>NW_026521843.1:28532500-33475000 GCF_021234435.1 Artibeus jamaicensis | reverse complement strand
CCCTTCCCTTCTAAAGATAAATAAATAAAATGTTTAAAAAAAAGAATATAAGACATCACAGAATATAAGACATCACAGAATATAAGACATCACAGAATATAAGACATGGTGGGCAGAGTGACTCTCAGACAGCCAGAGGGAAGAGGCCAACAAAGGATGACCCAACAATAACCAAAACACAGTTATAAACAGAGAACCCACATAAGTGGCATAAAGAGCATCCCAAGAACAACAAATTCAGGAAGCCAAGGAGACTGTACCACTGAATCCCACAGGTTACCTATCATGAAGGTTCACACCACAAAGACAGGCAGGCAAAGCATATCAATCCAAGAAGCAAAAGCAAGTAAGAAGAGTCACCTAAAGTAGGGAGACAAAGAAACAACACCCAGTGGAAAGAAAAGGAGGCATCCCCAGAAAGAGTTCTAAATGAAAGAGAGGCAAGCAAACTATCAGACACTGAGTTCAAAATAATGGTTAAAGGGAAGCTAAATGAGCCCAGTGAGAACTACAAAGAACTATAAGAAAGCTACAGAGAATTTACTGCAAACTACACCAACATGAACAAGGACATAGAAACTATCACTAAAAGTCAGGATGAAATGAAAAATATAGTATCTGAAATGAAGAACACTGTAGAAGGAATTAAAAGCAGACTAGATGAAGCAGAGGCCTGAATCAGCAAGCTGGAGGACAAGGTAGAAAAAAAATTCCCAAACAAAGCAACAAATAAAAATGGGTTAAAAATAACAAAGAGGGTTTAAGGAAGCTACAGGACAACATAAAACATAATATATCCATTTCATAGGGATATCAGAAGGAGAATAAGAGGAACAAGGTATACAAAATTTGTTTGATAAAATAATGACAGAAAACTTCCCTAAGTAGAGAAAAATTTGTGCAAGTCTAGAGGTCCCCATCAAAATGAATCCAAAAAGGCCCACTCTGAGACACATCATAATAAAAATGAAAAAATTAAAGACAAAGAGAGAATCTTAAAGGCACAAAGGGAGAAACATTTAGTAACATACAAGGGAATTCTCTTAAGGCTATCAGCTGATTACTCACCAGAAAAACTACAAGCCAGAAGAGAATAGCAAGAAATATGCCAAGTAATAAAAAGAAAAGGCCTACAACCAAGACTACACTACCCAGGAAGGCTCTTATTTAAAATGGAAAATGAAATAAGGAGTTACTCAGCCAAATAAAGCTAAGACAATACATCTTCACCAAACCAGCATTGCAAGAGATGCTAAAGTGGCTGCTTTAAGAAGATGAAAAAAAGAAAGAGAGAGGAGAATACAAGTACAAGAGGAAAAATGCCAATGAATAAAGTACTTATTAATAATAACCTTAAATGTAAATGGATTAAATGCTCTAATCAAAGACACAGCGTACCTGAATGGATAAGTGTGTGTATATGTATATGTATGCATATATATACATATATGTATATTAGCATATATTTAATATATTATGTAACATATAATATGTGATTATGTACTATCATATATAGAATGTGTTACACATAAATATAATATTATATATTATATGATAGTATATAATGTTATACATTATACTATAATATATATAAATATACATACATATATATACATATATATATATGCGCTATTTATAAGGGATCCACCTTAGAACAAAAGATCTACACAAACTGAAAGTAAAGAGATGGAAGAAAATATTCCAAGAAAATGGACATGAAAAACAGCTGCAGTAGCAACATATCTATCAGACAAAATAGACTTCAAAACAAAGCCCATCAAAAGAGACAAAGAAAGACACTACGTAATACTAAAGGGAATAATACATCAAGAAGATATAACACTTGTAAACATATATGCCCATAGAATAGGAGCACCCAAATATATAAGGAAAATCTTGGAGGACTTCAATAAAGATATCCATATCAACACACCCATACTAGATCTTAAAATTCATTGTCAACAATTGATATAATTAACAAAGCAAAGAATCAACAAGGATATTATGGCATTGAACAACACTCTATTTCAAATGAATTCAGTTGATATATACAAAACTTTTCACCTTGAAGAATAAAATATACATTCTTTTCAAATGCACATGGAACATTCTCAGAGATAGACTGCATGGTAGGACAGAAAATAAGCCTCAAAAAATTCAAGGAAATTGAAATCATATTAAGCATCTTCTTGGATCAATATGGCTTGAAACTAGAAACAAACTTCAAAAAAATTTCAAGTAAGTTCAAATTCATTGAAACTGAATAATATGCTATTAAATAATGAGTGGATTAACAATGAGACCAAGGAAGAAATAAAAAAGTTTCTGGAAACAAATGAAAATGAACACACAACAGCCCAAAACCTATGGGACGAGTGAAGGAAATCCTGAGAGGGAAGTTCATAGCAATACAGGCCTACCTAAGAATAGAAAAATGTCAAATAAACAACCCAACCTTACATCTACAGGACCTACAGGAATAACAACAAACAAACCCCACAGTGAGTAGAAGGAAGGAAATAATGAAGATCAGAGCAGAATCAAATGACATAGAGATTAAAAGAACAATTCAAAAAATTAATAAATGCAGGAGCTGTTCTCCGAAAAGGTAAACAATACTGACAAGGCTTTAACCAGACTCATCAAAGAAAAAAGAGGAGAACACAAATAAATAAAATTAGAAATGAAAGATGAGAAATTATAACCAACACCACAGAAATAAAAAGGACTGTAAGGAATTATTACACATAACTATATGCCAAGATATTTGACAACCTGAGCAAAATGGACAGTTTCTAGAAACATGTAATTTTCCAAAACTGAATCAATAATAATAAGAAAGCCTGAACAGACTGATAGCAACTTGTGAAACTAAAGCAGTAACCAAAAAAAAAAAAAACCTCCCAGTACACAAAAGCCTGGGACCAGATAGTTTTACAGCAAATTTTACCAAACATTTAGGGAAAAGCTCACTTCTATCCTTCTCAAACTATTCCAAAAAATTCAAGAAGATGGAAGATTCCCAGTCTTTTTTTATAAGGCCAGTATTATCTTAATTCCAAAAACCAGGTAAAGACACGACAAAGAAGAAAATTTACAGGCCAATATCGTTGATGAACACAGATGCTAAAATCCTCAACAAAGTATTTGTAAACCAGATAGAGCAACATATTCAGAAAATTGTACACCGAGATCAAGTGAGAGTCATCCCAGGTATGCAAGGATGGTATAATATTCATAAATCAATAAATGTAATGCATTACATAAACAAAATGAAAGACAAAAATCACATGATCATATCAATAGATGCTGAAAAAATATTTGAAGTGCTGCACACATTTATGAGAAAAATGCTCAGCAACATAGGAATAGAGGGAGCATACCTCAATATAATAAAGGCCATATACAAGAAACCTACAACCAACATCATATACAATGAGTAAAAACTAAAATCTTTTGCACTAAGATCAGGAACAAGACAAGGGTATATGCTTTCACCACTTCTACTCAATATAATATATTGGAAGTTCTAGCCATAGTGATCAGACAAGAAAAAGAAATAAAAGGCATCCAAATTGGAAAGGAGGAAGTAAAACTGTCATTGTTTGCAGGTGACATGATAGTGTACATAGAAAACTCTATAGGCTCCAGCAAAAAATTACTCAACCTAATAAGTGAATTTGGCAAAATAGTGGGATACAAAGTAAATATTCAGAACTTGAAGACATTTTTGTATGCCAAGAATGAAGTATGAGAAACAGAAACTAGAAAAAATCCCATTTACTATAGCAACTAGAAATATAAAGTATCTATAAATGAACTTAACCAAGGAGGTAAAAGCCCTGTACTCAGAAGCCACAGAATACTGAAGAAAGAAATTAAGGACCATGCAAATAAATGGAGGCATATACCATGTTCATAGATTGGAATAATTAACATCATTAAAATGTCCATACTACCCAAAGGATCTATAGATTCAACACAATCCCTATTAAAATGCCAATGACATATTTCACAGAGGTCGAACAAGTGTTTCAAAAATTTATATAGAACAAAAATGACCTTTAATAGCCTCAGCAATGTTGAGAAAGAAGAGCAAACTAGGCTCACAATACCTAATATCAAAATATTTTACAAAGCTACTGTAATCAAAACATTGTGCTATGGGCATAAAAACAGACACATGGACCAATGGAAGAGAATACAGAGCCCAAAAATAAACTCCTGTCTCTATGGCTGATTAATATTTGACAGGTCCAGTAGCATAAGATGGAGTAAAAATAGCCTCTTTAGTAAAAAATGGTGTTGGAAGATCTGGACAGCTACATGCAAAAGGGAAGGGAAGGGAAGGGAAGGGAAGGGAAGGGAAGGGAAGGGAAGGGAAGGGAAGGGAAGGAAGGGAGGGAGGGGGGGAGGGGAGGGAGGGGAGGGGAGGGGGGGGGAGGGGAGGGAGGGGAGGGGAGGGGAGGGAGGGAGGGGAGGGAGGAGAGGAGAGGAGGGAGGAGAGGAGAGGAGAGGAGAGGAGAGGAGAGGAGAGGAGAGGAAAGGAAAGGAAAGGAAAGGAAAGGAAAGGAAAGGAAAGGAAAGGAAAGGAAAGGAAAGGAAAGGAAAGGAAAGGAAAGGAAAGGAAAGGAAAGGAAAGGAAAGGAAAGGAAAGGAAAGGAAAGGAAAGGAAAGGAAAGGAAAGAAAGAAAGGAGGGAAGGAAGGAAGAAAGAAAGGAAGGAAGGAAGGAAGGAAGGAAGGAAGGAAGGAAAGAAAGAAAGGAAGAAAGAAAGGAAGAAAGGAAGGAAGAAAGGAAGAAAGGAAGGAAGAAAGAAACTAGACCACTAACTTACACCATACACCAGAATATACTTAAAATGGATAAAAGACTTAAACACAGCTGTGACACCCTAAAAGTCCTAGAGGAAAACATAGGCAGTACAATTTCAGATATCCCACTCAGCAATATTTTTGCCAATATATATCCTAGGGCAAGGGAAATAAAGAATAAACAAATGGGACTACTGCAAAATAAAAACCTTCTCCACAGCTAAAAGAAAATCATAAAAATAGAAAGGGAACCAACCACATGGGAAAACATTTGCCAATGATACCTCAGACAAGGGTTTGATCTCCAAAATATACAAAGAACTTATACAACTCAACACAAGGAAGACAAACAACCCAATTAAAAAATGGGCAAAGAACTTTCTCCAAGGACATACAGAGGGTCACAGACATATGAAAAAATGCTCAACATCACTAGCCATCAGAGAAATGCAAATTAAATCCACAATGAGATACTATTTCATACCAATCAGAATAGACGTCATTAACAAATCACCAAACCACAAATGCTGGCAAGGATGTGGAAAAAAAGGGAACCCTAGTGTGCTATTGGTGGAAATGCTACTGGTGTAGCCACCATGGGAAACAGTATGGAATTTTCTCATAAAATTCAAAATGGAACTGCCTTTTGACCCAGAGACTCCATTGCTGGGAATACATCCTAAGAATCCTGAAACACCCATTCAAAAGAATATATGAGCCTCTATGTTCATAGCAGTGCTATTTACCATAACCAAGTGATGGTAACAGCCTAAGGGCCCATCAGTGAATGAGTGGGTCAAAAAACTGTGGTACATTTATACAATGGAATACTATGCAGCAGAAAGAAAGAAGAAACTCCTACCCTTTGAGACAGGTTTAATGGAACTGGAGAGTATTATGCTACATTAAATAAGCCAGGCAGTTAAAGTCAAATACCATATGACCTCACCTATATGAGAAATCTAATGAACAAAAATAAGAGAATGAGCGAAACAGAACCAGAGGCATGGTAATAGACTGACAGTGTACAGAGGGGTGGGGTGAGAAGGTTAAGGAAAAGGATCTAGTCAAAGAGTAGTTATAAATGACCCATGGGTATGGACAACCAGGTGAGGCCTGGTTGTGGGAGGGGGTGTGGGTGGGACATGGGAGGACCATGGGGCAAAATTGGGACAACTGTAATAGAACAACAATAGAAAGAAAAAAAAAGAAAATCACAGTCTTGGATGTCTAATTTAGTCACTGTCTTTTTAAGTTAATGGAGTATGTATATACAGTATTATAACTAAAATCAGTGTCGCTATGAAAAAATCAAAGTAATCTCAGTAAGTGTTAGAAATTAAAAGTGTACTGTTAGGGGCTGGGAACATTCTAATTTTGGCCCCAACCTTGCAGAATTGAGTTAGTTCAGTAATCCTTTTACTCACAGCAATATCATCAAGAATCATGAGATCCCTTAATATATTGGAAATCCAGTGTATCAATATGCAGATGTTTATATGCTGAAACAATAGGACCATAAAATGACCAGTGAAAATCAGAGTAGATTTCCTTCCCCTAATTTACATATTTCTCATTTAGCCAATAAAATACTGAGGAAGACCTTAACTCACTTGTGGAATGAGCTATATGCAGTTTATCAGTAGATAAAATTAGTCTGGTTCACTTTCACAGGTGATTCAGGTAAAATTGTTTCTGGCCCAGCTTGATTTCCCTATCATTTTTATCCTACATTATTGTGGTAGATATTTGTATTTTAGGGTGTCAGTTACCCAATTTCCTCTTCTTTTTGGACAGCAGTACACTGATTTTTGGAGTTCTACTCCATCCTCGTGAAGTCTGTCTACTTTTAGAGAAGCTGCCTTCTCCTCAGACGCTTCAATCATTCAGCGCAATGTACCACTGGCTACAAATACAAAAATGTGAATAATGACACAGACTAAGGGACAGTTTGGATATGCTTCTATAACTTTATGTGAGTTAGCTTTTAATAGTAGAGCTTGCATGCTAAGTATAAAATCAAATGATTGCCACATTACACATATTAAAGTTTTTTAATTATTTGTGAGTAAAAACTATATTTCTTAATTCCAAAATAAAATACACAAAATTAAGATATTAACTTCAATTCTATAGGTTAATCTGAATTTATATACATTGATGATAACAATGGCTATTAACTGTAAGGGAAGTATTTTTATTAGAGGACTAAACAGGCCTTGCTGATCAATATGCTGGCTCTAAGCTTTCACAATTTAATGAATGATAAAATATTAAGATCTCATGCAGTTTACCATGTAGCCATAATTTATTAGAATAAATACATAACAATCCTTTGGACGTCAGAGGTAATTTATGAGAAATATTCTCACAGAGGATGATTATAATTTACTCTCAATTAGCCCAGCTTGGATAAGTTATTGATTTCCCAATGTTTAATAATAATTGAGTAATAATGAAATTAATACTTCCTTCTATTTCTTGATAAAATTATTAAATAATCCAAGTGAATTTTAACTTTAAACATGAAGGTTTATAAATATCCTCTTCAAATTTTCCATTTGGGATTGGTCTCTCCTGCCAGGTATTGTTCATTTATAAGAAACATTCCATAAAAATGTTGAAGCTCTGTGTACTAAATTATGTCTTGCCTCCACCTTCAAGTTACCTCCAGAGGTCCTAAGATCAAGTCTGTAGATGCCTGATTCTTCCAAAATTACAATGACATTATTTGCTTTCAGAGATTTATAGAAGACATTGGTAAAATTAATTATTTCCACCCTGGCTGGTGTAGCTCAGTGGATTGAATACTATTCTGAGAACCAAAGGGTCACTGGTTCCATTTCCAGTCAATACACATGCCTGGGTTGTGGGCCAGGTCACCAGTAGGGGACACAGAACAGGCGACCACACATGAATGTCTTCCTTTCTTTCTCTCTCCCTTCCCCTCTCTCTAAAAATAAATAAATAAAATATTTTTTAAAAGAATATGATTATAACATATAAAAATTTAATTATTTCTTACAATTTTCCATTTCAAAATAAAAACAAACATTTCAAAAATATTTTTTCAAATTACAAAGTCTGTATCTGACACGTATTATAATCATTATTAAGTAGATACTATCCTAATTCTGCTAAAATGGGTTTATGAAATAATTTATATATTCAATAATTTTAGAAAAATGAAGAAAACTTATCAAATATGGCAACATCTGATGAGATTAGACTCATTCCATCTATACTATAGATTTTAATATGACATTTTATTTTTCCCGTGGGTTGAAGAGTTATTTAGAAACCATAATGTGTTAACTCTGAGCAAGAATGAGGTTACTTTGCTTGATTACATATTTTCATTTGAGTTAGGATTGAGGAAAAAACTAGGAGAGCTCCATATCTCAATGCAAAAAAATTCTGATAATTCTTCAGGTTTGATCGGTGATGTTAGCTCCAAAATCAACTTTTGCTATGGAGCCATTGTGCTTGCCTGATCATTTGGACAGTCTTGGGGCACTAGTGTTGCAGTTTTTCAAGAAGGATAGTGTCTGTGGAAAAAATAAAGTAGCAACATAAGAAGGAAAAAGGAAAAATAGAATGCTGTTATTTTCCTGTACTTGAAGCCAGTATCAATGAGCAGGAAAGAAACACCATTGCAAAATGTCACAGAACAGCTGACATTTCTTCTCCTACTTCTGTCATCAAACACTCCTGTGACCTGGGAAAAGTTACCTTTCAGGGTGTCAGTTGCATTTATAAGAAGGATGGGAGGGAGGCGATCAAAGGGGTCAGCATTTCACAACCAGGAGTGTGCAGCAGTATCACCTTTTGACATTAAACAAAATGCAGGTGTTGGACCTTTGCAACAAACCTCATGAAACAACCTCTGTGGCTGGTATCAGGGAGCGGATGAATCTTTGATATTCTTTCTAACTCTCATGTTTCTCTCTTTCTATGATTTTACTAATGTTAATTAATAGGAGAGTATAACCTAGAAACACTATTTTAACTATAGAAATTATCTTAAATATTCTAGCCCTGGCTGGTGTAGCTCAGTGGATTGAGCTCGGGCCTGCGAACCAGACAATCGCGGTTCGATTCCCAGTCAGGGCACATTCCTGGGTTGCAGGCCGGTTCCCTGCAGGCCAGTTCCCAGCAGCAGATGCACGAAAGGCAACCATACATTGATGTTTCTCTCCCTCTCTCCTTCCCTTTCCCTCTAAAGATAAATAAATAAAATATTTAAAAAAATTATCTTAAATATTCTGTGTGTATGTGTCCATAGACAAAAAAAGAGAGAGAGAGAAAGCAGTCATCTCTATAACTGGTACTCTGCTGTATGTTAAATACATGAAATATTAGAAATAATTTCTTGCTCTCAATTAGTTTAGATGATTTGGGTGACAAATCTAATAGAAAATCACAGAGGAAATAGTGAAAATTACAAAGGAGGCACAGATATTTACAAAATATAAGATATTCTGTAGTAATAAAGCACCAGAATGCAGGTAGAGTTTTTCAGGCAAAAACAGAAGCTATACTTTAGGTATAAGAAAGGCCTGGCACAGGCAAAAAATTATATAATAATTGGGAACATATTTTTAAAATTTAAGAAACTGAGAAAGATATCTCTGTACACATGATGGATTTTGATCATTTATCTGTAAAGTTTGCTTTTAATTTAATGGGCACTAGGTAATTTTTTAATATTATTATAAGATTTGGAATCAGCATTTTAAATGGCTTGAAGGTATTCGATGGAAATTAAACTAGGGATCATATTTCCTTGTGAGCTTACTTTATGCCAGTTTCCATGTTAACTATGGTGGGGCTTCTTTTGGCAGTTAATATAATTTTTTGGTGGGTGTTACTCTCCTCCAGTTCTCAGCTGTGGTCCTGAACGGACCCACTCTCATCATAGCAGCCCTAGCCTTCTGTGTTCCTTTTCTATGCATGTAACTGGTTGGTTTAGAAATTACCCAGACTGTTTTCCTTACTTTAAAATTATTTAAAGATCATAACACTATTTGAGTGATCTCACCTATTCCCTTTCCTTGGCTCAATGGTCATCATATAGTAAATGTGTATACATTTATATAATCTCCTCTTAAAATTTAAGAAAGTGCATTTTATTTATTAAGAAATATCATAGCCCTGGCCAGTGAAGCTCAGTTGGTTGGAGCATTGTCCCATAAGCCAGAAGGGTCACAGGTTCAATTCCTGGTCAGGGCACATGCCTAGGTTGTTAGTTTGGTTCCCAGTCAGGTCATGGGTGTGTACAGGAGACAGCTAATTGATGTTTCTCTTTCTCACTTTCTCTCTCAAAAAGAAAGAAAGAAAGAAATATTGCAAAAAATGTCAATTAAAAAAAGAAATATTGTGGCACTGAAGAAAAATGAATGGTGAACTTTGTCCTTATATTCAAAACAGGGCTCCTGTGACCATCAAAGGTGAGGCCCCTCTCAACCCTGTTTTTTAACTGACCCACCAGTCCTGAGCTCTCTATAATTGCATAATTATCAAACTGCATTGCAACCGTTCACAAACAAAATCCATCCAGGTTCTTTTATTAACTTCTGTGCTCTTAGAAACTAAATAGTTGTTGGACTTAATGATTAATAAATGCTTATTGAATGAAGGTATGATTAAATAAAGGTCTACTGAGACCAATCATATTCTCTGGTTCAACCAGATTGTTTCTTCAACTTAAACATTAGAAATAAAAATAAAAAGTTTATTTAATTAAATGTATATTGCTTACCTATTATATACCAAGAAATAAAATAGGATTTGGGATATAGTGGTAAACAAGAGGTTCAGGGTTCCTGACTTAAGGATCCTACAATCTAAAGAAAATATGCATAATAAATATGTTAATAAAAAAGAACAATTATGCAAAATATAGTGAAGAAAATAAACAGGGTAATGAGATAGACTATAGATATAAAAAATGACCTAATTTTAAATAAAGTAGTTTGAAGATATAAACTTTTATATTTTCAGATGCTGGAAGTAAGACATTCCAATCAAATATATAGTTTTGGGGGTTAAGGGAGGGGGTTAAATAAAAAAACGAAAAAAGAAGCCTATTCTTGAATGTAGTTCACAAAGAATGTAATGCAGTAGGATTAGAGAGGAAAGCAAGAGTCAGATCATATGGAAACATACAAGTCATCTCAAAAAATTTGCATGTTTACCCAAGATCCATGGAAAGCCACAGGCATTAAGTAGGATGTGAGTTGTATGTTAAAAATATAACTCTGTTGTACAATGACTAATGCAAAAGTTCGTAAACAGAAGCAGGAGCAAAAGTCCAAGTCACCAAAAAGAGGTGATGGTAATATGGAATCAAGTTAATATAGTAAAATTCACAGAGAATGACATTTAACACCCTTTTTGGCACTAATCATATCCTGTTAAAACACAGGAAGCTTCTTCTCTTTAAGCAAAAATCACTCACATTTCATCTTAAATAAATTCCCTTTTGTTTCTTCCACACTTTATTTTCCATAAGCACAATACATGTTGTTAAAGGTGAAATCAAAACAGTACAGTAAATTATATAATGCAAAGTGGATTGCCCAACTCAAATGAACATGCTCTGATTTTTCCAGGAATTTTTATTAAATCACTTATCAGCTGTTCCTTCTGAAATAGTTTGCATTTTTCTATTATTTTCTCACAAATCCTCACTCATAAATCAATTTGACATGAACCTATATGTTTTTTCTATTTGGATATAAGACGATCTGAAAATTCATTCTATGGCTTTCTTCTATGGAAACTTTGTATTCCCTTTGCTTTTGTGCTACTATATAGTTCTTACTATTTTCTAAAATTTATAATTATTTTTTTCATTGATTTTTCTTCTTAACCCCACATCATAAACAAGATTAGTCTACTATGTGGAGTACCCAGCTATCTTTTCTTCCTACCTCCCACATTTATCTTTAAACTGAGTCACACCCGGCATTCTTGTTTACATTTTAAACTCTTTCTGAATATAGTGATTCAAGTTTCTTATGTGCCCAAATTAAGTCCCTCTAAAACCTTTTATTATGGGCTGATTTTAATCCCTTGCCACCAATACACATATTGAAAATTTAATTTCCTGTATCTCAAAATGTGACTGTTTTTATGTCACATTAAGGCCTTTAAAGAGGTGATCAGTTAAAACGAGGTCCTTAAGGTGGGTGAACCATGATCTAATCTGACTCATGCCCTTATAAGAAGAAATTTGGTCACAAAAAAAAAAAAAAGATGCCAAGGATGCAAGTATATGGAAGGAAAACCTTGTGAGAACATCTGCAACTCAAGATGAGAGGATTTAAGAGGAATTGAATCTTCTGACACCTTGACCTTGGACTTTTAGCATTCAGGACTCAGAATAAATTTCTGTTGTTAAGTCATCTAGTCCATGGTACTTGTTATGAAAGTACTAACTGATGAATAGAATTTCCAATACACAGGATAAAGGATTAGATACATCAACAACAAGTTTGCTAATAGTTAGGACATTTAGAATATCAGGGAATATATAGTCATAAATATATAACAATGGAGTAAGTAAATCTGATGGCATGTACCAGAAATACTTCCAAACTGGATGTCATTCTTCCAAGGGCTGCGGTTTTCTACATATAACTTGTGAAATTATAAAGCATTATTGTAATTGTTGTAGCATAATTCTGACTATAAAAGGTTCTAGGTGTGTTCCGATCTAAGAATTTCTATTCCCAAATCATAATCTCACTCAGATCAAGCAAAACACCATTGGATCTTTGTGAGAAAATCCTACAGATGTGAGAAGCCATGTTTTCTAAACATACCCTAGAACGGGGGTGTCAAACTCATTTTCACTGGGGGCCACACCAGCCTTGAGATTGCCTTCAAAGGGCTGAATATAATTTCAACTCCTTAACTGTTAAGAAGTAGTTTCATTTACCTTGAAATGCAACCATGAGGCTGATGTAACCCCCGGTGAAAATGAGTTTGACACCCCTGTCCTAGAATAACATTATGGACCGTTATCTTTTGTAAACTATATTTTTATACAAAACAGAGCTTGTGTATACATTCACTAGCTCATTCATGTCCAATTTTCAAACCCTTTTCTCTGTGTGATAAATTATGGAGGAAAGACTAGATTATCCCAAAGGAGATTTGAAATTATTTATTATGCAAATTGGAAAAGGCAATAGCATTGTTAACTTACACCTTAATTGTGCATCAATTCCAAATTAAATAAAGATCAAAGTATAAAAAGAACCTTAAAGCTTTTTAAAAAGCTTAGGAGATAGTATCTGCATGACAACCAAGTAAAAGTTTTCTTAAGAAGAATGAAAATCATGAATTGAAAAATAAATGCTTGAAAATATTTAAAAGAAAAAAATTATACACATTTGTAAATTAGTGGATACAACAAAAAATGGACATACATGTTTGAAATTATAAACAAACATATGCTTAATAATATAAATTGGGATTATGCAAACAAAAAGACAAAAATAAGTAAACATGTAAGAGATAAATAATTCAGGGATGATAAGCACAAATATGCACTAAACACAAATTTTATGATTTAGCTCATTAATAGTAAAGGAAATTCAAATTATAACCACAAATAAACAAAATGAAAATTTCATTGATTTGACAAAAATTGGACAAAATGTTGTATCAGCTAATTAAACCACATATTGGTGAAGATGAAATACAATGAAAAATATTTTGCACTGCTTCTGCAAGTGATCAAAACAACCACTTTGAAAAAAAGGGTCATAATTTTGAAAAGTTACATGTTTATATAACATGAGGTTATATAAAATGAAGACATATGCAGTGAAACCAAGAACTGATTCTTTGAAGAGAGAAACAAAATTAATAAACCTTCAGATGGACTCATGAACATAAAGAATACACCCAAATAAAGAAAATCAGAAATGAAAAAGGGAATGTTGCAACTGCAACCACAGAAACACAAAAAGAGATGACTAGGAACTATATGCCAACCAACTGAACAACCTAGGAGAAATGATAAATTCACACAACATACAATCTTCTAAGACTAAATGAGAAAAATATAAAAATCTGAAAAGACCAATAAATAGTAATGAAATTTAATGAGCAATTAAAAAAACCAAAATAAAAGCAACAAAAACCTCCCAAAAAACAAAAGTGCAGGACCAGATGGCTTTACAGGTGAACCAAATACAGGGTCTGGCAGAAAAGGCCTGCTTGAGTGTGGTTGGTGGGGTGATAATATGGGTGTAATAATTTATAGTTTTAATTTGAACATCTCACCTAAAATGTGCTTGAGTGTGATATTGTTATGTTACAGAATTACATGCTTATGATTTTATAATAAAAGATTTTGTCATCAAAAGGGGTATTGTTTGTGCCAGACCCTGTTAAAGAAAAATTATTAAAAATCCTTTTTAAATTCTTTCAAAAATTTGAACAGGAAGTAATGCTTGCCCATTCATTCTAAAAGAACAGCACTACCCTGATAGCAAAAGCAGACAAAAACACTACAAAAATGAGAATTACAGGCCATTAAGTCTGATGAACACAGATGAAAATTATCCTCAACAAAATATTAGCAAGTGAATGCACAATACATTAAAAGGATCATACACCATGACCCAGTAGGGTTTAGTGCAGGTATGAATAGGTGGCGTAATATCAAGGAATCAACCAATGTAGTACACCATGTTAACAAAACAAAGGATAAAAGTCATATGATCATCTCAATAGATGAGAAAAAGCATATGAAAAATATGTCAACTCATTATAATAATGTTTAGTAAAGTAGGAACAGAGGAGATATACCTAAACATAATGAAGACTATATGAAAACCCTACAGCTAACATTACTCAGTGGTGGAAGGGGGAAGATTTTCTTCTAAGATCAGGAATAAGGCAAGGAAGCATGTCCACTCTTGCCACTTTTATTAAACATAGTATTAAAACTCTTAGGCACAACCATCAGACAAGGAAAAGAAACCAATTTAGTAAACTATGTAGATATACAATATTTAAAAATTTAATCTGTCAATGTCTAATGATTATTAAATTTAAATGTGCATAAATTCACTTAGAATTAATGTCTTTACATTTTATAAGCAGTTTTTATTTGATTACTTATTATTAAAGGTTTTAAATTGGAAAGAAAGAGGTAAAACTGGCAAAAAATACACTCAAAATGAATTAAAGACTTAATTATAAGACTTAAAATCACAAAACTCCTAGAAGGAAACACAGGGGAAGTTCTTTGACACAGTGTTATCAAGAGCAAAATAAGTAAATAAATAAGTAAACAAAACTATACTAATGAAACTACATCGAACTAAAGAGCTTTTGGCACAGTAGAGATAACCATCACCAAATGAAAAGGCAACCTACAAAACAGGAGAAGATATTTGCAAATGATACATCTGTTAAGGGATTAATTACAAAATATATACAGAACTGGTACAACTCAACAGAAAAACAAAAATGAAAACAAAACAATGTATTTGATTTTTAAAAACAAGAAGAAACCCTGCATAAACATTTTTCCCCAAAAGACATACCAATGGCCAATACACACATGAAAAAATGGTCTGCGTCACTAATCATCACAGAAATGCGTATTAAAACCACAACCAGATCACCTCACACTTGTCAGAGTGGATATTATCTAAAAGATAACAACTAAATGTAGGTGAGAATGTGGAGAAAAGGGAACCCTTGTGCAGTGTTGATGTAAATACAAATTCATGAAACCACTGTGGAAAACAGCATAAAAGTTCCTCAAAAATTAAAAATAGGATAACCATATAATCCAGCAATTCCACTTTTTTGTATTATATGCAGAAAACAAAACACTAATTTAAAAGGATTATGCATCCCCCTATTCAATGCAACATTATTTATAATAGCCAAGATATGGAAGCAATCTAAGTTTCTGATGATAGATGTATGGGTCAAGAGATATTTTATATATATATGTGTGTGTGTGTGTGTGTGTGTATAATATATGCACACACATATAGGTTTGTATACATATATGCATGCATATGTATATATTTATATAAATATTACTCAGCCATAAATGAGAATGAAATCTCATTGTTTAGAACAACATGGATGTACTTACTAGGCAGCAAATTAACTGAAATAAAATCAGACAGAGAAACACAAATGCCATATGGTTTCATTTATATGTGAAATCTAAAATACAAAACAAAGGATTGCACACAAAACAAAACAGAAACAGACTCACCGATACAGAGAACAAACTGTTGGTTACCAAGGGGGAAGAGAGCAGGGAGGTGTAAGAAATAGGTAAATGGGATAAGAGATGCAAACTTCAGATTATCAAATAAATATGTCATGGGAATGTGATGTACAGTACAGGGAATAGAGTCAATATTATTGTAATGACTATGTAAGGTGATCATGACAGATCACCTTAGACTTTAGGAGGTGATCATTTATTTAGTCAGGTATATGAATGTATATACTAGGTTTTACACCTGAAACATAACTGTAGGTCAACTATACTTTAAAAAAAAAAAAGAATGCCAATATGTCTAAAAGAAATCTGGGGAGAAGTAACTTCTGCACTAAAATCTGCTGTGATTGGTGTTAAAGGTTTCAGCAGAGACCTGGAACCAGGCATGTGACACACTATTGAAAGACTTGACATTGAAGAGCATGTGCTTGTGGTAGTTATGTTTTTGCAATTTTTTTCAGTCACAGTTGTCCTGGGTAAGTGTAATAAAAGGATTAAATATTTAATATACTTTATAATAGCATAATTTTAATACATTAAATTGTACCTAATTGTGGATAATTAAATTATGGAGGATATTCAGTTCGGTGTTGTATGCTTCTATATCTTAAGTCTCTTACATGGAGACTGTATTAATTTTGTAAACATAAAAAAAAGACAAAATAAAACCTTTAATAATAAGTAATTAAATAAAAACTGCTCATAAAATATAAAGATATTAATTCTAGGTGAATGTATGCATATTTAAACTTAATAGTCAGTTAGACATTGACAGATTAAATTTTTAAATATCCTATATCTACATAGTTCACTAACATTTCTTTCAAGGCATTTATTTTATAGTACATGCTTTTTACAAAATGTCATTACAGTCGATGCTCTCTATATGGGAAGGGAAATATCTCTGCTAGCTTACTTAGTGAAGTGATTCAAGTTTCTAACATTTGGCAGACCATATCTTATAGTATATATGAATATATTTTACTAAGAGCATAAAGGAAACATCTAGAAACTATATACCAAAAATGTAGATTATATAAATGAATAAAATACTCTCTACTATGAAAAAATCTTGAACCTATTTTCTTTGATTAAAGTAAAAACCAACAGAATGCAAAACAATAAAGATTTATTACATAGCACCAAATGCTGAAGCGGACAAATAAGTTGATCTAGCTAATGTTTTACCTAGATTATGTTAAGGTTCATATTCATCAATAACATTCAATATATTTAAGATAACTTATGACTGGAGGACTCTTTTCTATATGTGTGTGAAAACCATGTGCAAGAAAATCTGTGTTTCATTCAGAAATTAAGACAAATGAATAATAAAATTCACTCTCCATTGTTGGACTTCATTTCTGTAGTCTATTTTTATTTACACTTTGGGTTAGTAGACGAGTCATCTCTGCTACATTCATGAATTTAGAGAACATAAGGTGCTTTTCATGCTGGCTGCATAATTTTGATTTTATTTGGTATAAGTCTCTTGGAAGGCTTAATAGAAATAATTTTGCAAAAAAATTTTAGGACAAGAACCCTGTCTCCAATTACTCAGTCATGGCTCAAACCCAAATCCTGTAGTTATTATTCGTGAACTCGATAACAGGTAATAATAAGGATATAGTGTTCACAGTAACCAGGAGAGATCTCCAAAATGCCAATATGCCCCTTAATTGGTGGCTATGGAGTATGTGTTTGTCTGTAATAAAGAAAAAGAAAGACAGCAAGAATCATGTGTTGAATCCCATAGCTCCGCTGAATTTTAAGGATCTAGATTTTGTGGTATCACAATATTCTAGACACATGAATCATGTCTTGATGGTATTTATTATGCCCTTGTTGTTCTGAAATTCCTTAAAGCAACCACGGGTAATGCATTTCAACAAACTCATTTGGTCATGCACTCATCTATCATCTTCATACTTTTACTGAACATCTACTATGTGCCATAAACTATCCTAAAAACTGAGCATACAGGGTTGAGACAAGTGAAGATGGCCTCTGACTTTGTTACTAAAGTGCTATTAAGGAAGAGATATTAGCGCTGTGATCTATCAATGGAACTAATTACATAAATGGTGGGAACTGGGGTGGAACTATTAACTTAGATTGAGTATCAGTGAAAGACTCTCTAAGGAAGGCCATAATGTCACAACTGAAATCTAAAGGAAAGGTTATATTTACCTAGGGAGATATTCAGTGAAGGGGGCAGCATTCATGGAGTTTAATGGGTAGAAAAAAATGTAAAGTCTTTTAGGAACTGAAAGAACACGATTTCTTGAGCACAATGAACAAGCCAGCAAAGGATGAGATCACACTGAGAGACTGGATGCAGCTGGACGTGCAGGGCATTTTTAGGCTACATTTTCATAGCATGACAGAAAGCCTTTGAAAGTACTTAAAGTAGGTAGTGAGCAACATTAAAGTCATATTTTAAAAGATAACTCTTGTATAAAAAAATCAACTGGAGAGGAGTAGAAAGGAAATTGGGTGTTTAACTGAGGGAGAGAATTGTAGGGGAGCAGTTGTTGGTGTTGGCATCTTCCACAGGTTGAAATAAAGGGGGAGAGAAGGGGTCTAGCCAAGTCTTGGGGTAGGTTTTCAGAGATCTTGGTGACATACTAAAAATGCCTCTTGGTACCGTTGAGTATGAAGAGGAAGTGACCCAACTTGTTGCCTGAGTAACAGAGTGGATGTAAATTTTAAAGACTGAAGGAGAGGAAAAATTTGGCAGGTGAGATTAAGCATTTGGTTTTGGATGTGTTAAATTTTAAATTTATGTGAAACATCCAAAAGGAGAGAGAACAAAATCTGATGGTTATATAAGGCTTGATCTGAAAAGACAATTTTGCTTTAGAAATAGAAATTTTGGAACTATTAAAGTGTAAATAGTATTTGAAGCTATGGATAGGTCTATATTAAATAACTACTTATAAAAACTTCCTATGTTCAAGGTCCTTACAGTCATTAGGGAGGAAATGTGCTCTCATAAAAAGTTAATAATGGTCTAATGGAATTAACTGTAGCACATTGTAGATTGCTGGCTGCCTGTTAGAATTATATCTGGCTCAAAAAAACAAAGAAGTTCTACTGTGGCTCAAAAATATAGGGTCTTAATTGTCCCATGCCACAAACACCCAAGGATAGGTGACATAATAGAAAATAGAAATAGAAATAGAAATATTGGTCTCCGTCCTCCTTTCCTGGCACAAGTCTCCTGAAACCCTTGTAATTTCTTAAGTGGTAACAGCACTGGGAGCATCTTTTGTCCTAATATTTGGTCTTAGACCTGGTGACACAGGTTTCCTGAAAGCTTTGCAGTTCTCTGGGTAATGGAGTGTCATTTGTTCTAATGAGTTGACTCTGGCAGGCTCCTCGATGGCCCCTGTATAGCTTCTGGTCACAGAAAAGTTGAAGCTATAATTACAAGCCTGGACTTTTCAGTCCTACCACTCTCTTTAGAAGGGAGAAAGACTGAAAATGGAGTTAGAAACTGGTCAAGTCTACATGATGAAGCTGACATAAAAATCCCAGTAGAAAGGGGTTTGGAGAGTCACCAGGTTGTTGAACACATACATGTACTGAGAGGATGATACAACCCAACCCCCTGAGGACAGAAGCTCCCGTGCTGACCTGTCCAGACCTCACCTGTGTATCTCTTCATCTAGGTGTGCATCTGTATCCTTTAGCATATCCTTTAATAAACTGATAAGTGTAAGTTTCCCTGAGTTCTGTAAGCTGTTTTAGCAAATAAATCTAATAGGGAACAAGTAATGGGGACTTCTGATTTGTATTGAACACTCAACTTAGAAGTTGTGGGCAACCTGGTATCTAAAGTACTGGGCAGTCTCATGGGATTAGAACACTTACCCTGTGGAACCTCCTGTCGTCTCCCAGTGAATGTGTCAGAATGGATTTAGATTGTAGGACATCCTCCTGCTATCACAGGATTGCTTGGTGTGGGGAAACATTAACCCACAAATCTGGCATCAGAAGTGTTGTGAGTGTGGCAGTAATATGAGAGTAAAGGAGAAACACAGGAGGAAAAAATAATTTTTCCCAACACAGTGTAAGACAATTCAAGGCTAGTATTATAACTCAAAACACGGTCGGATACATTACTTTTCACCCCACCATACCTCAGGATGGATGGCTTTCACATCATGCTACACATACCAGGGTTCATCAAAATGTTGGGAGCCTGTAGGTGTTGTGTCTTTCTTTCTTTCCATAATTACTTCAAAATACTAGCAATACGAGGCCATTGCTAGCTGCATAAGAGCCTAGAATACTAACTATGTTTAACTGAGATGTGGCTAAATGAGAGTTCTATTCTTAAGGATAAAAGAAGGAATCTTCTGCCTCACAGGTAACTAACAATCACTAACTTTGGTACACTCCGTGGAGTAATACACTCTTCAGATTTGCATTATGGAACATAAGTTCTGTTCACAGGGATTTCCATACTATTACTTTACTCATTTGAATTTTTCTCATGCTTTTTAGTTTTCATTTTATAATGAATTAGACAGAGTTGCCCCATGGTATCTGAAAGTAGAGTGTTCCTACAAAATCTCCCATAAGCCAAAGATGGTGTAAAGGGAAGACTATATCACACTTTTTAAAAGTTGACATCATGCTACCTTGCTTTTAGGAAAGACTTACATTAGTTTCTGTTTTTGCTAACTAAAAAAATTCAAAGTTTTGCTTTGATGACTTTTGTTACCATCGTAATGTAGGTGTTTCATAAAAGTTAACAGTTGTAATGAAAACTTTCAAAAAGTGGGAGATACCTGTATTATGTAAAAATATATGTGAATATGTTATAGAATGCTATTTTTCTATAATATTCTAAAAGATATATACCATGCATTGGCCATTGTTAATATGCACTTAATAAATGTGACTGAAGAATATCTTAAAAAGAAGAAAAGATCTAGCTCTGGCTGGTGTGGTTCAGTGGACTGAGCACTGGCCTGTAAACCAAAGGATCACTGGTTCGATTCCCAGCCAGGGCACCTGCCTGGGTTGCAAGCCAGATCCCCAGTAGTGGTCACTCAAGAGGCAACCACACATTGATGTCCCCCCCTTTCTCCCTCCCTGCTTTTCTCTAAAAATAAATAAATAAAATATTTTTTAAAAAGTAGAAAAGACCTAAATTTCTACCAGTGATAAACTAATGTATACTACAATATTTTAAAGGAATAGAGCACCTCTCTCTATATATAGTGACTTAGGAAGACACTCAAAACACAGGATTAAGTTGAAAATGTAAGCAACAGATAATTAAGTAAATCAGGGTCAGAAAAATGGCAAGATCACAAATGTTTTCGGCCTATAGTCTTATGGTTAGTAGCAGTTACTCAACACTGTCACAGTATAGTGAGAGCAGCCATAGACAGCATGCAAACAAACAGGGGGCTGTCTTCCCGCAAAATCTCATTTATGAAAATTGGATTTGGGGCTTAGGTGGTGTTTTGCTGACCCCCAATGTAGAGGAGAGAGACAGAGTGAGAGAGAGGTAAGAAAATTGGTTTTCTCTTGTAATGAAGAATTAAAGGAGTTCAGCACAAAAAGGCCTGAGGGTAAGAAACTGAAATTTCCATTTCTTACTTCATATAAAATTTAATTGGTGAGATGTCATTTTTACTTGTGTATTTACACTTTACAAATACAAAGCTCTTTAAAAGAGAAAGTATGGTATTTAATATGATATATACGACTTGAAATTAATAGACATCATAAATTCTGCTACATATCTGAATCTTTTATTTGAACTATAAAATGAGATTTTTCAGGTTCCAAGAACTCATAGCTAATAAAAATATTTTATGATACACTATTTCAGTTTTTCAACATACAGTTATTATGTTTGTAGTTGAAGTAAAGAAGTAGCATAATAATATATTACCCATGTTCTAGCATAACCATAATTCACAATTTAATTTTGGAAAGTTACAAAATTAATTCACAATAATTAAAATATACTAAAAGGCATTATGGGATTAAAATGACAATTACCCACACATTTTTTTCTTAATACCATCAGGGACTAAAGTCCCTAGCCAACCCCATACTTTATCCTGCTACCAATATCAGCCCTCTGGTGCCCCCTGTGGCCTTGTTTAAAACATACTACTTTCATTTAGCTTCTAGTGCCTGATGCCTTTTAAAGCACACTGATTATTCAAATCCATTTTCATGAAGTATTTTAAATCCCATTTTGTACTGTCTTTTTCCTACACCCTCTTAATGCTCACCAATTCAAGCAAATTCCTATTAGTGACCTTTGTTTCCCCTATTATAATGGCTTTTGTGTCAAGTGCTGTGCTAAATTACAGACACCAGTTACTTCGTTGAGTCTGCATATCACCCTGTCTATAGGCACTCTTATTCAACTACTACAGACAGAGAAAGCAGAGTTTAGATGTGTGAAGTCTCTTGTTCAGGATCACATATCTAGAAGGTAAGAGAAGAAATTTGATCCCCAAAGAGTGTAATTCCAAAACACATCCTTGTCATCATCCATGGTTTCCTGTCTTGCATTGACATTGGCTGGGAAAAATCATTCAATCCTATAATACATGGTTACACCAATGGTTTTCTTTAACGTGACTCAACCCTAATACCACCTAGACGCCTTATCTTTTTCTCTCTTAGTTCCCATAATGACTGTTGGTAGCATGTCTGGCCCTGTTTCCTCTACCTTCTCCACCTTTATGCTGAGATATCATTGTCTCTATTTCACAGAGAACCCAAGGGCTGTCTGGAGGCCTTTGCTGATACTTTGTGCTGACCTCCATGCTAACACCTTCTTGGCATCAGCAGTCCATCTCACTTCTTTTCCCTTTGTCTTGAGAGAAGATATGTTTTTATTCCTAAAGCTAATTGTTCTATATCAATTAAGAATTTTCACCAACTTCCAGAGAAAATTACTGTTTTACTCTTCTTCCCTACCTGCTGTCACCTCTCGGGCCTGTGTCTGGTAGTACACGTCTTGAATTAAAGTCCTAGCCTTCTGAACCAGGTATTTAACTTCCCCAGGCCTAGCATGCACACACGCACACACACACAATGGATAGAGCATAGCAAGCCTCCTTGAGGAGACACACTATTACCACTGAAAGTCACTTAACAAGGTCAACATATCCTTGGCCTGCCATCAAGGTTCACTTACAGTTCATGGTGGGGGGGCTTTGCTAAAGGTTGTATTTACAGAGGGAGATATAGAGCCAGTAACTGTTTGGTAGGAGTTTGAGATTGAACTTCTACTCATTATTTGTTCTTTATTGTTTTCCTCCATATTCCAATTTTTACTGAAGATTTGTAAATCATAAAGTCTCTTTCTTAACTGTGTTTTTGTATAGAAACCACCTTTTGGCCTTTGCCTTTACAGTATTTCTCAAGTGGAATAAGATGATTAGAAAAAAGAAAACTCTCCAGTTTTAGAGAAAAAAGTTGGTAAGTGTATTTTGTAACATTTCCTAAGGAAAACCTGATCATAGAATTTATTGATATAGTTAAGAGCCCATCGCTTTTTATTTGGATCCTGGATAAATCTCTTCTATAGAGATGTCTCCTTTTCATATCATTATATTATTGATAATTATAACAAAGTTACCAAACTTATCCAAATAAGTTAACCATTTGATCTTTATTTGATTTTTTCATACATTTTAACATTGATTTAATTAGATCTTGCATAAATAACAAAAATCTGTATAAAACATTATTTCCAATGCCAGGTTAAAATTAATCACTCACATGATATGATGGTGGGAAAAATTTCTGTAACTCATTTGGATAACAAATTAAGGAATTATCTAATTATTAAATTGCTAAGGCAAGAAAATATTTTATAAAATGCTAATTTAGAAGGTTATAAACATTATTCTGTGCATCGATTAATCATTTAAGGCCCTTCTGGAATTGCATTTATCCTGATTGCACCTTCACAGGCACTTCTAGTCAGAAATAACCTCCTCCTCCTCCTATGTCCCCACTTTGCAATTAGTACCTGTCTTATAATAGCCTTATTTGAAAACTGCTCATTTCCCATCAGTATACTGGTTCTTTGGCATTATGTAAAATCAACTCCATATATTACACGTATCTAGCATAAGCGTTGTATTGGTACGAAACACTAAAAAACATAAATGATGTCTGATTAAAATATGTTCATTTCAAGTATGTAAGCCTCAGATTTAGTTGTTGGGAAGGAGCCGTTCTAGTGTGTTATCTGAGCCCCTATTCATTAATAAATTTAATCACAGAGGGGGAAAACCTCTGATTACTGAGAGTACTTTTGACTGTAGAATTAATGCAATTAAATAGGGTTACCCTTAGATTCTATTTTGTTTGAAACCTTATGAGAGAGTTGTCTCAAAAGACTTACAAGATGTCTTTTATAGACATCTAAGTTTTCAGCCACTGCAATAATAGAGCTTTTTCTGTATAATGAGATTAGGTATACAAGCTTTGCAAATAATTTGCATTGTTAAGATAGACTGATAGAGCTCAGCAAGAGATGAAATGAATGTATTTAGAAATCTAATTATCAGCTGGCATTGGAGTGTGTCTAATCCAAAAACATTATTAAGAAATATATTAAGTAAAAGTACTAGGCAGAATTATGCTTGTATAGTTTCAAGACTCAGTATATAAGTACTTCTTTTGACCTCAATTAACTCTCAGATGTTAAATATTTATAAAATGACCATTTTTCCAAAGGTTGAAAGGGGTGAATGTCATGGTGATGTAAGAATGTACTTCTTGAATCCTGTCTAATGGGCTTGCAGGTGGGCCCTGGTTTCACAGAAGGTGTTCCATAAAGAATACTGTGACTGGGACTGCCAACTTTCTCCAAAGGCTCTACTCCCCTTCTTCTGTATGATAGAGCTGAATAAGGAAGAGGTGTGCAGCTACATATTCTGCAGGCTTCTCTCTATAGACATGACTATAGAATTAAATTCTGGACATCAGAGTGTCAAAAGAAACTATGCAAGAATTTCCAATGCAAGTTCTTTCAATTAATATAAAGTTACTCTTCCTTTTTTTCTTCCTTCCTGCCAATCCAGATGTAGTATGTATGTGAAGAGTTGAACTGTATGTATGTGAAACTGTAATTTGGATATAAATACAAAGACAAGAGTTGAGGAAGGTAACACCTCCTTACCAGCTCAGACAACTTACCTCTGTATTCTTCAGTTAAACATACTAAGAAAATAATGCATACTTCAAGTTTAGCATAGAAGCAGGCATAAAGAATTGCTGACAAAGAGAGCATGAAAAATAATATAGAAAGGGGAAAATGAAAGTGGAACTCTATCTTACATCATGCACATATACAGAGAGAGACAGAGAGAAATGAAGTCAGAACTGAAATATAGGATTGACAATAGTAGGCAACAAGAGGATACCTAGTTAAGTTTGAATTTAGATATACTTTAGGATAGGTATGTACCAAAGGACCAAGGAATATTTCGAACATAATTATACTGAAAGGCTAAATGGTGCTTATCTGAAATCAAATGTAATTGTGTGTCCTACATTCCATGCAGCCACAGCACTTCAATGTCAAAAGAATAATATTAGGAGTGAGGGTCAGCATCATGGCAGCATAAGGCCTCCCTTGCCCTCAGTTTTGCACACCCACTAAAACAAAAACTTCAGGCACCTATCCATAGACAACAGTGCCTTCCTTTGAAGGAACTGTGAAATCCAGCACCATCCACCAAAGGACCGAGAAGGAGTCTCACCCACTTGTGCATCAGATAACAAGCAGACAGAGCATGGGCCCAGCTGTGAGTTCTGCAGGGGCTTGTGAACCAGCTCCCGCTCAGCTTGGCTGTGGTCTGTGAATGCCCAGAATACACTGTCTCAGACAATTGCCAATGAATAAAAGAACCGTTGGGAGAGTCTGAGTTTACAGAGAAAAAATTTCAGTATACTATTGGAGAAAAAAAAACATGTATACAAGTCTGAACACACAAATGTAGGAAAAAGGAACAGCTTGACTTTACCCACTCACTCCTCCCCAAGCTGGCACAGGTTTAGGGAAAGAAGTGATTTTCTTGACCTGTGATTTCTCCTGTGAGGAAAGAAAGAGCATGTGTGTGAGTGCCTGGCGCCGCCGACTGTGAGGAGCACTTCTAAAGGGGCTCATGAGCCCTTACCCTGAGAACTGAATCATGAGCCACACAATTGGGGAACAGAAAGACAGGGAGAGCAGTGGGTAGGATTCTTGGAGGGAATGAAAAGGACATGGATCCTACTAACTGCGTTGTGGACTTTATCATATAATCTGCCATGGGCTGCTGGGAACTCCTCACCCACTAATCCCCCAAAATGGTCCAGGAGCTCCCCCAGCACCTACTGTGCCTGAAGCACACACGGCTTCACCCTGGGCTGGCTCCCTGTGTGGACTTCAACAGCAGGGGCAAAGCAAGCTTTGGCCTATGGCTAGTGAGCGCCCACAGAAAGCTGATTCAAATGTGTTGACAAAGGAGTGGCATTTGAGCTTTTTTACCACCTTTGGGAAAACAAAAGAAAGACTATCAGCACTTGGTCTGGTGCATTGCAGGATCCTGGGAAGGCATACAAGCTTAAGAATTCTGTTACAAAGAGGAGTAAGAAGCATGACCAGCTATACATAGAAGGTCCGAGATAGCCTCAGTATTTCTAGCAGGGCAGATGGAAACTATCTTTCTCCCAAAGGCAGTTACTAAAGACTGGAGGGTGTGGCTGCTACTTTAAAAACAAAGGTATCAACTTGAAACTTCAAGGAACGTTAAAAAATAAAGGTGACACAACCACCCCAAAGGATCACAACAATCTTCCACTAACTGAACACAAAATCATGGATATACGCAGTTTTAAGAAACTCACTGAGCTACAAAAAAAAAAAAAAAAGCACCCCACAGACACAGTTTAATGAAATCCAAGAAGCAATATAAAAACAAAATGAGAAGTTTAATAAAGAGATAGAAATTTAAGAGACAGAACCAAATAGATATACTGGAACTGAAAAATACGATGAACAGAATTTTAACAATGCAATGGAGAGCTTCATCATAAGAGCAGATCAAATAGAAGACAGAATGTGTGAAGTAGAATAGAGGAACTTTGAAATTATTCAGTCAGAGAAGAACAAAGAAAAGAGAGTTTAAAAAAAAATCAGAGAACTTACGTAATCTATGGGATACAATCAAAGAACCAGCTTGCAAATTATTAAAATCCAGTAGGCAAAGGAAAGGAGGAGAGAACAGAAAGTTTATTTAAACAATGAAGGAGAACTTCCTAAATCTGGAGAGATATTTAAATAACAAAGATCATGATGTTCATAAGTAACCAAACAAAGTAAACTTAAAGGAATCCTCCCAAACACAATAGTGACTGCCAAAAATCAAAGAAAAAGGGAGGATCTTCAAAACAGCAAAAGAAAAAAGCTAGTAACTTAAAAGAAAATCTCCATTAGGGTTTCAGCTAAGAAATCTTACTGGGATCAGGGTTGTTCTACATGAAGTAAAAGAGGATTTTCTCAACATATATATTCTACAAAGTTTAAGTGTCCTAACAGATAATAAATGCTTATAATTCAATAAGTAGAACAATAAAATTGACCAAAGGCATGGTCATTTCACTAAGGAGGAAACTCATATGGCCAATGAATGTAAGGAAAACATTTAACCTCAGCCATGGCTGGTATTGAGTGTGGGCTGTGAACCAAAGGATTGCTGATTCAATTCCCAGCCAGGGTACATGTCTGGATTGTGGGCCAGGTCCCCAGTGGGGGCCACGAGAGATGCAACCACGCATTAATGTTTCTCTTCCTCTTTTTTTCTCTCCCTTACTTCAAGTAACATCTTTAAAAAACTTAAACATAAGGAAATTCAAACATAGAGCAAAATAAGATTCTATTTTATCCCTATCAATGGATAAAAATGAAGAATTTCTAAAAATACTATCTAGCCAAGCACCAGCAGTAACACTAAGGGATGAGGTAAAAAACAAAGCACAGGATAATATTTAATAAAAATGATTTTATATGCCCACTATTTTTGAGGTCAGTATTTTAATTATCTTTTTATACTTGATGTTATTATAATCAGTTCTCATTTATTTTTTTATTTTTTAAAGAGTTTATTTATTTATCTTTATAGGGGAAGGGAAGGAGAGAGGGAGAGAAGTATCAATGTTTGGTTGCATCTCATGGGTCCCCTGTTGGGAACTGGCCTGCAACCCAGGCATGTGCCCTGACTGGGAATCAAACCACGATACTCTGGTTCACAGACCCGTGCTTAATCCACTGAGCTACACCAGCCAAGGCTTCATTTATTTTCTTATAATCGAATTTTAACCATCATATCTCTAAAACAAAACATAATTTAATTCCTTAATTAATGTTGATTCACATGTTATATAGTTTCTCTTTTAAATATTTTGTTTATTTATTTTTAAAGAGAGGGGAATGGAGGGAGAAATAGAGGAAGAGAACCATTGATATGTGAGAGAAACATTGATTGGTTGCCTCTTCCACACCCTGACCAGGGACCTGGCCTGCAACCCAGGCTTGTGCCCTGGCTGGGAAACAAACTGGTGACCTTTCAGCTCAGAGGCTGGTGCTCAATCCACTGAGCCACACCAACCAGTGCTATTTTCTCTTTTAAGGAGAAAATAATAAATTGGGCATTTAAGGGATTTTATCAGCACTCAGTACAGTTTCTATTGTCAGATGATAGAACTGTGATATTTCCTGGAAATATCTTCAGAAAAAAAAAACAGTTCAAATTGAGTGAGGATATTATGTTAAAATAATCTTCTGTAAATTGGGATTAAGAGAAAGGGGATGAAATCATAGGCGTTGACTTGCCAGCAGTGCAGAAAGCACCACAGTTGTGTTAATATATTTTATATACTGCCACCTATTTAATACTTAACATTTCAAAGCAAATAACACTGTCCTCACTTGACAGGTACAGAAAATGGATCCAGGAGGATTAAAGTAACTGACTCAAGGTCATATTGTGTCTGTTAAAAAAAAGAGTTATGATTAAAACTCAGTGGGCTGTAAACTCAATGCATTTCCAACAGAAATGCTTTCTCACTCAAATAAGAACATTTATTTTTACTGAGCACAGTTTACAATGAGTAAATGACAAAACCTGGTAATACCTGACAGTATGGGCATGAAGAAGCCTCAGACCCAGTTTCTTTGAAAGAATACATGTGGAAGTTGTTTAGGTAAAAATAAGAATTTAATTTAAATTATCTGATTTATACGACTTTATGACATATAATAATTCGATGGTTTCATTATCGCTTTGAGTGAAAGTTTACATTATAATTCCAGCTTTACAAAGCACTTTGCAAAGGTAATTTTCAAAGGTAATTTTTATAATTTCAAATTGTATATTTTTGACACTGGGATATGTAAATCTGAATCTGTTAGTTTATTCATTGCTATCATGTGACTGAAAACTCTTCATACCTAAGGCATACTAAATTAGTGTATATGTAAAATGATAGTGAGAATCAATCTAAAATCCTCACAAAAGATACTAAGTAATGATAAGAAAGTCACATTCAGGCAGCTAGAACTTCTGGTAGTTTCCCCCAGATAGCCTCATTAATAAAGAGGCGCCAGACCCTGACAAGAGACTGATATTAATAGATCTCTGGGAAGAGCCTGTTTGTTTCCTGGAAAACTCTGTGAGCTATCAGCAGTCTTATCCTTCCACACCCAAGAGATGTTTAACACAGATCAGGAAAATTAAGATGAATACAAATAGATTTTTCCCCTTTCAAAGTGGTAGCCTTGAATTAGATCTTTACCTTAATACGGAATGAATTGTTAATCAAACAATCAAACTGAAACAACCACTATCACAGGAATAACATTTTTGTTGTCTTCAATGAAGTTTCTTGGAAGCACATGTTTTGCAGCATATAATTTTATGTGATCGAATACGTGATTTGTAAGTTGAACAAGCAAGAAACGAGAGTAGCAGTAATTATTTTTAGATTGGTAATATCACTTCCTGAAATAATATGTTCTAATTAGGATACTGCAGGTGAATATTTAGCACAGTTGTAAAAAGCAAAATGGAAATATTTGTAAACATTTGCACTGAGTAAAAATAATGAAAATGAGTTACAAGAAACTGTGCAGTCCTTTTCATTAACATTAGCAAAAATACTGAAAAAAAAACTATACCAAACATAATTCATAAACAAAGAAACAAACATTTATACTAAAAGGAATATGAAAGACACGCTGGTTAGAAAGCAAGCATTCAAAACCGTGAAGTGAAACGCGGCGTCACACAGTGCAGGAACAGGCCGCCAGCACTCACGTGACTTCCCCACGTCACCGGCAAATACAGTTAGTGGTTCTAATTCAAACTCATTTTCAAATTGATGTGTAAATTTGAGAAAATAACCAGCTTCTATCCTTCATTCTAATTTTTGAAATAAATGTATCATAAATTATAGCCTTATCCAAATGCTATCAATAAAATAAAAATGAAGCGAGTCACATGGAATTTATAATTCCAATTTTTACAATGTTAGATTGGTTTATAATTTAGCATACATTTTTCTAAAGAGCTTATTAATTTGTCTTAATGATTAGGCGTCATACTATCTGTATTCGGAGGTTGCCTCAGGAAGCAGATGTTTGATAGACATACTGAAATTTAAAATGAAAATTTCTTATTATTCTTTCAAATTCTGACCCTTTTCACTTGTGATAGCTATGCATAAATTTGATAAATATGCCCACATGAGTTTAAAAGTACATTATTCTCTCTATCTCCTGGGGTTTGGGGGCTGGGAGATCAGAAAACATAGAAGAGCTGGGTACATAGAAAAGAAAAATGGAAAATAGTTAACTAGTCAGACAAAATTAGCTTTCTTTTCTTCTCTCCATTTATAGCAAGTAAAAGGGCCACCAAGATGGACAATTTCTAGCAATATTAAAAGTGGACATTTGACTAAATCTGTCTAATGTTCTGTAAAGCAGAAATATCCCACAATGGCTTTCCGAGCATTCCTTAAGGGAAGAGTACTGATAGACGACCTCTGTCCTTCCTTAGTCATCCCCATCCCAGTTCCTGGAACATAGATATCTGTCTATAACTTGGTCCATGGAAATGATCTGAAGATTATCCTAAGGATATAAAAAATAAAATGAGCTGGAAAGATCCACCTGAGGACCTTATGGAGTACATCTAGCCTTGGACTGTTTGTAGATTTTTATTTTCTTTATGCCACTATTATTTTGATTCTATATTACAGCCAGATTTGACTAAATAATATAGACAAATAGTCATATGTATAAAGGTGAAAGAAGAACAAAAGGAGAAATAATGGTAGCAAAAAGATAAAATCATTGAAAGTTGGTCTGGAGTTTATGCTAAAATGGCTCCCTTTATTATAATCAATCAAAACTATTACCCCAAAAGCAGATGGTTATGTCTTTCTACAAGTCTGCCATAAGTCTGAGATTTTGACAATAAAAAAATAAAAATAAAGGCAACTGAAATAAAGTTATCAAAACAAAAATAAAAGATTACCAAATCACAACACTTGACATATATGTTAATGAACAAAAAATAGAAATAGGCAAAGCACATGTAGTTTTAAAGATAACTATAGAGTATTAATCAACATAAATAAATACTTACTCTCACTTATAGTTAAAAATGTAAATTATATTACAACAAAAACCTGTTCCCTTGTTCAAGTTGACGATGATTTGAAATTTTGGTAGTATTCAAGCTTGTGGCTGATGGTGGTTAAATGGACCCTTGTACATATTGGTGAGAGTGGAGACTGCTGTAACATCTTTGAAAGAATTTTGCAGTGAGCATTAAATTAAAAAATGCATGTGCTCTTTTCCCCAAACTTCCCCGACTTATAAAATCCTACCCTATAGATATACTTGCACAAGTATACAAAGATATTCTTCACAAAGATGCTCACTCACAAACTTGTTATATTTCCAGGTAAGCTAAAAAATATTTGATTCTTCATCAAGAAATGCCAGGTTTGATCCATTCATTTAGTCAATCTTTCATTCACTCACTCAATAAACAAATGTTTATTCATTATATTCTAGGTTATTTAATAGGGCTGAGAACCTACTAGTAAAGAGAACAAAGTCTCTACTCCCAGAGAATTTACATGCTAAGGGCCCACAGGGAGAGAAAGAGACAAAGAATGGAGAGTAAACAAAATATTCTCCAATGATTAATGCTGTAAATACAATAAAAGAGTGATCTCAATATCACTAGCTATCAGAGAGATGCAAATTAAAACCACAATGAGATACCACTTTACACTTGTCAGAATGGCCATCATAAACAAAGCAACAAACAACAAGTGTTGGAGAGGTTGTGGAGAAGAGGGGACCCTAATCCACTGTTGGTGGGATTACAAACTGGTACAACCACTGTGGAAAACAGTATAGAATTTAAAAAAAAACAAAAAATGGACCTGCCTTTTGATCCAGCAATTCCACTGCTCGGATTATATCCTAAGAACCCTAAAACACCAATCCAAAAGAACCTATGCACCCCAATGTTCATAACAGAATAATTTACAATAGCCAAGAGCTGGAAGCAACCTAGGTGCCCATCAGTAAATGAATGAATCAAAAAATTGTGGTACATATACACAATGGAATTCTATGCAGCAGCAAGAAAGAAGGAGCTACTACCCTTTGCAACAGCATGGATGGAACTGGAAAGTATTATGCTGAATGAAATAAGCCAGGTGTTGAAAGACAAATACCATATGATCTCACCTTTAACAGGAACCTAAACAACAAAACAAACAAGCAAGCAAAATAAAAACAAAGACACTGAAATAGAGAACAAGGGGACAGTGACCAGAGGGGAGAGGGGAGGGAATTTCAGGGGGGGAAGGGGAAGGATTTACAGGAACTAGTATAAAGGACACATGGACAACAGCTAAGGGGGAGGAAATGGGAGGGAGGTGGGGAGCACTGGGGGGGGAGATGGGAGTAAAAAACAGAAAACTGTACTCGAACAATAAATAAATAAATTTTAAAAAGAGTGATCTGAAAGGTACATATAAGGGAATGGTTTTGATTGGATGTTCAAGGAAAACCATTCTGAGTAGATAATAACTCAGCTAAAAACTAGAGGATATTTTGAAGGGTACTGTGCAAGATGTATTTGAAATAAGAGCCAGTTCAAAGACACAGTTAATGAAGACTTGTTTGGCTATGTTTCAGTTAGGTATCTGTACTGTTAAAAGCAACACACTAAACAGAATGGAATTTTTAAGGTAAATTAGAGGCTTTACCACTTTGGGAGGAGATAGCTGGGCTTTCAGGAATGGCTACCAGCATGCCACAGAGCTGCCCTCAAGGACACCTATGACTTTTGAGACCACCACTGGATTTGTCAAGTTTCAGCATTTGCTGTGTAAGACTTTTGAAGTGAGTCAGTACAGGGTACGGCTGTTGATGTTCTACACTCACAAAACTGGTACCAGACATTGGAAAGACACATCTGGCCACTTCCTCCACTATACCTGCCTCTCAACATCCAGGACAATGGCGAATGGGTACTTGAATATCACAGTGAGAACCCTTGAGTCCTTAAATTACTTTGCTGAAGAAAATAGCTAAATGGTCAGAAACATGCTCACTGTATCACTTTTATATTACAAATGTTTGCACAAGAGCATCTGATTAGCAATCCTGACATTCATCTAGAAATGAAATTGGAAAAAAGTCCAGGAAAGGTCATTTTTAGCTCACACACATATACAAAAAGGAAGTCACTGTAATTGGAGAATCCAATTCACAGTGTTGGGAAAGTTTTATGAGATGAGGCTGAAAAGGTATGGGTTGACTCAAATGAAACATGACAAGGAACTTGGATTTTTATTCTAGGAATAATCAAAAGACACTAGAATGGTGAAGTTGGGGATATCTGTAATCTGGCTTACATTTTGAAATATGTCTTTAGGTGCAAAGTATAGATTGGATTGGGAATAGAAAGGAAGAAGGAAGAGAAAAGTCCACAGCTATAATATAGGTAAGACATGAGTGGCTTGAATTTTTTTTTAAATAGCAAGCAAAATAGAGAGATTTGGAATATATTTTTGAGGAGCAGATAATGGCACATGTAGATGAATTAGATGTAGGAAGTGAAGCAATGACAAGACTTAAACAGGACCCTTAAGCTTAATTTGAGGAAAATGACACATGGTGATATGATGTACTGCTATGAGGAAGCAGAGAAACATTGTGGTATGGGTTGGGGGTTTGCAGTAGCAGTGAAGAATTCTGTTTTGTCTGGGAACATTTTGAGATTCCTATTAAATATTGATGTGTGGTCCCCTCTACAATGTTGGGAGTCACTGGAATATAAACAATACTAGAGGCTATGGATTCCTGGACATCATTGAGGTAGAGGGTACAAATAGAGACAAAGCAAAGACTTATGGCAGGATTGCTTCAATATTACATAGCAGAGCTAAAGATTGGAAGGCAGATTAAGAAGAGGCATGAAAGGCTGGAGAAGAGAGTGTTTCAAGAAGCAGGGTATAATCAACTGCGATAAATTAGTCATTGTATATCCATATGGTATGTTGCAATGCAGTTCTTAAATAATTGTAGAATATTTACACATGATAATATGGAAAGAACTTTAACACATCTTATTAAGTGAGAAAAATATATATGCACTAATCTCTTATTGTGAACAAAATGTGCTTGCAGTTTCATATATATAATGTTTATAATGAGTTACATTTAATCATGAAGAATTACCACACTGACTCACTCATTATAACTCATAAACATATGACAATATTCTGATTTATAAAACATTTATTCTTGATTGGAAATGCTTGTGCAAGCTTCTGAGACTAGGAGTCTTAGAAAGTGAATAGACATCCTTGTGTCATAGACAAAAGCTATGGAGTTCTAGTCCTGGCTCTGGTTCGTTCTAGTGATGTGACCTTATCTAAGTAATGTAGACTTACAGAACTGAATAGCCACATAGATAAAAGACACATTCATCTGTGCTTTTCAACCAATTAAAAACACCATGCAATTGTTAACTATGGGGGTATGTTTAATATAATTCTTATTTATCAGGAAACAGAACAAAGCAAGATAGCAATAATAATAATGACTACAATGATGGCAACGACAGTAAAAGCAGTAGCACAAGTTTTCCTAAGAGCGCTTCTTTTCAGAATACAAAAAAAAAATCCTTTTTCCCCTGGGTTCTTTATGTTTTTGCAAACTCTCTTCTTCAAACAGCTATCATTTTTCTCTTTACCAGCATCAGCTCACTGAACTGATACCAAACTAAGAAAAACAAACAAAGAAGCAAGCAAACAGAAAAGGTACATAGGAACTGTACTTTTTATTGGTAGCAATTAAATGTCTCTAACTTCAGCTGATCTTTTTTAGCTTTGCTTGTCAATTGTTTAAATGATCTTTGGTCACAAATTTTTCCCCTATCTCCCCAATATTCTTAACAATGCACCTCCAAAATGTCTCTAGTCACTCTGAATAGATAACTTCCTTACATCTATGAGAAAAATTGAAAGCATTCGTAGTGATAATACTGTCTCACCCTTGTAGGCAACAAATTTATGATTGAAATTAGGTCCTATGTATGAGACTGTTTCCTAATGTTTTAGTTAACTATATAAATTCAACCTTCAAGGATTTTTTGAGAACTTCTGACTCCACATAGAAGAGAATATCTGAAGGTACATGGGGAAATCTTTTAAATTTCATGAGCAAATGGAAAAGCAAATACAGGTAATATTTACTTTTTAAACTCCATTTTAGAGTGTCCCACATTCCAACTCTTGCTCATTCTCTTCTCTCCACACAGCCATCAGCGTCAATTGCTCTGAACATTTCTGAGAGCTGTTTTCTTTGTCCATTCCCTTTCTGTCCCTGAACATTCAATATTTCCAGAGCCTATGTGAGATCTGGCTATCTCTCTCCCCATCCAACTGTTGCAAGATGCAAAAGAGACTCTTCTCCAGCTCTGTGGAAGATGGCATAAATGGCTAGATTTCAAATTTCCTTTCAAAAACCAACCAAAATGGGAGCAAGCATTTTTCTTCAGATGAAATGATCATGCAAAAATCTATGATTTATCTGCCTGACAAATATACAATGTATTGTATAGTATTCTCTAAGATTATTGAAAGTCTACACACTTTATATACTTTCTTCTACCATGTCTTTTTGGTTTCACCCAGAGTATATAAAATATTTTACCTTGTTACTTCCTTTCTTATATTCCTCTTTCCCTCAATCCAGCTAAGTTCTATTCAACCTTTAAATTCACCCAGAGGTAGGACCTGTGCTTTTAGGCAGGGCAAGTGAAGACATTATATAAGACATATGGCATCTACTTCCTGCCACACTGAGAGATCACTTGCAAAGCCCACATGAGGAAAGAAACTTCCCAGGTCCTCAGATCTTCCAGCCCCAGAAGTTTCAGTACAACCAACTGAGGTTCCAGATACTGTGGATCAGAGACATCTGTCATGGCTGTGAACTATCTGAATTCCTGACACACAGAATCCATGAGCCTAATACATCTTTACTATATGTTATTTATGAACCTGAAATTATAAAGTGATTATGCAGACATAGTAATGGAATGAGTTCCACTGCTACTTGAAATGTCTTATGTGAGAAATTATCAGAATCAATCTTTATGTAGAATATTTACAAACCATACAGCTATGTTCTCCGAATATCCATGATTGTGGTTGACTACGTTATCGAAGGGCAAAGCCCTGGGGTAGGAGAGGCAGGGACAGATGAAGAAACATTTCATAATTGTTTTCTTCATACATGTAAGTTGAAGTCTTAAGGGGTGCAAATTACATTCCCAGTTGAGCCTCTATAACATCTAATTGGTGCATATTGTTCTAAAATTCAAAATGAGTAACCTGATTCCAAATTCATATTAGATGATTTCATGCTTACAGGGGTGTCAATTACCAATGAGAAAAAAATAAAGGAAAATACAGCAGTATTGAAAATCACTCAAATGTGAAAAACATGTGTGTGGACATGAAATTGTCTTTGCGGAGTCATTTAAGAAGTCAAATATAACAAAAAAAATGAAACTGTTGACTGCTTAAGAGAAAAGGTACTAAGCACTAATTATAATTCACGATAAACCTTTATCAAGTTTCCTTTATAGGTGAACATACTTTGGAAAACAAATTGTACTAAATTTAAAATAAGTCATTTTATTTTCACTGTATAATCAAGAATAAGCAGAAAATATCCTTCATTCTTTTGTCTCTAGTCTTCACATTTTGATTAAATATTGCTGGCAATTCTTTTGAATTCTCTTAATATTTAACTGGGAGCCCCTTTCCCTCATTTCAGTTGAAAGAAGAATTTGTGGGGGAAAAAAAGAAAATTCTATTCTTTAGCAGTGTAAAGGGATATGTTGTTATTATCTCCAAATCCGAGATGACATTCCTCATTTCACTCAACATTTCCTGAGCACTTGCCATATCCCGAATATGCTATTCAGCACAAGTATTAAGAACCCACAGAAAAATCCCATTTAGAATCAGGCAACCACCTATAAAAATGTGACAAGTATTTAAATAAGGATATATAGGTATATTCTTATGCCTTCACAGGAAGTATATAAATCCTCTACATGCTCCTCAGGCATCTGAAACTGTAATGAATGATCTCCCTGTGATTTCACTCTTACATAAAGGTGATTGTAAATATACCGTAGTATTCTTTTGACTATGCATAGAGGCGACACGTGTCAGGCACTACCTATTTTATTTTAGCTTCAAATTCACTCTTCTCACTTATGCTCTATGTTGCTCTGATTGGAACTCTGCAAACTACATTTCCTGGATACCTCTGCCATCTGACTTCCTGTTAGTTTCTGCCAATTGGGAATGCAGAACAGGACTGAAAGCAGAATCAACTTCACTTCCCTGTCAGCATAGAACCAGCAGAGGGACTTTGCCCTTCTAGCAGCAACTGTATTTCACTCAGTGGCAATCGTACTACAGCTGACTGCCGTAGACTCCAGACCTTTTTAGAATTTCCGTAACAAGTCTCATCAAAAACCTTCTCACCAGCCCACCACCACCACCAACATACAGGTACCAGCAGCTGCTAGACTGCACCCTAATCGCAGAGGTCTGAAACAACTTCATAATAAAATATAATGGGTTTCTTTTATTAAATCATTTCTATTGATGTGCCTAATGTGACGTTCATTTCCTTTACTGAACTCCCATTGAATATGCAACAAATGTATAGAAACAAACACAAGAAATTCACAATTTTTTCATGCAATCAAGAATTTATTCTATCATTTATTCCTTCCCGGAATTTTTTTATATGCTCCCACAGAAATTCAGTATTTTAGCAGGTAATGAAAATTTTATTTCATGTCTGTGAAAGCAATGATAAAATATGTAGAATCTTCACAATAATTACACCAAATGTCTTGTTAATCATCCATTATAATTTTGAGATCTCCCATTTTTTCCAATCCTGAGAGACAAATCAAAACTAATGATACTTTGTGATGTTTGATCACAAACACCTGCCTGTTGCTTTTACGGCTATTTTCAGTAACACCACGGTCATAATTTATTTATATGCATTAAATACAATTTTCTAATATTGAGTTTCTATTACAGAAAAATAGTAATTAGGTATATACTGAGGAAACAAAATTGAAGTATAGGCTTTAACTTATATAAAAATTGATGTGATATAGGTTTTACAAATTACCTGTGAAATTTGTTGCCTTGTTATCTCTGGGTAAAGGGACAATATTGGTTGGCATTATCTCATACTTTGCCAGCTCTCTAACTAGAATTAATTAGAGGAATTTGAGTCTTAGGACAACAATAAATCATGAATTTTAAATAAATACTATTTTATATCTTTTAGGCACACAGTTCAATTAACTGCTATCAAGCATTTTATGTGTAGAGATCCTACCAAACCATCTTTGAAGACTTGATAATAGTGTCTCATTTGGATTAATAGCAGCCATTTTCAGTCATGTGCTATAATCATCAAAGGTTATTAAGAAAAATAAGACATTTCCTATTTACCCATTTACATATAGAATTACATTTCAAACTTATTCTTGAGATGTTTAGAACACATTTCTCATTAAGTTCCATTAAATAACACCTCTTAGAAAAAAAGTTAAATAATCCTCTCATTTTAATGCATAAAAATCACACTGAGTTGTTTGTTAAACATGTAAATTCCTAGGTTACAACTCAGCTTACTGAATAAAAATGCAAGAGAAACAGAAGCATCAACATTTTTAAGTCATATTAGTTACTTTTAACATTGGTAGTCTATAAACCACATTTATGCAAACACTGAGGTAGCTCTAACTTCTTTATATATCTATTATTACATGAATAAAAATTTGACTGACTAAGACTGGTTGGAATACTGAATTAAAACACATTTCAGTAAGTTAGATAAAATTCTGTATTTAAGAGCATTAAAAAATTTTAAAAGCAAATTCTAATTGACATATACTTAAAAGATGTCTTTTCCCAATGCTATTTTGATAATTAAAAAACTAAACCTCAATTGCTGAAAAAATTAATTTTAGTGGAATCCAGTATTTTTTGTAATAATGAATAAGACAAGTATTATTATAACTAAGCACTGGTTACTTCTTTAACAGCATTTTCAGTGAAATCTCAAATTATTAGCAAGGGAATTATAATAGTGCTTTAATACAGTTAATTCAAACCCCTAGTACATCTAAGGAGTTCAATTATTATTTTATAGCATTTACTCTGGCTAATATTTGTTAAAAGCCTATAACATTATTTTATATATCTGAAAAAAAACATTTCAAAAATGTGTTTTTATTCCAAGGTAAATAATGCCGTTAAAATGTTTATTTCACAGTTGTCTCTAGAACATGTAGGCAAGGACTCTTACATATATGCAAAAAAAATTTTGAAAGTATTTTCTGATCTATTTACAAGACATAACAAAATACAATTGATGGAGAACTGAAGGGAATACCCAAGAAAAAATCTCTATTTCAAAATATGAACTTTTCACTATTCCAAATGAACATTTAAGAATAGTTCACCTCAGCCCTGACTGGTTTGGCTCAGTGGATTGAGTGCTGGCCTACAAACCAAAAGATTGCCAGTTCGATTCCCAGTTGGAGTATATGCCTGGGCTGCAGGCCAGATCCCCAGTAGGGGGCATATGAGAGGCAACCACTCACTGATGTTTCCCTCCCTCTCTTTCTCCTTCCCTTGCCCTTTCTTTAAAAGTAAATAAATAAAATCTTAAAAAGAGAGAGAGAGAGAGAATAATTCACCTCAGCTGCAAAGGAAATGTGATTACAGCTTTCATAATGTGGGCTTTGATCACATATCCAGTGAACTAAAAAAAAGTGCATTTTTATAAAGTAGGCACTATTTTCAGGCATTTAATATGAATTTTGAAAAACTATATGCCTATGAGAAACTTTTCCTGTCAAGCACCTTGAAGAAAAAAGTTGGTAAACGGCCAAGAAATTTCCTATCTGGCAACAAATAGCTGTTCTTTGTCTTTGCCCTTTCCTAAAATAGATGCATCCTTTTAAAATGTTTGAATTACTTTCAGATTTTCATTTTGGGAAAATGTTGAGCAAGTTCACTTAATACTAGGTCACCTATATTTAGACGATCAGCTTTAATTCCCCCATTTTAAGGATGTTTACTTTTTAACACTGCCTAATTAACTATCATCCTCTCTTTAGGTCTCTCCTGCCTCCTTGCTTCAGTTCTTCCTCTTTTTCTGTTTTCCTTTCTCACCACCCTCACTTCCTTCTTACTTACTTTTATCCCTTCCGCATTCACAAAGGATTTTGGAGCTCTTACATGAATCTGTTGGGTATAATATAAATATCAGGTATTGGGTACATAAATTTTTTTAAAAACTACATTTTATTTTGGAAAAATGATCTTAGGTCATAATATCCACTGCTGCTATTGTGTTTAGAAAAAATGGTTCTAATATTAACCATATATTAACAATGATATGTAATTGTATATATTATGTACACATATACAATTATTTTATATGTAACCTATAATTTAATGTAAATTATACCACTATACATGTTGTATACAATATATATGTACTATATATAGTATATGTATAGTATATATATTATAAAACAATACATATACTATATATCGTATAATATATAAAACAATATACAATTTTACATATTGTATAAAATAATATATATTAAATAATGTATTTTATATAAATATTTGAATAAGTATATATACACACACAATTTTCTAGAAGCAAATATATTTTTTCTTAACTTAAGCAAAACTTTCTTTCACACAGACCTTTACTGAGTACCTACTATGCCATGCCCTATGTTGGGTGATAACTACCAAATGGGTAACAAGAAAATTACATATACATGTGCCTGGGACAGAATGGAGGCTTATCCAATATCATGAAGGTCATTGTTTTGCAATAGCAAGTATATCAAATCAACACATTGGGCACCTTGAACTTACACAATTTAATATGTCAATTAGATTTCAAGTAAATATAATTTTTTCCAGCTTTACTTGTTTCCAGTAAAGGTGGAATAAAAGAAGTCTTGTGTGGATATTTGCTTCTACTTCTCATGGATAAATACAGAAGGATGGGATTTATGAACACTATGGTAGATGTACATGAAACCTCATGAGACACTACCATACTATTTTCCAAGGGCACTGTTCAACTTTTCATTCATATAAACGGAATCATACAATATCCAGTTTTTTTGTGTTTGACTTCTAGAAATCCATCTGGATTTAGAATTGCTTCTCATCTTAAACAACCTATGGTCTAACTTTTTATGTTTTTGCTATTCTTATATATACATAGTCATATCACATTGTGGTTTTCATTTGCATTTCTCTCATGAATAGTGACTATTCTTTTGAGAAGAATATGATCAAAATTTTGTTTATGTACAATTGTTTTTGTTTATTTTCTCATTATTAAGTTGCTAAAAGGAATCAAGGGCTCATTGGAGAAATGGCTGGTTGCATGGTTGGGAAGAGGAAAGTGCAAGGTAATCTGAAGGAAGAAAAGGGATGCTTCACAAAGATGAAGGGATGGGGGTATGTGGAAGAGACACAGGAATCAGCCTGGGAAATTTCCAATGGCTAATGCTGGAAAATTTGAACAAGAACATAAATAAAAGATTAAGTAATTGTTAGCCAATATGTTACAATATAAATAAAACATAAATAAATTAGGGAGAAATAACAATGTTTTAGAAAAATTCCAAATACTGTTTACAGAAACTTCTTTTCAATAATTGAAACTCAAAGGGCTATATTAAGATGTTCTTATTGGTTCATTTAACAAATATATATTGAATACATTTCTCATATCAAATGCCTAGAAAACAAATAGATATTAAAAAGAAATAGTCCCTGCCCTCATCAGGGAGATGCTTTCTTTCTTTCTTTCTTTTTTTTAAATTTGGAAGTAATTTATTAAAACTCATTGCCAAGTGGTACAGAAATTTGGATTTTTTTAACTCCAGTTACAATTTACATTCAATATTATTTTACATGAGTTTCAGGATAGTGCAGTATGGTGGTTAGACAATCATATACTTTACAAAGCATTCCCTCTGATATTTCTAGTGTCCAACTACATACACAGTATGCAGTTATTAGAATATTACTGACTATACTTCCAAGCTGTACTTTCTATTCCCATTCACATTTTTCACCCAGCTCCCCAAATTCCCACGCCTCTGGCAACCAACAGTCTGTTCTCTGTGTTAGGCTAGCCCATTCCAGAGATGCCTGATCTCCCAAACTAGCATTTTTATATTTATTTTAATTGTATTATATTTATGTTTTCTATACATAAAGTAAATGAGACTGGGTATAAATTTGAATCATTTTTTTAAAAAATTTTGTAGCATTTTAGTACAAAGCTGGGCATGGTTGCTCAGCAAACGTTTGATAATTTTTTTACAAAAGAGAATAATGAACAAAAAACAAGACAATTTTTTTCTGGTCATATTTTCTACAATGTGATTTAAGAAGAAACATGAAAGCTGACTCTGGCTAATACCGAACATATTCTGAGTTGAATGGAATTTCTGCAAAGCAATACAAAACAAACTATTCTTATATAACACTTCTGTTAAGATTTATTTTGAAATACAGGAATTTGTTCAATATTAGCACTCTGTAATAATGATAATGTTGTTAATATTGATTTAACATCCTTATAAGTCCCTTCGTTAATGTAAGGTCTTATTCTCATTTTCTCAATTCATTTGTTCTTTATTATTTTTCCAAAAATGATAGTATTAGATCAAAGACTAGGTATATAACATGCTATTATCTTTAGTTAAAATGTTCTGCATTTGACTGAATTCTGAAGCTAAATTTTAATCTACAATTAGTTTTAACAACCATAATACATTTCAAAGAGTATTGAACCATATTTTTCTTTGATCTCTTCTTTGGGCTGGTGAGATTTTATAACATTTTAAGAATTGATCTGCTAACATATTTTTCTCTCTGTGTTTAAAGCTAATGATAGATTATATTAATATTATACCTGAAATACCTCTATTCAAAATAAGATTTCTAAGCTCTTATTTTAATACATATTTATACTTAAATGTATGTTTTGCTTATTTAGTTAAATGAGTGATTTTATTTTATCTTTCATTGTAATCACATTCTTTTAATTGAATGCAATAATCTATGTTTATCCCACTTTTACGATGGTCATCACAGCCACACAGTCAATGCTCCGAACTAATGAAAGACCTCATCCATCTGTTCTGCTTCAACACTCAGAAAGTTTCTCCTAGTAAGTGAATCAACTGTAGAGTGTGTGTGTCGTATGTATGTGTACGTGCATGGTTTTTTTTCATATTTTCCAAGAACGGTTCTCATTGGGCCTCAGACATTTTAGACTCTCGAGTTTGGAGAGTAGCTGCAAGCAGAAAGCAAATCGATTTTTATTTACATACTGTTAAACCGTTTTTAAATTATTCCTTTCACTAAAATTTAAAGAAAATCTTTTTTTCTTAAAAAATTAAATACTGAAACTTTTAAAATGACATGTATTCCAAGACCTATTGAAAAGCCTTAGAGAAATTGGATTTCATTGCCTTCAATTGAAGGATAACCTGGCAATACTTCTCCCCTTGCACTTTATCTAAAAACATGAGCTGCAATACGGTTTCTAGCATTTATGTTTTTGCACCCTTATGCTTATAACACTCGGAAACATCAACTTTCTTTAGCATCTTCATCTAATATATTCAGTATCACCTTTCACAGACTGGGATTTCATATATTCTGCCAATTTTATTTTTATATGAATTGTGTCTTGAGTGTTTTAGCCTGGCTGTTTCAAAGCCTGGATTTACCTGTTGCCTAAGTTACATTCCACTTCAATGATTAAAAAGCTTTTCGTTGTAAGTAGAGACATGAAAAAGCATTTTATTTGTTGGCGGTTAGCATGAAAATCAATAAATTATGCCCCAAATCACCCACTATTATAAATACAAACTTTAATTTTTTTGTAATTTCTCATACACTCGCTTTATATTTTATTGTCAAACTCGGAGCTCACCCACAGTTTACAGTGCATCAGTAGTAGGTAATTGCAGCATTCTTGTTATTTCTGACCCAGTTTTGAAGGTTGTCATCTACTATGAGCATTTCATTTTATTTTTTTATTAAATTTTTGGGTGAAATTGGTTAATACAATTATATAGGTTTCAAGTGTACATCTCTATGATACATGATATGTGTATTTTCTACCACCCAAAGGAAATAGTCTTCCATCACCATATATTTTGCCCACTTTGCCCTTTACTACAGCCCCATACCCTGTCCCTCTGTCTGCATCTCTGAGTTTCAATTTTATATTTCACATATGAAAGAAATCATATAGTTCTAAGCTTTTTCTGACTGATTTCACTCAGTACATTATTATCAAGATTCATCCGTGTTGTTGTAAATGGCAGTATTTCATCTTTTCTTATTGTAACCCACCCCATCATTCTTTTGACATTGTTTCTGTAAATGCAAACACTGACTAATATGTAACTTGTAGATCAACAACATGTTTGTATAAGGATTCCAAGAACTAACTTCAAGATACAGACTCTGATTTTCAGGCACTCTAACTGTGGGAGATCTGCTCCTTCAGCCATAAAGCCAGGATAACATAAAGCCAGGATGCATAAAACCAGGATGTCACCCACCAGACCATCGCTTGGCCAGTTTCAAGGTCTTTATCAGAGTAAACTTTGCTGGCCTGCACATAGGAAACTTTTCAACCTTCTTCTATTAATCTCTTTGTTCTGTTTTCCCTCTCCCACCTTATAAAAACCTCCGCCTGCACTAAGATGTTAAGATGGTCTTTGGGATGAGAGCTCCCCCCCAACTTCTAGAGCTGCTAGCTCTTGAATAAACCATTTTTCCTTACTTCAGCACCTGTTTCTCAAGCATTGGCTTTTGATTCAGCAGGCAGCCGAACCTGGGTTTGGTATCATTATTGCTGAGCAGTATTCCATTGTATATATGCACCATATTTTCTTTATCCAATCATCTGTCAAAGGATACTGCTTTGCTTCCATGTCTTGCTCACCATGAATAATGCTGCAGTGAACATAGCCCCTATGTTTGAAAATAAATGTTTTCAAATTTTTCAAGTAAATATCTAGAAAAAGAATTAATGGGTTATATGGTAATTCTATTCTTAGTTTTTTTAGGACATTCTATACTGTTTTTTTATAGTGGTTGTACCAGTTTACATTCCCACCAGCAGTGATTGAGGGTTCCTTTTTCTTCACATGCTTGTTATTACTTGTCTTGTTGGTAACAGTCATGCTAATGTGTCTCATAGTTTTGATTTGCTTTTGTCTAATAGCTAGTGAAGTTGTGCATCTTTTCATATACCTGTTGGCCATTTGTATGCCTTCTTGGGACAACTGTCTATTCAGGTCCTCTGCCCATTTTTTAATGTTTGTTTTTTTGGTGTTGAGTTGTATGAGTCATTTATATATTTTGAATATTGACCCCCTGTCCAAGTTGTTGTTTGCAAATATCTTCTCCTATTTGGTTGGTTGTCTTTTTGTGTTGTTGGTTTCTTTTGCTGTGCAGAGCTTTTTAGTTTGATATAGTCCCATTCATCTATTTTTGCCTTTACTTCTCCAGCCTTTCACATCAAATTCATAAGAATTTCTCTCAGACCAAGGTCCATAAGTTTAGTACTTATGTTTTCTTCTATGTAATTATTTCAGATTGTATATTTAGGTCTTTGATCCATTTTGAATTAATTTTGTACATGGGGACATACTGTAGAATAGTTTCATTCCTTTGCATTTGGCTTCACAATTTATCTAGCACCATATTTTTCCATTGTTTGTTTTTGGCTCCTTTGTCAAAAATTTTCTCTACCATTGTGCTTATGAATTCATTTTATGTTCTTTCCTTCTGTGCCAATAAGCACAATGAAAGACCAACCAAAATTTGATAAACTTGTAAGATATTTTTAATCAATTAAAGATGGCTAGAACTAAAATATCTAATATATATAACAAAACAATGAATTCATTAGACACTTGACATATATAAGCATCACCACAAATTTTGTCATTATTTTCAATAACAACAATTGTGTGTGTGTGTGTGTGTGTGTATATATATATATGGATACATAGAATAGTTCTGGTTATTGTCTATGTGAATGGTGTGGGTTTTATACAGTCCTATGTGCTAAATGCGTAAGAGCATTTCCCTTGATTCTCTATGGAACTGGTCATCATCTCATCCAAAGTATGCACATTTATGTTTAAAATCACATTATTTATAATTTGATTAGTACGCCTACCCCTGTTTTGAAAACACATTACGTGTCTGTGTATTTTACCCTTTTGTGGGAATATTTTCTCCAAATTAGAAGTGTTTCCTCGTATATTCCCCACAATGTCTAAAACTTGTACCTTACTCTTCAGTTAATGTGCTGTATATTTGATGCCTCACACAAATTTCTCATTTTAAACAAGTTAAGAAAAAGACCAATGCCCATATTTGTATAGAATTTTCATATTGAATTTTATGGTCACTTAGTGACATGGGAACATGTCTGTTAATGTGTATGACCTTGTCAGAAACAATTGCAAAGAGAAACAGGCTGCTAATTAACTATTTTCAAATTGATGTATCACCTCCATGTGGCTTTCTATGAAAGTTTGCAATTAAGGTGAAAGTTAATGATACTCTGACCTGGCGTTAATACTGGCATAGATCAAGAATGCCATTTAGCATTCATAAACCACAATAGCATCAAAGGCTTCTTTGAAAAGCAAAGACTTAGGTTTGGGGGCCTCAGAAAATCAATTTGACCATATGTTTTGCTCATCCCCAAGGAATAGAATAAAAAACAGTAAAGGGACAGAAAATTATCATTTACTTTGCCAGGGTTATGTCTTGGGCTCTTGAGGGAAGAGTAAATGCCACACGAACATCACAACAGTTCTTTAATCTAGAAGTGGGCATGACAGTAATGAGGAAACCTGAGAAAACTAGTAATAAGATCATCTTCATCTTCAGTGAAATTTTAAACGTTATCTTCTGAGAAGTTATATATGAATAGGTTAATAGGCCCTTGTGAGACGATAGAAAGTCAAATAGAACTGTAAGAAATCATATGTAATGGGACATACCAACAAATTTATTTTAATTACAGAATTATGAACAAAAACTATAAATTTATTTAAAAATAATAATCTTCAGTTTTGTATCATTCTTCACAGAATTAATAGATAGCAAAGAGTATAGAAGGAAGGGTGGTGAGGTAAAAATATTGTAACAAGGAGAGGCCTGGGCGCCAAGGAGTCAGCTACTGGAGCCAAACACTCTGAACCCCTGTGATGGGACTGGGCGCCAGAGGAGTTAGCCACAGGAGCCAGGACATTCTTGGCCCCTGTGCCGCTGCCGTAGTAACGGGCCTGGGCACTGGAGAAATTGGTTACTAGAGCCGGGACATTCAGCAGTGGTAGGCGACCAGCGCGGGGACTAGCGCAACAATAGGTGGAGACGAAGAACATCAAGAAACTTGAAGGAGTCTGTACCACTGAACTTCACAGGTATCATACCACAGAAGTTCACACCATAAACCCAGGGTGTCAGAACAGACCAATTTTAGAAGCTGAGACTAACAAGAAGAGTCTCAAACAATGGGAAGACAAAGAAACAATCCCCAAATGAGAGAAAAAGCAAAAACTTCAAAAAGAATGTTAGATGAAGTAGAGGCTAATCAACTATCAGATAGTGAATTCAAAGCACTGGTTATTATGAAGTTCAAAGAGCTCACAATGAGCTATCAAAAACTACAGGGGAACTACAATGATCTCTCTGCAAACTACAGCAACATGAAAAAGGAAATGGAAACTATCAGCAAGGGACAAGAGGAAATGAAGAATACAATTTCCGAATTGAAGAACACAGTAGAAAGTTTCCAAAGTAGGATAGATGAAGGGGAGGATAGGATTAGTGAGTTGGAGGACAAGGTAGAAAGCATCTCATAGAAAGAGCAAAAAAATGAAAAGAGGCTCAGAAAGAATGAAGAGGGATTAAGAGAAATGCAAGACAATATGAAACGTAATAATATCCAAATAATAGGAATACCAGAAGGAGAAGAAGAAGAACAAGGGATAGAAAACGTATTTGAACGAGTAATGAGAGAAAATTTCCCTAATTTGATGAGAGAAAAAGTCACACAAATCCAGGAATCACAGAGAGTCCCAATCAAAAGGAACCCAAGGAGGCCCACTTTAAGACACATCATCATCAAAATGGAAAAATTCCAAGACAAAGAGAGAATCTTAAAGGCAGCAAGGGATAAAAAAGAAGTAACATACAAGGGAGCCCCAATAAGGTAAGCTACTGACTTCTCAATGGAAACACTCCAAGCAAGAAGAGAATGGCAAGAAATATTCCAAGTAATGAGAACCAGAGGCCTACAACCAAGGCTACTTTACCCAGCAAGGATCTCAATCAAGATAGAAAGTCAAATAAAGAGCTTCCAAGACACACCTCCACTGAACCAGCTCTACAAGAAATACTAAAAGGACTGCTTTAAGGGAAGGAAGGAAAAGAGGGAGGAAGAGAGGAACACAGGTACAAAAATGGCAATGAATAAGTACCTATCAATAATAACCTTAAATGTAAATGAATTAAATGCTCCAATCAAAAGACACAGAATAGCTCAATGGATAAGAAAGCATGACCCACACATATGCTGCCTACAAGAGACCCACCTCAGGACAAAAGACCATCACAGACTAAAAGTGAAAGGCTGGAAACAAGTTTTCCAAGCAAACGGACAAGAAAAAAAGCTGGGGTAGCAATTCTCATATCGGACAAAATAGACTTCAAAAAAGGGGCCATAAGAGAGACCCAGAAGGTCACTTCATTATATTCAAGGGAAGAATCCACCAAGAAAACATTAACATCTTAAGCATATATGCACCAAACACAGGGACACCCAAATATATCAAGAAAATCTTAGAGGACTTCAAGAAAGATATTGACAGCAACACAATTATAGTAGGGGATTTTAACACCCCACTATCAAAAATGGACAGATCTTCCAAACAAATTATCAACAAAGATATTGCGGCATTAAACAACACCCTAGATGAAATGGACTTAACTGATATATATAAAGCCCTTCATCCCAAAGAAGCTAAATACACATTCTTTTCAAATGCACATGGAACATTTTCAAAGATAGACCACATGATAGGACACAAAGCGAGCCTCAACAAAGTCAAGAACATTGGAATCATACCAAGCATCTTCTCTGACCACAAGGGACTGAAATTAGAAACCAACCCCAAAGAAAAAAACCCAAAGCACCCAAAATTGTGGAGACTGAATGGTATGTGTAAACAATGAATGGGTAAGAATGAAATTAGGAAAGAAATAAAAACGTTTCTGGAAACAAATGAAAATGATCTCACAACAACCCAAAACTTATGGGACACAGCGAAGGCAGTCCTGAGAGGGAAGTTTATAGCAATACAGGCCTACCTAAAGAAGATAGAAACATTTCAAACAAACAACCTAACCCTACGCCTGCAAGAACTCGAGGAACAACAACAAAGACAGCCCAGAGCAAGCAGAAGGAAGGAAATAACCAAGATTAGAGCAGAATTAAATGACATAGAAACTAAAAGCACAATTCTAAGGATCAATGAATCCAGGAGTTGGTTCTTTGAGAAGATAAACAAAATAGACAAGCCTTTAAGTAGGCTCATCAAGAAAAGAAGAGAGCGGACACACATAAACACAATCAGAAATGAAAGAGGAGAGATTACAACTGATACCACAGAAATAGAAAGAATTGTAAGAAATTACTATGAAGAACTGTATGCCAAGAAATTTGAAAACCTAGGGGAAATGGACACATTTCTAGAAAAATATAATCTCCCAAAACTCAATGAAAAAGAAGCAGAAAATCTAAATACACCAATAACAGCAAAAGAAATTGAAGCAGTAATAAAAAAACTCCCATCACACAAAAGCCCTGGACCAGATGGTTTTACAGGAGAATTCTACAAAGCATTTAAGGAAGAGCTAACCCCTATTCTCCACAGACTATTCCAAAAAATCCAGAAGGATGGAAAACTCCCAAATTCTTTTTATGAAGCCAGCATCATCTTAATTCCAAAACCAGATAGAGATACAACAAAAAAAGAAAACTTCAGGCCAATATCGCTAATGAACATAGACGCTAAAATCCTCAACAAAATATTGGCAAACCACATCCAACAATATATCAAAAAGCTCATACACCAAGACCAAGTGGGATTCATCCCAGGTATGCAAGGATGGTTAAATATTCGCAAATCAGTAAATGTAATACATCACATAAATAAAAGCAAAGACAAAAACCACATGATCATATCAGTAGATGCGGAAAAAGCTTTTGATTAGGTACAACACCCATTTATGATAAAAACACTCAGCAAAGTGGGAATACAGGGAGCATTTCTCAATATAATAAAGGCCATATATGACAGACCTACGGCCAATATCATACTCAATGGGAAAAAACTAAAAGCTTTTCCACTAAGATCAGGAACAAGACAAGGATGTCCACTTTCACCACTTCTATTCAATATAGTTTTGGAAGTTTTAGCCACAGCGATCAGGCAAGTAAAGGAAATAAAAGGCATCCAAATAGGAAAGGAGGAAACAAAACTGTCACTGTTTGCAGATGACATGATAGTGTACATGGAAAATTCTATAGACTCTACCCAAAAACTGCTTGAACTAATTAATGAATTTGGTAAAACAGCAGGATACAAAGTCAATATCCAGAAATCAAAGGCATTTTTGTATACTAACAATGAATCAGCAGAAGCAGAAATCAAGAAAAAAAACCCATTCGATATAGCAAAAAGAAAAATAAAATATCTGGGAATAAACCTAACCAAGGAGGTAAAAGACCCGTATGCAGAAAACTGAAGAAAGAAATCAGGGAAGACACAAACAAATGGAAACATATACCATGTTCATGGACTGGAAGAATTAACATCATCAAAATGTCCATATTACCCAAAGTGATTTACAGATTCAATGCAATACCTATTAAAGTATCAATGGCATATTTCACAGACATAGAACAAACGCTTCAAAAATTTATATGGAACCATAAATGACCCAGAATAGCAGCTGCACTTTTGAGAAAGAAGAACAAAGTAGGAGGGATCACAATACCTGATATCAAACTGTATTACAAGGCCAGTGTAATCAAAACAGCCTGGCACTGGCATAAAAACAGGCATATAGACCAATGGAACAGAACAGAGAGCCCAGAAATCAACCCAACTCTCTACAGTCAATTAATATTTGACAAAGGGGGCAGTAACATAAAATGGAGTAAAGATAGCCTCTTCAACAAATGGTGTTAGGAGAACTGGACAGCTATGTGCAAAAAAATGAAACTTGAGCACCAACTTACACCATATACCAAAATAAATTCAAGATAAATAAAAGACTTAAATATAAGCCGTGACACCATTAAAGTCCTAGAGGAGAACATCGGCAAGAAAATCTCAGATATTTCACGCAGCAACTTTTTTTACTGATATGTCCCCTAGAGCAAGGAATATAAAGGAAAGAATAAACAAATGGGATCCCATCAAAATAAAAAGCCTCTGTGTGGCTAAAGAAAATAGTATTAAATTAGCAAGACAACCAACTGTATGGGAAAACATATTTGCGAATGATACCTCAGACAAAGGTTTAATCTCCAAAATATACAAAGAACTTACACGACTCTACTCTAAGAAGACATCCAGCCCAATTAAAAAATGGGAAAAGCACTTGAATAGACACTTCTCCAAGGAGGACATATGGAACATCCAGAGACACATGAAGAGATGCTCAATATCGCTAGCTATCAGAGAGATGCAAATTAAAACCACAATGAGATACCACTTTACACTGGTCAGGATGGCTATCATAAACAAAGCAACAAACAATAAATGTTGAAGAGGTTGTGGGGAAAAGGGGTCCTTAGTTCACTGTTGGTGGGAGTGCAGACTGGTACAACCATTATGGAAAACAGTATGAAATTTTCTCAGAAAAATAAGAATTGACCATACTTTTGACCCAACAATTCCACTGCTAGGATTATATCCTAAGAATCCTAAAATATACAATCTCAAAGAACCCATGTACCACAATGTTCATAGCAGCACAATTTACAATAGCCAAGAGTTGGAAGCAACCTAGGTGCTCATCAGTAAATGAATGGATCAAAGAATTATGGTACATATACACAATGGAATCCTATGCAGCAGAGAGAAAGAAGGAGCTACTACCCTTTGAAACACAATGGATGGAACTGGAGAGCATTATGATGAGTGAAATAGGCCAGGTGTTGAAAGACAAATACCATATGATCTCACCTTTAACAGGAAGCTAAACAACAAAACAAACAAGCAAGCAGAAAAAAAACAAAAAAAACAAAGACACTGAAATAGAGAACAAGGGGACAGTGACCAGAGGGGAGAGGGAAGGGAAGTTAAGGGGAAAAGGGGGAGGGATTTGGAGGAACAAATAGGAAGGACACAGGGATGAGAACTAAGGGGGGTGGAAATGGGAGGGAGGTGGGGAGCAAGGGGCGGGGAGGCTGGGATGGGAGAGATAGACAAAAAAAACTGTACTTGAAAATAACTAAATAAAATTAAAAAAAGAATACAAAGAAAAAATATCATAACAAAAGGAAATGAAAATATGGGGAGTAAAATTAAAAGAGATAATGGAAAAGGGGAGGGCGAAATGCCTATATAAGAAGGAAAAGGAACAACACGAGAATAGGAAGGTCATCTACAGAAGATAAATGAAGTTGGGCTTTTAGGAACCAATAGTAAATACTTGTTAATCCTCCTCTCTTTGCTTGAATTATGGGTCACAATGTATTAACACTTCTTATCATTACCTTTTGAAAATCTAATTAACTCATCAACTACTTTAGCAGCTCAGCAACTGTTCTTTATCTTTACACATATTTGCAGGTCTCACACTGAATAATAATGCTATAACAATCACCCCCACTCTCTCTAGTGTTGGGTTCTCGGAGCTTTTATATTTGATATTAAATAGTGGTTATCTGTCTTTTATTCATGGAAAAATATCTTAAAATAAAACTGCTTAATTTTAGAAGGTACTCTTTTAATAAATTTTGAGGTTAAAATCTTTTGATAAAAATATAGATGACAGATAGTAAAATCATCTCAGTTTCAGTTAAATAAAATAACAACAGTTCCTCTGGGCTTTTCAACCAGGACCATACAAGGTACTGAACTACTACCAAGTACTTCTTTATGTACCCAACATGGTTCTAAGTGCTTGACCCTCTACAAACTTATGAAATAGGTGTTCCTTTTGTTTTCATTTTATAGAGTGGTGCACTAAGAATGAGGAAGGTTTAAAAACACAGCCAATAACACACTGCTAATACAATGCATTCCTAGAGTGGACAGTTTCTAGATCCCCTGTCCTTAATCATAGAAAACTATTATCACAAAACTTATAATTAAACGTTAAGCTTACTGTTCTTTATTCTGTCTGACAGGGGTTTCAGTCATTCTACATCAAATTATTTTTTTCCAGTCAATGAAGTGAATTCATTTATTTAGGCATAAATGGTGGAAATGGATTTTCAGTGAGGATATTGTGATCAAGGTAACCATCAAACAAATAAAAGACATGCAAAATATATACATTATCAGTGTTTGATATTAATATTTTGCCATAAAATTCAGAGATAAGTTTATTTTGATGTATGAGAGAAAATACCCATTAATATATAATTAGATCTTCAGCTGTCCTGGATTGGTAACAGTAACTAGATCTTTTTTACACTGCAAAGACACTGAACATAAAGTCAGAAAGTCTGAATTTTCTTCCCAGGTCTGCCAGGACAGCTATTTCTCTGTTCGCTCATCACTAATTTGGGGATAGTCCAGGATGCTACTTTCCATTCACACTGCCCTCTGTGTTCTTGTAGGTATCAACATAAAGAATGGTCCTTTAAAATAGAGAACAAGTGGGCAGTGACCAGAGGGGAGAGGGAAGGGAACTTAAGGGGGAAAAAGGAGAGGGATTTTGAGGAACAAGTATGAAAGACACAGGGATGAGGACTGGGGGGGAGGAGGAAATGGGAGGGAGGTGGGGAGCACAGGGCAGCGGGGGGGGGGCACTGGGATGGGAGAAATAGACAAAAAATGTACTTGAAAAATAACTAAATAAAATTTTAAAAAAGATTAAATTAAAAATTTTAAAAAAATAAAAGAAACCTGGGGGGGAAAAAAAAAAGAATGGTCCTTTAAAAAACAGTGGCAGTATGTTTCCTTAAAAAAATAAAGTGAAAACTTCAAATACTAAACTAAATAGCAGAACATACACAAAAAGCAAGGGTCAATTTCAGAACTAGATTAACCTGTTTTTCTTTCTATCTAAACAGTACAATGTCATGGGCTGTCTCAGTTTGATGTAGTTCATGTAAATATCCCTAATAATGCTAATCATATTTATAGGAGACTCAAGACTTGGAAAATTCTGGCTTAAGGTAAAAAGTCATAAGTCTAGCAAGTAATGTGTATGTTAAAACTTGTTTCAAAAACTACAGTTAAGGCCCATCCCAGCTCCTGGGAAAACAGCTGGCCTCCTGGGGCACTGATAGAAGATTACCGCCTGGGGACATCCAGACCTTTTGTGCTCCGGGAAGCTACAGATGACTGCCCCACCCTTTCCTGGGAACAGCTTAGTGCCCAGAACAGGAATGCTGCAGCTTTGCTCACCTAATCCCCCCTGAATCTCAAAGTCCTCATTGCACTTTGTTTATCCACTCACCCCCACCTTATAAAAGGTCTGGCCTGGAAAGAAACTACAAGGTGGTTTGTCAGGGTATGAACCCACCATCTTCTCAGATTGCCAGCTATCTGAATAAAGCACCCATAAAGATTCAATTGCTGTCATTGCCTATTGGGTTTGGTAGTGACAGGCAGCCTGAACGCCAGTGTCTTTTCTGGTTACAATATTATTCGTTAAGTAACCTTTATGAAATAAAAATATTACCAATCCTTTTGCCGCCTTCTCTGTGAAGGAAAAAGATATGTGGTCACAGAGGTGACTTGAATGGCTATTATAAGTGAAGGGATACGTTGACAGATATAAAATGAACATATATGGGTGACACTGTGGTTACAGAAAGTTTTCCCACCTCCCAGTACTGTCTCTCAGTCACCTGCCTGAGAGCCTGATCACATTCATCTGTCTGTTCTATGTCTCAGCGCCAAACCAGAGTAAGCGCTCAGTGTGCATCGATTGCCATTAACAATAACTTGTTTCCGTCAGTCAAAATATTTACATAATTTCACTTTCACAAATAATTTTCCTATATTTTAACATTATGTAAAAATTTTGCCTCCCACTTTGGTTGTTTTAAAAGTAATTTTAAAGCCCACTTACTTGACCTGTGGAGTGTAAGCTCAAGAATTCCTTCTCACAGATTTTGTTACTGGGCTTTTGTTGACAGATGATGAGAGGAATTTTTATGCTTGGTGAACTTCATTTTGATTGAATTTAATTACAAGAAAATGACTTAGTTCATCCCAGTGCTAAGTATGCTTGGTAATCCAGGGAAACTGAGAGAGGAGAAGGAGGTAAAATGAGAACACTGTCACAGAGTAGCACCTTGGGAAATCAGGGTGAGACAAAATGGGAAACTTCACAGGGTCTGTAGGAGCACCATAGGTTTGGAATCCTTGATTTGAGAGGCTGTTTCCAAAGTAAATTTGTGAAAATACAATTTTCATAAGGACTTCTAAAAATCAAAGAGTAAAGATAGAAATTGCGAGCATATCTTACCCCTTTCCTCTTTTCTGCAACAAATTTAGAGAATCCCCTTCTCTGAAAAATATTATCTATTAAGTACTTTCTACATTTCGACAACTTGTCAGATTTTGCACTGTCTGTTGGTTAGGATGGTGGGCAAAAAAGAGGCCCAAAGTAAGCAGAATAATGAGCAAGAAGGAGTGCTAAATTACAGAGATGGAGAAAGTAACAGAGACACAGAGAACAGAGAAAGTTTAATTCCTGACAGCGAGATCAAACAGGCTTTCAGGAAGGGGATGACTGAGCAGTGCATGGAAGGGCTGGTGGAAATTTTGTGGGTTGAGATGAGTATGAATCAGCGGTGTATGAGAGAAATACAGATTCAGCAAATGATTTTCATAAAACAAATTGGACTAATGGTTTTGTTAATCAGGAGATGGGATCTTTGTTCTCGAACCTTCTGAGTTTGGCCATGTAACTTGTTTTGGCTGATGATTAGCAGTTGTCAGATTAAATAAATAAATAAATAAAGGCCTGAAAAAATGTGTGTTCCTTTGTGGAACAAGCATGGCAGATATTGTTTGTCAAAGTCTGTTTTAAATAATTACATTTTGGTCTTATATTTGTCCATTTGGGTCTGGTAGGTTTGAATTTTCAGTAGGCTGAGCGGTTTATGCAAAAATCAGTATATTAATTAATTCATTCAAAGTATGTACTTAAGCACGATTCTAGGTCCTATGGACACAGTGAAAGCACAGTCTCCATTGATCTCCACTGATTTTACAATGATGAGAAACTTGTCTCAGAATGGTTATCATCTTCATCAAGAGAGAAGGAAAAATATATTTGAAATAATCAAAGGTACAAATGAATGTAAGGGATCCCAGGAGTCTGTCTTCTCTTGCCATCTGCAGTCTTTATTGTACATCTATAAATTTAATTGTATAAAATAGGGCAGTGTTGTTTAAACTTTTACATGCATACAGATCTCTAGGTCTTGGATAATGCACCAGATCCTATATATCTAACAACCTCTCAGGTGATGGCCATGCCTGAGATGGGGTGATTTATTAGGCCTTTTCAAGTTTTTGTTTTAAAGGCAACAAAAAGTATATAGTTGCAAAATTAAACTCATGCAACAGACTTATATTCTTTACACTTTCATCACAGACTATTAGAAGTTTTCAAACTACCCTGGCTGGTGTAGCTCAGTGGATTGAGCATGGGCCTGCAAACCAAAGTGTCGCTGGTTCAATTCCCAGTCAGGACACATGCTTGGGTTGCAGAACAGGTCCCCAGTAGGGGACACATGAGACGCAACTACACATTGATGTTTCTCTCCCTCTCTTTCTCCTTCCCTTCCTTCCTCCTTAAAACAAACAAAAATTTAAAGAAAATATATTTTAAAAAGTTCTCACATTTTCAAGATCCTTATTAAAATGTGTTTACTATTATTGACATTGACTTTTTCAAAAAGTATTACCTAGGTCATCACCTTATAATCAAATATTGTCAGGTGTCATCAACGCCCACGTTCCCTGTAACCCTGCCGTTTATGTCTACAATCTACAGGGTGTTTAACCTTTTGGCGTCTCTGGACCACAGTGGAAGAAGAGTTGTCTTGGGCCACACATTAAACACACTGTGACACATAATCACAAAAACATCTCATGATGTTTTAAGTAGATTTATGATTTGTGTTGGGCCACATTCATAGCCATCCTGAGCCACACGTGGCCTGCAGACCTCAGGTTAGACACCCCCGAGTCCTAGGCTTTTCCAATAACCTTCATACCTCAGATTTTGCCCTATCACTCTGTTCTTATAGGAAGAGACCTCAAGTACTCTCATAAAATAAAACTCAGTGCATAACATTTGTCTGCTCAAGACCCTTCGTGGTCTTCTCATTTTACTTACTGTTACCTACACAACACGCATTGCCAGGTTTCCTTGATTTCTTTCACTCCTCTTCTACTCACCTCCCCGCTTCCTCCAGGAGAGAGTGTTTCCCTGCTATAACACAGCCATGGCAGGCACAGGAGGCCTTTGTCCTCTCAACTACGCTCCCGCATACAGTCCTCCCCATCACCACCTATGGAACCTGGTTCAAAAGTCACCTTTTGATGAAGCCTGTCTAGACCACCCTATATAAACTGACTCTCCCAAACACTCCTTACCCCTCATCACACTGCTTAGTTTTTCTCCAAGGCAGTAATCTCCTTATAATATACTACCTTTTATTTTGAGATTAGTGCTTAATATCTGTCATTTCAATAGAAAGCAAGCACTATAAAAGCCAGGCTATTAGTCTGTTTTTGTTCACTGCTATCCCCCACCTCTCATTTTCAAGAATACTGCCTAACATATAGTAGTTTTTTTTTAAAGTATGTATCTTATGTATGTGTATAAACATATGTAGGTATATATATCACATAAATATACAACAAATAGAAATAACAATAAAAGTTGACTTGAGGCTAAGATATGCCACTGGTGTGTATATTTTTTGTATATATTTACATTTTGGGTATTGCCCTCATGTTCATTAGTATGTTTGCACCTTCGTGAACAAGTAAATATGTGTTCTTAAGAGAGGATTCTAGATATCTTATGACCAGATCTGTGACCTGCTCCCAAAATAGCATCATAGAATTCAAATCTATTATACTCTTTCTCTTTTTCTTAATTGGTTATCAAATAATTTTAGAGAAAGCAACTTGTTTAACATTTAAATTTTTTCTCAGGTTCTTTTTTTCTTTTCTCCTGTTTTAAGATTTTTCACCTTCTGTGGAGCTGGCAATTAATCATCATGAATTTGCTGGCAGGAGAATGTCTCTTTGGCTCCTTCATAGAATATACCTTATGTTTCTTCTTTATTGTTCTCTACCACTTTGGGATTTCTTTCTCTCTCTCTTTTTTATCTTCCACGTACATGTGTACATCCTTCTTTAAAGGTAGAAGTTGTTTTAAGTCATTGAATCAGCCAAAATGGGTAGATTCAGCTTCTAGTCCCTTTTCCTAGCCAGAGATTAAGCTAGCTGTTCAGATATTCATTTAGGAAAAACAAAAATCTTTCTTTTTATTTATTTCCACAATCCAGTATGTGCGTGTGGGGAGGGGAGTGATTTACTAGAGATGAATTGTTTGCACCATAAATCTTTCCCCAGAACAAACATTATTAGTAAAATGTTTTTCCTTAAGTCAGCAAAGAATCTCTAATGTACTTTCCAAAACTAATCGACTTTATGAGATTTGATTATTTTTCAAGATGTGCCAGATTTTTAGTGCTTACCATCTGCTCAGCCAATTGGTAGCAAGTAAAAATATAGTTGTGACAAATACCAATACTAATTAATTAACCTCTAGGCAAGTGCCTTGAGGCCTTATGATTTCTTCCTATTCTTAGATTTAAAGCCATAGCTCTTTTGCACATAATCTGCACCAAAAGCAGCCTGAGGGAGTTGCAGTGGAAAGGCTAATTTAAGCTTAATATTCCTACCACATTTACTAGAAAAAATATAAAATAACTTAATTTCACATAGTTTTATTATTAGGGTAGTAGAAAAATTCTTTTTATTCCACAAAAGAAATTGTCATTTCTTTCACCTTTTTCTTCATCAGTACTGAAATGATGTAACAGAAAGAACTGAGGTATGATAAAAATACACTGACAATGCTTAATGTATTCATTTATTTGGTTAGCTATCTATTTTATTTTAATTACTTTCTGTAGATTAGGAAACAAATCACCAGCTATGTATAATGATGGCCCAATATCTGCATAATATGATGAAGGACAGAGATATTTCTTCTGATCCCATTTTGTAAAATAGATCAGCACTTTGTGGTGGCTTATCTAAAATCTTGTCTCAGCATGGTAGACTGTCTCTTGGTACATGTGCACTGCTCCTCATATTGTGACATGTTTTTCCTTAATCTCCTGCAACATTTTTTATCAGTCTTATTGTAACTTTTAGGTTGATTTATTTCTCTCTTTTTCCCCCCTTTTCTCCTCTCCCCGTCCCATGCTTCTCTAAAGCAGAGAATAGCCAATTTATACACTGTTTTATATAATTTAGTTCAACAAATCTTGAGGAGTTTGAAGTTCACAGCATTTAAATACTTGCTGGAAATCATAGAACACTTTAGTTATTGAAGACAGCATGAAACCTTTTTAAGCATGTAACACTTAAAAAGGGTGTTACAGGCCTGGCCCAGCATCTCAGTTGGTTAGAGCAACATACGCAATGCAATATAGAGATCATGGATCGCAGTAATACACTCCTGAAAACTATCTGACCCTATTACCAATGTCACCTGAATACACTTATTTTAAAAAGAAAACTATATTTAAACCAGCTTTAACAGCAAATATTTTATCAGTTAATGTGATTTTGAAAAGCATATTGGTTAGTTTCTGTTATATTTTTGAGGATTCTCATGTAAGCTCTTATTTGTTTACATCAAAATAATGAAGCTCCTTTTATTTAACTAACAATGTCATCCAAATGTAGAAAACACAACATGTATGACCGTACAAACAGACAGACACAGAGATATTTTAGCCATGACAAAGGCATGATAAAATAAAACTAACTAATTTAGAAAGGAACATCTGAACTAAGTTAAATTGATCTGCTCAGAAGGCTAAGGTGTTTTTTTTCTTTCAATAAGAATTACCTCCCACCAACTTGCATTTTAAAAACAGCCCATGAACACAGTATATGCTTTCATTTATTTGTATATTCCTCACTTACACCATATTCATGGATTGGAAGAATTAACACCTTAAAAGGTCTATACTACCCAAAGCAATCTGTAGACTCATGCAAAACCTACTAAAATACAAATGGCATATTTTACAGATCTAGAACAAACCTTCCAAAAATTTATGGAACCAAAAAAGACCTCAAATATCCTCACCAACTCTGAAAAAGAAGAACAAAGTAGGAGAGATCACAATACCTGGTATTAAACTATACTACAAGACCACGGTAATTGAGACAGTCTAGTACTGGCATAAGAACAGACACATAGATTGATGGAACAGAATAGAGAACCCAGAAATAAACTCATGTCTCTATAGTCAATTACTATTTGACAACAGGGGCACGAGCATACAATGGAGTAAAAATAACCTCTTCAATAAATGGTGTTGGGAGAACTGGACTGGTACATGCAAAAAAAAAACCAAAAAAAAAACCCCGAAACTACAGCACCAACTTCACTGTACACTAGAATAAACTCAAAATGAATAAGACACTGAAATGTCAGTCCTGATACTATAAAAGTCACAGTAGAAAACATAGGCAGTAAAATTTTAGGCATCCCAAGGAGCAATAATTTTGCTGATACATCTCCTAAGGTGAGAAAAATAAAAAAAAAAATAAAGGGACTACATCAAATTAAAAAAATTTTGCACAGCTCAAGATACCAACATCAAAATGAAAATGGAACCAACTCTATGGGAGAACATATTTGTCAATGAAACATTGGACAAGCATTTAATCTCCAAAATATACAAAGGTATACACTCAACACCAGGAAGGCAACCAGTCCAATTAAAAAATGGACAAAGGACATGAACAGACATTTCTCCAAGGAGGACGTACAGAGGGCCCATAGACATATGAAAAAGTGCTCAACATCACTGGTTGTCAGAGATGCAAATTAAAACCACAGTGAGATATCACCTCACACCTGTCAAAATGGCCATCATTAATAAATCAACAAACAAGTTCTAGCAATGACTTGTGAAGAAAAGAGAATGCTAGTATATTTTTGGTTGGAATGCAGACTGGTGCAGCCACTGTGGAAAACAGTATGGAATTTCCTCAAAAAATTAAAAATGGAGCTGTCTTTTGATCCAGATTTCACTGCTGAGAATGTATCCTAAGAATTTCAAATCATCAATTCAAAAGAACTTAAGCACCTCAATGTTCAGTAGTATTATTTACAATAGCCAAGTGCTAGAAACAGCCTAAGTGCCCATCAGTAAACTAGTGGATTAAAAAATAATGGTACATTTACACAATGGAGTACTACACAGCAGAAGGAAAGAACTGATACCTTTTGCAACAGTGTGGATGGAAATGGAGAGTATTAAGCTACTTGAAATAAGCCAGGCAGTGAAAGACAAATACCATATGATCTCACCTATAAGAAGAATCTGATGAACAAAATAAACTAATAAGCAAAATAAACTGATAAGCAAAATAAACTAATGAGCAAAATAGAACCAGAAGCATGGAAACATGGAACAGACGGACAGTGACCAGAGGGGAGGTGGAGAGGAGGACAATGATGGAAAGATGGGACTAATCAAAGAACATGTATGAATGACCCATGACTTGAACAGTGGTGTGGGGATTGATTATGGGAGTGGGAGAAAGGATGGGCAGAGGCAGAAAAATGGAGAAAACTGTAATATAATCACAATTAAAAAATTAAACAAATATATACATATATACATACATAAAATTTTTTTCAAAAAAGTCAGCTCAGAGTTTTTGGAGAAGACCCAGTATTTACATCTCAACAATACAGGGAAAAACATGCAAGCTCCTCCTAGAAAGACTTTGGTTTAATAAAGCCAATGCTTTATAACCATTTTGAGATGAATAGAAGATTGGGGAAAGTAAAAGGAATTGGTGGGCTTTGAATTGCTTCTGGAGTCATACCTCTTGTTCTGTAAAGATGTCATTAGTAAAACAGGGACAGTTGTTTTGATGACCTTAAGAATTGGGTTGCCACCTAAATGTTGGTAAAGTACAGACAAATCTCTCCACCCATATTTGGGATGTTTCTATTTTTTCTTTCTTCCTTTCAGCCTCCACAGTGGAGGAAGGGTTATAGGCAGCAGCTGTCAGTGTAGTGTAGCGATTACAGAGGGATCTAAGTTACAGGTAGTACGTAGTTTACGGTCATCCCTGAGGGTCATAAATGCTTGGATATATGGAACCTCCCTCCATCTTCCTTGGGAATGGCAAAATAGGTCTACTTCTAAGATAGTGTCAGAATTAATGGTGCCACTGACTGGCCAAATCTCTCCCTTGCCCAGTTTACACTGGAGCCAAGCCACCTTGCAAAAGATTAGCCTCAGACTCAGAATCAAGTTTCTCACAGTTGGTGAGTATGCAGCTCAAAGGGGTGTCCCAAGGCACAGTGGACTGGTTTCCCATCTATGGAGAGAGAAATATGTAACAAGCCAAGAATTAGAGGCATCCCTGCAAGTTTCTGAGTTGTTTTGAGCCTTTTGACACAAAAGGGTGGGTACTTCACTGCAAGGAAGCCTCCCAGGGGGTGTTCTTTAATATGCTGATTAATCAAAATGACCAGTTAGAGTCATGGTGGCGGTCTCTACTAATTGGTCAGTAGCAAGATCTTTAAATATATTTTGCTTTAGTCTATAACTAGTAAGGGTAAGGAATGCAATTAAAATAATTGCAAACAGATTTACACTTTAGTCTGTTTTTTTTAACTCATCAATCTCCATTCACTCACTATTCATTTAATATAGATATCTCTGAGTTTATTCACTGACCTAGATAATATTTAGTTGCTGAATATAGAAGGTAAATGCATTTATCATAGTAGGGAATAAACACCCATAGCTGTTCATGAACATCGATATGAGAGAGCAACATTGATTGGTTGCCTTCTCGTAAGTGCCCAGATTGGGGAATCATACCTGCAACCTGAGTATGTGCCCTGACTGAGAAGTGAACTCATAGCCTTTTCACTCTATAGGATGACACCTCAACCAACTGAGCCACACTGGCCAGGGCTTCTGAAATGTTTTTTTTTAATCAAGTGTAACATACATCAATATGAATGTTCTAATAATGATATGGAGTAGAATATTATAACTAAATATAAAATAAACTCTTTCAGGATTAGGACAGCATGTTCAGTGGAAAAAATATGCAAAAACAATTAAATATGGCTCTGCTCATTTTGTTTATTCCCCCTGGATGGCTTTACCAGGTCTCCCTCCCCTAGCATGGAACCCATTTGCTTTGGCACCTATTAAACGGATGCTCCTTCGTCATGACCCTGTTCAAGTGCATCCTCTGATACTTCCCCAACCAGAATGCAAAACCCATTTCTTTCTGCAACTTGTGTTGTACTTTGTACATATCTTCACTGCAGCATTTATTCAAATTGATTCATTTGTCTTTTTCTGTCAAGCTAAAATGTGAGCTTTTCAGGAAGAGTAAGAGATTACTTATTCATCTTTTGATGCCTAGTACTTAAGTAAAATTAATCATAGATATTTGCTGGTTGGCTGGAAGGACAAGTAGACGGGTGAATGAAGAAAAACTGAAAAAGAGAATGACTATGTTGAGGTTGAGGCACATTGTGAGTGAGAAACATAAGATGAAACTATCTTGATCTCTATCAGTAAATAAATTATATTGTACAGCACAAACTAAATTTAAAGCAAAGACTTTATGTGGGCTTAGAAAACTGAGCTAATGTCACTGAATGCAAGATATTATGATAAGAGCTGGAAACACAGTGGCTGCTTGCTTACGAGGCCCTTCTTACTTACAGATTTGTTAGTCATTTAAGGAACAGAAAATGTATATTGTAACTGAAGAGAGTAAATGTATGACATTTCAGAAACTGTATGGAGTGTCTCACACTGGGTGAGGATTACGTATTTTGCCAAATTATAGCATTCTAGATTTTGAAAGGATTTAGTAAATCATCTAGTCCAATGATCACACATTGAAGTCTAAAAGCAGCATCACGCAATCACTGAGCACATTGACTGCAGTTCAGTTCTCGGCTCTACCACTAACCAACTGAATGACTTTGGGCAAGTTAGTTTACTTTCCTGTGTCTCATTTCTTCTTTCAAATTACAAAATCATACTATTGGGAGAAACTGCCTTACTGTTCAGTGGTAAAGATACTTGCTTTCCTCCTGTGTCTCAGATATATATCTATAAAACTTTTATTTTTGAAATAAGAAATAGTAAATTGCTATTACAAAGTAATTTTAAAGATAAGATATAATTGGATTTCTAAAACTTGGTTTCTTATTAGTGATTTATTCTCATGCACATTTTATAGATATAAGAATAAAAATATGAGCTTTCAAATCACTAATATCAGAAGTAAAAAAATTAAAATTACTTCTTTAAGCAGGTCCCTTGTTAAGAAAAATGCTCTTTTATGAATCTTATTTTGAAAATGTTTTATTAATAATGCTTTTAAACCCCTATGCCCAAAATTTGAAATTTTATGTACCAAATTCTTAGATGAAGAAGACCACTGCAAGTACAGTAGGAACAAAGAAGCCAGCTTGACAAACACTAGGATGTGTAATGAGCCTACCTGTCACTCAACCAATCTGTAAGCACTCTCTTAAAATCAACTTAAAACAAATCATATGGAAGAAATCAAAACCTTCAAATTATCCAGGCTACGTTTAAAATCCCCAAATATATTCTCATATGTTTTACAGGACATTAATCTAGATAAGTTTAGTCAACACATAAATTAAGATAATACATTAATTAAAAGCATGCTATTTCTGAGTTTTCATCAGCTTATTTTCTTTCAGAGGAACAGCGATATCTTGTTTTTAAAATTCTACATGTGAAATAATGTTTGGATATTGTTGTTTATGATATGGTCAGAAGGAATACAATTTAGAGTAGTTCCATGTGACTGTCCATAAGTAACCCAATACACTGTTCACTTTCCTTGGAAGAGCTTCAAGTATTCATAGTACAGTGTTTTAAAAATACAGAAATCATGTGGAAGTAATGACCTAGGCTTAGACACACATGCTGCCATGTCATAGCTCTGTGAATTTAGACATTTATCAGTCTAATTCCTCATATATATATATATATATATGTATATATATACATAATGGGAAAATCATATGAGACCTATAAACCAGGATATTTGCTATGATAGTCCAAAATAAGTGTTTTGAGAAATTGAGCATAGCAATATCTATTAGTATTGTCATCTCTTGACCTAATATTATTCGTGGAATTACCAAGTTAGAAAAGAAACAGAAGGTCTCTTAGAAATATCTGGTTCTTAAGTATAACCTGAGGATATCACAATTCAATGAAGACACCTTTACAATGATGTAAGAATCTTGTTCTCTCTGGTTCCCCATAAGCTTTGACTGTTCTCTAAGGGGTTTCCCATTGGTTAGGTCTCATATGTTCAAGAACATGTTGCTCTATGTTAACTGTTCTTCATAGTATCCCACCATTGTCTCTACTGCAAAAACCCTGTATTGTAAATGCCAATAAAATTATTCACTCATCTTGCTTTAAAGAAAACAATCCTTGAGATACCCAAATATTACTGAGCTTTCCAGAACCACTTGGAGAATGCCCCATCTCTAACTCTGATCCCATAGTTTGTCACCTTGGTCTCAAATTACCATGGACATTACTCAGAATCTCAAAAAGTGGCTCATAAAATAGTACCTTCCTCTCCAAGCCGAAGTTCTCTGGGGATTCAAATCAGTCAAAGAGTGTAGATGGGGGCAGGTGCTGTACCACACCACAGTGCTCTCCTTTTACTTGAATTCCAATTTACTTCTGCCCTAAAGTAAATGGACACATAGACACATGTCAGAAGCAAGTCCTGGGATGAAGATTTGCATGCAATAGATTTATTAATTGTCCTAAACATAAAATTGTAACAATGTAACAGAACCAAGAGAAGATATGGGAAGAAACCAATCAAAGGTCTGATTTCAGGCATAGGTGCCAAACCTGTGGCCCAGGATGGCTATGAATGCTGCCCAACATAAAATTGTAAATTTATTTAAAATATAATAAGATTTTTTTGTTTTTGTTAGTGTTTGTGTATTTAATGTGTGGCCCAAGACAACTCTTCTTCTTCCAGGGTGGCCCAGAGATGCCGAAAGTTTGGATACCCCTTTAAGTCTCCTCACATTCCACAGAAGAAGTCTAGGGCAGTAGTCCCCAAATTTTTGGCACCAGGGACTGGTTTCATGGAAGACAATTTTTCTGCATTCAGAAAAGGGAGTGAGGGATGGTTTGGGGCAGCACATAGATTCTCCTATGAGAAAATAATGCTGCCGCTGAGCTGACAGGAGGTGATCAGGCGGTGTTGGGAGCCAAGGGGAGTGGTTGTAAACACAGATGAAGCTTCGCTTGCTTGCCCAATGCTCACCCTCTGCTCTGTGGCCTGGTTCCCAGAAGGCCACAACCCTATGTGGTCTGTGGCCCAGGGGCTGGTGATCCTTATTCAAGGATATACATTGTGCCTCAATGTCTGTCCTGGTTTAAAAAGGGGGTGTGGGGGTTTTCACGCTTCTATAGCAGTCAGTCATTAGCTGAGAACTGCCTCAGTGATGTATAGCTCCAGTTCATCGTATGTGGGCAAAATGGCTCCAGTAGAAGCAACATAGTACTTCTAAGTGTACAATGTCAAGAGTAGAGACACACAGAAGTTTATAGGATTTATTGTATGCTTTTGTAGGTCAAGAACATTTATTTTCATGTATAGAACTCATTTAAACACATCCTTGGAAAAAGGAGTGCTTCTTAACCCCACTTGCACTGAAACCACAGCTTTGCCTCCTTCAGACACCCCGGAAATAAGATGCAAGCACTGTACATAACTATGCTGTGATTCACATTTTCTATAGAAATTAGACTACTGAATTTTTTAATTGTTGCTGTTGGCTATTAAGTCTTCCTTGGATAGACTGGTACCCAAGTTACTCTAGAAAATACAGTGGTGACAAAGGAATTCTTCTAACTTTTGTTTTCTAACTCTCTTTCCAGACTTGCTGACTATATAAGATAAACCTTCATAGTAGTACACTAAAAATAGATTTCTACTTATCATATTCACAAAGAGTTATTATGTAGATGCATATGATGCTTCCCAATTTATTTTCAAGGAAAATAAATGATAGTATCTCAGAACATTTAATGCTAAATAGTCTGGCTTTTTCTTTTTTCTTTTTTAATTCCTTTGGACTACTGAGGCATTAGTAAAAGAAACCACTCAATGGCTAATAGGCAAAGTGTTGACCTTCAATGGTCAATTTTCCATCACTTAAGAATTTTTCCAAATGCTGTTATCAGGTAAAAATAAATGTTTAAATTAAATTTTAAACACAGATGTATAATAGAATGAGCAGTAATATATATTACTATTTGATTGGTTAAAATCAGTTCTTTATATATTACTTATTAGTGCTTCAAATGTGTGATTTAAATGATCTCTTATGATCTTCAAGTAAGGTTAAACTTCAAAAATAAAATGTGTTTCTTTGGTTCATTAAATTTTTTAATAGGAATAGATACTCTATTTAGTGCAGGATGTAGAGAGTCTTGTTTTCAGTGATTCCTTACCTACTCCCTAGATATTAAACACTATATTCAATTAGCAACACCTGACCATGTTAGGTGACATTCTCAGCTACAAAAGAAACTTTGATCCTGGCACTCAGGAATAGATCCAAACTAAACTAAATATTTTAACCAGATAAATATGCCTTAGTGCTAAAAAGGGATGGCTGTTACTCTGGAATGGAGGGGAAGAAAAACCAACATGCCTCCAAAGGAGAGAATTGAAGTGACCTTGATTATCCCCTCTAGTAATATTTGAGAGTGGCTTGGAACTGCCAGTAGAATGGAAAACCACTAAGAAAAGCTCACACAGTGGAGCTCTATAAACATAAAAATAAATGAGAGCACAAGGCATTATCATCATGGAATATAATTCAAAGCAGCACATTGTAGTCCCGCATTTTGGTGGTTTGTGAGAACAGTCATTTCTTCTCAAATATTGTTGTGTAGGGAAATAGCAGTCAGTTGGGTCGCATTTTTTTTTTCTGATGCGTAGCTTTTTCTTCTTCTTCTTCTTCTTCTTTTTTTTTCTTCTCTTGAATTGGCAAATTGGCTTCTTTGTGTTTTTACACTCCCAAATTCTAATAATAAGACATTTTGGGAATTAAAAATCAACACTGATTCTTTCAGAAGAAAAAAGCAGTATTATTTCAGGTGAGAATATTTTATGTGACTATAACAATAAGATGATAATAATACAGAATGAAACAGAAATTTTATGAATTTCTTTCTGTACAGTTTATTCCTTTCTTATTGGAGGCCAACTTCACAAGGTTAGGGAAGGCTGACTCGCAGCATCTCCACACATATGTTGTTTCTCCCTTGGTTTAATGTTACCCGTATATTATCTGCCCTGTGGTTCTTAATCAAATTTCTTTATCTCAGAAACTTCAGGAAACTAAATGTATATCATTTCACCACCTTTTACTTTAATTTTATCTAATTAAAAAGTAACAAAACTTATATAACCAACTTCAAAGATGAATGGCAAACTCTCAGGAAAGGGGTCACTGTATGTATGTGTGTAATGATTTCTTCAGATTAAAAATAAAAAGAGAAACTTTATCCTTCCCCCTAAATATCTGAATTTAGTATAGCTTACTAATTAGGGATTATCTAAGAGTGTTACTTATTTGAGCAAGTATTTTCAGACAGCAGCTTGGAGAGTCAGGATACAGGGTTTGTTTCAGAATTTATGTTTTTATTTAATAACAAAAAATTATTCTTATTTAAAATGTCATGTTATTTGTTAAAAGTGTATATAATGTTCTATTATGTTACATACCATTTATCACTATATAGCTACTACTTAGCTATATAACCAGATAGATATGTGGTTGGCAAATTTTTGTCCCCCTACTTAGTTTTATTTTTTATATTTCTCTCTTCTATTGACCTTTTAAATCATCAGCTTTTGTGTAGACTTTACTAAAACAATACAAAAAGAAAATGAAAGATGTATTCTCTATTTTATGACTATAAATTCTTATCTAATGTACTCACTATCACTTCATACGCTCAACATTTTTAAATAAATCTGCTTAAATGTATATTGTTTGAAATAGCTAAAAGAAAATTTCCTATCACTTTTTAGATTTTTGTATATATGTTTGTGTGTGTATGTATATATATGTTTATGTATATGACATTATTTTATTTTGTATTATGTTTACTTCTACATTTTGATATATATAAACTTTTAAAATTTTTCTTAAAGATTGTATGAAGTTTTAGAGAGAAGGAAAGGAAAAAGAAGGGGAGAGAAACATCACTGTAAGAGAGAAACATTGGTCCTGGCTAGTGTGGCTCAGTGGGTTGAGCATTGGCCTGAAACCAACAGGTCGATGGTTGGAATCCCAGTTAGGACATGTGCCTGGGTTGTAGGCCAAGTCCCTGGGTGGGGTCATGTGAGAGGCAACCAATTGATGCTTCTCTCTCACATTGATGTTTCTCTCCCTCTTTTTCTCCTTCCCTACCCTACTCTCTAGAAATGAATAATTTCAAAAGACAGAGAGAGAGAAATATCAGTTGACTGCCTCTCATTTGTGCCCAACCAGGGACTCCATGTGCAACCCAGGCATGTGCCCTGACTGGAAATCAAACCAGCAACCTTTTGCTTTGCAGGTTGACACGCAACCAACTGAGTCACACCAGTCAGAACAATATGTACAAACTGTTAACACTAGATTTTAATCTATAAATAATATATTCAGACTTCATTTTTAATATATTTTATTGATTATACCATTACAGTTGTTCTATTCCCTCCTTCATTCCCCTCCACCCTGCACACGCCTCCCTACCATTCCCCCCTTTAGTTTATGACCATGTGTCTCGAGTTCTCTAGATTCTCTATTTCCCATACTATTCTTGCCCTCACCTCTGTCTATTTTCTACCTACTGTCTATGCTACCTATTTTCTGTACCTTCTCCCCCCTTCTCCTCCTCCCACTCCCTTGTTGCTAACCCTCCTTGAGAATCATTTTTATGGTTCTGCTCCTGATCTACCTGTCCTCTTAGTTTGTTTTTGTTTTAGGTGTGGTTGTTAATAACTGAGTTTGCTGTCCTTTCACTGTTCATCTTTTTTATCTTCTTTTTCTTAGATAAGTCCCTTTAACATTTCATATAATAAGGGCTTAGTGATGATGAACTTCTTGAATTTGATCTTATCTGAGAAGCACTTTATCTGTCCTTCTATTCTAAATGAAAGCTTTGCTGGATAGAGCAATCTTGGTTGTAGGTCTTTAGATTTCATGACTTGGAATATTTCTTTCCAGCCCCTTCTTGCCTGTAAGGTCTCTTTTGAGAAATCTGCTGACAGTCTGATGGGGACTCCTTTGTAGGTGATTGTCCCCTTAGCTCTTGCTGCTTCTAGGATTCTCTCCTTCATTTTAATGTTGGCTAATGTAATGATGATGTGCCTTGGTGTGTTTCTTCTTGGGTCCACCTTCTTTGGGACTCTCTGAGCTTCCTGGATTTCCTGGAAGTCTATTTCCTTTGCCAGATTGGGGAAATTCTCCTTTATTATTTGTTCAAATAAGTTTTCCACTTGTTACTGTTCCTCTTCCCCTTCTGGTATCCCTATAATTCAGATGTTGGAACGTTTAAAGATGTCCTGAAAGTTCCTAAGCCTCTCATTTTTTTGAATTCTTGTTTCTTCATACTTTTCTGTTTGGTCATTTTTTTCCTCCTTCTGGTCCACTTCTTTGATTTGAGTCCCAGTTTCCTCTCCATTACTATTAGTTTCCTGTGTATTTCCCTTCATTTCACTTAATTTAGCCTTCATATGTTCCTCTAATTTGTGACTAAAATCAACCAGTTCTGTGAGCATCCTGATCACCAGTGTTTTGAACTGTGCATCTGAAAGTTTGGCTATTTCTTCATCTCTTAGATTTATCAACTCTGGGGCTCTGAGTTGTTCTTGAGCCGTGTTTTGATCTGTTTGTTCCTGTTACATCTGAGGAGCAGAGCCTTCATTGTTCACCAGGGCGGGGCCACCCATGTCGCTGGTTTGTGAGGCTGTATGTGGGGGCGGGGTCAGAGAGGGACAATGGGGGTTCCCTCTGCTGCTTCCCGCCACTGGGGCCTGCAAGGTCTGTCTCACTGCTCGCATGCCCGGGTCAGTCTGGTGGATCTTTCCTGCCCCACCCTGTTCTGCTGCTGGCTCTGCCCCTCTTATGGGTTTGGCTGAAGGGTTCGTTATTGTCAGACTTCTGTATAGTTCAATTTTCTGTGGTTTGGCTGCATTTTTGTTGCTAAAACTTTGTTGTTTTTAAACTTGGTTGTGGGAGAAGGTACAGTGCTTCCACCTACACCTCTATCTTGGCAGAAGTCCCCCAGACTTCATTTTTTATATAATGAGGAAACCATTACATTTCCCCTATATTTCTTCCTTATCCCTCTCAATTTTTGTTTATACTCAAATATCTATATCAATATTTTAAATAGTTATACTGTTTCCTTTATTCCAAATTTCCAGTTATTAATCTTATTTATATAACAAAAAGATTCAATACCTGTTATGACTTCTATAATAATACTTTGTTTTTTAGAATTTTGACATGCAATAACTTTAAAAGATAATTCAAAAGTATATTTTCCATGAAGTTCATACATTTTTAACTTTGTTTTCCAAATTTTAACAACTTGATTGGTTATCTAGTTAACTGTTTCTAATGAGATTTATTAGGTCATTCTTCATCTAAGGTCTTCATAACCATTATCTGTCACTTGTAAACCATTATATGCTGCTGTGTGAAATGTAAGGTAGGCTTAAATTCCCCCCCTTGTCTGTAATTAATTAATTGCTTTTTTTACTTTTTTTCCTAAAAATACACTTTTTAAAATGACCTTCACATCTTTCCAAAATAAATTTTATTTTCACAAAGAAATCAATTTCAGCAGTGCTTTTGCAATTTTTTCCTGAAAACAAATTCTGTCATGAAGATGTGACTTTCTAGGACATAAATAGTTGTCTAGTTGAAAGCTTGCAAAAATAATTACAATAAAACAAGAATAAAGTATTATAACTGTTACATTGATTTTATAGATATTAGACTTTTATTTTTCTTTAATGTACTTGTTGAATGGAATTCCTATGGAATAACAGAAGCAGAATGAATTTGTGTGCCACATATCAAATTAACGCTGCGAAAAACATCCAGGTGATTTATATCAGTTTAAAGAATGAGATTGAGATTGTTTTTTTAGATACTACAGTCATGCTTATTAAACATCAGATATTAAGGCAGACTAGATTATGGTCTGTAACATATTAGTTTTGTGACCCTATTTTCAACTTTCTACATGGATTTTTGACTTGTTTTTGATGATTGGGCTGTATCTTCCTCATCTTTAAAATCTTAAGTACCAATTCCTGTGGGACCCTCTTATCCAACTCAACTGCTTTTTCTCAACTTTCATATAGTATTTGTTTACAAATAAAGTTTTTATTTTCAATTATTTCTCAAATAAAGTTTTTATTTTCAATTATTTCTATATCTTATAGATATCCCAACTTCCCCCCATTACTCCCTTTGCTCATCCCACCCCCACTTCCATAGTCATATAGTATTATATGTCATTTCACCATATGTAGCTCCTCATGTACTCTACATGTCATATGTGTTTATAGCATCCCACCAATTTACTCAAGGGCATGGGCTATGTTTTCCCCATAACACTTGGATGAAGATTTTCCATAAGTGCAAAGTGAATACTAGTTAACATATTTGTATATATAACAGAACAATTAGGACATTCTCCATGCATTCATAAATTTTGAAGGCCATTGACAAAACATTTATCAATGCTTGACACAGATGAGATGCCCAGTAAACAAATGAAAAACTGCTTATATGTTTTAAGAGTCCAAATGGAATTGATTCAAGTAATTATGAAATGCTAGAGAATTAGTAGAATTACATGATAGCAAGAGGTAGAGAATCCTTTGTGGTCCCTGAAGTTGGGTGAACACCTGAGGAGATGAACATGCTAAGTCTTGCTCCTATTCTGGGTCTCTTCTCATGAGATTTCTAACTTAGCATAAGGTAGCTGTAATGAATTAAGAGAGGTATTGTGTTCCACTGTTCATTATGATCAATAAAACTATTAGAACCTTGGAACTAGAACAAAAGTGAAAACCCCTTGGTCTAGAATTGAAGGTCATTTTTCTCTGGCCAAACCCATCCTTCTTGTTTTATTACCATTTTCTTCCTACATAGATTCTTTTCTACTGCTGGAAGTCTATTTGTTACCAAAATAATCTAGGTCCTTTATTGCCCTTATGCTTTTTGTTTATGCTATTTTGTTCTTACCTGAACTGCCATCACCTTTCTCTGTACAGTAAAACATTGCCAGTATTTACAGGCCTACCTAACTCTTATTCTTCAATAAAGTCTCCACTAACTCAGTAATAGTGTATTTAAGCAGAGTTCTAATAAAAACCATGGTCACAAAAACTTGTAAAACATTTAACAATTTTAGTGAGACTCTCTGTCTGCTATTTTCTACATAATAACAAGGCATAGTAGCTCCTTGTCTCAACAGGTGGTATGAGATAGAAATTAGAGAATATATGTATTCTAGGTAGAATTTGAAAATGACCCCCCAAAATCTTGGTTCTGGTAAAAAAAGAAAATCTGTAGATTTTTCATAGATAAATTAATTAATTTGTTATTACTTGTTTTATCGATAAATACAATTTACTAAATACCTAACAGCTTTGAGGTATCCTTAGTCAACTCTCATTTATTGTGTTAATAAATCTTCCTAATGTTCACTATAAAATAATTATAATTTTTTAAACTTATTCATAAAAATAAAACAATTTTGCTTTTCCTAATAGTTATTCTATAATGTGTGTAACTCTTCCATGAGGAGATATTATGTTTAAAAGGAAATTGTATAACTTTTCCATGAGGAGAACTTATATATAAAGGGAAGATAAAAATAGGCTTTCAAATTTTGTATGTAAAAGTATATTTCTTCAAAAATTATTCTCACCTCATCTCTAACGATTCCATAAGTGTCAGGATGGGCAGGGTAGGACAAAATGGCGGCTGAATTACAACCTAAAATGGTGGTGGAACTACAACCCGGAAAAGATGGCTGATGTCAAACCAGACAGCCGAAAGGGCGGGCTTTGCCAAAACCGATACCTGCATAGCAACCTAAGCCCAAGGAGAACCATCAATGATATACTGCCACTTTGTTCAAAGGGGACCAATCCCCAGCTCCCATGAAGAGAGTCAACCAAAATAAAACCCCACCATATTCCCTGCTTGGGTGCGATTTCCCAGGCCCCACTTGGGGGACCAAAGAACCTCTCCGGGGTGTGCAAACCCCAATAAAGCTCTATACTGTCTAACTTTGTGGCTGATTGGCATTCTTCCCCTGGTGGAGCCTAAGGAAACCTTTCGATAAGAGAGTCAACTACTTCTTGGAAATTAAATGAGGTAAGAAAGTTGTGAATAAATGCCATGCTTGCATGTTCTTTTCATGATGTAAAAGAATGTCCCAATGGGATAGTCAGAAAAAAAGAAGAGATTCCTTGTCCTTTGAAGAAACATTTACTGAATCATGTTTTGAGGAAATGGTTGTCGACTCTTAGCCTCTACCTCTCCGTGGAGGTGAGTACAGGTACTTGGGTACTGGACTGCCACACATTTGAAAGAATTCTAGGTTTCTGAAACGCTGTTTTGGAAGACCCAAAAATTAGACAGGATAACACCTGTGATTACTTTTCTCTTAGTTCTTGAAAGTCACATATCTTTGTAGTTAAAAAATTCAAAATATCATTCCAAAGAGGGAGTAGTCCCACAATTTGACAAAATTCTAAAACATTACTAAAATATTTCCCTTATATAATTTTTTAAAACATAAAAAAACAGCATTTATATGTATATTTTTAAATAGAAAATACAATAAGTACATACATATTTAAAATCCAGCAATGCTTATTCATTGGAATTAATGTAAGCAATACTTATTCTGTATTGCTAATGGAACACTCATTATTCTGAGGGTTAGCCCTATGAAACTTATTTTATATGAACAGTAATATATAATTCTTTAACATTTTCTTCCCTTAATTATATAGTTCTTTATTATAGTATTAGATGATTGCTTGAACAATATTTGATTAGTCAGCAATGTTCTCTTTTAATTCAAAATTTTGAGAATATTGGGAAATTTGGGGTGGGTTAACTACTGACAGATGATAGCAATTTAGAGTGATTCCACACTAGTTAACTGTCTGACCCAGTAAATGAAAGAAACAGAGAAAGAATCAGTTATGCATTTCAGCACTGGCTTGAAACAAAATCATATTAGAATACTGAAATACATTAACTTTTAATTATTATGACAGGAATAAATCTAATTGACAAATAATTAACTTAATATCAAAGGAGTAATAGAAGATGCTATGCATTTTTGATTGCATTACATTTAGTATAGAAATTATGTAAAATGTGTTCAATGTCTAAAAATAACTGAGATAAATTTAAGTGGGTTTCAATTAATAGCTTAAGTTTAATTGATGTAAATTTCATATTCATCTAACTATAGAGCTTTAAAATAGACCAGCAGCTGATATTTTCCATTTGAAAATAGGTTACATCAATTTAGAAAAAAGTATTTTAAGTGTATAAATAATTCAAGTCAATTATTAATCTAAAATGAAAATATATACTTTTAAATTTGTTTCCAGATTCAGACACAAGCCAAAATATAAATAAAGTAAAAAACACCAGCATTCCATTATAAAAATTAATATTTTATATGTATATATTTTTATATCATCTTAGCTATATTAAGGGCAAAGTGCTGTTTCATACCTAACTTTTTTTATTGTGTTATATATTAAATTGTCTTTAATATATCTATCTTCCCATATAAAATATATTTATAATAAAATGTTGTAGTTTCTGTATGTAGATAGAATGTTTATCTATATAGCTCATCATATCCTTAATAGGTGTTTCCCTGAGTTCTGTGAGACCCTCTAAACAATTAGTTGAACCCTAAAAGGGACTTATGGGAACATCTAAATTGTAGCCAAGCTGGACAGTAGTTGTGGGTAACCTGGGTTTAGCATCTGAAAACGGGGCAGTTTTGTGGGACTGAGTCCTCAACCTGTGGAATCGGATGCTATCACCAGGTAGGTAATGTCAGAATTGAGTTAAATTATAGGACAACCAGTTGGTATGAGATAATTACTTGGAGGGAGAACAGCCTTACACATCTAGTGTCTGAAATTTTGTAAATGTGTAGTAGTGTGAGAATAAAGAAAAAATACAGTAGAAAACACTGAGTGTTTTCCCCAACTGAGTGTTATTAACAGCCTCATTTGTAGGCTTCTAGGTGTGCTCAGAAAATACAAAGCTCACACATACTTAAAATATTCATTTTTATATATGGTATTATGCAGTACATACTACCCAGTAATATTTTTCACTAAAAAATGGATATTGTTATCCATCCACATCAGAATATATTTATCAATGTTATTTTTATAATAGCTGCAAACTTCTTAAAAGCGTAAATGCATCATAATTCATTTCCACAACATACACTTAATAGGATATTATTAGTTCTGATTTTTTTCTATTATAGGCAATAATGCAATGGATAACTTTATGTCCAACTTTTGCATATTCAATTCTATTTCATTCCCATAATTAGAAAGAGTAATTGAAAGGGTGTTTCTCATTTATTAATATTTTCAGATTGCTCCTTGAAATGGTCATGTATAAAATAACACCTTCCTGATCACATGACACATTGCAGAGTCTTAGGGATCATTTTCAATGATCTAAATGGCAAATAAGAAAAAGAAAATGAACATATGGCATCCAGGAAGAATTCTACAGGATACCTTTCCATTTTCTCAGCTGGCTTTTGTCGTTGCCTGCTCCATTTTTTAATATGATGGCTTTGATGTCCAGAGAACAATGTGATAATTAGCTTGATATGCATCTACTTTTGCTTGTTTATGGAAAAGAAGTAAAAAATAAAATCAATAGACTATGCTCACTGTATTAGTTTTCTGTTGCTGTATAACACTGCAAACTTAGGAACTTAAAACAATATATTGGGTTGGTCAAAAAGTTTGTTTAGTTTTTTTTCTGTACAATGGCTCTAGTAGTGCTTAGTTGTCTTTAACCTCATTCAAAACAATTTGGTTGGATTGTATTGTGACAGCTGTCATATCAACATACATTTAGAAAAACATCAAAACTGGTGAATTTTTGTGCAGCCATATTAACATTGAGATGGAAGAAAATATGCAACATGTTCAGCCTATTATCCTTTATTATTTCCAGAAAGATAAAAATGCAATTGAAACACAATAAAAGATTTGTGTAGCCTATGGCATGGAGAAGGTGCTGTGACTGACTGTGTCAAAAGTGGTTTGTTTGGTTTCTTGGTACTGTTCATATTTTAGCCAAATAATTCTTTGCCATGGGACTGTCTTATGCATTGGAAGATGTTTAGCAGCACCCCTGGCCTCTGCCCACTAGAAGCCAATAGTGGCAGATAGCTGACATACTCAGAATATCCCAATCAATAAAATTATTGATGAAAATTAAAAATGTATCTTTTATTTTATAGAAAAACAGTCATATGGACTTTTTGGCCAGCCCAGTAAATTTATTATCCCACAGGTTCCTTGAGTCAGGAGTCTACACATAGCTTAGTTGGCCTCTCCTCTCAGATCTCACAGTGTGACAATCAAGGTGTGTTAGCTGGAGCCACAGTTTCATCTGAAGCCCAAGATCTTCACCCAAGCTTATTTAAACTGTTAGCCAAATTCAGTTCCTTAATGCTACATTACTGAGGTCTTTGTTTTCTTGCTGAAGTTCACTTGGGACTTTGCTCAGCTCCTAAAGGCTGCTTCTCTAGGTAGGTAGTTTGCCACATGCCTATTTGCTTCTCCCCTCTGAGACCAGATGGAAAAATAAAGCAAAGAAGGCCACGAAAAATATCTGTTAATAAAACAGTCACCTGATGACATCAGGCCCACCTAGAATAATGTCCCCATCCTCTGTTTATTACCTCAAAGTCATTTGGTTTGATATGTTGATTGTATCTAAAAAATTCCCTTGCCATATCATCAAGGTAGTATTACCAGCATATCTGCCTACATTCAAGAGAGAAGTTTATAAAAGTATAAAGGTCACTGGGAATAATCTTGGTATTCTGTGCACCATACTATTTTTTATTATATATTGAATCACATACTTTTATGATAATTATTTTCTATCTACAGCAATATTTGCCCTGCCAAGTAATGTCTGTTTTCAAATGCTCAGGTGAGACAAAATAAAAACTCGCCTTTTGAAATGAACTCAAAAATAAAATCCAAAATCTTGTCATTAATAGAAAAACCACCATTTTTTCTCTCAGATGTTCAATATCCCATATCTCTAATTACTAATGTTGTTCTGCCTACTTTCATTTCTTCTTGAAAATCAATTGAAGAAATCCAAGAAAAATTTGATACCAGCCTGAAAAATTATTTCCTAACTTGTGTATTATGCACCCACTCTTTTGAAAATATTTAATTAAATGTATTGGGGTGACACTGTTTCATAAGTTCATATAGATTTCAAGTGTATGTTTCTATGGTCCACGATTTGTACATTGCATTGTGTGTCTACCACCCAAAGTTCACTGCTTTTTTTAAGCAATAATTGATTGAATAACAAAATTAGAAATTGACATATGAGAGAAAAGTCGAGATAAATTTTAAATGCACATATATGTTTCTCTCAGAAGATCAGCTGAGATACATAAATTTATTTTTGCACAATGAGCTTGGAAAGTAAAACTTCATTTTTTTAAAGATCTATTTATTTATTTTTTAGACAGAGGGGAAGGAAGTGAGAAAGAGAGGAAGAGAAACATCAATGCGTAGTTGCCTCTCACTTGGCTCCCAGTCAGGACTCGGCCCACACGCCAGGCATTTGCCCCTACTGGGAATCGAACCAGCAACCCTTTGGTTTGCAGCCCATACTCAATCCACTGAGCTAAACCAACCAGGGCTAAAACTTCATTTTCTAAGTATGACATGGTAAAACAAATAGAGAAATACTATTAACAAAGCACTAGCAGCCCTTTACACAGACATTTTCTTCAAATTTCGCCACAATTCTTTCTACCGGAGCTGTACTTTCCTTATGTTTTTTTTATTTTACAGTTCATCAAGTACTGTTGTAATTAAATAACTGGTCAAGCCATGTCACTTTTAAAATGTGTAGAAAGTGGTTTATCTATTTTGAGTTACTCATTTATTTATTTACCTATTCAAGTCATATCCATTGAATGCATAGTACTTGTCAGATTGTATAGCACTGGACCTAAAACTGAAAAAAATTAAGACACAATTTCTGCCTTCAGAGAGTTTAAGTTTGGAGGAGTGAGCTGGGTGTCAGACACTCAATAGACGAGTGTTTGCAGCACAGATCATTTATTTAGAATTGAGTGCAGATTTGTGAAGAGTATGTAGAGCTGATATAATAGAACATCAAAGAAAATTTATCTAAACCTGGTGGAAAGATGGAAATCCTGAATAAGTGATTTTTCATCTGATACCTGAGAGAGGAATGTAAATTATAGATGCACAGGGGAAAAATAAGAGCAGGGAAGCAGTACAGGACAGGGAGAATATATATGAAGCTTCTGAGGTTCGAAGAATCTTAATATAGTGAAAGAAAATCTGTGTATACAGAGCTTTAAGAGAGAAAAAGAGCACTTAAGATGAGGAGCATTTGCTAAGGCTTACGTGACTGTAGGACCTATGTAAAAGAGCCTAGTGTGTTTTCTCATTAAGATAATAAATAAGGAAATATTTCAATGAGTGATGCATTATAGTCTGAATTTTCTAGAACAGGGATGTCAAAATCATTTTTGCCAGGGGCCACATCAGCCTTGCGGTTGCCTTCAAAGGGCCGAATGTAATTTTTGGACTACTCCTTAACTAGGGGCAAGGAGCTCAGCACCTTGCAACAAGGTGCCAGTCCAGATAAAACAAGGGGGAGGGCCAGACTCAGCCCACTGGCCTTGAGTTTGCCACCTGTGTCCTAGAACCTGAAAAAAGGCTATTTGTCTATTCTTTCTGGAGGTTTCAAATCAAATGTGGTAAGAGGGAGTGAAAAGGGAGTATGAGGGAGTTTTAAGGAAGCAAGACAAAAAAAAGCCAATACACAGTGTCTATAAGAGGGCTGCACCCAGCTTCATAAGGAAACACTTGTAGTTTCCTTGTCAAACAAGTTCTTTCCCAAGAGGAGTCACTGAGTCTAGGTGCACCCTCTTGGGGGTAAGAATCAATTTATCTGAATTCATGTGGTTTTCTGAAGCTCAACAAGAGCCCCAGTAGAGGCCATGAAAAACACCAGTCTTCACCCCAAGGGGAGACTGAGACAAACAGTAGTGTTAAGAGATGAGCAATGATGGCCTGAGGAACTTGGGGACGCTGTGTTCATTCCGGGAGGGGAGTATGGCAGGTGATTCAGGCTCAGCGGCAGGTAGAACCAAAAACTGAATCAAAGTTTATAACCCAGGTGCCATTTACAGAACATGGCCCAGCCTGCATTTGAAAGGTCACTCTGTGGATGCTGGGTTGGAGAAAGGATCGATAGGGGTGAGAGAAGATGGAGAGAATGAAGCTACTGCAATAGTCCAGATAAGAAAGTAAGGTCGCTTGGTAAGGAAGACAGTGGAGAAGAGATGTGCAGACTGATGGAAAACAATGTGAATATTTTCATGTTTCTGCATGGTCAGACTTTTCTGAGACAGAGAATTAGAATCTGAGTTAAAAGAAAATCCTTAAAGGTTAAATGCTACTGAATAGCAAATCTGAGGTAGTGAGAAACCACCAGAGATATTTAGAAATTTATCTCTGTAGAGCTATATGTTTACATTTTAAAGGGCAATAAAAACTAGAGCAGTGATTTTTATTTGAGAAGATGGTAAGACATTAGAAAAAACACTATCTCTCCCTCATTTGGGAAAGAATATATATATATAATATATGGTGACTCTGGAGATATATATATATCTCCAGAGTCACAATTCCAGGGGTCCTCTCTTCCAGTGCAAAAATCCCATTTACCTGTACTGGGTACTGTCTGGCTCTTATGACACAACCTTGAAGGGGAGAATTGGGTGAGGAAAACTGTGGTTATTGCTGTAAGAGTAACTCTGCCTCTGCCTCTGATCTGAAAACATAGTGATTGCTTCAGGAAAAGATACACAGATATATTTATTATAGACCAGCAGTTACTTAGTGGATACCATAACAAGATTGGGTGATGATTTGGAGATGGGAGATCATTCTTTTAAAGAGATTTATTGCCCACAACTATTGCAAAACACTGTCAGAGGCTCTAGGGTTGTTTGCTGCTATAAACCTAACTGACAATATCTGTGACCTGACAGAGTTTATAGTACAATAACTGGGTAGGATCAGTACCAGAAATTTATTTTACTCATTGATACCAGAGACATTTAGTAGGTTACCATAGGAAAATATGACTGACTGATGTTTCAAGTTCCATGCTGGAATATCAGGTGCCCCAAGAATTGAGCCTTTCTCATGCAGCCATCCACCAAAGCAATGAGCTCTCCCCAAAGTACAGGCGGGCATTTCAAACAATGCAGGGCATTTCTGTTGAGAAATTAGGGGCAGGTTGAGTATAGCTCCTGTTTGCACCTAACTGGGCTCTGATGTGCACAGGTAAGTAAGACCTTTTAGTCCAGAACAGCACCTTGATGAGAACTCAATTGCACCCACCTACCTTCAGGAACTCTTACTGAAACCTGTTCTAAAGTGACTGTCAAGATGTCACAGATGACTCCCAGGTTTTATGTAGGGGTTAGAAATATTTATTGAGATGGGAATTGTGAAGGAAATCCAGTTTGGAGTAAACCATTCCTGAACTTTGATTTTAGTAAGTAGGATGTCCTTATTTGATTTACTTGTTTTGGTTAACTTGCTTTGCTGCTAGAATTTAAGGCAGCATTCAATCTTACCTCTTTTACAAAGGTATACACCTAGCAGGTCCTTAATAAATGTCGGTGTACATAAATCCTAGCACTCTTCATAAATCCTAGCACTCTTCGCCATGAAAAAGACATGCTTATCATGTAATCACCCAAGTCTTTTATTTGGCAGAGGTTTCTCTACAGCATCGTCCGTGAGACCACACTGTTGGGTCCACTGCTCTGTCTGCTCCTCACTTATCACTTCTTTCCTGGCCCCTGTTTGTCACTGTTGTCCTTCCTAAGTCACCACTAATGTAAGGATGCTGACCCCAGCACCTCAGTGGTTCAGGGAAGGCCCATGAACTTCCCTGAACTGACCAGACTTTGTTTCCCATTATAACTCTATAACTCAAAAGTAGCCTCTGATGAAGAATAAAACTAGAGGCCATGTGTGGTGGTTCTGAACTTAAAAAGAAAAAAGCAAAGGAAGACTCCTCAAAGCTCATTTAATTGGCCTTCCCAAAACTTTATTCTTATTTGGTCATCTGAAAGGTTGGTTGTTTATTTATCTTAACAAGATAGACTCATCTCTAAGTCCCTCTTAATAGAAATTTTCATGGTATTTTTGAAAACTCACCATCTTGCAGGGAAATTGGATTTCTTTGCCTTAGTCCCCTACTTGAAATTAGTAAGAAACATGAGTGGTTTTAGAAGGATTGCCAAGGGAATGCTCCATCACTTCAGTGTTGGCAAAATGGTCTGCACATCTTTTGGCACTCCACCTCGGGTACTACCGAGTTGTTCATGCCAACATGAGAAGTAAACAGCCATGTTTATTCATCTTGCCATATTCTGGTAAGCAATGATTGCGCAACCTGTATACATTCACACACACCTCTCCTGGAAGTAAATGATACTCAAAATACATTATAAGTCCATATCTAAAAATATGTATTCAATTAATGCAATATACTCTTTCTATGTCCTTCTGCCCATGAGAATGTGTTATCAACACTATGGTGCAAGTAAGTTTCCATATGGAGATAGTGATACAAGATCTCCTTACACTGTTATCTGTCTAAACTCATCATGAACACAGTTTCTACAATTGGAGTGGAGGTAATGTATTGTGTGTAAATATTTATAGTTCCCCTTTCTGGAGAACTCCCCCACAACCAACACCCCCACTCAGAGTAGGGCTGGTGCTTAGTTTGTCCTTGCAGTTTGCAGTTTGTAGCTTTCTCCACTTACTTCTTTCCTTTGATGTTTCAAATTCTCGCACATTGTGTATTATGACTTGGGAGAGCCTGAATAGACGCCACTCAGGTTATTGTTGTTGTTGTTGTCTTGTTACTGTTTGATCAAATACAATCACTGTATTCACAATCCAAGGCTGGAAAATATTTAAAGCAGGGCATATTTTTGTCACTTAAAATATTTACCTCTGTGCTCTTATTAAAGCAACGATATAAATGCCTTGGGTAACATACTGTCCCCTTTTAAAGCTGTTCACAGTTGGGTATAGTAACAATTACATTTGAGGGAAGGCCTAGGCAATTAGATTTAGTTTAGCTCTTCCACTACTCAACTCTGTATCACCAGATACATAGTCTTTTCTCTGCCTTTTATTTCTCTGTTTTCTTGGGATTATTGTGAAGAAAATGTAGCCAGTGGGGTGGTGCTTTGAAAAGGCAATATGAAAATTCAAAATATAGTCACTATTTGCTAGTTATATTGTATAATTTAATTTAACATCCCTCCCAGAATACATATAAACCTGTTTCCCCTAACACTTATTTTCTTGCAGTTGGCTTCTTTCCCCACACTTCTCTTTTAGCAACAATGTTGTCTAGAAAATCATTAAATGCAAGATTCTTTTCCACATTTACTAATGATTCTGAATCGGTAAGTACATTTATCCATTCTTTTTTTCCCCGATGTCAATAATCATTAAGTGGCAGTTAACCCAAGTATGTCTGATCCTTGAGTCCTAATCTTACCCATCATGGCCATTAAGCTATGACCATAAAGATTTACATATTGCGTGAATGAGTAAATAATTGTTCAGTTCTATCTTTTTCTTAAACAATATAACAAAGTATTTTAAACATTTTTAAAATTATTGTGACCATTATCTCTCCTGTATACTATTGCAATAACCTCCTAAATGCTCTTGCTGCTTTTTAATTTGTTTTCTATGTTTTACTGTCTATTCTCAATATTATAGCCAGAATTAGCCTTTGAAAATGTAAGTCAGATAATATGATGCCTCTGCTCAAATCCGTGTAGTGGTTTTCCATTTCTGCAGAGTCATGGCCAGACTTCTCACAATGGTCCAAGGGACTCCACATTATCTGAATCTTCAGAACCTCTCCCGACTTTTCTCTTAATCACTCTAGCCAGACTGGTTTCCTTGTTAAGGCTCAAGTAAACCAACTCCTTCCCCTGGTCCTCCTCCACTCCCTCCTAATTCTCTCAATCCCTTCAGATCTTTTTTCAAAGGTCATTTTGTCAATGAAGCTTACTCTTACCAGTTTATCTAAGAAGTTGCACACCACATCATCCGTGCCCCGTATAACTTATGTATTTATTAATTTTATAGTTTACTGTGTGTCTTCCTTCCTTACTAAAATGTAAACTTCAGAAGGACAAATACTACATTTCCAACAAATATAAATAGTTGCTGTTAAAAAATTATTGAGCAGCAAAATAAGATATGAATGAGTAGGCTTGAGAGTTATAAGAATAGTATTTTACTAGAGGATAAAAATATCAATAATCTCTAATGCTTAGACAGTTACTGACTTGTAACTGTCATAGGATTAAGTTTCCCATGCAAAACTAATTTAATTTGGCATTCTTTCAGTGCACCTTTAGTTATGAAAAGAAATATGAATGGAAGTGTACAATACACTTCTGTTTTTTTTTTCCTATTAAGCCCATAATATTACAGAGGACCTCCTGGAATTGAAAGTAGTAGTTTTGTAACTCTATGAAATAACCACTTATTTTGCACAGTAGGTAGTAAACATATGGAATTTATATTCACAGGGCCTGGTCTGATGAAAAATTCCATTAAATTGAAGAGAGTTTTGAAAACATTCTTGGGCTGTGCGATCCCTCTTGTTGCTGATCTGGAATCAGCAGCTCAGTGTCAACCTTCCCACCCTGCACCCTGTTAAGACATTGTGAGAAAGGCTGGATCTTCAGCTAAAGCAGAGAGATACTTTTCTCAGACAAAATTTGAATTGTAATAAACTTAAAAAATGTAAAAATACACTATTACATGTTTGTGTGCTGGGTAGAAAAATGTCTATTAGTGATTCTTATATCTTTAGGAAATCAGAAGCAGGCAGGCTTATTCTAATGCTGTAACTCAATAGTTTATCTTGTAATTAATGTAGGGTTTTTATTTGTTTGTTTGTTTAGTCTATTCATTAGTTTAGGGATTAGTTGTTTTATAACTGGGCAAATGATGTTATAAAATGAATACCATCTACCTTAATTCTATATATATTTGTAGTGACTTAATTACAAAAAACAAAGATTGCAAAAATTGTTTTTAATATATACTAAAAGGTGAGTTGCTTATAAAGTTCTAGGAATGATATGTATTCATATTTTTGGCTACTTCAAGTTATCCTCAAAAATTCTAAATTTTATCTTGATTATGCACATAAAATAATGAGAGCTGTATTGCCAAAACAGATATTATCATTTTGGAAAATGGTGAATTTCTCCTGCTCTAAGCACTTCCTATGTATTGTTTGGCTTAGCCAGATAGCCTCATTTCTGTGTCCTTGATTATTCACTAAAACAGAGGGAATTTACCCACACTGAGAGGCAGTAAGGTATGTTGAGGGACCACATAAATATATGCAACATTCTAAGATTCTTGAAAGAAAAGTGACACATTGAATATTATAAATTTTCTCTAATAGAAACCAAATTTGATTTCTAAATTACATTTCACTTAGAAGGTAGTGCATTGGTTTACTTTGTATAATATATGACAAAAAGATTTGTCAATAAATACTTATGATGTAAAAATATAGAAAATATTTAAGCTTCTTAAAATTCTAAGAAAATCTTGCCTAATTATTCAAACAATTTATGATGAAAATTTAACAACTAGTTAGTGTAGATATCTGTGAAATTTTACTTGAAGTCCAAGATTTACAACACGGTGAAGTCCCATATGATTTTCTTATGTAGACTAGCTGTGAATCCTTTGCTGTGATGCATGCTGGGATATCTCAGACCAGACAGTTTTAGAGGGAATGTATGAGAGAGAGGTGGATGGTATTTGGTTGTGTGGTGACAGAAGTCAATAGTGATAATCTCTGGTGATGAGTCAATAGTCCCCAAACAAAAGCCCAGCATACCTTAAACAGAAACAAAAGGGTGTAGAGATGTGCCAAGGAAACATTACTTAGATCTATGGGAGGTTGGGCTGTGGGTTGTAGCTCTGGGTCTAAGGGATAGAAATTGGACTTGAACTACTTATAAAAAAGAAGTCACAGCCCTGCCACAAAGTCCAAGAATAAATCAGTTTATAGATCTCGAGCCCCTTGAATGATATTGAGTTGCCTTGAAAAAAGAACAGCTACAGTGTCAAAATGTATACTGATAACCTTACTCAGAGTGACTGCAGTGGGAAGAAAAAAATATTCTGGGAGGACTGGCTTTTAATTGGCACATTATCCAGAGATTCCCAAACTTCACTGTGGTCCACCAGTTGGAGCTGGAGGTTTCGAGGTCAGATGACCAATTGAGTTTCAGCTCAGGTACATTTTATAATAAATACAATGACCCTGAAAATTCACTCTGTGGTTATTACCCTGGTTCAAGCAGCATAACTTAAATATACGGTACATACTGAGAAACTGGAAGAGTCTTCATACTAGTTCTCGGACCCATAGAATGAGGACTAATATGGTAGGAGATGCTAAGGGGAAATCAGAACTGCCTCTACCTATGAAATCATTACAACAAAAGCGACACTGCAGCCTCAGAGAACCACAGAGATGATTGCACCATCAATCACTTCGAAGACTCAGGGGTTGTGAAATCTCCCACATCCCCTTTAACTCATATTTTAGCCTCAGCAAAAGGTAAATGGATCTAGGAGAATGACAATGTATTATCCTAAACTTAACTAGGTTGCAACTGTTTTAATTATGATTAGTTGTTGGGGAAAAATCAACAAATCCCCTTGCACCTGGTATGCAGTTATTGATCTGGCAAATCGTTTGTTTTTCATGTACTTGACAGTAATGACCATCAGGAGCAATTTGCTTTCAAATGGCAAGGCTTGCAATGTACCTTCACAGTATTATCTTGAGAGCATATCCCCTTTCCAGCCCTGGGCCAGGTACAGGTAGCAATGACTTTGCCTTTCTCCCCAACAGGGGATTTAATGCTAATCGTGTCTACTGAGTAGAAAGTTGCAACACTTCAAGACACATTCAGAAGACAGTCATGGGCCAGAGGGTGGGAAATAACCCCAACCCAAATTCAAGAGCTTCAGCAATTTGAGCTCCAGTAATTTGGGGATGCTTTTTTTCTCTACTTTTAATTTTCCATTATTTGATATGCATGACATTTAACTATGATCACAACAATAAAATGTGAGGAGAACATAAACTCTGAGTAAACATAAACAAAACAAAGAATGAAGAAGGAAATACATTTAATACAACTACGAAGAGAGATATCATGACTATTATTAATATGTTACATATATGGCATTTTTTCTGGCATATTTAAATTTATCTGTTTATTTCTATTTGTTCTTTTTATTAAATTTATTGGGCTTACACTGGTCCACAGGATCACAGAGGTCTCAAGTGTACACCTACAAACACACAATCTGTATCTGCATTGTGTACTCGCCACCCAACGCTGAATCATCCTCCATCACCATACATTGCTCCCCTCTTACCCTATACCACCCCTCACACCCTTCCTCTGGTAACACCATACCACTGTCTGTGTCTGTGTTTCAGTTTTATGTCCCACATACAAGTGAAATCATATGGTTCATAGCTTTTCCTGACTGACTTATTATGCTGAGCATAATATTCTCAAGGTCCATCCATGTTGTCACAAATGGCAGTATTTTCATCTTTTCTTATGGTTTTCTTTGATACATAGTATATATGTACCACAATATAAACTTAGACATACTTTAAACTAATGCAAGTAAAAGTCAACTTCTCAGAAACAAAAATAAAAGTAAAAATCTTTTGAGAGGTTTTCCTAAAATATCTGGATGGCATTACTTAATAAGTTAGTCATTAAGATATGAAATAGATAAAATATCTCCAATATGAATAGTGTTGCATTTTAAATGTGTTATAAAATAAGAATGTCACACTGAAGGGAACAAAATATTGATTCTATTTACAAATGTATATATTTTGTAAATTCAATATATTTATGGACTGGCAATACCATAGCCTCTAAAATTAAATATAAGGAAAAAGAGTAAAAAATGTTTCAAATGGAAAATGGCTATCTTATGTCTTTCCTTGATAAACATAGCTTCTCTCTAAGCCCTTGCAAAAACTACCATCAAGATGCTAAATTGCATAAATTATATATGCAATCTGAGTTACAGAGATTGACAGAATTATAATGAGTTTCTTTTTTGAATAAAATTGATCTATATAAACATGACTCTAAATTTAACAATTGTCAAAAATCACCACTACCAAATTTGTAATTCTAAATCTTGCAGAAGCCAAAATTATCTTGGGAAAGAAATTTAAAAGCATTCTTCTGGGATGTCAAGTGATCTAATTAATTCAGAGTGGTTTTAATTTTCCCATTCCCATTTTTATTTTACATCCTTCATAATTTTAAAAATAATTCAATTTTTTTCTCATTAAGAAGTTAAAAAATGAGTCAGACTGGTTCTTATTCTGCAGCCTCATATTGGACAGTGCATAAAATTGTTCAAGATAGCTTTATAAAACCTACATATTTATTAAACTATTGTGTTAGTTTTGTATTTTTAAAATAGATGAGCTAATAAGTAGATATATATCTGACCACTCATTCACCATAGATATTAATGTTGATATTTTAGTTTTTAAATGCCCAAAACACTTTTACAACACATACATGTATCTTTTTGTTGTCAAATTAAGGTCTGTTGTCACCAATGTAACTAGCAACATTTATTCTGGGTATAAATATATCTATGCCCACATAATTCTCTCACTTCATTCTTTTTGACATTTTGCATACTATTACATTATGCTAATAGCTAATATTGATTTGTTCTATACTCCCTCATCTGGTCTAAGGATTTTATGAGAAAATATGGAGAATATGGTGGATTGGTAGTTACAAACACTTGGATATCCTTCTACTATGGTTCACCTGGAAAGCAAACACTTTTTTCTTCCAGTTTTGCAGTTTTGCAGACTTACCTGTCCGGGCAGATTCACTATGTGACACTTGAAAGGCAGGAGTGAGGCAGTGGCCACCCTGCTGCTGTTTCTGTTAGTACAGTGCAATACCTTAGGCTGTAGTGTTTCTTGCTTTAATATTGCAACTTTCTGTTTGTAAAAACTTCATAAAAATAGCTTTTTATCATAGAAAATTGTTAAGTGTACAGGATTTACAACTAGTCACATGGAAGTTCAATATAAGTTCTTCCACTTGCATTCTCTATGCCTTCGAAGATACTAATTTATTTTATGATGTTTTATTAAAAGAGAAGTTCATACTACCATGCAGGGATGTTGAAGGGTTTACTTGTAAAGTATCTTGCATAGTATCTGAAACAAAGTTGTTCCCAACTATCTTATTTAAGGAAATTCTGTGGATTTGGAAATATATAATTTAATTGGCTATAGAGGTGTGGATTTATTTCTAATCCGTTCCATTGATCTATGTATCTGTTTTTTAGTCAGTACCATACTCTTTTGATTACTAGGGCCTTATAGCATAATTTAATATTAGGTAGCATGATTTCTCTAACTTGGTTCTTCTTTTTCAGGATCATTGTTTTTTATGCAGGGCCTTATGTAGTTCTTATAAATTTTTGAAATATTTGTCCTGGTTCTGTGAAATATGACATTGGAATCTGGATAGCAAATGCATGGAATATATAGATTGCTTTGGGTAGCATGGACTTTTTAATAATGTCAGTTCTTCATATCCATGAATGTGCTATTTGCTTCCACTGATTTGTATCTTCTTCAATTTTTTTCTTTGGTGTCTTATAATTTTCTGATTACAGGTCTTTTATACCCTTGGTTAGATTTATTCCTAAGTATGTTATAAGTTTTGTAGTTAAAACTACAATGAGATATTATGTCACACCTGTTAGAATGGCTAATCATCAATAAAACAACAAATTCTGGCGAGGATGTGAAAGGGGAACCCTTTGGCACTATTGGTGGGAATGCAGACTGGTGCAGCCACTGTGGAAAGCAGTATGGAGATATCTCAAAAAATTAAAAATGAATCTGTACTTTTGACCCAGCAATCCCATTTCTGGGAATATATCTGAAGAAACCCAAAACACTAATTGGAAAGAATGTAAACACCCTTATGTTCATCGCAGTGTTATTTACAATCAGCAAGAACTACGGAAGCAGCCCAAGTGTCCATCAGGAGACTACTTGACTATAGAAAAGAAGAAAGTTTAACCTTTTGTAACAACATGGATGGATGTGGAGAACATTATGCTTAGTGAAATAAGCTATACAGAGAAAGACAAATACCATGTGTTTTCATTCATATGGGGAATCTAATGAACAAACTGAATTAGCAAGCAAAATAGAGACATATTCATGGGAAAGAACAGATAACGGCTACTAGAAAGGGGAAGTTAGGGGGCAGAAGGATCAAGCAAAAAGGACGAAGGACTCATAACATGGACAACAGTGTGATTATAGCAGAAGTAAGAGGAATGGAAGGGAGTTAAGTGGTAATGGAAAAAATACAATAAAATTATTTTCAAAAGAATCCGGAAAACTAGAGGGTGAAGGGATTAGTCTAAAAGCATTTATGAATGACTCATGGATGTGGACAGTGGTGCAGGGATTGCCTGTGGGGTGTGGGGGGCTGGGTGTAGTGGGCAGAAGGGGAAAACTGGGACAACTGTAATAGCATAAGCAATAAAATATTTTTTAAATAAATATATAATTTATGCTTCTGGTTTCAATTTTTAGCCTGGTTGAATTTTACTCTCAAGGACATGTATTACAATGTTTAGTTTAAATCTATTTGTTTTGTTTAGTAAAATAAAGAATGTTTAACAGACCTCATTATTTTTGGCAGCCTTATTTCAGAAGACTTTCTCTGATCCCCACGAACTTCAGTAGGTTTCAGCACTCTTCTGCTCTAAGGAAGACTTTCTGTTCTTTCTCCTTGTTTCATGGAGAACACTTAAACACCAATAATCTTGCCTGTAGTGCTTAACAACTGCTCTTGCATGCAAGAAGTAGTGGCAATATATGCATGTGCAGCTTTATGGCCTGGTAGATGTTTGATCATTGCTTCTTGATGCAGTTTTCAGAAAATTATCTTGTAATTAAATATTTCTCAGCATAAATGGTGCTTTCTCCTATACATGTTAATATTTTACTTTTTAAATTTTGGTTTTTTTTTTGCTTTTAGATGTTTGATGCTTCTGCTATAATATATACATTTAAAAATTATATGAAAAGATATATTCCTTAAAATCATTTTTATAACCCCATCCTCATATGTAGAGAAAAATCCTTAGTGTCCAGCAACCTCATTTTGGATTTTTATTTAAAATAGTTAAAATCAATATCTTGAAGAGATATTTTCACTTTTCTGTTCATTGCAGCATTATTCACAATAGCCATGAGTTGAAAACAACCTAAATGTCCATTTACAGATGAATGTATAAAAACTGTGATTTATACAAATGGTGAAATATTATTTTGACACAAAAAATAAGAAAATCCTATAATGTGCTACAACATGGATGAACCTTGAGGACAGTATATTAAGTGGAAAAAACCAATCACAGGAACAGAAAACCTGCATGATTCCACTTACATGTGGTTTCTGTACTAGTTACACTCATTGAAGGAGAAAAGTAGAATGGTGATTGCCGGGGCTGTGGGGAGAGGGAGATGGAGAGAGGAGGTTTAATTGGTACTACTCATCAGTCATGAAAGATGAAAAAGTTCTACAGATATATTGCATAATAGTGTGCTTATTACTAACAACACTGTGCTAAATCTGCTAAGAGAGTATATCTCATGGCATATGCTCACACACACACATGTATATGCAACAAAACTAATCCTGAAGGCATAATGTGACCTAAGTACCAGTATTTGATGTATTTGATACAGTATTTACATGTATTTGATCCGAACTACATCTCACACACCCTGTGTTATGTCAAGGTTTAACATCATATTTTATTTTATTTGTGAAATTTATAATTATGTTGTTTAAAAATTTGTTTTTTGACAAATACAACCATATAATATTTAAAGTGTACAATGTCATGATTTGATCATTGTAACAATTTCTCAGGTTAATGTAACTACCACATCCATTGCCTCAGAGTAAACTTTTTTTGTAGTGATCACACTTAAAATCTACTGTCAGCATATTTCAACCATACATATTATAATTATCATCACCATGTATTATATTCATTCATCTGATAAATGACTGTCTACTGTTTTGCCACTTTTCCTCCTTCCCCCAGCTTCTAGCTACTATTCTATTTTCTATTGGCTATGAATTAGGATGGATTTTTTTGTTGTTTTTTTTTGAGATTGCACATATAAGGGAGACTATACTGTACTTAACTTTTTCTCTCTGGCTTCCTTCAAGATCCATGTATATTGTTACAAATGCCAGGATTTTCTTCCTCTTTTTTTATAAAGATTTTTTAAGTTTTTATTTTTTAAGATTTTATTTATTTATTTTTAGACAGAGGGGAAGGGAGGGAGAAAGAGAGGGAGAGAAACATCTGTGTGTGGTTGCCTACCATGCCCAAGTGGGGACTTGGCCTGCAACCTAGGCATGTGTCCTGACTAGGAATCAAACCTGTGACCCTTTGGTTTGCAGGCCAGCAGTCAATCCACTGAGTCGCACCAGCTGAGGCAGGATTTTATTCTCTGTGGCTGAATAATATTCAATTGCATTTATTCCACATATTCTTTATCCATTACTCTGTTGGAGGGTATTTAGATTGTTTCTATATCTTGGCTACTGTAAATAATACAGTCATAAACATGAGATCATGGACACCTCTTTGAGATACTGATTTCACCTCCTTTCAATATATATTCAGGAGTGAGATTGGTGAATTACCCTCATACTGTTTTCCATAATGACTACACCATAAACACTGTGTTTTAAAAGCATTTATTATAAGATATAATAAATATAAAATGTAACTTGTATAATTTCTTTAAAAATATCACAGCTAATAAAATTTTAAGATTTTGACCATTGTGTTAAATAGAATGGCATACTGTTATATGTACCTCTGTAAACTATGTCTGATTACACAAAATAATATTGTCTCTACCAATCCTTTTATCCTACCCTTTAACAACTTATTTCTGTGAGGAGTGCTCAGAACTGTCTCCAAGGGATAAAAGCAAACTTACAGAGAATGTTAGATTTTAGATTGACCAAGGCTTTAATATTGCTTAATATAGTTCATGTTTCAGTGCAAGTTATTATGTAAGCCATTATTTAATACTACAATACTAATGTTTGCCATAGAATATAATAGTAATGCCTGTAAGTATTAAAAATATTAAAATAGTACTTTAGTTTTGTTTGAGTTAGGCAAATGTATGCTAGGTTAAATCTGCATTCTCCCCATTACCATGGATTTGGATTATTCACTTGAATGTAAAGTGATATAATCTTAATGATCAGGCAAATACTAACTAACCACAGGATTAATGAGGTGTTCATGAAGTCTTGGAAGTATAACAAATGACTCTTGGCATTTACTGACATCCTAACCCTAATTAGATGGCAACAGCAAAGATGTAAGAGGCAAACATGGACAGGTATCTTGTGGCATTTTAGAAGTAGTTCGGTCAGAAACCTATCATTGTACTTAATCATGAAACTGATTTATGATGAGATTCAGTATTAAATAGAGGTTTAATAAAAAATGACAATCTTCCATTGGATATGCATTTCTATCACTCTGACAGCGTATTATTAATATTCAAACTCATGACTAAATAAACTATAGTTGAATTTTTCCTTGGTAAAATGATAAACAGTTGATAAAACTTCACCTGCATTTTACCTAAAATTTCAAGCTATTTTAAAATTTAGAAAACCAAGTTGTACATTTCAATTTACTGATTAATTGGTAAGTAGACATATATTTTATTTTCAATTTTTTACTGCTCATGCTATTACAATTGTCCCTAATTTTACCGCCTATGCCCACCTCTACCTAGTCTCTGCCCCCCACCTCGGGCCATCACCACACTATGTATCTTTAAAACATGTCACCTGCAGCCCTGGATGGTGCAGCACAGTGGATTGAGCACCGGCCTGCGAATCAAATGACGGTTCGATTCGCAGTCAGGGTATTCGCATGCCTGGCCTGTAGGTCAGTTCCCAACAGGGGATGCACCAGAGGCAACCATACATTGATATTTCTCTCCTTCTCTCCTTCCCTCCCCCTCTAAAGATAAATAGATAAAATCTTTAAAAAATTAATAAAAAATGTCACCTGCATAATACTGTATTATGAGCCATAAAGAAGTTACCTTACTCTTAATTTAAAAAAAATGTATAACCTAGTAACAGCTATAAAATACGTCCTATAAAATACATTAGGACATAGAATATAAAAACAAAATACAAAACAAAGCTATATATAATAAAGCAGCAAATGAGTATTAGCATCCATTATGAACCAGGTACAAAAATAAACCAAGTCTAACAATATGAAATTTATCAAGGGTCATTTTCAAGTGTAAAGTTACCCACGTGTATGTTAAAGCTTCAAAAGCATCATATTTACATGATCTTAATCAGAGTAAAGTAAAAGTGTCTTAGGATGGTAATCTTATCTTGGTACTAAATTTTCCAGACATTTGAAATGTTGCACTCAGTTTGAAATTATACATACTAAAGATAGTGACATAGCACACACAGCTCACCTCTTTTTAAAACCTCATCGAAATTATACCTGAAATGTAGAACCACCATCACTCAGAACTATCAGAAATCAAGTTCAGTGGAAATCTGACAACTGCAGAATTAAAGAAACCACATCCATTCATACTGATAGGAAGGGCACAGACATGAAACGGCTGGTCTGTCACCCACCTGTAGTGGCTAAAACTTTGGAGGGATATCTTAGGATTGAGGAGTCCCACCTCACACCAGCCCTACAGCCCCAGGATTCTAGTGCCAGGAAGGTAAGTCGCCACAACTTCTGTCTACAAAACCCAGCGGGATTGAGTCAGTGGAAGAAACTTCTGAAAGACCAAGCAGTTTTTAAAGAACCCACTTGTGGACTTACCTACTTAGACTCACACACCAGGGTAGCAGCTTGAAGGGCACCAGTGGCACTGAGAGAGGAACTGAAGTATTTGGCATCAGGGTGAGCAGAGGTTATTGACCCCTTCCTGAGCCTTCCCATTGCACAGCCATTGATTTGGCAGGCTGGCACCATACTTGAGATTACATTAACCTGGTTAACATTATTTAAAACACCTTGGAGATTGCCAGAAACTCTGCCCCACCCCAATTACAGGAGCACTGAAGCTGGTTTTCCATATGAGTGGCTAGTGTTGGTGGATGCCTCACAACCTCTTAAATTCTCTCAAACAAGCAACAGCTGGTTTTAGTGAGCTCCAAGCTGGGGGTTAGCAGGATCCAGCCTAGATTCACAGCTTGGTTTCACCTGGGAATCTCTAAGCCCAGCACATGTAGCAGCCATCTCAGACTGCTTTATAGCTCAGGAAGGGCAGACCCAGGCAAAACACAGGTGGGGGGTCACCATGGCCTACAGTACCTGGGAACTCCCAGGGACAGTGCATCCGGTGCACAGCTAAAGACCACTTCGGACCACTGCCACCCTGCCCCTGTACAGCTGGTCCTCCTCAGTGAGCAGAGGTTGGTGGTCATTGCTCACAGAGCCAATCCTTGCAGCTGACTGGCCTGGGTAAATTCCTGGCATTAATCTGACAACAGCAACCAAGACTCAACTACAAGAGACAGCTGTACTCAACACACACAAAGGGTATACCTCAAGTACCCAGCTTGGGTAATACAGGAGGCTGTGCCACTGGACCCTACAGGGCACCTCTTACATAAGGCCACACTATGAAGACATGGAGTCAAAGCAGCTCTACCTAATACATAGAAACAAACACAAGGAGGCTGCCAAAATGAGGAGACAAGGAAACATGGCCCGAATGAAAGAACAGATAAAAACTCCAGAAAAAGAGCTAACCAAAATGGAGATAAGCAATCTATCAGATGCAGGGTTCAAAACACTGGTTATAAGGATGTTTAAGGAACTTAGTGAGGACCTCAACAGCATAAGAAAGACCCAGTCAAAAATGTAGGATACACTAATTGAAATAAGAAACAATTTACAGAGAAACAGCAGTAGAGTGGAAAAAGCCAATAATCAAATCAATGATTTGGAACATAAGAAAGCAAAAAACAACTGATCAGAACAAGAAGAAAAAAGAATAAAAAATGAGAATAGTGTAAGCAGCCTCCGGGACAACTTCAAGAGGTCCAATGTTCTCTTCATAGGGGTTCCAGAAGAAGAGAAAGAGCAAAAAATTGGAAATCTATTTGAAAAAGTAATGGAAAAAAAGCTTCCCTAATTTTGTGAAGGAAATAGACATGCAAATCCAGGATGCACTCTGTGCCTAATTCCAATCAACCTGGACTAATTCCAACCAAGGTGGACCCAAAGAGGACCACACTAAGACACATCATAATCAAAATGTCAAAGGTTAAAGATAAAGAGAAAATCTTACCAGCAGCAAGAGAAAAGCAGAGTTACCTACAAAGGAGTCCCCATAAGACTGTCAAAAGAAACTCTGCAGGCCAGAAGGGGCTGACAAGAGGTATTCAAAATGATGAAAAGCAAGGACTTACAACCAAGATTACTCTACCTAGCAAAGCTATAATTTACAATCAAAGGGCAAATAAAGTGCTTTCCAGGCAAGGAAAAGCTAAAGGAAGTCATCATCACTAAGCCATTATTACATAAATTGTTAAAGGAACTTACTTAAGAAAAAGAAGTTTAAAACTATGAACACTAAAATGAGAACAAACAACTATCAACAACTGGATCTAAAAAATAAAAACAAAAACAAAAACAAACTAAGCAAACAACCAGAATAGGAATAGAATCATAGGTATGGGGATCATTGCGGGGATTATCATCTGGGAAAAGGAATGGGGAGGAAGGGAGAAATGATGGAGGGGTCAAAAAAGTATAATTGGTTCTGGCTGGTGTGGGTCAGTGGATTGAGTGATGGCCTGCAAACCCAAGGGTTCAATTCCCAGTCAGGGCACATGCCTGGGTTGCATGCCAGTTCCCCAGTAGGGGGTGAACATGAGAGGCAACCGCACATTGATGTTTCATTCCTTCTCTTTCTCTCTCCTTTCCCCTCTGTCTAAAAATAAATTTAAAATATTTTTTAAAAAGAAGCATCATGGGTAGAAACAAAATAGACAAGTGGATGTTAAGAACAGTATAGGAAAGGGCCCTGGCTGGTGTAGTTCAGTGGATTGAGTGCGGGCTGCGAACCAAAGGGTCGCCAGTTTGATTGCAAATCAGGGCACATGCCTGGGCTGTAGGCCAAGTCCCCCAGTGGAGGCCATGTGAGGGGCAACCACACATCGATGTTTCTCTCCCTTTCTCCCTCCCTTTCTATCTCTCTCTAAAAAAAAAAACAGTATAGGAAAGGGAGAGGTCAAAGAACTTACATGTAGGACCCATGGACATGAACTGGAGGTGGCAGGTTGCCAAAAGGAAAGTGGGTACTTGGTGGAGGGGGGCAAAGTGGAAAAAATTGGGACAACCATAAAAGCATAATCAATAAAATATACTATAAATTAAAGAAATTACACATATTGAGAGAGCTATACTTGCAATATTAATACAATCATAATCATGATTCAAAGTTAAGTGCTCTCAGAGGCATTTTATGAAGAAACTGAAAACACTGAAAAACAAAACAAAGCAAAACAGAGGACTCATACAGGTTTGATAACATTTGGAACGCCTTCATTTGGAACGCAAATGGATGCTGTTTTCATTAGTCTCTCTAAGATAATAAATATATTATCAATGAGTACAATGTGCATGAGACATATTAATTTAATACAGGAATTTTTTTTATTTTGAATTTGGCTGCCATTTCTACCTTAATACCTAATGAATTTACTACCATTGTAGAATCAGCAAAAGCTGCATTAACATTCTTATAAGAAGCTGTAGAGGGAATTTAAGTTTTCAGTATGAAAATGGCAAAAAAGAATATGTTTGTATAGTTTCTACCAAACATGAAAGTCATTTGCCCTATGAATTGTGATATTTTTTCCACTACTTTTAGGTTAGCAGAATCAGTACATTCAGGTTACCTCAAATGACGGGAATTTATTGTAAGTTAACATAGAAAGACTGCCTCAACAGCTACATATTAAAGATTCTTGGCAAAAAATCAGCTCACCACTTGCCTAGATGCCTTAGCAGCTCTCAAATCAGTTTCTTTACGTCCGTTCAAAAGCAGGCTCTTTACGTCTCTCTTTTGCCATGGTGGCCCGCTCATGGTCCATCTTGTCTTAGTTTCTATCTGTCTTTATATAAGCTCGTCTATTTACTCTTAATTTTTCTGGTATGATCTCTGCCTTATCTGTTTGTACACCCTCTCAAACTTCACTGTACTTAAACTACTTTATTTTAAATTTCTCCATAAGGCACTATTTACTCAAGTCACTATTTAACATGAAGTATTATTATGAGCAGGGTCTTTACACAAAGTACTTCATAGCTTGCTTAACTCCTTTATATCAGGTCTATGAGCAGTTTTGTATCAGCTGGAGATCTGAGTTTAATGAGTTGTGACCAGGACAACAGAGTGAGAACAGAGCAGCTTTCTTTTAGCCAGGGGAAAATCCTGCAGCTTCTTTCCATAGAAGAGGGCCATTCCAAAACACGCACTGAGAATCTCAGCATTCCTTGTCATTCTTGTCACATATAGGTGATGTGAAGATGCAGCTGGTTATCACGGGTTGGACTGTCCTCAGTTCATGAGTGGACGTCAGGGAAAGACAAATCACCTTTATTCATATTATTCTGACTCCTATCTTAGAAAGAAATGCTCAGGTTTTCAATCTAAATCATCTATTGAAACTTGGCAATTTTTGTTTTCCCACTGTGACTTATAAAGTGATGGAATAGCCTCAGGCTTGAATGAATTATTCATTTTTATAAATCTACATATTCTAAATATAGTGTTTGATATATGCAATAGTATATAAATGACATAATCTACATTATGAATGCTAATACTAAAATGTGTACCCATGTATCCATCCTTTCACTTAAGGGCTAAAATGATATGTAGCATGAACAGTTTATTCTTTAACCAAATTCCTACTTAATCATAGACCCAGTGATTGCCGTAGTGTGACCTGAGTTGTGGGCATAGGTCCTATATAAATACTTACTGTGTTTATAGGAGTATGAATTGTCATTTGATAAATAGTAAAGTTAAATTTTATATAACTTTTGGTCTCTGCTCATCTTAACTTATAGTTATAATCTCATGCACATTAAAATATAGTAATATGTAAAATATTTGTGAGGTGCATATTGAATTTGTAGAAAGATCATTAAAAAAAGAATCATTATCTCCATTCAGATTTACATGTTCTTTGCTTAGCTAATGTTTCATGTCTATCCCTGGTCTATTCCCTCTCTGATCATAATTCTTAGATTTTGAAATCCTTCTGTTACTTTGAAATCAAAGTTGTTACATCTCTTAGTGAATTGTTACTTTCATAAGTGAGTACAATGTTAAAATATAAATATATTAGGCCTTTGAAGTTGGTGGAAGACATATAGAAATTAGGAGAAAGAATATAGATGAAAAGATAAGAAAATAAGTTATATCAGTTAAATAAATATAATAGATCATTATGTAAAGTGAGAAATAATAATGTATCTTATTGTCAGAGTGACAGAGCATCTGGTAGACTTTAACAACTCTGAGCTAAAGCCTTGCCTGTAGTACAACCTAGTTGTCATGACTTATGAAGACATTCTTGCCTCAGTTTCCTCACCTTTGTAAAGGACATAATAGTACCTGGCCTGAGGGCTGTCTTCAGTAAAGAGTGAAATCCTCTTTGTGAATTGCCTACATGAATGACTGACACACAGAACACATTCAATACATACTGATTATTACTAGTGAATTTCTATAGGATCTTTAATAAATAGCTTATTTTCTCTGGGTTCATTTTCCCTAAATATGGATGTATAATATTCTACACAATTCTATTAAAATGTTCTTTTCCATTCTGAAGATATGCTATGTAAATTAATGAGATGATTCCCAAGTAGAGAACATTACTCTGATACTTTGGGGATGAAAAGAGCTCTATGTCTATTAATCACAGCTACTTTATATCCTCCCATATGTTAAAGCCACATATATATTTACATATATATTTTAAGTTATATTGAACAACATAACTAATATCCTAAAGGTATTTATTGATAGTATTAGTGCATAAAATATTAACTGGATAATCATATTTTATTGAAACAAAAGAAAGTCTTCATTTTGATCATTATCTACTGATGTAATGAACTATTCTGCTGAAGCAATTAAATGCTGCTTGAGCCCAAGGAGATATCTACACTACATTTGCATTATGTATTAGGATATTGCATATATTAAACCTATTTTTTTTCAGAGTGAATATTTTTATGCAGCCCTCATCCATTAAAAGATGAGGTCCAAGAATCTCTGAGCCTGCATTTCAGAAAAATATTAACCTGCGAGAATGGGTCATCTGGTAAATTTAACATGTTGGTGGTGCAGGAACTTTAGAATTTATATACTGCATTAGTCAGGGTTCTCCAGGCAAATAAAATATTATATTTACATAAATACATATACATGAATAAATTATATAAAGATGTTTGTTATGAGGAAATGGGCCACATTAGTATGGAGGCGGAAAAGTCCCACAGTCTGCTGTCTACAAGTCAGAGACGCAGGAAAGATAATGTAGTTCTAGTCTGAGTTCAAATGCCTTAGGTCCCAGAGAACTGGTGGTGGAGTTTTAGTGCAAGTCTGAAGGCTTGATAAACAGACAATAATGCAAGTCCCAATCCAAGGGCAATGAGAAACTGATGTGTGCATCTCAAATACTCAGGCAGAGAGAGAGAGAGGGAGAGAAAGAGAGAATATCTCTCTTCCTCCATTGTTCTGTTTTCAGCAGGGCCCTCAACAGATTGGATCATGCCTACCCACATTAGAGAGAAAAATCTCCAGTGTACTCTTGGACACGCAATCACAGACATTCAGAAATAATGTTTAACCACATATCTGATCATACTATAGTCCAGTCAAGTTGACACATAAAACTGACCATATTACCCAAAACAAACATTTCATAATTGTAAGAGAAAGATAATACTTACTTATAGTTAAGTACTTTAAAACCTGGTAAAAAATACTTTAAAGTATGAGAGATGTTTAAAAAGTATATTTCCACATATAATTTATGTATATTTTATGTCTATATTTATGTGTATTTTTCACTTTTATTATACCAGAGGTCCACGTCTATTTACCACACTGGTAGAAAGAAGTAAACCTTTCCTAATAAAAGCAAAGGTGGAGAAAACTTCTCTTTGGAACAGCAAAAAATGGCTATAGGCTCCAAGAAGGTTTTTACAAAGTAAAATTTAGCCTCTGTCCTCTTGCACTCCCTCTCCTATTGGAAGTCTTGCATTGCTAATGTGGCTTTTGTTGATTCTATAGCCATAGATTAGACTCCTCATCTTCTCTTTTTTAATGTGGCTCAAATAAAAGTGTATAGAAAAGTACAATTTTCTACATACTTGTGGGAAAACAACAATAGTAACAAAAATATATGTAATAAATAATAATAAAAAAAAACCCAAGGCCAGTTCTAAAGGTAAGCCCCACGAGTCAGAAGCATCACTTTTGCATGTGGATCAGTGTCTATGGAGGAATGTGATGAACTTCTAGACATAAAGTCCCTGCTGTCCTCTCACTCCCTGAAAAACCCTTTGGTGTAGTGTGGATTTGGGGCTTAATTTTTTTTTAACATTTTGCTTACTCAGTGCCATTTTGCCCCAAATTGAAGAAAATAAATTTTCACTCACTTCAGGAGCATGTTTTTTTTTCTACCACAAATCTTGTTTGTGGGATATCACTCAAACACATTACAACAAGAATGCCTGTACAGCATAGAATGCCTGAACTAGGGGAAATATCAGAAGCCATAGAGTCCATGTTACAGATGACAAAGTTGAAGTTCAAGGGTTTCCAGTTAGAAAATAGAAGATGCAAGAATAGGTAGGTTTCCTGTCCCATGACCTTCACCTCTGCACCCAGACACTCTGGAATTGCCCAAGGTAAAACACTGTAATAAAAAGAAATATGAGCAGTGCACTAAAATTTTGTCGTTTTCCTTTTATGGGTTTTGAGAATTAGTAGCTTAAACAGTAACACTTTATCTCCTCTTGAATGACTGCTGCCATTAATATATGTCCACTTGAAATCAGGACTTGCTTTATTTAAATTTGGAACATTAGAGAAAAGATTCCTTAGATCTTAAACATAAGTTATTTTCCATGCAGATGAATTAATCCACATTATTTGACTTGAGATATTTTTTCTACTCAATTTTAGAGGAATCTCACTCTTCCAGCCCGGGTTTATCCAGTTTATGTTATTGCCCTGGAAAATTTAGTTCTTGTGTATAAAATTCACTATCTACCCACTCATATATATGTATATAACTATTGACTACACGTAAATTTGGGTAACCTAATGATGTAATTTTTTAAATGCCTCATTATTTTCAGGAAGACTTCAATTGAGAGCTAAGCTTTTGATTAAAAGTTAACTGATTTACTTGAAGATAAGAATTTTGGAATTTCAACGAGTTTGATCTACCTGCTTTTTCCTTATGACTTATAAGGTTGCAGTAAATTTGTGGAATGCAGTAAAAGCAGTTCTAAGAGGAAATTATAGGAGTACATGCCTGCATTCAGAAAAAAAACCCTCACAAAAACATGTCTCAAATAAACAACCTAACTTTACAACTAAAGGAACTAGATAAAAAAGAGAAACTAATACCAAGTTTAGCAGAAGGTAAGAAAAATTTGCCTCTAATATAAGAAAATAAAAAAGCAGCCCTGGCTGGTGTAGCTCAGTGGATTGAGTGCAGGCCTGTGAACCAGAGTATCGCAGTTCAATTCCCAGTCAGGGCACATGCCTTGGCTGCAGGCCAGTTCCCAGTGGGGGATACACGAGAGGCAACCATACATTGATATTTCTCTCCCTTTCTCCTTCTCTTCCCCTCTAAAGATAAATAAATAAAATCTTAAAAATAATAAAATAAAAAAGCAACCTGTGGAATGGAAGAAAACATTAGCAAATTATATAATGGATAGGGGAAAATATTCAAAATACTTAAAAAACTCATATAACTCAGTATTTAAAAACAATCCAGTTAAAAATGAGCCAACAACCTGAGTAGCTATTTTCCCAAAAAAGACATACAAATGATCAAGAAGTAAATGAAAAGATACTCAACATCAGTAATCTTCAGGAGAATGCAAATCAAAACCAAAATGAGATACTACCGCACATCTGAGGTCATGAAAATATCAATTATTAAAAAAGACAACGGATAACAAATGTTGGTGAAGATGTGGAGAACAGGGAACCCTTGTGCACTGTCAGTTAGGAATGTATGTTTTTACAGCTGCTATGGGAAATAGCATGAAGATTCTTCAAAAGAACTACCCTATTATCCAGTAATTTCTATTTGTTGTACATATTTGATGGAAATAAACTCACTAATCTGAGGGTTATCTTCAGTCTCATATTCATCACAGCTTACTCACAATAAATAGCTAAGACATAGAAACATCCTATATGTCTATTAATAGATGAATGGAAAAAGAAAATAAAAATGGGATTCTGTCTATCTATCATGAAAATTATATATATATATGTACACATATGTATGTACATACATACATATACATTATATATAATGAAATAATGCCTATCTTTCTATATCTATCTATCAAGGAGGAAGTCCTTCCAATTGTGCCAATGAGGATAGACTTTGTGACAACACAGATGGACCTTGAGGAATTATATTAAATACATGAAGTCAGACCAATTTAAATATGATCTCACTTATATATGGAATATACAGAAATTGAACTCATACATAGGGTAGAATGATGGTTGTCAAGTCCTGGAGGTTGGTAAACTATACAAACTTGCTATTTTATAAGGAAGATGAGTATAATTGTAACATTAATTACTTTGGGGAATCTAAGGTACAGCATGGTGAGTATAGTTAATATTATATATATATATATATATAGTACTTGAACATATGATAATAGATCTTAAATATTTTTATCACAATAAAAGGTAATTGTGTGGAGTGATGGAGGTTTTAACTAACCTTATTATGGTAATCATTTTGCAATACACCTGTGTATCAAATCAACACATTGCATACCTTAATTTATGTGTCAAGTATATTTCAACAAGGCTGGAAATATAAAAAGGTATACTTTTACTGTATAAAAATTAAACTAAGTTAAATGACAAGAGTAGACTGGAAAACCCTTGCAACTAAAAATAAATAAATAACCCTAATATTCATGTATAATTCTTAGGTTACTGAAAATAAATATGTACAAGAGAAATGACCCAAGAAAATTATACTAATATTATGACATTTTACTAAAAAGAAAATGAGATAGCCAATAAACCTAAAACTGTTTCTCTAAAGCAGTAACTAAGGAAATGCAAGTAAAACATGAATTAGTTCAAGCCATTGAGAGAAAAAGGGATGATAAACATATAATGAAATCATGGGAGTAGGAGAAGACTTTGGCTCTACTTGTATCCAACAAAAGACTTTGTCTTAAAACTACAAATTGCAGACAAAAACCCATTAGACAACTCAGTAACTTAAATGGGCTAAACTTATCTAAATGTTCCTTAAGTGTATGTAAAGGTGGTCAACTTTACTAGTGATTAGGGAAAAACTTGTGAAAACTATTATATGTCACTACACATCCACAATAATGCCTCGGATTTAAAAAAATACCAAATGTTAGCTAGAATGTGACAGTATGGGTATTGGATTACATGCTGATGGATACATAAAAAGGAAAAATGGCAAGGAAAGTTCATTTAGCAGCCCTATGAAAATTAAAAATGCATGCACCCTGTAACCCATTAGTCCTATTCTTTCTCCAAGAATAGTGGCACATATGCAGGAGGACAATACAAGGATTTCATATTATTTTGGAAATTGTATTTTAAAGCCCTTTCTCCCTACTAATACTTGACACAATTAAATATGTTATATCCACTTCATGCATGAAATGTATGTATATCACTTTTCTCTTCAAGATTAAAATAATTTCTAAATTTATGAATTGGTTTATAGTATTCATATAGTCAAATTTTAAAAAAGACCTACTCAAAATACCAGGTTTCTTAGAGATCTGAAACTCATGAAAAAAAAAGAAAAGAAAGCAAACAACTAAGCCACAGAGAGAGAGAGAAGGAAGGGGAGGAGGAGGAGAGGAAGGAAACATTGATTTGCAAGTGTTCAATAATCAGACACTTGACACAGGTGTCTTCTGTGAAAATAAGTTTTTTATAAATGTATGTAGTTTATATAATGTAGGACCTATATTCTTTCACATTTACATCCCCAGTGAATGTTTAGAAGACATCATTGTGAGCATCAGTGCAGAGGACAGACTATCTTAAATCTAGAACCTTGTAAATTTAAGACCAAACAATTAATCGTTTACCTGTCCATAAAACTATTTAGAGCAAGTAAAGCAACATCTTAGCATGGTTGGAGTAAGCATATTTTCTCTACTCAATGCTTTGTTCTCAATGCTTTGTTTTTTTTATTTTACTTTTCAATTACAGTTTACATTCAATATTATTTTGTATTAGTTTCCGATGCACAGCATAGTAGTTGGATTGTCACATACTTTACAAAGCTCCCAGTGGCCTAATCCCAAAGCTCTGAGGACATGTGTGGTGGCCTTTAGTAGAGGATGTGAAGAGCTTGTGAAACTAGTAAAATGGAAGCAAAAATTATATAAATCTTTATCTTCACAGAACTTTCCCTCAATTATAAGCACAGTAGAAAATGAGGATCTTCCTACTTGTCCAGGTTATCTAAAGTAGCCTATCTATTTATACTGATTTATATTATATTATACTTTTATTTTAAAAGATAAGTGATCACCACTTATCTTTTTTAAATGTTTCTGTTAAAATATTCATCATACTTACTACATCTGCAGTTCATTTATTTATATATTAACTGCATGACTAACATACTTTGGGTCCTATTTGAATGTAAACTGCTTCTCTCTATATCACCCCACCTGGAGCGGTGTTTAGAATTTGGCAAGGGCTCAAAAAATATTTTTAACGAATGTTAAAAGAAAATGGTGCTATCTCCATCATCCTCAATACCAAGGCTTTCCTCACCACAAAGCTGTTCACTGGATCACACTGACTGAGTTTTCTGCTTGTTCTACTTTTGTCTTACATGTCCCAGTCTTTTTAGACACTTCAAAATTAATTTTTGTCCCTATACTTTTTCTTCTTCTAAAACTGTCAGATATTCCTGATGACTTCCATTATAACACGCATTTAACTGTGCCATTGCTATGTTCAAAATCATGCATAAATACATAGCCAAGGCCTCCAATTTTGCCTCCACCCTAAGTTTCTAAACACACAGAATTCCCAACAATTTTCAAATACACCAACATTATTACTTTTGTAGCAAGAACAAGAGCCTTACTTTTAGTACATGCACTAGAAACTATGCTAAGCATTTGAAAATCCATTATGTTGTATAATCTTCCATAACACTCCTGTAATTTAGTTACCACCATTACATTTATTTTTGTATTCCCAGGACAGGCACTTTGACACAGCAGGGGAAAGTCAGAGCCAAATTCTCAACTCCTGTTGCTCCGTGGCCAGACCCCGCTGTCCTGGTCACTCCTCCTGCTTGTCCTGTCTCCGTGCTGGAGGAGGTATGGTATGCCTCACTCCCAGTTATTTACATTGCTCTATCAGCTTCAAGGTCCAATTTAAATGCCACTTCCAGCTTGATGCCCTGTTCTCTGTATTTTCATACCCTTTCATAATTTTTATATAGCAACTTTTGACTTCTTTGCTATGATGTTGTCAGACATCTGGAGGTCTGCTTTCATAATGCCAAGCATAATATTATCCTCATCAATATCTGGCCTTCAAATGCATTTATTAAAATCTGTGAATTGAATTTATAAAAATCTGAACAAAGAATGTGAAATAAAAATTTTAAAAACATTGGATAAAAACCCAAACATTTCAGTGATACTGTCTTTCTCAGGGTTTTTGTAAAATAAAAATTAAAAAATACATAAAATGCAACATCAGAATTTAAGAAGAGTAACAGGAAGGGATTGTCCAACTCTAGTTCTAATAGACTCAGCTGAATCCCAGGGAGGCAAAGAGGCAACTTGCAAGTTAAATCATTAATAAACCCAAACCCACTTTCCTGAGCCGATAAGCTGTGCATTCATGAGGGAGCGTTGACTGTTTCCTGGGAGGCACCAGAGAACACCAGAGGTCCTGTCACTCTGTCCTCCACATTATCTCCTCCCATTTAAATAGTTAGAATCAGGAAAAAGAGGTTTATACAAAAAAATAAGGAAAGGAGGAGGGAAAGGAGGGAGGGAGGGACAACCAGAAGAAGGGAGGGGTGGGAAGGAGGGAGGGAGCAATAAAAATGGGAAGAGCACTGGGAATATAAAGAACAACATAAGAGAAAGGGGGAAACAATTAAATTATATTAAATATATTTTCTTTCTTAACATCAGTCTTTTTTGTTCATATTGAATTTCAGCAAATCACTAAGCATATTATAAAACTATGGTGGTGATCAAAATATATAAACACTGATTTCTCCACATGTGTAAACAATTCTTGACAAATTTCCCAAAATTTTGTATTGTGTGGAACATTAATTTTAAGTGATACTTATTGAAAGAAAAATATATTTCCAAAGCAAACTCATAAAATAAGGTACTTCATATGGTACCTGTATATTTTGATGAAGGACATTAACTATTTTAATAATTCCGGCAATAAGGTACTTGTTTAATTCTGGCTGACTAGGAATTTCTCAAACTACTTTGACAAATTTGCCCATCCCTTTACACTTTTTTACATTTGAAATGCACCTGCTATTAACTAATGTTTTAGTACCATTGGGGCTGCAAGGCCCATAGAGAGTCTAGTTCAGAATATTTTAGGTGAGTTTACTAATCTTTGGGGAAAAGATTTCTGTGAGGGGTGGACATGTTAGAGGACACCTCAAATAAAACTGTTCTAAAATCCACACTTTGAATGTATCCTTACTATTTAGGATCACACTACCAGAAAATAAATTAAATACAAAACCACTCGTTTCAATGTTCAGATCCATTACTTGGCCTTTTAACACCCTTGGAGAATGCCGCCCTGGAGAAAAAGGGCTACATGATTGTAAATGTCCTTACCCCACCCCTGCCCACAAAAGATTACATTGTCGGGGTTCATATAATTGAGTTAAACATTGTGTTAACCAGCTAATTCTTTTATGTGTGAAAAATGAGTACAGGGGTTGGACCGCTGCCCAAGAATTATTTTCACTGGCTATTTCCCTATAGAAGGTGAAAGACAAAGACATAGAAAGGGGGAAAAGTCACGCAGAAAGAATGAGCTTGGAAAATCTCTTTTGTCTACCTTGTGGTCATTCTCCTGTGATTTTTTTATGCTAATGATACGAAATTTTGATCAGTATGTGACAGTGTTTACATAAGAAAAACAGTCCATTCCTACCCTGAAAAATTGTTTTATTAGTATAATCTTAGACATTTCTTAAAGATAGATTTTTTTACATTACTTTAAAGATTTGGCTGTTTTTTCCTACTTTGTCAAAATATTATCTGTATTAGATATTGGACTTTATTAGAGGCCTTATCAGCATCGAATTTCTGATATATTTGATACATTGAGTGCTCCTGAATTTCTGGGGTAAATGTACTCAATCATGATACAGTATGTTGCTATTATTCTGTAGAATTTAAATCAACACTATTGTATTCTGTATTTGTGCATTAATATTCATTAATAAGACTGGTTGAGAGTTTACAATTCTGTTCCACAAAAAGTTATACTAGTTGTGTAATATGTGTAGAAATTTTCCTTTCATTTTAGATCTGAATATAATCCTTAATTTAAATAATGCACTAATAAAAGTATCTGTACCAGATTTATTTTGTGATATTTTATTAACTTTTCATTGGTATATCGATAAATTACATTATCCTGTTCTCCTCCAGTCAGTTCTGGCTGCTTGTATTCTTTAATAATCTGCTTTGTTAAGATATTTCCAAAATAAGAAGAGTTGTAAAATATCTAAATATAGGTGAACTCTTCTATTTTCTATGTTCATGTTAATAATTTTTAATTCTTATTATTACACTTTATAAATTTGTATGTATATTTATTTCAGGGTCTTTGGTTATATTTTGCTTTCTTATTTGTTTTGTTGTTTAGGTTCCTGTTAAAGGTGAGATCATATGGTATTTGTCTTTCACCGTCTGGCTTATTTCATTCAGCACAACGCTTTCCAGGTTCATCCATGTTGTTGCAAAGGGTAGGAGCTCCTTCTTTCTTTCTGCTGCATAGAATTCCATTGTGTAAATGTAGCATAGCATTTAAAAATAGCAACCAATTGAGAATGAGTATCTATGTTTTATAATAGGAAATATATGAGGTCTGTCCAGGTGGTATCCAGTCATATAATATGAAAAATAGAGACATTTATTGAAGAAGATACAAGATACAAGAAACATTGTACCTAGGACAATGACACCTCAGTCCCCTTGCAAGTAAGTACCTCACACAGTTCTCCCAATTGCTATCAGCTGCCCCGTTGTATTTCCTGAATCTCATCGATGGTCTGAAATCTCTTCTCTTTCCCCCCCACCCACATTTTTTTATTGTTATTCAAGTACAGTTGTCTCCATTCCCCCCCCCACCTTTTCCCCTTACCCCAGCCATCCCCACTTTCCACCCCTGATCCTATCCCTCTGTGATTTTGTCCATGTGTCCTTTATACATGTTCCTAAAAATCTCCCTCCTTTTTCCCATTATTCCCTCCCACCTCCCCTCTGGTTACTGTCAGTTTGTTCTTAATTTCAGTGGTTCTGGTTATATTTTGCTTGCTTGTTTGTTCTGTTGATTAGGTTCCACCTGTAGGTAAGATCTTATGGTGTTTGTCTTTCACTGCCTGCCTTATTTCACTCAGCATAATACTCTCCAGATCCATCCAAACTGTTGCAAAGGGTAGGAGCTTCTTCTATCTTTCTGCTGTGTAGTATTCCATTGTGTAAATGTACCATACTTTTTGACCTACTCATTTACTGAGGGGCACATAGTTTTCTATCAACACTTGGCTATTGTAAATTGTGCTGCTATGAACACTGGGGTGCATAGGTTCTTTTGGATTGGTGTTTCAGGATTCTTGGGATATAATCCTAGCAGTGGAATTGACAGGTCAAAAGGCAGTTCCATTTTTAGTCTTTTAAGAAAATTTCATACTCTTTTTTTCCACAGTGGCTGTACCAGTCTGCATTTTCACCAACAATGCACTAGGGTTCCCTTTTCTCCACAGCCTCTCCAACACTTGTTTGTTGATTTGTTTATGATGACTATTCTCACTAGTGTGAAGAAGAGCTAACCCCTATCCTTCACAGACTATTCCAAAAAATCCAAGAAGATGGGGGACTCACAAACTTTTTTTATGAAGCCAGCGTCATCCTAATCCCAAAACCAGATAAAGACACAACAAAGAAACAGAACTTCAGGACAATATTGCTGAGAAACATAGATGCTAATATCCTCAAGAAAATATTGGCAAACCGCATTCAGCAATACATTAAAAAGATCATATACCATGAAATCTCTTCCCTTTCAAGGGTGACTTTAATTTTGGGAAAATCCAGAAGTCACAGGGCACCTGTGGGTGTAGGGATGTAGGGAGGCTCAGTCACCTGGGTGATTTGATGTTTCACCAAAAAATTTCTGCACAAGATGTGATGCCCTGTCATCATGAAGCTGCCAATCACCAGTTGCCCATAGCAGTGGCCTTATAAATAACAAAATAGTTTCTGTGGAGGAATGTTAAAGCTTAACACAAAATTTGATGCAGAGCCATTGCTCTACTCACTCAGTCATTTTGAATGTGACAACCACACAGGACACATGCTCACTCAATGGTGTCTATCAGCCCCAATGACCAGTACAGTGAAGTCATCATTATTCACACACGCATGCTCCAGTCCACTCTCCTTGGCTTTCAGGTTACACTGATGTCGCACAAACAGTTGTGGTTATATGAGCAATGGCTAAACTTTTTCCAGGTAGACCTTGTATATCTTGGAAATTAAACTCTTATCCATTGTATCATTGACTAATATGTTCTCCCATCCAGAGGGTTTCATTTTCATTGTGACAGTTGTTTCTTTAGCTGTACAGAAGATTTTTAATTTGGTGTAGTCCCAGTTGTTAATTTTTTTCTTTGTTTTCCTTGACCTAGGAGATGTATCATAAAAAAATATTGCTATGCAAGATATTTGAATTAGAGGCATAGAAACATGGAATAGACCAACAGCTGTAAGAAGGGAGAGGGGAGGTGGGGCCTAGTTGAGAGAAGGTGAAGGGATTAGCTGAAGAACATACATGCATGGCCCATAAGCATGGACAACAGTGTGGTGGTCTGAGGGAGTCGGGGGGTACTTGGAGGATGGGGCAAAGGAGAAAAATCGTAATAGCATAAACAAAAAATTAAAAATAATGTAATGTGTTTCTTATTGATAGCCTATGGCTATTGGTTTTATTCCCAATCTGGCAGTATCTATTTTTTAATTGGGTTTGAGACTATTTACATTTAATGTACCTAGTGAAAGTTTTAGGTTTTAAACCATGGTTTTGCTGTTTGTTTTTCATGTATTCCAATTCCTTGTTATTTCTCATTATTTTTGGTTTTTGAATATTGATTATAGTTAATTTTATGTGTTTAAAAAATAGTATTTTTAGTCTTTATGTGTCCCAGAGTCTGCCTACACTATTCTCATTTTTTAAAATTATTTTTTCTTCTTGTTGTTCTGGTTGGTTGTTTCTGCTTTCTTATGTTCCATATCCTTGATTTGATTATTGGCTTTTTCCACTCTACTGTTGTTTCTCTGTAAATTGTTCTTTATTTCAATTAGTGGGTCTTTGACTGACTGGATCTTTTTCTTACTGGATCTTTTTCATGCTGTTGAGGTCCTCACTAAGTTCCTTGAGCATCCTTATAACCAATGTTCTGAACTCTGCATCTGATAGATTACTTATCTTCATTTTGTTCAGCTTTTTTCTGGAGTTTTGATCTGTTCTTTCATTTGGGCTATATTTTTTTGTTTTCTCATTTTAGTAGCCTTGCTGTGTTTGTTTCTATGTATTAGGTAGAGCTGCTTTGATGCTGTGTCTTGGTAGTGTGGCCTAAGGTAGTAGGTGTCCTGTAGGGTCCAGTGGCATAGCCTCCCATATCACCCAAGCTGGGTGCTTGAGGTGCACCCTTCCTATGGGCTAAGTATACCTTCCTCTTGTAGTTGTACCTTGATTGCTGTTGGACCATTGGGAAAGATCATTGGGAGAGATTTACTCAGGTCAGTCAGCTGCAAGGGATGGCTGTGACCACCCTCCACCAATCTTCACCCTCTGTGGAGGATTAACTATGTAGGAATATGATAGTGGTGCACCAGCGTGGTCTCTATCTGTCTACTAGGTGCACTGGCCTTGGGATTTCCTGGGTGGCACAGGCCAAAGTCAGCCCCCATCTATGTTTTCCTGGGGCCACCTTGTATGAGCTCTAAAGAAATCTGAGATAGCTGCTACCTGTACTGGGCTTGGAGACTCCCAGGCAAAACCAAACTGTGACTATAGGCTGGGTGCTACTAGTGCTGAGTCTGGGGCTTACTGTGGCCAGCTATCACTCATTTGAGAGGGTTTAGGAAGTTGTGCAGCATGAGTCAACTCCAGCCAATCACATGGAAAAGCAGCTTGGGTGGGCCAGTACGATGGGTGAGGCGGGGTCTCTGGGGATTTGCAAGGTGAGTTAAATGGTGTTATCTAGGTTGATGGAGACTCAGATATGGCAACAGCTTGCAGGTTCTGTTGAAGGAGGTTTTAGAAAAGAGACAATAGCTTCTGCTCACCTTGATTTCTGACATTTCAGTTCCTCCCTCAATGCCACTGGTGCCTTTCAAGCTGCTACCTCAGTGCTGGAACTCAGAGGAAGTGACTCTGAGTAGGTGTATTCCTGTGTGGGTTCTTTAAGAGGAGCTGCTTGATGCTCCAGAATTTTCTTCCACCGACTCAATCCCACTGTTTTTTGTAGCCAGAAGTTGTGGGGACTTATCTTACTGATACTGGAACCCTGGGCTGGGGGGGCCTGGTGTGGAGCTAGAACTCCTCAGTCCCAAGATATCCCTCCCAAATTTTTACCCACCACATGTGGTTGAGGGACCAGCTCATTCCACATCTATGCCCCTCCTACCAGTCTGGATGGATGTGGTTTCTTTAATTCTGTAGTTGTCAGACTTCCATTAACTTGATTTCTGATGCTTCTGAGTGATGGTTGTTCTATATTTTAGTTGTCATTTTGAGGTGAGTTGTGCAAAGAGGTGACCCATGTCTGCCCACACCAACATGTTGACCAGAAGTTGATCTGGCTGCTACATCTATTGCCCCATTGATCACCAGGGTTGATTTGGCTGATCTGGCTGGCTAGGTGGGCTTCCCCTTCTTCCCTTCTGAAGCTGCACACTTGGTCAAAAGGGACAACCTTCCCTACTAGAGGAGAGGCCCAATCTTTGGTCAAGGTTATCTGAGTAGCCGCAGTCCCCTGCTAGAACCTCTAAACAAGCTCTCAAGGTTCATTTGAGCACCTGAATTATTAAAACATTTCTTCTAGAAAGTGTTGAGTTTGTTCCGGTAAGCAGTTAAGTTACATAAATTAGCTTAATGTTTTCTAGGATTATTGTTAAACTTTGTTGATCGTGTAAACTTCTGGCTAATGTGTAAAACTTCTAGGATATCTACTGAATGCCAAGGATGTCCAAAGGGAGCTCTTCATCGAAAGATTGGAAATTGAATGGATATCCCCAACTTTAGTTTGACAGTTGTTAGACTTTGACCTTCCTGTTTATTTTTTCTATTACCTTCCAGTAGTGTTTTGATGTGCGTTCATAGCTTAGCATTTTACAAAAACTTGAGATCCCAATGCAGTATATAAAGCATTATTTAAAATGTTTTATTTCTGTAAAATACACATAGCAAAACTTATCACAGCAAGAACTTTAAAGTGTACAGGTCAGTGTCATTAATTACCCACACAGTGTTGTGCAAACAGGCAGATCTTCTGTAGGACCTCTAGCAGAAAGTGTACACATTAAGTGGTAACCCCTTTTCCCTTAACTCTTAGTAAGTTCTCATCTACATTTTGTCTGAATGAATTTGCCTATTTCAGGTATTTTGTATATCTGGAATCATATAATATTTGTCTTATTGTTTCTGACTTAACTAGCATAATGTTTTCAGGGTTCTCTATGTTATTGATTGTATCAGAACGTCATCCTTTCTATGGCAGAGTAATATTTCATTGTATGTGTATACCACATTTTATGTGTTCCTTCAATTATTGATAAACATTGGATGCTTGTTTTGATCTTTTGTCTATTCTATCAATAGATAATGGTTCAGTGAACATTGGACTACAATTACCTACTTGAATTTCTGTTTTAAGTTCTCTGGGAATATACAGAGCTGTGCAATTGTTAGGTTACATGGTAATACTACAGTTAACTTTTTTCAAAAATCTCAATCAAGTTTCCACTGTGGCTGTGCCATTTTACATTCTCATCCACATTACACAAAGATTTGAATTCCCTCACACCCCCACCAACATAGTTTAATTTTTTTTATTATAACTATCCTAATTGTGAAAGCATTAATTAGTATCAGACAGTGGTTGTGACTTGTATTTCCCTAGTAACCAGTGATGTTGAGCATCCTTTTATGTGATCTTTAGTAATTTGTATATCTTCTTTGGAGAAATATGTATTCAAGTCTTTTGCCCAGTTGCTGTTTTTTTTTTTTTAAGGTTTTATTTATTTATCTCCAGAGGGGAAGGGAAGGAGAGAGGGAGAGAAATATCAATGTATGGTTGCCTCCCGTGCGCCCCCTGCTGGGAACTGGCCTGCAACCCAGGAATGTGCCCTGACTGGGAATCGAACTGCCATCATTTGGTTCACAAGCCCGCACTCAATCCACTGAGCCATGCCAGCCGGGGCTTGGCTGTTTGTTTTTTTGTTGTAGTTGGGTATAGATGATCTTTATATATTCTGAATATTAAACTCTTACCAGATATACATGTATATTTTGCAAATATTTCTCTCATTTTGTAGGTTTTCTTTTATGTGTTGATCTCGAGTCCCTGTAACTTTGTTAAATTTATCTATTATCTCTAGTAGTTTTCTCATGGATTATTTTGAATTCTCCAAACACTTAAAATTATGTCATCTGTGAATGAAGATAGTTTTACTTCTTTTCTAATTTAATGCCATTTATTTCTTTTTCTCTCGTAATTGTTCTGGCTATAACCTGCAGCACAATGCTGAAGAAGCACTAGTGAAAGCAGACAACCTTGTCTTAATCCTAATTTTAGAGACACAATTTTCATTTTCTACCACTGAGTACTACATGTAGGTTTTCTATAAACGTCCTTTTTTGTGTTGAGAAAGTCCTTTCTATTTCTCATTGCCTGGTATTTTTTATGTTGAATTTTGTCAAATGCATTTTCTGGGTCCATATAGATGACTGCATATGCTCCCCAAAGTTTTGTTAATGTGGTGTACTATATGAATTTTCCTGTGTTGAAATGCCTTGGCATTCCTGGGGTAAATCCTATTTGTACCAGTGTGTAATCCTTTTAATATGTTGTTGCATTCAATTTTGTTGAGGATGTTTGATTCATATACATAAGGGATTTAGCTCTGTAATTTTCATGTCTTTGTCTGGCTTTGGCATTGGCATATGTTGGTTTCATAGCATGACCTGGGGAATATCACTGCATCCCATGAATTTTGGAATTTTGTATTTTAATTCTCATTTGTCTCTAAGTACTTTCTAATTTCCCTTGTGGTTTCCTCTTTGACACACTGGTTGTTTAAGATAGTGTTGTTTAATTTCCATGTATTTGTATATTTTCCAGTATTTCTTCTTTTATTGATGTCTAGCTTCAGTTCGTTTTTGCTGGAGAAGATATTTTATATATTTCATTCTTCTAAAAATTCATTGGGATTTTCCTATTGTTTAACATATGATCCATGTTGGAGATTTCATGTGCACTTGAGAAGAAATTCTGTTCTTGTCATGGGAGCATTCTGTACATGTCTGTCAGGTCCTGTAGATTGTGGAGTCAACTGGGTCCTTTATTTCCTTATTGATTTTCTATTCAAATGTTCTATCTATTATTGAAAGTGGTATACTGCAGTCTCCAACTATCATTGTAGATCTTCCTGTTTCTTGCTATAATTCTCTCATTTTTGTGTTACATAATTTGGGGTTCTGTTATTTGGTTCATATAGTTTTATAAATTTCCATTTATATATGTGTTTTAGAATCTCCTAGTTTCCCAAGAACATTCTCAGCTCTTCCTCTTAAGCCTTTGGTGGTCTATTACAAGCTCGACCATAGTCTTTTTCCCGCAGGTATCTGTGGATTGCTAGTTCACCTTGCAGCATTTTCTAACCATGCTCACCAATTTTGTGGCCTGAGTTATGATTTAGGCATAATACATATGAGCTCTTACACAATCTTTCAAGTAGCCCCAAACAGAATAGAACAGATAAATCCCACTGTTAGGAACCACTCTGCCTGGTTTCAGGAGTTGTACCTCACCCCATGGATAAGACTGAGTGAGCCACCTCTGGTATGCAAGCCACTAAGGAGACAAAGCTTGTCTCTGGCAGCAGTGCTGCTTCTGCTTCATCTCCTGCCCCCAATGCTTGGTCCGTTAGTCAGTGACGGGTAAGACCCCTCAGAGGAGGGGCAACCCAAGCCAGACACGACCACCTGGGAGGCCACCATAGAAGGACTGGGGGTGGGGGAGCTGCAGCAAAGAGGGAGTGATGGACCCTCTCCCCCTGGCTATTCTAACATAGTCTGAGTCCCCATTTTCATCTGGGAGAAGCCCTTCCTGGCTCTAATCCACTTAAGCCTAAAAACCTATAACTGGGAAGTTGGTAAAGCTCTTTGCTGGCTAGATCAGGTTCCTGGTGATCAGGCCTAAGAAAGAATATGTAAAATCCTGTGAAGCCTGCTTTGCTTAGAATGCTCTCATTTAAATGATAAGGGTTCAAGCAAGAAGTTTGTTCCTCAAAGTTTTATGGCTCTTTAGCTATCTAACCCTGACTGAGAATAAGCCCTCACAGTTCTTTGAATACTATCTATTGTTTGATCCTTAACTGTACTCTTCTGCAAAACGAATCCAGTAAAAGCCCATTGAGGAAAAGTCTCTTGGTCTTTCTCCTCTGAGAGATTGACTACCTTTCCTCCCCAAGCAGATCATGTCTTGGCAGTATAATTCTCATTCACGGTGGACGGGGAAACTTGCTGTCAACGTTGCCCCCACATCCCACAACTTGCATATCAGGTCTGCCCTCTTCACTCTGGTCCTTGGAATGAAAACACCCATTCTGGGATCATGGCTGCCCTGGTTCAGTACTGCTACAGCTCCAGGAAGGGAACAGCAAGAGCAAATTAAAACATGAGAAAACTATTTTTCAGGTTTTCTTGATTCTGCATTTCCTTGGTTGTTACAAACCTTTGACTGGTATACAGAATTACAACAAAGTTGTTCCTGACATTCCCTGCTGGGTTTTTGGTTGTTTTGTTTGTTTGTTTGTTCATTTTTAATGTTTTTGTGGGGCTACATGAACTTGGAGCAGGCTGCTCAACCATTATGTTGATGTCACTGCTGTGGAATCTGTGCTTTGACTACATCTGTACCTGTTGCTGCTGCCTGCTGCCAAATACTGGATATGAACCTTAGTTTAGAAACAGAAAATATGGACTCACAGCCATCTCACTTCTAAAGAGTGTGATCTTGAAAGAATTATTTAATCTGCTTAATTTAATTGTTCAGCTCATGTAATCTATGATGTAATTTATAGACTATACTTAGAAAAAATACAAATACAAAGTACTTGAAAATAAAAGTATTTAATAAATATTATTTTGCTTTTCTACTTATTTTCCGTATTGTAAGGCCACTAGCATTCACTTCTAATTCTTCTCTGCCCTTCTCTGGAGGTATCACAGATAAATATCTGAGTGAGTTGATAATATATGTTTGAGAAGCAAATAGAAATAATTCTAAAATCCCTCATCTTCACTTTAGAAGACTAATTTCCCAATTCCTTATTTCCTATTTATAAGGATATATGTCTTTGTGCTACCAACTTTAGCTTTCTGGCCTTTCTTAGTCATCTGTAATATAGATGTTATTTTAGCTACAGAAAATGGTCTTCAAAAATTTTACAGAGAGGTAAATCTGCTTATCAGGATACATAGTACAAAGTATACTCAGGAAATTCTTAAAATAAATGATTGTGTTAATGTATGAATGATGCTGAAGCCTAATGATACATGAAAAGAAATAATTTATGAAGATAATTCCCAGCTGCTCCCACTTAATAAATATCCCCACAAAAAGGAAAGAGATGGAAATGATAAATAGGAAGGAACTATTACCTCCCACTTTATAAATCTGTAGTAGTTATTTTCAATCAGGAAAGCAAATCAGTATAGATTTCAAAAAATATATACTTTCACAAGTCAATCGATATGTCTACACATTTTATGTAAAATGGAAATAAAGATATTTCATAAAATGTGTATAAGATTTATTATGATTTTTGCCACCCTCCACCCTATGTTGAAAGTCATTGCCCCACGGAAGGATAAGAATTATGTTGACAACTCATTTAAGCTCAATGTTAAGAAAATATTTAAGAAAATTGCATTATTCCTCCTATATAATAAGGATTCAGCACCTCATATTATGACTACATGGGAGTAATCTTGATGATATGTCACAATGGTTACATTCCTCATTTAGTCGTAGATGGCATATAGAAACAGGTCATTACCTACATCAATTTTTCTTTTCCCTGACCATCAGTGTCACACATTTCACAGCAACTTAAACCTACTATTTATTTAATTTACTTTACAAACATGTCACTGGCAAAAATGTCTTTAGTATTCAACAACCCAAGTTTTTTAACAATCTGTACTTTCCTCAATACTCCATGGCTGCAAATGTATTACACAGTGAACTAGAGCTGCTACCTCAAGTGAGCTGTTTACACAAATCCTTCCTCATTGTTAATTTTCAGAGCAGAAGTGTTCTCCACAAAAGGCAACATTAGGAAATGTGTTTGGTATGTGTAAATGCATGTACCTATGTCTTTACCAATAAAATATGGCCTTAATAGCATTAGCACCAAGATACAATAACAAGAGGAAGGAATATAAAGAGATTTTATGTGCAGATGGTGCCTTCCTATTTATCAGTCAGCCATAAACAATTATCCTGGAAATATTGAGATTAATAGGCCCATTTAGTACAAGAGCTAATTGTGAGAGGTATTGGGATAAATCTGAGCTGTTTTCCGTATCAAAAGTTTTCTCTAGAGCAATTGCATTTCTACCGAGTTATAACCAAACCATCAATGCCAGAATTATTTTTTCCACAATTTTAGGATGCTTCATCTATGGGAATCTGATTATTCCAGAATTCTGTGGTTATGTGCAGAAAAACATAGAAGGTGGCACTAAGGGTTGCCAATTACTTCAACATTTTAAGAAGTTCAGTTTGCAACATGCATTTGAATTCTCTCTCCTCTGTGTACTTCAGAGCCTAATATAACTCAGCATGCTTTGGTAGTGGTTTCCAATTAATGACTATTCAGCAACAATGGACACTTGAAAGAGCTCTGGTTTTACCAGGCTGACAACTGGGGAAATTGATACAGCTTCTTTAAGTCAACATGCAGTAAACAAAGCAAAGAATTTTATAACAAAGGGATAGGGTATGAGACTGCAGAGTAAGGTTGAATAACAGAGAAACAGACGACCGAGTTCAGAAAACAGATTCAAGTTCCAGATCCTTTACTAGTTGTGTGATTCTGCACAAGTCAATCATTGTCTCTTTTCTGTGGAATGTGTTTTAAGATCCTGTAATCAAATAAGGCCATGTATGGAGTACTTCATAAACAATAAACTATAAAAACATATAAATCATTGCTTTGGTTTATTCCTGCAAATTGGGCAATTAGAATCTTTTCACCAAGTGTTAAGCATGTTTCTACCAAAGAATGTAGCCTGGACTGCTAATTTCAGGAGGAAGAGATGCAGTGTTAGAAGCTGGAACATTCTTAGAATCCTGCTGAAAAGAAAGCATTTTCAAATTGTATTTATTTGACCATGGGTCAGAATGGTGTATTCCTTCTGAAAAACCCACAGAGGATAAAACAAAAGCTTATTTTGAATGCTATAATTCCTCCTTACATAAAGTGCAATGTAGCAACATTACAGTTGGAACATTTTAGTAGAAGGAGTGATGGAAGAAAATAAAGCTAAATGTCACCCTACGTAACGTAGGCTACTTATTTAAACGACAACCAGATTTAACTATTTTAATTGCTACAGCTAGACAGGGAAGACATTCACTGACAAGTAACAGCATACAAAAAATTTTTAAAAAACCACCTAGTATCCTATTGATAATAATAAGCATATATCTCATGGCCATATATTAATCGAATCAGCCAAAGACCTCTTGCTCTACCTGGATCTGTCCTTGAAAAACTGAACTAAAATAGGAATGAATTCAAGAAAATACTCAAGAAAAAAATTAAAGGAATATTTACTTCTTTGGAAGTCCAGGTCTATAGTCAGGAATTAACTCAAACTATTTCCCTCATTGTGTGAAAAAATATTTTCTTTGTTTTTATTTCATTTTGACACTTCTGTAAAATGCAATAAATTTATTGTATTTTATTGTACTTTTATAAATTATAAAATACAATTTACAAAATTACTCAAAAGAAGTCCCATTTTTATTCTTATTGGATACAAAGTCACGGTATTAATCTGTCAAATCACAGTACGAGTTTCTGAAATGTTTACTCTGAGTTTCTGTTCTTATATCCTCACTGATAGTGACAAACAGCTCCGGGACAGTTACCTATGCAGAGTAGACTATGAGTAACTAACATTCTTCTTTCTGTAAAGGGCCAAAAAATAAATATTTCAGATTTTGTGTGTCCTATGGTCTCTATTATGATTACTAAATGTGGAAGGTGCAAAAGAAAAGGCATCAGTAAATGGTCATGACTCTATGTTGCAATGAAACTTTATTTGTAACAACAAGCAGTGGTCTGGTTTTGGCCCATGGGTTGCAGTTAGAGGATATCAGCTCTAACTTATGACATTGTGGTCTGCTTATCTAATGCATGAGGAAAAACAAAGCCCTGGAAATCCTGAGACACTGACGTGACAGATTCCAAAGGTAGGTGGAGACTTCTATCAGGATTAGTGGAATGGGGTAAGGAAAACAAAGAGATAACCAAAGGAAACAAGGTCTGATTTAGTGCAAAGCAAATTGAAAATCAGAAGAAAAAGAGAAGAGAAAAGACTGACTAACTGGATGCAGGTGGGCCCTGTGTGTGCCATGCGGTGGCAGAGAACTGAGGCATTGAAGACAGTCAGTTCTGGGTGCAAATCCCCAATTCACTATTAACCAATTAAAAAGAGGAGCCATGAAACTTTGGGAAACTTTCTCTTCCTCCTTAAAAACTTCATCCTTATACTAAGATTTTTAAAAAGTGCAATACTTAAAAGGTTGTTGAAATAATTAAATGACATACATGCATTGCACGTAGCACTCTCCCTGAAATAGCAGGTGTTCAAAAAACATTGGTCATTATAATTTTTAGGGTAAAGTTTGTTGATGAGAGATTAAATTGCAATTTCTTTTAGTAGACACTTTGTTGTGCTGTAGTTAAGATGATATTTTTAAGTCTCAAGCTGTGAGAAACAAAGAAATTTTTATAGAAGTAGCATCCTGCTGTTAGTCATGAGACCTAATTATATTTTAAGATAGTTGCCATGATCTTGCAATGTTGATCAATTTTCTCTCAGTCCATTCATTTTTTAATATAAGGTGAGAAAAATCAACCTAGTATTTTTTCTTCATTTTTCTTGGTGAAAGAAGCATTGTGTTAAGAGGTAGGCTCTTGATTCCAATACTTTCCTAGGCACTGACTGATTATTCAGTCAAAAACTAGTCGCTTAAATATTCCAGGCAACAACTCCTCATCAATTAGAATAAGGCTTTAAACTGCTGACCTATAAGACCCCACAAAAACAAATTACCTTGTATCAGATTTACCTTTCTGGTAATTTGCTGTGTGAATATATAACTGTTGTCCCTTAACCCTTGACACCCTCTCTGCCAAGCATCACCAGGATTTATAATGTCTTATTTTACTTTCAGTTGGTGACATCATATTTAGAAAGATGCAGTTTATCATAAAAAACAGAAACTATGTTTTCACCTAATCTGAGGTTCTAGTTTGAGTAATAGTGCCTAAACTACTTAAGACACACAGCTAGAATAACAGAGCAATTATTAATGTCTAGTAAATCAGTACACAAGGTAAAATCCCACAGCAACAGGTAGGGAGTGAATTTTCCTGGTCAGAAGAAGTTGTAGGATTAGTGAGCTTGGAAGGAAAAATAGAAATGTTTTATCCTCTTCTAACAGTCTCCTACTGACAAGGTGAATATTGTTTTAACTCTTTTCATCTCCATAAATACAAACCAGATAATTAGACAGACAGACAGATAGACAGATGCAGACTTTCTCATGGGAACCTGGAGAATAAGATTTATTCTACCTGGATTTTTAGTTGATTAACATTTTAGCAAGTAGGCAAGCTCTTGTCATTACCTTTATTATTTTTTTTAATTTTATTTATTCATTTTAGAGAGATGGGGAAGGGAGGGAGAAAGAGAGGGAGTGAAACATCAATGTGTGGTTGCCTCTAGCACACCCCATACTGGGGATATGGCCTGCAACCCAAGCATGTGTCCTGACTGGGAATCAAACCAGGGATGCTTTGGTTCTCAGGCCTGTGCTCAATCCACTGAGCTACACCAGCCAGAGGTTGTCATTACCTTTAAAAGACAATAATCATGAGGGTATCTCTTTGAAATACCAACAAATATTTATTGCAATAACTAAAAATTTATTCTGCATTCCCCTATGAAAAATATGGAAGAAAAGCCTAGTGTCAAAACATCTAATCTACATGTAACTGGAGTTAAACAAAAAGATAACAGAGAGTTGGGCAAGAAGCCATATTTGAAAAACAAATATTGGCTTTAAAAGTATCTAACTTTGATGAAACACATGGATTCATGGACTCAAGAAACATAACAAATATTAATTGATATAAATTCAAATAATCCACTCCTGGTAACATTATACTCAAACTGCTAGGATCACTAAATTCAAAGTCAATATGCAAAACTCTCTTTTATTTCTACATATTAGTGACAAATGAAAATCATATTTAACAAATATCTTTTATAATAGCAAAAATAAATAGACAGAAATAAAAACACATTAAAATCAGCTCTGGCTGGTGCAGCTCAGTGGATTGAGCGTGGGCCTGAAAACCAGAGGATCGCAGTTCCATTACCCATCAGGGCACATGCCTGGGTTGCAGGCCAGTTCCCAGCAGGGGACACATGAGAGGCAACCATACATTGATATTTCTCTCCCTCTCTCCTTCCCTTCCCCTCTAAAGATAAATAAATACAATAGAAAAAAAAACACACTTAAGAATTGTGCAACTTCAACACTAAAAATAGACATTGCTAAACAAATTCTGAAGATGAGTCCAATAAATGTAGATATTTATTAAGATTTAATTTATTTAGATGTTAAATATCCAAATTATCTATACTTCAAATGCAATCTTACACAACCTAAAAGTGCCAAGTTGGAGAACACCTATGTATACACTCCTAAATGTGTTACACATCAATAGTAATTAAGACAGTTGGTATTTGGCACAATTATTAATGAAAAGCCATATCAGATAAATTATAACTAAAAATAAATTTACACATATACATTCACTTGATTTACCAAACAGGAGTCACTGTAGTTGAACAGGAAAAAATAATCTTTCAATGCATAGTGCTACAGCAATTGCTAAATGTTATAGAAACCAAAACAACTTTGAAACATGCCACACAAAATATAATTTTAAATGTATCATAGATCTACATCTCTATGACAGGCAAAAATAATAAACCTTCAACAAAAATATATATGAAAATAACTTCATGACTTATTCTGCTCTATTTAACTTATTCGTTCAACAGGGCAGAAATGCACTAAACTATAAAATAAAAATATTAACAAATTGAGATTCTAGAAATTAAGGGTTTTTTCATTGAAATTAGTAGGCCACAAAACTGGATGAAGAGATCTGAAATAAATGCATCTAATAAAGGATATAAATGAATTCTATAAATTATTTTTAAAGAATTTCTTTTTAAAAATATTTTTATATACTTATTTTTAGAGAAAGGGGAAGGTAGGAAGAAATAGAGGGAGAGAAACATCAGTGTGTGGTTGTCTCTCATGCACTCCCTTCTGGGGACCTGGCCCACACCCCAGGCATGTGCCCTGGCTGGGAATTGAACCAGTGACCTTTTGGTTTGCAGGCTGGCACTCAATCCACTGAGCCACACCCGCCAGGCAAATTCTATAAATTATTAATGAAAAGACCAATAACTCACTTTCAAAATTGAGAAAAATTAATAAGCAGAAATTATTTATCCAGATGGCCAATAAATATATAAATATGTGCAAAATATCAATATGCACTAGGGAAATCCATATTAACGCTTTAATGTCATTTTACCACACTTCACCAGAATGACTAACATTGAAAACAATTTTAATGCCAAGAGGTGGTGAGGAAGTGAGGGAACTGTCATACAGTGTTTGTAGGAAAGTAAACTGGTTCAACTACTTTAGATAACTTTGGGTAACATCTACTAAGTCTAAACAAACTGCTACTTTATGATCCAATAATTCCACTCCTAAAGAAATACTACAAAACACAACTGCCAAAGTCCTTCAACAGCAGGTATGAAATTATTCCTAGCAACCTTATTTTTAGTAGCCTAAAACTAGGAATAATCCCCCAAAACTAATCAGTAATGTTTGAGAGTGGATGAATTGTAGTTTATGAATTAAATCAATAAAAAGAAAGGTAGTGCCAAAAACACAAAAAGACGAATAGTACACACAACATATGAATGAAAGAAACCAGATACATAATATTTATGTATCATAAAATTGCATTCATATAATATTTTGAATTCAGCCAAAATTAATGGGAAAAACCATAAAAGAACCTTATGGAATGATGTATATGCCATATATTAAGTGATGATTACACTGATATGTACATATATAAAACAGTATTAAGCTGAATACTTTTTATGCTAATTAGTTATACCAATATATTTTTAAAAGATATAGTAAACTGTAATGTTATATGTTTGTTTGGAAATAAGGTTATATTTTACTTTTTTGCAAGCTTTATGCTATGTAATATAAAAATCTGGACTGAGTAGATCAGGCCTTAATCCTTAGTTTTCAGCAGCTTGATTTAGATGTGCTATTAGATGTTTCTTCTGCATTGGATTTTTTAAACTTTGTGGGCCCATGGTATATATTTTTTATTAAATTTAGAAAAAATTAAGATATTAATTTTTCATCAAATATCTTTTTTACTCTCCTCTCTCTCTTCTCATTCTGGGAATCTACTTACACCTGAAATGTGTCCAACATGTCACTGATGCTCTATTCCCTTTATGTTTTATTTTATTTTATTTTACTTTACGTTATTTTATTTTTAGCAACATTTTATCAGATATATCTCTCCAGGCAAGGGAAACAAATAAAAAGAAATAAATAAGTGAGAGTACTAAACTAAACTAAAATGTTTTGCACAGCAAAGGAAATCATCAACAAAATAAAAAAAACGACCCACAGAATGGGAGAACATATTTGCCAATACATCTGATAAGGGGTTAATATCCAAAATTTATAAAGAATTATAAAACTCAACACTAAAAAACCAAACAACCCAATTGAAAATGGGCAAAAGACCTGAATAGACACATTTCAAAAGAGGACACAGAGATAGCCAATAGACATATGAGAAGATGCTCGACATCATTAATCATCAGAGAAATGCAAATTAAAACAATGAGATATTATCTCACACCTGTCAGAATGGGTCTCATCAATAAATCAACAAACAACAAGTGCTGGGGAGGATGTGGAGACAAGGGAAATCTTTTGCACTGTTGATGGGAATGCAGACTGGTGCAGCCATACTGTGCTGTGGAAAAGCAGTAAAGAGATAACCTCAAAAAGTTAAAAATGGATCTGCCTTTTGACACAGCTATCCCACTTCTGGGAATACATCTGAAGAAACCCAAAACACTAATTCAAAAGGACATAAGCATCCCTATCTATGTTCATTGCAGCATTATATAGAATTGCCTTTATGTTTTATTTTAGATAGTTTCTTTTCCCATGATATAAAATTTACTAATATTTTCTTCTGAGTAATCTGTTAATATCATCCATTTTTATCTTTCATGTTATATTCCTATCTCTGAAAATGCCATTTATGTATTTTTTAAATTTATTGACCAAGAGAGAGAAAGACAGAGAGAAGGAAGGGAGAGGGAGAGGGAGAGAGAATGAGAGAGAGAAAGAAAAACAGCCATCTGTTGCTCCACTCATTTATGCACCCATTCCATTGGTTGTTTCTTGTATGTGCTCTGACCTGAGATCCAACCCACTAGCTTAGTGTATCAGGACTGTGCTCTAACCAACTGAGCTACCCAGCCAGGGCTATGTATTTTTATACCTGCCATTTCTCATTATGTTCTTATTTTTTAATATTTCCTTGATCTCTAGAGCATATTCCCATTTGCTGCATGTAGATCATTTTCTGCTAATTATGTCATATGCCATTGCTGGATCTGTTTACATTTGTTGACTTCTTCTCATGACTATGTGTCATATTATCCTTCTTTGCATGCCGGCTAATGTTTTTTATTGTATGCAGTATATTTTTTATGGTACATTATTGGTTTCTGGATTGAGTGGTATACACTTAAATAGTTCCGCACTTTGTTCTGTTATGTAATTGTTATTTAGACTTAGATCCTTCAAGATTTGCTTTTCTACTTGGTTAGTTGATTTCAGAGCACTCCTTAGTTTAATATTAATTTATGTCATTGTATAAGGTAACATACTCTTCTGAAAACTCTTCTGAGAGTACTGGGAATACTACTCTTCTGAGTATCAGATGCCCTGTGTACTATGTGGTCTTTCAACTCCAGCTGGTTGGTACACAAAATATACCCATCTCTGTAGAAACTCAAGAAATTATTTGACCTATTACTTTCTGGTATTCTCTTTTCCTCTGGTATTCTCTTTTCCTCCAGTCTTGATTAATCACTCCTCAATCACACATAATCAATTGCCAGCTTAAGACTTAAAGAGACATCTCTTCAGACTTCAAATGCATTCTCTCTCAATCTCTCTTCTCTCTCACATTCCCTGTATCTCTCTTTCACTGGCTCCCATGTCCCTAGTAGTCTCACAAGTTGTGGGCACTTCAGTCTTCCCAAACCAATGTTTGTTTTTTCCCCACTCAGTAAGACTTCTGAGGTTTTTTTGGCTTCCTGCTTTCTCTCTTTTTCTGGGAAATTACCTCTAGCAAGTAAGCTGTTGCAATTACAGGGTTTATCTAATTTGTATTCTTCTCTTGTGGATCACAGTTGTACTGATTATTATTCAATAACTGAAAACCATATAGTTTTCTGTTTTCCACTTGTTTAGATGAGAGGGTAAATCTAACGCCTATTAATTTTCACAGTCTAAGGTGGAAGTCTATGTTTATTTACTTTCATAATCCCATTGAGGGATCACAAAATACCAAATGCTACTGAACTTGTCTCTAAATGATAGTTATGGTTTTGTCCTCTGCTTTTTTTCCCCATTGGTTGGATTCTTTGCTTTTGTCTACCAACATAACCCAATAAATACACCTATCATGGAGCTATGGCATCCATATTTAGTGAACTGAAGTAGGGTTTTTGCTAATTGTTTTTCTTTCTCTTTTTTTTTTTAAAGAAAAGTATAGCTAGGGAGTCATCACTGTCTGCTAAAATGACTATGGCCTCATTTAGTAGGACACTGTTAGTTCTGAATACTAAGTATACTGCTTACTAGATCCGTGATTTTAAGGAGTCTGCACAACTCCTCTGAGACTGAGTTTCTTCAGCTATAAAATGGGGATGCAATAAAAATTCTCACTTTGAAATACTCACTGTTTGAAAGAATGAATGAATGACATGAGATGTAGTGTCTGGCATATAGATGGTACAGAAAATATGAGACAAAGAAATTTGTGTGCTATAAAAAAGTATAGGGCAAAAAATAACTCATATAGGAACAGTATGAAATAGTACAGAATTTATGTGTGAAGATGGACACTAGTCATAAGTCCCCTCTTGAAAAATTTACTTGACCTTTATAAAACTCGCTCTTCTCATTTTATGATGAAATGGCTTAAGTTGATAATTTTGAAAGTGTTTATAACAGTTAAAATATATGATGTAGGCCTGCTTAACACATATTAGCAAACTGAACTAACCAGTCACACATAAAACTCATCTTTTGCTCATTAATTATATTAAGTGCCAGTCAGAAGTATATTTTTGTCATTACTTGTTATCACAATAAGGTTATTGTATTTTATATATATTATATATTATATTTTACAGAAAACAACTTCTCTTCTTTTTGAATCTTACAATGTGAAAGATTTTATTAGTCAGCTTTTTTGTATCCCATAAGTCATCTGTGGGGCATTTCTGTGTGCTTACTACTTTCTGTAACTTCCCGAGTGGGATGTCTCTGCTGGGACATTATTCAGTAAATTAACCCTAATATTTCCAGCATGAAAGCAAAGAGATCCTAGAGACTGGTTCCCCAACAGTTCAAAACAAAAATTAGTGAGGATGTGGAAACTTATCTAATGTTTGTTTTTCAGAGCACTTATCCAGAGGAAATTGTAAAGTCACATGGGAGGTAGGGAAAAAGCTACTTAAAAAAAGACCAATTTACATTTTTGTTAATTCATAATGGGCACATTATTTATGCAATGTATATTATTATCTGATGTCTGTGTCCTATTGAGATCTTGAAAGCTGATAAGAAAACACATACATATATTTTAAAAAGTTAAAAAGAAACACCTCAGCATTTCAGTACTACTCACCATTCCCCAATTATGCTATCATTCAGGAGACTGCACCCTTTCTTTCCTCAGTGCTTCCACCTAAGACATACTTGTCTTGTGTTCAGTTTCCTCTCCCCCAGGCTGGCCGAGCAGGAAGAGGTCAGGATACTGGTTTCTGATGCTGAAGAGCAGAAGGAGGAATGGGTCGAGTCTAGCCTGCAGAGGCTGGGGCAACCTGATGGCCAGTGACCGATGTGAAACTGACATAGGCACCTGGGCCAATATGCATCACTGGGAAAGTGCTCTGCAGGGAAGGGTTCTAGGTCCTAGGTAATACATTAACTGCTAGGGATACCACAATAGAGCTGGCGTAAAAGTGAGAAAACAAAGCCTGAGTCCCAGGACAGGATCACAGACTATTTTTGCCAAGCAGTTTTAATTTTTAAAAAAGTTTTAACTTTTAGTAAAATATTGTAATTCCTTTAATTTATTCTGGCATAATTACAGTAACAAAAATTTATGCAACTATTTAGGTATGGAAAACATAATTCTTTGCAATTTTCTTTCACCCTTTTTAGTATTACATAATACAAAGTGAAATGGAGATGTGAGAGGATGTATTATTTTCAATTAGCATTTGCATTCTTCAGAATCTATGCTAAAATAATTAACTCATATATGAATATTTAATGTCAATAATAAAAGAGAAAAACTCAGCAAAAAATCAAAATAATTCAATTTGGAAATATACAATGCATCTGAATGGATATTTATTGAAAGAAGATTTACAAATGACCATTAACCATATGAAAATAATATTATTAGTCTGTAAGGCAATGCAAATCAAAACCACAGCAAGATGCCATATCACGCCCACTAGGATGGCCATAATAATAATGATATAAAAGACAGGCTATTATAACGGTTGGTGGGGACATAGAGAAATTTGTATCTATTATTTACTGTTGATGGGAATGTAAAATAATACAGCTGCCTAAGAAAACAGTTTGTTCCTCAAAGAGTTAGTCCTAGAGTTACTACTGTATGACTCAGCAATTCCACTCCCGGGTTAAGGACCTCAACAGCCTTCACAGGTCCCTTCTTGACTAAAATTTAACCAGGTTTCTGCCTGACACAGACCACTCATCTCTCTTTCCTTAGAGTGTTTGCTCTGGAAAACTTAAAATTACAATTTTTTCTATGTTCTTTTGAGATGCAAACCTTTTACCCACTTCTTGCCAATTTTGGAACCCATAGATATCTTTCTTGAAAACCTAGGAGCCATTCCTTTGAAATGTTTTCATCCAAGGAGTTAGTGTCCTGTATCCTAGTCCCTGTGGGAAAGTTCCTTTGGGGAAGGAGGCTTACTTTGAAGAGACGATCATCAAACACAGGTGGCCTAATCACACTGACCAGACAATAATACACATTGCATAAATAATGCATAAATATGTATTTCATTGCTGATACTATAGAGTCTTTTCAGAAGATTTTTCAAACTGCAAGAGTGATCACAGTTTCCCACAAGTCGTCTTGGGCAGAGCTTGGGGTGGTTAAACCTAGATTTTGAAAACTACCCTTTGATTATACAGAGGGATGCGATAGTCTCTTTAAACTGAGAGAAATATCCATCTTTTAAAAATTTAATGTAGTTTTTCTATTTTCACACATGTACACACATAGTATTATTATGACAATAATGGGCACATGCCTCATTATTTAGGGTTCGTCTGTGGTCTGCTGAAAATTAATCACTTCCTTACAGCTATATTACACTAGCAAATATATCCTGCTAAGTTTTGAAAATTGTCTATATTATATAGTTTTTTACCCTAAAGAGACACATTTTTCTCCATTGTTGTGCATGACACAGCGGAGACCACGCATTTGGAGGAAAACATTTCGCACTCCACCATTACTTGGATGCATTTTCTAAGGCACTTGCCATATAGTTAAATATATTTAAAAATGCAGTTGGTATATCATAAATTCACCAGCTCCACTTAAATTTATATAAGAAAATACATTTCATTCTTAACAATTTTTTTCCAGAGACTAGTACAAGTTTTCATAGGCTTCATAGTAAATCCTCATTATCAACTTATCAAATTATTAGCACACTACACTACTAGTTGCACTTATCCAAAATACATTTTGTAGTGCCTGATGTGAGGAACAATGATGTTGACTGTGATGTTCCAATTCATATGCACTTCCATTAAGGCACAGGCTAATAAAATATATACACAGGGATATATTTGACCCTTAATGAAGGAGGGCATTTTGATGTGTCCCGAGCCTGGGAAACTAATCATCTTTTTCTGACTGTGCCAGGTAAATTGCAAGCAACAATCCTCTTACAATTTGGCAGATACTATATTAGTAAGATGTGTTTCCATGTACTTCTTGTTACAGAAATAAAATCCTTTTATACATAGCAGACTTCAGTCTTTTTTAAATATGGGGTGGGGCAAAAGTAGGATTAAAGTTGTTCCTATGGAAAATAACACATTAATTAATAAATAATAATACAAGAATAAACTGTGTTTCACATACTCACAACAGTAAACATAATTTTGCCCCACCTTGTAGTTGCTCATTATTCCTCCATTTATACTGCAATTTAAAAAAATAATTTGGTAAAAGGCCTAATGATTCCCTACCCCTATATAGTTCTGGGATGGGGGTATACTTCAATTCCTTGGAATTGTATGATTACATATATCCAACACTGGGACTGATGATTAATTACTGTGACATGTAGCTAAGCATCCACATTGCACATTTACCTGGTGTCCGTCAACACTCTCTAACCAATGACCTGAATCACCAAGGAAGTTACACCTTCCTACAATCAAAACAGTTATTATGAATATTCCTTAAAGGATGGCTGGTCCCCAAAATGACCTCTGCTTCTGAATCATAGTGAGTGCTCCAAGTCGGGTGATCCCAGGTAGAGTCTCTTTGCCCCTGCTTCATCCTCATTTATGTCATATGTGTCACAGGTAGTTTTATATCTCATACATACTTTCATGCTCAAAGGTTGTCATGCAGGTCAATGCCAGCAAAACCACCATTGTTGTCAATGTTCTTGAAGCACTCACTGAGTTATGTCTGTTCTTAGCTTGTCGCCTGCAGAGTCCCAGGAACAATTACACTCTGGATTTCCTTCCTGCCCCGGCAGTCAATTTTCACAACAATAAAGTATGTGTGCTGCTATTTTTCTTAATGAGACTTTAAAATAAAACAACTCTCAAAAACTTAGCCCTTATAGCTAGAGCTTTTGAGAAAACAGATGAAGTCCAGTGAGTTTTGCACCTCTCTCTTCATTCTTCCCCAATTCTAAGACTTTTGTTAGTAATGGCTGTTATGAAATGCTTGCTGGCTGAACTTCCCATGGGATGCTTGATGGGAATGAAACATGATAAGCAGGATCAGGATTAGTGTCTTTCCAGGGTTAGTGTGCAACGGGCAGATGGTTCTTCTGGTCTCATCACCACTTTTTCAGTGCTAAGCGTTCTAGGTAACTTGCTGATTACTCGCCTTGGAAGGGAACAATACTAAACCTTCCCCTTTGCTGTCTTCTCATTCTGAACAGGTGCCTCCAGCAATAAAGTGGAAGTATACCCCCCTGCACATTCCTTGTCAGTCACTAGGGTGTGTGCCCTGGGTCACTGGATTTATGTAACCATTGCACACTAGATTCCACAGGAAAAGAGTAGCTCTAAGTGTTCTTCATATATGATCTTTATTCATGTCACATGAAGGCAGGTGGGCTTATGATTAACATCTTAACCAGTAAATCAGCACATTATCTATCAGTTTACCCAGAATCAATTTTAAGGTCCCATATAAGAATTGTGAATGTTATATCAGGGTCTAACAAGTGCTTCCCTAACCTATGCTTACAAGTAATAGACAGAGTCTCCTGTGTAGGGGCCTTCCTATTAGCAGTCCTGGGAAAGACCTAAAACACAGTTCTTTTAGATCCTACAGCAGAGGAGGCCTTGTGATTCCTGTTCATATTTCAACATGGATAGAAAACAGGCATGGGGCTGGAAGAGCCTTCAAAGTCACAAACAAATTAGGATTTAGACAAAGTACCCAATAATATGCTGCATCAGCATCCATTAGATAGGAATAGCCTACTAAGGCCTTGAATTGACACTGTGACCCCTCTTATGAGCACATGCCCTAGATAACAGACTGCAGAGTCACAAATAAATGTAAGTTCTGGACAGGACTCTCCCCCAACTGCCCTTGTGATGATGTGTACCGTGTGATGATGTGATGGTGTATATTGTCCCCAACCACCAGAGCTCCGTACATAAGATCCTGTAGCGCATCTCCACTCTTTGGGGTTTGAGCTGACTTATTCCATTCTGGACTCACCCCTAGGGATCTCAAAGAACTCCACCAATGGATCATAATAAAGGCATGTGCTCCATTCTATCACTGTTCTGTCTGCTCGCACCCTGCCTTGACCTCCCCACCTGGCCCTACTGGGGAAGGGAAGCATACCAGGGACTTCCTCCAGGACCTGTGAGTAATATTCTTCATTGTTTCAATTCCTTTGTGGGTTTTTTTGTAAGATGGTTCATCAACTGAAACCCCAGGGGCCACTTAACAAATGTTAATTTAAGGAAGTCACAACACCAACTATGAGGACTTGTGCTGAAATACGGCGTTCTTGGGGTCTGGATAAAGATCATGTCTAATTTGAGGAACTAAAGGTTGTATTATGAAGGATACAAATTCAAATACAGTTCCTTGAAGAGGGCCTGATATTAGAAACACAAAAACCCATTCAAGGAATGGGGTTCACAGGTCAAGTGAAAGTTTGTAAAGTATAGACTGGTATAAACAAGTAAAAAGGATATGAAGTCTGAAGACACAAAAGAGTTGATGTAAACAGGGTTAAGATGTAGCCCGTGGCCCTTCAGTGTGCCTGTGACATTGAGTGTCTGGAAGGGCGCAGACTATGGCTGGAGGGAGCGCTGCACCTTCCATACATTCACTGTTCAGCTCCCGAGTTTTATGTCATTTACTTTTTAGTTATTTGGTGATTATTCATTGTTACTGATTGCAGAGATCCTCTCTTTACTTCCTAGGAAGGGCAGTTGCTGTAACGTAGTGTTCTCAATGGGGCAATGCGGTAATGTCTGGGAACATTTGGTTGTCATGGTAGTGTGGGACATGCTACTGGAATTTAGTGGGTAGAGGCCAGGGATGCTGCTAAGCAATCCACAAGGTGCAGGGCAGCTCCCTACACCAAAAATGATCCACCCCCAAATGTTAGTGATCTTTGTAGGTTATCGAGAGCAAAAATTATAAATGCGTTAATAAGAGTTCTCATATGGGATCAGACATCAGAATCAAGTATGGAGGTTTTGAGAACCATGGATCCTAGGACCTTTTCCTTAGAACTGTTAAATCATAATTTTAGTAAATACACTTTTGTATTTTATACATTTCAAAATGCTTCCCATGCATTCCAATTTGAAAACTGTAACTCATTATTATTTTTTTTTACTCTTCTCTATTTCATGAAAGCATGTGTTTGGGGATTAAAAATTAAGCCATTCCTAAGAATAGTTATTGTAAGCTCATTGGTACTAATAAAGAATCTTTTTAAAATGACAAAAAATATACTTTTACATTTTAAAGGTATAAATAGGTGCTAATCTTAGTTATTCTTAGTTAAGAATCCTTAACTAAGAATAACTAAGATATTGTCTCAATCCCTGGCTTAATAGACAAAAGAAATTTTTTTCCTTATTCTGTTTTCTCAGGAAGAGTTCTTATTGATCTGGTAGGTAAATTTTGCCTCCAAGCATGAACAGAAAAACAAAATAGGAAAATGCATTTGCCACAAAAATTTGGCATTGCTACACATGAACTGAGGTACAAAGATAATAATTCACATTATTAAAGTAATGGATATCATAGGAATCATTTACACTGTTATAGTGTACTGCTACTCAAGCTTCATTCGAACGGTTTCTATTTCCAAAGGGCTGACACTGATTATCACAGTGAAAAACTATAAAACTATTTTCAATGTTTATTAATACTAGGCTTCATTCTTATTGCTTTAGCTAGTTTTTTAAAATTAAAATAGTACTGTAACTCAAATACCTGAGTAAGAGTAACATAAGCATTCCTATCTTTTTCTTGTGAAATGTTTTAAAAGTAAATCTCATTGCTTTCTGAATAAAAATTATATATGTACATTTTTGTGGTCTAAATCAAATAATACATAAGAATATACAGATAAGAATGAAGAGTCACTACATCACTTTACCCAGAATTAAAACTTTCAACTAGTTAAAATATCTTTCAATTTTTCTTACATGTAAATAAAAATATACCAATAGCATTCTCTTAATTAAAAAAAGAATTATAAGAAATTTCTTTTTGTTTGTTTAAGATTTTTATTTATTTATTTTTAGAGAGGGGAAGGGAGGGAGAAAGAGAGGGAGAGAAACATCAATGTGTGGTTGCCTCTCATGCACCCCCTACTGGGGACCTGGCCTGCAACCCAGGCATGTGCCCTGACTGGGAATCAAACAGGTAACCCTTTGTTACATAGGCCTGTGCTCGACCCACTGAGCCATGGCAGCCAGGTATGAAGTGTAAGAGTTTTCTGTCTGGTCATTAAAAAGTAGCAGGCATTAAGCCAAGTGAATGGCCAAAAATTATTATAAAAGTTGAATAATTCAATAACTCTTAATGTAACTGAATCTATATTTCAAAAATTTCCAAAAAAGAGAGGAAGGCAAGAATGCAGGAAGACAGGAAGATAGGAAAATGGCTTCACAATGGCTTCACTGATGAAATTCCTACCTCCTCCTGCAATGGCTTCATCATGAAATATTTTAAATATTAAAGGGAGAAATAATATCAATATTACACACATTTATCAAAAAAGTTAAAATGCAAGACCACTGTCCAACTCAAATTATGGAGCAACCACAACTCTGACAACGAAAGTCACATGAAAACTTCAAGAAAGCAATGTTATAGGCTAATATATCACATGCCCTTATAAATATAGTGATATAAAAACAGAATAAAGCTATTACCAAGTGAGATTTTTTCCAGAAATACAGTCAGTCAGTTTAACATTTGCAGATCAGCATGGATAAAAATCACAATCCTCTTAACAGAGGTTTAAAGTCCTTTTATAACGTTCAACCATCATTTATCTAAAAACAATCAAACAAAAAAACCTTTCAGCTATCAAAGCATAGAAAGGATCTTCCATAAACTGAGTTACTTACAAAAAGCCTAAAATCATGCTTACTGGAAAATTACTGCTTTGTCTCCCCTTAGGAAAAAAGCAAAGATGTTCTCTATCAACACTCTATTCAACATTTCAATAGAGATATTAGCCAATGCAATTAAAAATAAACTGAGACGTATAAATATTAAAAAGTAAGAAGTGATACCACCTTTAATTTCAAAACATCTCTATTCACAATTCCAGAAGGATCACTAAGAATTTATAATGAAGAAGTGAATTTGATAAAGTTCATGTATACAAAACTGATAAACCAGAAAACTGTATCCCCATATACTAGTAAACAAGTTGCAAAGTATATGAAAAATTATTATTTAAAATTGCATAAGCAGCATAAAATGCCTATGACTTATTTAAATAAAACTGTGCAAGACATTTGAATGGATCACGCCAGATTCTCAGCCCACCACACTACTCATGACCCAGTTTCAGGCCAGTTTTCCAACCAGCTGGACTGCCTGTGACTCAGTTATCCCAACACAACACCCAATGGATAGCCCGAGGCTCATTCAAAACCCTCTCCACCCCCCACAATAGACACTTGGCGCCAGCCACAATAGCTGGTGGTCAGACTGATCCTCTTGCGTCTGGGAACAGCCCAGTCCTTTACCTAACTCATTGTCCTGGCTCACATCCTGAAACCCTGAGGCACCCACTCAGAAATTGAGAAGAACTTGAGACTAAACCCTCCCCTATTCCCCCACAAACTCCATACTTTTTCTTTTAAAAACTCCACTCCTGCCTTCCCCCAGGGCAGCAGTCATCCTAACTCAGCCTGCAGGTAAACGCAGCATCAAATAAAGGCACTTAGATCAGATCATCCAGTTCCTCCACCTTATTTCTTGTGCATTTCTAACAGTATCTACACTAAAAACTCTTAAGAAAAATTAAAGACTTAAATAAATGGTCAAGAATGAGAAGAGTCAATATTACCATATCTCTTTTCCCTAAATTGATGTAATCGACCTATAAACTGAATTCAGTAACAGTCAATGTTTAATGTGCAAGTAAAATTTTGGAGATGCGAGGAATAAAGAATAGGCAAAGTAGTCTTAAAGAAGATAATAAAAATTGAAAGACTTAAACAACCAAAGTAAAAACATGCTATAAGACTACAATAATTAAGGTAATGCGATGTAGGTACCTGCGTATTTAAAACAGACTACTGGAAAATTTTGCAGATCCCCAGAACAGACCCAGAGGCAGACAGCCACCTAATTTAAACAAAGACTCTTCTCTTACTCCAACAGAACCAAACCTGTGTACTATGCTATTTCCTATACAAACATGTAATACATAAATCAGGCAATTTCACAGAGAAGATGTGTAACCATAGATGTTAGCATATGATTTATGTTCTTCCCTTATTAAATGGAGAATTTTCACCCTTTCATGTAAAGGTAACATTTTACAGCTCCTCTCTAGCATTTCTGAATTGCCTGCATCAACTCTCTCACACTTTGGGGCCCTCAGTAAGTAAGTAAAGGCAGTGTGATACCGCCACAGTCAGTCTGATAACTGAGATGTTAATGATTAATGGGCATGTAGCGTATACCTGTGAATATGCTGGACAAAGGGATGATCGTGTCCCAGGGAAGATGGTGCAGGATGGTGTGAGATCTTATTATGCAACTCTAGATCAGCACACAATTTAATACTTAAGAATTGTTTATATCTGGAATTTTCCACTTAATATTTTTGGACTGCAGTTAGCCACAAGTAACTGAAGCCACAGAAGGTGAAAACGCAAATAAGAAAGGGCTACTGTGCTTTTCAAAACTTTATAATTCCTCACCATTTCTCTTTGTTTAACTCAGGAGCATGAACAGAGTTCATTGCAGATGCAGGTGAAAGGGCTTATGAAAATGTAGTAATTTCCATAGATCCAGGGCTCCGTGCTACCCTGGAGGTTAGAGAGTAAACATTTCTTCAGTTTTAGTTTGACCTGATGTCTGAGGCCACGTCTAAGCTGCCCTTTTCCCTCACGTTAGAGGACATAGTAGATTTCTTGATGCAGTGTTCTGTGTTTCAGTTAGTGAAGATTTTACAACTGGCCTCTTGTGATGCCGGGCTCTGATTCATATTCTTTGACCTGCATTCATTCCTGAGAAGGACCTTTTTCCTTGTCCAATGACACAGATGTCCTGGTAACTCTCATTTATGGAATCTTGCTCTCTGCCCTGAGCTATGTTTGCCTTCTTGTATTTCCAAGGATCAAGAATTTGTGACACTGTCTTTTCTGCCTATTTAATATTGGAGCAAAGAGAGGGACCTAGAAATGGGTTGTGCAGAGTCTTCTGTTTTCCCATATCCTGTTTACACCACCTCTGGAGTTCTTCTGTGGCCTCTGTCTGGTTTCCCAGCAACATAGCAAACCCACACTGTTTGACTGGTGATCTGTGACAGAGTCAGTCACTTGGGAAATACAACTACTTCTGCCATGATCACAAGTCCATAGGGTCTGAGTGAATATCATTATTAGGCTAGGGATTTACAAGTTACTACCCTTTCTTAAAGCCAAATGTTATTGGTCTAATATTTCCTTAATTCTTCTATTCAAACTAAGATCTTCATTCTCTATGGTTTCTTTCCTTCCATATACATCTTATTTTAATAGGAAAAATATATTTCCTCTACATTGTTTTAGTCTTTACAAAGGAAGATTCTTATATGGATTTGATGTATATATCTATATAGATATAGATATTGAGATCTATATTATATATATATTGATGTTGTATGGCCATAGAAATGTTTTATATCTTTATTACTATAAAAGTTCAGTTTATTATCACCTCCCATAAGCCACCAATGTCTTGATGTTTATCACTTATAAGTTAGTGTTGCTCTGGCTGGTATGGCTCAGTGGATTGAGTGCAGGCCTTCAAACCAGAGGATCACAGTTTAATTCCCAGTCAGGGCACATGCCTGGGTTGCAGGCCAGTTCCCAGCAGGGGACCCATGAGAGGCAATCATACATTGATATTTCTCTCCCTCTCTCTTTCTCTTCCCCTCTAAAAATAAATAAATTTTAAAAATAAGTTAGTGTTTGCTTATCATATATATGTGTGTGTGTATATATATATAATTTTAGAGTATGTACACTTTAAATTCTTTCTGTAGGTCAACATGTTTTTGATATTTATTGGTGTTGTGTATATTGGTACTTCATTCTTTTTGTATTGCTGAGTTGAATTTTGAATATACCACAATTTGTTTTTCCATTCTTTTGCTGATGAACATATTGGTTATTTTAAATGGATTTTTTCCACCATCTAATTATTTTCTACCAGTAAATTGCTAATTTCACTGATTATAGTTTTTTCATATTTCTTGGGATTTTCTATGTAAAATTTATGTTCTTTTAAAAAAAGAAGTTAAAGAAGTTTCATTTCTTCTTTCCTCCCTTTTGTCTTTTTATTTCTCCTGATAGCCTATTGCCTTAATTAGGACTTCAGGGACAATGTTAAATATAAGTGATGTAAATAGACCTCTTCGGCTTATTTCTGATGTGAGGGGGAATTTGAGGAAAATCATCAGCATGATATTCCCGGTAGATTTATTTTTATGCCCTTTATTAGGTTGAGAATGTGCCCTGTATTCCGAGTTTACTGGCAGTTTTTCTTATGCATGGGTATTAATTTTTCTTACATGTCTATTGAGATGAAAATATGGTTTTTATTCCTTTTTTCTGTTAATAAGAAAAGATGCATCGATCAGTTACCTAATGTGAATTCCAACTTACATTCCTGGAATAAATTCCACATGCTCACAAAGTACTTATTATATATTGATGATTATATTAGCTGATGTTTTGTTAAGGATATTTATAGCTATATTCATGAAGGGTACTTGTCTGTGAATTGTTTCTTGTAATGTGAAGTTTTTATACCAGGGTTTTCTACCCTAACAAAAATAACTGAGTCTCTACTAATGCTCACAGTGAGGTCTTCCTTCAAATTTTAGCCAATTACTGATACACACCTTTTCCTGCTCCTGTGTGTTAAGAAACAACATCCAATCCTTCTTCTTTTAGTTGCCAATATCATCAGGAAATCAGTCTACATGTTCTCTGCCACCATTCGCTAATCTCTCCTTCACAACAATGTCCTTTGTAATCAACCTAGTTTCACTACCCTTCTACGGAAAGTTGTCCGTGACTTCAACAGCAGCTTCAAACTAGAGTTCCCAGTCTATATTTCCATTTTCGGCCTCCCCCTATTAGAATATATATGACCACCTTATGCTTACTGTTTTTAAAGCTGAACTCACCACATTACCAACAAGATTATTCCTCCTCCAAGCTCTCAATGTGTCCCAGTGGCAGCAGTACCATGCCTGTCACCTAAACTAAAAAACATAGACTTTGACTCTTGTTTCTTGTACTCCCTGTAGGTAGTCAGTGGATGGTGCCTGTCAGTTCTAGCCCTGAGATTCCTGCCAAGTGAAAAACCTCTTTAAGTCTCACTGTTTATGTCTTTCTTGCCACTTGACCAGCATACCTCATCAGCCTTCTAAATGCTCTCATTTCTTCTGGGCTTCTCCACACCCCTCCAACCCATTTTAAACATTACCATGAGTTGTCTTCTTAATGCATATGTCAGATTTCACCATGTTTCTCCTTTGAAAACATAATTATCATATTAGAAAGGAGTCCCACATCTTAAAACCTGAAACTCCATGTTCTAACCCTACTTAATCATTCCTACACATTTCCTCTATGCTACCATATAGTATCAAAATTGAATAACTTACTTTCTTATGTATGCCACATGTATTTCTGAATCCATTTTTGTTCTTAATGTTGACCTTTCCTACTTCTTAGCATAAACACTATACAGTAAAATTATAATAAGTAACTGCTGAATGAATGAATGAATGACTTGGTCTTCATCGACTTGCTTTGTTTTAAAAAAAGACATTTGTAGTCACTTTAAAGTGACAAATTTGTCTTACTTATCTCAGATGTAACTTTCACCACTAAGCCATGTCCTTGACTGAAACATAAAGTGGAACAGTTTATTTTTTTTTTGTTTAATTTTTTAATTTTTATTTTATTGATTATGCCATTACACTTGTTCTATTCCCCCCCTTCATTCCCCTCCACTCTGCACCCCCCCACCCCTACCATTCCCCCACTTTAGTTCATGACCATGTGTCTCAAGTTCTTTGGATTCTATATTTCCCATACTATTCTTGCCCTCCCCCTATCTATTCTCTACCAACGGTCTAAGCTACTTATTTTCTGTACCTTCTCCCCCCTTCTCCTCCTCTCACTCCCCTGTTGCTAACCCTCCATGAGATCTTCATTTCTATGGTTCTGCTCCTGATCTAGCTGTCCTTTTAGTTTGCTTTTGCTTTACATGTGGTTGTTAATAACTGTGCGTTTGCTGTCCTTTCACTGTTCATATTGTTTATCTTCTTTTTCTTAGATAAGTCCCTTTAACATTTCATATAATAAGGGCTTGGTGATGAACTCCTTGAATTTGATCTTATCTGAGAAGCACTTTATCTGCCCTTCCATTCTAAATGAAAGTTTTGCTGGATAGAGCAATCTTGGTTGTAGGTCTTTGGATTTCATGATTTGGAATACCTCTTTCCAGCCCCTTCTTACCTGTCAGGTCTCTTTTGAGAAATCTGCTGACAGTCTGATGGGGACTCCTTTGTAGGTGACTGTCCCCTTAGCTCTTGCTGCTTCTAGGATTCTCTCTTTCACTTTAATCTTGGCTAATGTAATTATGATGTGCCTTGGTGTGTTCCTTCTTGGGTCCAACTTCTTTGGGACTCTCTGAGCTTCCTGAAACAGTTTAAACGTTGATGTGTTTGATTATGAGGGGATAATGTAGTTCTAAATTATTTACTCACCGAGGCCAGTTTACATCTCTGTCTTTCAAGCAATGGCCTTCATCCCTATACTTAGTCATCTATATGATCTTATTGAAATTATGAGATTTTTATCATTTCTCTGAAGACCCTCAGTTAAAAGTAAAATTCCTAAGACTGTTTACAGATCTTTATTTTGGTTAAAATAAATAATCGATTTATTTATCAATTTTATTTTCATTAAAATAAATAGCTGAATTTATTTAGAATAGAAAGATTTGCTTCATTATGTACAAAGTAATAGGATCTGCCAGAACTGGCAGGAACTCCAGCGACAGAGAGCTCTGGTGTCATAGCTGGACACAGAGATGGAGCAGCTGTGTGGCAGTGACAAGTCTCAGAGCGGTGGTGCAGATGTTTGTGAATAGCTTTGGGGCTTTCTTCTGAGCTCCTCAAACTGCTGAGGTTGTACATTACAGGAGTCTGAGGTTCTGCATGAGTGACTGAGGTATACGTGTATGTGTCGGAAATATGTGCGTGGGTGTTATTAATGTGATCTCATACCTGCCAATTACTAAGGACAGAGAAAATTTTTTCTCCAAAGATTCCTGTCTGTGTAATTTGGAATTTCAAGTAATACTTAATCATATTTTCCTAGCATTTATTGTGATGAAGAGCCTCAAAACAATATTTACTCCAGAATCACTTTTTGAACCATCCTGGGTTATATAGGTGGTCTATCAGTGTGTGTCTTTTCTCCTCCTATGATAATACACATTGTAGAATCCTTGCTCCAAAATAAGGAATTATGGTGCAATTAAAAAAAAATGTTAACCAATTAAAAATGTGACTCAGTATTATCAGTTTTTCAGGTTAACACTTCTCATCTACGACTTTCTTGGGAATGTAACCTAATATTATAAATCTCTAGGTGACTTGTACTTTTAATACACCGATCCATTGAGTAACGGTTTTGTTTGAATATTGGCAAGCTGTTGTTTACAGAGGGTGTGCCAGACATGTAATTTTTGTATTGACTGCTGGCAGTCGACACACATGCACTCCTACTTTGTGTGTGTGCCAATGCAATAAACCTGAAACCTTGAGGGATTTCTGTAAGTCTTCAAAAGGAGAGTCCACACTTGGTTCATGACAATTTAAATTCTTAAGAGGACAGATTTACAATGATGAGAATCTCAATAAAAAGGCTTTAGGATGATCTGAAAATATGTCTAACAACTTTAAAGAGAAAGACAAATATGATTTTGATGTAAATTAAGTTTACAAATAGTTTAACTGATTTGGATACCATGTATCTGCCTGCCCACTTGCACTAAAAGTCTTTTCTTGTTCCAATGAATGGTTTTTTGTCTAGAACAAGGTAAACCTACCCTGCAAGGTAAAAATGTGCCGCGCATTAGCAACACTCCTAAACTATTTCTTAAAAAACAAAATTGATTTGACAACACACATGAAAGCACAATGGTGGGTCACTGATTTTTATTTTCACACATTCTTCTGAAAGCTTTCAGATTCGGATTTTCTGTGCATCACTCTGTTTGTAAACCACTCATTTTTGGTTTCAGGAGCTCTATCAAAGAGTCCAGAGCTTTGCAGAAGTCATCCATGGATGTAAGGAATGGCACTTGGCCAGCAGTGCATTTTATATCACAGTAACAAGCCCTGAACTTGTTACTGTGGAATGGCCCTGAATGGGTACAACGGTGGGCGGGGGGGGGGGGGAGAAGAGGACCTGTCAAGATGGATGAATACTTTTTTATTAGGTGAAGCAAACCATTTGCTCTGTCAACCTACATTTTTGCTTCAGTGGTAATGGGGCCTTTTAGAAACTCAAATTGTCTCTTACATCCCATGCCTGATAAATTTCCATTTGTTACATCTACACAGACATATTGGATTTTCTCCAGCTGGCTTTTCTTCCCATGGATTTTTCTAAAATTCAAATTCCTCACATTACACCTGAACTCTCTCCCTTGATGAGGCTGCCAATGTATTTCTGAATTTTAGTTCAACATAAAAACAGTTGGTATTTATGAATACAGATAAAACAGTTTAATAGCCTCCTCTAGTTCTCATAAGCCTATCTTGGGCTATGGCTTCGGCCACTCTTTCTTAAACCTAATCTCAGCTTTAACTCTATCCATGTCAATTTCAAGTCACCAAACACCTTCTATTTCTGTCAACAGTATCGTTTGTAATTGGCTGAATCGAAAACTTTTTGACATATTCTTTAAACCTAGTATGTAATTGCTATGTTTCTCCCCAAAGCTGTCATTTGTATCATTTGTATCTATATATATTATATGTTTGCCTTGTGCCCAACATGAAAAATATCCTACCTTTTATAAAACCTCATTTTATATCAAAGACGGAAGAATAAATCATGTGACATTGTGCTCTGATGATGTTAAGCTCTCCTGATACCAGAATGTTCGTGATCCTGTCTAACAGAAACCTCCACCAAACCTAATCAGGAAGCTGTGCACAAAGTTTTCAGTCTGTTAAAGCTCATGTGAATCCAAGTAAAAAAGATGAAGTGGAACAAATTCTTGATATCATTTAGTCTGGAATCCTATATACTAATATCGGTAGTTGCTAACATCAAAGACTTCAAATCTGGCAATCTGAATTCAGAATTCTTGCTCTGTCAACCATTATAACTTTAAGTTCTATAACAGGGTCCAGCAGAAGACCTGTTTGAGTGTGTTTGATAGAGTAATAATATGGGTGTAATAACTTATAGTTTTAATTTGAAAGTTTCACCTAAAATGTCCTATGGTGTTCTTGGTTGTGATATTGTTATGCAATGAAATTATATGCTTATGATTTTGTAATAAAATATTCTGTACTAAAACAGGGGCATTATTTGTGCTAGATGCTGCATATATGATAATTTACACAATTATTATTTCTATTTACACCTAAGTAACTGAGATACCATAACTCATTTATGTATGTATATTATATTACTTATGTGGTATTTTTTATCAGAATTATTACGGAGGTTTACTTGAGAAAGTATCTTATGCAATATCCAGGAGATAGTAGCTAGTACAACGTCCATTTGGAATGCAGAAACTCAGTAATAGCTGGAAGAGTTCATGCCATGGAAGTTTGCTGTCCAATAACATAATCATTAATCATATTTGTCTAGGGCATTTTAAATGTAACTGAATTACAAGGAATAAGATAAAAAATTCCGTTCCTCAATAACTTGGCCACATTATAGGCTTAGTAACTATATAGAGCTTTGTGGCTCTCTGGTTGGATAGTGCAGAAAGTTTTATTGGGAGTGTTGGTAAATAAGAAAGAACAGTCTTTTGTATCAGACCGATCTGACTTTGAACCTCAGCTTTATTACCAGTAGCTAAGTGGCCTTGGCAAGCTTATTTTAAACCATCTATTAAGTATCATATTGCCCTCGAATTCTGAGTGTGAGTTACTAACATCTCTGTTTTGCAATGCCTTCTGTGATTCTGGGAAAGCCAAATTATCACAGATTTATTCAACAACCAAGCCACTTGAAGACAGAAACCAGGGAAGATCCAAGGATACTGTACCAAAAGTTCAAATGGCCTGTCTCCCTGTGACAAAATCTTCGCTCCATTTGCATGCTGTCTTCATGGTCTTCTGTTTTACAGCCAGCTTCTTCCATTGGTCACAGAGGAAATGCTTTTGCCTCCCCAGTGCCAGTTTGAAATCCTCAAAGAAGCTGTCTGGGATGCTATCCCCCCAACTACACCAGTTGCGGTTTAAAGTAGGTGACATATGCTGCTGCTGCTGCAAAGGGCCCGGCTTTAGTCACTTTCGGAGACCAGAGATGTTTCATCGTGTGATACAACTGCAGCTGCCATTCAGAGCATTGATGGAGTGGAAAAGAGAAGCCAAGCATGGAGATCTAGCTGATTCAAGACCTAGGACAGGACAGCATCTATTACAAGTTACATGACATGTATCTTGCAGCTTGATGTGCAGAGAAATTAAAAGGGCACCAATGCCTGCCATGTGGTAGAATCTCAATAAATTCTACTTGCTGGTTGTTTTTCTGTGACTCTTCATTAATTAGTAAAATATTTAGAGGAGCATGACTCCTGTACCTCTCTTTTCTCCGAAAGTGCAGGGTCTCCCGGCCAGTCTCTTCTTCCAGAAGGCTTTGGTTTCAGCTCAAATTTCCTTTCAAAATTGCAATTAATCTTCTGGGGCAACCAGGCTATAGCATAACTCATATGTCCTCCTTCACTAATTCTCCGTGTTGTGCCTGCCTCAAATGATCCCCAGTCCTTCCCTTACCCCTGCGTTCCCCCTGGAGTGGGCCAGACTGCTACAGTCTGCCACGGCTGTGTTTTCTTTCCTGAGATGTTGTGTGACTTTTGCCTATGCCCTACTCTTATGATTCACTTCATTACTTTAAAAATGCACTTCCCCACATTTACATGCCTCTGAATTTACAGTGGAATGTGTTGTATAATTGATGGGGTCTCAAATCTCTTGTTGCCTTGAAAGAACATCCTGGGCACAAAGGTGAAGCACTTCACAGAAGTCAAGTGTCAATGGGAGGGGTTGGATGTGATGCTAAATCAGACATTTTCTTTACTGGATAAATGGTGGTAAATAGAAATGTAGTCCACAGTTTGTTTAAACATTTAATAATTAAACATATGTGAATTATCAAATTTCTCCTATTTTCAGCAATCATTTATAGAACTTTTGTATATATATGGAACATCCGAATACACAAAGCAATTATTTCATAAGGATAAAAACTCCGAATTAGCATATTGATGCTTTCTGGCTCTAGATGAAAATTGCCAGGTTGTTTTATGGAGTGGTCTTATCAATTTACAATGCCACGAGAAGCCTCTGCACTCCCTGGGTAAGTGTTTGAAATTACTGGGGTCATCCCATTGTCAGAGTATATTCATTACCAGGTCAAGCCTTTCAGATTCAAAGTTCCATGATATTCCCATTTCTTATTGATGACTGAATAAAATAAACACAATTTGAGCTTATTCAGAGGGCTCCTATTTTTAATCAGTTTTAATTAACTCACTCACCAGTGAGTTAATCACTCACTGGTGAGTGAGTACACTATTGTCAGAGTATCAAAGGGAGAAGTCCTTGACTTGGGCTGCTTTCTATTCACCACCTAACCTCGAATTTTTGCCTATCAAACTTGATTTTAGCATGGTTAATGTGTACATACACAGAAGTCTGTGGGAGAGCTATTCAAACAGAGTGTCTGTGAAAGGCACTAATGTATTCTCCAGGCTGGGTTTGTGTTGTGCAAGGTGGGGTTCAGTGGGCATCACCTGGGATCTTGTTACAAATGTTGCCTGTCAGGCTTTACTCCTACTTCCAAGACCTTCTATATTAGAAACTATATTTTAAGATCCCCCTTTGTTTCATACACACATCAACATTTGAGAAGCACTGGTACCAGTGGTTATGAAAGTTACCCTGAGAAACACCACTCTTAGCTCTTCTGTGTCTAACAATTCCTGTAATTTCTTCAGCAATTGATGGGTGACATTCACAGCAAAGTGCAGACAAAAATCCCTCTCCCCTCCACTGATTTAGGTTGTACATGTAATTTTTTAAAACATATTGTAAGTGTGGTATTCTTATGATTTGACATTGTTCAAACTTTCTGTCTCAGCTAATAGCTTTTTAAATCTGAGTAGGTCTCCTCTGCTGTTCCAAAGAGGTTTTTCTCATGTCAACAGCATTGCGAGTTTTCAATAATCATTCTCCACTTATGCCACTTAGATGTTTCCATTTCTGCATATTTTTTATTTTTGTTATTTTTGTGGGGGCTCAGTGGCAAAATAAATCAAGCAGATATTTGTATTTTTTAATGTGCATCATATTCTGAGACAATTCACTCAAGTATAATCTCTGAAGAACAATGTGCTAAAACTCTGTTCATTCATTAAAGAAATATTTAAAGAATGAGCTCCTACAACTTACCAGATCTAAGTGCTAGGGGTTTCACAGTGAACAAGAGAAAGAAAAGGCCTTATTCTCAGAAGGCTTACACTGGGTAAATAGAGGAAAAACAATGGAGGAGGAAAGACGTAACCTCAATAGTTTCAAATAGTAATGAGGGTGGTATAAGAGCTGTGGACTACCATTTGTTTCTGGACTGATGCTAGTTTACATGCAGAAAACCTCATTTCTCAGGCTTGTGTTCTGGGGTCGCTTTGGAATTTTTTTGTGGGTTGATATTATGCTATTGTTTCTACTGTCAGTTTGATTACCCTTGGATCAAAGCCCAGGATGACAATAATAGGATTTTATAAAGAAATTCTTTCTATATGCTAGATGTAAGGTTCAATGATATGATAAAGAGGAAGAAAAACCTAGTTGCTCTATATAATATGAGTAAGGTCATATATTAAAACTTAGGTATATTTTAATATATGTTTTATTTATTTTTATTTTTAGAATAAAATTTATCATGTTAAATTGAGGTCCATAGAAGTTAATTAACTTGTTCTAATCACAAATATTCTTGTAAATAAACAAACAAACAAAAATGTTGCAATTCAGGCATTTGTAACCCTACAGTGCAATTCCTTACCTGTCTTATATTTTCCTAACAACAGAGAAAATGCATAGAGAATTGCTGGAGAACACCCAGTTGTCAGCTCTTAGGAGAAACAATGATTGGAGGTACAGAAGGCAATGGGACAAATGGCACAAATCCTCATGGAAATTTGTTAAGCACTGGGGACTGAAGGCAATCTCAAGAATCTGTAAAGGTAGGTCCAAGGAATGCAAAGTCATGCACCTGGAACTTCTTTCTGACTCAGTCATTTCTTCTTGTCTGAGCATGTCTTTTCCCTGATGAGACAGAATCAAGGTCAGAAAGAAAAGTAGATGTAGCTGTACCTTGTACTCTACCAAATACTATATAGTTAAAACACATGTGTGGATAAGAGGATGAAACAAATAGAAAATCAAACTCAGAAACATATCCCTGAAACATCTCCCAGGAACAGAGAAGAAATGATATGGTGAGTTTCTGCTGTGGGTATTTCCTGACTTCATCTGTTATGGACTGAATATTTCCATCCCCTCCTCAATTCATATGTTGAATCCTAATTCCCAATACAATAGCAGTAAAAAGTGGGTCCTCTGGACCCTTAATTCCATCATGAGGATTGACATGTCATGAATGGAACTAGTTAGTGCCCTTATTAGAGGGAAAAGGAGAGCTCGCTTTCCCTCTCTCTGCTCTCCCCATATGCAAAGATACAACAAGATACCATCCCAAGCAAGAAAGAGTGCCTGTACCAGGCGCCAGACTGTCACCTTGACCTTAGACTTCTCAGTCTTCAGAACTATGAGAAATAAATATCTATTGTGTCAGCCACCCACTCCATGGGATCTTGTTATAGTAACTTGAACTGAGACACCGCCTCACAAAACCTAAAACATTTAATAGTACTTAGAGGATATTCCTGACATAATTACCACAAAATGTTGTGTGGTAGTGCTAGACTTATTTTCTTTTCTCTTTCCCTCTTTTCTCCTCTTGATAGTGATGCTGCTGCTGTTGATACAATATAGACAAAAGAGGGGTAAAAATGATGGTAACGAAATAAAATCTATCCTTTGAAATAAAATACAATAAAAATAGAAAAGGTAAATGCAACTTGGATAGAACTATACATGTGCATTTAGTAAAACTTAAGAAAGCATAGATTCTATGAATCAAGATGAACAAATAGATGCTATGAAAAGAGATCAGATGGAAAGGAATAAGAAAATAATTTAAGGATAAAAACACAAATTATAAATTGAAAAACTATACTATAACTAGTAACAGCAGAGAACTAATTGAGATAAAGGACAAATCTGAGAATCTGTGAAAAGGTAGAGCTTAAAGGCAGAACTACAAGTGACACTGTAAGTCAATAAATTTGGAGAACAGAAAATGCATATGCAACATAGTGATGCCGGGTGAATGCCAGTTTATAAATTAAGAACAGAATACCTGTCCTTGATTGAAGAAAATTTAGATGTACAGGTTGTAATAGCCCCCACATTAAAATTTAAGACACAGGGATAAACAAAATAAAACCCTACTTAAGCACAGACTGCTAAATTTAATTTAAAAAAAAATAAAAACTTACTAACAATATAAAAAAAGAACATTAAATAAAAATGAACCCAAAAAATCACATCTAGGAGTTGCACACACACACAGAAAAATCAACTGGTTTCAGCTTTCTCCACTAAAGTTCTAAATTCCAAAAGACATTGGTACAAACTCGGAGACTAGTTTTATGACAGGGATGTCAAAGATAATAATGTCATAATGTTTTACTCAGACAAGTTGTTAGTGTAGATATCCAGTTGGAGAAAAAAATATCAGATTTATAAGAAGCAACAGAATAAACTTTGGATTTTAGTCCTAGAACAATAATGAAAAAAAGGTATGATTAAACCACAGAGAGTCAAAATGAATGTCTTTAGAACTTTAGGTGTGGGAAAATGTGACTGATAGACAGCAGTGACTACTGAAAGCTTTATCTAGAATTTATTCTAAACACATGGAAATAAGGTTGCAAAATAGAATGCGATTTTACTAGTAATTCTTAAAGTGAGCGTGCAAAAAAGTCAGAATGATTTATTCATGAAGCTGAGGCTTCAATACTTATAAATTTAAACTGCAATTGAAAGAAACAGTAATTGGAGATCAGAGACAGAAGCAAACACAAGCTTCTTTAAAAAAATATCTCGAACGAGGGAAATTCAATATATACTAGTTTTAAAAGTTGATTATAACACAGAAATTTTTATTTGCCAAGTGTTATATACCTCTATTTTTAAAGAAAATTTTATGGAAAATATTTAAAAGCATAACACGAAATTAAAATTTAAAAAGAGAGAAAAGGAACTTATGATTTTATACAGAAAAGAGACTAATATACTTGAATGTTTTCTCAGTTAACACATAACTTTACGAGATGATACACAACATAAAACATTTAAAGCACTAGCGCAACTTACAAAAACAATCAACATTCATGAGGGACACATAGACTTATGCATACTTGCAGCTTCATTCATAATAGCTCCCAAATGAAACCAAATGTCTATCAATGAGTGAATATATGACTGAATTGTGAGATATGCATGTGTTAAATATTAATAAGCAAAGGAAAAGAATGAACTGCTGATACATGCACCACTATAAATAAATATCCAAAATATTTTATTGAGTAAAAGAACACAGTCATACAGTAGTATATGTCTAATACCACATATGATACAAGTTACAAACATACAAATTAAGTTATAGTGATAGACATAAGAACACTGGTTACCTGGTTACAGGGACATGGGTTAGAAAGAGACTTGGGAAAATTTATCATGGTAATAAAATTGTTCTATACATTAATCATGATGTTGGTTTTACTTCTTTAAACTATACACTTAAGATATGCGCATTTGATATTGTGTAAATAATAACTCAATAAGAAAAGTTTCTCTGGGTGATTTTTTTTCCTGATGTATAGCTACGATGAAATAAAATCATAATAACCTCATACTTTCTATAATGACAATTTTAAAACTTCTGAGTAGAAATTTCTTCCCATCCCTACCACATACTCTCTATATGATGATCTTGACTCCTATTTTCTCCTAGAGAAAAAGCAGAAAGCATCAGTCAGGACCCCATCAAGTCTACCATATCCAATTTCATAATATCATATATCCGAACCCTCCCTATCTGCCCCCTGAACCCTCTCCTTTCTAATATATATGCGTTCAAACATGATATTGATTTCTTTCTTTCTTGCCCTTCACAGTAAACTTGTGTCAGTGATTGTAGCTTTTCTTTCTTTCATTTAATCTCATCCATCATATTTTGCCCGTTAATTTACAAAATCAAAGCCTAACACAACAAAAACGGAATAAACAGACTTATTTTAGAGTTCTCATTCATCTCCTGGTACATTCCTAACTCTGTTCCTTTAAATGATGTTTAAACTACATCTCTTAAACTATGTGTCTGTTCCCACTTCCTTATATTTCAGAGTCGGTGTATTATCAAAACAACATTAAGAGAGGAAACAAAAACAAAAGCTATAATAAGTATGATTCTGAAATTGAGCAACAATGAGCTAGAGAAAGAAGAAAGGCAAAGAAAAATGGCAATCACTTGTGTGATGTCTGGTCAGTGTTATGCCTATGGTGGGAGTGAATTGTAACTTGTTTTAAAGGGATAGATAAGTTTAAACACTAGATAACTATCACCGTTGAACTGAGGTGAACTTTTGTTTCATGGTAGTTAAAATATAAAATGTTTCCACCATGTAATAAAGTTATACTTAGTGACTTCTCATAAGATACTTCTTATTGCAACTTAGTGACAGTTGAAATAACCATCGCGATACAACACAGTTTTTTACAGCTTCAGAGTATAAACTCTTCTGAGCTTAAATACTGGCAGTAATCAAATTTTATCAGTTTTGTAAACAAGTTCTGTCTTCCTAGGCAACTAACAAATTAGTCAGCACCCATATATTAAACTTCATTAATTTTCAGGTTTGCTTCTTGCTTTCAAAGAGATTAAAATCCATAGCAATGGGCAAGACTGAAGACTGGGAAGTAGAGCCAAAGAGCTTTTCACACATTCTATGCACTAGAGACTTTGCATTTTCCTTGGAGGATATTTCCATGGTCAGTTACTTTGCTAAAATGCAAACTCAACTATCTAACTTCTTTCCTTAAATTTTAATGGTTCCATATTGCCTACATGTTAAAATTAAAGCTCTATGTACTGTAATGAAAGCACTTCATAATCCAGAGATTTTTAACCGGTGTGCAGCCAGAATCTTTAAAGCATGTGATACCTGACTTTTTAGTTGGGGACACTGACCCCTTTTTCCTTAGATTGTCAAAATAAAAAATGACAATAGCCAACACACCAATAGGCATCGATGTGAATGGATCAAAATTATACCTATTTTTGACAAGTCAGCAAAAAATGTATTGTTGTTGGTTTTTTTTCACATGCTGCAGAATTTTAGTAATTAGTTTATGTGTGCCATGAGATGAATGAGGTTGAAAATCGCTGTCATAATCTAATCCTTACTATAATAATCATGTTGCAGCTCCAGAGTCTGACATCTTTGCTAAAAATTCCTGTTTCCTCTTGACCCAGAAATGTGCATCTCCTCTATCTGGGCGCAGAGTTGATCGTGAACTAAATTCCTCCTTGTACACTGTTACAGTCATCTATGTCTGTGTCTTCCTTTGGGTTCTAAGAGGTACTGACGATTTAGACTTCCGTCACCAAACACTTATTCTGACTTATTTGAGGGTGATCCCCCTAGAACATAATGTCTCTTTGTCTCCTCAGAGCTGAGCTCAATGCTTACGGCACATTAAATAAATAGCGAGTGATTAAATAATTGAAAAATAAAGGAATGGCTGAATAAATGAAAGAAATTAATCCCAGATGTTCTGAGGGGCTTACATATAACAATGCAGCAAACAATGTTAAGCATAACAAGGATCCCCAGTCATGTATTTATTCAGTGTACTAGTATTTGGTTAAATTCATTTACTTATAGCATGTCTATTAATAAAGCATAAGTCATAAGTCACTGTCACCTCTAAAATGTCTAAATAAAGCTGCATGATTCTGGAGGAGAGATGCAGCCTCCCTTGTCAGACAGCTGCCATTTGCTGGTGAGTTTTTTGCTGCAGTCTTTTAACATGGAGCAGAGGTGAGAATCTATACTGTTAAATGTACAGCTTTCCCACGTGGGGAATACAGTTTGTGGAAAGTGCTAGTTTAATGTCTTCTTTCAACCAAAACAACAATGAATTTAGTAGAAAAAATCTTGCCTCAGAAATTAGATATATTTTTATTCTAAAGGCAACATAATTAAGCTTTTTTCCACATATTGTGTGATATAAGGAAATGGTTTATCCTATATGTAACCAAGGTACAGCATGGTTTACACACACATATATATGTACACAATCATGAAAAGAAGCACTTGTGTTAGAAAAAAAGATGAACCATATCAATTTATTTCTTTAAAAATGTAACTTTTTAATCTAAGTGAACTTTATTTTACCTTATCCTGCATAATGAACATTACAGATGTTTCTAGAATCAATTTTTGTTGATAGCCCACACAACTGAATACTTGATTGTTTAGTCATATGCTTAGTCAACAAATGTTGTCAGGAGGGAAAGGTACTAGTTGTTTAATGGTTAAATGTATATATAGTCAGTTCTATTTGCATGCAGTTTACAAATTGGTAATTTTTGACACAATGGAAAACTGAATATTTATGTAATAATTTTTCCTACTCTTAGTTTTTAGACCATAGCTTAGACATCATACATTTTATATTAATAAGAAAATAGGGTACAGATATTATTCTAAAGTTTTACTGGGCTTTGATTTACCCAATTTTTAAAATTTTACTTTACAAACAGAGTAACTTCAGTGAGGTCTATGTAGTACAATGCAGCAACATATAACTTAAAGGCTCTCTGTCCACACGTTTATGCCAATATTTGGACTACTTGGGACTGGGAAAATGTGCCATGTCAACCAGAGAAAACAACTGTACCTCAAGAAATCTAAAGAAAGAAGTTTGTCACTAATTCCAGATCCATAATCTTCAATAAACACACAATTCTATAATATTCTATAACTGAAATGTCGTAGAAGTTCAGATCAACTAATCAGGCACTTTTCAAAAGCATTTCATTGTTGTTTTTCCCTGTAATACGAAGGACATGAGAGATAACATCCTCACCAACTGCATTATTATTGCAACCCAGCCCCCTCATTAAACCTTTCAGACTGAAAGGCTACATACTATCTTCATTCATTTAATGCTGGTGATGCAACATTATTTCCTCTTTCACTAACTAATTATGGAAATTGACAGTTTTGGTAGCTCCACTCTACCTCATCTGTGCTATTAGGAAAATATATTAATTTTTTTTTTAGAATTGAAAGTCAAGAAAACATAAGCTAACCTACACACACACTAGCTATAAATATAACCAAATAGAATTGGAACAAGAAGTTCAACATACTTAAAATGTCTCTTTGGATTGTAATCAATACAAAAGTAAGCTAGCATATACTGCTTTTTAAAAAATTATTTAAGGTAAAGTTAATGTGATACACACACACATACATTCATATACACACATCCAGATATACATGGAATGTATATGAAGACATGAGTTGAGTTGCATTTATTGCAAATCTTTATTGGCCTGCTTTATTTAATAAATTAAAAATTATAATATGTACCTATATCAGATATCAGATGCAAAATTTGTAAGTAAAATCTGCATCATTATCCTATAGTTTTTTGAGCATTTTATAATTCATACTTGCTTCATCACTTTTCTCTAAGTGAAATAAAGACATCAAAAATTTTACCAGGCAGTACCAACTTAATAATCAGATTCTCCATGAAACTTTCCATAATTATTCCTGATGTAAATGAATGTTCCCTAATAAGACTTCCCATGCACTCAATTGTAACTTTCTTATTGTTAATTATTTTTTCAGTCAATTTATCTTAAAAACATTCACTTAGTCACTCAGTCATCCTTAACCAAAAATGTTTATAGAGCATTTATAGAAAAAGTTAGTGTTATTAAAATGGATAAACCCGATCTCCTCTCCCGTGAAGCATGTCGTTTGGAAGAGGAGACAGACACACAGACAAATAAGTGGAAGGTAATGCTCTGTTTCCTAATGGAGGGAGGGGAGTGGAGACCACAGTGAGGGAAACCACTTCTGTACCTCATGGTAAGCACATGTGTGACTTCACCAAGTGTCTGACGGGAGATGGTCTCCTATAGGAGTGAACAGTAGGGTGTGCTTTTGTAAGTGTATGACGCCTTGGGCTGTAGTGTGGTGTAGGAGGAGGAGTGGGTGCTGGAGAAGTGTGGGAGCGACAGACTGAAGGATGCCTCATGGAGTTTATGTAAAGTTTTAGTCCTTGCAAAACTGAATTAACACACATCCTCACTCCTTCTCCTATATTTCTTATCTTGGCTAATGGAATATCCATCTATCTCTTCATTCAGAACAGAAATCTGATATAGATCCAAGATCACTGTCTTGTTTATAATATCCTGACATTCAGGTGAGCCCGACCTCTGAAATATATCTCTACTCCACATTCTCTCTCTGTTTCCGACTTCATCCTTCACAACTACACTCTCATTATCTCTTTTCTGGATTATTGCAATAGACCTGTAAATGTTATCTGAGTAGAACTCATGCCATTTTCCCATCCATTCACCATGACACCTCAAACAATACCTAAAAAAATGGTTTCAATAATGTCACTGGCCTGCTGAATGGAACTTATTTTGCTTGCATGTGGAATGCTTTCTCTTCTCGAATGCATTGTCTTCCTGGAAAGCCAATGTGATTAATCATTCTTTTGTACCCAAGAGCAGCTGTAATGTGATACTTACTAATAGTGAGATTTAATACATACCTGTTAAATTAATAAAAAATTCTCATATTTTATCAATGCCTCTAAATAATCTCTCTCAAACAAATAAACTTTAAAAAAGATTTATTTCTCCCTTTACTTTTTCTTTCTACCTAAGCTCATATGGGGGTGTGTGTAGATATGTAGGCAAAAGCATACAGCTGACATACCATCAGGCTTGTAACTAGAGTTCTTGCTGTTGGATAAAATTAAATGTTATAATTAATGATATTATGCTAATTTTTGCTACTAAGTCCTCAAATAAAAACAAGAGCCTGCATCTAATGAGATCTTAGGGACTCAGGTCCCTAAGCCTGTTATTAAAACAAAGTGATTGTTCATGATGTTCTGCCTTCTCAACTTTGACAGTCCACATGGATATGAAGTGTGATGTCCTCCTGTCTTACCAGCCAACACTTCCCCTCCACTTAATCCCAGGCAAACACATTGTCAGAATGACTGCAAACTTGCGGTAACCTCAAAATTCAAAGAAGCAGAGAATTTTGGGCCAAGTTAAGATTTATGCCAGTAAGCCTGAAAAGTTAATTTTTATATTGGTTTTAGCGGTACATATATTCCATTCTGCAGGGAACGATATGTGTGAGTTCATGGGCATATTTTAATGAATAAACACCTTAAAATCAATCAACTCATTTGTGCAAATTTAAGTGCTAGTATCTGAGCAACTATGATACCTTGAAAATTCTTCTGTGTGAGGTTGAGAGTAAGAAAGGAAATAGTCCGCTAATCTACTAAAATATGTAACACCATTTATTATATTCCTCAACCAACAGGGGTCAGTCTGGGAAAGTGGTGAAGTCTGATGCCAAAAGACATGATTCAGATGAGTATCTTAATTATTTTGAATACATTTTCCTGAATCTTTACAACATAAAAGGCATTGTACAAAATTCTGGTGCCACAGAGATATAATTACTCTGCAATCCTTTCTTTTAAATTAAATAACTTTATTGTTTTGGGAAACATAATACATTGATGTTACAGAAGGAACTCAATATAAAATTTAAGTAATGCTGTAAAACACAGGTATAAAAAAGGAAGAATAAAATCACCCTAAATTCCATCTGGTACCATTTTTAACCTCAGATGAACCTCATTCTAGATATGCTTTTCTCTATTTCCCTCTCTATCTGAATAAGTTTAATTATATAGAAAATATTTTCATAGAAATCACATGATGCTAAACATGTTACTTTTAATAAAACAAAATTTCTATATGATGAATTACTGAAGTAAGCTTGTTTCCACTAAAGCAATCTATAAGGTTAATAACGTATAAGGGATCACCTTTTCCATCTTTAAGAAATGGAGCCCATTTTTCAACTGCATGTTTCAATTTCAGAGAATATTTGAATCCTGTCCAAAACGATTAGAAAAACAGAGTCCTTCTGTCTCCTTCTGCCCTCCCCCACATGCCAATTTTTGCAAGTTACATTATCATTTATACATTGTCAAAGCTTATAAAATTCATATTCTGAGATGTTTAGTATTAATTCTATTTTTAAATTTTAAATGGATTCAGTGTTCTCACCTGGTCTTTTTATGACAGGTTTTCCATTTCAGACTTTATTTTGTTTTGCTTCACCACTTAGTTGACTGGAGTTATTTATCAAATTTGCTTCTTTTCCCTTCAAAAATGGCCTATAAGTGCTATATATCCTGAGTTTCGGCAAGCCTGAAAATATTTGTCATTCTATATTGTTTTGTCCTGTTTTATTGCATTGAAAGACTATGAGTATATGTAAAATTTTGACTCAGGTTTTTATTTTTCCCCAAAACTTTGTGTCTATTACACCATTATATTTTGGCTCTTAATGTTATTGTGGAGAAATCTAAGGCCAAGCTAAATTTTCATTTTCCCACAATAGATACCTTGTTCTTTTGTGCCCATTATCTAATGTATGCTTTCTTTGCATTTTAACTTTAATAATTTAATCATGTATTATTGCCAATAGTTTTATGTCCATTTATCTTTTCAAATATTTTCTAGCATAATACAACTCTTTATTAAGTTTTCACAGGTCAAGGTATATATTCTATTTCCAGGCCAGTGTTTTGATCCAAAGGAGATTCAATGTATTTTTAATAGATACCTATTTTCTCTTGTAATATGTATGCAGACTTGCCATGCCCCTCCCTTTTAAAATTATTATTTACCTTACTTTTTAGAAAATTCTGGTTTATAATTGGCTACATGTCTGTATATAGACATGTGTAAATAATTTTGATTAAATGCACAATTATAAGTGTAGATTTTGTACAACTGAGATAGATCAAAATTATCTGGTTGACAATAAGCCCGTAATGTAGCACTACTGTGTAAGGATTTTTGCAGTGGGGCAGGCTGAGGGATGGCTGGAAATCAGTCTCAACTCTGAGTATTAACAAGGACAAGTAGAGATTAATAGTCAAGGGGCAGTGTGGGGAGAGGAAATATCCAAGCTGCAGCAATTCTTGGTAGACCAGCTCAACCAGACCTCTTCTGAACGCAGGCCAGGGTGATACAATATGTGGAGCATAGGATGAAGAATTTGATCATATATCTAGGGTGAGACACTTTCACTAAACTGACTCAGTATGATTCTTGCTAAAACCGAACTAAAATGGCTAAGAACGAAGTTCAGTGTTGAGCCTAATCAAAAAGAAGACCCAGAGGAGCCTTAATCAAGTTTGATCAAGGAGGAAGTTTTTGTCAGTAGCATAATTTTTTCATAAAGCTAAGGCTAACTGTTAACTGTGCTGCCTGACCATGTCATTTCATAGATGTAAATGTTAAGGGCACATATATTAGAAAAATATAGACCTAAATAAATTAAACATATATATATGTTTATTTGCCCTTTATATGTATAAAATATATACATCTAAATTTCTATTTTATATATATTTTTATATAAATATAAATTTTATATTTTAAAAATATAAAATATATAAAATTTACATTTATATAAATATAAAAGTAATTATATATAAGAATTCTTTGCCATTTATATATATAAATGTAGAGTTCACATTGTGATCACTCTTATGTTTGAAAATCATTAACATCAATTACTGTCATTCTATAATCCACTTTTCAAAAATTCCAAAGTTCTATAGCCCTTCACATGAAGTGGGGCATCTAATACGCATACATAGCATGGGGCAAAAGTACGTTTACAGTTGTGAGTGCAAGAAACACACCATTAATTCTTGGTATTATTATTAATTATTGCATTATCTTTCATACGAACAACTGTAAGGCTGTTTTTTGCCCTGTCATATATAGAGAGAAAGAAGTTAGAGAAAGTGAGAGCAAGAGCAGGAAGGAGGCAAAGGTGTGAGGGAATCAGTATGTTCCATCATTTGTTCACAAATAGCCTGCTGGCAACCAATGTTTCAGGTGAACTTGAGTCTCTAGAAGTATACTTTTCAAACTTTGTTCATTATATCATTCACAATAGGCATGTTCCCATGTGTCACTGTGGGGACATTGAATGCAACTCCATGTGTTTCTCTATCCTCAATAAATCACTGCCAATAGAATAGAAACTGATAACATTATAAGAATCACTTGAATCCTCTCTAATTCTAATTGCATATATAGAAAATTTTTGCTTTATCTATGTTATATTCCAAAATTTAGCATATAACTTTGTACTTTTTAAAAAATATTCTCTCATATGTATATAATTCTTTGCCATGTCATACCTGACTTTGTTGGCCAGGAAATTTATTTTCTTATTTTCTTTCTTTATTACATGCATTGTTGAAGACAATAGTCAGTGCTTTAGATTCAAACATAAATACTGTATTGAATGGCAACATAATGTAGTGGTGAAGACCAGGGTTTTTTACTAGACAGATCTGACTTAGAGACTGACCTGCCATTACAAGTAGCAGCAAGAGCAGAGGCAGCCAGCAGTGAGCAGAAGACTCTCAGGATGTGAATGCATCCTTTTAGCTACCAGTTGTGTGATTCTGAGAAGTCTATTGAAAATGTTCAGCCTTTCCTTTATTTTCAAAGAGATAATAACAATAATGTCTCCAGTGTTTTTTTCAAAGGCTAAAAATATTGTCCATGTGCATTCCTTGGCACAGTTTATGGAAGATGTTAAATGTCCTGTAAGTGTTTGTTTCTAGTCAGGGTAATTGAAATAGTAGCAGTGGTAGTCGTCACTATGGTTGAAACTGTCTTCGCACTCGTATTACAGTGATACATTTTTGCTATACATCTTAGTTGTGTCAAATCATCTTGGCTGAGAATCAATCAATTCCTTAGAATCGAGTCTGTGGGAGAAATTTTGCTGAAAAAAGATCTCCCTGAGCCTGAGACACCTGCACTGGTTTGGTACTAATCTCTTTAAAACTGATACCCACAATTTCGTTTTATCATCGTCATCATCATCATCTGACAATGCTGTACTCCGAACATCAGTGTCAGGAGTGGCCAGGCTGAGGGGATAGATGGAGACTGAAAGGCCAACTGTGACACACAGCATGCACTGGGGACATACACGTACTAGGCTCTGGTGTCCTCACGTTAACAATGCACAATACTTTTGAAAGTACATGAGATCACGTGTCTTAGATGCTCCTCAGTGCTAGTAGGAAACATTACTTTTCAGAGGCAACCTTCATTCATTGGTTCTACCAGAGTAAATCTAGAAAAGGAACATTGGTGATAAAAATACAGTCAGAATCCTAGAAAATTACAGTCCAGGGAGTGATGCCAGCATATGGTGGGTTTATATTAAGCCTCAATAAAGTGGAAATATCCACACAAAAACAAATGTTAGAGATTTAGAAGTCATCCTGCAACTCTATTTTTTTGTGTGTGAAATAAGAACACTGCCTATAAAAATCACCTAAGGCAATTATCTTTACCCACCCAAGAAGTTAATTAAAATACATATTTTACAGTTCTCTCCATATTTTTGCAAGGAACATAAACTCCTTGAACTTTAGTGTGCTGCTCCATAAAACAGGAATCAAAATAATTAAGTATAGGCTATTTTAGAACTCAAATGAATACTGTATGAAAAACACCTGGTACTGAACAGCCCTCCAAGAAAGTAAGTACTTTTCTTTTTCTACACTTTGACAGAACTGAGGACTCTTCAACTGGTAAATTAGAAGAAGAAATTATATAAGTTTGTCTTCAAGGTGTTATCATTCATATTTCCAGCCCTGAGTCCTCCCTCAGAAAGACTGAAAATAGCCTTGTGCCTCATTCGTAATTACGGTGCTACTGGCTCAGCTCATCTCTGCACAATTAGTTCAGCTGGTTAAACTGTAGTATTAATAACTCTAGAAGTCCAGTTTTAATTTCAGTAAGGGTCCGTTGGATTAAAATGGAAAAGGGAAAAATCTACAGTTTGTTTTATTGTCATGACTGCACCCCTTGCCATTTTAAATCATCTCATTATAATGTGCTGTTTGTCAAAAGAAGGCACCCTGGCAATGGAGAAAAAAGAGCTGAACAGTCCACTGTTGCTGCCAGCAAAAGTACCATCCAGTTCAGTGAACAGCACCACCATTATGTGTCCAAAAGGACATACTCTCCTCTTGCTGTGGACAAACCCACAAAGAGATTTTGAGCTCTATTTTGAGGAAGAACATGAGAGACAAGGGAGTGGCAGTTAAAGGTTAAGGGAAAGAATACCTTTTCAGTAACCTTTGAGCTTCCCTAACTTGTCAAGAAGAATTTCTGCCTGGAAAGAGCTTCACAAATCATCATAATAAATGATTTTAATTGAAATATTATGTAGGGATTTTTAAGCGATCTCTGCATGATATAACTGAGCTTAGTTTTCCTAGCCCAGAGAAGTTGATATCCTGGAATACTGAGAAAACTTGCAAATGAGAATGCTCAACTTCAATCATCTGATGAAGCAGGGAGAGCTTGCTGTGATCTTGGAATAAGCAAATGTAATTCTGATGTTTTTAAATGAAATTTTAAAAACTATAATAGAAATTATAATATTTAAACTATGTAGTTATCATTATTAACACCAATATTTTAGAAAACCTGTATCACACCTTTGGAAAGAAAATATTTGAAGCACTTAGAAAGGCAGGAATAAATTTACCAACAGCAAGTGAAGTCAGGCACATTTTATTTTATATGTCAGTGTGTATCTGTGTTTGCGTGTGTAAGAGTGCTGCATATGTTCTGTAATGCAGGTTTCTTTTTATCCTCACCCAAGGACATTTTTTCATTGCTGTTTTATTTTAAAAAGAGAGGAAGAGAGAGAGAGAAAAAATATCAATGCTACAGAGAAGCATTGATTGGTTGTCTCCTGCATACACCCAGACCAGTGATTGATCACCCAATCAAACCCAAAACCTTCATTATGGGATGACACCCAACCAACCAACCTACAACAGCCAGGGTAATACTGTAACACAGATTTGAATAAGGATTTAACAGAATCTTCCATGGTATTCAGAGTCAAATGGAAATTGGTATAAGGCAAATAAATTCATAACACATTGAAAATATTCACTACAACGTGGTGATTAATAGATGACTATCTCCCAAGTATACGTCACCAGTCTCTGCTCTTATCTTTACATCAGTGATAGGGATGAGAGTATATAAGATCAAATATACAACAGAAGTTCCCTAGCTCTGTGGGGGAATGAGACATCATTTTAAATCTTGAATAAGAAACTTCTGGCAAGTATATTTAGTCTTCTTAAACCTTCGCTCACTCATTTCTGAATTGTGGAGAATATGACTTTCCTTAAAGGATTTTGGAGGCTTAATAAAAAATAGATATACAAAGTTTGCAGCACATTGTTTGCAATTGAAAAATAACTTAGTAAATTACTATTGCTCTTATTATTAGGATTGTAGGAATAATCATACTTCATGTGTGTGGCTCTTTCATTTGCCTTTCATGCCAGCTATCTTATTCCTTGTTTCTCTGTGTTTCACTCATTCAGATGGGACTCTCTAGTGGGTAGGGAGAGAACACTCCACCTACTTTGTCCCCTCCACTTGAAATCATTTAAGTCATAACATTTCTCAGAATAGCCTCTTTCCATTCACTCTTTCATGATCAAGTTGAAGTCCTCCTTGGCCTCATTCTAAATGACAGAAAGCATTTCTTGGCTAATATTATTTTTTTAATCTTAATTACTTTTTTATTTTTTTATTTCTTAACCTTTTATTGTTGTTCATGTACAGTTATCTCTATTTTCATTCCACCCATCCCTGCCTCCTGTCCTCAAACCTACCCACTTTGGTTTTGTCTATGTGTCCTTTGTACAAGTTCCTTGACGGTCCTTCCCCTATTATTCCTGTCCTCCCTCCTCTCGTAACTGTCGGCTTGTTGTTTATTTTAATGTCTCTGGTTGTACTTTGCTTGCTTTTGGCTAATATTCTCATTTTTGGTTTTCCTTATCTCCAATAATATAGGAATTCTGCCAGAATCACCCGCCCACACCATTTCTAATATGCCATTGTTGTACTCCAAACAACGGCACTTAGCCCACACTCAGGGAAGCATCAGCATCATTATTTAGACAATGATCCTTCAGGACCATTTCCATGTTATCACAGCAGCTTGGGTGTCCCTATTGTCCTTCAGTATTCTTTCCCTACTCAGCCACACTGTTTTTTTACTCCATATACTGCGAGTGAGCACTGTTTCCTTCCAATGTCCTCCTTGTATTTCCTGTTATTTCCATAAGTGCTGGCAAGGACACAGAGCAAGGCGAACCCTTTTGCACTGTTGGTGGGAATGCGGACTGGTGCAGCCACTGTGGAAAGCAGTGTGGAGACACCTCAAAAAATGAAAAATGAATCTGCCTTTCTGGCCCAGCATCCCACTTCTGGGAATTATCCAAAGAAACCCAAAACACTAACTCAAAAGAACACAAACACCCCTTTGTTCATTGCAGCATTATTTACAATCACCAAGATATGGAGGTAGCTAGTCCAAGTGTCCATCAATAGATGAGTAGATAAAACAACTATGGGACATTTACACAATGAATTTCTACTTGGTTGTAAAAAAAAAGAAAATTTTACATTTTGCAACAGTATGGATAGATCTGGAGAACATTATGCTAAGTGAAATAAGCCAGTCAGAGAAAGACAAATACCATAGGATTTCACTCATATGTGGAATCTAATGAACAAATGGATTTAATAAGCAAAACAGACACAGACTGATGGAGAATAGATGACAGCTGGTGGGGGGTGGAAGTTATGGGGTACAGGGACTGAGCAAAAAAGGAAAGAGGACTCATGGACATGAACAACAGTGAGACGACTACTGTGGGGAGGGTGTATAAGGAGACTAAATGGTAATCTTTACATATAATAAAGATTATATAAAAACGGATTATCTCCTCTTTAAGTTTTTCTTATTATGTAAGCCTGTATTGATTTGGCTGTCCTATGACCATCATTCAGCACTTAATTATGCAATTCTTGGTTATGTCAAGTTAATATAATTAAGTCTTATTTTAAAATATTACTTGTTATATGCATCCTAGATTCCCTAGCTAGATATTAAGAAACATACACCTTTTTTTCCCAAATCCGCTGTACATAGCAAAATTCTATCCACAAATTTTTTTGTTTTCCAAAATCCACTGTTTATAGCAAGGTATTATATACAAATTTGCAAAGCTGAAGTTTATATTAAGTGAATTAACAAATGTGCTAATTGGTCAAGTCCCTCAAAATTGAGTCCATACTGTTGCCCAGGATTATGTAAGATAGTTTTAGTTTGTTAGGCAGACTCCAGGGATGTGAGTCAAATTATCTGTAGAGGAGAATTCTCTCATCCACAAGATTTCTCACTCCAATGACATGCTAATAATGTTTTACTCAGGTTTATATTCTATATATGGACTCTTTTATTTCTTGCCCCTAGTGACTTCATCAAAGATACCTTCATAAGCCAGAACAAAGGCCTGGCTTTCCCTGTGATGCTTCATCATTACCTGTACACCACGAGCAGAGTTACAGCTAGCAAGTGCCAGAATGTCCTATTCCAGTATGCAAACCCTTGTAAAGCTTGTTCTAGAAAATAAAGGAGAAAAAATCTCCTGGACTTTCCTATATTCTTCACTAAGGCTTACACTGAACAATGAGCTCAATACAATAGTGTACATTGTCCTGCTGAGCTGCCAGAATTCAAACCTTGCTAAGCACAAGAGCCAAGGGAGCTATTAGCATGCTTTAAGCTCAGAGCTTAATATTCCAGATGAAACTGATGTCACAGGTTCCTTCCGATTGTGATTTTTCTTGATTCTTTTCCATTTGGATGTGTGAAAGTATGAAGGAGGCTGGAGCAGTTGGACAGGGAGGGAGAGCATGTCTAGAGTGATGACGCATTTAAAAATACCATCCTGAGAAGCCCTGAGCTCTCTAGCTATGGATTCTAAATATAGTTATGCCAACAGCAAAGAAGTGTGCCAGTTGGGCTTTCAGAAAGCTGCTCCAGCACCAGGTAAAGATGCCTCACCCAGGGGCCGCCAGGCAGTGATGGGCCATTTCAGCATTTATTTACCAAAGCTTTCAAAGCCAGTGCTTTCCCAGAAGGCCACGCTCTCTTTGGGGAACAGAGCAATGATAACACATCGATACTAAATTCCTAGCATTAGATCATTGTTAATCCCCTCAAAAAACATTTTGTTGTTGTTACAAAAATGCTTTCTATGCCATGGCTCTTACTGACAAAGGAAATATAGTTTCAAATGTAATGGGTATCATTTTATCTTGTATATGTGATGACTTGAACATTTTCCATTATTTTTTAGTAACAGAATTTAAGACTAATGCTGCATTAAACGCATTTCTAACATAAGAAAAAAAAACATTGTTTATTGCATGATTTCCGCTTGTTGTTTTTTTTTTTTTTTTTTTTCACAAGAACCCACACATGCAAACATATAATTCCTTAAAACCTCTTAAATTAGCAAGCCTATTTTAAGCCTATGGTGAAGAGTGTGAAGTGTCAAGTACAGTTCTTGCCCGGTGCATATTTATTGTGCTGAGTAGATTTACTGCATTTTAATGGCTCCATGTTCATAAGTCGATTCCTAACCAGGACTATTTAAAAACCTCCTGTGATGCGTTAACTATAACAAACTTGCCATCTGTGTCTTTTAGGAAGTAAAAGTTTTAAATTTAGCTAACTCCTGTTGGCATTCTATTTTTCTGTCCAAACTCTTCTGTAAATTCCTTTCTCTAGATCAGTTCTGGAGGTGTGGGAGTGGAGGATAGAAAAGACTGATTTATCCACCAGAGTTAGAAATGAAAAATCTCTTAACACTGACTCTATTTAGTGGCGGTCTTCAATACTCTAACCCCAGCCTCTCCTTGGCTTTTCCTCACTCCCCTTCAAAAGAAGGAGTTGAGATGCTGCCAAAGCTTCCACCACTGCTGCATGGTCAAGCCAGTGGGATGCAGGTGTTGAAGGCAGAGTCAACCACAGTGGGAATCAGAAGCAGAAAGGGAAGTTTTCATCAATCTCCCACAGGCAGCTTCATTGTGTAGTTTCCAATGGCTGGACTTTGTTATTAGATTTGTTGTTGTTATTGACGGAAGGGTAGGCAGCTAGACCTTTGGAGCCTGTCGCTTTTCTTTCCTTTGAGTCTTAAGCTCTTCATCTTATCCTGATGTTATGGACAATGTCTCCTTTTCTTTATTTCTGTTTCCAGTGCTTTTTAAGTTTGTATTTATCCTTTTGTTACTCTTATTACCTCTTTTCTACTTTGCCTAGTTTCATTCTGCTGACCCCCTGCCCCAAATTTAGAAAACAAATATAAGAAAAATGTAAATTATTTGTCCTTTAATTTGGGGTGAAATTCATTTTTATTTTGGTATTTAAAAAAAAATTATTGCACCCCGGCTGGTGTAGCTCAGTGGATTGAGCACGGGCCTGTGAACCACACGATCACAGTTCAATTCCCAGTCAGGGCACATGCCTGGGTTGCAGGCCAGTTCCCAGCAGGGGACTCATGAGAAGCAACCATACATTGATATTTTTCTCCTTCTCTCCTTCCCATCTCCTATAAAGAGAAATAAATAAAAAATCTTTAAAAATTAAAAAAAAATATTGCTGTTCAAGTACAGTTGTCTGCCTTTCCCCCCTACACCCCCCCCCCCGCAGCCATCCCCATGTCCCTCCCCTGATTCCACCCACCCTTGGCTTTATTCATGTGTCCTTTATAGTAGTTCCTGTAAACCCTGCACACTCCCTGCCCCCCATTATCCCCTCCCACCTCTGCTCTGGTTACTGTCAGTTTGTTCCTAATTTCAATGGCTCTGGTTATATTTTGCTTGCTTGTTTGTTTTGTTGATTAGGTTCCACTTATAGATGAGATCATATGGTATTTAGCTTTCACTCCCTGTCTTATTTCACTTAGCTTGGTGCTTTCCAGTTCCATTCATGCCTTTGCAAAGGTCAGGAGTTCCTTCTTTCTTTCTGCGGTATAGTATTCCATCATGTAAATGTACCATAGCTTTTGGATCCATTCATTTGCTGATGGGCACTTAGGTTGCCTCTAGCACTTTGCTATTGTAAATTGTGCTACTATGAATATTGGGATGCAGAGGTTCTTTTGGATTGGTGTTTTAGGGTTCTTAGGGTAATATCCCAGCAGTGGAATTTTTAGTTTTAGATCCATTTTTAGTTTTCTGAGGAAATTCCATGCTGTTTTCCATAGTGGCTGCACCAGTCTGCATTCCCACCAACAGTGTACTAGGGTTCCCTTATTTCCATACCCTCTCCACACTGGTTTGTTGATTTGTTTACGATGGCCATTTTGACTGGTGTGAAGTGGTATCTCATTGTGGTTTTAATTTGCTTCTCTCTGATGGCTAGTGATGGTGAACATCTTTTCATGTGTCTCTGGGCCCTCTGTATGTCCTCCTTGAAGACGTGTCTGTTCAAGTCTTTTGACCAATTTTTAATTTTTTTTTGTCTTCCTAGAGTAAAGTCGTGTGAGTTCTTTATATATTTTGGAGATCAAACCTTTGTCTGAGGTATTATTGGCAAATATGTTTTCTCATATGATTGGTTCTCTTTTTATTTTAATATTGTTTATTTTTAGCCATGCAGAAACTTCCTATTTTGATGAGATCCCATTTGTTTATTCTTTCCTTTATATTCCTTGATCTATGGGACATATCAGTGAAAATACTGCCGCTTGGAATATCTGAGATTTTCCTGCCCATGTTCTCCTATATGACTTTTATAGTGCCGTGACTCATATTTAAGTCTTTTAACCACCTTGAATTTATTTTTGTGTATGGTATAAGTTGGTATTTTTATGTTAGTGTGAAAATCTAACCTTAGAGCACTATCAGTTTTTATTTTCTCTACAGTTCCATATATCCCAAGACACTTAACATGATTTGATAAAAACAGATGGGTAATAAACAGATGAATTTTAGGATTCCCCCTCTATCATCAATTAAACTAAGCAATACCCCTATAAATGTCAATTGGCTTCCACGAAAACTCTTAATTTTTTTTAGAAATATATGCCATATTTTATTTGCTTTTTCAAAATTAAGTCATATTTTATAAATTTCAGACTCAAAGCAGTATTCAAATGCCACAAAGTCTTCTATTCTAAATGGGAAACTTTTAATTAAACCTGAAAATATGTGAAGTCTGGGTTAAAAAAAAATCATGAATTATATCAGTGCTTAAAACTATGCCCTGCCCCAGGATAACCAGCAGAAAAAATAATTAAAATATCTATGTTTAAAAGTGAACTGTGAATATAAATTAACCTTTTCCTTTACCTATGAATGATATGCACTAGAAGAACAAAAGCAAATGTAAGTAAACTATGACCCCTTTCATTTGTTTAAATGCATTCTGAAGTCACACTCATTGAATTCTACCATAGAGCTTTTTTTGATATTGACACAAATCTCAGAATCTAATTATTTTTGTTCAAAGGTAAAATGCTCTTTTATATACCCAGTACTTTGACTTTCCCGATATTTTACTTCCTTCCATGAATCTTCACATTTCACTGAAGGAAGAAATACAGAAACCGGCCTTTGGGGAAGAGCTAAACTGGTGACAAGCAGCTGGAAGGAACTATGGGAAGCCAACACCACCCAGCTGAGGAATGTGGTGGGAGTGGAAAGGGATCAGATATTCAAAACATCCACAGTGTAAAGTAGAGATTTTCAAAGAAAACTTTCTTTTTCTTGGAAAGTTAATAATGCTTCTCATTATGAAGATCTTGGGTAACATCTACTGAATACCAATTTTGTGACATGCTTTGTTCTAAGAGGTTTTCATGCAATAACTCACTTCATGCTGACAACAACCCGGTTCATTAATGTTGTAGTCACCTTCCCTTGAAAGATGAGAAATGGGGAGCTAATAAATGAGTCCTAAGCTACATGTTAGGGATTCGAACCCTAGTTCTGAAGCTAATTGGATGTTGTACCATGTCCTCCTCAGCAGCATAAAAGAAAGGAAGAACAAAAGAATGAATAAATATTTTTTCCACTTTAAAAAATTATATGTATTTATCATTTCTAAAGCAGAAATATTGAAAAGTCTTCTGATACCCAAATGATTTATGGCAATAATTATATTTTATAGCAATTTTTAAACCTGTATACATTTACAATGTCAGATATATATATTTAAGATAAATTAATCATTTGCTGTGTTATAATTTTAATAGAATACTTTGCATTGTTATTAGAATAGCTATGTTTTATAAGCTATCATGTTTTGGAGTTCTGTGAGATGGGATGAATGCTATTTTGAATCTTAATGTTTCCTTCTTATTTCACAAATAAAGGTCTAGCCAGGTTCCCCTCATGATAACACTGAAAATTCAGAATCCTTGAAGAAAAATCTATATACCAGGCTTATTTTTTGATTCAACAAATATTTGCTGAGTTCAAATATTCACTCAGGCAAAGAATATTCAACAAATATTCTTTGTCCTGAGAGCACAACAATGAACGAAACTATCAAAGTCCCTTCCTAAAACAAACTGTAACTCTACTGTGATCTTCAGAGTTATAGTAACACTGATATAACCTTAGCTTTTACTGAGACACCTGAAAACTTGTCACTAAGAAAGGATAGGAAAAAATCAAGGAAATGTGGCATTTATGGAAAATTTAGCTATAGTCTATTCTTAACATATCTATTTCAAATGTATTTTAAAAATTAGTACTAGCTTATAATTAAAGACCCCCCCAAAGAAAAATGAAGTGGTTGGTCCAAGGTCACATGCTGGTATCATTTTAGCATTCATTTATCACCCTATCCATCAACAACCTATTTGCTTTATTTATTTGAGAAATACTTTGGTGATTTACAAGTTTATAACAAAAATCCAATTGATACTTTTAATGCATACTTATCCAAGAAAGTACAAGAAAGAAGTGAGCTGATAACAGAAACTAATTAACTCAAGTAAATTATTTTTATTTATTGGTTATTTTATTTTCTATGTCACAATTTTTTAAAATGTTGTTCAAGTAGAGTTGTCTCCATTTTTCCGCCACCACTTTCCCTGACTGCACCCGCCCCCAGCTCCCACCCCCAGTCCTTCCCCACTCTGGCTTTGTTCATGGGTCCTTCATGCATGCTATTAACAAACCTTCCCCTTCTTTTCCCCGTTATCCTCCTAGCACCTCCCCTCTGGTTGCTGTCAGTTTGTTCTAATTTCAATGTCTCTGCCTATATTTTGCTTGCTTGATTGTTTATAAAAACAATGATAAACACCATAATATTCCATAACCTTTAGAAATGTGATGTCATTTTAAATAGTTGATTTGATACAATTAATAATAATATACAGTTACTGGTCATAAATCTATTCCATTGGAATATTACTGTTGGTATTTCTTTAGAACTGTATTGTCATGTGGATTTTTAACATCATAATTTTATAACTTTGTGGCCAAATATTTGGACTCTACTATCTCTGACTCTGCTTGTGTGACCAACAGCTTTGCAATTTGGACACCAACCCTGCCTATGGGACAAACTGCACTCCCTGTTTTGTTTCAACATTACTTGTTTAAGAAGTTTGTTTTATAAGCTCCAAGGAAAACAGAAGGAATGGTCCTTGACTAATGACACCCCCACCTCATGTGTCAGGATCCAGTCATTGGTCATATCTTGTGACTCTATCTGCAGAGTCAGACAAAACAAGACAGCTCTGTTGTCCTAACCAATCAGAAAATATACAATGTGTACTTCTGGCTTTGCTTCCCTTAGCAATGAATCCCCTTACTGGTCAGCTTCTTGTAGTTTTGTCTTTAAAAATCCTAACCTACCTCCTTCTCTTCAGAGCATACTTTCGGTTTCAGCCCAAAACTATGTCTCTCTAGTTCGCAAAACATGTAAGAATAAAACTCCTTTTTTGTCTCTCAGAAGTGCCTTCTAGAATTTTTGTTGATAGACATATTTCAAAGAAGATGGGAATCCCAAGTCTCATTTTATTTATAAGGTTAAAATAGACCTTCACTTCTATTTTTCTGACCTTTATCGATAGTTTGTTATACTTATCATTGTATATAAATAATGATTTATACATAATACTATGAAAACTTTTAAAAATGTGAGTTACTAGAATTCTTAATGCTTATCATGTAAGAACAGCAAATACTTACTAAAATGAATATTTATGATATAGGAACATAATGTGTTTAAATAAAAATATTAACATTTTATTCAAGAAATAAAGTGAATATAATACTAAAGATATAAAAAGTGAAGTTTTCACAAGTTGAAGAGTTAACATTTTCCACATTTCCAAATGGACCCAATACTGTGTTGAAATTGTTTTTTGCTGTCACATGATTGACTTGACTTGTGCATAAATGAACACAACTGAGGCTGTTTAAGCCTGAGGTACAGAAGAGTAAGGATTAGCAATTATTATCATTCACAATTTCAGGGGGAAAGGGGATGGATTCACAGGAACAAGTATAAAAGACACATGGACAAAAACTAAGGGGGGAAATGGGAGGGAGGTGGGGAGCACTGAGGGGAGTGGGCTGGGATGGGAGTAAAAGACAGAAAACTGTACTTGAACAATAATTAAATTTTAAAAAATAAAAAATAAATAATTAGTAGGGAAGGTATGCAAAAAAACCCATGTAATTCCAGAAAGATTGGAGCTGTAAGAAGTCTGGTATATTTGATTATATACATTAAAGAGGTCTTGGCCCAAAATTCATCTTGCCATGTAATTAGCTAGTGAAAGGGGAACAATCTCTCTCAATTAAGGTCCTATTAGAAGGTATAAAACCACACTTCCTTTAGCCAAAGGTCTAGATCTTAAGACAGTAAACTGATTTGATCTGGAGAAGTTTCTAAAGGTAATAGTCACTGCTCTGAAATAATAAAAGGAGCAGACAAAAATGTTGAGTTAGAAACAATTCAGTGGAGAACTGAGTCTAGATTATGTTCCTGAAGGTTCCTAGATTTCAATTGCTTATTTAAGTATACCATGGTATCTGAGAGAATAACATCTCCGTTAACCATTTTAATAAATAATGATCACTCAGCTGGTGAAATGAGTTGCAATCAGTTTATAAGGGGTTAGCTTAATTTCAAGCCTATGTGCTTATGGAAGTGGTGCCTGGGAATGTTCTTTATTTCAAAGCACTCTTACATCAAGCTCTCTCTCCCTTTCATCTGAAAATGCCCACTGTACTATATAAATCAGTGTTATTCAAGAAGTTTGATAATCCTATCAGCATATTAGGCAAATATGACTTAGAATTTAAAATGATATATTCTTACTCATAAGAAAATATTTAGGAATTAATCTTAAAATGTATTTTTACTTTATTGTGTTTCATTGGTGACTTAATTTTTGAAATTGCTATTTTAAATCTGCCAATTTAATGTTGTAAATATCATACCAGTACTATTCTTTCTAAAGAGGTTATTATTCATAGTCTGTTTTTGAGAATCATCTATTCTGTTCTACCTGGCTTCATGTAATTAATAAAAAGTATGTGTGTGTGTATATATATACATACATACACAGATATGCATATATATGTATATATATTGAACATGTATATATATATATGTGTGTGTGTGTCATATAAGCCTAAAGAATGACTAAAAATATGCCTATAGAAGTGCATGATAACCATGGTTCTTGCCACTCAGAGCTTCTCCTTTTTGCCATGCAGTTCCTTGCAACATTCTTGAACATGAGTTTTTATATAGCTGCTCAACATAGGTTTCTTCCCATCAGAATGAAACAAAAAGGTCACTCATTCACATTTGCATCTGTAATATCCTTTGATTCCTATCCTATACTCTCTCTCTTTCTCTCTCTCCCTATGATTCTTTGATGATGGGATAAGAAACATAATTTTTTGACTTTAGAGAGGAATTTTCCTTTATATTTAAAAGTTATACTGTTTTAGATTCTTAAAAAAATTTTCTCCTAGAATTGGCAAAAGGTATTCTAACAGCTGTGGCACTTTAACAAAAATGGATCATTTCTACTGGCAAACACATATACCATAAACTATAAAGGCATCAGCTTGTGAACCCACTAAAAGGTTCAATTCCATTTCAATGTTTGCTAAAATTTCAGAGACCATAATTTTTTGAACTGAGCTTTGAAGGATGAATTGACACTTCCAGGATAAGAAAGGGAACATGATAAAATGTATTATAGCCATAATGATGATGCTCTGTCAAGACAAAAATTACCAGATTTGGTACAATTTAAGACAAACTTAAATTTTACCAATCACTTCTATGCTAGAATGGAAGGAAAATTGAATTCTGGGCAGATTTTTTTCTTTTCTTTTTTTAAAAACTCCTGTGGTAACCTGTGGCCTCAGTTATATTAGAAAACAAATTCCATTGCTCTTGAAGACTGCCTTCTTACAGATTTAGCTCCTAAGAATGCAAAGCTAGAAATAAGTAAAAAACGTGAGTAGATTTACACAGAAACCAAGGAACTTTCTGAAAATAAAAGAATTCAAGCCCAATTTTTTCAAAATGACCAAACTTCACTGATGGATTAAACTGTTCCAGTTCTTCTGGACAAGCAGAAAGAACCACTACTGATCCCAAACAGAAGCTCATTTCAGAGGAAGGGGTCAGGGCCAGTGACTGGCAGAACACCACGTTTGAAACTAAGAACAATGCTAGTTCTGGCACAGTGTGTGTACTAGGCTAGAAGCTCACTCTAACCGCAGAAACACTGACCTAGTAGTCTCATGTTGGCCACGGTGGCTAGGAAAGAAGTGCAAAGTGAAAAATTTCTATGTAATGGAACTTAGCCCTAAGGAAAAATAAAATACAGCCATTTGCAATAACATGAATGGATCTTGAGAATATCATGTTAAGCAAAAATAATTTCAGAGAGAAAAAAGCCAAGAACCATATGATTTCACACATACGTGGGATATAAAGCTGAAAGCAAAAAATGAATAAACAAGAACAGCAATCACAAAAAACTCATAGACACAGATAACAGTATGGTGGTTGTCAGAGGGAAGGGGATGGGAGTAGTAAAGGGGGTCAATGGGGGTGATTGAAGAATATCTGACATTGGATGGTAAACACACAATGTAGAATAGACATAATACAGAATAGAATGATGTACTTGAAACCTATACAACTTTAGTAACCATTATCACCTCAGTAAATTTAGTAAAAAAAGAAGAATTCTAAACTTGGAAGCCTGAGCACCAGTGGGACCCTGTGCAGGCATGTGCCTAACACAGGGTTGACAGAGAACATAACCTGCTATGTATAAATAACACAAGGGATAACAGGAAATCAAGGGCCCCTTTGGTACAAAAACTCCCTAATTAATCCACTCACATATTCATTCTCTCTCTCTCTTTGCAATTTATAACTATGGCCTCTGAGAGCTGAGAAAACCCTTAGGATTTATGTACTATGCCAAGATGAAAGGAAGCATGATTTGAGGAAGAAAAAGAAAAAAATAACCTGCTAAGAAATTAATGAAGCATTTAAGTTATTAAGTTTTAAAATGAGAACTAAAATAATATGTATATTGGGTACTGATAAAGAGGACACTATACTCAGAGTCTTTCTTAAAGCAAGAAAAAAAGATATATTTTGAAAAATATTACTACTCAACAAAATTATATATAAATTAAAATTATTGCCCTGGCTGGTATAACTCAGTAGATTGAGCACAGGCCTGCGAAGTAGACGATCATGGTTTGATTCCCAGTCAGGGCACATGCCTGGGTTGCAGGCCAGTTCCCAGCAGGGGCTGCACCAAAAAAGCAACCATACATTGATGTTTCCCTCCTTCTCTCCTTCCCTTCCCCTCTAAAAATAAATAAATAAAATCTTTTAAAAATTATTTAAGAGATGAAAGTTGTAATTATTTAAGAAGCTGGTTTATACATCATACTTGTTTCCCCCACAATGTTAGGTAAATTTTTTTAAGAACTACCAGATTTGACCACCTTCTCTATTGCAAAGTCTATGTGTCCTTTTTAAGCAGGCAAGAAATTGATCCAGCTCTTGATACAGCACTAGTTAGTACCTAGTCCAAGTTCAAGTCACCAACTCTTCATCTTATACATTTATTTTCATAATGTTCTTAATATTATCTATTAATGCTCTAACAGAACCACTTACTACAGTGTAAATATTTCAACCACATGAATAGTAATTGAGATAGTTAAAAATATGGATGATGGGTTATAGGATATAAATAAAAGACTTATTTTTTATATCCTATAACCACACATCCTATCTATGTGATTTTAAAAAGTAAAAGAAAAAAGAAACATCTTTTGAAAGGGTGGTAAATGTGGGGCTCCATGCTGCCACCTGTTCTTAAACAAATGGCATCCATTTGACCACATTGTCTTTCCTGATGAGCCTCAGATTTATTTCAAAGTCAGTACTTCAGGCAGCCACTATCTATCAATTAGAGTTGGAATTATGGGAGATGATGGATTAGGGAGATGATAAAGGTCATGCATGGGTTACTCAGCAAAGTTCTTCTCAATATCAACACATTACATGTTTGTTGCAGCAGCATTAAAAAATCAAACCTTTTAATTTAAAATAACGGATAATTGAAAACATCCAGATTTATTTGTTTATTAACAAAATATTGTTAATATTTTAACATTAACATTCACATTTAAAAGAATTTTTTTATGTTTGTAAAGTCTGTATGTGTTCAATAAAACTAAGACAATACAGTCTGACCATCCTCATCTTCCTTTTTCCAGTTAACACTAAACGCATTTTTGTAAATACTTCTCACCAAATATTCTTCAAAATCCTCTTTGATGGTGACATATGTCTCCATTGCATACATAGATATAAATGAATTCCACTACTCTCTTTCTTTATACATTCATAAAGTTTTCATATTTTTCATTAATAAAAATGACAAACTCCTTATAAATAAGTCTTCTTTATTTCTGCAAGACCTGGTGGTGGTGGTAAGACAGGATATTATTACACGTTAGTAAATTTGCTCTGGCGAAGGTTCTGACAGATGCTTCAGAACATAGCGAGGTGATGATGCAGACCCAGGGCAATGAACAAAAGGATAGAACGAATCCAGGCAGGCAGACAGTACAGCACAGTTTGAACAGATTACACCCATTCCAACCAGGATGAGAAACCTCAGATCTAGCTGTACTTCCCTAGAAAAGCCAGTGTGCAAAGAGGGCTCTGTGTCACTTCAAACCGAGATTTGTCAGTGTGGAGTCCCCAGTACAGAACACAAAATAGATGTCAAGGCATCAACCTAGGATACGTATAATATCTTTAAACGATTTACTTCTTTTTATTATGAAACAAGTGTATGTTCTCATAGTATTTGTAAATTCTTCATTTAAAATAAAACTCCTCTCCCATTCTGTTTCATTCTCTATAATCATTTATGTACAAGAAGAAAGAAAGAAGAGTAGAAGAAAATATTGATTTGGGGGGCTAGCGACTAGGGAAGATATAATATAGTTTTAAAAAATAGATTATAAAGATCAAAAGAGTACATAGTGAGTTTCTGAGTATAAGCTTGTGAACTATTTTAGAGATGATTTATGGGAACTGAACCTACCAAAATGCAACTTTCATCTATGGAATAAACATTTTAAATACATTAATCATGGGTACACTAAATATTTGGCATGTTAAATTTACTTACATTTTGGTAATTTGGTAGAGTCTCTTTCCCATGAATTGCCTAGTGTCCTTCCAAATACACAAAATTATAATGTGTACGAGCATGGAATGAGTTACTCTAGGGATACACATTTCCTTTAGTAGAGGATTTTGTTTTCTTCTTCCTTTGATCAGGACAATGTTTCATAATTTGGAAGTAGATGTTAGTAAATTGTTATGAAGTTATGGGAACTAAGTTTAATCAGAAGTGACAATCTATGATCAGTAGGTAAACCTTATAAAATGATGCTCTTCTGCATTATGCCAAATTTCATGACTGCTTGTTTACAATGTTTTCATTATAAGTGACTGAAGCACATTCATCAACATATAGTACATTCTGAATACCTCCATTAATAATTTAGTTGTACAATAAAAGTATAACAGGTAAACAGCTGTCTTCTCGCTATGTCCTTACATAGTTCGTAAAGAGAGAGATTGAGGAGGAGGCAGGGAGGTAGTCTTTTCTTATAAGGACACTATTACTGTCACAGCAGGGCCCTGGATCCATATGACCTGATTTAAACTTAACTGCTTTCTTAGAGACCTATGTTCAAAGGCAGACACATTGGGAGTTAGGGTTTCAATGGATGAATTTTGGAGGAACACAAACATTCAGTCTATAATATTTTCCCTTTTGTATTATACTTTACTTCTACATATTGTGTATGTGTATATACACACACAAACACACATATATGTGTATGTATGCATGCATGCATGTATATGTGGCATGTCTTATTAGAAAAGCACAAATTAACTGAGTCTATGCACAAGCAGTAAAGTTCAAAGACTGCTGATCTAGGACATATTTTAGTTTTAGTGTTAGGAAACTATGTCTCAAGACAGCACAGTACATTTTTAGGTACCTCTTTTGGAAACTTTCTAGTATTTTCAGTTAAAATATGTCATCCAATAATGCTCATTCATTGGTTTCACTTCTACTACTTCATACTTAATAAAACAAACTTATTCCTTCTTACATATGTGCAATTATTAAAGGTAATTCAATGTATTTAAATATTTTTTGAGTGCCTCTTATGCCACTGAATGCTGAAAATATTATATCCAACCCTGTGGAGTTTATAGTGTATTTGTGGAGAAACTCAATTACAAGGATTATTTTGTTGAAGTAGGGTGAGATCAAGGAGGATGTGACTGTGAAGTTATGGATAGATATTAACTAAACTTGTCATGGCAATAATTTCACAATATATGCTGTACCCTTTAAACTCATATAATATCATATGTCAATAATATTTGGTTGGGGTGGGGGTGGTTGGGGAAAAATGCAGACAACTGTAATTGAACAACAAAATAGTTATTAAAATAATATTTCAATAAAAATTTCAGGGGTGGGGGGCAAGGTCCAAAGGGAGAAAAGTGAAAATAGTGGCTACACAAAGGAAAAACATCTAAAAAGCACAGAGTGGAGTTAACCGAAACATTCCTGAACATAATGCTTTGGGAAAATACACCCTCCCATGGGCCAGGGCAGGAAGGAGAGCCTTTGTGGAAGGGCAAAGCTGATGTCCTCAAGTCCTCAAAGTGAAAGAGAACATGACATATCTGGGGACATTGTCAACGATTCAACACCTCAAGCAGAATAGGTGGTGAATGTTGGAATCTAAGTTGGAGCTCGATCAAGAAAGTCTATTAGTAATGGCAAAAGTTGAGGTTTTATATGCAGGGCAATAAGTAACAGTTAAAGGACTTTAAGCCAGAAAAGGATATATTTGGTGGTATTTTTTAAAGTTTTTGCTAGTTGTACAGTGAAAAAATGCTTAGATGATTATAGGCCAAAAGGTAAGAATCGATGATATCCACAAAGACTACCCGGCTGGTATCGATTTGATGGTGGTATGGCATTGCTAGAAGGGCCAACCCCCTCTCCCAACATTTTTCTTGTGGGACAAAGGCACATTTATTGGCCTGTAAGATCTTCAGGGTCTCCAGGGATTTTTAAAGCAAAGAAGTGAAAGTTCAGCAATAAGGATGAAGATGTGAAGATGTTTATTTATAGGTATTCCAAAAGACACAGAGGACTGCCTTGGAGTAATAAGATCAAGAGAAAGGAGTCCAGGGTAGTACCAAGATAAGGTATGAGTGAATAGAAAGAAGAAACTGATTACTAGAATGTTTTGCAAGGTAACCAATTTCTAGGGGGATTTAAGCCATACTGGTAAAACTTGGCCTCAAGATCTCCATTCCCCAGTGAGAGCAGCAGTATAGCACTTTCTAGAAGTTAGTGGTGGCCTAAACTGATTGTCCTACTGAGACTGTCTTGTCCTAGTTGACAAGCTACGTGTTAAAAACGGCAGCAGTGTCAAGCAATATCACTGGTCAAGCCCTTTGGACAGTAGTCTCTTGTGCTCCAGGCCACAAAGCTCCCATTCCTAACTCTATCTTGCTGTAATTGATTTTATATCCCTTCATTAACTTGGTTAGTCCTCGTAAAAGAGATTCCAGTTTACCTACGTCAGAAGAGTTTATAAAATTTAGTTTTTAATTTGTAGCATTTTTGTTCCCACAGAATATGTACTTAAAGTGGTTAAAACTGGTAATATATCTTGGTGGGGAAAGTAAGACAATGGGAAAGGGTAGATAACAAAATATGTCAATGGTGAGGTTAGGTGTGTAAAATGCCTGCTGTAAGGTCTTGTATTGTAGCTGTAACTAGGCTACAAATTTGGTTATAGTATTTTCTACGATACAGCCTATGTGTACATGTATGTAAAGGGATGTGTTTGTATCTGGTGATTTAGAAAAGGAATAGGCATAGAGCTATAAGGCTCCGTTTTTTGTGACTCTGTTAGAGACTTATATGGTAATGTTTAAAGGCTTTAATGTCATGGCCTCTTGTGATGAATCTATCCTCTGTGATTTCTGTTCACAGAAAGTTTGCTGAAAGGCAGCCCAAGTAAATGATATATTGCGGTTGTCAAAGATCACAGCAATCACTCCAAAATCTATTTCCAAGCACCTAAACCTGTGAAGTTTATGGAGATTCAGCCCCCACCCCAGCTCTTGAATGTTCTTCTCTGCAGCTAATCATACTAAGCCATATATTTTTAAATGACACTCTGGACCCTTCACCCTGGCCAAAGCCAATTACTCTAGATTAAAACAGTTCTGACTTTGCACATGGAGTAGCTGTTCTCACAGGTGCTCTGATGTGCTGTCAACATTGCTGGCTGAGTTCAATCATGGCTACTTGAACTATTTAAGTTAGAAAACATCTGGGGAAGCTCAGATCTTTCTACGAGCCTGAATTTGAACTGTAATTCACTGAAGTAAATAAACAAAAAAGAAGTTGGTGGAAAAAATACGTGAAGTGAGAGGAAAAGACCAGTGTTGCTATTATTACTTCTCCTCATAGCATATACCTTGATAGTAAAGAAAAAGAGAGAGATACAATATCAAATAGTACATAAAAAAGCAAATTTATTAGTGAGTTTGTGTTTAAAAATTTCATAGCATAAAATTCCTCAATGACTATTTATGCTTTATCCTAAGCACTGTAAGCTTATATAAACCACTGTAGCTGATTCACCAAGACACACAGAAGTACTTAATAAATGGTTCTTCACTTCCCTTTTCTACTTTCCTAAGGAATGTTCTTCCTACAGTAATGTACTTGGTAGAGACTTCTTAAAGAAATCTCTAATTTATAAGGTAAAGACAATAATAATGTTTTTGATAATATTTGTGGAAAAGAACTTTGAAAAAAGAAGCATTTGCATTTAGATTTTGGAAACAAGCATGGTGCCAGTCATTGGAAAAATCTGGATTCACTTACACATTTTTAAAAATTTGAAACCTCTCCCTCTCTTCTTTGGACTCTTCCTGTCCTAACTCTTTACATTTCCCACTTTTCTCTTATTCCCACCAGCACGAGTCTTCCCCTTTTCTTTCCTTAGTGATATAGGAGAAGTATGTTCAGTCATCATTATATAGCTACAAATTAACTATTATGCAATGTCTTTCAGGTGATTTCAGATGATGACAACTTACATTACATAGCTGATAGAGAGAGCTTAAAACTGAGTGATATTATGATAGAACATAATATACAAAATTTTACTATTGATAGTAAGACTTATCGAGTCATTTTAATAGCTTCTTAAATATTTTCCAAATATTAAATCATGTGAAATTCACAGAAATTTATAAAGTTTAATTATTGCTTTCATATTACATATGAGGAAATTATGGTACACAGAGGTTAAGTGATTTTTCCCATTTAGGTTTTAAATAATTTTCTCCAACGTAGGCCCAAGTTCTTCTATCTAGCATTTGGGCACAGTCTAGCTTCAAAAATGACACTTTTTATATATGTGTACTAAACGATCTGTATAAAGAGCACAAAAGAAAAATATATATAGTATAATATCAGAAAGTAATTATTTTTAAAATTTCAAATACTTCTCAACTAATTTAAATCATCTCTGTAACAAGATAATCCTTAGGCAAATATATATATGATGAGATGAATATATATGCATAGAAAGTAAATGTATACAGAAAGATTTTTATTGTAGATAATTTAGAAAATGTACATATATTTTTAAAGAAACTAAAAATTACAAGCAATTTAAAAAGTAAAGAAAAACCACTGACAGCATTTTGGCGAATTTATCTTCAATCATTTATACATGTACAGATAAGCGTTTATGTATTCCGTAAATTCTGACATTCTGATAATATTAATTCTATTTTGCCATTCATAGTTTGCCATTAAAATTGGCCCAAACTTTCCCAAACCCATTTCTCTGTATGATCTGTTCAAGTAAATAATGTTTTCCCCACAGAGTATTGTAATTAATGGTGACCACAGATACCCTTCCACTGTCACGACCTTAATGGAGACATTTTCTGAGCCCTCTTCCCCACAAATGGCCACAGTTTAGAAATGGGTATTGTCTTGCCCCCTCTGATCCCTCTTCCCAGCAAAGCACACACAATGCCTTCTCAGAGGCAGACCCTCACCCAGTGCAGACTGAATTAAACTCAAATCAGCACAATAAAGAAGACAGTAGATGGTAAGTCATTGAAACTTGAACATTTGGCCAACCCAAAATTGTAATAGTTTGAAATAGCCCTACTGGCAAAATGTATTTAGAATCAAGTAGAAAAGCATTATTTTGGTATAGTGCTAGGCTCACTCAGTGGAGTCTTGTTGAGAATATTACCATCATCTCCCAGTGTAGTGCATTTGTTATTACCTGTGTCCACTGACATTTACAGAATATTCTTGGGGGAATGCCTTAAGCTTAGGACAATAAAATCCATTTTTGTTTATTTTATTGTCACAGAAAGAAATACATTTTAATTACTTCTAAGTACTTCATAACAATGGATCTTATGGGTATTGGATCAGGTTTTTATCTATTTTGTATATCCCTACATTTTAAAAGAATTTTTTCCCCTTGCATTCTCTGGAATTTGCATAGCAGTTTGTTGATTTAATTTGTGGACATTTTAAATCAAGAATGCCAAGGCTTCTACCTTGTGTTACCTGGGGGAGCATTTTACACTCTTGTTTTTCCATACATGCATTGAAAATAAATTCCCCAAGCCGTGTATATTATTAATGGTGGCTGGCCATGCCTGAGACTTGTGTGTAGGAGTATAAAGCCATAACTTAATCAAATTCATCATTGGTATATAATTCACCTCTACTCCCACAAAAATCAGACTAAGAAAAGGAAGAGTGAAGTTTTTGTTAACTGTTTATTTTTTGTTTCCAAGTAGTTTATCTCACAGATTGCTTTTAAAATTTTAGGAAAGGAAAATGTAGCAATGCTCTTCAAAATAGACCCTGAAAACACATTTATGCTTTTATGATTATAAAGTGTTGAATAAGAGAAACACTGTAGAAATTTCAATACATTTTTAGTGTTCTGTCAATTTCTATAGACCAAACTTTAAATGATTTCTATTCACTTTAAACGATATTGTTAAAGGGTTCTTCTCTCATTAGTGTTGATGCAAAGCACTAAAATGCTACCCGATATACAACAAGCATTTATAAATCATACATCTGATCATCTAACTAAAAGCTTCCCATGGTCTCCTCAGCTACAGGGATTCTGAGTAGCTGCATGAAATTTATAAAGAAAAAAGACCAAAAGCCTTTTAAATTTTCCTTCATGATCTAGAGCTGGTGATGAGAGAGAAATAAAGAGGTTCCACAAATCTTTAGAAGCTATAAACCATTGTGTCTGCTTTAGCATTTATCAATTTTTAACCACTGTTACAAGACCTCTAGCAATCAATTATTTCCTGGCTCAATGAAGGACTCAAAGCTATACCAGATAAACCAGCAATCAATTTTACTACTTTGTGGCTGACTTCTAAATATGTATCTTTTCACCACATTTAAAATAAACAAGGTTAAAATTTTCCTGATTCTGAAACAATAGTTTCATAGCACACAAGAAAAATGATTTTTAATGGGAAGAAAGAATACTTTTAGATTCACATGGCCTCCTTCCATTTTCCTTTACTCAAATTAACAGAGGAAGTTGAGGAAGTAAAGACACTTTTTCCTTTTCTGCTTTGCATGAAACTGGATTGTAATTGATGGGAATCTCACCTATTTCCATTAAGCCACCATCTTTCTTTGTCTCATTTCTGTTAGATTGCTATCATACAATGCAAGAGGAATACTTAGTAGGGAGTGCTGGTTAGCATCTTCCCCTGGACCTCAGCTGTTGACACCACAGGATCACAAATCTCTCCTAATTTTCCATTCTCTTATATTTTCACTTCATTTAAATTGTTCTCAGTTTGCATTCATAGCTTTTTTTTTTTTTGATGCATATTTTCTTTTTTTTTATTTTTTTTATTTTTTTTATTTTTTTATTTTTTTTTTTTTTTATTTTGTAAGTTTTTTTATTTTTCCCCCAGCCTCCCTGCCCTTGCTCTTCCTCCCCCCTTGTTCTTTGTGTCTTTTTTTTCTCCTCCCCCTTTTCCTTTTTTTTGTTTGGTCTCTAATTTACAATGTCTGCACACAGTTCAGTCACCAGAATACTACATTATATTTCAGAAACCCTTCAGCCTGGTATCAAAAGTAAGGGGTATAGGTTTGGGTAATGGGCTGGAAATGATGTTGAAACATTATTTAAAAATAAAAAAATAAAAGTACCAATTTTATTTTTAACGATTGATTTTGAAAACATTGCCTTAGCCATTTCGAACATGCAGCTATTACGGATAAGGCTCTGTGTTAACCAAAGTAAGAGTATAATACACACATTCCTGCACACATTATATTGATGTAAGGGGTATAAATCTGTTTTCAAAGGGTTGCTTCCTTTAAAAAGTCATCAGTGAAAACCTAAAATACAAAAATAAAAAAAATCATTTAGGGAATAGGAGGATTCCAGGAAAAAAACTACAGACCCTAAAAAGAAAATCTATGGGAGTAAGTGAAAAATGTGTTAACCTATCCAACTTTGCAAATGAGTAAAAATCAATAAAGTAAAGACAAAAGAATCTCCACATAAGCACTGTAGTTCAGTTAATAAAGCTGTTTCCTACCCGGGTACAGGTTACTAATTTTAATACTATTATTGAGGTATATGGGAATTGAGAAATTAAGAAAATGGATGATAGATGTTAGGAGTTGGGTTTCTTACTATTGGAGATTCAGGTGAGAAGCAAGGTAGAAAGCTAGAATGATCTTGTGGTGACAAATAACCACAGAAACTTTGGAGATATCAGTATAAATTAATGTTTACCCTAATAGAGACACACAGAGTTATACACAGAATGTGTGTGTGTGTATACAATCACACACACACATACACACACACACACACATATATATGTATAGAGAGAGTTGGTTCTAAGAGGAATCTTTCTGGGAATTCCCTTCACTTCTATTTTCTGGTTTCACAGTTTCTGCTTATGTTTTGGCCATTTCCAGTTAATGTGCAATGGAAAAAGCAATGAATTAGAGTTTGTCTCTATTTTGTACTAAATAGGCAATGTAGAATAAGGTCATTTTATCCACAAGTGGCAAATAAATATATAAATTAATTAATTGATTAATAAAAAATAAAATTCAGGTTTTATCCTTTCAATTTGACTGCTTTGTTTTGTATAAAGAATGTTTGATACATAAGTTAATTAAAAAGGTGAATTAGGTTATATATCATTATATTACATCATTGTTATATGACAGAGTAACTTCACTATGGCTTTGATGGGCTCAGAAGTCAGTACTATAACTTGATGTACAGCATGTCTTCTTTTATTTTCTTAAGATAAAAATTGATATAATTATTGATACTCATGTTGAAATAATTTTTATAAATGATTTGAATTAATCAAAACTTTCTTCTGGGCCAAAAATGACTTCTCTATACCTAATGTTCAAAAGCAGATACTTATATTATAATTATAATAAACTATAAGAAACAGAATATACATAAACATTATACACATGAGAAATGAAGACATTTTTAGATCAATGTCATTGCTCTGTGACATTATTTAATACAGTATTTATTAAATAACTTATTAATCAATGAAACATCCTAGATATTTTATCTATTAAATAAAGGTTAGCAGAAGAATTTAAGTAATACTTCAAAAAACTTAACAATTTAAGTTTGAAAGAAAATAGAAAATATTATATGTCAGATGAAAAATGTATTAAAAGCAGCAATATAATCTAAAGTGAAATAAAATTATTTAATATCCAATTATTTCTTTGATTTATTGTATAACTTTTCTAAATTAATATTTTAGGTGACACAATTGTCGGTATAATTCAAGCATTGAAGAATTGTAGTGATGAAAATAGATCCACTCTTCATACTATTATTTATTTTTGCCCTTCATTAAATGAAAGCAAAGAGCTAAAGTTATTTTTTATTTATTTTTTCTAATTTATTTATTTTAATTGTTGTTCAAGTAAAGTTTTTTGTCTTTTACTCCCATCCCAGCTCACCCCTCCAGTGCTCCCCACCTCCCTCCCATTTCCACCCCCCTCGGTTTTCATCCATGTGTCCCTTATCCTTGTTCCAATAAACCCTTCTTCCCCTTTGCCTTTTATTTTTTTCAGCAGGTAATGGGAACAGACTAATGGAGAGCAGATGACACCTAGTGGGGTGGGAAGAGATGAGGGGGTAGAGAAATTGAGCAAAAAGGAAAAAGGACTCACGGACATGGACCACAGTGTGCTGATTGCTGGTTGAGAAGGGTATAAAGGGACTAAATGGTAATGAAAAAAATCAATTAAAAATAAAGTATATATGGCAATTTTATAAGAAGAATCAGAAATGGTCAACTGGCAATGGGCAAATGCTGCACATGGTAATAGGATGTATCTAAACAGAACTTTCATAGAAAGCACATCAATCTTCATAAGGGCCATTTCTCACCGGAAGACATCCACTGACCACAATTATATTGTCACTCAGTTGTTATCAATGAGAAATCTTTGGAGACTTTAAAATGCATATATTTGTATGAACCAACAGTTTTATCTGATGTCCTAATGGTACAATTTACTTTCACTTCTACTACAAAATAACTTCCTGAGATGATACAAACAATACATATAGAAAATACTAGCATTTGGACTTCATAAAAATTAAATGATTTAGTAATCACTCAATTTAATAGTTGAATGAGTTTGTAATGGTTATTAAGCATTAAATGATTGCTACTTGAAACTGGATCAGGAGAGTCATATACTCTTTCACTGGCTGACCTAATATTAGTCTCCCACAGGGCTCCCATCTTCACCTTTTCTGAGCTCATTCTGCACATACCTTCCAGGACTATCCTATCTCCATGGCTTCAAATATTCCCAACTATTTACAGGTAGTAGTTATATCTACCCACTATTTAGACTTTTCTGACACTCTAGATCACCTACCGCACTTCTCACTCAAAACACAGTAAAATCAAACTGGACAAACTTAAATTGTTTACTTCCTTAAACCAAAAGCTTCACTTATTCTTTAATTATTACTGAAACATATGTCGTGGAGAAGTGGATGAATTCAAGTTTGGACCAGGAAAAATATAATTTGGACCCCTAAAACTTCCTGCTGTGCCAGAAAATGAACAAGTTTTAATACTGATGGGGACTTTTCAAAAGGACACAGGAGAATTCTGCTTTTAGGTACCATTAAGTAGCTTAGGGCTCATCAGAGCTTCAGAAAATGCAAAAAATATAATAATCCATACAAAGAAATATTAGTTTAAAACTTTTAGGGAGTTGGTAAACCAACAGGATCTGCACAGGCTCAGACTGCTAAAAGGGGAGGGCCTTGGAAAACTGAAATGGATTCTGCATTCACTTTATTGTGGGGCTATTTACTGATTCTGGGGAAAAGCAATCATCTAAGAGTTCTTACTTAACTCCAGTCAGATCCATAGCTAGAGAAAAGAGAAACCCAAAGGACATTTGTCTTAGGCTTGGAGAGTGTCGAGAATTTAGTTGGAATCTCTTTTAGGACAACAGTCAAATTCTGAGTTAGTGCAGGATAGGGGATGAAAAACAGGTGAGAAACCTCTTAGATGTGGAGTGATGTTTTGAACAATGTCCTAAATAAAATATTACTGTTGGGATCTGCCAAGAAGATGCCATAAAAGATAGTAGGCTCTTAGTTGGAAATCCTTGGGGAGGGAGGATGTAATAAAGACAGTTCTATCAAGATGGCAATCAACTTGAAACTCCCATCATCTTTGATTAAAGTAATGTGATCAGACACTGTTCTATTTGCCAAATGCAGGAAATAAAGAACTTCAGAAGGAACATGAAATCCTTAAATGTTCATAAAATTTTCATGCACAGTATCCACTATTCAATGAGAAATTTGAGAAGCCCTGGCTGGTGTAGCTCAGTGGATTGAGCACAGGCCTGCGAACCAGAGGATCTCGGTTCAATTCCCAGCCAGGGCATATTCCTGGGTTGCAGGCTGGTTCCCTGCAGGCCAGTTCCCAGCAGGGGATGCACGAAAGGCAACCATACATTGATGTTTCTCTCCCTCTCTCCTTCCCTTCTAAACAAACAAATAAAATCTTTTAAAAAAAGAAATTTGAAAGGTGCTCCAGAAATATTAAATATATTCACAAAAAAGATAATTAAAAAAGAAACTGTTATATAGAAAATTTAGATTTTGGATTTAGTTGACAAGAATTATAAAATAATTTTCAGTAATATATCCAAAAACATAAAAAGAATTGGACAAAATTGTTATAATAATAAAGTAATAAATGTAGTCCTTAAAAGTCAAGTGAATATTCAATAAACATAAATACAATATGTAAAATCAAAAAATCATCAGAAAGGGATGAAAGCAGATTATAAGCACGAGAAGATAGGATTTGTAAGGTCAACATTACCCTGATATCAAAACTCAGGCAAGGAAATTACAAGAAAATATAAAGGACAGAAAAGATCCTCTATGGATATTAATTCTAATGTAATTAATAGTATATATCATACACTGGGTGTGTATGTATGTGTGCATATATGTGTGTATATGTGTATATACATAAATGTGTATATGTACATATACACACACACTGCTAATGGTAACAATAAATCAAAGAGTTTGAGTGAGTTCAAAGGAATAGGGGATATTCTTCATTAGCAGGTAATGCCAGCCATTATTAAGTATAGAAACCAGAAAGAATTAGAAAACAACTATTTTGTATTACTCAATAGTTATATATTTAGACAAAGATCATCACTGAATGTTTAAACAGGGTGGTAAATTTTGCTGTGAAGCAGGATATTCAAATTGCATCAAATTATTTTTCACAGATTGCTTTTTAATTATAAATCAGAAAACCTAATGTTATAGAGGAGCATTCTGCAGATACCACTTGAACCAAGGGATAAACAATGGGGGAAAAAATGACATTGTGTGCTTCTGATTAGATGCACTTAAAACTATCACCTACTTTGGTCCAAAATTGCTTCATATAAATCTAATAATGAGGAGACAATCAGAATAATCTGTGTTTTTGACATTTTACAAAATAGCTGGATCTGACTCTTCAAATTTATCATGACCTTGAAAGTTAAAGCAAACAACAAAACAAAACAGGGAATATTTTAAAGATTAAAAGAAACTGAGAAGGTGTGACAACTAAATACAAAGGCATGAGCTTAGCTAAATGTTTGAAGCCCTGATCTCCCTCCCAAAAGTTATAAAGTCACAATTGGCATCATGGGTAATATTTAATTTAGATTGTATATTATATAAAATGGTTGTATCAGTGTTAAATTTCTGGGATATGATAATAATGCTATAATTATATAGGAGAATATCTTTGTTCTTAGGAGACACCAATGGAACTTTAAGAATGAAGTGTAACAGGTTACATTTTGCAATCTCTTTTCAAATAGTTTCAAAAATAAGATGTTCTTGTGTGTATGCCCACTCTCCTGTGTTTTTGTGTGGAGAGGGGAGAGAGAATGTTAGAATATTTTTCTCCTGATATAGATAGTATCAAATAAAACAAGCATTGCTGAATAGTAATATAATGTAGTATTTTCCTTATCTATACCCTGTGTCTTATCCCCTCAGGATCCCTTTCATCAGGTCTCCTGTACTTAAGAATAACAAAGGAGCAAGAAGTCTAAATTCTAGTACTCATCTTACTCCATGCATAGTGCTCCAGTATTATTGACTCTCTCTCCTATGCTGTACTTTACATCCCCGTGACAATTCTGTAACAACCAACTGGGAATACTTAACCCTGTTACTTTCTCCAAGCCCCTCCCACCTAGCAACTGTCAAAATGTTATCTGTATTAAGCACTGGGGTGTACACCTGAAACTAATCTAATATTGTATGTCAACTATAATTAAAAATAAAAAAAGGATTTAAATTATAAAAAAAGTTTAAATTAAAGATAACATCCATAACAATATTATAAAAGAACATGCAGAGATATTGAAACTTTTTTACATATATTAACAGGACCAACAATTACCTTATTTATATTAAAGATGAAAATTTGAGATAAAGAATAAAAATAACAGTTAAAAGTATTTACCTGAGATTCATAATTTAATCAAGTAAATTTTCATGATTTATAATTACCTTTCCAATTGGATATGACAGACAAAAATTTAAACACTTTCATATTTTCTCAGAGATTTTTGTTCCTTCCATTTGAATGATCGGGGAGATCATTTGTTCCAATAATAAACAAATCCACCTTTCCAATCTATTCTTAGAAAATTATAAAATGGTAACACACATTACTTATTTGCTTCAGGACCGTACTTTATAAATATTTGGTTCTCAAAGAAGACCTGCTGTAACAAAAGCTTTGAACAAACATTTCATTATAGTTGTGAATGCTGAGTTTCTTTTTCATCTGTTTTTCACATACGAGCAGGTAATTGAGGATCTGATGTTTCCTTGTGCATTGAAATTATAGTGTGAAGTGAATTGCTCTATTTCTAGTTATCATTTCTATTGGGCCACCTCAGCCTGATCATTTGTATGCAATCATTTGCAAGTTTCTTTTGCTCTTTCTTCCATCTCTGAAAGGTCAGCAAGCATTACTGTCCTGCCTTGACAATGGAGGTCACTGAAGTACGCTGAGAATAAGGAAGGCTTGCAAATGATCAGCAAAAGCCATTAAGTTCGGCAACTCCAATGCAGGGAACATAATTAGTATGCTTGCCAACTACATCTTATGATACAGTTTCTTAACCCTTTAGCCATCTCCTTTGTTTTTCTTTGCTCCCAATACTCAATTCAATTCAATGCTGCAAGTCTAAACTAAACATTCCCTTAGCTCCAGCAACCTCCAAATTATCTGAGAAATAGGAATCACTAAGAACACGCACAATGCTCTCAATTACTATCTGAATAAATAAATAAATGAATGAATCCACATGTATAAAATAAGATAGATAACCCACTTTCAAAGGGATATGAAATCTAGGATAGCAAGACAAGAACAAATGTTTGTTTTAGAACAAACAAACACACGGTCTAAAACAATATATCTTTGACTATGCTGTCCGAGGAAGCAGAGAATGTGAATATTTTACCTGCATTTTTATCTTGAATGCACACAAGAATATCTGGAACATTTTAAGTCTCCAATAATAGTTGCTATAAGCATATCTATCAAGGTAGTATCTTCTAGTTAAGTGCTGTTCACATTGAAAACACAGACGTCACCCTTAGACTTCCAGTTAGGAAACCCGCAATTGGATGTTAAATTTGATAGAGAACATTCCTAAATTTTATTACTAATGTCTATATATAATTATAATATTGTATTACTACATATATAACACATCACTAGTCTCCATACTTATACCCTAGCTTCAAGTCATATATATATTACTATATTATATATTATATATTATATATTATATATTATATATTATATATATACCATATCACTAATTTCCATACTTATGCCTAGCTTCTTCCAGACATTGTCAAAACAGAACCGAAGTGGTACTTTGAAAATGTAAGTCAGAAAAAATAAAAATAAAAAAATAAAAGTGTAGGTCAGATTATGCCACTCTCCTCAAAATCTTTCCCTAGCTTCCCGTTATATAATGATCATTAATGTGAAATTCATAAAATGGTTTTTAAGTCCTTCATTCTGTCTCCAATTTATTTTCCCACTTACTCACTTTGTTTCAGTTGTTTTTGCTTCCTTGCAGTTTTTTTTTTAAGATTTTATTTATTTATCTTTAGAGGGGAAGGGAAGGAGAGAGGGAGAGAAACATCAATGTATGGTTGCCTTTTGTGCATCCCCTGCTGGGAACTGGCCTGTAGGGAACTGGCCTGCAACCCGGGTATGTGCCCTGACTGGGAATCGAACCGCAATTGTCTGGTTCGCAGGCCGGCACTCAATCCACTGAGCTACACCAGCCAGGGCCCCTTGCGGTTTTTTTTTTTTTAAGATGCCAGGAAAATTGCTGCTGCTGGGTCTTTGGACTTGCTATTTCCTGGCTCTGATATCCATATAATCCCCTTCTTCATTTTCTCCTAATTAACCCAAATGTTGCTATATCAGCAAAGCTATCTTTAATCACCTTATTTAAAATTTGCAAATTCCACCCTGGCTGGTATGGTTCAGTGGACTGAGTGCTGGCCTATGAACCAAAGGATTGCTGGTTTGATTCCCAGTCAGGGGCATATGCCTGGGTTTCAGGCCAGGTCCCCAATTGGGGGAGCACCAGAAGCAATCCCAAATTGATGTTTCTCCCTCTCTTTCTCCCTCTCCTCCCCTCTCTAAAAATAAATAAATAAATAAAATATTTTTTTAACTTTTTTTATTGATTATGCCATTACATTTGTTCTATTCCCCCCCTCCATTCCCCTCCACCCTGGATACCCCTCCCCCACCATTCCCCCCCTTTAGTTCATGAATACGTGTCTCAAATTCTTTAGATTCTGTATTTCCCCTACTATTCTTACCCTCCCCCTGTCTATTTTCTACCTACCGTCTATGCTACTTATTTTCTGTACCTTCTCCTCCCTTCTCCTTCTCCCACTCCCCTGTTGCTAATCCTCCACGTGATCTTCATTTCTATGGATCACACCAAGGCACATCATCATTACATTAGCCAAGATTAAAATGAAGGAGAGAATCCTAGAAGTAGCAAGAGATAAGGGGACAGTCACCTACAAAGGAGTTCCCATCAGACTGTCAGCTGATTTCTCAAAAGAGACCTTACAGGTAAGAAGGGGCTGGAAAGAGCTATTCCACGTCATAAAATAAATAAAATCTTCTAAAAAGTTTAAAAGTTTGCAAATTCCTCTTACTAGGCCACTTCGAATTCTTCTTACTTTATTTTTCTCCACAATAATGGTGTCTACTTATAAATATTTTAATCTATTTTTTCATTTTCTGTCTTGCTAGAACATGAGTACCATAAGGGGAGAGATTTGCCTTTTTGTTTTGTGTTATATACTTAATATCTTAAATATTCTCAGCACACAGTATGTGCTCAATATATATGAAAATGAAAGATCAAAAGTATGTTAGAAAATGAAGTAAAAACCAAACCAGTAAAAACGGGGATAAAGATAGATAAAGAGCACCATAATTGAGTGGAAATATCATGCAAAAATATTGAACACATAATGAAGGAAAAATTAGTACAATACACCACCAAATAAGATAATTCTCATTTATAAATAAGCATGGTATTAAAATAATTTCCTATGTTTATGACCTGTCAGGGTGATGAAAATGCGTGACAAAGCACACAGCCTGTCTTAAATGCCCACCGCATGTCAAAACATACATTAATTTTCCGAGATGACAAAATGACCTTAGGGACTGTATCTTGCTCTAAGCAACAAAGAATAAAGCGTACACCAAAAAGAAAAACAATATTACAAGAAACCATGGAAGACATATGTGAGAGAGACCTCTGGGGCTAATATCTGGAAAATAAAACAAATGCAGCTATACCACATCAAAGTTTTCCATATTCAATTTTTTTACAAATTACAGTGTTATCATCACACCACAATTTCCAAGTACATGAACAAGAATACAACAATCAAGAACATTTTAAAAACAACTTTTCTAAATAAAATTCATGGAATACCTTATTTTTCATTTATCTCTACTGATTTATAACACTTTTTAAAAAATCTGTCAAAAGAAATGTAAAAACTTCCACTGTTATATTATTGCAATTGTTTTCATTGAATTTACGTTTTATGATTTTACTGGTATGTACCTGTAATCGCTTTAGCCTGTCTGGATATCTGGGGAAAAACAAGACCTACAGGACAATTAATTAGTTGTAAGAATAGCTTCAGCATTGCAGACATCTAGCACCCACAGCCCCACTCACTAATTTCACAAGCAAAATGATCCACAAGGTTATGCAAAATGCTCCATAATTGTGAACCATTATTACTGAATAGACTAGAAGGCAGGAGATTGAAGGTAGTTACATCTACTGCAATAATGCATGCAATCGACCTGGAGTCTATGTTAACACAGTGGGTATGAGAAGAGGAAGAAGACACGCAAGTAGTTGAAGCTGCTTGATAATTATCAATGTAAAGACTCGTATTACCATCCAATTAGAGTAAAGGTGAAGGGATTACTCAAAGAACATACATGAAGGACCCATGGACACAGACAACAGTGTAGTGATTAACTATGGAAGTAGGGGACGGGCTGATTGGTAGGGGGAAAAGATAGAAATATGGGACAACCATAATAACATAAAAAATAAAATTTTTAAGAACACTTGTATTACCATCCTATCAGAGTGTACAATTCTCGAAGACAAAAATGGTGTCTTACAGGTCCTCGTCCTTCCATGTCGCCTCTCTATCACACGGCCCTTGTGTCATGCACCAAGTGCGTTCCTTCTTCCTTTCTGTTTCCTGTTTGTTTCCAGTTAAGTTCACTCTTCCTGGCCTCTCTCAAATAATCACAATTGATTCTCTCATCATGCACAACAGCGTGTCTTATTCTTCTTCTCTCATCCTTCTACTCAATCTTCTCTCTCCTCAAATCAGCACTGATCAAAATGGCCAAATTCCTCAATCCTGAAGTACTTCTCTGTCCTCATCTTGCCGAATCTGCTTTCAAAATTTGATACTTTCACATTTTCAATTGCTTTATTTTTCTAAGATGTCTCTCCTCTCAAATTTACAGGGACACTTTAACCTAATACTATTCAGATTACCAGGAGGCTCTAAGAAACCCTACTTTTCTTTATTTGCTGACTTTCTCTTATTTTGTATTTGCCACATTTTTGTTCCAAATTCTCATCCTCTCTTTTTATTATCACTTACACTGCTGGTTTATGCCTCTTCCTTTCCCCCTTTTTCCTATTCCTTTCTTTTCTTTTTCTTCCCTCCTCTTTCTTTTCCTTCTCTTTCCATCAACACTTTTACCTCTTTTCTTCTGTTTTCTCTCTATACTAAATTATTATCCTAATCTCCTTCAAGTAATCATTTCCACGTAAGTAAATTTCCTAATATATATCACTGTATTTTATTTCCAGTCCCACTGGGCATTTCTACTTTCCTAACCACTGACACATTCACAGCCTAATGAGGACTGAACATATTCTTTCCTTTATGAAACTTCTCCACTGACCTCCACCAGTTTTCTTAACAATATCATTACTGCATCATTCTTGGAATGCTCCAAAATAAAGTTACTTTTTTTTCTCCCACTGATACCCACATGCAAATGCCATTTAAGATATCTGTATTCTACTTTTACTTCCTTCTTGCCTATGTTTTTCCTAATTTGAGTTTATTGCCTCATGCATGCAATATTACAATAAATTTTCAACTAATTTGCCTTTTCCAGAGAATGCTTAATCCAAAATTATTTTACTTCCAACCAGTGAAATAGATTAGGAAACATCTCTACATTCTCATGTTTCTATTTCCATTTTCAATGGCCAATATCAAGGCCTCTCAAATGACCAATGAAAGCCAGATCCTCACTGTGATATTTAAAACATTTTGCATGTAATCACTGTATCACTGCAGTTCATTTTATGTGAAATGTTGCTACATTTCCCACATAGCCCATCAGACGGTATTCTGAGAGCAGAAAACATCTTGTTTACTTGATAGCCCACTGACATACAAGGTCCACTCAGTCTCCTAGGACCTAGTCAGTCTATTAACAAGCTATTGCTCCCAGGAAAGCTTTTCCCCAAGTCTAACAGTCACATTCTTGGGTAAAGTTCAGCTTAGCTCTTTGGCCTATAATTCATCAGAGAAAAATAAATGCATGGTGAACTGATAAGGGAGAAAACAAAGAAAGAAAGAAAAAAATCCCCTACTTTCATCTTTCTACCTTTTCTTAATTGGTCTTCATTTGCAGCAATATCACTACAACTATTGCCAGGCAAAAAACAATAGCTAAATAGCACAAGCAGTGTTACCCTGTTACTATTGCAACACTTCTTACCAGGGATGACGTTAAAATTCAGATTCTGATTCAGTAGCTCAGGGGTGGGGCCTGGATTGCACATTTCTAAAAAGGTTCTCAGGTAATGCTAGTGTCACTAGTTTATAGGACACACTATGTATAACAAAACTATGTAAGTCCATGAAGTGAGAATGGAGGTTAGGTATACTTACGAAGTGGAAGCAAGAAAAAATAAAAATGAAAAACAAAAGAAGAAGATGGCTTCAACTTTGCCAGGGTACCAGTTAATCTGTTCCAGCTGGTTTATAATATGCAAATATAAAATCAATTAAGAGAAAGATTTCATCAAAAAGTTAATCATACTTCCCTGAATGAGTGGATCAGTTGGTTGGAGTGTTGTTTTATACATCAAAGGGTTGTGGGTTCAATTCCTGGTCAGGGCACATACCTAAGTTATGGATTCAGTCCCCAGTTGGGGTGCAAGCAGGAGACAACTGATTGGCCTTTCTCACACTGATGTTTATTTTTCTCTCTCCCTCCTTCCCTCCCTTCCTACCTCCCTCTTACTCCATCTCTAAAATCAATAAACATATCCTCAGGTGAAGGTTGAAAAAATAAATCATACCACTCCCATTTCCACACACTTTACAGAAAATCCACATATTTTTATTGCCTCTTTTTCTGAAGAAAATTCATTTGCCATTTCATAGCCTTTTGGTAACTTTTTGTAATTTGCAGTGATTGTCTCTCCAACCTCTTCATGGTTCCTGAGACTCGCCTTTTCTCCTTCACATGTATGCTGAATATTTTTAAATTTTTCATAATTTATTATTCTACTATGATTTCTGCATTTGTGGCATCTCAAATTGAAGGGGGACACTGTCTACAAAGAAAGTGAGCAAACAATGACTCATGCAAATACCAACACGCTATTCACATAAATGCATTTCTTGCTGGTTAAACAATTGTCACTAAATGAATAAGCAGTGTCTCCAATGACTCCTAACCTCAGAGTCAAAACATAACCTTTAATGACCAGCTGGCCTCAAGTGTAAAGTCATAAGAAAACCCTAAATCTTTATCATTGTGTAAGGAAAGAGGAAACGACAGGCCAGACCATGAGAAGGCTCGCGGGTTCCTCAGATTAGCAGAAAATTCCAGGGAAACTATCATATTTCTGTGTGGAATTTTTTAATGGCCTATGAGCCTGAATGTTAGCAAATATTGCCCAGTCGGGTCCTGGAATCAGAATCTTCTCACAGAGGGTAGGGGCTATATGGAAAGAAAGGAAAACACAGAGGTCAGGATTGAACTACTTCCTTTCCATATTCCAGGTAACTTCAGCAGAGAAAAGAGAAAAGAAACCAAAGAAAATACACTGAAGGAATTCAGTACATTAAATTAGGCACATAAACTAAAAATAGATTATATCAAGCTGTTGGAATATTTGTTTTTATTATTATATTGCACTGCATTTTAGAAGTCATGCATTTATTCTGTAGTTTGTAAAAAGGAAGTGAATAATAATTTATTCTGTTTATGTATAAAGTCTTGTTTAATAATGTGGCATCACAACTCTGAAGAAGTTATAGTTCTAGTAAATGTACATGCCACAACGCCAGCTCTCATCACAGCCATTCATATGTTGTCATTGTGCTAACGATGGCCCATGGACATGCTACTCACTGGATTGTACAGCACTGTAGTACAAAGCAAATAGAGGCACAGCGGCCACATAAAGCATCTCTGTTGTGTTTGTCGAGAAGCCAGTTTCATTGTAAGAAAAGCAATCTATGATGAGGTATGAGACAAACTAGAATCCAGTATACAGAAGAGAATAGACATGTAATTTAGAACTAAATTCATGAAAAACAAGTAGCTTCTACAAGGCATTTTTTTTGAAATGAGGTTTAGTTCATGCACGATTGTACCAAGTGGATAAAGAGTTTTAAAGGTAACAATAGAGCTGAACAACTAGAATAAGCTACAAAAAATGTAAACTTGTGAACCAATAGGTCTATATATCATTTAACAAGTCCTTGTACCCCCCATTAAGAAAGTAGGATTATTTTATAAGTGATTCCATGATCTAAGTTGTCTATCATATTTTAAATTTTATAATATGTCCCATAAATTAGAAACATAAAGTTGTATTATATATACATGATATTTATATATCTTCCCAGTTAGGATTCCGAGCAATTAAGATAAAAATCTAATGAATTCTACAGGATTATAATTCAACAAGCATATCATAAAATATTTACCCATGCTTAAACTGACTTCAGGAATAAATTAGTTCCATAATGCCATTTTAGAGTTGAAAAAAAATAAAGCCTAAAGAGGTTAAACAATTTGACTGAAAATCATGTATTTTTAAGTTAAATTATCATGGCTTCAACTTTGAATCATTCCTTTATTTAATTCATTACACTACTGTCTTATTCAGCAAACTAAAAATGCGCCATAAATTGTTTAAGTGCACTTGTCTCGCATGAGTCATTGTTTCTTTGGGAGTCTTTTCCATTCACATAAATAGTCTGACCATTAAGATGGTGGTTTGGAAATGAATTACTACTGACATTCAGGCTCTTCAAAATCCGTGGGATGAGATTTGTACACACATAAAGTCATAAACACAGAATCCGATTATGGGCCCAATAAAAGAATAATGTGGGTAGAAAACTGCACTCTGGAATATATGCCTCTCTGAAGCACTCTTCTTATCACTCTCCAATGACCATTAAACCAAACTAATATTAATGTGAACTTTGGCCCAAGTCCCAAATGGCTAGTCTACCTGAAGAGCCAAAGCCTTCTATTCTCTTCCTTCTAATGAATCCCCACTCCCATCTCAGGGAATAATGTTACCTCTGACCATGTCCGTTAGGTAGTTGAGTGAAGGACAGCTACTCGGTTACCTAAAGGAGCGAAATGTAACATGATGTCTCACTATTTAGAAAATATATTTGTGGGTGTTAGGGCAAGTTTTGTAGTAGAAATGAGTCCTTGGATAATTCTGCAGTCCTTTCATGTATATCCCTTATCTGTACTCAGCGATGACTTGTTTTTTTCTTGAATGTGCAGTAAACTATATACTAAAAAGTTTAATTCTTTTTAAACAAGGGAATGTGAATGTATTTTGGGGTACAAAACAGAGGACATTGTTTTTTATTCTATTATACAAAAAGTTTGATCATAAATATGTAGTCACACACATATGCACACACAGAGACACACAGGCACATGTACATTATTCGGCACATGTACACAGCCTGCTCGAGATTAGAAACCATGAGGAATTTAAAGTTACCCAAATAATGAGACTGCCTGTTTCCTTGACTCATAGCTTACAAAATAAATTCATTATATTCTACTAGCTTTGGTTGTGACAACAGAGACACCACTCACAAATTTAAATAAGGCCCCTTTACAGTAATTGTATTAAAAATGATGTGTTCAGTAAGTCATTTTTCTCTTCTAAATTCTCTAACCCTTTCCTGATTTCTCTTTCTCTCACCTTTTTTGATCACTGTTTTTGCAGTTGAAGGGTCATGCTGTGTAACTGGGAGGTAAAACCTGAGGAAATTGTCCTGCCTATCTGTAAACAGTCAACATGCTGACATTATTTTGTATTGAACAAATTTTGGGGCTTGTCTTCAGCTTTTCAGGCACATAAATTTAATTTTTATTAGTGTATACATTTTCAGACTTATTCTAACCATTTATATAAATGAGTAATGTAGGAATGAGTTCCAAATATTAACTAATTATGAGAATTAGTGATTCCTTATGTGAGGGGTTATCAATGTGTACACATATATAGGGTGGAGCAAAAGAAGGTTTACAGTTATGCATATGCATAACAGTTTATTATTGTATTATTATTTACTAAAAATTGCTTTATTTTCCACATGAAAAACTGTAAGTCTACTTTTGCCACACCCTTAAAAATTCTACAAGAGGACAACACAATTCAAGATTTGCTTGATATGCTCCAAAATCTAAATCAGAAAAATATTAATTTCTAGAAATTTCAAAATATGATAGCTGAAAGCAGCCATTTTTACAATAGGTATAAACCTCTCAAATGGGTCACTCATTCAAGTCAGTTGGTTAAGGTGCTGTCTTCATAAGGAGGATATTAAAAATTTCTTGTAGTTCATCCTTGTACTGTTTTAAAATATGTTTTTATCTGATTACAGTTATATTGATTAGACTTAAATTTTCTGAGTCACCATCAGAATCTAATCACATTTCCTTGGAATTCATCCCGGTGTTCTCTGAACACATGATTACTGCTGTGGAGCAAAGATTGTCTTTGCCCAAAGAAAACATTAGTAGTCCAATCTGACTCCCACAGAAATTTACCCTACAAAGACAGCTGGAAAATAAGAGCATCTGGAATTACATAAACAAAGGGAGTCACCTAAAATGGGGACACAATGAACCCACAATCAAATGGAATAGAAGATTCCCAAGTAGAAGAGCTGAATGAAATGGAGGTAAGCAAACTGTCAGACATATAATCCAAAAGAATGGTTATAAGGATGTTCAAGGAATTCAGTGACAACTACAAGGAACTGAGTGGGAACAACAAGAACATATATGTAAAAGGTAATAGAAACTATAAATATGAACCAGAAAGAAATGAAGAACACAATATCTGAAATAAAGGATATACTAGAAGGAATTATAAGCAGGCTAGATAAAGCAAAGGACCAAATTAGTGAGCTGGAAGACAAGAGAAAAAGAAAAAAACAGGTAGAGCAATAGCATGGAAAAAAAGACTAAAAAAATATGAAGACAGCTTAAGGGAACTATAGGATAAATGAAATGCAACAACATTTGAATCATAGGACTACCAGAAGGAGAAGAAAAGGAGAAAGGGATAGAAAACCTGTTTGAAAAAAAATGACGGAAAACTTCCCCAACATGGAGAGAGGAAAAGTAATGCAAGTTAAAGCAACACAGAGGGTCCTAATCAAGATGAAACCAAAGACACCTACTCCAAGACACATCATAATTGAAATGCCAAATTTTAAAGACAAAGACAGAATCTTAAAGGCAGCAATGGAGAAACAAGAAGTAACATACAAGGGAGCTCTGATAAAGCTATTGGCTTATTTCTTAACAGAAACACTGCAAGCCAGAGGTAATGGCAAGAAATATTCCAAGCAATGAAAAGCAAAGGCCCGCCTCCAAGCCTACTCTACCCAGTAAGACTCTCAATTAAAACAGAAGGCCAAATAAGGAGCTTCCCAGACAAAAGAAGGCTAAAAAAATATAGCTCCATCAAACAAGTATTGCAAGATATCCTAAGGGGACTGCTTTAAGAAGGTGAAGAAAAAGACTGAGATAAAGAGAGGAATATAGGTACAAAAGAAGAAAATTGCGTAAGTACCTATCAATAATAACCTAAAATGTTAATGGATTAAATGCTCCAATCAAAAGATATAGGACAGCTGAATGAATAAGAAAGCTTGACCCACATATATGCTACTTACAAGAGACCCATCTCAAAACAAAACACCTACACAGACTAAAAGTGAAGGGTTAAAAAAAATATTCTAAGCAAATGGACAGGAAAAAAGAGCTGGGGTAGCAATTCTTATATTAGACAAAATAGATTTCAAAACAAAGGGCATAAAAAGAGACATAGATGAATACGTTGTAATATTTAAGGGTAGAATACATCAAGAACACATAAACATTGTAAACATATATGCACCCCACATAGGAGTACCCAAATACCTAAGGAAAATCTTGGAGAACTTCAAGAAAGATATATACAGCAATACACTTATACTAGGGGATTTTAACACTCAGCTGTCAACAATGGATAGATCTTCCAAATAAAATGTCAACAAGGATATTGTGGAACTGAATGACACATTAGATCAAATGTACTTAACTTATAAATGTATCAACTTTCAACCCAAAGACGCACAATCCACATTATTTTCAAATGCACATGGAACATTTTCAAAGATAGACCGCATGATACGACACAAAACAAGCTTCAAAAAATTTCAAGAAAATTGAAATTATATCAAGCATTTTCTTTGACTTCTAGTCCTGAAACTAGAAATCAACCTCAGGGAGAATATGAAAAAGCATTCAAATTCATGGAGATTGAAGAGCACACTATTAAACAATAAAGGGTTAATAATGGGATCACAGAAGAAACAAACAAGTTCCTGGAAACAAATGAAAATGGACACACAACAATCCAAAACCTATGGGAAACAGCAAAGGCAGTCCTGAGAGGGAAGTTCAGAATGATAGAAGCCTACATAAAAAAGATAGAAACATTTCGAATGAACAACCTAACCCTACATCTACAAGAACTTTAGAAACAACAACAAACAAAGCCAACAGTGAGTAGAAGGAAGGAAATAATCAAGATCAGAGCAGAATTAAGTGACACAGAGACTAAAAAGAACAAATCAAATGATCAATACATCCAGTAGCTGGTTCTTTGAAAAGATAAACAAAATTAACCAGCCTTTAAGCAGACTCATCAAGAAAAAAAGAGCGAGAACCCAAATAAACACAATAAGAAATGAAAAAGGAGAGGCTACAACTGATAACACAGAAATAAAAAGGATTGTAAAAAATTACTATGAAGAATTATATGCCAAGAAATTTGAAAACCTAGGTGAAATGGACATATTTCTAGAAAAATATAATCTTCCAAAACTCAATGAAGAAGCAGAAAGTCTGAACAGACCAATAACAGCTAATGAAATTGAGGCAGTAATAAAAAAAACTGCCAACACACAAAAGCCCTAGACTGGATAATTTCACAGAAGAATTTTACAAAACATTTCGGAGACAACTAACTCCTATCCTTCTCAGACTGTTCCAAAATATCCAAAAAGAGGGAAGACTCCCAAACTCTTTTTATGAGGCCAGCATTATCCTAATCCCAACTAGATAAAGACACAACAAAGAAGAGAACTACAGGCCAATATTGCTGATGAACATAGATGCCAAAATCCTCAACAAAATACTGGCAAACCTCATCCAGCAATACATAAAAAATATCATATGTCATGATCAAGTAGGATTCATTCTAGGAATGCAAGGATGGTACAATATTCACAAGTCAATAAAAGTAATACATCACATAAACAAAAGGAAAGACAAAAATCATATGATCATATCAACAGATGTAGAAAAAGCATTTGATAAAAATACCCATTTATGATTAAAAAACTCAGCAAAGTGGAAGTAGAGGGAACATAATTCAACATAACAAAGGCCATATATGAGAAACCTACATTAATATTATACTCTATGTACAAAAACTAAAAGTTTTCCTACTAAGATCAGGAACAAGACAAGGATGTCTGCTTTCACCACTCCTATTCAAAATAGTATTAGGAGTTCTAGCCATGGAGATCAGACAAGAAAAAGAAATGAAAGACATCCAAATTGGAAAGGAAGAAGCAAAATTGTTATTGTTTGCAGATGAGATCATAGTGTACATAGAAAACCCACTCCACCAAAAAACTACTCAACCTAATAAGGAAGTTGGCAAAACAGCAAGATACAAAGTCAATATTCAGAAATCAAAGGCATTTTGTATATAAACAAGAAAATATCAAAACAGAAATTAGGAAAAAATATCTCATTTAGCCCTGGCTGGTGTAGCTCAGTGGATTGAGCGCGGGCCTGCGAACCACATGATCGCGGTTCGATTCCCAGTCAGGGCACATGCCTGGGTTGCAGGCCTGTTCCCTGAAGGCCAGTTCCCAGCAGGGGATGCACAAAAGGCAACCATACATTGATGTTTCTCTCCCACTCTCCTTCCCCCCTTCCCCTCTAAAGATAAATAAATAAAACCTTTAAAAAAATCCTCTAAAAAATATCTCATTTACTATAGCAACAAGGAAAATAAAGTACCTATGGATAAACCTAACCAAGGAGGTAAAAGACCTATACTCAGAAAACTACACAATACTGAAGAAAGAAATTAAGGAAGGCACAAACAGATGTAAGCATACCTTGTTCATGGATTGGAAGAATTAACATCATCAAAACATCCATTCTACCCAACGTGATTTATAAATTCAACATAATCCTTATTAAAATACAAATGACACATTTCACAGATATAGAACAAACATTGAAAAATTTATATAGAACCATAAATGACCCCAAATATCCTCAGCAATTTTGAGAAAGAACAACAAACTAGGAGGGATCACAATTCTTGATATGAAACTAAATTTCAAGGTCACTGTAATCAAAACAGTCTGGTACTGGCATAAGAACAGACACATAGATCAATGGAACAGAATAGAGAGCCCAGAAGTAAACTCATGTCTCTATGGTCAATTAGTATTAGACAAAGGGGTCAGGAGCATAAAATGGAGTAAAAATAGCTTCTTCAACAAATGGTATTGGAAGATCTGGACAGCTATGTGCAAAAAAAAAAAGAAGAATCTTTACTACCAACTTACACCATACACAAAAATGAACTCAAGATGAATAAAAGATTTAAATATTAGTTGCAATACCATAAAAGTTCTAGAGGAAAACACAGGCAGAAAAATTTCAGATATTCCATGTAGCAATATTTTCACCAATATGTCCCCTAGAACAAGGGACATAAAGAAAAGAATAAACAAATGGAACTTCAGGATTAAAAAGTTTCTGCATGGGTAAAGAAATCATCAGCAAAATGAAAAGGGAACCAACTGTATGGGAAAATATATTTGCCAATGATACCTCAGGCTAGGGTTTGATCTCCAAAATATAGACTCACAAGCATCCACATTAGAAAGATAAACAATCCAATTTAAAAAAATGGGCAAAGGGCCTGAATAGACATTTCTCCATAGAGGACATGCAGAGGGCCCAGAGACATGTGAAAGGATGCTCAGCATCACTAGTCATTAAAGAGATGTCAATTAAAACCACAATGAGATACCACTTCACACCAATCAGAATGGCCATCATAATAAAACCAACAAACAAGTGCTGGCCAGGTTGTGGAGAAAAGGGAACCCATAGTGCACTGTTGGTGGGAATGCAGACTGGTGCAGCCACTGTGGAAAACAGCATGGAATTTCCTCAGAAAACTAAAAATGGAACTTTCTTTCAACCCGGCAATTTCACTGCTGGGATTATACCCTAAGAATCCTGAAACACCAATTCAAAAGAACCTATGCACTCCAATGCTCATAGCAACACAATTTACAATAGCCAAGTGCTGGAAACAACCTAAGTATCCATTAATAAATGACTGGATCAAAGAACTGTGAAAATATATATGTGTGTGTATATGTATATGTATATGTACATGCATATGTATATGTGTGTATATGTATATGAATAAATATACACATAGTAATGAGAAAGAAGGAAATTCTACCATTTTCAACATTATGGACCTTGAGGGTATTATGCTAAGTGAAATAAGCCAAATGTGAACAGACAGATACTGTATGGTATCACTTATGCTTGGAATCTAAAAAGGAAGGAAGGAAGGAAGGAAGGGAGGGAGGGAGGAGGAAGGAAGGAAGGAAGGAGGAGGGAGGGAGGAGGGGGGGGGGGGGAGGGAGGGAGGGAGGGAGGAATTGGGGAGGGAGAGAGGGAGAAAAAGAAAGTCAAATTCATAGAATAATTTGTAAAAATGTGATTGTCAGGAGCTGGGGTTTAGGGAAAAAAGGGGAAGTTTAGTAAAAGGTACAAATTTTTAGCTTTAACATGGTGACTATGATTACTAACACAGCATTGTATAATCAAAATATTCTGACATAGTAGAACTTAAATGTTCACAAACGCACACAAACATATAATTACATGTAGTGATGGATGTGCTAATTAACTAGATGGGAAGAATCCATTTACGGGGTATACATTCACCAAATCGCCTTCATGTATACTTTAAATATTTTACAATTTAAATATGCCTAAAATACCTCAATAGACCTGAATTTTTTTAAAGTAGTAAATGCCTTAAGAGTACATTGGATTTCATCTAAACGTTTGAAGAAAATCAACACGTCTCTACGGGTGTTGTATCATTAATTGAACAACTTGACCACACATACATGGAATAATATGAGGTGCAGGACACAAGAGGTTCCAGGGCCCAATCAGAGGAGCAGTCTGCCTTCTTGTCTTAAGAACACTTGTTGCTCAAGAACCACGGCTTTAACAAATGAGCCAAATCCAATTTCTTCTTTAAGTCAAGCCCTAGTAAGCAGCTTTTTGAGTCTGTCTCATACCTTTTCTGCTTCTCTTCAGAAAATCCCTGATGAAAATTATACCCTCAGGGAGACAGCCACTAGAAATGATTGCTTATGGTGGCTGCCAGCTTAGTGATGGTTTTCCCACTGACAGCGATGGCATTAACCTAGGTCACCCTGGATTTGAAACAAACACAGTACATAGGTGTGTAGAAAATCATACACTGAAGTGCACAAAATGGGGAAATTTCTTTTCTTCATGCTCTCAAGAAAAAAGAAGTCAAAGTGGTCACTTGAGACCAGAGCTTTTGTGATTTTTCTGTCTGATTAAATTTAAAGTGAAATGTCACCGGGCCAAGGAGCTTAAGGGCAAATGACAAATTCAGTGTGCATTGTTATAGAACAGAGCTAAATTCCATCCACAGGAAAGTGGCTTGGGAACTTGTTAATAGAAGAAACTTGGTCAGCTACAAATATCTCATAAAATACAGAATAAACTATTTTTAAATTGACAAAGTATGGCCAGTTTTAAATTACTTTTCTATATATAAATCACATTTAGGTGAAAGAGCAAGAGAGTAGAAAAATAAAAGAAAATGAGAAGCAATTTCATTAATAAGGATCTTAGGGAATTCCACTATCCCATAATGATAACAATCAGAACTGACTCTCTGACTTCAAACTAGCAACTGGTAGAAATGCTTGTTAATCTCCAGGAAAAAATATAGAAAGGAAAAAAGAAGAGAGAAGAAGAAAGGAAAGGAGGAGTAAGACAGAAAAATGGAAAAGAAGGGAAAAAAAAGCAGAGGGAGGGAGAGAAGGATTTTTTTTCTCTTTCAATATTATCTCTTTCTATTCTCCTGTTGGAACTCTGAATTCTAGGTAAATTGAATCATTTAGAGTTTAACAAACATATTATATCTTTTCTTTCCCTTTGGTTTTTGTCCAAGACATTTCTTTTGCCTACGACACTTTTGTTCTTACCCTTCTTCCTGAGTATCTTCTATTCTTCCTTTCAGAACCTGGTTCAGATGTCTTTCCACCTAGGAAATCCTCCCTGATGCACCACAAGATGAATTTGTAGATCATAAAATGCAGTTATCAGAGATGAACCCTTAGCACAGCACTCATTTCAACATGTTTTATTTATCTATTTGCTTTTTGTTATTATGTATTTATTATGGATGTATTTTGTTGATTAGTGGATGTAAAATAAAAATATCATTGAGTGTTTAGGAGTCTTCTATTTTTTCTTTACATGTGAAAATCTAAATAATCCAAATATTCAGTTCATTGGCACTTTTCTTCATGTGGCTTAGTGGCTAATCTAATACTTGAAAATCTAATTTCTGATATTAGATATTATATTCCAGTTTTTAAATAGGATTTCAGTGGCATAAATTCATGAGTATGTAATGAAAACTTTAGCACACAATATTCCATGAGTCCTTTCTTAATGTTAAGAAAGGGTGTCACATTATCTACAAATTAATCCCCTAGCAAATCACTGGTTTGTGCCTAATTAAGAATTAAAAGAATTGGGTGTCAAAAAATGACCTTGGAGTTGTACCTAGTTTTTGATTTGTGAGATCATTGCTAGGTAAGTGCTAGAACATACAGCAACTATATACAGTGTCTAATATACCAAAGCAAATTTTTCACATGAATTCTAAAATTGCATTCCTACACTTAAATCTTTGATTGATAAGCTTGACATTTTGATATGACTCCAAATACCTATATCCACAAATTTCACCTGTCCCTGTATTCCTATATCACTTTCATTTTATTGATATACCTCTATTTTTAAGTCAATTTTATTGATTATGCTATTACACTAGTCCCCTTTTTCCTCCTTTGCCCTCCTCCACCCAGTACCCACCTTCCCTCCAGCAATCCCCCCTTAGCTCTTGCCCATGGGTCATGTGTGCAAGTTCTTTGGCTTCTCCATTTTCTATACTATTCTTAACATACATCCCCATTGTGTTCCTACCCATTAAGCTTTTTAATCCCTGCACTATTTTTCCCATTCTTCCCCATCCCCACTCAGCTGGTAACACTCCGAATGATCCTATGACTGTTGTCCTGTTCCAGTTGTTTGCTTAGTTTTTGGGTTATCTTTTGTTTGTTTGCTTTGATTCAGTTGTTGGTAGTTGTGAATTTGCTGCCTTTTTAATGTTCATGGTTTTGATCTTCTTCTTAGATAAGTCCCTTTAACATTTCATGTAGTAATGGCTTGGTGATGATGAATTCCTTTACCTTGTCTGGGAAGCACTTTATCTGCCCTGCCATTCTAAATGATAGCTTTGTTGGATAGAGTAATCTAGGTTGTAGGTCCTTACTTTTTTATTACTTTGAATACTTCTTTACAGTCCCTTCTAGCCTGCAAAGTTTCTTTTGAGAAATCAGCTGATTGTCTGATAGAGAACTCCTTTGTAGGTAACTCTCTGCTTTTCTCTTACTTCTTTTAAGATTCTCTCATTATCTTTAACCTTTGTCATTTTAATTACGATGTATCTTAGTGTGATCCTCTTTGGATCCAACTTGTTTAGAACTCTCTGTTCTTCCTGAACTTGTATGTCTATTTCCTTTCTTTCAATATTTTTTCAAATAAATTTTCAGTTTCTTGCTTTTCCTATTCTTCTTCTGGCATCCTTATGATTTGGATGTTAGAACCTAAGACTTTCTTATACTAGTTTGTTTTTAATTCTTGTTTCTTTCTGTTCTGGATGAATGTTTATTTCTTTATGTTCCAAATCACTGATTTGGATCTATGCTTCCTTCTGTTCACTGTTGGTTCCCTGTGGATTTTTCTTTATTTCACTTAGTGTAACCTTCATTTCTCCCTTTTTGTTGTTGCCATACTCAATGAGTTCTCTGAGCATCTTTATCCCTAAGGTTTTGAACTCTGCATTTGCTGCTTTGGCTATCTCCATTTTGTTTAGTTCTTCTTTTAGAGTTTTATTCTGTTCTTTCATTTGGGCCATATTTCTTTGTCTTCTCAATTTGGCATCCTCCCTGTACTTTTTTCTGTGTATTAGGTAGCTGCTTTTACTCTTGTCTTAGTAGCATAGACTGTGTAGAAAGGCACCTGTAAATTGTGTGGGGTGGAATCTTAAGTAATTGCCAGAGTGGGGCAATCCACTTCACCTCTTCGTGGTTCTTTGTTGGGGGAGGTTTGGAGAGAGGACAATGCTTCTGCTTGGCTTCTGGAGGTCTGCCTGGCACTCATCCTGTTTCCAGTCACTTCATCTACTTCCCATTTGCTACTGGTACCCCTTCCAGCTGCTTCCCTGGTGGTAAAACACAGAGTGGTTTCTAACTCCATGTGGGCCCTTTAAGTAGTGAAAGTCTGGCAGTTTTTTTCCATCATCCCAACCCCCACTGATTTTACTTCCAGAGCTAATGGGGATTTATCTTCCTAGTGCTGAAACTCTGGGCTGTGTGATCTGGCCGGGGCCTGAGATAGCTTGCTCTCAAGGAATCACTCCTGATTTTTACCCAACACAGTGAATGTGGGACCACCACTGCCTCCTTGCAACTCTACCCCTCTTACTCTTCTGGATGGACGTGGCTTCTTTAAATCTTTGGTTGTTGGACTTCCACATAGCTTAAATTTCTGATGGTTCTGGGTATTGTTTTGAGATCTGGTTGTAATTCTTTTCATGGTTGAACGAGGAGGTGAAGCATGTCTACCTACATCTCCATCTTGACCAGCAGTCTCTATCTCTCTCTTTTATATTTCTCTGCCTATATTAAATATTAGGATTGTATAATTTAATAGCTGCCACTTCTTGCTGATTTTTCAGTTGCCATGGTTAAATTCCTCAGTTAAATTTACACTCATTTGTTTTTTCTACTTCTGAATGGGTCATTTAGAATTAAATGTTGCATAGGTCCCTGAACTTGAGAGTATACTTTCTGAGAACCTAAATTATAGAAATATGACATTCTGATCAGATAATCACTGCAACATGTCTGTGTCTCTATAAAAATGAATTGAGATGGGTGTCCACTCAGTCACAGACTACTACATCTCATTTGACTTTGGCAGCACCAATGTGTCTTTATCTGAGATATGTACTGTTCATAGATGGAATCTTTTCATCCTCATCCAATCCAGCTCCTATAACACTCTCCTTTTTCATACTCCCTTCAGTGCCTGACTTATGTTTTTCTCATAGATGCAAGCTGTTATGTGATGGTTTCACATCTGTGTATGTTTAAGTGACTTTTACTCACAGATTATTTAACATTTTCAATTGCAGTTCATCTTCGCTTGAATTGGTTATATCAACTTATAATCTCCCAACTTAATAATTTAACTCACATCCATTATTTAAGGCCAAGTTCAACATCTTCTCATTCACATACAATAAAGCCCACAAACTTTGCCCTTTTTCCCTCTGAAATTTCAAGTAGTCTTTATATTTTTCTTACACTGGAAGTTGTTTTCATTCCTGAATATGTATTATGTATTTTCTAATTATAGTGCAATCCGCAACATAGTTGTGAGTAATGACTGTCATAGCTATTCTGTTAACATGTTAATCACCAGAACAGTTTAAATTGTCATCAGTATTAAGTTTTTTCCCTAACACTTCTCTATCATTTAACTGTAAATTCTTGGGAAAATATTCCCTTTCCCAGAAGACATAGAGCAGTGATTTTTTGTTAGTAAAATCAGTATGTTTACTTCCTCCTCCACCCTTCTCTTTCCCCTTCTTCTTCTCTTCTTCCCTCCCTCTCTCTCTCATACACACACTCTATTTTACTGTAAACCATTTTTGAATAGCAGAAGCAAATCAGGCACACTAGCTGGCTTCTGTAGTAAATTTTATCAGAAGAAGATGAACTAAAATTTAAAAAAAAACTTTTTTCCCCCACAGGTAGTGAGAGTGCAAAGCAAAGGACCAAAATCTTCTGCCAGAAAATCTGAACTTCAGTCATTGAAGTAAGTGTGTGGGGGAAGAGGCCACAAATGTTGAACTAAGTGTCTCCTAACTCAGTGTTTCTATCTCCTATATCATTTCAGCATAGTCCAATCAATACTAACTAAGCATCTACCATATTAATTGATCTGCTACAGACATTTTGAGTTTATAGAATTTGACAGTGTAAGATTATAACTTAGCTGTTCTATACTGTATCTGGTAGAATTATAATTAAATGGCTCTTAATCCAAGGGTTATTGTTGTTGTTACATTATTCAAAAAAGAAATCTTTTAATTCCAACCAGGTTAAAGTTTTTGGGGAAAAAGTAGTATTTATATAGAGCTGAAGAGAATGAGTAAAATATTGACAGACCTAAACGGGGTAAAGGTCTTCTAAGTCAGATGGAAACTCTTGAACAAAGAGGTTGCTACTTAATGCCAGAAAAATGAATGGGAAACCACTTGTCTTCAGTGATCACTGTTGTCAAATGGCTCTAAAAGCTTCCTAACCATTGTCAAATGTACGTACACTCATCACCAACATCAATGACATAGAAAATGAATTCTGTTCTATAGGATGAACAATACATGGTCTGCAGAGTCTATCTTGGAAGGCTAAAGGAAAAAATCAAAGGTAAAAAAGCCACAACACAATATGCCCTCTAATCCCAGCTGTTCTCTGTATCTGATAAATGACTTCAAAAGGGAGGGTTCATTTGATCTGAAATTCTATAGTAAGAATTAGAGGATTAATTAAAAATATAAAATACCCTCTAGAGTACAACCACACATTTCTTATTTTGAATAATATAATTAGTAAAGATGTTTAAATACCAACATAGGGAAATTTTTAATTGGAGATATTCCTAAAGCATGTGTATGTTGAGAAATCATATTAGTAGTCAACATTTATCATTCCTAAGGGCAGACCATTTTTGATTAAATGTTATTATTACAATATTTATGCTATCATGAATATACAATTTTTGTGATGGAAAGACTTCTGAATAGATTTAGTCCCACCATCTCATTTCACAGTGCTTAAAAACTCACAATATTAGAGAGAATTACTCTGTCAATGGAAGAGTAGATACTAGAACTCAGGGACTTTATCTTCTATACTCTCTAATCACCCCTTTCTAATTGCTCCAAGCAACTTCTATTTTATCACCTTCCTTCTTAAATAACTTCTGGAAGATAAGTTCTTAAAGAATCACATCAGTTTTCCTCATAGTGGCCCTTTGTTAAGATCACATGAATAATTGGATACTTATTTCTTTTGTCATCTATTCTGTGGCAAAATATAACAGAGATACTGGTCAAATACTGTCCAACTTTAGAATCTCTGAAAAGATTAAAGTTTTTTCCAAAATAAAAAAATCCTTAAAAAATATTTTCCCAGGGAAGTTAAGGGGAAAATTGGGGAGGGATTGGGGAAGGGGGGGGGGGGGGGGTGGGTGGATAAAAAATGTACTGTTTTTTTAGGGTCTCTCAGAATACAGGATTTGTAAAACCTAACTGCATATTTGGCTTCATATGCAAATATTTGGTTCATCGTTTACTGATGTGTAATATAACCCAAGTAGATTGAGTTACATCAATAGATGAGTAGATGTAGAAAAAGAAAAAAAGCAAGCTGTGGTACATTTTCACAATTGAATACTACTCAGCTATAAAAAAGAAAAAATCTTACCCTTTGTAACAGCACGGATGGCCCTCGAGAGTATGCTAAGTGAAATAAGTCAGTCCGGAGAAAGACAAATACCATATAATTTTACTTATTTGTGGAATCTACAAATGAACAATATTAATTAACGAGGAAAATAGAGACAGACTCATAGATATAGAACAGTCTGACAGCTGTCAGAGGGGAGGGTGGTTAGGGAGTTGGATGAAAAAGGTGAAAGGATCAAGCAAAAAAGAAAAAACCTCACAGACACAGATAACAGTATGGTGATTACCAGAGAAAAAGGGGCAAGAGGTGGAAGAAGGTAAATGGTAGATACATAGTGGTAGAAAGATATATGACTTAAGATGATGAACATATAATACAATATACAGGTGCTGTATTATAAAATTGTACACCTGAAACCTATAAAATTTCATTAACCAATGATGCTCTAATAAATTCTATAAAAATTAACAAATGAAAAATATCATAAGCAAAAAAATTAGATTATTCCTTTAAAAAGTCTTGGGATTACTCTTTTAAAAAAAGAGATAAAACTCATATATATGTAATTTAATAAGTGCTCAGTACTGGTTAGTATTTTGACATTACCATACATTAGCTGTAGTACTGGAAAACTCATGTTTGTAACTAAACTTGTGTGAAAACTGATGAAAGTTTTCTCATTCACAGTAAGATAAGAGAGATGCTTCAAATACTACTTTAATAGCATTAATAATTATTTAATTAATTATAAAATATCTGTAATTATAAGTAGCAAATTTAAGTGGGAACGATATAATCCTTCTCTATGTTGTTTTTACTCAGTTTGAGTAGTCGACTTTTTTCCACTTTTAAAAAAGCCAATACCATCAATAAAAATAAAAAATAAGAAAATAAAAATAAAAAGAAGTAAATGTCAAGCTTCATCATATGTCAAAGAAAGTAGTTATTTCTTTCCAAATGAGAAAGGTAAATTACTATTTTCCTGATCAACATAATCAACACGGCAAACAAAATATAACCAGAGACACTGAAATAAATAACAAACTTATAGTAACCAGTTTGTTGATTACTGGTCACCTCCCAGAGTGGGGTTGGGAGGGAATAATGGGGGTGGGAAAGGGGAAGGGTTGTCAAGGAACATGTATAAAAGACATATGGACCAAGCCAAAGGGGCACAGGATTCAGGGTGGGAGGTGGGGATGGCTGGGGTGGGAGGGGAGTGGTGGTGGATAATGGAGACAACTGTACTTAAGCAACAATAAAAAATTTAAAAACAAGAAAAAATAAAAAATAAAGTAGAGCTTATATAGCATATATATACATACATGCTGAATATTGTAATATTAAAAGCTTTGCATAAACAGCACTTTTAAATGACTTTGTGAATACAAACATTTTTCTTTTAGAAAAAATGTGAACTAGACATATCCATTTCCATATTTCACTGGGATTATCTTATACTAGAATGAAAAGTACATTTTCAAATATATTCAATTTAAAATCATATAAAGAAAAATTTGAAATCACTTGGATGAATAATATATAAGTAATTCTTAGTTAACTTGAACAGGATTCCAAGAAGTAATGATCCATATTTCACTTTGATAATACGGTAGGATAAATGGGATTTTATAATATGACAAAGCAACAACAGCAGCAAAAAAATCTGTTTATTAAACACTATCTATCAGGAGCTGTTCCAATACTCATCTACAGAACAGGTTCTATAATTATTCCCATTTTAGAGAGAGGAATGCCAGCCACATTTCTCTTGAGTAAATTCCCCAGTGTTGAACAATGGTAACCTGAGAGCCAAGATTTGTCCCTAGACAGTCTGGCTTCAGAGACCAAGCTTAAACACATAATGTTCGGTCTTCCAAAATGCCATTCCTTGGCAAAGTGTACACATAAACCATGTTTAGCCCTCACTTTTCCAAGCACTTGATATTATGGGAATCATAAAAGGTATTTCTGGAAGTCCTAACTTTATTTTAGGAAGTAATTCACTAACCAATGGGGTCATCTGTAATAGCATGAAACACTAATATTCTTTTTTAAAAAAATTTCCCTACCATGCTATTTTTTCCATGGTACAGACTCTCATAGTTCTCAACCTGAACTAAGTTGTGTTATTTGACAATTATTCTCCAGAACATAATAAATCAAAACTCAAAAGAAAATTATGCACACTGTGTTAAACTGATGCTTTTGTTAATTGTAGAGTGAAATGATGAATTAGACCAATATATGGATTTTGTGTAGTAAAGTTAACATGTGGAACTTAATTTCTTTTTTTAAAAACACCAGTGTGCTATTATTACTTCAAAGAGAAGTGAAAAATAGGGGCTATTTAAGTTTAAATGTGGCTATTGAATTGGCTTTTGAAAGAAACCTCTGTGTGCAATTTGCTATCTTTGATTCATGGCTAGAATAATGTAAGGAAAATGAATTACAAACAGTGCTTAAAAATCAAAATCCATGTATTATACTTAAAATGATACCTACAGTACATTACCCAAAAATATTATATTTAGTTTTAAATAGCACTATTCTTACTAGCATGGAACATGAACAAATGTATTGGAAACTCTTTAAAAAGGTCACTCTGTGAGTTGGTCTAATAAGCCAAGTTTCTGGTCAATAGGGAAGATACCTGCAAAATTGACTCAGTCACTGAAGTCCATAGAAAATAAGTAGGACATTTCACATTCGTCCATATTTAGCCTACTATGCTTTTTAGCATCAGACTCGATTGTCCAGTACTTTTGGGGAAACATATGTAATAGAAACTCTGTATGGAAATAAGGGGAAATGTAAAATACTCACTGAATTGTTTCATAGTTAACTTTTCTTTTTTAAGTAGATCTATCTCTCCAACTAACTAAGAAAAATTTTAAAATTCAGGGGCAGTAATAGTGAAAATATCAATATAGTCTGGGAAAATTATCCCCTTATTACATGATCCCTTTCTGGGTCATTTTTTTTCACAATATAAGACTACAATCTCAGCTTCTGGATTCAAGTGTAACAATTACAAAAAAAAAAAAAAAGAAAAAGAAAGACATGCCAAATAAAATCTCATTGTATATTTATTTACATTATGCATTGTGAATTTCTTTCAAAAACTTCTAACTCCTGGAGGTTCTCAACCAAAGACTGACAACCTAACCAGAATATGAACAAATGAAATATATTAGTAATGCTGATGTTAAAAGCATTTAAAAGACAGTCATATTGATTCTCCCTGCTGTCTGGTTTGAGTGAAATTACTTGTCTAGCAGGGGGCTAGATAAATGAGAAGGCTGACTCAAAGACCCCAGTTACTGCACATCCCTAGCCACCTACATTTCCCAGTGCAGACGAGACAAAGTTCTAGGCAGGTACTTAGGTACCAAGAGGAAGATCCATGTTCTGTAAGGCGCGTAACTGATACAGTTTGGGCTGGCATTAGTTAAGTAAAAGTACAAATAACAAGTACAAAATTTAGATCATATGGCCATAGTTATTTTAAATAATGAAAAATGGCAAAAGAATTATACAGTTTCAAAACTAATACCACAATCATCACAAAATACATTAGAACCTATTGTCAAGTGTGTTCCCTCTGTGTTGAACAATCCTGTGTGAGAGGTACACAAGTTAAAGTTCACTATTTCACAGAAAATCTGCCTTTACGAAGGATGGTCTAGTTCTTGAGAAGGGAAAGCTATGAAACAGCTACCCTGTAGAGATGCTAGAACTACACTCTGCATGGCACAATGTGGATTGACATCTCGTCGAAATTTTCAAATTCCCTCTGGTCTGAAAAATAAATTGTATTGTAAAAAAAATGAGGAAAGAACAAACACAAGGGTTTCAGTCTTAAGTTCCTCAAGGTTTTACCTTTAATGAACAGTCTGGACTTCCAAAAATTGGAGAAAAATTAATTCTTCTTTGTTGCAAAAACATAACATTTTTGTCATGATTGCTTATTAGAAGTCAATTGTATAACAACTGAGGCTATTTTAAGCATGTTTTTTAGATATTTTATTTTTATTATTATTTTATTTTTGTGTCCCTTTGTGTCAAATTTATATACTTTTATTGGTATTGTCTACAACACATAAGTTTGCAAAATTACTAAGCTTAATATTAGTTTACTTTTAAAAACACCTTGCCTTAAGTATTTCCCCTTTTAACTACATCCGTGATTGAATATGTATTTTCTCCTTTCCCTTTACCAGCCTTTACCCATATTTTCATTTTCTAATAACTTGTTTTATATAGTTGGTGATTTTTATGCCTTTATATTATTTTCTTTCTCAGTATTTTCTTTCTCATTTATGTCATTGTGAGGGATATATTTTACAATCTCACTCATGACTTTGGAGTTGTGGTTTTGCTTTTACTTCTCTCAGATTTTATTTCACAAAAAAAATCTTGATGCTATTTTATTATGCATAAGCTCATGCTTATATATTTATGATACATTATCATTAGTTATGTGAATCTTTGCTTTATTTGAATTTTATATACAATTATTAATAGTTAAATTGATAACATTAATTTATTTGCTTAACTTTTACACCCTCATTTCAACCTTTGTATATTTTCAAACAGATCAATATTTTAAATAAGATCCTCTATGTTAATGACAGAATTAATGAATTTAAATTTACTGTCTTCTGTGACACATTTAAAATTAGTTCAAGAATCTTATTTTACATCTTCTGTTTAACATAATTTTTTTCTCTTAACTTTGTTACATTTTCCGGCTTAATCATGTTGGAGTTACCATTCTATTTATTTTAATTTATTCTCTGTTACTTTGGATGCTGAGATTTCTATTCTTGTTCTTCAGTAAGTATTTATCTATATGTACTTTATTATTCAAATAATATCCTTTGTGTTTCTCTACATCCCCGTAGTAGTAGTTCGCCTGCCTTAGAAGTAGTTAGACCAGAGCCATTTGAGAGCCATAGCTGATGGGCAATGAGAAGTGATTAGTTTCTTTCAAGATGAGGCAACTAAAAGCCGGTGTACCTCTTTTTCCCTACTGCCATAACCTTGTAGGACATGTTTCACAGGCATAGATTCAAGAGGGAGGAGGGCTGTTTAACTCCCATTAAATTTTCATAAGCTACAAATAAATTTTCATTATTAAGCCGCTGACATTACTGGGTTTGTCTGTAACAGCATTTAACATAAGTTATACCAACTAAAACAAAAAACTACGTTTTTCCAGTGAAGTCTAAATGTAATCATTATCTCTGTCCATTTCCCTAACACTGAAAGAATGTCAGAATTTTCCCTAAAAGCTCCCTCATAGACTTCATGATTTTATCATTATGTTACCAGAACTGCATTTCAAATACTGTACATTTTATTTAATATTTAATGCCTAATACTTACTTGAGTTTCTTCACGTTTTAAAATCTTCTTCACCATTACTGCCTTCGTATCAGTCCTACTTGCTGACAGGACCCATTTTCCTTCTTGCTAACTAAAAGTTTTTTGCAGTTCATTCAGCATTGTTTAGTGAAATTTAAACTGTGATTCTGTATATTTAAAATATTTTTGTTGAATTAAGTAAGTTAATGCATGCAAAGTGTTTATAAGTTGTAGATTAGATTTTCTGTTTTCTAATATTTTCTATGTGTTCTACATATTTCCTGAGTTGTACAGGTTTCTGTACAGGACAGGCTTATCGCTTCTTGTCCAGGATCCCATAGAATTCACTGCCTTCAGATCATTTTTATTGATTTCCAGCTCATCTTGTATCATTACCTTGTTATTACAGCTATTTAGTCCTGCAGTCTTTCTGGATTGCAGTTTCCAAAGGTTGAGTGTGTTCCACTTACGTATCAGGGCAACCTGATTCTTTTTGTACCTAAATCATTAAGCGCTGTGTGTGTGCCCTTCACAGCTCTAAATTTTAGACAAGAATAACAGTAACAGATCCCCTCTGAGGCCTGAAGCCCTCATACCCCTCAGAGGACTGGCCTTTAAGGTCTATATCCTTTCTCTCGTGCACCACCTCCACTTCCTCATCGCTTACAGCACCTGGCGGTTTCTCTGGCAAGGACTTGAGTTAGTACATTGTGGTCATTGTTTAATTATATTGTTTCTACTACCCCAGCCCTCTCCATTGCCCTTAAAAAATGAGGACATGTTTTAATTACATTTGATGAGCATTTATTCCAACTTCTTTCCAATTTTCTAAGTAGAAAAAAAAATGACATCAAAACTAGGATATCCCCCTGCCCTGATTAAAAAAAAACACACTAGGATATTTAAAGGCTATTTGAAAACTCCAGGTGAGAATTTAGGAATTACTCTTGGAGGAGTAGGTACGCAAGACTGAGAACCTATAGCACACGCATTGCTTCACTGTTATTCCCTGATTCACGTAGTCCAGTTTTTCATTTGTATCCAAGCTCCCAGAGAGATGACAACAAACTTATCAATGAGTCAAACAAGAAACTTCAACAGGCTTCAGTTTTTTTTTGGCTGAGGATAATTCTGGCAGAGGTTTGTTTGGTCTGTTGTCAGTTTCATTTTTTTTTTTAAATTGCTCAGTGTGTATTTCCAAGGACCTGGAAATAGTCAAGATTAGGCCACCAGAGCCAGCCTGAGCCAGCAGGATGACCCTGCTTTCTTTCTTCTTAGTTTGAGTCAAGGGAACTGGATTTCATTCTTCCTAAGTGATCTGACTTTAAGAAGAGAATTTTTTTTTGGCTTAAGGATATGGTTCTTGCTTTTGTGTTTGCCCCGAATCTTTAGTTTCTCTACTCTTAACTACAAAATGCTTAAAAATATCCTCTTGTATAGGATTCTGCCTATCTACATTTTTCTCCCAACTTCAGTAAAAATGGTTATATTAAAAAGATAGGTGGATGGATAAATAAATACATATCTGCTTTATTCGAATACACTTGTCATTCATACAACAGTGTTTGTGACTGTAGATGAATGTAAAAAAATTGAGTATCACCATGATAGTTGATGATCTTTCAGTTCCAAAGCTTTAAGAGTTAAATAATTCTGATTAATTAATTCCATATTTACTATTAATTTCTTTATTTTATACAGCCTTTCCCCAATTCTTTTTTCAGACCCAGTGATAATAGGAGCAACTGACTCTGAATTACAACCCATAGCTCATAAGAACTAAAAAATTACCAGTAATTTTTTCACTTGTACGAATTCTATAAGCCTCGGTTTCACCTATCTTTTTCCTTTTTTATGTATCCTTTCATTCTTTGCCACATATTTTTGCTGGCCTTCCTATTTTTCTTTTTTTCTAGGCACAAATACTAACATATATTCTCAAAAACCACCTCATGGAAGAGGTTGCCAAAATCGCTGTCAGAATTCCTTATAGCTACAAAAATGCAACAGCTTTAGTGGTTCCTGCGCCGGAGGCAGTCTGAAATAGGTAGGCAGAAATTTTAGTTTGCAATGAATAGTTTGTCATAGTGAGAACTGAAAAGCCATTTTGGTTTAGGCAAAAGGAAGTTGCTCTGCAATGCTGAGAGACTCACCAGAGTCTCAATTTCTAGCAAACAGTATGCTGCAGGCCCAATAAAACACTTAGGATTCAAGGTTCTGTCTTCAAACATATGTGCTGCAGTTAAAGCCTATTGCTCCTCTCCAGTGTAGAGTATTCGTGGTGAGGCGGGGGAGGACCATTCCCCAGGCATGAGGAAGAAAAAGTTTGAGGCAAGAAAACTTTTATAGGCAGAAAGTTCTAAGAGACAGCAAATGTTATATGACAAAACATTCGGGATTTTTTGTCTGGAGCAAGTCCCTGTGGCATTCATCAAACTGTCTCAATGTATACACCTAGAGTGATTCCATTTTCTACCCTAGGATGTATAGACTTAAGTAGGGTCACAAGATCATATCCATAGGCTAATCACAGTCTAGGGTGTGGCCCAAATACAGAATTGTCTGCTGGTGCATATGCAAACCAAACCTCTTTCCTATGCAAGCTGGTTTGTTTTTCCCCCTAGAAATGTTTTATCTCCTCCAGACTGAGTTCATAATAATGTATTGCCATAATAATTATCACCTATGTTATTAGAGTTGACATCACCTCATATATTTTTAATGTTTTTAAGGTTGTATTGGTAAAAAAACATAAAAAGTCAATAGTCTTGCCACATTTTAAACATAGAGAACAGCAGTTCCTTGCCTATTTCTTCCCTTCTAGCATTTTGGTTCATCAAGGCAACCACTTCCATTTTCAGTTGCTGGTTCTGGAATGTATCTTACTATGTTAAAATAATATCACTGTGTTGATATTTATTAAAGATTCAGATGTTTTGTTTTCTTCCTAAAATGGAAAATCGGAATGTAATTATATCTGTGAATATATTAAACACAAATGCTTTTCTTTTTTCTAATCTAAATATCTACTGTAACTATATTATATATAATTCCCAATATAACATGAATCAACATTTATAATATACAGTATCAACATGTAACTTTTATCTACAATTGAATGATGTACAGTATTTTTATATTTCCCTTGTACACCATTTTGTCTTGTGAAGTAATCATTACTTTTCATTCTTAGCTATCTATGTGCATCCTACAACAAGTGCAAGTCTCTTCTCCATACGTTTAAAGCTATCAAGTAATCTATCAGTTTCATTGTTTTTTATTGGGATGGCCATCCCCTGCCTTGGTCCTGATCTAATCCAGACTGATTGCTCTCTAGGCCTGAGGAATGGCTGCATTTCTGAAACCTCCTACCACTCTCCTGGCATTCTCCAACAACACTTCGTAGTGTTGAATCCATCATCTGTTTTCTTCCTCCCCATCATCCTCTTTCTAACATGGCACATTCTCCATGAATTTTTAAAAGACAATACATAGGACTTATTTTTTTGAGAAGGCCGAACCCTTCATTGTTTTTCTCCTAACTTTGTATTTGAAAAATAATTAGAATGGGAGTGAACTTCTAGTTGGAAAATATAAAGGCATTATTCCATTTTGTCCTGTTTCCAGTATTATTACTGCTACAAAATTTAATACTATTCAAATTTATAGCCCAGGCTGGTGTGGCTCCGTAGATTGAGTGTCAGTTTGTGAACTGAAAGGTCACTGGTTCAGTTCCCGGTTAGGACACATGCCTGAGTTGTGGGGTCAGGTCCCCAGTTGGGGGCGTGTGAGAGGCAACCATTTGGTGTGTCTCTCCCTCTTTCTCTCCCTCTCTTGCCTTCTCTAAAAATAAAATAAATAAGATCTTAAAAAAAATTATAATGCTTTGCATATAATTTGATTTTTTTCTGTACAAATTTTTTTTTTCTGTGTAAGATTTTAGAATCTTCTCTCTGTACCTAACAATCTGCTCTTTAATAGTGATATATGTGCCTGATTTGGGCATTCTCCACTGAGAATGTTTGTGGACCGTTTCTATTAAGAAACTCAAATCTTCATTTTTTGTCACTTTAATAATACAGTTTCTCCTTTATATTTGTCAATAATCACCATCCTAAAATTCATTTCAACTGATATAAATATAGCCATTGCAGCTTTCTTATGATTATTGCTTACTTCATATACCTTTTCATATCACAGCCTTTAACTTTTCTGAATTTTTGTATTTGAAGTGGGTTTTCTATGTAAACAACATGTTGGGTTTTTTCTAGTTTGGCAACCTCTGCTTTTTATCTTGAGTATTTAACAATTTATACTTAATGTAATTATTGATGCAGTTGGGTTTAAATATAATATAATAGCTTACTATTTGTTTTTTTATTTGTCCCAACTGATATCTGCTACCCTCTTCTAGATTTATTGAGTACTTTATACTCCATTATATCTATTTTATTGAATTATTGAGTATAGTTCTTTAATTAACTTGTTTTCATAATGGTTGTTAAAGACTTCATAACGTCTACCTTTAACCACAACCTAGTTTCAAACATTACACTACTATCTACTTGTATACATCTTGAACATTTTAAAATTACTTGACTAAGCCTTGTTTCTTCAGCTCTCTGTTCCTTATTCTTATTATTCAGCCAGTGGATCTCGTTAGGTTTCCTACAATTGTTCTCTTATTTTTAAAATTCTGTGACTATGTATATGAGTTCTAGTTATGGGGAGCTTTCCTCATCTTTATATTGTAATATTTTTCATTTATATTTTGCTTCCTGCCATCTTACTTTTAATTTCAAAGAACAACTTTAAAACCTAAATATGTTTTTTCTAGAAATAGCTTAACTTATGTATGCGTATATACTCTTTAAAGGTACTTATCATACTATTTTTGGTTTATTTTATTTAGGTTGTCTTCTGTTTTCTGAATTGAGTATTTCTTCAGAGTGTTTTATCATTTTATTAGCTGTCTTTCATGTTAAGAAACATGCTCAAATAAATAGTCCCCAGAAAAGAGGAAAAAATAAAACGTCTGCCTGCATCATTGGTATCAGTTGCCTTACTAACTGGTGTAACCACTTTCCTGTAGTTTGAGGTGGTTGGGTCATTATGCCTTTCCTTTGAGCTGGTTAATTTGTCACATCTTTAAAACCAAAAAATGGAAAAAAATCTTTTTTGCCATATTTCTCATTACAAAGATCTTCTTCACATATACCTAGTTTCCCCAAGTACCGGTTTATTCAATCTTTCCAGAGTATAAATCTCTAGTCTTCTTCATGGGGTCATGAAATCTAACTTCTACAAACTTTCAAACAATTCTCTTGTTTTCATGTTCCCAGACTGGTGCTCATATATATTTCATGCTTCCAGCATCTGGGCCGTTTGGGGTTCCGTGATGCATGTGGTCCTGCACTTTCGTTTTCCATTTTCTGTGCCTGCTCAGTCTGTTAGTATTCAGTTAGTTTGCACATCCAAAACTGTTTTGCTGGAGTCTATCTTTTTATTATGTTTGCCCTTAAATATTTTCTCTTTTTATTGGTTGTGATAAAATTATATTTAAATAAATTATATCTTTTTGCCATTTAAGAAATCAGCTTTCATACCCATTCTAATGTGTAATCAGTAATTCAATGAGTGTGTGTGAATTAGCTAGTGGGTATTTAGTATTCTGGACCCTGGCCTCAAGAAACTTCTTATCTAGCGTAGCATGGCTAATTCTTACAAAATACAGAGCAGTATTCTATATATTAATGGGATAAAGAATATAATTGCAGCTCAGGAAAAAAGAAAATGAAAGTGTACTACAGATTTAGAAACTAAAAAGAAAATGTAGATCTTGTGCTGATTCTCAAGAAATGAAACAAATTTGTTAGATTGAAGAATAAATCAGTAACAATGGTGAAGAACATTTATAGAGTGCTTCATCACAGCCAGGGAATATAATGCAATTTTACAAAGACTATCTCATCTCATCCTCAAAACAATTTGTATATTGGCTAGTTATATTTTCTCTATTGAAATGAAGAAAATGTGACTTGGTGAATTACTTCACTTGCCCAATATCAGACAGATAATCAAAAGCTGAACCAGAATTTAACCCCCAAATATCTGACTTCAAAACTGTACTCTTCAACAGTAGACTGGACTGATATTTGTACAGAAACAGCTTAAATTTAAATATGTATTTGAACTTGATGTAAGCATTTTTCAGTGACTGTCTTTAAAAAGTCATATGTACTTTTAATTGTGACAGACGATGTCAAGAAAATGTTGACTTGTTCATGATATGTCCTAGTAAAAAAGACACCTAACATTTTCTTGTTGTAGTTTAGTCTATTGAGATTGGGGGACAAACTGAAGCGTTAAGCTAAAGGTAAATAAACCAACAAAGCAGTGAGGTGACATGGGCTACTTAGACTTGGTTGATGTACTCAACAAATATTGAAATGAAAATACTACAGACTTTTAACCGATTTTATCCAAACAAGAAAAAAACTCTTAGTAAGAACCCACAAATGTAAACCAAAAAAAAAACCCCACAATAACACACACATTAGGAATGAATCTATAGAATCCATTTCCAATAAGATCTTACCCTAAACATACATGTGTTAAGATTCTAAGGCACATCTTGTTGTGCTGTACCCCCTTTGAAATCCAGCAATTTAATGTATTAGAAATCCAATACAACAAAACTAGTCAGTCAGGCAGGTAGTGATGACTGCTTCTGTTAATTAGTAATGAATGGCCTTTTAAGCACCAAGAGACAGTCTTCACTTATGTTTACAAAATAACTTCTGGGCACATTTATTTGGCGTTTCTCTCTACTGTCTTTGCACATTCACTTATTGAATATTATCCTATAAATTTTGAAAACAAATTTTCTGGGTTTAAAGAGAGAAAGATAGGTATAATCAAAAGCAGGTATAATTGGATTCAGGATCCTAAATTCGGATCCCTAGTCTGCCACCAACTCTATCTGTAGCTTGGGCAATTGACATCTCTCCAACCTCAGTTTACCTGATCACTAAAGAAGAGGGTCAGATGAGGTGTGCAATGTATTTTCTGGCTCAACATTCCATGAGTCCAAATTAGAGTTTCACGTATTTTCATTTCGAAAGCAATTTGCAAATCCATGTATCTATACCCTTGGGTACATGATCCAGCTGCAAATCCTGTGATTTCTATTTTCCTTTAGTAATGACATACTCATCTACATTAAGTAAATTAATTTTTAAAAACTGTCAGAAAGCAAGGCCATTCAAGGATCTAATAGGAAAAAGTAATGTTTCATGTAGTTTTTGTTCCCAGGCCCCTTAAAAGAACTTCTAACAGTAATGTGTATCTCCTTCCCATTTGAGGTTATTTCCAACTTTTCCCATTAAGTTTAACTGAAAGCCTGGTCATTTTTGGCATTTTGTGTATGTCATTTAAATACTGTTTTAATTGTTATTGATATTATTATTACAACTACCTGCCTATAAATTTAGCTCATTCAATCTATGAAAAACAATCACCATTTAATCCATTTGACCTGACAGTTCTCCTGGTTATTTTATTTTGTCAGAAATGAGTCTAACTTCATTCCATGTCACATGTCACATTTTACAGCAGCTTTCAATACAAAATAATTGTGGAACTACAGCTTCCTGACATCTCCCTTCTGAATTTAAATTCTATGATAGATGATACATAGATACAGAGAGTCAGGCAGACAGGTAGATGTGGTTCAATTCTTTTAGGTGTTCTAATTCTTTAGCTTTATATATTTTTTATTTTGTTTGTTTTTGTTTTCTTTCTTTGGTAAAGTCATGTTGCTTTGCTGCAAAACCCTCCTTTAGGAGCTACACAGTTTTGAACTATGCTTCCAGTTGTTGGAAGCATGTGGTTGGGATTAGCAGGATTCTGGAAGATTGGTCCGTGTGCCTTCCTTAGTAACCTAGTTAGATGGCTATTGTGCAAAGTGTGGAGATGGGAAAGAAAAGAGGACATGCAGATGGCCAACAGACACATGAAAAGATGGTCAGTGTCACTAATCATCAGAGAAACACAAATTAAAGCTACAATGAGATATCACTTCACAGCTGTCAAAATGCCTATCATCAATAAATCAACAAAGAGTAAGCGCCCGTGAGGATGTGGAGAAAGGGGAACCCTTTTGCACTATTGATGGGAAGGCAGACTGGTGCGGCTACTTGGAAAGCAATATGGAGATACCTCAAAAAATTAAAAATATACCTGCCTTTTGACCCAGCATCCCACTTCCGGGAATATATCCAAAGAAACACAAAACACTAATTCAAAAGAATATAGCATGCCTACGTTCATGGCAGCATTATTTACAATCACCATGATATGTAAACCACCCAAGTGTCCATCAGTAGATGAATAAATAAAACAACTATGACATTTACATGATGGAATACTACTCAGCCATAAAAAAGAAGAAAAGTTTACCCTTTATAATGGGATAGATGACCTGGAGAACATTAAGCTAGCTGAAATAGCCAGTTAGTTAAAGACAAATACATTATGATTTCACTCATATGTGGAATCTAATGAACAAACTAAACTAGCTAGAAAAATAGAGACAGACTCACAGATAGAGAGCAGGATGACAGCTATGGGGTGGGGGAAGTTAGGGAGTGGAGGATTAAGCAAAAATGAAAAAGGACTCATAGACATGGACAACAGTGTGGCAATTGTGGGGGTGTGTAAGGGGGCCACATGGCAATGAAAATGTGATAAAAATTAAAACAATAAAATTTTATTAGGAAAAAAATAAAGAAGCCTCAGAATTTTCAGTAGATCTGAATTTCAGAACTCTCAATCGGTTTTAGAGAGAAGTACATCAGGAAGTGGAAGATCTGGTACACAAGTCTTTTAAGTGACCTGCGCCGCAGTCTCTGGATCTCTCAGGAATAAGCACACCTGGGGTGGAAGACACCTGTTATAAAGGATGATTCATTCTTCATCCCAACGAAATTACTCTGCCTGTTGACAAGGTCAGGGAATATAAAGTGAAAATAAAAGAGTTTATTCGAGAAGATTTTAATGCATCAACACAGTCCCTTTAGTCTGTGGGGCCAGGAAAAGGAGACATGGCATTTGTCCATGGTGATGTGATTCAGTTGAATTTGATTAACTACTTGAAGGGAACTGTCAGCATCTCTGCGAAACTAATCTGAAATACTCCGTTTCTGTAAATGTGTTTAATTGGGTTGGGGCCTCAGGGCATATTTTTATCAGACTTCTAGTGCTTCATGGCTAATGCCCTGTCCTGATGTTTCAAAAATCTGTCTTTCTCATACTATTTGATCTTTCCTATTTTAATGTTTCAAAGCAGCAACTTAAAAAGTCATGAATACACATAAAACTAGCAGCTATAAATCACACCAGCATTTCATTAATTTAAATCAATACTGATTTAAATTATTACAGAGAGATTTATATTCAGAGCTGTGTGTGCATGTGTGTAAAAAATTTAAATAAAAGTAAAGGATGTCTTATTGGTTCATGACTCCAAAGTTATTACAGTGATTTTTTTGATCCCTGATTTGTTTACCCTGGTGAGTATCCCTTACTTCCCATTTTCCTCTCTCTTTTTAATAGATTGATGGATAAAGTCTTATTTTATACCTTATGGATAAAACATTATTTTATACCTATAAAATAGGTGCAAACAGAATTTCAGAAATATTAATATATACTTTAAATAATAGTACAACATTTAAACAGACTATTTGGTTATTTAAGCCAGAGATGTGCAGAAGAAGTCAGCTAGAGTCTGGGAATCTATTACGCATTCACATTAATTGCAGTAAGAAATAAAAGTCACATTCATCACAACAATAATGTACTTAATAATCAATGTAACTGGATAATTACATGCCATAAAGACTTGAAAAAGTACAAAGATTACAGAACATGAATTCAAAACTGAATTCCTAGCATATAATTTTCAAAGTTCTATGGTGAGATGTGGGCAGAAGCTCCCTACACAAGTACGTAAGGAAGTAATGCAGAAAAAAAGGTTATACAAATCACATGCAATGTGTATTGTGCCTCAGTCTTAAAAGCACATTGGTAATGATGGTGAAGATTTTGATAGTTTTTTATATTTTTAAATATAAAGGCTATATTTTTATAGTGCTTATCCCAAAATCATGAGCATTTTATTACAAATACACATGTTCATTTTCTAGCATTAGCATCCGATTTTTTTGAAATGCGATATATAATTAATTGATTAATTCAAGGTATGAAATATTATCCCTTTCTACTTACATTGTCAATAATTCTACCATTAAATAAATTTATTTTTTTTAAGATGTGTATTTATTTATTTCTAGAGAGAGGGGAAGAAACAGAGAAGTAGAAGAGGAGAAACACTGATGTGCAAGAGAAGCATCCCCAGTTGGGGACCTGGTCAGCAACCCAGGCATGTGACCTGTCCAGTAATCACACCAGTGACCTTTTGGTTCATAGGCCAGTGCTCAGTCCACTGAGCCGCACCATGCCAGGGCTGAGTTGATCTCTTTTAATGCTTTGCACATTTCCTTCATTGTATCAAGAGAAAAAAAGATCCCATGATATAAACTATTCAGAAGACTCGGTGTTGTTAAATAGTAAAGAACTTCCAATTATTAGGGGCATAAGGACTGCCTGTCCATCCACCTACCCATGGAACCATCCACCGACCCACCCACCCAAGTATCACTGATTTGTATGGACTTTCATTCTCCATTTGTCTAATTGTTTAGACAAACTGTCTGATCTGTCATAGCAAGATTTTCTTTTAATGAATTTATACACATGTATTGATGAAAAATTTACACAAATACCACATTTTGTTAGAATTGATAACTAAAATTTAAAAATAATTCCTAACTAAAATTATGGTGATATTTCCTTGAGTTTTTTTAAAAGGCAAGGTTTGAGGTACTCACAACCTTAGAGTGTATGCACAGAATGACTTTTCCTTCCTTATATCCCTGCTATTTCCTGATTGACTATCACTGGCAGTGAAATCATACTCACATCTTACTCAGGTAAAGACATCTATTCTATCTGCTCAGGAAGAACAGAATAAAAATGCTTGGAGCTCAAGGAAGGCATCCCTTTTCAATTCGTGACTTCCGCAATGTCCTTGTGTCATACTGCCATGTTCATGCACTCTCGGGAGTACCCAGGCTGCTGTGTGTATGGCCCAGGATATGACCAGCAGTTTGCTGTCGTGATCTTTCCTGGGATAGTCCTTTCTTTCTACTTACTTTCTTTCCGGGAACTAAATATCCCTAGGAAAAAATGATAAAAGTGTAAAATATCCACAGACTTCTCTTTATCTGCACAGAACTTCACTGCATGTAGAGGTAGGCTTCGTAGGCTATGTATCAGGTAACTTTCCTGGCCCATTGATGATGGAGTCTATGGAGACAGTGATGTCCCCAGGTACCTGGGCAATGAGAAGAAAAGCCAACCAACTACCCTTCTCTTACTCAGCCCTGATTTTCTGAGGATCAGGATATTTTTCCAGGTACCCTTGATATAGTCACACAGTGTGCTTCTTTGGGCGGGCTTCTCAAACAAAGAAACATACTCATTCTATCTATATGCTTGTTTGTAAGAAAGCCTTTATACCCTTCACCATTATATTTGAGAAAAGTTACTCCCTTTGTAATATTAATAGCTTTTCTCAGGGCTAAAAGATGCAATGAATTGTAAGATTAACTTCTTGTACATGATGCTGTGTAATGCAAACTCAACATTTCTTTCCTTCTCTGAGCTAATATCTGAACCAGAATAATGCAGTCTAGACAGACAGGTAGGTAGGTAGATGTTAAATAAATACATACACATATACACAGAAATATACCAGGACAATAATGGCAAGTATAGTGGGACTTGCACATTTTTTAATTTCTAAAATATGATCCAATTAGCACTACAGAAAATATTAAGAAGTTTATTCCTGAAAGTTTGTGATTATACCAAAATACTAATTCAGTTCATTTATTTATTGAAGTAATTAAAGTAAACAAACAAAAAAGTAAAGTGAAGAAAACAGAGAGACTTAGTTGGGAGATAAAAAGTAGAGATGAGATGGAACTCAGACTTAATTATTTTTAAATAATGCATGAATAATAAATCTGATTGTCCTCAGAGCAAAAGTCAACACTAAGAACTATGTAAGCAAAATAAAGTGCTAGTTGAAAATTGTTCCTTTATCCTTAAGTTACTGCTTAAATCTACATGTGTTGATGGTTGAATTTAAAAATAATCTGCATTTTCTATAATAAAATACCAAAGCCAGACATTGAATGCTTTGGATTTTTATTCTTTCTCACAAGAGGCCATTATGCTAACTCATAAATCGTGCATTTCCATGAAAATTCTTTGCGGAACATAAAATGATGATTGGATTACCGTTTATTTTCAGCACAGCCTAGAAACTGAACAGATGGTAGACTTACCACCACTGTGACTCTGATAGGTACACTGACTTGCAGTAATTTAACAAAGGGTGGCACAGTTTAAAGGAGGTTTTGTCCTACAGAGTTTTTGTACAACATATGTATGGTGTGTATATTTTTAGGAAATCAAGGGATATGACCACAAAATCAATGTCCCATCACTTGGAAATTCTTACAGTGTGCACACAATGTTTGGAACACCAGTGGCATGTCTGGCTCATTGAGTGGTGGATTAGGCTTTGGACCTATCTACTTCTGTTTATTGGTACCAAAGCCTGCTCTTGGAGAAAGTAGGTATTGCTTTGGCTTTTTCACCAAGGTCCATTAAATAAACAACTTGAAGTATTAAGAAGTTATTTCCAAATATTCATACCCTGGTATCTATAATCGATATTGTACAGGCCCCAGACATGCAATATCTCTACCTTGGCAAAATTAGCTGATGGTACTATATTCTATTTTACTGACCAAAGCACACTGCCTTGGGAGTCATCAAAATGCTCATTGTAGAATCAAGACCCTGACTCTCCTGAAGGATAGACATTTTATACAGCTGGATGCTGCAGACAGGACAGCTAGTTATTAATATTTTTCATTGATTTTGAGGAGCAAATATTACTCAGTATTTTAACTTCTGATTGAAATGCTTTTAAAGGCATTTTTAAGTCTAAAATAAAGTTCTTCAATCTGTGTGAAGATTCCACTTACTTTGGAATAAGTTATTTTATAGGCAGTCTTTGTCTATTTTGAAGTAGATTTTGTACAGGGATGCCCATTATAGGGTCTTCTATTAAACTTCTTTTAATGTATCACATAAAATGGAGAACATCCATTAACAATTGTAATTTAACTGTAGGTAGGCGTCCGTGCTCTGAAACGCTATAGTGTGCACATAAGGTCAGTAATTATTCACTTGTTGGTCTTATTTGGCAGCCTAATTGTATAACCTACAAGAACCATAATCCCTAGAAAACTGCATTGTTCGTAGATGAAAATATATTACAAAAAGGAATGTTTTGAGACAGAACACAGAAAGTACAAGATATTATTATCAGATGACTAATTTATTTGTAGTCTTTTATTCCTTACTATGCCTTTATCCTCTTACCACTCCAGTGTCCTTTTATAGCCAGAAAATATCTCTTTTCTCTTTATTTCTATCTTTTCCTTCCTCCCAGGGTCTAGTACAATATATATTATGCTAGTACAATATATGTACGGTTCAATATATATTCCCAAACTCTTCTTTTTTCTCATTAAAATTTTAGTGCATATTATGCAGTCTAATTAGATTCAATAAATTGAGCTTTTGTATAATGAGGGCTTAGAAGTTAAAAAAAAAGAACATTCTTACCTCTTTTTTATTATTTATACATGTTTCTGAGACTTCAAAATGATACTAAGAAACATTAGACCACACATTTTTGTGAAATTGTAAACAAAGTCTCAGTGGACACGGCAAAGCAGTCATGAATAAAGGTGAGTTACAGTTTCTCCTTTGGTAAGCACTATGTTTCACGACATCGCTAACTGACTTAACCAGAATCTACCTATACGGCCTCTTTCTTCCCCTGTTCTTTGTCACTTTTATATACAGAGCAGCCATGTAATAGTTTTTGGAAATCAAGCCCAATATTTACAATATTATTTGAAAACACCTAAATGAGGCTAGTCACCTCAGTTTGCAGTTAAGAAAATCGAAACTTACAGAGATAAAGAAACTTGACCAAAAGAAGTTACAAACTATTTGGATATGACAATTATAATTAATATAATGTTGGTGTTAATAATAATCTATATTATAATATATTATAATTTATAACCTATATATTAATATAATTGATGTACTGATATTAATATTATAATATAATATGATGTATAATCAACATAATGTTTTCCAGTCATTGAATACATAGGAGAAGGGGCTTACTGTATTGGGCTTTCAATTTAAGGTTGACTTTTCTCAGTCCTGAATGTCTTTAAAAATATGCCTTTTTTCATTTGTAGCAGATGTTTCATCCTCAGCATCATTGATATTTGTGGTGGTATAATTCTGTGCTGTATTTATGGGGTAGGGGGACTGTCATATATTATAAGATACAGAGAATCATCCTGGCCTCTCTACCCAAGATGCCAGTCACATTCCCCCAGGACAGCTGTGATGACCAAAAATGTCTCCAGATTTTGATTCCCTGGAAACTAAAACAACCCAACTGAGAGTCCCTACTTTACAGATTAGTTTAAAGCAGTCTGTACATTACCCAGATTGATGTATGCCATTTCCCACCTTTCTTAAGATGTTAAGAAACCATTAACATCTGAAACCATTTTGTGTTCAAGCAGAGTTTACGAAGATTTTAGTAGTCAGTGTTTTTTCTAATATTCTACTTCAATATAAGCAAGAAAATCATACTTGTTCATCTGTTTAAATGATTAAAATATTAGTATGACACATTGACTGATGCCCAAAAAGATTTACAACTAATAAATTGAAAGATTTTTAGTCAGCATATCAACTAGTTTGGTTGTCTTGGTCATATTACTAATAGTGTGGGCGAGAATGGAGAGAGTGAAAGATATTCCTTACAATCGTTTTCCAATGACAATGGAACTTGGCTGTGACCAAAACTTAATGATTCCACAGGTACTAGACAAACCCTCTAACACGAAGGCAAGATCTATTGGTCATAGTACAGATATGCTAACTGATACCATCCTAAAGATTTCAGGAAGAATGGTATTTAATACAAGGGATTTAATATAGAAGGGCTTTCATAGAAGTTTTCAACATCTGATTAAAAAAACTGCTTCTGGGTAATCAGTTATTTGGTTAAACTACTATATCTTGTGTCAATAAGTCCCTGACTATTGTTCTTTTGTTCTAAAGGTCATTATTTGTCCATAATAAAAGACATAATGGATATTAGTAATTGAATTTATTTCAATAAATTCCTTAAGTCCTTGGATGTAAGTGCTGGCAGAAGTGTTTATGGAAGAAAAGGCAAATCCATGTCAGTAATTATTGTCTGTACCAGTAAAAACAAACTGCTACCCCCCTCACGATCCAAGGAGTCTGGTGATATATTAAGCTGCCTTTAAGTGCATAATTGATCCCCATTGAGATTGGTGATATATCGAGGGTTCATGATAGTTTTCCACAGTCCGTACAGCAGACTCTAAGCAGTGGGCGGGGGGGGGGGGGGAGACAAATTAGCAGACGGGAAGCCCATGTTGTTTACCTCAAGCACATTTTCTTCATCCTCATTTCCATGAAGACTTTGTAGATGAGCTTACTGAGCAAGAAGCCAGGTGTCAAAGAAAGAGGTGAACTGATACAGTGTAGCTTATCTTACCCACTGCATTTTGAGATCCTCCTCAGGAATTAGTGCCATTTAGAGATGAGATACATGGGACACAGGTATCCTACATTTAATGCCCATTGTTGAAAGAGTCATCCATCTGTTTTTCTTCTTCAAACTACTTTGTCATATTTTAATCATGTTTTTAACAAAATAGCCAAACCTTGGGATGTTGTCCAAAATTTAACATAGACCTCTATCTTCTCATCAAAGTGCACAACAATATAAGCCCTAAATATGTGCCCTCCTAAAGGATTTCCTTTTTGCTTCTTTCAGTGCCGTCTCAAATTGCTGCATCGTGTAGAACAGGCATGAACCATGTCTCAGCATTTTCTCATTGTTGCTATGTTTACAGAGAACTCAGTATGAGAGCAGAGATGTGGGTTAGGATAAATAAATTGATGTAGCAGGAATAGGTGCTTTATAACTCTGAGCTTCTGGTTCATGAAATTCATAGTGTCTTCATTATATGCCTATAGACAATTTGATAGGTACTAAGCCTATCTGTTTAGGGATTGTGAGGATGCATTTTGAGCTTTTATGGCTTGGATGATCAGCTAACACGGGGTTCATAGTGTGACACCTGGAATGCAGAGTACTTGATGTTTTTTGGTAAAGCATTCACTCGCCATGAAGACCCAGGGGCAAGTTATAAAAAGATATATAGCCTCTGGGGACATGTTTTTTTAATATACCCTGGGGGCTGGCCCTAGCCTTATATTTGGAGGTTTGCTCCTTATATCATCCCTGTCTGCTGCAAACACATCAGTGCCATTGGATTTACTATATCACAAGGCCCAAGGAGCAAAGAACCTTGTACTGAACACATAGCCTAGATCTCTCTGCACAGCATTGGTTTGCTCTGAGCCTCATTTAAAGTGGCATTTCAACAGATGGCTTAAAGCAGAATACCCAGATGGGTAAACATTGCCTTCAAAACAAACAAGGAAGAACATGGTACCAAGCACTGTGTGTAGAATTTGTAGCAGTAAAAGATGTATTGACTTTTTTCTTCCTGTTAGGAGAATGTCCTCACAAGACTTAGACCACTGAAATGCAGAAATTTACAGACAGTAACCTAAAAATTCACAAGATTTTTCTTCAAGAAGACAAAGCTTTCCTTAATTAAGTAACTCTGGATGTGTAAACTACCTGCATGTGAAATGACTGAAGTCAAGATCTCTGTTCACCAGAGCCAGAGTCTTCCTGATTATATAAGCCATGTAATGATTTTTTTTACCAGCTGCACAACTATTTTCATTGCTATGATTGATCATTGGCTACTACCAGTAGTCTTTACATATTAAAACACTTATTTACTGTTCCAACATTACTATCATTAGATACTGTAATCTGATAGTTACTCTAGAGAGATGCCTGTCTCCTAGATTTCACCATGCCATTTGTACCTGGGGAGCTGGGGTGAATGGCCACATCTCCTACCCTCAGCTACACAGAGGGCAGTCGGCACAATGGCACTGGTGCTTCAGTCACTGATGCATTTCATAATATTGGACTGAAGAGATGGAGTCTGGGCTCTCTTGGGATGCATATTAGAGGGTGGTAGAAGTTACATAAGTAAATCCAATTAAACATCCTTGTATCTTTCAATCATCTACTCAATACTGAATAATTTCTTTTATCTCAGCCTCACTTAATGTAGAGTAATTTTTGATCCAGGCTTCTCCCAATCAATTGAGCTAGTGTAGGAAACACATTACTTCTGGATTTGGGTAAAACACCAATATCATGAATTTAGCCCAATCCAATGTGATGCTCTGTCCTCCTTGGTCTAGATTAGGGGTCAGTAAACTTTTTTCGGAAGAAGCCAATGGAGAATATTTTAGGCTTAATGGCCATAAAGTTTCTGTTGCAACCCCTCAATTCTGCCATTTTAGCACAACAGTAGCCACCGACACATGCATTAATGAATGTACAACTACGTTTCAATAAAAGATTATTTGCAAAAACAGATTAGCTTACACAATTCAGTTTTCTGACCTCTAGTCTAGAACCATAAAAATTTACTTCCTAATATATTTATCAGATTTCTGCTGAAATAAAGTAACGTCTTGAAAAATGGGGGGTATTAATTATCTATTCTTGGTTCAGACCCTACGTTTCTCTCCCTAGACCAAGCATGATGGATGTTACTCTAAGTCTGACCTTCGGACCATGTGAGATAACGGGGGGAGTCCTGACACAAATGCATATCCCTTTAAAAGGTGAGTCCACACCTGATGTCATCACAGGATCTTCACACAGAGGAAGGCCAGTCTTCTTAGATAGGGGACAACATTTGTTCCCTAGCTATGAAGTCTCAAAGAGATTTGGTTGCTTAAGTTTTGGAGATTTACCTGAGTCTTCACATATATCCTCATTATAATTCTCAGGATCTCACCTTGTTTCCCAGTTGATTCTCTAATTTGCAACCAGAGCAATAAGTTTATTAGTCAACATATATTTGAACTCTCCCTCATACAAAATCAAATTTTCAGTTTGAATTACAGCTGCAATATTCTTATAATGAGATAAGATATACTTGTAGTGTAATCACAGAATGCCACTCATGCCAATTGTGACTTTTGCTGAAATTTTATAGACCTGCACTTCTTCTTTTTTCCACAAAACTTAACCATAAATTGCAAGAAAGCCTCAGTCTTTGCAATCATCTGTCTCACCAAAAAAGTCAACTGCAGCAATCAACCAGTGTCTCAAAGCTGTGCCTTCAACTAGAACCCCATCCCAAGCAAAAATACTGAGTTAAATAACTGTTCTTTTACTGCGTGCATTTAAATTACCTTGTTTTCCACTGTCATCGAGGTAATTATTATGTTCAAGACTAGTCAAGTCAAAAAGCTCACCCAAATTGTTATCTTTAAAGATCAATATCCTGGTATTATTTCCTATAACAAATGTGGCATCAATCAGATTTCTAGATATTCCAAGCAGAGGAAGATTTAGTGCAGGGAACTGAACACAAATATGCTATGATTAACTAAAAGAATTTTTAAAAAGTGAGAAGGTGAGAACTTGAGAGAAAAAAATGAGACAGGGAGGAAGAGGTCATTTTAACCCTTGCATATGAACCAACAAATCTAAACTAACGGTAGTATAACTGACATCACTTCATAGTAAGTGCTGGAACTACTGGAGAAATGTGAGCACCAAACATTGCAATTCAGAAATGGGACTAGCAGTTCGGAAGCAGAATGGACCCTTTTTTTTCTTACATGTCTTATGCTGTTAAACTCAAAGGAGGCCAGCTGGCAGTGAATTGGGAAAAGTGGTCTGCAGGCTTCCAGTCCATGCAATATTGAGCAAATGAGTGAAAAGGGTCTGTAGTCAAATAAAAAAGAATGCAACAGATAGGTAAAGAACCAAGTGACTAGCCCTGGCTGGTGTAGCTCAGTGGATGGAGCATGGGCTTGCAAACCAAAAGATCATGGTTTGATTCCCAGTCAGGGCACATGCCTGGGTTGCAGGCCAGTTCCCAGCAGGGCATGCATGAGAGACAACCATACATTGATATTTCTCTCCTCTCCTTTCTTTCCATTCTAAAGATAAATAAATAAAATCTTTAAAAAAATAAAAATGCCTAAGAACCTGAATAAAATCATTATTTTTAAAAAAAGAATCAACTGACTGGAATCATCTAGATGTAAACACTGCATATATGTCTTTCCTGAAAGGTCAAGTGGTCATCATTCAGAAGTTCTGCCTTAAGCACACAGAACGTGACGGTGAAGGTTTGTGATAGAGATGATCATGCGTCATAAGTAATGTCCAATAACCCTGTGGTCCCCTAAAGTAAACTATCCAAATAGACTAAATTTAAAGAAGACAGGATTTTGGCTTAAACAAAGACCCAGAGAAGTAAAAGAGAATCTCCATGAAAAGCAAGTCATGCATTCCTGTTGTTGCTGTTTTTTTTAATCTAAAATAAACTCTTTTGATTACAATTTATAAATAGATTGTCTTGTGTATAAAGGTAAGCATGTAAACATCAACAGTCAGTTTAGAACTTTGTTTCTGCTAAGCTCTGAGATGTGTGTGCATGGCAAGGAAGACATCTCTCAATGTCTTCATTAGGCTGCATCTGTTTGAATTAAGTCCTTCATGGTGCATACCATGTGCAGGTGAGCACAGCTGTCTCTCCCCACCCAGGAACATATGTAGTGATGTTGCTGTTGACTACACCATCAAATTCCCATATGAGGAAAAAGTATGGATCAAGAACATTTCAACACAATAAAAAGGTGATGAAAAGGCTTTACAAATACAGCAGTAATACTAAATTCCAATCTGCTCCCTGGGTAGAGATTGTTTATAGATCATCATCATCTGAGTTGAGATTTATCTTAAAAAATAGTACATCTAAAATTTAATTCTAATATATTAGGTTCTGTAAAAGAAGTAGAGATCTGCAAGATTAAATATTGGATCCAACTATATACTGGCCATTTACTCTTTGATATTTAGAAGCCCCTTCTTTAATTTGACCCTGCTGCATCTTCCAACAAGGTAATTCCCATGGGTAAGGAAGCTGTTTACATAATATAAAAATAGGGTGAGGTTCTCTAGAACACTAATATATAGAACACCAGAAGAGAACTTTGCTCCCACTAAATTCTGAGATATGTGATAAGACAATACACTTCTCAGAATTCATCACTATTTGGATTATATTTCTATATATGGAAAATTATAAGAATTCTAGAATAAAATAAAAGTATATAAAACATATATTCATCCATATTACTGCATATTTGGGTAGGACAAGATACCAAGAAGTAGGATCAAAAGTCAGCAACTTGAGCAATTTGAACACTACACATAATTTTTGCTCCTTTCATAATTTGGAATATATCTTGCTTGAAGTTAAAGCAAGTTACTTATTTTTAACTTTATATAAGATATATTCCAAACTATGAAAGGACAAAAATTAAGTGTAGTTTTCAACTAATAAACTTCAAGCAGGTTTATTAGAAGTTGAGTGATAAGGAACAGATATATACCCATAGATATCATGCTCTTTGTTCACTTTTTCACTAATTCTTCAACATTCTTGGCGTTATTTTTGGTAGACTTGTGCCTCACTGAATGGCCTATTCCAATATAGTAATAAAAAGAATAATGATAATTGCTATCTTAGTACAATTATTCAAACCCTTAAGGAAAAACATAACAAAATAGAAACTACACAAGTTTAAACAATATTTAGGTTTTTCCCCCTGTGGTCTTTGAAATTACTCAACTGAGCATTGTTTGTTTTCCAACATCTCTTTGACACAGTATGCAAAAATAACTATGTAAAAACTTGATATCATTTTTTAGAAAGCATATATTCAGCCAAAAATTGCAGTAAAACATTATGGAAATAAAAAAGAACCAGAAGCCTAGATAACTGGTTTCTGACACTAAACTTAAGTGATTCATTTAATCCTTCTGGGTTTCAGTTTTCTCACATGTAAAAAAAAAGATGATCATATCATTTCATCTGCCTCACTGGGTGTACTGGGAATCAAGTGATTAGCATAAAGACTATAAAGGTCTTGAGAAAGTTCAAAGGGTAATGATAGAAGTCAGGACAGTATTGTGCAGTCAGGACACATGCAGCTGCCACCAGAGACTGAGTTTTCAGGGACCAGTCATTGCAGACAGGATCACAGGAGTGATGAGTCCACTGTAGGCATGCGCAGTAAGAATTCTGTATGGAAAGGCCTTTAAAAAGGACCCACCCTCCAAGACTAGTGATATGTTTTATATTAGTGATGGAATTTGATGAATAAAACTGGTGATAATTAATCAATGTATGTTCCCTACTTTAAATATAGAGCAGAATGGGCAATAACAGCATTGTCTGGAGTAATTACTAGGAATATTAAAGAGGTAAAAATGGCTTGGCTCACAGCCTAACACAAATTCAGTCAAGGAATTTGAAAGAAAATATTCTCTTATAGCCTGTTTACAACAATTTGACTACCAGCATAGATAGAACATTTATTATCATTTGGTAGACAGGGAAATATCACAGAATAACCTTGATCCTAGAGCACATAAAATTTCAATTGCAACTTGTTATTTAATGACATTTCATAAGGAGCCATGTTTTAGCCTCAATGAATTCAAATATTTATAAAGATTTCTATGCAATCATAAGTCAGCTGATTTATGAATCTAGGCTCTCTTTTCAACAAAGCAAAAAAGAGGCAACTGCTATTTTTCCAGCTTGCAGGGGTATTTCTTTTGGCATTTCTACACAAAAAATATGTATTTAACACTGTTCTAAAATAACTGTTAATTGCCTCTTTTTGGGAACAAGATAGTAAAAGAAAAATTCATAATTATGAGCATTCTCTCTGTACATATATGAAACATAATATATTTAATGGATGACATGTTGCCAACTTTTGATAAGCAAGTTACATTACAGTTTTCATGTCAACTGAACGGATATTTGCTGAGTGTCAAATTTATGCAAAAGACTTAGAAAAATAAGAGATAGATATGAAGATAAAAGATCTATTTCTGCACTTAGAAAACTTTTAGGGAAGTGAAGTGTATAAACACTCAAAAACAATAAAAGAATGCCTAGCATAGAGTATTATTAGCAAAAATAATCAGGTTATATTTAAAAAGGTTGTGTGTAGGATAAAAGCTCTTTTAGGTCAATTGTATGTAAAATTAATTGGATGAATAACATACATAATTTAGAATTTGTTCATGAAGAGGGAGCTTGAAGTAGACATAGAAACATATACAATATTTGAGAAAGAGTAAATAAATTTATCTTATTGCTTTACAGATTTTGAGCAAACAACAATGGGATACAAGGAGAAATTTTTACTTTTGGAGCCTTTTGTAAAGAAGAGTCTGGAGGCAGAACCTTTAGTGAGGAATCCGCTACACTGGGTTCAGGTCCCTAGTATTTACTGACAATTTAGGAACTTTAGGATATGAAGAACTGATGCTGACATTTTCAGACTAGTGTCAACAGAAATGGGAAGCAGAAACCGGTTTAAAGTGGAAAAATAGAAAGAGCATATCCAAGTTTAGCTTCCAGCGAGATGCTCATGTTTTAATAATTTCAAATATGTATTGTAATATACATTATGTTGACACATCTTCACCTAAAATATTTTGCCTATTGATGCTCAAGTATATTTATTTAAACTCTGAATTTTTATTTCAAATTTTATACAAAAAACAGATTCAATAGATAGTCCCAAATGCTTTTGCATAGTTTTTAATTTTTCCCCTTGTTTATTACACTTATTGTGGTGACACTGATTAGTAAGTTATATAAGTTTCTAGTGTACAGTTCTCTATGTGGGATATAAAACTGAAAGTGACAGATGAACAAACAGGAAAACCAAAGAAAAACTCATAGACACAGACAACAGTATGGTGGTTACTAGAGGGAAGGAGGGCGAACAGGTAGTAAAGAGGAAAGGGAGTCAAATATATAATACAGGATGAAGATTTTACTTTCTTCATATTTTAAAATGTTGTAGCTGTGGATAACAGTGTGAGGAATTCCAAAGTCTATCCCTGTATAAAAGCAAAAATAAACTGTCAAAGAAATGGAATCAACTTTTTTTGGACTCTAGAAACTGAACAAAAGTTTACAGCAACCATCTTCTTTATATATGAAACATACATAATTGAGTTAATCATAACTTTAGTTTACAGCAAATCATATTTTACATTCATGTTTTCTCTTTATTTTACTTACTTTTCCGTCTTACTATCCAATTTCCACTGCCTTAGCTCTCTCTCTCTCATAGCCATGTTCTCTAATGAAGTTTGATATAGGCATTATATATGCTTATATTTTCATGTGTGTGAGTATATGTTTGTGTGATATTAATAGTGGTATGAATTAAATTTTATTGTATTTTGCTTCTTTTTACTCAACCTAGTTTTATGATTTGCTCGTTCTACTACATTTCATTGTACTCGCTTACTGTATAATATACTCATAGCATAACTACTCTACATGTTTGTAATACATTTCCCTAATCACAGACCTAGACTTGCCACCAGTTCCCAGTGAGGACAAATAAGATCAAGATTAACAACATATTAATGTTCCCTTGTAATAAGCAAAAAAAAAACTCATCTAGAAAAAATGCCAACAACTGTCTGATAGAATATAAGGTCTGTCTGAAAAAAGTCCAGCCATTGTTCATATAACGAGAATGCTTTGAGCAACATCAATGTAACCTGGCAGGAGAGTGCACTAGAATGCACATGTGTGAACAATGATGTCTTCACTGTATTATTCAATTGAGATGGTAGATGCTGTTGAGTAAGCATGTGAACTGTGTGGCCATTGCATTCAAAATAACTGAGCAAATAGTGCAACAAATTTGCATCAAATGTTGTGTTAAGCTTGAACATTCTTCCACAGAAACTTTTGGGATTATTCAGAAGGCCACAACTATGGACAACTATGGCTGATAGTTGGATAATCCAACTATGGATAATCAACTATGGTTGATTATCAACCTCATCACGACAATACATCTGCTCATGTACCATCTCTTGTGCAGAGTTTTTTGTGAAACATCAAATCACCCAGGTGACTCAGCCCCCCTACCTCCCAGATTTTGTGCCCTAAGGTTTCTGTCTTTTCCAAAAGTAAAATCACCTTTGAAAGAGGAGAGATTTCAGATCATTGGTAAGATTCAGGAAAATATGATGGGGCAGCTGATGACAATTGAGAGAACTCTGTGAGGTTCCAAGGTGCCTACTTCGAAGGCTACTGAGGCATGAATGTTCTATGTACAATGTTTCTTATATCTTGTATCTTAAATAAATACCTTTATTTTTCATATTACATGGCTGGATATCTTGGTATCTTCTGGACAGACCTCATATACAAATATTAACATCCTTCAATACTACCAGATTATTTCATGAATTGTTTCTAACATTCTATTCTTTGCCAACAGTATCAAGGAAATGTTTGATAGCCATGAAATGTTCTTTGCATTTTTTATGCATCTTTCCAACAATTACCTTCTAATAGTACAACAAAATATCTTATTGCATAATTTGTCTTTCTCTGATTTCTATCATATCTTAGATAATTTTTAAATCTTATATTTTGTGATCAGACTCTCCACATCATTTGACTATTAGCAAATATGCACAGGTTCTTTGTGTATTCTAGGTTTCACTCTCTTGTCAAATTTAGTGAAGGGAAACACTTTCTCTTTTTTTTATTCTATTGATTTATTTCATTCTATCCTACTGTGATACCAGTTTATTCCATCCTCCCAAACTTATCATTTTATTTTGTTTCACATTAACTCTCTGCTTCAGAGTTAATAACTTTTTCAATTGTATTTTCTAATCACTAGTCCTCCATTTAGTTAAAACCAGCTAACCATTATTCTTGCCCACTTTTTTCAATTTATGTAATTAGATTTTAATAATATTTTAAAGATTTTATTTATTTTTAGAGAGAGAAGAAGAGAGGAAGAAAAAGAGTGAGAGAAACATTGATTTCATGGCACCAACTGGGGAACATGCCCTGACTGACCTTTCGGTTTGCAGGCTGGCACTCAATCCTCTGAGCCACACCAGCCAGAGAAGATTTTATTAATTTTAAAAATAAATCCACCCCTTTTATGTCATTTTTTGTTATTAGATTATTTATATTATTTAATTTATCTATTTGAAGACTTTACCTCATTGGTGTAGTTCAGTGGATTGAGTGCTGGCCTGTGAACCAAAGGATCACTGGTTCAATTCCCAGTCAGGACACATGCCTGGGTTGCAGTCCAGGTCTCCAGTTTGGGGTATGCAAGAGGCAACCACACATTGATGTTTCTCTCCCTTTCTTTCTCCCTCCCTTCCCTTCTCTCTAAAAACAAATAAAATATTTTTAAAAGACTTTAAGCACACTTATTTTAATATCTCCAAGACTGATTTTCTCTATATCTCTTGGAAAGAAAATTGTCACATTTGTTGAATTTGTAGCTATTTTATTGTCTGCAATGAAAGTGGAAATTTTTTCATTAAAATGCTCAGTTTGCCATGTTAACCAGATTTCTCAAATTTCCAAATAAAGGCTTTATGTTTTTCAATTTACTCACCTATAGGGTATTTTTTTCTGCCTAGGACACTTTGTTCTTTATTCCTACAAAATGCATTAAACTTCAGACAAATAACAAAAAACTTTAAAAATATTTTTTAAACCAACATGAAAACCTGTATATCTCCTATTGTTAATTCCCTATTATACTTTCCTAGAATAGCATTTCACACGTGTTCTATGCCACACACAGAGAAGCACATATACAGCTTTTCCAACCCCTCTTCATTAGGTATATGAATATATACCTAATGAAGAGGGGTATATGAATATACCTAATGAAGATATATATACGTGTGTGTATACACATGCATATATATGTAACTTCCTTTTTCAACTTATTCTAAATATTGGAACTCTGCCCCCAAAGTTGTACAAGTTTACATGTTTACGAACATTGTTTATAATAGCTGTTTCTCTACATCCTTATTATTTTTCTGTTGATTTCCCCATATTCAGTATAAGTTTTAACAGTTCCTATAAAATAAGAGAAAATAGTGTCCTTAACCAGCCTCCTGACATATTTCTATTTACAGTTTCAAGCCTTCTCCCATAAAGTTTCAAAGCTGGTAATTAAATGGAAAATTATGCTTTATCGACATTTTAATTTTATACATTAGAAAGTCAGGGGCCAGAGAGCCCAGTGCAGAAGTGAGACTCTGAGATTTACTGAGATAATTTTCAAAAACTATTGTTTCAAGTAGGTCTAATTTGACTTTAAAATTTTTCAATCACTATCACTTTAGGTTATCTCTCCAAAACAGACTCGTAAAGATGGAGATAAATCAGGCACTCTCCTCCCCTTATTATCTACATGACAAGCACTGCAACAAACAGGTGAGAGTGTGTTCCTTAGTCCCATTACTATTTGAAGAGTACAATTGCACGAAAATGGATAAACACTAATTATTTCTCTAGTAGGACCCTGTAAGAAACCTTTTCAAAGGTGACAAAAACTCTGGAATTAAAAGCTCTTGGTGAATGAAGGCAAAAGTCTTAAGAGAAGTCATGAAACCAGGGGAAGCAGAGTGCTATGGATGATCGGGGAACTCACCCTGAGAAGGAAGAGAGGTGTGCCATCTGTTGTCTTGAAAAATCGTTTTGCGGACTTTGAGAGGAGTCACCTTAAACACCAACACCAGTCGATGTCCAATGAGCACTCTTTTTAGTGGGGAAGGCAGAACAGGACTCAAGCAGACATAAAGCTTGGACTTGGTTGGAATGTGGTACACATCAGAAAATGACTCTGGAAAACTAATACTGATTCAGACTTTCAGCAATCACTCAGCAACATGCTGAGACTGATCTAGTACTTCACACTAGTTTGAAGGCAGGCATAAAGATTAGGCTCCTCAGAAAAATCGGAGGATGAAAATACAGAAAATCTATGTGAATGGCAAAGGTTGCTTCTTGAAAACCTTGATGATTTTTTGCCAGGCAGATTTATAGGCAGGAGCAATGTTAAATGAGGAGACTTGAAGGTTAGAGAACTTGCCCCTTCGCAGAAAGTGTTGTTCAGTACTTTCTCAGAAAGTTGAAATTTCTAAACACATTACTTTATCCACATTTTACATTTGAACAATGTCTACTATAATTTTCCAGCCAATCACACTGTCTTTCCTGTGTAATAAGCAGAGGAAGACTTCTGTATAAAGGTAGAGAAGCCCCCAGCCCACCACTTGGAATAATGACTTGTCCCTTGACCATGAGTCCCAAACCTCTGCTCTTAGACAGAGCTAAGTGGACCAAAAATCACAGCCAAAACAAAACTAAAAATTCTGCAGCACAATATATACATCAGAAATGGGTGGTTAGTGATCAAATCAGCTTGTATGTCTGAGGTCTAAATATGAAATTATCAGACTAGTGAGTTATGGACACTGAAGGAAGATTCAGTGTCCAAAAAAGAGGCACAGAGGCACAGGAGACATTAAATAACAGTACTGTAAGGCTGCTAGCATTTCTGTGCTTTAGTCTCATCAACATTATGCATCCCAATGAGGCCTAGTTATTTAAAAGTGAAAGTGTTTATTGTAAAGAATCCTGATATTCATGTCCTGATATATAGGTTGCCCTGGTCTATGTTTGCTCCTCCAAATACGAAGTAGCTATGCAAGCATATTCTGTTATGTGGTTCTTGAAGGACTATCCTAAATTCTAAAGAAATTATCCACACAGGGCAACAAGTTACCAGTGAGAAGTCAACAAAATAACCACTTGTCTTGTTATCAATACAGTCAATTACCAATGAATAAAAAAGGAAATGGTGATGAGATTAGAAGAAGCACAACCAGTAGCAAGAGACAGGAGACAATAGCTGAGGTAAACAAGAACAGAGATGCCAGATGTGTGTAGGTCTCAGGATGGGCTGTGGATAGAAGAGGGAAGCCACAGAAGCAGCAGATAGCAAGGCAGATGGTGTGGCAGCTGAGGACCTCAACGGTGGCTTGCATTAGTTACTAAGGAAAGCACGGAAGCCATCAGAAAGCCTAGAGGAAAGGAAGATGGATGAAGGCCTTGCGATCTCAAAAGCTCTCTAGCCTCAAGGATTATTACGCTTTTCTCCTCAGCCTTGGTCATTCCTTCTGGCTTATATGTGCTTGGGAAATATACTGTGATTAGAAAGAGAGAGGCACTTTGGTCATACAATAAATATAAATTTAAATATATATATTTAAATATATATATATAAATATATATAAATATATATTTACATATAAATAAATATATATTTCCCAAATCAAAAGAAATTTACATATAGCTACATATAGTGAATACAAAGGTATTTTAATAGCTATTTCTATTGAAAAATAGTATCAAAACATTTTAACACAATCTATATCACTGAATCATGTAATTATTCTCGAACAGAATCTAGAGACTTATGCTCATGAATGACATCTAACAGCTATTCTTTTTGAGTGTGATGTAGGATCTTGGGCTATAATAAGAGCTCTGTGTAATATTTTTATTTAATCTCAGTGACAACCAACCCTGTGGGGAGACTGTTGTCCCTTTTCTGACAGTTAAGCTAACTGACTTTTCCTAGGTAATGAGGCCACTGTTTATACCAGCAGAGTTACTGGCACATATTCTATTACAGAAGTCTAACGATATTTTCCTTATAAAAGTAAAATGCGTATAATGTAAGATTCTCTTTAACTATTACTGAATATTAGAGAACACATTTCAACTTCCATATTTAACTTGTGAACAAGACAGTCTTAATGTTCCCCTCACCTTTACTAAACATCTTGGACCAGGTTTCTTCCTAACTGCTGGCCACTGACTTTTCTTTTCTTAGACCATTTACTTGAGAAAACGTTCAACTTAAAAAATTTTCCCTGTCCTTTTGAGACATGAAATTACCTCAGTCTTTTGCCAGGTTTACAACCCAGGAATGTCATTCTCAAGGGTCTTGGAGCCATCCCTTTGAAATGTAATCACCCTTACATTTCAGGAAGACAGCGCCCTTACCTCCTAGATACATACACGCCTGCATGTATGCATGCGTATGTGTGTGAGTTGGAGGGGAAACCTAAGTTCTGTGTTTCAGTTAGCAAACACAGATGGCCTAACCACACCCACCAACCTCTCCCCAAACATCCTCCAGTACTTTTGCGCCAGCTCATCTCAGACTAACACTCCACTGGTTTGTGTTTAGAGGAGTTGAGTTTAATCTCTCTTCCCTATTGCCACAGTCTTGGATGAAGTCTTCCTTGCCCTTTAACTTGTCTTGTGCAGTTTTTCTTAGACACATCCCTTAGAGCTTAAAACGGAATGAAACATCAAGATGTCTGTTAACAATGTACTAAGCTCAAAGGTGAAACTTATCTCCATTTTTTACTTATTCATTTGTTTTTCCACTAGAATTTACATTTTGAATGTATAACTTAATTCCGTATGATGGATTCAAGCAAGCTTTACAAAGAAAAATTGGTGTGTGTATTTCAGAACTTTTACACACCTTTGGTGAAATGAAAAATGATACTCTTTCTTAAGGTTAGTGGTCTGCTTTAAGGGAAGTTACAGAGAATTTACACAAGGGTTAAGGGAGTACACTGAGTGTTTGGAGGAGAATTTAACCACTTCAGGGTCTGTCTGGTTAGTGTAGGTCAAGATTAGTTACCTATTGCTTCCTTTTATCACCTGCTTTTCAGCTTTTTTTTCTATATGGCAGCTGTATTTGCATATAAGAAGCAGCTAAACAAGATAGACACATCCTACCTGTAGCTATTTCTAAATGGCTAACTGCTGCATGCTCTGTAGTTATCTTTATCTTAAACTCAATCTCTCATCTATAGTAGTTATTTTTTAAATGTCTGGCTGTTTTATTGGGAAAATGAAAATGCTAGCTTTTAAAAAAATATTGAACTAGAGTGGAAAAAACTGTACCGTCATATATAAGGTGCACACCTCCAGCTTAGAGCAAAATGAGAGAAGCCTAGTTCTGTTTTCCAAGTTTTCCTTAGCCCATGCCTTTTGCTGGAGCACAAAGTCACTTATTTCAAGCTGAATATCTTGTCTGCGCCACGAACACAGTGCAGTAATCATGCTGGCGATGCTGTATGGCTGCCTTCCTGGGGACTTCGAACTGAAATGATACATTTTTCTCTTGAGACTCTTTTAGTGAAAATGCCTTAAAATAAAACATAAAATCAATAAAAACGCCCATTTTAAGTTATGAGAGAAACAAGTATTTGGAATCTGTTCTGGATTGCTTAAATTCTGGTTTAGCTTAGTGGATAGCTATAGACCTATTCCAAATTTTGGATGGTCCAGTTGTTCGTGTTATTTCACATAAAATAAGTTTACTCACTTATCAACTGCTTTGATGTATCAGTTTAGAGCCAATGTTTTTTTAAAATATTTATTTTATGCCTTTTTTAATCAAAGAAATGTAGCATCCTCTGCTCTGGTATTAATACTGCCTCATCATGTCGTTTGTATTAAAATCGTAATGGTCCAACAAGGTCTCTCCTGAGGCACCATTATATTAATTCATGTTTCCACAGATGTTCCTACTGCTTGTGAGAGCAGGTTTGGATGCGATAAGCTGGCAAATCCAGAGCTGCAATAAAATGATGATGAGTCTGAAATGGCAGTGGGAAGTATGAAAATGAGAAATTAATGCTTTTACACACAGACACTTTGTTTGTAATTGAATCGTGTTACTTTCCAGGTGAGTGTTGTTGCCTTAAGTTTCTAGGGAATCTGTGTCTAATGATTAATACTGTTTCTGGAGAACAGCAACTCATTAAGATGAGTATCTTTCGGCAACCTTACCTTTTAAGAAATTTCTTCATGTCATAGCCAAGATGGAAAAAGAAAACAATTTTTATGGTTTGATTTATTCATGTAAAAATTTAATAAAGTGAGAGTCGCACTGAAATACCTTGTTTACAAGGCACACTGAGGGAATACAACAACTACATATTAAAAGTATGAGGAAGAATAGAATATATAAAAATGTAGTAGCATTCAAGTATACGAGCAAGTAATAATAGACATGTACATTAATATAAAGTAGCAAAGTATAATATAAGTAAGAATTAAAATTTAGGTATATTCAGGTTTGTGGGAGAAACTGTTATTAAAGACATATTCTTTCTATTTGAATTTCTGTTATGCTGTGATTGAACATTAGATAGCTTTGTGATCTATCCTGGTATTTCTACACTTTAATGATAAAGAAAAATAATAAAAATGAGTGTTTCAAAAGAGAGATTACTAATATTTTTCATATTGGCAAAGAGGTCATCTACAATATAGAAAGCCACATTTCTAGTCATTTGAGACAGTAACTTACAGCCCTGTATCTTCCCGAAAAAGAATTTCTGGGTACTTTTTTTGAAAACAGTGCCATATTTTTGTCCTTAAAATATAGCATATCATTGTAAGCACACACACATACCTTTAAGACTAGCAGGTTGTAGTTTCTACCCACATTTTGGGGAAAGTCGTATCTAATTCACAATATTGTAATTCTAAAATAACATAACTGTGGTTCAAAATTCCCATAGTATCTTTTATTTTCAAAATACTAGCTAATCTTATTGTTTCCTTTATGATTTAAAAAATTCTCTGAGCATCAAAATCTATTGACCATATATATATCACTTAATTGAATTGAATGTAATGGTTGTCAATTTAAGATTTTAATGACACTAGAAATCACGCTAGTCTATTTTTTAAAAGTCAAAGATAATTAGTGAAACCAAAACCATCATGAGTATCTTGTCAAATTTAAGACTTTATTTTCCATTCATGTCCATATACCAAAGAAAACTCTGGCACAGCACATTGCCCTCCATGTACAGCGTATTCTTCATTCTTCTCTGAAGCAGTATTTCTTGGGGAGTCGTCTGTTGCCACAGTCTCCTCGTGCTCTATTCTTTTCTCAACTCATTCCACCTCTGTTACTTCTTCTCAACTGGCCCTATTGCTGTAAAGATTACCATGATCCACTTGTGGACTGGCTTACTGTTTCCACCATGCACCGTCTATCTACCTGACCACAATGTACATCCAATGACAGAAGAGGATTTTTATATTTAGTTTATAACTGTTTACTGATGGCTCAAAACTCTGTTATGCAGTGAGCAATCAGTGAATATTTGATCAGTGAATAAAGGTAAATATTGAAGAGAAATTTAATAAAATGTATTTCACCCAAGACCAAAAGAGCTCCTTTGTGCACATGTGCATGTCATATTCCTAATTAAGTTCATTATTGATCTATATTTACCTTTCTCAGGGGGCTCCCCATAATTCTCAAAGCTTCCTGACATCCTTGGTGATTCTGAAACAGATTCCACTTTCTGCAATGATTCTGAGCCCTTAAAATTGCAGGAATCCCAGTGATCCTGTGACCCAGGATCCACTAGCTGCTGAATATGCCTTCAATAACCCCAGCCCCTTCCAAGACAATACTATAAGCCTTTTTTTTCAGTATATTTGTGAACTTCATCATGAACAAGTAATTTACTTAACATAGGTATAACCAATCCATACATACTCATTCTCAACTTAAAAACTAGATATTATGCTAAGTGAAATAAATCAGACAAAAACAAATACCGTGTGATCTAACTTATATGTGAAACTAAAAACAAACAAAAACCAAAAGTGAAAACAAACAAAAAAATTCACAGAAAGAAAATAGAATGTTGTTGCCAGGAACTGGGGAATGAGGGATATCAGGAGATGTTGGTCAAAGCGTATGAACTTTCCGTTAAAAGATGAGTAAGTTCTGGGTATCTAACATGCAGCTTGGTGACTGCAGTTAACAGTTCTGTATTATATATTTTAAAGTTGCTAAGAAAAAGAAGTTGGACCCAAGAAGGAACACACCAAGGCACATCATCATTACATTAGCCAAGATGAAAATGAAGGAGAGAATCCTAGAAGCAGCAAGAGCTAAGGGGACAGTCACCTACAAAGGAGTTCCCATCAGACTGTCAGCGGATTTCTCAAGAGACCTTACAGGCAAGAAGGGGCTGGAAAAGAGGTATTCCAAGTCATGAAAACCAAAGACCTACAACCAAGATTATTCTATCCAGCAAAGTTTTCACTTAGAATGGAAGGGCAGATAAAGTGCTTCTCAGATAGACCAAATTCAAGGAGTTCATCATCACCAAGCCCTTATTATATGAAATGTTAAAGGGACTTACCTAAGAAAAAGAAGATTAAAAAGATGAACAGTGAAAGGACAGCAAACTCACAGTTATCAACAACCACACCTAAAACAAAAGCAAATTAAGAGGACAGCTAGATCAGGAGTGAACCACAGAAATGGAGATCACGTGGAGGATTAGCAACAGGGGAGTGGGAGGAGGAGAAGGGGTGAGAAGGTACAGAAAATAAGTAGCATAGATGGTAGGTAGAAAATAGATAGGGGGAGGGTAAGAATAGTATGGAAAATATAGAATCTAAAGAACTTGAGACACGTGTTCATGAACTAAAGGGGGGGATGGTGGGGGAGGGGTGTGCAGGGTGGAGGGGAATGAAGGGGGGAATAGAACAAATGTAATGGCATAATCAATAGAAAATTAATTACTTAATTAATTAATTTTTTAAAAAGAAAGTTGATCCTAAATATTCTCACCATATACACTTACACAAATAGTTACTTATATGAGGTGATGGATATGTTAACTAATGTTATTGTGGTAATCATTCATAATATATATGTATGTGTATCTAATTGTTACATTGTACCCCTTAAAGTTACATGTTTGTCAACCATATCCCAAAAGAGCTGAAAAAGCCTCATTTTCCGATTTATCCTTCCTTCAAATGCCTCCAATGATTTTTCTTTATTTATATACTAAAATCCAAGATCCTTTGTTTAGCATCTAAAATCTTCAATACATTTTCTCAAAGTTAGCTTTGATCACTCTGCATATAGATAGTAGTGCATATAGAATGAGCATGACTTTGGTATGAATCCCAAACGAATAAATCCTATTTTCACAATTTTAAAAATGACTAGATTAGGGGTGGAAATGATATTGATTGTACACAGGCAAGGTAAACAATTTAATTAAGAACAAGGGATCAATCAAGGCATTCAATCGTTATAAGCGACACAATGATCTGTGGCTTATTTCATTTGATTAATGTTAGGAGTAGGTCAGTATCTGGCAAGCCAATGGCTTCCTGCAGCCCTTTACTCCCATGTGATATGCGGGTCTTTCCGCCAAGAAAACATCAAACCAAAAACATCATGGTTAGTTCAAAATGCATAAAAGGAATTACCCACTTAGTACTTAGTTATGGGTCCTAAATACTGCATTTCAAATTATGGCTTTATTTTTAATTTGGGAAATTAATAGAGACACAATATCAATGTCAGTCAGATTCAGCTCTAACTAAAGAAACTAATGGCCAGATTGCGATTGCAAAGGTATATTTCGAAACTGTTTTTTAATAATATCTGAATTAAGCAAGTCGTCTTCTAGCAAACTTGTGATATATATGATTTATCTTAGAGCTAATTGGAATATTAAGAAGAATTAGCATTATAGGAACCATGACCATCTTCACCATTAAAATCCTGCCCCCTTAAAACATCGAGGCCAAACTGGCAGTTTTTAAGTGTCTCTGAGGACTTGATTTCTGCTCCACACATACAGAAACGCAGAAAGATTTACACCGAGGCCCACGGCCTTCACTGACCAAATGGATTCCAAAGAAGAAAATATGCTAATAGACCTGACTATCTTCTACTTGTGATGCTGGTGTGTTCCTTGAAAAAGGAAGCGTCAGATTTTCTTAAGGAACTCTAATAGCTATGGGGCAGTGGGAATTGAAGCAGATCACATTTACCAAGCTGCGGTGAACTTCGATACACCTATCTCATGGGGTCACATGAAGTATTTGGATTCTGGAATGGAGCTTTGTAAGCCAAAGCAACAATTTCAAGTTTTATGAAGAAAAAAAAAAGGTTTGATTTGATAGCTATAAGACATTCCACAATCCAAAGTGTTAGATGACTATGTAACATCAAAATAATTTATCTGATAATTCATCTAAAAGTATCAGAAAATATATTGGCAAAGGCCTAAAAATCGTATCTCCATTCATGGCAGTTCCATTACAAGTATCTCTGCATTGCTATGGATGCCAGAATAAAAATGGTTACAAAACTGAAATTCGCCTGATAATTTAATGTCACCTGACCGACAAGCTAAAAAGACATACTCCAATGGATTTTAAAAGTTCTTTTTTCCAATCATATCTGTTTATAGAACATGACATAATTCAAGCAATGGTAATAGAAAAAACATTTATTTACTTATTTATTTATTTTTAAAGATTTTATTTATCTATCTTTAGAGGGAAAGGAGAGAGGGAGAGAAATATCAATGTATGGTTGCCTCTAGTGTATCCCTTGCTGGGAACCGGCCTGCAACCCAGGCATGTGCCCTGGCTGGGAATCAAACTGCGATCCTTTGGTTCAAAGGCCCGAGCTCAATCCACTGAGCTACACCAGCCAGGGCACATTTTTTTCATGTATAAATAACCAGTTAAAGGGAGGCACAACATACTCCCTTTAAAGCCAAAGAAGGTAGTTTTGTAAGATGCTTGAAACAGATCGCATGGAGCCCAATGTAGAGTACGCACCCTGTCTAAAGTGTTTTCTCACATTTCCAATGTTTAAACAACATTTATTGTCATTACGCTTCACAACATTCCTGAGAGGCAGGGTATGTAAACATTGGTATTCTCATTTTATAAATGAGGCAACCAGAAGTGATATGAATTATTCAGGGTTTACCACAGTTTGATAACAGAGCTGGGGTTGTGAATGTTGCTCTACTCTGTGATTAGAGGGAGGAGCCCATTCATTAGGAAGTTGGAAATTATAAGAGCTAAATTTTAAAATCAAGATTTATGACCCCAAGCAAATAAATATATAGTCATTAGGTAAAAGTAATAAGTCCTGTGTCAGCCAGCTCGAACAATAACTTAATTAGATATGATTGTATATTCTCTTTGGAAAAAATAAACATTATATAGGATTGAGAAATTCCTGGTTATTTTCTCAATATCATCAAGGTACAAAAGTTTTTAATCATAGCTAACACAGAACTATATTCATATTTATGACTTAATTAGCACCTAACCATTGTCACTTAAATGATTATGATTTACATTTTAATTTGAGTCTTACAAAATGTTTTATAGATACAAAGAAATAATGGCAAACTATACTTTGTCCAACATTTAGGTTCCTTCTTTTCATTTGACTTGAGTCATCTAGTTTGCATGCAATCAGTAAGCTTGTTCACTAATGTGATGAGGAATTATTGACTCTGAATGACAGCAAACAACGTCTAGGCTTTGGAATTGAAACAAAAACAACACAGCCATTACATTCAAGAAATCCACATTTTCAAAAGAAGATAAATATTTGGAAACAAAAACTATTCATAAACAATGAATGTTCTCACAGACACTGAGCATTGTTTACAAAGGGTAGAGAAGTGAATAAGTGCAGGAGTTCAGAAACTACTTCCCAGAGAGAAGATTTTTATCTTTGACTTTGAAAAGAGTAAGAAGATTTTGCTGGGCAGCTACACTGGCAGAAAGACATTGTGAACAGAAAGAACACACAAATATGTAAGAAATAAGTTTTTTTAAGAAAGTAAAAATAGTTTAGTGTTTCTTGTGCATAGAATGTAAGAAAGTAGGACTCAAGAGGAATAAGCAGGAGCACTAGCTTTGAAAATAAATATGTTTCCTAGTCTAAATTTAAGTATTTTCTTATGGGCATAATGCTTCTAATTACTTTTTATTTTAACTTTTAATCAGAAAATTTACATAATCAAACTTGGATTTTTTAAAAACATTATGTTTATAAACAAATAAAGACTTTAGATACTTAAATAATCCTCCTGACATCTTAGATTCAAACATAAATCTAAATAATGCTGTAGTGTACTGCTTCACTATATATATATATATACACACACCATATATATACACATATATATATATACACACACACACACACATATATATAATGGTATGTTGAGAAACTAAACTAAAAATGGCAGAGATATTAAGGTAGATTTGTTGAGACTTGTGTTTTGGGTAAATTAAATATAAAAAAGATACAGAGGAGAAGTTTAATGTAAAACTGAGGCAATAAATAAATAAATGTCTTTAATTGAGATAAATTATGTAAGAAAATGATCAGAATAGGGAATATTTTATTTAGATACATTTTGATAAAACATATAAATAGAGATGTTTAATAAGCATTAAAAATGAAATTTGAAATGGATATACCATATATGTCATCAACAATTTGACATGGTATAATAAATTTAGATGTTATAAAACTTGAGAGCAAATAACTTCTTCCTAAAATATTGGATAAACAGAGAAAAGAAGGACTGTATATAGAACTTCAGTAGATTAGTTTGCTAAAGCTGATATAGTCAAGTACTACAAACTGATGGCTTAAATCTCAGAAGTGTACTGCCTCACAGTTTGGAAGACTGGAAGTCCAAAATCAAGGTGTCAGCAGGGCTGGTTCCTTCTGAGGTCTGTGAGGGAAGGGTCTGTCCCCGGCCTCTCCTCGGTTATACATATAATGTACACAGCCAATGTGGACAGCTATCTTATCATCCTGTCTCTTCACATGATCTTGCATGTCTGTCTGTCTGTCTCCCTCTGTTTATCTCTTCCTTTTTTATTAGAACACCTGTCACACTGAATTAGTACGCATGGTAAGGTTCTCATCTTAACTTGGCTACCTCTTTAAAGATCCTATGTCAAAGTCACTTTTTGGAGTATTAGGGGTTAGGACTTCAACACATGAATTTTGGGAGCACAGTTTACCCCGTTATATTCCATAGTCCGTTACCCAAAATTCATGCCTTCGTATGCAAAATATATTCGCCCCATCCCAACACCTAAAAAAATACTTAACTAATTCCAGCATCAATCTAAATCCAAAATACCATCGAACTATTATCTAAGATCTGCTATGAGTAAGAGCTGATGTATGAGTCATCCTGAGGCAAAATTCCTTTCCAGTCATGGACTATGAAACCAAAAGATAAGCCACCTGCTTCCAAAATACAAGAGTGAACAAGCATAAAATAGACACACCACTTCAAAAGGGAGACAATGGTAGAAAGGGGTCATAGGAGCCAAGCAAGTCTGAAATCTTCAAGGCAAATTTCATGTTATAAGGCTTGAGAACAATGTTTCTGGGCTGAATGTCTGGCTTTGGCTTTGGTGGCTACAGCCTCTGGCAGAAGGCCTTCTGGAACTGGGAAGGTGGCCTCACCTCAGGAACTGCCAGGACGGTGGTCCTGTCCCCCACATAACCTACGGCATATGCCCTCTAGGCCTGTGTAGTCAATGGCAGCCCTAATGACCTCTGAACTATCTTTGGGGTCACTCTTCCCTTTTCTTGAAGGATAGCACAGGTTTGCCACCAGATACCTCTATTAGTCCTACATGTAGGATACCAGAAGTCCAGCACCCTTTACTTTGTTCCATCTCTGGCCCTTTCAGTCTAAGCTGGCAGTGTTTCTGCTGAGATAAAATCCTCAAAACCTTTGCTGGCCTCCCATGCAATTTAGATGCCCAAGCCACTAGACAAGAGGGTCCCCCACAGATCCTTCCTGGACACCTGCATCTCTCTTCCTACTTTTTGCCAAGATGATTGACTGGATCCATTGGCCACACACATAATGTCTTTAGCACGATCCTGCTTTCTCATTCCTGTTCCTAGAGCTATCTTGGTAGGTAAAGAATCTCCCCAATCCTCTCACTGCTCAGCAGTTCTTTCTTCAATGTATCTCTCTCCTCTTAAGTTTTGACAATGGGCGTCAAGAAGAAAACAAGTTGCATCAGCAATATTTTGCTTAGCATCTCTTCAACTCAATATCTAATTTTATCACTTAAGAATTCTACTTTGCATAAAACACTACAACACAATTTACCCAAGCTCTCTGCCACTTTATAACAAAAATTGTCCTTTCTCCAGTTTCCAGTAACATGTTCCTTATTTCTATCTGAGACCTCACTAGAAGCTCCTGAGCATTCTTATTCCCAGAGACATTCTGTTCATGTTGATATACTCATATTTGTCCTTAAAGATACAAAAAAAGCTTTCTCTCCAGCTCTTCTCTCATCTTTCTAAACCCTCAGCAGAATATTCCGATATTTCAAGTTTACACCAACAATCTCTTCAGGGAAATCTAGGATTTTTTAAAATCACTCTACTCAACACTCTCAATCTCTATTCATTTCCTAATTCCAAAACCAATTCTATATTTTTAGTACCTGTAACAGCATTACCCTACTTCCAGATACCAAACTTGCATTACTCAGGGTTCTCTAGAGAAATGTGTGTGTATGTAAACTAGGAAAACAATTAATTAGCTAAGACAATTGTGGAGACTAGCTAGTTTGAAATTTATGGAGCTAACTTTCAGGTGGGAAGCTCTGGAACGATTTCATATTGCAGCCCTGAATTTAAAGGGGGTCTGGAGCCAGGGTTCCTTTCCTTCCTCTTCTGGAGATTTCAGTCTTTTCTTTTATGGCCATCAACTGATTGGATTAGGCTGAACCACATTATGAAGGGCAATCTACTTTATTTAAAACTTACTTATTTAAATATTAATCACATCTAAAAAATACCTCCACCCCAACATCTAGTTCGCTGTTTGACCTAGGAATTCAGCAGCACAGCCTAGCCAACTGTACACAATATTAACCGTCACATATGGGGACAACAAAAATAAAGGGTAGAAAAATATGATTCAGTAAAAAGCTGAGACGTGTGAGTCAAAATTATGTAAGTAATGAGAGAACCCTGCTGTGGATTTTTTCTTTGTCAACTGTATCTGAGTAGACAGAGAACACAAATGAGCCCTAAATTAGAAAGTGCCTATTTTCTAAAGAAATCATTCTTGCCACTGGGAATTTCACAAAGATAGGCAAAAGATTTAGAGAGGAATGTATAAAGGAAAAAAACCTGTTTCCTGAAGAATGACTAAAGAAATAACCTAAATAAACCTCCTGCCAAAAACAACTAATAACACTGGCTAAAACACATTAACATGAACTATTCTATAACCTTTCCTGAGCTAAGGAGAAATTTTAAAATAAATAGTGAGAAGCCTCACGACACAGTAAAAGTGGAAAGTCAGAAAAGCTCACAGAAGTCACACTTTGCTCTGGGGTTTCTTTCGAACTCTACTAACAATAAACTTTTCACTGATCACGATGTAAAAGACAATGAGAGAGCCAAGTATTTAACTGAAAAAGAGGATCTATACTGAAAATAAACAACATATATTATAGAAAATATAATCACTCATTTTATTGTTTATTCTGGATAGGACAGAAATTAAAATATTAAAACAAAACCAAAAACCTCCCATGAAATTTGAAGGTATAATCTGAATCTCTGAGAAATCACTCCCTGAATTTAGTGTATTGTATGAGCTGGAAATTTTAAGATGAAAAAGATACCTGAGTTTTTCAATTGCCTTTAAGTATCTGGCACATTCAAATACAAACTTTCTTTGATGGAAACCAACTTTTACTCAGTTATCAAAGAATAATCATAAATTAAATTCTAACAAATTTGAGACCACAATAAAAAAAATCATAAAATATGTAGGAATAAAAGAAAAAGAGCTAATAGTAATGGCCTAAAATGGGAAGAAATAAAACAAAGGTTTTAGATATTATAGTGATCACAAAATAGAAAATTATATTTCATGATTTTAAATGTGTAAAAGATCAGTTTATCAAATAAATAAAATATTGTGAAAGTGGCTAGAGAGGAAAGAAAGATTGCCTGCAAAACAAAGTCAATTAGACTGATACTTGACTTTTTACTAATGACAAAGGAATCACAAAGATAGCTAACATCTTTAATGAGCTGAAAAAATAATCTTAAATCATATGCCCATTATGAATATCTTTTAAGAACAAGGCCAAAATGAAGACATTCTCAAAGCTATAATAAGCAACAAATTTTGACTACAGAGGTTGCTAACAGGTACTTCAGGAACAACAGAAAAATTCCACAGTTAAGATGCAAGACAAGCCCTGGCTCATGTGGCTCAGTGGATTGAGTGCTGTCCTGTAAACCAAAGAGTCACTGGTTCAATTCCCATTCAGATCACGTCCCTGGATTGCAGGCCAGGTTCCCCGTGGGTGGACACTTAAGAGGCAACCACACATTAATGTTTCTCTCTCTCTTTCTCCCCCTTTCCCTCTCTAAAAATAAATAAGATCTTTAAAAAAAAGATGCAAGATGAGATGACAACTACAGAATTTAGTAACCATATGGGAAAATTTAAACTAATGATGACTGTTTAAATCCATATGTATAATGTCAAATTTGTGAGATTGAAAAAAGTAAAACAAGTTAAGTCTAAAATATTGAACAACCAGAGTATATAAATTGAATATGGAAGATATGAATAAAGGTATACTACTATATTTATGTGGGTTGGAATTATGGTAAAAAATACTGATTACTAAGTCTGCATGTTAAATTTAAAAAAAAATAACAATAAAATTATAGTGTATATAGTGTGTATGTGCAGTAAAAATATAAGAGGGGGACTTCAATAAATCTACAGGAGTTAGTGGTATATAAGAAAACAACAACAAGCATAGACTTCTTTTCAAGAAATTCCATTTGGAAGAGATAGATATAAAGTTGTAAGAGAGAATGTGTTTTTTTAATGATGGAAGAGAATATATTTGGAAATGTAGCAGATGAGATGATTCTACTCCTATGACTCATTCAATAGTCATTCTACAAATGTTCTGTATCCTAAGCATATGTTCAGGATTGCCAGATACCGTACTACAGAGATACAACATGTGGTTGGACGGAAGTCCTTGTACTCAAGGCATTTACAAAGTCATCATCTCAGGGACTTGGCGACTTTTTAAAGAGTTTGGACATTATCCTAGCAAAACATAGGTATAAAAGTTTTAAATACAAGAATGCCATAATCAAATTTGTATTTGAGAAATTTACCCTGAATTCAGGATTAAGGACGTGTAATAGCTTCTCAAGACTTATGAAACGTTTTAACTCTCCTAGAAAGAAATACAGATGGTCTGAACAAGATAGTGGCTGTGGCTATTGAAAATAGTGAACAAATTTGAATTAGAATGTATGAATACTTCAGATTTTTATTTACAATAAGAAAACTGCAATTCTCTTCCATGTTCACAGCAGCACTATTTACAATAGCCAAGATACAGAGGCAACCGATGTGGCCACTATTAAATGAATGGATAAGTAACAGGTGAGAATATATGTATATATGATATGTAGAGAATATATAGGATATACAGGTAGGAAATATATTATATATCATAGTATATGTTATATATTATATAATATATGATATATATAGCATATATATAGGCTAGGGTTGGCAAAAAAGTCCGTTTAGTGTTTACCACAAGAAACGTATTTTTTATTTTCACCAATAATTTTGTCGATTTGGATATGTTGAGTATGTTGGCTATTTCCCATGTAGTGCAAAGTTGACTGTTCTCAGCTAATGTCTCCATTTCATTGCTATTAACTTCAACTGGTCTGCCTGACTGTGGAGCATTGTCCCGAGAGAAATCTCAGCATGAAATTTCACAAGCCACTTTTGACACATTCGATCAGTCACAACACCTTCTCTATACCCTGCACAAACCTTTTTGTGTGTTTCAGTTGCATTTTTATCTTTCTTGAAATAATAAAACATAATATGCCAAAATATTGCGTATTTTCTTCCATCATCAATTTCAAAATGGCTACACAAAAACTCACCACTGTGCTAAGTGTTCTTTAAATGAATGCCAGTATGACAGCTGTCACAATACAATCCAACAAAATTGTTTTGAATAAAGTTAAAAAGACAACTCAGTGCTACTAGAACCATCTTATGGAAAAAAAACTAAACAATTTTTTTGGCCAACCAAATATGTATGTAACGAAATATAACTCAGCCATAAAAAAGAATGCAGTTTTGCCATCTGTGACAACATAAACAGACTTGGAGGGGATTATGGTGAGTGAAGTCAGTCAAAGAAAAACAAATGCCATATGATTTTGTTTATATGTGGAATCTAAAAAGCAAAACAAATAAAAAACAGAACAAAACAGAAACAGACTCATAAACACAGAGAACTAACTGATGGTTGCCAGAGGGGCGTGGGCTGGGGTAGAGGAACGGGTGAAATAAGTAAAGAGGATTAAGGTGCACAAACTTTCAGTTGTTATGTCAAGGGGAAGCAACGTACAGCACAAAGACTATAATCAATAATATTGTAAAACTCTGATGACAGATGATTACTAGACTGAAGTGGTGATCATTTCACATGGTATTTAATTGTTGAATTACTGTGGTGTACACCAAAAACTAATATTAAATCATATGTCAATTATACTTCAATAAAAAGCATTATAATTCTCCATGAGGGGCCACATTTATTATACAAGCACATGACTACATGTATGGTGGAATTCACATATATTTACATATATGCATCACGTATTTGCATATCCACATACATATTTGCATATTTCTAAAACTGTGAGTTTATATAAGTTGAGAACACTTGAATTCTGAAATAAAATATGTTTGTAAGCTTTAAAATTTAGTAAGTTCAAGCAGGATCACCATGACAGTGCTAGTAAATTCCCCAAAGATTTTTAAAATGACATCCTGTCCAATAAAAGATGAAACTTATAAAATAATAATTATGAGAAGCTTGTGAGAAATCATATTCTATGAATAAACATTTTTTAAAGGTCTGACTTCACTTTTGATTCTGAACTTTGGAATAATGATGGGAAATTTAAAAGTTTCAAGTTTTCAGAGTGTTGTAAGTTTTCTGCTTTAGAGCTTTTTTGAAGTGTTTTATCTGAGGCTGCAGTTAATGATGTCCTCAGCTCTGCAAATTAAGCCAGTGCTTTTACATCAATGAAAAGAGGCACTAAAAGGGAGAGACAAACTGACGTGCGGTTAATGGATCTCAAGGACTATAAACCTTTTTTGCCTAAATGTTTCATCTTCAGAGTTTCAGATTTTGAAGGGTCTGCCCAAAATGTAAAATTATAGATGAAGGAGAAACTGCCTGTGTGAGTCAAGTGTGGTAACCAGGTTTACTTGCCTGTCATCACACAGAGACCTTGAAGAGGGAAGGCTATCTCTTCTTTTTTGAAAGCCTGGCCAAAGAATTGCAGTAAAAATGCACAAGGAAAACTAATATGCACAATTAAATTACTAGTTGTGTGTGTATAAAGAAAAATAATCAAGGAATATAGCAAATATTTTATGTTTGTCCACATTAATGCAGATTTATAATGCTAAAAATCATTTGCATTCATTTATTGCCATTCCTGGAAAAAGCTAGGAAACCAGAGTTGTAAGTTTAAGGAAATTAAATTCCTCTGTGTTCATTTAAATACTTCCTCAAAATTCTTTGTTTACATATTTCCCTTAAAAATATCATTTGAGAATGGGAAAATTTTGTTTCTCATCAGTTTATCTGCTAATTTGTTGTTGATGTTTATAAACTTGATTTTTTTCTAGCTAGCTAGATAAATGTAAACTCAGCTCTCTTTAAAAGATTTCATAGATAAGATTTTACAAGTCATCAATGAAAGAGATGGAAAAAGTAATTATATCCTGATTAATTGTAAAATATTGCTCATATTGAAATTGGACAAGCAGTGATTAATTATTCTACTTTGGAAGAAAAGGAAAATTATAACAAATGCCAGAGACTTAGTTAGAAAAATAAAACTTCCAACTATAACTTTTATCAGTAAAGAATCAGTCTAATTTCTACCTTCAACATCTGTATATGACTGTTTAGCAAGCTTTCAATTTATAATAGTGCCACTTATAAAAGATAAGATTTTGACAGATAATAAAATAACCCACCTTCCTTCTTTACTGTACTTGTTAATGATAATTAGGGGGAAATAGTTCTCCATTTTCCTTTGTTTATCAAGAAATCTCATTCTATAAAATCTCAAAGTACCCAAATCAATCATTTGCTGAACAAACATTTTAAAATCTGGAATTATTTTAAATGTTTCTTTGTTTCTATTTTAACATATCTGAGGATAGCTTTTAAAAGGTTCCATTAATGCTTTATACCCTTATTTCATTATATATTATTGAGCACTTAGAATGTGCAAAGCGTCTACTGGACACTGTGAAAACCCAAAGGATCAGTGCAGATATGAAGTTCAGAAAAATTTCAGTGAGGACATATGATTGGGCTGGGGTTATGTTACTTCCACCTGGAAGTAGGAGGGAAAAGGACAAGAAAGGACTTCTGAGGAGGCAGGGAGGGAGCTACTGATTTTAAGATAAGGTCGAAAGAAAATGAAAAATCAGGTGGTTTCAGTAGGATGAAGGCAAAAGAAGAACAGAAAAGACATACGAAAAACAAATGGGAACAAGATGAGAAATGGATGTCAGGGATAGATAGGAGGTTGGGGGAACACACACTCTAGTTTAGGGGAAGAGTAAGAAGTGTGATTTGTAAACAGATTTGTCATCATTTTGGAGACTAAGTGCTAGACTGGGGAGTTTGAACTCACCCTATGACAGCTCTGGAAGGTTTTTATTCAGGGAAGTGACAGGATCAGATATGTTACAAAAGAATCAAACTAGTAAGTCATGGAAGAAAACGGAGTTGGGAAAGGAATTGGACAGTGTTGCCTTCAATGGAAGTATTGAGTTGGCCAAATTTGTTTTTTTCCCCATAAGATGGCTATAGTAGCACTTAGTTGTCTTTAACTTCATTTAAACAATGAATGAGCCCTGGCTACTGTAGCTCAGTGGATTGAGCACGGGCCTGTGAAGCAAAGTGCCGCTGGTTCAATTCCCAGTCAGGGCACATGCCTAGGTTGCAGGCCAGGTCCCCAGTAGGGGACACATGAGAGGCAACCACACACTGATGTTTCTCTCCCACTCTTTTTCCTTCCCTTCCCCTGTCTCTAAAAATAAATAATAAAATATTTTAAAAAAACAATGAATGAATTTTGTTAGATTGTATTGTGACAACTATCAGCCTGCAAAAACATCAAATTCTAGAATTTTTGTGTTGGCATTTTAATATTGCAGATGAAAGGAAATATGCAACATTTTCAGCATACTATGTTCTATTACTTCAAGAAAGGTAAAAACACAACTGGAACACACAAAATGATTTGTGCAATGTACAGAGAAGGTGCTGTGACTGATCAAACATGTCAAGAATGGCTTACGAAGTTTTGTGCTGGAAATTTCTTGTGGACAATGCTCCATGGTCTGGGAGACCAGTTGAAGTTGACAGAGAGTAAATGGAGACATTAACTGAAAACAATCAACTTTCTATACTGCAGGAGGTAGCTGACATACTCAAACTATCCAAATCAATAAATTTGTTGGTGAAAATGAAAAATGTGTCTTTTATTTTACAGAAAAAAACTAAACAGAGTTTTTGGCCAACACAGTAATCCCAAAATTTCAAGTTGTATGTTACAAGTTAGAAAAGGCACAATTTCAACATATGTTATCCTCTTTCACAAGGTTTTGAGACACATGGCCCTCTGATGTCAGTATACCTTGAAATAGTTAACAATGTTGAACTGCAGTGAGCAACTGTTTTACTGTGTTTATAGGATGTCAATCCAACTTTCATTTGCATTAGCAGGGATAAGCAGGTTCACATAAGTTCAGTAGGTTTGGACACCTATTTTCCATATTTGCAACAGTTACTGACTACTTTGACTCCCAGCTATGAGAAAACATACCTTGGAAGAAAAAGCTGCATCCTAAACTAATATTGAAGATACTTCTATCTGTTCACATGTCTCTGACTTAGAAAATTTGTATAAATAAAAGTGAATTTAGCCATCTATTTTTATTTAAAAATTTTAACTTTATTACCATATCGAGCAAACTAAAATAATGCATCAGTGGAGGAAACAAAATTTAGGTGAAGAGAACAACAGATTGATAAGACATTTTATTCATTTGTGGAATGCTTAGAGCATAACTACCAAAGTGTTTCAACTTGTGAAAAGTACAGAGAAATAAAAGTACTATGTTGTCAAACAACTGGGGAACCTATCCCCATATATCAGTTTAGAAGACTGACATGAATGAGAAGCACCTGCCTGAGGTCATCAAGGTGATTAAAGTTTCCCAAATGAAAAGAGAAAAAGACTAGCGTCTTGTCCTGGTGTTGCCGAGTGTTGGCAACATCCACCAATCTACAGAAGGGAAGGAGTGATAATTTTTGCTCCCCTACTCACATGGTAGTTGTTAGGACTTAATAGGAAAAAAAACAGTAAAAATATATGTTATCTGTGTTGGGTCTGCTGCTAACTTCTCATGCGACAAAAGAAAAGTCATTTAATATGTCCAAATTTTAAACTGAGTGATGTAAGAGCAAAATAATCTTTATAATTTTCCTTATGATCTTGAAAAAGGTTTATGATTATATGGTGGCTTAAAAGGCTCTTCATTTGTTTTTATGTTTTTATTTAAAAGACTGATTTTTTAAGTCAATTGTCAAAAGCTTGAAGGGAGGAAATAATTTCAGTATTGTGATTTATTTTTGGTCCAAATAAAAGAGAAATTCTAAACTCTAGAGAATTATTAAAATATACCCCCAAAACATTAGCCAAAAACTTCAAAATTTTCAAGATGACTTAGAATCCTACATGCATAAACATATCTACTTTCTGAGAACAGATATTTGCCTTATTAGTTTTTAGAATATCATAGAAATTGAAGTTCAATCAATACTTGAGTATTAAATGACACTAAACTCTTACTGTTAATGCCATTACTGACTTTCTTTGAGTCATCATTTCTTTGAGATATCATTTTCATACCCATAAAACAAGATATTTGAATAAATGCTCTCAAATATTTCTTCTAGTTCTGTGATTCAATGCATCTATAAAATACTGTCAAAATAACATGTCTTAAATCACACTGGCCTCTATTATAAGTTGCTTTTACAAATTAGTGATGGACACATAGAAATAGAAGAAAGGGTCAACATATCATGTTTAGAAATAATTTAAAAAAACATTTAATACTTAGGGAAGGCTGGATTGTGCTATAGTAACATCCTTGACATCTTGGTAACTTATGATAGCAAAGATTTATTTTTCATTCACATAACATGTTCATCACTACTTGGTAGGCAACCTTTGTTTTATTTTGTCATGCCAGGACCTACTAGGCCAATAAAGAGTCCATCTCTAAAACCACATCATGTAAATGTTGTAACTACAGAGTTCACTGTGCTCTTGCCCTGTTCTTCCATGATTTTGGCTAAAGTGAACCATGTCATTTCTCCTCTGAGCCCATGAGCAAGAATGAGTACAGTGGTCCTGCCTAACCACAAAGGGCTGGGAAGATAAAAAGAGACTTATAAAATGAGCATTAGTTATGCCTCCCACACAGAACCATAGTCTTACAAGGAAGATGCTGTATTATATTAAATCCAATTTCCCTTTGAGACAGCAGGTTGATTCCAGAGGGATGCACTGACTTCATCAGCCACATAATCAGGGAGAGGCAAAGCTGAAACAGAGGGCTCTTAATGACCTAGCTTTTATCCAATTTCAAAATCTTAAACATTTCATTTTAGTGACTGAGAAAACATTTTATAAGACCTTTGTGTGTCTATCCGATTCCATGCTCCTGAGGATAAAACTTACAGCCTAAAAACTTCTAAGGTACACTTTAATTCTAATCCTCAGTGGGTATAACATTTAATATCTGGGTCTTTGCCCAAAGCTAAGCAAATAGCTGAGGCCAGCACAATCTGTATAAGATGGGCAAGGATTTAATTTTATTACCTCCTTTGATATATTACACAGATAGCAGAGTTATCTTTTTAACACAGGCCCATTACTCATGTTTGATGGTAAATGCCTAAGTTCACTACAGATAGTTTAGTGCTAGCTAGATGGAAGTGCCTACAGTGTGTCCTGAATGTCATCACACTAAAAGGACATAGCACCTTCTAACCCTGACACTCCACAACTCTCCAAAGGGTTATCTATAAATACTTCTAGCTACAGAGGACAGTCTCCTGCTTTATTCTCCCTTGTTAGGCTTTTTTCTGTGTGTGTGTGTGTGTGTGTGTGTGTGTGTGTGTGTATGTCCATTCTTGAACAAATAGAAAGGAAGGAAGGGAGGGAGGGAGAAAGGACCACACCTGAAATTCTTTCTTTTCAGTATATAAATCTTGTCTTAATCTATCTGCCTTACCATAATTCTAGGATTTTTCTAAATTTTTAATTCCACATGCATATCTACTCTTTGATCTGCCCAAGAATTTTAGGCAGGAATGTTCAAAAGGTTTGACCTCTTAAGTTTTGTGTAGCTTTATCAGATTTTTCATCTGTTTTAGTCACTCATATAATTGAGGATAATAAAATCGAGCTTTGTATTGCCTTCTCTCTATTCTTAGCTCCCCCATCTACACATTTCCCCATAGACCCTCTGCCTTATGGCCACAATGCTTGGTTCATGCTGTCATCTATCCAGCCAAAATATTTTATCATAGCCCTCCCAGGCAAGAGAGTAGTGGCCCAGCCCACAATCCATTAAGTTTTTCCTAGCCCATCCTAGATTCTGTCTGAGCTCTGTTACTAACTGGTTTATCTAAATAATAAACTAACTTGCAATGAACTTAATTTACCAATGGCTGAAGTTAGAGTTGGCCAATGAACTTTTGAATTTTAGCCTAGACTCCATTCTTTTTTTTAGGTAATTATTAATGAGTTTAATGTTATTCTCAATAATAATGTCTTTCTCTCTTTTCTTAATATATTTTATTGATTATGCCATTACAATTGTCCCATTTCCCCCTTCATTCCCCTCCTCTCTGCACACCCCTCCCCCACCATTCCCCCCACTTTTGTTTATGTCCGTGTGTTACAAGTTCTTTAGCTTCTATATTCCCCATACTATTCTTCCCCCCCCGTATATTTTCTACCTACCATCTATGCTACTTATTCTCTGTACCTTTTCCCCCCTCTCCTCCTCCCACTCACCTGCTGCTATCCCTCCATGTGATCTCCATTTCTGTATTTCTTTTCCTGTTCTAGTTTTCTTAGTTTGTTTTGGTTTTAGGTGCGTTTGTTAATAATTGAGTTTGCTGTCATTTTACTATACATGTTTTTTATCTTCTTTTTCTTAGATAAGTCCCTTTAACATTTCATATAATAAGGGCTTAGTGATGATGCATTCCTTTAACTTGACATTATCTGAGAAGTACTTTATCTGTCCTTCCATTCTAAACGAAAGTTTTGTTGGATAGAGCAATCTTGGATGTAGGTCCTCGACTTTCATGACTTGGAATACTTCTTTCCAGCCCCTTCTTGACTGTAAGGTCTCTTTTGAGAAATCAGCTGACAGTCTGATGGGAACTCCTTTGTAGGTGACTGTCCCCTTATCTCTTGTTGCTTCTAGAATTCTCTCCTTCATTTTAATCTTGGCTAATGTAATTATGATGTGCCTTGGTGCGTTCCTTTTTGGGTCCACCTTCTTTGGGATTCTCTGAGCTTCCTGGACTTCCTGGAAATCTATCTCCTTTGCCAGATTGGGGAAGTTCTCCTTTATCATTTGTTCAAATAAGTTTTCCACTTGTTGCTGTTCCTCTTCCCCTTCAGTACCCCTGTAATTCGGATGATGGAATGTTTAAAGATGTCCTGGAGGTTCCTAAACCTCTGCTCATTTTTTTGAATTATTTCTTCATTCTTTTCTGTTTGGTCATTTCTTTCTTCCTTCTGGTTCACTCCATTGATTTTAGTCCCAGATTTGTTTCCATCACTATTGGTTCCCTGTGCATTTTGCTTCATTTCACTTAAGGAAGTGTAGCCTTCCTTTTTTTCATCTAATTCACAACTAAAATCAACCAGTTCTGTGAGCATCCTGATCACCAGTGTTTTGAACTGTGCATTCAATAGGTCAGCTATCTCTGTCGCTTAGAAGTATTGGCTCTGGGGCTTTGAGCTATTCTTCTGCTTGACCCATAATGTTTTGGTCAGTTCGCACCTGTTAATGTATGAGGGGCAGAGCCTTAGGTGTTCACTGGAGTGGGTCAGCCCAGTGGCTGGGTTGTGACTGGGGGTGGGGTTAGAGAAAAAGCAATGGTATTTGTTCCGCTCTCTCTCAGATTTTGGTCCCCCCTGCCACTTCCCACAAGCAAATTGGGCCCTTCTGGTGCTGGTTCCCCAGTGGATGGGCTTGTGCATGTTCTAGGACCCTGTGGGTCTCCCCAGTGAAATCTCCTGGGAGGCTGGGAGCCTCTCCTGGCACCTCAATACCCAAAAGTTTTTCCAATTGATGCTTTTAGGCTTTATTTCTTGTCGCTGGGGCCCTGGGTCGTGCAGTCGGTCTCACTGACTGTTTTTAAACCTGCCTGGTTTATTTGCGTGCAAATGTGTGTCCAAGGTCAACCAGCCACCTTGCGAGCCTCACTGGGTTTTTCTCCGATGCCCTCCTGGGTTGCCAGTCACCATCTTCTCCTGCTGGGACCCCTGTCCACTGACTGCCAACTCTCTCCCTCTTACTGATTTGGATGAATAGTTCATTGTTCTTGGACTTCGGTACAGTTCAATTTTCTGTCTGTTTTAGATGTGTTTTTGTTTCTAAATCTTTGTTGTCCTTAAATTTGGTTGTGCGAGGAGGTACAGTATTTCCACCTATGCCTCCATCTTGGCCAGAAGTCAAGTCTTTCTCTTTTACTAAAGGTATTTTGCAGAAATTGATAGGTTAGCTTTGACTTTCTGCCTATTTAATTAATAACCATCAGCCACCTATAGTCTATTGTCTTGCTGCAGTTATCACAGATGAGCACAGAACAAAAGATAAAGTAATGTAATACAATATAATATAATACTCTTTTCTCATACTTTGCCATAAAGTGTCATATTCCTTGACTGCATCTTACTCCATTTTTTATCCAGAGAGGTGACTATTAGACATTTCGCATGCTTCGACCTGTAAGAGAAAGGCTTTTTGCCAAATTTAGCTTTTAGTTTTCTCTTCAGTCACCTGCCATTATGGCTGCCTGGTCTGCACAAATATTGTCTTGACTGCCCTGAGAAAGGGGATCAGTGATGGTGCCTTTCTCTCCTCACACAGGTGCTACATAGTCACGCTGCATTCTGACAAAGCCAACTGTGCAGCCACCAGGTAAGAGCCTGACCCACAGGCTTTCTGTGGGCTCTACCTTGAAGAGCCAGGAGGACCTTTTCTACTTCATCTAGAGAAAAAGAAAGTCTTGGAGAGGAAACAGAAACTTAAAACGAGAGTTTAATACCTCAAACAGATAAAATAGTAATTTTTCAGCTGTCTTTGAAATCCATGCCCTCACAACTAGATTTTGAAGAGTTGAAAACCCCTTCTAAAGGAGAATTATTTAGAATTAAATTTATGAAGGCTTTCACCATGTCTCCACTCCACGACTAGTAGCTGCATATGGATAGATCTTTAAGGCCAGTCCAAGCTGAAGATGGGAGACCCACATTTTATAAGCCAGATGATGTAACTGTAGGTTTTTGTTCCATTTGTTCTATTCTGGTAGCCCCAAGTCTTTAGTAAAGTTTTACTTGAAATAATCTTTTCTAATATCTCTCAGTTATAGATTGTTTGGGACAATTATGCAAATGACCACTCAGGAAGGAGTATTAAACGAGCAAGAGTACCACCTTAAGATCTGCGTAGTGGCAACCACATTAATAACAACAATGAGAATGTTCCAGGAGTTCTTTTAAATTCTATCCTCTTTAATTTTATCAACTATTTATTTGTTTGTTTTGAATGTGGGAAAAAATAACTATGGATTCCAGGTAACCAACTTAACTTTTTGAGGTGCAAGTAATTATAATTCTCTGCTTTTTCTTTTTGACTCTGTTTTTATTGTTGACACTATTTATTTAATTAATAAGCTCATTAATATATGAGAAACCTGGAGCACAAAGAAGTTAAGTAACTTATTTGAGGTCACACAGATTGTAGCAGTGGTGGCCAGAGCCTTAGAGGAAAGTGTACCTTGTCTGGGAATGCTGAACTCAACTATCCTTCCCATATGATGATTCTCTCTTTTGCCTGCATTGGGTACTCCCAGTTTCATTTTTTATTAAAAACAACGGTGGGCTTTGATACATCCAAACCCTGTAACTTAATGAGCTTGCTTTTGTGGTTCTTCTATGGCCCATTATGCCAATACAATGCTTTCCTTCTCTGCACTCAGTGACCACATAATTAGGATAAACTATACAACTATCACAGTGAATGCTAGAATCTGCTTAGTTACAGACTGTCTTTCCTGTTAATCTCTTACTTTTTTTTAATACTGTACTTCTTCCCAAATATCTCACATTCATAGAAAAATTCTTCTGCTTTTGCTCATTCATCCAACTATCTGTTTTCACACTTTTCATGTAAAGGATGCCTTCTCTAAATAGTATTTGTTTATTTTACCTGAACAGCTACTTTCAAAGATTAGTCTTTCTCAAGAAAATGATATGGCAAATCTTTCTACTTTCAAAGATTAGTCTTTCTCAAGTAAACGAATAAATCCTAGTATTATCTAGAACACTCCACTCAGTTTTGTAGAACAAAATTAGTGGTGGTATTTCTATTTAAAAGGATGGACAGACCATGAATGAGTAGCAATTTACCATTTTGAAAATTTAATACATACCTAAAAACTAGTAAAAACCTTGGGGAATTTACTTCTTCACAGGTCACTCTTAAATGCCCAAAAGCCTGATATTTGCTAGTAGACAACAGAGTTTTATCTGGGGAAAAAAGTCTCCTTTTTACCAAGGTCATCATACCAATGTTTAAGTTCGCACCTCACATAATACTCAAAATATTCATACTGATATGACAATCCAATTTTCTCCCTACCGCTGTATTTTTTCTTTGAGAATTATCACCAAAAAAGAAAGAAAATTTCTTTTAATAATCAGACAAGTCTCACTCTAGATAAACTATTTTAGAATAAGACTACATTTCAAAATCAGGCCTGTCTACAACATGGAGTCTTTGCCAAAAGACCGTATCACCCCCAGCCTATTAGCTAAGGCCACTACTAACAACTCTGTGAATACACCTTTTTCATCATCCATGGATAATAAATATCCACTGGTCACGTCCCTCCCTGACTTATTTCTACATATGAGTAAGTTAGTATATTTAAACTGACATTGGAAGCATTATGTTTCTTGACGTACTTTCATATATATCTGTTCTAATTTATTCTAGGTTGACTTTATATCTTAAATCACATAAGTACTCATATATTTTTGTTTGCTAACATTTTTTATAACTTCACCCATATACTAACAGAAAAAATTATTATTATTCTTACATAAAAGCTAAAAATGTATCAACTGTCATGTATGTATGTTATCCCAATTTTTCTCTATTAGTTACTGGTACTCTAAAAAAATCCAATGAAAATTCTAACAACTGCTTTTCCAACATACCTGATGAACAATGGCATTTTTCACACCATTTGCCACATCATAAGAACTAACAGGCAATATAAAATGTACAAAGGGCTCTCTCTTTGACACATTGTGTAAACTGACAATCAGTGAAAGCTTGTGGGATGGTGCAATAATATACAAAGCTAAGATATGTTTAATATATACCAAAAATTAAGGAGCTTCTATATAATTTGAAATCAATGAGAAAATGTGACAGCAGCCATATCTGGACTAGAAAGTTAACTCACTCTAGTTAGATGGAGAGAAGATCCTTGTATTTATCACAGTCCTAAAGCATTAGATAAATTGTTAGTAACAGAAAATACATATGGCAAGTAGGTATAACTAAATAGGTCAGAAGATGTGAATGAATGACATCGGGACATTGTTGAATATGCAGACAACTGTAATTGAATGCAAATAAAGTAATTAAAAAATAAGACTTTCTATTCTAGGAACCTTGGGAAAATGTGCTATGTTTGTATTCCTGACTGAGGCACTTGCCAATACTAAAGTAAAACTGTAAGCTAATCTCTCTGCTTAGCAAGTTCTTTCATGGGAACACCTTATTAGAAAGGATGAGGCACAGGTATATACACTTCGCCTCCTCGCACAACCAAAAGACAACAAATTTAAAACCAAAAATTAACCAGCACTGCCAGAAAATTGAACTGTATGGGAGTCTGACAACCAAGGAGTTAAAGAAGAAACATCCCTGCAGATCGATAGGAGGGGCAGAGATGGGCAGCCGCGGTGGAGAGGACCGGTGGCAAGGTGGAGCCTGGAGGACCGGGCAGTCCCACATTTGTGTGCAGATAAACTGGGAGAACAACTGGGGAGCGAGACAGACCACACAACCCAGGGCTCCAGAGGGGGGAAATAAAGCCTCAAAACCTCTGACTAAAAAAACCTGTGGGGGTTGCAGCAGCAGGAGAAACAACCAGTCTCACAGGAGAGTTTGTTGGAGAGACTCACAGGGTCCTAGGACATACACAAACTCACCCGCCCAGGCATCAGCACCAGAAGGGCCCAGTTTGCTTGTGGGCAGTGGGGGAAGTGACTGAAAGCTCTGCGGGGAGCCAATCAAGCACCATTGTTCCCTCTTGGACCCCCCTTCCTTCACATACAGAGTCACAATGCAGTGACTTGGGTTGCCCTGTACTGGCAAGCACCTGAAGCTCTGACCATTATTATGTAACAGGTGTGCTGAGACAAAAAATATGGCCCACATAAAAGAACAGATTAAAGCTTCAGAAAAAATACAACTAAGTGATGAAGAGACAACCTATCATGCAGAGTAAAAAACACTGATAATCAGGATGCTCACAGAAATGGTACAGTATGGTCACAAAATGGAGGAAGAAGGGAAGGTTTTGCAAAATGAAATAAAGGAAAATGTACAGGGAATCAACAGTGACAGGAAGGAAACTGAGACTCAGATCAATGGTTTGGAGCAGAAGAAAGAAATAAACATTCAACCAGAACAAAATGAAGAAACAAGAATTCAGAAAAAAATGAGGAGAGGCTTAGGGACCTCTGGGACAACTTTAAACATTTCAACGTCTTAATCATAGGTGTGCCAGAAGGAGAAGAAGAAAAAGAAATTGAAAAACTTATTTGAAAAAATAATGGAGAACTTCCTTAATATGGCAAAGGACATAGACTTCCAGGAAATCCAGGAAGCTCAGGGAGTCCCAAAGAAGTTGGACCCAAGAAAGCATATGCCAAGGTACATCATCATTACATTAACCAAAATTAAAGATAAGGAGAGAATCTTAAAAGCAGAAAGAAAAAAGGAGACAGTTACCTACAAAGGAGTTTCCATAAGGCTATCAGCTGATTTCTCACAAGAAACCTTGCAGGCAAGAAGGGGCTGGAAAGATGTATTCAAAGTCATGAAAGCAAGAACCTACATCCAAGATTGCTCTATCCAGCAAAGCTATTATTTAGTACGGAAGGGCAGATAAAGTGCTTCCCAGATAAGGTCAAGTTAAAGGAGTTCATCATCACCAAGCCCTTATTATATGAAATGTTAAAGGGACTTATCTAAGAAAAAGAAGAAGCTCAAAAATGTGAACAGTAAAATGACAACAAACTTACAACTATCGACAACCAAATCTAAAACAAAAACAAAAAACTAACTTAGTTAGTTACTAACTAACTTAGTTAATTAGTGAAATGAATAACTTAGAACAGGTACAGATTCACAGAAATGGAGACCACATGGATGGTTATCAGCAGGAAGAGGAGAGAATGGGAAGGAAGGTACAGGGAATAAGAAGCATAAATGGCAGGTACAAAACAGATGGGGAGGTTAAGAATAGTATGGAAAATGTAGAAGCAAAAGAATTTATATATATGACCCATGGACGTGAACTAAGGTGGGTGAATGCTGGTGGGAGGCAGGGTGAATGGTGAAGAGTAATAAGGGGGAGGAAAAAATGGGACAAGTGTAATAGCATAATCAATAAAATGTTAAAAAAATAACAACAGTCCTCACTGGTGTAGCTCGGTTGGTAGAGTGTGGGCCTGTGAACCAAAGAGTTGCTGGTTTGATTCCCAGTCAGAGCACATGCCTGGGTGGTGGGCCAGGTTCCCAGCAGGGGGCTTGCAAGAAGCAACCATGCATTGATGTTTCTCTCCCGCACTCTTTCCCTTCCCTTCTGTCTACAATTAAATTAATAAAATATTTTTAAAAATAACAAGGAATAGGGATATCCAATCCTTTTGTAGAGGAGGGAATTAAGATAAAAGAAACTAGCTTTCTAAAGTTACACAAGAATTAAAAGATTTATGTAAGCATTTACACTTAAATAAATAAACTAGTTAAACATAAAAGACAAGTATGATACAGCTTGAAGAGAAAAATGTATAAGATTTATTATCAAATGACAAGTTTAATTAAAAATAGTATTATGAAGTGATTATTAAAAAACTAAATGAAACATAATGTAGAGAAATTACACTTCTTGAATATAATTTTTTAGAATTCTTCTGAAATCAGCGCTGTCAATTCAATGGTGGTATGTTGATCCAATTTTTAGCATGATTTCTCAAGCAAGGCTCCCATAAACTACAATTTCTCTCCTCAAGAAGTGTATGGCTTAATAGACAAGCAGGTAATACTGATATAGGATACTCAAGTGCCTATTATAATAAAAAAAAGTCTTAGAAAACAGCAGAAACCCCTTGTAGCTGTTTATCAAAGTCACAGGGAAAATTAACTGAAATTATAGGAATAGGAAAAAAAAAAGACAAAAATCAGTCATTTACTCTCCTGTGTCTATTAGCAGCTCTCTTACATTAAAATCTGTTTGGATCCAATTTTATTGCACTGAATCATTTATTTATTTTCAGTATGGTTTTTGTTGGCCTCACTCTTTGGTCCCACATTAGGAGGATTTCTTGTTAATGTCCATATGTCATAGAACAGTCTCTAATTAAAATTGGTAAAAGGCGAAAGATCTATACGATCTGAAGAGAAACTACAGTATCTAGTTAAGATTGGATGAAAACTAACTGGATAAGCAATGTTGATCCATTTAAAATAAAATTGAGTAGATCACATATTTCACTCACTAGAGAAATACTGTTTTCAAGAAAATTGTCACACGTTTTATGGAGAATGGACTTAAGCAATGCAGTATGTTAGAAAGAACACAAGACTAGGAACCTGGTGTCCCCAGCTGTATCAATTGTTCCCAAACTCAGTGGGTCATCGGAATCACATTTCCTTGTGCCATAAGCAGAAATTCTAATTGAATAGACTTAAGGTGAGTCAGTAAATTGTTGTTAACCCTCTACCCACCAGAATGCACACACAGGCACGCTGAGCATTGAAGGTTATTCTAATGAGCTGACGGCTCATTAGGTTGAAGCATCCTAGGCACCTCACTTAACCTTGTAATAAACTCATAATGAAATGTAAGAGGTGTAGATGAAATGACTTTTAAAGTGACTGTGGACTGAGACATATATATGTAAATAATTGGGTGATTCATTCACTTATATTTTTAGGATTTAAAAATACATTTATTCTTTAAAAGTTAGCATCTGCCTGGAACAGGAAACTGATAAAACAAGAAGCAAAGAAGAAAGTCATCCATAAGCACAAGCAGTTTCCAGTTTGAAGTGTTCTTTTAGGTCCCCTGTGTGTATCTTTACAACCAAGCTCCCATTCTTATGTAATTAAAATCATACAGTTATATTTCATGCCTTTCCACACATCATGAATACTTGCCATTTCTAAGTCACCAGCCTATATGAGAATTTTGATCACTAAGATCTGATACAGCCTCTTGCCTAGTCAAGGAGTTTCTCTAGAGAATGCTTGACAGATGATCTATCAGCATTGTTCCAAGAGAGCTTTTTCTCTCAGAAGCTATTCTTCCCATTGCTATAAACTCCTTAAGCTTAGCCAAAATAATACCGCTTCTACTGATTTGTCCAAGTTCTACACTTTGAAAACTACATGCCCCTGTCCATTTCATAACACTTCAAAAGTTTCAGGATGGATCTCGCGTCCTTCCTACACAGTATCTTCTCCAAGTTAAAGAAAGTTGTAAAGATTATTGCCATAAAATAACAAAATTTTCTTCTCAATAAGTCAATTAAAAAGGAACAAGTTCTGAGAATCGATCAGATGTTGTTTCATTAAAAAACAAACAAAAGTCAGGGAAGGAATTTGGAGTCTTGTATCAATACTTGCATTTAGAAGAAACCTTGCCAAGGAGAAGGCTGAGGAAAATCGTAGGCGTATCACAGCCTAGCAGCAGATGGGGTGTGTCAAACCACAACGTGAGAAATGGAAGGTTGAGAAAAAGTAATAAACGTTACGCACATTTGAGTAATTTTTTAAAATGAAACTGTGTAGGCTGTAGCATATTCTTTAAACACGATGACAAAATTTTGGATATCCTGTTTATACCCAGGAAAAACTAATCAAATCAATGTCCTAATTATTTTTATATACAGTCATTCAAATATAACTACATATGTTACAATAAGTGACTCAATTATATAAAGAATAACGAAATGCAGTCTAAAAAACAGAGGTTAAAGGGGGTGTGCTAGAATCCTATTTACCCATGAAAACATAATCATAGTAAAATAAATTATACACCAACTCCAAGAGTAATATTAATAATAGTAGGTTCTTTCTAACATACAAAAGAGGTTAATTCAGTATAAATAAAAGTAAGTTCTATTTAAAATTCAGGGAAAGGATTATTAAACTAATTTTTTCAAGTGGTACAGTTACTAGTTGCCTATAAATGTGTATACATAATAAAAGCTCCCAAACCTAGTTTTACCACTCTTTATTTTATATTCAAATGTTTTAATTCGTCTTTACCTAGTTTTCCCTTTCTTTCCAGCAAACTTACTATTATCCTTCCTGTTCTTTGAAATTTTTATCATCAATTTCAGAAATTATTAGGTCAAAAGTCCTTTTTTTCTCAAGTACATTACTGATATTTTTGATTCTTGACATTATTGATCAATTTTCCTTCTTGAAAACCTGTCTTTAAGTTCAAAGATTTTAAAATGTTGTGATTTTCATTGTACTTTTGTCTGCCTTTTTTCTGGGAATTTTCTTGTTTTATTTGTTTTTCTACAAAAGGCAAACCTATCGTTGCTTCTTTTTTAATACTAAATCAATAATAGTCAATCTTTACAATAAATCTCTGCTTCTGAACTCTCGGTCAGCTTCTAATTCCTTATCTCCAACTTTCTCCTCAACACCTGCACTTTGATATCAGGCTATTATCTTATAAAATCAAAGGGTTTTTAGAGTTCCAACTGACCTAGAGATCATCTAATCAAATCTCAAGTTTCAGATAAGGGTATAACTTGAAAGGATAACCATAGAAAGTCATTCAGATTATAGCAGGATAAAGAAGCTCTGTACTCTCAAAATATTCTGTAATATAAAACAACTATCTCTTGTACTATATTGCACATACGTAGTATACATGTAATTAATAAAGTATAGACCATAATTTTATTAAGGTAAAGTAGTATTTGGGGTAGGACAAGATTAATATCAATAATTTTATTTGCTGATCTTAATATATATCTGGCAATGTGCAAGATCAACTCACAATTTTTTTTCTGTTGGACTAAGGATCATATTTGAATTTTTTGGAACCTACAAAAAATTTGCTTTAGTTGACTGGCTCAGTTCTCAGTTGGTTGATACATCTGATGTCTCAATTATCTCTCAAAATTTGTAATCTGCTCCAATGAGTTTATAAAGTATCTTTTTATATAATTTAGATATTTGTGGTGGCAGCTAAGGAGCTCTGCAGAGCTAGGCTTAGGAAAGCACTGGTAATAACTGGTGAAAAATATTTAAAAATATAACCATTTTAATACAGTCCCATTTGTTTATTTTTTGTTTGTTTGTTTCCCTTGCCTGGAGAGATATATCAGATAAAATATTGCTACAAGCAATGTTCAGGATTTTACTGCCTGTGTTTTTTTCTAGGGTTCTTATGGTTTGGGTCTAAGATTTAAGTCTTTAATCCATTTTGAATTTATTCTTGTATGTGGTATAAAAAGTGGTCTAGTTCCATTTTTCTGTACATATCTGTCAAATTCTCCCAACACTATTTATTGAATAAACTATGTTTAGCTCATTGTATGTGCTTGATTCTTTTGTCAATTATTAATTGGCTATGAAGGTATGGGTTTATATCTGGACTCTGGATTCTGTTCCATTGATCTATGTGTCTTTTTTTTTTTTTTTGCTAGTGACATGCTGTTTTGATTACTACACCTTATAGTATAGTTATATATTAGGTAGCATAATTCCTGAAACTTTGTTCTTCTTTCTTGAGATTACTGTTGATATGAGGAGCCTTTTGTAGACCTATATAAATGTTCGAAATATTTATTCTAGTTCTGTGAAATATACCATTGGAATCTTATAGGAATTGCACTGAATCTAAAAAGTCCTTGCACATCAAAGGAAACCATAAACAAAATTAAGACAACCCAAAGAATGGGAGAACATATTCATCTTTATATCGGATAAGGGGTTTATATCCAAAATTTATAAAGAACTTACAAAACTCAACACCAAAAATACAAACAACCTAATTAAAAAATGGACAAATGTCAAATAAACACTTCTCCAAAGAGGACATACATATGACTAGTAGGCATATGAAAAGATGTGCAATGTCACTAATCATCAGAGACATGCAAATTAAAACCACAATATTCTATCACCTCAAACCTGTCATACCTTAAAACTGTCATCAATAAATCAATAAACAAGTGCTGGTAAGCATGTGGAGAAAGAAGAACCTTTGTACACTGGTGGTGGAAATGCAAATTGGTGCAACCAATGTGGAAACCAGTATGGAAATAACTAAAAAAAAAAAATGGGTCTTCTTTTTGATCCAGTGATCCCATTTCTGGGAATACATCTGAAGAAACTCAAACCACTAAAACACTAATTTGAAAGAACATAAGCACCCCTACGTCCACTGCAGCATTATTTACAATTGCCATGGTATGGAAGCAGCCCAAGTGTCCATCAGTAGATGAGTGGACAAAACAACCATGGGACATTCACACAAAAGAATACTAGTCAGCCATTTGAAAAAGAAGAAATTTTACCCTTTACAACAGCACAGAATAGACCTGGAGAGCACTATGCTAAGTGAAATAAGCCAATCAGAGAAAGACAAATACCATATGACTTCACTCATATGTGGACTCTAATGAACCAACTGAACTAACAAGAAAAATAGAGACAGACTCATAGATAGAGAGCAGGATGACAGCTATGGGTGGGGGTAGAAATTAGAGGATGGAGGATCGAGCAAAAAGGAAAAAGGATTCATGGACATGGACAACAGTGTAGCAATTGCAGTGGGGAGAGAGAGGTATAGGGGCTAAATGGTAATACAAAAAATAAAATTAAAAATATAAAAAAATAACCATTTAAGTCTCTGAAAATTGTCCTAAGAACATACAGAACATTATAAACATTTATTTTAAATTTTATCTATTTATCTTTTTTTTTAGAAGGGAAGGGAAGGAGAGAAATATCAATGTGTGCTTGCTTCTGGTGCATCCCCTGCTGGGAACTGGCCCCTGCTGGAAACTGGCCTGCAACCCAGGCATGTGCCCTGATGGGGAATCGAACCTCGATCTTTTGGTTCACAGGCCCATGCTCAATCCACTGAGCTACACCAGCCAGGGCTATAAACATTTATTTTAGAAAATCTACTAAATCTTGGTGAAAACTGAGTCTGTGACACCTTAGCCTGGTCCACTCTAATTCGCCCTCTGGGCTCCCTGGGCAGTAAGCACTGCCCAAACCATGCCTCATCCCTCCAAACCTAGAAAGGTTCCCTTCCAATCCAGCAGCTGGCCCTCCTTCCTCACTTTAATATCCTGACCATAGATATACTTATTAGCTCTAATTAAGTAATGAAGCTTGTTAATTTAAAAAAATGTGGTAACAGAATCTCCAACCTAGACAGTGTGAACAAGAAAACAGGACTCCTTCTCCCTCAGCTCCCAGTCAAGTGATATGATATTTCAATATGAAGGACAGGCTACCAAAATTTCTCTTCTCCAATCCCTAGTGAAAAGTTGCAGAGGCTAAATTCTTGGTTAGTTTGGCTAAGAACCTGGGGGTTCCTTTTTTCAACCTATCCCCTAAAGAGCAGAGGGTCTACTAAGGCTGAGAATTTTGAGGTCATTGTTGTCCTTGCTCCAACTCATAAGGCAAAAAAATTGATAGAGATGTTAGTTAAGACTAGTGGCAAGTACACCCACCCCATATCCTTGTAATGGAAGGGTGTCACTTCAAAATAAGGGCTGGGGGACGTTGGTTCTGTTCTCATCTCAGGAGTAGAGACTCAGATTTTGCTCCATGGGATTGGAAGTCAAAAAGAATAAAGAGCTTCAAAATTCTCCTGAAAGAAACTGAGAACTGAGTGTGATCTAATTTAGGTAGGGCTGGCTCTTTTATTTCTGAATGGGTTCTATTAAGGATTCTGGACCGAATTGTTGTCATGTCACTATCCAATTATAGAGGATTTTGATTTAAGCTCAGAATGGTGTTGAAAGTTCTCAACACACACAAAAAGTCTCCCTCAACTTTCTGTTACAGAGATATTCTATAAAGAAGGACAAGAATTTGCTCAAAATATTCAAGGCTCATATTATTCTAGATATATCTAAACCTGATCCTGAATATTTATACTACAAATTCAGAGTCTCAATTTTAACTCATCAAAAATTGTAAGTCCTTTAGCAATCCAAAATAAATGCTATAATACTGAATTTTGTTGAAATCAAAGTCTAAGATTATGGTGTCCTATTTCTACTCTACAAGGCTATATTGAATACTTGATCTATTTAATTACAAAATAAACTTTAGAATAAATATGTTAGTGTATACTATAATGCAACTAGCTATTGCGCCTATTTTACCTTTGTTCTTTTTTCAAATCAAAGTACTTTTCCACAAACATTTTTCCTCCCACTGGGAAATCTAAACACTAGTTTGCTACATATTTCCTGTAAATTTTATACTCCTTTGTAAAATCACTGTTTCTTCTTTACCCTGGAAAGCAGTCTTAAATTTTAAAATAATTCTCTTCCAAAACTATTTTTAAAGTACTTAAGACCTATATATTCCTAAGAAAATATATAGGACAATTTTAACTTTGTACCATAGTATCTAAGCATCATCCAAGACATAAACTCCATTTTTTCTCTTTTTAGTTTGAGAAATAAAATTCACACTTGCAGATAAAATTCAAATGAAAAAAGGCTCATGCGATTTTTTTCTTCCCTTTCTTCACATAGGGAATACCTGTCCTAAGTGTAAATGCTTCAGCAAGACTTAAGATATAAAATTTCATTAATTCATGGGAAGTATTTATGCAAATACCTTAGAATTAAAAAGATGTAAAGTAACTTCAAGGTTACTAATGATTTTTACCACTTTGCAAATGTAATGTATTGGTAATTCTCACTAGCAAATCTTGAACAATTTTATATATTATAAAAGCTGACCTGGAGGATATGCGGCTCAGAAAGGATCCGTGAAAATGGGTTGCTACGGCCCGGGCCAATGCCGGACTGGGAGGCAGAAAGCCCAGGGGGCTCCAGAACTCGGCCCGCGTCTAAATTGCTTTCTCGAGTTCTGGGGAAAGCGGAATGGCTTAGCGCATGCGCCTTTTAGTCCTCTGTCCTGCCTCAGGTGGTCCCGCCCCCTCACAGCCTTTGGGCCAGAGTCGATTACCCACACCTGGCCAGGCTCCTGGGCGAAGCAGTATTTCCGGGTGGCTATGTTTCACTAGCAAGGTGCTCATTAGGCCTGAGGTTTGCTCGATAGGTTACAGGACCAAGACTGGTTTCGGCTACAGAAGTGTGGGATGATGGGCTTCTGGCACGCATGTCACCCAGGTAAACAAACAAAACAAAACAAAATACATGATACAAATTTTTGTTTCTGTAAGTGAGGCAATGCATGGCCATAAGGCAATGCTTATTAGTCATAGTACAGCTGTATAGTTTTTAAAGAAATAGTAAGAAAACGATTTTCGTCTGTGTTACATGTGTTGAGTGGGCTGTGACTCCTGGAGGCCACGTGAAGGAATGGTGTCCACAATGTCCTGTTCTCAAAAGCCCTGCTCAGCTCCTGGGGACCCACGCCTGTGGCTTCTTATGTGTAGTCACTCCATCTCATAGTTGGTCTTCCTCTTTTCCTACTGCCTTCACTTTCCGGAGATGGCATTACAGTCTTTTCCAAAGAACTCAGCCTTCTCAGATGCCTGAAGTAGAACAGCTTCGGTTTTGTTATTTTTGCCTCCAGCGATGTTTCAGGCTTAATTTGCTCTAGGACCTATTTGTTCATCCTTCTGGCAATCAAGGGTGTCCACAGAGCTTTCCCCCAACACCATATTCCAAATGAACCAGGTTTTTGCTTTTGTTTTTCTTTTTGTTTTTTCTGCCAGCCTTCACTGTCCAACTTTTGCTTTATCATATAGACTACATATTATAAGCTTTTTATCCTACAAGCTATAGTTAGAGGTTGATGCAAATAGCAGTTACTAGTGAATTTTTCAATGTTGCTAGATTTGATCCAGAAACATTATTTTGTACTTAGAGACCTTCATAAGAAATGAATATGAAAACAAGGCTGTCAGCAAAGGCAGTTTTGAGTAACAAACGTATGTGAGGGCAGAGCTGATAAACATCTGGAAATGTTTGTTCAATAGGGAAGGACAGTTAATGTCACACATGGTATTCCTATCTCTTGGTGCACTTGAGAGCAATTTTTCCTATCATTACATATATGTTATTTGTTAATGCAAGGTATAAAAACTGGTAAGCACTAAAAGAGTAAGGCAAGTAACTGTTTTATTATTCAGGGTTATTGGTACAATGACATATTGATTCACGCAGGAAGGCTTCCAAGGGAGAGCACCTGCTTTATTTAGAGGAACATCATGGAAACACTGGTGCCTAAGTTGTGAATTGAAGGGCAAGAAAATCTGAGTGAAATTAAGGTGCGGTAGAATATGAGGTCTTGGGGACAGTGTTGCAGGCAGTCATGTGAGTAGGATGTGCAGAGAAGCATATGTTCACCTGATGAAAAATGAGCAAAGGGAAATGGAGGAAGAGAGGTAAGAAGAGGTATGATTACAGGGAGATCTTCGTTTTGATTTCCCCTAAACCAGAACCTGCACAAAGGACTTAAATATTTGATGTTACTATGGAAGTGTTATAGTACCAAAAAATGAGAAAACATTTTTCTAATTATTCTTTCCACCTAAAGTAGAACTTAAGTGCTACTCCCAGTGGAAAATAAAACTGGATAATATGTTAGATAGAGGCAAAAGACACTTTTGTAATAGAAAAAAATATCCAGGACAGTGCTTCAGTTCAGAGACACATGGAGTTGCAGCATTCTCAGTGGTTTCGACCATTCATTCCAGTTGTTTACAGGCAATCATGATGAAGCATAGCTACAATTTTCTGAGCACAAAAAATATGCCAGACGTCCAGCAACACATAGTGCATACGAACGTGTACATTCCCCTTCATGATGTTACAAAGAAGCCTGTGATTAAGTTGCCGTGATGATTTTTTATGTGTTATCTTGACTGGGTTATAGTCACTGGTTATTTAGTTCAACAGTACCTAAAAATTGCCATGAAGCGATTTTGTAGAGGTGATACAGTCATCTTGGTAGATCATTCTATGTGGGTGGGCCTGGGTCAATCAGTTAAGAGGCCTTAATAGGAGAGCTGAGCCACCCTAATGAAGAAGAAATTCTGCTAGTGGAGAGAAGCTATAGCCAATGCCTGAGACTTTCCTTGTGCTGTTGAATTAATATGTGCCTGGCCATCTCCCAATTGTATAAGCCAATTTTAATAAATCTCTTAATATACATCTGTCTAAAACCTGACTGATACAGATGTTATTATCACATCTATTTTATAGATATAAAAAAGTTAAAAATTTTATCTATTTTTGTTCACCTCAGCCGATCCTGTGAATGAAACAGTTGGGCATGCTGTGTTAGTTTCACAGACTGTCTCCTTAAAACAAAACAGGGTGGCTGTGATTGACTGACCCACCAACCTCCACAATCACAGTGAAACTAGTTTTGGAGACATCAACTTGTATTATTGTTTAAAAATTACAGTGTCCCACTATTAATTTAATAAACAAAGGAAGGACTGCCAATATAAAGTTTCTGCTTAAAAAAAAAACAAGTGCCAGGATAAATATTTGTATTAAGACTAGCAAATGCCAGCACTCTAACCCTTAAAAATAGTATGTCTTAATGCTTTTATTTGTGAGTCGTAAAGGTTGTGAGTTGTAAATGTGGCCAGCAGACTTTTCACCTAGCAACCATCTATAGCAGTGAAGAGGTATTCAATAGATGTAATATTAGGCAGAGTCGTGCATATTTTCTAGTATGCTGAAAACAGAAAACAGTTCACTGAACACAGTCTCAATAGTGAATGTAAGTTAAGCCAATCAGGATCTCCCAAGAAATGATGTATATGGATATCTGAAATGGGAGGCCCTTGACAGTCGAGATTTCAGGCAAAGGCAGTAATAGAAAAGACATATTTCAGACCTCTTTCATTCTTCTTCTCCTCAGCTCTTCAATTAGAATTTGTCTTTTGACTTAAATATGATGTATGTTTCACTTTCATAAATATTTTTTCTACTTATCTTCACCATCTAAGAGACCATCAGAATGGAAATTTTCTCCTTTTTTAGCCACGAGATGTAAGACAGAGGAATTCATCTAAAGATACAAAGCCAACAACTACCTAAATCAGTTATCAAAAGCATTGTCCCCAACTTCATTCTTGCTTTGATGCTCCACAATGGATGGCCCTCCAGCAGAATGCCATATGTAGAGGGTACCCATCTTTCTAGATGGCTCAGCCTTTGCGGTTAGAATCAAGAAAACACAGAAGAGAAATATTTTACTCATGCATCATACAGTGGAACTAACATAAAATCATTTTTCATTGCTGCATAACAAATTGCCACAAACTTAGCAGTTTAAAACAATATCCATTGCTGGATATTCAGAAATATCCAATATCCAATCTCAGTTTCCATTGCTCAGAAGTCCGGAATAGTATGGTTGGTTTCATAACTCAGGGTCTCATAAGACTGAAATCAAGATGTCAGAGAGTTTCATTACTCTTCTGGGTCTTGGTGTCTTCCTCCTAAATCACTAGTTGTTAGCAGAACTAAATTCCTCCTCATGCTTTCAACATGGCCCTCTGCATTTTCAAGCTGACAACAGTGGATCAAGTCTCTCTTTGACCTTGAATCCCCCTGATTTCCCTTTTTCTCTTCCTTCTTCAGCTTTTAAGGTCTCTTTTGGTGGAAATAGCATTAGCCCTGGGTTCTCATCCTGCCTTTGCAACCACTAGCTGTATAGCCTTTGGGGTCACATAAACTTTCAAGACTTCTTTCCTTAGGTAAAGAACGAGGACACTGAGACCTACTTTTTCTCTTAACAGATTTCCTGACATGTAGGAATCACTCAAGGGTCTCTTTCAGCTCTAATTTTGAATGATTTGAACAAGCAGTTCAGTAATAAAAATGTACTTTTTTGCCAATACATACCAAGATTCCCTGATTATGCTCAATAAAAATTTATTAAGTGAAGAAAATAGTAAAAATACTAATATGACCAAAAATACTAATATAATACTAATATAACTTTTTAAGTTATCCATATTTCACCAAGAGGAGAAATTAAGAAAGAATAACAGTGCTGCTCAGAATCTTAACCTCTCTGCAAGATTTATGAATTTTATTAACTGTTGATTCAGGTGAAACCCAGTATCTGATAGCTATGAGTCATGAACAGCAATTAATTAGAGTGATGTCACTCAAAAAGACCAGGACTGAATGTATAACAGTGATCAGGCAAAGTCTACAGAAATCTTCCACATGGATTAAGTATTGGACTACCAATATAAAATAATGTTTTTAAAGAAAAATGTAGTTATGCCTCCATTGTGCATGGATCTATACATTATAAGCAACTACAAAGTTAATTTTTGAAAGTTTATATTTTCTGCAATGTTTTGGGTCCTGACAATAAATGTTGCAAGACTTCTTTGTCTTAAGTTGATATTTCTAACACACACGTTGAATTGCAACCTAACCTACCCAAACCACTATTTCGAATGTACAGTCAAATACATGTTTTTAAAGACTGATTGAGCAAAATCAGAGTGTATTAAAAGTCTTATTCTAATTGGAAATATAGGCATTAAAATGTGCAATCAAGGAAAGACTGAAAATAGTATATTATGGAAAACTAATGAGTTAGACTTTTAAAAATGCCTGATATTTGAGACAAGGGTTTTTATGTAGCTGTCAGTGAAGTGGCAGAGACTCTAGGTGGAGTCTATGTAATGAAGCTGTGACACAGGAAACAAACTCTAAGAGGAGAGTTGTATGCAGAAGATTTATTGGGAAATAGTCTCATGATATACACCTTTAAGAAACTGAAAGTAGGACTGAGCAGAGTGCCAGGCTGACCTGCAATTTATGTTCACTGAGGCCTTTGTAACCCCACTTCATCCCCACCACCCCAACCCTTCCCACCTCCCTCCCCTATTTTGACACCCCCCTGTTATTGTCCATGTGTCCTTTACAGTTATTCCTGCAAGCCCTTCACCCTTTTCCCCATGTTCATGTATTAAAGAAAAAAACAACTTCCAAATCTTTTCTAAAATAACTGAACCAGTTTCTTTCTTATCAGCAATATGTAAGAATACATATTTTTCCATATCCTGACCAACATTTGTTGTTTTATGACTTCGTGATAATAGCCATTATTATGTGTGTCTAGTGGCATCTCAATGTTTTTCAATTGCATTTTTTTCTAATTACAAAGGATATTGAGCATCTTTTCATGTGCATATTAGACATTCATATAAGTTTGCTGATGGAATGTCTAATTCAAATTATTTACCTGTTATTCAGAATTTTTGTCTTTTATATATTAATTTGAAAGTTAGCAATATATTCTAGATACTAATCTTTTATTAAATACAGGATCTGACACAAATAGCGCCCCCTTTTTACTATAAAATCATAAGCATGTAATTCTGTAACATAACAATTTCAAATTGAAGCACACCATGTGACATTGTAGGTGAAATGTTCAAACTGCTGTCCATCTCATGTGAGACATTCAGCTACCCTACCTACCACACTCAAGCAAGCCTTATTTCTGCCAGACACTGTATATGACTTTCAAATATGACTTATCTTTTCAACTTTATTAATGAAGCACTGGAGTTATCAATGTTGCAGTTAAATTAAATAATGCTTTTTTTTGATGAATCATCTTGGTGTTGTATTTAAGAGATTTTTGCCTAACCAGAGAAACTGAGGAGTACTTCCTAGATTTTATTGTAGAAGTTTTAGAACATTGTCTTACATTTATATCTCCACCCCATTTTGAATAAATTGTTGCATATATTGTGAGGTAATGTTCTAAGTAATTTTTTTGTGTATATATAAATACGTGTCCCATTACAATTTGTTTAAACAATTACCTTCTTTCCAGCTAATCAGCTCTGTTTCTTTGCCAAAAAGTAATTAACCAAATTTAATAACTTATTTTTGAAACCTCAATTTTGATCCATTATTCTATGTTCTTATCTGTACACCAGTATAACATTATCTTAATTACTACAACCTGATAGTAATTTTAGAAATAAGACCATGTATGCCCTCCAGCTTGGTTCTTTTTTTAAAAAAAAATCAAAGCCATTAGATTTGTATATTATTTTTCATAGCCAGCTTGTCAATTTCTGTAAAAATTGCCTGCTGATATGTTGATGAGGATTTTATTGATTCTATAGATCATTTTGGGGAGAGTTGCCATCATCAGAACTATCAAGTCTTTCAATCCATAAACATGGACTTCCTATTAATTTTAGATCTTTTAAATTTTCTATTAGTAATCTTTTATAGTTTTCATTGTATGTCTTTTATTTTCTTATTTATTACTGATTGTTATTCTTATTGCTGTAATTAGGAATGATTTTTGCATACTGAACTTGTATTCTGTGACCTTACTAAATGTGTTGATCAGGTCTATGAATAGAGATAGGTTTGTGTGTGGAGGGGAGGAGATTTCCTTAGGATTTTCCACATAGAGAGTTGTCTTATGTGACAGATTATAAACAAATTTACTTGTTTTCAAATATAAATACCTCTTGTTTAATTTTCTTCCCTGAAGGCACCAGCTAGAAAATCCAGTGCAATTTTGAACAGATATGTGCTAAGAGTAGACTACCTGTCTTTTTCCTAATCTTATGGAAAGCATTCGGTCTTCATCATTAAATATGATATTAGCTGTAAGTTTTTCGAATATGTCCTTTAAGGAGATTCTTCTCTATTTCTAGGTTGTTGGCATTTTATCACAAATAAATGTTACATCTGTCAAATTATCAGGATCTACTGAGATGATCCCATGGTTCTTTTTTCGAAATATCGTTATTGATGGACTAACTCGACTTTGTGAAGAAGTTTGAGGGGATTTCATTTAGCTTTCCCTACTATTATGAGTCTTTTCCCACAAATCAAAGCACTAATCTGAGTGTTCTTCTAACTACCAAGTTTAGCCAATCCAATTGTACATTTGGAAGTGGAGGAAATAACTGCTATGTGGGTTCATGAGCTGAGAAGTTTCACTAGGAGCTGGATGTCAGCCTGGCATGCATTCATTACCTGGACACACCTATATTTTGACAACTATATTTGGTGCTTTGGATCTTTGGATATCACTTTCAATTCAGGCTGTGATACAACAACCCATTCCATAATTTTACTAATTGTCAAATATATGGGTACTTCCTGTGCCCACTATCTGATTATCTAAGCAATATGGTCCTATTTTGTGTGTGGGGGGTGTGGAAGAACACTTTCAGATATATAGGAAAATTTGAAGTCAGTACCAAGACTTTTCATATACTCATTGCTTATGTATAGCTTCTTTTGCCTTTAATCTAACCAACTTCACTCATTTACAAAGTTTAGCTAAGCATTTTGTTCTTTTAACCACTTTATTGAAGTTTTCTCATGTATTCATAAATAAATTAAAGGCTGTTTTAAATATATTACAATATATCTTTGGATTCCCCTGAGCTCCTAAATTATTTCTGATGAATACATATCATTGAGTTTGATTCTTTGTGCTGAAAAATAAATGATGTGATGTTTCCACAATCACATTATTCTGCCCTAAGGAATTTCTGTAGTATCACACAGAAAAGTTTGACTGCCCTAAGGAATCCCTTAACCAACCTGTTCTTTCCTAAAACTATTGGTCTTTTTTTTTTCCAAGTCTATAGTTTTTCTTTTCTGGAATGTCATTATATTTAGAATCAGGGAGTATGTGACAATTTCACACTGGCTTCTTTCACTTAGCAATATGCATATGAGATTCATGCATAGCTTCTCCTGGCTCACTAACTCGTTTATTTTTATTGCTGAAAAAATATAATTTTGTGTGGATTTGTAACACTTTGTTTATTAACTCATCTTTTAAAGGATATAATGGTTACTTCCAGTTTTGGGTGATTATGAATACAGCTGCTATAAACAATCACATGCAGGACACACATTTTCAAATCAGTTGGGTAAATATGTGGGAGCATGATTGCTAGATCACATGGTTAAGACTATGTTTAGCTTTGTAAGAAACTACCAAACTGTCTCTTAAAGTGGTTCTACCATTTTGCATTCCCATTACCAGTGTATGTGTTCCTGTTGCTCAACATTGTCATCAGCGACTGATATTTACAGGTTTTTCAATTTTAGGCATTCTACCTGATGAGTACTGGTCTTCTCCAAGCAATTTTTATGCATATCAAGTTTTGAAAAGATTTATAGAGTAGGTGAAGAAAATTGCAAGTGTTAGAATAAAATCATTTTCAATTTTCTGACAATGAAGAAAACAATTTTTATCGATATGCTTTTTAATAATGATGCATATTATTTTGAATATAGTTTTATTGAATTTTGCTTAGGCTTGTCCCTATTCTTGAAGATACATTAACCTAAAATTTGACCTCCCTTTTTTTAATTTCACAAATTAAAATTGATAACCATACCAAATAAACTGTGCAATGATTAGTATGTCTGACCTTTGCTTTAATGAATATAAGCCTTTCCCACAGGATTAAAAGTAAAAATTTTTAACAACATAGTTATAGAATAGGAAATATTTTGTTTTTTTCCAAGTGCATAATTCTTAGACTTCCTAATACCTTGTATAATTTTTCTGTTTATTTTTTTCAAATGTAGTTGGAACTGTTAATTATGCTAAAGTAATAAGTGTAACTTGTTCCCATATTTATATTAGGGGAAATACATTTAAATAAAAATGTCCCCTTAAATATAATGGCCTACATTTTATTTACAAATTGGGTGATTATTAGGCATAAACTTAATAGCTAGCTACTCTTAGGTTTAAAAAATGCTAAAAATGACCTTAATTTTGAGACTGAAATGTAATTTTCACTATTTATAAATCTGAATTTTACTATTCAATATGTAATTTTAAAAGTAAAGTAGGTACTTTTACATTATTAACTCTCCTATAGATACTTCAGCTATACTCTTATTAGATTTGAAAAAAATATAATTACAACAAAATTTTATCTTATTATCAAGTGCAATATACTTTTTAACATGGATTTGTCTTTGATATGGTAAAAGTAAGACTATAAGAGGAGTCAAATACATGCCTGTTTAAAAATAAATGAACTTAAATAGGGTTTATAGTACATTTGCATATGTGTTCTCCTATTAATAAAAGTTAGTCATAGTCCAATGAATTAACAAATAAAAAAAGAAAGTAAAGTATCACTACATTTTGACATCTCAATAAGGAAACTGAGATTTGCTAGAATAAATAGAGCAATAATTTCATATATATTTTCCTCTTATTTGAAAATTATTAAGAGAACTGCCAATTCCTGAAATCGCGTGTTAGGTTTTTTTTGTTTTGTTACTGTTAGTGTATTACACTTGTCCCAATTTTCTCTGCTTTACTCTCTTTAGCCCAACCCAGCCCGTACTGCCATAGTTAATTGCCACACCATTGCCCATGTCCGTGAGTCATTCATACATGTTCTTTGATTAGTCCTTAACTCTTCTTTCCACCATTATCCCCCGCCATCCCCCTGCTCTAACCACTGTCAGTCTGTACCATGTTTCTATGTCTCTGGTTCTATTTTGCTCATTGGTTGATTTCGTTTATTAGATTCCAGTTATAAATGAGGTCATAGGATGTTTGTTTTTCGCTTACTAGCTTATTTCACTTAGCATAATAGTCTCCAGTTCCACCCATGCTATCACAAAAGGTAAGAGCTCCTTCTTTCTTTCTGCTGTATAATATTAAATTGTGTAAATGTACCACAGTTTGTTGATCCACTCATCTCCTAATGAGCACTTAGGTTGTTTCCAGCACTTGGCTATTGAAAATTGTGCTGCTGTGAACATAGGGGTGTATAGGTTCTTTTGAATTGGTGTTTCAGGATTCTTAGGGTATAATCCCAGCAGTGAAATCACTGGGTCAAAAGAAAGTTCCATTTTTAATTTTTTGAGGAAATTCCATTATGTTTTCCACAGTGATTGTAACTGCATTCCCAACCAACAGTAGGGTTTCCTTTTCATCAGCACTTATTATTCGTTTATTAATGTTAGCTGTTTTGAAAGGAGTGAAGTGATATCTCATTGTAGTTTTAATTTACATCTCTCTGATGGCTAGTAATGTTGGGCATCTTTTCATATGTCTGTGGGCCATCTATATGTCCTCCTTGGAGAAGTGTCTGTTCAGGTCCTTTGCCCATTTTTTAATTGGATTGCTTGTCTTCCTGGTGTTGAGTTGTATGAGTTATTCATATATTTTGAAGATTAAACTTTTGTCTGATGTGTCATTGGCAAATATGTTCTCCCATACAGTAGGTTCCCTTTTCATTTTGATGATGGTTTCTTTAGCCATGCAGAAGATTTTTAATTTGATGTTTCCCATTTGTCTCTTTTTCCTTTATTTTCTATGCCCTAGGATATGATATATATTGGAAAAAATTTTCCTAAGATATCCAAAATTTTACTGTCTGTGTTTTCCTCTAGGATTTTTATGGTATCATGGCTTGTTTTTAAATCTTTTATCTATTTTGAGTCTATTATGTATGGTGTAATTTGTTAGTCTAGTTTCATTTCTTTCCATGCACCATTCCAGTTCTCCCAACACCATTTATTGAAAAGGCTATTTTTATTCCATTGTATGCTTTTTCCCCATTTGTCAAATATTAATTTACCATAGAGATATGGGTTTATTTCTAGGCTCTCTATTCTGTTCCAATGATCTATGTGTCTGTTCTTATGCCAGTACCAGTCTGTTTTGATTACAGTGACCTTGTAGTATAGTTTTATATCAGGTATTGTGATCCCTCCAACTTTATTCTTCTTTATCAAGATTGCTGACACTACTTGGCATCAAGTTTGGTTCCATAAAAATTTGGAGGTATTTAGTCTAGATCAGTAAAATATGCCATTGGTATTTTAATATAGATTCTATTGAATCTATAGATTGCTTTTGGAATATGGCCATTTTAATAATGTTAATTCTTCCAATCCATGAACATGATATATGCTTCCACTTATTTGTACATTTCTTGATTTCTTCAGAGTTCTATAGTTTTCTGAATATAGGTCTTTTACCTCCTTGCTTAAATTTATTCCTAGGTACTTTATTTTGTTGTTGTTGTTATAGTAAATGGGATTTGTTCCCTAGTTTCTCTTTCTGATGATTCATTATGGTATACACAAGTGCAATCAATTTCTGAATATTGACTTCATATACTGCGACTTTGCCAAATTCATTTATTAGGCTGAGAAGTTTTTGGTGAAGATTATAGGGTTTTCTGTGTACACTATCATGTCATCTGCAAATGATGACAGTTTTACTTCCTTCTTTCCAATTTAGATGCCTTTCATTTCTTTTTCTTGTCTGATCACTGTGGCTAGAAATTCCAGAACTATGTTGAATAAGAGTGGTGACAGCAGACACCCTTGTCTTCTTGATCTTAGTGGGGAAGCTTTTAGTTTTTGCCTATTGAGTATGATGTTGGCTGTAGGTTTCTCATATATGGCCTTTATTATGTTGAGGTATGCTACTTCTATTCCCACTTTGCTGAGTTTTTTAAATTATAATGAGTGGTGGATTTTATCAAATGCTTTTTCAGCATCAATTGATATGATTATGTGATTTTTGTTCTTCATTTTTTAATGTGGTATATTATGTTTATTGATTTGTGAATATTGTACCATCTTTGCATCCCTAGATAAATCCCACTTGATCATGTTGTATGATCTTTTTAATGTATCACTGGATCCAGATTGCCAATATTTTGTTGAGTTATACTCTGGTTTCTCTTCAAATTGTATAAATCTTTCACCTTTTACCAGTATTTTGAGTATTTTAGCATGTATATTCATCATAGATTTTGGCCTGTAAATTTCTTTGTTGTGTCTTTACCTAGTTTTGGAATTAGGGTAATATTGGACTCATGAAAAGAATTTGAGATTCTTCCCTCTTCTTGAATTTTTTGGAATAATTGTGAAGAATAGTAGTTAGTTCTTCCTTGAATGTTTGGTAAAATTTTCCCACGAAGCCATCCAGTCCAAAACTTTTGTGTGCTAGAAGTTTTTTGATCATTGCTTCAGTTTTGCTAATTGTTATTAGTATATTCAGGCCTTCTGCTTCTTCTTGATTCAGTTTTGGAAGACTGTGTGTTTCTAGAAATTTATCTAGTTTGCCCATTTTATTCAATATCTTGGCATATATTTGTTCATAGTAGTTTTTTACAATCCATGTGTTTCCGTGATATTGGTGGTTACTTCTCTTTCATTTCTGATTTTATTTATTTGAGTCCTCTCTTTTTTCTTAATCAGTCTGGTTAAAAGTCTGTCAATTTTGTTTATTTTTTCAAAGAACAAACAAAAGATTCTGTATTCATTGATCCTTTGAATTGTTCTTTTAGTCTCTGTGTCATTTAATTCTGCTCTGATCTTGGTTATATCCTCCCTTCTATTCACTCTGGGCTTTGCTTGTTATTGCCCCTCTAGTTCTTTCAGATGTAGGGTTAGGTTGTTTATTTGGGATTTTCTGTCTTCTTTAGACAGGCCTGCATTGCTATGAATTTCCCTCTCGGGGTTGCCTTGTATATCTCCCATAAGTTTGGGGATGTATGTCATTTTCATTTGTTTCATATATTTTTTAAATGTTTCCCTTGATCTCATTGTTAACCCATTCTTTATTTAATAAAATGTTATTCAGTCTCCAGTATTTTAATATTTCTGAGTGTTTTCCTTGAGGTTGATTTCTAATTGTCAACCATTGTAATCCAGGAAGAGGCTTGATGTGATTTCAATTTGCTTGAACCTGTTGAGGCTTGTTTTATGTCCTACCAAATGGTCTATCTTTGAAAATGATCCATGTGCATTTGAAAAGAATGTATATTTTGCTCCTTTGGGGTGAAATGCTCTGTAAATATTAATTAAGTCCACTTGATCTAGGGTGTCATTCAATGTCACATATATTCTCTTGATTTTGTCTTCAGATGTTCTGTCCATTGTTGACAGTGTGGTGTCAAAGTCCTTTACAATGACTGTATTTCCGTTAATCTCTTTCTTAAAGTGTCCAAGATTTTCCTTATGTATTTAGCTGGTCCTATGTTGGATGTATATATGTTTAGAAGGGTTATATCCTCTTGTTGGACAATGCCCTTAAGTATTATTTAACAACCTTCTTTGTCTCTTGTTATGGCCTTTGTTTGGAAGTCTATTTTGTCTGATGTAAGTATTGCTAGCCCAGCATTTTTTTCATGTCCATATGCTTGGAATTTTTTTTTCTATCCCTTCACTTTCAGCCTGTGTAGATCTTTTTGTTCTAAGGTAAGCCTCTTTTAAACAGTATATATGCAGGTCATGTTTTCTTATCCATTCAGCTATCCTATGTCTTTTGATTGGAACATTTAATCTATTTACATTTAAGACTTTTATTGATAGGTATTTATTCATTGCCATTTTTTCCTGTTGTGCCCATGTTCCTCCCTCCCCACTTCTCTTTTGCTTCATCTTCTTGAAGCAGTCCCTGTAGCATCTCTTACAATGCTGGTTTGGTGGAGGTGTACTCTTTAGGCATTTTTTAGTCTGGGAATTTCCTTATTTCATCTTCCATTTTTAATGAGTAGAGTAGTCTTGGTTGCAGGTCTTTGCTTTTCATTACTTGAAATATTTTGTGCCATTCCCATCTAGCTTGTAGTACTTTTGTTGAGGAATCACCTGATTGCCTTATTGGAGTTCCCTTGTATATTACTAGCTCTTTCTCCTTTGCTGCCTTTAAGATTCTCTCTTTGTCTTTAAATTTTGCCATTTTAATTATGACATGTCTTGGAGTGGACGTCTTTGGGTTCCTTTTGACTGGGTCCCTTTGTGCTTGCTGAACTTGCATGACTTTTTCCCTCACCAAGCTATGGACATTTTCAGTCATTATTATTTCAAACAGGTTTTGTATCTATTGCTCCTTTTCCTATCCTTCTGGAATCCCTATAATGTGAATATTTTTATGTTACATGTCTCATGCAGCTTCCTGAATCTATCTTGGTTCCTTTTGAGTCATTTTTTGTTTTGTTGCACTGACTGGGTATTTTGTTCTGTCTTGATCTCCAACTCATTCATTCAATCCTCTGCATTACTGAAACCAAATGGCAGTAAAACAACCACAGTAAATATTCCATCAGCAATATAAATGGCAAAGGAGCAAAGACTGGTAAAAGTAGAAAGAGAATCATAATATAAGAAAGAGAAAAGAAAGGAAAGAATAAAAAAATGTGAGATGTCTTTTTTAGAACAGAGGGAGGCAGAAATAATAAGCATAAGGTTTAGAAACCAGGCTAAGAAAGAGAAAAGAGAAAACTTAAAATAAAAATAAAACAGGGCAGGAGAAAGGTGAAATTGAGTAGTATAGGGGAATAGTAAAATATGAGATTTAAAATAAAATAATATAGAAGTGACAACCCCAACATCAATGACAATGAAGCAAATATTAATAAAGGTGGAATGACAATATGGATATTATAAGACATGAAAAAGGAATGTGAAATGACTAAAGGAAAGAAAGATGGTTTAGAGAGGATGGAGGGAGGAGCAATAGTAAGAGGGAGGAATAGAAATAAGGCACAGAGAGGAAAAATACAATTTAAAACAAAAATAAGAAAGAGAAAGATGAAGGCAAGATGGAGTAAGAGAAGAGTAAAATATGAGATAGGAATTAAAACAAATGAAAATTAGATAATAGGAACAAAATAGAAGATAAAAATGATGTTAAAAAGCTATTGAGAAAAAATAGAGCAGATAATAAAAAAGAACTAGGTGGAATTCATCTCAGCAGAGTCTAGTATTTGTTGGCCTAGTATCTTCTCCTTTGGGATCCATCCGTGATGTTAGCTGGTGTCCCAGTATGGCTTTAGGCAGCCTGTTTGAGGCTACAAGTGATCCACAGTCTGTGGCTGTCTCCTTCAGGCTTTGCTGGTCCACACTGTTCTTCCCCGCTGGCTTTTTATTAGCACAGGGCCCAGCGTTGGTTCATCTAATATCCAACAACACTACATGGACCACCTCCATCTGTCTCGAGAGGGTGACTCTGGTGTAATCAGGAGATTACACCCAGTGCCTCCCACCCTCTGGGAGGCACTGTTCAACCTTCAGGGAAGATGGTGTATGTGTTCCTTCCCCCTACAACGACACTTGGTCTGTTGTCTGTTGTCTGTTCTTGGTCTGTCCCAGATTATTTACAGTTTGTGATAAATTTCCTTCCTTTTTCATGTGTAGGTAGAACCTGTCTGTATAAAAGGGTCAGCTCTTTCACACTTGGTGCTGACTTGGCAGTTCTGTGTGAGTGCGAAGGCTGGGCGGGGCCTCGAATTCCTCTTGCTGAGGTCATTTCTAATCTCTTTGCTCTGCTGTTTTCAGTTGAATAGGGCCGAGAGGAAGCCAGCGTAGTGTCTGATAAAAGTTCATAAAGGCCTCCTTTGGTTACTCTCTTTCTTTCCCCCAGTACATGTGCCTGATTGGGGGGGGGGGGGGCGGTGGTTGAGCCTGACCTTACTGTTCTGAGAATATTGCAGCCCTGCTGTGGGGGATGGGCTTGCCTTCCCCTTCCCAGAGCTTTGTTTTCCTTGGTTTGGGTGGGCCTGCCTGGCTTCAAGGAATCTCTGCGCTCAGCTCTAGCCAATCCAGCTCTTGGCTCAGAACCAAACCCTGTGTTCTGCAAACAGCCCCTCCCCACTGTCCCGCCCCCACTTTCCAGCTACAGTGGGTTGGCCCTTGCAACCCTTTCACTGTGCAGCCTGTATTTTTCCTGGCCAGCTGGGTTTCGTGGGCACAAAAGCGCTTCAAGTCTCGCCTCTTTGCTGGCAGGTCAGCTGCATGTGTGCAGGTTCCCTGTTCAGCCATGCCTCTGCTCCCCTCTTAAAAATAAAAGTCCATATGCGGCACCCACGCTGCAGCTCTGAGCTACTGTCTATCTCTCTGCGCATTTCACATCTCCAAAAGGCAGAATGCCTTTCTTGATCAGGGATGGCCACAGCCTTCTGGTGTCTCCAACAACTTTATGAGTCAGAATTTCTTTCCTGGACCTTTCCTGGGCTGCAGCCATGGACTTATTGCTTGCTGTGAACATGCAGCCCAAGTCTCCCGGACTCCATATACCTCCCAGATCTCTCCCAATTAGGATTGGGGGTTCCCTCTGCCCAAAGGCCTCGTGCCACAGGAGGTGCAGGACCAAACAAGACACACTTTCTCTCCCCTGCTCTCACCTTTGATGAGGTACCTAGCTCAGAGTGTTTTCCCCTGAACGTACAAGATCTTTTACCAAATGGTGCATGGCGACTTCTGCACTCCTTGGCTTCAAAAGTTCATATCGGCTAAGATTCCGTTGATTATTCAAGTCACTTGTTGGAAGATCTCTGTTGAAATGCTGTACTGGGGGAAGATGAGTAGGCTCAACTTCGCCCTACTGAGCTGCCATCTTTTTTCCCTTTGTGTGTTAGCTTTATTCAGGCTAACCCTCTTACTCAGTAGAACTAAAAACTGCATGTAATAATAATACTAATAATAAAATGTTAGTAATAACACAAAAATGACAACTATGACATTTGCTTGAAAACATCAAAAAGCTACCAAGGTAGCAAGAATTTGAGGGTCCATAATACCCATAAAAGGAAAGATCAGAAAGCTGAGTCCAATATTTGGAATTATTTTTTCCTAAAAAAATTTGCTGATTTAAAAACAGATGCTTGGAAGCTGGGGAGAATTTTCTGCATCTAACATAGTGGAGAATGTACACATTTGGATTTAGATCTCAGCATAGAGGTAGGGCTTCATATTTTCACTTGGGAAATCTAAAAGGCTAAGGCTAACAGTGAGTTAGAAATTGATGATCTTAAACAGTGGCTGAAACCAACTTTAAAGCAGTTCAACTTTTATGTAAAGGTACTTAATTCTAATTTTTACTATTTATACATCTGAATTTTGCTATTTAATATGCAATTTTATAAGTAGGTATGAAACTAATCCAACCTTGAGAAAAGCAATATTATACTATCTTTTTATTTTTTTCAACACAATGTATGGCACTCAATCAAAACTGGCCAGGTCTTATTTTTAATTAAAAAAGATGGACCTAAAAGCAATGTAAATATTGGAATTAGTGAACATAGACTTTTAATTATCTGTGATTAATGTTTAAGAAGGTAAACTAAAATGTAGAGATTTTAGCAGTGAAAGCAGTGAACTAGAAAGTATATTTTTAAATAGAAAATTCTAAAATTAAAAATACACAAACTGAAAATAACTCAACAAATGGATTGAATGTTAGATTATATATAATAGGAGAGAGGATTGGAGAACTGAAAGTTAGCTCACATGAAATTATCTAATCTGAAACATAAAAATATAAGCAGTTAGAAAACATAGAAAAAGTCATGAGACAGTAAGGCAATGTGAAAGTATAGTAGTATCATCCAACTAGATATTGACAAGTCATATTTAGAGATATATGGTTAAGAATTCTCTGAAGTTATGACAGACATGAAGCAAGATCAAAGTGTTCTAAAAACAACTAACATGATAAATACAAAGAAATCTCCATCTTGACTCTTCATAATAAAACTTTCTAGAAATCAAAGAGAAAATATTAAAACTTGACAGAAAAACAAAAGACGCATTACTTACTTTCAAACAAGCAAGAATAAGACCGAGAGCTGATTTTTATTTTGACAGAAACAATGGCAACTAAAAAATAACAGGTAATATTCTAAACTTGGAAATAAGTAAATAAAAAACCAAATCTGACTGTGGCTGCCATTGCAGCTCTCTCAGATTTCCCACTGCCAGGGCTGTAATTGACTGAAGGCCCCAGCTTCTGTGCTGTGAAATTCATGCCTAAATTAATTTCAGAGCTTTTCTTAGCTAATGACTGTGTGTAGCAGGGATACTAAGGCAGAATCATTAAGGAGATCAGGGAAACCTCTCATGAGATAATGTGTCTTGAAGCCTCCATCATAGACGTGGTGAACTTTCTTTGGAAGCACACTGCAGAGGAAAGTACTTCTAGTGAAAGGTTCTCCCCTTTCGCTCTCCTTCCCCTTCCCCATAACCCTGCATTGTCCTCTGAAGACTCTCTCAGCCTTTCCCTGCCCCTTCCTTTTCCTCACACAGACATTTCCCCTAAATAATTTCTTTTATATCTAATCACATTTGGTCATATGTTTCTTGGAATATTCAGCTATCAAAAACAAAATATCTCTACAAAATAAAATGAAATGGAGACATTTTCACAATAAATGAGACCAAAAAAGAAAAAGCCAGCATTAGTCAGTAACCCCACTGCACAAAAGGAACTACTAATGATATCACTAAAGACAGAGGGAAATTTGTTTTACACAGAAGTACAGACATGCAAAAAAGAATGAAGAGAAGCAGTAAATAGATCTGTGAATATAATGAAAATTGACTATAAACAATGATAATATGCCTTTTGGGGTTTAAAAATATGTGACTAAAAAAAAAAGTAAAGAGAGTCACACAGAGTCAAAGTGCTCTTGGTGCTTTTAGGTCCTTGCCCTGCACAGGAGGTGTGTTCCTGGAGTGGAGGTAGATCTTAGGACTATGCTGGGATTCCACTCTGTGAAAGGTGTCAATGGTGAAGGGATTTGCAGCTATAAATAAGGTCTCAAGTCCCTTGACTTGGAGTTAATCAAAAAGAGATTATCCTGTCTGGACTTGAGTTAATCAGGTGAGCCCCTTAAGAGAGAGTCCAGACCTTCCCTGATGGGAGACAATAAGAGAGAGGCTTCTTTTCCGGCTTTGAAGCTGTAAACTGGTATTAGAGGGCCCCATGGCTGGGACCTAAGGGCATCCTCCAGAAACTAAGAGTGACTCGCATCCAGCGGCCAAAAAGAACGCATTCACCTTAGTTCTACAGTTGCAGAGAGAGAATTCTGCCAATAACTCCTGAGCTTGGAAAAGGACCACAAATATCAGATGAGTGGCAGCCCTGCCAAGCCATGATCCGTGCAGGCCTGCGGGCCTGAGCAGGGGACCCAGGTAATCCATGCCTGAATTCCTCACCCTGGAAACCATAAAATAAAACTATGTGTGACATGTCAAGCTACTACATTTTTGTAATTTGTTATATTGCACTGAGAATTTTCACAGTTCTTCTGTTAAAGAGGTGACTAAAATACAACAGGCCTTATTAGAGATAAAGAGGAATATTTTGTTTAGTAAAAGAATATACCACAAGCTATAAAAATTCTAAACATATGTGTAACTAATAAAATTGTCTCACATTTATATGAAATCAAGTTTTAAAAATTAATAGGGAAAGAAGAAAAATTCATGATTATTGTGCCAGATTTTATTATTCTCTCTTGCAAATAACATGTTCATTTTCTGGTCTAAAATACATTTCAGCTATATTGCTGGTGTGATAATATTGCTACATTATAGAATTTGAAAAAAATTAGAAAAAATAAGAATTTGAATATGGAGGTAGAGTATCTTCAGAAGGCTAAGATAGATTTTGAAGTTACCCTTTAAAGTAAACATTTGTCATATCTACTCCTTTAATAATGATTTAAAGCTTCAGGAGAGAAGAAACCTTCAAATTAATTGTTTGTATACATTGTTTTTAGGAGTAAAATGCCAGTGACACCATTAGAGTGGTTACTGTGGCAAAATTGCTCTCACTAGATTTTTATACCAGTATTTCGATCAGTCCATTTCAAAAACTAGGCATCTCATTAGAGGCTGTTTCTCATCGGGCCATAATAATGCTGAAATTTATGGCTTCTACCTTTTATAAATGTATTTTTTATTGTGATGGACTATGTTTCAATGTCTGTAATTTACTTTAAGATATATCAGCTTGCATCTTCCCAGGCAATCCATTGTGCTATCTTAACACATGTACTCCACGCAGGGTTAGGACATCAGCCCCGATCTAAAGAAGGCCAAAGCAATCATTGTTTTCTATATCTTAACATTTCAGGCTTTGTTTACTAATATTGATTTACTATTTTTAAATTAAAAGTATAATAATTAGTATATGAGGGGGTACTGCCCCCAATGGAATTTATTTATAAAGAAATATGTATTCTTACATTTTAAATTTTAGTCACCTTCAGAGTACTCTCATATGATACAATATACTTGTCAAGACTTTCTTCCACGGCTCAGAACAGTTTTTGAACTTGTCAATATTGATGGATTTTAGTGCTTTTGTTGCTTTTAAATATTTTATTGATTATGCTACTAAATTTGCCCCAGTTTTCCCCCCTGTATCCCCCCACCCAGCACCCTCCCACTCCCTCAGGCAATCCTCCTGCCATTGGTCATGTCCATGGGTCACGCACATGAGTGGGCTATTCCATTTCCTATAGTGTACTTTACATCCCCATAGCTATTCTATAACTGCTGTTTGTACTTCTTTATCTCCTTTTTTTGTCGAATCTATTCCACATTGGCAAAATGTTTCCTTCTGAAGCCTTTTTCATCTCAAGAAACAAAAAAAAGTCACTTGGGGTGAGATTGGGTGAATAGGGAGGGTGGGGCATAGGGGTCATGTTGTTTCGGGTCAAAAACTGCTGAACACTCAGTGGGATGCAGGTGGGTGCACTCTTAAATCACCCAGGGTGAGATGCTCAAATGCGTTCAAAGGGTTTTCCAAACAAAATTCACTGAAGCCGAACACAGCCTCTCACAACAGTGCCAGCTGGTACACTGATACACATGGGTTCCTAGAACACCCCGCTAGCGAGGGAAGCCTGTGCTACAAGTGGGCCCCCCCTCCAGAAGACAATTCTAGTTTTTTGAGGGTCTTCCCTAGTAATTATAACTAGAAATAAACTTTCATTGGTGAAATTAAAAGTATTAAATATGGATTAGATAAAATATTTTAGAGACACTTTCCATCTTTCGTAAATAAAGTTTAGGAATCTAGAGAAACCCCTTTTCTGTTTCCTTTGGGGTGGCATCTAAAGCTTCATCTTTACATGATTCCATGTCCAGTCATTGGTTGGGAGTGATTCTGAGTCTCTGATGTCAGCTAAAGTGAGAACAAATCCTGATTCTGAAAAATACTTGCATATGTCTCATGTGAACATTCACATGAGGTAGTATTTATAACAGCTAAAAGTTACCTGGAATTTACTGACTATGTTGAATAAAATGTGTTGCGACTGCTTACGAATAAACATTTGTTTAATAAGTATCTGAGTGTTTGGTAGACTTTGTGCTGAGATTTACTTAATTTAAAAACCTTGAAATGAGATTGTAGGGACTAGCTAAAATTCATCGACCTCATATTTAAAAATTTAAAAATAACATAATAGTTTTCCATGACCCTATTTGTTGAGGTTAGTGCATCACAGGATGGTTAGATGAAACAAAGTCAAGGCAGAGAGTAAGCATTAATAATAGAAAGGTAATAGGAAATCTTATGCAGTTTCAATAAAAAATGAATTCACATCCTGTGTTGCTCAAGAAAGGCATTTTAAATAAAAGGTAATTAAAAATGGAGAGAGCAGGGCATTACATGTAGGAAGCACCAAGAGAAAAAAATATATAAGGAAAAAGCATATGGATTTATTTGGGAATAGTGAGCAGTGTAAGATAAAATTCTCATGTAGTAGGTGCTCAATGGATATTTAGTAAATGAATACATTAATGAATGAACAAATGAATTGTTTGAGGCTTGGGCTTCAAGATGATTTATTTATAAATATTTTTGGGAAGGAGAGTAATGGATTTTTAGGAATTGTATAATTAAATCATTTGACTCATGCTATAAACTAATTACAATTTTTGAAGGACTATTCTGAAGTAGAAAGGTAATGGCTAAGTAGGGGGTAGAAAGTGAAATGATAATGGAAATAACTACAGATTATAAAATAAGAAATAACTGAGGCCTGGATTAAATAGAAAATATGCAGGTTTAATATTAAGAACATTTTTGAGGGCTTACAATGTGCGAGCATTGTCTTAATTGCTTTACCTATTTTATCTCAATTACTCCTTACAACTATTTTTAAAAGGATATTATTATTGCTCCCATTTTTTAGATATTGCAGTCATAGCATAGAAAGTTCAAAGAACTAGTAAAGATAGGGCTGGAATTCATACATGTGAAGTCAAATCTAAGCAAACTCTAGAAATCAAGTTCATAAACACTATGCTTTGGGAATCAATATGACAGACTAAAAATCCGAGATTGAGAAGGAATAAATAAACCTTAAAACAATAAGGATATTTAAGCTTTACATGTGGTTAAGTAGGATAATTTTCATATAAATAAAATTAAATTTATATAGTTATTTAAATTATGCATTGCTATCTGATAAGGAGAATATGGTATACAGAAAGAAGGACTGGACAGATATCAGTAGGGAGAAAATGCCTTGGACTTGGAACATATTGTTTGGAATAAGCATTTAATGCCTTGTTTATTCAGTAGTATCAACAAATTTAGGATTGGTTGGAAACAAGAGATTCCGAGAACATATAAAAGCTATTGTCATTTTTCATTTAGATGCAATAAAAATATGATGTTAGGATATTAAGTTATTGAAATGAGTTCCGTGAAGAAATAACCAAAACCCTTTTAAATTTGGGTATGTGTCTATTATATCTAATAATGTTTTTTACAAATTGGTAATGTTTAATAAGATATGGTGACTTTAGTATGATCTCTTAAAACTTATTTTTTCTTTGGTAATATCCTGAATGTGTTTTCCATAATTATTTTTCTTCTAGGTTTTTACTCTATGCATAAATATATCTGAAAAATACAAATCAAACATGTAGTTTATCATCTAAACACATCTATTAATAACATCTAATATTTTGTACTTAAAGCAGGCAGAGGTGATATTTACCAAAAATATTTCTAGTTAGTTGCATTTTATATATAATCATTATTCAACAATATAGCCTCTAAAATATTTTATAGGCACTTTAGAAGCTTCATTTGTAAGTAGTTTACAATTTATTTTATAGTTATCTAAATTTTAAGATGATCAATACAAATAAACTGAGAGGAGAAAAGGGCAGCCCGTGGCATTCAGAAGCCAGACTGACAGCAGGGACGGGTTATTTTCCTATTAGATGTAAATAATCTCTCAGAATACTAGCCTTGGAAAAGGTTACTTGAGTTCATGATAAAATGAGACAAAGGAAGGCCATGTCATAATTGTTTTTCTAAGCAGAGATAAAAAGTTTCCTTTACCACCCACTAAAATAAAAATTTTAGTGGGTGGTAAAGGGAATTATCCAGCCAAAATGTATGACTGCTACTTCTTTACCAATTATGACTTTATTCTTCTACTATTCTCCCCTTCCCATTGATAATTTATTTAACTTCCAATTACAAAATTTCCCCCACTTTCTGATAGCATCCAATATAGAGTAAACCCCCACTTGCCTAAATTGTCCCCAGATCACCCAACCTAAGACTAAATCCTATAACAAATGCTAACAGTCTTTTACAGGAACACCCATGTCCCGCCAGTGTGAGTTCTCCCTCATTGCAACACAGAAGGAATCCATCCACATTGCACCATTACAAGTGTGTTCCTGCTTGTCTTTGACTTGCGTCACTGGCATAAAATAACGATTAACTTATTTTTAGTCATCCTTTCAGCACAATGCAATTGTTACTAAATAATAGACACTGTGTTACATATTGGGAAGGTAAAGAAGATAAAATCATGGTCTTTTACCATTTAATGAGCTCATAGCCAATGCCTGAATGAACAGGAAAGTGCCCAATGTAATAATACTTTTCTGTAAGGTATTAAAGCAAGAGAGGCATGCTCTTTTCTCTCACTCTTTTCCTTTTATATAATTTTTTCTTATTTTGGTGGTTAGGGTTATCTTGCGAGTGGAGTTGGCCTTGAATCATGCTGTTGAAAGATAGCATTCTGTCGTGAAAAGAAAGTAATGTAATAGTCACTGTGACAACAAAGCTAGTCTCAGATTTAATTTTTCTAGAATTAAAAATTAAATTTCTACTTTTGATTCACAGAGAGAACCATGCTATCCTACCCAATTGTTTCATGATATTACATGCATATTTTAAACCTGCCTTACAGGAGATTTTTTAAAAAATGGACATAAATTAATTGGTAAAGTAACTCTTTTTTTCTTCAGAGAGAGGAAAAAATTAGCAAAATAGCAGTGCATCTACACTGAAAATTATAATCATAAAATTTTATTGGGAAAAGATGGAAACTAAATTTTAAGTTTATTTCCTGGACAATTGTATCAAAGAAAATGAGTAAATTGGATTGTTGAAACTTAGAGAGTAAACTATGCAGTGCATGTAATAAACGAAAAGATGTAAAGTCATTGTGTAGGCTTAATCATTAGGAAGAGAAACCCCACCAGTTCTGTGACTGAAAGATCTTCATTTCAAAGTTATGTCTCTGCACTTGAAGAATGAGGGAACAAAACACTTCTTTTTAGAATTTCATGTGAAAGAAATGTCTTATGCTATTACTAACTTGTTTACTGATATTTAATTTATCTGAGTGATTAAATATATTTTAAAGATTTAAATAGATATTCTGAAAGTCCTACCAGAGTTGTGTACTGGTGCTTAACTAACCTAGGAAACAAAACTGAGTTTTGGATTGAACTAAGTAGATGGTGCTACATTTCTGCATGCTTAAAAAGTAAGTCCAGAGAAGGGAGCCTGTAGCTAGAGAATTTCTTCATTTTCCATTTCAGTGAGAGAAAAACAATTTTATTCTGGAATGAGTCTAAAGGGTCATAGGTCTTAGAGTATAATATTCTTTATGATGTTAGTGAAGTTTAATATCAATTGCTATGTCCAGAAGTAAAAGTGCATCTTGTTTTTTGATTCTCCGCGTATACTGAGGAACTGGTTCCTATAAAACCACACACTTAGTTCAATCATCATTTAAAATTTAGCTTGAAAGTAGGGTCTGTGGAAATTTAACACTGGGAAGTGCCTCAAAGATAATTTTGGAGAGTTGCAAAGTTGTTAGAGAAGAAGTGGTGTACATAAACACACATACACAGTCACTGGCTTACACATATACACATTTACCCTATTCTACAGAAACGCCAAGATACTATGCTGATCCTAAGAAATTTTCATTTCCCTCTCAATCAGTTATATTTTTCTTTTAAATCCCATAGACAATAGAGGTGAGATAAAAATTGTAAAAATTATAGAATCTCACCCTTTCAATGTCCAAAAGTTCACTATTTTCAATATTTTACTCGTACTTTCTAGAACTTCTTCTATTTTATAAGATGAATATATACATATGGTATATAATCTAAATAATTATTTATTGCCATAGGATTACCATTTTTATTTAGAAATTTTCTATTGCTCTAGATTTAATTTACTCTTCATTTTCACTATTTTAATTATAACTGTGATGAGCACTTCCATATATACATATGATTATGCCTTTGTCCTATTATTCCCATAGGAAAAGCTCTGAGATACAAATTATCATACCAAATGACCTCCAACATGTTAAGACTTTTGCTATGCATTGTTGATCTGTTTTAAACACACAATATCAATTTAACAGTTATAATTCATGCTGATTTATTTTTTACATGCATAGAAACAGTAGATATTATCTGATAATATTTCAAAAGATTTATGAATATATTGTGCATCATTTTATTACAAGGTTGCTCTGTAACTCTGAAAAATAAATAAGGCACCAAAATTAATTGTTAGTTAAACTCCATAAGCAACTGAACTTTTAAACAATCATTTCTACATATGAATTAAAATTTCTATTGAGATATAATATCATTTTGTCAGGATATTTTTATTAAATAATTATATAGAAATTAATAATTAAGCAATTTCTTCCTTTTAAATTTAAGTAATTTTTAATTCACTACATAACAACACATTGCCATGATATTATTTTCATTCCAAAATGTCCTTACTCTTATGAAATATGAAGACTATCTCTTGCATTTGCAAATTGCTGCTGACCCTGAATATGGCTAGTTGTTATCAATACAACTTCATCTACAGGGAAAAAGACTCATGAACTAAAAACAAAACTCACCATATTTAAACTCACCCTCATGTGGCTAGTTTTAACAAGGCTGAAAATTAGTACTGCAAAGTCATTCACCTGGTTGAATATTGAGTTTGATGTGAGTAATTTGAGATAAAACTTGTCTAAAAAATTACGTCTGTCCAGCTTTCAAAAATTATTATTGTATTTAATTATTAGGGCTGTTAGAGTTTAACTATTTAAATATGAGTATAGGTTGAGAAATAGATTTTTTGCATGAACTTTGTATTAAACTGTGGAGACATACAAGTAACCAAAGTCATAGTTCAATATTTAATGTTATCATAGACAATTGTCACTTTAATATTTTTCTTTGGTCAAATTTTCAGAAAAAATAATGTTGGATTTGATGAACTATATAATTTGGGTATTAAACTAGAAGTGTCTGTTTACTTGTAAATTCTATTAAACATTTAAGGAAATAATTACACCAATTCTTTACAGTCTCTTTCAAAGAGTAGAAATTGAGAGCATACTACATCCTAACTTCTTCCATGAGGCCAGCATTACCTTCATACCAAGTCATGAAAAGGAATGGAGGAACCTAAATGCATATTACTAAGGGAAGGAAGCCAGTCTGAAAAAATAACATACTATATGATTTTAATTTTATGGCATTCTGGAAAAAGCAAAACTATTTGTTACCAAAGGTTGGGGTTGGCAGTATGAATAAGAAGAACATAAAATTTTTTTAAGGCAGTGAACATATACTTTATGATACTATAATGATGGATAAATGTCATTATACATTTGTCCAAACTCAGAATGTACAACACTGGGAGTGAACTCTACACTAAAGTATAATCCTTGGGTAGTTATGATTTGTCAATGTAGGTTCATTCTGGGTGGTTAAAAACAAAAACTGTTCCTTTCTGGTGAGTGGTGTTGATGATGGGGGGACCTATGCATGGTGGGGAATAGAAAATATGTAGAAAATCACTACACCTTATTCTCAATTTTTGTTGTAAACCTAAAACTGCTTTTATAAGTAATTTCTTTTAAAAAATAAAAATATTTTGGACTTTTGGTCAAGATGGCAGCATAGGTAAACATGGGTGCCTCCTCACACAACCACATTAAATTTACAACTAAATTATGGAACAACTATCATTCACAATCATCAAAAATCAAATTGAATGGAAGTCAAAATGAAAGAAATCACATGGTAGGAAAGGAAGAGATGTGGAATGGGTTGGTCCTATATCCATGTATGGTGGATAAAAATTCAGGAGGGGTATCTGTGAAGCAAGGAGTCCCAGACCCACACAGGCCCCACTACCCAGGGTACCAGTTCCAGGAACATAAGTCCCCATAACTTCTGGCTGCAAAAATCAGCAGGAACTGAGTTGGTATAGGAAACTGCTGAGTCCCACACAGTTTCCATTAAAGAACCCACACTTATTCAGACTCACTCCTTCTGATTTCCAGCAGTGTGGTGGCAGCTTAGGGGACACCAATGGCACTCAGCAGGGAGCTGGAGGGTCTGGAATCAGGGCAAGAGCTGAGGAAAAGATTTCTCCCAACAAAAGGGCAAACAGAGGCCATTGTCCATTTTCTGAACCCTACCCCACAGAGCCACAAAGCTGGCAGGTGGGTGCTGTATTTGAGACTCTATCAACCCAGCTAACATTGTTTGCTCTGCCCTGGGGATTCCCCGAGACTCTGCTCCACTCCACTTATTGCCTCACCCAAGCTATTCACAGAGATTTTTTCATATGAATTGCTGGTTGGCACTTGGTTCACAACTTCCTAAATCCTGTCAAACAAACAATAGCTGGCTTCAGTGAGGCCTGAAACCTCCATATCTCTTGCTAATGAGCCCCAGGGCTGGCACTAGCAGGATCCAGCAGAGATTCACATCTTGGCTTCTCCTGGGAATTTCCTAGCCCAGCACAACTAGCAGCCATTTCATATTACTTTATAGCTCAGGCAGGATGGCCCTGGGCAGAGCACAGGTAAGGGCTGACCTTGGCCTTCACCACCTGGGAAACCCCAGAGCCTGCACACCCAGTGGGCAGCTGCAGACCACAGTGAACCCCCCCACCCTTCCCCTGTACAGCTGATCCTCCATGGAGGGTGAAGGTTGGTGTTCAGTGGTCACAGCCAATCCTTGCAGCTGACTGGCCTCAGTAAATCCCTCCCATTGACCTGCCAAAAGCAATCAAGATTCAAACACAAGAGGACAGTGTACTTAGCCCACATGAAGGGCGTGCCTTGAGTACCCAGCTTGGGTGATAGGAAAGGCTGTGCCACTGGACACTATAGGACACCTACTACATTAGGCCACACTACCAAGATACAGAGTCAAAGCACCTCTCCCTAACACATAGAAAGAAACACAGGGAGGCTGTCGAAATGAGGAGACAAGGAATCATGGCCCAAATGAAAGAATAGATCAAACTTCAGAAAAAGAACTAAACGAAAATGAGATAAGCAATTTATCAGATGCAGCAATTTATCAAAACATTGGTTGTAAGAACGCTCAAGGTAGTTAATGAGGACCTCAACAGCATAAAAAAGATCCAGTTAGAAATGAAGGATTCACTAACTGAAATAAAGAACAATTTACAGGGAAACAACAGTAGAGTGGATGAAGCCAAGAATCAGATCAGTGATTTGGAACATAAGGAAGCAAAAAAACACCAATCAGAACAAAACTCAAAAAGACTAATAATAATAATAAATGAGGGTAGCATAAGCAGCCTCTCAGACAACATCAAGCATTCCAACATTCATACCAAGGGGTTCCAGGAGGAGAAGATGAAGAATAAGAAATTAGAAATCTATCTGAAAAAATAATGAAAGAAAACTTCCTTAATTTGGTGAAGGAAATAGACATGCAGGTTCAGGAAGCAGAGAATCCCAAACAAAATGAATGCCTAGAGAACCACTCCAGGATGCACTGTAATTAAAATGCCAAACCATTATTATATGAAATGTTAAAGGAAATTATTTAAGAAAAAGAAGAGTAAAACTGAACCATAAGATGGCAATAAATACATATCTATGAGCAAATGAATCTAACAAAAAAAGCAAACAAGAAGAACAGAGACAGAATCATGGATACAGAAAGGGTTTTAGATGGGGGGTGCTATAGGGGAATGGGTAAAGAGATGAAGAGATTAAGAACTACAAATAGGTAGTTACAGAATAGCCATGGGATGTAAAGTACAGTTCTCACTGTGCTTTACAGTGGAAGTGGAATAGCCAAAGAACTTATATGCATGACCCAATGGCATGAATAATGTTGTGGAGATTGCCTGAGGGAGTGGGAAATGCTGGGTGAGGGGAGCAAAGGAAAATATTGCGACAACTATAACAGCATAATCAATAACATATAATTTGAAAATGTTTCTTTTAAAATCTAACAATGAATCAGCAGAAGAAGAAATAAAAAAAAATCCCATTCAATAGAGCAAAAAGAAAAAAAAATATCTGGGAATAAACCTAACTAAGGAGGTAAAAGACCTGTATGCAGAAAACTACACAGCACTGAAGAAAGAAATCAAGGAAGACACAAACAAATGGAAACATATACCTCGTTCATGGATTGGAAGAATTAACATCATCAAAATGTCCATTCTACCCAAAGCAATATACAGATTCAATGCAATACCTATTAAAGTACCAATGGCATATTTCACAGACATAGAACAAACACTTCAAAAATTCATATGGAACCATAAACGACCCCGAATAGCAGCTGCACTTTTGAGAAAGAAGAACAAAGTAGGAGGGATCACAATACCTGATATCAAACTGTATTACAAGGCCACTGTAATCAAAACAACTTGGTACTGGCATGAAAACAGGCACATAGACCAATGGAACAGAACAGAGAGCCCAGAAACCAACCCAACTCTGTACAGTCAATTAATATTCGACAAAGGGGGCAGTAACATAAAATGAAGTAAAGATACCCTCTTCAACAAATGGTGTTGGGAGAACTGGACAGCTACGTGCAAAAAAATGAAACTTGAGCACAGACTTACACCATAAACCAAAATAAATTCAAGGTGGATAGAAGACTTAAATATAAGCCGTGACACCATTAAAGTTCTAGAGGAGAACTTCGGCAAGAAAATCCCAGATATTTCACACAGCAACATTTTTACCGATATGTCCCCTAGAGCAAGGAATATAAAGGAAAGAATAAACAAATGGGATCTCATCAAAATAAAAAGCTTCTGCATGGCTAAAGAAAACAATATTAAATTAAATAGACGACCAACTGTAGGGGAAAACATATTTGCCAATGATACCTCAGACAAAGGTTTAATCTCCAAAATATACAAAGAACTTACATGACTCCACTCTAAGAAGACATCTAACCCAATTGAAAAATGGGAAAAGGACTTGAACAGACACTTCTCCAAGGAGGACATACAGAATATCCAGAGACACATGAAGAGATGCTCAATATCGTTAGCCATCAGAGAGATGCAAATTAAAATCACAATGATATACCACTTTACACCGGTCAGGATTGCTATCATAAGCAAAGCAACAAACGACAAATGTTGGAGAGGTTGTAGGGAAAAGGGGTCCTTAATTCACTGTTGGTGGGATTGCAGACTGGTATAACCATTATGGAAAACAGTATGGAATTTTCTCAGAAAAATAAAAATCAACCTGCCTTTTGACCCAACAATTCCACTGCTGAAATTATATCCTAAGAATCCTAAAACATCAATCTCAAAGAACCTATGCACCACAATGTTCATAGCAGCACAATTTTCAATAGCCAAGAGTTGGAAACAACCAAGGTACCTGTCAGTAAATGAATGTATCAAAGAATTGTGGTACATATACACAATGGAATTCTATGTAGCAGAGAGAAAGAAGGAGCTACTACCCTTTGCAACAACATGGATGGAACTGGAAAGCATTATGCTGAGTGAAATAGGCCAAGGTTGAAAGACAAATACTATATAATCTCACCTTTAACAGGAAGCTAAACAACAAAACAAACAAGCAAGCAGAATAAAAACAAAGACACTGAAATAGAGAAAGGGGACAGTGACCAGAGGGGAGAAGGAAGGGAATTTAAGGGGAAAAAAGGGGGGGGGGATTTGGAGGAACAAATATGAAGGACACAGGGACAAGAACTAAGGGGGGTGGAAATGGGAGGGAGGTAGGGAGTGCGGAGCTGGGGGGGCTGGGATGAGAGAAACAGACAAAAAACTGTACTTGAAAAGTAACTAAATAAAATTATTGAGAAAAAAATCTAATGAAAAAATCAGAGATGGTTCTTAGTAAATTATTGAATTACATAATTTTCTCCTGAAATCTACATTGCTTTATTTTTTCTGGCACTTATTTCTTTTTCTTTTTCAGATGACATTTCTAAAGCAAATCTGAGTCTAACATTAGTACAATTAACCTTTCCTCCTCCTTGGGAAGTTAAAAATTTTTAATCTTGAAATAAATACTTAAAACATAAATTCATATTTACTTTTGCTTAATATTTTTAGAATTGGACAGTTAAGGCCTCATAACAATCAATCTCATGTACAAATTTTACTCTTATTCGTCTATGATTATAATTACTGGTCTATTTGCTGTTCTCTTCTTTGCAAATGACTATGGTTGGAAGGTTATATTTATCTATTCCATCACTTCATGTCTGTTATGTAATCATACTTTGTTATCTCATTATAATTGAAGTTCCCTCATTTATCACATATAATTCAGTTATCTATCAAGTTAATTCTACATTTTACTTTGGTATGTGACAAGTAGAATTTAGTCAATTATAGTTTTTATTTCATCTGAGATATTCTTTAGTTAATATTATTATCTATTTTCCCTTCAGTAATTTTACAGATATTTTAAATTTTTTATTTTAATTCATTAAGTAACCACTTCATTAGAAATAGATGCGTATTCCTCTCCCAACAGATATAGGCCCTCCTTTTTCTGGTCTGCAGATTTTGTTTATCTATCCTAGATTGTTTTCCCCTATTTACTGAATACTGAGTTTCATATTGTTATTTCAGAGACATATGTAAGGTCAATGTCAAAGCTCAGACCATTTGACTTTCTGCAGCAAAAAGAGATCTACAATAGGTTGGAACCAGAGGACAGATTTTGGAGGGGTTGGCATTAACTTCCAGTTTGGTTGCTGACTGTTTTCATCTGTGAAATCTTGAGGTAGAATAAGTAAAGTTGTTGGTTCTCTATTTCATCTACCACTAAAGAATATAAAGATTGAAGAAACAGGAAACTATAGCAGAAATTATTTCTATGGAATTGTTCAAAATGAAAAAAAAGTAATGTAGGAGAGTATATTTTGTTGGTTGTTTTTGCTGAAAATTGTATTTGCTTTAATTAATTTTATTATGAAAATACAGGCATTAGGATAATGTTTCTTTTTCTAACCTATCGTTTCTCCAAAATGTCAGCTTTACAACTTTTCTTTTGAACCAACTGAAGAATGAGAGTCTGGATGAACTGTACCACTGCCAAATATTTAGCAGGTTCATGTACCTTTCCTTGGAGATCCACCATACTTTCAAATTATTTTGTTACATTAGATTTTAAGAATTTTCTCATCTGTTTTTGTTGCTGACTTTGAGGTTGTTGGAGAGAGTAAAAGAAGGAACTAATTTAATTTTCTGGGTGAGTATTGGATCCAATTTGTAGTTAATATTTCTATATCATGCATTACTAGGTACGGAAGTACTTTCTGATTTTCAAAGATAGCCTGTTACTGTGTCTTACATTCTCAGGCTTTTTTTCCCTGTATGCTGAACAGTTATTGTAATGTCATTCTACAAACTGGAAAAAAAACTTTGTAAAAAAAAAAAAAAGAAGAGAACGCTTTCCTTGATCTTTTCCAGTGGCACAGGTGAGCAGGCTGGACAGGCTGTCGATAACTTCTCCGTGAAAAACACTCTGTGTCAAAGTAATGTCTATGAACACATTGGGAGAAGTTTGGCTTATAGTCGTAGAACATTTCTAGAGCTTCTAAAGGTACAAAGAGCTATTTTAAAATTGCATTCTTCTCAGAAATTTATAAGATGGTAGATAATAAACAGTGCTCTAAAACATTGACAAAGGTGCAGCCAACATCAGATATATTTAAACCACCAGAAGTGAACTACAGAAGCGTGACCAGCACAGAATGGGTCAAAGCCACATACAAAGAGGTGCGTAGGATGGCTACTGCCCAGAAAAGCCATCGCATTATAGGGATCATCATCCATAAAAACTTAGGGATATAAGTGAAAATGAAGATAGGCAAGCATATGTGAAGTGGTAAAAAACAAAGTAGGAAAAAGAAAACACTCCAAAGAGTGTTAGCAAGGTTTTGTATTAATATAGAAACAACCATAAGGGGAGCAACAGCAGAAAATGACTGTGACTCATTGTGATAGTCACACACTCACAGTAGTTTCTCTAAAGTTGTCTGTTAAAGTCTGACAGAAGAATTCTGTTTACACTATGCAAGAACTCAGGCACTTTATTCTGAAATAAAGGAAAGTAAGTTTTCAAAAGCAGCAGGAAAGAGGCAGCATCTGTCTTTTTTCACTTGATGTTTCTGTGTAGGCCCAGAAAACAGACTGAAGTTAAGGCACCTGTGTTTCTCAGAATGCAATAAACTGTCTCATTTTTTATCCAAAAATGGATAAAAAACCCATTGCTTTCTCTTTCCAACCAGGCATCAGATCAGGATTAATCATTGTTATTGTCATGATTACTAATATGTATCATTAGACTCTCCATCCCCAACAAGGATCATTATGACTTTATTTTTTCTCCCTAAGGCTTCAACTATTTCCAAAATGTAAATGTTTATTATTGCTTAAGAAGGAGACAGCACTGAGCTTTATTCAGGAACTTTTTCGGGCTTCAAACGGCTCTGTTTGCATTCCCTGCTGGCTGCTTTAAAGCTAAAACAGATGAACAATATTGCTTTAAATGGAAGAAAACTCCCTTTCTAAGTTTATATTTGAATGATCGAAGCAGGCTTTATGCAAACGATCTCCAAAGAATATAAAATCTTGATGGAAATAACACTAAAATGCACTACTGTTTAAATCCTTTATTTCAGTTGGTAGATACCTCATGGTATAATAGAAATAACCCTAGATTCTGGGTTAAGGATTCAGTCATAGCTTATTATTTTTAATTCAATTTACTGGGGTGACATTGGTTAATATGATTATATAGATTTCAAGTGTACAGTTCTATGTCACATCATCTGTATATTGTATTGTGTTATTTGAACTTGGGCAAGCCGCTAATTTTTTTCTGAGGCATTTGCAAAATGATAAGGCTCTTAATGATGAATTCTGTTGTTATTCTTTGTTTTAAAGTTCTGCCATTTCTGGGTCAAGAATAATGCTTCTTTTAAAGAATTAAGGTAGAAAAAAATATATGGAGGTAATGGTTTGACCAAGCTTGGTACTCTAATCTTCTCTAGAACATGTAAGGAGAAGCTTTGTCTTATCCAAAAAGGAGAAAAAGATCTGAACTCAAGTAATTAAATTGTGAATTACCAATGGATGGTAACTTAAACAGATTTAAAGAATAAATGCGCCCTGGCTGGCATAGCTCAGTGGATTGAGCGCGGTCCTGCGAACCAGAGTATCGCGGTTCGATTCCCAGTCAGGGCACATGCCTGGGTTGCAGGCCAGTTCCCAGGAGGGCAACCATACATTGATTGATGTTTCTCCCCCACTCTTTCTCCTTCCCTTCCCCTCTCTCGAAAAATAAATAAAATATTTTTTAAAAAAAGAATAAATGCTAGTAAAGCGCACAACACCAATTTTGGTTGCTTCCTCCTGAGACTGTGAGAGCACCTTTTTAACTGGCCATTAGTTCACACCACCAAAACTCACAATCTCTAGATCTTAATCTTTTGACAGGTTGCAACCCTAGTTGGCCATTTCACAGCCTATGATTTTTCCAGATTCGCACAGTTCATTGGTTATCTTAGTCTGTGCTTAAGATTTCTCATATTAACGTACTCTATCATGAAACTATCAACCATTTCGAAGAATTTACCAAGTTCCTTTCATGTAATAAAATCAAAGAGCATGTTTTAACTATAGGTACTGAAGCAATATATTGACCAGCTAGCTAATTTTGTATTTAAAAAAAAAAACTTTGGTTGGAACAGCTGTTTTATATTTTGTTTTTTAATCTTTGCATTCTAATTTTGCTTCCCCATATTAAGTCATAAATAACTGCTTTTTATTATTTAGTCACATGAACTCTTTTATGATGACTCATCTCTATAACATGATAAAATCTTTCTTTAGAGTGAAGAAACAGAATCCTTTTTGGAAATAAGATGATTTTGCTTTCCTTACTATGTTCAGAATTTGTATCAGCTTTCCTAGGATAGATGTATGACTATAGTAACAATGGAGTTTCAACAAATGTACCAAATCTGAAATTAGTTTTGCTAATGAATGAAAATGTTCCATTTGAGGTACCTTGATAATGTTGCACAATATAAAAAAACACACGTGGCTTGGAAATCAAGGAGAATTATGTGCTAGTTATGGATCTCACCATTTTTTTTAGTGTAATGATAGTTTCTTAGTTTTTCTGATTTTCAGTTTCTTTTTTTTACATAAAGTAAGGTGATGAAGGTAGAAATCTTTAAGGTCCCTTTCAGCTAAAACCATTATGATTTCTCTCATAATTAACCAAGATTGGCCATGTTTTTGCCCTGGAATATGCTAAGGGAATTATAGGAGACATGGCAAAGTTTACTATTCAAGGACAATCTTTATTCAGTATGGAGTGATGCTAATGATCCAGTTGTGAACGATTCTACATGAGCAATGGATCATGCAAATCACTCTTATGGTATTCAAAGGGACAGTTCTCAACATATTTTAATTTATTGTCAATTATCAGCACATTCATACCTGCAACATTATAAAGTACTTCCAACTCTGCGTCTCTTTGGAATTGACCAGCTGCAGTCCACATATCAACATTAGATGAGAAAAAAAGATATTTGTTGGACAGCCAATACATTTCATTAGTCAAGCTGCTTAAACTAAAATGTAAGATAAGACAATAGGCAGTGAGGAAAAACAAATGAAATTGGCCTGTCCAGAAAGTGTCCATCTGTGTAATATGAAAAATAGTGATATTTATTGAAGAAGATACAACATACAAAAAATATTGTTCATGGGACAATGACGCCTCAGTCTCCTTCAAAGTAGACACTTTTGGATCTCACAAAGTTCTCCCAACATCTTTGCCACTGTTCAAAACACTAGGCAAAATCCTTTGTTGGAATTGCCCTCAGCTTCCCCATTGTATTTTCCTGCATCTCGTTGACAGTCTGAAAACTCTTTCCTTTCAAAGGTGAATTTAGTTTTGGGAAAAGCCAGAAGTTACAGAGCATCAGATATGGGCTGTAGGGGTGCTGAGTCACCTGGGTGGTGAGATATTTTACCAGAAAACTCTGCATGAGACATGATGCATGAGCAAGCAGGTGCATTGTTGTGATGAAGCTGCCAATCACCAGTTGCCCATAGCTGAGGCTGTTTTTGATGTATTGCATCTCTCAATTGACAAAGAACGTTGAGGTAGTGCTCCTTATTAATTGCTTGGTTTGGAGGGGCATACTCATGATGGACAACACCTTCCCAATCAAAAAACACAGTTAACATGATCTTGATCTTGCTGCAACTTTGCCACACCTTTGGGAGTGAAGAATCAGACAACTTCTATTGGGATGACTGGGCCTTTGTTTCCAGATCATAGCCATAGACCCATGATTCATCTCTGGTTATGACTTTGAGGAAATGGTAGCATTTTGAATCAAGCAAGTCATTAGCAGCTGTAGCACAATCTTCCTTCTACTCTGGTAGCAGAAGCCATATATCGAATTTTGCCATGACACACTTCATGCCAAGGTCCTGTGTCAATATTTCGGACACAGTAGCTTTTGGAATCTACAGATCAGCTTCTAGTTCTTGCGCTGTCAGTCACCAATCTTTGTTGATTGCAGCCTTTACATGTTCAACAGTCTCAGTTGTTTTTCCTGTTGCAGGCCGTCCAGAATGTTGATCACTTTCAACAGATTTTTGACCATCTTTGAAGCATTTGTGCCACACCTTTATTTACAATGGACTCATTACACCATCCTTGAAGCCTTCTGAATCATCCAAACAGTTATCGTGGAAGAATATTTTGCTTAATGCAAAATTTGATGTAGATTCATTGCTCTACTTACTCGTTTTGAATGTGTCCGCCACACGGTGCACATGCTCACTCAACAGCATCTCTTGCTCCCACTGACTGGTACAGTGAAGTTGTCATTGTTGTTTCATGCACATTCCAGTTCACTCTCCTAGGCTGCCAGATTTACATCTATGTCGTGCAAACCTTTCTCATATTAACAATGTCTGGACTTTTTCTAGACAGACCTTGGTATGCTTTATAAAAAGTAAAATTGATATAAAGCATTTATATAAAGTTATGACATAATTAAAGACACATAGAAAATGGTCTTAACACTTATTTACATAATAACCTGTAGTCACCAAAGAAAGAAAAGTACAGCTGCTAATCTTGAATGCAGATAGGTTTTTTTCTTTTTCTTATATATACCTATGCTTGTCTTATGTGCCTTTGTATATAGTTATATGTAAATTACATATATGTACTTAGAGAGGAATGGGTATACATAATTTTGGAGAAAAGTAGGAATTGGAATTGTCCCAGGAATAAGAAGGGTTTATGTTCACAATAATAACCAGGTAGAAAGGGGATCCAAAAAGTATCAAGATAATACAGAAGCTAAAATATTTAAGGAGCATGTGATTTAATATTTAACCTTTCTTCTTTTAAGGGAAAAAGATTCTCCATCACATTATTGATTATAACAACACCGATTAGACATATAAGTAAGGGGTTAACTGATGCAGGCCAAACAGAATAGATATGAGAAAAGAAAGAGGAGGTTTCCGAAGGAAAATAAAAGACAGGGAGAGGTAGTGAAGGCACTAAAAATATGTTGTGAGATAAATAAGTAGACTTTCAATATATCATTGATCCTTGGTCAAAGTGTCACAAGACAATACAAAATGTTAGTAGCTTCTTTGCTATTTTGTCCTGCTTGTTACTTGGAATGATGATCAGCATCATCTGGGAGGATGAGAAAATATTCCCTCTGAATAAATTTGATTATAGTTCAGTGGTCTGAGCCTTGTATTGGCATATAGCTTGGCTTGAGGTTAATGTCCTCAATTCAAATTTGAATTGAATTTTTTAATGTAGGTAGTATAGAAGACTCAGGGAGATTCTCCTAGGCAAAGCATGATTTATGTGAGCACATAGAGTTTATTGAGGGCATCTCCTGTCATAATCATATGTTTATTGCTCTGGCTCCTAAAGTCACATGCTGAGAGGGACAAGACTCTCTTAATACATTGAGATGCTGAGCAGGAAGAGCTTCAATGACTGGCAATCCCCCCACCCCATAAAGATGTACTTATTACCCTATGATATTAAAAACCATTTAAAATATTTCAACTAGAAGAATTATTTTTAGAGAAAGTCACTTTTAATAGGTTGAAATAAATGGCCATGCTAATCTGAATTGTTCAAGACTAGAAGGTGTCCTCCACAATAGAGCATTTGATACTAAATAATTATTAAGGTATAATTGATATAAAGTATGCTGCATGTGTTTAAAGTTTACAGTTTGATGCTTGTTGACACACAAGCATTTATTCATCTATGCACATATACACACCAGTGAAACCAATATCAAATAAAGATAATAAACATACCCTCAATCCCAAATTTCTTCATAACACCATTGTGATTTCTCCCTCCACCCCACACCTTACCCACAAGTAACCATTGATTTGTTTCTTGTCATTAGAGATTATAATATACACTCTTTTTTGTCCAGTTTCTTTTACTTACCATATTTATTTATAGATCCATCTGTACTGTAATAAGTATCAATATTTCATTGCTTTTTCTTGCTGAATGGTATTCCATTATGGCTATAGCACAACTTATTTATCTATTCACCTCTTAATAGACATGTATTATTTCCAGTTTTAGGCTATTCCAGATAAGGGTACTCTGAACATTTATGTATAAGTCTTGAGTAGATATATATTTTAGTTTCTCTTTCATAAATGCCTGAAAGTTTCATGGCTAGGTCAAATAGTAGTTTAACTTTTATAGAGATTGCCAACCTGATTTTCAAATTGGATGTGTCATTTTACATTCCACTGAGCAGTGAATAAGAATTCCAGCTGCTTCACAGTCTCACCAATATATTGTTTGACTCGCCTTTAAATTTCGACCATTACAAAATTTAAATAGTATTTCATCATATATTCATTTTTCAATGTTCTAGTTTTTAATGATGATAATCCCATTTTAGGTCTTGTTTTCTTCTTCGATGAAGTACATTTCAAAATGTTTTGACTTTTTTCCATTGAATTGTTTATTTTTTATGATTAATTTTATTATTATTTACTATTGTGTCTTGCTTTTTAGTTTTCCAGGTTCCTTATATATTCTGGATGTACATTACTTAACAAATATATGATGTGCAAATATTTTCTCCCAGCCTGTGGCTTCTCTTTTTTGTTTTTCCAGCTTTATTGAGATATTATTGACACCTAATATTGTGTAAGTTTAAGGTGTAGGATGAGTCAATTTGATACATTTATAAATTGTAAAAGAATTACCACCCAACTCTCATTGGTGGTCACAGGAACTATTATTGGTCCTTTGTGACCTTTGAAGATTATTTCTTCAATGCTTTTTCTCTCATCCTTCCCCTGTCCTTGGGTACTTCCTTCTCACACATGCACTGATCAGCACTCACCCCAGATCTTGAGTGAGACCTCTCAGTTCAGCTCTACCCTTTCTGCATTCAACATTATCCTCATTAGGACTCAGAATACTTTAGTTCACTGCACTCAAAATCCCAGGTATATTCCCAACCCAGGGAAAACTCTGAGCTCTGTTTAGGTTTACTTTATGTTACTGCCTGGAACCTCTCTTAAGGCAGTTGAGATTGGACAATCATAGGCACAGCTTATTTGTTGCCCCCCACTCAGGGACAACTGTCCATCTCTGGCTACATTTAAATTGGTTGCTTTATATAGTTGGTCTTGATATTTTTGCTGTTGCTACTGTGAGAAAGGTAAATCTACTTCTTGTTGTTCTAATTGTTGAGAAATATAAATCACCTGGTATCCATAACTCTTTAATTTATTTATTTTAAATGCTGTTCAAGTACAGTTTTCTGTCTTTTACTCCCATTAGATATAGCAAAAAGAAAAATAAAATACCTAGGAATAAGCTTAACCAAGAAGGTAAAAGACCCGTGTGCAGAAAATTACACAACATTGAAGAAAGAAATCAAGGAAGACACAAACAAATGGAAACTTATACCATGTTCATGGATTAGAAGAATTAACATTATCAAAATGTCCATACTACCCAAAGCAATATACAGAGTCAATGCAATACCTATTAAAGTACCAATGGCATATTTCACAGACATAGAACAAACACTTCAAAAATTTATATGGAACCATAAACGACCCCAAATAGCAGCTGCTCTTTTGAGAAAGAAGAACAAAGTAGGAGGGATCACAATACCTGATACCAAACTGTATTACAAGGCCACTGTAATCAAAACAGCCTGGTACTGGCATAAAAACAGGCACATAGACCAATGGAACAAAACAGAGAACCCAGAAATCAACCCAACTCTCTATGGTCAATTAATTTTTGACTAAGGGGGCAGCAATATAAAATGGAGTAAAAATAGCCTCTTTAACAAATGGTGCTGGGAGAACTGGACAGCTACGTGTAAAAAAGTAAAATTCAAGTACCAACTTACACCATACACCAAAATAAAATCAAGGTGGGTAAAAGACTTAAATATAAGCCGTAACACCATTAAAGTCCTAGAGGAGAACATTGGCAGGACAATCTCAGATATTTCATGCAGAAACATTTTTACTGATATGTCTCCTAGAGCAAGGGACATAAAGGAAAGAATAAACAAATGGGATCTCATCAAACCAAAAAGCTTCTGCATGGCTAAAGAAAACAGTATTTAATAAAAAAAGAACCAACTGTATGGGAAAACATATTTGCCAATGGTATCCATAACTTTTTTAAAAATTTGAAAAGGGGACAAATGCTTTATAATAGTAAATAAACAAATGTTAAAAATAATCTAAAATGTAAAAATACATAAATGTATACTTGCAAAAACAAAAACAAATAACAGGAAAATACTCTAATATTCTAAGTATTTAATATTAGCAGATTAAGTTATTTATATTATCTCCTTAAATACAATACTTTGTAGAGAGAATGATCTATATGCATAAAAGGAAGGACAGACTTTGGCGTTAATGTGACTCCTGAGTCTACAAAATGTGGGTAATAATTTGTACCCAAAGAGTTTTATAAAATATGTGTGTACCTATATTCTACCTCTCACAATATTATCATACAGCAACTGACCACTTTACATTAGTATGTACTGTCACACAGGCATCTTCGTGGATCTACCTGGGCTGTATGATGTGCCTACCAAATACATTCAGTTACCTGGGGAGAACAGAGGAATAGGATGCAAAAGAACCAAAGCATATTTGTTTTCACAGCTGGTACCATGCCTTCCCTTGATTTTACTTGGCACAATCTTACTTCAGAATCTCATTCTTGCCTCACAGAGTATGCGCCATACCTCTTTGGTCAAACAGTGTCCTCAATGTTTACAAAAATATATATTTTCCTTTGACTTCCTCTTGAAACAACACACCAGCAGTCCCTACTATGTCCCCTAATGATTTTTCAGAAATCAGTTGCTGTTGATTTTTTAAAATTTTTATTTATTTATCTTTAGAGGGGAAGGGAAGGAGAGAGGGAGAGAAATATCAATGTATGGTCGCCTCTCATGCGTCCCATGCTGGGAACTGGCCTGCAACCCAGGCATGTACCCCAACTGGGAATCGAACTGTGATCATCTTCTCATTCACAGGCCTACGCTCAATTCACTGAGCTACACCAGCCATGCTTTTTGACAGTATTTGCAAATGAGAATGTGGAAGTGTACTGAATCAGATTTTTTTTTGAAAAACACAGAAACAAATCGATATAATATCCTGTCCCACATCGGCCCATCAAATCTGATGGGTCAATGATTGTGAAGTAAAATCACTGCAGAAAAAATCACTTAATAGTCAATACTGGAAAAACAGTATTTGGATATGAAACTGCATTAAGGTGTATCCGAAGTGAAGAAATACATTTTTTGTCCTTTTCACTGCCAATATTTCTTACAGTGAGCTTTTCCATACTTCTGGTTGTTTGAAGTAAGAAAAATAAGAGAGCAGTATGTGGCTATTTTCAAGTTAGCTCTGAGTTGATTGTAAGTTGCAAGCAGTATAATTATAACTCTTATTTTTTAAGATAGCAGCAAAAGTAGTGATGATAACAACAATGGTAACATTATACCTCACACTGACATGCTGCCTTTTTCCACAGTTTTAGAAACAGTAATTACAATTTACAGTAGTTCTGAGTGTTTATGTTAGGACAGCCATTATGTCCTATATATGAATGAGCAAATAGAGATGTAGTGACCTGTGCTCTTCATCCTCATTGTTTTTATGACCAGCTCCACTACTGAATACAAATGGAGAGTCTGATGATCAGTGTCAACTTGTGGGATACCTAGTAGATTTGTCTAAATGGAGCTACATAGGAAAGTTGGTTTAAAATGATAAAAAGTAAAGGCTAATTTCATAACTAGACATTTGGACAGATTTCTCTTTAAATCTTTTCTAGAAACTCAATTTAAGTTTTACCTTATCTGGTGCCCAGGAAAACCAACGAGAAGATGATTTCTACTCTGATTTTTTTATATTTAAACATTTTTCTTGTATATATCTTATAATATTTTAAATCCTTTGGTGGGTAAATAGGATATTAAATTTACAGTTATAAAATAGTAACTATTTTAACAGTATACACTATCGCTTCTCGGCCTTTTGGCTAAGATCAAGTGTAGTATCTGTTCTTATCAGTTTAATAACAGTATACACTAGATGCTACTTTGATTAGCAATTCATCAAATATTTACTGCTTGCCAAAGCACTTCGTCATTCTAAGAAACTAAGCTAGAAAGATTACTTTGAGCATCCTTTGTTTAGTATACTCCATTTGTCTAGAAATTTCAAAGAATGAGAGAAGTCTGTGAATATATGTTTTTGATATTTGAAAATTTTCTTTTGAAAACAGATCTTTTATTTAAAAGAAACTATATTTGATAGATCATAAAATCAGCTATGTCTTCCACAATGGCAAGGGAATTGAAGATGTTCAGAGAAGTAGATATTTTTCTTCAGATAGCAAACTTTTATTTTAAAATAGACTATAGTATTACATTTATCAATTTGCAAATATTGTACCATCCTTGTACCCCTGGATGAATCCCACTTGATCATGGTGTATGATCTTTTTAATGCATTGCTGGATGTGGTTTGCCGATATTTTGTTGAGGATTTTAGTGTCTATGTTCATCAGTGATATTGGCCTAAAGTTTTCTTTCTTTTCTATGTGTTTATCTGGTTTTGGGATTAGGATGATGCTGGCTTCATAAAAAGAGTTTGGTAGTCTTCCATCTTCTTGGATTTTTTTGGAATAGTCTGTGAAGGATAGATGTTAGCTCATCCTTAAATGCTTTGTAAAATTCTGCTGTGAAACCATCCAGTCCAGGGCTTTTGTGTGTCAGGAGTTTTTTGATTACTGCTTCAATTTCATCAGCTGTTATTAGTCTATTCAGGCTTTCTGCTTCTTCTTCATTGAGTTTTGGAAGGTTATATTTTTCTAGAAATTTGTCCATTTCACCTAGGTTTTCAAATCTTTTGGCATATAGTTCTTCACAGTAATTTCTTATAATCCTTTGTATTTCTGTGATATCAGTTGTAATCTCTCCTCTTTCATTTTTGGTTGTGTATTCGGTCCCCAATACCATATGATCTCTCCTATAAGTGGAACCTAATGAACAAAACAAACAAGCAAGCAAAATATAACCAGAGATATTGAAATTAAGAACAAGCTGACCATAACCAGAAGGGAGGTGGGAGAAGATAATGAGGGGAAAGGATGGAAGGATTTTCAGGAACAGCTATAAAGGACACATGGACAAAACCAAGGAGGGGTGGAATCAGGGGAGGGAGGTGGGGATGGCTGGGGTGGGGGTAAATGCAGACAACTATACTTGAACAATAATAAAATTATATAAAAATAAATAAATTTCAAAATAAAATAAAACAAACCATAGTAGAGAGAATATTAGCTATGTACACCAGACTATATTTTTAGTGAATTAGAAAACCAGGTATGTCTACTGATTTGACAGGAGAAGTACAACTTGTCAATATTTAGATACAGGAGTGAGTCCGGAGGTGGTCACATGTCACCAGGGAGGGCACCTAGAGGCAGAAGATAGGCAGTATACCTAACTAAGCATGGCTGTTGGGAGTTTAGTGCCAGATCCTTGGCATCAGAATCCTAAAAGCAAGAACACGCCTCTCCAATAATAGGCTGCCAACATCACATGCAATAATTTGCAATATAAATATTAAATATCCATGTTGATCTAATTTCTCATTTCATTGATCACTAAAACATTTATTAACAATTTTAAATTCTCTTCTATAAGTCACTTGTATCTTACTGAGTTTATAGCGTTTCTTTTTTCACCTTACTCACTGTTTATCCTATTTGGCAAATATATTTTCAGTTTGGGTAAGATTTTTTATTAAATATTTTATTGTTGTTCTATTACATTGTCCTGATTTTTCCCCCTTTGCTCTCCTCCTCCCAGCCCATCCTGACACCCACAGTGAGTCCCCACCCTGTTGTGCCTGTCCATGGGTCACTCATACATGTTCCTTGACTAGTCCCTTCCCCTACTTTCCACCCTTATCCCCCTCTCCCCTCTGCTCTGGTCACTATCAGTCTGTTCCTTGTTTCCATGCCTCTGGTTCTATTTAGTTCATTTATTTTATTGATTAGGTTCCACTTACAGGTGAGATCATATGGTATTTTTCTTTTACTGCCTGGCTTATCTCACTTAGCATAATGCTCTTCAGTTTCATTTTTGCTGTTGCAAAACATAGGAGGTCCTTCTTTCTTTCTGCCCCATAGTATTCTATTGTGTAAATGTACCACAGATTTTTTTATCCATTCCTTTATTAGTGAACACTTATGCTGTTACCAAGCACTTAGCTATTGTAAATAGTACTGCTGTGAACAGAGAGGTATAGGTTCTTTTGAATTGGTGATTCAAGAATTGTTAGTGTATAATCCCAGCAGGGGAATTACTGGGTCAAAAGGTAGTTCCATTTTCAGTTTTCTGAGGAAATTCCATACTGTTTTCTACAGTGGCTCCACCAGCCTGCACTCCCACCAACAGTGCACTAGGGTTCCCTTTTCTCCACATCCTTACCAGCACTTCTTTGTTGATTAGTTAGGGATTGCCATTCTGACCAAGGTGAAATTGTATCTCATTGTGGTTTTAATTTGCATCTTTCTGATGGCTAGTGATGCTGAGCATCCTTTCCTATGTCTCTGGGCCCGCTCCTTGGAGAAGTGTCTGTTCGGGTCCTTTGCCCCTTTTCTAATTGGATTGTTTGTCTTCCTGGTGTGGAGTCATGTGAAACTCAACCACCAACTTACACCATATACTGGAATAAACTCAAAGTGGATAAAAGACTTAAACATGAGTCATGACACCATAAAAGTCCTAGAGGAGAACATAGGCAGGAAATTTTCAGATAGTCCACACAGCAATATTTTCACCAATATGTCCCCTAGAACGAGGAATATAAAGGGCAGAATAAACAAATGGGACCTCATCCAATTAAAAAGCTTCTGCACAGCTAAAGAAAACATCATCAAAATGAAAAGTGAACCAACAATATGGGAAAATATGTTTGCCAATAACTTGGACATGGGTTTGATCTCCAAAATATGTAAAAAGTCCTTTAATAATTTAGAAAATCAAACTTGCTTTTATGTCTGATAGAAAAAATTGACAGAATAATATTCTTACTTTCTATGTTTTCCCATAGAAATTTGTGAATTTTTATCCATGAAATTTAGAACTCTAGTTACATCATGTTCTTTTTATAATTTAAAGCAAGAATATATTCCCCTAAAAGTGACCTCAGTTATTCATATAAAATGTCATGTATTCTGAGAATAAATTTCAAAGGATGAAACATCAGTAAGTTCTTTCTGTGTTCATTATAGTAAATTGATTCTGTTTCTATCCTTTAAAACTATGTAGGCCTACTCTTAATGATACTACATTCTTATATGGAGGGATCTTCGCAAGTTATCTGAAGAGAAAGAAATGGGAAGAGGAAAATTGTAACCCTGCAAGGATGAGGGAGTTGAACAAGATGGTTTTGATGAGCAAAGTTTCTATACATAGGAAAGATGCCAGCAAGATCTGTTCAGTGGCAGAGAGAGAACCTTGGGTTATTAAGATAAATGTGAAAATGAAACTAAATTAGAAAACTGGAAAAAAAAAACCCGTACAGAATTAAATCTGAAATCCCAGGGCAGGCTGCCCTGGAATAAGCAGAAACATGATAGAAAATGTAATTTCAACAAAACTGCTTAGCTAAAAGAAAGCTTTAAATGTGATGGATGTTATTTAAGAGGAGAGTGGTTCAGAGTTTGGGCACTGTTGCCAGAAACTACGCTACCGCTGTGAGAATCCCAGCTCCATGAATTCCTAGCTTCCCTGTGCCTCAGGTCCCTTGTACATAAGTGGTGTTAATATTCACCATCTCCTTTTAGGATTTTTGTGAAGATTAAATAGGCTAATGCATGCGAAATACTGAGAGTAATGTCATAATAACTTTCAAAATCAGGCACTATGGTAAGTAAACATTTAGAAAATCATATTAACATTTATCTACATTTAGGTGGCAGTGCAATATGTTGATGATTATCTTTTATTAATTCCCTTCTGGGTTTTAAGCATGTGCCAAATCTAATTTAAACTTAAATTAACCCTGTGAATTAAGTACTATTTTTATTCTTTTGTTTGGTTAAGTAATCTGAACTTCTGGGAAGATTAGGTTTTCCCACGTTCATGAAGATGGTAAGTCAAGAACTGAGAGTTTGGCTGCATCCAGACCTTTGGCAGTTGCCACTGTGCTACCATTCTCGAATTATGAAATCGCTAGTCTTTTGTATAGAATTGCAGGACAGGTGGATAGTTGCTAATTTGACACTAACCAAGGGCTGTGTCTTTTAACCTTTAATGTATGAAATAATATATTTTCATACTCAACAGTGAAATTTTAACAGTTCACCATTCAGAGCTATTGAAAGCGAAAAACAGTTTTGCTCTTCAAGAAGCATATGGTGCATAAGTGAGGGGAAAAGAGGAGTTTTTATTCTGTAAGAAGAACTCAACCTCACGTCTAAAAAGGTTCCAGAAACACTTGCTCAGTACACTAATCTCTTTCTAGCCAACATTTTATTACTATAAATAAGGTTCAAAAAGAACTTCTACTCAATAAAACTAAAGGGTTTCAAAAGTGCCCATGAGTAGGATATATAACCAGACTCTGAAAATAAATGGAACATTCTCAATAAAAAATAGAAGATCTGTCCCTGCATTCTTGATGTATTTATTTATGTTATACAAGTGTCTACTGTAGTTTTTTCCCCTTTTCTTTTATTGTTGTTCAGGTACAGTTGTCTCCATTTCCCTCCCCTCCCCCTCCCCACTCCACACATTTCCTACCCCCATTTGGCTTGTCCATGTGTCCTTTAAGTGAATTTCATCCCTCACATATTATATGCATCAAGGCTGACTATGTTTACAAGGCAAAGTTTGGTAATTTGCAGCATTCCAGGTAACAGAAGCAAAAGGACAGCAATAGTAGAATTCAGCCAGTGGAAATTTACCGTTTATACTCCTGTATGCTATTTATATTTTGATGTCTGTTACAAAGGCAAAAGTATCTAATTGCAATAAGTGCACATACAACCATTCACAAAATATATTCTGTCACCCACATGGACTTTCCTTTCCTTCACTGATCATATACCCTTGTATGGTGATGCCTAAAATTTCTATCATAGTTTCCAAAATGATGCCTTCTTTTAGAGTTTCTCTAAATGTGGATTGAGATTTAGATCAATCCACAATCCACACTCCACAATTGACTTCTCTTCCTTTCCAATATATGTGTATTATGTATGCATGTATAGCATGTTTATTGTAAGTAAAATTACACAGATGATAGACATATAACAAAAATAATAATTACCTCCCTCCAACTCCAATGTCTTTAACTCTCCAACCTTATCAGTATGATGGACATCTTTACCCTTTTTTTCCCATGCTAAGGCAAATTTATTAAACACACATGAGTGCAGTGTTTGCAAGTGAAATCTTAAGGTAACAACATGCATGTTACTATATATCTAACACATTGGCTTTGATAATATCCAAAATACAGATGTATCATAAATTTATGGTATTGCTGAATTAAAGATATTGATACATGTATTAGTATGTACTCATGTATGTACTATATCATTGCCAACATTTCTTAAAATATATATTGATTTTATTGATTTTCCAATGTACAAGCGTACACTAGATTTATTAGTTCAATTTTCTTATGTGATAATATATGAGATATCCTTCTGTGGAATAAGGAATAAGGCTGCAGTTGTCTGTGTACAGGATAAAGGTGAAAGGCAGTCAGAGAGGCCCCATCCATGAACTACATAAAATAATCTCCACTCTAATTTGTATATTGGTGTATATATCTGTGTAAATGAGGTCTGTTTGGAAAAAGTTCAGCCATTTTTAAAATAATGAGAATGGTTTGCACAATATCCATGTAACCTGGCAGCCAAGGAGAGTGGGCTGAAATGTGCATGCATGAAAAACAATGACTTCACTGTACTAGTCAGTAGGGGTGGTACAAGCCCTAGACTGAGCATGTGTCCTGTGTGGCCTTTGAATTGCAAATGACTGAGCAAATAGAGCAATGAATCTACATCAAATTTTGCATTAAGCTTAAACATTCCTCCCCGGAAACTATTCAGATGACTCAGAAGGCTGCAGCTATGGGCAACTGGTGATTGGCAGCTTCATCACAACAGCATGCTGGCTCATGCATCATGTTTCATGCAGACGTTTTTTGTGAAACATCAAATCACCCAGGTGATTCACCCCCCTATTGCCCATATTTGGCATCCTGTGACTTCTGGCTTTTCCCAAAACTAAAATTAACTTTGAAAGGGAAGAGATTTCAGACCATTAATGAGATTCAGGAAAATACTACCAGGCAGCTGATGGTGATTGGGAAAACTGGGTGAGGTCCTAAGATGCCTACTTTGAAGGGGACTGAGGCACCATTGTCCTATGTACAATGTTTCTTGTATCTTGTATGTTTTTCAATAAGTGTCTCTGTTTTTCATATTATGTGGCTGTATACTGTCTGAAAAGCCCTCATACATAAGTATTTTTACTCATAAATACAGTATTTAAATGTAGATTGATAGCTGTTACAATGGCATGTTAGATTTTCACTATCAATATTATAAATTTGTGTAGAGTTGCATTATATATACTAAATGTATGTATGATTTCTTATAATTTTTAAATTTAGAATTTATTCAAGTCATATTTGTTTTAATAGAAACCCTCTATTCTCGAAAAGACTAGCCTAAGACTTATGCATCGTGTTCATCTTCTATAATAGGAAAACCAGAAGCAGGAATCCTAGGGCGAGGCAGTGATGTAAAGACCCAGTGCAGCAGCCTCCGCTCCTCCCGGCCACTGGCTCTGCTTGCCCTAGTGTGTCAGTTCTGCCTCCCCGGGCCTACCATAGCTACCGCACTGCAAGGTGTCAGCCCCTTTTTCTAGGCAGAGAAGCAGAAACTGCAGGGAATAAAATGGGCACGCCAGTGAAACTATTATTTTTTAAATGCTTTCTCAGAACTAAACCATGACTTTTTTTATACCTCATTAGAAAGTATTATCCTGTGGCTTCTTCTGTGAATGATTCTGGTGAGGCATTTAGTCTGGATGCATTGCCGTTAGTAATTAAATAAAAGGAATGCAATGCAAAAAGCTTGCAAGTCATGTTTGCCACAGGGCACGTGTGTGTGTTTGTTATTTGTATACATTTGTGATAACCGTGAGAGCCAAATTTGGGAGTGACACAGCTTTATAGTCATGACGGTGCTTGTCATTGCCTAGGTGCTTAAGAAGCACCTAGGATTAATTTATTGAGAAATTTATGATATCTCATAGAGCTTTTACTTTTGTGGGAGTAAAAACATACTGACTTTTGTCAGTGTATTGAAATTTATGTCAGTGTTTCCATATAACCATAATTGCTGAAACAATCTTCTAACTACTCTCCCCATTATGAAAAATGTATACAGAATGGAAGTGGTGTGGATGTAGCCATTGGCATGACAGAGAGGCTATAATGGAAAATCGTCCAAGCTTAGACTCGCCTTAAGGTTTTAATCCCATTGACCCTCATCATTTATCATACTGCGGTGCATGGACTACACCTAGCACATTTGATTTAAAACTATTTCCAGAAAAATCAATTGTCTTGTTAAGCTTGCTAACCAGCTTTCTACAGCACACCCAATTTTCTCTCCACTCGGTGCTACAATTCCTTCCTAACACTGCGGAAGACAGTGTGGGCAGTTTAAGGCTTTAACAAAGAATTCCTGGGGTGATTCTTCACCGAGCTTCTATTCATGCTCAGAAAAAAAAAATTGGACATTTGGAAAATTTTCTGGGTAATTCAGAAAAATAAAATAGCTTTGTGTAATGGTCAAGGGTAATAAGTTCTTTTGGCTCCAGTTATCTGAGAATGATAGATGATAGAAGAGAGAACACATTATTTGAGAACACTGTATCCGTATGTTTATATCTCTCTGCAGACTTTTTAAACTAGAGTGACATATTTTGAAGAGCAGGCTTAAGATCTTAATTTTGTAGACAGTGTGTACAACTCTAAAATTGGATAATCTCTGTAATTGGCTTTAAAACATTTTTTGTTTGTATTATGGAACTTTACAATTTAAAAGAGAGGGAGAGATAAGATAATGTACCCATCACTTATCTTGAACAATTCACAAGTCCTGAAACACCTATGCTTCATATATACCCCCTCCTATATATTTTATAAACATTTTATCTGTAAATATTTTATCACATAACTCTAAAAGATAACCAGTCTTTTTTCAAAATGCATGTCCATATTACCATCATCATGTCTAAAAATCAAATTATAATCCCATAATATCCAGAAATATCTATTCACTGTTCAAATTTCTAATTATTTGGCACTTAAAACTGATAATTTTTGTTTGAATTGGGCTCTAAACACAGTACATACATGCATATTTGTTGATAGATCCCATAAATATTTTTAAATACATACAGTACCTCCCTTTCTCTCTCCCTCTTTCTCTCTCTCTCTCTCTTCCCTCTCCTTCCTCACCTCTTCCCTTTTTTTCTTGTTGAAGAAACTAGGTAATCTGAGTTTTCCTCACAGTCTGAATTATACTGAGTGTGCCCTCTTCATCTTGTTTATCATGTTTCTCTGTTTTCAGTTCTTCTATTTTGCCTATAATTTAATTGCTGGAATTAGAATTTAAATAACATTTAAGCCCTAGGTTTTGGCAAGTTTATTTATGGATGGTGTAGCATTCTTCTCATTTATTCTGAAGTTTAAATATAGGGGAGGCTGTGATAAATGACTTAAAATCACATTTTTATTGAACAAAATGTCACTTTTCTATAATATTACTATTAAATTAAGAAAGTATTCTTGTCCTTAAACATTCTCATGGCTTTGCTTCCTCAAAAGATCAGAAATAAAGGGAAACAGGGGTGGTGTCCATGAGAAATGTGTTGGCCATCACAATGGTCAAAAACCATTTTAAGCTAGTAACAATAGCTAAACAGTTTGGCATACGTTATCTCATGCAGTCTTCATAATAAATTATACAATGCAAGCTGTTTTCATTTTACAGAGGATGAGACTGAGGTTACCAGTGGTTAAACATCTTGCCTGAGAACCCTTCACAATGGGACAGGGGTTTGCAGTCAGGCGATCTGACTCCTTAATGTCTGCTTTTAACCACCACACTTCACCATCTTGATGATAATGATGACTCTGCATGATAGTCATCTTCCCTGTAAACATGGTGTTAATACTCCTGGAGATTCCGAGCCACATTTAAATGCATGTAATAAGATTGAAATTGATTTGATACAAATAATAACAGTGCTACATAGTGTCCATGCTGACACTGAGGGTGGAATGGGGTGTACGGTATAGAAATTCTAAAAGGATTGCTGTAAAGCAGGAAAAGTATTGATAGCTATGTAAAATGCAGTGCTGAAAATATGTTTTTACAATCGGAAGGGCCACCAGAATTATTTCACCTACTCCAAGTCAGGTGGGGTATACTTTCATATGCCCATGAGCCCTGTTTCACGTCTGTATGAACATTCCAGTGGTGGACAGCTCTAACTTAGAAGGTTTTTTTTAAATTTGAAGATTAAATTAATCTTCTCATAACACTTCCTGAATTTTGCAATGAACTATCACAGTAGAAATGGACAATAAGTCTACCCTCAGTCAGTAAATCAAACTTCTGTACATCAGCTCTATGATTATCTTAAGGCCTCTGGTCCATGAAAGCTTCTCTGTGTACAGTAGCATTTCATTCTTTCAATTGACCCACATGGCACATTTTTTAATAGTGCTTAAAATATTCTTCCTTGACACTCATATCTAAGTCAGTTGCCTCTGAAGTTTAGTTCTAGAGCACATACTGCTATTTCTAATTATACTATTATTTGATTTACTACTTAATACCTATCTTACTAAGATGTATGCTGAGTAATGGGAACAAGCACCACATCTTTTTGCTTTGCTGCCGAATCCCAAGGGTCTAAAATAGGGTTTTATAAAAACAGCGAATTCAGTGCATGAAGTTAAGTGAGTAAATACATTAAAAAATGACTTATTTTCCTGACTCCACCCTGTCTAGGCTGTATTATAGGTTATTTCTCTAAAGTTTTGGAGAACTCACACATGAACAGTATCATTAATATGAAATAAACAGTATATTTCAGATATAACCAATTTAAGATTCAGTAAACTGTTCATTCCTTTGATATATATGTATATATATATATATATATATATATATATATATATAGATATATAGTTACTTACATAGGCACATGGAGGATTTTTAACATTTTTTAGTTCTTTTTTTCTAATAGCCATAAAAATTTTTAACTTGTTTTGGTGTCTAATCATTTCAACTGTCTGCCTCTTTTTGGCCTATTGATTTTGTCACTCAGTATGCTCACTATCATTCAAATACGTTCAAATTTTGTTTTGAAAATTGAGTAGGTAGTTGTCCATTTTTATTCAATTTCTTTTTTAAGTATATTTTATTGATTATGCTATTACAATTGTCTCATTTTCCCTTCTTTATTCCCCTCTGTCCGGCACACCCCCTCCCACCCACATTTTCCACCCAAGTTCATGTCCATGGGTCATACATGTAAGTTCCTTGGCTTCTACATTTCCTATACTATCCTTTACCTCCAATCTCTTAATTAAAACGCATTTAAAAATATGGCATGACAGATGAAATAGGGAGTTGAGCCTTACCACTTGGAGATGTCTTGCAGGTTGGAGACAATATGATTTTTGTTGTCATCATTCAACTACTTAAAAGAGTATCCACAAAAGAGAACTGCCACCCACTCCAGCACTCTCTTACTCTCCTTTTTTGAGGGCAACATGACTGTTAAATATCTCATTGAGGTCACGGTCAACCTTTTACATAGTCTTTCTTTGTTCTACCAATATTTTAAAGTTTTACAATGACAATGTGCTGAAATAGGCACTACATGTTCTTATTTAATCAGTGCAAAAATACACGTACTTAAGGTAACATTCACCCCTACTCTCTTTCCCTCTACACTTATGATGCTATCACAGCATCATCTAAAATATACTACATAGATAAGAATCCCACAAGATATTTGGCACAATTTAATATGAAAAATCAATTTTATATTGAAATAATCTTAATAAATGCTACCTATTAAGTATCAGTCCTAATTAGTATTGAACTCTCTGAAAATTCCAACAAGGAATCTTGCTTCATTATTTTTAAACTGTTTCCTAAGCACAAACTCAAACCCATTTTCATGTGTATGGAACAACTGCTGACATCCCATAAAGCTTCTTCATTCAAAAAATGTCCATCTACTAAATACTCTTTCCTTCTGGCACTCAACCGTGTCTTGAGGCTTGATCTCAGAGTTCAGTAACCATATCTGGCAGGTCTGTCTTCTGCTCTTCACTCATTCAGCCACTTGTGACTCCACACAGCAATCCCCGAACCTACCATAGTCTGAAACTTTAGTGCCTTCAGTCACACTGTAAACATTGGACAGAACTGCAACCAGGCATATCATATCATATCATATCATATCATATCATATCATGTACTTTGAGTGGCATATGACATCTTTATTTTTTAAAAACATCCCAAATTTCCTTCCCCAAATCCAAAATTAACTGTACTCATCTCTGATTTTCTTGGCAGTTTTATAAGATATACTGTATGCCTTTACTGGACTGTGGACCTTTGTAGGTGGAGATTTAGTTACTTTTACCTCTGCAGCCCTTGTCCTTCCTTATACAGTGTCTTACACATCATGAGCATGAGAAAAGTGCTTGTTAATATGAACTTTACATAGAAAAAAGGCCTTGAAATTTTAATCTTTGGTATCTGTATCAGGTATTTCAGATCCTGTTGGCTGTGCCTATCTCATATTCTAGCTTCTGTTTCAGCAGCCAGCTTTTCATTGGTTTCAAGGTCTCCCAAGCAAGTTACACTTGGCACCCTGCATCATGCCCAGGAAGAGCCTGTTGCCCAGGTACTTCCTCCTGAACACAAAGAAGCTCACTGCTAGCTCACTTGAAGTACAGACCCTTACCGTGAAACTGGAAGTTGGGAGCTGGTGGATAAATTCTTTCTATTCTCCTCCACCTCACCTCCCCAACCTCCACCATGGAAATGTAGAAGACTTATTAGGGCCAGCCCCATGAGATTGTTCTTGATTGGAGCCAACTTGAAACTATGCAAGGTAGAATACTGTGCAGGAGAAAGAAAGAAGTTCCTGACTTTTGTGACAGCATGGATGAGACTGGAGAGCATTATGCTAAGTGAAATGAGCCAGGCAGTGAAAGAGACATACCATATGATTCCACCTATAAGTGGAACATAATCAATAAAACAAATAAGCGAGTAAAATATAACGAGAAATATTAAAATTATTAAAAACAAACTGACAGTAACCAGAGGGCAGATGAGAGGGGATTGTGGGAAAAAGAGGGAAGGGTTTCTGGAACATCTATAAAGGACACATGGACAAAACCGAAGGGGTTGGAAACAGGGGAGGGAGGTGGGGATGGCTGGGGTTGGGGGGGTGGAGGGCAGTAATGGAGACAATGGTACTTGAACAACAATAAAAAAAGAAAGAGAAAATGTGTGTGTATTTGCTTTCTCTTCTTCCCCTCCTCATTTCTCTGGTTCTTCATTGCTGCTTCCTGGGTTTTTACTTCTTAAAACTAGTAAGTCAGAAACTATTTCAACCTCTGCATTATGGAAAAACCAGATAGAAATTGGAATAGTAGTTAATATCTAATTGTTCTTATAAACTCTTGTATGAGTGCCTCTAGAACAGTGATGCTATAGGAAAGGCGGTTGCGAGAGAGTAGTCTCCAGCCAAAGGGAACAAACCTCACATTTATTTACTTTTTTTCTTTCACAAGTATATCCATATCCATTACTCCATTAATCTTAATTTTTTCCTCTCTAATTACTTGTAGAAAATATGATCTTTAAATTATCATTATACCACTGCTATCATCAAGTTCATTGTTGTAAATAACAAAATACTAATCACTTAAATTCATATAAAACTTCAGGGTACTAAATATGGGTATAAAGCCTTAGGGGCTATATAATTCTCTGTAGCCCAGAACTAAACATAGGGAAATTGCTTATTATGTAGTAATAAGCAATTATTTAATAAATTGCTGTAGTAATAAATTATCCAGGGAGTAATTTTCCATCTGCTCTTATTTGTCTTTAAGGCATATTTTATATAGTTATTTATACAGTATCCTTAATGAAAAGCCACACCCAAGTAATTATCTATTTATCTGTCCAGTTGTTATTATGTCTCAAGTCTATGTGAATATTTGTTACAAATAGATATTTATTAAATGTGAACATATATTAACATCTGTTCATATCTCTAATGCTTAAAAGAAAGGGATTGGTTAGAAAAGGAATATATATTTGAGTGGGTTGTCCGCTCATGACTCAATTTAATGAACTAAACTGTAAAATATTAGTATGAAGGCCCAATTTTTCTTTATAATTTTATTCCCTCATAACACACAGATAAGGAAAATTCACCATTATTAAAATTATAATGTCATTAAATATATATCTTCATATAGTCCATAAAATTTAATGATATTGGCTTCACTTTTACCATAAATATTATTTGTCAATCTTTTTCAGTATGTACAATCTATTGCAACATAAGTGATTCATCTTGTTACTGATTTGTGGAAAGGCAGCTCAGATTTTTCCATCTGCAATGCAACAAACATATTGTCTTTGTTAAGACATACAACAAGATGTAAGCAGTGTATACATGAAACATTTCAAAGAAATGAATAGCTAGTATCCCACTAAGCTTCAGCTTGTCATAATTTGTTTCTAGAAGAGTTACAAATGTTAGCAATAAGAATACTGTTTTTGTATCCTCAGTAAAGTATTCTAGTCTATCACACAACATACAAGCAAAGTATAAACAGAGTGAATGATGATCAAAATAAAATTCTTCCTAATTTTAAAGTGAGCATTGCTCACTTTATGACAAATACTCACTCACTAACCTTTAAAAAAAACCCAGTATATACAAGAAGTTTATTTACACTCAAATTCTCAGAGTTGAAAGTTTAGACAATGATTTATAGCTCCCCTCTTCCCCCAGTATGTCTAGTATAGTAGGTGAATAAATCTTAAATACTTAATAATAATAACCTTATGGATGTAAAATCAATCCTGAACTGATCTGCAAACACTCAAACAGACACACACTTTCTCATAATTTATTCAATACGGGGTCAATATATGGATGCCACAACAAAACCAGTCCCACATAATGAGATGAGAAGCTTCTTATGTATAATGGTTTCACCTCGACTACTAAGCAGGAGAGAACATTTGATTGGTAAGAACACAGCTTTGTTGAAAGTAGACATACTTTTGCCAGGACTGAGACTTCTGAAACATAAGAGGCTCGTAAGCATTGCCACTGCTTCATCGTGAGATGGCTTCAAGTACTTCAATAAGCTCGTTGGGCATAGTGACCCATTAGTTTTATTGAACTAAAGTTGATAGAGATATAATATTATGAAATAGAAGTCAACTTCCTAGTGCACTTGATCTATTAAAAATTTCTGGTACCTAAAAAATACAGCCCAAATATAAGGTACTCTGAGAATTAGTACTGCATTCATGAAATACTGGGACTACTTGGGGTCCAGTACTATTTCAAGCTCATTTGAAAGCAGTGGCTTTTAAGTCATTTTTATTTCAATTACAAGCACCTCTTTCGTGATGTATATCAGCAAGGGAAGATTTAAAATTTTTTTAACTGTGGTAAAATTCACAACTGTCCTAGTAGAAAATCTATTATCTTAATCATTTTAAGTGTACCATTCCCTAGTGTTAAATATATCCACGTTGTTTACAAATATCTCTTTGAGACCTCAATTTCAATTACTTTAGATACGTACTTAGAAGTGGAATTTCTGAATCGCATGGTAACTCTATGTTTGCTTTTTAAGGAACTACCATAATATTTTTTATAGCGACTGTATCATTTAGCATTTTTTACCAGCCGTGCTCTAGAGTTACAGTTTCTCCACATCCTCACCAACACTTGTTATTTTCTGTTTTACTTGTTATTTTCAGTTTATATGACAACAGCTGTACTAATGGTGTGAGGTAGTATCTCATTTTGGTTTTGATTTGCATTCCCTTGATGATCAATAATAGTAAAGCACCTCTTTCTTGGGCTTAGTGGCCATTTGTGTGTCTCCTTTATAGAAGTCTCTGATCAAGGACATTTTTCACTTTTTAACCAGGTCGTTTGTTTTTGGAGGTTGTCGAGGTGTAGTAATTTTTATTTTCTATTTTCTGTATATTACCCCATATCAGATATGTGATTTGAAAATGTTGTATACCGTTTTATAGATTACCGTTCTACTCTGTTTACTGTATAAGGTGATGCAGGGACATTTTAATTTTGCAATAGTCTGATGTATTTATTTATTTATTTGCCTAAGTTCCTAGTGTGGTATTGCCAGACTGATGTCATGAAGCCTTTCTCCTGCCTTGTGTGTTTTAGAGTCATCTATTTTATTTTTTAAAGTTGTATTATTTTTATTTTTAAGCAACATTCAAAAGATTATGTAAGGTCTCTGTACATGGTTCACAGAATAATAATTGAATTGACTTGGTCATTTTGATCATTTGATCAAAGCCCCTTTAAAGTCTCCTGTATGTTCACCCTGTATCCGATTCCCCACCCCTTTCCTTGAATGAATACTAACCTGAGTCAGTTATACATTGGATTGACTTCCTGCAAATTTGCAGATTACCAGCTTCCTTTATTATAATCTTAATTAAAATAACAACTTAATTCTAATAGATTTGAATTTCTCCTTTTCCCTGTAGAGTTTATTCTGTGTTATAGTTTCTTAAAGCCTTTCTTACCTACCCTAAGGTCATGGAGACACTATTCCTTTGTTTTCTTTGGAAGCGTTTATAGCTTTGCCTTTTACCTTTAAGTTCCTGAATACTTTTGGAATTTATTTTTTAGTACAATGTGAGAAATATATCCACATTAATATTCCTATATTGGTAACCAAGCATCTCAGTACTATTCATTTAATAGTTTCTCTTTTCTGGCCCTGGCTGGTATAACTCAGCGGACTGAGCACGGGCCTATGAACCAAAGGATCATGGTTTGATTCCCAGTCAGGGCACATGCCTAGGTTGCAGGCCAGATCCCTGCAGGCCAGTTCCCAGCAGGGGACCTACAAGAGGCACCCGTACATTGATATTTCTCTCCCTCTCTCCTTCCCTTCCCTTCTAAATAGAAATAAATACAGTCTTAAAAAATACTTAAAAAATAGGGACTTTCGCCAAGATGGAGGTGTAGGTGGAAGCACTGTGTCTTCTCACACAACCAAGTTTAAAAACAACAAAGTTTTAGCAACAAAAACTCAGTCAAACCACAAACTGGTAAAAGGGGCAGAGCCAGCAGCAGAATGGGGTCGGGCAGGAAAGATCCACCAGACCATGGGTGCACGACCCAGGTGCGCCAGCAGCCGTGGGTGGATCCCAGGAGGACCCACTGAGAGAAGACCGTGGTCACACATTCGTGCCCAGATAAACCAGTGAAGGAGTCTGTTTCTATAGTGTAGTGGTCATCACGTTCGCCTAACCAGTGAAGGAGCTAGTGGTGGTGAGACCAACCGCACGGGCCCCAGCAGCAAGAAGTGGCAGAGGGAACCTCCACTGTCCCTCTCGACCCTGCCCCCACATACAGCATCACAAACCAGCGACCTGGGTAGCCCCGCCCTGGTGAACAACTAAGGCTCTGCTCCTCATACGTAACAGGCACTAACAGATCAAAACATGGCTCAAGAACAACTCAGAGCCCCAGAGCCAATAAATCTAAGCAACCAAGTAATAGCCAAACTTTCAGATGCATAGTTCAAAACACTGGTGTTCAAGATCCTCACAGAACTGATTGATTATAGCCACAAATTAGACAAATATATGAAGGCGAAACTAATTGAAATGAATGGAATTGCACAGGACACCAATAGTGATGGAAAGGAAACTGGGACTCAAATCAAAGGAATGGACTAGAAGGAGGAAAAAAATGACCAAACAGAAAAGGATGAAGAAACAAGAATTCAAAAAAATGAGGAGAGACTTAGGAACCTCCAGGACATCTTTAAATGTTCCAACATCCAAATTATAGGGGTACCAGAAGGGGAAGAGGAACAGCCATGAGTGCAAAACTTATTTGAACAAATAATAAAGGAGAACTTCCCCAAGATGGCAAAGGAAATAGACTTCCAGGAAGTCCAGGAAGCTCAGAGAGTCCCAAAGAAGTTGGACCCAAGAAGGAACACACCAAGGCACATCATCATTATATTAGCCAAGATTCAAATGAAGAATCCTAGAAGCAGCAAGAGCTAAGGGGACAGTCACCTACAAAGGAGTTCCCATCAGACTGTCAGCTGATTTCTCAAAAGAGACCTTACAGGCAAGAAGGGGCTGGAAAGAAGTATTCCAAGTCATGAAATCCAAAGACCTGCATCCAAGATTGCTCTATCCAGCAAAGCTTTCATTTAGAATGGAAGGACAGATAAAGTGCTTCTCAGATAAGATCAAATTCAAGGAGTTCATCATCACCAAGCCCTTATTATATGAAATGTTAAAGGGACTTCTCTAAGAAAAAGAAGATAAAAAAGATGAACAGTGAAAGGATAGCAAACTCACAGTTATTAAGAACCACACCTAAAACAAAAGCAAACTAAAAGGACAGCTAAATCAGGAGTAGAACCATAGAAATGAAGATCACATGGAGGGTTAGCAACAGGGGAGTGGGAGAAGGAGAAGTGGGGAGAAGGTACAGTAAATAAGTAGCATAGACGGTAGGTAGAAAACAGGGGGAAGGGCAAGAATAATATGGGAAATGTAGAATCTAAAGAACTTGAGACACGTGGTCATAAACTAAAGGGGGGAATGGTGGGGGAGGGGTGTGCAGGGTTGAGGGGAATGAAGGGGGAAAACAGAATAACTGTAATGGCATAATTAATAAAATATATTAAAAAAATAGTTCTCTTATCTGGAGAACCACTTTTGTCATACATCAGGTTTAAATATATGCACATTTTTATTTCTGGCCTCTCTTTCCTGCATCATTTTTCTATTTTTTTCTAACTTTGCACCAATACATTGCCTCTGTAATTACTATATTTGTGCAATATTTTTTGACATAGGGCAGAGTAATACTTCCAGCTTGGTTCTTCTATTCTTAGCATTTTGCGCTTACATTCAAACTTTATAATCAGCTTATTAGCCTAATAAAAAGTTCCACCAAAAATAAAGTTTTAGTGGAATTTTGAAAAATATATAAGTTAAAAAAATATACAAGTATATTACTTTTTATAATATTGGCTTTCCAGACATTAACGTTAAACAACTTATTACAATTTATCCATATATAATTGACATCCAAGACAAAAATATTCGTAAACAACAAAAGTCATAAATAATAAATAAGTAAATAGCCTCCCATCCAGGGCTGCAGTGACTGTGACTCTTTTCCTACTGAATTTTTTAGTGAAAAGAAAACTATTTTTAGAAGACATAATTTTGCAGTGGAAATGCCCACTGTAGTATTATACAGTGTTGTTAGTTAATTTTCATAATAACTTAAAGAGTATACATTGTTAATGAGCTGTTTCAGATAAAACACTTGAGTGTCACCAGAGTAAATAGTGTGTTCAAAGTCATTGATTTAATAAGTGGTGTGGTACTATAATTTGAGTTAAGGACATGTTCCAAAGGCCATCCTGTTTCCCAAATTGTGCTTCCATCTTGCAGATCAACAGAGTAAGGTAATTATTAATTTTTCACAAATCAAAGTAAAAATAGGTCCTTAACTTTTCTTTTTAGTATTTTACTGTTTATCACTCTGGATGCAACTTTTAAGCTATATATTAACATTGTCTATTACATTAATATGTTCATATAACATGGTTTATTAATATTATTTCAATATGTATTCAACATAGTACTGGAAGCCCTAAACAAATCTACTAGAGAATGAAAATAAATAAATAAAAGGATGAGGTATAAAATTAAAAACCTTGAGGTTATAAAATAAAAAGAAATAAAAACTAGAAAATCATAAAGGAAGACGTAAAATAGTCTCTGTTTTCACATAATCTTATGTGTAGAAAATTCTAAAGAATTCATCAAAAAACTGTTAAAACTTATCAACATTTAGTAAAGTTGCAGAATACAGAATAGACATACAGAAATCAGAGGTTTTATCGTATACTAATAAGAAAATATTTTGAAAAAATAAAGAAACAATTCTATTCATGATAATTTAAAAACATTAAAATACTTAGGAGTAAATTTAACTCAGGAGTTGAAAGACCTACACATTGAAAACTGTAAGAATTTGCTGAAAGAAATGGAAGAAAACACAACTAAATAGAAATATTTCCTGCGTTCATAGATGGGAAAAATTAACATCGTTAAAATATCTATACTACCCAAAGCCATTTGGAGATTTAATAAAATTTTTATCAAAATTTCAGTGGTAGTTCACAGAAATAGTAAAAACAATTCTAAAATTCGTATGGAACCACAAAAGGCCATGAATAACCAAAGCAATTCTGAGAAAGAAGAACAAAGTTAGAGGCATCACAGTTTCCGAAATTAAACTACACTACAAAGGTATAGTAATCAAAACAGTATGGTATAGGATTCAAAACAGACACATAGACCAATGGAATATACTTGAGAGGCCAGAAATAAAACCCCATATATGTGGTCAACTAAAAGTTTAAAAGAAAGCTAAGATTACTCAATACAGAAAAGATAACCTCTTCAATATCTATTATTGGAAAAACTGGATAATTACTCACAAATGAACTGGACCCTCACAAATTGGACCCTTATTTACACCACTCACAATGAATTAAATACTTAAATATAAGACCTGAAAGCATAATAATTCCTTGGAAGAAAATACACAGAACAAGTTCCTTGAAATAGTTCTTGGTGACATTTAAAAAATATATATAGCACCAAAGCACAGTGACAAAGACAAAAATAAATGAAATTACATCAAACATAAAAGCTGCAAAATGAAAGGTACAATTAATAAAATGAAAAGGCAACCTGTAGGGAGAAAATATTTGCAGGCCATTTATCTGATAAAGGGTTAATATATAAAATATATAACTACCTCACACATCTCAACAGCAAAAAACAAACAAATAAACAAACAATTATGTTTAAAAATGGGCAGAGAATATGAATAGACTTTTTTTTCCAAAGAAGACATACAAATGGCCAACAGGTACATGAAAAAATGTTCAACACCACTGATTGTCAGTGAAATGCAGCCAGAACCACAGTGAAATGTCACCTTACAACTGTTAGATGGCTATTAACAAAATACAAGGGATTATAGTGTTGGTGAAAATACAGAGAAAAAGAGGGGCCCTTGTGCACTCTTGGTGGAAATGTAAATTGGTTCAGCCACTCTAGAGTTTCCTAAAAAAATTTAAGATATGTGATCTAGTCACCCCACTCCTGAGTATATATGTATACAAAAGGAAATAAAATAAGGATCTGAAAGTGATATTTGTACCCCTGTATTTGTTGCACTGTCATTCACAATAAACAAGATAAGGAAACAACCTAAACATTCGTCTGTGGATGAATGGGAAAAATTGCACACACACATGTGTTGTCTGGCACAAATAATGTCCCTTTTTTATTACAAAGTCATAAGCATGTAATTCTGTAATATAACAATATCATATTCAGGAACACCATATGGCATTATAGGTGAAATGTTTAAATTAAAACTATAAATTATTATACCCATATTGTTACCGTACCAACCACACTTAAGCAGTATTACTTCTGCTGAGACCCATACCTATATAAATATAAAACTTAGCCATGAGAAAAAAGGAAATTCTTAACTAACAACATGGATGGATATTAAAGACATTACACTAAGTGAAATAAATCAGACAGGGAAAGACAAATAGTGTATAATCTCATACATGGAATCTATAAAAGCCTAATTCTTAGAAGCAGAGAACAAAATGGAGGTCGCTAGAAGCTGAGGCTCAAAGGGCACAAACATGCAGTTAAATGATGAATAAGTTCTGGGAATCAAATGTATAGCTTAGTGAGTACAGTTGATAATACCATATCATAGAGTAGAAACTTGCTGAGAGTAATTCTTAAATGTTGTCACCACAAAGAAGAAATGGTAATTATACAAGATGATGGAGGTGTTAACTAATCCTACTAATCCTACTTTAGTAATCATTTTGCACCATGCAGGTGTGTGAAATCATTATGTTTTGCACCTTAAACTTTCATAATGGTATATGTCAATTAAATCTCAATAAATCTGGGGGAAAACTGTGCTTTGGTTCCTTAGAAACAAATTCAATTTCTGATTCACCCTCATACCTAGGGTCCTACACTTTGGTTCTAGATGAAAGTCTAGAGAACTTTTCCTGCTCCCTTTCTCAGCTGGCTGGGCTCTGAGCTTGTTTGTTGCCCAGCCCAGGAGTTTCTCAAAGCTGCTCAGCTCCTGAGTCTCTTACGATTTCTTCCGGCACTGGCATCTGTTTCTGAAGGAATGATAGCCCCCCAAATTGCACCAACATCTTTGGAATTATCTGTTCCCTCTGGAAATTGCCCTAGAAATTCTTTAGCACTTTTGTAGCTCTGATAATTTCCAATAGATTAAAAAAATACTTTTTTTTTTCAGATTCTCTAGTCTTTGGTGTCAAATATTAGGTCTGAATATTATTTCCTCAGATCAGGAAATATTTTCAATTTATCCCTATATCACACAACATGACCAGCCTAATAGAGAGCAAATATACATACATTTGTGAAACAGATTTTTGTTTCAGAAATGATGTCAACAATGTACACAACAAAAGGTAAGTGCCTTCTTCAAATTACATATTAGCTGGCCTCACGCTAATATCAGGATGTGGGCACTCTTACTTATACTCCAGTGGTGGGGGATGGATACATTGTCCTGTCCTCTTTAAGAACCCTGCAGAGGCTCCCCTTCCAGGACTACCCAAGCTAAGTCTTGCTCACTCTGTTTATTGTTACCACACACACAACCCTGATAGCAGTACTTTTTTAATTTGTTCTTCATTATTATTAATATTCCCATGTAATTAAAAAGTTCTCAATGCCAGAAATGTTGCAGTAAAACCGCTGTCATATTACATTGCTCAGTGGTGCCAAGTGCTTGTAGAAAGAATGCTGGGATATCTGTAAACATGAAACATTTATGTATCCCTAAAGACCCTTGGCCCTCCAGAAATAACATTAGTACCTCAGTCCCCAGATTCTTGTCTCAGGATTACAAGAGAATTTTAAAAATGTATGAAACGACAAGATACCCTAAGTATTTATATAGATGTAATGCAAATTCCCAAAGAGGGTGAATTTACATATCTTATAATATAGGAATGAAGCAAAAAATACATTTAATGGAAGAGCCGGTTATATTTGCTTTACCAAACTCCCTTAGCTCTAAGATGAAAAAACACATTCAAATGCATTCACATAGAATGAGTGGTGTATGGTAAAGTTGTGGACATCTCGTGGGAATGCAGTTTGAGTGGCATTGTACATCTCTACCTCAGTGAAATCAGACCCAGAAAGGTCGGAGCCAGAGTTATCTGTGTAACTCCAAGAAGGTGCGTGGTCTTTCTTATCTCTCCTTCCCAATGTGAGCATTGTATTTTCTGATCACCTCTTTCCCAGTCAATTCCTTTTCTTACTTTTAGTTCTTGCTTTCTCCTATATTCAGCTTCCTTGTGAACTTGGAATACCTTTACAACTCAGGTCCAAATTACATTATCATTCTGTCTGAATGCTTAACAAAAGCCAACTGCAGTTTCTGCATTAACTTCAGATCTTTGAGGGGAAGTGACTGATTGGTTCCCAAGTAGGGAAATAATCCTGATCCTAAGTGAAGTGTTGCCAGAGGGATGGTAAACATATGGAACATTAGAAAAATACCACAGTGGCTACATGCTAGAGTTTGTGTGCACTTTTGTCTGCACCAGATAAGGATAACTTGTAGTATGAAAGAGAAAGGAATATAATATTAGCCCTCTGATTCTGAATTCTAGGCCAAGCTAACAGTAGTCTGGCTGTGCCCTCAGCAAGTAGGTCAAGTTCACAAAGTGTTGCCGCCTCCTTCCAGATTTAGCATATCAGAGAATGCTTTCATGCTTGAACAGCTGGGGTGTGTAGCTTTGTTTTAATGTGTAATACCTGTACTTGTGGCAATGCGTTTGGAGTTCTTAAGTCCTACAAGCTCCACCAGCAGGTTGCTGTTATTGACTTGGCTCTAAGAGGCATTGAAATTCACAACCCAAGGTTAGAGAATTTAAGTAAAATGCTATAAGATGTACTACATTTGCCAAGGTTATTGTTATAAAGCTGTTGATACCCTTGTAACTTGGCAGGAAGGATACTTTCTGTTAACATATAATGGAACCTGAATCTTATGATGGACAGTTTTAATATACTATCTTATTTAATAATCACAGACACTCGTAAGCTATTTATTATTATCTGCATTTGGGGACTAGGAATAGCAATTCTGGGCTGGAGTCCAAGTTCTCTTGCTCCCCATCCATGTTTCCTTGGAAAGATATTTAAATTCCATTAGTCTCAATTTCCTCCCCTGTAAAATGGTGGTGATAGTACCTATAATATAGGTTTAATGGCAAGATTAAATGATAAAAGTAGTTAAAATTACCTACATATAATAGATACTTAATTAAGCATTCCCTTGCCTTTGCTCAATGATTTTAGACAATACAAATTTAGTTATTTAATGAATCATCTATCATCATCTCTACCCTTGGGCTGTGTAGTTACCAGTTTAATTGGGAAAATATTTCTGTAATTTTTTATGTATTTATATACTTGGGACCAGTAATATGAATTTGAGTACTAATTGTATTAACCTGCTTGCTATATTAAAGAAGCTATTTTGTCAAAGGAGGAGTAGTGAAGTCACATAAAATCATCTGGGTAAAGCATCATTTTTTTCAACATTTTACTATTTATAAAGGTCAGCAATGTTTTCTCTAAATTTATCATTAGCTCTAAAGGTGTTAGGTTTGTCATACCCTAACTGAATTACTGCAGTGTTGTAGGATAATTCATGGACATTTAGATTATTTAAAACTTCTTTGTCAAACCATTCTGTGGGAGCAGAAATATATCAATTCATTCCCATATCATGGCGCATGTAAATATGATTACTAGAAACCATGTGTCCTAGCTGATGATTTATTTTCTTCATTGTGCTTCATCTTCTCTGGGAAATTCATTTTGATTTATCTGTGCATGGGAAACAGATTCTTGCTTTAAGTTTTTCTACTGCCTCTGATCATATTTCCAACTAATGACCTTCTATAAAGAATTAATTCACTCATGTATTTGACATAGAAACAAAGGAGACTTGATTCCTTTAAGGAAATACATTTTTTTCCTAGTCTGGACCTTTAAGTGATTGTGTAGTATCAGGAAAAAAAAAAAACTTGTGGGGAAGCCAGGGACAGATGAACAAATGACCCCATTGGATGACTAAAACATTAACATTTCAATCTGAAGGTAATGGGAGGACAATGAGTGAGTCTGAGTAAGTTAGTGACCTAATTTTTTGAAAAAGCTTTATTTTCTAAATGTTAACAGTTTCCTTGACCATAGTGTAAATGATAGGATAAGGCAGGATTTGGAGCTACTGCTGTAACTCTGGTGCGCCCTGACTGGGGCTTAAAGCAAGACCATGAAGAGGGAACACCAAGAAAGGGAAAGATGTAAAGGTAAAGAAAGGAAAGGAAGGGGAGAGGTTCAAGGTCAGGTTCTCATCACAAAATCAATGAAAAAAAAATAAAACATTTTACAATCAGAACCAGGTTTGTCGAAGGCTGATTTCAGGTTTATGAAATAGTGTTTTCACTATATATTTTTTGTATGTTCACTGGCCCAATGCCTTTACCTTTTTTCATATTTCATAAAGCAACTTCATTTATGTGGTCAAACTTATGATATCTAGATATTTAAAATATAAATATTAAACATAATTGAATATAAATTAAATATAAAATGCATTTAAAATATAGATATCTGATGAGGGTAATACTCCTATATGAATGATTCTCAGTCAAAACACAGATTTTTACAACACAGACCTCCCATGGTGTTTGATGGCATGGTGAAGAGATAAAGATTAAAAAACTCAGAGAGTGAGAAGACTGGATATCTGTCCCAATAAGAAGTAAAGAGATAGAAAAGGGCATAGGGGACACTTGAGTCTCCTGGTTTATAAACTTCTATTAGTTCTAAGTAAGGAGAAACATTCGTTTTTCTTCTGGTAATACTTATGTTGGCTCAGGAATTTTCAAGAAAGCTCCAGGTTAATTTTTTTTTTCTTCTCAGTTTCTTATTATGGCTTTAGATTCCTATACAATATATAATCCATGGGGTTAAAGTATGGGTAAAAAGGTAGCACATGCATGGACATAGATATAAATAAAATATAGATGTAGATTTTTATAATCTCACCTCTCCTAGTAAAATGTTAGATATGTGTTCATATATAGAGATGTGTAGATACATATGAATTTTTTATATACAGTTTCTTTGGGTAGGGCATGTGAGCAATCACCCTGGTCTGCACGAGGAATGAGGCATATCCAGAGTAATACCAGTCAGAGGACTAAAGTTGGAATGCACTTGGTGTTTCAAGGAATAAAGGGAGGCTTCTGTGGCCAGAGCATAGTAAGAGAAGTTATTTTTGTATAAGGAAAGGCCAGAAGATAGAAAGAAGATACTATAGGGCCCCAAAGCTACCAAAGGATTATAGGAAGGGAAGGGATATTATTTGATTAATATTTTATTATTTCTGCTATCTGATTAGAGAGAAGATAGAAGGGAGATCAAAGTGTAGATTGGGAAAATTCAACAGAAAATACAAAGATGGTTTTGACTAGGATAGTTGTGGTACCCATGGGGAAGACTGGAGGGGTAGAATAATGTTCTAGACTTGAACTCCTCGGGATTTTCAAATAGTTTGAATGTGTAGATTATGGGAGAGAGGAAGATTAGAAATAGCTTCCATAGCCATTGATGGCTTTAAAAACTAATTTCGTGAACATGGTAAAGAGGAATAGGTAGAGGATTGGGGAGGATTTGGTATTGGGGAAATAGAGACAGTGAATAGAGGAAACACTGGGAGGAGTTCACTGCACAGGAACTGAGAGATGGGGTGGTTGCTGCAAAAAGTAAAGGTTCTGGGAAGGTTTTTATTTTGAATATTCATAGAATATTCATAGAAGTAATCCAATAGAGAAGAAGCTAATTGAGGATATGCAGAAACATATAAAAATTTTAGGCTATATAAGAAGAGTTATTGAAAAAGTGAGAATATATTTGTGCTTGAATATTGCACTTATTTTTTATTTTTTCATTGATTTTGCTGGGGTGACAAAGTTTAATAAATTAATATAGATTTCAAGTGTATAATTCTATGATGCATCATCTGTACAATGCACTGTGTGCCCATCACCCACAGTCAAATCATCTTCTGTCACCATATATTTGACCCTTTACTACCCTCCGCCTCTTTCTCTGACAACCACCATGTTGTTGTCTGTATCTATGAGTTTTTGTTTGTTTTTCTTGTTTGTTTATTTGTTGCTTTCAGTTTTATATCCATCGTATGAGTGGAATTATATGAATGGATATAAAACTGTTCCTAACTTTTTCTGACTTATTTCCCTTAGCATGATATTATCAAGATCCATTCATGTTGTCAACAAATGGTAGTATTTCATCTTTTGTTATGGCTAGTAGTAGTCTATTACATTAATGTACCACACCTTAATCCAGTCATCTATTGAAGGGCATTTTGGTTGTGCTTGAATTTTTAAAACTTTCTTTGGACAGATTTTATAATGTTTTAAAGAAAAATTATCATGGCATATAATAATTCTACTATAATGGAATCAATCTTGCTCTTTCAACTCACTAGGAAAGGAAGTTGGAAAGTTATTTGCAAATCAAATATTTCTATCCTCTCCACCTACCACTATATTTTAAATTGTTTCTATCTCTATCTTTCTAGGAAGGTTTGAGGCAGACCAGCCCTTTCTACTCTACTCAATGTTGTAGTATCTATGAAAAATAAACGAAAAATGATGCATGATGCATTGACATAAAGTAAGGTTTTGTATTTTTTTATTTTGGCTCTTAGAGTCTAGGAAAGAGATTTAGGCAGGTATATCTGAGGACAGTAGCTCTACAGGGAGCAGTCCTGATCCAGACCTAACCACAGTTGAGGAAATCACAGTATTTGCACTTAATAATTTGGTGTTCTTTATAGTAGATAATCACAGTTTTTTTTAAGTGGGATTGAACTAAATTCATTGCTGATGCTTTAGGCAGTTATTTAGGCAGTTGCCTGAGGGGATATTTGCAGCTGTTTTCAAGAGCAGTGTGAACCCAGGAAAAACTTCCTATTATCTTAAACAGAACTTGAAGGTCTCAATATCGAGTTATAGTTGTTGTGTCATGATCTAAATGATAAATGCAGTCTGGGATACACATCTTTCATTATTAGCTGGTGTGGATTTCTCCTGGGTGTGTTTATGGTATCATTCTTCCATGCATGCACTTGGAGTAGAATAGGGTCATAGTCATCTGCAGCTGCTGGATAGAACTGTGTGCATGCGCCATACATTTTAAAAGTGTTTGCTTAACTTGCTAATGCAATATGCTTTGTGGCTCTAAGGCAGTCTTAGTTTTTAAATCCTGTCTCTAGATCTATGTATTTAACCTGTGTGTTTAGTTAGAGCTTTTGCTTGACCTTCTAATTTCACTTTGTTTGATGCTAGATGGATAGAATACAACATTTAACAAAAGGGCTGTTGTACTTGAATTGAATAATATGTTCATGGCACTAAACATTAGAAATGAGCTAGAGACTTGGTTTATTTCTATTTTGGCTATCAACCCAAATCAAAAATATGTCTTTCATTATTTGAATAAAATTAAAAATAATATGAAATGTCATTCATAACAACAAAATAAAATTAACAAGATTCTTTTTAAATGTCAAGCCTATAAGATATTTTAGCTTTATTAGTCATGGCATAGATTGCCAATGATCTTAAAAATAATTGAAGTAGTTAAAACACTTTAAATCCTTTCCTTCTGCAATTATTGATTTAATCTCTGGGAACTTTTCTAATGTCTAATTCAATTGGTGCAAACATTAATATTTGCTTGTCTATAAAGCAATCATTAGCCACTAGCCAAATATACAAATAATCAGATTCTGTGTAAATTAGTGTAGTGTAGCTTGGTTAGGGTTAAGTTTCTGACAGACCACCATTCTATTATTTGTGTTACTTGGGGACTGTCAGGAGATGACCTTTTGGAAATTTATAAAAAGATGGTTAAAATCTTTATCAATAACCAGACAGTGTAGAACTAGCCTCTAGACAAAAAGCCACTGTATTATATAGAGCTGTCCATGGCATGCATTTTGGGGGACAATAAAATGGCTGGGATTTATTCACCCATTTGCTCATTTGGATTAAATACTATCAATTCAGTAAGTATTATTTGTCAGATACACTTCTAGAGAAGGGGAATACAGTGGTAAATAGTATGGATGACTTCTTTGCCATCTACGAACTTACATCCCATCTGGAAGATAGACAATAAACAAATAAATATATACTATGTGAAACAGATTTGTGGTTAACTAACAACAGAGTGGAGAACATAGGGATTGTGAGGAAAAGGGTGTTGCTATTTTATAAGGGTCCTTAAGAAAGACTTAATTGATAAGGAAAGGAGAAATTCATGCAGCTATTTGGGAGTAGGCCACTTCAGACAGAAGGAAAATCAAATGCAGAATCCCTGATTTACATAGTAGTGACATATTTTGACTTATTTGAAAAGTGAGGCAAGTCCTGTATTTGGAGTAGAAAAGGAAATGAACAGTGGTATATAAAGTTATAAAGATGGAGCAGGTCTGAACATCTAGGTTCTACAGGCAACTGTAAGTATTCTGGCTCTTATTCTAGGTAAACCGACTAGTGATTGGATGGCTCTAAAAGGAGAAATAATGCAGTCTGACTTGTATTCCAAAACGATCACTCTGGTTGCTTTGTGAAGAGTAATTGTGTAAGGGTCAAAGAATAGATACAAAGAAAATGTTTAAGAGGTATTACAAGAACTTGGACACGGGATGATGTTGGCAGTGGAGTAAAAAATAGAGAGTAAGTATTTTATACCTCTGGTGAGGATTGAGCTAACAGATTTAAAGATGAATGTACAAGAGGTTGAGAGAAAGAGGGCAGCAAGATGATGATAGATCTTAGCCTACATAAGTGAAAAGCTAGAGTTGCCATTTTCAGAGATGCAAAGTAGGAGAAGCAGGCTATACAGTGAAAGCAGGTGTTCCTCCCTGTATATGTTGAATTTGAGGTGTTTAATGGACATTTATTGGTTTATTTACGCTTTTATTTTATTTTTATTGAATTTGTTAGGGTGACATATGTTAATAAAATTATATAGGTCTCAGGTGTACAATTATATAATACATTATCTGTGTATTTATTGTGTTTTTACCACCCAAAGTGTTTCTTAGATATTTAGAGATATTGAGTAGGCAACTGGAGACATGGGATTGTGACATTCATGTCAGGGTTCCAGATTACAGGTGTAAATTTGGGAGTTATTGACATTTAGAAAACATATTAGAGATGGTGTGTAATGGTTAATGACTGGAAGGTATTACCGTGCGGCCCAGTTTTATGGAGTCATTGAAGATTGAGCCGAGGGGCACTTCAAGTTCTAGAAATTGAGGGTATTTCTTTAAAACAACAGCAACTAGTATAGAAATATAAAATGTCGCTGGTAAGGTGAAACAACTGTTTGAAGAATATACAAGTAATCAAGCATGTCAATCTTAGCTTATAGATCAATTAAAATGAATATTGAGTATTGATCACTGAAATTAGCTAAATGAAAATTATCAAAAACCTTGACTGAAAGACAGTAGAAGGGGAAGAAGGATTCAAAGTCAGAATCCTTGACATTTTTGGTTAGGGAAACTGGTACTTATAAATAAAATGCTGTATTAATTTATGTATATAAGTAGAATAAAGACTTTTCTCAATTATTATACTTATAACCAATTTATGATAAGTGTAATAATTAAAATAATAACAAATAATATATATCATGTTTATAGAATACCATATAGAGACCTCGGGACCTATGGCTGAGTATATAATGTCCAGCTTTTCAAAGAATAGAATGTGGAAAATTAAATATAGTAACTTCCTAATCAAGAACTCTACCGAACATTACCTTAACCAAGTGTTCAAGGTTAGCATCACTGATGCTATGTCATGTTTATAATACGTATTCCCTGGTATAATGGAATAAGATGGGTAATTTATCTCTGCAATTTTCTTTCTTAAAACCCATTCTACCAATTTAGAAAGAGGAAAACATCAGACAAACTGAAATGAAGAGACATTCCATACAAATTTCACGGGACTAATCAAGACTGGCAATTACATCAGAAAGAGGAAAGACTAAGAAATAAATGGTCATGGACCACAGGAGACTAAGAAGACATGGTTACTCCATGAATGAGATATCCTGGATTCAATCCTGGGTCAAAGAAATGACATGACTGAAAAAATAATAAACATTGGTGTCAAAGTTTTAAAAAGTGAACCATTGTAATGTGACATGTCAGCACAGTGGAATTAGGTGAGAGATATATGGGAACTTTTTTATGTTATTTTTGCAGCTCTATGTACATCTCAAATCATTCCAAAAGAAATGTCTACTTTAAAAAAGAGTAGAAGAATGATAAAAGATATGACATGTAAACACTAATAAAAATACAATAGTTATATCAATGTCAAACAGAGTAGATTTCAGAACAAGAAAGATTATCAGAGATAAAGAGAGATACTATGCAATGATAGAGGACAAAATGATCTAAAAATCCTAACTATAGAAACACCTAACTAAAAAGCTTGAAAACATAAGTGACAAAACTGATTAATATGAAAGAAGAGGTAGAAAAACCCTCAATTAGGAGAAATCACCACCTTTCTTTCAATAATTGACAGAACAATTAGGTGGAAAAATGGAATATAGGTGATCTGAAAAAAATCTATCAACTTTATCTGGTTTACAGTCATAGAATTCCAGTCATAACCAGAATACATATTCTTCTAAAGTGTGCATTATAGAAGATACAAATCTTAACAAGTTAATATAAGAGAATAAATTAAAGTATATTCTCAAACTTAAATGGAAGTAACTGAAAAATCTATAAAAGAAAGATATCTGGAAACCCAGATACTTAGAAATTTAACTGTGTTTCTAAATAACAAAGAGGAAGAGGAAGTCTAAACGGAAATGTTTATCTTGTTTTTTAATTGTTGTTCAATTACAGTTGTCCCCATTTTCCCCCATCACTCTCCCTGTCTTGCCCATCTGCCTTCCATATTCAATCCTCCACTTCACTGTCTTTGTCCACGAGTCCTTTATACATGTTCCTTGTCTTCACCCTTCCCCTTCTTCCCCTATTATCCCCCAAGCAAAACTGGAAAATACAACAAATTGATGGGATGGTGTTAAAATAATTCTTACAGTGAAATTCATAGTATTAAAGGCTTCTATTAGCACAATGGCAAAACAGATGTAAAGCCAGTAATGAAAGCCTTTACTTTAGAAACTGAATTAAACAAAGAAAGCAAACAAAAAGAAGCAGAAAGAAGTGCATGATAAAGACTGCAGCAGAAGCGGGACATCAAAACTGAAGTTACGGATATTAAAAGAATATTAAGAGAAGACTATGAAAAACCTTACATCCATAAATTAAAACACTTAAATGAAATTGTCCTTAAAAGATATGAACTATCAAAAACTCGATAAAGACAAAACAGAAAACATTAAAGGAAGAAATAATATAAATGCAACAAACTCTAGCATAAAATAGCAAAAGAGGGACTACTTTCTAGCTCATTTTAAGCCAGAATTACTTCAAATATATAGTATTACATTCATATATACATTTATCTAAGATGAGTTTTTTGGATAAAAGTATGATTGCATTTTAAAGTTAAAAACACTTAAAGTAAGTCCCACATATTCCACTCTTAGAAAATACCAAAAGGAAGCCAATGATCACACATAGGCATTTTAATAATTATTCTAAGGACCATTCATTATTCATAATCATTTTATGTTACAAATAACTATATGCCCATTAACTGGTGAATGCATAAATGATCAAGTTGATATATTATTTAACATATTAATCATCAGTAAAATAAAGAATAAAGTATTGGTATATGCTAAAACATGGATGACCATCAAAAACACTGTGCTGAGTAAAAAATAAGTAAAAGTTGTATTTGTACCTGTTATGAACTTCCCTCCTAGAACAGCCTTTACTGTATCCCATAGATTTTGGCAAATTGTAGTTTTACTTTTATTTGTTTCAAGTTATTTTCTAGTTATTCTTTGATTTCCTTATTAATGCATCTATTGTTTAGTAGTATGCTGTTTAGTCTCCAGGTTTTCATGGGGTTTTGTTTGTTTGTTTGTTTGTTTGTTTTAATGTACGGTTGCCTTTCATGTGTCCCCTGCTGGGAACTGGCCTGCAGGGAACTGGCCTGCAACCCCATTATGTGCCCTGACTGGGTCATGGTTTTTTTTTTTTACAGTTTTCTTATTGTTAGATTTTTACTGTCATACTATTCTGGTAAGAAAAGATGCTTGATATGATTTCAGATTACTTTTTTAAAAATATTTTTATCATTGTTCAATTACAGTTCTTCCCATTTCCCATTATGCTCCACTGTCCTACTGCCCTACCCACCCTGCACCTCCCACATTCAACCCGCCCCGCTGTCATTTTTTGTCCATGGATCCTTTATATAAGTCCCTTGACTTGACCCTTCCCCTTCTTTCCCCATTGCTCCACTCCTCTCTCCCTTCTGGTCACTGGCAGTTCGTTCTTTATTTCCATGTTTCTGGTTTTGTCCTGGTTGCTTGTCTGTTTTATTGATTAGGTTCCCCTTATAGGAGAGATCATGTGGTATTTGTCTTTCACTGCCTGGCTTATTTCACTGAGCATGATGCTCTCCAGTTCCATCCATGCTGTTATGAAGAGTAGGAGTTCCTAGTTTCTTTCAGCTGTGTAGTATTCCATTGTGTAAATGTATCACAGGTTTTTGATCCACTCATTTACTGTTGAGCACTTACGCTGTTACGAGCACTTGGATATTGTACATTGTGCTGCCATGGACATTGGGGTACATAGGTTCTATTTGATTGGTGTTTCAGGGTTCTTAGGTATAGTTCCAACAGTGGTTAAATTGACTGAGATTTGTTTTGTGGCCTACCATGATCTATCCTGGAGAATGTTCCATGTGCACCTATAAAGAATGTTCATTCTGCAGTTTTGGGATGGGATAGTCTTTATACCTCTGTTAAGTTAACCTGATCTAATGATATGTTTAAAGTCAATGTTTCTTTTTTGATTTTCTGTCTGGATCCATTGAGGTAAGTGAATATTAAATTTTTTAATTATTATCATGTTGCTGTCATTTTTTCTCTTTATGTCTGTTAATGTTTGCTTTATAAATTTGGTGCCCCTTAATTGTGTTCATAAACATTTACAAATATTATATTCTCTTGGGTGGGCCCATTTTATCATTATGTGGTTCCTTTTCTTGTTTTTGGTTACAGTCTTAGTTTTAAATTCAAGTTTTCATATTCATTTGCATATAATATTATTTTCAATCCCCTGTTCAGTGTATGTGTTTTTAGGTCTGCAAGATCTCTTGTAGGGAGCATATAGATGAGTCTTGTTTTTTATCCACTTAGCCTCCCTATGGCTTTTGATTAGAGCATTTAGTCAAATTACATTTAAAATAATTATTGATATATGTGTATTTATTGCCATTTTGTTTATTATTCTTATTATTTTTATAGATCTATATACATAGATCAATATACATAAGATAGCCTGTTTTAAAACTGATAGTCACTTTAGTTCAAACACATTCTAAAATCATTATATTGTAACTGCCCCTCCCACTTTTTGATATCACATTTGTCATCTTTATATTTTGTAACCCTTAACTACTTATTATAGTTATAATTTATTTTACCAGATTTATCTTTTAACCCTTACACCAGCTTTTTATGTGGCTGATTCAAAGCCTTTAGTACATATTTACCTTTGTCTGTGAGATTTTTTCTTTCATGTATTTTCTTATTTCTAGTTATATCTGTTTCTTTTCTGCTTAAGGAAGACCCATTCACATTTTTTTATAAGGCCTATTTAGTGATAATGAACTCCTTTGGTTTTACTTGAGTGGTAAATAATCCTTTAATTCTGAATGAAAACCTTTTGGGGCAGAATATTATTGGCTGTAAACTTTTGGTATTCAACACTGTAAATGCATTGTTCACTCTCTTCTGGGCTGATAATTTTCTGCTGAAAGAGCAGCTAATAGTCCTACAGGGAAGTTCTTGTATGTGACTAGTTGTTTTTCTCTTGCTGTTTTTTCAGACTCTTTTTATTTTTGGCCATTTTGCATACATTTTTGTGTTGGTTTCTGTGTTTATCTTGTTTGGGACTTTCTGTGCTTCCTAGACCTGTATGTCTGTTCCCTTCTTAAGGTTACAAGAAGGGAATTTTTAAGCAAATATTTTTCTTCAAATAAAGTCTGCCCCATTTTCTCTCCCTTTTCTTTCTGGGGCTCCTAGATGGTAAATATTAGTATACTTGAGGTTGTCCCACAACCTCAAGTTGTATTTTATTAAAAGAGCCTCATTTTTATTTTTTATATCTTTTGCTGTCTTACTGGGTGATTTCTACTATTTAATTTTTTGGATTGCTGGTCCATTTTTCTGGGTTATGCAATCTACTGTTTATTCCCTCCGTGTATCGTTTAGTTATTGTGCTCTTCAATTCTGATTGATTCTTTCATATATTGTCTCTTTGCTGAAGTTCTCACTATTTCCTTCATTTTAACCTGAGTTCAGGTAACATATTTATATCCATTACTTTGAACTTTTTATCAGGTAAGTTACTTATTTTCATTTCACTCATTTTTTCCTGGAGTTTTCTAATTTTCTTTTGTTTCCAACCTGTTTCTTTATCTCCTCATTTTATTGTCCTATTTTTTTATATGCATTTGGCACAACAGCTACCTCTGTCAGTCTTGAAGTAGTAGCCTTATTTATGGTTATACCCTGTCAGCTATGAGTGCCAGGTGATTTTGAAATGTCAGCTAGAATTAGAGCTGGTGGTTGCTTGGAGCATTCCAGTGTTTACTCCACCAGGACCTCCTTGCCTAGCCAGATAGAGTGAGAGCTGGATCTTGAACAGGAGCAGGCATGGGCAAGTGCTGGGACTTCTACACATGGCAGCTGGAGCTGTTATGTACCAGGGCCCTGGGACAACCTTTGAAGGCCAGTTATAGTACCTGGAATGTGCTCCTACCTGTACAATCAAGGTGGAGAGGGAACCCCCCAAAATAGTGGTTTCTGACATGTCTGGCCTTGGAAAGCATTTTAGCAGTTCCATCAACTTGAAAGATGCTTTAGAGTTAGTAAATAGATTTCCCTCCCTATAGTCTAGGTGCTCTTTAAACCACTGTTATTCTGCTATACTACAAGGCAGACAAGTCTGCACACAAGCCCTTCAGTGAAATCCCTCTGTACAGGTCACCACATTCTGGGGGGAGGGTTCCCCTCAATCTCATGTCCCCATCTCTTCTACCTATTTCCTGGTGCCCTTTATCATTTGTTGTACAGATGCTGTTCAATCAGCCTTCAGTTCTTCTTAGGGAGGAATTGCTCTATATGTAGGTGTACATTAGGTAAGTCCATGCTAGGAGGTGAGTTTAGAGAGTATTTTCTTATATCACCATCTTGGACTTCTCGAATAGCTTTTAAAAAGTGAAAAGGGAAGAATTATTTATAGGACATGGGTTCCTTTCTGATATATACCTCCCTCCTCTATGACTCTTAATTATTCTTTTGTGATGTTATTCACATAATCTATATTTCACCCCCCTCATTCTTCAGTAAGTGCACCACCCAGTGAAACCTGGTGAAGCACCATAAATCAGAATTTCCAAAAACAAACAAACTAGCATTTACTCATTCCCTACAACGAAAATCTCTGCCAAGTCAGGCCTAGTTTTATGAAACAACAAATGATTCTTTGCCACAACTGAAGCTGCATTCACAAAATTCTATTTAGTGGAAGGAAAATAAAGAGTGTTTGTAGGAGTCTTCAGTCCATCCTTTACTGGAGTTAAGAGGCCTCGTTCATTTTTATTTATTTAAATATCTGGCAAGTCTAGATAATTATGTTTGGAAAAAAACTGTCACATAATTTGATGCTGGTGTTTAGTCAGTAAAGAAAAAAGGAAGGGAAGAAAATTATGCAGGTTCAAAATTGGATGTCTAATGTTGTATCTCTAAAATAATTGTTTGAAAATGTTTCACTGAAGCCTTTATATTAAAATTTAGTTGACAATCAGATTTAGAAAAATATCTCCACATACTACCAGACCTGATTTTTTTTTGGTGATGATAGCATAATATTTAAGGTATAGTGAAGTACACAGGTGAATCCATTCATCTACAAAAGCATTTGGTATGAATCATGTGTTTTTAATTGTATATTACCTCTAAGTATGCTTTATGACAGCTTCTTCTTTAATTTGAAATCAATTGCATTTTACTTCTTCCCTCTGAGAATATTTTTTGGTCACCTTTCACATGTCAGGCACTGTCCTAGGTACTGGTGAAATGAAGGAAGACGAGATGCAGAGCACCATCCGTGAAACTTTATTCTAGTGGAGATGACAGATTCTTAGAAATAAACACAAACATGTATAACTACAACATGGAATGAGTTCTGCAAAGCAAAAATATGCTATGAAAAAGTGTAGTGATGACATTTAACTTTGGAACATGAGCAGGAGACCTTGCTGCAATTTTGTTCTTGAGCTCAGTGTCATGCACGGGTATCAGCCAAGAAATGGGAGAATGGCATTTATGAAGATCATGAAGCAAGATTGACCTTAGCAGTTTATAGGAACTTGAAAAGCTCCCTGGGACTGAAACATAAGAACAAAAAAGGGTGAGTCAGAAAAGATACATTGTGATGTGTCTGTTAGGGCCTAACAAAAAAGTGGTTAAAAAAATAATAGGACATAAAGAACAGAGTAACACATCACACACATTTAACCACATAGGTAAATCATTGTTCAACTTATCTCAGTTATCTCAAAACTGTCCTTTAAAATTTGTTTCCTTAAATTAGAGATTTTAATTATGTGTTTTAGCATTGTCAATCAATCTCTGCCTTTTTTATCATCATGACCATGTGATTTTACGTATGCAATATGTTTTAATCACTTGAAATAATTATTTTTAAAGGGGCTACCTATTATATGCAATTGAGGTATTACTACTCTAGCTCTCCAATTTCAATAATTGTGTTTGATATTCAAATCATCCCACCTTTGGCCAACAGGAAGCTCCTTAAATTTGAATATTGTGTTCCTTTGACGTGACTCCCATTAGCCTTGCATAGCACACTTGCTTTTTGGAGTGACAGGGTGCCCAAACCAGGAATCTGCCATTCCCTCCACGTAGCACTGGTTTTTAAGACTACCTTTTGTATCCTAAGTGGGTTCATTGCTACTGTATCATTATCACACCTACACCTTGCTAGTGATACAGCTATGAAATACACACACACACACTCTCACACACACATATATAGGCATTTCTAATTCAAATTTAGCAGTATAGGGATTTTATTTAACTTTCTTAATTATACTAGTATCTCTTTTTCTAATGCTGAACATATAACCTCCTAATAATGCACTGAAATTCTCTGAAAACAAGCAAAACTACTCACTACTGATGTATCCAGTAGTTATCATCAGGAGGATGGTAACTTGCCCCCTTCCCCTGGCTGTGTTTGGAAAAGAAGGAGAACATCTTTTGTTCAGATTGTAAGGAGCACTGCTGGTATTTCATTTCAAAAGAGTCAAGGATAATAAGGGCCCTGAAGAGCACCATTCAATTTTACAGAAGAAAGAATTGCTCAGCTGAAAATGCTAATAGCACACCTGCAAAAACAAACAAAAAACAAACAAAAGAAACAGAGCAGGATTCACCAGAAAGCTAAAGGGCTTAAGCTTCAGGGACCCTCACTTGCAGAAATTCCTTCATAGGCTATAGGAGGTCCTGGGTATCCCAGAAATGTATTCCCTTGTCACGTTTTCCTTTTAAAATTAACCATAGTAAACTATTTTAACTATAGGTGATGAAGACCTCCTGTCTTTCCACTCTGGCTTTGACTGCCCACTCACATTTCCCTTTATCCTAGGAGGTACTGAAGTGGCTGTAAGCATTTGGGGGATTGTGCTAATGGGAGTTTGTAATGTGGATGCAATTGGCCTGGGTTTAGTGGAATATATGTATGTGGTTTGCCAACATTACCAAGTATAGTTAGCCTGTTGCTAGGTTCACTTCGTATGGCTCCCCTTAATGTTCATTGTGCCTACTCATCTGTGTCTTGAACAAAAGGTACAAAGTCATAGGCCATATTGTGATACAACTGTGCCCTATGGTATCCATGTCCACACTTAAATAAACAGAAGAGGTAATTCAAAGCTTGAACTTTTTAAAGCTAGTCAATAAAAAATAATCTTTGAATCATGATATAATTAAAATTAAAAGTGGAGTATTTGGTTTTTACAGAGTCTAAGTAAAAAAAAATACGTATGTCTTTGTGTATATATTCTTTTTATCAAACCCAATGGTTAAAGACTTGGTCTTTAATTTCAAGTAGAATTCTCCTTTTCCCAAGATAAATAAATAAATAGATAGATAAATGGAAATACTGTTTAAATATACAATTCCTTTATATTTTATTTATTTACTTGACATAATCTAATTTGTTTCCTCTAGCTGGTCAGTTTCAACTGACAGATGTGAACCAAGTGTTTGGTCATTCCCTTTAAATTTTCTCTGTTAGACTTGGCCATTGAGAGTCCCCTGAAATTGTGGTTTATACAACTGATGATTCCTTTATGTGTTATTATCACTGTTACTTATATTTTCCTCAACAAGCATACTCCATTCTCCCTCTCTGCACCAGCATTTTTCAAATATGTATTGAATTTCCTTTTCTAAGCACTGGTCTCAAACCACATCATTTAAAGATATGATCAAGTTGGCACCCAAAAGCCCGAGCAATTTCAGTACAGCATTTGAGATGAAGACCTACAGTGATGTCAGGTGAGGTAAGAAATGGTTCTAGTGTTTCAATAGGTTGTTCGCTGCCCTCCACACATCGGGCAAAGTGCAGGGACAGAGAATAGGACAGAGGTGTGCCTCACTGCCCTCATGGGAATGTCTGTAAAGGCCGCCCTTTCAAGGACCTAATAAAGAACAGTTTCCAGAAGAGAGAAATATACTGTAATTCATTTTGTAAAGTGGACAATTCTTTTATAAAACACCAAATCACCCACCCATGTTTCTTACCTATATATTTCAGACCTCGGCATTGTATCTCTTTCTGCCTCTCCAGTAGCCTTATTTCCAGACTTATTACTATTCTTTCTAGCAACTATAATTTCTTCTTGTCTCTTTTCTTTTTCTCAAAAATGATACATTTACTTTAGTTTTAGTGTAACTTTCTTCAGCCAAATTGTTACATTCTCTTGCCCGGAATACTGTAATTGTGTTTTAACTGGTCTTTCTGCAATCAGTCACCTCTTCTTTTTATTTCCTACCTTAATATCCCAGAAGCTACAGCCATTATATTGGTATAAATTCAAGCTGATTCCTTCACTCTCTGTTTAAATATGAATCTTCATTAAAATAAAGCTGAAATTCCAAATCTTACTACTTCATCTTACACCACTCTTCTCATGTTCTTCATGTTCTATTAACACTGGTAATTTTTAGTTCTTTTAATGACCTCTCCCTCCAACGCATTTTGTCAAATGTGTTCCTTCTTAGACTGCAAAGCTTAATTTAATTGTCCCAGGTCAAAGAAGTCTTAAATGATAAACCATGTTGGATTAGATAGCCCCCCATTATTTTATAGCACTTTGTATTCATTTCCCAATAATTTTAATTTCTACATTGTATCACATGTTGCAACTGTGGGTAAAATGCTAAAATTAGGTGTGTGATGTCTGCTGCCTTGGTGAAGATGAAGACTCCAAAATAGCAAGCACTGTATTTGTCTTGCCTAACACTGTATCTCCAATACTTCACAATTCCCTGCACATGGTAAGAGCTTCATAAGTCTGTTGAATGAAAAAATAAATAAATAAGTGAGTCCATTCCAGAATTGAAGGTTTTTGATAACATCCTTTGCAAATTCTCTTGAACCCTGACTTCTGATAAGCCCCATTTTCTCTTCGCCTCTTTAATGCATTTTTTTCATTTTTATACTTCAAAAAATTATTTTATTGTTGTTCAGTTATAGTTCTCTGCATTCCCCCCACCCATTCTCCCCACCCCAGCTAAACCCACCTCCTTTCCTTGCTTGCTTCCACCCTCCCCCTTGGTTTCGTCCATGTGTCCTTTATTGTAGTTCCTGAAAACCCTTGCCCCATTGGGCCTCCCCCGCCAGCTATTGTTAGATTGTTTTTAATTTCAGTGTCTCTGTGTATATTTTGTCTGCTTTTTTTCTTTTGTTGATTACATTCCAGTTAAAGGTGAGATCATATGGTATTTGTCCCTCACCACCTGGCTTATTTCACTTAGCATAATGCTCTCCAGTATCATCCATGCTGTTGCAAAGGGTAGGAGCTCCTTCTTTCTTTCTGCTGCATAGAATTCCATTGTGTAAATGTACCATGGTTTTTGGATCCATTCATTTACTGCTGGGCATCTAGGTTGCTTCCAACTCTTGGCTGTTGCAAATTGTGCTGTTATGAACATTGGGGTACATACATTCTTTTGGATTGGTGTTTCAGGGTTCTTAGGATATAATCCTAGCAGTTGAATTGCTGGGTCAAAATGCAGATTCATTTTTAGTTTTCTTAGAACATTCCATACTGTTTTACATAATGGTTGTACCAGTCTGCAATCCCACCAACAGTGTAATACGGTCCCCTTTCCCCCAGAACCTCTCCAACACTTGTTTGTTGCTTTGTTTGTGATGGCCATTCTGACCACTGTGAGGCGGTATGTCATTGTGGTTTTAGTTGGCATCTCTCTGATAGCTAGTGATGCTGAGCATCTTTTCATATGTCTCTGGACCCTCTGTTTGTCCTCCTTGGAGAAGTGTCTGTTCAAGTCTTTTGTCCATTTTTTAATTGGGTTTTTGTCTTCCTGAAGTGGAGTCATGTAAGTTCTTTATATATTTTGGAGATCAAACCCTTGTCCAAGGTATCATTGCCAAATATGTTTTCCCATATAGTTGGTTCTATTTTCATTTTAATGCTGTTTTTTTTTAGCCTGTACAGAAGCTTTTTAATTTGATGACGTTCCATTTGTTTATTCTTTTCTTTATGTCACGTGCTTTAGGGGATATATTAGTAAAGATGTTGCTGTGTAGGATGTCTGAAATTTTCCTGCTGATGTTTTTCTCTAGGACTTTTATGGTATTATGACTTGTATTTAAGTCTTTTATCCACCCTGAATTTATTTTTGTGTATGGCGTAAGTCGGTGATCGAGTTTCATTTTTTTTGCATGTATCTGTCCAGATCTCCCAACATCATTTGTTGAAGAAGCTATTTTTGCTCCATTTTATGCTTCTTCCCTCTTTGTTAAATATTACCATAATTGACCATAGAGACTTGGGTTTATTTCTGGGCTCTCCATTCTGTTCCACTGATCCATGTGCCTGTTCTTATGCCAGTCCCAGGCTGTTTTCATTACAGTGGCCTTGTAATACAGTTTGATATCAGGTATTGTGATCCCTCCAACTTTGTTCTTTCTCAAAATTGCTGCAGCTATTCAGGGTCATTTATGGTTCCATATAAATTTCTGCAATGTTCGTTCTATATCTGTAAAATATATCACTGGTACTTTAATAGGGGTTGCATTGAATTTGTAAATTGCTTTGTGTAGTGTGGACATTTTGATGATAATTCTTCCAATCCATGAACACGGTACATGCTTCCATTTGTTTGTGGCTTCCTTAATTTCTTTCTTCAGTGTTGTATAGTTTTCTGAGTACAATATTTATACTTTTTAAACAGAGAATTTTGTTTTTTCTTTATTGTTTTTCTTAAGGTAAGGTCTCGACCCCATTTATCTCATCCAATTTATCATATTTTGCCATGCATAATGCACACCCATGATTTTGGCCCAAACTCTCAGGGAAAAAATCTTTTGTTTTAATTTTTAAAATTCAATGTATTTATTTATATTTAGAAACAAAATTGATTATCATATTCCAGGGTATTATCTTGCATATAGATATCATTATTTTTTATAGTTACACTTTTAATGCATAAGTATAAATAAAAGAGTTAAAAACATTTCTATAGCCCCAACTGGTGTGGCTCAGTGGATTGAGTGCTGATCTGCGAACCAAAGGGTCACCAGTTCATTTCCTAGTCAGGGCACATGCTTGGGCTGTGGATCAGGTCCCAAGCAGGGGGTGTGTGAGAGGCAAACATACCTTGATGTTTCTTTCCCTCTCTCCTTCTTTTCTCCTCTCTCTTAAAAATAAATAAGCAAAATGTTTAAAAAAAATCTATATGTACAGAATTAGTACTATCCATTTATAATGCTCATCCTTATTTTTCCCTCAAAAATTGGGCAAAAGAACTGTGCATTATACATGGTAAGATGCAATATGTATATAACTGGAGCACTCCACCATTTCAGTGCCTCAATCACCATAAAATTTATTGTTAAAAAGAATCATCTTTACAGCCAAACAAATTGCCATTAAACTAAAGTCAGATAGCTTTAAAATTGGGCATCTCTTTTATTTTCAAAGCAACCAGTTACAATTTCAGGTAGTTTGAATGGTTAAAATTGTTTTGATGATGTTAAATTTTGTTCCTTGTATTATATGTATATAGTTATCATTACCCTGGTTGTTTTGTTATTTTAACCAATCCTTATATGCTGTGGTTTTATATTTTCTTATTTCCCCATTCATTTGCTTTTGAATACACTTAGCTTTGTCTCTGTCCCTCTTAAAATAGAGTAACTAGTCCAGATCTGGTCTATTCAGTTATATTTCTAGCACCTATGATGACACTGTGAATTCCATTCATCACAGTCAAGGAAGCTTCACGAATGAATAGCTTAACTGTTACATGTTCTTTCTTTGTGTGTTCAGCTGGTCACATTTTTATTCAGGGACCTCTCGGTTTTTTCATATGTAGACCGAATAGTCCCAACCACAAAAGGTTCTCTGCCCCATGTTTTTGTTTTTTGAAGTTTAGTTCATCATAATCTCACTAATCTTCATTTAATAAAATTATAATTAGCAATAATTATGAATTGACATTAGATATGGTTAATCAGCAAAATTTGATTACTTATTGTACCTACCAATATATGCTAATAATTTATTTATGTAGGTCATTATAATACTTACATTTCCAATACTTTGGTTCTTTTATTTTAATTCTTGGAAATTCCTCTTCTCCTTGGGAGATTCCCTCTTATTTATTTTGCACTCAAACATATTTTATTTTACACTAATCTGCAGACACTTTACTATAGCACATCTATTTTTAATTATAATCAAATGTACTCAGTTTATACAAGGAAAGTAACAATAAAAAATACAACCACAAAACAAGCTTAGTTAGCCACAGCCTTTAATAAAGAAAATAAAGTACTTAAGGAAATAATATTGACATGTAAACTTGTTTTCTGGTCTTTTTACTTTTATTATTAGTTTATTGGGGTGATATTGGTTAATAAATTTATATGTGTCAAGTGTACAATTCTGTAATATGTTGTCATATATTAAATTGTATGTTTACCACCCAAAGTCAAATCATTTTCATCACTATATACTTGAACACTTTCACCATTTTCTGCTATCCGCTTTCTCTTCTATAGCCTCCATACTATTATTGTATGTGTCTACAAGTTTTTGCTTGATTTTTGGTCTTGTTTACTTGTTTCTTTTTGTTTTATACCTTACATACTAGTGGAATCATATGGTTCTTAACTTTTTATATCTGACTTACTTTGCTTAGCTTGATATTCTCAAGATTCATCTATGTTGTGGCAAATGGCAATATTTTATCTTTTCTTATGGCTGAGTAGTATGCCATTATACACACACATTATTATATATATGTCATTATGTGTAAATAAACATGTTATTGTATGTGTGTGTATACATATATATATAATATCTTCTTTAACCAATCATCTATCCAAGGACACTTCAGTTGTATCCATGTCTTGGCTACTGTGAACAAGGCTCCAGTGAACATGGGGTGACCTCTATCTTTACAGATAAATGTTTCCAAAAGAGAGATTGCTGGGTGATATGGTAACTCTATCATTAATTTTTTGAGAAATGTTTGTACTGTTTTCCATAGTGGCTGTACCTGTTTAACCATTCCAACCAGTAGTGAATGCAGATTCTTTTTCCTCCACAACCTCTCCAACATTCACTGTTACTTGTTTCACGGATGATAATTCTAACAGGTGTGAAGTGTTATTTCACTGTAGTTTTCATTTGCATTTCCTTAGTAGCTTGTGAAATTGAGCATCTTTCATATGTCTGTTGGCCATTTGTATGTCTTCTTGGTAGAGGCGTCTGTTTAGTTCCTCTTCTCATTTTTTAAATTGGATTGTTTGTTTGTTGTCCTTGTTGAGTGTATAGTTTTTTTTAATATTTTGGATGTTAACCATTTATCAGAACAGTTGTTTGCAAATATCTTCTCCCATTACTTTGGTTGCATTTTGTTTCTTTTGCTGTGCAGATTTTCAGATTGATATAGTCCCATTCACTTATTTTTGCCTTTCCTTCCCTTGACTTTGGGGTCAAATTAACAAATTCCTTCCTGAGACCAATATCCATAAGTTTAATACCTATGTTTGTTTTTTTAATGTTGTTTATTGTTTCATGTCTTATATTTAGGTATGTGATCCGTTTTGAGTTAATTTATATTTATGGAAACAAATAGCATTCTAATTTAATCTTTTGCATGCAGTCTTACAATTTTCCTAGCACCATTTATTGATGAAGCTTTCTTTTCTTGATTTTTCTGGCTTCTTTGTGGAAGTTTATTTGCCCCCATACATGTGGGTTTGTTTCTGGGCTCTCAATTCTGTTCCATTGGTCTGTGTGCCTGTTTTTCTGCCATTACCATGCTGTTTTTATTCTTGTTGCTCTGTAGTATAATTTGAAGTCAGGAACTGTATTACTTCCAGGTTTGTTCCTTATCTAAGGATTGCTTTGTCCATTCAGGGTTTTTTGTGTTTCCTGATTGTGTTTCCAGATACAAATCTGATTTTTTTGTTGTTGTATTCTGTTGGAAGGCTCCACCAACAGGGCCCCCCAGACCACCACAGATGAGAATAAGTCTACCAAGACATGATCTGCTTGGGGAAGAAAAGTGGCCAATCTCTCAAAGGAGAAGGGCCAAGAGCCTTTTCCTCAATGGGCTTTTATTAGGTTCATTTTGCACAGGAATACAGGTAAAGCTCATTAATCATTCTCAGGCAATCAGGATCAAACAATAGATAACAAAGAACTCTGAGGGCCTATTTTGAGTCAGGGTCAGATAGCTAAAAAACTATAAAATTTTGAGGAATAAACTCACTTTTTGCTTGGACCCCTATTTAATTGAGAGCATTCTAAACAAAGGAGGTTTTACAGGATTTTACATATTCTTTCTTACCCCTGATCACCCTAGGGAACCCACCCTTTCCAGCACAGGGCAGTACTCACCACCACCAGCATTGTTTCAGACTTCAGGCATTGTCTCAGGCTTGTCAGGCAGGAGTAGTAAGGCAGACAAGAGATTAGGAGTCTTCTTGCAGACAGAATGAAGACTCAGGCTCTGTCATAGCTGAGGGGTGGGGGTCTACCACCCCCTTTTGCTGTAGCCCCCCAAGTCCTTCCATGGGGCCTCCACGTGATTGTGCCTGTCTTAGGTCATTCCCCCCTTGGGGAATCTTGCCTGTCATTGGCTAACTGATCAAGCATTGGGGGCCAGTTATGGATGAAGTGAAAGGAGCAGAAGCAGTGCTCCTGCAAGGGAGATAATCTTTGTCTCCTTAGTGGCTTATGGTCCGAATGTTTCTCACTTATGAGGGGGCAGTTACAGCTTCTGAAACCAGACAGGGTGGCTCCTAACACTATTCCTTTAAAATATGTCATTGGGATTTTAATGGAGATTTCATTAAATCTGTATTTTACTTTGTGTAATATGGTCATTTTAAATTTGTTGATTTTTCCAATCCATGAATAAGTAGATCATTTCCATTTCTATGTATCTTCTTTGATTTATTTTTAATAAAGTCTTATAGTTTTCAGTACACAGGTACTTCACATCCTTTGTTAAGTTTAGTCCTAGGTGTTCTATATTTTTTCTGTTGCAATTGCAAAATGAAATTTTAAAACAGTTTTAGTATATAGTATATACTAATTACTACCAGTATATAGTAATACAATGGATTTTTGTCTATTGATTTTATACCCTGCAACACTGCTATCTTTGTTTGTTATTTCTAATAGTTTTTTGGTGGAGTCTTATTAGTTTTCCGTATAAAGAATCATGTCACCCTCAAAAAGTGACATTTTTACTTCTTTATTTCCAACTAGGAATGTCTTTTATTTATTTTTCTTGCCTGATTATTCTGGCTAGAACTTGTACTACTGTGTTGAATAATAGCAGAGAGAATGGGGTTCCTTGTCTTGTTCCTGATTTTACAGGAAATGCTTTCAGTTTTTCTTCATTGAGGGTTTGTTATATATGGCATTTATTATGTTGAAGCATTTTACTTCTCTATCTACTTTATTAAGTGTTTTATTCATAAATGGATTTTGTGTTTTGTCAATTGCTTTTTCTGTATCTATTGATAAGATCATATAATTTTTATCCTTTATTTTGTTTATGCGGTATATCACATAGATTGATTTGCATTTTTTTGACCCATCCTTGTGCCTCTGGACTGATGTGTGAAATTTTAAGAGAAGCTAAGCAAGTACTCAAAGTTGTTGCCTAACCTCCATGAACCTGCAGCTATAAAGAAGAAATTAACAGTGTAGAGTTTGTACCCACACTGCCCAAGTCAAATTCTGGCTTGAAAATTCTTCATTCAGTGTTGTTATATCTATTAGAAGATTTAATGTGTGTAAGTTACTTATACTATTGCACTGCACAAAATATTCAGCTTTTTATCCAGAATGCTGCTAGGCACATAAAGGAAATGCAATAACTATTGTTGAATGACCAAATCAAAGAGCTGAATTGATATAATTATTTCATGAAGATTATTTTTCCAACTGTTTTTAAAAATTAAATTCACTGGGATTACATTGGGTGATAAAATTGTATAGGTTTTGAATGCACATTTCTATAATACTTGTAAAAAGGTAGGTCTCTCTTTTTAATCTTACTACATTATAATTCTTAATAAAGAAAAATATAATGTTTTGAATGAGCTTCTATCACAGATATTATATAAGTAAAACTTCAAATACCTAATACTATGGTATCAGAAATTTTGTGTAGAAAAATTAATTTTTTTAATTTTTACTTAGAAAACATCTTTCTAGATTTTATTAAAATAATTAAGCTAACTCCTATTTTTAAAAAAATCACTAAATGATCCACATGTCCTTCTGGCAACTGGTACTCCAATCAGCCATGCTTTCAGACCAAACTTCAACTTGATTCTACACTATTCATGTTTAACTTACACCAGAGGGGCATGAATGAAGATGTCACAGTAGAAGTGAAGATTGTTTAGTCAGCTATTTAGAAGTACATTTGTTGTAAAGACTAAAGAAATCTTAAGCCCTAATAGCATGTTAAATATGAAAACTCTTGGGCAGAAAAAAAAAGTGCAATTCTCCATACGGTCATCCAAAAGCTTTTTCTAGGGAAAATATTTTACAGGGAATTTCTCTAAAATATTTGCTAATTTTTTTCATTTTAGAACTAAAACATTACCTATTTTTAAATTTTTCAAGCATTTTTCACAGAAGTTTTTATATATTTAATTTTTAAGGAACTTAAATGATACCTTAAGAATTTAAAAGAATAACTTCAATATTATGCTTGTTTTTGGTAGTAGTATGAGAAACTATGTTATTTTAATTTAATTTTTAAAAAGATTTTATTTATTTATTTCTAGAGAGGGGCAAGGAGGCAGAAAGAGAGGGAGAGAAACATGAATGTGTGGTTGCCACTTGAGCATTCCTCTTCGATACCTGGCCCACCAGCCAGGCATGTGCCCTGACTTGGAATCAAAACGGCGACCCTTTGGTTCACAGTCTTACAATAGTATTTAGATTTTTAAATATATGTTCAAAATTTTCAAGATAAAATTCTTTTGACTTTAGACCTTGAACATAAGAAGTGTATTAAGAAGTTAGAACTATGGCAATTGGAAACTGATTAGCAAACTCTAAATCCCAGGCTATATTTATAATGAATAAAAACTTAAAAATTTTTTATTTATTTACTTTTGGAGAGAGGGGAAGGCAGGGAGAAAGGAAGTGAGAAAAACATCAATTTGTGGTTGCCTCTCAAACACCCCACACTGGCGACCTGGCCCACAACTCAGGCATGTGCCCCGACTGGGAATTGAATTGACAACCCTTTGTTTCACAGTCCAGCGCTTAATCCACTGAGCCACACCAGCCAGGGCTGTTATGTTATTTTTATGTTAATGAAGTTATTGCTTAAATTATTGTGCTAAGTGTATCCTTTGTTTATTAGTAGGGTAGATATCAGGAGATAGAAAAGAATTTTCTACCATATATTTTGAATACTGGTGTTTTAAATCCTTTGAAAGAATGGCCAATATATTTGGTGTATTTTTCTGTTCAAACTGTCATGATATTTAAAGTGAAAGTGGACACTAATAATAATTTTACTCAAGAATATATATAAACTTTGTTATACCAGACCAAATGGGATAATTGGTCATTAAATATCTTCAGGTAAAAATAGTTAGACACTCCAGATGGCTGCAGTATTTCAGGCTGTTACCAAACAAACTAAATGACTCCATTCTAAAGAATCAAGTCAGGGTCATATGAGACATTAAGAAATATCTTGGCTAAATATCCATTAGGATGTGTGCACATACTCAATAACATTTCTTAAAGACCAAATTTAAATGTGATAAGAAACTCACTGTGTTTTTGTACATTGTAGTACCAGACAGTCCTCAATGTTTACACAGGCATTTATTATTTTTACCCCAAGTATGCCTTATTCTAATGCTTGTCAATTTGTTCTAAATTTTCATTCAGAGTTCAGATAAATTACTTTTCACAAAACAATGTTTCAAATATATTAAGGCAGCTACCAAGTCCCTCATGAGTTTTCTGTTCTCCTGGAAAATAATGCTTAGGTCTCTCTTTCACCACCTCCTTTCCCCGCCTGGTCTCCTCCAGATCTACTCCAGTGTATCAACATTGCATTAATGTGTCAATATTTCTGTTAAAATATGATCTACACAAATAAATTTGATAATACTTCTTGATTTTTGGTTAAGAACATACAGTCTTTGCTCTTTGCTGGGCTTAACACATTGGAGGATACTGTTAACTTATAAAGTGGTTTGACTTGGTGTATTTAAAGAAAATTATTAATTTGATTGACTGTTATACTAGGGGAATATGGGGAGTGTGTGTTTGTGTGTGTGTGTCTTTTCTGTAACTGTATCTTTTTACTACATATACTTGAAAAACATCTGTTAGTGTATTGAATGCTCACAATTTGAAAATATAGGTTTTTATGTTTTCATAAAACTCAAATATAGAATGTAAATATAAAAATAGAGGAGACTGTACAAAAAATTAAGACTGAAGTTCTATGGAACATATTATTATAGAAATAATGAGTAAGGAGAGAGAATTAATAACCTTTGCACTTAGATGTTTAACTTAAAGAAATGAACAAAAGCATATTTACACTTGTCATGGAGTAATATTTAAATGAAATATTGACTTTTTTGTAGGCTACATGGAAACATGCGAGAGGGCTTACCTCTTTTTTTTTTAAGTTATGTGTAGATTATTCAAGTGACTTAAGTTGAGTGCTAAAACCCACAGAACTGAGACTTCACACAAGCCCGATGGTGCAGCAAATTCAGTTTGGATGAAACAATGAGTCCAGATGCAAATGCACAGCTATAGCAGCTGTGATTTCAGGGCAGACATATTGCTGATCTACTTTAAAATAATCAAGCCTGAAGCCTAGCACTCATAAATTAATTATGTTTGGAACTCTTGAGGAGACAAAGAAAGACCTTAAAACAAAATGAAACAAAACAAAACTGGGTTGTTCTGTGGCATGATCTCTTCTAAACTGGAAAATCACAGGTAAAACATTAACTCAGAAAATTCAGGTGAAATTTAAATCATATGTAGGTTACAAAGAAATTAATAATGTCCCAATAAAGCCCATTGGATAAAATACATTTGGATCACTCTGGGTATTCTGCTTTCATTAATACACCCCGAAACACAGAGATTATTAAAATGCAACATTCCATATAAGGGGAACAGCAGGATGACAGGACACATTCCCATGGAACACAGATATGTTCAGTGCATAGCTGAATACTAAAATGAAAGCTTTGTAAATTCAGGAAGGGGACATTTATTAGAAAGGGTTTTGGTGTTGATGGGACATACTCATAAAGGTCCAAGTCAGGGAGGATTGGGGTCAACAACAACAAGGAAGGAGAGTCATCAAGGTATGCCACATAATTACAGCCCTCATACATAACGATAATCACACTGCAAAACTTCTGGCCAAGTGGCACCAGCCCGAAAGTAGCAGTTCCCCGACTTTCTGTTTAAGGGGACAAATGGGCCATGAATGATACACAGGGTTCACATTTTGCTGGGCGAGGAAACTGTCTTGTCTTTCGAGACATCTTGTCTTTCATCTTCCTTGTGTAAAGAAGAGTATGTCTAGCAACCTTACAAATTTGAAACAGGTTATAGTCCTCCATGAAATGCTTTTACCATCACTATGTAAACACATTGAGGATTGTTTAGTACAATTGTGTCTCTGATCAGATTATGTTTTAATGTTATCTGTGAGAAAGTTTTGAACTCTACCATTAACTCTTGTATCTCATATAATGGATATTTGATTCAAGACTAATCTGTTGACATTATTAAATTGCAAAGTCTTTGATAGATTAGCTATTTTGAATTATAGTAAATTAATAATAATAATGAGAACAACAGCAACACTGGTAATACCTTCCTTTTATCTCATTTAATTTTTACAATCACACTATGCATCCTCCGAAATGTCCCAAGTGTTGTCAAGAAAAGTGAAGCAACTTGCTGAAATTTCCAGTGTTCATAATCTGCAAGGCTGGTATACGAAATGCAGACTATTCAGAAGTCTGGGCTATTCTTGCTGTACTGCATGGTCTCATTTTCTGCTAAAGTATGTATTTTAAAAATATGTATTTAACCCTTCTGTCTCATTTATAAAACACTCAGGTCTTCCTATTTATGTTTTGGACACAAGTATGTAAGTTTAAAATAATTAAGCTTTCCTTGCCCAGCAAGCCCCCCCTTCCAAAAAAAAATCTGGTGAGGCAAAAAGTATAAGCTCTTTCTCAGTTTCGTTCTCATTGTACCACTAATGTGAGGGAGAATCTAAATTTTTATATCTGTGGAGAACAAATGGCATTTGGGAACATAAATAAAGAATGATGTATTTGTATTTCCAACTGAAACCATGATTTCTGGCACATTGCCATTTCTAAGCCTATGTTCCACAGGAAAAAATGAGACTATGGACTAGCTCCAAGTTCAAAGTAGATTCTCCAAATATCTTTAACAAGTGTTTTGAAAACCACTTAAATTTTTTTTTCAGAGAGAAAAAGGCTTCTAAAATTTTGTAATTAAACTAAAATCGGAAGTGACCAATCTAGTGAGGTTAATGATTGAGTTTTACATTAGGCCGGTATGAAGAAGAGGAAGTTTAGACAGCATGCCAGTGTTCTTGGCACCAGCCCAAAACCCTCACCACAGTCACTCTTCCCTAAGACTGCACGCTAGCGGAGGGGTGCTTAAAAATATTTACATAAATGTAGGGCGAGTCAAAGTTCATTGGAAATAGTCGCCTGCTTTTTCAGACATAATGTGAGGAACCTGCATACCCTGGAGACTCCCAGTTTTTGGATATAGATCTTAACAAAATCGTCTCAGAAGCTATACAGTTGACTGGGAAGCAGCTTGGTAAATGAACTTGAGGGAGGATTCCTGGCTCGCTATACCGTGAGACTAACAGATGGGTTCTTCATGTGTTCACATGAACCTCAGTGAGAGAATGTGGAGTTGCTGAGAGTAACGATAAACCGGTAGATGTCTGACATGAAAGCAAATAGACCCCTGAGTGTGAGTAGTATTTTATCAGAGCCCTCTAGTCAGGTACTCAGAGATATTCAATTGTGAGTACCATCAAAACACTAAAAAAGACAGATGGCACCTAAGTGGCCACCAAGCCAACACAGAAAGGATCTGGGGCCCCACCTTGCCCTTCCACACGTGACCTGGTATTTCCTGGCTTAGCCATACATTCTAATGTCTCTTTGTAACGAAATAAAGCAAAGGAGACAAAATATAATAGGCTTAATCATTCAAGACACAAAATGTTTTTAAAGAAAAGCTCTTTAAGACATTGACTCAAGCTCTTTTATCAGCTTAGATTCCATTGCCTTTTGTCTGTTTCTCTGTTTTTCTACACTACTGAATGAGTTGGATGAACTGACTCAACACTCTTCAATTTTACAATCTCTATTCTTGAAGCTCCTCAGCATGGATTGTAGATCTATTACAATTCCTTAGTCAATTCACCCTCCCACTTTCCCAAATGACGACTCATACTTTTTTCTCTTTTCTTAAACCTCAAAAAAACTATGAGTAACCCCAAGATTGCTTTCACTTCATGGAAAAGATTTAAAAAATGAGAAGAAACTCCATACTTCATTTGCCTGCTAAGTGGTATCATTGTTTTCATGCCTGCCTCCTTACCCCAGAGTCTATGCTGTGAACATCAACCTGAGTGATGTTCTGAACATATAAATCAGATCATGTCACTCCCCTAAGTGTTTTTCCATTGCATTTAGGACATGAGTTAAACTTGTTTCCAAAGTTTATGATGTTATGTAACACCTGGCCTAAGAAAACCTGTATGAGGTAAGCTCCCATCTTTCTACTCTCTCTCATTATATCCTGGGTATCCTGTCCTTTTAATTCCCCCCAATATATGAACTTGTTCCCATGACTCATACTTTAAAGTTACTATTTCTCCTACCTGGAATATGTGTTCTGCAAAAGATCATAATATTCATGTGACTTCTTCAGAGAAGATTTCCATGAAGTAGCCTCACTGTCATTACTCTAGTTCACATATCCTATTTTAATTTTTTAACTGTTACTTACTGTTATCTTGCTAATTTATCTATTGCTAGGATATAGAACAGTTTTTGGCACATATGAAATGTCATAAATTTCTTTTAATGAACACATAAATCGATGGATGTCTTACAAAAGGATTAACACCATATGATAGCTACCTTATTATAAGTAAAGAATTTAAGAAATGATGTAAATAACATTATTGAATTTTTAAAAACCTAGATAAATACAGTTTGTCATTTTTAATGGTTATTTGTAAATGGCCAGTTTAGTTGTACAAAATGACCCAAATGAGAAAAAAGAAAAAAACAAAACAAAACAAAAACTATGGCTTTGATCCTCATGTAGTTCAATTTTTTGCTCTTATTTTGCAGTTACAGAATTTATCATGCTCCAATCAGCCATTCTGCAATTATTTTATCTTGTTCACATTTAGCTGAAACAATACTAATCTGTTCCCAGTAATGGAAAATTTCCCAGTTGGCTGGTCAGTAATATCATCATTATAATTTTATCTGCAAATGGATAGTTTCCAGGAATATGAGGAATTGACAAGGTTTCACTTTACTATTGACTTTGCCAATTACAATGGCTCCTTTAGAATACTATTTGAATAAACAAGAGAGCTATTATTAAAAATAATCAGAAAAGAAAAACAATCCAGTCTCTATTGATTTCAGATCAATCTACTGGAAGGAGGTCTTTTTTCTACTGAATTTTGGCATAGCAGCTTCCTGCAGAAGTTGGAATGTTTGAAATAATATGGATAAAATAATAAGAAAGAAATTATATAATGTTTAGGGCTATGAAAAGGTCATCTGCAAGGTTACTAAAACTCAGGTGAAATTCCAGTTGGGTCTCTCTTGTTCTCTTTACCACAATGTCAGAAATTGAATGTGGCAGTTAGGAGCCCTTTTGCCCTCTGAACAACTGTGGCTTGCATGCATTCTTTATACAAAAAACAAAAACCAGAAAATATCTTCAAAGCACATAATTCAAGTCTGAAAATGGTGTTGATGCCAAACAATTGTTTTTGAAAAGACCCCATGTTCCAAATAACTGCAATTTAACTGTGCATTCAGTGCTCAGCAATGGCAAATAAATTGTAGATCTTTCTGTTTTACTTTAAATGTTATTATTCAGCCCAATTTTATTCACATTCACTACAGCTTTACCAGTCTACACAATTCCTCTTCATGGACTAATGAGAGCTTTCTCTTTTTCCCCAAGAGAATGCTATGTTGACTTTCTAAAGCTGTTTTTAAAAGCAAAAGGAGATAACATCTTCAAATGCATATATGAATCACATCATTCATAACTGTAACCTTGAAACTGAATATCAGACATGGTCCAATTTTAGTTTAGCATGTATACAGTTAATGCTGGCCAGTGATCTTTTTAAAACACTTGAGGGGGTGGTATTAATTATGTATATTGCTTACACCTGTGGAAAATCAGCCTGCCCTTCTGGAGCTAATAAGAAAATTAAATGTTAAATTCAGACTGCATTAGAGAGCTTTTTCAGTTATGCCTGCCATCTTTTGCCTAAGAGTGTTCAAATTCAGCCCTGTTCATTTTCATGCAGATTACCATGTATTTTATGAGTCAGATTAAAAAAGACTGCTTTTCTGAAACCCTGCAGCTGCTGGTGTATATTACATAGTCAGGAGAAGGGCTGAGGGAACTGCTGTCCTGTTAACTATGAAGATACGACATAAAATCCATTCCAAAGCTGCCGAGAAAAAGGGTGATATTTCCTAACCACTCAAGAAATGGCAGGGTTTTTTGTTTTCTTTTATTTCTGAAGAACGGCAAGATTCCCACTGCATTTCTCAGTGTTCCATACATGGTTTTTAAAATATTTCTTGTTGGTATTTATTTTGGGAAATATTTTCCTTAAGAAGCAGTGTAATGTAGAAGTTAGGGGTTTAGCTTCTGAATATGGGGATTTTGAGTTCATATCCCTTAGGCTGTTTACCAGCTATATAAGTTTGAGGAGTTTACTCAATTTCTCTAGGTAGCAGTTGGCTCATCTATAAGATGAGGTGGATAAAAATATTGAATTGATAAATACCTAGAAGGCAAGAGACAGGCTCTAATGAATGCTAACAATTATTTTTATACATGTTTTGCTGAGTGTTTGGCTCAAGTTAATTTCATGAAGGTCAGTCACTGTTTGCAGTCTCACATGACCCTTTAATATGCAATTTTCTTCCTAACAGTGTATCTAGTATCCCTACAGGATACAATTAAGTTTCTAAAGAATCTTTGCTTCTATGGGGAAAAAAATGTGAAGTCAGGCCCAAATGTGTCCTAGAATTCAGGCATTCATCTAAATAGTGTATAAACACATTAAAAATTTCAGTAAATTATATACTTACTGCAAATAGTAATTATAAAAGAAAATAGCAATTATAAAGAGTAATTATATTTTGATACAAAAATATCAAAGCAAGCATTTTTTTCTGGAGGCAAATGAGATATGTCGGTTACAAGACCTCAAAAATACATGTGCGGTTAAGTTCTCACTTAATGACCTTCGATAGATTCCATGACTTTAAGTAAAATGACATGTAAAGAAACCAATTTTACCATATGTTAATAATGAACAAACAAGAGTTAACTTCCTACAGGATCTCAACAACAGTATAATAAAATCACTTTGAACAAGACCAGATCACTCAAGGATCTGTTGCTATGTTTATAAATTAATAGAAGATATGTAGGAAGTTTATACATCAAACTAATGTTAAGGATCAGCTCAGAAAAGGAAATGAAGATTTGTGGTGATAGTCAATCAAGACTCTATTCTTACCAGTATGATTTATAGTTTAAACAAGCATTTCTTATGTAATTAAAGTAATTTTTAAAAAGCATATCCACACATACACCTTGGTTTTTAATTTACCATTCTCAAAAGTAATTTAAAGTATCTTATCAAATAATGACTGTCAAAAGTTAAATGTAGAAATAGTAACAGTTAAAAGCTTCTCAGCAGCTATTACAAAAGTAGAAACAGTTTTGGTTTCATGAGTTCTATTTGTTGTATAAAAGAATGTTTATTAGTTCATTAAATATTGTTCTGACATACATTATAGAGAAAATTTGTCACGTACGTTCTGTTTCCTCATATATTTTATTTTCCAACATAAAGTTACAAAATCACAAATATTTTATAACTAGGAATATTATCTTTAGCAACCCTCTATAAAGCTGACAAACGGAGTTAAGAATAGTATGAATAAAATTGCAATCGTTTATGTATACTATTATTACCTTAGTTTTATATATGAAGAAACCGAGGCATAGAAATTTTGACTGAGTTTTGAAAATCAAACAGCTAATAGTTGGTGGAGCTGTAGAAATAAACAAGGACCATGCAAATGAAAACAAATCTAGTTAACTGTCATCACTTGTGTTTAGAGTGGACTCAAATGCAAGCAGGTGAGTGAGAAGACTATTGTAAAAAAAAAAAAGCTTTAAAGATGCTCTGATTGGAGGTTTCTACTATGGGGGAGCTGGAGGTAGGCTAATTAGATGCAAGATGTTTTAAGCGATTGGTTTAGGGAGTGTATTTGGCTTTTTCTGTTGGCCATTAGTTGAAAAGTGAGGCCAAAAGGAAGACATTTAAGAGCATTGACCAAGTCCCACTCATTCTGGACTGATTACTTCAGAAGTTGGTGTCTGCCTTCCGGATCTAGAAACTGCAGAAGTCATGGTTCTGATTTCTGAGCTGGTTGCTGCAGAGACTGTGAGTCAGAGTTTTATTTTTATATATGGTCAAGCAATTGTCTATTGGTATGTTCAGTTTCTCAGAGCCGAGACTGAAACCCAGGTTTAGTCTAAAATAAAGTCCCACCCTTAAGTAAAACCAGTTGTAAATTTTGCCTTAATGAGTAAAATTAACAGGGCTATTTGTTGCGCAGTGATGATGTATGTTAGTGATTCTTAAAGAGAAATCTGGAAGTTGTATCAACCTAACCTGACAACTTCTTAGAAATGTAGATTATTGGGCCCTACCCCAGACATACTGAAACAGAAATGATCTAAATATACACTAGTCTTTTTAGAACCACAGGTGTATGTATCGAATCAAATTAAAAGTAGACATGAGATTACTGGGCTTCATACAGATTCTTTTGACTTAAAAATTACCTGTAAGTTTCTACAAAAATCACAAAGGAATAAACACGACAGTATTGCACAACATACCCTCACTTTCTTAAGTAACACTAGTGGTTTTTAAAGTTGTTCAAAATCATCTGCAATTGTAGCATCTGTTAACAGCAGGTGGGAGGGAGAAGACATAAGAGAATGGGGAGAGGAGGAGAAAGAAGAAGAAGAGGAGGAAGGAGAGTAAGCATTTAGGTTGTACAGCTAAATTTCATGCCACACAACTAAATCCCAAAGGATTAACCCAAAGAGTATTTTGGTAAACTTGACCAAGGTAGAAATTTCATTGACTCCATTATGCTCTAGATTTTACCTGGTCCAAATATTCTTTAAAAAGAATATTACCTTGATAATGACTGTCATTGCCCCTTGCAGAGAAGTTTGTCCTTTAATGCCTCTTTTTAATCAGAATGAAGATGATGAAATGAATTGAAGATGTTTATTAATCTATTTCCTCTAATACATCCCTCATTTTTATGAGTTGGTGCTCTTTGACCATTTACTTACAATGCTTCACAACTTTTTCACTATTTGTCTAAAATCTTGATAAATGCCTCCTTATAGGGTTGTCCAACCCACACCCCACAGCCCCCATGCAGCTCATAATGGCTGTGAATGCAGCCCAACACAAAATCGCAAATTTATTTAAAACATTATGAGATTATTGTGATTATGTTTCACAATGTATTTAATGTGTGGCCCAGAGACGACAAAAGGTAGAACACCCCTGCTGGGCTTAAGCTCAACTGAGATATACATTGAGGTGATTAAATGTGGCAATTTGAGAATTCTGAACAACTCACACAAACCATAGTTATTGCATCAGAAACTTCACGTGGTAAAAATAACAGCTGGGGCCACATGGAAATTGCCATGAGTCTGGAATCTGTTTCCTAAAACTTCAATAGGGTTTATAATCAAAGTCTCTAACTTTTTTCCAAGGGGGATAAAACAAAACAGGTGTTTGTAATGTGTTCTGAGTGACATGATATATATATATATGACATATATGTATATATAAACTCTCAGTGTATATCAAAATACCAAACAAAATACTTAAAACTTTTTGCTTTCAAGTGGGTGAAATGACTAGATCTTTGTGGAAAGTGTCTATTCAGCATTATATTAACTATGAATATGCTGAAATTTCAAACTCAAGAAAAAATATGACTACCACTGAAACATTTAGTGTTTCTCCTAAAGCGGTCAACTTTAGTAAATGAATGCTAGGTCTCCACTATTGAGTTTATGCATAATTAAGTGTCAGTGAATTTGAATGATAGAATTATATAAATTATGTAAGTTTTGCAATCTCAAATAATAACTACACATGTGCTTTGTAAAAGTCAAATTTTGTGGCAGCATCCATATAAGTGCATATATGATTTAGTGATGAATTAAGCCAAAGTGTATAATTTACATCTTCTACAATTCCATTTTTTAAGGTTAAGTTTGGAAAAAGAAATTGCCTCCTAATAAATTTCTAATGACTTAAAGAGGTAATTTGTCTTTTAAGTTTCTTCTCCCAAATGTTTCCAGAATTGAAAAGGATTTATAGAACATTTATTAAAAACAAAGCAAAGCCAAATTATAAAAAAGCCTATAGATTAGTTTCAAATTGTCTGTAATCTGTTTATTTAGACTAAACTATTTTCCTTGAAATGAATTTTATGTATAATATCAAATCAGGATAAGTCTATTTTCATTTCATCTCAATTCCTCTGATATTACTACTTTAGGAGAATTATTATTAAAATTAACTTAAATACCAGGAAAAATGGATTACTTTCAATACGTAAGATAGTCATATAAAATTAATGGTTCTTAATTGCTGGCAGTATATGCGAATCACTTGAGAACATTCTAAATATAATATTTTCTGCCTTCATCCACAATACTGATTTCATTATTCTATGTTGTGCTGTGGTTATTAGAATGCATTGAAAGCCTCCCAGATAATTTGAATTTGCAGCCAGGGTTGAAAACCCCTATTCTGCTGTGGTGGGTCTCAGACTGGAGTATGAACCAGAGTCAGCGGTTAAAACACAGGTTGCCCTGCTCCATTCCCGGAGTTCAGTGTCAGCAAGTGTAGTTGGCTGATGAATTTGCATTTCTGATAGGCGGCCAGCTGCTGGCCCAAGAAGCACTGAGAACTACACATTTGATATGTAAATAGAGTTGTTAGCATAAACCCAAGTTTCTCAAATAGTTTAAAGTGTAATCATCTTTCTGGATAAGGAGTTAGCAAACTACAGTTCAGCCCTGGCACCCTATTTGTAGGAGAAACTTAGACTAGGTTTGTGGAGAGAAAGAGCATAGGTTTAACACGGGACATGGTGAGTTTTAGCTGCCTTTGAAGTACCCAGTAAGTGAAAAAGCAATTGGCTATGAAGTTCTGAAATTCAAATATGTGGTGTTATCTTAATGATTACTGGATTTAGTTTTCTTATTGTTTTATGATTCCTGCTATTTTGACGTGTTGTTTATTTGGTTTATATTATTTACTTCCTCTTACCAAAGGTCTTTGCAAATGCTCTCTCCTTTGCTTAAAATATTCCTCCCTGTTTATTTCATCTAACTAACCCCCACCCATTTTTTTAAAGCTGGGGCTATTTTTATTTAAAGTGACACAAAATTCCTAAGGAGATAAGACTCTCTGAACAGAAAAATCTGTGAATATGTATAACAGGAATACATTAAAGTTTTTATATCATACTACTTTTCAACCCAATTCATTTTTCTTGTTCAGTTCCAGTTGTCCCACCTTTTTCCAAGTTGCTCTCCCCTGCCCTGTCCCCTACCCTACCTCTCCCACAGTCAATCCCCCACATTGTCCATGCCCATGAGTTCTCTAGTTATGTTCCTTGACTTTCCATTCTTAAAATATCGAGTCAGGTCTCACTTTCTCAGGGAAGCTTTGTCTGATCTTGGCAATTACTTCACCTCTACTGTAGACTCATATAGTAATTTACCTTTAGCTCTTGCTATCACTATACTTTCAGATTTGTTCAAATAATTATTTACATATCCATCTCCCCTCTACAACTGTAATTTTAATAATGGGAGCTGCATTTTTTATATTATTACACGGGACCCTGCAAGTGCTTGACACATAGTATATGTTCACAAGTCATCTTTTCATAAAATGAGATAAACATAAGCTAAAAATTTGCTTGCACTGCATATGTACAAATTGATCTCCCCAACTAAAAGTCACAGAATCAAGCTGGGTTCAAAATTAATAGGCAAAATATAAAAGACAAACTCATATACTATAAGTATGTATGCATTCATTTTAAATTATATTCCCAAGACATTTCTTCTAGGAAAACATATACTGCTCCATGAGACTTTTTTTTAACATAAGACAATACTTGTTAGTTTAAGTGAATAAAGCAAAAAGCAAAATCTTTATTTGAAGAAATGTAAAATGTATATGAATATGAATAGAAGGAAGTAAAACCAAATGCTAGCAGAAATTGCATATGGTCTGATATATTTATTTCATCTGCTACAGTATGGATGAATGTTGAGAACATTATGCTAAGTGAAATTAGCCAGTCAAAACACAACAAATATTGTATGTTTCCACTTATATGAGTTAACCTAGAAGAGTCAAATTTACAGAGACAGGTAGGGGGCGGGGAAACGAGGGGTTGTGCAATGTTATAGAGCTTCAGTTTTGCCAGAGTTCTGGACACAGTTGCACAACCATGTGAATATAGTTAACACCACTGAATGGTCCACCTAAAAGTGATTAAGATGATAACATTTACCTTATGTGTGTTCCATCACATTTTAAGAAGGAATTGCATTTTGATGATGGAATTACTGTGTTCTTCATTTCTAAACACCAAATCAGTTCATTTTTCATTTAGTGTAAGTAAAAAGATATTAGCTATTAAAAATTTAAAAAACAACAAAGAGGCTAAGTCAGGGTACACATCTGAGACATATATGTATTCTTAATTACTTGAAAGAAGTTTAACATTTGAAGGAGTACAGCCCTGGCTGGAATGACTCATTTGGTTGGGTGTCTTGCTGCAAACTAAAAGGTTAGAAATTTAATTCCTAAGCAGGGCACATGCCTGGGTTGTGGGATCCGGGATCCGTGCCCTACCCCCACCAGGGTGCCTGTTGGAGGCAGAAGGCATCCAATTGATGTTTCTCTCTCACATTGATCTTCCCCCTTCCTCTGTCTCTACAATAAAATTTAAGAAAATTTAAAATGTTGAAGGAGTATAATCAATATTTGGTGAATAAAAATGTAGATAGGTAATAAAGGTCTCATTATTAAGTATTTGGAAGTACAGGTGAAATTCCCTGCAGATTTATTCCCTAGGGTTATCATTTGAAAGTATGTAATTGTAAGAATAAATTACTCTGACCAGATATTTCTTCTGATTTTGAAAGTTATCCCTAGAGAAATGGCCTGTAGGAAAACAATCGTATCTATTGATACTTCTTCAAAATAGAGCTTTGGGAAAAAATTGCTAGTGCTTGATTTCAAATTTCCAAAAATCACTATGTCAACTAAAGAATATATTTCAAACATAAAGTTCACAATGAAGTCAAGTTGATCCTAGATAACTTAAGGATGACATACATGACTCTAGGAAAAGTATATATGCATTTCAAATTTGACACGCTCTTGCATTGGTCAGGCTACCAGACAATGCCCACAAAAATAAGTCTCTAAATATATCACTTTGTCATTTAGAAATTGATCACTTGGTGAAATGCAGATGAAAATGATATTTAAATTCACCTCTACCAAAATTTCTTTCCTACAAGACTATCATCCTTGAATTGCACAGTACAGGTAAAAGAAATAAAAATAGTTAAATTTTGAAATAGCAGATACGTTTTAACAGGACATTTTTTAAGCCTGAAAGAACAAACAAGGGGTGGGGGGGGCTTAAATCATGGAATCAATCCCAGTTCGTTGAAAAATATGTTTTTGTTTTTTTAACATTTTTACTGTTGTTCAAATCCAGTTTTCTGCCTTTTCCTCCCACCCTTCCCTGAAAAATATGTTTTAAAAATTAAATATTTTACCCCTCAAATATATCCAATTACTTTGCACAATATGAAGGCTGTATAGTCCAATTCACTGTAAATAGATGCTTACACCATCCCCTTTCCTTGCATGGAAAAATATAAGCTAACTTGAGGTAAACTCTTTCAAATGCAAGGTTAAGTAATGATCATTCTTTCCTAGAAAAATTGAGGGGATAAGTAAATTGAAGTATCAACTCATGAGCTGAGTAAATTTGAAGGCGACAAAATAATTAGTATTTTTTGATTAATGAGAACCTGGTATATAATACAATGTTTCCACTTTTTAGTATTTAAAGAAAATTAAGACCTGGCTGGATATGGATCAGTGGGTTGAGTAAGGGCCTGCAAAGTAAAGGGTCACCAGTTTGGTTCCCAGGGCACACACTTGGGTTATAGGCCAGGTCTCCAGGAGGGGGCACATGAGAGGCAACCACACATTGATGTTCCCCTCTCTCTAAAAGTAAACAAATAAAATCTTTAAAAAATAATTAGGACTAAGGGTGAGGATTGAAACCATTAAAGTCCTAGATGAGAACATTGGCAGGAAAATCTCAGATATTCCACCCAGCAACATTTTTACTGATATGTCCCCTAGAGCAAGGAATATAAAGGAAAGAATAAACAAATGGGATCTCATCTAAATAAAAAGTTTCTGTGTGGCTAAAGAAAACAGTATTAAATTAAAAAGACAACCAACTGTATGGGAAAACATATTTGCCAATGATACCTCAGACAAAGGTTTGATCTCCAAAATATACAAAGAACTTACACGACTCCACTCTAAGACAACTAACCCAATTAAAAAATGGGAAAAGGACTTGAACAGACACTTCTCCAAGGAGGACATACAGAATATCCAGAGACACATGAAGAAATGCTCAATATCGTTAGCTATTATAGAGAGGCAGATTAATGGCACAATGAGATACCACTTTACACCAGTCAGGATGGCTATCATAAACAAAGCAACCAACAACAAATGTTGGAGAGGTTGTGGGGAAAAGGGGACCCTAGTTCACTGTTGGTGGGATTGCAGACTGGTACAACCATTATGGAAAACAGTATGAAATTTTCTCAGAAAAATAAAAATCGACCTGCCTTTTGACCCAGCAATTCCACTGCTAGGATTGTACCCCAAGAACCCCAAAACATCAATTTCAAAGAACCTATGCACCACAATGTTCATAGCAGCACAATTTACAATAGCTAAGAGCTGGAAGCAACCTAGGTGCCCATCAGTAAATGAATGGATCAAAGAATTGTGGTACATATACGCAATGGAATTCTATGCAGCAGAGAGAAAGAAGGAGCTACTACCCTTTGCAACAACATGGATGGAACTGGAAAGCATTATGCTGAGTGAAATAAGCTAGGGGTTGAAAGACAAATACCATATGATCTCGCCTTTAACAGGAGCTAAACAACAAAACAAACAAGCAAGCAGAATAAAAACAAAGACACTGAAATAGAGAACAGGGGGACAGCGACCAGAGGGGAGAGGGAAAGGAATTTAAGGGGGATAAATGGGAGGGATTTAGAGGAACAAGTATAAAGGACACAGGGACAATAACTAAGGGGGGTAGAAATGGGAGGGAGGTGGGGTGCATGGGGGAGGGGTGGGCTGGAATGGGAGAAATAAACAGAAAACTGTACTTGAAAAATAACTAAATAAAAAAAAGTGATTAATTAAAATAAATAAATTCAAAAGATAAACATAAAAAAATAAACAAATTTATTTTTTGTTTTGATTTAGATTTATTGTAAAGGCATATTCATTTGAAAAGATATTTAGGATTTACATATTTATATTTCCTTCTCTGAAAGAAGTCCCCCCATACTCAGATCTTAAACAGAAATGGTCTTTGTTTCCTTCCTTTTTTTTCATCTAAATATTCAGTAACTAAGCCCTCTATGGCATTCATACACAAAATTATTTCGCTTCAGTACCTGATGTCATATCAGGAGAACTATTCCAGTGTGCATATAATTAGACCTTCCCTTCTTGGATTTGTTTCATATTTACTCCCATTAATCTTCCTTAAGCACCACTTAAATTCTTTTTTTAAATTTTCTGCTTAATAATGTCCTGTCTTCCCATATTTTTAAGGTCTTTCAGAAACATCTCCAACTCTGCTTTCTACTGAAATATGTCTCAGGCATCATCGTCCACCTTTCAAGGACAACTCCTGTCTTGACTTGTGCAATTATAGACTAAACGTGTCTACTCCTGAATTTAATACACCAGAGAATCATAAAGGTTGTCTGACGTTCAAAAGTATATATATGAGGTCCATCTACATTGGTGTATACATATGCTTTGTTAATTTTCATTTTATATTGTACTTCATTTCATAAGATTATTTACCCATTTTTCATTGAGGCTATTATCTTTATTTTTTTGATGAATTAAGATGTGCATTTTAGGCCAATTAATGCAACCTTAACATATTTGAGCACATAAATAATTTTAGATGGATTGTAACATTATACTAGGAAAAGTCACTAAATTAGGCAGACAAGAACAATTAGAAAAAATGTAATATCAACACTTTGCTTGGACAAGGCATTAACATTTTAATAGAGAGTATCAATCTTCTTTTTTTATTAGTGAAAATCCAGTCACCCTTAATTTATACAAAATCATTGGGTTCCACTTATCTCAATTTGTAGCTTTCAATTACTGCTCTTTGCTTGAAGTACTCCTGTTACACACATAATGATCACACCAGCAGAAATTAAGCTAATAAGTTAAAATGTCTTCACATTTCTGGTGAAGAATGCAGTTGTGTTCTCAGATCGACATCAATGAGGTTTAACGTTGTATGAAAAATCTAGACAGTTTCAAAAACACTTCAATTGAGCAGATATTTGACAGCCTTGGAAATTCCTAAAACTTATAATATTTAGTCAAAGTGATTTAAAATTAAGAGAAAATTTTCTGAGATGTTAAATTGTTGCATTAAGCAAACTTGGGTTCTCATTTGGATAATCTTTCAGAGAATTGAGTGTAGCTATAAAGTAATTCAGTTTCAGTTCAGGTTTTAAAATGCCAATTTTATGTACTAAAAAAGAATTGCAGTGAAACTTCTTAACCAATATTTCTTGTTTGGAATGTTCATTAAATGTATACATAGTTTGCTTAGTGCTCATGATATTACAAGTGGAACATAAATGCCCAGTATACACTTCTTGAATATGTAGAAGATGGTGAAATTGAGGTGGAGGGATAAGTTATTCATATGGAAATGACCAGGAAATAGAGTTTATAGAAAAATGAAACATATTGAGACAATATTTTGTTAGGAAACAATTAATGAGGTTGATATAAATTTAGTCTTCTAACTAAGTAATATTACTATATTAGTAAAGGAATAATGTGTGTAATGCAAATAGTGTGTAGGAAATTGCAGATTGCTGCTGATTCTAAGGAAATATCCAACCCCTTCTTCAACAGTAGCCATCTAGCAGTGACTTTAAAATATGTGATTACATTACCCGACCCACAGTCTTGACTTGAAAAGGTCTAAATAGCAGTAACAAAATATCAAGAATTTCAAACTCCATCCAATCATTCTATTTAATCACAATAATATACCATGAAAGTTCATTGTGTGTGGTGCTAAGAATTATAATCAAACCTGCGCTTGGAATGTGGAGAGAATCAGCTTGTTTTTTGAAAAAGTGGAGTTTAAATGAAAATCACAGTACATTGATACCAATGACATGTTCACAGCTGAATTTAAAATTTGCATTTATGCCCTGGATGATGTGGCTCAGTGGACTGAGTGCTCGCCTGCGAACCAAAGGGTTTCCAGTTCAATTCTTAGTTGGGGCACATGCCTGGGTTGTGGGCCAGGTCCCCAGTGTAGGGTGCTTCAAAGGCAACCACACATGAATGTTTCTCTTCCTTTCTTTCTCTCTGCCTTCCCCTCTCTCCAAAAGTAAATAAATATTTTTTAAAGTTTTTATTAATTATACATATAGCCTGGGATCTAGAGTTTGCTCATCAATTTCCAATTCCCATAGTTCTAACTTCTTAATACTCTTATGTTCAAGGTCTAAAGTCAAAAGGATTTCATCTGGAAGATTTTGAACAGATATTTAAAAATCTAAATACTATTGTAAGACATTCCCTTCTGTATTGACAGTTTGCCCCATTTAACCTAATTTCTGGACTGTGGAATTCCAGATTGAGAAATGCAGAGGCTATCTATAATTTTGTTTGCATTCACCTGTGTATACATTTGGTTTTGTTTTGTTTGAAATCAAAGATCCGCTATTAGTAGAATAAGGATCTGGTTTGAGGTTCAGTGTTCTAAATAAGTTTGTACCTTAAATTTGGTAATATATGATTCTCCCTCATATAAGATGAAAACTTCTTTTCATTAAAATGATTTAAGAGGTATAATGATATACTAGTTATAAGGAAAGTTTGGAATCAAAACTATTTTAATGTAACCAAATCATACATTGTATACCTTCCTTTATTCTAGGGCATCACATAAACCCTCTTCCCATTCTCTTCAAGACAGTTAAAAACAAATCTAACCAATAAATTTTAGAAATGAAATTTAGTGTTTATTATTTAAAAATATTTCTTGCATTTTCAAATGTCTGAGGAATTTAATCATATAACTTTTTAAATAATATTTCAAATAATATTCTCTCTCTTTCATTATTTTAATGCCCTATTTGACTTCCTAAATCTTCTGTATCTTAAAAGATATTGCTAAAACCAATTTACATATTTCTAATTATGAAAAAATATTTTCAAAACAGTTTTACACTTCAGCTTCCTAAAGCAGATAAGATTCTATTCCATACAGCAAGTTACTAAAATTTTGCAGTAGATCATTCCGCTGCAGGTAACTTCAATATACCCCAAATTTACCTTGCTTAAGTCAGAAACTCCTATCTGCTTACTTGGATTAACAATTTTTTGTTACAATTTTTTATTATTATAGCATGTCTATCAGACTACTATTCAGCTTTAATTTTCATCTTTGCCTCTCCAAGATTAAAATACTCTATCACTATCACTTTCAATTTGCTCACAGAAAATTGTTATTTTTTAAATCAAATATAGATTTCTCTGAATTTTCAGAGTTTTCATCGAGTCTAATAACAATGTATATTTAGAATGTAAATGCCAATAATCACTTCTTATATGCAAGAAAGCCATGCACTAAAACTATGCATTACTTCTCCTTTGCTATCAGATCCACCCTCCTTTGGTTTAAAACAAACATACAAATTCCAGTGTGTTCAACCCAACTGGCAGCTTTTGCCAGCTGGAATGCCCTATACCCCAGACCTTCATATGATTGTTCGTTTGCTTATGGGTCCCTGTTCCAATTGTACTTCATCAGGAAGGTCATCTCCCAACATACAAACTAAAGTTCCTCTAGAAGTCACTTACTTTCTCATTACCTCATTCAATTCTTAATCATATTTGAATCTGCATTAATTCGTTTGCATATTTACCGGATTGACTCCTCCTCATGTCATATTCAATTCCTCCCCAACCCCTGCCATCTGCACACACTGGAACATAATCTGTACGGGAACAGGAATCTTGCTGTCTTCTTCCCCAGCTTTGTCACTATCACTGCTCTTCAGAATAATGCCTGACACCTAAGGGGTACTTAATAAATATTTCTGAGTTAATTTGTAAATAAATAAAATGAAGTAGAGAATTACCATAAATAAGGCTGTAAAAATAAGGAGAGGCCTCATTTAAGGTCTTTTAAACAATGTCAGTGTGTTTGGAATACATTCTGAAAGGAATCAGCCCCCAGGGCTTTCCTCAGAGTGACCTGATCAAACTATCAATTTTCACTTAGCAATATGTATTTGTTTCTTAAGGTAGCTTTTGTGAGTATATGGTAACATAATCTTTACAGGTATGTTTTTATATTTAATTCATGATATCTACTTGTCTTTCTTAATTCATGGTAAGATCCATAAACATGTGTACTCTGAATTTAACACTTGTATCTGTCATAATCCTCCTATAGAGTAAAAGCCACTGAATAATTCTCATGATTAGATTATTGAGAATTCTTTCATCCATTCAATAAATATTCATTTAATAACTATATTTTAAATGTATATACTGAATGAATTGGATCATTTTTGTGTGTTTTTTCTCAAAAATTCTGAGTGGGAGCTGATAGAGATTTTCCTTGGTCACTCAGGCATGTAGAATAGATCATTCTTCTGCCCCATCTTTACATCAAATATCCTAATTGATCTGTAATTTAGAAGAAGAAATTTATGTCTGGTCTATCACCTATAATCCATATCAAACATCATACCTTGAAAGACAATCTCCATGACCTTCTCACCCTGGGAGTAGATTTGGGTACTCAGAAAGCTATTAGTCAGTATTATGGTGAATTTGAAAGCATCTTAGTATTCGCTGAGCCAAGGTCATTACCATTAAAATTTAGAAATGACTTTAATGGAAATGACTATAAATAATTAAATTATAAAGACAGTGTATGTTAAGACTGTCTTCCTTTCAATTATAATCTTAATCGTGCCAAGCGTAGAATTTTGCATTGTTGTCATCTGAATCTTCACAAATTGCCATTTTTTCAAGGAGCGAAGGTCTTTTAAATTAATATTTTATATAATTCCACTTTCCTTTTTCTTTTAGAATATCTGCTTTACTTTTTCAAAATTGTTTTTAAAACTTTCCCACAAGTTTGCAATATACACTTACATGTGTTCTAAGTTCACTATCATATAATACTGTACCATACAGTAGAGTGTTCTGTTAACACTCTACCTCATAAGTGTCCTCAACTCCTCCCTTCTAGCCCTTATACTACTTCTATTACTTATTTCACTTCCAATAAGTTAAGAGCACCCAATTAATTGTTGTTGCTATTATTTTGAACAGTTTTCTGTTAGATCAACTGAGAATAAGAAAAATAAGAAGCTTTACTTTGTCTTCATTGTGTTCATTCTCTAAAAATGTTCCTTTATGTAGTTATAAATTTCAGACCTGTATCAATTTTCCTTCTGTCTGAAGGATTTTTTCCTTTTATTGAATTTATTGGGATGACATTAGTTAATGAAACTATATAGGCTTCAGGTGCACAATTATGTAATAGAAGAAATCTTACCCTTTGGAACAGAATGGATGGACCTAGAGAACATGATGCTAAGTGAAATTAGTGAGTCAGAAAGACAAATACCATAAGATAGCACTCCTATGTGGAATGAACGAAATAAACTATCAAACAAAATAGAAACAGAATCATAGAGAACAGACTGACAGCTGTGAGAGGGGAGACATGTTGAGAGGCTAGGAAAAAAAGGTGAGGAGATTAAGCAAAAAAAAAAAACAAACTCATAGATATAATGAGTTTTATAGATACAATGGTATGGTGGTTGCCTGAATAATTTCTTTTTAATATTTTTTGCAAGTCAAGTGTACTGACAACAAAATCCCTTAATTTTTTTTTAATTTTAAGAAAGTCTGTATTTCTCCACTGTTGAAGAATAATTTTGATGGATAAAGAATTCTAGGGGCTGGTGGGGTTTTTTTTAACATTTTAAGTAATTCACTCTGTTCTTGCTGGTGTGATTTTTGAAAAAAAATTCTGTATAATTCTTACCCTTTCCTAACACATGTAAAGTATTTTTATTCTCTAGACTCTTTTATGGTTTTTCCGTTTTTGTTGTTTCTGCATTTTAAAATGTTTTCATTTTATTTTTAATTACATTTAAATATTATTTTACATTAAACATTATTGTGTATTAGTTTAGGTATACAGCTTAGGTGTTAGACAATCAACTTCTTTACAAAGTGTTCCTCCCAATATTTCCAGTACTCATCTGGCACCATACATAGTTTATTACAATATTACTGACTATACCCCCTATACTGTAGTTCACGTCTCTGTGACAAAACTGTAACAGATTCATAGACACAGAGAGCAGACTGATGGTTCCCAGAGTGGAGGGAGCTTGAGAGACTGAGTGTAAAAGGTGAAGGGGTTAAGAACTACAAATTGATAGTGACAATAGTCATGGGGTGTTTTCTGCATTTTGAAAATCATGTGCCTATGTGTAGATTTTTTAAATATCCTGCTTAGTTTTCTGTGTATGTAGTTTTGGTTTTGTCATTAATTTTTGAAATTTTTGGTTATTACTTCGAATATTGTTTTTTTTCCTCTCTTCTTCTGGTATTCCTATTATGAACATGTTACAGCATTTTAAACTGCCCTACAATTCATTGACATTCTGTTTCCTTTCTTTTTAATGTCTTTTTTCTGTTTTTTTTTCCATTTTAGTTTGATACCTTTCTATAGTCACATATGTTCAATTTCACTGATTCTTTCCTCCATTTTGTCCAGTCTCTGTACTCTAGAGTTCATCAAAAGCATTCTCCAGTTCCCTTTGATGATTTCTCATAGTTTCAATTTCTTTACTCATATAACCCTCCTGTTCTTGCACATATGTACCTCTTTCATCAGTACCTTTAGATTATTAATTACAGTAATTCTGAAACCCTTGTCTGACAATCAAAAATTCTCCTCCGCCATATATGAGTCTGCTTCTGTTATTTGCTTTGTCTCTATATACTGTGATTTTTCCTGCCTGTTAGTAAGCCTTTAATTTGTCGTCGTTGTTTTTGGAAGCTGGTCACTGTAATGGTAATGGAAACTAAGGTAAAGAAGCCTTACTGTGTGGTTTTGTGTTTAGCCAGTCAGGAGTTGGGCTGTATTGAGTGTTTGTTATGGCTGTAGGTGTCAGAGGCTGCAATAGCTAGTCGTGCTGTTTTTGTCTCTCCTCTTTTCTTCTTATTTACCTAAAAATCCCTTCTTGCACAGAGTCTGTAACTTGCAACTCTCTTAGATGTAATTCGTTGTTACTATACTATAGTCGTATTGAAGTTGCTATGGTATTTAGGAAGAGAAGCATTCTACCAATGTATGCTTAAATCTCTCTTTTCAATGAGCTAGAGTCCCCTGGGTGAGTGATTTAAAGGAGTTTCTTACCTCTTTTTTTTATTCCCTTTGTGAGGCAGAAAGAAAAGAGGGGTCTTGAGCTTTCCAGTAGCTCTTCTTTTAGGTCAGACATGGGTCCAGAAAAGTAATACCCACCAAGGCAGGCACTAGTCCCAGAATGCCCTAAGTATATTTCAAAAAGGCTACTATTTCCATGGACATATTTGAAAATGGTTACATTCCCCTCTTTCTGCCTAAAGCATGAGAAGATTTTTCTGTAGTCTTTGTAATGAGAACCTTCTACAGGGCTCCTAGGAGTAAAACTCACAGAAGTGCAGCTCTACCCTGCGCTGGGCTGCTGGGCTGCTAAACAATACCTGTCAAGCTGCTTTACACTCAGTAGCCAGAAGCTCATCAATCACTATTTTGGTGTTTCTGACAGTGGCTTCTGCTCCCAGTAAATTGTGATTCTCTGTATTTACCTATCTGTCAGTTGTTTGGGGTGACAATTTTCCTTGTAGCCTCAATTCTGTAGTCAATTTAAGAAGAGTCCTTGATTTTATTTTTTTTCTTGTTATGAGGATGTGAGTGAGAGCTTCTGAACCCACAGTAAGTTAAAATAGAAGCTGGCCAACTGTTTTATTTTAATATTTATATTTTAATATATTTAAAAATGATATTTACTTTGATTACTACATGCATTTTCTATATTCTTTATATTGTCAAAGAGAAAAGAAAAAGATAACTTAATTCCCTTTATAGCCCTACACAATCCATTCCCGTATTATGAAAATCTGGTACATGTACATTTGAATGCTGAGGCAGCACTATAAAGTGGGGGTTATGGGAAGCTCTTTATCATTTCTTAAAATATGAACTAGCAGATGGCACTTTCTTTTTTCTCCATTTTATAATTCATCAAAAAACAATTAAGAGCAAATGAGTCTTAACAAATAGTCAGCATGCTCATTTCTATGATAGTTATTTTTATAATAATCAGAGCTCATTATAACATGTTCAAAAAAACTTTTAAGGTTCATTTAGCATTGTAGTGAAATCTAGTGTTTTCATTTTTACAAAATTATAAAAATAGCCTTATGTTGATCTTTGGGTGTTTTAGAACTTAACTGATGTATAAAATATCAGCTTTTGGTTTAATACATACAGATTAAGATACACAGTTTTTAAAACATCTTTGATGAATCAGTATCCATGAAGCTAATGATACTTAAGCTTGTGCATCTATCTTTAATGCCTCCGTTCTCAGTTCCAGTGGGGGCCTTAGTAATTTGTTCACCTAGTCACATGGTGGGTAACAGGAAGCTTTAGATTTTCATTCCATTGGCCTCTCCAAAGGGCTACATAAGTGTCCTTACGGCCCAGCAGCTGGTTGAGCCAGGGCACATAATCTGAGAGACGGCAAGGAGAAAAGAAGTCACAGTGCCTTTTATAGAGCCTCGTTTCCACGTTGCTGCTACCTTCCCTTTGTGCTAAGCATGGTAAGTGAATCACTACATGCGGTCCACACTCAAGGGAAAGGGAAGTAGGCACCATGTCTTAAATGGAAAGAATATCAAAGAATTTTAACTCATCATGCTTTGTATCAGAGCTCTTTCTTTTTTTCTTTCTTGATGGTTATTGTTTTTAGTTGCCCTGCAATGCCATACAAAATGACTGTGAACTGGGTAGCTACATACAAGAGAAATTTATTTTCTCACAGTTCTGGAAACTAGGCATCCAAAATCAAGTTCTAAGCAGTGTTGCGCTCCTACTGAACATTCCAGGAAAGAATCATTTCTTGCCTCTTCCTAGCTTCACTTGGCTCCTGCATTCCTTGACAGGTAGGTACTTATATCACTCCAATTTCTGCCTCTATTTTCACGTGATTTTCTTCCCTCAGAGTCTGTCTGCTGTATGTCTTTCTCTCCTTTTCTCATAAAGAAACTAGATAGTGAATTTAGGGCCCACCTTAACCAGAATGACATCATCTCACTCACTTACATCTTCAAAGATCTTATGTAAATAGATCATACTTACAGGCACTAGGGGTTAGAACTTGAACACATCTTTTGGGAGAAGATAATGTAACCCACTAAAGATATCATACTTAATAGTATTTATTAGAATGCCTTCTTGTAGAGAACAACCATTTATGTGATGGAGGGTATGTACATGACTATAAAAGTTTATATAAAAAGAATTGATAGCCATTTCCAAATTTAACAGCAATCACAAAAATTTACAACTGTACTAAAAATGTGCTATGAAGTTAAAAAAAAGTTTTGCAAAGTGTCAAAATTGAAAAAGAATTGATTAACATAGCCAGAGAAAATACATTTTTTACTTTTTATGAGAAATATGATGTTCAAATTACCATATGAGAACAAAGAGCATACAACTAAAAAGTAGGGAAAAATATTATAGAATTGTGCCAAATAGATAATTAATACAAAATTTTATGGTGGGATTTTTTTGTGTGTTCTGTGATGTTGTGGCAGTTGCAATATTTTATAATTTGTTATTATTGATATTTTATTTCAAAGTAAATATGCACTTTTATGTCTAATTTTGTATTCATTATCTTATAAACCGAGGAGACCCAGAATCAGTATTGACTCTCCTTTGGGCATCTTGCTAAATGAACCTGGTTTTTCAGAAAGTTTTAGGTAAAGGCATACACAATAATAGGAATTCAAAGACACTCTGCTTCATCAAACATTTTTAAAAATTAGGTGAATGAATTCATGAACTAATAGAAGAATACTCTATTACTATTAGGCAGTTTTAGAGAATGATTTAAGAAAATGAAATAGAGTCTGAGAAACGTAGAGAATTAACCTATTTTTTTTCATTGTTAAATGTCAAGACATTGATAAGACTTTTCCTTCACAGGAACGTACTTTGCCATGAATAATGCACACCCATATTTTTTGGCCCAAACTTTCAGGAAAAAAATCTTCTGTTTTAATTTTTTAATTAATTAATTTATTTATATTTAGATACTTGTTTTTTGTATTATGAAGGAATGTTAGCATTTGCTTTAGAAGGTTATGGTATAAGAAATTTTATATAACAATTACAAAGAAAAGATATAAGGTACAAGAAATATTATAGCATTACCCATGTATAATGCACATCCTTGTCTTTCTCTCAAAAATTTGGGTAAAAAAGTGTGCATTATTCACAGCAAAAAATGGTAACTTGTTAATAATTTAAAAATCCTTGAAATAACAAACTCTTTAAAAAAGTGACTTTAAAAAGTATAATACTGGATTGTATGAGAGTAGTTTTATGAGATTTAAATTATATGTTTACATGAGATATATTCTGGGCATTTGGTCATTTTTATGGTGCTTAACATAGCTGAACTTTCAAATATGAGTTATTATTACTTAGCAAAATGCATACATCTTTCTTGAAGTGTGCGATTTGGGTATGTCATTGTTCTAAGGTGACTCAACTTATCTGAAAGCAGAAAGAGTGTATTTGGTTCTTTTATAAAAATTAGACATAAATTTTATTCTGTACAAAAGTTATTATAAGCACCATAAACAATAGGAATGTAGAATCTGAACAAGACTGGCAACAACTAGCTCAAAAGATAGTTGGCCAGTAGAAAAGACACTTATGCTCAAACTATATAATAATAAAATTTCATCAAGTCTTCAATATGTAATCCTCAGTAATACTTTTTAAAAATATATTTTTGTTAAATTTTGGGGGCTTACATTGATTAGTTAGTTTCAAGGGTTCAATTCTCCAGTGCACCATCAATAGTATAGTCTCATTCTGTCACCACCTTCTACCTGCCACCAACCCCTTCCCTCTGGTAATCATCATGCTGAGGTCTGTGTCTGTGAGATATTTTGGTGTGTGTTTAATGCCTTCACCTATTTCACCCAGCTCTACAACTTACCCCTGACAGCTGTCAGTCTGTTCTCTGTATCTATAGGTCTCTTTCTATTTTTTTGTTTTATTTTGTTCATTGGATTCTACATACAAGTGAAATCATGCAGTACTTGTCTTACTCTACTGATTTATTTCACTGAGCATAATAGATTCTAGGTCCATTCATGCTGTTGGAAAAGTAAGATTTCCTTTTTTTACAGCTAAGTAGTATTCCACTGTGTAAATGTGCCACTTCTTTTTTTTATTCACTTACCTACTGACAAGGATTTGGGTTGCTTCCAAGTCTTGGCTATTGTAAATAGTGCTTGAATGAACATAGGGTGTATATATTCTTTCAAATCAGTGTTTTAAGTTTCTTCATATATATTCCAGAAGTGGAATCACTAGGTCATAAGGTAGTTCAATCTTTAAATTTTTGAGGAAATTCCATACTGTTTTCTCCAGTGACTGCACCAATCTGCATTCCTGCCAGCAATGCCTCAGGGTTCCCTTTACTCCACATCCTCTCTGACACTTGTTTGTTGATGTGGTGATGATAGCCATTCTGACTATCATCAACCAATGTAACCCCAATAAATTCAATAAAAATATATATTTTTAAAAAGTATTATTTATGGCCCTGGCTGATGTTGCTCACTGGATTGAGTGTGGGCCTGTGAACCAAAGGGTGGCCAGTTCAATTCCCAGTCAGGGCACATGCCTGGGTTGCAGACCAGTTCCCAGCAGGGGACCCACAAGAGGCAACCATACATTGACATTTCTCTCCCTCTCTTCTTCCCTTCCCCTTTAAAGATAAAAAATAATTTTTTAAAAAGTATTATTGATGATTATGAATTGAAAACTTGATGAAATTTTATTGTTATATAATTTGAGCATGTATCCTTTCTCATTGTAGTTTTACTTTGCACTTCCCTAATAAGTAATGATGTTGAGCATCTTTTAATATGCCTATTGGTCATTTGTATGTCCTCTTTGGAGAAGTGTCTTTTCAGGCCCTTTGCCTATTTTTTTATTGGATTTTTTTAGTGTTGGGTTGTATAAATTTTTCATTCATTTTGAATATTAACTCCTTATCAGGTGTACCATTGGTGAATATGTTCTCACATTCAGTGGGTTGTCTTTCGTTTTGCTGAAGGTTCCCTTTGCTGTGCAAAAATGTTTTGGTTTGACTTAGTCCCATTTGTTTATTTTTTGTTTGTTCCCCTGGTTGAGGAGACATATCACAAAAAAATATTACTACAAGAATTGTCTGAGATTTTAGTACCTATGTTTTCTTCTATGATTTTCATGGTATTGAGACTTATATCTAAGTCTTTAATTTGTTTTGAGTTTATTTTTTTGTGTGGTATAAGGAGATGATCTAGTTTAATTTTTTTGCATGTATCTGTCCAGTTTTCCCCCAAAATAATTTATTGAACAGACTGTCTTTACCCATTGTATGCTCTTGCCTACTTTGTCAAATATTAATTGATGAAAAAGGTGTGGATTTATTACTGGGCTCTTTCTTATGTTCCATTTATCATTTTGTCTGTTTTTATGCCAGTATCGTGTTGTTTTGATTACTGTAGCTTTATAGTATCATTCGATATCAGGTAACACAATACATCCAACTTTCTTCTTTTTTCTTGATTGCTGAGACTATTTTTAATAGTCTCAGCAATTAGGGTTGTTTGTAATAATTCTAATCTCAGTATAAACAAAGAATGTACATATTTTATCTTCTTTTACTCATCTTCAAAATAAAAAAAGGAATAACCATTTTACAAAATTTTTAGATGGATTAAGAGTGGTAAATCAAGAAAATGTCTAATGTTTTCTGATATCTTGTAAAATCTCAAAAAATGTGAACCTATTTGGCATTTTACATACTTCTCAGCCTATTGTTTCTGTATCAAAATGTCTTTTATAGACGGACCAGAAGGTAGTATAAACTTGAATAACATTAAGCTAAAACCTGATTTCAGATGGAACTCACCAAAAGCTTGATGATAGTGGATGGAAATTATGTAAAATGTCTGGAAAAAAGGGCACACAGAATGTTCTCATGTTGAAACTGAAAGAAAGGAGATGCACAGGTGAGCCATAGGTACACCAATGATACAGAGCAATTTGAGACTTATTTTTTGATAAGCTGTTATTTTTTTCTTCTCAGTTTTTCTTTCATTAGAATGTCTTAAAATGACAATTTTAAATGACTCAAGAGACAGGAAACACTTGACAACATTGCTTTTGAGAGTTAGTTATATCATCTGGCATTTGGGTTTTGAAATTGTACTTAAATATACTTTTTTCACTTTCCAAGTTTTAAGTCAGATGTACACTAAATTTAGTACACTAAATTTATAATTTAATGTACTATATTATGGACATAATAGTAATAGCTAACATCAACAAATGTACATCAGTGTACATATATGCTATGGGTAAGGGTTGGTGTTACGTTCATTACTGACCTAATCCTGAGAGAGAGAGAAAGAGAAATTGATTATTAAATTGATTCATTACCAAATTTTACAAATAGCACTGAAGAGTGAGATAAGAGACTTCTCCGCAAGACAGAGATTAGCACGCACTGAACCAGAGCGATGATTCAACCCCAAGTCTGCCTGGCTTCATGGATAATGTCTGTAAAATGACATGAAATTGAAACGTTCTGTGACAGCAACTTTCTTTATCGGTGATTGCTTTCAGCTGTCTTCACAATTCTGCCTCTGAAAGATGTCACACAATGTGACAGATATAGCACTTCAATAGAAAAGCTCAATAAAACAGATCTAGTGAATAGCTCCCTTAGTGAAAGAACAATATTAACGCTTTCTCACATTTTAGAAAGAAATTTTGATTTAGAAGTTTCTTTGCTTAAATACAGGTGGAACTGGAGAGCATTATGCTAAGTGAAATAAGCCAGGCAGTAAAAGACAAATACCATATGATCTCACCATTAACAGGAACTTAATCAACAAACGAACAAGCAAGCAAAGTATAGCCAAAGACATTGAAATTGAGGACAGGCTGACAGTGACCAGAGGCAAGAGGGGAGGAGAGAATGGGGGAATGGGTGAAGGGTTTACAGGAACAATTATAAAGGACATGTGGACAGTAACAATGAGGGGTAGTGGAAACAGGGGAGAGAAGTGGGAAGAGCTGGGGTGGTGGGTAGGAGTAGGGAGAAAAGGAAGAAAACTCTACTTGAACAACCATAAATACGTTTTAAAATATAAATAAATAAAATACAGTGTTTATTATAGGATTATTGGAAAACAGATAAATTTTAAAAAGCAAATAATGTCCTACAATGGTACCTTTGTTGTTTTTTGATTATTTTAAAATATCTTTATAATAAAGTTATAAAGAATGCTTAAAAATAAAAATAAAAAATAAGTTTCTATGCTTAAATAAATATAAATGGACTAGATGAAGAGTTGGTATTTTCTTCTTACAAAATTTCACTTATTTGTGGATCTGAATATGGTCAATTTCTATAAATGTTTCTGACTAAAAACAATAGATATATTATCATAATTGGGTACACCAATCATTATATTGGGTTGGCCACACAGTCCATATGTTTTTTTCCATAAAATAAAAGACACATCTTTCATTTTCACCAATAACTTTGTTTATTTGGATATTTTGAGTGTGTCAATTATCTCCTATGTGCCATAACATTGATTGTTCTCAGTTAATGTCTCGATTTGTTTGCTATCAAATTCAACTGGTCTACCTGACTATGCAGCATTGTCCAGAGGGAAATCTCCAGCATGAGGCTTTACAAACTACTTATTTTTCATTTTTTGTTGTTGTTCAATTACAGTTGTTTCCATTTCCTCCCCATTACTCTCCCCTGCCCTACCCATCACCCACCTTCTACATTCAGTCCTCCCCCTGTTGTCTTTGTCCATGGGTCCTTTACACAAGTTACTTGAGTTGACCCTCTCCTTCTTTCCCCATTATCCCTCTCTCTCCTCCCCTCTGGTCACTGTCAGTTTGTTCTTTATTTCCTTGTCTCTGGTTCTATTTTGCTTGCTTGTTTGTTTTGTTGATTAAGTTCCACTTATAGGTGAGATCATATGATATTTGTCTTTCACTGCCTGGCTTATTTCACTTAGCATAATGCTCTCCACTTCCATCTGTGCTGTTGTGAAGAGTAGGAATTCCTACTTTCTTTCTTTCTGTTGTGTAAATGTACCACAGTTTTTTTGATCCACTCATTTACTGATGGGCACTTAGGCTGTTTCCAGCAATTGGATATTGTAAATAATGCTGCAGTGAACATATAGGTGCATATATGCATTGATTCTTCAAAGGTGCATTGATTCTTTTGAATCAATGTTTTGGGCTTATTTGAATATATTACCAGAAGTGGAATCACTAGGTCATAAGAGAGTTCTACTTTTAATTTTTTAAAATAATTCCATACTGCTTTCCACAGTGGCTACACCAATCTGCATTCCCACAAACAGTACAAAAGGGTTTCCCTTTCTTCACAACCTTGCCAACGCTTGTACATATGTAGTATGTGAAATGATGTATCAGTCTGGTATTAGTTGTGTCATCACGATTATCATCATTGTCATCTTCAACTTGAATTCACACTGTCCTTCTAGAAGACTACATTTTTTCTAGAAACTTATTCTTTGTATTAATAAATACAGTCATCAAGATATACACAGTGCCCTTTTTTATTAAAATTAAAAATTCAATTTCTTTACATTTGAAGAAAAGCTATTTTATTTTATTCCCCAACATTTCTATTCTCTCTGCCAACTCAACTTACAAGAAAGGACTCTCAGTTCCTTGGCTTATTTTATGCTTTAAATATCTAGTGAATTTAGGTATCATTTGGTATTTGAGAAGGCTGAGTAGATTATATATAAAGGCTATAATATAAGCACCTGTCTCAAAAAATTCACAACCTTTCTGAATGTCTTCTCACTTCATGAAAAACAGTCATATAATAAACTCTATACTAAATAAATGTTATACGTACTTCTTAGAGCAAAGCACTTCCTGAGAACACTAACAAAGGCACTGACAAAGCTTAAAGAAAGATGGTACAACAGCTCAAGTTTAGGACATATGGAGGGGAAAACTTGAAATGGACAGTGACTATTCATAGCTGAAATCCTTGTCTTGGAAACCTTATCTATGATTAGGTACCTTGAGTAGAATTGACCATAACAGTTACAAAACCAATTGGAATTGGAGTGCAGTGAAGCTTGTGATGTGGAAGAGGGTGATGCTAATGCATTCAAAAATAGTCTGGTTACAACAGTCAAAGGATAATTTTTTACCGTGGTTGAAATAGTACAGTATTGACAATTGAGGTGTGGGGCACAGCTATGCACAGTCAGTAATTGCCTCTGAAATGGAAAATGAATGTTTCAGCAAGATAAAGAATTTACATTTAAATAAGAAAAATCAAGTCAGCATTATCTTTGGATTAGGCTTTCTAAACATTGCTTATATTATATTCTATATTTTTCTTCTTTAAGGTTTGTTTTTTTCATCTAGCTACAGAGATTAGCATCAGAAAAACAAACTCAGTGATGTGATCCTGTATCATTCTCATGTTTTGGAATAGTGAGTTTAGGAAACAGTGAAAAGATAGTTACAGAAAGAAAATAAGATAGTTTACTAATACTTAACTAATGAAGGAATATTCTAAAATGATTATTATGCTCCAAAAATATAGTTATGATAATCAATGTGCCACATAATTTGCATGATAGTTGTTTTCACTTTTTCATTTAAAAACAAATCTCATGTGCCTTTCACTATTTCTATATGCATAAGAGTTCTTGCCATAAATGCAATTCTGATTTTATTTGCATACTTGATAAGGGAAGTATTTTACTTATACTGGTGCTTCATTTTTTAAAAGAGTAAATTATTTAATAAATCAAATACTTGGAATTATTTTAAAGTTGACTAACAGAACGTGAATTTCTATCCCTTAGAAGACTGGAAAAATGTTACTATTATTTTTGGATTTTCAAAGAAAAATAGTTCATAATAGACTGGAAAATAAGAAAGGGTACTAAGAGTGGGAGAAAAATAATGATAAATTTTCAGAAGTCAATGAAGAAAATTGTTTTCTCTTCCAGTTCTCACTCTCACAAAGACGTGTCTCCCCTACCAGAGACGTGTCTCCCCTACCAGAGACATCCCCACATCATGATAGTATAGTTGTTCATATGGAACAACAAACATAGACATATCATCAGCACTCAGTAGAGTTCACTCTTGGTATTGTACCTTCTGTGGGTTTTAAGAATGCTATAGTGACCTCTATCAAAATCCTCTGTGCTCTACCTATTCATCCCTCACTTCCCCCAACTCCAGGAAACCATGGGCCATTTTACTTTCTACACAGTTTTTATTTCTGAAATGTCACATAATTAGAATTGTGTAGTATAAAGCCTTTCCCGATTGTCTTTTTTCACTTAGCAAAATGCAGTTAGGGTTTCTCCATGGCTTTTAATAGTATTTTCTTTATAGCTGAATTCCATTTTATGACTAAACTGTAGCTTGTTTATTCATTCAAAGATTAAACAATATGGTGTTCATCTCTGCACTGTCCACTTTTAGCAAGTCTCCTGCTGAGTTGGTTTAGATGGACTCCTCCTCTCTCCTTATCCAACTTCCCTCCATATCTGATCAATTTCCTCACTCCCACCCTCCCCCGGGAGCTGTCTGACCCCCCAGGATGCCTGTATTCAACAGCATCCTTCTGGGCCACTATACCCTAGTCTTCTGACCTCAATGTTTCCTAAGTGATTTTGAATAAGAAATCAGTTTTTAGAAATTATGAATAAATATGCCATAGATATCTATGTGCAGGCTTTATGTAGACACACATATATTGCATTTGGCCAAATAACTGGTAGGGATTGTTAGATTCTGTAGTAAATCATGTTTAGATTCATAAGAGACTGCCAAAGTGTCTTCCAAAGAGTCTGCACGATTTTACACTTCTACTAGCAAAAAAGGAGAGTTCCTGTCATTCCACATCCTCACTGGCATTTGGTGTTGTCTGTGTCCCATTCTGTCTATTCTGACAGTGGTGAAGTGGTATGTCGGTGTTTTGATTTACCATTTCCTGGTGACATACGTTGTTGAACATCTTTGCATATGCTATCTGCATATCTTCTTTGGTGAAGGGGTGTTCAGGTCTTCTTCCCAACTTTTTATCGTTGGGTTTTAAGAGTACTTTGTATATTTTAAATAATAGTCCTTCATGTGATGTAATTCATTTTCATGAATACTATCTTCTGGTCTGTGGCTTCTGTTCTTAATCTACTGACATTGCCTTTCACAAACCAATTTACCAATTAATGTCTTTCATAGATGGTTCCTTTGGTATTTTATCTGAGAAGTCATGGTTATACTCAGGGTTATCCAAGTTTTATCCTATGTTATCTAGAAGTTTTATAGCTTTACATTTTACTTTTAGATGTACAATATTTTGAGTTAATTTTTGTGAGGGAGGTAAATTTGTGCATAGATTTATTGTTTTAATGTAGATATCCACTGCTGTAGCACCATTTGTTGGAAAAATTATCTTTGTTGAATTAACTTTATCCTTTGTCAAAGATGAGTAGATTACATTTATATAGGTCTATTTCTGAGTTTCTATTCTGCCTTGTTGATCTGTCTGTCTATTCTTTTACCAGTACCACCCTGTCTTGCTTATTATAGGTCTATATTGTCTTGAAGTCAAATAATATCAGTTCTCTAATTTTGTTCTTTAGCTTCAGTATTATATTACTTTTTGCCCATGCACATATATGCTTAAGTCAGATATATGATTAAATCATGTATACACAATTTTATTGGCCAATAACTTGCTGGAATTGTGACTAGGATTTCATTGAACTTGTACATCAAATCATTAAGTACTGGCATCCTGACAATATTGAAACTTCCTATCATGAACATGGAAAATCTCTCCTTTTATTTAGTTCTTTTCTCTTATCTTTCATGAGAATTTTATAGTTTTCCTCATATAAATCCTATATATACATATATTATTAGAAATATACCTAAAGATAGTATCCCCCTACATTATTCACAGTTTCATTTTCCATGGTTTCTGTCACCACAGTCAACTGAAGTTTGGAAATAATACATGGATAATCTCAGAAATAAACAATTTATAAATTTTTTAAAGATTTTATTTATTTATCTTTAGAGGGGAAGGGAAGGAGAGAAATATCAATGTATGGTTGCCTCTCATGAGTCCCCTGCAGGAAACTGACCTGCAATTCAGGCATGTGCTCTGACTGGAAATAGAACCACGGTCCTTAAGTTCGCAGGCCCATGCTCAATCCACTGAGCTACACCAGCCAGGGCACAATTTATAAATTTTAAATTGAGTGCTATTCTGAGTAGCACTATAAAATCCTTCAGTGTACCACTCCATCCCACCTTGGATTTGAACTATCCTTTTGTTCAGTGTATGCAAGCAGTATGGGCTACCCACCCGTCAGTCACTTCATAGTTGCCCTGCTTGTTAAATCAACTGCAGTGGTCTGACAGTGCTTGTGTTCAGGTGATCCTTATTTTGATTAGTAATGAACAAAAATAGCATTGCTGATAATTTGAATATGCCATAAAGGAATTATAAACTGTTTTCTTTAAGTAAAAATTCTTGACCTAAAAAGGTATATTGTCATTTTACATAATTACAAGAAAGTACAGTTAGATATTATAAGAGCAGGAGAGAGACCATATTCACATAACTTTTATTGCAGTATACTATTATAATTATTTAATTTCATTAATTTTCAATCTTCTACTGGTTCTAATTTATAAATGAAACTTTATCATAGGTTTGTATGTATAGGAAAAAACAGTGTATGTAGGGTTTGGTGCTGTTTATAGTCTCAGGCATCTACTGGGGGACTCTCGGAATATATCCCTACGGATAATGAAGAATTGGTATATTTCATAAGTTGGGTGCTAATATAAATGCAGTGTGTTTTTAATTTTCAATTCCATTTGTTTATTGCTGGAACACATGAAAACTATTGACTTTTATTAGTAACGTTATACCCTCCAATATTGCTATAGTCAGTTATTAGTTTGAGGAGATTTTCATTGAATATTTTAGATTTTTCTCCACATATAATCATGTCATTTGCAAAGAAAGGTAGTTTTATTTCTTCCTTCCTAACATGTATAACCTTTTGTTTTTACTTCTAAGCTCACTGCATTAGCCAAGACTACTACTCTGATATTTAAAAGCAGTGGTGAGACAGATATGCACTTGACCATGATCCTAGTGGGAGTGCTTTGAGTTTCTCTCTATTAAGGATGACATATACTGGTGTTTCATAGATATTGTTTATATATTTGAGAATGTCCCCATTGATCCTTTGTTTTCTGGTAGTTTTGAAATGCTTTGGTGTTTAGATTTTACAAGTGTTTTTATTCTGCATATAGGATATAATCATTTTTCTTCATTAGCCTGTTAATATGGCAGGTTACATAAATTCATATTCAGGTGCTGAACAGCACTGCATCTCTAAAATAAATTATATTTGGTTGTGATCTACAAGTCAATTTATACATTTTCTAATTCTATGCTCTAATATTTATTGAGAATTTTTAAATTTGTAGGTCTGTAGTTTTCTTTCTTGTAGTATCTTTATCTCACTTGATTTTAGGGTAATGCTATAATCATAAAGTGAATTAAGAAATGCCAACCCCCATACTCTAAAATAGATTATAAAAAATTGGTATAATTTCTTCCTTAAATGTTTGGTAGAATTTATTAGTGAATTCATCTGGACCTGACAATTCCTGTTTTAGAATATTATTCAATATTATTTAAATTTTTCTAAAAGAGTTAGGTGTATCCAGCTGTCCCTTTTTCTGCAAGAGTTTTAGCAAATTGTATCTTTCCATGAATTGGTCCATTTGATTGATTTTTTTTATCAAATATGTGGGCATAGTATTACTTATATTCCTTTGTTATCATTTTAATATCTATTAGACCTATACTGTTTTTCTTCTTTCTGCTACTAATAATTTCTTTTTTCTCATAGCCTGGCTAGCAGTTTAATGATTTTTTAAAGATGGTTATTTTCTTTTTACTTAGATGCATTTTATTTATTTTAATTTTTTGGTTACTATGTCTAAATATTCCATTATTATTTTTATTGTTGTTCAAGTATAGTTTTCTGATTTTATTGAACTTTTCAAAGAATTAGCTTTTAGTTTTGTTGAATTTCTCTGTTACTTTTCTGCTTTTAATTTTATTGTTACCTGCTGTTATTTTTAAAAATATTAATTATTAGATACTTTATTTTTATTTTAATTTTTGAGAAATCTCTTACTGTTTCTTTTTTTGTATTTTTTAAATTTATTTAATTATTGTTCAAGTACAGTTTTCTGTTTTTTTACTCCCATCCCAGCCCATCCCCCTCAGTGCTCCCCACCTCCCTCCCATTTCCACCCCTCTTAGTTGTTTTCCATGTGTCCTTTATACTAGTTCCTGTAAATACTTCCCCTTTTTCCCCTGAAATTCCCTCCCTTCTCCCCTCTGGTCATTTTCCCCCTGTTCTCTATTTCAGTGTCTTTGTTTTTATTTTGCTTGCTTGTTTGTTTCATTGTTTAGCTTCCCATTAAAGGTGAGATCATACGGTATTTGTCTTTTAACACCTGGCTTATTTCACTCAGCACAATGCTTTCCAGCTCCATCCATGCTGTTGTAAAGGGTAGGAGATCCTATTTTCTTTCTACTGCATAGAATTCCATTGTGTAAATGTAGCATAGCATTTAAAAATAGCAACCAATTGAGAATGAGTATCTATGTTTTACAATAGGAAATATATGAGGTCTGTCCAGGTGGTATCCAGCCATATAATATGAAAAATAGAGACATTTATTAAAGAAGATACAAGAAACATTGTACCTAGGACAATGACACCTCAGTCCCCTTGCAAGTAAGCACCTAACACAGTTCTTCCAATTGCCATCAGCTGCCCCATTGTATTTCCTGAATCTCACTGATGGTCTGAAATCTCTTCCCCCCCCCCGCCACATTTTTTTGTTACTCAAGTACAGTTGTCTCCATTCCCCCCCACACCTCTTCCCCTTACCCCAGCCATCCCCACTTTCCACCCTTGATCCTATCCCTCTGTGATTTTGTCCATGTGTCCCTGATACAAGTTCCTAAAAAACCTCCCTCCTTTCCCCCCCATTATTCCCTCCCACCTCCTGTCTTGTTACTGTCAGTTTGTTCTTAATTTCAATGGTTCTGGTTATATTTTGCTTGCTTGTTTGTTCTGTTGATTAGGTTCCACCTGTAGGTAAGATCTTATGGTGTTTGTCTTTCACTGCCTGCCTTATTTCACTCAGCATAATACTCTCCAGATCCATCCAAACTGTTGCAAAGGGTAGGAGCTCCTTCTATCTTTCTGCTGTGTAGTATTCCATTGTGTAAATGTACCATATTTTTGACATACTCATTTACTGAGGGGCACTTAGTTTTCTGTCAACACTTGGCTATTGTAAATTGTGCTGCTATGAACATTGGGGTGCATAGGATCTTTTGAATTGGTGTTTCAGGGTTCTTAGGATATAATCCCAGCAGTGGAATTGCTGGATCAAAAGGCAGGTCCATTTTCAGTTTTTTAAGAAAATTTTATACTGTTTTCCACAGTGGTTGTACCAGTCTGCAATCCCACCAACAATGGATTAGGGTCCCCTCTTCTCCACAACCTCTCCAACACTTGTTTGTTGCTTTGTTTATGATGGCCATTCTGACCGGTATAAAGTGGTATCTCATTGTGGTTTTAATTTGCATCTCTCTGATAGCTAGTGATATTGAGCATCTTTTCATGTGTCCCTGGATCTTCTGTATCTATACTGTTTCCATAGTGATTACATCAACATACATTCCCACCAATAGTACATATGGTTCCCTTCTCCTTACATCCTTCCCAATACTTGTTATTTCTTATCTTTTTTGATAATAGCCATTCTAATATGTGTGAGAGAAGATCATCTGTAGTTTTGATTTGCATTTCTCTGATGATTAGTGATATTAAACACCTTTTTGTGTACCTGTTGTACATCTAGATATCTTCTTTGAAAAAAGCCTACTCAGATTCTTTGTCCATTTTTAATGGACTTGTATGAGTTTGTAAATTGATTTTGAATATTAATTATTTATCAGAAATTTGATTTTTCAAATATTTTCTCTCATTTCATAGGTTGCCTATTCATTTTGTGGTGGTTTTCTTTGCTGTGCAGAAGCTTTTTTTTTAAATGTAGTTTCATTTATTGATTTTTGCTTTCATTGTCTCTGCTCCCTGTATCCAATCTGAAAAATCACCATCCAGACTAGGGTCATGCACCCACCACCCACAGTTTCTGCTAGGAGTTTTACGGTCCGAGGTTTTATGGTCAGCTCTTCAATTTGTTTTGAGTTAATTTCTGTGTATGTTGTAAAATAGGAATTTTATTTTATGAAACATGTAGCCAGTAAAAAAGAGGCAGATCTAAATATGTTTATATTAAGGATAAAGTTCCTTATTTCTTATAATTTCTATGGATAAAGTTCCATATTTTTTATAATTAAGTGAAAAAAGTTGGAAAGCATATAAGAATATAATCCCATTAGAGGGAAAATACTTATAAATGCACGTATATATCTATGCATACATGTGTTAGTACATAGAGTATAAATACATAGATAAATGTATATATACATGTGTGTAAATGAATAAAGACCAAATTATTAATAGTGGTTATAGCTTGAAAGTTCATAGAATTGGTCAGAGTTGACTGAGGAACTATTACTTTTTAGTGTCAGAATTTTTTTAAACATTTGTTTTTTAATAAAACATTTGAGTTTTATTAAAAAAATAAAATAATTGACTGATAAGACAGATACTTAGCTTTTTCCAAATCATATCCAATCAATATACCAAATATGATTTAAATGTATAGTTAATGATATTTCTGCAAAAAGTTACTTTTTAAAAATTCTGTATTACCTATAATGGAATCTGTCAACATGAAAAAATCTTCTTTCTTGATACATAATTTTTCTCATTTCATAATTCAGGGTTTTAATCTAAAGTTAAAAATGCAGACTAAATACGATAGTATAAGATTATAAGCCAATTTTTCCATCGATGAGAGTTATACTTAAACTATACATGGGCTCCCACATATTATAAATCCAGGAGAAGAAGGGAGCTGAGGTGATTCAAGGAGTATTCAACCCACTTTAGTATTAGCTAAGCTTTAACGATACCTCTCTTCCATTCATATCCCAACATTCATGTGTCATAATGCTTTGACAGGTCTCATTTCTGCCTGCAAAAATAACTTCAGAGTCCCTTGACATTTATCATCTAAATTTACATAAACAGCGACTTTTTTTTTCAAAAAGAATAGAAAGGAGAAGCAGAGTTTATTCAAGAGTTCTTTGATTTTTTTCTTGACTTGGTGTGCAAGGTGTGGGGTGAGATTAGCTGTCTGGTTTTATAATAATGTAGAAACCAGAAGAAAGCTAGTGATCTCGATTCTTTTAATAACTTTGGGAAATATCTGGGTAATTAACTATATAATTCCCCCAAGGGCAGCAAAATTTATGCATTTTTTGATTCATTCTTTAAAACAGAAATATAGAAAGAGACTTTAAAACCATGATTCTCCTTCATATCTTCACAGGTCAATGAAACAAAATTTTCCTTTCAATTATACATTTCTTTAAGTATCTCAAAATGGATCTATATCATATTTAAAAAAATACAATAATACAATTCCCAACTGGCCATTTGGATTTTTTTACTCAAATGCTATTTTGTTCAAATCTGCTATGTTAATTTAAAAGCTGACCTTTATAAACATCTCTTTACCTTTAAGAAAATAAATTACTTTAGTCACTTAGTCACTTTAGAAATACTAAGTGACTAATTTGTGGATGTATAATTAGAAGCTTGTTGGGTTCTGTTACTGTTCCATGAATTATCAACCAAAGCATGGTGGGGGATTAATTAGAACTATTACATGAATCCCAAAAGTGATTTTTTTCTTTTGGTTCTGAATAAATGTAACCACATTAGACACACAAATCACCATACTCTATAAGCTAATCAGTTCTTCTAAGGCAGTATAATAAAACCATCTTGTACCCTAAGGATTTGTAATCCCATCCACGTTTTAGGAACATAGAGACCAGCAGGAGCTGCTTTATATTTACCCTATATTTTCATTAATATGATGAACCCACAAGATCCAGACCTCAAAACTGAACAGTAACCCTAGTCTAAAAATGGTGTTTAATAAAGATGATACTCAATACTGAAATCAGGTACTTGAATTTGAGGGAATGTTGAGACATACTTGCTCACTTCCTAGCCTTACCGCCATCACTCTTTCTCTGACTTCTGAACCTTTGCTCAGTCACCGTAATGCATGTCTCTTGATCTCAGTGCTATTTTGCACATTGTCTTTCTTTACCCTGAGCCACTTTTTCTCTTCTCCCAATCACTGTCTAATTTATTCTTACTTGTTATACAGTCATGAGTTCCGATATCACCTCTGCAAACAACTGTGTAAGCCATACTGCCTCCGATAAAAGGTCAGGGAAATATGTTTGACTTTCAAAGTATTACGTGCTTTCTCTTCATAGAACTTAATATAGTTGGTAATTATGCTTATGTGAATTGTTTGACTAGTCTGTGGTCACTCTTGGGATTATAAAACTTCATGACATTAGGAAAATGCCTACTTTGCTCATCATTTTATTTTGGTGCCATGCACAATGAATGATGTTTACATTATATTTATTTAATATGTGTTGAATATATGAATGAGAAACAACATTTAGTTTATTCCTCAAACTGAACAAGCAAGCACTGACATGAAAACTGGCCCTATACAGTATTCTAAACCTCTCTGCGTCTCACAAAAACCACAGAAATGCAAATCACTCAGGGAACAGTTCTTCTCAGTACTCTGACATAGAGTAGTAAGTTGTTCTTACAATTTTTTTTACACAGCACCAGAAGCGGCAGAAAGATACTACCCAGCTCCCCACCTCATAATCACTTATATGTACAGTGTAGTAAAGATGCTAAAATGATCATTGGAGATGGTGAAGACAAAGGCCAACTACCATTAAAACAGGAAAATATAAAAACATTTTCTGAAAGAGTCAGTGGATGAGGCTATCTCTCTGTGACGTGTTATTAAAACTAAATAATTTTGTATTTTAGAAGTGATAGTGATCTGTAGACTGTGAAATAACACAACTTAGGGTAAATCCCTAATACTTAATTTCAGTCTTCATCATATAGTAGGTTCTGGCAAAACATTTCTTGAATTAATAAATATATCAGTACGTTTTTTTAAAAATATGATAAGCTATCGAAAATCCTCCATATGGGGAAAGAAGTTTAAAGCATAGCTAACACTGATGCAATCTTTCCCATGTTCTTTATTTTGGACTCATGGACAATACCAATTAATCATGGCCCTCTATCTACCTGAACCTGGATACGGCCTCAAAGTTCTCTTGTACAAAAAGCTCCATGCATGACCCATTGATACACATTGGACTAAAAATTGACCACCCTTGCATAGACTACCCAACAATTATAGTTATCTCTGTTACCTGATAAGTAGCCTTGAAAACTGACCAAAGTTTGATGGAATAACCTTGTTGAAAACAACAATCAATGGGTGTATTTTTGACATTAATAGAAGTCTGTTATTTTCTAATGTGATCTCCCCATTCTTTCAGGTCTAAACTATATCTGAGCATTCTTTTAATGGTTTATCAGGTTTAAAATTAGTTCATTTGTACTGATTTTCACAGCATGCTTGAAGCAAAATGACATGCTGTTTCCTTTATTTAAAAGATTATTTCTTTTCCTATTATGGAATGCAAATGGCAGCAGATCTTCCAAGAAACTGATGGGGAATGTGTGAAATTTTCTCTATTTGTCATACTTTCTTAATATATGAAATATAATAATGAGGCATCAAGAATTTCTCTCTTTAAATTTTCTCTCCTTTCAGAACCACTAACATTTATTTTTTTCTCTCCTCTGTCATTGAACAGTCTCTTCAAAAATTTCTTTATATGTTATTAAAACTATGTTATTTAAACTTCTCTGCACTTGAATTACTTTTATTCTTTTTAACCACGCACCCAACTTTTTCCTCAAGCCCATGATTGGGCAAGGAAACCTCAGGGTGAGATGACAATGTTTAATTTCATATAAGGCCACTGTCCTGAAGCCTTCTGATGCTTCATGAAGGACCCTTTTCTGTTAGGGGCCCCGACATGAAATCACTAAGGTGTTAATTTAGAACATTGTTGCAATATCAGATTGTCTCTTCTTTTGTGCTTTGTTACCCATGATCGAAACAGAATCTAAGGTGTTCACTACTGCTCTTTAATGGATCTGCGAAGGAATCCATCCAAAGCTTTTTCTAGTACTTTTATTGTCTTCAGATTCTAGATGTTCTGCCTTGTTTTCTTGGGACCTTTGTTCCTCTCTTGGTCCTGTGTATCCTTAATTTTTATGTAAAAGTGACTCATCAGACAACAGTGTCATATTTTATGTCATGCATGTCCATCATAAATTCATTAGACCCAGTGGAAGAATCCGGTAAATGAAATCCAGGATTACTCTATTGTGATGGTAAAATCTCCTGTGTGTTACTTCCTTATTGAGATTTTCTAGATCCACTCCTCAAGTTGTTTGATTATCTGTTCCAAGGAAGCCAGCAGTCAGGCAGTTTAGAATCGGTCAGCTCTATGATTCTATGTCTTGATATACTGGAAGACACAGAGAGAGTTGATTGTGACAAACACCCAATGACAAATACAACTTTTACTTTACTTACATAGTGAAGTACTTACATGGCTTCACTAAACCATACAAGAGTTTTTGAAATTTTTGTTAATCAGTACTGTTCTTTAAATTACCTCTTTCATTTGCTTGCCTACCAATAAAGAACACTTGATGATTAAGCCAATAAATAACATGATTTTAATTATTATAAATGTTAGAAATAAAAGGTTATGAGTTGAATTTGAATCTTAAGTTTTAAAATTCTTGATATTTTAGGATTGTTTAATACTATGAAAATCCCTATTCCATTTCAGATAAGATTTTATATTTTTAAATATTACACATTTGAAACAATTCATTTAATTTCTAAATACTTTCAATTGCATCAACCCAAAAGATTTAGAGGGGACCAACATTCATTTTTAAAATTATTTATTTATTATAAATACAACTTTTAACAACAACTAAACCACCTTCTTATACCACACATAAGAATAAATTCAAAATGGATCAAAGACTTAAGTGTTAGACCTGAAACAATAAAAATCCTAGAAGAAAACATAGGCAGCAAAATCTTAGACATTGCTCATAGTAAGTTTTTATCAGATATATCTTCCCAGGCAAAGAAAACAAAAGAAAAAATAAACAAGTGGGACTACATCAAACTAAAATGATTTTAGTTTTCATCAACAAAATAAAAACAGAATCCACAGAATGGGAGAACATATTTGCCAATACATCTGATAAGGGGTTAATATCCAAAATTTACAAACTACTCATAAAACTCAACACCAAAAAAAAAATGACCGATAAAAAATGGGCAAAGGTTGTAATGATTACTGAAAATACCTATAATTAAGGAAAACAATTCAAAGTAAGGGAATTCAACAAAGTATCTTAAAAGGAACCCAAGATAGAGAAAATTAATTTGGATTTAAGTTGTATATAGTAATAATAGCCAGAGCTAAGAAGTTTACTATACTTCTATAGTATTCTTTTCAGGTGCTGCATTGTTGCACACATTTATGTATTCATTGCATATATACATATATACACGTACATATATATTATATAATGCATTATAAGAGATTGTCCTTAAAAAGGCCTAGTGCAGTGCTGGTCACGTAATTGTATGAAGAGATAACTAGTTTTAAGATCCGGCAAATAAAATCCACATTTGTCGTTAAGTTTCTTCTGGTTTACCTTATAGAGATGAAAGAAAAACAGGGTCCTACATCACTAAGTAAATCTTCAATGAAGAAAGAAGCTAAGCACATCTCTTGCAGCCTTAAATCTAAGAAGCAGTATCTAAAAACAAAAAGCACCTCTAGGCTTCTAGCCAAAATTTTAACATTTTTCTTATAGTCGAAGACAGGTCGAGAAAAATTTCATCTTCTAAATTTCAGAAAATCTTTCATTGGGTGCAGAGAATAGCAAAATGTGCTTTAAGGTACACTGTGTTTTAGGGCTTTGTAATTTCTATAATAATCCATTTTAGTTGGTGAAGATATTCATATTTAATACTTTAAATTTTATCCTATCTTTATAGGATAAATCCTTTTTTTAATCTTAATACATTCTTACAAGAAACAGTTAAAATTTTGGTGTGAAAAAAATACAAACTCATTTGTCCTTAAAATATATTTATTTAAGCTTTGTAAATAAGTGATTTTATCTCTGACTTAATAGAATAAAAATAATTCATATACTAAACATAAAAATATTTTTACAGCAAAAATTTAAATTTATAAAAATTAGAAGATATTTTACTTTACTTGCCTCTGGGTAATATGTAGCTTTCTGACATTTCATTAAATGTAATTAAGCTAAGCTATTCATATCCTTATTGAGGCACATTTAAGATCACTTCTGTAGAAACCCTGATGCTAGTTTAAATAATTCAACTGTATTATAATAACAGAAACATCTGTTCAATTCATAAAATGCTCTACGTTAGAATGCAGGTTCTGCAATACAGAATATATTAAATCTAAAACAAAGGAGCATAAAAGATAGATTTTATATCTCATAAATATAATAGATTTCAAGATGACTTAATTTATTTAAGATTTGCAGAATAATTTTTTTTATTTAGGTAAAACCCAATAGTCTGAGCTTCTGTTTATTGCCCTGATTTTGATAAACTTGCTAAATATCCATTTTAGTTTGCAATAGTATAAAATGACTTTTATTTTTATTCAAAATTCTTCTTCATCTAGAAGGTATTTTATTCCATTGAGTTATAAATTTGTTATCCTTGCTTATATTACAAATAAGATCAGTCTATGTAGGTCAGTGCCAGTGTTCTTAGTATCATTTTAAGGCAGAGATGCTTGTCCAGTCATCCTATATCATTAGACAACTGTATTCTACAAGAGTAGGAAGATGATTGGTTGAAGTCTGAACTTCAAATTTAACAACTTTTCTACTTCAGCAAATGGTACAGATTATAAGTCCGACAAGAGAATGTTCCTTAATTGTTTGCAAAGTGTCCTGCTTAACCAATAATATTTGAACAATACCAACAGCAGATGTTTCTAACCTTCCAGGATATAATTTTTGTTTGTTCCCATCATCATCACTTTTTCACTTTTTAAGTGCCCTGTTTTTCAGATGACTTGGTTCTACTGTTGCTCACATCAGCTGTCTGCAGCTATCAAAACAACTAGATACAATGGCCGATACTTACTGACAGTTTAAAAATTACATTCCCAAAACATTGAAGTTGCACATTGGCTAAGAATTTTAGCACAATTCAGAAATGTTTGGCTTATTTACAGAGTTATCAAATTCTTTTCTGAGATAACAGCAAGATCAAATTCTTTTCTGAGATAACAACAAGCACCAGGTAACTTTATCTTTTAGTGTTGTTGGTGAACATCTTACTCTTCTAGGAGGACCTCAGAAAAGAATTATTAACTGCCGATTTCATCAACTGCTTAATTAATTTACCATTACAGACATAAGCACATTTATGACAGTAATCCCAACTGCAGTACACATTTAAAACTATTTAAAATGAACTCAGATTCCTTTTTGAAAAAGTATATATAGTATAAAGAAAAACAAAATATTCAAGTAGATCGTGAATACAATCTATGACTCAGTCCCTCTCTGCACAGGGAGTTTTAATTGAACTCATCTTAATTTTGAGAGGAATTATTTGATGCTGGCATGCAGTAATTATGATTAATACCCTATCCCTTTTTCCAAACTTACTCATGTTTTGTGTGATTGCTTGTTTATTTTTGACAAATTAACTGTCTTTCTTAACTTTGCAGTACTTACATGTTTTTTTCATATATCTAGTAAACGTATGTGGGGGACATACTTCATGGAATTAGTGGTCCCATATGAAGTTTACAGTGGCAGAAAGTTTAGACAATGAGAATAATATGCACTCAGGTGCAGCTATTTGATTCATTTGTTGTTGGCAGCAAGCCCCCAAATAAGGACAATTGTTCACCTAGATTCCCATGAGTAGAAAACTGGGTTAACTAAACTACAATGTATTGATATTATGGAAAACTATGTGTACCACTTAAAAACGATTTAATTTTATGTCTGTTTCTATAGAAAAATCTTTCAAGTAAAAGGCTGAATGAAAATAGCTTAATACATAAAATGTTACATCCATATTAAATACACATATAAATGTAATGACAAATATACAGAATTATGTATATTTTATAAGTATTTTCTCAGATAATTAAGGAAGTACAAGGATATCACCTGGAAACACAAATATCAGATTAAAATATCAGTTACCAGTAGCGGGGACAAATGGAAACAACTGTACTTGAATAACAATTTTTAAAAAGTTAATACAAAGTTCTGGCTGGTGTGGCTCAGTGAATTGAGCATGAGCCTGTGAACCAAAGGGTTGCCAGTTCGATTCCCAGTCAGGGCACATGCCTGGGTTGCAGGCCTTGGTGGCATGTTTTCATTAGGGGGCGTATCGTATGAGAGGCAAACATTGATCCTCTCCTTCTCCCTCCCTTCCCCCATCTCTAAAAATAAATAAATAAAATCTTCAAGTTAAAAAAAATTTTTTCCTTTTATCTGCCAGTGTGGGCATTGTGTTTATGCTAGTGTTATGCTCTGTAGAAAAATTGTGTCAATATTAAAAGAATTCTCAGGCCAACACAATTGTATATTTAATACTTGTAAGGAAACAAAATAATAGAGCAGACCATAGTGTTAAATAATTTGATGCTTCGCGCAAGTCTAATGTTATGCATCACAGTTTTTAAAAATTTTAGTGTGTTTATTAGAATGAGAAATGGAGAGAAAATGCAAAATTTAAAAGTGAAGTACTGAAATAAATGTATTTTAAAATGGGAAAAATATAGCAGTTACCTTTGCCAGAACATGTTTTGGATTATGTGTATATCAACAGAAATTTGAACTCAATGAATATTGTCTGATGATTTTTAAATAATAATGTATTCATTATGCATAACAACAACAAAACACGTGTTTATATTATGAAACACTTCTCAACAAAAATACAAGCTGATTTCCATGTAGGTGTTCAGTGAAACATATTGTAACAAAACATTAAGCATCACTTGTAAATGGCACATATTTGAATGCAAACTACTTGAAAACAGTTCTGTTTTCTTGGGAAAATATTAATTATATAATTTTATTATTTTTTAATTTAAAAGATGACTTACACCACATCAAATATTAACCTTTCCTATAGCCTAATTATTATAAATACAGAATTAGAGCTTGCTAGATTATTTTTCATAAAATCTAGTTAAACGGAACTAATGCTAATTCCAAGCAAATAAACTGTATTGGTTTTAGTTATCTTATTAATCAGGTAGGTTTAGATTATAAGTGACAAAAGACATAACTCAACTTAATAGAAAAAATACAAGTATATTTTTTGGTCTATAAGATGCACTCCCCCCCAAATTTAGGAGGAAAATGGGGGTGCATCTTACAGTCTGGAGCTTTACACTGGTGAAATATTACATTATTGATGTTATTAAATATTTTACCATAGTCTTTGCTTCAAAATTTTTTCCTATTTTCTCCTCTAAAACCCAGGTGCATCTTATGGTCTGAAAAATACGGTATACTGCCAGAGATTTCCTGGGTAAGAGAACTCTAGGTCAAGTGCAAGTCACATGCCCTTCCCTACCCCATCAGTAGGGCCAAGCAGTAGTTCCACTAAAAATCATTTAGAATGAGCAAATTCCTCCCCATGATGAGTGGGGAGTGAGGAGAGGTACATAGAGTTTTAGTACTTACTGCTACAATGAACCTGTCAGTAGGACACAGCACATGTTACCCACTATAGCTTGCCCTCTGACTTTTTCCAGGTTCTTTGCTAGGTTTCCAATCTGGCAATCTAGGTTTGCTCTTTAATATTGATGGATGATTTTATCTTTCTTCACTTGACATCTTTTATTTCTCTGAAACATACTTTTCAGTATTTCACCAAAATCCTCTAATTCTGTTTTTGCTTTCCCAGGCATTAGGCAACTTTGACATTTTTCAGAATTATTCTTAGTAAGGTAATTTCATCAGCACTATAGATCAGATTGGGAAATTAGACAAGGACTTGTACAATGATAAGTTTTAAATATGTTTAAGTGTGTATATGAAAATTTAAAAATGAAGAATTTATAAAGGCCTAACTGTTGTTACATAACTTTGTAAATAGTTTGTACTTTAAGATAATAGAAACTCCAAACAGAAATTATTGGATTTTAGAGCATATAGCTTTGATCAGTAATGGAATGTAATCATCAACCTACCTAAGCTGGGTAGTAAATATCGAAAGAAACTTGATCCTTGAGTTTAGTACCTGCCTGGGTTTTTTCCCACTGCATGGTGTATAACAACAAAAATAAAACAAGTGTTTGGAACCAGAACTGCCTCAATGTTCTCCTACTGGAGCCCCGGATAGGACATTGCAAAACATATTCTCCCACTAGTTTTGTGATTTCACTTATGTTTCTAGCAATTGTGATCGCTTGATTTCCCAATCTGTGATTACCATCAATAAGGAATGGATTAAACCTATTCTGAGGGAGTAAAATAGGGTTCAATACATTCCTCCTTCCATAAGTCATCTTATTCTTACTCTTCTTCACATACAAGCCTTATATTTTTGCTCTAAATTCTGTCTTCTTTTCTCCTCTGGGTATTTACCCAATTCTTCCCATTTATTCTTCTGTTTTTATCTATTGCCAGTACAAAGGGTCAATAAAAAGTTCAATTCTTCTATATCCAAAAAAATTATCTTGACCTCACTTCTTACTGAAGTATCATACTTTTATCTTTAAAAAATTCTATAAAGTTAAGTGTAGCTTTTGTTATTTGCAGTTCTCCTTTTCCACTAATTCTTCAAAGTATTGCAACCATTGTGTGCCTGTAAATTGATTTTAAATAGGAAATTAAAAACCTTCAAGTTGCCAAAATTGACAGCAATGTATTCTTAGGCTTCATTCCTAAAATTTTTCCATTATTTTGGCAACATCTTCTTGAGACTCAACTTATCTTTAATTCTGTGACAATACTATATATATTTTTCTTCTCTCTTTCTTTATGTCTCCTCCCCAATATTCAGACATTTGTTACTTGACATCTACTTAAAGCTGTTCCATGTTAGGGGCTGGTCTATTTGTTGTTTGTTCTTTTTTCCCTTCTTCTTTTTTTTTTTTTTGCCTGGCCTTAATTAAAGGCATTGAGTATGCTTTTTTGATTGAACTATCCATATTTTCCAATTTTATGAGATTGACATATAACAGTGTATGTGTATGCTATACAATGTGATTATATATAGATATTATATATAAATATATATAATCAAATAATGATCACAATAGAGTTCATTAATACCCCCATCACCTCACATACTTTAGTCATTGCATTCAGTTTCCTCTGTCTTCTCTGCTTTCTGTGCAGTGACAGCCATTCACAGAGCTTTGACTTTTATCTAAATGACAACAACAGTGTAACCACTATGCCAATTCAGGCATCTCCTCTGAAGTCTAAAACCTTATTTCCACATTCCTGTTGAACATGTCTAGGAAGATCTAGCTCATTGACACTACAAATGTATGAGATTTATACATTAAATAATAGTGTTACTTCCTTGGCCTGTTTTTCATTTTGTATCTCAGGATATAACTTACCATGTTAACCGAGTTATTGATTTTAATGTCCTTTTTGACCATTGTCTGTCTTTTTATCCCCACAAGCAATCTTCAAGTCAGAGTTTCTAACTCAGGAGTATTTTCAGAATCTTTATATTCTATTCCAAGAAACATTCATAGATCAGATATTTTTAAATACACTGCTATTTTCTATTTCTTTTTTATTGCTCTCGGATACCCATGATTTCTTATTTACCAACTATTCATTTTGTGGGACTACTTCTGAAATTGTCTTCATTAGAAAAAATTTTGTTTCACTCTATTGTTCAAAGTTCTTCCTTAAGTTCTATAATATTTTTCTCTTACATGAATCAGAGTCCTCTCATTCATATGTGATCTTCATTTTTTCTGAAGTACCTGTGTATTTTTTTAAGATTGTATTTATTTATTTTTAGAGATAGGAGAAGGGAGGGAGAGAGAAAGTGAGAGAAACACTGATTGGTTGCCTCTCACTTGCACCCCAACAGGGTGTGGTCCACAACCCAGGCTTGTGCTCTGACTGGGAACCAAAGCGGTGACCTTTCACTTTGCAAGATGACACTCAACCAACTGAGCCATGCTAATCAGGGTGTCTGTGTCTTTTAGGTAGACTCTTCTCCAACCTTCAAGATTTATGTCAAGTACCAAGCCATTTTTGAAGCTTATTAAGCTTCAAAATGGGCAGTCAATAATACTGCAATAACTATCTATGGTGCCAGTTGGGGTGTTGAAAATATTAAGGAGAACACTATGTAAAGTATATGATTGTCTAACCAGTAAGCTGTGCAACTAAAACCAATACAAAGCTATATTCATTGCCTCACATTGTATAGATGCATTTATTTCTCAACTCTTCTTTTGTTAATTGATTGTAACTTTGATGTGATGATTTAAAAAGTGGCTCTTAAGACAGAATGGTTGACTCAAATTATCAATTCATAAATCCTAACAGCACTGCTTGCATAATTTTCTTAATATGCATGCCTCAGTTTCCTCATTTAAAAATATACTAAGGAATCTACTTTTTAGGGGTTTTATGAGTGCTTAATACAAAATATATATGTACAGCACATGCAAGAGTGCTTGGAAGATGTTAGAACTAATAGATGTTAAGTATAATAGTGGGAGTAGGAGTTGTAGTGAGATACCACTTCACACAGGTCAGAGTGGCTATTACAAACAAATCAACAAATGAAAAGTGCTGGCGAGGATGTGGAGAAAAGGGACCCCTAGTACGCTGTTGGTGGGAATGAAGACTGGTGAAGCCACTGTGGAAAACAGTATAGAAATTCCTCAAAAAATGAAAAATGTAACTGCCTTTTGATCCTGTAATTCCACTGTTGGGATTATACCCTAAGAATTCTGAATCACCAATTCAAAAAGAACCTATGCTGTGTTCATAGCAGCACAAATGATAATAGCCAAGTGCTGGAAATGGCCTAAGTGCCCATCAGTAAATGAGTGGATCAAAAAACTGTGGTACATTTACATAATGGAATACTATGCAGCAGACAGAAAGAAGGAGCTCCTACCCTTTGCAAAAGCATGGATAGAACTAGAGAGCCTTACTCTAAGTGAAATAAGCCAGGTGGTAAAAGACAAATACCATATGCTCTCGCCTATATGTGAAATCTAATCAACAAAATAAACAAGCAAGCAAAATATAACCAGAGACAAGGAAATAAAGAACAAACTGACAGTAACCAGAGGCAGGAGTAGGGATAATGGGAAAAAGAAGAAGAAGGGTCTTCAAAGAGCCTGTATAAAGGACCCATGGACAAAGACAACAGGGTTGGAAGTGAGGATTGAATGTGGGAAATGGGGATGGGTAGGGTGGGGAGAAGTAATGGGAGGAAAATGGTGAAAACCATAATTGTACAACAATTTTTAAAAAGGAAAAAAGATTATGTACTATAGTGATAGAATTATTCATTCCCACCCTTTCAGAAACAATAAGAATGCAGGTTCTGTTGGTTTTTCCTCTTCTTCATTTAAAAAATATTTTCATTAAGAATTATCAGCTCTGTGTAAGCAGACCATATATATGAGTGTCATTCAAGCACGAGGTTTTCTAAAGATACTTTTCTAATTTATGTTTAGTTAAATTTCTACTTTTATCCTACATTTTAAAAATGTAATAGAGTAAAATTTTACTTTGTATATTCACAGTAGTATATGGCGGCAGTTGTGTTAGATACACAGACATTGGATAACAGTCTTCAGCAACACACTAAGAGGAAGATAGTCCTTCCTTCCTTATAGGTACCTGGATGCAGGGTTTGTGATAAAAAAATTAAAGGATGCAAAATTTAGTATATGCATCCTACTACGTTATTTATGATAACCCTGGTGTTGAAAATATTAAGAAAGGCAGGATATCATCTGTTTATGAAAAATTTTCTTTCTTTAGAACTGATAGAAAGGAAGGCAAACTAATGATGTTCTGATTCTGATATTATTTGTCAAAAACGGTTTTCACTAGCCAACACAATCCAACCAGCCATTCATTCTGTTTTAGTAAAATATTTTTTCTATAATAATTTTTTGAGTCTCGAATAATTCAAACTCACTTTCCTCTAGAAAGTGAACCAATGAGAATAGAGAATCCTACCAGTATTCATAACATATACCCACACAATATAGTTTTGTCTCTGCACTCTGGACATCAGGACTATTACAACTGGCATTGTCTCACTAGGTTCTATGACCCCCTCCAATGCAGGAAAATAATGACCTATAAAACTAAGGCATTGCCTGGTTAGAAGCATTGTCAAAATGCTCCCTTAACAAAAAGCAGAGCTAGGCCATTGAACATTCTATCTCAGAGCCAAAGGTGAAGGAATTGCAGTGGAAAGGAACAACATAGATTTTTGCTACTCTTTTTTCCTATTTTTGTCCACCTATTCAATTAGTTTTTATTTTTTCTTTGGGTGCCTATTGATAAAATAAATGGAAGCTATACATTTTTGAAGTAAATATCCACAATCAATTATGCAGAACATACTTACATAGTCATATCATTTAGAAGATTATTTTTTAAAAGTGAATGGTAACTGGTGAATATAGGAATAGGTATTTTATGTATAATTTTATATATGATTTATATAACATTTTATATATTATTAATGCATTAATATGTAATATTAATATAAATTGCTTTGGAAGGCAATTCCCCTCCCCTCCCCTCCCCTCCCCTCCCCTCCCCTCCCCTCCCATTCCCTCCCCTCCCCTCTCCTCTCCCTCGTGGCCCTCCTCCTCTTCAGTACTTTAACTGCCCATCCTCAAGGTTTCCTTTCATTTTTAGAGTACACGAAACTCATTCCTGCCCTGGCCAGTGTGGCTCAATTGGTTGGATGTCCTGAAAACCTAAAGGTGGCCTGTTCAATTCCCAGTTCCAGGTCATGTTGTATATAGAAGGCAAGCAATCACTGTTTCTCTCTCACATCAAGATTTCTCTCTGTTTCTTTCTCCCTCCCTTCCCTTCTCTCTGAAAAATAAATGCATGCATGCATACATACATACATACATACATACTGATTCCTGCATCGGGAGTCCTCAGGCTGGTATGTCTTTTCATTAGATTGTGCTTCTTCCTGTTTTCATCACTTTACCACCCTCTTCTCTTGTTAGGTGTCAGTTTAGGTCTCATGTCCCTAATTTTCTCAAAGGGTCTTTTTTAAACACCCTTTTTACAGCAGCCTCCCTCTCTGTATTATATACTCTGGTGCTTGTGTATGTTCTTCATAGCACCTAGCATAAATTGCTATTACTTCATTTAGTCTTCCATTTTTTAATACATTACCTTCTTTCCTCATTAGACTCATCACAAGAAAGGCAGCTTTGCCTGTCCACTTTTATATCCCTTGTTTAGACAGGTAGTCAGGCTTAGTTTCTCACCTGTTGCACAGTCACATAGTGGTAGTTTGGGACCTGGAACATTTTCTTACTGAGAGGTTGAGTCCTCACAGCCTCTGCTGCTGGATTTGCCTTGTGAGGGAATTATCTTTCCCTGCTCCCAGTATATACTCCTTTGCTCTGTTTAAGGTGTGAGTTAATATCCCCTGGGCATACTCCTAGGTTTCTGTATTTCACAGAAGGCTCCAGGGGCCGGGTGTGGGGAGCTCTGGGAACTCACATCAAGATCTTTTCACTGCAGTACAAAGTGGCCGGGTGGTTGCAGTTACTTTGCCTGGGTAGGCTGTGGAGTGCACCCTGGGGCCAAACCATGGGGAGGTCTAACGCATTGCAAAGGGCTAGATCTTGTGCACCCTCTCTCCTCTCTCACTTTAAGTAAAGATTGTGCAACTTGAGCCTGGTGTGCATTTTGTTTGTTCTCAGTGACCTTGAATTATGTACATGTCTCTTCCCTAGATGGCACTTATCTGCCTTTTGACCTTGGCTGCACAGTGTGATCACAGGAAATGGAGGCACCTCCCTAATGATTTTTGTAACACTCAACACATAGAAGACACTTAATACATGTTTATTTAATTTATAAATTAAAATACATAAAATCATATTAACCCCTGTCTAAAAATATTAATTGGTTTCATAATTAGGAGGAGGTGGGAGATGATACCAAGCTTCAGTATGTAACATTCTGTGGTTAACCCACATGTAGAGTTAGCTCAGTAGCAAACTTTATATAATCAATTTTACAGTGTGCTTGTAATCATATTTAATTAATTATTTTTCATACAATTCTGAGAAGAAGAATCCCTCTAGTAATTTTTATAAATTACTAACCACACTTGAAATATGTGACATTTTTAGACCAGGTATATGGGGTAGATAATATTTATTTTAGTAATTTTTTTAGCCAGTCTTATTTCTGTAGGAACATTATACAAGCATACCTTCTTCATACTTGCCTGGTCACTGCCATTAATTAGATCTTTAAATAAATACTTAAGATAAATGATAGATCATAAAAGCAAAAGATAAAAGAATTAAAAATGGTTTGTATCAGAGATTTCATGCTATCCCCAGAAAAGATGAAGACTTCATCTTTACAAAATGCTGAAGTGCATACCCAAAAGGAATTAAAAAATAAAAGCAAGGAAATAAGAATTAATTTGGAATACATTCAAAGAAAGATGAAGCAGTGTCACATGTCAAGGAGAAAATGGGACCTTCCTGTCTGGTGCTGAGTTGGCAGCAGATGTCTTTGTGGTGTTCATACCTCCTCGCCCCAGTCCCTCACGGAGTCTCTGCAGTAAATACTGTTTAGCTTAGCAGTCTATCATTTTCCCCATTCAAGTCTCCATTAAGAGAGGTAGGATTTTGCCCCTGGCTTGCTGGACTATTGCCCAATATAAAGATAATTAGATTTCAACAGAACAGAAGCTAATTTGCGGGCTTAATATAGTGCCACTTTTAGATAGTACTAAAACTCTTTTCTAAAACAGTAAGTGCATCTCAGCATTAACATAAATCAAGCAGTTTCCAGCCTTACATTGGAAGGGTGTTTTTCATTATTTAAATCCCTAGAGATGGTACCGTATCTATGGTTGCCTAATAGTTAGGACTCTTATAGATTGAAATCACACAATTTTACACTTCAGTTGGAATTCAGAGAGTTTTCAAGGATTAGAAAATGTGAAGTAGCTGAATTGGTTTGGTCTAAGATTTTCACTTTTAAGTCTTAAGAGATGTAAGTCTACTATATCATTGAATTGCCAGAGTTAAATTTGCTGTAATAACTATAGACTCTATTCATGTGAAATTAGGTCACATGTTTTTCCTTCTCAATTCAAAAATTTTTCTATTCATTTTTATCCAGCATGTGGAAATCATTTTCACTAGACACATTTTGATAATCTAGCACAAAAAAAGGTATGAAATCTGTAATAATACATGAAAAGGATCTAACATCCACTAAACACAATCCTTCCATATCTGTGGTTCCATGATGCCACATGGGCAGACTGTTCATGGAGGGAAAAATAACCTGTATTCTGTCATGCTAAGAACACAGATGGATGGTTATGTGATGAAGATTTTATTTTCATTTATTTTATTATATTGCCTTATTATATTGCATGGGAAATATATTTTGAAATCATGATCAGGTCCATTTTCATTCCTCCTGAAGTAGCACGTATATTTTATAGTTCATCCATGGGGAAGTTCAACCCTCAGGTGGAGAGCACATTGGGAAAGGATAGGCCCACCACAGGGCCGTTATCAGCGAAAACTGTTTTTGCAAGTGTCATAGAGGCAATATAGTCACACCATATTTTACCTTGGCATCTAATACACTAACTTTAAAATGCAGCATCAGCCCATTCCATTTTTAAATGTACCTAATCATCTAGGAAGCACTTTTTTTTTTGTTTTACAGCATTATGGAAGTATAACTGAATGCAATCAATGGAACATATTTAAAGTGTACTGTTGGGTAAGCTTTGGAAAGCTATGATTGCAATCAAGAGCATGTACATGACCATCACTCACCTTTCTCCCTGTGCCACACTTGGTGATCTTTCCTCTCTTCCTCCCCTGCCAATATTTAGGCAGCACCAATTTCCATTTTTTCACTACCTGTTAGTTTTCATTTCCTAGAATTGCATATAAATGGAATCAGAAACTATGCACATTTGTTTGAGTCCTGCAAATGTCATAGAGCATAATTATCTTGTGAATATCAATAGTTTATCCTTTCTATTGTTGAGTAGTAATCCATTATATGAATTGATCACAATTCCTTTATCAGTTACCTGTTAATGGACATTTGGTTGTTTTTTCCAGTTTTTAGGCATTACAAACATACTATGAATGTTTGTGTACAAGTCTGTATATGTACAATGATTTCATCTTTTAGGAGAATATGCCAGTGCAGAATGACTGGATCATAAAATAGATAATGTTTAACTTCTTAAGAAACTGCCAAGATGATTTTCAAGTTAGTTCTGTCATTATAAATTTCCACCAGAAGTGCCTGAGCGTTTCAGTTCTATACCCTCAGTAACACTGGGCTATTTGACCTTTTAAAATTTTACTCATTGTAATAAGCTGGTAATTATATCTCATTGTAGTTTTAATTTATAATTCACCAATGATTAATGAACCTGAGTGTATTTATGTACATATCTAGTATCCTGATATTTTCTTTGTTGAAGTTCTTGTTACATCTTTTCAATTTATTGTTATATTTTGAGAATTCTTTATACAGTCTCTATACAAATTTTTTGTCATATATATAATTTGCAAATATTTTCTCCTGATCTATTTCTTTCCTCTTCATTTTCTGAAGTGTCTTTTATAAAACAGAAGCTTTTAATTTTGATGAAATGCAATTTATCTTTTTTTCGGTGATTATGCTTTTAGTGTTTTACCTAAGAAATTTTTGCTTAATCCAAGTCCTATATTTTGTTTACTTTTCTAGAAGTTTTTTTTTACTTTAAGATCTCGTATTCATTAAGATTTGTATTTACATTGTGTTAGAGATGGATGAAAATTCTTTTTTCTTAGATGTGAATGTCCAATAGTCCTAGCACTATTGTTCAGAGACTATAATTTGCCCACTTAATTGTCTTTGTATCTTTACCATAACTGTTACCTATAAATGCATGAATATATTTATGAATTCTATTTTGTTCCATTCATCTATTTGTCTCTCTTGACCAAATATCTACACTCTTTTAATTCTGAAGGTTTATAATAAGTTTTTATATCAACTAGTGTCCATCCTCTAACTTTATTGTTTTTCAAAATTCCTTTGGACATTATGACTCTTTTACATTTTCATATGAATTTTAGAATCAGTTGGTCAGTTTCTACAAAGACACCTGGGATTTTAATGGGGATTATGTTCAAACTATATATTAATTAAGTGGAATTGACATCTTAAAAATACTCAGTTTTCTAGCATGAAGCATTTATTCCATATAGTTTGTAATAAACTATATGAAGCATTGAATGAAGTATTGAATGAAGTATTGAATAAACTTCAGTTTATTTCGATAATGGTTTGTGATTTTCTGCACATAGATCTTTTACATATTTCATTAGGTTTTCCCTTAGTATCAATATTTTGATGCTATCCTAAATGGCATTTCTAAAATTTCAAATTCTACATGTTTCTAATATATAGAAATAAACTATTTTTTGTATATTAATCTTAAATCTGACAACCACCTTCCTAAGCTCACTTAATAGTTCTTATAGTTTTTTGTAGATTCTGTTGGGTATCTAAAAGAACATTCATTATCTGAGAATAGACATTTTTTGCCTCTTTTTTCCAAATAAGGATGCCTTTTATTTCTTTTTTGTTGTCTAATTACACATTGGTTAGAAACTCCAGTATGGTTTTGGATGAAAGGGAGGAAAACAGAAATTCTTGTCTTATTCTGTATCTTTGGGGGAAAGCATTCAGTTTTTCAGCATGAAATATTATAACATTAGTGGGCTTCCCATAAATGCTCTTTATCAGGATGAAGAAATTTCTCTCTTTTAAGTTTTCTGTAAGGTACTTTTTATATCAAAAATTGAATACGTTGTAATTTAGCTACACAATTAAATAGTATGCTTCTATTGAATCTGGTGACAAAAAGATTTATTTTATTGACAAGGAAAAAGTTTAGTACGTTGAACCAAAAAAGCAAGTTGGAGAGCAGAATTTTTAATGTAGACTAAAAGCAGACAATAAATTAGTTTGATCTAAGTCTTACCTGAGGGAAATGGATGAAAATATAAGAATCTGGAAATGTTTTATCTGTGTATATGTGTATATATGTATCTACAAAGAGATACCTAAAAAGTATGGGCTATGCATCAAGTTTTACTTTATCTTAAATGTCCTGTTCATTGTTTGATGTTGTTGCTCAAGTGTTTGTTTGAATGTGTTATATGTTTGGTAAGGTATGTTTACAATACCACGGACAAATATATCAATAGGGAAAACAAACATTGAAGCTAGTCCCACTGTGTAATTTAAAATAAAAACATTGGACATAGTGGAAACCTGTTTTAGGTAAACATATTCAGGCTTATAAGTTAACACATATTTCAGCTTATTATTTCATTAAGCATTAGTAGTAATGACACAAATTTTAAAACCTACAAGAAATTGTGAGTCTGTGTTAAACACTACTTATTTTATTTCTTCAATTCAGCCAAATTTTATCTTCAATATTGTAAACCTAAGAGGTTCAGATGGTACAGGTTAACTTTCAGTAGCACAGCTGAATATTTTGGGGCTCATCCAAGCTGTGCCTTTGGAGACTCGTTGAGCTTTAGTGTGTGTTAAGCCTGGAGCTGAGTTTTCTTCTCGGCAGTATTCAAAGCCGGGCTCATGCAGGCAGAATACCAAATAAGTGTACCTACCCAGGTTTTTAGGCTTTTGCATTGCCTTTTGTGTGTTCACTTCATTTTTTAATAATAAATATTTTTATTTAAAACATCACATAAATGCAAGGGATGAGTTTAGAAAATAAATTTAGAATACAAGGCCATATACAGAAAATTTTAAAGAAGATAAAAAGTATTCATTGACTTAACTGTTCATCAGACATAACTGTTGAAAAGATTCTTATCATTCTTTTCCTTAGAAAAATATTAACTAATTTTATTTTTGCTTTTAATCTGCTTTATTTATTTTCTATATTGTGATATACTTAGCTATACCACTAAAAAGTCTCAAAAATGTAATTTTTAAGGATTACTAGTATACCATTTAATGAATTAAATTTCTCTTGTTAGAAAATAAAGTTGTCAGTATTTTATTATAACAAATAACATTCAAAAGAATAATTTATGAATTTTTGAGAAATTTTTTTTTTACAATTAAACATTTAAGACTAGAATTTCTGAGCCAAATTTTATACATATTTTAAAGGCTATAACAAAATTACAAACAATTTACATGTCCACGAATGTACCTTTTTGCTTTATGCTGCTGAATACATTGTTTATAAAAGTTCCAGAAAATACTTTGGGGTGGTTTTGTGTGTTTATGAGGATATCATGAATTTTCCAAAATTTTTTTTAGTATAGTACATATACAATCTTTTATTTGTTATATTATTTTCAGGTATACATTGCATTGTGATTTAACATGTTTATACCTTACAATGTGATCACCCCCTAATTCTAATAACAATCTGTCACCATGCAAATTTATCACAATATTATTGACTATATTCCCCTTCCCCTTTTTTATCCATCCCCCACCCTCTCCCTTCCTGGAAACCAACACTTTGTCTCTGTTTCTAGAGTCTGATTTAACTTTGTTTTGTGATTCTTAGTTTGTTTTGTTCTAGATTCCATATACATAGAACATGTATACTATGTTTATTGGAATATTAAGCACCAATAAAAAATAAACTTTGCCATTTGTGGCATGGATGGAGCTAGAGGATTTTATGCTAAGAGAAATAAGTCAGGTAGAGAAAGATAAATACCATATGGTTGGTTTCACTTATATATGGATTCCCATCTGTTGCCCACTGAAAATCTTTGATACACACAAAAAATTATCAGCACAGCTTATCAATTCAATCATAATAATTCAAATCAATTTAAAAAATCTTTCTTTTCACTCTACTTAAGATTGCCTTAACTTGCAGTAGTACCACTAGTATCTAACATTCCCAGCAAATAGTAATCAATGAAGCCTGTGTGTAATGGGTTGCATTATTCTCAGGAGAGCCAATATGTTTTAAACTACAAACTGCGAGATCTACATGTCCCAACATTATTCACTGTTACTTGGGTACCCACTTTTTCTAATTGACCCTGCCCAGGTTTATAATCATATATGAAGCTTGTTCCAATTAGTTACCAGTTGTGATTTTCAAGAATCAATTAATCTATAATTCTTTCATCTTCCTTCAGGGGTAGAAAGCCATGCTTTGAAAGAGAAAAAAGAAAAAATATATTTGTATAATAAGCATATATATACACACACACACATAGTAAGATATATTTTACTGTTTTCTGGGGACATAAATATATGCATATATACACATGTGTATATATATACATATATACGTGTGTGTACATATGTACATATATTTATATATTTAAATTTATATATAAATATAAATTTATATATAAATTTTATGTTTTTATATATAAATATAGGCTATATATAGGGTATGTGTGTGTGTGTGTGTATATATACATATTAAGAGAAATATCAAGAAAGGGAAAAATGAAATGCAAATCACTGTCAGATTTTTAACATAATTTTAAATTGCATCTTATTGTTACTATCCCAATCTAGTAAATTTATCTATAGCAACAGTTATTCTCAGATGTGTAAGAAGTGTAGACTTATTTATTTTCCAGAATTTCAACTTAATTTTTATTTAAGCATCATTTTGTTGCATAGTAGAAATTGATCCTGATCAAGTTAGGATTTCTCTCCTTACTTTTCCAATGACTACATCTCATTCTGGGGCTAATAAAGTTTCAAAGAGTGTTGTCGACTGTCCTATATAGAGTTAGATATGACATCTGCGATTCTATCCAGACTTTACTGATTAGTCCAGAGCGGCCACTCTTTCCTTCTGACCACAGGAACCCTTAGATTTCCCAGGGCTCTTCAGCCCATCAGTGCCCATCTAGACAACACCGGAGAGTCCCCACGTCTCCTGAGCCGTCCTGCATACAATACAGACAGGACCTGGTCTGTGCCAGGTACTTACTTCGGTCTAGGAACCTACATCATTTACACATTTTATCTATCTACTCTTTCCCATGAAGGGAGTCTGAGATGTGCTCTCTTCCTGGGTTTTATGGAGAAATGAAGTACAAATTAGCTACACCCCTAGCCTCCCAAAATTTCCAAGCCATTTCTCACTTGCAGGTGTCAGTCAGAGTGGGAAGGGCTCCTTCTCAAAAACTCACCGAGTTCTCTTTATTTCAAATTTGGTTCTTCCCCTCTCTCCCCTCTCTGGTTTATACAAAATTTACTAGTCTCTAGGGCAAGAAAAATTGGCTGCAATGTATTGTTCACATCTTTTGTCTTAGATCTAACCCACAGGGTTTGAAAGTCAAAAGTAAAGAGTTGCATTCTGTTCAGCTATTTGCTTTGTCATCTCTTCATTGGAGAATCCCAGGTGGTGCCTGAATGGTGTGGAGACAGGGGCAGGAAGAATTCTTCATAGAATATTTCAGTAGAAAATAATCACATATAGCAGTAACAAATGGAAGTTTCAGTACACTACATCTTTTGTGACAGCACCCTTTGCAAATGTATTCCCCGGTGAGTTCATTGCTCACTAAAGCATTCGGGCAACATTTCAGTCACCTCATCTCTGAAAAGGAGATAATGAGGGAGACTAAATAATAACAGTAAAAATTAAATGAGAGCCCTGGCTGGTGAGGCTCAGTGGGTTGAACCCTGGCCTACAAACCAAAAGGTCTCAGGTTCAGTTCTGAGTCAGGGCACATGCCTGGGTTGTGGATCACTCCCTCAAACTGGGGCATTTGAGAGGCAACTGATCCATGTTTCTCTCACACATCACTTTTATCTCTGTCTCTTTCTCGCTCCTGCCCCCTCTCTAAAAGTAAATAAAATATTTTTTTAAATCCTCAAAATATTACATGAGATAGTACTTTCAAATAGAATTGCAAGCCTGAAGTACATAAAGTATAATGTTAGCTATTGGATAATATTTTGGATTAACCCAAGCTATTTCCCACTTCATGATTATTAGCCCATGATTCTTTATATACCTTAGTCTTTTTCACAACTTCTGGGCCTCCGTAATACTAGTTGGATAGATGGATATACAAATGGGTGACCATTATCATTTTTATCAATATGATAGATGGATATACAAATGGGTGACCATTATCATTTTTATCAATATTAATAATAGCTTCAAGTCTACTAATTCAATGTACCAGGATTTTTTATATTGAAAATATTTAAAGCCTTCTTTTACTGATGAAGCATTATTATTTACCCACAAATCAGCCATTGGCCTATAGGAAATTGTAATTGAGTCCATTTTGCCTATGGTGGAACTCATTTACATCCATTTCCAAAAAAAACAATTAATGATGAAAAGGGAGGCTATATCCAGAAGAGTCTATTTCAAAAGCCTTTAGGCAGAACTTTCAAATCAAAAAATTCTCAGGCATCATTTCAAAGTTGAAACATTAAATAATTCATTGCAAAACCGCAGACCTGACTTTTGTAGCTGTTCAAATGATTCAACAACTGAGATTTTACCCAGACATCTTTGTGTGATTTGTCTTTACCAAAGCCACGGCTAAAGTATTCACTATGAAAACAAATAAATCTTCAAGGAATTGTATTTAACTTTTTAAGAAAAATTTGTTGTGGCAATTTGCTTAATTAATACATTTACTTACTTTTCACATCTGCCTGATTCAAACGAATATTTCCATCAACTTCTTCAGTCTGGTACATGAGGATCAATGTAGCATATCATTGAATTACCAGGTACAAAGCTTGGAAATCGGAACGGCAAAAGAGTGTGCTAGGTGGAGCACTTAACTAAATACAAATTCTGCCGCCCAACAGCTGTTTAAGTGTTTGAGAGTCACTTTAACTGATTAGTTATCATTTTCTTTAAAGAACTATTCTGATTAGCTTAATTTTAATTGCACTAATAGAAAAGTTTGCTAAAATTAGATTTAAAAGTGTAGGAAATGTAGCTGTTCATATATCTATAAATTTTAGACTCAGTGTAGTTTCAGGTGAGGCTTCATAAACAGTTCAACAATGTCGTGAAACAATGGCTTCCTCACATTTTTTTATGCACATGAACGGTAAAACAATGGTACCCTTAATCGCACAGAGGCAGCTCCATCTTCCGCTTGGGTGTCCTTATAATCTCATAACGACAAAAGCAGTTTTGGATCTCATTTTCTCATACCACCTTGTGTAGAAGAGACTTTTTTGCACTTGAACGACTTCTTTGGAGTTAGACAATGATCTAAATGTATTTTTTGGTAGTTATCTGTTTGTCAGTGATGAATTTCAAATGGCTATAGATACTTTGACATGCTTTATTGAAAAATGGGATCTACATCCTCATTTCACGAATCACAAGTGGAAGTTCTGTGCCTCCTTTGATTGGTGGAATTACATAAGCGACATTGAGCTGATTTCTGGGCCTAGTCATGAAAATACTTGTACTTTCAACTTCTCACCATCTACAACACTCACTCTTGGAATCTCACCGCCATACTTTGAGAAAACCCAGTTAACAAAAGGCCCACGTAAAGAGAATCCTGGCACTGCTGGTAGCCTGGACTGAACTATCAACAAATACCCAACAATAATTTAGCCAACCAAGTGAGTGAACCTTCTTGGAAGTGGATCCTTCAGCCCTGTTTGAGATGCCCAAGCTGATTCTTGGCAGAACAAGGAAAACTATCTTATATGAATCTCACCTAAAATGCAGATCTCTGAGCAGAATAAATTATTGTTGTTGCCCTAAACCATTAGGTTTTGGAGTGGTTTGTTTTATAGCAAAAGTTCACCAGAACACCACTGTATCAATAGTAGAGGCTTCAATATTTATTCTTTCCTAATTGTGTGCACTTCCTCCTAATATGTGATATAGTAAATTTTCGGAGTGGTGCCAGAATATCATTGTAATTGTCAGCTTCAGTACTTATTGATAAAACGTTTGATAATATTACCTTGTTTTATTTTCAAAGAAAGACACCAAAAGACTTATTTTTATGTTCATTATGTTTGCTTCAAAATGACATTGTACCTTGTCGAGTATCTTGGAGCTGTGGTTAAAATGTGTAGGATAAAATATTGAGAATTGTATAATTTTTAACAACATGAAAGTTCAACTTCAATGGCATGTAATCAGGGCTGCCTCTGGGATGTGCAAGACCCCCAACAAAACCTTTTGTGATGTTCTTATCAATTTAACCAGGTTGAGCCCCCTAAATTAACTCTTTCAGGACCATGTTGGTAACTCAGTCCTACACAGTGCCACAAGTGAGTACTGCACTACAGTGGGGGCCTGGCTCCAGGGCCTGGAGCAATCCTATAGATGTGAGACCCCAGGGCCCCAGGTGTATCCAGCCAACTTCATACATGAGGCAAAGGGTTGAAGAGCTCTCCAGGGCCCAAGTGGGTAGCAGCCAAATTTGACACATCCTATCCAGATGGCACCACCAGCCTAGCCCTGTCTCAGACACTAGGGAGGTACTTTCAAGGAAGGCATTCCAAAGCATGGAGCCCAGAGGGACAGGACGGGAGGCAGAGTCCCTGACTGCTTGTGTCTAAGAGCAGAGCTGCTTGTAATTCATACAGCATTCATTCTGTTATTGAGAAACTGTACAAAAGTATGGGTCTTATTGCTTTCTTTCATTTTATATTGTTTTCGTGCTATCAAAATCATTGAATAATTAACTGATCTTTATAGCATCATTTCATGTGAATCCTGATTGATCTTATTCATTATCATTTTTTTCAAAAAATCTTATTTAAGGGAAATTATATTATTTACCTATATAAAATATTATTTTTTAAAAGTAGTTCACCTAAAATAAAAAAAATAATGTTTATACAAATATATTTAAATAAGCAATTACATAAAAGGTCTAAAACTTTATGTAATGTTACCTATTCCAACACAATAGACACTTGTAACTTTACAATCAATCAATATATTCCATCCAAGAACACACAGCAAGAGATGTGCATCAATCTTACCTAGCATCAGCTGAGTCCGGGTTTTAAGACTGGAGTAGTGCCCCATTATAGGCTGGGGTACAGATGCATGTTCAAATCAATTTTTTTAAAAATCAGTGCAGAATTTTTTATAAATTTCTAGTTAATGACCATATACAAGTGATTTAAAAGTGTGAGTAGAGATGATAAGGCATGTTTCTCTCAAGGGTTGTATTAATGAGTAAACCTAGCACAATTAATATTTATACATTATTCAAATAGATAAATATTTAATAAGTGCTATACATAAAAGGTAGCATGTTTATTAGACATTACAATAATTTTAAAAGATAGTTTTTCAAAGTTTAATTTAAAGTAAATAGTTAATAGATTTTTCTATAGACCTGCCTGCAATTTTCAGAGTATAATGTGAATTCTTCTGCAAAAGATAATATGAGATCCTCTCAGGCTCTAAAAAGGCGATTTTCTTCCCTTGGTATGTGAAGGAAAAGGTCACGAACATGAAAAATCCTCTGATTTGCCTGATCTTTCCATTTACTGTTTATGCAGAGGGAGCACTGTCTCCACAAGTTGTTATTCAGAGGGAATATTCTGCAAAACATAAAAATAGTTCTAATGCAAACAGCTCTAATTTCTTTTCTAAGTTTCATGACCAATATTGATGCAGATATCTCAATTCTGGAAATATTTGTGCTGGAGCAAAATGTTGAATTCAATAGCATTCTGATTGTGACTTATAATAGTTAATAGGAATTAATTCTATTTAGATGTTTAAGAGGCTTTTCTCATTTCCTTCATCAGGTTCAATCATAAATGGCTTAATCATTCAGAAGACATTACTTAATTAGATTACATTAACTGCATAATAACAGAAAAGAAAGGGCAATATGGAAACAAACCAAAATGCTATTAGGAAGGAACTAAGTTCATTCTCTATAATTCCTTTGTTGATTTGTTGAAATTGCTTGATGTGACCTCAATCGAGATTTCTGTTCTCTTTTGTTCATCAGCTTCTCTCCACTTTAGGAAACATAACATTGACATTTTTTAGAAATACATAGATTATATCTATATGTTGGAACAGGGATTTCAGACAATTGTGTCAGTTTAGAACTTAGGTCAGGTTCAAATTTTGATAAAAGAGACCAAAAATCAAATATAAGTTCACATAGTATGTAGGAATTGTTACCCTGGTCTTAACGCCAGTCATAAATAAGATAATGCTATTCTATTTTTTTAAAGAAGGGAGGAGTAATTAGTTGATAAACATTAATGAGATAAAAGAAGTAATAATCTTTTAGAATGATTAAGATTAGGCCCTGGCCAGATAGCTCAGTTGGTTAGAGTAGTGTCTTAATATGCCAAGGTTTCAGGTTTGATCCCCTGCCCACCTCCCCACCACCAGTCAGGGCACATAAAAGAATGAACTAATGAGTGCAACAACAAAGTGATCTCTCTCTCTCTCTCTCTCTCTCTCTCTTTCTCTCTCTCTTCCCCCCCCCCACTCCCTATCCATCCCCCATCCAACAACTCCCTACTTCTTTCTCTTGAAAAAAAGTTAAAATTAGGTAAAAAAAAAAAAGCTGTATTATTTTTTGAAGGTGATAGTGGACAAGTTCATTTATGTTCATAATTCTAAAACAGAAAAGGAACCTGGAAATCACCTGCTCAAGTACCCAGTCTTTATAAATATGTCTTCAGGAGAAGACTGACTCAAAATCATTGAGGTTGTTTCCAGTAAAGCCAAAACCATAGGGCTTGTGGATTCGGATGGAACCAATGTTCTTTGCAGCATTCTTTGCTTCTTGTAAAATGGAGGCCTTACACTTGAAACCTTCTTTGTCTTATCTGAAGTTATTTTAACATCTGCTATTTGTTGCTCACAGGTAACACAATCACTTTCATTTCCCTCAGCGTCTCTCTCCAAGATTATCTTGCATTACTCTTCTCCACTTCCTTCTTCATCCTAGCTAAAATTCCTTTGGTTTCTCATATTCACTATATTCCTTTTCATCTCTCTTCTCTTCGAGAAAGGTCTTTATAATGCTTCTGTTTCAGGTACTCTTTTTCTTCATTTTGCCTGATTAACCTCTTACATTTTTTATTCTTCATTTTGCTATCTTGAAATCATGGAAGTAGGTTCTGATTCAGTTCCAAGTGCTTCATATTCTAGGGTTATTAAAATGTGAAGTATGCTGTGACTCTATTTATTTGAAAGATTTTGTAGCTTTTCTCATAGACCTGCTCTTTACCTTTTCAAAATACTGTTAATGGGAAATTTCTTCTAAAATTAGTGTAAATATAAGAATATAATTCAGTAAGACAAATAAGATGATGACAGATTGTGATAAGCACCATGAATGTAATAAAGATGATAAGCTAGAATAAACTGGAAAGCCAATTTATAACATAATCAAAGAAGGTGTTGATATGGATGTAATATTTGAGTTGAGACCTAAACTTTGAGGAGGATCCAGCCATGGAAAGGTCTGATGGCAGATCATTCCAGACAAAGAAGATATAAGTGCATAAGCCTCAAGGGGAAAAAGTCATTGATATATTTAAAATACAGAATAAAGCCCAGTAAGGCAATAGGATGGTGTATGGGAGAGTGTTAGAAGAAGAGTTTGGTGCATGTGTATGGGAGGTAGGTACATGTCGGATCATAGAAAGCAGGATAAAAGGTTATCATTTTGTTGTAAGCGCTGATGGACGCCAAGGCTATGTTTTAAAACTGCTGAGAAACGACCCATCTCACCTATTCTAAAGAATAGCTAGATTAGGAATTTACAACTAATTAATAGGCTTAAATAGAAAGAAAGAACAGTAAAATATGTAGTACATATTGAGAGCTTATCATTGGTTCTCAGTCTAACAACCATGCAAAGGTAACTACAAAGTCATGAAACTTTTAATGGGAGAGATTAGAAAGGGGGATCAACTTGATATGTGTCATTTTTCTTTATGAAAAAAATTATTTAAATTTATTTGTGTATGAGTATATATTCATACAGATGTACATATATAATAACTGTGCCTTTCATTTAACTCTTTCTATATGGATAAAGCAATAGAAATATGTCTGTCCTAATTGTTTTCTTATTAGAGTGAAAAATGACATCAAGGAAACTGCAGTTATAAATTTACACAGTCTATATTCCTTCAACTTTTTAATCTAAAATATAAATAAATTTTAGTGGCTCAGTGGATTGAGTACCAACCTGAGAAACAAAGTGTCACTGATTTGATTCCCAGTTGGGTACATGCCTGGGTTGTGGGCCAGGTCCCTAGTAGGCGGTGTGAGAGAGGCAACCACATATTGATGTTTCTCTCCTTCTCTTTCTCCCTCCCTTCCCCTCTGTCTAAAAATAAATAAATAAAACAATCTTATAAAAATAAAATAGATAACAGGTTATAAGGAATAGGTGAGAGCAATCTCGTATGACAGAAAGTGTCATTTTAGTATAGAAATTGGATAAACATGTTTTTAACTCAGCTACAGAAGCGTAGAGATGGAAGTGTTCAGGAAACTCCAGGGAACATTAAATATTGTCAATGCTAACTTTGCCTTGCATTGCCAGAAATCAGTTTTTATTCATGACCCTATTCCCTGAACTTAAATAATTTTTTCTATCCTCACTAGCTAATCAGAGTAAGGAGAACATAATATATTTGTGATAATGTCACTCATGGCTGCTATAGTCACTAAAATTCTCTGTCTTCCATTTTGTTTTTCTCCCATGATTTATGCAAAGTTTGAAAGAACAGTTTATCAATAGAAGACTGTGAAAGAAATGTCCAATTTTGTTTCTAGAAATATCAAGGTTGGGCATGTTTTAAAGCCAATATTCAGCGAGCCCCAAGTTTTATTTGCTTTTGTTCTTGCTTTATTTAGCAAACGAAGGACCATTGTCTTACATGTATAAGAATCTAAAGTAAAATATAACTTTTGTATAAGTATTGATATAATAGTCAAAATGTTAAATAAAAGGTAACTTCCCATCACATTGTTTTGTTTTCCACATTTGCCTCAAGATATATCTTCTGTAGGAATCCTTTGCTAATTCACAAATCCCTAATGGTCAGTTCAAGTCAAATCAACAGCAATTAATTTAACACTTTGTCCTGCTTTGTGAATCCATGGATGTAAAATTTAGACTATATACTAATATATAACAAAATTATTCTCATAATTGTCTGTCTTCCTGTTTAATGACATGAGAGTGTTATAAGGTTGTGAGTGGCCACAGATATCTTACTACACTGCATGACCCATAATAAGTTCTTTACTCTCTCCTTTCATTCACACATTGCTCTTTACCTCCATTCTCCCCTCCTTCCCTTTCATCTTAAATCTAGGCTGCATGAGATCAGGGACTTTACAACCTACTATATAGCCCATAATATCTAGCATCATGCAAAATGTGGGAATTCAATAGCTGCCTGTCCATGGTTTTGGGAAAAAAAATCTTTCTGTTCCACACAAAACTTTACCTTGCAATTTCACCACAGAAAAGTGCAATAGTGATGTTTTCGGGTTTTCTTTCTATATCTATTAAAGTACTTGCATTTACATATTCCAGGATCTATTCGGTCTGGGTTACTCCCTGCTACGTCTGTGTTACCCACATTCAACCACTGTCCCAACAGGCTTTTTCCCCTCTCATTCTCTGTCTCTCAGCTCTCCTCCCTCTACTGCTTGCACACATGCTCCAAAGGCTTCTTAAAATTAATAAAAATTAAAAAAAACCCTCTCCACTCTTTGTTTTTATTTGAACATTCAAATTGTCATAACATTATGATGGAGTTTTTAAAAATAGATGTTTATTTATCAACAAAAAGGATTATATTGTGTTTACTCAGATATGCATGCACACCCTTGAAAGATCTCATAAAAATTAACTTGTATGAAAAACTTTTTAAAGCTATACATACATAAAAACAAGAGAAACTGTAAATATTAAAGTTCAAATTTTAATTTAAAATGTTAAATCTTTTTGAATTTTAACAACTAATAGTCAACATATTTTTATTTAGTCAGTTCTTCATGTCTAGCACTATTTTATATACCAACTGAATTCTGAAGGAGCATCACAGAAGAGGGCTTTGACCTTGATTGGACCTTAGACACAATTATTTAACTGCCTTAGATAAAAGACTTAAAAAATGATCTTCAAGAAAGTTGTGTGACTCTCATCATTTTAAGACACAATACTACCCTACAAGACTCCCAATACATAAATGGGGGGATAAATTATACACACATGCAATGTTAGATGCCTCTAATACATATGAAAGCTATATGATATATTCATTTCTATAAATTGTGGGAAGAACTCTTTCTTGTAATGAGAACTCTTAACATGAGATGTACCCTCTTAACACATTTTTAAATTATGCAATGCAGTATTTTTAACTATAAGCAAAATGTAAAAATCTCTAGAACTTAACCATCTTATATAACTGAAACTTTATACCCCTTAAATAGCAACTCCCCATTCCATGAACCTCCCTCCACCCTTCGTAACTACCCTTTTCCTCTCTGCTTCCAAGTGTTTGACTATTTCAGATGGTTCATGTAAGTAGAATAATGTGATATTAGCCCTTCTGTGACTAGCTTACTTCACTTAGTATATTGTCCTCAAAGTCTATCCATGTGTTTAAATATGGCGGAAGTTCCTTATTTTTAAAGTTGAATAATAATCCATTGTATTATACTCCACAATTTCTTCATCCATTCGTCTGTTAATGAGCATTTAGGTTGTTTTCACCTCTTGGCTATTATGAATAATGAATGCTACAATGAACATAGAAGTGCTAATGTCTCTTCAAAGTCCTAACTTCAATTATTTTGTATAAATAGCCCAGGAGTGGAATCATTGGGTCATACAGTATTTCTGTTTTTAATGTTTTGCAGAAATTCTAACTGTTGCCATATATTTGCAACAGTAATTACAAGGGTTCTCTTTTCTCCACATCTTCATCAACACTTGCTTTCTGTTGTCTTTTTGATGAAAGTCAACATAACAGATGAGAGGAGATAGATTGTGATTTTGGTTTGAATTTTCCTATGGTGTGAATGATTAATAATTATCTACTCTAATTAGTAATTAGTTGACTATCCTTTTATATATCTGTTATTTTTTTGATGTTACTGTAAATGGAATTGTTTCTTACTTTCCTGATAGTTCGTTATTAGTATGTAGAAATACAAACTAATTTTTGTATGTCGGTTTTGTATCCTGCAATTGTATTTAATTTGTCTATTAGTTTTAACAAGATTTTTTTCTACAGTGTTTAGGATTTTCTTTACGTATGATTATGTCACCTGCAAACAGAGATAATTTTACTTCCTTTTTGACTTGGATGCCTTTTCTTTCTTTTTTTCTTGCCCAGTAACTCTGGTTAGGAATCCAGTAGTATACTGAGTAGAAGTGATAGGAATGAGTTGTTAAGTTCTTAGTACATGTCAGCTGTTCTTGTCAACTTATATCATATCAATATTGAAACAGTCGTCTAAAGTAAAAAGATTTTTTCCTGGCATATTAGGTAGCAAAAGCTTGAAAAAAATAAGACATTTGTGGAAAGTCTCTTAGGTAAGACTCAATGAAGCTACATTCAAATGTAGCAAATATGTCACTGGCTGAATGTTTCGGAAGTCCATACTTTCTCCATTATTCTAGACTATCTTTCTAAAGAGATCATTTTTTTAAAATATTGGCAGTTAGAAAATTATTTATTTCAGAAGATTACATTAAAACTGTGTGGTGCAGAAATAAATTCCTGAGAGAATTAAAGATGACTGGATTCATAAGTCTTGGATCCATTAGAAAGACTTTTTCAAGAAATATAATATTGGAGCTGAGCCTTCATTAGCTTTTTATTCATTATTTTCTATTTTGATGGACATAGTTGTAAGGTAAACTTTATTTCTCATATCTGGTGCACTTTAGTTTTAGGAACATCTTAAAATTTTTCCAAAAATAGCACTTTAAAAAATCTCAAAATTATATATTTATTTGATGAGTTATATAGTTTCTCACATAGGTGGCACCATGAGTAAGTCCATTGGCAAATGAAGCCTTTCCAGTTTTGCTACCTGCTGAGATTCAAAAGTTTGTATCTGCTACACTTGGTTAACATTAATTGTGATTCAGTAATTGAACACAGTCTATGCCAGTGAAATGAGAAAATATCTTCACAACAGTTCATGCTTGTCATGATTCAATTCAACTTATAACTTAATTACGATGTGCCCTCAAGCTAAATTTGATATAAACTACTATCTGATATTCTCTAGCAATATGGATTCAGAAGAAAATGTTTAATTTCTTCAGGCTGATGCACCTTTATCTGTATATTTGAAAATCTTTGATTTCCTACTATTTTTTCTCTTTTCTCCACTCAGCTAGCCCACTTGAGTTTATACTCTTAGTAAATCTTACTTATACTATTGAAGTTGTTTCCTAAATCATGTCTCTGCCTTCAGTCTCCAACCTGTCTAATTTGTTTTGTTCTCAGTAGTCAATAATTGTTCTAAAACACAAGTCATCTGGCCAGTAACATAAAGTTAAAAATCTCCTTTTCAGATATCAGTTTCTAGTGATATGATGAACTAGGTGCACAGGTAGATTCTCTTTCTGTGAAAACAAATAAAAATTCTGGGGAAAATTATTTTAAATATTATTTTAAATGGGTCATTGAGCTTAGAAAGTAAAGCATGCTCACGCTAAAAGTAAATAAAGATGGAAACTGGGACAGATAAGCAGGGCGTAGAAGCCATATGTACTATTGTAAACATTTGCTGAATCAGGTTAAGTGACTTACTTCAAAGGACCCAGAGTAAAAGAGACAAAATTCAGAGCATAGCCAAAATAGAGTCTAACAGGAGACGGCCACCCAGAAGGCTAATACTTTGACAGTGAACCAGAAACAGATCAGTTGGGCCTTCTCACTGCTCCCACAAGGGATGCAAGGAAAATTGCTCATTCCTCAAACCTGACATTGAGGGAGGGGTTGGAGAGGATGATCTCCATTTGATTTTATTGAGATTACAACACCACTATCCAAAGCTCAAACAAGTAGTTTCTTCTCTAGCCTCTTCAAAGTCATGATTTTAACTAATGTATTTTTAAATTATTTAATCTTCTAATCAGAAACAACAACACATTTTAACAATTGATTGTGCAACTAGTCACATCAATTCAATAGCAGACATGTGTTGTGGAGCTTGATCAGCAGTCCATGTCGTGATTCTGGCCGTGCCACTCCGGTTTCCGGTCGGCAGTCACTTCTCTCCTATTCTTAGCTTCTCTGTTTAGAGTGAGACTTCCTTCATATACCCACCCAACCTACTCCCATCTCTATTACAGTTCCCAGATGTGGGCAATCAGAAAAGTTCTATTTCCTACCATTTTGCTGTATTGATGTATTTGCTGTATTGATGTACATCTCATCCAATATTGGGACATAAACTGTGAATATTAACAAGGAAAGTTTGTATCTTCCATGACATTTATTCAAGCTCTACGATGTGTGCCTTCACAGTCAAATGAAAACCTGCCCAAGTAGCAAAAACAGAAAGAAAAATAAAAAGATTGAGTGATACAGAAATAATATACTAATGGCATCCACTGAGGCAATTTAAATCCAGCAACATCTAAAGATAGGATTTACCTCTTGAACTTTCTAGTTGCATGCACCAATACATTCTCATTTTTGTTTAAACCATTTTGAGTTGAGTAACTTGTAATAAAAGTAGGCAATTTGATTGTGTTTATGTTGTATTTCTAACATAAATATGTGTTAAATGAACAACTAAATGAGTGCCTGAAGGCATCAGCCTGTCCAGAACACATCGTTTCTTAAACAGTTAAGAGCTACACCATGGGTCATCCTTACCAATTCAGTTTTAACTGAAACTATACTATGGAATACTGAGTTACTACTTCCTGCTCTCTAGCTGACATTTTGTCTAAGTTACAGAAATCTTTCAGACCCATGCTGAACTCTGGCAATAAAAATGATAGTTCACTAAACACCTTCAGAACAATTCAAATATGGGGTGGGCAAAAGTATGTTTACAGTTGTGAGTACACACACACACAGTTTATTTATTTTTTATTTTTTAAACACATTATTATTTATTTTTTAGAGGGAACGGGAAGGAGAAAGAGTAGGAGAGAAACATCAATGTGTGGCTGCCTCTTCATGTGGCCCCCACTGGGGACCTGGCCTGCAACCCAGGTATGGTGCCCTGACTGGGAATCGAACTGGCCACCCTTTGCTTCACAGGTCCATGCTCAATCCACTGAGCTACACCAGCCAGGGCAGAGTTTATTCTTGTATTATTATTTATTAATTATTGTATTATTTTCTGTATAAACAACTGGAAACCTACCTTTGCCTACCACGTATTTCTGAAGCTGCTCATTTGTGGTTTAAGTGGTGTTAACATACAAAACATTTGAACCTGTAGAGAATTTTTGGTGAGTGTAAGGCTGCCTCACCGACCTACCCTGAGCTAGTCAGGTTAATGTGTGGCCCCTTTCTCAGTGGCTCCTACAGATATGCATTACATAATACTCTATTCTTTAAACCGCTTGTGATTATTTCCTTTAACCTGGCTGTTACAGTCGTTAGGAAAATACATACATACAGACAGACATACTTTAAAATATTTTTAAATTATAAATAAGCTAGTATCTAGTAGCTATGTACTAGCTAGTATCTAGCTAGTATATAAATAATAGAATAATATAAATGATACTAAAAAGATGTATTCCTGCCCCCAAAAAACTAGATTGGCACGACATTTTTGGTGTGAATTACATATTCCTTTACAGAATAATTTAATAAATAAAGGACCACAAAAACTATCCAGACAGGAGGAATTGGGGCAGAAGGTTCATGAATTTATGCAGCTTCCGAAGAATCAAATAGGCCTAATCCAGTTGAAGTCTTAAATACTACTGGGCTTGGTGGGGGTTTAATTTGTAATCTTTTGAGTTCAGAGTCGATCAAAATTAGCTGTCCATCACAGTGCAACATTAGGTTGTGCAAGAATAGAAATTGCTTGCTTGACAGTCAAGTTCATCTATATTTTTGTCCTCTCTGCATTTCAGCATTGAGAATGATTCCTCTTTTGATTAGCATCTAAGTTGTCCAAATTGTGACTGAGATTTCCAGTGGGATTGGTTGTGAATAAAGGCAGACAATGGCAGCAGATTGCCACTTTAAATGACAATAGAACCCCTGGCTCCCAGATGTTCTGTGTACTGGTGGTAAAAAGAGGAGTCCTAGTGAGAAAATAGGAGCATAAGTTTAAATCCCAAGAAAATAATCAGTGACTTTCTTATTAGGCTAACTATAGACATCACCCTAGTTTATTCAGGGGTTACAGGCAAACAATTCATGTGCCTAATACATTTTTCTGCTCTCTTAGAAGAAATGGGCAATCTCCTTTAAATAGTAAAATAAAGGAGATCTTATGAGAAAGGGATATAGGAAACTGCTTTCTTGTGGCAAAAGTATTACAAGTTGTGTTACTTCTGTTTGACAATTTGATTCAGAGAAGGAATATAGTAAAATATTCACTAAAATACTGCTAATAATAATACTGGTAACTAGCATTTTGGGGGCATTTTCCATATACCAAATAGTGTGCTAAATTCTTTTTATTTGTTAACTCAGTATACTAGGGATCAGAAAACCTGAATTCCAACTTGACCTGTTCCATTTGCTTTTAAAGTGGAGATAAAACCTACTCTGTAGCCTTCACAAAGTTTCAGTGAGGTTCAAATATATACATGTAAAAAATGCAAAATGCACAGTATATATAAAAGCATGTTACCAGTAAAACATCATCATTATTATAATATTCCAATTATGTTTCAAGTACTTTTGGGTAAATTTAAATAGAATCCGCACCCCAAATCCTGCTATACAAATAATCCTCTGCAATCCTGAAAAAAACAAACAAACAAACAAAAAGCTTAGAGTATTCACCCATTATTTGAAAATTTTCTTCTTGTATAATGACCAACTGTAGCCCAAAAGGATTATCTAGGGCGCCCTCAGCCATACATTTGTAGGATAGAGATGCTTTGCTTTGGCCAACTTTTTAATGGAATATCATCCTATGTAGACGTTGCAGTCTTTGTCTATGAGTATTTGTTTTCTTTATCCCTTCACCTTTTTCACCCAGCATGCACCTTCATGTGAAGGTGAAGTGTCAGTCTGTTCTCCATCTATGCATCTGTTTTCTTTATTTTGTTCATTAGATTCCACATACAAGTGCAATCATACGGTATTTGCTTTTCTCCGACTGGCTTATTTCAATTAGCAAAATGTTCTGCGGGTTCATTAATGCTGTTGCAAAGGGTAAGATATCCTTTGTTATGTCAAAACTGTATTCTACTATGTAAAAGTACCACAGCTACTTTATCCACCCACCTGCTAATGGACACTTGGGCTGCTTCCAAATCTTGGCTATTGTAAATAATGCTGCAGTGAACATGGTGCAGGAGAGGGTGCATATATTTTTCAATCAGTGTTTTGGGTTTCTTTAGATAAATTCCAAGAAGTAGAATCCCTGGGTCACAAGGTAGTTCCATTTTTAATTTTTTTAAGGTAACTCCATGCTGTTTCCACAGTGGCAATGTGGTCAGTGGGAATTAGGTTCTTCTGTGGGATCACAAGAAAAGCATTACAAGTACCCACTCGTGGGAGATGGTGCTGTGGCATGGTTTATTTGTGTGGAAACAGAGGCTGCCTCCTGGGTTTCCAATGTCTCATCATCCTTTATCCTGCCATAGAAAAAGTGTAACTGTGTCTTCAGCAAGGCCAAGACAAAACCCAGTGTCCAGGGATCCTATTCCATATTCCATATTACAGTACAGTCCTTTGGAATCCATAGGCAGCAGCTAAGTGACCTCAGTCCCCATCCATGTAGCTTAGTTTTTCCCACTCTAGTCTATTTTAAGCTCTCTCCTAGAGTCTGTGTGGCCATGGGCCATGCAGCCACTAGGACCACTTGGTCTCACGCTCCCAGACAAGAGAGCGCACATGCAAATGCACAGGCAAGTATGTTATCTGGTGGGCAAGACTTTCCTTATTCTCCTGGTTTTATGTCAACTCGGAATGGACCAGATGCCTTTTCAAAATGACCAATGAACTTCCCAAGCTTCTGTGGGCTTCAGATGGGCACACCTCCCAACCAACCCCTTCTTTCCCCTAGGCTAGACTGACAGACCTCTTTGGTCACGCACCTTCCCCCTGTGCCACTTTGACTTCTGTTGCACACGTGTTTGCTTTCTTTCCCCTTCTCCCACCTGGCAATCTGGTACCAGAGGTGGAAAGGGAGGAACGTTAATCATCTTGACAGAGAAATGTTTTAATCCTCTGGAGTGTGAAGTCGGAGCTTCCTGGTGAGCTTGCCAACAGGCTTATTTTTCCCTGTTTATTAAACTCAGTGTCTAGTTCTGTTTAATCTCTTTCCTTAATATCTACCTGAACCCTGACAGTAACAGCTGCACCAATCTGTATTCCCACCAACAGCGTGCGGGGCTTCCCTTTTCTCCACATTCCTATCAACACTTTTTAATTTGCATTTCTTTGATGATTAGTGACAATGAGCATTTTACATGTGTCTATTTGCCATCCATATTTCCTCTTTGGACAAGTATCTATTCAGGTCTTCTGCCCATTTATTAATTGCATTGTTTGGGCTTTTGAGGGTAAGTTAAGTTTTATAAATTTTGGATATTAACCCCTTATCAGATGTATCATTGGCCAATATGTTCTCCCATTAAGTGGGTTATCTCTGCGTTTTGTTGATGGTTTCCTTTGCTGTGCAAAAAACTATTTAGTTTTATGTGATCCTATTTATTTATTTTTTCTTTTGTTTCTCTTGCCTTAGGCAATATATCAAAAAAAGTATCACTACAAGAAATGTCCAAGATTTTACTGCCTATGTTTTCTTTCTTCTAGGATTTTTATGATTGTGAGTGTTACATTTAAGTCTTTAATCATTTTCAGTTTATTCTTGGGTGTAGTGTAAGAAGGTACTTTTGTTTCACTTTTTGCACATATATTTTTGCCTTTTTTGTCAAATATTTATTGACCATAAAAACTCCCAACAAACAAATGTCCTGAATTGGATGGCTTCACAGGTGAATTATACCAAAAAATCTAGGGAGATCTGACTTCCCTCTCAAACTATTCTAAAAGGAGGGAAGCCTCCCAAGCTAATTTTGTTAGGCTAGCGTTATCCTAATTCCAGAACTAGATAAGGATAGTTCAGAGAAAGAAAAGTGCAGGGCAATATTTCTGAGGAACATGCATGCAATAATCCTCAATAAAACCTTAGCAAACAGGATCTAGCAATATATTAAAAATGTTATACACCGTGATCAAGTGGGATTTATTCCCAGGATGCAAGTTTGGTACCGTATCTGCTAATCGATGAATGTGATATATAACATACACAATGAATTATAAAAGTTACATGACCATATCAATAGTTGTAGGAAAATCATTTGATGAGATTTAGTGCCCATTTATGATGAAAACTCTCAGCAGAGTGGAAATAGAGGAAACATATCTTTGAGTAATAAAAGTCATACGTGGCAAAACCACAGCCACATCAAACTCAGTGGGAAGAAATAACAAGCATTTTCTTTAAAACAGAAATAAGACAGGGATGTCTGCTTTCACTGCTCTTATACAACATAGTATTTGAAGTTCTAGACACAGTAGAAACAAAAAGCATCCAAATTAGAGAGAAAGAAGTAAAACTGTCATTATTTGTAAATGACATGATATTATATATAGTGAACCCTAAAAATTCCACCAAAAAACTACTGGAACTAAAATTAATTCAGTAAAGTAGTACGATACTAAGTAAATATCCAGAAATCAGTTGCAGTTCTATTCTGCAATGATGAACTATCATAAAGGGAAACTAAGAAAACAATCCCATTAACAATTGCTTTAAAATAAATAAAATTGCTAAGGATAAATTTAACTAACAATGTAAAAGGCCAGTACTCAGAAAATTATAAGACACCGAAGGGAGAAATTAAAGAAGATATAACTAAGTGGAAGCATACACCATATTTATTGGTAGAAAGAATTAACATCATTAAAATATCCATACTACCCAAAGCAATATATCTAAAGCAATCTATAAATTCAACTGAATTCATATCATGATAGCCAACGGCATATTGCACAGAACTAGAACAAATATTCCCCGAAATATAGAACCACAAACGACCCCAAATAGCCACAGCAATCTTGAGAAAGAAGAACAAAGTCACAGGACTCGTGCTACCTGATATCAAACTACACTACAGAACCATCTTAATTAAAACAGAAACGGGAATAAAAACAGACATATAGATTAATGGAATATATGGAGCACTCAGAAATAAAAAGGGCCATTATTGATAAAGGTTTTTATATTCACCAATAAGTATGGATTAAGGCATGAATGTTGTTGTTTTAGGAATTTGGCTTGCTAAAAATATCAAAGATTGTTTTTCTTTGTCTAGGTTTTCACACACATGTGCACATATAAGCACACAGATATTTCCACTCAACTCTATTTCACCCAATCTCCAGCTCCCTAGAATAAATTTACAGCAACATAGAAATCACTCCAAATATGTCCTTTCCTTTTTTAAAAAATCTGAAATACATTTATATAACTCAATTGCTTTTATCCTACATTGTTCATTTCATAACCTCCTGGATTTTTTGTTCCTGTTGTTCTGGAAAGTAATAGGCTGCAGAGGGAAGAAAATATGTGTATCAGTAAGAATTTCTAGAAAGAGAGATTCTGACTTTCTACGTGTATATGTTGGAGGTAGCCAGAGTTCAGTGTTAGGACTTGGTTGTTTTGAGTTTTTAGAGTAGTTTAGGTTACAGATTTAAGATAGGACTTGGTTGTTTTTCGTTTTTAGGGTAGTTTAGATTACAGATTTAAGATAAAGTCAGCCTAAAGTATTTTCTTTTCAGAAATAAAGGATTGTTTGGGTGAGGATCATGCTATACTCTGCAATGTTACTGCACCCCCGACACAGCAGCACTATTTCTTAAAGCTGATCATTTCCTTATTTTACAATGTTAAAAGAATACACATTTTTTGTGTGTTTTCTCAATGTTTCATTTGTGACAAAGAATCCAAATATGAATATTGAAATGATGTTTTCAGTAAACCTGCAAAGGGAGTCAATGACCAATGATGGTGTAATTAGGCTGCTGTGTCTGCCATTTTCTTCAAGTAGGCTTGCTGACAAGAAGTCACATTTTCTTTATCAATCTCTCTAGACAACCAAAAATCATCTTAGCCTGCGAACTATTTGTCCTTCAGTTTAAAGTACATTTCATCTAATTATGTATTCATGCCTTTAGAAACATTCCTATTTTTATCCTCAGTTATTTGATATTGTCCAAAGAGTTTTGATGTCAGGGGTGGGAAGGTGGGCGAGAATGCTAAAAAATGTTTCATGACTTTCATAGCGTTCAAATACTTATCTTTTTCACGGCCATATTTTAAGAGTATGGTGATAGGTCCTTAGGAATAGAAACTGATACTAGAATAAGCTGAAGTCTTGTAAGGTTTTCTATCAGTTCAAGAACCAGAACATGGGCATACTGATACCAAGCATTCTCTTAAGCTTGACTAAACTTTAGATGGTTGTCTTCCTGATTAGAAGCACCTACCCTCCCTTTCTGTTGATCATTTACTTTAGAAGACTTTGTATCCTAAGTTATTTCTCTGCTTCTTGAATATAAAAAAGTTTCTTCCATCCTCTTGCAAGTGTTATCAAGAAAGACAAGGTCCCTACATCCTAGTCTTCATGGAAGGATAGGAGCCTGACTTCGCCACTCAGCAAGCAGATAGCTTAATCTCAGTGATCGACTTCCCCTAACTTCATCCAGTGCTTTTCCACTGGCTCCTGCCAGCATTCAAACCTCTCCTGCTTTTTGATTTTAAGCTCTCTACCCTATTACATAGTCTTAAAATCTTTCTTGCTTATCTAACTTGCCCTGTGCACTTTTTATTTGACAATAAATGAAACAATTTTAGAATGTTTAGTGGGTACTTTTGCCTTGTAGCTGTCCAATCTGAATGCCTTCTGTTTAGGGAAATATCAAGAAAGAAAAAAAACCAATGTTTTATTTTATCTTCTACTATAAAAACTGAAGAGGGGGGCATATTTGCCGTCCTCTAGGACCTTGGCACCTAAATTGTGGGCCTTTGACCTCACCTTACCTGGGCTACCCAGAGTTGGGACTTTGACTCTAGAGTGGTTTGTGCAAATAAGAGGATGCAGTCTAGGATGCAGACTGCAACACTGAAAAGTAGCAGTGGCGTTCAAGTCCACATCCTACCTGCCTGGAGGCAGCAGTGCCACTCGGGACCCTATGGCCATAGCCATTTCCACAGCTGTCTACTGTGGTCATGAAGGATGCCAGGATGACACTAAGTGTCCCGGTTGCCCAATTTCTCTCAACCCCAGCTAATTGTTTGGATCTGATTCTTCAGCATTGCACTAGCTCTGTGCATCTTGGGATGTTTACAAATATGTTCCATTGTCTTCAAATTATCCAAAGTTAGTTTTTCTGTTTGTAACCAAAAGCATAACTAAAGAAAATGACCAAAACCATAAAGACCACAGTGGTTGTGTGAGGTACAGTAGGGACCATTGGACTTGTGACTGAGAAACCCTGATTCTGCTTCTTGTTCTGCAGTCTGCAGCTGTATGTGAGGTAGACCATGAGGTGAGCCCCTTTATCTCTTTAGCCATCAGTTTCTTCATCTGTAAAGTAATGAGGAAGGAGAAGATTCGTCAACCCCTGATGTTCTCAGAAGGTGAATGATCCGTGGCATGACATTAGGAGGAGTGTGAAGAAAGTTTGAAGTGGGAGAAATCACCGTGAACTTAAGTGGCCAAGAAAATGTTCCAAGTTCCACCTTTTCTAGTATATAGTTACATATTTTATCAGATGCTTATTCAAGGATCTTTTCTGAATACATACAAAAATTTTGAAAAAAAATGGAGAGAAACATTATTTATAGATGACTTTTGCAGTGAACTATGTTAAGGAGGTAAAAGGGGAGACGACAATTTATAGCAGTTGCCCTGGCGATGGCAGAACAGGCTGCATCCTTGGTTCTGATTATTAATCAGCCAACTTGTTATGAAGAGCCTGTCACCATGAAGACATTATGTAATGGGCGAGACAAGGGATACACGATGCTCTCCTGCCCTTAAGAGATAAATACACGATGATAAATGCTGCAAGTCAAATCTCTCCCTCACTGCCAATATGTATCTCTACCATGTATTCCCTGGTGCCAAAACAGAGGGACTGTGATTCTCTTTCTGCCTCCCCATATGCTTGAGTCAAAGAAATAAACTGAACACATAGCTTTGTGTTTCCTGGCATCGTGTAGTGATTCAGGGCAGACATCTGGCATTTATAGACAAGGATTCAATTCTGGACCTCACTAATTTATTAAATTTTGACTTAAGTTTCTTCACCTACCAAAAAGAAATAACAATCATATTTATTATCTAACATCGTTGTGAAAAGCAGATAAATAATAAATATAAAGGACAAAGTGCCTGCTATTCAGTGAATGTTTAGTGAATGGTTTAATATTACAATTTTATATTATATACACATTTGAAGTCATTTTATGATTCACAAGGTAGCATAATCTGGGAGGGTCATAAAGCTAGAAATACACTCACAAGGGCCTATGCGGAAATTGAAGGAAGGATGGGAAATCCTGCTTGAAAATTGGTTAATTTGGGTCCTTCGAGGAGGCAGGTGGCAAGAGGTACTGGAGGACGAGAGGGAACTTTGTAATCCTGGAACTCATCTATATTTTAGAACATCCCATCATCACCAGCAAGTATAAGCTGAAGGAAAAGAAAATTTACAACTAAGTCTACATACACGGTTACCCAGGAAACCAAGTCATGTAGCGTATGTGACAAATATCAGTTAAAAAAATAAAAGTCTGGAGAGTGTTTTCCAAACCTGGAAGAAGAGATACAGTATTGAGACACAGGACTGTTCTCATGTATGTCAAGGTAACACAAAAATGTGAGAACTTGGCTTTGTAAAAAATATAAATGTCTACAAAGTTGCAAAACTCATTGATGTGACATTAATAAAGCCCCATTTTTTTTAATTGCCTGTTTTCTAAAGTAAGTGAAGCCAAGAACTAAAAAGCTGTAAGAAGACTAGACATTATCTCTAGCCCTCCCCAGCCCCTCCTCCCTCCCTCTCTCTTTCTCCTTGGTTTTGCTTTCTGCATTAACTAAACATCTATTTGTTTTTGTATTATTATTGTGTAGACTGGCTTTCTCTACTTTTTATGTATAAAGCAGCTCCTCCCCACCTCCATCTATCAGGTTAATATGACTTAATTCTAAGCAATTAGAATCTCTCAGTTCTAAGAGACCCTGACTAGTCTGGCTGAGGGCAGTTATCTGTCCCTTGTTAGCTAAGGCCAGAAAGCAGGGTCTGTAGGACAACCATGAAACAGAGTGTTTCATCTTCTTGAGACATAAGAATAGTGGGTGTTTGGATCGGTACAGTCTCTGAGGAGAGGGTGTCATTAGGAGCTGGCTGGCATGGCAAATGATGCTTCCTTGTTGTAACTTGAGTGGAATAATCACATTGTTAATCACGTCAGGATATCAGAGAGACATTCAGGAAATCACCAAATGCCAACAGTGTCTGACACTCAAGAATTCTAAATTTATCTCTGAAGATTACTCCACTATAGGAGTAAATCAGAGATCTTTGCAACCAAAACAGCAATAAGCATTGAAGAGAAAAAAGGATACTTAAATTTATCAAAAGATATAAATCCTCCACTATCTCTTGCCTACTTTACCCTTATTGGGATGGTGTGAGTGAGCCTTTTGCTGATCAACAATGCCTTAAAGTAGAAAATGAGGAATTTAATGTAAATTTTGTGCCTATCTTATAGCTTCTAGCCAGTGAAAGTTGAATGCTACTGACTCACTCAAAAAATTTAGTTGGAAGGTCTCCCTTGGGGATAAGTGAAGAAAATTTCCTTCAGGAAACTGGGTTAAAATTCATGATGTATTTATTTTTCATTAGCCCACAAAATCATCATGAAAAAGTAAAACCTTAATTTGGGAACAATGTTCATTCCTTTTTTAAAAATGTATTTTTTATTTCAGAAAGGCCTTTTCAGGATAAAGTTGCTTATAAATGCTAGTGTTGATACCATAGTCCTTGTAACATTTGACAAACAGCTTCATTTCTATTACATTTAGTTAGGAGAGCAATTAAAATAGAAAGTAAACCAACCGTATAGTATCCCTCGGTGAATATATGTACAAGCAGATTTGTTCCCCAATCTGAGAAGAGCTTTAGAGAAGATATCTATATATAAAAAAATAGAAAAGCATTTAAGTTTATCTTAAGCATTTAAGAACACTTAAGTTTCCTTTAAGTGATTTCTTAATAGGATTTTAAGAATTCTGACCATCGAATATGATCTAAGGCCACAGTGCTACAAGCCCAAGCTTTTGGTTACAAAGCTGGAGGCTGGAGGTCTGTTCAGCACTATCACTAATAGGAAGATAAGATCTCTGTGAAAGACCCATTCAAATTACAGCCACTGTGTATGGTTTTTCTTCCATCACTTATTGATTGGTGTTTTTAAGACCCTCATTTCTTCATAATATGTAAAGGATTGCAGGAGAGCAGGAATTACACTTAGCATTGTTCCTGAGCACACTTGCCAAGTGGATTTAATGAACATTAAAGATTGAATACAGTGTAATAACATATTCCTTCATTGCTTAATCATTAATAATGCTCGATAGAGCTTCATACATGTTTTAATGTCAAGTTTAAATTTTAACTATGTGAACACTATATAAAGATCTAATGATATCTTAAATAACACTTAACTAACCGTGGGAAAGCAGTATTTACAAAAGGAAATACTAAATGCTATTCAATACTGGCTTTACACCATATTTTTAATCTTCTCGATCTTTGTTAACTACACAATTCTAATTTAGAATAAATGAGCAGATAGTTCATTTTGGCAAAAAGGCAGTAGCAGGAGCTATAATACCGTTTTAGAAATTTCTAGGCAATAATTATCTTACTATGCTTTTATCTTTGAAGAGATTTATACTAACCTCTAATCGAAACTTGAACCTCAAACTATCTCAGCTTTGAGATATGTTACAAAGTTATCCTGAGGAATAAATCATCATAAATCAGTGATTTCATGTCAACAAACATCTCTAAATAGTGCATATTTAGTATTATAACAGTGTAGCAGAGGTGGCAGAAAAAAAGTAGTTACCAGAAAACTATGAATAAAATAGTAGCCTTTTAACTATGAATAAAAATGGTTAAAATATATTTTGTTTAAAAATATTTTGAGACAATATCGATATAGATAATTAACTAGAAAAGTTCCAGTGGCAGTACTCCAGTGTTGTGAACTAAGTAGTTTCAAAATGCCATTGAAGGTCAAGTTTGGGCTACATCTGTGGAGAATGTGGGTATTCTCTGGGTGAGTTTTTAACCTTGAGGTATGACGTCTTACGGCTTAGCATTTCTGAAATAAAATGAAACCCATTTTCACATAAAATGCAAGAATGTTTAACAGAGACAATAAGATTAAATATTTAAAATAAAATAAATATTTAGTTTGTGTCAATGTAGTCATGGTAACTTGCACGCAGTGAATGTGCTCACTGAGTCCGATGTTGATTAGAGTTTAGTCAAAGAAGGATGTTGCAAGGGTTCTTAACTGGGAGTCCATGAATTACAAGAGTTCTTCTGAAAGGGAGTTAGGAGTTCATAAAGCTGAGGAAGAAAATTTTTACATCATTGTTTTCTACATATGTTCATTTACTTGTAAATGTTTTGTACCCAGTGCATTTCATAGAAAGAAGCCAGGATGGTTGTGAAGTTGACATCGTGGGGGGTGGGTGTGCTTACATAAATATTTAAAGAGTTTATCACAACGATTGTCACATAATGCAATTCTACAATTGGGACCTATATTAATTATTTATAATAATGGTGAGCCTATATAGAAACCATTTTTTTCAAATGCCATATTTCAAACATGTTTAGGGATCTCCAGTGGGCGCCAGTTACCCATGATGGATCAAGGGATGAAAATACTATTTAGTGCATTAGGAAAAGAAACTATCATTGTTAACTGTTCACCTCATAACTCAGGAGAATAGACCACTATTTCCTCTTAGAAATAATTAGCATCACCACGGAGATAATTCATCTACAGCTATAGAATGGTTTATTCTACATGCTAGGGCAACCAAATGAATGGGCATAAAACCATTCCCAGAACAAATAAAGGTTAAAGTTGTATCAGGATTAATTTGTGGTGGTATGTACACATAGATTTTAAATTGAACTATGGCTGTAGTTACAGGAAATTTCATAGACCACTTTTTATACTTTTATCAGTGTTTATTGCCAACAAATCAACCAGTTTAGTTTGAAACCAGCTCTTAACTGAAATAGTATCAGAGACATTTCCACATAAACTTGAAAGATGGGAGAATGTCCAATATTAATTAGTTTTTTATTTTATCAATCTGCTACCTTCTTCTCCACAGCCAAAGAAAAAAGTATCAGGACTTATGGTGTGTTGGGACACTTGCAAGAAAGCTAAGAACACAATTTTCAAGTAAATGTACCTTTTATTTTTTATATTTAATAAATGAAAATTAGACTTTAAAAGTATTCCCCTTTCCTAGCAGCAAAATCAATCATCTATCTCTCTAGCTGTCTGAAGAACTACCCAAGTTTTCACACATTTAAAAGGTTTTTTTTTAAAGATTTTATTTATTTATCTTTAGAGGGGAAGGGAAGGAGAGAGGGAGAGAAATATCAATGTATGGTTGCCTCTTGTGCGTCCCCTGCTGCGAACTGGCCTGCAGGGAACCGGACTGTAACCCAGGCATGTGCCCTGAATGGGAATCAAACCGCGATTGTCTGGTTTGCAGGCCTGTGCTCAATTAAAAGGCTTTTGATACTGAATACCAGTGAAGTTCTTTCATGTAAACTGAGAGCATCTGTAACATATTTCATTAGATGTGGTGAAAATTCTCCATGGCATTATTTTATGTATATATCAACAATTTGAGGGAACATGAATGAAGACACAATTTTGTGGGAACATGTGTCAATAGAATAATCTTTGGGTCCTTTTCTTCACTTTATATGATTTGCATTGGTTGTTAAATGTATTTCTTGTGTCTGCATGATAAACGATAAACACCAAGCTCACAATTGCTCATAAATCATACAGATAAAGTGGCCATCTTCAGATAACCTTGATATCAATTTACATTTTTAAATTCACATACAAATTGTTCCACAAATATGGCTGCTGCTAGATAAGTCATGAATAAAATGTTAATGCTGTGTTTGGTTTCCTAATAAAGTGATTTATCACCCTGGAATTCTTTGGTGAAACTTACCTGTTAACATCATTACCTTAACACTCCTTCTTTGAAAAGAAAGCATGTACTAATTAATTTCCACTCTTACCACCCCAAACCCATCTGGAAAGTAGGCATTCAATAACTTACAGGATGTCGGTGAATAAATTTTAATTTTATATTCTGTTGTAACATTTCTATTTCCCTATTTAATTTTACATTTATATACATCTTTTGTAATAGATACTGTATTCTTGACCAATGAAAATGTATGTTATTAAATTAAATTAAAATGTATTATTATATTAAATTAAAATATAGTGTTATTATATTAAATTTGGAATTCATTCCAAATTTAGCATGTAAAAAAATTTAGTATCCTCGCATATAAAATGCACAGTTGCTAAAAAAATCTTTATAGTAGCTGTAATGTGTTGAGTAATTTTATGTTGAGCAGCATCCCAAAGAATTAGGTTCCTTACTTCCTCTGCCATGTGAGTCCTTTCTGCCATTACTATCTCTTTAACCTCAGGAATGTTATTTAACCTCTGTATGCCTCAGTTATATATACCTCTAAACTGGAAACATTAATACCTACCTCTGGCAACTTTTTGAAAATTAAGCGGATTAATATTTGTGAAGCACCTAACACAGTTTGTTTCTCAGTAAATGTTATATAAGTAATTCTTAAATAAATAAATACAGTAAGCCACAATTCACAGACCATGATCTATAACCCAAAGCTATGCATTTGAGGAAGAGAGAATTCTTTTATTGTATAAAAAACTAGTTGACGTTAATAGCAAGTTGATTTAATCAACAAAATGCCCAGGTTGTCATCCCTTTGTTCTTGGAAGTAGGTGGAAGACTCAGGCAGATTTAGCATAAAAGATAATCTCTGAATTGTCTAAATTCCCTTTCTAATATATTAAAGTCAGAATCTCAGTTGTAGGGAGGACTTGACGTTCATCTATTCTAATCCATCTACATATTCCACATTTCAGCGTACTCTAAAAGCTACTGAATGGCCACCCAGTCCATGAGTTAAAGCCCTAGGGTTGGGATTGGCAACTCTGATGGCCAGCTGGGCTGCTCTTTCCACAGTGGCTTTGCGGTTCTTTGAGGAGACACTGTGAGCAATCTCAGCACAGTAAGATTTGTTGCATATCAGCAGCACTTCAAGCTCCTTGACATTATAGACCAGGAACTTTCAAAAACCTCTGGACAGCATGTGCTTTGTTTTCTTGTTGCTCCCATAACCAGTATTAGGCATCAATATCTGGCCCTTGAATCTTCTGTGTACCCTATTGTCAATGCCTCTGGGTTTCTGCCAGTTCTACCATCAGAGTCACCAATCTCAATGCCAGGCTGTGCAGTGAAGAAAGTGAAAAGACAGATTGTGTGCACATTGTATTTGTGTTAATAAAACCTTAAAATTCTGCCAAAAAACAAAACAAAATACAGGGTTGGAGAGTCATTGAAACTCCAGGCTGTTGTTCCATTATACCATAGCTCAGGGTTCCCCCTGGTTAATGAAACTGACTCTTTACTTCAGCAAACAGTAATAAATTAAGTTCATTTGCACTTGACACCCTTTAATATATATATGCATTTGTGAAAAAAAATATGAAAACTGTTATTTAGCCCTTTCTACTCCAAGCCTATATTTTTCTGGACACCCTAAATTATTTCAGTTGTTTTTCATGTTGTCCATAGTCAGTATATTTTATTATTAGCAAATTATGCAAGTGGAACATAAATGTCCATAAATAGGGAAATTACATAAAAATAATGAGTATTTAAAAGTAATGATAGAAAATTCTGGTTCAGATGCTACCATGAATTTCTACTTAGTCATTCTCCCACCCCATGTCCAATTCCAAATGCATAATAATAAAAAAAAGTGCTTTAAAACAGAAAAAATAAAGATAAAATTGAGCTAAAAAATAAGATAAACATTGATTTGGAGCAAGACTACACAAAACACAAGGTAGAGACTAGATATAATGTTGTGGACATGTTGGGCTTTGTGTCTATACTCAGACCATGTTGACCAGGAGTTAAGTCTCCATGGGGTAATGTCCATTCCAATCAGGTAACCAGCTGTAGTCTCACTTAGAGCAATGTGGTAGGATAGGAATTTTACAGAAAAATCAAAGGTACATATTTTTTAATCAAAACATACAAACCCAAATATCTATCTGTTGGGCTGACCTATCTCATTGTATCATATATGAAGTCGTGGATTGAGTGAGAGAGGTAGGAGGGGAAAGGCCCTATTTTTTGGCCAGAAAGTGAACCAAATAACTCACTGACTCAGTGACTGTGTCTGCAATATCCCAGATAATCACTACTGAAAGAGATCCAGAAACATCATTAAAGATTTAGTTTGCGTTTGGAAGTTCCTATGACAGTTAGAGGCTACCAAAAAGCTGTGTGGTAGGGTTGGGTGAATACAGAAATATGGACTGGACATGTGATTGAGCCTCCAGACCAGAAAAAAAGTAAAACAAACATACAAGATGCGTGGACAAATCTTCCCTTTAAAAAGGGAAGAAATTATGAAATAGTAACAAGCAGGAAGAAATAGACAACAGAAATGATTAGAAATTTGCAAATGAAAAATGATATAATTTTTCCCACTGTGTTCCCCTGTGGAGTTGGTCCTGTGGGACTGAGGCAACCGGATCACAGGGGAGGTGCCCACCTTCCCATTTTCTAATACCTCACAGAGATTGAAAAACCAGGAAGTTCAGAAGAACTAATAACAGTTGTGATTTAGCACAACCTACTGAAAAATAACAGAAAGACTTTTTCATATCAATCTATTAGAGAAATGCTACTCATACATAGGTACCTAGACAGAGAAGAAATTCATCAAATACCATGAATAATCAAGGTGGTGAGATAGCTCAGAAAGAAAATGAAAACTCTCCAGCAAACAAACTTAAAGACATGGAAATACGTGATATAAATGACAGAGAATTCAAGATTGCAGTTCTGAAGAAAACTCAATGAGATACGAGAAAAGACAGCCAGACAATTTAATGAGCTTAGAAGACAAATCAGTGAACAAAACAAGTACTTTATCAGAGAAATTGAAACTTAAAAATGAAAAATACACAGAGATTCTGGAGATGAATAACTCAGTAAAAGATATCAAGAATGAATTAGTGACCATAACATATAGAGCAGACCAGATGGAGGAAAGGATTGGTGATATCAAAGATAGAGATCTAGAAATGGTTCAGAGGGAAGAAGAGAGAGACCTGAGCAGGAAAAAAAAAAGAAAAAGTACTCTACAAGAACCATTTGATTCAGCCTAAAAGAGCAACATAAGAATTGTAGGCGTATCAGAAGAAGAGAAGGGAATGGACCAGAGAGCCTATTTGAGCAAATAGTTGATGAGAACTTTCCAAACCTATAAAAAGAGCTAGATCCTAAATCCAGGAAGCAAGCAGAACACCTAATTACCTCAATCCTAAAAGGCCTTCTCCAAGGAACATTTTATTTAAACTGTCAAATATTAAAAACAAAAAAGTTTTCGAGGCAGCCAGGGAAAAGAAGAAAGTCACCTATCATCAGACTTCTCAGCAGAAACTCTACAAGCTGAAGAGAGTGGAACCAAATATTGAAACTACTGAAAAAGAGAAATGACCAGCTAAGAATAATATATCCCATACTTTTGCATTCTGGTGTTATTTGCTTTCAGTCTCAAAAATTCCCTTTAGTATTTTTTTTCTCTCTCTCTGTCTCTCTCATCCCCACATGAGAATGCTTAGAGAGGGGAGGGGAGGGAGAAAGAGGGAAAGAAACATCAATTGGTTTCTTGTATGCACCCTGACTGGGTACTGTACCTGCAACTCAGGCATATGCCCTGACTGGGCATTGAACCCATGACCTTTTAATTTACCAGGATGATGGTCCATCCAACTGTTCCACCCAGCCTGGGCTAGTATTTCTTCTTAGAGCTGCTAGTAACAGATTTTCTCAGCTCTTAGCCTCCACTAATTGCTAGTTCATTGTTTTATTATTTTTTTTACAACGATTTATCCCTGGAAAATAAATTATTCCGCAGTGTGATCAACTTAAATCTGAGCTTTTTGCCGGGGTGGTCTTTGAGGCTAGTCTTTGATGCTATACTGAGATCTCAAAGGCTTTTTTTATTTGTCTGTGTTCCTGGTTCTCTCTGTTAAACTTTAATCTGCTCTGTAGTTTCACTTGTTGTTGTCTTGGAACTGAAACCCTTTCTTAATTGCTTACCATTAACACTTTCATTGTTTTGGAAAGTGCCCTTAGTCTTGTACTTCCCTTCTCTAAGAAAATAAAGTCAGCACTCTTAGTGAGAGCCCTGAACAATGGAGCTCTCTGTTCTTATAATCCCTTTCTCTCCCTGGGGAGTAACTCTGTGTCACAGTGTTCCAGTAGGGGGTTGGGAGAACAGAGAGACACCTCTCACCTTTAAGGGGGTCACAGTCTTTTCAACTCACCGTTTATTATGAAATGTCCATCCTATAAATAAGGTGAGGATGAATAATAGGGTCCAATACATCTGCCTATTCTGCCTGCTTGTAGCTGAGTGAAAAAATAAGCCCCAGACCTCTCAGATGATTTTGCCTGGAAGAGAGTTTCTTCAGCCAAAAGCTGGTGGCATGTGAATGAGAGGCTGTGGGAGTCAGACCATCGTGGAGGGAAATTGTAGCCCTAGACTGGTACTAGGAGAAGAGAGAAGCCAGTTTCCCTGGCTATGCTTACCCAGAATAGAACTGTCTATGGTTATTTTTCGCTTATCATGTTCTCTACATTCGTGGAGAATGTATTATTTTTTCCCTTTTAAAATTACTTTGTTTAAATAATGATTTACCTCCTTTAATTAATTTTTATAAAGCACCAACTTTTATTTTTCTAAATGACTCCTAAGGCATTTATTATTATTATTTTATGAGCTTTTAAATTATATCATTTTTTCTATTTTCTTTCAGCACGGTGTTTCAATATTTTTCATTTGAATATTTCAAGCATTTATTTTTATTCATGTACTTTTATAGATCTAAGTAATTAATGCTATGATTTTTCTTGTTTTATTTTTATTTTTTAAGATTTTATTTATTTACCTTTAATGGGGAAGGGAAGAAGAGGGGGAGAGAAACATCAATGTATGGTTGCCTCTCCTGGGTCCCCTGCAGGGAACTGGCCTGCAACCCAGGCATGTGCCCTGACTGGGAATCGAACTGAGAGCCTCTGGTTCACAAGCCCATGCTCAATCCACTGAGCTACGCAAGCCAGGTGGTTTTTCTTATAATGTCTTTTAACTATTACCTATGTATTGTAAAACAAATTGAATTTTATTATCATTATTATTTTTAAATTATTTTTAAATTTCAATTTGCATTCACCCTTTGACCCAACAATTTATTTTTTCAGTATAAAAATGCTTTTTGTTTTTTGACCTTCTTGATAATGTCTAGTATTGTGTTGTGATGATTTTTTATTAGTATTAATCTTTATATCTAAAATTTACTGCGTTTACTTTGCAAGCTAACATATGGTCAAATTTCATGAATATCCAATATGTATATTTGAAAAGACATATTCATTATTACCTGGTGCCAATTTTAATATATTATCATGTACATTTTTATTTATGTTAGTTTTTCTATTTTCTCACTACTTTTTGCCTACTCATATATTATATTGAGAATGGTAATACTATGTGTCAATATTTCCATTTATTTATCCTTTCACCTCATAGTTTTTACTTTTAGAAAGAAAGCTTCTATGGGATTTTATGTAAAGTATTAACATTTACATAGCATGTTTCACTAGATATAAATACATTATGATTTGTTATATTCTTGTTTTTCATAGGCAACTGTTTTATCAACAAATTACAATTCCAGGAGTCATTTTACTCTTTTCTTTTTAACCATTTTCAGTGTTTTTGTCTTATTGCCAAAGTGGGAACCAAAGAGTGACATTACTTATTTGTATTCTTTATAGAATTTGTTTAGAATGTTTCTAATAAAGGTTAAAATAGGCTGTCTAGAAAAATTACAGTCATTATTTAATGTAACAAGAACATTTTACACAACATCAGTGTAACCTGGCAGCCAAGGAGAGTGGACTGGAATGCACGTATGCGAACAAGGATAACTTTGCTGTACTAGTCAGTGGGGGCGGTAGACACCATTGAGTGAGCATGTGCACTGTGTGGCTATCACATTCAAAATGACTGAGCAAGTAGAGCAAGGAATCTGCACCAAATTTCAATGTTAAGCTTGAACATTCTTTTGCTGAAACTATTTGGATGATTCAGTAGGTTTTCAGCAACAATCCCATGAGTGCAAGCAAAAGTGTGGCACAAACACTTCGAATATGGTCGAGAATCTGTTAAAAGTGATCCATGTTCTGGAAGGTCTGCAATACCTGAAAGTGTTGAACATGTATGGGTTACAATCAACGAAGTTTGATGACCGACAGTGTGAGAACTAGAAGCTGATCTGGGGATTCCAAAAACTACTGTGTCTGAGATTTTGATGAAAGATCTTGGCATGAAATGTGTTAGAAAAATTCATTTTGCAGCTTCTGCTACCAGAGCAGAAGGAACATCGTGCTGCAGTTACTAATGACTTGATTCAAACTGCTACCAATGAACCATTTCCTCAAGAAGGTCATAACCAGAGATGAATTGTGGGTCCATGGCTACGATCCAGAAATGAAGGACCAGTCATCTCAATGGAAGTTGCCTGGTTTCCACATGTGATGAAGGCCCTGCATAGGCACCGCAAGATCAAGACCATGTTAACTGTGTTTTTTTATTGGCAAGGGGTTGTCCATCAGGAGTATGTTCCTTCAGGCCAAATAATTAATAAGGAATACTACCTTAATGTTCTCCATCAGTTGAGAGATGCAATATGATGAAAATGGCTGCAGCTATGGGCAATGGGTGATTGGCATCTTCATCATGACCATGTGCCTGTTCATGCATCATGTGCAGAATTTTTGGTGAAACATCAAATCACCCGGGTGACTCAGCCCCCCTACAGCCCACATGTGGTACCCTGCAACTTTTTGCTCTTCTGAAAATGAAAATCACCTTTGAAAGAGAAGAGATTTCAGACCATCAGGGAGATTCAGGAAAATACAATGAGGCAGCTGATGGTAACTCCAACAAAAAGTTTGGCAGAGTGTTTTGAACAGTGGAAGAGATGCAGGGAGAACTGTATGAGGCCTCAAGGTGCCTTCTTTGAAGGGAATTGAGGCATCATTGTCCTATGTACAGTCTTTCTTGTATCTTCAAAGAATGTCTCTATTTTTCATTTTACATTGCTGGATATTTTATGGACAGACCTTTGTGTGTGTATGTGTTGTTCAATTTGTGCTTTGATTATGCCAAAGTAATTTTCACAGAAGAGCATGTGGTATCTGTCTGATAATGTCTACACTTAAAACAAGCTCCATCTACATAGGACTGTTTGCTAATATAGCCCACTGCTCTAACCCTCCAGATCAATCCAAACAATGAGTTTATTACATCAAAATGCATTGCAAATGTAAGTACTCAGGACTCCATAGAAACACTGCCAAATTCATTCAGCGAAGAGATTAAAATGAACTTCTGATCTCCCTCTTTGAAATATGAGCATTCTACTATAATTACCATCAAAATCATGGTAGTAGTTAGACTGACACTTCAAAAAGAATACCTCAAGCTTTTAAAACACTAGGCAACAAGCACTTTAAACATAATGTTTAAATAGAAATTTTGATAAAACAGAGTCTATGTCTCTTATTTTTTTAAATTAGTTTTCAAAACTGAGTTTTTGAAATAGACAGGCATCTGGCTTTTAAAGTGAAAGATACAAGGCAAAAACAGTCAACTCACTTTCAGAGATAAAACAAAAACCCAGCAACAATAAAATATCCAGTAAAAACAGCCTCAGTAGATATTCTATTGAACACAGTATCAGGGGGAAAAAAACAGACATTACAAATAGAAAAGGCTACACATTGATTCGGTGTATTTGTTTTTATTCAATTTAGTTATTTATGTTAAAGTATCAATACCTATTTAACACATTTCACTAGAATAAATATGTTTACTAAATGCTGCTTGTATGTTTATGAGAAACTTCCTTAGTTATTGGAGTCCATTCATTCATGTCGTCAACATCAGCAATCAGAAAGTCAGAGTGAGCTCATTAAGTCTACCACATATAACAACTTGCATTCCTCTGATCGTCTCTGATAGAATGCCATCAAGCAAGTTTTAAGATCCATTCACAATATTTACTTATAGATAATCAGATTTTTCCTCAAAAATATCTGTCAAATAAATTTTCCTTTCTCATACGTAATTTTAATTATTTAAGGTTGTTATTTTTATTATTTGATTCATTACCATTTTTCCAAACTTACATCGTCTTAACAGGGTGGAGTTGAACACCAAGTGAATTTTTTCTAAATGGTGACAATGTAGAGTTCATACTAAATGTGATAAAGGCAGATGGTTTATCAAGTTATTGTTATAACAAGGATGGGGGCCCAGCTGCTGGCGGAGTAGGTGGAAGCTGCACAAACCCCCTCCCAGGACCAAGCTGGAATTACAACTAAAATAGATAAAAATCACCATGGATAACCAACTGAACACTAGCTGGAGGAAGCTTTATAACTGTGGACAGATGGAAGAGGCCGCATCACCACCACAAGGATAGTATGGAGTGTGGAGGAGGCACAAGATGGCTGGTTGGGCTCCCACAGGTGGTGGCTAAAGTCCTGGAGGGATATTTCAGTGGCTTGGGGGTTCTTCCTGAGAAGTGTGGGGTCTAAACCCCCAGCTGGTCACCCCAGCTTACAGCACTAGAAGGGGGGAAGGAAACTCAACATTAAGCTGTGAAAAGCAGCAGGGCTTCTGCCTATCAGAGAGAAATGACCAGAGACACAGAGACCCTCTTAAAGGGCCAATGTACAAAATTCTGTTTGCAGCCCCTTACCCTGGGCTCCAGCAAAGGGAGGGCAGAGTGGAAGAGAGACTCATGAGGAGAGCCTGGGGTTGGTGGCTCTGGGGAGAGAACTGAAGGAACAGCTGCCAAGATCTCTGTCCTGCGTCATTCCCCATCTGCAGGAGCCATCTTTCTGAGGCAGAGCACTTCCCTCCAAGTGGCATCAGCCTCAGGGGCACCAATATCCCCACACACAGGAATCCCTCTTGCCCCACCCTCTGTAGCTTAAGCGGGGCTGCTGAGACCAGTTTGAGGTTATATCAGTGATTGACAACTAAGGCAGATCTCTGGGAGCTCTGCGACTTTAGCTGACCCGCCGCCAGGCCTGGTGCTGGTAAAAGCCAGCCTTGGTGTTCAACCCAGTTCTTTCTGCACTTACCGAGTCCCAGCAAAGGGAGTGATTGGCTGTGAGTCACTGATAGCTCCAAACAGGTTGCCCAGGGCCAGTCACAGGCAGAGTTCAACATAGGTCTACACCAGAGTTTTTTTCAGTTCTACCTGATACATAGAAACAAATCTAAAGAAGTAGCCAAAATGAGAAGACAAAGAAACAAACCCCAAATGAAAGAACAAGATAATTCTCCAGAAGAACTAGATGAAATTTATACGATAGAGAATTTAGAGTCATGATTATCATGTTACTTAACAGCATGAAAAATGCATAGAAATCATTAAAAAGCACCAGTCAGAAATAAAGACAATAAAATGGCACTATATACATATCTATCAACAATCAGCTTAAATGTAAATGGCTTAAATGCTCCAACCAAAATACACAGGGTAGCTGAATGGATAAGAAAACAAGATCCATATACAAGCTGCCTCCAAGAGATCCACCTCAGATCAGAAGATTCACACAGACAAAAAGTAAAGGGGTGGAAAAAAGACATTTCATCCAAATGGAAAGGGAAAAAAATCTCAGGTAGTGATTCTTATATCTAAGAAAATAGATTTTATAACTAAGGCTATAGTAAGAGACAGAAGAACACTGCATAATAATAAAGGGAAGAATCTAACAGGAGGATGTAACCCTGGGAAACATTTTACACACCCAACCTAGGAGCACCTAAATATGTAAAGCAAATCTTGATGGACATAAAAGCAGAGATCAATAGAAATGTAGTCATAGTCAGGGATTTTAACACCCCATTGACTTCAATGGATAGATCTTGCAGGCAGAAAATCAACAAGGAGACAGCCACCTTAAACAACACACTAGATCAAATGGATTTAATTGATACTTCAGAGTATAACAATGGCATTTCACATAATTGGAATATATGCCTTGAGCAATGTATATACAACAGAGAATTATAAGGTAGCAAGAAAGAGTGGAGAATAATACTGAGTAAAGAATATAGAGAAATAAAATGACCTTAGTAAAAGTGAAAATATTTCATAAATGAATAAGTGAAATAGATAAAAATCTTCAATTTATCATTTTCTAAATGTTAAATAAACCTCTAGTATATGCTAAATACTCTGCAGTAGAAGAAGAAATTTTTTTTTATTTTTTCATTAAACATATGTTATCATTATTATTTTTAGGAACTACTATTTGCTTAGAAATACTCTAGATATAGGCATTGATAATACAATGATAAGCCCACCCAAGCATAGCCCTTGTATTTATAAAGTTTACAATGTGGTTGAGGAGATAAATATTAATATAACAGTCACACAAATAGATGTAAAAATGACAACAATGTTAAGAAAAAGGAAGTACATGATTCCCAGTGTGCATACAATAGAAGGGTCCGGATTAGTGTGAGTGCCGTTGGGACCAGAAGAGACTTCCATATGAAAATTTCAGTACAGCTGAGATGGTAATTTTGGCAATTGAATGATCCATGCAGAAGGAATAGCATGTATGAAGTTCCTCTGGCTAGCGCGAGCAGAACACATTTGAGAAACTAAAGTCTTCAGTGGACCGTCTGGATTAACAACAAGGTCCGAAGGGACCAAGTAGAGACTTAGAATTCAAGCTAAGGAATTTTTCTGTATTCATGTTGAGCTTGAGTCAGCTTACACTGGCTCTCCATGGTCAACTTTGCACGTCTTTTTCCAATGCTATACTCAGTGATGCCACTGTAGGTATAAACTGGAAATTTTGCAAATGCTAAATTAGGGTTTTTTTACCCCCCACCCCCGTCAACTGATTGTAAAACATTGACCAGCATAACACTTGCTCCATCTTTCTCACAATGAAGAATTTAAACTCTTTTAAAGTGAAGGCATAGCTACAGATGTGTGACATGATCACATTTACATTTTGAAGAAAAGGGCTCTGGTTGCAGGATCGAGACTGTGTTGAAATGGAGAAGTGTATTCAGAGAACAATAATAAAAAGTGATTCGCATTCCAGCACAGAATAATAATAAAAGTAGGACAGGGTGATGGTGTTAACATTAGAAGAGATTTTCAACTTTTTCTTGTTTTTCGATTAAATCGATGACAGTTCCAAAGGGTGATGGGCACAAGAAGTGATGGTTTAATGATTTGAAGAGATGAATTAGAGTCACTTAAAATGAATGGGCTAAGCGTGTACAGGGTGAGTCTTCAGTACAAGAGAGGATGTTAAATACTAAACTGTCAGATGTTTGCACAGAGCTAACATATGTTAAATAGGCTCTGAAGTTTGCAATAGTAATGGAAGAGAATTCAGGAGGATTATAGATACAATATAGATATAGAGTCAGCTAAGTAAATGTCATATACTTCAAAATGGAAGAAGTGGGTAAATTATGCTAAATAAGTAGAAAAATAAAATACTGGTTTCTCTTGATCCGTAACCTGAGGGGGGAAATGGCTCTGGAGCTGTTGGGAAAGAAGAGTGCCCTTAAAAAAATGAAAAGGAAAAAATGTTCAATTCAGACAAATGTGAATTGCAAGAAAAAAAATATCGAGGGTGTCTCCATGGCAGCTAAGTCCTGGCCAAGTTCTCCATTTTACTTTGAAGCAGAGCCTTTTAGAATCTGTCCAGTGCTTGGCACATGGAGGGCTGGGAAAAGGGACAGTCATTATTGAAAATTGGCTGGGAAGATATGCAGGTGGAAAGAAGAGAGACAAATGGACAGCTGAAAAATACTAATGAAGTATTTGTAATGAGATAGTAGCAAAGGCTTAATAATACTGTTTTACATTTCCCCAGATTATGATTCCAAGAAGGAAAAGTGATTACTTTTATTTCCTTTACCATAATAGACATTTGTTGCTGCAAGTTCCTTATATAAACATATTTAACCTCCAATACTCTGTCAGTGAGAATTTTGATAGAAATTTACCTTTGTATTTTACTTGGCAGAGTAAGAGGTGACACTTGTCATCAGCTAGTGGAACGTGCAATGTCCTTGGGTGGCATTTACTCTGTTAGAACCATAAATTACGTATCTGGCATTTTCCTGAAACTTTGGATACAAATCCCTTAGATACTGATAAATGAAAAAAAATTTTAGTGTTATAATTTGGTACTAATGTTTACTAAAGAAATATTACAGGCATTTTAAGATCAAAGCACAGTACAAAATTACTTTTAATTTTAAAAGTTGTATTTCTGAAGTATGGCTACCAAAAGTCACAAAATATTTAGTTAATATATTTTATAATGTTATATTTACCTCACAAAATTGGCCAGAAATGCAATTATTTGTGAATAGACTATAGAACATGCTTCCTTTCTAAACATCATGTACGGGTATATATGTGTGTGAATGCATATGTGTATATATGTAAAAGGAGGCCCTAAGTTTTTACATTTAATTTTGCCATAATTGCCTTAACAAAAGAGAGAGCAACTGTAATACATATTTTAAGTATTGGCTATTCGAAAACACCAAGAACAGGATTTACTAACACAAGGCTTGTAAAAGAATCTATTTCACTAGATTGCAATGATTTGTGCAAAATTGAAGGTCTTTCAAAACTTTTGTGTTTTGATTTTTACAATTTAATTCTCTTTTCTCCATCAATTATATTGCTCAATTAATAAAGGGACATTGTGTAAATTCGCGGAACTTGATTAATCTAAACATTTCTACCTCTAGGTGGTGTCAGGGTGGGTGAAGTTTGGACAAGACTTTAAATCCCATTACAGACTTAGCCAACACAACACAAAATGTCCAATCATGACATAAAGTTTCTAAGACTATTCTTTTTAATGGAAGAAGTATTTTTAGATACCAACAAAGAGTTGATTTTGAATAGGTAGTCCTCTTGAATATTGATTTATTATGTTTAATATTCTGAACATTATTTTAAAAGATTGTTCTAAACTTTTTTTTTATAAAAACATCTTGCTAAACACAGATAATAACTACACACAATAGAGACTTTCCAGGACTGCATTCCTGAAGTGTTGAAATGTTATTTTACTCTAAAATTAGAGGTGATTTCTTTTGTCACGATGGTCATATGGTATTTATTTTATCTTCTTTTTGTTTAATAGTTCTTTTTTATTTTACTGTAATCAGCATTTTCTACCTGTTTGGGAAACTTTATTATACTGTAAAATAACAATATCAATAAATCAACTAATATGCCTCCTTAATTTCTTCATGTTGTTTTAAAGAACTACACATAATAAGCCTACAACTTGCTTTCACCACATTAACATAAACAATTAAAATGAGCAATTCGGATGGTCTATGTGTAATATAGTTTCCAGCTTAAATATTCAGAAACTTTTTAACCTTAACATGTACTAGTGTTTTTCAGCCATTCTTAATCAATGTATTTAAATGTATTAAAATATAAAATCTTGAGCCCTACCATACATCAAGAATTAGGATATCCAAGAGAAGGCCTGACCATCCTTTAAAACAAACAAACAAACGAACAAACAAACAATTTTTGGTAATCTTTATAATCAAACTAATTTGAGAATATAGCCTTCCAAGAGGTGGCAGACCCCAAACCAGTGTCATTCTACTTTGCTCCCTCCTGCAGTCATAGTCTCTTCCCATCTCTGTCCGGTTTGTTCTCCTGTGTCTTGGCTTCTTAGGAATTCAGAAACTCATACTGCTGCTTTCTTGTGGGAGAAAAAACAATTTCCATCAAGTTAGCTGGTATCCTATCCCTGCAGTGGCAGGGTGGTGGGATTGGAGAAATCAAGGCCAGGTGTAAGATAAGGATTCTCAGCAGGCCTCCAACATTTTCATTTCTGGGATGCCTTACCTACTGATCTTCCTTTTCTTTTTTTTTTTTTTTTTCTAGAGAATATGTCTTGATATATAAGCTTCCTTCTATAAGTCTCTGTTTTGATGTCTGATTTTTTATCACAATGTGATAGTCTGATTCTGATTTCTGATTCCTTTCTTTTCTTGTTTCGGTTTGGAACACTAGACCCTCAAAATCTTCCTTTTAAAATGAATACCCCCAAAAGTTTCTGCTGAAAGATTTAACCTACCTACCCTAGACAGAGAGACAGTAACAACTGTGAATTAACTAAGGCAGGACACCATCCTAGCTGATCTAGGTATTCTTGTTGATCAAATCATTAAATTATTGCACAGATACATGGCATTAGTCTATAATTAAATACATTTCAATTAATTGTCACACATTAGGTAGACATAGTTCATTTTAAATTGTGTTAATTTGTGGAAAATGAGACACAGAATAATTTCTATTAACCAACTACCTAAACTACACCCCATAATTCCAGTTAGTAGGTAGAGGTTACAGCACTGATAAATAAATTCTCCTTACGCAGTATGTGTTTCAAGGGCAATACACTAACATGTTTATAGTATGGGAACTAAATACTCTGTAGATATAATTTAGCTAGCAAGTATTATATTTCTTCAAATAAGCACAGACTTTATTTTGTTTATGATATACATAGTTTACCATATGGTAGAAAAGGGCCAACCTATATGAGATTTTACAGTGAAGTGAAAAATATGGTTATTATAAATGGACCTTCATTCACTGATAACTACTTAGAAATATTTTAAGCTTTTAAGATATATTACATAATAGGCTTTAGAATCAAATAGACTCTTGTTTAGAAAATGGCTCTGCTATTCACTAGCTATTAGCCCTTAGAAAAAAAAGAACTTTTCCAAGCCTGAGGATTTAAATAGGATTCTCTTTAGGAAAGACTTATCTCGGTTTGCATTAAGTACTATAATAATTACTATGTATGGTTATATTACTAGCATGGTTATAATTCCCAATTTTAAATCTCATATATGTGCATATTACTACTTATGTTTTACATATTGAGTATCATATTTAATTTAGAAGTATATAATTTAGTGTTTCATAAGGGAGGAAAATAAGTATATATTTCCTAATGAAGGTAATAATTAAGGAAGATAGGGATTTAAAATTTATACTTATTTAGTTTTCTTTAGTCACACCTACTAATCCATACTATAATTTGTTTATTTTTATGAAAAATACATAATTTAGCACTTGTATTTTAAAAAATGAAGCCAGATCAGTTCCATTATAGGTTTTTCTTAATGCTTATGTACAATACCATTTAGAAAATATTTTTCATAGATTTGGGACCATACTTTTAGAGTCAATAGAAGAAACCAAACTGTAATGAATCTGGTAGGAATATCTAACACACTAACAATAATTATGAGAATGTTGGTGGATAGAATTATCTGCCACCATTGTCTATAAATGTTGGGTATTTATCTTCTTAGGAGCTGGAACTAGTTAGCTTTATACATGGCTTTCCATCTCACCCTGTGCTCTGAATGATCTGGGACCTGCCCTTTTTCTCCTTGATATAATTATTTCCAGGCAATGAAGGGTTTCCCCTGCTACATAGTACCCAGACTATTTTTTTCCCTTTTTTCTTGATGTCTCACTCAAATTGTCTTCTCTCTGAGATTCACAGTCTCTGGATGCAATGTTTCCTTCATCTGTTCCACTGCCGAGTCATGGATGTAGTTCTATGTTGTATAAATATTATCTGCTGTATCTATTGCCAAGACTAAGTAATGAGTAAAAATGTTGTACAACATGAATAAGAATTCTGTCTTCCTACTGATTTTATAAAATTCATCATGGGCCACATATGTTCCAAGTGTCTCTACACAGCAGAATACAGAATTGAAAAAGTTCCAACAAAGTCTATACTCTCATGTTGCTTACCAAGTTTTAGTTATTTAGAAAAGGAATGAGATAGAGTCGATGAACCTCAAATTGCGATCTAGGATACCAGGGACAAATGACAACCTCACCATCCTCCACCTCTTAATTGATATAACAAGATTCGATCACCAATATTTTTGTTTCATTCAGCTAGTTCACCATTTTTAGTCACTATAGCAGTATATTTTAAGTTATTTGAATATTTGTTTACCTTTGGATATTATTTTATAAAAATTTGTATGAGTATAAGCCCTGGCTTGTATGGTTCAGTTGGTTAGTGTGTTGTCCTATAAACCAAAAATTCTCATATATGATTGCTGGTTAAGGCACATAGTAAGTTGTGGGTTTGGTCCTTGGTCAGGGCATGTATGAGAGGCAATCTATTGATGTATTTGTCTCACACTGATGTTTCTCTCCCTCTCTTCCCCTCTCTGTAATTATCAATAAACATGTCCACATGTGAGAATAAAAATAAATTAGCATATTCCCTAGCTGATGTGGCTCCGTGAATTGAGTTCTGGCCTGTGAACCAAATGGTCACTGGTTCAATTCCTAGACAGGGCACATGCCTGGGTTGCAGACCAGGTCCCCAGTAGAGGATGCACGAGAGACAACCACACATCAATGTTTCTCTCTTTCTCTTTCTCCATTCTTTCCCCTCTTTCTAAAAAATTAAATAAATAAAGTGTTTTTTAAAATATAATAAATATGTTTAAAAATAAATTGGAATAAATATCAATCGAATGTGCTGATTCAATATAGAATATATTTGAAAGAGAGATATTATAAAGTACTTTTAAAGTGGCAAATTTTGTCATTTGTCATCGTGTTTTGCCATTTATTGAACAGAAACTGGGTGAATTTTTTGAAGAAAAACAAAAATCAAAACTGAAAAATAAAAATATATAAACAAATATTCTTCTTTAAAGTACATTTTATTGATTATGCTATTACAGTTATCCCATTTTGTTCTTCTTTATCCCCCTCCACCCTGTACTCCTATTCCCTCTAGCATTCCCTCTCCTTTAGTTCATGTCCATGAGTGGTACCTATAAGTTCTTTGGCTTCCCTAGTTCCTATACTATTCTTAATATCCCCCTGTCTATTTTTTACCTACCAATTATGCTTCTTATTCCCTGTATCCTTTTTCCACATTCTTCTGTCTCCCCACTAATAACCCCCCATATGATCTCCATTTCTGTGATTCTATTGCTATTCTAGTTGTTTGCTTATTTCGTTTTTGTTTTTAGGTTCAGTTGTTGCTAGTTGTGAGTTTGTCATCATTTTACTGCTCATAGTTTCAATCTTCTCTTTTTAAGTCCCTTTAATATTTCATGTAATAAGGACTTAGTAATGATGAACTCCTTAACTTTACCTTATCTGAGAAGCACTTTATCTGCCCTTCCATTCTAAATGATAGCTTTGCTGAATAGAGTAATCTTGGATGTAGGTCCTTGACTTTCATAACTTTGAATAACTTCTTCCCAGCCCTTTCTTGCCTGCAATATTTTTTTCGAGAAATCAGCTTCTAGTCTTATGGGCACTCCTTTGTATATAACTCTCTCCTTTCCTCTTTCTGCTTTTAAGATTCTCTCTTTATCTTAATCTTGGGTAATTTACTTATGATATGTCTTGGTGTATTTCTTCTTAATTCCAGCTTCTTTGGGACTCTCTGAGCTTCCTCAATTTGTGTGTCTATGTTCTTTGCCAGACTGAGGAAGTTCTCCTTTATAATTTTTCAAATAAGTTTTCAATTTCTTGCTCTTCCTCTTCTCTTTCTAGCACCCCTATGATTTAGATGTTGGGACATTTAAAGTTGTCCTAGAGGTTCCTAAGCTTCTCCTCATTTTTTTTTTTTTTGAATTCTTGTTTCTTCATTCTGTTCCAATTTAATGTTTATTTATTTCTTCTGTTCCAAATTATTGATTTGAGTCTCAGTTTCCTTCCCTTCACTGTTGGTTTTCTCTATATTTTGCTTTATTTCACTTTGTATAGCCTTCACGTCTTCCTTTATTTTGCATCTGTACTCATCATTTTTGTAAGCATTCTGATTACAGTGTTGTGAACTCTGCATCTAATAGGTTTGCTACCTCCTTGTTGCTTAGTTTTTCTTCTGGAGTTTTGATATGTTCTTTCATTTGGGCCACATTTCTTTATCTTGGTGCACCTATTATGTTGTAAGGGGTGGAGCCTTGTGTATTTGCCAGGGCAAGGCAACCCACTTCACTGCATTGCAGAGCTGTATGTGGGAGAATGGTCTGAAAGAGGTCAATGCCACTTGCTTGGTTCTTGCCCCATTTTCAGTTACTTCCCTGCTATTCACAACTGAATTGCACCTTTGTGCTGGTCATTCCAGGGTGGGTAGGTTTATGTATGTTTGAGGATACCGTAGGCCCCTCCAGTGCATTCTCCTGTGAGACTGGGAGTTTCTGCCACCATTGAAATCCCCACATGTTTTTTACAGTCAGAGGTTTTGGGGCTTTATTTCCCTGTACTGGAACCCTAGGTTGTGCCACCTGTCTCACTCCCCGGTTGTTCCTCCTGGTTTATCTGGATGTGAATGTGGGACTGCCTGATTCACTGATGCTGCCTTATGCAGCTGGTCTGCCTGATGCTGCCTTGCCACACATCCTCTCCACCCTGGCTACCCAACTCCACTGGTCCTACTAATTTAGGTGAATGTTTCTTCTTTAATTCCTTGGCTGTTGGACTTCCGTACAGGGTGATTTTCTGGCAATTCTGGTTGGTTTTTGTTTTTAAATTGGTTGTTATCCTTCTTTTGGTTGTGTGAGGAAGCAAAGCATATCTACCCATGCACCCATCTTGGTCAGAAGTCTATGCTTCATCACCAAATGTTCTAACAGCATTGTTTAGTACAGGAAAGATGGAGAGATCTTTAAAATTATGAAATTGGACTACCAATAAAGATGGTGGCATAGGTAAATGTGGCTCACCTCCCTGCACAAGCATATAAAAATTATAACTGAATTATATAACAGCCATTACCCAGAACTGTCAGAAATTGAGTTTAATGAAAGTCTGGCAACTACAGATGGAAAGAAATGACATCCATCCAGCTCTGGTAGGACAGGCAGAGATACAGAACAAGCTGATCCCATTTCCATGTGTAGTGCATAAAAATTTGGGAGGGATATCTTGGGAACCAGCCCCACACCAGGCCAACCCCACCCAAGGCAGGGTTCCAGTGCCAGGAAGCCCCCATAACTTCTGACTTCAAAATCCAGCAGTGACTGAGTTGATAGAAGAAAATTCTAGAGTCCCAAGGAGCTCCTCTTAAAGAATCCACATATGAACTTACTCAGACTCACTCCCTCTAAACTCCAGCAACAGGATAGTAGCTTGAAAGGCACCAGTGGCATGCAAGGAAGAAATGCAATGCCGAGCATCAAGAAGGGAGCTGAGGGACAGATTTCTCCCAGACCTAAAGAGAGGCAGAGGCCAATGTCCCTTTTCTGAACCCTCTCAAAAGAGACCCAGAGCTGGCTTAGGTGCTGTATCTGAGACTCCCTCAACCTGACTAACACTGTTTGCCTCACCCAGGATATCCCATGAGTCTCTGTCCCACCCAACTTACAGCTGTTGACAGTGGCTTTTCTGTATGAATGGCCAGTCTTGGCTCCTGCTTCAAAGCCTCATAAGTTCATTCAACTAAGCAATAGCCAGCCTCAGTGAGTCCCTAGCCCCCATACCTCTTGCTCTGATGCCACAAGCATGGTGGTAGTGTAGCTAGTGAAGATTCACAGCTTGGCTTCATGTTGGAATCTCCAAGATCAGCACAAGTACCAACCTTCTCAGATTGCTTTTTAGCTCAGGCAGGGTGGCCCCTGGCAAAGCATATGTGTGGGCTGATCTTGGCCTGCACCACCTGAGAAACTCCAGGGCCTGGGAACCCAATGGACAGCTACAGACCACATTGGAGTACCAGCATCTTGCTCCTGTACAACTGGCTTTCAACTGAGGGTGGAGGTTGACATTCAGTTGTCAAGTAAATCCTTGCAGCTGACTGGCTTAGGTAAATCACTCCCATTGACCTGTAACATCAACCAAGGCTTATCTACAAGAGGAGGGTGTACTTTCCCCACACAAAAGGCATACCTCACAGGCCCAGCTTAGGTAATAGGGGAGGCTGTGCCACTGTACCCTACAGGACACCTACTACATTAGACCACACTACCAAGACACAGTGTCAAAGCAGCTCTAACCTAATAGACATAAACAAACACAGGGAGGTTGATCTGCAACCAAGGAAACATGGCCCAAATGAAAGAACAGATCAAAACTCCAGAAAAAGAACTAAACAAAATATAGTAGGCAATCTAACAAATGCAGAGTTCAAAACATTGGTTATGAGGATATTCAAGGAACTTAGTGAGGACTTCAACAGCATAAAAAAAGACCTTACAGGCAAGAAGGGGCTGGAAAGAGGTATTTCAAGTCATGAAATCTAAAGACCTACAACCAAGATTGCTCTATCCAGCAAAACTTTCATTTAAAATGGAAGGACAGATAAGGTGCTTCTCAGATAAGATCAAATTCAAGGAGTTCATCATCACCAAGCCCTTATTATATGAAATGTTAAAGGGACTTATCTAAGAAAAAAGAAGTTAAAGAAACATGAACAGTGAAAGGACAACAAACTCACAGTTATTAACAACCACACCTAAAACGAAAGCAAACTAAAAGGACAGCTAGATCAGGAGTGGAAACATAGAAATGAAGATCTCAAGGAGGGTTAGCAACAGGGGAGTGGGAGGAGGAGAAGGGGGGAGAAGGTACAGAAAATAAGTAGCATAGACAGTAGATAGAAAATAGATGGGGGGGCAAGAATAGCATGGGAAATATAGAATCTAAAGGACTTGAGACACATGGTCATAAACTAAAGGGGGGTGATGGTGGGGATGGGGGTAGGGTGGAGGGGAATAAAGGGGGAATAGAACAACTGTAACAGCATAATCAATAAAAAAATAAAATAAAATAAAATGATAAAAAAAACAGTCAGAAATGAAGGATACACTAAATGAAATAAAGAACAATTTATAGGGAAACAACAATAGAGTGAAAGAAGTCAAGATTCAAATCAATGATCTGTAACATAAGGAAGCAAAAACCAACCAATCAGAACAAAAAGAAGAAAAATCCAAAAAACAAGCATAGTGTAAGTAGATATGGGACAACTTCAAGAAGTCCAACATTCACATCATAGGGGTACCAGAAGGAGAAGAGAAATTGAATATCTATTTGAAAAATAATTTTAAAAACTTCTCTAATTTGGTGAAGGAAATAGACATGCAAGTTCAGAAAGTGTAGAAAGTCCAAAAGAAGTTGGATGCAAAGAGGCCAACTCTAAGACACATCATAATTAAAATGCCAAAGTTTAAAAGGTAAAGAGAAAATCTTAAAAGCAGCAAGAGAAAAGTAGTTACCTATAGGGGAATTGCCATTAGACAATATGCTGATTTCTCAAAACAAACCTTGCAGGCTAGAAGGGATTGGCAAAAATTATTCAAGGTCATGAAAAGCAGAGACCCACACAGCCAAAATTGCTCTACCCAGCAAAGCTGTTATTTAAAATTGAAGGGCAAATAAAGAGCTTCCCAGACAGGAAAAAATCTAAAGGAGTTCATCATCACCAAACCATTATTATATGAAGTGTTAAAGAAACTTATTTAAGAAAAAGAAGATCAAAACTATGAACAATAAAATGGCAATAAATACACACCTATCAACAACTGAATCTAAAAACTGAGCAATAAAGAAGAACAGAGACAGAATCATGGATAGGGAGAGCATTTTGATGGTTGCCAGATGGGAGAGGCGTAAAGGGGAATGAATGAAGAGGTGAGGGGATTAAGAAGTACAAAGCAAAAGTTACAGAAGAACCATGGGAATGTAAAGTACAGAATAGGAAATGAACTCATCTACATGGACATATACACATGACGCATGGACAGGATCAATGGTGTGGAGAATGCCTGAGGGAGGAGGGGTACTGAGTGGAGGAGGGCAAAGGGGGGGAGGGACCACTGCAATAGCATAAGCAATAAAATGTAATTTTTAAAAAGAATAAAATTATTCCCATTTTTATTAAATCATTGAACTGTTTATATTAAAAATAAGATAAAGTAAGCTAGTGTTTAATTCTGCATCATATTTATATGAAACTATCAAATTCAGCCTCACAATCACTAACTTCCCTTCTCAATAATTTGCAAGTCTTTACCAACTAGACTTCTTTCAATGGTTATATCATTTTATTTTTTATCAAATAAATGTCACTTCAGGCAAGCTGCAAAGTAGAATTTGAGGCAGGAAAATTCTTTTAGAAATTTTGTTTTATAGTTCACGCATAATATATTTACAAAGTTATGCATTTTGTAATTTTTTAGAGAATGTGCATTTATAGTTCTCTAAAAACATTACTGAGCCCAACCCATAACATATTTTCATCTTTTGCTTATTTACACTTCCTTTGGTTATGTTTCTCTACAGACTGAAAATCCTGGCAATACAAATAAATGCATTTTTTATTTAAAAAATAGTGTTACATAGGTATTGGATGTTTTAAAATAAATTTTAAATCAAAAACAGAAGTCAAAATATGACCTAATCCAGGCTGTTAAGAAAATCTTCTGGATTTGTATTCTATGTCAAACTTTTTATATCTATACCTTCGTAATTATAGGAGAAAATGTACTACTTTTAGAGAATGCAAGCATTTTTCTCTGTTTTATATTTTTGTAAGTTTATCATATATGTATCAGCCAACCATAAGGAAATATAATCCAATCTAGCATGAATCTAAATGTTACCTCTCTTTATACAGAGATATTTTTTTCCTTTTTCCACCCACTCAGAGAAATTGGCAAGTTGTGATGAGAGGATCTAAATGTTTTTTCACTACAGCTGAGATCATAGAGAGGATGACTGTTCCGCTGTCCCCTGTCTCCAGCCCACTTCCCTCACTACCACACCTCTGTTCTCACAGGACTGAGATGAGGCTGAAAAGCTCTGCCCTTGGCTGACCTGCACTCTTCCTATGTCACACGCTACTATGCTAGGCTCTGAGTCATCTGAATCAGAGGAAGTGAGACACGTATGTGGTCTGGAAGCGTTGCTCTATTGTTTGTCCTATGGGTTGCCTGTCTCTCTGTACAAAAGGAAAGTCCTGTAGCTTCTGCATTTACCCCTTGATCTGTCTTCTACTGCACCTTCTTAGGGCTGCAGGGGTTGAGAATTATTCTGATACTAAGCAGCACATCTCTCATCACATGCTTCAGAGGAAGGAAGAAAAATCATCCTTCCACTCCTCTGTCTTGGCCTGTGTTTACATTGGTGTAAGGTCTTAAGAGATTAAATGGGCAAGTTTACATTAAACTCATGACCTCAGTTTTTTTGTGATCATCAACTTTGGGTTCTTGAGTGAATCTGAGCATAAGAAGGTGGTTCTGCACTCTTCATGAAGGACTGAGGTATATCTCCGAATATAACTTGATATATTGATTTTTCTGGTCATGTGAGTTCAGTAGTGAAAACTGAAATCTTACAGCCTTGTGGCCTCATTATGGAGCCCAAGAGCAGAGGTCTTACATCAACATGATTCTCATATTTGTTCTAAGAACTTTTATCTAAGAAGAAAAAGCTATAAAGCAGTAAATTATTCTTGTTAGTCTCAAATACCACAAATCCAAACAACAGAGTGTTAAACTAGTTTATTTATCAAGAGAATAACTTGCGTGTCTAGGTACAGACCTTCCTGGGAAAATAGATGAGTCTACTAAGGTAACCTGCTTGCTTATCAAACAACTCTTCACTCATCAACAATATATCCTCACTGTGTCCATTAATCAAAAGGTGTTTATTAATATGATATTTAGCCATTGTTAATCAAATTCCACATGGAAAGACCCAACTTAAACTATTTCAACCAGAAACTGTAAACTCTATGATTATCTAGCCTTAACCTCCCCTCTGAACAACTCTGAACTCTGTCAAGGTGGAGGGTTCCCTTATTGTAGTCACAAGCTGGACTTTGCATTACCAACAGATTAACCTGGTGGTTTTGTGGGAGGAAATCAAAATGTTTTTTTTTTCTGGATCATGTAAATTTGCTAGCACAAACAACTATTGTGAAGCTAATCACAAATAATGACATTCAGCTGATTTTTGACATTCTAAAACTTAAATCTAAATTTTTAAGAATTGAGGGATAAATCAATGCTAACTCTACACTGAATACCATAATGCAGGCCGAATCTCTCCTATTGTTTGAGGTGATTATGGTTTTGTCTTGCTTTTCAAGAATAGATAAGAAAAAATTATGGAAAATAAGGCAAGATTTTATAAAAGTATTTTCTAAATATTGTAATTTGTGGAGCCTACCTGGAACAGAATATGTTTAGGCAAAATGTAAAAATGACAGCAAAACCTTTCTCGCATTAAAAGAAATCTTTTTTTTTTTAATTTTTATTTTTTAATTGATTATGCTGTTACAGTTGTTCTATTCCCCCCTTCATTCACCTCCACCCTACCCCCCCATCCCCACCATTACCCCCCTTTAGTTTATGACCATGTGTCTCAAGTCCTTTAGATTCTATATTTCCCATGCTATTCTTGCCCCCCCCATCTATTTTCTTTCTATTGTCTATGCTACTTATTTTCTGTACCTTCTCCCCCTATCTCCTCCTCCCACTCCCTTGTTGCTAACCCTCCTTGAGATCTTCATTTCTATGTTTCCACTCCTGATCTAGCTGTCCTTTTAGTTTGCTTTCGTTTTAGGTGTGGTTGTTAATAACTGTGAGTTTGTTGTCCTTTCACTGTTCATGTTTCTTTAACTTCTTTTTCTTAGATAAGTCCCTTTAACATTTCATATAATAAGGGCTTGGTGATGATGAACTCCTTGAATTTGATCTTATCTGAGAAGCACTTTATCTGTCCTTCCATTCTAAATGAAAGTTTTGCTGGATAGAGCAATCTTGGTTGTAGGTCTTTGGATTTCATGACTTGGAATACCTCTTTCCAGCCCCTTCTTGCCTGTAAGGTCTCTTTTGAGAAATCTGCTGACAGTCTGCTGGGGACTCCTTTGTAGGTGACTGTCCCCTTAGCTCTTGCTGCTTCTAGGATTCTCTCCTTCATTTTAATTTTGGCTAATGTAATTATGATGTGCCTTGGTGTGTTTCTTCTTGGGTCCAACTTCTTTGGTACTCTCTGAGCTTCCTGGATTTCCTGGAAGTCTATTTCCTTTGCCAGATTGGGGAAATTCTCCTTTATTATTTGTGCAAATAAGTTTTCCACTGGTGGCTGTGCCTTTCCCCTTTCTGGTACCCCTATAATTCGGATATTGGAGCGTTTAAAGATGTCCTGGAGGTTCCTAAGCCTCTCCTCATTTCTTTGAATTCTTGCTTCCTGACTCTTTTCGGTTTGGCCATTATTTGCTTTCTTCTAGTCCACTCCATTGATTTGAGTCCCAGTTTCCTTTTCATCGCTATTGGTTTCCTGTGCAATTCCGTTCATTTCAATTAGTTTTGCCTTCATATGTTTGTCTAATTTGTGGCTATAATCAACCAGTTCTGTGAGGATCCTGATGACCAGTGTTTTAAACTATGTGTCTGAGAGTTTTGCTATTTCTTCATCGCTTAGGTTTATGGGCTCAGGAATTTTGAGAATTTGCGACATTTTTGGTCTGTTCTGGCCCTTTAAGTGTGAGAAGCGGCGCCTTGGACTCCCAGGTCGCTGGGTTGTGACGCTGCATGTGGGGGCGTGGTCAGAGCGGGGAAATGGCGGCGCCCTCTACTGCCGCCTGCCGCCGGGAGGCCTGGGCCCAGGTAGAACCGCCCACTCCCTCACCTGTCCACTCGCGCACAAATAGGGGACCCCAGTCAACACGCAGCACCGCTTCCCCACTGTCTCACCTGGTCTCCACGGTCGCTCACCTGGTCACTCGCTCGGTCCCTCACTAGGTCCAACCCTGCGCCTGGATTCCGCTTCTGGATTCCGTGCCTGAGCCTGTCTGACCGAGTCCTCCGGTGCAATCCCGCTCCACCAGCCACTGGTTTCGCCCCTTACCGGTCAGGCTGCAGAATTTGTTGTTAATGGACTCCCGAAAAGTTCAATTTTCCGTGTTCTGGCTGTGTTTTGTGTTGCTAATATTTAGTTGTCCCTAAACTTGGTTGTGTGAGAAGGCACGGCACATCCACCTATACCTCCATCTTGGCCGAAGTGCATTAAAAGAAATCTTGTCAAGAGAAGGAAAGTGACCGCTGGAAATTCTTTTCTGACCTAGGTATTTCTTTTTTGTTCTTTTTTTTCTTCATGAACACTGACCATTCGTTGGATTAATTGAATTTCAGCTCTGACCAGTATGCTCAATTACATCTGGAAGATAGTTTGACAATCTGATAGTTCATTATTTATTTGGGTATTCAAATCATCCTGAGGTTATTTGCAGAGTCTCTGATATTATAAAGCAAATTACACAGCAATATCAATTTCTCCCTTAATATCTCAGCTCATCGAGTATTTTATTTCTTACACTGTCCTGGAGGCTTACTTTTTATTATTTCCTTGGGAAATACAGATGCATTTTTACTGTGTGTGTGTGCATACATACACATGCTCTAACAGGCTAAAATCTTGTGCTTTCTAAATCTAAAAACGTCAGTGTTGGGGTGCTTTTGTGAATGGTAAGAAGCATCCTATTTGATTGATTTTGTTTAGATTTTCGCTTGTAGTAAGTTGTATCTCCTTGTTCTGTTCTGTCTTTAAAATATATATGTGCGTGTGTGTATATATTCTCTTTTTATTTTGTCTGTTTTGAGCTATTTTCTTTTCCAGAAATAATTAAATTGTTTTATTTCTTTTTCATCTTCTCTGGAAAACTAAAATGATCTGAGGATGGAAACTCAAGTAAAATGTATTATTAACTTTGTCTAGATCACCACTGATTTAATTAATTAATACATTGCTGGAAATAGTTGGATTATTTAATGAGTTATATATTACTTAGTGAATTATATATTGATCAGTTTACATGAGTGGTGTGTTTGTTGTTTTGCTAGAATAACATCATGGTCTCCAAGTCTGTTGCTAGGAATTCACAGTTTCTACCATCTGCTTCTGTCTTCTGCATATGAAAACATAACCAAGTGTGGTGCTGTACATGTGTGTGTGTACACAGAATTGTATTTCTGTATCTGCATCTGTATCTAGTTTAATTCTAGAGAGGGAAGGAAAGGTCAAGTTAAAAGAATCTAAACTAAATCTTTATAAGTCAGTACTGAACCTAGGGAATGAAAAGAGCTCACGTTTTCACATATATGCACTACCATTGTATTGAACACATTGAAAAACAATATTCAAAAGAAGAGGAAACTTTGGGATGTCAGTCCTTTTTCCACTTGTTGATTAAATCTCACATCTTTATTCCATATATACAATAGCATGTTTCTTCTAGGATGACCTTTTAAAAATCCAAATAAGTAAACCAAATATTTATAGGGACGCCTAAAGTGATTTATTGTGTTCTCCCTATAATTACTTATATGCTCCATCTTTCTTCTTAGTTCAATGTGAGACCATGTCTTGGTATTTTGTTACCACTGTGACAGCTTATCTTTAGATAACTAAATTATTTCCATTCTATGCTCTCTCCTGTGTTTGAAGCATTAGAAGCCTTGTAGTTCTATATCCCAGAACCCCTGAAAGCGAAGTTCTACATTCAATCTCACCAGTGAGAGACAGTCCTGAAAGTTCTAGCAAGTAGAGGAAAGCAGAAGCCAGTGTCACAAAAAGCAGGTGCAGGGAGCAGGTATAGAGACCACAGACATGAAGTTTTCCCAGCACATTCTGTTCTCTTGGATCATCTTCTTCTGGCTTTTACGCCAACACCCTTCTGTTCCCTCACCCTAATATTTCCCTGCATGAACTACTTCAAACTCTGAATAGTTCTGTGTTTCTGATGAACCCCAGATGCTACACATGTTCCTACAGAGGCAAATTTAGCCACCTATAACGATTTCACTATATAAACAATTGGCAGATCTTGGCCTTGATTTCTGCTAAGTACCCAAACACAAAATATCAAGTTGAGGATATGAAACATTTTGCTGAGTTAAGCTAGTTATTTATTTATTTATTTATTTATTTATTTATACCAATGGATGTTTAAGTAAAATTCTGCAGTACATATTCTTGTATAGAACTTTACCTATACATTTAAATGTTGATTCTTATTATGTTATATTAAAACAAAATCTGAAAGAAAAAATTACTCATTCTGGATATCAAGTACATATAGTTTAGTCCATAAATAGATACTTTCTGTTACATTAATAACTGATGATGCATTAATGAACAGTGGCAATTCTTTCATGTTGCTTTTGTCTAAATACCTCAGCATTACCAGAGTAGTTGTGCCTAAAAAATGCTTAATGTCCATATTAAACATTATTTTGTTCATTTATTTTTATTTTTTTTATTGTTGTTCAAATACAGGTCTCCATTTTGCCCCCATCACTCCCTACCACCCCAGCCATCCCCACCTGCCACCTGGACCCTATTTCCCTTTGGCTTTGTCTATGTGTCTTTTATCCATGTTACTTGATGACCCTTCACTTTTTCCAATGTTGTTTTAATTTATGAAGAAGAAACTGGAAACTTAGAAGTAATTATCATTTATTATTTGGCACCCTCATACATCATAGGTCCTGTACTCCACATATTTTAAATAGTTTAATCTAGACAAATGACTTATACCATAGTTGCTATCAGTATGATTTTATAAAGAGACAGATTTAAAAAGATAACTGATTACCCTCATGTCAAAACTCTAATTGGAATTTAGCCAGGATTTGAGCCAAGTTCTGTCTATTTTGTGATTCCCCTCCTTCTGTATCAGCAACATGCTCTCTTCTGTGTTTATCTGTGATATTTTGACCTGCAGTTCAGAAAGAACAATTAGCAAGTTAATATGTCTGTTATTTTTCTGTACTTCTAAATGAAAACTAACATTTAAACCTTGGAGAAAATGTGATTCATTGTAATTTTTTGTTAAATTCTGGCAAGAAAATGACAAGATTCAGACTTGAGTTCCTGAATCCCAACCTGCTCTAGAACAGGATATTTAGTCATTGGGTTACATGGTTGAAAAGATGAGGAAAGATGCTTATGTAACATTGGCCCTAGGATTTCATGATTATTACATAATGGTCACGTAGCTGATGCCTTGAGGGCTGAGTGGACACCGGTCACCATGATTAAAAAGAGTGTAGCAGACAAGACACTTATGTTGGGAGGTTCATAACCTTCTTAGTCCTTCGTCTGGGACTCATTGTCCTTTAGGACTCATTCTACACTAAGCTGAAGAGATGATGCTAAAGAAAAATAGGTTTGAGAGGCAGAGCCTTTAACCAGGAGGGAGTTCTGGAGAAAGTTGTGCAATTGGAATCATTCGGGGCTGCTGGATGATGAGAATGTCTTTGTATCCCATTCCTTTGATGAGGAAAGTATTCCTAAATTGAGTTGACTGACTAAAGGATTAAATAAAGGCTTTTGTGGTTTGCCATGAAAAATAACATAAGCATCTATAGTGAAAATGGTGAGGGTTTAGACCTTCAGTGTTTTAACCAGACTATTTGTTTGATATATCTCAGGTTCTCTTTGAGTTACCTCCTAATCATTTCAAGAGAGATTCTTAAAAGCCGCTGCAAAGATCATCTTCAGCTGGCAGCTGGTACTTAAATTTCAGTGGAAAGGTGGCCCTTGCTCGGACTGGAGCATCAGGCTCATGGGCAATGCTGAGGATTCCCAATTGGTCTTGATTATGACCTAGTGCTTTGGGGCCTAAAGTGTCAGTGTAGCATCCCCTCTAAAGACGACTTGGAAAATTATGCTGATTGGCTGATTTCTCAAATGTTTTTTCACAGTGAGTTAGGGAAATTGAGGAATTCCTAAGGAAAGAAGAGAGGTCTGCTGAAGTCTCACCTTTATGAAAGATGAATCAATAGTTCACAATTGTGTCTCAGAGCCAAGCTAGGATCAAAGAGATTCTGTAGCAAGTTACATATACAATTACATTTGTTATTTATTAACGAGTTTGGGACCATAGCAATCATAATATTCCTTTGGCCTGTCTCTTTAGCCATTTTCTTCTCAGTTATTTAAGTCTATTTCGGGTGGCTGGATAATATCAGAGGATTTTTCTGGGACCCTTGACAAATCGCTTTACCTCCTTGGGACTAAGTTCCTTTTTCTGTGGGCTGAGAGAATTAGAATCTTTGATGTCTGAGTTTCTTCTAGTTATAAAAGTTCTGCGGCTTTATAATTATATACATTGAAAAATATATCATTTTTGGAAGAACTATAAATATGTGAAAAAATTAGGACTGCTTTGTTATTTGTTCTTCCCCAGCTTTCAAAATGCTCTGCATATAGTAGAAATACAATGGGAATTTTATATATATTGGGAATTGAATTGAATTTTGTTTTCTTGGAAAGTAACTTTAATTTGAATCCAATGCCTTCACTGAAACCTGGGATGAGAGCCAAAGAGCTGGCAAGCATCTTCCTATTACCTTTTTATGTGTCTCTCCTTTCTCTCTTCTCTCTCTCACTCTCTCATATATATACGCACACACATCTTTACCTCTAAGAATCCTCTATGGTTCCTTCTCTCCACATAGTGTCCCAAGAACTTGATTATGTCACACTGACCAGATTTTCCAATCTTGCCAAATACTTCTTATTTTAAAAGTTCTTGCTCCATTCTCTTCCATAAGTCAAAACTCCAAGATTAATGTGCCCCAACTGGAGGGAAATTGTTTTATTTAATTATTCAGTTGTGTGTAATGAGTGATAACCCTTTAAACTCTTGAACATATTTAATTATGGCAAGAATGCTTATTACCATCAGGAATGTGAACCTGAGATAAGTGACAAGTCCTGCTGCATAACAAGCTAAACTGACAAGTGTATTGCAATATAGTAAAAATCGGAGGCCAGTCTGGATGTCTAGGTTCAGAACTGGCTTCACTGATATGATTCTACTCCTACCTCACCTCCAGTTCCTTCTCTTTTTTCAGTTATGAATCCACATAATCTAAAAATACCCAGTTTTGCAATGTTTTTCAAGCTCAAAGTACGAGATATTATGTTAGGATGACATCATCTAGGTGAGAAGGATGTTTTTAGGTAATTATTTGTTTGGTCATTTACTTGTGAATGTGATGAACCTCTGTTTTAGTATATTTGCTGTAAATATAACTATTATCACAATGGAGAGACTTTTTAAAATGTTTTTATTGTACTCTAATGAGGTGAACTTATGAATTATTTCATGAATCCTTACAATAGACATGCAAGTAGATAGATAGATAAATAAGAGATTAATGATGTGAAAATACAAGCATTACCATTCAGTGAAATAAAAACAAAATTTTGAAGTTCAATATTATTTAAACTGTAAATAAAATATACTTAGAAATATGGCAGCCTAAATAAATCTAAAGTGTTAGACATCTGCAATCTAAAGGGTTAAAAATTGCATATGAAATAAAATAAGGTTTAAATACATTAAGAATGGCATATGGAATAATATTTCAAGTGGTGAATACTGTGTTTTACTGGTTATAAATCAAAATGTAGTATTTTGAGTCAAAGTTTTAAAAAGCCATGGTTATCTGTCTTTAAGAAGAAACCATGATTGTGGGTGAGTGTTCTCAATATTAATTTTTTTTTTTACAGAGTGTTTCAATATTGGCTAGATTCACATAAAAATTCTGGGCAGTACAATGGATTGACAGGATCACCATAATTTATACCTTGAATGTTGTTTACAAAGCATTATCTCCCCACTAAAGATCAGGATGACTTTGAGTTTAGTCACAAACCTCCTAGACCTCAATTTTATCTGTAAAATAGGAAAATTGGTCTAAATGACTTGTAAAATCTCTACTGGAACAAAACATTATTGAAGGCTCAGGAGGAGAATGTGTTATTGGTTAGGAGACCTGAACCCCCAGCTACTGGAATGCCTTCTAGAGCAGAAGGGATGAGTCAGACATTAAATCTTAATGTTTAATCCATTTTTCAAACTCTTTCTGTAATGCTTTCAGCAGTCAAGCTTTATAAAAATGCATTGAAATGAATTAGAAATATTTTTAATAATCCCAACTTTTTAAACCAGTGAAGTTTAGAATTAGCTGGGAGTTAGTTAGAATGCAGATTAATTCTTGAAGCCCATGTCTAGAGATTTTGATTTGGGAAGTCTTTGGAGAGTCCAGTATATTTGCATTTTCCCAGTTATTCTCAGATATTCTGACCCAGATCGTATAATGAACACCACTTTGACAAACCTTCTCCTAAGCCATGGTTAGAGCAGCAGCTGTATAAATTCTTACTGAGGAGACAGTGAATGATCAAGAAACCATCACTGCTATTAAATCTCTCACTTTAGGCTGAATACCAATCTTTGTTTCACTTAAATCTGAACAGTATAATGCCTCATGAGAAGTTTAAGGGAAGAAATTGTTAGCCATTATGTCTGAACATGTCTCTCTGCCCCCTACATAATATCTAGAATCTAAGTGACATTCTTCTAATCTATGAATACTTAATTTTATTTCACCCAGTTTCTGACTCCAACTATGTAACAGACAAACCCTGATTTTTTAATGCTGTGTGAGAAAAAAGAATCAGGATTTGGGGAATTCATACCAGTTAATTAATTAAAGGTATTTCCTAATACCTTTTAGGCTAAGGAATATAAAAATATGTCTAGGCAGTATGTGCTGGGACTTGTCTAGACTACGGCTGTCACACCCTTTTGGATTTGGAAAATGGCACTCACCAATGACAGCTGAGGATAAGTGCAAGAGGGTTTCCTTGCAAAAAGTGGTAGACAGGGTAAAGAGTTTCAGTCATTGGATCAAGCAGAACATTCCAGAAGCTACTTGATTGAGTATTCTAGCAATGGGAAGCATTGAAGGACTCCTGTGGGAGGAATTCTATTCTGTTTATTCCTTAGGATTTCCTCTACTTGATATACATATATTGTTACACAATTATTCATTAAACTCTCATCTAGGTTCTTCTTGGAAGAGATGTTGTAGATGTAATTAACTTCCCAAACTAACTGATCTTAAAATACGGAGATTATCATGGGGGAGTCTGAACTACTCAGGTGAGCCCTTCAAAAGTGAAGTGTGGAGAGATTCTCCATTGAAGATGGGGGTAGCCACATAGAAAAGAAAGCAGATGGGCTCCAGGAGCTGAGAACATCTGCATGATAATCCACAAGGAAATGGAGATTATGCTTTTACAACTGTCAGGGACTGAGTAATGCCAACAGCCTGGCTGTGCCTCAAAGGAGACCCTTTCTTAGTCAAGCCTTCAGATGAGAAGCCAGTCACCGAACCGAGATTTCTAACCCACAGAACTTTGAACTAACACATTTTTGTTGTCTTAAGCTTCTAAATTTGCAGTACATATTTTGTTACAGAAATAACAACAGCTTAATGCAATTTTTATCAGTTTGATCACATTATCCCTCAAAACTTGCAAATTCATGATAAACTCACAAGTCACATGTTTAATATTTCAGTATACTTTTAGTGATAATTGTCTTTCACTACCCTCTAATTTTAAAAAAATGTATTATATATAACTTGTTCAAAATAGCCATGTTAAATGTCTATTGAAATGAATAATTATTGTATTTTGCCATGTATAATGCCCACATATGTTTCAACACTACCCATGTATAATGTGTATCCTTATTATTTTCCTCAAAAATTTTGGCAAAAAGTGCACATTATACATGGCAAAATATGGTAAGTAAAATTGCCTATTATTTGACTATTGCTATTACTCACTGTCATTTCATATATGAGTTTTATTTAACATAACAGCCCTGTGGAAAAAGTATGATCCCCATTATACAATATAAGGCTCTTTTTATGTGTGTTTTGAAAATTTATGTAAAGAAGAAACTCAGTTCATAATCTTAGGATTGGAACAGAAGCTTGCTAGCAAAGCAAACTGAATTTATTATTTAGTATCCTCTCATCTCATTCCGATCTGTTTGCCAGGCACCCCTTGAACCCTCAGAAACAGTCACACACACAAAAACAACAGCCCATCCTGATTTCTTGGCTTTTATTGTTTCTAAAAATTACACTTACTTGCTTCCCAACAATGGATTAAAATTCCACTCTCTCAGCATACCTCAACTAGTTTCCAGCAGAACCTCCCATTCTATTTGATTAAGTATATGAACAAATAACCAAGGGTTGACTCTGAGCTCTGAAGCTGACTAGTTATAAAAATCTTAGCAAGTTACTTAAAATTCTCTCTCCTACATTATCCTTCTCTGTACAATGTAATGATGATACGTTTACTGGCTGAGGATATTATGAGTATTAAGTGATTTAATACATGCTGTACACTCAGAAAATTGCCTTGTACCCCATAAGTTCTAGGTATATGTTAGCTAATATATCCATATTACTATCATTATCTTTATTATTAACTAGCTCTTAGGAGAAAGCTTAATTGCTTATTTATACATATAATAAGCCAATCTTTTCAGTGCTCTTTTGAATTTGAAATAAAATAAATATTTATTGATGCAAGAAATAATTCTCTCATATTTTCATTGCAGTAAACCATTAAGAATGACCCATAAAATGGAGATGATCTCATTTCAAACTCACATCACTTTGTGATGTAAACATACATATAAGTTTATATTTTAAAGCTTTACTTAAGTGATCCTATTTATTGTAAGTCATAGTTTGTTTCATGGTCTCTTCATTTCTAACTCGTTTCTGTGGTGCTGTTGCCAGTCCAGAGTGCACACTTTGAGAACCACTGATCAGGCTGCTGGTTCTCCACCTTCTGAGGCTCACCCTGGCCTCTGAGACACTCCAAGTCCCCGCAGCCTTTTTTCTCGGGTCCACTCTTTCCAGTTTCTTTAGACTACTTTTTCTAAAATCACTCTAGCAAAAGCATTCCTATATTAAAACTTTGATAACTCCTTCCACAGCCTAAAAGATTTTAAACTTCTTAGCCAAATTTCTGCTTAACACTCTCACCTTGTTTACTACAACTCTTTCTCTTACTCTGTAGTGTTCCAACCCAACTGAATTACCTTCCACCCCTAACTGCTGGCTCTTTCTTCCCAGAGGTTTCACATATGCCATTCCATTTCCCAACTTCACTAAACTCTCTTCTTTCACCCCTTCCACTGACTAATATCTATTTGCTGTTCAGGACTCAGTTTAGATATTGCCTCTGATTGTTAGTCCAGGTGCCTAGCGATGGTCAGGCACATCGTAAATAGTCAATGAACCTTTCTCAAGTGAATGAGTCACTGAATAAGTGAATAAACAAGTGAATATTTAAAAATGATCCATCTACTCCATTTTTTTCTGGAAATCTAGAGATCTTCAACATCTTAGAATTCACTTTAATCTGAGAGAATTTTTCACACTCTTGTTTTCTTTAGTGTGACTGGTATCCTATATTTAGCTCTCCCAGTCCCTTATAGGCTTCCCAAATGCTGATAGAGCTTGAAGTACAGAGAATTTTGGGGTAACGGGATAGGCGATTCTGTTTTATGGTGTCAGTGAGATCAGGTCTCTCCCTAACGCGAGATGGATAGAATGACAAATTACTAAAGGTAGAGAAAAACATGCATACACACACAATTGCAAGCTAAGCTAGACTTCAGAAACACATTGCAATTTTCTTCCAAATCTTAAATCAAGAAGTTTTAGGGTTTCTCCTATGGAGAGCTAAGTATATATCATTGATTATAAGTTGCACAACAAATTGTTATTTTTGCTTGTTTTGACTAGTACTTCTAGTTTTCTGACATTTAATTAAAATGAAGGACATTAACTTTAGAACTGGAAACATGGGTGAATCACTCTGAATAAACATTCTAAGTGAGAAAATTGAAGGTACAGGATGGTAATGTGCATTGCTGAGGCTCACAAAAAAGTCGAGTGTGAGTTCACCTTTAGAAAGCAATCCTGCCTCTGAGTAACAACAGAAGACAAATCCTGTAAACCATTAAGATGAAAAAGACATTTGCTTTTATTAAATTTAACTTTGCCCGTAAGGGACCAGTAGTGCTCAAACTTAAGAGGCATAAAATTAAAGTTACTGTTTATTATGAGAAACTTGACATGATTCTACTACCTGCCCACATGGATTTTACCAAATTATTTACCAAAAAACATCAATATAAACAGAGTTTTCTGAAGAAAAAAATGGAATTACATTACATGTAAGACATATGAGTCCATATTATTTAGCTAAGGAAGATGAGATATTTAAAATTTTCTAATGGAGTTAAAAAATTCAGAATTGCTATGGTCCAAACTGTATTTAAAGGATCATGCTAGCTCCCCTCTGCACAAAAATTTCCTGTGAGCTATGAAGCTGTGATATTGCCCAAACTAACTTTTTATTAATATTTTTCTCTGGTGTGAGCTGCCAGATTCCTGCTTACCAAACCTCACGATTTCTTTGTTGACACTTTTTTTCTGTGATGCTTCATTCTGGTCTTATAGAATGCAGCACATATTAGATAAAAAATAACCATCTATATTATAGCTAATAGAAAAGTAAGAGAAATCTGAACATCTTTTCAGTCATCTAGAAAATTATCAACATCCAGGCCTGACTGGCATGGCTCAGATGGTTGAGTGTCGTTTCCCAAAGCAAAATGTCTCATGCTGGTTGATTCTTGGTTAGGGCACAGGCCTGGGTTGTGGGTACCATTCACAGGTTCAACAGGCAACCAATTCATATTCCTCTCCCTCTCTTTCTCCCTCCCCCAAAACATAAATAAATAAAATCTTTAAAATAAAAAAAAACTGTCAACATCTGATTGAATATTAGCTGAATTCTCAATTTCCACTTTTGTGAGTTCTGAAAAGCATTTATATGTGTAAGCTATCTAATTAACTTTATATTAGAATATATCATTGTCAAGATTTTCTGGATTTGAGTACCCTAGGTCATCTTGGCGAGGCATTTCTTTCTGCCCTGAATCTTCTTCATTGGGTGGGGAAGGGGTGGGAGGGAACATTTGGTAATAAAACAGGAAGAGAAAAAGAAAAAGGAAAGAAGAGAAAAGAAAAAAATAAGCCTTTTGATAGTGGAAGGTTTAAATTGGATTAAAAGGTTTTATTGAAATCTCTATTCATTAGGTGCATTAGGGGAAGACACTACAAAAATCGATGTTTGACTTTTACTTTAACCTTAAAATGTCATTAAATTCCACACATGAAAAGGTTGATGCAAACACCCTTTTTACTTAATTGACAACACTTCCACTTTCTGTAGCATTTTGTAAAAGAAAGGGAGCCTAGGTGAAAGTTGTGGGAAAGGTCAAAAAGTAACTCGAAATATTTGGTGTTTAGATGGGAGGCCTTTATGAATGCAGATAGATTGAATCATAAAGTGTTCCACATTTTCATGTAACCTATCATTGTTTTGCAGGACATTCAGGTAGATACTTTTATAGACTATACTGTATAATTTCTATGTGGGCATTAAGACAGCTGCTGGCCATTGATAATCACCTGGGAGCCATCGCTGTGCTGCCAGTAAGGAAGGAGTGATGCTTTTGTCTTGTGTCGTTTTTTTTTTGGTCGGATGCTTTCTCATTGTAGTTGTTCATGTTGCAGAAGAAAAGCTAGTTTGTGAACAAAGCATTTACTAAATTAGTCACATTTCCATACTTAGCAAGTGATACAACTTAATCCTTGTAACTGTGAAATAAGTAAGTCCTATTTTTGGAGGTGTCTACTGAAAAATAACTCAGTAGTCCTTTTCTCATTGATGGTATGTGACTGCTTCTAAGCAAATAGCCCTAGTTCCAGCTTTATCTTCATACACTAGTTCCTAAGGTGATTTTTTTTTTACATTTCAATGGGACATTTAAAAAATCTAACTCTAACAGCCCTGTTGGCTCAGTTGGTTGGATATGGTCCTACAAAGCAATAGGTCACCAGTTTACTTACCAGTCAGGGCACATGCCTGGACTGTGGGTTCTGTGCCTGGTCAGGGTGTGTGTGAGATCAGGGGTGTGGGTGTGTATGGGAGGCAACTGATCAGTGTGTTTCTCCCTCTCGCTCCCTCTCTTACCCCCTATCTAAAAATAAATAAATAAAGTCTTTAAAAAAACTAAGTCAAATAGGTTTTGTTGGCAACATATTGTAAAGACACGTTTATATTCTAAAAATACACTTCACTATTTTTGTTTGAATGTCAGAAGATAGACCATGATTCTGAGTTCTCTTTTAGATGTGCTAAAAAGCTAAATTTTGCCATTTACCATAGCTACAAATATCCTGTGAAATTGGCATTTGTAACAGCAGTTTTCTGCTTGCCAAATTCATGTGCACATGAGACATTTTATATCATAAGAACGTGTGGAGAAAATCAGACAACTTTCTGTGAAGTCTATGATATTTTCTGGGGTTTGGGAAGACTTGAGATAGAAAATGTTTTTTTAAAAAGAGACTTTTCAATCAAGCTGTTCAGGTTTCAAAACCTAGTTCTATTGTGTCCAATTTTCGTAAGTCTTGCCAAGTTATTTAGTCTCAAGGTATTGAACCTCAGTTGTTTTTTTTGTTTGTTTGTTTTGTTTTGTTTTGTTTTGTTTTACCCACACAGGTATAAATGTCATCCTTAGAGACAGGGAGGATTACAAAAAAATTTTTGTGAATGTTACAAAATGTAATTTGTATCACAAAACTTTAACTGCTACATAGCAGATGTTCAATAAATAGATTTTCACATACTCAATAATCATCACAGTGATATGAGAAGATGCATTACCTAGAAAAATGTACTGATGGGCATGGATATAGAATGAGGAAATTTTTCAATTTCAATTATATATATAATTTATATTGAGATTTATTTGACATAGAACATGTTACTTCCAGATTTACAATGTAATGATTTCATATTTGTACATATTGCAAAACGATCACCATAAATCTAGTTAATATTCATCAGCATGCAGAGTTACAAAATATTTTTTCTTGTGACGAGAAGTTTTAAAATTTCTTGGCAACTTTCACACGTGCAGTACAGTATTAACTATGCTTACCGTGCTGTACATCACTCCCTCGTGATTTGTTTGTTTTATAACTGGCACTTTGTACCTTTTGACAAAACAGGACTTTCTGATGGTAGGAGAGAAGGAGGGTTACCAGGGACCGAGACCACTCCAGGCTGGACAGCTTAAAAACTGCAGTCACCTGCCGAGTCTCTGAAAAACATGAAGGTTACCTGAAGGGATGAAAGGGAGTCTCAGACCATTTTTAACTTTTCCCGTTGTAAGAACAACATCTCTAAGCAAAAAAAAAAGGTATAAAACAAGGACTTATTATTTTGTTAGGTCACAGTAAAAGATAGGATCTCTCTGTAGATTATTTTTATGGAAAAATATATTTTGTGGTTGTGTTCTGTTATGGAGGATTGGAGAAAAATAGCTATGGTATCTAGAACACAGAATTTATTAGGGCTCAAAATTTAGCCACTCACCACGTGTAGGGAATGATAACATAGAAACTCTGCAGCAATGGAAAACTATTAGCAGGAGAGTCTACTTGTTTTTTCTTAGGCTGCTGGATGGGACTTGCAGATGTGCACTCACCTCATAAATCAATTCTAAACTTCTCTTTTCCTCTGACAATACACGCTGGAAAAAATATAGTGGGAATGGGTTATGAATCAGTATATTTCATTCTTTTTAGTCCTTCTCTAACCCACTGGCTTATTAGAAAAGGGAGTTATTGTCAGCGATTCAATAACTGGCTATGTCAGAAGAGTGAGCTGCACCACCCCCTGACCCCAGTTCATTGGAATAAGTCCCTTAAACACACGGGAGACTTAGAAAGCTAATTGTGGTAAGAAACAGAAAAGAGAAGGGGGGGAAATTTATTGAAATTCAGGGGTTGTCGGTTCATACCATAGGAGACAGATGAAAGAGGAGAGAGTGGAGTAGCCTCACTATCACATTAGATTGCTTGGAACATAGAAATCCATTACATTTTAAAAAACGAGTAATCATCCTATCTCTTTCATTCTACTGTCAAATATTTTACTTTTCTAAACTGTTTCATTTTAGTTAAGTTGGAAGTTTTAGTCAAATTGAAATTTGTCTTCATTTAATGTATTTGTATTCATTTAAAAAATTAAAATCAATTCATTTATTTTGTTGACTATGTAAATGCAAAAACAAGACAATGAACACAGTGGCAATTTGCCGCTGCCAAGAGACAACAAATGTTATTACGATTAAAGGATATTTTAGAGAGACAGCAACCAATTTCTATTAATATTTTTGAAAGAAAGAGAAAGAAAAGGAAGGAGGGGATAGAGGTGATTTATAAGCCAATCAGGGCAATATGACCACCTACTCTTTGTCTGAGACTATTAAAATTTTTATTTTGATTTCCAAGTAGGTTGATGATATTGCAGTTATATTTTAAAAGTAGGATGCATGTCTTAGAAAGAGTATATTGAGTTTTATAGATGAACATACATGATGTTTGGAACTTGCTTAAAAATGATTCTGTGGTAGAAAAAAATGGATAGATGTAAAAAAATATAAAATTAGTAATTAATTAATAATTATGGAATTTGGGTAATATTTCTGAATACCAAATTGCTTTCCTGAAGAATTCTACTAATTTATACCACCATCAGCTCTTTTAATTTCAGGAAGCATACCTTTACGAAAAGGTGATATTCTCAATTTTTATATCATCTTGAAATTTAGTTGTATTTGATTTAAGACTTCCCAGCTCACCCATCATAGTCACTGAACAAACAATTGCCAAATATGGAACCTCAGACTTGGGGTTGGGGGAGGTAAGAGATGAGTGACAGAAGGAATGGATTTGCAGGTCTGTACAGCCATGGAAAATGCAGATTGGGATGGACTGGGGATATCTACTTGTCTCTGTGCTCTGGGCCTGGGATTTAAAACTGTTATGTACAAGACCTTCAATATATATTTATAAACAAGGACAATTTCATCATCATGTTATATTTCAATCTTGTATTTTGCAATTAGTGATTTACAAGGTAAAGGAAAGGTCATGACTGCATCTTTTTTTTTATGGAGTCCTCTTTCTATATTCAATGACTTATAACCAAGTTCCGGAGTAATTTCATATACTATTTGGTCGTATCTTATTTTGGAAAGCCAGTAAATCACATGCTATACTAAAAATTCCTAATTTCATTGGCAATAACGGATTTCATTTTATTGAATTTTTGTAATGGACGAAGTATTAAAGAGAGAAATTTCTATTGATATGAGGCATTTTATCAACATCTACAGAAGTATCAGTAAGTCTGAAAAGTAATTTAGATTTCTTTCCATGTTGGGGAATCTTTGTGTGAGAATGTATGGTCTCATGAATATTTATTTTATTTTAAAGAAAGTAATTAAGTAATTAACATATAGGTGAAGTGACTTGAAGTGAAATATTTAACATATGGCAAGCAAGTACACTTTAAAGTGACACTACCTTTTATTTTGTAGTACATCTGACTGAGCTTACAAACTAGCAGGTACTTTCAGTGCACTCTATAGTGTAATGTCTGGGCAAGAGATGATGGTGAGTTGAATGAGATCAGTGGTAAAGAAAACAAAGAGAAGTGAGCATGTTGCAGGTACTGTAGAGGATATTTTCTGAAGGATGAATGTGAGGGCTTAGTGAAAAAAATCTAGGATTGTTTTTGGGAGTAGGCTTGAGCAACTGAATTGGTAGGGAGAGAAAGTTTGGCATAATATTAGGAATTTTGTTTCAGCTATACATTTGAGGTATAATTAGATATCCAATGAAAAAGATAGACACATGTTTATTGAAGTTTGATGGTGAAAAATATCTATGTTATATCTATGGACGTGGAAGTGGATTAGTGAAACCATGTAAGGAGAATATGAAAATAAGAAAACTAGGTGGGTGGGTTTTTTTAAATCCAAAATAATAGTGTTTTAATAAGGGAAAAAATAATCAACTGAATTAAATTTTGTTAAGGGGGCAGTTAAGCTAACAATAGAGAGATAATCATTAGATTCAAGAAGTTAAAGATGCCTTTGATATAAAATTAATAGGGTCATGAGAATATCATCCTAATAAAATGTAGGTAGAAGAGAAAATTCATTGTGAGTTGACATTGACAACAAGAGGTGCCTCTTACAAGAAATTTAGCTATAAAAGTGTATTAGTTTTTATGCTATCAAAACAAATTATTACAACTTGTACAGCATAAGTTAAACCAAATTTATTATTTTACACCTTTGTAGGTCAGAAATGCAACACAAGTGTCTCTAGGCTAAAATTAAGATGTAGGAAGTGCATCTAGACACTTCCTTTCTGGAGTGTCTAGAGAATTGTTTCCTTGTCTTTCCCAGCTTCTAGATGCTACCACATTCTCTGGTTCAGTGCCACCTGAGCAAATAACGTTGAGTCTCTTCAAAATCAACAGCATTGGATCTCTCTCTGCCTTTTTCATCACCATATTTCTTTCTCTCTAACCCAGCCAGAAGAGGTTCTCTGATGTTAAGGCCTCCTATAGTTGGACTGAGCCCATTTGAATAATCCAGGAAAATCTTCCTATCTCAAGGTCCATACATTTATTCACTTCTGCAAAGTCTTTTTTCAAGTGTTGTCTTGCATAGTAAAGTAAGATTTATAGGTTCCAGAGGTTAGAAGATGTACCTATTTGAAGGTCATTATTCTCCCTACCACAGAAGTAAAACAAAGGGAATAAGGTAGTTGGAGGAGGATTTAAGGTCTAGAAAGTTTATTTTATATTGGAAAATTAAGGTCATGTAGAGGGTCTCTAGTATTCAATAGAGACAATGCAAACATATTTGAATGTGTTTGAACAAATAATGTATATCGTGTGTTGTTCAAGACTTCTCTTTTCCATTACTTTCTCTTTGATACTGCTTTTTTTATTTTAATAAAAAATTTTTTAGCAATGTGCTATTTACATTCTTATAAATATACTTTTCCTGTTTAATGAAGCAATTTAAAGACCAAAAAACCAGACTTTCCTTGTCTCACATCTCCTCATCCCACAAAAACGTGAGTGAAAAGAAAACTAGTAAAAGAAGAGGAAACTAGCCCTGGCTGGTGTAGCTCAGTGGACTGAGGGGCCTGTGAAGCACAGGGTCACCAGTTCAATTCCCAGTTGGGGCACATGCCTGGGTTGCAGGCCAGGTCCCCATTAGGGGACACATGAGAGACAACCACACATCAATGTTTCTCTCCCGATTTTTCTCCTTCCCTTCCTCTCTCTCTAAAAAAAATAAATCAAAATATTTTTTAAAAAAGAAGAGGAAATTATTGCCCTGGCTGGTGTGGCTCAGTGGACTGAGCACCAGCCTGTGAACCAAAGGGTCGCTGGTTGGATTCCCAGTCAGGGCATGTGCCTGGGTTATCCAGATCCACATGAGAGGCAACCACAGATTGATATTTTCTCCCTTCCTTTTTTCCTCCTTTCCCCTATCTCTAAAAATATATAAATAAAATCTTTTTTAAAAAGAAGAGGAAATTATTCACAGAACACTATGTGGTTTAGTAATGAATAGTGTTTTTCTATCTATTGTAATGTAGAAAGTAAATGTTAATTTAAACAAAAATGTATTTTATGTTTTGAGAGAATAACTAAAGCCCATAATGTTTAAAATTCTCATTGTGCCCTGGCTGGTGTAGCTTGGTGGATTAAACGTGGAATGCGAACCAAAGGGTTGCTGGTTGGGTTCCCAGTTACAGGCCAGGTCCCTAGTGGGGGCCACATGAGAGGCAACCACACACTGATGTTTCTCTCCCTCTCTTTCTCTCTCCCTTCCCCTCTCTCTAAAAAGAAATAAATAAAAATCTTAAAAAATATATAAAAAAATAAAAACAAAATAAACTATACATTATAAGATGGCATTTACAGATGAAAAAATTTTAAACCTTGTGAATATCATAAAAGAATAGATAAATATGAAGAATATTATACAGCTTATATAGCAGTAAAATAAAAATGAACATACCTCTAATGTATGAATATGAATATAAGTAAAATATACTCTTAGGGGAAAAGAGGTTCAGAAGATAACATCTTTTGCATTTTAATATATGAACATCTATATGAAATATTTTTATGTATAAAAGTGATAAATTTATGATAATTACTTTGTGGATGAGAAGGATAGGAATTAGGAAAGGTACATAGAAGACTTCAATTTAATTTGATTTTATTAAGTTAGGCGATAGGTACACAGGTGTTCAGTATATGATTTTCTATGCTTCTGCATGCCTGTAGTATTTTATAAAAGTCATTTCCAAATAAAATCAAGCAATAACTAAACAAACAAAGTCTAATACACAGTGGTTATGAGAATACTTACCGTGGAGGAGGACCCATGGAGGAAAAATATAAGATACCATGTGAAAGAAAACTGCAGCATGCCTAGCACAGGTTAAACATACAATAAACAAATATTTTTCTTTGACGGAATTTTTTAAAGGCTTAGATGCAAAGAACAGCAAGGAAGCAATATACAGTTAGAACTATTGAGAAGTAACTTTGACTTCATAAAAGAAGGTGGCCAAGAGAAGGCATTCTCTAAGATGGCCATCTACTTGAACCTCATGTAATATGATTAGGTAATTCCTGATTTGTGATGCCAACAGTTTAAAAAATCTAATAGTTTAAAATTCATTAATCTAGCCCCATTTTCCTCTCCCATAAAGGTGAGAGAATTTTTCCAGTTTCCTATTTGAAAGCATGTTGAGTTGCTGCCCCAAAACAACTGTGACATTTAAAGTAATTAGTTTTTAGTTTAGGTCAATATACTTTTTCTAACAATAAAAATCTCTGGAAAAAAAGAAAGTTCACTTAAGCAAAGAGGTTAAAAGTCATGAAATTTGTTTTTTTTTTCCTGAAATTGTTTTATCACATAACTGTATCTTAGAATAGAGGCAGTAATTTGTTTCGTATTCAAACTATTTTATCTCTTCAAAATAGTTTGAAATATTTATTTGTTCTGCCGAATATGACTTGTCATATTTATTGTAAAATATTTACTTTCTCACAGTGGCAACCATCATACATTTTGTAGGATCTAATTTCAAATACCAAAACATTGATATGGTAATTTTTTTCAAGTATCACTCTTGTGGCAAATATAAAACACTCTAATATAATTATTCTAATTTTTATGGTTTCTTATTGCTGTGTGATGCATTACAGCTGACACTGTATGGTAAGTGGCTGCGGCAGAGTTGTATTTTCCAAAGACCCGAGGAGCACCACGTCCTGTCACTCACAGATTTCTTGCTGTGTGATGTTTCCACTTCTCCATTTCGAAAAGTACATGGTGTTCTTTTCTCTTGAATCTGGGTGGAATGTTGTTATAGTGGAAGAGATATGTGATTTATGAGGCTAGGTCATAAAAGGCAGTAAAGCTTGCCTATGCCTGATTCTTTCTGTGGAATTTGCTTTTGTAATTCAGTCACTATAATGCAGGACAGCCTAGGACACGTGGGAAGGTAAGGTTAAGATTCCTAGCAACAGCTATCATCACCTGTCAGCTATGCAACTAAGTCTTAAAGATGACTCCAGACCACTAGTGTCTGAGTACTACCTCATGAGACTCCTGCAGGGAGAACTACGTAGCTAAGCAGAGTCACGTCCCAAAGCCATGGAAAATAATAAGTGATTGTTGTTGTTATACTCTGATAACTTGGGGGTGCTTTGTTATGCATCTGTTATATCCAGAACAGGGGGATGCTGCTGAAATAAAACATAAAATACGTGGCTTTGCATTGGCGAATGGATGGTGGGTGGAATCTGAAAATCCTTGAGACTGTTCGCAGAAGCAGACAGCACCCTGAGGAGAATGTCTGTGAAGCTCAAAGGAAAGTGACTGAATGATGGAGGATAAACACTCTTGTGTAACAGCAGCAAGTTGAGCAACACCATTCCATGTGACAATGTAGAAAATAGAAAATAAACTCAATGAATGACTTCTATTATCTAGTTAAGAAGATTTCTACATATAATGTTGCATGACATGCTTAGTTTCTTCTAGCTGTCAATCCAAAAAAAGAGAAAACAAGCAACGAACTTACGAGGAGTGCTGTCACCAGGATGAGAGACTTGGCGGCTCTGAAGTTCCCTCCTCCCAAGGCCGAACCAAATACACGGCAGCACAAAGATCCATTCCCTCTGACAGAATCCAGAACTCCACTGAGAAGCTCCTCTGTATAAGGCAACTGAGAAATACGGACTCAGTGCAATCCCTATCAAAATTCCAATGACATTTCTTCGCAGAAATAGAAAAAAAATCTAAATTCCACATTTCATGTGGAACCACAAAAAACCCTAAATAGCCAAGCTGTCTTGAGAAAGAAGGACAAAGCTGAAGGTATCGCAATCCTAATTTCAAACAATATTACAAAGCTAGAGTAATCAAAGTGTATTGTATTCACATAAAAGTAGACATAGATTAATTGAACAAAAATAAGAGCCCAGAAAAAAAAAACCCAAGCTTACACCATGAGTTGATTTTGACAAAGGTGCCTAGAATATACAATGAGAAAAGATATTATCTTCAGTAAATGATGTTGGGAAAACTGGATATCCATACACACAAAAATGAAGATCCCTTTATTACACTGCACACAAAAATAAATTCAAAATTGATTAAACACTTGAAGACCTAAATTTTTAGAATAAAACAAAGGAAGTAATCTTGTCAAAATTACAAGTGAAATACAAATCAAAGCCCCAGTGAGATTTTACTGCCCACTATTTAAGATGGCTATCGTGAAAAACACAAGAGGTAACAAGGGGTTTTGAGAATGTGGAAGAAAGGGAACTCTTATATGGTGTCGGCAGGAGTGGGAAATGGTACAGTCACTATCAAAAACAATATGAAGATTCCTCAAGAAATTAAAAAGAATTATTGCTCCGGCCCGCGGAGCAATCAACTGGGGCTCGACCACCTACCTAGAACAAATGAGTTGGGGGGACAAGAGGCGCGAAGAATGGCAGCAAGACAAAAGATTCTGATCAAGCTGCAAACTTTATTTTTCCGAACTGGGTATATATATAGGGGGGGGAGGGAGAGGAAGGAGATTAGGTTGCTTGCTCTTGGCTAGCTTGAGACAAAGAAGGGCCCGCTTATTGGTTACTTGGGTGCAACAGGTACTCGTGGACACCTCATGTGCCTGTAGCCGATTGGCTTGGGGAGCGCATGCACACCTCATGTACCTGTAGCCGATTGGCTTTGTGGAGCGCACAGGTTCCTGTAATCAATGCAATGTTTTTAGCTAGAAGCCAGGTGTAAGGTTCCCAACAAATTATCATATAATCCAAGGATTCTACTTCTGGATATATTGTCAAAGAAAACAAAATCATCATATTGAAGAGATATCCACAATTCCACGATCACTGGAGCATTATTGACAACAGCCAAGGTGTGGAAACCAATTACATGTCAATTGATGAATGAGTAAAGAAAATGTGATACACACACACAATTGAATATCATTCAGCCTTCCACAAAAAAAAAAAAGGATAGAAAGAACATTCTACTATTTGCAACAACATGAATAGGATATGAGGACAATATTTTAAATGAAATTAGCCATACTAACAAAGAGAAATACTACCCGATATCACTTACGTGTAAAAATATTTTAAAAAGTAGAACTCATATAAACAAAATAGAATGGTAGTTGACCAGGGCTGGGGAATGGAGGAAGTGGAAGAGAAAGGTACAACTTTTCAGTTATAGGATGAATAAGGTCTGAGGACCTAATGTACAACATCATGATTATAGTTGAGTATATAGTTGAAATTTGCTAAGAGAGAACACACACACAAAGAATGTGAGGTGATGGATATGTTAATAACTTGATTGTGGGAATCTTTTAATGATTTTATGTATATCACAATTGTGTTTGTTAATTGCACTGCAATATGCTGAAGAAAAATAAGAAAAGCAAGCTAAAGAAAAAGTAATTATATATAAAGGAGTAAGGGCTTGGTCATTTGGAAATAAAACTGTTCCTCATGTTTAGACTCTCTAGGTGCCAAAGGATGCTAATTTAGTAAGTCACCTCTGAGTGGTTGTTAAATCTAGAATTCTTTCTGGAAAAAAAATGGTTCAACAATGAAGCTGAGGATAAGACTGCAAAGAATTCCATCAATACCCCAGAAGAATATAAGGCAGGGTATTCTTTCAATTAGACAAAAGGCTCTTTTAGAATCTCAAAGATATGCATCTCAAATTGTATTTCAAAGGCTCCTAAATGTATTGTTTCACAGCAATTTCATAAAATGCTCCAAGTAGAGAGGAGAGTGTGTTATTTGTGTAATAGACTAAGCTCTAATAAGATCCCACAAAATTTTAACAAGATGAGAAAATACTGTCGCTGTGAACTAAAAAAGCACAGGCAGTACAAAATCTTTTAAAGGTCTTTAGACCTTTGAACTACTTCTTTCTAGAAGAAAGAAGCCATCTGATAAAACAACTCAGCTACAAATAGCCATTTCTTATGGAAAAGAAACAATTTTGCAGAGGGTAAACAGCAAGAGGCTAGAGGATAAAACCCAGAGCTGTATACAATAATTCCGGGAGAACTGAACTGAGACTTCATGAAGGAACTAATACATGTTGCCAGTCTCTATTTCTGAATTCCTACAGACCTATGTTTGCATTGTGCCTCCCATTTCCTGCCCTTTATAAACCTTAATATATATAGCAGTTATCCTATGTCTGTTCTGTTGTTTGTTAGATGGGATGTTTGAGATAATTGGTCCGTTTGACTTACTAGTGTTCAGATCCAGAGGAACAGTACCCTAAAAACTGTATCTTGGGAAACTAGCCTTGATGAGATCATTGACTTTAAATTGATGTGATAATGGGATGAAACTCGGATATGCCCAAAAGGGGATAAGTGCCTTTTTCATGTTGGAGGAATGTGAACTCTTGTGGTCAGAAGAAGGATGGTGGCAGATTTTATTTTCCAAAGAAGCTGAAACAATATCTCCCAGCCCACTTACACTACTTAAAATGTGACCTTGCCGTTGGAACAGTAATGCATTACCTGGCCTAACCTTCAATTTAATTATAGTGCAAAATACTATTTTCTAATAGAGAGAAAACTTGAATAGCCATTGGCAGACTTTGGTTCTTCTACTGGCCCTGCTTGAACTTGCTCTCTGATCTTAAATGAATATCTGTACCTCTCGAGACTTACATTTCTTCAAAATGAAATGAAGGACTTAAATTTGGTCACAATAAACCAAGTCTTGCTGACTTGCAGTGAATTCCACTGCCCTCACCCCAGGAGTCAAGCTCCCAGGCTTAGACCTCATTTCAAGCAGAGCACCTCTGATTTTATCTGTTTTACATTTTGGACTTCTGCATACATTTTTATTTGAAGAAAGAACTTAATGGCTTAAAAAGTTAAGCTCAAAAGCTGCTGTCTTTGATGATCCATATTGTCACTTTCAATGATTAAATTTTATAATTTTTATTTTGTTTTGCCAAATAGATGTTCAATTCAGTGACTTTTCAAAACTATTTTTTGTTCTCCTAACCTATCTAGTACAGAAGGCTAAAGAAATCAATCAATCTGTTGCCTGAACAGGAAGCAGTTAAAGGAAAAAATGAGTCATTCAAAGTTATTCTCTATTCTACTAAAGACAGATGTGGGAAAAGCCATTTTAAAAAATAACAACAACTTTAAGTAATTACTAAGCAATAGGATTAGACTAATATTTTAGAGGGTGTTATTCCTTTATATAAAATATTAATAAAATTTTATTGAACTTGTTTGACCTTGACTGGTCTTTGGGTTATATAATTATTTAAAGGCCTCTTCCAGGGCCATTGGAAGGATAAACTCCCATTAGACTGACTATTGAAAGCCATGCTGAATCATATGTGTTGTGTCAGGGCTTAAGGACATTTGTTGTCATGATGAGAAAGAAAGGGGTGTCAGTGACCCAGTGAGAACTATTGACAAATGACTTGAAAAGCAATCAGCAAAACAATGTACACTTATGTTTAGAGCCAGCCTATGGCAAACTCTCATTCTTATTTTTTGCTGTTTATTCCTAGGTATTGGTCACCCATGTATTAAAATGACTAAAATAATATTCCAATGCAAAGACAGTTGTGTTGCTTTCTCTATCATTTGTATTCATTAGCCAGTTTGACAATGGGGAAAAGCCTCCTTTCTTGCTTTAAGGAGTAATGGCCAATGATAAGTTAAGTCTTATAATTCAAGGTGAAAGCTTTATATGGATATAGTCTTTGATTTTCTTATTTCATTTATTTAGTTTTTTGCTATTGTGTCTTTAGTGCTAAGGATACTAACTAGGGTCCTGGCTGGCAACCCAGACACATTGTGGGATTCAAACTGGGTTCAAACTACTGACCCTTTGGTTCATAGGCCGGCACTCAGTCCATGAGCTTTACCAGCCAGGGTCCCTCGTATCACATCTTGCTGGAACTTTCTGACTCTCCATAGTTTTACAGGTTCTCCTGTATGGTTCACAAGAAATCAATGACCAGTCACACTAATTTTTGGTTTGTTTTTTTTTTTGTAAGACCAACATATTGTATACAAGTTAGACTACTTTATTTTAACTTTCTGTTTATAGACAGTACCAAGGATTTATTAATGGTCTTCAAATACCATGTTTTATCTGAACCATGACTAAAATATAACTTTTCTAAAGTGAGATTAGGTCATTCCATGAACTTTCCAAATGCTACCTCAGATAGTGCCTGTTTATATAAAAATTGAAATTCTTTATTGTATTATCAGCAGATCCCTAGAAAGGAAAAAATAATAGCAATTTCTAATCTCTGCATATCTGTCAATGCTTATTATTCAGAGGCCCCAAGTGAAATAAAAGTAATTTGTAGTCTAAACATAACCTCAATAATAAGTGGAGGGGAAAAAATAAAATACTGTATTTAAGTCCAGCTTAAAATATACTATGTTATTAAAGAAATTTCCTGAACAGTAGCCAAGAAGGTAACATTTTTCTCTGTTTGCAATAGATTGGCTTATGGTGAGTTAAATCCCTTTATTTCTTATAGAATTGGCCATTTGGCCTCGTCTGAATAGAATCTGTAATTTCCACTTTTATCCTCAGTTCTTAGTTATTTACCTCACAAAGAATGTTACTTATTACAAAGCTTGGTTTCTGCATGTCCTTCTGAAAGCAGCACTAGGCAGGATAATAGTACCTAATCAGAGTACAACATACTGCTCTGCAATAGAAGTTTTCACTAAGGAATCCCAAATCCTTAATTTACAATAATTGAGTAGAAGTAACAAATACTCCTGAGATGTTTTGGTGGGTATTTCTGGTAGCTGTACATTCGTAAGGAGGAAATTAAATGGCTGTTTGAGGGTATCCTATAATGCGGTTGGGAAACTGTATTAGGAACCCAGCTACACTAGACCGGTATCCACACTGGGGAAAAATCTCCCAAAACAATGGGGCAGAAAAAAAGCCTCAGGGAAAATTTCTAAAACTTGTAGAAAAACACATGAAAAATAGTAATCGAGGCAATGTGCTGTTGCTGTTTACAGATGGAGCCAAGATGCTATATTTCATGAAGCATGCTGAGAAATTAAAGGTTTGTGTGTTTCTCTACTGGGTAATCTTTTTTACTTTCACTCAGGCATAGTTTTATATGACTCAGAGGGAAAATGATGTACAGGTGTATGGTTGAGGATGTTCAGAAGAATTTGTTTGCATGTGTGTGTTTATGTAGTGGCTCTGAATTGTAGCTCACAGTCTCAAGTAGGCAAGAAATGTTAGACTTACTTATTTTCTTTAAATCAAATTAAATCCAAATATAAGCCTCTTTACTGCTACAGCAGAAGAAAATTAATTCTCAGGAATTAACTGGAAGATTAGTTTCTTCCTTAACGTGGCCCCCCCAAAGTAAGAGGGCCTAAGTAGTACTTGACAAAAGGAAGAAAGGGCACTAGCTTTCAGTCATCACCGTTACTACTAATCACCTCACTGTCTGAGCCAAGATGGGTCCTACATATTCAATGGGGAGGTCGTGGGGGGACGGAAGGGAAAGGCTGCTCCTATTTCATGCTGATGAACAGACATCTTTGCTAAGCTTCAGAACTTGGGTTTGCCTAGAGTTAAGCTATTTTCCTCCGAGGTACTGCCATCTCCCTTGAGGCTCCTATAGGGAAATGGGAACCTCCATTAGGGCAGCTTCTACTGCCTTGGTCTCCTTCCCAGGCTCAGGGAGTTTCCTCTTCACTCTGTCCCATCACTTATGCAACTGGCAGAATGTCTCTGAGTAGCTTCTGATTGTGACCGCTGCATCCCAGCTTTTCAGGGAGGGAGGTTGAAGGGAATGCTGCAGTCAGGAGAAAAAGAAAACAAGACAAATTAATAATCCAATAATTGAATCTTTTAAATAGGCTACATAATGCCTGTAACTTCTAAATGTAAGTAGTACTTGCATAACCATGTCGATTTTATCTTGGAGGGAGCATTATGCAAATGAACTATATTGCACAAGATTGTCCCACTTCACTCCAACACGGAAAGAGTGTCAAATTATTCACATCAGCAGTCTGATAGGATTGAATCACCAACAAAGGCTCATTACTAAGCCATTCAAAACTCTCTGAGCAGGAGTGCATCTGATACCTTTTACCTTTTCAATGTCATGGGGGAATTAAGGCATTTAGTTTCTGTGAAGTTTGGGCGGTTTCACCTATAAAGCAAGAATATAATACTTTTTAACAAATAAACTGAAGGACATCCTGATTTAATCATAGATCCCAATATAACATTAAAGTAAAGGAAATAAGGGATGTTAGCAAGCCCTGGACTGCAGCACTGAGATCCTGTCATTCCTCCAGAGTTTTTTCAGGTTTGGCTTCAGAGTTCTTGAATTTCACGACATTTGGATACAGAGGGATTTCAACAGATACAACAACCAGTAGAATCTTTTCCGTTTCTGTTTTCTTATCAATGAAATGAAGATAAAATAAGATGCACAGGACAGGATTGTTGTAAGGAGTGAATGTATTTATTTATATATATACACACACATGTATAATACTATATATAGTATATATATTAATATATATAATACTAATATATATAGTATTTAAAACAGACCTGGGACAAAATGGTATTTAATTAATCTTTGTTGTATATTAATACTATTATTATACTTATCCTTAGCATTATAATAAATATGCTAAACACAGCGAGATTATATTTTGGGCATGCTAGGTGAGAAGGTTTACAGTGTCTTATGTTAGCTACTCTAACATGACGACATCAGGAACCATGTTCTATCAGTGAGTGAAGTCAGTAGCAAAGTAGCATAATGGGTTTCAACAGAGCCTTGATGTATAGGAGAACATTCATACATAATTCAAATGATCTGAACACCATTCCCAAATACAATTCAGAGTCTTTTTTTTAGTTAAAATGAAAATTCCAGGTCTTAGGTAAATAAATATTGAACATTAGCCAATAGAAAATTGACACTATTTCTTTTAGAACAGAATTTGTTTGAGCAGGAAGGATGAACATGAATATTACCTCAAAGTTGTAAGGACTCTGGCAGAGATGCAGAGAAATTGTTATGACCTTTTCATTCACTTGGCAGAATAAGGAATAGAACCTGATTTCTGTATTATACTTCATTTCTGTCCCCATGGTACTTATATTCTACATTCTACTTTCTAGTCTAATGGTTGACAAACTTCTTCATTCAAGGGTCAGATAGTAAATATTTTCAGCTTTGCCAGTCACACCCTCTTTGTGCTCAACTCTGCCAGGATGGCACAAAGGCAGCTATAGACTACATGTAAATGATGACATGTGGCCATGGTACCATTAAACTCCATTTATGGCCCCTGAAACTTGAACTGCTTGTACTTCTCATATGTCACAATTATAATTTTTCTTCTGATGTATTTTAACCATTTAAAATGGTAGAAACCAAGCCTTAGCTCACAGGTTGTGCAAAAAGAGTTCAGCAGGTTGAATTTGACTGGTGGGCTACAGTTTGCCAACCTCTACTTGAGATTCGGGACCATTTATATGACAAGAAAATTGGTTATATTTTGTAAGCAATCAAAATCTATTATATGGGAGAACTGATTAAAGTAAAGATTTCTCATTCACCATAGGTGGCTAAGTCACTCCCAAAGAGAATTTTCCATTTCAGACAGAGATATGTATATGAGAACCTATCTATATTGAGATTATTATAGCTGAGAATATTTCCAGCAAAATCAATCTAATAAATTTTGTACTGCCATTTTTAAGTTTGCCCATTTAATTAAGGTTATCAGTTTCTTATTCTGTGCATCCCACCAACTATACCAACATTTCTTTCTGGCACATACTAATAAGCATCAAATATGCAGAAAGTAAGTTCTCACTGAAGCTGTTGTACTTGAAGTTCCCTCCTTAAAGCTGTGTTTTCTCTGTAATTTGCTGAAAATCAGCATAAAGAAGCTCAATTGTCTAGCAGCCTTAAATTCATGGCGACACCAACATTTGTATTAAAAAAGTCAACTGCCTAATCAAGCGATTTTTCCACCTTGCTCTCATTAACTGGCCTTCTAAATGACAGGGTTTCCTATTCTGAGTGTTCATTTAACATGTGAAAATTGATTGCTCATTATTGTGATTAACGCATTATTGTAAGTAAATGATGCATCAGTGTGTTGGCAATCTGAACAGTTTCTGAGCAGATGGAAGATAAATATAGGCAACGTATCTTTTTTTTTTTCTCATTTTAAGCTTCTGACCTTACCTAATACATCTAAATTGACTGGCCTTCACATTGCAGTTTGTACTTTCACCTTGGGTGTAGCCAATTTAAAATATTAACATTATAATGCTTTAAATAGAATTGAAGCAAAGTTAAAAAAACAAAAGATACTGAGATATATGTCTATTTAGATCAAGGATCATTTCTACAGCTCTTTCTTTATAGGAAGGCTTATTCCCTGGCAGGCACATAGATAATATGTGACTTGGGCATGAATGTTATGCCGTTACATAAAAGGTGAAAAACAGACTATTTCCATGTGGAATGTTTAATATCTCAATTCCTAAGAGTGTAGCCTATTATGATCTTAGCCATTATTCTTGTGAGACATATTTTGAATAAAAAATCTAAGAAGAAGTTGTATGTAGGACTACTATACCTTAATCCAATGATTTGATGAAAAATTTAAATTTCATAATACAGTATGGTTAATAGACATCTTTGATATACAAATGTGGAGATTTCAATAGTTGAACTCAATTCTATGCACTAATAAAGTCATTTTTTACCTTAAAAGTTCACTTAGAGCTAAGAGTTTAACAGACTCTCCTTCCAAAATATCAATCCCTGATAAAAAATAAAGTTGTCAACAATGTGTCTTGTCATCTCAATTGTTATTAAGAGTCAAGGTTTTATTTGGTTTCCTTTGTGCTCATGGAATTCTGTCCCTGTCAGATTATTTACTGATACTGCATTTGAGGAGGAAAGCAATAAGAATGTCTCCTATTTGACAGATACAGAGCCAAGCATTATACATTTTATTTTATTAAATCCTCACAACAACAATACAGGAGAAGTACTCTTAGCTCTAGTTTATATATCAAAAAACAAAAATAAGTCCCAGAAGCTTTAGTATCTTGCTGAAATTTATACAATACAGAGGCTAGGCTGGAATTCAAACTCAGGGGTCTTTGACCTCTGAGACTGTAAGTTCTATTAGGGCAGACAGGGCAGGGGCCATGTCTGTATATTTCTTGCTCTATTCCCAAAGTAAATCACTGTAAATATTTGTTAAATGACAAATAAATATAGGGTGGGGAAAAAGTAAATTTGTGAATATTCACAGTTGTGAACATGCAAAGCACAGTTTATTCTTATATTGTTGTTTATTAATTATCATATTATTTTCCATACAAGCAACTGTAAACCTACTATTGCCCTATCCTGTATATATCTCCTTCTACATATTACAATGTCCTCAAAGAATTAAAACATATTTCTTTTTGAAAAGTATGCTTTCAGTCCTGGGCGAGTGGCTCGGTTGGTTGGAGCATTGTCCCACGTAGGAGAGGGCTGTAAGTTTGTTTTCTGGTCAAGCCACGTACCGAGGGTGCAGAATTGATCACCTCTTTGGACATGTGCAGGAGGAAGCCCATTGATCTTTCCCTCTCACAATGATGTTTCTCTTTCTCTCTTACTTCTTCTCTCTCTAAAAATCAATAAACATTTACTTGGGTGAGAATTAAAAGAAAAAGTATGATTTCAAAATAGGTCACATTTATATTAACCTATTATATTGAGCCTCTTAATTAAGTGTGACCTCATGAAATTCAGGGAAATTCAGGTACCTATAGGAGAAAAATAAATAAATCTTGTAATAAAAGTAAATAAATCCTCCTAAGTAAAGGAACATGAGATTTATACTCAAATCTTATGTAATTTTCTTTTCAGCCTAACATTGACCTTTTGACTATACTAAAATAAACATGTAACATGCTTCTATACACTGAAACTCTGTAAAGTATTTCATATTAATTTGTATGAATCTTATTTGTTTAGGTTGTTTTAAATTTTTTGCTGTCATATGATTTATTTTTATCTTTTGAAATTATTTCCTTCACAAACTGGGTCTTTCTGAAATTATGAATTGCTCTTGCTCTTCTGGTTATGTTTTCTTAACCACCCTGTGTCACAGGAAAGAGACTCAGAGGTATATGGATTTCATTCATTGTATTGTTCTCACATGTACCAGATCATGAGGCTGTTAAGTCAGTCTAGTTAGCCCTGACTTCAGGGACATTTCATTTGACGTCTCTGCACCTCCTTTTTGATGCATTGACATTTATTATTATCTTTTGTTTATAGCACTTATACCTACCTGCTCATCACCCATGTGGTAAGACTCAACAGAGCCAACTGAATTAATTTGGCAAGTATGATGGCCTCTGTCAGTGTATGAAATGCCGTGCTAACATTCCAACATGTTCACTACCTTCCGCTTCCCATAAATCACTTAACGTATAGGTAAGAAATGTGATCTATTTGTTTCATCTTTACAAGAAAAAATGCTCCCTAATAATTGGTAGATAACATAGACTATAGATATATGTATAGTTTCTCAGCTGCCATCATAAAAATATTGTATAAGCAAGTTATTATCCTACAAAGAAATCAGAATTATAGTATAAGCTTTAAGACTCTTTATGAAATGAAGAAGAAAACTAAAATAATAAAATGATGATGGGGAAGTGGGGGTGGAGGTGGGGAACAAGACATGAGACCATGAGAAATAGGTAACATTGAACTTCTGTTTATTTCTTGCCAGTGTTTTACAATCCTCACTCAGTGGCCACTCTTCTCTTGAATTTTCCTTCCTCCCTGAAATAGCTCCCCATACTCTTTGTTCTGACATTAGCCTCTCTTCTGTTACTAAGATCATCCAACTTTTATTTCAGTGAATATTTGAGATCCCACTGTACATCAGAGATTTGGAGCTATTTCTTCTCTTGTTTGCATCATTAGTTATTTATTCTTTACTGGTACTGTATTTTTTCTTCTGTTAAATCCCTTGCTAGCCATTTTTCAAAAACCCTTCACAGCTACCATGCTTGCTTTTTAACCTACCTAGAAATCAATTTTGATAACCAGGCTGATGACTTTGCCCCATACTTTTGATATTTTTAACCGCTATATGCAAGATAAAGCAATAAAGTACAATGGTGAAGTGAAAACTTAGGGTTTGTGACTTAAGGTCAGTAGGCACCATAAAAAAGACTTCTGATCTTTCTCTTTGTCCACAAACTCCTTGATCTTTAACAAGAAGAGTCATTTTACTGTCAAACATTAGTACTGTGGTAGCTTCCCTAGACTTTGTGATTGACCGAAACAGTGGTCTTTTTGCATTCTTTCTCAGCCACTCTTCTTTTAGCTTGCTGTCCATTGTTCCTCTCTCAAAGACATTTGTTGGCTTAGATTTATAATTGTACACTTCCCTAGCTTTTCTATAACTCTTTTGAAAACAACCTCACATATTCCTTTTTTATTCCATTTTTTTACACCCAAGCAAAAATAGAGTCTGGCTTGTCTTGTTTTAAATTTTGTTTTTTATAATGTTTATATATAAAATTGTACTCTCTCAGACAGAACAATAGTCTATCTCATTTACACACAGGTCTCCACAATTCTACCAAATCCTCCAGACAAAGTGCTGGAGTGTATTTATTGGTCAAAGGAGATCTGGAAGCATTATAGCCAAGGGTAATATCAGGTTTCCTCATATAAGGAGTTTTACATCCTGCCTCTCTATTTAAGGCAGAAACACCCCAAATATTAATTACTTAATTTGTAGCTTAAAGTTTCTTGATAATTCTAGAAAACCAAAGGAAAATAAAAAAGATAAAATTTGCTAACATAGAAAACAAACCAAGCCTAGCTTCTGTAACAACTAGAATGACATTTCCCGAAGCAGATATAACGAGACCATAGACCCAAACTAAATGAAAATCCTTCTTGTGATTTATGTTATACTATAAGTCAAATTGATGCAACTATGATAGTGCTTTGAGAAAAGCTAAAAAATAATATCCTTGAGAACAAATAATAATATTATTATAAGGTATTGATGTTATAGTCAAAATAATGCAATGTTCTAAAATATGTAAAATATTTAGAAGGTCAGTAGTATAATATACACAAAGCCCTAAAATTAATATATGAATAGTAATTGGCATTTAAATTATTGTTGTAATGGCAACAAAGAAGATGAGGACCCTTTGTTGATGACACTACAGGGTTCTGAATCTCACCCTTGGTCAGACGGTTAGACTTGGCTCAAGCTAGTCCATGATGTCCTGGTAAGGCACATCTTTTGAAAAACACCCATTATTTGAAGAACTTACTAAAGACAAGCATGCTCAACAGGTTTATATTGAATGCCCTACTCAAATATTGACTGGTGGCCTTATCAGAAGAGAAGACACACAGAAACACACTGCAGGAGAAATCCATATAACAATGGAGGCAGAGATTGGAACTCCGAGGATTGCTAACAAAACCAGAATTGAAGAGAAGGGCATGGAATAAACTCTAGGATCCTCAAGAGAACATGGCCCTTACAACACCTTGATTGCAGACTTCTAGCCACCAAAACCATGAGAAAATAATTTTTTTTTATTTTCATTAACTTTTTATTAAACTAGGAACCTAATACAGCATGAATCAGAATGAGAACACATCAAAGGAATTGAAGTTAAAATGCTTACTAAAGCTAAAGCTATCCTAATTTTGTCAACTAACACTTTTCATATAGTAAGCAAGTGTAAGATGTTTGTTTTATTATATGTAACTGGATGTTTCCAAACTGCTACATTGCTTTTGTTTTCATTATCTATATTTTTGTCAAGCAAGACGTTCAAGAACTCCAGCAAGTAGAGCTGTCTAGTTCACACACCTGATGCTTTGAAAGTGAAGACCTAGCCCAAATGCCTGTGTCACATCCCCACCATATTGGTTATGGTTCCCCAGAGAAACATAATCAATTAGATAGATGATAGATTAGATAGATAGATAGATAGATAGATAGATAGATAGATAGATAGATAGATAGATAGATAATTGATAGACATAGATATATGGGTATATATTAAGAGAAGATAGGAATTTGTTCGCATGGTTGTGGAATCTGAGAAATCCCATTATTTGCCTTCTGCAAGCTAGAGATATAGGAACACTGGTGATATGATTTAGTCTGAGTCTGAATGCCAAGAACTAGGGTGCCAATGGTATAAGTACCAGTGTAGTCCAGAGGCCTGAGGACCAGAGAAGCTCCTGATGTCCAATAGTAGGAGAACACAGGTGCCCCAGCTCAAGCAAGGAGAGAGAATTTACCCTTCCTCCAACCTCTTGTTCTGTGCAGGCCATTAGTGGATTAGATGAAACTTATACACTTTAGTAAAGGTGATCTTTACTTGGTGTACCAATTTAATGTTAATTTCTTCCATAGACAACAATATAGATATACACCCAAATAATGTTTTACCAGCTATCTGGGCATTTCTTACCCCAGTCAAGTTGACACACAAACTTAACCATCATACTTATTTTGAATGTCTACAGTTTGGTATCAAACATAATGGAGACAGGCTATATAAAAGCAACTTGGAAAATAAAATAATTAGTCACTGCCTTCTCCTACATATTTTCATTACCAAAGTATACTAAAATGAAATTGTGGATTATTTAGTGGTAGAGGAAGGAGATGCATGTCTCTTGATCTGATGCATATTTTTATTATTTTTTTAGAGAGAGAATCGTTGATTTGTTGTTCCACTTATTTATGCATTCACTGGTTGATACTTGTATATGCCCTGTAATCAAATCTACAATTTTGGCATAGCAGACAATGCTCTAACCAACTGAGCTACCCAGCCAAGGCTATGCTACATATTTTGTAATGTTTAATAAAGTCAATTTGACTTTAAAGTGGTATTTAATTCCATTGTACTAGAGTAAAATTTCTTCCATGTTTTAACATCTATAGTGTATATGAATGATATTCATAGGTATTTAGTCCAGAACACTGAACATTATTTTTACTCTTCTTCTTCCATAAATAAACTCAAAATTGAGTAGAAAAAAGTATTCTTCCTAGTGTGAAATTACAGTCTATTTAAAGGATTATGATTACAATTTTGCTTCCCTAAGCAGCACTTGGAAATTGCTATTTTTGGTCACTTACTTATTCATTCATTCATTTAAAGAAAAACGGTAGGGTTGAGCTAAATGAAACAAGTTTACAAGTGAACAAATAATAATTCTTCTAGGTTAATGGGTGTGTCCACAAAACATCTTTAAAACTATATATAAAAGCCCCTCATCCGCCTACCCTATCTTCAGTGTCTTAAATCCAATCTTTTATAATGGGATTTATCTTACCAATCATTGTTTCTAATTATGGTTAATTTGTGAAGTTACATGGCCTTATTAGTCATTGTAATCACACTGAACTGAGATCCATAGAAAGGCAGTTTAATGTAAAAATGCAATTTGGCCAAGAAATTGAATGGAAATAAATTCCAACTGAATGGCGAATTAATTTTAGTTGTAAACTATATAAAACAAATTGATTAAAGCAACAACCAAAAAAATCCACAATTTTAATACTGAATTGATTGAGTTGATTAAGAAATGAAGCATAGTTGTGGCTAATACACTTCCACCATAAAAGTTAAAGATGTAGAACACTGTATATCTTTCTGTGTAGAGGTGGCATTTCAGGCATTCTTTCAGATCATTTCAAAAGAACAAATAAGCATGTAAACACCATCGTTCCCTAAGTGGTATAAAGTATTGGCCAGGGTCAGGGACCAGGGGAAATAGGTTTGCTTTTCCATTTTCCTGATATTTTAAATGCATGCTCGATTCTAATTGTAGCAATTCTATGAGTATTAATTATTATCAAGTCTGCTATTATTTTCCACCCATATATGATGGAAAAAATTTACTATATTTTCAAAGCAAGTGAGAAAAAGAATGTATGTTTTGGTCAAATGTCATTTCTACCAGACACATGCAGTCATGTAACCCTAAATAACCATTTAGTATTGAATGAGATGCCAGTTACCCTCTATAGTGAAAAGAAAAGGACCATCATATAGTGGAGATAATCCACCTCTAACTAAGCTAAACCAGCCAACCCTGAGAAGCCGGGGCGGTCTACAAGCTCATGGCTGTTTAATTCACCTCAAAGAGTGCTCATCACAAGTCACGTACTAATCAAACTAAACTTTCTGTACTCCCTATCTCAATATGTTTATGAAGATTAAATCAAGCTGAAAATGCACATCATAAATTATTTTGCTGGATGTCTTGGTTTTGGCTGCTAACAAAAAATAACACAGATTGGGTGGCTCAAACAATAGAAATGTGTTTCTCACAGTCCTGGAGGCTGAGAAGTCCAAGACAAGGTGCCAGCACGGTCAGGTTTGGGTGAGGGCCCTTTCCCTGGTTTGCAGGTGGCTGTCTTCCAGCTGGGTCCTCACAAGGCAGAAGGAGAACAAGCTCTATCACTTTCTCTTCTGACGAAGACACTAATTCCATCATGGAGGTTCTACCCTCAGGACCTCATTTAAACGGAATGACCTTCCAAATGCCTCTCTTCCTAGTACCATCCTGTGTTCTTGAAGTTTCAGCATGAATATGGTTGGGTGTGACAGGAATATACAGTACAAAGCAAAGAAGAAAAGACATTCATTAAGGTCAAGATTTAGGGATCTACAGGATTTATAGGAAAATAGGACAAATCCAACCGTCCAATTTTAAGTGTTCTCTTAAAGGACAGAGACGTTGTCTGTTTTATTAATAATTGTAAAACTATTACTTAAAGCATAAATACATTAATGCATCAACAGACCACTGAATGATATGATGTGATTGCTTTTTAAATAATTTTTTCTTCCTCTTACCACCAGTAAATGGACTGAACTCATCTTCTAGTGGCAGACCCATTCTACCTGCCCACTCTCCTATGTGCCTACTATAGTTGCACATGCAAATGTTCAACAAAAATGGGACCATCACTCTAGGAACTAAGAATCAGAGTTTAAAAGAGCCTCATACGAAACATGTCTTTTGGATTTTTTGGTGCCAGACTTCAAAGTAGCCCATGTGTTGGATATAAGCAGAATTTCTTCTATTTCTCCTTGGTAGGTCAGTTCTTGTCTCTAGAGACTGTTAACTATTTCTGAATAAGACTGAAGAGCCCCTATTACAAATAATAATGTCTAAAAAGAAAAGCGGAAGCTGATGAGTACATAATGTATGCCATGAATTTACAAGGTGTCCTCATCTGTGTGTCTGTCTATATGGAGTACCTACTACAGGCTAAGCACTGGTGATCCATCAGTGAAAAAAACAAAAAATGCCTCCACTCTATCTCACTTAATTCTCATTTTAAGCATGTACAATTTTATTATGTTCCCCCCTTGTTACACATGAGAAAGTGTTTAATAACTTACCCATGTCTCAAAGCTGGCACAGCCAAGAAATAAACCCAAGTCTGCTTAAATTTGACTTTCACAGTCGTCTCATTGCTATTTTTTCTGCTATTTCCTTATACGCTTTATTTTGAATGTCTAACTCTTTTATTTAAAAAAATATTTTCGAGCTGAATTTTTATATTACATTAAGGACTATTTATCTTTAATTTCCAAGTCTAATTTGAGACAAGCTAATGATCTATCTACCCAGACTTTTTATGAAAAAAAGCTCAATTTTGTAAAGAGAGGTAGATATTTGAATGGAAATAAATTAAACAATGTTCTTTGCAGAATGTAGAAATTGTATGACAATTATTACAGAAATACACTTAGAAAAATGGGATTTTTAGAGGTTGAAACATATGGAGGAATCAAAAATAAAAATGTGGCAGTGAGATAAAGATGGAGTTAGTGCACATTAGTCCACAAATTAGCTAGCATCACGACACCGATACCAGTGGTGTTACAGAAAACAACTCAGCCGCTTTCGGGTGTATGGAGTGGAAGTTTACTTTCACGTGCGTGGACCCAGTGGAGTCAATCTCCAAATTCTGGGCCCCAATCAGTGGGGAGTAATGGCTTATATAGGGTGAGGGGGGACAGTCTGTCACTCAGACCCTTATTTCTGGCTGGAAAGCAGGAAGCAGCTTACAGAAGCAAGGAAGCGGATCTGCTGATAGGAGTTAATACGAATTTCTTTGTTCTTACTCCTCAGTTACTTAGTTACTTGCTCTCCCTAATCCTGTTGACTCACTGGCTAGCTCCGCTCCTGAGCAGGCTATTAACCATTACATTTATCTTATTGATTCACCGGCTAGCTCCCCTCCTGGGCAGGCCACTACAGTGGTAGGTACCAAGTTTTTTAAAATAATTTTTTAGTCAGCAAGGCAGAGGGAAAAGCCTATCATGACTAAATTCACCATCTCAGAGAATTTGTTAAATGACTTGCTCAGTGAAAAGTTTTACTCAATATCAGAAGTTGGCAAACATTTTTTTTTCTGTGAAGGGCTAAATAGTAAATAATTTATGCTTTGCAAGCCAACTGCCGAGCTCTGACACTGTAGGGTGAAAACAGTCATAGACAATAAGTAATTGAGTATGGCTGTGTTAAAACAAAATTTTATTTATAAAAACAAGCAGCAGGCTGGGATTGACCAATGTATCCAAATTGATCCAAACCATTACAAATAAGTCACCATGTAGTGTAAGAGGTTGCCCCCTCATGAATTTTCCTACAGGAAAAAAAATGTTTTCATACTTTGTACCTTATAATTCTCTTCCATCTAGTCCAGTGTTATAATTAGTATAAACAATTCTATCCATGGTTAGGAGGAATCTGTTCCAGGTGTATTCTTATCTGATGGCCTGACTTGATCCAAGGCACAGCTGGAATAAAAGGTGGATCTTAAATTTCTGAAGCAGTCCTTAGAAATGTGTTTAAAATTAAAAGCAGAATGTTTAATAAGAAAGGTTAAGGTTATACTTTTCATCAAATAGAACCATTCTGTATATTATTCTATGTTGCTGATCCTCTGCTATAAGCAAAAGAATATGTAAAATGAATGGATTGTAATATAAAAGGAAGGATAAGAGACTAGTAGAGTGCTTCTTTGAAATGTAGGGAAACCTTACAGTGCCAATATAATAACAGTGGGTCTGTTAATTTACATATAAAAATAATTCTGATTTGCATATACACAAATAACAATTGCTAGCACCTATAGGTAAATATTTTGCATTACTTGTACATTTATAATTTACTACTGAATGATATACTAGTTCTGGACAAAACTAAGCAATAACACATTTTTTAAAGGCTACATTTTACAAGAATGTTTTATTTGTACCTTTGATATTTTTGCATTTGCATAATTAAATACTTGATTTTTTCATATCCACTTAACATGAAGCCTGTGCATGCTTGCTTAATAATTAGCTAAAGATATAGGTGCTTTTTGAGGTGTTAGAATAAAGCATGTGTAAATTCAAGAACTGAATTCATGACTACCACATTATAAGCAACATGAGCCTTCCATGGGAACCAACACAAAATCTTTGATAATACATTGTACAGAATAAATACCAACACAACCTTAGACATTATTTCTTGGACCAATATTTCAGGTTAGTAAATATTTATCTTATAAAAAGGAGGGAAGTAGGGAAGCTGAAAATAGACTGAGAGAACTTTCAGTAATCTCTCTCATCCTACTCCCTCCTGGTTCCTTTGCTTGAAAAGAGACTTAAATTGTTTGTCTTTTGTTAATAAAGATTATGGTAGTTTTGTCTTGAGAAGTAGTACATTGAGAAAAATACATTTTGATGAATGTATTTTTATAAAATGAATATCACCCATCATATGCCCCACATTTATCAGGTGGCTTTTAATAAAGACAGTATCACAAATGCCATCAATAGCACAATTGAATAGAAAATAAAGAAATGCAAAAAAAGGAAATCAAACTTCAAGTGATTAAATATTAAATTATACCCATGCTTTCTAAAACCCAAGGTAAATGGAGAATTTGAATTAGAATTCTAATTAATTCCATCTAATAAAAAATAATTTTGACAATTTTTATTTGAAATATAATGAAACCCTATTTTGAAGATCTTTATCAACAACAATGGAAAAATACTGCATGATATTTTTAATGTTAATATTATAGAATAAATTATTATGATAAATCTTATTTTATCCTTATTAAAGGTCAATAGCATAATATTAATATTGAGTTATAACCTAACAAAGACATTTCAGAAGAATCAAGGCAACAATATTTAGTTTTGTAATACTCTTGTTACTGAACAAGAGGTCCAAGGTGGGGCAATATTTGGCCCACCTAGGGATGCCAAAAACTGCTACAGAACAGGGGCCCCTCCCAAGGACAGAATACTAATATCTACTGGGCTCTTCTGTCTGCCACCAATTGGAAAGACATCTCTCAATGCCAGAGATTGTGAAAAGGAAACTAAATGTTTATTTAATGCTGTTTAGACTTAATGCCTCTACTAAAATATCAAAGTCTTTTAGGGTATACACCTATGCACACACACAGCTCTCCTTTCTCCCACTGTCCCAACTCCAGGTACCGTAAATCAGGAAAAGAGCACACGTTTGTGTTGCAGGCCGCTGGCACTGTCAGCTGTGTCACTGTGCAGGCAGGATCTTTAGTTAATCCAAAGTACTGTGGTACCGTCTCATGGTCCACTGGCAGGAGTTCTTTGTACCCAGTTCCAGTCAAAGTCTGTCCTGCTTTCCAGGCCACACAGCCAAAGGGGGCACCCCAAAGCCACATGGGCCTCTTCTACCAAAGCTGCAGGGGTCCGCACTCCACCAATAACATGTGTCTTTCTTCTTCACCTGGCTGCAGGGATCTCCATTCTGGCAAAGCTGCGTGGTTTTTCCTTTCACCTGGGAAACAGGGGGTCTGCACTCTGCCAAAACCACATGGCTCCCTCTTTCACCTCACCAAGAGGGGACCCTTACTCTGCTGAAACTGCGTGGCTCTCCCTTTCATCTGGCTGCAGGGGTCCCCATTCTGGCAAAGCGGAGTGGTACTCTTTCACTCTGCTGAAACCATGTTGCTCCCCCTTCTACTTGGCTCAAAACTTGGCCACAGCTAAACTCACAGTTATTAAGAACCACACCTAAAACAAAAGCAAACTAAGAGGACAGCTAGATCAGGAGCAAACCATAGAAATGAAGATCATATGGAGGGTTAGCAACAAGGGAGTGGGAGAAGCAGGAGGTACAGAAAATAAGTAGCATACACGGTAGGTAGAAAATAGACAGGGGGAGGGCAAGAATAGTATGGGAAATATAGAATCTAAAGAAATTGAGACATGTGGTCATAAACTAAAGGGGAGGAATGGTGGGGGAGGGCGTGTGCAGGGTGGAGGGGAATAAAGGGGGAAAATAGAACAACTGTGATGGCATAATCAATAAAATATATTTTTAAAAAACAAACAAAAAAAGGTTATAGATATGTTAAATAATCATTCCAGAGGTTAGCTGCAAAACTGTTGCTATGCAAAATAACTCTCAATGGCCCTGATCCATTTGTTCCTTCCCCCAACTCACACCTGGGGGGGGTGAGGACATCTTATATATCTCTCCAGTATTCTTATACACTTTGAATTCTGGACATCATTCCAAATCTTTTTTGCCCCCCCCTCCTTGGCTGCATCCTGTATCACTCTGATGATCTATTGTGATGTGAAGAAAGACATCCAGCAAATGGAATCAGATCATGACTCTATCTTACATAGCCTCAGTTAGGCCTTTGATGAAGTTAGAAAACACTGTTTGAATTCTCAGAAAAGATTCTTGTGTGTAACTAGTGTATATTGTTGATACTTAGGGAAATCCAAATGGTGTGGATATAATTTATGATAACAGAATAGGTAGTATAAGATTGAAATAGCATCATGGGATCTATTCTCATTTGAGTAAAGGATAAACTCATGTCTAACCCAATACAGGCTAAGAACCAAAATTTTCTCCATTTTGGGTCTGCTAAAGTACATTTATCTGATCCTCAGGTAATTGGCTTGAAAGAAGTAGAGCCAACCCTGGAATGGGAAGAGAACTGAATGGCAAAGCTCAACCATTGTTGAATAGATGTAAGATGTTCTTTTTTTGCAAAAAGATTATCTTGCAAGGTTTTCTTTGACAGTCCAGCCATAGAGGGCGAAACTGCCATTTGGAATTGCTTCCCTCTTACAAAAAAGTAAATCTACTTCCAAGACCTTTTATAGTCTATCATTTCTAAAGAACTGTAGTACTCTTCCTTAAGAATCTATGGAAAATACATATTCTACTGTGGCTCCCTAAATTACTCAATACCAATAGTCTGGTTCTATGAAAATAATGAAATTAAACTCCTTTCCATTGTATCCCAGGTGACTAATAGGAACTGATGAAACAATTTGACAGAAAATTGCTTCATTACTCAGTAAATGAAAGCTATACTCATTGATCGTTAGTGTCCACTTCTTGATGCATATTAAATGAGGAAATGTAGGAGTCATCATCATTAGCTCTTCTACAGACAGCTAGCTACCTTTCCTGCTGATAAATGAACCCCCATCATCCCTAAGGAAATTACAAATGAATGTTAACTCCCATCTCTGTCTGTTTCTGCATGAACAAGAGTTTCATGCTTTGCAACGATTCTAGGTTCTAAACCCCCAGAGCAAAGGGAAAGACTCATTTCACTACCTGCAAGCAAAAATTGACCAAATGAGAACCCCTATTACTTACTTAGCAATGGCTCTGGGAATACACTCCAGATGGGTTGAATCTGTATTCGCAAACCTCTACCTTCTGGTTTTATAGTTGAGCAACATATTATTACCTGTCCTAAGTTGTCTAAATTAATATATTCCCACTTCAAAAATATCATTTAGTTATTGTGACTCAGACCCTTATTAGTATGACTAGATCTACATATTTAGGTCTAGCGATCTTTCAGAAAAAGTTTATGTTCCACCTTCTAATGGTCCTGATCCTTTCTCCAAACAATAGCTCCCAAAACAGCTACAGTTTCATTCTTTAGAGTGAAGTATTTCTTTCTTTCAGTGTGTAAGAACATGTCTTGAAAAGGGTGAACACTGTATATTCATATACACTTACAGTGAATTAACTAACTTGCAAGCTTTCTTTCACAAGAACCCAGGGCAGCAGGAAAGCAGTTTATGTAGAGTTGCCCCCTGTTGATGTCTGACCACATATGTATTGTGGATGTGTTGTTATCAAGGTGGCAGGCAGAAATGATTTTCTGATATGGGAAAAGGGGCTGGGACAAGATAATTTACTGGTACATTAAATCATGTGCATTATTTTTCTATTCCCTCACCTCTAAAATGCAAATAAATTCTAAGTAGGTAGCTAGACACTTAGAGATTTCTTCCCCTTGGACATTTGTACAAGGAGGATGACACAAGCTTTATATCTTTGATAAAGTTTATTATTCCCATGACCCAGGAGTTATAATGGGGATCAGAGAGAAATGAAAAAGAAGATAAAGGAATGTACTTGAAAGATGGAATAAAATAAGATTTTTTTCCTCTCATAGAATTAATAGTAATGTGTAGGCTGAAGGTACTAATTGAATTGTGGTCCTGAGTTTCATATTCTATATTTTGGATACTAGCTCACATACAGTTAACATTAAGTTTATGAATGTTCTCACCTGTAATGTGAAAGATATGATTTTTCAATATTTTAGATTTAAAAGCTTCTTCACATGCATTTCTCTTCTATTCATTATTTAAACAACAAGTTGGTTGCCATACTTAAGTAGTAGTAGATAAAGGCTTGACTCCAGAACTGGATGGAGAAGGTAAAGTAAAAAAATAATTCATTTCAACATCTTATTGCACCAGGAAGAAAGGGAGCTCAGGGGGTGGAGGTTGTGAGGTAGAGGACTCAAGCAAAAAAGAAAAGAAGAGAGAAAGAATTCAGAAACACGGACAACAGTGTGATGATTGTAGGGGGTGGGTAGAGATGGAAGAGGGCATAGGGAGGATAAATTGTCATGGAAAATACAATTAAAAAAAGAATGATGGGGTCATATAAAAAACATGAAAAAATAGTCAAGATCTGGAAACAGCCTAAGTGCCCATCAGTGAATGAGTGGATAAATAAGCTGTAGTACATTTACACAATGGAATACTACATACTAGGAAAAAAAACCTCTTACCTTTTGCACCAGCAAGAATAGACCTAGAGAATATTATGCTAAGTGCAATAAGCTGCTCAGTGAAAGACAAGTACCATATGACCTCACTTATATGTGGAATCTAATGAACATAATATACTAATGAACAGAATAGAAATAAGCATAAATACATAGAACAGACTGAGAGTGTCCAAAGAGGCAAGGGGTCTGGAATAAAGATAGTAAAGAGATTAACCAAAGAACATTTATACACATCCCATGGACATGAACAATGATATGGGGATTGACTTAGGGAAAGTAGTGGGTGGGACTAGGTGGAGGTGGGAAAAGGGAAAAATAGTGGGGACAAATGTGATTGCATGAAAAATTAAAAAATGAACATCAGTTTATATAATGATAGTAATGAATTACAACTCCTTCAATAAAACAAGAGTTCATGAGTTCAAACTAAACAACTATATAGATAAACATTTTAAAGTCTTATATTTCTTGGAGTAGAAACAATAAATAATGATTGATCAATCGGTGCGAAATCTATAGGGTAAAGATGTTATCAAACTTAACATCACTGATATTGGGACAAACCAATATTATATGCCTCCTAATTTAATAGTGGAAAGGACACTATATCACTTTGTAATATTCCTGCCAGAAGTAATATGTAATGTAAATTTTATCGTGAGGAGCCAACAGACAAATGCAGGTTAGACGACTTCAACTACCTTGTACTTCTAAAAAAAATGCTTTAGACACAAAAACAAAATTGGCCCATCACCTCTAGATAAAAAAGACTAATGAAATATGACGATGAAATAAAATGTGTATTCTGTATTGAGTTCAGGAGTAGCAACAAAATAAAAAAAAACATTATTGGGTATAATGTTGAGGTTGCATTATGGACAATGGATTAGATAACAATTGCATTAATATTAACTTCTTCACTTTGATAATATTGTGGTTATATAGATAATACCCTGTTTTGGGGAGTTGCATATAAATTAATGTGGTATAAAGAGTCACAATATTTTCAACTAACTCTCAACTCATTCTTATCAACAATGATAAAACAAATAAGACAAAAGATAATTTGGTTAAGGAGTATATGATTTATTACATAACCTTGGGAATTTTCTCTTATTTGAAATTCTACCAGTATTAAAGTCATAAAAAATTAGTGTGTTGAAATTGACAGTTCTTAAACTTTTCCTTAAAATTTGTAACTTTAGAAACAGTTTCATCATAAAAATTTTTCTGCTATATCTCCGAGAAATAATCACCCCTTTTTGTATATTTATACCCCTTGGGCCCTCATCATGTTCCATTCATCCATAGTTTCAATAACTCATTCATCAAGTATTTGTTGAGTACTTAGTATAAGTTAAACTGAAACAGGCACTGCAAATCTATTAATAAGCAAGACACAAAATATGCACTTATAGACTTATAGCCTGCCCTTTTTCTTTTGAGTACATATATCTTACTTCTTTAATAGAATTCTAAAATTGTTTGGAACCTGATAACTTGTAAATGTAGTGAGCATTTAACATTTATATGTCAGATAAAGTGACAATTGAATATCTGAAATGTGACTTATTTTTAACCCACATTTAAACATACTCAGTATAGAAATTAAGACTGTGATTACAACTAAAGACAAAAAAATTTGAGAAATTTGAGAGTATGCAATGTAACATTATAATGAAGACAAACAAGGTGTCATATGTTCAAAAAAATAAAAGAAACTAATTAATACTTGTTGAGAATATACTATGTTCTAGGAAGCGTTCAATAGTATATATCAGTTATTTCATCCATGGGCCAATTCTACAAATTAGACATTATTCATTTTTATTAATCCAAAAATTAAGTCTCAGTGCATTTCTTATTTAGGTTCGTTGTCATTTGGACACTGATGTGTTTTGAATCCAGAACTGTTCAACCATGGATCATGCTACTATTATCCAGTCTGATCAATTTTTTTTTGCCAGTCATTACCTTATGTTTCTGCAGTTATGGGAAAACAAGATGACATATAGGAAAATAATTTTAAAAAATTTAGTGTCCTGTTGGCCTTATAGGTTTTTCTATGGTTGGTTTTAATTATTTTTAACTTGTTTACTTTTTGCATTTATTTCCTGTGGAAAGCATGATTGCTGAGTGGATGCAAGTTTGTCAGAGTATATTCAATGACTGGTTATCATGATCAAAATAACAGGGACCTGAAGAAGTCAAGAAAGTCCACAAGCATGGTAACACTTACATTTGTTAATTTCCAAAAATAAACAATTTTCAGCTGAGGTTTCTACAGATTTCAAATTCTGAAATCTATTTATTTTTTCCTGTAAGAATTAATCCGGAATTCATTAACATCAGATGCGTAAATTTGTGCAGTGTTTTGTACTCAGAACTGGGAGAATATTTTCAAACTGTTTATTTTAACTCCTCCATATATGCAGAGTTAGGTATTGACACTTAAAACAGACAATGAATAAAAATGAATGATAACTCACCAGAAGAAAGAGGAAGGAAAGGGTTCCACCTTTTCTTGGATAAGAAAACTGAGCAGATGGCAAATTTGTCAATGCCCCCTGGTCAAACTGACCTCCTTCACAGCAAAGAATGAGAAGTGAGGAGGCAGTGGACGAGGGACGATAGCAAAGGCGCCGCAGGTAGCGCCACCGGATCCGCCTGCCCTGGACAGGGCCAAAGCAAGCCAGGGCGGGGGTGCAGTGGACAGTGGTGAGTTTCAAAAATAAGTAGAAAATGTAACTCTAAGATGTGTTTTAATTTCTTCGAGGTAGGTGCAGTTGTAAAGGAACTATTTTACAACTAAAATTATAATTATAAAAATATATATTACTCTGGCTGGTGTAGCTCGGTGGATTGAATGCAGGCCTGTGAACCAAAGGGTCGTGGGTTAGATTCCCAGTCAGGGCACATGCCTGGGTTGTGGACAGGGTACCCAGATGGGGGTGTGTGAGATATAATCACACATTGATGTTGCTCTCCCTCTCTTTCCCCCTCCCTTCCCCTCTCTCTAAAAATAAATAAATGAAACATTTAAAAATATGCAGATGTGTGTCTATCTTCCCGGATGTGTATATCTGATATAAAGTGAAGAATAATAGTGGAAATAGTAGTGGTCAAGGGACAGAAAACCTGGAATCTGGTTTTTGGTATTTAAAAATAAATTTGTGATTTTGAGCAAGTCACTTGAAACTAATCCATACCGTCTGAAAATGAGAGACACTAAATAAATAACCTCCCTGAATCAAAATTATTTGACTTTAACAAAATTGATCTGTCTGCTTATTAGTATGTTTGCTGTTAGCAATAATGAAAAGATGCACACAACTTTTATAAATCAGATGAGAGAAAAACCAACAAACATAATTTAGTGCTAAAGGGTTATTTTCAAGGCTAGTATCCGCAGTAAAAAATGTGAGCTATTAAACTGCTTATGTGCCCCAGGCCTTGATCCTAGGAGTTTCCACACATTTCCCATGTAATTATCATAAAAGCACATAAGCACGTAATTTTATCCCGATGTTTGATTAAAAAACAGGCTTCTGGAGGTTAAGTAATTATTTTTAGGTCACCCAGATAATAAATAATAGGAACATGACTCTAATATTTTTTAACAATAATTTTGAAATCCTTTTCATCTTTGGACTATTACACTTTTTGTGGACTCTAGTGCTCAGAGATAATTTTTTTAGGGCAAATAAACTTGGTAAGACTTTAAAGGACTAAAGTAAAAAGGAAGAGAGGAAAGGAGGGAGAAGGATTAGATTAATTTTTCTATGTTTATGTTTGCTACAGTCTAAGCTATCATGAGAGCCTGCATAAACAGAGAGATAAGTAACCACACACACATGCAAGATGGTGAAAAAGTCGGTTCACACTGGTTAGTGCACAAAACAGAGCTTATTCTCATATTATTGTTGATTAACTATTGAGTTATTTTCCATACAAACAGCTGTAAGCCTACTTTGCCCCACTCTGTACATGTTTACATGTGTAGTGCACGTTATGTGTGATGTCTGAGTTTTTTCAGTGAGCATTCATTTTTACTTCAATTCTTAGAGCAAATATCAGTTGCATTGACATTAGTGATATCAGCATGTATCTCCTTTATGGACTTTCTTTTTTAATAAATTTTTATAACTTGAAAAATTCACAGACTGCTTGTACATGCAAAAGGAGGTAAATTTACTAACAGGCAACCTTCCTTCCCATATGTATATGGTATATTTACTAACAAATACCACATGAGTTTATGTTTCATTTTCAACAAAAGTGTATCCACTAACTTTCTTTTAGTTTTCCCATTATCCGTTAACTCGGGTGTGTGATTTTGCTTTATAGTAGCAATTTTCAACCAGTGTGCTGTAAGAATTTTTGAAGCAAGCAACACTTGACTAGAGGCACTGACCTCTTTTCCCTTAGGTATCAGATTAAAACAATAACAATGGCCAGCACAACAATAACCTTCTGGTGTGAATGAAATCAACATTATACCTATTTTTGTCAGATCTATATGCAAAAATATATTTTTGGTGATCCACAGAATTTTAGTTGTTAGTTTATATGAGCCATGAGGTGAAAAGGGTTAAAAATCAGTGCTTTGTAATCCGAGTGTTTCCTGCCAATTATCTAATTTGCTCAAGTACATTCAGAACTACTTTTCCTATTCGGTCTGTGCACTGACTGTGGCATTAAGTGAAACTCAGATGAAGACAGTTATTTGCCAATTATATGTCAAGCTGTGAAAGATTTTGAAAGAAATCTTAAAAAAGCCCTTAAATTTATACCTAGTAGTTGCTGAAAAATTGAATAATAAATTGAATGTTTTGAGCACATTTATAGTGGTTAATAAGTATGTGGTCACATGAATAAACATTTACACTTGGAGATGGGCATCTACAGATTCTGCAGAGACTACTGGGAGCATTAGACTACTGCACACTGAGTGGTTAGACAGCTATTTCACATATTTTAATGGTACAAATTTTATCTTTGAATAGCTAGGAAACAACAATGTGCATTATTTCAGATGGGTTAGTGAAGAAAGATCATGCACATACCTGTACACACACAGACATGCACATACACAGTAAAGTTAGTTTACATTCTTAATGTGATTACTTAATTCCTTACAGATAAGAAATCTTACAAAGTCAAGGGTGCTTGAAGAGCAGCAGGTCATGGTGCCTCCCTTCTCTGATCCCCTGAATACTTAATGGGTGGGAAATGGCTGTCAATTACCCTGTTAGAGCAAAACAGGGTCTGTCCTGCCAGGTCTAAAGTGAAATTCGTTTACAGCACAAATCTTACAGTTATTAAAGAAGAATAGGAAATGTTCATTTATCCAGGGCCTGCCTGGTTCTTGAGCCAAATTCAATATTAACACGGTTATAGTATGTCTGTGAAAGAAATCAGTATTCGTGCCCACAAGTTCATGGACAAAGTCTCTACCTAGAGCTTTCCAGCAGACCAGAGAGTCTGCAGTCCCTGACTCAAATTTAATAAACTTTGATCTGGACATTTGTGATAATTGATCCGTGACTATGATCATATATCTGTATTGCTGAAAATATCTACTAATTTAATTGTATGTTGGTATTTCTATGATGGCTAACTAGAAAGTTTTAGAAATAGATAGTAATGTTTATAGAAGTCAAGATTTATTGAGAGCTCAAATGTGCTTGAAAGTGTTATAGGGTTTAATTAGCATAAATATATTTTGCTGTTTATAAGGTAGCTTCTGTCATTACATAATTTCACTGATGAGGAAAACCGAGACATCGTGTTCTAGATGATACTACCAAATGCTGAAGCAGGAAATGAAAAAGTTATGATAATACAGAGTATCTTCTCTTAAACATTATACTATTCTGCTTCTCAGAAGTAGCATAAAACTTCAATGTCACCCAAGCCCCTGGATCTTAAATTATTTGCTTCTGAATTTTAAGCTTTTAGCTACTCCAACCCTCCAATTCAATGTCCTTTTTATAGTTTATAGTTTGCATAATACATGCTTATTCAGAAAGATCAAATTATTCAAAAAGACTGCACCAACGTGAAGTGTTGTAGCTGTGGTAAAACTGATCCTGCATCCATCAGCTGCTGCAAGTCAGGGGAAAGAGTCAACTGTTCCCACGGTGGCAAATCAGGGCACCTTGCGTGGGAATTCATGATCGAGACCATGGCGTAATTATTTTCCTTTCTATCCTCTCCTTTTTCTGGTTGATGGCTCTATCATTTTTCCTGAGTCCTCTTCACTGGCCAAAGGTTGGCAGATAGAGGCTGGCCAGTGAGCTTTACTTGCTAAGTAAAAGAAGGGAAGGGTGGAAAAAAAGCATAGACTTTCTGCATTTAACTACAAAAAAGTTTATGTGTAGTTTGGTAGAGGTGTTATGTATAATGCTTTGTTAAAGAACCTGCTGTCCATGTCACTGGTGAATAGGGCTGCAATACCAGGAAGAGCTGAATCAGACCAGTGAGCCTGTTCTAGGTCTCTCGACTATGTTCCCATCTAGGAGGTAAACACCAATTCTGGAAATGTCTGTGAGGTTCCACAAATAACTTTGATTTTAGCACATTGATAGCTTTGGATTGTCTGACCTCATAGCTGTTCAATAACATCAAGTATCTTCTGTGTCAGATCTGTATCAGGCCCTATATAGAACCTACAGTTGAGTGGCAATAAACAAAACAAAAAGGAAAAACCAGATCAAATTATTCAAAAAGACCAAAAGTTAGTATAAGAATTTTACCACCCCTAAGGCAGAGTGTTCAAATATTCTAAGTAAGCTTGTCTGAATGGAAAAAATCACTGAACTATACTAAATTATGTAAAATAAAATGTTACAACTGACATTTTGACCAAGACTCCAAGATAAGGTATTTGTGAAATTTCAAAGTGAGATCTTCATATGCATAATTTACAAGGAAACTATTAGCAGTCGGTTCTTTCACTCTCGGACCCCACAGCCCAATTAAGGTCCTAAAAGGGGAGAAGAAACGTGTGAGGGGTTGCCATGAGCTTTTTGTCCCTTTCACATTCTCCCAGAGGAGTACCGTGAAATGAGCTTCAAATGCACCGTGACAAAAGCTTCCTAAGTGTTTCTTAGATATATGGCAATCATGTACCAGTGCCTAACTCAGACCTGAGAAATGAAAGCAGCTTATGGCAGCACAGAAAATATGTCTTTACTGGGGGAGGCCAGAGCTCCCAGAATGTGTTAGAGCATCGGATATGGAAATCTTTCCTTTGTGCTGGGTGCGGGTCCTGGGAGAGGGGGCTGACCTGGAGCTAACTTAAGTCCTATTCAAAAGGACTTCTACCAGAAAGTGGAAACCTCAGTAGTATCTGCATAGGGCAGACTGTTAGATAAACAAAAGCTGAAGGGGAACAAAAAATAACCTGCTAGATAAAAAATTTACATTTTCCATAATACAAGGAGATTAGGTGAACAGTCTTTGGTAATAGGTGCTTTAAATGAATCTTTCGACTCTTGCCAGGTCGAGAAAGCACAGAACCAACTTACAATTGCATTGAATCAGGAAAGACATTTATTTTTCTCTTAATTCTTCTGTTCCCCTCCACCCTCCAATTTACCTCTCAGAGACTGACAACTAATTGTGATGCTAGAGAACAGAGTTTCTTTAATGCTAGAGAAACCAACAAAGCTATGCCTTTGTGCTATGCCTTTGTGCTCAGTCCTCTGAGCTGGGATGGGAGGGGTTGGAGGGAAGAGAGAAAAATTAACATAAATTCAATGCAAAAATTTTATTACTATCTTGGATTACACATTCTCGTTTCTTAACTAAGCTTGTGCTTCAAAATCTTAAAGCAATAATAGAACTATTTATTATATAATAATGAACATTGAAGTTATGGGTTTTGTAGAATATTTCATCTAGGTGTAGGGTAGAAGATCCCAAACACAAATCTTATACTTTATTGCTGCTTAAGGCAGCATGAGGTGTCTGGGTGATTTTCCTCTGCAGAAATAAGTATAAAACTAGATAAAATAACTATAAACAACAATTGAAAGGTACTGAAAAATAATTAAAAGCAAGTAAAATTTTATGAAGTGGTTATTTCTCAGCAATTGTTACTGAATCATAAAATAAAAATGTAGCATTTATGATATCCTTGACTACAGACCTTCCCATCCATTTCAGCTTAGGCAACAAAACTTCCAGCTTTACTTTCCAGAAGTAGTAGACTCAGTTAAGAGTAGGAGACAGAAAAGCTAAGGTAAAGATTTTAGAAGCAAAAGAGCCATAAAAATATTGGAGAAGTACATACTCCTTCCTATCACAGTCTATCTCACAAAATTGTGCACATGTGAGAGAACCTAGAAAGCTTCAGGAAAAAAAATAATAAAAGCATGGTCAGACCGGAATTTGTTGTGATTTTTTGTAAACTTCTTACCCAAAACATAGCTACCCAAAACTTCTTACCCAAAACTCCTAATAAGGAGTGGAGGGAAGCCTTACTGGTTTGAGATGGCTGAGAATGACTTCTTTTAAATATGGACTTACTGCAGAATTAAATAGGCATTAAGGGGATCCCCAATGAGACAGATTTACACACACACACACACACACACACACACACACACACATTTGACTGAAGACATCAGAGTCCTCACACCATAAGGGAAACAGTTTTTAATGTTTCAGTTTAGAAAATATAATTATTTGCTTTAAGAAATAAAATAAACCTCAGGAAAAAAGAGAGAATACAGTGTATTGCAATATAATATCTACCATGTCCAACTTTAACCAAAAATTAGTAGACAGGCACAGATATCTAGAATTATAACGCATACTCAGGAAAAAATATAGCCAATATAAAGAGATTTTAAGCAGGGACAATGTTTAGTAAAGTACCCAAAAGCTTCTAAGCAGATGTTATCCATGCCTTCAAAGAATTATGGGAAAATACACAAGTAACAAGTTCAGAGACATGCAATCTCAATCAAGAAATGTAAATTAAGAACCAAAGTAAGAATATTTTAGAGCCAAAAAATAAAATAACAGAAACAAAAATTTCAATGAATGGCTCAACAAGAGATTTCAGATAGTAAAATATAGAATCAGTAAACTTGAACTCAGATCCATAGATATTATCAATTCATTGGGGGTGGAGCCCAAATTCAGTATGTATATCCTGGAAACTCCCTTTATATCTAATTAGTAATCCATTAGCCATCATAATCACATTTCTCCACAGTTCGGCATTTTCATTTCTTCATTTCCGGTCATGCACACATTAGGAGGGAGAATCACTCCATCTTACTTTAAAGCCTAAAAAAGGATTGTTCTAGTCATTGTTAATATTTCACTAAACATAATTCTTTTAGTAACCAAGGTCACTCCAATAAATTCAATAAAAAGGAAAAAATTCTCTTAGCTCTTCTACTAGTGTGGCTATTTGCTGTAATATTTATGCTGAAATTAACCTGCTGTTAAAAGGGAAAAAAATAAATACTAACTCCTAGACATTTTTCCTAAGTTGCCTAGGAGTTCATGGAAAGCAACTCAACACTGTGAAATAACACAGCACTACATTTCAGAATAATATAGAGCTGTCATTTAAAAGATGAGGTAATTCTGATGGAAAGAAATCCATTAACTCCATTTTTATAATTCACTGAGCTTCATAAAACTTAAATAATAAAACCGTGCATTATTTGAAGGTCTCAACACTTGTAGCTTCAGAGTCACATTAAGGAAATTATCACTGAAGTCCTGCATGAATGTCCTAAGGGTGCTCATTCAGTTCAGTGCAAGAAATAGAAATAAATTAGGACAACTACTTAGAATGTCTATCACATTCATTCAGCACTCAAAACTCTGACCTTTGATCATTATTTAAAAAATATTTTAGTCTCTTTCTGATATTGTAATGATCATAAAGCAACTCTAATCACCAGCGGGACAATTGTAATAGCCTAAACAATACAATATTTAAAAGAAATAAAAGAACAACTCATAAAAAAACAACTTAATAATGTATTCAAATAAATGTTTGTTTGTGACATTGCATTGAAACAAACTTGCTTTTTTGGTACCACAATACCAAATGTGGTATTGCTAAAGTACACAGTGCCTTTTGCTTCCATGCAGGATGCTTTAGATACACTGCACACCCGTGTCTATTTATAGTCTTGTAGATCTGAAGCCTCACACCTGAGTACACATCTAATAGCTTATAGAAGCAGCATCCTGCTCATGTGAGGTGTCAGATATTAGCTCTTCACAGCAGTATAGTCTATGATTATTCATTTAATGTAACATTGATAATCTTTCTTTAGCTCTGACTTGTTAAAGAGGTCTCAATTCTCATGAAAACCAGTTTGTCATTAAAATATAGCATCTTTATGTTTCTAGAACCTTGAATAGACATAAATACAGTTTGGTCACAAGCCCCTTAAAAAGATAAAATATTTTCTTTTCTGACTAAACATTTTTTAAGCAAAATCTCTCTTTATAAAGTGAAGCAATTGGATCATTGACTCCATCCAACCTTAAGAAGTAGGAATAAGAAGAAGTGTTTAAGACGAAAGTGGAATTACTCGTGCCTACAAATCGAGCCTGTTAATGGAAAAGACTTCTCATCCATAGCCATAGTCCCAAAAGCATTAGAACATAATTAGCTTTGGAGTTGTAGTAATTACCAACCAGATTCCCAAGGAAAACAGTCTTGAAATTGCTGCTATGTAATCACAAAGAAAATTGTAAAGTTTTCTGTTTAAATTTACTTCAGCTCATAAACAGAAATATTTGCCAAAGATCTTGTGATAAAAGATTTAAGTTTGAAAAAAAATCCAATTTCAGAAAATTTTCAGAGGTTTCTCTATCAGGCTTCCAGTCAGCAGTTCCATATTCCAATAGCTTCCCACCCTTTGCTGCCTCACGTGGAACATCGGGGCCATACATTAAACAAACTGCACTTAAACTTGTCCCTGCCTATGACTCATTTTGACATGTCCTCTGGTCTGAAATTCAATTTCCTGCCTCCTTTATCCTTGTTTTTCATAATCGCTACCTTAGGTTCAAACTGCAAGATATTTTATTCTGTATGAAGGAGTGTAGTACAAAAAATACACATATATATACAGATTTTGAAATGAAGTCATTAATCCTTACATTAGCTCTTCCTTGTTTTGTGACTGACCATGGCTAAATAGCTTAACCTATTTTGAACCATTTTATTTTTCACATGTGAAGTATATACTCCCTGTTTTATAAAATGTATTCAATAAGCCACACTGTTCATAGTATTGATCAGCTCTAACTATAAGTAGAGCTATTTTGCCCATGCTGTTTCCTCCCATAACCTGTAACTCTGACAATCTTATGCTTGTTCTGATGAACAGAATTATCATCATATTCTCAGTCATTTTTCTTTTACCTTCTTCGTTGAACTGACCCTAGAGCTCCTCGGTAACACTATTTACCTAAAACTATTACCTAAGATCTCAAGGTCATAATTTGTACTGTGCACCCAATTAAGTTTAACAGAGTCTTGACTCTTTCTGAGACAGAGGATCTGGGAGCAGAGGATCAGTTTTAGGATTCGATTCTAAGGGTAGCAGAGCTCCAGGAAAACTGAATTCTCAAACCTGGCATGTTTGCTATGCTAAGATTTAGTCCTATTTTTGGAAGGAATGAGGCCCTGTGACTTTGAATGGGGATGTCTGAGATCATGCAGCTGCAAATTATTAATCCTTAGATTCTCCTTAACGTCTGGAGCTATGTAACTAGTTCATCCTGTGAAAAGTTAGTGCTTTCTCCACTTCAAAATAATACAGAGGCCTCTGTCTTGCAAGAATGCATGTCTCTTATTCCTCCCTCTTAAGATGGACTGTCATTTATTTCCCCTTCTGGTCATCAGACTAACAACTAGGGTCAAGTCACAATCACTGGGCAGGGGAAATGCTGAGCTTCCTAAAGGGAAAGGTTGCTATATGCCAAAGGATCCCCAGGACCCAGTCAGCATGTACCAGCAGGAACCAGTAGAAATTAACATGTGACTGGATTCTCAGAGTGCTGAGAAAGGTAAAAAAAAGAGAAATTTAAATATGGCCTATTAAATCAATTATAGGAACACAGCTGAGATATAAAATTTAACATCATAAGAGTCCTGGCAAGGACTCTTATGTATCATACTGGGTGATACTAATGAATAGAATCTTGTTGCTTCTCACACATTCAGAAAAGCCAATGACTTACATTAAATGAGGTAAAAATACCAGAAATGCTGTTACAACATAAAGAGGGAATCAACATTCTCAAAGAATTGGGCATGATAGAATGAATATACTAATTAATGGTCTCTATTAGGTGACTGTTTTGCAATAGGGTCATGAATGTGCTATATTTACCAAAGTAATAAGGAATAATCTGATAAAAAGAAGCACTGGCATTCTTAAAAAGCTCAGTGAGATTGTCTTTGTAAGGAAGAGTTGAAGAACATGATAGGATTATAGACATATTTCTCTAATAACAATGCAAATGTTAGGATTTTAAAATAATAAAAGCCACTTGGTACTTAAATGCTGGAAGCAAGATGTGTGTAAGTATTGTTTTGAACAGCAAGCCAGAGTAAAAATCAAAATGGCCTCACTTGCAGAGAGCTATGGAAATATTTAATAGAATACTGCATTTCTAAAGGCAAGATAGATGGGCAGTCAAAAAGCTTATTGATCCATCTATATACCCTGAATAAATCAATGGTTAATAATCAGGAAGCTGAAGGCAGCTGCTCCAATAAAGTCATGATCTTTTGCCCAGTTTCAAGACACGAACCAGCTCTCAGAATGCATTGATTGATGGGGAGGAAGGAGCTGCATAAAAATCACAGTTGTATATAAAATAATTCTGCCTTTCTTCATAGGGTTATAGGGGCTTTTAGCTTTTACCCAGATACCATACACTCCAGAAAGGGGTACCAAGACATTTTGAGAACCATTGGACACAGGATCTGAGCTGAAATTAATACTTGGAAAAAGAAGATATCATCCTAACAATTTTGATAGAATGGAGGAATATGGAGGACAAGAAATAAATGGAATCTAGACTGAATTGCAACTCTTACTGGCTTTATTAGGTTCAGGGGTCATTTTCAATGTACCTGACTATATTCTTTTGGGGGGGATTTTTAAATTAATTTAATTATTTTTCAAGTACAGTTTTCTGTCTATTCCTCCCATCCCAGCCCACCCCACTCTGTGCTCCCCACCTCCCTCCCATTTCCACCCTCCCTTAGTTGTTTTCCATGTGTCCTTTATACTAGTTCCTGTAAATGATTCCTCTTTTTCCCCTGAAATTCCCTGCCCTCTCCCCTCTGGTCGCTGTCCCCCTGTTCTCTGATTCCGTGTCATTCTTTAAATGAACACGTCTGTGGTTTGTTTGAAACTTTACATTGGTTCCTTGGCCTATGGGGGAAAAACTATTGTGGTGGACATGATGAAATGGAGTCCCTTAAAATTGTTCTCCAATACTAAACAAAAGTTTAAATAAAAACAATGTCACATCCCAGGAGAAGAATACAGTAGTAGTATTTACAATAATATGTCCATTTCCTTCACCAATCATGCTTCTACAAAAATAAGATGGATTATTAAGAATTATACTCATCTAACTCAATCCCAAATAAATACTAGACCCAATCATAGCTGTGATGATTACAGATCTATTTGCTAAGTCATATAAAGACAACCTTAGATGACTGGTATATTGCTATTGTTCTGGTAAATACACTCTTTTTCTATAACTATCAAAATGAGGACCACAAGTAGTTCACATTTATATGAGAAAGGCAAGAACTATATAACAATATTTCATCTCTCATTTTTACTATACTATACTCTCCTTAAATGTAGTTCAAAAGGACTACAATTATCTAGATATTTTACAGAATAGCATATTGGGCCACTATATTGAACACATTGTGCTAACCAAGCCATATGATCAAAAAGTAGCAAGTGCACTAGAGGCTTTGATGAGAAACATAAGTTCCAGAACTTGGTCTGCCATATCTTTAAAATTTTTTGGTCTGATAGTCTAGGATCTCCTAGGATATCCACTCCACATTAAAAACCAAATTATCACAGGTCTGTGAACCAGAGGATCACGGTCCAATTCCCAGTCAGGGCACATGCCTGGGTTGCAAGCCAGTTCCCTGCAGGCCAGTTCCCAGCAGGGGACACACTAGAGGCAACCATACATTGATGTTTCTCTCCCTCTCTCCTTCCCCTCTAAAGATAAATAAATAAATAAATAAATAAATAAATAAATAAATAAATAAATAAATATTTAAAAAAGCCCCAAATTATTACACCTCTCAATTCCCACCAGTAAGGAGAAAGCACATCATCTGTTAGGCCTTTTCAGGGACAGATATAGAGGCAGCATAGTCCACACTTGAAAATACTGCTCCAACACATTTACTGAAAGCCAAAAACAGCTGCCAGTTTTGGGGGCCCAAAGAAGGAAGCAAACTGGCAGTAGATTCATGCTACTAGTCTAGGAACCCTGCCTCTTGGGAATACATTGTGGTGATTCTACGGTATTGTTTTATAGTTATCAGTGTAATGTGAAGGTGGTATCCCTTAGTGACTGGGATACAAAATAGAATCACAACTTAGAACTCTAAGGTTCTATAGTAAAAATATTTTTATCTACCTAGACCCAGGTACAAATACAACAATTGGTCATGGAGCATCAAATGACTATCCAACCAGAGCTATTCATTTTGAGCCAAGTCATAGACATGGTAGTGTCCAGACGACATCCATTATAAGATGGCAGTGGGACATCCATTATAAGATGGCAGTGGGGCAGGAGCCAAATCAGAAGAGAGCTGCACAAGAAAGTAGCCCAGACCCTATGTTACCCACTGGTGTTGCTCTTGTGCCTCCCAACAGCTCACACCTTGTAGTCACAAGCTAGCAGAGAAGGGAGGATACCTGACATGAAGGCTTATACATGTCAGGCTTATACACACCTACACAGCCTGATAGGTGTGTGTAAGCCCAACATGTACTGCTGCTGTACTCTGCTCCCACTCAGTGGTGGTCCTGAAAGACTGTGGTGAGGGGCAGGCCTCCCACTTGGCAGAACTTACATGGTACACTGACTCTCTCATTTGGATGGAGATAAAAATGGACATACGGGCAGTGTCAAATGACTTGGGAAGATATTCTGAGGCCTAGAAAAGGGAAAATTGGAAGACTGAAGATGAGGAGATTTACCTCAGTGACTCCCTCGAAACACCCTCAGTTCAGAAAGCAATAGAGAAAATCTGAAATATTTAAAATTTACACATGTTTAGTCAACCATAAGACCAATTTGGGAATTCTCTCTTAGTGACTGGGATACAAAAAATGGTAAAAACAAATAAATATCTGAGAGGAGGTTAATGTAAATCCTTCATGCAGTCCTAGGGAAGTTTTACAATGACAAAGGTCTCAGTTGGAGAAGCCAAAGGGCTATGATACTAAAATAATTTATCTATGAATAAATAGTTTTAAGACCCTAAAGAAAGGTATAAAGAAGAGGAGATAAACTAGTGAAAGGGGAGGCAGAGTCCTAATAAGCCAAATCTAAACCTGGATTAAATATTGACTTGATGGTTGACTATTTTTGCCGAAGATATGTTCATGTCGGAAAAGTGAGAATTGACAATCTTAAATAAATGATGCTTTGAGCAAGGGTGAATATCTAGGACTTCATCTCTTTTATTCCATGGGTACATTGAGAATAAATTTAAATAACTGTGTTAGGAAAACCAAAACCCAAGAACGAAGTATCTTAAATCTACATTTGGTAGAGGACAAACTGAAGTAAAGTAGAATTGCCTTCTTTTCTAACATCAGAAATGCTTGAAGGGTATTTAGCAATATACTGAAATTGGGAAATATCATGTTTGCTTGTGTGAGAAAAGTTAGTCCCTAGATTCTTAGTTTAAGATTTGTAAAATTTTGAATTTAATAGAAAAGCTATATGCACCTGTTACAGGCTGAAATGGTATACCCCCCAAAATCCTATGTCAGAGTCTCAGTGTCCAGTACCTCAGACTGTGACTCTATTTGGAGACAGCACATTTAAAGAGGTGGTCAAGATGAAATAAAATCAATGGGAAGGCCCTAATCCAACCTGACTGGTGTCCACATCAGAAGGGAAACGTGGATGAACAAAGACATCGGAGATCCACACTCACAGAGAAAAGACTAGGTGAGGACACAGCAAGGCTGAGGCTGTCTGCAAGCCAAAAAGAGAGTGGTCGGAAGAAACAAAACGCGCCAACACACTGGACCTGGACTTCTAGCCTCCAGAACTAGGAGAAAATATACTTCTGGTTAAGGCACCAGTCTATTGTATTATGTTATGACAGCTTTAGAAAATTAATACGCAATACAAGTGGTAAACAGTCTATCACTGCGGAAGGCGACTATATCAGTAATCTGAGCAAGATCTTTCTGACTGAGGGGAAGTCAGTAAGAAATTGAAGATGGACTAACACACATTAGCAACTCAGTTCCTCAGGACTTCAGTATTTATGAGGAGAGAAAATATAAAGGATTCTTCCTTATATTAGTTATGGAGATACGTGGTGCTCATTTGATTACATCTAGTGAGCTATTGAATAACACGGGTAAGTTTAATTTCAGATGGGGACTAGAATGGCATTTTAAAAAATTTCTCCACTACAGTTAAATAATATGGTTACAGCCCATTTCAAAGACTTCTGTTAAGAGCTGTACTGTCAATCTCGGCCCAGGAGAACACAAGAAAATCAATGACTAGTATGCGGAGAACAGCCGTTAGGTGTGGAAGGACTCCCTGATGTATTCTTATCTCTTCCCAAAGGAAGGCAACCCAGTCCTGAATAATGATAGACTTGGTGCCTTCGAACATTGACATAAGAATTTTAAGATAGGGGGATATTTAGAAGATAATATCTTAACCACAATATTAGTCTTTTATTTTTTGTACTCCACTTTCAACACCTTCTCTCCAAGAGAAAAAAAATTATATACTTAATTATATTTCAGGATCTCCATTGGACTGTGGTCACTTCTGGTGGCCTCATTCTCAAAAACTTGGCCTTTATAATAGACTGCTTCCTGATTCTTCATAGAAAATATTGTAGAAAGAGTCAGTGCCTAAGAGGTTAGCTATTTCTTCTCTCAAGCTCTCACCTCCTTTCTCTCTCTCTCTCTGCTCTTGTTTTTTCTCACATGGCTTGCCCTTTGTCTCACTATATCTAACTAAATATCTTTAAATATCTTTTTGTCTAACTAAATATCCATCTTCTTCTGTGATAGTAAAAGGAAATACAAAAAGATATCTCTTCTTGCATTGGATTAGTGGTTCTGGATATTAAAACCAGAATAGCTATACTTATCTTAAAGATATGAGAGAAATAAATGGATTGATGTACTGCTTATGACAATATAACAATGAAAGAAACTAGAAATAGTCATAATACTAATTGTGAGATGAAAATTCTTTTATTTTTTACCCTAGATTAATTAACATTTTTAGATTTCTTGCAACTAAAGCATCTCAACTGATATGCCTAATATGCAATTGAATCAATTGTTTTCTTCCTCTGCAATTTGGCTAATTTGGAAATACACCATGTTTTAGATGAACCAACTCCTTTGCCATTGTTTTTCTTTCATAAATTAATCCCATTAATAAGAATTTATCTTCATGAAATAGCTGAACATGTAGAGACAGATATTCATGAAGGCATTCATTTCAGAATTATTTATAATAATTTATAATTAGAAAGAAATGTTTATCAATACAGAAGACATTAAATAAAATATGCTATATCCCCACATTAGACAGTAAGAAGCCATTAAAAAGATAATCAGGAATATGTATAGGTGTAGCAAAATATCCATAGCTTATTATTATGTGTGGGAGGGAGGAGAATTCAGCAAATTTCTGAGCAATAGCAAAATAATTTTGTGCTTATAAAAATTTCATGGATATGTTTAACATATATGCATGTGAATAAAAAGACAAAGAATATGACTACTAATATTTATTAAATATTTACTCAAAGCTAGATACTCTGCTAAGTGCTTTACATATACCATAGCAACTAATCTGCACCTCAGGTAAGGTACATTTCATTATTATATTCATTTAGAGATGAGCAAAGTTAAATTCATGAAGTAAATAATTTTAGCCATTAAGAGATAAGACCAAAGTTCAAATCCAGGTCTATATAATAGCATATTACATTATAATACATTTTTATCATAACATAACATAACATATTATAGTATAATATATTAACCTGAAATAATTATCTCCAAAAGGATAATAATAATCACCTTTGACAAGGGAAATAATTTTTTCTTAATCAAATTCCCCTGTATTATTACATTTTTTACATTAAACATATATTAAAAAGAAAGTAAAAAAAGAAAGTAAATAAATACATAATATATGCATGCATAAATTGCAGTAAACATTTACTGTAAAGTGACTTTCCTGTCACTTTTTATACAGGGTGTCAACAAGAGTATATCTAGTTCTGGATCTACCACTTGACTCTATAACCTTAGCAAGATGTTGCGCCTCTTAATTTGCTCATATGCAAAACAAGTATCATCTTACTTAGCTTTCTTCCCTCAAGTAGTTGTCATTTAATGAGGTAGGGGAGAACAACCAGCTTGGGAAGTTTTAAATCCTGCCAAATTTTGTAGGAGTGTTATCTTTGTTTTCTGCATATAGAAACACATTTTATTTTTTTAAGATTTTATTTATTTTTAGATAGAGGGGAAGGAAGGGAGAAAGAGAGACAGGAACATCAATGTGTGGTTGCCTCTCATGTGGCCCCCACTGGGGACCTGGCCCACAACCCAGGTGTGTGCCCTGACTGGGAATCAAACTGGTGACCTTTTGGTTCACAGCCAGCACTCAATTCACTGAGCTACACTAGCCAGGGCCAGAAACACATTTTTTTAAACTTTTTTTTTTATTGATTATGCCTTTACATTTGTTCTATTCCGCCCCTCCTTTCCCCTCCACCCTGCACACCCCTCTCCCACCATTCCCCCCCTTTACTTCATGAACACGTGTCTCAAGTTCTTTAGATTCTGTATTTCCCCTACTATTCTTACCCTCCCCCCTATCTATTTTCTATCTACTGTCTGTGCTCCTTATTTTCTCCTTCTCCTTCTCCCACTCCCCTGTTGCTAATCCTCCACCTGATCTTCATTTCTATGATTCACTCCTGATCTAGCTGTCCTCTTAATCTGCTTTTTTTTTTTAGTTGTGGTTGTTGATAACTGGGAGCTTGCTGTCCTTTCACTGTTCATCTTTTTTATCTTCTTTTTCTTAGGTAAGTCCTTTTAACATTTCATATAATAAGGGTGTGGTGATGATGAACTCCTTGAATTTGGTCTTATCTGAGAAGCCCTTTATCTGCCCTTCCATTCTAAATGAAAGCTTTGCTGGATAGAGCAATCTTGGATGTAGGTCTTTGGATTTCATGACTTGGAATACTTCTTTCCAGCCCCTTCTTGCCTGTAAGGTCTCTTTTGAGAAATCCACTGACAGTCTGATGGGAAGTCCTTTGTAGGTGACCGTCCCCTTATCTCTTGCTGCTTCTAGGATTCTCTCCCTCATTTTAATCTTGGCTAATATAATGATGATGTGCCTTGGTGTGTTCCTTCTTGGGTCCACCTTCTTTGGGACTCTCTGAGCTTCCTGGATTTCCTGGAAGTCTATTTCCTTTGCCAGAACAGGGAATTTCTCTTTTATTATTTGTTCAAATAAGGTTTCCACTTGTGGCTGTTCCTCTTCCCCTTCTGGTACCCCTATAATTCAAATGTTGGAACATTTAAAGATGTCCTGGAGGTTCCTAAGCCTCTCCTCATTTTTTTGAATTCTTATTTCTTCATCCTTTTCTGTTTGGTCATTTTTTCCTTCCTTCTGGTCTACTCCCTTGATTTGAGTCCCAGTCTCCTTTCCATTACTGTTGGTTTCCTGTACATTGCCATTTATTTCTATTAGTTTAGCTTTCATATGTTTCTCTAATTGGTGACTAAAATCAACCAGTTCTGTGAGGATCCTGATCACCAGTGTTTTGAACTGTGCATCTGAAAGTTTGGCTATTACTTTGTTGCTTAGATTTATCGGCTCTGGGGCTCTGAGTTGTTCTTGAGCCATTTTTGGTCTGTTCATGCCTGTTAAGTAGGAGGAACGGAGCTTAGTTGTTTACCAGGGCGGAGCCACCCAGGTTGCTGGTTTGTGATGCTGCATGTGGGGATGGGGTCAGAGAGGGAGCAATGGCGGTCCTCTCTGCTTGCCAGTCCCTTCCACTGCCCCAGCCTGTTTATCCCAGTGGAAATGTGCAAGCCTGCCGCCTTGCGCTGTGTGGTCTCAATGCTGGCCTCTTCAGTGGTCTATCTGCATGCAACTGCTCCACCGACCTCAGACAGCCAGCCACGCCTCTTCCCTGTGTCCACCCCTAGCTAGCCCGCACCTGGGATCTGCGCCTTCGGCTGCTTGCACACCACCCGGTCGGGAATCTTTTTTCAACCCGCTCTGCTGCTGGCTTTGCTCCTCTTACCGGTTTAGCTGAGCATTTCGTTATCTTCGGACTCTGTATTGTCGATTTTCTGTGTAGTTTGGTTGTGTTTATTATTGTTAAAACTTTGTCTTTAGATTTGATTGTGCGCGGACGCAAGATATTTCCACCTATGCCTCCATCTTCCAGAAACACATTTTAAACGCATATTGTACTGTTAAAAAGTTCATTGAGTGTGTTGAACATCAGAATATAACTATATCTTTGTTTTCTAACCTAGATAATGAGATGATATTGACCTTAGAAATTAGTGTGGCAGTATGTTGACATAATACATATAAAGCATTTTGCACCATAAATTCTGACACAAAGTAGGACCTACATAGGGGTGTGTGTGTGTGTTATATTAAAAAGTCTTAGTGGAAAGTAAGCTTCCCTTTGGAATTCCTTTCTGATATAAACTCACATTTTGCTCAAAGGAACAATAAATGTACAATCTGGTTCCCTAAGGAAAAGGAAATCCACATTTAAGAGCTTTTATCACAGGCTCTAATACACTCTCTAGTTTGTCAGAGGGGAAATATTTATTAGCATAATAAAAGAGTACCAGGAAATTGCATAATAGTAACTAATTGTCTGCCCTTTCTTCTTTCTTGGAAATGAAAGTGTCACTAAAGTTCATGATCACACATGAGACCTTTTCATCCCACTGTTTCATTTTTTTCTCACTGCTTCTCTATTGTCAGTGTGCAAGGAGATTGTTTTCCTAGGAGGAGGAAGAAGATCAGGGTGGTTGAATGGGCCAATTTTCGTGTCCCCCCGATCCTGGAGTGACCATGTAACCTGCTGAATATTCTCCTCCATCCCCTCTTCATAGATTTAGTTTTTGATACAAAAGTCTCCAGTGGAGAAGACATTATAAAAGCCTATAGAAAATATAATAATTATTTCTGTAGAAATGCTAAATAATATTTCTTTATTATAATCATTCTCATAAAAAAGCATTTATTCCACATTTACATGCTGAACTTGCTTGATAGAAAATGCTTGATTATTTTCTCTTTTTTCAGCACTTCCTGTGCCTCAACTGGTGAGTAAGCTGCTAAGTGAGCATAGGATTGGGGAAAGCTATGAACAAAAGGGTTTACCAACAACATCTAATTCTTGAAACATATCTTATGTCCTTTTATGTCATTGAAATCTCCTGTTCTTGTGTCCCATTTCCCAAAGATTGGCTCTCTATGACCTGACAATTAGATAATCTTATAAGCTAAATTCTAATAGTGAACTAATGGCTATTAATGGGTAATGTTACTCTTTCCAGAAAATTTATGTTCCATTTAACCAAGTCATTGGAAAATGAAATTTTAGTCTGAAAGAGTCATTATGATGGTAATTTTGAGTGCCCACAGCAGATCTATAATGGATTGTGATTGAGGAATTGATGAATAAAAGACTTAATAGAAGGTAGACTTCTTTCCTTTCTATAAATAACTAGGACATTCTCCCAAATAGGAACCAAACATTTAGCTCCAGGAGTCTGTGATCTACGGCAGTCACCACTGAAAGGCAGTCGGGAGCACTGGAGACACTAATGATTGCACAGGCAACAAACAGATCAAACAGATCAAACAGTGTAATGGTTAGTGGCCAGTTTATTTTGTTCAGTAGATTCCACATATATGTGAGATCATTAAAGTGTTTGTCTTTCTCCGACTAGTTTATTTCACTTAGCATAATATTCCCCAATTCCCTCCATGCTGTTGCAAAAGGTAATAGTTCTTCTATTTTTTTTTAAGATTTATTTATTTATTTACTTTTAGAGAGGGGAAGGGAGGGAGTAAGAGACAAGGAAAAACGTGTGGTTGCCTCTCGAGTGCCCCTTACTGGGACCTGGCCTGCAACCTAGGCATGTGCCCTGTCTGAAAATAGAACCCTTTAGTTCATAGGCCGGCACTCAATCCACTGAGACACACCATCCACGGTGAGTTCCTTCTTTCTTTTTTTTTTTGGTACAGCTGTGTAGTATTCCATTGTGTAAATGCACCACAGTTTTTTTATCCACTCATCTACTGGTGGGCACTTGGGCTGTTTCCATATCTTGCCAATTTTAAATAACACCACTATGAACGTAGGGGTGCATAGTGTCAACAATAAAAAAAATGGTTGGTGGCCAGATTGGAAAATGGAGCATCAACCATGATGTCTACAGGATATGGATAAAGGTGAAGTTCCCACATTTCTTTGCCTAGAAAAGGAAACAATTTAGATGCATGGAAAAAAGAGGCATTTAAGATACATGGGGTAGTGGTCTGGGAAGAAGCCCAGAGAAGATGGAGCAGAGACCATTTTAAGATTTGAATATGGACTAAATCAACAGGAAGGAGAATAACAGGAAACACAGAAAGAGCTGAGATAGAGTATTTGGAATACATGTGTTAATATAAACATTGAATAAGAAACTTGCATAAATATATTAGGGGGCCCTGGTTTGGTATTCAGTGACTCGAATAGCAACCATTCTTACTACTGAAGGATTTCTCAAGTGAACAAAGTCAGTTTTGATGGTCTCAGTTTCCTGCTTTTCTTCTTCCCTCAACTGGTGGTATCTGGAAAGGTACTCAAAAAATGTACCATAAGGTAAAAAATTTTATCAAGGATAGGTGGGTTACTCTTTCAAAATAAATGTATGTGTTATCAGTGGTGAGGCCTTAACCTTATTCTCTTATTATTAAATTCCAGTTATGTGTGTTTATATAGGAGAGGGCATTCCCAAACTGAGTTTATCCTAAGTACCCTGTCATATAGCAGACTGCCTTTGGAGGCAGACTTGAGCTCCCTCTAAAGTAGGTTAATTTCCGTGATGCTAAGAATTTTAAGTAACAAACATTAACCCTGATTGAAATTTCCATGTTAGGTAGTGGAAAAGGACTTGTCAAAGAGATATTAAAAAAAAAGAGTGATATCCCCTGAGAGATTTTTTCATCCTACCTGTGAATAGATTATTTTGAAAGGGCAAAAGGAACTAATTGTATAGACTGACAAACTGATATTCTCAGTTATTCGAGAGGTTGAAAGGCAACTCCTCAGAACTATTCTGAGGTTTACATGTGCAGATTTTTCAGAATTTACATATTTTAGTTCTAATTTCTATTCTACGTCTTACCCAATGGGAAGAATCTTAAAACTTCTGGGTCCCCTATTGGTACCTTGGCAAGTTTGTATTTATCCACAGCTCCTGGAAGCTATAGAACTTCTTTCATTTGATTTTTTGAAAGCACCCAGATGCCTCATTATAGCATGGATCCCCTTTTCAGCATCAGGCATCAAAGCCCATAATGCTTTCTTTAACTCTCCCTCCTGTGGATTAAAAAAAAAATAAAAATATGTTGTTTCTCTTTGATACCTTTCATAACACTTGAGTCTGAGTTTCAACAATTTAATTCTAGCAAAAATAACAAGGTTTTGGTCTGTTTTATTTTCTAACATGGAAAATAAAGCACCTGTGGGAGGAAGGTGACATGAATATAATATATTCCCAGAAGGGAAAGGGAATATTTAGTTTATGGAAAAGGACAGATCATTCCTTGTATTCTTGGGAAGCATGTCAAGTGGATGTGGAAATAACAATCAATGGAAAAAACTACTGGGAGATAAATTTTAGTTCAATATAAAGGCTAACTGTCTTGAGTAATTGTTGCAGTTGTTATAGATGGTGTAGAATTCCTCAGAAAGTTCCCCATCACTGGAACATTTGAATTACTGCAATCTGGCTTGAAACACCCCATGGGACTAGTAAAAGATGTTCAAACTACAAATTTTGTTGGTAGTGTTTTTCCATAATTTTTCTTCAAGCATTTTATTTTTCTTCTCCATTTAGTGTTTCTTGTGCTCCCAAACCTTTTGTTCTCCTTGTCCTCATAATGTAACTTAGGAGCTAACACTCAAAATAAAGAACCAGTGATTTAATGTTACCTTTCTCAGAAATGTTTGCAATTCTAAAAAATTTAGTAGGAAGAGAAGAATGTTTAACTAAATGAAATGAATGCTAACAGTGAAAATTAGAAAATAATGTAAATAAAGTAAGACGAAAGATTCATGCAAAAGGTCCTTTCCTATGTCCCTCAACAAAAAACATAATTGTGGTTGCTTCTTTGTATAAATATAAAGCAAAACTTTATAACATTTGAGTTCTTAATAATCTAAAATAATTTTACTTCTGTGGAATATATTAAACCATTAATTTAATATCAAATCAGTCATTTCTAGTTTATAATATTAAAATAGATAAAATGAAATTGTCAGGAAAATAGTCAACAAGTGTAAGTAAAGTATGCTGGGCTAAAAAAAGATATGAACTAGAAGCTAAAGCAATCTAGTTCTGACTTTCCCTTTAATTGTCTGGGTTCATTATACAAGCCATCTAACTTTTCTGGTACATGTTATCTAACTTTTATAAGGGGAGAGTTGAGATAAAAAAAATCACTAAGACTTCTTTTAGCCCCAAATCACATGTGCTAAGAATGCCAAGGTCAGTGGTTAAGAATGCTTCTCTCCTAACAGTTGGCCAGTTGCGGCCACTCACAGAATTATTGTGCATTGTGGGAAATACACTCAGAATCAGGCTTCATACTTTAACATTTATGTAAGTGAAATCTACTTCTAAGGCCTGATCACAAAGAGGTGGACAGAAATGACTTCCACTTGAATCTTCACAAATAAAGGTCTCAGCCTTTGGAACTACCCCACAGCTAACCGGCCCAGTCAGCCAGCAGTCACCAGCCTCTGGAGCCAAGGCTGTGTTACAGTATTGGTGCTCAGGGCCCTCATCTGTCACACAGACATGCATCATAGTTTGGTCCCTGCCTTGACAGTCTTTTATTTGCCTTCATTAAAATCCTTTAAAACAAAATTGACAACCCACTGACTATGCTGACGTATCCTAACTATTTATATAGGTTTTAATCCCAAACTTATGAAAGAATTACATGCTTCATGAAACAAAACAAATTATAAGCAACAACTAAAAGAATATTGCTGAACCAATATGCTAAGCAGAGTGAGCTGAAATGATTATAGATTTCTTCTCCTCCCCACAGATTTATCATGCTATGGTAAGGAAAAATATTAGCATGATGCACAAACTTGTATTCAGTCAGAATATAGTATCAACAGATAATGCATAGGTGGGGCTGTGTTTCAATAAAACTTTATTTACAAAAACAAGCAGCGGGCCATATTTGATGTTTGGGCTATAGTTTACTCATTCTCGTATTAGAGTGTGCTTTATTAGGGGTATATTATATTTTGGTAAAGTTAGGGCAGAACAGTATTTGAGTTACAGAACCAGATATATAAAAATGATTGATTTTTCAAAGCCAGTTTCCCTAACACTGTAATTAGCGAGTCCTTTGCTTGCAAACCACTCCTGTCTCAAGAAATTAAGTGATGCCTAAAGCAAATTTATCAAGTCATGATGGAGCCTTAAAAAAAAAGAATCTGTGGATTTAAAAGAAAATATCAGCAACATAATCAAAAGGTCTGTACAATTTAGTATTTGGCATTTCTACTTTTATAATGGAAGTGGAAAGCAACATTTATGTAATTATTGAACACTGTATTCAAGAGTGGTGTCTATTATAATGTAAGGTCACCTTAGCCTCTATTTCTCCACTGCACAGAATACAATGTTCAAGAATGTACATATGTGTTTGATGCCCCAGAAAGCAAGTCTACATTCTAATAATACAGATTTCAAAGCATAGGGAACCCTTGCACCTGTTAGTCCATAACAATGCAGTAGTAGTGTTCTAAATAAAAGACAGACTGAGTCTAGGGTGAAAGAGAAAAATGAGCGTGGTGGGAGGCTGAACTTAACAGGACGGAGAATACAGAAGGAGAGGACAGAGGGTAGAGTTCTATTGCTAAGTAATTTATATATTAAACATATGATGGTGTTACCTTTTTATCTTTAAGCAGATAAACTTTCTCCAGGTGACATATTTCTGGTTTAAAAAAAACAGGTATTTTCAGTGTTCTATTTGGCCCTCTTCTCAGGATCTCAGCATGTTCTTTCTCCTTTTAGTGAAAATATTTTCTCAAGGTTTGACTCACAAAGGCGTGGGGAGGAGGACTGTTAGTTTTCAAATGACAGTAAAATTTTCTCATATTGATAGGACTGAAATAACTGATGACCTACCAGCAGTGTTTGCCACTTAGTATTTGTCTTGAAGGCTCTCTTTGGGATTAAAAAAATTTCTAGTAGTGAGTGATTTGCCACTCTTTTTTCTCCTTTGTGACCTTTGCTCACAGAAGAGTGGTTCACTGCTGATGGCCGCATGCAGGATAATTAGTGTGCTGATCCAGTTTCTGAAAAGGCCTTGGTCATTCTATTTCATCATTTAAAGCTTCACTTACTAAAGTGCTATCAACATTAACTCAAGGTAAGAGATATATAGTAGATTGTTTGGTTACAGCTGCATAAAGACACCTTTTTTACTCCAGTCTATGAATACTGGTTGAGTGGAGAAACATTTGAGCAAATTGCTTAACCCTTTTGTATGTTAGTTTTTTTTCTGCAAAATAAATGTTAATTATGCTACCTACCTATGGCTTCAAAGTAATAGATATAGCTTTTAAATCCTTTGAAAATTGCAAGGTACACACACATATACACACATACAAAGGGAGACTCCCCAAAATGAAATTTATTTATAAAAAGTTGTGTATTTATTCTTAGATGTTTAAACTTCGGTCACCTTCAAAGTACTCTCTATTTGATGCAACACACCTATTGAGATTTTGTTTTCCACTGCTCAAAACAGTTTTTGAACTATTTCAATTCTGATGCCTTTTAGGGCTTCTGCTGTAATTTTGTTTCACCTCCTCCATATCAGTAAAACCTTTCTCTTCAAGGACTTTTTTTATCCAAACAAACAAACAAAAAAGTCATGCAGAGTGAGATCAGGTGAATAGTAAGGTTGGGGCATAGGGTTATGCGATTTTTGGTCAAAAACTGCTGAACACTCAGCAAGGTGTGTGCCAGTGTGCTAAAGAATCACCCATCATGAAATGGGCAGAGGTGTGCATTGAGTGAGTATTTAATAAGTATTCACTGAAGCCAAATGCTGCCTCTCACAACAGCACAAGCTGGTACACTGATACAGATGTATTCCTAGAACACCCCCCCTAGAGGGGAAGAGCCTGTATTACAGGGGCCTGCCGTCTCAAAGATAATTCTGATTTTGGGGTGCTTCCCTTATATGTATATATGTATGTATGTATGTATACATATATATGTATATTATATATATTCAAAAATAAAATAATAAAAGTATAAAATAAAAACTGTACAATAAAATATATGACAAAATTAAAATTACATTTTCTATTTTCTCAGCTGTGTTCTCTAAGAAAGTAGAGATTGACACAAGAATGTGAGTTAATCTGGGAAGAAGAGGGAAAAACCAATATAAAAGGACATTTTCAGATGGGTTACCACAAAGAGCAATGTGTCCTCAGTCCTGCTGGGGCCTTCTGAGAGCTGTGTCAAAGTAGCCCCAGGATGCTTTATCTGTGGGCTGGAAGAAAACATTTAACCGTTGGCTGCTTTCTCCCATTGTTCTAGGATTCCCCGCTGAGTGAATGCCTTCTAGTATGGTGAGGTTGTACATGCCCTGAGTGATCAGCATTGCTTCGGGTTTCTACATTGAGTATCAGAGAATCCCCAGAAAGAAAGAGCCTGTTGCTGAGATGAGCTAGCTGCCCAGTTCCACCCACATGAAGCCAGTGGGTGCAGAAGCAATTAATCAAACCTGGGCTGAGGCAGCATGAGTTATGGCCCAAGATGAACTGAATATACTACTTAATTTAATACAAGTAGTATTAAATGCTATTGTTGTGTTTTAGGAACTAAGTAAATCAGTAAAGAAATTTGATTTCTTCCAAAGCCTTACCATAGTATTTTCTTCTGTCTTGATAAAAAAATTTTATTCAAAATGTTGAATGAAGATTCTTAAGTATTAGTATAAATGGCTAAAGAAAAAAATATGACCTACTGTGAACTTTAAGAAAAATATATTTAAAAAAAGGCAATATACTTGGAAATTAAATAATGTTTGCAAAAGCCCTTGACCAACTATAAAACTATAAAACCATCATTGTGTTAAGAGAATGAAATATGTAAAAAGTTAAAAATCAAAATAAAATATTGACTTTTTTGACCACCAAGGGTCTACACCAAGAAAAAGTATGGCAAATGCATCACAGTTTTAAAAATATAATAATACCCACACCTCTACGGGTGACATATTCATCTGTTACAGTAGATTACTAGGTCTACCGAAAACGAATTAAATGAATGCTAAAAGGAATTACATTTTAAATGACAGAAATAAATTTCTGTCTGAGAGAGAGAAACTGTGGGATTTGTTACTAGGGAAGTTTGTGCAATCTTGTATATCTGGTGATACTGAAGCACCACTCCTGGATCGTAAGAGAACGGATTACAACAATTCTGCCAATCTCCTGTTATTTCTCTTATCTGTATTCCCTGCTTCTTATTCTGTCTTGTAGGGAACTGTGCCTTGTGTGCTACCATTTCCAGGCTTCCTTAAAAACTGGTTTCTTTTTAATTTAATTTTATTAAGTTGATTGGGGGTGACATTGGTTAATAGGGTGCTATAGGTTTCAAGTGCACGTGTCTATGATATATGATGTGTACATTGCATTGCATGCCTACCTCCAACGTCAGATCATCATCTGTCACCATATATTTGTCCCCTTTTACCCTTATTAGCCCCTGACCTCCTTCCCTCTGGTACTCGCCATAACTAGTTTCTAAATATAGTCTTCCCATGGGAGAATCACAGGAGACTGGAAGGCAGGGGGAAGAGTATCAAAGGGAATTTCTTCCATCCATCATTCTTTCCAGTTGATTTCAGTCTTGGGTTCTGACTCTCACCGCTTCCCTCCAGCCCTATGAAAGACACTGGCTTCCTGCCGTTGCTAATTCCTAGGTCACCTCATCTTCTCCTGGTCGGCTTTCAGTTCTCCAAACACCTTTGCAAACTAATTCCCTTTGTGAAATCCTCTCTCTTGTTCTGCCTGGCACACATGGGCTTTATTTTCTTACTAGACTCTGGCTGACCAAGCACTCCTTGCCTTGCAGTGATACGCTTACAGTTTGTATCACATTCTTCTTGGTAATTATGGCTTATTTAGTTTGTGGATTTCAGGTGAGTTTCAGTGTAAAGTTGCAGGAGACTACATGCTACTAGATCTTCTAGTGGATTGTGTATCAGTCGATGTGTATTTTTAAGGAAATGATCAGGTGATTTTAGCATCTCTTACCTGGCACATGTCCTTATTCTTATGGGTGACATTCTATGAATTTGATATTTTATGTCCCATGATATTTCATTCTACACTTATGTGTCCTGCCTATATAAGCATCCTCAAATTTTGACAAGCAATCACGTTTCCAGTTTTTCCCCCAAGAAGAAAATAAGCATAAGCAAGAAACATACCAACAGGAGTGTGGTGCTTCTCTGTGATAGGAAGGTTTGAATTATCTAGTACTATTTTCATATGCTTACCACTGAGGTGAGAAAACCTACCTGCTGACTGAGTAAAGAATCAATACAGTCCATCTGACAGGATGAGAGGAGACACAGAGCGTGTAAAATCTTGAGAGTGAGTTGTAACGCTGAAAGAAGAGCCTCAGGTTTGGCTCAGGTGTAGGCACAGTGGGTGAAATCTGACCTGAGCTAGCACTTCATTTACTGTTCAAAGAGGATGTCTACTCCCTAGAGAGCAAGGCAATGTTTCCACAGACCAAAAAAGTTTGGGGGAAAAAAGTGGCAGGAATCTAAGAATCAAACAGACATGTTAACATACAAAGTCTTACAGAAAAATAATGAGCAAGATGAAAATGATGTTTCTGTAAAAACCAAATAGGAGTTAGAGGAGGCAAAGACCCTAAGGTTCTGGAGCTTTCCTGTCTGTGTTTGATTCTACATTGTACCATATCCTAGTTGTGTGACCTTGGGCAACTTCTCTGGGTCTCAGTGTTCACATCTGTAAAGCATATAATGATAATAATAATAATAATAGTAGTAGTTTCAACTTAATATTTTGGGAAAATTGAATGAAATGATCTGTGTAAATTAGCATATAGTGTATGGATTAACTGGGGGCATTATTTTTAGCATTAAGATCTATTTTCATAATCTCTCTGAATACAACAGAGGAGATATTTGGGGATATTAGAAGAAATACATTGCTTTTTTTTTTTACTAGATATTCTGCTTTCTTGATTAGGATGGTACACTTGCTTAAGCAGTTCTTCTCATCCTGAGAATTATATCAGGGTCACGTTTCCAACAAATGGTATCTTTATGCTCGATGATAAATTGGCTAAACTTTCAGAGGGATACAATCTGGTTTTTTGTTGTGAAATTGGTTTATTCTCCAGTTTCCACTTCTCCTTCTTCTGGAAATTGCCCCAAATTTAGAAATAAATGGGAAATCTACTTCTTCCACATTTTCACATCATGGGGTGTGAGTGAGTTTCTAGAGCTTGTGAGACACACACTTATACCAATTAATGCATCATATTCCTCTGAACACAGTGATTGAAATAGTATAACTTTACTTCTCTATTCTCCTATTGGTGGACATTAAGGTTGTTTCCAAATTTTCATAATGGATCCTGGCATCCCTTCTCCCACCAGCTAGTTGTCAGAAATTATGTAAGCTAAGTCTTCAGTCTTAGTTTTCATTTTCTTACCTATCAAATGAAAATTTGCATTAAATGGTCTCCAAGTTTCTATTCTGTGCTAAAATCCTGTATTCCATATTCTCTGAGTAGAGATATAGCTCATTAAATAGCCAATCCCCATCACTGTGCATCTTTTGGGCTGTCTCATTTTCTTGGCCTCTGTGAGTTACCTGAGACCAGGGTGCTCAGAGAGGTGCTGTGCAGAGCACAGCCTGACTCCCCAGACTCCAATCTGCTCTTCGTGTGGTCCATTTCTTCTAGCTGTGTGTCTTCCCATTGTCCTGATGCACCACTATAGCAACATCTGTGCTGCCTGCTACAGACATCACCTTAGGGAAATCTTCACCATGATAGGAAGACAGGCATCACTTTGCAGAGAGTTTTTTGGCTGTGTGGGAAACAAACATGTTCTTCCAGATGGATTAGCAGAGAGAGCATTTTAGAGTTGATTCTGTGTCGGCTCTTCTCCAGCACATTTTTGCAAAGAAGCCGTGAGAGAGCAAGTTCAGAAAAATTTGACCTCCTGAACCTACCTATACTATACTGGATTGTGCTATACTATACTACACTGTACTCTACTATACTGTATTTACTATACTATACTATATTAATAATACTATACTATACTATATATTCGTTCTGGGCCATATGTTCATATGTTCTTTCTCTTCCACATGACAAGCCATGCATGTCAGCAAGACCTTCTGACCTGATGTTAAAATCCACTTGAGAAAGAAGGCAAATAACTCAAAAAAAAAAGAAAAGAAAAGAAAGAACAACAAAATCTGCTTTGTCAGTTAAAATATGTCTATAATTAAAATATGGATTTTAGTACATTTACTATAGCTGGCAAAAACTTGGCACAAGGATTTTTTCTAAATAAAGCTGTTCAGTTTTTAACCATAAAAACTGAGAAATTTCACTTTAATAATATGGACATGTTAAGTGGAGTAGAAAGTGATCATAAATAAATACCACAAAGTTCCCAGTCAATTATTATGATTAGTTATTAAAACTAACATATTATAAGCAATGAGATTAATACTACAGTTATTAAAGTAACAGGAAGTAGAAGCCACATTGTTACAGAACAAGAGGTCCCAGGGAGGGGGGGCAATACAATATTTGGCCCACCTAGGGATGCCAAAAACTGCTACACAACAGGGGACCCTCCCAAGAACAAAATACTAATATCTACTGGGCTCTTCTTTTCGCAGCCAATTGGAAAGACATCTCTCAATGCCAGAGATTTGTGAAAAGGAAACCAAATGTTTATTTAATGCTATTCAGCCTAATGCCACCACTAAAATATCAAAATCCTTTAGGGTATACACCTACACCCACACAGCTTTCCCTTCTCCCACTGTCCCAACTCCGGTACCGTAAATCAGGAAAAGAGCACACATTCCTTTTTCAGGCCGCTGGCGCCATCAGCTGTGTTGCCGTGCAGGCAGGATCTCTCTCTAGTTAATCCAAAATTATGTGGTACCCTTTCATGGTCTGCTGGCAAGATTTCTTTGTACCCAGTTCCAGTCAAAGTCTCTCCTGCTTTTTCAGGCCACACGGCCAAAGGGGGCACCCCAAAGCCACATGGGCCTCTTTTACCAAAGCTGCAGGGGTTCGCACTCCACCAAAAGCATGTGGCTTTCTTCTTCACCTGGCTGCAGGGATCTCCATTCTGCCCTAAACGGCGTGGCCCTCTCCTCACCTGGGAAGTTATCCCCTCATGTCCCAGAGCCAGTCTTTTCCAAGCTCTCACACAGACCTTCTCACTCTGGGGCACAGCCCCTAGTTCCATTCCGAGTCCCAGCTACTCCCTTCTCCCTGGCTCAAAACTTGGCCACAGCTATTTAACATATCAATGAAACCAGTTAAAGGTTATAGATATGTTAAATAATCATTTCAGAGGTTAGCTGCAAAACTATTGCTATGCAAAACAGCTCTCAATGGCCCTGGCTGTATTGGTCCCTTCCCCCTGGGGGGGGTGAGGATGTTTTATATGTCTCTCCAATATTCCTATACACTGAATTCTGGACACCATTCCAAATCTTTTTTCGGGGGCCCCCCTGGCTGCACCCTGTATCAACATCTTTTGGAGTATCGGGGCTCTCGGTCCCCTCTGTAATAAATGGTCATGGTTAAGCTTAAATGTGGGCTTTGACACAAGAGGGAAGGATGTGTTTCTATTCCTTGTGTTATATGACACCTCTAGGTGTCTGTTTCTCTTCCCTTGTCTACTATATAGAACTACTGTGGTATGAGGAAGAGGTGAGGTTAGCACACACTTAGCTTATAGTATACAGATAAATGGCAGTGTAGAAATAGTCCCTAACCTTCAGTTCTATTGATGATAAACATCAAATGCTATAAGGTATTGCAGTATCAAGTGATCCTAAAGTTTTAGAACTGAGAACCTTTCTGTCTTGATCCATCAAACTGTCATAGGTAGGCACAGGTAACCAGGTTCTTGGTGATTGGGACAAAGAGTTGAATTGAACACCCAGAGTTTATAGCAGAGAAAATGGGCTGGAGGGACCTCATGGGCTGGAGGGACTCTACTCTTGTAGGACTCCTCCCACAGTCGGCTACACTTGCCAGCACTCCCATACCCTTCCAGCTCTACTGGGCTGCCATAGTAAGTCTGGGCAGGTGTGGCCCCATAGCATGGGGCCAATAGTCTCCAAGCTCTCACACAGGTGCTGTAACCAGGGAGAGTGGCCTCCCAGTTATGTCTTGGGTAGAAATCATTTTCTTCTCCATGGCTCAAAGCACAGCCACACCTATTTAGCATATCTGTGAAACCACTTAAAGGTTATAGATATGTTAAATGACCATTCTAGAGGTTAGCCACAAAGCTGTTGCTATGCAAAACAACTCAATGGCCCTGCTTCATGTATGCCATTCCCCAGCTCAGACTTGTGGGGGTGAGGACATCCCATATTTTAGTATTTCCTGAACACCCTGAGTTCTGGACCCCATTACAAATCCTTCTTTTGGGGACCCCCTGGCTGCACCCTCCTGCAAAACCAAGAGTAAAAATAGAGTTATGATTAAATGTGCAGGTAATGTCACAGTCACATTGGGTGATGATAATAGGATCAGTAAAAATTTTATCAGATTATTCAGAAGTTTTCTTTATAAATATGCTTTTTTAAAGTGAATTTAAGATCACAATGTTAGGAAATTAGTAAGAATAGGCCTTCTTTAAAAAAAAAAGCTTGATTTGTTGAATCAAGACTAGAAATTGATAAATGGTACCTATCTCGATTTTAGGTGCACATGCTTCATGCTGGGATCTGGTGACTGAAATCTCTTAACCAAGGTATCTAACTAACAGTATATCAGGATTAATTGTATTTTCCCCTTCCTTTTTTTTCTTTCCTCCTTCCTTTCTTCCTTCTTTCCTTCCTTTCTGTGGTAATCATTCATCTTCTCTGTGAATCTACAATCTCAAACCTTTAGAATTATAATCATTTTGTCACCGTGCATGTAAAAGCAATTCTAGTCTGATTAACTGCCTGACAGTTGTTATGGACTTGGAGATCCTACTGGGGAGAAGACTGTCATTAAGTAGCAACAAATATAAATCATTAATAAGTGAACCTTTGAGCAATAACTATAGTTCAAATAAAGAAAATGCTAACAATCACGTACTCTATAAGTGGTTCAAAAATATCACATCATTTGTACAACCTTCTCAGGTAAACATAATTTGACCTGATTTCAGATGTAGGATGTATGAGGAGCACTTATGCCTGCACCCCATGTTTCCATGTTGAGAGACCCCTGGGCATTTCTTTACATCCTTACAACCTCACTCTGAGAAAAGTAACTTATTTTATTTTTAAGGTCTGGGGAAAGAATTGGACATGTCCGTTTTAGATTCTTACTCCAAACCCTCTTTTGGGATCCGGCTACTTCCAGACAGGCTATATGCTCCTTAGTGCCTTTGAACTTGGTGTTGATTTTCACTGAGGAGCTTCTTCCCAAGGTCTAGGCTTGCAGCTCTCCAGTTTTACCTGTGACCAGGCAAGTTTGTCCAACCTAGCGATGGCAGGTTGTGGGAGGTCAGGACATCACAATCTCACAATTTGCCTGCACCTCAACAATGTCCTGCAAACAACATTTTTAGTAAGATAAGAGTGTTCGTATGTGCATCTTCAAGACATCTATATCTTGTCTTTGGATGGAAAATAAGAGATGAGATTTATTGACATTCCCCAAATTCTAAAAATTGGAGCCTCAGGAAAAGATTTTTTCAGTCACATAACAGTGATGGAATAGCTATACCATTAAAGGCCATAACATGTTTTATAGAAGATCTAGGGAAAGAAGAATTGATGTGGGCCAAGCTACAATGGTTATCGAATGGTGTCCCACACAGTCCCAAGGTTTAATGGTAGTGTCTCTGTGTGTCCTGGGAATAAGGAACCAGTTTGAGGGAGGGGTCAGGGAAATGAGTGCTTTTTTTATCTGTTATTTATATTAAATATAAAGCTTTTTCATTACATATATTTATTTGCAGCACAAGGGATTTTCCATTTAAAAAACTACTTGAGTAGAATAATTAATGAAAATTGATGGAATAAAGGGAGACTTGTAGCCCTTAAGTGATCCTTGTTTTTCAGGATTTATATTTTGTATGTATTATTAACAGTGGTTTAATAGCTCCTAAGGAAGCAAGCCCTGGTAGCAACTCATGTAGGCAATATTTCCGCCTTAAAGAAGTATCAATTTAGAGAAAATGCAAGTCCCAATTCTCTTACATATTTAAGCATTTTTTAAAAAATTTATCAAGAGATGTTTATAAAAACAATACAAACCGAAGGATCAAAAGCATGATATTACTGAACCAAAGGACCTCTGGCCTGTCTGTGTTTTCTCTTATGTATTATTTTTTTTTCTTTAAAATGTATGCTTCAGCTTTCTAATAAGCAGTAAATAAAGGTATACCATAGACATTTTCTGTATTACCTTTGCACTCTAAGGTAATACAGAAAATAAAAGGTGTTTACTATGTGACCACCTGTTACATGATATTCCCTGACACAGTGTTATAGACCAAAATCCCTTCATTCAAAAGAGTCTTGCTCTCTTTTCTGTGTCAGTTCCCCAGAGCTTCATCCCACATCCTACTCACATCTACCCACACTTGTAGTCATGCACCTCAAGGAAAGTTCAATGCTTGGGGCACTCTGGGACTAGAAGGGCTGAACCTGAAGGCCTGCCAAGAAAGCCAGTGATGCTGAGTTCTCTTTTGTCACATCTCATTTCTAAAGGCGAGGTGTTATGTTTGGCCCCTTTCTGATCTCCAGCACTCTAGAATAATTTCTAGACATCCATGTGCAAAGAGAGTGAAAAGAAGGCTACTAAGTTCTTGGAAGTGATCTGGCATTTTGTAAGTGTCAATTCTTATAGCAAAATAAAGCTGTAGGGGACTGAAGACATGAAGACTCAGGATGAACGTAGACAGGGCAAGGTGGCCTCAGATCCACACCCATGCAGTGGAAATCACACAGCAGCACTACCTCCCCACTCACACTTCTTTCTGGAAATGGCTCTACCAAGAAGAGAGAAAGGAAAAAAAGACCTGTTAGTTACACACGAAACCGCAAATGCGATTATCTATATTTAGAATAAGAGACTTGTGTTCAGCATCCTTTCAACTCTGTCTCAGTTCTGGATCTAAGTATTTCTATCCCAGCCACTGTAGCAGCTAAAGCGGTATCAGGAATATGGCTCCCAACACTCGGCCAATGTGTTTGTCGACAGCAATGCAAGAAGACAGTAATATTGAGAAAGCTGAGTATTTAGTGAGAAAGGCACACCTTGATTGTCCTTTGTCTTTTTTACCCCTTCCATTGTTCCCTGTTTAAAAAGTGTAATCTTTGCTCGAACATTCTTTCTAAGAAAAAGAAAAGGTGGAGGACAAGCCAGCAGGCCAGGAAAACAGGAATTAGTAGGTGTGCAGTCTGCTCTAATTTTAGGAGGCAGCAAGTACCCGCTTGCTTGAGTTCACATTTTGTTTTGTAGTTTAAGTTCTTTGAGAATTAGAATCAAAACTAATATATAATTTATAATGAATATGTTAATAAAAGTGCAAAGAAGAGGGCAAAAAGACTGTCCTCCACTAATGTGAAATAATATGAGTTAATTTAAGAGAAATAGATTATATTTAAGTATCTTTAGTTTAATTGTGTGCATAAAATTAGAAAATAAAGTTATTAATAGAGCAAAGTTGCAGCTATGAAGGCTGAGAGACTCTTACAAACCAGATACAGAAGGGGTCCCAAACCCTTATGAAAGACACAGACTTTAAAAAGGGATTAAAGTGGTGACTAAAATGATTTTAACCTCAACAAAATTAAATATATCTTAGGAAAGTATAACTTACTAAGAAGCAATAATAAAACCTAAAAAGTGCTTATGGAAAAAGCTTTTTTTAAGAATTAAAGAATTTTCTACAGTGTAGGACATAGATCTAGAATTTTTTGTAGATATTGTGAGTGTGTATTCACAAGTACTGATTGAATCTAGGCACAGCTCTAAAGAACTTTCAAGGAAAGGTAATTCTCGCTTTAGAAAGTATATAAATTGTTTCAGAGAACCTCATCTTTTTTCTGTTATAAATGCTTTTCTCCTCCAAGCAGCGTTGGCCACACCTTACGTGCCTCTCAGCACAGGCGTAAACTCAATCAGGTTTCACTCCTACTAGATGAAGTTGTGGCAGGGTATTGGCAAAACTGCAATAACTTGTCTGTCCCAATTTGCCCTCCCCTTTGTGATGTGACTGTCCTACTCCTTGAGTTTAGGCTGTCCTGTGATTTTCTTTGTCTGACAGAGTATGACAGAAGGGAGGTGACATGATTTCCTTGCTGAGACTTTAGGTGTCTTTGCAGCTACAGCTCTCACTTTCTCACTGCTGCCACCATGTGAAGAAGCCCAGACCAGCCTACTGGAGATCTGTGTCCCAGCTGAAAGACTTATCAACCACCAGACCTGTGAGCCAGACTAACTCAGACCATGAACCCTAGAAAATAAACCACAATATGACTGCAGCCACGTGATTAAGCCCAGCCACCATAATATGGGACATAGCTAAACTGTCATATCTGGGGCCTGAGTAAATTACTATTTGATGCATGCACTGGCCTGCAGTGTCCACGACATTATGGATGGAACATCAAGAGAATTTCACACGGACTACCAAGTCCTGTGGAGGAAAAGGAACAGCATGGCTACTCCCTCAAGGGGGGAGCACCTCAGAATGGCCTGGACACCCCCTCAAGGAGAGAGTGCCTGACCCTTGCCTAGACAGGCTTTTAATGTTTTTTTTGTTTTTTGCACAGGAGTTTGGGTACAACTTATTAATCATTGTCAGGCAGTAAACAGTAGATAGCATACATAGAACTATTAGTGCTTCTTCTAAGTCAGGATCTATCAGCTAAAAGGCTACAAAAACTCTGGGAAAACAAACTCATTTTCTGCCTGGGTCTTTATCATTTAATTAAGAGCATTCTTAGCAAAGCAGGCTTCACAGGATTTTACATATCCTTTCTCATGCCAGATCACCTGGGGAATTTGCCATTCCCAGCACAAAGCTGCACCACCTTCTGTCATTGTTTTCAGGCTTAAGTCAGGCAGAGGAGGCAGATAGCCAAGGAATTCTCAGAGACTTCTTGCAGACAGACAGGACTCAAGCTTCGTCAAAGCTGAGGGGCGAGGGTCCATCACCCCCTTTCTCCATAGCCGCCAAGTCCTTCCCTAGGGTCTCCACATGATCATGCCTGTCTTAAGTGGTTCTCCCCTTGGGGAATCTTACCGGTCATTGGCTAACTGATCAAGCACTGGAGGCCAGTTATGGAAAAAGGAGCAGAAGCAGCGCTCCTACCAGGGAGATAATCTTTGTCTCCTTAGTGGCTCATGGTCCACTCACTCAGCCTTATCCATGAAGGGGTTACAGCTCCTGAAACCAGGCAGGGTGGTCCCCAACAACTATTCTGTGGAATCTTGAGCAAATGAATTGCTTTAAGTCACTTAATTGTGGAATGATTTGTTACATAAATCCCTCTCACATGTAACAAGTCAGTGTTACATGTGAGAGAGAAATCGAATCCAGAAATGACATGTTGCCTTAACAAACATATAAATTTGTGGCATTGACCTTGGGATTAGATGGCAGGTAGATGTGGAGGAATAGTAGGGAGGCTGCTTGAAGAAGCTTAAAGAAGGGCAATCTAAGAATATATTCTTAGGGCATTAAGAACTTCAATTAATTACTTTTGATAGTTACTTTCCACAAGAACTACCTTTTCTCTAGTTATAAAAAAACAAAAGGAAATCCCATTGCATATTTCTGCTGACATTTCAGAAGCCTACTGGAGCAAGTAAAGGAAGGAAGAAGGGAAGATGAGAGGAGGGAAGGGGAAGAAATAGGAGGAAGAAAGCCTTCAGAAAATTTAAAACTTCCCAGGAACTAAGCCTTGGATATGTTAGTATCAAATGATCTTTACATTTCATTAACAAGTGGTTCCATCCATTAAACGCAATTACAGCAGTGCAGTTAAAGCATGTTGATTCAGCTGTACTATCCACAGGCTATGTTAATGTCTTTCAAAATCCAATTGGCATATCCAGTTTCTAAATGACTTTTTAAAATAAATTGGACAAACAAATATTATTTAAGGTGCTTTGACTATTTCTACTAATTTCATACCACATTAAGGACATTGTGTTTTGCTTAGGAAACCAAAATGTGATGAAACTTTCCAAATTGCTTTTTAGGGGAATATAATTCTTTTAGTTTGGCCTATCCAGAAATGTAATTTGTTCTAAGCCTCTTTTATACACCGAAGAAAGGGGAAACCCTACAGATAAAATAAATAGTATACATAAGTCCATAGGACAAGTATATTTAATAATGTTATCTTCAAAATAATTATTCAAAAACCAGTATTTAATAAAATGAAAAATATGTTTGTACTGTAGAAGAAAAAGATAATTAATCACTTGTGACTTCAGATTAACTTTTAAATTATTTTCTTAAATTATGTCAGCATACCAGAAAGTATAGTAACAATATCTGTAAAATGTCAGTATTAATAATAATGCTAATGTATTTTTCTAGTAATGATGGCTACCACTTATCAAGAATTTAATATATCCTAGTAATTGTACTGACTTTTTATAGGTACTTAGCTTAGAGTAATAATACACTGACCCTCAGAGATGAGGTCAGTCTGGAAAAACTCCAGCCATTGTTGATATAATGAGAACGGTTTGTGTGACCTTGGCAGCCAAGGAGAGTGGACTTGAATGCACCTGCGTGAATAATGCACTGTGCTAGTCTGCTAGTGCAGTAGATGCTGCTGAGTGAACATGTGTACTGTGCGGCTGTCACATTCAAATTGAGTGAGTAGGGCAACAAATCTGCATCAAATTCTGCATTAAACTTGGACATTCTTCTGCAAAAACTATCTGGATGACTCAGAAGGCTGCAGCTGTGGGCAGCTGGTGATGGGTAGCTTCATCACAATGATGTGCCTGCTCATGCATCACGCCTTGTGTAGAGATTTTTGGTGAGACATCAAATCACCCAGGTGACTCAGTCCCCCTATAGCCCAGATTTGGTGCCCTGCGACCTCTGGTTTTTCCCTAACCTAAAATCACCCTTGAAAGGGAAGAGATTTGAGATGGTCTGTGAGGTTCAGGAAAATACAACAGAGCAGCTGATGGTGACTGGGAGAACTATGTGAGGTCCCAAGGTGCCTACTTTGAAGAGGACTGAGGCAGCATTATCCTATGTTCAAGTTTCTTGTTTCTTATATCTTCCTCAACAAACTTTTCTCTTTTTTCATATTACATGGCTAGATACTTCCATATGTGACACATGGAAGCAATCAGATGCGTAATTATTAAAACTGAATGAAGTGTTTTCACACTCATCCCCCTTGATTTTCTCAACAATGGTATGTAACAGGCAAAACAAAAAGTTTTGAAAAATAATTTATAAAATAATTTATAAAAAATTTATAATAAAAATAATTTATTAAAAAAATAAATAATAATCAGTAATGTTAAATAATGATCTGAGATTCAGATTCAAGACTACTTCCTGAACATGTATAGTATGCCAAATATTTTTCTAATTGTTCTCCCATGTGCTCTAGTATCCAGACAGCAATTATGTGGGGTATGTAAGTAAGGAGATTTTGTAACTTTAATGTGTCATGATTCTAAAACTTAGAGTCTGTTCTTAAACCTGAACTTCTGATTATAGAGCGATATATAGACCCCTCTGCTCATTTGGTCAGTAATGAGGAGAGGGATATTGACACAGGTTCAGACTACAAGTGTATTAGAACCTCACGTTCTCTGAACACATGCACATCAATTTAGTGCCATGTGCTAGTAATGAACGTATCATGATGAATGTGAACTCTGAATTTTTTTAACTCAATATTGTTAAAGTATGTGAGTGATTGTCAATGTTTTTACTTCCTGCCCTTCAGAGAGTTCAGTCAATCCCACTCTCTTGGGCATTAGCGTGCATTCACGGGACACCTGAGTGGCTGGGCTCCCAAACCAAAGCGAGCCACTTGTACTCTGGAGTACTCACTGACTGCATGATTACTAATTGCTACCTCGGTGCACTAAAAGATACTTTGTTGGCTTCAAATAGTTAATGATTCTGCTAATTGCCTACTGTACTCCTGGGGGACACTTTCTAGGAGGAGCTGGCTGAACACAAAATACTAAATGCCGGATGCTTTGGCTATCCTCACTGAAAACAGCTAGGGAACTGCAAAGGGGGCATTCCCCCCTCGGCCTTGCTTAAGCTGAGGGAATTAAAAGACACCACAGTACTCAGAGTCTCTGGATTTGAATCCACACAATGCTGATATTGTTTCTTTATCTGACTTTTGGAAGGGAAAAAGGAGCCATAAAACAATACACTTAAAAATGCAAAGTTAAAAGCAGAGCTTATTGTAATAGAAATTAATTGATAAGAGTATTTTAAAAATAAATTGTAGATATCCCTGACTTACTGAAATAGGTTAGGGAACTTTTAATCTTTATTAGATACTTTAGGCTTATCATTTTAACACAAGGCAATAACTGATGTACAACACTACCTCCAATGAGTTTAGCATGTAGGAAAACAATTTTCTTGATTCTGCCCGTTCTCATCCTTCCATCGTGCTCTTGGTCAATTATAATATGTTCTGTGCTCTATTCTTTTTAAAAAATTAAAGAAAAACAAGTATTAATATAAGCTTTTCTTAAACTTTATTTTGTTGTGCAGGCCATGTGGAGACAAATAGACATTTGTGAAATGTCAAGTTAAAAGTTCTGACCCCAGTGTTGGTTGTATGGTTACCCAAGCAGCTAATGGAGCACAGCACTTTACTACTGGTTCCACAGGGCCCCTACGGAACCAAATGGCCTTTTCACACCAGAATAAAAACTCTGGGGCGACAATAGCAGATTACAGATAGCATGGAGCACACTGGACAGAATAGTGAAAGAGTGTAAAACCTGGTCACGTTAAGAAAATTGAAAAACTCACAAGCCAGCTGTTCAAGTGAGATTTGAAACAAGAAAAATAAATAAATATTTTGATAACTACCTTCCTTTACAGGGTCAGAGCAAGAAGTATCAAACATTTATTGGTAAGGTAAAAAAAAATCTGACAAAAGATATATTATTAAAGAAACACAGGAGAGGAGAAAGAAGCAGGGAAAGACAGTCCACAGCAAGAGCAGCAGGGGTAGAAATGGGTGAGGACTATAACAAGGCCTTTGGTTTGGCAACTGATAAATTAAGAGTGGTTTTTAGAAAACTGATAGGCACGCATAGAAGCTGAACAGAAAATAATTGGTACTAGGTAGTGAGAAAATAAATTAGGAAATAGATGACTTTTTTCCAAGAATTTGTCTCAGCTTGAAATGTTCACCTATTTCTTAAAATCATTATTAATTTGCCAAAACAGCAAAAGGCACATGTCACAGTGTTTTGATTTAAAAGATTAAAATGCTGCATTCAACCTAAAAGTACTTTGTTTTTTTTATCATCCCACTGTGAATGGGAAAACTTTTCAGAACAATAGGCCCTTTGAAATTGGAGATACAAGAAGCGTGTATTTAGAAATATCTATCACTGTGCTTGCACAGGTGATTATACTGGACAGACCAGAAGTTTTCAAGAGCAGCAATAATGCACTTCACCCTGTCTCTGAACCGTCAAGTGCATCTCACTGGAACCAGTTAATGAACAAATGTTGCGTTTGATACCTGCTGTTTCCACATGCACTGGGCCATAATGGATGAATGAGAACCATCTTTTTATGCCATTGTTGAACTCAAAGGACACAGAATAATGTAATCATAGAAGCTAAAACTGATAAAATGTTTCAAAGTATTTAATCCAATCTCCTTGTTATACAGGTAAGAAACTTTGGTTTCACAATGTTATATGAAGTGTCTGAGGTCACTGAGCAGGTTTGTAGCAGAGCTGGGAATTTTATATTTTAAATTCCAGGACCAGCTGGGAACTGTTCATTTTAGCTGCCTTTTCTCTTTTTGGTTTCTACAATCAAATCAGTGTTTAAAAATCACAAGCTAATGAGGAACTTGACATACAGATAAGGGCGAGAAATGGTGAGAATGTATTGGAAATGAAGGGGAATATAAAGTCGTCAAAGCATAAGGGAAATACCACAATTACAAATCAGGTTACAGAAACATGATTCATAAAGACCTAAAATTTGCAAAACCATGTGAGTAAAAAATGGATCTTGAGAAATAATAAGTAGAGGGAAAATAGCAATGTTTATTTATGTACCTCTATTGTACATTCAGCCCTTTAATAGACATGTTGGAAGATTCGAGAGAAACACAGACCATGGCCCCTGCCTTTAAGGAGTAGTATTATCCACTAGAGTAATTATGAAAAGGACACACATAGCACTTGTTAAAAGCCAACTACCTTTCTAGTCTTTATTGCATGTTGGCATTCACAGAAAGTCCGTGATATAGACAGGTGCTGTTATTTTCTTCATTTTATTAATGAGGAAGCTAAGCAAAAGGAGAAATTGTAATATATTGGCTTCTTTGGGCTGACATAACAAGGTACCACAAACTGGATGGCTTAAAACAAAAGAAAATTTAATATCTCACAGTTCTGGAGTCTAGAAATTCAAAATCAAGGTGTTAGCAAGGCCACATTTCCCCTGAGATTGTAAGGGAGACGACTTCCTTGCCTTATCCTAATTTCGGGTGGTAGGTGACAATCCTGCAGTTACATGGCTTGCAGACCCATCACTCCAATCTCTGCTTACGTCTTTACATGGCATTCTCTCTGTGTGACTCTATCTTCATAATTGGATTAAGGGCCCATCGTACTCTAGTGTGACCTCATCTTAACTAATTACACCTGCCAGGACCCTATTTCTAAATAAAGTCACATTCTGAGGTATACAGGTGGGTTTAGAAATTCAACATATCTTTTTGAGAGCACAGTTAAAAAACATATAACTTATCTGAGTTCACAAAGTTACTAGGAGGAGAATTCAATGTAGTTTTGTCCCAGAGGTGATTCTCTTAACTACTGTGCCATTAGATAATCAATTACTGCTCTAGGATGACATAGAATAGAGCTATGAGTGTGCACTGGACTACTACAAGGATGCTGAGGCATTGGTGCTCCAAATGAAACATGAACACAGATAAGTTCAGTTTAGTTGGAGAGGTTGGCAGAGGCTCCTAAGTGGATGTATCCATCAGGAAAGACACCCTGGATCAAAACAACTGGAATAATGAATATAAACCTTTGGAAGAAAATGCTATGATCTGGAATCCTATGGCTGGTAAAGATCTATAAAATGAAATATAACTTGAACAAGAGACAAAAATGAACCTATCCAGTCGACATCCATGTCTGCACTATGATTGAATGTATGACATGTCTGCATCTCCAGTGGCATTGATTCTAGAGAGCTAACTTTTAATCATCTGAGCAGCAGTCCTTCTCTTCTGTTGAAGGAAGGAAGGTTATGAAATTATGAGAGTAAAAGTGGCATTATAATTTGAAAATTGATAATATGACTGGTAATAGTAAACTAGAAATTTGGAACAACTTTCCACTGAAGACACCTAAATTATACATTTTACTTTAATCTGCTGAAAGACACTGATAAACATGATTGAAAAAAATTATGATCATAAGATCTGGGAGGAGACAGAAATTCATACAGGTGAGCTTGACATGTAGAGCAACTTTTCTTCTAGTGGTTATTACCCAGTTCTCCAAAAACTAAAATTAAATTAGAGACAGATCAGGGATTTTGAGAACACAGCACGTTTATGGGGACAATTGGACTTCAGAACCAAAGAAGGTTGGGAGCTGGCTGAAATCTGTGTTTGGGGTAGGGATCCCAAAGGGTTTCTGAGCTTTAGAAGGGAGGGTAAAGTGAAAACGCACTAGCTCTCCTAGAGAATACAACTCATCTTTGCAACACCTCATTTCTCCAATACTGTTAATGAAGTCCCATATTCCTAGTGTCCACAGGTGTCTGCTCCAAAACAAACATACTCCTTTCCAGAGGAAGATAGCATTAGTCTAGTCCTCAAATCCTTTTCATAAAAATATTTCATATACTTACCTGGCAGGAGAGATACCATGATCGCGAAGGTGGTTTTCCCAGGGCGAGGCTTACCCAGAGCCCTCTGGGTGTGCTGACCCCTGCAGTCTCCCCAAATGTGGGAAACTTGACTGCACGATTTGTGGTAGTGGGGACTGCATTCGCACTCTCCCCTACAAAAATATTTCAAAGGCATTTTTGGGCACACAGTAAAAAATAATTAGGATACAAACACGCAAGGAATCATGAAGTTAATAGCAGAAAGGGACAATAACCAAGACATAAGATCAAAATTTGGAAGTAAATCATACACAAGTCTTAACTATGCTTATAGTGTTCACAGAGATAAAAGGTAAGGTTTGGAAATAGGGCAGACAATTAGGAAACATAGCAAAGTACTAGAAAACAAGAACAATTGAAAGTTATAATTTATAAGCACAATAAGCAAAATTAAGACATCATTAGATTAGACTCAAAGAAAATAAAGTAAAAAACTGGAAGAGAAGTTATAAACACTATCCCAAATTATTGAAGGTAGAAAATACAGTAATAGATACTGTATTTTCATAGATAACAAGGAAGAAAGAATGGATAAGAAGCAATAGTTGAAATTTTCAAACACTAAAAAAAATAATAAACTCAAGAAACCTCATGCAGAACAGCCATAATTAAAATAAATTAATTACAAAGAAAACCATAAAATTCTCAAAAACTGAAGTTAAATGGAAATATTTTAACAATGCCTAGACTTGTGCTGACTTCCCAATGAATCAATGGAAAAGCAAAACAGGTTAGTAATATCTTTGAAATGCTGGGAATGTGTGTTTTAAGATACATGTAATCATAATATTTTCAGACAGAAAACAACCAAAAGAATTTATTATAAATAGACTCATGATAAATAGTACAAAAAGTTATTTTTCAGGTTGTAGAATAACACTTCCATATAGATGGAAGATATTCTAAGAATAAAAAACAATGAAACAGAAAAACATGTGGGTAAATCTAATAAATATTGACTGTAGTATATATATATATATATGCACACATATATACACATATATATACTCTGTAGACTGTAGAGTACATATATATACACACACACAACTATATATATATATATACTCTGAAATCTCTTTCTATATATACATATACATATATATAATCATATATCTAGAACTAACTTGGTATATTTATTCCATGAATGTAAAGTGGCTTAATATTTGGAAATCAATTAATGTAATTGATTAGGAAAGGAGAAACATTTTTCTATGGTGATTTCCATAGATGCAGAAAAAGTACAGATAAAATTTATTATTTACTTATAGTTACAAAAAAATGGAAAATGAGGAAAAATACCTTCCTACAGTTGATCAACAGTATCTAAAGAAAACACCATAATAAATGATTAAGTATGGATTTAAAGGTTTTTACTTGAAGATCTGGACTGATATATAGACATTCATTATTACAATTTCTGTTCAACATTGTACCGGAGTTCTTAGCTAAACTAATAAAAAAAGTTCAGGAACTTAAAAGAAGTAAATGTCATTATTTGCAGGTAATATGTTTCTGTAAGCAGAAAATTAAAAATAATCTACACAACAATGATTAAAATTACTGCAGTAGCAAGCATACTAAACACAAAGTCAATACAAATTTAATTGTATTTCTATATGACAGCAAAAAATTAGGTGATGAATGTACAATAATGTATATGCTGTTTATAGTAACATCAGCATTATCAATTAAGATTAAACTTTTTATCAACATATTTTTAAGACTTCTATACAGAACACTAATTAGAATTTTAAAAAATGTTAAGGGAGCCATATGGAGTTGTATAACATGCTCTAAATTTGGAACGTGAAAGTTGTAACTTTACATTATGAAAGTTGTAACTTCTCTCCAAAGGATCTATAATTTTAATTGTATGTCAATACAAAACCCAAGAGATTGTACAATTGGTTGATTGACTGATTGTTTCAGTCTGTATAAAATGTGACAGTTGAATTTAATTTACTTGTGAAAAAGACAAAGTGTAACCAATATACCAGGTATCTGAATGGGCGTACCCAAAGAGAATGACCAATAAATATACATAAAATGTCCCAACTTTATTAGCCAGGGGGATATGGAAATTCAAACCAGAGGTACTAATATGTACAAACACATTAGGGTGGCCTAAATTAAGATTAACACCACCAAGTTTTGGCAAGAAATTGAATCAATTGATCTCTTATACTCTATTGGTGAGAGTGTAAATTTTCAAAATAAATCTGGTAATTCATTTGACATCACATTATAAAGTTGGAGATTTGCATATGCTATGAGCTGGTGATGTCAGTCTTAAGGGTATATATCTCTAAGAGAATGCATGGCTGAATGTGTGCTGCCAATGCAACAAACGTATGACAACCTAAATGTTCACCAAAAGAAGTATGCATTAAATTGAGATATGTCCATACACTGGGAAGAGTAAATATTAGAAAATGAATTAATGCAGCCACATAAAATAACAGATAAATTTTACAAACATATCACTGAAAGAGAAACCAGGCGCAAAATAATTCATACTATATTATTCAATATATAAAAGTTAAATATGTACAGTATACAGAGAAAGTTTTCAGATATATACTAAGGTATTAATACTCTTATAAAAAGCAAAACAATGATCATAATGTGTTGAGATAATAGTTTCTTTGAAGTAAGACAGGAAACAGTGACTGGGAGAGAACAAAAGAAGCCTTCTAAAAAATAGAAACAACTTTCTATTTTTTAACTGGATGTGGTTGTTTGATATTGAATGCGTAATAAGTTATTTTTCTTTTCCACATGCATTTAATTACTTTTTTGTTTTTACATTCAATAGTAGTTTGTCAGGCATACAGCATAGTGATAGACAATCATATACTTTACACAATGTCCCACTCCATATTTCCAACACCCACCTAGCACCATACATAGTTATTGAAATATTATTGATTATATTTCCTGTGCTGTACTTGACATCCCCAATGTATTTTATAACTATCAATTTGTACTTCTTAATCCCTTGACCTTTCTCAGCTAGTCCCCCAAACCCTACCCTTCTAGCAATCATCAGTCTGTTTTCTGTATCTATGAGTTTGTTTCCATTTTGTTTATTCATTTTGTTCTTTAGATTCCCCATAAAAGTGAACCCATATAGAATTATTTTCTTTGTCTGACTTATTTCACTTTACATAACAGCATATAGGTCCATCCATGCTGTTTCAAATGGTAAGATTTTATTCTTTTTAATGGTTGAGTAATATTCCATTGATAAGTACCATCACTTTATCTGATCATCTTTTGATGAGCACTTGGGATGCTTCTATATCTTGGTTATTATAAATAATACTGCAGTGAACATAGGGGTACATATATTCTTTTGAATTAGTGTTTTGGATTCCCTCAGGATATATTCCCAGAAATGAAGTCACTGGGTCATAAGGCAGTTTCATTTTTAGTTTTTTGAGGAACCTCCATATTGTTTTCCAATCAACTTGGTTCCCACCAGCAGTGCATGAGAGTTCCCTTTCCCCAAATCCTTAAGAACACTTGTTGATTATTGATCATAGCCATTCTGACAGGTATAAGGTGATATACTTTATACTTCTCTGAAGTAAGTTATACTTCTCTGATGATTAGTGACTGTGAGCAATTTTTGTATGTCTATTGGTCATCTGTATGTCTTCCTTGGAGAAGTGTTTATTCAGGTCCTCTGCCCATTTTTTAAATTGGAATGTTTGATTTTTTTTGGTGCTGTATGAGTTCTTTATAAATTTTGGATATTAACCCATTATGGGTTGTGTCATTGGTGACTATCTTCTTTCATTTAGTAGTTTGTCTCTATTTTGTTGATTTTTTTTTGCTATGCAAAAAATTTTAGGTTTGATGTAGTCCTATTTTTTAATTTTTGTTTCCCTCACCTGAGGAGCTATATCAAAAAATATTGCTAAAAGAAATGTTAGAGATTTTACTGCCCATTTTTTCCTTCTAGGAGTTTTATGATTTTGAGTCTTATGTTTGCCTTTAATTCATTTAGAGTTTATTCTTGTATACAGAATAAGGAAGTGGCCTGGTTTCACTTGTTTTGCATGTATCTGTTCAATTTTCCCAACACCATTTATTGAACAGACTGCCTTTATCCCATTATACATTCTTGCCTCCTATTGCCAGATATGTATCTTTACCCAAGGATATGTTGATTGACTTTAGAACAAGAGGAAGGGAGAGAGAGAGAGAAAAAAACATCAATGTGAGAAAGAAACATTGTTTGCCTCCTGTACCAACTCCGATCAGAGATCAAACCTATATCCTAGGTAAATGCCCTGACCAAGATCAAACCTGCAACCTTTTTGTGTACAGATAATGCCCCTACCAAATGAGCACCCAGCCAGGGCTCCTTTGTCCTGGTCAATATATTAATTGACCATAAAGACATGGGTTTATTTGTGTGGTACATTTTTGTATGCATTTTTATTTTTTACTATTTAAAAATTAAAAAGTAAGAAAAGAAAGTGTTAATGTTGACACTGTTAATAATGTTTTAAAATCCAGCCCATCATGGGAGTATGAGGTCATATGAGTATAGATCCAAGTGTAACGGTAGACAAAAATATCATGTAGTAATGAGGAGTCCAATGTGAATCTCATACATTGAAAATATATCTTGATTCCTTCCTGTAGTTATAAAAATATGCCACCATAAAAATATTTGATGTCAATTTTACTTAACTGGATGGCAATAGTAATAGTAATTAATATAGCAAATACATTGCAACTTGATAAAGAAGTAACAAGTTGACCTTGTAGCCATGACAACAAGAGGAATTTTTGACATAAACTCAGTCTATTTGGAATTAATTAAACAAGCACTTAATGTTATCTTCTAAATGCTAGACACTGTGGTAGACAAAACAGACTTGGTCTTTGTCCTGTAATAAATGTATAGTCTAGTGGGGAAATAGACAAATGCAATGGAAATCAAGGCTAAAGTGTAAATACTAAACATCAAAAAGACTCCTTCATAGCTTCTTGAATTTTGCATTTTTGATGTCTAAGCCATAGGCTGATTTAAAAGGAAGAGATCGTTTTCCCTTAGTTTTCTAGCAGCCACTCTATGTAATATTTTTTAGAGGTAGAAGCAAGGAGGACAAAACGTAGAGAGGAGAGTCCAGGAGTGTTAAAGAACCAGGAAAGACAAGATTAAGTGGGTCTATAACCAGAAACATGCCTCAGACTGAATGAACACGGAACTCATCAGAATAATACTTGAAGTTGTCTCTCTCTCTCTTTCTCTCTTTAATGTATGAGTGTATTTCTGGTATAATGTTTTCAAGGTCATTGAAATTAGTTTTGTCTTTTAAAGGAATTCATTAATAAAAATCAAGATTTTAATTTTTAAAAAGTGGGTGGGGGTAAAATATGTAAGATACCACACCTAATGTAAACAAACCATCAACAGTAGGTATAGGTTGAGATTTACAAGCATCTGTCACAGTTCCAAGGAATTAAAATAAAAATTAGTCCTCTCTGCTTTCAGAGCAATTTTATCTTCTCTACTGAACAGTCACACCAAAGGATTCAGGAGTTAGATAGCTTTAAGTTCATGCAGATAAAATCTACTATATTGTATATACTTGCTATATAAAAAATAAAGTTCATCTCTTAAAAGATGTCCTATTGCTTAGATGAATTTTAATGCGTTCACACATTTATTATATTCTCTATCTCTAAATGTATAGTATAAAAAATCACTCACCTTTTGTTTCTATGCGAAAAAATGTCTATGAAGGTCATTTTTAAAAATCAAAACTAATTTCCAATTGTTACATGTTGTTATAAGCAAATAACAAATAAAATAATAAATGATTTAAATAGGTCTTATAAAATATTACCTTCAGTGTAAGAAAATCTAATTGTCAATAATCTCCCAAAAGATTTTCTTTTTTAGTCAATTATTGCCTTCAATTATTTCTGTCATTTTAGAAGTAAAAATGTATCTAATAGTTTGTTATTACTCTCTGACCCCTATTTCTCTCCAATTTATCTCTTTATTTCTCACCATCTGTAAGATTTCAAAAATGGACATAATTCTCTGCATCTCCTGTCAACAAGAGATAACATCTCCTTCCCCACTACCTTGTGACTGCTCTGCAAAATAGAATGCAGCAGAAATGACACCATGCACTCTGTATCAAGAGGTCAAGATGTCTTGCATACCTCTCCCAATCTTTGACCACTATGTGAGCATCCAAAGTTACCAGAATAGATGATTACAGATGCATAGCCCAGTCTCCTCTTTCCCCTTGCTGACAGCTGACCAACTTCAAGATACAAAAGACCCTCATTGACCAATCAACAAATCAGAAACATGCAAGCCCAGCCATGGTCCATCTAGCTTGGCCTAGATCAGCTGACTGAAGCCTACTGAGCTAATGGTTTTGGTTTTAGGCCATAATGGTTTTGGGTTATTTATTACATGATATGTAACTGATATACTACCTCTCTTCTAAATCACTCCATCCCTTCTTTCCTCCTCCTCATCAGTAATAATACAGTCACTCTCCCCTTACACTGGTGCATTTAAATACCCTCTTATCTGGTAATCTTTTCTTAGCTTTATGTGTTAATGTGTTAAGTAAATATTGTGTGCATTCTCCTGTAACAGTGCAATGAAGCTACACTATATTTTTATATCTAAAAATACACTATTATTCACTTCTTAGTGTTGGGAAGATAAATTTGGGTAGGACAACAATGAATAGCATATAGTAAAACTTCAATAAATATTACCTTTGATTATTTGGAAGGAATCCTAGAATCTGTGTAGTCCTCTGCTCTAAATTGACCAACTGTTTAATTATGAACAAGTCACTGTTTCAAGTTTTTTATTCTTTTCATTTGATAGAGAATATAAAAGCTCACTTGTAATAAGCTCTAAAAGGTTTGATCTTGATATGGTTCCTACATGTCTTTTCTTTTTTATCCTCTGTATTTCATATATATATATATATATCCCTTTGATCTTCCATAATGTAAGCTTACACGTAATTTATTTACTTTAGGTATTTTTTAGTTGTTTGTGATACTCGTGCCAATGTAATGACTATAGGTTCTACAGTACAGCTGACATGTGATAGACCCTTAATAACTTATTATTAAACTGAATTATTTCCTAAGAGTAATGTTTCAAAGGATCAGAGACTATGCTAGTTTAAATTAGTTTTAATGCTGTGCTATACATACACATATATGCAGATATATTAATTAATCATGTAATAATACATTTAAAGTTTAACTTAATTTCAAAGAAAGAATACTCGTAAATTAAAACATATCATGTACAATTAAATATAATTTATTACTTTATGTTTCGTTGCACACTTTGTTTTTTATCAGCTTTATTACTAGAGGTAGAAATTATACAGATGACATAGCAGTATATTTCAAGTTATAAAAAATGCCTTCACTTTACTTAGCTGATCCCTTCCTTTCCATTGTCCTCTGTTCTCTTAAAATGAAGAGAAGATAACCCCTCACGTTTGGCCTGAATAGGGAAGACCCAGATGGAATTGCTATTGTGGACGCATCCTGGGAAGTATTTATCCTTTTACTCCCAAGTGACCTCAGGATTGTAACTTTATCACCACTGGCTTTATCTAATGCTGCCAGCATTTTCCTTATTCTTCCCCAAAGTGATTCATTAAGAATATGGGAATTCCTTGATATGTTTCTGATGCGTGATGGCATCATAAAAAATTTTGTTTCTCAGAATATTTGCCAATCAGCATGTACTATTTTTTTGTGCCAAGTACTGTATTAGTTACTACAATACAAAAATAATGAATTATAATAATTCATCATTTAAAACCATGTGACAGATATTTTATAAAGTAAAACTCTTAATGATCATCTTAATATAGACATTTTGTTGTTCACAGATCTGGTTTGCATAAACTAGAGAACCAACAGACTGAATTTTAAACATTTTATTCCCTTAATGACTTTATTATAATAGTAGTTAGGGCAGTATTGGATTTTCTGTATTGTGAAAATATAAGTGCTTCTACCAGTTCTACTTCATTACAGGGTTTTGGGTTTTTCTGTTAAATTCAATGATTCAGCGACTTCCCGAGCAGGTCTTTCTAATTCAAGTATGCAGAATTATGCTTATGATCAGGTAATAAGTGCATATTTATCAACCAGAACCATATTGAAAGTGCTCTACACAGCTGTAGAGTACAATAAATTTGGCTGAGAGAAATTAGGTGTTTATTAGAATATGTCACTTCTATAGGACTGTTGCTCATCTGACTGAGCTTGCCTGATTAACACTAAAGTTTGCTCTGGGTCACATTTGGTGTAAGGAGAAAAAAGAAGTAATCGTGTATTAAAAAGATAAGTAAACAAGCTAGCCCAATTAATTTACATTGATTCTACTTTTGTGTCATAAATAATAGCCAATTCTCCTGAGGGGAAATGACCATTGGCTAAAAAAAAAGTATAACCACGCTAATTTACTGTCAATTATTTTTTATATTCAGCCACTAAGCAGCCATTGTTAAAGCTATAGACAAAGGCAATTTAAATATTTAACTAAATTTTAATGTGAATGGTTAATTCAACTCAATTAAAATGTCAAGTTTATAGGGATGTATACCTTAATGGAAAACGTAGCAATATACTATTCTAAAGTCACTGATGCAACAAAATATACCTTGAATTGTTTATATATATATTTATATGTTTTTTCTCTTTATATATGAAGACAATGAAATAGGGCTGGAAATTAAGAACATATAAGCTAATCCTCTGCATGACTTTAACAACTAAAGTGGATGCTGGCATAGGTGGCTTGAGGTGCTTACTATAAGCCTGCACTTGGAATGCATAGCTTGAAAAATGTAAGTGGTAGGTACAGATTCCCAAAGAGATCACCCATGCCAGTTAGAGGACACTAGGATTTAAACACATAGTCTTATAAGATCCACATCATGAAGGATGGAGGAAGCGTAAGCTTTACTCTCTAGGTACTAGCAATCTAATGAAGAAGATATAGCATGTATCCACAAAGCTAAAATGAAAGACAGTCATGAAATACAAGCATCCTATTCTATAAGAGTTGTTAGTAAAACATGTACCACTCATTAATTTACCAAAATTTCTGGATTTTTTTTTATGATCTAAGCACTGTGATGGAAGCTGGGCTACAAAGAGAACAGGGTGAATATATTGTCACCGCACAGCTTGTAGTCTAATAGACAATTACAATAATTATTATAAAACGAGGGAAGAAACAACACCTCAAAGAATACTGTGAGAGCTCAATAATAATTAAAATTCAATAAGCACTTATTATGTCTATGTACTACTAGTCCAGGGGCCTTGAAAGAATTAACTTATGTAACCTTATAATAATCCTGTAAAGTTGATACTGTCATTATCCTCCTATTTAAGAGGTGAAGAAGTTGAGGTGTATCCAGGTTTATACAGCAAGTAACTGATATATTTGGGCTTTGAATGACCAAGGACAGCTCTTGGTCCAACCTAGATCACAGCACTCAAACATCTTACACAAATGAGTTTACCTGACTCAGAATCTAAAAAAAAATTCAGTCAGTGTTGTCTTCTTGCTGGAAAAATGCATTCCTGGTGTCAAGCATTAAAGGCATTCAATATGTAGGCAGTAAGGTGTTAAAGATGAGGGCATTTCACTGGGTGAGCAGGCTAGACAGAGGAGAAAACATCAGCAAAGTTCAAAGAGGAGCGTGGTATATACTGGAAACCAAATGTGACCCAGCATTACTGAGCACAAAGATGGAACTGGGAACCAAAACACAAGGCTGGTTTACTGATGAAGAAGACCGAGCAGGAAAAATGGTATAAGTACTTATACCAATATGTTAATACTTATCAGTGGTCCTGGTTATTGTTGTTATTGTTGTTTTGATTTTTGTACTGAGTTGTAGAAGTTCTGAATATATTTGGGATAATAATCCTTTATCAGATATATGGTTTACAAATATTTTCTCCCACCCTTGGTTTGCTTTTTCACATTATGTGTCATTTTGCTTGTTGTGCAAAAGCTTTTTAGTTTAACGTAATTCTATTTGTCTAATTTTGCTTTTGTTGCTTAGACTTTCGGTGTTATTTCAAAAAGTTATTGCCAAGGCCAAATTCAAGAATATTTTTGACAAGAATTTTTCCTATTATTTTTGTAGGAGTTTTACAGTTTCAGGTATTATGTTTAAGTCCTAATCCATTTTGAGTTGATCTTTGTGTATGTGTAAGGTAAGGCAACAATTTCAGTCTTTCTCATATGGATATCCAGTTTCCCAACACCATTTATTGAAGAAACTGTCCTTTCCCCATTGGATGTTCTTAGCATCCCTGTTTAAATCAGTTGAGTATACATGCATGGGTTTATTTCTCAGTTCTCTATTCTGTTCCATTAGTGTGTGTGTATGTGTGTGTGTGTGTGTGTATATGTGTATATATACTTAATGTGATACTTAATGCCAGTATCACACTGTTTTGATTATGTAGCTTTGTAAGATATTTAAATCAGAATGTGTGATGCCCCTGGCTTTGCTTTTCTTATTCAAAGAACCTGAATAGGTATGTCTCCAAGGAAGACATATAGATGGTCAACAGGTACATGTAAAGGTGCTCAGTATTAGTTACCAGGGAAATGTAAGGCAAAACCATATGAGATGTTACCTCACAACTGTTAAGAAGGCCAATATATATATGATAATATGCACTGTTGGCAAAATGTAAATTGGTACAGCCTGTATAGAAAGTAGTACAGAAGTTTCTCAAAAAATTAAAACTAAAACTTCCATATGATTTAGCAATTCCACTTCTTTGCACATTTCCAAATTTATTAAAATCTGAGTCTTGAAGAGATATCTGCACTTCCATTTTCATTGTGGCTCCATCTATATTAGCCAAGGTATAAAAACAAACTTATTGTCTGTCAATAAATGGTTAAAGAGAATGCAGTGGTTACTTGCAATTGAATATTATTTATCCTTGAAAAACAAAGAAATTCTGTCATTTGCAAAGCATCGATAAACCCAGAGGGCATTATGTTAAGTGAAGTAAGCCAGACACAGAAGAATGAGCACTACATTATTCCACTTATGTGAAGAATCTGCAATGGTCTGATTCATAGAAGCAGTTTATAATGGTAGTTACCAGGGATGAAGGGAGAGGCATTGGTCAAAAGGTCCAAAGTTTTAGCTATGCAAAATGAATAATTCTTAGAGAGCTACTATACAACATAGTGCTAATAGTTAACCAATACCACATTGCATACTTAAAAATTTGCTGAGAAGTAAATTTTGTTAGGTATGTTTTTAGGTATCACAAAAAATAAAGAGGGGAAAAGAAAACTTTTGAGGGAATGGACATGTTAATGGCATAGATTAGAGTGATGCTTTCATGGGTGTGTGTATTTACCTCCAAAGTCATCAACTTGAATATATTAAATATGTGCAGCTTTTTGTATACCAGTCATATTTCAAAGTGGTTTAAAAAAAAGAAAAGGGGGAACTTAAACATCATCAGCATCTAAGAACAGCCTGATCCAACTCGTGATCATTCACCTCACAGGCCCCGCCTACAGGGCAACACCTGAGTTACCAACTATGTAGTTGAGACAGGCATTCCTATGATGAGTGCTGCATTTTGTGCTATTTTCTACCCATTATTCCTGTGGAATGAAATATGCTTCTTAGATTTCAGCTAAGTTAATTTTGGTAGATTATCCTACATTTTTAAAAATACTTTTCTTATTTTCATTTCTAACTGCATGGCAAAACTTTTAGTAAATAATCTCTAAAGAACAAGATCAAACCTTCATAGGATGACAAGGTCAGTTTTCACTTTATTTCCCCTTTGTAATGTACAAACTCCATTTTAGGATGTCGATGAATTAAATTCTAGCCATTAAACAGGAATGGAGGCTGCACATCTCTGATGCTTTTCAAGCTTTGGGACACATTTCCTTCTGAAGAAAAAAATGCCCTATTAAAAAAGACAATTCAACTGCTATAATAAAAAAATGCATACCTTGAATAGTCTTCCCTTCTCCTGTTCAGATTTGAATTTGGATTCTAAATTTTTCTGTGACCTGAATAACCTTCATTTGATCACAGTTATATCTGAAACATAATTAAATGGGTCAATTTGAGCAGAAATATTGTATAATATGAGTTTAGATAAAAAGCTGAAACATAATAGTGAAAAATTTTTTATATAAAAGTAAGCCACTTTATCCAAATATAGCTCCTTCTTTGCAGAAGAATTGCAAGCATGGATTGAGCAAAAGCACTGAGCCAGGCACTCTGCTGGGCACTTTAATCCTCAAAATAAAAGTGCAAAATAGTTGCTATGAGTTGTTTTTACATATCAGAAAATAAAAACTATAAGAAATTAAACAGCTACTAAGTGATAGATCTATAACCCAAATCCAGAGTTATCTGACTCTGGATATTCTTTGTGGTTTCTATCCTGATACTCTGATCAAATCCTAACATCTTGATGCATTTCTTTTTTTATTGTTGTTCAGTTAAAATTGTCCCACATTTTCCCCCATTGCTCTCCTCTGCTCCCCACCCCACTCTCATAGTCAATCCACATCCCATAGTCCATGCCCATGGGTCTTTATATGCTCATTGACCTGCCTCTTTCCCTAATTTCCCCTGTTTTCCTCCCCCCTCCTACTTTCTGGTCACTGTCACCTAATTTTTTATTTCCATGTCTCTGGTTCTATTTTGCTCATTTGTTTGTTTGTTGATTCGTGTGCATTTATAGGTGAGATCATATGGTATTTGTCTTTCAGTGCCTGGCTTATTTCACTTAGCAAAATGCTCTCCAGGTCCATCCATGCTGTCAAGGAAGGTAGGAGTTCTTTCTTTCTGCTGCATAGTATCCCATTGTGTAAATGTACCACCATTTTTTGATCCACTCATTTAATGATAGGCACTTAGGCTTTTTCCAGCACTTGGCTATTGCAAATAACATTCCTATGAACACTGGGGTGTATAGATTCTTTTGCAGGATTCTTTGTGTATAATCCTAGCAGTGGAGCCAAACCAACCTCTTTTATCTGAAATCCTATATATTTACAGTTCATGCAGTTCAATTCATATGAGTTATGTGGAGCATGTATTAGTCTCTCATGGCCTAATATTTTCATTTCATGCACATTAATGCACATGGCCCAAATATCTACAGACATGGACTAAGTACCTGTGATTAATTGTCACTCAGGAAGGCCACCAACTGGTGCAGCATTTCTGATTATGATCTGCAGATCACTTGCATCAGAATTATACAACAATGTACACTGCAAGCAAGTTATTTTGTTGCATCTAAATCTAAGGAACCACTGGCCTAGTTAGTTAGGCCCATCTCCTCAACCCAGATAGAAACTCTTTATGAGGCAGAAATTGTGTAACCATTTTTTGTGTTTTTATTATGCCAAAGGCAATCCTCAGCATAAAATAGATACTTAGTATTGAGACAAACTGCCAAGCCTTGTCCTTAATGTCCCCATCATAGAAAATGTAGTCTCTCTCAATACAGCTACTTTTGAACTGTATTTTTCTACATCCACAGCAAGGTGATTTGTACTCAATTCAATTAAAAAATAACATTTATTCATCTTTACCCTGGCTTGGGGAGGATTGCAGAAAGCTTCTTAGAAGAGATACCCAAGATGATCCTTGAAAAATACACACAAAAAAATTCCAGCATAGAAAAGTGAAAAAAACGTTCCTGGTAGGAGCATTAACATGGTCAAAGTACAGAGATGTGAAATCATACACTCAGTGAAGAACAGAAGAAATTCATCATTATTAGATCATGACTATAAGACATCTTTGTGAGGGAGGCAGGATTTGTGAATAATGCTGGAGAGGTTCAAGGACTCTGACCTTGGCATTCATTCACACTTAGGGGCCCCGGTTCATGTAGGTAATTTTGCATGTAAACAGCATAATTGTGTTAATTTCCCACATGGGTTTATTGGGTCCTCTTTGTACCAACAGATCCAAATCTTAACCAATCTCTTTACAAGACTACAGTTTCCGTTTTCTTTGTCTTCTTTTTCTCTCAGAGAAGATTCCTCTTCTCTGCCCTCAGTAGTCAGAATAAGCCACTAGTTCCAATAATCCCAATATGTTAGTGCTTTAACATGTGAAAAGCTTACTTCTTACTCATGTCACAGTTCTTTCCATGTGAGTTGGGGTGGAGGCAGGATGGAGAAATGAATTTTATCCCACAAGTCCATTGAGGTAACCTGGATGGCTCTGTGTAACTCCACACTCAGGGTCTTTCCCATTAAGCTTACAGATGAGAAAGGAGAGTAAGGATTGTTGTGAAAGATTGTTGTGGACCAAGCCACTTCTGTTCACATCTTGTTGGCCCTTAACTCCATCACATGGCTAAACATATTGCAAGAGAGGATGGAAATATGAGTACCAAGAAAGAAGAAAAGAACACAGATGTTGGTGCACTTGTTAGCCACTTCCCAAATATCAAATCCTTGTCCAGTCACCTTCAAGTAATGCTCTCAGAGGAACATCTTATAAATTCATTGATACTGAAAGATAATGAGACCCAGAAAAAAACATCTTGTAGAATTCTGGTTCATGATCTGACATGTAAAATGGTTGGAAGTGTCATTCTCATTCTAGAGTTAGTATCTGCAGGAATATTTAAACTATGATTGAAGACTTAATGGAGGTTCAGTCTGGATGAGCTTGAGAGTTAAACTCTCCATACACTCATTCTTAGCAAGGTCCTCCAGGTTTCACCATTAGGAGGCCCAGGAGTTTCTCAAGTGAAGATTGGGAAAAAAATCCTCTCCTGTTTCCAACAGCAGGAAGGGGACACTAGCTATTCTGAAATAAAACCAGAGTAGTGTATCCTCCTTTTTAAAAACCCTGTCCTCCTAGGAGAGTATTTTGCTGGAGCCTAATCAACTTTTATTTTACCAGACCCTAACCAACTAAGTAGAAGCCCAAAACCCAACTCCGGAACCTCCTAGCTTTCCTCTTTCACCTAAGGTGTAAAACTTAGTGAAGCGCTTGTGAGGCCAGAACCTAGAGGCACAAGCTCACCACAACCTGAGAGTTTAGAATAGAATTATAGAATATTTTCCTTTCCCCAAACCTTACAACCACAAGAGATTATAGTTGAAAGAACTTCAACGATCATTCTGTACTTAAAAAGAAGTATCTAGGAAAGAGAAAGACAATATTGGAGGAAAAAAACAAGGACACTATGGAAAATTTTAGCATCTGACCTCTAAAGCTACAGCAAATATTACATGTAGTATAACTCCTACTCAAATAAACATAAAATCTCACACTTAAGGCCTTTTGTCTCAATTATTTTTTTTACCTGAAATATCATTATCTGGCATCAACAAAAATCTATAAGGCATACTAAAAGACAAAGACAATCTGAAAAGAGAAAGTTAACTTCAGAACCAGACTCAGATATGGCATTATCAGACCAGGAATTTGAAACAACTATGATTAATATTTTAAGGTCTCTAATGGAAAAATTAGATAACATACAGAAATAGGTGGGTAATAAAAGCAGAGAGATTGAAACTCAAAGGAACTTGTATTCAGGATATTTAAAATATCTATACTTTAAAAATCGAAGTCACTAATTAGGACATCTTATTCATGGAGGTTATTTATCAAGATACTTTTTCAGACAAAGAATTATCTCCTTAAGACTATTCTTGATGCAGCTCCACGTGGAAGTGACTTGCATGTCTCCCAAGGAATGATATCATCTATTTCTCTCTGCTGGTTGTGATGGTAATGCCTAACTGACATGATAAAACTAAGTCATTATCTGTACCCTTAGAGAAATGAGCTATTTACCATAGGAATTAAGACAGAAGTAATCATGGCCAAGCTAATGGGTCATATTCTCATTCTGTATGGACTAGAGCTATGTCTCTTCTGTTCACCACTGGAAAACCAAGGAAATTTCGTTCACTACTTTTGTTTCATAGTATCAACTGTCTCTCTTTTCTGATGCAATGAAACGGACTGTCTGCCATGTTCCAAGTATCACATGAGAGTGCCAATAATAGAAAGGTAAAAATATTTGGCCCCTCAAATTCAGTGAGATCACAGTCTAGAAAAAACTTATAAATATCTGTTGAGAAATCATTCAAAAATTACATCATGAGCACTAGTTAGCTGATGATGAGAAACTAGATCAAGTATGAGAGAACCAATAACCTATTATCCACCAGCACATCAGTGAGCAGTGAAGTCCTATATAGGGATCAATTTCTAAGGAACTTAGAGCGCATAGGAAAAAGTATGAGACTGGTAAAACAACTCATTTAACAATCTAACTACCCAGAAATGTGTAATGATATTTCTTCCTTGAAACACAATCTTTATTCCTCAGTTGATATATCTTAACATTTTTGAGAGCCCCCAATTGACAAAAATCTCTCTTGAACGTAATGTGGAATCATTTAGTGGTCTGCCACACTTGGGTTTCCAGAGACATGCGTCACACTCTGAAGCAGTAATATTACTATATCCTCTCAAAAGAATAATTTTTGCACTGTCAGCCATATGTGACTAACCATATAAAGCAAATTATTGTCAGCTTTGCTCAATGCAATTCTGTATTTATTGTATTTAGTCATAATTCCTCACCTGATGGATAACATTCATTGAGTGATAACAATGTACCCAGCACTCTAAACATTTTACGTAATCTATTTTATACAATCTCTATGACAAATCTATGAGGTAGGATTTAATTTTAGATAAGATGAAATGGCGTACAAGGAAGTTAAATAATTTGTGCAACATTTTACAGTAATCATCTGTGGTAGAACTGCCAAGCTTCTAAGACTGTGCTGTTACCATTACTAGATATTACACATTTCTGTTGAAGTCACCTAAAGTACAACTGACAAATTATAGATATTCTTATCAAAAACAGTAAAAAGTCCGAGTTTTACCTTAGTTGCAAGCTAACAAGAAAGTCTAACACACTTTCATAGGTGCTGCTTGGCTATCACGAGATTTATGGATAAGAGACAAAGAACAGTTTATTACTCATACAATAACCATAGCCAGAGTATCACAATTTTTACATAGGTTCCCCAAGCCCTAAATCCCACAGGACCATGTGGAGAAGGCCAGATGGTGCTTGAATATACAATGGGTTGCATTATAGGAAATAAACCTTGAGCTTAGGAAACTTGACTCTTAAAATGGGCAGGCAGAAAGCATCCTGCCTGTCTGTACTATTAGGCAAGACACTGTATCATCCAATGCTGTCCACTGTATACACATCTTTGAAAAAGATATTGTGGAACAAAGGGAAGTCAGAGCCTCATTCACAAGTGGAGGAGATGCAAAGTACCTCTAAAGAATTTCCTCCCAACAACTCCTATTTCTAAAACATGAACCAATTTCTCTTTTTGTGATAAATCTATGTCTCCTGAAAGAAAAATCTGTGTGGACGATAGTGCAATTTATCTCCTACTCTCCATTATTCTATTCTCTATCGTAGTAACAATCACCTTAGCTTTCAGAGGGCACATGGGTTTCTAAAATAAATACATTTTCCAACTCCCTTGCAAATAGTTGTTATTATATGACAAATATGTAGCTCATTACATTCCAATAGACATGCAATTCAAACTGTGTATGTAATTTAAATTTTTCTCATAGCAATATTTTCTTAAAATTTACTAAGAAAGATGTGAGAGTAATTTTAAGGATATATTATAACCTAATATATCCAAAATATTATCATTACAGCATGCAATTACTATGATAATAGTAATGACATATTTTACATTCCTTTTTATACTAAATCCATTGTGTTTTAAGTATGTACATCTGAACTTGATATTGAGCTACATTTTATCTCCTAATAGCCACACGTGGCTGGGTGCTACTGTGTTGCACAGCACACCTCTAACCAGTGAGATCTGAGAGGAAATGCTATGTGCAATTCCTAAGTTGTATTCTTAAAGGAAAAACAGGGCCCTCTTTGGGGCTTATTTATTCTGCTGCCTTGAAGGGATAATGGTGACGAACCATTATAAGCATAGTAGGACAACAACATATAAAATGACTGGATTTCAGAAAAGTGGAGAATAGAATCCATGAGCTGCTATTCTACTCACACTATTATCAGATAGAAGAAACTATATTGCTTAAGCCATTCATATTTTTGTCTCTTAGAGCAATTAAAACTATATCTTAAGTAGTATAAATTTAAATCAGTCATTTATGTATTATAATTACCAAATGGAGTGTAACCCTGCAAATGTTTCATAAGGTAAGATGTGTGTGTGGGGGAGGATACAGCAAAGATTCAAAGCACAAGATCATCTTACAAATGAATGTATAGTGGCTGAAACACACACTCAAAAGTCATGCCTACTAGAATCCATTTCTCACTAACTTTCCAGAAATGGACAGTTTAGTAACTGCTATATAAATACATTTAAATGTGTTTATTCAATTTATTTTTACTGTATTTTTCCATTACCATTTAGTCCCCTTATACCGCCCCCTCACAGTCACCACACTGTCGTCTATGTCCATGAATCCTTTTTCCTTTTTGCTCCTCAAGCCACCCCTAACTGCCCTCCCCCTCAGCTCTCATCCCGATCTCCATCTATGGGTCTGCCTCTATTTTACGTGTTAGTTCAGATAATTCATTAGATTCCACATATGAGTAAAATCATATGGCATTTGTCTTTCTCTGACTGGCTTATTTCACTTAGCATAATGTTCGGCAGGTCCATCTATATTGTTGCAAAAGGTAACATTTTCTTCTTTTTTTATGTCCAACTAATATTCCACTGTGTAGAAATGAGTAAATGTGTATTTAAAGGCAATGGTGTAGTTGACTCTTTCCTAGATACATGATTAGCCCAGGATAGTGTTTAATCTCTTGCTAGTCCATAAACATGAGCAATAAGAAATAAAGAACAAACTGACAGTAACCAGAGAGGAAGAGGGAGAGGGATAATAGGGGGAAATAAAGGAAAGGCCATCAAGGAACATGTGCAAAGGACAAATGGACAAAGCCAAAGGGGTTAGGTTTGAGGGTGGGACACCAGGATAAATGGGGTGGGAGCTGTAGTGGGTAAAAATGAAGACAATTGTACTTGAACAACAATAAAAATTAAAAATAACATTTTTTGAAAAAATATTTGAATTAGTAAAATAAAACATTAATTAGGGATGATATGGTTTAGAAAGATTGCTAGATACACTGGGAATTGAGTTAGATCCTGAGTGATAGGTAGGGTGTAGTTGACCATATATATTCTTTGATATATGTGTGCGTGTATATATATAAAGTGGGTTATATATATATGTGTGTGTATTTATTTATTCTTATGTAGAGTGTGATATTTTCTCTTTGCCCCATATTGAATTCTATATCAAAAATAGCCCTAACCCTATGTTTCTATCACTAGGTACTTGTTTTACTTTTTTACTACTGATCAGGAGAAATGATGAATGAGATATAAAAGTTATATATTTATAAACAACCTGTCCAGAAGGTATCCATCCATATAATATGAAAAATAGAGACATTTACAAAGGGAGATACTAGATACAGAAAACACTGTACATTGGACAATGGCACCTCAGTCCCCTTGAAAGTAGGCATCTTAGGATCTCACACAGTTCTCCCAGTCACCATCAGCTGCCCCATTGTATTTCCTTGAATCTCATTGATGGTCTGAAATCTCTCCTTTTTCAGAGGTGATTTTAGTTTAGGGAAAAGCCAGAAATTGCAGGGTACCAGATCTGGGCTGTTGGTGGGCACTAAGTCACCTGGGTGATTTGATGTTTCATCAAAATCTCTGCACGAGATGTGATGCTTGAGCAAACACATTGCTGTGATGAAGCTGCCAATCACCAGTTGCCCATAGCTGTGGCCTTCTGAATCATCCAAATAGTTTTTGCAGAGGAATGCCCAGGCTTAACGCAGATCCGTTGTCCTACTCACCCAGTTATTTTGGATGTGATGACCACCCAATACACATGTTCATTCAAGGTGTCTACTCCCCCCGCTAACTAGTACAAAAAGTCATCATTGTGCATGTGTGTGCATTCCAGTCCACTGTCCTTAGCCGCCAGGTTACATAAATGTTGCAAACCCATTTTTATTATAGTAAAAATGGCTGGACTGTTTTCAGACAGACCTTGATATATTTGCTAAATTCGATAATCACTTATGTAAAATTTTTTATATAGCTTTATATAACTAAATGTTATAGGTGTTTTCATTCCATTAAAAACTTTTAGGAAGTATTAATTTTACTGGCTATATAATATACAATCATATTAATACCCTATCACTTATTATTTAATCATTGTTCTTATGTTGGATATTTACATCTCACTTTTGTAACTGATGTTTTTATGTTTGTACAAATAATAGTTGTCTAAATCTCTGGCTATCTCCTTGGGTTTTAGTTCTAGGAAATATACTCATCCAAATGTTCTCAAGAGTTTTGATACATATTGCCAAATATATTACCAGGAATACATGTAAAACTATATATAAATAAAGAAATAAAGAAGCATATATATATATGTATATAGATATAGATATATATACACACATTATCAGTCTCATTCCTTTAAAATTATTTGTCAATTAATTTTTTCATTTTACAAGTAATATCATAGATGTGTGAAAAAATACAAAGAAAGAGAAAAATATTTATTATTTCAACATTTAGAAGTAATATTATAGGTTAACAAAATGCATATCCCTTCTTATATTGAAGAGCCATTCAGCATAATGAACAATTTTTCATACAAAAATATCACCTGATATTATTATTTAAGTTCATAATAGTTTATTGAATAGATGTCATAATTTATTTAATATATTGTGGAACATGTAATTCCACATTTGTGCTATTGAATAAATATTCAAAGTAGACATGTTTGTATGTGTGCTTTGTGCACATATTTAGACTACATTTGAAGAGAAGAATTATTAGATTAACAATTATAAGCCTCTTGAAATCTTTTTTATTTATTTTTTCCTTTTTTTAAATTTATTTTTTTATTGATTATGCCATTACAATTGTTCTATTCCCCCCTTTATTCCCCTTCACCCTACCCCCATCCCCACCATTACCCCCCTTTTAGTTTATGACCATGTGTCTCGAGTTCTTTAGATTCTATATTTCCCGTACCATTCTTGCCCCCCCATCTATTTTCTATCTACTGTCTATGCTACTTATTTTCTGTACCTTCTCCCCCCTTCTCTTCCTCCCACTCCCCTGTTGCTAACCCTCCTTGAGATCTTCATTTCTATGTTTCCACTCCTGATCTAGCTGTTCTTTTAGTTTGCTTTTGTTTTAGGTGCGGTTGTTAATAACTGTGAGTTTGTTGTCCTTTCACTGTTCATGTTTTTTATCTTCTTTTTCTTAGATAAGTCCCTTTAACATTTCATATAATAAGGGCTTGGTAATGATGAACTCCTTGAATTTGATCTTATCTGAGAAGCACTTTATCTGTCCTTTCATTCTAAATGAAAGTTTTCCTGGATAGAGCAATCTTGGTTGTAGATCTTTGGATTTCATGACTTGGAATACCTCTTTCCAGCCCCTTCTTGTCTGTCAGGTCTCTTTTGAGAAATCCGCTGACAGTCTGATGGGAAGTCCTTTGTAGGTGACTGTCCCCTTAGCTCTTGCTGCTTCTAGGATTCTCTCCTTCATTTTAATTTTGGCTAATGTAATGATGATGTGCCTTGGTGTGTTTCTTCTTGGGTCCAACTTCTTTGGGACTCTCTGAGCTTCCTGGATTTCCTGGAAGTCTATTTCCTTTGCCAGATTGGGGAAGTTCTCCTTTATTATTTGTTCAAATAAGTTTTCCACTGCTTGCTGTTCCTTTCCCCCTTCTGGTACCCCTATAATTTGGATGTTGGAGCATTGAAAGATGTCCTGGAGGTTCCTAAGCCTCTCCTCATTTTTTTGAATTCTTGCTTCTTCACTCTTTTCTATTTGGCCATTATTTGCTTTCTTTTGGTCCACTCCATTGATTTGAGTCCCGGTTTCCTTTTCATCGCTATTGGTTTCCTGTGCATTTCCATTCATTTCAATTAGTTTCACCTTCATATGTTTGTCTAATTTGTGGCTATAATCAACCAGTTCTGTGAGGATCCTGATCACCAGTGTTTTAAACTGTGCATCTGAGAGTTTTGCTATTTCTTCATTGCTTAGATTTATAGGCTCTGGGGCTTTGAGATCTTCTTGAGCCATTTTTGGTCTGTTCTCGCCCGTTAAATATGAGGAGGGGAGCCTTGGACTCCCAGGTCTCTGGGTTGTGACTCTGTATGTAGGGGCGTGGTCAGAGCGGGAACTGGCGGCCCCCTCTGCTGTTACGTGCCACTGGCTGAGGTGCAGAACCCTGGGTGGTTCACCGGGGCCAGGCCGCTCAGAGTCGCTGGGTTATGACGCTGTATGTCGAGGTGGGGTCAGAGCGGGGAAATGGCAGCGCCTTCCGCGGCTGCTCGCCGCAGGGACCGCTGGGTCCCGGTCCAATCACCCACTCCCTTGCTTGTCTATCCACACGCGAATAACCCGCAGCCCTGCTCCCTCGCTGTTTCCCCGCGGTCGCTTGCTGAGTTGCCCACCAGGTCCAACCCTGCGCCTGGATTCCGTGCGCCTGAGTCCGTCTGACCAAGTTTTCCTGTGCTACTCTGCTCCACCAGCTGCTGCTTTCACCCCTCTTACTGGTCAGGCTGAAGAATTTGTTGTTAACAGACTTCCGAAAAGTTCAATTTTCTGTGTTCTGGCTATGTTTTCTGTTGCTAATATTTAGTTATCTCTAAACTTGGTTGTGTGAGAAAGCACCGCGTCTCTGCCTATGCCTCTGTCTTGGTGGAAGTCTTTTTTTCCTTTTTTATTGAGTTTATTGAGGTGACAGTGTTTAACACAATGATGCAGTTTTCAAGTGCACTATTTCACAACACATCACTGGTATGTTGTGTTGTGTGTTCGCCACACCAAGTCAAGTCTCCTTCCATCAGCATTTATTACCCCTATACCCTTCCCCATTCCCATCCCTACTGGAAATCACCACACTATTGTCTGTGTCCATGAATGATTTTCTTTTTTGCTCAATCATTTTATACCCCTACCCAGCCTCCCAACCCCTAACCTCTGATAGTTGTTAGAAGGCTCTCTACCTATGAATCTGTCTCTATATTGCTTGTTAGTTCATTTTGTTTATTGGATTCCACATATGAGTAAAATCATATGGTACTTGTCTTTCTCTGATTGGTTTATCTCACTTAGCATAATGCTCTCCAGGTCCATCTATGCTGCTACAAAAGGTAAGATTTGTTTCTTTTTTACAGCCAAGTAGTATTCCTTTGTGGAAATGTACCATGGCTTTTTTATCCACTCATCTACTGATGGATATTTGGGCTGCTTCCAAATCTTGGCTATTGTAAATAATGCTGTAGTGAACCTATGTGTAATTATATTTTTTTCAAATTAGCGTTTTGGGTTTTTGTGGACATAAAGTGTCTTTGAGAAAGGTAATATCAATTTGTACTCCTAACAGCAATAAATGAGATCTTCTTGCCCTCAACTTTATTGATTGATAGGCAAAAGTAGTATTTCATTGATTATTTCAATTTATTGCTCTGATTAGTCACAATGTTAAATCAATTTCTCTCATTTATTGAGACTTCTTTTCAAGTTATATTTCAAGGTATATATAGAAGTTGAGTGTCGAGAATCTGAACTTTTCAAAAGTTTTTTAGACATTTCCTACGTGCGCAGAAGTTTAAAAAATCTTCACCAGGGAAATTTTAGGGTCAGCCCCATGCAGAGTTTTACTTTCTTCTTTAGATCCAATGCATCCTCAACTCAACAGACCAATGGCTTTTGATATGTTCCTTTACATTAACAATCATATTCATCATTTGATTTTGCATTTGAATTTAGAATATCCAATATAATTCTTCTTCGATAAAACTTATTGGCAGCTGTTGTTTTTGTTGTCTATCATCAACTTTGGCTTTGTTTTTCTGATATATTACATAAATAGAAAACACTCTGCAAGACAAGGTATAAAAGGGCTTAAAATTAAGCAAACCACTTACCATTTGTCTGTGGACCAGTAAAAGCACTTTGAAGTGTACTCTATTTTAAATAGCACCTTTACGTAATGGCCTCATTATACCCAGAGAGACGCTGGAGACTCATGCAGACTGAAATCCTAGAGAAATATGACATATAAAATAAGTCTGGGATTCTGTAAAAGTTGAGGTAATTGCTTTTCTGATAGTTCCTCATTACTTAGAAGTAAATTAAGTCTGAATCAGAGACCAGCATATAAGGAGAAATAAAAATTAGTAAAAGTGCAGTTTCATGCTGCCAAGTCAGGTGCAACTGTGGTCCACTCTGGGGCCTGTAGGAAACCAGAGGGAAATTTATATCCTATCCATGATTCTTCTTTTAGCCTAATAGTTTTTATACTCTCATATAATTTGTTTCCATAAATGTCACATATCAGCCCATTTGCACTGTAGAAATATCACAAGGTATGATGAAATACAGGGGCTAAACTTCAGTTTTCCAGACAGAAAGAAGTGTTTGGACACTGTAACATGTGAGAGACATAGAGAGGACTTTCATTTGGCCAAGTCCACCGGGAGTGAAAAGCACTAGAATCAAAGAGCTCTTGTTGCTCTTTGTGAGACCAGTTTGTCATTGCAAGCCAATTTCTCATGAACAGATGTCCATGCAACTGTTGCTGTGGTTACAGTTAACAAATAGGTTTTTGGAAAGTGAATCAAATCTATATGCAATATATAATCATTGTATTAAAAGTACTTCCACAGAGTCAGAAGAATAAACTTAGTAATGCTGTATAGCATTTTGAAATTACAGAGTTGATCTTTGGTCTTAGTGTATTTGGACCAATGAAAACAGGCTCAGAACTGTTTAAAAAATTATTAGGAAGTGAGAGAAAGCTTTGAATCTATTTTTAGGACCAATGCAATTTAGAGCCCCAAGAAAGTGTGTACATTATTTTAAAAAACATAAAAATAGATCTGGCAACTTTTTTGACAGTATGTTCAAGAATATTAAAAACTGGGTTAAGAAAATATTTTTAAGTTTATTCAAGATTCTTCCTCTGTAATGTAGACTAGAGCTTTCCCCCTCATTCTTCTTTTACTTATAGGTAAATTATTAGTTATAAATCTGTGTAGACATGCTTAAGTAACCCATCTTTTTCCTAAAAATTCTGTTTAGATAATTTGCCAGTTTTACTTTTATTAAATTCTGGGGTTATATTGGTTAATAGGATCATATAGGTTTTGCATGTACATTTCTATGATCCATGACCTTTATATATTGTGTGCTCACCATCCAAAGTCAACTCATCTTCCATTACTATATATTTGACTCTCTTGACCCTTTGTCATCCCCCAATGCCTTCCCTCTGCTAAACACTACACTATTGTTTGTGTCCATGAGTTTCAGTTTTATATCCCACATATGAGTGAAATCATAGGTTTCTTAGCTTTTTCTAATGAACTTATTTCACATAGCATAATATTCTTTCAAGGTTTATCCATGTTGTCACAAATGGCAGTATTTCATCTTTTCTTATGGCTGAGTAGTGTGGCATAGTATATATTTACCATATCTTCTTTATCCAATTCTCAATCGAAGGACACTTTTGTTGTCTCCATATGTGCCACCATGAATAATGCTGCAATAAATATAGGGTTGCATGTATCTTTGAGAGTTAATACATTTTGATTTTTGGGTAAATACCCAGAAGAGATACTTTTTTTCCCATATTCATTTTATTGAGGGTTTTAATCATAAATGGATGTTGTATCTTACCAAAAGCTTTTCCTGCATCTATTGCTATTGGGATTTTTGTGCTTTCTTTAGTTAATGTGGTATATTACAGTGATTGATTTGCATGTGTTGAACCATCCTTGTGCCCCTGGAATAAACTCCACTTGATCATGAGGTATTCTATTACAACGTATTGAAAAGAAAGGTGCATTGTATTTTACAATGTACTCAATGTGTTAGTGTTTTATTTAGGATTTTTGCATCTGTATTCATCAGAGATACTGGTTTGTAGGGTTTTTGTGTGTGTGTGTGTTATCCTTGCCAGGTTTTGGTGTCAGGGTTATGTTGGCCTCATAAAATGTGTTAGAAAGTATTGCCTCTTCTTTCAATTTTTTGGAAGAATTTGAGATGGATGGGTACCAAATCTTTGAATGTTTGGTAGAATTTACTCATGAAGTCATATAGTCCTGGACTTTTATTTTTGGAGAGGTTTTTGATGATTGTTTCCAGTTATTCTCTGCTTATTGGTCTATTTATATTTTCCAACTTTTCATGATTCATCTAGGAAGGTTATATATTTCTAAGAACTTGACATTTCTTCTAGGTTATTGAATTAGTATATAATTTTTCATACAATTCTAATATGATCCTTTGTATATTGTGATGTCTGTGGTAACCCATCCCCTTCATTTCTGATTTTATTTGTATGAATCTCTTCTCTTTGTTTCCTTAGTAAGTCCAGCTAGGAGTTTTTCAATTTTATTAATCTTTTCAAAGAACCAGGTCTTTCTTGTACTATTTTTTGTATAGTCTTTTTATTCTCTATTTCATTCAATTCCCCTTTAATTTTTATTATTTATCTTCTCTGCTGACTTTGAATTGCTTCTGTTTTTTTTTTTCTAGTGGTTTAAGATGTAATATTAGTTTGTTTACTTGGAATTTCTTGTTTCTTGAGGTAGGCCTGTAATGATATAAACTTCCCTCTTATTACTGATTTCACTGTATCCCCGAAATATTGATATGTTGTAGTGTCATTCTCATTTGTCCATATATCTTTTTGAAAAACCTTCAACCAAGGATATATGCCATTAATTTTTAGAGAGACAGAAAGAGACAGAGAGAAACACTGATGTGAAAGAGAAACATCAATCATCTCCTACTAGGTTTTGGGTTTGACGCCAGACCAGGATTCAAACCCAGAACCTAATTATGTGCCGTGACTGGGAATCAAACACATAACCTCTTTTGGTGGAGGGGATGGTGATCCAACCAACTGAGCCACCTGGCCAGGGCTCTGTATATCTTTTGATTTTTCCTTTTATTTCCCATATGATCCCGTCATTTTGTGATAATACATTATTTAATTTCCACATATTTCTGGGTTTCTAAAGCAATGTGGTTAGATAATATGTTTGGTATAATTCAATTTTCTTGAGTTTGTTGAAGTTAGTCTTGTGATTCAACATATGTTTTATCCTTAAGAATATTCCATGTGCACTGGAGAATGTGTAATCTGATATTCTGGAATGAAAGGCTCTGTAAATGTCAACTGTTCATTTGGTTCAATGTGTCATTTAAGACTGATATTTCTTTATTGATTTTCTGTTTGGATCATCTATCTAGAGCTTTCAATGGAGTATTAACATCCCCAACAACAATCATGTTTTTTTCTGTGTCTCCCTTTAGTTTTGTTAGTAATTGCTTTGTGTATTTTGGTGCTCCCTGATTGGATGCATATGTATTAAGAAGTGTTAAGTCTTCTCGATGTAGTGTCCCCTTTATAATTATAAAATGTCTGGCTTTGTCTCATTAATTTTTTTATCCTGAAATCTGTTTCTTTCGGATATAAGTTGACCATACCTGCTTTTCTGTGGATGATATCTGCTTGGATAATCATTTTTCACCCTTTCACTTTAAGTGTAACTTTGTCTTTGCAACTTAAATATATCTCCTGAAGGCAGCGTATGGTTGTTTATTTTTATTTTTTTACCCAATATACCATTCTGTGCCTATATATTGGTGACTACAGTCCATTGACTTTTAATGGACTGTAGTAATTATTGATGTATTAAGCTTTTCTATATTCATTTTATCTTTTGTTTTCTGGTAGCTCTGTTCTTCCATTGATTCTTTTTGTTTGTGTTTCTGTCTGTTGTTTGGTGGTATTCCATATTTCTTTTCTGTTTTCTCTTCTTTTAAGCTATGTGGCTCAGCTCTGGTTTTCTTGTGTGTTGTTACCATTAAGTTCATGAAAGAATTTAATATCTATCTATCTATCTATATATATATATTTAGTTCTTCATGTATACAGTGGTCCTTTTTCTTTTGAATGTTTCTATCTCCATCCTCCTTTACAAATTCAGTGCTCTACCCCTTCTCTTTGATGTTTTTATTTTCACAAATTATTCCTGTTTATACTGTAAGTTTGTAATTTGCCAGTTTTGTTTTGTAATTATTTATTTATAAACAAAGTACAGTCCATTATATTGTCATATCAAGATATAGTCACCCACTTGCTTTAGTGTTGTTTTGCTTTAGGCTGCTGCTTTATTCCAGAAAATTAATTTGCATGTGCAAATAAGAGAAGTGTCCAAACATGATTTATTTTATAGAAACTAGTGATTAGATTTATAGGTTTTAAATATTGATGACAAAATTATTCAAACCATTTATCTTAATTGGTGGTGCTGGTTGATAGGTATATGTGAACCACCTGTATTCTCTTTGCAGCTATTCTGTAAGCCTATATTATTTTAAATAAAAATAATTGAAAGTAATATAATAATTTATTTGATAATTACTTATAGATTATAATGATAATGATGACTAATATTGAGTATATGTGCCTAGCACATATACTAGACAACACCTTTTAAAAATGCTTTATGCCAGATACATACCTTATTCTTTTTCTTTTTTTATAACAACTCTTTTATTAAAAGACACCAGCAAGCTGATGGCAGATTTGTTACTCCCTTTGTGATTAACATAACCTTTAACTTGATTCTAAATATGGATAAAATTTTGAGAAATTAAATACATCCTTTCATTAAAGGAAACTTTTGGTTAATAAATGTGGTAAATGTGAATAAATGGGTATATGTGAATGCCTGATTTGACTTAATTAATAAAGTATTAGTTAAAGAAATGTGCTCTATCATACATATTATAATTGCATAAAGGATAATAGGGATTTATTTTTCAATGACTGAATGAAGACACTGAATGATGAATGTTAAAACTTCATAAACTGTAGAGGAAATTTAATTACCATGGATAATGCTTTTTTTATTTGGGGGAAGGATTATAACTGTAAACATGATTCTATAGAGTTTTGGTTGTGGTGTTTATGATAGCAATACAAATAACCTTCAGTTCTATGGCTGTCTGCCTAGTTTCAGGCATAAACACACAATCTAATCCAGTAGCTTTCAAAGTTGTCTGGATCTCAGAAGTCTCCCTCCAGAACCTCATTAGAGATGTGGAGTGTCTCTTGTTGACCCAAGATGATGTTCTAGAACTCTGTGTCTCTGTCCTTTTCTTCTTTAGGAGCACTAGAATGAAGGTAGAGTTTGGTTACAGTTTGGTATAGATTTGAAAGTCACTGCTGAAACAATTGAAATGCTAAACATAGTTGTATACCTGGATAGAATAAGAGAGCAAAGACCACTTCATTAATTTTCTCCAGCTCAGCCTTAGTGATTTTTTTCTTGGTATCCATTAAGAAGCTCTCAGTTGCAAAAGATATAAAGCTCAAGCAAAAATGTTTTAGCAAGAAGAAAATTTTATCCTTGCGTAGCTAATGGGTCTTAGGATAGGGCTTGCTCCAAAGCCTGAAACAGAGGTTTTAATTTCATCATTAAGAAACACTTATAAAGGACTCATGGACAAACCAAAGAGGGGTAGGATCAAGAGAGGAAAGTGGGGGTGGCTAGGGTGTGGGTATGTAGTGGGGAGGAAATGGAGACAACTGTACTTGAACAACAATAAAAAATGTGGAAGAAAATAAGCAGTTTTTTTTTCCATTTCTCAAGTCTGACTTTGGCTGTGCACCTCTATTCCCAGGAACTAAAGGGTGGTCTGTCCATGGCCATAGGATGACTATAACCTCTCCAGAACCAGTGCTTTCTCAGTTTCAGTTCATGGATAAGAACAAGAGTATCATTCTAAAAAGTTTCTGTATGAAGATTCACTAAGTCCCATTGTATCTTACAATGGGACTTACATTGGGACATGAACCAAATATATGGATTGATTGGTACATTAATTGACCTACAGGTAAGTCACAGACTAAACTTTTGAAACAGATAAAAGCTGCCGTCGAAGCATAGGAGCTGAGTTTGGGGGTGAGAGTGGATCCTGGTGGAAACTGAGGTAGAGTGAACAGAAAATGAGATATAGATATGAAAAATCAAAAATAGTAAGTGCTTACTGCTTCTTCTATAACTGATGTAGTTTATTCACTAACTCATTTCTTTACAAAACTTTTAAAATTTTATTTCTGTATATATTTTTATTATTATTCAAGTACAGTTCTCTTAATTTTCCTGACACCACCTTTCCCTGCCACAGCCAATCCACCTCCTACCCTCAATTTTGCCTACCGATGGCTTTGTCCATGTGTCCTTTATACATGTTCCTTGATGACCATTTCCCTTCTTTGCCCCATTGTCCCCCTGCTCTCCCCCACCCCTCTAGTTACTGTCAGTTTGTTCATTTCAATGTCTCTGGTTGTATTTTGCTTTCTTATTTGTTTCTTTAAGTTCCACTTTCAGGTGAGATCATATGGCATTTGTCTTTCACTGCCTGTCTTATTTCACTCAGCATAATGCTTTCCAGTTCCATTCATGCTGTTGCAAAGGGTAGGAGCTCCTTCTTTCTTTCTGCTGCATAGAATTTCATTGTGTAAATGTACCATAGTTTTTTTTTTTATCCACTCACTTACTGATGGGTACCGAGGTTGCTTCCAGCACTTGGCTATTGTAAATTGTGCTGCTATGATTATTGGGGTGCATAGATTCCTTTGAATTGGTGTTTCAGGATTCTTAGGGTATAATCCCAGCCAGAGAATCGCCAAGTCAAAAGGCAGTTCCATTTTTAGTTTTCAAGGAAAGCCCATACTATTTTCCACAGTGGCTGTACCAGTCTGCATTCCCAACAATGTACTAGGGTTCCCTTTTCTGCACAGTCTCATCAGCACCTCTTGTTCACTGACTTGTTAGTGATGGCCATTCTGACCAATGTGAAGTGGTATCTCATTGAGGTTTTAATTTGCATCTCTCTGATAGCTAGTGATGTTGAGCATTTTTCATGTGTCTATGGGCCCTCTGTGTATCCTCCTTGGAGAAGCATCTGTTCAGGTCCTTTGCCCATTTTTAACTGGGTTGTTTGTCTTCCTGAAGTAGAGTCATGTGAGTTTTTTATATATTTTGGAGATGAAACCTTTGTCTGAGGTATCATTAGCAAATATATTTTCCCATACAGTTGGTTTCCTTTTCACTTTGGTGACATTTTCTTTAGCCATGCAGAAGCTTTTTATTTTGATGAAGTTTCAGTTGTTTATTCTTTTCTTTATGTCCCTTGTTCCAGGGGACATATTGGTGAAAATATTGCTGCATGGAGTATCTAAGATTTTCCTGCCTGTGGTCTCTTCTAGGACTTTTATAGTATAGTGAATTATATTTAAGTCTTGTATCCATCTTGAGTTTATTTATGTGTATAATGTAAGTTGGTCATTGAGTTTCATTTTTTTTTTTGCATGTAACTGTCCAGTTCTCCCAACACCATTTGTTGAAGAGGCTATTTTTACTCAACTTTATGCTTCTGCGCCCTTTGCCGAATATTAATTGACCATGGAGACTTGGGTTTATTTAAGGACACCCTATTCTGTTCTATTGATCTATGTATCTGTTCTTATGCCAGTACCAGACTGTTTGGATTACAGTAGCCTTGTACTATAGTTTGATATTGGGTATTATAATTCCTACTACTTTGTTCTTCTTTCTCAAAATTGTTTTGGCTATTTGGGGTAATTTATGGTTCCATAAAATTTTTTGAAATGTTTGTTCTGTATCTGCAAAATATGTCTTTGGTATTTTAGTAGGTATTGTACTGAATTTATAAGTTGCTTTGTGTGGTATGGACATTTTGATGATGTTAATTCTTCCAATTCATGAACATAGTATATGTTTCCATTTATTTGTGTCTTCTTTAATTTCTTTCTTCAGTGTTGTATAGTTCTCTGAGTACAGGTCTTTTGCCTCCTTGGTTAGGTTTATTCCTAGGTACTTTATTTTTCTTGTTGCTATATCAAATGGGATTTTCCCCCCTGATTTCTGTTTCTGATATTTCATTGTTGGTGTACAAAAATGCCTTTGACTTCTGATTATTGACTTTGTATCCCATTGTTTTTCCAAATTCACTTATTAGGTCAAGTAGTTTTATGGTGGAGTCTGTAGGGTCTTCTAAGTACACTATCATGTCATCTGCAAACAATGACAGTTTTACTTCCTCCTCCAATTCAGATGCCTTTTATTTATTTTTCTTGTCTGATTGGTGTGTCTAGGGACTCCAATACTTTGTTGAATAGAAGTGGTGAAAGCGGAAGTCCTTTATTTGTTCATTATGTTAGTGAGAAAGCTCTAAGTTTTTGCCCATTGAGCATGATGTTGGCTGTAGGTTTTTCAAATATGACCTTTATTATATTGAGGTATACTCCTCTATTGTCACTTTGCTGGGTGTTTTTATAATAAATGGGTGCTATACCTTATCAAATGCTTTTTCTACAACTATTGATCTGATAATGTGATTTTTGTCTTTCCTTTTGTTTATAATGATATATTACATTCATTGATTTGGGAATGTTGTACCATCCTTGAATTTCTGGGATGAATCTCACTTAATTGTAATGTATAATCCTTTTAATGAATTTGGATGCAATTTGCCAATATTTTGTTGAGGATTATAACATTTATGTTCATTAGTGATATTGGCCTGCGGTTTTCTTTCTTTATTGTGTCTTTATCTGGTTTTTGGGATTGCAATGATACTGGCCTCATAAAAAGAGATTGGGAGGCTTCTGTCTTCTTTGATTTTTTGGAATAGTCTGTGAAAGGTAAGAGTTATCTCTTCCTTAGACGCTTTGGAAAATTCTCCCATGTAACCGTCTGGTCCAAGGCTTTTGTGTTTCAGGCATTTTTGATTAGTGCTTTGATTTTACTGTTGTTGGTCTGTTCAAGCTTTTTGCTTCTTCTTCATTGAGTTTTGGAGGATTATATTTTTCTAGAAATTTGTCCATTTCATCCAGGTTTTCAAATTTCCTGGCATATAGTTCTTTGTAGTAATTTCTTACAATCCTTTGTATTTCTGTGGTATCAGTTGTAATCTCTCCTCTTTCCTTTCTGATTTTATTGTATCCTCTCTCTTTTTTTTCTTGATGAGTCTGGTTAGAGGCTTATCAATTTTGTTTATCTTTTCAAAGAACCAGCTCCTAAATGTATTGATCCTTTGAATTGTTCTTTAGTCTCCATGTCAGTTAATTCTTCTCTGATCTTGATTATTTCCTTCTTTCTACTCACTCTGTGCTTTGTTTGTTGTGATTCCTCCAGTTCTTGTAGCTGTAAAATTAGGTTGTTTATTTGAAATGCTTCTTTATTTTTTAGGTAGGCCTATATTGCTATGAACTTCCCTCTCAGGACTGTCTTCTATGTGTCCCATAGGTTTTGGACTATTGTGTGTTCATTTTCAGTTGTGTCCAGGAACTTTTTATTTCTTTCTTGATCTCTTTATTAATCAATTCATTGTTTAATAGCATGCTATTCAGTCTCCATGAGTTTGAATGTTTTTGAGTTTTTTCCTTGAGATTGGTTTCTAGTTTCAGTTCCTTGTGGTCTGAGAAAATGCTTGATAAGATTTTGACTTTCTTAACTTTGTTGAGGCTTGTTTTGTGTCCTATTATGTGCTCTGTCTTTGAAAATGTTTTATGTGCATTTGAAAAGAATGTGTATTTTGCTTCTTTAGGATTAAAGATTATATATATATATCTGTTAAGTCTATTTGATCTAAGACATCATTCAGTTCCACAATATCCTTGTTGATATTTTGTTTGGAAGACCTATCCACTGTTGATATTGGGGTGTTAAATTACCTAGTATAAGTGTGTTGCTGTCTATATCTTTCTTGAAGTCCTCCAAGATTTTTCTTACATATTTGGGTGCTCCTATGTTGGGTGCATATATGTTTATGTTTATGTCTTCTTGATGAATTCTTCCTTTCAGTATTATAAAGTATCCTTCTGTGTCTTTTCTTATAGCCTTTGTTTTGAAGTCTATTTTGTCTGATATAAATATTGCTACCCCAGCTTTTTTTTTTTCCTATCTGCTTGGGATAATTTTTTCCAACCCTTCACTTTCAATCTGTATAACTCTTTGTTCTGAAGTGGGGCTCTTGTAGGCAGCATATGTGTGGGTCATGTTTTCTTATCCATTCAATTACCCTGTGTCTTTTGATTGGAGCATTTAATCCATTTACATTTAAGGTTATTATTAATACTTATTCATTTCCATTTTGCCCCCTTTGTATCTGTATTTTTCTCTCTCTCATTTTTTTTATCCTCTTAAAGCAATCGCTTTAAGTATCTTGCAGTGCTGGTTTGGTGGAGGTGTATTCTTTTAGCCCTCTTTTTTTCTGGGAAGCTCCTTACTTGGCCTTCCATTTTAATTGAGAGACTTGCTGGGTAGAATAGTGTTGGTTGCAGGCATTTGCTTTCCATTATTTGGAATATTTCTTGCCATTCCCTTCTGGTTTACAGCATTTCTGTTAAGAAGTCAGCTGCTAGCCTTATTGGAGCTCCCTTGCATGTTACTTCCTGTTTCTCCCTTGCTGCCTTTAGGATTTTCTCTTTGTCTTGGAATTTTGTCATTTTAATTATGATGTGTCTTGGAGTGAGCTTCTTTGGGTTCCTCTTGATTGGGATGTTCTGTGCTTCCTCAACTTATATGACTTTTTTCTCTCATTAAGTTTTGAAATTTTCTATCATTACTTTTTCAAACAGTTTTTTTTTTATCCTTTGCCCCTCTTCTCCTTCTTATACTCCTATTGTATTGGTATTATTACATTTTATGTTGTCCTGCAGCTCTCTTAACCCCACTTCATAATTTTTAGTGTTTTTCTTTTCTTCCCTTTTTTGGAAATTTTTTTCTACCTTTTCCTCCAGCTCACTGATTGGATATTCTGCTTCATCTAGCCTGATTTTGATTCCTTCTACTGTGTTCTTCAATTCAGAAATTCTATTTTTATTTCCTCTTGGCCCTTGTTGATTGTTTCTATGTCCTTTTTCATGCTGATATAGTTTGCAGCGAGTTCATCATAGTTTCCCTATAGTTTTTGGTAATTGTCCTTGAGCTCATTGAGCTTCCTTATAACCGAAGTTTTGAACTCTTTGATAGTTCACTTTCCTCTATTTCATTTAGTACTCTTTGTGAGGATTCCTCCTTTCTTTTCGATTGGGTGCTGTTTCATAGTCTTCCCATTATTTGTGAAGCTTCTCCTTAAATTGATCTGTTTTGATTTCCTCACTTTGTGGTATAAACTTCTATGGAAGACCTGTGAGATTCAGTGGTGCAGTCTCCTTGATCTGGTGAACCTGAAGCTCTTGAGGGTACACTTTATACCATTCATGTTGGCTCTCTGGATGTAATTGTGTTTTGGTTATTGTAGGTTATTCTTTGGTGGTCCTTCCCTTCAGCTGGTTGACTAAGGGTCATTCCACCCACCATGTCTTGAATGCTGTTGTATAGGTGCTGCCAGGACAAAGCAACAAATTCCAAGAAACAAACTCGCACTCACAAAAATAACTCCCCCAGTAATCCCACTATCAATAGCAAATGAACCAATATTAATAAGGATAGAAAGTGATTAAGACTACTATAAGAAAGAAAAATGAATATGAGGTGACCAACTAAAGGATAAATGATTTTGAGAAGATAGAAGGAGGGGCACTAATAAGAATTGGGAATTGGAGCAATGCAAAGGGGGAGAGTAACATTTACATCATGAATAAAAAAAACGACAAAGGCAGACTGGAATATGAGAAGGGAAGAGTATACTATTGGGTTTAAAAATAAAATAAAATAAAACAAAACAAAATAAAGAAAGAAAGATAATAAGAAAGGGAAAAGTAAATAAATAATAAAAATATAGTAGCCAAATTGGAGAGAAAGATCTACTATAGCACTATCGGTATCAAATGAGGTAAAATTGATATAGGTGGGATGGGAATAGGAGGGGAAAAAAAGAAAGAAAGAAAAGCTTAAGAGATATCTAGAGGAATGGGAAGTGTCTTTGAAATGACAAAGGGAGCACGTATACTAAGAGTGAGAAACAAAAACCAGGCTAAGACAAGGGAAAATTAAAATTGTAGATGAAAAGAAAAAAAGAGAATAAAGAAAAATAAAGGACAGGATGAAAGAGAAAAAGAAGAAAGAAAAGGTAGACTAACACAGGGCAAGATTAAAAATTTGAGATAAAAAAAGAGTAGGAGAGGGGGCTGGTAAAATTTGAGATTTGAAATATAAAATTAGTGTGAAGATCTATAGATAAAATTGTAAGAATGCAAAAACAACTACCCTACCCACCACGAATTAGCAAAGCTTTTTTAAAGTTTTTACTGTGTGTCTACTTTTATGTTAGTTGGACAAATGCATAAATTAGTTACTCTCTATGTATTTCCTGTATCTTAATAGAGCAAACTGTATCATACATATACGTAAAACTCTATATTATTTTATCTATTGGTCTAATAAATCTATCTGGGAATGATTCACTATGTGCACTTTTAACAGAATGTGTTCATTTCCTAAATATTTGAAGCTGAGAAAACCGTCACTACTACCCCCCATTTTCACACATTTCAGTGTTATTGGCAGAAAACTGAAAATGACTTAGTATTTTCCAATACCACTTACGGTATGTTAACCATATTCAATAGGATATAAAGGAAAAATTGTATACTCCATGTATCAAACATTAGATTATGTGTAAATTCTAACCAAACACTGTTGAAACTCAGCTCTAAGAAATCACAGAAACCCTTTTCTTGCTTCATATTTAAAGGTAAAGACTACATCATGATTAATACCTTTTATATAGATCAAAACATACAAATCATAAGATGTAAAGACACTAAGCTAGTCTAAGAAGGAATAAATATTCCTGTTTATGTCAAAGTAATGTGAAACAGATTGCATGGGCTTCATAGGAAATTAAATATAAATTTAATATAAATATAAATATAAAGTTCAATGGAATGTTATACTAAAAATCAGTGCTATTTCAAAACTAAATGCACAAATGACAGTTCTCTTCAAAATGTTGTCTAAACTCATTATTATATGGAATGTTTACTATCTATGCAGAAAAAATTAATATCTAATTTATAGAAATACATATAGCAATGGAGTAATATAATAAAATTTGCACATTTTAGCTTGCAAACATCCTTAATTTAGTGAACAATGTACTTTAAATTACAGGAAAAACATAGTACTATATGATATCATATGAATTAAGCCTAAATCTCTTCATAATATTTTTTATTTTGAAATGATTTATAAATAATTTTAGTAGGGGCATAATGGTTAAATGTGAGTTCAAATTGTCTATGAAGAATGAATTAGAACAGTCAGAAAAAAGTCGGAAAGTACCAAAGACAACAAGGATCCATATATAAATAGGAGACCCTTTTGTGTATTCCCTTGCCAAACAATCTGGAGCAGGGTACAAAATGTGATGCTCCGCTGTGGCATGCTGCCAACTCACAGGGTACCTAGAGGTGAGTGGCATTGGTGTACATGTAGACATGTCTTTGTCAGATAATATACACATGACAGCACATATCTGGCACAGAGTAATCTCCTTAGCTTAGGGAAATTAAGAGGAGAGAAAATTACAGCAATAAAAGTACAGCTTTTTATTCCTCAGAAGATGATATCTGAACTTTGTATGTTTGCAGGGTGATTGAGAGTTCTCTATAGATGGAGCAGTTGTCTCGCCCAGTAAAATGTAAATATTGAGTCTTCTAAGTCTTGGTTGCATAACAAGAAGTTCCATACACATCTTCACCTGCCTTCTGCGTGCTTCATGGCTTCCTTCTTTCTGTCGAGCACCAGAGCAAAGGCCTCGTTATCTATACGCAGGTATCCTTGCTTCCCCACATTGGTCTGTCACAGATTCTGAACTTTATCCTTCCAATTTCTCTTTGTTCTCCATTTCTTTAGTTCTGCACATCCATAGATAGAACCCTTAGAATTCTACCCTTCCTGCCCCAGAAAACCCTTCCTTGAAAGATATCCCAGGTGAGGTGTGCATATCTTGAGTCTCTGCTGCAAAAAAAATGATCATTTCTACTTTCATTTATTTGGTCTAAAAACAGCATAACACAGAGAAGACAAAGATTAACAAATAGAATCAATAAAGAATTGTTTACAAATTGCACCAACAGAACAGCTGATTCTTTAGCACCATATAAGACCTCCTACATTTCCAAGTAGAAGATATTGTAAAATAGTTAACTAAGTGCTTTGTCCCATTGATTAAGGAAGGAAGAGGATGATGGGGGAAAAAACAACTCAGGACTAAGGAGTAGTCTGTTATAGAATGTCAGGGCTTAGAATGAGTGCAGAAGTTTCTCATTCAAGATTGATAGTATTGTCAAAACCAATACAGTGGGCAGAGTGAGGCACCAATGAGAAATCAAAATCCAAAAAAGCTAAACCACAGTTCCAAAGGGTCTGGCAATAGAATAAACTAATACAACTTAAGTATAATCCAAGGTGCCTAGTGGTATCATTCTTGTATGAGTTATATTCACTCAAAGAAATATAGTCAGATGTCTAAAGGTAATTGGAAGGTATCCCAGTTTTTAACTGTATAGTTAAAGGAAATCTAATTAAAAATGAAATGGATACTTTTCAAAATTACTTCTACCATCACCCTAAATTGTCTTTTTTCTAAGTAGTGGTCCAGTGGCTTTTTACATACTATACCCCCTCCTGCCTCCTCTCCAGCCAGAACAACTTTTCTGTTTTCCTACTGCCTTTTAAAATGATTTATTTTTATTATGCAACTTGACAGACTTCCCTGCTTCTGTGCCTCTCAACTACCCATATTCTTGACAAACAAGTAGCTATACCAAAAAAAAAAAACCCAGCAATATGATTGTTATATTTAGTTATTATTAATCCCTTTCCCACTTTCTCTCCTCTGCCTGTACAGTGCTTTTTATTCTGTGTTATAAAAATTCCAAAGTGGGTTCACATAGGTAATATTCTCATAGGGTTCTATGAAAAGTAAATAGCTGAGTGTGCAGACCAAATTATTTTAAAGAAATGATGGTGAGAAAAGAAGAAATGAAGTTCCTCCAGTCATGCCATTGTGGTGTTGTAAGTCATTAATGGAGTCCAAAACTTAGAACAGGGTAACAAGGACAATCTAAAGAGGGAAGTAAACACATTAGGAAGAGTTTGGATAGAAAGCAGATATTTCAGATAATTTCTTTCATGAGCATTTTGTATTTGGGGAGATAAGACACAAAGTTGACTGAGTCTAAAATGTCAGAGGCAATAGAATTTACTACCTGAGCAATGTTTCAGAGCAGCAGTCCTGAAGAATTTCCCATAAATCAATACCATGAAACACTATTAAAAGGAAAGGAGGTTGAGTGGTCAGTTTTGAGAAACAGGTTTGTCTCTTGATTACTCACAGGCATAATTTCATCTTAAATGCTCTAGAACTTTGCTGAAATAAGGAAACCTACTTATTTTTGTTTATTTGAGCGTGTCTCAAGCTCATTGCATCAAGATCCTATTTTGTTGTAGAGTGCCTTTCTGTCAAACACACCAAATTGGGTTGCCTTTCTAAAGGCAAATAAGTTCATAAGCAAAGGGATACCTAACTCATTGAAAAACATATGCCGACATCTGAGCTCACTTATGAGCTTTGTTGCAGCGTCAAAAAAATATTCATTCATTGCTGCGATTCAGCACCACTTGTTACGAACTGATTTAATTACCGCTAAATAAATTGTAATTCTCTCCTTTTAATGTAGAGTTGTTTCTAGTCAGACCTTTAATGACTCTCCAAACAATAATGTTTGGCAAAAAGAAATGTTGTCAGTCTAGCAGAACCATAAACATCTGTGTTGTTTAGAATAAAGTCCCCTAATTAACTAAATATATAGGTGTACCAGGAAAATGCCATGTCACTGGACAGTCCATTGGAAGTATGTCAAATCTTCATGAAACAGTGTGTGCCATCCGAAAATGTCCAGCTTTCTCTCATCATTAGAAGGTCAGGTTTGTTGTTATTTTCAAAATGCATGTGTCTTAACATCTCACCTTCAGATTTTAGGATAATTAATGCTGTTTTTTTATTGTCAAGGAAAAAAGAAAATACTTTTTAGATGTAAGAAAAGTAAGGTTGGAAAAGGAAGTCTTACTAAAGAATAGAATGTCAAAGTTTCTATGTTGTGCCAAACTCTGTCATCTTCAATCTGTCTTGAAAAATACTTTTGCCTCATTTTATAACAAGACTCTGATACAGCAATGGTAATGGTCTCAACTGTTCACTAGTCTAAAAATAGTTCACTAACATGAATATCAGACACGATTAAACACTGCAGCATGATTATTTTGTCCTAGGCCATGTAATTTCCATGTGCCTTTTTTTGAAATCATTCCAAACCTTTTCATTTTGATCTCTAAAATTTTTTCAACTGAAATATTAAAATATGAAAAATGATACAGATACACCTATGGTTACATATGCAAATAGTTATTTGAAAAAAGTACTGTGACTTGTCAAAATAATCTGATTACTTTATAAGACAGTTATCTTTATATTGTATTCATCTTTCTAAGACCTCAATAATTCTAAAGAAAGGAGAAATGACTGTTTTAGAAATATTGACTACAAGCTTCACAACTCTCCCCCAGTAATATTATAAAACAGTAAAAATATTACAGAGTATTAATAAATTAAATACTTTTAATGGCCATCAAATTAGCAGGTTCTCTTGGATTGGAAAAGTATTATAACATTAATACATGTAAGAACTTTGTGTCTGGCAATTCAACCCTATTTCACAGAGAGTAACTATTAAAGTTGATTCATAAGCAATGTCAGCATCCTCCTTTTTTGTCAATATGTATTTACTAATTTTTACAATATTCAAATAGATTTATATTATTTCCAATTTTTCCTTCAAGACATGACACTATATTATAAAAATAAACTAAATTGGAAAGAAAACTCTGACATAAGGTAATACTTTGTAGTAAGATTTTTTTTGCCATTTCCATTGAGAAAAGATCCAGATGGCAGCTCTTTGTTATGAATTGACACTCATTTGATTTTATTAGTTGATCCTCATAAAATGGGATGGGAAGTTGTGGCTCCATGGTGCAAGCAGATCTCCATAGTGGCTGATTTTAATGAGAACATTCCTCTTTTATTCCTGGTTCATGTCACTGTCATGGACTTTTGACTGGCTTTACTAACTTTCCACCTGTGAAGTTATACTAAAAAATAATCATTAAACACAAGAACACAGGAGGTAGAGTGTAGTTTTTTTAAAAAAATCTCAGCATCCCTTGTCTTAGAGCTCACGTTCACTCATACAAAATATTTCAGAGGAGGACAGCTCAGAAAGACCCCTATAGGAGCATCAGAGCTCACTTCTATAGTAATTAAATATTTTTATCTGCCAACGCTGGGTAATAAGCTGTAACAGTAGCTGAACAAATTAGTCCTCTACTCTGCTTATTTTGCTGCACTCAAATGACTACATATTTCTTGTGTCCAGCAGCCCCAGCTGAGGCTAAAGTCATAATCTTACTCGTTATTCTGGGTCTGAGTTTCTCATCTTCACCTATCTAGTAGCATTGCCACTCTCCATTTGAGTGCACCTGAGGTAACCTCACTTCTCTAGATGGTTTTTATTAGACCATGACAAGTTCCAAATCATTCTCTCACTTGGGCATGCTTCACCTGTGGTTTAGGCCAGTTTCCATCCCCAGAACCAAGAATAAATTCAAGAAGGAAAACAAAGCAATTTAAGAGACTCTGCCTAAGAACACTCTATCTTCCCTGGCAATACCTCACTAAAAAATTGGCTTTTGTTTTATTTCTATCAGTATCATTGGGCATATTATAGTCTACTTTTACAGGTTAGATTTGAGACTCGTTCCTGTGTCAGTCTCATTCTTAGTGTTGCACGTATTATTGATATTTTGATACTACTTGGTCTAAATTTGTTGCCTTCCTCATTTACCCTAAGCCCCAGACTGAAGTGTCATTTGCATGGTTACGCCCCTGCTATATTCTGATAGACTGACCTGATGCTGAGTTGCTGCATGGATTTCAATTTAGCTTATTAACTTTGTATGTAAACTTTGCTCTTATGTTTAAGGCACATGTTAGAATAGACTCCCTCCATCTTGGACATCTCCTCAAAGATGTTATAATGACCATATCTGCTAGATATTATCTATTGTTTGATATATTTCACTTCTGCCAAAATATGAGTCTGTGTGCATATTCTCAGATCCTTCTCTACCCAATCTATGCACAGATTTCCAGATTTTGTTGATGTCAGTGTTGAATGACCAAGGTTAAAACAAAAGCTCTATAACCCAATTCAAAGTGAAGCATACAAAATTTAGGAGAACTGGTTAAATTAAAATAATCAAACCAGAATGCTTCCCTTCACATTTTATTATAATTAGCACAATTGGTGATTGAAGTTTCATTACACAACCACAAATACCAGCTGCTTGCCTGTCGGAAACCAACCAAATGTGCCAAGACAAGATTGGGATTTGGGCTTTCCTATGACCATTGAATTATGTGATTGGAAAGGACCAAAGTCCATCTGGTCTATTCACCTGCACACTTGGATATCAATTGTGAAATCAATACATCCAATCTGTTCTTAAAGTTTCCAAGGACAGAGGTTCTATGAATTTGATAGCATATTTGAGGGAAAGTAATTACTTTTAAAGATAAAAATCACCCTTATATAGCAATGGTCCCCTCATTTCTGAAATGGTTGCTGACTTAGTGTTATTTCATCTTTTGTAGGCCTAACATATATCTTCCTTGTCATCAACCTTGAATAATTAGTGGCATTGCTCTGATTCCATCTCTTCTGGAGATTACAACTTTGACCTTCTCTACTATGATTTTCCCCTACTTTAAATATAAATAGCATGTTCCCTTAGAATCCAACATTGATGTGAAGGAGTAGATTCGACCCTCCGAGGGAATTAGGCAACTCTGTTTCCCAATCCCACTGTGCAACAGCAAGGCCATGTCAAACTAGGATAGGTCTTGTTTTCCTCCCATTAACTTCCAAGAAAAATAATACAGTCAGAAGATAACTGAACATATGCATTTTACAGAGCTGACGCTAAGATTTTGGAACTCAAAGAAATAAAAGAAAAATGATTGTTCAGGCAGCCTCAGAAATGAACCCACAATAAACTCAGATTAAAGAGTAATTGGAGATACCGCAATGATGTTTACCAGTGTCAGCTTATAAACAAGCGACATTAGGCAGTAATTGCAACCTACACTCTCAAAGCTACTAAAAAATTAACAACCAATAGGAAACAGCCTATGCGGGTATTTGGCTTTTAACATGTAATCCTGAAGACACAATCTTGCTGTTGTAATCTTGGGGGGGAAAATGCCTGGAGAGATTTCAAAGGTCTTATTCTTTGAATTGCTACTTGGAAACAGCACTTGGGAACTAATATAAATCATCACTACAATAAACTAATTTTCTTGATTGAGTATCCACCCAGACTTCAGAGGCAAAATTCAGTTACTTGTACTATTGCTGTTGCCATCTGTTTCACTATTGCTCAAAACTGGAATGACTGTTGATTAATGTGCACTATGCAAATTTATCCACTTTACAAATAGTGACCTACAATTACTCATGCAAAACTATCTGATGAAGCAATGAGACAGTCGATCAATGCCAATAAAGCACCATTAACGATTTTGGCCAGCCTGATGTTATAGAATAGGTAATATTTCTCAGCTATGGGGTTACATTAATCAAGTAGAACTTCTCAATTATAAATAGTTAAATGATGCTTTAAAGACATTTTTCTGACTTTTCATATAATATTACTCATGCAAGAAGGCTGTATAGCCTCTTAAAAATTTATCCAATGATTTGCTATTAATTTTATGTTTCCTGTTTCCATTCACTCCCTGAACTTCACCTTAAATTTATAATTCTCTGTATATTTGCTATTTAAAATACAGACTCTGGAACTAAATTTTAAATTTCAGTTTTACAATTTACTGGCTCTATAACCTCAGGCAAGTTATTTATCTTCTTTATGCCATGGTTATTGCATTTGTAAAATGACAATGATAATCATGTTCCCTACATCATGGTTTTGTGTAAAAGTTAATTTACACATAAGCAGCCTGTAAAAAATATCGTGTGTGTGCATTTGTGTGTGGGTGTCCCTATTGTATTAAAAGAAAGAAAATGAAAGAGCAAAGGATAAATTAAATGTGGTAAAATGGAGACAATATACAAATCTGTGTGCAGGGCATCAATGTTCTTTGTACTACATTTATTTTGAAACTTGTCAATAAGTTTGAAATTTCTTCTATATAAAATATTTAAAAATATTTAATAATATTTACTTAATATTTAAAAAATCAGTTTACTTAAACATTTTAAATGTAGTTATTATTCATTTTCTACTTTTTAGTTAAATAATTTTGAATATTTTCAAAGAAAAATGACTTCTTACAAATTATTTTAATATTTTAAATTTAAGTTAATGTATTTACTTTACAAAATTATAATCATATACACAAATGAAATGTAATTACAATAAAATTTTAATCTGTCATTTCATACTCTCAGGAAAGTAAAAGTCAATGAGAAGACTGCATATTACTATACAAGTAGTAATTTGCTGAAATAAAGACAAGAAAAATAAGTTTTATGGGATAACTATGTAATAATTTGTGGATTATGTGTGTCTTTATTATTTATCCAGATATCGATAATTATTCAGCAGAAACCCAGACTTATAGAATTGAAAATAAATTTGACCATCCTTGAACTCTTCTGACTTTCGATCATGTTACAGCTATGGCTTTAACTGTACTTCTGTTTTGTCATAATAAAGAGGTATTTTTCAAGGTTGAAAAATATAAAATATTTTTAATGTAAATGTCTTAGCTTGATTTGAAACTTTAAGCATTTATTCATGTATGATATGGAGGCACCCTTTAGTACTCTATCCAGGCTATCTAACTGTTAAGGACACCAATGATTATGCTCCTGGTATGTAAATTATAAAAGAAGAAAATAAAAGCACACAGAAGAAAACCAGATACTGTCCACTAATATCAATGCACTTAAAGAAGAGGCAAGAATAAATGCATCCTGACAAAAGAGGTTTCCTGGGTAACTGCAGGGGTGGGAGTTAGATACACAATAATAAATGTAGAAAAGGGGAACTCTTCAGCAAGATTTTTATTTTTGATGATCAAACTGCATTCACACATTATTTAACTATACTTAATTTAAAAAACAACCTGACATTATTTTGTTTTCTAAGTTCTTTTTGCAAGCAAATAATCATAAATATTTCCTTATGTACACATGTGATACAAATAACATTTTAAACTCCAGTGGAAACATAGCATTCACTGCTCTTGCTTTTTATCTAGTTATTTAACAACCATCATTTTAACTTATCAAAGTTATTTGATAAGTTATTTTGAATCTTCTTCCTGTCATTTCATCTTCTCCCAGCATGTACCATTGAGTTTGAGATGATTTGTTTGTCATTTATTTACTGTCTCGTGCCTCCCCCCCAAGTTTTGTTAATGAAATGGATTTACCAGTAAGAACTTCCATTTCTCTATCTGAACAATTTATTTAAAAAATATTAAATATGGCAATGATTGGCTATGAACTAGTGGACACAGATCCATTAATTAACCTTCTTTTGGTAAGATTGTGGAATGAACTAAGAATCTAACTTACCATTGATCTGATCCACTAAATCAATGTCCCCCAAATGTTAGTAAATACTTTGCCAAATATTTAACTAAGGTCATAGACCTTTATGGTACTTGTCTAGTAATCTCTAACATAGATAAAGGAAGCCCATCTGAAATGAATGTGTTCTGTGGGTACTTGTCAAGTCTTGTTCATCACTACTTTGTCTCATAAATGCTCACAAAACATCTATTTAATCCATTCTAAAATTTTGCTTTTGAAACATACTAAATTCATAGACCAGTAGTTTATGTACTTTATTGCCTTTCCTTCTGAAAAAAAAAACCAGTAGAATTTTATTTCTGGCTTCCAGCTTTAGAACCCCTTTATATTTTCAGGTGACCCTGAGTTTCTGGCAAAGGTTCCATGTCCATCCATACTACAAATTGTTCTAGCAGCTGGAAGATTTAGTGGTCCTGGCCTGATGTCTTGAATTTCTTTTAATGCTGTTATATATTTTTTCAGATTCTACTAAAATTCATTCTGCTTTCCAGGCTCCTGACATCATGCTGGACATTTCTGCATATATTACCTAACAACAGTGATTTAAGAGTTTAAAGAAAAATGGGAGTCATTTTTCCTATTTTACAAATGAGCAACCTGAGACTAGAAAATGTACATGTCCCCACTCACGTACGTAATATACAGTACAGTCATTTAAAATGAGTGACAGTAAACATAAACAAATGAATTTAAAAATAATCTTCTCATACACATCAGATAGTTAAAATTTAAATCTGAATCTTACAACTTATAGCTCTTTCCATTAAACCACATTAAATTTGCCTTACTAGCATGCTATTGAAATACTTAAAAGTATGTATGTTTATATAAACATACTTTTAAAGATATAGGAAGAAGATAAAATAATGAGCATAAATAAATGAGATGAACAAAACAATACTTAAAAAAATTGTTCTACTCTTATGTCTGCAATACTCCCACATTATCCCTGGGAAGATACTTTCCAAGACACCCAATGGATGGCTGAAACGACATCTGTTACTTAGCCCTGTATATAGTACGTTTTTCCTATACATACATACCTATAATAAAGTTTAATTTATAAATTGTCACATAAAGTGATTAACAATAATAACTAATATTAAAATAGAACAGTCATAACAATATACTATAATAAAGTTAGGTGACCATGATCTTTCTCAATACTTTATTGTACTGAACTCACCTTTTCAACTAAAGGAAGCACTTTATGGCTTTTCTTTACTATATCCTAATTGCTAGCATTACTACTCTTGCTCTTTGAGACCATTTTTAAGTAAAATAAGAGTTACCTGGATACAAGCACTCCGATACTGCAGTGGTCGATCTGATAACCACGACAGCTACTGGAACAATAATGGGTGGGTACCAAATACAGCAGGATATGCTGGAAAAAGCAATGATTCACTCTCTGGGCAGAATAGAGCAGCACAGTGTGGAATTTCATCATGCTATTCAGAAAGGCACATGATGTAAACCTTATGAATTGTTTATTTCTGAAATTTTCTATTTAATATTTTGGGACCAGAGTTCATGGTGAGTAACCGAAACTGTGGAAAGTGAAACCATGAATAAAGGAGGGACTAATGCATTCTATGAAAAGCATATGTGCATTAATAACTTGGCCACTAAATCTGAGATAACTCTCTAAGTAAATATTTCATTTATCCCACTAATTGAGCTCTTGCCTATCTTCCATGGGTTGACTTTGACATAGAGGGGGAAACTGTCTATCTTGTGTGAGCAGTAGCTCTATTTTAATCTATTCCTTTTCACATTTTCTGTTTGAGTGTCATTTATTTTAAATGGTAATTAAAGAGTGATTAGACATGTCATTACCCTCCCCCCATCCTTTTCTTGGAGTATTGTCTTGGAATGCAGTGTAGGGCAGAAATCTGAGATTTCCACATGAGAGCACTGATGAAGCTGACGTTAATAGCAAACATGTGACTAATGTTTTGACAGTGGAGTCTAAATTAATTAGTAATGATAGACCACTTCAGAACATTTCTTGGTATGAGAGAAGACTTTTGTCTTTTCCTTTTTTAAGCTACCTGTTGATATTTAGAATCAATTTCTTTAGAAGATTTAACAATTTAAATTTGTGTTGTGTGAGCTTTCTTTAAAAAATAAGATAAAACCTTTTCTCTTAAAGGAAAAAAAATTCCCTAACAGAAACATATACTGTAATTTGCTGTTGTATTATTTCTGAATTTTTCTCTTTATTACATAGTTTTCTCATATGCTTGTAAACTTCCCAAAAGAATTGCTTGACCTGTAAAACATCTGTTAAATTTCAGTAATCACTAATAAAGTGCCAAAAAATTACAGCTCTATTAAATATTATTTTATTAGTTCCTGTCAAATAAATATATATGGTCATATCATGCTATTTTAAACTTATTAGACATTTATTCAATAGGCTTAAAATCTAAAATAAGAAAATAAAGCTATGCAAAGACCATTCCTCATTGTCTAAAAGCATAGGCTGTGACTTGTCAGCCTTTCAGGTAAATGACTTCCCAAGATCACCAACCTAGTGCTTTGATGGAAGAATTGCAAATTCTAAATTATATTCTATATTTCATATGAGAATATGCTTGTGTAGAATATTTACATGCATCTTCTGTGATTTAATAAAGCAATCTTCTGATCTTTCTTTTTCCCTTGGGATTTTCTTCCACACATTTTATAATGAATTCCATGAAATCATCCTCATTCGTGGTGACATCATTCAGGGTTTGCTTTATTGAACTGAAGATAAAGAGATGATATTTTTCTCTCTGCCCCTTGAGGAAAGAATAAAATTATAAGTGAGTGATGACACTTTCTAATCTACCTATCTCATTGCATTATCTTGCTCCCTCTCTGTGCTCTTACATACCTGACAATTGCTCGTGAAATCAAGGTGTAGGCTTGTGGGGTTTGTGGGATTATATTTTGTTCTCATTACTCCTTTCCTAACATTGCCTTTTGGGTGATAGATCATCAAAGTTTGTAAATCTAATTACAAAACCTATGGGAATATCCTGTGGATTTATACATCCTATATGGAAAGACATTTTGAACATTTTCTTGATCCAAAGCAGAAGAGCTTATGTTGGGAGCAAATGGCCCCACTAAAAATTATTAAAATTCACAAAACCATCAAAATATTAAGAGATTTATAAATATTATAAACCTTAAAATATAAATTCACTAATTGTCACAGGGAAGTTATAAATAACACTGTTCACTTTCTTTTGTAATATGTAGGCTAACAATGCAGCCCTTTACTTTACCTGCTTCCTTCGTAAAATTGCTTCCACTTATTACTTTCCTGTTAACCTCTCTAGGGAAAAGGTGTGGGGTATAGTGAAACAATCAGTTTATTTTATGGATTTGTCTTTACAAGCCAATTTAGTGGTTCATGGTTAGATAATTTTAGAACTATAGGAAAACAAATCCTAACCAGTAGAGATTATTAGTGAGGAATTTTTAAAAGTGTTTTAAAACACAATCACTACCACCACTTTACTAAACCACTTTTTAACATATTGATGCTCTTAAGGTACTTGAATTGACCAATCATTTATTCATTCATTGAGTGAGTATTTGTTTTCCATCTACTATGTCGGCCAGAGACTTAACTAGGTATGGGGCCATTGTTCTAAGTAAAAAATAATAATATCCCTGCCGTCATAAAGTTTAATTTATATTTTACTGGGGAAGATAAATATTAAACCAACAAACATTAAATATGGCATTAATGGGAATATGTTATGAAGATATCTAAAATAATGTAAGGGGTTTGAAAATGACAAGGATGCTAGTATGTAGTTAGGAAGGATTCTATTAGGGGTTGACATTTGAACAGAACCTTGAAGGAAAAGACTGAGTCAAGGGTTCATATAGCTGGGTAAAAAAGTGTTGTAGACACACAGGAGAACAAATGTAAAATCCTGTGAGTTGGGAGTATATGAAGTATGTTCTAAGAACATCAAAGTGTAGCTGGACCACAGTGAATGAAAGGGAGATTTGGAGGCAGTGAACTAGGGTAGGGGCTTTCACAGGTTCAGATTTTATTCTGAATGAAATGGGAAACTATTGGTGGGTTTTGAGCAGTGGTGTCACATTAGTTTTTTAAAGATACTCAAACTGCTGTTGGAAGACATTTTTGGAAACAGCAAGATGCAATACCTGTGGGCTGGGTGGTCTCGGGGTGAGATGCTAGTGGCTTATACCAGAGGTAGCAGAGAAGGGGGAGAATGTGAATTTGCTATGTAGACATTTTGAATGTAGTGCAAAAAGGATTTTACTGATGAACTGATGGGATCTAAGACATAAACAAAGAGTCAATGATCATTCTTTATTGGACCTGACCAACTGGGTGAATAATGGTGTTATTTAAGGAGACAGAAATACTGAAAGAACAGGTTATCAGTAGTTCTCTATCAAACATATTAATTTTGAGATGAGATGCCTATTAGACATGCAAGTGTACAAATCAAATGGAAAGGTACATATTTATATCAACTTTCTGGCCAAGTATGCCTGTGGTGATTTTTTAAACTAATATACTCTTATTTTTTCCTAATTTATTAAGATATAATTGGCATAATGTGCAAGTTTAATGTGTACAGTGTGATTTGATACATGTATGTATTGTAAAATGTTTACCACAGTAAGGTAACACACTTTTCACCTCATGTAAATACCATTTTTTTGTGTGAGAATATTAAAGTTTTGCTTCCACAGCTTCTTTCAAGTACACAATATAGTGTTGTTGGCTGTACCCACCATCCTGTACCTTAGATCCTCAGAACACACTCATCATATAACTGAAAGTCTGTATCTTCTCCCCAACATCTCTCCCCAAATCCCCCACCCCTCAGGCCTCGGCAACCACCATTCTACTCTGTTTCTGAGTCTAATGTTTTTAGATTCCACATATGAGTGAGATCATAGTGTTTGTCTTCCTTGGTTTGACTTTTTTTGCTTAGCATAATGTGATTCAGGTCCATCCATGTTGTCAAAAATGGCTGGATTTTTAATTTTTATGATGTAATGGCTAAATAATATTTCATTATGTATATATATCACAGTGTCTTCATCTATTCATCTATATTGGTGGACATTTAGTTTCTTTTTTATGTCTTGGCTATTGTGAATAATGCTGCAATGGATGTGGGAGTATAAATGTCTCTTTGATATAGTGATTTAATTTCCTTTGAATATATATGTCATATATCTTGAATATATATGTGTATATATATTTGCTGGATCATATGGTAGTTATATTTTTACTTTTTTAAGAAACTCCATCTGTTTTTCATAGAGGCTATACCAGTTGACATTTCAACCAACAGTGCACCGGAGTTCTTTTTTTCTCCACATCTGGCCATTTGTTTTTCTTGTCTTTTTTTTTTTTTTTTTTTAATGACAGACATTCTAAAAAATGTGACAGGTAGCTCATTTTGGTTTTGATTTGTATTTACCTGATTATTAGTGATTTTGAACAGTTTTTTCAGTACTTGTTGGTCATTTTTATGTCTTTATTGGAGAAATGTCTATTCCAGTCTTTTCCCAATTTTTAAAATTGTTTGGAATCTTTGCTATTGAGTTGTATGAGTCTTTTACATTTTTGTATTTTAAATTTTATTGATTATGCTATTACAGTTGTCCCATTTTTTTCTTCTCTTTATTCTCCTTTGACCTGTACCACCCTTTCCACCATCATTCCCCAACCTTAGTTCATGTCTATGGGTCTTACATATAAGTTCTTTGGCTTCTCCATTTCCCCATACTATTCTTCCCCTGTCTATTTTGTACCTACCTTTTATGTTTCTTATTCCAAGTACCTTTTCCCCCATTCTACCCCCTCTCTCTCCCCACTGATAACCCTCCATGTGATCTCCATTTCTGTGATTCTGTTCTTGTTCTAGTTATTTGCTTAGTTCACTTTTGTTTTTGGTTTTGATTTTTAGGATATTAACTTCTTACCAGATGAAAAATTTGCGAATATTTTCTTCCTGTCTTTTCATTTTGTGATTGTTTCTTTTGCTGTGTAGAAAATTTTAATTGGATGTCAGCCTGCTTGTTGATTTTTGCTTTTGTCGCTTGAGATTTTGATGGTATATCCCAAAAATCATTGCCAAGATCAAATTCAAAAAGTTTATTATACATTTTCTTCTAGTAGTAGTGCAATTTCATATTTTACATTTAGGTTTACAACACATTTCAGGATAATTCTTTTGAGTGAGGTATGATAGGGAGTCCAAATTCTTTCTTTTGCATGAGAATATCTAGTTTTCCCAGCACTATTTATTAAAAGGCTATCCTTTTACCACTCAGTATTCCTATAATATATTAATTTATTTTGGGGCTCTTGATTCTATTGGTGTATGTGCCTGTTTTTGTGCCATACCATCCTTACAATTTAAATTTTTGGCTGTCATTAACATATAGCTAATGTTTAAAATCATTAGCCTAAAAAAACAGTCCATGTTATTAAGTTTCTAAAAACAAAGACAAGAAGATAAATTGAAACAGCTCTGACTATATGAGCAGACTTATACTGCATTTTCATAAAATATATTATTTTCATAAAATGGTAAAAGAAAATAATATTTTCTAGGCCTTGCCCTGACTACTGTGTCTCAGTTAGCTGGACATCATCCCACAAAGCTAAAGGTCACTGGTTCCATTCCCAGTCAGGGTACACAACTGGGTTTGGTGTTCGGTCCCCATATGTAGTACATACTAGAGGCAACCAATCGATGGTTCTCTCTCACACTGATGTTTCTCTTCCTCTCTTTCTTCTTCCTTTCTCCTCTCTTTAAAAAAATAAATAAATAAAATCTTTTAAAAACTTGGCATTCTAATTATAGTATTATAATTAAGTAATAATAACTATTTACTATGTGCTAGGCAATATACTAAGATATATAGGTATATGCATATCTTAGAATATAGTGTTATATCATTTATACTAGAATATATTATATTAAAATTCTAATTTTTACAAACCCATGAGATAATTAGCATTATTTATATTTCATTGTAGATAAGGAACTTAAACCAGAAGTAAATTAACTCACTCAAATTAAGCAGCTGTTAAGTGGCAAGTCAGATTTTAAAGCCTCGGAATCCAGCTGCAGAGGTGACATTCATATTCATTATGCTGTACCGTCTCTATAATACTAAATAAGAAACCAATGTGCTAGAGTCTACTTATGTGTATAGTTGTTAATAGTTAAAACTCTTAAAATATAAATCTGAATTTTTTTATTAATCTACAATTTATGTTGACTCACAAATAATTTTATGTAGACATTTATGAAATTGGTGTAATAATCTATCACTTCATAAAAGTAGTCTAGGAGGTTCAGAATTTGCATAGATGGGAAAATAATCTGCTTTTAGTCTCTTTGAGATTATATATTTATGTGACAAGCTGTCACTATTATTTGATACTAAGGAGTAACTATGTGATTAAGAAAATAAAGCCACCAGATTTCTGGTCAAGATGGCAGCACAGGTAAACATGACTGACCTCCTCGCAAAACCACATCAAAATGCAACACAACTATAGAACAGTCATTACTCAGAACCATTAGAATTCAAGTGGCATGGAAGTCTGACAATTATAGAATTAAAGAAACCACATCCATCCAGACTGGTGCAAGGGGTGAAGACATGGAATGGACTGGTCCTACATTCTCGTGTGGTGGATAAAATTCAGGAGGGCTATCACAGGAGTAAGGTATCCCAGACCCATACTGAGCCCCCCAGCTTAGGGTTCCAATGCCAGGAAGATAAGTCTCCATAACTTCTGGCTGCAAAACAGCAGTGGTATTGAGTTGGTGGAAAAATTTCTGGAGTTCCAAGCAGTTCTCCTTCAAGAACACACAGATGACCTTACTCAGGCTCACACTTTCTGAGCTCCAGCAGCAGGATAGCAGCTCGAAGGCGCCAGTGGCATACAGGGAGGAACTGAAGTGGCTAGCATCAAGGTGGGAGCAGGGACACAGCTTTGTCACAGACAGAAAGGCAGGCAGAAGCCACTGTCCCTTTTCTAAACCCTCCCCCAATAAAGACACAGAGCCAGGAGAAAGGTGCCATATCTGAGACTCCATCTACATGGCTAACACTGTTTGCCCTGCCTTGGAGATCCCAAGAACCTCTGTCCCACCCAAATTACAGGTCCACAAAAGCTGTTTACAGTGGCTTTTCCATATGAATGGCTGCTTGAGGCTCATGCTTCACAATTTCCTAAATCATAGCAATCAAGAAACAGCCAGGTTTAGTAAGTCCCCAGCCCATGTACCTCTTGCAGAGTGACCCAAGACCCAGCATAGCAGCAGTCACCTAGACTCACAGCTTAGCTTCACATGGGAATCTCCAAGCCCAGCACAAGTAGCAGCTATATTAGATGGCTCTATAACTCCAGCAGGATGGCCCTGAGCAAAACACAGGTAGGTCTGACCTTGGCCTGCACTACCCAGGAAACCCCAGGTCCTGCATACCCAGTGAATAGCTAAAGACAAGTCAAAGCACCACCACCCTGCCCATGCACAGCTGATCCTTCCTCCACAGAGGGCAGAGGTTGTAGTCAGTGGTCACAACCAGTCTTTATAGTTGACTGGCCTAGGTAAATACCTCCCATTGACCTACCAACAGCAACCAAGCCTCAACTACAAAAGAGGCACCTTAAGTACCCAGCTTGGGTTCTGGGCAGTGCTACTGGACCCTACAGGATGTCTACTATATTAGGCCACAATACTAAGACAGGGAGTCATAGCAGCTCTATGTAATACATAGAAACAAACACAAGGAGGCTCCCAAAATGATGAGGCAAAGAAACATGGCCCAAATGAAAAAAACAGATGAAAACTCCAGAAAAAGAACTAAAAAAAATGAATATAAGCAATCTATCAGATGCATAGTTCAAAACACTGGTTTTTAGGATGCTCAAGGAACTTAGTGGGGACCTTAATAGCATAAAAAAGATCCAGTCAAAAGTGAAGGAAACACTAATTAAAATAAAGAATAATTTACAGAAAAACAAAGGTAGTGTGAATGAAGCCCAGAATCAAATCAATGATTTGGAACATAAGGATGCACAAAAGAACCAATCATGACAAGAAAAAAAAATAATCCAAGAAAACAAGGATAGTGTAAGCAGCCTCTGGGACAACTTCAACAATTCCATCATTTGCACCATAGGGGTGCCAGAAAGAGATGAGAAAGAGCAATCAATTGGAAATCTATTTGAAAAAAATAATGAAAGAAAAATTCTCTAATTTGGTGAAGGAAATAAGCATGCAAGTCCAGGAAGCACAGAGAGTCCCAAACAAGATGGATGCAAAAAGGCCCATACCAAGACACATCATAATTAAAGTGCCAAATGTTAAAGATAAAGAGAGAATCTTAAAGCAGCAAGAGAAAGCAGTTGGTTACCTACAGGAGGGTTCCCATAAGACTGTCAGCCGATTTCTCAAAAGAAACTTTGTAGGCTACAAGGTACTGGCAAGAAATATTCAAAGTCATGAAAGGCAGGGACCTGTAGCTGAGCTTGCCCTACCCAGAAAAGCTATCACTTAGAATTGAAAGGCAGATAAAGAGCTCCCCAGGCAGGAAAAAAACTAAAGGAGTTCATCATCACCAAATTATTATTATATAAAATGTTAAAGGGAATTATTTAAGAGAAAGAAGATTGAAGCTATGAACAATAAAATGACAATAAAATACATATCTATTGACAATTGAATCTAAAATCAAACTAAGCAAACAAAAATAGCAGAGACAGAATCATGGATACAGCGAGCATTGTAATGGGTGACAGATGGGAGGTGGTACAGGAGAGTGGGTGAAGAGATGAGGGGACTAAGAAGTACAAATAGGTAGTTACAGAACAGCCACAGGATGTAAAGTACAGTATACAAAATGGAGTAGTCAAAGATCCTATACCCATAGACCTGAGTGTGGGGATTGCCTGAGGGAGTGGGGGTGCTGGGAGGAGAGGGACATAAGGGGAAACTTGGGACAACTGTAATAGCATAAAACATATATATATAATTCCAGAAAAAGAATATAAGACCATTTTAACAGTATTCTTATTACCTGAGTACTTAAAATGTATTTGTTCCAACTTTTTCTTTTCTTTTCTTTTCTTTCTCCCATTGTGAATTCTTTCTGGATCATAGTGCCACCTCTCAGATGTAGTTGGGTACTCAACTTCTAAGTTCAATTCTTGGCCACTCTTTAGGACAGTTATGGCTTTTTTTACAAACCACCCTTCAAGAGACACACGTGTATGGCAATAAGAGTTTTCCACTTACCTACTTTGAAAATAGCTACTAAAAGCATCCTAAAGCCTCTAGCTTAGGAAAAGTTAATATTTTCTATGAAATTGCAGGTGGGTTGAATAGAAAGGTCCTGGCTGTGGAAACATGAAGGCATTTCTTTGTTCCCACGGGAGCGATTATTTCCTCCCGAGGCACATGCCCACTGAGCACCAAGTCCATGCCCTATGCTTTTTGTATTCTGAACACGATACTCAATGGGAAGAATACATAGATGTTTAACATACGTTTTGACTTTAATACTTCATAAAATTAAGTCCTATTCTCTCTTACCTGCACTTATTTACTTTTACTTAGATTTATAATCAGATTATTAGAATTCCCTTTACATTTTTACTATAGTAGTTGTATAAATGTTATCGTTTATAAATTATTTCCTAAACCTACCACTCATCAGCAACCCAGAGGAGGCCCCAACTGTTGCCTCTATAATAAGGGCCTCAGGATCTTATGAAAACCGGTACTTTAAAGAGGCACCATTCCAAATAATTTTTTTAAATAGATATGTTGGGAAGTGTTAGTAAAGTATTGCCATGGAGAACTCATAAATAGACATTAACACAATATATCTTAGCATCCATTATTTGTCCCAAGTGTATGTATTCCAAGCAATGGTCAAGAATTCTAGCAATAGAATCTAAATTATGTCTTTTTCCCTAATTTGACCTCTTTAAATTGATTTCAAACCTATGTCCATCACGGAAACAAATTTTCTTAACTGTGTATGTTCCACAGTCTCTATTTTCAGCAGCTATATTTTATTGACTTAAGTTCATATCAAAGATTAATTGACTTCAACTCATACAGTGAAGATCAATTGTGTATATTGTTAATTTTTCCTTTCCATTTATTTTTTATTTAGATATAATTGACATGTTACTATATTAAGTTCAGGTGTACAATATAATGATTTGATATTTGTATATATTGCAAAATGATTATTGCACTAAATCTAGTTAACATCAGTTATCATTCATAGTTACAATTTTTTCATACAACAAAAATTTTAATATTTACTCTCAGTAAATTTCAATTATACAATAAAATATTTTTACCTATAGTCACTATACATTATGTTCATGTGACATTTACTTTATACCTGGATGCTTATTCTTTTTAACCCCCTTCACCATTTAATAGTAATTAAAACTTCTGAGTCATTTTTCTACATTTTCGGAAAGGGCCATGGATGATTAGGAAGGCTGAATAGAACAGCACATTTATGAAGAAAGAAAAAGAGTGAAATAAAAGGTACTTAATGTTGGAAAGAGATATAAAGTGAATACAAATAAGCCCTGCCCTCACAGAGCATATGGCCTGGTAGGAACATGGCCATTGATATAATTAACTGTAATACATAACTGAGTGTTAAATAGTCACAACAATAACCAACATATAAGTAATTCAAAATACAACAATATTGATTCATAATTTATGTAACATATTTAAGCAATAAATATATAAAGAGAGAGTGATCCAAATAATCTTTGTTCTCTCTTGTGATTTCCTATGGAAGAGAATGGAATTAATGCTTGTACAGAAGATAATGGAGTTAATTCTGGCTGGGAGAGTCAGGAGGGCTCTATGATACAGAATTTATGCAAGAATTTCAATAATAGAGAACTTAAGAAAATCTTTATATTATTTTTAATAGTTTATTATGAAAATATTTGAACTATTGAAAAGTTGAAAGAATTGTACAGTGAACACATATGAGTATTTATCCTTCCATCCATCCCTCATTACCATTCCTCAAATCATTTCATTTCTTGATGTGGTTCAAAATAAGTTGCAAACATGCACCTTTCTATTTAATGTATGTCATTAAGTAGATTTCAATATTTTCTTTTTATTAAAATTACCAATAGCAAAATGCACAAATTCTAAGTGTACTATTTGATGATCTTGATAAATGCATGCATTAGTAGAATATAACAAAAATATCTACCAAGATACAGAACATTACACCCTAGAGCATTTCCAGAGGTTCTTTTCAATTTCAACATTTTGGTGAGTGTTAATGGTATCTCACTGTGGCTTTAATTTGCATTTCCCTGATGAGTAATAATGTTGAGTACCTTTCATTGCTGATTGGTTACCTTCTTTTGCAGAATATCTGTTTATTTCATACTATATTTAAGTAATACCTATTCAATAAATCTTAGGGCCTAGAGAAATATCCAAGGCATCTGAAAGCCATAATTATTTTATAGTACTTTTTTATTAATAAGGGTTTCATGAAAACTTATAGTATAAAAATTAACAAACCAGTGTTTTTTATGGAAACATTATCAAGTGGTTACTAATGTATTTATTTGAATGACTTTCTCAAAAACTGGAGTACTTAATTTATCTCTTTTTATAGGTTAATATACCTTCTCTGTGTTGAAGGTGGCTGAAAAATTAGTGGGTTTTAGAGTGAGGCCTGAGTTCCAGAATTCCAATTCTGTCTCGAATAATTACTATGTAAGGATAATAAATTGTCACTTATTCTATGAACTTCAAATTGTTTTTTTCCCTTTGGAAAAATAGAGATAATAATGCCTATTATCTCAGAGTACAATTCAGGGTTATAATTTAATACTTTTTAAGTCTTAACACAGTGGCTAATCCATTGCATTCACCCGTTACATGTGGAATATTGTTACATAATCAAATGTTACCTAAAAGTATTGATATATTAGCCACTAAAGTTTTTACCAAAATCCTAATTATTTAGCACAAATGTGGTTTACAGGATACACTGGTTTGTGTTCTATTGAGGTCTTTAGGGCAAGCATTATATCCACTTTATTTTTCACCTTAAATCCAGTGCCTAGCATAGTGACTAGTAGAAAGTAAGAAACTAACCCAAATTTGTAGACTAGGAATAAATAAGAAAACAGACTGTTTCTCAAAACTTGAACCACCCTCACAGAACATAGAACTACTCTAATTTGTGGTACCTCTCTTGCTTTTCAGATCTGCATTCATTAAACAAGCATTTATTGAGGGCTAACTATGTATTGTGCACTCTTCTAGCATCTTAAAGAAGATGGAGTAGGTCCTTACTCTCATAAAGTTCGCATTAATAGGGAAATAAAATAAACAAATTGCCAAATATCTTTGAATAAAATAACAGATAGTGACAACTGCTGTAAGGAAAATAAAATAACAGAGTTCTGTTAGAGAGTGGTTATGTGTACTAATTTTTCTCCTTTATGGTTTTTTGAAAAGTAAAAGTAAAATCTCAACCACTTGCTACTTACATATTAGGTAAAGAATCATGTTTAACCAAGAGATATAAAGCAGGCATTCTGCTAGAGAATCCTCAAAAGCCAGTGCATAGGTCAGTAGACCAACAGGCTATATAAAAGACAAATTAAGTCTCTTTTGTCTCTTCGGGGAAATCAGTATGGATCTGGCAACTAATACTCCGAATACAGCTACAAAGGACAGTCAAGGAAATGTGCTCTGCTGATGAGGTGGAACATCAATGTTTACTCCTGAGCAAAATTCCAATTTCTTTCTTTCTCTGTGATTGTTTCAGAGCATTTGGAGGATGGGAAGTTTGCCACTCAAAATGGGTCTGACTCCAAGTCATTGACTCCAAGTACAGGTTACAATTGTCCCTCTAATCATCAATCATCAAAGCTCTCTGCTGGACATCAGGCCACAGTGAAAATCTAGGGTTGTCGGCCTCACAAAAAGGCTGGTCATCATTTTGTTTGTAGTAATTGGGGGTCCCAAGGAATTGTGTTTATACGATGAAGTGGTAAATACACAGTAATGCATGCACTGCAGGCACACTTGCCAGCGTTTGAATTCTGATGTTGAAACTCACTAGTTGTGTGATCATGGACTAATTACTTGTCTTTTTCCTTTTACTTTAAATAATTTTTACTTTTTCAATTACAGTTTCAGGTATACAGCCCAGAGACTAGACATTACATAACTTACTAAGAGATCACCCCAATAAATCTAGTATGCATCTGACACCATACATAGTAATCAGACTATTATTGACTATGGTCCCTCTGCTGTCCTTTACCTCCCTGTGACTATTTTGTAACTACCAATTTGTGCTTCTTAATCTCTTCACCATTTTCACCCAGTTTCTCAACTCCTTTACCTTCTGGTGACCATCAGTCTGTCCTCTGTATCTCTTTCTCTTCTGCTCGTTCATTTTTTTTATTTTCCACATATAAATGAAGTCACAAGCATTTGTATTCCTTTGTCTGGTTTATTTCATTCAGTACAGTACCCTCTAGGTCCATTCATGTTGTTGAAGATTTCATGATTTCATTCTGTTTTTATGGCTGAGTCATATTCCATTGTACATTTGCACCACTTATTTTTTATTCATTCATAAATTGACAGACACTTAGGTTGCTTCCATATCTTGGCTTTTGTAAATAATGCTGCAAAAACATAGGAATATACATGCCTTTTCATTTTGGTGTTTTGGATTTCTTCTCATAAATACCCAGAGTGGAATCGCTGGACCCTCCTTTGACTCTTGTGATATAGCCTTTGTTTTAAAGTATATTTTGTCTAGTAAGTATTGCTACCCCAGCCATATTTTTGTTTCCATTTTCATGATATATATTTTTCCATCCCTGTATTTTCAGTCTGTGTGTGTCTTGCGATCTAAAGTGAGCCTCTTATAGACAGCATACATAAGGGTCTTGTTTTGTTATTCTTTCGGCCTGCATATGTCTTTTGATTGGGGTATTTAATCCATTTGCATTTAAAATTATTGCTGATATTTATTTATTGACACTTTATTATTCACATTTTAATCTTTTTTTTCTTCTTCTTAAAGAATACTCTTCAACATTTCTTGTAATACTGGTTTGGTGGTAATGAACTCCTTTAGCTTTCTGTTGTCTGGGAAGCTCTTGATCTGTTCTTTGATTCTAAATGATAGCTTTACTAGTGGAGTAATCTTGCTTTTCAGCACTTTGAATATGTCTTGCCAATCCCTTCTGCCCTGCACAGTTTCTTCTGAGAAGTTAATGGACAGTCTTATGGGGATTCCCTTGTGGATAACTAACTGCTTTTCTTTCACTGCTGTTAATATTCTCTCTTTGTCTTCAATCTTTGGCATTTTAATCACAGTGTATCTTTATGTGGGTTTCTTTTGGTTTATTTTATTTGGGATTGTCTGTGCTTTCTGAACTTGTATATCTATTTCAAGATATACAAGCTTGGAACATTTGCTGTCATTATTTTTTCAAATAGGTTTTCAATTTCTTGCTCCTTCTTTTCTCCTACCAGCCTCCCCATGATGCAAATGTTGGTATACTTGAAGTCATACCAGAGGCTCCTTACATTATTTTCATTTTTTAACTGTTTTTTTTCTTTTTGCTGTTCTGCTTGGGTATTTTCTGCTTCCTTATCTTCCAAATCTCTGATTTCATCCTCTGCTCATTTACTTAATTGTTTATTCCCTATAATGTATTATTCATTTCAGTTAATGCATTCTTCATTTCTGACTGGTTCTTTATGTTTTGTATCTACATTTTTATGTTTCCTATTTGTTTAGTGAAGTTCTTACTAAGTTCATCTACTCTTACCCTAGTCTCCTTGAGCAACTTCACAACTAGTGTTTTGAACTCTGCATCTGGTTGATTGCTTATCTTCATTTTATTTAGCTCTTTTTATGGAGTTTTGTTGTGTTCTTCCTTTTGGACATATTTCTTTATCTCCTTATTTTTGGCAGCTTCCCCGTGTTTATTTCTGTTTAGTAGATAGAGCTGTTATGTCTCCAGGGCTTGCTAGAGTGTCCAAATATAGTAGGTATTCTGTAGGGTCCAGTGGCACAGTCTCCCCCACTGGTGACCCATGAGGGACACTCCAAGAGTGCCCCTGTGTATGCTATATACACCCTCCTGTTGTAGTTGAGCCTGGATTGTTGTTGAGACATCAGTGGGAGGGATGTATCCCTAGGCCAATAGGCTTCAAGCGCTGACTATAACCATGATGGAGGATCGAATGTGCAGGAGACCATTCCATGGAGCGGGACTTACTTCATCGAAGCTGAAGGTGCCTGCTGAATCTGCCCCTTGAGTGTGTTGTTTGTGGAGGAGTTTGGATAGTGCTTTGACATGGCTTGGAGCTCTCCACCAGTTGTACTGGCTCTGGGGCCTCTCATGAGTTACAGGCCAGGGTCAACCATCACCTGTGCCTTTCCATGGGCTCCTGGCATGAGCTGCAACACAATCTGCATATGGTTGCTACTTTTGCTGGTCTTGAAGGTGCCTAAGAGTTGCCAAGCTGTGAAGCAAGTCCAGCTGATGCTAGTGCTGGGCCTGGGGGCACCTAGTCAATGGTATGGGTCACATCAAGGGCAGATGCTGCTTGTTTCAGAGATTTTAGGACAGTCTGAAGCATGAGTCCCAACAGGCAATTTCAACAGAAAAGGCTTACATGGACCTGAAAGTTGTATGAGGCAGGATCTCAAGGAATCATCAAGGAAGGGCAAACAGTGTGAGCCAGCATCATGGAGTATCAGATATGGCACCCACATATTGGCTTTGTAGGAGGAGGCTGAGCAAAGGAAAAATGGCCTCTGTCTAGAAGAAAGCTATACCCTTGCAGCTCTCAACATGATGCCAGACAATTCAGCTCCTCTCTTTATGTCCCTGGTCCATTTAAAGCTGCTGCCCCAGTGCTGGATCTCAAAGCAGGTCAGTCTTGGTAAGTCCATGCCTGAGCCCATTAAGAAGAATACCTGGGATTCTAGAGCCCTCCTGACTCATCCACAATCCCTTCTGGTTTTTATAGCTAGAAGCTGTGGGAACGTCTATTCATGGCACTAGAACCCAGAACTGGGGAGTTTGGTGTGGGGTTGGTCCCCCTAGATCTTCAAGAAGGACCTCTGCAGGACTGATTTTGCTCTAGATTTTTATCCACCGCACATACTTTGGGGACCAGTCCATTTCTCTTCTTCACCCCTCCCATCAGTCTTGGTGCAGCTTCTTCTTTATGTCCTTAACTGTAGTATTTCTGTTCAGCTAGAATTCAGGGAATTTGGTTGTTCTGTAGTTGTAATTTTGATGTGGCTTGGGAGGATTTGATTATTTCATTTACCTACACTGACATCTTGACCTGAACCTGTAGTTATTTGTTTTATGTCACATTCCCTGGGAAACAGATTCTGAGGCAGTTTTTCATGCACAAGGTTTACTGGGTCATATTCTCAGGAACAACTTCTGTAAGGCAGTGAGAGAAGTGTAACAGGGGAGAGGAAGAGGTTGAATTGGGATGAGGATGAAACAGAGGCCCCAGCCGCTGATCCCATGGGATCTCAAGAGCTGGGAGGATCTTCAGCAAACCAGAGAACTGTAAGAGTTGTCTGTAACAGTGCAGCAGTTGAAGCCGTCTCCTCTCGAGTGGGGGCAATTTTTTAGAATTAAGTCTAATAAAAGATGTGTTGGAGAATGAGAATTTCATTACTGACATTGTTGAAAGTTGTAGGAATGTGGTGATAATAAGAGCAAATTGACTTTTACTAAGCTTTTATTGATTTTTTCACTAAAGACAGTGCATCCCTTTATTGCCTGTACCTGGTTGGACTATTTCTACCATCCTGCCTTTGGAACCATGACATATCTATAGATTCATTGGCAGTAGCTCAGCTATGTACCTTATTACCACTTATAGTGTAATATAACTGAGGCACTGAGGAGTCAAGGATCTTGCTTAGGTTTTATAGCTGGTAAGTACTGGGATTGGAACGAGGGTGACTTACATGTAGAGACTCTGAGCTCATGCTATACTTCCTCAACCCTTACAAGAGTACCATGAGGGTTTAAAGCAACAGCCACATATAAATTATATGATATTATAATAACTGTTTATGTATGGTTTATATCTGTAAAAATTATATCTATAAAATAGGTATAAATATATAAATATTTATATTTCTAAAGGGTCTCATGGTCCCTTTATATTATTAAAAATTACTGAGGACTTCAATAAACTTTTACTTTCATGGGTAAATATCTATCAATATTTACTATATTTAAAATGGAAACAAAGAATACTAATATTTATTTATCAATTATTTTTAAAATAACTAATAAAAATAATAAAATAATTTCATGTTTTATAAAATAAGTATATTTTCAAAGAAAAATATACAGTGAAAAAGTTGCATTGTTTTACATTATTGAAAAACCTAATATTTGTCTTGATAGAAAAATGAATTCTCACTTCTGCTTCTGTGCTTGGTCTGTTAAGATGTATTATTTTGGTTGAAGTAAATGAAAAGAATACAGATATATGTGTATATATTTTATACATGCACATACATATATAATATATATATACACATATGCATGTATATAATATGTATACACATACTATATATAATATGGGTATGTTCACACACACACACATATACATACATAAAATAATGACTTTCCCACAATATTAATCTGTGCATTCTGTGATAAGCTATTACTATTACCAGAAGGATTTTCTGAACTTTCTGCTTTTCTTTTTGTTCATAAAATCAAATAGTAAAGTGGAAAGATCCCAGGACTCGCATTCAAAAGGCTTGTGTTCTGCCCTGGCTGGTATAGCTCAGTGGGTTGAGTGTGGGTCTGCAAACCAAAGAATCACAGTTCAATTCCCAATCAGGGCACATGCCTGGGTTGCAGGCCAGTTCCCAGCAGGGGACGCACGAGAGGCAACCATACATTGATATTTCTCCCTCTCTCCTTCCCTTCCCCTCTAAAGATAAATAAATAAAAATCTTTTTTTAAAAAAAGGCTTGTGTTCTATGCAGCTTCACCGTATGTTTGGCTGTCAGTCCTTAGATAAGTAATTTTAATTTTCTCATGATTTGTTTACTCACCTAATAAATTGTGATAGTAACTCTTATCCCAATGATCATTCAGTTATCATGATAATTCAATGGGAACATGAGTGTAAAAAAGTTTGTAAATGATTATGCAAATAAAGGTATTATTATGACTACACTGTAATCATAGTTTTATTAGAAAGTACACCTTCTAAAAATACAGGCGTTCTTAATGATGTTATCCAGTTTGGAATTCCTAAAAATGAGCAATGTAGAGCAAGTCTCTCTACTGAGCACTTATATAAACATACTCTTGGCACCACTTATTTTAAGTAGCATGTAGCTGCATCTTGTTACTTTACCTCACCTGGTAATCTCTGTTTTTTACATGGAGTGTTTGACCATTTATCTCTAATGTTATTAGTAAGGTTAGGTTTAAATATACCAACTTTTGGCTTTCCTGGTGTGGCTCAGTAGATTGAGTGCTGGCCTATGAAGTAAAGAGTCATTGGATTGATTCCCAGTCAGGGCACATGCCTGAGTTGCAGGCCAGGCCCCCACTGGTGGGATGTGTGAGAGACAACCACACACTGATGTTTCTCTCCCTCTCTTTCTCCCTCCCTTTCCTCTCTCTAAAAATAAATAAATAAATACAGATAAATCAAATATTTAAGAAATAAATAAATATACCAACTTTTTTCATGTCACTCTTATCTGTGTTTTATTCTATTTTATTTTCATATTTTTCTCAGTTGAGTATTTTCTATTATTTATCTTAGCTATGAGGTATAATTACATATAAAATTATAAGATATTTATAGTGTACTTTGTGGTGATTTGATATACATATAAATTGTAAAAGGATTCCTCCTCATCTAGTTCATTAAACATCCATCACCTCTCATATTTATCCGTGTGCACGAACATTTAGTTATAATCTCAGCAAGTTTAATTTATAAAATAGTGTTATCAACTATAGTCACTATGTTTTATATTAAATCCTCAGATGTTGCTAACCTATAGCTGAAAGTTTGTGCTCTGTTCTTATCTACTTTGTTGACTTATTTCTATATGTATTTGTTTTATTTTACTGTGGTTGCCTTAGAGTTCATAGTATAAATCTTTAACTTCTACCAGTCTACCTCCAAACAGTATTATACCACTACACGTACATTATAGGAACCTTAAAATGCTATACTCCCATTTCTTCCTTGAGGGCTTTGCACTATTGTTGTCATGCCTTGTATTTCTAACTACGGTCCAGCCTCAGTGCTTGACCATCTTGGTTCTCAAACAATTTGGCTCTCAGTCAAGTTGTTCATGGAAAATAGGTCTGGGTTGTCTAACAAAATGTTGGGTCTTGATTCTCTAATAAAACTTTCATGCTGATACCTATATAGTCAGTCAAGCCTTTCTCAGGCAATGATTTGGGTTTTGAACAAATCACTTCTTGAACAGTTTTCCAGAGTGAATTTAGTTTGAGAACTGAGGTTCCTCTGTTAGATTATGAACCACACACTACACTGTTAACATTGTGCTTAAACAGTCAAATATCTTTAAAGTGTACTAATACTAAGTGACCCTTGGTATTACTAAGAAAAAAGGCTATGCATTTACTGATACAGTTACCATTTTCAGTGGTTTTCATATCTTTGTGTAGATTCATAATTCCATGTGGTATTGTGTTTCTCCTGCCTGAAGACCTTTTGTGTAGTAAGTCTGCTGGTGACAAATTTATTCAGCTTTAGATATTTGGGAAAATGTCTGAATTTTACTTTCTTTTTAAGATATTTTGCTGAGTATATATTCTAGATTGACAGTCCTTTTTATTCCCACTTTAAAATTGCAATCTTCTCAATTGCAATTTTTTGCCAAAAGGTAAGCTCCTGTTATCCTTTTGTTGCTGTTGCTACTGTTCTCTTTACATAAGCCATCTTTTTTTTCTCAACTGCTTTTAAGTTTTTCTCTTTATCCCTGTTTTGAGAAATTTGATTATGTGTATCTTAATGTAATTTTCTTCAAATATCTTGGAGTTCATGAAGCATTTTATGGCTATGGGTTCATTTTGTTCATTACATTTGGATAAATTTGGCCAATATTTCTTTGAATATTTTTTCTCTTTCCTTTTCTCCCCACCCCCTAGGACACTAGTTACATACATATTAAGCCACTAGAATTCATTTCACTGGCCATCCTAAAGTGAGAGACACAGAATGGGGCCTATACTCATTCTGGTAGAATGAAACTACAGGTCCTGAAGCTTTGGAGCTGCAGGAAATTTGAGTGGCCAAAAGATACACCGAAGTGAGCATCTTAATCATTACATCCAAGATATTGCTGTGGGCTGCCAAAGATATTTAGAGAATAGGGATTCCAGAAGGAAGGCTGAGAGCCCACAATTATTAGTCGGAAAGAGCTAGCGAGGTGCTGAAATGTACATCTATATATTAAAATCAGTTAGTTTGTATTCAAAGAATGGCAAGGCCTCTGACATAATATGCATTTAAAATACAGTAGCGACGCTACTATATGAGAACAGCAAGCATCATTTTTAACTGGATACAAAACTTAACTGGTGTCTTAAATTCAGTCAGTAGCATCCTCCCCTTTACTTACCAATATTTGTAATGCCATTTAATATTATGCAATAGTATAAGTTTCTGACTAGTATAAATTCCCCAGCTTCCATTTCTTTTCCAAATGGATTTGAGTTTGTGTCAGTCTGTGTATGCATGTGCGAGTGTTCCCATGTGGGAAACTACGCCCAGTGAGTAGGTGCCTAATTAGTGCTTTTGGCTGCTTGCCTAAATATAAAGATAGGAAATTCAATTTATCTAGATTTATACTATTACCACTTAACACCTGAATAAAGTGGAATTCAAAATTATATAAACAGTTTGAGCTCAAATATAATTATACGACATTTAGTTTAATGGAAGGGTATAAGAAGGCAATATTCTTTTTCCCTATACCAAAGTGTCTTTCAGCCCACTGGTGGTTACTGCAATTAGTCAGTTATAGGCCTGATTTTGAATCATATATACAACAATAATTAGGTGAGAGAATCTTTAAAATTTAAGCTTTTAAAATTTTCAAAATATTGCATGGGCTGGTAGCTCCTCTAGAGAGAAACTAGAGTGTGATTTGTTTTTAAAAACTGAACTTCCAATCTGAAAGCATGAAATTAGAACCAATCATGTTTATGATTAAACTGTTGCATAAATTTTAAAATCAGAACTTCTGGAAAGGTTTTTCCCCAACTTTGTTACTGATTTGTCTAATTAGTCACTGCTTTATACCTATCCAGTGTAAAGTGAAGAAAATGCTTCTATAAATATGCCACATAAGTAACATAATATTCATATTTTTAGGACTAAACAGTTCTATTTTTTGAGTCTGGATAAACATTAATAAGAAAAGCAAAATAAACTGATTGGCAGTAGGTAGGTAAAAAAAATATTCCCCAAATCTTAAAGCAAAACATAAGTCTCATTTTTTTTAAAGAAAAAAATACCTCAGAGGAATGAAACCATACACCAGCTCTTTAATTTTCCAACCTAACTGATCTGATTTCTTTTCGTGGCAGAATGATGATCTTGGTGTGAAGGCAAAAATCAAGTAACACCACACATCCTGATTTACATAAGAATTCTGCTGTTTCCTTATCTGCCATGATTGTTTAGGACCAGCTGGGAATACCCACCATCTTGACCTGAACAACTGACAGAGTAAACACCAGTATTAACCATCAGGAATTGTGTCTAAGCCTAGCTGGACAGAGGTTGAACTGGGCTCTGTATGAAGAGAATAGATGTCACACAACTTCATGTCCTCTCAACCCCAGTTTTATATTCATTAAGCAGCTAATTCCATACAGACAGCTTTGTGCAGCTGTTAGCTGACAATACATCACCTTGTCCGCTCCTCACAGGCTGATCCCCTGGTTCCCAGGCTTCCCTGACACTGTGCTTTGAGCTTTTATGTTGGTGAACCCTGTTCGAGCTTTTGTGTTGGAACAATCTCACAAGCAGCCTGAAAGTGCAGAGGAGCTCCAGCCTGAGGACCTAATCTTGGCCATGGGCGTGGAAAGTTGATGGATACATGTTGCTGTTCCTTATTCCTAGGCTGAACAATGTTGAGATACATTTGACAGCACTTCTCAGATAATCTTGGGATGTGAACACTGTTTATTACAGTGGTAACCAATGTTATTAAGTGTTGTTTTATTGTCTTCTCCATATTTCCTGTTCGCTCCTCCTCACCCTCATACCTGCTTCTTGGCCCATAATTACACATAAACTATTTGTGTATAAGACTTTTTAAAATCTCTGATTTCATGGAAATCTAGGCTGAAAAAAAGACAGTAACTAGATAAGAATCTGGACCATGGGGTTATAATTATGGGACTCGGGACAAAGAAGTTATTCTCTCTGGATATCACCTTTTACTTCTTTATAAAATAAGGAGCAACATGCAACTGTTCAACAAAGGCTGTTTTAAATGAAGTATTTGAGATCATCTCAAAGACTGATTTTATATCAGAACATTTCTGCTCAAAAACCAGCAGTAATATCCTGGCGTGATCAAAACCTGTGGTACTTAACCTCTTGGATCATCCTGCTTGGCTTAGAAAAGGTTGAAATGAGTTTGATCTGTGTTTGGCCTCATAAAATCCCATTGCACTGACAATACTTTTAAATTAATACTGTAGACCCCTTGGATGCTTTAGAAGTGAAGTTAATTGGAGAGAAATGAATAGCATTATAAACTTCTCAAACTCCCTGCTGACCTTTAAGTCAAGGGGAGCATCAGGAGAGAAGCATCCAGATTTCCCTGCATTAACACATGAACTGAGCACTGCAGTTTTCTGAAAATAAGCTGACTTTCCATGCAGCTGAGCACTGCTAGATGCAATTGCCCCTGAGGGTGCCACTAGTTAAAGCTGAAGTTAGCTGATACAAACAATCACAAATGGGAAAATTAATAACAATAATAGTAAAATCAGCATGGGAGGAGACAAAAATTGGGTGAAGGCAGACCACTTCTTGGCTATTAAAACGGAAAGGAATGATTAATCAATGCTTGCAATTTCATTAATTGTTCCCAGGGCCAGTGCTGATGTGCTAATGCATAATTGCTTTTTACATTTCATTATGAAAGGGTCTATAAAATATTGGATAATTCTCGCAACTGAGGCCCTCCCACCCAGTGAGGAGACAAAGACATCTACTGTCACAAGATAGATATGAGCTGTTCCAAATGACACTTCTGTAAAATTGAACCCTCCTAGAGCCTGGGAAAGAACAGTCTAAAAAATTGAGCACATATTGCCCTGAAAACTTTATATGTTAGGTATAGTACTTGGATCATTCATGCAAATTCTACAAGATAAAGGTATACCTTTGAAACATAAACAGAAAGCTAAAAACACCAGCAAAGCTTTTTCTTTTCCTTTGAAGTTAACTCTAGCAGAGTATAGGTTAATATATTACAACCATTTTAAACAGTTTTTAAAAATAGTTCATTAGCATGTGATTTACTGAGTGCCCATGGTACAATATATCAGCACAGAAAAGGTTAGGCTGCACTATGGATTTCTGAGCATACAAATGATCATGTTAATGGGAACATTGTGAGACTATAAAATGATAGGCTTAATCTCACAAGATTAACTAGAAAATTCAAATGTCACATCACCTTGTGATCACACATACTCTATTCATCTTATTAAATCTGAGATGTATTCTTCAATGTGGAAATAGGCAATAAAATAAGTAAAAAATAATTCATAAATAATGTTTCTTAAAAATTCAAAATTCTAGGTCTAATATCCTAATATTCTAATTTGTGATCTCTGAGTTGTATCTCAGGAATATTTTTATTATTAATGGGATATCAATAATGGGAACATTTAAAATCACTAAGCAATTACAATGCAGAAGACGTAGTAATACACACTAAATAAATACTACGTTAAGATGCTAGTAATAAGAAGAGCTACTATTGTATATTGAAGCCTAAAATATGCTAGGCACTGTTTAAGAGCTTTATGCAATTAATTCTCACAGCCAACCTGCAACTTGTTTTTTAAAATATTTTGTTTTCCCTGTTTTTTCAAATATTTTATTTATTTATTTACTTATAGAGAGAGGGGAAGGGAAGGAGAAAGCAGATTAACTAACTGGATTTCAACTGTAAATTATAACCAGATAAGCTGACTGTTAAGGTTTTAAAATGAAAATTCTATGATTTTAAGTAGAATTTATTGTGAATTATGTATAGTACAGGCAATTTGAAAAATTATAGGATCCCCTCGCACTTTTAAAAGTGAGTTGTTCAGTTGGTCTAGATTCGTATCATCAACATAGTGGTAACAGCTGGGGGTACAGTACCATTTTAACATTGTGTGTTTTGAGAATCTCCCTTTGTCTTAATCTTGGCCATTCTAATTATGATGTATCTTGGTGTGAACCTCTTTGGGTTCACCTTGTTTGGGAGTGTGTGTGCTTCCTGGACTTGTGTGTCTTAAGATTACATGTTTTGGTGAAATATGAGTATTAGCTTAATGTGAATTTTGCAGGTCAGATATACAGATGAGTTAAATATTATTAGCTTCAAAAATGTACAAAAAGTTATAAAAGAGAGGGCTTTTCAAAGATACCAGTATAATAAATAGAAGTGAAAAATCTGATTTAAAAATAACTAAATGGCAGTTTTTAATATATTGAAGTTATTTAAGGTATTAGAACTACTTTTGTAGTTTTATTTAGGAGTAGTTGACTTCTTGATTTTCTGGTTTATAGTTATCTTCACTTGTCAAAAAATTTTAATCTATTTATTTATTGAGTATTTAGTGGGTTTTTATTATGTGAACTATACTAAGAACTAGATTATAGATGTATCTTTGACTTATGATAGGGTTATATCACGATAAACCCATCATAATTTGAAAATACTATAGGTGGAAAATTCATTAAAAGATTTAAGCTACCAAATATCCTAGTTTCACCTAGCCTCCTTTAAACATGCTCAGAACACTTAACATTAGCCAACAGTTGGTCAATTATCTTGTTTTATCTCAAGAGTATTGCTTTCCTGTTGTTACCATCAAGAGCATAAGACATAGAGATGGGTGTTTTGTAGACTTTATGGAATGCAAAAACACAAAATACAATATTGAAAATGCTGGCAACACACAGTTATTTGCGCTTAGACTGTGTGGCTGCCTAGGAGTTTGGCTGGAGGCTGTTGCCCAGCATCACGAGATTGCATCATACTGCACGTTGCTAGCCTGGGAAATAAGCAGAATTAAAAATCTGAAGTATGGTTTCTACTGAATGTGTATTAATTTTGCTTCATTCTAAAGTCAAAATTCATTACTTGAACCATTGGAAGTTATAGACCTTCTGTAGTTAAAAATAAAATGTTCAATTAGAGTAGAGATAGCTATGTCAGAGTTAAATACAAAACACTAGGAGGTTATACAGAGGAACAGCACCTAAACCAGCCTGGTGGGATCAAAGGTAGCTTCCTGAAAATGATAGTGTGTGTGTGTGTGTGTGTGTGTCCGTGTGTGGTAAATTTGGAAGAGATTACAGGAGTTAAGTAAAAGAAGACGGGGGGTGGGGGGAGAAGATGTTGTAAACCAGCAGCAATATTCTGGAAGCTCTGAGATTAAAAGAGGTTTGAGGTATTCGAGAATCTGAAAGTAATTAGATATGGTGTGAGAAGGATCAGTGAAGGAGTGGTAAGGATGAAACTGGAGAAGTAGACAGGAAACGGGGGATTAAGGGCTTGTAGATCACGTAGAAGACTGTGCACCTTCAACTGCAAGTGATGCAGAGGGCACGACCTACAAATTCAAAAGTGATGTGGTACCCAGCACAAGGGACTAAACATTTAATTAACACTTTTTAATGTTAATGAGTGTTCTAAATTAGCAAGACCAAGCAATATTCACAAGGACTTCAAAGAAAGCAAATTACTTCCATTTAAGCTGCAGGTTTTACTCATTTTTTTAAATTTCCTAACCAAATCTAAGTTTCCTTGATTCTTCCATCCCATAAATGACTTAAAAATTCATTTCATAAATAATTGATAATGGTCTGGAACTATTTTAACAACTATTGGTTAGTGACATGTTCTAAAGGAAATGTTTAATGAAGATTACAGTACTAAATATAGACATCAAACCTAAAATATTCAGTTAGGAATATGGATAATGCTAATAATTGAAAGGGTTCCTTAATTTAATACACAGCTAGTCTTGAGGCTGGGCTAGTCAGTCATTTCCCACTGATGGAAACAGACTGAGCCAGAATCAACAAGTTTTTAAGCACCATGAAGTGATACATATTTGCTACACCTTCTAATAAAATAGCACTGCTATAATTTCTTTAAAATCTTCTTTCCTGCAAGTTATTGGTAAATTATTTTTAAAGTGACTGGGGCCTTTCTGGCCATGTTTTTATAACCAATGATGGCTTTTGCTAGGCAATAAAATATAATAAATGGTCTTGGGTTTATGATTTTGTCTTAAAATTTTACATAATGCTGCTGGTTCATGTTTATTTTTCTTTCTAGATATATCTATTCCCATTGCATTACTACTAATGTTCCCTATGGTGTATGATTATGGTCATAGGCCCTTAAAGTTTAAAAGAGAAAAATATATATGCATTGAAAATAATATAAATATTTTAAACAGAAATACCATCTGCTTTATTTCCCCCTTTGCTCTCTCATATTTCTTTTAAATTTAAAAAAATAACATTTTTTCTGGCTTTTTGAAACTATCAATCTCTTTAGAAATACTCTTTATATTGATAAAATATTTGTATTTTCAAAATAAATTCAGGCAAAGAATTTTTTCTATTTTTTCTAACTGATAGAATTTGCATCCTAATGAAATTCTGTAGAATGCAGATTTTCTCTGCAACTCTGATGGCTGTGTATACAGAACAAAAGTCCGTTCTTCACTGTTCTTTTTCACCCACATTTTATTTTATCTATATTTCATAATTATGGGGTCACTTAGCTTCCATGTACATTCTGTTTATAGAAGAATGGGTATGACTAACAACTGTAAAGATACATTTCTTATCATTGCTGAATTTATAATGCAATGCCAGCTGATGAAAATTGTCCTGAAATTAAGTTTATTATATACAGGGTGGGACAAAAGTAGGCTTCCAGTTCTGAGTATGCAAAACACAGAGTATTTCTGCACTATTTATTAACTATTGTATTTTCCCATGTGAATAACTGTAGAACTACTTCTGCACCTTACTGTATATATGAAGAAGTCTTTAAAGCTTATCATCTTGGCCAGGAAAATACTGGTCCACAAGACTCTCTCTGTGCCTTGATCCGTGCACATTTGGGTCTATAAATTAGTGTCCCAGATACTTTGGCCTTCACTCAGGAACTCAAACACACTGTCACCAGGCCACTTCCACTTGCTGTTTTCTTCCCCAACCTTTCCTAGTTAACACAGATTCATCTTTTTATTTCAGCCTAAATGCCCTTCCGCGGGTAGTTTTTTCTACTTCCTTACATGAAATGATCTCCTCTGTATTTTGTTCTACTGGATCATATATTTCCTTTAAGATATTCATGAAACATCATGAATTTATATTGATTTTTTATTAGTAAGAATATTTTTAATTGCAAGTGACAGAAATATAACTAAAATGGCATTATACAGTGTGAATATTGTACAATACCTGGGCATCTATGAGAATCTACAGAAACAATACATAAATCAGGTCACCTCCAAGAGCTTTTGGTGCTGGAAGTTAAGGATAAAGTTAGTAAGAACTAATTCTTCTCTTTCCCATTTATATCTACTTTATGCCTACCTGTGTTTGGTTTTATCCTCTCCTCCTTCAAATGAACCTTATTCATTTGTTGGGTGTCATAGTGACCAGTGGTTTTTAAAATCTTCCCTATTGTTCCCAGGTAGAAAAGTCCAGAAGAAGAGTCCTCTAGGTTAGTTTGGGTCACATGCCCAATCTTGGGCCAATGACAGTGGTTAGAGAAATATGAAGTATTATGATTGGCCCAGCTAGGGAAACATGGCCCCTCCTCTAGGTAATGGTGACTATTATCATAATTAAAGTGTGTGTGTGTGTGTGTGTGTGTGAGAGAGAGAGAGAGAGAGAGAGAGACAAGGACTCAGTCTGGAAGTATGCTGAACTGACGAAACAATGGTTACCTCTGTGGCATTATTTGTTTAATATCTAGCTTTTATTACAGGTAGGGAATGTCTATTTTCCTCACCATTTTTTTTCTATAACCTATCATAGTACCTGAAGCATCAAAAATATTTGATATTTGTTTACTGCTTGAATACATAGATGTATGCAAAGAAAACTGTTTTCATTCATTAAGAGGAAAGAGTTTAAATGATAAGGCAATCAATCCTATCAGATAATGAGAATGTTTTAGTATAGTGAAAGGTATGGAAGTAATTCTATCCTTCTATTCACATGCAAGCTCATTTTTTGGTTTACTTGGTTGAAAGTTTTAAGCTTTACTTCAAGCAATTGGACAATGAGACTTACATGGGGAGAAGAGCATTAGGTGAACAGATGTTATATTTTCAATGAGCTTGTCCTGCTGAGATGAAGTGAGTTATATAGCTCTGCCTTAAACCCTGTAAGCCTAGCTGAGGAGATGTTAGGTTATTCTAACGCTAAATATTCCCCACATCTTTGGAGATGGCAACTTCACATTTCCCATTCAGAATACCACAGTCACTTCTCCCATGCAGAAAATGACCACTTTCTATGTTTGAGCCTGAACATGGTAACATTGAAGCAGTCAGCATAAACAGTGGGAACAAGGTCTTCCTGAGGATCCTTGACTGCCTGCCTACAAATTATTCCTGCTGGATTGATTTTAATGCATTCCTGGGAGCCTACTGTTCATGAGAGTTTTAATTCCCATATTCCTATGTGAGGTTATTCTTGAGTCTTAATCACTTTCTTAAATTCAACCCTCAGGTCATGGTTGAATCTAACAATAGTGTTCAAGATGCAACTGGGTCAAAAAAAAAAAAGGCAAAGAGACAGCCAAGGGAGAAGAGATGGCCTACAAAATTAAAAGTGATGACTTCAAACATTCAAATAGAAACTAACACCTATCTTTCAAAAACTATTCCAAAAATTCAATATGAGAAATTACTCCCAAGCTTATTTTATGAGGGCACCATTTCCTGATTCCAAAAGCAGATAAAGACACTATATAAAAGGAAAATTATAGGCCAATATCTCAGATGAACATAGATGCTAAAATCCTCAAGAAAATACTAGAGATCATACACCATGATCAAGTTGGATTTATCCTGGGAATACAAGGTGGATATAATATCCTTAAATCAATAAACATGATACACCTCAAAAACAAGTTGAAAGATAAAAGTCACACGATCATATCAATAGATGCAAAAAAGCATTTGATAAAATTTCACACCCATTTATGATAAAAATTCTCAGCAAAGTGAGAATAGGGGGGATATACATCAACATAATAAAGGCCAAATGTGACAAGCCTGCAGCTGATGTCATACTCAAGAGGCAAAAACTACAATTATTTCTCTTAAGATCAGGAACATGACCTCTTTCACCACTCTTATTCAATATAGTACTGGAAGTTCTAGCCATAGCAATTATACAAGAATAAGAAATAAAAGCATTTAAATTGGAAAGGAAGACGTAAAACTGTCATTACCTGTAGATGACATGATTCTGTATATAGGGAACACTAAAGATTCCACCAAAAAAAACTACTAAACCAGAAAAATGAATTCAGTAAAGTAGTAAGATACAAAATAAATATCCAGAAATAAATTGCCTTTTATACAAAAATAATGAGCTATCAGAAACAGGAAGTAAGAAAACATTCCCATTTACAATTACATCAAAAATAATAAAATACCTTGTAATAAATTTAACCAAGAAGGTAAAAGACCCATACTCAGAAAACTACAGGCCACTGAAGAAAGAAATCAAAGAAGATACAAATAAATAGAAGCATATACTGTGTTCATGGATAGGAAATATAAACATCATTAAAATGTTCATATTACTCAAAGCAATCTATAGATTCAGTGCAATTCCTATTAAGATACTAATGGCCTATTTCACAAAACTAGAACAAATATTCCAAAAATTTATATGGAACCACGAAAGACCCCAAATAGCCATAGAAATCTCAAGAAAGGAGAACAAAGTTAAAAAATCATGCTACCGCCGGCATGCTGGACATGAGACAATTCCAGGGGATGCAAGGCACCCTGCCCCTCTCCCTTGTATGATATCAAACTATATTACAAGTCCATAATAATCAAACCAGAATGGTATTAGCATAAAAACAGACATATAAATCAATGGAACAGAATAAAAAGCACAGAAATAAATCCATACCTTTATGGTCAATTAATATTTGATATAAAAAGGAAGAACATTCAAGGGGTAAAGGTAGTTTATTTAATAAATGATGTTGGGAATGTTGGACAGATATAAGCAAAAAATAAAACTAGAGCACTTTCTTAACACTATACACAAGAACAAACTCAAAATGGATTAAAATTTAAATTTAGATTTAAATTTGTTAGATTCAAAACCATAAAAATTCTAGAAGAAAAATGTAGGCAGTAAAATCTTGGGCATTTTTCAAGCAGTAAATTTTCTGACATGTCACCTTAGGAAAGGGAAGAAAAAGAAACAAATAAACAATTGGGAATATATCATACTAAAAAGTTTTGCAAGGCAAAGAAAAGCATCAACAAAATGAAAAGACAGCCCATTGAAGGGGAAAACATATTTGCCAGTGACATATCTGATAAGTGGTTAATATCCAAAATTTATAAAGAATTTATACAACTCAACAGCAAAAAATTCAGTTAAAAAATAGGCCAAAAAACTCAAAAGAGGACCTATGGATGACCAATAGACATATGAAAAGATGCTGAATGTCACTGATCATCAGAAAAATGCAAATTATAATCACAATGAGATATCACTTCACACCTTTCACAATGGCTAGCATCAATAAAACAACAAACAACAAACATCAAGTGCTGGTGAGGTTGTGGGGAAAAGGGAACCCTAGTGCATTGTTCGTGGGAATGCAGACTGGTACAGCTACTGTGGAAAGCAGTATGGAGTTACCTCAAAAAATTAAAAATGAGAAATCTTTATGATCCAATGATTCCACTCCTAGTAATTTATCCAAAGAAATTTAAAACACTAATTCAAAAGAATATATGCACCCTATATATGGTGCAGTGTTATTTACAACAGCCAAGTTTGGAAGCAGCCTCTGTGTCCATCAGTATATAAGTAGAGAAAAAAGCTATGGTTAAAAAAAAAGAAAGAAAAAAAACAACAAAAAAAGTGATGCATTTACATAATGGAATACTACTTGCCCATAAAAAAGAAGGAAATATTATATATTGCAACAGCATTAGAGAAATACCCAGCATTCTTACTCATATGTGGCATCCGGTGAACAAAATAAATTGACAAACAAAATAGGAAAAATAACAAAATAGAATAAAGCAATGACTTGACACTTTGCGTGAAGAAAATGAAAGAAAGATGATGGAGCTCGAGGGAAATAAAAGAGGATGGAGAATTGAATGGTTAAGTTTTACTGCGCACCTACTATGTGCCAGTGCCAGGCTCTGCTAGATATTTTATGTATAAGGGAGAACTTATCTAGTCGTTCCTTCAAACCAATGAGGTACCTCTTACTCAGAATGGCTGATAAGAAAATGGAATCTGAGAGAGATTAATAATTTTCCCTAGTTCACACTAGGTCCCAAGTTCTTGCTATGTCTACTTCTTAGGGAATAAAATAAAGAAGAACAAAAACTGTAAAGATAAAGGGATAAAAGGACCCCAAAAATTTAGTTAAGAAGGCATTAAATAGAGTTATGTAGATAGTTATGTTTCCAAATTAAACTCTTTTCATTTGGATTCTCTAGTTGCACCATGAAGTACCAAAATCATATAAGTATTTTGTGGGAATAATTTAACTCAAAAGAGGAGATGTATTAGGAAAGATCTAGTTAGCTGTAAATGTTATTACATATGAAAGAGTTTAACTTGCCATTTATGCTGGAGACATTTTTCTCCCTGGGAAAATCTGAATGATTGAGTCATTCAAATAAAATAGAAGGCTCTAACTTTACTCCCTTTGGGTGCCTCTGCAGCATTTAGATCTCTTATGAAAGAGAATACATGCACCTCTTAAAGGGATGGCTAATCTCAAGTGTGGCACAAAAACTCTTGTATGAAACAGGCTCATTCTGCAAAACATAGTGATATCCCTGTTGATATAATTAGATGTTGTTTTCCAATGAATCTAGTCTCTGCTGGTTCTATGGTAATAAAGTAGTCTAATATTATACATAACAATAATTGGGCCAACATCTAAATGCGTGTTACCACTCTAAATGTTTGTTCTGAAGATTAAATGTTAGTGTTCTTTTTATTCTAAGTACTGATTCTTCAGGCCTTTTTTATTGTATGACCCCTTTCAAGCATCTCATTCAAAAAGAGTATCTTCCTTTTGTCCTCTTTTATTTTACCTCTGTGTTTTCTTTGATACATATAAAATCAAGGTTTTGAAGTTTCATGCTGGTTAAATGACAGACTCATACTTACATTTAACTAAGTTAAGAAATAGATCCAGAGTATAGTTGGCTGAGAGTCAGAGTTCAAACCTTGTCTCCTGACAGAAAGTGGGAGCTACAATCCTGGATTTAGAAGTAGTACTAGGTGTACCAGACACTGCTCTTTACCTACCCAACATCTACTATCCTCTTCTTCCTTTGGCCCAGCTCAACCCTCCATGTCTGAGTTTATTCTACAAGCAGAGCTGGTAAAGCAGGAATGTAGAGACTCAGCCCATGATGATTTTCTCAGTAAGCTGCACTAACCCTAAATTGCATATATTTTGATACATAACAGCCTAATAAACTAATCCTTTACTTGGTAAAGTTGGAATTCTGTCAGATGTGGCCTGATAAAATGTTAATTACTTTATTAATCCTTCATCTTCATGGTCTTAGCCAGCGGGACCAAAGCACTACTCCTTCTGGAATAATTAAAGCAAATAGTTATGCAAAAGCCCATTTGGACAAGCAGCTGCAAATATATGTAAAAGACGTACCCTAAGATTATGAAATGTACAACTCATACCCCTTATTCATGATCCCTGTAGCCAGGACAACTGTTCTATGCTTCTTTGAATATGAGGCTTCAACTTGACCCCAGGCATGTGATCCTTTATTTTTCTTTCTAATGTTTCTCATAGGTGATAGCCACCATTCAGCCCTCTGGATAGATATCCAGTGGTCGTGTTTATATTCCATTCTACCACAGTGCACTATGTAGGAAGAAGAGAATCTGTTATCTTCCTTATAGGATTGAAAGTAATGTAAATTAATGAATGGGTAGTATTTGTATGTTTTTGTTGTTTTCTCCATCTCTGAAGTCTCCAAAATGGTTTGTTCCTGTGACATTTTTCCCCTTTTTGTTCTCTAACCTCAGTCAAGTTGGTAGCACCATTGTTCTCTCTGGAGAAGATACAATACTGGTTATTTTGCACCCAAATGGGAGTGTAACTAAGCCAATCAAATTTTAATGGAGGGCACAGTATCTGTTGGATACTGGGGAAATCAGCAGTGAGCAAGATGCATGGTTCCTGCCTCCATGCAGCTTATATTTTATAGAGGAAAGAAGACATTTAAGTATGAAGAAGCCAAAGAACTTAGATGTATGACCCATGGACGTGAACTACGGGTGAGGGGGATGCTGGTAGGAGGGGTGGTGCAGAGTGGAGGGGAATAGAGGGGAGAAAAATGGAACAAATGTCATAGCATAATCAATAAAATACACTTAAAAAGTGAAATCTTACATTGTCCCACTCCAAAAAAAAAAGAAAAAGAAGACATTTAAGTGATTCTAATACCTGGTGACTATAGAAGAGGGGAACTTAACTTTAGTCTGAGGTGACATAAACTGTTTTCTTAAGGACACAATATGTAAGCTGGAGAAATAAAGCATTGATAACAGTTGTGAGGGAATGATGGTTTGTTCTCAAGCGAACAAAAATGCAATTAGAAGGTCCAGGAATAGGAAAGCTTGAGGAATAGAGAGTCTTCCAGCTTAGACAGAGAGAGAAGACAAAAGAGAAAAGGCTCAACATGAAGCTGGAGATGTAAGTAGGAACCAAACTATGCAGTTTCATCTACCAAGATCAAGTTCATTTTAAGCTTTGCTTCAAATTGTCAAATAATGGAGCTTTCCTAATGAAAGGTCTTTCAAGCACGAGAGAGCAAAAAAAAAAGTGTTTGGAAATCAAGGATTTCTTTTGTCAGGCCTACGCTCTGAGGAGAAAAGCCCAGGTTTTCCAGGTCACGTTAGAAACAACTGAAGTTGAGATGACCTTGGCCCAAAAGTCTAGCACTTTGAGAGATGATCTCCCCGGAAAAGCCATTAGGTGTGATTTAGGTAATTGCTTCTCTAATACTCATTTTTCTTGAGAAGAACATGTAATTCCACCACTAACGAATGAAATAGTGAAAACCACTTAAATTCACTGAGGTTCAACTTTCTTATCTGTATATTGGGACCAACACTACCTACTTCCAGGATAGTATAGTCATTATATATCAATTAATTTAGTAGAAAACTCTAAAAATATAAACTATGCAGAGATTTCCAGGAGTTATATGAACGCTACATTGAGCTATGACCTTTGTGTGAGATTTGCTATTGGCCCAAAGGACCTGGATAGTTTAAAGAGTTTAAGTTTGCTAGGCCTTATATGTATCCAGTTTCATTTATTACTTTATTACTATTCCATATTAGAGATACAAAAACTGAGGTTTAGAGAATGGGACAAATTGCTCAAGATTTTCATAGCCAATAAATAATGGAGTTGGCTTTAAATCAAGTAGTCGATTCAAAACTTGGATTTGATGTAAGCCCTTTTCAGAAGTACATTCATAAGTACCTCGAGTCTACACCATGTGTTTCTGTATTCTTTTCTTGATTCATTCATCAAAACTTTACATCCATAAAGAATATGAAATACATTTACATTAAAAGTTAATGATTATAAGTTGTGATTTAATGTGTCCCTTGTGGAGTCTAAACATTCGTTCAGGAATATGATTAACAGCAGAATTACAGGGATTGTTGAGAGAGACTCTAGAGCTCCAAAACAGCCTCTCTGGAGGCTTGAAAATAACCTTATACATGTGGTCACTGCCTATTTACAAGTGAAGGCTGCACAGACTGTCAGATGAATCAGGATTTCTCTTTTACTGAACCTGGGACAAAATTGTTATTCCAACGTAACGCTAAGTTTATTCTGGGAAACAAAAGAATAGAGTTGAGAATGAACTGTCGTTTACTCTTTATCTGAAAAATGAAAGACACTTCTCAGACAATTTTAAAGTCCCATTTGTTTCTTTCTCGAATCTATATAAATTATTGACCTGCCTTTTCTTTTTACCTTTTAAAGCAGAATAGGAGAAAGCTGTTCATTTTCTGTTAAAATGGTGAAAATGTACTAAGTCTCTTACCAGAGATTAAAAGATACTCTAGATCAAAGATTGGCAAAACAATGTCCAAAGACCAAATCCTACCCACAGCCTGAAATCATAAAGAGTTTTATTGGTATATAGTCACACACATTTGTTTTCATATGGCTGTGGCTGCTTTGCACAATGCTCAAACTGAGTGTCCCTCGAGCTGAGGGCCATGAAGACTTTATGGCCCACAGAGCCTAAAATGTTTACTCTCTGCCCACCACTACTCTAGAGAAAATGAGAGTTAAATATATATTACATGTGCTACAGAAAGACAGTTTGAGAGTCAGGTTTGCCAAGAAGGCTAACAATACAAGCCCAAGTGGGGGGAAATCAAGAAGGCAGTGGCTATGTTGCTGATGCAGTCAGAGAGTTCAGTGGTCTAAAGAAACGAAGGGCCTTCACTGAGCAGAGTGTAGTGAGGAGCGGAAAGTGGTCATGGAGCAGGGGCAGTTGGGGCCCAGAGTAGTAAAAGGGGGCGGAGTATAATCAAACAGTAGAATGAAGTCAGACAGCAGGAGCTGGCAGTCAACAAGTTGAATGTCACCCTGACTGGTGTGGCTCAATGGATTCAGTGCCTGCCTGAGAACCAAAGGCACCTTGTTGGATTCCCAACATGCCTGGGTTGTGGGCCAGGTCCCCAGTAGGGGGTGCACAAGAAGCAAACCACACATTGATGTTTCCCTCTGTCTTTCTCCCTTCTTTCCCCTCTGTCAGAAAGTAAAATCACATCTTTTAAAAAAGTTGAATGTAGTCATAAAACAGGTGTGAGTGTAGTCAGAGGTGCTGTTAGTCAATGAGCAGATTGCAGCCACAGTGCAGGGACTAGTTAAGGAGTTGAATACAGTGACAGAGCAGAGTATCATCAGGGAGTGTGCTGTGCTCCAGGAGCAGAGTGTAGTCAGGTGGCAGGCTGTGGTCACAGAATAAAACAGTGCAAACAGAGAGTAGAGTGCATTTAGAGAGGCAACGGGATATAGTCAGGTGATACGGTGCTGTCAGGGAGTAGTTATAGTTCTGTATATAGTCAGTCAATTTCTTTAATCAGCAATATGTGGACAGCAAGCTGAGTGCAGCCATGGGAAAGTGTATAGGCGGAGTGTAGACAAGGAGTAGGGGAGGGATTAGTCACAGAAAGAATGCAGGTAGGGAGAAGAGATTGGTTAAGAAGCAGAAAGTAGTCAGGAAGCAGGCGTGGTCAGGGAGTGGCTGTGGTCAGAGAGCTGGCAGCAGTTAGACAGTCACAAAGCCAATTGCAGAGCCTGAGAGAGTCAGCAAACTCTTATTGGTAATACTGACACACCAACTTTGCCTTTTAATTCTAGGTCAGAGCCTGTTTACCCTCAGGGCTCCCCACCTTAGCCCTACATAGAGAGTCATCAAGAGCCTATTTTGAGCCAGGCATGGTGCAAAGTGTTCTTCCACCTGCTGGCTGCACAGTTGCCTAGAGCAAGGACAGGTGTTATTATGGCCTAAAGGAAATCTGAGAGCTACAAAGATGGAAAATGGCTTGTGAGTGATGCCAAGGTACTGGCTCTAAGGGGCTATGCTGTGTGTTTATGCAAATAATAATAAGAATAATTATGAGACTCAATCCATGTGTACCTGCCAGCCTTCGTCGCTGTGCACAATGCTGGTCGAAATTCATTGTGTATCAAGAAAAGAATAGCGGTTCATGTAATGAAAAATAATGCTTTATTCAAAATGATTTGTCAGCTTCAAGGAATAGGATAATGTTGTACAGCAAATTAAACCTTGAGTAGTTGGAGGGTTTTTCCCCATACTGCCAACTGTTAATACAGTTTGACAATATACCTAATCAAAATTATGTAGCTTAATTGCCTTTGATGCACTCATAATTATATTTACCAGGACTTTAATACACAACCCACAACACACATATGCACTTAGGTGTACAACACACAGAATCTTCCCGCACATGAGGAATTGTAACATTATTTAAAGCAGTGATTATTAGAAGGTAAGTGCTACAGAGAGTTTTTTTAAATTGTTTTCATGTTACATCTTAGGACACATGTGTTTCTTATATTTTCCTATTTATTATATCTTAGCAATAAATAACTCATCTAAATATCTAAATATGCTGAGTAAATCCAGTTAGTAGGAAACATTTGTTGCTTCATAAAATGAAAACTGAATGAAGCTGTCAACTGGAAGAACAATTAAACAATTTGACTTGTTAGAAACAACACAATTTTCTTGGAGACCATAGACTTGCAGGAGACTGCAGTTTAGGGTAAGTGCCTGTGAATGCACAAGTACCCTGCATAATGTCAATCAGCACAAATGTTTGAGAAAAAACTGAGAAGGGAAGAAAGTGGTTCAGTCTGCCCTGATCAGTGAAGGGCCCCTGACCTTGCTTTTGGAGCAGCTTTTGTTTCTTTGTTAGCTCTACACTCACTGAAAATCTATAACACTAAAGCCCTAGCAGCAAGCAAAGGGAGCAGTAAAGTCAAAACCATGATAAGGGCAAACTTTTAAAACCTCAGTAATTCACTGAAAGTACCTTATTCACTTTCCTAGTTTTTCATTAAGTCAACTTTAGAATAAATATGGTGGTTTCCTTTAAAAGAGATAACCTCTCTATATAGATTTCTTTGGCAAGTAACATTTTGACTATGTATACTTTCTACAGCTTTCAAATGGCATTATTTTATTTTTTAAATAGCGTGCATTCATTCATTCACTCACTCAATGGATACCATTCAATTTATTTATAGTCATGTGCAGCTTAAAAACAAGCATATGTTCTGCAAAATGTGTCATTAGGTGATTTTGTTGAATGAACATCACAGAATGTACTTACACGAATCTAGATGGGGTTAGCCTACTACACACCCAGGCCATACCGTTTACCATCTTAATGTATGTAGTTTGTCATTGACTAAAATCGTTAGGCCGTATTCACTTTAATTTGTTCTCTGTGAAAAGTGCAGTCAGTATTTTATGAGAACCAGTAACACTATACATGAGCCAGTCTTTTAAATGTTTTTCTTAAAATTACTTTCTATCCATCTGTTATTAGATTATTTAAAATAAAAATAGTTATTTGTCAGGCAATGTTCATAATGTTTGCATTTCCTGGGGCATCTTCGTTATCAGAAAGGACCCTGCTGTCCAGAGCCATCAGAGGGGTGAGGATCCAGGGTGGGGATCACAATCCGCACTGTTATTCAAGAGACCAACCTACATACTCTAAACTGCTCCCATATCCTTTGTCTCATGGTTCCCAAGGCCTTGACATGAGTTGAGCTGAAAGAGAATACATCACTTAGATGTGCAGCTATTTACTTGTCTATGACATAATGAATTTTGCATCTTTGAATGTCTTGTTCTTCAAGAATCTAGCTATTGTACTCAAGCTAGTATAGCCACTGATCCACACATACTTGCATGACTCATCTCTATGCAGTTTCTTTTTCCCAGAAAACTTTTCCTTTTCACTCATTAAAATCATTTTCACTCTTGAGGACTCAGCTAAATATTGACCTGTTTTCTAAAACTTTCCTGAATACCCCAGCCTCTGAGTATTTGTTTGACTTCTTGTGTGTACAGGTGGTACCTCTAAGTTAGCCACATTCAAGTGGCCTTTTTAAAATTCTGCATGACTTATGCATGTTTATTAAGAAATATGGTCAGTCATTGTACACATTTAAAAGCTGTGATGACAAAAAATCTTGATCTTTGTGAACAGAAAATGGTATTAAGTAAACATGGTCTGCAGATACTTTCTCATTTGAGATATATGTGGCTGGATTCCATATTTGGGGTAGAGGGAAAGAGGTTGGGCAGGAGCTTAGTCATAAAAATAGCACTAGGTTTCAGTGCTATTTCAAGAGCACAAGAGTCAGGTTAATTGCAGCAGCCATAGCCTGGAACCTGATTAACCTCCCCCACCATTCCCATCTATGGAACTAGATATATATTAAGTGGGAAATACGAACACATTGTTTGCCCCTTTTCTTATTTTCACAGGGTTAAAGGTCAAAAACAGAACTTTGAAAAATGTTCTATGAAGTCATTCATTTGCCAATTAACTTCTACTCATTTGTATTGGTAGTTTGCACCTTCAGAAAGTATCTTACCCAGTTTGGGCTACTGTAACAAAAATACCATGATTTAAACAATTGTTCTGGAGGTTGGGAAACCCAAGATCAATACACCAACAGATTTGATGCCTGGAAAGGGCTCTCTTTCTAGTTTGCTGACTGCTGTCTTCTTGCTATAGACTCACGTGGGGTTGGGGTGGGAAGCAGAACACTCCAGTCTCTTGTTCTTTGTTATAGGGGCACTAATCGCATTATGGGAGCTCCACCCAAATGACCCCATTCATCTTAATCTACATCCCAAAGGCCACATTGTAAATATTATTATCTTGGGCAGAGAGCTTCAGCATTTGAATTTGGTGGAATATAAGCAATCACTCCATAGTAGAGACTTTATACTTTTGGGGACTAAGGATCCAACCATTACCTTTGCCTCTGTCTCCGATTTTCCTCCACCAGCCCCCAGCATCAAGCACACTGATTTACTTATATGCTTTTTCATTTAGCCAGTAATGATCAAGGGCTTGCTATATATCTGAAAGGTCTCAAGATGTTGAAGACACAGTGATCAATAGTACCAGGCATTAGCTATGAAGGCACTCATTTTTAAGTTCAGGAGACAGAAATCTACATAAATTGGGGAAATGCTAGAATAGAAGTTGCTCCTGGTGCTATGGAAATACTAAGAAAGGAGTGACTAACTTCCCTATTCAAAAATGAGTCATTCAGTAGGACAGAAACCAGATGAGAATAAATGAGTGTTAAAGAATCTTACATATCATGTTAAGATGTTTATCCTTTTTTTGTGAATGGAGTGGTAAGGGTGAAATTTTAGACTGGCATTAGGAAGTTAAAGAAGCACACTCTTCTAGTCACTCTGGCTGTATTATGATAATTACTGATTAAATTAAGTGAAGTCAATACAAAGGGGACACTGGAGATGGTATTTAGGATGAAGCAACTGTTCATTTTGGTACTAGGGTGATAGACACCTGACTTTATTCTATAGAAGTATACATTATAAGTCCTAAGCTTTAATGTATACAAAGCAAACAAGGACAAGCAAAAGGATATGATCTGAGTAATTTTGGGAAAATATTTTGAACATAAAGTATAAGAACATAAACAAATTGAATTATATATAATTGCTGTGCTCTAGTTAGTAAAGTTTTTCTTATAAGAGTACAGATGACTAATTTTGAAACCACTATGTGTGTTTACTAAGGATTAACAAATCAGCAAATGGATGGCAGATGGTAGGAGCCAGTTTCCTCATTGTTGGAGAGGGAAGTTAAAGAAAAACAAGAAAGTAAAGCTAAAATAAACTTTGTGGTATGGAATTAGAGTAAAAGAAATAAGTATGGACTTAAATTTTGCTTAACATGTACATAGAGGGATAGATACAGTGATAATTATAGATATATATCTATATACCTATATATATAATATCTCTCTATACATATATATCTAATATGTATATATATGTGCGTGTGTCATATATACGTATATATCTATAGGTATCTCTATACACACATATCTATATATGTATGGTGTGTGTGATATATGTGACATCACATGACATATATGATACATAGATATACACATATCTATATATGTGCATATATACACACAGGTGTGTATATGTATGTGTGTGTGTGTGTGTGTGTGTGTGTGTGTATATATATATATATATGTATTTGTTCCATAAGTAAATTATCTGTGCTGAGAGTTACTAGAAGTAATGAAACCAAGGAGCAATGAACATATCCAACACTTAGATCTTGGTTTAATTCTCCAATAGAGTTTATCAGGCTTTCTTGAAGAAATGGCTGATTGGAGGGACAGGGCAGAAGAAGTAGAAGGTGATCCTTGAATATCTTATAGTATCAGAGAGTAAGGAAGTATTAAGAAAAGAATAAAAATGATGAATAGGTGTGAAAGGGATACAGAAACTAAGTTGGAAAGCTTCTAGTGGTCAAATAGCAAATAATTAGAGCAACAAGATAAATAATATAGTACTGGGTTATAACCCAAAGTATAAAATAATTATATGTAAAAAATATGTGAGTCCATACTGATGAAAATCAATTATTGAATAAACTAAAAATAAAAAAAAACTTGAACAGAATTATTAAACACAAGAATACTGAATTTTATTCCTTAGTGGGATATACTTTGTGTTTGTCTTTTCCATACTCTAACAATTTATTTCATAAATTTATGAATTATTTAGTTAACTTAAAGAAACAAAAAATACCTTTGGGGAAAGGGTGAATTTCTCAACATTGAATGACAAAGTTCAGATTATCACTGAACTCAGTCATTGCTTGTGCATACCAGACCTCTTGCCTATAATAGTTTTTCCTAGCTTCTTACTGTTTCATACTGAATGAATTCTTAGTGGCCTAGTTTTTGTCATATTTTCTTCTTGTACCTAATAGAATTATACAGTATTATATATTTGTGTATATATTTGCATTTATAAATTTTGTAAATTGTTAAAAGATTTTATTTATTTATTTTTAGAGAGGGGAAGGGAGGGAGAAAGAGAAGGAGAGAAACATGAATGTTGTCTCTCAAGTACCCTGCAATGGGAGCCTAGCCAGCAACCCAGGCTTGTGCCCTGACTGGGAATAGAATCAGCAACCCTTTGGTTCACACTCTGGCACTCAATCCACTGAGCCACACCAGCGAGGGCAATTTTGTGAATTTTATCTCCCTAGCTAAACTGCAAAGGCTTAAGGATAAAGGATTTTTTGTATATTGATTTAGTGTACCCTGTAATACCTAGAGTACTTTATATAATAGGTATTCAAAAATATATTTGACTATTGGTTTAAGGTGTTAACTATTTCCTTGAAATAAAACACCAATGCCAGAAGCAACAAAGCTTCTGGCACCATTTTTAGCCCTTTATCATTCAGCCCATTTTTAGCCCTTTATCATTCAGAAACTGCTACAGTTGCTGAAATAGAGCATATGCATTTCAATAGCTATATATCATAACATATCAAAGAAAACAGTTTCATGCTTGCACACTAAAATTTAAGATATTCATTGTAATTAAGCAATGCTAGCGATATATGAACCTTACCATGGACATTTCTCTCCTGGTTTGCTAATGGATGACATCACAATCACTGCTTTTGAAAAGTAAAGGAGTCACTCTACTATCTTTTAGCTGCAGGTACTTGAGAGCCCATCCTTTATGTTTTAATAGATGATAATCACAGAACAATGCAAGGAGATAAAACAAGTCCTCTGAGAGACACATTTTAGAGAAGTAATTGCCCTGAAAATGTTCATTTCTTGTGGGGTTTTTTTGCCTTAAAAAACATAATTCTACTAAACAGACAGAACTACATAACTTACATGGACTTATTTGTTTTTTGTAGTAACTTTTTATTTTGGAACATAAGGTTGTTGGTGAACCAATGAATGTAAGCAATGGGAGAAGGAGATCATCTGATTATCAAAATATATTACCTATTATACAGAATGAAGCTTTGGTATTGATAGTACATAAATAACTGAACCAAATGGAAAATAAATAGAAAATAAAGAATATCAGGGGTGATAATAGAAGCATACCTACGCAATACAAAATTTGCCGAATTACAAAATGCTACATATCTGCAATGTATCTTTTTTCTTATTTTATTATATTTTATAGATTATGCTATTTATTGTCCAAATTTTCCCCTTTGTGCCCCTCTACCCAGTACCCCCATTTCCTCCAAGAATTCCCTCCTTAGTTCACTTTCAGAAGTCGTGTATATAAGTTCTTTGGCTTCCCCATTATCTAAATGGATTCTTAACATCCCCTGTCTATTTTTACCTGCAAATTTGTTCTTCTAAATCTCTGCACCTTGCCCCCATTTTTCCCTTTCTCTCTCTCAACTGATGGCCCTCCAAATGATCTCCATATCTATGACTGTGTTCCTGTTCTGCTTGTTTGCCTAGTTTGTTATTTGGATTAAATTATTGGTGAGTTGAATTAGTTGTCAGTTTATTGCCATGTTAATGCTCATTGTTTTGATCTTCTTTTTCTTATATAATTCTCTCTAGTATTTCATATAATAATGGCTTGGTAAAGATGAACTCCTTCAGTTTTACCTTGTCTGAGAAATACTTTATCTGCCCTTCAATTCTAAATGTAGCTTTCCTGGATAGAATAATCTAGGTTGTAGGTCCTTGCTTTTCATCATTTTAAGTACTTCTAATCTGCAAAGTTTCTTTTGAGAAATCCGCTGAAGGTCTTATGGAAAGTCCTATGTAGGTATCCCTCTGTTTTTTTTCCTTCTGCTTTTAAGAGTCCATCTTATATTTAACATTTGGCATTTTATTATGAGGTGTCTTGTTGTGGTCCTCTTTGGGTCCATCTTGTTTGGGACTCTCTGTGCTTCTTGGACTTGTATGTCTATTTTCTTGATCAAATTAAGCAAATTTTCTTTCAAATAAGTTTTTAATTTATTTTTTCAAGTAAGGTTTTAATTTCTTGCTCTTCCTCTTCTCCTTCTGGCAGCCCTACCATTGAGATGTTTGCATATATAAAGATGTCCCAGAGGTCCTAAGGCTATTGTCATATTTTTAAATTCTTTTTTCTTCCTGCCATTGTGATTGAATGCTTTTTTTCTTCCTTGTGTTCCAAGTCATTGATTTCATTCTCAGGTTTACCCTCTCCAGTGTTGATTCCTGTAGATTGTTATTTATTTCACTTAATGCAACTTTCATTTCTGCCTAGGTCTTTTTTATGTCATTGAAGTACGCAGTGAGTTCCTGGAGCATCCTAAGTGGTATTTTGAACTGTGCATCTGATATGTTGCTTATCTCCATTTCATTTATTTATTTTTCTAGAATTTTGTCCTGTTCTTTCATTTTGTTCTATTCTCTTCATTTTGGCAGCCTCCTTGTGTTTATTTCTGTGTATAAGATTGAGCTGCTTTGACTGAAAGACTCAGCACACCTGTAAGTTGTATGGGGTGGAGCCATAGGTAATCACTAGGATACAGCAACCCATGTCACCACTCTGTTGCTCTGTGTGGAGAAGGACTCACAGAGGGACAATGCTGCTGCATGGCCGGTGGAGTTTTCCCCAGGAGGAAGCTTCTCCCTACTTGCACTTCACTTTTTCTTCATTTGCCACTGGGGCCCTTCCAGCTGTTGCCGTGGTGCTGAATCCCAGATGGGCTGGGTCTGCATGAGTCCTAAGTTTACTGTGGGCCCTTTAAGAGGTTACAGTTTCTTCTACCACCCCAACCCCCACTGGTTGTTAAGCCAGAAGTTATGGGGTCTTATCTTCCTGGATCTGGGGATGTGGGCTTGAATGGTTTGGACTGGGGCTGGGATCCCTTACTCCTGAGGTATTCCTCCATTTTTTATCCACCACACATGGATATGGGACCACCCATTCCCATCTCTGAGTCTCCTGCATCACTCCATGTCTCCACACCTCTCTGTAGCTCTATGCATCCCAGCCCCTCCTACTTGAATACTTGATTGCTAGAGTTCCACACAGCTTACTTTTCTGACAATTCTGGGTGATATTTGTTTTATAGTGCAGCTGCATTTTTTGAGATAGCTGTGCACAGATGCCAAGCATGTGTACCTACACCTCCATCTTCACTAGAAGTTACTGTCTTGCTTTTTTATTCTTCTACCTCCTTGTTGTTCTGATTGGTTGTTTTTTGTCTTCTTATTTTCCCAATCATTGGCTTCATTCTCAGCTTTATTCATTCTAGTTTTGTTTCCCTGTAAACTGTTCTTTATTTCTATTAGTATATTCTTTGTTTCTGACTGAATCTTTTTATGCTATTGAGGTTCTCACTAAGTTCCTTGAGCATCCTTATAAACCAGTGTTTTGAACTCTGTATCTGGTAAATTGCTTATATCCATTTTGTGTAGTTATTTTTCTGAAGTTTTAATGTTTTTTTTTCATTTGAACCATACTTCTTTGTCTCTTCATTTCATAAGCCTCCTTGTGTTTGTTTCTATGTCTTAGATAGAGCTGTTCTGACTCCTTGTCTTAGTATCCTGCCCTAATGTAGTAGGTGTCCTGTGGGTTTCACTGGCACTGCATATCACCCAAGCTTCATACTTAAGGTGCCTCCTTTGTGTGGGTTGAGTACACTCTTCTCTTGTAGTTGAGCATTGGTTGTTGTTGGCAGATAAGTGAGAGGAGATTACCCAGGCCAGTCAGCTGCAAGGACTGGTTGTGATGAATGACCACAAATCTATGCCCTCTATGTAGGATCAACTTTGAAGAAGCTGGGTGTTCAATGAGGTCTGTAGCTATCCACTGGGTGCCCAGGCCCTGGGGTTTCCTGAGTGTTGCAGGCCAAGGTCAGCCCCCGGGGCCACCCTGTCTGAGCTATAGAGCAATCTGAAATGGCTGCTACTTGTGCAGGGCTTGAGGATTCCCAGGAAAAGTCAAGCTGTGAATTTAGGCTGGTTGCTGCTAATGCTGGGCCTTGGGTCACTTAGCAAGACATACGAGGTCTGGTGGCTCACTGAAGCCAGTTGTTGCCTACTTGAAAGGATTTGGGAAGTAGTGAAGCTTGAGTCAAGACTATCCATGCATATGTTAATAGCTGTTAATAGCTGTAAGTTGGGTGGGACTGAGCATCAAGGGATCTCCAGGTTGGAGCAAACAGTGTTTCCAGGTTGATGAACTCTCAGATACATATGGCACCCTGACTGCTCTCTGGATCTTCTCACCTTTCTGAATGGGGGAAAGCTGTCCTGCAGCTCTTGCCTCAAAGCCAGCCACTACAGTTCCTCCCCATATGCCACTGGTACCTTTTAAGCTGCTACCCCAGTGCTGGAGCTCACAGGAAGTGAGTCTGAGTAAGTTCATGTGTGGGTTCTTTAAGAGGAACTGCTTGGGAGTCTAGAAGTTTTTTTTCCATCAACTCAATCCTGCTGGTTTTTGCAGCCAGAGGTTATGGGGACTTCTCTTCATGGCACTGGAAGTAGCATGAACTGGGGGTGCTTGATGTGGGACTGGGGCTCCTCAATCCTGAGATATCTTCTTCAAGTTTCTATCCACCACACTTGTTTGTGGGACCAGCCCATTCCATGTCTCCACCCTTCCTACCAGACTGGATGTATGTGGTTTCCTTAATTCTATAGTTGTTTGACTTCCATTCAACTCAATTTCCAGTGGTTATGAGTAATGGTTGTTTTATAATTTAGTTGTAACTTTGATGTAGTTGTGTGAGGAGGTGAACCATGATTACCTATGCTGCCATCTTGACCAGAAGTTTGGCAATGTATCTTGCATTAGTCAGAGTCTAATAAACAAAGTAACACTACTATAAGTATGTTAAACAATAGGAATTTAGTTCAGGTAATTCATTATACATGTAATCAAAGCAATAGACAAACAGATGATGAGACACCCAGAGATAGGCAAAAGATTAGGCCATTCCTGTGACTTTGGGGATGCAGGAATAGAGAGGTATTAGCAGATCTCAGAACACAGGGTGATCTGGAGAGTTAAAACCACAGTGAAGTGGCATCCAGGATATGTTGCCCCGAATCACCAGGTTCTCCCTCCACCTGTCCAATCTCTTGTTAGTATATGGTACAGTGATCCTCACCCAGACCCAGTGGGCATGAGAAAGCCTGAGAAATGTGGCTGTAGGTCAACCCCCACTGCACAGATGAGAGCAGTAAAGGGGTACAGAATGGATCTAAAAGCAAACAAGCAACCTAACACAATCTTTCTTCTGATGATACCTATGTAAGATCTGAGCAGGATTCCATGTTCCCTTGTCAAAGGAGAAGTTCCTGCCTGGAATAGATGATTCATTTGCAGGTATATTATAGCCAGGTTTTATACTTTCAGTGATAAGACTAAAAAAATCTCAGTATAATATATTTTCTAACACTGAAAGCTATGAAACAAAATGTATCTGATAAAGGGAGGAGGTTCAAACATATTAAATTTTTATCAAGTGATAAGTCATTCCTGAGAAGCTGCTCTCTATGTGGCATTATGTTATCTGTTTGGGGGCTTTCCAAAGAAGTACCACAAAGGGATCGCACCTGCTCTCAAGGAGCTTGAAGACTATTTGTGGGGGTTAGCACTAAAGCAAGAGATAATTAATAAATGAACACTGCAAAAACATAGAAAATTAACTTTAGAGGGCAAAAAGTCAATACATCTTTCATTATAGCAATCAGGTGATAAATAAGAAGAGCAATGGGACACTCCATAAGAAAAGTTATTAAAACAATAAAATTTATCACAAATGCCTGCTTCTAATTTTATTATCCCAAATCATTAATTTTTCACAATTATATCCTCTCACTCAATTTAGTGTTCATGATATTAATCTAGAGAAAGAGTGTTTTGTGTATAATATTTTTGCCTAAGCATTATATCAATTTTTTTGTGTGTGTGGTGAAAATAAGGTGTTCCCAAGAGGGAATGGCTCCAGTTGTTGACATTTCAGAGACTTGAGCACATAGACAAAAAAAGTGTTTGGATATACACAAACAGAACATCAAAACATTATTCCAATTTTGAGGGGATTATGAATATCTATTATTATTTTTTAATTTTAAAATTTTATTTATTTATCTTTAGAGGGGAAGAGAAGGAGAGAGGGAGTCCCCTGCTGGGAACTGGCCTGCAAGCCAGGCATGTACCCTGACTGGGAATCAAACTGCGATCCTTTGATTCACAGGCCTAAGCTCAATCCACTGAGCTACGCCAGCTATGGCATGAATATCTATTAATTTTTAAAAGTCAATTACTCTAAAAAGTAATTGAAAATAACTTGGATGATACAAGTAGAATTTTTAACTTATGAAAATATTACTTATTTTCTCTATGATATAGATTTCAAGGTAGGCGAACACATGAAGATAAAGAATTCGTAGTCCATGGGGTAATAAATATTATTTCCCTATATAATTAGATCATTATAACTATCAGTGGCCATTATAAGGAAAGGAGACCATAGCCTTGTTTTCAAGCATCTTAAAGCCATGGCAAACACAGCTGTTAGTAGCACTGCACATGCCCCAGAATTACAAATTAAGGCTGCTTTCTAAAGGCATCCTATTAAAGGAAGCGTTCTGTGGTACTGCAGTGAGAATCACTAACTACAGGACTGAAACTGAGTCTTTTGACAATTTGCCTTCTGAGAAATTTCACTAATATCCTACTGTTTTTCAAGCAATTAAAATGCAAATAAACATTTAAGGGTACTAGATTGGGAGACCAGATTTGAAAAGGATATTGCTCCATATTCACCGAAGCTGCTTGGTTTCTTTTAATTGAATGCTTCTTTGTAGATGTGCCTTCTGATTAATACTATTCACCTCAGACAGTCTTTTTATTGGCAGATAGAACTGCTATTTCTCAGCTTTTCAGATGAAAACCTGATTCTTCTGCCTTCGATGGTGAGCATGAAATGTTCATCAAAAAAAATTAAAATGTGCTGTGCATAAGTGTGTTCTCAGAATTGAAAATTTAAAATACTAAGATTAGGTTTAATAATCTCTCCAGGATGTGTTGAAAAAAGGAGGCATTGATATTTGTTTGCAGATGAAAGAACAGCAGCAAGTTACTGTTGCATTGTTTTCATCAACTAACTCTGCGCCCATGAATAAATGTATGATGAAGTACATTAATCTGTGAAAAAGGACTTCTTAACAAAGAGGTATCCAGATGGTGCTGTGGCAATCTAAATGCTCCTAATGGAATTATGCGGTGCTTCTGCAACTGATGTCAAGGTATTTTATCTCATCTTGTCTGCAAATAGGCTGGTATTATCTCAGACTATAATTATAAAAGCTTTCATAATTGTTCAAGGAATTGGGAAAGAGACGATTCCTTTCATGACTCTTAATATTGGTAAAGAAGAATTTGGGTTTCATGATATTTGTCAGAAAATGATATTGCAGGTCAAGTGCAATTTTGAAATAGAGTTTCATTTCATCTTTATTTCCTCTTACGTGTTGCAGGAGACACAGAAAGACATAGTAGCACACAGGATATTTTAAATTGAAATGCTCTGTTTTTGTTTTTTATTCTCTTGTCATTACATATCTACCCCCACCAACTCACATATTCACCAACTGAAAGAAGTAGACATGTGTTTATAAGGTTTACCAGTAGACCCGGGTTGGGAGGGTCAGAGACAGTGAGTTGAGATTGCATCTCTCAAGCATAATTTCAGGAGACAAGATGAGCTATTGAATCTAGGATTAGTTCTTTTTTATGCATACCAGCAAAGAAGCATGGTCAGTCACGGATTAGCTAGTATAACAGACGTGCTAAAAGAGGTGAAGAGATGGAAACCAGTTCCTGTTCTGTTCAAATCACTGAATGGCTTTGTTTACACATAAGATAAAGTCCAAAATCTTTAAGTAGGTAGATATTCAATACTGTGAAGGGAATCAGGAAATGCCATTCCAAATGTGCTTCTTTAGCATAAGAAGTATTGTGAGCTGAAGGCAGTTGAAAATCAGCAGCTTCAAAAAGTTCTCTGTCCTCCCCTTAACTATCTAAAAGGATGGCATAAATTTCCTTCTGAGGATGTCCCCACCTGTATCTGGAGGAGGAGAGAGAGATTACTCATCACTGGAGACAGAAGATTGACCCCAGGAGAGTATGCAAAACAGACCTTACTAAAATACTCTGTATTCCATTACTACCTCCATGCATTTCATAGTCACTTCCCCATTACTAATCATCCCTTGAAGCCCAAACACTACTTCCTTTGTTAAAATGGTGTATAAATGTGGCTGATAGCATTTGTGTCCCTGTTCCTGGGTGCCAGATGTGGCAGACCTTGACCAGCAGAATCCACCTGTTGTGGCTGACAATGAGAATGAATGCACAGGCAACAACAATCCTATGGAGAAAAAGGTAACAGCCACGACTACTCTCTCAAGGGGAGAGTGCCTCTGGGTGCCTCAGCCACTCCGTCAAGAGGGGAGCACCCTGACCCTTGCCTAGACAGGCTTTTATTATTTTCCTTGGGTCTTACATCAGAGAAAGATTTATTATCTATTACATAGAATATTATTGTCTACATTTTCAGTACAATCAAGGAAATGAAAATAACATGCAGAGGGGAATGGCGATGAGCTGATTAGCTCTGTCTTTGGGAAAACTCATACAGGCTTTGGATATTACCTTGAAGATAGACACAACACACATTTGTTGTTTTAGACCAGGATGATGGAGTTTTAGAAAGAGCAAGCTATAATAATTTGTATGCATTTTATAGGCCTGATTCCCATGGGGAAGCTCATTTTGAAGGTCTGGTTGCTGCTCACCACTTCGCTTCTGCAGGTTTTCCATACAGAGCTGAGTGACATTTGCCAGGCCCAAACTAACCAGTCCCCTACATATAAACCCCGAGTCTAGCCACTTCTTTGAGTTTCATTTCTGTTAACTCTTACATATAAAAGATATTCATGAAAAAGTTTTCCCTATTAATCTGATTTTGTTGGTTTAATTCACATGGCCCAGTAACTTAATGTAGGATGGCAAAGGAAAAGTTCTTCCTCCTTGACAGCCATTTATTATCTACTCATCTATAAAGTCTTCGGATTTACCACACATGACTCATCTACCCCAATCCTCTGCGCCCGCCAACACAGCCTGTTTAGTCATTGGTGCCCTGCTATTTTTTTGCCTGCTGCCTAAATAGAATATAAATTCTAACCCCTGTAGCCTTATTTATTCTTTTTCATTTGTCTGTCATACACTTGGTCTGAATCTTTTAAATTGTTATTTAAGTTCTACTCCTTCATAAAGCTTTCCCTGACTTCTTCATATGCAGTGATTTAGTTCTCTGAATGCTGAGTAGTTTTGTATAATAATATTTCTTTCACTTATGCTTCCTCCTTATATCCTTGTAGACCAGTTTCCATGCTTCATAGGTCAGTATGCCCATTGTTTAGCACGGAATTAGAAACTCATATGGTATTCAGTAAATATCCAGTAAGAGTGAGTAAAAGTTGACTTGCCACATGAAGCCCCATTAGATTAAAATGGAGCTGAATATGTGCCTTTAACTGCCAGAAGTCAATGCTTAGAAACTGTTTTAAAAGGCATATATTTTAGCATCATGGGAAGCTCAGAAAGTTATACTCATAGAGCAGGATACGTGTTACCTAAACTGTTAAGTGATTTGGGATGGTTCTGTAGGGTAAAAAGTGTGCCTTGCTTCTTCAGTCATCAGTTAATGCAATGAAAATGTTTAAGATGTTTGTATTGTGGGAAAAATGCAATGAAGGGCTCTTTATTAGTCTATTTCTTTATTTAATAATCATTTAGTTGACAATCTTTTCTGGGCAGGTAAGACTATAACAGACCCTCTCTCTGAGGAGTTCAGAGGCTGAGTCAGTCTGGGGCCATGCTAAACCTTTATTTTTAGTGAGTCACTGCGATATACTTAGAAATAATCTTGAGGTAGAGCCACAGGGAGAGTGTGTCTTTAAACAAAGAGATAAATTAAAACCCACATGGCTGGCACAAGAAGGATTAGCAGGATGCTACTAGAAAATCTGAAGGAGAATATTCTCCAAAACCGATTAATTTAATGACTGTACAAATTGGTAACAAGAGGAGATATATTCATTAATTCATGCTTATTGAATGCCTATAAGGGTAAGTCACTATATTAGCTGCTATTTGGGAATGCAGCAGGTTCCCGTCTTAGGAAAATTAACATCCTCCTGGTGAAAGCAAAAAATATACACATAATTACACTATTATTTAAAGACAGCTATGAAGTAGATGTGTTGGTAGTTACGAATTCATGCAAAATGGGAGTGTTGATTGGCTAGGGAGCTGTAGTTAAGTTGATATCTGAAAGACTAAGATAAGGCTTGGATATGTAAAGGTTAGAGGGTGATAAAAATGTTCTGAGCTATAGAAAAAGTAGGCACTTGAGGCAGGAAGGAAATTGGCCTATTTTATGTTAACAGGATTTCTATCACTTGTGCCAGTTCCATTTTTATTCTGGAGATCACCAGATGGGTAAGAAGTTCTCTGAAGCAAATCACTCTGAGGTGTCTGTCTCAGGAGGCCATTCCAGGGAATAACGTTTTTGAAATGAATAAAAATAAAAGCTGAACACAGACATTTGCTTTATTGCCTTAATTCACAACCTGGCTGAGTCACACTTGCTTTGGGAACCATAATTTTGAATTTCTGGACTTGAATCCATCTTAAAAATTCTCTTCACAAATGGAAGGTGGGAAAAAGAAAAGTGTTAGATGTAAAAGCCAGGCACACAAATAGCTGCTCAAGAGACACTATGACAGCATCAGTAAGAGAACTAAACCCGGTTCTCAATTCTCAGAATTGTGTTTAAAATATCGGGTGTGGCACCATGTTAGGCTAACCCAGAAAAAAAAGTACTGAGTTCTATCAACGCCTGGGGCATATACACACCCAAAGTGTCTTTTTTTTCTTTTTTGGACACAAATTTTTTATTGAGACATTTTCTGAGAGGTAAGGGGAAACTGCATAGGAATAGAAAACTGGAATACATACAAAAATCTCTAAAGCAATTTTACTGTATAAATAAAAACTAAATTTGAACTAAAGTGAAAGGTACATTAATGGAGAGGAACTTTGTATAATGACATTCGATTCCACATGAAATCCATTCAATTAATAAATCACCTTTGAATCATTTGAACAAAAGTTTAGCTCATAATAATAGCCTCTAATAAGTTGCCTAAAGAATTTTGGTACCACACCTAGGAAATTTGATTAATACTAATATTATTAAAAGGTTTTATATTTTTATATTTCATTAAATATTTCATAATAAAATTGTATAAATAATAGAATATAGCTCTATTAAATTATTAAGACCTCTTTTACTGTAATAATATAAAAATTACACTTAATCAATTTCCCAAATTCTGCTTAAAATAATATCATAGTTACTTGCATAAGTATTTTAATTAAGTATTCTAATCTATTTTACTTAAATGTTGTAATATGGTAGATAGCTTTGCAGCATTTTTAACATTAACACATAGCTATAAATCTACAGATAAAGTCAAGCTTTAATCATAAAAATTAGCTTAATGGCCATTTAAAAACTTTTGGCCGTTATATAATAAAACAAAATATTTTTAAGAAAAAACTTTCAAATATTATTTTATAAATCAAAATACTTAGAGAATTAACAAAATGATTTATCCATCCAATCTTCAGACTGATGTTACCAAGTGCCTACTCTGGGTATTCAGATGTAATGGATTTAATGATCCATTTCATATCATCAGTGTGCCTAGATCTTTGTAAGGGACATAGATTGGTCTTCTTAAAACCACTGGGATAAATGCCATGGTAATGAAACAAAAAAAAAATACCAGCAAAGGCAAATGCACTCTGTATTTCCCTAGAAGTCAGAGAAGGCTCATGTGTGAGATGTAGTATTTTTGATAAAGATAAGGAAACATTTTCAGGCAGACTAATCAGGGAAAAATGTGGAGGGTCTGGACTCTGCAAAATCATGGAAAATGAGAAAATGCAGAGGACTCAAGAGATTGTGTTGGTATATGATAGAACATTGAGAGAGAAGATGGAGAGTTGGTGGAGGAGGTAGCACAGGATTCCAGATGATAAATCTTTGCTTGAGTTCCTCCAAAAGTATATTTAAGCAAAAATTGAAAGTACAACTGGTCTAATGAGTCCAGAAAATACTCCTAGGCAAGTAAAGGCACTGGGTGTGAAGGCAAGCAGACAATTAAGGATTTATTATTAAGCATGGTAACATTTAATCCCCTTAGTTCCACTGGCAAACTCTGAAGGCCATGTAAAACACAAGCCTGAGAGTTTTACCACTCAAGCAGGCAAATGGGATTGGAGCATTTATATACCAACTTCCTATGATCATTGGTTAACGTAAATGCTAGTTAACTGGAATTTCCAACCTACCACACTGGCAAAGAGTAGGCTCTAGAGGCCAGATATGATGTTCAGGAGAAGAAATGAAAGTGGTAAGAGTTGGGAGGCCATTTGCATACACTGAAGTGATAAGCACAAGGTGGTGTGCATAGGGTACTGACATCTTCTTGCAACTAAATGTATATTTTAGTTTGTAGATCATAGGGCATTTATGAAAGGTTGATGCGAAAGAGGTTTACAGCAGTGTGCCAAAGTCAAAGAGACTTGAGTGTGAAACCTGACTGCCATTCATTAGTTGTGTGAACTTGAGAAACTTGCTTAACCTCTCCATGCCTCAATTTCTTCACCTGCAAAATGAAGCTAACTACCTCTTAGAGCTATGGTGAGGATTAGTTGAATAACTTAGCATAAGGCAGTGAGAGTGTAGCATACAGTAAAAACCCAGGATACATGAATTATTACTACAATGATCAAGAGATTTTTGAGCACGAAAAGCCATGGTCAGATTTTGTCTTCATGGGGTCTTCACTGAGAATACAATGGTGATACTAAAGGGGTGAATTTAGGCAATGCCAGTCTGAGGGAGAGAATGGGCAAACTAATAAAATGTTTTAAGGAAAAAATGTGATTGAAGTGAGGATTTTTTACATAGGCTAGAGAGAGCATATATGGGAAAAAGCCGTTTCTGGCTTGAACAAAGTTGATTCTTCCCACCTCCAAAAAATTATAAAATATTTGTCAACATAAAACTCTGTTAGATATGTTAAAATTTGTTACAATTTCTGGACAAATGAATATTGTTGAAAGCATTTTATAAGCAATGATATTCAAAAAGAAAAGAACTTATACAAAGTCTACTTCTTCAACCAGAAGCCTGGAGATAAGCCTTTATTTCACATTATGGTATAAAAACACATATTATTTAGAAAAAAGAGTGGTAAAAACCTATGTAACTGTAAAAATATGTAGTGTCAAGAGACATTACATGCTTAATTGTGCATGTATTTCAAACATTGTATTTCTATAGAATTCTAAAATACTTTCTGATGGGATATAGTCAATTCAGTCATTCCTAATCTGTGTTATAAACAAAGGCTCCCAGAATTCTGTGTTTGTTTCTCCCTTAATAGTTTTGCTATTTCACCCAATATTAATCTTCCTTTATTTTGCTCGTTTAAATTCATAGTTAATGAACTCAAGAGAATATTAAATGTAAAAATTACAAAGTTGGAAAGCAATATGTGTTTCTGAATATTCCTATGGCTGATAAGTTGGAGCTAAACTTTGAACTTAGAGTAAATGATAGCCTAGCTTTTCATTGTTGTTTTTGTACTTATAGTTTATAGTTTGTTTGTGTGATATATTGGCCAAGAAGACACTGCAATATAGAAAAAGCATGGTGGTGGAAAGTTATTCTATCATTATTCTCTTGGCAAGAGTATTCTACATAAAAATATAATAGCTATACTGAATAATTCCTTTTATTTAAAAAATGTGTAATTATAGAGAGACTAATGGATCTAATAAAAAAAAGAATGAGACAAATTGGAATTTAAAATTTGACTCCATTACTTTGATTTATTCACCTTATAATTATAAATATTTTTCCTCCTTGAGGTTTAACGATGAACATATTTAAGGTTAAGATTTAAAATAAGGCAGCTTGCTAAAATAATGAGTCAAATCCTCACAAGATATACTAAAGCTTTATATCATTGTCAAGATTATTGTGCTATAGAATGAGTATTAATGGCCATTGTTTCTTCCTTTGGCATTAAATTATCTGTTGAACACATAAGTAGTACTCGCTCCTTAAATAATACTAACACAAGGAACATCGAAAAACCAACATTATTTTTATAACTTTGATCTTTCTTGGACTATTTAAAAGATGGATTTGAGGTTGGGAAGTTCAAAAATAAGAAGAAATTTAAGATTTAAAAAACATACACATAAACCACAATAAGATATTACTTCACACTGGTGAGAATAGCCATCATAACCAAATCACCAAAAAATAAGTGCTGGCGAGGTTATGGAGAAAAGGGAACCCTAGTGCACTGTTGGTGGGAATGCAGACTGGTACAGCCACTGTGGAAAACAGTATGAAATTCTATCAGAAAAATAAAAATGGAAATTCATTTTGACCCAGCAATTCTACTGCCGGGATTATACTCTGAGAATCCTAAAACACCAATTCAAAAGAACCTATGCACCCTAATGTTCACAGCAGTACAATTTACAATAGCCAAGTGCTGGAAGCAACCTAAATGCCCATCTATAAATGAGTGGATCAAAAAACTGTAGTACATTTACACAATGGAATACTACACAACAGAAAGAAAGAAGGAGCTCCTATTCTTTGCAACAGCATGGATGGAACTGGAGAGCATCATGCTAAGTGAAATAAGCCAGACCATGAAAGAAAAATACCATATGATCACACTTGGAAGTGGAACCCAATCAACAAAACAAACAAGTGAGCAAAATATAACCAGAGACATTGAAATAAAGAAGATATCGATGGTAACCGGAGGGGAGGGGGCAAAGGAAAATGGGGAAAATAGGGGAAGAGTCATCAAGGAACACATATAAAGGACACATGTGTAGGAGACCATTCTGCGTGGCATGGGCCCAGCCCCCAGTGGCAAACATTTACTGCAAAGTAACTTCCTAAAATCCACGCTAAACCTTTCAAGGACAATGTAACCAGTTCAACCACTTGTGCCCTTTTCATTTGCAAATATCCTTCTTCTGTGATGTGATTAGTGGCATTGGCTCCTTTGTTCTCTGTAAAATGTAACCACCTAAAGCAAACTGTGCATAGTAAATGAGGACATTCAGGTAATGTGCTGAGAAACCTAATAAAGGCCAGTCACAGGTCACAGAAAGGGCTGGGTCCTTTGATCCCCATGAGAGAAAAGCCATGCTGTCTCTTTCCCTCTGTGTGAATGTCTCATTTCATCCATAATGAGTCAGACGCTGCCGCCCAGTGTCTGCATCACACATGGACAAAGCCAAAGGAGGTAGGATTGAGAGTGGGAGGTCGGGGTGTGTAGTGCAGGGGTGCATAGAGGGAGGAAAATGGAGACAATTGTACCTGAACAACAATAAAAAATAAACAAAAAAAAATATATATATATGATTTTGTTTCATTAAGTTAAATTACCCATATTGCTCTTTTAATGAATTAGAAAACATATATAGAAGGGATAGGTGTAGAAATAGCTAATTTTCTTCCACATTCAATGCATTCCATCTTTCCTCATTACACTATTCACCCATTTACTTTTTCCAACCTTGTGAAATATACTAGGTTGATATGAAACTTACAAATTTGATGCAGGGCATTTATTTGTTTATTTGCATATTTCTAGCTGTGATATTTTCCAGGAAAGTAATTCTTTTCAATATGTTATCAAGGAAACAGCAGCATATGGAAAGCCCTGGCATGTTATTGCAAGTCCAAACATATCTATATTTTAGAGTAGAAGTTTTCAAATATCTTTCAAAACTTATATATCTTTTATATATTAAGAAAATCTTAATATATAAAACATAAAAATATTTTATTATTACAAATGTTATTAACACAAAGGATTCTAAAATCAATCATGAAAAATAATCAAGAATGCCAAAATTGCTTAAAAAACAAAAATACATATAAGGCAGTATATAATGTTCACAGTCGTGCTTCACACTCAAAGTTGTGAATAATCTTTCTTTTCCTACTATCTTTTTTGTTACTTAATATTTCAAATTTTTTTGTCTAACTGCTGAAGTCATCACTAATATTAATTTATTGAACAAATCCTTAGCTAATAATTTCAGAACTCTCTTCTGGTAAACAGGTGACAAAGGGAAAAAGTTCATTTGATCATTAAATGAATGTGTCAGTGGCCCCCAAGGTGACCAGGTAAGATATATGTTTTATATATATATCTTTTTAAAAATTAAAAAAATGTGTGCCTGTCATTGCAATCTTTATGACAGTTTTCTTAGTATGCATTTGAAAATTCAGAAATTTAGAACAAAGTATCTGAGAAATCCTTGAAGCAGTTGCAAGAGCCCTTAGATTTCTCCTTATAGTGTATAACATAGTTTGGGAATAAATAATTTATAGGAAACAAGGCCAGGTCTGATAAAACAACATTGATGAAAATTAAAAGCACTGCCCCCAAAACTCTCAGCTGCTCCACCTCATTCCCAATGTACATTTGCAGCACTCTGCATTTACCTTTACCTCCAAGTTTTATCTAAGAAAAAGGTCTCTCCTTCTTAGGATAACTAATCCCTTCACTTCTGCTCTAATCCCATCCTATTTTTTTTTCCAAGACCACTTCAGTATTTTTTTCTTCACTGTGTTGAATCTTCAGCTCTCCTCATTTACTTGTTTGTCTTCAGTTAGTTAAGTTCATAGCTCCCATCCTAGAATAACAATAGAAACCCTCCTCTTACCCTTTATCCTCATATAGTTTCTATGATGTTGTGTTTGCTGCTGCATCTAAACGCTTTGAAAGTCTAGTTCTAAATTCAGATCTGTTTTTGCTCTCCTTGCATTCACTGCTCAAGCTGTAGCGGTGGGGCTTCTGTGTTTACTCTAAAGAAAATCTCCTTTGAGGTCATCAATTAACCTTCTAAGTTTATTTTCTATATTAGCTCTTGATTTTAGTTGATACCTCTGAAAACACTCAAATCTTTTATTGCTCTCTTCATTAACTTCTTTCCAATTCAGGTGTCTGTGGACCCATTAGCTCCTGAATCTAGGCTGTCCTATTCTCTAACTTTCTTTGGTATCTTTAAAAGCTGCTCTGTCTCACTTTTCAAAAATGAGTTTTTCAGAGTTTTATTCCTGCACTTCTCTGCTTACTTTATTTTATTCCTCACTCAAAAATATAGTTTTTTTTTTAATTTTAGAGAGAGAGGAAGTGGAAAGAGAGAGTGTGTGCAAGAGAGACAAACATTGATGTGAGAGAAAAGCATTGATCAGTTGCCTCCCCTGTGTGCCCTGACTGGGGATTGAACCTGCAATCTAAATAGTGCCCTGACCAGGGTATTGAACTCACAATATTTCAATGGACCAGACAATGCCCCAACCAACTGAGCCACTCTGACCAGAGCAGTGCTGCTAACTCTTTATACTTTCCTCTGGAGATGTGATCTATAACCAGTTTCAATACCTCCCTATAAATGAGTGGATGCCTCATCTTTATCTAAATCAACACTTGATCTGTCTTCCGAGCTCATACAAGTGCTATAAAACACATTCTGTATTGTTTTCCACTGGAATTTTAAAATTAAATGTCTAGTATGTAGTTAATGAATCAATCCCCACCCCCCTTACTCTCTTTCTCCTGGTGTTTTCTCTACTGGTTAGTTCTGCCCATACCCCTCTTATTGCCAAATAAGACAGACTCCTTCTTCCTTCTTCCTTCCTCCAAGGTCTCCTTCTTCCTCCCCAGTTTCCACACCCAACCAGTTCCCAAATTTCATGGATGCAACATCAAAATGTCTCTTTAATTCATTTCCTCCATTCTTTTTCCATTACCAAGAGTTTGCTTCTTGTGTAGATAGCTGTTGGAAGAGACCTTTGCATGGTTTCCTTGTCTTGTTTCTCTATACTTTACTCCATTCTTCGTTCTGGTGCTAGAGTTATCTTTAAAACTTCCGGACACTTCCTACCTGGAAAACGTTATTTTGTTCTCACTAATTAATAGAATGAAATCCATAGTTTTTATCATAGCATCTAATGCACATTACCATCAAGTTCCAGGTTACTTATCCTGCTGCATAGCCTATTAATTTACTATGTATCCCAGTGAATAGTCAGATAAAACCACCACCTTTCATGGAATAGAAGATTCTGTAAATTAAAAGATACATGCATCTTCCAGAGATATTAAAATGTGAAAGTTAAAATTATTTAAATGTCTTGCTCCTTCTTTTTTTATTGTTGTTCAAGTACGGTTGTCTCCATTTTTACCCCACCACACCCCCACTCCACCCATCCCCTCCCCCCACCCTCCAGCCACTCCCTTAGGTTTTGTCCATGTGTTCTTTATACATGTTCCTTGATGGTCCTTTCCGTATTATCCCCTATTACCGCTCTTCCCCCTCTTCTCTGGTTACTGTCAGTTTGTTCTTTATTACAATTTCTCTGGTTATATTTTACTTGCTTGTTTGTTTTGTTGAGTAGGTTCCACTTATAAGAGAGATCATGTTATTTCTCTTTTACTGCCTGGCTTATTTCACTTAACATAATTTTCTCCAGTTCCATCCATGCTGTCACAAAGGGTAGGAGCTTCTTCTTTCTGCCTGCTGTGTAGTATTATTCTATTGTGTAAATGTACCACAGTTTTGTGATCCACTCATTTACTGATGTTCTTGCTCTTTCTTAATCGAGCCATCTAATTTTTCCAGTTTCATATAATTGCACATTCCTCTCTATTTGGAATGCCTATTGTCTCTTTTCTAGTTTGAGAATATCATTTTGCTTCTAAGACTCAGCAAAAATGGCATTTTTACTATGAAGATTTACATGACTTTTTTCAACAGTTGCTCTCTCCTTACAAATGTTCCTATTAGCATAGTCCCTTAGTTTATCTACCATGCACTTTGATCATTAGAATGCTATTTTCTTTTTTTAAAAGATTTTATTTATTTATTATTAGACAGTGGGGAAGGGAGGGAGGAGAGAGGGAGAGAAAGATCAACATGTGTTTGCTTCTCACATGGCCCCCACCAGGGACCTGGCCTGCAACCCAGGCATGTGCCCTGACTAGGAACTGAACTGATTACCCTTTGGTTTACAGATTGGCACTCAATCCACTGAGCTATACCAGCCAGGGCTAAAATTTTATTTTCTAATTACATTATATAATTATCTTATATATTATTATCTAATCGATCATGATTAGATTATCATATAGCATATGCTCTATTAAACACTAATTCAATAAAAATTTAAATAATTTATTCATCAAATTTCATTTTATGTTAGCTACTCTGCTGGGCAAATGCATAGTTGGAAATCTAGAATTACTTGGTTTTCTCAGTGTAAGCTTCTCATTAGTACTAGAAATAGAACAACCATTGTATTAATTATATAAACCAGGGCACTTTTGATTATGAAAGGAGGCCCTACTTTTAATTATGCTGTTTATATGCTCAACAGGTAAATGAGGATGCATAGCTACTATCTTATCTGGTTTTCCCTGGGAAATAAAGTTTTAGGCAAAGGCTCATGTGCTTGTACTTAATAAAAGAATATACATCCCAGGAAGCAGTAGTGAAGAAAAGTGGGGTTCTGGGAGGGCAGGACAAGATAAACATCTGTGAAATGAAAAAATAATATGTAAACATTGCAGTAAAAATATATTTTGATCTTCTCAATAACTATATTGCTATAAACAGAAGATGTGCTTATTTGAAAAACTGTAACATTGTGTGAGTTCAAAAACTACCACAAATAAACTAGCTCAATTACATGGCTATCAGTGGCATTTAATCCAGCTGCTTTCGTAATGGTAGAAGGAAGCTTGGGTGGCATCCACGTAGGGGACCTCCACCAGGAAGAATCCCAGAGTTCACAATGCACATTCATATTTCTACTAGTTAAACTTGATATATTTTTAATTTTACCACAATTGGTATATTTATCACTTCAATTCCGAGATCCATGGTATAGTTTTAATAAATGTATTATTCTAAGGTCATGGGCAATGTGATATGGTTAACTTAGATTTCTATGCCATATATTTTATCTCTGAAATTGAATTATGACTCATAATTGAAAATACTTGACAAATATTAGTAGCGTTTTCTTCCACATGAAAGCATTTCTAATATCAGGATGAGTCTTATAATTAAGGGTCTTTTAATTCAATAAGATATGGGAAGATATGGTTTGAAATTACACTTAGGATTATTTTCACCACCAACAGCACATTCTTTTAAAACAACAGCAAAAAAAAAAATTCCCAGCCCGTCTGTCATATTGTAAAAGATTTTTTCCACCAAACATTAAACCCGTGAACTAATAATTCACTTGTTTTCAGTTAATCTAAAGGATTAAACAGCCAATCAAATCTTTGAACTAATATAAGATAGCCAGTGTTACCACACTGAGTAGTACATTTTCTGCCATTTTAACATTTTGCCTTGTTATAGGTAAATATATGATTTATAGTTAGCTTTTGAAAACCTGAAAATAGCACAGAGGCTGTCATTACTATTTCATGAACCCCCTAGGAGACTAGAGACACCATGTTGGGAATCACTGTAATAGAAAAAAATACATTTCTGAATTATAATAAGTTCTCATGTGGTGTTACAGGTTAATAAATTCTGTGCAGACCCAGGACATAGGATTTCTTTATTTTCATTAGGTTTGATTGTTACACTAATAAATAAATATGAATATTCTGTAAATCATTTATATTTAGAGGGCATTTTATACTGTTTGAAATGTATAGGAGTCTAAAATCCTGAGAATTCATAGGACTTCAATAGAAACAGTAAAAGCATATTGTAAAGATTAGATTGGAGCCATGTAATGTTCCATCATATGCTTATTTTAAAACCTCATTTTTGAAGTTTATAATGATCATGAGGTAATGGTTAAATAAGTCAACAATATATACAGTATATATTGATTTTATTTTTAAAAGGGATGTGTATGTCTGCATGTATGTACATATATGTATACATATACAAATATAAATGTATAATTGCTGGAAGAAAATACAATAAAACACTAAGTGATGAATTTACATACAGATGTTTATTTTCTTCTTAAGAGATATATTCATATGATTATGTATGAGAAGCATATATTAGTTTTATATTTAGAATATAATAAATATCATTAAAATATTAAGCTACAGAAAAAACATTGCTTATGTTTCCACTTTAACTCCCCATCAAAAACTGCTAATCACTTATTCCTTGCCAAATGATATACTGTATTCTTTTAAGGCAAAACTTCTTCTTAAGTGGCTAGTTCCCTCCCAGGGGCTGAAAGGTTTTTGCTATGACTTGAAAGATACTTGTTGGTTTCCATTATGTCCCCAAAATAATTTAGATATGCAGTATTGTTGGGAACTGCCCTGCCTGGTTTCAGAAGCTGTAACTCCCCATGGCTAAGGCTGAGTGAGGGACCTTGGAACCCTAATCCACTAAGGAGACAAACCTTATTTCCCTGGCAGGGATGCTGCCTCTGCCCCCTTTACTTCACTCTGCTTGGCCCCGAGTGGATGATTGGTTAGCCAATGACCCATAAAATTTCTCAAGGGAGGGATGACTTAAAACAGGCATGGTCACAAAAAAGGCCCAGGGAAGGACTTGGGGAGGCTACAGCAAAAGGGGGTGATGGGCCCCTGCCCCTCGGCTTTGACGTAGCCTGAGTCTTCATTCTGTCTGCAAGAAGTCTCCTAATCTCTTAGCTGCCTTACTTCCCCTGCCTGATTTAAGCCTGAAACAATGGAGGTGGGTACAGCCCTGTGCTGGAAAGGGTAGGTTCAGCAGGGTGATCAGGCCCAAGAAAGAATGCATAAAATCCTGTGAAACTTGCTTTGCTGATACCCTCCATTTCAATGATAAGGGCCCAAGCATGAAATGAGTTTATTTCCCCCAAATTTTATGGCCCTTTGCTATCTGACCCTGACTCAAAACAAGCCCTCATCGTTCTTTGAATGTTATCTATTGTTTGATCATTACTGCCTGACAGTGATTGATGAGCTTTAAGTACACGCCCTGTATCCCTATGCAATGAACCCAATAAAAGCCCATTGAGGAACAGGCTCCTGATCTTTCTTCTTTGAGAGATCAACCACATTTCCTCCTTGGTAGACTTATCATGTCTTGGTAGACTTATTCTCATCCCCAGTGGATGGGGGGCTCTGTGGGCAAAGCTCCCCCATGCAGTATGGCTGATGATGTGAAAGAGGATCCCACAGATTAAGTTCCTTGAAATAAAAATACAGGGTCCGGCAGAAGTAATGCCTGCTTGAGTGTGATTGATAGGGTGGTAATATGTCTGTAATAATTTATAGTTTTAGTTTGAGCATTTCACATAAAATGTGATATGGTGTACTTGAGTGTGATACTGTTATATTATAGAATTCCATGCCTATGAATTCCATGCCTAACGCCCCAGAAGGGGTGTTATTTGGGCCGAAGCCTACGTGGTTAATCAATCTCTGTATTTCCTTGTATGTTGCACATCATGGGTGATCAATACTAATTTTTGAAAACAACTAAAAAAATGTGGTTGTTATGATGCTGCCCCCATTCTCAACTGTTGCAACATTATATGCCATTTTATATTTATGAACTTTGCCTCTTATTTTTAATTCACTAATTTTATAAAACTAAACTTTTTAATAACATTCATAAACTTTTACTACCTGTTAAAATTAAAAAATGTTAGACACCTTTTAAAATCTGTATAATTCCTTATAAACTATCATATAACTTCTAAAGTCATCTCTATCAATTACCTTATAAAATAACTATATAAACCATTTCTAGATAATCTACAATAACTTATTATATAAACTTTCTTATATTTTAAAGTTCAGGCCACCTGAGAGTTAGCCTGGAATAGTGGTCGTCAACATACAGGCCCTGGAGTTGGACAATGAACCTGGAGCTTGAGAATATGCCTTTTGGTTTTCCAAGGAGCCTTCCCAATAGCCTTACCCTAACTCCCTTAGACTGCAAGGCTCTCTAAGATTCTTGCACCTAACCTCCCTTCTCCTTACCCTTCACAAGGGTTTCAGAATGCATAGCACCTTGACACACGTCTCTGCCTTCTCAAGCTTTCTCTTCATTGTCTCTTATAGATGCTTTCCCTAATAAAATCTCTGTACATTTAGTTCTATTCTTGTGTCTCCTTCTTGGAGGGCTTGGACTAACCTAAAGACACAGAAAAAAATGTTTGAAACTAAACCCATATTTGCACAAAAAGGCTCGTATAAGAATACCCATAACATTTACATTGACCATAACCCCAAAGTGGAAGCAACTCTAATATTCTTCAGTAGAAGAATGAACAAATTTGATAAATTCATAAAATGAATACTATGCAGCAATAAAAAGTGAACTACTGGGATACTGAACAACATAATTAAATTTCAACAATCTTTTTCTGGATGAAATAAGCTAGACACAAATGAGTGCATACTATGTAATTCTATTCATATAATGTTTAAGAATAGAAAAAAACTAATATTCAATGATAAAAATAATAAAATATTTTACAAATAATTTTTTTCTGATTGGTTGTAGCACAAGTGAAGATTACATTAAAATATGTCTAGAAGGTGCCCTGGCCTGGTAAATCACTTGTTTGGAGCATCCTCACAGACACCAAAAGGTTGTGGATTTGATTCCTGGTCAAGGCACATACATAGGTTGTGGGTTCAATCCCTGGTGGGGGACTATGGTGGACTCTGGCCAGCAGAGTCTGCCTGTTATGCCTGATGACGAGAATGAATGCACAAAGGCACTTGTAAAAAAAAAAAGCGAATTGAAAGGAAAATTCATTGCTCTCCATCCCAAGCCTACCTAGCGTAGTGCGACCTGTCCTAGGTGGCTTTGTTGTGGCGAGTGCTCTTGTGGCTGTTAAATGCTCAGCCTGTGCCTGTGAGTTGTGGTGATTGCCAGAGAGAGAGAGAGCAAGGCTTCTGCTTACTAAAGAGAGTGCGGTTGCAAGAGTGGGCAACCTTGGAAAGATACCCTTTTTCCCTAAAATCCAACACACCCTATGCCCTCCGAAAAGCACTCAGGGTCATCAGACCTTACCTGGGCTGTTGCATGAGTTCGACCCACGTTGGTGTGTTGACCACAATGGCTGATAGCCTTTGCTTCCCTTTTTGGGCCCCAGATGTGGCAGACCCTGGCCAGCAGAGTCTGCCTGTTGTGGATGAGAATGAGAATGAATGCACAGGCAACAACAATCCTGTGGAGAAAAAGGGAACAGCCACGACTACTCTCTCAAGGGGAGAGTGCCTATGGGTGTCTCGGCCACTCCCTCAAGAGGGGAGCGCCTCGACCCTTGCCCAGACAGGCTTTTATTGTTTTCCTGAGGTCTTACATCAGGGAAAGATTTATTATCTATTACATAGAATATTATTGTCTATATTTTCGGTACAATGAAAATAACATGCAGAGGGGAATAGCGATGAGCTGATTAGCTCTATTCTTAGGAAAACTCATACAGGCTTTGGATATTACCTTGAAGATAGACAATACACATTTGCTATTTTAGACCAGGGTGCGGGAGTTTTAGCAAAAGCAAGCCATAACAGTCTGTATGCATTTTATAGGCCTGATTCCCATGGGAAAACTTGATTTGAAGATCTGGCTCCTGCCCATCACTTTGCTTCTGTAGATCTTCCATACAGAGCTGAGTCACATTTGCCAGACTTAAACAAACCAGTCCCCTACAGGGCAGTGTATGGGAGGCAAACAATTCATGGTTCTCATGTCAATATTTGTCTCCCTCTCTTTCTCTGTCTCTCAAATCAATAAACACATCCTCTGGTAAGGATTAAAAATATAAATATATATGTAGAAAATATTGAACTGTCCATTTAAGGTTGAGTCATTTTGTATACTTTAGTATAGGTTCATTATCCTTCATTAAAATTGAAATTAAAGTAGAAATACATACATTTAACAAGAATTTAGTTTTTCTGGTGACTAAATTCCTTTTTTACAGGTAATTTACTGCTAAAATAATTTATTTTCTGAAATACTATCCATCTCTTAACATTTTACTTTCTAATGCTATTCATTCAAGTACACATGAAAGGGAATAGGGTAAAGAAACTGCCTTGAGAAAAAGACTACGCACAGGAGTTTCTCCAGAACCGCTGCACTGAGCAGGAAGTCTGTGACGTGTTCCAGCACGCAAATCCAGTAAAGAGCTAATTTTGGCACAACACTCATCTTTAGCTACAGGCAATTGTACCTCATTCAAGTAAGAAGTTTCTGTATGACGTAGAATGACAATTGTTGAAGAAATAGTGGAAATGCCATTCTGTCTTTCAGTTGCTATAATTGGGTAGCTATATTTTGGGGAAAATATGTTTAACTTTCTTCCTTATGGCTATTGTCAATTTTTTTCTTAAGAGCTAGACATGTTTTGTACTTGAAATAATTCTAGGATTTTTTTTTTACTAGTCAGAGAGGCGATTTTTTTTTCTTTGAGCATTGCTGCTGAAGAGAGGTTCTTAATTTTAAATAAGAATTTTATACAATATTTATGCATACCTCTTTATTAGTGTGAACAATTTTTCCACTTAATGTTGGTAAAAATGTGAGAAAATGACAGTAAAGAAATCATTTCTGTGCGCACCTTCGGATAAAAATGATCATTGTAGTTACTATATAAACTTGCCATGAAGAGGTCTCTTTTTATTTCGGTATGGAACATAAAATACGGCAGCCAGTTCTTATGAGTTGTGTATAATTTATTAGTTTTATTTAAAAGGTGTGGAACTTGGAATGACTGTGCGAAGCTCCTTGATTTTCATTATCTTTCTGCCTTCAACCTATTGGGCAAATCTTAACAGTTTCTATAAATGGAGCCATAACACCCAGGAGAATACATCCCACCTATTCATGCCAAAGGTGTTATATTCCGAACAGTTATAGAAAAAAAGAAGATTTGGAATTGGAAGAAGCCTTAAGATAACTACTCTCAAAATATGGTCTGGATCTTCCTCTTGATCATCTGGGTATCCTATTTAACATTCCTGTTCTTGCCCCACTTACATAAAAGTTGTGGGCACAGAGCCTGGAAATCCAACTGCAAACTTTCTACCCAGGTGATACTTAATACAATTTTTTATTTATTTTTAAACCAAGAATGAATGTGACAGTCTGCCTTATAAAACTGTAATTCATTATGAATTTTAAATTTGCTCTTCCTGTTCTCACAATATAAGCTAGCACCAAGAAGGCAAGGCAAACAAAACAGAGATGCAGAATCTAGTATATCTGTTATTCAAAGTGAGTTTAAAATAATTCTGCATGTTTGTTAGTATTATACCACTTCAATAAGTGGAGATATTTTGTCTTCATGAACTGTGCCTTACTTTTATCATTTAATAATATTTACAAAGGCAATCTCAGGGATATTACACAATTAGAAGTTAATTATGTCATGAGTGGCTAATGTATTTTACAATGGAAAATTATGATTTTTAAAATTATAGGAAATGAAAAAGCCACATTGCTAGTTTTTGTCGCTTTAGTGTTAATCTAAAAGTATGTTAATGAGGCATAAAAGAAAAAAATTTCCTTGATGATTCATATTTTCTAAAAAGAACCAGGTGAAAGACAAGGATCTGAGACTTTTAGCTTCTTTCCTACAGACGTGATTCAGTTTCATGCCTGAAATTGTGAAATTCTCCACAACGTGAGGGCACACTTTTGAAGCCAACATGAATGCAAGAAATAAAGGCAAAACATTTCATTGTGCAGTGACATTTCCTTTAGAGTTTGAAGTGGGTTCAAGTGCAGCTGTTAAATTTTACCAATTTAGAACGTGAGAGACTTGTCTGTTATAATACCAGCTCGCCCTTCACAAGCTTTGGGGGGAGACGGCCAATAAATATCCTTGTACTTACTGAATGAAGAGAATCTAACCTGAACTAGGGAACCCTTGTCAGCAGTTCAAAAGTCAGTGTCCTCTCCATTTCACAGCGTTGAGTTGCTTATTTAATCTGGGCCATATTGATACTTGTATTTTGACTAGCTCACCGATGAAGTGGTAGTAAATAGGATAGCCAGCTTACCTCCTAATATTAAACTGTAGTGCAGCTCTAATATGAACAAAAATTCAAGGCAGGATAAATAGCTAAATATGTTTGCTGTGACATTGCCAAACTAATGAACTTTTAGTAATTTATTGTCATTGCTTTTATCATAAGTTAAAAAGATGCACTGAGAAGAAGTACCACTGGCCTCTCTTCTCTCGCCCCTACTGTCTGTGCACAGGCAGTAACATCCTGGCTTCCTTGACAGAAAATGTTACCAATTCTTCCCATGGATGTTCTCTCAGGTGCAATTTTTACAAGGGCATTAATAAAATATGAAAATAAACTTGATATTTATTAAAATAGTACTTTGGGATTATGTGGTGGAATAAAGATCGTCCTTTTTAAAGAAGTCCACACCAGAGTGTTAATATGAATTATAATGAGCTCATGGGCATAAAAGCACTTGGCTCTTATGTAAGCACTGTCTTAGAGAGAGTGTATAAAATACTATATATTTAATATGTATATGAACTGAGAAACATGCCTGTGATATCACATTATATTAAAATATACCCATCTATAAAGTATTATATGTGTTACATACAGATGCAAATTGTAAAGCTACATCTCTCTATTTTTTTCATCGATACCATAAGATAGATGCTCCCTTTGAGAGAGTTCTCTTGGGAGAGCCTGGGACCGGCTCTGGAGTCAGCCTCACAACCCCCATTACATGCATCCAGAGTGCTTCAAGTACAGGGCCATTCACTGGAATTTCCGAACAGTGCTTAGTCACTGTCTACTACAATTGTACTCTGAGCTTTATAACTGGAAACTGGCAATCAGGCTTTTCTACAGGAAACAAAACACATGAAGGAAAACTTGAGGCTTCAAACAGCTCTCCGTGCCTCTTCCCGAAACCACATGTCTCGTTCTGACTCCAGCCACATCAGGACGGACTTCTCACCTACCTGGGAATCAAATAACCATTTATAACCATTTCTCACTTTTTGTATTAAGTTGATAATACTTTCTTAATTTACCTTCTCTACCGATGTAAGGGGTAAAGAAAGAATAGGGACAACTTCATAAAATATGCACAGTGCAGCCCAGATGGAATGTTTGTGGCTAAATGATATCTGACACTATGTGCAAGGCTGGCAATTTGAGAGTAAATGCTGGAAATCAGCATGCTCTTTTTAAAGAAGGGACAGATTGTTATCGTATCATTGATTATAGAGATCTATTTAAAAGAAAAACAAAGAATGTCTACTTGACTTGTCAGATGTGAAAAGAATCTCAGGCTTTGGAGCTAAGTGTATGATTTTGTCAGCAAATTGATCCAAGTCGGAGATCTTGCTCTGTCATTGACAGTGACTTGGTCCTGGGCAGTGATTTAGCCCCCTAAGATTCAGCATCTTTACCTGCAAATCGGGAATAATCCATTCAAAATGTCTGCAACCAATGTGTACTCTGCTCACGATTTGCCGAGCAGATGGTGATAGTATTTTCTTTGTAATACTGTCCAAGATCTAAACAAGAATTTATGATGTGTAATAGTTCCAGTACATAAAAGGGCACTCAGTAAATACTCATTAATATATTTTGCTGATTATTCTTCCTCATTTTGTAACTTTTGGATGTTGAAACATGTTTATCAATAAAATATTTAATATAACCAATTCCCCAAAATTAAAAATAGAGCTAGTGGTAGAGTCAATTATCAAGGATGAAGCTGTCATGGCCTTGGTGGGGGTAAGGGAAAGTATTGTGTTACTAAATTATAGGTGATGTAATGTGGGATTCTTTCATTCTAACCAAATATAAAACACATACTACTTCAGAATTAAGTAATAAGCAAACTCTACATATATTTCTAGATATATTTCTTTTTTTCTTTGTTGTTTGTTTTATTTTGTTTTGAGAGCTGCCTTTTTTCTTCCACTTTTAAGAATAAGAAAAAAAAATTTTGCTCACATATTCATAGATTTTCTTATAAAAGACTAAGTTTGTTTTCCAATCATGCGCTATGATGCTACTTAAGATATTAATAGTAATAGATTTTAATAGTAAGATATTAAATTTAACATGCATGACATTATGTAAGTTTAGTATGATCCTACAACTAAAAATTTAGCATGCAACCTCAAACAAATCCATTGGCAAACAACAATAAGATTACCATTTTTGTTCCCCCACTAAAGGAGAGTCTTAGTTAAGAACATGGTACAAATAAAGTTTTACTTTTGAATGTTGGCTGAATGAGATTTAGGCACTCATCATGGTTCTAGGCTTCTGAGAATATTTCAGAGTATCAGGAATGCATTTTCAGTTTAGAGTTGTAAAAGATAAGACATAGTTAAATATGCTTATATCGGTCATAAATATTTCAAAGATCTGTACTTCTAGGTTTTCATAAGTCAAGGTACAATTTAAGTCAAGGTACAATTTAAGGTACAATTTAAGTCAAGGTACAATTTAGTCAAGGTACAATTTAAGGTACAATTGTACCTTAATTGTAAGGTACAATTTAAGTCAAGGTACAATTTAAGTCAAGGTACAATTTAAGTCAAGGTACAATAGGTAAGTCAAGGTACAATTCAAGGTACAATTTAAGTCAAGGTACATTTGTCAGTACATTTAGGTAATTGGGGGGTAGTCAAGGTAATTTAGTGTTTGAGGTAATTTAGGTGGAGATGGTACTGGTAGGTACAATTTAAATTTTAAAATAGCAGCCTTCTTATGGATAAAGATTAAGAGAAAATTCTAAACAATTATAAAAACAAAAACAAACATATATTCTCTGTATTATGATACTCCATAGTTTCAAGGAAGAAATATATGCTCAGTAAGTAATAAGAAAAAAGTAGGTGACCAAGGAAGACTATGTATACATGAAGTATTCATATATTACATATACATTACATATATATGAATACTTCATATATATAATATACAGGCATTGAATAGTCCACATATTTTTAACAAGCATATGAAAATCAATTGGAAAGTATTGATGCATGAATAATTAATTTCTCTTCCAATATTATTTTGTATCAGTTTCAAGTATAGAGCTTAGTGGTTGGGCAACTATATAGTATGCATAGTGTTGTCCTTGATATTGCTAGTACCCGGACAGGTACCGTACATAGTTATCACAATATTATTGGCTATATTTCCTATGCTTAGTTTACTTCCTCACGACTATTTTGTAACTGCCAATTGTGCTTCATTAGTCCCTTCACCTCTTTCAACCAGTCCCCATGCACCTCTCCCCTCTGGCAACCACCAGTTCATTCTCTGTGTTATGGTTCTGTTTGAATTTTGTCTGTGTGCTTTGTTCTTTAGATCACATATATAAGTGAGATCATATGATATTTTTAAATAATGCATTGAAGTTGAATTCCTATAACATAAAATTAACCATTTTAAAGTAAGCGATTAAATAACATTTGCTACATTCACAATGTTGTGAAATTTATCTAGTTCCCAATATTCCCATTACTGCAAAATAAAGTCCCTGACCCATCAAGCAGTTTCTCCTCATTCTCTCCTCCCTCTAGCCCTTGGCTCACACCAATTTGCAGTCTGTACTTCATTCTTTTTTATGGTTGCATGGTATTCTATGTACACACAACAAATTGTTTACTCACTCATCTGTTGACTGATATTTGGACTGTTTCTACATTTTGACTACTGTGAACACTGTTATAAATACGAGCATACATGTGTTTGTTCAGGTACCTGTTTTTAATTATACTGGGAGTGGAACTGGGGATTTTTATGGTAATTATTTAAAAAAAATTTTTTAGGAACTACCAAACAATTTTCCAGTGGTTTATCAATTTGTACTTTCTCTAGCAATACACACATATTTCAATTTTCCCACATCCTCAACATTACTTGTTATTTTTCTTTTTCAAACATTATCGTTATACATATTCTATTGAGTATAAGTGATAATTCACAGTAGACTGACTTTCATTTTCCTAAGAGCTAATATTGGTGAGCATCTTTTTATGTGTTCATTGGGCATTTGTAAATTTTCCTTTGAGAAATATCTATTAAAGGATTTACTATTTTTTTAAATTGGATTGTTTGTATTTTTCTTGATGAATAATAACAATTATTTTTTTTTAAATTTTATTGTTGTTCAATTATGAGTGTCCTGTCTTTTTCCCCATTGCTTTTCCCTACCCCAAGATTCTTTATATATGCTGGCCCTAATCAGATTATGGATAAAAATATTTCCTCCCTTCTCTAGATTGCTTTTTTCACTTCCTTGAAAATATACTCTGAGACACAAGACCTTTTAATTTTGATGTATTCAATATAATTATTTTGTCATCTGTTACTTATGGTTTGGTGTCATATCTAAGACTCTTATCACCAAATTTAAGGTCATATAGATTTATCTGTTTTGTTCTGAAAGTTTTATAATTTTATCATTTCTATTTAGGTTATTTACCCATTTTGAGTTCGTTTTTGCATATGATGTGAGAGGGAGCCCTCACTTCATTATTTTGTATGTGAATATGCAGGTGTCACCCGACCGCCATTGTTGAGGAGACTGTTATTACCTGCTGTCCCCTCCCCATGCTGAATAATCTGAGCATCCTTGTCAAATGTGATTGGTCATAGATGAACTTATTTCTACATTCTCAATTTGTGCCATTAGTTTATATGTCCATCCTAAGGCAGTACTAAAATTTAGATTATTATTGCCTTGTATTGAAATAGTACATTTTGAAATCAGGAAACATGATACCTTTAACCATTTTTTTTAGTTTATTTTGATTATTTGGGATCCTTTACAATACCATATGAATTTGAGGTGCAGCCTTACCCTTTATACAAAGAAGAAGGCCTTGGAATTTTGATAAGGGTTGCATTAAATCTGTAGATTATTTTGGATTGTATGGGCAGCATTGCAATATGGAGTTTTCCATTCCATGAACTTCAAATATACTTCCATTTTCTTAAGTCTTCTTTAATTTTTAATTTGTTTTCAGTGTATAAGTACTCACCTCCTTGACTAAATTTATTTCCAGTTACTTTGTTATTTTGGACACTATTATAAGTGGAAATGTTTAGTGATTTCTTCTTTTTAAATTGTTTATTGCAGGCGTATAGAAACAGAATTGATTTGGGGGTATCAGCATTATATCCTCAAGTTTTGCTGAATTTGTTAGTTCTAGTAGTTTTTTAAAAATATTTTATTTATTTTATTTTTAGATGGGGAGAAGAGGGAGAAAGGGAAGGAAATATCAATGTGTAGTTGCCTCTTGAGCACTCCCTATTGGGGACCTGGCCAGCAACCCAGGTATGTGCCCCAACTGGGAATCGAATCAATGACCCTTGGTTCATAGTTCAGGGCTCAGTCCACTGAATCACACCAGCCAGGACAGTTCTAGTAGCTTTTTTAGATATGGGGATATTTTCTACCTATATGAGTGTGTCATTTAAAAATAGAGAAAGTTTTACATATCCCTTTCCAATTTAGGTGCATTTTATTGATTAATTGATTGATTGTTTGATTGATTTTGATTCCTAATTGTTCTGACTAGCAAAGTGTTTGATAACAATGGTGACAGCTGGCATCTTTGTCTCCTTCATAATCTTAGAAAAAGGGATTAAGTCTTTCATTATCGAGTACAATGTTTATTTGTGTGTTGTTCATAAATGCCCTTTTTCAGGTTGAGGAAGTTCCCTTCTGTTCCTATTTTTTTCTGATATTTTTATCATATGAGACTACTAATATTGTCAAAAGTTTTTCATGCATCAATTGAGATGGTCATGTGCTTTTTCCTCTTTTTCTTTTAATGTGATAATTTTCTTTTTAAAAAGTGTTATTAAATTTATTGGGGTGACACTGGTTAAAAATTACATGTTTCAGGTGTACAATTCTATAATATATTATCCTTATATTATATTGTGTGTCCACCACCCCAATCAAGTCTCTTTCCATCACCATTTATCCTCCCTTTACCCTTTCGTACCCCCCCACCCCTTTCCCTCTGGTAACCTCCATACTATTGTCTCTGCATATGAGGTTTTTATTTTCTTTGCTTAGTCACTTCACTTTTTTTTCCAGACCCCCAACCCTCTCCTCTCTGACAGTTGTCAATCTGTTCTCTGTATTGATGAGTCTGTTTCTATTTTGTTACTCAGTTGTGTTTTTTTTTAATTAGATTCCATATATAAGTGAAACCATATGGTACTTGTCTTTCTCTGGCTAGTTTAATTGATTTTCTTACATTGAGCTACTTTTGCATTCCTGGTATAATAATCTTTTAATATAGTTTTGGATAGTTCATTTTGCTAGTACTCTGTTGCCAATTTTTGTGTCTGTGATCATAATGCACACAGTCTATAATAATCTTTCCTCATCACTTTTATCTGACTTTGGTATTGTTAGGTAATGTTGGTCTTATTCTATGAATCAGAATTGTTTTTATCTCCTCCTCCTGTTCTTCTTCTTGTTGATCCTCTTGGTTTTCTCCTTCTTCTTGAACTTTGAAACTATTGGTGTTGATAATTCTGTAAATGTTTGGCAGAATTCACAAGTGGTGACCAATCCACATTTGGTTCTGGAATTTTCTTTTTTAGAAAGTAAAAAAAAATTCAATATAGTATTAAAATTCCAAACCAGAGCAATTAGGTAGGAAAAAGAAAGAAAAGACATCTAATTTGGAAAGAAAGTAAAAGTGTCACTATTTTTAGATGACATATTATACACCAAAAACTCCAAATACTGCACCATTTTTTTAAAAAAAACTATTAGAACTAATAAATTAATCAGTAGAGTTGCAGGATAGAAAACAAATATACAGAAATCTGTTGCATTTCTATACAGTAATAATGAACTACCAGAAAGAAAAATCAATAAAACAATTCCATTTATAATTGCATAAAAAGGAATAAAATACCTAGGGATAAATTTAATCAAAGAGGTAAAAGACCTGTACACTGAAAACTATATGGCACTGATAAAAAATATTGAAGACACAAATAAATAGAAAGATATATTTTGTACCTATGGGTTAGAAGAATATTGTTAAAATGTTCATAATACCCAAAATAATCTACAGATTTAATGTAACACCTCTCAAAATTCCAATGATATTCTTCTCAGAATCAGAACAAACAATCCTAAAATTTATATGGAACCAAAAAACACCTTGAATAGCCAAGGCAATCTTGGTACAGAAAAAAATGAAGGTATCAATCTTTCTGATTTCAAATTATATTACAAAGCTGTAGTGATCAAGAGTACATTATTTGGGAAAAAAGACACATAGATCAGTGGAACAGCATAGAGAGCCCAGAAATAAACCCATGTATACATGTTCTGAATTTATGATGGAGTCAAGACTATAAAATGAAGAATGGAAAGTCTCGTCAATAAATTGTATTGGGAAAACTGGTCAGTCACATGCAAAAGATAAATCTACACCTCTGTCTTACACCATATACAAAAATTAACTCAAATAAGTTAAAGAGTTAAATGTGGACCTGTAGCCATAAAATTCTTCAAAAAAAAAAAAGTCAATTGACTTGACCTTCTTGACTTGGTCTTGGTCATGATTATTGGACCTGACACCAAAACCAACAGTAACAAAAGCAAAAATAAACAAGTAGGACTACACCAAAGCTTCTGCATAGCAAAGAAAAATCAACAAAATGAGAAGGAAACTTACTGAATGAGGAAAATATTTTCAAATAATACATCTAATAATGGATCGATACCCAAAATATAGAAAGAACTTATACAACTCAGTGGAAAAAAGGTCAGAGAATCTGAATAAACATCTCTCTAAAAAAAGACATATAGGTGGCCAACAGGTACATGGAAAGGTGTTCAATATTACTAATCATTAGAAAAATGCAAATCAAAGTCCCAGTGAGTTATCACTTCATACCCATCCATATGCCTGTTATGATAGATGATAGATGTGGAGAGAAGGGAAATCTTGAGCACTGTTGGTGCGAATGTAAATGGTGTAACCACAATGGTAAAGAGTATGAAGATTCCTCAAACACAATTAAAAATTAAAAATAGAATTATCACATGATACAACATATATCTGGGTATTTATCCAAAGAAAATGAAAACACTAATTTGAAAAGATATAAACATGCACCCCTGTGTTTATTACAGCATTATTTAGAAAAGATAAAATAAACACCCTGAGTCCATTGACAGATGCATGGATAAATAAAATATGATATATATGAATAGACCTTGACAGCATTATATTAAGTTAAATAAGTCAAGCAAAGACAAATACTGTGTGATTTCAGTTATATGTAAGATCTGAAACAAAACAAAACACCAAGCTCCTAAATACAGAGAACTGGTTGCTGGTTGCTAGAGTTCGGGGGGGTGAGCCAAATGGATGAAGCAAATCAAAAGGTACAAACTTCCAGTTTAAAAAAGTGCCAAAGTTTTCCAAAGTGATTGTGCCATTTAACACTTTTCACCAGTACTATGTGAGAATTCTAGTGTGTCTCATCCTCTTCAATCCCTGGCATTGTAGCCATTACAATAGTGGTGTTTTGGTACCTTATTTGGTTTAGTTGTCCTTTTCTGATGACTAATGATGTTAAGAATATTTCCATTTGCTGTTTGGCCATTCCTGTGTATTTGTTTGTGAAATATCTATTCAAGTCTTTTCCTCATATTTTAACTGTGCTGTTTGTATCCCCCAACTTGTTGAATTGTAAAAATGTTTTATATATCCTAAAATCAATTTTTTGTAGATAAATATATTATAGTTTCCCAGTGGATGGCCTTTATTTTTTAATGTTGCCCTCCAAAAATAGACTTTAATTTAATGAAGTCTAACTTATCAATATCTTTTTAATTTTTATTTTAATAATATTTTATATTGAACATTACTTTGTGTTCAATCTTTTATTTTTATTCCTAGAACATTTTGTTTTCTGGGAAATCTTTGCTAGACCAAGATTGCATACATTTTTCATTTTATTTTATTCTGAATGGTTTATATTTCAACTTCATTTAAGTATATGATCCATTTCAACTTACATTAATTCCTTTTGAGAATAGAATCTTTTCTGTGGTTCAAGAAGATTGAGAAGATCATTAATTCTTTGCTGGAGAGTATAGGCATACCATTGACCACAAACATAATACATTAAATGTTGAGATTTCTTATTTTTTAGATGAAACCACTGAAAGAAAGTGCCATGGCCTTGGAAATGAAATGTTTACTATAAAATGTGTAATATTCTTATTTTTTAATTTAAATATTAGTAGTATTAAGTAATGCTGTATTTATTTTCATGAATGTTTCCTTTATTCAAATGGGTATTATCAGCTCTTAACCCTCCTGTGATTCAGCAGTAGGTAAGTCAGGTGAGAGTACAAGACCAGTAGAGGAAATTCAGCGATGTGAAGCATAATTATCTATGGATGTCATCTTGGACAAGAAAAATGAGTTGTAGCATTGCAACGGGCAAAAGTGCAAAAGATCTTTGCATAAGACCATATATCATAGCTCTATTTTAATAGCAAAAGACTGAAAATAATCCAAGTTGAGGACTGTTGAATAAACTACTGTTCATCTGCATTTTGGAGTAGTATGCAGCTATTAAAGATATAGTAAATATATCCTTGCATTTTTTAAATATTTTATTTATTTATCTTTAGAGGGGAAGGGAAGGAGAGAGGGAGAGAAATATCAATGTATGGTTGCCTCTTGTGTGTTCCCTGCTGGGAACTGGCCTGCAACCCAAGCATGTGCCCTGACTGGGAATCAAACCACGATACTCGGGTTGCAGGCCCGTGCTCAATCCACTGAGCTGCACCAGGGCTCTATCCAGCCAGGGCTCTATCCTTACATTTTTATATAAAGTTCTCTACAATGTATTTTTTCATATGTAGATTTTTAAAAAATATTTATTTATTTTTAGAGAGAGGGGAAGGGAGGAAGAAAGTGAGGGAGAAAAACATTAATGTGTGGTTGCCTCTTGTGCACCCCCTGCTGGGGAGGTGGCCAGCAACCCAGACATATGCCCTGAATGGGAATTGAACCAGTAACCCTTTGGTTCATAGGCCAGTGCTCAGTCCACTGAGCCACACCAGCCAGGGCCCTACATTGTATTCTTAAGTGAGCAACAAATTAACTATGGAGAAAAGTGAAATGAAATATGTGCCCATTGATTTAGTAAAGAACATTTAAAAATATGTAATAAAAATTAGATGTAATACTAATATATATAATTATATAGTTTTGAAAATAAAGAAGAGCAAAATATGATAAAATAAAATATAAGAGGAGAAATAAATTGGAGAAATTGGAGAAAATCCCCCTTCATAGAAAATACTTTCATTTAATTTATTTATAACTATGTAAATGTTTTACATAATTATAAGAAAAAAATCTAAATTCTTACAGCAGGTTCTAAAATCAAAGAAAAAATAAACAAAGCAATATATCTAGTTGGTGCCTAAATCACACACATAGTGAAAAATTATAAATGACTGTTGAAAATAGTAATTTAATTATTAATTTCTAGGAGAATATAGCATTAAAAAAATACAAAGTAAATCTCAAAGTATTTTCAGTAATCATATTTTGTAATAATGGTATTTAGCATTCTGAAATCATGTTATACATATGTTAGAAAAGATATATATTTATAAATTAAAGACATTAAGGAAAAACTCTTAAATTTTTACATTTTAACTAGAAATGTTCATGTTCACTTATAGCATATTTTCTCTTAAAAGAAAAAGTCCCTAGCTCTGTCCAATGAATCAGCTTAGTAGCTGATCAACATAGTACTAATAGTAAGTATCTCTAGCACCAAGATTGTTGTATTTAAGTAACATTTCACACCAAAAGGATACAGGAATTCATAGGGAAAGGCTTACTCTAGGTCTGGGGCAGGAAGACAGGAAATGTACAAATGAGCATGGAGAATCTGGTTATAATAGACAGCAATAAAGTTATCAAAGAATATTAAAGTTCCATCAAACAGATTTAGGAGCAATTTGGAGAAACTCTTATTGGATAGAAGTGAGACATTGGAGAATATTCTAATAATAAAGCAAATGGATTGAAACATAGCAAACCTTTTAAAGATTCATCAGTTCATAATAACACAAACTTCTCAATGTTCTGACTGATACAGTTATCAGTCATCCATTACCAATAATCTTGTGAAAATAACCATCCCAAAACTCATTGGCTTAAGCAAACATCAGAGATTCTCCCGTACATGTCTGTGCGTCTCTTGGAGGGCAAGTTGGGCTTGACTTCCAGCAGCAGATGGGTTCCTGATCTTCTGCATTTCTGCCACCTTCCTTAGGTCAGCAGCTGATACATTCTTCTCAGGATAATGGCAGAAGTCGAGAAAGAAAGCCAAACCACACAGAGTGTTTATTTCTTCATGGCTCTTAACATGTCTATAGCCAGAGGGACTGAGCCCAAAGTAAAGAAAAGAAAGAACATGTTGCTTGTACTAAAAATGAACTAATAAACAACATAGCACCTATGTAGCCATCTAGATAATGAAGGACCGACGTTGATAATTTAATCTCCCACAGAATTGATGGTACCTTTTTTAGAGAAACAAGAAAATATTCTAAAATATTGGTAAATAAAAAGATATTCTTAAAATATTTATTCTTTCTTTTTAGTACAAACTACATCAAGCTATTCAAAGAATTGAGAATGAATTTGTTCATATAATAAATGAAGAAAGAATGTTAAAATTAGAATATCACCATTCTTGAATTCTCTAGAATTAGAATGTCACCATTCCCTACCCGTAATGAAATAATATATTGGCCCATCATCACCATAACTTGATGGTGATATTACACAAAAAGATTGTGCAACAAGGAAACTAAGAAATAAGTCAGGAAGTAATTGAGAACCAACCTAAATGGACTCCCACTAGCCAAAGATGACAAAATTTGAACATTAGTGAACAAAATAATAGCACTGGACCAAAGTCCATTAAAATATTTCAAGGAATGAGTCATAAACATATTGAACAGAAACAAAATTCAAGCAAGCAAAATAATACATTGTTGACATTTGAAGGATAGAAAGAAACAACTCATTGTTTTAAACATACAAAAATCAAGGAAACAGACATTTGTCCAGCTGTGACTTGGGGTAATCAAATAGTTGACATTAGAAATTTGTTTTTTATACAAGTATTTCAGTTAATAAATTAACAAGGGTGAAATGAATGAAAATATTAGTATTTTACAACTCCTAATCAAGAAATTGATTTAAGCAATGATCATCAATTGCTACCATTGCTTGATAAAAGACAGATATTATATATTTTTTTAACAGAATGCACAACACTAGATAAAGTAGTATTCCCCAAACCTTCTAACTTCAATCTAATCAAATCTCCAGATCTCACTTCTAATTTATATGAGATACAGGGGAGATAGAAACATGTTACATTAAACCATGGGGTGCAATTTGTAAAACACAGAGTGTAGGAAACTATAATGCAGAATCTGCTCAGAACAAATAAGATTGTCCATGAACTAATAATTGTTGAAGTGAATAAGAAACATGGAAGTTTTAACCCTATTTTTACATTTATTCAATTTGAATAATAATTTTTCTTCAAGTAAACCCTGTGGATTATTTTGAATGCCAAGAGTGGTTTAAACAGAGAGAACAGGTCTTATTTTGGGGGACACAGCCCAAGTTATCCAGCTTCCTGACTGGAGAACTGGAGTGACAGCGGCTAGTAGGTATTTTCTAAGTTACTGACCTCTCCCTCTGAATACTCTTCAAAGTACCATCTGATATCAGTGAAATTCAAAACTGCATGGCAACACTAGAATGGGTACTAGTTTTTGAGATTCAAAAGCTAATCTCTCTTTGAGATCAGTAGCTAAAATTTCTGGAATAGAAGATCGAACAACCATTGTTTAAAAAATCACCCACGTGGGCATATTCATTCATGTATTAGGTTTTCCTATGTGTCTGATGATCAAATATCCTGAGTATCTTTACAAATAATTCAGGATCTGTTCTCATTAACCATTGTATATTTCATAATAAGAAACTCTTGCGAATGTGACTGAATTCAGAGTCAATGAATTGTCACTGATACTTAAATTAATAAAGTGAGAGGGGCATGGTGACTTTCACCTGCTGTCATTTCTATTTTTTAATTATTCACGAAGGGCAGTCATTAAATGACATCATTTATTTTGTGCCTCAAATTCTTGCGTGCCAGAGCCATCCCCTTTTTGCTTTTATGTTGTTAAGCCTCTTCAAGAGAGTAATCTAATAAGAATTGTAACAGTGCAAGGACAATGTGGCTCCAAACAAAACCACAAGGACTACTATTAAGAAATATCTATCAGTGCTCTTACTGCCTTATGTACAGAGTCTTTTATTTGCAAATGGGACTTTGTGTGGGTGTATCATCTACCTGATTTCTCTAGACTTGAATTTCACAGGGAAAGACATTAGTTCTTGGATACGCAACTTTAAGTTAATGATACTTTGATTATGCTTACTAACCAAGGCCACTGTGAAGTTTTGGCATCAGAAAGTACGCTGTTAAATATGCTGAATTGTATGCGTGAAGCCAACTAGTAAACCATAAATCTTAAAATTGGAAGAAATCAGGATTGAAGGCGCAAAGTTTAGGGATACGGATGGGGAGAAAAAGAAAAAAGAGGGAGGGACACAGGGTTTCAGAGTCATGAAAAGAAAAGGGGTGACGCAGAGCCTATGAGTAGATGTAGGAATGGACGTGCCCAGCACGTTGTCCGCCGGAGACACTGTGCTCATGGAGCTTGTTGTCCTGTGATGTTTACATGACCGAAAATTAAATATTTCAGTTTCAAGAAAGAAATTAAAAAGTAGTTGATACTAGTACTACAAAAATTAAGAAGGTGTGCATTCCGTATTTTCTCTTAGGTTCATTTCTACAGCATGTGCATTGTTTGTGAGCTCTTGAATCCATATAGGATACCTTTGCCTATAAGGGTATGGCATACTATATTTTGCCATGCATAATGGGCTCCCATGTACACTGTGCACCCATATTTTTGGCCCAAATTTTCTAGGAAAAATGATTCATTTGCATTTTATTTATTTTCAGTTATTTATTTATTTATATTTAGAAATAAAACTGATTATCATATTCCAGGGTATTATTTTGCAAATGGATATCATTATCCCTTTCTAGAGTCACACTTTAATGCATAAGCATAAATAAAAGAATTAAAAACATTTATATAGATATGGTATTAATACTATCCATGTATAATGTGCATCCTTATTTTTCCCTCAAAAATTTGGGCAAAAGTGCACATTATACATGGCAACATATGATAAGTCATAAACTCCCCAGAAAAACTGTCAGAGTGAAATCCAAAACAGTTTTTGCTCAGGCATGACTCTGTTAGTTATTCATGCTCTTCCTTTATCTTGCTATTTATGAAATTGGGAAAGTGGTCATGTATTCCTTTACATTTGGAGACTAATTGAGAAGTGAGCAGATTAACTTCTATCCTTGAAAGACTAACTTGTCCCACCAAATTTCTACATTAAAAACATTTCATGTGTGTGTATATATGTGTGTGTGTGTGTGTGTGCATATCCCCCCAATGGTGCACAAAGTTTAGGAGACAGACAGCAGAATTATATGGGGATGAAGATTAAAAAGTCAAGTTTCTGGGCTCTTCTTTTAGAAAATTACTATCTGCGAGATATTGAAGCGGCCCCAGGAATCTGTGTTTTAGTGAACAGCCGATTGATTTCAATGTGTAGTTCTTAGAACATGGCTTTCATAAGCACCAATCAGCTGATACAATATGAACAGAGGTAGAAGTTAAAATACTTACATTTGTTCATCATTAGATTGTAAAAACATTAATGCTCACCTTGTAAAATTTGTAAGTATATTTATAAGCATACAAAACTCCATTGTGTAAATCACTTGCAATGTCTTCTCAGGTATTAATTTTTGAAAAATGTAAAATAATTCAAATAATAAATGTTCAAGGTAAATAAAATTAAAGCACAGATCACCTAAGCATAGCATTTACCAATCATCATTTTCAGCATATCAAATATATTCCAAATTAAATTTCCAAACCACACAACCTATTAAAAGTCACAAAGCTGTGAAAGGCCCATGAAAGCTTAAAAATATATAAAAATATCAGGTTTGTTTTTTATCTTTTGGCATTGTTTTGAATATAGTCAGGCAGTCTCTAGCCATTTTATTTTAGTGTTTTTTTTGTAAACCACGGTTATCCTTAAGAACACTTTCCTGTCAGGAGAGAGACAAACAATAGTGAACAGCTGTTAGAGTCTAGCAAGTATTCCCTTAGCATTATCCTTGGACAACCTGAAACAGCATCACTTAGTATTTATTGTAAAGTACAGATACCTCCTTGAGTGGTGTGGCTCAGTTGGTTGGAGCACCACCCGCAGACCCAAGTGTCTCAGGTTCCATTCCCAGTCAGGGCACATAGGTACGTTGCAGGTTCATCTGTGGGAGGTGGGGGTTCATGTGGGAGGCATCTGATCCATGTTTTTCACATGACACTTCTCTCTCTCCCTCCCTCCCCATATATCTGAAATTAACAGGTATGTCCTTGGGCAAGGACACAAAAAGGAAAGTACAGATTCTTAGACCCTCCATTACACGCATTAAATCAGAATCTATTTGAAGAGAGGCACCAGGATGCTTGTGGATATCTGTAAGTAAATAATTTACAGGGTTAGAGTTTGAGATGTAATCATTTCATTAAGTGCAAGGGAGAGAAAAAAGTTAAGTGGCTTGAATTTTCACTGCATTTTCTGAAACTTCACCCCTTTCAATGGTGACAAAGGAAAATATTCAATATAGGGCCAGGACTAGTGAGTGAGCCTTGGGTATGAAAATTAAGAGATCATTTAAAAATGATAATAATAATAAAAACAGGATGTGATGCCTCAACAAACCATATTGGAGCTAAAGTAAAATAAGTAACATTTAAGTAAAATAAGCAGTACCGATTCTGTTTTTCTTTAAAACATTTATTTTTGTTTATTATAGATATTTTTGGAAAGATTTATTTTAAATAGTATATTAAATATTGCTTATCTTGATTATTGAGCTTTTCAGCTCCCCTTTAATTTTTTCACTATAGGCAAATGCCTCACCAGGGTGCTGGCTCTACCCCTCTATGGTGTGTGCAAAATAAAATTGCTCTAGTAGGCATGGGGAAAATGCAGACAACTGTACTTAAACAACAATACAATTAAACAAAACTTTTTTGAAAGCATGTGAACATCCAGCTAGATAGGTTGTTCGCCTGCAGTTGAATCTCCTGGGGGTAAATATGTTTCTGTCTGTATGTAGAACCAATCGTGCTCCCCCAAATTAATCAGATCAATATGAAATGAAGTCAAGTGAACTTACGTTTTTCTAGACTGAGTGCCCTACAACATTATTTGGTTAATAATTTTTAATTAACTAGCTGCTGTACTAAACCTAAAATAAGGTGGGGAGGAGGATGCATAAAGGAACAAAATTATTCTGAACTGGAAAAGTAAGAAATACTGAGCTGATTAAATAATAGTTCTAGTTAACACCTAATAATGTCTTCAAAGGTTCTATTTTGTTGTTATTGTTATATTTTGTATAGAAGAGTTTCTCTAAAGAAAATGCTTTTCAAGTCCCATGACCAAGAAGAAGAAAACCAAGCCAAGTATTTGATTGCCTATTAAGTACTTGTTGTGACATATATTCATAGAAGCAGATTTTTGTCAAACTGGCTATTTCACTACTGCAGAGTTTCACTATTGTCTTCATTGGACTAAAACAGCTTGTTTAAAACCTACACACGGCAGGGCTCTTTTGAAAATTGTTTGTTCAAACATGACAGATTCCCACACTAAAGAGTAATAAGAAAACTGAAACATAAACTTAAAGCTAGCCTTTTGAGCAGTTAAAGGAGCCAGACTTTGGTTAATTGTGGAAGTGGAAAAATGGAGTCATGTCAGCACATGTCTTGGTAATTCCTTAAAAGCCTTAGAGCAAGTATAGATGAGTGCCATTAGCAGTGGAGATGTTCACCGATGTGTTGATAGAGGGGATCTCTAGAAACAGGATCTAGGTGCTTTTAACTTCCTATAGAAAGTGCCTTGTTCAATTTATTTTACTATGATGAGACTGCTTTGCCTATATGCAAAATATTATAATAGTTGTCACTTTCAAAAGTATATTCATACCCTAATGTTAGTGTGAAAGTTTTTGGTTTGGGAGATAAAGGGAATTTTTTTTTTACATTGTAAGGATTATGAGGTCCTGAGTTGCATCAATTTTTTAAAATATATTTTATTGATTATGCCATTACAGTTGTTCTATTCCCCCCTTCATTCCCCTCCACCCTGCACATCCCCTCCCCCACCATTCCTCCTTTAGTTTATTCCCCCTTTAGTTAGTGTCTCAAGTTCCTTAGATTCTATATCTCCCATACTATTCTTGCCCTCCACCCATCTATTTTCTACCTACCGTCTATGCTACTTATTTTCTGTACCTTCTCTCCCCTTCTCCTTCTCCCACTCTCCTGTTGCTAACCCTCCATGTGATCTTCATTTCTATGGTTCTGCTCCTGATCTAGCTGTCCTCTTAGTTTGTTTTTGTTTTAGGTGTGGTTTTTAATAACTGTGAGTTTGCTGTCCTTTCACTGTTCATCTTTTTTATCTTCTTTTTCTTAGGTAAGTCCCTTTAACATTTCATATAATAAGGGCTTGGTGATGATGAACTCCTTGAATTTGATCTTATCTGAGAAGCACTTTATCTGTCCTTCCATTCCAAATGAAAACTTTGCTGGATAGAGCAATCTTGGATGTAGGTCTTTGGATTTCATGACTTGGAATACTTCTTTCCAGCCCCTTCTTGCCTGTCAGGTCTCTTTTGAGGAATCTTCTGACAGTCTGATGGGAACTCTGTTGTAGGTGACTGTACCCTTATGTCTTGCTGCTTCTAGAATTATCTCCATTTTAATCTTGGCTAATATAATTATGATGTGCCTTGGTGTGTTCCTTCTTGGGTCCAACTTCTTTGGGACTCTCTGAGCTTCTTGGATTTCCTGGAAGTCTATTTCCTTTGCCAGATTGGGGAAGTTCTCCTTTATTATTTGTTCAAATAAGTGTTCCACTCGTGGCTGTTCCTCTTCCCCTTCTGGTACCCCTATAATTTGGATGTTGGAGCGTTGAAAGATGTCCTGGAGGTTCCTAATCCTCTCCTCATTTTTTTTGAATTCTTGTTTCTAAATTCTTTTCTGTTTGGTCATTTTTTTCCTCTTTCTGGTCCACTCCTTTGATTTGAGTCCCAGTTTCCTTTCCATCACTATTGGTTTCCTGTGCATTTCCTTTCATTTCAATTAGTTTAGCCTTCGTATGTTCCTCTAATTTGTGACTAAAATCAGCCAGTTCTGTGAGCATCCTGATCACCAGTGTTTTAAACTGTGCATCTGAAAGTTTGGCTATTACTTGGTTGCTTAGATTTATCGGCTCTGGGGCTCTGAGTTGTTCTTGAGCCATGTTTTGATCTGTTCGTGCCTGTTATGTATGAGGAGCGGAGCCTTAGATGTGCACCAGGGTGGGGCTACCCATGTCGCTGGTTTGTGAGGCTGTATGTGGGGGCGGGGTCAGAGAGGGACAATGGTGGTTCCCTCGCTGCTTCCTGCAGCTGGGGCCTGCACGGTTCTTCTCACTGATAACTTCTTCACCAGTTTACCTATGCATTAATGTGTGACTGAGATCAGCCCTCAGTGGGTCTGCCCGCTACTCCACACCTGGGATCCACCCATGGCTGTCCACATGCCTGGGTCCCATGCCTGGGTAGGTCCACTGGATCTTTCCTGCCCGACCCTGTTCTGCTGCTGGCTCTGCCTCTTTCCGGTTTGGCTGAAGGGTTTGTTGTTGTCAGACTTCCTTATAGTTCAATTTTCTGTGGTTTGGCTGCATTTTTGTTGCTAAAACTTTACTGTTTTTAAACTTGGTTGTACGAGAAGACGCAGTGCTTCCACCTAAGCCTCCATCTTGGCGGAAGTCCCCTGAGTTGCATCAATTTTATATAGTAAAACTTTCAGAGACATTAAACATTGAAATTAACACTTTATTGAAGAAGTTATGTTTATTGTCCTACACAATGGTGGAGAAATGAGCAGAAAGACTACTTTAGGTCATTTCAAGCTTCACAATTCTATTATTATTTGAAATACTTTTTCTTTTTTTTTATTTTATTTACTTATTTTTAGAGAGAGGAGAGAGGAAGGATAAAAAGAGGGAGAGAAATATCAATGTATGGTTACCTCTCCTACAACCCCTACTGGGACCTAGCCTGAAAACCAGTCATGTGCCCTGACTAGGAATAGAACTGGCATCTCTTTGGTTCACAGGCCTGTGCTCAATCCACTGAGCTACACCAGCCATGGCTGAAATACTTTTTCAAAAAATGAAGAGGAGCACTGTAAAGTTTTCAAGAATTTTGCCAATTTTATTAAGTTTTTATATGAATAGGGTTTCTTGACCTGATTGTAACATGATGAGTTGGGTTCAAGGGGTGGGGAGTTCCCCCAACACCAACAAACAATTCTTGGACACCAGTAGGATGCCTAAGAGTTCAACTCAATTCTGACATATCCATCCAGAGATGGCATCAGATTCCACAGGTTAAGAGTTCAATCCTACAAGATTGCCCCCATCCCCAACACACACACACACGACATCAGCTTCAAGCCCAGGCTCTATGTTTATGACTGACTGGCAACAGATTGAAGATTTTAATGACCCTCTTTTTGGGTTCGATAAATTTGCTAGAATGGATCACTAGAACTCAGGAAAATTTCCTTACTCACTACATTATCAATTTATTACAAAGGATATTAAAGAATATATACCAGTGACAAATGAAGAGATACAGGGGTGATATCTGAAGCCAAAGAGCTTTTATTCTTGTGGAGCTTGGGACAGGACGCCATGGCATGTGGAAGTGCTCTGGTTTCCCAACAACAAAGCTCTCCAAAATAAAAGATCTGCAGTGCTATCTTCCTGGGTTTTTATAGAGGTTTCATTACATATTCATAATTGACCAAGTCATTCCATTGAACTTCATCTCCGGTCCATCTCCTCTTCTTAGAGGTCAGTGGGTGGTGAAACTAAAACTTCCAAATGTCTGTTCACACTCTTGGATGTCCTGGAAACCGTGGGGTCCAAAAGTCACCTTAATTAACGGAGCAAAAGATACCTTGATTATTCTTAACACTTACAAAATTCCAAGGGTTTGAACCTATGAGTCAGGACCTATGGATGAAGATCAAATATTTAATAGATCATAATATTACAGTCAAACCCCTGTTCTTTGGCTGTGGGTCACTCAGGGCAACACTATCACATAAGCCAAAGATGCTGGTACATTACAAGAATCTCATTCAGTTTTTAATAACTATTCAGTCCATCATCACACCATACAAAAATATCTCCCAGGGTGAGGACTCTCAGGTTTGCGGGATTCCATCTGATCCTGTCAGGTTCCAAAAGCAGAAGTGGTCTAACACCTGGTTTCACCCTTCTGGTCATCTAGTAACATGGACATAAGAGACAATATGTTCTCTTCCTCTGAACCTCTTTCAAGGTGTAACATTATATTGGATTTTCCTTATAACACAACTCAGTTACTCATTTGTTTTGTTACCCTCAGTGACTATTTTTCTTCCTCTCTACATATACTCCACCTTCTCCACCTTTGGGAGGGATGTTAGGTTTGGCGACTGTGCTGGTCTAGATTGCTGGCAGCAATACTGGTCTAACAAGTGCCCCTCCCTCTGCCCACTTCTATTCAGATAATCTGAAGTTACATAGATCGTAGATACAGAACTGGCGGACTATCTTTACCAACTGGCATACAGATGATCCAGCTGTTAATTCTAAATTTGCCAGATGGGCTGAAGACCCATCCTGACCCATCAGGCCCTTAGGGATTCTGACATAAAGGTTAAAAACACAGTTAGTTACAGTTTATTGCTTAGGAATCATCTCTTCTTCCATCCCTTGTAGTTGCAGCCCTGACCCTATGCCTGCTGAATCAAGTAGAAGGGAAAATAAAGTGGAGGTGATGTAGGGAAGAAAGCAAACCTGCTCCTTCCCCACACCCTCATCCCCAGATCACCAGAAAGACAGTCAAGTCTTCCTAGGGGGTACTCATCTCAAAGTTTAGTGTGAGCTGATACTCATGAAAGCATGTAGCCAGCCCTTCATGCCTTTCTCTCTCCCATTTAGAAAACCAATGTTTTAATTGCCCATTATAATTCCTTATCAGACTATTACTGGAGAAGATCTCTCTGCCCATTGCTGAATGTTATGGGTGGTAAAATGTGTTCCTCAGTCTGAAGAAATGCTCAGCCATCCTCATTTGTGCATTTTCTATCTCTTGCTGCATTTGTTTATAGCATTGACTATCTGCATTTACATTTCTAGGTGACTTTGAGGCTGATGGCTAAATCCCAGATTGACCTTCATTTTCATTAAGTTCAGCATAAAGACACCCAGCAGTTTCTTTTACTTTTATTATGGCTATTATAAATAACAATAACCAGGGAACTGTATGTTTAGCATGCTTCCTATTAATTTGCATTTCCTTATATGTTCAATGAGCCAACTCCTAGAAAGTCAGATCTACCACCATTTTTAAATTCCACTGGTAACTTTTACCTGCAGTTATGGTCACAGCACGGGTACAGTTTGATACCATAGGTGACCAAGGAGCCAATAAAAATGAAGGTTCCTCATCCCTCACCCTTATATCCTTTCTTTTGAAAAATCATGTTTCTATGAGTCAGACCATTCTAGAAAATCTCACTTTACTGCCACCAACTGAATGGGGTTCCCAGATCCAATTCCAAAGTTGGAGAAGAGGTTTTTCTCACACTGACAATTAAATATTGGACATCAGCAGGGTGTCTGAGAATTTAAGTTAATTCAAACACTAGCTATCCACCATATTCCTCCACAGACTTCAGAGGCTAGCCTCAAGCCCAGGCTCTGTGTTTTGGACTAGCTACATATTAGAGGTTCCAGGGACTCCTCTTTGGGTTCAGTTAATTTGCTAGGACAGCTCACAGAACTCAGGAAAACCAGTTTACTTACTGTAGAAATTATTTCATCATGAATTTTTGTGAAAACCTTATTATACTACATATTGTTTTTCTTAAGAAAGTACACATTTATGACAGAAACCTTGTTCATTTTAGCAAAATAAATAACATTCTAGCAGTTCTTACTATTTAGGAACATGAATATTTTTTTCTTTGCCTCAAGTCTTTTTTTGGAAATTTAATAAGAGAATATTAAGACCCTTTATTTTATACTAATTTCACACCAAACTTAAATACTACTCTTCTATTTTAATTATTTTCTAGTTATTTTCTTTTTTACCTATATATTAAACAAGTATTGACTATGTACCTACCATAAAATAGACACTGTGTGAGACCCTAAGGAAAGAGAGGCAAACAAGGCAGATAATAACTGTCTTCAGGGGGCAAATGCTGTGTTTGCCTCAGTGCCTTACATGAAAATATCAAATGAAACATTTCATAGTATTCTGTTCATAACTCTGGACATGGTTATTCTAGCATCTCTGTGCCTCAGAGATAATATTTACGAAGACATTTAAATGTTTCTGGTGAGAATTCCCTGGATTATTTTGAAGAACAAAGCAATGAAAATGGGAAAAGCATGCTCTCTCTTACTTAATTGATGATAAATGCTTTTTTGAATGAAGTCCAGTATACTTACAACCATGGTGATGTCATATAATAAGTCTGTTTTGATGTTAAAGTCAAATGCATTTATGGCTTATACTTTAGAGGAAATAGTTCTGTGTATCTTCACCTAGGTACACATTAATAATGTACATATTGGGCAACTATGCTTCATTTGTATGCTTTTAAAATGTTTGAAAATCTGCAACATAATGAAAAACACGATTGTTTGCACTTGGGATTAATTTGCTGGTGGAAGATGAAATTCTGAATAAAGCTATTTATTCCATGAGGAAATCCATTCTATCCTGTGTCTATTGAATGGAGAATAAGGCCTTGATATGAGTATAGACTTGCTTTAGCATCTTTCCAGAATTTTAATTTACAAATCCTTCTCTTGATATGCCATGAATTTTTCTTTAATAATATGGAGAAAGAGAGTCTTTAAGGTTTAATTTCCAGTGAGGATAAAAATAATTTATGTAGACTAACTGTCCCAGAAGGAACAGTTAAAAAAAATCTTGAAGGAAGTGTATAGGCCTTGAAGCACAATGGAGGCAGCCTAGAGTTGCTGGGAAATGGTATCTAACAGTAGACAAGTGCACTGATTATACTGACAGTCTGCTGTGCTGTGGCTTTAATGAAATTCAATAAAAAATTAACAGACATTTGACAAACAACCAAAGATTGAAAAAAGAGTGAAAAAAGGAGAAAAAATAACCATTGTTTCATATATAGGAGTTATCAGATACAGGATTTGAAAATATTGTGATTAATGGGGCAGTGGATAATATGATTACAAAATTTTATCAGGAAGTAGAATAAAAATTCTATAGCTGGAAAAATAAAACTACATAAGAAACTGATATGGAGTAGGTTAGAATCGGCAGAAGAAAATTAGTAAACTACATAGTAAATCAATACAAAACATAAAGACTAAAGCATAGAAATAAAAAATAATAAAAATAGAAAAATCACTTGCTGCATATAGAAATGTTCTTACATATGTGAAATGTGTTGAAATGTTCTTATATGTGTGAAATTGCAATTCAAGCAAGGAGGGAAAGAGAGAGGGAGAAAGAAAGAAATAATGTGGGTCTCAAGCAATTTGCTTACATATTGTCCAAGAGTTCTCCAAAATTGATGAAAAGCATCAGGTTACACTTTTCAGAAGGCCTTAGGCAGGGAAAAACACAAAGAAATTCATGCCTTAGAAAAATCATAGTAAAACAACCATAAACTACAGTAAAAAGAAAATCTAAACACCAACACTGGGGCAAAAAAGACACATCACCTTAAAGGATCATCAAGATGACATTGACAGCTGACATTTCAACATAACTGATGGAAGCTAGAAGTTATTGGGATCTTACTTTTTAAATGCTGAAAAATTATTTTCAGAAAAAAATTTTCTATAAACCAAAATTTTCTTTTAAAAATGATCACAAAGTAAGTATATTGAAAAAAATCTCAAATTTCTGCCACCAGTAGTGCACACTAAATGAAATAACAAAGGAATACAAAAAATAAATAAGTCCAGTGCAAACAAGTATATGGAGGAAGTAATGAAGAACTATGAAAAGTTAAGAATGTACATAATTATCAATAAGTATTGATGTATAAAATAAAAATTATAATGTATATAATGTAGAAATATAATACAAGACAACACTAGCACAAAAGCCAGAAAGAAGCAAGATTAGTAGAGTTTAAAAGTCTTTCCATAGTCCTGGAAACATTAAATTATGTTAGGCCCTATCATAAAGTGAAATATGCATGCTGTTATCTCAGGAAACTACTAAAAGTTACTAGAAAGAAAAATTAACCAATATAAATAATTGATGAATTCAATATAATGCAATAAAGGAGAGAAAAAAGAAACCTAGAACAGGTAAGGCAGAGACAAAATAAGTAGTGAGATATAGATTTATATCTAAATACATTGGGAATTACTTTAAGTATTCACAGACAAAGAACTCCAAGTAAAACACAAAGATTGTCATTTGTAATTTTAAAACTCAACCAAATTCAATCTATAGAGAATCATGTTAAATAAACATATATAAAAGTAAAATATTAAAAAGAAGATATACCACCAAAAACTAATGAAAGGAAAACTAGGTAGCTATACTAATATCTGAAAAACGAACTGTATGGCCAGAACCAGTGGCATTAATATAAATAAAAAATAAAAAGTATTCCTTAAAGCATTCATCACCAGGAATTACATAACACATGTTCTTATTCATCAAATTAGATGAACATATAATGATGCAACATATTAAAATATATAAAGTTATATTTCTTTATAACAAAATATATGCAGAACATTTTACAGAACATAAAGGATATATAATATATGAATTATATGGTAAATAAATGATCTACTACACAGATGGAACACTTATACACAGCTGTGGAGCAAATATTCTCTTCAAATGCTATCCAATACGAAAAACTAAACACATACTAGTCCTTAAAGTACTAAGTTTGAACACATTTAATGGAGTTGTATTACAAACTATATAAATTCTGCAGCCATATTATGAAAAAAGTTCTCTAATGTTTGACAGTTAACTCCAAAAACTTTAAGTATCGATGGTTCAAAAGAGAAATCATAATTAATGTAGAAAGGAAAAATAAAATTTTTACCTGAATTGTAATGAAAATTTTATACAACAGAACTTTTAGGGTGCAGCTGGAGTCATGTTAAAAGGTAAAGAATGTATTAAAAAGAGGGAGAAGTTACAACTAAATGTTATAAGTGTCACCTCAAGAACTTAGCCAGAAGTTAGAAAAAGAGTGCATTAAACCAAAAGAAAATAAGAGCGAAATAATTTTTAAAGATTAGAAATCAACTACATGGAAAACAAATAGACAATAAAAAGTAAGCACAAACACTGATTCTTAGGAAAGTTGATATATTAATTACTCCCTACCATGAGTTTTAAAGGCAAAAGGAGAATAAAAATTGCTAATATTAGGGGGAAATGAGCGTCTCTAAGTACCTATATAAATGAAAAAATACATAAGGTGTTAGCTTAGATGACCTCACTGGTGAATATTCTGTCAAGCATTTAACAAGAAACAATGCCAACATTACATAAACTGTTCTAGAGAATAGAAAAAAAAAAGTGGGAACATGTCTCATCTTGGTTTTTTAAATGAATAGCATAACTTTGTTCCCAAATTACAGGGTCATTCTCTTTCAGGAATTGAGGTACAGAGGTCCTATATAAAATATTACCAATTTATTTGTCAAGTTACTAACAAAATTAATAAAAGAGTAATATACCATGACCAAGAAAGGTGTATGTCAGAACTCTAATACTGGTTAACCAGTGTTGTTAATCATATTAACAGAGGACAGAAGAAAGATATATATAATTGTGCAAAAGGATATTGAAATAGCATTTGGACAAATTCAACAATATTAGTACATTGAAATTATCAAAGAATTTACCTAACCTGGTAAATTACATCTAATAAATAAAATTTAGTGGATATTTTGCATAATGTTGAATTTATAAAAGCTAACAGATAAAATATTTTATTATAAAGGTTCATTAATTGAGACAACAAAGTTGAATAGACCAGTGAAAGAAAATAGTGTATAACACATACATTCACATAAATTAACACTTGATTTTTGATTTTTGTCCAATATGACACTGGAGAAAAATGACAAAATTATAATCTTGTCAGTATGTGTTTTGAGTTAACTGGATATTATTATCAAGACAGAAAATGATACTTGATATAATGTTGCTCTAAATGTAGAAAATATTTTTTTTAAGTGTCTACAAAGTAATACAGAAAAATACAACTCAGGACAGGCAATGTTTGTTAAATAGGACACACAAAACAACCAGAAGGGAAAACATTAGTAAATCTGACTACATTAATAATTAGTTAAGTGTTCTGTTTATTAAAAATTTTTTTAAAAAAGGAAAAGGCACAAAGTTAAGCTACCAAAAGGGTAATATATTTTAATACAACTAAGTGTAAAATATATCCAGAATATATAAAAACTTACAATTAATTTTAAAGATAGGTAAGCAGATAGAAAAATGGGCAAATGTATACTTCAATGGGCTACTTTCCAAAAGAGGATATCCTAATGACATCATTAGCCATCTGGAAAAATTTTTAAAAGTAACACTATAATGAGATACTAATAGGACCAACTAAAATATGTAAAATTAAAAGTGATTAATATATATGTGTTTACCAGAAAGTGAGAAACTTACACACTGCTTTTCAGAGTATAATCTATTACAACTTTGGAAATCTGAAGATAACTCATGATACAGCAATTCCATGAGTTAGGCATGGACTCAATGGGATCATATATATATTTGCACCAAAAAACAGTGTAAGAATATTTATAACACATTATTTGCAAGTGTTAGATACTGAAAACAGTGCAATGATTTATTGTCAATTGGATAGATAAATGAAGATTAGTTATTTACAAAACTGAATACAGTATTGAAAATGAACAAATTACTGTGGCATGCAATAACATGCATAGATTCACAAACAGTCATCAGATTAATTTTAGAGGTTAGAAATAAAGATATTGATTACATTTGTAGAGGAAGGAACAGGAAATGGTTCAAAGAAATATGAATGTGATACTCTTCATGAAAGTTACCTGGGAGTGTTTGCTTTTTAAAATTGACTAAGCTCTAGATTTATGTTTTCTATGTTGCATTATGTCATACAATAGAAATAAGGTTAGTTTTAAAACACTCAGGACACTAAATCACTGGAAAAGTACAGTATTTCTTGTTCTTGTTCTAATACCCTATCAAAGTCCTACGTATACCTAAAACGTACTGAGATGTAACCATTTGGGCAAGGTATTCTTGCTGTCTTTTTTGTGGTATTTTAAAAAAATTTTAATCTCTTAAAGATTAAAGGAGACTCCAGGATAATACTTTTATATTACATTTCACCACATTTTGCCTTTGAGAAAGGTGAACACAAAGATAAGTGAAAAAGAATATGGGCTTTAGTCTTAGATCCGGTCCTTCCTTTATCGAGAAGCAGTGCTTGAGTACAGAGGCAAATTAATTACCAGCTCTAAGACATATTTTGTTGAGAAAGAGGGAGGGGGGAGTGAGAGCAAGAAGTACAGGCATGAGAGTTAGAAAGTGAGAAAGCAAGAGAGAGAGAGAGAATGAATGACTGTTTAGTTCTCAAGGTCCATACCTGGATTAAGGTAATATAGATGTAAAATAATCTAGCAAACCGCCTTGTGTACAAGCTTTCTCTCTACTGCTATTTTTCCAATTTCTCTATCATGTATATGGTATTAGTTTCCTAGGGCCATCATAACAAATCACTAACTAGGAAATTCAAAAGAACATAAATTTTTCCCACCATATGGGAGGCAAGATGTCTGAAATCAAAATGCGAGCAGGGTTGGTCCTTTTTCCAGATGCTAAGACAATATCTGTCCCACGCCTCTCTCAGAGATTCTAGTGGCTGCCGGCATTCTTTGGTATTCCATGGCTTATGCCTGCATCAGCCTAGTTTTTTGTCTTTGCAGGGCTGTCTTCCTGTATCTCCTCTGTCTTCAAATCCTCTCTCAGTAAAAGGACACTTGTCATTGCATTTAGGCCCCTCTAATCCAGTATGACTTCATCTTCACTTGATTGCATCTGCAAAGGTTACATTCCGAATAAGGTAACGTGCATGGACACTGGGGGTGAGAAAGTCAACATGTGTTTTTAGGGAACACGATTCAACCCACAACACATATCAAGCAGGCATTAAACTAGGGGAAGGTAACAGATTTGCCTGTGGTATTAAACAAACTAATAGCAAAGCTATACTAGAAAACGTGTAACTCAGTATTCAGTTTCCTTTAATATAAGAAGCAAGTATCCTGAGCCACATTTTCGTGATTCCAGAAATAAACTTTTAATCTGTATTGTATCCAATCATCTATTTTATAATCCTTGGCTGGATTTAGAACACATAAAGAAATCTTTTGAAATGTTGGACTCAGAGAGAAATAACACATGAGTGTATGAGGTGACAAATCGGCAGTCGTGTGCCATTGCTAACCAGCAAGGAAGTGTGTTTGGTCCTGCGCAGTGTTGTGGTTCTGGAGGTTAACTTTTTAATGATTTAAGATTTTAAAAAGCAAAACATTTTACATAAAATTCCAGATTTCCAGCTGCTGTTGAAAAAATCACAGGGTCCGCCAACCCTGCACCTACATGGCCACAGTTGCTAGGGCAGAGGAGTGGATGTGTGTGCGTTTCAGGGAATTATGCAATTTTTAGTTGGCCACAGAGTCACCCAGTCCTCGTGGTTTCCCCGTTCAGTTTACCTCACTCCTGTGGGTCACCTGCTGGACTGTCTTGGCCATGGCAGTCGGCTGGATCCAGAGAACCTTACGCTGCACAGCAGTGGACTGCCCTCTCGTTCGATGAGAAAGTGCATGAGTATGATCATTTCGTTCATTTCCACTTTATTGTTGTTTTTCCTCCAGCAAGAGCAAAGAGCATATAAAAATAAAACTCTTGTCAAAAGCCTGAAATTATTTTTTGTGGAAAAGAGTAGGTATTATTATGTGAATTTATGAAGTTCCAAAGAAGTATATCTAATACCTACCATTTTGTTTATTGTGAACATACTTAGCTCCGTGTATGCATGTGTATATTTATATGAGTATATATTTAAGTGATTTTATATGTATAATTAAATGAAATATGATATTAAGCAAATGTGTCAAAAAACTGGTATTAAAGGTAAATAGGAAAACAGAACAATAAGGAGAAAACCCTTAATAAACGATGAACCTTGAAACTACATATAAAAAGGAGGGCAGCATGGTGGTGATAAGATGGGAAACAAAAACAAAAATAAAAACACAAGATGTGTTTAAAAAGCTAACCTCACAATGTCCCAATAGGCACTACAGAAAATTGATTTTGCAGCTTTCTAGGGGCAGAAATAGGTTGAAATGAAGCAAAGATACACTAAGGCTCTGAATCTTACTGGCACCTCTAACTCCAAGCACAATTCTCTTGCTCTTCCCTCAAAAGCCACAGTAAGGGAAATGAAGCAGGTCTGGTTAAATTAAAGAAATAACTGGTTGCAGAAACGCAATAAAAATAAGAGTAAAGATAGTTTCTGATGAATGAGAACATTTCTCTTCTGGCATCTGGCCCTTGAAAATGTAAGGGATTGACTTCAGGAGAGGGAGGGAGGAGGGACAGAAAAGGCACAAAGTTCAGGTATAAGAGGAGAAATTCTTGCATTGGATAATGAAGATACCTGAAGTGTGCAGCTAACTAATCACCGAGTGAGAGAATTAAAGCCCCAGGCAGAGGCCTCTCACAAACTTATTTTAGTAGCTGCCAGTTAACTTCAGAAAGACTGTTTGTCATTGTGGGGGAAGAGGGGTGGGAGTAGGCAAGATAGAAACAGACCCAGGTGTTAGAGCCGCCCTAGACTGAAGGGCACTGCCCATCAAACTCACTGTAGGGTCGGAACCTCTCCAGCAGGTGCATCATTTTGAACTTCTCAAGTACCTATTTGCTTTCTCTACTACAGCTTGATACCTTAATAATAATCATTTTTCTAATGATTTGTAGCCATTTAAAAATCATGTTCTATATTCTGATTACTGAAAATTATGTACTCATGTGAAAGTTGCCTAATTTTACTATGCAAAAGTTTCCCCTCCCCGTGGAATACAAAGGTAGTTAACATGCTGAGCTAGCTTATTCCTCAAACTTCATGGGAAATGCGTGGACTTTTCCTATATGTACATTCCATTATGTTCATTCCAGTTCGTGGCTGAGACCAAAGTCCTAGGCCTGATACCATCCCCTTGCATTGAAAAGTTTCTCTTGGTGTCGTGGTGAAAATGAGGTTTATAGAGAAGCATGTTCAATAACTATTTATCAATTTTATAACTAGAAAACTTACATTTGTTTGTATGAAGGAAACCAGCTAGATACATTTAACCAGAAGCCAGATAATAAGTTATATTATTATTAACATAAATAAGTCATAAGCTAAGTAACAGCATTCCAATTATGCAATAATGACACTGTAATTGGTTAGAGGAATTCACTATTAAACTAAAATTTAGTTGAGAATATCATGTAATCTAATCTCTCCTGAGTAATACTATTATTACAGTAGAAAAAATCATTCCATTTTGATCACCTAAATCACAGCAAAATAGAAAAATTCCCTCAGAGTGATACATTTTATTGCTCCTTTGTTTACCTTCATAAGTGGGAAAGTATTTAATACATATCAACTCTCTCTTTATTATCATGCATTTCTTCTTAAACTCCTTTAGTAGTAAAGCAAAAACCGCCTTCCAACTTGTGATCAATCTTAGAATTCATGGGTATCTCAAAGCCTTTGCTTTAATGTTAATTGAGAAAGTAAGTGTTTACACTGATTTCCTAATGTTAAAGCACAAGCTATAATTGCAGCAATAAACCCAGAGTCTCTCTGTATTCATTTCTCCATTAAAAATGTTACCACTGCCCTGGCTATTGTAGCTCAGTGGATTGAGCATGGACTTGTGAACAAAAAGATCATGGTCTGATTCCCAGTGAGAACACATGCCTGGGTTGCAGGCCAGTCCTCAGCAGGGGACACATGAGAGGCAACCATCCATTGATGTTTCTCGCCAACTCTCTTTCCCTTCTCCTTTAAAGATAAATAAATAAAACCTTTTTAAGAAAATGCCACCACTTTATTTTTTGTGTGGAGTGAGTTTCCATGTTATAAATGGTCAGTAATATATAATACCTTATGGCAACGTATTTGTTTATGGTGATCCTGAATTTTTAGATTTGTTTTTGCAAAATGTTTACCAGATATCAGCATGAGATATTATTTGTTTCCATATTGGGGTTGTCAGAAATTCTCCCAATTAGACATAATCATAAACAACTATCTCAACTCACAATTATCTAATTTGCTTTGAGTGGTAGTCGTGAGTGGGAGTTAGAATCCCTCATACATTATTGTAAGCCTAATGTGGTAGGTTCCCTAAAGCAGGGGTGTCAAACTCACTTGCACCAGGGGCCATGTCAGCCTCGCGGTTGCCTTCAAAGGGCCGAATGTAATTTTAGGACTGTATAAATGTAACTACTCCTTAGCTAGGGGCAAGGAGCTCGGCACTGCGATGGGCAGAAACAAGGTGCGGGGCCAGATAAAACAAGGTGAAGGGCCAGCTTCTGCTCAAGGGCCTTGGGTTTGCCACCTGTGCCCTAAAGAGATTTGATAGGACTTCATCCCAGTTTCTACCTTTCTAGAACAATACGAGATTTTTCTGATAAATGATAAATTGCCTCAAATTCAGATCTATAAGAATCATTTGACATCTTACCCACAAACAACAACAAAAAGGCATTAACGTTAAAAACACCTCACCTAATTTCATTAAGGTATTTCATATAGTATTTGCCATGAAAGAATGGCATTACAACATTGCAAAGTTGACTGTTTAGTTTCCTGGATTCCTCTTGATGAAACTCTTAGGAAGAAAAAAAGGCATTAACATCTATTAGCTCCTAGAAAGAAAAGAGGAATTAACATTGATTAGCATCTGCATAGAGCCAAGCGGTGTGCTAGAATGTATTTGATCATCTGATGAGAGGCAGTGTTAAGATGGTTAAAATCAGTGTTGACTTTGTTTCTTTCCTTGCACTTGTATTTGCTAGTGCGACCTTGACTGTTTCATTCATTTCTCTGTGTTTCACTTTTCTCTAGTGAAATGAGTGAAATCCTACAATCCACCTCACAGGGCTGTTGTGAGGGATCAACTAAGTTCGTGGGTGTAAAGCACTTGCAGCACCGTTTGGCACTGCGTGGGCACGCTCCTCATGGCGTCTTACAAAGTGAGGTGCCGTTATCCCCATTTAACTGATGAGAAAACTATCATTCAGGGTTCAAGCAATGTATGCGAAACAACACAGGACGTTAATACCTGAAAATAAAGTAAGAGATTTTATCACTAGATTATGTTGTGATGTTTTTCTCCATTCTAGGCACATGCTGATTGCTTTCCCTCTGCAACACACAATCAAGCCCCTCAGTTTAGACTGTGTGTGTTGTGTAAGGGGGTAAAGGGTGTGTACAGAGGACTTACTGTTTCAAAACTTATGCATGAAGCAAAAGAATGTTAACATGTCTTTGAATCAGAAAACCCCAGAAGACAGGAAAACCACGTGCCAGTGGAAACACTGTGGAACCTTACTGAAGACAATAATAAGATTTACAAAGGCAAAATTAACTAAACTAGATAATTGTTCACATCATAAAGTATTAGAGGCAATTACTGATTTTTCTAAGAGCCCAAGTAAAACACAGTGTTTTGACTCTTAAGAGTGACTCTACCAATCTTCTGCCAACACCGTCAGATTCACTGATGAATGTACACACAAGACTTTAAGGGCATCGTGGAATGTTTTTAGATTCAATTTTTTTTAGATTCAATTTTTTAAAATAGGCTGTCCTTTTCACTTACTTTTACAATAACTTTTACCTCTGTGCTAGAGATATATGAGGGTACCTTGTGTGTGATTTGCTCTAGACCCTATTGGTAAATGGTAGGAAAAAATGAAAAAGGCCTTCGAAAATTTTTAAATCATGTTAACAGTTACTACTTTATTACATTCTCAGTGAAATTCTGTGGAATAAGTTGGCAATCACTAGAATTCCTAATTTACTGTCAAGAGTTCCAAATTACTTTCATTGGGTCAAAAAAAGCAGAGTGGGCTTGGAACTAATAAAAATGGCTAGTATTTACTCAACACAATTCTAAGTAGTGTAGGTCCATTTATTATTTAATCTTTACAGAAACAGATGAAATGGGAATTATTAATATAGCCATTTCACAGGTGAAGTGACTGAGTATCTTAAGGTTACATATCTTACCCAAGATCACAGCTAGTAAATGGCAGAGATAGAATTCAGGCCCAGACAAACTGAATCGAATTCCCACGCATTTACTCTCTTGACCACACTGCCTTTCTGAATTCAGTAAAAACAATAAAATGAGTGGTTTGTACCTTCATGTTATTTAGAATTTTTTTATAAAACCAGTGAAAGTATAAACAAACTTATCATAGGTATAAGTTCTGGTTTCTCTGGAAGGAAATGAATGTTGCATTTGGAATGTTTATTATTTAAGTACTTCTGAGTTTTCCTAGTTCTTACAGTCTTGCTTTATAGGGCTAGAGGCAGAAAATAGTCTTACCTTATAGCATTTGAGGCTGAAGCTATTAGGTTTGTGGTGTTGGAATAAATATGTCTGTTGTTTCTGTTCTAAGACTAACCCAGGCTGGGAATACAATAGGGTTAGGAATTTAAATGTTCACAGGACTCAAACTATAATTTAAAGCCACGCACTTCAGACTTCTCTACTCCCAATTCTGCAAGTTCACTTAGCCTTAACTCCTTTGTCACCAAAGCCAGCAATGCCCACTGGGCATGCCCAGTGAGTGATATGATTAGAGCTTGCAAACAGTTTCATTCACTCCAGGTTTTACCAGCTGCAAAAGAAAGGAGGAGACAGAGGGAAGAGTTAAACAGGTACAGAACTTGGATGAGCACTCAACGCCAGGAGATGACGAGAGGCTGGCAGGGAAACCGCCGTTTTAGACAGACTTCAGTCTGGTCTTCAAGTTAGTTACCGCTTCCCCGTTACCCCGTGGGTCCCTCTCACGTCTTCTGGGCACAGCCTAGGCGTATCATGAAGGTATGAAGAGACCACTCAGGCCGGGGCCAAGCAAGGGGTGGGCAGGGACGCTGGATCGGGGGATGCCAGCGACTGTGTGAGCCTTGCCTGTGCCTGCGTTCCTCGAAGAGCTGCAGCTTTCCAGGGGTTCCAAGCGGGAGAGCAAAGTGCACAAGTAAAACCAGCGCTCATCTTAAATACTGACTCCCTGGCCCCTTTCTTTCGGCTGCCGAGCCCTTCCCTGGAACCCTCTCAGGTAGCCTCGCCCAAATCACGACTAAACCCCGGAAAAGTGAAATCTTCACACAGCTTTCCGTGGGTCTAGCAGGGGCCTGGGCATGCTCAGTAGGCTACTCGGTTCTCTGGTGTTATCTCTCTCTCTCTCTTTCTCTCTCTCGTTGGGTGGGTGGCGACAAGTTACAAGCGCTTGCGGCAGGTCCCCGCCCCCAGGGTCGGCCTTCCCCTGCAAGAGGATGGAGCAAATGTAGAAACACCTGGCTCCGCAGCATCCTGACCTGGAGCTGGAGGGGCTGCGCCTGCGGGCCGACCCCAGCGGTGTCCCGGCTCGAGGACCGCCTGCCGCTCTCCACGGTACTGCGGAGAGCTCCGCTCCGCCCTTCCCTTTCAGAAGGACAGCACCCCGCGTCACGTAACCCAGCCTTCTGGGCTCCACCACCGCCTCCTCCTTCCCAGCTCTTTTCCTCTCCTCCTCCTCCTCCTTCTGCTCCCCTCCGTTGTCTGTTCTTCCTTCCCGCACTCCCGGAGATAGACGCTCAAGCCTGACGCCTCTGAAAAGGCAGCGGCAGTCGCCTTATCCACAGACCTCAGGAAATTCGTTTTGACCGATGCATGCTTCGGGCTCAGGCGCGAGCTAAGGGGGAATAACGGGGCAGGTAAAGAAGCTCAATTTGGGTTGGGGGGAGGGGATGGGGCGAGGCAAGCTGGAGAAGGATATCTCTCCCCGTTGTAACTGAGCCAGGATCTGCTACAAATGCACGGGGAAGGATGGGTGGTGGGAGGGTGGAGGAGTACAGATGCTGGTTGTTTTGCATGCAGCTTTTTTAAATAGATGGCAAGAGGATGAGGTGGTGAAACTGGGGTAGTAACTTAAAGGCTGAATGCAGTGATTTATTAGCAAAATAAAGAAAACGGGCAAGTTAGAAACCAAAGCAATAAAATGTTATCTATTATCTACATCTTTCTTGCTCTTCCCCATCAGCCAGCCGCATGCTGTGCCTATCCTTAATTTCTGTAGTCGACTCCAGGCTCCAAGAAACTGCACTGGTATTAGACATGGAGCTTAGAGACTGGGCGGGAAAGCCAGGGAGAATTTTGGGTGTGAATTGTTATTGATGGACTTTGCAAAAGCTGGGGAGGAAATGATAGGCACTTCTAAAAATTGTCCCAAAATTTCTAGGTTCTTTATGACAGTATAGATTGAAGGGTGCATAGAAGGAGTGTGTGTGTGTGTGTGTGTGTGTGTGAGAGAGAGAGAGAGAGATACTACATATTAAAATAAATGCAACTGCAGCTGATCAGCGTACCGTATTGATCCTTCCGGTGGCTTGGGAATGGATTTGATTCTAGAAAAGAAAGAAAAGATTAATGAGGCTGTTAGTCTGCTTTTGAATTAGAGCGCTTCTTTCTCTGGCTGCAGTAAGGTTGTTTTTCAGATTCTCTTATTTCATCCTCTAATTTGCGAACTCGCAAGGTTTTTTCCAGCTCCTAGAGAGAATCCTCTTTCTCCATATAAATACAGATACTCTCTCACACAACAATGAGCCTCCTCTAAGAACTGGGAGAGTCGGTTGACCTCCCCTGTGGTTAAGAATATATATGTGTGTTTTTCTCCCTTCTCCTCCATTCCTTAAAAAAGAAAAGAAAAAAAAAACCCCAAACAGGTACGCATTATTAGAGGAGTACAGAAGAGAGGGTGAAAAATGTTTTGTGATCTAGGTTATATTAATTAATTAATTAACCGGCTCCAACTGAGTCTCACATAAAGAATGGTTTTCTAACCCATGAGCTCATGAATGGTTACAAAGCACTATTCTTGATCTTGAAATTCCAGAATTATTTTGCAAATGATTAAACATTTGACAGAGTCTTGAGTCCACTAAAAACAAAAGTATAGTGAATAATATGCTATCTTAGAATGATTTTTAAGAACACCTTCCATTGGGCTTGGCACAGGAGTAGATGAGATATGGCTGGTGACTGCTGGTGGTGTGGGATGTCTCAGCCATAATAAATAAGCAACTGAGATTTTTATTTCCCTTTGCTAGTGGGCAGTGTGTGTGTGTGTGTGTGTGTGTGTGTGTGTTGTGTTATGTTTGTGTTGGAAGAGAGAGAACCAGTCATCAATTTCTTCTGGGGAGGAACTCGAAGTGGGATCCCCTAGCTTGGTGGCTCTCAGCTGACACCTGTAGGGATTGCTCTGTACTGAAGAGGCATGCTCTCAGCTCTGTCCATGGAGGAGCAGCAGCACAATGCAGTGCCATAAATTACTGCTAGTTTCAGCTTGTATGGGAAAAAGTGTTAATTGGATAGTGAACTTCTGTGTCCAGGCAATGGATTGTGTGTGTTGGGGGGGTGTGGGATACATGTGACCAGATTTTACATTTGTGATTTTTTGGGTCAAAACATGAGAGTAATATTATGTGTTAAAAAAATGACTTTTGAACAACTCTTTATGATTTCTGTACCATGTCAAGAACCTATCAGATTAGAGTTGATTTAATGGTACAGTGAGGGAGTCAAAGGTGTGATTTTAAAATCTAGCATCCTAGAGCCGTATCAGCTACAGTAACACACAGGCCAACTGCTGTTCTGACCACACAGATGCTCAGAGCTGACAGCCAGATGAGTGCTTGAGGAGGAGTTAAGATCACTCGCTGTTAGACAAATTATTAAATACTTTACACATCTGTAGAGGAGTTAATAATATGGCAGTTGAGACATAAATGCTGTCAAAAGTAGATGTGACTCCAGTTAGATGTTTTCCCCTATGATAAATTATTCCTTTAATAAAAAGGAGAAAACTACTTGTTTGAAATTTTAAAAGGACTTCCAAGAAACTATCAATATTCCTTCTCTCCTTGAGGAAAAATATAATGCTAGGAATGGAGTAACATTCAAGCTGACAGTTTCCAGGGGACAGTTTGATCTGCTTTGCCCGTTGTGAAATCAGCTATTAACTAAGATATGAATAGGTTTGTTTTTATTGTCCATGTAACTAGTACCCAATATAAACAGAAGTCCTTAAAACAGCCCCTTTTCACCTGTCTTTGTATAATTAAAAAAAATAAACTCCCAGAAAAAGTAAAAGATAACCAAAACCAAATCTCTACGAAAATCTGAGAGGGTTAGCTGTTAATAGTTACACTCATAATAAACTACGAGGGTGTAAGTGGGTGACTGTAAGAGTGATATACTCACTACTGGGACACAGTAAATCAGGACAAATAAGCTCCTTCCAATAAGGTTAACTCTGGTTTATAGCAATAGTTTTATATACATGGTTTCTGAGCTGAATAATGATTTATATGACACTATGAATGACTTTAAAACTTTATTTTAATTCTCTGCAGATTTCTGGGTCCTTGCTAAAGACAAAAATTTAATCAAAATGCATCACCAACACACAACCAATTGACATGCTGACATTCTAGCTTGGCCTTGCAGAGGTGGAGAGAAAAGAAGAGCTGTTGTGATTTCCACATCTAACAGCTTCTGGCTATTCCACAGCTTCTGGGTTTGAACCCTGCTGCTGGGGAGGGAAAAAGAGACGGAGAATCCAGCCCGCGAGGTCATGCACAAGGAATTCTTTGACTACAGTGGTGCTGAAAGTCCATGATATGACGGAAGAAGCAGGTCTTTGAAACTATACTGGGGTTGATGAGTGGTGCTCTAAAGTACAAGGAACCACTTTCTCCTTCTGCTTTGACACACTTCATCTGAGAAGGCATTCCCACGCATCCAAAGATTCTGGCTCATTGGTGGCTCCTTGTACTTCCCCGATAAGTGTTTACTTCTTACCTGACTCTAACTACTTCCCTTTTGCCTGGTACCACTGATGGTACCTGGCAGACGATGATTATTTGAGGAGTGAAGCATCTGTTGACATCATTGATGCCCTTGAACTAGTTCACTGGACTCAAATGGATGAGTGATTTCCCTTGACCTTCTGTTGACACCTTTTCCAGAACGTTGCTTCCAAAGTGTATCCTCCCTTTGGTTTGGACGTTTTGTGGCTGCCCTGTACGACTGGGGTCTACGCTTTCCAGTTGGAAGGGGACTACAGGGAGAGAGGGAGGGGTTGCTGGAAGAAGAAGAAGAAAAAAAGAACTAGACAAAGGAGGGTGCGTCCCTCCCACTCCTGCCCAGCCCCCCATCCTACTTACCCCTGGACCCTTATTTCGGCATCACGGTGTCCAGGACCACTTTGACCCTGTCGGCCCCGGCACCCCCCCGCCGCACCCCAGCCCCGAGCATGGGGACGGCGCTACTCCAGCGCGGGGGCTGCTTTCTCCTGTGCCTCTCGCTGCTGCTCCTGGGCTGCTGGGCAGAGCTGGGCAGCGGGCTCGAGTTCCCGGGCGCGGAGGGCCAGTGGACGCGGTTCCCCAAGTGGAACGCCTGCTGCGAGAGCGAAATGAGCTTCCAGCTGAAGACGCGCAGCGCCCGCGGCCTCGTGCTCTACTTCGACGACGAGGGCTTCTGCGACTTCCTCGAGCTCATCCTGACGCGCGGGGGCCGCCTGCAGCTCAGCTTCTCCATCTTCTGCGCCGAGCCCGCCACGCTGCTGGCGGACACGCCGGTCAACGACGGCGCCTGGCACAGCGTGCTCATCCGCCGGCAGTTCCGCAACACCACGCTCTTCATCGACCAGGCGGAGGCCAAGTGGGTGGAGGTCAAGTCCAAGCGGAGGGACATGACCGTGTTCAGCGGCCTCTTCGTCGGGGGGCTGCCCCCGGAACTGCGCGCCGCGGCGCTCAAGCTCACGTTGGCCTCGGTGCGGGAGCGAGAGCCGTTCAAAGGGTGGATTCGGGACGTGAGGGTCAACTCCTCCCAGGCCCTGCCCCTGGACAGCGGCGAGGTGAAACTGGACGATGAGCCGCCCAACAGCGGCGGCGGGAGCCCCTGCGAGGCGGGCGAGGAGGGCGAGGGCGGGGTGTGCCTCAACGGGGGCGTGTGCTCCGTGGTGGACGACCAGGCCGTGTGCGACTGCTCGCGGACCGGCTTCCACGGGAAGGACTGCAGCCAAGGTAAGGCCCGGCGCCTGACCCACCCCACTGGGGCCTTGGCTTGGGCAGGGCGTGGGGGGGAAGAGCGGGGCAGGCGGGGCGGGGCCGGTGCATGGGGTCTTCCTTCTCTGGACGCTGTTGCAATTAGCTTCCAGGTGAACACCTGTTTCTGGCATCGCTGCCTCATCACTCCCACAGCTTCTCCTTTGGCATCCTCTTAATGGATGAGCAGCCACATTTCCAAGTTCGCTTTCTTCCTGTGAGCTCTTTGTCCCAGGTCTACTTCCAACTACGTGGCCGGTAGGATGACCTGTCCTCCTCGTTCCTTGAATTCTTTGCTGGGCTGCTCCCCATCTTCATTGGGCCATGGCCCACCTGAGTAACCACTGTGCTTTCCTCTGCCGCCTTTAAGTTCGTAGTGCACAGATTTTCCCCATTAGATGCAAACAAGCATTTAGGTAGAAGATTGAGCACACATTTGGTGAAGAATGACGTGCACGGCAGGTGCTCCATGGTTGAGAATCCCCACACAGGTATTCTTGGTAAAGGACAAGGGAGACAGGACCGCTGAGTACTGCTGTGCCTTTTACTGGTAAAGTGTGAAGTCCTGTACCTGGTTGTGGGAAAACAGGGGAGGAGGCATCTGAACATATTCTTGATTGGAAGGAGGGTTCTTGGAATTAATGTTAATTTCTAGGTTATGACCAAGGCCAAATTTGTCAATTTATGTAAAATTATGTGATGTCTGTGGTTTCTTAAGTGGGAGACAGGCCAGTTAATGTTTAGAAATGTTGGAGATCAAATAGCATTTCTCAATTAGCAGATGCTTTGGGGAGATAAATAGTAGAGAAGTTTAGATGTTTCTGGATCGGGAAGCTAATAAACAGGGCATGCATATGAAGGATTGCAAGAGATTATCTGAGGATATTCAGCTAATGATATTTATCCGAGTAGCGGAGGCCACGTTGTAATTTCTGTTGTTCTTAGGGATGGAAACAGTGTTGAATTTAAAATAAAATCAGATCTAACTTCTCTTTTCATCCCATTATAAATACAATTCAGTCATTAGCGTGTTCTCGCAAATGTTGCTATGTGACAGTGATCAAGGAAAAATATATTGTGTAAACGCAGAAAAGCTTATGAACAGAAAGTGAATGATAATGAAAACAATTAAACATGGATATATCTGTGGCTGAGCAGGAGAGAAGATATAAGGGTTTAGAGCAGATAGCTTATGGGTCAAATGAAGGCAGTCAACACGTGGGTAAATGGTATTTATGGCTGAAATTTAGTAAGAGGTGAATTAGTAAATCTGATTTTGAGAGCTGTAGGGACTAAGCTCTATGCATGCTTCTATATTATTGTATAATGTCTCTATTTTTTTTTTTTTTTGCTGACACTGCTAAGGAGAATTAGCCCTTGTAAATCTTATTAGACTTGGCAGTTCTCTCTCACCTGACTTTAAGAGAAATGAAGGCTTGATGGAGTTTGTACTCGTTTAAACAGCAAAGGGAGATAGGAAGAAAAGAGCTGGCCACTAGGAAAGTTCATGGGTCGATGAAAAAAGTAAAAGGTTATGTTCTTGTTCTGTCTTCATGAGGGCTTTTGTTTTCACTATGTTTTTGCTCAAGTCATTACAGATAACTATGTATTTCATGGTTTATACTGCACTTCAGTTTGGCTAGTAAATTTCCATGGATTTAGCCTTAGGCTTTGTAGTTATGTTTTACATAAATAAAGCAGTACATGTTTCCCTCTACCAAATCTAACTCTATTGTAAATCACGAGAAAGATAGCTCCATGTGATGATTTGCAATACTATCATTTGAAGTTGCATACCTCCACACTAATTAATGGAAATGAATTAAAAACGAATATTATTTTGTGGTAAAATTGCTCTAAGTGTCCTAATGCCACTTTAAAATACAGTGCAGGCAATTTAATGAAGGACACATGAGGTATGACTTCCTTCCTTAAATTAGGAAATAAGACACAGCTTCTTCTCTGTGGGAGGGTGTTTTAAATGAAAAAATTTCATTTTTCTGGTATTTTTAATGTAGGGATCCAGGTATCATGCATAATCAGGAGTAGTTAAGAGTGGAGAAAGCATGGCAACAATAATATGTTGAAGAATTAGTTGTCTCAGAAATGCATTTTATTTTGCAAGTGGATAGCTTTTGCCAGAAGATGAAGAATTGGAATTACCACGCTACATAATTGAACAGCATAGTACCTGATGCATAAGGTAATTCAATCCAAAAAATAAAGTCCATCAGGATTGTTCTGGAGCATTGATTCGTTTTGAAAATTTGAGCTTAAACTGGAGTGCAAAGATCACCACTGGTCATGAAAAGCAAACAAAAGACTGGATTCTTCTGATTATCACACAAATGGGAGATGGAGCTGATAAAGGCAGGCTCTTTCTTCCCAGAAGGATTGGCTCCATTTTGACTATTTTCCCTGTTTCCTGTATGTCAAGTGACTGTTAAATAATTAATTGAGAATAGATGCGGCTCCCAGCACCAATCTTCTGTTGATGGCTAGGGATAGATGATTTCTATTCAGATAAAGTATAAACAGAGCCCTGCTTCTAGCCAGTATTTACACTGATTGCCACATTCTTTTTAAAAACAAATTTAAAAACAGATAAATCCACATTCATTAGAGAATTTAGGAAGAAAGTTAATAGCAAACAGTAAATACAATTTATATGATGCCCGGTCTCAACTATAATTTTTTAAATAAAAATGTCTACTTATTTTAGTTGCTTTCATATTTGAAATACCATAAAACTACTAAAAAGACAGCAATGCTCTTCTCTCCTTCCCCAAACCCCTGCCATGGCCTGGAAGCCTGGAATGTCCTCTAACAATTTATGTACCTGTGAATTTCTAGAATATTTTTATTTAATGAATTTATTTTTATCCTTACTCTATTTATTCAGGCCTAAGGAACTTTATTTATTTATTTATGCAGTAATGGAATGAGAACAAAAGAGAGGTTATATGTCACAAACAAGTTAGTGGCAAAGCCTCGGTAAGAACATAGGCACCTCTTACTGAGCCCTGTGTATTATGTCTGTTGAATAAGATTTCTGGTTTATTAGGGTTTTTCAGGTATAGGCAGTAGTAATAAAGAGAAAAAGTTTTATACACACACACACAGGAGTGGTGGGTAAGAGCTAGATTATGCATCACTGTGTTCTTTGACCCTGAGACTTAGCCTCAGAACTGAACTGTTTAAGAGTGTCATTCTCCTGAATGCTGGGTGCTTATGAGGCACGTGGTTTTTTCAGTGATTTATACTCATCTAAGTGCCCCAGGGCCATCATTATTTAATAAGTGTCAACTTAAGAGGACTAATTGTTTCCTACCACCTTAAAAGAATTAGTGAATTTGATGACTATCCAGTTCAAAAATGAGAATAAAAAACCAATCAATGAGAAATTAAGTTAAACCCAGGGTCACGTGTATGAAAATTTCATACTGGACTCTGAGTGTCTCTTTTATTTACATTCCCTATGTGAATGGCCACACACACATGTAGCTTGTGGTGGTTGATTGCTTAATATTAAACATGGTAGTGTGGATAGATGTCATTTAATAAAGCCTCTGCTCTCTATGACTTTGCCAATATGACCAGATAGACAACCATATTCATTCATTATTTTACTCATTCATTTCTTTATTCAACAAATATTGAAGGCTTTGTGTGCATCTGAGTCCTAGACTTAGGTGGTAAGACAGTAAACTCTCAGAAATAGTTCCTTCCTTCACAGCCCTTGCATTCCAGTGTAGAGGCACAATAATGTACAAAAAGAAATACATGGATATTTTCAATGGTAGTATATATTTTGGAGGACTGGTACCTGGTATTGTGACAACTTAAAATAGTGTAAACTGACTTAATCAAAGTAGGTTTTCCTGAAGAGTAAGGTTTCAACTAAAATCTGAAGGAGAAGAAGGAATTCACTAGGTAAGGGGAGAAAGGGAATATGAGGTACAGAATCCTGAAACAGGAGATGACATGGCACATTCAAGCAACTGAGAAATGTTCCTTGAGTATGGAGCTCTTAGAGAGAGGAGGGGGCCAGATCTTGCAGGGCCCCCTCCTAGACCTAGACCTAGACCCTTCTAGACCTAGTCAGGGATTTTAATCTTTATTGTGAGATTGATAGAAAAGCAGTGGGAGGAGTTTAGTGTGGAAGGTGAGGAGGAGGATGTTACTATTAAGTTTATGTTTCAAAAATGTCACTCTGGCTACAGTGTTAGAACAGATTGATAGGGGGCCAGAGGAAAAAAGAGAAAACATTATTTTCTGTTTGTCGGTCAACAACATTTGTTAAGCACCCACTGTAAACTGTAGACAGACTAGAGCACAGAGAGAACAAGATTCTTTCTCTAAGGAAGTTAGAATCTTTGTGAGTTTACTTACACATAGGAGTCTCAGGCCATTCATTGTTTGAAACTCTTTGGTTCTACCTCTAAAAGGCATTATCTGAACCCTTGGTGTGATTTGTCATGTGGTTTCTCTGGGATGTACCCATCGAATGCATGGATTCCTGCAGCACGTCGGTAATCTCACACTTCATTAGACTCTCAAGTATCTTACCAAACACGTTTTTCTTATGACAATATACATATTGGTTGATTGATTCTAGGCTCCAAACAGTAACAGCTACAATAAAGAAAATATTATGTAGGTGCTTACAATCTTTGTCAGGTTAAAAAAAATTTAAGCATTTGCCATGTAGGTAGTAGGTACTAGACAAAAACATTCAGAGATGTTACCAGAGTTTTGTTTGAAGTCTACTATTGTAGGAGGAGATGGATCATTTGGCTGAAAAAGATAGGACTGGAATGCAGAAATTCATCAATAATTGTGATCTAGATAAAATGTTCTGGGAAGCTCTTAAAGTATGACAATGAAAAGCATCTATATGATCTAGCAAAAAAACAACAAAAACCAAAAAACTTATCCTGACTATAAATTAGTAATCAAAATTGAGTTCCTATTCTAGAATGCCACAAATGAGGTAGAATGAATTATTCTGAGATTTTGTTTAACTGTTCTAAGATACAACTGTAGTGTAGAAGTTAAATTACGTAGACTCTGGGGGCCACACTGCCTGGTTTAAGAGGTTATACAGTGAAACTTCTATTCCTCAGTGTTGTCATTTGTGAAAATGAGATAATAATTCTATTTACTTTATAGGGATCTTATCAAAATTAAGCAGGCGGTTTCATGTACAGTCCCAGGAACAGTGCCTGACACATAGTAAATGTTCCGAAGTGTTTACTTGTTATTTTCATTCCAGTTACTGCCACCATCACTAGCACCACTACTTTATCTGATACTGTTTTCTTTAGAGGCACTCTCAAGAAAAAATCAAATATGGAACAGCTTTTTCTCATTAAAATAAATTCTAATGTAATAATGATCTTTAATTAGCACACAAGTTTCAACTTATAAAAAAATAAAATTGTAAAGACAACGACTTATGTTTTATACAGCTTTTGTCAAATGCGTACCTAGTCATGATTCAAAATATTTTAAAAAATCATATTCTATTTGAGACTTTTTTCTATGATTGAACAGCCTTTAATACAAAAGAATTTATAAAGACTATCACTTTCCACAAAAACTAATAGCTGTGTGCATCCCAATCTTATACAATAAATAGCAATTTTAACTGTATTTGTCCAAATGTATAGATACAGATATCTAATGGACCTATCCTATTTATAATTTGTCTTTGAGTCTCTCCTATAAGTTAAAGTTATTTATATGTATGCTGCAGAGAAGCTAGATAATATATTTGAGCTTTAAAAGCTTAAGCAAGCTCAAGCTCAAGCATACCTATAACTATTCTTATAGTTATGAATAGATTATACTTTAGCATAAAATTATATGCATATATACACATATAATTATATATATATGCATGCCATTGAATCCTGTTCCACTTTTAGATATCATTAAATGAAATGTGATCATTATACTGATTATTTTTTTAAAACCTCCTGATTGACTATAGAAAGGATTATACAATACTTCCTATTTCTTAGCTACATTGTGAGAAAGAAGACCCTGAGCCACACTGGTTCTTGTGAACAGTATTTGACCCCATTCTGTATCCCTTTCTCAGTGAACACTTGGTGGCTACCATGCCTGTAGGGTTAAATCCTTTGAATGTGCCTTGAAAATTAGGCCTTATCCTAGGTATTCAGGCTTTGTTTTATTATGGAGATATAAGCCTTTATTAGAAGTTGCTATGCAAACTCTACTTTCAAGAAGTACACAAGTATTTTTGACATAATTAAAAATAAATCATTTTTACATTCTAAAATTTTTACTTCATTATGCAAAACCCTTGTACTTTTTGCATGTTATTTCTCTATAATTTTATGGCTCAGTCCCTTTTCTATTACTTGAAAGTACAGGAATCAGTCACTTCATGGTCTTTGCTGAATAGTAAGTCTTAAAATGTTTCAATTATTGGGTTTTGTCAGTTGCTTTAGAACTCTGGTGATTGCATAGCTTTTTGGCTCTCTCTCTTCTGCATGGATTCCATGTATTTCTGCTTGAATATGAGAATAAGCACAATGCTGTCTCAGATTCTTTTCCTGCCTTGTTGTTATTTACACAATATGTGAAAACAGAATGTGTCGTGGGATCTGAAAAACTAAATTCCAGAGGTGGCATTGCCTCTAAATTACTGTGAAAAGTTGAGTAAGGCTACTAACATTCTATGTTTCAATTTACAATATTGTAAATTGAGAAACGCTTTATCAGACTACCAATACATTGTGAGCTCCTGCTAACTGACCTCACAGAATGTTTGTGAGTAACTAATAGATTTAAACTCTCGGACCAACTTGAAAATTTGAAAGAAATATCCAATGGCAGCAAGGAAGATGGCTCTAGGGTATTATGGATGTTGACAGTGATAATGTTAAACATGGTTCTGTAAATCTACTTCGGGGTCATTATAGATAATGTTACACTCAATAATAACATAAGATTTGGTGGAATTCTCTTATGTATTGATACATCAGTGCAGACAAGCTGATTAAAGAGAACCTTGGTCCCATGGTTCCTCATGAGTAAAAGCTAATGAAATAAGTAATTTAAGACAGTAACCATGTGAGTGCACATTATATGGTTCTATGTTTATGAACTTCTAAACAGACAACTAATCTATGCTGATTATGGTGATAGAGGTCAGGATAGAGATGACCTTTAAGTCGTACTGACTAGAGGAAGATACCATGGAGACTTCATCTTGGTCTGGATGGTGGTTACATGTGTATATACATATTAAAAATTCACTGAGCTATACACTTAAAATTTGTTTTCATTACTGTATGTAATCTCTACCTCAATTTTTTAAAACTTAATTTTTATAATTATAAAATTATAATTATAATTTCATTGTATAAAAATTATATATAATAAAATTCCAAATTATAAAAATGTTGCTCAATGAATACAATTGCACTGAATATATATATGTACATATATGTGTGTATATATATATATATATATATATATATATATGAATTTTACTTACAAAGAGATCCTTAATGGGAATCCATATTTTAAAATTTTAGGCAAAAGTCAAATATTTGTAACATAGATCCAAAAACCAATTCAGAGAGCAAGTGTATTTATATTTGAATTAATATGACAATAAGAAAAGAGAGTATTGTTTTAAATACCTGTACATCCTTTGCACTTGTTTTCAATTTCTTGTGTCTTAATAATGGAAATTTGACATGGATTCTTATTTTACACTTGCATCTACTGAGTGCAAGTCCTATCAACACATTCAAACAATACAAGTTTTCCAACTAGAACAGCTTAACTGCTGAAATTTCCAGTAAATGAATGATGAGGATATTGTAAGAGTTCAATACATTCTTAAATGAGTGATTGGATATTGGCAGAAACATTACAGTGCAACCATAAATTTTATAATACTGTCTAAATCTGCAAATATACATGACTTCTCCCCCCAAATATTAGGAATCAAATTATTCAAAAGGTGTACTAGGTACCTGTTCTTTAATGGTTCTCTAAGCACCTCTTGAATTTTAATATAATTTTAAATTATTCTGTTTCGAATCACAATAGTTATTATAATTACTATTTAGTGTTTACTGAATGAAGGTCACTGTATGGTGTGTTTTGTCCATCTTTATTTATTCTCATAACATTCTACTTGCTAGGTTTTATAAAGTTCCCATTTTATAGATGAGAGAATCGTGGATTAGAAAGGCTAACTTGCCCAAAGTTCCATAGCTCAATGGCAGAGCTGAAATTTGAGCATAGGTGTGTCCTTTGCCTCAGTAGGCAACTCTGTCCATTATATGAAATAGCATATGCATTTTACTTAACTCGCTCACTAATTGTCAGCCTGGTGCTAATTTGAATGGCTGACTTATAGTAAGGGCTTCAGTATAGAGGGTTGTGACAGATCCTTAAGTTTCCTGCTGTTTACTAGTGTCATCATGATAAAGAAATAGAATAACTTGGAAGAATTCATCATATTTTATTTCTATAATTTGCTTATTTACTTTTTTGTTGACCTCTTCATATCATGCTTAATGTGTTGATTCTACTCTAACGTAAATAGAAGTAAAGCTCTAGAATACTGCATCTAAAGAACATTACAACTAATTCTTTATCTTTTGAATAAAAACACTTATTCACAAAACAAGCAACTCAGAATTTCTGTTCATTTCAGAGGCTGGAGATAAAGTTATTGAAAATATCAAAGTCCATGGTGAGTCAGCACAAATGTAAAGACCTAGCCCAGTCCCATAAATAGACACGTTGTGAGAGTTGCTGAGTGTGAACATGGTTCTACTGAAGATACAGATGATGATACACAGGACACTTAATTGAAATTATGTAATGAGAAGACAGTGTCTGTTTTGGGTTAAGTGAGTTTGGCTTCCCAACACATTGCCTAAAATTGAACCCAGGAGTCGGTCTTCGAGTTTATAAAGGTATTCTCTGTGCTATTTCTGGCATATATGAGAAACTATTATTGGAAAGAAGTGGGAGGAAATCAAGTCTGAGCTAGCAAGCCAAAGTTGCTGACCTGGTCTCTTGTCCAGTTACTTGTGCTCAGAACTATCTGGATTGTAATTAGAAATACACTGACACCGAATTACAGGAGCAAGTGCCACTTCAAATAGCACTTCCTCAAGTTGGTTCCCAGGAGGACTCTGTTGTTTCAGAAGTTAGAAGAGGAACTGCCAAGAAGAACAGTTGCTTCACTAGCATGCTAACATCAGGAGTGGCTTTTTATGTTTAATTATAGACATAATGCATTCTGTGTGGATGACAACCCATAATGGAAGCAGCTACTGTTGTTCGTGACCTAACAATACCTGGCTTTGTATGTGGAACCAGCTAAGCTTAAGTGTTAGTCAGACATTGCTAGATTCAGCAGGATGAGCCACCCCAGGCCAGCAGTGGCAAGGAAATTAAAGACTCATGTTTTTCTTCTAAGTAATGATGTCTCTCTATAATTAAGCGTGCTGGGACTCTCCTTAGGGAAAGAGCTGGCGTGGCAGCATATAACTATTGCAGGGAAGATACGGCTCTCCAGCTTAAGCTCTTTATCTTGAATACAAAATTGATTTTTTAGCAAATAATTTCTTTAAAATTATTACATGTGATGCTCAAGGTACTAAATGTTTAATTTATCCACTTAAAAATGCTGTAAATTGGGAAGTGGTATATTGTGTCTTAAGACCCCCCAATGCACAATTGAATGTGTTAAAAGAATATATCTATGAGTCCCTATTTTAAAAAAGGACCAACTTTCTGTGAAAGAAAGTATTGAAGTATTTTAAAATAATGCACCACTTATTTTTAATATATACATGTGTATGTGCATAGATGTATATCACAGCAGAGATATATAACAAAACATGCCATACACAAGAAAATCACATAATGTAGTCAGAGGAAGTTTTTTTTAATGTCTTAGAAATCATGTTAAAATCTTTTAAAATGTATTGGTTAAATATATCATGAATGTTTTTATGATTCAAAGTAGTTTATGTAATATGTATATTTTTTTCTACACAAGACCTAAGAAACCTATAATGTCTATCTTTATAGTAAGACAAATAACTTTGTGTGGTCAGGCATGATATTAGAGATTTTGAGGTTTCTGCAAAGTAGCATTTTCATATTGTTGATTAACAGCTCCTCAAATATTCCTGGGGGTTGTGTGAAAAACTAACTATATTATGTCTTGCTCTAATATTGTTCTGACAGTTACCAGGAGTAATTTGCTTTGATGGAACTTTATTATTTTTATCAATTAGTTATTATTTAACTATTTATTAGAATGAGCTACCATTATGTTCCAGAAGATGAGAAAAGTTAAGCTTTTTTTTTTGAAACAGGCCATTTTTAAGGCCAATATATCTCTGAAATCTCTTTTAGCAGAGTAGTTAGGAAATCTAAGCATTTTTTGCTTTTAATATTTAAATATCATTTATAAGTTTTAGAACATGCCTCATTGGTCAGTTTTTATCACTATATGGGAATGGTTTTAGAGAAATATCATTAATTCTCTCTTCCTGGGGCCTCTTTAGTTTTTGCTCTGATTAGAATAGTAGAGTGAAAATAATATGGCTTGCTTTCTTCTATCACAGTTTATATTCTTGGCTTCAAATAACATTTAAAGTTTTTTTCTTTTTGCTTGAATTTTATCTGTTGTTTATTCTTCTACTCTCTACATTGATTTTCTTCATAAAAGTACAGGCAGAGAGGAGCTTCAGGTATTAGAATAATTCTTCCTCTGGGAATAACACTCTATGACTGTTAGCTGAGAGCTGAGCACTTTCCCAGAGGTAGATAGAAATAAAGGATGTTGGGCATCTCTCTTTCTCTCAGGCTCCAGATATTATTCATCCTGAATAAAGTCCTTGTTTGTATGACCTAAAAGTGTTGTGTTTCATCTTAAATAGAGACTATAAAGATTTGGATTGGGACCAAGTATCCTATATTCTGGAATGTCTTCTGCCCATAAGAGGTGGAGGATAGAAAGATGATGAGGCCTCAGGGAATCTTTGATACCTGTAATGTGTAATCATTGAGAAAATGAGACAGAAGACAGAGAGGAGAATAGGAGATAGGAGAAAAGAAGATGACCAGGGTAAAATGATTGTTGGAAAAGAAGATAAATTGAGAAAGAGAGAGAGAAATTGAGAGAGAGAGAGAAGACACAGAAGAAGAACTAACAGAATTTGAAACAACAACAAGATTGAGAACTGGTGATTTAAAAAATGAAAAATCACACCTCTGGTTAGTGGAGAAGACTAGATTATGAGACTAGAACGTGGATTCCTTGACTTCCAGTTCTGGGATTGAATTGAAAAGAATAGGAAGAAGAACAAAACAAGGATTATTATCTACAATTCGGTCATATGCAGTACAGTATTTCTGGCAATGTGCCTTTTTTATACTAATAACAATAGTAAAATATTGAATAACTCATGCTGTGTTAGACACTATTTTAAGCTCTTTTCACATTAATTCATTTAGTCATTCCCACAACCCTATAAAGTAGGTGCTCTCTCCCTTTTATTTATTTATTCACTATTTTACTTTTTTAATGTTATTTTTTTTACTTTTAGAGAGAGAGGAAGGGAAAGAAACAGAGAGGGAGAGAAAAGTCATTGTGTGAGAGAGAAAGAGTTGCCTCTCGCACGCCCCCAACTGGGGACCTGGCCCGAAACCCAGGCATGTACCCTGACTGGGAATTGAACTGGTGGCTTTTTGGTTTGCAGGCTGGTGTTCAGTCCGCTGAGCTACACCAGCCAGGACTATTTCCTTCATTTTACAGATGAGAAAAATGAGGCCCAGAGAGATTTTCTTCAATTACTCAAGTTCACACACTAGGATTTTGCAAAGCTGGCATTTGAAACATGATTGCAGTATGATTCCTTAGACCATGCCCTACACTTGAAATTCTCTTCCTTTTTAATAATAAAGTATAACTGATTATATATCTTCCACATACTGTTTTACATATGAGAATACCCTGTGTTTAAAAGATGCATGTATAGGCTAATGCAATTTCATCTCTCCCTCTCTTTCTCTTACTCTTAGTATTCCATGTAAGTGTTTAATAACTTTTCCTGGGCAGAACTTCTTCCTTAAATTTAATGAAAATCCTTTCTCCTCTGACATAAATTAATTTCTTCTTGTTATGTCCTCAGTGGAAATAAAATTTATGTTGTTAGTATCCCCTTGAATTATCTTTATCTGCCTAAATGAAAGAATGCTGTCTTCACTGAACTAAAAACGTTTCAGATTCCTCTTCTGTGCAACTGCTCTGAATTCAGCCTGCTGCCCCTAATAGCAGCCTGTTTTATTTCTTTTAACTCACTATCAGCTCCGCTCACTAATGCTCTCCCAAAGGTTAGTTCCCAAAACCTATTACAATCTTCTGAATCTGTTCATCACAGCAGCAACATAGCTGCACTCTCAGTGACCCCTTAACCTTTCTTCTTGCTTCTGTCTGACGTGCTAATTTCCCATTATATCTTGGAAATGGCATGGTCAGGGACTACATAAAATCCTTACCGGCTGTTATTACTTGGTGGTTTAAAAAAAATGTCTGTCATTAGTGTGTGTAGATCAGGCAGTCCAGAATAGGTTAAAGGGAAAAATCTCGATAACATTGCATTTGTAAGCAGGAAAAATAGGTCAGAAAAATTTGAGCTGACAAACAGAAAAAAAGAACTTGGACTAAGGAAAACTGGAAGTAGTATTCTGGTCCACAGAGGACTAAGCAGTGAAAATGGATTTGAACAGCAGTGTGTTCATTTTGGCATAAGGAAAGAGAAAACAGCATTTGCTTGTAGTTCTTTCTATTAATGCGGGAACAGGCCAGCATAAGTGATGGGGGAATCGTAGTTCCTGGAGATTATTACCAATAGCTTAGATAGCAAGTGCTAGTCATAAATTGCTTAAGATTTTTCTTATTCTGATCAGAGGTATTGTACCAAATGACCTTTGAAATATATTTTCAGCTCTTAATTATGTAAATAATTATATTTTTTGGAAAATCTTTAACATATAAGTCCCCCTAGTTTGAGATGGAAGTAGCCTAACCACCCCTTACCCCAAATAACCTTCCATCCTCCCCCCTACCCTGCTCCAATGAATATAGGAAAAATGATTTCAAGAGTATCTATCTGAAGTTATAATTCACAAATGCATTTGAGTAGAATATGGCACCAACTGCCACAGAGCACGCGGCCCATGAATTACTTCCCCAGTTTTCTGAACTTGCTGTCGCTGCACATAGGAGTCCTGGGAATACACTGTGGGCAGGCTTCTTTCCCACATGCTTGTTTTTGCCCTGAGCCAGCTGCCCTGTTGTCCTCTTTACACAGTGGTTTGCCCCAGTTTCATGTTTCTTTGAATATGGTTGAGCTCGAGTTACAGCTCCTGCCTGTACCTCTTATTTAGTCTGCCAGTGCCAGGGTGCACTGCAAACACTGAATCCACCTGCAGCAGGTGTGATGCTCCTGCTCCGTGGCCTGGATGCAGCACCTCTGAGTGGTCTCGCTCCCATATCATTTTTTAATTCTTTATTATCTGTGTCATTGCTCCTTCTCTGGGGTACTCCCAGAGCTTTGGGTGAAGGGAGTTTGGGCACTGGTATGAATTCTTGCTGGAGAAGGATAAGAGGAGTAAAGAATAGTTTTTGAGTTTGCAAAAAGGTAAGAACCACAACAAAGACAATAAAACCAAAGCAACAACTGCTCACAACATTAAACTTGGAGTACCCCTCAGTTTTCATGGTACAGCTGGTTACACAAACCTGAAACCTAGCTTTATCATTTGACCCCCTATGTTCCTGTCCATTCATAATTCCAAAGCCACTTACAAAGAAGATATCAGACACAAGATGAGATGTTGGCTCTTAGGCAGTTGTTTACCTCTGTGTTCTCAGAACTCTTGCAGACTGAAAGTTTGGCAACACAAATGGAGATGTTAAAACCTAAATACATGTATAAAAAATTCAGGGATCAAATATGTGAATAAGACTTACTATTAAATTGATTTAATAATGATATTATTAATGATGGTCTCAGCTGTAGTAAAAATGAGCCGTTTTGAAAAATGCAGTCATGGCAGTATACCTATGAAGAGTGAAAAACATATGTTCCTTTTAAAAATTACAGTTAATGGATTGTTCCACAATGTCACTTAAGTCACCATAATTTTAAATTACTCATCAATGGATTCTTCCATATCAAGTGAAAACAGTTTGTGAAGCATCATTAGAAAGTTACAAGGGATGGATAGAAAAAGTGTTGTATTAACAAATACTGATGTCGTAAACCATGTATAGTCAGGACTTGACATTTTATGTTTTGGGAAACACTATATTTTGATCAACCACTCACATTCTCTGTTCTAATTGAAATATGTCACATTCTAATGGAGTAGGCTGGCAGATACATACATGTATGATTTTAATACAATGCAGTAGACACTGTCACAGAGATGAGTATCGAGTCCTGCTAGAAACCAGAAAACCCAGGGACTAACTATGTGCTTTCAGTGACCAAGTTCATGTGACTCTATGCCATTTCAAGCTCTCATACCCACCCATCAAGACTGTTTTTATAATCCCTTTACCACTTTTCTTACTCCCAGGCAGTACTCCTCATTCTGCCACTTAAAGCCATTTCTCTCTGCTACTGGAGTGATCCTTTAAAAAAAGTAATATTTCTCCTTTGGGTTAAGGTTAAAGAATGCATGCAAACACGGTTGTGAGTCTGTCCCTGGATCTTCACAGTTTTCGTTTCTTACCACTGTACCAACAGGAACCTTGTGATTTAAGACAATCATTATTTGTATTATGAATAATCATTTTATTTACATGTTGTAGGACCTTTTTTAGTGATACTTTTCCAGTGCTGAAAGACTTTTGTCCAGTCTCTACTGAGTAAAATTCCACCCATTATTTATAATCCACCTAAAAGATCTCTGTGAAATCCTCTCTGACATCTTCCTGTAGTCTGCTTTGAGCCAATGACTTTGTGTAAATACCCTTGTTTGTGAACTTATTGCACTCAGCACGTGTTTTTTTTTGTTTTTTTTTTTTTTTTTTTTTTTAGGGGAGAGAGAAGGGAAGGCAGGGAGAAAGAGAGGAAAGAAACATCAGTGTGTAGTTGCCTCTCACGTGCCCTCTACTGGGGACCTGGCCCACATTCCCTGCGTGTGCCTTGACTGTGAATAGAACCAGTGACCCTTGGTTTGCAGGCCAGTGCTCAATCCACTGAGACACACCAGCCAGGCTCAACACATTTTATTATATTTACTTAATGTTCCATCTTATTTCTTCACATGATTTTAAGTCCCCAGAAGATAATTTATACCTCTATTTATTCTTCTGTTTATTCCCCTTTTATATATGTAAGAGCTACCAGACTGGCCCATAGTCATTCAATAAATGTTAGTAAATTTAAGTTCAAGATATTGAGAGAAGACTATTAAGGATAATGGTCAAAGAAAACAATTATTTAAAAAAATACAAATAGCCAATAAGTATAAGAAAGGAAGCTTCATCTCAATAATAAATGAAGAGATATAAACTAAAATTAGGTATTATTTCTTGTGTAGCTGGTTGAGAAGATTAATGATTGCCATCATACACAATGTTGTTAGAGATATGGCAATATAAGCACTCTTAGGAAGTCTGTCTAGAAAAAGTCCATTGTCAGTATAACAAAAACAACTTGCACAACATTGATGTAACCTGGCAGCCAAGGAGAGTGGATTGGAATGCCTACAGGTGAAAATGATGACTTCACTGTACTAGTCAGTGGGGGCGGTAGACATTGTCTAGTGAGCATGTGTACTGTGCGGTTGTCACATTCAAAATGACTGAATGAGTAGAACGACAAATCTGCATCAAATTTTGCATTAAGCTTGAACATTCCTCTGTGGAAACTATTCAGATGATTTAGAAGGCTTTCTTCAGTGATGATGCAATGAGTACAGCACAAATAAAAGTGTGGCACAAGTGCTTCACAGGTGGTTGACAATCTGTTGAAAGTGATGCATATTCTGGAAGGCCTGCAACAAGCACAACACCTGAAAATGTTGACCGTGTAAAGGCTGAAATCACCAAAGATCAGTGGCCGACAGTGCAAAAACTAGAAGCTGATCTGGGGATTCCAAAAACTACTGTGTCCAAGATTTTGATGCAGGATATTGGCATGAAACGTGTCATGGCAAAATTTGTTCCATGCCCTCTGCCACCAGAGCAAAAGGAGTATCATGCTGCAGTTGCTAATGATTTGATTCAAACCACTACCAATGAACCAGATTTCCTCAAGTAGGCCATAACCAGAGATGAATGGTGGGTCTTTGGCTATGATCTAGAAATGAAGGCCCAGTCTTCCCAATGGAAGGTGCCTGGTTCTCCATGCCCAAAGAAGGTGTGGCAAAGTTCCAGCAAGATCAAGACCATGTTAAACAGTGTTTTTTGATTGGGGAAGTGTCCATCATGAGTATGTCACTCTAGGCCAAATAGTTAAAGAATACTACCTCAGTATTATTTGTCAGTTGAGAGATGCAGTATGATGAAAATGGCTACAACTATTTTCAACTGATGATTGGCAGCTTCATCACAACAGAGAACCCACTCATGCATTACTTCTCATGAGGAGTTTTTGGCTAAAACATCAAATCACTCAGGTGGCTCAGCCCCTCAACAGCCCAGATCTGGTACCCTGCAACTCCTGTCTTTTTTCAACACTGAAATCACCTTTGAAAGGGAAGAGATATCAGCCTGTCAGTGAGATTCAGAGAAGTATGAAGGAGCAGCTGATGGCAATTCCAACACAGGATTTTGCAGAGTTTTGAACAGTGGAAGAGATGCTGGGAGAACTGTGTGAGGTCCCAAGGTGTCTACTTTGAAGGGGACTGAGGCATCACTGTTCTGTGCAAATGTTCCTGGTATCTTGTATCATCTTCCTTAAATGTCTCTATTTTGCATACCACTTTCTCAACACTTGGATACTTTCTCACCAGACCTGGCATGCTCTTACACACCTTTGGTTGGAGTGTAAGTTACATTTACTACAATTGTTTTTAGGGAAAATTTAAGAGTATCTATTTTTAATGGTATACCCAATTTTAAATGGATTTTTTTAACATAGTACTTCCCCTTCTAGGAATTTTTCCTTTTTTGCAGAAATACTTGAACAAATCTCTCAAATATGTATTATCACTAATACATACTATGTATCATCTGTAACAATGAAAATAAGTAAATGAAATGAACTCTAATATTAATTAACATGAAATTGGCTAAATAAACCATGGAATACCCATATGCAGTACCTTGCAATTTAACAATGCACACACACATATAATATGTTAAGAATATAGTGGAACCTCAGTTCTCAAATTTAATTCATTCTGGAAAACCATCTGAGAGGTAGTTTGTTTGAAAATCAAATCTCCTTTGTGTGTTACCTTAGAGACACATGACTGATCATACAGGTGTCTGAGTGAAAGGATTGTCAAGTAGAGAATCAAGACTCAAAATTTTGTTTGACAATCGAGACATTTTTTCCTTGAAAAACGTGGGCAAGAACCAAATTTTTTTAGATGCAAGGTTCGATTGCATATTGTTTCCAGAACATAATAAAATAGAATATCTACACACACATACACACATATGTATAGCCACAAAAATAGGATAGTAATATACTCATTTATGTAAAAAAAAAAGGGTAAAGATCAGGTGTTTTACTGTTTTGATGGAGAAAGTAAAGATAAATCTATTCAAAATGTTGCAAGGTAAATACATTCACAAGTACAAAACCAGGTTAACAAAGACAGTTGGTGACTCTCCATATTAAGAGATTTTCAACGACATTTTGTAATGTTAAACTAATAATCCATTTCAGGAGATCAGACTCATTATATGACTTTCCAAGGATTTGTGTTATTTTAGATCGATCACTCTGTTATAGAAACAAAACACAGAATGTTCATATTTTGAGAGGAGACTATGGACAAACTCTGCAAGATGTATTTTGATTTTGGTCACAAATTAGATGAAATAATGAAGGGTACGCTAAGTGAAATAAAGGAAAATCCACAGGGAACCAATAATGATGGGAAGGAAACTGGAACTCAAATCAATGGAGTGGAGCAGAACAAAGAAAGAAACATCCAACCAGAAAAGAATGAAGAAACAAGAATTAAAAAAAAATAGGAGAGACTTAGGAACCTCCAGGATATCTTTAAACATTCCAACATCTGAATTATAGGTGTACCAGAAGGGGAAGAGGAAGAGCAACAAGTGGAAAAGTTATTTGACAAATAATAAAGGAGAACTCCTATCTGGTAAAGGAAGTAGACTTCCAGGAATTCCAAGAAGCTCAGAAAGTCCCAAAGAAGTTGGACCCGAGGAGGAACACACCAAGGCACAGTATATTTTGAAAGATTCTTAAAAGAGAGAATGATAGAATTTAAATCCTGTAGAATCCCAAGGATTGTATATATATATTTGAACCCATTTGTCAGGTTGAATAATTTTTTGGTAATTAACAAAGAGATCCTAATTAGGTACAAGGTCTAGAAGCAGCTGTAATATTTCTCCTCAGCAGAGTGATTTCTGTCAATGTTCCATTTGCAGCATATCCCTCATTCCCACTCATCCTCAGTCCTCAATTAGAGAATGGCAGAATGGGCCAGTGCTGAGTCTCAGATTGGTTTCATAGTCAGGTGTTTTGTCATTCTTGTAATGTCTCCTCTCCCTAATGGAAATCCTAGAAATATCTGAGAAGTTCCACATGACTGACAGGGCTTTCCTGCTTTACTTCATACACATGTATGTTATCAATAATTATGTAGTTGATTCTTTAATTTGTCTAAATTTGTGCAGGCATAATGGAAACTGACAATGCAATTTTCCATTGAAAATTGCAAATGGATGACTAAGCTCAGCAATTCACCTCCTTCTCATTCCTTTTGTACAGACATCTTATGCTACACCAGGATGCATATACTTTGAAAATAGCTCATCTATATTCATTCACCCATGCATATAAATTGATTTGCATGCTCATTTTGCAGCTTCCAAAGTTTTTCATATCTAACCCAAAATGGCTCTTTTTACCTCTTTCTCAAAAATTTAGCTGGTGTGGGCTAACTGCATATGAAATTCAGGTGTTGCTTGCACATTTTCTGTGCAAAATGCTAAAAGCCTGGAGAGGAAAGGCTTAGCTCTTGCCATTGGTCATAATTTCTGATGCAGATCTTACTTTTATGGGTCAGCTCCTTGAAATTACTCAGGGCAAGATTGGAACTAAGTGACAAGAATGGACCCAGACTAACCAGATTATTTACTAAGTCATAATTTTTATGAGAGCTAAAGATATTTAGTAGAATAATTAATTAATGGCTTGTATTTTTTTGCTTTTCCATGAATTAGCTATGTTATTGGATATAGTTTTCCTTACTGTATATCTTTAATTTTTCCTGTTAAAAAACAATTAAAGTTAAAACAGTAATGTGGCTTACTCTAGCAAATAATCATAATATAAAAGTAATCATTTGACAAACAGAAATATCTTGAGTGTAAGTTTTTTAAAAAAATGTTTTGACCATTTATAAATAAGAGCTAATGTTGGGAAATTACCATTATTTTTATAGCTTTTAACATTTATTGAACATCTTTACCACATAATTAAAGATGTATTTTGTAAGGTAAAATTAATATATTTAAAAAATGTTCTGAGTAGTAATGTTCAAGAGGAAGAAGTGATTGATATTTACTGATTGTCTATAATATATTGGTATTATGAATTTTATGTGTTATTGAATTTTCAAGGTAACGAATGCTATTTATTTAATTATCTTTATCTTTCACGTAAGAAAACTAAGTCCTAGAGAATCTACAAAGCAAGTAGAAATTTTGCACATAAGCTTCACTTGCCTCTGAATGTCAGGCTTGACCTGGGTCTCCACCGACAGCACTTGTAGGTCCTATGGAGTCATCCGTACAGACAATCAAGAGTCAACCTTCTCTATCTAGAGAGCATAACAGTATTTGAGCTACTCTCAGCCTTTGAGAGTATTTCTTTGGTTTGGAGTCACATTTGCTTTTATTAAATTTAACTTTTGTATTTTATTTTAAAGAGTTTATTTATTTATTTTTAGAAAGAGGGGAAGGGAAGGAGAAAGAGCTGGAGAGAAACATCAATGTGTGGTTGCCTCTTGCCCCACTGGGGACCTGGCCTGCAACCCAGGTAGGTGCCCTGACTGGGAATTGAACCAGCGACTATTTGGTTCACAGGCTGGCACTCAACCACTGAGCCACACTAGCCAGGGCTGTATTTTTCTTTATACTTCATCTCTTTTATGTAGAGGTGAATGAATTTTCTAACTGAATGATATATCACTAGTAATGACAAATAAAAAAAACATCTAAATATAGTTTCCAAAGACTTTTCAGAAAGATTGTAGGCAAACCTCAGCATAATATGTTGGCCAAAAAGTCTGTTTAGTTTTTTCCATAAAATAAAATACACTCTTTTCATTTTCACTAGTAACTTTATTGATCTGGATATTTTGAGTATGTCAGCTATCTCCCACATGGTTTAATATTGATTGTTTTCAATTAATGTCTTGATTTGATCACTGTCAGCTTCTGCTGGTCTGTCCGACCATGGAGCATTGTCCAGTGAGAAATCTTCAGGACAGAATTCACAAACCACTTTTGACATGTTCGATCAGTCACAGCACCTTCTCCACACACTGCACAAATCTTTTTTTTCATTTCAGTCTCATTTTTACCTTTATTGAAATAATAAAGCCCAAAATGTCACTTATTTTCTTCCATCTTCAATATTAGAATAGCTACACAAAAACTCACCAATTTTGTTTTTCTTTTTAATGCACACTGATATGACAACTATCACAATACAATCTAAAAATTTGTTTTGAATGACATTAAAGACAAGTACTATTAGAGCCATTTTATGTAAAAAAATGAACTTTATGGATAGAACAATACATAGATGGTCTCTTGTTTTAGACTATTATTATTATTTATCTGACCATTTCTGGTTTTATGTCTTTTCCTTATACTCTGTGAAAAAGTAGTTTTTCTTTCCATTGTTTCTTTCTCCCTTAGGGCTCTATCACCTTGTGATTTTTTTCCATATTTGGCTTATTTTTCATAAAACATTTAAACAGCATACCTACTAAGATGACAATTACTGAAAAAAAATACATTAGATAATTCTTTCCTATCCTCTGTAGATGATCATTCTGGATTTGTCCACAGTTTAGCTAAACATAACAATGTTTTATGATATCTCAAAATTTATCCAGTTTAAGAAATGAACATTCATATAAAAGTAAATTCTATGAAAATGTATTTTAACCAACACTACTCTTTTCTACCTTTTAAAAATTTTTAAAGTTAGAATTTCACAAACATCATTTAAAGAGAGAGAAATAATACATTCAACACAAAGAAAATTACATAGGTAAATATACATTTTTAGATGTATAGTGGTTAGGTATATCTTTTATAGACCTTTCCTAAACCATTAAACATTTCTAGGTAACTTAAATTGACATTGAAGCATATTTCATAAAGGACTCATAAAGAAAGTATTTACTTAGTTTTCTTGTTGTAGCACCAACATGTCTATAAACAATTCCAAAATTACAGTGCACACATATTTCTCTCTACTTCAATTTCAAAAATCCAATTTTTTCGACAATAATTGTTTTCTTTTGCTGCTATTTCAGAAATAGTTAAAAAAATTCTGTTTACTGACCTTTGATAATAATCTGAAAAATATGTTCAATTACATCTCAAAACAATGATAATCTATTATAAAATGGAATTCTGAAATAAAATTGGATCAATAACTATAGATTATTATAATATCAAAGGTGATCATTGATAAGCCAGAGAGAAAATTTTAACATTTATAATATTTTAAGTAATATTTTAAGTATTGGGTGGGCCTATTCACTGCTCTTGTGGAGTTTATAATCTATAGTAGGTGTTTACGTTCATGTAGAAGGTCAACTACCATCCGTAGTGATCAACACTAAGGGTAGAACACATGCAACTCAGATTTAGAAGGTAGAGGAAGCTTTTCAGAGGTTAAGACAGCTTAGGTGAGACCTGAATATGAATAGAAATTAACTAAAGAAAAGGGAAAAGAGAGCTAACATTCAGAAATAGACTGTGCCTCACTTAGAGAAGTGAAAAGAATACAGAATTTATGTAGCACAGAGGAGAGATGGCAAGAGTGGCTAAATACAGACTTAAAATTGGGCCTTGTGAATCTTGTAAGCTGTGTTAAGGGGCATGGAACTTCTCTTTGGAGTGTGTGGTGAAGTTCCTAAGAACCGGAACTAATACAAGATTACATATTTTCCATTTGTGGTAGTTGGGAATCTGTGAATGAAGTGGACCAATATTTAAAAGATTCTATTTACTTTATTTTTAGACAGAGGGGAAGGAAAGGAGAAAGAGAGGAAGAGAAACATCAATGTGTGGTTGTCCTTCATGCTCCCTACCATGGGGGACCCTGCCTGCAACCCAGGCATGTGCCCTGATGGGAATTGATCCAGTGACCCTTTGGTTCACAGGCCAGTGTTTAATCACTGAACCATACTAGGTAGGCCTAAAGTGAGCTAGTTTTTGACTATGTCAGTGGTTGGAGTCCTTAACCCTGTGAGTTGTTCAAAGGTCAACTGTATAATTTTAGACAGACCACTGTGGCTATTATTGTAGATCTGAATGGGAAATAAAATAGAAAATATATAACTGTGGACCGAATTTACACAAAGACCATAGTTCTCCTAAGAAAGGTCTGTGACTGCCAATAGATTTATACATGTTTTGATGATTTTTAGCTTTCGCTGTATGTAGAAAACCAACTAAATATTTAGATTTTCTCTTGGAAAATAAAGAGAAGCATAGAACTTAGTGATTAGAATAAGGGCAAACTAAGTGTTAAGTTGAAAGGAGAGGGTGAGGAATGAAAGAGGAGGAGTTAACAGAGTGAAATCCAGAAGGTATAGAGTATAGACCCAGTTAACAGGTAATCAAAGAACACTATGAGTGGCAGAAATGAAACTATCACAATAAAATTTTGACTATTTTATATAAACAGATAGATATAGGCAAACATGCATATTCTAGTAACTGTTCAACATGTTCTGTTTTGTGGGAGAAAGATTTATTCACTAAGTTTCACTATTGTCTATAATTAATATCCCTCAGGACTTTGCCTCTTTCTTTGATTTGTTTCTGTGCTTATCAAGCCTGATTTTCATTCTACTCTAAACTTCCAGTTGTCTTGGAGTAGGAAAAGTATTCCTTTAAATGGGTGAGGAAGAGATTCTCCCAGTTACTGAGATTCCACTTATTAACTTCTGGCCAAGATGGAGATGTAGGTAGATATACTTTGCCTCCTCACATAACAAAAGAAGGACAACAAAAAATTTAAAAACAAAAAATAAACAGAATTTCCAGAAAATCAAACTGTGTGGAAGTACAACCACCAAGGAGTTAAAGAAGAAACATGCATTCAGACAAGTTGGAGGGGTAGAGACAGGCAACCCAGGCAGAGAGGAATCATGGCAAGGTAGAGGCTGGCAGACCAGGCTGGGCAAGGTGGCAGCTGGTGGACCTGGTGGTCTCACATTTGCGTGTGGATAAACCTGGAGGAACAACTGGAGAGCAAGACAGACCATACAACCATTTTCCCATGGTGCCAGCACGGGAAAACAAAACCTCAAAACCCCTGGCCGTTAAAACATGTGGGAATTGTGGCAGTGGGAGAAACTCCTAGCCTCACAGGAGAGTTCTTTGGAGAGACCCACAGGGTCCTAGAGTGTGAATAAGCCCATCCACCCAGGAATCAGCACCAGAGAGGCCTAATTTGCTGGTGGGTACTGGAGGAAGTGACTCAAAGCCAGCAAAGAACCAAACAAGCAGCATTGTTCCCTCTCAGACCCCTCCCCCATGTACAGTGCCTCAATGGCAGCATTGTGGGTTGCCCTGCCCTAGTGATTACCTATGGCTTTGCCCCTTACTACATAACAGGTGTGCCAAGACAAAGAAAGTGGCACAAATGAAAGAACAGATCAAAGCTCCAGAAATAGAACTAAGGGATGAAGAGATAACCAGCTTATCAGATGCAGAGTTCAAAACACTGGTAATCAGGATGCCACAGAAATGGTTGAGTATGGTCACAAAATAGAGGAAAAAGCAAAGGCTATTCAAAGTGAAATAAAGAAAAATATACAGGAAACCAACAGTAAAGGGAAAGAAACCAGGACTCAAATCCATGGTTTGGAGTAGAAGGAAGAAATAAGCAGTTAACCAGAACAGAATGAAGAAACAAAAATTCAAAAAAAAAAAATGGGTAAAGGCGTAGGAACCTGTAGGACAACTTTAAGTATTCCAACATCCAAATCATAGGGGTCCCAGAAGGAGAAGAGGAAGAGCAAGAAATCGAAAACTTATTTGAACAAATAATGAAGGAAACCTTTCCCAGTCTGGCAAAGGAAAAAAATTTCCAGGACGTCCAGGAAGCTCAGAAAATCCCAAAGAATTTGGACCCAAGGAAGCACACACCAAGGTACATCATAATTACATTACCCAAGGTTAAAGATGAGAGAATCTTAAAATCGGCAAGAGGAAAGGAGAGTGTTGCCAACAAAGGAGTTCCCATAAGACCATTGGCTGATTTCTCAAAAGAAATCTTATAGGCAAGAAGGAGCTGGAAAGAAGTACTTAAAAGTGATGAAAGGCAGGGACCTACATTCAAGATTACTTTATCCAGCAAAGCTTTCATTTAGAACGGAAGGGCAGATAAAGCGCTTCTCAGATAAGGTCAAGTTAAAGGAGTTCATCACCACTAAGCCCTTATCGTATGAAATGTTAAATGGACTTATCTAAGAAAAAAGAAGGTAAAAAATATGAACGGTTAAAAGAGCAAACTCACAATTATTAACAACCACACCTAAAACAAAAGCAGAAACCAACTAAGCAAAGTTTTAGAACAGGAACAAAACCACAGAAATGAAGAGCACATGGAGGGTTATCACGGTGGAGAAGAGGGGGGAGAATGGGGGAAAAGGTACAGGGAACAAGAAGCATAAATGGTAGGTACAAAATAGGGAGAGGTTAAGAATAGTATAGGAAATGGAGGATTCAAAGCACTTATATGTCTGACCCATGGACATGAACTAAGGGTGGGGAATGCTGGTGGGCAGGGTATGCCAGGTGGAGGGGATTAAAGCAGGGGGAATGGGACAACTGTAGTAATACAATCAATCAAATTATTTTAAAAATCAAAATGAATAGACAAAAATAACAGGGCAGTGGTACGCTCCCTCTCCCTCCCTTTTTAACAAATGTTTTTGTCAAACTTTGTTAAATGTTAAATCATAAAGTATGTGATTTCATCTACTGTATAACATTATATCATGAAACTGAATTTTGTAAAATATTCATAAGTTTTAAAACATCTATATTTTGCTTTGTACTAAAATATTAACTAGGTCTATGACACACACAAAGAAAATACAAAATACTGTCAAACAGGAGAGAGAAGGGGATGAGGAACAACTGAAGACAGAAATAACCTGTATTATAAGCAAATATTTATTTAGTGGCTACTGTGTTCTTTGAGGCTCTGCATATATTCTTGTTTTTTTTTTCCACCTGGAATCTGTTTATGTATGCTAGCCTTTTTTACCTGCCGGAGGTTTTGTTCATGGCAGATGCGGAAGCAGCAGTTTGCCCGATAGCTGTTTACCATCCATTGGAGAGTCACCACCCCCAGACCTAGGGCTTCCTTGCTCCGACTCCAGAAACCCTGATAAATGAGTTTCTTTCAAGTTTTCTTTAAAAACCAGGAAATGAGGGTTTACTCAGGATAAAAGGTGAAGGCATCCTGGGAGGAAAGGGATTACTAAAATTGGTTTCTAGCAGGTCCCTGATAAGAGAGCTCCCGTGATTTAGAAGATGATGGTTGAAATGGTAAGCAGAGAGAAATGAGTAACAGCCACCACACTGACAAGCTGAACCTTCAAAGTAATGGTGTTTCCCTTCCGTAACTCACTTCTTGCTTGCTAACAGAAAGACAATTACTTAACTTTCTTCCCTCTGTCCTATTTTTTCTTCCCTCTGACAGAAGAGATATATTTGTATTGCCCCATATACAGGAAAAGCTCAGAGGTAAATAAGCTACTTAATTGCAATGTGTCTAGTTTATTTGATTGTATTTTACACAGTCTGTCTTTTTTCAATTAGAATTTCTTCCATGTATTGTTTAACTGTCTAAAATCCCATGTGGAGGTAGACTATAACTAAATAAATCAATTTTTAAATAGGATGGTTTGGTGATTAAATGTGATATTAATTTTTACAAGAAAAATTTTAAGAGAATTTTTGATAGCAACCATAATTAATCTCTAATCATTTTACTTCTCATTTGAAATATTTAGTAATTATCATTAAACATTAAAATGACCTAAAGTAATGCTCTCAGTTTACATATTCCTTAGTTTTTAATACAATACAGGTTCAATAATGATGTAAATTAAACAAATGTAGATCTTGCATTACTTTAGCGATGTATCCTTGCTGGCCCATTAAATAAAGATAATAATTTCACTTTGTTAAATCACAGTTATTTACGAATTTATAGCTACTCATAGTTCCTTCAAGATTCTCTATACTTGCATGTCATTTTACCTTATGAGAGCTTCATGTAACAGTGGGAGCTCAAGGGAGTAGAACTTCAGGATACCCCCCGAGAGTTATCAGAAAACAACTTCTCCTTCTTTTTGAAGATCATTGAATTCACCAGTTTTTTTTCAGCTGAGGAGTCTGTATATTCATGTTTGAATTCTATTATTCATAAAATCAAGAAGAATTTACTAAGAAATGAAAATGTCTTTGAAAATGTAACTTACAGAATCTATAGAATTTTGCAGTTATAAAAGGCTACAAAGAATATATCTATTAGAACTCTTCTTTTTTTAGAGTTGCACAAATTTAGGCAAAGAGAAATCAGAGAATTCTCCAAGGCACATACTTAGTTTCATAGCCAGAACAGGAACACAGGCCATGCATAATTTCTGTCATTCTATTTTTAGGAAACAAAGAAAATAACACTTTAAAAATTGTATTTCATCTTTTTGTACATATGATGTAATATTTTTTCTGATGTGTCTTCTTTTGTTCTTTTGGTTACATTGATAGAAAGTTCTTAACCCCTCTCTGGCCTGATGGGGAAATTTCCTTACTAGGTAAATAGATGTGACTTTTACATTCATAGCTAAGCTCTTCATATGTACTGTAAAATGATTGTGTTTTTTCATAAGGAAAGCCATTTTAACAAATTCATTATAGGAGTCTCTTACTTTGTATTTTGGAATACAAAGGCAGTGGTATACTACAGCAAATATAAATCAAAACCCTCACAATATGGAGTAAGATTCTATTTCCTTAGGAAGGCATGTCAGTTGATGAAAAGAATACTTTCCTAGAAACACTGCACTTTAATAGTGCTGCTGATTGTGCCAGGGACATTTTTTTTTAGTTTATTGAGTCAGACAACATTTAGGAAATGAAATTAAGTATAAAATTTTATATTTTTATATCAAGAATGAAATAATAGCGTTGCTTATATTAAACAATGAGATGAATAAGGAAGAGTTTGTTTTTTAAAATGTTTGTTATGCCTAAATTTTGATCAAATGAAGTTTAAGTGTTCTGTCTGAGAGCATTATTTGAAAAGAAGAAAAAAAAAACTATGCCTAATTGATCTCCCCTTAGGCGAACTCCTTAAAACTGGTGTAGAAGATCAAAGCCGAAGTGATTCATTCATTACAATTTTAATAAATGTGTGGGTCTGTTTTTTTTAAATTTTTTTCAAGTGCCATATAGTGCAATAATGAAATTAAGTTTGCGGATAAAAGGCGTGCAGATGCTTTTTTTTAAAATCAAATTGCTGTTTTGGAAAGTCACCAACAAAATGATGTTCTAAGTTTGATGATGATGATGACGACTAATATTATTTGCTCTGGCTTGCATTTGAACTTCTGCTTATTCAGGTTCTAGCAACACGATTTCCTTTTCTAGATAAACAACTTACCTTTGTCTTTTTCTTCCCAATAAATCTACTATTGTGCATTTGTGGCTGAAACCATATGGAAGCAGTAAACTTGATTTGAGCTTTACTTTATTTAGTACATAAAGCATTCATTCAACCCTGAAGATATGCTAAAACAAAACACAAAACCTAATGATCCACTAAATCTGGAAAGACATTATAATCCTCTTTAGCTATCATCCCACTTTCCAATGTTCTTTTGGCTGTAAGCTCTTGCATCTTGGCATTTCCAACTCTATTTCTCTATGTTCCATTTTTAATTATAATTTGTGCTTGGTCTAACTTGTATCAAGAGCTAGACCTGTGTCTGACAGGGAAACAAGATATTGGAGGAATAATTAAGTAGTGGCTGCTATATGTTTTTGATCATTTCTCATCTTTTGTAAATAAAAAATAAAAAGGCTTTAATTTTTTACTTGAAATTAACAATGCAAATTGAGATAATAGAATTAAGGTATTTTTTCAAAGCATTTATTTGTGGTATTAAAATTAAAGAAATTAGTAAATTAAAAAACAAACAAAAACATCAACTTTCTTCCTCATTGTTTCAATCCTATACTAGGTTTCTAGTCCTCAACCATACAGCCTGGTTCCTGGATCATTTATCACTTTTCAAAAATGGCTGCATCATCTCTTTGCAACTTACTGTTTTTGTCTATAAAATAGTAATGATATTAGCAACTTCAGAGAATATAAGAACTGAAGGAAATAATTCATTCTTTCAAAACATTTTTGTTAGGTCTTGCTAATTTGCTGAGTACCGTTGGGGATATGGGGCTATGCGAAGACTAACTGTGCTCTTACAGATATGATCATGTGGTGAGGCGGGTGCTATGGCAGTGAATCAGTAGGGGCATTACATAATGTAGTATTACACCAGAAAATGGCAAGTGCAAGGAAGGGAATTAAAGCAGGATGAGAACACAGAGAATGCATAAAAGTTGTCCATATTTTAGGTAGGGGGATCACATTAGGCCTTCTGAGAATAGCACGTTGGAGTGAGAATGCTCACGGGACAGCATGGAGACCAGGGCAACTGAACCCACACCGAGAAGTGTGGAGTCTACGAGGTGGGTGGGTGTGGTCACTGGGGGCCAGACTGCATAGAATTTGATAGGCCACAACACGAACTTTACATTTTATTTTGAATTCAAGAAGGCGCCAATGAAGTGTTGGAAAAGGGGAGTGATATTGTTTCTATTTCAGTAACTTGACGAAGAATAAATTGTAGGTGCATGAGGGAGAGTAGAAGGAACCAGTATATTAGCCAGATGTGATGATGGACTGAGTGGCAGTGGAGGAGGTGGGAAGAACTGGCTCTTGTTAGTACAAAACATATTTTCAAAGAAGAGCTGACAGAATATTCTGATGGTTGATGTTGTAGGGTGTGAACGACAGAGAGGAATGAGGTCATAATGATTGATCTGAGTATCTGGGTGACAGGAGGGATCATTTCCTCAGAGGAGGAACTCTGAGAAGACATGCTGAGTGCTGCGCTTGTGCCACAGGACATATGCAATAAGCATTACTTCTTTTTCCTTTTATTCCACCCTAATTCTTCAGCTTCTTGTGAACATCCTCATTTTCATTGAGCTTTCATGCTTAACTGAGTTGGGAGAAGGTAGGGGTCATATTTGTCCAGCTTACTCTTGAATATCTACTCTTCAATATGTGTATGGCATATAACAGGAACTCTGATATTGCTTGAATAAATGAATGAATAAGTGAGAGTAATTATAGTGGACCAAAAAAAGATAAAGTAATATGGGTTAATTATCTAGGTAATGCAGTGTTTGCCTATTTTCTTCCACACTTGAGTATTATGCTAGCAAATTGCACAGAGGATTAATACAAGGGAATGGGCATCTACAGGCATGCCTCAGGAAAGTTTTAGTCTTCTTCAGGTTAAAGAATTTGAAAGCATGCACTGCTACAATAGCTAAGCTGTCACTATAAACCTTTTTACAGAATACTTTTTCAACAAGATGTGGGGTATCTTAGTCTGTTTTAATTTTCAGGGAGGAACTTGCTGTCATGACTAGTCTAAGCACATTTTGTATTCACTTATTGACTACTAAATATGTTTTAAGAACTCTAGTTTGTAACATTTGGCGAAGTGAACTTCATTCATTAATTTCATAATGGATTTTATAAATATTTATTGAGTTGATACTGTACTATGTGTACAACCAAGATCTTTGTTTTAAAGGGGTTCACGTTATTGTAGTACATTTATATATTATACAAAATCTGTAAAATCCTTTTAAATAGCACTAATTTACCTGTAGGATATTAAAATGTTTCTGTCATCAATACCACTTTACTGTAGATTTATTTTTTTAATCATAACATTAATAGTCTTTAATGGAGCAATTTAAATATGTCCCAGGTATATTCTAAACACTACATACATATCTTCTTACAATCATATGCTTAATAGCATTTATTTAAGTTGTGTACAGTCAAAGTTCCTTTTTGAAAATCTGTTAGAATCAAACATAATAAAGGGTGAGTGCAATCCATTATCTTTGAAGTATTAAAACAGTATGATTTGTGAATACATGAATGCAAATCCTTTTAGCACATCTCAACATAAAGGGCAATGTGAATTTGAAATATTTTCTTTGGATGCTTCATGCAATGTGGCTCTCGTCCATTTCATTATCCTCTTTGCAGTAACTAACATTAGTATAGGTCTTAAGTTTGGAATGAGAACATTTATTTAAGCACAGCTAAAATATACCTGACTGTAGCACATTCTGTGTGTGTGTTGATAACTATTTGTTACCCATCAATATTGTCTGTGTCTAATAAATTGTTTGCGGTTTTTGAGCTGAATACCTGATGTAAAATGTTGTAATAGTTTGATTCTTTTTTGCATTCGTGTGTGTGTGTTTTAAATTTTCCCAGCTCCATTTATTGAAGAGGCCTTTATTTTCTGCATTGTATGTTTTAGGCTCCCTTGTCAAAGATTATTTGTACATATACATGTGGGTTTATCTACGGGCTCTCAACTCTGTTCCATTGGTCTGTGTGTTTGGTTTTCTGCCTGTACCGTGATGTTTTTATTATAGTAGCTCTGTAGTATACTTTGAAGTTAGGTAGTGTGGTATCTCTGGCTTTGTCCTCTTATCTCAGGATTTCTTTGACTATTCGGGGTCTTCTGTGGTTCCATAAAAATCTGATGATTTTGTGTTCTATTGCATTAAAAAATTTCTTTGGGATTTGGATGGCAATTGCATTAAATCTGTATATTGCTTTGGGTAATATGGCCATTCTAACTATGCTGATTCTTCCAATCCATGAACACAAAATATTTTTCCACTTTTTTGTCTTTTTAAATTTATTTTAATAATGTCTTATATTTTTTTCAATGTATAGGTCATTCACATGCTTTGTTAAGTTTTTTACTAGGTATTTTATTCTTTTGGTTGCAATTGCAAAATGCATAGTTTCTAAAAATATTTTTCCTGAAATTTCATTGTTAGTGTATAGGAGTAAAATGCATTTTTGTACATTGACTTGTATCTTGCTTCTTTACTGCATTTGTTTATTGTTTCTAATAGGCTTCGCTAGAGTCTTTAGGGTTTTCTAAGTAAAGAGTCATGTCGTCTTCAAAATGTGACAATGTTACTTCTTCAGTTCTAATTTGGATTACTTCTATTTCCTTGTCTTGCCTTATTCCCTGCTATTTGCCACCCTACACAGAAATTAACTCATAATGGAGCAAAGACTTAAATATAAGACCTGAAACAATAAATTACATAGGAGAAAAGATAGGTACTAAACTTATGGAACTTGTTCTTAGAAAGGATTTTATGAATTTGACCTCAAACACAGGGATAGCAAAAAACTTTCTGAACAGCAAAATAAATTGTTAATAAAACAAAACGGCAACCAATCAAATGGGAGAAGATATTTTCAAATAACCTTTCTCATAAGGGGTTAATAGCCAAAATATATTTAAACAGTCATACCATTTAACAACTCAAATACAAACAAGTTTAGTTAAAAAATGGGCAGAGGACCTGGTAGATACGTCTCCCTAGAGAACATAGAAATAGCCAATAGATATATGAAAAGATGCTTAACTTCACTAGCTATTAGGGAATTGCAAATCAAAACTACAATGAGACTCCCCCTCACACCTGTTAGAATGCCTCTCATTAACAAGATAAATAATAATAAGTATTGGAGAGGCTGTGAAGAAAAAGGAACCCTTTTCCCATTCTCTGCTGGTCAGAATGTAAATTGGTACAGCCACTATGGAAAACAGTAAGGAGGTACCTCAAAAAATTAAGGATAAAATGACCATATGACCCAGTAACCCCTTTTGGGGTTATCTACCTGAAAAATTAAAAATATTTATTCATAAAGATATATGTACCCCTATGGTAATTGTAACATTATTCACAGAGCTCGAGGAAAGGAAACAGCCTTGGCTGGTGTGGCTCAGTTGGTTGGAGCTCTTCCTGTGGACTGAAAAGTTGTGGGTTTGATTCCCAGTCAGGGCATATACATAGGGTTTGATCCCCTGTTGGGGCACATATGAGAAGATGACCGATTGATATTCCTATTTTGCATTAATATTCCTCTCTCTAAAAGCAATACAAAAGTGTCCTCAGGTGAGAAAAAAAGACAAGGAAACAACCAAAGTTTCTGTTTATAGATGATTGAATGAAGAAGACATGGTACATATATGTACTAGAATACCACTCTGCAGTAAGAAAAGATGAAATGCCACTGTTTGCAACAACATGGATGCATTTGGGGAATATTATGCTAAGTGAATAAGTCAGAAAAATCAAGAACTATACGATTTCAATCGTATGTGGGATATAAAACTGAAAACAACAAATGCACAAACAGAAAGACAAACAAACAAAAAGCTCATAGCCAGACAGCAGTGCGGAGGTTACCATGGAGGAAGAGGGGTGAGGCAGAGGTAGTAAAGGGTAGAGACGATCAAATAAGATGCGGTGATGGAGATTTCACTTTGGGTGATGAACCCGTAACACAATATACACATAATATGTTATAGAATTGTACACTCGAAAACGATGTAATTTTATTAAGTGTCATCCCAATAAATTTATGAAAATATAAATAAAACATCCATGTTGTAGTTAATGGGAAGGGTTAAGTAGAGACGTGACAAAGGAATGTTCAAACTTTAACAAACTGAAGATTCCTGCTGCAAACATAAACCACCTTTGGTTTGTCTGCCTCTGGCTGCTGTAGGCGATGACCCACCTTCTATTTACCTGACAAGATGAGGCTGCTGGAGAGTAGATTTCCTCTGGCTCTCCCTTTGGATTTTTCTCTTCTAAATATTCAGAAATCTTTATGGCACGTCAAAATGTAAATACATGTAAGCATCTAAGCAGTCTAAATTTTACTTCAGAAAATATGTTCTTTATATGTTCTTTAAGAATATAGTTCAAGTTGTTCTTAATGAAAATTGTCTATGTTAATATGTTCTTCCTTTATATTTAAAATTTGGAGCTACTCCTTGGGGAAAACTTTGGTCACAAAATTGAATCAACACAATTTACAAAAATAACATATTTAAAGAAATTGTGATAAAATTCTATTCACACTATACAAGCTTAATCATGTATTTCAAATGGTTTGTTATAGCCTTTTAAACTTCATGATCTGGAAAAAAAAAGATAGGTAGATAAATCTTCATCAATTCATTTCCCTCATTAAATGCAACCTGTAGCGTCGGTAATTATAGCAGAGTCAGATAAACTCCACCCCTGTAGTAACCCACTCATGCTACCCATCAGCTGCTTTTGTGAGTTTGGTAAAACCTTGCTCATGAGAAGAATTTTATAACAAGGGAGGGTTTGAAAGGTGGTTTTTAACTTTTGAGCCCCTACAATAGTAGAAGGAGCTTAGAGTGTTGCTGATTAAGTCCTGTTTCAGCCAGCTATCTAGATCCTGTGCTACTGAACAAGTCTTTCCCATCTGTGAGCTGAGGTGGTTGCTCTGGGTGATTTTTAAGATTTTGTTTTCTAGCTCTAAAATCCTAAAGCTGTTGACTTGGTGAAGGCCAGAAGCCAGGTAAGTGCATATTTGGAATGTGAATTCAAGTTCTTTGGTTTTTAGGCCCGGGCTCCTTTCCATTATTACTACTCTGGTGACACTAATTAAATATGTGAAAATAAACACATACATGCACATATAAATATATATGTACATATATGATTTAAGCAAGGGGCAGTTAGCTCACCTTAACTGCATCCCAGTTCACCACTTTCTTTCTAGGATTTTCACTGAAGATGTGAAATGATAGTTTCCTTCAAAGGAATATATATTTTTTTAAGCAAAGTACATACATATTTAAAGCATTGTGTCTCAGAAATATGGGTTAAACAATTTCCCACCACCCTCCTCCTACACTGCCCATTTAAAATCCTCCCAGAGAAATGACTGTTTTATTCTCTTTGTCTTTATTTTAGTCATAGGTACTCAGTATTTCTAAGATAGCTCCTTGTCAAACCGACTCCCTATACATTATCAAAATTGTATATATTTCACATACCCAAGTCTCTCCTCCTCTATAATAACCTTATTCACCAATGTATAAATGGTAACAACCTAGCCTGTTTAAATGGTTATCTACTAGAATCATCTGAAGTTTTTACAGTTCTGAAAGTTGTTACCTTTACGGCCCCTTCCTGCTATGAGAGAGTGTACCAGGATGCCAGCTGGGAGATTAAAGCATGCAGGGCTTTGAGGCAGCTGAGGCCTTTGCTTTCTCACTCAAGAAGTATTCCTGTGAATCTCTGAGCTGCTTGTGCTGTGGAAAGTCAGGACTTGTCTGCATTTTCATTTACCCTTGTCCGAAAGGTAAACTACCAGATGAGATGCAGCATTTATTAAAATCCAGTAACACCCCCTAAGGTTCTCCCATATTCAATGTTGCCTCTCATGTGTAAGCCCCTGTGAGCTTTTCTATTTTCTCTGCCACTAATCGTGGTGTGCCATTGAGGTGGTAATTATTCCTCTCCATGTCTCAGTGTCCTCATCTAGAAGGTGGGACTAAATGACCTCTAAGATCCCTTCCAGCTTAACACTTCATTATTTCCCTATTTAGGCCACTTTGTCAGGCCTTAAAGCAAGGCAGCTGTCCCCCGAAATTGATAGTAAGTGGCATATTGATTGATGGTTTAGGCCTCAGTGTAAATGCTTTCATAGATGTATTTCTTTTCTAAAGTTCTCATGTATTCAAGATTATTACTCTATATTTCTCTTGAACTAAGTGCAAACACTTTTCTTCAAGCTCCAATGGCTTTAATATTTAAAATTGAGTATTATATTGAGAGTGAATTTTGAAGAAAATAAAATGCCCAATATAACTACATCACTATTCATATTTGATTAATGAGTAAGATTCTGGTTATTTGGTATCCTGTGCTTGTGAAAGCTTTCACAGAGTTAAATTTCTTGTTGTTCTCATATATAGTTTAAAATCCTATTTTGAATTTATGATTTTTAGAAACTCCGATGTGCATATTCCATGTGTAATTTATCTGTAACTTTGGTAATTATCTGTTCATGTTTATTGAGTAGTTCCTGCATACATGGAACAGAAGTAATGCATTCTATTGTAATAAACTGGATCTGAATTAGTAATTTCCCTTATACAAGAGACCATTTAAAATTATTTTTGAAATATGATAAGGTTTGCTAAGGTAGCATAGTTGGAAGCTTATGTCTTTGGATGTGGCTGTGTTCTTCATCGTGGAGAGGACAGTCCTGATAAACTCTGATTACAGCAGGATCTGTGCAAACCTGGAGGCTTTTGACTGGGTGATTGTAGTTGGGACACTTGAATATACATTTTTCTTCATATTTAAGTCTGTGTTTTTTCATAATAAGTGTATTCCTTGAAAACCAGGAGGTGAAGTGCAACTGCCCTTCAGCCTCGATGTGGCTTATTACATGTCGTATATGCATGCACATGTTTATTAGTGAGACTTCATGCTTAAGACTGCAGGCTCTACAGTCAGACTGCCTGGGTTCAATTCTATGATAGCGATCAAGTTACTTAACCTTTCTAAGTCATAGTGTTCTCTTCTGGGCGTAGAGACAGGGACAGCCCCTATCTGGAAAAGAGGCAATAAATGGTGAGTGTGACATGCTTAGGACCCTGTCTGGGACAAAGGTCATGGTAAACAAACTCTAAAAGTTTTTTTACATGTTGTTGGTGTATATTTTAGGAATGAAAATGGATGTTCTGGAAAGATGATTTGAACAGTGAGGGTAGGGAAGCAAAAGAATTGAAGGTTAAACTATATTCCAGTTAAATATAAAAAATTTGCATGGTTCTGGGGGTTCCCCCTTTTCAACATAATCCTAAACCTTTCCTCGTATCAGTGAATGGCTTGGCTAGAGATTAGTGATGGGCATTCCATCTTTAATTATTGTCGTAAAGAATCCTGTGTAGACAGTGTTGAGGAGCTTACTCTGGACTGTGATTGTACACGCAGAAAATTTCATTAAGTGGAATTTAAAGTTGACCTCCCATTTCCCTTATATAGTATCTTACCAGGAATGAAAAGTATTTGAGCATGGGCTGTTGGTGTGCTGGCAATTTTTACAGTGGAGCTGACTAATAATTTGGATAATAGCCTGAGAATTCAAAAGAAGCATGAATAATTGGAGAAATAAGCCATAATTATCATAATAAAGTTAGATTGAAACATATATTCAGCCACGGACAAATGAGGAGAAAGTATGAAGGGCTGACTAAATGAAAGTATATGAGAAACAAATCTACAGGTCACAGGGAGCATCAAATAGAAGATAAAGAAGCAAGTTAGTACTATATTTTTATGGGATTAAAAAACCTTGGGCCCTGGCTGGTGTAGCTCAGTGGATTGAGTGTGGGCCTACGAACCAGAATATCTTGGTTCCCAGTCAGGGCACATGCCTGGATTGCAGGCCAGTTCCCAGCAGGGGATGCATGAGAGGCAACCATACATTGATATTTCTTTCTCTCTCTCCTTCCCTTCCCCTTTAAAGATAAATAAATGAAATAAAAAAAAACTTGGGGTCAGTATGTGTAGTAGGAAAAGCCCAAATCTAACTATTTAAATGTGCATATACTATAAATTATTTGGCTTTCCATTCTTATTTAGAAAAATAAAACAATTGGCTATCCCTTCTTTATAGTGTCTCCCAATCCAAATGTTCTGTTATTCATTCTTTTTATAGATTGTTCACATGTAACGTGTTTTTTCCATAACTATCATTTACCTTTCCTTAATTTAAGACACTCATTTCTAATATATGTATATTTCAAATACTTTCCTGTTTGTTTATGTATTTTTCCTCCTCTTTCTATGCCTTTTGTAACTGAGGTTTTCATATGTGTTATTCTGGGTCTTTAGAAAAAGCTTAGTTTGTGTAGCTTTTGGTTATAAGAAAATTCAGTTGTTCTGTAAACTCAAGCACTTGGTAAATTCTGTTTTATATTGCTATACCTACAAGCTTGTCAAAACTTCCGAATATATTTATTTGCATTTGACATATATGTTATATTGACCCATCTGCCTTTACTAATAGTCAATCCTTTTTATAATTACCTCTATAAACGATTCTGATCCTCTGCTTCTAAAGAAACATGAATAGTCTCTAGGCTATGTGAAAGAGAAAGGCTATATAAGAAAACAGATGGAGGTGTTTCTAGATTAGTGCACCAAACATGAAAACAATTGAAGGTCAGGTGAAGTACATTGAATTTCTTTCTCATTGAACCAGCTTCCTGATTTTCATTATACCTTCTTGTTAGACCTCATGGAGCCCTCCCTGATTTCTTTCATGTTTAGCTAACAGCTTATTTTCATAACAGGTAGTATTCTGGCTACAGGGAGCTGTATATTTTATAAGCACTAAACCGATTCTGTTGCCCTCAGATGCAGTGATATACCAGTTGACATTTTATATTATATGACTACTATGTGGTAGGTAAACAGGGAATTAGTTTTTTAAAGTCCTATTGTGTATAGGTAAGTAAATCTTTAAGGGCAGAATGTTTGCATTTATGTTTCTTCTATTGCTGGCTATCTGTGTGACCTTGGACAAGGTTATTTAACAACTCTAAGCCTCGGTTTGTTTTCTATGGAATACAGATAGTGTTCATACCTACTTCACTAGTTGGTTGAGGTATAAAATAGATCACCTGTAATTTTAGCATTCAGTAAATTCACTGTGTGTGTGTAATATAAAACAACACAATCATATTGATGTCTATCGGCAGCTGCCATGGGTACCTGCTCACATTAGGTACTCAGAGATCATTACTTCATTGAAGGATTGGGTTCAGATGTTGATGAATTCATGATTAAAGGGTATATAGAATAAAAGCTGACCATTTTGTTATGGTGACCTTTGTGGATTGCAGTCGCTTTGTTTATTCTCTCTCTTGATTGATATGGTGTTAGATACTTATGAAGATGGAGAGAAACTCTATGGCTTCTGAAATTTTATCCTGCTTTTTTTTTTTGGATTTAGTCTTAGGTTTTAATGCTGAAAGATTCACATATGCACACTCTTGATACTGATTTTTCTTTTTTAGCCATTTATGATGTAAATATAAGTAGTTAAAATGCTTGGGAAATAATGACAGAAATTCCAGAGCAGCCACCAGATGGGGAAGCATTTCTAATGGGATCCTTTATTGAAAATGAAGTCATGAGAATAGAATTAACAATGACAAGTTTGTATTATGTTGCTGTATTTTAATACTTTTATTGTAAAAGCTGTTTTTATCTCAGAATAATGTGCCCCTTGAATGACATTCCCAAGACATTAGAGAATCTGTTTTCTGGAAATTTAGTGTGTAGTTAATGTCAAACTATTTTCTGGTCCTGTTTTCCAAGTCTTTGTCCTTGAAGTGCAAAGACTTCATGGACACGTGCCAAGCACACTTACAAAAGGGATGTATGGATGAATGAGAACAAGAGAGAAGAGGCAAAGCATTCGTATAGGAGCGAAGACATTTTGAAAGGCAGCCTGCTCTGCTGAAGGTTTATTCAGAAGCCATTGCAATAATACCATAATTTAGAATAGATTCTGAAGAATATACAGCAGAAAGCCAGTTTATCTGGTCTTCCTGTTAGAATCAGTTCTCTGTTTTCACAAGTATCCATGTCAGTGAGATGCTACAGCTGTACCTTTCATTTCTTAGAGATAAGATTTTTGGGGGTAACCTTTGCAGAATGTAGGGAAGGGAAGGTCAAAAATAATATACCCTTCACCTCATTGTTAAATAAATATTTGTGTATGTTTTGGTATCTTTCACTTAACTATCACATTCAGTAAACTAAGTGCATGAGCTAAGAATTTCTTTCCCCATTTTAGAGTAGAAAAATAAAACAGAAAATTTTATAGGTTACTCAGGATAACAAAAAAACTAAATTTTATTTTTGAGTTAAAAAGCTGTGTGTCATTCACTATTGTATTTCCAGTTTCTAGTATGGTGCACAAAGCACATGATCAAGAAATAACTTGCTGAATGAATGAAGGAATGAATACATACATACATGCATGAAAGAAAGAGTAAATAAACAAATGAATGATGATAGATTCAGAACACAGAACAGTTCTTTTGGATACTTGATAGTGCATCTTTCCCTTTCTGTTCTCTGTCACCTTCATTTATACTTAACCTGAAGAGAAAGGCATGGATTTAGAAATGTTAAGGTGTCAGCCTGGGAAAGCTTGTTATTTATGACATTCAGCACTTTGGCCAGCATGTGAGCATGTGATCTGGAAAAGAGCTAGTGGGAGAAAAAGAAAGTTAGCAAGATGAGCGCTTATTGAGTTGGGAGAGTAGAAATTACATTATTAAACAGGATCTAGAAATGAATGTGGACCCAAATCTAAATTGGAAGAGTGTTAAGAATGGAGAGAAGAGATAAGAGAAGTTGAAGTTTCTGTAGGCATACCTTGGAGATAATAAAAGTTCCTTTCAAGACGACAGCAATAAAGCAAGTTAAATTGTTTTTTGCTTCTGGAGGGTCTTGCCTTCAATTTGTAAAAAACACAAGCACTTTGAAATGGAATAAAGTGAAGTGCAATAAAACAAGGTGTGCCTGAATCTCTATTTGATGACAGAATAGAAAATATGGGTATTCAGATTCCCCTCAAACTATGTGGTACAAACAGCATTTACATAAGCATTTTTTCTTAGAGAATAAGGTAAGGGAAAAAGAGTTAAAAAGTATATTTAAATGGTTTATTATGCATATTTTTGAAACTAAATCTAAAAAGAGTTTGTAAGAAGAGCTAAATGCATTATAAACCATATGACCATGAATGATCATCAACATTTATGTGGGGGGAAATTACTGGGAAGTAACAATATAAATAAAAGTTTTGACCATACTAAAATTAATTTTTAGCAGTAGACTTCAAAGGATATAATTATGAAATAAAAATCAAAAAGCAGAAAAATATTTACACAGCTGATAATGGACTTGCACCCTGAACATGTGAGGAACCCTTACAACTCAATAAATAGGACAAAGCACACAATACAAAATGATCAAACAATTCTCTAAAGAAGATAGATGGATGATAAATAAGCACATGGAAAGAGGCTCAATAGCTTTAATAATTGGTAAATGTAAATTAAAATAAAAATGTATACAACATTTGTACTAGCATGGATAACATTAAACAATAACGGACAGTATCTAGTGCTGCACAGGATGGGAAGCAACGGAAACATTTGTGCATTGCTGGCAGGTGCGAGGAATGAGAAAGCTGCCATGAAACATACTCTCCAGCATTCCTGCGCCTAGATACTTAGTGAAGACAAATGAAAACACATGCCCCTCTCCCACCTCTGTGTCCAGGAATTAAAATCTGTACCAGATGTTTATGGTGGCTTTATTTATAATCACTAAAATTAGAAACAACCCACAAGTCCACCCGTTGATGAATGGATAACGGAACTGAGGTACAGCCATACATTTTATACATTCAACAGTAAAAAAGAACAGAATAACCCAAGCAGCAGCATGGATGACTCTGATATGCTTTATGCAAAGCAAAAGAAGTCAACTCAAAACTCTCCATACTGCATTATTCCATTTCTATGATATGTCAGGCCAAACAAAACTATAGGGCAGAAAATAATTGCTGGTTGTCAGGTGCCTGGCTGAGGAGCAGAGATGGAAATTATATCTTGATTGCATTGATAGTTAGTCTATTGTAAGCATTTGTCAAGAGTCATGGAACTGTATACCTAAGTTGAGTGATTCACTGTATGTAAGTTATACCTCAAAAGTAGCTTTAGCAATACCAATCAAATACTTAAATATTTAATGTATTTATAATAATAAGGTGAATGCACATAGCATGCTTATCTGAGAATAAAGTCTGTTTCTTGTGTCAGCAGTAAATACATGGGGACACTCAGACTGAGGCTTCATGAATTTCAAAGTATTCTGTTAATAAGATGCTTTATTCTTACTGACCGTCTGTCCCATTAGGAAAAATTAGCATATTTTTAAATAATATCTTAAAAACACTGAATCAAAAAAGGGGAAAAAAGAAGAGGAGAGAAGCCTCTGAAGACTTGAGTTCCTGAATTTTGGGAAAAAGAAAAATAGGGGAAAGAAAAAGGGAAGAAAAGGTGGGAAGGGCAGAATACACAAGAGAAAGAAGCTGCAGACAAGGAGGGAGGCTGGCATAAAGATGGGAGGATGGGAAATGAGGGCAACGGAAGGAAGTATTAATGAAAATAGCATGTTATGTGTTGAGCGCTTCACCAGCCACTGGGGTAAGAATTTACTTCCATAGTCTCACTTAATCATGACAACAACCTGACGGAGTAGGTACCATTGTTATTCCTGTTTTGCAGAAGGTAGAGTGGGTTTTAAGCAGGAGACATAGTTCTAGGCAACCTCACACACTAGCAATTCAGGTACCACTGCTGCCAAAGCTTGTGCTCTGATTCTCTGCCTAGAACTTCATGGTGAACACGCTGCTACTTCAGTGAATTATCGCAGTAATGTCAGCGAACTGTATGTCATACAAGGTGTGGCTGGATTGGTTTACATACCAGAAAGCAGTAAGAAATTAAATGGGGGAGGGAATTTGGAGCCGTCAACTAATTTTTGGTTTGGTCTAAAGCTAGAGTACCCTGGTATTCATTTTACAAAGAATCCTGTGTTTGGTGAGAACCTGTAGACTCTGGCATTTTTGGTTTGATTGTCCACTTTGTTATAGTAAAGGCCATGGAACCACAAGGTTTTCCTCATCGATTGTCCCTTTGGGGAGAAAATAAAAACAAATAGTTTTTGTCAAGAGACAGCTGTATTATTTCAAGCTGGATACTTTTATAGATGAATTATTCAATGGGGACCAATAACATAAAAAAGAAAATGATCACGAATTAAGTTGGTTTTGATATGCCTCAGAAATATTCATCAGTGCTGCAGGGTACCGCAAGGAATAGAAGACACTCAGATGATAAACTAGGACTTTTTTATTTTGATTAGCTAAATATTGGAGATATCACTGACCCTCATGGAAGAATCCTTCAGTGTTGCATCAGAAATATCCTAGTTCCATGGATAGACTTGAGTGGTATATAAAGATTTCAGTAGCAGATACCCAGATTTGGACTGATGGCATTTTCTGATTTGAATAGAATATAGTGAGCTTAGACTAAAAAAAACAATCTATCTTGATTGCTTGTAACAAAGATACTTGCTAAGGAACATTGGAGTGAAGTATAAAGAAGTAAGTCTATATTTTGTAGTGCTGCTTTTCTGCAGTTGCCACCAACTGGACAGGGACCAATTGGGGTTAATGGTGTTTGGCCTGAATAGCTCTACTTAGCTATCCATTAATCCCCAAAGAAATGTCCAGACCCTAAATTATTATTGATTCATTGACAAACTCTTCCAACTGAACAAACTGCGTATGTTAGACAATAACTCAGGACATAAGCATCTACTCTCAAAAGCTGCCTTAAGTGTATTCACACAAATTGAAAGTAGAGTGGAGAGGTACTTTATTGTTCAAAAAGACTGGACTTTGGGCCTTTCCCTTGGTAAGATTCTTGTTCAAAGGTAAGACATGCTCCAGGGATAATCCATTTGTTCATTGTTCAGAATATGTCATATTGAATCCAATTCTACATTGTGGAGAAAAGAACATACGTTTCACCAGCTATACATTAACCAGAAACGGAATTCATGTAACGGGGGAGAGAAGAAAATGATGACTGAACTTAAAAATCACCCATATTTGTGGGATGCAATTTTTATTCTACTTTGATTTTTTTAATTTAATACCATGTGACAGTACTGACTTAAATGGAAAATTTGTAAACGTTAAGAATAAATTGCTTATTGGATAATTAACGTATAAAGAACTAGTTAAAAACTCAAGTAGTGATAAAAGTGAAGGTTAAAACTGACTAGATGAATTTTTTTACTTTTGAATAATTCTCTTCCTCTGTCATAATTTAATGTTTTTTTAACTGCACAAGCCATATAAGTACATTGTAAAACATTGATAACTTATAGAAAGATATTGTTAAAGGGAAAAATTTTCTAACACTCCTATACCTTTCTCATTATGGTATTAAAAGCTGAACAATATGATTTTGGAGTGCAGCTTTTAAATATAAATATGTGTGTGTGTGTGTGTGTGTCTGTGTGTGAATTTGTTTTTGTTTAAAACAAATAGGATTACCCTACAAACATTTTTCTATGGGGGGGTCTGATTTCCTATGTTTTAGAAATATTATTGCTTCATCTTAATTTTAAAAAATACCTGTATATTAGTGTTTCTTAGTGTAGAACACATTTTATTGACTATTTCACTACTGGCTAAGATTTAGGTTATTTTAATTTTTATACTATTGAAAACAACGTTGACATGGATGGACATCCTGTATCATTTGTCTATATTTTACTCACACAGAATGCATATTTATTTATATGTGAATAAAAATTGTGATAGATTTGGAAGAATGAATTTGATAAGAGCTAACTACTACCAAAGTACTGTAGAAGAGATTCTCTCAATTTATGCTTGCATTCACAGTGCATTAAGTTTTTGTTTTAAACACCTCACCAAGACATGTTTTTCTTGTCCTCATCTGAATAAAATTATGTTGCTGTTTTGATACCTATTTCCCTGTTACTAGTGAGGGAGAGCATCTTTTCACACATTTACTGAGCATTTTCCCTTGTTTTTCTGTGACTTTCCTGTTTATTTCTTTGCTCTTTTTTTGGAGTTGGAGAATATTTTATTTGCTCTGGTTATTGACATTTTGTCAGTTATATAGGGAGCAAATATGTTCACCTTTACAAATTTAAATTTTCTTTTATTTTTATATGAGCAAATATATTTTCTTCATGACTTTGGGTTGTATTTCTTACTTGGCACAGGCTTCCATATCTCAGTTCTTTTATATTTTCTGCTAACATTTTTTATTTGCTTTTTCAACCTTCTTCTTTTTCATGGACTGTTATCTTATACTCCATAGTTTCTTCTTCCTTGGATTCTTTATATTTCATCACTAGAGTATAACATCAATTAATTCTTTGAATGGTTTTGTTGTTGATATTAAAATTTTTGAGTGCTTGTGGATTTTTTTAAAGTGTGTTATTTTACGTCTTGCTTAAATGTTGAAATGCTCGTGTTTAAGATTTTAGATTCAAAAGAAAATGTTTAATTTCGTTTTTCCAAGTTCTTCTGTTAGGCAGCATTGAAGATGAGAAGTCTGATACCAGTCTGAATTTTTTTCTAATATAGGTATTTTTTTCTTTCTCTATAATTTTTGCATTTTCATCAGAAAGCTTTAAAATTGTTTCACTTTTAAAAACACAATCTGTTAATCCCTCTACATGTCCTAACATTTTATCAAGATACCTGAGTCTTCTGTTCATATTTATCATCATTTGATAAACCTCTAAACCAAAAATAAGTGTCCTTAGTTAGGGAGTTTCATTTTGTCATATCTCTTCTGTTCTATCTGGAAATTAAGTTAGATGGGTTTGAGGACTTAACTAATCTGCATGTCTGTTATAACTTTTCTTCATTCATACATTCTGTCACTTGGGCCTTTTGCATTGCTTTCTGGAAACATTCTCAGATCAATCTTCCAATTATTAATTTGAGTAGTAGCTGTGCCCAATTGACAGATCAGATTTTTAGAGTTGTTATTTCAGAAAGGTTACACAGGTATCCTGCACTTCCTGGAAATTTGCATAATGCCACTTCACTAAGCCTGAGTTCAGCTGTACAGCCTAATAGCCGTAACCTTGGGAAAATGATGTACCTCCTCTATAGGTCATTTTTTTCATTCATAACATGGAACTAATATGGATCTTTATCTTTTGAGGTTCAAGATTTAATAAGAAGAACATACATAAAATTGCTTAGTATAGTACCTAAAATGTGCTTATTTCAGTAAGAATCCTTGGCCATGATGATGTTAATGACAGTGAGGCCAGTGATGGTGGAGGGTGTGGAGGGAGATGTGGAGGACTTGCAGGACAAGGTATGGCAGTAGTTTGTCATCAGGCCAGGTAGCCCTACATCCACATCCTCGATGACCACATTTATGACTTTGCTCGGAAGTGACTGTCATTGCTGCACTGTCCTCTCTCCTCCATAGCAGAGAAGAAAGTCAGGAAGATGAGAAGGGCTATCTGGCCCTGGTGGGCTTTTCCTGGTTGGAGCTTTATTTACTCTCAATTCTACAGCATTTTGCCCCCATGTGTATTTTAGTCTGTTCCAATCTTGAATCTACTTAACTCATTGTTTTTTCCTGTCTGTTTTCTATCCTGAAGGTTGTCCTCAGTCACTGCCACTCTCTCATTTTCTAGTACTTTCTTGGATCTTTTTAAAAGTGTGTGTATTTGGTCATCTCATGGATTTAGGGCAGTAATAAATATTAACAGGTATTGAATGAATTTTCAATGTCAGTCCAACTCCCAATAACTTTATGGGCAAATCAAACTCATGATACTGTGTAACTAAAACTTTCTTAAATCTGTTACAGGAGAAACTCGCAGAAACTCGGTTCTTCTTGCCAATGCAGTAAATAATGAAAGATCAGCAAGTCTATTAATGTGCAGTAAGGGTTTATTGGTGATCTATTCTCTTGAAAAAGAATGGGCCTAGCTAAGCTGGGGGTGGGGGCAGGAAGACATAGGTTTAGGGTCAAGCAGGGTAAGGGCAATGAATGCAAGGGCAGCCAAAGGTCAGGGTAGCAAGCACAGGGTTGGTAAGGGCTCAGGTAGCCAGTGGAAGTGTGGCCAGAGGGCGAAGAGCGTCAAGCCCCAGAATCCTTTGTCCTGAGGACATATATACTTGGCTGGGCAAGAGTTGAGTGGGAAGAAGTTACATATTGATTAACAGATAAAGGTAGTGCTAAATTTCCAGGACTGGGGCGTGAATACCCAAAGTTATTATGGGCTTCTTCCTTTAGGCACTGAGGGCCCCTTTTAGCCTTTTAGGCCTTGGGATGAAAGCACAGTTTCAAAGACTTTCTTTCCCAGGTAATGAGAAAGATAAACAGACTTTCAAGGACTGCTGAGTCAGTGGGTGGGACATGTCTCCCTCCCCCTCTCTGCCTTTGTTTGTCCTCTGGCCGCACATTCATAGTATTGTGAAAAATCTGTTCATAAAAAAATTCAGAATGAGTGAATTTTGTTTAGCTCTAAATAAAATGTGGGGTATACTGCAAGCTAGTTACCCCTTAAGATGTTTATCTTTTCAAATTACCCTATCCCATTTAGTTGATTTGTTGATATTCTCAAAACAAGCCTCTCTTTGCCTAACAACATTTTGGCAAAAATTTGAGCACAACTTTGGTGTCTTTGTGGATATTAAAGATTCAGGTGAATATAATTTTCACTTAGACCACAGACTGGTTCACATTTACTGAGAAAAAAACAACAATTAAAAATGTTTCTGAATCATTTATCCCTTCCTATTGCAGATAGAATCATCAGGCCTATGACTAGGCAGAAAAAAATCAAGTTTTTTTTCTTTATACGCTTCTCCTCTAGGAATCTAAGTCTCTTTATACAATAAGCAAATATATTAGGCAAAGTATATATACTATGGCGTAGGGATTGGTACATATCTTTGTTTTTCTTTAGACATCCAGGTAGTGAATTTTGGGGGTGTTGTCAGCCACATATACTCTGTTAACATAACTTGTTTTGTTGAATGATGTATGTAGACAAATAAATGTGGAGCCTTTCTTAGAGGTACTACCAATAATTAACAATTTGTAAATGGTCCTTTGAGGAACTCAGAACATAAGGAAATAGAGATGTCAGACAGGTGCCACTGGGTGGGGATTTTAGTACATTTTATCAGGTATCCACAGAAGTTATTGATTCAGGCTTTCCTGGAAACAAGGAAGAAACATTTTCTGAGCTGGAGAAGTACCTCGAATGCAAAGAGTACTTTCCATCCCCTCTCACTGGGGCGGTAATCTTAGAGATATAAACATAAGAACATTTAATTGGTTTTAATTAAATGGTAAAAAAGAAGCTAAGGTGTCTATACTGTTGATGTATCTGAGTTAATAATCAGTAAATGTTCTGTGATTTGCCTTCAGAGCTTCTAATATAACAAATTTAGAGTGAATTTTGATTGGTTAAGATGGCTTTAGTAATTTGAAGAATGTAGAGGCATACTGAATATATAAAACTCCAACATATTTTTATTTTTAAGGTATAAAGAATGACTGAATGAGTAAAAATGAATAAATTGGAGAAGAATGCAAATGGCTGATAACTCTCTGAAAGCTTCAGGAAATTATAATTATGCATTTAGAAGCCATAAAAGGCCAAATTTATTAGGCAGAATGGAAAAGTAAGAAGAGAATTTTAAGATTAGTTTATTAGTAGGTTGCTTAAAATATGAAAATATTATGTACATATTTAAATGGTCAAGTAGATAAAAAAATATGGACACATTTCTTATTGTTTTTAATACATTTCGAAGTTTCACATCTTTTAGTCAAAAACCAAGTTTTATCATTAAGTGTGAAAGGAAAAAAATTAGAGAAGATGTTGAAAGCCTTTGAGTTAAGAATGCTCCGAGTCCTTTCTGGACAGTAAAGCTCAGGTAAATTTTAGTTATTATGCGTTACTTACCATCTGTGAAGCACCTCCTATATGCAGTGCTCTGTGTTAATAATAATATTAAATGGTTTTTGATGGCAGGTTAGAATCATTCCTTAGACAGCCTAGGCTCAGAACATTCTGAGTGAACCGTTCTGAAATGTTCACAATGGTGAACATTCTGCAGTGAAGTCCAAATTAACTATTGATAAAAATACAAAACAGAATATGTTCAGTGCATGACTTGCTTCTTTAAGAAGGGCTTTTCATCAGTATAACTAAGAGTAGCAGAGTTGCCTAAAGTAATTTATTTCTAGAGCCTAATATACTTACCTTTTGTCCTTTAGAAATTATTTTGCAATTAAATTAATATCTCTATAAATAAATAGTTTTTATCAGCCTGTTAGTTATATTTTGCCTGCTTGTTTGTTTTGTTGTTTGGGTTCCTGTTAAAAGTAAGATCATATAGTATTTGTCTTTCACTGCCTGGCTTATTTCACTCAGCATAATGCTTTCCAGGTCCATCCATGCTGTTGCAAAGAGTAGGAGCTCCTTCTTTCTCTCTGCTGCATAGAATTCCATTGTGTAAATGTACCATAGTTTTTGTATCCATTCATTTATTTCTTGGCGCCTAGGTTGCTTCCAACTCTTGGCTATTGTAAATTGTGCTTCTATGAACATTGGGGTGCATAGGTTCTTTCGGATTGGTATTTCAGGGTTCTTAAACCAACCTATATCTTAGGATATAATTCTAGCAGTGGAATTGCTGGGTCAGAAGGCATATTCATTTTTAGTTTTCTTAGGAAATTCCATACTGTTTTCCATAGTGGTTGTACCAGTCTGCAATCCCACCAACAGTGAACTGGAGTCTCCTTTTCCATACAACCTGTCCAACACTTGTTGTTTGTTGCTTTGTATATGATGGCCATTCTGACAGGGACTAGAGGGAAGATGGGAGGGAATTTCAGGGAAAAAGGGGGAGGATTTACAGAAAAAGTATAAAGGATACATGGACAAAAACTAAGGGGGGTAGAAGTGGGAAGGGAAGTGGGGAGAATTGGGGGGATGGGCTGGGATGGGAGTAAAAGACAGAAAACTGTACTTGAACAATAATTAAAGAAAAAATAAAAAAATGAAAAAGTGAAAAAACAAGAAGAAATAGTTTTTAGGTAATCATCATTAAAGATCGCTCATTTGACTAAAATCAACCAGTTTTGTGAGCATCCTGATCACCAGTGTTTTGAACTGTGCATCTGAAAGTTTAGCTATTTCTTCACCGCTTAGATTTATCGGCTCTGGGGCTCTGAGTTGTTCTTGAGCCGTGTTTTGATCTGTTCGTGCCTGTTACGTATGAGGAGCAGAGCCTTAGGTGTTCACCAGGGCCGGGCTACCCAGGTTGCTGGTTTGTGATGCTGTATGTGGGGGCGGGGTCAGACCAAGCCCTTATTATATGAAATGTTAAAGGGACTTACCTAAGAAAAAGAAGATAAAAAAGATGAACAGTGAAAGGATAGCAAACTCACAGTTACTAAGAACCACACCTAAAATAAAAGCTAACTAAGAGGACAGCTAGATCAGGAACAGAACCATAGAAATGAAGATCACATGGAGGGTTAGCAACAGGGGAGTGGGAGAAGGAGAAGTGGGGAGAAGGTACAGAAAATAAGTAGCATAGACGGTAGGTAGAAAATAGGGGGAAGGGCAAGAATAGTATGGGAAATATAGAATCTAAAGAACTTGAGACACGTGGTCATAAACTAAAGGGGGGGAATGGTGGGGGGGGGGGTGTGCAGGGTGAAGGGGAATGAAGGGGGGGAATAGAACAACTGTAATGGCATAATCAATAAAATATATTTTAAAAAAAGATCACTCATTCGAGTTGGCAGGGTGAATTTTAAGATAAATCAGTATGACTTTTCTCCATTTCTTTTTGCCTGTTTGATATTTATTTCAAGTTTTTATAGTTCTCCATCCAGATTGAAATTGGAGTTAAGTATAAACCACCAAGGTGAACAATGGAAGCTCAAATGTTCTTTGAAATTTTAATACTAAAGAGCTTATGTTAATTGTATTCAATGATCTTTTTCTCTTTTCTTTAAAAGAAATATATCTGGATTTATTTATATGAATACCAGTCAACCATTGTTAAAAATCTTTAATCCTCTATCTATGTAGATTACAAACACATACACACAAACATCCATTCTTTATTTAAAAAAAAAACAAGTTAGACTCTGGGTTTGCGAACGTGCTCGTCATCAGGAGAAAATCGGTACTCTCTCTACTCCAGGATCCTTCTGTTGGTGGTTCCGATTTCCTCTTCTAATTCAAAAGCTGGCAGAGGCACTTAACTCAAACGATTTATTTTGTGGACTGTTCATCTTGTTAAAAACTTTTTAATCTATTTATTATTAATGACAAAAATGGAAACCAGAAATTTAAAAAAACAATCAATAAACAATGATTGATAAAACTGTTTTCCACAATGAATATATTGTATAGACTTTTTATGATTGTAGGAATTAAACATTTCAGAATCCAGTTTGTTGTTCTGGTGTTTTCTGCCTCTAGAAAGGGCTTATACATTTCTTCCATTCTAGATGATCCCAGAGAAGATTTCTACAATAATGCTTTAAATCTGATTTGGTGCTATATGTATACACTTTAGTGCCTTACTAGGTCTCTGTACCTAGAAGTAACAAGAGTTTAGGATAATTTGTTAAACAGGAGGGAAGGATACATTGAGATTTGTATAGAAATTCTTCTAACACAGGTAAAAATATGCAGGAAATACAGTCCAGTTAAAGTAAATATATTTATAACAAAGAAAGCCCCTGGGACAATAGGTTTAATTAATATCTTTTCTTCCATAAAGAAGTTTGGTGTAGAGTAACATTTGTGATAGTTAATGTATTACATTAGCATCTATACATTTTCTGGACCAATTAGAGATAATGCATTCTTGCATACATTTATTTACTCCCATCTTCTAAATTTGCCTCCTAACAAAAGTTAGTTTTACTTAAATGATTAAGATCTTACAATGATGCTCCTTACTATAAAAATTATCACCACTATTCCTATTTGATTAATATTTATCACTTATTCAAAATATAAAAACTAAAGAACAAAGTTTTTATACAGGTTGTACAAAGCAGCCTTTCAGAATTTTAAGCAATTCTACCTGATATGAAGAATTTTAACTCTAGTAAAACCATACTAATAATAGAAAAACTAAGAAACTAATATGCAAAACTAACTTAAAGTAGATTTTTGGCTTAGTTGAGCTCTTGGCCACCTCTCACTTTTTCTGTTGCATTTAGCAAATTTACTGTTATTTACAGAAAACAAACGATATCACGCAAAATATTTGGCTCCCAATCTTAGGACCACTTTCGTTAAAATGAGGACAAACAGATGTTTGAAAATACTATTTATGCTTCACCTCCCCCTTTAGGATAACAGATAATTACAGTTGATACAGAAGCAATACAGGAAAATATTACTGAATTCATTCAAGCCCGAATGGTATCAGTGGTTTCCTGAGTAGCTTCTCACTGCCTAAACAGGATTCCTTCTTTGTGAAACCCTGTGCAATATACCGAATGAGAACCTAGGGGGTTCCACAGGTTAGAAAAGGTCAATATTTTACACTTTGTAATATAAATTATATCCCCCACTCTCAGGATAAAGCAATCAAGAGAAAAAATAATTCTTATTCCTATACGTTTGCCTATCTGGCTTCTTATTCTGGTTTTATTGTGCATAACTGGCCACTATCCCAAGATGAGAACACCTGAAACTGGCAAGTTTCCAAGTTCTTTGTAAAACAAGAACACTGTGCTGAGAGTAGGGATGGGATTGCTGTCATGTCGTTCATTGGTGAGAAGTTCTGTCTCCCTTCCAGCTGGTGTAAATATTGCTTCTATTTAACTCAGCTGGAACATAAACCACATAGTCTTTTTCCATGATGGAGAGTCAATTGGTGTTATTTTTTTTAGTCACCAAATAATATACTGATGGCCATATAAGGTTATGTCCTTTCAGCCACATCAAGCTTTTTATTATCCCCCATAGTGACTAGCGTAATGCCAGGCATAAATGCTCAATAGATGCTAATTAAATTAAATTTAGAAAAGTCTAAAAAGGAATGTGGGACCTATGAATTATGCTAAAAATTATTCCCATGTAACTCTAAATACTTTATGTAGGAAAATAATGGAAAATTGCACTGTGAGGTCAAAAATTTACACTGTTCTTTAAAAACAGCAGTCTTGTTTTTCTGCTCTAAGAGAACGTCAGTGGGGTAGAATATTTCAGAGTATTACTGGTATTCTCAGAAGGGGACACATGTTAAGTGGCCTCCAGGGATGTCAGTGATTTAACAATGAACCACACCTTTTCTTTATCAAAATTCAAAAGGCGAAGCAGGACAGTGCGTGAAGAATGTCAAATACACATGCCCTTTAAATCAATGCTTTTGAAACCCGTACTTACTACTTTATCCATTTGTCCATTCATTCATGAAATGCATTTATATTGAAAACATGTATCAGCCACACATTATATTCAAAACAATCAGAAGGATGTACAGATTATAGTAATCAGATATTCACTCTAGCATAGTTTACAACATCAGAAGTTAGAAGGAAAGAGATCGGATATCTAATGAGAGATTTAGCTGAATCTTGATATACAATGATGGCAATGTTATACAGATATTAAAAACATTGATACAGGTTATGTAGTGTGTATTGGGATGAAAATATATTTGTTAGTATTTACTGAGTGAATAACGTGGGTTAGTAGGTTAGAGAATAATATTTAAGATGCTTGTTTATTTGAAAATAGATCTATCTACAATGTGCACATATTATGTCCATTTGTGTGCTCCTTTGTCTAGAAGGATATATACCAAAATTTTAATGGTCTTTTCTTTGGGGCAGCGGAATTACCTATCTTTTTATCTTCTAATTTGTTTACAATGAACAGATAGTTCTGGAACACTAAAAACAAAATTTTTAAACATATATGAACATCTGCAAGTTACAACACACATTAGAATGACCCCAAGAGAAGAGAGATTTTCTTTCTTAGGTTTGTTTTTTTAAATCTGCAATTATGAAACACTTGGAAAATCAAATCAAATAGAAAGAGTGTCTCCTTTTGAATGATTAATACATTTTTTAATGATTAATACATTTTTGAATAAGGCACATGTGTTTTATATATTTATGATATGACTTTTTTAAAGGATGCAGATTTATAATGACGTGAGTTAAGGTAACATAATAAATGCACATCACTTTCGGTTTTTACAAAGATAAGAGCCCTGACATGACTTAGATAAATTCCGTAGTCTGACTTAGGTCCTGGGAAATGGGTCAAAGGAGAGTAGGACTGTATTTAGTGATGTGGACAGGCCCAAATTACACTTTTATTATGTCATATTTTGGATGAATGAAGACATTCTTTTACATTAACTTTATTTCTCTCATATTTCACTTAAACCTATAGTAGTCCCTGAACAAAAATTTAAATAGTGGAGATTATATTTCTTTTTATTGGGTCATGTGCAGTCTTTGTATACATGAATATATTTTTAAAATACTAAGTGATTCACAAAAGTGTATACATAATTCTAAACCTGTATATACTATGTAAAATTATTTGTATTACATTAGTGTATATCATACTTTATAAAGTATATTCATATTAAAATATCTCTGACTAGATATTAAATACTTTTCATGGCTGTATAAAAAAGGAACTTTTCTGTCATTGAAAAAGTGAACAAAATAATCATGTCTGACACCAAAATATGGCTATAATTACATTTGTGAAACAAGCCAAGATGGTATAATAAATATGCTTTCAATGTTCTCTTTCCCATTTTAAAAAAAATTTATATGTGCTGTTTTAAAATGATAACAATGCACCCTGTCATGAATGATGAACCAGGAGATATTAAGCTTCATGAATTACTGTTTACATCATTTTAACTAAGTTCTTTTCAGCCTTATAATGCAATTAGGCTGTTTGGCTAATTAAAAAGTGCTGATTTTAAGAATATTAAGTTATGGCTTAAAAATGTCCAGTGACCTGTTGTACAATTAAATTCAACATGAGAATGCATGTCTGACCTTTGAGGGGCATCCTTTTTAATTCTACACAGAGGTAATGGAAGCATTGAATGCTTCTAGGCTACGTCTTCATTGTGAGTCTCAGGCATATGTAGCAAAACCCGCTCATTTAGGACATCCGGGATGTGATTTAATCGATTACTCCTTGTGGTATACTGAGTCTTCATCTTACAGAAATTCACACAGGGTCACATTTCCTGATTACTGTGAACTGACATTACTGAGATGAGATGGATTTTCCATTTTCTTCTCTATTATGAATTTAACTAGCTGCTCCTCTAGATTTTATGGTTACATTTAAATAGTATGGATGTTATCTTAGTTTAATATATATAAGCTATGTGCCTTCTCAAAACATAAAAGGATAACGTTTTGTAGAAGAAAAGGATAACTTTTTTGTCTAAAACATAAATGAAGAAAAATTGTTCATGACAAAGCAGTCCAAGAAAATGTTAAAAAAAAAACCTGTTAAATTAACCCAGCATCAATTTGTAAATCATTCTCAAAGAAAAAAAAATCAAGTGAATGAATTCCAAAAAATATATAAAAAATTAGAATCTTCCTAGAGGATTAGCCATAGTAGAGACTAAAATACACTCTCAGACACAGAGGCAGAATCAGTTCCTCTGTGTACCTATTGATTTTTCAAGAAAGAAAAAGGATATAAAACTAATTGCAAAGTAAAATAATAGAATGCATCTTAAAAGAGAATGGAGAGGCATTAAAAGCCAAAATAGGTCTTCATCGTAATATAGTGGCAACACAGGAATTATTGGTAACAGTGCCGTACAAAGGATTAATATTACACACAGATCTCTATCAAGGGAAGACTCATATTTTTTTAAAAACTATATAAATGGGTTTTTTCCACAGTGACCCTAAGCCATTGCTTATTCAGGCTTGTTTTCTCACAGCCTTTCTAATAGTGAGCAGTCTTAAAGGAATGTGCATGATTTCTTCTCTGTCGTTGACACTGCTCCCTGCACAGCTATCTGCTTGGCCCCTCTTGTGCAGTCTGCACTCCGTGGTAATAGTTATGCCAAAGGGTTGGGGTAATCAGGTTGATGACTGAGGATTCTCCAGGTTGGTGGAGAGTTAGGGCCACATGAACCCAAGGAATCCTCAGAGGTCAGTTCTTAAAAAAATGGACATAAAGCAAGGCCATAATTGCACATGTACACACAGGTAGGATTTATCTTGTCAGAAAATAGACGTAAGGCTATTTCAGCAACAGCATATGAAATAAAACTCAAAGACAGAAGTGAATAAGGCATGTTCAGAGGACGTAGAATAGAGTTCTTTTTTGGAAGCAGAGTTGTTTTTAAGGGACAGTAGAATCACAGCTGAGTTGTTGAAGACATTTAAAGCCAGGTTGCATTTGTTTTGCAGGCAATGGAGAGTTTTAGAAAGGGATTTGTGTGTGCGCACACCTGCACAATGGTTCAGTTAAGTCCCTGTTTTCCCAAATGCACCTTGCTTTAGATCAGCAGTTCTCAAACTTTTTGGTCTCGCGATTCCTTTATATTCTTAAAATGTATTGAGAAGGGCTTTTGTTTATGTGATTATGTTCATTGATATTTATTGTGTTATAAATTAAAAGTGAGAAAAATTAAAAGAATATGTAAGCATATCTTCCATTAGCTCTCAGAGTGGATGACATCATCATGTTGTGTAGTTTCTAGAAAATTCTAAAATACACTCAACAGAGAATGAGAGTGAATAAGGCAGTTGATGTTTAAGCATTGTTTTACATTTCTTCTTTGACTTCGTGGCTCTCCTGAAATCATCCTGAACACACCAAGACATCCCTGAACTGCATCTTAGAAGAGAAACATTACTTTAGGGGATCATATGACATAGGTGGTAGCTCCTGATTAGTCCCTTTGGAGTAGAATTAAATAAAATGAAACAAAATGAAAAGAAATGGAAGAAATGAATGCATTGCAGGTATGAAGGACAGAATTTTTTGGTGAAATTTAAATTACATTTGTCTCTGTGATCATGTATTTTGTCATAATGTAAAATATTTTTCTTATTTTACTAGTTTTACTTTTAAAGATTTGAATATTACCTTTTCAAGTTATATTTAGGGTAGATTTAGTCTTTATTGGCATGAGGTTAGATTTCGGGTAGAACTAAACACAGCTGGGAACAGCTACACAGGCATGACATGGAGGTACTGATTAAGAAAATGCCGTAACCATGCATAGATAACTTGTTCAAAGAAAGGGACGGCTAGCTCTTGGGTATCTGTGATGAGAAGAAAAGTCCTGAGTGCTTAGAGCGAGGCCAAAGCTCCACTGTCAGACAATAAGATGGTCAGCAATTTTAGGTCAACTTTTCCTTAAATATAACTATGTCTCATATTCTGACAAATACGTTATTCTTTGCAGTTCCATTAGCACAAATCCTGACCTCTTTTTTTCATATCCTGCTGAGTAAGCTTGAAAAGCACAATCCCCAGGTACTGGTCTCTTTTTGCTTTTCAAGCCCAAAGATCTGTCAGGCATATGTTCTATAGATGTGAGTGAGTCATAGTCAGAATGACAGCAGTATGGATTAGAAGCTCATTTCCTGTCCGTTGCCTGGCATTTTGTACAAAAAGTCCTTATTAATCATCACAAATTTTATTGAAATAATCACACTGTATTTACATCATAAGAAAAAAGTGGCAATTTGAATAATTGAGTGAACTTTAGTTGGGGATGATTTGTTTGATATTAAAAAAAACTAGAGAGCCTCAATAACCATGTTGTTTGCTTTGAAATTCATTAATAATGACTAGAATAAATGGCAAAAATGTGAAGGTAACATTATAAAAATTTATCTCTTTAGTAATAAAGATTTGGTTAAACCAAAACTGTTTATTCAGAGGTGAATAAAGATGTTATTTATGCTGTCTCTAGGATATTTGGGGAACTTCAAAAGCTTTATAAATCTCCAAAGATAGCACCATTGCTTATAGATAAAGCTTAAGTTCAAACTCTATACAGTAATCGCTCTATATTCATGGGGGATATTTTCAAGACCACTTGTGGATGCCTCAAACCACAGGACATACTGAATCCTAATCAACTTCTTAAATTCTGTTGCAAGTACAGCAGCAGCTTCTTCATTGGCAGACTTGGGCTCTTCAGTCTGCATTTGAATCTGGAACCATCTGTTACTTGCAGTAAATGGGTTGGTGTCATTCTTTTAGGGGTTCCCTTTATGAAATCTTTGCATAGGCTCAGTGCATTTTGGTGAAACTCAGAGCATGTTTTCTGTTCATGTCTTTCACCCACACTTCTAATGCCTCTTCCATCTTAACTAAGCTTGTACCACATACTGTGTCAGTAACTTTTGCAGTTTGAAGTGCGAGAGCAAAAATATTATAAATATTTTCCCAATATCATGCATAAAAATCATTTTATCATAGATCATAATCAACTCAGCATATAATATTTTTCCTTATTAAGTGGGGAACTTTTACCTTTTCACTTAAAGGAAGGGCTTTAGGGCTTCTCCTTGGCATGTCCAAATTGCCAGCATCAGTAAGTACTCTTGCATCTGGGGCCACTGGAGTCATTGTTTAATAAAATAAGGGTGACTTAAAGGCAAGCACTGCAAGGCCATGGCAGGTAGCACATATGCTAGGTGGTGGATAAGTGTGGGGATGCTGGACGAAGCGGGGATTCCCACCCCTGGCAGAACAGAGCAGAACAGAGCAGAACAGCATTTCATCACACTACCGAGAATGGTGCACAATTTAAAACTTAGGAATTGTTTATGTCTGGAATTTTCCACTTAATATTTTGGATCCTGTTGGCCTTGCATGGATAACTGAAACCAAGGAAAGCAAAACAGTGGGTGAGGTGGAACTACTGTACTTAAATTCTTCTACTGCGTTACAACATTGGGACAACTGTAACAGAATAACAATTTTAAAAAAGGAAAAAATAAAGCTTGTAAAAATATTCTTCCCTTACATTAACAGAACTTCAAAGAGCTGTTGAAGGAGGTCATGATTCCACTCTAGTTTGGGTTAGTTTCACTTCATGTAGAGGATTATATTTTGTCGGTTATTAGCACACTTCAACAGGAAATCTAGGAAGTATTGAGTCAAGCAGGCGAAATGATGAAGAGACTATAAAATCTTCATATACAATCTGTGATTGAAGAAACAAGAAATGTTGATACTAAAAAGATATGATGCCTGAAGCAAATGATTCTTGTCTTCAAGTGTGCTTAGTGGGTGTTTTTTATTATAATTAAACTCAGGTATCTTTAAGACAAATAGGGATTTCTATGTAGGGGTTGCAATTAAAAAATCATTATCCTTTGAAAGACTGGCTTCTTGCTTAAGAGCTTCGCAGGGACAGTTCAAATATATCTGCACTTGTCTGGACATTTGCTCTTGCTTGTATTTGCCACTACTCCTGAGGGAGCCAGTCTGAGTAGCTTAGCTGATAATATTATCCATTTGGGGAGAGTGCTGTGTCCTTGGCCACTTTTAGGATTGTCAGCCAGCCTCTGAAAGAGATGCTTGTGGATCAGGGTCCTCTTCCTGGTTTAATCTCTGTGCTAAGAATTTCTGAGTAGGAGGTCACAGTTAGTTATATTACAGTTGAAATGGGTAAGTCAGACACGAAAGGTGCCATGACCAAAACACCTAGTATAGACTGTCATGAAGAAAAGGATATATGATCAAGGGACAGGGCTACCATGTGCTGTTACACATGTTGTGCCCTGTGTTAGGGCATGTAGCTGAGAGGGCAAACGGGGGTTGGTTTTCAGCTTGCATTCAGCTCGTCCAGTCTCCCCTCCAAGTGTTGTGTTTGTATGTGGAGGTGGCTCATTTTCCCAGTCCCACCATCTATATGCCTGGTGTCCGTGGCATAATAATAGATCGTAGTCACAGTGAAAGTGGATTTCAGGCCGGTACAAAGTATTAACATATGTTTATCTAATTAATCACATTTTTATTTAGCAGCATAGGTATTTGGAGAATTTCTTTTCTCAAGTATGGATCTTTCCAAATGAAGCATAGAAACATATCCACAAAATTTACCTTCCAATTTAGGGTGTTCACGAAATTCTTGTTAAAATTCTTAATAAGATTTGTTTCAAAGCAATTATTATGAGCCAGATAAGTTATGAGACTTAGTTGCCTACAATTAATAAGGCTATTTTTGAGTCTTCAGCATACCTTTTCTTTTATTGAAATCCCCAGTGAAGGAAGTGAGGGATATTGACAGTCTCTTGGGGAAAATAAAATGGACAGTTTAAGCTGCCAGACCTGTTCTAGCAAAGTGGCAGCAGGAGCACTGAACATGGGTGCTGACATTGAAAGGTAAATAAAAGAGAAATTCTTCCATAAATTAGTGAATCTGTATTTATATTGTCTTGAGAAGGAATTAATCAGGAAATATCAAACATCAACTATATAATGTTTGTAGAATATTATGAGGACTCCAGGCCCGCATTTTCCAGTGTGCACGTAAATGGGTTCATTGGGTTCATTGTAACTGTCAGAAAGATGGAATTTGAAGATGTATAAAAATATAAAGAGGAAAAATGGAGTGTTTTTCAAGAAAAAAAATCTCTCCTAAACTATTCTATGACATCTGAATCATAGAATTTCAGTTGCTTGATGATATAGGAATTAAAACTGTGTTATTCACTTAACAAATATAGTAGCTATCTACTTTGCATTAACGTTGGAGGTACATACTGAGATAGGACATGACTGGTTCTTGCTTTGGGGGAGCTTTCCTTAGAACAATAGAAAATTATACTTTTCAAATATGGTAGGCCATTATAAAATTGAGGTTTTCAGCTGTACCTTTTAATGTCAGCACAAGTGTTGGTTAGGGTAATGATTTTATAATCAACTTTTAGTTTATGATGACACTCCCCAAAAGATTGTGTTTTTCAGATAATTCAGCTTGTGTTGGGGGGTGGGAAATATAATAGTAATAAGCAAAGCTCAGAAGAAGCACTTTCTAAAAAGACAGACAATTTAGTTCAATTGTTCTTTTTAGATTCATGGAAAAATGGAGATCATTAGAAAAAACTCTATTGTAATTTGGTAGCATGAAATACAAAGATTTGTAGGTTGTTTTATACTGATAGTCCCACAACTTGAATCAAATATGACAAGCTTAGGCTTAATTTTTTTTATTTATGACAAGATAGTGAACTTTTAGCATCTATTTATTTGTTTTCCTTCAGGCAATCTTAATGATTTTTTTCTGATGGTATACAGTAGCTATTAACAATCAAATTTGAAATTAAGTATAACTGTTTTTGTAGGGTCCTTTAAATGTTTGGATTTTCTCTTCTTCTTACTGTTCATTTTCATATAAATTAATTCTTAGTTTGGTATTGAGCTTTTCTATACTATAGAACCCCAATGTCTGTAGAAATCTAACTAGTGAAAATGCGAGATACCAGATGTCTTGATTTTAGTGAAATGTCCTAGTAATATTTAATAAAATGCTGTGAACTTTCCATACTAAGCTTTGATCCAGGTGTGATTATTGAATAAATAGATTAAAAAGTTGTTTTAGTAGTCTTAAAGGTAGATATTCATACAGGTTAAAAAAGTCTTTTCTACTTCTTGAATGTTTTATAACAACTCCTTTTGCTTTAAATAGTTTGGTGAAATCCAAATTATAATGCATTTTCTGCTCAAAACTGTCTATTGCTAGTAAAATTCTTTCCTGAAAGATATTAAACCCTTATAAGATCCACTGATAAATTACTGTCATAAATTAATAGCTAGGTAAATTCATTAAGAGAGTTTATAATTATCTAAAGTCAAACAACAACATTTATTAATCATTTTCTATAAGTATGGCATTTGAGATACAAAGATGAGAAAATGAACAATGTTGTTTCACTACCTGATATGTGCCAGCCATTCTCCAGTTTGGAGATGCAGAAGGAAAACGAAAAGATAAGTACAGTTTCTTCATCTTTATTTTTTAGTCCTTAACTGAGCACACTTTTTTATAGCTTTGAGAGAGAGAGAGAGAAACATGAATGTGAGAAACATGGACTGCCTGTCTTCTCATATGTGCCACGACCGTGGATAGAACCCACACACCTTTGGTCTACAGGATGATGCTCCTGCCAGCTGAGTCACACTGGCCATGACAGCACAATTTCTTCTTGTAGGGGTCTCACATCATTGGGAAATAAAATCAATATATTATTAAAATATTAATTAATGATGTGTGATCTGCAGAAAATTAAAACAGTGTACATGACTGACTTGGGTGGGGACTTGCAGTGGGTGGTCTGGCAAGCTTTCCGTGAGCACATAACTGAAAGGCAAGTTGGGGCCAGCACGTGCAGTTCAAGAAGAGCATTTCAGCAGAGGAAACATGCCAGGCAAGGGAACTAAGGTGGTAAAAGGCTTGGAGTGTTCCTGGGATTGATGACTGGGGCAGGAGATGAGGAAGAGAAAGTAAGGAAAAAATGGAAGTAGGATTACAGACCAGGGTATGTAAGGCATTTGAATATTATTCTAACTAGTATGTCTTTTATTTGGGCAGTTCAAAGCAGAAGAGTGATATGATATAACATGGAATGAAGATATGACCAATGGAGTTGGCACAATAAAGATTATAGGAGCTTTTAAAAGAAAGATTAGGGGATAATGGAGACAAAACCCAACTGGAGCAGACTGAGAGAAGACTCAGAAAGAGGAAGTAGAGGCAGTACCTAGCCAAAATTTTCTGTGAAGAAGGGCAAAGACTAGGCACGACTAGGGGAAATTGGGTTCTAAGTAGATTTTTTCAACTTTTAAATCAAAAAATATACTGTAAACTTCATGAATGTTGATGTGTAAAATCTAATAGAAAAGGGAGAATTTGTGATTTAAATGAATGATTTCTTCTTGTTCGGAACAAAAATATTTAAATCACAGAATAGATGCGATCCATACCACCATCACAGGAGTTGAAGTTGTCTTCAGGTGGGTAAAAAATAAATTTACCTACCATAACAGGAGGGAATGCCAAAAGTGTATTATATGGGTGAAGCTGTTCTGGTAGAACTAGTGGTCAGAAAATAGGTCACGTCCATTTTCTCAGTGATTAAGTGAGTGGACTGGGTACAGGAGGTTTGAGAAGAGTAGGAAAGATGAATAAAAAGATTTCAGTAATGTCACTAAGCATATCAATGAATAACAAATTGTCACAGGCATTATAAAAAAAACTTTGAAATATGGATCACATTGCCTTGACTGGATCACATACAGAATTGAAAAGAGGATGCACAGATGCCTTTGTGTAGATGATCAAAGAGAATGGATAGGGCCAGGCTTTTTGAGGACGTTTGCCACCACCCTTCACAGAACTCTCTGTCCACTTACTCAGAAGGATTTGTTAATAATATCAATTTATTTTTACTTTAAATCACCTAAGCTCTCCTTTTAAAACTACTCGGTTTCCAAAGGTAGAAAGTCGTCCCCTAGTGATTTCCTTAATTATTTCATTGAGAGGTGTAATCATTACTCACGAGCTCCATGCATGCTATTATCGCCATGCTAAGTTTAGCCTTTGATATTTTCATTCCATAATTTTAGCCTACTGTGAGATAAATGAGCAGAAAAACCAACTGCAATAATGTGGACTCATCACATTTCTAGAGCTAGAAAAGACCTTGGAAATGATGCAAGTTTCCTACTTTTGCCAGAAAAAACAAACCTACAGGGTGAAGTGAATTAAACGTCGGTCCCTTTAACTGCAATGCTAGGAGGACAAGGGGGCTTCCCCATTCCAGCCCTCGGCCCTCTCTTCATTTAGCACTTAGTTCAGAGTAAATATCTTTTCATTTTCAGTCATGACAGCTATATAAATGTACATTTCTTTTTCTGCATGTTGGGTCCTTCATGATTATTGGACCTCTTCCAGTTTTCCAAACATCATCAGCAGACATGTTTCTTTAAAAACTTGGTGGGAATGGCTGGGGGGGGGCGGTAAAAGCAGACAACTGTACTTGAACAACAATAAAATAATTTTTAAAAACTTGACTAATATCACATTTTAAAAGAAATATTATAGTGTAAATTCATCTGCACTGTGAAAAGTGACTGTACTGTTCAGATGAGATGATAAATTTAACTAGAAGTTGTTCAAAGGAAGATGTTAGAGATGTCTAATCACTATGCTGTATTCCTGATGCTAATACAAAATAGACTGAATGTAAACTATAACTGAAAAAAATTTAAAAATATGTTAGAGGAAACACAGGATTGTAAATCATTTGGATGTGTTTGTGTGACATAAATGTAGTTAAATATCAAGACTCCATGTAAACCTGTATTGTCTTTTAGTTAAAGTATGTCTTACATATCCATTTGATTCTCAGAGACTTAAGTTATGTATCTGAATTATAATTAGCAAAAGTTCAGCACCCAATGTGGGATTAAAATAGGGAAGAGAATTAGATATTGAAAGAAACTTGTTTTAATTTAAAATAACATTACTTTAAACAATAAATTGGAGGATGATATTTCAAGAGCATTTTTAAATCAGTTGTTGACAGTTTGATCTGATATAGTTCTAGGCATCATAAAAATGATTATCACAATAAAGCATATAGTTTAAATATATCAGATGGCAATAGCTAATACAGTTATGTGATTTAAGAAGAGGTATTATCTTGTTAAATTAAAATATATTATTTATTTTTCAGCAATAGAGAGATATGATTTATTAATGCACATAGCAGTTGTAGTACACTTTCCAAGGAAATTGAAGTATGTAGATTTCCCCTGCCCATTAATTTCCATTACCGCCCCTTCATTTCTGCCCACTGGCAGACAGTCTCCCAATGCAGCATTTGCCTCTCATTTGCTGTTACCCGATGTTTAGTGAATCTCACTCACAATCTTATCAAATGGCATGCGCTAAATTTTTGGAAATCACATTAAAATAGAGTTTCTAATTGTGAAGAAGTAACATAATAGGAAGCACAGAATGTCTTTCTAATGTAATGCCTATTAAGGCATCCCCATTCGGAAGAGAGTTGAGGACTGTGTTCTTTGCCAGAGAAAATGTGACCTATTCCTCATCATGCCTAATAAATGCCCAGGGGAAAAATAATGAGGCCCTCTGTTATTGACAGGGAGAAGCTGAAGGAAAAGCCTAGACCTCCAGGCTACAGGAATGCTCTTAATTATAGATGTTATTATTATTTTTTTGTTTTGTTTTTTTAGTCTCTGTTGTTATTGGAGCAAAATTAGAGGTGGCACTATGTAGAAGATTTAATTGGCTTCTAGGAAACTCTATTAGAAATTCCCAGCGCTGAGCATTTCTTAACAGCAAAAGATTATACATACATGGCATTCTTTTCTATATAAGTAAGATGCATGAGTGTTTTAGAGGTTCGTGAATTTGAAATGCAGTCTTAATTTTCAAAACCATATTATATGGAAAGTGTTCAAATTAACTGGGCTAATTAAAGAAAAAAATTTAAAAATAGGTATTTGTATTGCAATTAAGAAAAAAATATGCCAAAGCTAGTGATTCTGTATCATATGACTGGTATTTTAAAAGTCTCCATTTTATAGTAAAATGGATGAAAATGGAGAATTAAAAAACAAAATTCTATAGGACAGAAGCCAGCCTGACACGGAAAAGGAGTGGTGGGCCTTTCTCTGTCCTCATGTGAAAAATTTCACTTTAACATATAAAAATAAAACTTTGTACATTTCTGTAAAAAGCAGGAAACTAGCATGAATACTGAGGTCTACTTAAACTAGAAAAATCACATTCTTAAATCATATTTTAATCAATAAACAAGTGTTGGCAAGGATGTGGAGAAAGGGGGACCCTTTTACCCTTCTGCACTGTTGGTGGGAATGCAGATTGGTGCAGCCACCATGAAGAGCAGTATGGATATACCTCAAAAATTAAAAATGGATCTGCTATTAAACCAGTGACCCCACTTCTGGGAACACATCCAAAGGAACCCAAAACACCAATTCAAAAGAACATAAGCATCCCTATGTTCACTGCAGTTATTTAAAATCACCAAGATATGGAGGCAGTCCAAGTGTCCATCAATGGAAGAATAAAGAAAACAACTATGGGACATTTACAAAATGAAATACTACTCAGCTTTTAAAAACAAGAAATTTTTACCCTTTTCAACAGTATGGATGGACCTGGAGAACATTATGCTAAATGAAATAAGCCAGTCAGAGAAAGACAAATACCATACGATTTTACCTATATGTGGAATCCAATGAACAAACTGAATTAACGAGGGAAATGGGGATATACTCATAGATAGAGAGCAGGATGACACCTGGGTGGGGGGTGGTTGGGGGTGGAGGGACTGAACAAAAAGGAAAAAGGACTCAGGGATGTGGACAACAGTGGTTACTGCAGGAGGGAGGTATCTGGGGACTAAATGGTAATGGAGAAAAACACAATAAAGATTAAATTTTAAAAAGAGGGAGAAAAAACTACATTTTGCTCTGGTCAGGTGACTCTGTTAGGAACATCCTCCTTTACACTGAAAGGTCATGGGTTGACTCCCAGCCAGGGCACATGCCTAGGTTGCCAGTTTAGTCCCAGCCAGGGCATGTTTGGGAGGCAACCAGTTGATGTTTCTCTCTCATAGGGATGTGTGTGTCTCTCTTCTTTCTTTTTCTTTCCCTTCCTCTCTCTAAAATGAATAAACATATCCTTGGGTGAGGATTTAAAAAAGTGTAATCTTTTATTTATTTCCTTTGGTTATATTAGTACACTTATTCATGCATAAAATTTATTAAGATCTGTTAGTTACTTAGCGTTGAAAACCATGGTTTATGTCTAGCCAATTATCTGATATGGCACCAAAAACATCAATAAAAGATTTTATAAGTTCTATAAATTTATAACAAAAGCAAAGTTTTTTTAAACTATGCAAGTGAAAGTAAATGTAACCTGGCCATTAGATAATCATTCAAGTCACTTTGTAATATTGAAGTTTTAATAATGTAAAGTCAATCAAAAACATTAGTTAGAATGTATCATCATAAAAAGTAATTTAATGAATATTATGCAAAAGTCTCTCAAAGAATATTCTCTGCCAGGTTTGAAAGCAGAGACCTGTAGAGATGATCTCTAAACCTGATAATCTCTATTTTATGACAATGCATTCATTACTTCTATGTATTCATGTAGCTAGTAATTTTATTTATTCATATAGCCCAAAGAACTGTCTTGTATTTGAGTGAAATAAAAGTTTGTGTTCAAGAACTTGAAATCTTCTTAATGTAAAAATTATTTTAATCAGATAGTTGTATATTGCATATATAATACAGATAACCTTCATATGCATCATGCATATGCACACATGTACGCCTGTATAACACATATGTGTATATGTGCATGTGTCTGTGTATATGTATGTACATAGTAAATTATGGTGCTATATTAAGATGTTTCATAATTTTGAGCAAATAGAATGGCTATGAAAGTCATATAGTTCTTTTCTCCCTTAACAGGCTCCACCAGGGATTCTTTAATCAGTTGTTTAGTGAGAAGTACATCTAAGTAATGTGTACTCAGCTTTCAAGATGTAAAACTGGTTTATGTGTTTATTATTTTTTCTTAACTTTAAATCCAGTTACCTGGGCCCTGGCTGGTGTAACTCAGTGGTTGAGCCCAGGTCTGTAAACCAAAGGGTTGCAGTTTGATTCCCAGTCAGGGCACATGCCTGGGTTGTGGACCAGGTCCCCAGCAAGGGGTATGTGAGAGGCAACCACACATTGATGTTTCTCTCCCTCTCTTTCTCCCTTCCTTCCTCCTTCTCTAAAATGAACAAACAAACAAATAAATAAATAAAATCTAAAAAAAAATCCAGTTACCTGGGCTCAACAAAAAATCCAAAATATGTTGCATACTTTTCATATTTAACTCCTTTAAGTTAAAAAAAAATATTTAGTTCTTAGACACATGAATAGGAACTGTTCTATTAACTGACTTAATGAAAGTTGGAATCTGATTAGGTTTATATATATAAAACAATATTAGTATGCAATTATTATGTAATATAATATATAGCTATATGATTATATGACAATATTTGTATGCAAGAATATATTATACAACAATATTCTTATGTGAAAGTATACCACCTGAAGTAAAGCATTTATGGATATCTGCCACATGATAACGTGTAAAGAAAATTGGGTCTCCATGAAAACTTGTCAGTCAACTTCATGCAAAATGAATGATATCATATATGTTTTGTTTTAAATTATGTGACTTACTTTACAAAATGCATAGTTCTTTTGGACACAAAGTGACTGATCATAATTATTTTCTACATCTGTGCATTTGTAAATTAGGTTTTCATTGAAAAGGACACATTTTAGGAAAAGGAAAAAGTTGGATCTTTTAACTGAAAAACCAAACTAATTTTTGTATTTTCCATCTTCAAGCGAAGAGACAGAATACAGATTTTCTAAGCTGCAACATACTGACAAAAAATTACTGGTGATTACATTATTAATTTAGTGGTCACCTGTTTCATAGGGACTTATTTTATAGGTGGTCACAACTTTCCAATTGCTTAAAATAAAATACTGCTTGACTTCCGGCCAAGATGGAGGTGTAGGCAGACATACTGTACCTTCTTGCACAACCAAAAGAAGGACAACAATTTAAAAACAAAAAAAAGTAAAACTGGCAGAAAATCAAACTGTGTGAGTCCAACAACCAAGGAATTAAAGAAGAAACAGACCAGTAGGATGGGTAGAGATGGGCAGCTGGGCGGAGAGGACATGCGGCAAGGCTACAGCTGGCAGATCCAGTGAAACGGTGACTGGTGGAGCGGGCTATCTCACATTTGCACGCACAGATAGACTGGAAGGAACAGCTGAGGAGTGAGACAGACCAAGCAACCCAGGGCCCCAGTGTGGGGAAATAAAGCCTCAAAACTCTGATTGAAAACACTGGTGGGGGTTGAGGCAGCAGGGGGAGAAACTCCCAGCCTCACAAGACAGTTCCTTGGAGCAACCTACAGGGCCCTAGAATGTACAGAAGCCCACCCACTGGGAAATCAGCAGTAAAAGGGCCCAATTTGCTTGTGGTTCATGGGGGAAGTGACTGAAAACTGGCAGAAAGCAGAGATAGTGCCATTGTTCCCTCTCAGACCCCTCCCCCCACATAGAGTGACAAAACGCAGCATCGTGGATTGCCCCACCCAGGTGAACACTTAAAGCTCCACCCCTTACTATGTAACAGGAATACTGAGAAAAAAAAAATGGCCCAAATGAAAGACCAGATCAGAGCTCCAGAAAAAATACAAATAAGCAATGAAGAAATAGCTAACCAATCAGATGCACAGTTCAAAACATTGGTAATCAGGATGCTCACAGAATTGGTTGAATTTAGTCACAAATTAGATGAAAAAATGAAGGCTATGCTAAGTGAAATAAAGGAAAATGTACAGGGAACCAATAATGATGGGAAGGAAACTGGGACTCAAATCAATGGAGTGGATCAGAAGGAAGAAAGAAACAACCAAACAGGAAAAAATGAAGAAACAAGAATATAAAAAAATGAGGAGAGGTTTAGGAACCTTCAGGACATCTTTGAATGTTCCAACATCCGAATTATAGGGGTACTAGAAGAAGAAGAGGAAGAGTAACAAGTGAAAAAGTTATTTGAACAGATAATAGAGAACTTCTCCAATCTGGCAAAGGAAATAGACTTCTAGGAAGTCCAGGAAGCTCAGAGAGTCCCAAAGAAATTGGACCCAATGAGGAACACACCAAGGCACATCATAATTACATTACCCAGATTAAAATGAAGGATAGAATCCTAGAAGCGGTAAGAGAAAAGGAGACAGTCACCTACAAAGGAGTTCCCATCAGACTGTCAGCTGATTTCCCAAAAGAGACCTTACAGGCAAGAAGGGGCTGGAAAGAAGTATTCCAAGTCATGAAAGTCAAGGATCTATATCCAAGATTGCTCTACCCAGCAAAGCTTTCATTTAGAATGAAAGGTCAGATAAAGTGCTTCTCAGATAAGGTCAAGTTAAAGGACTTCATCACCACTAAGCCCTTATTATATGAAATGTTAAAGGGACTTATCTAAGAAAAAGAAGATAAAAAACATGTACAGTAAAAAGACAGCAAACTCACAGTTTTTAACAACAACACCTACAGCAAAAACAGAAACAAACTAAGCAAACCACTAGAACAGGAACAGAGTCACAGAAATGGAGATCACATGGAGGGGTAGCAACAGGGGAGTGGGAGGAGGTGGGGGAAAAGGTACAGAGAATAAGTAGCATAGATGGTAGGTAGAAAATAGACAGGGGGCGGGCAAGAATAGTATGGGAAATGTAGAAGCTAAAGAATTTATGACACATGGATATGAACTAAAGTGGGGGAATGTGGGTGGGAGGGCATGTGCAGGGTGAAGGGGAGTAAAGGGGAGAAAATGGGACAACTGTAATAGCATAATTAATAAAAATATGTATATATAAATACTACTTGACTCCTATTCTAAATATAGGAATTGGAGTGGCAGAAAATTTGAGATGAGTAATCACACAGGTTTTCCTTTGCATGGCTGGACATTCTACAGACTAGACAATTTTAGATGTATCAGTAGTTCAGATAATAAGGATGTGTAATGATTCCCAACAAAATACCATAACAGGATCTTAAAACGTTCATTCCCCATTCCTCTACATAGTGGGTAAAAAGTGAAATGCTGATTAGCATATTGCTCAATTTTTCATCAAGAGGAAGGCAGTATTTGGTTTGGTGGTATTTGAGTTCAAATTGAATTGGAATGATGCCTGGTGCAGAGAAACCATAATTCATCAAACAAATATTTATTGTCGATTATTTACAAGGCATTGGGGAGGGTGAAGAGAGGAGGCCCTTGCTTTCAAAACTATTTGATGAAGAGAAGAAAAACCACTTATTCAAACACAAATTTTCCTTGGGAAAATACAGTTTTTTATTAACAGACTAGAGGTATCTGCTTAAAAGTAAGACCTCCTATACATCAGTCTCTGCTACTTTTTATATTTGGCGGGGGGGAATCACCATATCTTGCCTTTTAAACTTTTTATACTTGGGGGAAACCACTGTGTCTTGCCTGCATACACCCCCATTCAAACAATAATTAACATTTTGATTAACACCGGTGGAATATCACAAAGATCTCCAAATGGTATAGCTGAATCCAAATGGATCATATTATGTACTTTCTTTTTAACTTATCTTTCTAGAACCTAAGTATCTCTCATATTTGTGTGTATAAAAGCATATGTTTTTTTAACATCTCTTTTCTTTGAAACCAGTAACCATAGTAATTGCATGAATAGCTATACCCTTGAGCAGTATAGGAGAGTTATTTTTTTAATGATGAATCCATCTTATATATAACTATTGTTTTTTGTAGGAGTTTAATCATTTCTTTCTTAAAGTATTGTCCATGAGCCAGAAACAATGCTATCATTAGTTTTTATTAGCAATGCAAAATTTTAGGCCTAATCCACACCTACTGAAAAATAATTTATATTTCAACAAGATATCTCCATAATTTCTATACATGTTAGTTTGAGAAGCTATGAATGAAGAGTAAAACTTTAAATGCTTTTTTAAAATGCATCAACAGTGAAAATATTGAGGAATAAATAGGCTGGAAGGACATAAATATCCCGAGGCCATGTGAGGCCTTTGGGGTTAGAATGATGTGGTTCATATATACAATGGAATACTACTCAGCCATAAGAAAATATGAAATACTGACTTTTGCAACAACATGGATGGATCTTGAGAATATGCTAAGCTAGTAAGTCAGAAAGAAAAAGTTAAGAACCATGTGGCTTCACTCATATGTGGGATATAAAACTGAAATCAACAAATGAAGAAACCAGAGAAACAGGCAAAAACTCGTAGACACAGACAACAGCGTGGTGGTTACTAGAGGGAGGAAGTTGGGAAGTAACTAAGGTTAAAGGAATTCGAGTATTATGGTTGTGTAAGAAGACTTGACTTTAGGTGGTGCACACTCAATGTTAATACACAGATGTTGTATCATAGAATTGTATTGTTGAAACCTTTATAATCTTATAAACCCCAATAAATTTAATTTAAAAGAATGATGCTTTGGGAAAGAAAAAAGAAAGTTGGAATGTGACACAAAACATGAAGACAAGTGTGAACTCATGGAAGTTCTTCAGTGTCTGCGTGGAGTGAGAGAAGGAATGTGGCAGGATTGTTGTGAGTTCTGTTGTTCGTCTAAATAACCAGCAGAGATTGGAATTAGGAACACATTAACATATTAGCCAAAGGCAATGATTCTTGTATAGAAATGCAAGGTAATTATGATAATGTGTCCACTAAATTAATATCTACAGAAAGACTGTTAGTAACTTGAACTTGAGGCTAATCCTAACAAGTCTGGTGTACAGGCTGGCGTGCCTCTGACACATGAAACAGGGTGAAACTCTCCAGGGTGTTACCTGGTGCCATAGAACTGAGTCAAGGTACTCTTCGGAAATAGGAGGGTTGTACCTTATGTGCACAAGAATTGGTGGTGGGCAAACATGGCTCAAACAGGAGCTCTGTCTAGTGATGCGACTTAGAAAAGATGTTTATCCTCCCTTAGATTCATCTGCCTTATTTTTTAAATTGGGAGGGGTAGAGAGGAGATGATTTTACAGCCTACAATTATTGTAAGATACAAGTAGAAGAGTGTATATAAATTAATTGCCATAGATTTCATATATAAGTTATGGTAATTTTGATTATTTTTTAAAAAGTCTTTAGCAGCACAGCCTTTTGAGTATGTTTAGCATACGTTCTGGCAAACAGTAACAGCTGAAAGTTTCATAAAATCATGATTTCCTCTAGAGTTCTTTTTGTTAAAAGAAACAGTCTTGTAAAGGAAGATTCAATTTTATTGCTGCCAAATAGAAAGGTATTCATTCTAATTTTGTGTAATGCATTGATAATAAAAATTTATTTATGTTTTGGAAACCTATATAAGATTTCATATCCTAAGGGAGGAAATAAAAGTATTGTTCCACAAATGACAGCCTGCCAGGATGGATGGTATCCTGGAAAATTAGGAAGGAACCAAATTTAAAAATAAAAGAGATTGGCTTCATTTATTGTTATTATAGAAAAGGGAGGGGATGGATGAAGAGGTCAAAAAACATTGTAATGCCCAAACTGCACTCTTTTTTATCATTAAAAAAATAAGCTGTGTCCCTGAAAAGCAGTCCTTTTATAAAGTCTTAGTGATTTGCTGCCTTCTAATTGCTTTTCTACTCTGATTTAACTTAGAGTGTTGGGAAGATGGCTGGACAGTCAGGGTAGAGAAAAGGTGAATTTGTCTGGGGTCAAACATTCTGAAACCACTGTATAATGGTTTTATCCTAAAAATGCTTCAGTAACATTCAGCACAGCTCACACCTTTTTGCATGTTATTCCTGTCAGAATGTCTAGTGGAAACTTGTAATCTAGAACCGAATTCTGATCCTTAGTGAATGATTCTTTAAAGATTCAGTTTTCTCATCTGTGGAATGACCACTACAATACATACTTCAGCCACCTCAAAGGACTGCTGAGAAAGAAATATAATGGATACGAAGCAGCGATTGTCCTGTTAATGGCCATATAATTTCTAAAGGTCGTTTCTCCATATCAGTATCTATAAATAGTACTCAAAAGATGCATGCTCATCTGTCCCAAATATTTTATTTAATTTTTATAAAAACTTATTTTACTTTGTATTGATTATCAGACAGTGATAACAGGACCAATTTAAAGATTTTTTAAAAAATTTTGTATTTATTTATCTTTAGAAGGGAAGGGAAGGAGAAAGGCAGAGAAATACCGATGTATGGTTGCTTCTCCTGTGTCCCCTGCTGGGAACTGGCCTGCAACCCAGGCATGTGCCCTGACTGGGAATCGAACCGCGATATTTTGGTTCACAGGCCCATGCTCAATCCACTGAGCTACACCAGCCAGGGCCCAATTTAAAGATTTTTAAAAAGAAATGATTATGTTATTTTTATATTATATTTTGACCTTTTAGTTACTAGTTAGTTTGTGCAAACTCAGTAGAGGACTGTAATTTTCTTGGAAATATATGCTTGTGATTTTGGTTTATCTTTGCTGTTTCTTTTTCTTTTTTCTTTTTTTTTTTTGTTTTTTAGTTAAACATCTAAATCTAGCCTGCTAGCATACTGGAAATTACATTTTCAAGAGATAGAATCTGTTTTGTATTCTTAAAATGTTAAAGCATAAATTACTCCATTTTGGAAAGTAAGCTTTACAACATTATTTACAAATAAATGTTTTGATAATTTTCAGTAGTATCAGATTGTGGCAGCTGGGAATAATAAGAGCTGATTCACTCTCCAGAAGTCTTGCATTTGTATAACTGTGTCTGGATTGCAGGGCCAAGAAACACGCAAGAAGGAACTCTGTCTTGTGAACCAGCTTGAACTATTTTGGAAGTTAGTTTCTAACTTCTTCATAATGAAGAATCATAATTCTTCATAATGATTATAGACTGCTATACAAAAATTATTTCAGTATTTTCCCACTGCCTTTTTTTTCTGTTAATCTTTAGAATTTAAATGCAAATAGTTATTCTCCCTGTTTAGTAAAGTGTAGGAAATCTAATCCATGGAGAATCCTCAAACTATTCGAGGAAAAAAAGGGAAAGGAAGGAAGCAAGGAAGGAAAGGAAAGAAAGGAAGGGAAGGGAAGGGAAGGGAAGGAAGGAAGGAAGGAAGGAAGGAAGGAAGGAAGGAAGGAAGGAAGGAAGGAAGGAAGGAAGGAAGGAAGGAAGGACAACAGAGATGGAGAAAGGAAGGGAGTGAGGAAGTGAGCTAGGGAAAAGCTATCTTAAGTCCTTTCAAGGGCTTCTGTCTCCATCTGATATAAAAAGTAAGTGCCTAATGGACAGTAGATCCATCTGGTGTTCTCTTTCAGACTAGTCTTATGGACACAAATATCAGATGCTTACCGTTGTAAGATAAGGGGCATTGATTGTATCCATTTAGTATCTTTCAATGTGAGTCACTGTCTGAGAGTGAGCATAGATTCGGTAATATTCTCAATACTAAAATCTACTACAGAGGGTCTGTGTTACAACTTCAGGAAAAAAAATAAACAATAAGCTAACATGAAAATAAAATTGGGGAAATGGGAAGAATCAAGAAAGTAGCTGCTTTGAGGTTTTAATTTTTTTTAGGTTTTGTTTGTTTTTCTTTCATGCTTTCAATCATTGTATTGTAGAACTTTTCTGTGTAAGAAAATGGTTCTGGAAGGAGCCCTCACCATAAATAATTAATTTTTAATTTCTAGGTACCTAGCTATGTGATTTCGGGTAAGTCATTTAATTTCTCCACAACTCAAGTTTTCATTTGCTAAAACAAGATGTTAGCATGAGCTATAAGATAATTTTCGGTTTTAAAGTCTGTGTTTCATGGAAATAATAAATGACGTATATGATAAAATCAGCAGTGTATATATGGATCTGTATATGTGTACATGTACACATAGCCTTTAAAATTGAGATATAATTTACATGCCATGAAATCCCTTTTCAAAATGAACAGGTCAGTGGATTTTAGTAGGTAGTCAAGATTGTGAAGCCATTACTACTGTCTAATTCTAGGGCATTTTCATCACTCAAAAAGAAGCCCCACATCAGCTAGCAGTGATTCCCATTCTTCCCTTTCACCAGCCCTTAGTAACCATTAGTGTACTTTGGGACTGTATAGATTCTTCTATTCTGGACAATTAATACAACGAAGTCATGCAATGTGGGGCCTTTGCATGGCTTCATTCATTTAACATGTCTTAATATTGTAGCATCTGTTAGTGCTTTATTTATTTTTGTAACTGAATAATATTCAACTGCATTACCACATTTTGTCTGTCTATTCTTCAGCTGATGGATATTTGTTTTGTGTAAAAATTTTGGCTGTTATGAATAAAACTTTTAGAAATATGTATGAACAAATTTTTATAAACATGTTTTCTGTTATATTGAGTAGTTACTTAGGACTAGTATTGCTGGGTCATCTGGCAAATATATAGTAAATATTTTGAGCAATTGCCAGACTAATTTCTAAAGCAGGTGCACCATTTTACATCAAATTCAGCAGTTTATAAGGACTCCAATTTCTATGAATATTCACTGACATTTGTTATTATGCTGATATTGATGCTAGACAAAGTAGTTTAAATAAGTGAAAACTGCTGATCAATATCTCTCATAAATATAAATGCAAAAATTCTATACACAATTTTGATAAATATAATCCAACAATATATGCAAATGATACTACATCATAATTAACTAGGAGTTAGAATGCAATGTTTATTTAACATTTGGAAATAAATCACTAATTCACCATACTAGCAAACTTAAAAGAAAAAAAACATGAAAATATAAAAGCATCTCAATAGATGTTTTAAAAAAAAGTAAACCACCTGAAAATATTTAACATTTATTACTAATTAAAGTGAACAACCATATCACCACCACCACACCCCCCAATAAAGAAAAAATAAATATCCTCTTGGCAAACTCTGTATAGAAGGGAATTTCTTCAACCAGATAAGGTTAGTGGTTATCTAATGAGGAAGAACTGAAGGGTCTTCCCCTATTATCAGGAACAAGACAAGGGTGCCTACTGTTTTTTCAGCTTTACATACATGTAGTTGACAAATAAAGTTGTAACATCCCTTTTAAAGTGTACAGTGTCATGCCTTGATACTTTGGAAGGATTCCAACAATCGAGTTAGTTAGTATATTCATCACCTTTCAAATTTACCTTTTTTGTGTGTATATGAAGACAATTAAGATCTAGTATCTTAGCATTTCTAATTATAAGGTACAATATTATCATTATCAACTATATTCACCATGGTACACATTGACTCTGAAACCTGTTCATTTTATAACTGAGGGTTTGTGTCGTTTTACCTCACCTCTGCCCATTTCTCTTGCCCTTCGCTCTGAGTCGCTGGCACCCACCATTCTTTCTGCTTAGTGTTTGGAGGAGTTCAAATATTTTTCTTTCTCTACGTGGTTTATTTCACTTAGCATAATGGCCACTGGGTTCATCCATGTTGTCATAAATGGCAAGATAATCTTTTTATTAAGGCTGGATTATATAAATACATATAAAATTTTCTTTAAGGGATGTTCACTCTTGACCCTTCCATTCAACATTGTATTAGATAATCTATCCACAACAATGAATTAAGAAAAAGAAAGAAATGACATTCAAATTGGAAATGAAGAAATAAAACTATCTGTACCTGTAGATTATATTATCTTATATATAGTAAATCCTAAGGAAACTATACACACATGGTCACTAGAGCTAATGAATTTGGCAAGGTTGCAAGATACAAGATTGCTGTACAAAAGATCAGTTGTCTTTCTATAAAACAGCAACGGATACTCTGAAAGTGAACTTAAAGAACAAGTTCACTACAGTAGCTTCATCAGGGATAGGCTTTTTAAGGACATGTTTCTAGCAGAAAGCATAAAGAAAGAATCCAGGCTTATCAGTTTGGAAACAGTACTTATGTTAACATTTGAAAGTTGAAATGAAGGCTTGGAGGTTGCACTTGACCAAAGGCACTGTTTTTCAAGAGTCCCTGTTTACACTTGTGGCTAGCACAGTGCTGGGTACGCGGTAAACTTGTTATCGTTGAACCATGAAGCACAGAATGTTACTTTACAGCTGTTCTCTGTATTGGACATGGGAGCATTCTGTTCCCTTGACCATATTTCCTGCTTGGCACATTTTCAACTATTTCAGGACAACAGTCCAATTTTTAGGACTGATTCTTTTAGGGAAAAATGGCCTAGAAAGACAAATACTCAGAGTGATTCAGCAAGACAAGTGAATGGAGCATTCTGGTCTCTACTATTCTCTTAAATGTCACAAGTTAGTTCCAAAGTGGGGAGAGAGCAGTGAAAGGGTTTCACAGTAAAAACAAACCTTTGCATAGGTTCCCTCCCATATCTGTAAAGTTCCCTTCTGTTCCCAGAGGTTACTGTAAAGCACCAAGGCTTCAGAACCAGGATGCTAGTTAAGGTTACCAGTTGTTTTGAATGTCTTTGAAAATGTGTTTATTTAATGTGAGAAAGAATCAGAAAAATTAATTCATAAAAGGACTCTATACTTAAATAATTTGAACTCACTTTTCTCTCCTGGATTAAAAAAAGCATAAAAATCATTTACCCTTTAAAACTTGGGTGTAAATTATTCCACCAAATTTGTTTTTAAGATAAAGCAGTAGCAAAAGGCTGCCATATTAATTGTTAATATTACCCCAGGCATATTGCAAGTGTAGACCCGATGAAGGTGCCTCAAATTATTGGCTTTACTGACAGTTTGGGTTGGGTAATTTTTTGTTGTGGGGGCTGTTCTATGCATTGCAGAATGTTTAGCAGGATCCTTGCCCTCTAATTGATAGATGCCCCTCCCAGTTATGAGAATCAAAAAACTGACTTACAGGATATAGTCACCTTGACTGAAAACTTTATAACCTCACCACAACCTTAAGGTAGGTACAATGGTGATTTTTGTTTTATATCCCAAAATAGAAGCTGGAAGAGATTAACTTGTTCCAGGATACATACTGAAGTGTCAGAGTCAAAGTTTGAAGCCAGACTTTATCTTGATGCTTCTATGCAACATCCTGACCGCCAGATTCTCTCTCTCTCTCTTGCTATCTCCCCCTGTCTCTCTTTTTTAGCCTCACCTGAGGACAGTTTTACATTGCTTTTAGGAAAAAAAAGGGAGGGAGGGAGGAAGGAAGGAATGGGTGGGGAAAGAGAGACACCAATGTGAGAGAGAAACATCAATCGGTTGCCTCCAGTATGCACCCCGACCAGGAATCAAACCCACAATTTGTGTATGTGCCCTGACCAGGGTTCAAACCTGCAGCCTTTTGGTGTATGGGACAATGCTCCTACCCATCTAGCCACACAGGCCAGGGCTAACTAAATTCTTATTTGGTCATGTAAAAAGCATTTGTATGAAGGTGCAGCTATTAAGAAAGGAGCATTGCACAGAGTTAGTGACACTCACTACTATGATATTCCAATTTTATATAGCACTTTATCAATTATTTGAACCCTACATACCTTCAATTGCATTCTTTATTGATTATTGAAGTGGAATTGTAACTAAATGGTAGGAAGAGATCTAGATGCTCTTTGTTTCAGGAATATTCTAAACCTAGTATTTTTATTAAATTTATTGGGGCGACGTTGGTTAATAAGATTATGTGTTTTAAGTGTACATTTCTGTGACGCATGATATATATATTGCATTGTGTGCCCACTACCCAAAGTCAGGTCATCCTTTGTCACCATAGATTTGACCCCTTCTACTTTTTTACTACCTGCCCACCTCCCTTCCCTCTGGTAACCACCATACTATTGTCTGGGTCTCTGAGTTTCAGTTGTATATCCTGCATGTGAATTGCATATCTCATGTCCTTCTTTTCATGTCACACTAAGGGACAGTGCAATCTCATGGCACAAGTGTGGATCTTGTGTCGGGCTGCCTGTGTTTGAATTCAGACTCTGCTCTCATTAGCTGTGTGATTTAGGGGAGGAAACCCGGTCTTTCTGTACTTGAGTGTCCCCACGTGTATGCATGGGCTGATGGTAGTATCTTCACATAGAGTTTGTGCTAGGATGAGGTGAAACGCAAGCTCTGTAAATGTCAGTTTTACTTTTTACATCTTGCTTGTTTTAAGCCCATCACCTTGATAAATAAGGTACTAAAAGTATATATCATCCTTGCTTTGCTCTAAGAACTAGCTTACTATTTTCTCCTCTAAGCCCTGAAGAGGATCTGAGTTTCTGGGGCAGAGACAGTTACTGTTTTGCCAGCACTGTTTTCTGAGAGGTATGTTCATGTTTTTGTGGATCCAGTTCTTGCCAGGCAGGTCTCTGGGGAATCTTTGGGTCCTACTGCCCATACTGTTGCCACGTAACTGATTGGGAAGGCTACAAGTTTCATTCATTTATTTATTCAAAGATTTGTCCCTTAAGTAACTATCACTTTCTATTTTCCAGATTCTAAGTGCTGGATGAAAATGAAGTTTTCTATAAAAATGCCTTTTAAAATTGTAAATGTCAGGCTCTGTCATATCCATGTAAAGGAATTACTTTCAAATCTCAACTCAAACGATATTGGATATTGTGCTGTTTGGCTATAAACAGTTTGCTGAACCTCTCTGTGTTGTTTCTTTGTGTTTTAAAACACTGCAGTAATGGTTCCTGCCTCATGGGGTTGCTGTAGTAGATTAGATGATATGTTCAAAACACACAGCATCTCTCTAGCCTGTAGGGTAAATGTGCTCTAAACGGTAAGTTCTGTTCTCGGCTCCTATGTGACAGTTCTGAAATAATAGTGATTAAAAGAAAACTATGTGAAAATTTCCAGGTTGTCAGCCAGGTGGGAAAAATGACCAGTGTCCATAAAATTTCACAATGGATTTTAGCTAGTGTGTGCATTACCACGTACTGGTGTTTTGAAAGGGGCTGCTTTTTCTTGTTACTGTTTTATGTGGCAGAAAATGATCTGTGTTGAAGGGAGGAATATGTTTATTCAAAACATTCCTCTATCTTCTCTTTTTGAAGCTTTCTTTGACGCTAACCCCATTGATACAGTTCATCCTCAACACATTTGTTACTCCCTCCTAGACTTTATAAATTTATGTCAATTATTCTTGCCTTTCTAATTAGATTCAAAACTTGTAGGTAGAAAACATACCTTTCTCTTTTTCTAGTAGTTTATAGCACCTGGAATAGCATCTTTTATATAGTGATATTAGATTAATACATGTGAATTGACTAGCCAAAAATAGTAATGTGGAAAATCAACGTATTTTACTCAAAAAGTTTGGGAGATGCTTACTAACCTTCCTCTAGTTCAGACAACACTTATCTTTATTTATGTTCCTCTGACACAGCTTTAGAGGACATTGAAAAAGCTTTTACATATTGTTTGTTAACAGAATTCACTTTTCAAATGGCATATTTGCAACCTCACTTTTTAAAAAAGGCTACTTAAAAAATTTCAGCTTAAAGGAGGAACATGATGGCTAAATAGATGATCACATTAAGTGCTGTGTAACCGCCACTTACAGAGTGTAACTCACTTCTCTGTAATTACTCTTTGAACTCCGTTGAACTCGCTGAACTGCACCGTAACTCACACCGTGGGTAGCGGTCAGGCCAAGCCTTGACTCCTCTTTGCTTTATTTACTAACAGTTACATGAACTGATTTCCATCCTGTTCATAACATCCTTGGCATATAATTTTTGCAGCTTTCATATTATACTTTTTATGGCATGAGTAGTGAAGGGTCAGCTGTGGATTTAATGCCACTTCTATACCAGACCCTTGTGTGTGTGTGTGCATGTGCTCAGGTGTGCCAGAGAGCGAGTGTGCACATATGAATGGGAATGAGAGTGCACACCCTGGCACCCTCCTTCTCCAGCTGTCTTTCCTCAGCCACTGCACCCCCATGAGAGTACTTGCGTCAGTCTGCATGGCTGTCTCTTTATCTCCCACTTGAAAGTGCTGCACATTGACTCCTGACCCCTTCAGGTCCTGGGACCATCCTGGCCCAGTCAAATCACATCATTAAGTTTCCCATTTTGCTCTGCTTGTTCTGACAGTGAATCCTGGTTTTAAACCCTAAGGACTGTTCTTTGGGAAGAAGCTCCTACCGCATGCCCAGTTTACAGAAACTCTATCTCTGTCTTGGTTCCCAGTTTATGAATAACTGAAATTCAACCTGGAATCCCAAGTGTTATGACTAAAGCCCTTTGCCAAAGGTCTTTCTTCTTGCTTTGCTGCCTCCTTCTCTGTTCTCCCAGGAGTCTATCACTGGGTGCCCCCAGATCCCGTACATCACCTCCTCACCCATCTGAATTTCCTTCCCAGCACGGCTGAACCTTTTGTGAGTAATTATCTCAGTCAAGTGCATCTGTCAAAGCCTCAGTTCCTGGATGTCCCTGATCTGCTCCCTAAGCTGCTGAATCAGCCCTGCATCACACTCTTTGTGGGCAGCATGCGAATCAACTACAGCCTGCTGTGCAAGTGCTGCAGCGAGAGCCACGTGTTGGCAGCAACATGTGGGCAGCTTGGGAGGTGAAGTCTCTGCAGGGTGGTCTGCAGAGCCCCATTTCTTTAAAAGAATTGACTGAGCAGTTCTGAAATAATTATAGTAATTGGGATTGAATAGTATGATGCGTGGCTTTTGACTTTCATTTGGAAAAGGAAAACATGTCATGATATAAATATGAAAAATATGATCATAAGGGGTGAGATTTGATGGTATGGAATTTTTACATATCAGAAGTTTTCCTCCTCCCCAGGAGAAGGAAGATGATTAACTACATGAAGATGCACGAATATTGTAGGCCTCCAGGTACTGTTAACAAAAAGCATTGCTTTCGTGTGCCTGTATGTAAGGAAGTATGGGCGAAGGAGTTCCTAAATTGAATGCATAGAAAGTATTGATTCAGAAATTAAAACTTGTTTTTAATCAATTAATCCGTATATTTAGTCCTCAACGTGAGATTCCTTACCTTCAAAAACACTCATGTTGTTTTCAACATACATACATCACCATATGTCGTAACGATTGGTGTAACTCGAGTTCATCAGTTGCATACTGAAATATCGTAAGACATGTCTTAGTATTAACAGCTTTTCTCTAGTTCAGTCTTTAAATGATTATTTTTCATTTTTAATTGAATATAGTGGGGTGACATTGGTAAATAAAACCACAGTTTTCAAGTGTAAAACTCTCTCACACATCATCTACACACTGCACTGTGCACTCACCACACAAAGTCAAGTGTTTTTCTGCCACCGTTTATCCCCACTTTGCCCTTCTCCACCTGTCCCACCCCTGTCCCCTCCGGGAATCCCTGCACTGCTGTCTGCCTCTGTGGGATTTTTGTTTTGGGGGAGTTGTTTTGCATAATCCCTTCACCTTTTTCTCTCCTTCCAATTCCCCTCCTCTCTGACAGCTCAGTCTGTTCTATGTAACTATGATTCTGTTTCTATTTTGTTTGTTAGTTTATTTTGTTCATTAGATTTCACATATAAAGTGAAGTCATATGTTACTTGTTTTTTTTTTCTGATGGGCTTGTTTCACTTATCATAGTACTGTCCAGGTCCATCCATGCTGTTGCTAAAGGTAAGATTTCTTCTCTTTTTAAAACTGATTAGCATTCCATAGTTTAAATATGCCACAGCTTTTCTACCCACTTATCTACTGATTGGCATCTGGGCTGTTTCCAAATCTTGGCTATTGTAAATAGCACTGTAATGAACATATGGGTGCATATATTCTTTCAAATTAGTGTTTCTGGTTTCTTTGTATATATTCCTAGAAGCGAAATTGCTGGGTCTATTTTAACTTTTGGAGTCCACAGGATATATTATTGGTATGGTCGAAACACATATAAAAATACTTAGAGAATTTGCTTCCAACAGTATAGTTCCTAAACCAGGAAGTGGAGATGCGCTACTTTTGCCCGCTTAACTGTATTCCAAACAATTTGCAAAGTGATTCTGAAACATTATATTGTAACAACATTATAAGGATTTCATCGTTTTCTGTTAGGAAAGTAACACTCAAAGACATTTAGAAATTTGCCTGAGGCTATGATAATAAATGCCTGAATCAGGATTTGAATTCTGTTCAATGGATCTGGTGTTCACAATGGGTCCATGCTTACTCAATTCTACTTCCCTCAGAAAGTGCAAATAAATGATTAAATGCAAGTTAAATTCTATCTCTAAAATCTCTCACTTGCCTGCCCTGTTCTTGCCAGGGTGACAGTGTTCATCTCTCTTAGTATTTCCTCTTCCACACTCACTGACCGTTTATATAGATAATCTTCTGTAAGGAAGTCTACTGGGGACATGATGAGACACACACAAGCATCGGGGATCACTCTCTCCTTCCTATCCCCTCACTTTTCTGGTTGTCGGGTAAAAATTATGCCACTGCAAAAAAATTAATAAGAATGCCAAAGTATGTCAGATGGGAGGGTAGCGTGGGGTGATGCTCCCTGAGATCTAGAACAGATGAGGTCAGGTGGAAGCTGACTCAGAGCAGAGTAGGCAGGAGCTACTTCGAAGAAGAGACTTGGGGCCGGATTGGGTGGCCTGGACTGGTGCTTCTGTACTCTCACCAAAGACACCTGGATTTTCAGGTATTTTTAATAGTCTTAGTAGTTTAACTGTTTAAAATTTTAATAGCTTAAATTTACTAAAATTGGGTAGTGGGTATGCGTGCAATGATGTATCAAAGAATTAAAACCAATATAATCTTATTAACCAGTGTTACCCCCAATAAATTTAATATAAAATTGTTTAACTTTTTAATTTCATTTTCATCTCCTACTTCTACAGTGTGAAACCCATAATAGCATCAGTCTTTTATGATTCAGTCGGCTCTACCAACAATGGGTGTTTATTAGGTTTATCATTTTGTTGTAGTGTTGGTATGTGTGAGAAAAATAGAACTTTTATCAGGAACTGAGTTTGATACATTTTTCTTACCAAACAGGGCCTTCTTTTACTGTCCACAATTGATATTTATGTAAGATAATATAAGGTAAAGTAGATCACATGGTCACATGACAAATAATTTTAAAAATCAATGTAATTCTAAAAAATCAATATAATTCCATATTGTTAATATAAGGGAGAAATATGAGGAAAGCTATTTTTATAAACACCTGTATATGCCAACATGCAAATATTCAGGCATGTGAATAACAGAAGTCATAAAAGGTGGCCAGCTGTTTATACCTAAATGTAGAAGCTCCATGGATATGAAGCTACGTTTGCACACCCCGGTGGAGGCGTGTTGTATTGGTGACTCATCCTATGAGAGTTGTTGCTGTGAGTGACTTATTTTTTTGAAACAGTGAACAACTCTGAGTAAATTTGCAAACAAATAAGTTTTATACTTCTGCAGGTTTACATAGTATGTCATTGTTGCATACTATGTAAACCTACAGAAGATTGCATTCTGGGGAAAAAAACTAAACAGTAAGCTATAAAAGTATGCAAAAAATACTGGGAGTTTATTTGCTTAAATTAGTTCTAGGCTCAGGTAATAATAATCAGGTTATTCATTCAGATGGCTCTGTCGTGGAGCACGTGAAAGCTGTATGGACCACCCTCTGCACTGTAGGACATCTAGTATCCCTGGCCCATACCCACCGACTGTGTCAGCACAACCCCCCTCCACCCACACTTGTGGAATCTATGTATGTATATGTCATTACAAAGTTAAAAGGTTTGTGCCTCTGGGGTAGTAATGTCCCCTTTGGGAACCATTGTCGTAGACAAATAGATAGCTTGGCACAATTTAATTTGTCCCTCTCCTGCCTTCATTTGAAGTACTAATTTTTCCTGTTCATCAAATCTGCTCTCACTGACACTGGTTGCCTTCATCTGGTGTTTCGTCCCACCCCTTTTCAGCCCTTGTGGTGTCCTTAGGGCTCATCTCCTGGGAAATACCCTGGGTCCAAAACCTAGTCTTCCCCAAGCTACTCTAAGTAAGTAATTTAATAAAATGTGATAAATTAAGTCACATGTACTGCTACTGACATAGGGACTTCATGTTTTACTTAATATTTTTTTTCTTACTTAGATCAGGACTAAGGCGTTCTGGTTAAATTTCAGACCTCCACTTTGTATCTGTGAAAGAACTTTCCACTATGTTGGCTTGCAAAGGCTATTTATATATAGTCTTGCTCACCATCTACTGTATTATAGCCCAAAACATGCCAGGTTATATAATATCTTGGAGAATCAGATTATTCTTGAATAAAATAGGAATGGTAATTAGAACTAAATTTCTTGTGTCTGTGATTATTACAAGATATCCCCTGTATAAAATTGCTACCATAAACCTAAGCGCACAGTTAAGATTAGTGCTTATTGTTACCAAAAAGTCTGCCTTTCAGCTTGCTGTAGATCTGTGGTTCTCAGTGAGGGGTGATTTGGGTGGAGGGACAAGAAGGTTGCTACTGGCATTTAGTGGCAGAATGCCAGAGATGCTACTTAACATCCTAAAATGCACAGGGCAGTTGCTAACAAAAAGGAGTTATCCAACCCAAAATGTCAGTAGCAACAAAGGTAAGGAAACCCTGCTACAGATATGTAGTGAGAGCTCTTTTAATTCATTGTAGTTGCTTTTTATCTGCTTTCTTTTATTCTTTAAGAGAAGAAACTCGTGAAGTTAACTCAGATCCATTGAGTTCTTTCCCCAATTAAAGCCAGTTTAATTGTCAAATATATATTTTAAGAATTGAATGTGAGAACAAGATATATAATTTCACATGCTTATAACTATGTTTTAATTCTTGTTGCTATACTAAGGCCCATCTATTTTCATTTTCCCTTCTGTGTAGCTTTCCCATTTGAGGTATTTGTAAAGTTAATATCTTGCCACATTCTTTAGAAGCCTTTTAGTCTCCAGAAAAGAAAGATAAACCTAGCCACTTTCTCATACCAGCGTTGGAAAAACAACTTTTAGGTGAAAAAGTGTTGGGAGCACCGGTCCAAACATCAGGATCGCAGACGGTTCCAATATTGTTATGTATAACACTTAAGTAACTAGTACTTGCATGCACATTCTTGTTTAAATTAATCTCCTCTGCCTTCACATTTTTATAAGGAGCAAATTACCCAGGGCATGGTGTAAAGCATCTGTTGAATGGTAGTTTCCCCCAAATCTTCCTTGTACGTATACACTTTGAAGAGAAATAGGTGAAACATCCTTAAATAATCTCATAGAAAGCCTGTTTGTGGCTCTGGAACCTCTCATTTGGGGGGCAGTCTGACCCCTGAAATGCAACGCTAGCAAATGCTAGTGCCTGGCAAGTGCTGGCTGTGCAAGCAAAAGCTCTCCAGGGAAGTTTCTATGTTGAGCTCCAATTTTTCCAAGATGTGAGAAGATTCTTTCCTTGCAGAAACAATGAGAAGCTCTTAGGAGAATGAAGGCCTGAGTAGGAATGAAACTGCACCCTGTATTGTGCTTGGAAGCAGGTTCCCATGGGAAAGCATTGCAGGATGTCTGGATTGAGCCAGAAAGGAGAGTAAGAATGGCTTTTTTTCATTCTGGATGGAATTATCAAATCAGAACTGTGGTCCTCATTATCTTTTTTTCCCGTTTGGTTTTTTATGTGGAACTCTGTTAATAACAGTTTTTTAAAGGATGTGTTTCAGTATGAGTATGTGTAAACTGTTCAGCCAACTTAATTTCTTGATGTCATTTTCTGACCCTTGGAAACATCAGAATTGAAATGAAAGGTAAGTGACTAAGTTGGATATATTTAAAACCAAATGCACTTTCAGCTCGTTTGTTTAACTAAATCCCTGTGTCGATTCAATATTGTGTGTTGAATGGTGATTTTTCCCTTTTCTTTTGAATAAAACCTATTTATATAATTTTAATAAAGTGAATAAGATAATGGTAATAGTCCAGTGGTATCTGGTTCCTCTCCCCCAATTCCCATGGGCATAGTTCTCAGCAGAAATCTGGTTATTAACAAATGCTGGAGGAGTTAAGTGAATTTATTCCCTTGGGTGTGTGGAACAAGATCTAGCTTCCTCACTCCAACCTGGTTGGTAAATTCTCTGGCAAGTTTTTTGGAGTGCCTCAAAGGCAGATCTAAAAATTGGTGGATGAGCTGTTTTGAACTCACGGAAACAACTATTCAATAAACTCTGTTCTGGGAACTCTTCAGGTAAAAGTGTGTCTTATTCATTGTCCCTCATTGTAAATTATCTACTGGCTCTTATAAAAATAGAGCTCTGAATCTTCTGTAATTCAGTTTGGTGTCCTAACTAGGAAGCACAGACAGAAAGTATTTGGTTCAATTAGTGACCGCCTGAAAGAAAGTTGTCTATCCTGTGGCTCCTCTGAGGTGCAAGCAGAGTTGTTACTTCTTATTATTAAATCAGAAGCCTGGGGGACAATATGTATCAGGTGTCCCCTCAGCTGTCAGAATGCTAAATGTGAGTGAGTTCTAAACCTCAGTGAGGTCAGAGTGACCAGTGAACCTTGAAGGAGCAAAGTGCAATTTGGAAAATATTAACCGGCCCATCAATATTTGTGATTATTATCATTATTTTGTTTCCTGACATTGCATTGAATACAGTTGTACAAAATCATTAGTCATCTATTGGATTTTATCTCTGTAATTGAACACATACTAAAAAAATACTTTTGGCTGTAATTTTGTTCTTTGCACAATTTTCTTGAAGTGTGTTTTTTTTTTTGGTTTCATTTGACATATGGCTATTCCATTTATAAAAGGTATCTAGGTGTTAGCAACAATTAGCGCATATAAATATTTAAAAATAATATTTGATTTAGTGTTATGAAATTTTGGATATCTTTAAATTGCCATGGAAGTGTTTATTAATTCTTCAATAAAAGATAAAAATTGTATGATGGTTTAAAAATATGAGGTACACGTATTAAAGAAAATAAAAGAAAACAAAAAACACCTCCGGAAATCTTTTAAAGTACACTTAGAAACGAAAGGCTTTTATTTTTTCATTGAAGGAAATGTGGTATCAGTATCACAGGCATTATAAACATGTTCCAGGAAGTGTGTTTTGAAATATTAATATATTTTAAAATAAAATCAATAATTTGCCACCATTACATAGAAAGGATTTTTAGCTTATTTTTAGATAAGTGAAAGTTTCATAAATGGGAAAGTAATATAGCAGGAACCATGTTTTCTCTCTGAATAAATGAAACCAATATTCTGCAGATTGCACAAACCTATCAAGTTGACACAGAGTGATGAAAAATCTTTTTTTTTTTACTTTTACTAACTTGAAAAAATAATTTAGGAAGTACACTGTGGATATTATAAATATAGATTCCGCTAGAAGTGTGGGGAGGGGAGCGAGACCTTCATAGCTTTCATATCAGTGGCTCTATTCCAATGTATACTTTTCCCTAAACATCTGAAGGAAGATTGTTCTATTGCTTTGTAAGGAAATTTTATGATGTTGATTTTGTATGGATAGCTTTTAATACTTCAAAGTACTAAGATAGACTCTGCAATATAATTTAAGCACAATAATAAAAAGCGTATTCTGCTTAGTATCTATGTATTCTGGATGGGTTTATTATCTTGCCTAGCATAAAATTTCTTAGGTCTCCATTACTTTGTGTGGGTAAACGGGGATGGCATGGAAATGAGTAGTTGTAATAACAGATCATCACTTTGCTTGTTTGGTTCTTTTGCTTTTAGAATTTTTAATTTTAGAAAATATTGCTAAATTATTTTAAGATGTACTTATAAATAGTTGTAGTTCTGTATATGTGCTCAACTTGTTGACAAGTGTCTCTGATTCATCTCTTCATTTTCTCCTTCACCAAATATTTATGGGATGCCTACTGCTTGTCAGGGTCTGTGCTAGATGCTAGAAATAGGAGAGCTTGTTTATTTTCTCAGCTGTAACTTGGTTTTGGTTAATTTATATGTTTGATTCTAAAAGTTAGCTCCAGCTTCTAGTGTTCAAATTGATTTTAGACAAGATTGTATGTTTTTGTTTGTGGAAGAAATTTTTGGTTGCAGAGGGGAAAAAAGCTTTGGAAAATTGAAGGCCCACCATCAGCCAGATAATCACTGCCGAGCGGGGCTCGCTAGAAGGCAGGATCGCCTTTTAAAAATGAAACAGTATGTTTAAAACCCTCCAGAAGAAATCCTGTGAGTAGGGAGCCATTTATAGGAAACTGATGAACTATGCGATTCTTTTTCAACCTTCTTTCCTGCTGGACAGTTTCAGCAATATTCAGCAGAAGCAAGAATAATTTGGATTTTAATGGATTCCAGTGCCTTCAGCACAAAGTCCTTTAAGTCCCTATCACTAAATGTCATCTCTGGTGAATATACTTGTTATTTTTCCAGAGTCAAGTCAGAGATATTTGAAATTTGAAATTTATTTTTCATCTCCCTTTTAAAAGTTTTTTGAGGTCAGCGTAATTTTTATACTGCTTAAATAATCTTACAAATTGGGTTGGTTTCTACATGACTGTTTGTAAGTAAAAAATCCCAAGATAAAGACACACTGATGGGATGTAAGTAAATAGCTGAATGTCCTGCTCCCATACCAGTAGTGGGACAGTTTCCGCACACTCAGGGTGAGGGAGGGTAGTATTTCAAAATGATCCAGATGACATGTGTGGGAGGGGAAAGCTTCCCCTCCTTCTCTTAGCTTTTCTGCTTGGCCTAAGAATTAAACTGACAGGAGACAGACTAACAAGAGAAAATACCAAATGTATTATGTACGTACATATGGGGATTCTGCAAGAATAGGGGACCCAAGGACAAATCAGGTGGTTGAGATTTACATGGGCTTTTGAGCTAAGGAGAAAAGGTGGAAATGGTTTGCACTTCAGAGGGGAGGAAGGCAATTGGCATGGACATAGAGAAACATATGCCTGGTAAATAGATGTTTGCTGGGCCATCTTGAACAACGTGGCGCAGAAAGGACTTTGATGAAAGGGGCCTTGCTCTCTTTCTGCCAATCACATCTAGTTCATAGGAAATTATAGTTATTTATGATGATAGCTCCCTTTCTGGAGAAGTCACTCTACCGAAAGGAGTCTAGGGGAAGGTGAAAGGTTCTTCCTAATATTTGGTTTCTTAAAAATAACCAGCTTAAAATAATCAGTATCCCCAAAAAGCCATATTGGGGTAGCAAACTCTGCTCCCCTCCATAGCTTTTTCAGTGTGTTTTTCTCAGGAGTCCTGTTCATGGGCTTCAGCCACCAAATAAATAGTTTGTACATAAATAAGTTGGGGAAATACTGGGTTGAACAAAGTTATGCAGTTTATTTATTGCAGGACATTTCAGCACATTGGGTTTCTAATTATCTGCTGTGAATCTCTGAAAGATGGGTTGAAGTGTTCCAAGTCTATTTGTCAATTGACAAATATCTCCTTATTACTAATGCTCAGAGTGTAATAATATACTCAAGTTTATAACATCACATGAGTGTTTCAAATGTATTGATCAAGGACATTTTGAAAACCATCCCTCATGACTAATGGACCTTGGAGCTGACTTAGGAAATGCTGCCTTAAGATGGTGGTTTTAGTGGCCTGCTAATCCTACCTGCTCTTTCCCACATTTTAGGACTACATCAGCTTTGAGTGACTTTTGTGCAGTTTACATCCTCTGAGGTTATTCCAGAATCATTGTGACTTCTAGGGGTCTTAGAACATAGAGCTGAAAAAGAGCAAGCGATTAATAATAATAGTAACAATAACAGTACTACTTCACAAGTAAAAAGCGCTTTCAAATATTGAGTTACCTGATTTTTACCACCTACTTGTGGTAAATTCATTTTTTCTTGCTTTTTCTAGTTTATATTTCGAGGAGGCAGAATAATTTAGAAAGGTTTAGAAACTTGTCAAGTTTTCACATCAGGTGTATATTCCATTGCCCTTGTCTATTGTTTGAATAATGATATTTTGTGATAATTCTGTACATTTTACAGCATGAGAATTAGGATCTAGGTCAGGGCTCAGCAAACTGTGTCACAGTAAAGCAAACTATGACCTATTATCAGACAGACTACTGGGCTAAATAAAGTTTTATTGGAACGTAGTTATGCACATTTGTGTATGTATTATTTGTGACTGCTTTAACACTGCAATGATAGTTGAGTGGTTGCGAAAGAGACTATATGGCCTACAAATTCTAAAATTTTCATTATCTGACCTTTTATAGAAAAGTCTGCTGACTCCTCATCTAGGTCATGGCCAGAACTAGAGGCTAATACGGAGATGTCGGCATGCTGTTTATAGTGCACTGTGTTTATAATACATCATGAGTAACAGAAAACATGGTAGTGATTTGCCAAAGAAGAAACCTACATTTTTACTGTTAGTGTAAATGACACTCATTTGTTAATTCACACACATCCCTGTGCATTAATTATGGGTTTTAGCACACGGCAGTGCTAGCTGAGCCTGCGTCCTTCAAGCACAGGGTTATTTAATTACTGCTGCTAGAGGCTTTAATCAAGTCCTTCTTATAGAAAACAAACAAACGATTAGCTTCTACATTGCAGGCATAAACAGGAATTTGACTCATGAATTTCCTAATTATACTGCACCATTTTGGAAATCAGTTCACATTCAAATTCTTGCTGTTACTCTGTATACAATTTCCTATTGCAAAATAGAAGTATAGGATAAAAATTGTTGTTAAATATGTTAAGATTAAAGTTGGGTTTAATTTAAATTGCTTTCCCATGTGCTTATATGGATTGATGAAAAGGAAGTAGGGAAGTAATTGGTGTCTGTTATTTATCAACTACATTATATACATTTTATTGTGACTTCTACTAATTTTTTTCTTACAATAATCCCATGAGGTAGACTTCATTATTTCCGGTTTAAATATAAAGAAATTGAGGCTTAAGATGTGGAATGACCTATCCGGTGTCACATTAGAGAGAGATTTATGATGGAGCCCACTGGGAGTCCTAATCTCTGGGCCTAGCAATGGCTTCCTTCCATCATGACTTGTTGCTTCAGTCTCAAGGCCAAGGTCCATTCTCATTTATGTAATCAGTGCTTAACATGGATCGCTCTTGCCAAATTTTTTCCAGGATGCTCTTACAGTTGAATATAGCAACTGACAAGTTAAACGCACATTCTGGTACTAGATTATTATGCTTAATGTTTTAGCCAGGTGAAAAAAATACATTCTGAAATAAGATGTACAGGTTGTTTTTTCTATTCCTATCTAAACAAGAAAAAACAAACAAAGCTCTGTGTATTTCAGATGCTGAAGCCAATTTTATCAAGGTGGTTATTAATTTCTCCTCCCTCGCCCTTCTATCATTTGTCAGAAATTAAATGCTAATGTCCTCAAATGTTCTAAAGGAGTTCCTTGGAAGAAAAAGAAGGTATACCTACAAGAAATTGTTTTATTTTAAGTACTATTTTCTAACATGGTTTAGTGTCTCTGCAACATACATTATTTTCTGAGAGTTATTTTACATTGTGTTTTTCTTTACCTTTGTGTGGAAAACTGATCTGGCCTAGCTCATGAATATTTTTTTAAATTTTCCCAGAGCTTCACAGAAGTTCTCACAGTGAAGTCATCTCAGTAAAAATAGGAATTTATACTGAGATGATTTCTTCTCATTCATATCTTTACAAGACCTGTGGGATATTTCCTAAGACATTATTCTTGATGGGAAAAGTTACATGAAGGAGGTTAGTCTTGCTTAAAGTCATAATCCAGGTCTAGTTTTTTTTTAAACATTTTATTTATTAGAGAGAGGGGAAAGAAGAGAGAAAGAGAGACAGAGAAACAGCAATGTGTGGTTGCCCCCCACTGGGGACCTGGCCCACAACCAGGCATGTGCCCTGACTGGGAATCAACCTGGCAACCCTTTGGTTCACAGGCTGGCACTCAATCCACTGAGCCACACCAACCAAGGCCCTGGTCTAGTTTTTATGGAACATTTCCATTTTTCATTTAGATACTACTGGACAACAGTGGTCTACAAAGAAGCATAAAAATGATCTTAGTATTATCTGGTTTCTAATGATACTTCTGTATTAGTCACTTAGCCACTCTGGGTCCCCCTTTTTCCTTCTGTAAAATGAAAATAAGATTGTATGTGAATTCCATTTATATTTGATACCAATACATTTTAAATGTTTTACTTGCAAAGTTTGAAATATGTGGTATCAGATACCCTTTGGAGAGGGGGCATTAGTTAATTGATTACTTCTGATCTTTTAAAACAACCTTTTAATACAGGAATTCACTGGGAAGAAAATTAACATTTTAATTTATTATTTGAAATTTAAATGAAAGTAATTTTTAGCCAAGTTTGTATTATCACCCTTAGTTAAGGAGTATGCCGCTTTAATCTGGTTTGTTGGCTAAAGTCTGCTTTTAAGCAGCTTTGGTTGTTACTGGTATTATTCCTTTTGGAGTTGTGTTTAGAGTTGTGACCCAGAGGTCAATTAGCCAAGGTTTTATCATGTGTTAGGAAAGTGGACCTCTTGTATTTAGATAGTTTGTTGAGTGATCCTCCATGTGACAATGAAAATATTTACATATAATATATGATTATGCATATATGTACATATATATAGATATATATGTATATACCTTGAAAAGTGCAAAGGAAATAAAACAAACTTCATCTTCTGTTAAAATAGAGAGAAAGGAAATAGGCCTTTGATTGATATTTCAAATCCGTTAACATTAAAAAATCACTTCAGTTTTAAAATTTTAAAATTCTACATTTCTAAATACCATTGCATTTTAAGTTTGTTGTTTATAAAATGACACATGTAGTCCATATTTCAGGGGACATAAATAGGATTAAACAACAAAGAGTAAGTGATTATATTTTGTAGGGTGTTGTGTTTTAAGCTAGGTTGTGTGTTGTAATGCCTTCATAGGAAAGTCACTTAAAAATTTAACTGACTACACAATGATTCTATACAATGAATGACTCATTCAGTTATTTCTGCTGAGTTAACTACAGTATGAAAAACATTCTAAGTCAACATACAACCCATTGGAACCAGAGATGTTTATCACTTTTACCAGATTAACATTCCTAAAGGTAGTGTTTACAAATGACTAAATAAAAATTTAATTATATTTCTCATATTGTAATTGATATAGTTTCTTTGAATTGTTTTAATTGATCAGAATATTTTAATTTAGTAACCACACATTAGGTACCATAATGACCAATGTGAGTGGAACCTGAGATTAATTGTTTGGACTGAAATGCAGCAAATGCCATTGTGATAACTTTTCTTATTTTTAGTTTATCAAGACAGAATTTGCAGAAAAACTAAAATTTCTTTGAGATCATCTTAAAATGTCACTGATATAATTGTGTTAAAAATTCACATCCAATCCAATAAAAGTATGCAAGCTTGACCATCTCATTATAATTAATAAATCATAAAATGTATTAAAATTTTAAAAATAAATTTGGTTTTTATAATTTCATTAAAATAATTTAATTTACTAAAAATACTTGTTTCTGGCTGGTGTAGCTCAGTGCATTGAGTGCCGGCGTGAGAACTAAAGGGTTGCCTGTTTGATTCCCAGTCAGGGCACATGCCTGGGTTGCAGACCAGGTCCCCAGTGAGGGGGGCATGAGAGGCAACCACATGTTGATGTTGCTGTCCTTCTGTTTCTCCTTCCCTTCCCCTCTCTCTAAAAAATAAATAAATAAAAATAAAATAAAATAAAAATAAATAAAAGTACTTGTTTCTGTTGATATCTTATATATGATGGAATATTCAATTACATTCAGTAAATGATGCTAGTATTTCACAGAGGTGATTTTTTTAAAAGATACTTCATAATAAGAAGCCATTATTTTAGTTTGGGTTACTTGAATTCCAAGTTTTTTTTTAACTTAAAATAATATGCTTCCTACAATTATGCTGCTAAGCCCTTAGGATATATGTGGTTAATTTGAAATTTGCAAAATCTCTATAATATAGAGGAAATAACATAGAATTTTGGGTCAGAAGACCTGATTTCTACCATTTAGTTATTTATTTTTAAATATTTGTTATATTTAGTGAATGTTTAATAGGTGCCAGGCACTGTGCAAAGAACTGCATATAAACTGGTGAAGAAAACACATTATTTGCACCTCTTTGGATTTTAATAGTTGGTTTCCTCTTAAATAATATTGATGTCATTGTTTTGATAATTAAATAAGGTCACAAAAAGTTTTGTGAATATAAATAATGGATGTGTTCTGCTGTATCGCTGTCTTCATCATCATCATTGTAAACTCTACTTGACAAACAACAATTCATGTAGAAAACAGTTTGAAAGTGCTCAATTAATGAGTCTTGAACCGCCTCAGAATGATATTTCAATAGAAAGTAAACCAAAAATTCTTCAATTACCTTTGGCCAAATAAAAATATTTTCAATTGCTAAAGTTTGTTATTTCTGATGTGAGAATGTAATAACTAAAATCAACAAAATGTGGGAAATAAATTCTGCGTATGAAAACAGACGTACTAATACTCACCCACATTTCTAGTGTCATAGAAGCTATATAGAATTGTAAGACAGGAAATTAACTTTTTGTTAAAACACGTGTATTAAGCAACTTCTCTGTGTACACAGTGTGCTAGAAGCTGAACAAAGAAAGACTAAAAAGGCTTTTAAGCAACTTACAGTTTGTATGAGGAAGCATTAATTATAGTAATGCTATGGCTAACATCATTAAACAGGTATGATCTATAAATGAAATGCTTTACAATCTGTCATTATTTAATAAGTGGTTTTAGAGTCTTTAACTGCTGTGAGCCATAGCTTCCCTGTGAAATAAGTTAAACATTTAGCAAATGAGAAAATGAAAAAGATGTTCAAAGCAACATGCCCAGTTCCTAACCAGATTTGTGGTGGTGGAGCTTAGAAGGGTCCTAACTCCAGCCTCACTGTCTTTTTCACTTCCTTGTTCAGGGCCAGTGAGATGGAATATTAAAAAGGTACTGCATGTTGTCAGGAAATGCTGAGATTCTCCAAGGATTTCTAGTTTCTGAGAGCTCAGTGTGTTTATTGACCCTGACAATTCATTCAAATCATTTTCCTCTTTTTGAGTATTTTCGTACATTGCATACTTTAAAGTGCTTGATTTAATTATATTAAGAGTTCCATTGAAAATGATCAAGTCTGTTGTCTCAACCAAACTCTATTGAGAACAGTTTCCATACTACTCTAAGAGAAATGTATTAAATAAAAAGTAGCCCTGGCTAGTGTGGCTCAGTGGAGTGAGTGCCAGTCTGCGAACCAAAGGGTAGCTGGTTCAATTCCCAGTCAAGCACATGCCTGGGTTGTGGGCCATGTCCCCAGTAGGGGGCACGTAAGAGGCAACCACATATTGATGTTTCTCTCCCTCCCTTCACCTCTCTCTAAAAATAAATAAATAAATAAAAGAATAAAATCTTTTAAAAAAGTAAAACATGAAGCCGCCTATTAGTACTTAAGAAAGTAGTGACTTTTCTACTCTTTTTTTCCATCATGTTTTCCCTGCGGGTTGAGTATTACTTCTCACAGAGCACATTTTGAACACAATTTACTTTAGACTATAAGGTACACATTTTCTAGGCTACCAGGTTCTGCCATAAGCTACATTTGTTAGAATGTATTAGCCATTCCATGTAGTGTTATATATCGCACAAATAGTTTTTTTTCTTGTCATTGTAATATCAGAAATCTATTAAGTGTTTGTGGCATATTTGTTTTATGTACAGTTGAGTTTAACCTAGTAATAAATCTAAAATAGTATTTTCTTATTCAGGCTGCTATAACAAAGTACCGTAAAGTGGGTGGCTTATGAACACTAGAAATTTATTTCTCACAGTCCTAGTAGAGGGTAGAGGGCTGAGATCATAGTCAAGTTCTTGTGAGAGCCCTTTTCCAGGTTGAAGACTGATGAGTTCTTACTGATTCTTCACATGGTGGAAAGCACAGAGGGGAAGAAAGCTCTCTCATGACTCTTAAAGGAGCACCAATAAGAGGGTCCCGTTCTTTATTACCTCTTGTAACCCTAATTACCTTTCTAAGGCCCCACCTCCTAAAACCATGGTATTGGGAAGTAGTCTCTCAACATATGAATTTGAAGTGGGGGGACCCAAACATTCAGTCCATAACAAGTACTGAATCAGGATGCTGATTCTGGGTTTGCAATATATTACTTCTTCTTTGAAAATAAGTAAAGTATCTGCTTATGTTGTATAATCTTCAACAATTCTAATGCTGGGGACTAAGCTAAGATGTCCAGTGACCTCAGCACCCTTTGGAAATCATCTGTCATTCTACTACTTAATTTTCTTACTATAAAACAGCTCATTGGGATATCTAGATTAAATGTTATTCATCAAGATATCGAGGCTATAAATATAAATATATTTTTGTTTTCATTCTTATATTGCCTCATTTTCATTACTATTTAAAAGTAGAGATTGGATGTCACTAACCAATGGTGATAAAGGCACTTTTCTGCACTAGAAGTATAATGTTTAATTTTAAGAGCCACCCTACATTCTCTAAATACTGAAAATAGCCTTAACAAGTCTACTCTAAATTTGTATTTTCCAGCTTAATACATTCTTTATGTGAAACTTTTTAGTCCATCATTTTATCTCCTTGATGTTTTTATAACTTTTTGTTTTACTATTTCACAATTAGTACTTCCATATTCAGAGTCATTTTTCCTACTCATAGTTTTTATTTGCCTATCCAGTGGTGCATTTGTTATCATGTACTAATGGCCTTTTAACAGGATCTTGGACTTTTGTAGAATTAACTCCATGTTTGAGCTGCCCCTTTTGTCCTTTTATCCTTCTTTGTTGCTGCTATATTTCAGTGTTGTAGAAATGTCGATCCATTTATTTATTTATTTGTTTATTTATTTATTTATTTTTGCTATAAATAAGTTTAAGTTTTTTAATTTAATTACTTTTCAACTACAGTATTCTGTCTTTTACTCTCATCACAGCCCACCCCCTGTGCCCCCCACCTCCCTCCCATTTCCACCCCCCTTACTTGTTGTCCATGTGTCCTTTATACTAGTTCCTGTAATCCCTCCCCTTTTTCCCATGAAATTCCCTCCCTTCTCCCCTCTGGTCGCTGTCCCCCTGTTCTCTATTTCAGTGTCTTTGTTTTTATTTTGCTTGCTTGTTTGTTTTGTTGTTTAGCTTCCTGTTAAAGGTGAGATCATATGGTATTTGTCTTTCACTGCCTGGCTTATTTCACTCAGCATAATGCTTTCCAGTTCCATCCAAGCTGTTGCAAAGGGTAGGAGCTCCTTCTTTCTTTCTGCTGCATAGAATTCCATTGTGGAAATGTACCATAATTTTTTGATCCATTCATTTACTGATGGGCACCTAGGTTGCTTCCAGCTCTTGGCTATTGTAAATTGTGCTGCTATGAACATTGGGGTGCATAGGTTCTTTTGGATTGGTGTTTTAGGGTTCTTAGGATATAGTCCCAGCAATGGAATTGCTGGGTCATAAGGCAGGTCCATTTTTAGTTTTCTTAGAAAATTCCATACTGTTTTCCATAGTGATTGTACCAGTCTGCAATCCCACCAACAGTGAACTAGGGACCCCTTTTCCCCACAACCTCTCCAACATTTGTCCTTTGTTGCTTTGTTTATGATAGGCATTCTGACTGGTGTAAAGTGGTATCTCATTGTGGTTTTAATTTGATCCTTTTATTTATTTATTTGGTTTCTTTCCCTCTAGTGTATTACTCAACAAGAGAACCATTTTATAGGAAAGGAAATCTTTGACTTATTATAATTAAAGGGAATTCATTACGTAAGATTGTAGGATGAAGGTTTATTTTTACTAATTTAAAAACTACTGTTGTTATTAGACTATTATACAAAAAATTGCCATAGACTTCCAGAAAAAGTCTATGACAAATAATATTAAACCTAATGGAGAATACTGAGGAAGGCAGGGGAAATCAGGAGTAAGAAGTTATATTACATTGCTTATTTAATTTACTTAAGAATCAGAACATATTTAACATTTTCTCATCATTATCTGTGAGGTTTAAGAGAAAGGAAATATGATGAAAAGAGTAATTAATCAGAGTCTAAATTATTCAAAGACAGAAAAATTTTTATGAGGCCTGTTTCCCAATTTTTGTTTTTATTTTAAAGTTAAAATGGAGCCATCACACAGTCCTCTACAGCATACCGATGCCGTAAGCAGGCCTAACCTACACTTAGGCTTTCATTTAAAAGTACCATGATAAAGTTTAATTATTTCCTTTTATGAATAAAAGTAACAAGGAACATATACTTTATATGAACAGCTTTATATTAAAAGATAGTGCTAGAGAAGTGGTTGTTTAAAATAGGACTTCCCAATAGGACTTTCTGTGATTATGGAAATGGTTATATTCTGTGGTGTCCAGTCTGGTAGCCAATGGGGACATATGACTGTTGAGAATGTGGAATTTGGCTAGTGCAACTGAGGAAATGAATTTTTTATTTATTCTATTATAATGAATTTTAATTGAAATGTAATTTTATATGTGTCTTTGGCTAATATATTAGATAGTTAGAAAATGCTTCTCTTTTGACAGACATTAAATAAGAAAGGGAAAGATAAAAAGGAGTTTATAATTTACATAATACTTATCAGTAGATAAATATTTTTTCAGTGGAATTAAGTATGACAGTCAGCCCTTGAACAACACAAGTGTTAGTGGTGCCGCCATGTAGGCAAAATGTAGAATAACTTTTGACTTCCCTCAAATGTAAAAACAAATAGCTTGCTGTTACCAAAAAGCTTACTGGTAACAAACAGTCAAGTAACAAAAATTTGATGTGTTATAAGTATTATGTACTATATCCCTGCAATAAAGTTAGCTAGAGAAAAATGCTATGAGGAAAATTAAAGATATTTGCAATGCCAAAAAAAGAGAAAATAATAACAGAATGTGCATTTACATATTTCCTAAAAAAATCAGTTAAAAACCTTGTTGTTCCAAGATCAACTATAGTTATGTTACTATCGATTATATTATCAGAGAATCTGTTGTAAGCAGTTTTCTTATTTTGTCCATGTAAACTTCATAGAAGAAAATAATTTTTATTGAGAAAAATATGTAAGTTTTAATATGTTTATGAAAGTACTTAATGGTCACGTGTATGTGTGAAAGAGCGACATGCTCTTGCACTGGTGTTCACAATGGCGTTTGCGAATGGAAGTGTGCACAACACCATTGTGTCACCGCGAATTTTAAAGCAGCATGTAACAGCTCAGAACTTGATGAGATCGTTTTGAATCCTAACTGTCCAGCTTGGATGTGGTCTTGGGAAAAAGAAAGCATGCTCTCTGTAATCAGAAACGTTTGTACAAAGGTCAAGAAATAATTAGTTTTATCATACTTATGTTATTCAGTTTTAAAAAATGAACTACTTTGAATGATGGAGTTAACATTTCAATATGCTTTACAGGGGTCCAAAAATAAATTTTTCTTTGTATTTCATCATGTTTTTGTAAGCAGCGAATGGCCATTTCAGAAGAAAAGATAAGATGGGGAGTTATAAGGTTACCTTGAATGCTTGCATTTGTGGTGATTTGGTTTTAGGGATCAGTAAATCAACAGCTAAAAGAGAGATTATTCAAGCTCATGACCCCTACTTCAACATGGTCTTGCATTTATATGGGCCTAATTAAGTACTAGATATTAGTTCAAACCCTTACACATATAAAATCTTCAAAGGTATAGAATTGGTTGTGCCTGTGAACAAAATATTTTGTTCTTAGCCTATTATGTAAATCTTTTTTTTATTTTTAAAAACTGGTAGTTGAAAGTGTATTAAGTTTTTCTTCCTACTTGTTTATTGATTCAAATTTTAAAAGATTAGAACTCGCTTCTCAGTTCCTAGGAGATTCACTATGCAGCTTGCATGCAAAAGAAATACAAGTAATATTTTCATTTTAAAACTAAAAGAAAAGGGCAAATATACTTTACATGACAAATTTACATTTCCTACACTTTCATATATTTAACTTGTAATGAAAGTGTCTTTTTGTTTCAGATATTTAACAAAATGTAATGTCCTGTGAATGAAGTGGATCCTTTCCTTTATATTTTAAAAACAGCAATAAATTTGTGAAATATTTTTTCTTTTAATTTCTAGTGGCTAGAATGACCATAGATAAGCATATTTACAAACCTGAATCTGCTTTTTGCTGTTAAAGTAGGGCAAAGATTTTCTAAACCCTTCTTCTCTTGGAAACAATTTATTCTAATACTACAGGGAATGAGAGTATTGGGGTATTTCTCCTCAGTAAAAGAAACTAAACAATTTTTCATTAACTTTATATAACCAACACATAAATGCAATTAAGGAAGAAATGTTTCCCCTAAAATATTTCTGCCTTCGTTCAACAGGATCAATAAATCATATATGTAGTCTTTTTACTCCTTTATAGAGTTATCATTTGAAAAGTGATGATAGTAGACACACTTGGGAGTCGTTCCAGGAATATAACAGAGCCTTAGTAGACAGTCCAGTATTAACCAATATTGTCCGAATTCTTCATGTTCATTTCTTTTTAAAAATGATTTTTGAAATCTACACAGACTTGGACAAGAAGCCTTACAAATACTTTCTGTACACTCTTGAATCTTCTTTCTTCTATTTGGATATCTTGGGCAAGTAACCCAATCACAGTGAGTTAACTGTTGAGATCACTTAAAGATTATATAAGATAATATTCATGAAAGTACATTCAAAAGGGTAAGACTACCTGTGTTTTAGTATATTTTTGTACATATTTTTCTTGAACATTTGAGACAAGTTACTTGAGATTTTTGTAATATATTATAAAACATACAAAAATTTAATTCACTGATTGTTTTTACTTTCCAAAGATTGATTCTTAAGCATGAAATAATGTTTTGTATAATTTGATGTTAGTGGGTGATACTTAGGCAGCAAAGAATAGCAGTTTCTAGAAAAACACCAACTGCACATTAAATGTAACCATATTAATGTCTGACCAATTTTTTCTGAAAGTAGTAATTTCATATATTTCAATCTCAGGTGCGATTAGACTAAATGATTTCAGTCTTTGGAGAAATAAATTCTTTATTACCATCTTTCTCCAATTGAAATGCCCTACCCTTAAAACATTTCTAGTTGGTTCATTTTGGCTACATTTTAATCAACTCTGAGAGACTTTTCTAAAATTTTACATACTATCTAATTTATTTAGAAAAAAAAAACCTTAAAATATTCTCCAAATAGACAAAAGCTCTCCCTTCCTTTTTAAATAGCTTTTACTGATTTCTTCAAAACTTTAAAATTAAATTATAAATTATAAAACTATATAAGTATCTTGAGTTTTAGACACTAAAGAAAATGAAAAAATCAAGAGCTCTGAAGAACAGAAAGATTTTTTAATATTTAATGCATTTTCTAGGTTATTAGTTATATGTGCAAAGGTTCTAGTAAATTAAAGATAACATGAATTGGTTTTTATTTTGAAATAAAATTTCAAAGTTTCTTATAGATGAGACTATATGTATAGTTGGCTGGTCAGTTTTAAATTTTATGAACCATTTCTATTCAGTAATGCAAATCTAATTGGTTAAGTTCTAAATTTAGGACCTCTTTGCACAATATAATTTACTTAGTCATATTTTTGTGCAATGTCCCCTTAATTTAATGACAAAATGTTCTTTTTTCCCAGAGCTGCTAAATGAGTTTGTTTTGGACTAATCTGAGATTCTAAGTATAGATGAGTAAATTCATAAGCATTTGAAAGTTTAAGAAATTTTTCTGTAATAAAATGGTTATTAAGAAAACTATAAATCTAGCATATGTTAGACACTTCTCTCAGATAAAAGGGTATTTGTGTCCTCAGTAGAAGTTTACCTGATCTGCACCTTAATATTGGAGAACCAAGGACACATGGTGGAGTATTCTCATCTGGTACCACACAGGGAAAGGATGTCACCTATTCCTTTGAAAAGTCACATCTGAGTACTGGCACATCCATGTAACCAGTAGAAGGGTGATAAGTTGGATAGATAGGTTTGGATGTATTTACATCTATTCTCCCAACTTCAAGCGCTTTCCTGATCTACTGTCTAACATATGATGACTTCAGACTCTTAGAAAGGAAGCTATACTGAACTGAATCAGCTTTCTTTGGAGAATTATGTGGTAGTGATTGAACATGGATAGAAAGGTACATGGTAACACCCTGTTTGATGCTAATTGTCAGTTTCATATCAGAAAGTGTTTATTTCTCACTAAACACTAAAACTTTATAAGTGACATGAGCACACACAATGTAGATTGTGATTATCACAATTCTTACATCAATGTTAAATTCAGTGTTCTTTTCTGAAGTCCAGCCATTGAAATGAATATAGAAATATTAACTCTCATATTAGATGTAGGGAAGAATTAAGGCTACAAAAGCAAAGCAAAATCTTCTTAACGCTTCTCATAAAAAGAAAATTTGAAATTTTAAACAGTATAGTTTATGTGAATCATATATATATGCACACATATATATTTAGTAGGTTGACTAATAACTATTAATTTCTATCCATTCCATTGAACAGCTAAAGCCCTGTATGAGTAAATCAGCCATATAATTAGCCTGCCTTTCTTCCTTTCCTCCCTTTCTCCACTAACAAGATAGAGCATTTTGAATTATATACCACATACTTTGTAACAGAACTGCCACCTGTGTAAAGCAGAAACACAGTCTCCAGCTTATAAAAGTACTATTCTAAAAGTTCTTCGAATAAAAAATATGAAACCCTTACCCAAGTTCCCTATGGCAACAACACTGTATAAGGGGAGGTAAACCTCTCAAACCACTTCATGAAGGACTCATTAATTCTATAACCTACTTGAATCATGGTATTGGACCAAAAGTCCAATATTGCCTGTCATGTTTCTAGGGAAATGTTGTTTATAGTTCCAACTGTGGTGTCAGGAACATCTCTTCTGCTGCAAGCTGATTTAGAGCGACCACTCCTCTCACTCTGGAGCAGTAAAGAAAGAGGGGAAAATTAGCTACTTTATTTGGTTCTCCTTATAGTCTAGGACTGGGATTCAGCAGGCTGGATGGAAGTGTCATTTGAGTGGATTGAAATTCAATGTCTGAGTCCACCTGTTGAAAAACACATTCGAAACTAGCCAGATTCTTTTTTCCTTAGTTCCTTTTCTGTTGAACGTCCTCATGGTTCTGGCCTGCAGTTCTCCTCCTTCAGCTAACTGCTGTACAAATCCACAGTCTCAGTGAGTCCTCTATTTCCCAGGCCTTGAAGCCTTCCCAGACTACTGAGATTTTCCAAAGGCTTTCACTACTAACACCAAACAAAAAATAGAACTAAACTCCATCTTTTGCCACCTTGAGAACCAGACTGCTATGCTGGCATTTACTCTCCAAAATGAGGAATAATGTCTTGAAAAGTAGTATGAGGAGTGGAAAGTCAAGGATAGACTAGGCTAGCAAGCCTTCTGTGGATGAAGAAAGGAGGAAATAGAATCTTAGTTTGCATTCCTCCTGCTGGCTGATAGTACCACCACCAGTTTTGCTACTTTGTGCCCTGCCCTGGAGGGCATGGATCTGGGTGGGGGGCCACCTGCTTTAATGACATTTTTGATGAGGAGAGGGCTCTTTGATTGAAAAGAAAATGAAGGGAACCAGTCACAGGCAACTAGCAGAGAAGGAAGAAAATCAGAGAAGAGCAGGAAAACCCAGTTGGTGACAAACTTCTTTTGGCATATAGAACTGTCCTTGCAATCTTATTGGCTGAGGGCAAAAGGAAAAAAGTTTGTGGAGATGCTCTTTAGAAGTGATTTAAAAGCACACAGCTCGACAGCCTGCAGCTTTTCTTCACGTCAGCACCACTATCATATATAGAGCATGCTTCATATTCTGGTGCTAATTCTCATTTTGTGAAAGAAACGCCTCTAATCCAAAAGAAAAATAAAATTTAAGGTAATTTTTCCTGGGTTCGTATTCATTATTTTCACACTCCAAAGAAAAAAAATGAGTGTGATCTTTTTAGGTGTCATGATCGTTATAGTAAAGTTGATTATTAAGGTACTTACTTCAAGCAGCATTTAGGGCAGCAGAATTAAGAAGCCAGGGTTTCCTGCAAACCAAGAGCTTTTCCCTAAGTTGCCAATGTCTACAGGTAAGGTTGGGCGGACTGCTTTCTCTACTACACGAAAGCCCAATACACTGCTTTACACACTGGAGGATGCCGATTTCAGTACCCCTCTCTGTGGCTGCTAAAATCCAAAATAGTTCTGATTGCATAGGATACAGAGAGAGAGCAAAAGTTGAAGTGTTCAGAAAAAATTCTTGTTTTTAAACAGGATATTGTTTGTTTAGTCCCAATGCCAAGTAGAAAGGAAAGATAAGAGGAAAACTACCTGGACAAAGATTGTAAACACTAGAGCTACCACCACTTACATAACTGCATCCAAATTCTGGAGTAATATGGGATCATCTTTAGGTTAAGAGATTTTAAATTAACTAAAACTTAGAAATGGATACCAAAGGGATCGAATAAAATGAAAAAAAAAAAAAGTAAAGAGCGTTTTTTTTTTATTCTAGGATTGAATCTGGAAATACATTGGAAACACAGGGCAAGGCTGTTTCAAGCCAGTTTTCTTCTTTAATTATTTTTATAGGAATTAATACATTACCCTTTGATTTACCCTAGTACTTTGATTTTTTACAGGTCTCAGTCTCCTTGGACCATTTTCCCCTGAAATTGTCAAGTTAGGATTTGTTTACACATTAAACAAGATTTTGATGTGCATAGAAAGAGTCCCATTAGTCAACCTGGTTTTCCTTATGAATAAGATCTCAGAAAAATTCAGGAAGGCGGGGTGGGGTCAGGGGCACCTGCTGTGGCTCTTTGCCTTAGTTAACAGTGAAATGAGAATTTACTTTTGGAGAGCAAATCAAGGACCTTGATTTTGTTAGCACAATTTATTTTTCTAATATCCTACTCAGCAAATTTTTAAAATTGACGTGAAGCATGGGACGGTTTTATTTTGTTGGTTTGTTTCTCATTTTTCTTTTCCTGTTAGACTTTCATGCAGCACTTTTACCAAAAGCTCTGTCTGGGATTTTATTATTCACAGCCGTATATGCTAGTTTTTTGCTTACAAAAATCAAATAGTGCTACAGTAATTCATAGGCCTTCCTGGCACTCGACTTCCTTTTAAACTGTCTGATTTTGTTATTTCTCTGTGTATTAAATAATATTACTAAAATATTCATCTTAAATATAGAATAGAATTTCCAAGGACAATTAACATAAAACCAAAGTGTATCTTAGATATTGAAAGAACCTGGATCTTTGTATGATTTCCCATATAAAGCAATGAAACAAAACTTTAATATTTGTGTCCATGTCATGTTTGAGCTGCCATTGATAAGTAACAAATCCAGCTTAATCCTTTATTTGGTGGATTGCAAACCAGATGCACACAATAAATGACTCTCATATACCAAATATTTCAATTATTTTAAAAATTTCCTTTAAAATCAACTTTGGCAAACCAAGTACTTTGTACAGGTGTTATTGTCCACATTTATCCACTAGCTATTTTCTATTATATATTAATACCACATGAGGAAATGTGCCTGTCTTAATAGTACAGTTTCCAGCTAATATAATTTAAATAAAATTGATGATTTTTAATTCATTAATATCTTCAACCATTAAAAAAGTTACTTGTTAAACCTTGTGAAGTGATTCACCTATAGCTGTATTTCTCTCATTTTTATTCTGCTATTGTTTTGTTCTTTAAAAACACTACTGATAAAGGACCACTTGAAAAACTATAGCTAATTAGAAGAAATTTATGAATGAGACTGGGGCTTTATCAACATGAATATTCTTTACTGGAAAAATTCTGATTAGTATTGAAACCTCGCTCTTACCCTAGTGCCATGAAACAGCTTCCCCTTACGTTTCCTACCTGGGTACCAAGCCCTGTGTGTCAGAGAGTAGTTGAATTGTCTCGTGCATATCAACAGTCTAAATCCCCTTCACTTACATTGATGAAATGCAAATCTGATTAGATATATGCATGTTTGTGTGTATACATATATATACACACACATGGAAATGTGTTTAAATATGTAAATATTTTATAGATATTTGGAAATACAAGAGAAGGTTTACCAAATATTGTCATTATCTTAACTCTACTCATAGTCACACCCTGAACAAAAAGTACAAAGTGAACAGATCTTGATAAAACATGCCTAATGCACATTTCCAAATGGACTTCCCTTGCGATAATTGCTTTCTCTACTTAACATTTTAAAAGTTAGCATTTTAATGATTACAGTAAACTATCATCATTTGTAATAAAATATGAGCCCTTTAAGTCACTCAGTTAGACTGTAGATTTTCATTGTGCATTTATATTGTGGTTCTTTAAGGGAAGAAATTGGAATATTAGAAATACTTAAAGGCCATGATAGAAAATGGATTTACATTTTTGATAGAACTGGAATATCTTTAGGTGAGACTTCATGGCTATTTTTCTTTCATCCAAGTCCAAATAAGAATTTAGAAATAGAATCTTTAAGAATGGTATAAAAAAGCTTTAAAAATTATTGCCTAGAAAAACCATGCCAGCAACATGTAAGAATGTTTGCTTTACACAGGGCAGTGGAAGACTTTAAAACTCCTTGCTCAGGACATACCAGTATCACTGAAATTTAGTGTCACTTTTTTTTAAATGCTGCCAGTGGGAGAGAACCTACCTCCCTTGATTTGTTTCCCCCCCGGAATGGTAGCGATGGAGCACTGCATGCTGTGTTCGGTGCCTTGCATGAGGAAGACATGCAAGGCCAGGTCCAGTCTGCATGCTGCTTAATGAATGTTTTTCCTTTTCTCTCCCTCCTTGTCCTGTGCTTTCAGAAGACAACAATGTAGAAGGTGGGTGCTGTTTACTTTTTCTGCTTCCAACTCTCATTTGCCTTTTATTTCTTAGCATTAATAGAGTACATCTCGAATTTAGACGGTAAGTTAACAAACTTTTTTTACTGAGCTTTTGTCGATTTCTGGATTATGTATGATTTTTTCATATAGAACACATGTACTTTCTACCCCAACACCCCCAAGTCTATGAAATTTCTCCAGTCTTAATTTCAAACCTTGATGGACTTCAGCATCCCGTATGAACCTTAGAATACTTATTTCAGTGTTCTGTATGGAAAAGTAATATAATCCTTTTTTTTTTTATTTTAAATGAGAGAGTATTTGCAGTTTCAGGACACAGTGCATGATTCTCCTTTTTTTCTTCATTTAAATTATTTCTTTGCTTTTGGAATTCTTTACTATTACATTATCTCAAGCCCATTGTTTTAGTTTTAAATGTTTTGATTTATAAAACCAGAATAAAGTACTGACTGTAAATAAGAGGCATACATTTAGATTAAAAAATAAGTCTTTGGCCAGTGGAATGAAAGCATACAGTACTCCATTGTGATTAATGGTAAGTATATTCATAATATGCTGTGTCTATTAAATAAGCCTATAGTATTTATTCAAGTTTTTAAAAAATTATCTCTCAGAGAATTTTGAGAAAGGTATACATTTTATTCTAAAGAATCCAACAAACTAAACATATTTCAATATATATTTAAAGAACTTAAATGTCTTGATGTGTCAAACAAATCCCTTCATGATAAAAATGCAGAAAGAGCTAGGTAGAGCAAAGAATTATGGAAGGAAAGATGATGTTCTATCCAATTATATAAGTATATCACTAACAGATTTGCTTAATTCATTTACCAGTATTTATATGTCAGAATCAAGCATTTGGCATGTTTTATTTTGCTGCAATATTTTAAATCAAAATCATTCTGTAAAAATAATATATATTTCTACAGAATGACAACTTTCTTAGGAAAAAAGTCCTCATCAAAGGTTACAGATAAATAGTAGAGTTACTAAGATTTGATGTTTCAAATAAAGAACAATTCATGTCATTATACGCTGATCACTAGCAAGGTTAGGTTATTGTTTGTGATTCATTCATGGACAATATAGTTGTTTACTTGTTGAATGTATCTGTTTTATTATTTAAGTAAAATGGATTAAAACTTCAAAATAAATCATCAGTGATTACTTTTTCCAGTGTTGGCTCTGCATGAGGCTTCTGTTTTTCTATACTATAAATTTAATAGCATGTGAGTATGCATTTGATCAAGATGATATTTCCCTGCAGGTCTGACATTTTTCAAAATCAGTCTCATTTATATTGTGCATGTTAGTTAAGATTGAAAGTGGTTTTAAGTATAGTTTCAACCTCTTTCGCATTTCCTTAATCATACTGTAAAGATTCACATTTTGGTTCTTTTCTCTTTAAATTCAGTTGCATTCCAATGAGCTTTCAAAATGGCCTAATAAGCATGAATGCCTCTCTCCTCAAACACAGTCATCCCATGAAAAATTCTGATAAGATTTTCAGAGTCTAGGCTATAAACTATTGCAATAAAGTTTATTCAGTCATAATTTAACATCCCTATTTATAATGCTACTTTGGCAATATAGTCGAGTTTCCTTAGAAGTGGGAAATCTAGCATGAGGAGTGTGAATGCTTTTGAAATACCGTCCTTACCAAGGTGGTATTAAAAACCATTGGAGATGTCTGGTGTATTTTGCAAAAGTTCGATCTGATACAGAGATAGTTCCCTGATTTAGTCTACAAAATGTTATAAACTGTTATTAGGAAATATGTATGGTAGTTTTAAGAGTGAAATTAAATGAAAAATGGAATCATTTGGACAGATAAGCAACTATTACTAAGCATATAAAAATAGCACAAATCACCAACAGATCATAAACATTTTAATCCGCCAGTGTGATTATTTTTTTTATTTATTAAAATCACTTAGAAAATACAAAAAGAGGCTGAATTACAGAAACCTCAAAGTAGTATGTTTAATAATTTTTGTATTGTGATTATATGATGATTTATAATTTATCTATATTTATCTATAAAATTTTAAGAAAATAATACTGATCATTTTAATACTGATGCAAGTAATGCATAATGTTATGTATCTTAAATAAAGACTAAAATATATTTGAAATAACACTGAGAAATGAAATATGAATTTTGTTAAAATTGTATGAATACTATATTGCTCTAACATCTTCCCATATTTTTGAAATATACATGGATTTAGTAGTAGTTTTATTATTGAACTTTGAATAAAAACTAGGAATTATGCCTTTCAGTAAAAAGTATAAAATCAGTTCAAAGAAATCAGTTGTACTCTTTAGAAAAAGAGCAATCTTCACTCTAAAGTTAATTGTCAAGAGAGAATAAATAATTTAAATAAATAAAAGGGATTCAATATTATTTCAGAAAACTTCCTTGATGGAATTGTTTTGTCTCTCTCTTTATATATATAATATATACTCACATTAACTCATAGTTTAGTATTTAAGTTATGTTTAAAGAAAATAATAACTAATTTTGTTCTCCATGGAAAATTACTTGAGCCTATTGAAATCTAATTCATCATTCCTTAAAAAACATTCTTCTATAGTGAATTCTAACCTTACAACTGCATGTCTAATGGTCTTTTGTGTATTTGAACAAGCTTAGTCAGTTGCTACATGTGTCAGACCAGGAGACATTTCTGCATTATCATTTCAGTGTGACTAAGGACTTTTTTTCTCATTTAATTATGAAACTTCTCATTTTTTGATGAGGGGAAAAAGATCAGACCCAGCCCATATTTCAAGTATTCCTTTGAATTTTTAAAAATATATAATTTCATACTGAACCGTGGCAAGCCCTATGGGGGCAGTGTTTAAAACGGATGAAGGGCAGATGTAATATTGAGGGATTGATTGGATTTTGAGTCATGTACTGAAGCTCCTTATCGTTCCAACTGCTACTAGTAGAAATACACAGTGCAGCATATGCTGGTGTCTACGCTGTAGTTCTCACTCTTTGCCCCAAAGCATTCCAACCAGGGGTTGAAAGAATGCTTTTTGATTTGCCTCTGAGAAACAGACATGTCTCATAGGAAACAAGATGTCTGTCACTGAACATTTTTGTCACCTTGACAACCCTGCCTCCCCATGCTCCCATGTTTATTGCTGACTGTGCTCTTGTTTCCCTTCAAGGTCTGGCGCACCTGATGATGGGCGACCAAGGTATGGGCTCTGTTCCTTTTCCACTCCGCTTTCAGTGTGTTCTTGTTTTGTAGCTGCTTTCACACCATCACTGCAAAGGATGGGGAAATGCTTGCAAATTATCTGGCTGCAAATTAAATACATGACTTTCATTCACATTTTTTTTCATGTGTTTCTCTCCCCTTTGTTGGTGTGATTTTTGGTCTGCTCTTTTGGCTTTTGTTTTTGTTCATTCTTTGCATTATAATGTGTGAAAATAAATGAGACATAAGGACTTGTGATTTAAATTTTTCATATGTTTATCAGTATATGCAGTTAAGCATAGTTATAGTAAAGAAAAACTGAGAACCATCAAAAATTAGTTTATGACAGAGGATACCCAGTTTAACCTAGTGTATCAAAAAAGAGTCCATTTTTCATCCATGCATGGCAGTTTGGGAACATGCAGACATCTTTGGCTTCTGGCTTCTAGAATGCTGAGTATAGCGTTCCACGGAATCAATACTTCTTTTACCTGTGTCATTGTGTATCTTTTGTGTGTGTGTGATACCTTAAAGTGAGCATGGGCTTTCCAGTTTTCTTGCATGTATTGCCTTTAAAAAGGGCATATTTCCCAACATGTACTGATTGTATCTCCATTTGCTTTCACACCTTTATTCCTTCTTGTTTAATTTTCAAAAGTAGTACATTTACATATATTCATAATTCTTATTGTTGTTTCTCTCCTCTTTATTCTCTTTGTATGGAACCCCTTTCTTCATGGAACCATTTCATCAAATCAATAGGTAAAAGTAAAGGTACTACACTATTTTATTTCTACCTAATATCATCTGTGTGGAGTGTGTCTAAGTTATGCAAATGTATTTACACCTTTTGGCATTAATAATGGGCACTGGGAGGTAGGTATGAGTGTTAATGACTTTTTTATGAATTTAAGGTAAGAAAAAAATCCATCAAAATGTTTCATTCTTTTTTCCCCTTGCTCATTAGAGTGATTTTTTCCATGTCAGCTGCTTATATAATTAGTGTATTTAAAAATTAGCTGCAGGTTTCTGTGTCAGTTTTGGCAGTATCATTCACTGGTAGTTAAATGATGAGTATAGTCACCATTGCTACATTATCTTCAAACATTTAATTCTGGAGCTCACCTGCCCCAGCTATTCTGCACTGGGATGTAAGTCTAAGCATGCGCAGCATTGGAGTGGTTCTGCTCATTACCTCATTGTCTGCTAGATGTCATACATGCACAATAACTCCATGATAACCTGGAAGAGGCAGGATTGAGAGAGAAATAAAGGAGCAAGACAAGCCTGTTCTTTTCTTTTGTGTGTACTAACTCTGCTTTAAGAACATTGTCGACCAGGTGTATATTCTTGCATCTCTTGGTAAGTCAGGCATGTGCACTCTTTGACAACATTGGTGTCCAATTTAAAAGCATGTATAACTCACCATTTAGAACCATCCACATTGTGTTTAGTGTTTGCAACAAAAGGAGGTAGATGATAGGCAGCTTGGTAAATATGTGTCATAGCCTTTAAATTAAACTTTTTAAACTGTAAGTGAATGTGCCCTTGGTCTCTAGTTTTTGTTTGTTTGTCTGTTTGTCTGCATTTTTTGGTTATTTTAAACACAGGAATGTGTCTTATCCTTGAATTCCCTGAATCCTTCCTATGCTTTGAATCTTACTCTGGTGACTGGGCTTGAAGCCCATGGTCCTGCAGCTTCATGTTTGGCCATCTAGCAGGGAAACACTTCCGCTTAAAGAAGCGTCTGAACATGAGCTGGGCAATAAGTAGGAAATGGTATCAAAGTTTTAAAAGTGTAAAATAGAGCTTTAGAAACAAATATTGCTTGGATACTCTTGAGTTAATAAAAAAGAACATACACTATTGCGGTTTGTTATTTGGTCAACCATTTTTAATAATGTAATTTGATCTCATTTTAAGCCTTCCAGCAACTGTGCAAATGGCAGTATGTATTGCTTCTTTTAAAAATTTTGTGCACCATTTGGGATGATTTTTACCTTTTTTTTTTTAGGACAAAGTGCCACCCATTTTTTTACTAAGTGGGTATTTCTCACAATGTTACTTAGTATAAAATTCAGAATGATATAGCAGAACTATACATTTTATTTTACTGGCTCAATGAAGTACATCTATATGTGTTTGTATCTGTTCCTTGTGTACATCGGTAGGGATGCATGTATGTACACAAACTTTCTAAATATGCACACATATATTTATTATGTTGTGAAAAGGTAATTCTTAAAAATAATGTCCCAATTATACAACCATTTAATTCTACATAAAGAATAATTCATGTTTATGCTAAGTTGGTATTTGTTTTGGTATAATTAATATTGTGTTACTTCATTCAGTTTTACTATTCAGTCTTAGATAGTTTCTGTAGGTATGTGTGTCAAACATATTTTTACTAAAATTTTCATAAAATTTCATTCCTCAGTCAGCACAAAACTACAGAGGGTAGGGATTTTCCTTTTCTTTTACATTCTTCTGTTAATGGGACCAGGATGCTTTTTGATGTGAAATCAAGAAAGAAGATTTAAGATGGACTTGATTATTCTGCAAGTCAGACTGGTCCAACCACATGTTGTTTAATTAGATGTATAGAAATGAAACTGTGATTTGTAAGTCTTTAACTGAAAATTAATTCAGTAAATCTGCATTCTAGATCAAAAATACCATCTTGTCTATGACACGCATCCACATTAAAAGGCGTCATTATAATAGAGAAATGAAAACACGGACGAGTCAGTCAGATGACAGACTGGAAGCACTGTGAGAGTGGGGAAAAGTGATGGGCATTTAAAAAGATAAAAGCCACATAAACCAGGGTCATTCGTCGGTGGATATCCATGCCTTGTGCCATCTGTTGGAGAAGCAACTTTATATTGTAGCTTTCTACATCAGATTAGATCCTAAATGTTAACCTCCCTAGGCTAAAATAACTGATGTGCACTGTAAATTGATGCCACCCAAATCTTTCTATCACAGTATAATCCTGTAGTATTTTTCCTGACACCACATTTCTCTATAGGAGTAGTGCCTTCAGGGTCTCTGGAATGATCATCTCTGGATTAATGTATTTTTTTTAATCCAGAAGCAAAATTGGATTCAGGAACATTATTGTAATTTTAACTTTTTCTATATGGATTTTGAAATATTTTCCAAGTTTCTAAATGTCCAGTGATAAATGAATACATTTCATGTTTTTTAAAAAAGAGAAATACAGTCACTCATCTAAAGAGAACATTTATTCTGATAACCTTCATCATCTTCCTCCCCAGTCTTCTCTGTAGAGATAAACACTGGTACAACCGTGATGGATCCTTACAGAGTCAGTGTGGATCTTTCCATACTTCGTAATTCATTGTTCAGGGTTTGGAAACTTAAAAATCCCTTATCATGTGTACATCACAAAAACAGCTAAGTCACCTGAGGACATGTTAAGAGTCATTGCTATGTTCTCATGGAACTATAGTGAGTAAACTAAACCTTTCCCACTCTTCCCATAGACCGTCTTTGCTCCAAACTGTAGAGATGATTATTTGGATTTGCTTTCATGTGTTATAAACAAAGAACTGTCACCTTTAGGAATAAAGTTTGTTTCAATGATTTATAGCTTTCTTAGAGATAGCTGAAGACAGATATTCTCTAGAATAAACCTTACTTCGGCTGCATGTGGCTACATCGATCCAAATGGCCTTTGTGAGATTGTAGTTGCTTTCTTTTCAGGTATGAATTTGTCACTGGTATTGTTGGGATCCTTGATGATGCTAACTTTATTCTTCCATTTTATTTAGAATTTAAATATATTGATTTACCTGGGAATTTAGTATTTTTCCCATGTATATTTTAGTGGTCACTTTATTCCAACAATTACTTTCTTAAATTATATTTTACTTCAATGGTTGTATGAAAGTAATGAATGACCATTTTTATGAGAAAATGTTAAAGTAAGTTACACTGCAAATCCAGCCATTGTGGATGGTTAATAGCTCAGGTTAATAACTGCCAGTTACCTATTGGTGATTTGATTGGAGGCCTGTATTCTCCTTCCTAGACATTATCATAATTGTAATTACATATTTATATGTATTTATAAATTTATATTTGTATAGGTGATTATAAATTTAATGTCAACTTTTCCTAATAGAATGTAAGCTCTATGCAAGCAGGAGGGTTGTCTTTCTTTTTAGTCATTGTATTTCCAGGAAAATTTTCTAACAGTATCTTGGATGTGCCATTTTCATGACTTAAGCATGTGAGTGGGGAGCACATTGGAAGAGGGAGATGTAAAGAAGGACATAGAAGGTTTGGAGTGGACAAAGTAGAGGGTAGAAAGGAAGAAGACATTTACTCAGATATCTAAAAAGAATTATTGCAACAGGTTACATGGAATCCTCTGTCTCGAAAATTTCTCTTTTTTCCCTATCATATATATCCTTTTCCAAAGTTGCAATATATCCTTTTTGTAAGGCATCACTCTGATACCACTTTAATATGCCTTAGCATACGCACAGCAATGGGTCTGTAAGGGTATAAAGTCAATCATATTTTATGTTTAAGGGTTTCAGAAATTTTAATGTTACTCACTGTCACAGCGGCAAATAATCAAATTTTATTTTCTAACTTACTCTGTTTGTGCAAAAGCAGGTACAGGAATATTACTGCAATTGAGTTCTGCTGGTATACTATCTACTGTGGTATACATGAATTGAGTTCTCTTTTTTTAATCTCACTTTATCAACTGTGATGTATTATTATACCATAAGACATGTGCTTAAATAGGATTCGGGTTACAAACTTTCAAAACAGCCAAAATTTGACTCTCACCCTGTGATGTGATCATATTTGCTAACCCTTGCGTTCATAAATCCTACTGTGTATTTGCAAAATAAATGCCCAGTTGGCTCTTTCAAGTGAACATTCATTGTTGGACTATCCAGGTTTCCTGTGTGAGTAGAAGGCTAAGGTATTACAACTGTCAAACACATGATTACACATTTTATATGTCCCTGAATTGTATTGTATTAGTAAAAATGAAGATCTTCAAATAATTTATAAAAAAACAAAATTAGATATTCTCAAAACTGTGTTAATACCTAGATAAGATTGATTCTGCTACAACTAATTGATAAGCAATGTCGATTATTATATTTTAAAACTTTATCTGCAATGTCATACCACAACTAATATTCTAAAGATAGATTGGATATCATTAATAGTCAGTGAAGAATAAAGCATTTAGTATGTTTTATTAATTTCCTTTTGTTCCCATGTTTTTGTTACCCTCTTTAGCTCTCATGTGGGTGTATAGATGACGTGTCTGTGAAGTACCAGTCACTAAGTGACTAGTGACTTCCAGTCACTAACATCATGATGTATGTTCATTTTATAGCTTTTAAATACACTTGTGGTAGTTTCTGATGAGCTAATTTTGAAAATATGTTTATCTTCTTCTGTATGGCTTCTTAAATCATATTTCCTCATTTAGATTCATACTATTAAATTTTTAGAAGCATTTGTGAATGTTGACAGAGTCTTACTGTATTAAAATGCCCGTGTTTGGTGCATATGGAACCTAAGAAATAACATTTTGAATTATCTCTCACGATTAGCCACTGGATGATCTTCATTAGCAGCCACGGACCATGGAAAGACCAGAATACCATCATATAGAATCAGATATTAAATATGTACTTCATCAGTATGATATGCAGAGAAGGTTCTGTGACTATTAGAAATGGTATTTACTTTGCAGTTCTTTAGTCTCTCTGCCCATTGGTTCTGAGTACATTCAACAAAATTTTCTTGAAGAGTAAATATATGTTATCTGTTGCTGTGATTTAGTCAATTTTGTCATATTTATTACAAATAAAAGCCTCAGCTCCTTTGTACCTCTGTTCTCTTGGTTCTGTGATGAGAAGTTTTCCATGTATTTATACTCTATGAAAAATGATGGCACTGCATAGCTGATAAACCGAACAAAGATTTTATTAGACCATAATAGATTAATTTATCCTCAGAGAGAGTGCAAAAAAGGCTCTCCACAGCCTATCAGTTTAAAGAATGAGGTCATACAAGTAATCATCTATGTGAATTACTGAAATAAATTATAATTAGCAAGAAACTTAAATTTTTGCATACTGGTGTTTTTGAGGATTATTTCTTTTCCTAAGGAAATTATTTTATTTTTCCAAAACAATGATTTTATCTTATTTATACATTTTAAAATATAAATTTAAATGCGAATTTAAGCTTTTTTATAAACCAGCATGAACACTCTTAGTCTGGTAAGAGGGTGTTTCTTATGTAGGCCAGTGATTTTAGAGAACAATGCAATTTCCCAGAGTGCTTAGCTCACATACTGAAGAAGTTTGAATCTTTAATTAGAACTACAGAACTGCTGATTAGGGAAGAACATTACAAATTATCTAAAAAAAAAAAACCCAGAAACTGTTGACAGTTTGAAAGATAAGGTTTGATGGAGAATATTGCCCATTATATAATAGAAAGAAAGCATTGTGGATCCTTTGATCAGAAATAACTGATATTGAATAACCAACTTCAAGGAGACTTTAAAGACTTTTGTCCTCTTAATATACCAATAATTATAAAACAGGGCCTCATCCTTATTCTTACAAAATAAATTTAGAGGTAGTATGAAGGAAACCACCTGTAAAGTGTTACATTAGGATGCTTTTGCTTTTCATTTTTAAGACTTTCATTGTAGGGGAGTAAAATTCCACCCTTTAACAGAGAAATGGTATAGTGTTGGGGCCAGTACTGTGGTGAATACTGACACAAGAAAGCATAAAAGGGTGATTCTACTCAATCAAAATTATCTGGCTGTTTCTGTAACTTTGCAATAACATTTCTCTTGCACATGGTGATGACACTGCAGGGGACTTGGCTCCCCTTTGAACAAATGGAGGAGGTTGTTGGCTGAGAACTGCTTTCTAGATTCAGGTTTGCAGGCTGGTGGGTACAAGGAGGTAAATGTTATCTCATGGACCGGAAGTACCATCCAGAGAAAAGTTTTTATTTTTTCATGTAATGGTTTTTTCTCACTAATGACATAGAGTGATATATGAGTTGAACTTGTACTAATCACTTAGTCACCTGGAGACCAGATTTTCAAGGAAAAGCTAATTAGGGAGTTCTCTTTTTAGATAGCTATCTTTCCTGGAAAAAGAACGTATAATTACCGTTTTTTGACCATAAGATGCACCTACGTGCATTTTAGAGGAGAAAAACAAGAGTAAAAAAATTTTGAAGCAAAAATGTAAAATATTTAATAACATAAGTAACATAATATTTTACCAATGTAAATGTAAAGCTACATTCAGAGTATAAGACGCACCCCCTTTCCTCACAAATTTTTGGGGGTGTGTCTTATAGTCCAAAAATAGGTACAGAGAATAAGTAGCATAGATGGTAGGTAGAAAATAAACACTGGGAGGGCAAGAACAGAATGGGATATGTAATGTAGAAGCTAAAGAACTTATGACACATGGACATGAACTAAAGAGGGGGAATGTGGGTGGGAGGGGGTGTGCAAGGTGGAGGGAGTGAAGGGGGGAATGGGACACCTAATAGCATAATCAATAAAACATATTAAAAATAGTACCTTGAGATGCTTAAATAATTGACTAATTACTCTTACCTCCTTCAAGATTTGAGCCTTTGGTACCTTCTCAAAAGAATTTTCCTGACCATTGCATTTAAAATTACAATTTGCACCTCTCCTGAACTCTCAGATCCCAGTCTAGTTTTTCTTCCATAACAGGTATCCTTTTTTAAAATACTTACATTTTTATTTAATTTGTTTACTGTTTATTCCCTGTCTTTCTCCTACCAGAAAACGAGGGGGCAGGGATCTCTACCCTGCCCTGATGTATCTCACGAGCCCCTGAACTGTGGCTGAAACAGTTGGTGGTCAGTAACTCTTTTGTACTGACTAACTGACTGGCCAAATAAGTGTATAAAATTTCTGTTTATTTGTTTATTTATTTATTTATTTTTAAAAAGATTTTATTTATTTATCTTTAGAGGGGAAGGGAAGGAGAGAGGAAAAGAAACATCAATGTATGGTTGCCTTTTGTGCGCCCCCTAAAATTTCCTTTTAGAGTTTACTTTGGTTATTATTTTTTCTCATCATACACTAATTTTCAAGTTTCTCTTTTTGCATCAAGGCAACTCTTCTTATGAAGGACAAGCAAATAAAATCAAACTAAATGCATCTCCTTGAACTGGGAGTGAGGAGGACTCAGACTTGACTTTCTTGAACTTCCTTCTTCCCTGTCCTATTTAGGTGGTCTCAGAGAATTTGGAAGGGTTTTGGAAACCAGGCCAACCATGGACGATGGTCAAGCCTTTCATCTAAAATTCCTCTAATATCCCGTCACAGGAGGATGTCTTTAAGGGGACAGTAATTCATCTTGGCATGTCTCTCTGTATATAGGTAACAGGAAAAGACTCCTGGAATTTTGGCTTCTAAATAGCATGTGACTTTTGAGAAGTACTTGTTAGCAATTTGTGGCAGAGAGAAAGTGTTTCAGAGAAGTGGATCCCTTATCCTTTATGTTCATGTACGTATCCTGTACTTCAAATATTAAAAGAAACATATTCAGTCTTCTCAGCCCCTCAAATAGCTGTGTATATCCAAAGGGTCTCTGACTTTTTTCCTGCCTCAGTATAAGTGATGCATTCAACTGGATAGTGTATCCAGTACTTAGTACCCGGTTCCCATCCTGCTGTATTAAGCTGAGGAACCTCTGCTGAACAAGCACTGGGTAGGAAATCTCTGAATTAAAAAGCAACAGTAAAACTGTGGTGCCTAAGGACATATTTCCCTTCAAATGAGTGTCTGATCCCTTGTCGTTTTAGTAGAGGTAGAGGTAGAGATAGAGATGGAGAATCCGAACATCTTAGTCATTATTCCATCTTAGTCATTATTATTGAAATCGCCAATGACATTCTCCTTCACGTGGGACAGTTATGCATGATGTAAAGCCACAGCTATTCAGAATGGATGTTTTCAAGATTTTTGACGTTAAATATAAACACAAGGATGATAGTAATTACCATTTCTCAGGACATGTTTTTACATATTTAAATTATACCTACTTATACAAAACATGTATTCCATTAAATGAAATTTTTCCTTTTCTGCTTGGGTTTTTGCCTATGAATTTCTATGTGTCTATGACCACATGATAGCTCATTCAGAATAGCAGAAACTCCAGTAATTATTAGTATTATTTGCTTTTTTATGACATAGTCCAGATATAGACTAGAAAATTGGACTAGCAAAATAATGAGTAATTCAGAATATAAAAATTATGTATTATATGAAATGTCTAAGCAATAGTTTATTTTTTGGCCTGAATTACCTGGTCAACTGACCCAGTTTTTTTTTTTTTCATTTTATTTTCTGGACTTAGCATTTTAAAGGCAGTTAGACATTTGGAGAAAATTAAATTACTCCATTCAAGGAAACAATTACATTTAGATTGGGCCAAAGTGCTGCCAGAAGGAAGGAAATCCTTAAATTGGAGAGTTGTGATTTCAGTTCATAGGGAAATCCTAGTCCACCAGATAACAATAGATTTGTGCAGATTGCTAGTAGCAAAATGTGCCATAAATCTTCTGCTAAACATAGTAAATAGATATTTTTGATGCTGTGCTGATTTAAAAGAATTATGACGGCTTGTTACGACTTTCTTTCCAGTGATGATTTGTTTAAATAAAAGGATGCATAACTGACTGTCATGTCAGCAGGGCATTCCTTTTAGTTACTTCCTTGGCAGTGGGGTTGGATTTGCACTAATGCATCTGTACTTGCTGTGTGACCTCTGGCCTTCTTAGTCAGCAGACGGGGTGAAATTGTAAGTCATCTGATGGTCTGGAAAGAGAGAAAAGCTGATTCGCCCAAAAGAAAGCCAAATTTGGACTGATGAATGTGAGGAGAACTTGGTTGGGTGTTTGCCCTTTCATTAGTTGTAAAAAGTAATAGCATGATCTGTTAGGCTGTCTTCTTTCTGCAGTTCCTTCAAATATGTCATTCCCTAATTAGAAGGATATTTTTTGTAGAGGACCATTGCTGTGTAAACAAGGCTGGTCAAGCAGCTTACCTCCCTGTTAGAACATGCAAACAATCTCTCAAGTGCTATAAGAAACCTTGACCTCAGTACCATTGTTCTGACCCAGTGGTTCTCAGGCTGGTTGTCCAACCCTCCACACCCCATATCACCTGGGGCACATTACTAAAAAATCAATTTTAACTTAACAGTTAAATTGAAAGACTTCTGTTAAGTCCCAAACTTAACTGAATGGGACTACATTGAGTAGAATGTAGTCCCATTCTCTTCAGTGGGACTACAGTGAATTGGAATCCTGTTCTTTAAAAAAGATTAACAACAAGCACCCCCAAAAAACCCTCAACTCCCCCATAAGCTTCTAGAAATTTTGTGTAGTGTTACCAGTTCAGCAAATTGGTTTTTGCCCTCCAAGTGTTGTGATTTGTTCTTCACGGTCATGAAGGGTTCTTTTTCTGCAGGGACATACATGGCAGTTTCCTTTTCATTCCACATTACTTCTGTGCTGAAAGGCTTTTTCCTATTAATTCAAATAATTATTATCTTGCTTTCTGAGAAGTTGGTCCACTGGGAAACAGTATATAGTTATTCAATTAGATCTACCTTTTTTCTCTGAAACTAGGTAGTTGATTTTCACACTAGTAAGATGTCACTGGGCTCTTTCAAGCCTTGAAGTAAAGGTCATTAAAAATTTCATTGTTTAGAATCTGGTTCTGTGATAAATATTAAAAAAGAAAAAATGAATATGTAATGGCATTTATACTTTTTATATATTGCCCACCCATGGATACTTTGTAATATATTTTAAGCTTATTATCCATAATTGACCACGGTAAAGAGATCCAAATGGAAAGGTGAATAGCAAATGCTGAGCTCATGTAAAAAAAGTGCTATAAATATATCTCCATACAATGGAAAATTTAATTATGATGACTTATTTTTCTGGAGGTTATGGTGAAAGAGGCATTAAATAAAACAGGAATATTATTTCTACAAAGATTATGCTTTAGGGGATAGAAATTTGGTTCTTAGAGTCTATTAAAAAAGAAAAGGTAATGTATTTATGAGACATTTTAGACATGACAGTTATATGGGGATGTATTAGCAGATTTTTAAAATTCTGTGAAAGGAACTGCTTAAAAGAATGGTGTGAGACCAAGAAAAAGCTGGGAGGGGAGTGCAGAAGGTGAGAAAGCCAAGTTCAGGGTGGGGATGGGGCTGAGGCTAATAATCCCGTGGTTGTTGCGACAGCAAGATGCTGTTTTCCCAGGTAGAAAAGATGTGGGAAAGTAATGATAGCAGCCTGAGGGGGCAACTTTGGGAGCCAGTCAAGTTCTGTACATAAATAGTTACACATTTCAAGTGATTTGGAGGTACACACAAAGGTATCTACCCCTTGCCAAATAAATATAAATCTCCCAGTAGCTCTGCTATGTTGCTATTTTTTAAACATACAGTATTTGAAAGTGCCACATAAGTTGATCTTTTAATCAAATGGAGTTTGATTATTGGTAAATGATTCAAATAAAAGTGGGTAATTTTCAAGGAAAACAAAATGTAACAAAATCAACTACATGGGAAAAGACTTTAATTTAAAAAAGGTTGGATGCATTTATTCTTTATATACATATTTTAAAGGCTCATTGTGTCACAGATTTTGAGAAAGGGAGTAGAAGAAATTGGAAGGTTGTGTGTGTGTGTGTGTGTGTGTGTGTGTGTGAATGGTGCATTCATTTTATAGTAACTTGTATTACTATTAATGAAAAAGAATCTTTTCTTTTTATATCTCAGTGAGCCTGAGAATTCTAATCAAGAAATAATTGTCGTCTTTTATGCCTCTAAATAACAAGGCAAGATGTTTTCCTTTAATTTATTTTTTAATTTCCTTGATTAGGGTATTAAGATTCTGTGTAACATGAACTAGTTTTAACATAAATCAGATAAACCTTTTGTTCTAGATGACACAGTAGAAAAAGCTCAGCACACTTTGGACTTGCTTTGCTTAATTGCTCCTCTTCATTAAAAGGGAATATACAATAAAAAAATCATAATTCTTTCCTGTCCCTTAATTCCTTTCTGGGGTAGTGTTTGGAGACTTAGAAATTATGTGAAAGTTATGAGAGAGTGGTCATTATGAAAAGTAAAGAAAGCTTGGCATTTATCCATGTCACTCTGTAGGTCTGTTAAGGCTTTGATCAGAAATAGTATTTAGGTGAAAAATAATTTATTGGATTCAAAAAGTATGTGGTAATATGTTTTAAACAAAGATAATTGTGAAATTCACTAAAATCAGAGAATCACAGTAATTTCTTTGTAACGGAAAAAGATTTGACAAATAATAGAATCACAGATCTGGCAGAACGTCAGACGTCTCCTGCTCCACGGGCCTTCCCAGCAAACTCCTCTGGTGGTTCCTCCATGATTCTGCGACGGGCAACAATGCAAACTCGGTTTATGAGTACGTAAGGAGCGTGTACTTGCCACCTCACTAGGTAACAGTCTTTTTAAGAAGTATTAATTATTAAACAGTTTTTCTTTATTTGAATCAAAATCCGCCTACTGAAACTATCACCAGTTAGCTATCTGCATGTTGTTGTTTGTTAAGATATTTATGGAGTTTCTCCCGTGTGCCATGCTCCGTTTTCTGTTTCTCCGCAGTTAAACACTGTTATGGCCTCATCCATGTTAAAATTCTTTTCTATAAATACATTACCCACCTTCCTATCTAAATCCAAATCTTTCTTTTCCTAATTTTATATTTTCAGTTTCGAAAACCATTCTTCACAGTGTTGAAATCCTTCCTATGTCTTTCTTGGCCACCTTCTCCTCCTGGCCTAAATAAACACGAAATGTCAGGATATCTCTTGAAGTCGAGTCCGGAATTAATCACAAGCACCCTAAATGTCTGAACAGGGCACCATAAAATGGAAGAATTCTCTGCTTCTGGAAATAATGACACCTCCAGTCAAAAGTGTGTATTGTTTGTTTTGTGTTTTTGATCAGTTTACCATTTGCTGACTCATTTTGAACTTTTAGTCATTTGAAACCTCAGTTTTGCCACATGAAATGTTTGAAGCTCAGCCTTCCCATATTCTGTGCAACAATTACTATTGTGAGCCTACTTCAAAGCATGCAGTATTTCTATTCAACTTCATCTTTGATTATTAAAAAATAAATATACACTCAGTGTTCTATGCAAGATGCTGAGAATACAAAAATAAATAAGATGTGGTTTAAAGGCAAGGCATCCACCATCTCCGATTCATAGCTCAGTAGTAGGTAAAGACATTTTTACATGTGAGTCCCATTAACAGCTAAAGCCTCATGATAAAAGTTATTTCTAGGACCAACATTCCTTATTAACTAAGTCTTACAGAACAATTGGGTGTGCGATAGATTGTCATGGCTGAGTAGTGTATTTGTTTTCTCTCAATGCCATAACAAGTTTCATAAATATAACATCTAACACAATCATATTATCTTGAAGTTTCATAGGTCACAAGTGCACCCTGGGTCCCATTGGGCTGAACTTAATGTCTCAGTGGAGTGGCTGTCCCTTTCTGGTGGGTCTAGGAGAGGATCAGCTTCCTTCCTTCCTTTTCCAGCTGTGCGAAGCTGGCAAAGAGCTCTCATTGTGACTCCTTTCTGTTGTTTTCAAAGCCAGCTACCTTGAATGTCTTTAGCCACTGTCATGTAGTCACTTTTCCCTCAGACTCTCTTCTGTTTTTCTTTTCTACATATAAGGAGTTTGTAATTGCACTTGGCCCACCTGGATACCTGGATAATTCAGGATACTCTCCCTACCCTCCAGTCAACTGATTAGCAAGTTTAATTATAGCTGCAACTGTATTTGACTTTGCCATGTGACGTAATATATATGCAAGTTCTGGACATCTTTAGGATACCATTATTTTGTGTACCACAGGTAGAAACATTAAAGCAAAAGAAAAATGTGAATCAAGTCATGGAACTATGGTACAGACACGCTGATTCTAAGACTTCAAGCAATTGAACATGAATGGACAAGGGAACCTAGAAGATCCAACTGGGAAAAACAGATAAGGTCAAGATGATGAAAAGTCTCAGAGGACAATATAAAGTTTGCTTTTTAGAAAGATTATTCTGGTAAAAGAACAGATATGAGGAATGCAAACTAAAGATGAGAAAACAGCAAATCAACTATGATTTAGTCAAGGGAGACATCAAGAGTTGATCCGGGGGTGTCCAACCTTTGTCTTCTCTTGGCCACGGTGGAAGAAAAATTGTCTTGGGCCACACAGTAAATGCACAAATACTAATGGAAACTGATGAGCAAAAAAAAAGGTTTTAAATAACATTTACGATTTTGTGTTGGGCCACATTCATAGCCATCCTGGGCCACATCTTGGCCACCTGTGGCCCACGGACCACAAGTTGGATATCCCCTGGGCACTTTGTATGGCATCAGAAGTGGAGGAGAGTGAAGGGATTTGCTACCTCCTAAAGAGTTGCGTTCAACAGGACTTGTTGATTGATTATTCAGGAGTGAGGGCAAGACTGGAGTCATGATTGATTTCCATCTGAAGTCTCTGGGTGAACTGCAGTATCATTCAGAAGACAGTATGAATTAGTGAAGACATAGTCAAGGTGGAGAGGTGATGATGAGAAAAATATCCTGATTTCTATTTTATTTCATGGACACAACCAGTCAACTATTTGAAATCTTATAATTCCATCCTTGTGCCAACTATAAATATGAATTATATTCACTTTGTGTTTTATAAATGGACAAGAATGTGGTAAAAAATAGTCATCAGAATGCTACTGGGAACCACACTTCAGTAGCCACTCTTATATCAATCTGAATTCACTGAATAATATACTACCAGTTTTGACTGTAGTCATACCATATTTCTCCATGCATTTCAAATATGAGGGGCACCCAAGAAACCTGTAATTATCTTCTGGAGAGCAGGCCCACTGTAGTACAGGCTTCCCCAGCTAGGTGAGTGTTTGAGTGTTCTAGGAACCCATCTGCATCAGTGTACCAGCAGGAGTTGTTGCAAGAGGCTGCATTTGGCTTCATTATTTTTTTAAGACAACATGTTTGCCCATTTCATAATGGGTGATTCACGAGCACACTTGTTCACACTGCACTGTGTTGAGCAGTTTTAGACCAAAAACGGCAAGACTTTCATGCCCACTCTCCCTATTCACCCCGTATCAACTTGAGCATCTTTAATTTTTTTCTTCAGATGAAAAATGTCCTCAAAGGGAAATATTTTGCCAATCTGGAAAAGGTAAAACAACAACAACAACAAAAATAGCAGAAGCACTAAAAGGCATCAAAATCAATGAATTAAAAAAAAACTGTTTTGAGAGTGGGAAAAATGTTTCAATAGGTGTATTTCATCAAATGGAGAGCACTTTGAAGGTGACTGAAGTTTAAACAAGTGAGAATAAATACATAATTTTTATAAATAAATTTCACTTTGGGTTCCCCTTCCTATGTCATGTTTTTAACTATTAAAAAAAATAGAGGGACCACACAGGATAACAAGAGGTTAATTTGTAAGAAAAGAAAGTCCCTTGAAGATGTAGCAATTGAATTGGAAGAGGTGAGAAGGTGAGGATAGACTTAGCAGGGAAGGGAGCACCCGGAAGAAGAACGACATGACCAGAGACATTGAAACAGCATCATCCCAAGTGTGGTATGTTTGGGCTGAAACAGAGACAGATCTAGCTGGGGGGGTGGTATTTAGAGTCAAAGAACTGGTAGCAACCTGGTTCATAGCTGCAGTTATTTAAATCGACTTTGAATGTCCTAGGGCGGGATAGGCACTCTCCATATTTCCATAGTCTCTCTAATTCCCTATGGTGTGCCCTAACCCGATACTCACATTGATATTCCTTACCTGGTGCCTTAGATACATGGTTTATGACCCTAGATTTAGAAGCTTATTTTGTAGTCAGTACACTGCCAATTAGTGTGTGGGCGCATGCACCATTATTAGAAATTGACTTTAGGAAGACATTTTAATGGTAGAATGGATTGCAAGTTGTAGTATTGAAGGAGGATAGGTCATTAGAGGAAGATAAATGAGTTAGAAGGTTGTAAAACAGTTCACGGAAAAGGCAATGGACCCTAAACTATTATGGTAATCATTGGAAAAAGAAAGGAGGGATCAAATGTGAAAGACTATAATCAAAATTTCCCTAGGGGATGGTTTGGGTCTTGTTCTTTTTGTGGTGCTTAATATGGGGCAACACAGGTAGATACTCAATAAATAAATGAATGAAGACTTTGGAGGAATTAAATTGGATGTGAAAAGTGAAAGGAAGTAACCAAAGGTGAGTTTAAAAGCCTTAATGTGAACAACTAGAAGTATCATGTTTCTGAAAGACTCTATGGGAGAGTCAATTTTATCTTATATAAAGTTCAGAAGAGATATTTAGGAAGACACATTTAACACAGAGATGAACACAAGAATATGACCCTTAGGGTGGAGGACATAATTAAAAAAGAGTATGAAAATATTTAACTTAAAGGTAATGGTTTATTTTAATTCATCCAACAAAAATATGTTTCAAGATAAATGATAGATAAGTAACTGTTTAGAAAAAAGGTCAGATCATTTAGTGTAGAGAGTTGTTTTATGGATGACAAAGTTGAGAGACAGTTGTTTGGTTATCCAACAAATAAATATAAGACTTGATCCTGCAAGGTACAAGGATGTTCTTTGAATCTTTTCAACACATTACTTCAATGCTTCCTGCTTCCCACTAAAAAATAAAAATGCCTGTATTGTCTCATTCTCTGCTTTATCTTGCCAACTCTGAAGTTGATCCATTTGGAAGATTCAGGTATTAGACTGTTTAATACTTAAGGACTTGAAAATAGCTTTCCCTCAATTTCAAGACCTAATATAAAAGTTGGCACTGCAAGAAAGCTTAGGCTGAAAGCCACCAGCTTTATTTTATTAATTCCAACTATTTTGGCCTGGCCATGCTGATTGTCTCATTTTTCAAGTCAAATTGTTGGAATGAAACAAATTATATCCTTCAGTTCTAAACTTCACATACCTGTATATGGTGAGTAAATGTCAGTGGAGTTCCTTGGAGCGCTTGTGGGTGTCTCAGGAACACCACTGGGGGTTAGGAGCACAGAGGGGGCGGACCTTAGAGCCCTTGTCCAGATTCAAACAGAGTACAAGAGCCTTTTCCAGGGTAAAAGAAGTGTCCCTTATTTTAAAATATTTGAAAACTACTACAGGTTATTAATCTCAGAGTTTTAGCCAGCATTTCATAGTCTTTGCATTCATGGATTACATTAAAACATTCCAAATCCTGCTACTTCAAACGAGTAAATCATGAACATTCAGTTTTACTGTAAAGGTACAGAGCCATGAGCCCTGTGGTAAGTCACATGTCTAGTTCCTTAGTCCAAGGCCACATTGAGAGGCAAGGGTTTCAAGTGTTCACAACTAAATGAGAGGCGTTCCACTGTGAGGAGAAGAAATACATTTTGAGACTTTTTTTTAGAATCAACACATAATGTTTTCATGTATATTTTACCATTTCTATTTGTTTCCATTGCTGTTTGTAAGCCAATTTTTATTTTCTCTTATAATTCATAGGATGGTTATTCAAAAGGCTCATTGAAACAGCAGAAAGTCAGCGATAGATAAAATTTAGGTTAGGGTGGTCTGGGTGGTGAACCCTTAGAAAACAGAACACAAAGAATAGATTTAAAAGGACCCTCAAACTAATTACAGTATCTTATTTTACTTTATAAAAATTATTTAGCCATGTCTAAATAAAAATAGATTTGTTCTTCCTATTTATCTTACTCTGATCCTGTACCAGGGAATACAGGATGGGAATACATTCTCAGTATCTTCTGTATTAAGTTGCATCATTGTAATTTTCCATTCTCAAAAGCTCCATCTTTTATTCATAAATAGTTGTTTGTGATTTGTAAAGGAAGTTCTCCAACTTCACTTATTCTTCTCTTCTTGTCCTCTTCAAACACCACTACTGGTGGTTCTGATTGAGGTGAAGTTATAGACTAGTGCATTAAATTAATATATTCATTTAATTTTCAACATTTAAAACATGTTCTATCTAGTACCTTATAACTCTCTGAGATAAAGGGGCAATGCAGTTTTACTCCTTTTTGGCAGATAAGAAAGCTTACCTGAGGCGATAACTCTCCCCAATCACACAATGATGGCGAAGTCCTCGTAAGGTGAGCTCCCAGATATGTGCTCTTCCTCAGGAGAGTGGGACCCTGATGTGTTGTGGTGTATGGTGAGAGTTGGAGATTTGAAGAATCAAGACCCATGATGCATTTACAAACCCAGCCTTGTCCAACTTGTTATTGTGGACACTAGTCCCTTAGGTTTGTCCCTGTCACTCAAGGAGAAACTCGGGTTTAGAAATGTTGAGCTCTTTTTCATGGCCACAGAGATGTGTTATTTCCTTCACTGTATCGCCCGCGCTTCCCTTTATAACATGCATGTCACTCCAGATTGTCTGATTACTTTATGATTAGGTGCTTTCTTTACACCAAAAAATTCCCTATTGGTTGGTTTCATATCTTATCCTTCAGTCATTATATATTTTTAAAATACCTTCTGTGTTCCTGATATCATAATCCAGCACTAGTATCTCCCAGGACACCTAATACACTGCTATAGTTAGTGTACGAAAGCCCTTGCTGATGGTTGTAAAGTAGAAGTCTTTAGAAAGCTGTCATTTTTGTTTCTTAAACTGCAGTTCATATATTTAACTTAATTCTGCCAGATATCAAAGGTTCTATAACATCACCTACATGAGGTTATGTCAAGCAAAAATGCTGTAAACAAGAACATAAAAGTGATTTGTGTGGTTTTCTGTCACCTTTTCCCCAGACTTTCCACAGATTTCTTTAATACATCCTGCAAAATGTTAGAATAAAACAAGCTCAGCATCTCTTCAAAGAGAACTTTGATATTATTTTTACTCTTTTTCATTTTTAAAGTTTTTGTGTGTGTATTATTTCCTTTGTTTTCCTCTTTGAGTATGTGTGTGTGTGTGTGTGTATAAAATATATATAATTTTACAAGGCTACCCTTACACAGAGGTATGAACTCATGGGAAGTAGCTCCCACATACCCACATCTACTGACTCCGGCTGGGGGAGAAGTAAACAATAAGGCCTTGAAGTGAAAAAGAGGAAGCCCTGAACTTTAATAAGCACAGTGTAAAGTTAAGACCCTCCTTTTATGCCTCATCCCACCTTATTTTGTCGTTGTAAAAGCATTGACTGTTTTAGACTCTGGCACCACATAGTTAAGAAAGATTTTCGATTTTATGGCATTGGCAGCTCCAGCAATGAGAACCTCAGAAATCACAATGGAATTCTACTAATGCAGATTATTGATCTGGAGATTTGCTGCAGATGTTTGAATTCTGTGGGTTTGGAAGTATGTGAAAAATCAGGATCAAAAGCCAATTTATTGCTTTAGAATATGCTTCATTTATTTGGGGGACTTTAGTTTAATTTTAAGTATTTATGTCTCTGCTGAGTAGTTCTTTAGCAAATGTTCTTTAGAAAATACATAATCTGTTTTTCAAGCTGTGTCTTCAGTCTTAACTTTCTGACAGATATATCTTTAAGTCATCTATATTTGGAAATAACTTTCAGTCTGTCTACAGGAATCTGGAATTTGCTTTCCAAAATTGGTACTTTATTTGAAATCTGTTATGATTCCTTGAGCATTCAACATGCTGCAGAAAATGCTTTCATAGAGATTTTTTTCTTGTAAAAGTAAACTAAACAGTTATTCTTTAAACTCTATTTTACTCTTAATATCCTCCATCAATCATATAAAATATATTATAGGTCTATTCAAATATACTTTCAAAGCATTACTTTCTTGAGAATAGCTAATATATATGTTCTTTATATTAAGCAATTCATTTTATAAGAAAATGAAATTTTTTAGTAAGTAGGAGTTTGGGTTCTAAAATAATTTATTGATAATCCCATAGAGTATTATACCAAAATTAAATCATAGGAAGAAAACAACATCTTTTTCCATTTCTTTTCTCACATCCTAGGAACGTACGCATCTACTTTATTTCCTATTTAATAAAATGTATTATCATTTTGGAAACCAACTATAGTAGAGGATCACTTGAAAAAAATCTTTTGAAATGTCTGACCTTAGAATTAGAATGCATGGTTTGAAAAGGGTTCCAGATTGAAGCTGTAAAATTGCTTGTATTTATTTTTTTTAATTTAGTTATTTTTCAAATACGGTTTTCTGTTTATTTCTCCCATCCCAGCCCACCCCTCTCCCATGCACCCCACCTCCCTCCCTTTTCCACCCCCTTAGTTATTGTCCCTGTGTCCTTTATACTTGTTTCTCTAAATTCCTCCCATTTTTTCCCCTTAAATTCCCTCCCCTCTCCCCTCTGGTCGCTGTCCCCCTGTTCTCTATTTCAGTGTATTTGTTTTTATTTTGCTTGCTTGTCTGTTTTGTTTAGCTTCCTGTTAAAGGTGAGATCATATGGTATTTCATATGGTCTCCGCCCCTGGCTTATTTCACTCAGCATAATGCTTTCCAGTTCCATCCATGTTGTAAAAAAAAAATTTGCTTGTATTTAAAAAGTGAAACTCTAACCAAAATCTTTGTGAGTTGCCTTGAAAGCAACAGAAAATGCTGTAGATCTATGTAAGGACCAGTTCTAAGAGGAAATGAACTGGCATAAAGAAAGAAAAGAAAAGAAAAGTTTACAGTGAAAAAATGCACCCTGGCTGGTGTAGCTCAGTGGATTGAGCGCAGGCCTGCAAACCAAAGGATAATGGTTCAATTCCCAGTCAGGGCACATGCCTGGGTTGCAGGCCAGTTCCCAGCAGGGGACACACGAGAGACAACCATACATTGATATTTCTCTCCCTCTCTCCTTTCCTTCCCCTCTAAAGATAAATAAATAAAATCTTAAAAAAATAAAGTGAAAAGATCCTTCAAAGAGACATAGAATGACATAAAGTTACTGAAACATTGACTGGATGAAACCCAAACTAGTCAGCTTAATAGAGAACTTTATCTGCAAGCTTAGTAAATTACTAGACCTAGAACAAGTCAAGTAATATTTGGAAGTTGTGTGACCTTTCAAATCTGAACTAAACTTGTCCAATAATTTTCTTGTAAAAACTGGTAAAAAGGTGTACTCTTGTCTGATGATCCAATCCATTGTAATTGATTGTTACTACCGCTGGTTCTGTTTTTGCTGGCATTGATTTTATGAAGGAGCAATTTATAACAAAAAATACACACTTCAAAAGTACAGTTAGATGAATTTTGACAGTTGGGCACACTTGAAAAACCACACCATCATCAAGATATAGAGCATTTTCTTTACTTCTGAAACATTTGTGCTTCCTTGCCTAGTTCATTCCTGTTCCTATTACACAAGCTGATAAGCAGAACTACTTGACAACAAAGCTATTACTCTTAATCATTTACTCTATTTTATTTTAAAAAAGAAAAGATGTTTTATGTTATTTCTGTCATCAAAACACTGCAATTTCTCTCCATTTACTCTAAACCTGAAATCAAAGTTTGTACGGTAGGTACATGGCATGATGTTATTTGTTTCCATGTGACCTCTCAGACCTCCCACTCTCTCCCTGTGTCACTCTGAACTCCTTGCTGTTCCTCCATCAAAGGGCCTCGACTACAGTGCCCCTTTCACTAGGCTTGCTTTGACTCACTCAAGTCTTTGAAGCCTGCTCAGATTTTACCTCACTGAGGTGTATCCTGAACTGTTCTATTAAATACCGCAACCTTCCACCTCTTGCCTTCTGCTTTCCCAATTCTTTCTACCCTTATATGCTTTCCCTCTTTTTTGCCCATAGTGCATATTATTTTTAATACATAAATGAATTATGCATTTTACTGGTGTAATGATTGTTGTTTGTCTTTGTCCACAGAATACAATCCCCTAAAGAGAAATTATCTTTGTTAGTGTTTTTACTTGATTTATCCCAAATACCTGGAATAGTGTTTTCTTAGTTTGCACAACTATAACAATTATTATAGACTGGCTGACTTAATCAACAAACATATTTCTACAGTTCTGCAGATGAGGAAGTCCAAGTTCAAGGTTCTGACAGATTGGTGTGTGGGGAGTGTTCTCTCCTTGGTCTGTAGATGGCCATCTTCTCCGTTTATTCTTAGACACACAGAGAAAACAAATTATTTTGTCTCTGATAAGACTGCTAATATCTTTTATGTGGGTTGCATCATCATAACTTAATTGCTTCCCCAAATCCCTACTTCCTTATGGTATCTTGGGAGTTAGCATTTCAACATGTGAATTTTAAGGGGCCAAAATAATTTAGTCAATAACAGGCGTCTTGCATATAGTGGGTTCCCATTAAGTGTGTTCAGGATATGAGGTGGAATGATTTTGGTCTTCTTGCCCTATCAACTGATTTTTCTTCTCAGAAGAAATAGCATTAAACAACATTTGGGTGACTTAGGGACATTAATATTCAGCTCTATAGCAGGACTCTATATAGAATACAAAATAGTTTACTGTTTTAATCTACTCTATGATCTTGTGTCTCATATTTTATTAGATCACAATATCAGTGATTTCCTAGATTGCATCTTAGACTCGGGAGGAGCCTGAGAGACTTTGGCGATAACTAGGTCTAGAAATCTCAACTTTGGGAGCTTTGGAGTGTTGCAGAACAATGACGTTTCGCAAGGGCTTTGAATTTGAAATTCTTTAGATCAAACTTCTTGACAAATCAGTTATTTGTCTTAAGCTACCCTTACTCATGCCTTTTAGAGTGGAGTCTGACCCTGGTAGACAGTTAACTAGACTGCCTCTAATAAAACTTATTTTAGGGAAGAGAAAATAGACAAGTGGTGAAGCAAGTCACCTACAATGATATGATGACTTGGTGCCATTTTCCTTGAAGGGAAAAGCAATCCAATATTGTGGAAGCATTTGCCAATCAATTAAGCAAAGATTAATGAGGAAATGTTATCATTTCTGCCCTTTTAATTTACCTCTTAATTCAGTCCTTTAGTTGACATCCACAAAATGGCTCATTATTTGTGGCCATTTTAGCACAAATGTGTGCTTTATTTCAGCATCATAAACTACTCTTAAATGGTCTTGGGCATACAGAAGCTTCCATTAAACTTGGTGAAGGGAAAAGTGATTGAATCATTTCTTATTTACTCTTGTGGTGAGTCGTTTGTGGTGGGAACCCTATTCAAAGTGAAAATATTTTATTTACTAGTATTTCATGGTACTTGCTGCAAAAGCAGTAGTGACTACATTTGCTCTGAGGGGCATGGGGAGTAGTAACATGGAGGAATAATATCAGTATCATTTCATATTTCCAGGAAGAATATAATCTTGGGGGAAGGCAAGGACACTTTTGTTTCCTAGTCAGAAAAGTATTGGGTTGCCATTTTGAACTATATTGACATAATTTATGTTTTTAAACTAAATGTCTCTTGCCAAATTTTCTTTCAATTAATTTAAAATGTAAAATAGCATCTCTCAAATGATATATTTTTCTAATAGATTGAATAATATAAAATATATCTTGGTAAGTTTATTTTTCTTGCTGAGGTAATTTCTATATATTGTATAACCACATAGGGAGCCCGCCATTTTATTAGCAGTAATTTTTACATTGATCTTCATAGGTGTAGGTGGTCAATATTTTTCATGTTCACTGGGCCTTGAACAATGTAAAATAAATGTACACAGTGAAGTACTGTCCGTTTTATTCCAACTGTTTGTATACATACAGAAAATATTTGTTAAATGTTTCTGCTTCCATGGAAGGCATGTAGAAAGGAAGTTCTACATGAATAATCAGGGTCAGATGTTCAAGTTTCTTCCAATTGGCTTAAATTCTCTTTGCTGAAAATAATGAACAATTACTGACAGTTTCGCCAATTTCATTTGTCAAACCTCTGAGAATAAGACAAGACTTTAATAAATGAAAAGCTGGGAAATCCTGAAAGTTGCATTTAGCACCAAGGAAATACTTATTAATGAAGACCTTTTGTCTACCCAAAACACTCCATATTTTTAATGCATACTTCGATTTATAATTATGTCCTTGTAATTACCATATTTTCCTAAAACAATCAAAGATGATGCTATCAATTCAATAAAAATTAGAATCACATAGTAAAGATTTGTTTTACACTAACATTTTATTTATACGGCATGAGGCATTTTAGAAGTGAGAACAGTTTCTAAGAAGCATCTTCAGGTCTTTTAATTATTAAACAATTTAAACGAGACAACCAAACCAAATTCTATATCAAACCCTATTTAAAAATGTTCTAGTGAAGCTGCCTTTTAAAGTACAGTTCTCATAAAGAATTCTATGCAAACGTCAAATGTTTTATTGTGGGAAAGTCCTTAGTAGTATCCAGAATGCTAAATTGAACAGATTTAACTATTAAATGTTTGTGTCTTTTTCAGCTTTAGTCAAATTATCAGTAAATGAAAAGAGTTTCAACAGTGCACCAATCTACTTTAAATTAACAGGTACATCTATAAACACATGTGGGTCACCTGGGTCCTTCAGAGAACAGAGGCTCAGATATAGTCAGGGATACGATAATCTATTAAGAGGTAAGGACTGTTGAAAGAGAAGGGGAAGGAAGCGGAAAGAGAGGTGGATGGAGCATGGGACAAACCTCTAACCACAATGCAGATCCGATCATCTCTCAGCCACCTCTGTGGATTGCTCTGGAGCAAAGATTGCTCATTAGAGGAGTTCCAGGTTGGGTAGCAATTGCCAGGTCCCCATACTCTCCCTGCCACCCTTCCAGTGACAGCTGTTGGCTGTCTAGGAGAGCATGGCCTCAGCAGATCCTGAAAATGCTCATTGTTATCAGTTGTCACATAACTCTACTCCTTGCAGCTGAATAGTATGTTATTGAAAGGAACACTGAGTGACATATGGCAACTGACACACCATCATGTGTTCCAATATGTAACAAGTTTTTATACACATATATGTATGAGTAAATGTGTCTGTGTACAACATGTCCAGTGTGTTTAAATACAGAATGACCATGTAATTTGCAATGTATATCATTAGATCTAGACTCAATAGATTTTTTTAAGTTTGTAGATTCTTCTCAATGGTGAAGAAGTCCATGTCAAGTTAATTCTAAAAGATAAAACCATTCACTTGTCCAGTGAATCTCTAGGTGAAGGTCAGAGTGACTAGGGGGCTCTTGCTTTTGATCACTATAAGCACTGTTGTCTTTGCAAAGTCACCAAATTAATTCCATATCAATACATATTATTTTTTGAATGAGGATACAAGTTCTAAATTGTGAAGGATTGATAAATCACGATACCTTAAACAAAGAACCTGAGACTTATTCATCCTTAGGAGAGATATGTAGATCTCTTGATTCCCAATAGCTGAGTAAAAACAACTAGTTATAAGAAATGATACAACTTCTATCAACAATTATTGTTTTAAAAATTATTCTTGATATATTTTCATTTTCAAGGCTTTACCTAGTGAAACGTGCTTAATCAATGTCATCTTCTATGTCAGGGTTCTTCACCTAGTGAACTTCCTGCATCTCAGATGCTGGCAATACAAGCGTCCATGCTTTGTTGTAATCCCGGTCTAACTGCCACTTCTCCATCCAATTGGAAACAGCAGCTCTTATCACTATCTTCTTTTCTGCTTACAAAAAAAAATAGTTATTCCTTGGTGTACCATTTCCTAGGTAGAAGTGTTCCTAACTTCCAGTAGATTCTTGAAAGCATTCTTGATGCCTCCCAAATAAAGAGCTATTCTAGTTCAATGTACTATTTTGGGGGGTAAGAAAAACCCATTAAATGTAGTTACTGAATTAAAAAAAATAGTTTATTCCTATGTGGTATTATATAAAATAGTGATTCCTTTGTTTAACTTATCAAAATTGCATGCTCTATAATGGCAGAGATCTTTTTCTATATTGTATGCTCTTGTATCCCCAGCCCCTATAATAGAGTATGTCCTTTATAATTGGCACTCAAAAAATATTCATGGGATGAATGACTGGATGGATGGTGAATGCATGAGGAAACACATAAACATGTTGAGTAGTCTCTGCCTACTGCCACCCTCAAGAGAGCAAGACTTTACCCAGATGTGGGCTTATGCTACATTCCCAGCTCAGGAGAAGCTGTATCATCATATGGAAAAGTGGACTTTTTCTCCCCCCAGAATATTCAATTTCACAGCATATATTAGAGGGAAAGGATGTTTCTTAAACCTTTACATGTGATTTCATGAAAGCAGCAATCTGTGTTAACCGATCATTGCTGCAAATATTGACCAATCAATTTATATTAAAATCTCCTTCTCTTCTTTTAAGCATTTGGGAGTCTTTCGAATAATTCTCAGTTAGGTCAATGGGAACCTCACAGTCTTCTGTCAGATTGCATAATCATTTTTTATATTCAGGAATAAGCACAGACTATTCCATTTATTTCCACTAGGAAGTGGAGAAAGGGCAGGCAGATAGGGGCTTTGCGACTGACTTGCTGTCTTGTCCTTTATGGTCAGTCTGGTAATCGTGTAGCATCCCATCAATAAGGCTGAAATTAGTATTGATTGCAACTTGCCACTTTTCTATTTATTTTGCTTCAGAAGCAGCAATGTAGGAGATACTCTTTTCTCCACATCATCATATCAGGGTTCACTTGGCCTCCTTCTTCATTTACTATTGAAAGCTGGAAGTATAGATCTTTTAATAAATCACTAATATTTTACCTTAAAAAATCAATAGCTACTGATAGACTGTCTCCCTGGCTGGGAATTTTGACCTCAAGGAAACTATAGAATATCTTTTATTTTTCCAGAACAAGAAATCTAAGGCTCTAATGAGTAAAATATTGACATATATAAATAAATAAATATATGCTATGTTTTTTTCTAAACTGGGATTAAAAATGTAAATTTTGCAATATTTCATTGAAGCTTTGTAAATCTTTTCTTATATTCCTTATATTGAAATATAATTTAAGAACCATAATCGTAATGAAGAGAAATCTAATTATTAGCAGTTCGTATTTTGTACATAACAATGGAACAGAAATCAAATATTGTGCTGTTCACTACTGCAATGGTATTTAGACATCTGATTTCAGAATGGAGCCATTATGAGCTGGTAAGGTGATAATAAAATGAAAGCTGTAGTTGAACAACAATTAAAATAAAATTTAAAAACACCGAAATTTTCAGTGCAGGATTCTGTTCATGTTTTTCGGTTTAATATTAAATGTAAATTAAAAAAGTATATTTTTCTCCATAGATGCTATTTTAGGAAGAACCAGAAGTTCTGATACATTTATTCAATGTTTGGTTCCTAAAGGGCAAAGATAACGTCCTTTCCAGGTTCTGTGAAGTGTGGTGATACAAGTGTTTTTAAGGCCAGAGATTCACTCATTTCACCATATTTGTAATGGATTCAATGTATAATAGTATGATATTGCTGGCCTGCACACCTCTCTAAACAAAAGCACTCTTTAAAATTAGATGACCTGTAAGATAAGGAAGCTTTATATTTAGTATTTTAGAACTCTGCCCAGCATATACAGTTGTGTTTGAGTTAAATATAAACGATCTCTATATTAATGTAAAATCTTAAAGACTTAATGTGAGCACATGAATACTAACATGTTATTGGTGAACAGCATTATAAAGATTTTAATATTGATGAATTGGATTTATCTGAAAGACAATATGTTTAGAAAAAATGCTTTTTTATTAATTATTTGAAAAGAGCTGATAGAAAAGACTTACATGTTTAATAAGGACTAACTTGACAGTATCCTAAATGTCATATTTTCCTAAATGTACATTATATAGTACATTCAATTGTTATGTTTATGAATTTTTAAATTTATAAGTACTTATAAAATTTATATTTATATTTTCTAAAAATTGCTTATGATGTAATATTAGAACATAAGTCAATGATGCAACCTATCTTATTCTATATTTAAGTGGAAAATTATATCTGAAAACAATGCACAAGTTGCATTACAGTGCTTCATTATTTTGAATCTGAGGTTCAAAATTTAAATTTAAATTGGGAAAGAAGCTACTACCAGAATTGTTTTTCATTTGTTGTGATGGAAGATCATTTTAATTTGCCTGAACTTAAGGAATGTTTATTGAGCTTTTACTATGTATGTAAGAGTTGGTGATAGGTAGCATGAAGAAAGGAGAAAATAGTTACTATCTTTAAATAATAAAACATAATCACCTGCAAGTGAATGTAAGAATCCACAGGAACACAGCGCTCTGGGCATTCGGAAGAGCTCAGAGGACACTCGCAGCCTGGGGGCCAGTTCAGAAAACTTCATGAAAGAAGGCGCATCTCATAGGAGTTCATTTGAAATCTTTCTGGAATTCGAAATACATTAAAGAGTAGTACAGGAGTCTTGTGGTTCATGACATTAAAATTCTTTATCAGTTTCCACATAGCCAGAGTGATCCTTTTTATGGAAAGAGTGAAAAATGATCAAGTTGTGACTAAATATAATGAAAATTTTAGATGCTGTGCTAAGATTAGACTTTACTTTTAGGTTGTATTAATCTGGTTTGTAAAGTTGCGTACTAATTAGCTATATTATAATCTGATATTTCCAAACAACTAGGATGCCTTTTCATGTTGTGACAACTATAAAAAGATAAAGAAGATAAAACAGGGAAGCAAATTCTTACAAAAGGTAATTGTCAAACTCATCAGGTAAATAGAAACTATTTCTTAATCAGAGATAGTACGTAAGTAGTGATTTATGCTAATTATGCTATAAAAATTCAGCAAGACTTAAGCCACAGAATTAAAATAGAGTACCTGTATCATTGTTCTGATGTTTTGTGATTATTGAAACAACATTGTTAGCACAATTAGGAATCTGCTATTGTCAAAGCAAAATTAAGTATAAATGCAAGAAACATTAGACTTTTTCCTGAAGTTAATATAGATTACAATTATTTTGCTTAAACTTTTTCTGCAAAAAGAGGGAAAGAGGGAAGAGGAAGGATGGCTGGTAGAGAAGAAAGAAAGGAAGCAATGAGGGGTGAAAGGAAAGAAGGAAAAAATGTCCAGTCTGTTTTAACTCTCCCTATCACTTGGTTAATTTTACAACCCTCCTTTTTACTTTGCTTTTTCTTCTATTCTTGTCCCTCCCACATGAGCCTCGCCCCTTGCTTAAACCATTCATAATGCCATCAGATCCCTGGCAAATTCTTTCCTTTCAGTACTGAATACAGCATGTGATCTCTGACAAAATTAAATCAGAATAAAACTAAAATTCAGCTGCCTTTGACCTAACCATATGACTTCCTTTCCTTCAATCTGTATGCTTTGTGTCTTGACAGTTTCCCCCATTGTTTGTTTTACAATTTTTAAAGTTTAAAAAAATATTTTGGGTTAATAGTCATACCACTTTTGTCTGGAAGTTCTACAATTCAATATAAAATTGAGTCAATACATAGTTGACTTTGCATGCAGTAGACAAATCGAGTATAGGAGACTACTTGTAGGGCTTTTCTGGCTTTACTCTGATAAGTTTGGGGTTTAAAATTTATTTGCAGTTATAGTTGAAATACAGTATAATATTGTTCTCAGATGTACAACAATCAGAGTCAACATTTATATACCTTACAAAACAATCACCACAGTAAGTCTAGTAACCATCTGTCACTGTATGTACTTATGATGTTATTGAGTACATTCTGTATGCTGCACATTACATCCCAAGGACTTACTTCATTGCTGGATATTTGTATTTCTTATTCTCTTTCCCCTTGATGCCAAACCCCCTACCTCCCCGCTCTGGCAACCGCCAGTTTGTTCTCTATATCTATGAGTTTGTTTCTGTCTTATTTTGTTTGTTTTTTCACATTACACGTGTAGATGAAATTATACAGTATTTGGGGTTTTTTTGTCCAATTTATTTTGCTTAACATAATACCCTCTAGGTCCATCCTTGTCACAAATGGTAAGATTTCATTATTTTTATGGCTGAATACTATTCCATTTTGTATATGTGCCATGTATTCTTTATCCATTCATCTATCAATGGACAGCTAGGTTGCTTCCATAGCCTGGCTATTATAAATAATGCTTGGCTGAACATAATGGTGCATATGTCTTTTCAAATTATTGTTTTTCCAATAAATGCCAAGAAGTGCCATTTCTGGGTCATATGCTAGTTCTGTTTTTATTTTTTATTTTTTTTGAGAAATCCCCATACTGTATTCCATAGTTACTGTCCTACTTTACAATTCCATCCATAATGCACAAGGGGTTCCTTTACTTCACATCCTTGTCAACACTTGGAACTGGTCATCTTTTTGATAATAGCTTTTCTGAGAGGTTTGAGGTGATACTTTATTGTGGTTTTGATTTCCATTCCCCTGGTGCTTAGTGATGTTGAGCATCTTTTTATATGTCTGTTGGCCATCTGTCTCTTTTCTTTGAAGAATTGCTTATTCAGCTCTTCTGCACATTTTTAAATTGAATTGTCTTTTTGATATTGAGTTGTTTGAATTCCTCATATAGTTTGGATACTATCCCTGTATTAGATATATTATTTATAAATATAGTCTCCTATTTAGGACGTAGCCTTTTGCCTTGTCAAAATTTTCTTTTGTTGTACAAAAGCTCTTTAGTTTGATGTAGTCCCATTTGTTTTTATTTTTGCTTTTGTTGTCTTCGCTTGAGGAGACATATCCAAAAATATAAGAAGGCCAGTGTTCAAGAGTTTACTGCCTACGTCTCCTTCTGGGAATTTTATGGTTTCAGATCTTATATTCAAGTTTTTCATCTATTTTGAGTTTATTTTTTGTATATGTTGTAAGGAAGGGTTCCAGTTTTATTGTTTATATGTATCTGTCCAGTTTTCCAAATGCTATTTATTGAAGAGATTGTATTTTCACCTTTTTTTGTCTCCTTTACTATAGATTAATTGACCATCTAAGTGGGGGCTCTCTATTCTGTTCCATTGATGTATGCATCTATTTTTGTTCCAGTACCAAACTGTTTTGATTATTATAGAATCTTAGCCACAGCTATCAGTCAAGAAAAAGAAAAGGTATCTAAATTGGACGGGAAAAAGTAAAATTGTCACTGTTGGCAGATGGCATGATATTATATACAGAAAACCATAAATATTCCACCAGAAAACTACAAAATTACTATTGATCTGTCTGTTACATTTTATACACAATTAATAAAATAGAGAAAAAGAAATTAAGAAAACCCCATTTATAATTGTATCTAAAAGAGTAAAACAGGAATAAATTTAAACAAGGAGGCAAAAAACCTGAATTCTGTAAACTATAGGACATTTATGAAAAAAATTGAAGTAGACACAAATAAATGGAAGGGTATACCATTATCATGGATTGGAAGAATTAATATCACTGAAATGTCTATACTGCCCAAAGCAAGCTAAATGTTTGATGCAATTCTTAGCAAAATACCAGTGGCATTTTTCTCAAAACTAGAACAAATAATCCAAAAATGCATATAGAACCACAGAAGAGGCTGATTAGCCAAAGAAATCTGGATAAAAAGAAATTGGAGGCATCACACTCCCTGAATTCTGAGAAGTTTTAAGAGTGTTATCTCTTTCCTACCAGCCACCTCTGCTGCCATTCTTGCCTTGAGGGATTAAGAAGATACATAGCATTATTTCTTTTGAAGCATATTTTATTAATTGTGCTATTACAGTTGTCCCATTTTTTTCTCCCATTTACCCCACTTCACCCTCCATCAACCCCCTCTGTCCTAGTTCATGTCCATACATATAAGTGCTCTGGATTTCCATTTCCTATACTATTCGTAACCTCCCACTGTCTATTTTGTGCCTACCAATTATGCTTCTTATGCCCTGTACCTTTCCTCCATTCTTTCCCTCCCACTTCCTGCTGATAACCCTCCAATTGATCTTCATTTCTGTGGTTTTGTTCTTGATCTAGTTGTTTGCTTAGTTTGTTTTTGGTTTTCAGGTTCAGTTGTTGATAGTTGTGAGTTTGTTGTCACTTTACTATTCATAGATTTATCTTCTTTTTCTTAGGTAAGTGCCTTTAACATTTCATGTAATAAGAGATTAGTGATGATGGACTCCTTTAACTTGACCTTATCTGGGAAGCACTTTATCTGCCCTTCCATTCTAAATGAAAGCTTTGCTGGATAGAGTAATCTTGTATATAGGTTCTTGCCTTTCATGACTTCCAATACTTCTTTCCAGCCCCTTCTTGCCTGTAAGGTTTCTTTTGAGAAATTAATCAATAGTTTTATGGGAACTCCTTTGTAGGTAACTGTCTACATTTATCTTGCTGGTTTTAATATTATCTCCTTATCTTTAATCTCGGGTAATTTAATAATGATGTGTCTTGGTTTGTTCCTCCTTGGGTCCAACTTCTTAGGGACTCTCTGAGCTTCATGGACTTGCATGTCTATTTCCTTCACCAGTTTGGTGGAATTTTACTTCATTATTTGTTCAAATAAGTTTTCAATTTCTTGCTATTCCTCTTCTAATTCTGGGACTCCTATGATTTGGGTTTTGGAATGTTTAAAGTTGTCCCAGAGGTTCCTAAGCCTCTTCTCATTTTTTTAAAATTCTTGTTTCTTCATTCTGTTTAGGTTAGAACATTCATCTGTTTAGAAAAGAATGATATTTCTTCTGTTCTAAATTATTGATTTGAGTCCTGGTTTCCTTCCCTTCACTGTTGGTTCCCTGTATATTTTGCTTTATTTCACTTTGTATAGCCTTCATTTCTTCATTTTGTATATGTACTTGATCATTTCTGTGAGCATCCTGATTACAAGAGTTTTGAACTCTGCATGGATAGGTTGGCTATTTCCTTGTTGCTTAGTTCTTTTTCTGGAGTTTTGATCTCTTCTTTCATTTGGGCAATATTTCTTTGTCTTGACACACCTGTTATGTTATATGGTGTTAACCTTAGCTATTCCCAGGGCAGGGCAACCCAGGTCACTGGAGTGTGGCACTATATGTGGGGAAGGGATCAGAGAGGGAAAAATGGTGGCTTTTAGTCACTTCCCTCACCTCCCACAAGTGTGTCCTTTTGCTGTTCATTCCCCAGGCAGGTGGGTTTGGGTACATTGTAGGACACTGTGGGTCCCTCCAACAGACTCTCCTGTGAGACTGAGAGTTTCTCCTGCCACCACAACCCCACAGGTTTTCATAGCTAGAGGTTTTGAGGTTTTAGTTTCCCATGCTGGAACCCTGGGCTTTGTGGTCTGCCTTGCCCTCTAATTATTCCTCCAGGTTTATCCTCACGCAAATGTGAGACCGCCTGGTCCATAAGTTATTGCTTCACCTGCTCTGTTCACCAGCCACCACCTTACCAGGCATCTTCATTACCCCAGCTGCCCTCCTCTGCCTCTCCTACCAATCTGGATGAATGTTTCCTCTTTAACTTATCAGACTCCCATACAGTTCAATTTTCTGGCAGTTCTGGTTGCTTTTTTGTTTTTAGATTGGTCATTGTCCTTCTTTTGTTTTTGAGAGGAAGCAATGCATATCTACCTACATCAGCACCGTGGCTGGAAGCTCCTTGAAGGCATTATTTCTTAATATATGCTTATTAATGGTTTAATAGAAATTTTTAAAAACATTGGTTATATATTACTGGGTCTTTTTCTACATTTTTAAAGGGATGCCTTTGCTTCATTTTGTTTTCCCGAAAGGAAAGATTAAGAGTTAATGATTTTACAGTGTAGTGTGAGAGTCTTGGCATGAACAAGCAGAGTCGAAGTAAACAAAGTAAACACCTTCATAACAGTGAGGAGGTCTACTCTTCCCCCTCACCATGAACATGAATTAAATTGGTGAAACACAATGGCAAAATTAAATATGTGGCAGTTACTGAATGTTATGAAAAAAATCTATGCCAAATGGAAGTTCAACATCACACCCCTGAAAAACTTTAATCAGTTTATCTCATAGGTATTAAAAGGCTAAATAAAGTCAAGCCATCAAAACTGTTTGAGACATTTTTGCAAAGGTTTCTTTTTTAAAAAAAATGAATGTATTGAGTGTAGTGGTTATTAAATTTATTGAGTTATAGGAATAAATACATTATATAAGTTTCAAATGTACAGTTCTATGAGAAAAGAAAGTCTCTTCAATAGATGGTGCTAGGAAAATTGAAAGGCACGTGCAAAAGAATGAAACTAGACTGTGCTTTGCCCCAAAGCTTTTATATTTCAAATTTCTGCCATACTCTGGAAATTTTACTAATAGTTATTCATTTTTGAAGGTATGGGAATGCTTCAAAGTTCTTTTTACTATTCTTAGTATTTACAAATTCTATTAGCTTTCTCAATAAAGTAGTATTAAATAGCCTATTATATATATATATGAATCTGATATTTTCATTTAAAAGATTTAAGTGCTTAGTTTTTTATATAGACTCTGAAAACCCAAGAAAACAAAAGTAGACTGCAGTACTCTCCTGGATAAATTACAGGGGAGATGCCAGAATTTTTTTTTCTGATACCAGGCTCTTATTTAGTAATGGGGGACAATCTAGCAAAATTGGAGTTGATAAAAATCTCTTGTTATGCTAAAAGTATAGACTTGAATAAAATGAGGTTAGTAACATTTATTTTTAGGTAATTTTATTAATTTTTTAAGAAAAATATATTCTGATAAGTGATTACTGCCACTAACTGTGGTAATGAAATTACAAGTTCCCATTTAAACCCCTATTTGCTATGATAGCCCTCATCACAGTTTTAGCATATTCTGAAAATTCTTTGGAGTTCAGCTAGCTGACTAATTCTTTTTCTCGAGAAAAGACACACAAATGCACAAGGACAATCATGTACGTACCTATTACAGGAACATATATTAGTGAATTGATGATGGAGGTATTAACCATATTTTATTTCTCTGGATATTTTAAACCTTAGGCTCTTCAAATAACAATGTAGCTGTTATTAGATACCAAAAAAAATGAATGAAATAAAACTTGTTCCTCACAAGCCATTTTAAAACTTGCCAGGCAGAATATGAGCAAAGTTTTCATGACTATTTAGTGGAAGTACTGTTTCTTAGATGGACATATTGTCTGTTTCACACAAATCCTCCTACCCAGCCCAGGTAACTGTTCACAGAACTTGGACGTTACTAATCTGCTTGCAGGCAGCAAATAACTTCCCCTGGGCCTTCAAATATTCATAATTCTCTTTTGTTTTTAATTGTCGATATCTCAAATTTTACAAGATTTTTGTCTAATTTATTCCCTGTAAAATTGTATGCCAAAATAAAAGTTTTTCTTTTTAAAGTGAGCAGAATTTACTTAAATAGGAACTAGGGTATTGTGGGAAAAAATAATATAACATTTGGGCATCAGAATTTTTCAGAGCTTTTTCAAACCATTATGTTATAGACTTCCAAAAGAACCCATCAGGCAAACTTGATAATATATGTCCAAGAATTTTAAGTAAATTTCTACCTTTATTTTTATATCACCCTCCTCTTTTTTATTTTTCTCATTTCTCTGTGTTGTCCCCTGTATTTTTAGTATAAGTTGTTAGCCATTTGTAAACATGTTTGGGTAAACACATTTGAATGTGGTTTCACATTAAGTCACCAATGTATGTTTGTTATACTTACTCCCCAGTAGAATATTTAGAAGGAAGCACTCAAATGATTTTAGTAGTCTATAGAATTCTCAAATAAAAATCTTTGTATTAGTTAAAACCAGTATTAGAAATTTATTCAAAACCAAATTGTAGAGTTTTTTATACTTAGTCTATCAGTTGAATTCTCTTCAATACTTTATTTTGGGTTTTATTTTTCCCTATAAAGAGCTATTTGAGAAGAGATAATTATCTAAATTGCCCTTACAGCTTTAATTGTTTTGTACTGAACTAAATTGTATAGGCAAAGAAGAATGTGTGATATATATATAATTTATATTTTATATATATTTCAGCAATATACAGAAACACTTACAATATGCATTTTACACACACATTCTGGACAAAAAGATAAACATAAATTCTCCCAAGAGTTCTTCACGTAGATTATTTTCCAATATCATCATTAAACATTTAAATGTAAAAAGAACCGTTTTCTTTCAAGTTGAGGCCTTTGTGGGAATTATTCAGGATGCTCATGGCTGGTTTCAAATGGTATGTTCTTCAAGTCTTTTGGGACAACTTCATTTTCATATTTCCAGTCAACAGTGTCCAAGCTCTGTGTGCTTTGGGACCAAAAGGGATTTTAGTGTGGAAGTTTTCACTGTAGGGTTATTAGAGCACTTTGATTAGTTTTCCTTATTCTATCATATGCTCTTGTTGAAACTAGACATATGAATAGGTATTGATGTTTCAATTCTCAAAATAAGAATATTTTCAAAGTTGGCATCACTAGTTGGCATCACTCGTTGGCATCATTTTTGGTAATTTGTGGTGAGGAAGCTTATCTATTTAAGCACCTCATTTAAATTCTAAATGTATATTTAAGGCATAACTTTCTTGACTGACAATAAATGAGCCATTGGTTATAGTTAATAATGTCTATGTATTAGGATGTCACAGCAGACCAGAAAAGATAGCACATACTGTCACATCCAGTGTGATAGATTTTATAAAACTGTATTGCATAAAGATGAGCCCTTTTGTATTACCTTGCAAGGTTGCTATAGTTACTTGGTATTGCTTTATGGGAATTTTACTTTTCTTAGTAATATTAGAAACTGAACCCAAAATCTCATTTTATATTGTTCTTAAATCTCCCTGTTGTAAATAATCTCCTTTATAAAAGTTTCTGAATTCTTTTATGATTTTTTCTTTTTTCCCACAAATTAATTATTTTTAATAGAGTAAAGCAGAGAATGAAAACTTGAGCATGCATTTTTTCCAGACACTGAATATTAGACTGAATTTTTGCTTCTTCTACCAGTTGCTGTTCTTCACTTGATAGAAAAAAAAAACTAGTATTTTAATTTTTTCTTTAAGGAGCAATGGTCTCAGCTGGTAAACTTTATTTAATGGATACTTTCATTGCTTCTCAGCCTTTTGTCTAAGATCAAGTGTAGTATCTGTCCTTCTATCAATTTAAAATCCATAAGTTTCCATCTATTATTCCAACTTACTTTAAGGCAAGATTATATGTTCCTATTTCAAATTATCATAGATTTTTAAATTTTCATGAGATATTGCTACATTTTCATTTAAAAAAGTAATGTGATTCTGGTAAACATAGTTCATATCCACCTCCTACAAGGCTATGGTGTCCAATACTGGGACTGCAAGGCATGAATACTTATACTTCAGCAATATGCTTAGCCTGATTTCCATTCTTGGGATGGGAGAAATGGGAAAGGTACCCCCCACATTCAGGGTATTAATAATTCTTTTGGGAGAAAAGAAAAATTTACATTTTGGGAGGGTACCTAACCAAGTGGTTCTGGTAGCATTATTAGAATATTCGTATATTTTACATAGTATCAGGACCCCATTGTTTTATCATCTATAGTAAATTTATTTCTTGTAGAATTATGCTTTTGTCATGCTCATATCTTTTCATTAAGTCTGGTTAGTTCTTAGGTCTGTTACATTTAAAATGTGTTCAAATAGTGAAAAATTACTGAACTAAGACACTGAGTGTCTCCATGTGACAGATATTATTGTTAAGATTTGCTATTAGCTAAATATATTAAGTGAAATACTTTATCTGTGTTATCTCAAATTATTTAATCCTTATTTTATGGGTAGATTCTATGTTATAAGTATGTACCTTTTACAAATGAGGAATCTAAAAAAAGTAAAATGCTTTGCTCAGAATCACAATGATTAAATTTAAACATGTAAAGTAATCATTGGGCAGAAATGGCTAAAAATGACTTTGATCTACGACTTTGAACAGCACATCATAAAGTGTAAAATAAGATAGACTGGCTGCAGAGATAATTTGAATAATTACGACACAAAGGTGATAGAGCAAAAATAAAGAAGTGACATCAGCAGGGTGGTGGAGTGGGCTGGCTTCAAGCTCTGATAGCCCATAAAAACATTAACACACAGCAGTGAACTGTCAACCAAAGTTTTCAGAACTCTGGAAAAGTTAAAGACTGACTTGTAGCAACTAAGTGAATGCTTAATTATGAATGCAGTGGTGGTCAACATAAGAGCATCAATGTAATGCACTATATAAATAATGCAGAGGGAAAAACACTAGCCAAAAAACTAGAAAAAAAGGGAACTTCAACATGAGAAAAGGTATTATGAAAAATACACAGCTAACATTATATTCAGTGGCACAACTAAATGTGTTCCACTTTTGTATGATCACCTAGAGAAGAAAAGAAGTGGCTAGTAGAAACAGAATTTGGTCGTGGGACTAACCAAATTAACATAGCGTTTCATATATGTGCTTGTTTAATTTGATTTCTTAACCATTGTATTAAGATCACCAGTAAATTTTTTATTTTAAAAAATTGGAGATAATTTACATGAATTTCACTTATTTTGAAACTTCATTGTGGGAGAAGGAAGTAATCAAGCTATATTTCTTCAAAACTAAATGACTTATTTTTAGCAGAAGTTGCAGCTGAAGTTGCTTTGCTCACAAAATGAAAACTTTCAATAACATAGATGTATTTGGAAGATCATTCCTCAAGATCCTTTGAAGTCCTCATTCAGTTACCATTAAATACACATTAGCATGTGAAAATTTGTATTGCTAGAAATCATTACTGACTTAAGATCAATTGAATGCAATTAATGCAGTTTTGATTGATGTGTTGGTGAGAAGATAACATTTGCCATAGAATCTGTCTATTTATATCTAATCCATAAACTCAGGGTCTCCTATTTTTCTTACTGTTTTTCTTTTAATTTTTCTTTAAACCGCTGACTTCTAAATTCTGGCCTACTGCAAGAGAAGGTAATTCAGACTGTAAAAATCTTCTTCCATGATCTTTGAAATAATATATTTTTGTACTTCACATTTATTCTTTTTACTTTTTATTGAGCCGTACAGATGCATACAGAAGGCGAAACTATCATACCTACTGTGGGGTCGACTTTTCCCGCAAGTTCCCGTCCCCCATGGATGAAAGTAAACGCTACCAAGACCTGATCTGCTTGAGGAGGAGAGGTGGCCAGTTTCTCAGAGAAAACAAAGGTCAGGAACAGCCAGTTTCTCCGAGGAAAAAGGCCTCAAGCCCTTCCTCCAGGGGCTTTTATTGGGTTGTAATACACAGTAGGTAACATTTCAAAGAAATCTGAGGACTTAGTCTGAGTCAGAGTCTTTCAGGAAGGGAGTTTTGCAAAAACATCAGGGTTTCCTGCTTGTACCCTTAACATATGAATGAAAGCACTCTTAGCAGAGCAGATTTCACAGGTTTATCAGGAAGTCTTTGTGATGGCAGATTTTTCCCCTGGGGTCTGCTCTGGCCAGGCAAGGAGCTGCACCCCTCCCCATCAGGTAATCAGGCTTAAGTGGATTAGAGCCAGAAAGTGCTTCTCCCAGAGGACAAGGGGACTCTGGCTCTGTCACATGGCCAGGGGGCAAGGGTCCATTGCTCACTCTTCGTTGCAGCTCCCCCGACCCGAGTCCTTCCATGACGACCTCCCCAGTGATCCAGTCTGGCTTAGGTTGCCCCCCCCGCCCCACTGTGAGGGGGTCTTACCCGTCTCTGACTTCCAACCAAGCTTTGGGAGCAGGGAGGAAACTGAGGCAGCATTTGCTACCAGAGACAAGTTTTGTCCCCCCTGGCTCGCATTCTGGAGGTTACTCACTCATCCTTATCCATGGGCGGGTAGAGTTACAATTCCTGAAACCAGGCAGAGCTGTCCACAACAACCTATATATTATTATTATTAACTACTCAAAGCCTTAGATTTCCTTTTGAAAATCCACCCATCAATTTTTCTAAAATGTTTTGCTATGATTTTGATTGGGATTGCATCAAACTTATAGATAAATTTGAGAATTTACATCTTTAGACTACTGAGTCTTCCAGTACATGAACATGGTGTATCATCAAATTTTTACAGCTTCAATCAGAAATTATTTTTCATGTTTGCATAAATGTCCTGCATATCTTTTGAAGATTTAGTCCTAAGTATTTGATGTTTTTACACTGTTTTAAATAGTGCTTTTAAACTTCAGTTTCTATTCTTTGCTAGTTTATAATGTCAAATAAAAATTGCACCTGACAAAAAAATAAAGCAGGTAAGGAAGACTACATGTTGCTATTGCAATACCTGAAAGAGGCCAGAACTCAGTCTAATTTAAACTCCACTGAGTTGTATGGGGGAGTTTTTGATAGCTGGGGTGGAGGGGTCGTAGGCCATCTGTTTCATTATTTGACCTACACAAAGAAAATGTAAATTTTCTCATATCATCATAAGAGGGACTGTATTTATACCTTGGAGCAAGGTGCCCACCAGAGTTAGGCTCTGTCACATGGAGATTGGAAGATAGGGACAGTATTTTACTTGATGACTAGATTTCAAAGAGTTAGCCTCCCCATCTTCGAGAAAGCCCTGGGTTGCAAATCTGGCAAAATAATTTTTAAAATTACATCTTAAGAGGGCAAAGAAATAATTTACAATGATCAATTTTCCAAAACAAGTGCTCTGAGGAAAGGAAATGGAGAAACTTCTGTGGTCAGACCATCTGGGTTCTGTAAGGGCAGAGATGAAAAGGAGGTCAAGGGCCTTGAGGCAAAAAGATGTCAAGCTGCGGAAATTGTTAAGACTGTCTGGGTCACTAGAAATACAACTGGTTTTGCTATATTGACCTTCTATCCAGCAACTTAGCCACATTCATTGTTAATTTTAATAGTTTGTCAATCTTCTTTGGATTGTTAAATACACAGGGATGGGCAGAAGTAAGTGTACAGTTGTTTGTATGGAAAAAGATATGCATGTTATGATTATTACAATAGCTCTATCAACTCAGAAAATGGTACAGCAGCACAATGCACATAAGTGTTCAAATTGCCACCCTTCATTATTTGCACATTTTTGTCATCCACTTGCTATACTGAAGCACACTTTGGAATGGAGGTCTTTACCTACTTTTGCCGGCCATTGTATGTATAATCAGGTTATATGTGAATAATGGCATTTTTTTTCACAAACTTTGCAATCCTGATGCTTTTTTATTTCCTTTTCTTAGTTAATTATGCTAGCTGGAATCTTGAATTATAATGAATTAAAGTGGTGATAGAACACATTCTTTTAGTATTTCATCATTGAATATGATTGTATAGGTGTTTTTGGTTAATATTTTTATCATGTTAAGAAAGCTCCCCTACATTTTAACTTTCTGAGACAATAGGAATAACACTATATACCTCTCAACAATAATATAAGTTTAGTCAAATATATCCTTACAGTTTCAAATCATAATGTAAATTGAATTTTCTGCCAGGGGTGTCCATCCTGTGGCCTGCAGGCCACATGCATTCTAGGTGGCTATGAATGTGGCCCAACAAAAAATCATAAATTTACTTTAAATGTTATGATATTTTTTCATGATTGTGTGTCATGATATATTTAATGTGTAGCCCAAGAAAACTCTTCTTCCATTGTAGCCCAGGGACACCAAAGGGTTGGATACCCTTGGACCTTTCAGGACATGCTGACTGCTAAACACAGTCTACTGTGACTATCAACTCCAGAACTCAGAAAGTCTTGTTTCTCACTTATGTGATAGTCCAGTGAAGGTCAGGAGGGTACAGTTATAATGGTGAACAGACTCTGCTTAGTCCTTAATTCAGTGATGTAGATTTCTTCCATCCAGTGGCCCCCAGGACTCCTGAATCTCCTGGACAATATGCATCTGATTGGCAAGAAGAGAGAGGAAGTGAGAGCAAGGTTAGGGAGAAGAAAAGAGAGAAAAAGCATAAATGGTCTAAACTGCATCATCCCAGAGATAACACACATTGCTTCCTCTCTCATATTCCAGTGGCAAAAATTAGCTTCATGGTCCAACCTATATTCAAGTTCAGAAATGTGTAGGCCAGGTGAGTGGCAAGAAAGAGTAGACAGATACTGATGAGTATCAGCCATCTTTACTGCATTCCTCCCATCAACATACTAAGCATCCAGGACCTAAAATATACCACCTGCTTGACTGTTTCATCTCTTTGCTCCATGTGAAGATACAAAATAATGCATTTTTGTCTTAAACAAAAAGAAAAATTCAACTGATGATAGGTCTTTAGGGAATACAGCATACCAGTCATTTAGGTGTTCAGTTTTAATGTTTTGAAAAGAACAAAAAGGCTTTGTAGAAACTATACTTTTACTGTAATATATCCTCGGTATTTTATAATACCAATGAAAGCTTGTGCAACTCTCCTTTGTAATTTCTCCTTGTGGAGGGACTGCGATTTATTTTTTTTAACACTTGGCTCATTTTCTCTCAGTAGTTTAGATGGACAAACAGTCTAGACAGACATGGATTTATTTTTAAAGATTTATGTAAGCAATGTCTTCTGGTAAAATTTCCCAAGGTGTACTGGAACCACCCTCCAGAGGAGAACGTGACTAGGAAATCAAAGAGGCTGACAACTGCAGAATTAAACAGAGTGCTTATGAAGAGAACGTATGGACAAAAATCAAGGTCCCCAGAAACAACAAGATGGTGAATCTCAGCGCTCAGAAGGGGGTGGGGGCTTAATAAACACAACCTCCAGGAACACAGATAGCTTGTAGCTTCTTGGCACCTGCTTGTTAAAACCTGAGCATTCCAAAGCAACTTAATGAGGCTGTTTATCTATGTAAAAACATTCCTTTTGGGTGCTAAGACCCACTCCTTCAAGGCTGAACTACTCAGTCACTGAGAGGATATAACTTAAGATGTCATGTATCACGTAGGTCACATCAAGCTCGAGAAACCATTTTGCCTAAAACACATCTTGCAATTTTTCTCAAGTCCCATTATAACACAAAGTAAAAGATAGTATGTCTGAGGTCCATATTTTTATGAGGGAGTTTTTCCTGGCTTTTCTCAAATGTATATATTTCTAATCTTACATTACACACCCACACATATCAGTTAGGAATAAGAATAACCAGAAAAGGTGTTATCATTCTCCTTTGAGACTTAGAGATAGGCAGCAAATTTTAGGCAACAAATTTATGTTGTTTGAATATACTACTCATTAATGTTCGCTGTTATTCTCCAGTGTTTTGAGTATTTGCTGACACTGTTTGTAAATATTTTTAATGAATGTTGTTATGAAAAAGTATAACATAAAATCTCAAAATAATTTAAAACCTGAATTAGCAAAAGCAGTATTGTTTTCAATGGCAACACCAAACTCAGGGCAAGCCTATAAAATATTGTGTTCAAAGAGGAAATGAGATAATATGAAGCAACATATTAACAAACACCCAACTTGACCATTATTTTTGATTCAGTCTTAGTAATTAGATCAAAATCAGTGTAAAATTTTTTAACAATGTGTTTGAAATATTTGTCGCAAAACAAAGGTCAAAGCTCTCAGTGCAGTTAGTGTGCTTTATCATTTTATTCTTTAAAGACTTAAAATATTAAATAGCTATAGTATTATCATGCAATTTATAAATATTTTTAAAATATTCAAACAACATAAATTTGGTTCTCCCAGCAAATTTTAAAATGCTATACAGAATCAAATGCCATACATAAATTGCCAGTTAAACAGGATATTTTGCTTCCAAAACATTTTCTTCCTTCACACATTATTCATAGGATTTGTATAAAGTATACTACCCATAAAAACATATTTTTTGTGTGTTCATGTTCCCTTTATAAAAATTTTGAAATATTAAAAATCTATATCATGTAAATATTTGTCATTTCATTGAAATACATAATCTTTTCACAATATATTTGTTCATAAAAATAAAAAGCCCTGTGGATGTAGTTATGCCTCTTTTTTATTTTTTACAGAAAACCCTTGAAACTTTTGTATAATTCTATCAGAAAAGTATGATTCACTGGTTATTATATATTATGATTTTGAATATTACATATGCAGTGTTATTAAAATACATACTCACTTATGATTAAAGGAATTCCACAAAGTCCTGTGAATTTCAATTCCCTGTTTTCAAACCCCAAAGATTATGATTTTTTTAAGGAATTTGTAACACTAGTTAAGGTGGCAATGAAAATGCTGTGGGTATATGTGGGTTCTCCCTTAACTCCATGGTAAGTGACTTGGGCTCAGTCTTGGTGTGTGTGACCCATTAGCTATAAAGCCTTTTATGGTTTGCTGTTTCTCTGTGGGTAGCATGGGGAAACATCACAATGGAGCCTGATAAACGTGGTTTCATCTCCAGCTTGTCAGTTAACAGCTGTGTCACCTTGGCTCTTACTTAAATTCTCTGAAATTTATTTGCTTCTAAAATACTGAAAGCAGTATTTTAAGCAAGAGGTAATGCATGTGAAGTGCCTGACAAATAGTAGGAATATCATAAATTAAGTTACTGTGTCCTTTTCAAATTTGCCAGAGCAATAGGATAAAAACAAACATAATATTGATGGTTTTAAATTTGATATATCTGACTGACTGTAGTGAGAAAAATATCACCAAGGAAATGTATAAGAAATATACTTAAATGTTAGGATATTAATTTTTGATGTGCTAGGCAATCTAACATAATTCAGAGTCTAGAAAGTCATAAATTCTTTAAATGTTTCTCATTTCTCAAGGAAATAATGTTGTTTTGTCTAGAATAATGTATGCTTTTGGTGGGTATTTTATGGAGAAGGGGTATGTTACTTAAGAATTTGTTACAGCACTTGTATCATAATTTTCTGTTGAAAATCATTACCTTTTAATGTGAATTTTATGTATTTTCAATTCCATAGATGTTCACAGACATTATTTGGCTTATTAATACATAGATTTGAACTATCCCCAATTCAAATCTGCCTGACACTCTCCAGGTGTTATGTGAGCTTCTCCATACCTCGTTCCTCAGAATTTAGATGTCTTGTTGAAAACCGTGTGTCTGTGTGTGTGTGTGTGCACTTTTACATAATTAGTGGTGTTTCATAAACTTTTTTTTAGTTCTGTTTTCATTAGCATCATGAGAACAAAGACATCTTAATGTTGAATTACTTATATTGTACAGAAAAAGTAGAAATGGCCCAACAACATAAAGCAAAAATACTACAATTTGAAAATTTGTAGTTGGATATTATTTACCTTGTTAGAAACATTATTCAGTACTCTTTTCTATTTCTTTAAGAAACTGAGAATACAGAAAAAAGATATATATATAATCTTACAACAGAGCACATTAGAAACAAATGCTCTTTGCTTTTGTTGATGAAAGGGGAATTAATTGCTAAAAAAAGAAAGACAGTGTTTAAGATTGGATTACATCTATCTGTCTGAGATTTTAATAGATTATACTTTTAACAGAGAGGACACATCAATTGCAAATCTTTGTTTTAGAAAAATATGTTCCTTAGGCTTATTATCAGAATAAGTTTGAACTTCATTTAGCTTAATTTATTTGATTCACTTGATAATTATGTTATTTAATAATCCCTACTTGACTTTCATTTCTCGTCTACACCTCCTTTCTTAAATTTAATTATTGTTCATGTACAGTTTTTTTGTCTTTTACTCCCATCCCAGCCGCCCCCCCCAGTGCTCCCCACCTCCCTCTCATTTTCACCCCCCTTAGTTTTTGTCCATGTGTCCTTTATACTAGTTCCTGTAAATCCCCTTTTCCCCTGAAATTCCCTCCCCTGTCCCCTCTGGTCACTGTCAGCCTGTTCTATATTTCAGTGTCTTTGGTTATATTTTGCTTGCTTGTTTGTTTTGTTGTTTAGCTTCCTGTTAAAGGTGAGATCATATGGTATATGTCTTTCACCACCTGGCTTATTTCACTCAGCATAATGCTTTCCAGTTCTATCCATGCTATTGCAAAGGGTAGTAGCTCCTTCTTTCTTTCTGCTGCATAGAATTCCATTGTGTAAATGTACCATAGCTTTTGGATCCATTCATTTACTGCTTGGCACCTAGGTTGCTTCCAGCTCTTGGCTATTGTAAATTGTGCTGCTGTGAACATTGGGGTGCATAGGTTCTTTTGGATTGGTATTTCAGGGTTCTTAGAATATAATTCTAGCAGTGGAATTGCTGGGTCAAAAGACATATTCATTTTTTAGTTTTCTTAGAAAGATCCCATACTGTTTTCCATAGTGGTTGTACCAGTCTGTAATCCCACCAACAGTGAACTAGGGTCCCCTTTTCCCCACAACCTCTCCAACATTTGTTGTTTGTTGCTTTGTTTATGATGGCCATTCTGACCAGTGTAAAGTGGTATCTCATTGTGGTTTTAATTTGCATCTCTTTGATAGCTAACAATATTGAGCATCTCTTCATGTGTCTCTGGATCCTCTGTATGTCCTCCTTGGAGAAGTGTCTGTTCAAGTCCTTTGCCCATTTTTTAATTGGGTTGGTTGTCTTCTTAGAGTGTAGTCATGTGAGTTCTTTGTATATTTTGGAAATTAAACCTTTGTCTGAGGTATCATAGGCAAATATGTTTTCCCATACAGTTGGTTCTCTTTTTATCTTAATACTGTTTTCTTTAGCCACACAGAAGCTTTTTATTTTGATGCGATCCCATTTGTTTATTCTTTCCTTTATGTCCCTTGCTCTAGGGGGGCATATCAGTAAAAATGTTTCTGTGTGAAATATCTGAGATTTTCCTGCCAATGTTCTCCTCTAGGATTTTAATGGTGTCACGGCTTATATTTAAGTCTTTTATCCACCTTGAATTTATTTTGGTGTATGGTGTAAGTCGATGCTCAAGTTTCATTTTTTGCACATAGCTGTCCAGTTCTCCCAACACCATTTGTTGAAGAGGCTATCTTTACTCCATTTTATGTTACTGCCCCTTTTGTCGAATATTAATTGCCTGTAGAGACTTGGGCTTATTTCTGGGCTCTCTGTTTAGTTCCCTTGGTCTATGTGCCTGTTTTTATGCCAGTACCTGGCTGTTTTGATTACAGTGGCCTTGTAATACAGTTTGGTATCAGGTATTGTGATCCCTCCTACTTTGTTCTTTCTCAAAATTGCAGCTGCTATTCGGGGTCATTTATGCTTCCATATAAATTTTTGAATGTATATGCACCCAACATAGGAGCACCCAAATATATAAAGAAAATCTTAGAGGACTTTAAAAATGATAGTGATGGAACACAATTATAATAGGGGATTTTAATACTCCACTGTCAAAATGGACAGATCTTCCGAGCAAAATAACAACAAAGGTATGGTGGCATTGAACAATGCCCTAGATGAAATGGACTTAACTGATATATATAGAGCCCTTAATCTCAGAGAAGCTAAACACACATTCTTTTCAAATGCACATGGAACATTTTCAAAGATAGACCACATGATAGAACACAAAACAAGTCTCAACAAACTTAAGAAAAATTGAAATTATACCAAGCATTTTCTCTGACCACAAGGGACTGAAACTGGAAACCAACCTTAAAGGAAAGAACCCAAAACACCCAAAATCATGGAGATTGAATGGCATGCTAATACACCTCTTGACTAATCTATTTTCTGGCACTATTATTCCTTGCTTCTATTCTTTAATCACAGTTAACTCCTTAGTGCTTAGTACAGGATTGTTTAAAGCTTGTTATATGTAGCAATTCACTTTTGGTTGGTTCAAGTTAGTAAAGTCCCATCTTGGTGTTTCTTGTGATTTATCCTTCACTTTGTGTGATTTGCATTATTATTTTACATTTATTGCTATAGGTTTATATCAATATTCTTTTCTATTTAGGAAACCAAGAACCTAAGTCTAAGTTTTAAATTTGGTGATTACTGTCAAATTCATTCTTTGTGTGTAGAAAATAAATCCTGTTACTATTCAGGATGTCAGATGCTGTGTCATCTAAGGCAAATTCTTGACCATTTGGAACCACAGCTTCTTATTTCAAATATGAAGAAATTTGGAAACTGTATGATGATTAAGTGAGAGGATCTTTTTAAATACTGATCACTTGTTTAGGTAACAAATATTAGTAAGTGCCTAGCATATCTTATTCTGCTTTGGGGAGATAAAATGGCTCATGGAGCTTGTATTCTCATGCTGTGAATTGTGAAGGTTACCAAATATATCATCCCTACTATCGCCAGTCTATAAGATATTTTCATTTTTTTCTTGAGTTAGTTAATTTTACTTGGTCAACAAATAATATACTATCATTTTGGCTTTTCTGAATATATACTCTTAATTTCAGATGGTCAGAGAAGAAATAATGGGAGAAGGGCTGATTTTGATTAAGCAGAGTTAAATTACCTATGATCCCACATATAAAGTTTCATATCACCTTTCCCAATACTAGTTGATCCTGTACCTCGTTTTCATTACTTAAAATGAAGTGGCTCCTTTTTGCGTGTGTGTATGTTGTGAGCAACTGAAAAGCAAATGTTTCAGCTATTTCCATATCTGACTGCAGAATTGTAGCAGGGAGGGCTGTTCGTCTGTGTCATTGTTCTTCATGTCCCCAGATTTCATCTCTATCATTATTATGGAGTGCTGGGACAGAAATAAAACTTTAGTTTCTCACACAGCCCAATTTGTATTGAGTGTTGCATGGCAGGACTTAGAACATGCTAGAGATTAATCTCAAGTAACAGAATACTTCGGGATGTCTTCTTAATGCTGTTACTCTCTATAGCATTAGGACTCGAACACTATTTGACATGATTCTTTTCCTGTAGCCGATACCCAGAACCACAAATGCCTATAGGCACATCTGGGCACTTCAGAATAGCAAGAAAAAAGGTGGAAATAGAGAATTTAAATTATACACAGAGGGGCAAAAGTAAGTTTATAATTGTGAGTACATGAAGAAGCAGTTTATTCTTATATTATTATTTATTATTGTATTATTTTCCATATGAACAACTGTACACCTACTTTTGCCCCACCCTGTACATTGACCCTTTCACAGAATAGACCACAGGCAAAAATGGGAAAGAGTAGCTTGGCAAATAAGTCTCACCTGCCCTCCTGGAAAATCTATATTAGTATGTTCACTTATACCTTAATGTGCTGAACATCACACACATGATCTCTTGTTATTAAATGAAGAAATTTGCCTGTTTTATAAAGCAATTTCAACATTATGGGGAAATGAGAAGTTTTATTGGTGGGGGAAGGTTTGTTCAGAAACCTTAGTGTCTAGTGTGCACCGTTACACACTAACCTGCAGAGGAACATAATTCGTAATGACCGCAAATACACTAGGATAATGTCCTGGCTTGCTTATAAGCAGATTCTTTCAAGCATTGAGTTCAGTGTTTATATTACTCAGGGTGCTCCAGGAAAATGGAAGGTAAGAGGGACAAAAGGAGGCATTAGTGGAGAGAGAGAAATTGTAAGGAATAGATTCACCCAATTGTGAGGGCTGTTAAGTTTAAAATCTCTAGGATAAGCCAGCAGATTACAGATTCATCTAAGAATTGATAGTCTCCAGTTTGAAGGTGGGAAATTCAGGTAGAAGTTCTATGATTTACTCTGGAAGTTGAAGTCTTTCTTGGGGAACCCCAGTCTTTGCTCTTAAGGACTTCCTTCAGCTGACTGGATGAGGCCCACCCACATCAAGGAGTGTAATGCACTTTCCTTAAAGTCAGGTGGTTGTTAATCACATCAACAAATACTTTCATAGCAACATTTTAATTAGTGTTTGACCCAACAACTGGTCACCATAGTCTAATAAAGTTACACATCAAACTAACCATAGCAGTGCCCAAAATAGAGACACAAACAATTCTTATCTACTTTGTAAAAATCTGTATTCATAGCATTGTGAAAATGTTTCTTTGAACAGTAAATATTTTTTTGCAGTGAGGGGGTAAAAACCTATGAATGAATTTACACGTTTGGCACAAATGATTCTGAAGAGAGCTTTTTCCCCATGCAAGATCCTTGGGGCAGTCTAGGGAACTGTTTATTTGGATTCTGTGTTTGGAATAAAGGGAAACATACAGGAGAGTGCAGTGTCTTCTTCATCCTTAATTAAATCCTGATTGCTCTATCACTTTAAAGGGCTGTTAGTCTCCGATCCCTGGAGTTCTAGACACACAGTTTTCATAAAATGCCTGTACAAAAAAATAAAAGTAAAAGTAAAACAGAAACTGGTGGCTCTTTCAGATGGTCTAGAGTTGTAAGGCACAGGGGGAAGAGGAGTAAATTCTGTGTGTCAGACTCAGCAATTGATCAAAGAAACTGCTTGGCAAAAAACAAAACCAGTAAGCCTTCTAAAATTTCTAAAGCTTCTTCATGGGGCCCTGTACTCACAGGATACATTCTAAATAGCCTTGAGCCCCAGGTGGGTTCCGGAGGGTACTTGAAACGGCTGAAATCTTTGGCATGACTAAAAGCGGGCTCTGGTAATGTATAGGTGACCAAAGCCAGCATTAGTTTATGCTATTTTAATTCTTATTTGCAATAACTTTGTGATTCCTCTCCTTTTCTAACACTGACTGAATTACTTGTCTCAGATTTATGTAGATCAGTATCTATTCCCTTTCACACCAGCGCTGCCTCCTATCTTCAAAAACAGATTTCGGAGAATCGGGGAAAACAAACCTTGAAAACAGATTTACAGTTCTTTTGGAAGCTAATACTGGAGGTGGAGGATTGGCAGCTGGTTGGATGTAAATTATTGCAAGTAAAATATGTCAATCACAATTGATTAACATTTATAGAGTGCCTATATGTCTCCATCACAGGGGAGTTGTTGCCAAGAAAAATAATTCTTCAGTGTTCTTGCTTTTTGCATTCTTCCCAGAGCATGGCTCTTGAACTCCTCTGGCTTGTTGATGACCTGCAACAGTTTTCACCCATGGCTTTGTGAATATCACAGTATATACTTGCTAAGACTGTGCATGCTTATTATTATTTGGATACTCTGAAATGGAATCATCACATGTTTTAAAGTTACAGACTAACAGGAGGGAAAAATGTGTATGTACACACACATATATAATTACATATATAATCTGTTAAATTGTCAAAGACTGCTAGCATCTAGTGTTCAAACAAAGAGCAAATCACTATAGTGAAGTGGTGGTCCAGGGACAGTAGAACTTGATCTAGGTGTGGAATGAAGTTCAGAATTTGAACAGGCATTCAACTGTTATGGTAGAATTTTCTCCTCCCTTGACCATCCTTTAACTATTTTGCACAGATTAGAAAAGTGTCTTGACATGTCCACAGTGTAACTGTGTTCTAGCTTGTTGAGAAAACTGTCAACAGTGTGTGTGGGTGTGTGTATGTGTGTTTTGAGTGGGAGCGTTACACCACCAAGTCAGTGTTCAACAAGGATGCCAACCTGCAGATGAGTGTCCCTAAGCTCCAATGGAAAAAAGAGAAATGAAGTAAAATGAAATCTGGATACACACGTCAATAGTAGTGGAATGTAAAGATTGCTACCATGGATGTGTGGAGGATAGAAAGAGGGGAAATAACTTACCCTAGCAAAAGTATAAAAAGATTTAAACCAGGAATGAACATTTTCTTTTGCCAATAAAAGGATCACATTTGTTTTACATCAGTGTCACATATGTTCCTCAGGACTCATTCACCACACTAATATCTTGGGATAATTGGTAATAAGTGTAATTGTTGCCTCAAAGAACATAAAAAATCAATGTCTCTCCCACCATGTTAATACTTGAAAATATGAAAGCTGAACACTAGGCAAACGTTGAGATAGCTGGCAATTTTGGGATATATCTCAGTTGTAGTGATAAACTGGCATGCTTTATCTCATTACACTTGTAGATGCTTACTATAATAAGTGTGTGGAAAGAAGATTGTGAAAGAAGTGGAGAACTTGAGCAAATACTGCCATTGTAATATGCATTGTAATTTATATCCAAAGAAAACCCAAAAGGCAAACAACCTCATTTGACATCAGGCACTAAGCTTTATCATCTTTTGTTCTCTTCATATTTAGCATAATGCTTGATCAGTAGAGAGCCAAAAAACATTTGTTGGATTTAATTGCATTTTAGTTGTAAAGCATTTAGTTGCAAAGTATATATTAAATATTTGGTATAGTCCACAGTACTAGACCACACTATTTTTGTTAGTTCCTGAGTGGAATTTTATGTTATGATAATAGTGTCACAGACTTTTGGAATGCTTTAAGAAACAAAACAAATTCCCTTGCCAAATTTACATTAGAAAGAAAAACTACGTTTTTCAGTTTCTTTTAGTATAGGCTGGGTTTCACCAAAAGGAAGATGTACCTTGGAATTTCAACAATTTTAATTACAGAATCTTTATTTGAGGTCATGCCTTTCCATCTAATAATTGCAGTCATTTGTTAGGCTTCAGATAGGGGAAAGGGATGGTTAGATCCATTGGTTCTTCTCTGCTACTGCAAATACACACACCAAGACAACCTCATAAAGGCCAAGTATACTGCAGACAATCTGATGAACAACACAAAATTATAGGGTTCCTTCCACTTGCATGGGTTTCTGTTTAGAGTTTGAATCCTTGGGGGCACTTGGTTCTGCTGAATCTAGTTGCAGTATCTGTTGTTAGATTTGGGAGAACAGAGCTTTGTCACCTTTAAGCTGTCAATGGAAATCACCATGTACATGAGATAAGATTTGATTGAAGTAGAAAAACTAACTGAAGCAGTACCTGCTTCTGCATTCATTAGCTTAGGCTGACCATCTCCTAATCCAGAATCCTAATTCCTACCTACAGCATTTGTGCCGACCTAACCAGCTGTTCATTCTATTGGTCCTCTGCTTACTTCTACCAAAATCCCACAAGAAGAATGTGACCTGGAAAAAAATATTCACAACTGAGCAACTTAACGTTTAAGACTGACTGTATTTGGGGGAGGGTTTTTCAAGATGGCGGTAGACTAGGACGGAGCAGATGATACCAGTTCCTAGTACAAAAGAGAGAGAAACCTATCCGATCGGAGGAGGTGAGGCCAGCAAGCCAGCAGTTGCCAAGCATATATGAAAATAAGAGACCAGAAACCTCATCAGTCATGGAGGAACCAGACGAGACACAATCAACTTGAAAATATGAAAAGACCAGAGCTGGACCCATAGAAGAGGCCTCCCAATAGTAGAGTCAGAGAGACAAATTGCACATTGTTGTAGGAGAGAAGCCAAAAGTTGCTGCATATTTGAGTAGGTGGAAGCAGAGAACAACAGGATAACCAAAAGAGGCTGCACCACTGAAATTCACAGGCATTCCACCACAAAAGTTCACACCATGAACCCAGGGTGTCAAAACAGATTAAGAAGCTGAGGCTAACAAGAAGAGTCTCAAAGACAATGGGAAGACAAAGAAACAATCCCCAAATGAAAGGAAAGGAGGAATCCTCAGAAAGAATGTTAGATGAAATAGAGGCAAGTCAACTATCAGATACTGAATTCAAAGCACTGGTTATCAGGAAGTTCAAAGAGCTCACAATCAGCTACCAGAAACTACAGGGAAGTTACAATGATCTCACTGTGAACTATATCAACATGAAAAAGGAAATGGAAATTATGAGCAAGGGCCAAGAGGAAACGAAGAATACAATTTCTGAATTAAAAAACACAGTGGAAAGCATTAAAAATAGGGTAGATGAAACGGAAGATTGGATTAGTGAATTGGAGGACAAAGTAGAAAGCATCTCACAGAAAGAACAGGAAAGGGAAAAGAGGCTCAGAAAGAATGAAGAGAGATTAAGAGAAATGCAAGACAATATGAAACGTAATAATATCCGAATAATAGGAATACCAGAAGGAGAAGAAGAAGAACAAGGGATAGAAAACATATTTGAACGAGTAATGAGAGAAAATTTCCCTAATGTGATAAAAGAAAAAGTCACACAAATCCAGGAGTCACACAGAGTCCCATTCAAGAGGAACCCAAAGAGGCCCACTTCAAGACACATCATCATTAAAATGGCAAAATTCCAAGACAAAGAGAGAATCTTAAAGGCAGCAAGGGAGAAAAAAAAAAGTAACATACAAGGGAGTCCCAATAAGGTTATCCACTGACTTCTCAATGGAAACACTCCAAGCAAGAAGAGAATGGCAAGAAATATTCCAAGTAATGAGAAACAGAGGCCTACAACCAAGGCTACTTTACCCAGCAAGGCTCTCAATCAAGATAGAAGGCCAAATAAAGAGCTTCCAAGACAAAAGAAGTCTAAAAGAATTTGCTGCCACCAAGCCAGATCTACAAGAAATACTAAAAGGACTGCTTTAAGGAAAGGAAGGAAAAGAGACAGAGAGAGGAACACAGGTACAAAAATGGCAATGAATAAGTACCTATCAATAATAACCTTAAATGTAAATGGATTAAATGCTCCAATCAAAAGACACAGAATAGCGCATGGATAAGAAAGTATGACCCACACATATGCTGCCTACAAGAGACCCACCTCAGGACAAAAGACCATCACAGACTAAAAGTGAAAGGCTGGAAACAAATTTTCCAAGCAAATGGACAAGAAAAAAAAGCTGGGGTAGCAATTCTCATATCGGACAAAATAGACTTCAAAAAAAGAGCCATAAAGAGTGACCCAGAAGGTCACTTCATAATACTCAAGGGAAGAATCCACCAAGAAGACATTAACATCATAAATATATATGCACCCAACATAGGAGCACCAAAATATATAAATGAAAATCTTAGAGGAATTCAAGAAAGATATAGACAGCAACACAATTATAGTGGGGAATTTTAACACCCCACTATAAAAAATGGACAGATCTTCCAAACAAAATATCAGCAAAGACATTGCGGCATTAAACAACGCCCTTGATAAAATGGACCTAACTGATATATACAGAGCTCTTCACCCCAAAGAAGCTAAATACACATTCTTTTCAAGTGCACATGGAACATTCTCAAAGATAGACCACATGATAGGACACAAAAGGAGCCTCAACAAATTCAAGAATATTGAAATCATACCAAGCATTTTCTCTGACCACAAGGGACTGAAACTGGAAACCAACCCCAAAGGAAAAAACCCAAAACACCCAAAATCATGGAGACTGAATGGTATGCTATTAAACAATGAATGGGTCAAGAATGAAATTAGGGAAGAAATCAAAAAGTTTCTGGAAACAAATGAAAATGATCTCACAACAACCCAAAACTTATGGGACACAGCGAAGGCAGTCCTGAGAGGGAAGTTTATAGCAATACAGGCCTACCTAAAGAAAACAGAAACATTTCAAACAAACGACCTTACTCTACTCCTGCAAGAACTCGAGGAACAACAACAAAAACAGCCCAAAGCAAGTTGAAGGAAGGAAATAACTAAGATCAGAGCAGAACTAAATGACATAGAGACTAAAAGTACAATTCTAAGGATCAATGAATCCAGGAGTTGGTTCTTTGAAAAGATAAACAAAATAGACAAGCCTCTAAGTAGGCTCATCAAGAAAAGAAGGGGACGGACACACATAAACACAATCAGAAATGAGAGAGGAGAGATTACAACTGATACCACAGAAATAGAAAGAATTGTAAGAAATTACTATGAAGAACTGTATGCCAAGAAATTTGAGAACCTAGGAGAAATGGACACATTTCTAGAAAAATATAATCTCCCAAAACTCAATGAAAAAGAAGCAGAAAATCTGAATAGACCAATAACAGCAAAAGAAATTGAAGCAGTAATCAAAAAACTCCCATCACACAAAAGCCCCGGACCAGATGGGTTCACAGGAGAATTCTACAAAGCATTTAAGGAAGAGCTAACCCCCATTCTTCACAGACTATTCCAAAAAATCCAAAAGGATGGAAAACTCCCAAACTCCTTTTATGAAGCCAGCATCATCCTAATTCCAAAACCAGATAGAGATACAACAAAGAAAGAAAACTTCAGGCCAATATCGCTGATGAACATAGACGCTAAAATCCTCAACAAAATATTGGCAAATCGCATCCAACAATATATCCAAAAGATTATACACCATGACCAAGTGGGATTCATTCCAGGGATGCAAGGATGGTTCAACATTCGCAAAACAGTAAATGTAATTCATCACATAAACAAAAGCAAAGACAAAAACCACATGATCATATCAATAGACACAGAAAAAGCTTTCGATAAGGTACAACACCGATTTATGATAAATACACTCAGCAAAGTGGGAATAGAGGGAGCATTCCTCAATATAATAAAGGCCATTTATGAGAGACCTACAGCCAATATCATACTCAATGGGAAAAAACTAAAAGCTTTTCCACTAAGATCAGGAACAAGACAAGGATGTCCACTTTCACCACTTCTATTCAATGATTAGAAGTTTTGGCCAAAGCGATCAGGCAGGAAAAGAAAATAAAAGGCATCCAAATAGGAAAGGAGGAAACAAAACTGTCACTGTTTGCAGATGACATGATAGTGTACATGGAAAATCCTATAAACTCTACCCAAAAATTGCTCAAACTAATTAATGAATTTGGCAAAAGAGCAGGATACAAAGTCAATATCCAGAAATCAAAGGCATTTTTGTATACGAACAATGAATCAGCAGAAGCAGAAATCAAGGAAAAAAATCCCATTCGATATAGCAAAAAGAAAAATAAAATATCTGGGAATAAACCTAACCAAGGAGGTAAAAGACCTGTATGCAGAAAACTACACAGCACTGAAGAAAGAAATCAGGGAAGACATGAACAAATGGAAACATATACCTCCTTCTTGGATTGGAAGAATTAACATCATCAAAATGTCCATACTACCCAAAGCAATATACAGGTTCAATGCAATACCTATTAAAGTACCAATGGTGTATTTCACAGACATAGAACAAACACTTCAAAAATTTATATGAAATCATAAACGAGCCCGAATAGCAGCTGCTCTTTTGAGAAAGAAGAACAAAGTAGGAGGGATCACAATACCTGATATCGAACTGTATTACAAAGCCACTGTAATCAAAACAGCCTGGTACTGGCATAAAAACAGGCACATAGACCAATGGAACAGAACAGAGAGCCCAGAAGTCAACCCAACTCTCTACAATCAATTGATATTTGACAAAGGGGGTAGTAACATAAAATGGGGTAAAGATAGCCTCTTCAACAAATGGTGTTGGGAGAACTGGACAGCTACGTGCAAAAAAATGAAACTTGAGCACCAACTTACACCATACACCAAAATAAATTCAAGGTGGATAAAAGACTTAAATATAAGCCGTGACACCATTAAAGTCCTAGAGGAGAACATTGGCAAGAAAATCTCAGATATTTCACGCAGCAACATTTTTACTGATATGTCCCCTAGAGCAAGGAATATAAAGGAAAGAATAAACAAATGGGATCCCATCAAAATAAAAAGCTTCTGCAGGGCTAAAGAAAACAGTATTAAGATAAAAAGACAACCAACTGTATGGGAAAACATATTTGCCAATGATACATCAGACAAAGGTTTTTATCTCCAAAATACACAAAGAACTTACACGACTCCACTCTAGGAAGACATTGAACCCAATTAAAAAATGGGAAAAGGACTTGAATAGACACCTCTCTAAAGAGGACATACAGAATATCCAGAGACACATGAAGAGATGCTCAATATCGTTAGCTATCAGAGAGATGCAAATTAAAGCCACAATGAGATACCACTTTACACCAGTCAGGATGGCAACAAACAACAAATAATGGCAATAAAGCAACAAACAACAAATGTTGGAGAGGTTGTGGGGAAAAGGGGACCTTAGTTCACTGTTGGTGGGATTGCAGACTGGTACAACCATTATGGAAAACAGTATGAAATTTTCTCAGAAAAATAAAAATTGACCTGCCTTTTGACCCAGCAATTCCACTGCTAGGATTATACCCCAAGAATCCTAAAACATCAATATCAAAGAACCTATGCACCACAATGTTCATAGCAGCACAATGTACAATAGCCAAGAGCTGGAAGCAACCTAGGTGCCCATCAGTAAATGAATGGATCAAAAAATTGTGGTACATATACACAATGGAATTCTATGCAGCAGAGAGAAAGAAGGAGCTACTACCCTTTGCAACAACATGGATGGAACTGGAAAGCATTATGCTGAGTGAAATAGGCCAGGCATTGAAGGACAAATACCATATGATCTCACCTTTGACAGGAAGCTAAACAATAAAACAAACAAGCAAACAGAATAAAAACAAAGACGCTGAAATAGAGAACAAGTGGGCAGCGACCAGAGGGGAGAGGGAAGGGAACTTAAGGGGAAAAAGGGGGAGGGATTTTGAGGAACAAGTATGAAAGACACAGGGATGAGGACTGGGGGGGCAGGAAATTGGAGGGAGGTGGGGAGATGGGGCGGGGGTGGGTGGGATGGGAGAAATAGATAAAAAATGTACTTGAAAAGTAACTAAATAAAATTTATTATATATAAAAAAAAAGACTGACTGTATTTGATAGGCATGAGGTAGGAGTTTTCTGTTGCTTTCCAAGAGCACACTCACAAAACGTAAAAAGGATTAGAGGAAGGATGCTGAGGATGCTAGGTTTTAGCATAGGGATTTGATTATGCAGAAATAATAATAACAGCTTTTAACATTTATTGAGGAATTATTGTATGTTCAACATGTGTTACCTTTTTATAGTCATTATCTCATTACTAGAGAGACTATATTAATAGAAGCTTAGTATCTCCATATTTGGTATACTAAGGTTGGCAGACAACTTAGTTTTATTTAATTTAAATTTTAATATAGTCATGCCAAGAAAACCTATGCACTCCACAAGAAATTAGTTGTAAAATGTGTTCTACTCTTAACAACAAAAGAAATTATAAGTTTGTTACAGGGAGAATCCTCATATTACTAGAGGATTTTCTTATTAAACAGAACAAGCTGTTGGATGTTGAATGTGCTAGTATAAAACATTGTTCCCATTAATCTAAAATACCACCTTTTTGGTATAAACAGCTGGTAGGACTTTTTAATGTATCTGTGGTCCTACCAATTTCAACCTTTAAATCCACCCATTTGATAATTTTGTATAGATATATGCAGTCTGTAGCATTTTCCAGGACATCTCCTTAGTGCACACAGATTCTCACTTCTCAACCATGTATTTGAAAATGTGAAGGATAGTTATGCTGCTCACTGGACTGAAGAAAATCAAAATGGTTACAACGTGTGGCCATTCCTGGGAAGAAAGGGCCCCAAAGGGAACTAAATGAGATTCAACTTCTTTCTATTAATAGTCTTAAGGATATTTTCCTTTTGCTGTCATCCTCTTGTGGAAGGAAGAAGACCATTTTTTCCTAGAAAAAATAAGAGGGAATAAAATACTTTATTGCTTTTATGACCACCATTTTATTTAGAGGAGGGTGTATTACATTTTTTAGGATCCAATTATACCAGATATCAAAATATATTCTCAAAGCAACATACTACACAGTAGGAAGATTTCAAAGCTAATGTGGCAGAATAGAAGCCTAACGTTTCCATTTTCTCCCTGTGTGAGCTGTGACCACTTGTGTTTCGGTGTCCTCTTCTGTGGCACAGGACTGGAAAATGCCCCATTGTGGAGTGGTCAGGAGAACTAAATCTACTGTGGACAAAGGATTTGACAAGGAGTTGGTATTACAATATGTGTGTATTTTGATATTCAGTTTAACTCGCTTAAGGCTGTGTTCTAGAACAAATTTTACTAGAATCAACTATTTATTAGAAGTTTCTTAGAAATGTTGGATCAGTGAAAGAAATAATGATGACATCTGAACTAAGGCAGGAGAGTCATTCTTTGCAAAACATTTGATGCCCCAGTGTAAAGCAGGCTTTGCTGATAATGCTTATTTTTAACTAACTTAGCAGGTACTTGTTGAGTAGTTGTAGTGTACCAAAATACTGTGCTGGGATCTGGAAAACCATATAATAGGTGATTTTTTTGCCTTCAGAAAGATTTATTATAAATTGAATTAAGGAATTAAAAAATGAGGTGCAGACCAATGGGATTGGTCGGAGCCAAGGCTATGAACCATAATTAATAGCAATTTATTTCATTGAGCAGAATCTGAAGTCAGTGTCTCTGGAAGCACTTACTAGGTCAGCCTTGATTTTCATGAAGCAGCATAAATTTTTAATGACCAGTCTTTGGCTACAAATAGGAAAAAATTCTGTGGGGTTTTTCTTCTGAATACAATATAGAATTTTTTATATAATTAATAATGTTCTAACAGCTGCAGTCTGGGTGTTTTGAAAACATAATCTTTTGGAGTTTATTAAGCAATTTGTATATAATGCCAAAATGTTGTAGAATAAAATACCACTGAGCATTTCTGGAAGTTCTCTAAAGTGGGACTTATGGTAATTCAAAGCATAAACCTCCAACCCCTTATCAAAACTCATAGCCTATGTACTCTGGTTCTCCCAAACTGCCAGGATTATCATATCTCAAATGAGTTCAATTATAGTCAACTTGTGTGCTTCACCTTTTTAATTCATTCATTTGGAATAGTTTTATTAGATTGATCCAGTTTATGATTATGAAGCTATTTAGAAATAATATATAATGAATTGGCAATTACCTCAAAGCACATGGATTCTGTTCTATGGCAGGGATTTTTGATACTGGGTTGCTTTTTATGTTTTCTTTTTCTTTTATATATTGTATTTTTTTCTGATACTTTGGGGATACTGATTTTATGTATTGACAATTTAGGTAGTGTTGTTATGTGTCAATCATCATTCTCAGTACTGTACCACATTTATCACATTTCATTCTTATAAAACTTTAAGAGTTATATATTACTGTTATCCTCATTCTAGAGGTAAGGAAATTGAAACACAGGTAGGACAATTTGCCCAGGACCATGTAGCTAGTAAGCAGCAGAGCTAAAATTCTAAACCGGATAATCTAGCTCCAGAGTCTCTGGCCCTAGTGATGTTGAGCATCCCCTCAGCACTGGATGTTAACACTCTTGAGGTTACACTGGAGATAAAACATTGGTTAATTCTGAAATTTTTAAAGATTCTGATATGGTATTCTCTAGACCTGTGGCAACAGGGGCTTAAAATAGAGATTGGCAGACGCTCAAGTCAGAGCGGAAGATTTTCAAGGGTATCAACAATGAAAGTATTTTTTTGTGTGTCTAGTTCATTGTAATTTTTCTTGAACACTGGCCTAGAGGAACACTTTAGCTCCTTAGCATAATATAACCCCAACACCATCTACTTTGTCCCTTATGGTCTAACAGTACTCTATTATTTTAGTGCTGGTTTTACAGCACCTTACAGTTATCCCTTAGACCCCACATGCCTGCTACTACTTCCTCTCCCACCCCCAAACCCCATCTGTGAGAAGTCTCTTGGAAACTGCTTCACATAGTTTAGCCCTCAGCACAATCATTTTTCTTCACTTCAACAGACTGTTGGGTGGATTTTCTCCTGTGTGCATTATATTGCATACAACCTCCATTATTACACAGAATATTTTAGCTAATCTTTTGGTCTCATGTCTGTTTCTCTCACTAAATAGTAAGTTCCTTGAGGATAGTGACTATTCCTTAAAGAATAGACTCACATAGTAAAGAAGATGTTAATAATGTCATGTAGAACAATAACTCATTCATGCCACACACATACACATATACAGGGAAAATGAACCGTAGTGAAGTACATGAAGGGGTTAGCCCAGTGTCTGAGTAGTGATTATGAAAGATATATTTATTATGCTTTTTATAAATTTTTGACATTCTTTGCAGAGAAAATGAGTTGCTTTTATTAAATTAAAATATTCAACACGTAAGCATATTCTAGGTCTCTTAGAAATTAAAATGGAATTCTTATTGAACAAGAATACTATATACCAAGGACGTTGCAAAAATAATATAATTTTTAATGTGGGGAATGTAGTGAGTGTTTAATATACTCAGACAATGGATGAATAAAGAAATTGAATATGACATCTCTACTCAAACTGAAGCTCTGCAATGTTTGTAAAGACTCTGCACATGTTGAGAGTTTCTTTCATCCATTCCTTTACAACAAAGATTTAAAAAGTCAATACATGCAGATTTAGAAACAATACTATATCAAGAGATGTCTTTCAGTACATCCAGATCTAACAATGTGACATATGACTACATATATCTCTTAAACTGAACTAATGATTATTTCATTCACTCAGCATAATTTATTGTTCATATTTATAAAGTCCCATTTAAAGGAACACCACAATATTTTAGACGTTCAGTAGTGCTGAGTCTGGTAAGCCCTTTGTAGAGCCTGCTTCTGAATTAATTGAAATAATGTTATTTAAAGTGATAAATCATATAGTTTTTAGGAGAGAGTATGTGATTTTTAAAAAACTTTTTCCTCTGTACAATTTCAAACGTACAGTATTAAAGCATTTTAAATGATAATTTATAAATATATAAAAATGAAGTCAGAGAATGAGAGATCATTGTTACTTAGAATTAAACTGAGCATATATAACTGAGATAAGTTCAGTAAACTTCTATGTTACATTATTTTGGAATACTTAGTAAATGAAAAATTTAGTTAACAAAATTTTCTAATTAATAGAGATTTATCCTATATACTATTTATAAACATTCAATTTGAAAGAATTATATTTTTTCAGTAAACCATGGGCAACACTATATTTACAGTATGCGTATATTCATTGTAAATCTTATGAAGTCTCAAAAAGTTATCATTAACACATCACTCAGCAAAACAGATAGGTTTTATTCACAACAGTGTACTATCTTCTGGCAGTGATACACAGAGGTCCAATTTATAGCTTCTACTTACCCAACAGACAGCTTGTGATATTAGTGACTTAATGAACTATTCCAAATACAATTGCATATGGTCCTGTACAAGACGTAATGAGTGAAAAATGGACTGGTGGGGAGCTTCTCCATAAAGGTCAGAGGAAGGAGAAAGCATCTTTAAAATCAAATTGGAATTCAGATCATTGGAGGGAAAGGAGGAAGAAGATGGTAGGTCAGAAGAGAGATTGTATGGCCAAAGTGTGGTGATAGAAAATTGACTCCTGCAGACAGTGACAAGAAAAGCCCTGCCTGGGAAGTATATGGAAAATAATAGTAAGTTGTAAATGTAAGGGTATAATTAGAATATGAAACCCATGTGAATATCTGGTTACAAAATCAGACTCAATGGCTGAATGAGTTCTACTCAGTGTGGAAGCTGTGGTAGAACAATCGAATGGGGAAGTAAGTCAAAGTTGACTTCCACAACTTCAAGCTTGGATAAGTGAGGTTTAGAAGATAAAACCTGTGCTCTTACTTGTATTCAGCACAGGTGAAGATTTAACCTACTAGGAAAATTGGGAATTTGGAGAGTAATGAGTACATTTTCCAGTATGCTAGCAAATGTTCCCCTGAGTAGAAAGCATTATTGATCTATTTTATAATATTTATAATTTAAGTAAAATTTTTATAATATTTAAGAATTCAGTATCATTTTAGGTACCTAGAATTATGTAGACATGACAATTATTTTCTAAGTTATTTGAAAAGCCAAAGGATTTTTTAATGTCTTTTTCACTTTTGCATTCCCCAGACCTAACACAGTATATATCCCAGAACAGGTTTTTAATAACTGTTTATGAAACTAATGAAGAATGTATTCAATTAATTTATTAAAGTGAGTCCTCCACTTTAACACCTTAAGTTGTGAATTAACTATTACAATAGAAATTTCAAATCAATGCACATGTGTTGAGTTCCTAAAAGAGCTAAAAATGTTTATTGGTTACATGTACATAAGTGGGTACAATGCATTGCATCTGACTTTATGGAATTCAAAATCTAGTGACAGAAATACCTTTTCATAGGTTACATCAATAATTTATTAAGTAAACTTGAATTATGATTCATTAATAAAGAACCTCCAGGCTGTGTGTTATTAGTATCTATTTATATAATTACATCAGTAATTGAATCTCTGAAACTGGTCAGAGTTCCATATCAAGATCTTTTACATTTTGATTTAACTTGTATTTTTAACTTGAGAATTAGTTTTTATATATGGCATTCCTCTTCCTCTCTTCTCAAAGTAATTAAAATGTTAATATATATTTGATTTTTATTTCTTTTCTAGTTTATTTTAAGTCAGGTTACCTTAACTACAGCATTTTCTCTCACTGTATTTTTTTAAATTACAATGATGGCATTGGTAGTGGTGGTAATAGAAATTCTGTAATCATAAAAACTCTTCCTTTTATTACATAAATAAGAAATTTCAACCCTTTAACTTTGAAGAAGATCACTATAATAAATTAGTTTGTTTTCACAGAAGAAAGAACTAACAAGTCATCTAAATTCTTTGCAACCATTACTGTTTTATTGTTGAGCTTTAAGAATTCTTTCATCACATGCCAGCAAGAAAAGCATACATAATATGTCAATTTAAAAAGAAAAGACAAAGTGACAAGAGATCTAAAGAAGATAGGACTATGAATATGAAGACATTTCTACAACATAGGATATTTATTTTATACTTTTGGATTATGCTCTTTTTGCCTTAAAAGATATTTAAAACCTCCAAATTGGTATTTAGGAAGTGGTTTTTTAATTCCCAATGATGTTTATTTCTTTCTTTTGTGACCATAGTTTGAGTATAAGTCACTCTTTACACAAAATTGAATACCAAAAGATGGGGAAGAGATAAGTAAAATGTTTTAACTGACCACCAGATATGAACTGTTCCTAAAAGGAGGAAAAATGTTGTTAATGAGACTCTCCTAATATTTGGCCTGTATTTATATTAAATATTAAAAAGCACAAATATCATCATTAGTCTACAACATTGTATGCTCTTAGCAATAAATTATGATAATATTCTTTTAAATAGAACTTTTAAGAATCTCTTGTAAATTCTTGTTAAACCTGAACAATAACTGCAAATTATGTGTGGTGTGAAGAAAATGCAATTAAACTACCTTGTTAAAAGAAATCATAAAGAAATGATTTAATTATATTTTTTCTACAGTTTAGATCATTATAAATGTTAGTGGAAGAATTCTCTTTAAAAATTACATAAAGAATGAAGTAGTGAAAAGCACCTTGTTACTTAATGTAAATGTTTTCTTGTGATTTAGGAAATAAATGTGTTCCTGATAAAATTAATTGCTATAAACGAAGTGCCCTTTAAGATGGGGAGAGAGAAAGGCGAAGGTAACAGGCCTCGGGGGAGGAAAAGGCATGGTGTGCTCCCGAGAGGGAGAACATGCCAGAAAATTATTCTTTTCAACTTTTCCTATTCTTATGAATCTTGCCCCAGAGTAATAACGCTTGTGTATATTGGAGTGTTTAGTTAAACTTAAAAATGCAGCCAAAGTGCTTTTCAAAATACTCTGGAGACGTTTGACTTGTATAATTCACATGTTCTGCCACACTTATATGATTAGCTTTACATTGCAATTACCTGATAGATAACTATCATTAAAATAATCTTATAAAAGCGTATCTCTCCAATGGACCAGAAAAAATTGTTTGAAGTCATTCCGGTCTATTGAATTTGGAAGCTTCAGAATACTTTTAAGCAAATCTAGCTTCATAAATGTGCACCCTGGAGAGCAGAATATCTTTTTTGTTTTTAATCTATTAAACACCCTTCAATTTCTTCACAGTTCTGCGTCTGTCCCCTCTCAGTCATATCCCTTCAGTGAAGGAACATTTGTATGATGTCAGTGGAGAAGGAAAAAAACCCCACCAATTTCAATGAGTCATCTAAGCAGGTGTTTAAAATAAAGTCCCAGGAGCTCCCAAGTACAGGTCTTAATAGGGGCAGCGAGCTTCTAGGACTCCATGCTTGTACCAGTCCGAACCCTGCCATGTTCTGGGAGGCTGGAAGAGGACTCCCCTGATAGAGGTGTTTAGGTAAGAGTGCACTTTGTATCTCTTTGGGGTTGTATGTTGAGGAGATGCCAAAACAGAGTTAAACACGCTTCTGAAACTCAATGCTCAGGGCATACTTTCTCAGAAAACTCAATAAGCAACTTTTAGTACTGACATGAAACATTTTTAAAGGTCATCTCTTCCAGTTATCTTTAAAAGACTGAGGCAAACAGATAGCTTGAGAGAATATTGGGGAGTAGCTGTGCTGTGTACTACACCGGCCTCCCAGTGAATGTGTCAAGAAGAGTACTTTGAACTTTAGGTAGCCAAAGAAGTATAACCCAGTTTTTGTTTGTTTGCCTTTGTATACGCAGCGTGTTTGTAACTGATTGTAATTTTCTAGAGTAGCATGAATAGGACTCTGTTCTGCAGAGTCAGGGCTGGCCAGGTTCACATGGGATTCGGGCAAATGGAAGAAAATTCCTGGAGCAGTGGGGGTGTCTAGCGTGACTTTACTCAGGGGTGGGGCGATCCACATGCTCCACAAGCCACATGTTGCACTGGGGGAAATCCCAACTCCCTTATATACTAAATGCACACAAAGTCGGCAGGATGCCAAATTATTATATGACAGAGCTTGACTGTGTGCTTGAGGGCCCATATCCAAGGTTATATGAACACTGCTAAGTCGTAGTTGCCCGGATATCCGGTGAGGGAGCCTGACTGTCTTCATTTTCTCTACAGCCTCATTCTCCACGTTCTATAAATTTAAATTTTGACCCAGTTTTGATTTTTTTAAAAATATAACCATTCCTTGTTAATCAACATTATTTCTTTCCTGGTACTGACTAGTCCTGGCACTGCATCTGAGAGACATTGGAATTGTAAATATATTACACGTGCTGTTCATTGAGATTGGGGAAGATAATAGCTTAGAAAATGTTAACATCTAGTGTAACGTTAACCATGGACACTGGAAGAAAGTGATCTTTAGCTTAAAACAATTCACCTGTATTGAAGTGGTATGCTCTTGGTTTTCCTAAGTAATTTAAATTCCATTGCGTGCTCAGCTACCTCAAGGAAATTACTTCATTGGATAATAACATTTAATTAATCAATTTAATGCCAAAAAAAGCTGTCACTAGAAAATACACAATTCATAATAATTTATTCAGGTTCATTTCATTTTGAGAATGGAAAAAAACTAAGGATACCTTTTATTTCACATTAATGGAAAGTCTAATATAGATATAAATCATCCCTAATGCAGCCATTAGCCACAGTTTTAATGTAGTGGAATTCTTCTATCTTTCTATACTAATTGATATTCAACAGTAGAAATCTTTATGCTCTTGAATATTTCATTTACATATTAAATTTGATTCTGAGGACCTGATTCTATAGAAACATAATTAGAAATAAGGAGAGGTAGACCAATTAGGAGGAATGGTGGGAGGTTACTAGAATCAGGAAAAAAAAGTTAAAGATGCCAGCTCTAAGAACAAATTGATTTGGAGTTCTTTTTTCATTTTTTCTTTTGACACTACTTCTGCAAGGTCTGACAAGTTATTTAATTCTCCATTTCCATATCTATATACTTGGATTATGTGATACCCACTACTGAGGATTATTTTTAAGATTAAATGAGTTAACATAAATATATCCATACCTGGAAGGCAGAAAGTACCCAATAAGCATTTGATAGTATTTTTTTTGAAAAAAAAATACTCGAGGCTGCATAGAGTAGGCAGGTGTAGAATAACACAATGGATAAATACCAATACATGGTCCCTGGGCCTAGATAGACCTGTATTGAGTTCAGGCTCTTTGCTTCCTTGTTTTGTGAACATAGAAATGCTACATAACCTCTCTGAATCTGTTTTCTTGTTTATAAAATTTAGATAATAAAAGGACTTACTAGTCTTAGAATTTTCCAGATTTTGGACTTCCTCTCTCTGGATTTTATTAATGAAATAGAAATTGTAGGTTACTAAGAGACTAAGACTAGTTGAGTGCTCCCTTTTTCTTTTCCCCTTAACAATCACTATAACAGAAAATACCTGTTCCTTGCCCTGCTTCTAGATTTCTTCTGCAGTTTCACCTGTTCTTGAACCCTAGCACTGAAATTGCTCCCTCTGGGACAGAGGTGAATCACAGAGAACTTTGCCTGTAGCTTTCAGCCAGTCTGCAAATACAAGCCAAGGACAGTGATATGGACGATAATTTTCCTACTCCTTTTATTTTTCTTTCAGGCATGAAATTAAATAGCTTTAATATTTTTGTCACTATTATCTTTTTCTTTTGATTTGAAAGAGTGAGGGACCAGTATCCCCTTAATCATTTATGTTCCTTGTACCCCTCTCCGCACTTCTCATTTCAAAAGAACAAACATGAACACAGTCTTGTAAAAGAGCCTTTCTCCCTAAGGGTTTCTCAAAGATTCATTAGACCAAGCAATGTCATTCTTACCCTGTAAACTTGTTAGAACTATAAATCATTAAGCCCCACCCAGGGCTTGTTGAATCAGAAACTACAGAGGCATGGCCCTAGAATTTGTGTTGTAACAATCCTTCCAGGTACTTCTGCTGCTCACTAAAAGTTTGAAATCTATTGATTTCAACACAGTCCACTCAGCAAAACCTAACTTTTACAAAAGGTCTTTCAGATCTTGCACATTTCTCGCCATTGATAGAGGTAAACACTTGGAAGAGGATGAAAGATCTTGCTATATTATACCTTCCTTAAGATCAATAGCCACAGTTTATTTAATCTGTTTCTCATGAGAAGTGAATTTTGTTGCATGACAGTAATAAGGGATCTGCAGATTCCAAGTATATTTTTATTAGCGTCTCATCATTTTCTTGCAAAAGATTATTTGAGCACTCAGTACTTGGCATATAGTTTACTTTTGATTAATAATAGCAATTATGATTAGTACTTTAAAACTAATCGTATACATTAAAAAACTTCCTTTTCCTTTGCATATTTTAGGCCTTTATTACTTATAAGTTACTCAGCTAGTCGACTAGAGAATGAAAATATTAATAAACATTCCCCTAATTCAGAGAGCTTGCAATCAGTCTGAAAGTTCATGATTTTGTTTGACCCACAGGTGTTTTAAATTTCTTGACGACTAAAAACATACCAGTTTTTGTTCACCATTGTTTTATTCAGCTAGCATACTGTCTGGATCTTAGTTGCTGTTTCATAAATATTTATTTAATGAATGAATGAATGGATACATGAATCCAAATACCTAATGAAAGGGAAAGGTGTTTTGTTCCTTTGTCTATCTTACCTTCTTTACCCAAAAGAACAAATAGCCATTTATGTGTAAATTAAGTAAGACAGGTTGGACAATTCTTCACAGCAGAAACCCAGAGACACCAATGCTTCTGTTTGTACACTATTAGGACTTATTAGGTGTTATGCCTAACACGTACTGCATACTGCAGTCTCAGACTTGTTATTTCGACCTGAGATGGTGCCATATTTTTAAATGCTGGTGAAAAGAAAAAACTCTCCCATCTCATAGGCTCACCATGGTCTAGCAGATTTTTATTACACATAGATCCTATGTTTCAAAAGGATTTGGTATTCTGCTACATTGATCTATGTGTCTGCTGTTATGCTCATACTAGACTGTCATGATTACAGTGAACTTGTGATATAGCTTGATATCAGGTACTGTGATCCTTCCTACTTTGTTCTTCTTTCTCAATATTGCTGAAGTTATTCAAGGTCACTTTTGGCTCCATATAAATTTTTGAAATATTTGTTTAGATGTCTGACATGCCATTGTTATTTTCATAGGAATTGTATTGAATCTGTAGGTTGCTTGGGGTAGTATGGAAGTTTTAATTATGTTAATTCTTTTAATCCATGAAAATGGTATGTGCTTTCATTTATGTGGCTTCCTTAATTTCTTTCTTCAGTGTTCTGTAATTTTCTGAGTGTAGGTCTTTTACCTCCTTAGCTAAGTTTATTCCTAGGTTCTTTATTTTTCTTATTGCTATAGTAAATGGGATTTTTCTTAGCTTTTGTTTCTGATACTTCATTGTTGGTGCGCAATAAAATTCTGAATTTTAACTTGATTTCTGAATTTTAACTCGATTTCTGAATATTAATTTTATATCCCACTACTTTGCCAAATTCATTTATTAGGTCGAGTAGTTATTTGGTGGAGACTCTAGGGTTTTCTATGTACACCATCATGTCATTGGCAAATAATGACAGTTTTAAATCCTCCTTTCTAATTTGGATGTCTTTTTTTCTTTTTCTGTCTGATTGCTGTGGCTAGAACTTCTTGTACTAAGTTGCATAAGAGTGGTGAAAGGGGACACACTTGTCTTATTCCTGATGTTTTTGGGAAAGCTTTTAGTTGTCCATTGAGTGTGATGTTGGCTGTAGGCTTCTCATATATGGCCTTTATTAGGTTGAGGAATGCTCCCTCTATTCCCACTTTGCTGAATGTTTTATCATAAATGGGTGCTGCATTTTATCAAATGCTTTTTAGCATCTATTGATATGATTATGTGATTTTTGTCTTTCATTTTGTATATGTGATGTATTACATTTATTTATTTGTGAATATTGTACTGTTCTTGCATTCCTGGGATGAATCCCACTTGATCATGCTGTATGATCTTTTTAATGTATTGTTGGATCTGGTTGCCAATATTTTGTTGAGGATTTTAGCATCTATGTTCACCAGAGATATTTTCTTGTAGTTTTCTTTCTTTGTTATGTATTTACTTGGTTTTGGAATTAAGGCACATGGATTGATGGAAGAGAATAGAGAGCCCAGAAATAAACCCCTGTGTCTATGGTCAATTACTACTTGATAAGAGGGGAGGAGCATACTCCCCTCAAAGATGGGATGGAGTAAAAATAGCCTCTTCAGTAAATGGTATTGGGAGACCTGGACTGGTACATTAAAAAAAAATGAAACCATACACCAGAATAAACTCAAAAATGGATAAAGACTTAGATGTAAGCATGCCACCATAAAAGTTACAGAGGCAGTAAAATTTTAGATATCTCACATAACAATATTTTTGTCAAGATAGCTCTTAGAGGAAGAACATATTTCACAATGATTTAATGTCCAAAATATATAAAGAACTCCTATGACTCAATATCAAGAAGACAAACAATGTAAATAAAAAATGGCAATGGACCCGAACAGTCACTTCTCTAAGAAGGACATACAGAGGGTCCAGAGACATGTGATAGGATACTCAGAATCATTAGTCATCAGAGACATGCAAGTTACAACCATAGTAAGATACCACTTCACACTGATCAGAATGGCCATCATTAACAAATCAAGAAACAAGTGCTGGCGAGGATGTGGAGAAAATGGAACCCTGGTACACTGTTGGTGGGAATGCACATTGGTGCAGCTACTGTGGAAAACATTATGGGATTTTCTCAAAAAACTAAAAATGGAAATACCTTTTGACTCAGCAGTTCCACTGCTGTGAGCATACCCTAAGATTCCTGAAGCACCAATTCAGAAGAACCTATGCACCCCTATGTCCAGGCAGTGTTATTTACCACAGCCAAGTGCTGGAAACAGCCTAAATGCCCATCATTAAATGACTGGATCAAAAAATTGTGGTACATTTTCACAATGGAATACTATGCAGCAGAAAGAAAGAAGGAACTCCTACCCTTCAAGACAGCATAGATGGATCTGGTGATTATTATGCTAAGTGAAATCAGCCAGTCAGTGAAAGGTAAATACCATATGATCTCACCTATAAGAGGAACTTAATAAACAAAATAAACTAATGAGCTAAACAGAACCAGAGGAGTGGAAACAAGGGACAGACTGACAGTGAGTGACAACAGGGGAGGAGGATTGGGGATAAGGGTGGAAAGAGGGGGAAGGGACTAGTCAGGGAATGTGTTTGAATGACCCACGGATGTGGACAACAGGGTGGATATTGACTGGGAGTTTGGGGCAGTTGGGGTGTGGAAGAGCAAAGGGGAAAAATTGGGACAACTATAGTAGAATAATAATAAAATATGTTTTTAAAGGATTTGATAAATGAACATAATTCTACTGTTTTTTTCCTAAGTCTAACTAGGGTTTCCATAATAAATTAGTTCATGGTGCAGCCAGATAAGCCATCAACTCAATGGCTATGCATTCATTGGGGAACCGCCATGATAGGGAGGGTAGAGCTGGGTGAAGGGAAGCTGTTATTCTATGCCTCAGCTTCAAGAAATCATCAGATTCTTTTCAGCTCTTTTTAAGAGAAATCTTTTTTCAAAAGCTTTTGTGTTAAAATTTTAACAGGCTATTTAGAGCTTAGTCTTTACAGAGCAGCACAGTGATACCCAGAGAAGCTACGGGGTGTGAGGTGACAAACTACACTTGTCCTTCACTCTGCTAAACTCTTAGCAGCTGTGGTTTTGTTCCTGCAACCGACTCTGAAGCATTTTGGCTCTGAAACACAATACAGTTTAAAACACACACAAACCCACTCAGCTGTTTAACATATCTGGGAGTGTTTTGAAGACCTTTATCTGGGGCTACATTCAGGAAGCAGCCTAGACCTGAAATTGCTGCAGTCATGTAATTATTTTTCTTAGTCATTATTAAAAAAGACTAGAGGTCTTTTTACTAATCATTTCAGAAGGGTTACCTGAATAACCATATTATTCTTCTTGAAGTTAGCTCATTGTTCTTTTTTTGAAGAAAAAATATTATTGATACTCTGATAGTGTTAATAATACTATAAAATGTTTTTGAAAAGTATTCATTTATTTTTCGGGGGAGAGGGAGGGAGGGAGAAAGAGAGACAGAGAAACATTCATGTATGAGAGAAATATTAATTGATTGGCTCTCACTGGACCCCCAATTTGGGACCAAACCTGCACCCAGGCATGCACCCTGATGGAGAATCGATGTGGTGACCTTTTGCTTTGTAGCATGATGCGCAACCAACTGAGCCACACCAGTCAGGGTGATACTATAAAAATCTTTATAAAAATATCTTACCACATACAATATTTAGCAATACTGAAGATCAGATTCTTCTTGATAAAGAATGTTGTCTTCATCTTTCTCCTTCATACTGAATTTGCAGATACTCGATATGAATAAAATCCTAAGTCTGGGCCTTTATTCTTAAACTCGGTTCTATGTGGTCTGGGGTCTTGCCTTTCTGTCTCACTCCCAGCCCCCATTTGTGGAGGGTCCGGCACAGAGAAGAAACTCAGTAACTGGTCAGTGAAAGATAAATGAATGAATAATTTATACATCAACTCTAAACTCTCCTGTCTGGTTTCTAGACTACCTCAGCCTGACTCTACCTTGCCTCTACCACCCGATTCCTTTCTACCTGGGCAGATTCATGGCCTCTCCCCAAGAGAGGTCAGAAATGACCTTTTACATCTCATTGTCTCACCAAAGTCTTTCCACCATTAAAGAACCTCTTCCGAACCCCCCCTGGAAACCACAGAATACCTTCCTGATCTTTCCTTCTCTAAATCCTACTCTTTGATTTTCATAAATAAAATTAAAATATTAGGTAGGCTGAAATTCTTATAGTTTAGGGTTCTGAAAATTTGAGCAAATGGACAACCATAAAGCTATGTGACTTAACTCACAGTTCTGTTTTGTTTTTTCTTGCTATTGCAATCTCTTATGTCAGAGACAGTGTTTTTGATCCTCTTATCATCGAAACAACTAACACAACACTGTTCATGTTGTGGATAATAATGAAATAATTGCTGACTGATTTAGAGTTCTAATCATAGGTCTTCTTACATCTTTTTTTATCACTCACACACACACACATACACACAAAATAGTGATATGAGAACAATTTCCCATGCTGAACTGGATCTCCAAAAAGATTAGTGTCCATAATTTGTAAGGAGATACATATTTATTCATAAATATTGAGCTCTAACTTTTAATTGATATTTATCCAATATAACATGAGCATTTATAAGAGATAGCAGATTTTTAGAAATAAATGACATTATGGGTATTACAAATGTAAAAAAAAAGTATTGATGCAGTTTCTCTTTGGGCTCATTATTTATTTACTTGAAAGGAAAAGCCATGCACACCTTATGATTTGCATCTCCCCCACGCTGATACTAGAAGCATTTTGTTCACACCTTGTCTACAGCACCCTTCCAATTTGTTCATCTGTTATTTAAAAAGAAAAAAGAGAAGAAAAAGAACCCATAACCAACCTGTATATATTTATATGTTAAACTTTTTCCTCTAAAGACTTTAAGGACTTTCTCTTTTTTCTTGTACTGGCCCCTTCAGTTTCTCTGAATAATCATTTTGTTTCTTGCTTTTTGTCATATATTTTTTCCACTTGCAATCTAGTTACTGACACTATCTTATACTAATTACCCACTGCCTCTAGAAATAACTCTTATTCGAACCGAGTAAGATGATGCAATGTACTAGGGCATTCAGTTGCCACTTAAATATCCTCCTTTCCTCTCTTGCAAAATTGAGCTTCTGTGTATTATACCCCACCACTGTCGAGGTGTGGTGGTTTGGGCACTGAAGGGGTCTTGTGGGTTGTTGGAAAACGTAGAATGAATACATGATGTGCAGACCAAGGGCTTCACTGGAGCCAGAGTCAGTAACTGTACATGTTAAGCAAGTCTTAAGGGAAAAAAGAAGTAGTCTTTCTTCTTTTAACTTCAAAAATGTTCTTAGGCCATTAGGTGGAATACTCATGGCAAGATGGATGATGAGGGCCTCAGCATAATGAAAGAAATATGCCATTTGTGTTAAGATCTCAGTAGAGATCATATTTATAGGCAAGACTGTTAATTAATCTATCATGTTTAGGTCTGTCTGAGCTGGACTTCCTGTCGAGGAGGGAGTGTACTTCACTCAATATTTTCATCCCAGAAAAATTCAGTCTGTATCGATAGCCACTTTTTGGGCCCCCAAACAAATCATTATTTCTTTGAGACTTTGCCAGGTTGGTTTAATTCTAAATAATATGCTATAATTTTATATTGAAAGCCTTTAGTGCAACTATTATGTTTACAAGCTTAATTTCAACCATCTTGATTTCTGATTTAAAAACTTGAAATTTTCAGATGTCAAATAACTTGAGCTTAAGTAGTCTCTTCATAGTATGTCTGAAATTACAATAGAATGATTGGCAAAAAGGCATGTGGTTCCATTGCCTTAGGGAAGGACTACTTTCTTTTTGTGATGTGGCCTTTTGATAGGTGGTGTTTTTCTTTGAGTCTTCATTATTTCCAAGCCAATCATTGCTGTTAATCTTATACTGTAAAATAAATTGCATCTTGTGGTTGAGTGGAGAAAGCTGTTTCTGAACTTAAATGGGAATCTCAAAATTCAGACATTTTCCCCAACAAAAGAGTCTGGGTTTGATTCAGATAGCAGCCGTCCAAGCTTAAGAAGGAGTCAGAACAGATGCCTGTGAAAAACCATTGCACCTAGACACTGAGACAGTGGCGTTGCTTCTTACATTGGTGTTTGTTTGCCAAAACCACATAGAAGTTTTCTGAAGAAACAGTTTAAAAAATACTAATTTTATTTATGTGGCTCTGTTGGCAATGCGCGTTTATGAATGTGTCAAGCTTAATTCTACCAGCCTGTTGAGATTTAACCACAACAATAGAGCATTTGGCTTCAAAGTTTGTCTTAATCCAGTCTGAAAAAAAATCCATGAGGGTAAAGCATGCTGTGCCTCCCACCTGCTAATTTTAGGTCTTGGGAAAATAAAACATGTGCCCATCATTAAAATGCAGGTATCAGTCTCTGTAACCAAAGCATATGTAAAGATACCACAGAAAAAGATCCTTGCATCAGATTGCATCATGTCACAGCAGGTGGTTTAAGACCGCATCATCCAGTGCTGGGTGCAATGAATAATTTGGTTGCTAGGCTTGGTTTGAATTGTATTCTGTTGTCCATTTCCACCTATTTATATTAAGGTTTTTTTTTAAAAATGAGACAATAGTATTATATACTAAAGTAAATAGCATATATGGTAAGAATTGTATAGTTCAAAAGGGAGGGACATTATTGACCTGACAGGGGTGGGGGGGACCGTGTGGCGGGCAGGGCAGGGATGAGGGTGGTAATCAGAAACAGCTTCCTAGAGAGACCTGGCCTAGACCTTTAACAATTGTATTCATGGGAAAGGATGAACCGCTCTCCAGAGAAATTGATGTCTCCATGTAACTTTGTTCAAAGATGTTCGGCTCCGAGTATGTACTCCGAAAACCTAGATGTTAACTGCCTCTTCATTTTTCTCTGTAAGCTCTCCAAACAGAATCCACTTCCACAAAAGCATCAGTGAGCCCCATAGAATTTACCAGTGATCCTCCTTTAGAATGAGAAAGGAGGCCTATTTTCCAAATCGGCTCATAAAAAGTACCGCTAGACATGTCTATCCCCCAAAGTTCTTCCCCAGCCATGCAGCGGGCGGCTGCCAGCCTTTTTCACTGCCCTCCGCCCTTCAGCTGAGCTCCTTGCCCCTCCTGAACTTATTCTGGCTATGTGCAATTTCCTTTTCTTAAAATTCACTCGGAGGACACACAGGCTCAGCTTTCAGTCTGCAGTGCATTCATCAAAGAATCTGTCAACAAAGTACCTAAGTAATTAATCTGTTATCCATACTATTCAATACAGATGTAAATGAAAAAGGAAGTAGTACTTAAAAAGCCAGTGTTACCATCGAGATTAGTAAAAGAGTTTAGCCAACTTGGTGTAAAAGTAATAATAAAAGACTGGCCCTGGGTAGCCTTGTAAAAGGACATTGTCCCCTGCAGTGTCTAGCGCACTAGATGTGATAATTATGGCCAGAATTGGAGGGGCCACAGCTAGTTCTCTGAGAATTATTCATGAATCAAAACCTCTCTTAATACCTAAACTAGTCATGCCCATAGGAATTCCCGCAAAGGAATATGATATTGAAGTGAAAGATAACTCAACTCACTGTTCTGAAAGACCAGAGAATGCCAACACCCTCACAGAAAAATTAAATGAATTAAAACACAAAGGCATTTGGTTTAATTATCACCAATATTCCTGAAGTAATCACATTTATCTAAGATAACATATTTTTAGAAAAATAAAAATAAATAATACCTCTATACACATTTGTCTTGATACAAAATTTGGAGGAACATGATGATAATATACCGATACTAGATCTGTTCTGAATTATAAAGCTCAAATAAATGTTATATATTTTTGTTGAATATATTATTCAGTATTTCAGCTTTTTCTCCTAGAAAAGCTTTGCTCTTCGAGTTGCTCTAATAGAATACACTGAATGAGAAAAACAAGGAAGAAGAAGTCTGCAGGTTGAAACAGAAATGTTTTGCAAAGTTCTTTTAAAAGCGCTGCCCATAAATTTACACGGTTGCAAACAGCCTCCGCAGACGCTTTAGTGTTTCTCTTACCTTCTAGCTCGTAGGGGCATGCATGAATAATACTAGTCAGGTGAGAAGCTACCTGGTGTCTTAAGGTGATAATTACCTCTAGGCCCTCTTCTATAGTCCAATCTAAAAGCACTTGATACTAGCCTGTTCTTCTTGGTACTTCAAAAGATTACTTCCCAGTAATCTAAATGTCACCTGTATGGTTGCGCCTTATTAACTCCCATTCTGTCCTCGAGGAAAACTGACAACAATCAACCATCCTCAGCATAATTGCAAGGCCACTAATGAAAAGCTTTCCGGAGGCTATGGCTTCCTACAAGGTAAAGAAATGACCGCTCATGCTCTGTTGCTTGTATGGGATTGCTTCCTTGCCATTGAAGCACAGCTTGAAATGATCGTGATGACATGTAGGGAGAAGGGACTAGAGGAATCATGAGGGACATTAAAAGAACAAAACATTAAATAACAAATTTTTGTGACTATATCTGTAGCCTTCTATGTGCAACTCCAGTAAATACCCGGTCTCCTTTCTTCTGCCGAACTCATGTTTAAAATTTTAAAATGCACATAAAATGGAATAGTAAAAATATATATAAAATTCCTGAGTAAGGATATCTAAACAAGAATATCTTACACATACACACACTCTTCCCATTTGTAATCACACACTGTTGGTATTCTGGTAATCCTTTAAACCCTGTACTAGTGTGTTCAGAGAAGGTACTTAAACCGGTATTGGGAAGCCGATATAAGAATAATTTGAAGAGATTTATTCAAAGTAGGTTTCCTTGCTGAAAAGTCTGACACAGTTCACCACTGGAGGGAGGTCACTGCGATCTGTCAATTAAATAGCTTCCTGCTGCTCATCAAATTTGCAACAAACCGTCCTCCATTGCTTCTCTTTCTACCACTATACTTCATCCATACTGCATGCATAGCAGTTGGCAAGCTAAATAAAAATACTTTTATAGTTGTAAAAACATTGTACTTTCAAATCCCTTGTGCCTCCATTAGCCATAGAAGCAGAATCCCAAGAGGAAGAAAACTACACGTATAACACCACTTACAGAAACCTCTTGAAGATGTCAGGGAGAATGACTGTCCAGTGAGGCCCAGTAAGATCTGAGTGGCAGTCAGAAAAGCAAAAGGCCTTCGGCTATTCTGCTAAGGCACCAAGTCTCATTTTCCTTACACTGTAATACGTTTTCGGTAAGATATCTTGGATATAACCATTCTGTTCTTTCAAACAAAGCATGGTTTGAAATATGTAAGACAATATAGCTTAAAGTTAGGCTATTGCTATTCAGAATGGATTCTATTGCATATACTCTACTGTAGTGAGAAGCGCGACGAACACTCTGTAGTTCCCATTGGATTTTATTGCTTATTTTTTTTTACCTGCGCTGTTCTGTGGATCAGCATTTGGATATGCTTAGGTAGTAGAACAGAGTTTACGTGAAGATGCAGTAACAGAAGGAAGGTTACACTTTGTATTTTTAGTCAGTTAAGTAAAATACAATTTTAATTTTTGATAGGAAAGAAGTTGTATGAGTATGTGTTTTTTGCTTGTCAATTTTTTTGAAGTCTAATATAATGCTGTTTTACATGACAATATTGAAATGTGAGATGGAGTGATAATTTTCATGGCTATTCAGAAAGTAAGCTCCTGACTCTAAGTTTTAAAAAAGCAGGGAGGGGGAATGTCTCTTGCTGTGTCTGCAATGCCGATCACACAATTTCCTGAAAATGAAAGTGATTCTAATCTTGTCTTTTGCCAATGAGAATTTTGCAGACGTTTTACATTCAAAATGTAGTCATCATTTAAAATAAGAAAATTATCCTCTATGGACAAAATTTCATTAAAAACATTACTTTGGGGAAACTTACAGTCTGCATAAAACACAGAAATTAGAAAAAATCTACAGAGTATGTGTTACAGAATTAACAGTTTGTGTTGACAGGAAGTTCCTGTACTCTTTTCTCTTCAATTATGAGATTTCCTCATTATGCTGCTCTATTTAAAGCTTTCTGTAATTGATTTACATATTAAAGAAAATAACAGTGACAAATACAGATAAGGGTGCCTGTGTTTATGGATAACAATTTGTATGGAGAACTTCTTTGAGCAATTTCTCCAGTAAGGGATATGTTTGGTTGTTGGGAAAATTAAACATCTGACTTTATCACAGCCATAAAAGAGATTTCTTCCTTAATCCCAGCATCCTACTCATACGAATTCATTATGTGACTTCCAGGTCTATTTTTCCTCTGGTCCTGTTTCTTGCACAAAGCTGAGACATGAATGAAGTTACTACAAAAGGCATCTCACATACAACTTTCAGTACGATTGCCTCTATAAGCCACACTCCACTTTGCAATTTCAGAAGTAAAAGACACGCCTGAATAAAACTTGTAACACTGATAGACAGGAATTTAAGTGACCTCTTGCACTGGGAATATAATACAGTGAGCCCAGTATACCTTGGACGTGAAGGGTTCTTCCCCTGTAGCAGCAGTATCATGTCATTCCAGTACTCTCGTGCAGATTTCCATGATAACATCCTCATTGTATCCCACTGTGAAATTGTTTCATTCAGTAAGAGGTGGAAGAAATGTGTGCATATAGAATGGTTCAACCTTCCTTTGTGCAAGTAGTCTACACATACAGAGAGTCCTAAAACAAGAGAGAATAAGCTCATTACAAAGCGTTTATGCTACAAAGAACTACTCCTCTTACATGTGTCAAGAGCATCTTACTGGTTCTAGGCTGTTTTTCATTGTGAATATTAATAGTGAATCAAGGTGGGCTTACTAGAACAAACCAAATTAGACTAATGGGATTTCCATTTGGGTGGAACAGTTCGGGGACTGACAGGCACCTGATTGTTAGCCCTGGCATTTCCCAAAACCTTTTATGATATCCTTGTTTGTTGGTGAGAGGTAAAGATAATAGGTCAGCCAAGAGAGTGAAAATGTGTATGCCAGTAATGTTAGGGGGTATTCAAATGAACATTTTCATTCATAAAACTTTCTACTTATGGCATAGGCTGCCACTTTTTAACTCATGTTAAAAATCTTATTTTTCTTTTAAAATAATATTTAAAAATGAAAATTAGCATATTCAAATAAAAATAGATACATACTGACACAGGTAGTATGCATATATAAATGAGAAATTAGATCTAATAGCCTCTGTGGTTTCTTGCAACTCTGACATTGTGACCCAGGTAAGTATAAGCATCCCTCTCCTTAAGCAAAGACACAGAATTCAAAAGAATAAGGCAGCTAAAGGTCATGGGGCAGAACATACAGTTTTTCAACACTCAAATATGTAGCAGAAATCTGGCTCTTTGTTGGCATGTGAACAAACAGGCAAACATATTTTAAACATAAAATTCATGCTTGAATTCTCTATTCTGAAGTATAATAGTAATAATAACAACAAAGCGATGAGCAGCAAGCACATCAAAAAATAAAGCATCATCCCTTTTCTTGCTGAGTTGCTTCCTTCTTGCTTTCTTTGTTTGGAGGGGGCAAGTGGAGAGGAGTTATTTATCTCCTGTGTATATAATAATCTACAGTCCATTTAGGAAGACATTTCAAATGTCATATTGTAAAGCTACCATATGGGAGGTCCTTTAGCCTGGTCGCATCCCATGGGGCCAGTTGGCTCTTCTGGCCAACATTCTATTCACCTTCTATCTCTAAATCCCGTGGGTTCCGAGAACTTGGCCCATTTTCTCCCCTTCTGGCTACAACCACCTGCCCTTCCACCTGGGCTTCTTGTCTTTCAGACCATCACTAAAGCAGCTTACCAGTGTCTCCTTCAGTTTTCTATTGCCAAAAAATAAAAAACCCTGAAACCTTTAAACCCCTTTTCTGTTGTTACTGACAATAAAAACAAAAGCATAGTTAGGAGTATCTCAGTGTCTTTTTTTAATTAAGGAAAATGATTTAAGCCACTATTAGGAAAATTATGAAGTAGGAAGATATAGTTGTATGCCACAGAACCCAAGGGTCCTTACAGGGCATGGAAGAAGACAATGGAAAGCAGATGAGAGGCTTGGGTAGCCATGTCCTCGCTCTCTCTGTCTCTTTCTCTCCTCTTGGTCCCTCCTGTATGTTTTATCTGCCTGACGTACCTGTTAGTTTCATCTGGAAGATCTTTCGTCGCTCAGCAATTATTTCTGTTTATTTTAAGCTAACCATGTTCAATTTTGAACTCTCTAAAAATTATATTGGTCATCTGTATCACTTATGTACCCCAGTGTACAAGGGTAACTGGGCCGGGATTCAGGATACAAATGTGGCAAAAAAACAAATGGGTCCATTGTGTGGTTGGGAGTAATTTTCAGGGAAAAAAGGTCATTGCATCTTGACAAATCACAGTAAAGGCATGAATAAAATAGTAAAGCAATGAAGAGTATTGAAGAATGTAAAGAATTTAACAGTTTAAAAATGTTAAGTAATGTGTAATTTACCTAAATGTGTTTCTTTTCCCTTGAGAGTTTTCAAGAGATTATAGTCTTGTCATCACATTTTTTATTTTGGAAATTAATCCAACTAGGAACCTACTTTGAAACCAATATCTCACCCACCCACTCTCTTTTTTTAAAGCAATAAATATTTAGTCCTGTTAAGTATTTAAGGGAGAAAAATGGATATCAAGTAGCTACATGGTGGATTCATGTCTCTCAGTTCTTCAGTTCTTACATTTTTGTCTTAGAAGGCTGTCTCCTTGTTTGTCCCTGTTATATAAAAAGTTAACCTGCTAGAGAGGTTCTTTTTTTTTCCCTTTGTTTTGTTTTCTTTACATTCTAAACCTCAGGGTTTAGGAAGGTAATAAGATAGAGTGACAGGAAACCATTCCCCCAAAATAACAATGACCACTTTTAGAAGAAAAGCAGTGGATATTTTCCAGGCAATCACAATCAGAAGGCTTCATTTCCCGAGGAAGATACACTGAGTAGGAAAGTTTGTCTCTCTCAAGGAAACAAAATCTGTTGTTTTTGAGCATGTTTTTGGTCTGTTCATTTTTAGATGCTCTCTGCCAGTGATTTTCACAACTTATATGTGTGTGGGGAAAACCAGTTGACTTTATTCTTTGATAATGATTTTTTAAGAATGGGAAATAGTTTACTCAACAAATAATAAATGGCCTTTTAAGCATGGAGGTGATGAACCTTGTCAAGCACAGAGTTTAAAATCAAATATTCTCTATAATAATGGACTTCTTTTAGTCTTTAGGAGGGTAAGTAGGTTTCAATTTGCATGTGGATTTATGCCAAACAGAACTACTGCCTGGAATGTGATGTTGAGAGGGATTCTGAGCCATCTCTGACTGAAGCCAGAAAAGAGAGTCAGATAGTCATTAAGGGTCATAAATGCAGGAAGATTTCTCTTACATTTTTTATCTGTAATCTGTGTTCTGAAATCTGAAGAAGGAAAATCATGTGATTACCAAGTAAGTGAGTATTTACTAACTACTTTATAATTCCTGTTAAATCAGGGAAAATTAGAATCTAAATAGACAGATTGCACCTAGTGAAATTGAAGCAGTAATCAAAAAACTTCCAACAAACAAAAGCCCTGGATCTCATAGCTTCACAGGTGAAATTTACCAAACATTCCAAGAAGAACTAACACCTCTCCTTCTCAATTATTTTATAAAATTTGAGAGGAGGGAAGACTCCCAAGATATTTTACAAGGCTGGCAATATCCTAATTCTAAAACCAGATGAAGACATTACAAAGAAAGAAAAGTATAGGCCAGTATCCCTGATGAACATAGATGCTAAAATCGTCAACAAAATACTAGCAAATCAACCCTGACTGGTGTGGCTCAGTGGATTGAGCACAATCCTGCAAAGCAAAGGGTCACTGATTGGATTTCCAGTCATGACACATAGCTGGGTTTTGGGCCCAGGTTCCCAGTAGGGGGCACATGAGAAGCAACCACACGTTGAAGTTTCTCTCCCTCTCTTTCTTCCTCCCTTCCCCTGTCTCAAAAAATAAAATTAAATAAAAATCTTTAAAAAAATAGCAAACTGAATACAGCAATACATCAAAAAGATCATACACTGTGATCAAGTGAGATTTATCCTGGGTATGCGTGGTCTGTACAACATTTGCAAGTCAATAAATACGATTCACCACATAAATAAAATGAAAGATAAAAACCACATGACCATATCAATAGATGCAAAAAATTGATAAAATTCAGTACCTATTTATGATAAAAACTCTCTGCAAAGTGGAAATAGAGGGAACATACCTAAACATATTAAAAGCCATATATGACAAACCCACTCTCAGCATCATACTCAACAGGCAAAAACTACAAGCATTCCCCCTAAGACTGGGAACACAACATCTTTCATTCAACATAGTACTGGAAGTCCTAGCCATAGCAATAAGACAAGAAGAAGAAGAAATCGAAGGCATCAAAATTGGAAACAAAGAAGCAAAACACTCTTTATTTGCAGATAACATGATATTGTACATAGAGAACCTTAAAGACTTCACCAAGAAACTACTAGAACTGATAAATGAATTCAGCAAAGTAGCAGGATACAAAATTAATATCTAGAAATTGGTTGCATTTTATATGCCAATAAATGCCCTAAAAAAAGGGAAATTAAGAAAACAACCCCATTCACAATTTCTTTAATAACAATAAAATACCTAGAAATAAATCTAACCAAGGATGTAAAAGACCTGTATTTGGAAAATTAGAAGACACTGAAGAAAGAAATTGAAGAAGATACAAATAAGTAGAAGCACATACCTTGTTCATGGTTAGGAAGAATTAACCTAATTAAAATGTCCATGCTACCCAAAGCAATGCATAGATTGAATAGCATGGTGCTGGTGTAAAAAGAAACACAAAAATCTATGGAACATAATAGAAAGCCCAGAACTAAACCCACACCTTTATAGTCCATTAATATTTGACAGAGGAATCAAGCACATATAATGGCTAATGATACTTTATTCAATAAATGGCGTGGGGAAAATTGGACACATACATGTAGAAAAATGAAACTAGATCACCTTCTTACACAACATACAACAATAAATTCAAAATGATCAGAGACTTAAATGTTAGACCCCAAACCATAAGAATCCTAGAAGAAAACATAGTCAGTAACAGCTTGAACATTACTTGTAGCAATTTTTTTGTTATACACATTGTATGTCCTCAGGCAAGAGAACCAAAAGAAAAAATAAGCAAATGGGACTGCATCAAACTAAAAAAAAATTTGCACAGCAGAGGAAACCAACAACAAAATAAAAAGAGAACCCATGGAATGGAAGCAAATATTTGCTGATACATAGCATAAGGAATTAGTATTCAAAATTTATGAAGAACTTATAAAGGGTAACACCCAAAACCTAAACAACCCAATTACAAATGGGCAAAAGACATGAAGAGATATTTCTCCAAAGAGGACAAACAGATGGCCAGTAGATATATGAAAAGATGCTCAAAATCACTAATCATTAGAGAAATGCAAATTAAAACCACAATTAGGTATCACCTCGCACTGGTCAGAATGGCTGTCATCAACACATGAATGAACAAGTGCTGGTGAGGATGTGGTAAGGGGTGAACCCTTTTGCAATGTTGATAGAAATGCAGACTGGTACTGTTGCTCTGGGAACAAGTATGGAGAGACCTAAAAAAGTTAAAAATGGATCTTCATTTTGACCCAGTGACCACTTCTGGGAGTTTATCTGAAGAAACCCAAATCACTGATTTGAAAATACATAAGCACCCCAATGTTCATTGCAGCATTGTTTACAATTGGCAAGACATGGAAGCAGCCCAAGTGTCCATCAGTAGATGTGTAGCTAAAACAACTACGGGGCTTTTATACAATGACATACTACTGGGCCATAAAAAACAAGAAAAAATTACCTTTTGCAATAGCATGAATGAACCTGGAGAACATTATGCTGAGTGAAATAAGCTAGTCAGAGACAAATACCATATGATTTCACTCATATGAGGAATCTCATGAACAAACTGAACAAGCAAATTAGAGACAGACTCAGAGCAGGATGACAGCTGTTGGGTGGGGGTTGGTTAGGGTGTGGAAGGATTGAGCAAAAAGGAAAAAAGGACTCACGGACATGGAGAAAGCATGGCAGTTGCAGCAGGGGAGGCATAAGGAGAATAAGTGGTAATGAAAAAATATTTTTTAAAAGCAATGATTAAAAAAACAGTAGGACGGGAGGTTCAAATATGCACTTTTTTGAAAAAATATTTTAGATATATAGTGTAAGAGATGTAGTGTGTGTGTATTAAAGAAGGTGGAGGTGGTAAATGAAAAAAAGAAATGGAATATTTTAACACAGAACTTTCCAGAAAGTCCCAGATTATTTACCTAAAGTAATTCCAGTATCTTACATTCTAGTTCAAGAACATTATTGCATGGAAACTAATTGCTAAATTTGTAAGACTGTGTTAAAGAGAACTGCACCAACAAGTTAACTAGGAAAAGAAGACTTTATTCAAGAATACTGAAGTAAGGGTCAAGACTATTGTAATAAAAATGGGATTAAACTCAACTGCCCTGAAGCAAAAGGCAGGAGACTTTTTGGTAATTGGGGTGAACTAGAAGAATGTGCTAGAGAACATTGGTGGGGGAAATCAGTCAATGGAATTATGCCATTTATTTTCTAATTGGTGTTTATTAAAGTTGGACTCCTCCCATCCCATCCAGACTGGAATTTGGGACTCTGTTTTTCTTAACGATTACATGTCAAAAGAATGGCACTCAGGTCCTTGAGAAAGACATTCTTGGGTTAAAGAACTGACAAAAGTCTGGAAGATTTGTATCCAAAGGAGCAGAGAAATAATTTCTCAAGTTTTCTAAAGTAAATGTTCTAAGCAAAGAGAAGTCAGAAACCTTCCTTTGGACAGGAAGAAGCCTGTGTAAATGTAGTTAATTTGAGGGGAGCGTTAAGGTCAAGTGTCAAATTAAATTCTGAGTTACCTAGATCAGAATACTCACAGTAGCCTTTCAGAGAGGTTAGAAATCAGAGAAGGATCAACAGTGTTTGCTGGAGGTGGAAGAATTTGAGTTGCTCTTTGAAGAATCTGGTAACTGGAAAGGAACATATTTCCGTCAAGGGCCGGTACAGTGAGTGATGACAGGTAGAACAGTGAGTCCTCTATGTTTGGAATCACCTGGGATTTACAAGACTTTTCCTCAGTTTTAGATCAACTTGAACAGTCTCCTCTTCTCCCTTTGTCTAAGTCCCAGGGAGACAGTTGTTTTGTTCTCTTTAAAGGTGGCAGTGCACACACAGCCCACACCCTGCAACAAGTGCGGAGCCACAGACTCCCTGTCACTTACGCTGCCTGCAGAAACAAGCCTCGGTTGATGTGTTCTACTAGGTGTTTCTCCCTAATCACTTCAGGTCTGAGAAGCATAACAGAAATGAGGACATTGAAACACAATAAATCTTATAAAGTATTCCAACCCCCGTGTCTGAATCCTTTCAGGGATGTTCACTGGAAACCACACAGTGTTTTTCCTCCAGGTTTTTGTTTCAAAGCTCAGTCACCCTCGACTTTCCTTCAAACTTTCTCCTGCCTCTAAAGTTGTAGGCCAGGAGCCAACTACTTTCCCACCAAACCAAGGCAGAGTAGTAGGGGCAGCTCTTCTGCACTGTGTAATTGGCATATTTGAAGGCCTGCACACAAGGCGATATCCCTCACCTATTGAAGAATGACCTTCACAGGGAATTCTAGTGTTGGGGTTGGGGGGGGGGGCAAATGGCACAGTGCCAGCAGCTTGGAGGCTTGACTCTGGTGTCACACCTGGCTTTCAATCCAAGTTCTTTCAGCTGCTTACCCTGTGACCTTGATAGATTATGCATTTTCTCTAAATGCCAGTTTCCTGATTTATTAATTAAGGTGAGGGGATCAAAAATGAAATTGCTTTTTTGTCTTGAATTGTTGCTTTCATATTAAAACCACTGGAACAACTGAGCTGGAAAAATTAACTTTTTTTGGCTCTATGCTATTTCTTTAGAATGCTCTTTAAGGTAAGATCTAGCTCAGCATATTTCTGAAGATGATATGAGTCTTTTAAAGGGTGCAGAGATTTCTTAGGGATATTAGGACAAATACAGTAGCATGAACTAAACATACCATAGAGTTCATGTATTAAAATCAAGAGGGAAAAAATAATTGTTTGCTTGCAGACCAGGAGTCATTAGCTGGCTAGTGCAGTAGATTGATTTGAGTAAAGCGAATTGATTTGTATGAGGAGCTTTTCTTTCTTTTGGGGCCTCGTACCTGACATTTTGAGAATACTGGTTCAAAACAGATCTGTGACAGCTTCAGTTGCTGATAATTCAGTAAGAACATGCATGTTTTACTGATGCTCAACAGAACAAAACACAAACAACCTGGTGATTGTGTGTAGAGGTCACCTGTGGTTCTGAAAAATAAATGCATGGAATTACTGACTAAATCAGTGGAAATTTTTATTAAAGCCATCTCTGCAGACCTCTTCTGTCTCATGTTCCCCACGGCTAGTCACCCACTGTTAGATGATAGAAAAGAAATTTTAATGTGAAAAGCAACATTGAAATCTCTAAAAGCCAGTCAGCAATATTGAAATATGCTATTACCAGTTGATTGTAAGCTAACAAATTCATGGGCTGTGTTATTGTTAGAGAGTCACCACTGTTGTCAAAGTGAGCTTTCACATGAACTATTTTCACTTTTTCTCTAAAAATACAAAAACTCTTTATTTCCCTTTCCATTGTTGTCAGAGTAGACATTTATACAGGGTATGCCCATGAAGGGGAAAGGAGAGTGCAGATCAAAATTGCTTATGACATTGTTCCAAACTCATATTTCATCACTTACTCCTTTGTTATCTGTACTGCTTTTAATATGTATTGACCACCCCGGCTGGTATAGCTCAGTGGATTGAACACGGGCCTGCAAAACAAAGGACTGCGGTTTGATTCCCAATCAGCGCACATGCCTGGGTTTCAGGCCAGTTCCCAGCAGGGGACGCAGGAGAGGCAACCATACATTGATATTTTTCTCTCTCTCTCCTTCCCTTCCCCTCTAAAGAGAAATGAATAAAATATTTTTAAAAATAGGTATTGACCACTTAATATGTCATAGGGACTACCATTCTAGGCAATAATGACCCAGAGGTAGGTAAATAATGACACCTAGGTAAATAGGTGACAAGGTTCCTAATCTCCTGAAGTTTAAATCAATAATGGGGAGACAGAGTTAACAAATCAACATGAAAATGAACAAGATAATTCCAGATGGTGAAAAAGATCATAAAGAAGGTAAACTCATGTTTCAATAGAGGGAGAGTGGGATGGAGGAATTTTTGTTTGGGTTTCAGGGAAGCTTCATTAATCTATCTAAATTACTTTCTCCTTTGGAAAATAATTATAATATCTACCATGTAAAACTGATGTGGAGATTAAGAAGTATAATATACTTTGATTGCCTGGCTTACAATAAGCAATAAATAATCAGTATTCAATAAATGGTGGTTGTTATTATATTTGTGGTGTGGCTTTTTCCCTGTAGGGACAATTATAACACCCGAAATGATCCCCTGATTCCACCCAAGCTACGGGACTCTTTCCTGTTCTTCTCAAAGGCGATTGTTTCAATTCAGGGACTAGTTGAGGATAAGGGACTAGTTGAGGATAACTAAACCATGCTATTCAATGAACATGTTTACTAGGAAGTTCTCATGTCACTCTCCTTCCCACGATGATTCCTCTGACTCCCACTAATCAGTGTACACTTCTTTATTTTAAAAGAAGTGGTCGAGGTCAAGTGTCTGCTCCCCAGACAGCACCCACACAATCTGTTTGTAAGGCAAAGCTGAGCACGCTGTGCATTGTGATAAGGGAGACAGGGCTATATAGTAAGGTCTCTGAGGAATAAAAACAAAGTTGGGTCTTTTAATGTAGGGGCTTGATTAAAATGGGTAAATATCATAGTACAATAGTTTAAAATTAGAAAGAAGGGGTGCAGAAGAGTTTTAGGGCATTGTTTATGTGTTGATACTTCCTATGAAAGACCAGATGAGTCTTTGGGGGAATTCCTGTGATTCACAATGAAGTCATTTGCTGAGGCATGCATTGCCTAGAATAGTTAAAGTTATGCTAATGAGGACAGTGGAACAGTAAAGTAATGTTAATGTAAACAGTAAACTGGATAGAGGATAGTTTCAGTTCTCAGTGGGAATTTCCACTGCATGGACTTCCAACCCTTATTAATAAAAGGAAATTAAAAGGCAAGTGGGGCAGTTCTGCAATAATCAAGGGTGCATATTCAGCTAGTAGGAAGAGTCTAAATGTCTTGTGAAGGAGCACAGTCCCTCCACCTTTAACTCAAAACTGAGGCATCCTTTTATACTCAATTATTTTCTCCTACTTTATGATCCAGTTGTTTTCTTCTGTGAGGAAGGGAAACTGAAGCACCAGGAGCAGGAACTTAATACACTGAAAAATATCATGCCTTACATTAAGGCATCAGTTTGTATGGTATTTTAATCAGTTTTGATACACCTCTGTCAGGGGAAGCCTGTTTTATTAAGAGACATTAATGGTGTGTGGAAGAGTCACAGTGGTGCTCTGTCCAGGGACACAGGAGCTTCCATGGCGTCATGCCCGGTCATGGGTGCAGGGCCCCAGCAGGCGTGGTACAGCCCAGCCAGTTGGCACGCTCCACAGAGCTCCCAGCCTTTCATCACATTAATCTGTTATTTTATTTTATTTTAGAGGTAATGAGTGCTATACACCTAGACTTCACTTTCACTACTTCCAGACTTGTGTAAAGTTGATATCTCTTTAATAAATGCCAAAGGGACAAGGATGGGCATAAAATCCTTCTGACAGAACCTACTTCTATGCTCTTCAGCACTGAGCAAGCACGTATTTCAAACACCAGCTTTGCTAGCAGAGGTAGGAAAGCAATATATAACAACCTGAATGTTCAGGATGAAGAAATCAGTCTTGCTTCATCAAAGCAGTTCCATGGATAGTCATTCCTTGAACATTTAGAGATCGACCACTTTGGGGGGTTGTCTTTATAAATTACTCTTTAAATTTGTAGTCAGTTACCAATTAATCACTCACAGACAATTTGACCAAGCTATATAAACTAGCAACAGGTTAGTAGTTTCCAGGGCAGAACAAATCAGTATTTAGACATTAAAGCAGATATTTCTAAAGCCAACATCCTGGTGTCAGGTTGTATTTATTCTCTACCATTAAATTTTAACTGGGATCCCCACACATTTTTGGGGGTGCGAGCTTATTCAGCATTCTGTCCTTAACTTAAAGAGTCAGACTCAACTACTCTAATGCATATAACACATGATTTATTTAGACTTATCTTGTATTCTATAAAGATTTAAGAAAATTGCCTAAGACTTAGACATCCTTCTAAATTATTGTCTCCTTCCATTAGTTGTTAGAATGTTACCCCTTCAGACCCTCACCATTCTCAGATACAGGGACATTGGCATGGATCTGTGGTCCCACTCAGACCGTAAACAGTAATAGAAAGTCATGTGAAGGGATAAATATGGCAGGGCCAAGTGGGGTGTGATGACTTGGTGGACGGTTAATTGGTGAGCAGTTCTACTGGCGACAGGTAGGCAGTCCGCTCACAGCTGAGGTTCCCAGAAAGAAGCAGGGCTGTAGATCCAAATGGCCTCTGTACTTGGAGGTGGTGCCCACTTGGGGGTAAAAAAACTGTGAAGGAGTCAGCCAAGTGGTCAAAATGAGAGATTCTCTGCACATACTTCTGTCTGTTGGTTATTGTAAACCAATTTTGGTCAATAAGACTTAGGTACATCCACACATAAGAGACTTGTTTCTTTGACAAATTATTCACCTAATCAGATTATTTTTACTAAGTATCAGATAGGTACATTCTAGGGTTAATAAATAGCTGTTCAACATGACAGCAAAGAATGGGTGTTGAGAATATGCGGACCTTATGAAATAACCTGTGGCAATTTCTCCAGAAACCCTTTAGGTCACTAGAGTTGCTGGATATTTTTTCAAGGAATAGCAATAATGGTAGATGTGCTTATATTATAACTGCCAGCTAAACAATAAACAGTGCTTAGTTTTCAAAAACTGCTGTCATTTGTCTTGCCAGAAAACAAGTGCTCTAAATAACAGATATTAAATTGAGGTAAATGTCCTGTGACTAACATAGATTGTTTGCATAACAGAAATAGAGGGATTTGGGCAATGACAAAATGTGCCTCTGCACACACACATTGTGGTTTTAGACTGTGACCTCTTGCTTGGCTTGATTCCAATAAGAAATAGGAAAAGCTTAAACAAAATTAATTAAATGGAAGCAAGCATAGGCACGAATGTGGTGATTAATTTAATTTCTACCAGTAGCTTGCTAATAAATGGAGATAGAAAAATCTAGTTATGGCTGGAAATTTCAAATTTCTTCAACAATAAAGCTGTGTCATATTCATGACACATACTGATGTATGGAGATAAATTGCCTGTCACTTAGTGTGGAAGATACTGCTTAAATTGTACATTAGATGCATATTAGGTTGTGAAGAAGCCCACATTTAGTCTGTCTGTTTCCTCTAGGTAATGTAGCTCATTCATAATGTCATTTTCTTGGATGTGCTGAAGTGGCTAAATGAGCATTGAAGTTATTTATACATTAGCGTGGTATATGGAACATCACTGTTTTCCACTTTGCAGAGGGGCATAGGCAAAGTTGACAGAGCCAAATTTATGCAGACTCTGAAAAGTGACTCCAGTTCTAATTAGCATTTCTTCCTGGATCTGGAATGGGGCTGGGGGAGGGAGCCAACTTCACAGGTGAAGGCAGGTCTTGTTTTTCCTCTTACCCTAGCTACACAAAGTGGATGGGGCAGCCTGACAAACACAGGGTGCATCAGAGTTTCCTCTCATAACAAAGAACCCTCAAGTCTTCTAAGAAACACTCACAGATAATTAACATGGATTTCTGCACAATGAATTATTTTTGATGACTACCCCACTTCTGAAATGGTTGTGATGCAGCTTACCTATGGGAGGAAGAATTTTAATTGTCCTAGGTGCCCCTCTTTAGTGTACAACTCCTAATCCACTCATGCATTATCTTAAATTGCACAAGGCAAGGTACAGAGTGAACACCTCATCTGGTAAGGACATAGTAAGTATGTAATTGAAATTGGCCTTTCAGGCAAGCCGTGGTTTGTTCTTCCTTCAGGCCCTCAGCATGAGCTGACTTTCATTGTCATAATCTTCCTGCACCATCTGGAACTCTATAAAGATGTCGGTCTCAGCGGTGAAATGAAAGACAAGGAGGATACGAAATAAAACTTACACAGTGAGAGAAAATTGTTGTTGTCGATGCTAATCATAAGTATATCTCTTCTGAGCTTTACACTTAAAGATACTAAAAGATTCTCTGAGTGTCAATCTTAGTCTCAAAGTTTGGGGATGGATGCTAATATTGCTGCACAAGGAGCAGCATTGCCCAAGGAGCAAGGTTTGGCAAATTAAAAAAAATGATGAGATGTGAGAGGGAGATAGGCCTTTTTAAGCCCATTAATTTAACAAACATTGCTGTGGACTGTGTAGAGATTATAATCCAAGTAGCATGGCTATGTAGTTTATCATTTAACCTGGGGCACCAGTAAGAATTAAAGGGGGAGCTACTAATAGTTATACTGGGATAGGAAGCATATAAACTAGGTCCACTCTAGACACACCAAGAAGCTGTGTCATTTTATTGGTTGGCAATGAACAGATGCAATTAGGTCTCAAAGCTTATAGCATGCCTCAAACATGCATTCCTTAAGTCTTTGCTCAAGAGTCAAATGTCAAGTTGAAATCCTGCAAGCCTTTCCTTACTGCCTAATTAAAGTAGCAACAATCTTCAGTATTTCCTATTCCTTGCTCTCTGCCTTATTTTTTTTCTCTTTAGTACTTAACCACCTTTCCATATACCACATGATTTATCTTCTGTATCTCTTCATTAGAACACTAAGCTCAATAATAGGAGGGATTTTTATACTTTTCCTTCATGGCTGTATTGTCAGCATATAGAGTAATGACAGCACATAGTAACTGTTAAATAAATACTTGCTGAATGGATGCATTTATTCATCATGGAGCATCAGTTTTGTGTTGGGCATGGTGCTAGGTGTTAGAAGTACCAACATGCAAAAAAATCTTTCTCTGCCTTCCTGAGGCTTCTTCCAAGTTATTTGTAGTTAATAATTGTTCTTATAAGTGAAATAAAAAGAGAAGTTTCATGATGTCTATAGGTGTTGCAAGATTGGTACCTTAGGAGGTTACATAATTCAAATAGTACCAAAAAATAAGTAATTAAAAATCTGATAGTCCCTCATGATACTTTAATTTTTCCTTAATTTTGTTGTAAATTTTTTAAATAATTTTTAAATGGGATAACTTGATAAAATCAAGCATCAGATAGATTTATACAAAGTCTCAATTTTATCTTGAAGATTGAAAACATAGCTTTAGAAAATGGAGCGTGGCTACTTAGAAAGAATCAGTAGGGAAACAGTACTGATGTTTACTTTTAGTTGTAGCAAAAGTCTCTAAAATAGCTTGAAGGAATGAAGTTTGATGAAATTGAAAATTGCATTCTCCAAGGGGCAAGAGGTAGCTGCAAACTTGTGGTCAAGAAAATCAGGCTTTTGTTTCTAGAGTTCTGCCTGGGATTTGGGACAGCGAGACACCTCCTCGGTTTTCTACCTAAGTTTTTTGGCTTATTTGTTCCCTAAGGCTGCAGTATAGGGTATGAAAAACTGCCTGGCCTAAAGCAAAAGACATTCTCTCACAATCCTGGTGCCTAGAGGTCTGAAAGCCAGCAGGACAGGGCTCTCCCTGACAGCTCTGGGGCAGAATCGTTCTTCCCCTGTTCTAGATTCTGGTTTTTCTGCCATGGACATTCTTCGGCTCGTGCATGAATCATTTTGGTTGCATGTCCGAGTGTCCAGGTATCTTCACGGTGTCTTTACTATGTGCGTCTGTCACTATGTTTAAATTCCACTCCCTTTTTGTAGGGACAACAGTCACATGACACCTGAGCCTGCCCAGTGATCTCATTTTAACTGGATTACCTCTTCAAAACCCCTGTTTCCACAGAAGGCCACCTTCGAAAGTGCTGAGAATTTGTACTACAATATACATTTTTGGGGGGTCAGAAGGGAACACAGTTCAACCCATAAAGGCTTTTTTTAGGTTCTACATACCTATAATTCTAAGTAATATCAAGGATAGTTATCAGTAATTTTTAAAAATCATATATTGCTTTTCAGTACTCCCAAAATATCTGTCAAAATCTTATTTGTTTCTTCTATCTTTCCCCATCATCCAAACACAAAGATTTTATGGATTTGTATAGAAAGTACAATGATTTTCATGCTTTATATACATATTTTTATTTTGTTTTAGTGGTTTTCAGATTAATGTCTAAACTAACAAAATTGAAAATAAATATATAGATTTTAGTATTTGTGCTGAACTAGATACTTTGTATCAGAGGAAAAATTTTTATAAAATTCTATCAATTTTTCTTTCAGCCATTTATTCTCTGCCTAAAAATAAGGCAGAATAAGGTAAATTTTAGCAGTGTTTACTGCTCAGGGGATTGTCTCCTGAGGCCAACAATGCAGGATATTGTAGGATTGGTAGCATCACAGAATCTAAAGCAATATCCAAAAAAACTAAAGAAATCAGTTCACTGTGGATTACCATGGATTCATATTTAGAAATTTCTAGGTATACTTCCGAAAAAGATTGGTCTGCAGATTTTCTGTATTTCTTAATAAAAACTGAATTGTTATTTTTAAATAACTACCATATTTTCACAAATGTCAAGCACATTTGAACCACAAATCTGTTAAAACTTATTGTCTCGTTTTCTTATATATGCAAAAATATTATTTCATGCATCTCAAATACAATAAAAGATTTGTCTGCTTACCTAGCTATTATTATATAAAATGCTATTCCAAAAAAAGTACTGATTTAATTCTTCACTACTAGGACTAAATGCTTTTGGGATATAGAACCTAAGGAATTGCCAGGGAAACGTTCACAGGTTAATTTTTTCAGTGTTTGAATAAATAAATATTTAATTTGTGTATTTATCTCATAACTTCAATAATTTTCCAATATCAGACAAATCAATTTTGATGTCATTTCATACCTTTAGAAAACATGTGTAGACTTGTGCAAATCCATTAGCATCTTTGACATCTTCACTGAGGTGTAGAAAGCTGTTAACAGAAGCTGCTCTGCTGAAGCCCCCACTGGGCACAGCTAACGTGTTTTGCTCTGAAAGGTCCGTTAACCTCTTTGTGTGATGAGACATGTTCTTAATAGAAGGATGCTCCTGAAAACTGTTACCTATCACTGCATCTGAGATCCTAACACATTGCTGACTTAATTCACTCCTCCTTCACTTTCTTTGGTAATAAAATTGGGGAGAAAGGTATGTACTTTGACAATGCGTGAGTGTCCTAATGAAAGATCATTCCACCATTTCTCCTCCTGAAATAGTTTTTAAGTGCATGTCTATTTTTTAAAAATTATTGTCATGGCTTATATGCCACTTCAGAGAGTGGCATGGCTGAGAACTAGTTATTTCTTTCAGTGGATTTACTATCTTGTGTTCTTGTTAACAGTCTTTCTGATTCCCTGAAATTTTAGGCCTTTGCAGTAGGGAAGAGTGGCAAGGAGAATGGAAGGAAAAAGAATGTTAAGTTGAAAATCTTATGAAATCATATGAAAAAGAGGTCTTTCTGACACTCTTCTATCTCACTCTGCCCGTCACCTTGAATCAGTTATACACTCACAATCCATGAAATATATAGTCAAACAAGCAATTTTTAAAACAAAGGATAGTTTTCATTCATCAGTGTGCTGCTGTCTTTCTCAGTGCTACCTCAGTACATCTCAGATTGACCCAATAAACCATTCAGAACATATGTATAGAACATGACCAGGCAATGCGATATATTTACATAAGTACAGAAATGGTGCTGTATTTTTAATGCTTGTCATCTAGTTGACTTCATTTATCTTTATATCTTATTTATTTTATATAAAAGTCTTGATTTTTTACTTCCCCTCTGTTTTCCTTAATTAGAAATCAGAATTAGGGGTTGAAATAAGAACTCAATATTGGTTAGCTTACAAAATAAGGGGGTATTTTTAGAGCAAGTCCATCTTTATTGAAATATAACTTTGCATTTCAACTACAAAGTTATCACTGATGTTAAATAGAAAAGTGAAACATTGGAGGAGAAGTATTTTAGTTCCGACACTGGATCACTTAACATTTTAATCTGAGTTTCTTGATTTATAAAAATTATTTCTAAGAACTGACCTATCAGATAATGGCTTGTGAAATTTGGAAGTAATATGAAATTTGGAAGTAATATGTTTTAAATAGCATATTTGTTCTAAGTGAACTTGCTATAATTTTAATTGACAATTTTATGTAATTTTCAAAGCTTGAGGTTTTAAAATATTTTAGTATAAATCATAAACTATTATGTAAGTAAACAAAGATATGCTTAGAAAAATACAAATTTGACCCAGTTTTGTACGGCAGTATACTCTGTAAAAACTGTTATCCGTATACATTAAGCAAAATCCTATTGGAGATATAAAGTAGGATTCTTTTTGATGAGCCCTTAGAAATAATATGAATGTTGGATTGTATGTTTTTTTAAAAAAGTAGTTGTTTAGAAGAAGGAAAAGGGCTATTGAAATCTTCACCATAAGTGAAGGTAACTATCATACTTCATAGTAGGAATAATGCCTGTTGATTATTTTGCCTTACTAAGGTTTTAGATCATCTACCTAATTGAGCAAATTAGCTGTAAATATGCAGAACACCAGCCCATATTTTGCTTCCCTATAATATTTAATTAAATTACTGGTGAGAAATTATTCATGGTAAAGTTGACATCAAGCCACAAACTTTCTCATGCTGATTTAAAAACAACCTTCAAAATCTGAGTTGCATAAAACAATCTAGCATCAAGGACTGCATAAAAAAAAACTCTCAAGTAGTACTTCTAACCCATCAAGAACATGTACTGTCTCCAGCAGAACACCTTGCATATTGTATATATGTGTGCATATTGCTTTGTTTAAAAAATTTCTCCATATTAGTCATATAGGGAAATAAATTACAAAATTACAAATTATATAATGTACATATTATGTATAACAAATTATAATCTATAATGCAAATTGAACTTATAAGTAACTTCAGTTTAGTACATGGCTTTAAATGTACTAATATATGGGAATAATAATTTATAATAAATTATTCAGTTACATATAGTTGAAGTCACACACATGTAATTAGATTATGAAAATTACTGATCCCATCTAAAAAGACACAGGGAATACATGCTTTACCTACATTTCAGGACTATTTTCTAATGCTAATTAAAAACATGTATGATAAATATAAATATAGTTATGAAGGCAGGATGACACTCCATTTGAAATCAAACTAGCCCAGGATATTCGTTTTCTTAGAAGCACCAAGACTTTGCATTTAGAAGTTTGATGAGCACGTGTCATGTGTATCCACGTGTACGCCAGTTTTCCTCTGATAGCTTTCAGGCAAACATGGCACACAGAAACAGTTTGGCTAGGTGTAGTCATTTATTTTTCTTTTCCTCCCTTTCTTCTTGTTTTATTTGAATGTCTTTGGTCAGAACACCCATTCTCCTCTTTGCTGTAGGCCCCGCCCTCCCTACCTGGCTCCAGAGCCCAAACTCTGAGCCTATTAGAGAAGGGAGCTGTGTGCACAGAGTAGCTGTAAGATCTCCTGAAGACTCAAGTGTGTCGGGGAAGGAAACGACATGAGTGTTTCTTAGTGCAGAGGGAGGTATCATCGAGTGGCCGTAATTAAGTGAAACCAACAGTTGTACCAGCCTCTTGTTAGACTGAGTGTGCATGTGCGAATAATGCAAAAAAGTAGAGGCGGGCTCCTGACATTCCTAACATGCAATTTATTTGATGAGCAGGGGAAACAAACAACCCATGTACTGCATGAAACCATATTAAAAGGGCACAGCACTAGGAGTACAGGAATGAAAGAGAAAACAATCTAATTGTTAAGTATGCCTTTTGTCCTTAAGGAACTCATTGCATAGGTACAGCATAAACATAACCTTCCATAATATGTAGTAGGACAGTGACGAGAGGTCAAAGGAGGCAGGGATTGCATGTGCTGTAGTTCATGGCATAGAGGAGGTGGGGCTTGAGTTTCCTTGGAAATGGCTTAATATTTGCATGCTCTAGGGAAAAGAAGATATTATTAATCTTGTGCTAGCCATACAAAATAAGGCAAGAAGAAATTATAAAGCAAACTGACTTCTTTATGTCTTGAAAAATATCTATGAGGTAAACAAAAATACTTATGTTGTTTCTTATCTGTCAAATTGACCTCAAACAATTGGGAAAAGCTGTGAATTATGTAAATGGTGATTTTTAATAGATGTAAGGCCATTGTAGTAGTTCTTTATTGAGCAATTACTATGTGCTGGTCATCATACTAAATGTTTTCTATAAATTTTGACATTTAAATCTTGCAGTCGCACAATAAGGTAAAAGTTATTCTCGTAATTTTGTAAGTAAAGGAGTCTCAGTGAGATAAAATTGCTTGCCTAAGTTAACAAAGCGTGTACAGAGGATAGCTTGTTTTCTTATCTATTTCTATCTGACTCAAAAAATTTACTTCTTCCTGAAACCATTTTGTTATACTGTCTCAACTAAGTACAAAGTAGATGCTCATTTTTCAGTTTTAAAAATGACTGACCTCACTCATATTTTAAATGGTAATGTTATTTCCTTTATGCTATACTCCAGAATATTTAGTTGGATTCTCACTTGGCTAAGAGTAGATAACAGCAAGGTTATACGATTCTGTTGTTTCCTAAGAACTCCTACCCAGTCCCTTACTGGTGGTTTACCCACTGATCAAGTACAGTCTGAAAATGTTAAATTGACAGTTTCAGAAACAAATAATTCCTACGGTCTGAGTAGCATGACAAAATCTCATGCTGCCCTGCACTATCCCATCCAGGACGTAAATTAGCCTTTGTCTACTGTACCTACAGTGCATACTTCCCCACCCATTAGTTACTAGAAGCAATCTCCATTATCAAATCACTGTACAGGTGCCACACAGTTCAAGTAACTAGCCATTGTTTTACTTCATAATGGCTCCCAAAGCACAAGAGTAGTGATGCTGGCAGTTCAGACAGTGTCTATGTCTAAAGGAAAAAACATAGTATTAGGTTGGCCAAAAAGTTCATTTTTTTTTGTAAGATGGCTCTAGTAGCACTGAGTTGTCTCACTGGAAACAGTTTTGTTAGATTGTGTTGTGACAGCTGTCATATCAGCGCGCATTTAAAAAAAAACTTATCGAAATTGGTGAATTTTTGTGTAGCCACTTTAATATTGAAAATTGAAAAAAATAAGCAACATTTTTGGCATATTCCACTTTATTTTTTCAAAAAAGGTAAAAGTGCTACTAAAACACACAAAAATAAAATGTTTGTGCACAGTGTATGGACAGAAGGTGCTGTAGCTGATCGAAAGTGTCGAAAGTGGTTTGTGAAGTTTCATGTTGGGGATCTCTTTCTGGATGATGCTCCAGGGTCAGGTTGACCAGTTGAAGTTGTGTGATCAAATGGAGACATTGAGAACAATCAACATTATACCACATGGGAGATAGCTAACATACCCATAATATCAAATCAATAAAGATATTGGTGAAAATTAAAAATATGTCTTTGATTTTATAGTAAAAAACTAAACAAACTTTTTGGCCAACCCAGTATCTATAATGTTCAGTACCATTGGCTGTTGCAGGCGTACACTTTGGGTCTGGGAACTTACCATCCTCAGATAAGGGGGGCTGCTGTCCCTTGTTCGTCAAATTGTTCATCAGTTACAGAACATTAACAACTATGAAGTAGCGGATGTTGTGTTTTGCTTTGGGCACACAATGACATCCATGGTGGTTTTCTTTGTACAGAGCACTGTCCAGGGAACTTGTGCTGGGTATCTTCAAAGTTTGTGCTTTTAGCTTCAAAAATCACCAGACATGACTGTGTGCTCAGGATCTTCATTTTGAGGTTTTTTTTTTCACATGGCTTCTTTCAGTTATATCTGTTTTTTCAGATGTGTCTATAGGATATTGCCACAGTCCACATGTGTTTCAAAAATGTCTTATACTCCTAATTGTTTAATGATAAAGTTTTCTCATATGCCGTGAATATAGGAAACAAAGCATCTTCAAATTTGTACCTTAGATGAAGATTACAGAAGATCACAGAGGGAAAACAAAAATGTAATAAAAAAAGAAACCTGTTATTGTGAATAAATACAGCAAAAATCTTCCTAGTTTTCTTATTAATTTCCAAAACTAAAACTAGACAATTTATTTTGGTCTACAGTGTTTCTTAGTATATTTTCACATTTAGTAGATGTGAAGAGAATATTAAACTTTTCAAGCACTGCAGTTTAGATATTGAACACTAGGATTAAAAGAGGCCTTTACCCTCATTACTTTGAGGAGTTAACATGGAGAGGTAGGTGATGTACCTGAAGTTGTCCCCACTTACAGATAAAGAAAGTGGGACTCAGTACTTAAATTACTTGCTCAAAACAACCTAGTGTCTAAGGGAAAGAGCCTGAATGTAGCTTAGTAGCCTCTTCTGATTTTGCCTCCCACTTCAGGGCCCTGTGACAAAAGACATATACTTGGGCAAGATAAATGGTATATTGATTTGTCTAGCATTTATAGATTATTTTTCTGGAGATTTATGATCTACTTAGAATTGATATAATTGATGATCTCAAATTTTAATTTTGGACGTTTATATCCATATTTTTTCAGAGAACTTTAATATTCTCTAAGCAAATGTCATCTGCTGACCTGTCAATTATCATTGTTATTAGAAATATTTGCATTTTTAAAGTCACTGGGATTAATCTGCTAGAATTTACTTTATAATTCAAATAAAGTTAAAACCCTTTTTTAGACCCAATGGTAGAATTTCCTTAATGAAATATGAAAACATTTTTTTAAATTTTATTTATTTATCTTTAGAGGGGAAGGAGAGAGGGAGAGAAATATCAATGTATGGTTGCCTCTTGTGAGTTCCCCTGCTGAGAACTGGCCTGCAACCCAGGCATGTGCCCTAACTGGGAATCGAACCCTGATCTTGTGGTTCGCAGGCCCGCGCTCAATCCACTGAGCTACACCAGCCAGGGCGAAAGCATTTTTAATTGTAATTTTTCTCTTTGCTTTGAAAAACAACAGGGTAGAATTATATTAGAAATCGAAAGTAAAGGTCAAACATAATTTTCTTTGACATGCCTTTTAGTTTTCCTAAGTATAATCTTATTGTAAGGATATCACTAGATTTTTATTTATATCATATTTTATCTTGCATTTAGGAGTTTAAATCTTTGTGAGATTATCTAAAAGGTAACTCCAGATCAATTGCGGTTTATGAGGCCTGTTTGAATTATAAAATTTGTAGGGGAAGGGAGCCTACACGGTAGAAGATAGCCCATCTGACAGCAGTTTTGAAAAGTAAGTTCTCCCTGGACTGTGTGAGATTATCTGTATTTTTCACCGAAAATACAAATCTAAGGGAAACCTTAGTAATTTCTCTGCCTTTCTGATAGGATAGAGGACAAGCGGAATAGCCTGGTCTGCCCTGCGGGAGAGCAGGGAGGACAGACAGTAGGAAAGGGGGCTCTGAGGGCCCTCACCGACTAGAGGAGCCCTGTCTCTACACCAGAGTTTCTCATGGTGTGACCTGAGGACAGCCTGGCTTCACAGCCTTAGGGCTCCTTATTTGAAAAAAAAAAAAAAAATATCCCTGAGCCCTAACTCTCATCTGGTGTTGGGCGCTACCTAGGAATCGAAGGTACACACACCAACACCCACATATACAGAGAATATAGGAAATGTTAGAACTACTTACGTAATCTAGGGACTTTGTTTTACAAATGAGTACACTGAGGCCCAAAGAGATTTAGTAATTTACTTGAGATTATCTATTTTGTTATTGGCCTCCTTCAAATCCAGATTTTCTGACTTCCCAGGCCAATGATTCCCATCTTAATCCAACTCCACGATGACACATTAAATTGATCATTAGACTAACTTTGTGAAATTGTTACCTTAGTTGAAAGGCCACTATGGGTTTTATTGTGCTTTCGGGCTGTTAAACTTATTTCTGGCTACCAAGAAAAGTAAGTAAATTTAATAAGAGGATATTTAGGTAGCTTATAACTAAAACTTTTGAATTGAATATTATTTCTTTTTAAAAAATATTTATTGTTTTTTAGAGAGAGAGAGAGACATTAATTTGTTGTTCCATTAATGCATGCATTCATTGGTTGATTCTTATGTATGCCCTGCCCAGGGATTGAACCCAAAACCTTTGCATATCGGGACAACATTCTACCCAACTGAACTAACAACCCAGAGCCATGTTACTTTGTTTTAGAGCATTTTTTCCAGGATTCACTTTTAGGGGCTATTTCATTCAGATTTCTGACTTATGGAAGAAGAACATCTCATTAACCTAGCCTTCCTCTATATTTCCTTTGTATAAATGTGCTGTGGTCAGGAAGGCCCTCTGCCACAGTAATGGGCACATCCTACTGTTTCAAAAGTTGTTTTCTACAAAGAAAAGGTGATCAAGCTCCTGTCTTCCCAGAGGAAGTCGGCATTTGCTGTAAATGATTTATTTAGCTAAATGAAGTATGGGGATCTGATCACCTCTAACTGGACGGGTGATATAGCTGGAGGGCTGCGGAGGACCTAAGGAGGACCCTGAGACGAGGGTGCTGGGTGAGGGCAGGAAGACCCTAGGAAGCATTGAGTTGGATGACATTAGAAGGTATACAGTGCTGGATGTAAATAATTTTGTTCTTTGTGTTTACAATAGTGAGGATTATCCAGCCATTCTCAAACCCGGTAGTTTAGGATACAGTCTCAATGACTTCCTACAAGAAAGATACACTTCTTTTGGTCCTGTGAAATGCCCGATACGACTTGGCTGTGGCTTCCTGCCATGTTGTCTGCATTTGGGGATACAGTCTTAAAGCAGAGGAAGAAGACTTGATGGTGAACCCCATGCCAGCTCTTAAAACTTCCGGTTAGAAGGATGCTGACTTCTATTCACGTTTCTTTGATAAGAACAAGCCACATAACCAAGCCTATTGCTGGGGGCAAGAGGGGGGGGAGGTAGCTGATACTTATGGACAGGAACTCTGCCTGCTGCATCTGGGACTCAGGTGTCTCTCTTCCAACTCTGTCAGTGTCCATGTGAACTTCAGGGTTTTTTAAATTATTATTGAAATATGCTATCAAAACAAAAATGTCTATATATCTTAATTACACATCTTGATGAATTTGACAAATGAAACGCACTTGTGACCAGCACCAGGCTGAACCCAAGGATAATAACAGTTTTTCAGAAGCCTCTCATGCTCCTTTCCACTCACTAGCACCCAATTAATAATTAAGCATAATTACTACTTTGCTTTCTAGCAACACAGTTTACTTGAGAATGTTTTTGTGCTTTGTACAGGGAATCATACACATTCACATTACCCAAAATTCCACTATTATTTTACTCATACCAGGTAAATTAATCAAGATGAGGTATTAGTAGTTTATATACTAAAGTATTCACTACAATTTCTGTTACTTAACATCTTGCTCAACAGTCTAGAGATTTCTCCATATCGTTGCATGAAATTGTAGATGGTGCACGCCCATTGTAGTACGGTCTCCACTGTGTGGTAATTCTGGTTATTCTGTCCTTAATTTGGGCACATTTAGGTAGTGTCCAGTTTTGTGCTATTGTGAATACTGTTGCTGCCGTAATATTAATAACATTGCATGCTATTTGATCTATCCTGAGGTGTGAAAAGTCTGGGTTCCGGAGTATACTTCAGTGTACTAGTGGAGTATACTGTTGTGCTTTAGTGAATACCATCAGTTTTTCAAAGCGACTTTAAATTTTAAGAGAAACTAAATGAGAACAGGAAGCTAATGTGGTCGGAGACGTATTACAACATTAAATGCACTAAGCAGTTCAAATGAGGCAAAGTAGACAATGCATGTCATAAAGTTCTGACAGAGCAGGACCTTGCTGCCCCAGAGCACGATGGCTGTGGTCCTGGTATGGGCAGCTCACATGTAAGTGAATGTATTACAAGACTAAGGATGAGCTGAGCCCTATTTTGCTAATAGCAGATAGTATATGATGCAGAGCATTTGAACTTCCTTTTTAAAAATACCTGACTAATGTTTCAAGTGTTTTTAAATTAGCTTAGTCTTGAATAGATACTAATAAAAGTGCTGTGTGCGACAGTTGATAATAAAATCCCTGTGTCATGTCGGCATGTGGATGAGTGCCTTTATTGTTTAAAAGAGAACAAGGGGCTTTGTTCATTTTCACAAGATACTCTTTCTTCAAGGTACTTTGGGCCTCCCTCCCTCTTCCTGCCAAGCTACTGAATTGTTTCAAAGTGTAATTCATTTTACTTGCCTAGATATTTTTTCATATTCCACATCTGTAGGTATTGGTAACTCAATCTATCGGAGAGCACAAATAAAAAGGAGCTGCATTTGCCAGTAAAGAAGTGCAAGCCGAGACCATGGCCTGGTGCAATTAGAAGAATCTATAAATGGATGCTGTGTTCTGTGTGGCCACAGCCAGAGACTTTATACAGCAATGAGCTCATTTTCTTTTTTTCCAGCAGGCAGTGTTCTTTGGGTTCCTGTGTGGTTTCCCTGATAGCGAGTACAACAGAACTCACATTGTGAGTCTTGCTGAGGGCAGACTGAGGAGACACACGGAGCACACATAATTGGATTCATTCAAACTGTAGAATTCTTCAAAATAAAATGGTGTGTTAAGGCAAAGTTACATATATTATGTTACTAAGAGTTAGAAGTACTTCATAAATAAAAACATTAAATTTAGATGTGGAAATCAATAATTTATTGCTATGGTGACATTTGAAAATAAGTCTTTAAAGGAGTTTACTTTGTTCTTTCTATTTTTTTAATATTATAGCCAGAGGGTCACATTTATTGCTTATAAGAGTAATGTTATTTAGAATACTAACTATTTAGGCATAATTCCCTAAAGCATTTTATAAACATACATATTATTTGCTGCTAATTATTGTGGTTTCTCACAATTTTAAAAATAGTTAACTGCTATAAAAAATATATAACCAAATCTTATATTGTGATATTTATGAAATCAGGCATGAATTGTGGTATGAGCAAAACTGATCACATTTCTGTGCTAAGCATCCTGCTGTATTTTAATGTGACTTTTTCAGTCCACCCCACTGTGAATTGCAATGCCATGTATATACTAGTGAATCTCAGATGTATATCTTTCATCCTTATCTCTATAATGAGCTCCTAATTTATATAACTGATTACCTACTTTGTATTTCCACTAGTATGTCTAAGAGATACCTCAGATTTCTCAGATCTGAAACAGAGATTTATTTTCTCTTTTCATGCCCATAATTTCTTCAGAAAAGCCTTCTCAATGAATACTATTACCATAAACCTGCTTACACAATCCAGATACCTAGAAGTCATGTCATCCTTGATTTTCCACTGACTCACTCCCTAAAACACACATACACATAGGCTGCAATTGAAAGCTCATGTGAGTGTACTTCTAAAATATATGCCGATTTTATAGTGGTTTATTTTTTTTCATTTCCATGGCTAACCTGCTAATCAAGCCACCATCATCCAGTAGTAAGATTACTGGAGTAGCCTGATCTCATCTTCCCCAAAATGAACACCTTACTCTAGTTGATTTGGTACCCCGTTGTCTCTGTGATACCTCACTTTCCTTCACTCATTTTGTTCTAGTCTTACTTTTTCCCCTTTCTTATATACCCCAAGCTTGTTTTTTACCACAGGGCTTTCTTTGCTAAATAAATGAATAAACTGGATACATTGCAAGCTTTCAGAGCAAAATGCTGGTAGATCATGGAAAGGCAGCCAAATTGATTTACTAACTTCATGATTGTTTTTCTCACCCTTCCCTGTGGATTGTCACTTGCATGCAGTCAGTTCAAGTACATAAGAGCAGTGTAGCATCCAAACTTTAAAAAGTCATAATAAATTTTGAATATTCTTCACCTATTGTTAGCTCCACACATTTGAAACAAATGTTTTCTGCTGTTACTCATCTCGCAAGTCAGCAGGGCCCTCTCAAAGTTCTGACCCTTCTTGCTTGGGGTTCTGGCTCTTCTTGCTTGTCCACTTGCTTTTTATCTGACTCCAAGGCTGCCTTAACTATGTTAGTTTGGTATTTCCCTGGAGAAGTGGCTGTTTCCCTTCCTGGACCCCATATTTACCTAGGGCCTTCAAAGGGAGACTTGTTTTACCCAGGAGCCTGACCTCTTGATGGTGCCCCTGGCTTCAACATACTTCTTTATTTAGACCCTATTTATTTAGATCTCTATTTCCCTGTTCTGGGTGATAGCATATTCTAATCTCAGGCAGCCACACAGCTCACACGCACACCAGTGTTTGAAAAGCAGCTACATTTATGCTCAGAATTGTACAATAATAGAATTTTCAGAAGGGTAAACTTTTTAGGTACTGCCTGCTTTCTGCATCTGTATACATATAATTTAGTAAAAATGATCTAATTGTAGTAGTTATACCATTAAAATGGTTACAATGATAAAATGCCATGTTTGATAGTTCTGTATATTCAACTGTTTTTCACATGCACAGGCACACACACACACACAATCAGTGGGCTTGAATTATAGCAATAATAATATAGTAACACCACATATATTTTCCTTGTTTATTCATATAATTTTAATATATTGGATATAAACAACTATTCAATAATAATGTTTCTCTGATCCGTTCAGCACATAATTTCACAATTTTATACTCCCCTCTTTTTTTTTTCATGAAAAGATAGAGTTAGGTAGACTCCATTGGAATCATTTTGGTTCTTTCTTCTTCTCCTGTCATCCTGTACATCAAATACTGCTCTATAAGCAGGAGATTGTTTCTGTGATTAACAGTCTGTCCACGTGATTTCTCATCCTTTATTCCCAGGGTTACTGAGACAGTGTGGGGGCAGGAGGGGACACAGCTCACCACAAGTGTCCCATGGTGTTGCCATCCACAGAGGAGAGTTATTTCATCATGTTGCAGAAACATTTGATGTAGATGTGAAGGAAACAGGAATTTAAATTCATCTCCAAAATGGGACTCATCCCTGTTTGACCCTATTTATACATTCCTGCTTGATTCTTTCTCATTGAGTCCTTCATTTTGGGGCTTACTCAAGAGTCCAGCAGTAAATGACCAATTAGTGAACATTTATTGTGGATCCAGTACTACTCTGGGTGCTCTCTAGGACCTAACATTCATTATTTGTCTTCTGGGAGCATAGGGAACAGTTTGGCAAACTTAATCAACGGATGGAAAAGCACTTTGCTCTTTGGTGAAACGGGAATTCTTTTCATTTGCCCTGCAGTTAAGGTTGAGAAAATGAAATTAATACACAGAAAAAAAGCTGTGCTATGTGAATCAGCAATGTGGCTCTTGATTTTGCCTGTACCACCAAGTGTGGTAACAAAGATTAGCCAGCATTTATTACCTATTCTGTGACTTGACTTATAAAGTACAGACTTTACTTCACTATAGTTGTATGATGGTAGGAATTGTTACTTTCTATTGTTACTTTCTATTTTTCTTCCTAGGAAAATATTTCTAGTATTACAAATAGTAGAAAAATTTCTACTATTACAAGTCTTCACTGGTAGCTTAGGGACTTTAGTGAGAAGCCTCAGTCTTCCTTCTCACTCTGACCGATTTGAGATAGATTTTAACTTCTCTTTAGGTTTCAAAGTCGTGTGACAACTAAAATATGTTTGACAACACTGTGCTTCATGACTTCTGAAGGAGCTGTTTGGGCTATCGTTAGAAGCATTGCCTGCCTGCCGAGATCTTAATATGCAACTAAGGAAACTGACAAACTTAGAGCAGTCTGGAAGCCTTTCGGGTTCAGTTGTACCCCGGTTTCCAGGGTGCAGATGCGCACGGATGGTTGACTTGTACGGTTGTCTAATGACATTGAGTGATTGAGTGCTGAACATGCAGTTGTTTGCTCTTTCCATTGCTCACAAATTATGCTCAGTAACCAATAAGAAGTCAGATTCAATCAATTGAACCTTTAGAATGTATAAACAATAACTGTAAATAACTGTTTGTCTGTGACTCAATTAGAAGACCAGGTTCTGAATTCTAGGTAAAGGCTTAGGCTGTACTGACGAGCAGACCAAATAATATGGTCAATTACCATATTATTTTTAGAACTTTGATAACTAGTTTCCATAGTATATTAAATGTGGTAGGAAAACAAGAATGATGGTGAGGATTTAATAGCCGAAGGACTGCATTAGCAAGGTTGCTAATTAGTTTATGATGTACAACTTATATTTCCGCTCTTTCTTGTTTCTCAAAATTAAGTCTTGGATTAAAGAGATTTCTTTGTATTTTGTTGCTTTCTCAGCTTGATTAAAATTGGCTGCCATGCCTTTTATAAAGGTCTAGGCTTTCCGTAACCTGTGGGTGGGCCAGCTAATGCAAAAGGTGGGAACTCCACAAGATGTGTATATATGTTTATATTTCTTGCAGGAAAACTATTTATTTTTAAGTATTTTCATGTTATTTATTTAGTCACATAAACACAACTAAATTCAAAATTGTAGATCACTGGTACATGTGAACTTTATTTTCTCTTCAATAAAGGTATTCATTATTACTTTGAAACAAACCACATTTAGTAATAGTTTAGATATTCAGATAAAATTATTTTCTGACAGAATTTAAAGGGAAAATTATAAATTTATTTTAAAGTAAGAAGCAAACTTTCACCAAACATTCAAACTTTTTGTATTTCTAAAACCCATGTTAGCAATCACATATGAACACATATGAGCAGATGAACAACTCATTAATTTATTTATTTTACTAATACTATTAAATGTACCAGAATGTCAAGTAAAACAAAGACTAGAATTTATGCAGTCCTGATTGAAAGTTAAGCTAACGTTTAAAATACTTTTTCTACAGAGACATGTAGGTCTTATTTATGAGTATCCTTAATTGCCATTCTATTTTTTCTGAAAAGTGTAGAAAGAAAAACCAAAGGCAGTATTTCCAGCAGGAGCAGGTTTGGAATCTCTGAGGCCTATCTCCTGGCCCACGGATACTTACGAAAACCTGGCTTCTCTGCCTCTCTTCTTGTATTTCTGTTTCCTTATTTATGAGCTAACTCAGCCCCCCGTGCAAGTATCACTTCACCCACTCAATTTTTCTTAGATTTTTTTCACTTGAACACTGTGCCATAACCTTATTTTAAATCTGATATCTCTTTAATGGCTTGACATGAATAATTCAATACCTAATTTTATCATCCAATAACTCTTTCTTTGCCATTTAGCTATTTCATCTTCTGTAAGTCACTTAACCTATCATGATACCGTCTTTCACTTCTGTAGTGCTCATTCTGTGTCAGGCATCCTTTTTAGCCACTAACATATATTAACCCATATAATGATCACTGCAATCTTATGAAAGAGATATTCTTATTATGCCCATTTTACAGATGGGAATATTAAGCATAAAGAGGTGAGGCAGTTTGCCGAGTGTCACACAGCTGCTAAATGACAGAGTTAGGATTTTAACTGAGTCAGGCTGGTGTATACTCCATGTCCTCAACAATAAACCTTGCTGCTTCTCCAACTGTCAGGGTTTTTTGCATTAGTTAAATGAGTAGACTGGCACTGATGGTACCTAAAGTTCCACTAAGTCCTACATAATTAAGTATGTTGGCAGGAAGAATTGTATATTGGAAACCTCACACTTGCTCAATTTGAAAATAGTCTTTTATCGATGATTTTATTTAGATGTGTTGCTTTTCCACATATATGTTCTGAAATTAATAACTTCAGATGTTCTTTTATTTCTCTTCTTTCTGTAACCCATAACAAAATGCTAGTCTTCGTGAGCACTCAGTAAGAATTTGATTGATTGTCTCAGTGATGAGTTAATTGACTTTTAAGAAATCAGCAGTACATATGGTTCTGACCACTGACAGGCAGCAGCTGAAAGCAAAGCCTGGCACCGCTCCAGGCGCTCCTCCTTGACTAGGGCTGAAACAGGTGAGCATCCTAGTTCAGAGGTATCTGGGAGACTGTGGGCTCTGCTGTCTCCTACTCAGGATCATCTGGAAAGAAGGATGTGAGAAGGATGAAGGGCAGAAAGGAGACAAGTGTAGGAGGGAAACTGCAATAAGGGGTTTTTTGGGGGGGTACTTTTTGTTTTTTGAGCTTTGTGAATAGATAATCTGTTCAACAAATTAAAGGATTGGAAAAAAGTTTTTGTGGTGTCAGTAGGTCCTTAGTGGTAGAGCTGGGTAATGCAGAGATCAAGGTTCTTCTCTATCCTGTTTGAAGGCCACTTTCCACTGAACTGCAAAAAGTCAATTGAGTTCAATTATTTGGAAACTCAAGCAGTAAGATTATGAGAGAAATAGTCCTATTAAAGAAGTAGTGTGAGAAAGAAAAAAAACCCCAAAACAAAAAAACAAAGCCAGGTAATCTCACAGGGAAACACACTGTGATACAGCACTTCCACCCTAAGTAAAATAGAATAAATAATAAATTCAGAAAGAATTTAAAGAGGGGAGAAATGAGGCTACACCAGAGCAATTTTCTGGACCACTAACTGGCTCTCTCACCTTTCCATCCCTGAGGCAAAAAGAGTAACAAACATGGGCTGTTAAAGATATACTGAGGAAAGAGACTGAGCCCTACTTAATCCGTCCTAGCTGACCAGCCACTTCAATATGTATGACCCTGCTGCACTTATTCTGAAAAGGAGTACCCAATTAAATTTAAGGGCAGAGTGACCTCTGACTGGCGCGTGCAGATGGAACACATGTCTATTTACAAGTAAGCAGAGTGGTGCTAGTGCATCCAAGGGCAATTTAGTGTGGTCTAAAGGAACTGGAAGTGGCAAACAAAGGGATTTTCGTGAGCAGAGTCAGCTCAGTTCAGTGTCAACTGGTAAATACTGATGAGTCAGGGAATATAAGCATTATTATTCTATGGCTGAAAGAGCAATCAAATATGTATTGTTTGTTTTAATTCTAGGATGACCATGACCATGATGGTAGTTCAAGCAGAGAAGCACTGCCTTCAAAACCACTAAGATTCTTTATTTTTAAATTTATTTTTTCCTATGTTTATTGCAATACAAAAAAATAGTACAAAACATGAGAAATACCCTGAACACATTTTCAATGGTTCAATACAGTATTGGTAATATCTGCATATTACTGTATGACAGATCCGAGAACTCTGAAAATTCTTCTTCTTGCAGGACTTAGACTTTATACCCACTGAATGGTATCCCCTTCATTCTGTCCTCCCCTTGGTTCCTAGAAACCACCTTTTTATTTTTGCTTTTATGAATTTGACTACTTTGGATATTTCATATAGATGGATCATACAGTATGTGTCCTTCTGTGACTGACTTGTTATACTCAGCATAATGTCCTCAAGATTTGTTCATGTTGTAGCATACTCCTTTTATAAGGCTGAATAATATGCCATTGTATGTATATATCGCAGTTCCTTTATCCAGTCATTGCCTAGGGACATTTAGATTGTTTCTGCCTCCTGGCTATTGTGATTAATGCTGCAGTAAACATCTCAAACAGTTTTCTGTTCCAGTTTTCAGGGTTTTTTTTAAAATAAATGGCCAAAATTGCAATGGCTCAATCATATGATTCTGTTTTTCGTTTTCTGAGAAACTTCCATATATTCCCAGCAAAGGTACTCAACACTTTCAGTTTCTCTACATTGTCTACAACACCTGTTATTGGCTACTGGATGTCTTCTTTGGATAAGTGTTTATTCAGTTTCTTCCCCCCCTCTTTAATTAGGTTATTTTGGTGTTTTTGCTGAGTTGTAGGAGTTTCTTATATATTTTAAATATTAATCTCCTATTAGATATATGCTTCATAAATTTCAGCCCATTTTGTAGGTTATCTTTTCATCATATCATTTCCTTTGCAGCACAGAAGGTTTCCGGTTTGATATAGTCTCAACTATCTATTTTTCACTTTTGTGGCCTGTAGTTTCAGTGTCATGTCCAAGAAATTATCGCCAAGACCAGTAACACAAAGCCTTTCTCCTTTGTTTCTTCTGTGAGCTTTGTAGTTTCAGGTTTTACATTTATATCTTAATCCATTTTTGAGTTTTTGTATATGGTATAAGATAAGGGACCAATTTTATTCTTTCAGCATATAGATGGCCAGTTTTATCCATATCATTTGTTGACGAGGAGACCATCCTTTCCTCATGTTGTAGCCTTGACATCCTTGTGGAAGATTATTTGACCTTATATATGTATAGTTTTCATTCTGGACTCCCTGTTTTGTTCCATGTTGTATATGTCTGTCTCTATGCCTGTACCATATTGATTTTATTTATTTATTTATTTTATTGATGTTCAAATACAGTTGTCTCCATTTTCCCACCACCACTTTCCCCTGCCCTACCTACCCCCACTTCCCACCCTCAATCCTAATCCCCTTTGGCTTTGTCCATGGGTCCTTTATACATGTTCATTTATGACTCTTTCCCTTTTTTTCATGTTATTTCCCTCTCCCCTCCCCTCTGATTACTGTCAGTATGTTGTTAATTTCAATGTCCCTGGCTATATTTTGTGTGCTTGTTTGTTTTATTAATTAGGGTCCACTTATAGGTGAGATCATACGGTATTTGTCTTTTACCACCTGGCTTATTTCACTTAGCATAGTGCTCTCCAGATCCATCCATGCTGTCTTGAAGGGTAGGAGCTCCTTCTTTCTTTCTGCTGCATAGTGTCCCATTGTGTAGATGTACCACAGCTTATTGATCCACTCATTTACTGATGGGAACCTAGGCTGCTTCTAGCACTTGGCTATTGTAAATTGTGCTGCTGTGAACATTGGGATGCATATGTTCTTTTGGATTGGTGTTTCAGGGTTCTTAGGATATAATCCTAGCAATGGAATTACTGGGTCAATTTTTAGTTTTTTGAGGAAATTCCACACTGTTTTCCGGAGTGGCTTCACCAGTCTGCATTCCCACCAACAGTACAAAAGGGTTCTTTCTCCACATCCTCACCATCACTTGTTGTTTGTTGATTTGGTTGCCTTTTATTTATTTTTCTTGCCTAATTTCTCTAAGACTTCCAGTGTTATATAGAAGTGGAATTTGGCCATCCTTGACTTGTTCCTGATCTTGGAAGAAAGGCTTTCTTTTTTAGATGTTTGATAGAATCCTTCAGTGAAGCCATCTAGCTCTGCATTTTTCTTTGTTAGGTTTTTTATTACAAGTTCAATCCCCTTACTCATTATTGGTCTGTTAAGATTTTATTTTTTCTTATGACTCAGTCTTGCTAGGTTGTGTGTCTTTAGGAATGTATCCATTTCTTGTAGGCCATTCAATTTTGGGTATATAATTGTTCATAGTAGTCTCTTATTACCCTCTCAAAGACTAAGAATATAACTGAGAAAGTATTTACATCCTAATTCTCCCTTTAAAATAGCATTCTCTTGCTTACTTTCTTTCTCTGTCTCGTGGTCTCTTCACTCTGATTGCTAGAAGTCAAATTTACCCAAAGAAGGAAATTCAGTCATGAACACATAGAGAGATGGTGGCTTCCTCGTGAGTCGCTTTTTTAACAGTTTGTGGTCTCTGAGAGCCCTATGTAATTTATGCCATCTGAGAGATCTCATGATATGTTTAAAGGTAATTTACCAATAATGTTATGGCATTATTGGTAAATAACGTTAAGGCGTAGTGTTATTACTAACATTGGTAATAATGATACCTAAATTCTCCATGGATCATCTATGTTTTTCTTTCTTAAATGGAAGGACTTTTGTCAAGTCAGTTAACTTTGGAATCTCTGCTTTTATTTTAATAAAGCAAAAATTGTTTTTGATCAGCCTTTTGTAGGACACAGTAGTAACCAACTCATGGCGGAAATGTTCAGAGCATTAGGACCAGAATCTTCTCTGGTCTGGGTGACATCAACTGTATGAACATGGCAAGAAAATCTTCTTTCAGCTCTTAGCTCCTCTCCTTTTGAAGATATAGGCTTTTTTCCCCACAAGTCAAACAATAATAAGCTTGGAAGATTCTCTCATTAGTATAGAATGAAGCATGAATAAAACAGATGAGTAGCATCTGCTTTCTAACCATGCTTGCTTTGTTTTTCCTTCAAGTCTGCATCTCCTCCTTTTGTTTAATTTCCTATGAAGACATCCTGTAGGATATCTTCATGATTTCTGCAAGCTATTGCATTTATGGATGCTTTTTTCATGATGGAGGAACAATCTTGTTGAGCATTCCTATTCTCTCACCATAAAGCACTTTCCTTCATTCTGTGAGGTTAGGCACAAAGGGACCAATGAAGTGTGTGAAAGGAGGTGCAATATCCACTGAAAGCCCCACGTTAGCTGTAAGAAGCTTTAACATTATCCTCCCAAAACAGTCATAACCTACTAGATGTAGGTCACTATTTGATCTAGAGCATGCTTTCTAATGTGACTTTGACTCATCATTATAGAATTTATTCATTTTATCATCAAGAGGAAACCACAGGGCTCTGGTTAGGAAAACAAAAGGATACAATATTTTAGAACTAATTCAATTAGAAAGAATAGTATTCATTTCATGTTCTTGGTTGTATTCCTTACACTTCAGTTCTTACTAGATGCTTATTTAAAAGTTGGGGTCTATTCAGGTAGAGTGAAAGAGGGCCCACAAACACAGCACCGTTTTCCAGGAATAAGAACTAGCTCTTTTACATGGTTGTCCTTTCAGATGGGAAATTCTGAGTCTATATAAAACTATTGATTCTCTGGATAAAAATTGTTTGAAAAGAATGCTTTGCTTTATTAAGCAAATTTTAAAGTGTATGTTTTAATGAAATTTTAGTCTCTTAATCTCTCTCTCTTCCCCCTACCACCCTTCTCTCTCTCCCACCCCTCTCACTTTCCCTCCCTCCTTCCCTTCTTTTCTATTTGCGCGCACACACGCACACACACACACACCACACAGATTTTGAAATAGTCATAACACTTACTTTACTTATTCTTTTAAAGTAAAGTTTATTAAAGACCACAATTTTAAGTTATTTTTAAAGCATTCTCCCTGATATACCAGAAATGTGAGTATAAACATTTTAATAATATAGAATGAGAAATTAGATTAAATTCCATGGATTCTTAAATAACAAAGATATTTGTAAGACCCAATGCCTGAACTGTACCTCTCACATATTGTTATTGTGTTGTCATAGTATATCAAGTACAAGACCTATAAAGATTTTAATTACCTCATCCCCTTCATTCTTATCCAATAACAAGTTTTAAAGAATGTACATCATCCTCATGGGAGTTAGAAAACATGTACTGTCAATAGGTCATTTATAATTACCACTGCCTTTGCTGTCACATTGTCTAATGTACTTGCTCATTGGAGACTCATGTCTGTCTGGGTTTGTGTACATGACACACATACTCATTCAGAGTGTACCTGCTTTAAATAATGAGGATGTTTGAAAATGTAGCTTGCTCATATAAAGTAATGATGAAATAGGACTATTGTAAACATGGTCAAGGTAAATCAATGTAACTCGATTGCAGAGGGAAAAAGTAAAAATAGAAAGATATCAAGTCTTCTTCCAATTGCAACAAAATTGCAAGGATTTTACCTCATAAATATTTCAGTTACATGACATAGTTCTAAGAATTCTCCTCTGTGTGCCTTCCGATTCCATGATATAGAACCATGATACAGAAAGTGCATTGGCATACTCTTTTCAAATTCCTTTGTAACTTTTTTCCCTTTGAGGCAAATAATTGAATCAAACACATGGTGTCCACTATATTCTCAATAAAATGCTAGGTAAATAAGGAAGACACAAAACAGTATTTGAATTTGATAATTCTAAAAACAGCAAATTGAAGAAATATGTATTAAATATTTCTGTATATCTTAAAATAATAACTTTATTTTCTAGGTCTTCAATTACTTTAAGTATTCTAGTGAGAACCTTGAAATAATATTTGCAAGTGGTATAAGAGAATTGCCCAAGTTTTAGGCACAATTTTATTTGATATGTGTATGAATGTAGAAAGGAAATAGGCAGATAGAAATGGATGGGTTTTTCAGATTTTATGTGTTATAATAGACTCCTTGAAGCTATTCTCTACTTCCCAGAATTCTTTTTGTGGCCTTCTGGAATGTACTTCCCAAAGTCTTTCTGTGTTTGCCATGTAAATATGTAAGTAGTGGAATAAAAAAACAGTAATTCTTGATTTATGTATAAATTTTACAGTAGACACCTAGGGATTAAGGAATGAAAAGAAGAAAGAGGTAGAAGTCTTGGATCCTTGGATATTGTTCAACCTTAATAATGAATGAAGTTTTATAACTTACATTGCTTTAAAAATTGAGAAGAAAGCCTGATCATATATTTTACTGATCATATATTTTACATATATTTTATTGATGAAGTGCATGGCTGCTGCATTTTCTATGCATTTGTCATAGTTACCATAAAATGGAACGAATGACACAAATCAAATTTCCACAAATTGTTACCCTCAATTTTTAAATTCTCTTGCTAAGAAACAAAAGGTTTTAGTTTTTGGATAAAACTGGATTATAATAAACTTTTTAATCGTACACACATAGATTAGTGAGAAGATCAAATCTGTTGTTTTAGTCGTAATAATAAAATAATAAAAGCAATCATCAGTAGTTCGTTGAAGTAAGGCTCTGTGGTTATCATGATGGTAGTTATTTTGGTGTCGGGGCGGTTGTAGAAGGAAGAGGGGAATGTGACCTTATCCATGATAATGGCTTTGTATTAGTGCATTCACATCTTCAACCAGCAATCAAAGGACTGCTCCTTTAACATCTCTCATTGATCTAGTTCCTCTAGATTTAGTAATGACTCCTTAAAACCCTATTTTTTTCCTTTAGTGTGAATATAATGTTTTTTATGACAAGGTTGTTGATCAGATGGGACAATGCATAAAACTGCACTTTGGAAAGTGTAAAAGCCTTATGAAAACTCCAATAATCAACTACTTTTTACTTACCAAAAGTCATTTTCATATGGTTCTACATATTATATGCATGTTATGAAAATGTAATATAGTGTATTGCTAATAAAACCAATGGAAAACTGAAACTAATTGAAATAGAAAAAGCAATAAAGAGGAGAAAATAGTACAAAATGAAGATATAAAATTGTGGAGGATACTTTATTATTTATTTGTATTTATTTTGATGAAGTTTTAAAAAATAATTACAAAAATGAAAATGATAAAATATTTATTAAATATATGACCATGTGTAACTATATAATTCAACAAACACATTATGCATATTTAAAGTTTTAAATATATTTTAGTATTCTGCCCTAGCTTGTGTAGCTCAGTGGATTGAGTGTGGGCCTACAAACCAGAGGATCGCAGTTTGATTCCCAGTCAGGACACATGCCTGGGTTGCAGGCCAGTTCCCAGCAGGGGATGCATGAGAGGCAAACATACATTGATATTTCTCTCCCTCTCTCCTTCCCTTCCCCTCTAAAGATAAATAAATAAAATATTTAAATATATTTTAGTGTTCTATTAAAAAGGAATTGTATATTATTGCAGCAATTTTAAATTATAAAAATCAAACAAAATAAAATAGCCATTTTTATGGCCTATAAAGTCATTGTTGCTATATCAATTTAGTCCTTTCTGAGATTTAAGTTCTATTTTTTTAATGTTTCTCTTTCCAGTAATAGCTAAATTACATGTATAGTGTGTGTATATATGAAATATATGTTTATGTACATATATGTCAAAATAAGCATATGCATATGCCTATTTATAAAATTTCATATAATATATGCAGGTATTTTTATAATTTTGTATACATATGTATATATAGGTGCTATCTTTTACCCTTATGTTTATATAATTTCTATTTAAAAATATTAGAAGCAGTTAGTGACTTGATATTTAGATGATTTTAACTAGGAATATAATATAAATATATACTACATGAAAATATAATTTATATATATAAAATAGTCAAATGAATTTACATATATTTATTGTATAACAGTCAAACAGAACTATGTGCATTTTATATAGAAAGTGTATATATATAGTACTATATATAGTGTCAAATGCTATTTTATATCTCTATCATATATATGTATAAGCTATATATCTACCAAAGTGTAAAATATAATTATTTTATATAGCTATACATATTCAAATGTTTGCATACTTAGATACATACTCATTTATATATTTCACATTTTTCTCTATTAACTCATATGTGTTTTTAAGTTTAATGGAATAATTTTTTAAATGTTTTATTTATTTATTTTTAGAGAATGGGCAAGGGAGGGAGAAAGAGAGGGAGAGAAGCATCAATGTGTGGTTGCCTCTTGTGTGGCCCTACAGTGGTTGTGGCCTGCAGCTTGGGCATGTGCTCTGACTGGGAATCGAACCAACAACCCTTTTGTTCCCAGGCCAGTGCTCAATCCACTGAGCCACACCAGCCAGGGCTAGTGGGATAATTTTTATAAACATCATTTCATAGCTTCTTTTTAATTCCTTTTCTATAAAATGAATATATGATTTTTCAATTTTTTATTGCTCTTTACATCCTTGTATTGGTTTTTAAGAGTATTATAATTATGAAATCTATTCATTTTTTTGTCTGGATATGTTATAAATTTTTCCCTCATTTATTATTTGCCTGTTCATTTTTTGATGGTGCTTTATAATCTAAATGTTTTGCTTTTATTTTTTAACAAGGTTCATCTATATTTCTCTTAGTGATTCCTTTCATTGCTTTTAGGCTATTTCCAAGAGAAATTTGTCAATAATACTTCTCCCAAAATATTTTTGTAGGTTTTAAAATAGCTGCAGTCAGAAAAAGTAAGTTCGCAGAAGTTAATATTAACTCGAGTTGATTTTTTTCTTGAACTATTTAGTATAGAATAAGCACACTCACTATGATTGCTGAAACATAATTTCTGTTAACCGTATTGGACAGGGACAAATAAAAAATTTTCTTAAGATTAAAACCAGGACATTTCTATGCCTTTGTGTAATGTACTTTTTCTATAAGTTTTGGGTGTATTTCTAATACTCTGATTTCTTTACTTCTTGACCTTATTAGGGAAATAGTTTGGTCTGATTTGCATGTATATGTGTAACCACATAGATACTATTTCCATATATTTAAATTAACCATTATGTGGGAAAACACATGCTGCTATAAGTCAGTCATGTTTTGTCTATATTATCTTCTATTTAAAAATCACAGAAGTGACTGGTGACTTGGTATTTAGATGGTTGCATATAGTAATATGATTTAAATATATACTACACGAAACTAAATGTTTAATTAAATTAAAAATATATAACCAAGTTCTTTGAAATTAAAGTTTCATCATTTTAAACTAGATTCTCAATATGCACAGGCAGAGGTAGAACTTGACATTTGCATAAAAGTAGAATCAGTCATTTCTTCAGATGATCACACATGGTCATACTTCTATGTATGTTAAAATTTCTCATCATTTCTAAATTTTTCATTTTCTACCCAAATCTCATATAATATGAAATTACATTTCTATTTTACATTGGTACCACTCATAGACTATTAAAGGAAAAAGTGAAGTATGCTGTTTTTTAAATTAATGATATACTGTTTATTCTAACAGAAAATAGCTTATTCCTTGGACATAGTTATCTTTCATTTTTGACTTTCTGAAAATGTCTTTTAGATTATTATCTTTATTGTTAGATTACATAAGGTTTATATAAAGATTTTCAAGGTATTACAGTCCATTTAAATTTGTGAGCTCACATAAGTTTTAGTGTTACTTTTTTTCCCTTACAATGGAATATCAGTACTCTTGACAGCTGTCTAGCAGAATTATCAGAAATAACTCTAGAACACTGGTTGCAACTATTATGTTTTATAGGAACAACTGTAGGTCTTTGGCACTATTTTTATAATATAAATGTGGTGTAAACATTCTCAGTGGTAAAGGGAAATCTGCAATATGGTCTTTTATTGGTTGCAGGCAATAATGGTAAGATTTAGGAAGGATGAAAGTACTGTATTTAAGTGTATGAGCAATTGAGGAATGGTAAGTTAGCAAGATCCAATCTCCAAAAGATCTTAGAAATTGCAAATTTAAGTCACAATGATTTCTCAAGGAAATCTCAGTGTTATTTTAGCAGGTCTTTGAGAGGAATGATATATTTCTTATTTAAAAAATTGAAGCAAAAATTTTGTACTTTATTTGTCTGCAGCCCAATTATAACTTTTTCCATCTCGTGAGATATAATTTAGCATATCTTTTTTAATGAGATCATTATTCATGGGGAACTACCCACTCCCATAGTTTTTTTTTTAAGTTATTTGACCCACTTACCAAAGTATGCATTTCTTTATTAATGCTCTCAAAGTAAGATGCAAATACTTTTATTAAAATATTATGATGCTGATTAATTTCTGTGTTATGTTAGGCAAAACAAAGTTTTAGTAAATTAAATATAGGGGGTGTTGCAAAAGTAGTTTACAGTTGTATTTTACAGTTGTGAGTATGCAAAATAATATAAGAATAAACGAAGTTTATTCATATGTTATTACTTTTTAATTATTGTATTATTTTCCACATGAACAACTATAAACTTACTTTTGCCCCTCCCTTTATATATGGAACTTAGCCAGAGATTTCTACTAATACTGTCACTTACTGTGCTTGTTTATTTTATAAGATGAATTTCTGGGGGCAAATTGTGCATTGCAGAGATTAACATTTTTGAAGTATCAGATGTTGACTCTTCAGAAAGTCACAACTCAGTAATAAACATCCTTTAGTTTGCTCTCAAGTTTCAAAACACTGAAAAATATTATTATGTCATTCAGAAACTTTCTTCCTATGTGCATGTGTGTGTGTGTGTACCCATGCTTAAATGCTGTGGTTTAAACAGTTGGAAGCAACCCTTCTAGGTGTTCTTGAAAGAATAAATTACTCAGTTCTAGGTAGCTTCTATTGACCTCAAAGCATCATTTTTAACATACAAAGGCATTCTTAGAATTAGCTGAACCTCATATTTGTGGTGCTCCAAGTTCAACAAAAGATAGTTTTAGAATGTTTTAGTGCTAGATTCATCAATAACAGATGGTGGGAGGGATCAGTGTAATCATCTGAAAAACATGAGTATATTCTTTTATCAATGGATGCATATTTTCCTTACTTGAATGTGCATGTATTGAAAAGGAATACACTAGTACTTTCAGTGAAGAAATTGAGTTGGAAGAGCTGGAGCCCATTAAAATGAATAAACTTAGCAATGTATTTCTATACAGGCAATTGACAGGTATACCTCTGTTTCTACCAACATAAGAACAAACCGTAGTGGATTATTTCTACCTCAGAGATCCATTTGTATTCGACTTGTAAAGGGTGGTGACTGCAAACCGTCGCCATCTCATAGTTGTTTCACAGTTATTGTGCAGCATGTCTGTGACCTTGATCTGTCTCTCTGAGGCATGTATATCACAATAACTGTCATCCTTTACTTTGGCCCAGGAATGAAGAGCTGATTATCCACAGAAGTAGTTTAGTTTTTCTAGGTTAGTATTTGTATTCTTTATTTGGATTGTGGAGCCTGAAGGGGTAGAGCGAAGCCAAAGTTCAACCTGAGAATTTTAATAGCCTCAAAAAATTAAACCTTGAGTCTGTCTAAACATGGAAAGACATTTAAACAAAGACAAATAATTTGACATGTTACCATTTAGTTTCTAGAATAAAATATGAATTGTATTATTTTCATTGTCTTTTTTCCCTATTCATATGACACAGAATCTTTAATGGATGCTATTAGTTTGTATGTAAGAAGGTCATAAGTATCATGGTGTAAAAGTATTTGGGCATATAGCATTGAGGGAGCTTAAGGTAGAGATCACCAAGTTTCTCAATTTGTTGTTGGAAAAAATTGTTATGGTCATCCTTAAGTTTACTTGAGGGCATTTATTATCAGCAAGATAGACTTACTTTATTCCAATAACTTGGTAAAATTGTTGATTATTAATGAATTTTAAATAAAATTTAATTTTCTTTTCTACAGGGACCTGTTTCAACTTCTCCTTAATCTATAAACTCTATCTGTACAATGCATTTAATTGTATGTTTTACTGAAACCCATTTAAGAAACTTAACAGGTTAGAAGAACTATGTATTTTTTCCAAACATCCTTTTAGAATTGGCTTTTTCAAAAAGTTCTTTGTATAGTCATGAGGGAATTACATGAGTGAAGATTATAGTGTTCACTGGAGTAGTTGACAAGATTATGATTGGTATTTTTCTCATTCAGAAGGTCCTTAAAGTCTGTTACAGTTTTTAGCTACTCAATCTGTGTGTTGAAGGTCAGTAGTTTGGGTGGTCCACTAAGCCAATTATTTTCATTATCTAAAATATTATAGCCAGGTATTTTAGTTATTTGGGTAAAGCTGAATAAATCAATCTGAAAGTTTTTATTTAGTGATTCTAAAATGTTACTTAAAGACCAGTATATTTTACCCAAATAAAATTTTTAGAAAGACTAGCTGAGTATTTTCTTAATGCAATAAGAGTCTAAGACTGGTGTATTTAGATGTACACCCTCATAGTTTTTTTGTTTGTTTGTTTTCGTTTTTAGGTTGTATTTTATATCCTTGCACACAAATATCTTTATTTATATACATACCTTACTTGGTACTTGTGGGCATTTAAGTATGTCATCTCTGCTATTATGCCTGTTTGCAATCATATAGGATTTAACTTATGCTAATATGTTGGTGTCAAGAATCAATAAAGTAGTAATACAAGGCCAGGACAAGTGGGGTTAGGTCAGACTTATACAGTAGGGCAGTATCATGGAAAGAAGTTCAGCACTATGGAGAGCTCCCTTTGCACCCTCATGCTCTGCCATATTTAAAGGGTGTTCATACTTAGCTCCTCTGATGGGGGGACTCTCTGTTATAAGGGCCTGCCTCATGTACCACTACCATCCCTTCACATACTTTCAGTACTTACACTAGTTTGTACAGTTGTAATACCTTTTGGGACTCAGCATAAAACTCTGAAAGTTCATCGTTGGGGTGGGAACCCTACCGTTTTTGACATTAAATAGTCATTCCAGGTGGTATACCTCAGTTGTGCTGAGGCCAGAACCTGTCAGTGACTTATCCCTGATTATAAGCCCCAGTGCTGTAGTTAAGATTTCTGCAAAGCAGAGGTAAGCAATTTTTTTCTTATAACTTTATATTTTCTTCCTTATACTGAAAGAGAAGTAGTAGTACAAGAAAGAAGTATAAAATGTTTCAACCTGAGTCACAGACTTTAAGAGGTCCATTGACTTTTCTAGAATATTCCAAGAGACTGCCTATTATATAAATTTTATAAGGCCTTTTGGAATGTATACTACCTCCGTATTTCCACTTATAAAGAAAAATAAATTAATTAAGTTACATTTTTTATTTCAACCATATTTTCACACTAGAATAAATATCATATCAGGTAAATTAGACATCCAACATGAAGTACCTAATTTTAAAGAGCTAACAATCAGTATAATACTTATCAAAAATTAGTTACAAATACAAAATATTATAACTATGTTTAAAGTCATGTATTTATGAGAATAGGTAAAATAGAAAACATATATCACTTTAAGCTTGAGTATTCAGGCACAGCCTAAATCAGAGAGATCGGAAGGATGGAAGGCAACCCATCTAAGTTTTACTTAGAGGGGAAATAACAACCCATCATGAATATACACATTGATACACTTCTTTAAAATTTACTTAGCTTGCTAATTGTGGAAATACTTCTAAGCAGAATTGCTGAGCATGGCATTCAGCTAAGTCATACATCTACCATTTGTAGGGTTGTAGGTATTCCTGCCAGTCATAATCCAGACTGAGCAGAGAGGGGAAGCTGGGGCTTTTGTAAAAGTAAAACATTTGAATGGACTGTGAATAAAATAACAATAGCGAAGCAATATGCAAATCATGTATCACAGAAATGTACACTTTAAACCTATATAATTTTATTTACCAATGCCACCCCAATACATTTAATTAAAAATAAAGGAAAATAACAATAACAAAAATTGTATTATGAATATGTGTTTTGCCATTTTATACAAAAGATATTGTTAAAGTATATGTTATGATAATAAGGTTTTCTACCAAAATGCTTAAATGCAAGTTATATGTCTTAAGTTGTGAGGCATTTATTTATAAAGAGTGTAAGCCATCATTAGTTGACAAAACATTCTCAACAGCAATTTTTCCAGCTCATGCTGGTACACAGCGAATGTTTTCCTCTGCTGGTGTTAAGGTTGACCATCATAATGTTAGGCATTATTTGAAGCTCTGCCTACAGCAAATTGGAAGAAAGCATGCCTGGTGTAACATTTAAACACTTTTATAGTAGTTTTAGATTATTTATAGCTGGCAGCACGGATTTAAAAGTATAATGCAATGAATTGTGTCCTTCACTCAAACACATTTGTATATTGTTCATCACTAGAGATATTATAAAAGTCAATTTTAGGTACTAAAATGTGAATATGGCTGATTAATAATTCAGCCTGAAGGACAGAACAAGTGTTGGTAGCTATGGCCTCTCAATTAAAATAATATATTTCCATATGACTCTTAAACATCTGGGAACTAAGGAAGAGAGTAGAATAACTCCATTAAAGTAGCCAATACAGTATATCATGCCAGGTGTCAGGATTAAAAGGCACAAAAGCCAGAATGTTATAGAATCTGAAGAATAAATATTTGTCTCTGTAATTTTCATCAAACACATTTTCAAGTTTATTTTGATTATTCTCTATTTTCTAATCCCCCACTCAACAGGCATTAACTCATGATAAAATTATAGATAATTCATGAAAAATATTTTAATGATAAAGTTAAGCATCTTAAATTATGTGACATATTTTCCATTTTATTTCTTTATAAAAATGACCTTATATACCAAAATCTTTCTGTGTCATGATTTCAAGGGTATAAAATAAGATCCTGCCAAATAACTCTTTCATACTTCTACATATTATTTTTTATTTTATGCAGTTTCTTTAGTGGAAGATATTCTGTCAATTTTTTAATTAATGAAAGATACACTTAGATAATAAAGGCCAACTAATTCATATATTACCTACTGAGTGCCAGGCATTAGTCTAAGCACTTCACATATATACTGTATTTTTTGGACTATAAGATGTACATTCTCGCCCTGGCTGGTGTAGCTCAGTGGATTGAGCGCGGGCCTGGGAACCAAGCAACCATGGTTCGATTCCCAGTCAGGGCACATGCCTGGGTTGCAGGCCAGTTCCCATCAGGGGACTCACAAGGGGCAACCATACATTGATATTTCTCTCCCTCTCTCCTTCCCTTCCCCTCTAAAGATAAATAAATTAAAATCTTAAAAAAATATGTACATTCTCCCCCAAATTTGGGAAGAAAATGGGGGTGCATCTTATAGTCCGAATGTAGCCTTACATTTATGTTGGTGAAATATTATATTATTTATGTTATTAAATGTTTTACCACATTTTTTGCTTCAAAATTCTTTTTCCTCCTCTAAAACCTAGGAGTGTCTTATGGTCCAAAAAATATGAGTAATCTCTTTTAATTCCCACACTAGGACTTTGAGACTACATTACAAACGACAAAATTGAGGCATAAACTGACTAAATGGTTTGTCAAGTGACACAGTGAAAGACAGAATAGAAATTCAAATCCCAAGATCCACTTCAAAGCCTGCCCTCTTTATTATACTGGACTGCTTCTTAGAAGTACGCGCTGGCCTCAAAAGAAAGAAGGAGACTCAAATTCACAGATTCACAGTCACTGGGTCACAACCGCTGATAGAAATGTTTTTACTTGGGAGGGGGACCCTTTGGAAAGAGAGAAGCAGGGTTGTTTTTTTTTGAACAGTATGTTTATTTTTTTTAAATATTTCATTTATTTATTTTTAGAAAGAGGGAAATGGAAGGAGAGAGTTAGAGAAATATCAGTGTGTTGTTGCCTCTCACATGGCCCCCACTGGGGACCTGGCCCACAACCTAGGCATGTGCCCTGACTGGGAATTGAACCAGCGACCCTTTGATTTGCAGTTTGCGCCCAATCCACTGAGCTACACCAGCCAGGGAGAGAAGCAGTTTTGATACGTAAATGGGGAAAGGCTAGAGGCTCCCCCAGATGTCTGGGGGAGCACAAGGTTTTGATTTCGTGGTACGGATAGCAAGGGGAGAATTAGGAGGAGAAGTAGTGAAAAAAAAAAAGGCAAACTTGGGCATTTCTCTCTTTGCCTGAAGACAGTCCTGTACTTCTTCTGCTTCCTCTTGTTTTTGTTGAAAGTGGACAGGATTCACTGTATTCACATTGCCAGAGGGAAATGTGCTGATTTTATGGTGAAGTTCAGAAGTGTCGCTGAAAAACTCAGGATTCCATGTATAAAAAAGATCCATACAATGGATTTTGAGAGACTAAATGTCAGATTTTGCCCCTCATGTGTATTTCCTATGTGGTACTGGGGATAACATTCCCACATGTAAAATTAGAATAGTAATAGTCACTTCACTGGTTTATTTAGAGTTTTAACAAGGTAGTATTTGCAAAGCATCAGATAATACCTTTTTATACATGAAAACTGAATAAATGGCAGCTCTTGTTATTATAAGCTCACATTTCTTTATTCATGTCTTTAGATCCCACGGTTCACCTAATGCAAGTGTGAACAATATAATCTTAATGATGCAAATACTTGATCTGGTTAAAAAAAAAGCCAAAAACTTGTACCTTCATCTTTCATAATTGGAATCATATTTATAAGACTTATTTCATCTACAGAACTGATTTGTTGTTTCAAAGGGGGGAAAAGTAAGAAAAGAATCACAGTGATATTTACTTATCTCCCCCATTTCCCACTGTGGGATATTGAAAGCACTTAGTTAATGGATTATACTCTAAATGTCAACCCAGAGAAAAGCCTTTGAGGTTTGTCCAAGTGGTATGAATATGTTCACGTGTCAAATGCCCAGTTCTAAATACCGAGGAATAACAGAAATATCAAAGCCATGGATTATCATCAAGAAACTAAAAAGTATTTTTAAAGTGCATGCCATTTTTGAAGACAATGTCTTAAATATGAAATAGAAACTGCTTAGCTATGCCAACATTCTACTTCTGATCTTCTGTTTAAACATCCCTTATGATATTATCTGTTTGAGGGTGCAAGGAGCAGCAATCACCAATACTAACCTCAAACATCATGCTCTACTAAGCCCACCATTTTCATTTGCAAGGATGTTATTTTGAAAATCTTCTAAAAATTCATTTTGTCTGCCAAGGGAGAGAACTCAGGGGAATTCCAAACACTGAAATTGTCTTAGAAAATACAATGAGTAACTCCGCAAATTATACGTACATTGAAAATGCAAAGGAATGGAAATTATTATTCTTTCCTTGTTACATGATTAATAAATGAAAAATTTTAGAGATGAGATAGGCATCTATGATCTCCTCCCAACAATGGTGAACGATTTATTACTCAGTTGATTATTTATGGGGTTTATATGAGTATTTCCTCTAGGTTTCTCCATGATTTCAGAACAGAAAGATAAATAAATATACCAATGAAAATTTCTGATAAAGACTTGTCAAATTATCATCACTGAGAATTAAGTGTATTTTTCCTGTACTTGAAACATTTATTAGTAGTTCTTTAATTAAAATTGTATGTAAATGTAATCAAATCAGAGGAAACGAGTCTCTTGCAGTTTTACAGGAAGAATGAGCAGAAAAGTAGGTTTTTATAACTGTTATTAAAATGTTACCACTGGAAAGTAGTGTATTTGTTTTTTATGACTACTGTATCAAATTAAAAAAAAAACTGGAGGACTTAAAACAACAAAATTGTTTAGCATCTCATAGTTCCAGACACTGGAAATCCAAAATCAGTGTGTTTTCAGGGCCATGATTCCTTTGAAATCTATGAGGGAATCAGCCGTACCTCTCTGAGCATCCGGTGGTTTGCGGCAATCTTGGGTGCGTGTTAGCTTGTAGATGCATCACTCCAATCCCTCGTCTCCGCGTGGTGTTTGTACTTTGTGTCCTCACTGGGTCTTCCCTCTATGCATGTCTGTCTTTGTTTCCAAGTATCTTCTTTTTATCAGGATACCAATCAGTAGCATTGGGGCCCATATCAATGACCTGATTTTAACTTGACTACCTATGAAAAGGCTCTATTTCCCAATAAAGTCACATTTTGGGGTACTGAGCATTATGATCTCAGTATTTTAGGGGGCGGAGGCACACAGCTCATCTAATTACAACTGGTATTGGAGAAAACCCTATAATTTTGAATGTTATTTTTGGGGGGGTGTTTTTTTTATGAACCATAAATATCCTGATGTTATGCTTGCCTACATTAAAAATGTTAAAATATATTTGATTCAATACAAGCAATGAATGAGAGTAAGAGAATTAAAATGATTAGATAAAAACTGTCTGTATTCCTGCTCAGAAGTCAAAGAGCATAGAAAGAAAAAAGATTAAATTTTGACTTTTGTGCAATTCAGATTCTACAACACTTACTTTGTGAAACCACTTTCTGTCATTTGTTTCCACAAATTACATACACAAAATCCTTTAACAATCAGTAAATTTAAATAATTTTTTAAAATTCTCACCTGAGTATATATTCATAGAGAGACAGGAAGTGGGAGAGAGAGGCAGAGGCAGAGAAACACTGACATGAGAAACAGTGATCAGTTGCCTCACATAAATGCCCTGATAGGGGACTGAACCTGCAACCTATGAATGTGCCGTGACCAGGAATGGAACCAGTGACTTTTCTGCAGGACAGCACTCAACCGACTGAGCCACACTGGTTAGGGCTTAAATAAATTTTTAACCTTCTCATACATATGAGTGTTTGTGTGTGTTGGGGAGTGTTAAAGAATAGCATGCTACATCTCTTTTTTAAGATTTTATTTGTTTATTTTTAGAGAGAGAGGAAGGGAAGGAGAAAGAGAGGGAGAGAAATATCAGTGTGTGGTTGCCTCTCATGTGCCCCCTACTGGGGACCTGGCTCACAACCCAGGCATGTGCCCTGAGTGGGAATTGAACCAGAGACCATTTAGTTCACAGATTGTGCTCAATCCACTGAACCACACCAGCCAGGGCTGTCGGTTTTTCAGGATATCTTGAAGTGTCAAACAATTAGAGTTGGAAATTGACTTCAACAAGTATTTCCCAATCAAATACTTATATGCTGAACACATCCTCCCAGCCCACCTCAGATTTCAAGTATCATTGGTGGATAGTTCACACTGTCCCTCTCTGTGACTTTGAGGCTCGTCCCCACCCCTCAAATGTGCAGGTGTTTGCTCAGGTCAGTGTGCCTGTCAACTTCATCATTTTAGAAATAAAATTGCTGCCTTTTCTTCAAATATACACTCAAAGACTACTTTTTATAGGAATCTGAACACTGAATGAGATTTTGATGAAACTTAATATGCATTCTTGGAATAAAGTACAAAAATAACTTATTTATTTACCAAATAAACATAAGAAATTAATCTATATCAACCTTTTTAAACTCCCCAAAGAAAAGGTTATAAAGATAGATAAATAGACAAAATTATATAAATGTATTCAGAAACATTATACCGATCAATAAGTAAAATTACTAAATTTTCACCGATCACTGCCAAAAGCTATCTAGAATTTTTTTCTCAAGGTATTTTATGAATGTCTTCTAATCATCTGATATTATAGGTTACAATTTGAATTTAATATTTAAGCATTCTAAAATGGTTTTGTAAACTTATTCAAAAGAGAGTTGACAGACTGTAATTTTACAGCAGCTGAGACATGGAATTAACTCGGTGTAGTCTCTGATATGGCCTAACCAATTTGCACAGAAATATCAATCAATACAGAATTCCCGAGGGCTTCCTTTTGTGAGGAAAATGGTCTGCTTGCTTAGGCTTGCCTCCTAAAGTGCTCCAGTTTTCCCAGCAAAGATAGAGTCTTCAGTGTTACCTTGCTGCCTCAGAAGTTTCAGCAGTCCATGGAAAGTGATAGGTGGTTCTGAAAATAAGCCCTGGATCAGAGAAGAGCACTCAAATTATCACTGCTTTTTCATGTGGTGCTGAAACTCAATTGCTTGTCTGAAAAATTGGCAAAGCCTCTAAGACTTGAAAAAAAACACATTTAAGAAGCAGTCGCTGATTAAGAAAATTAGAAGTATAGTCCTTTTATACAAAGTGGATTTCAAACAAAATATAGATTTTTAGTTATTGAGGAAAATACTGGTTTGGGATTTTAATGCTCTAAATTTTCCAAATCATAACAAGGTTTACAAATATTTGTACTACTATTGGAATCTTCTAAGAGATTAACTATAGCTTATTTTTTACTAGTTATTTTTATTATATTTTGTCTCTAAGTTAACTCTTTGTTGGGTGATTATTTCCCAATAAACTAGGGTTTGCTTTATTACTCCTAGTAAAGATTTTGTGGAATAATGGGATATGCATGTATTTTTAATTTAAAATTTCTACCAGCCTTTCTTTCATTTAAATAGTTGAGTTCTCCAGTAGGCAGAGGAGGTTGATTACTTAGGTATTTATGTACAAGAAAAATATTCTCTTATATCACACTGGGAATTTCCAGATATCTTAGAATGATCACTTTGGCAAAAGCTTGTAGCCGAGATGTATTTAAACTAATGAAAGCTAGCATATACGTAATGTCTGTGGTGTACCAGGGCTATAATGTAACATTTGCTGGATAATTACTTGTTGATGGGCTGTTCTGTTCTTATAAACGTTTAACAGCACTCCTGCCCACTGTTCAATAGATGCCTGTGGAAACTTGTTTCTCCTTTGTGACAGTCAAGTACATTGTCAGGCATTTGCAAATGTCTTCCAGGGAATAAACTTTCCCTTTGGTTGAGAATCATTGTCTTACTAAATCATTTTTAAAGATTTTATTTATTTATTTTTAGAGAGAGGGGAAAGGAAGGAGAAGGAGAAAGAAAACACAATGTGTGGTTGCCTTTTAGGCGCCCCCTACTGGGGAACTGGCTGGTAACCCAGGCATGTGCCCTGACTGGGAATTGAACTGCAACCCTTCAGTTCTCAGCCTGCGCTCAATCCACTGAGCTATGCCAGCCAGGGCAAAACCTGGACATTTCTCTGAAGTGCCATTACTTCATTTCTAACATCATGCCCATGATAGAGAAATGATGAGAAAAAACGTGCAGTCTAAGTTTCCATGTAACAGTAGATTATGCACACAATCAGGGAGAATGGTTTTTAAAAAAAGAAACAAAAAAATCTCACAAACACATGGATTTATGACATGATTATAAAATAAAAAGTGAAGATACTGGTCATTAATGTGAAGTCACCCTGACATTAGGCTCTTAAATCTGATCAAATTTTAAATATAAATACTTTGACACCTTTACAGAAATTCCTTAACTCTCAGAGAGTTCCTCTGTTACTACATTTGTGTGGAATCAGTTGGGGAAAGCCAAAGTTTTTTAACACTGTTGACAAGAGGTATTTTTCTATAGCCCTTAGAGAATTAATCTTCTATTATTCAACTAGAGAAAGAAAGGAGGGAGGGAGGGAGGGAGGGTGAGGGAGACAGAGAAAGAGCATAAGAGAGAAAGAGGGATAGGACACTAAGAAAATTTATCATTCTCTCAAGACCTCTCTGCTGGTGTTTCACTTTTTATGAAAATGACATCATCTAAGTGGCCCCAAAGGTCTTCCTTCCAAAATTGTCTATATTTAGAACTGAACGACACAGAAAACATGACAGAACAGTTAAAACCCCTCTCCTTTATGAGTTGGAGCAGACCAGGCTATTAAGTAAGCATGCAGCCCTGGCCAGGTAGCTCAGTTGGTTGGAGAGTTGTTCCATACACTGACAGGTTGAACGTCAGATCCCCAGTCACACATACCTAGGTTGTGGCTTTGAGTCCTGACTGAAGTATGTACAAGAAGCAACTGGTCAATGTTTCTCCCTCTTTCTTTCTTCCTCTTGCCCCTTCCCCTCTCTCCAAAATAAATGAACGTAGCCTTGGGTGATGATTTTTTTAAACATAAAAATTAACTTTAAGAAATTTTCCTTCCTCTATCAATAGTGGCCATTTAAAGGAGCATTTAAGCATGCTTCAAACCGTTTCTGAAATTTTCTTAGAGATAGACATGCAGATAGCCTCACAACAGACCAAGGGCATTTCTCATTCTTCCACACAGTTCCCCCATTAATAGGATAATGGCAGCCGCCATAAGGAGGCTGAAGCAGCTTTGTGTTTGGGAGTTGATTTCCTCCAGACTTGACTGGTGGCTTTGGTGCTTGTGCTAATCAGATAACTTCTGAACTTTGAGGCTTTGAGTGATGAAATACTGCTTTGTAGCCCTTGATTCACTGTGTTATCATGTTAACCATATGTACTGTGGCACCAGTTATGAGCCAATCATTCTAGCAGGCATTGTCATAAATAAGGAATGATATGTATTATAAGTAATGTAATATAATTAGACTATAATATACTAAGTAATGGACCAAGATGTACAAAGGAGTGTCTTAAAAGTGAGTGCGTAAGTATGGAATGGTTCTATATGGAGGAGAGATTTGTCTTAGGTCACTTGAATCAGAGATGGTTTCATGGCCAAGCTAAGCTTTGAATGTGGAGTTGAAAGAGAGCAGAATTATACATGGTACAGGAAAGAGCATAAATAAAGACCTGATGTCACATAGGAAAGAGAGAGAGAGGAATGAGGGGGAGGACAATGAGGAGGAAGAAGAGGGAAGGAAAGAAGGAAGGAAGGAAGGAAGGAAGGAAGGAAGGAAGGAAGGAAGGAAGGAAGGAAGGAAGGAAGGAAGGGAAGGGAAGGGAAGGGAAGGAAGGGAAGGGAAGGGAAGGGAAGGGAAGGGAAGGGAAGGGAACTCAATCATTTAGATAGGAGAGGTTGATCTGAGTTTCCTAATGAGGAAAGAGACTGACAATATAAAAGTAAAAGAGATAAATAAAATGTTGCCTCTAACACAGGGGGTAAAAGCTCACCTAGGTTGTTGGGTCATAATGAGTATTGGCTCTCTGAAAGTGCTGTCCCCAGACCAATGCTATTGGTCTGGGGACAGCACTTGAGACCTTGTTAGATCAAGGCATCACTTGAGACCTTGTTAGAACTGCAAATAGAGGCCTCCACAGCTTTTTAAACAAGACCTTAAGTGATTCTGATACTGAGTCTAGTTGGGGAACCACTGATCCATGGTGTCAGATGAATATGAGAGAAAAGACTAGAGTCTTATCTGGAAAAACACTGACCTAAGTTAGTCCCCTAAACTAACATAAATTCAAACTAAGTAAGTAGTTCCTAAAATTCAAATGAGTAGAGATAGGTATAGAAATATTTAAAAAAAAGATGGATTTGTGAGACTTGGAAGAAATTGCTTTTTAGGGTTTATTTGACACCTAAGTGGGTCATTCATAAAATGGTTTGATGGGGTTGATGGGCAAATGGTTGCCTAATTATATTTTCACTCTAAGAGTCTGAAAAAGGTTTTCAAGCATTATATTGAATATTAAATTTAAAAAAAAAAACTGTAGGCTCCTGCTACTAAACCATATTATCCACCCATAAAGTTGATGTAATGGGGGATTATGTAGAGGTAATATATTGCACATTTGTCAGTGTTTCCTTTGCATTTCTTTTAAAAAATATGCATACTTAATTTAAATACACTGACATAGATGAGATCGTTCCTCACATTTTTATGCTGCTGTTCTGGGAAAGTAAATTATGCCGTAATAAAAAATAAGTAATTGCTTCTTGTGTTTAATTGATTTTTTTATAGAAATTACAATGCAGATTTGATTAAAGGAAGATAGTGCATTACCTACAGTTGCTTCACAAGACACGTAATGGTATGAAAGAGTGCCACCCAGCCCAGAAATTATGCCATAATTTTGCCTGAATGTGTTGAGTGGGAGATATTTAGAATTCTTTATGACTTATAAACACTGTAGAATGTTTCTTTTCCTATCTAAGGCAGGATGATAAGGAGATCTATTTCACAGACATAATACGTCTTGACTATTAAGTTGTAGAATCCTTTGAGGGGAAAGAACTAATGGTAGATTTTAAATAAGAAAAAGGATTGTGAGTGTTATACTGACAAATGAGGCACCTTGTAACAAGGTCATTCCTGAAATTTGTCAAGTTAGGCTTCGTTTGAGTCAGATGTGTCAAAGAAATCTCAAAAGTACCTACAAAAAAGATTAGATTCTAATTCTTGTTCTACTCCTACACTTCACAGCCTTGGCCTAGTGTTGAGATTTTGGGCTGATTCATTCTTCATTGTAGGGCTGCCCTGTGCATTGGTGGGGTGTTAAGCAACATCCCTGTATCTATCCACCAGTTACTGAGAGCACTGTCACACACATACACACACACATACATCCCAGGTCTCACAACCAAAAATGTATCCAGACACTGTCAAATGTCTCTAGGGCGCAGGCGGCGAACACAAAGCTTGCGGGCAGAATCCGGCCCTTCACCTTGTTTTATCCGGCCCCACACTTTGTTTCTACCTGGTGGCAGCCCTGAGCTCTCTCTTAACTGTTAAGGAGTAGTTACATTTATGTTACAGAACAAGAGGTCCAAGGGAGGGGCAATACAATATTTGGCCCACCTAGGGATGCCAAAAACTGCTACACAACAGGGGCCCCTCCCAAGGACGGTATACTAGTATCTACTGGGCTCTTCTGTCCGCCGCCAATTGGAAAGACATCTCTCAATGCCAGAGATTTGGGAAAAGAAAACAAAATGTTTATTTAATGCTATTCAGGCCTAACGCCACCACTAAAATAGTAAAGTCCTTTAGGGCATACACCTACACCCGCACAGCTCCCACTTCTTCCACTGTCCCACTCCGGGTACTGTAAATCAGGAAAAGAGCACACATCTGTGTTGCAGGCTGCTGGCACCGTCAGCTGTGTCACCGTGCAGGCAGGATCTCTCTCTAGTTAATCCAAAGTACTGTGGTACCCTTTCATGGTCTACTGGCATGAGTTCTTTGTACCCAGTTCCAGTCAAAGTCTCTCCTGCTTTCCAGGTCATGCGGCCAAAGGGGGCACCCCAAAGCCGAGTGGGCCTCTTCTACCAAAGCTGCAGAGATCCGCACTCTACCAAAAGTGTGTGTCTTTCTTCTTCACCTGGCTGCAGGGATCTCCATTCTGGCAAAGCTGCGTGGTTTTCCCTTTCACCTGGGCAGTTCTCACCTCATGTCCCGGAGCCTATCTTTTCCAAGCTCTCACACAGGCACCTCTCACTCAGGGGCGCAGCCCCTAGTTACATCCTGAGTCCCAAGTCTACTCCCTTCTTCCTGGCTCAAAACCTGGCCACCGCTATTTAACATATCTATGAAACCAGTTAAAGGTTATAGATATGTTAAATAATCATTCCAGAGGTTAGTTGCAGAACTGTTGCTATGCAAAACAGCTCTCAATGGCCCTGCTCCATTCGTTCCCTCCCCCTTGGGGGTGAGGACATCTTATGTGTCTCTCCAATATTCCTATACACTTTGAATTCTAGACACCATTCCAAATCTTTTTGGGGGCTCCCCTGGCTGCACCCTGTATCATTTACACAGTCCTAAAATTACATTCAGCCCTTTGAAGGCAACTGGAAGGCTGATGTGGCCCCTGGTGAAAGTGAGTTTGACACCCCTGCTCTAGGGTCTCAAAATTGTTCTGAAGACAGTATTGCTGCTATATTTCATTAAAATATTAGCTGAAAAATTTTCTGGTTTAAAGACCAAGCGAACCTTCGCATGGAAGTCATCTAGGATGATTCCACTTCTCAGGCTCAGGGCCTTTTTAGAGTTCCAGGTTCTTTTACACATTCTTCTTTCTATCTTGTGATAAATACTAGGAATTTAGGATACCCTGTTATTTAATGCTACCCTCATTTAATAGGTCCTTTCAGTGTGTTTTTGTTGTTGTTGTTGTTTCTTTGTTTATCTTTTATTTTATTGTCTGTTTATCCTTCCCAAGCCTGGTGTGAAACAGGAAAGTCTCCTCAGTTGCATCTTTCTTTAATCCTTGAAGGGACAGACAGACCTCTTTGTATTCAAAAGATTTTTTTTTTTTGCTAATTCCCATGATAATAAAATCAGGGGATAAAAAAGGGGACAAATAAAGAGCTTCAAAATCCTTTGGAGCTCTTACAGTAGTGGTTCTGGATGAATGAAAGTCCTACTAACTTTTGACCTCTTCTTGCAGATTGAAGGGTTAGCTCATAAAACTCAGCTCCTTACTTTACCTTCAGTGAAGGTTAAGTGGAACCTCACATCAAAGATGGCCCTGCTGCCTCATTAAGCATGAAGGTGTCAAAGCAGATGACGAGTGGTCTTAACTCCATGGGCTTTAACACCTCATTGATGACCACACAACTGAGAGGCTCCATAAGTCTTCTGTCTTAAGCAAACATAGTTTGTTTCTCTGGGCATTTCCGTACTATTGACAATTGTGTACTTTTTACTTATACCATTAACTAGTGTGGGCTTTCATCAAACATTAACCTTAAAAAGTTTATTTTTGTTGCTTTTTCTACAATTCCTTTATTATAAATAGGTGCTGGACATCTAGAAAAAACTGTTTTTTCCTAGATAAAAATCATATCAATTTCCCCCCAATTTTTTTTGTCTTATCATTTACATGGTTGGAGAGAAGCATCTATTATTTATTGATGCCAAAGTATAATTTGCCTTCCTACCCACGCAATGCTCAGCTCAACATCTGAGCATTGATAGACTCTCTGTTAATGTAAATTTGCACTAGGAAGGGGGCCAACATTAGAAACACTGATAGCCGGGCTCAAATCCCAATTCTCCTGATCATAGCTTATGTTACTTTGGATAATTTCTTATGTTTTAAGTTCTTGTTATGTACAATGAGTATAGTATCTATCATAGAGAATTGCTGACAAATTTAAATAAATTCATTTTTATTGAATGAATTTTCATAACATTATATTATTTCATTTGATCTTAACTAACCACTGACCCTTTTCTTGTGATATATGTTTTCACTGTCAGTATAATTCAAGAGATTATACCTTTTTTATTAATAATATTTCAACAAATTTATTTCTTATTCAAGGTTTAATTAGCCTTCTCTTTTATATATACAGTGAATACCAATGTCTTCCCTTTTCATTTTTCTCTTAGGATACAAATTCCTCTATTATATTAGCATAGAACTGAAAAGACAAGACCATCATGGGATTATAATATCAGATAACAGAGTTCAGGCCCATTTAGTTCTAGACCCAGGGGATAAAATGGTGATAAAGATAAACATGGCTCCTGCCTCATGGACTTATAGTCTTGTAGAGAAGATAGAAAATAAAACAATATTAAGAATATAATAGTCTTTATTATTTTTCTTCTGTCAATTGATGACCGAAGTCCAGATTTATGTTCAACATCTTCACTTTGTAATGACTTCCCACCCTTGCAAACTTGTCTTCTCACACTAATTCTAATTTTACATAAATCTCTACAGAGATTTCGTCTCATCTAGAGTCATTCAGCTAATGAGTTGTAGAACCCCTGACTAATGTTCAAATATTACATTTCAAATGGGATTGGAATTTACATATTCTTTAAGAAATTCTTCTGTTTCTTAGTCTGTGTTGCTGTCTGCATCCCGCACGTCACACTGACAGCCCTGTGTTTTCAGGGCAGGGTGTTTTTGCCTTTAGGTAAAATGAAAACAACAAACATGTTTGTTTTTGGAAGTTTCTATGTGATTCTGGATGGCAAGTGAGATCCAGAACCTTCTATTTGAATTAATCCAACAGTTAAAGACATCTGGAGATTAGAGGTTGGTATAAGGGGCATAATTCCAATTTTTTATCTTTAAGCATACATAGTTATTAACAAAGGTCTTAATTTTGAAATAATTCTTAGTTACCAGCCTGAAGATTATAACTGGGGCTGTGCAAGTTGAATATACTGCAGGGAAACCTTTCTTTCTTACACAAATCTTTTGAATAGATAGGAATGTAATTCATTAATGAGCTATTCTTTAGCAAAGAGGTCTTCAGTAACCTCCAGTGTGCATTTGGCAAACTTAGGGGTGCACATGAAGGTCCAAGCAAAAGGGAAAAGCTGCAAAGCGAGAGGAGAATCTGAGCGAGAAGATGAATCCATGTGCGTCCTTTGGAAGCCAGATGAGCAGATGGTGCTGCTGACTTTCCAGTATGAGAGCTGAGAAACCGCACCATTATTCTCCCTGGGAGAGAAGACCACATCTTCCCTGCATGGAGAAGAGCCATAGATCTACTTACAGGCAAATCCGGGATTTTTAATAGTAAACAGTTCGGAATCTGCTTTAGTATTCCGACTGCTTCTATCCCACAAAGGAACTTCTATTTCCAGTTCCAACTTTAAGATTTTAATTCACATTTAGCTGTGAACTGCCAAGTCCAACGCTCCAACTCTTTGGCCCCATGTCACATGCCTCATCTTAAGCTTTTGTTTTTGTTTTAACCACTTTTGATTGTATTCACTGCTGGAACAAATAACAGCATAAATCTAGTTCCAGTTACTGTTTTTCTTTTTTATCTGTTAAGATTTAATCTTGTTTAGAAAGTTGACAAAAAAAGAAAGAAAAGCTCAAAAATCAGGTACCAAGTATATGCAATTTATATTGTGAGTTTACTCCCAAAGCACAAGCTAGTGAGTTTTCTTAGTGGATAATATAGTAACTACTTGAAACAGCACTTCTGTAATGTTTTTGGTTTTATTTTTATATAGAGGAGAATGGGTGCTTAGGAATTAGGATGTTTGGGGGATTCAAAATATTGAGACGAAATTCCTAAAAGAAAGGAAGTTTCAAGTGATATAAAACATAATCATTTCTACTGAGTTATTAAAGCAGCTGCCAATTCCAAATACTACTAGGTTCCTTTGGGTGAAGATTGGACTCCCCAGAGAGGATGACTGGAGCAGACAAAAGAAAGGAGCTGAATGAACTGAATGGGGATTGTTTGACAATTAGGAGGAAACCATGGGACAGGTAGAACTAGTTGCTTTCTGGAAATGATGAGGAGTGAATAAAATGAAAAGCTTGTATCCAGCTTGTTTGGAGCCTTCTAGACCAACAATGCAGGAAAAAGTGAAGGACCAGTTTTGCAGACATATTAGTCAAGGCCAGTATGTCAGCACCAGCAGCACAGGTACATAACAATGGACTGAAAAAAGACTGATCCTGCCCTGCCTTGCAAAATTACACATCCAAACTATGAGCATGGAGAATTTAATGTTCTAAAATGATCCTTCTCCATTTTGCCATGTGTGGTAAGGCCCAAATTTGAGTACCTTATCTTTTCTGTAATTGGGTATCTTAAACGAATGGCAGTTTTCTTCCATACTTTCCCTATGTACTGATTATTTGAGAAAATAATTATTTTAACTAAATTGGCTAGCTGTTTCTTAGATTCTGATCTATCAGCTGTCCATAGTTTAATCTTTTTTCCACATTCCTTCAGAATCTGTGTGTTTATTCTATTTGTATGCAAAGTTTCCACTCATTAACATTGCCGCCCACTGTCTCAGAAAGGCACTGCTGTAATTTTCAGTTTGTTTCAACTTTGGGATTATTTATTTTAGAAGATTCTTTCCTCCTGTAGCATGAAGCAATTTTAATTTTATTGTCAAAGGATGAGAGACGTAGGCGTTATTTACAGTGGCGATTGCTCTGTGGCTGAGATTGAATGGAGCTGGAATCTATTTAAACTTGTATTGTGCTTGAGCGATGAGACTTCAATGAATCTTTGTTAAACCCTATCACTTCATGGTTGCATTTAATAGAAAGAGCCTTTTTGGATATCACAAGCATGTCGTATTTGCCCTTTATCTTATTGCCTGTATGTGGAGGAGTTGGCAGTCATGAATCAGGCTTTGGGTCCAAGCAGCAGCTAGATAAAGATACATCTGTCTGTATTTATATAGAAAAGTATAAAAGTGTATAAGATGTTATATTATAAAGTAAACCTTCAGCTGTTTTAGAATGTATGAAATTCCTTAAAATGCTTGTTTTCATTTTAATCTTCAGGCCTTACTTTAAGCTATCCCCTTGCCTGAAACATGCTCTCCTTCTCCCACTCATTCCCCCACCCTTGAATTCTTACCGCCCCGCTTTCCACGTATTTCTATATCCCTGTTACCCATTAAGGAGTTATCCTATGTAGCACCTTTACTGAGAAACTTCTCATGACCACTCGAGCCTTCAGTTATTCTTATCAAAGGGGTAATGGCTGAGTTTACTTCTCTAATTTACACTTCTGCATTGTAACCTCCTTACTGATAGGATGTCCCTTAGACATACAATGGATGGCAACCATGCTTACCATCATTGTTTGGTTTAGTGGTTCAATCTGTATCTTATTCTCAGGAGTAATCTCATTTGTATGGGATTCTCAGGAGTAATCCCAAATCAGAGGAGTAAGCCCCTCTGATTTGAGGGTCTTTTTTCAAGGGTTGGCTAGCTCTCTTTCTCTGTCCCCCCTCTCTCTCATACACACACACATATGCTCACTCACATTTATTCATAAACAATTTTCCAGTAGTAGATGTCTAGGAAACAAGAACCTGCGAGGTTATAGCCGTTACCCAAAACCGATGACCTTTTCCTTATCTACTGCATCACACTCCCATAAATAAGCTTTGTGTTCAACTGTTATCAGCCATTATTACACTCCGAACAGAAAGCTCCTGGCAAATTGTGCTTAAAAAAGAGTGAGGAAGACAGTGATGCAGATAAGGTAAAACACCCCAGTGAAAAAGCAGTACTTACTTCTTTCTATTTTGGAGCACAACACTTTGGGGATTTTTATAAACTCATAGAAGATCAGTACACAGGAATCTGCACGGCACTTCCCTTTACATTATGTTATCTAATCTTGTGGCGGTCCAGAGAAGTGCTGAGATGTCCATTTTTAGACAGAACTGAAGATCTTATACTCAGAAAGCTTCAGGCCAGGTCACCAGTGCCAAAGGCAATTCTCCTTTGCTTCTTAAATGCTCTTACTCAGGAAAAATGACCAAATCATCATGTCCTCAGGGAGAAAATTATTTTATGTTAAATTAAGTGGTACATTAGGTCAGAGGTTTTTCTGTTTTCTTATTCTGGTTGTTTTTCTAAAGTGTGCCCGAGATCCATAGGAGAGATACTTGGATGTGCTGGGATGTGTTTCCGAGTATTACTAGAGTCTGTGGTCCCAATGGTTAGAGCACACAATGATTTTCTTCACGGAACTCCTCAAAGGTGGAGACAGCAATATCTCTGTTCAGTTTTATTAAGGTAACTTCCTTCTTTTCTTATTCCCCATGGGTGTTTTCCCATGTGTGAAAGTACTAATGTTAAAACAGCCACACTATGTGCACAGACAGATGCTGTAAGTGCATCCGTCTTTGCACATCGTGGCTTGCCACACAGGTAGTGAGGCCATTCTGTCACCTTTAATTGAAAGCACACAAACAAAAACAAATGAAGACATTTCCATCTCTTATGTGATTTTAGCCTCATGTCCTATTACATTGTCTGCCTCTAAGCAGATTGACTTATCGAATTTGAGAGAAGTGTGTTTTACCATTTGTAATTCTTTTGCAGATATTAGTATAATTAAAACACAATAGTATCTAGGTATTAAAAGCACAGGTGGAATGCAATAATATGGGAGACAACAGGAGGGAAATTGCCACACAAACTATCTTGAGTACACGCATGCACACACTCCTGCACGCGGGCACGTAGACCTTTGATGCTTCAGATCAAAACTGAAACTATTTTTAAGCAGGCAGAAGAATAATCTACTTGCCAATTCTTCTGCAAGGACTATTGAAATCCTATAATCTTACTTGTCTTTAACTCGATGGGGCTGTGATGGAATACAGATAAAGGAAAGATCGTTATTGCTCATTTTTTCCGTTTATGAAATTCTGTCCAAAAACCTAGGCGCCATGTTGCCAGGTGCTGAACAAAATGCGCTCAGAGCTTTCTTCCATTTCTTTTCTTGAAATTGGTAGTTATGGAGAGTGCGAATGAAGCCTTTTATAGCCTGGCATTTAAACTGAGCCAGTTTGTTATAGAGGTGAATAGAAACAGATTTCGTGGTGTCATTTTCAAAGAGCCCCTTTTCATTTGGAGACAGACTCATGCCACACTTTTGTGTTATATCGAAAGCTCTCATTAGGTGCATAAGTGGTTTCCTGATATTAGAAATTGGGTTTCTAAAATTAAAAGTTTATATTTCTTTACAAAATCTTCTCAGATTACTGACATCACATCCCAAGGTTTCTTGAATCTTTCCGTAGTCATTATTTTTATTCTGCTCCTTCTGACATCTCCTCTTTCTCCCACTCTTTGTGTTTGGCAGTTTCAAGGTATAAGTGCAAAGGCCTGTCTGAGTTGATGCTGGAGGAGGGCCCAGGTGTGGCTTCTGCCCAGCACTGGGGAGAGAGGCTTACAAAAAATAGACTTGGCTATGACACAGCCTCCAGAGATGAAAATAGATTTCTGGATGCAATAGTGTGGCTGATCCAGTCACAACTCTAGAGTAGTCTCCTTGGCAACAGATGTCACTCCTTGCTCTGCAATTCCCTTGTGCAAGAAACTCATGTACCTACCCAGTTTCATCCTAGGAAGCAACCAACTAAAAGCGGCCTTTATGTGCCTCTCTACTTCTGAGTTTCTGCTTTTCCAGGACTTTGTTTCCTCATTGCTTCTTCTTACTGTCTTCTCTCTGCATGTGTTCTAGATTTCACATCTTTCCACAGCGCCCTCTGTGTTAGTCAGCTCAGGATGCTATTAAAAAATACCACAGACTAGGGGCCTTAAACAACAGAATTTATTTTTTCACAGCTCTGGAGACTGGAAGTCCAGGATTGAGGCAGCCCTTGGGGATAGTTTCTGTTGAGACCTCTCTTCCTGGTTTAAAGACAGCTGCCTTCTAGCATGTTCTCATAAGGCCTTTCCTCTGTGTGTGTGTAGAGGGGGGAGAGGCAAAGGGGGCGGAGAAAGACTAAGTGCTGGTGTTTCTTCCTCTTCTTTTTTTGTGAAAGATTTTATTTATTTATTTTTAGGGAGAGAGGAAAGCAGGGAGAGAGGGTAACAAGCATCAGTGTGTGGTTGATCCTAGTTTGTCCCCTCCTGGGGACCTGAACCACAACCCAGGCCTGTGCCCTGACGGCATCAAACTGGCGACCCTTTGGTCAGCACTCAGTCCACTGAGCCAAACCAGCCCGGGTTTCTTCCTCTTTTTATAAAAACACTAGCCTATCTGTGCAGGGCCATTAAGACACCATTTAACCTGCATTACTCCCTTAAAGGCCCTATCTCTGAATATAGTCACATCAGAGGTTTGGGCTTCAACATATGAATTTAGGGGGAGACACAATGGAGTTCTTAACATCCTCTGATGGGTCTCCCTTTCATCTGTCCCAGTAAAAGGGATCTCGGTGTGTATACGGTGTCCCTGTTAGGGGCTCTCCCGTCCTTTCTGGGCCCTTGTCCAGGTCTTCATCATATCTGTGGTACCCTACATCATTAGCCCCCTATTGGTTCTCCCTGTTTATTATCCTAACTTCATTACGTCCTTAACAAGCCTTCCTGAAAAAGAAATATGATTTTTTCCACACTCAATTCTAAAGACTTTTGATAATTTCTCATCATACACAGGTTAAATATCAAGTTTTGTAGTATGAGTGTATGGTCTTTCATGATCTCTTTGTCATGACCATTTCTCTAGTCGCTCTCCTTCCACTCCTCATCCAAGCTTTCAGCCTTAGTAATTATGAATCGCTGTGCTTTTTCACACTCATTAAGCTTTTTCATGCTTCCATTTCCTCCACCTGGAACATCCTCCACATTCTTCTCTAGGATCACTCCTAAGCATCCATTGTTTATACTGCCGCCTCCTTCCAGAACACTTGTCCCTGGAAACCTCCTCTCTGCTCTCATGGAGCCTTATACACATTTATGTCTCATAATTCTGATGAGCTAGTAAAAGCACTTGTTTCTGCATCTGACTCTGACTAAGACATAATAAGGAACTAATTTTTTAAACAGCAGCAGTATCTACTTATAATTTGTTTTGTGTCTCTGGGGCCTAGCACAGTGCCTGATAAGTGGTAGACACCCAGTCATACATTTGTTGAAGAAAACTTCAGTAGATCAAGCAAACTCTCTTTCTCCCCTCCACATACCAACACCCACCCAACACACTCTTTCTCTTTCCCTCTCTCTCTGTCTCTCAACTAAAGAAACGCCCACAGGATTACCTATATACCATTTTACAGACTTTTTTCAGGTTCGAGATCTTAGCAGGAGATGTACTTGACCTGATTCTACAAGCTTTGAATATTTGTTACTTATGTCTTTGAGAAAAGTGATAGCTATTTTCTAAAAATATGGGACGAGGCAAAAGTTAGATGATACAGATTTAGGAATAAGGAACTGGCTGGGTCTACTACCAGCTTCCTTGCCTGTGTGAGTATGTAAAATGGTAACAAATGCATTGGCCACAAATAATAACTACTTTAGTCTAATAATTTTTGTCACAGAATAAGCCAAGAAAGGGATACGAATATTTCTGTGGGGGACTAGTGGTTGATCATACTTCTGCTCTTGGAAAAGAAGCAGCATGTTTATGTATAAGGAACAAAAAGCTACTACTTATATCACCAGATGATTTATGTAGCTCGTGTATGAGAGAGGAAAATGCTCTAAATACCAATTCCCTGTGAGCAGTGGTTATGATGCAGAGAAGGAAGTAGAGGATGCGGTTCCCATGCAGTCTGGGCCCTCCCTTCTCCTCAGAGGTCTGCTGTTGCACCTGTGATTTATTGAAGGGTTCAGAAAATGAGAGTGTCCATGACAAAGTATAAAGAACAGCCTGATCTATGATTTTCTTTCATTTTCCTTGCATTTGGTCTTAGCCAGGAGTACAGCTTCATAGTTCAAATATTCATGGGCCAAGAGCCTAAGAAAACCTCAGTAAGTGCCAAATTAACAGAAGGATCCCCATACAACTAAGAACATCAGTTTATGCCCGCAATTTAAGAAAATCCCCGTGCTCCCTCAGAACCAGGAGATGAGGCTAGTCTTTATTCGATAGTTGAGTAGCCTGAGAATTATGTCAGTAGTTTGTGATGCAGGCTCCGGGGAGAAGCACTTAGCTGGGATTAGGGGTCAGCAGGTGCCATACAATATAATGAAAACTGGCTTTTTAGTACCAGGATTCAACTCCTGTAGCCACTGTTTCCTGCGTGAGCTCAAACAAATCTTACACTTTCTCTGAAATTCAATTTATCTGTCAAATGAGCCCAATAATAATAATTGAATGGGGTCATGGCGAAAGGGAAACAGACCATTGTTTCCACATCTCTAAAGTGCAAATCTCAGAAATATAAAAGAAATTCCAAAGACAATTTGTACAAAGGTTTATCCTTTTTTTCTATAATTATCGCTCAGTGACTTTGCATTTTTCAATATTAGTTGTCCTCTCTCTTGTTTACCAGGTTTGTTTTCAACTCTGATCATTTCCCTCTAGTTCAGAATTTCTGGGAAAGGCTCAGTGGCTCAGTGGATTGAGTGCTGGCCTATAAACCAAAAGGTCACTGGTTCAGTTCCCAGTTGGGGCACATGCCTGGGTTGTGAACCAGGTCCCTGGTAGAGGCAACCACACATTGATGTTTCTCCCCCTCTCATTCTCCCTTACTTCCCCTATAAAAATAAATAAATAAAATCTTAAAAAAAAGAATTTCTAGGAAAGGACCCAAGTTTCTCATGTCAGGTTTGAGAGAACCAACTGTAGCTGAGGGAGAAATAATAATTAAATGCCAGAGAGGAATGCTCTCTGTCCCCTCCCCACCGTCCCTGTGCTTCAGAGGTTCTTATATTTAAGTGAATAAATGGTATGTTACAGAGCTTTATAAACTATACAACATTACCTTTTATTTTTGTGGCTCTTTCTTAGCACAATATGTAAGAGTATAGCAGAGAGTTTCTATAATAGCAGTTATAGATACTATAATCAAACTTTAGGAACTCTCTTTTGTAATATTTAATCTCCCAATTTTAGAAATCACTCATAATTTCAGTGGACCCGTAATTGATTTCTTATTAGAGTTGGATTTTGTAAAGCTTCTTTCACTTTATATCTACCCTCTAAATCAAGAAAAGATGTTTTTAAGTTAAATGTACATTTAATTAAATGTAACTAACTTTAGTTAAGAAGAGCAGAAGAAATTTTCTATTTAATGACCTCATTTTAGGTGGTAAAAATAAAATAATAACGACCAACATTTATTCAGTACTCTCTATGTATCAGGCACATTCAGAAACCATATATGTATATATTTTTAATTCAGGCAAACCTTCCACCGGCTCTAGACAATGAAGGTAATATCCATCAGTGTTCCCATTTTACAGCAGAAGCTACTTAACCAAGTTACTTAACCAAGTACATTGAGCCAGATTTGAAGTGAGGCAGTTTTGTGCTGAGCTTGCTCTCTGAACTAAAATGCTAAAAAATAATTTATTTTCTAATCATATTATGAGAACTCAATGTATAACAAATTATATGGGTAATTGTTTATACAAAGGGAGAATTCTTTCTTTAATCATTTTAGAAAATTCCGTTTTCTGAAATCAGTTTACCCATCACCCACCCTTTCTTTATTTTCCCTATGCTGGCGTGATGTTGTTATGAGGGTGCACAGTTAGGGCCAAGTCATGAACTAAGTGTGAGTGCAGAAAGCTCTTGATTCACTCTTTTTCCTTTCGTTGCAAAACCTTTTCCTCTTTCTGCGTATTTGGGGTGATGTGTTGGCGACAATTTCCCAAGAGTCAGTTGCACTTTGGCATCTCTTGCATAGCAAGACACCCACCGAATGCCCTTTGTCTCCAAACTATCATTTCAAAGAGGCTTTGTTATGAATGTGCTTAGAACATAGATTATCATGTATCTGTGGGTTTGCCTTCATGCATATATAATGTCCTGTATAATAAAAATAATGATATGCTTTGCAGCAAATCTAACCATATTTAATATGTCTTACAAAATATTTGGGAACTCTAGGCTTAGAGTTCGTCTCCTTTAACATAACTCACTGCATGTAGGAGCTATCTAGCTCTCTGTGTATTACCCTGTGGAAAAGGGGGTTTATAGGAACAAAAAATTCTGATACTGTGGTTGCTGCTTTTGCCTTCATCTCAGACCTGGGAATCTGAAGCCTTCATGAAACTGTATCATGTTAACTAGTTAGGTTTCAAATCAGATTGAATCTCACGATTTTTACAGTCCTTAATATTAAGGATTTAAAAATGTCAATCCAGAATGTCTCCTAGGGTAGTATGAGCTAGAGATTACATGCAGTAAAGAGGAGGAAACTCAGGATGATTATAGGAAAAGCAAAAATGATAAAATGCCCAAAGTGGGCTTAACTACATTTTAATGGAAAAATCAGTCATGCCATGCTTGTTGAAAGTAATACATTTTTAAAGCACCAAAACTGATTACTACTTAAAGAATAATAAAAATGAAGAAAATAAATAAAATGTTGTTTTCACATATTGAATAGGAAAAATAAATGAAAATTCAAGTACCCAACAATGAAGAGAACACAAATAGAGTAAGTATAACCCATTGATGATGGAGTAAAACTAGGATAATGCTTTTGGAGGGCAGTTTCAAAGAGCCCAGTAATTGTATTCTAGAATTAGGTAAATAAATCACTAGCAGTATATGTAATGATTTCTCTAGAAATATTTCTCCATTTATATGTATTCAAGAAAATAAAAGTAACCTGGATATGTTAATAAAAACTAATAAACTGATGGACAGTCTACATAATGTATACCAGGCAGGGACCCATTAAAAATTATACTGTGTGACTTCTGCCTAGATGGAGGTGTAGGTGGAAGCACTGTGCCTCCTCCCACAACCAAGTTTAAAAATAACAAAGTTTTAGCAACAAAAACTCAGACAAACCACAGAAAATTGAGCTATATGGAAGTCTGACAACAAGGAACCCTTCAGCCAAACCGGTAAGAGAGGCAGAGCCAGCAGCAGAGCGGGGTTGGGCAGGAAAGATCCACCAGACTGACCCGGGCGCACAACCCAGGTGTGCCAGCAGCCGTGGGCGGATCCCAGGTGTGGAGTAGCGGGCGGACCCACTGAAGGCTGACCATGGTCACACATTGGCATGCAGATAAACCAGTGAAGGAGTGAGAAGTGAGACGGACCATGCAGGCCCCAGTGGCGGGAAGCTGTAGAGGGGACCTCTATTATCCCTCTCTGACCCCGCCCCCACCTACAGCATCACAAACCAACTACCTGGGTGGCCCCACCCTGGTGAACAACTAAGGCTCCGCTCCTCATACCTAACAGGCAGGAACAGATCAAAACATGGCTCAAGAACAACTAAGAGCCCCAGAGCCAATAAATCTAAGCAGTGAAGAAATAGCCAGACTTTCAGATGCACAGTTCAAAACACTGGTGATCAGGATGCTCACAGAACTGGTTGATTTTAGTCACAAATTAGAGGAACATATGAAGGCTAAACTAATTGAAATAAAGGGAAATGCACAGGAAACCAATAGTAATGGAAAGGAAACTGGGACTCAAATCAAAGGAGTGAACCAGAAGGAGGAAAAAGATGACCAAACAGAAAAATATGAAGAAACAAGAATTCAAAAAAATGAGGAGAGGCTTAGGAACCTCCAGGACATCTTTAAATTTTCCAACATCCGAATTATAGGGGTACCAGAAGGGGAAGAGGAACAGCCACCAGTGGAAAGCTTATTTGAACAAATAATAAAGGAGAACTTCCCCAATCTGGAAAAGGAAATAGACTTCTAGGAAATCCAGGAAGCTCAAAGAGTCCCAAAGAAGTTGGACCCTAGAAGGAACACACCAAGGCACATCATCATTACATTAGCCAAGATTAAAATGAAGGAGAGAATTCTAGAAGCAGCAACAGATAAGGGGACAGTCACCTACAAAGGAGTTCCCATCAGACTGTCAGGAGATTTCTTAAAAGAGACCTTACAGGCAAGAAGGGGCTGGAAAGAAGTATTCCAAGTCATGGAAATCTAAAGACCTACAACCAAGACTGCTCTATCCAGCAAAGCTTTCATGTAGAATGGAAGGACAGATAAAGTGCTTCTCAGATAAGATCAAATTCAAGGAGTTCATCATCATCAAGCCCTTATTATATGAAATGTTAAAGGGACTTATCTAAGAAAAAGAAGATAAAAAAGATGAACAGTGAAAGGACAGCAAACTCACAGTTATTAACAAACACACCTAAAACAAGAGGACAGCTAGATCAGGAGCAGAACCATAGAAATGAAGATCACATGAAGGTTTAACAACAAGTAAGTGGGAAAAGGAGAAGGGAGGAAAAGGAACAGAAAATAAGTAGCATAGACGGTAGGTAGAAAATAGATAGGGGGGAGGGCAAGAATAGTAGGGGAAATATAGAATCTAAAGAACTTGAGACACGTGGTCATAAACTAAAGGGGGGGAATCATGGAGGAGGGGGTGTGCAGGGTGGAGGGGAATGAAGGGGGGAAATAGAACAACTGTAATGGCATAATAAATAAAATATATTTTAAAAAAAAGAAAAAAAACTATACTGTGGCTGTGGATGGTGTGGTTCAGTGGATTGAGTACCGGCCTATGAACTGAAGAGTTGCCAGTTCAATTCCCAGTCAGTGTCACGCCTGGGTTGTGGGCCAGGTCCCCAGTAGGGGGGTGTGAGAAGCAACCACATATTGATATTTCTTCCCCATCTCCTTCCCTTCCCTTCTCTCTAATAATATATAAATAAAATCTCAAAAAGAACTGCATTGTGAAGGAGTGTTTATTGCCATGTAAAATAATTCAGATATACTAGTAAGTGAAAAGAAAACATTTCACATAAATATGTATAAGATATTTGCATTTTTATTATAAATGTATATGTATAAACAGGCATAGTCTTTTTCACTTTAATTTTATTGGTTTTATTTTTACTGAGATAGAATTGACTTAATATTGTGTGAGTTTAAGGTGTATAGCATTACTGATTTGATACATTCATATCCTGCAATATGATTACCACTGTAGTGTTACTAGCACCTCTATTACCTCATGGGATTAAGATTTTGTGTGTGTCTGTGTGTGGTGAAAGCAACTCAGATTTAGCAGCTTGGCACCTTTGAAGTTCATACTACAGTGTTGTTGGCTATAATCACAGTGCTGTGCTTTGTATCATCAGGCACAGTCTTAAAGGACACAACAGCTTCTAGTGGCAGGATTATATGTGATCTTCATGTTGTGTATTTAATTTGTGTGATTTTAATTTCTGTAGGCATGTATTGCATGTATAATAAAATGTATCATTCTTAATTATTAGGAACTCTACTGTGCTATTCACCACTTTAAAATGACAGTTTTAAAATTCCGGCTATCCATGTCACCCGTTGTAATGAATGACCCTCAGCACTCTGCACAAATATATGTAAGTGTAGGAGGACAGGGAGACTGTAGCAGGATATTCCCCAAACAAGTTAACTTCGCACCGTTGGCCTCTCTCAAAGGCTCTGTCTTCATTGATATTTCTTCTACTAAGACCTCTGGAGTCTTTCAAAATTGTCTCAAATGCCATCTTCTTAATTACTTTCATTAAAACCTTTCTAATATATCATCGCCTTCCTTTTGTTAAGTCCAGCAGCCTTTGGTGTTTATCTGTTGTCTCACCAAGGTTCTACCTGGACATGGAATTAATTGTATGTTGTAACCGTGCTCTGTGTATTGTTAAAACAACGTGTTCCTTGGAGTTAGATAGCACTCTTAGGTTATAATCTGGGACAATGCCTAGCACAGTAGCAGACTATTAAAAAAAAACAATTAATTTTAAGTGAATTCTACTCTTATACATTAGAGAGCAAAAGTCTTTCCTAGTTGATCTTTTTTCTTTCTGTTCTAAAACATTGGGTTTGTTGCATTTCATCTCTTCATTTTGTCCTGTGAATGAGGCGAGGCACACGCACCTGTAATGACTCATTGTTTTTACACCCTCGGTCTCCATGGAATCAGATGTGATTGTCAGCGGCAGCTGCTTCTGATGCTGCTAAATGTGTTTCAGGAGATTGGTGACTGATTGTGTTTCAGAAGCTCATCAAGTGTAAAAAGCAACAACAACAAAAAAAGGAGGTGTGGAAAAACTGCCTCCTCCCCAGACATGTTATTAATAACAGTACGTAGGTCCTGCTCAGAGATATCTGCTGCAGGAATGTCAGAAAAAAGTGAAAATGCTAGTGCTATTTAACAGTGTTTGTATTAAATTGTTTCCATTTCTACATTCAGGCTTTTATCCTTATAGTAACCTAAAGATGTCAGCAGAGCCAGCATTCACTATGACCATCTAACAACCGGAATGTATTTGAATTGCCCCTGACCTAATTCTTGGTTCAGTATTCTTTTGTATTTCATCACACTGCTTGTCTGACCCTTGTGGATTCATATTATTTAGAACTTGGCCTTCTACAATATTTAGATGCTCTGCAATACTTTCTTCTCTATTATCCCAAACAGGGTGTCATTTTTTTCTTTAAAGTGTTCTTCTGTTGCCGTGTAATGTCAGACAGACACAGAATGGACTGCTTTTGTCCTACAGCACTTGGTTTCCAAAATGGTTGCAAAAGGTTTGCAGGAGCTCAGTAGCCCGTGCTCCCAATGTGGACTGGACCCCAAAGCAGTTCTGTATGGTAAAGGTTATCAGGAGCTTGCCATTGCAACCTGTAGTCGTTTTACAAACCAACTCTCTGTTGTACAAAGGCTCCCTGGCTTAGCCTGGTATATTCGTATTAAACTCACCACAAAATGTAGGCCTTTAACCATGGACAATTTTATACCATAAATATTTTTACTTGATTTTATTCAACCCACTTAAACCTCATATCCCATTTACTAAGAGAAATTAAAGGCAATATTACAAAAAAAGGCAATTTTTCTTTTGGAGGCTTTTCTTGGAGGTTAATTTAAGTAATACATAAAATCCAATAAGAATAATTGGATCTCTACTCTCTGTACTTTAAAAGCAAATATTCATCACCAGAGAATATATATCATTTGAAATTGTTACCTTTGTCTTCAAGCATGCAAAGGACCTTCTAACTTGAGAGCCAGTTCTAATGGGAGAAAATTGGCTAGCAAAGGATATTCCCAGGCAGGCACAAGACGAAGTAAATGGTCACTTAGGGCTTTGATCGTGGCATGTAGTTTTGTGTCGTTTTACGTGGCATTAGACTGTATTTCCTTTCCTTGAATAGGACTAAGATAGGCTCTTAAAGCTGAAGAACATTGGAGATGCTGGGTTCTGCCGCTAGATTGTGGCAGGAGTATAGACTCAAACATCATGGCCCAGAGCTTACCATAATGATTTCTGTAGTAAAGGCGACCCTCCCTTTGTACTTTCTTGACACTTCCTACAAATCCTGAACCCATGTCAGTTTTCTATGTAAATGATAGCACATTTAAATCCAGCAGAAAATTTTCATTTGAAATGTGTGGGCCGAAGAGTTTTGTAAGGTAAATCATTCTCTAAAATGTGTTTCTAAGTTTTGATGTTTTGCATCCAAATTTTATTTCAACTTTTTGTTTATAAGTTTTTTCTTGGAATTGTTCAAACTTGTGCCTAATGATCCGATAGAAGCTGCAGTGTGAAGGGATGTATGTTGTTCTCAGTACTGTCAAAATGACAGTCAATTTGCTCATAGGATTATTTTAAATGGCCCATTATGCATTGAGTTCGCAGTGATATTGTGGAATATCTACTTCATCTCAGATTTTCAGCTTCTGGAGGTCAGAGACTGTGAAGTTTTCTTATTACAGTGCCAACAACCACACCGCACCCGATTAAGCAATACACAAATGCGTGTTTAGAGATGATTACCCCTTTCCAATGGAGGAAAACCACCCTGAGTGAGTGCGATGTTTACGTGGAAGTGTTGACTTTTAAAAGAGAATATAAGGACACCAATATGTTTGAGTGGGGGCAAAAATATGTGTAAATGTTGTGGCAATGACTTTTTTGTGGATAAAAACCGTTTTGATCTTTCTTGCAATTTATTCATTGAACTTTTACTTGGAAGGAAGGGCTTCTCTGTGATTGGTAGTGAAGACCTGAGCAGAATCCTGACAGCTTCCACTGTTATGTCCACCCTGCATCTTTAAAGATTGAGCTTAATAGTCTTTACCATTTCATTAGGTATCTGTAAAGTCACAAGTATGGGAATTTAGAAATTCTCAAAGTGTGTGTTATTAGAATGATGACAACTGTAACATTTGATTATGAACAATGGAGTAGTTCTTTTTCAGATCATGAAATAACAATAGGAGTGCAAGGAAGTCTCTGTAGAGCCTAAATCCATCAGACAGTGGAGAAACAAAAATCTAAAGAACAGATGAGATTACCTCAGGGGAAGAAACGCACAGAATGGCACAGAAGCAAAGAAAATACAGTGTTGCTGAGGTTTTGGCTGTTTGCTAAGGCCCCTCGTGAAGAAGGAAAAACACTTCTGTCATTTTTTTAAGAATTATATTCATCTGGGAGTCCTGTATTTTAACTGATAGACTCTATTATTAGATGGCATGGATGGAGATTGAAATGCAGGCAACAGTCTTACCACACAGGAAATCCGACCGTCTAAGGGCTATGATGAGGCAAATCATATTGCCCATTTACATTCTATTTAATTTGTTCTTAAGGCAAGGGATGAGGTCAGGGAGTGGAGAAGCAACATGTATTCACTTTGCAATTTTTCTATGAATAGTGGAGATGAGGCAAGAGAAGAAAATATGTAATCAATAGGAATAAATGTATAAGGTTGTGTGCTTCATTGGGTTCTTGCTGTCATTTCTTAGTTTAGATCACAATAAGGTAGTTTAGAAATTTCTCTGGTGATGAAGAATGAGGAGAAAAGTGTATCTGTGCTGTATAATAATTTTCTTCATAACAAGAATTTCTTTAGTGGTGAGAAACTGTGGAAGAGAAGCAAGCGATACATCCAACTTGTCCAGACACTTCCAGAAGGAACTAGGACTGCAGTCATCCAAGGTCTAGAGACTTTCAATGGTCTGCTCCTCGAGCCAGGATTCTTGTAAAAGCTGGAATTCTGTTACACAATATATAGGGAATGCATGACTTTAGTTGGTAGATAATTTATACATCAGTTTGACATAATTTACAATTCTCTTTATGGTATTAAATTTGTGTATGATAAATGCTATACATTTAGTAGAAATTGCATGAGCATTATTTTATAAAAATACTTTCAAGGCTAATTCACAAACATCTGAAATACAGTCTCAAAAATAAGCATATACATTTTTAATGTGTCATACGTACACAACTATTGTTCAGAGGCACTTCAGAGAATTCTGTAAAGTTAAAGAGTCTGAAATAAGATGACAGGAATATTATTCAGATGTATTAAATGTCTTCAAATTAACCCACCTAAAATGTGTTCAATTTTGTGTTTGGTGCAGCTGTTTGGGGACTTTTTGTAAACTTAATCTCTCTCTTTCTCTCGATAGATAGATAGATAGATATAATCTATAGATCTATATGGATATCTATATCTATCTATCTATCTATCTATCTATGAAAAAAGCAGTGTTTCTTTGGAGATGGTGATGAAATTTTAATATGCAAGAGTATTTTTCTGTAAGGCAACAATATCATTAAACAGAACAAACCGTATGTGATTCTTCAAATCCTCTATAAGTGAAAATACTGCTATTTTCACTATTTTCATAATGTTTACATTCATTTTGGTCTTTACTGCATTTTAATTGAATACATTAATCAGGTAGTTATAGGGAGAAAGGCATAAGCTGGCATGAAGGTTAATTTAGTGGCCAGGTTATACCGGGCCACCTTTCCAGGGAGCCTAGATAAGGAGAACAGCCAGCATCACAGGAGCAGAATTTGCCTGCTTTTTGGCAGAGCTCTGTCTCAGGCTCTGTGTTGCCTGTGGGTCAGTGAAAGACATTTGTGTTGAGCACAGTGTGACTCCAGCTGTTTGACCCAGCTCGGGACTGTGGAAACGTGACCCGTCTTTCCCTTTGCCAAAGTAACCGAGTTAGAACAAATGGCCTAGAAATCGTTTCTTATTACTTATTCTCCCCCCAATCCTATCCCACCTGGATTTTGAGGTCAGAAAACAGGACAATTTATGTAGTGAGCTCATCCCCCTGAGCAAAGGTGAAGGGATTTGCACTTAGAGCTGCTGAGAACACAGGATTAGCTTGGGAGCTAAATGAGCTCAGCTACTCCACTGGCCAATGTTTCACATTCAGCTTTTATTGATTCCTCCTTATGAAACATTCTCGAAGAAGAGGTGGAATTCATCTATGGGTGATGCGGGTCATTTATTTCAGGCCTCCTATCTGGCAGCTTTTCTTTCTATCCATATCCCTCTTTTGCAAGGGGAGAGGAATATAGGTTTGCCTGTGAAAACATTTAACTCCTATACCCTTTCTGTGGCTCATTGAAAAATAATAATAAATGTCAACAGCTACAGATGAAGGACCAAAACAGGATCTGATATCTGAAGAAAGACCTTTGGGCAAAGGTTGATGGAGTTCAATATATAGAACTAATAAGAAGGAGAAAGGATTTTGGTACTGAGTAGAGCGGGGGATAATAATGGAGGTGAGAAGGATTGAAATATTGTAAAGTTCAAATTGCTATAATATAATAGAAACAAGAAATGTTCTCATGGGTAAAGGAGGTGAAGCTTATTACTGGGATTTAATAGTACCTTTTATTAGTACATTTTTGGCAAGAACAGAACACAGTAAAAAAGCAAACTATGTCCTTGTTACCAAGCAAATGCATGGCTCTTTATTTGGCAAACCAAAGACAAGGCTCCCCTTTTGTCCCTGTCTGTAGGCCATTGAGTTTAGCCTCCTTACACCATGCCCAGTAGAACACCTACGGCCTGTGGATATTAATTCGGAGAAGCGATAACATTCTGCTTCACACTGCTCTTTCCCACCTGAGCCAACTGGTTTTGTACATGGGACATTTTCACTGTGTAGGCATCAGCTTATGTTTGAGGAATGGCATTTGCCATATGGGAAATTTGACCAGTGACCAAGGATGGGTCATTGCAGTTGGAAAATCACATCCATGTACATCCATGTGTCTCGCTCTGATAGGGTTTGGAGAACTCAACGAGTCATGACAGCACAAGCATTTCAACAAGTGACCTTTTTAAAAAAATTTTTTTTAAATTCCTCACAGTATAGGAGCCCCTGTACTCCTTTGTCAATTTTGTATGTTTATTTTTATGTCATTTTGATGTATCCTGATCTTTTTTGGACTTTAAGTATGTTTTCATGTTTGATTTATTTTCTGGGCTAACTATTTTATTTTTAATTATAGAGCACACTCAATATTAGTTTGTATTAGTTGCAGGTGTACAGTGCAATGGTGAGACAATCATGTGCTTTACAAAATGATCTTCCCGATGTTTCAGGTACCCTACTGCCACCTTGCATGGTTATTAGGGTATTGTTGACGATATTCCCTGTGCTGTAGTTCACATCCCATGAATAGTAGTGACTATTTCACTACTACCAATTTGTACTTCTTAATCCTTTCACCTATTTACTCATTCTCCAGACTCCTCTCCCTCTGGTAACCATCAGTTTAGTCCCTGTATTTATGAGTTTGTTTCTGGTTTTTATGTTCATTTATTTTATTCTTGAGAGTCCATATGTAGTAAAATAATATGGTACTTCTTTTTTTCTGTATTGGACAGATACATACAAAAACAAAACTAGACCACCCTCTTACACCATTATAAGAATAAATGTATAATGGATGAAAAACTCAAATGTAAGACTCAAAACCACAGAACTCCTAGAAGAAAACAGGCAGCAAAATCTCTATTTCTTATAGCAGTATTGTCTCTAAATATCTCAGTTTAATTTTTTAAAATAAGAAAGTCAGTATCATGAACATCTTTTATTATTTTGTCTTTATATCACCTAGCACCATGGTAGGCACATTACCTAACAAATATTTAGGGAATACTTCTTGCTCATTATCAGCAGCTTGCCCTAGACAAAGGTGGAAAGAGTGCTCACAACCCACTTTATATCCTGATGGAGCCTATTCCAGAATTCCTCACCTGTTAGTTTGAGTGGGGTTGAAACCAAGCATTTGTGCATTTGGCAAGAACATGAAGAAGTTCTACTTCATGCCCTGGCTGTGTAGGTCAGTGGATTGAGCACTGGCCTGCAAACCAAATAGTCACCAGTTCATTTCCCAGTCAGGGCACATGCTTAGGTTGTGAGCCAGGTCTCCAGATGGGGACATGTGATAGGTAACCACACATCGATTTTTCTCTCCCCCTCTTTCTCCTTTCCTTCCCCTCTCTCTAAAAATAAATAAGTAGATAAATTCTTTTAAAAATGCACAAGCTGCAATAATAAGAAATTCAACCTAATTGTCAAATCTTATTTTGAGAAAGTCTGTACCTCAGTGACCCCAGGATTATTAGCCAGTACCCCAGTTGGCTAGTATTTATTTATTGTCTATTGTGCTCATATCTATACTAGCTATTTTGGGGGTATAATAAAATTTTTTAAGACTTTATTTATCTTTAGAGGGGAAGGGAAGGAGAGAGGGAGAGAAATATCAATGTGTGGTTGCCTCTCCTGTGTCCCCTGCTGGGAACTGGCCTGCAACCCAGGCATGTGCCCTGACGGAATTGAACCACGATCCTTTGGTTTGCAGGCCTGTGTTCAATCCACTGAACTACACCAGCCAGGGTTGTATAATAAAATTTTAATATTTCAAAATACATGGTTCCATTCTCAAAGAACGTACCCTATTTTATATTTTTTCATTTTTTTAAGATTTTATTTATTTTATTTTTAGGGAGATGGGAAGGAAAGGAGAAAGAGAGGGAAAGAAATATCAATGTGTAGTTGCCTCTTTTGCACCCCCTCCTAGCGACCTGGCCGACAACCCAGGCATGTGCCTCTGGTTTGCAGGCCAGCACTCAGTCCACTGAGCCACACCAGCCAGGGCTAATTCCCCTACTTTAGCAGTTATTACTGCCTGGTCCTTTTTATTATCTATTTGTTTATTTTATTGTTATCCATGCCCTCTTTCCACACACATTGGTTTTACCCGGGCAGAGATTCTTTCTGTTTACTGCTTTTGCTCCAGTGACTAGGACACAATAGCTGCTTAAAAAACACTTAATGAATGAATGGACAGTCTCAGTTCTACTCCAAATGCTCCCTGTCTCATGAATAGACCTGTGTTGAGCATTTCTGGACACTCATAGCATTCTTTTTAACAGAAACGTATCTTGTTTAATTGTTCTTCATTTTATTGCACCTTGCAGTAATTGTTTTTTTTTTAAACAGATGGAAGGTTTGTAGCAACCCTGCCATGAACAAGTCTTTTGGTGTCAGTTTTTCCGATAGCATTTGTTCACTTTCACTTCTCTGTGTCACATTTTGCTAATTCTCACACGATTTCAAACTTTTTCATTATTACTATATTTGTTATGGTGATCTGTGATGAGTGGTCTTTGATGCTACTATTGTCACTATTTTGGGGCACCACAAACTGTGCCAATAGAAGATGACAGAATTAATAAATGTTGTGTGTATTCTGACAGCGCCATTAACCAGCCTTTTCTCAGGCTCTCTGCCTCTCCACGGGCCTCCCTGTACCCTGAGACACAATATTGAAATTAGGTCTATTAATTACTCTATAATGACCTCTTAATCATTCCAGAGAAGAGGTCTTATGACTCTCAATTTAAATAAAAAATCTAGAAAGTGAAGCAGACACAGACCTGCAGTGTCCGCGTCATTATAGGTGAAATGAGACATTCACACGGACTACCAAGTCCAAGTGGAGGAAAAGGGACACATGGCTTTTCTCTCAAGGGGAGCAAAAGCTGAGGCCCTTGCAGTGACCAGCCTTTATTGGGTTTCTGGGCACATTACATGATGGTCCTCATGTATTATGCACAGGTTGCTTTAGGTGGTTACTTTTTACAGAAAACAAAGGAGCCAATGCCGCTAATCACATCACAGAGGAGGGATATTTGCAAATGAAAAGGGCAAAAGTGGTTGAAGCGTCCTCGAAGGCTTGGCATCGTTTTTTTTTAGGAAGTTACTTTGCAGTAAATGTTTGCCACTGGGGGCTGGGCCCATGCCATGCAGAATGGTGTCCTAAAAGAAAGAATTAGACTTAGTGAAGAAGGTATGTCAAAAGCCCAGGTGGGTTGAAAGATAGGCTTCTTAAGCCAAAAAGGTAGGCAAGTTGTAAATGCCTAGGAAAAGTTCTTCAAGGAAATTACTTCAGTGAACGAGTAATAAGAGTGAAACAACTTTATTGCCAATATGGAAAAAATTTTAGTGGTCTGAATAGAAGGTCAATCCACCCATATTTTCTTAAGCCAAAGCCTGATCTAGAGCAAAGCCCTAACTTTCTTCAATTCTTTGAAGGCAGATCGAGGTACAAAAGCTGTAGAAGACAAGTTTGAAGCTAGCAGAGGTTGGTTCATGAGGTTTAAGAAAAGAAACTTTCCATAACATGAAAGTTCAAGTTGAACTAGCAGGTTCTGATGCAGAAGCTGCAGCGAATTATTCAGAAGATCGAGCCAAGATAATAAATGAAGGTAGCTATAGTAAACAACAAATTTTTCAATGTAGCCAAAACAGTCTTATACTGAAAGAAGATGCCATCTGGGACTTTCATAGCTAGAGAGGAGAAGTCAATGCCTGGCCTTAAAGCTTCAGAGGACAGGCTGAGTCTCTGGTTAGGGGCTAGACAGCTGGTGAGTTTCTGCCGAAGCCAGTGGTATTTTTCCATCATGAAAATTCTAGGGCCCTTAAGAATTATGCCAAATCTACTCTCCCTGTTCTCTCTAAATGAAATATGAAAGCCTGGATGACAGCACATATATTTTACACAATGGCTTACTAAATATTTTAAGCTAGTTATTGAGATCTACTGCTCAGGAAAAAAGATTCCTTTCAGAATGTAACTGCTCATTGACAATGCACTTGGTAGCCAAAGAGCTCTGATGGAAATGGACAGAGATTAATGTTGCTTTCATGCCTGCTAATAGAACCTCGATTCTGCCACCCATGGGTCAAGAAGCAATTGTGAGTTTCAAGTCTTAATTTTTAAGAAATGCATTTATTTGGCTCTAGTAAATGTGTTCACTAAAAATGGATAGTGATTCCTCTGATGGATCTGGGTAAAATTAATTGAAAACCTTCTGGAAAGGGTTCACCCTTCTAGATGTTTTTAAGAAAATTTGTAATTCAAGAGAAGTTAAAATGTCAACATTAACAGCACTTTGGAAGAAGTTGATTCCAACCCTCATGGATGACTTTCAGGGATTCAAGACTTCAGTGGAGGAAGTAACGGCAGATGTGGTAGAAACAGCAAGAGAATTAGAGTTGTAAGTGGAGCCTGAACATGTGACTGAATCGCTGCACATTCATGATAAAATTTTAAAGGATGACAAGTTTCTTTTTTTATACATGAGCAAAAAAAGTAACTTGTTGAGATGGAATTTACTCCTGGTGAAGATGATGTGAAGATTGTTGAAATGACCACAAAGGGTTGAGAATATTACATAAACCTAGTTGATAAAACAGCATCAGGGTTTGAGATCATTGGCTCCAGTTTTGAAAGAAGTTCTGTGGCAAAATGCCATCAAACAGGATCACATGGTACAGAGGAACCATTCATGAAAGGAAGGGTCAGCTGATGCAGCAGACTTCATTATTGTCTTATTTTAAGGAATTGCCACAGCCATGACCTGCAGCCACCACCCTGATGGGGCAGCAGCCATGAACACTATGGCAAGGCTCTCTACCTACAGAAAGAGCACAGCTGCTCAAGGCTCAGATGATGATTTACAGTTTTTTAGCAATAAAATATTTGAAAATTGAGGTATGCATATTTTCAGATATAATGCTATTTCACACTTAATAGACTATAGTATAATGTACACATAACTTTTATATGCAGTGGGAAACCAAAAAATGTGTGCAGCTGACATTATTGCAATATTTGTTTTACAGTGGGGGTCTAGAACTGAACCTGCAATATCTCTAAGAAACACCAGTACTTTGTTCATAAAAAATACCTCATAAAACTCCAGGTTCTGATGAAAACTCTTATTCTTATCAATAATCTTTCTCCAAATGTACCTTTGTAGTGTTCGTAATGTACTATTGAAGTTCTCTTCTCTATGTTCTTCCTTGTGTGTCTCGCCTCATGAGGAATGGTCTGCCTCTGCTTTTTGATTCCTTTAAAGGAACAGACCCGGTTCAACTCGGTTCTTCTTGTGTCAGCTTCCACTGACAGTTCAGCTCACGAAGCTCTTTTCGTTCAATCATACTTTTAAAATATTGTGTGATTTCTATCTAAGCAAAATTTTTCTTGAGGACAAACTTTATTTTATTCATTCATTTGCTCATTATTTTATTGTATCTTCTTAAGAAGTTGAGTAATATAGGGGTTTGGAGTTTGGGGAATGTAAATATGACAATAATATATGGGGCGAATGGCATGGGTAGGTGGAGCTGAAAATTAGAGATCATCAGAAAGTTTCTTTTCATGACTTTCCTTGTTTTTCATGTAATCTTCCACCATCATCTGTCCAGAATGGTGGGGCATCATCCTCTCTTCTCGCTTCAGAGCAATTTGTAACCTTTTTCTTTATACATCTATCTCAGTGTTGTCCGTTATCTTTATGATGTTCATGCCTGGTCCAGTTCCACAGAGATTTAATGAATGTCCACTGTGTGCTACGCCTGAGATAAGTACCAAAGGTTCAAAAGTAATTAAGACATTTTTTCATAACCTAAGGTCTAGAGGGCCTACACTTTACTCTGGAACTATATTTGAGAGTACTGTGGATGTGCTTGGAATATCTGAAGGATTTAAAAATAGTCCTTTCAAAGTAAAAATGGTTTTCTTCCATTACTACTTACAGCTAATACAAGATAAAAAACTTCACTCTCCACAGCCTCTGCTGTGGTATAGCATTGAGCTTTTACCTACAGCTAAAGAATGGACTGAACTTATTTTCTATAACTGATATAAAAATATTTAATTCAAGGTGATGATACTTGACTTTCAGTGAAACACGCATCCCTATACTCCAGCCAGAGTGTGATAGATGTGTCTAGAAATTAATCATAGATTTAAGCAATGGCAAAGCCCAATCTAAGATGGGTCCCAGGCCACATCTTAACTGTCCTGTGATGTGCTCTGTAGTCTAATGTAACTATGAGCGGATCAATAGCAAGAAAAATATTTTAGTGGAGCCAGGACTCACTAATGCCTCCTTATCCTTCTGCTATGCTTGAATATGCTTCCAACCCCCCAAAAAACTGTCTGTCCATTCATCCATCCAGCCATCTACCCATCATCTATAATTTTATATATATATATATATATGCAGATATATGTATATATACCTACATATACATATACACTAATGTAGCTGTCAAATTTTTTCCCACTAAAATAAAGAAAATCCTATCTTATGAGACTGGTCATTAATGATTTTAAAAATTGTTTTAGACATTCCAGATTTTGCTGAACTTCTGCCATGTTTTTATAACGTTATTACCCTGACAAATTTTGTCCACCTGTCAGGGCACAACAAAACCAACTGGTGTTAGTTTCAAAGCAGCTGTTAATGGCAGTATCTGATCGAAAGCTGTGCTGTAGATATATAAGGAAGTCAGGTTAAGCAGCTCTGCTGCAAAATACAAATGCTCCTCATTAGTGGCTTTCTGGTTACCTTGGCTTCTAACTCCCGTGGCAGACAGGATAATTCCCAGACATTATTTGTTCAGCATTGGATTTGGATTTTTGATTTCTGAATTCTGTGCATGATGCTGAACTAATTTTCCTTTATTTTGTCTAGGCTATCAGGATTTGACACTGGATGGTCATGTTAATTTCCCATTTCTTCCCCAAAGCAGATGCCTAGATTTTTCAGTTTCATGGCAATAATTTTTTAATGCTTTACGGAAGTATAAATATTCTTTTTCATCGTAATAAGGTTTGACAAATGGTCCTAAAGGATCAGGTAGAATTTCCTTTCAGATGAGTGAGTTGGTTGTAATCAGGCTGTTTCCAGGCAACGGGTCCTGCGGTTACTGGTTTCTTAATGTCTCTAAAGCTAGAATCTCATTCTGCAAAGGAGTGAGAAACCTTGGGAAAATAAATACAGAGAAAGTGATTTCTCACCCCATCTCTTTTAAACTGTTTTTGACTGAGTTTATGCTACATTTGCATTTCCTAAAATGTATAATATATCTGTGAATAAGACACCCAGAGAAATCAGAACTTGCCCCAGGGGAATGATGTTAACACATTAGAGAGACAGCAGGTTTCCTCGCTGGAGATTAGGGGCATGTCTGATTGAGTTGATAACCCATCTGTGATCCTATAGGCTTGGATTTGGTGGGCTGTGGTTTAGCTGCAGATTTTCAAGGCTGCCCTCTGGAGTTGGAAGAGATACCTTTGGCACTCTTTAGTGTAGCTACCTATACTTGAGGAAAAGGGGGAGTCTCTTATGCAACACTCAGAAATCATAGCTTTATCCCTCAGTATTATCAAAGCCTCATACATTTATTTTTAAAGAACAATTTACATTTTTTTCTGTCCTCGTTTTTAGGAAAACATGAGGTGTTAACACTTGCCATCTGCTTTATTTTCCAGGAAGCTGAATAGCTGAGACCATGTCCTGAAAAATCTCCAAAAAAGTTTTGGCTTCAAGTTAAGGCTATGTGTGGGTGTGTGTTGTTGTTGTTTGTGGTGGCTGTAGCTTTACCAGTTGATACTCCTAAATCCAAATAGGACTTTGATGAGGGAGTGGCTGTAAAGTGTGAGGATGATGGAGTTGTGAGCTCTCACCATGTGAAAGAGTCTCCCTAGGGGTGAGAACATACCATATGGAAATTGTCAGTGACTCAGCTGCAACAAGCCATTTCTTCCATATAAAATCTTCTCTGGGGATGCTTACTCACTCTTCATCCTAAAGACAGAGCTGTGAGTGGCACTGGAGACCTCCTAGCTAAATGCTTTCCTGATATTAAAAAAAAATGAAGAAGTCCAAATAGAGTGATTGCTTGCAAATTTCAACTAAGATGCCCAGGCTGGTGTAGCTCAGTGAGTTGAGTGTCAGCTGGGAATCTGAAAGGTTGGTAGTTCGATTCCCGGTCAAGGCACATGCCTGGGTTGCAGGCTGGGTCCCCATTTGGGGGCTTGTGAGAGGCAACTGATGTTTCTCTCAAACACTGACCTTTTTCCCCCTCTCTTTCTCCTTCCCTTCTCTCTCTAAAAATAAATAAATAAAAGATTTTTTAAAAGATTTGTATCTCATCTCTGAATTCAGTGTCCTTTTATGAGGACATTCCACATACTTGTCTACTTGATTAAAAATATTGCCCGAGAATTCCAGTGCTCTCAACACTTCTTCCCTTGCATGCACTGTATCCTGGTGCAGGAAAGAACCATATCAGATTCATGAGAAATGGAATTGGGTGCCTATTTGCAATAATGTACAGTCACCTAGCCTGGGCAGAAATTCAGGGCAGGAATCCTGTTTAGAATTAGAAATATAGTTGGTGTTTTTGTAATTTGTCTTTATATCAATAAAGGGAGACTATGATACATTATAAGCCAGGTTTATACTACCTGATAAAATTTAGCACTCACAATTGAAAATTGGAATTCTTCTGAAGTTTCTTTAGTAGGCAAGTGTATATTTGGGCATGTTTATAATAAAACAGACATTAATTGTGTGTCCTAATTTGTTTTATTTGCATGGCCAGGAGTTAAAATGCATTAGTAATATAAATTACACTGCATAGGTAAATCCAAACAAACTCCGCATATGAAAATCTGAATATATTATTCAGGGAATTATTCATGTTAAAGAAATAGTTGTTGTTTAGCAAAGATATTTATCATAGCATTGTGAAATTGTCAGATATTTTCTCATCTACTAGACTATGTATGACCTTCTCAAGGGCGGAAACTATGTTCTCTCTATGCTTGCCTCCCCAGTGTCTCACCTTAGCACAATGCCAGAAATCTAGTAGTCACTACATTAGTGGTTATTCAATTGTCTGATACAATTCTCTCTGCAAAATAAACATTGAGAAGGACAGGTTGATTTGGTAAGCATTTATGGAAAATCTGTACACCACCACACAAATACCGGGCACTTTAGATTTTAAAATTAATGAATTCATTCTACAGTCAAATTTACAATCTAGTGGTCAGGGGAGTTGTAAAGATGACTGATTAGAATACAAGGTGTTATACATGGAAATAAAGATTTGTTATTGTGTAAAACCAATTAGACCAGGACATTCAACCATATATAACTGCACAACCTAAGGCATTTTTTTCATTTTAGTATTAAGGCACATGCTCCCATACTGTTTATGCACTTTCCCCAGGGTTATGATGGCTGTGCCGTCTCTCAACTTTAGCTAAGCAGGACCTAGACCAGTTCCCTGGGCAACTGCCTGCAGCTTGTGGGGGTCCCAAACACCCCACCCATTCCCCACACCAATTGTCTGCCCTCTGTGGTTGCTGCACTCCAGGATACAGCCTATCTCTGTGGAGGGAGTTTGTTAAAATGAAAACTTACAGGCTTTCTTCTGAGATTCAGTAGTTCAATACTCAGCCAGGACTATGCAGTCCTGTTTCTTCTGATAAAAGCTTCTCTTTTCTGGTTCTCCCTCCCTGATTTCTGTGGTTCTTGGAAGAAATGTGAAGTAAAGTAATCTATAAAAATCCTTCTTTCATGTTTATTCATCATCTTTAAAAATGAGCAAGGCTGTGATTTGTGATGGTTCAGAGCTTTGTTGTGGCACATGACCTCTAACTAACTACCCTCCCAGATGCAAAGGGCCAGGCCATTCAGAATCCCCTCCCTCTCCTAGGTATAAAGACCAATCAGTCACTGAGACTGTCGAACTTTGTTTTCGCATGTGATCGATGGCAAGGAATTAATTTCAGACATTGCGAGTGTGCATCAATTTGTCTGTCTCACAGTAGCTCCTGCTCTGTTGAGCTTGTGAAGGCTTAAAAAAATGCTGGCTCACTGTTGTTGTTATTGTTTTCACCTACGTCCCTTCTGCCCCTCTGATACTCAGGTTTTTGTGAGACACTTAAAAAACAAGATGCAAGGTAGAAATGCTCCGCAGGCACTTTGCTATTCTTAATGCGTTTATTTTCAAATTGGTTCTGTCGATGCATGCAGAAGCCTGGATTACAATTGCATTTGGTGTCCAATTGCCCATTTCTACAGGTCCTCGGTGCCTCAAGCATGCACACTCCTCACGGGTCTTCCATTGATACAAATGCATTGTTTGGCAGGAATTCTTTTTCCTTCCTTCTTGGAATGGTGCTGACAAGGAAAGAGACAGAAGTGAGAAAGACAGAGGAGCACCTAGGAGGTGATACTTTTTCTCTCCTGGTGACAACCTGCCCTTGACTTTCTTATGTTTGAAAGGAGTTTCCTGCCTTTGCGTGCGCTCCATCTTGCTCTCTGCCTCTCTCTCTCTCTCTTTCTTAATGGTTAACTCTGTAGAGTTGTGTTACATTCCAGAAAGTTTGGATATTTTCTCTTTTAAAATGAACAGTTGAGGTTGTGGACACAGGAAAGCCTGATAAAATTTACTAGAATAGAAGGAAAGAAAGCAATTTTTCACTCTCTCTAATTAAATATTATGCTTCAAAATATTTCAAGGTAAATTGCTTTCACAGAAAGAATTTTCCTATTGGTTAGTCAAAGTAGTTGTCATAGGAGTTGGTCTGATGTCTGATGTTTTCCCTACAAAGCTCATCTGAGACAAGGGGAAGTGGAAGTACCAGGTGTTCTCTTTGTTTTAAACAGCAATAACAATAGCAAATTTTAGACAGCTGAACACTGAAGGAAGCTTCTCTGCAAATTCCATAAGTATATGATTGACATCTTTAGCAGGGCCTGTTATAGGTGTCCTCCTTTCGGGAGAGGAAGAACTTATTTCCATTATTTATTTAAAAAAGTAAAGAACACAGCAAATCAAGCTCTGTAGAAATTTGGTAAATAAGTGATGCTATAATGTGTTGATGCAGTTTGATTTTCAAAATCATGATACTCATTATTCACTCCTTTTTAAAGTTTTTCTGAAGCACTTTTGGAGATAATGTGTCAGTTTCTACATCTGTACACGTGTGCTGTACAGCCAGGATGCCTGGGTTCACGGCCAGCTTCTCACAGTATGACTTTGGGCAAATTGCCTTACTACCCTGAGTTTGTTTCTTCTTCTCTAAAATGGGTGTAGTAATAAGCATATTAGCACATGTGGGCGTTTGTGTATGTGTGACTGTGTATGTGTGACAATCAACTGAGAAGATCTGAAAAGGACACAGCAAAGTACCTGGTACATAGTGAATGCTCAATACACAGCACTCACTATCACCTTCTCTCCCTGTAGGTGGAACTGTAGTAGTCAGTTGCTGAAGGATTGCCAGCCTCCAAAAATAATATGTATAATCAAAGCTCAGCTTTACATAGCTTGTGTTATCAGTGCATTTAAAGTATGAGTTGGTTGTCCGTTCTTCAACTTGGAATACTTTGTAACACATTTGCTTCGTGTCATGTCCCTGCATAATTCAATAGGAGTCGGGTCTCTGTCTTCTCAGCGGCTCAGTGGCTAGCACAGAGTAGGTATTCAATAAATACATGTATGAAAGGAAGGGAGGGAAGGAAGAAAGATGGGAGGGAGATTGTTGTTGTCCCTTTTGCTTTCCATGGGCTTTTGCCTGTAAGTGTTTTCCTGGCCAATAGAATAATAAGATCCTTCGAACAGAGAGCTATATACTGAGGAGATGAGGGAAAGTGATTTTTCTTCTTAAGCAAAGGGAACTGCTGATGGACATGGCACAGTCTTAACCTTCTCTTTAGCTCTAATGGTTCCCTGGGAGGTGTCACGTGTTATCTCAGTGGTGGTGTCATCGGAGGGGAAAGTAGGACACTCCTAAGTTCCAAGAGGAGTAACTCAGTTGAAAATTTGTCATAATTCAATAAAAAGAGATGTCCCCTTTATTTTTTTATTGCAAAATTATTCTGTAGAGGAAACAGCAGGAAAGGAAGGTCACTGGCTGTTACAGGCTTTTTCATTGCTCTGTGTAGGAAATCTTATAACTGACTTCATAGGATGAAATATCACCTCCAGTGGCAGAGTTACAAGACAAAAATGGAGAACTCTGACATGTGCTGGAAGAAAACTAATCTTTTGCTGCTGTGCTCCTTCCCTTTCTTCCTTTACATTTTGGCTTGGAAGCAAAGCTGGAGATTTGGTTCCTGGATCCAAAAAGTGTTTAGCTAATTAATTTTAATGCATTAGTTATTTATTAGATGCATAGTATAATAGTAATAACTATAATAATTTAAAGGAGGAGTAGGAAGAAGAATTGTTAATTAAGCTCTAATTAGCACTAGGCATTAATTAAGCTATATACCTTATATGTACAATATTATCCCGTTTAGTAGCCACAAAAACCAATGGTGTAGTCATCATTATTTCACAGATGGAAAATGTGAAGCCTAGAGAAATTAAATAAGAGGCAATTAGTTGGAAAATAACAGGTAGACCTGATTTCAACTCTTTCTGACCCTAAAGTTGAAAACTCATAATCTAGAGAGTGTTTGGGGAAAGTCAGGAAGTAAAGTAACCAGTTGGAATGAATTAATTGTAATGTCACATAGCTTTTAATTATAGAAGCTAGTTTGTTCTGACAGAAACTTGAAGAAGTAGATAGAGAATGTTATTATTAATCTTAATATAAAACTTGGGAGGCTGGCCCTGACGTATTGTAGTTTGATTTGTTCAGATTCACAAAACTGTTGAGGGTGAGTTTCACAACCTTTTCAGAGCACTGCACTGTCATTTTACTTTTTGATAACTTTTTTGAAATATCTTATTATTCACCCATTTGTTTACTAGCCATCCATTCCCCAGTGCTACAGGATGCTAGATATTGAGGATACAAAGCAAACAATAAAATAAATATTGTGAAAAGAAGAAGAAAAAAGAAAAAAAACAAAAATAAGACTCCGTCTTTGGTTTACAGAGTTAGGTCCAGTGAGCTGGTGACAGAGGAAGGTCATTAGTGCATGACAGATTGTTATTCCTTTAATGATGGTGTTATAATGATGATTGTTTGATGGTGTTATAATGATGATTGTTATAGGAACCATAACAATGTCAATGATAAAAGGAGGCTTCTAAAAAACTTCAGAGGTCAAAGGAGGCCACACAGAGAAAGTGATATGGAAGAGAGGTTTAAGAGAAGGAAGTTGAGTAGCCTATTTAGTCGGGTAAGGTAGAGCAAGAGTCAGCCAGGAAGAAAAGCTTTTGCAAAAGCTCTAGAGAAATGACTATCATTTAGAAAACTGCAAATATTGCTGGTAAACAACATCTGGGCGAGGAAAGGAGGAGCAGATCAGGGAATGCAAAGAGAAGGGGCTAGAAGGTGGGGAGAGGTAGGAACAGAAGCCACAGCCTTCTTGAACTTTCTGAGAAATTTGGACTTAACCCACAAGGGGATGGAGAGAACCTGAAGGATTTAATAGGGATTAGAGTTGCATTGACAAAGGCGACTCAGCAAACAAGGTATGAGTATGAGTATTAACTGGTTGATTGAGATCATGTTTAGGAGAATAGGACTGGAGGTTGAAAAACCAATTGGGAGACTGGGACAGTGTGAATAAATAGGGGTGCTGGCCATGTGCAATGAATCACACCTCTAGATAAAGCAGCCTTGGAAGGACACATCAAACAATGCCTGTCCCACCCACCCAGCCTGCAATATCCACTGTGGAGATTTGATGGCCCCTATTCCCCCCGCCCCCACATATATGGGGGCGGGGGGAATAGGGGCCATCAAATCTCCACAGTGGATATATATATGTATGTATATATGTGTATATATATATACATACAGTTGAAAATCACTGCTCTTGTAGGCTATAGGTTTGTTGTTTTTAGAAGTATTGGGACTTGTGATATATTGAGGACTTTTCGGAGATTTTTTTTATAGACAGAGTGTGGGGGTGGGAGTAAGTAGGTTAGAGCTCATGGTAGCTTGACAAGAAAAAAGTTGCGGGAGTAGATGTAGTTGGAGGGGGAGAGGTGCCTCACAGGAATTCTGTAAAGTCCATCAGAGGAGAGACTTCTCCTCATTAGCAGTCTTCATAAAGGATGTGGAACTCTGGGTCTGCCTGGAATAGGTACGATTGGACTGGTAGGGCAGAGGTAACCAAGAGAAGACAGGGCCTATAGGTGGAACAAGTGATGTGTGACCAACATCTCTCCGTGTGCAGTGAAATACAAGGTCCCTTCTCTGAATTTACAGAGGCTGGGTTCTTTGGACTCTCATGCTGATAAAAAGACATGTTAAAACTTGCCTAATAACTCAGTAAGGGGAGGACATTCATTTTCCGAGCTCCCAGTGGAATATTGAACACCAGCTTGAGGCCTTTGAAGAATAATGAATCATAACAATTGATGTGTTTGAGTAGTAGAGGATCAGGTTGTGCGCAGTGAGATTTTAAAAAATGACCTATGTGCAGTCACCACTAAATAGAGTTTCTTGAAGCGTAAACTGAGTCTATGATCTGCCTGCGCAGAAGCTGTAATTCTCCTAGAGGCAGCTCCCTGAGACATGATAAGTGGAGAACACTTTTCCTCCCAGTAACTGGTGGTGCTAAATAAAATAGAGGGGTGATCTTCACTCTGATGATCTTCATCTGTTGTGGAATAATTAAATGAAAGCTCAGGTCATTTACACTTAGGGCTGAACACTGGTCAGGAAATGTTCTGAATTAACTCCTAAAACTTTTGATCGCAGTGGTTCCCATCTCTGCTATCCACAGAATGTATTCACATATGCATAGTTGCCCTCATTAACTCTTTAACTCTCTTTAACTGAAGCAAAAATTGACCACGAGAGTTTATTCTAAAGCTTATTGATGTTCCAGACATATTTGCCCTTTCATAAATTTTTAAAAGATTTTATGTATTTATGTTTTTAGAGAGAGGAGAAGGGAAGTAGAAAGAGAAGGAGAGAAACATCAGTTTGTGGTTGCCCCTCACATGCCCCCAACTGGAGACCAGGCCCGCAACCCAAGCATATGCCCTGACTGGGGATCAAACTGGCACCCCTTTGGTTCGCAGGCCTGCCCTTAATTTACTGAGCTACACTAGCCGGGGCTGCCCTTTCATAATTTTTATTGTGTATGTTCACAACATATATAATTTTCAATAAACTTTCTTAAGTACTATCTCATTAGATTCATCACAACTATGTATTTACTTGATAAGTCCAGTAGCTGAGATGCAGTGATTAATTTTCTTCAATTATATGCCCATATTGTGCAAAATTGGTGCCTGATTCTTCATCTAATACTCTTGTTTTATGGCAATGTTCCTGCTATGTGTAAGTTACCTAGATGCCTGGGCTGAGAAGACAGACTGCTTTGTGTAGGGCACACCCACACAGGGGAACCTGCAGAGCTTCGGAAGTCTCTGAGCTCCATGCTCCCACCAGTGCCACTTGTGACTGTCTATTCAGCAGGATGTTGTACCCAATGCACTGTGAGATTTACGCATTCTAGTCTAAAACAAACAAAAAAGGACTCATGCATGTCTTATTCATTCTTATCTTAAAATATACGTAGGCAACATGTGATTTACTTTGAACACTTTACTATTAGAGATGATTTGTTTGTTTTGAGAATTGCTGAAAAGTGTTTTCTGGTTTAGAAGTCACCTTTGCAAAGCGTCGCATTTATATTTATGCTTGTGCCAAAAATCAATGATTGCTTTTAATTTTGGCCTAAAGATAATTCTCATGTTAATTAATAAGTCTAATAAAACCTTGTGTTTAGTTTTCTGATATTTTTCCTTGGGCCACAGTCACTTTATTCATTGAAAACTTTAGTCACCAATCGGCCCAGTAAATTAACTCCAAACTGCCTTGGAACACATCCTCATGCTGGAATAGAGACTAGACCACACTACTATTACCTGGTCATCTTGGAAGCACAACTTTGTGATTCATTTGATGAAAACAAATGAGTGAGAGATCTTGAAAGTGGTTTTTCTTTTTTTGTTTTTTTGGTTTGACATGAAGTGCATGATCTGCATGACTTATGTGGACAAAGGGGGGGAAAAAAGACCACGTTACTCCGGAAAGAGAAACAGAGAAGCAGCAAAGAATGTCACCAATCTCTGGGGATGGGGGCTGCGGAGACAGAATAATGATTATTTTACAATGGCTCGTAAGAAGGAAGACATATAATCAACCTTTGTTTCTTGTTCTTTGATGAATAAAAATTCATTTCATTAAATGATAGATAAGCCTTTACCCTTCATTAGCATTTATATTTGGTCCTTTAACTAATTGATCTCGGTCACTAGAGAGTCAGCCATTATATGGAGGTTGGCTGTTCTAAACATCCTAATTGCATCTTTGCCATGAAATAGTGTGAGGCATAGAGGAAAGAGAATCTAGCATGTTTGAGTGCAAGTGCTGAGTCTGGTCCCTCACTGAGTTTGTGAAACTATTTCTGCTTCTTATTTTCATTGTAGAGAAATTTGAAATTCTCAGGTGGATAAGGACCACACTTATTCCAACTGCAGACTCCATACACTTCTGTAACAAAACAAGGCAAAAGAGCTGTACATTAAATTCTAAAAATACATAGATTCCTTCATGTTAGACTATGAAAATGATGTCATTCTGTTCACTGCCCATCACCCTTGTGAGCATGTCAGGGGATTTTATGGGTAATATTGGAAAGAGGTTCCAATTCATGGGGATAGTGAGGCCTCAGGTGCTACCTCCCCTGCCACTAAACATCCTAACCTGAGTTAAGAAGAAATGGTTACAGAATCAGTATTGTGCCCGGCAGCTTTTCCTTGAGTATGCCCAGTCGATGACCATCCATGCTTGAGTGCCATTCTAGGGACAAGATAATGGGTAGGGTTGCCTGGTAAACTATACTATATTAAAATATTGCTCAGATATTGCTTTATTGGGCACTTTTTCAGAAAGGGTGTATTGTGTGTGTAATGAGAGACAGAAGACGTATGTACTGCTTTAGTGTTATTTGCTTAGACCTGAGTTTTTCTGGTTATATAATCATCAATTTTCTCTACTTTTCCTGCTGCACCCTCTCTTTCCTATACTCTTATTTTTCTCTACCATAGACCTCACCTTTTATTCATGTATGTATGTGTGTGTATATAATAATATATAGTGTGTGTATATATATAAATAACATATAGTATATATATATACATACACACACATGCATATACTGATTCTGTAACCATTTCTTCTTAACTCAGGTACCTGAACTTGGATTAAGCATTTCATAATTTCTGTGGAATCTTGTAGTTGGTTACTCAGTGTGCTGGTGAGGCACCATTTGTCTCCACACACTAACACTTTAATACAGAAATCCTGTCTCTCAGGAGGACAAAGATTGGCTTCAAAGTGTCACCAAGAAAACCATCCCATCTGTAAGCAAACCTCACGCCAGTGTTGCCACGGTGCTTCTTTGTCAGAGGATTCTTTTGCTACAGCAACGTGGTCATTTTTCAAAGACTGCCAGCTAAACATTAGGCTTTCCGTTTGAACACATAAATATACATTTACAATAGCATTTATTAATATTTATCGATTTTATTAGCAATGTACAAAAAGTGCTCCAAGAAGGAAAGTAAAAAATAATCTGTAATTTCAACACTGATAAATCTTGATTTTATGTCCTAATCTTTTTGTGTGTACAATGTAAACAAAACTTTTTGAGGTCATATGAATCTTATATCAGAACATTTGTATTCCCCTAACATTTTAAAATTAACTGCCTATTCTTTATGTAAGTATACTAATACACTTATTCTTTTACTATTGTTGGTTACTTGGGTTATTTCCAAAACTTTGCCTTTCTAATAAATAAGTTAGCAATGAACACCTTTGTGTTAAAAACACTGCTTTTCTTGAAGATAGAATTTCTAATGTGAATCAGTAGGACAAAAGGTATAAACACATTCAGGCTGTTGACAGATATCTCTTAATAGAATGTTGAAACTGACTATACTTATTTACCTGGTGGAGTCTTAGTGGTGTTCTTGTCATTCTGTTTGAGGACTTTCTAAATAAGTGCTGCTTAATATACTTAAACAATGATAACTTCTATTCTAAAGAAAATAACACTTTCTACACTCTGAGCTTACTGCTGGGTTTGTGAGATGAGAAGTTCTGTGATAATTTTATCTTGGGTGAAGCCCTGCCTAGAGAATGGGGTGACAGATGCATGATGGATGATTTGGCCAGCCTCCAGTCTCTCATTGCCAAGGACATAGACAACCCTAGAGAAAAATGCCCATGGCAGAGAAAGAGATTGTGGGAAAAGGAAGTGCAGAGAAAAAAGGCCTGAAGATTTTATACAGATACTCAGCCCACAATTCCGCCGAGTCTCTTCATAAACATTGAGCTAGTCAAATTAAGTAGGCCTGCTCTTTCTCATCCCAGCCTTGTTTCATTACCTGCTGTCGCTCCAGAAACCTTTCTGTTACTTCTTTCACATGAAAAGTGACCCTACTTTCCATTTTATCCAAATTTTACTGCATAAAAATGTGGTGTATTAGAGTAAAGGTGGCCTCACAGCATAATTCACCTCCCCTCCCGGAATGACCTTCATTTTAGGAAAACCTCCCCCAGATTTTCAGAGTGTGGCTTGGCCTAGGATTTAAGAACAATTGTATTAATAATGGTTATTGTTTCTATTCTTGTTGTTATCCTTAGTTTAAATAGTGTGGCTCAGTTTGAGTATATCCGATTTTCCTCATTCTCAGAGAAAGCAAGAGTGGCTTGCTTTTCTCAAGGTTTAAAACCCAAAATTTTGTGAAATTTCACTGGACCTAGAAGGAAATGCTAAACTTAGTTACAATAGATAATAAAGACCAATCCTGTTATTCTTCAATGTCAGACTCTTACAGCCAGTGAATTTTACCATCAAAAGAGAAGAAAAACAATTCCTTAGAAAAGACCTCGGTGCTTTAAAGTACAACTCTTTGGTTTTTGTATTGGGTTTGTGGTAACCATGGGTTATATAACGTTTGAGCGTGGGTTACTGAATGTCCTGCTCACAAAGCAGGTTCAGAAAGCAGTGCAGGATGTAGTCACTCATTCTACAAATGTAGAAGCTAAGATTCCACAAGTAAAGTGTCTTATTGAGGATCATGCAACTACAAGTGCTAGTAGAGGTGGCATTTCTGAAGTTTATAGTTACCTAAAATGTGGCTGCAAAGGGGCATTATCGGGAAGGCTGGCTGGGAGACAGGAAGAAGAGCAGATGGATCAGAAGGAAGGGTGTGCATGGGTGTGAAGAAATGGGGAGTAGATTTTCCACTGATCTGAGACTAAGTCACTTCCAAAAAGGTAATGGTCTATCCTCACCAGCAGAGGATACTACTGAAAATTAGTCGGTGCTTCGGACATTTGCGTGGCAACTCAAACCCTTATAACCATGCTGGAAACACAGTTTTCAAAGTGACTTGAGAAAATCAGATGAATGTTTTGTGTTCAATAAATATCTGACTTTTCAGTCGAAAATAAATTTCAGTTTCTATATAAAAACAACTTGACATTTTTCAGTAATACTTTTTAATGAGCATTGCTCTGAGCTATAATATAATGAAATTTGCTTAAAAGTAGAACAGGCTGGTAATGCTTGGCAGAACAAAGAGGCATATGGCAAAACAGTTGTGATTTATTGGCGAAGGCTCTCGGTTTTTGGAAAGCTAGAGGCTTCGGGCACAGTGGACTGCATCTTGATTTTCAGTCCTAAAAAGGAGCCGCGGCAGAACAATATGCTTAGATTACGTTAGCCTGATATGTATTTATTTAAAGCATCTCCTCCTTTGAATTTGTGGTTATAAATGCAGGTCGTGTTCATATTAGAAAGCAAAATAGATAATTGAGGAAATTTTCTTGGTAATTGATATTTTATGCTATTTTATATGACATACAGAAAATTGTGGCATTTTCAAGGGCAAGGAGTTGATTTGGGGAAAAGCAGTTATTTCCCTGTGTCACTTTGTGTTAATAAGTGTGAAATGTTGAATTTAATCCTCTCCTAATTGACTTTAAAAGTTTTTTTTTAGTTTTTTTAATTGTAAGGACACTTAACATGAACTCTACTCGTTTAAGCAATTTTTAACTGTATAACACAATATCCTTAATTTAGTTTTTATAAATAATATTTTTCTACTTTTTATTGTTGTTTTATGACAGTTATCCCAGTTCTTCCCTTTTGGCTCTCCTATGCGCCACCTACCCCCTACTTCCACAGTCAATTGTTTACTTAATTTTTTATTTTTATAGAAGAAGAGAATGTGTATGTGTATGTGTGTATATATATATGTATGTGTGTGTGTGTGTATATATATATATATATATATATATATATAAAATGAACCAGGATCACATTGTAACAGTAAAACCACTTAAAAGTGAGATCAATATTAAATCAGAAGATCAATGATCCCACAAATAGTCCTGATTACTGAACCACAAATGAAATTTTCTTTGTCTTTTAAAGAGAACAGGCTCTTTTCATTTTTATAATTTAATAAATTTCAAATGAATAGTGAATGATCACCAATTCATTTTTCTTTTATGGTGTATTCATTTAATATGTATATGGAATCATTGTTTCTATAATACTATTATTTTATTCCTCAATTAAATAAGCACTTTAATGCTTTTAGGAATTTTCACTAACCCCCAACTTGTCATAATGATTTTATTGAAATGGAGAAAATGGTAAAATAACGAGCTGCCAAACGACCTCCTTTTGGTTTCACTAATTTATGTTTGTGGCTTGTTAGTCACACTTTATACTTTATACACAGCTAGAGATTTGCAGCTGAAAAATATTCTCCCACTTAGGGATTACCTTGTCAGACTGGAAGGAACATGACACAATCATTGTATTCTTTTTATTCCCCTACCTGATCAGTCTCATTGAAGTTTTCTGAAGACATGCAGTTTTTCCTACTTTAGCCTTTGGGGGCCTGATTTCCTTCCCTTTTCAGGTGGTCTATTCATGTAACAGCTTCAGGAGAGAGATTAGAAGAGAAAAGATAGCTGAGGGTGGTTATAATAATGCTGCTAATAATGATAGTGTATTATGTGCAGCGGGCCTGGAAGGGGGTGACAGAGCCCCTGAGGTTTCCCTGCCAGGCTCGACTGAAAATCAAGAGTACATGGGAGTGATCAGTGATTAGTTATTTGTACACCGCCATGATGCCGTCTGTCCTGTTCAGTCCTCCCTTTGTGCTGGCCGCACTGAAGGGGCAGTGCAGCGTCTCATTTGTGGTTGCTGGGAGTCTTCCCTCTTCAATGTGCTTAACACGTCTACTTCCCATTGGTCATTTCCTCAAAACCTGTATGTATGTATACAGTCCTCATTTATATATATATATATATATATATATATATATATATATATATATATATATATGAGAGAGAGAGAATTATGCCATTATGCCTTTATTTGATTTTATCTTATCTTTGTTCTATAATTTTAGCTATCCTGAAAACCCTAATAAAATACATATTTTTCCCCATATATTAAAGGTAGATGCAAAAAAACTTTACATATATTTCACAAAGTTCATTACACTAAACCTGTAAACTTATTATGCATATGCGTAAATTAACAGCATGATTAAATAATGCAGCTTTTGCAGTTATGTACATTTTTCTTCAAATGAAATGTAATAAATAAACCATGTAAGTTATAATAGGATTCAGTTGAATAGTATTTCTCTGATGAGCATACCAAGTAAAGATGGCTTTTAAATTGGAATTAAATGCATCTAATTATCAACTATGGTATTGCTTAATTTGGGGGCAGTTTTAAGGAGCATGGACTCATTTGTCTCACATGTTTGAAATAAATTGCAGAGGATTAGAAATCACTAAATTATTACCAATTCTTTCTAGTCTTCCGAACATTCCAAGTATTGCAGCAATCCCTGAATTTTCAATGCCTCCTGATTCTGGAATAAAATAAAATGGATGCCTTGGAAAACCCTGCTATTTGCTCACTTCTATCATGCTGTTGTGTTGAACAGGCCTTTAGTTGAGTACACATCATGGAGGGAAATCTGTTCTGAAATGTAAATTAATGAAAGCTTTCCGGAGTGGCTTCCAAATAAAAAAATTTAGGCTTTTTTTCAGAGCATGGATAAGGATGGGAATTCTGATTAGCCACACAATGTAGATTGCTTCATGATTCATCTCTGCAAATCAGCAGTTTGAAACCCTATAGTTAGTACTGGGTGCCCTCCAGTAAGATTTTATGAACATCGGCTTGGTAGTTGGCAGAAATACAATATCAGTTGTCCAGACATCATTTTTTCTCAATGAGCACATGTTTATATGTTAAATAGTCACAGAACCAAATCAATTACAGTTTTATTTCCAATGGCAGATGTTAATACTCTGAGAGGTATATTTATATCATCAGAAGGCTAAGTGTTGTGAACCTTGGAGGAAAGGAATGATTATACAAATGATAGGCAGGCCAAAGAATTGTTTCTTGAGGATTTGGATGTTCCTTTACCTATTGTTAATTTATCTGAGTTTATCTCTTTGGCTGACTTTGTAAAATAATTCTGACAGTTTGAAACTAACAATGCTAACAGGGGCTGTTTGAGTCTGAATCATAACACTTGTAACAACCTATATATAAACTAGCACTTTAAGAGATTCTATGCTCAGGGTAAGTGTTGTATAATGGGCAGAACAAGTTTAATTTCAACTCAGTAACTAATTCCTTGTTCTTAATATTGGCTGGGCACCATACTTGGTGATATACAGTGTGGGTGGTTTTAGCTCTCAGTTTTCCAGAACAGGTCTGATGGGCTCTTCTCTTAAGCATCTTGGAGAAGTGACACCTGCTAGAAAGTTTCACTTAAGTGAGTCATGCTCCAAATTCATCTTTCATCTGAAAAATGGCTTGTTTAATATGTTTTTTTTCCTGTCTTTCCTGGCCAAGATCAAATAGGCTTTTAGAAAGCTGAACAGAGATGTTTCCACTCACTAACACTGGAACCCTCATTAAGTCCGGGATCATGCTCATCTTCCCACATTTTTTGCACACTCAAGGAACACAGATGATATGCTGTCCCAAGTCCTGCCAAAGGTGTATGTGGGTGGAGCTTTCTCCTCTGAGAATTGCAGCTTCCTGCATGCTTGCTGGAGACCTTTGGTTGATTCCCATGTATGGCAGTTTAACCCACAGGCAGCTGAGTTCTGCTGCCATCACTTGAAAGTTTACTTTCCCTAAGTGTCCATATGAGCCCTACTCTGGGGAAAGATGGAATCGTGCCCCAGAGAATTCTTTTCCTCTTCAAGAGAGTACATTATGCAAACTCAGTCCTACCTTCAAAGGAAAGTACAAATGTATGTATCTGATCAAAATTAAAAAATGGATATAATAGTATTTAGTATTTAGGTAATAAGTTCTTATTTACTTAAAGATATGGAAACAGTTCTATCAATGCAATTAAAGGCATTAAATCCAAAACTCCTATGCCATGGAAAGCCCAGCTTTGCACATGTGACCAGCCTTTCAGAACCTTCAGGTGGACCTTAGGGATCACCCATGCCTCTGTCCACTCTCCCCTCCACTCCTCTCCTAAATCAGGATCTCTTCTTTTTTCTTATCTCCTCAATGTTTGTTCTTATTGTGTAGCAAGTTATTAAGAAAGAGTCAATACCACAAAGGACTGGTCCGTATCATTATAAGTGAGGGGATGTGTATCTCAGTAATGCACACTATGTATTCTGCTTTAATAAGCATAGTTAAGTATTTCTTATTCACTGTAAGCTAGAAAGGTAAAGATTGTTTTTAATTTCAAAGAAGTCCACACTTAGGATAGCTAATTAGGACTTATAGGGGTACTTTAGTGGTGGTTAGAAGTACCACTTGCATAGGAATTTCGGTGGTGGTGCTAGACTAGGCAACATTAATGCAGAGTCAGGAACTCAAACACCACTGAGCCAGGCCGGGACAGGATGCTATGGTTTTCTTGTCTTCTCTTCCTTCCTTTCCCTTTCCCTTTCCCCGTTTCCTCTGTTTTTCAACATCTAGTGAACTACCTATAAAAAGGAGCAGTCAGATGTGAAATTTTATCATTTTTAACTAATAATAAGTAATTCAAACAAACCAATAAAGCACTAAGGGAGGCCACCAATTTTTTTTAAATGATCGAAGGTCAGATAATATTGTGGCAAGTTATACCTTAAAATATTATAGGCTCCTGTCACTATCCTTTATTATTACTATCATTTTTATTATTGTTATTTTAACTTGTGCAGAACTTGCTGACAATAGAATATGAACTTCAGTAGCTGGTAAGAGTCTATATCCCCGTGTGTGGCATTTTAGGTCACACTCCCCATGTCTTAATTCTGCATATTGATAGTATGGATAATCCATGCTAACAATAACTGTTGGCGATGCTAGAATGGGATATTTCATTTCCAAAACATAAATTTTATAATGTGCCTATTATCGTCTCTCTTATAAACTTGTAAAATTGAACTAATCATTTAGTTTGACAGTGGTGACAGACGGTATGGTTAAGATGTCTCAGTTCCAGTTCCTGGTAACCCTCAATAAACTTGGACAAGTAACTCCTTCTGAATCTCAACTCTATCATTATAAAATGGGAGCTGGCTTCTGATACTCTTCAAGGTTATTTACAGATTTTAAATGTTATAATTTTACAAACTAATTTATGTAAATGGCCAGTTAGATTGATTTCTCCACTAACAATTATTTATCTAAAGAAAAAAATTTTGAATGCAGTTTAAAATTGTCACAGTATTCCTCATTTTGAATTGTTTAAAGATGACCATGTTCTCTGTTATATTTGATGCAATGATAGATATTTTATTTATTCTGAGCCTATTTCCTCCTCCCAAATTGTTTCGGAGGCCAGACAGCTGCTGAGGGTTATACACTAATTCCCGGGAAAGCATCCAGACCAATAATGGAATTGGGAAAGGACCTGGAATGCCAAGAGAGACTGAATTCTACCCACTTCCTAAGTGGCAAACAGAAAAGGATTTACTGACTTCTAGACTCAGATACAGATTGGGGCCTCAGAAGCGAACTAGTCCAGTTTTCAATGATGCATAAGGGATTGTCATACTGCATCTTGAAATGGACCACTGCTGAGGAAGCTTGTTGCATCTTTGGACAATTATAGCAATAGTTTTTCTGGGTGAAATATATAAATATAACCATTTTAAACATTCAACATGTATCAATATAGGTGCTTGATAAAATGTGTGGAAGAAAATATGATTATGGATCGGGAGATTTTTAAAAACTTAAGACTCATGGAAATGGGCAAGAGGGTGATGATTTCTGGGCAGGGGAGGGTGTATAAGGGGACTAAATAGTAATGAAAAATAAAATAAAAAATATATTTTTAAAAAAACATAAGATTCAGAGACCAATTTTTCATAAAGCATCAATTTCTAGTGTTAGTGTCAGTATGCCATTATGTCCTGCCTACATGTGAGACTGAGCCAGAAGAAATCTTTCTTTGTTGGACTTTCAAAATTAGACGTACTTGCCACATTTAATTTCTGCAAAACTGAAACTAGACACTCAATGACAATAGGTGTTATCTGAAGCAATATATTGTTCAGAGAATTGGAAAGTTGTATATCTGATTTGGGGGTCTTTTGACTCAAGCAGTTAATTATTTTTATTGCCCTAAAGGAACCCGTAGTTGTCAGTGGCAGTTGGAACTCCAGTTTTAAGCATTTGCCAAATGAAGCACATTCGTGAATAGGTGATTCCGGGTGAGGAACTATCAATTACCACAGGCTGATCCAGCCCTCAAACTAAATGTATCCTTACCAAGGAATATGAAGAAGCTTTGGAAACGGTTTGAGGGATTTGGGGATTATTTGTAATTTACCATGGAGTCTTTGTTGTACTGACTATCACTTTCTGTGCTTACGGAGATTAATTAATAGGACTGAATGTGAAAGGCTGCACACTAATGGCATTAACAGAAGCCATAATTACAGAACATGTAATTGCCAATAATTCTTCAATGTTACTTGTAATTTGTAATCAGATTCTTTTGAGGTTAAATGGAAATTACTAGACATTTTATTCATAGAGCTATTAGTAGTAGAGTGACATGTAATCACACTTGCCATTTGAACTCATTGATGTTGCACAGTGCGCCCAAAAAGAACTGTGGTATTTTTAAGGGTAGTTGGGTCGAGTCTTTCTGGAGTAGCAGGATGGGATGCCTTTGGAGTCAGTGAAACATGACTTCCAGTCTTGGTTGTGTTACTTACTAGATGTGTGATCTCTGGCAATCCACCAATTCCTACCAAACTTCTGTTTCTTCGTTTACAGTGGGACAATACCTAGCTGATTTTGTTGCTTTGGAAATTAAGTGAAATGATAGTTAAGAAATATTTGATATCATATCTGATGTATAGCAGGTAGAGCTCGAATAGGAGGCTGTTGGTGGGCATTGCAGAAATAATGGTGCTCAGCCATAGTCAGGACATGTTGGTGATGTGTGTGCGATGGACTCTGGGCTGACATGCCATATGCACGTCCTTGTGGCTTTAAGTCTTGGACAAGTTGCTCAACCACCCAGTGCTTTGGCTTCCTCATCTGTAAAATGGTGCTAGTAATTTGCTTACCTGATAAGGTTGTTCATAGGATTAAATGAAATATGTGTAAAGGGATTAGAAGGTTAGCATAGGAAAACGTTGGTAATTATTGGTTTGTCACTATTATCCATGTGGAAAAGCCTATTTACGAATGATGAAATAGAGAAAATTATGAAAGGAGGTAGAATCAATCCATTTCAAGAAGTGTTATGAAAATCTGCCAGAAAAAAAGATGAGATATATCAGGTGTGGCCTCACTGGCTTCGATGTCTAAATCAAACTTGGAATTCTACCATCTAGACTGGCTTGAGATGAGACGAAATAAAATTAAAAGAAGACCAAGAAAAGAGACTGAACCTTCAAGAATCCAGCAGACATGGTCGATTATGCTGTACCAGAACAAGAGGAAATTGAACAAAAATGGAGAGGTCTGTTTCTACCATAAATCCACAGAGAGACCTGTAGGAATCGGGGAACATTGCTACAGATGTGAATAATCTCTGCTTTCTTTCCCCCCCTCCCCTTTGCCTGATCCTCCCCATTCCTATCCCCACTGACAGAAATATATCAAGTACACTCTGACTGGTAGGAAAGAAGTTTCACAGAAAGAGGAGCTAGAGGCCAGTGGCCTGAGCACAAAGCCCTTTTGAACTGCGGTCATCTTTTCCTGATTCCTGTGTAATCTAAATGACTGCCGGAATGAGAGTGTGTATGAAAACTACACCCTCTAATGCCAGTCTCTGTCTTGCTTAATTTAACTTTATTCTGAAACAAAAAACATCCAAGAAAAGTCTATCTGTATAATAGTTGAAAAGGCGAGTCACTTGCATACTTGTACATATTTCCTGGAGTCCCGTCTCTTTGCTTTCAGCAGGGGTGCGAGTGGTCTGCAGCCACCGTGAATGGGTTAAGGAAGCTAACTGAAGTATTCATCTGCTTTTTTAAAAAAATTCTGCTTTCAAACCACTGCCTTCATCTATCTTCCACAACAGGATATTGATCAGCTCCTGAAATGGTCTTTCTTATTTCTAGACACTCTACAGATACTGTAGGAGTGGGAGAGAATATGGTTCTGTACATGAAATACATCCTTATTTCAGAAGTGAGCATTAAAAGCCTCCAATGAGGCAGAGAACACAAACAACCCTCTAGTGGCCAGTGAGGTCTCGGCCAAACGCTAAAAGAGGGAAGCCAGCCCTCTTTGAGTGGATTGTGTTTCAAATGCTTGCTTGAAACTCAGACATCATATTTTTCATTGATACAGCAGTATACTTTGTCCTTTGTTCCTCAGGCCAGGGATCTCATGGAAGCTTCCTTAATGCTTAATGTACCCGACGCACATATATTGTACAACAAACAAAGAACTTTGTCGCCTTGCATGTCAGTTAATGGTGAAGTTGATTCAAAAATATTTCCTGGAATGCCAGGAAACTGTGTTGTAGCTTGGAAATGGTAATGGGGTTCCCGTAGCTTTAAGTCATTGCTAGATGATCCAGTCATCTGAGCAGTGAGGAGCATGGACCAAGAACCCATTGGCAGTGAGAGGGAAGGGTCCTTACTTATTGCCTAGATGTTTCTTAGTTACCACCGTATTTCCCACCACCACCTATTAATCCTGTGGTAAATTAACACATGATGGGCTATGCCGTGATAAAAAGAGGAAGGCCATGTTCAGGTTAGCTTTGACTTTCTCCATGGAGAGAGAAAAATGAAGGAAAGAGAATGAAAGGAATGGAGGGCACTTTAGCCGTGGGTGTCTGTGGAGGAGAAGATGGGCAGTTCCTTTTAAACCCAAGAGGGGTAGTCATAAATGTAAAAGCATCTTTGATTTACTGGGTATTTACCATGGACCACATCCAGTGGTGGCCCTTCATTTGCAGTATCTCATTCAATCCTAGCAATAACAGTTTCATGTAGATACCAGTATAAACTTCATTTTATGGATGAGTAAGAGAAACTTAGAGTGATGGAGTATCTTGTCCAAAGTAGCATTACTAGTGAGTGATGAAGCTAGGATTCTACCATGTTGGTTGGGTTCTGAAGCCTGTCTAATTACTATGATGTTGCAAGCGCTCTGACCATATTCAGCTGGAAGGCACCTGTACACATTGCTTTCCACTGGGAGGACAGAATGTGATGCACGAAGCAATGCATAGAGAAATGGCAAGTGATACAGTCAGAAAATTGAGATTTGGTTAAAACCCTTTGATTTGGAAAAACTCCTTTGTATGCTTTTATTGCTATAATTATTATAGCAAAATAATGTGATCCCACACTGCTCTGTACTGCCTTTAACTTTCTGTGCTAAGCCTGCATCCATTCCACAAGAAAATAATACCTATAATCATATTATTATAAATATATATGCATTCGTAATCTAAAGCTCAGTGCAAGACAGTTAATTAAATAGATAACACTTCTCTACTTAGATTTTATTTTAGGGAAATCATTTGACTACTCGTACCTCAATTTGTCTCCCCCATAGGGTGGGAAAAGCAGGTTTACAGAGGTCAGTGTAAATGTACAGGGATGGCTGAGCACAGTGCTTCAGATATAATGGATTCTCAACAAATAATAACTGACGTTAATAATGTTAACATCTAGTGTTATTATTATCATTGTGTTGTTATTATAAATGAAATACGGGGTCCAACACAAATAACACCCCTTTTTTATGCGCTGGTAATCTATACCAAATCTTTATTACAAAATCATAAGCATGTGGTTCCGTAACATAACACTATCACACTTAAGCACACCATATGACATATTAGGTGAAACGTTCAAATTGCTGTCCCTCTTGTGAGACATTCAGGTACCCTACCAACCACATTCAGTGGTGTTACCTCTGCCAGACCCTGCATTTCCTAATAGCACACACTGGTTATTCCTACCTGGGGAAATGAGCACCTGTCAGAAAGGTCCTCTCTGCTCTTCGATGTTGTTCATACTTTTTCTTTCTAGATTGGAGCTTTCCTGGTTGTGCAGATACTCTCTTCCTATATTCATTATTGAAATGTTTTTGTTGTAATCAAAGCAATGGAAACTACAATAGCATTTATATTACCATTGCTTTTTATAGTAAAAAGCTATTTTATAGTTCTGACTATAAAGACATAGTTTATATTTTATAATTAATATCTTTTAACTTATATTGCTCAGGTCTTGCTGGTACATAAATGTTCTCAAAAGATGTGAAAACAGAAATAATGTGTAGAAGAAATGGCTCTGCGCAGGTGAGATTTCCAGCCCATCTTAATTATACAGTATTTAGAAAGACCAGTTTTGTTTTGGCTCTGATTTCAAGGCCATCTTGAGCTAAAATTAGGTGCAAGGCTAGTGAGTATATGGGAGTTCCGTGAGGTAAGAAATTATTTGTTTTCATAATCCACATTCTCTCACAAAGGTGTAATTCCCTGGAGATTTTTATCGAATTCTTTGCTGTTGAATAAACTTCATTATAAAGTAGTTATTTCCCTCTCTTGTCCAAGGTACATTAGTATTTAACACCAGAAGGAATATTAGTGTTGTCTTATCAAAAGGGAACAGTGCAGAAGATAGGAGTGTAGTGGGCTTGTTGAAAATCATGGGTCAGTTGAATTAGTTAGGGCGCACTTTTTAAAAAATGTCTTTGTCATTTGTTAAGTTCACTGATGTTCAAGAATATTTCTTATCTGCAAATTGCCTTTCTCACTGGGTTTTTGGAAAAACTAGTTGATATAGAAAGTACTTAGCATTAAATCTGGTATGTATTTAATGTTCATTAAATCTCCCCTCGTTTGTCAAATAGGCCCCCAATTTCCCTTCACCCTTTCTCAGCCAACGTTAACTGCTCAACCAAAACAGTGTCTTATTTGAAATATTTCCTGGCAAAAAGTGCTGAACAGTCCTGTGATTTGGTTTCCCTTCCTCCATTAGTAGCTCTTTATTAATTCTGTTAATAGAGTATGTACTTTGAAAGATTTCAGTGATTTCAAATGCAGAGCTCACCAATTCCTAGGAGGAAACCAGGACATTTGTACTTAAATTGTATAAACTGATAGCAACAAAAACATGTAGTGGAGACTCACTTAAACTCAAGTTCAAGTAGAAAATTGTTTTACTAATTCAAAAGTCAAGACAAGTTTTGTCATAGTAGACAAAACATACTCTTCAAGGTTATTTGAATGTTCTAATTGTGTTTGCTAATCCTTCCTAGGTGAAATATTAGTATTACCTTGGAAATCACCATTTTTTCTTATGCTGATTTTGTTACAATTTTGAAATGTGCAATAGCAAACTGTAGCGACTTTGAACAAAGCTTTTCCATGTGTTCAGTCTATGCCACTAGCTAATTGGGGGACCTCGTGTCTATGTACTAACCTCTGAAAACTAGGTTGTCTCACCTTGAGGAAAAGGTAGAAATAAGTAATGATTTGAAGAGTATTTCCTGAAATCATTGTCTACATGACTGCGAATCGAAGTCTTTAGCAATTTTGTTACTTATGAATAGTAAAAGTTACTATTTATTAAGCACTCATTTACTGTTTTCAAAGGACCTATTAAATAAGTACTATTATTATGCCCATTCATAGATTAGAGCAATGAAAACTGGAGACTATGTAATTTGCTCATGATGACGTAGACTTAGATTTCCAATGCACACGGAACCATTCTGACTGCGAATCCCATGCATTCTGTGAGTGACAACTTGAAGACAGAAATTACTCCATATGTACATATATTTTAAATCTGAAATGTAAATCTCTTTCCCTCTGGAACATTTAGCAAAAGATTTAAGCTGCACTTCATTTTTTTAATACTTTGACTATAAATTGTTAAAATGAAATCAAATGAGTGATAAAATGACCTACACTTAAAGATGATTGATTAGTATTTATAAATCACCTATGTTTCTTCTCCTTTTTATTCTTTTTTGCTTTCTGTTTGTGGTGGTATATTGCTGGTTTATGACATTTATTTGCATGTGAACACCAGTGTGTTAAAACTAGAATCATTTTGTTGAGTTTTTAGGTTGATAGCAATGTCCCATCACTCAGGGCCCCAGGTCTCAGAGATAGCTTTACAGCACAGTCGGGACCAGGGCCCGATCAGGAAAGCACAGAGGACACCCAAACCTTGTGTTTGCTCTTCCTGGAGCTCAGTGTGTTTGACATGATTAGGGGTAGGGTTCCAGAGGAAATAATCTCAGTGATGGTTATGGTTTCTGCATTGTTACCACTTTCTTCACTGAGAGTACCCCGTGGAAAGGTAATTAGTGTGAAGAAAAATGGAGAAAGAGTGGAAAGAAAAGAATTGTGAGAATTTATGAACTTAAGGCACACATTTGCAAAGCCACTAGATGAACATGGTGCATTATTACTTTTACAGTAGAATAAATTTGTAAGAGCATAATGCAATTAAAATTATATGAATTTGAAGATAAAATAGAAGATGTCAAATACATTTTGTACTTCCTTTAGGACACAGTGATTCCAGACTTCTGCAAGTGATTTTAATTTTTTTCTCATGTTAGAAGTATTGGGGATTGGGTGGCATAGAATGAAAGAACATGGAGAACACAGATATGTAGAGCAGGAAATTTTAAATATGGTGGTAGTGTGTCTTAGATAAGCAAGAGGAAACCTATAGTTAGACATCAGTTTCTTGTGCTTTTTAAAATTCTCACCTAAGGACATTTTTTTCTTAAAAAAAATTATGTTTAATTTATTTTATTATAGTTCTTTAAAGGGAGAGAGGAGGGAAAGGGGAAGGGGTGATTTGGATGTGAGAAACATTGCCTGGTTGCCTCCTGAACACCCCCTCCACCGGGGATCAAACCTGAAATTTAGGTATGTGTCCTGCCTGGAAATCAAACCCTCAGCCACTTGGCATATGGGACAATGCTCCAACCAACTGAGCCATACTGGCCAGGGCCAGTTCCTTTTTCGAGGTTGTCTATAAATAATTTATTTCTTAAGAAAACAGGTAATTAGAGCCAATCAATTAATGAACATTTATTATTTGGCAGTAAAAATTGAGTAAATCCAGACTGTATTGTGTGTCTGTCATAAATGGTAACCCCATTTTGAAGAGACAGCTAAATAAGATAATGAGGACAGTTTTGATCTTTTTAAAATTAATATTGATTTTTATGTGTCAGTTTTATACAGGCAGTGAGACATGATTATGCCATAAGTGCATTAAGTCATACCCTTCAGAGATTTTGACAGAGAGAAGGAGTATTTTTAGTGATAGTAATTTACACTGTCATTAATGCATGAAAAGGTTGGTGATGATGTCTAATTGTTTCCTATGTTACTAGTTAAATTAAAAGTAAGGTTCATGAACCAAGCTGTGGTATGTTATTGGTTATGACAGTTTCTCCAAAAGTGTATTGCTTAGAATCACTCTTCTTACTAATCAGTTTCTGATTCTAAAATGAACTTTTATTCCATCTTGTCTCCTCCCTTTTCTCTCTCTCTCTTCTAAATATTGGAACATGCATAAAAAGTGGGGAAATTTATAAGCTACTTTAATTCTTTCAAGAAAGAAATACTAGAGAGAACAACTTATTTAAAACATTCAACATTAAGCAGCTCATTGACTATTTTATATAAATATAAACAGGCGCACACATTCACACAAACACAGATGTATGCCATTTTCATTAAACTGATATTATTCATATATTCAGTTTCTTTGGAAGTGCCATGAATCAGTTATACTGCTTTAGTAAAAGTTTAACTTCATCATTCAAGATGGCTTTAAAAATAGTCAAGTTTTCCCCCATTGACATACTCAGTAATAATGTCTTATATGCGTATTGTACACTCTACAATATATGTCCTGTACTGTACTACAATCTTCAAAAGTAAGATTGACAGGAAATGTTAAGACTTAGTTTTTATCTGTGTCAGGATATTTTCCTCTTCAAGGAATAAAACATGCACGTTTATGATGTCACATAACCAACAATCACAGAGGGCAGTTAATTTGACAGCTCCAAATTCTTTTAAATCTGGCCATCTTCTCTCTGCCATCTTTAGCATATTGGCTTTTGTCCTTGAGCGCATCCACTTGTGATCACCAGGTGGGCGCCGTAGCTTCCTGCATCACATCTGCCTGTGACCATATCCTACATAGACCAGGGCTCTGTGTGGGGTACCTTTTCCACAAGTTACTGGAGAGAGCAGTCTCCCTCCTGTCTCACGGGCACTGTTCTAAACCAGTCACATCTTATGGGGATTAAAAGGGAATTGTCAGGAATGTCTTGGCTAATCAAGATCCATGCCCCTGGCTTTGAGCAAGGGTCAAGTTTCCTTAAAGAACTGGACCACTGAATGCCTAATAAAGTGGAGGGGGAAGATAGATACATGGCACAGGTTTACAAGCTCCTTAGAAGTAAATACAAATGAACAAAACCCCAAAACCTTGACTGAGAAATATACAAAGCATCAGACATCATATGTGTGGGTAAAAATTGATACAGTACAGGCTGAGGGACTTAGAGAGATCAACATATACTGACAATTATGTTTGTGTTGCCAACTGATTTTTAAATCATGGATACTTTTTTCATTTAAAGTAACCAAATCCTATTATGTCTCAGTAAGAGTAAAAGACGTGTGCCTGAGTCACTTCACATATTTCTCTGTGCATATACAAGTTTTTAAGCCTGAGAAGGCTTTAGCTCGTCTTTAAGTAATTCCTTAAAAAGCAGGAAAACTTACTTAACTTTTGGTAACTCATTGTTAAATAATGAAGACAATGTTAAGATCTTCTCCTGCTGTGTGCATTTATGGAAATGATCATGTAAATAAATATTGATTACAACTTTGTTATTAGGCAATAGGGAAAACCCAATGAAATTGACAGAGTAGCCCATAAAAGCTTACTTCATTTCGTAAGCCTTCCAGGTAACCATATTTATTACTGAATTTACCTAACACTTCAATTTGTGTGATTCACACATGTACACACACACAAATAGACATATATAAATTTAGTGCAGGTTACACCATATAAAATTGCTGGTTTGTTTAGGTCAAAAGAAGAGGGATATCAGAAATTCCGTATGGTTCAACCAAAGCTTTTTAAACAAGTGGGGTGCAGAGGAAGTATTAGGAGGCAATAAAGTTGTGTTTTGATTTGTGACTAGTTTACTGTGTGTTCAGCCACAATTGCATAATGAAGGTCTCTTGAAAACAGTATTAATATGTACTTTTTCACTATAGAATATCTCATTTGTAACATATATTCAATAAATCTCATTCCCTTGGCCTATTTCTGCTGTGATGCCAGAAAATCTGTGACAATACGGATTTTAAAGAGCACTGATTCAAACTATTTACTACATGCCTCTGAAGCTCAGAGGCATGTAGTGACATGCAAAACAGACCTGGTCACAGTTTTAACTGTCCCTCCAAGCTCTTCGCTGTATGCTGATGACATGCGGTTAGGATGCGGCCTTCTAACCTCTGGGGTTCTGCTTACCTTTTACCATTATGATTATGAAACTCTGGTCTCATGTTTTTTAATACATTATTTTATTTTATTGTTATTTAAGTACAGTTGGTTTCCTTTTCCTCACACCATTCCCTCCACCACACCCATCCCCAGCTCCCACCTTCGATCCTATCCTCTTTGGCTTTGTCCCTGTGTCCTTTATACATGTTCCTTGAAAAAAGGGAAGGGTTTCATGTTTTAATTCTATTTTGTTATCCTTTCCAAGTAGAAACTTACTCCTTAGTTCTTAATATATCTGAGAGTTTTAAGGCTTTCCTAGAATTATGTTTGATGCTTGCTTATTGAGACATTTTCTTCCCTCTGCCCCAAACTTAAAGCTTATTTTGGATTGCCAATAATAAAAACATTGTGTAAGTGAGGTTTCAGGAAATTGGCCGACATCTGCCAGTTTCCACGAAAGAACTCATATACTCTCTGTTAACTCTAATGGCTGAGAGGATTGCAGTATTTTTCTGTTATTGCTTAGAAATGTCTGCAGTTTCCATACCTTTATAGTACAAGGAAAGTAGAGTTTTTGTGTGATATTCTTTCAGTTCTAAATAAATAAGACATTAAATGACTATGTATTGTTTTAAGACAGTCAGAGAGCTAGTATTTGAACCAAAAAATTGTTTTTTTTTTTAATTTGGAACATGGAAACAATATCAACTTGCATCAACCTAGGAAGGTCAGTGGTAAAAGTCAGAATCCGTGGAATATTTATGCAGTTTCATAATGTGATGCCATTAATGTGGAAATTAACCAACTGCATCACCAATATTAAATTCAAAAAATCATTCCTCAATATGTTTTTCTTAAAGCCAGTAATTTCACTGAATTCAGCAAGAGTTATTCTTTTTTTTAAGTGAACATGATCTAACACCCAGTTCTTAGAAAGGTCACACTCTGTGGTTGATACTCTGAAAGCCAAATGCAACTTTATATTGTGTTTTTTGTCATTCATCCCATTTTAAACCAGAAGTTGCTCTCAAAAATAGCATTTAGTCAAAAGAGTCATCCTGTAATTAAATATTTTTCAATTTTTTCAGCACCCACAGTTTCCAAGCAATGTACAATGTATAATACCTATCTTTAGTTGTTCTTTTTAGAATTTACATGTTTGTAGAAATGTGCTTCCCATAAACTTCCCTTGATAACCCTTTCCTGATATATTGGTATTCTTTGGTGTTCTCTTATAAAGTTGTAGTATTTTTGATTTTAAAAAATAAAAATGAAATGAAAAGACCTTTAAGGAAAAGACTATCTTCCACATGGGACCCTTATTCTAATGTCTGGGTTACTGTCAGTAAGCTTTTTTTTTTTTTTTTTTTTTTTGGTAATGAACTATTCTGGCCATTTGAGTAACTGGCTCTCATTGAATAACCATGTCTTATAATCAATAATGTGACAAAAATATTGCAAAGTATTACCCTTGTATATTTACATGGAGGATAGAATAAGGTTCTTCTATGTAGAGAGTGATCTTTCAAAATTATTGAATGTTTGAGAATTAGTAATATTAAAAACATCATTCAATATCCTCTTCCCTCAAACAGTCCCCCAAATTCAGAAGTTATAGTATATAACATAGATTTTAAGGTCTTTGATTTTAGAATTAGTAAAACCTGGCTTTAAATTCTAGCCCTAACATTTACATTTTGCAAATCCCTGGGCAAGTTAATCTTTTTAAGCTTAGATTCCTCATATATAAAGTGGAAAAATACCATATGTCTCAGAGAGTAATTGGGATAGTAAAATAAAATAATCTGTCCAAATGGTACAGTAAGAGTTCCATAAGGGAGAGATTATTAGTCTCAGGTCATTATGTTTTTCTTTTAATATTTTTCAAGCACTGGCCGTTCATACCATAGTCAGAATCATCTGTCTTTCCTCGCCATGTATCATTGCCTCGGAAATTAGGACCAACCTCTCAAATAGTTTATTTTTATTATTCTTAATTTATGGTATTATTGCAATGCACATTTACTCATTTGACAAATATTTAGTGGGCATGAGCTAGATGCCATGCACTGCTGTAAGACCTGAAAGATCTACTAATGAGCAAGAACAAACACAGCTCCTGTCCTCTGATATTCCTAAGGAGTAGAGGTGCTAGATAATACCACAAACAAACCTAAAATTGCAACAATATCACGCAGCTAAGAAAAAAACAGAGCTGTAGGAGTCTCTTCCGGACCAATCTGGCCTAGTCAAAAGCTTCGAGAAAATCTTTCCAAAGAAATAGCATTTGTGATGAAATTGGAAGGAAAATGGGAGTGAACCAGGTGAAGAGGACACAGAAGTTCCCTGTGGAGATAAACAGTTGTTCAAAGGCCCTGTGGTAGAATGGAGAAGGGAGCATGCAAGTCAAAGGTTGTAGCTGGAATAGAGGGAGCAGGGGACAGTAGTTTAAAATTAGACTGAATTTTGTTCCCAAAACAAGGCAAGCCAGGCTCCTAGAGCATATTAGAGTTTTACTTTTATCCTAAAATAGCAAAGATTTATGACAAGCTAACATGATCAGATTTGCTTTTGCAGAATCAGGGGTGTTTGGAGTGAATGTGTGAGGAGGACCCATTGGGAAGATGTTGCAATATTACAATGCCTTGGACTCGGGTGGAGGCAGTGAAGGTGGGAGGAAGCTGACAATACATCTGATGTATAAATTTTAGGCTGAAACAGAGAGTGGTATGGAGAATAACAAAGAAGAATCTATGGCCCTGCAAGAGAAGCTGAGAAAAGATCTGTGCTGCAATTAAATATATGTGAGTCAGCTGAGTGTGGGCACTAGTGAAGGGGGCTTGGCATAAAGAAGACAAAAAAACTGTACTTGAAAAATAACTAAATAAAAATTAAATAAAAAAATACAATAGAAACAATTAGGAGAATGAGGTAGATCTATATGTGCCAATATAGAAGGTTGTCTATGATTTATTTACTGGAGAAGAAAACAAGTTGCAGAACTTTAATTACAGGAAGAATGCAGTTGCAGAACAAATGAAGAATACAGATGTTGTATTTATAGATAGATCTGTGTATGTGCATGTATTAGGACAGATTCAGCACAATTATTAGTTCTAGATAACTTTGGAAAGGAAAAATAAAGTTGAGAAAGAACCTTAAAAAAAAAAAGAAGACAAAGAAAATTACTGAGTTTCAACAAGTTTCTTTTTTTTTTCGGAGGGGAAGGACAATGAAAAGATGGAGGAAAGAGTTTTACTAGGTAGATGAGAGACTGCTATCTTAGATGGATATTGGATATGCTGAGCTCATGGTTCATAGTCATTTACTATTCTCTCAGGCAGTGTTTCCAAAATTTTCAGTGATTTGTAGAGGTGTTTGTGGTGGAAGGGGAAAAACTGTATGTAGAAGTGAGTCTAATTGAATTGAATGGAATGTCTTTTCTGAATCCCGCACAAAAGCAACCTGTTCTCTCCCTGACTCCCTCTCCCTCCCCACCTTTGTCCCCTTCTCCGGCTCTGACCCTTCTCTGTGTTCCTCTGTGTGGCTTCAGCAAATGTTAAAAAGTATTTTTAAATGCACAGAATTCAAATATGTGGGCATTTCTGGAGTCTCTCGGACTCTAAGTTGGGTGCAGTTCATTCCCCTTTCCATCTCATTATTCTTATTTTTCCTATATGCTTCTTTGATTTTATTAATATTTGGGGGTTATCACAATTTTTATTTATTTTTTTCACATATTTTTATTGTTCAAGAACAGTTGTTTCCATCCACTGCGCCCCCCCCCCACAGGAGCCATCCCTACTTCCCATCCTTGATCTACCCCCTTTGTCTTTAAATTTATTGTCTTTGTTCTTTTGTATGCAGCTATGTTAGCCATAAACTGGCTTATAGAATATAGTTTTTGAATTGTGGTAGAGCAGGGGTGTCACACTCATTTTCACCGGGGGCCACATCAGCCTTGCAGTTGCCTTCAGAGGGCTGACTGTAATTTCAACTCCTTAACAAAGGAGTTGAAGGAGTAGTTATATTTATACAGTCCTAAAATTATTTTGGCCCTTTGGAGACAACTGTGAGGTTGATATGGCCCCAGTAAAAATGAGTTTGACACCCCTATGTAAAATATGAACAAATTAAAATGTAAAATATACAATTATTGGATTAATAAAATTTTCCATAAATATTTCACAAATTTATCTAGCAAGGCAAATATGTCTTGGCATCTTTCTCCTTGTGAATTTTTATTTAAGATTGACAATAAAAAAAGTCCTATTAACTTTTAAGAATTCAAAATTCTGCCTTTTCATTTAGGCTTTTGAATTTAATAAAGATAGACTAACACCATTACACTCCAAATGCCAAGTGGAAATGGTCATGAGTAGAATATCTTCCAACACATCCTTCACTTTGAAGTGGACTTTTTAAAAGAAAATGTATGTTTATAGATATGTTGTAGCCAAAATCTTGCTACACATTTAGAGGCTGGTGTTTCAACTAGTTATCGTTTGTTGACATTGGGACATGTTGGAGTCTCAAGTGTTTCATTTTTTATTCTCTGGATTTATGTGTTTGAAATAATTGAACAACAAACAGAATAGGGGAGTTGTGTGTTGTTTTTGGTGGGGGTGTGTGTGCATGTGTGTATTTCCTGGTGAAAAATATTTTAAGTTGTAGGTGCGCTGCCAGAAAAAGCATTTCTCTACAGCTCATTTCTTTTATAGAGGCTGCTGGAGTGAATTGAGGGCCTTATACGAGCAGGCAGTAGACCTTTGAGCCGGGCACTTGTTCTCACTTTCTTATTATGTTATTTGATGGTTCATTAGAATTCTATCTTCAAACCTATTAAGAAAGAAGGAAAGAAAGAATAAGCAGAATGTTTATCGTCTCATAAAGAAAAAAAGCCACTAAACAGTTAGGGCTATTGAGGTTTTATCTTAGTCACTTTATCTTGATATGATGACTTGCCCGTGTTTAATTCTGGACTCACATTAAGTGTCAGTGCATTACCCATGCGCGGCAGAGCTGAGGAAGAGAGCCACTACCTGGAAGCAACACTCCATGCTCCACTGGAAAGTGCTTCTTTCTGAACTAACAGTTAACTGAAGAGTAGGGTCAAAGATAAAGGGTTAGGGCAGGGTTTCTGAAGCTTGGCACTGTTGACATTTCATTCCAGATAACTCTTGTCCATGAGGCCCAGACCTGTATATTGCAGGATATTTGGTGACATCCTATGCATGCCTCTACACACTGTGTCCCAGCACCATCCCCCCAACACACGCACTTCACTGTGACAACCGAATATGTCTGTAGACATTGCCAAATGTCCGGGGAGGGGGGTGGAGTGGTGTACAATATCATCCTGAATTTACAACTAGTAGCTTCGTATTATTTAAGACTAACTTTTAGTAGTTAAGACAAATGAAAAACTATGATGCATAAACATTTCAGCCTTCCACCCCTCTCACACTTACATACAAATATGAAAAAATAGAGTTCTCAGGTAGTTAAAACATTTTTATAATATGTCACACATTACCTTAAAATAAGAATGAAAACAGCATCTTTGTTCAATCTAATTCCTATTTTTAGAAATATGTTTATAAAACTATAACTAAACCTGCTGAAAATTCTTTAATCTGACCTAATTGTCAAAGGTTGGTCATTATGAGAATTGAATTGTCAAGTATTAATCCTCTTTAAAGACTAGCAACTTGGAAAGATCATGCCAATTCTCATTATACCTTAGTATTTTTATCCAACAGTGATTCTGGTAGTGTGATAAAAATAAGTCAGGACTATGTTTACTGTTTATTAACTGCAATTGGATTATCTGTCTAAAGAAATGAAACATTACGGAGAAAAGAAGAGTCTTTGAAGGTAACCCAGTCATTTCTCACTCCTGGCCATGATTCACATGTGTTCATTGTCCACCCCAAATAAAGCAATCATCAGAAAGGCTTGCTTTTGAGGGTGTTTTATTGTTGTCATCATTGTTTTGGTTTTTCACTTGTCATGTATAAAAAAAATGTGAGTTATATAAGTTTAAAACCATTTTGACTTAGCTTATGATGTGAGCAATTAAATAAATTATTTCCTAATTTTTACTTCTCTTAGTTAGCTTTGTTTTTCACCAGTTAATTTATCCGATTAAATTTGATTTTTCTGTATGTATGCCATTGCCTCAAAACCTTACAGAATGCTGGTCTAGTCATCAATAAAAAACAGTCTGCACAAATGTTTCCCCATTGCATCATTTAAACCTCTGAAATATTAAACGTTTATTTATAGTATAATTAAAACAGCTTTCCTCTCATTCAGCATTTCACTCAGTGAATGGCAGGACTGTTATTTTAATAGCTTTATTTCTGGAGTAGGTCACTGCATTTTTAGTTAAGAATAAGAAATTTGTGACTTCTGGCAAGAAGGAGGCATAGGTAGACGCATTGTGCCTCCTCACACAACCAAAAGAAGGGCAACAACAAATTTAAAAACAAAACAATAACCAGAATTGCCAGAACATCCAACTGTGTGGAAGTCCAACAACCAAGGAGTTAAAGAAGAAACATCATCCAGATTGGTAAGAGGGGCGGAGACAGCCAGCCAGTCAGAGAAGACTCCTGGCAAGGTGGCAGCTGGCGCACCTGGCAGTCCCATATTCCCATGTGGATAAACTGGGAGGAACACCTGGGGAGTGAGACAGACTGAGCAAACCTAGGGTTCCAGCACAGGGAAATTAAGTGTCAAACCTCTGATCAGAAACACCAATGGGGATTGAAGAGGCAGTGGGAGAAACTCCCAGCCTCACAGGACAGTTCACAGGAGAGACCCACAGGGTCCTAGAACATACACAAACCCACCCACCCGGGAATCAGCACCGGAAGAGCCCAATTTGCCTGCGGGTGTCTAGGGAAGTGACTGAAAACCAACAGAGAGAGGAGCAAGCAGCATTGTTTCCTCTCCCACCCTTCCCCCACATACAGCCTCACAGCACAGCAACATGGGTTTCCCCACCCTGGTGAACACCTAAGGCTCCACCCCTTATACATAACAGGAGTGCCAAGACAAAAAAAAAAGGGGGGGAGACCAAATGAAAGAACAGATCAAAGCTCCAGAAAAAATACAAGTAAGAGACAAAGAAATAGCCAGCCTATCAGATGCAGAGTTTAAAACATTGGGTAATCAGGATGCTCACAGAACTGATTGAGCTCAGTTGTAAGATGAAGGAACAAATGAAGGCTACCCAAAGTGAAATAAATAATATACAGGAAACCAACAGTTATAGAAAGGAAACCAGGACTAAGATCAATGGTTTGGATCAGAATGAAGAAATAAACACTCAACCAGAACAGAATGAAGAAACAAGAATTCAGAATAATGAGGAGAAGCTTAGGAACCTCCAGGACATCTGTAAACATTCCAACATCTGAATCATAGGAATGCCAGAAGGAGAAGAGGAAGGGCAAGAAATCGAAAACTATTTGAACAAATAATGAAGGAAAACTTCCGCAATCTGGCAAAGGAAATACACTTCCAGGAAGTCCAGGAAGATCAGTGGGTCCCGAAGAGGTTGAACTGAAGGAAGCACACACCAAGGCACATCATAATTACACATGATTAAAGATAAGGAGAGAATCTTAAAAGCAAAGCAGCAGTAGAACAGGAGACAGTTACCTACAAAGGAGTTCCCACAAGACTGTCAGCTGATTTCTCCAAAGAAACCTTGCAGGCAAGAAGGGGCTGGAAAGAAGTATTGCAAGTCATGAAAGCAAGGACCTACATCCAGGATTACTCTATCCAGCAGAGCTATCATTTACAATGGAAGGGCAGATAAAGTGTTTCCCAGACAAGGTCAAGTTAAAAGAATTCATCATCACCAACCCCTTATTATATGAAATGTTAAAAGGACTTATCTAAGAGAAAGAAGATAAAAAATAGGAACAGTAAAATAACAACAAACTCACAGTTATTAACAACCAAACCTAAAAAACAAAAACAAATGGAGCAAACAACTAGAACAGGGACAGAATCACAGAAATGGAGAGCACATGGAGGGTTATCAGCAGGAGAGAGAGCGAGGAGAAGAGGGAGAAAGGATATAGAAAATAAGTAGCATAAATGGTAGGTAGAAAATAGACAGGGAGAGATTAAGAATAGTATAGGAAATGTAGAAGCCAAAGGACTTACATGTGACCCACAGATATGAACTAAAGGGGGGAGAATGTGTATAGGAGGTGGTGTGCAGGGCAGAGGGGAGTAAAGGGGGGACACTGTAATAGCTTAATAAACTATATTTAAAAAATATAATAAACAAGGAATCTGGTTTGGAGGTTATTGGCCTCACTGGAATCTGTGCCACTTGATGTAACAGTGCATACATCTTTGTGAACCAGAAAACAGAATCCGGTGTATTAGGAGAAAATCTACTAAGATCAAACTTTGTGCTTTTGTTCTCAGTTGAGTGCTTCCGTTTTTTAGTTTAATTTGGGAATATCCTGGGTCATACATAAGAGGAATGGATCCTGCTGATATAGGAAATGGACATAAGAGGGTTATTGTACATGACAGCGGTAGACAATAACAAGGAACAGAGGTTTACTAAAATATGTGTGACTCTGACATAGAGAATCTTTGCTTGACTCCCTTTTCTCTACTTTTTTGAGAGGCAGCTTTAAAGGAAAATTCAAGTCATACAATTTTTACTCTATTTTACATTAAATCTAGGAGGATTTCTGACTAAATAGTTTTCCTTAAAACATATATACAGTAATGTTGTAAGTACCTGTGTGTCTGCAATTCTAAGCAAGTGCAAAATTTTAAAAACAAGATGTGATTTAAGTATTTTAGTGTAGCTTAGTTGGTTGGGCACTGTCCCACAAACTGAAAGGTCATGGGTTCAGTTCCCAGACAGTGCACAAGCCTAGGTTATGGGTCCAGTCCAGGGCAGGGTGTGTGTGAGAGACAACTAATTGGTTTCTCTCTCACACTGATGTTTCCTTCCCTCTTTTTCTCCTTCCCTTCCCCTCTGTCTAAAATCCATAAGCATGTCCTCTGGTGAGGATAAAAAATATCCTAGGCTTCATTCATTGAAAAGTTCAGATGGTGATGCTTTCTTCCTTTTCTATTGATGCTCTGGCAGTGGGTATCACTACTGCTCCTCTTAGCAGCTATCTGACTTCAGGCCTTGCCTGAAGTGTTTCTGACTGACAGTAATTATGATGCTCAATTACTGGCTCATAACATTGAGTTGGGCTCAGAACATTTGCAGAAATTTACTTTTTTCTCTTTTTGTTCAGTTGACTATTTTCTTTTCACTTTCTTTATTTTTTCCTCTTCACTCTAGGAAGTAAAACATGCCATGTTTACATATTTATAGGTACACATAGGAATACAAGAGATGATTTATTTTTTAATAATCACTTTTCTCTTTCATTGAAAGTACATGTGGTTGTATACCTAACCTGAAAGGTGATATATAAACCCATTGGTTTATATAGGATAGTGATGTAGTTTTATGAAAATATGAAACTTTAAAAATCACGCCTGTTATGATCCAGATAGAGGCAGAAATTTCCAATGAGACTCATATTAGCCTTTTCTCTGACAGTAAAAGCACATAGACCAGATATAAAATAAAGGTCTTGGCCCATCAGAGCAGCTGGATATAAGATTTAAGCAATTGTATCAAGTCAAGCAATTGGGTAGAAGATTTTTTTTTCTCAAATGAGTTTTTTTAATTTCAGGTGGTGCAGAATTTGAGATAGAACAATGACTAAAGAACACACTTTGACAGGATTCTGGGCTGGGTTTACTCTGACCTTACAGCCAGGGTTGAAACAGCAGCGTGAGAACAGCTAAAAAGATGCACGACTGCATGATGATGATGATGATGATGATGATGATGATGATGCTTATTTTTACAGAAGTTTATTCTTAAATGTATAACAGGCTCTAAGGCAACACTTCATTATTTCTATAGGTAGCAAGAGATGTTGTAACAGAGAATCCAGATGTTAAAACATAAATGGAATTCAGGATCACCATTGCCTCAAGCACAAGGAACAGCTCACTTTTGCCTGATTTCTTAATTGCCCTTGTGGCCACGGGGCTTTTCCCTGAGGCTTTTGCTTTTAGCTCCTCAGAATTCTTCTGCTCTTCTTTTTGCTTCTGCTTGAATGCCTTATTTCGTCTGCCTCCTAACCCTGCTTCCTGAGCTGCTTCAGGGGCTTCTTCTTGCCACTTTTGCAGCTGGACATGTCATCTGCCACTTCTTCCCCTGGAGAGAAGAATTCCAAATGCACGAAAAGCAAAGAGCCTTGGTTGGCACCTTTGATTTTAGTTCTAGTTTTCATAAGATTCTGTATTGATTAGCTATACATTGATAGCTATGAAAAGTTTCTCTAACTCAGTTGCATAGTCTCCCGGTGGGGGGTGGTTCTATGCCATTCGGATTCCTACATTCACCCCTAGAAATTATGATACAATAGATCAAAGGCGTGTTCTGTGTGTAAACACTTATCGTGATGCTAATGCAAGTAATCCCTGATAGTAGCTATACTTTGTGAGCTACTGCTCTCTACTCTAGGTCATTGGCACTGTTGATCTTACCAAGGTCCAGTTAGGTAGTCCAACCTCTCTTCTTATTGTTCCCAAACTAAAGGGGTTCATTTATCTATGCACATCAAAGCCCAATAAGAAGTGAACAGGAGTTCGCAGGGAAGAATATAAAAGTTTATTAAAGGAATTAGCACCAATACTGGAGGCACAGATGAGCTGTGGTCTAAGACCTGGCTTCCCAGTGGCCCCTAGGGGATAGATTATATCAGGGAAAGATGATTAGTCTTGCTGTCTAGGGAGCTGGGGTCGTGGCCTCTGTTGATTGGTAGGGCTAGGGTGAGGAGGGGTTGATTATTGCACCAGTCCTGATGTCAGCCGTGGTGTTGTCCTGTCTATGATGATGTGGTTGGCATAGTCATCCTGCTTCATGGGCCTGGGGCTGAAGCATAACTGAAGTTAAGATGTTATCTTTAGTTTGATTGAAATTCTGTGATCATGGTCAATAAGTCTAAAGCTTTACTCATAAGAATATTGAATGCTGATCAGAATTTAATGTCCTAAGTGCTTAATGATTAAGGGAGTGGATGTTCTTCAGTATGGGCAGTGCTGGCAGCATCTGGTTGAAAGGAAGCAAGTGGATCATAGTGCTGTTAGACAGGACAAAACTAGCTTGAGTGAAGGAAATAGTAATATTAAAGAAGTGTAGTTCCTGTCTGTTTATGTTATCACTTTAGTTCTCAGAGGACTAAAGAAGGCTACAATGAGTAATTTGTCTGAGTTTCAGGTCAGTTAAGGAGGAAGCTGAAGGTGTCAAAGTTAAGGCAGTCACAATGAGAGAGATAAGGGAATAATTTGGAGAATAAGTAAGAGAAAAAGACAAAACCAAGTTATGATCATAGACCAACACGATACACCACAGCAAACTACATCACGTCTGAGAGATGTAGGGAGTCTCCTTTGTTTCCGTGAGTGCTACACTGGTGAACAGGAAGCTGAGACAAGGTGGAAAACAGCTCTGTTCTTGTCCAGGCAATATAAAACTGGCTTCTTTCTAAGCAAAGACACAGTCTGAGAAATCCTATTAAAGGTATGCTTGATTATTTTTGTACTATAATAGTATCTAGAGATAGCATGTCTTACTGTGACTCTAATGACTCCAGGTTGAATCTGACAATACTGATGTCACTTCATAATACTAGTCAGACTGACAATAGAAAAAATTTAAAGTAGTAGAAGACAGAATCTTCCAAAAATGATGCACAAAAACCACTTCTCTCATTTGAGACTTGAGAAAAAGGACTCGTTTCAAGAGAATACTGGCGAGATCATCTTTTTGGAGAGTTGTTATAAAATGTGAACAAACTTTTCTTCAATGTCATCCTTGAAATACTGGCCTGTGTTTCCATTAATACTATGTAAATGTTATGGAAATAGAACATGCTGGGTTTCTCAGCTGTCTCAGAGAGTGGTCACAGGATGACAAAGGTAAAGAAAAGAACTGCTTTAGTTGAGAAGGTAAAGAAAGGATGAAATCTCACTCAGCAGCAGCCTGTGGATAATGAAGGTGGGCATTTCTGTCATGAAAAAGGAGGTATTGTTTGAATATGAGGGATTGACAAGCTCAGAAAAGAAGGGAAGATTTGAGCCTTGCTTTCGAAACCAAACCTTAGAGAACTATGAGTCTAAAGCAGACCCAAGGGCTGATGAATAGAGTTGTCAGGGAGAACGCAGAGTGGGGTGTGAATTTGGTGGTGCCGATAGCAACTCTCCACACTCCTGGTGGGGTGCTGGTCTGCATGCTGATGAAAGGGTGAGAAGTGCTGATAGATAAGAGAGGAGTGAAGGCAAGTGAAACAAATCATAGAGGACAACTGGGAAGCATTTATTCATTTCTTCCATGGCATCTGGAATTGTCCTATTACTTTCTATCAGAAGACCAGACACAGAAGCTTCTACACAGAGATGGCCTTACATTGTCTGTCTCTGCAGTTAGGATTGCAAGTCTGGAGTTAGGGTTTCTGGGTTCAACACCTGGCTCTGTAACCTGTGATACATTCCTCATGTTTTACAGTATTATACAAAATTAAATTGTTTATCTTCCTTATTTTATCTTTTGATCTATGAAATAGGAAACAGTTTTCCCATTTCATAGATCAAAAGGTAAAAGTCAAGAGCCAAGCTTTGTAAAGTGTGTAACATATTGAGGGGCACAATAAACCCCTAAATAAATGTTAGCTATCAAGCGTAATTTCTGGACCAAAATTTCAATTACAAAGCTCTTCCAGTTCTCAAGGAATTTATAATCAAAAGAGAGAGACCATACCAATAAAGATATAATTATTGACAATAGGCTACAAATAATAATGGAATATAAAAATGGAAGTAAAAAATTATCTGAGGTCAAAACAAGTTGAAAATTGGTATAGACTGGCATGCCCATCATGTACTATTCAGTTGGAAAATGTCTTATACAATCAGCAGTAAAAGAATGTTATTTTATGGGTATAAATAGTACAGTAAACCCTTCTAAAATAGATAATAATGAAGTCTAGCATAACCTCTCCTCAGTGTGTTCAATAAACTGTCGTAAACCATGCTCTCACACTTTTTTGATTCAGAGCAAAGGAAAACTTAGTAAATATACTAGCTTGGCAGTTTTGAGCATACTTTTCTAAAACATACTGGCCCTTATTTTAATGAAATACTCTGCCTTTATTTGGGATGTGGAAATTGTCTTATGGGATTCAGAAATGCAGCAGATGATCAGTGTCTTTCCGGAGAGCAACGCTGCAAGTGCACAGCTGATATTTTCTTTACAGGCTCTATAAGGTCATTGTCTTAACCTTTCAGACACTAGGTGACATCTCTTGTTTTTAAAAAAAACAATATATCCAACACAGACATTCAATATTAGGAAATGGTACTAAAACCAAAAAGGGTTTGATATATTAAGATATGTGGATGCCAAAATATTTCAAGGAAATATGAAGAAAAAACATAAATTTATTTATATACACATGTGCCTGAGTATAAGTGCTGTTGATTTTTAAAAATCTGTTGGAAAGAGAAATTTTTTTAGTGTGCAATTCAAACTCAGAAAGCCAGTTTTAAAATGTTGTGATCCCCAGAAATGACCTACCTTATTTATAAGTAAAGCAGATTCTTACCTTATTATTAGTAGATATAGTTGGGTAAGTGGAAGTGTTGAAAAGTTATTTGTAGGCAAAAATTCAGGCTCTTTAATGGTAGAAAGAGGTTATTGTGGGACCTGCACAGGTGGGCAAAAGTAGGTTTACAATTATGAGTACACAAAACAGAATTCTTATATTATTGTTTATTATTATATGTTTGTGTTATACCTGTAAACCTACTTTTGCCAACCCCTATATGTGCATTTGACAAGGTGACAAAGTGTCTGTCCCAAACATGAGAATCATTCCTGCTACATTTGGTTCTACAGGGCACCATGTCATCCTGTCTAACAGGGTACAACTTGGATTATGGATGTTGTTGATTTTTATGCATGTTGCAACAATTTCAAAGAAGATAATGGTCCAGAATTTGATTCTAAAACAGTAAATATATTATGACAATTTTCCAAAACATGGAGATAACAAGTATTAATAAAGTATAAACTTATTCTAATTTATAAATGATACCCTATGGAGAAGCAATAACCCTGACCAAGGTTTGTCAATGGGATGGGGATTTCAGCTCAGCTCAATATTCTTTCTCTTTCACTTCCACTAACTTTTTTTTAATTCAAAGCCTCTTTCTCCTCTCCTGATTTATGGAATTCTAGCTTATTAAACTTGACACTGGAGCCAATATCTTTTATATTGCTTTGGTAATAGATTTAATTAAAAATATAAATCTTCTGAGTAGATTGAAGTCTTTAGGGCCCCTTCTAAATGCTTTCATTTTCTTATTATGTTAATTGATATTTTAACTTTTGTATTTGAAAATCACTATCTCATTGTTAGTCTTTTTAAACATTTATTTTTTTTAAATAAAGGATGATCTTCAGGTGATCATAATGATCAATTTTTTTTTTAACTTTTTTATTGATTATGCCATTACATTTGTTCTATTCCCCCCCTCTGTTCCCCTCCACCCTGCATATCCCTCCCCCCTGCATACCCCTCCCCCACCATTCCCCCCTTTAGTTCATGAGCACATGTCTCAAATTCTTTAGATTCTGTATTTCCCCTGCTATTCTTACCCTCCCCCTATCTATTTTCTATCTACTGTCTATGCTATTTATTTTCTGTACCTTCTCCCCCCTTCTCCTTCTCCCACTCCCCAGTTGCTAACCCTCCATGTGATCTTCATTTCTATGGTTCTGCTCCTGATCTAGCTGTCCTCTTAGTTTGCTTTTGTTTTAGGTGTGGTTGTTACTAACTGTGAGTTTGCTGTCCTTTCACTGTTCATCTTTTTTATCTTCTTTTTCTTAGGTATGTCCCTTTAACATTTCATATAATAAGGGCTTGGAGATGATGAACTCCTTGAATTTGATCTTATCTGAGAAGCACTTTATCTGTCCTTCCATTCTAAATGAAAACTTTGCTGGATAGAGCAATCTTGGTTGTAGGTCTTTGGTTTTCATGACTCGGAATACCTCTTTCCAGCCCCTTCTTGCCTGTAAGGTCTCTTTTGAGAAATCAGCTGACAGTCTGTTGGGAACTCCTTTGTAGGTGACTGTCCCCTTAGCTCTTGCTGCTTCTAGGATTCTCTCCTTCATTTGAATCTTGGCTAATGTAATGATGATGTGCCTTGGTGTGTTTCTTCTTGGGTCCAACTTCTTTGGGACTCTCTGAGCTTCCTGGATTTCCTGGAAGTCTATTTCCTTTGCCAGAATGGGGAAGTTCTCTTTTATTATTTGTTCAAATAAGGTTTCCACTCGTGACTCTTCCCCTTCTGGTACCCCTATAATTCGGATGTTGGAACGTTTATAGATGTCCTGGAGGTTCCTAAGCTTCTCCTCATTTTTTTTGAATTCTCGTTTCTTCATTCTTTTCTGTTTGATCAATTTTTTCTTCCTTCTGGTCCACTTCATTGATTTGAGTCCCAATCTCCTTTCCATCACTATTGGTTTCCTTTGCATTACCATTCATTTCAGTTAGTTTAGCTTCCATATGTTTCTCTAATTTGTGACTAAAATCAACCAGATCTCTGAGGATCCTGATAACCAGTGTTTTGAACTGTGCATCTGAAAGATTGGCTATTTCTTCATCGCTTAGATTGATCAGCCCTGGGGCTCTGAATTGTTCTCGAGCCATTTTTGGTCTGTTCGCACCTTGTGTGGGGGCATGGTCAGAGAGGGAGCTATGGCGGTCCTCTCTGCTAGCCCAGTCCGTCCAGTCCCACCACTCACCCCAGCCTGTTTATCGGATAGGAATTGTGCGAGCCTGCTGCCCTGCGCCTGCTCGCCTCTTCACTGGTTTATTTGCACTCAGATGCGCGACCGACTGCAGACAGCTAGCTGCACCTCTTCCCTGTGTGCTCCTGTAGCTAGCCCGTGATCCGCGCCTTTGGCTGCTTGTGCCTGCTTGTGCACCACCCGTTCGGGGATTTTTTTTGCCAACCTGCTCCGCTGCTGGCTTTGCTCCTCTTACTGGTTTAGCTGAGCATTTCATTGTCTTTGGACTCCGTATTGTCGATTTTCTGTGTGGCTTGGTTGTGTTTATTGTTGTTAAAAATAGTTGTTCTTAGATTTGGTTGTGCACGGAAGCAAGGTGGTTCCACCTACACCTCCATCTTGGTAGAAGTCGACTGATCAATTTTTTTATTAGTGGACACTTGGTAGAAGAAAAACAAGTGAAATATATTTTTAGCTCTAGGGAAGGATGTGTGTGTATGTGTGTAATATTATTACTATTAGAAGACTATCAAGAGTTGGGACCCAAATTTTGTAAATTAAGCATTTATTGGATACTACATAACTCAGGCATTCATATTATAGTGTTGACATTGATTCTTTCTTTACAGAGCATGTACAATGTGATTAGAATTTCAGTTAGAGTAAAATATGAATTGTTTGGCATGTGTTTTCAGGAGTGACAATTATTTTTAGGAAAAAAATGTAATTTAACAGAAATCATTTTCCTTCAGACATAAGGAATTTTTGATGGAAGATTTCTTTCAAAAGTTATCTTGATAATTCTTGCTTTGTAGGTTTAAAAACCTATGTTTTGGATTGGTTTCCGCATGTGAAACACAGAACTTCTACATGTTAACTCTTTTTCCATACCCCTTCCAAGTCCATGAGCCCCAGAAGCATTTAATACTGCATACTGTGCTATTTATTCAGTCCCCCTGCATGACTGTTTCTAGCTGTATTCCAATTTATTTTAAATGTGCAAACCATACTTATGACCATACTGAATGATATTGGTGACTTAAGATACAGTCTTACTTGGGTATATTTCTTTAAGAACAGGATCACAGTGAGCTTTTTAGAACTGATGGAATTTATATAGTATAATTTACGTCACTTCTCTTTAAATAAGGATTTGAAATGACTGCATTGGAGTCCTGTGGAAACCATGTTAATGTAAAAACGTGTATATTGACAAAAGGAAGTAACACAATGCCAGATAGAATTCTAGATAGCTTCCGTCATTACCTCTTGGATCTGTCACTTTCTGTGTAACTTCAGACAGTTTTTTTTTTGCCTTTCTCAGTTTTCTGTGCTTTAAAATGGGGATAATAATAGGACCTATTTTATAGAGTTACTATTGGGATTGAATAGGTTAATCCTAATAGTTAAGATTAACCTATTAAATAAGTACAATTAGAATACTATTTAGCATATAATAAATAATGAAATGTTAACTGTCATCATCATTTTAATTATCTCACTTATTTTTACAAAAATGTTATAAAGCATTATTATTCCTAAAGTTCAATTGTGGAAACTGAGGCTCAGAGAAGTTAATTCCTGCCTTATCTATCTCAAAAAAGTGTTTGAGATTTAAGCAACATAAACCTTAGCAAAGCACTTTGAAAACAAAAACCCTGATACAAATAAAAGGAGTTAAGGGATTGTTGGAGATAAAGAGAAGAAAGAATAATTACATTGACAGGTACTTGTGAGAGAGGACTTCCAGTCAAGATGGAGGCATAGGTAGATAAACTTTGCCTCCACAAACAACCAAAAGTAGGACAACAACAACAAATTAAAGAAAAAAAAACAGAACTTCCAGAAAATTGAACTGTATGGAAGTCCAACAACCCAGGAGTTAAAGAAGAAACATCCATCCAGACTGGTAGGAGGGGCAGAGACAGGCAGCCAGGATGGAGAAGATGCGTGGCAAGGTGGTGGCTGGAGGACCTGGCAGTCCCACATTTTTAAGCTGATAAACCATGAGGAACAACTGGGTAGTGAGACAGACCACTCAACCCAGGATTCCAGTGGAGAGAAATAAAGCCATAAAACCTCTAGCTATAAAAATCTGTGGGGGTTGCAGCAGCAGGAGGAACTCCCAGCCTCACAGGAGAGTTTGTTGGAGAAGCCATGGGGTCCTATAATGTACACAAAACCACACACGTGGGAATCGGCATCAGAAGGGCCCACTTTGCTTGTGGGTGGCAGGGGAAGTGACTGAAAGCCAGCCAAGAGCTGAGCAAGTGGCATTGTTCTCTCTCGGACCCCTCCCTCACACACATCACCACAATGCAGTGATGTGGATTACCCCCTGCCCCAGGAATACTTAAGGCTTTACCCATTTCTAGGTAACAGGCACACTGAGACAAAAAAAAATCTGACCCAAACGAGAGAAGATTAAAGTTCCAAATATAGAACTAGGCAGTGAAGAGATAGCCAACCTATCAGATACAGAATTCAATACACTGGTAATCAGGATGCTCACAGAAATGGTTGAGTATAGTCTCAAAATAGAGGAAAAAATAAAGGCTATGAAAAGTGAAATGAAGAAAAATATACTGGGAACCAACAGTGATGGGAAGGGAACTGGGACTCAAATCAATGGTGTGGAACAGAGGAAGAAATAAACATTCAACCAGAACACAATGAAGAAACAAGAATTCAGAATAATGAGGAGAAGCTTAGGAACCTTCAGAACATCTGTAGATGTTCCAACATCCAAATTATAGCGGTGCCAGAAGGAGGAAGAGACATTGAAAACTTATTTGAACAAATAATGAAGGAGAACTTCCCCAATCTGGCAAAGGAAATAGACTTTCAGGAAGTCCAGGAAGCTCAGAGAGTCCCAAAGAAATTGACCCATGGAAGCACACACCAAAGCACATCACAATTACACTACCCAAGATTAAAGATAAGGAGAGAATATTAAAAGCAATAAGAGAAAAGGAGACAATTACCTGCAAAGGAGTTCCCCTGTCAGTTGATTTCTCAAAAAAAAAAAAAAAAAAAAAAAACCTTATAGGCAAGAAAGGGCTGGAAATAAGTATTCACAATTATGAAAGTCAATGACCTACAAAATTACTCTATCCAGCAAAGCTCCCATTTAGAATGGAAGGGCAGATAAAGTGCTTCCCAGATAAGGTCAAGTTAAAGGAGTCCATCATTACCAAGCCTTATTATATGAAATGTTAAAGGGACTTGTCTAACATTTGAAGAGAAGATGATCAAAAATATGAACAGTAAAATGACAACAAATTCACAAATATCAACATTTGAACCCTTAAAAAACTAAGCAAACAACTAGAACAGGAAGACAGTCACTGAAATGGAGATCACTTGGAGGGTTACCAGCAGGGAGGTGGACAGAGGTGAATGGGGAAAAGGTACAGGGAATAAGAAGCATAGATGGTAGGTACAAAATAGACAGGGGGAGGTTAAGAATAGTATAGGAAATGGAGAAGCCAAATGATTTATATGTACAACCCATGGATATGAACTAAGGAAGGGGGAGCAGGGTAGAAGGCAATAAAGGGGAGAAAAGAATGGGTCAACTGTAATAGCATGATCAATAAAAGATATTATAAATCATGTACATGTGAGATATATAAGCGGTGAGGTGTAAAAGAAGCAGTGTGTGCATAGATCTGTAATTTATGAAGAATATGATTCTCAATAATGGTAGAATCATAAACTATGTCAGGGACACCCCAAGGCAAAGCTTCTATAATACTGAGAGTAAAAGCTTTTTAATCTGACATTGGCTTATTTAAATCATAAGCAATTAGAAAGAAATGCAATTTTGCAGTCACCCACATGCTTTGTTTTTCTTTAATGAAAATACTGGATAATCCAAATATAATTAATTCAAAGTTTATTTTATGGATATTATCTTTAATATTAATGAGGTTTATCCATGGCTGTATTAGTCATGATTTCTGAGATTTCTTCTTCCCTTATCTACAGAGAAAGCTGAGTAAATGAAGACTAATGAAAAGATCTATCATTCTATGAAAATAATTTTGTACAAATATATAATGTGGGGTTTTTTATTTGCAATTTTTGGCTTATTTTATATGATAGTAATAACCTCAGGTTAGCTGTTGTACAACTTGCATTTTGTGGGTACCATCCAACTGATTATGTTTTTTTAAAAATGAATTTGCCCCTTGTGCTGGAAAAAATTACCCCGTTAACACCATGATAATAGCAGTGATTTTCAGGAAATGATTTGTGGATCCTTTCTCTGTAATTTGCTTGCTGGTTCAGATAACCCTTCACAATGGCTATAATCAGTGCGGTGATTTTTCCCATGAACCTTGGCTGGGTGAACCTGCCCATTGCTGCTTCACTTACATATTTTTAAACACTGTGATACTTAAACTTTCTCAGTTTGCTCTTGATTGCAATTAGAGGTATTTTTTATAATTGTTAGGAACTTTCCATTATAAGAACTATAAATGTGAGTCAAACCATACTTTTATCTCAGTAGGAAACACAAAATCATGGGATTTTATACTTAAATAGATGTTAGAGATTAACTCTTCTTAGCAGTGAACACACTTTAAAGGTAAACAAAAAGGGTTCTCAGAGCTTGAGTATCAAGGCCAAGGTATGTTACCTAAGAGACCAGACTTTTCTTCATTGCTCTCATGGATCTGTAATTCTCATATAAAGTGGACTAGTATTAATAGTCTACTAGTATTAATAGGGAACTAGTAGTATTACTAATACCATTATTAGTTCACTGTTAATACTAATAATTAGTATTATCCAGTTCACAGGATTTAAATCTGCAGATCCAAGTGTGGATAATTATTGCTTATCGAGTAGAGAAATATCCATTGAGCAGACGCTTTGATGCTTTTGTTCATTACTGCACTCCTATTACCTAGAATAGTACATGTCCTATAGTAGATGTTCAATTAATTAATATTTTTGAATGCATAAATAAATGGCTAGTTGAATAACACCCATCACATACACACATTTCTTTTTTTTAATACCTGGCTTTTAAAACAGTGTTAATTGTGTTTTATTTATTTCTTTAGCTTTCCTGATAATTTGCTTTGCTTTTAGAGTAAATATTTGAGTGTGCATGTGTATATATATATATATATATATATATATATATATATATATATACTAGCACTGCTACATTAATTGTGTAATATTCAGCCAGTCAGGCAGTATTTACCTATGAAGTCATACAAATGTTGTTGTTGGTATTATTATTATTTTAATAATCACCTGAGGATATAGATATTGATTTTTCCTGAGAGAGGAACATTGATGTGAGAGAGAACCGATGATCAATTGCGTCCCATAAGCATTCCAATGGGGTATCTAACCCGCAAACTAGATATGAGCTCTAACTAGGAATCAAACCCATGACATTTTGGTGTAAGTGACAGTCTTCCAACGAACTGAGGCACCCAACCAGGGCCAAAGGTGATTATTATTTTTTTCTAATATAATTGAATGCATGCATTTATTTATTTATTAATATGTGTCAAGCAGTTTAATTTTGTGATAAAAGAGATACAACTGAAAATAATTATTACAATCATGAATCATGGGTTAAAATATTTTAATATTAAATCTAACTTGGTGGTATTGACAGTGTCATTGAGAAAGCAGAGGTTTAGAAACATTTGAACAAATAACAAAATTGTTTCTAAAGTCTCCTCCTCATCATAGCCTTTATTGCATGTGAAATAATTTCCCAGGACTGTTTTCAACCATCTTTTTTACCTTATTCAGGAGTATCCGGGCAACTTATACATCCTCTGCTGCTAACACTGTGATTCTTTTGTTTCAGCTCAGATACTATTAAACCCAGAAGATAGCTTGGCTAAAATATAATTCTCAGTTAACTTAATTCAGAGGATGTCACCCTAGAGAATCTTGTGATTAACCACGACTACGCATTTCAGTCTAACAAATGTAATAAGATCATCACAATGAATCTAGTATTTGAGCAAGCACCTAAAATGGTGTGCATGCTCTATTCATCTATTACCAAAAAAAGACAGAAAAAGAGAAAACAGAATAGAAGATGTAAGAACCTGTATTCCCATCATCCCTTTGCTTTAGTGTTGAATTAACAAGCTGGTGATATATGAGCATGTATAAATTATGCTGTTTTTCAGTGCACATTGGGGAAAAAACAAAACAAACCACTGGTTAGTACACAACAGATCATTCACAGTGCTCTCCAGAAGCAATCTCCTTTTTCACTGAGTCTGCTATTGGAATGCAGTCCACGTCGTGTCTGCAGTGTAGGCGGCATTAGGGGCCAGCAGCCACCAGGCTGTAATGATCTGAGCTGGTGATCTATGCTCAGCCCCAGGAAGATGCTCGCCTCCCGTCCAGACTCTGGGTAACTTTGTCAGTGAAAAGCTTTCTCCAGTTTCTGAATTCAGACTAAGTAGCCCAAAAAACACTGAAAAGCTTCCTCAGAGATTCTGGCTTTTCTCTTAGATTAGTTGGTTGTTAATAAATCTGACTTCCCCAACAATGACAAGAATGCAAATTTCTCTTCCTCCTTCCCCAGTGGCACAGTTCAAGATGCATGAGTAATACAGCTAGTTGTCAAAACTCTGGAATTTGAAGAGAAGTGTGCCAGAGCATTTTGACCATAAATAAATAGAGAGCTTTGAGCCGCAATTCTCCAAGCCTGACAAGGCACGTTGCATCCTTGACCAGTTCTTAAAGTTTTCCACTTGCAGACTGTGGTCAAGCTCTTCTGAAAGTCTGGTGTTATTTTCCATTTCATCTGAACGACTGTTCACCTCATTTTTCTTTCCTGGGGTCTGTCCAGCTGTAGGTCTTGGAAGATTCTTTCTTTTTTCTCCTTTAAAACTTTCGGAGTTTACAACAAGGTACAGAGAGAATAGATGTCCTGCATTTCTTGGTAGGGGAAGTGTGTTAACTGGGTTAAAAAAGCAGCCAGCACCTTTACCAACTGAATAACAATATACAGCAAAATGATCTATTCATTTCCAAAAGCTGCCAAGCAGGAGAGCCCCTCTAGTTTAGTACTGCAAATATGAAAGGTCTTTAAGATCACAGGGGAGGATTTAGACCAAGGCAAGATACCACATTTGGCACAATTCCAAATACTAATTAGAAATTCAAGGCTGGAGGATTCATCAGAGTGAGGTATCTCAGAGCTCAAGAGACCCTCTATGAAAATAAATGTTAATTATTTTAGGAATTTTATTTTTCCTCAATTTGGAGACATTTCAAATAGATTTTTTTTTGTTAAATCATGGCTAACACTGTTCATTTGAATTTTAAACAAAAAGCATTGGATTTTTTCAATTACCAAAGAAATACATATTCATTATAGAAAAATTAGAAAATATAAAAAAGCAGTAATCAGATGTCCTGACTGGTGTGGCTCAGTTGGTTGGGCGTCATCTCACAAAACACAAGGTTGTTGGTTCGATCTCCAGCCAAAGCACATTCCTAGGATGCAGGTTCAGCCTCTGGTCGGATGAAAGGCAACCAATGAATGTTGCTCTCTCACATCAGTGTTTCTTTCTCTCTCTTTCTTGCTCCCTTCCCTCTCTTTAAAAGATAATGATTCTGACCTTTCTATAACCATTATTAACATTTGCTGAAATGTTCTGTCCATATACTTTTAAAAAGTGAAATCAAATTGCTTATATGTTATGGCCTGCTTGTCCACTTAACAATATATGTATCGAATATATTCCAAATTCATTAGGTATTCTTCTACCAGGTGATTGTAATGGCTGTCCAGTATTCGATCACATGGGTATATGATAACTCGCCTGGCCAATATCTTCTTGCTCGTTTAGGCTGTTTTTAATTTGCCACTGTTTTTACATCTTCCTTTATGGTCTCTTTGCACTCTGCTTCTACTGCTAATACAGCAGATGGCATTATGTTATGGTTAATTGTGAATATATTTGTTGCCCCTTTTTTTCTGTGAACATCTTCATCTTTGGGATTTGGTCTTTTTCCATCATTATGTGACCAGCATCTAGTCCAGAACCAATGCAGGGAATGATAGGTTTATACTCAAATTATAGATATAAACCTAAGAATTATGCACATAGATTCAACATGATTTTACATACAGCAAATACTAGAGAAAAATTATAGTGTCTAATGTGGAATTCTAGATTCACATGAGGATTTATCTCTTACATCATCATTCCCTCAAAGAGCAATGAAGGGCTTAGAGACCTCTGCAGATAAAGAGTTCCAGACATCGTCTCTTTTCAGAGTTTTGTTCTTTTTTCAATCACCAAGGGGGCGTTTCCCGAGAACTCTAACTACAATAATCATAGTTTAACTTGGTTAAATAAATTCTCTGTGTAAATTGGGTTTTTAATTCCAGCTGTGCACTTCACTAGCTGCATAACTTTGGGTAAGTTATCTAACCTCTTTGTATATTGCTTTTTCATATCTGTAAAAAATATGAGTAAAATTATTCACCCCAAAGGTTAATGAGGAAAACTTAATTAGGTTTTCAAAAGTGAAATAAATAATGTGTAAAAAATAACAGTGCCTTGTTTGTACCAGATAATTAATAAGTGTGACTCCTTAAGCCACTTTTATTTTTCCTTTTCTTAAATCCTCTTGACACTTAGGACTAATCCCACTTCAAACAGTTGATGACTTGGTTTTCTGAGGATTAATGCTTCATGTAGTCGTCATCTGTTTGACAGAGGCAAGGGAGAACACATTAAGTACAAGAAAAATGAGGTAGCTCTTGCTTTCTTATTTTCCCTTCTTTTAATAGCTATAAAGACAAAGTAGTTACTTCATGTCAGGGGAGACCAAATGTTCTGTATTTGTAGTTAGTGAAGGGCAAGGCATGCATCTCTGAAATACATACCTCAGGGTCCTTCTCTTGGCTCTGATACTTTCTTGAGTCCATCATAAATGTGAGCTGGTTTTGTAACAGGATAGACACACGAAAGAACATTGTCGGTTATGCACACTGATAAGGTAGAAGTCTGTGGTTGGACTCTCCAGGGAAATTGATGGTGCCTTGGATACCCTGCTCTGTGATTGGAGAGCAGATAGGTAAGCTGACCTCAGAAGCTGAACATTCCACTCCAGCTAAGTTATCTAGTGGTTAAGCTAGGGTTACAGTTTCCACATCCACATCCATTTTCATAGAACTAAGCCTTTCATGTGCTTGGAGATAAGTGCCTATTTACTGGGGTGTAAAGATGGGCTAAGAGAGTCATCTGATCCCCAGGAACTGGGTGAGTGTCTTTGCCACTGGATTCTAGGCCAGAATTGAATTGCCAGTGAGATGCGGTCATTGTGCTGCATGTAGAAGTGACCATCGGGCTGATCGCTGAATTGGCTGGTTCAGGTTTCAGTGACTGAATGCAGGGAAGAGATGAAGGAAGGAAGGATAGCTAAGTGGCGCCTGGGAGTTCTCTTGGAGTTGTTCCAGTGTTTCTCTGAGCCATAATTATTTCCATGCATTCCAGGACTTTATAGCAGGTACAAAGAATTGCTTTGGTGAAGTGCCTAATCTATATTTGGGTCTGAGTGCCTTTGGACATGCAGGAGATCCCAGAGAAACTGCAATCAGTGTTTTTTAAATGTAAAATAGCACATTGTAGCTAAGCATGGACCCTTTGCCCTCCTGAAAGTTCTGAGTTCCCTGAAAGAAAAATGCAGCACTTTAACTGTAGCTGGGAATGCACGTGCCTATTTTAGCCACAGTTTCTTGTTTCTTCCCCACTCACCAACAATACTGCATAAAAAGAGCTCATGCCAGCAGAGTCCCTTGGGGCTCAGAGCTTTTTTCTTTGCTTATGGAAGAATAGAAACAGGCAAAGAGTTCAAATTAACTGGAAGATGCAGCTCTGCCTTTTGAAATGCGTCTGATGTGCAGCAGAGATTGTAGGAAAGGAGGTAGACTGAAGGGGACACATCAGAACCGAATTTACATAAATTCTGCTCTATGTCACTTATGGGAATTTCTTGAAGTAAAGTTTCCCATAGTAATTTCTCCCAAGGGTCCACTTGTGTCCTAAAAACAAACAAAAAAATTTAGAAAGGCAATATATGTACATTTCTATTAGTTATACGGAAACTGCATTCTCTAATCCAAAAATCAAATCACATGCTACACAGATTTGTAGCAAATGGCATGAGCCAAACGGGTCATCTTGTGCAGGTGGAAAATTTGGTGCCCTAAGGAGATTAATGATTTCACGTTTTTGTAATTTGTTGTTTGTGCCTGTGTTTGTTTACATGTAGTCTGAGGGCCACTCTGGGATTGTCTAAGGCTTCACTCAGCCTTCCCCCTACTTTTTTTCCAAGCATTTCATTTGGGATGATGGCGAAAACTCAGGAAGGCAAATAGGGTCTTGGAAATAGAGAAATAATTTAAATACGTAAAGCTGGCCTAAGGAAGGCTTTCAAGATTAGGGAGGTAAAGACTCAGAAGTTTTCATTAGATGCAATCTCCGTATGAAACCTCATTCTAATAGCCACAGCCAAGAAAAGCCTAAATGTTTTTTTATTTTAAATAATAAATTTATTTTTAAAAGAAAAGAATGGACCTTCTTCAAAATCCTTCTTTGCTTAAATATGCTGATTATACTGACAAAGCAGTATTTTCTTTTTTTCCAAATTCAATCCATTATAAGGGTTATACATCATAATCCGGAGTTATACTAAGAGGTTTAATGAACACAACATAATATAAACAAACATAATTATGATAGTTGAGGGATTAAGTGGAAGATTCTGCCATCTTAAATGGGCAAGTCTGCAAACCTTAAATGTTTTGAATATCCTTCAGGACATTCACAGTAGTACAAGCTATAAGAATTTTTTTTTTAATTTGTACGATCTTTGAAACACTTTCAAAAGCAGTGGTTAGAAATAGTCTGTTTTAAAATGGAGCAAGAGCCTAGCAAGCTAGCAAGTGGCATTGTTTCTTCTCTGACATACATACGTACAGCTCCACAGTGGAGAGAAGTAGGTTGCCCCATCCTGGCAAATAGCTAAGATTCTGCCCCTTACAGCTTAACAGGCACACCAAGACAAAATAATGTGGCCCAAATAAAAAAAAAATAAACAGATCAAAGCTCCAGGAAAAGAACTAAGTGATGAGGTAATAGACAGCCAATCTATGAAATACAGAGTTCAAAACACTGGTAATCAGGATGCTCACAGAAATGACTGAGTACAGACGCAAAGTAAAGACAGAAATAAAGGCTATACAAAGTGAAATAAAGGAAAATATACAGGAAAACAACAGTGAAGGAAAGGAAATTGGGACTCACATCAGTGATTTTGAACAAAAGGAAGAAATAAACATCCAACCAGAATAGAATGAAGAAACAAGAATTCAGAAAAATGAGGAAAGCCTAAGGAACCTGTGGGACAACTTTGAATGTTCCAACATCCAAATTATAGGGGTGCCAGAAGGTGAAGAGGAGCAGCAACAAGTGGAAAAGTTATTTGAACAAATAATGAAGGGAAACTTCCCCAATCTGATGAAGGAAATAGACATGCAAGCCCAGGAAGCTCGGAGAGTCCCAAAGAAGTTGGACCCAAGAAAAAACACACCAAAACACATCATAATTATATTACCCAAGATTAAAGATAAGGAGAGAATCTTAGGAGCAACAAGAGGAAAAGAGAGAGTTACCTACAAAGGAGTTCTTATAAGACTGTCAGCTGATTTCTCAAAAGAAGCCTGTTAGGCAAGAAGAGGCTGGAAAGAAGTATTCAAGGTTATGAAAGGCAAGGACCTACATCCAAGATTACTCTATCCAGCAAAGCTATCATGTGGAATGGAAGGGTAGATAAAGTGCTTCCTAGAGAAAGTAAAGTTAAAGGAGTTCATCATCACCAAGCCCTTATTATATGAAATGTTAAAGGGACTTATCTAAGAAATATAAGATCAAAAACTATGAAGAGTGAAATGACAACAAACTCAAATCTATCAACAAGTGAACTTAAAAAACAAAAACTAAAAGTAAGCAAACAACTAGAACAGGAACCAAATCACAGAAATGAAGATTACTTGGACGGTTATCAGTGGGGAAGGGAAGAGGAGATTGAAAGGGAAAGGTTCAGGGAATTAGAAGCATAATATGTAGGCACAAAATAGACAGGGGGAGGTTAAGAATAGTATGGCAAATGGAGAAGCTAAAGATCGTATGTGTACAACCTATGGACATGAACTAAGGGTGGGTGATTGTGGTGGAAGGGGTGTACAGGGTAGAGGAGGAAAAAGGGGACGAAAAAATGGGACAACTGTAATAGCATAAGCAATAAAATATACTTTAAAAACAGAAATGTTCTGTTTTATTTAATCAACTTAGTGATAAAGAAGGGAGCAGGCAGAGGGGAGGAGGAGGAAAGGCAGAACATTTAATGTCCATAGCTTCTGTTAGGTTTGTGTTCTGATTCCTTCACCTCTGAATTATATCACACATGTTTGCACAAACTCATCCATGCACACTCATATACACTTTCAGACTCATACACAGCGCTTACACTGTAAAAGTTTTGAGCTTGAAACCTCTGCTGAAAGGTCCTTGTTTTCCTGATACTGCAATTACTGAGGCCTTTGGCTAGTCTGCCAGCTTTGGACTTAGTGTCAAATTCTGAATGCAGTGCTTCTGTGAAATGTACATATCACTTAAAGTTCCTGATCCTGATTTCCTCATGTGTAACGTAAGGAATGTAACATAAGACAGAATACAGATCATAATTATATTGTGTTAGGATCGAATACAACAGTAGAAACAGTGTGTCTATTTTTTGAGAGCAGGACAACTTTACCCTTTATCAGTCTGTAAACACGCACTCTCCTCCCCACTCCCATACACCAGCCATGGTTTTTGTGTGTCTGCTCCAATTCACGGCCACCTTATCGATGGTAATGTAGCTAAACGAGTTTTTTGGACGTCCATACTCACATGCCCATGCAAAATATTTGTATAACATATATATCCTTTGTCATCTGGCCCCAGAAAAATTGAAAGATAAATTTTTCCTGAAAAGAGATGAGCTTATTGTGAAGGTCTTTTCATTTTTCTTTGACTCACATACAAAGCTCTGTCACTCGATGAGCACTTATTGTGTGACAGGTTTGGTATTAATGTTTATATGCATTTCTATAAATAGGTCTCATAAGAATCTTAACAAGGAGAAACTCTTTTATCTGAAGTCATGCCTTTAAAAGCTCATGCATTTAACCACTACACTATACTGCCTTTCAAAACATAGCAAAGAAAATATTAGGTAATAACTGAAGATATGGTGACTAGACATCAGAAATATTGCCCTGTCTTCTGGCTGCCTGAGGAAATGAATAGGATGAGTGAAATCTTCTATTTTATATATAAACAAGAATTCCTATTTTCAAATGCAAAATCTTACCAAAATAATTGAAGAGAGTCTTAACAGTCTTATCTGAAGGGATATCTATTAAGATAACACCCTGTTACTGAGAATCATAGTGCAATAAAATCCACACTAGAAGCTAAACTTAGTCATCATTAGGACAGAAATCTACCTAGAAACCTGTGTGAATAATTGTAGTTTCATAAGAATGGGAGGGGTAGAGAAGGAGGGTTATGGGTAATGCTAACTTATTAGACTTTCCTCTGAGTCTTTACCAGATAATTGAGATCAGATGTAATATTAATCTTACAATAAGCCTTTAATAATTTTCATACTTTTATATTATCAAATAAATATTATTCAATTTATTAATGACATTTAAATGTTTAAAAACAAACTACCACATGTATATCAAATGCAGTTTTGTATTAAGTACTTACCATATTAGATACTACAGAGGATTCAAAGAAGCAAAATTAAGGAACTAGCTACTCAAGAAGCTAAAAATGCAGTTTGGATGTACATATATATAAAGAATTGAGTAAAACCAACATGAAGGGTCTATTAGGTAATGGACTTTGTCTCATTTGCTAATCTATGTCCAGAGCTAAGTATATTACCTGGTACCTAGTAGTCATCAATATTTAACCAGAATAGATGAATGGATAAACAAATGGAATAATAAGAGAAATAGTAGTTCTAATAAATAATAAAAGAGATACCACAGAATAGTACAGGATTAATTGTCAAATTAATGGTAGAGTAAATAAGTAGTGAAAGAGTTCAAAAGATGACTATTGAGAGGATTTAAAGAAATTATGTTTGTGAAGGTGCTCATCATGGTATCTAATATTTACTATTAGTTGTTAGTTGTTAACTTGTGAACTCTATTGTAGTAACTGAGTAAACCAGGTCTTTTCTATACCTAGAGATCGACATGTATAGGTTGAAATGGATATGATAATTTAGGTCAGCTGGAGTGAAATAATTTTTTATGATAGCTAATAAGTTGGCAGACAGGAGATCACTTGCTTATATGGGTAAATTTATTTCTTTTGGGTTTATTTCATAATCTCTTATTTGAAATGTAGACTGTAATTATCTTTCACCAATGTTCTATTATTTTGTTTTTCATCATTATTTAGCCAATTGCTTAAGTCTACCCTTTGTCATCAGTGATTTGTTTTAATTTGGTCAATATTGGATGAATTCTTTCCAAATGTACTGTGGATCATAGCTTCTTAAGTGCTTCTCCCTTGTGATCAGGAATTGGTTTGATTGTAGTAGGTGCTAGCCTTCTAAACTCTGAAATGGGTTGTTTTGTATCAGGTTGTCTTCTGGAAATTCCATTAAATTTATGTACACTGAAATGGCACATTATGACAATTGCAAATGGAAAATTGCTTCGAAATATAATATTTAAAAGATACTTTCATACGGAATAGGTATTTAGGTCCCAATTTTATATTATTCATTACAGTTTCATTTATATCAGTCATTACCCACTTTGACTACTGCTTATAACATACCTCAGTAGATATGTTTGACCTGGAAATGTATGAGTCATATTCTCTGAATCAAGGACCCTTCTCTTTATGGTAGACATAAGATATATATACATTATTTGAAAAGATAACTGCAAAGGGATGTGGGTATAGAAAGTGTCAAATGAATGACACCAAAAAACAAGTGCTTTAAGAGTTCAGAATCTAATGAACAAACTGAACTAATAAGCTAAATAGAGACAAACTCACAGATAGAGAGCAGGCTCACCGTTATGAGGGGAGGAGGGGTCGAGCAAGAAAGAAAAAGATGTCATAAACATGGACAAGAGTGTGATGATTGCAGAGGGGGTGAGTGGAGGTCAAAGATGATGTAAGGGGGTAAATGGTAATGGAAAAATACAATAAAAGTGAACTATTCATAAAGAAAGAGTTCAGGCAACAACAGCATTGAAGAGGAAGTCAGTGAGTTTGGAATCTCATGATCAGGGAGGGCTTCACAGCAGAACTGGCAACTGAGTTCAGCCTCAAGGATGAACAGAGAAGAGCAGGACATATTTCATGTCGGTAAAGGAGGAGTACGTAGCATATGGAGTAAACAAAAAGGCCACAATGCACAAGTTTACTATACTGTATGGGATGGAAGGTCAGTATGGTGAGTATTAAAAGATGTCTAGAAAATTGGCTTTGAGATGTAAAGTTGTAGGAGTTACTTAAAATTCGCAGAAGCAGATGGCATATTTCTTAATGCTGTATTTATGTAACAATATTTCAAAGCAATTTCCAGTTTACAAGTCACTTTCATTTTTTTCTTATTTTTAGTTTATTTTTTCTTTTATGAATTCTAGAGAGAGGGGAATGGAGTGAGACAGAGAGGGAAAGAAACACTGATGTGAAAGAGAAACACTGGTTTGTTGCTTCTTGCATGTGTCCTGACTGGGGGCGGAACCTGTAACCCAGGCATGTGTCCTGACTGGGAATCAAACCAGCCACCTTTTGGTTTACAGGAAAATGCCCAACCAACTGAGCCACATCAGCCAGGACACAAGTCACTCTATATCCAGTTTCTCATTTGATCTTTTTTTTTTAAATTTTTTTTAAAGATTTTATTTATCTTTAGAGGGGAAGGGAAGGAGAGAGGGAAAGAAACATCAATGTATGGTTGCCTTTCGTGCGTCCCCTGCTGGGAACTGGCCTGCAGGGAACCGGCCTGCAACCCGGGTATGTGCCCTGACTGGGAATCGAACCGCCATTGTCTGGTTCGCAGGCCCGCGCTCAATCCATTGAGCTACACCAGCCAGGGCTCATTTGATCTTTATAGCAACCCTACAAAAGACATTCTTGTTATATTCATACATAATAGAAACTGAGAGTAAGGTGGTGACGCTTACCCAGAGTCACACAACTAGAAAATGTCAGGACACAGATATGAATCCACGTAACCCTAAATCCCATGCTCACCTCACCATTCCACTCTGCCTATTGGGAGATGATTATTAATTGTTAATACATGATTACAATGTGTCAGTCTGTGTGCATGTCTATGTATAATATACACAATACTATTTCCTACATAGGGCTAAGAAGTGAACTCATTTGTGGCTAGATGGTACCATTTTATTGGATAAAGGTGAGATAAGCCTTTGAGGAGAAGTTGTTTCCTATATTTTTTCTGCATAGTTTTCAGTGGAATAATGACTCATTCATGATTCTGCCACTTTTAGCAATAAAGAGATCACCTGTGGATTTTAACCTAAACCTCCCTGGAGATGTTTCAAGCCCCTCCCTATGTCATTATAACATGTAATTAAATAGCACTTGCACCTTTTTCCAATGGATTTGACATTCCTTTTTATAATGAGATGTTATGACATCTTTATAATGTAAACATAGCAGATATTATTATGCCCATTTAACATGTATGAAGGCAAATAGAACAGGCTACACATCGTCCTACCCATATCAGTGTTGGAGCCAGGCACCCTGACCCTCAGCAGACTAACAGTCCACAATTCCAAGCTGCTGTGCAGGACACTTTTGACAATGTGTATTTGATAGTTCAACTTAGGATACAGAACTATTTGTTGAGAAATCAGTGTATTTGGGTTCTTCCTAGAAACTCGCAATTTTTAACTGAGCTCCAGGCTTTTCCCTATTGTGTTTTGTGCTACAAAATAAACTAATGTTCGTTCATCTATTTTTAAGTCACACAACCATATTCTATGACACTTAGCTTGGTCAGTGATGGATTGAGGGAGGAACGATATTTTGCACGTCCAAAATGAACTGTGTAGCAGAAAAATGGCCATGACCCTGATGTTGGACATGCACCAACCTAGCTTCTAAGTGGTAGAGACAAGAAAGGCTTATTTTCCTGGGCAGTGACACCAAAAAGAGACAAATTCCCCATAATATATTACACTGAGTTCGGAATTATGGCTTTCTTCTCTCCTCCCTCTGGACAAATGTGAAAGATTTCATTTGGCCTCAAGAAATTTCCAGGAGGATTAAAGTACAAATCATGTAGCCAAGGGACCCATTTGTGGCAAGAGAATAGAGTTAGTTAACCTTGACTGAAGTTAATTTAGCTACTGGCAGTGGTAATAGGCAAAGTTACGGAAGACAGACACCAGCCAACACTATTTTCTTATTGCATGTTTTGCCACTTCCGTAATGTTTCAGCTAATTTGCTTCTAATTTTTAAAGTGAAAAAAGTATGCCTTATTTACTGATAGATTCTAGTCATAGACTTTACTCATCTCTCTTTACCTTTGGTATTTATGTGAGCATTGTCCAAGGTGTGAAGTTATGATTCAAATTCAGCAACACTAATTTACTGAACATTTGGATGGTAATAAGAATATCAAAAACACATCACATTTCATGTCTATCACACTTTTCCAAGGAGAACAAGGATCTTGCAGTCTTTGATTTTTACTAATGAATAATCTCATATAGTCCAGGTTGTTTCTCAGTAGACCAAATAGTCTTTTATGTGTGCATGCGATGTATGTGTTTTGGTGAATACCACTGTTAATTAGTTGACTACTTCTCTCTACATTTATTTGCTAAGTGCATTTAGATACACATACTGTGCCCCTATCAAGTTTTTCCTTACACACTTGTAAAATCAAAGTAGAAGAGAAATTACCATGTGTATTTGAGAAGGGAAGGATTATTTTATATTTTTCATCTCTGAGATAACTTTAACTGACAGTTAAGTTGATCACCTGCTGCTGTCTGCTTCTTGGTGTAGCTGGAACAGCCCACACGTGGAGTCTGTGGCTGCCGAGCACCTGCCAGGTCTTTGCTCTGCTGGTTCCGTAAAGCATTGCTGTTGAGAAGCTTATGGTAAAATTCTGTCATCATGTGGAAAGACACTACCTTAGAATAAGGTTGTTTCCAAATGGACACAAGGTTAAATTAGCCATTGTAAACATTATAATTTTAAAATTTAATACAACTCTCAGACATACCAGCACAGAGATAGGAAGCCACAATTTTAAACTGGGACAGAATATGAATAAAATAGATCTTCTTCATCAAGTGGAATGTTTAAATTTGAGAAATCGGAGAACAAGTGTTCTGCAATTACCCATTTTCCCAGAGGAAAATATGTCACGGCATTTCAGCCAGATCCCCTAGTAATGTCATCTTTTGCTGGGTAGGCGGGCCCCCTTGGACAGAGGCTGCAGTCCTGAGGTCATACAGGGACACAAAGCCAACAAGCTGACAGGGCAGAACAACAGCTCAAGTAAATCCTGCTTATTAAAGCACCAAGACCTTGATGCCTCTGAATTAAGGAGCAGAGTGAGAACCCTGTTGTGACTTTTGGTATTAAGGGAGGAAGATGTCATCTATTTTGTGTGATCTATTGGTGTTGTTAGAAGAATCAAATGAGATAATGTATCTAAAATCCCTTCAAAAAGTGTGAAAAGCTACATAAGGGCACAGGGAGCCTGGCTGGCCTACATTATACCAAGACCTTTGATTAGCCAAGCAATTGAGCACAGGGTAACTAAGAGCCTGAACTACCATCAAGTTCTGATGAAGGAGAGCTTAGTGAAAGGAGTGACTTTGTGTATTCAATTTGATAAACCTGAATACCTTTATGTATTCAATTTGATAAAGCCTTTTGTACAGTTTAAAAGTTCGTGGTGGATACATTTTTTTGAAAAATAGTAATTCATTTTATTGTTTTGGTATAGAGAGTTGCAGCATGAGTAAGGAATGAACACAACTTTGAAATCTGATTTCTCTTTTTTTGTAATTTATTTTTCTTTAATTTTTAATTTAAGTGTAGTTGGTATACAATATTATATTAGTTTCAAATGTGCAGTATAGTGATTTGGCCTTTTTACATGCATACCCTACAATGGGGTCACCTTACTAATTTGAGTAATCATCTGTCACTGTCCAAACTTAATCACAATGTTGTGACTCATACTCCCCTTTGTCTTTTTCACTCATCTCTGTCTCTCTCCCCTTCCCTTCCAGGATCTCTGTTCCTACAAATTTGTTTTGTTTTGTTTTGTCACTTAGTTGTGACTTTTCTCTTTTGGAACCAGATTCTCATAATTCACTGTGTGATCTCAGCCAGGCTAATTAGGCTCTCTGAACCTGTGAAATAGAGTTAATATTGTTTAATACATGATAGGTTTGTGTAGATCAAATGATTTCACATAACATATAATACTTTTTAAAAAAATATTTTATTTCATTTTTAGACAGAGGGGAAGGGAAGGAGAAAGAGTGGGAGAGAAACATCAATGTGTGGTTGCCTCTCATGTGTCCCTTACTGGGGACCTGGCCTGCAACCCAGGCATGTGCCCTAACTGGGAATCAAACCAGCAACCCTTTGCTTCACAGGCCCGTGCTCAAGCCACTGAGCTACACCAGCCAGGTAATACTTAAAATGAGTCTAGCAGTTAGTAAGCATGAAGAAAATCCTATTTCTCTTCTCCACCAGTAATAATGTAGGTCAGTGTTCCAAAAACTGCAGTATCTTGACAATGTGGTTTAGAATCTCCTGGAAGTTCCCAAGGCCTGTTCTGGAACTTGTACAGCTAGGTCCTGGGAATGTGCTTTTCAATAAACGTTTCAGCTAATTCTTAAACTTACCACAATTGCAACTACTGATTTTGACGGGCCCTTGCGGTAGAGACTAGTACTTGCTGTGCAGAGTTGTTGAATTTGAGAATATTGGATAAAAATTTTTAAGCTGAACTAACCTAGTAGCTTCATGGAAGTTTCAATTTTATATAGATTTTGTTTGCTATGCTGCCATTTGCTTCTATATCCCAATGTCAATAAAAAAATTTTTAGAGGTCCTAGTGGGTAAAGGTTTTTATAGCTTTACTGCATCCGGTTGAAATTTAACATTAGATACAGTTGCAAACAGAAGGAATTTAATAAGAAATAAAGGAATATTGAATTTCACATATCAAGAAACTAGTTTAAAATTGATAACCACACTAACTGTGGTCAAATGAACATTTGTCCCTTTCTTGACAAAAAGTCAAAGGCAAACAGAAATAAATATTCAAGCTCACTCTCCCACAAAGAATTGGATATACATTTTTAACATGTGTAAGGTAAATGCTGAGTCTGTTTATTTTTGACATTTTTTAATATTTACTCATAATCTTTTAAAATAGGTAAAATATGTTTAGGCTAAAAATGTCAATGTGACATTAATTAAATGCCTCAACCTTGTCCTAAGAATAAACCACTGGAATTGCAGAGAGTATTAATGACATTTAAGAGCCTGTTGAAAAGTATAGAAGGCAAACTCAAGAGCAGGCAAAGCAAGAATAATGTTCATAAGGACCTGTCTGTGGAGAGGAGGTGTTGGGGTTGGGGAGACTCAGGGGCAGGGTGCCTCATGAATAAGGAAGAGGCATGTATTTCTGCAGCAGGAATTGAAATGTTCTCTATAGTAGTCTGTAGTTAATGCATCATATGAGCAAGATGTGAGTTTCTAAATTTCTTTTTCCCAGCTTGCTGAAATTTCAAGGCCTTTGGACAGTTATCAGAAATACCTATTTTCTGTTCAAGAGCGTCGTCGCTGGCATTTAGTCAACAGTTGAATTACCTTCAATCTTAATGGAGGTCTGCAGCTCCTTTGACAGCCCTCTGTTCACCCACAGTGCCCCATTGCAAGTGGATGACTTTATCTGCTCACCCTATTTTCACCAGCCTTTCTTTATATAAGAGCCCTGTTTACTCATTGTGCCTAGTCTGGTGGGTGCTTGTTAGCCAACAGTTCTTATCACCCTAGATCTTTCCTTACCCACTGATCAATAAGAGTCTAGTCTTAGAGTATTAGCTCGCAATATGTCCTCTGGAATGGAATTGCCGTGGAAGTGGGCCACCAAAGCGCCTCTATTTCAGTTGAGTTCTCGATATTCTTTTGATTTTAGAGAAATCTCTTGATTTGTCAGGTGGTGGCCTCCTTCTAGGAACATACAGATAATCTAGTATAAGCCAAAGTTTTACCACTTTGCTCTTGAATCAATGGACAAAAATAACATAAACAGATCTTACACAATGTGCCAAGAAGTCTGACAGGATCAGTTCAAAACAAAGGTCCCAGGCCAGAGAAAAGATGTTGGATATTTCCAACTTTCAGTCTTTCTGATTTATTTCTTCAGGGATAGTTAGGGTGACCAATACTTATCTGTCTTTTATCCTGTATATTTTGTTAATTATGCTCTTTCTCTAAAGTGTCTCCATCTCTGAAATGTTTCATTTTGGAGGATAAATTATTCAATAATATGGCCACCTTTATCAGACCTTATATGTTACTTCCTTTGGGAAGCCTTTATTGGACCTCTAGAGTGGATTCTCCCATTGTACTCTCCACTAACATTATGCATTTCTACCTCATTGCTCTCATGATAATTATAAGTAATTTTTGTATATATTTAATATACATTCCCTGCTAAAATACAAACGTATATAAGAACAAACTCTCTGTATGGTTCAGGGTGACATCTTGGTGCCTAGCAAGCATATAACAGGTGTACAAAAGTTATTTGTTGGACAAATGCAGGCAAATTTCACCTGCCATTTACCAAGGCCAGACCTGTTCCTCAGCAAGTGAGCCTACATAGTCATGTACAAAAAAAGCAAATGCTGCCTGCTAATGGTGTGAGGAGGTACCTACACCTGCCCTTAACCCCTCTGGGTGGCTCCCCTAAAGGCAGGCTCTTGGTAGGCCAGGAGCAGAGGAAAAGCCCATTTAGAAACCATGAGAGAATCTGATGTCCATATGGGTCCTGTGCTCTTCTTAGCAAAAGCCAGAGGTCACAGCATGGAGAGGCCTGCTGTTGAATCTGACAAAACTGTCTGGCTTGAGCTAAGACTGAAGGCCTATTTAGTGGTCTGGACTCTAGCTTCTGTGGCCTTGGATTTCTTCCCCCTCTGTAGGGACTCTGCCTTGGCTCCCTACTTGAATAGTCTGAAGAAAAGAGTGGAAAAAGGCAGCAGGACTGGAATGAGGGATGAAGAGGAACAGCATAAATTCCGCTGATACCTAACACCATAGATTCATTTTCTCCTTCTCTGAGACCTCAAGCTCCTTATCTACTTTGTGGAGTTATTTTGGGCAGGGATATCATGGCCTATGGGGAACTTAGTCTCTCCTTATGTAACTTGGATACCCTTCCCATTATTGAGGACCATCTCTCAAGGTCATGAAACTCCTCTTAAACTGTGAAGCTTGCTTTTCCCCAGGTGCTTTAAATCCTTTATTCTGGCAATGAGGATTTGGCAGGGAAACCACATTCCTGTTCCCAATAATAAGAACAAAGAATCTCACCACAAATAAAATTAACTGCACAATAAGAATAAATGCCAAGCTATGCCACACTAAGTTGATATAATTCCAACCAAATGCTGATAAAATTGACATTTTAGTTAACATGCACAGTCCTCTCTATTACAATTGCTACAATAATTTTGGAAATATTGCAAACAGTCCCTGAAACACCAACACCTGCTTATCCATTTCCTGCATACTGAAGAATCTAGATTAGGATTCATTACATGAGATAATATAAAATAGTAATGAGTGTTCTATTTCTATATAAATCAAAGATTAGTAGGCTGCCTTTATACAATACCTGCAACCCTTATAAAATATAACATGTTCAGTTAGCAATCTGCATTTTTAGAAACAGTGTAGATTGTCATGATAGGCAACTCTTATATTATTGACTGTAGATTATGCAAGTATAACTAATAACTAAGATTTAAATGCAAGCACCATTAATGCAATACAGAAAACCTATAAGATATACCAGGATCTAAAATCCAAATGATTTTTTTTTTTAGCTCAAGGCAAAGAATAAAGAGGGAAACATTTTTCAACTAGATAGGATATTCTCTTCTGTATGTGTACTCAGAGTTCATTGCCACTGGCTTCTTCTGGATCGATCACATTGTTCTAAATGAATGATACTGTCAGAGGTTTAAAAATGCCAAGGAGTTCTGCAGTCAGGTCTAGATGTAATGAAAATGCCCCAGCAACTTCCTTGGCTTCAGGACAGCAGGATTAAATTTGAGCTCAAGTTTTGAAACGATAAAAAGCTGTTTGACTGCATTTTCAATATGTTTATCAGAAGAAAGCTGAAAGTGCAAGATAACTTCTGCAAGACATTTGGAAGTTGAAATGGGTACCTGAACCTTCTGAAAGGAATCTGCTGCGGGTGAACATTACTCACGTTTCCATCGCCAAGAAGCAGCACTGCACTTTTCTTCCAGAATTATTTTTAACTAGCTTGGAAGTCTTCCAGGTCCGAGTCTCCCAGAAGCAATTTTGTTAATGTGAAAGGGGCTAACTGGGTTCTGAGTCAAAAGACAGGTGCACCTGGATGTCTTTTGTACAGCTGTGAAAATCCACAGTGTGGTCATCAACTTATTCACAGTGGAACAGCTTACGTGTGAAATGCAGTTTCTTCCAAAGGTGATGAAAGCCAGCAAGACAGATCAAAGTTAGGCCAAGCAAATACATACACACCTATTTTCTTTTATCTCCTTCCCCAGAACATATCCAGGTAATCATGTGCAAGATTTATGATCAGAAACATGAGAGACAGCTGCATATACCTAACAGAAATTACAGTTAGCACTTTAAACCTATCTACATGATGGGCAAGTTCATTTGAAGTATGTGATGAGATGAGATATACTGGCTACTACTACCACACCATGGTTGTGCAAATTGTATAGAACAGGGAAAAGTAGGAGGCCTTATGTTCAACAATGAAGTGAAAAAAGGCAAAATCTAAAATGGCAAATATTTTGTAGTAAACAAGGAAACAAAATAAATTGGGCTTTTTCAGTCATAACATTAGAGTTGCCTTCCATTAACACTTGGAGATTAAAGATGCCCCAGTCGTTAATAGTGTTGGTATTATACAAAACATAAATTTCATGTAAAATTTACACATGGTTAAATATAGTTGATATATTATCAAGGCAAATTGAAATATTTAATGATATTTTTGAGTTGTCATTAACCACAGCTAGCATATACTATTGCCTGAGAAAATTTATTTTAAACTCAATGTTCATCTTGAACAAAATTTTTAAAGGAGTTTTTTGTCAATTGGAGAATCTCTAATTGCTCTCAAGATTGTTTTATCAGTTAGCTACAATCATTTGCTAGAGTAAAAGTCTACCTACCATTAATAAAAGTATTTACTAATCCTTTGGATGAAATATACTGAAATGTGTAGCATGTGATTTTTGCTTTAAAGGTTTTTCTCAAAGTCAGAACATAGCATGAATAGATAACTCAGTAGGTAGAGACATCAAAAGGAGGGGGAAAAAAAGAACCCCCAGGGTTAATAGACTATGTTGTTAGTTTTAAAAAGAGGACACTGATGTTATTTAAATGATGAAAATGCATTTTAAAGATTGACAAAGAAAGGAGTAAGATAGCAGTCATAGTAATACTGAAATATCTACATGTCTAAGCTCCAACAAAATGGACTCAAACACCTGAAAGGTTGATTGGATCCCAAGGCAGAGTTTGGGGAGTCACTGATCCAGAACTCTACCACCAAATGAGTTAAGGACTCGATTTGTCTCTTTTCTGTATATGATTTTTCTGCTTTTTCTTCTACTGCTAACTAACTCCTTTATTGCTAGTTTGAATTTGTAGATTTGTAGGAGAGATATCATTAGATTTAGTTCTTTTTTAATCATTCATTCTGTCTGTGTAGATCTTTGATGGGTGGGCACATTATAGACCAAATGCCAGCCTATGGGCTGATCCACAGGCCAATCAACTGTGGCCAGAGCGTGGCAACCAATAGTCCACTCCTGTAGATGGAAGTACTTGGAAGGAAATGTTATAATAATGAGATTGAGGTTGGACTTATCTAACTAATTCTTCCTGAATGAGTCAAGAAAAAACATATATGAAAAGTTTAAAATAATCCATTTCTATAGTTCAAGAGATTTCAAGTTATTTGAAATAATGAAAGTCATGATATACTTTGTGGTTTGGTATAAAGGAAGCATGTTACTCTCATATTTATTGAGCACTTACTATGTACCAGATACTTTGCTAAATACTTTCATACATCATCATATCGAATCCTGACCATAAAGCATTCAAATGCTTTGAAGGATTTAATGTAACTATTGATACTATCAGTCAGATTAAATCTAAGCTATTATAAGTAATGGAATTGGACTCATTTAAATAAAACTGACAGAATTAAACAAGGACAAATTAAATAAGGAGTTAGAAGTTTAGACCATTAGAGCTGTGATTTAAATATGCTTAACAAAAATTAGTTTTTGTCTTATTTCCTGTTATAAATAATATATTGTCAAAATAGCAACCTATTAGCCAACTATTTCAATACATAATTATTTATTCAATTATGAGTTGGAATAGTTATATGCTAAAGTCAGAAATTGCTGGGAGGATGTTTTGTGTTTATTATATATATTTAAATATATATGTATTATATTTGCCCTGGCTGGTGTAGCTCAGTGGATTGAGCGTGAGCCTGCGAACCAGACAATCGCGGTTCGATTCCCAGTCAGGGCACATACTGGGGTTGTAGGCCCGTTCCCTGCAGGCCAGTTCCCAGCAGGGGATACATGAAAGGCAACCATACATTGATGTTTCTCTCCCTCTCTCCTTCCCTTCCCCTCTAAAAATAAATAAATAAAATCTTAAAAAAATATATATGTATTATATTTAAATATAAATTATTAAATTGAAATATTATCCAGCTATATAACTTAAGGCAACTCTTTTTTACCTCTTGGAAACTTAGTTTCTTTAGCTGTAAACAATGATTAATTACTGCCTTATCTAACTCACAGGTTTTGGTGAGAAAAGAAAAAAGTATTAAAAAGTTCTATAAATTATAATATTGTATTTATGAATAAGCTCCATTAATTGTGATAGGAAAACCAGTGTTTTGTTATTCTTCTTAGTAGTATTTACCTTGAGATAAATTAGGTTCTGAAAAAGTGTAGTGGATTGTAAATAAGACAAAGGAAGTAAAAGGAACAAAATATAGAAACTTAAAATATTAATGCAAAGCAAAAGCTATAATTTACACATATAAAATAACCCCCAAATCCTAAAGATTTTGGAATAGAAAAACATCAAAGTTTTGTTATTTTCTAATAAAATACTTTGAGGTTTTTCTCAAAATGAAATTATTATTTACCACTTCCATTTTCAATTATTTAGCCTTTCAGTTAATGCCTTAAAATTTTTCTTTTAAATATTTTTGCAAGTGCTCTGTAGCATACTAATCTAATAATCTGTTCCACATACATTTTTCTTTTTTAAGGCAGCACAATTTTTTACTCCCTTAAAAATAAGAATTATAAAGGAAACTTGCCAAAAGATGAACAAAACATTTGAAAAAAATCGGACTTGACCCAATTGTGAACCATAAAAAGGACAGTTTGGAAACAGTTGAGAGGGACTATATTTGGATTAGTGGAAGTCTTTTATAATCTACTTTATGTCTACGTTAATATAAGAGGGCATATGCCATTCTATAGGTAGAAGATAAAGGAGCTACTGGTCACCAGCTCTCTTCTAGAATCCAATCCAGTTTACGCATTTCTATAACCAGAAAATTTCCCATTTATACATCACTATTACAGAGCTAGATTTATCAACAATGGAGTTCATCAGAACCACCAGAATTTATATGAATACCTAAATACATTTCAAAATTTGCTCTCATAATTAGTTCCCTATCAGTCTACTCATATTTTTGCATTTTTATTTTATTTTATTTTATTTTACTCAATGGCAAAGCTTACAATTTAGAGCTCTAGGTTTGATTCCTGACTTTCCCACCGAGTAACTATATGACCTTAGGCAAGTTTCTTATTTAACTTACATGAAAAGTGGGTTAATGTATCATACAGTTTTGTCTAAAAGATTGAAGTAGGTTCTCTATAATCTATGTTAAATTCTTTACATAAAGCCTGACATAGTGCACCTCACCTGTAGTTAGCCATCCTCATTGTTGCATAGCTCTGATCTGAACTAAATCGACATTTAACTTGCTCTTGCCATGGATTCATACAAGAATGTCACCCCATGGGTTTCCCCACCTACACAAGAGCTTATCTGAGCAATCATCGATCATCCAAACAAACCTGATACAGAGCATGCTCAAACAGACTGTGATGTAAGAACAAGCCCTATAGAAAATGACATTGGCGTATCTTTCTATTTTTCATCTGAAATAAAATATTGAAGACAAGATTGCCCCCTTCCCTTAATTGTCATCCTGATACTTAGAACCACATAGTGCAGAAATCAGTTTACCTTTATGCCTGACAGCAGCCATCAAAAAACCAATTACCTGGTTTTATTAAACAATCCCAACATCATCAGAGGTAAATTTGAGTCTTGCTCCCCTCCCCTCAGCCCCACCCCTTAAAATTGTATTGGCCTTTTCTCAGTTGACTTCCCTGAAGTATAGATATCTTAGAACTGTTTGTCCTTGGGAAGATTTAGCCCTATCATTATTTTGCTTTACTGTAAAGTCTACCTTATTTACAATTTAAATGAAATAAGCATTCTTAACAGTAATAGAGTGCTTTACCAAAACATAAGCTTTTTTTTTTTTTGATAGGTTTTAGTAATTTTCCCTACCACTGGAGATTTAGCTGTTATCTCTTGTGCATACCTTGTTATTAAGGGGAGAGGGAAGAATAAAACAAAAAAGTCATTTTATGGAGGCATTCAGTCAGAGATAATAGACTATTTTGAAAAGATATCTATATGTGATTGTTTTTAACATTAGGGGAATATAATTATAACACTGACAATGACTACTAAAGATTGTTTTATGTTATATGTTGCCATAAAAGGCTGTCCAATTAAAAAAGCAAAATTATGTTGTCCATAGGTTTTATTATTTTAGTGAACTCATCTGAGAAGTTAGCTACAAAACAAACAGTTATACAATATAAATACAGCAATGTTTGATCTCTTGGCTAAGAGAATTTTTTAAAAATCAAGAAAATTTGGCAGAAAATTATAGTTTTAAATTCTTCCAACTGAGCTATGGAGGCCAAAGCATTATAAATTGAAGAAAAGTTCTGCAAACATTTACATGCACAGAGAAAAAAAATCCCTGTTCTTCTCTGTGTTATATTGAGCAGATGAGCTGTGTAGCTTTGTGAAGTTTGTAAAGGAGAACTGAGCCATTTATGTCATTCTTTCAGATACGCATTGTCCTCTGTATTTTGCCCATCCTGAACACTGTTGACTATTTTCTACTACAATGCTCTTCAAGGCAAACATATTTCATGACATTTTTCTCATAGTATAATTCATGAAAATGGTCCAGGATGCTCATAGACATTATTTGGAAAAGGCATCCCATTTGTGAGTATGTTTAGGAAACATTGATTCAAACAAACTTATACTCACTTCTTAGAGCTTTGTGCGTAATAAGGGACCTGGTGAATTTCTAACAATGAGTACCATGTCTTGATCTCAAGTGACTATAAAAATGCCTTCTTCTCAAAACACCTTTAGGTCTTACTTACAATGAAATAATCTTTTCAGAAATCAAGTTAAAGAAGTCTACTGTTATAATCGTTATTTTAAGTCATTGGTTTATAATTAAAGGTAAATGAATTATTAACAAAAGCTTATTTCAGGGTGAATATTTATATCAAATATATGAAAAGCAACTATGACCAAGCATGGGAACTCTGTGCGAGACTCGGTAGGAATGATTCCTGCAGTCACTTATGAACTGATTGCAGAGACATATGAGTGCGCTGCCAGACCTAACTGAAAAAGTGGCCGAGAAAGAGAAGAGTGGGAGGAAGTTTGTTTTACACCCTTTAGGTTTGTTTGCTTATTTGTTTTTTCCTGTAAACCATCTAGACATTGAGGAAACATGGATGATGTCATGTGATACAAATATGGTTATTTTTCTGAGCAAGATACTCTGTAAATGGTGAGACCAAAACAAAGAAGAAAAATTGAGGGTGGGGAAATAAGATAAAAGTGGATGTGTTGTCCAGGTGCCCTAAATTTAATTTATCCCTTTGTGCCCTTAAACTTAAAGTTTATGTGACCTTGAGTCCTAAGGCTTTTTCATTTCCTTTGAATCTAATAATTTGTGTGCATAAAACTGACATAGATTAATACATGTCTGTAGGCAATCAAGTGCTAAGAGAGATAGCAAAGCATAGTAGAAGCAGAACCCAGTTCAGAGAAACAGACTCCAAATGGCCAGGGCGGAGCCAGAAAAAAGATCAAACGTTTTTGAGCCCCACCATCCTCATCTATCAGATGGCCCTAAGAAGTGCTATTTCTCCGTGGACATTCAGTGAGGGAGGTTATGTCTGGGTCAGCACAGTGTGTGACTCGCCGCAAGCATTCCGTGACTCTCAGCTCTTCTTGGAGGCAGGCTACAAAGATTTGGGGACTTTCCACGGAACTATTCTGAAAGATGAAAGATGCTACATTTTAAAATGACCATGGGGTAGAATAGTCTGTAAAGTATGTCACCACATACTTTTAAGTATGTGTTTTAAGAAGACAATCATTTACATTCTCTCTTGTTTGTGTGTGCCTGAAGCCATGACACACAACAGCAGCAGCAGCGGTTACCTTTGATGGCCTGGTCTGGAAGGAAACAGGACAAACAAGAGACCAATGGGAGAGAGATGTTTCTCTGTATGATTTTACTTTAGCTGATGAAAATGCGATCTATTCAAAAAACATGTAAGAATAGAACAACTGTTAACTTCTAAGTGCAGAGTATCTAGTGAGGACTAGTTTGCTTCTCCCTATGATATGCTGGGATGACTACCTTTTGGACAATTTAAGAAATTTAAAACAAATCTTAAGTTCTTTCTCCTTGCTCCCTAGAAATCTTTTGGTCTAGGTATCAAAATAAAAACATATCCCCACATTTTTCTCTGAAGAGACTGAACAATCAATAAATACAGTCAATCTTTATTTCTTGACTCCAAGATATGCCCTGCCAAAACGACATAGGGTAGGAACCAAATCTATTTTATTAGCCCTTAGATAATGGTCTGTCCTGTAAGGATTCCAAGGTCTTTCACCTTGGTGCTATTATTACTAGTACAACAAGGTCACAGAAACTTTGAGTTTAATGGCACAAAAGAGGTGATTTAAATTTAGGACACCTGGAGAGCAGATCATATTTTCTCATTTTTTTATTTCCCCTCAACTTCTTTGTTTTGGCCTCACCATTTACAGTGTATCTTGCCCAGAAAAATCAGCACTGGCCTGGTGGAGGATGCAGGCAAGTCAATACTGCTTTTGTGTAAATGAAATGAGAGAGTTGTTCTCCATCACTTTGACAACTAAATTACATGAAATTCAGCAGGAGATCAGGTGTTGGTTCCTTTTCCAAGTGGAGCTGGTGGTGGGACAGTACCATCTGACACTGGTAATGATTTAGTTGTCTTCGGATTTGAAAATCCTTTTTTTGGACTCACTTTTAACTTTATTGACCAAAAAGTTAAGGGTAAAGTTTCATAAAACAACCTTGCAAACAGGTTGCCAGAATTGCGATCATGGGGCCAGAATACACTTAGAACAAACAAGAGGGACCAAAAATTGAAACAGTGACTATTATTTACTGTTTCTGCTTAGTCTTTAATCATGCAAGCATGTCTACTGTGTGCATAATTTATATGCTAAGGGAGGCAGCAGGGTGAATGGAAAGGGTGAAGTGTATGGAGTTTTAAAGGATATTGGTTGTATTTTGTGTGTGCTATAAGAATATTTGGTATTTAACATACCATAGATGCTGTATTATTTTTCTATCATTGCTATAAAAGCCACAACCAATGGCTTAAATCAATATAGATTTATTATCTGACACTTCTTTAGGTGAGAAGTCTGAGTACAGTGTTTATAGGCTGAGTGTTCTGTTTAGGCCAAAATGAAGGTGTTAGCGGGGTTGCATTCCTTTTTGGAGGCTCTGAGGATAATCTGCTCCCAAGTGGACTCAGGTTCTTGGCTGAATTCTGTTCCTAAGGCTTCAAGGACTGACGCCCAGTTTCCCTTCTGCCCCTCAGCCCTGGGGTGGGTTTTGTCTATAGACTTCCCCCCTTCTTTCTCATGGCGCCTTTCCCGCTCCACATAGAAATGTCAGCTTCCTTCCCGGTTCACTTCTCTCTGGCTCCTCTTCTGTGACATCATTCCTGCTTCCAGACAAAGTCCTCTGCTTTGAAGGACTAATGCAATTAGATTGGGCCACTTCAGACAATTCAGGGTAAAATCTGTATGTTAAGGTCCATAATTTTCATTACAAAATCCCTTTTTTCATGTAAATAAATATTTGCAGGATCCAGGGATTTGGGATGTGGGCATCTTTGGTGGAGGTAGTAGTGAGAATTCTGCCTGCTTCAGGGAGTGAATTCCAAAAGATACAGGTTGTGAGTACTATACTGTGACTCTTTAATTTGGGGGTGGAGATTCAATTTACTGATTTTCCAATGTAACCTTTGTCATCCCGTACTCTAGGTTTTAGGATATGAGAGTTTTTTGAGGGCATGGTTTTATTTTTCTTTTGTGTTGTCTGCATGATACACACAGATCCACTATTATTGTCTGGAAAGATCGATAGTTCCTCCTTTCAAGGAGGTTTACAATTTGGGGAAATAAGTAATATTCCAAGTCACTGAGTAATATAGGTGATTAATGCTCTGAAGGTATATAGAGAGAGAACTTTAGGTGCTAGAGCTGCCAGACAGATTCCATGGGAGAGGGAGTACTTTCAATGGCCTTAAAGAATACTTAGAATTTGAAGAGATGGATAAAAGAAACCTTAATGAACCCTGATTAATATCAGAACCAGGAATTAGGGAAGATAAACCCTATTTGGGGACAATTCTAATCAGAGGGTAAGTTCTACTGAATACTTTCTAGTCAGTAAAGTAAGATAGTTGGGGATATCCTGTCATAACAATTTTTCCAAATTTGTGCTTAGAATCCCTTTGCACACATGAAATGTATCATTTACTATCTTGAGAATGAAAACAGAAAAAATTAAAATTTATCTATTTAAAAATAGTAACTACCCTATTGCATATTAAGGTATTTACTTTTATGAAAGATAACTGTTTTCAAAAGAAAGAATAGCAATGTTTTACTATTGAACATTTCAACTGCTCCTTCAGTCAATCTGCATTGTAATATCACATGTTGGATAGCCTCTAGAAAATTCTTTCCAGCCATTGTTAATATAATGAGAGCAGTTTGTGATTCAATGTAACCTGGTAGGACAGTTGACTGGAATGCATAAGCATGAACAATAATGACTTCACTGTACTAATCAGCAGGGGTGGTAGTACACAGTGACCATGTGTACTGTGTGGCTGTCACATTCAACATGACTGAGAGAGTAGACAAATGAATCTGCATCAAATTTTGTGTTAAGCTTGAACATTCCTCCATGGAAACTATTTGGATGATTCAGGAGGCTGCAGCTGTGGGCAACTGGTGATTGGCAGCTTCATCACGACAACATGCCTGCTCATGTATCGTCTTGTGCACAGTTTTTTGCTGAAACATCAAATCACCCAAGTGACTCAGCCCCCCCTTAGCCCATATTTAGCACCCTGATACTTCTGCCTTCTCCCAAAACTAAAATCACCTTTGAAAGGGTGGAGATTTCAGATCATCAGTGAGATTCAGGAAAATATGATGGGGCAGGTGATGGTGACTGAGAGAACTGTGTGAGGTCCCAAGGTGCCCACTTTGAAGGGGACTGAGGCATCATTGTCTATGTACAATGTTTCCTGTATCTTCTATCTTCAACAAATGCCTCTATTTTTCATGTTATATGGCTGAATAATACCTTCTGGACTAACCTCATATATTTGTGAGAAAATTAAAATAGTTTGGACCCTTGGATCCCCAAAAGAATTTCACAAACCACCAATGGTCTTTGGATAACACTTTGAGATCTGCATTCCTATATTGTCAATAAATATCTCCTATCTATTAAGTGCCAGCCAAGCCCAGCTCTGAGGTAGAAAATATGGGATAAATAAGACAGAAAACACCTTGTCCTCACAACACTTACTTTCTCAGAGCTGGACATGAGAGAAGATTGACCCTAAAATGAAACAAATAAGATGATTTTAGGTAATGGAAGGTTCTATAAAGAAAATAAATAAGCATTGGGATGAACCTAGGTAGCCATGGACCTGGGTTATAAGATGTTTAGACACAAGGTGGCCAGTGAGTTGTCTCCAGGCAGTGACTTTAGCCAAGAGCTGGCTACAGGAAGTGCAGCCATATGAAGAGTGAGAGAAAACATTACACTCACTGTTGGTACAAAGACTTTCAAGGTAAATCGAAGAGTTGAAGGAGCAAAAAGACCAACCCAGAGCAGAGAAAGTATGAAGAGGAAAAATCAGAGATGCAGGCAGGACTTATTTCTTCTGTGGCCTTGTAGACCATGACCAGGATTTCAGATAGGATTCTAAATATTATTTGAGGATTTTAAGAAAAGGGTAATATAACCTAACTTACATTTTCAAAACTTCACTCTGTTATGTGAAGAATGGTCATACAACAGCAAGAAAGGAAGAAGGGAGACCATTCAGGGGACAGTGGCACCAGGCAGGATGACAGGGTGTAGTAGCTTTTCCTGGGGGCAGCAGAGGAAATGGAGGGCAGTCATCAGTTCAGAATGGAGGTAAAACTGGCAGAACCTATACATCGATTTCCCTTTTGCCTGATTAAAATCCATATCTCTACTTGACCACATCTCTAAAACTCGCCAAACTCACTTTGAAATATTTCCCAATCTTGCAAGATCTTAGTACTCTTTCCATCTTACTGTCACCCACAGCTTTAATGGCATCCTTTCTCAGACATCATTATAGCCTATTAATCTTATCATATCATAACCTACTTCATTGGCCTGTCAGTCTTTTCTAGAGCAACTTGTCTTGTATATTCAGTGTGAAGATTAGTGAAAGTGACAGTTACAGGCTAAAATACGTCACCCAGAGTTTTCTGTGCAAAATATCCTATTCAAAGTATATTTATCATTGCTCTTCTACCTTCTTATTGCTCCCACTCCAAATACATCTTTGTCTCCTGATGGATAATAGGTTGTAGGACACCAGCATTGTCAAATTGCTGATAATCTCAGGTGAATTTGTCTATGAACGAGGTTAATTCATGAAGCTACTTGGACTTAATAGTAGACTCTCAGTACAGTATAAGCAAAGATTTGGCAATAGAAGTTTCCAAATTTTTGCTTAATGAAATAAATAATGATACTGTTCACTTTTTAAAAGAATTTGTACATTAGAATTTCCTTGTGAATAGATAAAATAAAAAACTGCTCAAATGGTTTGATTTTCTGGGCCAGAGAGATCCATTTAGTCTTCAAAATGCTTGTTTGATGACTTTTGCTAACATATGCAACTTTATAGTTACAATTTCTTCAACTTGAATCAAATAGACTTTGCTCTCTATTTGAATCAAATTATTCCAGGCGACACCAACTGAGCCTCACTTCAAATTTGTGTTTTTATTTTATGTCGGTTCCTTTACTGAAAGCTGGTTTCACAGCTATAGGATAAGAGAAGCAGTGGTTCTTGGGAACCAAGAGGAAAATGAGTAGAGATGGTAGGAGTAGTTTAGACAGTTTTCTCTGTCTGCTTCACTCTCTGCCTTGGCTTTCTATAGTATATAGAAAGTATATATACTATAGAAAGTATAGTATACTTTGGCTCCCATTTCTAACTCTCCACTGAAATATTCCTTACTTCAGGGCCTGCTTTTGCCTTATCTATAAGAAAGGAGAGTTAGCCCTGGCTGGTGTAGCTTTATAGATTGAACATGGGCCTGTGAACCCAATCATCACAGGTTTGATTCCCAGTTAGGGAACATACGTAGCCTGGGGCCAGGTCCCCCGTAGGGGGTGCGTGAGAGGCAACCACACATTGATGTTTCCCTCACTTTCTCCTCTCTCTCTAAAAAAATAAATAATTAAAGTCTTTTTTAAAAAGCAAGGAGATTTATTATACTGTTGGTCACTTGGGTGAAGGAAAGAGTATAAGTACGTTTTAATTCTCATTTTTGCATATGTATAGAACATTTTATGGTCTTCGGAGTATTATCTTTTATACTGTATTTAAAAAAATCTTCTGTCACTCTGGTCCAGCTTATTTCCCTTTAACATTTTTGAAGATTAGTAAAACTGGGGGTCAGAAAGCAATGCACTAAGTCTATGCCCAAAAATTGATGTTTAGATCTGATAGTTTGCTTTCAACCTTTCCTATTATATCATTTTGACTTTTTCTGCTTTGTTCTAAATAAAATGTTTTTTTCATTTCATAAATACAAATAAATGTTATTACTTTAAGTTCTGTTTCTTTTACTGTACAATTCTTTGCCTTAATTATACTCTAACCTAATTATGTAATTAAATTATTACTTGGAGGGTGGAGTTAAATCATTTGGCCAGTCCCCCCAGAGGAAAGCAAAGGGACTTGGTGTAATCTCCTTGTTAATTGGACCTTTGGGTTAATAGACTAATGATATTTGCTCCAAGGAAGATATTGATCTCTGCCCTTCACAGGATGTCCTGGTTAAGGATTTCCTAAAGTGAATAGAATGCAGGATCTATGAGGTAGGGCTGCCTACCTGGGGCATGTCACATTCAGGACGGGGCACAACATGCTTCATCTAAACTCCTCAATAGCCTGTCCTTGTAAAATTACTCAGCAAAGCTTGATATATGGTACGATCTTTAGTTCTTGTGAATCCGATTTAACATTCCAGTTCTGGCATTTGTCAACAACAATACAATTGTTTATTCTGAAGGAATCTCAAGTAGAAACCTCAGAGAGAAGAAATCATTTGGTTTCCCTTTCCTTTACTCAAACTGAAATGTTACTGACACGGTATCTTAGTAAATAGTCCCCCCTGTTGAATCGGTGAAATAAAAGCTACCCTTTTAGGCAGTGAAAATGCCTGACTTAATTTCAATAGTTATAAATCAAAATTAAACCTAGGAAACTGGACCCAAAAATAGCTGTAGAGAATCCAGCTGCTGTTATTCTAAGGGCGCTGTCACATTAATTTGCATGGGGGTGGTGCAGCTGTAGAACAAGGGAATTCTCTTCCCGCCCAGGCAGAAGCAGCCACCAGGATTTAAAGAACCGAGTAGGGAGAGAAACCAGCAGTTAATTTTTTATACATCAAATGTTGTAATGTTAAAATGATGAATGAAATCTCTACTTTTGTAGTGATTATTTTTGTTCCATAGAACATTTTTCTGGATTAAATAACATGATTGGAGATAAAAGGAATATCTGATTTTACCTCAAAGTCAATAAGATAAGGCAAAGAATGTAAATGTTACTTTCTCCTAATCAAATTAATTGGTTTGTCCTTTGATAGATTTTTTTTTCTACGTTGAATTTAACCAAATGAAATGATGCTTCTTAGATATTGACTTTGTAAAGAAGAACAGACAAGTTAATCATCTTGAGTGTTCAATTTTAAATCGACAATCCTCAGGCTTAGAAATAATTACTACAATAAACAGATAAAGAAGATTATGCAAAAATACAATGATAAATTTTAAGGGTTTTTGTTATTTTATTAAGTGTTTATTTGTAACATACAGTTTAGAAGTTGACTCAACTTATGGTTCAGTATTTTAGTTCTCTTTTCTTTTAATTTTTGCCTTTTAAATCTGCATTCTAATGTGATAAGAAAAACATTGCCGTTTCAGAAACTATCACAGTGTTAGTTGTTACGGGGAAATGAAGCGACCAGACACGGAGGGATTCTGGAGTACGAGGTTTATTCCTTTACGTGCATGGGCCCAGAGGAGTCGGTCTCCAAATTCTGAGCCCCGAACAAAGGATTTTTGGGGAATATATAGATTAGGGGTCTTCCTGAGTACGTGACAAACATGGGGTACAGAAACAGAATGTGATAGTCGTTCTATTAATGGGGGTGCTAGTTCCAGTCCTACTGACTATCCGCTCTCCAGACAGCCCCATCGCTCTCCTATTGCGCTTGGGGTCCTAGGCTAGCCAAAGTCTCCTGAGGCTTCTCCTTTAAGTGTTCAGCAGAATAGGCAAGGCCAATTTCAGGGAATGGAGCCTGGCAAACAATAAGTTCCCTGACTTTGCACACAGTAGGTAGTTTTCTCTTGCACCCATGAATGATGGCGGTCCTGCTGCTGATAATTTGGCACAACCCATTTATAAGAATTCACTAATAGTTTTGGGTCTTTCCCAGATTGAACTTTTTAAATTAAACATGAAACTCATAGATCATCACAGATTAGGACTCTGGGCCAATATTCACAAAAATGAACATTTCCACTGGCTGAAGATGAAGAAATGATGATCGATGGTGGGACTCATGTGACATGCTAACATGAAAAAACTGACAAGGACAAATTAGAAGAGGTGTGAGTAATTGTTTAAATGCAGCACTGACAGTGACTCATGCTACCCAAAAGCGGGGGGGGGGGGGGGGGGGGCGAAAACCTCTCCTTAAATTTTAATCTCAGGTCATCATGGCTGGCAAGTCTAATGAGACTGATTGCAAAAAATAGCTTTTTGTTGATGGGTCATAAAATAAACAGGGACAAAAGAGCAGCGAATGGGTGATTTCAGATTCTCTGTGTTGTATCATATTTGAGCATCACCCTTTTCACTCTGATTAGAATTTTAAACATGTCTGGGACTTAAGAAGAAATAGAAGTTATGAAAAAAAGATCTCCACAGAGTGACTTCTTAGGCAGACAGGAATGCTTTGACCTTGAAAAGACAAATCCGGAACAAGCTAAAAACAGCATACGATATTATGTTAACGTACTACACATGGCATGTTATTACATCAAAAAGTAACAATAAAAAGAAACAACCAGCAAATAAAAAAGAATTAAGAATTATGTTTAAAATAGGATGATATTATGATGCACTCTTTAATATTATTCAAAGGTATTCCTTGATCCATTTATGTAATAGAGTCTGCTTTTCTTAGGAAGGATCATTTAGATAAGCATGTTGTAGAATAAACTTTCTATATCTAAATATAGCTAACCAGACTTATTTGGAAAATTTTTAAAAAGGAAGGGGGAATTAGCAATGATTAGATAGAATCTCTCCCTTTATTTTGGTCTCAAGTCAATAAAATTTGATGTTTTTTGTTTTCACATTGAGGTGTATCCCCTAAAGTCAGCCTGAATTAACATAGAATATAAATGAAAGACATTTCAGATAAATGTAAGTAACTTTACATGCCTTCAAATTTATATAGAATTAAAATTATTTTAGAAGACTTTGAAGATGAATATTCTCTTCTTCATAGACAACAGGAGCTGTGGTCTGTTTTTATAGTTCAGCGTGAGGAACCAAATAGAAGATTTTTTATGGAAGTCTCCCTAAGTCAGTACGTGGCATTTTATGGCCAAAAGAAGATTAATGGAAACCAAGGGGGGCTGCTCATGTGTGAGAGGGCAAGGGTCCTAAAAGGAAATGGGTAGTTGATTATTTGCAGTGTTTGTTTTGTGTTCTTTCGTTCAATCTGTCATTCTATAAAATGTGGTGGTATTCTGCATGCAGAAGTAGCAACCCTGATTATGAAAATAAAAAGTAAAAAACATTACAAATATTTATTTTGGTATTTCAGAAGAACACTGGTCATGTGTATTGTTTCCACATAAGAAAATAAGACAGCTTTATCCTTACATAGTCTTTATAAGGATAAATCCTTTATCCTTGTATTCATAGTGAAATACAGTAACATTTAAATAAACATTTTTTCAATTTCTATGTTAAAAAAACTGATTTGTTTGAATTGCTTTTAAAATATCTAAAACAAGATCAATCTGAGTGTGTTAGCTCAAAGGTAAGCCTATAAGAACTATTCTGAGAACCTGCATTTTTGTTTAAATGTAATAGAGTTATTCAAGTATCATACAGCTGACCAAGCCCAGTTCTATCTTCCTGATATTTTCTTTCCCCATGTCAGACTGTTTATTTGTTTGTTTGTTGTTTTTTTTTTGTTTACTTCTAAGCTAAGGGATTTCTTTTCTAAAAATCACATAATGTATGAGACCAACTATGTACAACTCTCCTTATGTCTTTAAACCTCTATACATTTGCCTACAAAGACGGTGTGGCCATTAGAGATCCCTGTCCTGCCTCCATCTAAACTATCATCATTGATTTTTGAAGTATGAAAAGAAAATGCCTTTAGAAAAACATCACCCAATGCAGCAAGGTGACTGCAACAGCATCCTAAATGTAACATCCAGCTCAGTGCATCATTTAATCTATGGTACCCGACATGAGACACATATTTCACATGGATAAGACAGGGAACCTAATTAAGCAGTTCTCATGGCTAAAGGAAAAGAATGGGGAAGGGGATGGTTAATTTAATATTTGTGTGTGTTTGTGAAAGGAAGAATCAGGAAAAGTACCGAACATATTTTATGTCCTTTGGCTTGTGCCACTTAGATCAAAGAAATCATAGTTTTCAGATCTGTGTTCCAAGATGGCATTTAGTATAAGAGTGCTTCAGCACAGATTGTACTGTATTTCTGTACAAATATATGTTTTCAAAGCCACTTACCAGGGACTATGATATATATTTGGTCTTCCTAAAAATCCTTGGAATTTCCAGAGTGATAGGCATGAAAACAGTGACTTTTGTTGTTAATAATAAGACTTTTTCAACCTTACCTGAGTTTCTGCAGATGATGGGATACTTGGAGGATGGGATCTGGTTACCAGAGAAACCCTGTGATTACAGGATTGGAACTTTTAGCATCACCTGCTGACCCTCGATGGAGGGGAGATGGGATGGAGATTGAGATCAATCACCAATGGCCAGCAACTTAATATATCATAGCTTCATAGCAGAGCCTCCATGAAATCCCTAACCAAAGGGGTTTGGAGAGTTTTCCCGTTAGTGAACACATCAGGGTGCCAGGAGGATGGCATGTCTGGAGGGACAGAAGCTCCATGCCCATCTCACGTACCCTGTTTCTTGGCTGCTCCTGGGTTATATTCTTTATGATAAATGGGTAATAATACATAAAGTTTTCCTCAGTTCTGTGGGCTCTTCTAGCAAATTATTCAACATGAAAAGGGGGTCCTGGGACACAGAAGTCCAGGTGACAGAAGTTCAAGTGACAACCTTGGACCAGAAGTTGGCTTCTGAAGTGGGGACCAGGCTTGTGGGACTGAGCCCTTAGTCCGTGGGGTCAGCTCTAATTCCTGTTAGGTAGTGTTGGACGTGAATTGTAGGACACCAGCTGGCTTCTAGAGAGTTGCAGAATTGCTTGATGTAGGGAAATCCTTATACTCATTTTGTGTTAGAAATGTTGGGAGTGAAGGAAACTGACAGGTGTTTTTTTTGGGGGGGGCATGATTGCACATTATAACTCACTCTTGTTACACTCACTTTCACACCCAGAAAATAGCTGTGAATGACATCTATGAGTAAAGAGCCACAGAAATCCAGAGGCTTGCAAATGCTTCCCTGTCCCTCCCAAAGCGCACCCAAGACTCTGATGACTTCATGATACGATGCATTAGAGAATTCATCCATTTTGTTGCTTCTAGATGGTTTTTATTCTATACATAAAAAGCGCCATCAGAATTGCATGGGTCCGTGTGCTGAATCATTCATAGAATAGATCACTGAATGCATATTTATGAATGCCTGGTATATTCTGTTCTGTAACAGCATGCTTTTTATTGTGTTTTGCATTTCAGGTTATATATAATTATGGAGTAGCCTAGTGGCAAATTGTATCATTTGGAAAGTTGAATTTGACCTAAAATTTGATGTAAAAATGCAATGTTAATATCACAGCATTCTGTTTGCAGTTGTTACTCAAAGTACAAGCTGATGAGACACCCCAAATGGGTGTGTAAAGTGATTAGCCTTTGTGTCCTTATTTCAAAACAACTGTTTGGGTAGACAATGCAGCGATGACAGCTTTGAATGCAATTTTGTCCCTACCTTGAACTCTTTTCTAGGTACTTTTGGAGAATATTAAGATGGGAAAAACTCCCTCTTTTGCTATCTTAGAGCTTACTGCTTACCAGGGGAGAGATCATATGGTGAAAATAACCACAACCACAGTGTGAAACCAACTAACCATTCTATACTTAGAGACAAGATAGAAACCAAGAACTTCTGACTGGGGAATCTAGATAGCTTATGAGAGGATGTGATTTTTGAGTTGGGTTTTGCTGGCTCATTAGAGAATTAAAAAAATGGAGCCCATTTGTCTATATAGACATGACATTTAGAACATAATTGCCTTGGTGTATACAAATGATTATCCATACTGATGTGTAGTCGTACTGATTGAAATCCGTGAGGCTGATCGAATTGTTCAGCTGGTTTTGTTTGCAAATCTGTTGTTTTTGTCAAGTTTTTAACATTTGTGGAAGAAGAGATAAAATAAAGACTAGAGATTGTATACTTTTATTGGTTTGACTACAGCGATATTTTTCACTTTTTTGATGTAATAAGCCCGTATATATTAAATCTAGTTGAATATTGATTTAAAAGGTTTTGATGTGGATTTCAATGTAATGTCTTAAAATACACTAAATTGATTAGCTTGATTCATGTTCATATGACTTAGATCCAATTGCAAAAAAACCCCAACTATTAATAGTCAAAAGGTACTTCTATTTATTTTTAAGTTTCCAGATTGGATGTTATTCTATTGCATTGTGTCTGGAGGATGCAGGCCTAGCATAGTGTGGTACCAAAGACGTGAAACCATCACGTCAATAAGAAGAAAACCCTGTGACTATCAGTAGGAAGTCTACTATGTTCCCCTGTGGCCTTTGAGCTCTGGGACTAATTGTATGACCAATATTTTTATTAGTATAAAATTCAGTAAAATGTATACTACTGAATTTAATTTTACTCGTGAGAGTTTGGGACACGAAGTCTGTGCTGTTCAGCACATAAGTCGCATTGAATAAAAGGTAAAAACAAGTCCATAGTAATGCTGGAAAGAAAGGAAGTCTCTGAGAAGACAAGGAATGCTCTTTTTCACTGCTTTTATCTTTGAATCTGAGATGTCTCTACTGATTGCAGCGAAGACCTGGCAGCAGCCAGGCCCAAGGGGTACAAGGGACCAGCAAAGCAAATGTCTTTCTACTTCCCGCCCAATGGCACACCATTCTGTTTTAGAGAGCTGAAGTCCCTTTGAAGTGACAGAGCTTTAAAGGAGACAACATGGAGTGTATATGCCATAAATAAATAAGGTATATCTAGCGGTACCTGAAGGGAGGGTTCTTGCTGTTGCTAAGTTATCAAGATGAAGTTATTCCCATACAAATAGGAGAATGCGCATGTCTGTTTTAGCCCAGACCACAGGCATTTGGGGGAACGCATAGACTGTCCTCAGGGACAGCATTAGATGCAAAGACAGAGACCTTGGAGAGGTGTCCCATGGGCATTATCTTGAGATGGAAGTGAAGTGGACAACTTACTATGTGTGAAAACACTGCTAGTCCTGGGCTTTTCCTTTCCCAATTACCTCCACCTCACCAGGCCAACACTCGTTTAAGGGCTGAGGATGCAATTCTGAATGACTCCAACAGGAAACTACACATTTTACCCATCACTCTCTGATTGTCATCCATCTCCATATGAAGAAGAATAGGGCATCTTCGGCAGTCAAGGGAACATTTTGGTCTTTACAGTTTCCTGAAGTTTCAGATGAGGGTCCCACCTAATCTTTTTGCTTCCAGAGGGTCTACTCAGCTAATCTTGCCTGTATTGTGTCGAGAGTGTCGCTCTGTAGAGAAATATTTCGACACTAAATGCAGAAATCTCCTGCCAATTTAAACTTCCCCCATAAGGGGTTGCCTGAATCTAAAATTAAATGAAAACTCTTCTGCATATCCAAAATAGGTTTCACAAAAACTTCACGTTAAAGTCATGCATTTTATCTCTCAGTGCCTCACGCTGAGCCTTACTGACTCTCATTCAGCATGCCATTCTCAGTGAGCCTGGTTATCTGGTTTGCAGCCCAACAACAGGTTAGAAACAGCAAAGGGAAGCTGAGAAGAGGCACAGTGACAGCCAAAGTGACAGGTGAAAGCTTGACATTGAGGGAGGAAAGAGAAAAATGATAACGGTAGGCATGGAACTAACTGTATAATTATATGGTACAATAACAAATGCTCACCAAGATGACCCCTGAGTCATCCAGGGAAAAAAAGATAATATTATGTTTAGAGATATCTATGTAGGAAGACAGGGAATGGCGTCCGAGGGTAATATATCTTATAAAGATTACCATCTAGAATTTGGCCCTTAAATGGGCACAAATAAGCTTTAGCTCTGTGGAAAATTTAGTTCCCCAGAACTGCTCTTTCCCAGGATATACCCAGGTAAATGAGGTGTTACTAATTTCATCTTTAAATACCCTACTGATTATCTCCTATAATTTGACCATCGCTAGCCTCACTATTCACTGATTTTTAGCAGTTACCTTGTTACAGAACAAAATAAACCTTTCATTTTTAATGAAAGATGTTTCCTCTTTCCACTCAATGCTAGGCATTTTGAGTTCTGAGCTGAAGCAATTGATAACTCACATACCAACTACCTAATTATGGAAATATTAAGAGTCTTACGTCCTCCTCCCAACACAGACTTCAGAGAATTGAATTGAGGGTTTCATTTTTCCAAACCCAACAAAATAGCTGCTGGCACTCTGTGGACATTCATTTCCATTTACATGCACAATACAGAAGATGCCCTGACCTAATCGGCCCATTGCTGTGCATTCTGATGCATCTCTGGAGAGAGAGAGTCCTTGTCTCATTGACTTGGCAACAGCTCCTGCCAGTGACCTTTAATGCTCTTCTATTCTCCCTGAGGAGGGCATGGAGATATGGTGGACATAGCAGAATCAAGGCCTTTCAAAGAAATTAAAATTGAAAGCAGAATTTTGTTGGATATTGATTTTTACTTGTATTTTAATGTGGTTTTACATAGTATTTTATGGATTGAGGATATTTTGTTTGTTTGGGTTTTTTCTTGCTTTTATTTATTTATTAAGTAAGACAAGCAGCAGTAAGTATTTTTGCAGATGGTCAGAGGACCTACAGCAAGCGAGCTCTTTATTTTTTCAGAGTCAGGCCAGCATGGTTTTATATAGTGGCAAGATTCTCTTTCATCTGTATAAATAATTTTATTTTCCTCCAAGGGAGCTCCCTTTTGGAAAGGCCAAAGAAGTGTGAAAGGAATTTGCTGCAATTTTCAGTTACAGCCTCAACTAGATACATATATGATGGTAACAGTGAACGTGGGCCAATGAAACATTATAGCACCTCCAGGACACCTGTGTGTGTAAGAAAGTATTGTTTTAATTCATATTGAAATTCAAAACTGGTGTAACTTGGGCTAGTGTCATTGGGACTCTGGATTTGGGGAGAGCTTGTTCTTATTACCCTTTGTTCTCATCACTCCAGACCAGTAGCTCTCTAGCTCTTTCCTCCCATAATATGGAAATGTATTTTTTTTCTTAAAATGTTTTATCGCAGGCATCGTTCTTATAGTAGAGAAAAAAAAGTAGGGCCAAGACCTCACAAAAGAGTGAAATGGGTCATATTTGGCAGTTATCCCAAGGCAGTCTGTTCTAGGTGCTCAGTCCCCACCCCAATGTTTTTTCTTTTCTATAAATATCAGTCAACTCACATTCCATTTTGATCCTATTAAACCCAGCCCTGAGGAAACTAGCTCAAATGTTGTTCTTTGTAAGGTGCAAATGACCAACAATATAAAGAAGGGAGTCTCAGAATCAAATGCCTGGCGGATAACACAGATGAATGAAGCTGACCTGGTGCAGGATGACAGGAAGATACCCTGTGAATTGGAGAATGCCTAGCCCATCAGACTCGCGATTGAAATGTCCCTCATTGTTATTCCACAGGAAAGACTAGCCAACAAAGCTAGATGTTTCGAGTGTTTTAAGAAAAATGAAATCTTGATTTTTTAATTTCAAACCTAACATGTATAAATGTGGTTAACCACTTCAGGGTTTTTTTTTTAAAGCACTAAGTTGGTTAAATATAACACCCTGCAAGTCAATTTCTGAACTCCAATATAAGTTCAAAATATCTTTAGGCATTTTTTCCCTAGGAGATGGGGAAGGTTATGAAGATACAGCTTTAAGCCTGAAAGAATATATTTCTACCTGTGGAACTGTAGGAATCAGGATGAGAGGAGGAAAGAATTTGGGAGGGAGAAGAAGTAAGTAGCTCTAAGCCCCAGAAATTAAACTTTGGAGAAACCCTGTCTACTTTAAGGCTGCCTTAAGAAGCAGGATTTGTATGTTTGTCTTGGTCAAGCTGGAATGTAGGAGAAAAGAATGGAGGAGAGCAGAGACTACTGGGTGCGAAGAGCCTGGTGGTGACATTGGAGAGACAGAGATGTTAAAACAAATCTGCTATGACTTTTCAAATACAAAAGAAACAGTGGGATTTCATGAGGCAAAGAATGTAAGTTTATTCTTTCCCTAGCTGTTTTTAGATCAGAAATAAGAAAATGGACCAAGTTGTTTGATTCCTATTTTAAATAAGACACAGACAGGTTATAACAAAAGTAGGAGTATTCATTGTAAAACAGGTGTGAAGAGAAAAGGGACCAGAGGCTGCTGTGGTCACTCAGGCCTGACTCCATGGGTCCCACACTAGTTGGAGGAGGTTGAAGATGGAGGGAAAGGGGTGGAAATCAGAAACATTCCAGCAGAAAAAGTGACTAGACTTAGCGTCCCATGGAATATAAAGAATGAAAAGAATCGGATGAGTCAAGGTGGTGAATCCATGGCAACAAAGATAATGCTGATGTCAATGAGCAAGTGTGTGTGACAGAAAATGATACAACTGGGGTTCTATCGAGTTGTAAAGGGTATGATGTTCAGAGAGAAATGCCAGAAAGACCATGGGGAGAAGACAGTAGCATGCAAGGATATCAGACAGTCCTCAGTGTGCTGGTTTCAGTCCCACAGAGCAATATTCTTAGCTTTAGAAAGAAAGGCAGGAGGCTAAGTCTGGGATCTTGATATGCGGCAGCATTTACAGGACAAAAGGATGAGAAAGAATGTCAAGAACAAGGAAGCTAGCATCTTAAAAGTTAAGGTGGAAGGAAGTGAATTTTGAATAACAACAAAAATAATAATAAATCTTTAAGGGAGGTATTCATTTCTAAAACGTGAAAGAAGCTGGCAAAGGAGCAAATGGGGACTACTGTCATTGAACAACAATAAAACATAAAAAATAAACCTGGTTTCATTCATCTTTAAGATAGAGAGAACAAAATTAAACCAACTTATTAAAATAATTTATAATCATTTTTAGAAATCATACTTTGAAAAACAGTTGTATCTTTCCATTTTGGGTGCTTTTATTATCTAAAATAAAGTAGAGGAAACTTGAAGCAGAAAGTGGAATTGTTACCGAACAAGAGGAGGAGGTCCGAGGGAGGGGCAATACAATATTTGGCCCACTTAGGGATGCCCAAAACTGCTATACAACAGAGGCCCCTCCCGAAAACAAAATACTAAAATCTACTGGGCCCTTCTGTCCGCCGCCAATTGGAAAGACATCTCTTAATGCCAGAGATTTGTGAAAAGGAAACAAAATGTTTATTTAATGCTATTCAGGCCTAATGCCTCCACTAAAATATCAAAGTCCTTTAGGGTGTACACCTACACCCACACAGCGCTCTTCTCCCACTGTCCCAACTCCGGTACCGTAAATCAGGAAAAGAGCACACGTCTGTGTTGCAGGCTGCTGGCACCGTCAGCTGTATCACTGTACAGGATCTCGAGTTAATCCAAAGTACTGTGGTACCCTCTCATGGTCCACTGGCAAGAGTCCTTTGTACCCAGTTCCAGTCAAAGTCTCTCCTGCTTTCCAGGCCACGCGGCCAAAGGGGGCACCCCAAAGCCGCGTGGGCCTCTTCTACCAAAGCTGCAGGAGTCCACACTCCACCAAAAGCATGTGGCTTTCTTCTTCACCTGGCTGCAGGGATCTCCATTCTGGCAAAGCTGCGTGGTTCTTCCCTTTCACCTGGGAAAGAGGGGGTCTGCACCCTGCCAAAACCACGTGGCTCCCTCTTTCACCTCACCAAGAGGGGGTCCTCACTCTGCTGAAACCGCGTGGCTCTCCCTCATCTGGCCAAGCGGGGACCCTTCATGTCCTGGAGCCAGTCTTTTTCAAGCTCTCACCTAGGCGCTCTCACTCCGGAGCGCAGCCCCTAGTTACATTCTGAGTCCAAGCCCTTCTCCCTCAGGAGAGCAGCCCCTAGTTCCCATCTTGAGTCCCTGCTAGTACCATCCTGAGTCCCTTAGCCCTTCTCACTCAGGAGTCCAGACTTTAGTTACATCCTCCTGAGTCCCAGTCCACTCACCCAGGAGAGCAGCCCTTAGTTACATTCTGAGTCTCTGCTAGTTCCTTCTCTCTGGCCCCAAACTTGGCCACTGCTATTTAACATATCTATGAAACCAGTTAAAGGTTATAGATATGTTAAATAACCATTCCTCCCGAGGTTAGCTCCAAAACTGTTGCTATGCAAAATAGCTCTCAATGGCCCTGGCTCCATTCATCCCTTCCCCCTGGGGGGGGGGCGGTGAGGACATCTTATATGTCTCTCCAATATTTCTATACACTTTGAATTCTGGACACCATTCCAAATCCTTTTTTGGGGGCCCCCCTGGCTGCGCCCTGTATCAGAATTTCTTTAGTAATTTAATATGTAAACTAGGGATCTGAGCAAAGACTGCATCTCTGAGTGAATCCTATCTGCATATTGACCTGCACTAAGTAATCCATGAAGTTGCTGAGGGCTGGCGAGATACTTGGGAAGCTACTCAACTAGTAAAACAGAAACCACCCAATAGTATTTCCTGGCTCAGGTTTTCTGAGCTTTCAAGAATGTATTTCTATGGAATTATTTAAATATATCTTCACATTTAAGAGTTCATCTAAATGACAGTTCAGCCCTCATTGTGAGTTTAGTTTACTAATAAGTATACTCTATTTATAGTTTGATGAGATTTGCTGTGGTAGGAGTAATGGGTAGCCTAGATAAACTAAAAGAACAGGAAATTGCAGGAAATAAGATACATAGATGAATAGATGAGTATGTATAACCACTATAAGATACCATTAGAGAAGATTGTTTTCCTAAATGAGCTTTGCAGGTAACTAATACTATCCATTTTTTGCAACAAAATTCTGTTTTATTTTACCTTCCTGAAAGTAATGCACACTTCCTATTTTGTTAAATGGAACCTGCTAGAGTAAGTTAACCTCTTTTTGGTAACTCAAGGTCATCATTATGGACATTAGTCACTGTACCGTGCTATAATGCAGTAATTCCCTGAGACTGCTGAGGTGTGTAAAGCTGTTTGCCCTCATGCTAAGCTGCTATGCTTTCTAAGTTCCTATATCTATCTTTTGTAATTCAGTTTTTTTTAAATCCTCCTCTCCTATTAAGAGAGCAATTGCTTGTTGTTATCATTCGTGTGCCTGCGTATTGAAGCCACTTCTGTGCTAGTGCAACTGTTTGCTTCTGAGCCGCTGTAGGCTGGAATGCCAAATAGCACGGAATTTTAAATTGTGTCAAAGATAAAGCTGATGCATTACAAAGGAGGCTCAAAAGAGCACTTCTGTGGGCAAGGTGAATAAAATTCTGTGAAGGAATTTAGTAATAGTTATTTTAGGTTTCAGGAACTTTCTTTATTTGCTTCCTGATTCTTATCTATGTTGTGGGGAGTTAGGTTTTTGGAATAAACAACTTTCAGATAAGTGCAATGTGTGTTCGAAGAAACCCAAAGTTGCTCCCCCTATATTATCAAAGAATACCGTACTTGGTAGATCCTCGATAGTTTTATAACTACCTTTGTGTGTATACATGCATGCATATATGTTAATATATGTTTGTATGTTTGTGTATATGTTTATATATGTGCACATATATTTAACACGTGCATAAATGTTACTATATATGAAGCTTAAAGTACTGAGATCACTTCTCCAAAATCTTATAATTAATACAGCAATTGAGGTCAATAAAAATGTGTATCTGGCTCTATCTTTTTAAAATTATTCCTGCACTATGAAGATTGTGTTCATTTCTTAGACCTTAGAACATGGCATGTACTGTTGCATTGTGTCTCACTAGACCCTTGGAAATATTAGCTACTGAAAATGGCATTCTGTGTCAGCCTGTTGGACTGGGGTGGAGTTATTTCCTGAAAACGAAAACAAGCCCATGACTTGATTTTGTTTTACCCTTTCTGCCTCTGCATTGACACTAAGCTATGACATTGTTAAATGCTAAAAAATCATATTGCCCTCTCTTTAGCGCTCTTTACCAACCAATGTGTGACACCCCTAATAGATTTTCCTCCCCTTTATTTAAACTAAACAAACCAAGGAAATTTACCACCATAATTTTTATACTGTTGCATCACTGTGTGCCGAAAGTCGATTCTCGCTTTTTTTTTTTTCTCACTGTCTTTTAAAAGAGATTGGATGGCATAAGTGAACAAGAACAACTTACAGATTGGCTGATTGTATATTATAACTAAATGGATTAAAGGTTTATGGAAACTTTTTTGGGAAAAACTATATGGTTCTTTGCAGATAGAAAGATGAAGCCGCCATCTTCAGTTTGGGGAGGTGTATCCATGGTCTCGCATGGTTGGTTCACAGGCAGAGAGATACTGCATATCAGGACATTTTAGGGGACGGGAAAGGGAAACTAGTTCATCTAGTTGGGAGTTCGAACCTTGGCACTGGGTACTAAACCTACAAGTTAAAAGGCCTTGTGTTTTTTTAATGTCCAGCAACTTCCATTTATTGCCTTTTACCCTGTATGTGTTATGCTTTATATATGGTCTCATTTCATCCTCACAAAGGCTCTATGAGTTGGTATTATCAGTTCCTATCTGTAAACAAGGCAATTTGATATTTAGAAAAATCAAGTGTCATGCCCGGAATCACACAGCTAATAAGTGTCAGAATACAGTGTTAATTACTATGCTGATTTCCAGCCATAATGTAAATGTGTCCACATCCAATAAGTCAAATTCATATAAATATCATCGACTCAACATCAGACCATTTGCTTTGATTAGTCATAAACATGGCGTGGCTGCCAAGTATCCATATTTATTACTGTCAAATAATTCAACAAAGCAAAACTGTGTTTCCTTTATTCCCCCCAAGTTTCTATGGCTTGGTAGGCTATAGGAAAGAGGTTGAAATGAATCAATACTAGATTATTAAATTTAGATTGATGTTAACTAATTTGTATTTAAGAAGTTGTCTTCAATTGCTGTCTACTAGAATGCACATTAGTTAGTAATTATGGGAATATTTATGACATCAAATCTGCTGTCGTGCTTGTTAATTCACATGTGCCTAAGTCAAGTCAAGTCCTTGATGCCAGGCTGCTTCTACATGGTGTAGGAGCCCAGGATGCTCTTTTGTGTCCACATAAATTATTGTATTTTTATTCCTTTTGGTCCCATCCTCCAGGGTAAAATGAGCCATTCAGTCCAATGCCTAGCCCGACACACAAAAATAGGAAAATAAGACATAGACCACAAATTCTTTTGTTCCTTGGTAGATTAGATTTAGTTCTGACTTTTTTTTAAAGAGGTCAAGGTCATTCCATTTCCCTTTGGGCTAGTCTTCTGTTCAAGTTATCTTTGCTACATAGACATTGGAAAGATAGGTACTGATTAAAAAAAAAAAGCAAAACAGCACAGTTTTTGCACATTTTCTCCCCTGTCATTGTTGTCGGTTTTATGCACTTCCATTTGGCAGATGTGTAAAGGCCGATTGCCCTGAGAGACCAGCTTCACTGTTTTTTTATGTGTTGGCTAAAGGCTCATGACTAAGCTACTTGAATTTGCAATAGGCAGTGATAAAGAAGCACAGATATGTGTGAAGGTAGACAATGGTATTATTTTTTAAAATAATCTGTTACTGTTGTAATATTAGAAATTTAGTGCTATAAGATATACCAGCCTGTACCCCAAAGTAGGTCTCAGTGTTCTAGTGGGAGATAACTGAGAGTAACACTTTTTAAAAAATGTTGTCCAACAACTTGGCCTGAGAATCACACAGCATAAGTTTGCATTCCAGCAGGTTGTCTTTTTAGTGCGCTGCATGCTCAGTGTTTTGTGTTGTTGTTGTTAACTTAGCTTTGCCTGAAAACACTGAGGAAAGGAAATCCTTTTCATGTCAAACTATTTTGCTATCTGCTCATTTCTTTCACATACTAAAATGATTTTCATCTCATAAAGGCCATGTAATATCCTTGTGAACATTCTGCAAGTTATTAATTTAAACATGGAAAAAATTGGTGTCTTCTAGTTCTTAGAGGAGACATGAGAGAATTCAGTCAACTGAAACTTGACTTTTTATTTATATATTTGGCATTATATCAACATTACAACAAAATTTTCTTGAACTTCATTTTACACACACACACACACATACATATATATATATATGTAAAAAAATTCTGTGAGGCTCACATGAATCAAATGAAGGAATTTATTTCTTCAGCATCTTACTACCATCAATTGTCAATGGTCAGTAGTGAATAATCCTCAATCACCTCTGGTTGACTTTGCTATGTGGTGTGTGAGTTTGACTCTAGTGTATTTGGGGAGTTTTTAATATTTCAAAGTAATAAAACTGCATCGAAATCTTGATTCTGGAAGAGTTTAAGTGGTTTTGGCTTTTTTTTCATGTCATTATAATTCAACCTTTTCCTCTTTCATCCTTTATGCTGAAAACAACAGCATGGCCTCTTGTTCATGTTATCTTGGATTCTGTGTAGACTAGTTGCCTCCTGGCTCTCTTGTTCACACCGTAATGAAACAGGGCCTCAATCACTGCCCCACATTCTGAGAGTTCTCCCATCACCTACAGTTCTTCCTTGAATATCCACCCACTTTATCTTTCTGAGAATCTGCCCTCTACCTCTTCTTCTTCTAGTGAAGCACTTCAGAGAAGAAAATGTTAATACTGTCCTAACTCATATCCAGCATCTGTCTGCATATGTCCCAGGAGGTACCACACTCTGGGCTCCAGATGACATCACTTCTGCTAACAAATAGATAGTTCCTTCCTTTCCAACCCTGGGCCTCCATTTGTCACTCACATTTCAGTGTGGCTTATAGTCTCAAAAATCCCTTTACTCAAAACACTAGGTCTTGAGGAGCTAAAACCAATGAAATGGACCTCAGGAATTCCAATTAACACTCCTCAGTCTCCATTCCTCCACCTCTGACCCTTTGGACTTTCTGTCTCCTCCTAATTATCACCATCATCATCATCATCTCATGCATATCTTATGGTATTGAGTTGAAATAAGGGAAGAGTGAAAAATATGTTCTGTACTAGCAACAAGCAGTAAAAAAAAATATCAATGAGGGAAGATTATCAGATGTGATTTAAAAGATTATCTTGGAAAAGGGACTCTAAAGTTAACTAGTTGTCAAAGGCCCAGATTAAAAAGATGCTAAAATCTTGAAAACAAGGTTTGTCAATATTGGTCAGTGAATGGTTGAAAACAGATTCATGACAGATGATTCTAGTTAAACACAATAAATACAGTCTCATTTAGAAAGGGATCACCTTTATATAACTTTTGCACTTTCCATGGTAGCTGCAATCAATTTTTACAAGGGTGCCATTTAGAGTAATAGGATATTTTCTAAAGATTTTCAATAAGAAACCAGGAAATTCATCTAAATTCTATGGAGAACTTTTTTTGCATGTGAAATATAATTTAAATTGTAATCCAGTCTTGCATATTCATGTTATATTAATCCAAACAATACTTGATCATAATATGTTGGTGAACTTGCCCCACAAATCTGTCCTACCAAACAAAACACCAGATGCAATGCTTAGAATGGTGACTTGATAAAATTAGATTCACTGAGCAGAAAAGAAAATGCAATGGTCTAAATAAATATCATTAGTAATTTAGGAGGATGGGAGCAAATTGTTCTGACAATTTCTCAGACCCTTACCCAACTGACATTTTTAAAAATGTATTTTGAGTAATAAAAAGGATAGTAGCATTTTAAAAGAAAACATAAAGGAAAAGTTAATATTCATGAAGATGACTTGTAGAATATATCTTATTAGCCAATAGAATATATGCCTATTAACCATGGCTCATAATGATTCCTCAGGTGGCATTTCAAAGTAAAATGTGATTTGCACAAAGACTAGAAGCAACACTAACAATGTTGTATGTAATAAACCTCTTGTCCCATATCCCATGTGCATGGAACATAGGTGGGCTTGAGAATAGAAGGGGAGGGGAGGGAAATTGGATTTCCAGATACTGACCTGAGAAGGGTAATATCCATTTATACTTTTATTTTGGGGGACATTTTCCATGCAGATTTTCATGGCCTACATACTGAGATTTAACAAAGAAACAATTGTCCTTTGTATGTGCTCAGAAAATGCATTTTCTTTTTTCCTCAGTCTAGAATTTACTTACTTAGTTTTAATTTAACCTTTATCGTATTTCCCCCATACCATTTAGTCCTCTTACACTCTCCTCCCCCACCACTCACTGCAGTGTCCACAAGTCCCTTTTCCTTTTTGCTCAATTTCTCCATCCCCTCCTCTTCTTCCACCAGCTGTCATCCTGCTCTCCATCCATGAGTCCGCCCCCATTTTCCTTGTTTGTTCAGTTTGTTTGTTAGATACATTTTCCGAAGTTTGGCCTAGTCAGTCAGAAGATTGAGGTAAAAAAAAAAGTCAATTCAGTCAAAAGGTCTTAGAACCAATTGAATTAACTAAATTGATTGGCCCTGTGACTGAATTAGGCCAGTAAATTTAGTCAAAACCATAGACTTTTCAACTGAGTGCTAACACAAAACCTCCCGTTGGCGAGATTGAAATACAGTAGTGTTTCTTAGAGCGTCAGGAAGTAGGAAGGCCAACTTAAGGCTCGTATCCTTACATTAAAATTCAACTAACTTATTCCAGAGTCTTTCAATAGCCTGCACATAGACGTTGCCAAAGTTAGATTCTGAAAGAGAGTATTAATTATATGTTGGCTGTTGAAAACTCTTTGAAATTCTGGCCATGAGATTCTTCTCAGAGCCAGGACAAAAAAAGTGTGGGAATGTCCCAAACCAGCAGTTCCCTGTGCTTTGCCTTGCCTAGAATGTACTGTTTCTAAAGACGCAGATTTTTCATCAAGAGTGTTTAAGAAGAGAAAAGGCTGGGGGAGGCACACAAGCTAGCATGCCCCTCTGTGCCTTATTACACAGTTTATGTCCACTGGGTAGCAAAGGACCGATGCAGGGAAAACAATGGTGGATCTACCCTCTGGTCTTCAAGACAAACCCATATTTTATTTCCTCTCACCACCTTGTGGCCTTTAAAATCTGGTATCAAATAATGAATGGTTCAGTGTTTTTACATGCAATTTTAAAATAAATGAGTGAATGTTGAAGGAAGGGATGAATTATAACAGATTTATAATGGTTTCTTGTTTCCTTATTACTTCACAAAATTCCAGGCCCAGTTTAACTTGCCCTTTTTGGAAACTTTGTAAAACTTGTATATCCTGACCAATTAGTTATCAATTGGTATGTTAATAGACATTACTATTATTATTAGAGCTAACATTTACTGAATGGTTAACATGTGAACGACATCGTCTTAAGGACATTGTATGCATTATTTCCTTTAATTCTCATAACAACTAGTGAAATAGACACAAATATCACCACATCAAGTAGCTAAGAAAACTAGGCCCAGAAAAGATAACTTTCCCCAAAACACATAGCTATTACTAGCAGAACCGAGAATCAAGCCTAGGCAGTCTGAACTAAGACTTAACTCTATCCTGCATAGTGCACTTAATAGAGATAACTACAACACAAGTCACTAAGACAAACTTGATTTATTAATTATGGATATTCTCAGCTAATATGCTTTTCTTTTTTATTATTGCTCTGGTAATACTTATTGCTCTGGTAATACTTCATAGAAATCAGATTTTCAAAGAACAATATAACCAAACTCATCACCTGGAGTGTATATTTATTTGTACCATGTTGATTTTAAAGTGGAGTAACCATAATGCCTAAAGTGATTCATGGTTTAATTGGTGCATTTTTGAGATGATATATAAATATTGCTTATTTGCATCACATTGAAATAGCTTGAGTTAAAAGGAATCTTCTAGTTTATCACTTCACCCACCAAATGCAAATGCTTATTTTTTCCTAATTGTGTTGCTTATTTATAGGCAAGTTAAATCTAGTTGATTTTCTCATACAGTCCAAATTTAAATTATGTTTTACAAAAACAGTGGTAGTCTAACCAAAAAGTTAAATTATTCTTGAAATCTGTTTATGTTTCTATTATTGACTAGTATCCCAAAATACACAAGCATCCTGTTAGAAGCAAATATGATTACCAATCAACTTAGCATTTGCAGTTTATAGGATTGCTAAGTTATTTTTCCTTCCTTCCTTCCTTCCTTCCTTCCTTCCTTCCTTCCTTCCTTCCTTCCTTCCTTTTAGCTAGTCCTTTTTGCTTCAAATTCAGCACATCTAAAATTAAACTCATTATCTTACTGCAAAACATATCTCCCTTTCTTTATTTGTTCTCTGTGTTAACTGGGCCACCATTCATTCAAGCAAAAAACCTGTGAGTTATTCTCAACTTTTCCTCTCTCTCATCTTCATGCATAAATGATTGAAAACTTCTACTCTCAAGTTTCTTCCCACTTCTCCATGTCACTACCCCAGCTACACCTATCATTTCTTACTGCTCCTATTGTAATGGCTTCCTAACTGGTCTCTGCGGTTCCTGTCTTGCCTCTCTTTTATTTTCCATGCTTAGTTAAAATGAAATGTGATGATGATACTTTCATTTTAGAAATCATTCCACATATCCCCATGGCCTAAGAATAAATGCCAAATTTTATGGCAGAGCAGAAAAGGCCTCCTTGATTTAGCCTTGGCCTACCTAAGGCACCTGCTATGTTTTTTCTTGCATCCCCCACCTCCGCCTCAGGCTCCAGCCCTCCAGTCTACCTTCCAGTTCTTCACCACTGCCCTCCTGGTTTGGGCCCTGGTGCTTTCATTCAGGCTTTGATCTCTAAAGCAGCCGCCCTTCTCTCATCCTTTTTGGCCTCCAGACCACATGCCCCAAGAGTTCCTATCTCTCATACACATCCTCCCTAAGGTTTTGTTAAACATTATTATCATCGTTTGCCTGTCTTTCATACCAGGTAACAGCTTTTGAAGATGATGATCTGTGTCTTCCTTATTGTTTACACCCCGTGTAAAATAGGTCCTAATGTATAATGTTTAATCATCATTGAATGGGCGGGTTCATTTCTTCTCCAATGCTAGTTTATTCCAAAAAAATGACTTTTTGTAAAATAATTTTGCTGGTTAATTTTCTGAAGCATCCTAACAATTTGATTTACCCAGCCATGGTTCCTAGACTGTTTAATGTAACATCTTTGAGGGGCAATCTGAAGATTACCTTTCCCTTACATTCTACATAGAATGAGGGAGCCCAGCATGTTTATGTATCCATTTCTAACTGAAAATATATCATACTGTAGGCATTGCATAAAGCATAACTCTAAATGCACTGGTTCCATATTATTTTTATTCAAATAAGTATAATTTGGCTTTTTTCCTAGTAGTTGTAGAAAAACTAATGAGTTTCAAATATTTTTTTAAGTTTCAAAAACATCATTTCTAGACTAATAAATTGCAATTAAAATGTTTCTGGATAATCTGGTTCTCAATAGAAATGCATTTTAATCATCTCATCTCAGATATAAATAAGCAAATACGAGCACTAATTGCTGGCATACTTTCTAAACTGTGGTACTCTGAATTTTAATGACTGTCAGTCACTTCATTTTTTTAAGAACTTCTTTTAAAAGTCACATCGCTCACTCTTTCTGCCTACTTTGTAGCATGCAGATATGTATAGTTCAAAGAAATACCAAGTAAGTAGACAGTCCACTTTTCTATTTTACATACTAGTACCAAATGGTGGTTACATTATATTAGATGTGTTCTAAATGTGTTGTTTTGAAAGTATCAAGATATGTTTGAATTATGAAAGCATAGTGATGCTCACAGAAGTGTTTGATTTAAGTGAAAATTTAATAGGTAATTTTTCACAAGGGATTGGCCATTTCAAGTGACCTCATAAAAAAGTTTCACTGAACATAATGAAGATGTATTTAATAAATTTAAATGATAATAATCAGATCAGATTGCTAATAAATATTATGAAAAGTGTACAGGGTTTCATTTATAACACAGCTGGGAAATTCAGCTGAATACCATTTTGGTTTCACTTAGTGACTTTCTTTCTCAAAAGTCCATTATGCAAACTGTTGATGTTCACATTTTACTCCAAACAAAATGGAAGTGGTGGTGGGAGGGAACCTTCCGAGTGGATGATTGTAGTACTTATTTTCCAACCTTGTTGTTTTAAAACCTCTACAGTGACTTTTGTGCTCCTCCTCTAAAGATTCAAGTTCAATTTAAAATTCATGTCAAATTCAACAAGCTAAATTAGCAAAGCTCCACTTTAACCCTTAATTCTTTATTTTTGTACTTAAAAATGCAGTATCATATTGAAATATAAACATTATTTAACAAATTTGGTATAGCGAGTGTTTACCATCTGTAGAGTTAAGCAATTTGATAATAAAACTGACAATATAACATTGATCAAGTGAAGTATAAGGTACTTTTGTATCATTTCACTGTATTCAGCAACTGAATTTTATCAATGTGAAAAAGTGATGTATTGTTTTGCGTGCAAGTTGCAGATAGCCAAATAGATTAAAACTGAAAGAATCTATTAAGTTTCTTATACAATATGAAGAATATAAAGTGGCATTAATCTTTTCTATCATTACTTGGTTTCTGTAGCAACTTGGAAAATGCATAAGAGATTATCTGGTATTTGTTTGATTTGTCAGGAAAAAAGGAGAAAATAAATAAATCTAAAATGCGTGTCAATTAGTTCATTTTAGGTATGTTTCACTTATACATTCTGAATTAGAAAGAAATACTGTTAAAGTGGACAAGATCCACAGATGGATGCTAAAATTAGTGGGCAAAAGTTTAAAAGAATACTTACATAGTCTCAAAATATTGAATACCTCCCCAGGGTGTTTATTAGCTGTACAAGGGAAAATAATAACTTTTACAGTGGAGAAATACAGCAAGCACAGACTCGACCAAATCATTAAGGTTAAAATCACTAGTTATAAGACAGTGACATCATTTACCTCCAGACCTAATGCCCCTAAGTGTATCGCTTCTGGAATATTCTTGCAAAAATGCATAAGTGCAATGTAATCATGAGATGACATTAACCGGACCCAAATTAAATAACATTCTACTAAGTGAGTGATCAGTTCTCTCAAAGTGTCAGTGTCCTTGGTCCCCACAGGGGACTGAGCAGACATAACACCCAGAGGCAAGGTAGGGTTCCCATCAAATCCTGGGACAGAATAAGAATAGTAGTAGAAAAACTGGTGAAATTCAAGTAGTCTATAATTTGGTTAATAATATTGGTCCAATGTTACCTTCTTTTGATAATTGTCCTATTATTATAGAAGATATTAATGTTAGGGGAAGTTGAGTAATGCTTTGTTCTATCATTGAAATTCTTCTGCAAGTCTAAAATTATTTCAAAATATTTTTTTAATCCTTATAGTAAAATGAAAATCCATATTCACATCTTACTACAGTATTTAAAATGGCAAAATATATAGCATGAAGAGTTCGGAAGAACCCTAAAGTTGCACTTGTCTACTTTTTAAAAGAACCATAAAGTTGCACTTGTCTACTTTTTAAATGACAAAGAAGTGATTATCTAGTTAATATGCAAATGTGAACAGCTCACCATATGACCTTAAAGAAAACTTCTACCTGTTGTTTTGTCAGCTTCAACCAACATTTAGGAATTGAGAAGAGTAAAAAAACTGTATTTATTCTCTAGATTTATTCTATATATTTATTCTCTAGACTTATAGTGCAGTACTCATCAAAACTCATGTTTTCCCTGGATAAACATACTGACATAGGATAATTTAAAAAAAAATATTTGAGTACAGTAATACAATGCTGACTATAGATGCATAACATTGTTTTTAAAACTTTAATTTGTTCAGAGCCAAATTCTGTGCTGAAAAGCCTAGTTCATATTAGCTTTCCCTTTTGAAATAGCCTTGAAAATTATGAGAGCAGCAGCCTTTTGGACGATTGTTGTTCTAAACTTATGTCTGGTTGATACAGTGTTTTTGAGAAACTGGTTGACTTTCTGTAAAATCAGTATTTGTGTTTCAGTGTATCTGCCTGTAAGTGAGGTTACTCTATTAGTTTACTCTAGAAAACTGTGATGACAAATTTGTTGATGGTTAGGGACAAGAATTTTTTTCAAAACTCATTATTAATAGAAATACTTTATAAGATAATATTTTAATCAAGTGGCATTGCATCACCAAAACAATTGTCATGTAACTTACTATGGCTCTATTGTCTAATTTCATAGACAATTGCAATTGTAATTGTTACCTAATTACATGATTAGGTAACAAGTATACTGTATCCCAAGTGAGAGCAATAAATGGTGATTATGGATGCATCTTGTAACGTTTAAACTACTGTACAGCATAGATAATTTATTTTTATTGATATTTGTGGCATTGCTATTTATGTCTATCATAATGATAATTTCAGAGAAGAATAATTTTATATAATTCTTTCAGAAATTTTTCACAACCTTTAAAAAGCTAAAGTTTAAGCTACTTAATCTTGCTGATAGAACATTCAGATCTCATTGCTACTTCCTTAATTAGCATCTGAGCTTCACCATGTCCAGGTCTCATGGCTGTCACTGGGATACAAAAGGTGTAAGACTGAAACCTGCTTTTAGGAGCTCACAGCTTAGTTCCTCTGACTTACTTATTTCTGTTTCTCTGGGTGAGACCTTCTCCCTGACCCCTACCTCCCTTCCATATCTCCTGCTTAAATCCCCATCTCCCCCTTTTCTATGCACTTTGTAAGATCCATGGCCTGGATGTCCCACATCCCTGGACCAGCATGGTCCTCAGCAATCTCTGTTTCTACACTGAAAAACTCAGCTTGCACTTCTGTATGAGGCGTGGATATATGGTTCTTGTCTCCCAGATATGGTGTCAGCAATCCCAGCCTGGGAACCACCCTGTCTTTTTTTTTTCTCTGCCCCTCCAGCAACACCTGTGAGGACTTGACCTGTCAATTTGTGGAAGGGAACATTAATATATGAGACATTCCCAAAATTTGAGTATTTCTTATCTGACTTTTCTTTGATTTACCTCCTTCCCTTCTCTTGCCCCCAAAGAAAACTCTCTATTGTAAAATTCCCTCCTAACATCCCCATTCCATGGTGATATGATTCTAAAACATGAAGCCAATGACAGGCATGTCTTTGTGACCGGGAGAATGATAAACCCCTGTGCTCTCAAGACTCTCTATGCTTTCCACCTCTTTTCACATTCTTATGCCCAAGAAAATGATAGTATTTGATTAGCTCACCTAACTAAATAGAAAGCTGCTTCTTCCCGGTTTACCCAGCTACTCCAGGATAGAGATATTGATATCATAGCACATCTGTCCAGTTTTCAGGATGATCCAGCTCACTGCACCAGGTACTTATACAGGCCAGTATTGCTTCTCACATCCTACATGAATGTATTTCTTCCTCCCTGATGCCCATTACACACTTACTCCTTTTATGTGAATTCTGGAGATGCCAATATTTGACTTGAGAATATCCTGCAGTAGTAGTGTAGTGAGTTTGCAGATTCTAAATAAGTACACAAAACTTGGCCACAGATTGTCTCTAGTCTTCACCTCTTTGAGCCATTCATTTAAGCTCAAACTGAAGAGCACAGTTTAAAGTAGGGAGTGCTTGAGACCACCACACTCTCTCTATGTTCCATTGTCTCGCATAGTAGATGTAGGACAGTGTAGTAGATGCTCCATGAAAACACCAACACACTGAATTAACAGTCAAATATGTTAGGATTTGGCTTAACAAATATTAACAGCGAGCTGTTAACGGAGAGCTGAAAACAAAGCCCTCGGGGGAAAGAGAAGAAAGAATTTGAGACGTTAGACTCTGTGTTGACTACCAGGACTAAAACGCCATCCAAGCATTTTCAGTTTCCATTTGTTTCTAAAGGGCAGCTCATCTCATTTTATAAGGATAAAGTGTCATTATATAAGTATTGTATATAATTCTTATTCTGCCCAAGGCATTTTGTTAGATCAGAGATGATGTCAAATATAAAAATTTGAAAGTTGTTTTTCTCTGAAAATTATTAGGCAAATAATGAAAAAGATGATAGTAAACTTTGTGAATGGGGCATAAGCAACTTTAGAATATGGTTTGAGAAATTTGGAAATTTTTAATGTAGCGAATAGATATAAAGTGTACAGAGATAGAGTAATAACTAAAAATATAAGGGTAGGTAAGGATGACATAAAGACATAAAACTGGTAAAGATAAAGAGGAATATTGTATTTTAAATAAGGAAAATATCATTTATAATCAGAAGTAGTAGGAAAAGGTTCTCAGAGAAGTTAAAATTTGCTGAGCATTGCAGGATGGATATGAAGGGAAAACTCAGAGCTCACATTAGCTACAGCAGTATCTCCGTGAACTTCTTTTCGGTGTGTCATTTACATGATACTCTATGCTCATTTGTATAAATTAGCAAAATAACCACCAGCTCTATGAATGTATCAGTACTTGGAGAATGCTATTTATTCCACTGCACTTGTAATGTGGAAAGAAACTAAAACATATATTTTTATTCTGTGAACATGTATAACCAGTATTATGTCCTTCTAATAAACAGAGGCCCTTTGTTCACGCAGTGCTGTCTGTGATACTTTTCTAAATGTTAATAGAAGCAGTCCCTCTGTTATTTTACTCTCTAAAGATAACAATTATGAAATTGTTCCTCATGAATAGGAACGTGTGCTGATAGAGTACCGTTGAGATGCATCATCAAAATTTACTTAACAGTTAAATTTCCAAAAAGGAAAGAATTGTTTTTAATTTTTTTATGATTTCTTTATACTTCACATTTATAGTTTTTGTCTTTAGAATGAAAACACAGTTCATAAATGATTAAAATATCCCAGTTGCTAATGAAAAACAAAGTAATATTATGTAAAAATCACATTAAAGTAGAACAAACACAAAATTGTGTTTTTTAGCTATTTAAAAGCAAAATGAAGTCATTTCACACTAGCTACAAAGCCTTCTCTTTTATATACCCTCATCATGCCACCCACATCTTCTCTAAATCTAGAATCTATAAGTTTGTTAAATGGTCTTCACAAAAAAAGAAAAACATGGTCTTATGCTCTGAAACTTGGGTCCTGTTTACCTTGTTTGACCTAGGCTGCTGGGTCAGTAATTCTAAATTATCTCAACAACTACTACCATTAAGACTTAAAGCAGTCCTGACTGTGATTTTAGTTGCATAATATATTCTAAGTAACAGCTTTTTATATTTTTATCTATGATATGCTACTTCTTACTGTTATTAGTTGTGCTCTTTAATGTTAGTTATTTATATATAAAATGTTTGGGAAATCAGTTAAGTGATTCATCTTTGTGTCTTTCTAAATAAATGACCATTGCTGTACTTTGTTCAAATCACCTGTTTTCCTGATTAGAAAATAAGATTTCTTTAGAAGTAATGCAAAGAGAAAAAAATGAAATATCACTTTTTGACATGCAGAAGAGAATCACAGAATACAGTGTCAGCCTTCCAAACCCCTGTGCAGTCATATATTCTGTGGAGCAGATAACATGCATGTCATCGTGCTCACCCCACTGTGAGGGAGGCTGTGGAGGACTGCAGCTCAAACCCTGCCTCTGGGAATGTGAAGTGGTTTGACCTCCTTGGAAAGTAGTTTGGCAAATTCTTAAAAAGTTAAACATATAGCTGCCGCTTATTTTTACTTTCATTATAATTTTCCATGATCATTTTGTCCCTTTGTACCTCCCTGCCCCCCACAATCACCCCACTATTGTCCATGTCCATGAGTCCTTTTTCTTTTTTGCTCAATCCTTCTACCTCCTAACCCCCCCACATTAGCTGTCATCCTGCTCTCCATTTATGAGTCTGTCTCTGTTTTGAGTGTTAGTTATAGGTTTGCTCATTAGACCCCACATACGAGTGAAATTATATGGTATTTGTCTTCCTCTGACTGACTTATTTCATTTAGCATAATGCTCTCCAGGTCCATCCACGCTGTTGCAAAGGGTAAAATTTTCCTCTTTTTTACAGCTGAGTAGTAGTCCTTCCTGCAAATGTCCCATAGTTTTTTTATCTACTTATCTACTGGTGGACACTTGGGCTACTTCCATATCTTGGTGATTGTAAGTAATGCTGCAATGAACATAGGGGGGGCTTATATTTTTTCGAATTAGCATTTTGGGTTTCTTCAGATATAACCCCAGAATTGGGATCACTGAGTCAAAAGACAAATCCATTTTAAGTTTTTTAATATATCCACCATTTAGTCTAGCCATCCTATTCTCCAGAATTTGTTCAAGAGAAAGTAAAGTTTTACTGTATTATAATGGCTTACATTCAAATGTTTATGCTCCTTTAATTATAAGACAAAAAAACTGGAAACAACCAAAATGTACAACAGCAAGCAAATGGATAAACAAATTATGCTGCATCCACACAAGGGAACACCACTGAGAAATAAAAAGGCATTGACTTCCATTACAGATAACATGGTTGATCTCAAAATAACTTTACCCAAATGACTGTATTAGTCAGGGTCCCCCAGAAAAAAAATAATAGGAGGGATAGATAGGTAGGCAGATAGATGCTAGATAGATAGATAGATAGATAGATAGATAGATAGATAGATAAAGTAGATTTAAGAAAATTGGCTCACAGAATTAAGGAAATTAAGATGTGCCAATGTCTGCCAACTGCACGTTAGAAAACTGGGAAACCTAGTGGTAGGTCTGAATCTGAATACCCAAGAATAAGGATCTCCCATGTCTGAAGGCAGAAGGTGGAAGTCCCAGCTAAAAAAGAGAGAGAATGTGTGAATTCACACTTTCTCTGCCTTTTGGTCATATTCAATCGCTCAAAAGTTGATGCCCACGAACATTGCTGAGGCTGGATCTTCTTTACTCAGTCTACTGATTTAAATGCTAACCTCTTCTGGAAAAACCCTCACAGACACATCCAGACATAGTATTTTATCAGTTGTCTAGTCATCCCATAGTAGATACATAAAAGTAACCATCACAGTGACTGAAGCCAGAACAAAAAAGAAGTCTCCATACTGTTTGTCCCAATTACATTCAATTCTGGACAATAAAAGCTAAGCTATAGTGACAGAAAGCAAATCAGTAGTCTGGTGCTAGGAGGATGGCTGGAAGGAGCTACAGAGTCATGAAAAAACCTGTGAGTAATGGATATGTTCACCATCTTAACTATAATCATAGTTCCATGAGTACATGCATATATAAAAACTTATGAAATTTTATATTTTATGTATGCAGTTTACTGGATGTCAACTAAAACTGAAACAGCTTTTTTTTTGAAGTGGGGATGCACAAATAATTACTGGAAAAGCTACAAATAGAACCCAGGTCTCTGTCCTTTTTGCACTAATAGGGTATACTGCGTGGTCCTGATTTTAAATGATAAGACCTATCTAAATATGGATATTAAGTTGATTTAGTTCTTAAATGTTATTAGGAAGGGACTCTACTTTGATTATACAGACCTCCAAAAATAAAGGAAAATTAACTTCTTTTCTATGTACTGGGTTACCATAGATTGTGATGTCACTAATATGGAAATGAAAATCTTTTGCAGAATTAGTTGAAGACAGTACAAAATCTGCATCTCTGACTTTAAGTGGTAGGGATTTTACTTGATTACTTTGTTCTAATCTATTTGGTCAGCTAAGATTGCTAATAGATCAGTTGTTTGATTTGACAGAGTACTTAACTTGTAGGGGAGTTTCATACTAAGATGTGGACAGTCGTGGTATAGCTGCACTACATAAGTTAATTCCAACTGAGATGAATCAGTGACAACATAAAGATCCCTTCTACCGGTCTTCACATCTATTCCAATAGATATGTGAAGGGTGTGTCTTCACATATGAGAAGGGTGGGTTTTCTCCTTAAATCCCAGACCATGTTTTACAGTTTGTTTATTAACTAGTAGGAACATAGTAAACCTAGTGAATCTAGTACATGAAATTAGCATAATAATTAGAGTCAGACCTTATGTAGGTCTCAGAAATTGTTTAATCTCTTTATTAATCTGTGCATACTGAGAAACAACATGTCCTGTGGAGACATAGTAAGCTGGGGTCTATCAAAGAAACCATGCTATGTTAAAAGAACAAAGTTAATTATACTTTCAGTTTATCACTTTTTTGATGCTGTAATGGTTAACATGATTTATTTCTTCTCTTCGAAAAGCTTACATATAAGAGAACCAAAATTTGCATGATAGCTTCTGTTTGAAAGATATCGCTCTGCTTTTTATTAAAAATTATTGTTCCACACAAAAGGTGATAGAATTAGTCTCTTTTTATTGAGAAACAAGACTAAAATATATCCCACAGCTTTATTGTTATTACTACTTAGGAGTATCAGCCCTGTTTCCTATTATGTGAACGTAAAGCTTTATCTCAGCTTCAGAGTGAATATCAAAGTATGCGATTTGGTTTCTGAACACAAGACAGTTTCTGGTTAAGAGGACATAGCCAGCTTCTCTATGCCAGCACAGTCAAGGACACTGTACAAACCAAAATTACTATGGACCCTTTCCTGTTAAGTCTTCCAAAAGAATCAAGTGTTTTGCCTGTGGTTCCACACGCTAATTCTGGGGCCAACATTGGGGAAGGATATTTTACTAAAAATGCAGAAGAAGAAAGTCCAGTGCCTACCTAACTATCCCTCCCACCTTGTTATAGAGTTTCTTAAGCTTTAGATTGTCAAGAGTTCATCTCTAAGCTAGAGATTTGGGATAACTATTTTCTGCCAGGTCCCTTACACAAGTTTCTCTGAAGAGGGAAGCATGCCATTCTTTCATTCCTGTTATAATTATTTTCATTTTGGAGAGAAAGAAAAGACATGTATTCTGATTTGCAAGTATAAAATAGAAAGGTATTTTCTTTGAATTTCAAGATTCCTTTAGCATTTAAAAATTAGTTAAATAATTGCTTTGTGTGGCTGTGTGCTTGTAATCTCTCCGCCATAATAGTCTGTAATTTCTAGGAGGGTCTGCTCTTCACATTGGCTTCCTAGCCTCTAAGCACAGTGCCAGACACATAGTAGGAGACCCTTAAAAACTTCTTTACTGAAGCATGAATTAATGGAATTAATGATCAAAATGCTCTTTTCAGTATTTAAGTAGTGGTTTCGCAGAGATCAACGCATTGAGACTTTCTGATGCAAGGACCCAGAAAGCAGGAATTCTGCTGTTGAGAGACAGGTCCTAGATAATTCCTGCCAACCAAAATTTTAAAAAGAGCTTTAAAATGATACAAATATTCTTAAATCTTTAAACTCAGAATTTTATTTGGGGGCATAAAAAACTCCAGTAAAAGAATGAAGTACTCCATATTGTTATACATATACATGGTGAATTCTCAACTTCACATATGTGAATTATGGGTCTGCTTTTGAACATTCCAGATTTATTTTCCTCTGGAGCCCAGAATGAGTTGGGATTACCTATATTGCAGCAATTGTCATGTGTCCTAAGTGAATGCATCTCAAATTGAAGTTAGACTAAGCAAAACAGAATTAGAAAGGCAATTCTAAGTCAAGGTGATGTGTTTTTAGTTTTCTCTCATAGCTTATTTGTCTTAACTTGGCACAAAAGACCCATAGGATCAGGGTTGGAATAGGCACCTTTTTTTTTTTTATCAGATATCATGGATAGGAGGTCAATGCATGAAAAAACAGTAGGTGGAATTGAGCTCATAACTGAACAAAAAGCCAATTTCTAAGAAGCAGAAAAGAGAGCCTAGAAATTTGTTTACCTGAAGGAAAAAAAAAACACAGAAATCTAAAAGTCCAGGAATCTAAAAGATAGATGTGAGGATAAGCATCAAAGTTCATAAGGGCCAAGTAATTTTCTAGGGAAAAAACGATTTCTTTTGGAGATAGGAAAAACGTGGTGTATGGATGGCGTTTCGGTGAGCAAGAATACAGGATGGAGAGTTTAAATAAAAGACTAGCTCTAGGGGACACTGTGAAGCACATAAAGGTTTCCTACACCTGTCTTCTCCTTCTGGCCTCCAACAGCTCTATCTTGGCTTACTATTCCTAAGCTTCATTTCTTAGGAAGTGGTTCATGGACCAGAATTGACTGGGTATTTGTTAAAAACGAGGCTTCCCAGATGCCATCACTAGTTTACTGAGTGAGAATGACTGGGGATGAGGTCCAAGGATCAACTCTTATAATCTGTAGAAGAGTTGTATCCTCACTAAAGTTGGGAATTCTTGACTCTAAACCTTCTCCGCTGGTGTTCTCATCTTGTCTCATCAGCTAAAATTAGGTTGAACCTTCTGCTACATAGAAATTTCTTAACCAAAACTTTCATTGAGCCCTGACTGGTGTGTCCCAGTGGATTGAGTGCTGGCCTGTGAACCAAAGGGCCATGGGTTCAATTCCCAGTCAGGGCACATGCCTGGTTTCTGGTGGGTCCCCAGCAGGAGAGCATGCAAGAGGCAACCACACATTGATGTTTCTCTTCCTCTCTTTCTTCCTCTCTTCCCCTCTCTCTACAAATAAATAAAATCTTTAAATTTTTTTCCATTGCTTCACAAACCAAAGAATTAAAATTTGCTATGGAAAACCCTGAAGGCTTCTATTATATTTATTGGAAAAGTAATAGGCTTAGTTTGTAGGCAATATCTATGGACAATCCCTCACTCGATAGTTTAACCATTCATATTTCTCTCTGCTAGAATTTGAAGGCAGGAGTGTAGAACACTGGGTAACCAATGGGGATATGTTTGTAAGATGGTAATTTCTGTACGTCTCAAAACATACTGTGGAGGTGGCCACTAATTCTGCCTGTGCAAAGATCTAACCCTGAATATAGCAGGGCAGGCGTAGTGTTCAAAATACTGAAGGTAAAATAGAACCAACAGCTTTTCCTTGCAAATGATACACTTTGGTAACTTATATGATCTATGGCAAGGACATTCTGTTTAGTTTGTAGCATTTCAGCGCCTTCTGGGAGGAATTGAATTAGACTTTATACAGGGCACCCTCAGACTCTTGAAAAATATATGCTATGTACATTGTAATATCAGTACTGACACAGAACCTGTAGGGAGTGAAAGCCTTGAGGAATAATATAAATAATAATTGGGAGGAATTTTGGTGATGGACAGATTTTAAAAAACTCCTTTCCTCATCTCTGCCAGCCTAAGGAGTCTTTAGGAAGCACTTCAGGAATATAATAACGGGCCTGCCTGGGGCGAGGCAGCTACCAGAGTGTTTGCATGTCAAGCATTTTGGTTTTTAATTAATATAAAAGTATCTGAGATAGTCTTCAGACAATGCATCAGTAAGGGGGATGATGCTGTGTCAGATCTTAAATGCCATGAACGAGTGAAATTATTTCTATAGAATCTCACTTTATGACGGCGTACTGGTGCTGTCACTCACGTTACTGTACCACGGAGTTTTCCTAATGCAGCAGATAGAAGACCAATCCAGCCTCTAGGCCCGTGTGTCTACACAGCTGGTGGGTCATCATTGGGAACCTTTAATGCAGAAGCTAGCAAAAGTGGATGCTGTGAAGAATAAGTTATAGTTGATCATTGTGAAGGAGCAAAGTCCTGTTTATACTTGCTAAATGGAATGAAAATAGATTCTGAAAAAGGACAGAGAAACTCATCCACCTAATTTGTTTTAGACTCGGGCAGTCTGTGTTAACTGAGACTGGGGTGATGGAGCAGTCTGGGCAAAAACAGGATCGAAGACATGTTTTATTGTCAAGGTCATCTGTGAACCCTTTTCGGAGCCTGCTTTTCCGTGGTGGGTTGGGAACCGTGTCTTTGTCATCAAAGAAACCTGAGATGCTTCCAGTCCTGCATCTTTCACTGTGTGCTGTGGCGATCTGCGCCAGCCCCTGATGTCTCTAAAACTCAGTCTCTTCATCTGTCTAACATGGAATGTAAAAGTACTAGTATGGATGTGGACAAGAATGATCATCAAACACTTGATACTCACTCACAATAATGATTTCAAACTACATAAAGTATTGTACCTTGCAATGTTAAGTTTAGGCAAGCGTGTGTGCACATACAATCTTGAATTTTTGAAGGTCAGAAACTTTGTTCACCCCCATTTTATTGAGGCATAATTGTATAATTATGAATATAAATAGTGTATATCAAAGGTACACAATGTGTTGATTTGATATATGTGAGTATATTTGAAATGATTACAACAATCAAATTAATTAACACATCTATCACCTCACATAGTTACCCTTTTTTATGTGTGCGTGGTGTGAATCCTTAGGATCTACTCTCTTAGCAAATTTCAAGTATACAATGAAATATTTCCAACTATGATCACCATGCTGTACATTAGGTCACCAGGGCTTATTCATCTTATATCTTATCTCTACATATCCAATCCTCACTCCAGTGCCGAGCCTGTAGTTGGGACATTACATGTTTTGCTGGATATATTGATGAGCAGACTTCCTGAGGTTATGAACAGTCTTGCTGCAGTATCTTGGGGGACCCTGAATACAAGTCAGGAGGAGCCTGCTGGATTTGTGGGCCATTGGCCAGCTTCCTGCGGAGCCCAAACACCAGAGGTTCACATTGATGCAAACCAGGGCCTGCTCCTATTGCCAAGCCTCTCACCTGCTCTGACTACAGGCTATGTGTTGCCCTGGCATGAGGTCTGTTTTTGTTTTTGTTTTTCCCCAGATGAGTTTTGATGGAGAACTCCACCCTCTTAAAATCCGAAAAGGTTGGTGGTACAAGATTATGACTTAGTTGTGGCACTGATTTGCAAAGATACAAGAAAGCTATTTTACTTTAATTGGCCTTAACATCCTTATGCAACGTGGAAATGGAGAAGTATTTGACTTTCCTTCTAGATATAACACTTTGGGGGAGGGGAGGGCAATGTGGGAAGTTAGGAGGCCAGGCTCTGTGGACAGACATTAAGGCTTGGACCTGATCTCTGCAGTTTATTGCCTCTATTATTTTTAGTAAATACAGCTTCTTAATGCCTCTTCCTGTGAAATAGAGGCAATAACAGTTACAACAAAGAATGTTTGTGCTAGTTAAGGGTTTGATGTATGAAAATTGTTAACATAATTCACTGCATAGGAGGAGCTTCTCCTGACCTTCTACATCTCCAGGTGGATAAAGTGCAGAGGTGAGGTTGCATTTATTCAGCTGATACATTTGTTGAGACTCGCTGTTTCACAGGGGTTGTCCTAGATGCTGGGGTAAACCGCTGAACAAAATGGACAAAAAGTCTAAGCATGGTAAAACAATTTTAATGCTGCTTCTATTCTTTAATATAAAGTATATGAAAGTATATTTCATAGTTTCCATTGCACTTTTAAAACCTCTAATCTAATTTAAATAGAGGAACTAAATTTAGGGTGAAATCAAACCAAAATTAAGTAAACATGGTGGTTATAATTTATTTTTAATTAAGTCATTGATGAATTTTCAGAGGGACAAGTTATGTTGAAATTTTATAAAGTTACAGTTTCAGAATAACTAAAGAAAATAATATGAAAGCCATAATTCATATTGGTTAAAGATTAAATTACTAATTTTCCTTTAGGAAAATTAAAATGAATGTATAATTCCTAATATACAAATATATATCCCAAAATAAGTTTGACATTGATAGAGAGCTCTTTGGTTTGACACTTGAAAAGATTTATGTCTTTTCAAAATTATAAAATCTTCAATAATTTATGTCATAAAATGATTATTAAATAGGATGTATTCATTTATCAGACTTACTCCCAGGCTGTATATCAATGTGTTGCAAACTCCCAAAGACTAATTTTTAAACTTATTGAATGAAAAACACCTTACTTTTTTCTTACGAACATTTATTATACTCTGCATTCAAATAAAATGGATCAGGTAACAAGTCTACCAAATCAACATGCTTTCTATACAGGAGAAACTATATATATTAAATGTTATGAAGCCCTTTGTAATGAGTAAATGTTGTAAAAAGTACCCAGCAAACTGAAAAATAGGTTACTGTATCGAAAAGTGTGCATTGGCAAAAGAACAATTGCTTATGAATCCATTTACAGCACATGGGAACCTTAAAGCAGTGTGTTACTGATGCATTTAGCATTCGCCCTCCTTGATGGAAACAGACGGTCATAGCTCACGCCGTCCTCTACGTGTGTGACATGTAAATGGCGAGCAACTCGAAGGGCTGGGACGTAGCCAAGAGTGCTCCAGTCGTGGTGGAGGGAGGCCAGCAGGTGCTGCCTGCCACCACCCTCTCTAGTAATCCACCTGAAGCTATCTTTTGAGTTTCTGGTTCATTCTTCGAACATCTGTTGCTTGTCCACAGTGCAAAAGGCACTTATAAGTGTTCTGCTGCATGATGCTATCCAGCCTGTTTTCAGGAAATTCACACAACTCTTAGAAGAGGGATTGTGCAGTATTGTTGAGGGGGTAGAAAGCAACATTTTTACTAGTGTGACCAAAGAAGTTGATGTTAATTCTGACCTGGAATCTGGCAAAATTCCACAGAGATTCTAAGGATGGCAGAGAAGTAGCAGCAGCAAAGGCTGTGAAACAGGAAGCTGGAGAGGTTGTAGAGACATCAGGGAAAGAAGTCGGAAGGAACTTTCAAAGAGTCAGTGTTTGTGAGTAATGCTGGCAGAACAATTGCCAGGAGACGGAAGTGGAGAATAAACAATAACATGTTTCTAGAATACATTTGTAATAATAATAATTTAGATAAATTTCTTCCCAGTAATATGTGGACCCCCCAAAATTAACAAAAACAAAAACAGTGAATGCATTTCCAGTAAGTTCAGAACTTTGGGTTTGTACCTAAAAGATCTGTGTTTGTGCCCTCGTTCTGTGGTTTGCCAGTCATGCCACATTGAACAGGTCATTCATTCTTCTGAAGTGAAGATACACCCACCTGCTTTTATCTGCACTAGGATTGTTTTGAGGTTGTATCAAATCATGTGAATGCTTTCTGGACCCTGGGATGGGCTGTATAAATGCAGTATTTATATAATAGAATAAACTTAAGTAAAACAAAGATTCAGGAGAAACTCCTGCACGTTGAATGTAAAAAAATCAAATAACTGAAATGAAAGGTTAAGCGGTACTGAAAGCATATCAATAAAATAGTCATTCTTATCTCTTTATTCAGAAGCAACTTACACAGACTAAAAACCTCTCTTAATGGTGGAGGAGGAGACTCCTGTCTACTTGTTAATTTACTGTCATCTGAGCTGTGCCCATAGTTTACTCTGACTACGGGGAAGAGGAAATGCAATAACAGGCTTTACTAGTCCTGGTTCAGCCACTTAGGGTCTCAATAAACCTTACAGCCTCTTTCTTTCTCTTTCAGTTGTGGGTAATAATAGCTCAAAGCTGTGGTAAGGGTCAACAGATTATCCTTGTGATTTAATGAAAGGTGAGAATTTCAAGTGTAAAGGAGTTGAAAAGACATTCAATTTCTTTTTTTTTTTCCTTTTTGACAGCAAGGCACAAAAGTCTGCCCTGAAAAAGTCTATCCTCCAGTCCAGACTGATCCCTAGTCAACAGGCAGCAAAAACATGCACCACTTGTCTTAGAGAAGGAAAGGACTTAACAAGGTTATGTCTGCCCTTCTATCACGAGGAAAAACAACCCCCGTGTAAAAACTATCAGGAGTGTGTCATCAGTGGAGGCCGGAGAGGCTACTGAACAGACAAGAAACAAAGATTCCTGTCCTGTGTCAATGGCATTCCATTGTGGGAGACAGACAAGTATTAAGTATAAGTAATTACATACTATATTAGAAAGTATGTAAGTTCTGTGGAGAAAAATAAAGCAGGGCAAGGTGAAGGCAAAGTGTGAGTGATTGGAATCAAAGATTTGAAGGACGTAGGGGAGCAAGCAATGCAAGTGTCTGGGAGAAGAATATGCCTGGCAGGGAAAAGTGGGTGACAGGTGGCCATCTGGCTCCTTAAACAATGGGCGGGTGGCTGTGGCTGAAGCTCAGGGTGCAGCCTGGAGAGGTACTGAGTGAAGATGAGCTCACAGCAAGGGCCAGGTCACGTGGAGTAGAATGATAACTCATTCTAAGGACTTTAGCTCTTATTCTGTGAGAGATAGGAAGCCAAGAAAGGGGTTACTGTTTATTTTTTTAAATGTTTCTGAAGAGTTTTTATTGAGGTAGGAAAATGCCTATGTCATTTGCCAGGAATATAGCAAGATACAAAACTCACATACACTTTTTAACATAAAAAGTTAATAGTGTTTATTTCCAGATGGGTATTGTTAATTTATCTTCCATTTAATTTCTTTATTTTCCAAAGTACAAAAAATGCTCTAAAACAGCCTTATTGATTTATGTTTTTTATTTATGAATTCATTTCCATTTCAATGGCGGCATCTCTTATAATGAAGATATCTTATCTGAAGTGTAAGTGAGAAAATATTCCAGCTAATTGTTCTGGTTTTGGGGGGAGTGGTTGTTTGGTTTTGTTGTTTGTTTGTTTTTTCTTGGTAGGATACGACTTTACCTGAGTAGCCCTTGAGACTGGGTGAAATGGTGGGGACTTGGGGGCAGTGAGGCAGGTTGTCCAAGCTGTGAGTGGTGATGGATCGGTGCCCCATGACGGAACTCTTGCCATGGCAACTACGAACAGCCAGGAGAGGCAGGCTAGGCCACTGAATATGTCCATTTAATCATGCTTTTCTATACAAAATAAGTATTTACTTCGATGATAAACTAATTTTATTTCTTACTTATAAACCTCAGTATCAGTGTTTACATGGAACTCAGCTACGTACATTGGAGAAAGTTGAAACTTCCAGAACCTTATAAAATCTGGTTTCTTTAAGTAGTTCATTATTTATCTTGTTCTTACCTTTTGACTTCATCAGGTCATATTCATGATGCCTGGCTGCAACTGTTCTAGTAGAAATTGATTGGCTCTGTAGAATATAGGTGTTACTTATTTGTTTTTTATTAATTTATTTTAATTGTAGTTGAAAGGCAACATTATATTAACTTTAGGCATACATCATAGCGACTAGACATTTATATGCCTCACAAAGTGATCCCCAGAATAAGTGTGGTGCCCATCAGTCATCAGACATAATTATCACAATATTATTGACTATATTCCCTCTGATTACTTCACACCCTGTGACTCTTTTTATAACTGGCAGTTTAATTGTCACCTGTTTTGCCTCTAACTCAAAGGCTACTTAATTTCTCATTTAGGTTGGGTGGGGTGAGGTGGAGTTGAGTCAAAAGTGACATAACAGGACTTTAAATTTCAAAAGAATCACCTTGCCTCCATGGAGAGTGGGGGAAGGGCAGGCTCAGGGACACTGGTTTGGGGGGTTATTACAGGAATCCACGAGAGGTGTTGGTGACTCAGATGAGGGTTGCAGCAGAGGACATAATGAGAAGTGGTTGAAACCTGGATTTATTTTGCGGTAGACCTGACAGATTTGTAATAATTTTACCTAAGCTCTCTGAAGCCTAGTGGTCAGTATCTTCCTGTTTCTTTGTATAGCAATTAGATAAAGAATCAGGTCCTGGCTCGTGCAGCTCAGTGGACTGAGCACAGGGCTGCAAACAAAAGGGTCACTTCTTCAATTCCCAGTCAGGGCACATGCCTGGGTTGCAGGCCAGGTCCCCAGTAGGGGGCATGAGAGAGGCAGCCACACATGTATATTTCTCTCCCTTTGTTTCTTCTTCCCTATCCCTCTCTCTAAAAATAAATAAAATCTTGAAAAAAATAGTTTATTTTTTACCATATTTATATGTCAATTTGGTCTAAGTATTTGTTTCCTTTCTTCTTTATCTCCCTCTCTTATTTTTTTCTTGTATAGACATATAATATCAAAAATATGTGTTGATTTATACTACTACAAAGCTAAAATTATATATATATAGCTGATATATATATCAGCTATATTTACGTGGTGGATGATGATGTTCTAGCTTTCAAAGTCCCCAAGTTTTAGCTCTTTTCTATCCTCTTTTTCCCCTGCCCTCCTGCACAAACAGCAAACAAACCAGGACAAGTATTCCCCATTCACAAATATTTTGTTGTCAACAGGAGCCAAGTTGCAGCTCTTAAACTAAGTCATACCAGTGAGGCTTTTTAGCAACTAGCAAATATCGTTCAGTTTAATTTAAATGGCATTTTACATCCAAACAAGCACTGCAAGTTTACCAGGCTTGCTTGGCTCAGGTTGTATTCATTTTTCGGAACACATCCCGAGAGAAAAGCATATGCTTTTGCCCCTGAATTGTAGGCTGGAATAAATTTGGTTTCTGCAGGCAATGGCCTTGGAACATGGGGAGAGTTATGTGGAAGGTAAATAAAAATGCACCAAATGAAGTCCTTCTTGAGTCTTTGCCAATGCCTGAAAAAAAAAGTTGTTTCTTTTTTTCCTTTTTTGTGTGTTTGTTTTTTAACTTCTGGAAGGGAAAAGAGAAGGAAAGTAAGGATGGGATAGAGAACTTGATCTTTTCCCACCACTTGCTGCTTTCCAGAAGAAAAATATGGATGGACCAATTAGTCCAATTACCACTTATTATACTCAGTATATGGCTTTTCTTAAATTGGCCAAGCCACCACACATGGAACGATCCAAGTTTTCCAAACTTTTATTTTTACGACAAAATCTGACACGTTTCACACAGATTGTAAAAGGCTTCAGTGTATTTGACCTTTTTAAATCTTGTGTTCCTTGCTTTGTTTTCCTGTTTCTTCCATGTTCACTTGGTTGTACAGTGTGAAATGGATAATAATTGTTGTCTAAACATCATTTGAAACTTTGCGTGGAGCCATCCTATTGGCCACTGTTTGGCTAGGGAGGTGAACAATCCAGAGGGAAGGGAGGGAGGTGGAGATAGTGTAGTTCTACTTGTGTGCGTCTGGTGTAGCCATCATGTCACAAAAGAAAAAAGTAAAATAAAATAGGGAGGTGGAGAAGCTAGTGATGACAGCTGTGTTTTAACATTGAAAGTGTTTCCAGCCTAATGAACCCTACACTAACCATGAGGCAGAAGTGATGTGGACACTGGCCGGCAGTGTCTGTGGCGTTGTGGATGAGACAAGACGAGTTCACCTGGACTACCGATCCTGTGGAGGAAAAGGGACCGTGTGTCTTCTCTCTCAAGGGGAGAGCACCTCGGAGTGTCTTGACCACTCTCTCTTAAGAGGAGAGCGCCCCGACCCTTGCCTTGACAAGCTTTTATTGGGTTCAGCTTGCACAGGAATATAGGGTATATATGTAAAGTTCATCAATCGTTGTCAGACAGTAAAAATTAAATAGATAACATTCGAGGAATTCTCAGGGCTTATTTTGAGTCAGGGTCTGATAGCTTAAAGGACATAAAATATTGGGAGCAAACTCACTTTATGCTTGAACCCTTATCATTTAAACTGAGGGTATTAGCAAAGCAGGTTTCATGGGATTTTTTTCTTAGGATAGAATTTTCTTCTTTTTTCTAAGAAACATAGCATTGTTTCTTAGGTCTGATTGCCCTGAGGAATCCACCCTTTCCAGCACAGGGCTGCACCCACCTCCATTGTTTCAGGCTTAAGTCAGGCAAAGGAAGTAAGGCAGCCAAGAGATTAAGAGACTTCTTGTAGACAGAATGAGGAGGACTCAGGCTATGTCAAAGCTGAGGGGCAAAGGTTCATCACCCCCTTTCTCTATAGCCCCACAAGTCCTTCCCTGAGGGCCCCCTAATGACCATGCCTGTCTTAGGTCACCCCTCCCTTGAGGAATCTTACCTGCCATTGGCTAACTGGTCATGCACTGGGGGCCAGGCAGGGTGAAGTAAAGTGAGCAGAAGTGGTGGTCCTGCCAGGGAGATAAACTTCTTCTCCTTAGTGGCTCAGGGTCTCAAGGTTTCTCACTCAGCTTTAATCATGGGGGTGTTACAGCTTCTGAAACCAGGCAGGGCAGTTCCCGACATAGTAAGAGAGCAGGAAAGTCTGATTGTATGGTAAGCATATTTACTTAGAAGCCAAATGATTCTACTGCACTACTATTTTAAGTAATTGTATGTTAAATCAAAATGAACTTCTCTATATTATTTATGTGTAAATTTTCTATGCCTCTTTTCCAAATAAAAATGTGACCTCATGAACATCATGGAGATCAATTGAGATTGAGCCATAAGCTTCAGGCATTTAGTACAGGATTAATTACACATAAGTTGGAGTCAACACGATCTATGTAGATAAGGAAATGGGCATAATGGAAAAAGAGAACATTAAAAAAATCAAAAATTTTTCTTAAAAAAAGGAATTTAAAAAATAAAAGAAACAACAGTCACACATGACAGATGGTCAACCTCATAAGCCATCTGGAAAATGCAGATTAAACCCATAATAAGATACAGCACTGAGAAGGCTATCATAAAAAAAGATAGATAATAACAGGTGTTGGGGAAGGTAAGGAGAAATTAGAACCTTCACACATTGCTGGTGGTAATATAAAACTTTGGAAAATTGTTTGGCAGTTTATTAATATGTTAAACATAGATTTTAACATATGACTTAGCAATTCCACTCTTAAGTACCTACCCAAGAGAAATAAAAACATGTCCATACAAAGATTCTTACATAAATGTTCATAGCATAGTGTTGTTATTCATAATATCCAGAAGTAGAAACAACTCAAATGGCCATCGGCTGGTGGATAGCCAAATGAAATGTGGTATATCCACTCAATGTAATACGACTGCGTTCCACATGCTGCATTGCTACATCATGGATGAACTAAAAAATAACATTATGCTAAGTGAAAAAAAGTCAGACACAAAAGATTACACATCACATAATTGTAAATTAATTGTCCATAAAAGGCAAATCTATAGGGACAAAAAGATTAGTGGTTTCCTGGATTGTCCTGGGTATGGGAACAAAGAATTTCTGCAAATAGGCACAAAGTGGTTTTTTTGGTGCAATGGAAATGTAACATTTCATTGTGGTGATGGTTGTACCACATTGTAAATTTACCAAAACTCATTGAATTGGACACTTAAAATGAGTGAATTGAAGATGTGTAAACTGTCCTTCAAAAATATACATTAAACATTTTTAATGATGTGAATGAGGCAAAGCCATAAGTACAGAGACTTGAAGGTCAGCAAAAGTAATGCTTCAGTGAAAGATGGGAATGATCAATGGTGTCAGTTGCAGAAGAGATATGTGAAAAATAAAATAGAAAGGTAAAGATGTTGCCTGCCTGATTTTGCAGGGAAGCCATTCTGCTGATAGTCCAGCCTGCTAGCCCAGACTGCGAGTGTCTACAGGAAAACCCTCCATTTTTCCAGGCTACCATACCTGCCCTATGGCCATGGAGAAGCTCATAGAGACACTATAGTTAGCCCTAGTCACCTAGCTTAGTTGGCTAAAACATCATCCTGATATGTCAAGGTTGTGGGTTTAATCCCTAGTCAGGGCACATACGAGAGTCAACCAGTAGTGCATAAATAAGTGGAATAATAAATGAATGTTTCTCTCTCTTCCTTCCTTTCTCTCTCAAAAAAAATTAAAAAGACTCTACAGTAATCTGCTCCTTTAAGTAGGGTTCTTTATGAATAGAATGTTAGGGGTTGCTGTTGTTGTTTCAATGTAATTCTGGGTAGGCTATTGTTGTGCAGTGCTGATTTTGACAGGAGTTAATTAGGACCAGAAAATTGGCCTTGTTTATCATAGTTCTAAAGACGTAGTACAAGCTGTACTAATCCTATCACTGTGAGTGATGGAGAAGAAGAGGGGCTAGGGCTGTGGGAAGGGGAAAAATTGAAGAGAACATATTCTGTTCTTACTCTATAGATACAATTTTCCTTTAGAAAAGCTGCTAAAGAGAAAGTCTGTGTAGGAGAGAATTCTTATATACATTCACAGCGCATAGATCCCTCATTTCTAATGAACTAAAAATAAAATAAGCCTAATAATAGAATTACTCAGAATTACTTATTTTCCCCTGTGAACTAATTGTCAGGATTTTACAATGTTTTGATGTCCTGATCATGGACCTCAATTAGTTTCTTACCAGTTATTAAAAGAACTAGTTGTTGAAAGAATAGTTGAGTGCCAGGTAATACATTTCACTGGAATCTAATTTAAAGATAACAGAAACCATAGAAAAATGGGTTCTTATCATGTAGTTTTCTGACACTTAAAATCGATTCCAAAGTATTGGCTAAAATTAGTTGCCTATTACTTATTTTTATCCTTTTTTTATCTTCAAATATTCACAATCTTAAAACTTTAAGCTATATGGTGCTAAAGATAACTTGGTACTTCTTGACTGACATTTTTGGTTTACAAGCCAGCAGTTCATTAAGAACACAGTGAGGGGGGTTTAAAATAGACTATGAGAGACTGGTTTCCTGTTTGTCGGTTTGTTTTAATAGCTTGTATTAGCAAGTGTTTTATCACCCAAATTGCAGTGAGGTACCCAAGGACAAACCCTAGGTTTATTGTCTGGCATTCAGAAAGGCGCCTGCTTTTCTGCTTGTTTGGGTGTGCACATAATGAGCTCCTGGAGCCTTTGTTTTCCTGACCTCTGGAATGAAAAGCAACCTGACATTAAAGACAAGGGTAAAATACTGGGCTGCGGCTGATAGGTCTCTTGGTGTGTTCGCTGTTACATTAATTGTTTGGAAGCATTTTTATTCGATGTTGAAATTTCAGAACAGGTTCTTAGAGGATGCAGGGGAAGTGAGCATGAAACTGGCAAGTGAATGAATCCTCCTTTGAGAACTGTGCCAACATTTCCCCAGAAACAATGCTCTGTGTTCTCACAGGACGTCAGGAGCCATACACTGCTCACTCTGATGGAAGTCATATTTGATCATGGAGGTCTGGCATTGCAAAGCAGGGGGCTCACACTGGCGATCTTTCTCCTTTTTTTTTTGTATTGAAACCATTTTTCTACCTTACAACAGCTTAAATAAAGTTCATCTACATTTTTATCACAGTAGACATTTATGTTGTCAAACAACCAGAGAACAGTGCACAACTGAGGCAGTTCTTCAAAGTTCTCAGTAATGAGAGCATTTCTGATTGGAATTGGTAACACTAGGAGACAGAAACAGCTGGAAAATAAATACAAATGCCCTCAGTGTCCACTTGATTTTAATCTGTATTTAGACAACTTGCGTCTGTTAGAAAAAAAATGTAGATGACCACAGCTGCCTCATTTTTCTCCATTTCAGGGACAGAGCAAGGGCAGGGTGGCATCTAAGGTTCATTTCCATCCATCAAACGTATCAGTCCCTAATCAGTGAAACTTATATTATGTGCCAGAAGAGTGCCAGCAAGGAGCCATCTTCTAGCGTAATAATTTTTAGACAATGATATATAAATCCATTTTACAATGATTGCATTTAATCTTCCCAAGAGTCAAGCAATTCAATAGGTGTCACTGCTCCCACTTGATATGACTTCAGCTTTCACATTTAAATGCCTTAGCCGAAAATCACTATATCATTGGTGGAAACAGATCCCTACAGTCCCCAAGCTAGGGAAGACTGGCGCACCATAGGAAGCAAGATCGATCTATCAGCAAATAAATGAGCATGTTTTTGTAAACAGAAGTTTCTACTTTGATTGTCTCTCTGGACTCCTCATTTTCAGCTGCCTTTAATGAAGCTCTTTTTTAGGACCTATAGTGTTCTCTGCAAAAAGGGGAAGCCAAGTTGTCCTCTGGAAGAATTTCCATGTTAATGTTTTAGTACCTACCTAGATAACTCTCAGAAATAAGGCAACTGGCATATCCACAAATTAGTTCTGATTTCTTTGTGTGTGTGTGTGTGCATACGTAATTCTGTATTTTTTGTCCTTAAAAGAGGAACCTCCTCAAGTATTACATGACTCAGACTATCTGAGAATTGAATACAATTCTAATATTGTCTATCAGTACTATAGATTGATAGAGGAAGAATAAAGACTTTCAGACTGTGTGGGTGTTGAATGATGCTAAATTCATTGCTGGGCAAAGCAAGGAAAAGCTGACCCAGTCCAGAAGTGCTGAAATCTGAGGGAAAGGAGCCCCATAAATGAACCAGGAAAACTCAGAGGCCATGAGATTTGAGAATTTGCATGGATGTGCATGTATAGAAGAGAGAGCAGAAGGTGGTCTCAGCCACCACAGGCAAAGGTGGACCGTGAAGGTGAGGGCTCTCCTGCAAGGTAAGGAGACCTGTCTCTTTAAACGAGCTCTTGGCTTCTCAGTCCAGCATGCTTGGTTACAAGCATAGAAGTAAGAACAGGCTGTTTGCTGAAGTCCATGGAGGGTGTTTTATGGACTTTGTTGATCTATTAAGCCTGTTCATTAGGTACAGACAGTACAAGTGGATTACAGTTGACCAAAGCTTGCAAATTGTCATCAGACAATTTTTTTGGTATTTCTAGTCAATTTTAGGAGAAACAATTGCTCAAGTACCATCTTCTTAGGCCCTGACCACTTGCTGCTATCTTTCAGCATCTCACACAGCCAAAATACAGGGACCTATGGTGGACAAGCCCGTATCTTCATCAGTCTGATGGCTGAAGTGAGTTCCACTTGATAGAGAAAGATGCCCATAAATGCATGTTTTATATGCTCTGCTTTAAATTTGTCAGTCTGGGTAAAAACAGCTCAGAAATTGATCTACTAAGGGATTTTCCCTGAAAATGCATGATAGAAAATGCTTTCTACCAATGTTTTCATCTGTAGATTCTCATTATTTCCAGCTGTTAAACATTGCTCAAAAAAAAATGATGGTGTTGTGTGAAAGAGACGAGGGTCTCTGTGGGAGGTTTTTCATTATGTTCTTGTTGGCAGTTGAGTCTCTTTAGAACCCAATATGCTTTGGCATCTCTTTGGCTTGACTTGTAACAGGGAGCTATTTCTGTAGAATAATTCATGAACATGGTAAAATGAGTCTCAATTAATCACTTAATATTATTAACATTTCTATAGTTATAAAAATGCTAATAATAAAAAAATGGAAGATATAAAAAGATTTAAAGAAAAAAAACATACATTTTTAATATAACAGAAATGGTAACATTCTGCCCTGGCTGGTGTAGCTCAGTGGATTGAGCGCGGACCTGCAAACCAGACAATCGCGGTTCGATTCCCAGTCAGGGCACATACCCAGGTTGCAGGCTGGTTCCCTGCAGGCCAATTCCCAGCAGGGGATGCATGAAAGGCAACCATACATTGATGTTTCTCTCCCTCTCTCCTTCCCTTCCCCTCTAAAGATAAATAAGTAAAATTAAAAAAAATAATAATAAATGGTAACATTCTAATGTATCTCCTTCCAGAAATGTGTGTATATGTATATGTGTGTATATCATATATGTGCACAATAATATATTGCAATCATACAACTTATAATACAATTTGTGTATCCAAGCTTTATTTTGTTTTGCTTTATGTGGGGAGTAATTTTTTCCTCATCATTAGCATGTGCAACATGATTTTTTAGTGACAGCAAACTAGTCTATTTTAATGTTACTTCATAAATTATTTTAACAGTTTTCAAATAATTGAATGCCTTAATTATTTATAATTTTCCTGAATTTTAGGGCTGTATTGTACAAATTTTTTTTAAGATTTTATTTATTTATCTTTAGAGAGGAAGGGGAGAGGGAGAGAAATATCAATGTATGGCTGCTTCTCATGTGTCTCCTGCTGGGAACTGGCCTGCAACCCAGGCATGTGCCCTGACTGGAAATCGAACTGCGATCCTTTGCTTCACAGGCCCTCGCTCAATCCACTGAGCTACACCAGCCAGGGCAGTACATTTTAATATACAATTTATTTTATGTTTTCAATTTTTTCCATAGATGTATTTTTGGAAGTGAAATTATTAAAACAAGGGTAGAACTTTTCTTTGAGTGTTTAAAAACTGCCAATTTATATTCTCCATAATTTGTACCACTTTGTATTTCCTCTGGTTAAGATAGAAGTGCTTGTCTTATTACATTCAACTAGTGCTCAATATCATATGCAAAACACAAAGGCATTTCTAGTTTGCTTTCCCAGGCATTTATTTAAATGCTTATAAATGTGTATAATTTTTCATAGACTTATTTATTATTAATTTCTAATTCTATGGATTGTTTATTCATGTCCTTTGCCTTTTTTTCTGTTGGGGGCAAGGAATTTTTCTAAACTAAATTTAATATTATTAAAGATTTTGCACCTTCTGTGTACATCCTGAGCACCTAAAACAATAAATATGAGGACTGAGATGGGAGTAAAAGACAGAAAACTGTACTTGAACAACAATTAAATTAAAAAAATAAACAAATAAAAATGGCTAATAAATGAGACAATTCATATTTTTCCCCTAGCCTACCAGCTAACAAGTTTCTACTTTTTTCTTCTTTAGGGCAATCTCTAGAAAATGACTTAAGCAAACAAGTCTAAAATTGAGATGTGAGAGATGGATGTGATTTGTTTAGCAAGTAATTACTACAGAGGACCCTATATTGCACAGCTATGCATGAGAAAAATATTAAAACAGAATGGTCAGATTGAAAAAATGTTTTCCCCAAAATATAATGCTTGACCTTGATTTGGTCTTTTATATCCTCATTGGAAATACTCTTTTTTAGAAAAATACTTTATATTCACATGTGTAGTCTTTCTCCCTTCTTTTCTCTCCCTGCCCTCTTTCTTCCCTTCTCCTCAGGAATCATACACAATTGAGGGAGAAACTGTGTGGTACAGAGTATAAAACACTGGACAAGGTCAGAGGAGGAAGGCATCAAATAGAGAAAGATCTTTGTGAGGGGACTTGGGCTGACTCTGGAAATATGTGGCTAGTGGGAGAGATCAGAGAAAAAAGAGGGAAGTACGGAGGTAGAAACAATTATGGAAGCTGAGGAATCATAAGAAAACTGAGCATTCTGTAGCTGACTAATTAACCTTAGTTTTTGTCATTAGCATTAAAATAGATTGATGACCTCAGGCTCCCTTTTTTGCTCCCATAGAAAGATATCAGATTTGTAGCCAAAAGCTTCTCCTCAGCTTGATCGTTCCTATCACAGTGTGCTTAGGAGATTTGGAAAGCTATCTAAGGAATTGCAAACTTTCTCAATACCAAATGCCTTTTCTCCATCAGCCAGGAGTCACTCTCTTGCCTGAACAAATCAGCCAACTGCAGAGTGTCTCCTGTTTCCACTTGTTGCTGATGATGCAGCACAGGGGTGAGACAGGAAAGTTCAGGAGGTTCCAAGGGCTCCTGCTGGCTAATTCAGTCTAAGAAAGTCTGTCTACAGAATAGCTTCCTTCCACCTGTTTTGTCTTGATTCTTTTCTAGTATGTCTCTTTCTGGCCTCAGAACTTTATAGATAATCATTGTGGATACCTAGAATGCCCCTTGCTTTTCCACCTACCTTATCTTTTCCTCTTTCTTTCTCTAATATGTAAGTTCCTGTAAAGGAACATTCAATTGCCCCTGGAGTATCTGCCCCAAAGGCATATTTCAGTTTTTCTTCCTTGGTGGTACTTTAACCAATGTAAGTCAATGATTTGTTCAGTGCGTCATAAATACCTGTTTTCCCTTCTTAAACTGGGAGTCATGTTAATAAAAGTTATTCATGAAGTCATGTCCAGGCAGTAGCTTTTCTTTAGCTTTATAACCAAATGGGATTTTTGACATTAGAGTGTTAAAGGGTAGTAGGTAATGACAGAAAGTTCCATTTGTATTTCAAAGCAGTATATCTAGTTAATTTTTAGTTCTTGTGCAAGTTTTAAATTAAATATTTATGAATAATGCAATTAGTGTGGGTGGTTACCAAGTGTCTTCTGGGTGCTACTCATTGCTCAGGTCCCTGGGACGTAGTGGAGATCAGCCAGGACCACAGTGACAGCAGCAAAGCTTCCATGACCTTCATGGTGTTCGTGCATAAGTGAGAGATGGAGAAATAAACATTTTATAACTAAGGTCATGATAAATGCTATATAAAGAATTAAGTCTGATAAAGAGTGATAATTGAGTCCTATTTTTAATTAATTCTTACACAGTTTGGTTTCTTTTAGGGGTAAAAATTGGAGACACGTAATAGAAAAATACTGCTTTCTGAGATGTGGCTTTGAATGTTTATTTTGAGTCATATATGAACCTGCATTTTGACATGTTCTTTTCAGTATCAAAATCAATAAGTTTATATATTTATGCTTTTAAAAAGAAAAAAATATATTTAATAAACCTGTGGGAGCTCCCCAGCATCTTGAATTGCCTTAGATGGCAGCATTCTTATTTCCTGGGTTAATGTGTTAAGAGTTGGAACTCAGTACTAAAATTGTAGGAGGAAGGTGGCTACTTGACTTTAAATGCAGTTTTATGACCTTCATGGCTATTATTATGAGGGTCTTACTCTGTTTATTATTTGATATTTCTTCTGAAATGTATAGGAGTCGTTTCTTGCCATAAATATAATATTAAAATAATGTAGCTTGGTGACTCTCAAGATGCATATATCAGTCTGGTGAAGATGATGTTCTTTTCAGGTCCAAAAGAACAGATATTTTGCTCATCAATTCAGTTACTTAGCAGAATCACGACAGAAGGCTAAAGGTAAAAATATTGATGGGATTTTCTTTCAAATTATCGGGTATGTTAAATAAATGTAGGGGTGTAAACAGTAATGATTTTTTACCTCATGAAGATTTTTAGGAATATGAAAAACTTATACAAACATAAAAAATATTGGCCTTGTGCAAGAGTTACATAAAGAAAATGATACAATGTTACTGAACACTATAAAACAGGACCTAAATAAGTGAAAAATAAAACATGTGCCCCTGGATAGGATGATTCCAGCTTTAAATTAAATTACAGATTGAGGGTAATTTAACTCATAATCTCATTTTGAGGAGAGGGGTTGGGGGCTTGAAAAATTGATTCTAAAATTAGTATGTAAGCATATATTTGCATAAAAGGCTTATTGTTTTGAGAAAGATAATAATTCGGGTAAGTTTCCAACTTGAAGTTAAAAGGTCTTATGAAATGACTATTATTAAAGCAGTCTGGTCTTGCATAGAAATGAACAAATGTGTATGGAGAAGAATGAAGTCCAGAAGTGGATCAAATACACTTGAAGTTTAGTGTGTGGTATATGTGGTATTTGAAACTGTTAGAAAAATATGTAATATTTATTAGATAGTGTTGTAAGGATTGATTATGCATGTGGAAAAGTCAGATCTGGTTCACCTCATATACTGTTCATATCAGTAAAAAATAAAGGGATTGCAATATTATAGAAATATTAGAAAAAAGGAAATATCTTCATAATTTGTGGGGTAGGAAATTTTTTTTTATAATCAAGAAATGAAAGCTGCTCACCATGAAATAATACTGGTGGGATTGATTTTATAAGAATTAAAAATCAAATGAACAAAAATTGTGTACAGGAGAACTGAATGACATTTGTGACCAGATTCTGTGTTAATAATCTTATAGGCATCAACTCATTAACCTCCAGCTAACCTTGCCCCTAATCACAAAACTACTAAGTGAAGGAGTGACTTATCTCCTATGATTCGGGAGACAGGGCTCTTTACCACAACACCAGGAATAAAGTCAAAGAAAGTATATTTAGGCCCTGTATTCATTTTTACTGAAATTTATCCTATACTAACAAGTGTTTGCACAGCAAAGGGAAACATCAATAAAATAAAAACACAACCCACAGAATAGAAGAACATATTCACCAATACATCTGATAAGACGTTGGTATCCAAAATGTATAACAAACTTACAAAACTCAGCACCCCCCAAAAATACAAACAACCCAGTTAAAAAATGGGCAATGGACTTGAATAGACACTTCCCCAAAGAGGACATACAGATGGTCAATAGACATATGAAAAGATGCTCAATGAGATATCATCTCACACCTGTCAGAATGGCTGTCATCAATAAATCAATGAACAACATGTTAGCAAGGATATAGAGTAAAGGGAACCCTAGTGCACTGCGGATGGGAATGCAGATTTGTGCAGCCACCATGGAAAGCAGTAAGGAGATACCTGAAAAAATTAACAATGAATCTTCCTTTTGACTCAGTGATCCCAGTTCTGGGAATATATCTGAAGGAACCCAAAAAACTAATTCAAAAGAATATAAGCACTTCTATGTTCTTTGCAGTATTATTTACAATGGCCAAGCTTTGGAAGCAGCCCAAGTGCCCATCAGTAGATGAGTGGGTAAAATAACTACAGAACATTTGGAATACAACATTGGAATACTACTGAGCTTTAAAAAAAAAAACACTTTACCCTTTGTGACAGCATGGATGAACCTGAAGAACATTATGGTCCATCTATAATGAATCCTAAGTGAAATAAGCCAGCCAGAGAAAGACAAATACTATATGATTTCACTCATAGGTGGAATCCAATGAACAAACTGAACTAACAAGAAAAATAGAGGCGGACTCATAGATAGAGAGCAGGGTGACAGCTAATGTGTGTAGGGGTGGGGTGGGAAAAGGTTAAGTGGTAGAGGGATTGAACAAAAAGGAAAAAGGACCCGTGAAGGTGGAGAACAGTGCTGTGATTGCTGAGGAAGGAGGGTATAAGGGAACTAAATGGTGATGGAAAAAAATAAACTTTCAGAAAAAAAAGAAAAGTTGGCATTGACATAGAACATTTTTAAAAAGCACCTTGCACTATTATTTCTTATATGTTCAGTACAGTAGTTTTTAAGATGCTAAAGGCTTTTTATTATATTATTTAATCATATTTAATGTAATTTGCTAAAATACAGTTAAATAGAACATAACTTAGCTTGAATTTCTTGAATCATTAGAGCAATGTCCTTCTTGGCAGATAGTAAACCCTTTTTACATGAAGGTTTTATTTTCCCAAATGTTCATCTCTTAGATAGGGAATAAGAATAAAAATATCTTGTGATGGACCCTTCATCTGTTCTATCCCCTCCCTGAACTACACCTGAATAGTGCTCTCCAAAGGCTTAACTTTCTTTATTTTTACTTTGAAATCATTACCTTCATTTTAGGTAGACTGCATTGTTCAAAACTACTATACTCATAACAAAAAGTGAGGTATATTTGCCCCTTCATTCATGCTAACCAATAACTCACCAATTACTCTCAGATGGATATTCCTGATAAAAATATCAGGAATGTCTCCTCCCTTTATCAGGACCTCTTACAATTCAGCCTGAACCAAACACCCTCACTTCATTTGCCATTCTTCTTCTTTTTCGGGCCACCTTTGATTTACCACCTCAAACCTTTCATTCATATTGAGTTCCTCACCTGGAGTGGCTTCTTCTCTGTATCCCCTGCATTTCAAATATTCGTTCTTCAAGTTGTCATCCTAGTTTTACCTTTTTAATGAAATTCATCTCAACACTTTAGAATTAATCTCTTTTTAATCTCCCCGGCTTTTTATATGCCTTCTATCCTCCTCAAATTGTGAACAACTTATAACATAGATCTCTGCCTTATTCATCTCCGTTTTCCTCTAAGCGGTTAACATAGAGACACATATAGTAGGTCTCTAGTATGTTTTGTTTTTTTAGTTAATGATTTAATCAATTCCTCAGGGCTTCCATAGCTTATTTTGTAAGCAGTACATTCTACAGTGATGGTTAAGATTTAAGGCTTTGAAATGCATCAATTTAAAAAATCTATTTGCTCTTGAAAAACTATCTAGTCATTTAGGTATGTACACAGACCTTGGTTCAAGGAAGTATTTCTTTGAAAATCTAAGGGATTGCGTACACATGTGTAAGTACCAAGTGAATGAGGCTGTCGGAGAGCAGACTAGACCTTGTCAAGAAGGAGACATACAGATGTAAGAATTCAGTGGCTGTCAAGAAGGTCCCCACAGACAGCACCTGCAGCAGCAGCAGGAAGTGCTTTGAAGGTTCAGAGTGGCTCTTCTGCTGAACAACTGAATATCCACAGAGCCAAGGTCCATGACCTTGAGTACAGCAGATCTTTTTTGCTGAATATGATCTTATTCCAAGAGAAGTCCAATTATTCTTCCCGGTTGCCAAGAAAACCTCAAAGCTTTCAAACCACTTTGCTCCAAGAGACACCTCAAATCTGCTAAGGCAGCCCACAAGACGAAAGAACCACAGAATGCACTTGAATTGCTTGGAAGCATAAAACTTTCCATTTTGTACAGAACTCTCATGTATCTAGGTTGTATGCCAAGTAGGAAAAGGAGTCTGACCTGAAGTAGGAAAGACTGATGGGCTGCTTCTGTGCCTTCCTTGAATCTGAGCTGGAAGAGGAATGACGGATTTGTTTCAGGGAGGAAAATCACAGGGCCTGCCAGTACTGGGGACATTCCATCTTGACCCATCTGCCTACTCTTCCGTTTTGTCTCCTTTCAGCATTTACATAGCCTGCTTTTTAATGAGTCAAGCAAGCAACGGCAAAAGACGGAAATGGGGAAGAAACTCTTTGTTTTCAGACTGAAACACATGTAAAGAAAACAGTAGCAGACATTTGTTAAAGGCTTTTTGTGGAGAGGCTTTTAGTCTGCATTTGGTTAAAATCCGGAGCCGATTGTTTAACAAGGCACAGTAGCCAGGGAAGCAAAAATCAGTCCTTTGTGCATTTCTCTATTAGAATAAGGAAGAGGAACTTAGACATTTAAAATTTCAGCCTGCAGTGTTACAGAGACGTGCTGACGTGTGAGAGATGGGCCTGTCAAGGAGGAATTGTTGATGAATGGGTGTCGGCTCTCCCTGTTTAACTATATCAGGGCTCGCTCTTGTTCTGAATCTTTCTGTATGTATTATCTGTTTTTTCCCAGGACTTCCTTCTGTGACTTTCTTTTTAGAGTAGAATATCCTCATTTTTAATATACATAGTGGGATAGTTAGCTTTATATTCTCTTTATCAGGTTCAAGTTTTATGCTGACCAACAAATAAAAAGCAAAGGCTTTGAAGGTTTGGGAACATTTGCCTTCTTTGAATGTTTACAGCAGGTTTTGCCAGGAATACTTAAACCTTATATATATTTGTATAAAGAAAGTTTTGGAGAGATGGATCACATTTTTTATTTAAAAAATGAAAACAATCGAATTCAGCTAATTGGGTGTTTCTATGTGTTGGGCTAAATGTGATTGAGTGGGTAGCAAGATGTGTATGTAATATCAGCACAGGTTTTAGATTCCCATACTATCTGAAGGGGTTAAGTACTCACTGATGGGGTTTTACATAAAGATTGGCCCATAAAAGGAAAACTGACTTCACAGGCATAAAGTCAGTTTGCTAATGCACGAATAAGAGAAGAAATGCACTTAAGTGTTCCCAATTTCTAAGATAAAATATTCCAACTGCTTCCTAATTACTCAAGCAATGTGCACATGTAAATAGTACTATTCTTGGATAGGTCATATCTAATGTGTTTTTTATAACTTAAAGAGCCATATAATTTTTTTCATATTATGCAATTAAATTAGTACAGTTATAGAAGCACAATTATTACACAATAAATGCCTAGGTCATATCTCTCTAAACATTTGATTCTTTCCATGTCTGCATGTTAGAATCACCTGCAAAACATTTGAAATCTCAGTCCCCAGACCACACACTGGGCCAGCTAAATGTGAATATTGAGTTGGGGGAAGGAGAGAGACCTAGGCATTGATATGTTTCAAAATTCTTTAGATGATTCCAAGTTGAGAATCACTATAAATATCAAGCATTTTATTGTATCACCTCAGCCTGATATACCTAATTAGCCAGTGATTAGCTTCTTGTCAACATAGTTAGATGTATTCAATTTATGTTTATTTTTATTTAAAAAATTATATAGCTTTTTTCACATCATGTATAATACTATAGACTGAAAATGCATTGTCTGTAAGTAACAATATTTGAACATTTGACTCAGACGTGTTCACTATAATAGTATATATCAAAAAGTACAAAATTCAAATTTTGATGATGAGAAGGTTAATATAGTTATTGTAAATATGGTGAGGGGATTGAGATAATATTTTGCTTTGAGATTACAGCTGAGAAAATAATAGTAATATTATTTGATTATATGAAAACTATAAAGCTAAAATTTTATATGTTTTCTCTCAGAATTATAAAACTAGGTATTAGAGAAATAGCTTACATTAAGACTAAATGTCATGTTGGAAAAAACAGACTGTACTGTAGTCTTCAAAATGAATGTTTTCTTTCCTCTGAAACTGCGGAGGTGTCCATTCAGACCTACACAGAACAGCATTAGAAAGGCAAGGGCAGCTAGAAGGAAAAGCATGGGATTCAGAGTCAGAGATCCAAATTCTAGTCTGAGGCATTTGTATACCAAGTAGTTTTTGCCAAATCTTGTAAGATCTCTGGGTCATAGTTTTTCTATCTGTAAAATTAAGTTAATTTCAAACAATTTCTATAAAAAGTAGAAAAGTGCATTGCAAATAGCTGATATAGTGTATAGGGACCCTGGATAACCGGGAAGAAATTTTTGGAAGCTGGTGAATTGCTTTACCTTTTATAGTTTTATGAATTGTTTATAGAGAAGGCACGTAGTTGGGGAATGGAGATGGAGACAACTTCTTTGTAGCATGGAAAATAAAATATATCACATATTCTCTCCAAATACTGTCAAAGCAAATGATTTTTAGAAAGAAAAGTCTTGTTTCAAAAAGATATTGGGTTCCTTACAATTAGTAGAAAAGAAAAAAATAGCCTATAATTGTGGATTTTCATCCTCTCCTTGAGACCAGAGAACTCTTATTGTGAGAAGTGAATGGATGTATTATTGTGAGTTATAGCTGCTGACTTAGGAGGTGATATTATTCAGTCTGGCCAGAATCTTCTCTCACCAATCAAATTACTTCCAAACTAAAAACTGATGATGCACTTTGGTTTTGTGATTTCTTTATTTTATTTCATTTCACTCTCTGTGATATTTGCTGGGAAATGGGTTCTTTCTGTGGAGAGAGTGAGTTAAGGGAAGTCCTAGAACTTTCCAAAACAAACATTGATTTTGAAGCTAAGCTGGTTATTGGAAGTAACTAGGAACTCAAAAATAACAATAAGGTGTCAGGAATACCCCTCCAAGCTTGTCACATTTGGACTTATGACAATGGGTGCTACGTATATGCTTTTTAGAAGGGTTTTCCTGGTGATTCTTCTGGCCAGACCTCAGGTTCTCATCCCAACTTTACATGCTTATAATCTGTTTACAGGTCTCCTTCTTCCAGCTCTAAGGTTCATATCTCTGTGATTCACTGTGCTATTCTGTGATTTCTGATAAAGTTTCATAGTTCAAATAAAATTAGTCACAAATGAGCAAATTATCTTTTTTTTTTTTTTACAATGAAGTCTAAATCCTAAATTTATAGCATAGGTAGCACTAAAAATAATGTTGTAACAATTCTTCACATCCTAGGAAGAATACTCTTTTAGTATTAAATCGCAACATCAACTTGCTAACAATGTCAGGTGTTAATCAAGTAAGGTGTCTTTCTGTCACAGTGCTTCCCCTACCTACATGTCCTTGTTTTATAAATCTGTTTTTATCTGCCCTCCACCCTCTCCAACTGTAAAAGTCTGATCTGAGATTAAAGACTTCTGAGTAACACAATCGAAGTTAATTTGCTTTGGGAATTCAGAACTTGAAAGTTGTTGCTTTGAGTTTGGGGTTCATTGTAGTCAAGTTACATGAGTGATATAACTCCACCGGAGACGGGGGACTCAACTATGAGGAGATAAGACTTTCCTGTTTTTTCTTCCTTTCCAAGACTTGGTGGTTCAATGATTCTTCCTATTATATGAGCTATTTCCAAAATCTTTCTAGTAAAATTTGTGTTTATACTTAGGCTTGACCTCTACTGGTGTTGGAAAAGAAATAAGGTGCAATGGAGTACAGTGTACACAATGAATTAACTTCCCTCCTATGTATCTAGAAAGGTGCTAGTTTTGTAGCATCCTTGGGTGAATTGAGAAAATAGTATTCAAATTAGATGAGGTACCTAGGATGAGAAATGCTGAGCTAGGTGGGATGAGGGGAGGTTATGGAAAAATCTGTATATAGTTAATAATAATAACAATTCCATAATCATTATGTTACAGATCCTCGTTTTGTCTGAAAGTGTGGCATGACATCATCAATATAATCATTGTAAAAGGAAACTTAGACTCTGCTTATAGATACCTGTGGTCATATATACCAACCATAAAGTAGGGAACTGAATCCAGGGCTCTTAATCAATTTCAAATCAAGCACTCTGTCCATCCATAGAAAAACACTATTTAGTGTTAATTGATTCTCCTATACTTTCATGGAAGAGATATGTGTAACCCCAAATTAATTTATATAAACTTATAGTAAGTAATATCAACTTTCTCTTAAAATATTTTATTACCTTAGGAGTTGCATTTACATGGATAAGAACCTTAAATTTGGGAGAAACATCATTAAATTTATCCTTTTAACACTCCAGCATACATAGGACCAGGAAATCTGTCAAAGGTATTTTTGGAGGGCTAGGAAAGAAAGGCGATCAGAATAGAAGGTTTATTTCTCATAGAGTCTAACCTGGGACTCTTTCTCTGTCCCTTCGTTTTTCTCGATCTCTAAGTCCTTAGAATATGAGAGGAAAACTGGCTCCATGAGCCCAAGAGACAGAGATTGCTGTAAAATTTTCCTTTTAAAAGCAACAGCCATCAAAAATCTTGAAAGATATTTCAACTCCAGTATGTTGCTTAATTTTGACAGCAGGAAAGCAATAGACTTTGGCACAGAGTTGAGCCTCAGTAAATGTTTATTGAGTGAATCAATACGACTGTGGCTCGATAAATCCAGAATGCTATGGAACCATAGAATTTTAAAATTGACACTGGAGATCACTTAGTCCGGCTATGTGGCTTTGCTGGGGAGAGAAATAAGGCCCAGCAGGGCTAAGTGGAGTGACCAAGGCCAGAGAGCTGGAGAGTGGCTGCACTGAGACCGGTGCTCAGCTCTCCTGACCCTTAGCTCAAGGTTTTTCCCTGAGCAAATAGAAACTGAAAAGTGTAAAAGCACAAAAATCTCATGAAATCATTTTGCATAGCATCTAGGTACAAACATGATTAAAAGAATAAACCATCGATGCAGACATAATTTTTCTTTTTTTATGCTATTTGTAATACTTCCATCTTTCTTACTGCATGAACATGAATTAACCAAAATTTTTTCTAGAATTAGGGTGTTGAGCATAATAATGTTATCATTAATAAAAATTTTCATGGAAAACTGCTGTTTTAAACTTCTGAATAATTTCCTTAAATTGTAATATTTCTTTTAATAATAATACTAATAATAAGTAATAATTGATTGCTCACTATATGTCCAGTATGAATTTATGTATATAATGCTCATTCAGAGAAACTTTTCTAATAGAGTTTTTGACTAGATCCCCCTGAAACAAAGTAAGTTAAGTAAACTCCACTATAAAAAGAACCTCTAAAAACTGACTAAGTTCTCTCCCGCAGCACTTACTGGAAGTCGACCCTTCAACCATTCCTAACACGCTGTCCTTCTCCCCACCTCCCACCTTCCCTATCTACCTAGGCATTAAGGGTCAGGGAGTAGGGACAAATAGTCACTGTGTCATATACCCTGTGAACATATACTGTTCAAAGAGAAGTATGCTTCCTTTGTCCAAGCTAATTGGTGAAGAGACTACTGCAGACTCGCATGGAGAGCCTGAGTATGCCCGCAGAAAAGGAAGGCTAGCATTCAGCATGGCTCATCCTTGGTAGAGCATGCATCAGACTTGCTGACATGCCCTGTGCCTTTCTGTGTAGGGGAGAGGGGGATCGGCAGGGGCCAAAGAGACAACAGGAGTATTGCTTGCACTCTCAACATTTGGTGTAGCCAGGCTGACTAAGATTCTGTAGGTCCAGCAGGCACTCCAGTTAGGCTGGGGCTTGAACCCTCTGGCTATTATTACAAGGAGGCCACTTGTTGGGCCAGTGGACTCCAGTAGCCAGATGCTCTGGGGTATTATGTGAAGATTGGAGCTGAAGGATGAAGCAGGGTGGGCCACATGAATCTCATCCCATTCTCTCTCTCTCTCTCTCTGTGTCTCCCCCAAAATGCAAGAGCTAAGTCTTAAGGCAGATGTTAAGAAAATGCCTAGATCCATACCACTTCCTTCCCCTCCTCTTCAACTCTGACTATCAGATGAGAGATGACATATTTATCAAATGTTAGGTTAAAGTTATAAATTATATTATACAGACCAAGTGGATAATAAGATGATTTCATACTTGAAATTAGTTTTTCCACATTTAAATTGTCTGTAAATCTACTATAAATATAACTATTACTATAATTATAGATTACATAATTTACTCCTTTACTTGGAATACAGAGAAATCATGTGTATATGGAGGTTCTCTGAGGCTGTACTTACCAAGCTATGTTTTTATTTTGATTGTATCACTTAGTTTCTCCCAGATTGTAAGATGCAAGAATCTAGTTGTCATAAATTCAGTTGTTAGAAGTTGAGCCTGAGACAGGCCAAGAAGGTGCAATAGTGCTCACCTGGTTAATGCCTGAGTATTTGTTTATCACCTTCCCTGGGTATCATCATATGATCTATGCAGAACTGACTGGTTATCAGTCCAGACAGGCATAGAGTGGCCTATTTGGTTCACAGCACCTGTATTTACTTAAACAAATGCAAATTCATTGTACAATAGAATTGAAAAATTGTTATGCTAGAGTTTTGGACCATATCCTATTTTTCTGGAAAAATATGTTCAAGTTTAAGCTGCATTTAATTTTGGTCATGAATCAGAGGCTCATTCCATGGCCCTATCTGGGAAATGAGGAAGAGCTTGAAATTAGAATCAAGAGGGCAAGGTTATATTTTGATTCTACCTCAATTAGTTATGTGACCATAATTTAGCTGTTGGGCCTTCTACAGTCTCTTCATCTAACACATGAAGGCAGTGGATTAGGTAATACTTAAGCCTCCTTTAGCTTTCATATTTAATAACCTCAGATATCATTAAAAGTGTATCTATTTTTTGGAGTTATCTGATGGATGCTTGACAATTTATTTCCAGATTGGTTGCCTTGAGGTATACCTAAATTGAAATAAAACCTTGAAGAATGAATATTTTATAAAGCTTGATTTCTTCCTTCAAACAATAGAAGTTAGCCTCAGAACCTACATAGGTTGCATCATATTTGGGAATTTTGGAATGTTTTAGAACATTGCATTAGGTAGAACATTTAAGGAAAGAGTAACTACACTACCTTTAAAATAATGCATTTTTTCCTTATTGTAATAAATTGATTATTTTAATTTCTAAATTACACAGGGTTGTAGCAAATAAAACAAGTGCTATTTCCTGTAACACTTTTTAGGGACTGAGGATTTAACTGGGTGTGATTTTTAATAGGCATGTTCTCCTTTTCTGTTTTTCTAAACTTGCTTTATCTTATAGTTAGAAAAAGCGAGGCTCTTTTGTTTAATTTAATAACACAAACTTCTAGTGTATACCTTTGTTTAGTCAAGGATGTTTTGGCAAAATGTTCTTGTGTATTTGACTTCTAGAATAGAAAAACAAATGAAACAAGTCTCTACCTCAAATGCTTGTTTTTGTTTGTTTTTTTCACATGTTGATTTTAGTTTCTGGTTTTATTTGAACACAACCTTAAATCACATGAATATACTAAGTAAAACCTTACAAACCTGTGTGATTTGGATTTGTGTACATGAAAAGCAAGAAAAATCAAGAACAATAATGTAGGTCTGTTCTTGGCATAGGAAATGGCCTGACATTCTTCATGGGTATAAGGATAGCAGGACCTCCATCTCCCCATGGGCATCTTTCCATTAGTAAAGAAGTTCTATGAACTTGAAAGTCATAGAACAGTGTCAGATTAACAAGATTTTTACCCAATGCCTAATGGGAAGGAGCACTGTCCTGAAAATTAATTTCTGTGTGAACTCAAAAGTCGTTTAACCTTTTTGTCTAACATCCTTCTTTATAAAGTAGAAATCAGTGATACTTTGTGTTGAAAAAGATCTAGTTGTTCAAGTTACCATCCGAAGACTGAAGACTGTGTCCAGTGGAATGTCCCACATATGAATAACTTGTTAGAAAGTATTCATCATTTCAGAAATATTTTCCATAGCATTTATGCTTTGATTCTGTTCATATACCTGATCCCATGCAGAATGGAATTACATTTCTAAAGGACATCTTCCTGATATTTGAAGATACTGTCATATGCACCCCAATTATTTTCTTTAGAGAGTTATTTATATTACCTCACACAATCTAGAAGTGTTTTACTGTCTTAGCAGATATCCACAGGCAGCCTAGCTCACCCAAGTGAGACTATAACGGCCATTAGCTGAACAGCACTAATGCACAGGACCATCCCATCCCTCTTCTAAGTGCTTTCGTAAATGTAACCCAAGCTTACATGGACTTTTTTGAGTGCCTCAATCATGCCAGTGATTCATATTCTAAGTCCTCCAGAGATTTTGCTTCATTTCTGTTGTGTCTAGGAACTCATGTTTCCTGTATGCTATTACTTGTTCTATTGGGTGGTTTTGGACCAGAGAATAGAATAGGTTTATTCCCATCAGATTTAACATTGTTAAAATGAGCTCATCCAGTCAGCATAACAAGAAATTATAGAATTCCAATTTTTCCATTGAACTTTTCCTCAGAAAATTAGAATAGTAAGAATTATGTATTTTTATCTAAGTTATTGGGGGGATAGACAGTGAATAGGACTAAAATACAAGGGTACCCTGTTAGATATCTTCTCCAATTTATAACAATATAAAGGAAATTAATACAGAATATTAAATTAATGCTCCAAGTTTTTGAAGTTTATTTTTTTATTGTTTCTCTAATTCTGCCATTGCTATGGTTAGTAATAGAAAGTCCTTTCACCTTGACATTGATCCATTGGTTAATACATTTAGAGGATGGTCCTTCAAACAATTAGAATTATATCCATACAGCCTAACATATTTTCTCTAGATTCCATGAGGTTTTTCTGAAGAACAAATAGTAATGGTTACTGTGCATTCAAAAGTTTTTAAATGCAACATAATTCATATTATTACTATTGCTGTTATTTTAGTTTTTGTTGATAAATGTAGCATTAATAGGAGTAGTGTCTTGCTCATCACCTTATTAATCAGGAAGAAAATATTTTATCAGGTTAATTTTCTCAGCTATTCAAGTTATTTAGAATTTTTATTGGAATAAAACACTAGGAAGCACACATATAATGAGTGTAGAGCTATATGATTTTTTTGCACTGTGAGCACACCATGCTGTAACCATCACTCAGATCAAAAACAGAACTTTTCTAGCACCCCAAAAGTCCCCCACTAGTACCCCCTCCATTTGTACCAAGGCTAGCCATGATCTTGCCATAAAATAGTCCAAATTAGTTTTGTTTGGTTTTTAAATTTTTACATACTTGGGATCGCAAATATGTTCTCTTTTGTGTCCAGCATGTTTTTTGCTCAACCTTATTATTGTGAGGTTTATCCATATTTTTGCATGTGGTAGTTGTAGAACATATATTCTCCGTGCTCTTTAATATCCACTTGAATGACTGTACCCCCATTTATTTATCCAGCTACTATTGATTGTATTTCAGTGGTCTTCAGTTTGAGGCTATTATGGACAGCACTACAGAAAACATTCTGACATGTTTTTCTGGTGATCTTTGTGTGCATTTTGTCAGATGTATAGTTGCAAGTGGAATTTCTGGATCATAGGGTAGGTATATGTTCAGCTTTAAAAGATACTGTCAGACAATTTTAAAAACTAGTTCCCACCAGTAATGTAAGAGAGTTGTAGTTGCTCCACATCCTCGTACATTTTATCTTTTTTATTTTATTCATTGTAGTGGGATGTGTTGATATTTTGGTTTTATTTTTTACTTCTAATTAATAAAGTTGAACATCTTTTCATTATGCCTTTTAGTATGGAGTATATGTACAAGTATTCTGTCTGTTTTTCCTTTTGGTTTGTCTTGTCCTTTTTTTCTTACTGATTTATGGAAATACTTTGTGTATTCTGGATATAAGTATTTGTGTGTGTGTGTATTTGTGGATCAAATTTCCTGTTGATGTTTTTTGTTTTAGCATATATTAGAAGTGCACAAGATATTTGGGTCTATATTTTAGCATGGACCCATTCTTTAAATGCTCAACAGTAAAGCATAAATAACTCTTCACTGTACTGCTTTTTGCATACAAAAATGCATATAGCATAAAACTTGATGAATGATGTAGTAGCACACAAAGAATTGGAGAAAATGTAGTCATCTTATATTGTAGAATAGAATGATTTATGTATTTTCATATAGGATACATCTACTTTTATGAAAAAGAACATAACAAAAATATTTTCCCTGCTTTGATTTATGTCTCATTTATGATGTTCTAAGGTAATGGCATAATCTACAGAGTGAATTTTTCCAAAACTGTATGGTTGTGTTTAATGCAAATTTGAATTACCCCAATTTGAAATTAAACAGTATGAGAGAATGACACTGTATTTTCACTTTTAAGTAACAAGCACATCATAGTGTTGACAGTCAACACTCATATCTTAATAGCTTGCCATCTAGTGAATTGCAAACTCTGTTTAATACAATTTTCTTTCACTCCACTGTATTATCTGGCAAACAAATCTCTTGTCAAGATTTATTCCAACTTATGTAGACTTGGAATGATATGAGGTCACATGGATAAAATGCTACAGCCTTTTAATTAGACCAAACCTCATCAAGTCTCCAAACTTCATTTTATATTTTCTAAAGGTAGTTAGAAGGCTGAGTTCTAGTTCTGTTTCTGTTACTGGTATGTCCATGAACTTGACAAGTCATTTAAACTCCATGGACATCACTTTCTTATTGATAAGGTAAACTAAAGGTTTGGGCCACAGGAGATTCTCTAAAATTCCCTGTTGCTCAAGGACCTGTTCTGAAAGTTCACTGGGAATAAAAATTTAGCAAATATCATCTTCAGACAAGAGAATCACTATATATGATATATCTACATGTAAAAAATATTTTCTCCCAAAATTTACTTTAGATTCTTACTTTTTATGATATTATTTATGAATAGGGATTCTTAATTTTAGTATGATTGAATTTATCAGTATTTCTTTTTTTTAATATATTTTATTGGTTATACTATTACAGTTGTTCTATTCCCCCCTTCATTCCCCTCCACCCTGCACACCTCCTCCCCCACCATTCCCCCCCTTTAGTTTATGACCACGTGTCTCAAGTTCTTTAGATTCTATATTTCCCCTACTATTCTTACCCTCCCCCTATCTATTTTCTAATCTACAGTCTATGCTACTTATTTTTCTCCCCCCTTCTACTTCTTCCACTCCCCTGTTGCTAACCCTCCATGTGATCTTCATTTCTATGGTTCTGTTCCTGATCTAGCTGTCCTCTTAGTTTGCTTTTGTTTTAGGTGTGGTTCTTAGTAACTGTGAGTTTGCTGTCCTTTCACTGTTCATCTTCTTTATCTTCTTTTTCTTAGATAAGTCCCTTTAACATTTCATATAATAATGGCTTGGTGATGATGAACTCCTTGAACTTCATCTTATCTGAGAAGCACTTTATCTGCCCTAAATGAAATGCCCACTTTATCTATTCTAAATGAAAGCTTTGCTGGATAGAACAATCTTGGATGTAGGTCTTTGGATTTCATGACTCGGAATACTTCTTTCCAGTCCCTTCTTGCCTGTAAGGTGTCTTTTGAGAAATCAGCTGACAGTCTGATGGGAACTCCTTTGTAGGTGACTGTCCCCTTATCTCTTGCTGCTTCTAGGATTCTCTCCTTCATTTGAATCTTGGCTAATGTAATGATGATGTGCCTTGGTGTGTTTCTTCTTGGGTCCAACTTCTTTGGGACTCTCTGAGCTTCCTGGATTTCCTGGAAGTCTATTTCCTTTTCTAGATTGGGGAAATTCTCCTTTATTATTTGTTCAAATAAGGTTTCCACTCATGGCTGTATCCCTTCTGGTACCCATATAATTAGGATGTTGGAGTGTTTAAAGATGTCCTGGAGGTTCCTTAGCCTCTCCTCATTTTTTTGAATTTTTGTTTCTTCATATTTTTCTGTTTGGTCATTTTTTTCTTCCTTTTGGTCCACTCCCTTTATCTGAGTCCCAGTTTCCTTTCCATCACTATTGCTTTCTTGTGCATTTCCCTTCACTTCAATTAGTTTGGCCTTCATATGTTCCTCTAATTTGTGACTAAAATCAACCAGTTCTGTGAGCATCCTGATGACCAGTGTTTTGAACTGTGCCTCTGATAGGTTGGCAATTTCTTGTTCGCTTAGATTTATGTGTTCTGGGGCTCTGAGTTCTTCTTGAGCCATAATGCTTTGATCTGTTTGCGCCTGTTACATATGAGGAGTGGAGCCTTAGATGTTCACCAGGGCTGGGCCACCCAGGTTGCTGATTTGTGAGGCTGTATGTGGGGGTGGGGTCAGAGAGGAAGCAATGGTGGTCCCTTCTGCTCTTTCCTGCCGCTGGGTCCTGCCTGGTCTGTCTCACTGCTCGCTCCTTCGCTGGTTTATCTGCACACAAATGTGTGACCGAGGTCAGCCAGCCATCTTGTGCCTTCACTGGGTCTGCCCGTTGCTACCCCACACCTGGGATTCGCCCTTGGCTGCCTGGGTCAGGGGATCTTTTTTGCTGGACCTGCTCCACTGTTGGCCTCGCCCCTCTTACCAGTCTGGCTAAAAGGTTAGTTGTTATCGGACTCCTGTATTGTTCAATTTTCTCTGGTTTGGCTACGTTTGTTGTTGCTAAAACTTTGCTGTTTATAGACTTGGTTGTGCGAGAAGGTAAAGTGTGTCCACCTACACCTCCATCTTGGCGGAAGTCTATCAGTATTTCATTAATACTTTTTAATGCCTGTTTTGTAATTCTTTATATACTTCAGTATCATAATATCTTGTTTTTTCAAAGTTTTACAGATTAGCCTTTCTAATTCATATGCTTTGTCTATGGAGAATTTATTTTTGTAAGCAAAATAACATAAACATCCATTTTTACCAGTTTTTCCAGGACCATTTATTGATTAATTTATCCTTTGCTCACTTATCTGTAATGCTTGACTTGATATAAATCATTTTCATATATATTTAAGGATATTTAAGGTTATATTTAGCTTGATTATCTTTATTCTTCCCCTTTTGTCTATCCTAATGCATTATCTTAATCACTATATTTTTCTTACAAATGCCCGTCTTTAGATAAAAAAGTTTGTTTACTTTCTTTCTCTGTCATATCTTGGCTAATTTAGGCTTTTAGTTTCTCCCATAGATGTCATAGAATCAGCTTTTCACATTCATTTAAAAAGTCATTGATAAAAAAGAATAAAACATAAAAAATCATTGAGATTTGCATTAAAATTTTGTTGAATCTGTGGTCTATTTATATATATTTAAAACATTGATTGTCCCAAGTACATAGAACCCTGTAATCTTTCTGAAATATCTTATTAAACTCAATAGTTTTTGAAGATTGTTTAGATCTTTCAACTTACACAATAGTATTTGCTAATATGGTGTTACTTTTCCTTATAAACTTTATAATACTCATATCTTTCTTGTTTTCCTACATTAGCTAGGACTTCAAACATAGTGTGTTAATAATGGGCATCCTTATTCTGTTTCTGATCTTAAAGAAAATATTTTCAATTTCACAGAAATGTATGGCATGTATTATTTGTTTTAAGTTATTTACCATATTAGGTAGGCAAGGAGCAAGCCATCTACCCTTTCTGGTATGCCCTGACTCCACCATGTGCCTCTAAAGGCATCTCATTTTATCCTGAAAAATTGGTATCAATAAGCATTTTAAGAAACGGAGATGTAAAAAGACGTATAATTGCCTGCAGTACAGTTAAACAGTGTCTGTGCTAGAATCTAAATTCACCTTTTGGCCTTCCTTTTCCTTCAGTATATCAGAAATACTTAGCTGTTTTGAACTCACCAGAGAAGCAGAAACCCAGACTGTAAACCTTCAGAGACAAGAATTGGGCCAGTCTCGGCTCACTCTTAAAAGTCTAGCACTGGACTTAACGCCTGTGAGGTGTTCAGCCAATATTCTGAGTGTATGAATGGGAGGGACTGTGTGTATAGTTCGTGTTGTCTTTGCTTGACTCTGACTCAGAATGTGGTAGGTAGGTATGGCCTAACCACTAGTCTTTACTCATGGTTTACTAGTAAGCAGTGGCACACTCCTTCGTGAAAGTCCCTAGATGCTCACTGTCTTACTCAGTGCCATGTGTTGTCTACTTATAGCCACTGATGGCACTTTCTGAATCCAGGAAGTCAGGTCATTGGGCACTGGTGAGCTAAAGCCTTGATTTGAGCTCTGATACAAAGACATGAGTTATCTGACAATCAAATTAAAATAACCTGGTGATTAAAAACAAAAACAGAAACTATTGCCACCATTCCAGCATGACCTTTTTGGTACACGAACCTGCCAGTGGGCATAGTAGAGATGCTATATTACCAGTGAAATGGATTAAGATTCTTCAGTACCACTTGTAGTTCCCTGTTTATAGGTTATCAGAGGCTCATTCCAGGCCATTTCATCTCATTTTTTCTTGGTACAATGCCATCATTGCCCAGGAAGCTGAGGAAGCATTTGGATCACAGTTTTCCTTTGGTTAAAGTCAATGGGAGAATACAGTTCTTTCCAAATAGCCACATTTCTTTTTGATCTGTCTAGTATCTTGTGGGATTCACATTGTTACTCCTAAATATGGTAGAGACTGCAGTATATAGAAAATGTTTAGATTTTATTTATATGCTATCCTCATGATGATGTGTTGGAATTCCTACCAGTCTCATAAAAGCCAGCCCTACCATCTGCTTGGTGAGATCAGAGAATGAATCAACAATCCAGCTAACTCCATTAAGTTTTCTATCACTGCTCCCTTTATCCAGGGAGAAAAAATGTATATGCTCTACAGGAGATCTGTTTACTCCCAGATCAAATTCTAATTTTATTTTTTTCTTTGCTTTCCCTTCACCAGATAATTTGTTATGGTTTCTCAGTGATGAAAATATTTGGCTCTTCACTGAGATCTTTGACTATAAGCTTCTCACTGAAAATTAAAATAATGCCTCAGTTGAATGGAGGGAATGTTGCAAACACGTTGGAGGCCGTGGTTGCCAGCAAGTCGAACCATCCCGTCTGCATGTAGGGCACCTGGTTCGCGCCCTGGAGATCCCACAGAGCTGCCTTCTCTGACCAGAGATCTTGCAGTGATGCTTAAAAATTAATTGAATTTTCAAGAATGTCAGCTTTGGCTACCATAGTGGATGGCCCAATGGCTGAGGAGGTTTAGTAAATGGTATACAGTGCCACCTATAGTACCATTTGACCCTCTTTGACAGGGCTTTCATCAGTCATAAATGTTTGTTAACCAAAGAGTTAATATGCAGACTGAATAATTTTTTTCTGTAGAAATCTGCTGATCTACATAGTATAATTATTGCTTAACTTATGCGTGTATGTATCTGTTTTCCTCTAGGTAAAGAAGAATATATTGCCACTTTCAAAGGATCTGAATACTTCTGCTACGACTTGTCTCAAAACCCTATTCAGAGCAGCAGTGACGAAATAACTCTGTCCTTTAAAACCCTTCAAAGGAATGGACTGATGCTTCACACTGGGAAATCAGCTGATTATGTCAATCTTGCCCTGAAAAATGGAGCTGTCTCTCTGGTCATTAATTTGGGATCAGGGGCCTTTGAAGCACTAGTGGAGCCCGTGAATGGAAAGTTTAATGATAATGCCTGGCATGATGTGAAAGTCACCAGGAATCTGCGTCAGGTAACAGCGCAGTGGATAAGAGAGTAACTGGCCTTGTTTCTCGCTACAGCTGTGTGTGTGCTACTCGAAAATCCTAACAACATGGTACAGGGCTCCTCAGAGTCACTTACAAATTAGCTGGTTGTTTGTTTTTTTTTTTTTTGAGCTGAATCTTCCTGCCATACTTGAGCAGGGGCATATCTAGAAAGTTCTGGGGGCCCAAAGGCTATTTTGATACAGCAACGTATGACAATTTCCCAGAGGGCTGCAAGAATATCTCTGCAACCTGCCCTTCCTGTGATGTGTGTGATTTTGTTGTGTTTTTTTATTTTTTATTTGTTTGATTTTAAATTATAGTTTTCATGGTGATCATTTGGAAGCATGCACATTGGGGTCATTAAATCACAGTTCCTTTTTTGTAGTCAATAAACATGTGTTTGTGATTTGGGATTGTATCAATCCCTACTCCCTTCCAACCCCCATCTTTGAAATGGGGACAAAAAAAGTTTCTGAGGGACAAAGTGACTTCAGGAGTTTACATGTCTCCCAAAGAGTCTGTTTATAAGGATATTTTTATTTTTAGCACAGACATTTTAAGCTAAACCCCAAATGAGTCTGGAGTGGCCAATTCATGTTCTAGGTACCCCTTTCTATTTAATTATATATTTTAAAAAATCTTTCAAAGATCTTATAAGAAAAAACTCAACTCTTTAGTAAATCTACGGGTCCACATATATTGTATGTTTTAAAAGAATACATATTATTACTATATATATATACACATACATATATGTGTATATATATATACATACACAGATGAAAGTGAGTAGATTGTCCTTATATAGTGAACATGATAAGTTTTGGTTATTATTTAAAATTTATGATATTACAATGTATCATGTTGGTGTTGACAGTGACTAATTTTTCTGCAGTACTTTCTAATCGCAAACTAATATCCTTAACATATTTGTTGTTTCTCTGAACAGTTGCAGAATCCCTGGATTTTCTCTGCTTTTTCTTTACTAAAACAGCCCTCTCTTTCTGAGCTGTTAACTGTCTAACCTTTTCTTTCCCCCTTCTGAAAGGCTTAACTTATTCAAGGTAGCGGAGCACAAAGGGATGTTAGGAGTGCAGACATGGTCTAGCTAAGACAGACAAGTGAAACTGAAGGATTCTTGAGACCCCCTCAAAGACCTTAGAGAGGCCTGTTGACATGGGAGGGGCCCTGCATGCGTCTCACCTGCCTTGGGAGATGGTCGCCCACCATCAGTACAGCTGTAGACCACAAATGTCCTGTAAATCTGTCTCTTTGGTTTTCCTTTTTTTATTTCTTCTCTCAGATACTCACCAAGAGACCAGAGGTTCATTTGAGAGAAGCACAGGAGGAAGGGTGGGGCTTAAGGAGCCCACTTTCTAGATTTGCCTTTGCTCAGGTTACAAACCAAACTGTGACTTGGTAGCTCTAAGGAAACTGTAGTTATCCAGCCGGGGTGCATGTGTGGCAGGACAGATTAAAAACAAATCCATTCTACTCATTTTATGTGTCAGGATCTTTGCTTTGTTTCATTGCAGTAAACTGTGACCCTAAAGTCCATCAATATGACCGAAGGAAGTTTTGAAGTTGAGGAGGAGTCCTTGTATGCTGTAAAATTGAGTACTAGGGCAATACCAACCGATTCCTATGAGTTTTCTGGGGCTGGGGAGGGCCAGGGTGGGGGAGGGATCACTTATGGGCACAGGGCGGCAGTGGTCAGCTGATGAGCTTTAGGCCTTTGAATCCCTTTTAAACTTTTTAAATGTCTGTCAGATGTACTCAGGGAGACAAAGGGAACGTTGCCTTATGTCTGTTTATGTCTAATAGCAAGTTATGAACAATACTGGCAGGAAACTTATTACCTCTGCGGGAGGCCTATTTGTTAGTCTGCTTTTTTCTTGTAAAATTTTTTTGCCCTTTTTCTATGTTACTAACATGCTTAATAACTAACATGTCATTCATGGAATGTTTCATTCTACTAACCGTTACCTGAATCAAAAAATGTACTAACATGGTAGAGACCATCATATTTTTTAAGTAACGATCGTTATTCTGTTCACAGTTTTTAATTTCCTTTCTCCCCCCTTCTCCACAAAGCACTCAGGCATTGGACACGCTATGGTAAACAAACTACATTGTTCGGTAGATATCATTCTAATTGTTTCTTATTTTGGGTTTGCCGTGTGTTTTCTTTCTTTCTTTTAACTGTAGACATCATTAACAAAAGAGGAACTGCGGTTGGTACTCTTCTGCTTACTTTGACCTCCTTCTTTTCATCCGTTGTTGACCTTCTTATTTTTTACCTGTTCCTGTCAACCTCTGTTTTCCAACTCACCTGTAGGGGCATCGTTAACGTTTCGAACGTTTGCATCCAGCTGTGGTTAACACGGGTTATATAAGACAAACGGTGGCCGGCCCGAGTGACCACAGGCTCAGCCAGGCTCTGACCACTCATGACGCATGGCATGCACACCTGATTTGGGAATGCTGGAGATGCCACACCCACTCATCTTTACGTCATCACAAAGCAGTTTTTTTTTTTTTCCCTTTGGTTCTCCCTGTTTTCTTTCCTTTCTGAACTGTACTGTCCCTCCTGCATGTGCACCTCCGCGTGTGCCGCTTCCACGGGGCGTTGTTTTGCCTCCCCTCCCCTTCCGCATGGACGTAGGCACTTGCATGCTGAACAACTGCGCAATAGTGCAAATAGTGACGTTGCTGGAAGTAGCTTGTGCCTTTTATGTTGACAAGGTGCACGTTGTGATTAGTCAATAACAGACGACTAAACTTTACTAATATGTACACCAGCAAAACTAACCTAGGAAGCATTTTACTAACACCATTTTTGTGTCTGCTAAATAACTTTTGAGTTGCAGTAGGGACAATGCTGACACTAGTTCGATAATCAGTTAACGCTCTAACTAGCTTAGCTCTCTTAGGGCTAGTTGACTAGCATCCAAGAATAAACCTGAAACAGACATGAAAATGGGTTCCGCCATAGGTCTAAAAATAAAAACCAAACAGAAAAAAAAGCAAAAAAAGCAAAATGAAAAAAATAATAAAACAAACAAAACACAAAACAGGCATATCCCAGGATTACAGTATCTAGGTCTGAGTATAGCGTGTCCTTTCCCTGTGCTTTGTTATCTAGGTGACAATATCAGTGGATGGGATTCTTACCACAACGGGCTACACGCAAGAAGATTACACCATGCTGGGGTCTGATGACTTTTTCTATGTCGGAGGCAGTCCCAGCACAGCAGACCTTCCAGGGTCACCAGTCAGTAACAACTTTATGGGCTGTCTCAAAGAGGTAATTATCGCTGTCACCAGAATCATTTCTAACCCATGATCTCATCATTTCAGATCTGGACTGAAAGCACATTTACTGAAGACCTGCTGTTTGAGTCACATGACACAACCTTAATTAAATTCAGTGTCCTACTGTTGTTTTGGTAGGGTCTGGGCAGGTGGGAAGCTCATAGGCTGTTGTGAAGCAACTCAGTTCCTCTTCTGTAGGGGTCTGTAAGTAGTTCACAATTGAGATTTGCATGGGCAGCTGCATAATAGCTGTGAAAGACAGTCCAACACAAAGATAAGTTGTGTCTGGAGTTAAGCTAAATGCTCTTTGCTCATTTTCACTAAAATGCCTCAACTGTTACGTATATGATAGCCGGGACTTGTTTGAGCATTACAGGGGGGGAAAAAAGGAAAATATCAGCTATAAGAGAGAGACTATATAAAAAATGAGTCTGTATGATGAACTATTTTGTTACTGTGTCTTAAATATGTTCCAAAGGAAGTAAAGCTGTTTTATTTGTGATCTGTTCAGCTTACCTAATAGCTACCTACTTTTCACCTGACCAGGCTAAAAGATAGCAGTAATTTCACCCCCATTCTCGGATGTCATGATCTGTTGTAACTTTTGACTGGATCTCATCTTGCTGGGGTATAAGGAGAGAAAGACCACAAAGTTCTTAATTTTTAACTTATATGAATGTTTTCCTATAGAGCTGCCTGTTTTCATTCAGCTTTCTCCTGGCTGCTAGAGCCAGAGGCCCCTCTTGCATCACAGAGCTGCAGGTCCATGGTGGTGACCTCTAAAATGTCAAGTTCAGTACCTGAATCTGTTAGGGATTAGCTGTAGGTGTTGTTGGTAAGTGCTGACATACTTTGGTTCATTCTCAACAGAATTTTCCAATCATATCAACTTGATTCAGGTGAGAATCCATGAAAAACAGTCACTGCTGGAGTTATTCTTACTTGTCTTCCATGTATGTTAACTTACTTGGTGTTGCGTTGCCCAGGATGTAAATGTGTATAGAAGAGTGTTAAGGGGGCTCTGTTGCTATGGTTTTAACAAATACCAGGAGGTGTGTTTCTGGCAGGGTGCGTGTAACAATGCTTTGTGGTGGGAGGGATTGATTTGCTCCCAGAGAATAACTTTTACTCTTTAAGTATATGTAGTATGACTCAGGACTGTGTTAATCTCTGTGGACATAGTAAAATAAAAATGATCATTATGATAATATTCCTGACATTTTTTGAGCTCATATTTCATGCCTGATGCTATCGCATGAGCTTTCCAGGGATTTCCACAATGTAGGTAGTAATTTTATTATTTGAATTTTTCAGACAAGAAAACTGAAGTTGGGAGCAGGTAAGTTTCTTGAGTGAGATCTTATATAAGAAGTATTAAGGTCTAGGGATTAATCAAGGAATATGACCTCAGAGTCTTTTGTGATCCTTGCCACCATAATATACAGTGTCCTGATACAAATGCATGTTAGGGTCCTAAGAAAATTGTGCAACCCCTCAGTTTGTTACAGATTGAGACTGTTTTTCGGAATGTGCAATAGACTGAGGAATGAGGGATTAAATCATCTGGCCCAGGTGCAGCCAGTGGGGCTCAAAAGAGAGCAAAACCAGTGAGAGACCTAGCAGACAAGGAGGATGCACAGAGCTGAGTGAGAAAATCTTGAGGGTTAGCTGTGATTTGGGTCAGCAGGGGAAAGAAAAGGTGTTTCAAGTTGGGAGGAACATGGTAAAAAACATGATTAGAATTCACAAGACGTCTGAACCCACCCCCAGTGATGGGAATTGGGGATGAGCGCAGAACCGTACCCCCACCCACCTCATTTCCTCACTTTCACTCTCAACAGGCCCTCCTACAGTCAGCCCCATGCCCTGCTGTATCTATTTACAGTCAGCCCATGACAACTGGCAAAAGGGAAGGGAGCCTGGGTATCTCTAGTGGAATCTGGAATTCAGCTAAAGAGCCTTTTTGGATATCTTGTAAGAGCATGAGAATGTCTGCCTTTGGAGCCTGAGTCCAGCTGAACCTCATGGTCTTTCAGCAGTTCGACATGGGAGAGGCAGTTGTTTGTGTGTATGAAGCTACAGTAGATTGCCTTAATCTAAAACTACTGTTTCAGATGAATGCCTTTAAAGTTTAAATGATAATGAGTAGTCCGTACACTTTAGAACTTATCTCTTTTCAACGGGCCTTTCAACCATATACACACAAAAACACTATAGCAAAAACAAGTCAGGTATCTTCCATGTGACATTTAATTGGTAGCTACTGAGTCCATGCCATGAGGATTCCTTCGTGCTATTTTCTCTGTAGAGTTTGGATCTCTATCCCTCCTCTTTGTTGATGAGTGTGTCCCAAGTGTCTTCCACAGCCTGGGGCTTGCGTCTGGAGTAGGTGCTGCACTTCTTCTGATGTGTAATTTCTTGTGCTTTATTTCCTTCCAGCAACTAGAGAGTGGAAAGATGCTGGCACAATCATCCTATAAATCAAAATAGTCCTCATCTGAAGGGCTTTCAGATGGGTCATAGTTTTTTTCCGTGTCCAAATTGCTATTTAGAATGCCCTGCTCTTTCTACCTCTGAAATGAAATTGTGACAAAGTATCATAGATTTTGAGTTAAATCACTTGTTTCAGATAGCTAGCTTTGTGGAATTTCTGAAAAGAGGGGAACATGCCCTTGGTCATTCTTACCACATCTCTCTTAACACTCAGCCCTGTAAGCCTCCCTTAACTCTGTTGGGCTTTCTGCCCCGTAGCGCACTGCATATATAAAACCTTAATTATGGTTTCATTTGTGACTCATAACATTTTATATTTTAAATCTAGTATGTAAATCCCCTTAGGATGACTAGTCTTAGGGGAAATACTCATAACAGCATCTCTGATATCACAGAAGAAATTTTGGAGTGTTAGACTAGGCAGGGTCCTGGAAGTCGTCCTCTGAGCCCAATCTTCTTGTTCTGGAAGGAGGGAAAGGACCTAGCGAAGTCCATTGACTCACCCAAGAGCAGTGAAGGGCTCACAGGGTTAGAACACAGAATCCTATCAGATAAGATGCCGTTGAATGGGTGGCTCTCTTTCACGGGCCACAGTGGCACTCAGAGCACAGCAACAGCGATGGCCTACCTCTACCATGCGTTCTCATCTTCACTCTCAAAAGATTAAAGTGAAAAAAACTTACATAATGATTAGAAGGATTCGGACCTTATATAGATGACGATTTGAAATAAGACTTGGCTTACTTGTAGAGCAACCGACCCTCGTTATGAATATTAGTATTTTCTTTGTGATTATCAAATTTCAAAATAAAATAAAATTAGCTCAACAAAAATCTAACCTGAATTTTATACATTATACTTTGTTTAAAATGAGAGGAAACTTTGAATGGCTAGGAATTTATACTGGGGGATCAAAGTAGTTTTTCAGAACTTTTATTTTTATTATAAATAAATCAAAAAAAGCTTTGGAGACACTTTTGAGCTCGCTGAATATTACTTTCAAAGGATATAAATTTGAGAAACATTAAAGGAACATTTATAAATAATAAATTACCATTATATACAGCCCACATCTATAAAATTTCTAGGGGAGGCCAGGCCTTTAAACAATATGCTTTTTCAATCTGATTTGTACAAAAGCAATTCTAATCATGCTCTGGCAAGAAACATTTGTTTACATTTTAATTGCATTTTCGATAACATTGAGTAAAAGCTAAAATGTATATTGCTCAAGAGTTATTGATCATTTGAATTTAATTTAATTTTTTCCAACAAGCAGTTTTGAGTGCCTGCTCCACCAGGAGAAGTGTGTGGCCGATGCTGCAGAAAGATAAATCGTGGCATCTGGGGGGAGATGCTTGGGGTCTATCTGAGCACGTGCACTGCCCTGCCCGTTCACCTTAGACTGCTTCAAACATGTTGTGCTGTGTAAGAGTATCAGAGTTGACTTCTAAGATGCTTATTACAGAATAGATAGATGATAGATAGATAGATAGATAGATAGATAGAATTTTCAAAGATAGAGGAAGTCTCACCAATACGTATTCCTTCCCCAGTATTTGACCATGAAGACTTGGTGCTCTTAGGAAATGACTTGCACAGACCAGTCATGCCACTCCCACATTAATCTTGCCCTAGAATCTCTTGCTGTATGCATTTCTTTGTGCTTCCAAATGCTCTGAAATACCTATTTCCCTCCTGCGGAGTGAAGATTATTTAACATTGTTTGTTGGGAGGGAGATAAAATTGAAGAGGTATGAAAGAATTGCATTCAGTAAAAGAACCTAGACCCCTTCATTTGAAGTTTGTTTTTAGCGGTATGTACCTGCTGGCATTGTTTGAGCAGAGGCCTGCCGGTATGAGGCAATTTTGAATGATGCCACTAAAATTGCTGGGGATGAGCCTAAGGGAATATTCCAGAAAAAAAAAGAAGAAGAAAAAGAAGGAGGAGAAGAAGAAAGTGAAGTGCTAGGGGGAATTAAATCCCTACTGAAAATTTCATCAATCTAATTAGATCAGCTCAGACTTTAATTACACTGAGAAACTTATAGCACTAAAAATTTGGAAGATGCTATGAGGCAGACGAGGTTCAGAAAATATCCTCTTATATAAGCATTTCTCCCACTGTGAAAAAATAGTTGCTTGCCACACACTGTCAGCGTGCTTCTCTGCCTTGTGTAGCGGTAACACTCTCCTTTCCACATGGTACCAGCATTAGCTCTGGGAAAGCTAATGGACTTCATGCAAACACCCCTTAATATCTGTCTTTCTTCTTTTGGACAAAAGAGAACTTCAGGTAAAGTGAAGGCTTCTCACTTTACCTACCTCTTCTGTGACAGGACGGCTCAGTAAATGGGGGTCCTCAGGTGCCCGCCTCTTCTCTTATTCCCCTCATCGCTCAGACAGTAGTAGAGTCCCTGTCATTTACTTGTAAGGACAACATCAATAGTGGAATTTGCATGTTAAGTTATTTTTCCAGGAACTGTAGAGGGTAAGGAGATGTTCACTGTGAATCATGAAACGTGGGAGGAAGGAGTACTTCTCTCGTTGGGAGATCTCTTGGTCTAGGCTGCAAAGTCAAGATTAAATACATTTCTTCCCAGATTTTCATTTCCTCCACTCTTTCTTGTTGGGGTTCCTGACGTCTAGAGACACTGTTTGCTTTCCCTCTCTTACAGTGTCGCCACTGTCTATATATTGGTAGGTAGCATTTTACAGTTTGTTTACATTGACCTTTCCACAGGCTTCGTTCCCTCTTTGGGGAAGAGACTTGCTTTACGCTTTCCCATCGCACTTCTTCCTAGACGTTTTCCATGCAGATCTGTATGTTTTTACTCATTGCTTTATTATATAACTAGGGGTAAATACTACCGTAATTATGTTTGGTAGAATGTCTCACTTGCACTAACCATTATAAGACTGGTTTTGTTAATTCCCCACCAAGTGAACAGGCTGCAAAACAAATGGACAAAACCACAAAGAATTCCTGTAATACAAGGACTCACACACTGGCTCTGGGCTGCCTTCCTAGAGGCAAGGTCTTGGCTTAGTGACTCATAAGAGAGCCTGGTTTTTAGACCAGCTGGAGAGGAAAGAAATTGGCCTGTAGTGTTTTGAGCAGTTCAGCTCCAGGACAAAAAAATAAATTTCTTCCATCGGATTTAAAACACAGAAGATGGCAGTTTGCTTTTAATACTCTAACAAGAAAGCAAGCTGTAGTTTGTGGGAATGTCAAAGAATTTGACAAATTCTCATGTGCCACTAACCTGATTTATTATAGGTTCTGCCTACTTTCTTTCAGATCTTGAAAATACGGAAATGTGTTTCTAGTCTTCTGCTGTAATAAAGTGTCATTACCAAAATGTAAAGCAGAGCTCAATGACCTTGACCTTCCTTTATTTACAGGACAGTAGACCACAGCTTTTTTTTTTAAAGTCATGAATCCTTTTATTTTAAGGGTATCTCCCCAAGAACCCATGTTAAGTAATAATAAATAATAATAATAATAACAAATAATTAGTAATAACATTCCCACTATGTAACCGAGGACCCCGAGATGTCAGCAGAACACATCCTCTCTCCAAATGGTAGGACTGGACCCTGACCTTGGTGTTTCATCCCTGAGTTGAGTACTCTTGGTGTAATAGTTGAGCACACTGCCTGAATCAGATCATCCAAATAAACTACAATGGAACAAACTCTGGTACCTAATCGTGCCTATGGTATACTAGGTGCTACACAAAGGGATATTAAAAGTCAGAGCTATTGCTGAAAAATTAAGGGAGTTAGTGTGTTCCAGAGTAGCACTAATTATATATTAAGCACTTTCTGTTTCCCATAATATCTACAACATCCAGTGAGTTACCTAATAAGCATGTGCCTAAGGTGATCAGCAACTGAGCAAAGTTAACAATTTAGTTTATAAAATAAATTAATGAAACTGTGTGAAATAATTTGGTATCTGATATTTCAAACATAGCAACAAGGGAGTCAGGAAAAACAGTGTGTGTCTCTGTGTGTGTGTACTTGTATCATTTTATTTTCAGTAGTGCTTTTATTAACCCTATACATAGAGGGGTGCACTATTACTTTTTCAGTGCTTTATATTCAAAGGTAATACTCCAGGCATGACAATAGATACAAATTACTGCTACCCCTTTTTTAACAAATGAGAATGTGGAGATAGAAGGTAACTGACTGACTATGTAACTGACCAAAGGGAAAACAGTTAGTCATTTACAGAGCCAAGATCTGAACCTGAATAACCTGACCTTTAGCTGGTAACTAATAACCCTTACCTTTATCCTTGCTCTATTTTCGTTTCTCTATTCATAATGTCTTGTTTCTCTTTCCTTGTTACCAGTACTTTTATAAAGTAAAATTATATGAAATGGACTTTACTGGAAATTTGAAAGGAAAGATACAGCAAAAAGGCAGCCTAGATTCCTAGGATGTCGGAAAAGGGAAGGTCTAAAGTGAAGGGGAAGAAGAGGAGCTATTTCAGTTAGCAAGCAAGAGCTATTAGGTGATCAGTTACATAGAAGCTTCCACTGGATTTTTTTTCTTACCAGTGTTCAAACTGGTACTGAGACGTTACCTCTGTCGTTCCCTTCTCTACTTTAGCAAGCAGCCTACATATACCTCCTCCTTTAAAGTCATAAACAAGGTAATTCTTATCCTCAATTTTTGTAGTCTGCAGTCAACCATATGAACAGGGATGCACACAAAACACATTGGGAAGAAGGGCTTTCTAGATTTCTATACAGTGTTGGCTTCATACATTGCTAAGTCTAAGTTTGCTCTGTGAACTATAGCCTTGGGGGCAAGGGAAATAATCAGCTGGGGCAGAAACTAGGCATTTTGTCATACATACTCCTCTTTGAGATTGAGTTCAGGGAGTCCCATCTGCTCAAGTCCCCAAGGAAGTGAAACTCAGCTCTTTAGTGTCTGCAAAGCATCTGCTGAGTCCATGCCTGGAATTCAGCTTTTGGACATAGCCACCTCCCTTTCCAGAGGACCCACAGATTTTTATTTCCCATCATTTCCAGCAGATGCCTCATAGCCTGGAACTATATCAGCAGTTGGCATAATGCATTATAGCACTTTCATATATCAAGCTAGCATAACATGCTTTGGTAGGGTGTTCAATGGCATTTTAATTTTGAGGACTTGATACACTTTATCGTATATGACATTTTCTAGCCCAGCAGAAAGCAGCAATGAATAATGTCTAAGACTGAACATTTCCTCTTAATTTCATTACCCACTGGAGTATGTGGTTTTAATTGCTCCATTTGCCTTAACACTTGCGTGTGTGCATTCAGTGAGTCAACATTAATCTCTCCCTGGGAGGCTCCGTCCTCAACACTGGGGACACAGAGGTGAGAGAACGCACGTAGGAATCTGGAAGAACAGCCTGACAAAGAAACAGAATGACAATACAGGCTCCTAGAGTAAAGTATAAAGATTGCTCCAGAAATAGAGCAGAAATTAAATAATTCTACTAGAGGAAATTAGTAACACTTTCAAAGAAAATGGTGCAGATTAATTTGAGTTAGCCTCTCTGCCTCTCTTTGCTCAGCTCTGTAATTGTCGTGATATTATAAGGGAATGAAGCGAAATGAATTAATTCCACTCTCAAAATTGGAAAAGATAGGAAAGAATAAATGGCGTGAAGGGTTAGAAAACACATTACAAAGAAAAAGAAAAGAAAAAGTCCCATATAAATACCCTGTACAAGTTTGTACTTTACCAAGTTTGAGCCATATTTTAAAAAGTCTAAAATTCATCCAGAACAAAGTAACTACTTTGAATTTCACTTCACTTCTATTATGAGATGATATACTCCTGTCTTTAGTTCTTTGGATCAAGTGCCATGTTTGGAGAAAATTATTCCTGTGAATGAATGGTAATTGGTCTTTATTCAGGAGAATCATCACCATTGAAACATTTAAGCCCTGGCTGGTGTAGCTCAGTGGATTGAGCGCGGGCCTGCGAACCACACGATCTCGGTTCGATTCCCAGTCAGGGCACATGCCTGGGTTGCAGGCCGGTTCCCTGCAGGGGACGCACGAGAGGCAACCATACATTGATGTTTCTCTCCCTCTCTCCTTTCCCCCCTTCCCCTCTAAAGATAAATAAATAATAAAATATTTGATTAAAAAAAAGACTTCAAAATTTTAAAAAAAGAAACATTTAAAACAAATTAATTACTTTGAAATGAAAATACTACTGTTACCATTGAGAAGCATGTGACTTACATAATAAGAAAGTGAGATTCACATCCTTATTGAGTAAATATTCTATGCACAGGGACACTGACGACCCTGGGTGTTAGGTTCAGTTCCACGTGTGTGACATGAGTCTGCAGCAGGCTCTGTGGGAAGGGCCAGAATGTGAGGTAAATAAGTTAACATAGGCCATCTCATCGAGGCCATGACAAAATGATTGTTCTTCAAACATATGTATTACACTTCCTGAGCCTAAGTTTCTAAACAGAAATGAAATGGACGTGATGGCAACTATTTGTAGATTGATACCACATTAAATTAGATCAAGTAATATATATGTATTTGGAATCGCAATGTGCCATTCATATCCTGGTTCGCATCCTTGGTCATTTTGTGACCTGAGGAAAGTTGTTTCATAGTTTCTGTGCGTTAATTGTCTTCCCTGCAAAGGAGGAAGTCAGCCTATGTGACCAGTGTAGTGCCTGGTATACTGTAATATTTTAGTTGTGGTGACCATTAGCTGCAGTCGTAACACAGACAGGGGCTGCTTCGTGGACACGTGAACTATACAGATAGTCACACGGGGCCCCAGTCACAGAAGAGCCCTGCTCTTGGGTTAATATCCTCCTATTGTCATCTTGAAATTCTTAATAACTTTTGGACAAAGACTCCCTCATTTTCATTTTGCACCAGGCCCTACAAAGCATGACGATTGTCTTGATTGCAGACGAGTGTGAGATGTTGCTTCCATTATATTATTTGAAAAGTTATCTAAATTTCTAAGGGCTTTGTGAGGAAAGTGGATAAACTTGGAGATAACAAAGGATTTGTAACATCACTGAAACCGTATCACTGATGTGTAAAGGACGCAGAAGGAGCCCGTGTATGAGCTCTAAGCCCAGTGTGCTTTCCTTGTCTGTTCTCCTAAATCATGATAGCCACTGCCCAATGTGTCAAAAACTTGTAAAGGTGATTGAGAAACAGAACTTTTAGTAAAAACATGGGTTATCATTTTAAGGAACAAAATTAGAAATAGTCACTCAGTTTTTATAGCTCAAATACAAATAATTTTATTTGCTTTTTAAGGATGCTGTCATTATCATCGGATTTCAATTAACATTATTTTTCAAAATTAATTGCTAAAGCCCTGACCAGTGTGGCTCAGTTGATTGGGCGTCATCCCCCAAAGCAGAGGGTCTCTGGTGGAGTTCCTGGTTGCAGCAGTGTGCCTGGGTTTCCGGGTTCGGTGCCCAGTAGGCAAGCGGCAGCTAATCTGTGTTCCTCTCTTACACTGATATTGCTCACCCTCTCTTTCTCCTGCCCATCCCCTCTACTTAAAATAAGTAAATAAATAAAGTATTAAAACAAGACAAAACAAAAAACCAAAATTAATTGCTATCTTTCCTGCCTGTACTCACTACCTGTAGACCAAGTAGAATCTCATATGTGAGACTTAAATGTTTGTTTGAAAGAGTAAACCCATTTTATCCTCTAACATTTTCTTCCCAAAGGTCTCTAGGATGAAAGGTGTCATAATCAATGATTGAAATCCAACTTTTCCTAGCATTACTGTTCCTATTTAATAATTATTTGATTTATTATATGTGAACTCAATTTTAAAGTTATTTATATTAGAACAATTTCTAAACAATGACATACAACTAAGAGGTGTAGTTTTTAGGGAGTGAAAGGGAAGAAAGCCCACCCACAGCTTGTAGCCCACTCAGGGATTTACTAATCAAGGTGTGGCCTCTGGACCAGTAGCATCAACATTACCTGGGTGCTTGTCAGATGAAAAACCTCAAGCCCCTCCCCAGATCTACTGAATCACAATATACATTTTAATAAGCTCTCCTGGTGATTTTTGCGTGCAAATGAAACTCACTGAGCTGGAGCACACCTCAACAACCATATTGTATTGACATCATTGACTCTAAGATGCACAATTATGTTATGAATCACTAAACATTGCCAATTAACTTAGGCTAGAATGCACGTCAGTTTCAATTCAGATCTGGGTTTTGGAAATATTAAAATATGAAACGTAGTGCAGCTTAGTAGCTCAGTAGTGACTCTGAGGCTTACGGCCAGAGCCTCGGCGCCTCAAAGTGCCAAGGACCCACAGAAACTCTGCCAGGCTCTGCTCCCTCCAGGCCCCTGGGTGGGCTCAGCCTCCTTTTCCAGAGATGAGCGTCGGGATCTTCCCACCTGAGCACGCGGAGGGCAGGCACATTAGCCACCGAGACAGGACAGCACGGGCAGAGCCAAATCCTGTCACCGTCCACATGCAGAGGCATCTACCATCTTGGGATGGTGTGCACTTACTACCCAAGCATGAAGCTTTTGTTTCTGAAATATAGGAAACTAAGCCCATAACTATTAGAGTGAAACGCTTGTATGTTTGAATCATTTGAAGCTAGGTCCTCTAACCTTTGTTTGATTTTTAGAGTAGTGCTTTCATAGCAAAATTCTTTCCCATGCCAAAATGCTGAAAATCACCATGTGCTGGTTTACTTGGGTTCGTTATCATTTCTACACGGTAATATTTCCATGCTGAATTCCATATATACTCATGTAGGCCAGGATTTACAAAGGATTATTGTACTGCTAACTTAAACGGATTTATTTTTGCTTATTTATATTTTAGAAACTTAGTAATATAATAGGTTATGCCCTAAAGAAAGTAAACTCTTCCTTGGGTATAAATTAGACAGTTGGGGAATTGAGGTGTCAAGAGATCATTTAGGAAAATACTGCTTCCACAACAAGAATTTTAATCAAGAGCCCCCTAGAGGCAGCTAACAAGTATGGCACCTCTCTAAACTGAAAGACTCAGACTCAAATTTTTTTGGTGATTAGATGAACAAAGACATGCTTTTAACTGACATAATGGGAAGACCATTAGTCCCAGGAAAAGTATGAAGTGTGCACTATATGATGTTTATAAAAAGGCAACTCTGTTAGAAACAAATGTGGCTGCAGACTTTGTAGTAGAAGAAAACGGTATCACAGAGTCCCTCAAAATCTCTTTAGTATACTAGTATTTTAATGACATTTTATATTTTCCCCACTATCTTCCCCTAAACTCAAGTCATAATTAGAACCTACTTATTCTTGAAAATATATTCAAACTAATTTTTTTTAAATATTTTATTCATTTATCTTTAGAGGGGAAGGGAAGGAGAGAGGGAGAGAAACATCAATGTATGGTTGCCCTTCGTGGGTCCCCTGCTGGGAACTGGCCTGCAGGGAACTGGTTTGCAACCCAGGCATGTGCCCTGACTGGGAATCGAACCGCGATTGTCTGGTTCGCAGGCCCGCGCTCAGTCCACTGAGCCACACCAGCCAGGTAATTTTTGTTTTTATTAGATTACAATAACACTGAAAATATCACCACTTACCTCTAGCCCTACCACCCAGAAAAATGCAACCTTTCTTCTTCATACTATTTTACTTGTACTTTAAAAAATATTTTATTTATTTATACTTAGAGAGAGGAGAAGGGAGGGAGAAATAGAGGAAGAGAACTATCAATGTGTGGTTACCTCTCACATGCCCCCCACTGGGGACCTGGTCCACAACCCAGGAATATGCCCTGACTGGGAATTGAACTGGTCACCCTTTGGTTCACAGACCAGCACTCAATCCACTGAACCATATAAGCCAGGACTTACTTGCACTTTTAATAAAGTCTTTCTTTGGAAGCAATAACATTTAAAGTGAGTAACCCAGAAGTGTGATTTAAGTAATAGAAAAGATTTTTGCATTATTAGTTTTTTCTTTAAGTAGCACTTATGATCCCTGAGAAACATTTTTAATTTTTTTATTTATTCACTAAGCCAAGCCATCAGTGAGTAACAACTATGTCTCAAGCAGTAAGTAGATGCTGGATTTACAAATATGGTTAATTTGCATTGCTTTGGCCAGATTCTGAAGACAGAAGAAAAAAAATATAAAAATGAATTTCAAAGCCTTAATGCAACACAACAAAAATGTATTCAATGGCCACCATGAAATGGGTCTGCGCTAAATGCTACATGAGGATAGCAAAAGAATAAATCATGTTACCAAGAAACAAAGACATAAGCAATTAGTATCCTTATTCTCTCGTTCTACCTCAGTATATATGCATCACTGTCACAGCACTTGGTGCTACTATAATTTAAGTGTCCTGGTGTTTGAGAATGGTGCTTTCTCAAGAAGGTAAGTCCTAGCACCCTAAGATATCTAGTGTATGTTGTAGTGCTTGTTACATGTCATCCTCGGGAGAACTGAGAAAATAGTTACTCAGGTAAGTTATTTTGTGTTCTGTGATTCAGATTAGGATGCTAGTTTAAAGAAGCTGGATGATGATTTTCTCGATACCAGGGATTGTGATCGTTATTTATTTAGTGCTAGAACCTGAGGCTTAGCTGGCGCTCTGTAACTCTTGAGTAGATTTCATTATAATTACACTCAGGAGAGATAAATTCTATAACAAAGAAGTATGTTCCAGTCTAAGGCAACACAGTATATAGATGGCAGTCAAAAACATCCAGAAAGGCTTTCCCAAGGGGTATATTTGATCTTGACATTGAAAGTAAAGCAGTACATCTCTAAGAGAACAAGAATGTGAGATACGAAGTTGAGGCAGACAACAAGTGGGAGGGAAGGCTTGGTCGTTGGAGAATGCACCATGTCCAGGAGATGCTTGGGGTCGGTCAGTGTGCCTAGGGAAAGGATGCTTGGAGGAGAGGTAGATGGTGATCAAAATTGGAGGAAATGATGTTGAATGTGAATAAAACGATGACAGCTTCAATATGTGAAAAGTTTGTGTATGGGAATTACCTGAGAGTTTAATAACCAGCAGATTCCTTGTCCCCACAGTGTCTAATTTTGTAGCAGACCTGCATTTTTAACAAACTTTTAACACGATACAATTGTGTGCGATGCAGAAACTTTAACAAAGGCTGCTGTTTGTTGTAAGGCGCCATAGAGATTTCCAGAAAGGTCTGTGATAGGGACAGAATTTCCTAGGAATAAAGGATCAAAGAGACCGAAGCCTCCAGGTTAAAAAAAATGGAAATAGATCAAGGTAGAGCTGTTAAGGGTTGAGCTAGGACAGAAGAGGAATAGAAAATACTTCAGGGGTAGAATCAACATGCCTTGGTGAGTGTTGGAAAGGATAAAGAACATCAACACAAGAAAAAGCTACATATTTCTATGCAAACAAAGCAATAAAATCAGTTATTATTCTTCAAAACAGAGTTAAAGGGAATCGGGAGCAGAAGTGGTGGGAAGCACAAAGGGAGTCAGGGAAGTGGTTTCCTGAAGCGCAGCTTGGGTTACCTGATGCAGGACTCTGAAAGCTGGCTGATGCATGTGAGGTGTAACCCAATGCATTCTCCTTAGCCCCTGTGAGCTCCAGGTTTCTCATCTGTCCAGTGAAGGGATTTAGCTTTGTATACTTTAAGGTAAAATTGTAAAATTTGACTTCTGAGGTAATAGACTTACTGTGGTAGTGGTTGCAAATGCAGAAACATAGTTTTTATATAAAGCTATGTTAAAGAACTTTCTTAAAAGTTAACCAGCCAAAGAAGTTCTAACATATCATTCTGAGTGACTTCATTATCCTCGGAAGCTAAGAATTTTCCAGAGCCACCACTGCTTTAATCACCAAAAACAAAACAATAAAATCCTCCTAAAATGTAGGGGGAAATCCGGCTTTAGGGCTGGACTCCATTCAAGAACAGAAATAAGGAACGAGGAGTCATGTCTGCTGTTGGTCTAAAGGATCAGGTACTAACAGTGTGTCAGTGTGGGAGGGAGTGAGGGCAGTGAAGAAGGTGGTGGGATGCAATAGGTACTTCCTCTTACTCTCTGGATCATGAGAGGCTGTTTCCTTCTTTGCCAGATTCCATGTTTTCTTTTATTCTATTAAAAATAGAAAATATATCTGAAACTTCAGTAATTTCAGGAGGAAGGAAGGAAGGAAGGAAGGAAGGAAGGAAGGAAGGAAGGAAGGAAGGAAGGAAGGGAGGAAGTACAAAGGGAGTAAGGGAAGTGGCTTCCTGAAAGGCCGCTTCCCTGCCTTTCAGGAAGAGAGGAAGGAGGGAAGGAAAGAGAGAAAGGGAAAGAGGGAGAGAGTGCAAAAGAGACAAAACCTTTTTTTTTGTAATTTATTTAATTATTGTTCAAGTACAGTTTTCTGTTTTTTACTCCCATCCCAGCCCACCCCCCAGTGCTCTCCACCTCCCTCCCATTTCCACCCCCCTTAGTTGTTGTCCATGTGTCCTTTATACTAGTTCCTGTAAATCCTTCCCCTTTTTCCCCTGAAATTCCCTCCCCTCTCCCCTCTGGTCACTGTCCCCCTGTTCTCTATTTCAGTGTCTTTGTTTTTATTTTGCTTGCTTGTTTGTTTTCATTGTTTAGGTTCCTGTTAAAGGTGAGATCATATGCTATTTGTCTTTCACCGCCTGGCTTATTTCACTCAGCATAATACTTTTCAGTTCCCTCCATGCTGTTGCAAAGGGTAGGAGCTCCTTTCTTTCTGCTGCATAGAATTCCATTGTGTGTATGTATCATAATTTTTTGATCCATTCATTTACTGACGGGCACCCAGGTTGCGTCCAGCTCTTGGCTATTGTAAATTGTGCTCTATGAACGTTGGGGTGCATGGGTTCTTTTGGATTGGTGTTTTTAGTGTTCTTAAGATATAATCCCAGCAGTGGAATTGCTGGGTCAAAAGGCAGGTCGATTTTTATTTTTCTGAGAAAATTCCATACTGTTTTCCATAATGGTTGTACCAGTCTGCAATCCCACCAACAGTGAATTAGGGTCCCCTCTTCTCCACAACCTCTCTGACACTTGTTTATTTGTTGCTTTGTTTATAATGGCCATTCTGACCAGTGTAAAGTGGTATCTCATTTTGGTTTTAGTTTGCATCTCTCTGATAGCTAGTGATATTGAGCATCTTTTCATGTATCCCTGGATCTTCTGTATGTCCTCCTTGGAGAAATGTCTGTTCAAATCCTTTGCCCACTTTTTAATTGGGTTGCTGAGACAGAACTTTTTGATAATCCTCTTTCTTAGTGGGAAAAATAAGGTACAATTCAAAATAAAAGCAACTATAAGAAGGTGCATGATGATTAAAAAATTGAATCATGAAAAGATCTTTAAAAGTAAACATAATTATAACTTGAATATAAGGGATGTCAATGGGACTTGAAAGAAACAATGAAATTAGGAGGCATGATTTAATCTAGCCTTTAGCGGAGTGTTCCCAGATGCCAAATCTTGGAAGATGTTCACTCTCTCTTTTTTGTTTATAAACCTGAGGTGTTACAGTTTTTGATTTGGGCCTGAGATCTCATGCCCAATATAGCGTATGTGTCATTATCTGTATTATCTGTGCCACCTAGTTGATAAATTTCCCAAATCTGGATGAAATATTATTGTATTTGTTAAATCTTCACCATTCAGACTCCCAGCCTTTTCCATAAGACTATGAGATTTTAAAGATAAAGAAAATGTGGAAACAGTTTTCTTTAGAACAAAGAGACATGTGTCGGCCACATGCTTAGCCACTGGTAGAGCTGGGTAGAGAAATAGGTCTTACGATTCTTGCTCCAGACTTTTTACAGTAGAACTCCCTTCATCAGCTTCTGTATTGTTATTGATTCGTTCTGTGGTGTTGTGTAACCAGTGAACTAGGCAGATATCAAAGATGTCATGTCACAGTTGTTTTCTGATTTCTGTTTGACTAACAAATTGCCTCAGAACAAAGAAGGAGGTAAACCTGTCTTGTGCGACAGTATGTTTCATGGCATTTTGTACACTCTGACCTGTAATGTGGGGGGCAGACATGACAACACTCACTGCATTCAAGTGGTGTTTAAATCCTCCAGGTCAGCCCGCTACACACCTCACTGAAGTCCAGTTCAAACAGGTGTTAGTGCATAGTAAAATTATCATGAAATGTTTTAAATATGTAGGGTTCATTTCAAATATCTGACTTTTTTTTACCACTCTTTCCACTTTTAAGCACTTTGCAAGGTGAGTATTTGGGGCCTTCTTGAATACCTGACTTTCTTAGAATTGCTTTGCAACAGTCAACATCGTGATTTCTGAGAGTAAATTTCATAATCATTTCAGTTGACTCAAGCTTTTGACATACTATATTTAACACTGTTCATCAGGATTTCTGTTGTTCCAGTAGCATCCTAAAACCTATTTCTAGCATGCATGTCAAACCTGAAGTCACACTGTTTGAAGGAAAGATGTAAGAGTTAAATTTTCCAATGCTTAAGCATGCTGGATCTATGTAGCACTCTGATTTAATTTGCTTACGACTTCTTTCTGAGGTCACCCTGCTATTTCATAACATAAAATATTAACAGAAGGAAATACTGTAGTGTATGTGATAGTGGTTAGGAAAAAATTTCTCTGTTCACACATGTGGGGAAAACTAAGGCATCGCGAGATTGACTTCTCCTAAGTGGTTTTTTTGGTAAATATGTCTGTAATAAGTTGAGTATCCTTGGTGTATTTGATATATTCAATGATATCTTCAGTTTTAACAAACTAATAATCATGTTGGTAGACTCATTCATAATATTGCCCAATATTTCCCCTAGCTGAAATTTTCATTCACAGATAAACTTAGAGTGTGAAAAGTCATTTTTCCATTGCCAGGTTTTTAAATGTCAGAATATTTTTGTCATTTTTCTCTTTTCTTATTCTTACCAGAACTGTAATGACCACACGATTCTCCAGGTATCTCTCAAATTAACTTTGATTTTCTTGTTTGTAATCATGTAACAAAAATGTTTTTTAAGCGGTGATGGACAGAAGTCACACTTTAGTTATTCCTCTATACGCTTCACTTCTAAGTAAAGTTATGAGCTTTTGCATGACCCATAGAACACATCCTTCACATTTAATACTATTCTTAAACTCAAAAAGCAAATCTTAGCATTTTTCACTTAGAAGTTTCCCCTCCCCCAATTTTCAGTCTCCAATCATAGCCAAATGCTGCAGGGTATACAACGTCTGTCACTCGAGGGATATAACTATGATTAAGTAATAGAACTCTAATTAAGCAATTACATGATGTGAGTTCTTATCAGTTTCAGAAGGAAATAGTTCCGTTTTTTTAAGCTTTCAACAGCATTTTGTATGTGAGCAGTTCTTCTTGCTTCAGAAGTCAGGTGCACCCCTTCTAAATTATTTTTTGTTACTAATTTCATCTAAAACCGTCTAGGTGATTGGCAACAGTACTTTCGTATAAAGGAGCCAGTCTGCTTTCCTCCATTTGGTTGACAATGGTATCTCCCATTTTCTGATACGCTTTTCTGCTTTCCTTCAATTAGGTCTGTAGCTATTGAGATGACTGAAATCCGACCCACCAACTGACAAAACAATTATTCACCCTTTTCACCCTGTTTAAAATGCATTGAGTTTCTATCCACAACTGGAATTATAATGCATTTTCTAGGTTCTTACAGAAAACATCAAAACATTTCTGATGAGTTCCTTTTCATCAATTGCTACTACTTCAACCCCAATTAGCAAGACAAATCCTCCAATCATGTATTCTCTATTCTGGTGAAGAAATTATTACTTGGTTTCTGGGATGTTGACTCACAGGACTTTCAGTGAAGCCTATTTGCTCTGAACCGCTTCTCTTTCTTACTTCTCCTTCTCTCAAAATTCTTCTTTTATATAGTACCTTCCTCCCCACCCCCCAGTCTTTGAAAAAGCATTGCCAGGTATGTTTTTTTAATACATCATAATTTTTAAATCAAGAATGTTTATTGAGTATATTGCACTTAATATCGTGTAAGATATTCACAAAGTAGCCCTGAAATAAGTTATCATCGTATTGGGAGATCATATTTCAAAAGGTAAACATACCTATGTATTCCTCCAGTAGTTAGTGACCACTTGCTAAAGGTTTATTGTCTTCAGAGCCCTGTGGTTTATGGGATTTGGTTAGCTCTGAATCCCACGTCTTAGTGAGCTTGCACCCTGAGAATGAGATGGTTTGTCATGAGAATTTTGGAGGAGCGCACGCAGCCTAGGATTTTATTTCAATGTGACATTGGGCAGCTGAGTTGCATTCTCTGTTCTTCGGTTTCCTCGTCACCTAGTTTGTAAAGTAGAAATGTACAAGTACCTACCTCCCAAGGTATTTGTAAGAATTAAATGAGACTGTTAATGTGCCTTTAAACGACATAGAGTTGGGGTCAGAGCTGACAGCATGTACATGGCTGGTGCAAGCAGATTAGGGCTAATTATTGTCTGTGATTTTTTTTTTCTTTTTAAGGAGATGGCTAGGAAAGCTAAGCAACTTGTCCGTAGTTTCATTCTGTTAGTAGGTTGAACAAAGACTCAAAGCAGTTCAGGATTATTCTGAAACCCATTTCAGGGCAATGGCTGGAAGAGTTTTGGATAAAGCCAGGAAAATGAGTTTTGTTGTAGGCATTTATTTGTTCACAAATTCACATGGAGCAGGTGTTAAAGCTTGGGGAATGGACACGCTCATTGGAAACACAAGAGGAGTGATGGGACACTGAGTCATTTATTTGTTCCGACAAACATCTGCCGAACTGAGCTCTGTGCTCAGTGTGTGCTGGATGGCCCTAAGCAGAGAGCAAGGAAACCTGTTTCTGTAGTGCCTAAAAGTTTGGCAGAGAGGTTCATCTGCTGCTACGGCATACAGGACACATGCACAAGAGAGAGATTAGGAGCCACTCACATGGAGGAGGTATTGAAGATTTGAAAATCAACGTGCCCGTCTGGGAAGGTAATGAGGAGAGAGAGGAGAATGGAACCACCAGAACTTGAGAATGTCCTACATAAGGAAATAAAGGCAGGGAGAAAAGACAGGGAAGGGAAGAGGTCAGAAGGAAGGAATGGATTTCTGTGTCTGTGGCAGTAATTTAAGGGCAGTTAAGACCATAGGAGGCATCGTTTGAGAGGGGGCCTTAAAACTGGAGTTAGAGTTGGTTCTTGCAAGTTGGTTCTCAGTCTGCTGTAGCAGACCAGAAAGACCAAGCACCTGCTGACACGCCAGCCACAGGTTTGGGGGATTGTGGTATGGCTGGAGGGTTATTCTCTTCCGAGATAGCCAGGACAGTGACTCAAATCCAGCCCAGGACAGCACGTGGGACTTTGCTCACTAAAAAACATGCCCTGGGAAATTCCCCAGAGGCTTCCTAAAGACCCGCAGAGCAACGGGACAGGAATTTTCTTCCATACATCCTAGGGAAATTCCTACCACAATGTCCTGGGTAGGGAGGACCCCTAAAGGCTGACAGGCCAGGTGGGCAGATGGGTCGCTCCTCCCAGGGAAAACCCAAGAAGCTCACCATCTGTTCTGCTGGACACAAAGCTTTTGCTCTGCATTTTTGACCTGGCTGAGTCCTTTCTTCCAGTACATGTGGTGAAATTGTTTACATCTCCACAGCATCCCAGTCCAGGCGCAATGGAAGAGAGGAGAGAAAGGGTCCGGAGTTAAACACGTCTGTATTCCAATCCAGAGTCCAGCATTACTAGTAAATGGCACAGCCTCTTTGAATGTGAGTGTTTTGTGTAAGGGGAGAGGTAACATAAAGCTGTTTTGACCATTTGAAATGGTGTATATCAACATAGAAATGCGTAGAAGATGATCCAAGAAATAGTAGCATTTTTCCGTTGCATGGCACATATTATGAACATCAGTAACAACTATAATGAGTAATAGGGAAAATCTGAGACAGAACAAGGCTCTGAGCAAAGGTGATGAGGACAGCTCTGAAGATAAAAGAAGTTAGGGAAAATGTGAATGGTGAAGAGATAGAAGCAGTATTTTTTTGTAAGAGGCAGTGAGCAGAGGAGAGAGATAGACTATTGCCGGAAGAAATCAAATGCTGAAAGGAAGTTGCTAACTCCTGATCATAACTATGAAATCGAAACAAATCCAAAAATTAGTTTCAATCTAGATGGGAATAAATATGCTTTTGAAAAAATTTGTTTTCTTATAGGAAATCACTTACAAGAATTTTAGGGAGCCATTGAAAGAGAGACATTGAAAATGCTGAAAAGAAAATAGCTTCTATAGCGTGTTGTTTATTCTTATTTTATAGCCTTTGTTTACTTTTGCATTGTTTTGGCATGTTGGCCCTTATTTCTCCATGCAGTGGCAGGTTGGAGGAGAACTATGAAGGAGCACAAATAATCATAGCCAGGGAAATTAAAATGGTGTTTGGCTTTAAGCCCTCACTTGAAAAACTAGCTGAGCTGCCTAGCTCCTCATGTCCTCCCTCCCAATGGCAGAATTCCAAGCCTTCTGTGAGGCCGCCTTTCCAGGCTCCCCAGGGCCGCCATGGGTGCTGTGCTTTGATCTGTTGCATTAATCTTACATCTGTCTACCGGGGAGAATTGTTCACACTTGAGTCTCAAATGCTGACCCTGGCACCCTTGCTAAGCTATTAATGTTCTTCTAGTTTTCATCTGTGATTCACTGCTTGCCTCACTTACAGCAGAGGGTGAGCACTGGGGTGCAGTAGGCTGGGGTGGCCCTCTTTTCTGTTATAGCCCATACATCATTATCTAGGAATTTGGACATGCACCCCCTGCAAAAAAAAGTTTGCCCTCAAATAATTTCTTATATCTCGAATAAATTTATAAGATACCCAATTCCTTCCTGCTTTCAAAAGTCATAACAAATTTTATCTCGTATCAGATCACAGCCTACAAAAGCATTTCTCTTTGTTGAATGTCTTACACTCAGGTTATGAGGGTCTTGCCATCATTCTCGAAGTCCTCTGTATATTTTATTCCAGGTGGTCAGTAGGGCCCCATTAAAATACCCACCTGGGGCTTTATCTCCCTAACATGCCAGAATTTCCAAGCTGGATGTGAAAGTTAGACCCCCATTCTGGTGCTTCATTAGTGTTTTTGTTGGTTTTTTCAGAGCAGAGGTCTTCTCTTACTCATTATAAAGCTGTTCCTAGTGCTTGGAGAGTGGCTTGGGCATAGGCATAAAATATAGATCTCTTGCAAAAATGAATGAATGAATTGGACCTAGAGCGGTACAGAGGGGTTGGCCATAGGCAGTATGAGACTCCTCCCTAACGCTGAGACAGAATGGGAGGAAGAAGGGATGATGACCCCCTGGAGAAAGATGGAGAGAAGAAAGATAAAGCCCCCAGGTTCAGTACCTTGTTTTTCATTTGCCCCCCCCCCCCAGAATTTAGGTCGTGTTAGACTGAATAGAATCAAAGAAAACACATAAACATAAATCATTTCTCCAGTTGATGAAGTAGTGCACAGCCCATTGAACTATTTCTGTGGGTCTTCAGAGAGACATTCCTCAGCCTCTTCCCTCCAACCTCAGCTTTGCACTAGAAGGCTTTACTCTTTGGCTTAATGAATCTTTTTATCACAGCACACATTACCATGTTCGATATAGTTACCAGAGGGTCTGTCTCCATGCCTAATAATCTGGAGGAATGACTCCCCTCGTGACTCTCCCACACTGATGTGTATAGGTGTTGAAGACTGCCAGTCAGTCCCAATGTGTAGTTTGACTTTTAGGACAAAGGAATTCATTGACATGTGAGTAGAGTTTCAATTTGTATAGCTATGATCACATGTCCTGATTTACAATGATATCAAATAGAAAATAAAAATTAAGAAAATTTAAACATACGTTTATAAATGCAAATGCATTTCATTAGTTTGGAAATATCTTTAGATGTGATATGTGGTAACTTATATTGTTTCAGACTGCTAATTTTAAAGAAGTCACTATTTATCAATATGTTTTCTTTTCACAATTTTTACCTGTTTTAATCTTTTCATGGGTGGGTGTGCTAAGTGTTTCGTTGTCATACAATTTCAAGTGTATGATAATATTTACTTTTTTAAATGTTTCTAATAGATGTTATGTTTTCCCCAATAATTTTTTCAACAGCATATATGTGTTGGGTATCCATGTTTGCCATTTAAAATATTTTGTTCATCTTTAAAACATGGCCAAAACACATAGAAGTTACTAAATATGTCGAGAATTTTGGTTGCTGTTCCTTTTGGAAGGCATCACATACAGTGTCATTGTCCAGTGAACACACAGAATCTATTCTGTTAGTGCCGTAGGCCGTAGGTATTGGATCTATCCCTACCCCAGAATGTGTTGTGTTTGAATTTATTTGATTCGTAAAATGTTTTTCTTTCTGCCATCTAAATTTTCTCATTTTCTGAGTTATTTTTTTAAATTGATGGTATTGCTATTAAAGATAAAAGTTCAATGCCATACCATATTCTTTATACTACACAGCTTATATATCTCTTTAAAAAATAGAGGCAATGTGGGAGAAAGCTACACACTTATAAACTCAGGAGCCTTTAAGTTTATCCTACTGAACTAAACTAAGTTTATCCTACTAAACTACTCTACTGGGCCTGGGCAACGCAGGCTCCATGGGTTCATCTGTGACCCACTTGTCTCTGCAAAAGCACTGAGGTAGAGCTGGGCTGATTGGAATGAAGAAAATGTACTTTTCATCACCTTTTGGGTATTCACAGAAAAGGGAACGTTTTAGTAATGCTACCACGGCAGTTATTCACCTACCCATGTTTAAGTTTACAAGATCCACAAGAAAGCACATGACGAGAAGCCGCTGGCCCTGTCCAGATAGACAGCACGGACAGTCGGGTGTGAGAGGACGCCATCTGCAGTGAGGAGCGCCAGGCCTCAGGCTTGAGTGTGCTCGTGTGACCTGGCCAGGGGCTCTTTAGCACTGGCAGCCCTTGATCAATACATTGATTTTTATCCATTTGGCACGGATGCCTTCCGAAGTGAAGTGCTCCAGGAAACTGATCTGCTTCCCCTCTTCAGGGCAAGCTTCCTGCTGCCAGCATTTGCATACCAGTTTCGTCCTTTGCACTTGGATGAAAAATGTCCCCCCATGTTCTCTCCCTTAATCCTCCTGTCACCACATGCCCACCACACACAGGTGTCTCTCATGCAGAGCATCCTTTCTGCTGAACTAGATTCCTGTTTAAAAAAGTGTCAAGAGTTGAGCTTGACAACCATGACAGATGACACATTCTTTATAGGTGGAGAGCGTCTATGCTCTGAAGTCTGTAGCTCGCCCCACCCTGGTGAACGAGAGAACCCAAGGAGTTCCAGAAGTCTTCTGGCTTTTTGCTTCCTGAGCCCGGAGCGAGCTCTATTTCCAAAGTTACCTCCCCTGATTCCATTACCTCCACAAGCTCAGAGAGCTCTGCTGCTCTGTTGCTTTTGGAACTTCTCTTTCTCCTCATAGAGGCTGTCTCAGCTCATGTACTCACCTCCTACGTGTAGGAAGAAGCATGATCCACTATCTCCTTCTGCAGTGTGCAAAGCGCACTAGCTGGCAGTTGATGTACTGGATCCACAGCTTCGGGTATCATTTGCTCTTGCCCTTGCAAACTCTGGAATTTGACTACTGGGGTTTCAAATCTGGCTTTAATGCTTAATGCTGTGCGGCATGGACATGTTTCTTTATTCTTTCTTGAAAATAGAAGCAGTAAGAGTAATTATAGTAGCTAGCAGGCAGGACTTACGGTAAATGAGGTGCTACATTCTAAATGGTTAGCTCAGTGATTGGCACAGGGTAGGTGATCACTAAACTGTAGATGTTTTTCTTATCCCCTCCTTTATTATGTGTTCTTGGAGCTTCACTGCCAGGGGCGGGGTTGGAAAAGATTCCATGGCCTGCTTAACCAAGGTTGAAATTTGGATCCAGCACACGAACTGTTTGAGATCCATACAAAGGGCTTCAGAAACCTCAGACATGTAGTAATTATGTGGGAATGAAGCTTAATAGCCAAGGGAAGGAAGCCAAGACTGAAGCTTCACTGAAGAGCGCTTGACTTGTATTTAACAGGCGGATGGAGGTGTGTTTGCAGCATCTGCCGGGGGATGAAAAAGATGCGCTCTCCCAGCTAGTGGACTCCCTCTTCTCCAACGCACCATGGAGACCTTGCTGACACCAGCCCCCTTAAGAGTGCTGGAATGCAGGGGAGAATCATAACAGCAGGGAAGGGAACTACAGTAAGATTCAGTGAAATGTTAAGGGGTAAGGAAATCATAGGCATTGTGATGACTAAAACTAGACAGTCCAGAACTTCCTTGGACCTACATTTCTTATGTCATCGCCATCTATGCCATACCTTCTCCTTTCTGTACATTGTCATCTATTCTTCCTTAAGGGAGGGCCTGACTCAAATGTGTAAGTGTGTTTGTGTGTCCTAGAGTCTTCCTTGCCTGTCCCATTTATGAAAAGAGAGATGGCCCCAGACTCTTACACTAAATAGCACTTCCTACCTTATGTACTTATTATTTTTCCTTTAGTCATTCATCAGAGATTTATTATGCACTTACTATATGCAAGGAATGAAGTTCAGAGCTGGGAATAAAATGTGGAACAAACTTCCACCCCTGACCTCAGAGAGCTGGTTCTGCCTTATGTCTTATCTCCCTACCAGATTGATAGTTGACCCCCTGGAATCCTGGAATGCTGTGGATGGACACGGTCTTTGCTTCTTTCAGCACATTAATCGCTAGCATCTATACAGATTTTTCAGCCATTATGTCAAAAGTATTCATGCAGAGCAGAGGCTTCAGTGGAGGGGGTCACGTTTAGTGCAGGACATTCTCGCTTCAGGAGAGGGAGTTAGAGTGTTAGGTAGAGTGAGCCAAGGCTGTGAGCACCCAGAGTGTGCTGAGCTCAGGCTGGTTGTCCAGGGGATGCCTCTAATCTCCCATGCTCTGGATGGTCAGGAATGAAAAAAGAGTTCCGATCGTGGGAACAGCTATGCCTGCTAATAGAATACTCTGGATTGTTTTATAGATACACTAACTTTGCAGAAAGTAGTTTATAAATGATATGATAAAGAACCGGCACTTCATGGAGCTTCTTGAAACAGTGCCTGTTTTGTACAAACACATTTCATGTTTACAACAGAGTAAGATTCCACTTTTTAAAAATAAATACAAACTTGATTAAATCTGCAGTTGAGAACTTACCTAATAGTTCCATTTGAAAAGTGCATGTAAGCAAATGATTAAAAAAAAAACTAACATCCCTGGCTGGTGTAGCTCAGTGGATTGAGCACAGGCTGTGAACTACAGGGTCACCAGTTCGATTCCCGGTCAGGGCACACGCCTGGGTTGCAGGCCAGGTTGCCAGCGTGGGCCACATGAGAGGCAACCACACATTGATGTTTCTCTAACTCTCTCCTTCCCTTCCCCTCTCTGTAAAAATAAATAAATAAATAAACAAACAAACAAATAAATAAAATCTTTTAAAAAAACAACAAAAATACCTTTGTAATACCCAAATTTACAAGGGGTAAATTTTACAAAACATTTTAAAGTTTACAAAACATTTTAATTTACTTTACTGTACTTAATACATGGAGCAACAATGAACCTTACACAGTAATTGGCACGTAACAGGTGCTCCAGGAATACATTTACTTATTAGTATGTTCACTCATGGAACTGTCTGTGAAGAATCATCTATATGCCATGTGCTGTGTATGTGACTATGAATAAAGCTGGGTGGTTTCTGACTGCTTACAGTATTTACAGTTTGATAAGCAAGTCACATGCCTAGAGAACCAACAGCAGTGAGATCTCTGCCTGTTTTTAGAACAGATATGATTCATTTCCAATTAATGTGAGAAAGTGAAGAGTTAGAATAGAGGTAACCAGCTCAGGACATCAGTAAGTAGAGGAGAGCAGGCTGGAATGGAGCTGTCCTGTCTGAGTGACAGCTCACTTTTTCGGGTCCACACCAGCAGGAACGGGTGAAGGGGAGCAAGGCAGAGAGCGAGTGCATTAGGGTTTCCGTTGCGTGTCCCTACACTGTCACGGCTTTACACACACTACGTGCAGTCTACGCACTTCTCGTGACAGAGTGGGTTCTGTGTGGTGCAGGTGCTTTGTCCTTTCTTAGAGAGACCCGATATCACAGCCATTATTTGTGTTTAATAATGTGGTTTTATTTGATATTGATCAATGCAGCTATAATTCTGTCTTTCCCTAATATTCATAGTGAGACAGGAGCAGCTTTCTCACTTACAGGGTTTTCCTTTTGGTTTTTGGAAAATAGTGGTTATTGAATTCCAGATGCCAGGTCCGAAGTTGCCCTCTCCTGGAGCGTGGTCTCGGAGCAGCGCAGCTGGGTGTGCGGCCTGGGTTGTGATGTGGGCGCGTTCCCTCCGAAGTGCTGCACGTCAAGCGGGTCTGGTTGTGGGGATTTCGCCTACAAGGGCAATGCTAGTAGGCACTAAAGAAAAAAAAAACTTGCTAGGCTAATCATTATAACTATTTTATTTACATTTTGTTTACATATACATTTTAAAAATTTTGTTTAATTGAATTTATTTCTTTATGTTTATTTTACATGTATTTATTTCATATTTATTTGTATTTATTTATACCATTGTAAATTATTTCTGGCTCACACTTTCTTTTTGGAACTTCTCTCTCCTTAGAACAGAAGCAATATATTGGTATCCTTTGAAAGCATAATAATGATATTTATAAATATTTTATTTTCTCAGCATAATCTAAGAACCTAATGTGTATTTTATGAAGCTAATTATCGTAAGACTGTTTATATTAAAATAAATGCATTATTAAACACATTTTATTAAATATGTACCTGTACCTCTAAATGCTTGACTTGTCTCTAGTAGCTATTGGGCCATTTGCTTCTCTGTACCACAGCCCCTTCCGATTGGGGGAACTGTAGCCGAACAGATGTGAGAAAGGACTTGAGCAAAATAATTTTCTTTTTTTTAAGATTTTATTTATTTATTTTTAGAAAGAGGGGAAGGAAAGGAGAAAGAGAGTTAGAGAAACATCAGTGTGTGGTTGCCTCTCATGTGCCCCCTACTGGGGACCTGGCCTGCAACCCAGGCATGTGCCCTGTCTGGGAATTGAACCAGTGACCCTTTGATTCACAGCCTGTGCTCAATCCACTGAGCTACACCACCCAGGGCAAAGCAAAATAATTTTTATTAAAGGCATGCAGGGGAGCTAAGGAATACTTCTCTCATATTTTCTTTGTGAGGAGGACTATTTTGGTTAGACCGCTACTGATTCTTTGTACTGATAAGGTTTTGAACACATGTTTATTCGTTCACAAAACATTGAATATGTGCATACTATGTCTCAGACCCTATTTTAGGTTGGAATGCAGGAGTGAACAAAAGGGAAGAAATTATGAAACATACACTGTGTTGCTACAGACACTAAAGGAATTGTAAAAGTATTTGATTCATCCGTGGATGGTATGTGTTTCTGAGAAGAATGAAGTAGGATGTTCCAGGTGGGGAGAGAAGAGTAGTGATTTCATAGAAGATGGTCACAGACTTCTATGGTGAGAAGGTTTTGTCGGAGCCAAAACCTGGAGAAACTGAGAGAGTGACTCTTGTGGCTACATTCTGGGCAGAGGGAGGAAGCAGGGCCAACATTCTGGGGGGTGAGCTTATCTGCAGTGCTCCAGAAATAGCAAAAAGGCCAGTGCATTTGGAGCACAGTGAGAGGAGCTGGATCTACGAAGTGAGGTGAGGTTAGGGGTCATCGTGAGGAGGAATCCGTCTTCCTGTCTCCGCACAACACGGCTGTCACCAGCTCATTTTCCGCAGCAGAAAGAAAACCTGCGTGGCCCTGCTCTCAGTGAGTGTTCAGAGATTGTCATTGCCTAGAGGAAGGCTGCCAAAAGAACCGAATGACCCCTCTTCAGAGACTGACACTTCCCCAGTTACTACTCACCCCTCCAATGAAAGATGAGTCATAGTAATCAGTAAAATTGTCAGCGTGAATGAATCATCTGAATGAATACAACGATTCTTTTGACTGATGCTTCATCAACAACTCACACAGTGATTGAGAAAAAAAAAACTTTCACTGAATCAGTAGAATTTTCTGTGTGCTTGATACTTTTGATCATTTTGATTATGATTGAAACAAGAATAGCTCCCATTTGTAAAGAACACAGACTATGCCAATTACTGGGAAAGTCCTTTATATTTATTTTTTTAATTAGAGCTTCACTATAATTTTATTGGGCAGTGTTTTTTTAATTTGTGCTTATAGAATAACAAAGTTTACCACACAACACATTTTTAAGTGTACGTTTTATAGTGTGAAATATAGTCACATTGTTGTGCAACAGATCCCCGTAACTTCTTCACTTTGCAAACTAAAACTCTCTCCCTATTAAAGAACTCTGTCTCTCTCCCTCCCCTGTCCTGGTAACCACTGTTCTACTTTTGTTTGCAAATTTGGCTACTTTGGATACTCTATATAAGGGGAATCATTCATTATCTGTCATTTTGTGACTAGCTTATTTCACTTACGAACAGTTTTTTTCCTTTCTGATTTCTGTTTTGTTTGCTTTTATTTTAAGTTTACACATGAAGAAACTCAAGTTTAGAGAGTTTAATTTGCATAAAGCTATTTAGTTACCAAGTAACCCTAAGACTTTAATGTAGATTTGGTACTGGAATTCACGTGCTCAGCTATAACTGGGGCCATTATTTCTCAAACCAGATCCTCCAAATCTATGGAAGGAGGGTGAGATATACAGGCTTATTCTTGGGAACTTTTGATATTGCCTTTTCTTTTCAAAGTTTGCACATACTGTTCAAATTTGAGAAACACAGGACCCAAGGGACATGACTGAGCCTGTAACTTTAGGCTAGATTTGGACTGGACAGTGTCTCAGACTTCCTTATCTATTACTGTGTTTAATCCACTGACCTTTCATTTCTGCATTGGGCTTAGATTAGGAACCATCTCGCACATTTCTATAAGATCCATGTGTGTGTATTGTGATTGAAGCATTTGACCCAACACCCCAAACCGTAGTGGTAATGTTGATTCTGACCATGCACTTGCCGAGCCCAGGCGGCCCATTCATGCCAGTTTCTCATCCTCAGGTAAAGAAAACTCTTTATCTAACAGAGGAAAACTTGCTCTTCCTTGCTTCAGCACTGGCACATTTTTAAGTCATTTGATGTCGAAATAAGAATCATTCATCATAACCATCTTCCCTGCCAAGTGCTGCCCATTTGTTCCTTACTTTTTTAGAAAGAGGGTTAAGATAATTTTAAAATTGTTAAACATAAAAGAGAAACTTTGAATGGTTGGTAGGAAGTAAATAGAACATTTACAGCAACCACACTTTCTAAACTGACAAAACCAGGACGGGCGGGCTGATGGATACACGTATATTTTGGGGTTTCACAGAAAAGAGTATTTGATCAAGACTGACCTAGATATATAGAAATATATGTCACCCAAACAACTTGGGATTTTTTTTAGCATGTTAAATTTAAAGGGCAGCTGTTGGCCAATTTTAATTTGTCTGATTTTTAATTATTTGAAGACAGATGAATAAGCTATCCACTACAGTAGGAGGAGTAATATGAGTATTAATTACTACTTGGAATAGTCATTATGAGACCTTTGGCATGCGTAAATAAAAGGTGGCACCACACTGAACTGAAAAGTGTTGCCAAGTCAGAACATTTCTGTTAGCCAAAAAATTTTAATTTAATTCAATAATCCATTCAGCAAATATTTTTGAGTGCCCAGCAGTGTTTGAGGTTCAAGAAATACAGTAGTTTACAAAACAGACAAAAATCACTGCCCTTATAGAACTCCTTTTTTAGTCTTAAATATTTTTTCCTGTTTACAGATATCAGAAATATATGGGAAGGCTAAACTTTAGTCCTCAAAATCCCTAATTCTGTTTATTTGTTTCAGCATAGAATTATTCTCTTCCCAAGAAGTATATTTTTCAATTAAAGAACTATTATATTTTTAAGGTGATTTAATTCAATGAAGGTAACTTCGTTATGTGTATGGCCATATTCTAAGAGTTCTCCTGGGACTCTAGCATTTACAGTTAACTCCTTGCTGGTGCTTAACCTCGTCCTGTTTCCTGTGAATTCCCCCATCAGGTTGCATGCACGTTTGTGGATTAGCTGGCTGACAGTAGTGCCACCTGGGCGAATCTTGTATTCATCATACATGGACCTCCCAGCTCACTTACGCACCTGCACGCTCCGAATTCAGTCAGGGCTCTCTTTGTGACTTTGTGGTCTCTTTAGGGATCTAATGTGGGCACTCCCTATTTAGCCATGCTACCCCTGGCAACAGGAAGTAAAAAATCAAATCCATCCCATTCCAGAATTCTTTGTCTGTGAAGAAAGTAGCTGAGAAACAGTTTTCCTCCCAGCTTTGTAAATTTGTGTCGGTATTAGAAACAGTCATCTTATTTCATTCTCCCCACAATTTGGTGAATAGGTTTTATGTTGTTAAGGTCAGGATCATTTGACTTCAATACAGTATTGATTTCTTCATTGATCTTTGTAGAGAGCATATCAGACTGAGAAATGCAGCTTAAGAAAAAAGAAATAGGAACAAGAAACATGGTCGAGGTAAAGAAGTGTTGGTTTCATGGTATCTAGTCCAAGGCTAAACCCATTTGCCCTCGGTGTAGAGTGCAAGTCGGGGAAGGTAAATAGTGGCGGGAAAAGGAGGCCCTTTTAAACCATCTCCTCTCTAGTGACCCCAAGTTTAAAGCATAATAGTGCAACTCCTTGATGTGAGTGATTTACATCTTCTCTTATGTGTCTAGAGTATAAATAAAGTCTTCAGCATATTTTACTATTTTTATATACTGTAATATTCCAACAATAAAGAGTTATGGGATTGTGGTAAGAGTACATGACCCTACGCATGCGATAACACTGCATGAAACTAAGTGCACACCCCCCACAGACACACACTTACAAATAGTACAAAAGTGAGAAAATCTGAATAAGATAGGTGTATTACACCAGCGTCAATATCCTGTTTGTGATAATAGCACTAAATTATTTTTCCAGGTGTTAGCCTTAGGAGAAAGTAATAGGTCCATGGGTCTCTCAGTACTTTCTTACATGTGAAGTAACAATTATTTCCAAATTTTTTAAGTTATAGACTTTCTTCATGAATACAGATTTTAGAAATGACTCCTAAACACCCCCCTTAAGCAGTGATGTCCTGTGCCTTCCTGTCCTGGACATGCTGGAACCAACTCTGTCCTGAGCCCTAGATACCAGTCTCCTGCTGTGAACAAATATAAAAAGAACGGGTTGTGAGAAACATTAAATTTGTTTTTCTAGTTTTGCTCAAATCCTCTAAAAATGAAAAGTCTTAGAAAATCTAGGGCATTGAGTTAACATTGGACCTGAAGATGTTCGGGGCTGTCACGTCCCTCGTAGCGTTGTTCATGAGTTTGCCGTGGGGTGGGCAGTGCCAAATTTTAGCCCTTAACAGTTTTATAGAATTAAGAAAGAAGAGCAATTCCTCCTTTGCTCAATTTAGATTTCAATTCTCCTGCTTTTAATACATTTAAATATGATTTAGAGAACTCAGAGCAGATTTCATAAAACCTATATGTGCAAAATGGCCAAATAAAAAGGTAACTAGATCACAGTATCACATAGTTTGGATAAGCTTATGGGTCAACACCTGTCTAAAAAAATTTTATATATCTTTTAGAAACTCAGGCTTCCTAATAAAATATAAATATTTTTTATTGCTCTGACTTCAATTTAGTTCTTTTTTCCTTCAGAAAGATGTACCTTTGGGTGAATGAATGGGTGGATAGGTAGACAGACAAGGCAGGTACTGTTACCTGATGATACTGTGGCTGAATTGTCTTTATAGTTAGTTGTTCTAAATCTCCAATCGTAAATATAATATTCTGCATATCCTCACTAATTGCTATGTTTATATAATTTTTATTTTAGCCACAAGTTGTAAAATAAATTATTAATGTTGTTAAGCAGAATATCTAGACAAAATAAAGTAAAACTGGAATTCCATGCATTATGGGACCCTAGGAACTAAAATACGGAAGGCTATTGGATACTGATGTCCTGGTAAAATCAATCTTAAAAGTCTACTTAGATACTTTTACCAGTTTTCTGTTTTTAGATAAATCATCAGCTAGTGTATATGCAGCTCATAACTGTTAGATTGGAGAGACTTATTTTATATTCACAGATATTAGCATGATTTTATTTGGGCTTTCAAATCTTTTTCTTATGCCAGTAATAGGGAGAGAAATAAACAAGTTCTAATAATTTCACGTCTTATTTCTCCACACCATTCTCAGAGTTGCCCATCAGCTGACATTATTTATTCATTGATTTCTGTGTGTGAAACGTCACACAGAGCAATCTGGCAGTGAAAAAATGCTGAGACCGGGAACTGCAATGATGGGTCAGAATATTCACACCCGATGGTGGTACTTTATCACTTGCTTTGATGGGAATATAGATCCGAGTTCTGGGTGAGAATAAAGCTGCTGACTATAGGAGCTTGTTCCTAAAGTGGCAGACAGGGTTAGTAAGAGTGTAATGCACTCTGTCACAGAGGTACAGTATTTACAGGTTACAGCTCCAAAGAAGGGCCAATGAACGGCAGGAGGAGATAGGGGGAACATGGGTAAGGAGGCAGGAGGTTTGAGGGAGCAGAACGAGCAAGTGAAAGGGTATCAGGAAAGCCTTCTTTTAAGAGATGTTGGCACATCTTTTGAAAGAGAGCTACTGTTATTTTCCAACCTGGACTAGCTAGATGTGAACAAATTCAGTGTTTACAAGGACAAACCTACAACTGTTTATGTAGAATGTATCAAAGAAATTTAGAGACATTTTGAAGGTGTGTATGTGTTTTTGTGTTAGGGAAAGTGAAGCTATTGAATTTAAATTTACAAGTGATTTATTTTCCCTTCAGGGAGCTGGAAATCCAATCTCTTTGGGAGACCTATGATGGACCACATAAGAAAAGAAAAAAAGTGCAAAAACTTGATTCAATAGGAAGGCGATCAGAAATGCACTGGTTTTAGTTTGAAATGCAACTACGAAAAGTACATTTAGGTGTTTTTGTAGCATTTTTTTAATTGGATTTCAGAGTATGTAGCTCTGTGAAAAGCAGCCAGTAATGCCTGTGACTGAGAATAAAATATACTGGAATTTTTTCACTGAAGTGAGCACTAAGTGAGTTTCACTAAAGCTACAGCACACGAAAGGTGATTATAAAGTCATTACACTAGTTACATAATACAGGTGCAAATTTTTCTTGTCCATTTATAGTCACCCCCACAGTGTAACCTCTTTGTCAGTGGCTGCCTCTTAGAAAGTAGATTTCAGAAAATATGCTTGTGAAACACGCACTCAGTTCTATTAATCATTAACATATGTTCTCTTTTTCTTTTTCTCTCCATTTCTCTTTTTTTTCATTCTTTTTTGTTTCTCTCATTCTCCCCCTGTCTGTTTTTCCTATATTTCATTTATAAATAAAATTCATCTTCTTAGATTGGCTTTGAGTAAGATCTATAGGTTAGAACCATTTCGTTAAGAAGAACTGCCATTAGTTACCATTATTAATTCCTGGCTATGAAAGAGGGCAGTTCCATTTGAAGAAAGTCATGATTTGCATCTAAAGAAAGAATTTGCTGATGAAATAGCTCCATGTTAAAAAGAAGCATGACTATTAATGCACCAAATAAATACTTATTGAACATTTTCTACGGGGCAAGAATGGTGCAGAGGGGGAAATGTTAAGCAAAATAGGTGTGGGCTTTGCCCTCTTCGAATGTCAATCTAGAAACATTCTGGATAATTCCCCCAAAAATAAAACTAGAAGAAAGTTTAAAGTCTATTTTTAGAATTTTTAAATTGCTAGTGTCCTGAAAGTTACTTTATCCTTTCATCTAATAAAATTAGACACTGGAAGGAGAGTGTGGAATTATCGGGTACACATAGCTACAACCAAGAAGAACCCATCATTAGTGAGCGTGCAGGACTGCAGCACTGGGGGGGAGGGACGGCACTAGGAAACATCTCCAAGGGCCCCGTGTTTCCTGCCAGGCCCACCCCCAGCCCACGTTGTCCCTCCCAGAGAAGATGCAACCCAGCAACAGGACTCCTGCTGGAAACTGGAATTCAGGGCTGATTGCACAGCCACGCACAGGGACCTCTTCTGTCCCTTTGTTACACTTGAGCACTTCTATTAAAAACAATGTGCAGTTAGAATACTTTTTCTGATGGGGAATAGCACTCAATCCCAAATAGCAACCGTAAGAGACTCTCAAAATATATCTTCCAGACCACCCAAAATGTGATGTAGACTTCATTTATATAAAACATTAAAAATTAAGTCTTTAAATGTGCCTCTGGCAGTCAGTTCTACCTTGCAGGGCAACACAACATATAAGCTGAAGCTCTTTGCTCTCATACATCCCAGTGAGTGTGCTCTGACAGTGTGAGTGCAGTGCACCATCGCCAGGGTAGGCTGTGTGGTGAACATGCAGCAGTTCATGCCCCAGAAAGTACAGAGCCTCACTTCACCTCCTCCAGCCAAAGCACAGGGATCCCCTGATTCAGTGGCTGCCCAGAGATCAAAGTAAGGCTGCTGCACAATTTGTGGGCTGGGAAAGGAGTCTGGGATCTTGTTAGCGCTCAGCAAATGTTAGTAAGTAAAAGTCCAGAGACTCGTGGTGTGGTCAAACCCTGACGGTGGAAACCCTGGAGGCGCAGTGGGATCATTCGCTCCATGCCGTTCCGTTTGGAAACCACACTTCTCGTTAGGTTTTGCAGAGTAGTATGGGTGAAGTTAATATTTGGATTTCTCTCCCGGGTCGATATTAGGAGACCTGAGAGAGCTGGAATGAGATGATGTTACAGTTAGATACTTCCTTTGTGTGTGCATCTAATCTCTTCTGTTTGAAGTTAATTTGATTTTGCCTTCATAGAAAAGGAGCCCTGGGAGATGATTTTTTATTACAGATATGCTGAACCATTCAGTTTCAAAACTTGCATACTGGAGGAAATTGAGAAGTCCTTGAAGACTGGAGCTTTTGGTGCATATCCAAATTTCACTTCAGATTGCTTTTCTTGACAAAAGCCCATACCTCAAACAGTTCTGAAGGACACTGCCTTACAGTCATTTGGCAATTTAAGTGCACTTGTCAGATGTCCACCAGTTCATTCTACAATATACCCATTGGGTAGAGGGCATTTTGGACTGCTTCCTTTCACTGACATCTCACACATGGAGGGTTTCTGAGCTCTACCTTCATGTTCATTTGTTGACATAATAAGAGAGAAGTAAAGGTGGACTATTCTTTATGGTAAACACAAATCTTCTATGAGTAGATTATAGCCTTATAAAACCCTGTGCTATGCACACATGCCAGGAAAAACTACGGGGGGCTGTTTCTGCACAGGCAACAACACAAATAACAAACAATATAAATAACAAAACATTTCAATAGGAAATATGTTTGTTATATGATAATATGATGCCATATCTATTCATATAATTTTTCAGGTTAGGTTACAATAAAAATCACTGAATTATTAGCTGCTTGTTGGCATACACACTCTGATAAAAGTTATTTATTTCTTTATTGAAGAGGCAGTGCCCTAAATACACTCACTCTTACCAGGCTGGTCATCTTATATTCCATGAAAGGCAGTGAAAGGTCATTGGTTGCTAGATTCACTAGAGCTGTGGGTGTTATTTTCTTACCCCCCAGGAAACACTGGAAGAGTTTATTAGGGAAGTTAATCCTTGTGCTTGGTCTGGGGCTTAATGACCAGTCATCTTTCATGTGCAGAGCTGCAGACTGCTACAATGGGGAAAAATTAACCTGCTATTTCTGCCTCGTAATTTCAGAAGCAGCTTTTGTATCAGTGTGCACTCATTGTCTTCCCTTTGTATTCTGTGGGTTGTGCCGGCCCAGGGGACAGGTGCTGTATGATTGTTAGGATGCAGAAGCGAGGGTTGAGGAGCCACGTCATCTGGGCTCCAGTTTCCCCGGTTCCTCACTCTGTGACTGTGGCTCAGTTGGGCTAAGTCTTTTTAGCTTTCTCGTGCTCAGTTTCTTTTCTTTAATTTTTTTATTGTTGTTCAACTACAGTTTTCTCCACCCCCCCACCTACCCCTCTACCCAAGCAATCCCCTCCTCCCACCCTTGATCCTACCCCACTTTGGCTTTGTCCATGTGCCCTTTATCTGTGAAATGGGGATAATGCTGGCAGCTACACATGGGGTTATCAGAATAAAAGTGAAATAAGAATATCTCTACAGAGTTCTTTGTGCAATTCCTAGTACTTTGAACCTATCAAATTAATGGTAGCTATTGTGCAGATAAAAAACTCAAATATCAAGAAAAGCTAAATTCTCCATTATATTTTAGAAACTACTTAGTTTCACATTCTTTGGGGGATCCAGCTCTAATGAGCGGCCATTTCATTCCTAATCTTTACTTGGTTGTAATATGAACTAAAATATTTAGTCCATATTTAAATCTAAATGCAAACCTACCTTATTGGATGTTTTTATTTCTCACAAACTAATTACAAATTACCACCACTGCATAACTGTGGATAAGACATTTCCCATTCAGGCCTTATTTTTGAGACTCAGGAGGCAGAGATCCATGCATCCACTTCTGATTTGTAGAATTATTTTTGCTTCTATCTGCTCCTCCCTTCTTATGTCTGTCAGCTGTGTACGTCCCTGACTCCCTTTCTCAGTCTTCAGGCTCCTCAAGGCCAGGGGTTGGACCCCTATTTATTGTGATGTCTTCCATCCCTGGTCCTGCCACTGACTCAGCCCCGACATGAACTTCACAAGTTGAAATTTTCTCCCCAATCATCCTCAGATCTGATAAAAATTTTAGATATGACTATAACACTACATTTTAGATTCACCTTAAAAGTGCTTTTACATAATCAAGTTTATATCAATGAAAATAAATCAAAATATATCAATGATTTATTTTATATATTAGGCTAAAATACTGTTACACTGAGAGTGAATGACAACAGTGTTTATTCCCATCAATCAGATGAAAAATCTGAAAACCCAAATCTACATGATTAAAGGTGGAGCTGAAACTAGAACTAAAATGTCTTAGTATTTTGGAAATCATTTATTCTAATATCTAATACTTTTCATCTACTGACAAAGTGAATAGCCCTGAAGATGCATGCAGAATAGAAAAAAATACTTCTCATAGACCTCTCTGTTCCTCAGAGGTCGTCAGGGCCCATTCATCTGTTAGAACTCATGTGTTGGGATTTCATGTAATACAATGGAGTCAGCTTTCACTAGCTGTGTGACTTTAGGAAAGTGACTTCAACTGCCTGAGCTTTGTTTGCCATCGCTGAAAATAGAGGCGCATAAAAAACCTTCCTTGGAGGACTGATGGACTCACCAATGATAATGCCTGTAATGCATGCCAGCTGGCACATACTGGACATTGATCAGCAGCAGATGTTATTGTTATCATTAACAATGAGATTGCTAATGTCATCCTCATAAAACTAAATAAGTCTATTTTTACGAAAGAACACAGTAGGAGATAGATTTACAAAAACAGAAAAAGCCAGCCCAGACAAGAAAGACCCTTACATTTAAGAGAGAAAATAGTGTAATTATATACTTTTTGCCCAAAGTATATTGGAAAGAGTTTCTGGCAGCAGAGGTTGGTCCAGTTTCATATTTATCACCTGCCTGGTGTTGACCTTGTATTTTAAGCATCATCAGAAAGCCTTATAGACATATAAACAGCTCTTCCATTATAGAACTGTGGGAATAGGAAGGATATAAAAATATGCAGTTTAAAGCAGATATGCAGAAAAGGAAGTAAATTATTTATTAATTCTGGTACTAATCTTGTTCTTAATTTCCTGTTCCTGCTAGTGGTATTTTTGAGAGCAGGTAGTATAGAAACGTTCCAATTTTAGACCATTTCATTTCTTATTGTTTAAAAAGTCTTTCAGGTAAACATTTAGTCAACTCAGACTTTGAATTCTTGATGAGAGTTTTCCTTCTTCAGGGAGAATTTCTCTTTTCTCCTTCCCCAGGATCTGGGGGAGGGATTTCCTGCCTTGAAGGCTTTCCAGGAGGTCGTCTCTGGCCTCCCTGGGATGCCCCTCATCCAGCCTGGTCTCTAACTATCGTTTATGGACTGAGATGTAGTTGTTGTTTGGGTGTGGTGTGAGCATGCAGCCCTCAGGTGGTGGGATTTTGAGGTTGCCTTCGTGTTCAAGACTCCAGAAAGCTCCATGTCTGGGCTCCAGATCTCTTCTGGTCCCTTGGCTGCCCTACTATTTCTAGGTCCACCTGGGAAATCCCAAGACTTTCTCTGCAGCCTTCTGGGGTCTCTGAGGCTTCACTAGCATATGCCTTCTGTCATTACCATCTCTACCCCGAGGCCTTGGTCAGCGGAGCATCTTTCTGCAGCCAGGACTTCCCTGAGTGGTTTTCAGATTCCCCAGGCGACTGTGGTGACAGCATCAGTATTTTCTAAATCCTCAAGTCATATTTGGATGTTCAATCTTCTTCAGGTTCAGCTCTGCTGAGGAGGAGGGCCACTCCTTTTGCCTCCTTTCCCTTTGTTTTTTACCCCTTGTTCTGAGTGTCCTCCACCCCCCGCCCCAAGCATTTGGATGGTCTTCTCCTTCCTGTGTGGCAGGATGTTTGCCCTGAAGGGTTACCTGCTGCTCTGTGGTTTGTTCTGATTCTTGGGTACCTCCCAACCTGTACTAAACTGTCCAAGTGCACAGATCCTTTTAGATGTTTCCTTTTTTCTCTAAAAATGTCACTTTATAAATAAAAATAAATGTTATAATCTCACTGTGAACTTAAAAAATTGTGTCAGACCTGAATCTGAGCAGGAGTATGTATTTCTCAAATGTGTTCAGCCATAGATTTAGTGGGTGGGGAATCAGGAGACAACAAGGAAAGTTATATACTTCTCTAGATAGAATTACCCTGTGATCATTAGGAATTATGATTACAAAGGACAAAATTGCACAGACTTCTAACAAATTTTATTCCCATTGTATCTGAGAATGTAATTATCACTTCTTTCTTTGGCCTTCTCAAGACCTGGAAAACTTAGTACAATTTTCTTCAAACCCTGTGTGTGTGTGTGTGTGTGTGTGTGTGTGTGTGTGTCTGTACTCACATTTAGATATTTAGTTTTAGCTATTTAATATATATATAATGTATAAACATTACATATATAATTAATTTTTACAGTTGTGCTTCTATTCTTTTAAGCATCACCACTAGAAACATTTAATATTGTGATAACATAAACTAATATCAGCTGGATTCTTTGAAGAGTCTTTAAAAAACCAATCCTTTGCCCTGGCAGGTGTGGCTCAGTGGATTGAGCGTAGGTCTGCGAACCAAAAGGTTACCAGTTTGATTCCTGGTCAGGGCACTTGCCTGGGTTGCAGACCAGGTCCAAAGTAGGTCGAGTGCTAGAGGCAACCACACATTGATGTTTCTCTCCATCTCTTTCTCTCTCCCTTCCCCTATCTAAAATAAATAAATATTTATTTATTTTATTGAAAAAAAAAAGAAACCAATCCTTGGCTTTATATGTAAAGCTATGACCAATGAATGCTAATTTTTTACTCCAGTACAGACATGCTGATTTGGAGTTTAAGTTTAGGCCTGCTTCTCAGAGAGAGTCTGCATTGGCTGAGTGATTGTTTGGGACCTGCTCCAAAACAGCTGAGCACTGTAACCAAGTGACAGTGCAGACCACTCTCATCCACCCCTCCCGTCCTCCCCTTTCCCCTGCTGGTTTGCATTAGTCAGAATAAAAAGCACTACTACTAATGTCCTCATTTAGAAGAATTGCCAGGAAAAGTAGACTATTATTATTTGTGAGAAAACAATTTTTTAAATGATCATTTATTTAACCAATCCAGAAAGGTTTACATCTGCGTATCATGGACTGAGGGGCTAGAGAGCACACCGTTCACTGGTCCAGTCACAACAGTGACCATGCCACAGAAAACACTTTGATTTCAAAATAAAGTCAGATACCTTACTACGAGGAAGAAGGTGCAGAGAATATTGAATTTATTACACTTAGAATAACTGTATTTTAAATGGGGTTATTGACCTCAATACTGTATAGTACTTACTGTAATAGTACAAACTGACTTAAGAATGCTGTAGAAATGCCCAACTTCCATGGGGAGTAAAGATATCTTATAGTCTGCCCTGGCTGGTGTAGCTCAGTGGATTGGGCGTGAGCCTGTGAATCAAAGGGTCACTGGTTCAATTCCCAGTCAGGGCACATGCCCAGGTTGCAGGCCAGATCCCCAGTGGGAGGCACATGAGAGGCAACTACACATTGATGTTTCTCTCTCTTTTGCCTTCCCTTCCCCTCTCTCTAAAAATAAATATCTTGAAAATATATATTTTAAAAAAGACATCTTACATTCTACTTCCAGGTATTTTGCCTTTGATCCTTCCCCTCAATGCTCTGCTTCCAGGCCATGTCTTAACCCTCCTTTCCCTCTGAAAGATTATTTTCCCAAGACCCAACCTTGGTCTCTCTCTCTTGCTCCTCAAAGATATTCTCACTTTGATACTGGCTTATTATAGGCCTGAGAAAAACATCAGTAGTAAATGTTACACAGCTGGGCCATTAAAGCTTTTGTTTGTTTGTCTTTTAATTTAGTAGTAAGCCAGATAATCAGAAATCCACATGTATGGATAGCATGAAATGGTCACAGTGATTACTTGAAAGAATCCATGTGTTAGATATGACATAAAGACTTTATTGTGAACCTTTTATTCTTTTGTTTATAATTCTTTACCATTCTCAAGCTTCATCATACAATTATAGTCTTGTTCATACTAGCTCATTGGTGCAGAAATACTAGTTACAGTAGGTTTAAGAACACTGTGAGAAGTACAGGGTTCTCCTGGCCTTTTAGTGCCTGGGAGCTGTTGATTTCATTATTATTTATTCATTACTATTTTGTAAAGATGTCTCGAGTGGACAGTCCAATTTATGAAGTTTATCTTTAGATTGATTGGTGAATGTCAGAGATATTTTGCAGATTCAAGTCAATATGGCTCTCAAGGTGATTTCAATAGCAAGTCATATATGTATATATATATACATATATGTAATATATATATACACATAAATGTAATATATATAAATGACTTGAAATTTTGAATAGTTTCTGTTTATGCAAAGATCTTTATTCTTGGGTTAATAATTGTTAAAGTACAGCATCCTCGGGTTAAGTGGGGCAGCACATTGAGGTGGGGATAAAGCTGGATTACTTCATCTTCGAGGAGCTCAGTACACTTCCAAATATTGCTAAGAACAAAGACGTTGTTTCCACACTGCCTATGTTTGAAACTTGGTTCTGGCACTTACTGTGTGAACTTGGGGACTCTGTTTCAACCAGAGTCACCATATTGAGTGGCTCCACAAACACTGTGGTCTGATGAGCAGACCCCAGAGACTCCTGTGGCAATGAGCCTGTTCTATTTCAGCACGTGGTCCTCAGGATTAAATGAGTCAAGTGCATCAAACCATGTCTGACAAGCCTCTGTGTCAGTATTGATATCCTTTGGGTCAAAGTGGTTTCATTCATGACTAGTACACCTTAACTTTAACAGTGTTCTAATTTTAATAATATCTAATGCTTTCCCCCAGAAAAACTACTTTTAATTACGGGCACTTGTTCTAATAAATAGGTTTCCAATAAAATAAATTGGGCTCTTAAATCCTAGAAAAATGCTATATTGTAATGCTGTGCTTGACTGTATTAGAGCCCGAGGCAGAGGGAACAATCAGTAATACTGATCCTGTCTTTACTTAAAATTTTAATATTTTATTCACCATGGACTTTTTTGCATTAAGTTAAAAATACTTCATTGAAATATTATTTGTCTTGATTACTAAATTTTTAGCAATTTTTCTCCCCCTTATTTTTTTTTCCATCCAAGGTGAGTGCCAAACAGTGAAATTAGCACAACATAAGCCTGACACCAAATCAGAGCAGCATCGGACAGCCATGAGAACAACTATTCTGAAGTCCAGAGAGAGAAAGAGAATGGGATGGACCCCGAGGGAGATTTTTTTTTACCAGTAGTGTTAAGAAAGCCACAGCTAGTCGAACTACTTGGTAGAGAAAGGGAAAAGGCATAAGGCATCCCTTTACTTGATGAAATTGAGATGAGGTTGAGAAAATGTGCGCAGGAGCAGTGCTGACTAAGTAAAGAGGAATCAATCAGCCCATATCCCAGGGGATGATGGGTATCATAAAAGCCACATCTACAGGTCTGGAATCTGTTACATGTTGAATTGCATTCCTGCTCCATCATCTGTTAGTTATGCAATTTGGAAAAAAATCATTAAATTCCCTGAGCCTTAGTATGGAGATAAAAATGCCTACTTCATCAGATTGTTATGACAAATAAGAGAGTTTATGTAAGGTAGCTAAAAAAGCGTGGGGTACCTAGAAAGTGCCTAATGGTTAGTTATTTAGTGGTGCTATTATAATTCAAATAAATATAAATTGATCTTGACCTTTTGGCTAAGATCAAGTGTAGTATCTGCTCTTCTCAGTTTAATAATCAACATTATGTCTAGCTAACCAGGGCAATTAGGAGTAAGTGGGTATAAACAGCCAACCAGAATGGACTATCTGTTGGGATGTATTGGGGTGTTTAGTACTTAGTGTAGAAGTGCCTGAAGAGAACCCATGTTCATTTAGCTACCGGAGAGATGGCTGAACTCACCTTGGATCAGCATCTATATGCTGATGAAACCCACCCCTCTTCATTTCTGAATAAAGCAAGAAATTGGCATCAAACAGAGAGGAACCACATGGGCCAGCCAGGAACCTGGTCACCCAAGAATGCAGGGAGCCTTCTGTAAACCAGTACAGAAAGAAGCTACATTTAGAGAAAATGTGAGCAAGGCTGACTCAGGACATTGTTCTTACAGAAAGGGAAAAGGTCTGGGGCACTCGTGGGCTGGCAGAGTATGGCGATGACCTGAGGGAAGGAGTCGGTGGCAGTGACAACAGCAACAGACCCTCCCTCCACACCAGGCTGCATATTCTTATAGTGTTGACAAGTAGGCTGGTGTGATTCATCTTGAATCACTGCAAATACATCCTCATCCTTATTTTCTCTATAAATAGTGTTTAATTTTTTTAAACTCCCTAATCTTCTCCTCATTTTATAGTACTACTATGTGTGTGCATCTGTGTGTCTATCTATTTCAGTGGATTTGGGACTTTTCAGAGCCCAGAAAATATTGCAGCACATTTTCCTGTTTCCAGTTTTCATAGAAAGCCTATCTAGTAAACAATGCTTATACCATATCTAGGTACCTGGCCCCATTGTTTTAAAAAACACAGCTATCTGAATATTTGATCTAGAGTCTCAGTAACTGCTATGGCCATTTAAAAGTAATAATTATTCAACATTTCTTAATTGAAGTGAATAAATATTATATCTTTCAATCACTTATAACATAGGGTTAGAATGATCTCCATAAAAAATGAGAAATTAACATAAGACTTCACTTGTTTTTCTTAGCAGCTAATTGACTTTTGTGAGCAATCCAGAAATTCAAGCATCCTCTCCTCCTCTGAAGCAAGAAGATCCTATTTCTTTCTCTCCTGAGACTGTGAATCTCTTCCCACCCCTCCATTCATGGGCTGCCCGACACAGGACCCAGCATCCCGTTCATCTTGTACACCAAAGTCCATTTTTCTTGGATTGTGTGGGAGTTGGCCTTTATAGTTTTAATTTTAGTGAATTTTCCTTGGCAAAGGCAGTGTTCCTGCCCAGGAGCTGACTGAGCTTCTGGAGAGCCAATATGTTTTTCAGTTCTCCCATCTAAGTCCTGCCAAGAATTTCCTAACCTGCACCATGAGAAATTCAGCAGCACATGAAATCCCATTCATTAAATAAACAGTTAACTAAGCAACCCTTGGCAAAAGGCACAACCCATCTGACATGTGGAGCACTTGAGTCTTTGCAAAGGAAATAATTAAAGAATGCATTAAGAAGAAATACTGCAGTGTTTAGTGGTCATAAGAGAAAAATAACAGTTCCCAATCTGGAGTCTTTATACTTTTTAGGGTCCTTGAAGTTAAAAATGAAAAACAGTTATTTATGCTTAATTTTCAACACACCTAAAAAGGCTACATACCCACGGTTATTAGCACAAGACAGACAAAACAACAATTTGCAACAGGCTAATTTTGTCTACTTAGTGTGATTACACAGACTCTTATTTTGTCATTTAGATGCCTTTAACAAATTTAAAATGATCAAACTAAGTATCCCTTAATAAATGCTATTTTTAGAAAATGGAATCTTTTAAAAGTCAAAGTCATGAAAGACAACATAATTGTGGGATTTTGAAACTATTCCTCTAAACATTAAGATTTGAGGTAATCACAGAATGCTTCTTAGCTTCTTAAAGAAGTAATCATGTATTTACTTGTGAATTTACTTAAATAACAAGCACTCACCTCTTAAACATTTAAGATCTTACACACTTAAAACCATAATAGTAACACTAATGACTGCTCTTTACTCAATGCCCAAGACCAAGCATTTAGTATATTATGTGCTGAAATAATACTACAAAATAAGTATTAATAATCTCATTTGATAAAGTGGGACACACTACTTCTGAGAAACTAAGGAACTTGCCCAAAACAGTATAACTAGTTAAGTAGCTGAGCAGGAATGCAAACCTAGGAATGCAGTGAATGCATTGCCTTAATAAAATAGTATTAAAGTTACAGAGCAAATTTTTATACACAGCTTCTCAGGAACAAGTCTACATTGTAAAATCTTTTCATCACAGATGCTAACAAGAGCATTGGCTATCTCGTGCGTCAGCTTTCCTGTTCCCTGTGAGGGCTTGCAGGTGGAGGGGTGATTGCAACGGGAAGGCCAGCAGCTAGGTAGGGCAAGAAAGGGGAGGCATGTGATCTGAGTACAGGGATCACAAATTAGACAACCCAGTTTGAAATCTTCGGTCAAGGAGGCTTAATAAGTGTCCTACAGATTTTATTGTTGAAAGAAACTTAGCTGTCATAAAAAAAGAGCCCCATCAAAGGTAAACCAAGAAATTAAAGAGTTTATTCCTGGCTTTGGAGACAGGCGTTCAGATTCTGTCTTGTTTGCTACTTACTGTTTCACACTAGTAGCTGTGTCTTTGGGCACGTGGCCTTGCCTGCTGAAGACAGGGAAATGAAAGTGGAGTCAGAAGGTGCTTTGCTTTCCCCTGGGCTGAGTCACTTGCCTGGTCCTCTAAATCTCTTCCATTGACTGGCTACCCACTTCTGGTATTTTGATGCAAGAAGCTCAATGGGACCTTGTGATTATTGGAAAGAATTAGTGTGCTAATGCACTATTTTTTCTTTCCTCACCAATACTAAATAATATAATTCTCTGGCATGAGGCCAATTCACTGATGTGTTAACATCAAAATTACTGTATCATTTATGGATTATAACTTTACATGTAATTATAATGACGTGTCATTTTACACGAGTGCTCTAACTCCTGAGCTTCAGAACCATGAGTGTCATTATAAACAAGATGTAATTTCCTTTTACTATGTAAAAGTTTGTTTAAGTGAATTTGAGTGAATAATATACCACCAGCTTTGTCTTGCTGCATTTTGGAAAACTGGATTGGAGCACCTTCAGTAGTTCTGTTATGTATGGTTATCTTACCCATGCAGAAAACAAAAACCTCTTTATTATACAATGTATACGTATTATTAGATAATTAATATAAATGGCTTGGTAGAAGGGGACTAACATATATTATAATATATTATCAAGCTATGGTAATTAAATTAAAGAGAAGTAGATCAAGGAAAAAAGCAGATTAATAAAGCAATAGAATTTACATGAAAAGAACCTGTATATGTAAATATTTAATATTGGGTTGTCCTTACAAATCAGTAGAAAAAAAAGAGGGATTATTCAAAAATTGTACTGGCTCAAATAGGTGACTGTTTGGGCAAGGGGACCTATTTTGTATTTTCCCTTTATAAGAAGAAACAAGTATGTTCAAAAAGATTTAAAAGTTATACATACAAACACATAAATTTATGTAATATTTTACATGAAAATATGTTTATCAGATCCTTCTTTGCAGAGGACTTTCCAACCTAAACAATGTACAAACACAGTCAAATGTTAAACTTTTGTCTCATCTAAAACAACATATGGCGTGTTGTTTCAGGTCAGTGGGAAAAGGACCAAATATGTAGTAAGTAGCGTTACACCTGTCTCTATATCTATTTATATATAACATCTCCATGCATACTTGTGAACATGCATATACTAAATGGGGCATTCTATACTAACAGCCACTCCCTTTGAATGATGTGATATTAGATAATGAAGGGACCTTCTGAGGTCCTGAGGCCAGGGATGCAGAAGAACATGAGTTAGGTGATCTGGATACAACATTTGGTGCCACTATTTTATTATCAGTTTAAAGATATCATTCTTGGCTCATAGGAAAGTAAGTTCTCTTAAAATAATAATTTTGGCTATTTTTTTCTTCTTGAAAGTGGCAGACAATGAGAACATTTTTGGATAAAGCAGGCATGCATTGCCCTTACTAGCAGCATCTGTCTGCTTGGAATAGAAGCTTTAAACTCTAATTTATGGGGTGTTACATTCTGCAAGATCCTGAAAGACGGATGCTGAAAATATCTTCATCACTTAGTTGAAAAAAAAAAGTAAACATAGCAAGTTTATTGTTCCTAGTTAACCTTTTCAGTGTCTTTCTCAATGCCATTAGTGGGGGAAATAACTGCAAGATTTTTTTACCCTCGAGACTTTTATTTTTATATTTGAGTATTAGTTTATTCTGAAGCTAACACAGTGTTAAAGTTAGAATTGCCTTTAAGTTATGATTCCCTTTCTGCAGTATTGCAGAAAAGAGAGCTGCCCAGTTGTAATTGTTCTCATGATCCTGCATCCAAGGCACAGATGGTTCTTCATTCTATTTACTTGAACCAAGTCGAAAGCACTGGACTTTGAAGTCCCAGGTACTTGTTCACGATCGGAGCTCAATGCCGACTGAGACAGTCCCTTAGCTGATCTGGGCCTCACTCTCCCCAGCTGAAAATGAGAGGATTGATCTAATTTTCAGCCTTTTTAGAACAAAAATTGGCATCTCAAATTTCACATTACCGACAATAGTGGTTTATTTTTCTTCAAATTTTTTCCCCAAAGCGTTACTGAATTACTGATTCTTTAATGGGAGACAAATCAACAATGCTATTTAATGGAACTAAAGGGTTTTTTCGCCATACCCATATGCCACTGAAAGCCTCATTAATGGAGCTGTTTGGGCGGGGCCTTTGAGCTCCATAGCTAACTGGTGCAGATGGTGTTCAGTGTTGTGTCAGTAACTTGAGTCAGGTCACTGATGATGGAGTGAGGAAAGGACAAACGCAAGAAGGTCTTTGTCTTTTGCTTTAACTTTTTTTTATTGATATGATGTTATTTGATCATATGCAATTGGAATTAAGCAAAAAGATGTATTTTTTACATTGCTTAGACAATAGTATTTTTCCGGTCTAAATTTCAACTAATTTTTGGTTTTATTTTTTTTTAATTTTTTTAAATGATGTAAAGTCATTATATCTTTGCCTTCACTTTTTAAAAAAGAGTTTATTTATTTATCTTTAGAGGGGAAGGGAAGGAGAGAGGGAGAGAAACATCAATGTATGGTTGCCTTTCATGTGTCCCCTGCTGGGAACTGGCCTTCAGGGAACTGGCCTGCAACCCCAGTATGTGCCCTGACTGGGAATCGAACCGCAATTGTCTGGTTCGCAGGCCCGCGCTCAACCCACTGAGCTACACCAGCCAGGGCCTAATTTTTGGTTTTAAATTAAATGAGCTACATTTTTCTTTATTGAAAAATGATGCTATTATAGGTTATTATTATATTCTATAGTTAATTTTTTTTAGTATAGAGAACGTTGTAATTTAAGTGAAAATTTTATCTGCGTGATATCTGCACATACTCTCTAAATAGGATTAAACTGTGGATTAAAAAAAGACATCTCTCTCCCAAACCCCCTAAAAAAGCCATCTTATTTTTTCAAAATGCCTTATGTAACTCTTCTTATATTAGGATCTGCACAATGCTAGCTATTGTTTTTAAAGAGGTATCGGGATGCTTTGTACTGTGCTTGTGCATTTCCTATACTTTCCTTCCTGTCTGCCGCCTCTTCTCCATAGCAACCCAAATGTCATTCCCTACAACCGGACTCACATTGGCCACAAGTAGACATACTGAGATTGCAGATGATAGCGTCTATGGTGTGACATTCTCAGAAAAGCTAAAATCCCATTAGTCCCTCCTCAGTCATATTTCACAAACATTTCTTTTCATTGTTTACCTTTTCTCTGTTCTACACTATTAGTGTAAGAGAGTTTAATTTCCATAGGAAACTCCATCTTGGGTAGAAGGAGGGCAATATTGAGTTGCAATGGCTTAAAAAGAAGTGGCGACTTGCCTCTGCTCTGTGTGTTTATGTTGTCATGGTGGCAGAGACATTGAAGAAAATCTGTTTAATTTTCTACCTTTTAAAATTATAGAATAATCTTTTTTTTTCCTGGCTATAGCCCTTCCTTTTTGGTATACCAAGCCTATAAGTGCTAAAATTTATTTTTAGACCAAGATATATTTTTCAATTCAAAATGAGTAAGACCATCTGTGTGTCTTAACCAAGAACTCTCTAATTTAATGTGAATATTTTTTCTGGGCATAATGATAACAGGTTTGACATACTTCATATAATATATGTACAGTGGATAATAAGTAAACTGTGTGTTTATGTGTGTCCACATGTAGTCCACATGTTAGTAGCATCCAGAAAGTATCCGGCCACGTGCTATAAAAATAGAGGTATTTATTAAAGAAACTACACAGGACAATGATGCATCAGTCCTCTTCAAAGCAGACACCTTGGGATCTCACATAAGTTCTCCCAGTCATCATCAGCTGCCCTCTTGTACTTTCCTGAATCTCATAAATGTCATGTTTTTCCAAATCTCATAAAATCTTACAAAGGTGGTTTTGGGAAAAGCCACAAGTCACAGGGCACAAAATCTGGACTGTAGGAGAGCTAAGTCACCTGGGTTATTTGTTGTTTTGCAAAAAAACTCAGACAAAACGTGCTGCATGAGCAGGTGCATCGTCATGATGAAGCTGCCAATCACCATTTGCTTATAGCTGCAGCCTTCTGAATCATCCAAATAATTCCCATGAAGGAATGTTCAAGCTTAACACAAAATGTGATTCAGATTCATTGTTCTACTCGCTCAGTCCTTTTCAATGTCACAGCCACACAGTGCACATGCTCACTCAACTGCATCTACCGCCCCCTCTGACTAGTACAGTGAAGTTGTCATTGTTCACTCATGCTTATCCCAGTGCACTGTCCTTGGCTGCCAAGTTACATCAGTGTCACAAAACCTGTTATTATTATATTAACAATGGTTGGACTTTTTCCAGACAGATCTTGTGTATACCAATAGCAAATTATTAAGAGAAATTAAACTGGTTTATTTTTAGTGAGCCATGTTCTTTCGTTATACCAGACATATATACACAGGGGAAGGATTGAAATTATATTTTCTTCACTACCTTACCTAACAAGTACTTATTTGATTAAATTGAAATTGTGGGGATTGAAAATTAATTTCAAAGTAGCAAATAAGTTAGTGTTGGAGATGAAAGTTATAATACATTTTTGAGCTCTTCCTTATCTGGGTCATGACAAAACAAATGCAATTTATTTCTCGGTTGTTGAAGTGGTCCTTGTACTGTTCACTCACTGGCTAGCTCTTGGTTGTGTTTTGAAATAAGCATATTACTATAAATAGATGGTGTGCAAACAAATCACAGAGAGAAGAAAAAGGGAATTAAATTTGGACATTTGAAATACTCTCATCATGTCTTAATAAAGTACAAGAATTAAATGCATTGACAACAAGCAAAAAATAAAACAAAAGCAGCAGTCCCCTTAGGTAATTTTTAAATCTCATGGAATTTTAGGATATGTGTATGTATTTGTGTATATATAGCCTGAGTGTATATATGTGTGTATATATATGTATATACATATATGTATATATATAATGAAATATCTGTTGAAAAACTACATTATAGTGCTGCAAACAGAGAAATAGTCCCTCTGCTTAAATCATTCTTGAAGAGACATTTTAATTAAGAGGCACATGAAAATTCTATGAATATTTTATTCAGTTAGAGATATTTTAATGAGGACAAATGGAAAGAAAATACTGGCTTTGGAGGAATCCGTGTAGCTGGTAACAAGGTCATCCTTCTGCAAGGTAGCAAGCAGCTATTTGATTGTGAATCTCTTATTTAGCAACTGCTATAAAAAAAGCAAGTGGAATTTCCTGTTGAGATGCTAAGGCAAAGTTTGAGGTTAACACCATTACAGTATTAGACATGGTCATGATACAAGACTTACAGTGAGCTCGGGGTGGGGCACGTATTTAGTCATAAAATAAGACAACCTAATCTATTTCCTACGATGCTTGTGAGAAGTAAACACATGATACATATAAATCTTCTGTAACAGAGACTGGCAGGGAGTACATGCTTCATCAACCCACACTGACTCTGGTTGTTGTGGCCGTGGTGGGAGCATCGTTGCTACATGCCACAGAAGCCCTCTCAGCTCTGAGGATGGCTACTTCCCATGTGTATTTCTTGGCTAAGAAATCTCACCTGTAGAGAAAGCCCACTGTGTACTTCAAACTATGATATAAATATCAGGATGTACAAGGAATCCCCAGTCTGCTTTGATCTCTTTGACTCTGCTGCTTTATCAGTTACTTTAAAACATTGACCAGTTATCTACTTTGGGTGATGGTAGCTGTTACCCTTGTTACAATATTTATATTCACTGTAAGAATAATAATACTGTTATTTCTAAATATACCAAAGCATATGTAACACCAGCTACTATTTACTTGAACACTTACTCTGTGCCAGGCCCTATTCTAAACACTTTCATTGAAATATAATTTATTTTTATAATAACCATAATGTGGTAGATAATGGTATTTCTTTTACAGATAAAATGGGGCATCTGCAAGCTTGAAGGATTTGCACAAAGTTATAGGGTTGAAAGTGGGTGAGCTGAAATCCTCTCTGAGATTTCACTTGAGAACGAGATTCCTAGTCCTCACTTGTTACTGTTCCTAAGAATGGAAGAGAAAACCAAGAATCGGCTCCAAATGAGTCATCCATGTTCTCTCAGGGACAGTCATAACAAAGTCTAGATCTCTACGTAGATCTTTGACTCAGTTAACACTGCTCAGTTCACCACTCTGCATATTCTCAGTTAAGGTATGAAAAGCCTTGATCAGTGCATGCTAATTAGTTTAATTAAGTCAAGGTCCTCACTGAAATTTCTAAACGGAAACATGTTTATAACAACCAAAAAAGCCACCTGAGTGGCAGGTGTTTTCCTACTGAACTACTGATTTCATACACTTTTGCTTCCTATGGGAAGAGCCTTATCTATCAGCTTCCAGTCCAACACCATCTGTACAAACCTCAGGTAGATACAATCCTTGAGGCATGTCTGTGAGCCTAAAGGTGTAGTGAACATTCTTTTTACTAATGGATTAGTGTTTTGATATGTCTCAGAACAGAGAACAATGCCCTGACTTAAAAACCTCAACTGGAAAAAGTACAGAAAAAGAAAGGGAACGAGAGGCATCTTTTACCTCTGCCCTAAATTATATAGACTGAGGGGTGGGGGGGGAGCTTTAGGATTAATGGACGTGGGCTGCCTTTCCTTTTTCGATGTCTGTTTTAGCAATTAAGAAACTGAGACATAGTGAGGTTAGGCAATTTGATGTAGGTAATCACTTTGTGATTAAACTAAGGCTTTATCCAGACTCTCAAACTTCCATTCTTTAGCCTGTATATATGTCAGGGCTTTTAAGGTCAAGGAGGGTTAGCAACAGGGGAGTGGGAGGAGGAGAAGGGGGGAGAAGGTACAGAAAATAAGTAGCATAGACAGTAGATAGAAAATAGAAGGGGGGCAAGAATAGCATGGGAAATATAGAATCGAAAGGACTTGAGACACATGGTCATAAACTAAAGGGGGGTAATGGTGGGGATGGGGGGATAGGGTGGAGGGGAATGAAGGGGGGAATAGAACAACTGTAACAGCATAATCAATTAAAAAATTTAAAAAAAGAATATAAATGAACAAATAAAACAGAAACAGACTCATGGATGCAAAAAGAATAAAAGAAAATAAAATACTTAGTGAGTGTCTATTTCATATTTCAAGCCTAAAACACAAATGCATTACTCCTATTCTTCCAGAGTTAAGTGTGAGGGACATTCTAAAATTCTAACTGATGTTGGGGAAGCGGGGGAAGTTCATGTAGCAGTGTGTGGAAATTAGATGGCAGCTAAACCAAAACTACCCCCTGCACCCCCCAAAAAAAGAGCAAATAGCAAATAAGTGGCCGAAAAATCTCAGTCCTCTTTTATGTGTATTTCTATTCCTTTGGGAATTATGATAAAAGCTCATGAAATTTTAACATATTGAGTTACTCTTCAAAAAAATCAATATTCCAAGGAATACCTGGATTCTATAACAGATCCAAATCAGTATTCAATAATATCATCACAAGTGTTAAGATGTGACAGTATTATAGAAATTTGTTGAAGGTTGAAACTATTAAATAAATTACAACTTTTTATGTAAATAGGAAAAAACATATATGAATAGTTGTAAATGATTGAGAAACATTGTAAAAAAGAAGCAAAAAAGAGCCTGCATGAGAATTTGTAGAAGATTTGGAATGGTTACTGGATATTCCTTATTATTATAATTGAAGTATGTTCAGGTCCCTTTAAGATAGGTTTCACTTTAGAAACCCAGGGTGATTATGAAATCTGGGTCACATGATAAGATAGGTTTCACTTTAGAAACCCAGGGTGATTATGAAATCTGGGTCACATGAAGTAATAGTGTATCACTGAGAGCCATCACTCTGTCTATCCCAAATTGCTTTCCTGTCTTCTAGAGATGCCTTTCAAATAATATAAAATGAAAAGGGAAAAAAATACATTGTGTTTCTCCTCAAGATAGTTCTTCTAGGAAAATGATTCGACATCTGGAGGATTTTAACTCAGGTGGTTTTCACTGGAAAAGTAATTTACACCCTGCAAAATGAGTTTGAAGGTGAAATTTTTTAATGCATAGGCCAGCTTTCCATTTATAACTGAACATCCACTGGAGTGTCTACATTTTCCTAGAGAAATAGGCTGAAAATAGTAGCTGGGTTATGATATTGATCCACAGTGCCACATTCTGTTGTATTTACCTATATTTGTAAATAATGCTATTAATAATAGTCTATGATATGGGAGCATGATAAAATTAAAGGAAGAATTTTATTCAACTCTCACCAAATATTTATTGTGTTCCATTCTGTGTCAGGTGCATTGATCTTGGTGCTGGACTGTACTGAGCAGGGTCCCTGCCTACACAAAGCATAGAATATGAAGACTAATTTTCTTCTGGGGGGTGGGTGGAGGAAGAATGCAAGGCCTCTGTATTATATGATCAAGGGAATCCCTGTTTTTCTTCTCCATCTCCCTGACCCTTCCTAGCACTGGGGCACCCGGTTCTCTCATGGCACCATTACTCCCTCACTGAAATCACCACCTAGACTTGTCCTACTCCACACCTTTCAGCTTTCTGGTAGCTGGTGTGGGACTCATGTGGCAATATACCCACCCTTAAACCCACTTGCTTGTGTCAGAAATACCCAATTCCTTCGCTGTGTTTCTATTGCACAGGCAATGTGTTAGCACAGACTGACATCATCATCTCATCATTTGGATGGGAAATACTTGTTCCTAACTAGTATCTGATCATAAGAATTTCTGAATATTAAACTATAAATAACAAGTGAAAATAAAAACGAATTTGGGGTAGATTGAACATTATGCTGACAGGTTATAAAAGATGGAAATGATGTGTGGAAAGCATTTTGTCCACTTCTAAAGAAGCTGAAAGAAAGGCAATTCTAAGTTGACTTTCCCAACGCTTTATAGTGCTTTCATTTTTCTCAAGGAAGTATACTTAAGATTTAATCTAATTCCTTTTTGTTATTGCTTAAATTCATTTGCTCTTCTTTTGTTGTCAATAGATGCTTGTTAAAACACTTTTCATATTTGTTCAAAGAATAAGGGATATGCTATTCTTTATTGTAATCCTTCCTCAAGATAAAGGTAAACTGAAACACCAGGACTAACTTTTGAAATGTGTGACTTATTTAGTTGGCAGGAATCAAGTATAAAATGCTAATTGCATGAGTGTGCTTAATTTCTAAATGTTTCCTTATAATGGATTAATTTAGAACTAGTATCTCTATGTGAACTTAATAATGGATTGATGGTATTTATTATTATGTAGTTTGAAGAAGCTGATAATTTTACCATGTACCTGACACTGGATTGATAGTCTTTATGTAGATTTTGACATTTACATGCATTTTCTTCTTTAGTCATTATAATCATCCTATAAGGTATGATCTCCCTAGAAAGGAGAAAAAGAAGACTTAGCGACCGTTCACCTGGGTGATGTTGGTTCTGGAGTTTGAACATAGGGAGTCCACTAGCAGAGCATGCACTTTTAATCACTCTGAAAATTAAAGTATCCATTAACAAATCATATCGGGAAACTCATGAATAGCACTACCTCTTGGCTCAATTGGCCTTGAGTTTGGAAGAATTAACTACTGTGTTGACCTGGTTAACTTTATAGCACTAATCAGACTTAGGCTTTCTTACTTTTTCTGTTATATAAATGTACTTTTACACATTGATAAACGAGTTTAGAACCTGAAGTGTTACTCACTGTGAAATTTTGAGTGCTCTCTTAAAAGAATTTAGATAATTATCTGGACATAGTTAACCAATTTATCCTTATGTCAATATAACCTACATTTTTTTGGAAATGTAATTATCCATAAATGCATTATGTAGAGAAAGGGTATGAATCTCTCTTTATCCTGATGTCAAAATAGCTGCAAATTCAATAGAGGGTTGTGGCAGCAGATGCATGACACTCTGAGCCCTGCCAGGGGACTTACCCAGTGTTCCGTTTGGGTACAAAAGAGCCCTCAGACCGGCGGTCAGAGCCACCCACACTTCAGATGAAGTGCTTCGGAAAATGAGAGTATAGGACAAGCTTTGTTTCACATCTGTTCATATTCAAAGTGAAAGGGAACACTAGTAATACAGCTTGAGTGGATTTAGAATAAACACCCGTGCTCCAGAGTTACATGACATTATTCAAGCAGCTATTAATGTAGGATAGGGAAGAGAGAGCTTCTGCATCTTAATTGTATTTTATGATTTGTCTGAGAAAATTTAGGATGTTTTTCTACCTCAACTTGTGGCTGTCTTATAAATAATATATAAAGGATGGGGCAAGAGTAGGTTTACAGTTGTTTGCATGGAAAATAATACAAGAATTAATAAATGATAATGTAAGAATAAACTTCCTTTTATGTACTCACAGTTGTAACCCCCTCCTTTTGCCCCACGCTGTATATTACCATGGATATAGATCCCGTAGAAGAGATCTTATATTTTGGGGGACTGTTACACAAAAGTTTCTGATTTCAAATACTTTGGTGATGAGAAAGCTGAAAAACCTCAATACTTGTGTTTAATAAGCAAAGTATAATAGCCAACTAATGAAAGCAAATGGCTTTTATAAATTCAAGTCTGCACATGCTTGAAATACAATCTCTCTGCAGATTTATTCATATTATTTGAGTTCACTACAGGCAATTTGTGTGTGTATGCACGAATTATTTGAATGGCATTAGAATGGAATGGTTACTGCTCAATGAATTGATACTTGAATGTTATTTGACTGAAAAAAAAACTCTTAATACATCAAAAGGCACTAAATATTGTGTTCCTTTTCATGATCTACTTGCCATTACATGAGCCAATGATGGATTCTAAATATAAAAATATGAGCCTGGTTTATCACTGCTCTCCTCTGCCTACAGGTTGTATACAAAAATAATGATGTAAGGCTGGAATTATCTCGACTCGCCAAGCAAGGAGACCCTAAGATGAAGATCCATGGAGTAGTGGCATTTAAATGTGAGAATGTTGCAACTTTGGACCCCATCACCTTTGAAACCCCAGAGTCTTTCATCTCTTTGCCTAAATGGAATGCAAAGAAAACAGGCTCCATATCCTTTGATTTCCGCACCACAGAGCCAAATGGACTCATCTTATTTAGCCATGGCAAGCCACGACACCAAAAAGATGCCAAGCACCCACAGATGATAAAGGTCGACTTCTTCGCTATTGAGATGCTGGATGGCCACCTCTACCTCCTCCTAGACATGGGGTCAGGTACAATAAAAATCAGAGCTCTGCAGAAGAAGGTGAATGATGGAGAATGGTATCACGTAGACTTCCAAAGAGATGGCCGGTCAGGTAATTAATCTGCTTCCTATGCTCTTTGATGGAACACCCCACTCCACCCTTCTCTATTCCTAAGGCATTAAAACCGAGGCATATTTAAGACTTTTTATATTTCTGTCTCTGGGTAAGGGAAATTATCTGTTAATTAATCATCATAGTTGGGCATCAAACTCCAAATGCTCAAACGGCTTCGTAAATGAATATTTATTGGATAATTGAGTGCCAAATTGTGCAAGCAATTTTATCTTAAATTTACAATGACAAAATCTAGTGTTCTGGCATTGCCAGAATCTATTATATTATTGGATGTTTGGAGGTACCAACCATTACAAATGTAAAATATGAAATATATAAAATGGTCTAAACACAAAAAATTCTTAGTTTAACATAGCACACTTTTTATCTAAGTTGTGGCTTGGGTATCCAGAATACTTCAGTCAATATAGCTGGGTTTCAAGGACCCTAGCAAAACCGCTGCCTTCCTAATAGCTTTCTTTCCTAGTGGAAGCTGTGTGGATTCCACCGACAGGGATTTACTCCTCTGGTTTCTTCTCCCTGTACCTTTTCTCTGAAGGTGTGTGTATGTGGCAGGGAAAGGAGGGACTTGGAGGCAAGGCCTAAAGGACTGACATTCCTTTACTCTGAAATTTTGGAGTAGACTGAGGGGCATAGGAACATGAGCATCACTAGGACTGAGGGGGAAAAAATCACTGCATTTGTGAAAGATGAGAAAGGGGACAGAAGGAAGAAGCAGTTTGCTTTTGTATGTATGACTATATATTACTTTTTTAAAAACTTCAGTTTCTGCTCCCATACTCTGATTAGGTCTCTCAAATCAAATTATGTTCTTATAACAAAAGACAAACTGAATGTGATCTGAATTTCTTACTGTGTAAAATGCACTGAGAAGGACCCAGTTTCACTGGATTCCAACCCAGTGAAGTAGGATTGATGGCAATGGAGCCTAGGATTCCCTATTTTTGTAAAACTTCCCAGGGAACTTGATGGTCAGTCAAATTTGGGGACCACTGACCTGATGACTCTTGGTGCATCTTTCAGATCCAGTAATGTGTAATTAGGACCCTGTCTGATGAGGCCCATGCTGAAGTCCTGGGGCTGGCCCTTACTTCTCACACCCCTTTCATAGGCTCCCTTGTCTCTTATTTACTTCTCTGCAACAGAACAGTTTCCAATTTCACGATTATTTATGCCTTGTTTTCCTGTTTATCATGCAAGAAGATTGTGTTTACCTTCTTAGCAATATCTTTTTTCCCCAATAAAGAAATCAAATGTATGAAAATTAGGAGAGAGCTTGGGGTGAAGGAAGAGCATTGAAAGGAGGTCAGAACCCCATTGTCTTGATCCCCAAGTATCTCAGACAGTGTATTTCTGTTTCCTCACTCTCTGGATACATTGGCATTCTTCCACTTCCCTACGAAGTTCATGGGAATGGTTAGTTAGCATCGATGTAATTTGTGCTATGTTACCATTTCTTCTCCAGTGTCTTAGATGATTGATAGTATCCAGCAATATGTGTGTGTGTGTGTGTGTGTGTATATATATATATATATATAGTCCGCTATACTATGCTGACCCCATTAGGGACTGGATTCCTCTTTGTTTGTCTGATTTTAACTGAGAAGAGTGCACTGATGGGAATGCAGAAGCAGCAGTAGTGGGCCACCCTTTGGCTCCCCTCAGTCTGTTTCAACCAGAGTTAGAAGTTCATTTGCTACATAGGAGCTTTGTAAACAGATGACACAAAAAGAGAATGGGAACATGGGCTTTGTAATACTAACTTGTGCATATTAGAGTTTCACTTAAAGTGCACCTAGAATAAAATTTGAATTGATTTTTGAGAGTATGTATGTTTTAGTCAGACTTTATTACAATCTAAATAAATCATAACTGATCAGATTAAGTGGACATCTTTTAGAAGCTTAGAAAGGTAAAAAATTCCACACTTTAGGTCAGTTGTATTTCAGTCACTTAGAAATAAGGTATTTTCTAATTATATGAAGAAATACATGGTGAATGTCAAAATTTTAAGAAGTATAAAAGAATGTAAAAAAATATAAAATAACCCATTATGTATTTGATAGTGATGATTTATACCTGGATATTTATTTCATTTTTACATTATAATTGATATACAATATTATATTAGTTTCAGGTGTGCAACATGGTGATTTAAGTTTATGTACCTTGCAAAGTGATCACCATACCAAGTCTAATAACCATCTGACTTTCTGGTTTTAGGTGACAGTACAATCTAATTAGTGTCCCCAAGTTGTTTGGATGACCTATTACAATTAAGATCAGATAATTACCTTAATCTGCAAGCAGAATAATATCTACTTTTTCTGTCTAAGTTCTTTAACATTCAAATTACCAGTAGTTTATTAGCTGTCCTCATTATATCCTCATTAGAAAAGGTCAAAGCAAAAAATATCTACTTTGATTTACAAAGTTCAATGCTTGGTGGGAAGAAAAAATAGATGCCTTAAAAATATTATGAAAGAAAAAAATTAAATATGATATTTTTGTTGGAACCCAATGGAAAAATTAAGTTACTGTGCTTGGTGGTGTTTTCATGGCAGAGTAATTTTATGTGATTACAGTTTCAGGTTAGTAAATTTGAACAAACAATATAAAAGCCGTAACTTATACGTTAAACCAAATTCTGCCTTTTACTAAATTGAAAAAAAGAGAGAGCTCATATTACATCAGCCAAGCTCAAGGGAGTTTAATGTAATTTTAATAACTGCAGCTGTTAATATTTTATATATAGTATTTTAATTAAGTTCTATATTTATACACTACATTGCTTTGATATGAAGTAACCTTTTAAAGATTGAATGAATAGCTATATTAGGTTTGATTTTATTTAAAGGATATTTTTTATTTAGGCTGGTAAAATACGAAAATTTATATAGCTCAGTTAAAACTAGAAACATAGAATTTCAAAGAATAACTTAATTTACTCATTTTCCACATGAGTTGTATTGTATTCCGTTATGTCGTGTGAGTAAGTAATACTACCACGACAAGAGGGTAGTATGTGACACTTTCTGACTCATGAACGATGAAGGTCACATCTATTGATTTGCCTGGGATACTCCTTGGTATATTTAAAAATGTCTAGTGAGCCATATTTTTTTCTGTTATTGAAGTGGAGGGAGCCTAGACCTAAGAGTTGTTCTTTCTGCTATTGATCATACTAAAGTAAGTACAAATAAGAGCCGTGGCCATTAATTCGATGCCAATAATTTTGGTTGGTTGGAGATAAGATTAAAACTGTATTTGGTAGGCAGACTGATTTTTAAAATATTTTCCAAAGAGTTTATAATAGAAACCCATGTATGAGAGTTAATGTCTTACTTATGTTTAAATACACATGCCCCAGTACTTTCTTATATGATAGAAATTGCTCAATAAATACTTGGCATAAGATAAAATAAAGGAGAAAGACATGTGAATGGCTCAGAACCAACCCATCCCTGATAATTTAAAACAGTAGCATCATCCTTACATTTGAAGAATAATTGCATTCCTTTAGTTGTAAATGTGACTTTAAAGGAATTGCCCTGCTTCCTAAAAGCAGTTGCACACTGAACTGTAGGCTAACAGGTCATGTCCTTCTTTTAAGGGTACAAGACTATCCTCCAAGCCCAGAACCTTCCTCTTCCCCCCAAAAAATGCAGGGAGGAAGTTAAACATTTATTAGAGAATAGTTGTGAGCTTGGCACAAAAATGACAAGCTTTTATGAGAACAGAGCTGCTAATCTTGCTTATTCATGAGATCCCTATGCCATTTTGCAAACATGTGCAATAGAAAGAAAATTAATCATGAGGGAAGGCGTTCATGCTGTTTTGGGGCCCGGGATATACAGCCACAGTAAGTGTGTTAGTGACAAAGGAGATAGTCACCAGAATGTCCATCTTTCTGATGGTTTGCTCTTTAGTCCTTTATTTAGTAAAAGATTGGAATATGAGCCCCTTGTTTGGTGAGAAATATTGCCTTCATCCAAATACTTCCTGTAGAACTCATACAATATAAAACATGAATTGTATCGGGTTACGTGTCCCTGCTTCTATTCTGAGAAATGGGAGAGAGAGGTGCACTTTAATTCCCATACCTCGACTGATATTGTTGGCACAGCTGTTCACTCAGTAAAACGTAGCTTCTTTCATTGCCTGCTTAGTCTATTACAAGTGACGTGGGAGGCCAAGTGGGCTGAGCCACGAATGGAATTTTCAGATCTTACACTAACTTGGGGAAGGAGGGACCGTACAAAGCCCAGGCATGATTTTATGGATCAGAGTGTGTGGCTTGAGTATTGCAAAAAGTGGATGTCCTCCCAGGGTAGCTTAGCTACTTCAAGCAAAAGCCCTAAGTTATTGAGTTAAATATGATTGAAGAGGCTCTTTAGTCTGTGAACTTCGCAGGACTTAACAACACCCTCCTCCCTTTCCAGGGTTACCCTTTCCTTCTGTTTTGTTCTCAAACTCAACGCAAAACCACTGCCCAGGTGTTTAGCTAAAGTGTGAATTGTGTTACAACTAGGATGAGGTCAATGACTGTCTTCTGGGGCTTTAATATTGTTTAAATTTGTGATAAGCTCTTTGACTCAGTCAAGGGTATCCCCTCAAGTATTTTCATAGCCAACTGCTATGAATATTTTTTGTAAACCATCATTACACATTGGAATCAAAGAGAAAAGTCATTATTCTTGTCAAAATCTGCTAGTGTACAGCAGGGTACAGCAGATTGTATTAGTGGTTATTCATGGGCAAGCCTACATTTAACAGCTAAGAAGCCATTGAGATCTGAATTGAAGTCATAGAGTTCTAGTTTAAGAACTAGAAATTACAGTGGGAAAGGCACGAGGCTCTCTCCAGAGCACATAATTAGAGGTTTACAGTAATCACTGGTTGATGTGAACAGCACTCTCTAGCTATCTATTACCAGCACTGATTTCTATGTATAGCATTTAAGAATCACCACACTTGGACATTTCTACTTGAACAACCATTAGACTATTTCTCTGTTTAGATCTTGATTTGAACTTGCCCTCTGACTATAATCATTCCTCCCATGTGTCTACCTAGTGGCTCGCTGTATACACTGAAATCATTTTAAGTAAATTTGTAATACTCTATTTTGTATCCATGTCCATAAGCCAACCCCCATCAATGGGAGGCCTGAAATGCCTTATTAATAATGTATCAATTATTTGACTATTCGGTGACTAGACGGAATCAATTTTGCCTAAAATTATTATATTAGATTTTATTAATTGATGCTTATATTTATGTATTTATTCTGATAATACTTAAAAAGGAAAAAGTTATCTATTGTTTTCACTGTTCAAAACATTTTCAGTTTTGCACTTTTATCTAATCTTTGTAAACAGGTACATGCATTTTATATGGGTGCAATTACAGTATCAACATAATCATTTAGGATATTTGTTTCAATGATATCAAAAACTTTTCCTCTTGCTCAAAAATATCTAAGTAACGACATTTATTCCCTGGAAGCTATGAGAACATCATCTGAGACTCAAAGCAGAGCTTTGTAGAGGCACCTTAATGAAGCTCCCAGGCTTGTAGGTCTCAATGTATTAACTTGTTGATAGAAAAAAAAAGTCGCAGAGAAAAATATTGACACTTTCATCTTAAGAACTATCCAGGGGACTTGACTGCTTTACCCCACGGCAGAGATAGGAGACCGGCCATCATAATTAAGATGAGGGAGGGTGTCAGACCATCCTACTATACATACTGCCTTACCTCTTGTACTCGTGGTTCAGAAATCCTGTTCTCCACTCTTTTGACTACGTTTTAGGTTTCATCGTGAGTCTCCTTGCAGTTGAGGGACAAAAGAAATCAGATATATAGTATTCAGGTTCCTGTAATAATTTAATTTGCCTTCGTAAATGCATAACTAAGCATTGGATCATAAATTGGCATCTCATAATGGCAGAGTTACATAGGAAGCATATCATATCTGTGGTAGTTAATTTCATACAGAGATTTTATCACTTGGCATTCTTGTTTTATACACAGATTTTGTGAGCTTGGTAAGTGTTAGTCAAAGCCTGGGAGATGGAAACTTGCTCCCTAAATCTACCCACTACCCTTTCTGGGCCTGCCAGCCTTGGGGGCAGCCTGGTCTATGGTGTCGGGAGTCAGGGTCACCCTGAGGAACTGGGCAGCTATTTGACATCTCCTGCCACAGTGACCTGCTCTGTGAAGTGGCAGTCTGTGGAACTTCTGCAAAATAATATTTTAATTGCTTCAGAATATGTCCCTTGATTGATATTTACAATTTCTGACCATCATGTGTGATCATTATTAACCTGTTACCTGCACATGTAATTTTATTCAGAGAAGTCTATTTTTTTAATTCATATTTTTAAAATTGTATGCATATGTTGCTGTGAGTATGTGTGTGTCTGTGTATATGTACATGTGCTTAATACATGGCATATGTGTAATGTAAGTGCGTGCTGTTGATGAAAACATGAAGGCCATTCAGAAAGTGCGTAAGTGAAGCATTTTCATTTGCCACACATTTTCCTCACCAATTCACTGCCTCCTGCACAGGTAACCACTAAAAGGATTTGGTGTTAAAAATTCTAAGGTGTTTTCCTATGCATTGGTATATCTATAAATACATTTATGTGTATAAAATAAGTGTAGAGCTTCTTTTTAACATAAATGAGATCATTTTTGACAATTACCAGGTGACTTAAAAACCTACTATGAATTTTGTCTATGCCATTTTTTGTAGAGACATTGTGTAATCCCTTAGATTGAACATATCGATACACATTTACTTCAATATTTTCTATTAATGGGCATTTAACTTTTTCAACTTTTAAAAATATTGTATGGTTTTAAACTAATTTATAAAGATCCATTATATCTTTATGCATATGGTCAGAATTTTGTAGCATAGATTCTGAGAACTGGGATTATTGGATTATTTGTATTGTAATTTTGGAAGGTTATGATAGGTTATTTTACTAACCAGCTATTTAAATTTACACTCATCTCTACTGTATGAGGTTTCCTTTTCTATCAGTCTTTCTCAAACTTTTAAATTTTATTCCAAAATTTAGTTCTCATATATTACTTTAATTCCCAAAATATCTGGCTCATGGGTGAATCCAAGTAAACAGAAAACATAATAGTAATAAGCAGAAAATAATATTTAGACTGTATTTTGTTTGGTTTTCAAATTAAGTTTATGTTACTCATTATTATAAGCCTAATGCCTGACAAGTTCTTTTTTTAAAAAAAGAGGAAATTGGAAGGAAGGAAGGAAGGAAGGAAGGAAGGAAGGAAGGAAGGAAGGAAGGAAGGAAGGAAGGAATTACCCACTTATAATCCCATTACTCCAAAACTTCCATTGTTAATGTTACCATTATTTTTGTTCTATCTATATTATGGGAATGATTAGATAAATTGCATTATACCATATAATGGAATATGAATTTTACAAGTAAATTTTTACATTTGCAAGATCTGATTCTCTTCTGCAAGGAGAAGGTGAATCAGAATTATAGATAGATACAATTAGTTCAAGTAGTAACTTCAAAATTTTTATTTAAAAAAAGAACGGTAGTGACCATCCAGTCAATTTTTTATTTTGCACAGAGAGCCACAATGAGTCCAAATGAGTCTATTATTTGGCTAAAGTGGCTAGCTAGTTAGTTGCAAAGCTAGAGCATGAAAATTGGTTTCCTCTGGCCAGGCAAAAGCATTTCCCATTATGGAGCACTATCTTCTCCCTGCTTGCTTCCCAGTCATTTACACTTTTATAGTCATTTAAAACTTGAAACCAAATTGACTTATTTTAAATCTCACCTTTACTTCATGTTTCTCCTCATCCTGTAAGCTTATCTTCTCGATGGGGAGTTGCCAAGACAAATTGGATGGAAAAAACAAGAGTAGAAACTAACAGGTTAAAAATACCCCATCAAATCGCATAGTTGATTTCACCTGTATAATGAAGAACAGGTTTCAAGTTTGTCCCCTTATACATATACTGTTACATAAAATGTGACTTTATTATTTATGCTTATAAATATTCTTAAATACAGGGTGCAGAAAATAGTTTTGAGTTGTGAGTACATGAAACAGTTTATTCTTGTCCTGTGATTTGTTTACAACTGTATTCTTTCTGAGTGAACAACGGCAATCCTAGTTTTGCCATACGCCATTTGTTTAGCACCTTGGTTACCTTTTGCATATGTCATGAAAACAACTAGACTTAAATGTTAATGTGTTAGTGTTATTCCTACATTAACATTATAAAACTCATGTACACAAATATATTTGGTTTTAGCTGACATTTTCTTTGTTTAAAAGTAAAATAACACAGCAGGGTACTTTTCATTCTTAAATATTGGAGCATAAAGCACTGATCCAAATAACTCCCCTAATATGACCATCCTCTACGAAATTTAACAGCTCAAAATATGGCAGTGTTTACATGAAATGTTTAATTTACCAGAAACTTCAAAGGTAACTTATAAGGGGAGAGAGTAGAATATATGAAATAGTCAAACAGTTCTAAAGATAACATAAGAATATTTGTTGTTACTAGAAAAAAATAGTATAATATACCCAGAATTTTGTTTCCTCTTAAAAATTTATTTGCATATCTTCATACCTCAGCCTTTAGGAAATTCTCATTTTCTATTGATATACACAGGTGTCGCAACTACTTGATTTTCTTTCATTATTGATGAATAAGGTTTAAATATTCATTTTATGTTTTCTTTTTAACCACTGTCTTTATAACTCAATTATAATAAAATAGGTGCTTGGAACCTTAATGTTGAAATTGCACTTTGCTCATATTTGTGAGTTAAATTGGTTTTAATGAATTAAGTGATCCTGTGATGAATCTTCAGCTTTGGTGAAAATATTCTTTGATTGTTTTCAATAATAAAACCATTAAGGAATTTAGGATTCAAATCCCCTATCAGAAATGTGTGTATTTCAGATTTTCACATGTATGGGCTAAAATATTAATATATATAGCTGACTCAGTAGTAAAATTTATTGTTATTTGAAATAAAGTTGTTGTTCTGTGAATCTTCAGAATACAAAATAATCGTTTCCATTTTTATTTAAATCAGTTGTACACTTTCCCTTTCTTGGCCATGTCCTTTACAAAGATTCCCTTTTAAAATATAAGTACATATGGATTGGCAAAGCATGTAGAGAAAACAGCTGACTTTCAGTTATAGTTGTTTCATTCTGTTACGTTTGGGTGCAGAACATTCCAGTGAATGATGCCTGATACATGCATATACTGATGTGACTCCTTACCTTAAATCCAGGATTAAATTAAAGCTTGAATTCCCCTTGGATTGTATTTGGGTTGAAGTTGTATTATAATTCTTCTGGTTTCTTTCCCATCTTTCATTGCTTCTTTTTCCCATGAAAGTTCTAAAATTGTCTCTCAAATGGGATAACAAGGAGCTATAAGGAAATCATCCTTATCCTTACGACAGTGACCTCTCAATCATTGTTTGAATTAACTTTAGGTGTGGTGGTCCCAAAACTCCCATCTAATCAGAAAGTTATAGTAAATATCTTCCTCTGGCCACAAATACATTCATAAAAGCGTATCTGAATTTCTTGCAATACTTTTTTCAAAACAGGCCCTCAAATACTATAAACAAAATCTAGAACCCAGCCACTCCATTCTCACCATCAGACAGACTGTTCATGGACAATCGTCTGAAGCACCTGGCAGCACTTTGGCCCCCAGAGTGTAGACACGTTGAGTATGGAAACTACATGGTGTACGGAGCTACGGGTTATTTGGAGAGTCAGGGAGAGTGGGTGTTGGGCCAGCCAGTGAATTCCCTCATTTGAAGAATTCTTCAAGCATCCTCTCACTGACAGACTTGGAACTCATGAATGAGAACAATAGTTTTCCAAGTGTGTTTTGTTTTTGTTCCCTGAACAAGCTTATCCATGAATAAAAAAGGTCTATGGGAAAAGTTGCATATTTTTAAAAACATATTCCCAATGCTGTAAAACTTTGCTATTGTTCCCTTGCTCTGTGACTTTTAACAACGCTCTCTCTCTCTCTCTCTCTCTGAATATTACATATTCATGTCCAGCAAGCCTTCTTGAACTAATTGGAAAAACAGAAGTGGGGCATGTTTAGCCTAAAAACACTAGTCACTGTGTTCATTCCATACCGCTCTTTGCTTACCACATATGATATGGAGTTTTTTAATGTCCACCATTTCTTTTCTCATACACTTACTCTGTTTCATCATTTTCTAACTTAACATGAACTGCTACAGACAAGGGGAATCAGTTGTTAACCCACTTCTTCTTTTGGACAGTCAAAAATACACATAATAAAATTCTATTTACATGTTTCACCATTGCCTCTCAAAATTATGTATTTCATTTCCCCCAAACTAAATGCTTTATCTTTCTCTATGTAGGATCTTATGCTACACACATGCTGCAAAGTGAGTTTTCCTCTAGATGCTTCCACAGATGCGAACAGTAAAAATAAGCACTTCATCCTTCTCCCTCTTTCCTGCCTCCTTCTGAAATACCTATTATGCTCCCTTGTTTGGGAGGCCAAAATAGCAATACCTTTGAGTGTTTCTCCCCTCGGAGCTTTCTTCAATCCTTTCTGTGCAAGTCTAGAGAGACAAATGTCTTCTTAATGACTTGGCCACCTGCACGGCCTCTGTCAGCGGCTCCCATGCCCTTCTCCCTCATGAAGACAGATCCCATTACCCTGCCTACATTGAGGAGTGCGCCTTCTGCTGGGATTTGGAGTGCTCCTGGGCATGACACAGAGAAAGGCAGCCCGGTGTCCTTAGTTAGATGTGGGTTCACATTCATCACAGGCCATATTTTTACTTGGGGCGGGGCTTAGGTATTCCGTGAAACACCTGAGATGCATCTTCCTGCCGACACTACACTTTCCTTGCCTGGCCCTACTTCTGTACCTGTCTTGTCTTCAGGTCACTCCTGTGTGTCTGCCCCTCAACCCCGAGGCTCTGTGTCAGTGGCTGGCATTGCATCAGACATTTTCTAATCCACTTTCTCACTTTAGGTTCCTGCTGGTCTGTTTTATGGGCTGGACCTGAGAGATAAGTCTAAGATAATCTAGTAATGGGTCAGCGAGGTGCCCTTGTCTGGTATCATATTTGAATCTTTACAATAATCTTCCTGGAAATAGAATATGGGTAGAATTTTGAGTAAATTTTGGAATTTGGTGTAGGATGGGAGTTCTGATTAAATCTGCCTTCTGTCTTTCATTTTTTTCTTCTAATATATTCCACAATTGTATTTTCTGTGATCCCCAGGTGAATGACTACTCTTCATTTTAGGCTTAGGGCCAGGGTTCATATATATTTATAAACTAATAGAATTATTTTTCCTCATATTTGTAGTGAGGGGAAAGAAACTTATCCACTCAAGTGAATAGCTGGTTTGTTTTTTTTTAAAAAAGTAGACAGCAAATTTGACTCAGTTCTTGTGATTAATCATGGCACACAGCATTTATTCAGTGCTTATTATAAACTGGATATTTACTAGTATTATTTTACTTCATGCTCAGAGTAACTACATGAGGTAGGTCATATTATTATGCCCATATTAGGAATGAGTTAACTGAGACCTTAACAGTTGATTGATAGATTCATATGGCTAAGAATGATGAAGTTAGGTTTAGACATAAATAATCTGTCAAACTATTGTACTAAGTAAAGGCAATCAAGTCAGTCTGCCTGACTTTATTCCACAGAGTGGTATAGAATGTCAGTTTTTTTCCTTCTCTTTCTTTTTGACTAGAGCATGGTATAAAATGCTAATTTCTCCTTCCCTTCCCTTCCTTCCTTCCTTCCTTCCTTCCTTCCTTCCTTCCTTCCTTCCTTCCTTCCTTCCTTCCTTCCTTCCTTCCTTCCTTCCTTCCTTCCATGGATAAACTGTTAGAGGCTGACACACACTCTTTGTTTGCTGTGCACTTTGAATTTTATCACCAAGGCAAATACAATCATACCTCAGAGAGGTATGGATTTGGTATCGGACCACCACAATGAAGTGAGTATCCCAATAAAGGGAGCCATAATCTTTTTGCTGGTATAGGGCCTTGCCTTTATTTTGTAAAATATGCAACATCTGTGACATGCAATAAAGCAGAATTCAATAAAACAAGGTATGCCTGAAGAAGCATTTTTACTTACAGTCTGCATTATTTCTAAAGTCACTTAATTCCCTGGGTTTCTGTGTATTCCACTGAGAAGTATATGACACTAGGAATAAAAATAAAAACAAAAATGTGCCCTCAAGGAGTTCACCCTCAAGCAGATGAAAGAGAGAAAGGATGATATCTAGAACATGATGTAAAGATCTGTGTCTCTCATTTTTGCCATAGGTACCATTTCTGTCAACACGCTGCGCACACCCTACACGGCTCCCGGGGAGAGTGAGATTCTGGACCTGGACGATGAGTTGTACCTGGGGGGCTTGCCCGAAAATAAAGCCGGCCTCGTCTTCCCCACTGAGGTGTGGACTGCTCTGCTCAACTATGGCTACGTGGGCTGCATCAGAGATTTGTTCATCGACGGCCAGAGCAAAGATATCCGGCAAATGGCTGAAGTTCAAAGTACTGCTGGAGTGAAGCCCTCCTGCTCAAGGGAAACAGCAAAACCGTGCCTTAGCAACCCTTGCAAAAACAATGGCATGTGCAGGGATGGGTGGAACAGATATGTCTGCGATTGTTCCGGAACAGGCTATCTTGGCAGGTCCTGTGAGAGAGGTAGGTGACTCCCCTGAGTTGAAAAACATATTAAATATTGACCTTAAACTTTAAATGGACCGCAGAAACATAATGTGTGTTCTGCTGAAGTAAATTCTCTGCAAGCTGAGCGGCCACACTTGACACATTAGTGATGAGTCCTTAATGATTTTCAAGGGAACTGATTCTGGGAAAACAGCTCTTTACATATATTGTGGGAGTGAATATTTGGATCTTTTGTATCCTCTAGGGTATGAGCCTGAGGTGCATAGACAATAACTGTTTTTCTTTTTTGCCCAGTTTTTCAATTTCAGGACACTAGAAAGTAAAGAATGCATGAGTCAGACATTTATGGCATCCAGTGCTAATATCTATGCTTCCCCCCAAAGAAAATAGCACGTGCAGTAAGCTCAGCTAGAAGTTGCAACTTCCCTGACACTCTTGCATGAGACTTAGGTTAGCCTGCTCATTGTACTTGAGTCAACTTACCCAAGTTTGAAATTTGAAAAGCAAGCTGACTTTAAATCACCCAGGTTACACCAACATTTTCAGAAGTGCACCCCACTTTCAAAGGCACTTACTTACCTTTGCGTTGGACCTAACCGATCAGAGAAGATTCATTTACTCATTTCATAAAGGCTTCGTGTACCTGTTGAAACTCTGAGCAGGTACTTCCATTTCCTTCTCTATTGGGAAGCAGAGCTACATTTTCGCCCTTCTTTTCCTCTCCCATCAGAAGGAGGAGGGTTAAAGGAAGAGGGAAGGGTGATAGCTGTCACAGTTCATCTGTAGACCAAAGGAAGAAATAGCAGAAAAATAGGTCTAAGCATGTCCTTCTATCAACCTAACAGTGTCAGATAAATGCTTTAGTCTCTACACCCACTGCCACTCATTTTCAACAGTGGAACAAAAAATCGATATGAAAAAATATTGATGAGTTTTTCCATTGTCCTCTCACACTCTACATAACATTGCTCTACGAGCCATTAACCTCAAAGTAACCAACATCTATTTTTCAGCCATGAATATTTATTTAGTCTTCCCCCCTTTATTTCTATAATAGTTTAATTCATTTCAGCTAACACTTTCTAAAGAAAAAATGGTAATTTTCTGAATCCAAAGTTGACATGTGATTGATTCTTAATCTTACCAAGGAGGTTCGTGTTATTAACATTAATTAATATGAAAACTAATAAAAATAACCTAATAATCTAATAAGGATCTTAAATTACCTACCAAAAATACAACCACTGTTCTGTTGCACAATTAGACACATCAATAGGTGGGTAGATGCTTTAATCACACAGATTCACTCATTCCCCGGGTATCTAATTGCAATTGCTGTGCTTTGCCATTAGAGGTTAGCCATTTCTGCGCAGTTGCAGTTTTCATTCACACGCTGCATAGTCTCTGTAAATTTCCTCTTCTCATGTTTCCTTCAAATCTGTTTGTTTGTATATAGATTAGTTTTTAGAAGTTGCCAAAAGGTGCCAGTGAGAACAGCAACAGAGTGACAAAGCTTATAGGACGTCTTGCATTTAGACATAATGTGTGTTTAGCAGAGCTATATGATTTAAGATTTTGTTTTAATTGTAGTCACTCAGAGAGCTTTCAGACTCTCTGGTGCCTCCTGCTCAAGTGAAGCTGGAGAAGGCTGTAAGGGAACTGTCGCAGGAGTCAGGAAAGCCTTTGGTGAAATATGCATGGTGTACCCCCCTGTGGCAGCATTCTGCTACTGCATGTGGCAAAAATAAAAATAGAGAAACTGCAAGGCTTCTTTCCTGAGTCCAAACGAGGGAAGGGGAACATTTATATAATTAAAAGAAGGGGAGCAGGCACAGGCACATTTGCAGATGAGCATTTAATAGCAGACTTCATCACTGGGAGTCAGCATACACTTTTATCTGACAAGTGGCTGGAAATTTCTACAGATTTGTCTGTCTCCAGGTTGCTGTTGAGAAGGGAATGGTCATTTTAGTGCGTTTTTTGTTTCTGGACTACCCAGTAGCGTATTGTCAGAAGACTTTGCTTTTCAGAATTAATTTTCTTGCTCACATTATGGTGTCTCCTGAGAACAGGGTGATGGGGGATGCCTGTCATGCTCAATAGCTCAAAACTTGGCTTCTCCCCAGCGATGCCCTTGTTCAGTCAATGCAAGATCATGCCCAGCCCTCGGGGTTTCCAGTTCAAAAGAAAGGGATTTTCTGTAGGTGATCTCTAATCACATAAGATTGTTGACCATGTAAGAGCTGACTGAGAACTCTTGAAGTTAAAAAAAAAGGCACTTAAAAAGTTTCTACTTTATTATCACTGAGCAATAATTGATAATTTATAAAGATAATTATTCAAAGTAGTTAAACAACATGTTCAAGTCCATGGACAATGCAGCATAAGCAGTGAAGTCATAGTCTCATTCTAGGAAACCTCACTTTGCATTAAGTAAGCAAAGGTGTTTATAAGAAAGAAGAGAGTATCTGCCGACTTAGAAAAGTAGTGTCTTGCTTTATGTGTATTGATTCCATAGGGAAGAATACTGTATAAATAATGCTCAACAGAAGATAAAGTGCAGCGCTTTCCCTCCTGCTCTGTTTTGAATGAAACTAGGACTTTGTAGAGACTTGTTCATATGGAAGTTATTCTTGGTTGTACGTATATGATGTAATCAGAGGTCTACTGTACACTTGTTTGTTAAAACTCTAACAGATGGCGGGACAGATGTCAGAGCACTATAATTTGGCTCCCTGTCTGATTTTCATCGTTGATCACAAATTGTGACTGCCTTTCGGCAAAACTGAGCACAGGTGTGCACTTTAGACCGCGAGAAGGAATGACACAGAGGAGCAAATTGATCAAACTTAATGACAAGGGAGACGGAGGCCGAGGAGACAAAATGGAAACTTTTTCTCCCCCACGGGGAAGTACTGCGTTGGAATTAGCCTTTTAAAGAACACTTTTGTGTTCTTAGTGATAGAATAATGTGACCCATGTTAAAATATGCTGCCAAATGACATAACCTTCAAATGTCAGAATGTTGGTGACCATTTATTTGGTGACTCTAGACTACAGCCTTGCCCATTTTCAATTTCTTGTCTAATTAAAAATTAACTCTAATGATGAGGAATAATTTAGACATTTATTTGTTGTTTATGAACAAGTTATTTTCACACTGAGAATTGTTTAAAATGGCACTTGGGGGCTGTCAAGTTTTATTACTTTACTGTTTTTTTTTTAAATTCCTGCAGCTTTTTGAAAATGCTAAAGGCCAATGATCCTAATTATTTTTCTCCTTTGTATTGTATTTCATACTTTAGGATCCATTGTCTGACTTCTGTATTTCTAAAAGGATGTTCCCCTTCCTTACCTTTTAATCAAATTAAGTGACATTTTATAGAATATGAGATCATTTAAAAATATGATTATTAAATAATAGAGACCAGATTTACAGGCTAAATAAATTGAACAGAACTAAAAAAATATTTTAGTACTTTTATCTGTATGACAGCACAATAACTGAACAATTGATAATTGCTTTTGAACTTTTATTTCAAATATTGTTTTATAGATAGGGACAATGGTTGGTTGTATTTCACAATAAGCGATATTAAAGACCGAGTTTCTTTAAAAATTATACTAGAAACACTTTTCTTTTTAGATTCCCCTGCAACTCTGCAGTCATGTTTTAATTATTTTTTTAGCAACTACCACTAGATTTTCTGCACCAAATAATGTATTTTGTGATATTACATCCATTTAGGAAACTTCTTATCTAATATAACATAATATATAGTATGATCTGGAATCACTCTATTTTAAGAAGATTATGTTACGTTTTCCAGTGCTTAGGTCAGTGCCTAGCCATGGGACCCCTATTTTGGTAAGCAGACCCCTTTCCTAATCTATTGTTTTCAGCACAATTATGGACCTCAAAGTAGACTTTAGTAAATATTTTGTTCATATTCACTACCAAAATTAGGGTCTACTTACAATAGGCAAAACAAACACTTCATTTCTTTAGCGTGCGTACATGTAAGCTTGATAGCCAGACTGAAGGAAACCCTCTCACTTATCTTCAGTATTGAGTGCAATCACTGATTCAGTAAATGTTTATGGAGACTCTCCTGTGTGCCTGGCACCTCGGGGACTCGCAGCTGCTGACAGAACAGTGAACGGGAGAATCCAACGCCTGCCCTCATGACACTTCAACACTTACATGTTAAAGGCCAAAAGCGGATAATGCTATACAAACAAAAACCAAATGTTAATTAAAAAATTAAATGGTAAATAGATATAGACTCCCTAGAGGGGATTACTGGGTGTTCGCAGCATGCCTGTCCGAAGCAGCATGTGACCAGAGACCTAAATGTTGAAGGAACCAGCCATATAAAGATCTGGAGTGAAACCTTCTCTTTTTTATTTTAATTAATTTTATTTAGTTATTTTTCAAGTACAGTTTTTTTTGTCTATTTCTCCCATCCCAGCCTCCCCCGCCCCTTGCTCCCCACCTCCCTCCCATTTCCACCCTCCTTAGTTCTCATCCCTGTGTCCTTTCTATTTGTTCCTCCAAATCCCTCCCCCTTTTCCCCCTTAACTTCCCTTCCTTCTCCCCTCTGGTCACTGTCCCCTTGTTCTCTATTTCAGTGTCTTTGTTTTTTAATTCTGCTTGCTTGTTTGTTTTGTTGTTTAGCTTCCTGTTAAAGGTGAGATCATATGGTATTTGTCTTTCAGCACCTGGCCTATTTCACTGAGCATAATGCTTTCCAGTTCCATCCATGTTGTTGCAAAAGGTAGTAGCTCCTTCTTTCTCTATGCTGCAGAGAGAATGAATGGAGTGAAACCTTCTAAGACAGAATGCAAATACTTGCGAGTTGAAATCAGTGGCTGGAGTTTGCTAAACAAGGTGGGATGGTGATGGTAAAAGCTGAGGTCAGAGAGACAGACTGGGGCCAGACCACACACAAAGATTTTTTAAAAAGGGATACAGATTTTATTCTGATTGCACTGGAAATCTATTGTGGGAGGTGTGGGATTGTTTAAGCAATAAAGGGATAGAATCTGATTTACTTTAAAGTTTAACTTGGCTGCTCTGTGCAGGGAGAAAGCATGGAAGTTGGGGAAGTTGGGAGACTGATAGTGACAGAGGTGAGAGATGGGAGCAGAGTCTGAGGTCCTTTAGTGGAAAGGGTAAGGATTAGTGGATTCAGGGAGTGGATTGGAATTAGTGCCTTCAAGAATTATAGAGTTGCAAATAGATTGGACATGGCAGAGAAGGTAAGAGAGAGATCAGAAAGGAGAAAGTCTGACCAGTGGGCTTATGTTCTTTACCAAGATGCAAAACATTAGAGAAGAAACATGATGAGTTTGATTTGGGGAGGGAGTGAATAGTTTCATGAGGTTCCTATCATACCCAGTTTGGAGATGTTCAACAAATGGGTGAGTGATGGGTGGTGGAGCTTGAGAGAGAGGTCAGGGGCATTAATAAGTATTAGGGGGCATGAGCATGTGAGTTGAGGAGAGCCTCTGAGTCCCAAGGTAGACGGAAAAGAGTGCAGGCGGTTGATCGGTTCTGGATGTGTGTTCAGTCTCATGACTTTCCTCCCTGTTTGAAGAATAAACTTGCAAAAACCACAACTTCAGAAGCGCAGTCTTAATAATAAACACAGTTGCATTAGTAAAGTTAATTGCTGTGTCATGTACGTAGGCAAGATAATGAGAATTTCCTAGTTTATTTTAAATCGAGGTCGTTTTTCTTGTGTTAAATGGGACCCTGAGTTATTGGAACCAATAAGAAGGCAGCATGACTCATGCTTGTTTTGCAGCGTTCTATGGCCATATGGTGTTTAACATTCAGGGGTGCTGACGACTTCTTAAAGCAGTCGGTTTGTGATCAACAGTTTTTGCTATTTACTCTTTCATGCATTCCGTACTGTATTAAGCAGCGTCCCTATTAAAGCAATCCACATCAGTTTTAGTAGCACACACCACACGAGCTCTTCAGTCCCTGCCATCCTTATGCAGTATCACCACGGGGCATAGTAACTGACATTTGGGTGATAGCTTAATGTTTTCAGGATACCAAGGTTGTGCTTACAGATATTTTTTAAGTGCCAATTAATTGCTCTTAGAATTAAGTCCCAAGTCTGGGACTTGCGAGGTGAACAAAGGACTGAAAGATCCTCTTGTAGCCGATAAGGTCCTCTTGTAGCCAAGGCTAAGTTTAAAGGGCTAATCAGTGGCCTAGCCATGTATTATATAAAATGCATTAGTTGCTAGTGCTTCAAACCAGGCTCACACTGTGGATACACAAAAGAATCGATCTATTCTCTTGAGAAGAGAGACACATACCTAAACATTCATAATCCAACATGATCAACGCGATTCAGGCAGAAAGTGCTGTGGGAATCAAAAGGAAAAGTGTGGCCCTGTCTTCTTCCGCACCTGCGCAGATACCTCACAGAGGAAGTTCCTCCTGCTGCGACTTCCCTTTCCCGCTTACAAAATTTGCTCATTTCGGAAGAAGATGAGCTGAGTTTGTAGTTCTGCCTTCTAACTAGAAGACTGACTAGGTCACGCTTTCCCTTTCCCAGTGTAAATGTACTAAACTGACCAAGAATGTTCATATTTCTTTCTCACCTGTAGAGGCGACTGTTTTGAGCTATGATGGGAGCATGTTTATGAAAATTCAGCTCCCCGTGGTCATGCACACAGAGGCTGAGGATGTGTCCTTACGGTTTCGATCCCAGCGTGCGTATGGCATTCTCATGGCAACCACCTCGAGAGACTCGGCAGACACCCTCCGCCTGGAGCTGGACGCAGGGCGTGTGAAACTGACGGTCAACCTAGGTAACCACGCACCCTCCCCCACTGAACTAACACTCTTCATTTTTTGTTTAGTTCTGCCTGCAAACATTTATCAAGTAGCCTGTTTGTCATGGAAAGTTAAAAAAAAAAACACACTTCATGGTCTCATTTCCATCATTTCAATTAATTTAGGTTTTTGGGGCATCCTTTTATTGTTTGTTGTTGTTGTTGTTTGTAACATAATTTACTGTTTTGTGACTTCTACCACTGAGAGTTCTTAAAGGGGAAGCCATATATATCAATGAGGTTAACTGAAAATATAAATTATTAGGCGCAAAGATGCCACAAACTGATTTTCCTATTGTCATATTTACTGATATTCGGATTGGCTATAGATGATATCCTTTCAGATACACTTACTGAGGTAAAATATGCACCAAATGTCAATTTTCTACTTTGTGATTTAGGTCAACAGCAGCTTTTCTTCTGTTTGTTGGGCTTCTCCTTTCAAAAATCATCTTGGTGGTACTCCATCTTTTCTGTTTGGCGATACTTTGTGGTGATATTTTGCTATCAACAACAATCCACAACCCTTCAATGCCCAAAGTCTGCGGCCCTCAGCAAACAGCCACGAGAACACTCAAAACACAGGCTCTTCTACAGGAAAATAATGCTTTCCTGCCTAGGTACAGAATGAAGAAAGAGTCCCTACAGTAAAACCTCAACAACCTAGCTGAAGCATGGGAGAAGGGAAGGCTGAATTACGAAAATTGTAGAATTAACAAAAATTAAACTGCTTTGTCTTCAATGGCATTTAAAAACACAAATTCATGGCTGAAAAAAAATCCTCTTAAGGAAAGGTCTTCCTAGGTTCATTTTAATGGCAGGATAAGAATTATCCATAATTAGCACATTTGTTTCATGCAAGTTGTGCCATTAATCCATAGTAAAGTACTTAGACTCAGTTTTTTTCCTTCAACTTGACCTTTCAGAACTTGTTTATTTTGTTTTCAGGTGATCTGTGCTCATACTGAATGAAGAGTTATAAATAATCTATCTGCCCAATAGGTTTCAGTATGACCATTAACTAACTCCAAGAGGTGTACAAATTAATGAGGTTTTACTGTATTTCCTGAAAGTGAGAAACACACATGAAAATTAATAAATATAAAAAAATGAATAAACAGAAAATTTTGAAACTACATAGATAAAAGAGTAGTAAAATATGATGAGGCATTTATAGAAACCTCACCTACATTTTCTAATTGTGCTGGGCAGAATGGTAGCTCATAAAATATAAAAGTATTTCACAGATATCTTATTGCATACAATTACATTCTATTAATATTAGTTAAATTAAGTTATGTAATAAGAGTGTTTTTAAAGGTTGCTGAACACACAGCACTTGTTTACTGTTCTGTTAGAGTTCCCTCTAGTGACAATAATAGGTTACTACAGCCAATCAAAACTGCCTAATTACCGTGGAGGGGCTGGCTGCTAGCCAAAGAGAAAACTCTTATGGGAATTGTACAACAGCAAAGCATTCTGTGGAAAGAGTTGTGTAGGTGCTGGTCCTTGGCTGTTTGCAACCACTTTTCTGATGCGGTTGACGACACATGACAAACTCAGCTACATGGGAACAGAATCTAGGTTTATATTTATTGTGTTCCCCAAAGGCACTAAATACTACTACCAAAAGCAGCAAATATTTATCTATACATAAAATAAACATAAAACATCCCATGTAGTCCTTTAAAGATAACCCTTCTAATCACAGTCTGTGTTATTCATTTCATCCTATTCTTAGAGAATCTGCTTTTATATAAGAAGCAAGGATAAGAAAGGGAAAATCAATAGCAGTGTTAACCGTGACACTTACTGCATAGAGATAAGATTGTTAGCTCGGAAGAGAGGCACAGGCTTGCGTGTTCTGGAGAATGACACTACTTAGCCGCTAGGATTTCTAAAAGAGACATACAGTGTTTCTTTCCTCCTCCGATTAATACAAGGCATAGAATCCAGGCAGCATTGGGCTGTTACCTGTTTGCCCGCACAAAACCAAAAAAAAAAAAAAAAATTACGATGAGGTGAGAATAATTTCAACTTGCTCTCCATTAACCACCATAATTCTAAAGGACTCTGTTGGCCTTTGTGGGATCTTAGATTTTGGAGGTCCAAGATGTCTGAGCCTAGCTGAGCTTGCACCTACACCCCATTGTGACGGAGCACTTTTTAATTATGTTGAAAACAATGATATGTTCTTTCACACATGGGGAGAAAGTTGCACCCAGTCTAAGCCAAGCATCTTTGACAGTTGACAATTCTTTATTTCACTTAGATTTGTCACCATGTAGCTTTGTTTGAATTGGCCATTTTTTAAAAATCTTTTATTGTTGTTTCCAATAGTGAAGTTTTATAACAATGAATCTGGGTTCTAGAGCTATGTAAAGCATAAATGATATGGAGTGGCCATATTTGCATGTGTCTGTCCCCGGAAGGGTGGACTGTGATTTTATTGGATGTCTGCAGCTATTACCTTGAAGGATAAATTTTCATTTTTCATCTATTCTTCCCCATCTAGATTGTATCAGGATTAACTGTAATTCCAGTAAGTGCCTATTCAAAATTTTTAAAATGTTATTCCTCCATTATGATGTAAGCTAGTCAAGGCAAGAGAGAGAGAGAGAGAGGGAAAGAGAGAAAGGTGTTTATAAAACTCATGAATTCACTTTTGAAGTATACCAGTCCATCATCTGGGTTGTAAAAATTCATTTTGAAATCTGTCCAGTTAAAGATTTAACCACTGCCATTCCTACCTCTAAGTGTCAAAAGAGGTGACCGATATTTTTTAACATGAGGTATAAATGCCTCTGTAGACCTTTGGATAAGGGAAGTAGCATTTATATTTTGCCAGACCATGGACTCCTGTAGCTCTCTTCTTGACCAAATTTGGAGAACATACTTTGAGTCTTTTTTCTCTTTCCTTACCAGTAGTTTTTCTCTCTTAACTCAAATACAGAAAAACATATAATTCCTTTAATGTTGAGAGTATTAAATCCTTTTAAATTCAACCAGTTTTACAGAGAATAATGTGTTTTTTTCAAGTTACATATATACAGAAAATTATTTGTCTAAAGAAGTTTCTCTTGTTCATTACGATTATTTACATGATGAATTTTTACATCCTAACCATATATCTGCAAAAGTAACTAAAACCCCTCAAATCTGTGATGTGCATGCCAAGTGACGAGTCAGAAAAGATGCATGGACTGAGTTCTATTTGATTGTGGACTAGGGGACCCGAAAGGATATAAGGACTGTGATTTTATTTTGAGTTGTAGCCTTATCTTAAATGTGTTTTATTTCTTCACATGAATATTTAGATTGTTCTTTTCCAGGTTTTGCTGACCACATTAAGGAATCTCCACCAATGATAACAGAATCATTAGCTATTTCAGTAAAATGGTTCTAACAAACTTCTAAAGTCTCATTTCATAATCAGTAAAAAAAAAATTATATCCTTGGAAAATGCTGAATGTGAGTTGATGGAGTCTCTTCCCCAAACCTTGGCTGTATTTTCAAGTAGCGACAGTCCATCCTCTGAGGAGTAGATGCTGATCTTAAATTTAAAAAATGAGCAGCTTTATCTAATGAAATATATATTAGTTCAAACACTGTGTGTCTTATAACTCAGTTATGTCTTTAAATATTTTAATATTCATTTAAAAGTAGCCAAAAATGTGGGCCTTTCTACCCATAGCCATATAAAATGGTAACTGAACCATGACTTCAGAAAAATGAAATTGGTAAACTACCATGTAAAACATGAAAAATTGTCTCCAACAGAACAGCTCCTAAAATACTCTGTCAGAATTCCCATGCAAGTATCAGTGGAATTTTTCAACTGCACAATTGCTCTCAAACCCCATCTCTCCTTCCCTCCCATACTTTCTGAAAGGAGCACAGGCTTTGCAGGTCAATGCCGTGCTCCAGTTTGCCTTCAGCCCTGGGCACAGGCAAAGTGGCAACTCACAAAATAGTTTCTGAGGCCAGATTGGAGCCTTAACACAGCTAGAGATGTTCTTGATTCTCCCTGAATCTGAGAAAACCCATGTGAGAAAAGACTTCCTTATGTACTTTTATAATAAGCATGAATTTTCAAATTTACAAAATCTAACTGCATAAACTCTAGTATTTGATGAAAATTTACCCAATGAATTGTGTCTAAACTGTGGTCCTCAGCTACCTATATTAATTTTTGAAATGCATCTTTGTAGTCTAACGACTAGACACCATTTGGCTTATAAGAGTCTGATAATAAGCAGTCATTTTTCCTCTCAATATTACACAGAATTATATCTTTAAGAACACATTTCTTTGCTGGTTAGTCGAATCTTCCACCTTTTGAGGAGCACGTGTTACATTTAAGTTACTTTAATTGAGTGAATGTGAGCTTTCTATGCGCACCTTGGACCAGACTGCAAACGCCTTAAGTTGACAGCAGTCCCTGGGAAGAGCACTCAGTGATCAGGTAACATTTTTATTTCCTTTGCCTCTGCTTTATCTGGGGAATCATGGGCAGCTTTAGCAAGAACCCCAAGTTCTACCAAGAATTCATGTTACTACTCTGAGGAGTGGAAATAATTTATGTATCTAATAATGCAAATCTAACTCACAGTAGCTAAGCAGATTTCCACCTGGAGTGCATTTTCTACCCCATAAAAAGTAAAAAATATATATCAATTGCAGTACGATTTGTAGGTTAATAATTTATTACAGGTATGCCTTTGAGTTAAGTGTGCAAGAAACGGACATGAATGTATGTTTATTAAATCACAGCTGTATACTGCTGCCATCTCTAAAATGTACAGCACACCTAAGATAACAACTGTATTGTGAGATTAATATGAAATATCTTAATTGATGTCTTCTAAGAATATTTCCACTGGAATAGAGAAACTATAATATAAAGATTATCTTGCATTGAAAATTATGTTGCATTGAGAATTACTTTAAATTATTTTTTAATGAAAACCTTCCCAAATTTCTCTGTACTTCCTGAGAATTGCTCTGTTTTCTACCGTGGTGCCTTCCTCCCTTACCTCCACTGTAACCCCCCCCCCCCCACACACACACAGATTACAACAAATGTTACCTGATACGCAAAAGAAATGATACATAGTATCAGGCTGTCTGATCTTGACTATTGAAGAGCAGGTAGTAGGTGAGGGGGAAGGTCTAGCTATGTGCGTTAGACCTGTGAGATGATAAGAGATGGCAGATACATTTCTTTTTCAGCCCTTCCTATGTCAGTAGTTTAGATTTCACGGACAGGCGAGGTCACAGCCTTTTGTTAAGGTTCTTTTGAGAAAGGGCAGATTTGAATTCCAAAGACTATCTCTGTCAGATTCTTTGTTGCCAAGATTCCCCCCAATAGGAAACGCTGTCAAGACTTTTTAAATGGAGGGAGATAGCTTATTTTCATTTAAAAATCAAAAGCTTATTTTTGTGTGTAGAGAGGATACTTTTTTAAGAAATCCATCTCTGTGAATAGTGGTCATGTCATTGTCAAAATACACCCTTTTATCTTTCAGATTACAAACAGAATGTCCCTGAACACAGTCCCTGACCAATCTCAGTTCTTTGATGCCCATTAGCTTATATCACTGCTAAAATATATTTGTTATCTGCAAATTGGAATTAGATTGAGGTCAGTGTTAGCAGATTCATGGACTGGGAGTCAAGCAGAGAAATGTATTATCTAGGGTTCTCCAATCTCCTCTGTATGGGGTAAGAATAAAGGGACAATCAGATTGCTCTTTCCTGTTTAATTAACTCCAATGTGGAAAACAACAATCTACCATCATAAAGTAAATTTATATGGAAGTTGGTAAAAGAACCATCCTCTTTGAATATACAAAATTTCTCCCCTGGACAGTGAGGGGCACTTCAATAAACGTAGATGGGAAAGAATTGTAAGTCATATTCTTTTAACATAAAGAAAGAAACTTATTTGAATTAGCAAAACAAGGCATGTTGTTGAGTATTTTATATAAAATCATTATTGTAGAAATATATGGTGACGCAAACTATTCATTAACACATTATTACCAGCAAAATCCAAGTCATAGTGACTAAGTACTTTTGTGACCAACACATGAATTGTTTGTGTAAAAAGGTGAGTGTTTGACAGTCTCTTGCCTATTCCATAATATTAACTGTTTTCAGATTTCTACACCTTATAAAATTTTCTCAAATGCATTGTTAATAGGGTCTCTACTTACCATTGGTCTTATTCTGCACTATTTCTGTCTACCACCATAGCCTGATACCCTGGTCACTTGGAGGCACCATGACCATGACCGTCTCAGTTTGATGCCTGATACCTCTCAACAATAAATCCAAACTGATTAGGCTATGTGTTTACATTTTCTTGAAAATTTGGTCTTTGTAGGGGTCTACTGCGTGTTTCAATAGTTCCGATTTTTTTCTCTCCCTTTTTCTGTAACTTTTAAAATGGTTAGTGCTATAATCTTTGAAGTTTTAAATGCATTGAAAATTTGAAAACTAAACTTGCTCCTATCAGCTATAGGTGAGTCCTAATCATCACATTAATAACTACTTTAAATATGTAGTGAATGCAAGGGAAGATTTTGTTCTGATGGCTTGCTTTTTCTTTTTCTGTTTCGTTTTGTCTTTTCAAACAATGGCATGGTTTGCAGGATGTACTTACTGCCCACAGGAAGCCACCTCTGCATCCGTATAAAAATGGATTTTAATAAATTCATGGTCTCTAATGCTTGTTTTGCTTGCCTGCATTATTTTTGGTTTCTTTATGCCTTTATATGTGTCTCTTTTTCTTCTTTCCTGCTCTTTCTTCCTACCAAGATTTACCCTTCCTACTGCTCCATTCCCAATGTTGTTTTCTCCTGTTCTCTTTTCTCTTATTTTCTAAAAAGAATAAAAACTCTTCTGGAGTTGAAAAACATTTTATTTGGCAGACCTTTCAAGTATGTTTGGCCTCACAGAAAATGGTTTATCTAAGAGAGAGTGAATTGCAGAGACCATAAAATTGCAGATGACGTTCATGTGAACAGTGTCAAGGATTAGCATGTAACTCCTTTTATTTTCAGTTCTGTGTTTAAGTATTGGAGGGGAAAATACTTAACCTCACGTTTACCTGGGACGTGATGAAGAAATGCTCTCAGTAGTCTGTTATTGGAAAACGCACTATGATAGATGTCTAGAGTGGGCAATATCTTTGTATTATCATTTTATTACCAGAAAGAAAAGATCAACTAGACAGTAGTTCTCACCAGTTGTTATGTAGATAAAAAATGGAAAGCAATAAAAGACTGCAAAAGGTCAACCAGGGGCACGTAAGCCATATTAGGTGGCTTTGATCGGGCTGACACTTGGCAGGCCACTTAAAAAGATATGAGGAAATTTCCGGGGGTTGACCCTTGTTAACATGAAGCCAATGCTCAGTTCAGAGCAGTGGCCCAGCACCTAAGAGCAGAGAGCTGCGCAGGGAGCCTCTCCCTCCACCTCTCCATGGCAGCCAGTTGCTTGATTTGTAGAGCTCTGTCCCTCATCGCCCCTCAGGGACGTGCAGTTAGTTCATCTTCCTGGGGTATGAGTTGCTTTCTTTTGTTTCTTCATTACTGTCATTTTTTATTTTGTCTTTTTCAAGCTGAAAGTATATACTAAGAAGATTTTTTAAAAGGCAGTAAATAAAATTTTTTTAGCAAAAATCTGAGAAATTGCATATAAAATATAGAGACTAGAGATTTCTGGTGAAAATCAAATAGCTAAAACAGATGAAGAGAGTTGGCACGTAACTATGAGTCTTTAGAAAAACATCAAAATTAGAATAAAATTTAAGGGAAGCTCATTTGCATTATCTGCATTTAAAATTTGGGGGAATTATAAAAAGGTGCAGTTTTTTCTTACACATTTAAGTGGCTACATAGATTGGAAAAATTACAATATGAGGGCTTGATAAATCAAAGACTTGGGGTCTATTTTAGGGAATAATATAAGCTCATTGTTTATATGCATATATAAAATGCTGCAGGGTTTTAGATCAGTCTTTTGTGCAGGTTAAGAATTCATCTTGAAATCAGGCTCAATTATTAATTTTCATCTAAAGCACTTTCTTATTGCTATTGCAGAGTGCTGTGCTCACGGTAATGCAAAACTCCAGATTAGCACTGACCCAGTTCATACAATTCTCTCTCATCACTGAAAGTTGGCATTATGACAATGGCCTAGCTAGATATTGTCAGAGAAGCCTACAAAGTTTCAGGAGAGATAAATTTGAACTTGAGATTTCCTTGGTTCCTGTGGAAAGGAATGTTTCTTTCACACAACCACATGTCTTCAAGTGTAAAAGACCACAGCCTGTTGTGGTGCGGTTAGATGTTTCTGTTTGTTGTTTAATTAGAAAAATCTGGCTTCTAAATATCTGCTACTTTCCTCATAGTCTTGAGTTTCTTTCTTCTTTGTTCACTAATTTATTGGTAGGAGGTAGTACTGCTTATAGCTTCTATTTTTTCATGTCTTCTGCTTACTCCCAGTGTCTCCTACTTCGTGATCTCTATTCACTGCTTTTTCCTGTGCATATATTTTGGATTTTTGCTGCTGCTGTACTAGTGACTCTGTATATGTTCTGTATTCAAACTCCTCTAGACAGAGAATTAGCGGATTCATTACCTATCCTTGTTCCCTTGAGCAGAAATTTCAAATCATGCCACGTCATAAGCCATTGATTGGATTTTAGCTTTGGGGGCTGATGTCCATGGGTGAGCCAAGAACCTCTAATTGGAGCAGGGAGGGTACACAATATACGCCCCTCAAGGTACGGAGGAGCAGCAGGCTTTCCAAACAAGTATCTTTTCTCTAGGTTGTCTGATGAAAAATGTTTTTACTATATGGATTGCAATTTCTTCAACATAATAATGGCTAACAGATGGTGTATAAGTCAAGGGGTCCGGTCTCTTTAAATCAGGGGGGAAATGCAGGGGATCGTCAAAGAATTTGGAAATTGAACTGTTCAGTGTGCTCAGAGCTCTTCTCCGTTTCTTTCACTTGTTACCAACGGGAGCAAAGAGCAAGATGGATAAGAAGTACATTAGGAAAACTTGTTTCCCCCAAAGGTAAAGTAATACATTCTAAGAGTATTTAAGTTACTGTTATCTTTACTGTGCTTGGTTTATCTGTTGTTATTTGTTCTTTGGATGCATCATTCATACACTTGTGAGAATTCTTCACCCTGCCGTTACCCTTCCCAGGTGATCAGTTTCAATATAGACTTGAAATATTTTATGCATAGTACTATTGAAATAAATTTCAAAGTTAATTGTCTTTTTCTATGCATGATTATGATGATTAAAATTTCCTTGGAAATGTAGTATTTAAGGTAAAGTTTATCAATTCTCTTTTTAAATTCACATGGGAAGAATGTAGGTAGCCCAAGAAATTTCCTTATTAAATAGTCAGATAGATGGAAAAATCAGCCAGTTTTGGAAATCAAGAAATTTCCAATGCAAACAATTGTGCACTATTAGGAAACCTGAAGAATTCTGAAATGTTTACATTTCACTTTGAGAAAAGAAGATAGTTTATATATGTGAAAACTAACACCTAAGTATTATAGAACTAACACATTAAAATGGCATAACAGAATTGCTGGTACAGATTTTTTATGCATTATGAAAGTGTCCAGTAAAAAAAAATTAAAAAGAAATTATTTAAGAAGTTGTACAAATATTCCCTTAGAATACACACATATTCACCTAGTAGTGTCAAAATAGGCAGGTAAATATGGATGGAGAATATGATAACGATTCAATAACATGAAAAATAACAGTAATAATCACATATAAGAATTCTGAAAGTGACATTGTAGTTGATGAGAATCCTAAAATGTTTTAATTGATCCTTCATTTATAAATTAAATTATTTTATCTGAAGAGAGTACAATAAATCAACTGAGAAGCTTTACTTTCTCAAAAATAATATTTTGGTAACTGATTAATTATTTAAACTCCTCTGCTAAGTAAAATTAGTTTAGCTAATAAGCAATTAATAAATAATCAGAATTTCTCATTTTTTGTTATAACTATAAAATTGACCAGGAGCTATAGAGCTATAGTAGCAAAATTGCTTTTCTATAATGTTTCTTTAAAATGTTTATACAGCCTGATAATGAGATTGTTGGTAATTTTTACTTTCTTTTATTTTGTTATTGTTCACCATCTCTACATTTTAAATTTCCTACAGTAACTTTTTCTTCTACTCAACAATCTAAAATAAGCAATCAAAAATGAATAAAGCAAATGCTGTGTTAAGATGTAGTTGAAACCAAACCCACCATTATTTAAGACACTCTAGGCTACACTACTTTATCTATTTGTTATTATAATGTGTACATTTTAAATATACATTTAAACTGGAGGATAAATTTCCCACTAATTTTGACCAACAAAATAGTCAGGATGAGACTGTTTTAAAGCAACATTTGGTTTCCAATTAGAGTAATATTCCTTATTCAGAAGCTAGAGGAAACAGAAAATATATCTACCATTTCAAAAAATAGCTACCATTTCACTCCTCAGAGAAAATAGTAATACCTTAAATGCTATTATAACATAATACTTTGCATGTTACAGATTTAATATATAGCACATCGTGTAATATGTGTTTCTTTAAAATATGGGGTCATGGTATGCAAATATTTTGCAATGTGTGCTTTTATTTTAACAACATATTATAAGCATATGTCCAGCACGTGACTATAACACATAGGTCCAGGTCAGAGAGTCAGTTGAATAAATATAAAATAGGGAGGAAGCATATATGTACAAAAGCAACTTCTATCATAATTCATCAGTGATCTCAGAGTAGTCAAATGAAACTGTTTGGAAGCATCTGTAAGCGAGATCTTGAAAAATAAAACCAGATTGAACTATTTATAAATGAGAAGATACTTCTAAGTGTGTCAGTGTAAGTTTCACTGACCTTTAGTGACCTTTAGCCACTAAGTGGAAGTCTGACTAAAGTAACTTTACCATAGGAAGACGAGCCAGGAAAACTTCATCTTATCACTTCCAGCAGCTGGTAGACCGGCTCCAGGGAACTGCCAGGCACTGGCTCCTCAGACTGACCAAGTTAATTTGGCCTAAGATTTACTTGCTAATACCCATTGACATAGCTGGAGAAGCACCTTTGTACAATACTTTCTGCCTAGTAGAGCAAGCCATTCCTTTCAGAAAACTGATTCAAAGGTAACTTGAAACAAAGAAATGATATCCAGATTTTTCCAATTACTGAAATAAACAATCAATTGCAACACTTGGGTTAGTGACTACCAGCTTGATAAATAAACTAATGATACAGGACACCAATTTAGTTAGCACTACCTGTTATTATAATATTAAAATTCAAAATAAAGGAGAAGTTCATTGCTGGAAAAATTTTATTATCATTCTGATTTTTACATGATGGATGAATAAATTATCTTGTATTATTTGTTCATAACCTTCTCTGGGGCAGTCACTAATGAAAGAAAGAAAAAAGATCGAAACAAATGAGGTGCTGTAGTTCAGTCCTTTGAAAGACAAACTATTCCTTATCATAGCCCTTAGAATGCGTTTTCTTAAAAAAAAATAGGTTCTCAATGTTTACAGCAAAAACGGAGACATAGATTTTCAGGCATTATAATGATTTCTCTGTGAAAAAAAAAAGAGAACAAATAACAAAGCCAGAACTTAGATTTATTTTTTTCTACTATGGTTATTTTTGCAGGAGATTTATACAAGAATATTCCCAAAATATTGAGGGACAGATGGATTTTGAAAATTTAGTCTTACAATTAATGATATTCAGATGCACTCACGTTAACAAAGATATGGAAAATAAAACACCAGTTAAACCATTGTTTCTTGAGTTACACAAACATATTTTTATGCAAAAGTATACATTCTTCTTGACCTTTTCATAAAAATAAATTCCATAGCTATTACCATAGTGTATTCAGATGATAAATGATAAATAATTAAATAGTCTTTATCGTTGTAACTATAATCATACATTGTTTGTGGAATGTCAGATACAATATTTGTAAGTTTCCCAATGCTCAGCACCTGTATGCTTGTTCTTTCTTCCTCCTCATTCAGACAGCTTGGCATTAAGGTTTGCATAAGATATGTTTAAATAAATAACGTAAGTCAATATATTTTGTCTTTTTATGTTATTCTAACTTTGAATACATTTTCAGCTTATGATGCTTATTAAAAGCACATTGACTGTTTAGCACTTCATTCTATACCTACAAGGTATCCTGTTATGTGATAAGCATTTCTTGGAAATGAACTTTTTTCCTTAAAATAAAGTCACAGTCCAAATTTTTCCTTTTATGATATAAGGTTTACTTCATTATGCTTTTTCCTAAACTTGCCAGTCAAGCTAGATTAGTTTTAGAGAGAGCTATTTTAAAATGTTCTTGTACCAATATATTTATATAATCTGTGTTCATTTTATTGTGTTGTAAATATAATCAAATTCTGAAAAGGTAAAGTTGATTTCTTAAAATGTCTGTTTTTCACATTTAAAATTATTCACATCAGATATTTACCCTGGTCTGTCATAAATAGGTACAATCAATGTTAGAGCTAGAGCGGCTGTTTCTTAGTAGAAGATTTAAACTGTGTTTGTTTATTTGGCTACAGCAATGATATTTAGCCAGCTACGGAGCAGGAGGCCAGGCAGCTACCTACACTGCAGTTAATCTTGTAGATGATAGAATGGGGTGGGTGTGAGTTAGGAAATGGCAGAGGAGGCTCTGGGGGGTGTTTTTTGTAGCTCTCCAAGGTCAAACCCTTTTGGAGGCAAGATCCGTGATTTCTTATAATTAAATGCTCCTTAAGTCTTGAATTCCCCAAATTCTAAGCCAGCTATTCACTTTGCACTTGGACGTTACTGACGGCTGGCCTTAGGTCATGTTGCTCTCTGGGCTCAACGCATCATTAAATTTGTTTTCAAGGGAACTGAGCAAAAAAAAAAAAAAAAAGCTCTCTCCACATAATCATCCAGATAACAGTAAGTTCCCCAAGTTCCCCACCTGTATGCCTAACCAGATTCTGTGCTGCCAGATATGGAAAAAAAAACACAAAAAACTGATGAAGCTCTGTATTTATTAATACTTCTCTGTGAATGTAGGGATTAAAAGTTAATGGAATTACTTTTCATTAACTATTTAGGTTAATTAAATATCAAGAGATTGGTTTTTCATCTACCATAAAAATAATCTAACAAAATCAAAACAACTATCCCCAATCAATAAATATTTAGTGAATGGCTATGATGTCCCAGGCACTGAACTATAGGACACAGAATATTTTCAAGGAGATTGAGACCTGCAGAGGGGAAGACAGCAACAATGTAACTCTATAACAATAGTTGCTGTTCTCATTACCATGACTGAGGCCTTACCATATTTCAGGTGTTATTTCAAGTGATTGAAATGCATGAAGTTTATACTGTAAAATATTTCTATTAGCTTATTTTACAGATAAGAATGTTTGAGACACCAAGCACTTAGTTTACTGAAGGTCACACGGCTAGTAACTTGTAGAAACTGGATAAAAACCCAGACCGTCTGTGAATCCAGACACATGCAGTGGGCCAAGATACACACATTTTAGAAAGTTAAAAAAAAGGAAAGATCAGCCCTGGCTGGTGTAGCTCAGTGGATTGAGCGTGGGACTGTGAAGCAGAGGATGGCCTGGCCCGTTTGATTCCCAGTCAGGGCACATGCCTGGGTTGCAGGCCAGGTCCCCAGTAGGGGACACATGAGAGGCAACCATACATTGATATTTCTCTCCCACTCTTTCTCCTTCCCGTCCCCTCTCTCAAAAAAGAAATATATAAAATATTTAAAAATAAAAAGGAAAGATTTAAAGAACAATCCAAGCAAAACAAATACAGTGTAATTAATTAGCATATGACTCCTTCATGTCTCCAGTGGATTTTAAAAGTTTATGAAATGCCTTTTCATTTTTGAAAAACAAACATCTCTGAACTTAATGTTGTGACTTTATATTATTTCCTCAGAGTACTTTTTAATTGGGAAAGGGCATTTCTAATTTTTTTAGTATAGAGAAATTGCCCTGTCCTTAAGATTCTACTGATGTGTCTTTGCTTGTACAGAAAAGGCAAATAGTTCTTTATAAAGCCATTCTGAATAGTTCTCAAGGATGTTATTCATAGGTTAATTGAGGAGAGCTGAGGATGGAGAGAGAAGAAGAGGGAGGAGTTATATGGCCAGGGAGTGCAGATTCAAGGTCGTTAGGGTGATTGGTCTGTCACCAAACCCAGGTCCTGATTGGCAGTAGGCCCAGCCAGCAAGACAGCTCGGAGACAGCTTCTCTGGTACCCCAGAGGCCTTGTCCGTTGAGTGCAGGTGGAATGAGGAAGGTGACTCAACTGCACCTCCTACATGGAACAATGAAGTGTTTTTGCCTCCAGCTTTGCACATTCTTGGAAACAGCGCTAATGAAAGGAAACTTGAACAATAAACAGGCACATAGCTTATACACATAATCAGGGCTGGCTTCAATAACTCACAAGTTGCATGGTCTCCTAGGACCTCATGGTAGAAGGGCCTGTGCTTGCATTGAGGCTCTGCTGTCCCTGTCCTGAAATTTTTTATTTCATTTCACACTGGGCTCTCAAATCATGGAGTCAGTCCTTCCCCTAGTAATGTCAGTGACTAGAAAAAGAAGAATCTGGAAGTGCCATTTACATGTGTCTAATTCTAATCTGTAATTAAATGTCCTGGTTGACTCAGGTGGAAAATAAAAACAAAAGAATTTTGTTCCCAGTTCATTAGATAGAAATTGAGAGAGAGAAAAGTGGAAACATTTAGTTACTCTTCTTCCTTCTTATAAAGCAGAGGTGATAGTATTTTTTTCAAGTAATTGTTTTAAAACAGGAAAGTAATGGTGGGCTGCAGGTGTCATCACTGCCACCAGAGAAGCATGACTTCTTGTCATTTACAGGTAGGAAGTGTGGCTGCCAGGAACCGTGACTCAGGCCTCAAGCAGGGTGGCTTCTGCTTCTGTTCCTCCTGGCTTTTCTCGCCTCCCATTACTGTCACAGTGACAGGCTTGTTTCCAGCCTCCCCGGGGAGGCCACTGTGCTCAACATCAGCTGTCAAGTAAAACTTCTTAGTTCCAGAGAAAGTTGGTACAGATACACATAAACCTAATTTTATACACACACACACAAATATCCATTTTAATAAATGCCATGGTTCTAAAATGGCAGAACAGGAAAGGTGACTGGATTTTGGAGGGACTTTGCAATTGGCTTATGCCATTTAAAGCCTTCTTAAATTGATTTTGGTTTTTGCTGTTACTGTTGTTTTACTGGGCTAATAAGCTCAGTAAAGCCCAGTAAAACTGGACTAGCTAAACATAATTAAGTCTATGCTTGATTTAACGGCACTGAATCTAAAACTCGGGTCTCCTGACTCAAGTTCTTGAATACTTTTCCATTGTTTATTTCTTTATATTCAGTGTATAAGTTTATGAGAAAGGGAAACTTAAATTCTGTGTGTATGTATGTGTTCTTACAGGGTCCTGGAAGCTACAGCCCACAGGCTGACTGTTTGTTTAAATAAGTGGTTGTATTGAAACAAAGTTCCACCCATTTGTTTATTATAGCCTATGGCTGCTTCTATACTGCAAGGCCAAGTAATTGCAAAGCCAAATATATTTACTGTCCGGCAACTGCAAAAAAATAATGTTTTGACCCATGATTTATTAGGGTTTAAACACCTTGAGAATCTAAGGTAGGACATTCCCAATGCTAAGATCAGTATTTGGCACAAAATAATTGTTAAACTAAATTTATAAGATATGGGTGCCACATAGTGCAGAATGAGTAAGTAGTTAAATGGAATAAACAACAGACACAGCATGAACCATTCCATTTTAAAATTTCATAATTTTATGTAACTCAATTACTAGGTGTTACATGCAGTTTAATCTAAAAACATTGGACTGTCATGCTTAAATATAGAATTTTACATATAATATATGTATATATATCTATGTGTGTATGTATATACATATATGGCAATGCTAGTTTTTTTAATGTATAGCATAGCTATGGAAACTGTAGAATCCACTTTCACATGATGCTCGCCCTTAGATAACTGTGATTAGAAACATACCACCTGTTCTTAATAAAATGGAGATGATAGATGGATCATTTCTAGCAGGCAAACTAAATGGATTCTGACCTGTCTATCATCTGTGCATTCTGGTAGGCTGTGGCTTTGCGGAGCACCCGTCAAAATCTTCATGCTCAGTGGTTTAATGTACAGCAAGCAGACCGACCACTCACATAACTAGAAAGAGTATAAATGAGAAAGTACTTCCATTGGATATTTAGATGCTAGAAAGAAAGTTCAGAACCAACCGGTTTGAATTATATTAAGAGAGAAGGCACCTGATACAGATGGCCCATGTACGCATGTAACATAGTTAAAATATAACAGCAGAGGGAGATAGCTGCCCAAAGGGTGTGCCATGAGTCTCAGCTCTGTGACTCACAGTCTCACTGTTTTAAAAATCAAAAGATAATTGGTACCGGTTTGATATTCTCAAGGCATCTATCTTTCAGGTCCAGAAACCATTGTCATTTTAGTCCACTAGAGATCTTTGATCACGTCGCTTCAGAGATTTCTTAGCTTCCTTTTAGTCTTCTCTATGCCTTTTTGCTGTTTTTTCCACGTTCAAAACCCAGTAACAAGTAGTTCACAAGACATTTGCATATGAGGCTTTCTTCCAAAAAGCATCCAAAGTTAGTATTGTATATATCTTGGCATATGTAATTTTGGTTCCAATTATACATACGTGTATATAAATAAAACTTTCCCATAATATAAGAATGAATTTAAAATATATTTGCAAACAAACCTGAAATTGGTAAATATAGACTTGTTTAAACTTTTTGGATATATATATATATATATATACACACATGCATATATATATATATATATCTCAACTAGTCAATATAGATATAGGTATATATCAACTAATCTCCCATGTAGTTATCTGTAACATGAGACAACTTGATTGTATATCCCTTGGAAGATATGCATTTCTTCATTAAATTCACTTATCTATTTATACTCAATACTTTTAAATAGAATTCACAGTGATTAACAAAGGGAATTTTGAATAATTGGGAAAGTAAGCCAATATACAAAAAAGAATTTTCCTAAAGGAGCTTATAAAAATATTTTTTCTAAAGGAGAGAAAAGAATCAAGTTGCTACAATTGTGCACAGATCCTACATCTTGTTTTTCCCCATGGATAGAAATAAAGGAAGGCAATCTGTTCCATAACTCACATGATATAAAAGGAAAAGACCTTCAAAATCTTTGGGAGAGCCTATGAATGTGGACTGTGTAATTAAGGCTTTGTTGAGAATGCAGGCTCCAGGGCTGATAATGCAGACAGGAAAAAAGCCGTAGCTTTGAATACCTCTGGACTCTGTTCTGCATAGTAAGTGATGCTCTGGTAGAATAGGTTTTTAATTCGTAAACTACAAAACATATTTCTGTAAATCAAATCTAAGTTTAAAAGCAAAGCGTTACTTGTAAAATATATTCCTAAAAGCCTTTACTAGAATTAACTGATAAAGAAAATCATCCTTTCTCCAAGGAGAGCAACCAGCCCCCTGGAGGGCTGGCTGTGTCGAACCTGGGGTTTCTGGGTGATGCCTGGGTACCCCGTCAGCCAGCTTGCTTTTTAAACAGTGGGGCACCTCTTCCTTGATATAGTTTTATATTCCTTATGCAAGATTACAGGGGAGGGGGGATTCCACTGCTTTAAAAAAATAATAGAACCACCGACCCCATTTGGCTCTGGGATTTTCACATTGTACAATACTTGTTCTGCGTAAGAGAAACTTAGACACTGGGCCAGGGCCTCCAACTCGGCCCACCCGACCTGGTTGTCTGAACAGGGGGAAGAGTAATTAATTGACCACCGCTGAAGAAAGGGTCCCTTAAAGGTGGTTTCATTGTTTCACCACACAACCTTCTGGTCGGTGGTTTTGTTTTCTAAGTGAACTTGTCCCTAGAGCATGGGCATATTGTGATACACAGAATGGAGTCTTTCCTGCTCCTGTCTCATCACTTATTGATTATTTGGTCCTATATTCTATGAGGGATACCAAGAGGAGAAAATCGTTTTCTCCTTTGAAATTTGACTATATAAATTAAGAAACACATTTAAAAAAAATACTTCAATATTGTATTACTGGTTCCATTTGAATTTAGTAATAGGTCTAAAATAATTCTCCCCAAAGTTCTCTCTCTTCTCCACTTACCCGTGTCAAAGCAAAAATGAAATTAACAATAAGAATGATGATAATATTGATCATTTTGTACATTTAGAGAACTTCACCTAATACTGCACTCTTTGTGTAGCCACAAGATGGGGAAACAGTACAGAGTAGCTCTGATCCTTCTAAGAATGACAATTTAAAGTTGGCTACAGGAGAGGATATGTTCTTTCCCAGGGTCCTCATTTTCCAGACAAAAATATGAGAAATAGGAAAGATAAATGGCTTACTTAAGGTGACTAAGGGGATGATAGACAGGGACAAATCCAATGTTCACCGCCCTCTGATCCCATAGTGAAAATGGCAATGAAAAGTCATCAGCAAATGTGGTTACCAATCTGGCTCAAAACAGCTACCATCTTGTAAGTGTATCTCTTTATGGTAAAAATCAATGCTCCGTAAGAGTAACAGATTTCAAAGAAAAATTTGTCTGGCTAACTGGTAATCTCTCACTCCCTGCCACCCCTTCCTCTCTGTCCTATACCATAAGTTGGGGTTACTCCAAACCCTCTTCAGGTAAAATCTTAGAATTCATAAATAGGTAGTTTTAAAAAAGACAGCTTGAACTGTTGAGAAAATCTGAAATATATTGTGTCTGCTTCTATCTGTAGTTAATTAACTTTAGATACAGGGTCACCAGAAAATCCAGTGACTATCACTGAGCAGAGAACAGTTACATTATGGCTTTAACTTTTGAAAAGATTGACACAGTTACTAAGCTCTGTCTATTCTCGCTTGATTTTTAGCTTTGATGCAGTTCAAATAGCAGTCATGGACCAAACCGTAGGCTCAGATCCTGATGTTCTTTGGAAAGTCACTTGAGTTCAGTGTGATATCATGGGCAGTAGATTGACAGTGTGGGTAGCCAGACTCCACAGTTAACCAGTTGTGACCATAGGAACTTCGACTAACAATTTTGTACTTCAGGATTTTTGTCCATAGATGGCTCAGTGAATTTCTGTACTTCTCATGCCCCTCTATTCAAAAATTCTTTAAAATAGCATCAGCCTATAGAGCTGAATTTTGATCCAGTCTGGGAAATACCCTGTGGGGCATTCAGTTGCGCACACGTTTACTATCTGCATATTACTTGGGGAGCTGTGGAAGGGACTATGGAATGGAGAAGGGAAATTTCACTGACTTGCTACTGCCTCTGAGACTTATAATATATACTCAGCCTTCCTAAATTAGCTTTTTAAACTCAATAATGGAAAAACAATTTTTCTATGGCTTAAATAATAGATCATAGTAAGAATCAAGCTTAAAATTACATATAAGTTGCAACTCCCCGTGAAACACATGGGATGGTTATCTTTAAAATAAAAACAATGCTATAAACTTTCCTTAACATTTTAAAAATATCTCCCATTATCTTAGTCCTCTTAGGCTGCTATAACAAAATACCACGGACTGGGTAACTTAAACCATTGGGTAAGATGTTTATTTTTTTATAGTTCTGGAAGCTTAGAAGTCCAAGATCAGGTTGTTGGCCGGTTTGGTTCTTGGAGAGAACTCTGATCCTGGCTTGCAGATGGCTACTTTGCTTTTGTATCGTCACGTGGTAGAGAGAAAGAACTCTTATAGTTCTTATAGGGGCACCAATTTCATCTTGGGGGCTCCTCATTTAAACCTAGTTACCTCAAAAGGTAATACCATCACCTTAGGGGTTACCACTTCGACATATTAACGTTTGGTCCATAACACATTAATGGTGGGGGAAAGATAGTATTACTAATGAGACATGTTTTGATATCCCTAAGAGAAAAAGACATCTCAAAAGGAGTTTAGATTATTAATGGCTTGAATGACTGTAATGTTGCCATTCAAACCTAGGTAAGAGGACAAATAACTCTCAATCTCAAAATTTTAAAAGCTAAGCACCTTTTTTTAAAACCAGTTCCATGTGTTTTAAATGTTTGAGAACTTGAGAGCTCAAAGGCACTGTAAAGATCAGCCAGACCGTCTCCTCACTTGATAAGTGGGGGTGTTAAGACCACCAAAAGCTGAAGCTTTTAGCACATTGCCAGATTGCTGATTACGAATGGATCATGCCCCAAACTGATGGCTCTTTCTCTATATCATGCCTTTACTACCAGCCATTTCAGTATTCCTCGGTGGAAACGCAGTGCATTATTAGGACTGCTCTTCCACCATGACTTATACAGAGGGTAGGTAACATTCCCCCATCATCATCATTCTGTAGAGCCAGCTGGCTGTCATGACGAGGGGCAGATTTTCCACCCACTTTGTTCAGATATAGGGAAACCAAAAATTTAAGTTGCTAGCCAAAGTTCACATAGCTAGAGGGCAGGATAATTCAAGGGAAAGTATGCAAACTTTGAGTAGGTCAGTCTGGATTGGAAGACTTTTCCATTACATTTTAGCTGTATGACCTTGAGACAAGTAGTTCTAATTTCCTAGACTCTCAGTCCCACATTTGTAAAATGATAATAATGTAAAGACAATGTAAGTTAACAGATAAAGTGCCTGGAACATAGTAAGCATTTCCCAGCCCCCAATTTTTTTCTTAGTAGCATATCAAGGATGGCAAACACAGTTCTTACCTCCCTGTCCAGTGTACCCTTTATTACACTTCATGTTGCATAGATAATGTTGTTTTGAACTGAGAATATTAAGTGCATTTTTAAAAGCCTTGTCTTCCAAAATCAATCTCTTCATGTTTTTAATAATGCAAGAAAGGAGATTGAAGTTGGCCCACAGAGATTTTTATGAACCAAGGGGTTATTTTTAATTGGATTTTGTGCCTGTTGTTATGGAAATAGTTGTTTCACAGATTAAGCTTTATGACTTTACTGCAAGATCAAGCCCAGGATGGGGTATAATGATGATATCACCCTTATGCTTTTTTTCCTGGACAAAACACTTTTAAAATTAAGAGGACAGGAGAGAAGCTGCTTCAAAAGCACATATATCTAAAGGGAAAAAAAGATCTCCCCTATAAAAATAGCCTTAAAATGATGTATTCTCTTTTCAAAGATCAAAACTAAGAATGACCCCTGCTGCCAGTAGGAGGCTAAGATTCTGCGGAGTTATTAAACACTTCTTTCTTCACTATTGAAACTAGAAAGAGTTCTTTTGATCCTGGAACTTGCTTTCAACATTTGGTCTCAAAGCATTTTTGTAGTTGGTGAACTATCATGCCTTCTCTAGGTATTTAGTGATAAATCTCCTAAAACTGTTCTACCAGGATGAGTTTAACTTTTCTAAAGCAGCAACAAGAGATGATTTCTAATCTTCGTGACCGCCCTATTTAAAGACATGAGACAGTTCATCCTGCAAAGTTTAGCTTATGTCACTGGCTCATTTTAAGCTCCAGAGAAACCCCGGCCAACAAATATAGACAGTGTATCATCAGGAACACTGTCAGAGAGAGACCAGGGAGCCAGGTGAGTAGTCAGTCTGCAGTACTGGCAGCGAAGGACAGATGACCCCTAGTCCGACTGACTACTGAGGTTCCTTTTGGGTGGTCCCTCTTTGGTTTTCTCTCCTTGTTGGCATTTTGGTATGTTGTCCTATGTTCCTTGGACATAGGTTGGTTTTGTTGATAGAATTTAGTGGAAGAAATTGTGAAGCAAAGCCTGATCCCCAAATCAGCTGAAAGTTATTAAACTCAATGACATCATGCATGTCATTATTTTAATGTGCTGGTAAATCCCATTACTTAAAAAACCAAAATCCATCACCAAATATGAATCTTTAAATCACCAAATACTGTATCTTTAAAAACTTCTCATTATTTTTCTCAGTAAATCATAATGTCAGATTAGTACAAATGCTTGTTTTCTTATACAATTTTTTTTAGTTATACTAAAAAGCTGTTCTCCCTTGCTTTGTTTTTAAGTGGAAGAGGGACATTTGTCTAACTTTGTCCTTTCAAGATATATATATCTTTTATTAAGATGTTTATTTATTTATTTTTAGAGAGGCGAAGGAGAAAGAGAAGGAGAAAAATATCAGTGTGTGGTTGCCTCTCTCACTCCCCCTACTGGGGATCTGGGCCTCAACCTAGGCATGTGCCCTGACTGGGAATTCAACCGGCAACTCTGGTCGGAAGGTTGGCACTCAGCCCACTGAGCCACACCAGCCAGGGCTCCTTTTGAGAATTTTACATAACAGCTTTCTAAGACAAGCTGTTCAAGGCCAATTTAAACTCATTTATCTACAGAATTTAAACCACCATGGATTCACTGGCAGTTATTTTCCTGGTTATACTCCTTGCCCTCTTTCTTCTGGCCCTCGCCCCGGGGAATCCCTACCCTCTACTGCTCTTTAATATCACTTTTGCCCCTGTCCCACTCAATAGTTGGCCCTTTTTTGGCTGTGCTTTCTGTTTTCTTCCCTTTCTTTAAGGGTCAGTACGTTTACCTACACTCATTTCCTCTGCCTCCACTGGAGTTAGCTTTTAGACACAACATTTCATAAGCTTAAGAACTTGGTGGACATTCGGGGAACATGAGACCAGAGGGAAGAGCCCCCCTCACACAGTATAGTACCCAGAGCAGCCTCCTCTGCAGAGTCTAATCAGCCAGGGGCCACTCACTGAAAATGGTTAACTGGTGACCTACGGTCAGATCTCTCCCAGAGTTCAGAGGTTACATGATTGCTGGCTGCTACGTTAGCAAGAGAGTGTTAACTACAAAAATCAGGGAACTCTTCAGAGGGGGTAAAAGTGTGTGTAAATGTAGGAGGCTTCCCAGGACTGTATTGACTGTGCCTATTTATGACAACAGGTTCGTTTGCTTGTCTTAGATCAATGCATAATGTTAAAGATTCTCCTTCAAGTGTCAACCAAAATGTCTGTTAACTTGTTGTTTTCCTTGCTTGCTGTGACTCTAATGGGCTTAAAAATTGATCCAGCCAGTTCTCTTCTCTTCTCTTCTCTTCTCTTCTCTTCTCTTCTCTTCTCTTCTCTTCTCTTCTCTTCTCTTCTCTTCTCTTCTCTTCTCTTCTCCTCTCTTCTCCTCTCTTCTCCTCTCTTCTCCTCTCTTCTCCTCTCTTCTCCTCTCTTCTCCTCTCTTCTCTCTTCTCTTGTATCTCCCCTCCCCTCCCCTCTCCTCTCCTCTCTTCTTTCTCTCTTCTCTCACATTTCTCTTTCTCTTTTTCTCTCCCATTTCCCTAACTTTCCCCTTTTCTTTGTCTCTTTCTCTCACTCTCTGTGAGGTTCATTTGCTTGACTGATTCTGAGTGTCCATAATGACTGTTTGGCATATTCTACAGGCAAAGGTCCCGAGACCCTTTTTGCCGGCTATAACCTCAATGATAACGAATGGCACACAGTGCGTGTGGTTCGTCGAGGAAAAAGTTTAAAGTTAACGGTGGATGACCAACAGGCCATGACAGGTAAACCCCACTGTCCCCATAGCCCTCTCTTTTCTTCATGCTTTAAACTTTCCTGTTTCTTGCAGGTGACTTTGCTGGGTCATATGGTAGCTCTGTTCTTAGTTTTTCAAAGAGCCTCTGTACTGCTTTTGCATCTCGCCACAATGCCAGCTGGTACACTGATATAGATGGGTTCCTAGGACACTCAACTAGCAAGGGAAGCCTGGACTACAAGACCCCCCTCCCCTCCTCCTCACATAAGAAACAAGGAAACTAATAGATATTTTAGAATTCTGTCAGGTGAACTGCTTTTTCCTTATAAGCTATAATAGATCATTTTTTTTTATCATTTACCCCAGTGGTTAAACTGTAAGGATGTCAAGTTCAATCCCCAGTTTGTAGATTCCTAATTAAGGTGAGTCATATGAAATTGACCCCAGAGAACAAAGGGGAGACCCAATGAAAGAGGAATTGATAGGCCCTGATTCTCTCTGTTGAAAATAACTTCAAGCAGATAACCTGCTGGGACATTAGCTCCTTTTCCTTCTTTAGAGAACATCTTCATGTTAATTATTTTAGTTCAAGGCAAAGATGGTGCTTGTGCAGTGGATAAGTGTCTGTTTTACATTCATCCAAGGGGAGTGCTCATAATCAGAGACCAGTCAATTCCGTCACTGTGGGAATATCATGTGTGACATTGTAACTTCTGAGAGAATTATTTCTGGGTTCAGATGAAGCAATCTGCCAGCTCATAGATCTCTGAGATATATGTTTTCTGCATGTGGGTTCCACTTCTCTTTGTTTCAGAACCATCTGAAGAGCTTTAAAAGGACCAATTCTTAGCCTGACCCCACAGGGGTCTGGGGGAGCACAGTTAATTTTTCCTTTAAAATCTCTGGAGGACTCGCATGCATCAGGTCCATGTATTGGAACTGAGAAACAAGTGCTATGATACAGCGTTTTGTTCTCTGAGGGAGGAAAATCAGTCAGAGAACCATGAGCAGAAGTCTCTAATCCAAATTGCCGAGCATGGAACTGTGTGAACCTCCAGAAGGAAGGCAGGATTTTTGCAGGGCTTTGGCCAAAGTGTAAGCTGGTTCAGTCAGAGTCCAGCTAGTTCTAGTCAGAGGCAGTTCCAGGAAGATGAGTGGTTTGGACAATCTGGATTTTGTCAGGATGGGTAGAAATGAGCAGTTAAGGTCTAAGTGGCTCAGGTTTTTTTGAAATGTCATTATCAACAGAACCGAGAAAAGAGCCTAGGTGTCTTCTCTGTTTTTTGATTGTTTGAATTGCAAGAATGCAGTGGCTTTTGTTCTAAATGGGCAAATGGTCTTGGCTGACTCCTGCAGCCCAGTCCAGTCTCCCAATGCTCACCTGACCGATCCTGTCCGAATTCCCGCACCTCGCCAAGGGTGCTGGTTCTCAGTACACCCAAACCCCAGCAGCTTTTTCCTGGTCAGTGGTACCCTCCTTGTTGTCTCTCTCAGTCCTTAAATGCAGTCTGCTCTCTTCTTCTTCCTTTTTGGAACACCTTGAAAATCAGGCCTTAATGAAAGATTGAGGAAGTCCTTGTCTGCCAGCAGCTTCACTTTCTGCCAAGAAAAAGCCTTTGAGGCAAAAGTCTAAGGGACTTGGTGAGCTTCTTAGAACTGAAGGAAGAACAAAATATCAACGTAAATTAGCCTGCCATTTACTTTCTCAAAATCGTCAAGGTCTCAAAGCAGAAATTAGATTCTACCTTCTGTTCTGTAGGAGTTGACATTTTTTTTTTAACAATTGTGGGAATCAACATGCTCTTTCTCAGAATATAAATATTATAGGGGAGTACAAACCTACTCAACATTGATGATTCACCTTAATTATATCTTTTTCTCCCAGTATTCCACTCCACCTCTTTCTTTTTCCCAACTCTCAGCCTCTTGCTGCTCAGAGCTAAAAAAATTACATTTTTTTCCATAGTAATCTCCCTTGACTTAGTGAGTTTTCATCAGGGTGATTTGTGGGATGAAGTTTAATGAAGACCTCATGAAAGCCAAATTATAATGAGAAAAATCAGCTTCAGTTGACACCACTAGAAATGGTTTCCAAAGACAGCAGTGGATGCCATTGAAGCCTAAGTTTAGGATGACATTTTTTTTCAGACACTCTAGTGGCCACTTGAAGCCACCTGTGAATCAGGAAAGCAGTAGAGATGTCTCATTAGGTTTTACAAAAAATCAGAAATCACGGAGCAAGAATATTTTTAAAAAGAAAGCACTGGAGACTCTCTGTGCAAAATCCCACATTTAACCATGTCTTTAGGTTACTGTACACACACGTGTATACACACACACATACACACATATATATATAATATATTATTATATATGTTAAGTCAAGCAGCTGTTGCACACAGGACAGTTCATCCTCAGGCCATCTGGGAATGTCCGACTCTCATTTAGGATGATGGGGACAGCAGTTTGCAGCACAGAAGCCCCCAGTAGGAGAGATTTTTTAGGACTCAGATGAAAAAGGGGTCTGTAAAATATGTGGGGGCCCTAAATGCAGAAGCCTTGGGATTCAACTTGTCACTTAGTCTGAGGAAAGTCTGCAGTGGTGTGTTTTGCGTGTGTGTTTGTGTTAGTGTTTCACTGGACCGTGTTCATCACACACACGGTGACTCTAACCTGGAAGTTGGCCTCGTCATCCTCCCCCTTTCCATTGTTGTCAGCATCGTTAGTAAACTCTACAGGCTGGGTCTGCAGCGTTATCGCATCTTGTCCTCTGTGTTTTTCCATCTGTGCCGTAACCACCCTAGTCCAATCTGTCTCCAATCTCTTGTACACACATATACACACAGAGATTGCACACATGTGTGCACACACAACCCACATGAGCACACGCACACTGACTCATGGCTTCCACTCACATGCTCCAATAGCTCCTAGTGTAACCCGGCAGCACTGAGACGTGTGTGCCTGGCTCTCCGTTCCATCTGATGTGAGCCCCCGCCGCACTTACTCATGACTCTCTAGCCACACTCTCTAGCTCTTTTCTCCTGAGGGCCTCTGACTATTTGCCTCCCCTTCTTGGAATCAGCTTCTCCTATTCTTAGCATGGCTGTCTTTCTTTTTTATTCCCAGCCCCTGTTGCCCATGGCTTTTTCTTTTTTGTCTTTCAAATGTAAGTCAAATACCAACTCAGGTACTTCCCTACCTTTCCTATTTACCAACACAATTCCCTGTTCATCAAATTCCTAATGTTTTTCCGAGAGTTGTCATTACGTATTTAATTGCTTTCTTTCATCTTTTTGTCTGCCTTCCAATGGGCCATAGTTTTGTGAAAACAGGATCTGTGTCTACTCCTCATACCACTATTTTTTAAATTATCTGACACATACCTGTTTCACACACTCAGTAACCTTAAGTGAATTAACAAATTAGTGTCAGTCTGGTGGGTTATTTTGTTCTGTAGCAGATATTTAACCAAACTCTGAGCAAGGCTGAACCTAAAGTAGCTGATCTTGCTATCAGTTTAGGTAAAAAGATTTGATTTAGATACTGACATTTTTATGCAAACACACTATCCAGGGGGGTGTTTTTTATCAGAAATTATCATCAATCTGCTTTACCCCAGACACACTGATCAGAGGCATTTTGCTACATTCAAATTCTCTTTCCACTAAATCTCTGGAAAAGTCAGTGGGTTTTTAAATGGTTGGAGCTTTAAAAATGTTTCTCCTTCAATGTCCTTAATTATTTTTCTTAATCAATATATGTATGCAAGAGTAAAGGTGGCTACATTACTGACAGAGGATTAAACACTCGCATAAATTCTGAGGAAAAAGAGAGTTTTTAAAAGGCAGCTGTTAATGTTTTCTTAGGCAGTGGATAATGGCTTTTAGGTGCTAATTCTCTCCCAGGAGCACGCATGTCTGCCATTACTGTCCATGCAATTTATATACGCTTATTAAAGAAAGAATGGGCTCTTGACCATAGGCCATAATGATTTTTCTTGTAATTGGGCCATGCTTGCATCACCACTGTTTTACCACCTTTTTATTATTTATGCTCTGCGTATATATCCTATTCCTTTGCAAAAAGAAAACGCATTACGAGCTATTTTTATCACTGAAGTACTCAGTCCTCCTAAACAAAATGTGTTTCCCTGTTTCACAGCTGCCAAGAACTTGACAAGTTGGGGTAATATTTAATTTCAAGTATCAGAAATATTTTTCCAGATACTTCTTTTCTATCCATCGTTTCATTAATAGAACTTTCAAGAAGAAACAGGACAATTTCAGAATTGGGGTGGGTTCATTAAGTAAAAGCTCATATTTTCATATCACGAAAAAGATCAAAGTTAACGCAAAGAGGTGGAAAATCTCAAGTAATTTTTAAAGTTTGCATATTTTTCATTCCTTATGGCTTGTTGATTCAATGTTACTGGTATCTCTAGAGCTTTATATTTGAAAATTGTTAAAGGCTAAATTTTATTTGCTACCGAAGAGAGAGTTCCCCACAGAGCAGTTTGGGGGTCATTGAACAAGGAGAACTGAAGGAGGAAGAGATGACATCCTACAAGAAAGCAGAATTGCTAAGGATTTAATCATATTTGCATCAGATAGACAGCCAGGAGACACAGTGGGAAGGAAGGAGGAGGGCAGGCAGCTCAGGACTGTGGTGTTTTTTGTTTGAAATAAAATGTAAATGTTTGCAGAGAGGCTGTTGGAACACACCAGTGACTAAAAAGTGAACATGCCCAGGGTGACAGGAGAGTATGTGTACCAGGATCTAGGACCAGTAAACATGTGTAAAATGTAAGTAGAGTCAAGTTCAGATTAGAGGAGAGATGTTTACCCCCATCCGTTTATAAGCATCGAAGTCAATGAAATATGTAGATAATTTTTCTTGCACAACAAAGAGTATGCCTTTTATACTTTACTTACAGGCATTTCCTTAAAATGCCATCTAATATTTTACTGTCTTGACTAAAGCAATGGAAGCCAGTCAGACTCGTTGAAGGAGGCCTGCAGAGGTGGCTACTCGACCTTCATTACACCTGGGAAGAAGGGCCAGTGAATTTTCTCAGGGGCTGATACTGGGATTGGCTCTAATTAATATTTTCATTAATACCATGGATGATGGGATAGGATAAGCTTGATAAATTTTTCACTTATGCCAAATTGAGTAGTAAATTAGTATCCAGAAGAATTTGACTGCAATTTTAATAACCTGTTTGAGTTTCAGAAGAAAGTGAATGACAGTTTAATTAGACAAGAACAAGATCCTGGGAGGGAATCACTAGCAGTGATAAAGTAGTTTATGCTGTGCTCTAAAAAACAAGTTTTCCTCTTTTTCTTATAAGTTTGTTTTATCTTCAACCACGCAGGTAGGTACAATGATCACTCTGCAGGTAAAATGGGACTAGTCTGGTCTTCAGTGGGGTTGACAAAGAAATGTGGTAGATGAAGAGGATGGGGCCTGATGGATAGTGAACCAGTATGTAAATTTACAGCCAAGTTTCATATTCAAGTGTTTCAAGTCCCAATTTTAATTTTGATAATATGGTCCAGTTTTACTGGTATTCTCAAAATTGGACGTGCCTTGTATTGGTATTATTGTGCTCAGGTTAGTTACCCACAACAGAAGTACAAGGAAAATGGCAGAGGGCAGAGGAGAGCAGCAGAAATTCCAAAGTGGTTGGGAAACGAGTTCTAAGAAAGACTATGGAAATTACTCCATAGTAATTTCTCCAGCACAGAAACATGAAGGTGAAAATGATATACTTGTCTTCAGACACATTTTCATGGCTCTATTGGAAGAATAGACAGCAGATCTTCATTACTTTAATTGGCAATAGGAAAATATAGTCGCTTTTTTTGGAAGAACATTCCTTATAAAGAAAAATATCAGCATGAAGCTACAATATATCACTTTTTACTGGGATGATTTAGGGCAGTCATTGCCTCTAAACCCTTCCTCTACCTTCCTTCCTTCCTTCCTTCCTTCCTTCCTTCCTTCCTTCCTTCCTTCCTTCCTTCCTTCCTCCCTCCCTTCCCCCCCCCCTCCCTCCCTCCCTCCCTCCCTTCCTTCCTTCACCCATCCTCTCTTCCTACCTTCTCTCCTTCCTTTCTCCCTTCCTCCTCTCTATCCTTTTCTTCATTTCTTCCTCACTTCCTTTTTCTTTCTTTCTGTCCCTCCTTCTTAATTTTTCTTTCTCCTTTCCCTTGTCATTACTTGCTTCCTTTTCTTTTTTTTTCTACTTTTTATAAACTGTGTCGCTTTGGCTAACAAAGACAATATTTTTAAGACTAAAATTTGGACAGAGATTGAAACCTGACATAGGAAGTTGTATTACAGTATACAGCCCAGCCCTTTTCACATCACGTGTTTTCACTATATATAATTGAATATCAATGAGGTCTTTGGACTTTTGTATTGTAAAATGTGATGTTATTATGTAATTCCAAAGTTGAGAGTGCCTTCCAGATGCAGAAAATGAGAATGCATTATCCTTCCTTTTAGGTCAAATGGCAGGGGATCACACCAGGCTGGAGTTTCATAACATAGAGACTGGCATCATCACTGAACGACGGTATCTGTCTTCTGTCCCCTCCAACTTCATTGGGCACCTTCAGAGCCTGACATTTAATGGAATGGCATACATTGACTTGTGTAAAAATGGCGACATAGATTACTGTGAGCTCAATGCCAGATTTGGCTTCCGGAACATCATAGCAGACCCTGTTACCTTCAAGACAAAATCGAGCTATGTTGCCTTAGCTACATTGCAAGCCTACACTTCTATGCATCTTTTTTTCCAGTTCAAGACCACGTCCCTAGATGGACTAATTCTTTATAACAGTGGGGATGGAAATGACTTTATTGTGGTTGAATTAGTGAAAGGGTGAGTATGAGTCAGTTCAATGACAAATAAAATTTTGGGAAAATGGACCTCAATTTACAAAAATATACATTAAACAAAATGTATTGGCTTGCAAGGTCATGGGCAGGGGTAGATGCAGGGGAGGGGTATTCAAATAATGTATTCATTTAAATTACTTAAGTATCTTATAAAATTAATAGGGGTGTTGTATAGTCTTTTATACCTACATTTCCATATAGGAAATGAGTTGTTATATGAGATATAAATAACCTCAAGTTCTTATTTATGCTAGGTGTTCCATGAATCTTACAATTCAAATGTTGATTATCTTTCTATTACTATACATACTATATTTTAGAAAAGAATTTCTACACATTTGTATGCTAATTTATGCTATGTTAAACAGATACTTTGAGTAATCAAATTGCTTGAATTTTACAAAATCCCAATGAACTCGTGCTTAATTTCATGCCCAAGTTACTTGAAAATTTAGAAAGATTTCTGTGAAATGTCCTTAAAATTGTGATAAAAGTTTTATGTCATTTAACTGATTTTGTATATCCATTCATTCATTCAGTGAATATTACTGCCTATTTACAATGGAGTTGACAATAATCCAGGAAATACATACATTTCCTTGCCAACCCATACATAGCTCAGATCCCACCAACTCCAAGCCACACATATGCAAACACAACCCTAGGGGATATAAGCAGACACATAAATGGAATAGAAGCACCATGACAAGTTTCCTAAGATGGTCACATGCAAAGGCTTAGGAGAGTGTTTAAGGAACTTAGGAAATGTACAAGGCAGGGAGTGGATGTTAGAGCAGAGACTTGAAAGAGGAGCACACATTTCCTTAGCTGAACAGGCACTGAAGACAGAGAGGAAAGCAGTACGAGAAACTGAGAAGCGCCAGTGCAGTGCATCTGGCAGAGGGAAGAGCGAGGAGCAAAAACAGGGAGTGAGGAGTGCGAGGTGCACAGGCTCCAGCGGAAGTAAGGCCTGCTCCACTCTGGGTGGTAGGGTGATAATATAGTTGTACTAATTTATACTTTTAATTTGAGCATCTCACCTAAGATGTCATAGGGTGTGCTTAAGTATGATATTGTTATGTTACAGAATTACATGCTTATGATTTTGTAATAAAAGATTTTGTAATACACAGAGGTTTTATTTATGCCAGACCCTGTATAACTTCCAAAATCAGACTGCAGACCATGCTTTCAAAAATTATTTTCAGTGTTCCTTATAGTGAAGATAACAAAGAGTCCTCCTCAGTGACACAGAATAGTTTCTTAGCTTCTTGTTTGCTGAGCTTCTGTACAACTCACTCATGACTTCTACCAAGGATGGAGTTGCCTAGAAAAAATTTCCCATTTCTAATATCTAGTTGGAATCCACCAAAATTTAAAAAGTGAATGCATTTCCCCACCTTTTCTTTTCTCCCCAGGTACTTACATTATGTGTTTGATTTGGGAAATGGTGCTAACCTCATCAAAGGGAGCTCAAATAAACCTCTCAATGACAATCAGTGGCACAACGTGATGATATCAAGGGACACCAGCAATCTCCACACTGTAAAGATCGACACGAAAATCACAACGCAAATCACCGCAGGAGCCAGGAACTTGGACCTCAAGAGTAAGTGCACAGAATCAGAGTAACAGACATGAACCCACAGGTCCCCAGTCACCTGGCAAATCTTTTGCTTTGGGGGAGGGGTGGGGGTAGGGGTGTGTACCTTCTGCAAAAAACTGACTAGGACTTCATTTCCTGCACATAATTAATAATACAACACAGAAGCTTCTGTTCCCCCTTTAATGTGACAGAAACATGCATTTTAACAGCAGTTCAAAACACGTCATGTCTAAGAACTGTCATGATTAAGTTTTAAAGAATGAGAACAATGTTCTCCTATTTGACAGTATAAGGAAAAATAGGCATTTGCAAGTTTCTTGAGTCCCAACAGTTTCAATCCTTGTAGAGTCAAGGTAAGCAGAGACATAAGGAGTTGTTTGTTTTTAATTATTGTTCAAGTACATAAGGAGTTTCTTCAAGAACTTAGTAGTTTTCCTTCCTTGGTGAGGTTTCCCAGGGACTGACAGACCCTCGGGCCCGCAGGGCTGAGCCTCCAGCAGTGAATGCTCCCACCGCACGCACATGGGTGGGAATGTTTCTTTTACCAGATTCTGAGAAAGTCTTAGGAGACTTTTTTTCCTTATCAATACTTGATTTCTCAAGTGAGCAATACAAACTACTTAGAAAACATGTTCATAATAGGAGAAAATAACAGAAGTTCGTATTTGAGTGGGCCTTTGTGAGTTACTAAGAATGTATCTTGCACATCCCACCTCACCTAACACTACCACAAGCATTGGGCAAGGTGGTGTGAGCATTTCATTAAGAATGTAGGAAACTTGAGCTTGGAATGACTTGTCCAGGGATAAAAATTCTGCTACAGTTGAGTAAAGACATGACCCCAGTTCTGACCCACGGCCCTCCATTGCTGCTTCTGCTCTGTCCCGATGCATTCTGTTGTCCTACAGGGACCACGGGGGTCACGTTTGTGCTTAGAAAGAGCTGCTTATTTATGCTGATGGGATTTTTCCCTTTGATTAAAAAAGAATATACTTGGGGGTCAGAGCTGGGGGAGCTAGGGAACTGGAAAGAGAAAATCCAACAGAAGTCTTTTCAGAGAAAATGCTCTTTCTAAAAAGGAGTAAAGAAGAAAGAAAAGTGTTTCACTTTCTGTAATTGCAGAGTTTATTTGCAATCCCAGGACCCTATTTGTCCAACATCTAAGCTGTGCAGTATGGATGTCCCTCTTCTTTCAGAGTGGGCCTCTTGTAAACTTCAAAGACATCTTGTTTGTGCCCACAAATCTAATAGCTTAGCTCAAAAAGTAAAATGAAATTTCAAGGCAATGCTGCTTGACAGTCAAAACCTCTTCCTTGTTTCTGACGGAAGTGAATAGAGCACATTTTCTGCCCCTGAGCTGTGGGTGCCCCAGTTTTGCACAGCAGGCTCTGGTAGGACCTGTCTAGGGAAAAGGAGGGATACTGGGACGTTCAGTGTTGGCCAAGACGGCCGCCAGTGCGAAAGCCAAATGCTGTCCCATTTGCATAGGGAGAGGCCTCGGGGAGAAAATGTGAGCTTCACTAGGAACCCTGACACTCTGTCAGAGACTAAAATGGCTTGCAAGAAAGACGTTCATGGTCGGTGGGGTGGAAGTAAGTGACCCGCAGAGACCTGCCCGTGATTGGGGGACGCAGAGAAGCAGGGCATGGCAGGGAGTGATACCTCGTTGGACAGTGAGGACACTGTCCTGAGAGGTCAATATTTGTTTATTGTTCATTAAAAAAAGAAGTGGGGGTGATAGGCGGTTGAAGTATAGGGTTGCTTCTGGTGGGGTAGGAAAGATCTTTTAAAATGTAGGTTCTCAGAACTGAATTTTATTAAAACATTGAGTGTTTCATGACTCTGAATAGATAAGGAGTGCTTTACCCATGATGAGAAATAAAAACTAAAACTAAAACTATGAATTGAAAATAGCATATTATATGTTAGTAAGATAATAGGTTTTGAAATTTGAGTGCATTTGTGTTAAAAAAATTTTGATTTGAGGTGCGTCTCTCAGGAAATTAAAGAGATTCTTTAGTAACGACTTTTACCTCATGAAGTTCCTTGTGTTTAGCACGTATCAGACTGTGCCAAAAGTGAGAGCGAGTTCCTGAAATTATAAATTAAAAGTCAAAGCTCTGTGCTTGTAAATTAGATGTGTGACCCAATGCCAACAATGACCCCAAAGATGGCTCTGGCCATCTGTGTCATTGCCAAGAGGGCAGCATGGCCCTGGGGCAAGGCACCTCCTAGCTTGGATCATCACCGCCTTTGAGCATGTGTGAGGATGGTGTTGGTAGGATGACCAGTATTTACAGAGCGCTTACCGTGTGCTGAGTAGAGAGCACCGTTGGGAAGAGGGCACTGGGGCTCCCGTAACGAAAAGCTTTCTTTCCCTTGGAGAAGACTGAAGTTAAGGGAGCACTTGAAGGAAATCCCAGCCCTGGCCACTGTGGCTCAGTTGGTGGGGGCGTTGTCCCATGACCAAGAGGTTGTGTGTACGACCCCCGCCCCCGCACCCTGGTCCAGGCCCCATAGGGGGGAAACCAACTGATGCTTCCCTCTCTTCCTTCCTTTCTCCCTCCCCCCCCTCAAATCAATGAAAATATGTCCCCACGTGTGGATAAAGGACACAAAATAACATGGTGCCCTGCCAAGGCATTGAAATTAATCCGAGGGTAACAGGAAGACTTTTAGAGAATGTTTAAGGGATTGCTGAAGGATGCGCAAGAGCAACTACTCATTGTTCCTCCTTCCTACCTGGATGCCCACCGGAATTACGGGGGCTTATTCGTACAGGGACTTCTCCCTCCGAATTGAACAGCACTGCTGTCTTAGCACGCTAGACAGGTGGAATTCAGCCATTCTAAATACAGGAGAAATGAAAGCTGACGTATCTTGGGTCAGTGCTTTCCCTTCATGTATATTTTGCCCAAGAACTGTATCTGTATAGGATTAAAAGGAAATGATCAGATTCATTCTACACTCCCTTGAAGTCACGGCAGCAGTCTTTCAGTTCTTCTCACGTGAGATCCATCAACTTACCCACATCTGGGTCAGGTGGTGAGATTTATGAAGAGCAGATGTCGGGACCCCAGTGCAGACAGACCAAGGCAGTAATCATTTGAGAGTGATGTGCAGGGAACAATTGCTGCCTGTATTTTTAAAGAGCACTTGCTCATCAAGACACTGTGTTTTTCAAAATCCAGAAAAAAATGCAACATCTATGTTGAGGCCAAATTTAAGTTGCATTTTAATTTTAGTACAAATCCTGCTTTTGCCTTCTTGTCCTAAGAATTTTACTTTTGTTTTGTTTTGTTCGGTTTGGTTTTACCAGTCCTGGGCTGAGGTAACATTGGATGCCTCAGGATTATTTCGTTTTTATTTCTCATGCTACCATCCCTTAAAAAGACACTAGAGGGCAGCATATGGCCACAAAACTTGCCATCGGAGATTCAGGAGGGGGAAAAACCTCAACAGGCTCCTCCTGTGCTAGGAAGCAGAATTTCTTTGTTTTCCACCATCCCAGATCCCCGTTAGCCTTTATAATCATGCATGATTTAGTCTGTGGCTCTGTTTCATTATATATAACAGACCTCACTGTAGACATTTGAAAGCTAGGGGAAAGGTAGCCCATTCCCCATCCTGACTTCCAGACATAGTCAGAAATGGACAGCAGTTGAATGATCTTTCTCTGAGAAAGAGAATTCTGTGCAAGTGACCTTGTTCAAATTATCTTTCATGACACTGCCGGGTTCTCGGGGAGTTGTGTGTCTCTCCCTGCTGACACAGTTTTGCTTTCATCTTTATTTCCCAGCTGTTTGTACTCTGTTCCCTCTGGCTATTATGTACAAGCTGCGGCATGCCATGAAGAGAGCTGCATAAATTTGCTCTCTGGAATGAATTTCTGGCACAGCTGTACTTCATCGTGGGACTTCTGAGTCCTGCCCCCTTCAGAGAGATAAAGGGTCTCTGTAATGCTTCCTTATGTCCCTTCCCGTTTATATTTGGCAAACGTATGTGTTTGTGCATGTTTGTATGTAGTATATAGTAACAGCCTAATGTCTATTGATTCCCTATTAGATGCTAAGTAGATTTAAATCAGGTTATTTTATTTAATCCTAACAATTACTCAGGGTTTGGAATGGAGGTCAGTCTTGCTCATTCATTAATCTAGTTCAAGAACAAAGATAAAGAGGAAGAATCATATTTGGCCTCTGTCTTCTATGGATATCTTTTTTATAGCATTACTTGTTTATCCTTCAGCAAATTGAGGATAATTTATTTAATGGGGATAAAAAATAAAGATTTCTTGGTGACTACAATGCAGTGCCTTCAGGTGGCCAGCCATTTAGCAAAACTATTTAAAATTGAGTAATTCCTTTATAGGCCTCATCTGGGTCCGCCCAGGCAGAGCTTGCCCTTTGCTTTTCCTCTAAGAACTCAAATTCTTTGCCCCCACAAGGGCTCTGAGCTCTCCCTCCATCCCCCATCTTAGCTCTTCCCTGGTCATCGATGACCATTATCTGCTACTGAACCTTCTTATCCTTCCTTAAATCTACCTCGAAAGCAAATACCTGCTCTTGTTTATCATGCTGCCAAGCCACTACATTCCCCTAATCAGAGGGGGCCCAACCAGAGCTTTCCTTGCAAATGTATTAAATCTCTTAGCAAAAATTGAAAGATAAATGCAGGCATACCTCCCTCAAGGGTGCAGGGATGTAGCAGGGTTTGTTTTATGTATGTATGTGTGTGTGTGTGTGTGTGTGTGTGTGTGTGTGTGTATTTATTTACTTTGTGATTGTAGGCAAGACCCTCCCCGCCTGCAAAAATGATTATGCTTGGCTTTCTTGCCTTGTTCTGAAACCCAACCCGCAATGCCTCTAAGCTTTGCCTGTAGTGTTCTTGCTCTCTTCATCTTGCTCACACTAGCGTCTATTACTGTTACCCACCTGCTCAATTCCGAACATAACACCCGTGCCCCCGTTTTCTGCCCCTCAGGGTTGCTATCTGACAAATCATCGCTGTGCCACTTCAGTGATCCACACTCTGGGCCCGAGTCCGGGTCGTGTTTAAACACGCCCAAGCCTTGTCTCTGCAGCAACATGACATTGATCACCCACTTGCTCATGTAAGAAACTTTAAAGGAAGAGCCTGACTTTGAGCTTAGCCTTGAAGCAGGGGAAGGCACTGAAAATGGAAGCAAGCTCCTGTTGTCCTGTTGGTTAGGCTGTCTTCAGTAGTTTATAAATTGATCAATTGATTGACTGATTGACAGATATTTACTTTGTAAAGAGATTTTTTCACATTACCTCAGTTAATGGGGGATTTTGTAAGGATCCATTAGGGCATAAGAAAGACAGATTGTTGCAGCGGCTGAGCCAGGAGGCCACACAGAGAATAAGAACTTTGTTCTGGTAGTCACAGCGGAATCTCAGCAGCAATCCCAGGTGGACTCCTTGGTTACATGCCCCCCCCCCCCAGTCAGTGCCCCCCCGCCACTCGCTGCTCTGCCCACTCCCACTATGATCATTTCTCCCTCCTCTGCTTTCTGGCTTCTCCTGCTCTTGTCCTCTGCTACCTCACAGCTTCTACCTACTGCTTTTGTTCCTGTGTGTGTTTCCACTTCGGTCCACTCTCCTCCTCTTCAGCTGACTTTCACGTTCCCTAGAAGATACCATCTCTTTAACACAGAGTAGAGATCTGTCTAGAACACAACTCCATGGGCTTTTGCCCTGCTGCCGCTGGTCTGGCTCATTCCCTTAGGCAAGGAACTGTAATCACAGAGGTAGACTCCCATGCATGACACTTGACATTGAGAGATGACCTCTTCAGAAGGAGCCTGCAGGCTGGCAGGCTCTCTGTAGCTTCTGAGAAGGGAGCGGGATCATTACTTTATTCAGAGAGACCCTCAGTGTAGTGCCAGGAGGTGAGGAGAGGGAGAACTCGGGAGTTTTAACAAGGAGGGCGGAGTTTATGATGCACTACAGAATCATTCCTTTGGCTTCAGTGCAGAGAATGGGCTGAGGCTCTGCGGGGAGGTGGGGAGAGGCCATTCGGGAGGCTATTATCATGTAAGGAACAGAGACAATCGGTCCCTGAGTACATAAAAGTAAGACTTAACATGTTTTGTTGTACCTTCCTGGCACAAGCATTGAAAGACAGTTAAAGATATGGAACTATTGTTTCTCATGCTGTCTCCATAGAATTCCCAGGCTTTGCGGAAATTATTCTCTATTATCTTTACTATAATTCCTTTGTTTTACTTCCTCTCACCCTACCTCAAGGAGATGTTATTGTTGTTTTTTTCCTTTGCCCAGTTTTCTTGGACCCACTATTACCATTTGTCTTGGAAGTTTTTTGTTTGTTTGTTTTCCTTCCACTTCCCTATCACCCTTGGACCAACTTTCTACCTTTACGATCATTGATCTTGGAGGCAGCGTGGTCTGATCCATTCCTTTTGCGAATGAGGGAACTCTTTTAATACCCAGTTCAACACTTTTTACAACAGACCAGGGAAAACAAGTTTTATTGCTTGCATTAACCTCAAGTAACTACTAATGACAGCCCGGATCCACATTCTGGAAAGGAAATCTGAGACCCTCTTCGGACTCGCTGGAGGAGACCGTCCCTGTGGTCTCCCGTGGGATGGGTGCAGGGTGGAGGCTGTAACCGGTTTGTTACTCCTGGCGCAGTTCGGACGTCCCCAGATTTCCCCTCTGTAGTTGTTTTGGCCGTAGGTGATACAGGTGTTTAGAGCCCTGATGCCGGATCCTGCTCTCCCACAACATTGGCTGAGCTCTGACAGCCACAAGCCTTGGGCTAGTTGTGTGCTTAGAATTGGTAAGAGGAGGCCACGCACCAGGGAAATTAGCTCTCCCCAGTCCTTCCACAGGGAAGTGTGGGCTCCTGGAAATCTGAATCCAGTGCTCAAATGCCTTTCAGAAGTGGTGCCGATTTCCCATGTCCCAGTGGACTGGTGATTAGGTGAGGTGCTCTCTTACAGCTGCTGTGAGGAAAGTGCCTGCAGGTGCTCCGAGCTGGGTACTTAAGGGTCCGGTAACTGCTTGCAGGATCTCAGACTCATCAGAGCTGGGGCTTCAGTGCTCAGTGATCTTCATAGCATGCCAAGAGTAGAGCTGAGCGAGCTTCCCAGAGGCAGAGATTCCCGGTCAGGAGCTCCGTATGTCAGAGCCATCTGGGAAAGCAAGCTTGGCGACATCCCTATTACCCCAAAAATGTAAGTCTGTGGAGTTTGCAGGGTTCTTGGATCTCCTTCCCTCTTTTTTCTCTGAAGGGGGAATTAGACAAAGGTCTTTGTGGTACAAGAAGCATAAACCCATGCAGACTACTTTAAGGGAAAAAAAAGGGTGAGGGTAAGGTTGACAGGGTATAGCATTCAAGGATCCAAGGGCAAAAAGAGAAAATGTAAGGCCGGACATCTAGAAGTTGTTTTCAGGGAAGCTGTCAGCAACACGGGGCATCTTTGCCTCTGTGGGTCTCCCCGGGGGCTGTGTACTGCCTTCTCCCAGCTTCCTAGGGAGCACCCCCTCGTTCTTCTCTCTCTCTGCACAGTGGCTTTCTCAAGAATTGGCAAACTTGGCCTCCCAGACCTGTTTTCCACCCCAGACCAATCCACATACCCAAGAGAAACTCATCTGAATGTAGGAGTCCTAGCGCCATGTGCTTGGGAGAGTAAATTTTGTTAGAACCCATGGTGTCCCTGTGACCAGAATGGGAAGGTATGACTGCTCTGGATTTGTTTGAAGAAACATGTGGACAGGATACTTGGGGTATAAGTGGAGCCATCAAAGGAGCCAAAGGTGATGTTTAAGCTTTTATGCAAAAGCCAGGAGCTTGGGTTTCCTTGCCCTGGGGCAGGGGTTGGCGATAGGGGCGGCAGTCATCAAGGTAGGGGGAAACTTGGCATTTCAAGGCACCAAATGTTCGGGTGACTAACCTCGTAAGAACAAAATTATTTTGAGGGTGGAGACAGAAAGTATGTTGATCTTGGGTGACACGCAACGCATAAAATACAAAAGCCACAAGCAGAGGTCAGAGACTTACTGGAATTCACAGGAACAATGGGGAAGGAGAACAGTAGGTTTTTATCCTCCGTGAAATCAGAAAGAATTAAACCAGGCCCCTCTAGATATCTGTAGGATGGAGAGGCCCCGGCTGACATCTGGGTGAGGTTATAGTTGTTCGTTAGAGATCCCAAAGTAAGCATCACTGTTATTTTCAGGCAGTTGTTCCATTTAGTTTGGGTTCAGTAATGATACGCCTCCCACCCTCTTTTACTGTGACCCAGAGGAAAACTAGCTTCTACCCCCGCTCCTGCACAAATCCTCTTGGGCCCTGGGGTCTAAATTGGAATAGATTGGAAAGTTAGGTGGCCTCAGTACAAAGTCACCCCCACTACTGTAGAGTTGCTTCAGAACCAGTTCTGCCGTCTTTCCTCACGCAGGAAAGCACACTTTTCACGGCGCTGTGCCCCTGTTAGTTCACAGTCCCTGTGCACTGGAAGGTACTTCCAGGGCTGCTTCGGAGGAACTGTGTTAGGTCGAGTAGTCTTTTTTGTTAACACCACATTCATGTGGTTTTCTGTGCCTGCTTTTAAAAAGGGCCCTTTCTTGGTCTTTGCAATGAATTATTGTGGGTTTTTTTAAAGAATCATGCAAGAAAAAATAAAGTATTGTAATTAAGGATACAGGCTTTGGGTCAGACAGCCTTGGCCAAAATAGCATCTGTGTTTTATGCGTCTTTAGACACAATGCATGATGATTACCTTCATCAGCATCTATCCCTTACTAAGCATTAACTAAGAAATTTAAATATCATCTCTTAAATTTTCATGACAAACTCGTGAAGGTGCTGTACCTAGGCCCCCAATACAGATGATGAAACAAAGGTAAGCCTTGGGGAGGTCAAATATCTTACTTAAATGTAATCTTACTTAAACATAATCTTAGTAATATTAAATAGTCACGTTAAGTATTTTAACCATTTCTGAGGGCTTATCACATCCCAGGCACTATTATGAATATTTCACACATGGGATCTCATTTAATTCCCACAGCAACGCACGAGGTCAGCCAGTGTTTTCTTTGAAGCTCAAGGGTTTATAACGAGGGAAGACTCACAAGACCCACCTGCCCATGACAGGTGTGGGCAATATTTGGGCTCCATTCCCAGAACTCCCCTGGTAGGGGTCAGCCAATCTGGCATCCCCAGGTTTTTTGAAGGTTGCTTATTAACACTCCTAGCCAGGCTGTACAAGACTCTTTCCTCCCCCTGTAGCCCCCTCCCTCCTGAGTGCCCCCTCCCTCCTGAGTGTCCCCTCCCAGCACAGGTTTACTCCTAGAGTTCAGTTACTTTTAGAAGACGGCTTCAAGCACTTTAAGATCTTGTACTAACATACTACATCTACAATACAGCACACCTTTGGAATTTGTGAACTGAACATGCATAACTCCATCTATTTTTGAGAAACTCAATGGTCTGTGACGTAGTTGTTTGTACTTCCACTGGGACTCAAGTGTGCATCATGCACAGTGATGTTGGTGTGTAAAACTGAGTGTCTCTGTGAGAGGAATTGTCTTGTGGTTCAGCATCTTTGCTCACTATACAGAGTTGTATTAAACCGCATTCATTATTGTCATCATTGTTGTAATTAACTCAATGAATAATGCCATCTATTGAGTACCTATAGGTCAGACACTGTGTTAAAGGTTTAAAAGTGAAATTATTAAATTAAGTATGTATGGTATTTGAATATAATCAAGCTACATTTTTTTTTTACTTCAAACTGCTAATTTAAAATATTGGGTTGGCCAAAAAGTTCATTACTTTTTTCCATATGATGGCTCTAGTAGTGCTTAGTTGCCTTTAATTTCACTCAAAACATTTTTGTTAGATTGTACTGTGACAGCTGTTATAGCAGAGTGCATTTAAAAAACTTATCAAAATGGGTAATATTTGTATAGCCATTTTAACATTGAAGATGGAAGAAAATATACCACATTTTTGGTGCATTATGCTTTATTATTTCAAGAAAGCTAAAGCTGCAATTGAAACAATTTTTTTTAAAATGTGCCGTGCATGGGGAAGGTTCTGTGACTGATTAAGGCTGTCAGTGTGGTTTGTGAAGTTTCTTGGTACTATTGACATTTCAAATAATTCTTTGCTGTGGGGCTGTCTTATGCATTGGGAGATATTTCGCAGCTAGTGGGAGATAGCCAACATACTCAAAATATCCAAATCAATAAAGTTACTAGTAAAAATGAAAAATATCTTTTATTTTACAGGGAAGAAAAAACAGACTTTTTGGCCAACCCAGTATTTTCTTGAGGTATTTGTACCATATACCGGTTTAAAGAACTGCGTGGGCTCATTTTTAAGACAATTCTATAATTATTTTACATTACTAAACACCTTTAATTCAAAAGTTTAAATAACTGTCCAATCTAAGCTATTGCTGAAAACCGAAATGCGAGGCTGGCGTCTGCTGTGGCCGGTTGCAGGCAGGGAAGGGGCAGGCTCAGCTCTGCCCCCCCTGCTCTTGTCTCCCCATAGCTGGCAGAGTAGGGACATCTACTGACTTCAGACTCCTGGTCCGGCAATTCCCTCAAGCTCATTCCTCCTTTCATAGTGCTTTCCTGGGTTTTCCCAAGGTCCTGGGCTGGGCCCTTCTGCCCGTAAACCCCGTGAAGTGGTCAAGCCTTCTGTTACTTCCACGAGCCTCATGCTGCTGGTGTCTGCGCTGTCCCCAGGCAGTGCCGCTTACCTCTCTCTCCTTGCACGTGGGGCCCACACCTGCCCGTGAGATATGTCCCTGCACTGTTTGTCCCCACTAGCCTTCGCAGGCTTCAGGTGCCACCCATTCCCGGTGCCAGGCACTAGGCCTCTAGCCTGCAACGGCAGGAAACAAAGCAAGTTGTCCAGGAGACTTGAGAGCTTCTCACTAAGCTGTAGCTAGAACGTGGTCTCCCTTTAGGGGACAGTAGTACAAGTTTCGTGCATAGTAAGACCTACTTCAAAAATATTCGTAGGCATCATTCTTTCCAATTTCTGACCCTTTTTACTGTTTTTAAGATGATGATGACCTTGATGGATCTGAGAGTTCAAGGGCTGGCCACCAGTATTTATCTTTCCTTTGTAACTTCTGCACTTGGGTGCCTGTCTCAGATGCACATTGTCTTAGTGCTGGTGCTTTGGTCAGAACTTCAGTTGTGATGTTCTGTTTCACAAGTATAGTCTCTTAGTCTTTACAACAATCAGACAAATGAGGTATCAGTGCTCTTATCTTACACGTGAGGAAATGGAGACTCGGCAAGGTGGAGTTGCCCAGAATAGACTTTGAACCCAAGTCTGTAGAAGGATTTGGGTCCCACTATATACGTTTGCCAATGTATTAGAAGGGTTTTCCTCGTGAGTATCTAGAGGGAAAGGTAGTGCTTTTTCCATCTTGTGGTAAAATGTCATATAATAAAACATATTTCCTCCTTCATATGCAGAGTGGGGCACAAGTAGGTTTACAGTTGTTCACATGAAAAATAATACAATAATAAGTAATACAAGAATAAACTGTTTACATATCCATAACTGTAAAGCTACTTTTGCTCCACCCTATTTAACTTAGCTCTTCAAACTTCTTTTTTGCTACCATGTGCAGTGCTGAAATGTCACTTTTGGTAATTGCAGAAGAACTGGATATTTCTATTTTCACTTTCTACATGTTCTTCCCACACCTATGCTTTGTATAAACATATAGATAATCCACTTAGCCCCTGAAGTTTTGCTCGCATACTACAGCCAAAAGTTTTAGTTGCTGAATGTCCTTAATGTCCTTAAAGTCTATAGAACACTCACATTTACAGATGCTTAAAACAGGCCTACGAAGCACGTGGTTGGATGATTGGAGATTGGCCAATTAGTCAACAAATCATCAGCTGGTGCCAGAGGACTGTTTGCTAATCCATTTAACTATTAAAGGTCTTCATTTTCCTAGCCTTTGGGCAAGTTCCCCTGCCCCTTCTTTTGATCATTGCAGTTAACTATTTGCATTTCTCCTTAAGAATAATTTAAATGGTAAAAGGACAAAGTATTTGGAGATGTGCCTGAGGGGATGGTACTATTCCCTGGGGACATGCTGACCTGATTAAGAATATTCTATCTTTCAGACACAGAAGGAATCCCTTCTTAGAAAAAAATATACAGAAAAGTTTAACTAGTTAAGGAAAAAATAAAGAGTTTTCCCCAACTATGTGAAGCTCATAATACATTAGAAGTTTTCTGTCGATGTCTGTCAAGTTTTTGTGTGCTTTGTACCTCATTGTTCTTTCAAGCTTTCCAGGAGACCACTGTGGGCTTCACCCTCTTTTATCCTGAATATCCCAGTGGAGAGCAGGTGCCGTTTTCTGACCTGCATGAAAGAGGCCATTGTTACAGGGAAGCTGCTCTTTTTGTGCCTTCCCTGTACACCACTAAAGCTCCCTACACAAAATAAATGTCCCTGGGTTTTGAAATAGAAAATTCTGGGGGAAATCTGAAAAGCTATTTTAGAAAAGAGAGAAAGCCAAATAGTTATCTAGATCTCCTCAAACTCTCAGGAAAGGTAACAAGTTTGCATAGGTTCACTGACTGGTCCCCCTAGTTATACGTCTTTTTAAATTTCAGGAACAGTCATCTCTCAACTCCCACTTATTCTATTTCTGTCACTGAGATGGTTTTCAGTAAAAATAGGCAGTGTGGTGCAGTAGGAAAAGAGGTAGCCTGGCTCTCAGAGGCCCGGGTAACAATGTTCTCCTTGGACTGGTTGTATCGCCTTGGGCAGGAAACGTACCTTTTCAGAAGGGCAGTTCTCTCACCTGTCAGGTGAGCATAATAATAACTCCCTGCCTGTTGTGAAGAGTAGGTATGAAGATCAGATGGAATAGGAAAGGGCAAGTCACCATTCAAACCTAGGCACTGTGCATGAGTAAGATGTAACAATACCCATGAGCTCAGGAACATCTGTAAGCTGTGTGCAGACCCCAGAGAGTGGAAAATGAAACAGGAAATGGTGACAGATTGTCTGCTGCTGAAGGGTGTCCGAGGTGTCCAAACTGGCTGTCACTCTCATGGGGAAACAGGACAGATAGTGAACACATCGGAACCCCTTTTCACCTAAAGTAATTTGCCAAGCCATGCAACGAAGTCAGCGAGGTGAGAATTGAGAGGCCTGGACTCCTGCCCCATCCGCTGCGTCACTGTCACCGTGGGTTTAAAAGGAGACGGATTACCACATACACCTCCATAGCAATTTCGTTTTATTATTTCCCATTTAACATGCCCACCAGCTTCCCCTCACAGTACGTTGGCCAAACACACAAACAAAATCTGTCTTCATATTCGTGAGTTTTATAATCATACTTTTAAAAATGTTCTCCTCCTTGGGCAATTTTATTCCAAAACTATCGGCTAGAAACAGAAAGTTCAGAATATCTAAAGCATTTCTCTGTCCTGCCCAGAAACATCTTGTCAGTATTATCTCTCAAAGCCTCCCTACAGGCAAACATGAGGGTCTGAACTCGAACTGGATTGGAGTCCACACTTGTTCACGCACAGGTATTAGGCTGGACAAAGGATAAACGCAGGCACCCTTCTTACCTCTTTGTGGGAGGCGATTGAAAAGTAGCTACCATATCTAATCATCGTATTTGGGAGTCTTGAGAATTCTACCCATTTGTCAGAATTTTGATGCTTAATATTGATGATTGTGGAAGCAGATTGACTTTGTCTTCTAGAGATTGCCCAGCATGCAAATGTCCCCCCATTGTTCCGAGACTCTGTGTAATTTGCTCAGACTCCTGCTAGCAGTTCTTATCATTACTTCCCTCCACCAATCAAGACGCTGCAAAACGGTCTTAAATTTTGGAATAGTGGAGCGCTGCAAACTGGCCACTTGCCACTTGGAATGTATGGTGTGTAAACCAGTGTAGGTTAAGTGAAGATGACCATAGTTGCAGGGGACCAGAGCTTGGAATCAGCCTTGCCATTCTCTGGCACTGCAGCCTTGAGCCATAGTATCTTCATCGGTGACATGCATTCATGACTTTTGTTTGTTTTATGGCTCACCATGTTACAGAACAGACCAGGGTGGGAGGTGCTGAACGATACAACCCCCCCTTTTGTCCAGGGGTTCCTCCCCTGTGCTAGGTTCGCTCTGCCAGAGGAAAAACGTCTCTCAGTGCCAGAGATTGGTGAAAGGAAAGCAATTATTATTTATTTGAAAGTTATACAGACTAGCCCTGGCTGATGTAGCTCAGTGGATTGAGTGCGGACCTGTGAACCACACGATCGAGGTTCGATTCCCAGTCAGGGGACATGCGTGGGTTGCAGGCCAGTTCCCTGCAGGGCAGTTCCCAGCAGGGGATACACTAGAGGCAACCATACATTGATGTTTCTCCTTCCCCTTTAAAGATAAATAAATAAAATCTTTTTAAAAAAGCTATACAGACTAAAGTTCTTTAGAACACCCACAAACACACGCAGTCCTTCGCCCTCTGCCCAGTCTGGGGTACCGCATCTTAGGAAAAGTAGAAGTTTGTGATTAGGGCTCCCGGCACCATCAGCTGTGCCACTGCCATGATCTCCAGTTAATCCAAAGCCATGTGGCACCTTCTCATGGCCCACCAGCAAGAGTCCTTTCACCCCTTTTCTTCCAAAGTCTCTCCTGCTTCCTAAGCCACGTGGCAAAAGGGAGCAGCCAAAGCCATGGGTGCTCTCCCAAAGCTGTGTGGTTCTCCCTTGCATGGCTGCCCTGTCGGGGTTTAAGTCCCTGCCCTGATCTTCCTCTGAAGCCCCATTTCCAACTCCTACAATGAGTTACACCTGCCAGCATTCCTGTATTCTCCCAGCTTTACTGGGCTGCCACAGTGAGTCTGGACCGGTGTGGCCCCATGACATGGAGTCAGTCATCTCCAAACTGTCATGCAGGTGCTATAACCAGGGGGAGTGGCTTCCCAGTTACATCTTGGGTGGAAGTCACACCCACCCCCTGGCTCAAAGCACAGCCACAACTATTTAACATATCTATGAAACCAGTTCAGGGCTATAGATATGTTAAATGACCATGCCAGAGGTTAGCTGCAAAGCTGTTGCTGTACAAGACAACTCTGAATGGCCCTGCTCCATGTGCCCCATTCCCCAACTCAGACTTGTGGGGGTGAGGACATCTTATATATTTTTTTCTAATATTTCCTGTACACCTTGAGCTCTGGACCTTGTTACAAGTTCTTATTTGCCACCCCCTCGGCTGCACCCTGTTACAACCAGGCAGAAACCGAATGAAACAATACATGTGTAGGTGTAAACTTAGTAAAGCTTAGAGTACTGCGCCAATGACAGTTACTGTTGTAATAATAAAGTCAGAGCTGCCTCTTCTGGTTTTGGCCATGGCAGTGCTTGACCCTAGTTACCAAGGCGTCCAGGCAGAGAAGAGGCCCTCTCTCACTCAAACAGGGCTTTACATATTTCAATTCAGTTGTCTCGGTGATTTTTGTAAAATTCAAAGTATTTTTAGCAAAACACAGTATACTGTTGGGTGAGGGAACCTGTAGGGTAAGGAACATCGGTGGGTGGCAAGGAACTAAGGTAGTTACAACAGACTGGAAGGACTCTAATCCCAGAAGTCTGTGAGTGGTTGCTAGACGGAGTGAGGCATCTGCAAACCCACAGAACTGCACATTGGGATTAACAGGTTTTACGGGGCAGAGCGTCAGGGTTTCCTGCAGTTAGTTTGGCTCTGTTCTGTGGCCACACACAGTAAATTCTTGCTTTGCTTTATGCCAAGGTGACAGAGAAGAATCTGGAGAAATAATGGAAAGTGTCCACAATGCAAATTGCGCCTGTGGGGAAGCCACCTGAGTTAGGTCACATTTATAGATGGGGCAACACAGAGACTGACAGAATGGTCAGAGATAGAATGCAGTAGAGGGCCAGGGTAGGCTGGAATTGTATTTCCCAATGAGGCATTGGTACTTATTTTAACTGCAGAAGACGACTCAGGAAGAGGTTCTTTATCACGCACTGATACCATAAACTGTTTCTGTGCTTCTATCTTTGCCTGCCTCTCCCTACAAATAAATTCAATATATGCCAGTTAAAATTGGTCATGAGTTACTCTATGAGACTTGGGGAAAAAATGCCACTGCATTGAATTTTTTCAATGAATTAGATGCATGTTCAAGAAGGGGGTCAATAGAAGAAACATTTCCCCCAGAATTAACTTCATTCATTATTATTCCTCAAGAGGAGGGAACCAAGAATAAATGAGTGGCTCACCCATAAAAATCTTCCCTACAACCTCCTTAAGTGATCATTTATTGAATACAGCATGCTAATTTATCCGTTTTTCCATAAGTGAGCAAGTAATCGTTGACTCCCTACTAAGTGAAAATGGGAATATAGAGATGCGTGATTCATAACCATTTCTTTAGGAACTGACAGAATGATGGTAGATAAAACATCCACACAAAGAGCTAGGGAAGAAATAGTAATTGTCAGAAAAAGGTTCAAATGCAATGGGGAATTCAAAAATCATACTTGCTTATGACTGGGGAAATTACTACATTAACAAGGAGGAACTTTAGTTGAGCCCCCCAGTTTGGATGCATTTTGAGATGGAACACTGGAAGAGGAAAGGCCTTCATGGCAGAACGACATGGACATGGACATGCAGTATAGGAAAAATGAGGAGAAATACAGTTTGACTAAAGTTAGGTACAGAGAGAGGATTGATGTTTTCTTAACTCTCTGCCAGGCAAAAGTCTTTGGAGAAAGATTGTCCAAAGTTTAGGGAAAGTTACTAAGGCTGGGTAATTCAAAGTCCTGAACATTGTTAACTCGAGGTTTTATTGCAAAGAGAGAGGGAGGTATTGAAGAAATCAGCCACAGTGGGGAGACTGATATGGTGTTGATGAGGAGGATGGAGAGAGGCAGGGACCAGAGAAAATAAGTTACTGCATGAAAGGTGTACAGGGGGAGAGAGGGACAAGGACTGGAAAAGGAAATGAAAAGGGAGAGACAAATGTCCGGATAATTGGCAATAGTTTGAATGTAAGGTGTGGGATACAGAATGAAGTTAAAAATGGTTTCGAAATTTCATTTTGGGTAACAGGGAGACTAGAAATATGATTGCTATAAAACAGGGAAGTCTAGACATAGTTCTCCAGCAAGGGGAAAGATGATGGTTTCATTTTAGACTGAACTTAGAAAGTCAGGACAGGCCTAAGAATAAGGACTCACAGGCATTTCCTGCAAAAGTAAAAACAGGTTACTCTAGGATTAAACCCTTAATGTACCAAGGAAGACCGAGGCATAAAAGGACATAACTAGTGAATCAAACTGGTCACTGCTGAGCATCGTGGAGTTTCTAAAATTAACCTCACCTTTTTTTCATAGAAATCTATCAAGAGCACAGATCTGGTATCTCAGAACAAAACATCTACTTGGATTGCCAACTTGAACTTCAGTTTTGAATATTGGTGTGCTTTAAACTCAGACGTGGTCTTTATTTAGGTCATGTTTGCTTTTCATTATCATGTATGGTTTATTAGTGGTTTATTATAAAAATTTCCATTTGTCTACCTTTAATCTCAAATGTGTTGCAGAAATATCAATAACTTCTCATGCTTTTACTTTCAATACATGAATATCATTTACTAAACCATCACAGGAAACAGTGACCTCTGCTTTCTTTTCAGAAAAAAACAAAACCACGAAAAGCCTTATTAAGTAAATAAATGACTGTTTGCTCCTCAAGGATGATAGATGATTCTTCTTCTATCTAATAGGGCACTCCTTTTCTAAAAAGTGGTTTGGATTCCCTTTGCCTCCCAAAGAAACACTGTATGAAGGTATATGGTCAAGATCTGACATGAAGATATTCATGGGTGGCTGTGCAGCAAAAGATTAAAATTAAAGATGATACAAATATGGAGGCAGACTTTGTTCCCTGAAGTAGTAGAATGTGTCTTTCCTGCTGAATGACTCTCAGAAGCTATTCCAGCCTAAGTGTAACTTTTCTTCTCACCCATCCCAAGATTTGAGAGAAAAGTTAGAGTTGCCCCGAGATTTGCTGTCCCAAGTCCAGTCCTCTCACGTCAAAAGACTCTAGAACTGTACTTTCTCAAATCCAGCCAAAATGAAAGCAAAGTAATGTGCATTACCTCAACTTTCCGCCCCCCAAATACCACTCATAAGAAACTGCTGGAGCCTCCTTAAGTTTCCTTAGAGTTTTAGCTATCCAAATCTACAAAGCAGTTGTCCTTTTTATGCATGTTCTTTTTAAATTGGAACGAAAGTGAGATGTTTAAGAGGCACCAAAAAAATCCATGTGAATAAACAGGAAAGCTGAGTCAAAGAACTAATTATACCTGATGCTTGCTTTCTGCTGCTGTAAGGCAGACCTTGGAGTCCTTGATCTAATTGCCTTATGCTCCCGTTTTTAAGAGAAACTTCTTACATCACTTCATCTCTCTTTTGTTGATGGCTCCCAAGCCATGCCTTACAGCCCCACCACCTCTTCCCTAAGCCCCCGGTTTACACCGTCTGATCGCTATAGAATATTCCTACTCAATTTCCATGAGGTTAATGTTAAATGTATAATTTTATTTCTTCTTTTTAAATTGCTGCTGCTTCAAATTTCCTCATTTCGTAGTTGGTGTGGCTTTTTTAAAATTTCTTTGTTTTGTTTTTAAATCAGTAGTCATAAATTCCATTGTGTTACGCAAGCCTTTCCTTTGATTTTACTTATTCAATACTATTTACCAGGGGCCCTTTGAAAAATTCTCCCTTTCAGCTAAGTTGGGCCCTTTATGCTCTTTTCTGAATACTGATTCATTTTGTCTTCATGGTGCACCTGTGCTGTTTTCCATGCCTGCCACCAATATTTATGTCATCACTGCATAATGTACCCTATATTTTCTTCCGGTCTTCACTCTCCCACGATGCTCTACTTTACAATCAAAATCCATAAAAGCCTTTTATTTCTCTGATCTTATAAGGCTCATTTGGCATGAAGCTTCCAACTGACCCTTGGACTTCATATCATTCTTGTGTTTCTTAATCTGTTTATATTGCATAAGGAGATACTTATCAAGCAACTGTCCTGCTTCTGTTACCAGCTTCAGTGCTGCTGGGTTCCACACTGAAAATGTCCACAGAGCCTCTGGAGCTGCTTACAACATAGTACAAGACACTCGTAGTACAGAGATTACTGCAAACTAAATCAAGTAAAATAAGATGTGCAACTTTGACATCTCAACACTAGAAACAAGGGGGCGACCTGGATTGACTCTTCTGTATCTCAGTGCAAGGAACATAGAATGAGATACCTTACAGATGTACAGTGCTCACCAGACATACCACCACAACCACACCAGTAGCACTGATGGGCTGAATACATGCTGTCTCCCAGTGCTGACACACATTCTTATAATCCTCATAGGTAGGCATTGTGAACTATTTCACTGATGTAAAATCTGACTTTTAAAGAGGTTATGTGACAACATGCCTACACTGAGGCAACCAGTGCATGGCAGAGCCAGGATTTGTAGTAGATCAAACTGAGAAGCCTGTGCACTCTCCCCTACTCATTACTGCCCAATTACCAGCGGGTGGATACTTGTGCTATCACCTTAGATCATATGCATATATATGCACTAGTGCCGAAGATACGGGTATTTCTGAGGTTAAAAAAAAACACTCCTCAGATGTTTAAGGTTATCTGGCTTTATTTATACACATTTTCTGCATCTTCTGCTAAAAATGCCCCGACTCTATTGTTGTCTTGTCAATTGCAGATGTAATCTGCTTAAGCGATCTGAATAAAAAGCACTCTAGTTTGAAGAAAGGGTAACAGGATGGCTTCCAGTCTATAGAAAACTGGCTCTTACTAGATGTCCATCCCGGCTCTTGCTCACACGAGGGTCATTAAAAAGCATATCCTCTTTCCTGTGCACAGGATGTTGCCTGCAAGATTCCATTAGTGCTAATGGGTCATTTACTCTCTACCACCCCAAGGATCAAAAGGAGAAACTGCATCTTTGATGGAGTGCTGATGCTACGCGGGTCTCAGGCCACTTAAGGGTTTTCTTTGTTCTCTTGGTGTGGCAACCCAGCAGGGGACTTTAGACCACTATCTGCTCTATGAAGGGTTTATAAGGACAGTGTTAGGTGGTGGTGCTAAGTGCAGGTTCAGTAATGAAACTGAGAGTGATGCCCGTACGTACAACCCCAACCGTCTGTCTCCACCTTGGTGTGTCGGAGGCTTGTATCCTGCGTAGCTCGAATCAATATTTTCTGCTCTTTAATAACATAAGGGAAAACTTACTACTTTCCTTTAGTAAGCTTTAAAAGTTCAACCAGTAAGTTTGCTAACAGGAAGAAAGGATTGTGGCAGGAAGTGGGGAAAGGAGGTAAATGCATTTAGAATTAGCTCTCTCCCCATGTGTTGCCTTACCATTCTTTCTTCTTTTGTACTGTGACCTCAATCCCTCAGGTGGATGACAAATATCTGAGTGCCCACTGTGCAGGTATCCCAGTGGGAGAATCTAAAACAGACACAGTCTCTCTCCTCAAGGAGGTTATAATCACAAAAAAAAAAACCAACCAAGATTGGTTATCAAATATATAGTGTCTCATCCCTGACTCAGTACTAAGTTCTCTATCTGAACCAGTGCCAAGAATTCTTTATTCAACGACATTTATTAGGTCTGGAGGAAAGCTGAATTTTCCTAACAAATTTAGTTTCATAAATGAATGCAGGGAGCATTTCCTTGCCTTGGCATTTGAAATGTAACAGAATAAATCTCAGCCCACAATCTCAGATGTGCAAGAAATCCAACTTTATTTTTTCTGTAACTCACCTTGGTTTCTACTTTGAGCTCTGATTTGTTGAGTTAGGGAAAAATATAATCTCAGGCAATTTTAGTTCCCTTATTTCCCTGGGATCGTGTCTGAATTAATTGGTGTGGGGGACTTCCCAGTGTACCAGTTTGGGGGGAGGTAGAGAGAGATTGTGCAGGAGCTGATCGTGGATATTCTATATTTATAGCTCAGGTGCCCACTGAATTGCTAACCAGCACCTTCATTCTTGCAGGCATGACCCCTTCAGGTCAGTCATTTTCTGCTTATTTTTGTGCCGCTCAGGGAACTGTTCTGTTTCTCCCACACCGCAGTGGAATATGGGAAGTTCTGTGAGCCTGTCCAAACTCTCAGCTTGTCTAAACTTACAAAACAGCCATTTCTTCTCAAGGATCTCACTGTCGCTTCTGGGCTGTCTTGAGGAAATGCACAAAGATCAACATGACCCCATAAGCCTACCTGAGATTTTAACATCCCCTGCAGCTCAGCCCTCAAATTAGAGCACTGTGTCTTCTTTGGAGCATTTACCACTGACTATGTTCACATGTTTTCTCTCACTTTCTGTCCTGCTTACCCACAGGGGAGGCAGGGAAGCTTTGGTCTTATGTAACCGCCTGTACATTCTATCTATTTCACTCCTCTAAAATTCTTGGCTTTTAAGACTCAAATATAAGAAGATAATGTTATATATTTAGTGTATGATTCATATCCCTTTTCTGAGGCAACTAAAGCACAATGGCTTGAAATGTAAGAGAGGAAACTCTAAGGAGAAAAAGAAAATATGCAGAAAAAAATTAGGTATTTCAAAAATAGTATTCCATATTAGACCAAGAATATGCTATCTTTTAATATTTGTAGTTAATAGTCAGTAGGTGTTTTCTGTTATTTAAGAGGTGGTACTTACCTTCGGTACAAATTAGGTGGATTAATGAGATATCCTAATGTAATACTTAGAGCCTTAGGTCAGGGACCTAAGTTCTTAGTTGTTATGGTTACGTGACGTTCAGCAAGCTCAGTGTACTCATCAGTATAATTCAAGACTGTTATACCTGTGGATTGATTTTACTCTACCTACAAGCTAATAGGTTAGCTTATTACTGTATCATGGATGCTAGCAGAACACATGAGGTTTCTGGGTCAGAAACTAAGGACTTTATTGCTCACAACAAAATAAACAGCAAGAGCATCGGCAACCGTGTCAGTTCTCCTTGCTCCCAAGTCCATGAAGACAACACAAAGAGGTCTAGATAAACACTAAGAATGTAGGGAGTATGTGTTAAAATGTGGAAAAGGTATCAAGTGGCATGAAAGTTAGATAGAATCATTAATGTTAGAGAAAATTCAAGTGGCAATAAAAAGAGAAGCAGCCAAACAAAGTATGTTTAGCAGAATTTGTAATCAGGGGCAATATATTATGGAATTTGGGGCTCACCTTTCTTATGTTCTTCATGGATTAATTATTTAGTGGACTCTATTCCATTAATGACACATACTCAATGCCATTTAGATGTGGTGAATAATCTATGATAGGAAAGGAAACAGAATCAAACATGTATTGCAATTTATTTTTTAAAGTAGTGACATAAACTCAGAGGCATAAAGATGACAAAGGTGTTCCCTTAGAAACTGCAATAAAATTGGGGAAAATTAATTGATAATGGAGTGCAACATAAAGAATTCAAAGTGGTATAACTATCTAAAGAAGAAATACCAAAAGAGGACACAATATTCAGGTATATCCAAACTATTGTGGGAGTGAGTTCGTGAATAAGATAGATATGAGCAAAGATAATGGGCTTAGCCATAATAAAAAAGTAATTTTAGACCCCAGAGAGAATTGGTTGAACTTCTAACTAAATGAAAGACCCAGACTTGTCTAAGTAGAAGGTAGATTTAATGACAACTATTGAATGTCTACTACATATTTTATTATAAAATATCATATTTATTTTAATATATTTTACATTTTAAAATATAGGAAATTTTCTATATTTTATCTAATTTCTAATATAACCCTATGGAATAGGTTTTATTCTTCCTATTTTGGAAATGAGGCTACTGATGATCAGAGAAACAGAAGGGAAAAAAAAACATCATCAAAGCCACAGATTTGGAAATATCCAGGCTCAGGCTTGGATTTCACTATAGGAATGTGCAACTTCATGGTCCATGTTCCTTCTACTTGGCCACACCGTATGGAACTCATTCTCTGTGGGAATAGCTTCTAGGAATTTCTTCTAGTGTTCATGGATTCTTCAAACACTTTTATTATTGTTTTGTAGTTTTAGGAAAATATGTAGTTATAGATTTAGTTTTTTAATTAATTTAATGAAAATGAAACCTCACTATTTTTTCCCTGTCCTACGGTATGTTTGAAGTTACTTTTGTGATCAAAACTTTGATCTTCCCACAGGTGACTTGTATATAGGAGGAGTGGCAAAAGAAACATACAAATCCTTGCCGAAACTCGTCCATGCCAAGGAGGGCTTTCAAGGCTGCCTGGCTTCAGTTGATTTAAATGGACGGCTTCCAGACCTCATCTCAGATGCCCTTTTCTGCAATGGACAGATTGAAAGAGGATGTGAAGGTACTAGATTTTGATATCACACTCTAAGAATTCCAGTTCCACCTCTAAATAAGAACAGCTGTCTCTAGCCAGCAAAACTCATTTCTGCCAACTGGTCAAACCCCACATAGGACTTAGAAATCCTCATTCACTTTCTTAACTTTTCATCTCATAAATCTTAAACTTTCTGGACTGTTTGCAAACCTACACTGATGCATGAGGTCAAGCAGGAACTGTATCCATGGTCCTTGTTATTTTCTGCTTCTTTGCAATCTCTAGTTTGCATAATTAGTGTGTTAATCAGTTCTGCAATGCCTGCTTTATAACGTTAAATAGACAGCTTATTTAGACTAGAAAAATATATTTATTCCAGCAAGTGTTAATCAGTTTGAGCCTGTTTTTTGAAATATACATTCAATAGTATAAAACAAGAGAATAAAATGTAGATACTACTGTCAAATTACTATTTGGTTTATATCTACCCAGTAGCACTGTATATATATTATCAGTTTGTTTTAGCAAAAATTGGTTTCTTCTATTACTCAAGGCTAATATTCCATACTTCAGAAATGTGCTCAAGTATCTTCCTGTTCTTTTGTGCTTTCTGTCAGACTAAGATCTGTAGGAGTACTTTTTGATTGCTACTTCCATTTTAGATAATTTTCACTTCAACACCTCAGATTATTTGAGCCAATTCTCCCTCCATAAATGTAATTTAATCACATTATCCTGAATTTTGTGGCTCTGAACGTGTTGCTGCTTCTCCTTTAATGTTGAACACAGTTGGGGCCATTTTGAAAAGTTTAGATTTATAAGGAAATTGCATATAGGAGAAGCAAAGAAAGACATGTAAATTCCTACCCCCCCAGGGGACTATCAATTATTTCCTTTTAGCCAAAATAATGCCATTAGATTTAGCAATTACCTGAGTACATGGAAACTTTTTTTATTTGAAAATGTAGTTTTTCTCTCTGCAACATACATTACCTTGAGAAGTCAGGTGAAATTCAAATTATGTTTTAATCCTGCCAGAGGCTATTCAATGGACATCTCTGTCAAATTCATTTTAATGTCATCATCCCATTTGTTTTATTTCACATTTTGGTATAACACACTTTTGTAAACAGAGGGAAAATGTGTTTTCTCCTATTATAAATTTAGCAAAGGAAACAATTGTTAAGTTAATAAATTCCCTCTAGTAGACAGATATAAGGATGTGATTCTTGGAGGTGCCTTAATTTGTGAGAATATGTACATTTAAAAAATGTACTATAGACCCTTCCATAGGTTGCTTGGTAGATGACTACTCACCTATAAACAATAGTGGAAGGAGACAGACACATTCACAACTAAACACACACAAGATAGAAAACCATACACATACATGTGATCCCCCACCATTGGCACGGGATGTGAGTGGGTGGGTGGAAGGGAAAACTAACGAGAGGATGCGTGGGAAAAGAGTATTAGCGGAAATGATATTTGGTGTTATTTCCCAACATAAGCTAATGAGCAATTTAGTCAAGATGACTGCTTTTACACACTCTTGGAAAATCTTAAACCTCTATTTGAACATTTGAAATCATTCAATAAATTAAGACATTGGTTCCTTCCTTACCTTATCTAGGATGCTTTAATATCCGAGTTTTAATAATGCTCACCCTCTTTTACCACCATTTTTTCTTAGAATATTACCAAGTTTGTGCCTTTCTGCATTTACACTTTCTTCGTCTTTTAATTCCAACATCACTACTAACATTTAATTTCTGGTTATTTCTATCCTTTGTGGTTTCTAGAAATAAACTCAGATATACCTGTCATATAATTATGAGATGCACATATTTTTAGGATTAGTGGTCATATTCTAAATACTTAATACATTCTCTCTCTAAATATTACTTTGAGAATTTTGAGTCCAAATCACATTGGAATCACTAAATGTTCACATTAATAGAAATAGTTTAAATTTGACATCACCAAATATATCTTGTCAGTGTTTTCCATTATTCCTACTGCCAAAGATTTACAAATTTCTAAGCCCTTTTCATTTAAAAAGTTCTTGGTCTTCCCTAAATATTTACTTGCTTTCTTTCATTTGTAACTGGTTTTGATTGGTAATGGCTCATTTTATTTATACAACACATCAGCTGGGGGAGGAAGCTGACAAATCTCTATGGATGTTTCTCAAACTTTAGCCAGTGTCTGAAATGCTCATAGAATTGTTAAAACTTAATTATTGGACACCCTCCTCGGGGAGTCTGACTTGGTAGACCTAGGTCAGAGCTCTGGAATTTACATTTATACCCAGTTGCTGAGTGAAGCTGATGCTGTTGTTCCAAGGACTACACTTTGAAAACTATTGATTGAGATGGCACTTTCCTGCTCACATATGAGGAAAGGAAGACTAGAAATCCACCAGTAATCAGGCTTTAGTTGAACTCATTGCCGAGTCAGGTTAACTTCCATTCATGAAGTTGGTGGAAAAAAATGACTTGATTCCAACATTCTTTGCATAGATTCATAACATTCAGCCTCAAACTACATTTTAAGTGACAAAAATACTTAATTATGAAAGCTACCATTGATTAAGCATTGGTGACATTAAGTTTACATATGCTATTTTATTGAATCCTCAAAACTCTGTAAATTAGGTATCACAGACTTTTGTTAGATAAGTAGGCTGAGCCTCAGAGATGTGAAGTGACCTTCTTAGGGTCACACAGCTACTAAGTGGATGATGGAAGCTTTGAACCCCAGTGTGTCTTATGCAAAAGCCCAGGCATCTAACCATGTTTTGCTATTGTCTCTTTGGTTTCCAGAGATTATAGTTTTACCTTCACTTTTCTTTCCTTTTCAGATATATGCTTATTTTTAACCACTTAATACAAATGTCCTTGTGGCTTGTTTCCAATTTTATTCTGTGATAAAAATAAAAGGGACATTATATAACTAAAGGGAAAAATAAATTCTGGGCTTTGTCTCGTGCAAATGCCTGCCAATGTTTAATATTGTTCCACAAAGTGTGTACCTTGAAAAATGTGTCTTGTCAGGCATAGGCATGCATTCTGTTGTAGTACCTGAACATGAAAAGACTGTTGTGATAATGAAAAAAATAGTAACGAAGCATGTCTTTATGTTCACATAATGGTTGGCAGGTGCCCCGAGTTGCCTTTCCCACAATATGGAAAGATTACGTATTAGGGTTGTAGTTTTATCATTTTTTGAGATTAGCATTATTTTGCCATTGTATTCCTGATAATTTTTGCAAAAATAAAAATCTGGTTCTTCACCAGTTTTTGCTCCTGCTCTTTTCTTCTGCTGGGCAAGTAAGGGAGCAGCTCTGTGCTGATAAAACAACCCTTGACCCAAACTCGGCTCACACCACTCCTTGATCCCATGCTTATCCCAGGAAGGAATTTGCTAAGGAATATTGCTTTAAGAGGCTCTTCATCGTCATCATCATCATCATCTTCTTCTTTCCTTACCCCTCATCTTCCTCCTCCTTGTTCTTCTTTTTAACATACACTAATTATTTTTGGTTACTAATGCCAGGGGATAAAGATCATTAGAACACTTACCTCTCACAGACTGGAAGAGCAATGAAGAATAGTCAGTGGTTCTTAGTTATTTGATGCAATCAGTAGGTGAGACAGACTCTTACATCTGTTTAGGCCTGGGAGATTATTATTAACAGTTGTCAATAATAACTATTATTACTACTATACCAATCACTACTATATAGTTAGTATTGGCACTATTATGGTTTTTAAACTTGTGAAAATTCACATAGGTTAGGCTAAATCCAGTAACTTTATATGAGTATCTTTACTAAGAAAATTGTGATAAAAATAAGAGTTACGGGGCATGTTTAAACAGACATTTTACAAAAACATTAATTTTTACAAAGGCTAATTTTAGATAAATCTCATTTATTCACCAAAGTATTTACCCCAAAGGGTCTGACTGTCAATAGCATCTGATTAGGCTGATGTCTATTTTGGTATTTGCATAAAACCTATAATTGTATTTACTACAAAACATTTTTAATTTTTACTCTAAATCTGTTTAGGCTGGACAGCATTTCATTTTTACCTTACCCTAAGTTAGTCTTTATTAGTGATATTCTACTGTGGTAAATATGCACAAGGCAGTTTACAAGAGTTAAAGACAATTACAAAGGTAAAGAAAATGCAGACCTAACTCTGAAATCCTTAAGCCATAAACACCCGACTTGGTAAGAGCAAAGATAAGAATTTCACATTATAATTTTGTAAAGATTTGTTTCTTCCACCCTTTATTTTCTCATTTACTTTAAATATATATATTTTGATAGTTTGGTGTCACTCGAAGGTTCAGCTGTTGGCATGAATGGCTGACATTACGAGTTTTTAAGTTGTAATTGCAAGCAAGATACAAAAGATCCAGAGGGAAAACCCTGGAAAGAGATAATTGCCCTGCTAATGACCACAGTGTTCACTGTATGTCTACATGACAAATAGTGTGCCGGGTTCCAAGTAAGCCATGCTGTCACTTTGGTAATGCACTCGTATCTATCCAAGAGAGGAAAAACTACAGAAGCCCTTTTAACTTTCCTTCATTACATGCCATCAGCTCAGTTAACCATTTTATATATATAGATATCCTCATGTATTGTAGAATTCTAATAAATCGCTGCTTTCTCATTTTTGGCTTAAAATTTATGGCTGTTGGTATTAATTTATTTGCTTTACATAGCATTTCTTTCCCCCTTTATAGCAGCATGCTTTTTGAATCTGAACGTTCTTCTGTGTTTGCCCCATTTCAGTATTGCTTACTAACATTTAATATATTTTGCTTTTTTTTTTAATTTTGCTGACAAAGTTGCATTGATGAAAGCTGACTTGCAAGGTAGATAGCCCTGTGTGTATAAAACAAGACTGAAACCCCACATTGCACAGTGGAAACCTCAAAATAGCAGTTTTTACATTTTTGCAGTAACTGTTGTTTGGATTCAGATTTAATGTTTCCCCCTTTTTGAACATTGTGCAAGAAACCTCATTTTGTAGCATAGATTGCACAAAGGCTTTCAGTCTTGAATATGTTCGTTTAGTGGTTACCTTCAGTGCTTTGGTCATCCTTTTTTGGTTGTTTTTCAGTGTTCTAGTTATGATTCTTTAGAAATAGAATAGCGTTCCTTTTACTTGTATGTTCAAATGGGGCATGTCATTTTTACAGAGTTATTTATTTTATGTGTAATTGCATGAAATTGTCAAAGCATGTGAATTGATACTTGCCAACATACCTATCCAAAAACACCCAACAATCATAACTGTATCCGTAGTTTGTGCAGGGTAACTTCTGGAACGCCCAGGACACTTTTGCGTACCTCTCTTCAGTTAGTTTTGCCAATCTCGTCTCAATTTCATGAAGTTATAATCTCCGTTTCTCATGGTGTCTCTTATCCATTGGTCGGAAGTTAAGGAGATCCATGCATTTTTCTAAAATTCAAATGGTGATAGAGCATTATTGACAATTGAATGAGATTCCGTGCTACCATGACCATACTAGAAGCTATGTGCTTGCTTTTACTAGTTGTTGGTTTAGTTTCCTATTATACTGTATTTTTTCCCTATATTTTAAACCTCTGAAAACCTTCATACGATGGCTTCTCTATTTCTAATTTAGGTGTGGGAACTAGAACTTTCATTAGTTTGGTCATGTAATGTGTGGTGTTGGCAACTACTATATGTGACCTAGCTCATGCATAATACACTTCTGGATTTTTTATAAGAATCCAAGTTTCTTTGGGATTTTTTTCGGCAGGGCCCAGCACAACCTGCCAGGAGGACTCGTGTTCCAACCAAGGTGTGTGCCTGCAGCAGTGGGACGGCTTCAGCTGTGACTGCAGCATGACTTCTTTCAGCGGGCCTCTCTGCAATGACCGTAAGTGCCTCTCTGAGCTCGACCGATGCTCGTCTTTGTCGCGGTTACTGTTTGATATCCAGGGTCTAAACACTGGGACTCTTCGTATTACCAGTGAGTAAGTTACACTGTCAGAAGCAGGAGAAGCCGTTGTTTCTACCCAAAGGACAATTTTAGATACCGAGGTATTAATCAGGGATGCTGTTCGCTAAATGTTAGGATAATGGTGGCGAATTCTTTGGTTTTCAACTGTTGCAATTTTGAAAGACTACATATTGCTTTATGTAAAGAAATATTTAATTGTATAGGATGACATCTCGAGGGCTGTAGTTTCAGTAAATGGTCACAGGTCTCATTACGTTTTTTCTCTCTCTCTACATTTCTTCAAGCCCGTATCTGCCTTTCACTTTAAAAATATGTCTAAACATTGTCCTTGCAGTGCCCTCCCCCTTATATTTCAGCCACTTGTGGGTGTTTTCCCCCATTTGGTCTCACAGTACAAGCAGGACAGAGAAACAGTGTACAGTGTTCACCTTACATCACGAAGTGCCTGCCAGGGCCTTATCTGTGTGATTGCAGTGAGGGTTCTGAGGCTGAATTAACCGGTGCATCCGATGACGTTCCATTTCTCAACTTTCAAATAGACCATGATTTACAGCATTTCTTCAAAATGATAAAGGCATTTCCTACAAAACACCGCATTCCTCAATATAGAGAAAATATTTCTGGCAAAGCTTCCTGGCTGTAAAATAGGGTATACGCTTTATGTTTTTAATGCTATAGCATTTAAGGAAAGCTCTTAGGCGATGGGGTAGGTGATGTGATGATTGAAGGTTTGGGCTTCCACGCAAAGACTCGGCTTCAGTGTGGATTTAAAGAGGGACTATAGTTTGTTCGTTTTGACCTTTTCCTGTTTGAGACTCTGTTCATGTCAGTAGATATGTGTATCACAATGTTGAAGATGGGGGTCAAATTATAACACTTCATTGAACTGAATTGTTGCCTTAGCAATGTAGTACAGTTCACCATCTACAAATTTCCTCTCCAAGATACTGAATACAGGGATAACCGACAACTAATGCAAAGTAAAATAGTGCTTGGAAGACACTTGTAAAGATCATACCACCATAGATGGAGAAATAGTTTCTATTCTACCTACCAGTGACGTCTTCCATAGAATTACAAGTAAACTTGAAGCAATTAACATGTGTTCAGGCTATCACACATTTGCAAACACTGTGTTTCTACAAATCAAATCACGCAAACAATTTCACTGGGCTTATATGAGTTACTTTACATAAGATTCAGTAAATGCTTATATGTACATAAAGCAAAGTAAGTAACTTGTAGATGCTTTTAATATAGTCAGATATGTGTGCAGACAGAATAGTAACTTCCTGCGTTTGTTCCTGCCCCACAGAAAATAGCACTTATTTTCAAGGACAACCAGGAAGACTGATAATTTGTTAGGATTTTATTATGGCACATTTTTAGTCTTCAGTTCAATCATGACAGATATATGACTACATGTGGTAGCTGAGAGAGCTTTCTTTTGCATGAAAATATTTTTCATCTTGCTGAAGAACTTTCTCTGCCAAACTTTACTTAATCCAGTCTCTGTGTTTTACAGAACAGTTGCCATTTGGTTGTGTCAGATTGTGTATCCTTATATACCGGATAAGTATGGAGAATATAATTTTCTGTGTATATTTGCTAGACATTTCCTAAAGGAACATCAAGATACTACTTTAAGTATCATGCTGTCTTCAAATCATTTTTTACAGAAAATTATTTGAATGCTGCTCTTGGGTGATGGTAGTGGTGGTGACAATGATAAGGCTATTTGTTATTTTCTTGTAAATAAGGTAAATGCCATCCAATAAATGTGTCTCCTGATATGCCTCATGCACAAATCAGCATTAAAATTACTTTGGAGGACTCTCAGAATACATGCATTTTGATTAAATCATTACCTCTTAGTGGGTTTTCTGGAAATGGGAAATAGTTTCTTGGTTTGTACATTGTAGTTTTGGTGGTGAGGATATGGAGGCACAAATACATATTTAATAGCAAATCTTACTGTAATGTGAACTATAATTTGTAGGAGGTACAAAAGTAACTATTACCTTGAGGACATGCAATTGCTATGACAGTAAAAGTAGCAGGCCCCATTTTCCTCACTTTTTAAATTGATCCAAATAAACCCTGTTTCCATACCTCACTGTTTCCCTATAAGTTGCACAAAGAGAATTAGTGTGATTCCTGAGATTTTTAACAAACTCCTTTTCGGTGGGGAGGTTGATTTTTCTTTTTTCTTTTCTTTTTTTTTTACAAATGAAGGCATTAGGATATTGTATTTCTTAATAAAATTTTATTTTCAAATGAGATATTTATTCATAAATTCTGTGACTGCGACCTTCAACAGCACAGAAAATAAAAAAATAAGACTTCTTACATGGGGAAGGACTACTACATTGAGAAAGATCCACCTCCGAGCTCCCCTAGACCTTCTAAACCTTATCTAGACCCTCTGATAACTTTCCTGGAGTGGGTAAGGGTAACTAGAAACTTGTATTTCTGTTAGCCTAGAGATATGATTAACAATGGCAGGATGGGAGTACTTTTTAGCTTGTAAGTGTAATCTTGGATAAATCATACTCATTAATGAACTTAAAGGGGCCTTTCAGAAAAGAAGCACTTAGGCAAAATGATGTCAGTCTTCTTCTCAGGACAAGTGTTTGTGAAACCCTTTCCCTCCCCCCACAAAACTGCCATCTAAGTGACCTACTCATGGACAAAAACAGTCGCAGTGTGTGTGAGTGTGCGCATGCGGGAGTGTGATGTACTCGGCTCCTCAGTTCTTCTATGTCAACACCATATTTAAAACCCCAATGTTATTTTTCTGAGTATTGTAGTAATCTCCAGTTTGAGTTTTTACTGCGTATTTCTTTGTTCTCCAGTTCATCAGTTTTCTTCTGCACCAATTTTCTTCTTCCATCCTGTTCTCCTTAGTTTAAATACCACCAGCCCTTTCTGATTCTCCCAACCAAGGCGATATTTTTCCTCCTCTGACTTCTGTAAAGTTTTAATGCTATTTTATCATCCAGCACTTTATACCTTGTAGCTGCTTATGCTTGGTCTTATCTCCCTGTGGGATTATAAGCTTCTCCCAGGGAAAATAGCCCTTTATGTTTTAAGCCCAGTGTTTTGCATATCATGTTGCATGTAATTGCTGATAATAGCAACTCACTAAATCAATGTAACTAGGTGAGTGGAGCTTGTATAAGGATTTATAGTACATCTCAGTGGCCTACAATACTGTGAGTTCATCAGCTAGGAGTTCATGAACCTCCACAGTCTGACCCTGGCTCTCATTTTCATGCTTAGCCTATTGCAGAACCTTGTTCACGTGGCACATTACCGTGAGTTATCTTCCTTAAGGCTTTCTGAACTACATTACACTTTCCCGCTTTCCTGACCATCGCCTATGTTAATTTTGCCTCTTGGGGGATGCACTCATTCCACTCGCAATACATTCCTTTTGCTATATCTGCTTGAAGAAGTTTATTTTTGCTTTTAGCCTCTACTTAAACTTTGTCATCCCATGGAAACTTCCCTGGTCTTCTGAGCCGAGTCTTGCTTTTCCTTCTTCTAAAATCTTAAAGCAACAGTTTTTGTACATTCCACATTTCACAGCTATTTGCAGACTTTCTCTTGGAGGTAATCATGTATTGATTGCTGGCTGTGTGCTGCGTCTCTGAGTTTACATTCACTATACAAAATCTACCTGTTGCCTCTACATACTTGTACCCGTGCACACGATCCTCAAACCATTAGGCTACCATAATCCTTTTCTGCTTTTATCCATTGATCCAGAAAAGAATGTAACGATATTAGTGAATTTAATGTCAGGTTGAGGAAGATGAATATGGCTATGATCACATGGAAAATAGCGAACATAATAACATTGTCACGTTACATTAGTATAGAAATGTTGTGTGCCAAATTACGGTTCAGCTTCAATGATGTCTGTTACCATAAGGGAATAATACATCATAGTGCTGTTATTTGGGTATTAGGAGGGTGTGGGCACTGCTGTCAAAAAACTGTTTTCAGAATTCAGAACTTTGCCAAAAAATCTTTCTGATGAGAATAGATTATATCTTTTATATGAGAATTAGAAATATTCACTGGAACAAAAATGAAATATATTTGACTGTGACTTGTTACCATGACATTAAAACTATCTACAGCTTTGTTTCTCACCTTTTTTTTGTTATTTGAAACAGAATCCTATTTCATCTCTAGTATCTGAACATCAATATCACAACTACTGGAAACAATGAGAACATATACAAAAATACTTGGGGTCAAAGTAACATTATTTCTCTCCCATTTGGAACTGCCAGGAGTATTAAGCTTTGAGCTGATTTGCTGCTGATGCCATTTAGGGTTAAATAAAATTCAGCAATTATCCTGGATGCCTCAGTGGACTGAGCACTGGCCTGCGAACCAAAAGGTCACAGGTTCAATTCCCAGTCAGGGGCACAGTGCCTGGGTCGAGGACCAGATTGGGTCCCCAGTAGGGGGTGAGGGAGAGGCAACCACACTCCCTGGTATTTCTCCCTCTCTTTCTTTCTCCCTTCCCCTCCATCTAAAATAAATAAATAAAGTCTTTAAAAAATAAAATAAAATTTAGCAATTAACTATATCCACAACCAGATCCTCATTGTGAGTATGACGACTCTTGTTAACCCCGAATATTTTAGCAGTTCTAAATGGCAGCTCTGAAGTTGTTTAAAGCAATTAATATGCAATATTTACTGGTAATGCCTTAGAAAAACTATCTATGGGGCCGCTGCATCAGACCTGGCACATGTTAAACCATAAAGGATTAAAGCGACGATTCATGCGGAGTGAAAAAGTGCAGTAGAAGACAAAGAACAGCATTAGTATGATAGAGGAATGTACTATGTGATAAAAGTGCTTTCTTCCATTTTATATAAATTTGTTTCTCTTGTTGGTAATAGACATCATAAAAATAGATGCATAGAAGGAAGTACTGGTCTTTTCATATCACAGTTGGGCTGTCAAATGACAGAGTTGGAAGATGTATCTACATGAGAAAATTAAGTGCAGAGAAACACCCCCAAAGAGTGCAGGAGAATGTCGCTATATTCAAAGATCCAGATTAGTCCCCTGCATTGCTCAGCAGCTGAACGACACAAGACACGAACGAGGTGGCCTTTCTGAGTCAGTATAAACAGTGCCATTTTGGCCCCAGAAATCAAATGGAAGGCCCAGTTGAATTTCTTTCCCCTCCTAGTAGTCTCTAATGTTTTTGGCCTGTTTGGACCTTGATTTGGCTCTTATGTTGGTGCTCTTCATCTCAGGTCTTATGAAAATACGGAAGTGGCCTCCAGTGTTTTCATTCATGTGGTCACGAGGCCATATCCCAACAGAGCCCCACTAGACCTGGGCTCTCTTGAGAGAAGGTTTTGTCAGTCACCTCGATGAACTGTTCCTAAAAGATTATAGTGGTTCTGATTCTCATTAGATCATGTTTCCAAGAGCTCCATGACCATCGTCTCTGTCCGAATGACGTTCTTTGAGTGTGAGTGCATTCCGCTCAGGTTTCTCACTTTGCTGTCCAGTCCTAGCAAACACAGCAGGGGCAGGATCCAGGCTGGGCTGGGGGGGCGCGGTGGGGTAGGGTGGGGTGGGGTGAGGAGTAGCATACCTGAATTCCTAGTGCAAATTTTTGAAATTCGAGGCCTTTGGATTCACTTTTACTTTTTAAATGGATTTTACTTCCTGAGAAATGGTGTACTGAAAGCCCTTGTGAACGAAAGGAAGGTAAATCATGGTGAATTCTCAGAATCCTATATAACACTAAATAAGTTTAAACAATATATATAATTTAGTATTCATTTATTAATCAAGAAGCTATATGAAGAGAGTAAAATGTTAAAGAATTCTCCAACTTTATGGAATCAGATCATCGTGGATATATTTTAAAAGGAGTATTCATTTAAAAAATAATTGTTTTAGACTTTGAGAAATAGTGCACAAAAAGAACTACAAAATATTTTTATGTAGATAACACCAACATATTTTAATGCTAATGACATAATTAACAGGAACTATATGCATGCTTTTAAATAGTGTAAGTCTGGTCAATATTCAAAAATATTGTTTTTAATTTACAAGTGCGGATCTTGCATAGAGTGTTTAAATAATCTTTTTCAGCTGAAGTGGCTAGTAATTGGCACAGAAAGGCTTTGAATGTCAGTCTTTGTACCCACAACTTCTCCCGTCAGGGGGCAGATTCAGTTTCAGTGCCGTGGAAGTCCTCTGCACCGGTGCAGAATTTTCTGGAGGCGTTAGTAATGACTGGTGTTCAACATTGTGGACTTCTTCTCATCCTTATCTGACTCTTGATTCTCCTATTTAATTTTAAGCACAGTGTTTCACGAAACCTGCTGTACCCCTCAACTGCTCAGTTGCCACTTCTGCAGATGAGTTAGAATTTTAGAGCTGCCAAGGCGTGCTGTCATGAACTTCCAGTTCTCTTATAAAGAGGTGCTGATTATGAAAGAGAGATGGGAATTTTCTGTGATTTGGCTATGACAGCCTGAGTTGCTTGAAAACAATAATTTAATATTTCATAATGAAATCAGGCAAAATATTTCCCAAGGTTCTTTTGCTTGAGTCAGGTTCCTGGGGAAGGAGCAGATGAAATTCAGAAGTGTGCCGACCAATGAATGTGCACCAAGCGTTTCATTATGTTGATTACATCTCAGTTCTCTCTCTCTCTACAATGTTAATGCAAGAAAAAACGAAGGTATAGCTCAGCAGTGTGGTCTTTGAAGGTTTTTGGAAGACATATGAGGGAAACACAAGATAGGGTATGAAGCCAGATCATAAAAAGTCACTACAAGATTCATAGTAAAGGCCAAGGGTCCCTTGTATTTGTAAGGAAGGGAAAGAAAGCTCCGGGAAAATGTGCAGAGTCCAGAAAAAGGTCATGATAAAAATAATATTGTGCTTGCATTAAGGAATAATTCTATTCCTAAAGAAAAACTTATTACTGTGAAGAAAATGCACTTTACCCAGTGATATTTCCTCCTGCCCTGAACAAAGGATTCTGTGTCTTTAATGAGATTTACAGTGGCAATTAAACAAGTGTAGGATTCTCTTAAAGGGAGGAATTATGATCTCCTCAGCAGCTTAGTCCTGTTACACATTGTTGCTTCCCTGGTAGCTTTCTACAGCAGTGCGAAGTACAAGGGTGATCTTTCAGCTCTGGGTATTATGGAGTCTATGATTTTAATGACCCTAATAATCTAAATGCTCATATCTCTCAGAAAATGGCCTCTGAAGCCCGAGGCTTAATCTCCCCAGGATTTGTTGAGATAGGAGGTACAAAGACATTTCTTAAGTTGAAATGATTTCAGAATGAAACGAGTTTCATAATAGGATGAGCTGACATAGAAGGCTGTTTTTAAAAAGTGGGTTGCAGACAAGGAGGCTGCATTTCACAGAGACAGTGGAAACTGTTCACATAGGTGTGAATGCTCCTTATAAATATATACCATATGACCCTCTAGGGAGAGAAATAGATGGAATGTGTAGTAGAGGGGAAGAAAGAATAGACATTGCTTGTTTTTTCCCCCCGGAATGGTGGGGTGTGCCTTGGGATATTTGGCACTTCCAGTTGGGAACCTTTCAAAGTCTCCTCTGGACTCCAGCAGCTCAGGAAATACTGAAGTGGGAGAGGTCTTGGTAAAAAGCGGGCCCTCGGCCGTGTTTGCAAAGCTTCTCCAGGTCATGACGTGGTACGTAACTATCCCAGCCATGCTGCATGTCCAATCCTTGACAGTCACTTGAATGCCCAGTTTGAAGGAATCCAGACCCAGACCGAGGGTCAGGACACATGTGGTCATTGCACCCTCAGAGCAAGACAGTGTTGCTGAAACTGTGGGGTCCACCATCCGCGATTTCAATTAGAAATCCGCTCCTGTAGGTCCCAGTCAGAGCAGTGCACCATTTTACTAAATTAAAAACAGAGAAGTGTTAGAGAAACACCGTTTCCTTTCAGCCGCGGGAGGTCTCACAGAAGTAATTAAACTGGATTTGAGTATGTCAGGCACATTCCTGTTATTGACAGTGATAATAATTCTGTAAATCAAAACCTGGAAGCATGTTCAGTGTTGTTGAAGTGTGAAAGATAAAAAACAAAAAACTAAGGCTCTTAAAATTGAATCTCCCAAAACTAAACTTGATCTATGGAGCGCACTAGGCAGAGTGTGCCCTGGGTTGCGAACGCGGCCTCTCTCCTAGATTTCAGTGCCCACAAGCTGTGTGATGATCAGGAGTACACACTTTTTTTTCCAGTTGAGTCCTTGAAAGTTATAGTGGTATAAAACCAAATGGAGTAGCTCTTCAGTACCAGCTAACATTTATGGCTTTGAGGTCACTTGGAAAATGTCCCCCTTACCCCAATATTTCCTTTCCTAATGTTGTGAGTAGGTTGAGTTGACATTTATTTCCCTGACCTCCCTGCATTTTTTCATTCCACATTTAAGTTTCTCCACAATCTTGCTCAGCGAACACAGCTACAGCGTGCTTTATTTTTTGTACACTGAGGCGTCGGCTCTTTGATGCAGACTTGTCCAGAGACACACTGGTGTGGGCACTGAATAAATGCTCCCTACGCCTTCATCTCCGCTGGAAGGCTCCCTCGCCCACATTGTCCTCCTCCTCCCCACTTCCACTGTGCCTAGGAAAATTCAGCCCATAGAGATGACCCAGCTTAAATTAGGTTCATTCAGAGCAGAACAGTTCTCTGTTAAAGGATGTTGTCTTCTGCTTCTGAGTCTCCAAACACTGTTGAACAGGTTATCTGCCTATGCGTGTGTATGCCTGCATCCCCTAACTATATCTTACATTCATTCTTTTGTTTTTGGTGTTATTTCTCAGAGCGTCTAGCACATGTTCAATGCTTAGTAATGTTTTATGATTGGTGTCTTGAATGTGTTTCTCAAGACTTTTTTAGAGCAGACTTAGGTTCACAGCAAATTAAGAGGAAAGTACGGAGATTTCCCATATGTCTGCTGTCCCCACCCGTGCATTACAAACACCCCTCACCAGAGTGATAGATACACTTGTTGTGACTGATGAGCCTGTGTTGACTCAGTATAATCACCCAGTTTGTAATTTGCAGGGTAACTGATGTGTGTGCCCCAGAAGTTCTTTTAAGAAAGCAGCCACATATTATGTAACAGCTGGCAGGGGTAATGTGTTGTGTTTTATCACATTAATGTAAATGTATTTTTCATTATCTTTTTTTTCCTGAGAGTCAAGACCCATGTGGAATTAGCTAGAAAGAAAGTACTTTGAATAAAGATGTGTCTGTCTATCTAGGGGAATGTGGGTAAGTGTGTGTGTGTGTGTGTGTGTGTGTGTGTGCGCGCGCGCACGTGCTCATGCATACATACCACAGGCAGTACAATTAGAAACATCACTTTGTGTTTTCTTCAGATTCTGTGGAAGTCTTGCTTTGTCTACTATCCCATTAAATTTAACAAATTCTGGGACCTTAAGTTGTTTCCAGATGACTATTTTTGTTCATTTTATTTTTTCTCATTAATTAGCTGATATCTGCAAGAATAATCACATTACTATGAGAGGCTACACTGCTTATTTGGTCTTTTTTAGCCAAGCTTTAATTTTTTGCAATGTTGGGGTATTTTTCTAGCAATACCATAAGCTTTCTACTGTTTTGCTTATAAATATGTGCCAGTGGTGTGCCCTGGCTTAGTCTGCCAATATTCTTGAAGAATCATCTGAATGTTGCCTCGGTACCAGGTCCAGAAGAGCCAAATGCCCATTGGATGTTGATGAAGCCAACGTCAACAAGTATATCAAGTGTATATACTTGTATATCAAGTTGTATATACAAATGTTAAATGCAAAAGGCTTACTGGCCTTCTTGCTCTGGGTCAGTATTTTTTTATTATTTTTTAAGATTTTATTTATTTATCTTTAGAGGGGAAGGGAAGGAGAGAGGGAGAGAAACATCACTGTACAGTTGCCTTTGTGCATCCCCTGCAGGGAACTGGCCTTCAGGGAACCGGCCTGCAACCCCGGTATGTGCCCTGACTGGGAATCGAACCTCGATTGTCTGGTTCGCAGGCCCGCGCTCAATCCACTGAGCTACACCAGTCAGGGCTGGTTCAGTATTTTTAGAAGAATTTTCCTACTATCAGCTTAATAGGATAATGAATAATCTTCCCACCTGCTTAAACCACAACCAGCCTGTCACGCCCGTAGTGACAGCATCAGCAATAAAACTTGCTCGGTTGTTGGAAGGGTTGAGAACAAAGCTTAAAACATAAATTCCAAGAACACTAGAATTTGTCTCTCAACTCAAAAAGAGGTAGTGACATGCAGGGGCTGGACGGCATCAGTGGTTCCCAAAATACGGTTTTTGGATCAGCAGTGTCAACATAACCTGTGAATTTGTTAGAAATGCATATTCCCAAGCTTCAGACCTCCTGAGTTAGAAACTGGGGTGGGGGGTGGGAACTGGGAATCTACATTTTAAGAGACTCCGGATGGTCTTGAACCCATCTGGGTTTGAGAACTATTAGAGTAGATGACCTCTGAAGCCATCTCCTAATTATATGCTTTCCAGAGAACAAAACATGGATTTAATAGAATTAAGGAAGTTCTTCTTAAAAAGTTTTTGTAAGTGAAACAGCATGATTAGATTTTTTGAGGCCATTTTGATACAATCTTGGATGATCCTTACATGGTGATTTGAAAGAAGTAACATACATTTTTATTTTGATTATCAGCCTCCTCTGTTGCCTGGCAGGCTTAAGAATGTTTGAAAAGTTCTCATTCACACTATTCATGCTGTGAGAAATCTAGTTCAAGGCAAAATTATCCCTGCAATATGAGGAGAGTGAATAAGTCCAAGTACATGCATAGTCCTCTATTCTTATCCTTTGGCATTCTTTGGAATAATTTTCTGATAATTGGTATAGATTAGGAAATAAAGTGTTATTCAAATCTGCAAATGCATTTTAACCTAGAAGACTCTCAAGTCATTTGAACCACTGTCAAAAATGCCATGTGTATGTGACAGTTTATTCTTCACATGACATCCTTTTTCATTGCCTAAAACATTTCACCTGCTCTTACCACTTGCTAAATAAATGTGATCTCAGTTCACTAGGAATTTCCAGATACAGTGGTCCTTCCCGTTAGTAAATACCCCCTATCTAGTAATATCTTCATATTTCTTTATTTGTCTTTACTAATATAAGGGGATCCATATGTGACAATGCTTCAGCCAGGACCCCAGTATGTGACCTGGAGCAAGTCACTTGAGTGCTGTGGGTGTCAGTTTCCTCATTAGAACCTGAGAGACCTGGTTTGCCTCCTGTTGAAGGTCCCTCGGGCTCCAAGGGTCTGTGATTCATCGTCCCTGGATTCTTTCTCTCCTTCTTCCTCAACCCTCAAGCCTATTTTTACTCATGTTTAAGGCTCTTCTAGGATGCAGCCTACAGCTCAGTCACACAACACTAATCTTAAACTATATTTTAGCCAAAGACCTTTCCTGCCAAGTCCTATGAAAAGGAGGAACTTGGAAAAAGAAATCTGATTAATGGTGTGTCTTCCTGTTTTGAAAATGGAAACTTTGAATTCTGAAACACAAGGCAAAGACTGCAGCTATTTGTTTCTTTCATATTTGTGCAGCTGTTTATTTATAGCTCCTTTCAGATATTTATTTACATCAAATTTCTTTTGAGTTGAAAACTTTACTGGGACCAGGTTTGTGCCTGTATACTTGCTTACTTTAAATGGTACATTAATTATTATTGATACTTAAATAAATGTTTCTGGTGATTAAAAAAATAGGAGTGTATAATTGTTAATATGATCATGAATGCAACTACTAATTGAATATCTGTGTTCTGGGGTTTTTATATTAAAATCATGTCTTCTCATCATCCTTGCATAACAAGAAGTATGACATCTACTTTACAAAAGGTGTGTATAAGCTGAAGAAGTATTCCCATGTTTACATGACAAGAATTCAGGCTCATCTTGCTAAAAATTTCATGCTCCGCAGATTGCATTATGCAGTCTCTCAATGTTGACTAAAACAGTTGGATTGAGAGGATTCGTGTGCATTCTTTACTTCCACTTCAAGTCTTTTAGAACACACTCAAGATCAACTAATTCATGTAGATTTCTCCAACCTAAGATAAGGATGACAGAGAGCAATTAGGGTCCTATTTCCCCTTCTAAATCCCTCATCTGCAGGCCTGCATCCTGTACGGTTCCCTATGAAAACACGTGACCAAGCCACCTGATGGAACGTTGAGAAGCCTGAAGCTTCCAAACAGAGAGCCTTTGTGTACCTTCAGTGAATGTGCAGATTTTAAAAATGATGCATTCTATGAAACAGAATATGTAACATCCTGAGTAGCCCCGGAAAATACATGTTTGTCTAAGATAGTGCAAATTTAAGATGTTGAAAAAAAATTCATGAGATAATAAGCATGAGATTTTTTTTCCTGGTTAGCCGGTTTCTGGCCCAGAGTTGTACAGTTTAAGGGGGAAAGGATCATCTTGGCAGTGAGGCTAACCTTTCCTGAAGTTGCCTCTTCCACCTGGAATTTCTACACTTGTGAACGGATCATTATCTTTTGCTGGAAACTATGCTTTAATTTGAGAGAATTCTCTCTCTCTGGCTGATATTTATGCTGTGAAGGAGACTTTAATACCTCTGCTTCTGCCCTAAAAACCTGCTGGTGGGAAATGAGAAGCAGGGTGAAAGTGTCATTCCACCTTCCAAGGGCTGCTTGTGGCAAAACAGGAAAAGCCTTGTGCCTATTCAGGATATATTTACATGGTAAATTATCCAAATCTGAAACTATTATTAATTGTGCATTTACCGTGTACAAAAGTCTGTGATAGCTGTGGAAAATGAAATGACTCTGCCCTTGTCCTGCAGGAGTTTTCATTTTAGTTGGGCAAATGGTTGCCAAGACCCAGGGTGACTGACAAGGGGTTTTGTCTGCTTCGTTTTATGACCAATCACATGTGCTTACAACAGTGCCTGGTGCTTAGTAGCTGTGTACTCAGTAAATACTTGTAGCTTGAGTCAAATGTACTGCTAATAAGGTATCTAGCAATTTAAGTGTTGGTTGTGAGGTATAGACAATTGCTTTATGTGAATTCAGGAAAAGGACAAGCACCGTAGAGCCAGCTGCTTAGGTGGAAGGGATGGGGGTGAATTATACCTTAACTGAGCGCAGAGAAGCAGGGAAGGCACTCCACACAAAGGAGGCAATATAAGCAAATGAAATCTATAGATAAAGTAGTCACAGATCCAAACACATCTATTGAATATCTTTTGTATCACTAGGTGTTCTTCTAGGCTCTGTGAATATAGAAATGAACAAGAGGAGCCTGTTAGTACAGTGGAGAGATAACAAATTTGGAAGCATATTGATCCAGAATTGCATTCTGACTACCACATGGTATCCTGTGTGGCCAAGGTCAAGTAGATTAATGTACCTGAGAATGTGATTACATATCTTGCAGGATTGCTTTTACAATTAAAGGTAATATGCATATGGTAAGGCCCTTACTCCACATCAGAACTGGTAGACATTCTGTAATCGGCATCTGTTGCAGCCCTGCCCTTCCTTGCCTTTGCTTTCAACAAGCCCATAGATCAGAGGAAATGACTGGTGTGTGTACAGGTCGTTACAGTTTGAGACGTACTTTAATACTTTGCTTTTCAAAGTGTGTTCTGAGGGTCAGAAACGCACCTGCAAGTTCATTAGAGATACAAACTCACAAATCTCTCCTCCCCCTACACACCCACTGAAGCAGAATTTGCATTTAACAAGATCCCAGGTGATACATATGCACATTGAAGTGTGAGAAGCTCTGCTGTAATAGAAACGTGTAACTAGGACGGAGCAAGGGATGCCTAAGATGACCTGAGGAACTGAGGGAAGATTTCTCTTAGAAAGGGAAATTTAGAGGATTTCAGTACAAAATATTAATGTATGCGTGGGCTGGTTAACTCCTTTAGTAAATCAGAATTTGCAATTTCCAAAATTCAGCAGAGATTCACCTTCCTGAGGTCACTCTTTTCACATCACCTTGACTTCTGGTACAAATCTCCAGTGGTTCAGCTGGCTAAACACATGCCAACTCAACAGTTTTATCAAAGTGAGGCCAGTTTTTGCTTCCCGCTTTAATGCATTGGAAGGAATAAGCTTTACAATCTAAAAATCAAGGATTTACTGTGCCCATAACAGGTCCCAATTCACCAGCCCTCTCCTAAGCAACTCGGAATGTAGACTTTTCATTGGATTGTCTAGTTTAGCCAGCGAGGTCTTGGCAGACACTGCCTCTTTCTGGGCCAGTAAATGGGATAATGTAAGAGTCAGCCACTTGGTGCTCAGGAAAAAATAAATACCCAGCTTTCCCCAGGCTGTCCCTGCAGGTCCCTCTGGTTTAACACTCATTTTCTTTTTAATGTTAGAATTGCTTCTATTTTATGTGGAGCCACGTGGTTCTGTTCACTGAGTTGGCAGGTGGCTCCAATCCTGTAATTATGATTGTGATTGTCGGCTGCCAAAGCACAAAAAGGAAACCGTAGTATTCCACTTCGATGCTCTTTAGTGAATTGGTGCATATGCTTTTTGGTCTATCACTGCACATAAATCTCACAGTAGCAATAAAACTATTAGGGTAGTAAAAGATATGCATTTTAATATTCATAGAAAGCATCATAAAATTCAATTAACTACACTCTCCCAAATAGCAGTTCACTCTGGGAAGCCCAGGGTTTCCCAATCTGAAATTACATGTTCTTTTCACTTTTCCTAGTGACCTCTGTTAACGCCTTAATCATTACACCTTAATCATTACTTGTCACCTTGTCACATTGCCATTTCCGGGGTCCCTTTGTCTCCTTATCTTTCTATAAGTTATCTCTCGTTTTTTTTCAGTTACAGCTTGTAGAGGCACTTCCAATACAGTGGCGTTTTGTTTGTTTGTTTCTTGTTTCCTTAATTGGAGGGAGCGAGGGAGATGAAGAGCATAAGTAAGCCGCACAAATTTAGGCATTATAGTTCTCCAGCAATGGACAAAATGTTCTTTGGTTTTCTACCCACAAGTAATGAGGAAAAAACAAAGAGGCTGCATTTGTTAGACTACAAGACAGTCTAACTAACCCCCGCTTTGCTAATCTATAAAATTGAACATTCCTCCCGTATTTTTAGATCATTCACCTTCTCTTCAAAAGTAGTTTAATAGCACAGACTTAAAGAAAGGTCTCCTGGTGTTCAGATTTTATTACTTGCACTGACTACAGCGCAGCACATTTCCTAGTATAATTACACCCCAGTTGTCACAATAAATGAACACAGTATATTTTATGATACACTTTACTTGCTTATTATCATGTTTGTTCACACATCTCTCAGCTTTAATGACCCATGGGGGGCTTCTACTGTCATTGGTGAATGAAAATTAGTGAAGTTCTCATTTTCGTTTTTTTTGAGGGGGGTATTTTAATTGTAAAAAGCCACAAGATGGATGGATAGTAGATTTAGGGAATTTAAAAAATATCTATATCCATGTACTGTTCCAGGCTCACTGTGTGGCTTTTCTGTATCTCACTACTTATCACTTAGCACTCAAAGGTGAATATTAGCTAAGTGCATTTTTAATTGAGACCAGCTGCTGGTCTTGATTATTTTTAAGAGTAAAAACAAAATCCTGAATGTAGACAGAGCTCTCTTTTGAGATTTTCTATTTATATTTTATTTCAGTTTGACCAGGCCCAGAATAGAGTTGCTTTCTAGATTTGTGGCAGGATTAGAAAAATATGTAAGAATTTTCATTTAGTTCAATTAATTTGATGCCAAAAATAATAATGCCACCTTATTAGCCCTGGCTGATGTAGCTCAGTGGACTGAGAGCAGGCCTGTGAACCAAAGGGTCGCTGGTTCAATTCCCAGTCAGGGCACATGCCTGTGTTGCTGACCATGTCCTCAGTAGGGGGTGTGTGAGAGGCAACCACACATTGATGTTTCTCTCCCTCTCTTCCCTTCCTCTGCCTTTAAAAATAAATAAAATAGCCCCGGCTGGGATAGCTCAGTGGATTGAGTGTGGGCTGCAAACCAAGAGGTTCCTAGTTCAATTCCCAGTCAGGACACGTCCCTGTGTTGTAGGCCAGGTCCCCGGTAGGAGGCGTGTGAGAAATATCACATGTTGATATTTCTCTCCCTCTCTTTCTCCTTCCCTTCCCCTCTCTCTAAAAATAAAAATAAATAAAATCTTTAAAAATGAATAAATAAATAAATACATTCTTAAAAAGAATGCTACCTTATTAGTGTGTAATCCATTTGAGAGATTGTCCATTTTGCTTGCCACACGACAGTTGCAGACTTTATCCTAGAGACGCTAAAATGTAGCATAACAGGAAAGAGATGATTGTATTCCACAAGAGGATAAAGGAATTGTATGCCCTGCATTGTTGGTTTTACGTTAAGTTTTTCCAAACATGCAGGGCATTTTTCTCTCGTATCAGACAAGGCACAGTTACTTAGGCTTGGCCACAAATAAGTATTTGGGTTTTAATTTTTTGACAAGCTTAAAATATTTCTGCATGATCATAAAAACAAAACATACTACGGAACAATTAAATGTATACAACAAATAAAAGGCCAAACTGAAGCACCTGTATTTCCAGAATTCAACTTCACCCCTTTTGAGGGAAGCTTTCAATTCACTAGCCAGGAAGCATTTACTCAATATTTGCTGTGGCCTGGTTTGTGGGGAAAGGAGAAAAATAGGAAAGAAGGAAAGGAATCACATTGATTCTGCACATGCAAGACAAAAATGTGACATGACAATGACTGACAAAGTCCTGGGACAGCAGCCACTACGGAATATTGTGCAGTTTGTCTATTGTAGAAATCTAGAAGGCACCATCTACCTTACAGTCATCAGATATTCAAAGCATTATTGTTTCGACAGATTTCCCAATGGCTCTGTGTCTTGATGAATTTGCACTCCTACCCTGCTCTTTTCAGTTCGCACAAAGTTACCACATGTGCCACAGTGAGCAATTCAAGATGGTCTAACATCAACAGCCACCTGGTGTAATACACTGTAAGTCCCATAGGCTTTATGAGTGAGAAATAACTTAAATTAGGTCCTGAAGTTCATTTGTGATTTTCTCCTATCAATTTAAAAGGACTAGGAAGTTGAGGATGTCAGTGCCAGTTTCCTGGATCCACCTTCTGGGGAACCAGCGGGGAGGAATGGTGACAAATAGGATGGGTTCCCCCGCTTCTGGGTGGCCTTCTCCTAAGGACAACTCCTACCAGCCTCCAAGGAAAAGGATTGCCACAGGTGCTCTCACTCGAATAGTAACCAGTTTTCCCTGCCAGACCCTTCACTTATTTGCCAGAAAAGGGTTTTTTTTTTTATGTCATTGCTTGGGTTTGACAGTTACACTCATCCCCCTTCACTGAAGGGGTTGTCTCCCTGTGGAGAGTACAGAGGCATTGAAGTTCCCGTTTACACAAAGATAAGCAGACACAAGTCTTGGTTCTCCATCCTGCACCCCCACTGGGGCTTAAAGTCTGGTTGGCACAGCAGACACTGATGAAATAATTGCCCAAATTGTGAAATTTTAATTCAAATAAGTGCTGAGGAGAGTGGCTCACAAGTTGAGAGAATAGAGATGGGGGCTCGGCCAGCTCAGAGTTCAGTGTTTTGTTGAGTTGCTTTTTGAGGTTGGAAGGAGTCTCCTTATAAATTGTTTTCCTCTGACTGCAGCCATTCATTGAGGTGTATGCCCACAGAGATTCATTGACTTCTTCTAGTTGACAAATTTTGTTATTTTTTTGCAACTGCCTTCCTTGTAACTATTGCCTGATTTTGAACGAAAAATATGGAATTTCTTTTCCCTGAAAATAGTCTTTATCTTCCCTGACATAGTAGGTTGTTTCGGTTGTTAGAAGTATTGAGGGCCACCCAGAAGGACTTTTCTAAAGCAACACATCAATAAACCCTTCTGCAGAAAATAAAAGGAAGAAAACTTGGTGTGAATAGTGGTTGGCTTCCAAAAGGAATTGTGCTTCTACAGCAGCAGTAGAAATAAGTGACGGGCACAGTGTCTTTCATGCCAGCTGTCCGGTGGGAAATCGAAAAGGCTGAGACTAGGTGGAGGCAAGTGAGGCAGTCACTGGGGTGCAAAATTGAAGGGGGTACTAAAACCAATTAGTGCAACATTTGAAAAACTAAAAACCAATGCAAAGAATCTACGATGAACATATCAAAAGTTCAAATCAAAACAGCATCAATATTACTGAGTTTTCCTTTTCTCTTAGGTTCTGGTATAGCTGAGCATACCACTGTATTGATCCTATCTTTATTTCAAATGTTGACCTTTTGTTCATCAACAACAAATGCTGATTTTTTTAATATTGCTTTTGATTTTTTAAATATTGCTTTAAAATACCCTTTTTCTTGCTCACTGGGTTTTTGGTTGCCCTTCATTCAGTATTGCTCCCAAGGTGAGTGCTTTCTCTGTGGTCCTGGCAAATAGCTACTTTTTAAAAAGCTAGGGGGCAGGCACACAATTAGAGCAGAGACAGAGCAGCAATTTGAACTTGGCTCTGTTTATTATTAATCCATGAGCAGCATGAGTTTATCTTCAGGGCTGTAAATCAAAAGACAAATAAATAATACTGAGTAGATGGCACCATTATGGGTGCTGTGGATGCTGTAATTTGCTGAGAGGACCCTGCTTCCAACAAACTAATCACAACCCAGGAGTTAATTGCATCCTCTTGCATTTCAGAAAATTAAAGTCAGGCAGCTCGGTCCCACAGTTTTCTATGAGATCTTATTACTTTTATGTATATTTATTTTTGTGTGAGAGAAAATGGATACCCCAGAGCTAAGATTAAACATGTTTTACTACACACTGAGTTGGCTAAGACCAAAGCTCTTTGTCAGGACCAAAAGGAAAGATTCATAGCACATCTTTGATTGTATTGTCATTGGCTAGAAATTTATAAAGTGTACTTAAAATCACAAAAGCAGCGGAGCAGGAGGCAGGAAATCCTTGATGAACATGTTGTGGGTAGCAGTATATTGTTTTCTTCTCAAAAGCATCTCGTCCAGGGTACCAAAAATTCAAACTGATTTTTTGTGTTTAATTCTAAGTTTTATGCCGCAGGCGCATTTTTGTAATGAAACACTCAAATAATAAAATAATTTTTTAAATTTTTTTAATGACAAACTGTTAAAAAATTGAAAACATCCCACTGAGGACAGATTTTATAAAGGGCATATTGAAAGCCTAAAAGATTTTACAAATTTAGTCTATGAACACAAAATAAGTATCTATGTAACTATTTTGACTGTGCCATAGTTGCAATTTTGAAGACTATAATAAAACAGAAAGTGACATAAATCATTTACTGGTCATTCTAAATGATCCATATCAGCTTCTTCCTACAAAAGGAAAAGCTGAGGTTCAGAGATTTTTAAATGATTAGATCAAGAATAAATATTGATTTAGAGTCACATCTCAAACTAGAGCCCCTAGAATCCTGATTTCCGTGCCATAACATGGCATCCTTTAGTTAGCAATCAATGCTCTACCTCTTCGGCTAATGAACAGATAAATGTAAAACACTAGCTGTGAATTGTGCTCACATAAATCCACACATGACCCAGTTCTTGGCGCACACTTCCTGCACAACAGAAGCGATACTTGAAGACAAAACCAGAAGCCAATATCAGAACAGTATAAGAAATGTCTCAAATCCCCACCATCTCCAATTTTCTTCTCATATTATACTTGGGGTTGTTTTTACCAATTTATCAAGCTTATCTACTCAAAGACTAAATCTTTCAGTTATTCCCCTCCCCCTTCCCTTGAAACTTCAACATGATTCATTGGATTGTACTCCTCTTAAAAATGAATAAACCCAAACTCTTACTTTTGATCTAACGTCTATCTTATGTCCTTTTTCTTGACTCTTTTTCATAGTCAAGCTTTGTGAACATTTTAATGATAACTATAACCCTACACTCACTATTCAAAACATGTCATTATTGGGAAGTTACCTTCTTACTCAATCTCTCAGTTAGCCTTGACGTTTAATGACCCCCCTCATTCCAGAGGCATTGTCCACTCTTGACACTATGCACTCCTGGTTGCCCTCCGTCCATGACTTTTCTTCAGGTGTTGGCCAGTTCTGCTGATTGACATACTCCCTAAATGTTGAAGTTTCTCAATTTTTGATTTCAAAGTTCGCCACATTTAATATCTACTATCTATGTAATCTCACCCATCCAGTCCTATGTTTTTAAACAGTACTTTTATGCCACTGACTTTCATATTTCTACCATAAGTTCAGACTCATTATATTCCTATTTTGGCATACAAAATTATATTAACATTTTTACTGGGACACCTCACAGGTGTTTTCGAGCTTCACATGATCTAAACTCAACTCTTAGTACTTTTCCATCTCTTCTCTGTTTCCCATATCTCTCTTTTCTTCATTGTCTCCCATTTTAATAAACAGTACCTCAATTTATCTGGTCGGGTGAGCTATATAATTTGAAACTTCAACCATAGGTATATCTATATATATTTTTTTAATTTTTAATATATTTTATTGATTATGCCATTACAGTTGTCCCATTTCCCCCCTCTTCATTCCCCTCCACCCTGCACACCCCCCCCCCCACCATTCCCCCCCTTTAGTTTATGTCCATGTGTCACAAGTTCTTTAGATTCTATATTTTCCATACTATTCTTGCCGTCCCCCCTGTCTATTTTCTCCCCACCATCTATGCTACTTATTCTCTGTACCTTCTCCCAACTTCTCCTCCTCCCATTCCCCTGTTGCTAACCCTCCATGTGATCTCCATTTTCTATGGTTCTGTTCCTGATCTAGCTGTCCTCTTAGATTGCTTTTGTTTTAGGTGTGGTTCTTAATAACTGTGAGTTTGCTGTCCTTTCACTGTTCATATTTTTTATCTTCTTTTTCTTATATAAGTCCCTTTAACATTTCATATAATAAGGGATTGGTGACGATGAATTCCTTGAATTTGACCTTATCTGAGAAGCACTTTATCTGCCCTTCCATTCTAAATGAATGCTTTGCTAGATAGAGCAATCTTGGATGTAGGTCCTTGCCTTTCATGCCTCGGAATACTTCTTTTCAGCCCCTTCTTGTCTGCAAGGTCTCTTTTGAGAAATCAGCTGACAGTCTGATGGGAAGTACTTTGTAGATGACTGTCCCCTTAGCTCTTGCTGCTTCTAGGATTCTCTCCTTCATTTTAATTTTGTCTAATTTAATTATGATGTGCCTTGGTGTGTTTCTTCTTGGGTCCACCTTCTTTGGGACTCTCTGAGCTTCCTGGATTTCCTGGAAGTGTATTTCCTTTGCCAGATTGGGGAAGTTCTCCTTTATTATTTGTTCATATAAGTTTTCCACTGGTGGCTCTTCCTCTTCCCCTTCTGGTACCCCTATAATTCAGATGTTGGAACATTTAAAGATGTCCTGGAGGTTCCTAAGCCTCTCCTCATTTTTTAAAATTATTGTTTATTTATTCTTTTCTGTTTGGTCATTTTTTTCTTCCTTCTGGTCCACTCATTTGATTTTAGTCCCAGTTTCCTTCCCATCATTATTGGTTCCCAGTACTTTTTTCTTCATTTCACTTAGTTTAGCCTTCATTTGTTCCTTTAATTTGTGAATAAAATCAACCAGTTCTGTGAGCATCCTGATCACCAGTGTTTTGAACTGTGCATCTGATAGGTTGGCTATCTCTTGGTCACTTAGAAGTATTGGCTCTAGGGCTTTGAGCTGTTCTTCTTCTTGAGCCATAATGTTTTTTGTCTGTTCACACCTGTTATGTATGAGGGGCAGAGCCTTTGGTGTTCATGAGGGTGGGGTGACTCAGTAGCTGTGTTGTGATGCTCTATGTGGGAGCGTGGTCAGAGAGGGGCAGTGGCATTTGCTGTGCTCTCTCTTAGACCTAGGTCCCCTCTGCTGCTTCCTGCAAGCAAATTGGGCCCTTCTGGTACTGGTTCCCAGATATGTAGGCTTGTGCACCCTCTAGGACCCTGTGGGTCTCTCCAACATACTTTCTGTGAACCTGGGAGCCTCTCCTGGCACCTCAACCACCCAAAGTTTTTCCTGTTGGTACTTTAAGGCTTTATTTCTTGGCGCCGGGTCCCTGGGTTGCACGGTCTGTCTCACTGCTCACTCCTTTGCCTAGTTTATCTACGTGTGCATGTGTGACTATGGTCAGCCAGCAGCCTTGTGCCCCCACTGGGTCTGCCCATTGCTACCCCACACATGGGATCTGCCAACTGCTGCCTTCGTGCCTGGGTTGGTATGGCCACTTTTTTCTACTGGAACCTCTCCACCAGCCGCTGACTCCACCCCTTTTACTGGTCTGTCTGAATGGTTCGTTGTTGTCGGACTTCCATACAGTTTAATTTTCTGTCTGTTTTGGTTGTGATTTTGTTACTAAGTTGTGTGAGGAAGTACAGTGTTTCCACCTACACCTCCATCTTGGCCAGCCATAGGTATATTTTTGAGAAAAAGTTTCAAAACAGGAAATTTTAAATATGTATGTGGTCTTTCATTTGTCTTTCATTACAAGTGTTTAAATAATGGGTCTCATATTATTTCTGACTTATAGACCTTAGAAATAATAGCAATGATAGTTAACAAATAAGTCATGTTGTGTGCTAGTCACTGAGCTAATGTTTATAAGCACTCATATTCGCATATAACTGGTGATACAACTGGGGCACAGAGAGCTCAAATAATTGGTCTAGGAACATATAACTCTTAAGTGACAGAGCTGAGATTTCAACCCATGCAGTCGGATTCTATAACTGCATGGAGTATGCAGTCACAAAAACTATAGCATTCTCCTTAAAAAGGGGGCAGTATCACTGCAGCAATAGCTTCGTGTAACGTTAAGCGAGTGCATTGAGAGCGGGAAAGAGAGATTCAACTGGAAGAAATTAGCAGTAGATTCTGATCCAACTTTGTAACATTTAAGAATGCCTAGAAAGAGCTGATATTTTATCATATCATCTCATGATTCTTTCCAAGTATTTTGACAACACAAACTTGATTAGTAGGTGTATCTGCCGTGTGGGCAAGGAAACCATCCAATTTGATTCTGATGGATAATCATTTTTTTACATAAGTTTTCAGATTTATAATATTTTTCATCATTCTGACACTCCAAAATATGATGAAACTGTCTTTTTTTTTCTCTGAATGAGGTCCTCCCTCTTTCTTCTAGCCACAACTACACTTAAAATCATTTATTTTTGAAATACAAAAGTTCAGAACAAGTTGTACAGACAATTTGTTGTTTCCATGGAGTGGGAGTTTGAACAAAATGCACAGCTCCGTTCTTTTCCTATTAGACTCTTGGGAAACACATGCTGTTTTTCTGTCTTCCTCACCTACAGTGGAGAAGAACAAATGATAGTCGACCCAATTAAAATGATACTAATGAATTTTATGTTATAGTAAGATGAACTTGGTTAAATGTTTTATATTATTGAAACAGTTATAAATGCTTTATTTTTTTAAAGATACAAGAAATTCATTCAAGCTTTAAATTATTAAAAAAATAATTTATTTAAACTATTCTTTTTAAAAGTATAAGAAAGAAAAATAACAAATGAAAACAGAAGTAAAAAGAGGGCTGCAATGCCATTGTATTTACCACAGATAAATAACTCATCTGTAAATTAAGGACCACTGAGACCAGTAGTGACATTTAAGAAAAACATTTTAGGTTGCTTACATCAAAACTGTTGTCATTCTTTAAGTTTCCTCATTCCTTTAAGTGATATCTAATGTACCATGGTATTCTGATAATGAAACATTTCAGGAATTTTGTGAGTAAAGGTACAGAGTAAACTTAGAGAAATCAGAAAACCTAGAAATTGAGTGTAAAGTCCCTGTGTTTGAATTGTGTATAACCCAGGTGAACGTGTCTGTTAAAAAATACAGTAATCAGGAGAGAATATCCTGATGCAGAGTTGGAGTGAAGTAGAATCATGTTAAATCTATTTTAGATTCTTTTATTCTGCTACACCATAATGGATGTAGCAGAATAAAATGGAAGGAGGGGATACAAAAGCATTCGAAAGATGGAAAGACATTGAGTCCTCTTTTGTTGAAATAAATGTTGGCTTCCCGAAGAGGCCTTTCCTGGTCATTTTACATGACCCATGGTATACTTTACCCTCCTTTCCTGCTTTATTTTCCTTTTTAAACTTGATCAACATCTCTCCAACAATCTGTTTTAGTATTGATCTTATATATTTCTCTACACTTTGTTAGGACAGGGATATAATCAGTTATATTCTTGTTTTTTCTAAAAAAAAAAAAAAGGAAAAGGCAAACTGTCATCAGATTTGGCTTCAGAAAACCTGATTCATCAGGTTTGAAAGCTTCAGTGGTTACATGTACCCTCATCATCTCATCTCCAACCTTATGTCCATCTGTAAGAATCTGTCTGGACATCCTGGCTCTATGTCATCTGGAACCTTGGCTCTCTCACTGATTCTTTAGCCTCCCTGTTCTATAGACACCTATCTCCTGATGTTCATTCTACCTCTTGTTGTGTTGCCATTTGATGATACTGACATTGTTGCCTGAAATGCCCTGCATTTTTTTTGCCAAACAAGCATATTTTAATAATTCTCTTAAAATTATATTTTATTGATTATGGTATTACAGTTGTCCCAATTTTCCCATTTTTCCCTGTCCACCCAGCACCTCCACTCCCTCAGGCAATTCCCCCACCTTTGTTCATGTCCATGAGCCATGCTGTTTTTTTGCTACACCATTTCCTGTACTATACTTTATATCATCATGACTATTCTGTAACTATCTATTTGTACTTCTTAATCCCCTCACATCTTCACCTATTATGCCATACCCTTGTCCCATCTGGAAACTATCAAAATGTTCTCTATAGCTATGATTCTGTCTTCGTTCTCCTTGTTCACTTATTTTGTTTTTTAGATTCAATTTTTTTGTTTGATATGTCTATTTTATTCATAGTTTTGATCTTCTTTTTTCTTCAAGTCCTTTTAAGATTTCATGTAATAATTGTTAGGTGATGAAGAACTCTTTTAGTTTTATTACTGTCTGGGAAGCTCTTTATCTGCCCTTTAATTCTAAATGATAGTTTTTCTGGGTAGAGCTTGACGGTAGATGCCTGATTTTCATGATTTTGAATATTTCTTGCCAATCCCTTCTATCCTTTCTAGCCTGCCAAGTTTCAGTTCATAAAATGAGCTGACAGTCTTATGGAAACTTCCCTGTAGGTAACTAACTGCTTTTCTCTTGTTGCTTTTAAGATTCTCTCTTTATCTTTAATCTTTGGCATTTTAATTATGATGTGTCTTGGCATGGGCCTCTTTGCATCCATCTTGTTTGGGGCTCTCTGTACTTCCTGGACTTGCATGTCTATTTCCTTCACCACATTAAGAAAGTTTTGTTTCATTATTTTTTTTCAAGTCGATTTTCAATTTCTTGCTCTTTCTTTCATCCTTCTGGCACCCCTATGATGTGAATGTTTGAGTGCTAGCAGTTACCCCAAAGGTTGCTTACACTATCCTCATTTTGGGGGGGATTCTTTTTTCTTCTTATTGTTCTGATTGGTCGTCTTTTTCTTCCTTATCATTGATTGAATTCTTTGATTTATCCACTCTACTGTTGTTTCCCTGTAAATTGTTCTTTATTTAAATTAGGGTGTCCTTCATTTCTGACTGTATCTTTTTTTTATGTTGTTGAGCATCCTTATAACTAGTGTTTTGAAATCTGCATCTGGTAGATTGCTTATCTCCATTTTATTTACTTTTTTTCCTGAAGTTTTGATCTGTTCTTTTATTTAGGCCATGTTTCTTTATCTCCTCCTTTTGGCAGCCTCCCTGTGGTGGTTTCTATGTATTAGGCAGAGTTGCTATAATCTCCTCTATTGGTAGCATGGCCTAATGTAGTAGGTATCCTATAGGGTCCAGTGGCACAGCCTCCCCAAGCTAGGTACTCCAGGTACACGCTTTGTGTGGGATGAGTACATCCTTCTCCTGTAGGTGATGCTTGATTGCTCTTCAATAGGAGCATGGCCTAATGTAGTAGGTATACTGTAGAGTCCAGTGGCACAGTCTTCCTTATCGTTTAAGCTGTGTACTTGAGGTATGCCCTTCATGTTGGCTGAGTACACTCTCCTCTTATATAATTCAGCCTTGATTGCTGTTGGCAGGTCAATGGAAGGGATCTACCTAGGCCAGTCACCTGCAAGACCAACATCCGCCCTCCATGGAGGATCAGCTGTGCAGGGGCAGGATGGTGGTGGTCTGCCATGGTCTGTAACTGTCCACTGGATGCTCAGGCTCTGGAGTTTTCTGGATGGTACAGGTCAAGGTCAACTCCAATCAATGTTCAACCTGGGGCCACCTTGCATGAGCTATAAAGCAATGTGAGATGGCTGCTACTGTTTGGGCTTGGTGATTCTCAGGCAAAGTCAAGCTCTGAACCTAGGCTGGCTGCTATGCCAGGCCTGGGGCCACTTACCAAGATATATGGGTTCTGGGGAAATTGCTGAGGACAGTTGTTGCTTGTTTGAGATAATTTAGGAAGTTGTGAGATAATTTAGGTACTTAGGAACTTAGGACATTTGTAAGTTCCAGTTATTCATATGGAAAGGCCAATGCTAACAGTTTAGGTTGGCTGGTAAGTTAGGTTGGACAAAGCCTCAGGGGATCTCCAGAGAAGAGCAAATGGTGTTAGCCAGGTTGATGGAATCTCGGATATAGTGCATACTTGCTGGCTCTTTAGCTCAGTGGAGTGATGGTTCAGAAAAGGGACAATGGCCCGAGCCCTCCTTTCTGTCTGGAAAAAAGCTGTCCCCCAGCTACTGCCTTGATGCCAGACACTTCAGTTCCTCTCTGTGTGCCACTGGTGCCTTTAAAGCTGCTACCTAGTGGTGCTGGAGCTCAGAGGGCATGTGGCCATGTAAGTCCCTGTGTGGATTCTTTAAAAAGAGCTGCTTGGGACTCCAAAAGTTTCTTCCACTGACTCAATCCCTGCTGGTTTTTGCAACAAACGTCAAGGGGATGTATCTTCCTGGCGCTGGAAGCATGGACTCAGGGACCTGGCATAGGGCTGGCACTCTTCAACCCTGAGATATACCTCCAAAATTTTGATGTACCGCAGGTGGGTATGGATGTGGGACCAGGCCGTTCTGTGTCTCCATATCCCCACCAGTGTGGATGGAAGTGTTTTCTTTAATTCTGGACTTGTCAGACTTCCATTCAACTAGATTTGTGGTGGTTCTGACTGATGGTTGTTCTGTATTTTAGTTGTAATTTTCATGCGGTTGTGGGGGGGAGGTGAGTCATGTTCACCTATCCTGATAATTCTTGAAGATGAGTTGAAGAGTCACTTCTATAAATCCTTTCATGATCTCTGTCATTATGTGATATAGGAGGAGGTTTGAAATCTTTGGATACAGATTTAAATCCATGCTCTGCTAACGTACTAGTTATGAGACTGTTTTTAAGGTGCCTCATCTTAGATTTTTCATCTGCAACTTTATGGTAATTATTTTAATCTGTAATATTATGGTGAATCTATTATGGAAAACACCTAGCATTTAATGAGCTTTCAGTAATAATATTACTATATTTATAATATGATATAATACATAAACATAAAATATGTCATAATATAAAGATGATATATAATTATAATAATTCTTATAACTACACTGATATAGAATTTATGAGGAGTCAGGCTTTTTCAATTGCTTTATGTATCAGGCTTTCTGCCCCTCTCAGAGCTGCTCTAGCACTTAATACTGTATTTAACATGCACACTTGTGCTCCTATGTTCTTCCATTTTGTTGACTATCATTTCCTCCAAAGGAAGATCTTGGAGCTCCTTGAAGCAGTGCCCATGTGTTATACTTCTTTATATTCCTGAATATAACACATTGCTGGCTACCCAACAGTTACTATGTGTGACATCTTCTAAAGGGTATGGCTCTGTCCATCCTCAGAGATTTAAGTTTTGTCATCTAATACTGAGGCAGCCAGTCAGGTTCAGACATACACATGTTAACCTTACTGGCCAGTAGTCTACCCTGGATTATAATCTGTTGCATCTTTCCAAGCTACAACTCCTAATGCAGGCGTTATTTTCTTCACCTTATCTGATCTTAATCTTTTAGCAGAACAAGAGATGCATCAATCTCACTGATGCAATTGTGTGGTTTTTTTTTTAAAAACTAGCCTTCAAAACCCAGACTAGGCCCTGCAGACTATGAGATACTACTTCATCTATAGATAGATAGCCCTCCAAGAACATCCCACTTTGAGTAGCTTTGGCAACTTTCCATGAAGACAATGGAAGTAACAATGCAATCAAACAGGATGGTTTGCAAATGACAACAGAATGCATTGTGGTCATAGTGAGGCCAATAGGAGGTCTGTTTTAGAAAATATTTTTTTAGGTTTGTTCTTAAAGTTGCTGCTTTGCTTTATTTGAATTGAATGGAGCTTTATAGCATATGCAGCAACCATGCCTCTAGGGACAGGAATTATCTGTATTCTGATTATTGAGAAAATATTTAGTAACCCTTAGTATTCTTCCCTAAATCTTAGTAGCAGTCTTTTTTGGACTATATATTTGAGAATCTTTTTCCTTCTGTGGTATGAGTAAAAAAAGTACACAGAAAAATAATCTGTGACCTTAGAGAAGTATAGCACCTGCCCAAATACACTCACAATGTGAGAAAAATTGCACTTGCCAGATTGTACTGATCATTTCCAAATTGACACAATGAAGTGACATCTGTGCTTCAGCACTAACCTGCCATTTGCTGTCAACATTTTTGAGTCAACTCAGAAAAAGTCCACTCTCCCCAGTTTTGGTAGAGTCAGTAGGTCTTCCCAGAGTCTATTCCTGGGCAGGCTGGGAGCAGCGATTCACTGCCTGACATTTTGTTGTGGCTGTCTCTGGTGAATAGTGTAAAATAAAACCCACTCCTAGTTTTCTCCATTTAACACTGTATATCCACAAGCAAATCAGGCAAAATGAGACGCAAGTTCCCAGGGTTCTTCTACAGGCAGTTAACTGCCAGCCATTCCCTGGAAAGAAGGAAGGAGAATCCTTTTTCTTGTGCAGAAGGAAATTAGAGTCCCGGGTAATGGGACAGGAAAGTTCTTTGTGGTGTTTCTGTCTCTAGATGTTAGAAGATGCCGTAGGCAGTCTGGGATGCTATGATAGCTCACATTCTGGATCCAATTACTCGGTTGCATTGTTGATCCCAGAAAGACTTTCCTTTCCTTTCCTTTATTTGTATTAAATTTTTATTTTGATTGCTATAAAAATGAATGCCCCCCCCACGCCAAAATTTTAATGTGTTTTGGAACATTCCATTTCAAAGGATTAAAAGCATTTCATATAGACTTTAGCCATGGCTTCTTGGTAACCAAAGTTTTATTAGTGGCCAAGATATCAGTGAATTAGTAATATTTACCTTTTCATCTTCTTAGAAGAAAAATGGGGATCCAAGGATGACTTTACATTACATTTAAGTAATTAGGAAACTACTAGCATATTTTTAAGATCAAAGATGTTTTGACTTCGCCTTTTTCTTTCTTTCCTCTGCCCTCAAATCCACCCCACCAACACCTGATGTCTATTATAGACCCACTACACTCAGGACCACATACTGTCCTCAAGTCCACTGCTATCGTGTGTTTTCTGATACAGAAATCATCACAGAGGGAAAAGATGTTTTATTGTATAATAATAAATAAGGCTTCAAATAAAAATAACTCAGGGACTTGCATTAGAAGAATTGTGAGATAAAAGTAATGCTGGATCTTTCCCTGATTGAATATCCTCTTGGAGGATGTTTTGAGAAGGTGTTTTTTTTGGGGGGGGGGTGTTTTTAATTTATTTACAATGGAAATCCTAACTGCAGTGAATATTTGCACGATAGTCAGAGTAGGGTTTGAATACTGTAGAAGGTAATTATAATTGTTATTAAGAAACAGACTAGTTTGAGAGACAGAATAATCTATTACAGCATTCTTCATCCTAGTTTTCAGATACCCTTGGGTGTTGCTCCAGACGTTGCAAAGGGTATCACAAAACTCTCTCAGAAGAATTAATTGTACTCTGTCCTACTTTAAAAAATATTAGTGTTAAACACTATTAAAAGAAACAGAAGCCCTTATAAACAAAATATGATAGAGATGGTTGAATAGTAGAAAGAACACCAGGCTAAGAACAAAATGTCGATGGGCTCTGCTACTCATCTCTCTGTCCTGAATAGTCTCACTCTCAAATAAAACTAATATCTACACCTAAACCCATCTAGGATGGGATATACAATAAAAATAAAGTGAGGTTTTAATTTGAATACATGTCCTGTAACCAAAATATTCCATATCAGTGTAAGATTATTTTGAAGCAGTGAGTTCTGATAAACACTTCTGCATTTAACAGATGGTGGAATTTTGTAATAGGAGTAAGAGTAAACTAAGGGTTAAGGAAAAAGAAGTTTTAAACTACAGTTCTTCACCAAATACTCTTTGTTTATTTTTTTAACCTTAAGTAAGTCATTAATATTTTCTGGGTTTATGTTCTTTACCTGTAAAATGAGGGAGCTCGACCACATGAGTTACAAGTTTTCTTATACTTCTAAAATTCTGTAATTCTAGCAATGAAAATTAATTCTTAGAGCAGAAATAAAAAGATCTTGATGAGTTGGAAAATGCCAGCTTTCAAAGTTTCTCCCATTTATTCATATAATTTCCTACAGTTTGATGAATGTTTTCATTTACGTATTTTTATTTGTTCGTCATAAATGAGGCAGGCAGAGCGGGAACTGCTCTCATTTTACAGGTACTTGGTGACTCCTGTGAAGAGCTCACAGCTGGCGAGTGCCAGATGTGTAAGTTGAACTGATTTCTGCTGACTCTAACTTCAGTATCTCGTATCCAACACTCTCTCCTAGATCCACAGGTTAGGGCTTTGCTGTCTGTGAAATGCCTAGTATTTCAGATTGTTTCCCTTTTTACAATATAACCCTCTAAATACAAGTATCTTACTATGTGGTTTGCATTTTGAAATAGATGTTCACATCTCCAAAGTATGGCTTAGTACACCATGATTTTCACTGGGTTTTGACAACAGATAATTTAATCTTGGTAAATACAATACTGTACCCTGACAGAAATAGAATTATGTGGGCAAGCTGGGTTAACACATTTCTCAGCACTTTCAATACTGTTTCCATTTCTGATAAAACAAGTCTGAAGTGGGAAAAAATACAGTCTTACTGAAAAGCCTGTGAGAAAGTTTGAAACAGTGCGAGATAGACAGTAGAATTGTTGTTGGGGCCTTGAATTCTCTTCTACTTTCAAGATCCATGAACTGAACAAAGGTAAAAATTTCTCTGAATCATCTCCTTGGTTCTAAGGATATCCTATATTACAGTTAAGAACAGACTCTGAAAGAGGATCTTACCATTTCACCTGCTTTCTCTCAAGCCAAGCATCCACCCAGCTTGCAGGAGAATGCCATTTCTGGTTTGGGATGTGTCACTTATACTCAAACTGCCTCACAGCTGTTCTCTCAGGGAAACGTACTCAGTCTTGAAAGATGCTCCGAGAACTGGTGGTGGTTTATGCATTTGCTCATCTTCAGGAAGAATGAAGCAGGACTGCAGGAAGCGGGAACTGGCTTGGATGCCCGAAGCAAAGAGCAATGGGAGGGACTGAGGGTGCTCAATGTAAAATTCGAATCTAAGTGACACAGAAATGTCTCTGGGGAAATGAAAGAGCAGCTTGTTCTGTTGCTACTTCAATTAGCCAGGGTTTTGTGGCAAAGAGGAAAGAGCAAAAGTTCTACCATCTGCCTTTATTTCTGAAGATGCCTCAATATTGGGCAATTAACCTCTCCAACCTGTTCATCATTCGCATACAAAATGTTCTTTACATTGACCTCCCCTCCCTTTCTTCCTCCCTCCCTTCTTTTCTTACTCTGTTCCTCCTTCCTTCCCTCTTTTTCTTCTTCCCTTCTCTTCCTCTCTCTGCTCTTTCTTTCTTCATTTCTTTGTTTTTCTTTTGTAAATTAGTTTCTGGATGATCTGGGTGGTACATTTATTTTTCTACATTTTTGCTGCCCAGGACACCCCTGGAAGAAATCAGAACAGAGCTCTTTGTTCCCTCCCTCTGGCTACTTATCTTCACCTGTCATCCAACGTCTATTAGTGTATTCAGTCAGCAAACAGATGTTACCTATTTGTAGTGTGCTTAACACTGAGAGAAGATATAACATAGAGATTTATTTCACAAAGGACTTACAAGGATATCATATGTCTTTGTTAAGTAATAATGCAAAGTGACAGAAACACGTGAGGCACCTGCGTACAGCATATGTGTGCAATATAAATGCATATATTTAAATGCACACTCCTACATTGAAATTTCAATAAATACTTGCTTTAGATGGACTCAGACAACTCTGAAAATAATAGAAGACACAACTAAAAGTGGCCTCAATAGTAATGGATTTCTTTTTTTCTTTAATAAAAAGTCTAGAAGTAAGATTATAGTAGGATTGGTTAATTCAGCAGTTAAATGCCAGTAAGTCATCAGGGACCAAGAGGCGTTCCACCCTCCCATCGGGCAGCTTGAGTGGGATAATTGTGTCCGCTTTCATTATACAGCAAGATGGCTGAAGCCGCTCCAGGCAGACAAAGGTGTGCCCTCTCATGCATCAATTTTTATTAAGAAGGAAAGGCTTTCTCTGAATGTTCCCTTACTTTTTAGTTGACTCGTTTTATGGACTGAATGTTTGTGTGCCCCTGAAATTCATGCATTGAAATCCTAACCCCTGATACAATATTTGAAGGTGAGGACTTTGGGAGGTAGTTCAGTTTAGGCAAAGTGTGAGGGTGAAACCTCATGGTAGGATTAATGGTCTTATAAGAAAAGAAAGAAACCAGAACTTACCATGTGAGGACACAGCAAGAAAGCAGCCATCTGTAAGGCAGGAAGAGAGCCCTCACCAAAACCCCAGCCGTGCGGTCACTCTGATCTAGAATCCCAAGCCTCCAGAACTGTGAGCAATGACTCATTATTTAAGCCACTCAGTCTATGGTATTTTGTTATAGCAGCCCAAGCAGACTTGTCTGTTTAGTCATCATTTAGACCAATAATGACTAAGCCACTGGAGGGCGGGAGGTCCTACTGGCCAGAAAGAAGGGGAGAATATAACTATTGGGTCAACGATTATTAGAAAATCTACGTCAAATACTGTCCTGGATGTCATGAGAAATTCCATGCAAAGAAAATAAGATGAGGCCACACCCTCAAGGAGCTTATAGTGGAGTTGTAAAGATGAGACATGTATACTGATAATTATATAAAACAGGATACAATGATAACTTGAAGAAAAAGTAGTTTAGAAATGGGAGAACAAAACCTCTCCTGTTTTGAGTGGCCAAATTGAAAGGAAGGGGAAGGAATCATAGGCGGAAAAAGGGAGAGAGACAGTAAGCAGCCTGGCGGGCTTTTGCCTACAGGAGTCACATGATGAACACCTGGGAAGCAGTTCCTTACAGAGAAACAAATACATGAGTGAGATGCATCAGCAAGCACTTTTTTGGAGAGATTGGCAATGATAGCATGCAGAAAAAAATGGAAAGCAGAGGAGAGTGAAATGAGTACAATAGAAAACATGCACAAATTCAGGCAAGAGCTAGCTATGTTCTGAACTAGACTAGTGGCAAAGGAAATGGCAAGGAAGAAAAGCGTTTTATGGGAGGAAGAGTCAGTCAAGGTTGGTTGTAGGGAGCAGTGTGGAGTCAAAGGTGACTAGGACGTGAGCACGGGTGTGACAGCTGTTCACTGAGTCCCTGCAGTTAACCAGAAAGTCTGCTCCACAAATGAGCAGCTAATGTCAGGCTATACCATACTAATGTCAGGCAATACTCTCTGAAAGTAATTTAAGCTGGTGGTCACACTTCACGTTTTGCTGTGGCATTACCTGTCTCATTTAGGGTGAGGATTATATACAATGAATCTGCGAAGTGCTGGCACATTGCCTGACATATATAGTAAGAATTCAAGAATTATCAATTCTTCCCTTCTTTAATAAAAAAATGATGGGAAGCAGATATAATAATTTAGGAAAAGATATAAAAGAAAAGAAAACTGAGAGCCATTTTATGTAGAGGTCAGTACATATTTTGTGTTAAGGGCTAAATTGTAAATATCTTCAGCTTTGTGGGTCCTGTATGATTTCTGTTACAACTATTTAACTAGTACAACATGAAAACTGTTATGTTCCAATAACATTTATTATGGATAATGAAATTTGAATTTATATTTTCACATGTCATATAATATTGACCTTTTCTATTTTTAATGTAACATATTCTTTTTTAAAAGATTTATTTATTTTTAGAGGAAGGGAAAGGAGGGAGAAAGAGAGGGAGAGAAACATCAATGTGTGGTTGCCTCTGATGTACCCACTACCGAGGACCTGGCCTGTGCCCTGATTGGGAATTGAACCAGTGACCCTTTGGTTCACACCCCATGCTCAATCCACTGAGCTACACCAGCCAGGGCTAATGTAACATATTGTTAAGTGAAATAAACATCCTTAGCTCTTGCGCCCTTTAAAAAAAAACATCAGCCGGCAAGGCATAGCCTGACCTTGAGTAATGCTCAGTTTCAGGGAAAGCAATGGTGGAAAATAGCGGGTAAGAGTGAGCATGTAAAGAGCTGCAGAAACACGGAGGGCACATAGGTTGGATTGGGTGATTGAGGTAGAACCGAGAATGTCAGGGGGAGTAAAGCAGGGAAATAACAGCAGTGCAGTGTCATCAGTGGAAGGGACCGGGAAGAATCACTTGTTTGTATCAGGGAGAGGGATCACTCAGGAGACAAAGATTAAAACCACACAAAAAGAGAAAGAGGATAATTAAGAAAGAGACCAGATGAGATAAGAGGGTATATTATTTATGTCACAGGTACAGGGTACGAGCCTTAGAAATGGTCGAGTCATCTTGGTTGATAGGAAGAACAGAGAAAAATTGATGTGTGGTGGTGGTGACGTGTGTATTGACAGAGCTGGTAGGTGTCCTTTGTGAGTGAGGCAAAGTGTTTTCTGAGCAGGAGGAGAATGAAGAGCAATAGGAGTCTTGAATACAGAGACAGCTTAGAATAGTGGCTGTGGTCAAGGCAAGAGTTTTAAATGAGAAGAGTTAAAGGGTGTCCAAATGACAATGAGGGTTCTGTTAAGAATTAGACACCCTGACACTCTCAGAAATTTGGAGATGACTTTAGCAATGTTACAAAACAAACCCAGAAACAGTAAGTTTGGAGATCACGGACCCGACTGTAGAGAAATGGACAAGTTACTTCTTCCCCAGCATTTTTTCCCTTTCCCAGTCACCTAGCAATGGTTGGGGCATGGTATGCAGCTGCGCTGTTCAGTGCTTTAACTGCTAAATCAATAAATATTAACTAAACTTTAAAAACTAGTTACTCAGTTGGACTAGACACAGTTCAAGTTCTCCGAGTCATTAAACCTAATGACTCTTGTATTGGAAATGTGTAGGGCATTTCCATCACTGCGAAGGTTTCATGGACTTCGCTCCCATAAAGAAGGCTTTCTGTCCTCTTTTTTTCACCTGTCCAGATGTCACTGGAACTTGAGAATATTTTTTTAAAAAATGGTTCAAAGACAAACCCACAGCTCACCCTAGGCTAAGCTCTCCATCGTGACTGATAGGCAAACTGACAAAAATAGAGTTCAACTGAGTGACAGGTAAAGATGTAAAATCCAAGGCTTTGAAGAGAACAATGGGAGCAACTGTATTCCTTCTGTTTCTTTTTCCTCCCACTCAAATTTTCACTTAATGGCTGAGTCACGTAGGTTAAGTGTGTGCGATAGAGTGTATTCTGTTGTGCGAGAACAGAAAGGGCACCTGCTGAAATGCAGAACATTAATATGTAAATCAGTGCAATTTGTCATAATAAGTATATAATAGAAGCGCTTAAGAGATAGCAAGTGCAGCAGGTATTCCGATGAGTTTTTAATTTTATAGCCTTTTACCAGATCCCTGTGCCCCACTCGTCATATTTTATTAGGACTGCATCAGAAGTTACATGGGCGGGGCCCAGCCCACGACCTCAGACACTGGGTTTTTTCCTCGGGGAGAGCTGGTACTCAGTTTTTCCAGTTAGTCATTAAGAAATACACACACACATTTTAATATGTTACTAACTGCTCTTCAGTAAGATTTTTTAAATAATCATTATTATTTCTTGTAAGATATTGTGAAAGTTACTCTTTACCTATTTTGCATGGACCTGTTTTTCTTTAAAGATACATTTTTAAGAGTATTGCCTCTTTTTTTTCTGCATAAAGATGAGTTCATTAGTTTGGAGAAATTCTGTGTACTCCGACAACCTCTCAGGTGACTAATTGTCAAAGAGTTGTGAAATTGGCCCTGTTATTATTTTTTAATTCGAAACACTGAATTAACAAGCAGAATAGAGACAGACTCAGAGAGCAGGCGGACAGCTCTGGGCGGGGTCAGGAGGTGAAGGGATTGAGCAAAAAGGAAAACGGACTCATGGACATGGACAGCAGTGTGGTGGTTGTGGACAAGAGGGGAGTATAAGGAGGACAAATGGTAATGAAAATGCAATAAAAATAAAATTAAAATGAATTTGCAAGAAAATAAATAACTGTAGTATTAAATAAGGAGCTTTAAAATTATTTCTGAAAAAAGCACATGGCAATTATTGTTCTTCCATGAAAAAATTACGTGAAATAAATGAAGATAAAGATCTAAGAATGTAGACATAAAATTTTATTTAATGTACCCATATTTACTTTAACCTAGTTGTATGTTATTCAGACAAGCAAAACCATCCATTCACAAAGATAAATATATAAATAAGGTTCTTAAAGCGTATGTGATGTTGGGCAAGTTAATAATTTCTCTGAACCTCGTTTTCCTCTTCTGTTCAAATGAGTTTAATAATACCTTTCTCATTGGCTTTTTCTGGTCATATTAAATGAAAAAGTGAGTATCAACCTCTTAGTATAGGAATAAATGTGCTAAAGCAAGATCTACTATTATTTTCCTGGGGTTTTCCTAAAGCCTCCAGAGTTACATTTTCATAGACTCAAATCCAGATCCGGCCGTCGGCAAAGCCAGTCTTCCCTGCTCCACCCTGCACACTGTATGCAAAACAGCACTCACTTCAGGGACATGGGCAGTTTATATGCAACCATCGTACAGGAGTAATACTCTAGGAAAGACAAAATTAAAAAACTGTTAACTAACTTATGGCTGAGAACAGTTTGCAAAATAGAGCTATTTAAATGTGCCTACACAAATTCTTAAAGCTTCAATTTTAAAAGTTCTTCTCAATGAAAATGTATCCCTTGTTTTGTTCTTAGTTACAGTTTGCCTTTGCCTTTATTAGTCATCTTCCTAGAGCGTCTTTTGAACAACAGTGGTCTACAGAATTTGGGACTGGGTAAAGTCCCAAACTTCCTCAGGTAAAGGAAGCCTCAGAACTTGGCCTGCAAAGGGGAGAAAAGTGAGACCACAAGGAAGGCCTCAGAGTCCACATTTCAGGGTCTTCTGGCCTCCTTCACAGGCTACTGGTCCTCACGTCCATGTTTCAAGCTTGATATTCTAAATTTCAAATTCTAAATCTGAGGCCTTTCTCTGAAGACAGGCATTTTTTTTTTGGAGCATGGCAGAAGAAAGAACATCAAGAAAATGAGAGTGAATAAACATGCATTCAAAAATGTTGCTTTTAGCCCTTGTGATCGTGACAGCAGACCCAATGGCAAGCGCTACTGCTGATGGCAGCCAGGGCTGGGTGGACTTTTGGCAGATGGGTTTAGATTTAGATTAGGAAATAATAGTAGATCTTGCTTTAGCACATTTATTCCTATACTAAGAGGTTGTGTCCTGCTGCATTGGCTGCAGAGCTCTTTGGCCTTCTGTTTGGTTTTTATTGCATCAGCACAATTTGTTAGAAGAAAAGAAGGTAATGATTACACCACCAATGCCATACACTCTGTTGACATCTCCCTAAAATGTCACCTACAATTAGTTATGGAAATCTATGGAAACCAGTCTAATGGGCCACATATGCCTGAATATTTTTACTGAATAAGCACAGTAAAAATATCAGGGTACCTTTGCTGTTTCCAGATATGACAAAAAAGGTGAGAGATAACACACTGGTTGTCAAAATGTTGGTTTTTTTCCCTTTGGAGTATTTTCTCCCCACATTAGACTATTTCATAATTACATATTGATAATTGGTCCTAAACAAACATGCACCAAACCTTAGTTATTATTAAATAACTTCATGGATTTACAAACTGATGGCTTCTAATTTGGGCATTGTCCCATAATTTCCAAAGAGCAATCAATTATTAAAGTTATTGTTATTGTAAAAATGGATTAGGATGGTGTCAATGATTATATTTATTACACAAAATGGCTTGTAATTTGGAATCCACCCCCTTAGTCTGTGAGGCTTCACTGTCAAGGTAATATCCCTCTTTAAAAAAAAAAAAGGATAGGAGAGCCAAGACGTAACACATTTAACAATAAACATGTTGTCTTCATCCTTTAAGATCAAAACATCCAAATGTCTCTCATTCCCCTAAATGTACAGCACAATTCCAAACTTTTGAATCTTGGAGGAAGGGTTGTGAATTTAAAGAAGGGCCATGTGAAATGAAGAGAATGTATATTTTGTCAATTACAGTGGTCACACAGAAACAGACTCCATTTGAAATGTATCATACCATGAAAACATCTTGAGGTTTGGGTAAATGTATTCTGTTCTTTGTCATGGGTCAGGGACTGAATTTGCTGTGGAAATTTTCAGGGCCGAATGCAACAAAAATAACCACTTCCCTCGGGGAAAATGAGAGAGGAGATTTTACAAGACTGACCTCTAAAGAACTGGTATGTTAGATGTGGAAATTGTACTGGCGGAACTCAGTTATGCTTCAGAATTTCTCTTCATTCTCAAATAGAAGTCGTTGTGTGCTGGGAGGTGCTAGTGTGGAAAACAAGATACAATACCCTGTGTTTGCTGTAGAATTGTGCAAACTACATGTGCTTTTAAAAATCTGATTGTGAAATACATCAGAAGTTAAATTAACTATAAGGAGGGTTTTGTGACATTAAGTGAATGAAAAAAGTTGTCTTCTTCTGAAGATGGGTGCTAGGACACAGATGGTTTTTAATTGATAGAAGTCACCCATACTGTACAGCTTTATTGACAGGCCCTTCACCTGCATAGTGCCTTGTAGTGGCAGGAGCAAAAAACACCAGTTGGTGGCATTTGTGTCTCTATAAGCTTTAGCACTGAGAGTTCTATCCCAGAAAGTCAGTCTCATAAGCTTCCCCAATAAGGAAAGTGAAATTTGGAATTTCCACAACATACTTTAGAAAATCAGGAAAGAAAGGGTTCGATTCCATGAAGCTCATGAGTCACATCCTTCCCTTTTATTTAGGCTGGTTCGCAAAAGCTATAGGTGCAAATAGTTATATACTGAAAGGATTTTAAAATGTCCCTGCAACAAGTAGCATGGCTTGATGCAGACAGAGGGTGGGATGTGACAAGGGTATCCAGAGCGCACATGCTCCGTGTGGCTCCTATTTTTGTAGCCTACACTTTCTGTTATTGAAGAATAGGAGTGGCGTGATGTTCAAGGGGCTCCCGGAAAGAATGGAGCTTCTGGGAAAGGTGAGCAAGTTTGACAGCCATGCCCCTGTCATGGTGACCTGTGACAGCACAGGTCTGCATCTCAGAGGTCCTGCTTCTTTGCAAATCCTTCGATCAAACTCACAAGGAGAAAAAGGTGTCAAATATATCACAGAGAGACAGACAAAGCATTTTAACAAAGAAAATCAAAGGCTACCACAGAAGGTGTTTGAGAATCAACATCCTGCTCTTAACCTTAGTTTACATTCTGGGTTTTAATATCAAATACGTGCTCGATCTGTCCTTCCCTGCCCCTACCCACCTCCAGCGTTTTCCAGAGAAACTGGAATGGCCATTAAGACAAATAATAACTTGCAGATTATAAAGCCAGCAGCTAGACAGGAAGTTTGCTCTAGCCGAAATTAATGCTAATCATTTAAACAAGCCATTAGGTGAAACTTCTCAATCTATCCAGACATGTAGATTAAATAAAGGTTTATAATCCCAGGCAAGACATTTATCAAAATGTAACAAAAAGGAGTTTGTTCCCATATAAAAGTCTTAGCTTCCCACTTGTTAGGAAAAACTACAGGCATATAATAGAAACAATCACATTTTACTGTTGCATCTCAGGAACTTGACAGAATATTTTAAAGCTGATTATTTCTATCACAAAAGAGCTCAGGAGGACATGGCATGTTCATCATTAGAGTTTGGCATTTTTTTATTTTTCCAGAAAAAGTGTATTATATGGCCTCAAGTGGTGGTGTAAATTACAGCCTGTTTTCTCAGCAGGCTTCGTTATCACTGAGACACAGTCTCTGGTTTCTAAATAGTTAGGAAGCTTTAAATCAATGAGCAGACTCCCTGCTTGTTAGAATGAAGAGTATCAATGAATTAATAAGAGGGATGTCTCTTTTTAAAACGTTAAGTACATTATCCAGTAGGAAGTAACTAGACATTATTGGTTTTAATCTAATCTGTAAGTTACCAGTTTATACAAAGGCAGCAAATTAGAATAAAAGCAAAGGAGGGGGGCCTCCATATAAGTCGGGTTTTAGTACAAATATGAATGTAGATGGTAAGCTTCTTAGAGATGGATGCAGTATTCTCCACAAAGCTGAGCTTAGATCTGGGCATTATGTAAAGTGCTAATAGAAGTCATCTGGTTAATTAAATCAAGTAGTGCTTAATGCTGTTGTGTATGAAGAGAACATTCTTCAGTATCACAGGTAATGAGAGCTGGCCTAGCCAGGACTTCGTCCTTGACTGTCCAGGAGCTGTTGTTAGACTTAGGGAGGCCCTCCCCTGCCATGCACTGTCCCTCCAGGCCCCGCGCTCCACCAGCCCCGTTGGAAGAATTGTCTTCTATTCCTCGTCAGTGACCAAGGTTCTAGTTCCAGGAACAAGTACCTTATTCGCTGACTTGCCAGGGCTTTCTCCTTTCTTTCTATCTTACTTCTCTCTCAAAGTTTCTGTTCTTTTGGTGGGAGGTAAATACCATGTCACTCTTGCTTTACTTCCACTGGTGGCTTATTCTACTTAAATAAAAATCAAACCTTTTATGGTGGCCCACAGACCCGACAGGATCTCCCTCCAGCCTATCCATACAGCATTCTGCCTGTACCGGGAATCTTCTATTCTGGAATGGGGCCCGCTAGACCTCCCCTCAGGGCCTTCGCACCTGCTCCTGTCCATGCCGGACACCACAGCCATCACCCAGCTGCCCGGATGCCCGACTTGCTTTCATCCTCAGATCTCTGCTTTGATTTCACCTCTTTAGAGAGCTCCTTCCAGACTCCTGACTATCTTTTTCAATTCAGCCCTTCTTCTCCTTACTGGTGTTGAGTAATGTCCCCATTTGAGGCTGTGTTGTGTGTCTCCCCATCACCACTACCACTTTCAACACAGGGACGTAAATGTCCACGCGCAGGAACTCCGACTCATTCACTGCTGTAGTTTTAGCTCCTGATAGACACAGTAGGTGCTCCATAAAGGTTTTTAATTAATTAACTCATTAATTATGAGAATATTTTCCATATTCCATTTATAATTTTTTCCAGGACAATAGAGCAGGTGCCATGGTCTGTCTTTCTTCATTCCTAGTTAACTTCTTAAGACATATCTTGCAACTTGCTAAAGGCAGAGGCAGATAGTCCACTGAGGGCATGGAGTGGGATAGCACTGGTGGGTAACGAGTGAGTGTTATCCCAACACTTACTGATGGGGAAAAGTCAAGTGAGGTGAGGCAGGTACAAAAATAAATGAGAGTTTATAGGAAGGTCTCTGATCACTCTTAAGTATTTGAGAGCTTCCAGTGTGTTCACGTATACATTTTCATGCTGAGGAATACAGCTAGGTCCCTGATTTTAAGGGCGTATGTCTGTTGGTATAGGAATAAGTCATATGGGGGGATCACAGATTCAATGATCAAAGGAAAGGTAGAATTCCAGGAAGGAGAGAGGGATTGGGCAAAGTTGGAAAGGCAGGAGAGGGGTATATTTCACCAAGGAATCAATAAATGATTCTGACTTGTTGAGTATTCAGAGCAGAAAACTATGGGATAATGGAATGAAAATGTATTGTATTGAGACTTGAATACGAAGCTTTGGGTTTCATAGTTTGACTAGTGAAGCACATATTTTCCGTAGGAATGTGGTAAGTTTAAAGTGACATTGAAGGGAGATCACTATGATATCAGTATGCAGTTTCTGTGGCTGAGCATTATTTTCTGAGCATTATCAGTATACAGGCTAGAGCAAACTTTCTCGTAGAACTGAGAGGGGTCGGGAAGTTATGGGAAATGCTTGCACATATTTTATGTCTAAAGATTGTTCTATGTAACCTCCCAATATATTTCTTCTATTGGCTGATCTGCCTCTGAGCTATTTCTATGTTACTGGCTGTATTTATGATTACAGTTTGCTGTGGTCAAACCAAGAATTTGCTGAGAAAAAACACATTGCAAACCCAACCTTCACCTGCATTTAGATAAATAATAGATTTAGACCAATAAGCAGTTGTGAAATTTTCTGCTGTGTTTGTGTGTTTTCAGTACAAAAATCTAGTGAGTCAGACTAAAATGGTGACTTCAGTTGAAAAGCAGGTCATCGTGAGATTTCTGGTTTGAGTATGCTGGTTCAAAGTCCAGATACTTGTTTCCATAAATACTAAAATATTTCTCATAATGCCAGTTCAAAAGCAAACCAGTTTTACTTTTCTTTATTTTCAAAGTTTGTCTTTCTCTGAAAAAAATAATCTCAGTGATACTACATTTCTCTTATTAAAACCTTTTATCTTTGTTTTAACTTTAGGCTTAGAATTCATAAGTACACAAACTGGTATTTTTGGAGGAAATCACATTGAATATATTGTTATACTTTGTGCAATTAGAGTTTCTAACATTTTAGACGTAGACATTTGAATTGTACAAATTTTAAAAGTTGGATATCACAAAATAATGCATTGTGTTTTAAATGATACATTTTATTTCGTAGCTGACAAGTTAAATGTGATGTTTCTCATTATCATTCATTTGAAGTCAAATGCCCTAACCCAAATAAGCTCCTTTGAGAATATGGGTCAGGGGTAATTCATTATATGAAAGATTCTTAATTTAAAAGCACATATAACAGAGAGTTAGATGAGGGGCTCAAATTGGAAAAGTATAGAGAATATATCCAAAAAGTACCTCCAAAGAATTTTATTACTTATTTTTTTACATCAATGTTGACATACTAGTAAGCTGGTCACACAAAATCATTTGCGGTTTGCTTGACTTGCCTGTTTCATTAGGGGAAAAATTAGGGAATTGGTTAAAGCTATTGTAACACTGATCTCTTCATGACAAATAATGCATTTTGCGTGGCTGCTGGTTTGTCACCTTCTTAACTTACAATATTCACCTCTTTAGCAGCAAAATCTACTGAATTACTCTGTTTAGGAGTCCAGATATGCCAGTGCACCTGGGTGATGTCATCCTGGGTGCAATAAACATAGTTCAGTGGTTCTGAAGATAAATTGAAACTTGCTAATTATATTCATCTTAGGAAAACTCAGATTAAAAAGAGACAGCCATATGTAAATTAGATACATGCAGCCCAACTAAATTATATTGTCTCATGTCTGTACTTTCTAAATAATAGACAAGGTAGCTGTACAGAATGATTCTTTTGAATCTACTGACAGGCATGATTTATGGTGTTCCTAAGATGTATTCTTTGTGTAATAGGCAAAAGAAAGGCTTTACTTCCCCTGATCTAATATTAAATGAATTTATATTATACTGTAGCCCCATCTAGAAAGTGAGGGGGAGGGGTATAGATGTAAATTATATCTTACCAAAATGTACAATAGTGTTTGAAATTGAAAATTGCTCTTTTAGCATGCAAAGTGGAAAACCATAATTAATCGCTTTTCTTACAACAGGCACCGTGGTGAACTTTGTAGAAATGCAGCATATTACGATTTCAGTGTAAAAGCCCTTTGACATTGTGAACACCCAGGGAAAAGAAAGAGTGAAAAAAGCAAACAAACAAACAAAAAAACAGGACTTTTCTGCATTTGACATAAATCAGAATAACGTTTCTTTCCCCATCTAGTAACAAGGGATCAGTTACAGGATGTCTGAGGGATAGGACACCACCAAAACAAACAAACAAACAAAACCACATCACCTACTTTGACTAGGGTGACCAGATACATCTGTTTGCTTGGAGCAATCCAAATGCATTTCTGTTGCACTGATGCTAATTATTAATAGTACTACATTTTACTGTCATTGGTGTCCCTTTGTATGATAAATTAGGATTTACTTAATCATGGTACACTGTAGCAAAACAGGGACCAAGCTCAGATGGTTGAGCATCCTCACTCATCCTTCACTTGGATTCATCAGTGCCTGCACAGGGAAGTCCTGTGGGTTGCACACTTTGTTCTTTATCAGACAAAACCAGAACCTGATCCTTCTGGTATTCTTAAGTGAGAAACCTCAAATACTCAACTCAGTTCTGAAGTAAATACACATACATATCATGGGAAAGGGGAATTCATCCACATTTGTTTATTCATTTGCCAAAGTCAAGGGAATACAAACACTCCTGCATTAGCAGCAAAAGCCAAGAATAACTGTTTGCAACACAAAGCACTCCTGATTTTGTTTGGGTTTTGGTTTTCATGAGTACCTTCTCTACCTCTGCTCTTTTTAGCATTAATTTTCTTCATCTGTATTCATTCCTTCTAGCTCTGTTACCTTTTGTAGAAGGATGAGAATTCTCTGAACCTTTTGGTCTCTGTTTCCTCCAAATCTCATTCATCTGTATTCCCTCACTCTCTTTAATGTCGGTTCAATTACACATGCAAAACTGGCCTGGTTACTTGTTCCGTTTCACCATTGCATTTGGGTTTATTTGGTGCAGTTCAGGAGTGTTCCTAGGATACAGGGGAAGGCCATTTCAGTGTTATTTGTACAAAATAAGGTTGAATCTCCAAAAACAAGTGTATTATCTTTTCCATGAAATTTACTAAGCATTCTCATAAGAGCATGTAATAGGAAGAGATACAAATGGATGTTTTATGTAGTTTTCGTGGATGAGCATTATTTGCTTCACTTTGTATTTTATAAGGAATAAAATATAAGTATCCTCCAACTCACTCAAACTATTGCATCTTTGCAGTTTTTAAAAAAGGTCTCCTTCCTTCCTTGCTTCCTTCCTTTTCCTGAAAATAGCATTGAAAAAAAAGAAAATTCGACTAAAATATAATGGAACACCTAGAATGACAGCAGAATACTACAAGTCAATAGCACTTACTTGGACAATAATGGCACTTGTACTATTCGTAGAAAATACTTTAACTAATGGGCCAGGGTGAATCTAATAAGATTCTAGGGCAGGGTCCAGTTGACACAGGCATGAATTACCATGTGAAAGTTTAGGCAAAGCAGCCAAACTATTACATGTTATGTTTGGGATGAGATATTCCAGCCCCCAAACCCATTATTGGGTATGTCTTCTGAAGGGTGTATCTGCTCGCCTGACTCTGAAACACTGTTTGTTAGAGCCTGAGGTTCCCTGGCTGAATGCAGGGCTGATTTTATTCCTCTGTTTCAGACCTGGAAGGAATTGATCAAGAGTGGACATCTGGCTTCTAGGTGTGACTCAAAGATCATTGAGATCCTTGATTTGATGGCAACCTCGGGGGAAATTGTGGTCCCCCAATACTTGTTTATCTCATCTTTACTTATAGACTTGACTTGGATATATTCAAAGGAGAATTATAAGTGTTTTACAACAAATATGAAAATATTATTGAAATTATAAAAATATCAGAAATATGACAAAATCTTTGTCACTTAAGTATAAAAAAATATGAAGAACTATTCATGCCTTTACACATTTTCATAGATGTATTCAGAGCAAATTAGTATGGATTTGCTACTTGTAACTGCTTTGTGATTATAGCATTCTAAGTATTTAAATGTGTATGTATGTGTGTATATATATACATACACACACATACATACATACATACATACATATAAATGTTGGCCTATATTTGAGAATAATTTCTATGTCAAAATAAAATAGTTGATAATAGAGTAAAAATATCATTGTTTACTCTTGACCATTTGGATGAGTTTGTCCTACTGGCTGAATTACAAAGGGAGTTGACCTGTACAAAGATATACCTTCCTTAAAATGATACTTTTTAATGACAGTTATAAAATAAAAAAAAATACTGTTAAATCATCAAGCAAATCAAAAAGCACTGGGCTTTCTAGAAAGGCACTAACCAAAGTATCAACTGTTTACCAAGTACCTGCCAAATGCAAATCACAGTTCTTTTTTTCAGGTGCCTTATTCATGTCTGTCATTTCTTCTTTTGGAGGTCTGGCAATTGATAAATGCACAGTACATATTTATGGTCTATCTGCAATTTGCAAAATAGCTATGTGTTAGAGAAGATAGCAGGGAAGGTTAAATCTGAGTCCCATTTATTCTGTATGATACCTGTTAGGCAGGTATAGTCCAAAATCACCCACCCAAGACTCAGTGAAGACGCTTGCTTGCTGTACAGGCAAAAGAAAAGGCATGCTTTTAGGGGTGCAAGATCGAGATCCTTTCCCCTTCTCACATTCCGCCAATGACTTCTTCCTCTCCTAAACAGCTCTAAAACACAAGAGGACAAATCCGTTTCTTTCTCTCCATTGTCTACCCTGGTTTGGCTCCTCATCCTGGTGACTTCTCAAGTAGATCCTTCAAACAGCCAGGAATTTTTCTGAAATTTCATTTTCCTTACTATAGCTGCCCAGCCCCTGGCTTCCACCTTGCCTTCAGGATGTTTCTTCTCTACTTGACCTGTAAGGTAATCCTTTAGCCTATTTACTTTGTCCGCCCCACCTTTTTTTCACCCACTCTTTATACTCCACATTCTTCTTTATTCTCCTGAACTTACTTTTTAATTTTTTAAGTTGATTTTATAGAGGGGCGGAAGGGAGGGTGAGAGAGAGAGAGAAAAGCATCACCCTGATGTTCCACTTATTTATGTATTCACTGGTTGCTTCTTGTATGTGCCCTTTCTGGAGGTTGAACCCACAACCTCGGTGTATCAGAACAATGCTTTAACCAACTGAGCTACCCAGCCAGAGACTGAACTTATAATATCTTGGATACTTACTCTTTAAACATTATTTTCTCAGCATGTTTCTTTGTTTCTTTAATCTTTACTTACTTTCCAGTCTTCAGTTGAGACACTGCTGCCTCAATCAAAGAAGTCTCGACTGCCTCCTCCCCAGCATTCAAGTTATAGGTCCCTCTTATTGACTTCCAACGTATTGAATATTTTTACTCTTATTTAGAATCATGATTTCTAGGTGACTGGTTGAGCCATGAGCCTCTGTGTGAGGATGGAGTTTGTCTTCGGAAGCAGGCATCTCGCTAAGTCCCTCTCCTAGACAGCACGCCAGTTCCTGGGAGAAAGGCACTGGGACCTGGGAGTGGAGGTCCTTAGGACCAGGGCTTTGGAAATTGTCCAAAACCATGGATGGCTTCTTTCTCTATACCAGGGCCATGCTGCTTTCTTTTAACCTTAACAGGGAAACAGGAGTTTTAGTTTAAGAAGACACACTGTGACAAGTCCGTTTCTCTGCTCCTTCCTTTATTGTCTACTCACTAGAATCTTATACAACATTCAGATATTCCCACATCCAACTCAACTTTCTATGTGTGAAATCTCTCTTGCTTCAAATGTCAAAGGAGATAAGAGACATCCCCCCTTGTAAATTCTTCTTTTTTGGAGGTGGGGTGGGGAGGCGGGTAGGTGCAGAGGGGACTGCCCACACTGGGCACATGCCGGGAAGGAAGCATGGGTTGTTTGGTCCCTGTCTGGAGGCAGACAGGGGACCAAATTCAGTCGTCATCTCTCTCCTCATTTAAGCTGGATTCAGTGGGTAGGCCTCTCTGCATTTTAGATGTAATAGTAAAAATCAAGCCGTTGCCTTTTTAAATTGAGATTGCAAAATAAATCTTTATAAGCATTACAAATCCAGTTCATTGTAATAATGCCAAATGTACCTTTTTGAGAAAGGTGCACATATATCTTAATAATGAAAGGTTATAATGGTTATTTCCATCTTTTTCCTAAAACAGAGGGAAGATAAAAATCATTATCTTTGTAGTGAAGGAAAGAGCAATCAGATCTGTAAAAGGACATTTGGGGAGATCACCTGGGACCAACAGAGCGAATGCAGACTTACTTAAGCAGATGGAGAGCCCAGTCTTCACATTAGTGTCTCCAGCTCCCTTGCAATGCATTCCTGCCGATCTTTCCCTCTTCTGTCTCCCTTCTGCCTCCTTCCCCTGATAAATTTTATTTTTCCAGCGGGGCCTTTCCTGATGACCCTATGAAAATTTAGTCACTGCCGCCACTTCCAAATTTCTGTATTTCTTTACTGACAAATTTTCTCCCATAGAATGGAATGCCACTCCATTTACTGCATGGCTTACTTACTTGGTTTACTGTTCATCTCCCTCCACTGGAATGTCACTCTTTTAGTGCAGGCGTTGTGGGCCATATTGTTCCCGGTGCGGTCCCCAGTGCCTAGGACAGGGCAATGGTATGGTACAGGGTGGGACCCAGCAGGTCTGCAGTTGTTTGTGTAGAAAGTAATACAACAATCAATAATATAGGAATAAGCTGTGTGTTTTGTGTACTCACAACTGTGAGCCTGCCTTTGTCCGCCCAGCCCCATATGGCGCTACTAAATGAATTCTTGTGGAATAAATAAGTGAACTTGTGGTTGGCCTACATTTGTGTGACTCACATTTGTCCCATCTGAAGGCTTTCAATTCTATGTCCCTTCTATTTTATTCTTATCTCAGAAATGTATTTAAACAATATTTCTGTACTGTACCCCTCATTGCTTTTTAGTTTCTCTATTTTGCTAATATTCCTAGTCTGTGAAAGAAATGAGAAGAGGCAAAGAGTACACAGGCAGACACAGAGATAAAAGTACACAGGTGCCTTCATGCTTCGAGTGCACATGCGTGCCTGCACACACACACACATGCACACACACAAACACACATGACTAGCCTCTAGTTTTCCAAAAACTGACCTAAGGATAATAGGAAGCATTTTATTCAAAACCCAGTCTTTAATATTGTTGGGTACTAACAATTGCTCATAAAAATAGAAATAGAGGATTTGAAAGTCGTTGACACTGGTGAAACTAACAAACTCCTAACAAATTTTGTCTTTTTTCATTTAAATAATTAGGCATATCACATAGTGAGGGGCTGCGTCATGAGATCTTTTTGAAATATTACACAATGTGCAACCTAACCATGAGTGATGAAATACTTGTCTCAGTCAGTATTTATTACGTATATGTAGCTAATTATAGTCAGAAATATTTTTACACACTAGCTGATTTTGCTAGAATTTGTAAAATCTTGGCTTTAAAAGAAATGTAAATAGTAAGTGAAGCATTCCCATATCTAATACCCCACACCCCTGTAGTGAGACTGTAGTCTCACATGCTATGGGTCTGAAGAATCGATTCACACCATTATCCATGCTTCATCAGAATATTCATTCACAGAACCTCTGCAGGGCATGCTAGACACGTTGGAGAAAATTATATCTTCATCACAGGTTTTGATAGTCACATTATGAAATTGCCTGTTTCAATCAATCCATAATGCACTTTGTCAAGGAAGTGAGGTGAAAATATGATTAAATTCCACACAAGCCATGAAAAACACATCTTACATTGTCACCTCTGGATTCTGGTTGCTAAAGTTCATAGAAACAAGTTCTGTGAACAAGAATATAGATTAATCTCAAGTTAAAAATAACCTTAACTATAACTTAATTTAGTTAATATAAGTTTTCTTGCTATTCTGATTATACAAGGACCTTCAGTTAATAATGTTCGTCTTTTTTTAATTTTAAACAACACTGTAGTTTAATGCATGCTCCCTGCTTCTAGAAAGTTGTTGCTGTCTGTCACTGATGTCCTGTGTCCTTGTCTGTTACTCCGTCCTGGAGACTCCTGTTCAATGCATCTGCTCCACTTTTAGGTATTAAGTAGTGGGAAATATTGACAATAATAACACTTTTATTATAAGTAATTTCTAGTGTATATATATGTTTCAGAATTTAATAGGTTTTCTCTGAACTTTGATGAAATTCAACATTGGCTGCCTTCATAATTTTTAGTTTATTGATACACCTGGTGTTAACATTCATGCTATATAATCAATGCATTTTAAAAGTATTTATTGGAATTTAAAATGAAATTTAATGATTATATAACTTTGGAAATGCTGGTTTTGAAATGGCAATGATATACATTGAATTTTTCTTATTAAGTGACTAAGCAAGTCTTTTAATAATATTCTGAAGGACTCACTATACCTTTAGAGCAACTACAATTTCTATTATAAATCAAAAGGTAAGGTACTGTATAAAACCTTCAGATTTGTTCTTTCAACAAAACATTTACAAAAAGATAGCCATATATTTCACATATATACTTTCCTGGTGTTTTTTTGTTTTAGATAAATTAGACAATGTTCTTTTATCATCATTAATGTTGTATTTTTATGGTTATTACAGTAAGATCAAATCTTTAGCTTAATATATAAGTCTTAGACAACAGCAAATATTTTAATGGTATGTATCTAAAGTAAACTAGACTTTATAAATAGTAAAAAAAAAACCCTATTATATTACCTCATATAAAAATCTTGGGTTTTCCCCCAGTTTATAAATTTAAGACCTGATGGTTACAAACTAAATATTTTTGCAGTCATCAGTAGCAGCTCTGGCATGTAATCCTTATAATTACATATGTGTAGTATATAAATACACATTTTTAAATGGCAGTTGAAGGTGTGTCTTTCTAAGCATCTTTTAAAAAAAAATCCCAAATATATGTTTAAATCGTTTCCATAAGGAGAATCATGCAAATGGCTGTCTTTTAATACAGACATAACTTAACACAGTTTAGGCAGTTAAGTCAACATTTTAAATCATTTAAGCCAGGAACTCGCCTCCTTCTTTTTTGATTCAGAGACGGAGAACAAGTTGGTAAAGCAAGGAAGGTGCACGTGGTCTCTCTTCAAAGTGGGGGGGCCCTGAAGATAGGTGGCCTACTCAGCAGATCCACAGGCTACGCCCCTAAGGTGCTACATCTCTCTTTGGCAAGATCAGTAGGCCTGTCTGTCTAGAACAGTATCCTTGTCATTATCCCCTTCCAATATTTCCTTTCTGAAATGTTTGCAGGTTAGCATGTGAGTTTAACCAAGCAATAGCAGTGAAAATTTCACTCTAGTTTTTTCTCTCATTCATTCATTCATTCATTCATTCATTCATTCATTCATTCATTTTACTGCCTACATACCATGTTGGCCTTTGTGAGAGAAGAATGAGTGTGTGAGTGGTTCCTGCATCCAGATACAAAAATAGCTCATAATAGATGGTGGAATATGGTAAGTGCTGTGTGTGTGTTTTAGAAAGTAAAAACAATCGGCATTTAGAGGAGGAGGAGAGTGCCACAGGCCAGAGAGCAGGGAATGCTTTGGGGAGGAAGTGAATTCCAGTCAGACCTTGAAGTCCTATTAAGCATTGGCAGGAAAGAGTCATTGGAAGAGATACTCCAGCTTTTTTTGTTGTTGTTCTATCTTCAGTGACTGGAAGAAGCCTTAAAAAAACTGCTGGTTAAATCAGAAAATAAAGTTGTGGAGCTTCTGCACCCTTGCCTTGCTGCAGGGGAGGGAGGTCGGTGCTGGAAGCAGGGAGAAGGGAAGGGCCAGGGTAGACACCAAGGGGAAGGTCACAGGCAAAGAGATCCGTGTCTTGGGAGTAAAGGCTTCGTGTGGACAATGTTAAGATGAGGCTGGGCATCTATGCGATTTGTTGTTTTAGGTCTTATATTTAGGTCTTTGATTCATTTTGAGTTAGTTTTTGTATTTGGACAAACAGTAGTCCAGTTTCATTGTTCTGCATGTGGTTTTCCAATTTTCCCAGCACCACTTCATTCTTTCATTCATTTATATCACTCGTGTGTGATATAAAACTGAAAGCAATGAATGAACAAAACCAAAAATTCATAGACACGGACAGTAGTGAGGAGGTGTGAGGGTAGAAGAGTAAAGAGGGTCGGATGTATGGTGACAGAAGAAAATGCGACCTTGGGTGGTGGGCACACAATGTAATATACAGATTGTGTTTTATAAAACTGTACCCTGGAAACCTATATGATCTTATTAGCCATTGTCACCTCAATAAATTCAATTTTTTTAAAAAATGATGAAGTTGAGCACATCTGAAGCAAAGCTTGGACGAAATATAAAAAATAAAGATAGGACTCTGGACTTTTTCCTGTAACCAATGAAGAGGCCATTAATATTTTTGAATGTAAAAGTAGTATAAAGTCTGTGAAAACAGATCTGTCCACTCATAAGGGATTACTTAGTCATAGCTGTCAAGTAGCATAATTTTATCTTGTAGCAAATTTAGTAATTTGTATATGTTGACACAATACACTACATTCTGTTACATGCAACCATTGGAGTGAACTTCACAATTCACTATCTGGGAAGCTAAAATCTGGAAACCAGATAAGTTGGCAGTAGCAGAGCTGAACTGAAAACTTAAGATTCTCATTCCAAGGCCAGTGTTCTTTAAACCCCTCAGCTCAAGCATAGTTTCATATTATTTGGAAGGTTTAGACTGGTCCAGAGGCTGCCTCAACAAAGGAAAAGGGTGCTGAACTATATCTATCCCTTTATTCGTATGTTTGAGAATGAAAGGCTGCACTCTAACCAAGAGACACAAATGGCACTTCCTCTTACTCTGTGGCGTTGCCTGCCACACAGCAAAACAAGCATGGTTTGTAAGCAGAAAAGGCTTAATCCCCAGATCATCAGGAGGCAAATGGAAACCACGATTTGGTTTTGTGTGGTTATCATTGGCTGGGGAAGTCATATGATAAACAGGGATGAACACGTTTGGTCAGAATACCTGTAAGGCCTTGAGCCTCTGGGATGGGGAAATGGTAGCGGGTGAGTTTCTTCTCTTCTGAGAGGGGTGAGCTTCATGAGCTAATAAGTGTTTTCCATCTGTTAGATCAAAAAACAGATTTCTACAGCATTTGGCAGGGAGGGTTAAGCATTTGGGGACCACATGGGGACGATATAGGAGGAAAATTAAGGGGAAAGCTGCTCGTTTGGCTTTGGCACATACCAGACTCGAGTGTGTCCGTAAACAGCCCCCACCCTAAACGCAGATAAACCAGAACACCACTCCAAAAACTGCCGCTTGTCCAAATTTTCTTTCCTGCTCTCAATTTTTGTGTCCACAGTTTCAATTTAGTGTCCTCATTCTTTGCATATTGTGCTAAAAAGGTACAGATGAAGTTATATAAATATATACAGACAGAGATCAAAGCAGCTGAGGGAGGAGGTGTCAAACTACTCCAAGTGGCATAAAGCATTTCTAAATCTTAGTTATTGAAAGGAAGGGCAAAAGGAAGTGTGATACAGACAGCAAATTATTTTCCAACACACAGACACACAGAAATGATGTGCGTTAGTCCAAAATGTCGGGGACCTTGGACTTCGAAGTCTATTGAAGAGTATATTTTTCACTGTCAATGCATGCTCTCTAATCTCATTCATTCTACAAATACTTAAAGAACACCAATTAAGCCAGAGGAAGTAATGCAGAATGGTTAAAGCCAGTGTCAAACTAAGGTTGCTCCACCCAGCCTTGGCTCTCCTGCACACATTCTGTGACCTCAGGCAAACACTTGTCTTCTCTACTGCATTTCCATCATTGGTACAGTGAAGATGTAAACAGTGCCTGGAGTTGTAGTGACTAAATAAAGTAACACATTTGTGCACATTGTAAGTGCTCAATAAATATTCTTTATTAGTGTGATTGTGTGCCAAGCATAACCTCAGCCACACTCATTACCACTTGGAAATGCTTCTATTAATCCAGTGTGAACTCTAATTTGTATTCTTCACAGTAGTTCACTCAATCTATACCTGTCTCATGTCGCGACTTTTCCATTCTAGATGGTAAGATCTTGGAGGACTGAAATTGTATCTTTTTTATTCATATATTTCCCAGATTGACATATAGATAGTAAACACTGAAAACATTTATTGAGTGAATTTGTAAAGGACAAATATTTACTGAGTGCACTGTTTTTATTCAGCATATAATTTAATTGGATGAAAAAGACAAACAGGAAAAGGATGCATGTGAGAAGATAATGAAGCATAAGCCATGCACAGGGATGCAGGGCTGTCCAACCCACAGCCCACAGGCCACATAATGTCTAGGATGGCTGTGGATATGGCCCAACACAAAGTCATAAATTTGCTTAAAACCTCTTTTTTGCTCATCAGTTTTCATTAGTGTTTGTGTATTTAATGTGTGGCCCAAGATAACTCTTTTTCCAGTATGAACCACAGATGCCAAAAGAGTGGATCACCCCCTGGCCCAGCTGTGGTCTTTAAGAGGCTGCAGACAGGGAGTTGGAACAGAATTCCGTCTGTGTCTTGAAGGATGAGTAGTTTAGATATGCAGAGGAGATAATGGTATCATTTCTTGTGAGAAGTCATTATACGTTTCTGAAAAGGAAAGTGGCAGATTGATGACAGAAATGTTCAAAGGAGACTACTTTATAAACCTTTAAAAATATCTTGGGGCAAAGAAAGAAAATGTTACACATGTTTTTAAAAGTAAATCATTTAACTTTATAGCGATGGGGAGATTATAGAAGCAATCTAAATTTTCCCATCGTTTGACAGTTTAGAATATGGAAACCATGGGAATTCAATCATTTTAAAAAATAATTTAATAATTTTAAAAAGATCTATGATTAATAATATCCATAGGCTAGTTATACTGTCTGCAGAAAATGGTGTCCTTCTTTATCCTGGTGACTCCAGAGGGGATGGGTACAGGCATCAGGGTCACTATTTTAAGATCTTGTGATTGTGAGTTGAGGTCTTTTTTTCTCAAGATAACCAGTCAGTGTGCAAATTGAACTTTACAAATCCTACTGTGAAAAATGAGTGCCATCCAGGTTAAAATAGTATTTGAGTCTTGGACTTAATAGCCTGGTTGGTCTACCATCACCACCAAGTAGATCATTTATTTTGCTCATTGTTTCAGGGGTGTGGAACAGAATTAGTTATCAGGTAAAAATGGAAGGAAAGGGATTAAGCAATCTTCCTCTCTATATTAAATAAAAATGCCAAATCCAAAGTTATTAGTTGGGCAGGTGGACAGACCTCGTACCTGGTATGTCACTGGTTTGTAAGGAATCTGTTTTCTTTCCTGCCTCCCCGCCCAGGTCCCACCTATGTCTAGAGAGATGTAGCTATGAGGGATCTTTTTGTCAAAGGGAAAAATTATATGCAAAGATACAGTTTCTCATTGTAAAGAAGACGTTCTTAAGGAGGTGGGGTTTGAATGCTGTCATCAAAATGCCCAAGAAGTAAGGAAAACATTTTGGAAAAGACAATAAGACCATTTTTATTTAACATTTTAAAAATATCTTGGGGCAAAGAAAGAAAATGTTACACATGTTTTTAAAAGTAAATCATTTAACTTTATAGAGATGGGAAGATTATAGAAGCAATCTAGATTTTCCCATCAGTTGACAGTTTAGAATATGGAAACCATGGGAATTCAGTCATTTGAAAAAAGAGAATTTAGTAATTTTAAATACTTTTTTGAGTTTTAACAAAAGATCTATGCAGACTTCAAAAGCATGTTCCTACCCCAAGGAGTAAACCTTTTCTTCTTTTCTATCTTCCTTTCTCTCTCTCCCCCCTTCCCCCTTTTTCTTTCTCTCCTCTTTTTCTTTCATAGACAAAATATATGACTTTCTTCTCTTGAGAGTTCCATTTTGTTTAATGGTGGTTTCCCTGTCACCTCTTCTCCTGATAAATATTATAACCTATTTAAAGACTTATTGCCATAGGTATCAATATTTTATAGAAAGCAAGAGATATTGGAAGAATATGATGTGAAATCAAAATTTAGATTGGAAAGCTATCGGAGGAGGAGAATTAACATGACAAATTATAGGCTCTGCTTATATTCACATCCTGACCCACCACACAACAGCAGCATGATACTGAACAACTGATTTGCCGAGCTGTGCCTTGGTTTCCTCGTCTGCGAAACAGTGGTAATTATATCACCTGCCACACAGGGGTTTTGTGAAGATGAAACGAATAAACACATACAAAGCACCTTGAAAATGACCGACAAATGGGAAGTACTTAATAGGAGTTAGCTAATACTATCTTTCTGTAATTATTATTTATTTAAAGCATCATATCTCTGTCATACAAATATGAATAATTTCTCAGGAAATTAAAGCACTGGGTTTGGGTCCTGTGACTCAGGAGTCACCGTGAGCCAGCACGAGGTGGTCTGGTCCCCAACTTCACTTGCTTCCCACTGTGCCAGGGGGGTAGAAGAAAAAGTAAGGAAGGTTCTGAAGAAATATGGCAGACAAAAAAATGGGGCAATTGCTGTGATAAGAGTCACATGTGTTTAGTCCCTAAACTGGGTTCTGACAAAAATGTGAGTTGTGAATTACTTTTATGTAATATAAAGGCATTTAAATTATTTTCTTTTCAATGTTTTTTTGATATGGAAGAAAATCCCAGTGTCTCTAAAAGTTAGTGTTTTCCTTAAGGCACACTTCTTGGACTTTGCCAGGGTCTAAGTCACATACAACATTTAAGTTGAAGAGATACCATTGTCTGCAGTGACATTGTCTTCTCCACATTGTCGTAATTCATATCTCAAAAGTGTCGCTACTTCTCGTATTTAGCAGGCACACTTAGGGAGCCTACATCTCTTTTTTCTTAAGATTTTATTTATTTTTAGAGAGAGGGGTGGTAGACAGAGAGGGAAAGAAACATCAACGTGTGGTTGCCTCTCACGTGCCCCTGCACTGGGGACCTGGCCTGCAGTCTGACCAGGAATCAAACCAGTGATCCTTTAGTTTGCAGGCCAGTGTTCAATCCAATGAGCCACACCATCCAGGGCTACATCTCCTTTAAATATCAACAATGAAGCTTTTCTGTGCCAATGGATATCTATTTGTAAGTATGCAGGTGGAAAGATCCCCAAGATCTTATGTTAAGTGGGGGCTATGACTTCAAATGTCCTGTGTTTCAGTCCACATATAGTGTCTACTCAGAAGATTTGTGAAGGATGTAGGTATAGGAAACATGACACACATCCTGCCTTCTTCATTCAAAGCTCCCTCTTTGGCATAGTAAGTTGGCAGAAGAGGTGGTTCTTCTAGATCAGAACATTTGTCAACAGTATCTGGAAACAAAGCATTCTGGCAAGAGAGCATGGACATGAAAAGCCAGAGAGAGCGATGCTCCCCTGTGTCTGTCTGTGTGGGACTATGTTCAACAACAGGACGAACCGCAGCCCTGGTACTCTGTCCGGGAAAGGCCTGCCCTCACTAGAAAGCATCCTGTCAGTGGAACAGGCAGTCAAACTTCCTATTCTTCTAAGATGCCCTTCTCAAGACTTGGCTTGATCCTCAATATCCAACTTCAGTGCCCGGAACAGTTTTTTAAAAGGTTTTCCATGAAAGGTTCAGAAAAAGAAATTATACAAATTCTTAAATCCACAATTAAAAAATTTCTACTGTTCTAAATACACAGACATTGTGCAGCTAGAGCATGCGTTTCAGATAGAAAATAAGCTAAGGTTGGACAGGATCCATGGACCAGGAAGATACCCGGATCTTGCAGTGCCTTCCACATCAAACCGAAAACTCTCCACTTCTTAAATTGCATGATGTTCCACTCATGAGCATTTCACTTAGGTGTATGAGTTATTCTCCTGAAAATTTAGTGGGTCTCAACGGGAAGGTTAAAGAAAATAGTCCACACACCTTAGGGGCTATGCATTCGTTCATTCAGATGGCTTCCCTCACCTGCAACCAGACTACTAAAGAAGGAGAAACGAGTAATTTTATAGCTTGAGCCGTCTATGCTAGGTGAACCTCTGGCATTAACGTCATTTAACGTATTATATAGAGCACTGCAATGGTATAAAACACCCGAAGAAAGAAGGAAGAACAAAGGGTGGAGGGCGGGACTGGGAGAGAGGTGTGCGGGACATGGGAGACATGGAAAAAGAGATTCCTATTGTATTCCTGTCAACTCGCCATCCCAGTTTGGTTCACTTCAAATTGTGCTTTGAGAAGAACTCCAGCCCCTAGTACAGGGTCCGTTTCCAACAACTCAGAACATCTTATACATTGGATGGATTATATTTTAATGAAAGTTGCAGCCTTATTCCATTTTTCAAAAATCTGATTAGACTTGAGTCTACTTTCTTAAATCTCTTCTAATTAAATAAATTGCATTTGAAAATTCTATCAACACAGATAATAAGAGCAAATATAAAGTGTGCAGGTATTATTGCCAACACATAGACTCATCTTAAAATTAGTACTAAAAAGCAATAAAAAATTTTCAAGGTAATATTATCCAATATTGTGTTTGGGAAAGTCGTTTTATTATAGTTTCTGTGGAGGCTTCTGAAAAGTATTCATCCCTGGCCACATTTTCCTTTCCCAATTTCATTTTTATAAGTTGTCAATGTATTGTTACAGTAAGGCCAGGTCAGAAATATGATTTTGTATATGCTTACTAGGTATCAAATGATGTATATAGCTAAAGTGGAGTTTCTTAAACTGGAACGTGCGTAAGAGTTACCTGGGGGAATTGCTACGATACAGATTCTGACTCAGTAGGTTTGAGGTGAAATCTGAGGTTCTGTATTTCTAATAAGATCCCAGGGATTAACGATTATGCAGCAACCAAGAAGCTGTCTTCCCCTCCTTCAGCCCTGTCTCCATCTCTCTGTTCACCAGCCTGTAGTGGCCCCTTTAAGCACACATACACTTTTGTGAAGGATTTGAGCAGCAGCTATGGGTGTCGAAGACATTCAAATGAGTCCTTGGAAACCGGGTGATGTTTTGGGGATTTGAATGTCTGCTCACTCAGCAACAGTCCTGGTGTGTCCAGCCTGGAGGATCTTCTGGTGACTCTAAGGGACGTTAAATTGTTAAAGGAAGCTTCCCATCGCCCTCATCCTTACAGGCGTACATGTTTGGCTTAGTGCTCTAGCATTTAACGTGCTCTTTCTTGTGTGTGATCTCATTTGTGCGGTAATCCTCTACTGTGACTGCATGAGTTGTTGTTCTTTGCCTTTTACACATGAGGAACTGAGGCTGAAAGAGCTTAAACACGATCACCTAAGGATCTGGAGGAGCCAGGATGGGGCCTAGTTCTGGTGGGGTCTGGGGTTCTTTATGCAGGACCCAGTCCTACCCACCCCCCTCCCACTCCCAACATGGGTATGTGAAAAGAAATAGGTGAAATCAGTATGTATACATTGAGTTCACTAAAGTGCCTTTGTTCAAAATGCAGTCTGTGCCCTTTCTGTGGCCTGTCCAAGGAGGTGAAATTTACTCTGAAAGACACCGCTTCCAAGAGCTGCCAGCAGGGGGCATTGTGGCATCAGAAATTCAGCTTTTCTTGCTGTTTATGCTTCTAAGGTTTATATTCCACCCACTCCCAACCCCCTCTGTGTTTTCACTAGGTCCTTATTCACATTTATTACACCGGCCACCGCTGATATTCATCATTGGAAAGAGTTGATCATACTTAAGCATTTAAGCCAAGTTTTAAAAATATACTTTTTTAAAAAGCTGTGGAAGATATGGCCGATACAGCAAATATCAAGCCTCCCATAAAAGTGGTTTCCCCAGTATCTATGCTTTTATTTTTAATTAATAGGTGTAGTAAATTAGATTGTGAAAAAATACAGGCATGAATCTCTGTAACTTTGATCTCTTGTACCTGCAGCAAACGCCTGTTGTGCTTACTCTTCTGCTGCTACAGATTAATTTTATTTTCCGAGCTGAGCAACAGATGAAAGAAGATAAGCAGTGCTTGTCTGAGTTTGTCAGGGTTATTATTTTCCACAGATGAAATCAGCATAAAACACTGCTCTTCTAGACAGGTCCAAGGTTGAACCACTTCAGTGTCAAGCCTGCAGTTTACTGGGGTTCTTCCGCCTCCTCGGCTCCGAGGCCAACAGGCGAAGAGCTTCGCCTTCCGGAGAAGCAAATAATCTGAACTAGTGTCTCCAGGATGTGCAACCAGGCAGAGGCTGGTGTGTGTGGTTTTCCTCTGGTTTGACGAAAGCAACAAGATGTTGACATATCAGGAAGAGAGGTTGGAAAAAATCCTGCTGGTGGTATGATGAGACTTTTTGTTTCTAAGGAAATAACATGTTAACCGTAGGCTCCTGTGAGAATCTGCCCACCCCATGATGGTGTCAGTATGGAAGAATCGCTTCTTCCTCCTCCCCTCTGCCTTTCTCCCTGCCATTGGATATCACCGAGGGAAGAGCTGGGTCAGGTGGGGACCCAGTTGCTTTCATCTAGTCCAGCGTCCCATTGGGGCCCTCTGCATCGGTCATGCTGTGGAAGGAAGGGGATGATGGAACTTCCTGAGCTGCAAAGAACCTTAGAGATTTTTGTTCTATATGCTGCTGAAGCCACTCCCACACAATGAGGAAGTTGTCATATCATTTGCCAAAGGACACAAGTCCAGTTTCAGACAGAAGCCAGACCCTTGTTTTATGACTCTGCTGAGGTTAGTTCTTCTCTCCGGCAGTGGTTTTTCAAATCACTGTCAATGTCAAAATTGGAGTCCAATGTAAACATTAAGTAAAATTTGCTTTCTATCTAAAAAGAGGATTAAACATTATTCCCATTTTAGTAGCATAAAACCCATTAGTATAAACATTTAGCAAATTTAATGTGAAATTTAGTTATTGAAGCTTTACCAGTGTTTTGCTTTTTTATGTCCATTACAACAAGAAATCTAAGTATTTTGAAATATGTCGCACTGTATAACATATATCTAAATAATAAGATTTCTGCACCACCACTACCCCTCCACCAGAAAACACCCTTTCTCCTTTCCAAGGCTGTAAACAATTGAAGGAATTAACAGATTTTAAAAATTATTATCAATTGAAGGGAAAGACAATAATGAAAAAACAAATATTGCCTTTGGTTGAGTCTGTTCTGCTGTGTTCCATTTCTGTGACACAGAAAAGCTCACATATTCCTGGAATGCGGGCAATACATCAGTGCAAAGGAGAGTCCGCTTGCATGCTTATCTGTGACTTTCCCCGGTATGTTAATGTTTTACACCGGCGAGTAGCAGTAATTACATGCAGAGTCTGCACACAGGTGAAGACAACTAGCTGTGAAGAGTGAAATACAGTTGGCCATTCAACCCATGTTCTCTCTTAGGATGTATAGTTAGGTCACCAGCTCTGGTCTTCAAGTGTTGGTTGTACTATTGTTCTTGGCGTTTCTGCATTTTGTTCATGTCACCACAACTTAGCATCCTCATTTCTTTCTCAGATTCCCATCCATCAATCAACATTCACCTTTTAATGTTAACTAAAAAATATATTCTTAGAACATCTTATTATTAAAAATGAAATGTCTATCAGTGATAGTATTATTATCAGGATTATTATATCTTTGCGAGTGCTCTGGTTATATAGTTGTGCAGATTTGGAATAGGGTAACTTTTTGTGTGACACCAGGTTTTTCCAGGTCTAATCCATGGATTTGGACAATATGACTGAGCTGTGAGAGTGACCTGGGCCTGCTAACCGAGTCCCTGGGTAGGCAAGCCTAGCTCCCAGGCACATGAGTGACAGATGTACCCATGGGGCAGAGCCCTTGATACAACAGAGGGACCTGTGTACCCTGCTAAACTCTCCAGAGGAAGAAGCATGAAACAGAGCAGAACATGCCTAATAATTTTTGCCAGATTTGCCTCTTTTTGCCAAAGCATAGAGAGAAGCCAGGAAGAAAATGTAAAATCCTTCATCATGGAATAGATAAACATGAGAATATGGAATAGAAAAAAATATATTCTCTAACATAATTGGAAAACATTACCAGAAAACTTAGGAAATGCTGAGCATAACATGGAAAAATAAAATAAAAATAATTCTCCCATGAGAGGCAGTTATGCTTAATAATTGGAAGCGTTTCCTTCCAGACCATTCCCTGTGTCAGTCTGGTTTTATGCAAGATTTAGAAGCAGCCTTTCTGTCTATGCTTGAATTCACACGTAGTCGTCATTTTAAAAATGACTTAGATCCCCTAAGAACTCAACCCTTTAAAATCTAGGTAAAAAATATAAAAGCAGAGAGAAAGCAGAATACTCAAGCTTATTCTCTACGTTGTGCTTTTTAAAATCCATTACAGCCTTAAATCAGTTCTGAAAACAGTCATGCACCTATTTGCCCAGACACGTTATAATTTATTCCAACTGAGTAGAAAAGAAAGTTTATTTTGTGTATATGCTTGTACACCTACTCTCCCACACCCTACCATGAAAAAAGAGAACAGGCTGAAACTCAGGGTGTCCCTCAGCCCTACCATTAGTCTGATCATTGAATCATGTATTACCTTTACACCCCCAAACCAGATGTGGTAGAACTGTAGAAATTATAATAGAAAACACATGGGAAAGCCACCTATATAGGGAACAAGTACATTTCTGAACCAGCCAGATGATGAGTAAATCTTGTACAAAGGCAGTGCCCATTGTTCTCAGGGACCACACTTCTGCAAACAGAAACATCCCTGGGACTTCTGTGAACAGGGAAAGGACTGCATATTAATTATCATGAGCTCCTCAGTTTAATCCACTACAGTAAGTTACTTGCATTTTCACAATGCAATGCATGTTTGAGGTCTCATGTACATCCTACATGAGATGTACACATATATGTGTTATCCAGAATTTATTTTTTCTTACAGACTAACATATAGTAAGTCTCTTGAATATATTTTTGGTTTTTTAATCTACATAGAGTTCCAATGTTTGATTAACACTACATTCCAATAGAATACACTCTTTAGTTTCCTGACTTTACCAGAGATGCTGTCTCAAGAGAAAATAGTAAGGATGCTAAAATAATGAGTACAATGACTAGCCAGGAGGCTTTAGCACAGGCAGAAATTTTAAAGTTCTATGGTGTTAGGATCTGTGAAGAAGGGTGACCTTGGTGGAGATTCCAAATAATGCAGATTTGCCCAACAGGGCCGTGTGTGCTAAAAGTTACAGGAGTTATTGGGGAAGGCTAGCCAGGAAATCAATCCTATTTAACAGGAGAAAAACAACCTAAGAGTCTGTGGACCTGAGAAAGGTCAGAGCTTCATAATGTGCCGTCACCAAGTCTTGCTCATGAGTAAAGCAATTCTGAACTAAGATGATGATCGTGGGTTTTTCATCATTCTTTGTTTCCATGTTAAGCAATTCAGAATATCCTTATCTTATTTGCAGAATTATGGCATGTTGTTTGAGTGTATTGAAACTATATTGTAAGAACATTGCAAGGTTTGGTTTGGTTTGGAACTTTACTATTTTGTTGATTGATCGATTGTAATTATAACAGTGTAATACCTGTTATGAATAAATATTTCTGTTACTAGAGAGAAATATAGATTATGTTCCTCTATAGGAATATGGCATGGGTCAATAACACCAGTAAAACTAGATGTTTTTAAAGATAGAAAATAAATTTCTTCTACTTCCACACCTGAACATAACCGGTTTCCTCTGAGACTACTGCCCTTTTTCTAAAAATAGTCAGAAAGCAACTGAGAGTGACAGATGCTCTAGATATATTCTTAAATCAAATGTTGTTGAAAATCCCAGATTTATAGAACAAGGATCTTAGGTGCTGGTGTCCTGTCCGAGGAATGGCCAGTGAACCTCACTGTAAACTTCAATGGATGCAGTAAGACCAACTGCTTAGGGTTACTCTTAGTAATAGTGTACAAGCCAGTAAGCACAGTCCACAGCCCATAGCAAGTACTCAACAAATACTCATTATCCTGTCATCATTCTTTGCTTACACTTTATTACAACAACCAGAGACCCCAAGAACAGTGATCTCTTCACATTAGCGAGTGCTGATAATCAACATTGTGTGTCTCTGTCCTAAGCACAAGAGAAACTGGACACAGGTGCAGTACCACTGATCCTACTTTAATAGTTTATCCCCTCTGGCTCATTTTCTTGTGTCATTTGAGGTGTTAACTACACACTGCTGAAACCAATCCTTTCCCATGGCTGCTGTTACCAGACCAGAATGAGACAGAAAGTAGAGTCTGCCCTTGTAGCCTGACCCCAGAGAGCCAGAGTAGTCACCAGGGTGCAGAGCTGGGCCCTTGTGCGGTGTCTTCTGAAGACCTGTGGCCATTTCCAGGATAGGATCACAACCGGAACTTGTTCCCCTCCAAAGGAATTGAGGTACTAGATTCAATGTCTTTCCTTTTCCGTTTTAAAATATGCCGTAAGCTCACAAGCAGCCACAGCTGTCCACAACTTTGACCTCAAGTTCCAAACTTGAAACTGATATACACCTCTTCCATATAAAATTGTTCAGAAACCTGCTTTAGAAAATATGAAGAATAATTAAATATAGGCTCTTAGCTGCTTTACTCTAGTACCTTCCAGTTTCTGAGTGCTAACACTTACAGAACCAGAATGTTTGAGGACTCTGGTCAGTGTTTGGACACTTTACCCAACCGCTTCTCTGCCTCTCTGGTTGCACTCTGCCAGCCTGCCATCATGCCTCCTTCACACCAGGAAGCACTAGATCAATGCAATCAGAGTCGTTAACCTCACACAGAAGTGTTCAGCCATTTGTTGAGCACAATTCCTCATGACGCATTCCATTCCAAACAAATGGCTCTTGATCACAATGAAACATCATACAAAGAAAATTCACACAGGATGGGGCACATGCATACATTTGCTTTGTAACAAAGTATAGATGATTCATGTGTGTTTACTACATGCAAGCATTTGAAAGTCTAGCCTCATACCATTGTGGGTCACACAGAGTTTTGTTTCAAATATTCATCACTATACTGAGTAGGGTTAGGCAGAGCATCTTTAATGAGTTACATTGACAATAATAAAGTAAACAGGAATTTATCATTTAAAGCAAGAATTTTAGTACTTGGAAACCATGTCTGCTATCTTTGTTTGAGATGCTTTGGTAAAAAAGTACCCCCCCTAAATTTTGGCAAGTCCAGATAATTTGTGCGTGTTCAAACATGGGGTGCTCAGTATTTGCATTATCCCCAGGTATTGGGCAGCAGCCAGAATTCTCATTAGGATATGGAATTAGAATTTTCAGTAAACTCTATTAAGTACTCATATAGTTTATGAAAACGAAATTTTAGTAATTCAATAACTATTTAATAGATTACTGCTAAGAACACCATGGACATGAGTAAGTGGCCTTCTGCATTTTTAATTCCTAAGGAACTAGCAGAGTACTTACATACTTGGCTTAGTTGAGACTTTAGGGTCATCGGGGGTGTCCTCGCAGGTTGCCAGTGGGAGTGAGCTCTACAGTGAAAATGACCATGGTAGACTAGACCTAGCCATCAGAAAGGCAAGGGTTCAAGTTCCTCTCTAATAGTTATGTGAATTAAGACAAGTTCTCTAATTACTGTTTCTCGTCTCTAAAATAGGATATTTATACTTCATGGGGCTCTCACAAGGGATTTGAATAGCATAATGCCTCTAAAGCTTTTTTTAGATTTTATTTATTTATTAACAGAGGGAAAAGGAGGGGGGAGAGAGAGGGAGAGAAATATCAGTGTGTGGTTGCCTCTCGCATGCTCCCTACTGGGGACCTGGTCTGTAACCCAGGCATGTGCCCTGACTGGGAATCACAATGGGGACCCTTTGGTTCACAGCTTGTGCTCAATCCACCGAGACACACCAGCCAGGGGTAAAGCTTTTAAAGTTGTTCCATGAACTTCAACTTTTGTGAATCAGTTTACCTTCCACAGATTTCAGCAGAGAACCATGAGAATAGTGGCTGTGTATTTAATCAGGGTGGATGAGAGTGGGCTGTATTTTAAAACCAGCGAGCATGCAGTGGCCTGTCCTGTGTTTTTCTACAGCTGATGCCTGTGTTAGGAGCCATTCCCGTAATGGAGGTGCCGCACATAGGACCAGGAAAAGTTACTGAGAAAAGGAGTTCAGATGAGGGAGAGGTTTGGAAGCCGAGCATTGTGGTCTTTAAAGGTCTTGAACGAATAGGTTTAGCAAAAGAGATAGAGCAAATGGTCAGCAAAATGGGAAAAATAGAAGTAGTCTGTGGCAATCTGGGGCCCAAGGAAATAAACTGTTTCTAGGGAGAAAATAATCTACTATGTCAAATACTTTATCTGTAGAGGTAGAGAAACAGTCCGCAAATTGCAAATCCTAGGAAATGGCAGCATGTAAACAACAACAGGGCTCCTTTCTTCAGATAACACTTGTTGATTTTAAAGTGTCTTAGGGTTATTTGCTACCTGTGATGCCTAGCAAATTTGTATGTGCAATTGGTAGTGATAGCAGCAAGTGAGCAGTAATTTTGTTAGCTCCCCAAGTGGAGACAAAGCAAGAAGGAATAGTAGATGAAGCCTACTTCTCAAATCTGTCTGTTCCTACTACAGGGACACCCACCTCCCTGTAACACGCTGCAGAGAATGAAATGCTAGGGAAACTGAAGTTGTTAGGAAAATGTGAGAAACAACCAGCTCTGTGCATCAAATTTTCACAAAATTCAAAAGGAGCAAAGATCTTTGGAACAACTTACTTTTACCCTTCTTTCTTATTTATAAATTTCCCCTCCCTATTTTTCAAAGCCAAGATATCATCACTCCCTTAAATTAATAGGCAAGTATCTATCTTGCCTGTTTTGAAATAGCTCAGCATCCTCTAAACCATCTTCCTGGAATAGTTCACGAACTTCTGCTTGCAATGCCACAAAGCTCAGATTCCAACATCGTCTAAAGAGGTTACTCAGTTCTGAGCATAGCAGGTGGTAATTTGGGGAAAATGGATGCTTCCTTAGAAGCTAAGGAAATAAAGTGTTTCAAAAGAGGAAATTATGAGGTGCTTTTTCTTGGTAGAGAAACAGCTCTTGAATTACAAAGCCTAGAAAATGATAACATTCAGACAACAAAATGTCTTCTTTCTTGAGGTGACTCCCTGTATTATATAAAAGTATATTGGGCTCGTTTGTGGCCTGTGATTTCTCTATCATAGTTCTCTCCTTATTTCTTTTTTTTTTCCTAGGAATGCTGTCATGTCTTCCAAATTTTAAAGAAAGGAAGATTTTTAAGTAACATCTGCTGATTTTTAAAATTGGTCATTTTTCTTTTAAAGCTTTACTTTGGCCAAACCTTCCAGTCTGGAGGCCTGAGCTAACTGTAAGGACTACCTAACTGAGGTCTCTTGCTTGTTTTCACATACTCGTTCATTTGTAGAACATGTATGAACTCATAAAGCACCAGTGAGGACACATATAAAGAACATGAGTCCCACCATTAATGCTCTCTTTTATTCATTATTAGTTTGTCTAAATTTATTTTATTCCCCATAACGATCACTTCATTCTGTTCTGACATTATATCTCAAGAATTAATACAGATTTATAATATTTTACTTCAATATCCTTTTTTAAAAAAAACTTCTTTTTATTTTACCTGATTGCCATCTAGCTCACCTCCTCTTGACTTTGGAGAACTGGCATTTCCACAATCCTGTCTTTTGGCAATTTTTTTAGGCATTGTTGGCGAAACACTAGTAAAATGAAGTGCACCCAGTGGTGATATTCTGCAAATAATCCGAACTAAGTGAACCCTCTGTCTGGCCAGTAATGACAGAGGAGATGGCTCTGGGGGCTGGGGACAGGCAAATGAGTCATATAGAAAGTTATCAAAGAAAGTATTTGCACTTTAATGTTCTCTTTAGGCTATTTTTGCTGCTTCTGGTACTATTAATTAAATTTGGTTTTACCACTAGTTTTTATATGAACAATATATGTGATGAAATAATTTAAAAAATGTATGTTTGTCTTTGTCAGTGATGAATGGATAATAATTCAAGGAGGAGACACCTCAACAATGATCATAGATGGTAACCGTTTGATGAATTGATAAGCATGTTTCATGATCTGCCTCATTAAGCAGGAACAAAAAAATTAACCTGCAGAGATGTTTACAAGAGAAAAGAAGTGAATTGATCATAAGATTTTTTAATTATCAGAAAATACATTATTAAATGAGGTAGTCCCTCTCTGAATTGTACGGACCACATGTATATGGAGAAAAGAGCAGATGTGATTGAGGAAATACTTTCAATTGTGTCTTATTTCTCCCTAAGCTGTTTGTGGCTGCCTGATCATTTTAATTCTCATTCTTCTGTGTAATTTAGAAGCTTAATAATCAGCAGAGAGTCTCAGATCTGGGATTAAGACTCATTGATCTAATTGGTAAAAGCCAGGCAGTCTTATTAGTATGTTCGAACTTAAACTAGAATAGGAGCCCTTGCCAGAAAGTTCTGTTCTAACAAGAATCGACATAGTCCCTATATTCCTAAATCTTTAATGCCATGTATTGAATTTTTAAAATAAATGATAGACTTGTTGATAAGTGTATTTAGAGGAGGTTGTTGTTATTATATTTGAAATAAAATATGTGTGAAACACAAAAATCTTCTTCTTGAGTAAAATGGATCATTTTAAAAGCAATGTAATTAGATTTAGCCACTAAGTTATGATATTTCTATCTAATAAGATTTTGTTCCATAGGTTTATTTTTAAATCTTTCTTCCCACTCCATATTACTGCTTAGTCAACCCAGAGACCTTCTTCTGTATTCTGGATTTTATCTGTTTTATAAAATTACTTACCTCCTCTGTTAACTCTTCCTCCTCCTTCTCTGTGCAAATTTCTGAACCTCCCTAATACATGAGTCATTTTCCCGGTTATTTCCCTGCCCTGCCTCCCCCCCCCCCCAAATTCTTATAATGTTGCTGCTCTTTGCTGCTCTGAGTAATACTTGAAGGGCCAAAATTAACCAAAGTTGTCCTAGAAATGAAAGGTAACACATATCCAAAATCTGGGAAAATCTGGAGTGTGTTAGAGTAAATGGCATCAACTCCGCAGTTCATCAGCTTATTCTTAAAACTCCTGGTTGTCTGGGTAGTTAACGACTAATAAGGCTTAACAGGGACTCTTGCCACTAACCTTTGAGTACTAATACAATAAGGACAGCACTAAAATTTTTATTAAGTCAGTGTGTGAGCCTGAACTAGCCTGTGTAAACCAGTCACTCTCAGGAGTAAGTAAAAAATGTTACTAAATTCACAAAGAGGTTTTCTCTCAAATGTATGAGTTATTGAGTAGATTTCAAAAGTTAACAGAAGAATGTACAAAGGAACCTAATACTTTTATTAGTGATATTAAATGGAGTAGGGGGCCAGGCTAGAGGAATTGTCCTTATGATGATTTCTCATATTTCCTGTGTTCCCCTTTATTCATTAGGTAAAATCCTTTTTCAAAAACCAAACCTATGACTTGTTAATTTACAAGGGATTTCTATAATAAATACAGGAAAACTCACGCTTCTTATCTCTGCCTTGATTTGGCCTTCTTAAAGAAAAGGATGTATACTTACAATAATTTGATCATCTATGCAGTAAAATGCTACCATTTAGAAATAAAAAAGTTCATAGCTGTCAACTAGTTGTATGGGATCGACATTTAATTGACTCACAGGGTGTAAATGATTCTAACAATAAATTTAATGTAAAAATTGGAATTTTAATTTGTCAATTTAACCTTTTAAAAGAAACCAGATATTATAATATTATCAGTCATCATCAGCAATGTAGTATTTAAAGTTCCCTTTGTAGATGAGGTCCTGCCCTGGGGTAGGGTTAGTTCCACAATTTGCCAGTAATATGAGTGGGAACATGTACTGAGTGTCGGTTATACTCCTGAGCACAAGAAGACATTGGCGTAGAAGGCAGACAAGTCATCTGCTGGTTGAAATTAAGGTAGGGAGATGGACAATGACAATATAAATGATCAATTCATTAATTGGAATTTGTAGGAGTTGCTTCAAAGAAAGTAAAGAAAATTATAGGGTAACCTGAGTTAGTCGGGGAAGTTAAAGAAATACTGTATTTTACCATATATAATGCACACAAAACCTTGGCTGCACATTATACATGGGAGTGCGTTACATGGCAAAATACATTAATCTCTGGGAAGGTGACATTGAATCTGAAATTTAAAAACCAATTGGAAGCTAGGGTAAGAGGGGGAAGATAAATTGTCAATAATAGAAATTCATATGTTTGGGTACAATCAAAGAGGTATTCTTAATAAGTCAATAAGGTGTTCAAACATTACTGATGCCAAGAAATCTGACTTCATTGTTTATGATGATAAATAGTTTGTATTCTGGTGGACATTGTCTCATATTGTCTCCGAATTTATTTTCCAATTCTCTTCAACTGTAAACCATGTAAGAATTCCCATTGAGATGAAGGATGTTTGTTTTATTTCTTATTTTAGGAATAAAATTAATGAGGAGCACTGGCAATAGATGTATACTTATTTATATATATGCCCAAATCAGTGTATCACCAGGATATCTCATTCATTCGTTCAAAACTTCCGTAGTCCTTGTCTTCTGCCTTATGACATCGAATAACTGACTTAACATACATTCCTCTCATTAAATCGGTCAGATATTGTGCTTCTTGGAGACTACTCTTAAAGCCACAATGATGTTTTCTCTGTTTAATGCAATGGTTATATAAGTAACCAGACTGTCTATAAACTTTTTAAGGGTATCAAACTTTTTATTTTTTTCTGTTTTGACAGTGAAGTCTAGCACCTCCCGTTAGTGAATGGGAAACATATTCAGCATAAGGTTGTCAAATAAATGGATGACTAAAAGAATGATAGAAAGTTATTTTTGAAAATAAGGGAAGAATGCCCTGTCGTTCCCAGATAATCAGGATTGGTTTTAACAAATCCCTTGAATTTCAGTATAATTGAATGGAATTGAAGAAGCATAAAATTATAATTCCAAAGCAACAGCATTCCTCCGAGAATGCCCTTCTGTCAGAAGCCAGATTTTGGAGTTCCTGCCAACTCCCTGATGGGGAATATTTCTGGGAGATGTTTTCATTGTCAGGGTGCAGGAAAACCAAGCCCTGGTTTGTATGTAGAACCATAAAGATAAAAATACAGCATTTGGTTGTGCCCCAGGGGCTATGATAGAGCCAGTACATACATACACCAGTTCAGGAGCATTCACTGAGCTGAGACAGGTCCTCCAGAAAATGATGATCCCTGTAACATCATCAAAGAGATTAAAGATAGGGCCGTGTTTGATGGTAATTACAAGCATTCATAAGTATAAATGCGTTTTAGTTAATGTATGAGTATGAGTAGGTTCACGGCAGTCCTGTGCAACTGAAATAACAATTCTAGTACTTTTTAAAATTCATAATCAGTCTGTTTTACTTCACTGTATTATGGTCTAACTAAAAACCATGTCCAAAAAAGAAAAAAAGATAGTCTCCCACCTGTTAGGGTTGGTTCTTCTCCAAAATGATTTACTCAGCATGGACCTTTAATCTGTATGTATTGAAAGCAGCAAAAAGCTGCAAGAAGATCAAACTGTGAAGTGATTTTGTGTTTAGCTCCTTTAGGATCAGTTGAAAATTGTAATTGTGATTAATTACCCAATCATCTTTAGATTTCACTTTCTTAGGACTTGTGTTGCATTACCAAGGCCTCTAGTGGATTTGATATTTATTGTCCGCAGCTAGTGTTTTGTAAAAGGTTACAAAATAAAGGTATTCATTTCTTAATTCCGAGTCTCCTGGGAGCTCATAATGGTGCTGATTGTTTTAAAAGTAGTGGAGTGTTTAAAAATATCTTAAAAATTAACAGGGCCTGCATTTTTTTCTTTGGAAAATGCCATTAAGAGCAGTCACAGATTCCCTGAAGAGAGGATTCATAGGACCATGCACTTCACCTGTCAATTATTTCTTCATGCTGTTCCTGTAATTTTAGCCTTTAGCACAACTAACTGAATTGAGCCGGAGTTGGCATTCATTTCTCCTACTTTAGCAGAAGTTCTCTATGTAGGTATGAGTAAATAGAAAATGCAAAGGTTAAATAATTATGTATTTTTAAAAGACAGCATGGTACTGAGTTGTTAAGGAGACATAATTAAACTGACTGCTATTAGAGCTCTTCACACTCCCTCTCGATGGCTGAGGCCTGTGGGCAGTGGGAATAGTGCCCCATATGAGACAAATTCAAATGATACCAAATAATTAGGAATGGATTGTTTCATATAACATTGTTGTATTATCTCTTATAAGGTTAGTTTTCCCCCACTCCAAAATTCATTATAATTGTTACAAATGGAATATATTTTAAACTTTCTGAGGTATGGCAAACAGATTACTTTAGCTCTGTTGGGGAGAAAAAAAATACTCTTTGAAGTTCTTCTGGATAATCTAAGCATTAAAGGGACACCAGACAAATTAACTAGACCAGATCCCAAATTTATTTATACACATAGAAGAATCCACATAAAGATGAGAGTTTTTGAAGATAGGCAAAATGAGGTTTCTGTGCCATTTTGAGCTAAGAACAGGTGGGTAGGAGTCTGGGACTTTGAAGAGAAAGAAGGTAATTCACAGGAAGAACAAAAGAGGATTTGTTTGGTAAATGACCATTTTCTGGCCCATACAAAATAAATGGGACACTGAGAGGACTTTGATCAAAGGGGCCTTGCTGGGTTCCTTCCTGTCTATAACACCTGCTTTGTATTGTGATGCACCATAGCTATTTTTGGTGATAGCTCCCTTCCAGGAACAGTCCTTTGTCTAAATTCTCTTTAGGCATTTAGAGGAAGGGAAAAGTTTTTTTTCGTCTCAAAAATAATGAGATTTAAATAATCTGTGTGACAGAAATTGGCAAATTTGGGGTGGAAAACTTTTGTTTTTCCATAGCTCTAAATAATTTAGAAATCTTATCCCACTTCCGCACTTTCTCATCTTTATTTTTTACATAGAGTATTGTTGTTTTATTAACAATACTAGAAAGCTGTATATCCACCGATAAAGGCGACATTGAGTAAAAAATAGAAATCATTGGATGAATCAGACTCTGTTTGTTTGGACTGGTAACTTGAGGCACTCGTAACTATTCCCTTTACAAGGAGTCAAGGAGTATTAAGTCTAGAAAGGACTTTTGGCATTTTCTACTGTAAATTAAAGGTAATGATATCTCTCATGCAGAAATAGAACTATGGAGAGGAAAAATAATTTTGCTCCATACTTCTGGGTTCTTGGCTGTGACGCCGCTGTAATATAAAGACAGATTAATAGGAGAAAAAAAAACCCGAAGTTTAATAACTTATGTACATCCTGTAAACATGGGAGATAGCCAGGAAAACTAACTCTGAATTGGCTGAACCCACCACCTTAATAAGCATCACCAGTTAAAAAACAAACGACAGTTTGTGTAGTGGGGGGGTGGGCAGGGGAGAAGGGAGCTGGCAGGGAGGCCAATTATGGATGGTTACCAAGAACAGCACAGTAAACAGTGGCAGGGTTGCCATACAGATTTGCCATTGCCTTCTCCATTGATAAGAGTTTCTAGAGATTTAGAGTCGCCCTTCTCTCCTTGGTACAGAGAGGGAGACACCCTCAAAAATGGAGATTTCCTCTATAAATGTGTCCTGATAAAAGATAACTTCTCAGTTTTTTCAGAACTTTTCCTATGTCTGCTCTTTCTTAAAAAATAATTAGCCTAAAGTAATCTTTAGGCCAGAGAGATGTACATTGCAGTGGCGAATTGTGCTTTAATGTAATTGTATGTGTAAAGCATGAAGTTCTTGCCCAGCCACTGGGAGGCATACCACTAAATGGAAATAGTTGAAGAAACTGTAGGTCAGCAGCCTAAATACCTTGTGGCGGTAACACTCAAGTGGCAGTAACCCTCAAGACCACCACTGGAACCCAGCCCCCCTTCCTCCTGCCTAGCCCAGTGTTCTTCCCCCTGTGCTCAGGCCACTTCATCCTTGGAGAATATATGCCTGACTCCACAGGGAACAACAGTAATTGTCATGCCCATTTCACTGAAACTTGGAATCATAAATACTTGAATTTACAAGGTACTGAGCACCAGTTCTAATAATCATCCAGCACAGGGGTAACTCCCCTGATGATTTGTCCCTATAAATTGCTTGAATGCCTCAATTTAGGAGGATCTTTCAATATACTTGCTTATCTTAATTTTATTCTTTTTTGGGGATTAAATTCTTTATTTTTTCTTTTTTTAATATATATTTTTATTTTATTGATTATGCCATTACAGTTGTCCCATCCCCCCCTTCATTCCCCTCCACCCTGCACACCCCTCCCCCACCATTCCCCCTTTAGTTCATGACCACGTGTTTCCAGTTCTTTAGATTCTATATTTCCCCTACTATTCTTGCGATCCCCCTATCCATTTTCTATCTGTCTATGCTACTTATTTTCTGCACCTTCTCCCCCCTTCTCCTTCTCCCACTCCCCTGTTGCTAACCCTCCATGTGATCTTCATTTCTATGGTTCTGCTCCTGATCTAGCTGTTCTCTTAGTTTGCTTTTGTTTTAGGTGTGGTTGTTAATAACTGTGAGTTTGCTGTCCTTTCACTGTTCATCTTTTTTATCTTACTTTTCTTAGGTAAGTCCCTTTAACATTTCATATAATAAGGGCTTGGTGATGATGAACTCCTTTAACTTGATCTTATCTGAGAAGCACTTTATTTGTCCTTCCATTCTAATTTTATTCTTCTGTAATTTTGCCACATGGTTTATGCCCTTTTATCCTATATTTGCTGAAAAGAAACAATAGCTTAACTCTCTCTTCTATAAAACTCAGTTGAAAATATAAACAAATATATGCATCATAACCTACTGTGAAATATCTTTCTTGACAACCAAATCTTATGACTGTCTTACATGGAGATCACCATTAATTAACATTTCCAATCTCCAATATTTCACATTTACAAGTTCTATCTTTTAAATCTTAAGTGCAGAAATTTAAAACTGTATCTCTGTCAAATGATATTTTACTTAACAACGATCAGTTCTGATTGGTTAGTATCTTTAATTTTTTTCAGTGACTTTTAATTATGAGGGATTTTTTAAAAATAATGTTTTATTAGAGTAATTGTAATTAAATAGAAAATAGAAAGTATTGAAAGATTTTATGTACAGATCTATCTATATTCTTTTGTATAGCCATATGTACATATCTATAAACAGATATGTTGTGTATATTAGATGTTAATTTTAATGATCAAATACAATTTCTCTTTATTTTGATATCTTTTAACTACCTTTTCTTAATGCATATTTTTAGAAAGTTTTTAAGTATAAATTTAATAAATTCACTTTCCCATTTCTTGGGAATTTTATGAAATTTAAGTCTCTTAAGATGGATTACTTTTCAATTTGTAGGTCATTTTTATAAATTAATGAGCCCTGTCTCATGTTATTTTTTACCAAAACCCTGAATAAAATTATTGAACATAGGAAATATACAGTGGTTAGTTATTGGTATTCTAAGTAAGGCAGAGGGAAAAGAGACAACTCTGATGCAGTGTGAGAAAGAGCTTGGAAAGTTTCCTAGAAAGAGAGTGAGCAGGGGTAGAAATCAAAGGGGTGGTAAGGCACAGCCAAGAAAATGAAACAGGAAAATGGCATCTTGCCACTGCTGGTTTACCCACGGACAACGCCGGTCTGAGGTGGAAGCCACAGGCCACCAATGTGCCCAGGTAGCATGAATGCATGAGTTTCGTTAGCTTAATGGAGAAATCACTGTCTTCTGAGATTTGCCGCTTTCAAATGCTTTTTGGCAGTACTGAATTAAGGAAGTCATTTGAGTAAGTTAACTATGCTGTGGTTTACAGAATATTGGATTTATTAGGCTTCGACAAGAGAAGATTTAATACTGTAGAGGAGCAGTGAATTGTTAACTGTGTATACAAGAACAGTGTGCCGTGCCTGAACTGCCCGCAGTAATACAAATGTTGCCTGGCCTGTGCTTGATGCACAGACAGCAATGAAGAATCCTTTCTCGAGGTTCAGCATACAAACACACCCATTTTTAAATAGGAAAACTGGGGAAGAACTGAAGATTTTTATCTTTCATGTGCCTTGGGGGTGTTTTAAGTGTTTGCTGATTTGTATGTAAAAAAAAAATACCAGTTTTTACATTTTCAAGTGTTAGGAGAATTCTTGCAATGGTGGGGAGACTGATCAGGAAACTAGTTTACCCCACCATTGGAGGTTGACGGCATCGAATTTTGAGGCATTTTATTTTCGTGTGTGAAGTAAAGGAGGTAGCTCAGAACGCATTGATGGGAATGCTGTTCCAAGATTAAAGGACAGCTATGTAGAAGTTGCCAAGAGCTGAGTGGGTGAACAGAGAATATGGAGCAGCTGGGCAAGACCTGGGAGAATCAAAGAAAACAGGCCCTTCTGTATAGGTAGACGAAAAGGCAGACACAGGATGGGGTCATGTGTAGCTCTAAAAGTAATAATAATTTTGAAGGTATTGGACAGAAAAAGGAAGATACAGTGGAGGTCATATTGGATTGACCAAAAAGTTTGTTTGTCTGTTTCATGAGATGGCTCTAATAGCACTTAGTTGTCTTTAACTTCATTCAAAATGATTTTGTTGGATTGTATTGTGACAGCTATCATATCAGAGATTAAAGAAACTTATCAAAATTGGTGAATTTTTGTGTAGCCAGTTTAATATTAAAGATGAAAGAAATGTGCAACAATTTGGGCATATTATGCTTTATTATTTCAAGAAAAGTAAAAATACAAATGAAACACAAAAATAAATTTGTGAAGTATGTGGAGAAGATGTTGTGACCGATGAAATGTGTCAGAAGTGGTTTGTGAAGTTCCATGCTGGAGATTTTTCTCTGGACAATGCTCCACAATCCAGTAGACCAGTTGAAGTTGATAGCAATCAGATAGTAACATTGAGAACATACAACATTATACCATGTGGGAGATAGCCAACCTACTCAAAATATCCAAATCAATAAAGTTATTGGTGAAAATTAAAAATGTCTTTTATTTTATGGAAAAAAACATGCATACTTTTTGGCTAATTCAATAGAATTTAATATGTTAGCCCATAAGCAACCGCAAGTAGTGTTTCCTGGTTAGAGGTGGAATTGGGGTTTTTCTGTGAAAGACTAGTGATATATAGACCTAAAGAATTTGGTAGAAAAAGAGAGAACCAGTAACTTAAACAGGTCTATAAACTACACATTATAGAGAGGATGCATTTTTTTAAGCCACAGTAACTTCACTAACTGTCAATAGGAAGAAAAACATCTAGCTAATTTGTTTTAAAAGCTTTCTCTCATTTAGGGAAATCCATACTCTTAGACAAAAGGCAGAAACAGCCAATGGGTCCTTTAATTCTGACCTATCACTTTATGTATAGTAAAAAGTAGGATGTACAAAGGTTTATCCCCTCCCTTTTTATTTCTTAATTTCAAAGTCAGACAGAGGTTAGTTGTCTGAGTACAACATGCAGAAGTAGGTGCCAGTTAAATCAGTTTGTACAACAAAGCTCTCAGAAGGGTGGATGAACTGCCATTCCTAAGCAGTCTTTTTGTGGTACTTTCTCCAAGGGTGAGAAATCATGTCAGAAAATTTGATCAGCTAGATTCATAGTGACATGAACTACTAAACTCGAAAGAATTCGTAAGAAGTAACTTTGTCCAATATTCTTAATTTCATGGTTAAGGAAAAAAGTGCTATATGAGATCTGTCCAATGTATAACGTAGGTAATTTTCAAGGAGTACCAGAACCCATTTTCTTCCCACTCTTAACCCAGTTTTCTTCTGTCAGGATTATTCCCTGAGAGAGAAAAAGCACATTATTGTGGAAGTTTTATCCAAATCTAGATCTATACTGTTAAAAGATAAACTGAGACACATTAAAAATGTCAAGAGTTTGAACAAAAATCTATTTGAGTCTAGCCACATCAAAATAGAAGTGGTTTGGAGCACACCATAGACAGCCAGGGGAAAGTCTCATATATAGAAGATACAGAAGCAAAGAAAGGAAATTGATTGGCTGGAGCAGGAAGCTCAGTAGATTATTTGTGATTGGTTGTCTTTAAATTTCAACTTATTTGGAAAGAAGGAAGTAAAACAGCCATTGTTTGCAAATGACATGATATATACATAGCAAACCCTAAAGACTCTACCAGAAAACTACTTGGCCTAATAAGTGAGTTTGGCAAGACAGCAGAATACAAAGTCAATATTCAGAAATCAAAGGCATTTTTGTACACTAACAATAAGACATCAGAAACAGAAATTGGGAAAAATTTCTATTTACTATAGCAACAAGGAAAATAAAATACCTAGAGAAAAACTTAACCAAGGAGGTAAAAGACCTGCACTCAGAAAACTACACAACACTGATGAAAGAAATTAAGGAAGACACAAATAAGTGGAAGCATATATAGTGTTTGTGGGTTAGAAGAATTAACAACACCAAAAAGTCAACCCTAGCAAAACAATCTATAGATTCAACACAACCCCTGAAAAAATATCAAAGACATATTTCATGGATATAGGGCAAATATTTCAAAAATTTGTATGGAACCATAAACAACCCAAATAGCCTCAATAATTTTGAGAAAGAGAAACAAAGAAGGAGGGATCACAATACCTGATATCAAGCCTTACTACAAGTCCACTGTAATCAAAATGGCCTGGTACTGACATAAAAACAGACACATAGATTAATGGAATAGAATAGAAAGCCCAGAAATAAACCCATGTCTCTATCGACAATCAACAGTTGACAAAGGGGGCAGCAGCATAACGTGGACTAAAAATAGCCTCTTCAACAAATGGTGTTGGGAGATCTGGAATGGTACATACAAAAAAATGAAACTCATCCACCAACTTACATCATACACAAAAATAACTCAAGATGAATAAAAGACTCAAATATAAGTTGTGACATCATAAAAGTCCTAGAGGAGAACATAGGCAGGAAAATTTCAGCCATCTCATGCAGCAGTATTTTCACTGATACATCCTTTAGGGCAAGGCATTTGAGGAAAGAATAAACTAATGGAACTACATCAAACTAAGAAGCTTCTGCATGGCTAAAGAAAACATCAACAAAATGAAAAGGGAACCAACTGTATGGGAAAACGTATCTGCCAGTGATACCTTGGACAAGTGTTTGAGCTACAAAATATATAAAGAACTCACACAACTCCACACCAGGAAGACAAACAATCCAATTAAAAAGTGGGCAAAGGACTTGAACAGACAATTCTCCAAGGAGGACATACAGAGGGTACATAGACATATGAAAGGATGCTCAGCATCAGTAGCCATCAGAGAGATGCTAATTAAAAACCACAATGAGATACCACTTCACACTGGTCAGGATGACCATCAATAAATCAAAAAACTAGTGCTGGGGAGGTTGTGAATAGAAGGGAACCCTAGTGCACTGTTGGTGGGAATTCAGACTGGTACAGCCACTGTGGAAAACAGTGTGGAGTTTCCTCAAAAACTAAAATGGATCTGCCCCTTGATCCAGTGATTCCACTACTGGGATTACACCATAGAAATCCTGAATCGCTAATTCAAAAGAACCTGTGCACCCCAGTGTTGATAGCAGCATTATTTACAATAGCCAAGTGCTGGAAACAACCTAAGTCCCCATCAGTAAATGAGTGGATCAAAAAACTATGGTGCATTTACACAATGGAATACTACTCAGCATAAGCAATAGGGAACTCCCACCTTTCATGGCAGCATGGATGGAACTGGAGAGCATTATGCTAAGTGAAGTAAGCCAGGCGGTAAAACACAAATACCATATGATCTCACCTACATGTGGAACCTAATCAATAAAACAAATGAGCAAAGTAGAACCAGAGACATGAAAATAAAGAACAAATTGACACTGACCAGAGGGCAGGGGGGAGGTGGATAATAGTGGAAGAAGGGGAATGGTCAAGTCAAAGAACATATATGAAGGACTCGTGGGCATAGACAGTGGGGTGGGGATTGACTGTGGGAGCAGGAGGATAAGCTGGGCAGGGGATAGCAATGAGGGAAAAATTGGGACAGATGTAATTGAACTACGATAAAAATAAATGGACAAAATAATAAAACAGGCAGACAAAATTTTGATTTCTTAACCTTCAGGCATTTTAGGTACAAGCTTTGGTTTGCACAAGTAAGCTACTATGACATCAGAGCCTCCTGAATTACTTTAGCAATATTCATTCTGCAAACTGATTGACCCTTAAAAATTACATAAAAGGAAAAATGAGTGGTACCTATACTCAGGTTGCTTCTGACCAAGAACGTATGTGATGATGGGAACAACTATAAGGAAAAGCAAGTAAATGCAAAGCTGAATATTTTGGGAATAAAAATACTGGGAAGATCCTCAGTAGGAAAAAAAGTATTGTGAGCCTGAAGCAACTCAGGAAGTCTTCCAAAGGAAAGGGTATTTTTAACTTAGTGGGCTCTTGGGGCATTACCAATGAAAGCCCTGGTGTTCCATTAGAGTAGAGATTCAGAGTCAACTGACATTCTGTGTAAGTCCGCCCTCCCACTGCCCATTCTTTCCCATCCAGAGTCAGATCAGCTCCCTGGGGAGCTGCCGAAGGATGCCTTTGTAGGGAAGCTTTTCCTTCATGATAAATCACTACCCAGGGAGAAATGGTGCCAATCCAGGAGGAAGAGCTTCCTGCCGATAAGCTATTTCAGATCTGGCATGCTGCATGCACTTAATAAACATCAAAGAAAAATAAGAGAAGATGCCCAGGAGAAACATTTCCTCTTTGTCTCCCTGTCCTTTTGAAGAAGGGCAGTCTAGTGTTGGCCTTCTCATTTTTCTAGAATCTACTGGTGTGGATTTCTCCTCTCACAGCTCGTGATGATTTACAACTAAATAGAATCTATAAAATTATTGATTGATTTTCAGACTGTTGCTACTTAACTGCTATTTCTTACTTATAATAACCCAATATCATAAGAAAATTCATCTCATTTAAATTTAAATCATAAGGTTTTTAAAGACACATGAGAACAGTGGGGAAGTATCAGTATTAGGAATTAACGAGAAGATCTTGAGTGCCTCCCTGTGCCATGCTTTGTGCTCTAATGATAAGGGTTCCTGATCTTCATTGAAATAAGGGTTTTAAGGCTTTGTTTATAAGCCCCCTTCTTAGCTAATTCTCTTAATTCTGGTCAGAGGTAGAGCCAGTCTCTGCTCTGTTTGTACTGAAAGATAAGTTTATCTTCTCAGATGTCAAAATAAGAGAAATCCCAACTGTTGTCTTTTTTCAGGAACAAAGAATCAATTCCTTAGGTTGCCTTCCCAGACTCTAAGTTTTACCATATAGAAATACATGGTCCTGCAGAATCCACTCTTCAGGGTTGACCTCAGATCCAGTCCTGGTTAGTCAGAAGACTAAATAAGTTCTTCACAGTCCTCTGTGGGATGCACAGAATTCTGTGTTACCCAAAGACCTATCTTAAGACAGTATTACAGGGAATGGCTCCAGACCTTAGAATCTCTGAATCTCCTCCTGGCAAAAGTCCCTCACATCAGTTGGCCTACACTAGAGAGTATTTGCTAGTTAATTGGTAAAAGCCAATGAGGCTGGTTTAACCATTAGGTGTAGCTTGACTCCTTCATGTTGCATTGAAAACTAGTATCTGGAGCTAGTTTCTCTTGATGGGCATTACTCTCTCGAATGCCATTCTATATTACTCTAGCTCCTTTCCACAGCTAAATGCAGAATTTTCTGCTGTTTAAAAGCCTAAGTGCCCTTTAGACCTCTCACTAGATTCCAATTTCTACTTGTCAGTTTTTTTCACAAAACAAACCAGACTGGCATGTTCTGAGTCCAGTGAACGATTACATTCTTCCCCTAGGTACTCTTTGGTAATTTATTCTTTAGGAGTTCCCACCTCCCTCTTCTCTTACAACGCACTGCTTTGTACACAGCATAGGATGTAACCACCCAGAGTACTGTTATGGTGATGGAACACTACTTTACTCATAAATTAACAATAGCAGCCCACCAGTGCAAACAGAACAAATTTATTTCCTTGTAAGTATATGAAACCTTGTCTAGTTCTATAGCTTTTTAATGCTCATATTGTGTCTTTTTAACTTGAACTTTTAGAGGTTAGGAATGTTCCATTCATTTATTCAACATTGGATGAATATCTGGTATGTTCCAGACATTATGCTAGGTGCTGGATATATAGAAAGGACCTATCCATGAAGAGCTCACCATCCAATGAGTTAAATGAGATACAGATAAACAATCAAAACACCATTATCACTGCGGTGATAGAGGAAGTACAAAATCCAGCAGTGGCCTGCAGGAGAGTGTGATTGATTTTGGCAGTATCCTTTAGAGGACCTAAAGTAATACTTTATGCTTACTAGGCTTACAAGAAATACTTATTGGTAATGATAATATGGCATAAGTAGAAATTCGGAGAAGGTAGAAAATAGCCTTTCTTAGAATTGAGATAAGACGTCAAGCTGTGTAATGGTAAGAATGTTGCTCAGTAATGGGTGGCTTTTATTATTAATACCGACAATCACATATTCGAGTTATAAATTGTGACCATTTATTGAGTACACATTATGTATTGGGCTCTGGGCTGTGTACTTTGCACCTGGCTCCTGAATCTTTACACAGTCCCTAGTGGTTGGGTATTTTTTTCCATTTTATGGGTGAAAAGGCAGAGCCTTAGTTGGAGAGTAAATAGCAGAACCAGAATTATAACCCTCTCTGTCTTCCACATTTCTCCACTTAAACACTCTAGTGTTATTATAAATAAGTCTAAATATTGGAGCTAAATATGTTGAAATATTTTTAAACAACTGTATATTTGAAACCAAAGCCTTAAGACCATTTTGACAATTGATGTAGTCATGATGTTCAATATTATCAATAGAAATAAGATGAATTTCTTAGAGAATAAAATATGTTCTTATTATTTATATATTTATATATCGTAGTATATAAAATAATAAATTGTATATAACAACACATAATATATAACATAAGTAATTTTAGAATTATTTTCTAGCAATGTAGAATGCTGAATATTTTAGTGAATTTGCATCCAGTACCCAAAGTTCTCTAGGCTTTACAAATTTTATAATGGTAAAGTGATAAAACATAAGACAAGTGTTTAAAATTAGAAACAGTGCTTGAGTTTTTAATGGAAAGTTTAAGAAAACGTTTCTTGGAAGTGTTTTCAGAGGCATTTCATCAGTCAAGATACACACTTCACTTTAAATTAAAATATTCATATTTCCATTTCCATTCTTCATTTATTTTTATAAATCTGTGATCAGGATTGTTCTAATAAAACTTGTCACACTTACAACTATTCACTGGGAACATAATCTAATTCTCAAAGGGTTAGGCTATAAACAAGGATTAGTGTCACTAAACACAATATGGTTTAAAATGAGTTACACATGTTTTAGACTTACAGTAAAGCATGTATTTAATAAAGAATTAAGCAAGTCTTGTATCCTGTTACTGTTTGATTACACTGCGAAGATTTCCTCTCTTTCTACACCCCTCTATTTTTTCCCAATTGCACATTAATATTATATTGCTCTGGTATGTATTGGCTTAATCAGAAAAGCATATGAACTAAAGCCAGCTGTGGGACTGCAGAGCATCTCAAAGATGCTATAAAGGGGACATAAACAAGACATTAGACCTCTTATTCTCTCTCTCTTTTATTGCCTAGCTCAGTGGCCTGTTTTATAGCCATGGTGCTCTGCCTGGCAGTCAATATTCTACCTGCAAGCTAGACTGATTCTCACGGAAGTAGAAAATCTCTGACTGTGGAGTCGTATGCAATAGAGCTCGTCTGTTTCACTGTTATTTTTCCCTGCCAGTCTTTCTCATATTCATTTTCCATCCTCTTTTTCCTCACCCTTCTCTGCAAGCACTCCTAAAGAAAGCATGTATGTGTTAGAGACCAAAAATTATGTGTATTAGGGATACAATGTGAGCACATTGGCATTTTGGGGATTTGACCTAGATAACCCAATGTATAAAACAGAGGGTCAGTTTTGAAAGTCATCCTCACAATTTGATCTTTGTTCATCTCTCTTCTCCCCTGCTTTTGAACTATTTCTTTCTCTCCCTTTCTTTTCCATAGTTTCTTGTCTTAGTTCCATTTCTCTCCTCTCTTTAAACACACCACAATATGGACATCTCTCCTTTTCACAAACTGATTGAATATCTGCTATGTGCCAGATACTGTATGTAACAAATACTCTGCTGGAACTACAGCAGTGAGCAAGGTAGGGTCAGTCAGTTCTCTGGAAGATTTGGGAAAATGTTTACTAAATAAGTATCCCACAAAGTATTGTCAGATTATGTTAGAGAAGAGTCTTTGACACAGTGCGTGTGTGTGTGTGTGTGTGTGTGAGTGTGTGACATAAGGGAGCCTAATCACAGCGTAACTCAGTCTAACGATGGGTCAGAAAATGCTTCCCTTCTCAAGTTACAATGTCTGATCTTGAATTTCTTCACAAATTGCACACTTGCGATCACTTTTCAGAATAAACTACCTTACTTTGTTTACAGAATTAGGAAGAGTCATTTACTTTTATTGCTATATTTTTCTTCTTATTATTGTCTATGTATTATTAATAGCCCCAAATCAATATATTTAATGAATACCAGCATCTACCTACCGCCAATTCTCTTAGAATTACTACATTAAACATAATTGCCTGTGAAAATCACCCAAAAAGGAAAAAAAGACCAGCTGTGAGGCGAGGCCTCCATTTTTTCAGGTAGCTTCCTTATTGCAGGTGAATATTTAAGTGGCTGATCTGCCTTATCACATACTGAATATCTGTGCTGCACAATTCTCTTCTCTTTGTGCCTGCTTCGTCTAGACTGCTTTTAACTGACTCTTGAGACCAAGATTCCATGACTCTTGGCAGAGTCCTACAATCATAGAGCTGAATGATATTCCCATGGAAGTTGAACAGTTAAAAGGAAAAAAAACCTGATTAGTGCTAGCTCTTCTTTTCCCTTATACTTTACCGACCTATAAGCTCCTACTTTGCCGTTTCCCATTGCCTTCATTTGGAATTAATGCATGTACTCAGATTCAAGTACTTCCATTTTTCCTCACAAATAGGCCTTTCTAAAATGTGACTGCATCGTTCTTTCTTTTTTTTCCTGACAATTGATTCACTTCCACATTTCCTGTGTGTAGTGACAGTCAGATATGTAAGCAAATGGCCAAACACAAACTGGACTGGTAGGCCTAGGGGTTTAGGAGATAGGACCTGAGATCTCCACTTCTGTCTGTCAGTAACTCAGTTTCTGCTTCAGTGAATTAGGAAACCATCGAGCGTTCAGCCTGATGCGACTACAGAGGGCAGCCAGTCCTGTCTTTTCATTTTAAGGAAGTGAAAACTGAAGCCCAGGGAGGTGGCTGGGAGTCATGGAGAGAATCAGTTCATCTTTCTTGGACTTACCCTCCTTCTCTGTAACCGGAGTGTTATTAGGTCATCTTTAAGGACTCCTTTCGCTCTAAAAGTTTATGATTTTAAACTCTGCACGAGACAGTCCAGATCCCAAGGGAACAAAGTACTGCCTCATGACATGTTCCGTCATTGCCACATAGAAGATTATGTCTTTGTCTACTTCTTTTTTCATTTCCTTTTCATTATTTTTATCAATTGAATTAATGCAATCTTTGGTAACTTAAACATGTTGTAGAGTTAAAGGGATATTTGTTGGATATTTGCAGTAACTTCCCTTCAATTATTCTTTTTCCTATTCTCATATTTTAGTAGGGCAACAAGTCTTAGAACCTCGTAGAGCTTAGAGCAGCAAGCCACAAGAGCTTGGATGGAGACAAAAACTCTTGCTCATAGTTTAAACCACAATAGTTTTAAGTTTTCATTAAAATTAATTTCTTCTCTTTCAGACTTACATGTTAGAAAAAATTCTAATACTCTATATAAGTATTTTAGAAACTTCAAATGCAATTTTCAAATGTATTTTCTTCAGCTATTAATGAAATAATAAAAATGATCTATTATTTTATATTATTTTATATTCTCCCCCTCAGCAATATAGAATGTGTATATGCACATATAAATAGACTGTATGTAATTCATACTCTATACATTTATATATAAAGAGAGTATATAGAGAGCTCTCTATAAAGTATATAGGTACTTATACATATGTATAAAATTAATATAGAATTTCAGATTATAATTTTCCAGTATATCATATCTATAAAAGATTAATTTCTCTTTAGCTTTTTGAAGCTTATTTTTTCACCTTAGGTGATATGTAGGATTATTGAACTTAGATTGCCTTTTGAAACAAACTTTATTTCAGTCATTCCTTTCCTCCCTCTGGATTTTGAAGGGAAGGCTTTGGTCTAGGGAACATCCTCTGGGCCATATACAACAGCAGGGGTTCCAACTGAGTCAGGGGCTAAGTGGGGGATAGTTTGTGCTGTATAACTAAGACCATATAATTGAATTTCTTGGGCTTGTTAGTTATTTTTTATTATTATCTATAAAGGTGTTGTGTTTACTTTCACCTTAGAGCCTGGAATAGTTTCCTTTTTTAAAAGAAATATTTATTTTTTTTACATGTACTTCTAAATCAACCATAGTTCTCAAAACCTACAGTTGTCTTTCCAGGGTTTTCTTCTCTGAATTTTGTACTGTGGTGAAAAATTCTATGTCATATTATTATTTAGCGATCTTGACACTTTTCTACCTTTAACCTCTGTAGTTTTTAGTATCTTTGCTTATTGCTATTGTCTTTCAATTTACCAAATTTTCTATAAACAAGATCACTTTAACATGCTAAGAGATTTAAAAAGGGCTGTTTCTTAACATTTTTTATATATTTTAGAATTAATTGATATATCCTATCTATCCTAATAGGTAGTTATAATTTAGTGATTAAGAGCTTTGGAACTAGACTAGCATTCAAATTCCAACTGAGAGACTACTAGCTGTATATCCTTCAGCAAGTTACCCTTCCTCAAAGAATCAGCTTCTTCACCTGTAAGATGGTGGTAATAATAGCTGATAATACGTTTGAGAGGTATTTGGCTGGTGTTTGGCACAGAGTAAGAGCACAGAGTAATAAATTTTGGTTGTTTTTATTATTAACCCAATAAGCTAGGCCTGGTAGGAATTATAATAAGCTATGTCAATTATTCAAGAGCTAGTTTGCGATTTCCCCTTAATAACAGTAACAGTAAGCTGAGGTATATTAATGTGTGTTTAGAATGGCATCCAGTATATCTTGAGCCAGTGTATATATGGAAACTGTATCTATAGTTGCTTCCACAGAGATATAAACAAGTTTTTGTACCCACAAAATTGCACTTATTTTTAGGGCACTGGTGTCAACAGCCACCTCTTCAAAGAAATTATTTCTTTTGATCCATTTAGTAACTTGATCCCAGCTGCATAAAAATAGACTTGCAGCATTTCATTTTTCTACAGACTGCTGATGGCTGCATTCCATAACTTAAGAAATCTGTCAAAAGGGAGCTTCTGAAACTCAGAAGCTTTTACAGAAACTTGTTGCATTTGCTGGCATTCAAACTAGAATTATTTGCAATTCACAAAACGTGGCTTTAAACAATATAGCTTCAAAATATGGAAGATGATTTTTAACTCTTCATGAGATAATGACCTTTACAATCTTTATAACATAAAAGTTACCATGTGATCAGTATAATCACGTAGCTGTAGGGTGACTTTAGTATTTTCTGTTCACTCAAATGGGGTCGGTCAATCACTCAAAGAATGAGAATGTGCTCAGGCATGTTATGTATTTATGGGTTTTGTAGTTTAATAGCAGCCATACCAAAAACAGTTACAGTAGTGAGTGCACTGACTGATTGGCAAAAACTCTCCAGCTCTTCCACTCACATCTCTAAGTCTATTTATAGACATTGGCATTTTTGTGTAGAATTTAGGCATTTTGTTATTATTATTTAACTTTAATCAGTGAACATATCAATCAAAAATAGAGAGACCAGGCAAGTAAAGAGTATCCAGATGAAATCTATAAACCACTTCTAACAATTATTTAATGGGCAAATATTGATTTATCTATTATCTCTTCTGTCTTTACCCTTCAACTGGATTATTTTGAAGCAAACCAAGGATACTGCTTTATTTACCTACAAGTACTCAATATAAGTGTTTAAAACATGTGAACTAAAAAATATATGACCACAATAACTCTGATGCTGTTTTGATGTTATTACTATAGCCAAGACCTAGAAATGTCTTGAATATGGTCCTTCCAGAATGTTTAACTCCCCCAGATTCTCGAAGAACAATTCACAACGTGTGCCTACGTTTTTTCAGTGCAAAACTCTCTAGAAAATGGAGTTCATTGACCCAGCATAGACTTGAGGATTAAGTGAAATCTCCCACATATCTAGATCTTTATCACTATTACCCTTAAATCTGTCTGCCAGTGAGAGTGTAAGGTCTAGGGAAGAATTTAATTTTCTTAGCCATTCAGCTGTCAGGAGTGGAAGAGGAAAACCAACAATTTCCATCCTGATCTCAGGGCCTTTATCTATCTAAACCTGAGGCAGAAAAAGACCTTCTACCTAACTCCTTAGGGTACCTTTTGGCTCACCAGGAACCAAGCAGAGGAGGATTTACCATAAGGAAGAGTATGTACTCAGGAGCCTTATTGACTACTTGAGTATACACTCATACTTGTTAAGATGTTATAGTAAAGATTCGAGGGTAATTAGATTAGTTGGATCCATTTGGTACAGTAGTATGCAGAGTTGTTGGGGGGTGCTAATAGATGTCTTCAAAACAGGAGGGGCTTGGCTCTTGAAATATGTAATTTGCAGTTGGAGTCACATAGAAGCAGATATGGTAAGAGATATTTCTGAAATGTATTTAGCTGTTGGTATTGTATCTTCACTGAGCATTTGGTAAAGTGGTGATCCTCATAACAAGTAGTGGGGGGAATGTTCATGTGGAAATCAATATATGAATGGGGAGAGGGACTGAATTTTTCATCTCGTCCATTTATTAAGTTTAAATCATTTGCATGATTGTTGCTTTGTTACTGAAGTTTGTGCTGTGAGTATACATTGCAAGAAATTTTACTTTCTGGAAATTTTAAACCATGTAAACTTAAAGAGATGTTTTCTAACTCTTGAAATGGAAAAGCTTTATGCTCTAAGTCATCCTTGCTCTATTCATTTTATAAATCTGAGAAGTTACATTCTTTGTTTCTGACTCAACCTGTGGGAAAAGTGCTAGATTTTTCATATAAGAGTATCTAAAATAAGAGCATGTAATGTGTCTCTTTTGGAAACTGTAACTGTTTTATTTATGTGAACATCATTACTATAAAATTTGGACAGGTAACTACTGGAGTTAGGTATGAATTGCCAAGGACATGTCTGCTATTCTGTTGCATTTCAAATGAGATATCTCAAAATTAAAAAAAAATGCAGTAACCCCCAATCTTCCCAGTTAGTAAAATAAATAGCAAAATACTGTGGTCCACCCTGACCAGGTGGCTCTGTTGGTTGAAGCATCATCCAGTACGCCAAAAGTTTACAGGCTTGATTCCTGGTTGGGGAACACACATAGGTTGCAAGTTCGATCTTTGATTGGGATGTTTATGGGAAGCAACCGATTAGTGTTTCTCTCTCATATGGATGTTTCTGTCTCTGCAAAATCAATAAAACATATTCTCAGGTGAGGAGTGAAAAAATGAAAAGAAAAAAGACTATGATCCTCCTGGCAGAAAAAAAGAAAAATAAAAAAGCAAAATACCCACCAGAAAGAACTAGGCATGGACTAGTCAGATAACAAGTGGATCATTGTTTTCAGTGTTGGGTTACATGCTTATTAGAGATTATTATTCTTTTAATATATAAAATATTAATTTTATTTTTTTAATTTTTAATTTTTTCATCACCATTTATCCCACCTATATTCTCTTCTACCTCCCCTCACACCCCTTTCCCTCTATGAGGTTTTCTTCTTTCCTTAACCTGTTTACCTTTTTTGCCCAATCTCCTAACCTCCCTCCCCTCCGACTGCTGTCAGTCTTTTCTCTGTGTGAGTCTCTTTCTGTTTTGTTAGTGCATTTTGTTTATTATCCTACATACGAGTAAAATCATATGGTACTTGTCTTTCTCTGACTGGCTTACTTCACTTAGCATAATGTTCTCCAGGTCCATCCACGCTGTCACAAAGGATAGGATTTTCCTTTTTTTTTTTACTTCCACATAGTAGTCACAGTATTTCATTTTATAAATATACCACAGGTTTTTTACCCACTTACAAACTGAAATATGCTTTTTTCAGCTCTAAATGTTAATGAGTCTAGAAAAGCAACCAGAGTACTGAGCAATCTTGGCTTTTCTGATCAAGGAAGAATAGGTTCAAGGGGATAGAACAGTCATTCTTGGTAAGTGAAAACGGGGCTTTTTCTGTTCTTTTCTTTTTTTGTGGTTCTGAAAGGCAGAACTTGACCTTGGTGAGAACGTATAGGGAGGAAAGTGTACAGAGTTAGTAATGCCTTAATAATAACGATTATAGCTTTGAGCCATGCTAATGTGAGAAATAGTAAATGATCAGTTATCTGAAGTTACCAGGTAAAGGTCGCATATTATTCATCAGAAATAGTATCTAAGCGTAACATTGGCTGGAAGTTTGGATTACATAACTTTCAACTCTTCCTTCTAAAAATGTTTTATAAATTACTGTTCCAACATTGGCTATCCCAGCTACATTGAGGAACACATTTTGAACCTGATAAAGTTAGGGATCCTTCCTATAAAAATCCAGATGCACACACACAATTTGCATACAATTTTAAAGGTTCTTAGTCCCTCAAAGCTTATTCATGGATCCCTGTAATATAATTAACTTTGAACTTCTTAGTAAATCATGGAACCCTCATAATTTAGGTGTAGTGATTAGAAATTTTCATGTATATAAATCCTTGTACTCTAAACATAATAAAATAAAATGACAAAGTGTTTGATTTTCTGTTAGAAAACAATTCTTGCATCTAACACCCATTCTCAGTAGGGGCAAATAGAAATGGAGAGCAGGGGTCTTCTCCCATTCCAAAAAATAATAATCATCCTGAAGAATACATGCAATAAAGTCTCATTTTCTTAGTGGTCTGGACATAAAAAATCATGTTTTTGAGTCTCATTTTTTAATTTTGACTTTTGGATATTTGTAGTAATGAAACAAGAGCACAGAAGGTTTGTGTGGGAGTTAGACCTGAGGGGAAGATGAGGAGTGCCTTTTGTAATAAACGCTAGTCAAGAAGCATGGGCGACTGGAGAATCTATTTTACAGCTCATTGACACTGTCCTTAATGGGCAGAGATCATTGCAGAGTCGATCCATGTGAAGTAATTATACATGCATACAAATGCAAACGTTTGTGCATATAGAAATCAAAATGATTTCCTTTCCATCAATTTTAGGAGGAGAAATAGGAATTAATACTTCCTTATTATGACAGTATACGTGTGTTTTATGGTAGTTGTTCCTGGAGTGGTCTATCTTCAATCCACACTGACTGTCTTTAGTAATTTCAAAATTTTATAGGGTTAATTTTCAAGTGTTAGCAAGAGTAGAGCAAAGGAATTAAGTAGAAAGGACTAAATGGAAACTGCGTTAGTAATTTTGAATTCTGGTCCATCATGGTAAGGGAGTTTTTTTAATAACCACATTCCCACTATGCCTCCCAACCATAAATACATCTTTTTTTCTGTTCCTCCTCCTCCTCCTATTGTTTAATCATAAACAATTATTTATAGTGCATTCTAGATAGTGCCTAGTGTTATAGGAAGAAATTAAGGAGGCACAAAGAACCACCTCACCTAAGCAGGACAAGAATCCTAAAGGCTATTACTATCTAATGGCAGACAGAGGACTTTCTGAGCAAATCAGTATTTCTTTGTTTCTCATAAACACATATGGGCTTGTAGAAGCATCGTCTTAACAGCAGCACCAGACATTTATGAGCACCTTCTCTGTGCAAGGCCCTAGGCTGGCAAATATTTCATATTTGGGAGCAGTAGTGTTGTTCATTCTCTTATTAGGAATGCAGGTTCCTGAACACATCCCCAGAAATGCAGTAAGTCTAGGGTGAAGTATGGTTTTAAATCATGGTTTCATGGGAAAGGGCTGTAAGAGGTGAGCAGTCTGCATTTTGAAAGGAACACTGCTTATAAAATGGAAAATCAGAGCCACATGCAATGTGGGTCCTACCTTAGTGCGGCTGCAGTACACCTAGAGACAATGTCTGCATTCAGAGTTGCAAAAACAATCCACAGTGGCTAAAACTTCATCAAATAAACGGTGCTGGAAATAAGTGAAGGAAGTAGGAGAGTGGACAAGGAAGGCTTTATAGAGGAGACAGAAACTGAACAGAGTCTTCAATAAATGGAATATATATGTTTTTTATCAGGAGGTATGTATATTTTTGCTTATTAACCATACCATTATTCATGTGATGCCTCCCTTCTGGCCTTTTATCGACATACGCTAATTTACTCAGCTCATACCATAACCTCTTATCCATTGTGATTCTATGATCTACCCCAACTGTCCTCTACTTCAATACCCAGAGATGAAGATTGTGATTGGTCTGCGTACTTTTAGGAAACATCGGAGCTTTTAGAAATGGGCAAGACAGGATGCTGGTCACCACTTCAAGCAGCAACTCCTGTGGAAACTATGGGTCAGTGGTTGTTTCGGTATTACCCACGATAGAAATGCTGATTAGCTTCAGACAGGTGGGTGTTTGAGACCATTGGTAATGTGATAGAGAGGAATTATCATCAGAAATCATAAAAAAAAATGAAACCTGGTTACTTTTTTCAGATTAAAAGTACATAAAATTACTGTGCATCAGTTTTATTAGAATAGAGAAGACATGTAACATCATGCTATTTTAATTTATTTGAGCCCATTTACTTGGAATTGTATAATTTGTTTAACTGCCTGTGAGATGTATCCGGGTAATTTTTCACAAAAAGATAAGAATACAACTCTAATTTGAGTACTGATAAAACTCTTTTTGCTCATGATCAAATAGAGTGAACAAAATAAACTTAGAAATCAATAATTTGGATGGTATAGTCCAATTGCAGAAGAGTCTAATAGGGAATACATAGAATATACATAATATGCAATAAGTGTGTTTTGTACATGCTCTATACCCTCTTGTCTGCAGTTGCTGTGATTTAGCACCTACCTTTTTTCTCAGATCATTATGATCTTGCACTTCTGTAATAATCAATGAAGTCTCTTCTCTTCCCCCATTTTAGATTCTTTGTTCTTAGACTTCCAAACTGGTGGCCATGTATTCTTCAATTTTTAGAATTATTTTATTTGTTTTATATATGTTATGGTACTCCCCACCCCACCCCTTCCTGATAAACATGGAATTACTTTCCCCAAAGTTAAAGGTTTGTGATTGAAACTATGTAAGATGATAAACATGAGTCTGCTTTCTGTGGATAGTTATCTAGCTCCACAAGGAGGTTACTTGGGGTGAGTTGCTTGCCCAGCCAGAGTACACCCAGATACATCACAGGTGGTCTTTATGTTCCTTCCCTACAACTCTTACATAGGGACATACATTCATTTCTTTGGCTGACAATTTGACTTAAAGCTGTTTATTACTTTTCACACACTGTAGAGATATCCACAGGCAACATCTCAGGACAGGGGTATAACCAGAAATTACCTTGTGGAAATGCAGATTAGTCCTGAATCCTCACTTTCTAACAGGTTCTTTGTGGAACCTTTATTGATGTTCAGTGCTAATATCTGCTTTCCTATTAATCTGTCTCCAACTATTGGTCTTTCCTCCAGTTACAAAACCATTAAAGGGTAACCCTTTTTTCCTTCTCTATGAAAACCCTTCCAGTATTTGAAGATGTCTATAATATCTCCTTAGTGTCTGCCACTCCTGACTGAATACGGCCCTCTGAGCAGGAGGTTACTCTCATGTTTGTCAGTGCATCTTAAATCAGAGCACTGTGTATGTTAAACCATACCTGATAGGTGTCTTAGATAAAGTTCAGAAAAATGAACTGTATATTAGAATTCAATTCATATAAATATATGTGCATTTTTATTTTATTTATTTATCTTTAGAGGGGAAGGCAAGGAGAGAGGGAGAGAAATATCAATGTATGGTTGCCTCTCATGTGTCCCCTGCTGGGAACTGGCCTGAAACCCAGGCATGTGCCCTGACTGGGAATCGAACCACGATCCTTTGGTCCGCAGGCCCGCACTCAATCCACTGAGCTACACCAGCCAGGGCTATATGTGCATATTTTAACAGTTGCATCAAACTGTTGTCTTTTATTACATTTTTCTTTTCAGTGAAAATCTCCTGGTTCTGTTTTGCACTGAGGGCAAGAGAAGCAGGTCTCCCACCCTGTGCTTATGTTATTGATCTTCTCAAACCTACATGTAGGATTTTATGTTTACACTTGTTAATTTTTTCTGCTCTAAAGCATACAGAGTCTTATGAAGAGGATGCCCTGGCAGTTAAAAATGTGTTTCATGAGCTGTAAAATATATTTTTTTTAATTTTACTCCTCTGGGGCCTCTGGAGTTTTCCTAGTAATTTTTATTTTCATTTGCATGAACAACATGCATGTGGAAAAAAAAAACAAGTCCAACTTTAAATTGTTATCTGGGCCTTTGAGGAAGGACTGCAGAAAGCAATGATAAAGACATCCTTTGGTAGGCAAGACTACTATTGATCTTATGCCACAGTGGTTTTTCTGGCTGCCCAAGTCAACAACTTGTTGCTAATATGCATTTAATCATGGTGTGGTACCCAAGAGTTAGGGCAATTGAAACTCTTTAGACAGGTAATTGCATGTGTACATCAAAGTTAATAGTGGCCTTGCAGAATGACAGAATATTAAATGCAAGGGAATTGTTTAGATCAATATTTGTTCCTTAAAAACTTCACAAACAGCTCTTGCCAAATAGGTGGTAAGCACCTGGTCAATAAGCATGTCTGAGTTGTACACACTGCTGCTTTGAAATGAAGTATGAAACTTACTCAAAGGCATCTTCTTCTTTAAGGGCCTCAGGTAGTCTTAGTTTCCAATTATTATCTTTAATTGGACACCTGTATTAAGGCAATTAACTTTGTTAAATGCATGTGGTTCTGAAGGAACCCAGAGCATATCCTGACTCTTGAAAATCTCAGCTCTGGGGCAATGTTATCTACTTTCTTTAAGGGTAAATGTGTCCCCTGAGCCCAGAGTGGCTGACTTACTTACTTGAGTAATCATCCTTCAAAACTTAGTTATATATTAGGTATGTATTTAGCTTCCAAAGGCTGATAACATGACTGGTGTTGGGTTAAGCAGAAGGTAGTTTTGTTTTTATTTTTATTTTTTAATATATTTCATTGATTATGCCATTACACTTGTCCCATAGTATTATTTTTAAATTTAACAGGAAATTTTGAGGTAGATGATACAGGGCTAGTGTAACTACACAAGAGAACATTAGGTATTTAGGGTCTTTCTGTCTTCTTACTTTACCGTCCATAGAGTGTGTTGGAATGTGTGGTCTCACAATATGTATCTCCCATTGGCATTGACTGAATTTTGGGCAGAAAGGGTAAGGTTTGCAGCAAAGGGGCAGAAGGAGCATGCTGTCCAAATCTGCCTTTTTAAAAAAGAAACCTTTTCCAGTGACTTCCATTTACATTTCTTTAAGAATAACTGGATCACAAGGGCACTCTGAGTTTAAAGAAGTTTGAAAAAGCCACCCAAACCACTTTATTCAATACTCCTCAATAATAATAATGAATAATAGTTATAATAATAATAGGTTTGATTTATTGGGGAAAAGGCAGAATAGTTATTGAATACAAAACTAGAAGTATCTGTCACAACTGCCTTTTTAGATTGATAGCTTGACCTATTAACCAAGGACTGAGGTGACCCCCCAAAAAAAATTCAACTGAGCAGTCAAGGATTTTTTTTAAATTATATTTTATTAATTATGCTATTATACTTGTCTCAATTTTTTCTGCTTTGCTCCTCTCCACCCAGCACCACCCCCCATTTATCAGGCAATCCCCACACCATTTTTCATGTCCATGGGTCATGTGTGTAAGTTCTTTGGTTATACCATTTCCTATACCATACTCAACACACCATGGCTATTTTGTAATTACTTATTTGTACATCTCAACCCCCTCACCCATTCCCTCACACTCACTTCCCATCTGGCAGCCATCAAAACAGTCTCTGTATTCATGCTTCTATCTCTGTCTGTTCTTATTTGCTTAGTTTGTTTTTTAGATTCCATTGTTGATAGATACATATTTCTGCCATTTTATTGTTCATAGTTTTGATCTTATTTTTCTTAAATAAGTGCCTTTAACATTTTATATAATGATGGTTTGGTGATGATGAACTCCTTTAGTTTCTCTTGTCTGGAAAGCTCTTTATCTACCTTTTAATTCTAAATGATATCTTTGCTGGGTAAAGCAATCTTGGCTGTATGTCCCACTTTTCATGAGTTCAAATATTTCTTGCCCATTTCTTCTAGCCTGCAAAGTTTCTTTTGGGAAATCAGTTGACATTCTTATGGAAACTTCCCTGTATATAATTAACTCCTTTTCTCTTGTCGCTTTTAAGATTCTCTCTTTACCTTTAACCTTTGGTATTTTAATTGTGATGTGGCTTGAAGCAGGCCTCTTTGTATTCATCTTGTTTGGGATTCTCTGTATTTCCTGGACTTGTATGTCTATTTCCCTCACAAATTAGGCAAGTTTTCTTTCACTATTTTTTTTCAAATAGATTTCCAGTTTCTTGCTCTTTCTCTTCTCCTTCTGGCACCCCTATTATGAGAATGTTAGAGTGCTTGAAGTTGTCCCAGAGGCTGCTTACACTGTCCTTGGGTTTTTTTGATTCTTATTTCTTCTTGTTGTTCTGATTGGTTGGTTGTTTTTTTGCTACCTTATCTTCCAAATCATTGATTAATTCTCAGCATCATCCACTATACTGTTGTTTCCCTGTAAATTGTTCTTTAATTCAATTAGTGTAGCCCTCATTTATGATTGTATCTTTTTTATGCTGTTGAGGTCCTCACTAAGTTACTTGAGCGTCCTTATAACCAGTGTTTTGAACTGTGCTTCTGATAAATTTTTTATCTCCATTTTGTTTAGTCCTTTTTCTGGTCTGTTCTTTCATTTGCACCATGTTTCTTTGTCTCCTCAATTTGTCAGCCTCCTTTTGTTTGTTTCTGTGTATTAGGTAGAGCTGCTATGATTCCCTGTCTTGGTAGTATGGCCTAATGTATAGTATCCTATAGGGTCCAGTGGCACAGCATGCCCTATCACCCAAGTTGGATACTCAAGGTGTGTTGTTTATGTGGGCTGAGTACACACACCCTCCTCTTGTAGTTCATCCTTAGTTGTTGTTGTCCAATCAATGGGAGGGATTTACCCAGGCCAATCAGCTGCAAGGATTGGCTGGGACCACTTAGCACCAATCTCCACCCTCCACGGAGGATCAGCTGTGCAGGGAAAGGGTGGGGGTGCTTCACTGTGGTCTGTAACTGTCCACTGGGTGTGCAGGCTCTGGAGTTTCCTTGGTGGTACAGGCCATGCTCACCCCTCACCTGTGTTCTTCCCAGGGCCACCCTTCAGGTTTTATGGCTGCTACTTGTGCTGGGTTTGGACATTCCTTGGCGAATCCAAGCTGTGAATAGAGGCTGGTTACTGGTAGTGCCCTGCATGGGGCCACTTAGCAAGAGGTATGGGGTCCAGGATCTTACTGAGGCCAGCTGTTGCTTATTTGATAGGATTTAAGAAGTTATGAAACATAATCCAAGGCCAGCCATTCATATGGGTAAGTCTCTGTGAACAGTTTGGGTGGGCCTGTAAGTTGAATGGGACAGAGTCTCAGGGACCTCTAGGGCAGAGCAAACAGCATTAGCCAGGTTGATGGAATCTCAGATATGGCACCTGCCTGCTGGCTCTGTGACTCTTTGTGGGGAGGGCTCAGAAAAGGGGCAATGGCCTGAGCCCTCCTTTCTGTCTGGGAGAAAGCTGTCCCCCCAGTTCTCTTCGTGAGTACAGGCACTTCAGTTCCTCCCTTTATGCTACTGGTGCCTTTCAAGCTGCTATAGCTCAGAGGGAGTGAGTCTGAGTAAGTCCATGCATGGGTCCTTTAAGGGGAAGTGCTTGGGAGTCTAACAATATCTTCCATGGACTGAATCCCTACTGGTTTTTGTAGCCAGAAGTCATGGGGACTTATCTTCCCAGTACTGGAACCCTGGTCTGGGGGGGGGGTGGCTTGTGTGGGGCTGAGGCTCTTAATCCCCAAGATATCCATTTCTAATTTATCCAACATACATGGATGTAGGACCAGCCCATTCTATATCTCCATGCCTCCTACCAGTCTGGATGGATGTAGTTTCTTTAATTCTGTTGTTGTCAGACTTCCATTCAACTCAATTTCTAACACCTCTAAGTAATGATTCTTTAATATTTTCACTGTAATTTTGATGTGGTTGTGCAAAGAGGCAAGCCATATTCACCTATGCCACCACCTTGACTGGAAGTCTTAGTCACTGGTTTTTAAAATGCATCTTGTTATTCCTATGTAGATACCCCTTAGTAAGTCATTGGAAGCTATTGAATTCTTTAGTACCAGTTCTGAGTCTTCTTACAAATCATATTTTTATACTATTTTATATGGGGTATCACAGCATAGTTTTCATTCTTTGACCTGTCAGCAATCCAACTCTTGATTTTTTTAATTCTCAGTCTTGGAAACCCATTGAATTCAAACTATGTTTGCTCAACTAACCTTTTTTTATTATTTTATTATTGGATTAAGGAATTTACACTGGGTGGAAATGATATCAACCATTGCTTCAAAGCTGGCTTATTTCAGCCATACTTTGGAGACAACTTTTCCCGCAAGTCCCCCCATCTGTCATGGATGAAAGTAAACAAGACTGAGACATGATCTGCTTGGGGAGGAGAGGTGGCCAGTTTCTCCAAGGAAAAAGGCCTTGAGCAGTGGCCAGTTTCTCAGGAGAAAAAGGCCTCGAGCCCCCTCCTTCAGGGGCTTTTATTGGGTTGTAATACACAGGAATACAGGGCAGCAAGGATCAAACAGTAGATAACATTTCAAAGAAATCTGAGGGCTTAGTCTGAGTCAGAGTCTGTCAAGAAGAGAGTTTTGCAGAAACTTTAGGGTTTCCTGCTTGAACCCTTAACATATAAATTAAAGCACTCTTAGCAGAGCAGATTTCACAGGTTTTTCAGGAATTCTTTGTGATGCCAGATTTTTTCCCCTGGACATGCTCTAGCAAGGCAAGGAGCTGCACCCTTCCCCATCAGGTATTCAGACTTCAGAGGATTAGAGCCAGGAAATGCTTCTCCCAGAGGACTTGGGCTATGTCACATAGCTGGGGGGCAAGAGTTCATTGCTCACTCTTTGTTGCAGCCCTCTGAGTCCTTCCAGATGGCCTCCCAAGTGGTCGAGTCTGGCTTAGGTTGCTCCCCGTTGTGAGCAGACTTACCCATCATGGACTGCTGACCATGCTTTGGGGGTAGGGAGGAAACTGAGGCAGTGTTTGCTACCAGAGACAAGCTTTGTCTACTTTGTGGCTCACATTCTGGAAGTCACTCACTCATCCTTAGCCGTGGGAGGTAGTTACAATTCCTGAAACCAGGCAGAGCGGTCCATAACACCATACTGAACAACTTTGAACTTATTCTAAGATTATTTGGTTTTAACAGTCAAATTTTATTCTACTGGGTTGCAGATCTGTATTCTTCTAATTTTGTTTCCGTGTATCGTCTTCTCATTTTCTTGAATTTTCACAAATAATTTTCTACTTTGTGCAATAGATTACTCTACCATGTTTAGAGACTATTACTCCAGTTATTTCCTATATGCAACAGGAAATATCCACCATGTTAATATACTGGTTTTCTTTCTCTCAATGTCTCTATAGGCCATGGAGTTAAAAAAGCCTTAATATCATCACTGTTTTGACAAACTGGGAAAAAAGTACAATTAAAATAAAAGATGGAGCTTTATCCACTAATCAACCACTGTAGTTCAGTTACAGTTAACAGTGTGAAGGGCAGGACTCTAGACAGATAAAACCAGACAACTGAGGAATAAGTTGGAACAAATTATTAGATCCTGTCACAACCTTCTTATTTAGCAATGGGGACTTTTAGTTCTTAATTACATGACATAGCAAATATGCAATTTTGTTAAACATGAGTCACATAACAAAAAACCTAAAAAAGTGGTCTGTGAAAAAAGGCTCATGATTTCCCCCACCCACATTTTATACATGCAGAAACGATTTGCCTTATTGTTTAAGAGTATGAGTTTTCTTTTCCTGAATATAAATACACTTTCAATTGATTAGGATTTTCAGACGGATATTCCACAGCAGTTTTAAGCTACAGATTTTCTCAAATCTGAATGTAATACTGACTGATGGCATTAGTTAATACTGTTGTGAACCTAAAAAGTAAGGCATATATTTGCTGAAATTTACATAGTTTTCAATTTTCTAATGCTAGCAAATATAAGTTGCTTCAAAATAAGAATCGCTTACATGTTTCCTAAAATAAAAAGGAAGAAAGGCTCCTATAAGCAGTTCAGATTTTAACTTGTTGAGCTAATTAGCTTTGCTTGTGTGGCCATTCTGCTTTGTGTTGTTCTCCCCCATTCCCTCCTGCCCCTCGTGCTGTGTAAAGGCTTGCTCCAAGTAGTCCAGCACAAAGGAGAGGTGCTTTTTTTTTCTTAATTTTAATCTCTTCCATTGGGTGGCTGAGAGGGTATGTGTTTGGGGGTCTCATGCAGTTTCTCTCGAGACTCTTTATGTAAATAGAAGAAAATCAGTATTACATAAAGAAATAATGAAAACTGATTTCACAGTACAAAAGAGGGTACTGTCTAATCCCTCAAGGAGGAAATTGCTTTTCTTCATGATCCACTGCTTTTGTACTGTTTTTGGCTGCTTCTGATGAAGGAGGAAGGGCCCACCTTTGCTCTTCTTCTACCATGTCTGTTTTCTTGGCTCTGTAAAATTTGGCAACAAATAATAGTTGAAGTGAGCAAACTTAAATAATAGTAAAATACATGACCGATATGATCTTCAAGTCTCAACTGGACAACTCTGGTTATACTGAAGCAGAAGATAATTTACATGGGGACCTGAAATGACAAATCAAAAATCTGGCATAGTGTAGTAATGAGAATGTGACTTATTTGTCATTCTTTGATATGTTGCTGTAAATGTGAGATGGGATAGGACAGCACATTCTCCAAAATTGGTGATTTTTTTGGAGGTAGACAGGTTTTTCTGTGAGAAGTTTTAATTTTTTTCTTTGGCAAATGACAGATCAAAATAGTCTCAATATGAAGGGATACTAATTGTATTTGCAGTTAATCTTCTATTAGTCATGAAAGTTTCCATTTTTTCAGCACAATTTAAGCTGGTGTTTGCTGTGCTATGAAGTAGCATTATTTTAAAGCAAACCACAGTGCACTGGACCAAAACGGTTTCATTCTAAATATTTGGCTCCACATTTTATTAATGAGTAAAATTTTACTTTGCACATAAAATTAAAAACTTTCCTTGTCCTGAAAAATTAGAAAAGCAAATCTAGTTTACATTATTTAAAAGTACTGGTCAGTGAGACACTTACTTCTTCTCTCCATTTGTATATAAAATATTAAGCCTAGAAATGTTTATTGTATCTCTTTGATTATGTACCTAGAGCAATCTAAGGGTAAACCTGCTCAGTGGAACATAATATATGAATCAATCATCAGGTATGCATTTAAAAAATCATCAGATGTACTTTGTTTCAATACCTGTCATGTGTTAAATATTGAGGACCACACCATATGCCTAATGAAAGCTTCATTAGGAAAATATTAGTGGAGTAATTTACTTCCTGTGTGGTTTATTTTATTTAGAATACAATCAGGTAAGTTTATTAGTTTGCAGATATAATGTTTTCTACTGTAACTCAGTACAACCATGAACAATTCCACAGAGGTCTACAGATCTACTAAGACCTGTCAAGATAAGCACACAGTTCTCTGGGGGAATCATCACAGCAATAGAACAGACAAAATCTGGGGAGAATAATTCTTTCTTGAAAGAAAAGAAAGGCAAAAACAAACAAACAAAAACCCTCACTGATTAATGATTTTTCAAAATGCCTTAGGGGTAAAATAATTCTTATACAAGTATCAAAAAATATAATCTATTTTTAAGAATAAATGTCTTTGAACATAAGTATTCATTTTGATATATTCTAAGAGATTTGAACTATGCAAAATGATCACACAATTTGAATTAAGCCCCTGAAAGTTCTTCTGACACCTGGAGCTTAATCTTCATGTATCCATCCCAGAACAAATGTATTAGATTATAAGTTTTGCTATAGGGATAGTATTTGAATGGTTATACTTAAAATGGTGCCAGTATTTCCATTATAAAACACTATTTTCAAGGATTTATAAGTTTGCTCTAAATGTTTGCTCTGCAATTCAACTGGGCAGCAAGCATTTTTGATATTTTTTTCTTTTACACAGTACGAGAAAGACATCTGTTTACAACCTGAGTAGAAAAATACGACAATGAATTTTATTACTCTTCATAACCATTTTTTCACATTCAGATTAATGTTCACCCAAAATTTATTATATATTTTAGGCACTGAAAGAACCAAGTAAACAGCGTCAAGAATAAGTCGAAGAGGGTTTGGTTCCTTTGTTTGTTGGTTTGGGTTGGTTGTTTGAAATTCCTAAACACAGACATATCCTTAACTCTAGTCACTTTGATATTTTATTAATTCAGCGCAATAGTAATGTGAATGTGTTAATATATACCTTGGGTATTTTTAAAAGATATTTGTTAATAGTCTTTACTTGAGAAAGCAGCAATTAATTGACAACTCAGAACATTTTCCAACAGAGAGAGATGTGGTAAAATTGGGTAGAATAATGAGTGGGAAATGAAGAGCAAGGAAGGAGAAAAGATAGTTTTTATAGAAGGAATAATATGAACAATGGCAAAGACATAAAGGGGTGTATAATTTCTAAGAAAAAGAGAAGTTCATGTGGCTGGAGGCTGGGAAGTTTTAGGGCAAGTGGAAGAGGTCCAGATGAAGATAGAGAAAACAAGACGGGCAGCACAGAAGCCAGTGTTGAAGGGATTAATTTGCTGTGCTAAGGAACTTTGACTTTACATGAAAATCAGGTCTTTGTAGTGGGACAGTCACAGTAACTTAACTCTAGTACTAACATCAAACTAGAATTCTGACAAAAATGTGTAATCTGATATATTTGTCCTGAATTGGATAGGGATTAGATTATAGACCCTAGATAAACCTATTCGGAGATTTGATTCAGATTACATAATGAAATCCCTTTCAATGCATTCAAGTGGCATTATGTTCTAGAACATACATTGGTAAAGAAAGTTCAAATCGGTGTATGTTCTAAGTGTTTAGGCATTCAAGAAATAGAACTCATATGCATGATTTCTGATTCCTAATTTAAATATCTGTATTTCCTGGGGAATGTGAAAATTATGTCTTTTTTTTTATCACCCTGAACTTGGCTTATGGTTGTCCTTCCATTCACAATGTTTATTTTTTTCTGTTGTCCTGGGCATGTATAATAGAGTATGCTGGTGCACAAAGGTGGTATAACAGGTGCATGCATCTTAGCTTGTCAGTTTATGGCACTGATCCTTCCTGTAGTTGATGCTGATCAGACTAGAGGCCTGATACAGCAAAACCTGAAAGAGGTTTGTTTTGTTTTGTTTTGTGTTGTGTTGTTTTATTTGTTTATGTTGACTATTTGAATAGCCAGTGTTAGGTTTTATATGGAAACAAGCATTCTCATTGATTCTGATTTATTTTCTCTATACCTAAGAAAAATCACAAGGAGAGGAATAATTCATTCTAAAAAATAAGTAAAAAAGCATATGGGTGTGTGTGGGTACATGTAGTCTGCCCAGAAGGTATCCAGCCTCATAATGTGAAAAATAGAGACACTTACTGAAGAAGATATAAGCTACAAGAAACATTGTGCATAGAACAATGGTGCCTCAGTCCACTTCAAAGTAGGCCCCTTGGGACTTCACACAGTTCTCCTAGTTGCCATCAGCTGTGCCATTGTATTTTCCTGAATTATTGATGGTCCAATATCTTTCCTTTTCAAAGGTGATTTTAGTTTTGGAAAAAGCCAGAAGTCAGAGGGTGGCAAATCTAGGCTGTAGTGGTGCTGAATCACCTGAATGATTTAATGTTTCTCAAAAAAACTCTGCACGAGACATGATGCATGAGTGGGTGTGTTGTGATGATGTAGCTGCTGGTCACCCGTTGCCCAGAGCTGTGGCCTTCTGATCATCTGAATAGTTTCCACAGAGGAATCTACGAGCTTAATGCAAAATTTCATGAAGATTTGTTGCAGTACTCATTCAGTCATTTTGAATGTGATGGCCACACAGTACACATGCTCACTCAAAAGTGTCAACAGCTCCCACTGACTAGTACAGTGAAATCATCATTCATGCAGATGCATTCCAGTCCACTATCCTTGTGCAAACTGTTCTTGTTATATTAATAGTGGTTGGACTTGTTTCTGGTCAGACTATATATATATATACAACACACATATATGTATACACACATATGCATGTATGTGTCTATGTGTGTGTGCATACACACATACTGTAGCAGACACTATTATAAATGTTTGATATGTATCAACTCATTTAATCCTCAAGAACCCCACATCAACTCCTTTTACAGATGGGAAAACTGAGTTAAATAGTCTGCCCAAGGCCACATGGCCACCAGGTTCCTAGAGTCAGACTAGAATAGTAGTATAATGCCCCTAGCCACTAGCCAGGCTGACCAATGAAGAGCTCAAATAAAAAAAAAGTGGGAAGGAAAAGAAAATAACTTTTTTTTGAGCAAAGGGAATTTATAGTTGCATGGTGTGAGATAAGGACATGTAAGCTGATATGGTATACATGTTGAAGCATTTAAAACATTTTTTAAAGAAGAGATCTGGGAACAGTACTGTTGTCTATGCTAAGCATACTGCTAAGGAGGTGTGAGCACTGGTGAGGAGCTTAATTAGAAATCTCTCCCTGTATTGGTAATAAAACCTGCGTCAAAGACTTTGACATTCAGGAAGAGCAGTGGTTCTAAAACTCTGGTTTCCCTGGGCAAGCAGTATGAGCATCACCTGGGAACCTGTTAAAAATGCAAATTATGTAACAGGCCTTTGTACAGATCTGGGGAATCAAAAGCAATGCAATCTCTGATTTAGCAAGCCCTTCTAGTGATTCTCAGGCACACTAAAGTTTGGGCACCACGGATTTAGAGAAACTGAAATGAAACTAAGTAGTTATTGGGGAGATGGTCAAATGTCACTACGGGCTGACTGAGGAGGGTTTAGAATATGGCTAAATTAAAAATTACAGTACAGCTCCGTATCATTACACCTTTAGTACCCACCTAACATGTGTGCATATGAATAAATGACAATCACTTATATTTATTTAGTGCTTAATATATTTTAGAAACTGTGTCAATTTCATTATGAGTAGTGTTATAACTATATTACAGATGAGGAAATTGGGGCAAGGGGCTATTTAACCCAATGTCACTGGTCACATATTCTCCCACTATGTTGTGAACACATTCAAATCAAAAGAGTAGAACCTGTACAAGAGTTTGCCAGCAACACAGTTTTGGCTTAAATAATTGAACAAGGAATATAGGATGACAGGGATTGAAAGATGGCTTATGGTTGGTTGCTGACCAAACAGTGACCACAACACTTAAAGATGTAGTTACAGAGACATCTCTATGACACTTTCTTGGTGCTTAGACAGGTAGGACATCATAAATGAACATTTTATATAAAAAAGATACGAGGAAAGATAGAGACCATGAAATACTGCAGTCCTAAACACAGCTAACCTTGATTCAATAAATCTGTTCATGTTTCACAAGTCAAACTGTACACCCAGGCTTTAATTTCACTTGAGCAAGTTGGATATCACACCGGCTCCAGTTGGGTTCTCGATACTCCTTCTCATTGTTGTATCAGTTCTAGGCAATAGCTAAACTGACTGAATTCACCAAACTAGACCCATGACTGGATCATGGGTGGCAGGAGATGAAAGTGCACTACAGATAAGTAAACACCTCATAAATAAATCTGGCTTTTTGGCAACATTATTACTTCTGTAGGCCTTAAGTTTATCATCTGAATAATAAAGAGATTGCACTATAATATCTCCAGGGAAGCTTTCAGCATCCGCTTTTTTTTCTTTATCGTGTGTGTGTGTGTGTGTGTGTGTGTGTGTGCGTGCGTGCATTTTACTCAATACTCTGGCTCTTCCAGTCTGATCTTTTCTCAGGATACCCTCAGGGATCTGCTGGGAACCCAGAAAGGTAACAGGATCAGAGGTTTATCTTTACAACTTCATGGATGACACTCTGTCCTGAGTCTCTTGCTCCTTCCTTTCTTTCCATCCCAGTTCAGAGTGTGGATAGATGAATAGGTGAGGTCTGCTTGCCTTTCTCTTGGTGCCGACACTAGGAGAATTGAGAAATACAAGACTGGCACGCTCTTTGTTTTTAATTTTTAAAAAAATTGGTGCTGCTTGGTGTTTTTTAATTCTAATTGGTGGGTTTTAATATACTTCCCTTCTGCTGCTTTTAGTATCTACTTTTTATTTAAAAAGCTTAATACTGAGCTGTAAGAATGTCCAATTATGTTTAAGGAAAACATGAAAAGGTTGAAAGTGTCCGCCTGACAACCATCCTGTTTCTCGAGACAGAAGGGATGATTTTTTGGAATATGAAAAACTAATTTGAAATGGCCTGTTCTTTTCCATTTCTCCCCACCCTCCCCCTTCCATTCCTTCTCCTCTCTCATTCCATTTCTTTGTTTGACCCCTCTGCCTTCAAACCCATCTCCCATTTCTTAGCACTGTTGTCTGACTTAGGCTACCTGCCTTCTTATTCATCATAAATCAACTGTGAATGGACCTAGGGCGATTTATGATGCACAGCTATCTGGTTCTTCTGGTAGATTTCAGCAGCCACAGTTGTTAGAGGCAGATAAGGGTTAACTACTATTTCAAGAATTTATACAAGTACAGGTCATGGTGAATGTAAGGTACAGACCAACTTCTGCTACAAAATCAGACATTTAATTAAGTAGGTGCAAAATCTGATAGCCTGCTCTGGAAGCTTGGTGAAGTTCCAGCTCTTGGTTCTTTTGGGTGCTTGAAAAATGATTTTCGAAAAAGGTTTTCATGAAGCAAAAGTGGCAGTATTTCAGTGGTGGCATCGGCTCATCAACTGTCAGAAGTAGGTGACTAGGATCTGTTAGAGGTCACTAACAGCACCCATTTCACATGGTCTTGTGATGATTAAATGAGCTAATACTTTTCAGTCTGTCAGAGCTGTGCCAGTTACAAATGTGTTAGTCTGTATTAATACTATTATTGTGGCACATTCCTAATAGTAAAGGGTGAAATGCCTCATGTTCATACACCCTATTTAAGTAGAAGCAAAGTGTGTCTATAAGGTATTTTGGCCTATCCATATATTTTGAATATTAATGGTTTTACCAAAGATAACCCATTTCTAACTTCCATTACACCAATTGACAAGCCATTTATTTCACCAGTGATAACCTACTTCTAACATACATTCAATTAATTAGCAAAGCCACATCATGATCAGAGATGGTGAGAGCTCAAGGCTTCTAGAAGTCACCTCTGGCTTCTATAATTCTGGCTGAGACACTGGAGCATAAATTTCTGATGAAGGCAACTGACTCTCTCGGGACCCAGAATAACACCAGCACACATTAATATCCCACTGTCTATGCTGAAATATTTAAGAGTGTATTACAGGGAGCTGGACACCATGTCTCCTACAACCAATTCTTCACTCACCTAAGCACAATTTGTCAAATGCTGCCTCAGTTTCTTTTAAGTAGTGCATTTCCAGCCACAAGGACCAACCAGCTCAAGAGACGTAAAGAGTGAGCATAAGCTTTATTTGCATCATCCAGGTTAGGCATATGCTTACTCACAGAACTTTTTTCCACTCTCTGTACAGAAAATCACTCCTTGTTCCACCACATTATGACCATTTATAATAAATATTGCAGCATCAGTATCACAGCATCTACCCTAGAACCTCCTAGGTATTGCAAAGGTACCCTAGACATCCACCTGAAACACTACAGCTACAATTTCTTCTTTCAAGGAAGACATAAATATTGCTTCTTTAGCTCTTGAGACTCTAGTAAAAGTGAGATTTCTTGTCTATCCTTTCCTTAACCCTGCCTTTATATCCCAAGGTCCCAGATGATATAAGACAGACAGGAAAGCCTCTTCACTGAAGTCTCTTGGGAAGGTTCATCAGAATCTTGTATCCTTACTCTGTTTCTGTGGCTTTAATTTATACAAACAACCCCCAACCTATCTTTCCCTATTAATCAAGAGAATAACAAATACAGTCAATTCTCATTATTCACAGATATGAATTCACCTCCTCACTAAAATGTGTAACCCCCCAGATCAACACCCATGGCACTGTGCTGGCCGTTAACAGACGTGCTGAGTCCCTGGCAAAAACATCTAAGTCCCTGATGCGCATGCCCTCAGCTGGTCGATCAAGGCAACACTCTGCCTTGTTTGAGTGTTTGTACTATAAAGGAGTGGCCTTTTTGGTGGTATATTTAGTGGCCATTTTTTGATGATTTTCTGTTTAAAATGGCTGCAAAACATAATGCTGAAGTGCTAATAGTCCTAAGGAAAAGGCAGCTTTGACATGCTTTACAGAGAAAATAGGTATCTGGTGAGCTTCATTCAGGCTTGAGGAACATTGGTGTCAGCTCTGAGTTCAGTGTTAATGAATCAAGAGTATATATATTAAATATGTCTTTAAACAAAGAAACACATATAAAAGATTATATATTGATCAGTTGATGGGAATGTTGTGACCAGAGGCTTGTATAAACCTAACCCCCGAGGAGCATTGGTTTCGTATTTGCTAATTCAGTGTTCACGGTGACTTTATAGATCGTAACTACTGGGAATAATGAGAATTAACTGTATGTTCTAAGAGACGAACTTGCATTTCACAAGATGCTGGGCACTAGAGGGAGTGGAAATGAAGATTAGACCCTGCTCCTGTTCAGAAATTCATCTAGCTGGGGAGGAGAGGACAGGTTAACACCATATATGAGGATTTTGGAGAAGGATGACGTGCTGTACATTTCCTATAGATGGAAGGAACCGAATGAATCGGGCAGTCTAACCAGTTCAATACGTGGGACCTATATGGGAGGAAAGGCATAATACCTTAATTGTGGGGAGCATTTGATATATTTTCAAGCGCTCTCACATTAAATATTGCATTATATCCTTCCTGCCCCGTAGGATTCTTAGGAAAGACAGGAACATGACTGTTTTATAAAGGAAGCCATGGAGCCTCAGGGAGAGGCTCAGTAACTAATCTGACATAACCAGCAAATGGCAGTGCCAAGAATCCAGCACAGGTTCCCTACCTCCTAATCCACCGCTCTTCCCATATTAACACTATGAAATGTCAAATTCAGAATGTGAGCCTAGAGTCCTAAACCCACACTGCAAGGGTGATTATCCTCTTCTCTGGGAGCTTTGCTTGATATTTCGAAAATGAATAATCACAACCCTTGACTAGTGAATGAAAATACATGTGCTAAAAAATAAAAATAAAATGAAGAGAAAATGGCCTGTGGATAAGGACAGCCACAGGAAACAGTGGAAGGTGCTTGATTTGGATGCTGTTGGTCTTTGAGCAGCTGGGGAAGCTGGGAGGTACAGTGTATTCAAGTACAGTAAATCAAAGCACCTTCTCTAGTATAGCTGAACCATTTAAATTAGTGAACTGAAGAATGATCCTTTTAGTAGAATGACATACTCTTTTGCCAGGAATGTAAGATGATGAATTGCTAGAGATTTGATTTGGTGGCCCCTGGGCACTGCTACAAAGTGACTAACCACCAGAGACCCTGGGTGGCCTCTCTGCATGGACTTTGAAGACATATGGAAAGTCTAAGTGGACACATGGGTGAGCAGCTGATTTGAGTCAAATTCTCCTAGAATTACTTTTTTTTCCAATATGTGGCTTTATATTTGTTGATATAAAAGATTATATAGATGATGAAAAGCCTGCGGGAAGTAGCGCCTATTTCAGAGTTGTTTCCCTTTCTCTTTAAATAGAAATAGAGACAAAAAGTGTTCAGTCACTAGACATGTCATAGTTTTTATCATCTTTTGGAAACCGGAGGAGTGTTTCAACTGTAATCCCAAATCTTAACTGCCAGGGCCCAGTGACTGCGTCTTCCTCACCAAGTTCCCGTGCTGTGCTTGCTAGCTTTTTCGATTTTTAGATGCGTGTTGGCTTTGCTGGTCTTCTGACCAGGACACAGAGATTCCAGTTAAAGACACTGCCTTTTTCCATTAGAATATAAATGTCCTCTCTTTCTTGTGGGCACTGGATTTAGGGCTCTTTGACTCTTGAGACAGGATGACAGAAAGTTAGAACTCTACCATTATAAAAGATCACCACCGGGGCTTCTGTAGAGATCTGGTGGGTTCCTGACTATCCCTGAAATGTTTGACTGACACACGAGCAACCTCGTCCGCACTGTTTCTCTTCTCTGCTGTTCCCTTTCCTACCTGCCTCCTTTCTCTCTTTCATTCTCCTTTTTCTGTCCGTTCCTCAGCTGCCACATCCACTCATCCTTTTTTTCTCCTGTGTGCTTTGCTTCCCTGCACTTTCACTGCCTTAAGAGATGGGATGTTGCAGTGAGAACAAGGACTCTTTGTTATGGGTCACGCCTGTAATTAATGGAACACCAAAACCGATACTTGAGTAGATGGTGTCAAGCCGTATTTAGCAGATTGGGTTTGAACACCTGGCAGAACAAGTTTGGTCCAATAAAAAGAGCGGAATTCTTTCCCTTTTAAGAGCTCTTAGGACACTGGTTACATCTAAACCATAGGGGTAGAGGAAGGGTGCCATTTGCCATTGCAATTCAGACGGAGGGATCACCTGGCAGAGGAGGGAGAGTTGCTTTTTAGGTGTTGCCCACATCGCCATACACGTGTCCTTCTGATGCGTGGGGAATGCGTGAGAGAGGCAAAGCAGGACGATTCTTGTGGGAAGCTAGACCAGCCTCCCTCGTTACATAGGCTCGTCCTCTGCATTGCATCCCAGCTTCAGTGATTTGCTGTTTGGAGACTGCAGATTTGCATAGAGCCCCTCGCTTCACCAGCGTGTGTGGTATTTCTTTTCTTTTCTTTTTTTTCTTTTTCCCCTCCACTCGTCTGCTGCTGCTTTTTCTTAGCTCTCTTCCCCGCTTTGATCCCCGCTCCCTTCATCAGGGTGCACTCTTGCCTCTGAGCCCCGCGCGGGGTGTAAGTGTTGGGAGGCAGCAGACGGAGACCGCCTGGGAGCAGGCAGGCGATGCGCGCCCCTGCTCCCCGCGCCGCTGCCGCTGCCGCTGCCGGAGGGAGGCTGGCGCGAGCGGGCAAGCCAGCCGGGGCTGAATGGAGGGAAGTGGCGCCTGGATTCCATGGGGTCTGCTTCTCCCTTGAAAGGAGGTTGGGCCGGCGAAGTGGCCTCCCAAGTCCCCACACACAATGCTAAATGGATTTACCTAGTGGATTCGAGGTGGATGGCTGTCATGTAGAAGTGAGGACCCTCCGGGAGAAGCTTTAAATAATTTCCCCGCTCCCCACCCCCTGGCACGCACTCTCGCCCGAAACTCTTTGGGAGTATCACTGGAGAACCTGGAGCCCTGGAAATCTGGAAGCAACCGCCTGCTCCGCACTTGCTGTTCCTGGGGGCTGCCTTTCCGGACAAGTCCCCCATCAGCTGCATTTGCCTCGGCTATGTTTCGGATTCTTTGGGGTGCAAGGCACCGCGGACTCCAGGACCCCGAGAAGACTGTCCGAAGGAGGGAGACGATGGGTGCTCTGGCTCGGTGAGGCAGCGCCCTGCAGCCCACTCTGAGCCTCCTGCTCTCTGGTGCCCTCTCCCCTTCCCGTGCCCCAAACTTTGCCTCCCGAGGCAGCTGCCCCTCAGCGGGCAACCCGCCATGTACCAGAGGATGCTCCGGTGCGGTGCCGAGCTTGGCTCGCCCGGGGGCGGCAGTGGCAGCGGGGGCGCAGGGGGGCGCCTGGCCCTGCTCTGGATTGTCCCGCTCACCCTCAGCGGCCTTCTAGGAGTGGCGTGGGGGGCGTCCAGTTTGGGAGCGCACCACATCCACCATTTCCATGGCAGCAGCAAGCATCATTCAGTGCCTATTGCAATCTACAGGTCACCGGCATCCTTGCGAGGCGGACACGGTGGGTCTGAGATGCCAAGTTCTCTGGGGTTACTCCCTCGCTCCCCCCTTTCAACCCCGTGCTGGCTTTTTAGCCCCTAAAGCTCTGAGAAATGGGAACAGAGAACCAGAGGTGCATTGGGGCGTACTTGGTGGGAGCCACTTATCTCTTTGAAGACAATAGAAAAGAGATGGGGGAAGGCATGTAGTGTGTTTGTGGTGCGGGATGGGAGGGGCGCTCCTTGTAGGGGTGCTGGAGAGAGGCATGGATGAGGCACATCAAAGGGCCGGTCCCGGCTGGGCACCTGAGCCCCTCGGGAAGGGGGTTACTAGCCATAAGATCACTCCATGTGGCCGACGGGGTGCTGCGCTTTGCTTGCAAAGGGACCTAAGCACCAGTGACAAGAGGGCTCTGCAGAACCTTTTGTCTGTGCTGAGTGCCGCCCTACCTCCTGCCACTGTTCCCTTGACTGGTGGAGGGGGGAGGTTCCAGACTGCACATTCCTCCAAAGTGTCCCAGACTGCAGCGACAGTGCAGCAGTGGGTCCCAGGACTCACTCAACAGTAGGTCAGTCCCCTTTGCCCCCAACCTCTTCCCTTCATCGGATAACATAGAAGGGAAACTGAGGCTGGCCAGCCCTTACCAGGCTCAAAGAAAACCTCTGAACACCAGCCCGTTTTCCTTACCCAACACGCACATACACTGATTTTTCCTGGTGATTAGCCTGAGCTAGTAGAGAGAGGCTTGACTACCCAAACCCATCTCCCTGAGAATCATGTCTGAAGGCTACTGGGATAAGGGATGTCCTTCTTTAAGTTTAGTGCCTCCCAGAGAGGCAGATGGGCCAGTGCTGGCTGGTGCAAGTCAGGAGGTCTGCTTGGAGAAGGAGAATTTAGAGCAAAGAGAAGCTATTCTCCTCACTCTGGATTCTTTTGTAAAGAGCAGACTCTTGTCTTGGTGGGCAGGTTCCTTCTCCAGAGTGGCCATCAGTGTGAGGCCACATTCTTCCCATCTTCAGGTAAAGCTCTATTTTCGATTCCCTGAACTGACAATAAATAAAATATCAAACTTTTTGTGAATCTCTCCCCACTCCTAATCTTCTGCCCCACGTAAAGACCACTACTTTAAAAAGCAGCGTAAAAGTTATGGACGCTTTTTCTTTTACCCCACCCCCTCCCTTTCCTTGCAGGGCGCCTCCCTCTTTCAGGCTTGGTTCAGCTCTGGAGCTGTGTCCTGCTCCCTAAGTAATTCCCCTCCCCTGAGCAGGTGCAGGTTATACCAGGACCGCCCCCTTCCCCAGTGACAGGCTTTCTACCTGGGGACAACTCTGGTTAAATTTGAGAAGCTCTAACCTCACCTAAGTGAAGAGAGACCGATTCCCTTTAGCAACTCCTCTTTGAGTGACATGGAGACACACCTCACTATGGGTCCTAGGAATTCCTTCCCTTCCTTCCCCCAGTTCCCTCTTCAGAATTCTCTCAGTTAAGAGTGGATAGGGTAGAGACAGAAGTAATATCCCAAACAGGGGCTTCTTAGCTAAGGGTAACAGGATAGATGTCTTAGAACCAGTAAGGAGTCTCTGCTCTCACCACTTGCTCACAGCAGTAGTCCAGGAGCCTGCTGCTGTGTTACCTGGGTGCCGCTCTCCCCCCCGGCCCTGCCTCTGCGCAGAATTGTGTGAGTTCCAGGGGAGGGAGGCGAGCCCGGGTGCAGGAGGGGCAGACAGAGCGTGGGTGGGTGTGCGGAGCCAGATGGGGGTAGGCGAGGGGGTGGGGTGCCTAATTGTACTGGTGGGAAGCGCTTGGCTAATAATCTCATATGCACATCCACTTCTCCTTTGCTGTGGCTCTGCCTCTCTCCCAGGAGATGAGGCGGCTGGCGGGAAGGGCGTCTGGGGACGGGGAAAGGAGAACACAGAGGGGGCCCTGCCGCAGGGAGGGCCCTCCTTTCCCCTTCCCGCTGCTGCTCATCCCCAGTCAGGCGCCGTCTGCTGGTCTGGACAAACATTTCTTTCCCTCCAGAATAGAGTGATTGCCTCTATACGTGAATGAAGAACTAGGCGCATCTATCATAGAAAAAGAGAAAAGGATAGAAGGAAAGTGGAGAAAATTGTATGTGAGCAGCAGTTGTTATCATTCTTTTGAGTCAGAGAACTTTTTCCTTCCTTCCAAGGTTCAATTGTTTCTTTTGGAAACTCCCCATCCGCCTAACACACACTTTTGGTTGATGCTTTCTGGTTCTTCTTCTTATTTTATTTTTTTTAAATCAGAGGAGCACACTTACCAACCTCCGCCAGATAAAATCCAGTGTGAATTTTTCCTACTTCCGTCCTAACCGCTCTTGAAAAGAGGGAATGAACTCTGGGTAGAATACAATCAAGGAACATTAGGGATGAAGTAAGCCTCTGAGGGCGGGGGATGCAGAGGGGCAGAGCGCAGGGCCGGCAGGGTGGTGGCTTCAGAGAAACCTTATCAGCAAAGAGGTGATGTTGAATGTGTCGGGTCAGTAAACTCCTGTCCATATTCGGCTAATTAAACGAGGGGCCCACAAGGAAATCATCTTTGAGCCTAATAGATGAGGGCGAAGGGAAGCACAAAGGTGAATGACAATATGATAAATTCCTAGCTGAAAATCAAGGCAGGTGTAAATGAGGTTTAGTTCGCAATTTGAGACTCCTGCCAGTATACATACATAGATGAACCAATGAGCCAGCCTGTTTGTGTTAGGATTTCTTGGAATCATAAGCCATTTTTCTCATAATAGGAAAAGCAGGTATGTGCTTGAAAGTGTAAAAAGAAAAGTCACGTGTGGTGTATTCAGGGGGGTAAGATCCAATCTACCCTCTGTGTTTTGGAAACTGCGGGGTTGACTATCCAGGTTCATTCTTCTTCATTTTCTCATCACGCCATGCTTCATTTGCACTATTATGAGGTGTCACTTACAAGGATTGTAGGGTGCTGAAAGCACTGTGGCTACCCCAGCATCTTAGTGCAAGCTGACCCAGTTGCAGGATTATGATGAGGGTTTTTTGTTTGTTGGTTTGCTTGTTTTAAATGCACAGAAGAAGCTGGTTTTGAGACCTCTGCAAGATCCAGTTCATTGTGCATGTGTTTAAACAAATAAATGATGAAAATACCTTGTGGAAAAATTATATTTTTCCAGTTAAATAATGTGAACTGTGTGATTGTAAATGACAACAAAGCAAGCCTACTTGTAATTAAGAATGCTACTTAAAGCCAGCAAGAGTCCAGAATAAACCAGTGTTGTGCTCATTCAGGGTTGCTTCAGTCATGCACCGTATGTGCTGAGCATGGGATGATGTCAGTGCAATGCTCAGGTTCCCATCTCTGCTCCCGGTTTTCCTAAGTACCTCCGCATAGTTTAGAAAATTAGCTTAGAGCCTCTCAGTGATTCCAGGAGATAAAGGCATGAGAAAGCCATCACAGAACTGAGCACACCAGAGCCGGCCATTCTCCTCTCACAAATATGAGCTCCGGATATTATACTGCCATGATTAGCTTATACCATTAAAGGGCAAAAGGGCTTTCCCAGAAGGGAATGTTAACAGATTTTAAAAGTGTGGATTGTAATTGAGGTAGCTCAGTGCTGTTATATAAGGAAAATGATAGCTTGCATTTATAATGTTTCTCTTTCTGAGGCACTTTTGTACACATACTAAACTTCTAAGAGGAGTGGTGTGTTTTGGAGGGAGTTGTGAATTTGATTTTCTTCATAGGGATACTGAGAAATACTATAGATGCACCAAAAAATGGAGCCAAATCACCAATCAGAGTCAAAGAGGAATTTGAATTCTGGCTTTGTGGCCCAGGGCCCAGAGCAATTCCAGAAGCTCACTGGTTTTGAGACCAGAACTGAGAGAGTCCTCCATGTCTTGAATGATTGATCTGTTGAGGCACAAATTATTACAAGGAGCAAAGCAGAGAGTTTTGCTTCCAGCGAGTATTAGCAACAGCGAATGCTGTAGAAAGGCTGATGGCCCCTCACTGGTGTCCCAGGGGTCAGTTCATTGATTCAGCTGGGGAGATTTCTGTTTTCCTTTTGTTTTTTGTTTTTTCCTCAGATGCAGGAGGTGGCTGTTTGATAAAGCCAGTTCCTTTGCTCTTTTGTCTAGCAACCAAGACGGCAAAGCCTTTCACAATGTATTTGACTTTGCTGCATTAAAGAAACATTTAGCTCTTGGTAATGAATTCATATGGGTGACCCAGAACATTTTTGGCTATGAATATTCTGTTAAAATAGACATTGCTACCCCACACCTCTTCCTTACTTGGCTTCTTCAACAAAAATGTGCATCACTGCAGTGCAATTTTAGGCAAGATTGCCAGCTTGTATTTCCGAAAGTATCTTTGAATCAATAATGGTCCAAGTAATCTATGACTTGAGGCAACTTTTGGGTTGCCCCCACCTTTAATATACTTAATTCTCAGATTGTCCAGTCATTTATTCGGTAGATACAGAAGATGTGCATGTTTTTGTTTTGCTAGACCAGGGACCATAGAAGGACAGGTAATAATGGAGATAATGGGAATAAAGATGTGAGAAGAGCCACGATGCAGGAGGCATGGCCATCAAAAAAAGTTTACAGTTTAGTTCTGAAAATCTAAGGTATTGTTGGAAAGAATTAATCTTTGAACAAGCAAAACTTGCTCTTTAAAAACAAAAAGCCTGTATCTTACGTGCATGTAAGCAATCATCTGGGACTCGACATGAAACAGTCTGATAACAACCTCAACATAGTAAATGTCATCTACATCACTTTACACTGTTCTTTAATATTAATGCTCAATAAAGAGCCCCTTGTCCAATTGCTTTCTACCATGTTGCTGCACATACTTCCTCTAATAAAACATAGTCTTATTTTTTCAAGTGGAGATAAGGCTTGTTTTGAAAATGCATTTCAGACAGGCGATTGATTCATTGACCCAAATGTGCACTAATGTATAAATAATTGAGGCAGGCTTGACTAGTGAAGATAATTTTCAGAAACATATCTGTGTGAGAATTTGGCCACTGCCACATACATTGTGTAAATTTACTAAGCTACTTAATCCTCACTTAGATTGTTTTCTCAATCTATAAAATGAAAATACACTGAGTTCCATCTAGTGAAAAATAAATGAGACCATGAATTTGATCAAGTGCCCAGACTATAATAGGCCCTTAATAAATGTTTATTAAAAAAAAGATTTTAGGTGGTTTCCACATCTTGGCTACTTCAAAAAGTGCTACCATAAGCTAATAATCTCTTCAAAATTCTGATTTTAATTCTTTTTAATTTTTTTTAGGAGCACCTATACTTTTTCCATAGTGGCTGCACCATTTTCTTGTCATGTTTCACAAGGATTCTAATTTCTACACACCCTCGTCAAAATGTGTCTTTTTGATAATAGCCATTCTGATAGGTGTGAGGTGGTCATCTCCTTGTGGCTTTGATTGAGTGGATAAAAAGTAGGTGGTGGTATATACATACAATGGAATATTAATCAATCTTTTTAAAAATATATATCCTGCAGTATGTGCTACCATGCATGAACCTTGAGAACATTATTCTAAGTGAGATAAGCCAGTCACAGCAAGACAAATTCTACCTGATTCACTTTAATGAGGTACCTAAAATAGTCAAACTCAGAGAATCAGAGAGGAGAATAGTGGTTGCCAGGGGCTGGGGAAAAGAGGAAGTGAGTCGATAATCAATGGAGCCTAAAGTTTCAATTATACAAGATGATTAGGTTCTGCAGACCTGCCGTACAACATTGTGCCTACAATTAACAATACATACACTTTGAAAATTGTTAAGAGGGTAGATCTCATGTTAACAGTTCTTACATGATAAAATTAAAATTTGAGAAAAGAGATTTCAGAGAGAAGACATGTAGAAAAAACAGACCTTGAAGTCTGGATGCCTGAATTCGAGTTCTAATTCAGCCAGTTATTAACTGTGGCTTTTGGCATTCATTTCCAGTTTTGAACATCAGTTCCCAGACAGAAGTTAGCTCTAAAAATTGGAGGAGCACATTCCTCTCATTTTATAGATGTGAACACAGAGCTCTAAATAATTTAAGTGAACCGAACTCATTGAGTCACAGCTAATTAGTAGCAAAGTTGGAAGTAAAACCCTTGTCTTCTAACTTGTCTTCCTCCTCATTTAGAATACTCTTGCAGGAAACCTATGTTCCAGCAGTTGGGAGGGGCTGCACTAATTTATCCACCCTTGCACCTGAATACTGTATAACTTAAGGCAGTTCTTCTTATGTAACTACCTGGGATTAGAACCTTGGTCTTTGCTAAGAGAATAGGCCAGCCTAATTTAGAGAAAACCATCTTTGACCTGATGTAGTTCATCACCGTAGTCTATCATCAATGCCTCATTCACACTACATTGTGTACCTGTTTTTAATAAAAGACAGTAAGTTTTTTGAGCTGTAAATGTCTTCAATAATAATTTTGGTCATGGCTTTTTAATTCATATGGGTGTTATTCTTCAATTGAACTAAGATCATTTCCAACTTTGAGTCCTAAGATTGCTTTAGTAATAAAGATCTCATAAAATGCTAACTGTCTTTCTTGTCTTTCCCAGAGTCCTATTGATTCTAAACAGACTGTAACTAGAGCTACTCCAGCAGGTCGGATTAGGGGTCCTTAAGCCGTCTGGTTGTCCTCATCATTAGTTAGTGGTGGTTTACACTGGTGCACAAGAACCATACTGTGTAGGTCAGGCTCAAGGTACTTGACTAGTACTTGCCTCTAAGTGGAGGGCCTAAGGAATGTATCTTAGAACAGCACTTGCTTCCTTTCCTTGGCCTTTTGCCCCGTCCTTTTTGGGCTGTGTAGGGTGTAGAATATCTCTCCACACAGAAATTGGTAATAGCTTTTTGAACTATTTATTCCATTCTCTCACCAAATGCAAGATTTTTTTAAAACACTGATTATATAACAATGAATTCCGTCAAGATTTTGACAGAACTTAGTAAAAGCAGGTATATTTTAAGCATGTACTTTCACAGAGCCCTCAGGTACAGTGCTGCATTTCGTCCCGATGGTCACCCCAGCAGGACTTATTATGATCACCATTCTGCTGACGAGGAAACAGATTTAGGGAGGCAACGATTCTGCCAGGGTCGCTTAATTAATAAGTAGCCACAGTACTTTTGCTTTTCCTCTGCAGTGAGAGAAGAGGCAGGGTTTTAAAAAGAATACTTCCTTTGAGTTGAGAAGACCTGACTTTTGTCCCAGTGTTGTCATTTCCCAGTTCGCCTCTCAAAAAAAAGTGTTGTTTTTTAATTAAGAATAACATTAACCAAAAAGATAGCTACCTCATAGTTATTAAGAATTTCAAGTGAACCTTGATGTGAAATTAACATCTCCATTCTAGTGGAACAGATTTTAGTTAAGATTACATTTTGATACTTAGCAGAAAAATAAGTAGTAAAGTGGGGGTAGATTAATAAATGAGGGCCATTTTCAAATTCAACAAAGCATTGCACTTAGGCAGTGATGAAGTTATTGATCAAATAATAGCAATTATAATAAAATGTCTTATGACTAAAATGTGATTCTTGGGTAAATGTCCTTTCAATTACAAAGTAATACGAAGAACAGATACAAAGAACCTGCTGAGCTGATTATGTGAATTTCGTGTCTGTGGGATTTGTGAATTGGAACTGAGGTTGTGTTGAAAAGTGTTTCTTCAGCACACTTTCAAGATATGTGGCTGTGTGCATATTAAGTTTTACATGAATTCTGTGGCCACTTCTACTGTGGAATTCAAAATACTATTCAATCATTTTTTGGCTATGGGATGTCTAGTGTTAAATGTATTATATAATGTGACCTGCAATTTTTTTATGCAAAGCTTTGGATTTTACTCTGTGTTCATGTACATTGTTCATACATTTTTATATAAATTGATGAGAAAAAGTATCATAACATATTTCTGAAAACTAGCAACTAGCAAGAAGTGAAATTTTAAAATAAATGGTAAGGGAAAGATGTGGTAAATATTTGTGGTATTTATGTGGTACAATAGAGCACAGTGGCATGGACTGCTTTGGACCTCACTTCTACACAGTCGTTTTGATTTTCTGGATTGCTATTGTTGGACTTGTTGGACTGGTGTTGGTACATGTAGCTATTTATGTGGTTCAGACTGTCTTGGCTATTAGTTACCATCTGGTCTTAACGGCATATATTTCTGGATAACTGTGGGATTCAGACCCGGTAAAACAAAGTGTTGTTTTTGAGGCTTCTTAAAACTGCGATGATTTTAGATTCTGAAATTTCTAATTTTACAGTAAAGTCAAATTATCTAATGTGTGGATAGTTACACAGCATATTGGACACCACTATGGGTGACTGTGATGTGTTCTAAAAAAATATACTCAGGACCAAGTCCATGTCAACTATTCCAGTACAATCCAATTTGCACTTTTACTTGGGCATGCAGAGCGATGTTTAAGAGAAGTGTGCAGTTTTCCTGATGAACTTTCCCTTCAAATTTTTCAAGATTTTGACTTTGTTAATCTGATTAATACTCTAACTCATGTCCATGGCATTTTATATGTAATTATCCTTTCAGTTAGAAAATATGTTACAATCTGTTGTAGAGAAATAATACTGAAGCATGAATAATTTAAATACCTTAGGGAATTTTTGCCTAAAACATATATTATAGAAACTGAACTTTGTATTTGTTTTGCAGAGCATTATTTAGTAGTATTCCTATTTAATACTCACACTGATTCCAGAAGATCTTACATTATTGTACTATTTATGCCTACATACATATTGAAAATTGACCATTTGGAGATGAAATCTTCCCGAAGATGAGGACGGACACTTTCCTCAACACTCTAAGCTACCTTTCCTTGAAGTTCACTCTTAACATTTTCAAAATTGCAGTGTACTCTGTCAGTCACTTTTCCTGTCTACTATCAAAGTATTAACATATGCTGGGATAAATGACTATTAAATTAATCTCTGTCAGCAAAGTGGTTAATTGGACATGCAGTTAAATATGCAAATCATGTATTTCATTTGCCCACTCGTTTTTTTTTCCCCCTGGGACTTGTTCTAAGTGAGATAATAGAGTTTTTGAGACTGCTACAGACAACTTATCCTACCTCAATTAAAATGGAACACTGCTGATGGGCTTCTGATAAACATGTTATAGAAAAGCCTTGTGTTTTAGTATATTCACCAGGTATTTGTTGTCTGGGTGCTTTTGTAATAACTAAAATATATAATAGTCTATTTGTGCTTGCCAGCAATAAATGACTTGCCTCAGTAATTTTATTTTTAAGCATAACATTGACCTTTTCAGAAAATATAAATTTGAATTATTTTTACACAAGAAATAATTCACCTCTTGGCTTATAGTAAGGAAGTGACTTATCTATGGTAGGGGTATTTCACTATCTAATTTCTCCAGTAAAAAGGTTGTAAAGATAAAGAACTAGGATTATGTGAAGTGGCAGTAAATGGCCAATTAAATCATTCATTTACTGAATATCACTTAGCACTTATTATGTGGCCAGTACTATCCTAAGCCTTTAGGAAACTATCAACTCACGTCATCATCACAGCTCTGTGAGACAGGTCACATGAACCTCCCATCGTGCACAAAAGGGTGTAAAAGGTGCAGCAACACTAAGAAATGGCAAGGTTACAAAACTGAAGTCATGGCACCTGGATTTCAATCCGGTCAGGCTCACGTTCAAGCACATGTCCTTGACTCTACATTATGCTGTCAACAAGCATAATTTATCCTGAAGGAATATTGTGTTTTCTGATTCAGTTTTTATTACTGGTAGTATATAAAGGACCAACCAAGGATGACTATCTGGATTTACTTTGTTTAATTTTTAATTAATTTATTTATTTTAATTGTTCAAGTACAGTTTTCTGTTTTTTACTCCCATCCCATCCCCACAGTTTAATTTTCAGCAAGTCATTTCACTGAAGGTTTTAGTGCTTCATCATTATCTCCCCATTTTGTTTGGAAGCGTCTTGCTTCTTAACTACACAGGGCACCGGAGACCTCCCTGCGCCTCCCTTCTTCAGCATTTTGTTTTGACTGATTTACTAATTTGCATATCCACTACCACATCAAGAGTAAAGGAGTGATTGATTTAAGATGCTTATTAATGTTTATTAACTTCTTTCATTTTAGCTGGCAAATACATTGCCACCAAATTGATAGATCTCCTTTGATAATAGACTAATTTGCAAGCCTAGCCGTGATTCACAGTTAAGAGGGGACAGTTGCAATGTATCTGATTATGTGATTACATTCTCATGATTTGTAAGGGTTGCTCCTATAAATGGTTAAAAACTATAGAGTTCTGAAGACTGGGTAGAAAGAAAACACTGACAATTAATTTTTTAAAAAACCTGAAGTATTTATTTTGATTTGAATTGTGGTTTCTTAATTACTGAAACCTTGAAGACTTAAAAATTGAATTGTGTTGGTTATATATGCATGGTATTGACATGACTGCATAAAGAATTCAAGCCTTTCTTTCACTCTTTTCTAATTAGACTTCAAGGTGGCCTTGATTCAGAAATGATGGTAAATGCTTTGAAGTTTGAATCTCCTCGCTACATTTTTCTTAAAGATTCTTTTGTTCCTTCAATTTAACACAAGGTTTTTTGTTTTAGTTTATTTGTTGGCATTGTATTCATTTCACTTATATTAGCATTGCGGAAATTCTAGGAATTTGCTGTCAAGATAAAGGATTACTGGTAGATTTCATTGTGTCCACTAACTGGCCCTGGGCAGGTTCCTACCAAATCTCTAGAGCTCAGTTTCCTCCGGAGTGAAATAGGCCTAGTCTGTCTACTCCACACAGGTGGGTGTGAAGACTAGCTACTTTACGAAGCCGTGTGGCACAGGGCCTGGTAAATGACTGCTGCTCTTCCAGTCATAGCCTAACCTATTTCCAGCAGTGGGTCTGCTCTGCTCTGGATGCCTTCATTAATGGAAAAAAACAAAACAGGAAGGATTCAGGTTATTAAAACGTCTATGCTTAGAGTCTTTTAAAGCAGACTATCTTCTTATCATGCTAGGATGACTTGATAGATTACTTAAGAAAAGACAAGAAGTTGAAATTGAGATTCTTTCCTGGTGTTCGATTTACCTAGAAAGGAATAACACAGATAGTTAACAAGAGGATATTATGCAGAAAACCTCCAATTGTTATGCCCTCTGTTCATGTGGGCATAAAACCGGGAAAGCTGCATCCAGGCTCAACCGGCAAGACTGTTGATGCATCTTTGTGTTGAACTTTGTTTTGTCTGAGGGAATCCTTCCAGAATTTATTAAAACTTCTTAAGATAGGGTGCAAGGGGAGAGGGCATTGATGATCGAGAGAAAATTAAGAAAATGTTTCCACCTTTATTTTTTTTCTTTGCCCAGTCAGTCTCTGAAAATGTCAGCAAATGCTAAGCCATCTTTCCTTGGCTGTATTATACTTGAGAAAGATTTCGCTGAGAGAAACAGTATTTCCTGGCCCAAAAGAGCTATGCCACTTCTTTCACTGTAGCCACTTTGATGCCATAGCCAAATGGTAAGAGTCTAGCATTTAAACAGAATATACGCATTTCAGAATACGAATTCAAATGAGAATACTCAGCAATTCTAATTTAATCAGCCATTTTTTAGCCAAATTGATTTTTTAACATTTAAATTGTTATTGTTGTTCAATTACAGTTGTGTATTTTCTCCCCACCCCTTCCCCTTTCCCTCCAAACCCACCACCCTCCCTTGCTTCCACCCTCCCCCTTGGTTTCGTCCAAGTGTCCTTTATAGTAGTTCCTGAAAACCCTTCTCCCCACTGACCTCTCCCCCTCCCTTCTGGCTATTGTTAGATTGTTCTTAATTTCAATGACTCTGGCTATATTTTGTTTGCTTTTTTCTTTTGTTGATTGTGTTCCAGTTAAAGGTTTGTCCCTTACCGCCTGGCTTATTTCACTTAGCATAATGCTCTCCAGTTCCATCCATATGATCAGCCATTTTTAAAGATAAGTAGCCAATTTTATAAAATAAATGACTGTTTTTAACAGGTACTTAATATCTATGCCTTATCCCCACCCTTACTTCTAAAAAAACATTCTCTTGGAAACCATGTAGTAAGCAAAATTTTGTGGTATTTTGAAAATTAAACTACCTTAGTTTAATTGGTAGCTTGTTTATTGGCCCTCCCCAAAGATCCTCTTCTTGTGGTATGTGAGTGACAGCAACAAGTTTAATTTTGAAATCATGTAACTTGAATTTTCCCCTAAATGAAGATGATTTTCTAGGTAACAGATGATGGTGAAGAACATTCTTGGAGAAAGCTTGCCTGGCTTCTCTGGGCCATGTAACACATGACTTTAGGTCCCACCTCCTGTATTCACACATTGCATAGCGTTTTGGAAAATCTGGAGACCCTTCATACAGAGTGACTGCCATTTGAGAAACAGGGTCCCAGAGAACCCTGTTGTGCAGACTGTCTTGGCAGTCTGCACAATGACACTGTAGGGAGGGGTTAAGAAGTCAAGAGAACCAGTTTCCAGCGAGGGAGTCATTAAAAGCTTCATGAAGGAGGCGAGCCTTCCGAGAAACTTAGAGACATGGATACATGGCACCTGTGGAAGTAAAATAGGAAGTTAACAAGAGCACAGAGCATGAGCAGAAAACACCACCTTCCTTCCTTTCGTTCCTTTATTTTTAACAATGCAGTGATTGCAAAGTCACTCTTTCTTAGTCATCTCAGACAATTGGGTCTGACCACTGAATGAATGTGTGTCCGTTCCTGTGTATTTCTTAGACTTGCAACTGACAAACAATGCATTTTTTCCCCAGCGCTGGTGAAAAGCAGCATAGAAGAGACCTGATTCCTAGTTTAGCTGTAACACACAGTGCTGCGCTCACTAGACGCTAGTGTGGAGCTGCCAGACAGGAACCTGTTCTTGAGAGATGGACACACATATATAGAGAAGAAAGTTCCCTACCCCTTACTCCTGAGGGCAGTGTACCATCTGCCCCTCGTCTTTAGGATGCTTTCTGCCCTCCCTGGTGAGAGAAAATGATAAAGGAGAAAGATGTAGGGAGCTGACTTCTGTTTTTACATAATTTCTTTCATTTAGCCTCCTCATTCACAATATGCAGATATTTAGGTTATTACCAAAATGTGGGTGTTGGCACACACACTGCTGGCAAATCACAGTTCCAGTGAGAGCCAAGAATGCAGAGAGCAGTCAATCAACAAGTGCTTATCAAGTGCCTGGTGCTTGGAGCAGGACACAGTCTTACTGCCTGCCAAAGGACACAGGGACTGAAAGAGGACTTCAGAGTCGTGATGCTGTTTTGGGCTTTAAAATTTAACCTGCCTGTCTAGTGTTCCCTTCAAGCACCTCGGGGAGGCCTTCCAAGTGCCCTAGAGCCACCAGCAGGAGAGGTGAGCGCTGTCACCGCCTACCAGAGGCCCCGTCTACGGTGTACCGTCACATGGGCCCGACAGGCACAGCTCTTCTGTCGCTAGAAATTCTAGAGGCAACCGATCAATGTCCTGCTGGTGTTCGGGGACATGTTTGATTACATTCCTATCTTCACAGTTGTAGAGCTCTTAGTGTTGAAAAACAAGAACAGAAATGGTTTCCTATGTTTTGTCTTACATGATATCAACAATAAACCTATAAATTACTCATGGCGGATTTTACCTCATTTTGCAAGAGGGAAAGTGATATGGTTTGGTCACTTCAAGTGGCCTGACTAGTCACATGTGTATGAGTGGCAGAGCAAGGACTTGAACACAGTATAATGGTTCCCATAACCCAGTGGTGCTTCTGCTGTGCAAATTAGTGAGCACCGGTTCTCTGTGTACCGACCTCAGAAACCCATGCAGTTGAGTAGACCTAATGATTTTGCAGGGGTTCTGGGAAGGAATTACTGAAAGGCCCAGTCTCTATAGAACTGGGGGGCTAGAAGAGAAAGAAGAAAAGGGTGGAGGCCCTTTAAGAGAAAATAAAATAAAAGTTGAGATTGTTTGGTGAGATGGTCGGGAGTAAAGATGGGTTTTTAGTACACTTTGTTAGTGTTATGGTTTAATTTTCTTGTTGCTTAATAAGGTTTGTCTTTTGGAAAAGACATGAGGATTCCAGCTCGAATGAGGAACTCACTAGCTTTTGATCGCTGTTGAAATAACTCAAAAAAGTGTACATGCAACCAGGGAAAACACTTAGGCTTAATACATCTATATTTAGTGTTGTAATGTTTTTGGATGAACAGTGACAAGAAGCTGTATATAATTAAAACACCCAGTTACTTGTGGGGAATCACTTAAGAGCACTCTGAAAATAGAGATATTCTGTCAAAAACTTACAATTAAAGCTTTGTTTCTTCACAGAAATAACAGAAACTTGCAGAGAGAATCTCATTTTGGAAATGCATTTTGCTTCTCATGGTATGAAAATGATACCTAGTGCCAGGGTGGTCAGCATTCCCCCTGTAGCAGAGAGGTCACCAACTAGGTGCGAGCCAATGCTTCCAGCTATTACCAACTAGAGATTACCAGTATAGAGATTATGCTGAGATACCAAAAATACGCGTTTGTAGAAACATGCCCTACCTTTTTAAAACAGCGCTTTTTCTAAATATCCTGGGTGAAGTTGCCTGAGGGCAGGGAGTGCGGTTTGTTGTTTCTATGGCACCTAACGTAGTGCCCAGCAGTAAATACTCAAGCACACACAACTGTTTATAAAGTGGTTCCTAGGCCTCCTGATACAGGAGCAGTGGCAGTTCATTCTGTTATTGGAATGGACTTTAGAGGGAGCTGCCGTCAGCAGAGTATGACTTTTGAGCCCTTTTAATAGCTTGAAATACCTACGTGTTTCTCCCATTGCCTGTGATTCCACCATTAGGATTCATTTTTTAGTGTCTTCATAGCTTGTATTAAAATTTGTTGTATGTTGAAAGTGCATGAGATTTGGAGTCATGGTCCACCAGTGGCTGGCTGGACAACCTCTCTAAAGTGGGATAAAAATGGCAATTCCTGTCCTCATTGAACTATGTCATGACAGGCATAAATGAAATAGCACTCGTAAAGTGCTACGTAAATCACATTTAAAAAGAATAAAAACATTAGCCCTGGCTGGTGTAGCTCAGTGGATTGAGCACGGGCCTGTGAACCAGAGGATCGCGGTTCGATTCCCAGTCAGGGCACATGCCTGGGTTGCAGGCAGGTTCCCTGCAGGCCAGTTCCCTGCAGGGGATGCACTAGAGGCAACCATACATTGATGTTTCTCTCCCTCTCTCCTTCCCCTCTAAAGATAAATAAATAAAAATTTAAAAAAAGAATAAAAACATTTTAATAATATATGCAAATAATTGACTTAGGAAATGGCCATACTTTAAGCTGCTATAAGCTGATGATTCTTAAAATGTAAACTTCATCAAATCCCCTAGGGAGCTCATTAAAGCCAAAGATGCCTGGGTTGGACCCCTAGAGAGTCTTCTCAGTAAACTGGGGGAAGAACTCAAGAATTTGCATTTCTGAATATTCAATTTAAGGAATTCTAGTGTAAATGGTTCTTGGGAAACTCTTTAAGAAGGCTTTACGTCATTTTCGAGTAAGATCTTCAATGGCTGGCTTTTACCTAGCTCTTCGTAAGCCTTCCACCCATTGTCTAATGAGTGATTAGGAAGTGATTGCTTTATATCTCTAGGACACAGAGAAATATGTAGAATACCGTGGAAGGTTACCTTCAACATAGTATCACATTAGTATTCAATTGCTCTGAATAGAATATTAACAAAGATACTGACCAATTATTAAGTCTATTGCTTTTCTCCTAGGAGGGAGTATTGTACATGAAATGTATTCATATAGGAAGTGGACTGCAAACAGTATTTTTTAAAATTTAAATCGTTTTATTGTTGGTCATTTACAGTTGTATTTTCTCTCAGACAGCAAACAGTCTTTTTAAAGGTTCATAGCTTTTTTTTAAATGAAATGGGGTGCCCCTACCTGTAGCTAACTGTTTTCACTGTAGAGCTGTACTTTTGAGGCTGTTATGCACATAAGTGGATGCACACGTGCACACACACAATTTAAAAATCTTAGTCTTCAATTTTGTCCTTCTATTTACGCATTCTTTGGTCCTCTATTACCAATATCCATAGAAAGGAGTATTTTAGTCTGTAATGTAAACTATGGTGTCCTTTTTTTCCCCCTTCAAGTAAAAAGTCTTTTGAGGGTGAATACTTTTTTCTTTGACCAAGGAAGCTTTGATCCAGCTGTTATTTTAGTATACATTTAATCATATCCTACTTATAATATTTTAGACTTTGTAATGTCATTTCCAGGTTTCCTCCCCTTTAATGTCTGTGATGTTTTAATGTTAAATCTTTTATGAATGTCCTCTTTCTTGGTCTCCTTCCTAAATCACCTATAGTTTTCTAAAAAGGATGTTATTATTAGATTGTAATTCTACACTTTTTGGCTTCATGTGGATGAAAAGTACAACTCTAGAATCAGATACTTGGAGTAAGAGGAGGGATTTTACAGATTAACTGGCTCCCTCTTCTAATTTTACAAATGAAGACAGAGACCCAGGAAGGTTAAATACTCAGTTCTAGGGGCCTTTTCTATGTCTATATAGCTTTTCTGTCAGCTTTATTTATGAGTTACCCAAAGTCAGAGTAATCTAACCATATCCAAGCCATTCTGTGTGAAGAATTTTAAATCAAGTAACTCCCACAACAGTAAATAAACTTTGAAAAACTAAACAGGTTTTTCATTTATAGTTTGCGAACACCTTTTATTTTTTGAGCAACTTTATTCATTAAAACTTAGTTGAACTGAGAACATCCATAACTCTGATGTGCACCATTAATCTAAAAAGTTTAAAATGTTACCTTGCTTAATTTATATTACTGTGGAGATTTTTGAAATAGAGAGCAAATAGCGTTGGGGTTGAGGGAAGTGGGGAATGGGTATTGGGTGGAAGGATTTTCAAATGTGAATATCCTTGGGGCTGCTGAGTGAAAGAACAGTCTTGTTTTAATATCCCATTATTGTCGACAGCAGAAAGAAAAGCAGAGCCTGTATATGTCTTTAAGCTCTTTCTGTCCTTTAGACATTTAGATGCAATCAGCATTTTAAATAATTTGTTATTACTGATTGCCAGCATCGTTGTACAAGACTTGGAAAATACAGAGAAGTTTGAGGAAACAATTACAACATTCATAGTCACAATATCCGGAGATAAGCACTATTAAAACTGTGGTGTATTTTATTAGTTATCTGTCTTTATGTTACCGAACAACAAGAGGTGGTCTGAGGGAGGGGCAATACAATATTTGGCCCACCTAGGGATGCCCAAAATTGCTATACAACCGGGGCCCCTCCCAAAAAACCAGAATACTAAAATCTACTGGGCCCTTCTGTCCGCCGCCAATTGGAAAGACATCTCTTAATGCCAGAGATTTGTGAAAAGGAAACAAAATGTTTATTTAATGCTATTCAGGCCTAATGCCACCACTAAAATATCAAAGTCCTTTAGGGTATACACCTACACCCACACAGCGCTCCCTTCTCCCACTGTCCCAACTCCGGGTACCGTAAATCGGGAAAAGAGCACAGGTCTGTGTTTCAGGCCGCTGGCACCGTCAGCTGTGTCACTGTGCAGGATCTCGAGTTAATCCTAAGTACTGTGGCACCCTCTCATGGTCCACTGGCAAGAGTCCTTTGTACCCAGTTTCAATCAAAGTCTCTCTTGCTTTTCAGGCCCCGCGGCCAAAGGGGGCACCCCAAAGCCGCGTGGGCCTCTTCTACCAAAGCTGCAGGGGTTCGCACTCCACCAAAAGCATGTGGCTTTCTTCTTCACCTGGCTGCAGGGATCTCCATTCTGGCAAAGCTGCGTGGTTCTTCCCTTTCACCTGGGAAAGAGGGGGTCCACACCCTGCCAAAACCACGTGGCTCCCTCTTTCACCTCACCAACAGGGGGGTCCTCACTCTGCTGAAACCGCGTGGCTCTCCCTTCACCTGGGCAGTTATCACCTCATGTCCTGGAGCCAGTCTTTTCCAAGCTCCCACACAGGCCTTCTCACTCCGGAGCGCAGCCCATAGTTCCCATCTTGAGTCCTAGCTACTCCCTTCTCCCTCAGGAGTGCAGACCTTAGTTACATCCTCCTGAGTCCCCCAGTTCCGTCTTGAGTTTCCAAGCCCTTCTCACTCAGGAGTGCAGACCTTAGTTCCCATCTTGAGTCCCTGCCCCAACCTTCTCCCTGGCTCCAAACTTGGCCACTGCTATTTAACTTATCTATGAAACTAGTTAAAGGTTATACATATGTTAAATAACCATTCCAGAGGTTAGCTCCAAAACTGTTGCTATGCAAAACAGCTCTCAATGGCCCTGCTCCATTCGTTTCTTCCCCCTTGGGGGCGGGGGTGAGGACATCTTATATGTCTCTCCAATATTCCTATACACTTTGAATTCTGGACACCTTTCTAAATCTTTTTTTGGGGGGGGGGCCCCTGGCTGCACCCTGTATCATTTACAGATTTAAACATTTAAACATAGGATACATTACACTCTGTTTTGTAATCCCTTTTTAATTAAAACATGGGGAACATTTTTTCTTTATTAATTTTTTCTAAACTATCACATTTTAGTGACTGAATGATATTCCCTCAAGACCACATTTATTTCACTGATGCTTTTGTTGTTAGATATTTACATTATTTCCATTTCTAAAATTTGATTTCTGATGTTATAAATGATACTCGAATATAAATATCTGTGTCGTACACAAAATGGAAATGCTAAGTTTAAAGATGTAGTTATTTTTAGGTTTTGGGTACGCCTGCTATCCTGAAGTCCATCCCCTCCCCCCACAGCTACATTCCTTTACATCTCTCTTGTGCTATCTATTTCCTGGGAACCTGGCCACCCCATGTTATATTTACTGCTTCAATCTTTGTCAATTCATAGGCAAAAATGGTGCTGCATTGTTTTAACTGCTTTATACTCTTCTGACATCTTTGTTTAAACATCTTCACATGTGGATTTGCCAATTACACTTCACCAAGTTGCCTATTCATTATGTTTTCCACTGTGTCTAGTGTGGTGTTTCTTTTGTTCACACTGATGTATAAATTTTTTTTCTAACTATTGTTAACCATTTACTGCATATGTGACTAACATTTTTCTCAGTTAATTACTCGCTTTTCAGTTTTGTTTATGGTGTTGTTAATGTATAGGAATTTAATATTTTCCTGTAGTCAAGTCTATTTTTATCTATTGTTCATTGCCTGTTTAGTCTTCTTTTCACTCTTGGAGATGATGTTGCATTTAGGGGCATTTTTGTATATTTCCACAGGCAGAAGATACTGAGTCAGCATTTACTCAGATAACTGTGATAAAAGTGACAAGAGACCAGGTATTTCAGAAGGTTGACCAAGCAAACATTGCTCGGTCAAATTTTAGGAAGCTAATAATAGAGTAGTGAGGTATTGGAGCTCAGGAGTAAAATGGAGTTAACAGAGTTAGTCAGTTAGACTGGTTCCTAGTTCTTAGGAACACTTGCAGCCTAGAGAGAGAGAATGAGGCTACTTACCGTATTTTTCAGACTATGATGCTCTCTGTTGTATGAATCTTGTTTTCTGCTTCACTTTAACAAGAAGGGACTGTAAAAGGAATATAAGAACATGCACGTACTAATTCTGCTCTATAGAATTAAGAGGCAAGATGAAATTGTTTTTTCTTGTTCTGGATTTTTCTTTCCAAATATTGAAGTATAATTTAAACACAATAAAATACACAAATTTTAAGTGCACAACTTGATGGGTAATTTCTACCTGTTTATATCCCCCAGGTCATCACCACCTAGACAGCAATATTTCTTTCATTGTAGGATGTCGCTCTCGGTGGACAGTTTTCCCACCCACCTGAATCCCTGTTTTGACTTCTGCATTCATAGATGATTTTGCCTGTCTTGAATTTCATATAAATGGTATCATAAAGAAGAATCTCCTTTTTTGTTCAGATTGTTTATCTCAGCATAATATTTTAAAATTTACCTATTTTGCTATATGTATCAATAGTTGGTTCTCTTTTATTTCTGAGCACAATTCCATTGTATGAATGTACCACAGTTTGTTTGTTGATTCTTATGTGGGTGGACTTCATAGTTTGTTTCTGGTTTGGGACTCATGTAGCTCTGAGCATTCTTAAATGATTGGGACTCAGTCACTCATTTCTGTTGGGTGTATACTGAAACTGAGAAGCCTGGGACACATAACTAGCATGGATTTAACTTTATTAGACACTGTGCCGCAATTTTTCAAGGTGGGTGGATGATTTTATAGTCGCACCAACAATAGATGAGAGTTCTGGTGGTTCCACATCCTCATTTACACTTGGTATTGGCAATTTTACTAGTCTGAGCCATGTCATTAGTGTGTTCAAAATTGTTTTGTGGTTATCCTGGCTGATCCCAACATAATGAAAAGCAGCGTAAATGTTTATAACTGAAGAGAATCCTAAGACATAGAATATATTCTTTTGTTATGATAGCTTCAATTCTATATCATTGAAGAAGTTAACACACTAAAAAGTTAATGAATACAGAAATAGCTAAGTATTACTAAAAAATACTTAAAGTTCCATGTGAAAAGTTCAGTTTTAGTAAAGCTTTAGGTTCTGTCAGAATCACCTGGCCTCTTCTGGTATTCTTTTTCTCCTCTACTAGGTGCCTGAGACTGCAATTTTATTTACTAGGAAACAATTATTTAAAACAGTTAAAACATTTATAAAAAGTACTTTTTAATTTTACATATGTTAAGTTTCTCACTGTCTTTAGTTATAGCAAATACAATCTCAGTAAACATCTGAGAGAAAACTCTTTTAAATTAAAGAAAAACTTATTATTTAATGTAATTAGTGCTAAAATTATTTCATAGCTTTAATTGAAATTGCTCATTAATAATTGCTGGCATTTATTCAATACATCTTCTAGCACAATATTCAGAATATATTAGTTTATGTGTTAAATATTAATATTGGAATGTGAACATAACATATTTTTAAATGTTAAAAACAAAGACACTGAAATAGAGAACAAGTGGGCAGTGACCAGAGGGGAGAGGGAAGGGAATTTAAGGGGAAAAAGGGGGAGGGATTTGACAAATAGGAAGGACACAGGGACGAGAACTGAGGGGGGTGGAAATGGGAGGGAGGTGGGGAGCACAGGGCGAGGGAGGCTGGGATGGGAGAAATAGACAAAAAACTGTACTTGAAAAATAACTAAATAAAATTTTTTAAAAAGTTAGAGGATCAAATGAAAAATAAAAATGGACATTGTAGCTTCATTGTTTTAATGAAAACTGTGATAATTCTATGAATGAAATGAGAAGAATAAAATGCTTTATTATCACTTACTTTTGAAAATATATTCAAATAGATGATAGAAACTCTCCCCTAAATCTGTCTTCCAGGTTTTTGTTTATTTTCTTTGAAATGCTAATTATTTTACCAGACTCAACAGTTTAGAAAACTTTGAAAACAAAAAGTGATATATTCAAATGATAGTTTTTAAAACATATTCACAAATTTTATTATTTTTAAAATAAAGCACGACGAACAAAATTTTAGTGTAGCAATAGTGTGCATTTCCTAATATTAATATGTATGTGGCATTTATCTATGAGTTGAAGTGGAATCTCCAAAATATTCCTTAACTAGAATCAAGCCATCTGATTCTAAATCCCAGATAGTTCTGATTCTAATGATTCAAAATCCCTTCTGATTCTAATGGTTTGAATAGTTCTGTTAATACCAATGAGGACAGATAGATACATTGCTCTTAAGATGTGCTGTAAAAGCAAGGCAATGGGCTTGTTAGGCAAACCTAGAAATTGATCCAGTTGTGCTTAGTGGAAAGACTTTGAACAAGTTTCTTCATTTGTGAAATAAGAGTCATAGTAACTCAATTTCCTGTTATTCGAACAGATATGTAAATTACTTGTCACTTAGGCACCAGCAAATTTTAATCCTACTCCCTTTAGTGAGGTCAGAAAAACTGCTCTTCTTTATCTCCCTCATGGGACCTGGTGAAGGACATTGTAAACACCTTCCCTGTCTATTTCACATCTGTGCTTCCAGTGATGACCAATCTATAGGAGCGGTCCTGGAAAATCTGTGAATCCAATGGCTTTGTGTTAGCACCATCCTTTCTGGTCATTGCAGTATTGACTGCAGTCTTCATCACTACCTACATCCTTACCTTATGACTCCCCTTCCCTGGGCACCTTTTCACTGCACTACACCATTCCCTTTCCATGCTGATTGTCCCACTATCTCCCTCCTTCTTCTCTCTGACATCTGAGTGTAGAAATTCTATTTTAGGTCCTCTCTCCTTTATCTACTTCCTTTTTATGGTGATTTTGTCAACCATTCTCATTATTTTCTCAGCCCCAACTGTTCTGTTGGATTTTTAAACCCATACTGGACTTTTTCCACCTGAATTTCTGGGCAGCACATCAAAGTCCAAGAATAAAAGTGAGCACACTCACTCCACAGCTATAAACTTTTCCTACTAGGTCAGTTTGAGATTTTTTGGGGGGGCCTAAACTGATACAGTTCAAGGAGTGCCAGCTAAGGAAAAGAATGTCAAATGTTAAATAAAAATGACCACAGCCTTTTCACTGCCCTTTGGTGTAAAGGGAAGTATAACCAAGGCAAAGTTGGAGCAGAAAGCGATGGAAGCTTGAACAATAAACATAGAAATGACTTTTACAACTTTAACAAAAATAAGTGACTAGGTGAACAACCGCCCACCCAGAGCTTGGAGAGAAGTCCGTACACATGAGTGACCCTAAAGCGTATGACTCATTAACTTCAAGTAAATTAACTCTGTCACCTTGACTTTTCAAGCTCTTAAATGTTACACCCATTTCTTTCTCTCCAACTCTCAAAATGACTTTGAATTAAATGCCTTTCTCTTTGCTGGCCCTGCCTTCAGTCCATTGCCCTATTGCTGACTTATTTCTTCATACTCCTTTCCTACGAAGGAGTAAAACTCCCAATACCTCTTGTAAAGACCATTTCAATAGCTTTATTGCTAGTAATCCCTCTATCTCTAGTCTTGTACTGCACCCTACACCCTTCTTGAAGTTTAGTCTCACTAAAGCATTGCTTCCTTCTTTCTCCTACGAAAGTAAGTTCAAAGAGTTCAAAACCCCAAGTCTTACATTCAGCCTTCACTTCTCGGCCCCAGCTTTCTATATTTTCATAGTCTCCCAACTCTTTTTCACAGCTCCCCATCTGTTACTCACCTCATAATCGACACTGAACTGTGCCGAGTTTCTAGACCATCTCTTTTGCTTTACAGCTGTTACTCAGCATACCTGGAATTGTACGGTATTGCTGGATGGATCCCTTTTTATTAAAATGAAGAATTGTGCATTTTCACTTGGTATTTTTCAAGTTTGCCCATTCATTATCTTGCTTATAGTAATGTTTGCTAAATATTTGCTTAATGCACAAATAAATAGAGACGTACTTTGGAATAAGACTTAGAGGGAGCTGCCTCAAGTATTGATTGATTTTAAGCACTGCATTTTCTTTAAATTATGATGCTAGTCTCCAAACCATTTATAAAGTTGGCATATTGACTTCCCAGTGGTGTGAGTAAAATTTGAGGCTATGAAGGAAGTGTCCGCAAATGCTGCCTCCATTCATTACCTGCCAGCCACGGTGCTCAGTCTTTCCGTCTTCTATTTGGTTCTCTCTCCGACATCGCAGGGGCCTCTTTGCACCCTTTTATTCAGAAATATGTATTGAACACCTGGTAAGTGCCAGGCACCATTCTGTTTACAGTGGTCCTCATCTGATAGTGAGAGGTAGACTTTGCCACCAAAGCATTGTAAAGGCAGTGGCCCTCACACTGTGGTCCCTGTATCAACAGGAGCAGCAGCAGCAGTATCTGAGGACTTGTTAGAGGTAAATCCTTGTGTCCCACCCAAACCTACTAAGTCAGGAAGTCTAAGGGCAGGCCCAGCAATCTGTAGTTTCATCAGCCCTGCCGCTATTCTGCTGGTGATAAATTTTGAGAACTACTGTTATAATGTGTCACTTGAACAATTGGATAACTGTAGAATGTACCATGACCCCAGAGGGATTTGTTAATTGGATGGAAGAAAGCTCCTGATAAAGTTTTAAAGAAGGATGTGACCTACAGGCTGAATGTTGGAAAGACATTAATAGTTTTTAATGCTTGCATTTTACTAAATTCTAATATAGCCTATTGTACAACTAAATCATTTCTACTTTTCAAAACGCTAGTTATTAATGAAAAATACTAAAATTATTTTATATCAGGAGAGAAATCATCATTTTAGTATAGGCTTTAAGATATTACTGGACTGATTAATACAGAGTGACTTACAAAATGCTACTGTCAAGGAATGGACTATCTCCAGGGCTCACGGTGGCCTTTAAATTTTAACTTTACAAGTTTAATTTTTAAATTGCAGATTTAGAATTTAAAATTTCAAGATTTATTATTTTGTATAATTTGGGGTGAATGACTTGAAATATAACTAATGTGAAAAATAAACAGCATTGACTTAGGTGTAAATCTTTGGTGAAGGCAAGGAATGAAACTATGTTTAAATTCATATCCTGCCTCTACTCATCCTCATTAGTTGTCAAATCTAGTGATAGATTAGAGAGTTTTTCATAGTTACAGAGTAGCATAATTCTAGAAGAGTTATCATCTGAAAAACTCCTTGTGTAAGAAATCAACTGTTGTCAATTCCTTATTTAAAATGTGGGTTCATACTGAAGAAAGTATCTTCTAGCTATCGAATATATTAAAAACACTTTACCGTAAAAACTTAATACATAAGTGAACAGATTTGTTCTTGATGGACAAATGTTTTAAATCCAACTCTCCTGCCTGTGGTCCTCTTCAGCATACAAGCAGTTAAGATGTGTTCTTTTTAAAGGGTTGTTTGGAGGCGGATCTTCTGTTACAGAGCTGACGTGACAAAGGACAAGTGGCCCTGAAAGCCTCCTTGATGTATCACCTCTCCAAGCAGGCGGTGCTTGGCCTTTAGAGTAATCCCATTTCTGCTTGGAAGAGTGCATATTAATTAATCAACAAGTATGTAGAGCAGTAAATATAGCATATACTTCATTTTAAATTTATTTTTAACATATTTTATTATTGTTTATGCTCTTCCGGTTGTCCCAATTTTTCACCCTTTACCCCCTTCTGCCTATCCTGTCCCTACTTCCATAGTCAATCCCCATACCATTGTCCATGCCCATGGGGCCTTCATGTATGTTCTTTGACTAATCCTGTCACCCTCTTTCAAACAGTCTACATCTCATTCCTGCCCTCTTACCACTGTCAGTCTAGTCCATGATTCTATGCCTCTGGTTCTATTTTGCTCATGAATTTATTTTGTTCATTAGATTCCTCCTATGAGTGAGATCATATGATATTTGTCTTTCACCAATTGGCTTATTTCACCCAGCATAATTGTCTCCAATTCTATCCATGTTGTCACAAAAGGCAGGAATTCCTTATTTTTTTCAGCTGTGTAGTATTCTATTTGTAAATGCACCATGGTTTTTTAACGCACTCATCTAGTGATGGGCGCTTAGGCTGCTCCCAACCCTTGGCTATTGTAAATAACACTGCTGTGAACATAGGGGTGGATAGGTACTTTGGAATTGGTGTTTCAGGATTCATAGGGTATATTCCCATCACTAGAATCATTGGGTCAAAAGGTAGTTACATTTTAAATTTTTTGAGGAAACTCCATACTGTTTTCCACAGCGGCTGCACCAGTCTGCATTCCCTCCAACAATATACTAGGGTTCCCTTCTCTCCACATCCTTGCCAGCACTTCTTGTTTGTTGCTTTATTAATTATAGCAGTTTTGGCAGGTGTGAAATGATACATCTCATTGTGGTTTTAATTTGCATCTCCCTGGTGGCCAGTGATGCTGAGCATCCTTTCATATGTCTCTGCACCCTCTGTGTGTCCTCCTTGGAGAAGTGTCTGTTCAGGTCCTTTGCCCATTTTTTAATTGGATTATTTGTCTTCATATACTTTAATACATGACTTAGACCTGATTTTTTTTAATACATAATTTTTTTATTTCTGTGGCCATGGGTGGGTCACTTGAGTAAATTAAGCTTCGTTTGTAACTTGGCTCATTATCATCTGTAAAATGAAGATGATAATACTTATATATTACACTAAATATAACATTTAAATAAGATAAAGCTTTTTATTTTTCTTTTATTGTTGTTCAAGTAGAGTTGTCTCCATTTTTCTGCCACCATTTCCCCCCACCCCCATCTCCCACCCTCAATCCTACCCCCATTTGGCTTTGTCCATGGGTCCTTTATATATGTTCGTTGATGACCATTCTCTTTCTTTCCCGCATTATTCCCCTCCTCCCTCCCCTCTGATTACTGTCAGTTTGTTCTTTATTTCAATGTTCTTTATTCTAATGTCAGTGGTTATATTTTGCTTGTTTGTTTTGTTGACTATGCTTTAAAATATTTTAATGTAACATCTGACATGTGTTATAGATACTAGCTGCTTTTAGTCATTATTTTATTGTTATCATTTTATTGTGGAATAGAATATTATAATATCATCATTGTTGTGAGGTTAAAGGCAGTATTATTAGAATTTCTAAACAGTACAGTTAATTACTGCTAATCTCTGTGATTTCTCCCAATGTAAAACAAAGTCAGAAAAGAAGCACCATGTTTCTCCCATTTGCTGCCTTTGAAAAAGTGGTCAATATTCAATTCTTCCCATTTATCAACTAGTACTATTACTAAAAAAAACTAATTCTATTTCGTAACTTTGTCTCCCTTTTCCTCACCCCAAATTTATAAATCTGTGTACTGTTTAAACTTTTTAAAGTTCAAAGTTATAAACTGTGTTGCTGCTCTGTAGGAGCAGTAAAGGTGAATCTTCCTATGTCTCAGATATAAACTTCAGTTTATTCCTTTCAGTGAACCAATCTTAGTTCGCTCCTTGTCTTAATAGGACATACTGCAACGCATAACATAAGTCTCTTAGTTCACACTCTCTTAAACTTAGGTATATAGGGAGGAAGCCAATATGTGTGGAACTGGCGACAGTGTCATTCTTGTTGTTACTGGACATGTCATGTGTTTCTTTGGCATAGAGACATGCATTCCAGCTAGTATTTCCCATTATATTCTGGTGTGCCTATGTACAATACAACACTGCCTCTCTACACTGTACATGGTTGGAGGGCCAAGAATGCTTTTGTTTAGAGGAGACTGCCTAATGTGAATGTTTACGTGGCTTCTGGCTTTGGGACTTTGGCTTTTGATCATTTTCTTCTTGCTTACGCAGCTTTCTCATTGTTAATAATCAATCCTGGATGCCTAAATTTTCTCAGGATGGCAAGGGCTTCATTTGCCACCCCAGATTTTCCTGTACAGCTTTGGGGCTGCAGTAATTGGGCAGGACAGAAGGTGTGTTCTGCCAGCAAATTATCAGAAGGTAGGAGAGTACAAACCATTGCTGTTTGGATCAGATGGCATCTGATGCACATTCCATTAGTCCAATGAATAAAACAGCCAGACATCTGAGTATTTGTGCCCCTTCTCTGTATGTCCTCATCAGAGCAGCTACTGGGACCAGACATTAAACTCCATTTCACATTTCATGGTCATAGCCCAGGCTTGTCTTCCATGCTTAAGTGCCATTCCATATTCTGTCTCTAAAGCCAGGAGTACCCTCCTCCCAGCTCTCCAAATTTTTCACTCCTGTCCATTCATCCATTCCCTAAACCTTAGCTCTGTTTATACTTCCTTTTGGAAGCCTTCCTGTAGTACTCCTGATGATGCTGATTTGTCTCGCATTTGAACTTCTGTGTTACCTCACGCCATGGCCATGTCATTTGGCACCTTATTACATTGTCTTCCATATTTCATCAAATTCTCTCTGTGTGCAGTTATCCTCAATTCTAACATCCTTATTGTAAGGTACTGTGTTTCTTTTCCATGCCTTTCCCAAACAAACCAATCCCTACCTCCAGACAAACCTATTGTTAATAGATATAAGACTCAGGTGTAAGACTCACTGAATAGTTATTAAAATATTGATTTTTTTCCATCTGACTAAATAAGAGTAAAATGTTTCAAATGTCATATTTCAAGATCCTCCTGATTAGAATTGTTAGTCACTTGAAATGGATATTTTAGATTGCTGTGTAAACATTTCGTTTGTGAATTTTTAAGTCACCAGTACAGGAAAACCTTAACTAGGAGGGATGAGGGTGGGAATGTGGTGGAGATGGCCTTTCCGGGAAAACTGCAGGTTTTATTGTACTGGGTATTAACCCAGCATCTCCCTTTGCCATAATGCTTTGTCCTCTGGGTAGAAGAGGAGCTAGGTCTTGCCAAAGCAACTATATTGTGTTTCTAAAAGGAAAGATTGTAATTTTTGTTAGAACGGAGGAGACGGGGATGAAGAGGTGACTGCGTACTGAAGGTAGTGCCTGGTGGCAGTGGGGGTGGATGGAGGCAGTAGCTAGGAGGAGAGATTCGTGGTTGACGCAAGGAATCGCCATAGGCTACGGCTGAAAGCAGCTTTTCTGTCTGCGTTCCAGCTTCCAGGCCTGGGTCTCCCCTGCTTTCTTTTTTTTTTCTTATACTTTTTTTAAAGTTCTTATTTATTCTGTTACAGTTGTCCAAGTTTTCCCCCAGTGCCCTCCTCTGCCCAGCCCATCCCCTACTCCCACAGTGAATCCCCGCACCATTGTCCACGTCCATGGGTCATTCACACATGTTCTTCGACTAGTCCTTCCTTCCCCTTCTTCCCACCACTCCCCTCCTCTTCCCCTTTCCTCCGGCAGCTGTCAGTCTGTTCCCACGTTTCCGTTTCCGTGTCACTGGTTCTGTTTTGCTCCTTCATTTTGTTCATTAGGTTCCTTTTATAAGTGAGATCCTATGGTATTGTCTTTCATCAACCAGCTTATTTCACCAAGCATAATGATCTCCTAACGCATTACAACACCCTTCTCTCCACTCAGCCCTGACACAATTTTCTTCGTGCAGGTCTTTCATAAGTGTGGATTAACGACCAAAAATGGGTTGAACTGCACAATTCATTTTGTAAATTGTATTATCGTTTGAGTTATTTTCTGATAAGTTAGTTTAGTAAGTTTGATAAAAGTCTTTGGGGTGGAGAAAAGTAAAAGAGAGGAGTGCTTGCCTTTTGGAGCAAAACAAATAGTTTTACTGCAGGTCAAATCAGTCAAAGGACTCCTCTCTTTATGGTAACATGATTCAGAGTTTTAGAGATAAGAGGGTTTGAGATCAAGGTGTCTCACTGAAGCCACTGGACAACACTGGACACTCAGAAGTGATTGTGGTATGAACCACTGTTATTTTATGCTGCATTTTATTTGTTTTCATTTTGCATAATGCATCTGCAATATATAATTAATGATGAGGAAATGCCAGAAAACTGAACCACAAACTAAAATAATTAAAGAGACACTTTTAACTCTCAGTCAGTATAACTCCAGTCTTTGTTACTGCACTGAAAGCATGAAAATTGTGACTCAGAGGACACCCCCAATTTCAGCAATGTTTTTTGACATTTTTTAATATGTGATTTTGATAAAAATCTCAAATTTGCATCATTTTCAGTTTAAAATAAAGCTGATCTGAATTTAAAGTAATGATAATTATTAAATTATAATTAATGATATTACATACACTTTTTATTTTGGAAATATTTTACATACAAAAGTTATATAATGCATTTAATAGATTGAAGTATAAGTTTAAAAATCTCTGTGCCCAACACATGGCTTGAAAACAAATCACTACCAACATCTGAAGTACTACATAGGTGCTTCTCCTCTTCCCCAGAGGTAGCTACATCCTGAATTTTGTGTTACCGATGTCCTAACTTCTTACACTATTTTAATAAATTACGTGTGTATCACTAAATGGAACTTCATTCAGTTTTACCAGGTTTTGAATGTTACATTAAGTGGAATAATCATGCTTGTATTCTTTTATTTGTTTGAGCTCTCAGATTTGAGGAGTTTTTTTCTAGCATTTAATTTATTTATTTTACCACCGTATACCGTTCTATTGAATGAATAAACCACAATATTGTCAACCACTCTAGCACTTGTGGATGTTTGGCTGGTTAAGTTTTTGCTCTTACAAACACTTCTCCTTGAACTTTTTTGTGTGTGGCTCTGGATAGTAAACAGGTTTTCTCTAGAGCACACTGGGAGTGGGATTGTCAGAGTACATAACAGTGGGTACAGAATGCACCTGCTGACTTTCCCAGTGAAGTTGTTTACCACTCACTCTTTCCCCTTGGTGTATAGGGACCCTCATTGCTACCTGTACTCATCTAAACGTCTTTGTCGTTCTGGTGAGTGTGCGGTGGTATCACATTGTGATTTAATTTGAATTCCCCTGGTTAGTAATTAAGTAGTTCATGTTGTCACATGTTTCGTGGCCCATTTTTTCCGTTAGGTTGTTTTGTTTTTATTTATTCTTTATATTTAGAGTTCATTTTTATATAGAGTTTATATTTAGAGTTAATTATATTTTAAAAATGCATTCCCTTAGTTTGTACCTTGATTTTTTACTCTTTTTATGTTTTCTTTTTGTGAAAAGGTGTTTTTTATTTTGATGTAGTAAAAAAATCACTATTTCCTCTTATAGTTTGCATTTGGATATCTTGTTTAAGAAATAGTATCTTGTAGAAGAGATGATGGGGGATAAATGGTGATGGAAGGAGACTTGACTTGGAGTGGTGAACACACAGTACAATATAGAGATGGTGTGTTATAGAACTGTACACCTGAAACCTATACAATTCTGTTGACCAATGTCACTCCAATACATTAAATAACATTTAAGAAGAGAAATACTTTTCTCCCCTGAAGTTATTAAATATAAAATAGTCACACTTAAAATTATGTCTAGACTTAACTAGTATCATCTTCCCAGGTCAAATATATACATGGAATATATATATATATATTTATCTAGACATACATATATATATTTATCTAGACATATATATGTACATATATATATTCTTTGAATCCTTTAATTTTCATTATGATCTTCTTATAATTTACAATTGATTTCAGTTTTATTAGCTATATAAATTAGATATAGTTTATATTTTTATAGGGTATTTCTTTACATTTACTCTGATGTTACCATTTTCTTTCCTTTCCTTTTTCCATTGTAGACCTTTCAAGGGGGGATTGATTCCTTTTTTTAGATGTACATTATGAAAAGTTTCTTTCATGAGGGTCTTTTGGGTCATGGCTTCGCTCATTTAAAAATTACTTGAAAATTTCTTTATTTTTACTTAATTCTGAAAGATTCTTTCACAGAATATAGCAATTGTCACAGAACAGCTGTTGTCTCATACTTTGAAGACATTACCCCATTATGCTGTGGCTCGAATGTTAAGTGTAAATAAGTTATTTATAAATATAATTATCATTAATTTCTAGCTACTGTTTCATTAAAATCTTCTTTTTTCTTGTATGTTATATTCTTTTACTACTATATCTCTAAAGGTGAGAGTTTCTGTTTTGTTTTTTCTTTCTTTTTTTCTTACTTTAGATTCACTGAGCTTCCTGACACAAGGATTTATCTCATTCATCAGTTATATAGAATTACCGGCCTTTCCCCCACTCTTTTCCCCTAATCCTTCTGGAACACCGATTACATGTGTGTTGGACCTTTTAATTATCTCCTCCATGTTTCCTCATCTACTTTAATAGTTTATCATTTTAAATGCATACCGAGAATGGTATCTCAGTATACAAAAATTTAATTCACTCCATGGTCAGAAAATGAAGTTATACTATTTAAAGATGTCTTCATATTGCCTGAAAATACTTACTGTTTTTTTATGTGTTTTTTCTAATTGATTTCTTGGGGGGTGTATTAATTGAGGTTTGATGAGGTTTCAGAAATAAAAGATACTTGGAATAAATTCCACAGTAGATAAGGGACTTTGTAGTGACTCCCTATGAAGCTTACCTAAGCCTTTCAAATTGATATTTTGGTATTTGTTACTCTGTTTTATTAAATCTATATCAGGATATATGTTTGTTACACATTAGTCTTATTTTCTACTAAGAGTGGGTGTCATATTCTATCACTTGACATCAATTGTAAATTTGCTATGTTTATTTTATACATTATGGAAAATATTGTCCAAAAGATATTCTCACAGATTGCTTAATCAGATTGAATATGCTGTTTTTTGGGCAAATGGCTAGGCTAATTAAATGTTGCAAGAGCTTCCCTTGCCTGTCTTCCACATTCTTTTTCATTGTTGTTTGATATTTTAGCTATTCTATTAAGTCCTTGAGCTTCTAATTTTTAATCTTACTTCATTTTTTTCACTTTCTACCTATTTTCAAACCTCAAATGACTGAGTGGGATTTTTAGTGTAGGGGCAGGTAATAAACATCAGATTACAGTTGGAATGTAAATACCTTACATTCCCCAGGATTCTCACTTCAATTTCTCTCTCTTCACCTTACCTCACCAAATAAACTTCCCCAGTCATTTTTACTGAGTATGGAAAACTGATTTCATCCAGGGCTATAAATACTCAAGAGTTCAAGATCATGATGCAAAGGAGACCCTAGAATAAGGCTCTGTTCTTCCATATTCAATGATCATCGTAAACTTTTAAAACCGTAATACCTATTCCTCTACCTCATGCTATTCCTGCTTTCCCAATTGCAATGTTACTTCCTTCCCTAGATCTCTGGCACCTGATACTCCTGATTGAATTCCTGAAATTCTTGAAATTTTTTCTTTTCATCTTACTATTTTTCTCTACAGATGGGAATATATTAGAAGAGGAGATCTATTTCTGTACTTTCAAGATTGAATTCTGAATGCAAGCTTTAAAGAAGCATTGTTGTAGTGGTCAGTTGCCACAGTGCTCTTCATGTTGTCTTTTCATAATGTGTCTTTTAATATACTGTCCTTTGTGGGCTAGCCTAGGAACCTAAGCACCATATTTAACATTAGTTCTATGGGAAGCTTAATACAGAGCTTGGTACAACTGGCTTGTAAATGGACTGTTGGCATATAGCCTGTTTGTAAGCAGGGCACTGGCTGTACAGGAGAGAATTTGGATCACTGTGTGGGCTGGGAGGGAAATGCCTTCTGTTAACCAGCAATGCCACAGATTTGAACATTGCACATTTGTTTTATATAATCTTCCATCTAACTGTGAGCAAAGAGCATGATTGAAGTGCCACTGATTATGTCTAATGTTTATAGATTCCATTTTAGTAGAGCAGACGGCTATGTTCCATAGTTCTATCTTAATTCTAAATATGATTTTCATTGTCTCCCCTCTTTAGTCACCCAGCAGCAGAGCAGGGAAGTAATTTTACCTTGCAGTTCAGTAACTTTTAATTGCCTGTTCAGTTTCACTTGATTCTGAGAAAAATGAAGCTGCTGCCTATACAGTTTTAGTTGCCAGAACCTCAATTGTTAAGCACTTAAATGCTAAAACAGGAAAGGAGCTCATGCATTCTTTAGAGAGATAAAGCGGAAAGGAGATCCCACTGTGTTTTATTGCGGTTGTTATGGCTTTGTGGTTTTGTGTATGTGTGTGTGTGTGTTTAAGGACTCAGAACATTACCTAGAAAAACATATACCAAACTGATTATCTGCGAGTGGTGGAATTATCAGTAATGTACATGTTCTTATTTATTTTTTTAGGCATATGTTACTCTTTAATTAGAATTTTAAAATGGTTGTAAAGGTGTCCTGGCTGGTGTGGCTCAGTGGACTGAGTGCAAGCCTGCAAACTAAAACAGGTTTAAAAGGGTGCATAATCATGGCATTTTAGGTTTGAAAAGGATTTCGAGATCATCTAGTCCACAACCTTCATTTTAAACGTGAAAGAAAATGAGGGTCGAGAGATTCAAAATTACATCAGGCCTTCCATATCTCATGCTAGGACCCACGGGAGCTTCACTGGAAATGCTGATTTTTTTTTTTGACTCTTGGCATTCGTCTTAATGATGCTTATGGACAATTACAGTCCTCAGAACTTTTTACTTTTATATAGTTACAGAAAAAACTTTCTTATGTTTTCATTTGCATTTCAACACTACTGAACCAACAAAAGCATTTAAAAAATTGATTCAAAGCATCATTGATTTTATTTTTTGTTTTTTCTAATTATATTTTATTGATTATGCAATTACAGTTGGCTCAATTTCCCCAGTATTCCCACGTCCATATGGCACCTCCACTCCCTCAGGCAATGCCACATCATTGTTCATTTCCATGGGTCATGGATATAAGTTCTTTGGCTACTCCATTTCCTATACTGTACTTTACATCCCTGTGGCTGTTCTGTAACTACCTATTTGTACTTATTTTTCTTTTAAAGATTTTATTTGTTTATTTTTAGTGAGGGGAAGAGAGAAAGAGAGGGAGAGAAGCATCAATGTGTGGTTTCCTCTCAAGCACCCTTTACTGGGGTACTGGTCCACAATCCAGGCCTGTGCCCTAGCCTGGAAATTGAACCGGTGACCCTTTGTTTCACAGTCTGGTGCTTAGTCCATTGAGCCAACAAGCTACGGCCCTATTTGTACTTCTTAATTCCCTCTTCACGATTCCCTTACACCCTCCTTCCACCTGGCAACCATCAAATTGCTCTCTGTATCCATGATTCTGTCTCTGTTCTTCTTGTTTGCTTAGTTGTTTTTAGATTCAGTTGTTGATTGATGTGTATTTATTACCATTTTGTTCATAGATTTGATCTTCTTTTTCTTAAGTCTCTTTAACATTTCATATAATATGCTTTGGTGAAGAATTCCTATCATTTTTCTTGTCTGGGAAGCTCTTTATCTGCCATTTCATTCTAAGTGATAGCTTTGCTGGGTACAGCAATCTTGGCTGTAGGTCCCTGCTTTTCATTATTTTGAATATTTCTTGTCAATCCCTAGTAGCCTGAAAGTTTTTTTAGAGAAATCAACTGATAGTTGTATGGGAACTCCCCTGTAGGTAAGTAACTGCTTTTCTGTCGTTGCTTTTAAGATTCTCTCTTTATCTTTAACTTTTGGCATTTTAATTATGATGTGTCTTGGAGTGGCCCTCTTTGTATCCATCTTGTTTGGGGCCCTCTGTGCTTCCTGGACCTGCATGTCTATTTCCTTCACCAAATTAGGGAAATTTTCTTTCATTATTTTTTCAAATAGATTCCCAATTTCTTGCAATTTCTTTTGCCCTTCTGGCACCCCTATGATGTGAATGTTGGAATGCTTGAAGTTGTCCCCAAGGCTTCTTACCTTGGGTTTGTTTGGATTTTTTTCCTTCTTGTTCTGATTGGTTGTTTTTTCTTCCTTATCTGCAAATCATTGATTTAATTATTGGCTTTATCCATTGTACTGTTGTTTTCCTGTAAATTGTTCTTTATTTCAACTAGTGTATCTTTCATTTCTGACTTTTATTTTTATGCTGTTGAGGTTCACATTAAATTTCTTGAGCATTCTTTTCACCAGTGTTTTGAACTCTGTGTCAGAGAGATTGCTAATTTTGTTAGCTCATTTTGTTTAGCTCTTTTTTTTTTTATAGTTTTTATCTGTTCTTTCATTTGGTCCTGTTTTTTTATCCTCTCATTTTGGCAGCCTCCCTGTGTTTGTTTCTTTGTATTAGGTAGAGCTGCTATGACTTAATGTCTTGGTAGCTTGGCCTAATATAGGTGTCCCATAGGGTCCAGTGGCCCAGCGTCCCTTACCACCCAACCTGTATACTCGAGATATGCCCTTTGTGTGGGCTGAGTACAGCTTCCTCTTGTAGTTCACCTTTGATTGCTTTTGGCAGGTCAATGAGAGGGATTTACCTAGGCTAGTCAGCTTTAAGGACTGTCTGTGACCAGTAACTACAGATCTACACCCTCCGTGGAGAATCATCTGTACAGGGGCACGATGGTGATGCTCCAATGTGGTCTGTAGCTGTCCACTGGGTACGCAATCTCTAGGATATCCCAGCTGGTGCAGGCCAAGGTCAGCCTCCATTTTTGTTCTACCTGGGGCCACCCTGCATGAGCTATAAAGCAATCTGAGGTGGTTGCTACTTGTGCTGGGCTTGGAGATTACCAGGCAAAGCCAAGCTGTGAATCTAGGCTGGCTGCTGGTAGTTCCTGGCATAGAACCACTTAGCAAGAGCTATGGGGGCTGGGGGGGGAGGTTACTGAGGCCAGCTGTTGCTTGTTTGAGAGGATTTAGGAAGTTGAAAAGCATGAGCCAACCATTCATATTTTGGATGGGCCAGTAATTTGGGTAGGTTGAAATCTCAGGGGATCTTCAGGGCAGGACAAACAGCTTTAGCCAGGCTGATGGAGTCTCAGATTTGGCATTCACCTTTTGGCTCCGTGCCTCTTCAGGAGAGGCTCAGAAAAGGGACAATGGCCTCTTTTCTCCTCTCTGTCTGGAGGAAAGCTTCCCCTCAGCTCCTTCTGTGAGTCTAGATACATCAATTCCTCCTTGTATGCCATTTGTGACTTTCACACTGCTACCTCAGTGCTGGACCTCAGAAGGAGTGAGTCTGAATAAGTTCATGTGTGGGTTCTTTATGGGGAACTGCTTGGGACTCCAACAGTTCCTTCCACCAACTCAATCCCCACTGGATTTTGCAGCCAGAAATTATGGGGATGGGGACTTATCTTCCTGGTACTGGAACCCTGGACTGGGACTCCTCGCTCCTGAGATATCCCTCCCAAAGTTTTATCCACTGCAGATGGATTTGGGAACAGCCGGTTCTGCATCTCCTTCCTTCCTTCTAGTCTGAATAGCTGCAGTTTCTTTCATTCTGTACTTGTCAGATTTCCAGTCAACCTGATTTGTGATGTTTGTTCTATGTTTTAGTTGTAATTTTGACGTAGTTATGTTTACCTATGCTGCCATCTTGACTGGAAGTGGCAGAATGTCATTGATTTTTAAATGCATATATAACAATATGGAATGAATTTATTTCTCTGACTGAGTGATTAGAACACTTCTGGCCTTATGAGGGATAAAGAAAATAAAAAGAAACTTGATTTATTTGGAATAAGGAAATTCGCCATTTTGGTCGTGATGAGTTGCTTCATTGCTTCTGATTTCAGCTGAGCAAGAAAGGAAGGGGGAAGGTAAAGTATTTTTTCAGTTTTTTTTCCTTAACTCAAAATTACACAGAGCCCATATGGGAACTAGATGAAAGTAAAGCTTATTTTTTTGAAGCAGGAAAGGTGTCTGCAGAAACTAGCATTTCCCTGCATTCCTTAGTATTCAGGTGAGAGAAAGACTAGCTTCTACCATCAGAGATGAGGTCTCCAGATAAAGACTCACCCGTAACCAGAATCTATCTAATTCTGAAATTTTTATCTGTAGCATAAAAAATGTATTTTTCCCTCTCTAGGAGTCCCACATACTCAACCGCATACATACAATCAGTTGTGTGTAAGTTAGTTTTGTCAATAGTTTTATTGATTAAACTATATTATGTACTGTCAGGTTAACAAATTCCCTGTGTATTGTACTTATCTGCTAATGTATACACCACTCAGAATAGAGCCCCACATGACAGCTGCCGGGCAAAGTGTCTGTGCTCTGATTCTTTCTGCCGAGTGGAAGATGAACAGGTAAAATAATAAAAGCGTGACTCATTTCTCTTCAGGGTCCTCGGCTACCTTTTCTTCATCCTGTCTCTTCCCTGACATACCTGTACCTTCCACAAAAAGGAGGATCTGAAACCAGTCATTTTGGTTTCATTGGTCTGGCTCTTCTTGGACTGAGATGCTGTTCATGGCCTCATCTAAACAGTGGTGTATATTCCTGTGAGCTCCCTATCTGCTTACAGTGTATATAATTCTTGCCGTGCAGTTTAACGACTCCCTAGATTTTCTCTGCTCACGACAAACTTGTCACCACACGCCCAAAGGAACTAAAGCTTGCTGGCACTCACAGAGCAGATTATCAAGCAAATGACCTCAGGGCCCACAGCTGCCAAGGCAGGAAGACTGCTTGAAGGAATATCTGGCCTGGTCTTCCTTCTATTTCGGTGCTTTCTGATTGCCAAAAATCTCATGGGCATCCTAAAGGGTCACTCATCCCAAATACACACTCATCCCAAATGTGTTAGTGGCATTGAGGAATCAAGTAAAAATAGCATCATTGTGAGAGGTTAGAATAGGAACTGGGGGAGTAGGAATGAGCAGAATGGAAGGAAAAAAATCCAAGCCATAATTATGTATCATCCTGGCCTTGATCAGTAGATACCAATACAATAATTGTTAATGTTAGAATTTGCACTACACTTTCATAGCTCACTTCATCAGAAAATTTCCTACTCATATCACCCAACAGACATCTTTCTTCTGAATGTAAAATTTGTAACATTTGTTTACCATTATATATTGTTGCCTTTTACTGTTACGGATCTCTTAATGTAGATTACCAGTGCCCTCAGCTCTTAACCTTTCAATCTTTTCTGCTTAAGGTAGTACTTTAGTTTAGGCTGCTATTGAAAAAAAATGAACATATAGAATGGGTGGCTTAAACACCAAATATCTATTTCCCACAGTTCTGGAGGCTGTGAAGTCTGATATCAAGCTACCAACCGATATGGTGTTTGGTGACAACCCCTTTCCAGGGTGCAGACTGCTGACTTCTCATTGTGTCCTCATGTGCTGGCAAGAGGCCGGTACCCTCTCTGTGGTCCCATATCTAAGGGCACTAATGTCATTCATGAGGGCCCTACCACATGCCCCGCCTCCTAATACCATCACTTTTGGGGGGTAGTATTTCAACATATGAATTTGGGGAGAACACAAGCATTTAGTATCTCACTGGCAGTGACCCTCCAGGGAGCCCTGAGGGCTCCACCAGAGTTTGCTGGCAGGTTCTAACAAACTGCCCACACCATGTTTATGTACAATAGTTTGATAATCAGTGCCTCATGTCAAAGCCCAACTTCCTTTAACCAGCAGATGAAGGATGGCTTTTATAGGTCTATTTGTTTTTAGTTGATGATGAACAAGTTAGCTGAAGCTGCAATAGATTTATTTGGCTCACCCTGGGGTAAATCTGATATAGTCATTTTCTAGTGACAGGATAAAAGGAAAAGAAGAGATTCAGAAGGACAGTGTTCTGTCTTGTATTCTGAAAAGATTCAGAAGAGACCTCCTACCCAGAAAACGTGGTTTCGGCCTGTGTGCAGGGTGAGAACCAGCAGTGGGATTTTGATTATACACTTAATAGAAAAACCTGAACTGTCAGAGGAGAAAATATCAAATGCATTAAAAATGTAAAGGCACTGTCAAAAATAGCTACGCTGAGAATGTGGAGCGTGGTTCTGCGACCACATATTAAAAAACTGCAGAATTTTTCAAGATAAAAGCAAAGAACAAACAGCCATCTCATAGACCTACCACTTCCTTGCCCACATCAGCTGGACTTACACCATCTTCCTTTCCCTTTGTTTTCCCCTCTGTACTGTGACTGCCCTCCAACCTGAATGACTTTGTTCCTCTTCTCATAGCACAGCCCTTTGCTCAGGGAAAGAAATCAAGGTTCTGAATCTTTGAACATCCACGTCCTTCCTGTGAGCAAGAGAGGAGTGAGAGATGTCAGAATTTGCTTGGACCATCAAAGGGCAAACTTATTAGGACTTTTGCCTAGGAGAAAAATCACCAAGCAAATGAAATTGCAATTAATGCACTGGGTCAAACTCAAATAACAGTGAGTTTGCATAGTGATTAATACTAATAATAAAGAACTATGGCATCAGTGTTTATTAAGTAAGACCAGGGTGATGTGTAACTATATTCCATTCTTTTTGCCTTCTCTGTATCCCACTCCCATGCGCGCGACTCAGCCACAGCCTCTCAGTATTAAACCGTATGACCTGACCCTTAGTGTAATGCCTTTCCTTTAAGTGTCTAGGTGTTTACTATTATCTTTATTTGCATTTATTTGTGTTTATATATTCAGTATGCTCTTGAGGGTTTTTTTGTTGTTGTTGTTTTGGGGGGTTAATTTTGCAATAGGTAGAAGGCCATGCCAAATACTCTAAGCAGTCATTCTGCCCTGGAATTTAAATAATAATGAAAGAAGTTTTAATTTCTCAAAGGAACGCCACCGTCCTCCACTTTTTATGTACTATAATTATTGTTTGTTGTCATCCAAGACACAAGAAACAGTGGTTGCACACTATTTGGAGGCCCGCATGACATAGCAATAACCACAGCTCCGGGGTCCTCTTGAGCCGATGGTTTCTACGGGACAGCAGGAGTCGCCTTGTTCCGAGTGTGCCCACAGGTTAATGGTCCACAAACGCGAGTGTGTCATATTTTTCACTGAGAGGTACTTAGGTGTCAGTTTATCTACACATCCAATGGTTTTGGCTACTACAGCATTTTATATTTTCTTCTCTCTATTTGGCTTTTTTATCATGTGGACTGTAAGTAAACATACCCCAAAGCAAACTGAGAGTAAATGTATGGTGGCAAGTGAATCAGCAGAACATAAACTCATGTGTAAACACCATGTATGTGACATGTGTGATGTGCATGAGTCAGGTTAGTACCCAGAGCCTGTCCTCATGCCCTAGGCCAGTCATTTTGCTGCTTCTCATTCCCAAAGGTAGCCAGTGTTTTTACTTTTGTCCCCGGATTCTAGCATTTAATGCATTTGGAGTTTATATAAATGAATCATACAGTACATATTCTCTTTTCCCTTTTCTCTTCCATGAAATTTTATATTTATGAGGTCATACACATTCCTTTGTGTTACTGTGATTTGTCTTATTACTGCATTTTGTTTTCTAAATGTAGCAAACTGTATTTATCTAATTTCTTATTAATGGACATCTGTAGATTTTTTCCAGATTGAGGCTATTATAAATAAGACTACTCTACACATCCTTGTCCATTTCTTTTGGTGCACATTTGCACACATTTCTGTTTGGTACAAGACAGGAGTGAAGTATGGAATCCTGGGTTACAGGGCATGTGTGTTTGCATCTGTGGTGGATGATGCCACGCCGTTTCCTGCAGTGGCTATACGAATTTTCATTCCCACAGTATGTCATCTACATCTGACTTCGTCTATCTTTTCCATGCGAGTCCATTTGATGGTTATCAATTTTCCACATTTCCCTTTGACTTTTGCGTGACTCCTTTTCCAAAATAGTTTTCATTTGTGTCTTGAGGCACGGATATAAACATATTTACTCTCTGCTAATGGGTAAATGGTACTGGAGATACATATTTTTATATCTCAAGACATAAAGGCAAATGTTCTGGCAACTACTCTTTATTTCCATAGATTTGAAAACACCGTGTAATCTACGTCACATCAGCATTTGGGTATTTTTGCATTCCACATTTAAATTATAATTTGTTAGGCATTTTTTTCATAATGAAAAATATTTTTTAAAGTTCAAAACTAAATGTCGTGCATTGAGAGATATTTTCCTCTTTTCTCACCGTCATTCTTTTCCTCCCAAGTTTTTAACCCTTTATAAGCACCACTGTGAACAAGGCCATCAATTCTGGCTACTTCCGGTGTGGTTGTGAGGGGAGGGCCCCCTGGTCCTTGGGAATGATTCCTCCAGGCTCAACTGTCTGAACTGTCAGCACAAGACTTCTTCATTTTTGGTCTCCTACAGGGTTAAGCACCCTTTGGGAGCCAAAACTTGTACGCCATACATAGATGCCTATGTGCCACAGTGCATATTTCTAAATATTCTTTTTTTAATATATATATTTTTATTTTATTGATTATGCCATTACATTTGTTCTATTCCCCCCTTCATTACCCTCCACTCTGCACACCCCTCCTCCACCATCCTCCCTTTAGTTCATGAACACGTGTCTCAAGTTCTTTAAATTCTGTATTTCCCCTACTATTCTTATCCTCCCCCCTATCTATTTTCTATCTACTGCCTATGCTACTTATTTTCTGTACCTTTTCCCTGCTTCTCCTCCCATATTTCTAAATATTCAAATCAACAGTCTTAGTTTGTAAATACAGATTCTTCAGAATTGCCTTTTGGTAAGTCATTTTCAAGGATCACTTGATCTTCCCAGATGTGTGGGTTTTCTTTTCAGATAATTTGCTAAACTAAGCATATGGAACTCCATTGTGATTCCATTAAGCAATCTTTGAAGCCAGTGTTGTTTTAAAGAATGGATGGCATACCCTTTAACGATCATGCCCCTTTGGTGACCGTGTGTTATATAATGTCCTGTTTCATAGAAGAGCAGTTGGCTTTTATTCTCCTTAGCTTATTTTTTCCATGTCAAAAATTTTTAAGATCTCATCTTTATTTTTCGTGTACAGATTTATCTGCATTTGTTTTCTTCAAAGTTTGTAATGTGAAAAATATTAAAAATATAGTATTTTTAAAAATGATCACCAGTTATCCCCCCAAATGATAATTATAAATATAACCTTTATCTGTTCTGTTACTCTCTTTTACTTAAATCCTCTTTTCCCCGCCCTTGGAATTAGTTTATATAAATTATATAATTATGCATGGATATACATGTTTAAACAAATGCCTTAAAATGGCACTATGACATTCACATGTAGTTTATACATTATATTTGGATATGTTCTTTAGTAATTCTAAAAGTATTAAATTGATTATTTATTACAAATTTCATTTTTGAAGTAATAACAAGTGTTCAAATTAATAGATCATTTTGTAAGGAGAGTCATCTGAGGACAAAATATGCTGTATTCTTGTCCATTTGCCTGAGGAAGACTCTATTTTCGAAGTCTGGAATCCAAATAGAAGCAAAATCTGTTAGGCAGTTTAGGGTGCAGAGCTCAAATTGAGCAGCTTTGGGTACAAAGAATCATCACTTCTTTCAAAGCTTTATTCTAAATGAAATATGGTGAGTGACAATTGGTTATTTTTCTCCCCTTAACAGTGTTGCAGTTTTAATTTTCTATGAATATGTGCTGAGACTCAGAGGACCTAGAAATTGTCTTTCCCATTGTTAGGTGAACCAGTCCAGGTGGCCAGTTATATTGTCCAAGATGTGGAAGTAGGGGACAATAAGCAACCTCAGTCAAAATAATCCATGAGCAGCTTAGTGGCCTTGAACTCTTGCTTTTGCAGAGCACAATAGTAGCAGAAGCAAGACACTACTTTCATTGCATTTCCTCTCGATCCTGAGACCCTAGGATGGAGCCAAAGACATCAAAACTGTATGTAAGCTACACTCAGCATTGAATAAATACTTGTGGGCTGACCTTGAAATCTAATATAACATTTTGATTAAATAATAAATACTTATTAAGTAGCCGTGGCTGGTGTAGCTCAGTGGATTGAGCTTGGGCCTGTGAACCACATGATCATGGTTTGATTCCCAGTCAGGGCACATGCCTGGGTTGCAGGCCAGTTTCCAGCATGGAACTCACGAGAGGCAACCATGCATTGATATTTCTCTCCTTCTTCCCTTCCTCTCTAAAGATAAATAAATAAAATATTTAAAAAAATAAATACTTATTAAATAATAAGTTTGCTTAAAAATGAGATCACTAGGCAGTTTTCTGAACGTGAAGAGTTTTCATGGCACTTAGAGAGATATGACAGTTTTGAAAATGACTATAATAGGTTGCAGGTAAAATGCCATGAAAGAGCCTTGATAAGCGGTGACTCAGATGACATGGGAGGTGGACAGCACCTTGTCAGTGACTCACCACCTGGGTCAAAATGTCGGAACCACTTAAGAGTATCAGTCGTTTAATTCCTAGTTTGAGCTAACTAGACTGTGGGCGAAGGTGGTGGGGGATAACTCTCATCAATGAGACTAGCTGCTTTAAGCCTCAATCTGCAGAGCACACTGGGCACTTGTGGACATGCAGACTCTCTCTCCATAGGTCTGATGTGGGACCTGCGGTTCTGCCTTTCTGCAGACTCCCGGGTGGTGTGTTGCTACCCGTCCTGGGACTTCAATAAGAGGCAAGGAACTAGGTCATACAACAATAACACCCCAAAGACCAAAGCAACATCCCTCCCAAATGACAAAGTCACTAACAAAAAAGTTTCTAACTGACCTGAGAAAAGTCGACAGAAGTCGATTCCTGGTCCTATATGACAGAAGTCATCTGGTCATTTGACTTGATTTACATTTTCTTTCCTAACTATAAATATATTCTTTTCCTGAATACTTCGGAAGATTATGTCATTCATAGTTTACAGTGGTAATAAAACTTTGTTATCATTACAGTTAAATCTGATAAATATTTATAAATAAAACCCAGGGACACATTATTTTTCTCTCTTTCATGTTTGTACCACCATTAGTTCTTATGGCCTAAAACATAGCTGTGTACATGGGAACTGCAGTATATAAAGTAGTTTGTTTTGTTTTGTTCTGTTTTTAGTCCTGGCTGCTATGGCTCAGTTGGTTGAAGTGTTGTTCCATGACTGAAAGGTTGTGAGTTTGATTCCTGGTCAGGTCATAACCTTGGTTGTGGGTTTGATCCCTGGCCTGGACAGATATGAGAGGCAACCAATAGATGCTTCTCTTGCTTTCTCTTTCCTTCCCTCTCTGTCTTAAAGTAATGATATGTCTTCAGGTAAGGATAGAAAGAAAGAGAGAGAGAGAGAGAGAGAGAGAGAGAGAGAAAGAGAAAGCCATTTACTTAGTCGCTTTCTCTTTTTATTCCAAATTGCAGTAAATGAATGATGATTCCCACTGCTCTGTGTATAAAATTCTTTAAAACAGGTTCTGGGAACATATCAACAGGAACTGCAGCCCAAGAGGTATGTGCGAGCTGAGAGCAGTGTTATTTCCATGAGGATGAAGTTCCGAGCTTCAAAGTGACTTGCATGATGATTTCTTCTACAGAACAATAGTAATTATAAAAGCTGCAAAGTTTTATTGAACACTTACTACCTTTTTGCTTTTATACACACTGTATCATGTTATTTCATTTAAGCCTCATGATAACTCGTGGAGTTTATGTGTTATTTTATTTAAGCCATGTGATACTTCAATGAGCTAGGTATAAAAAATGTCTCTATTTTATGGGTGAGGAAATTGAGGCATTGAGATGTTAAATAACTCGTTCTACTACATAGTTGATTAGGACTAAAGCTCATTGATTCTCCATCCTGCTCAGCCAAGGAATAAAATCTACTCACAGCTCTCAGTCCTCAGTGTATTCACACCTGTAGACAACACATCTTAAAAACTACAAACTTTGCAGTTATAGGACCAAAGACAGCCCAGAAATACACACACAGGCATCGGAGTTCTAATATTTTTTTTCTTAAGCTACAGAAAAGATTATGTCCTTTTTTAAAAAAATTTTTATTTATTTATCTTTAGAGAGGAAGGGAAGGAGAGAAGGAGAGAAATATCAATGTATGGTTGCCTCTCTTGAGTCCCTTGCTGGAAACTGGCCTGCAGCCCAGGCATGTGCCCTGACTGGGAATCAAACCACGATCATGTGGTTCACAGGCCCACACTCAATCCACTGAGCTATGCCAGGCAGGAGAAAAGATTATTTCTTGCAAGGCAAACCCACCCAAATCTTAATTATAGGTGAATCAAACTTTAAAAAAGTGACTATAGTTTGTGATACATGATAGCTTAACTGAATCACTTTTTAAGATGAATCTCTTGCCCAATGATCATTCAGCAAACATGTATTTACTAAGCATTTACAACGTGCCGAGCATTGTGCTGAAACTCACAGAACGCTGTATTGCAGAGGCAAATGGTTTGGGGGTATCTCCCTTGATTAGCTCATAGTATGTAATCCAGAATTTAAAACATGGCGAGGTTTATTTCCTTTAGATGCACCTGTCAGGCCCTTAGCTCTAAAAAAGAGCTTCATTCCAAGAAGCAGACAGGTCACACTGTAGTGTGATATTGGAGGCGACTTGGGAGGAAAGTCTAATTTGAACCAGTGCAATTAATAATTGTTTCCAGGGAGGCAGCTGGCAAGGCTCCCATGGTAGCATCGAAGGGAACAAGAAAATTAGTCTAGACGATGCGGGCTGGGAGCATGTCACCTCTCTTCTTTTCCTGGGTGACGGTTTGGCCTGATTTTCTGCATAACTAAAAGAGCGTCCACCGCGGGGTCTTCAGGAAGAAACTAGGCCAGTATTTTATATGTGGATTTATCACACACCAGGGTGGGGGTGGGGGAGACATTTCTCATCACACATTGCTCTGGGTTACATTCTAAAACAGCTTCCAGACACATTAAAGGAAACCTAAGTGGTACAAACTCTCCTGTGACATGGGAAGGAGACTGAGGCCCTTCGCTACGACCAGCAGAGGTGGCACTAGAAACCAGAACCCCGGATGTCCCACCCATTTAGAGAGGAAACCATGTGGCCCAGTACACAATAACAGAGCACAACTTTGAAGACATTGATGTTGGAGTAGTTTTCAATTTGGATTCAGAGGAACATATTGTTTTACATGTTATATTTTGGGGTTCTAAATAATAACTAAGGTTAGTGTACCCAAATCATAGTCCACCGTCCTCATTTTTTAAAAAAAATGCATTAAATGACAAACCTGTAGATGGGAAAGGACCTTAGATAGGATGTCCAACCCTCAGCAATTTCAGTTTTGAGAAAATGCCCTTCTTTCATTCATTAATTTTTTTTTAGAGAGGGACTCCTTTCTGTTAGGTTCTAAAATGATAGCTAATATTGAAAGCAGCTCTTATGTTTCCAACACTTCATTAAATGCTTTGCAAACATAGCTCATTTAATTCTCACCAACTACTTCAGATGAGCAGCCTGTCTCCATTTTACAGGTGAGAAATACGAGGCGAGGAGAAAGTAAATAACTTGCTCCAAGTCACACTGTTGGATAAGTGGTAGTAGGCTCAGGTGGTTAACTACATTCTGTCTGCCTTTCTGACTTCCACGTTCTTCATGCACGTACCCTTTCAGTCACATGGCGACTGAAATAGAGCGTGTGCACAACTCCATGAATGAGATCATTTTACTTGACACCATTTTCAAAAGAAAGTAATATCACTGAGTACCTGGAGTTTATCATTCTCTTTACATTTTTTTATAGTGTTCACTCAGCCTTGCCAGATACTTGTATATAAATCCACAAAAGATAAGGGGAAACACTGAAAGTTACTAATCATTTCAGTGGCTTGTCGTTCAGGGAGAGCCATTATGGAAGCATTTGAGAATAAAACAAGAATCGTGAAAATAGTCCTTTGGTAGTGTTTTTATGTAAATACAGTTTCAGGATGTTGGGCCTGATCTCCAATTATAATAAAAAAATGAAATTGTTTAAAGTCTAAACTGAGTTTGAGGCAAGGTCTCAGCCTTTTATAAATATTCAGAATGAGCAATTAAATCTGTTGCCTTTTCATTTGTAACCATCCTGTGTTCTACTCAGATGACCAGGAATAATGACAATTAGGAACAGCCTGTTTTTAAATGAAGTCTCCCCACTTAGTGACTAATTAAATTGCCTTTCAGGCCAAAGGATGTTCACAATTACAGGACTCTTCCAATCAAAAAGTTAAGCTTTCTCTTGATTTGTCATAACCTTAAGTTTTCCAAACATACAACAGTGATAAACTAGACAACCAAATAAAGGGAGAAAATAAATGCACAAATTACAATAGACAGTGCCTCAATTTTTAAGTGCATATATTATCTAATATATGGCATCAGTATTATGTTTTATTCAGGAAGCTAAAGAACTGGTTATGGAAAAGACATACAATAACATACAACAACAAAAAGCCACTTCCGGCTTTCTGTCTTCTCCATTGAAGCCAATGCGTCTGGATTTTGATTACACTCAAAAATGTAATTCCTAAAAGTTGGGTACGAAGCCTGTTCTCATTTTAACCAAAGTGTAGTAGGAGAGGCACAAAGACTGCATCAAGTTTTAACTTGAGCTCATATAGTCAGTGAGTTGATCTATATTAAAGAATGTAAATGTTTCTTTGAAATCTGACTTGATTTCCGAAAGGGAAAGTACTTAACTGAAAAATCTGCCTTGACAGAACAAATCCTACGTGCAAAGCAGAAACCGGTGTCGTTGGCTTGACTAGATCTCAAGTCAGCTGTGAAATTTATTATCTTTTATCCATAAAACCACTTCTCCTCTGAATGACAAAATTATTTTCGAGCTGGATGTTTTCCAAGTGTAAAGGAGTAAGGCTCTGTGTGCACACCTGAGTGCCAGTTTCAGACTGGCTTTTAAGAGATGGTTGTTTTCTTAGGGGTCACAGGCACTGTCATCTTGAATTAGCATGAATATTGCTTTAATAATTCATGTGTTATCTATTTTATTAGTAAAAATCCAGTACCATCATGACTTAAAGAGCAACTTCAGACTACTCAGTGAATTCGGTGATGTCAGGTGCTTATTTTGTACTATTTTGCGCAAATTTTATTATTTTGTACTATTGTACTTATATTCTTTAGTGTGTCCTTACTTTCAGTTTTTAAAGTTCCAATATATTAATCTACTTATTCAGTGATTATTTTACTTATTTTGTGAGACAGCAATCTAAAGGCTCTCTCTTGTTTGGTAATAGGCTGGATTTTTAAAGTATAGTAATTTTTTCTCTCTTTTATTAAATTTATTGGGGCGACATTGGTTAATAAGATTATATAGGCTTAAAACGTACATTTCTGTGATACACAATCTTCATATTGCTGTATGTGCCCACCACCCAAAGCCAGGTCATCTTCTATCGCCATGTATTGGAAGCCCTTTACCCTTAACTACTTCACCACTTCCTACCCCCATCCCTCTGGTTACCACCATATTGTTGTCCGTATCTATGAGTTTTTGTTTGATTTTCTTGTTTTCTCATTTGTTATTTTCAGTTTCATGTCCCATGTATGAGTGAAATCATATGGCTCTTGACTTTTTCTGACTTATTTCACTTAGCACGATTTTTTATTGTGTTTTTATTTTTTTAAATTATTGTTCAAGTACAGTTTTCTGCCTTTTACTCCCATCCCAGCCCACCCCCCAGTCCTCCTACCTCCCTCCCATTTCCACCCCCCTTGTTTTTGTCCATGTGTCCTTGATAATTGTTTCTGCAAACCCCTCCCCCTTTCCCCTAAACTTCCCTCCCCTTTCCCCTGCATGATCATTCTTGAATAATCAATGAGCCTTGGGTTGCCAGTGCTCTTCTCCTGTCTCATTTTAAACGACACAAATATGAGGCAACAGGTGAGGGCCAATGCGTTGAAGACAAATTGAGGCAAGATCAACTTGACCATGAAAGAAATAAAAAGTTATTTCTAAAAGTGCAGCCTTGCATAGAAGGACAGGACATGAGTATACAGTTTCTCCCTTCTTTAGAGCACAGAGGGGCAGGAGCACCGGGGATGCCAATTTGGAGGAAACCCTTTTTCTTGTATATTCTGCAACAAATCAGTTTGGGTTTTGCAAAGCACACAATTTAGTAACAGTATAGAGAAAAAACAAGCCACAAATAGACTCTCATAAATTTGTGATACATGCTTATTAGCATATCAACTTTTCTGCTTTGAACTAATCTGGTAACAAAGGGGAGCTTTGGTCTTACTTATTTAATATTAATTGTTAATGATTCAAGTTAAGATCTAAATATTACAAATCTATTAGCCTGAAATTGTGGCTTGAATACCAAGAAATAACATTTTTCTTATCTCTAGTATATGTTTATTATATTATTTAATTTTATATCTAGTTATTGGTTATCACTGGAATTACAAATGAAGGCATTACAAATAAGGCTGCAAAATTTGAATGATATTTGAGGTATGGTGCCCATATATTAATAAATATTTATACATTGAGTTTTTAAAGATTTGCCAATTATATCTACTTCAATTTACCGTCTTGGTTAAACCATACAGGAAGAGTATTTAAACAGATTGATAGCTCTGTGACTTTTCAATTTGTTAAAAAGAATCGACTCTTAGATTCTCTAAAATCCTGTTTGAAATAATCTTTACTTGTTTGTCTAGTAGTAATATGGATACAACTCAGTGTTACCAAGCTAAACTGTAAATGCAATAAAATCAACAAGCTCCTTTATATTAATGGAGAATGAATTTATATTTAGCATGCATTGAATACTAACAAGTACTTAACATTTCATAAAGCTGGCCATAAAGAATGGTCCTTGGAACACAATACATTGATAATAAAGGGAGGAACATGTAAAGAGGTACAAAAAATAGACTTTAATTAATAAGATGTACTTCTCTAGCCCTGTAAAACTACTTTCCTCTGGGGTTCAAGTAAAATGGTGGGGGCATTCTAGTTTATATCTTACTCAGCCACAAGGGGTAAAGAAGTCCCTGAACACCAATGCTGAAAAATGCTTTAGGTGGTTTCTAAGAACTTGTGACCTCTGCACACAGAAGCGGGATATGCTACATACATCTATAGTTCATTACTGATGCTACCTGTGTTTTGCTTGGTCTTTGGAATATTTTTGGTTTCCACTTAATCAAAGCTAGTTCATATCTCTGGAGGGCCTAGGAAATATTCAGCTCTTTCTGCATTCGTAGTTTATTTAATAAACCACATTGTCGTTGGTCCCCATCGTATTCTATCAAAAATGTACTTAGTGTGTAGAGCTCTGGATACGTTTTGGGTTTGTCTCTCAAGGATTTGGTTGACAATTTATTTCAGTGTGCTAGATCAGAAAAAGCATTCTGTTCAGAATAGATAACGGGAGAAACATTTTTTAGTTTTCATAATCATGATGAATGTAACCAGTTTTCTCAATGTGCCATATCTTTTCTGCTACATCTTAATAGATCTGTGGCTGTAATCTTGTGTGTCGGGACTTTCAGCTAATTGGGATAAGTTATGTGTGTTTACCTTACATTATGATCTATAAAATACTATTTTATCTGAGGCTAGATAGACAAGACTTTCTATATTATAATTCTTTTTTTAAATTTGTTTGCAAGAGAAGACGCTGCTGAGGTATGCTTGGGAGTATTCCATTTTACAAATAGAAAGAGGAGGTCAAAAGCTTTCTGTTAATTATGGTGCATATACTTAGTTAACTAACACATTTCATAGGGCAGTAAGTATTGAGATATGAATGGAATTGCTCTGTACCTGAAATGTATTTAAAAAAGAGTTTAGAGCTGAGTGGATTTTGGTTTTATGACTTTTAATAAACAAAATTAAGGTGTCTTTCAATAACCTTTGGCTTAGTCACAAAAATGTCAATGGTCAGCTTAAGAAGAGTTCATTACTTATAGTGAAATACATTTGAGAAGTTTACAGAGAATAGTTATAAGGAAGAAAGTTTAGGGCTGGATTTCAAAGTACTGTTGTTCAGAGAAATAACCAATTGTGGAAGTATTTAAGCATGACAGGCACATCATGATTAATGTATGATGATGCCTTCAGTTGGATAAAAGAATAGAAAGCTGAAGAAGAGAAATCTGGTCACCCCGAAATGTGATTAATAAAAATTTCGTGAGTTTACATTAATTTGTCAATTTAATACCAGTCACACTGTCATGGTATTGAGAAAACTAATAGGCATAGTTTTGCCAGAATCATTCTAAGTACTAGTCTTTCTTCCCAAAAATATACACTGTAATGTACGTATGCAATTCATTGATGAGATATGAAAATGTATGGTGTTAATAGAAAGACTGTTGATTAATGAGGCAGATGTCTTTGAACAAATTGGACATAGTTTTGGGTTATATATGCTTATAGGGAGGAAACTGATTCTTTCCCCTCCTGTTATTCTCCTCAAGTGACATCAAAAGATCAATTTAGTAGTGCACTTCCACATTATTTTTATCTATACACTGTGTTCTAGACAAGCTGAGTCTAGAAGCTTTGCTCTCAGACTCTAGTCAAGTAAAACTTCATTTCTAACTTTTAAAAATAAAAATACACATGTGGATGGGTGAGGGGGTGACTAGAGAAATAGATATGTGATCTGATAGACTATAACAAATCAGCAAAAGCAGATTTATTTCTCAAATTGGCAACACCTATTCTGAACTTTTACTTATCCCACTTTCATTTAATATATAATTAACCCAATGTAAGGATACATCTAAACATGAGACTTATAAGCTTCAATAAAATAATGTGTTCTTGAAACTGGCATTATGGAAGACATATTCAGCCATGTGCTGGATGTTTATTTGCAGAAAAATATTCTTTTAATTTGTGAAAATGTTTACTGAAATAGCACATTCATATACGTGCTTAAAGTTGATGTTAGTACAGCCTCCAGACTTACAAGTCATAACTGCAATGCATTTTCAGAACTTGGAAATGGAGGACAGAAGCCACCTTAATAGAATTGGTCTTAATAATTAATTGCCAACCATGCCGTTCTTGACTTTTAGTATGGTAGTTTGTAATCTATAACTGTCAGTTAAGATGACTGACTAAAGAGTGTCTTGGATGTCTTGGATGCACAATTATTCATTTTCCCCTGTATGTGTTAATTGGTTAAATTATTCATTATTTCAAGATAACAGAAAGCCCTATGACTCTTGGTTCACTCCTGAAATTTTAACGTATTTAAAGCAAAGTGATTATTCATTATTGAAACATTGAAAACCTGAATGTCTACAAAAAGAATCTGTATGGATTCATTCCTTGATGCTGACCACAAAAAGTGATCATTCTTCCCTTGTAGAAGAGGTAAGTCAAGCCATTGCATTAACAAATCTTCCTATGTTGGTATTTCTAAATACAGTTAAACAGTTTTAAACAAGTGGATTGCCTCTTTGTATATTAAGCAAATATTTATTAAATATTTGGTAAGTGTATAGCATTATGCTAAATGTTGTGACCAAGTGTACAGATGTTAGAGCCAAATTGCCTGGATTCAGACCTTGGCCTATTACTTACTTGGCCTTTCTGTGCTTGAATTCTACATCTGTAAGTACATATAATAAGTTACTTTTTTAGATAATTGCATTATTTAATGAGTGAATGTATTAAAAACACCTAGAATACTGCCTGGCACATGATAAGTACTGTAGTGTGCTTACTGTTACTGTACAGATTCTGCTTCAGGGAAAAGAGGCCTCAATGAAAAGGCTTTGTTTAAGCCTTTTGTTTAAGAGGCTTAAACAAAATAAAAGTTTCTTTACCTGTATATAAAAGTATGAGCAATAAAATCTCAAGTCTAAGCAATAAAATATGAGTAGGTCCTCCTCTCTGCAGAATTTGTAGAATTTTGTCTTTTAGTTCCAATAACCTAAGGGGGCTGACCTCATCTGCTTGGTCATGGGTGGATATTCTCATAGAAAGAGGAAAAAAAGGCCCAATTCCCCTCAACGGGCATGACTTGGAAGTCGTCCTCATCACTTCTGCTCACTTATTATTGGCCGGAACTTAGCCACATGGCCTCATTTAGCTTCAGGCGGACTGAACAATTCCTTTTTTATATTGTATGACCATGTACAACTCAAGTTCTATTAACTGTACAAGGAAGGCAGAAGAGAAGTTTATTAGGAGGAAAATTTCCAGTCTCTGCCACAGATAAACTCACAGGGAGTCAACACAGAGATGACTTATCTACCCAGCGCTATTAGGTTATAGTATTGGTTGTCCATAGTGCACTCACATACATGGAGATAAGTATGACTACACTTTTTCAGACATATGAACATTAAGTACAATCCAAATCATTGGTTACGACCAAGTCATTTTTATTAACTTTCTTGATTTCTTTTTAGTTTACAAATACTCATTAAAGCTATTCTTTCTTTCAAGGAATAGCTCTTCTGATTTTTTTCTTTTTTCTACTGCTCTATCTCAACTTCTTTCTAAATTAATTTTGTTTCTTGCTTTCTTCTCTGCTATATTCTTTCATCTTCTGGGTTAGGTAGTATATATACTTCTCAAATTGCTATTTGGAAGCTTCTGTTCTAGGAATCATTTGATCCTTGGTCTTCTTGAATCATCTTCATATTTCTTTGAAATTTATTACTTGACTCTCTCTTCCATAAGCACTAATTTCGGAAGCCTTAGAGTTGTTCATAAAGGCTTAGTGGATTATATATTGTTTATTAGCCTGAGGAAATAGGTTTTATTTAAAGCACAGTCATTTCAAAAGGACTGGAGCAAAGGAGATGAGCAAGTTAGTTAGAGTATTTTTTATTGCTTTATGTGGATGTACATACAGGTCACCTACATTTCTTCCTTCAACTTTTTAAAAATAGGGAACAAGTTCAAGGAATGAGGAAGTCATGCTTCAAAATGAGAGCTTGTTACTCATACTGTATACTTTGTATAATTTATTTGCTGAAATTGTACTAGAATATTGGTAAGCTACTAAGTAGAAACCAAGTGGTGGAAAAAACACACACAAACTTAATAAACTTTTATTACTCCAGAAGACAAAATATACTAATTCCTTGAGGAAACAAACATTTTTCAAATAATAAATTCAGAAGTCAGATTTGGTTTTGTTTTTTAACATTGAGCAATAAAACTATCTTTAACATCACTTCAGTAAATGAGAAATGCAAAAAATCGACTGTAGAGAACTGGGTACAAATGTGGAATAAATGTGCTCTTAATGCATCATCATGAAAGCCAGCATATCGCAGACAACAGATTTCAAGCTGAAGTAGAAATTCAACTTTTCTGCCATATTTAGCTTCCCTACTTTGGAAGCACATTGGAAAGGAAGAGAAGAGGCCATTGTATACAACCAAAAGTGTGAAATATTCTGTATATAAAAATAAATCCATAAATAAATCATTTCCTGGAAATGGTTTACATGATTATGTAGCCCAGTTCTCCCAAGTACTAACTTGAGGTCAGATCAATTTTGAACATAATAAAAGGATGGTGTTTTGTCTTGTACTGTGCCAATATCTTTTGAAAATTTCATATCTGCAGAAGACTGGATCATTACATTTGAAAAGTGGACAGGCTACCCATAGAGAGCATGTATTATCTGGAATAAATGTTCATTTCAAAAGGGAAGTTTGCGTGACCTGGGGTTAGCAGCAAAGACACCTTTTAATCATAGAAATCAAATGTAAGAATCTTGTAAGAGGCAAGGCATATATCCACAGACAACTAAGCTACATTCATTTCCCAGTGACTAAGGCATTATAAATAGATTATGTAACAAAATATTGTAGTAGTGTACCTAGTAGAAATTTCAGAAGCCAGGTCTGAAGGACTATTCAATAGAATAGTGCTTGCGTCTACAGCCATACCATCCTGAACGCACACAGTGTCGTCTCATCTTGAAAGCTAAGCAGGGTTGGGCCTAGTTAGTACCTGGATGGGAGAATGGTGCTTGCTTATTGAGAATAGAATATTTCTCCTGGGGAGAAGAACAGGGCAGATGAAATATCTTTTTCAAGGTTCTGTGGAGATTTTAGTCGGTGATTTAGCTTTGTCTATAAAGAACCTGATAAATTTAGGGAGTTACTGTAAAAGTCTAGTAGCAGTCTTGATTATTAGCCTGGGTTTCCACATAATTTTTAGGATTTTTCACTTAAGATTGCAAGGAAAAACTAACCCTCCTCGTATGAGCCTACATCAATTATTTATATCACCATTATTATAATTTCACTTTAGAGTTTCAGTTATTCTGTGACAGTATACCTAGATATTTCAGGAATTAGTCAGGTCTTGAATAAACCACAACCACATGTTTCTCCTGATGCTTGACACTTGAAACTCCTATTGTAAGGTGTCAGGGCAGAGTGGAAAGAGAATGCAAACTTTGAAGTAAGGCAGACCTAGGCTTGAACTTGAGTCCACATATTGACTTTGTGGGATGGCCTATAAGTTTCACGAGATTTAGTTCTCATGATGCTTATAAAACAGACATTCTTATCTATTTTATAGGGTAGTTTTGTGAATTAAAAGATGAAATTGTAGGTAACCAATGAACATTATTTTTTACTTACAGTATTCAAAGACAAACTGACAGCTCAGTTATTTTTCATGGTCCTTCACTGTGGAAATTGCATAAAGTCAGTAACTTTTGAAGCAATTTTTTTCCCCTCACTTACTCTCCCTGGCTTCCCTTGTATAGAAAGGTAGATGGATGAGTGACAAAGGCTTGGAATACTTTATAAGTATGGTAGTTCTATAATTAAATGTAATCAATCTACAATTTACCTAAAATGACTGCATATCAAGTAGGCATAAAACCAAAGCATTCCATTCATCTTCATACTGTCACAGTGAGTATTACTAACACGGTCTGTTTAGAACTATGCTGTGCCCACTGAGGAAATTCACTGAGCCGCAGCATCTGGAGTAACGGATTTTATAAAGCAATCATCCTATGCTTTGCATATGCTGGAAATTAAGACAGATTTGAAGGTGCTGGTCTATTTAAATAACTTCATAGTGAATTTCAGGGATATTACTGTGATAAACTAGTGAGGCTTTTTTACAAGGAAGTGGTGGTTTGCCCTCTCTCCCAGTTGTCTTTCAGTGCAATAAAAATTTAGGGTTTGCTTAGTTATTTGCGAAGTGGTCTGCATTTCAGTTTTTGTGAGGAATTCCCTTATGCCTGCTGACTTGCTCACTGTTTACAGAGTGATTCTTTATCCTCATTGAAATTTCAAGTTATTTTTCTCAGGTGGTCTTTTAGAGTCAAGTCAGTTGTCATGTCTCCCAAAAGACTGTTTGGAATTATGTAAATTAAGCAATGACAGAATAGAACAAAATTCAGAACCCACATTTGTGAAGGGTATTTTATAAGACAACATTGAAATCAACAGTGTTAGAGTGCCAGTTCAAATGTATTTTATTGCTCATATTCTTTCTATTTAATACAACTGTGTTAGTAAATGGATTTTTCCCCAAATAGTAGTATTACACAACTACTTACTATTTATCATTATTTGTTGATTTTCCATTTAACATTGGGTACAGAAAATGTGAACAATATTGATGAATGAACCTCCATTAGTGGGGATGGATTTTTTATTGGTCTATCCAAGCTCCCTTGATCCTTATAATCAAAGCATGAATTTCGAAGATGACCATCTGAGTTAATGGTGTGCTTTGTAGTCGTGATCAAAGTTTAGCAGAAAGCATGAGATTCAAGCCTCACATTAATTGACAGCCATATGCTACTGTATCCCATGAAGGGTAGCAAGAAGGATAAGGCATGGGGAACAGTAACAAGAACCCAGCCCGAATGTGGAATATGAAAAATATGTGTGATCGACCTCTTCTAGGCATATAATGCACAGGCACAGTAATTTTAATAGTTAGTACATTTTCTCCAATCAGAATTCTTACATGCCTATAGCCAGGGCTGGACCATGACGCAATTCCTAAGAAACCATCTCTCTTCCCTCTTTGGAGTTTCATTGTCATCTTCTCCATCAATTGCTAGGAATGAGGTTTGATCTGGGAAGACCTGAGGTTTAAACCTTCCCAGGAGAAGTTGTATATTCATAAAGGGATTCTCTGAAAATGGAAGAGATTCACAAACAAAATGTCTTCTTTTCATTGACCAGTGTTGATGTTGTTTTTGGTCAGGAGCTCTTGACATATGTTACCCATCAAATGAAAAGATCAGTGTGCCCCTGCAAGGCAGGAAATGCCATATCCTCTAGGCTTAGCTCAAGCACCATTCCTTCAGGAAGTTTTTTTCCTGAAGTTTGCTACTTCCCTTGCCAGGCTGTGCTGGGTGTCCTCCTCTAGGTGTCTTGTTATGTTATCTATTTAGGTGTCTTTCTTCTTCAGAGTGAGCTTCACAAAGTCAAGGAGAGTGTCTTATCCAACTTGTCTTCAGTCCTTAACATACAGTAACTGACTAGTCAATGAACATAGGAGTGAATAAATTACTATTTGCTATCTTAGCTTTGCTTTTATAACAATATGAAACATTATAATGGAAATTTATAAAATGCTTCTGTTGTTATCCTCTTCAGATATCATAAATAAATGTATTTGTTATTGTTGTTTAAGTCACCATGGTTGAAAAAATGAGCATTTCCTAGGGCGTAAGGATTAAAGGTAGTGTGCATTTGCTGTGTAGCTAACTGGCTGGTAACTTAGACTGTCCTGTCACATTCTCAGATCGTACATTAGCTCACCCTGACTTTATTTTACTCCATAAAATAGCACATTTGGTGTAAGTGGCTATAAAGTCATAGAACTCATTTTGGAAAAATTTTACCAGAGGGTCCAAATAAATGTTATTCTTTTAGGAAATCACCTGGGTTTATGTACACTTATTTCAAAGATACTGATGTTATTCAAAGAAGTTGAGTAGTCTCTGATATGAGAGCCAAGTTATTAAATATATGGAAAATTAGTTGCACTTCTATGAACACAGATTCGTTTCGGTTTTCAAAGAAGAGACATACTTAGGTTATTGAGAAAAAATGGGGATGTAGAAACAGACAAGAAACCTTCTTAGTAGCCACGCAGCCAGGTATCATAAACAACTAGAGCAAAGACGTACTGCTTGTGATATGACAGCAAATCTAGTGAACTGGCTCTTTTATCATCTTCTGCTACCCCAAAGAGGGTTTTTTTCTTATGGTGGCTCATCTCCCTGCTCCTCTGATTTTGAAGGGTGTAATTTTTCTAATGAACTTCTCATTTCATATGTTGCATTCCTCCAGAAAGATTTACAAAATGTATATGTAGTGGTCCAAATAATGGGTGCATGTGTGTATCTTCAGCTGTTTTTTATTCCTTTAAGTTGCATTTGTCTCACTTTATATTCAACCAGCTCAGTTCATTCTACAAATATTTATGAGGTCTCCTATTCCAGACAGTGTACTTCTCTCTATTATTCACTGATTATAATTCTGAAAGACTTAAGATAAAAAATATGAATCAAGTCCAAGTTTATTGGATCAAAAATTGGCTTCATTGAGACTGTTTAAAAGGTAATCAAGAGAGGTTCTGAAGGGAACAGCAAAGGTGCACCCCAAATATGTTGTGAGCAATGGAAGTTCCTGGTGACAAATTTCAAAGTGCCCCCTTTGAAAGGAACACCACTCGTTTTGATGTGTAAGCTCTAATATATTTAATGGGAAAAACAACCTATCATATTACTTGTAAGCTGCATATTGTCTAAGTCAGCCCTGAACTTTTCAAAGATACCACCTTGAGACCTTGCTTCTTGGTTAGCCCACCCAGAGCTCTTGAGTACATTTCCTAGGTGGTGGTAACAGGCCCTCACAGTGAGGGAATGATCAGTTCTGGCCTAGGGCTAAAGAGGCTGCCTCGGATTCCTCCTTTAAATTAGGAGTAACACATCTCAGAAACTGGTAGATGTTGAAAACAACTTTTTCTCCAAATGCTTTTAGACTTGTTCACCATGGATCTCTGTCGCAACTCCTCAGCTCGCCTGCCGTAGTGCAGAAGCAGCCTTAAACAATATGGAAATGAACGGGGGCGGCTGTGTTCCAACATAACTTTATTTATGGGCACTGGCATTTCCATATTATGTAGTTTTCATATCTCATGAATATTGTTCTTCTTTTGGTTTCTTTTCAACCATTAGAAAAATCCCAAAACATTCTTTGCTTATTGGCAATATGAAGAGAGGTGGGGTGGGATTAGGCCTGTGACCTTAGCTTCCTAACCCTAGATTTAAAGGGGAAGCCGGCACTCAGGAATCTGCAGCAGAAGTGTGGTAACCTGCTTGGTGGCTGCAGGGTTGGGCAGCTTCCAGGAACCAGGCTGTGGGTGAGTTATCTGCAGCCTTGGAGTAAAGCATTTAAAGTGCCATTAAGGTTTAATTAGCTGGCTATGGAGCAGGAATGCTGTGTGTTAGAACTTTGCACGGCTGCATGAAAATGCTTACTCAAGACTCTGCAGTCCTCATAAATACCAACGGTCCTTTGGAGGCCCCTTTGTTTAGATGAAACAGGGTGCTAGAATTTATTGCTCCTGTGACTTAAGTTCTTGCACACACCGACTACTTTTGCTCTTTTCAAATAAAAGTCAGTTTGGATTTATTTAGAGACTTTGTCCTTAGGGAAGAAATGTCAGAACAGTAAGTCTGAAAGAGCAGGATACTCCTCTCTTGAAAATTTGGCAGGCCTCTTGCATGGTTAAATTATCTCTAGCTAGTACTGGGACATTCCCGTGTGACGCATAGGACGATGGCCTTTCCCGGGTGCCTGACTTCCAGGGATGAATGCTCCTCTGGAGGTGGGTTTATGGGTTGCAAAGGCAGGGCTGAACATCTGGCCACCTTAGTTTCTCTCCTGTTTAATAAATTCCTCCGAATCGAGCCAAATGCCCCCTGATGCTTAGGGTAGAATGGGAGCCCAAGGAAGCAGTCAGGGATACAATTTTAAGCTAAAATCCTCCCGTGTTTTAAAATAGTTCCTCACATTTCATATTGATAGTTGCAGGAGGAGGAATGCTGTAATGGATGCATGTGTCTGGGAAAGCAAAGCAAAACAAAGCAGGATTATTTGTTGAAACTGTTTAGTCCCCGGGAGTGGGAAAGCACATGAGCCAATATTTCCTAACATCACATTGCTTTCCCCTTAATTCAGAGCCTTATTTTTTTCCCTTCATCTTTGGTGGTTCAGCTCCAGGAGCAAAATGAAAAAGCCCGTTCCCTCCTCCAGTAAGCATACACTGGCCTGATTACACTGAGGGTTTCTCTCCGCTATCTTTCTAGAAATAGAAATATACTAGTGTCACGTGGCTATATTACATCCACATTCGTCTGGTAATAGTACCTCAGCTTCAGGCAAATGGGTCCTGAGATAAAATGCAGCTCTCGAAAGCGCTCCTGTGCCAGCCTCATTTGAAGAAAGCGCTCATTATTCAGCAACACTGTCAAGCACATATAACAAAGTGCCTTCTAAACCCCTGCATTGGTTTCGTGGTCCTGCTCTTTGTCCAGAGGAGATCTGACTTTGCCAGTGTTGTTTACTTCTTTAAAACCTAATTCCATTTCTCTGTTGGTCTAAGCCAGCATTCCTAACTCCAGAGCAATTCAAAGTGATAGATTATCAGATCCCCACAAAACCGCCTCCTTCATTTCTTTCTTCTGTACAGTGGGCACGTGAAACCAGAACTACTGTCTCCACCCTCCATCCTGTTGCCTTGCTTGTTGGAGAGCCCAGGGAACTAGACTTTTTTATTATCTTCTGCAGACATTGTTTTGTCAGTTTAGTAATCAGAAGATTCTCAAATAGGACAATTTTAATGATTACAGTAAAATACAGGCCTAGTATTATCACTATAACTTATATTGGCGATTTTCAACTGTTTTGCAAGAATTTTTAAAACATGCAATTCCTGACTATTTAGTCACTGAGTGCGCTGACCAGTTTTCCCTTAGATTGTCAAATGTTGGGTTGGCCAAAATGTTCGTTTGTTTTTTTCTGTAAGAAGACTCTAGTAGTGCTTTAGTTGTCTTTAACGTCATTTGAAACAATTTTCTTATATTGTAACAGCTGTCTCATCAACATGCACTAAAAAACATGAAAATCGGTGAATTTTTGTGTAGCCATTTTAATATTGAAGATGGAAGAAAATCTGCAACTTTTCAGCGTATTTTGCTTTATTATTTTAAGAAAGGTAAAAACACAACTGAAACACAAAAATAGAAAAATTTATGCAGGTATGGAAAAGGTGCTGTGACTGATCAAGTGTGCAGTGAGTGGATTGTGAAGTTTCATGCTGGAGATTTCTTGCTGGATGATGCTGTATGGTCAGCTAGACCAGTTGAAGTTGGTAGCAATCAAATTGAGATGTTCACTGAGACAGTGTATGTAATTCCATGCTGGAGGTTACCGTCATACTCAAACTATCCAAATCAATAAAGTTATTGGTGAAAATAAAAAAATGTGTCCTTCATTTTATGGAAAAAACTAAATGGATTTTTTACCCAGACTGATAAAAAAATGATAACAGCCATCTACTGTGAATGCCTTGTCTTTACCCATAAATATACAGGTCATTTGATAGAGTTGCATCTTATTGGTCATGTAACATAATAAGGTTGTGTCTGATTGGTTAGTTCTTGGTACCAGTAATCCTTCTATATAAGCATAGGCACCTGATTTTTTTAAAAAGTCACTTTGGAGCAAAAAAAGTAGGGAATTACTACTCTTATTATTATTGCAAATCAATTGAAATTATACATATTTGTTGTTAGATTGGCAAAAATAAAGTTTTCTGCTTTTGGTGTACTGCAGGATTTTAGTAATTAGTTTTTATGTGTCGCAAGATGAAAAAAGTTGCAAATTATTGGCTTAGATCAAGCAAGTACCCATATTTTTTAAAGAGGATATTTGGAGGAAAGCTTTGACACTTAAAATCTTCATTTTCTTTTTAATTTCTAAGCCTCACCCTACGATTGGTTTATTGATTTTGAGAGAGAAAAAAACATTGATGTGAGAGAAAAACATCACTTGATGGCCTCCTGTGTGTGCCCTGACCAGGGATCGAACCCACAACCTAGATATGTGCCCTGATCAGGAATCAAACCCATACATTACGATGCACAGGATGACACTTCAACCTACTGAACAACACAGCCAGAGCAAAAAAAAATTTTTTTTCTCGCTCTCTTGTTACAAAACAACTCATGCAAAGCAAACCCAACTGAATAAGGTGTTTTTATGTTTTTATTTAGCAGGGGGTGATAAAGAGCTTCTTCAAATTTGGATGAGGTACTGGGTAAAGAAAGTAATTTAGTGCCACATGGACTTTTTCTTTCAGGGGGAAAGAAGTGCTATTACTTTGTCATTAATTATCTTGCACAAATGAATTTCACTTGTTGATTTTTTCCTTTCTTGGTTCTAAATGCAGACTTTGAGAGTGTGTGCTTTTCAATATATGTGTATAGTAGGAAAATTGTCTGGTACTGTTTATTCAGAGCAAATCTGAAAGCCATCATATTTGATTATTATTCTTAATTGTCTTCCAAAATCACCTCCCAATTTCATTTAAAAATTAATGTATAGTTTCTTACCATACAAGTGCGAACAATAAATGGATTGGAACAGGAAACATTATTATCTGAGGTTTAGAATTCTGAATATTGCCTTTTTTTCTTGTAAAATATTAATGAATTTGCCAAAAGTTAGCTGATTATGGAATGTACAGACATCATATTTCCTTCCTGTGCACTAAATTCAAGTGTCTTGATCCTACTTGAAATCAATACTAGTAAGGTGTACTGTATGTTTATAGAAAAGTAATTTACATAAATAGCTATTTATAAATTAGATAAATATATTTATAATGCATCTATTCAAAATGAGTATTCAATTTAATTTAAGACCTTAATTAATTAAACCTACCCTAAAAATTCATAACTAATATTAAACTGCATTTGTAGTGAAATGACACATACCTTTTGTGGCAGGAAAAAAGCCAAATAATATATAGAGTTTTGGCAAATACCTCAAATAATTCCTGGCTTCTAATAAGGTGTCTCTTTTATCAGTCTTGATTCGTATCCCACATTTATATAAGAGAACAGTGAATAAGTGAAGACTTCTGTGGAGAATATTACTGGAGACAGAAGAGGGAAATTTTACTACCACAAATGACACATTGGTCCTAGAGAAGAACTTTACCACCATGGGGGAAATCCAGTTACCCAGCTTCAGACATCTTCATTGTATTGTGAGAAGGGCGTTAAGCAGTCACCTCTTTTAACAAATAATAATACCCAATGTGTAAACCTTCCATTTACTTGATGACTAGTCCTTGGCTTTTCGTTTCAACCTCAGGACTCTGCTGAGTCATGTGTACATCCATCTTACCTTCTTAGCAAGTAAGTGACTCTATTTAAATGGATTCCACTCCTCAACTTAACATTTTCAAAACCAAACTCGCTTTCTGCCCGGTTGTGTTTCACCATCTACATTCCCTTCCTCAGTGTACTGACAGTCAATGTTAAGTCAGCAAAGTTAGCAATCTGGTACTTATCCTAGATTTTTCTACTTTTTAGTTTACTTCTCTCCTAGCTATTTAATTTCTGTATCTTGCTTGTGGTCTTTTCTTAATATCTCTCTTTCTGACTCTTTTTTTAAAGATTTTATTTATTTATCTTTTAGAGGGGAAGGGAAAGAGGAGAGGGACAGAAATATCAATGTATGGTTGCCTCTTGTGTGTCCCCTGCTGGGACCTGGCCTGCAACCCAAGCATATGCCCAGACTGGGAACTGAACCACAATCGTCTGGTTTGCAGGCCTGTGCTCAATCCACTGAGCTACACCAGCCAGGGCTCTGACTCTTTTTTTTTTATTCTGCTTTTAAAATTTTATATTACTTATTTTTTGCATTTTTAAATATTTGATTGTATTTTTTCCATTACCATTTAGTTCTCTTATATGCCCCCATCCCCACAATCACTACTCTGTTGTCCATGATCCTTTTTCCTCTTTGCTCATTCCCTCCACCCACACCCACACCCACCCCCCACTGCCATTCTGCTCTCAATGAGTCTGTCTCTATTTTGCTTCTTAGTTCAGTTTCTTCATTAGATTCCACATATGAGTAAAAGCATATGGTATTTGTCTTTCTCTAACAGACTTGTTTCATTTAGCATAATGTTTTCCAGGTCTATCCATATTGTCACAAAGGGTAAAATTTTCTTCTTTATTATGGAAAAGTAGTATTACATTGTGTAAATATCCTATAGTTTTATTCACTTGTCTACTGATGGACACTTGGGCTGTTTTCATATTTTGGCCATTGTAAATAATGCTGCAATGAATATAGGGGTGCTTATATTCTTTTGAATCAGTGTTCTGGGGTCCTGCAGATACATTCCCAGAAGTGGGATCACTGGGCCAAAAGACAGACCCACTTTTTAACTTTTTGACGTATCTCCATACTGTTTTTCACAGTGGCTGTACCAGTCTGCATTCCCGCCAACAGTGCACAAGTCTGTCCAGCTCTTTTTCTTCATTTCAAACTTCACTGTTTTAGTTTAGGGACTTGTCTTTTCTCACTAGGATTAGTACAGTCACCTCACTAAAAGGTATTCTTTCTCCATTTTTATGCCCCTCTAAATCATTTTTCTGTCTTTATTCCAGAGTTCTCTTCTTGGCATTATTGAGACATTGGGCTGGGAAACTCTTTGTTACGGGGCCTGATTTGTACATTGTGAGATGTTTAACAGCATCTCTGGCCTCTACCTTCTGGTTGTTTGTACCACTTCTCTCCCAGCTGTGATAACCAAAACTGTTGCCAGACATTGTCAGATGTTTCCTGGGAGCAAAACTGCCCCCCAGCCTTGCAAATCAGCAACTGCTGTTTTAGTCCTGTTGTTAAATACAACTCCTAGCACAGGTATTCAGTACATGTTTGACAAAAAACTGTTCATACGTTACAACATACTTACTGTTTAAATATCCAAGTGAAGATTCTTTGAGTGTTTGTTTTGATTGGACATTAAGTAAAGCCTCAAAGATGTATGTAAGTTGTGCAGCAATCATTTGTATTTTAACTCAGGCTCCTCCTGCTTTGTTGTGTGTGTACAGTGCCCTTTACCACTTCAAGGTCCTTTTCCCAAGAGTAGAGTGCCTTATCTCCCAAATGCAAAGTATAAGATCATTTCTAAACCAGTGTATCAGGAAATGATAGTCTGGAATCTTCCCAGGTTATCAAAGGAAAAAATTTAATACATATTAAATAATATTTTTGAATACCACTTCTCAAATGAAAAAAGCAGGCTGCAACATGAGAAATTGAATCTTCTTATCAGCAACTTGCACTTATTTTCATTTGTTTGAAATGTAGTTTTATCTACCTTGTGCTAGAATATGAGACTTATAATATATGGAAACAGATCAGATCATTCCATTATAACCCATTAGTGCCATAACGAAGACTACATTTTAGAGTCAGATGGTAGAAAAAAACTTATCTTGAAAGACATGCTATATTTAGTCATCTTCTCCTGTTACAGTTCCTATCTTAGGAAAATAAGACTTGCTAATATTCCAACAATGTGAGCTGTGGACACTGTCAAGAAGGGAACAACTCTTCAAATACTGGCTAACATCTAAAATTAAAATTACATAAACACTTTGGAAGGTAATAACAAATATCTACCTATTTGTAGTTACCTTCCCTCATAATATTTGCCAAGCTTACCAATGCTAAATACAAAATATAAATCATAGGAAAAACATCAAACATATCTGTTTGATGCCTGTTATTTTAGGGGGAAGTACATAAAAAGGAAATACATCATCTGCTAAATTTTTAACTCAGGAAATTATAGGAAATGATATTAAAAGTGAGACATAAGTGCCCAAGACATGTAGGTACTGAATTTGAATAGCTCTAGCACACAGTCACTGGGATTATATTTATTTGTCTTTACATATTTGTTCTAGAAAAAGTATTAAGGCTCAAGCTCAGGAAAGTGATGTAGTGAAGCAATCTATTGCACAAGGTTGTAGCTGTTGATTCAATAAAAACATAAGGGGTTCTGGTTTCAATCCTTTGCCCTTAAATGCAGAATCAGCTTAAGTCTCTATTGCATACTGATGATGATGATGATGATGATGATGATGATGATGATGATAAGTATAGCAGAAGCAGCAATGAGATCATTACAAAATGCTATACTATTTCTTAGGGGCCAAAAATAAACTTCCCAATTATCCAGAGAATATCGAATTACAAACCCTATCTTAAGTCTTCTGAGATAATGCAAATTCATATATATTAATAGTTCTTTGAAGTTTTTTCAATTATATACCCATCATTTTTTTCCTCATGATTTTAATTGTACCTACATCATACATGACAGTAAGATGTAAGAGATTTCTCTGGTTGTTTTGTTTGGTTGGTTGGTTGGTTGTTTGAGTGAGTGGTGTTTTTGGTTTCTTGATTTGTCTCCTACCCCTTCGAATGAACATTTAGGGCACATGCTTCTTTTACTAAGTCTCTGGATAACAGCCTTACCTAAATCATCTTGTTGAGACAGATTTTTTTGAGGGGGGAGCTTTTGGTGGAAATGAGCCATTACTTTCTATAACAATTGTAAGTTGAGAATATTTTATTCTCTTATGCACTGTTCTTTTTTCAAATTTTCTTAAATGTGCAGTTTCATAAAATGTCAAATTGGCTATGTATTGAAAGGTGAGCTATGTGTGTATTTTGAAATTGTTTTCTATGGATCTTTAAGTGAAAGATCTATATATAATAATCTAGCAAGTGGCATGCAAGTAAAACAAACTTTAAATTTAGAGAAACATTTGATAAAATAGAATTTAATGAATTTATATATGAAAGGGTTTTATGCACATTAAAACATTTAAATACTACCTGGTTTATTTTTAAGTAAATTAAAAAAAATCTTTCTTGACTTGAAAATATCATGTAGTGCATAAAACAATAATCTTCTGCCTCACCCCATAGATCTTCTATCTTGAGTGGTAACAGAAGCAGGGGACTAGAATTGAGTTAGTGAGTAAGCATAGAGTGATGATAAAGCATTACTGACTACAGTGTATTCTGTAGTAGGCACTTTCCTAAGTGTAGGAATGTAATGGAGAAAAACAATAGTCTTTGCCCTCACGGAGTTTATAGCCATTGTGAAAGAACCATTATTAAAGGAATTAAAAATATGTAGTAATTTAAAACCATCTTAAGTGTCTAGGGAGAAGAACTCAGAATGCTGTGAAATCATGCAGTAGGAGCCTCATCCTGTATGGGAGGTCAGCAGAGACTAGTGGGAAGGGGAAAAGGTGCCTGTTGAGAGATTCCAAGCTGATGTTACAGCATGGGCAAAGGCCTTGAGGCATGGAGAGAAATAACACTTTTATAGAAGGATTATTGTTACCCTTTATCAGTGACTGTTAACTGAGAGTCCTTAAAGGTCATTGCACCAGAGCTATTTCCGATGACTACCATGTTTTCCAAGGGAAAACACTCTCCCTCCGTCTTCAATATGCAATGAAAAGGAAGCACCAGCGCTTCCCCTAATACCATTTATTTTGCATCATTTTTGCTTTTATTGAGGTAGAGGGGAATGAATAGAAAAACAATTCTCTCAAAAAACTTTACTCTGGCTAAGAACAATGGAAGGAGGAATGCCATAGAGAGATGTATAGAGAGATGATAGATAGATAGATAGGAAGATAGATAGAAGCATTTGTCTAGAGTTTCAAAATCTAGCCTTGAGAATAATCTGGCCCTGGAATTCTAATGAGAATGGGTACAGAAACAAGCCCTGTTAATAGGGGCCACTGGTGATATCTATTGAGATTCAAAAGTCGTTTAGATGAAAATTGTATGTATTACAAGGAACCACATATATTAAATCATAAGCTCTAGTCCCAGATTCAGTATGTTGCAATTAATGTGTAACAGAAAAGGAGAAACTTAGATAAGCTAAGAAAATAATCACAGATACAAAGGACACCATTTAAGGAGTAACTCCAACAAGTTAAATGAAATTGTCTTAATGCATTCTTCAGTTTTCATAAAGGACATCCAATGTTAAGTTCGGCTTCTTTGTTCAAATAGGAGCCTTAAAATTCTGCACCAGAAAAAGAAGGTACTGATTCATTTTGGTATGTGTATTTTGTATTTTAAACAAGAAAGACATTTGAGATTATAAGCATACTACATGTAAGGACTCCTACTCATTCCTTATACATTTTCATGAAAATGCATTACTTAAATGCATCTTGAGGGATGGTAGTTTATTTTGTTCAAGAAAAGGTATTTTCAGAGAATCCTAATACCTGGGTCTTTAAGAGAAATGAGAGTACTTATAGGGAAGAAAACAGTAATAACTAATATTTGTATCATACTTCATGGTCTACAGAGCAGTTTCTCCTTCATTATCTCCTTTGACAGTTCTTTCTTGTTTCCATCCATTCCACCCTTCCTATGGGCCAGGCCACCCAGCAGGGCGACAGTGAAGAGGGTGCCTCTCTCTTCCGTCCTAGAGCTCACATGTTCCCCAAATTAAAGGGAGGTAGGTGAGGCCTATCATACTATTCCAGTGTTACAGATGAATTATCCAAGACTCAGAGAGTTTGAACAAGTATCCACGGGAAAAGAGGTCTACTTGGCTTAACTTAAGTCAGAGAAGATGTTGATTACTCTATAACCATAAAGTGGGGTGAGGGTTGATAATGTTGTTAATTGGTAACTTTTTCTGACACTCGAAACTCATGTCTATTTGCCTCAGCTACTCAAGACTGTTATTGCTTCAATTGTCATAAAACTGCGGAAGAAAGGTTAACTTCGATTTTATTTGGAATTGATTCATGTTTTCAAAGAATTCATCTGATTACGTAGTGTGAAAGGGGATAATATAAAATAAGTCAAGAATATGATCAAAATTATACCATTTATGCCTAACTTTGAATTGTATCTTAGTTTGAGGCTATCATGGATGCCTTAAACATACTCTGCATTTTTTGCCACCTGAGCCATCTGCCTAACGTTAAATATAACTGTTTCTCTCCTTGGCTTAAAGCTATTTAGTGGATTGCCTTTACTTACTTACTAAATTGTGAAATTCTTGGCATGGCAAATAAAGTTCTTTATGACATAGGCCCTGCCTGTCTTTCCAGTCACATCTGCTTCCTACTTCTCGCTTAATGCTCCAAAAATGTTAGCATATAACACATATGCAGAAGACCATAAAAGTAAAAAAGTAATAACTCTAAACATTTTGACTAAATATATCATTGCCTCATACCTCAGGTATAACATAGAGTGTTTCCTTAGGTAAATAATTTTATGATAAAATTGGAATCAATTTCTCAATAGTAATAAATATTTTTCTTTTGGGCTGAACAGTTTAGAATCCTGTCATTGCTGTGTGTATTTTAAATATGCTCGGGGAAGAATTAGAGGTTTTTTTTGCTCATAGAAACCACTTTGCTTTATGTTTTTGAATACTAAAACTTGTAGACTATAGTGCAGATTCAGGTTAAAAAAGAATTTGCATTACCTGCTGAATTAGAGATAATTAAATCTCTTTTTTTTAAGATATAATGTGATATGTAACCAAGATTTATTTATTTTTATTTTTTTATATTTTATTGATTATGCTGTTACAGTTGTTCTATTCCCCCCTTCATTCCCCTCCACCCTACCTCCCCATCCCCATTACCCCCCCTTTAGTTTATGACCATGTGTCTCAAGTTCTTTAGATTCTATATTTCCCATGCTATTCTCACCCCCCCATCTATTTTCTATCTACTGTCTATGCTACTTATTTTCTGTACCTTCTCCCCCCTTCTTCTCCTCCCACTCCCCTGTTGCTAATCCTCCTTGAGATCTTCATTTCTATGTTTCCACTCCTGATCTAGCTGTCCTTTTAGTTTGCTTTTGTTTTAGGTGTGGTTATTAATAACTGTGAGTTTGTTGTCCTTTCACTGTTCATTTTTCTTTAACTTCTTTTTCTTAGATAAGTCCCTTTAACATTTCATATAATAAGGGCTTGGTGATGATGAACTCCTTAAATTTGATCTTATCTGCGAAGCACTTTATCTGTCCTTCCATTCTAAATGAAAGTTTTGCTGGATAGAGCAATCCTGGTTGTAGGTCTTTGGATTTCATGACTTGGAATACCTTTTTCCGGCCCCTTCTTGCCTGTAAGGTCTCTTTTGAGAAATCCACTGACAGTCTGATGAGAACTCCTTTGTAGGTGACTGTCCCCTTATCTCTTGCTGCTTCTAGGATTCTCTCCTTCATTTTAATTTTGGCTAATTTAATTATGATGTGCCTTGGTGTGTTCCTTCTTGGGTCCAACTTCTTTGGGACTCTCTGAGCTTCCTGGAAGTCTATTTCCTTTTCCAGATTGGGGAAATTTTCCTTTATTATTTGTTCAAATAAGTTTTCCACTGGTGGCTGTTCCTTTCCCCCTTCTGGTACCCCTATAATTCGGATGTTGGAGCGTTTAAAGATGTCCTGGAGGTTCCTAAGACTCTCCTCATTTTTTTGAATTCTTGCTTCTTGACTCTTTTCTGTTTGGCCATTATTTGCTTTCTTCTGGTCCATTCCATTGATTTGAGTCCCAGACTCCTTTCCATTACTATTGGTATCTTTTGCATTACCATTCATTTCAATTAGTTTAGCTTTCATATGTTTCTCTAATTTGTGACTAAAATCAACCAGTTCTGTGAGGATCCTGATCACCAGTGTTTTGAACTGTGCATCTGAAAGTTTGGCTATTTCCTCATCGCTTAGAATTAATCGGCTCTGGGGCTCTGAGTTGTTCTTGAGCCATTTTTGGTCTGTTTGCGCCAGTAAGTAAGTAAGAGGGGCGAAGCCTTAATTGTTTACCAGGATGGGGCGACCCAGGTCGCTGGTTTGTGATACTGTGTGTGGGGGCGTGGTCAGAGAGGGAGCAATGGTGGTCCTCTCCGCTAGCCCAGTCCATCCAGTCCCACCACTCGCCCTGGCCTGTTTATCCAATCGGAATTGTGCGAGCCTGCTGCCCCACGCCTGCTTGCCTCTTCACTGGTTTATCTGCATGCAAATTCGAGACCTACCGCAGCCAGCCAGCCCAGCCTCTTCCTTGTGTGCACCTCTTCCCTGTGTGCGCCCGTAGCTAGCTAGCCTGCGATCTGCGCCTTCAGCTGCTTGTGCGCCACCAGGTCAAGGATCTTTTCGGTCAACCGGCTTCGCTGCTGGCTTACCCGTGTAGCTGAGCATTTTGTTCTTTTTTTCGGACTCCGTATTGTCGATTTTCTGTGTGGTCTGGTTGTGTTGATCGTTGTTAAAAATAGTTGTTCTTAGATTTGGTTGTGCACGGAAGCAAGGTGGGTCCACCTACACCTCCATCTTGGCGGAAGTCCAATAATTTCTTGCTAGAATTATTCCAAGAAGGTTGGATGCTCTTGCTTACCCTGACCGGCTTTAGCTATTTTACCACAGTCTCATTGAACCACAGCCTACTGTACTGTTTTGAACACTTATTATTTACCATACTTCAGTAATCTGTTTTCTAATAAATGTAAACACAAAGGGCTTTCAGGAACATGTATGAAGGACACATGGACAAAACCAAAGATGGGTAGGATGAAGGGTGGGGAGTGGGAACGGCTGGGGTGGGGAAAAATGGTGGGGGTAAAATGGAGACAACTGTACTTGAACAATAATTAAATAAAAATAAGTGTAAACACAAAGCCCCATAGAGAGCTTTAATTTAAAAAATGTAGTGGCCCTCGGTGACCCTTTGAGCCCAATTTAAGTTGCTTCTGTCAGATTACAAGTGGTACGTTCAGAGATTTTTTACAGCAGCTATTAGCCATGGTCAACATGTATGACTCTAATATGATCTTGTATTTTGAAGATTTACATAGCACCTTAAGAGTGCTGGTCATTTAATTGCCACACAGAGCTTTATGCTTTGTTTTTTCCTAACAGTGTTTAAATACACATTTTTTATAACAGTAGATTATATAGAAGAATGTGAAATAAACCGAAGGTTGTTGCTTTAAAGCATGAGAAAAGTAAAGATGGAGGCACCCCCTGGACCTCCCACTTGGAAATCAGTATTTTGGAATTGTGTAAGCAGTCATAACACTGTGACCTTAAAGGCACTTCATGCTTTACTGGGCATGCTGTAAAATGAATTCAGTTCTGATCTGTCATGGGACATCCTTCTAAAATAATTAAAGTATATATTTTTTACCTCTCTTTTGAGCTTATTTTTTAAAACAAATTGAATTTTTATTAGTTTCTGTCTTTAAAAAAGAGAGAGAAAGATCAGATCTTTGGGGGCTACTGTTGGCCAAGCAGTCTGGGCTTCCCATGTTCTTAAGAGAGTATTCATGTAACTCCTCATCTATATATACCTTCTGGAGAATATGTGTTAAACTTATTCATTTACTTATTTATTTAAAAGCATAGGTTTTTCATAAGGTGGAGGGTTTCTAAAAGGGTATAAAATTGAGCTACAGATATATACCACCTCCTTAAAATCCAAGGAGGCATCAAAGAGGCTTTTTCCTTCTGTTCATTTCAATGTCTCACCTTCCTATTATCCAGGAAGCAGTGCTTGAATACATAGGCCATTTTTCTTTAAATATTTCCATTTTGCAGTTTAGTCTTCCAATTTAAACTGGTCAGTAAATCTGCAGAACTGTGCTTCTCTGTGAGGTAGTGATAATGAGCTGTAATACAGCCATTACTGTCATCGTGGAACACAGTGATTGAATGGCTTATTCATTTGGTGACATGCAGGGCACACTAAACAAACATGGCCTTTGATGCTACCATTAAACAACACATTTATTTCTAATAGTTAATATATTTCTTTGTTAACTAGATATTCAAAATTCAGGAGATTAGAATTAGCTCGTTTTTGTTTACATTTCAAGGAGCTATATTTGGAACAAATGAGGGTTTCATAATTTACCCAGAATTGAAGACTGAGTTCCATCAATATGGGTAGTGATTAGACATGTAAATGAGTTAAGAGGGACTTAAGAATAACTAGTTGGCATAATAAATTGTCAGTATATTAAAGAAAAATTAAAGTTGGGGGAAGAAGGCAATCCTCTGAATGAAGGTCAGAAGTGGGAAATAATAATACTCTCAATGCTATAAGGGACCACTAGTCAGGCATAGATTTATTTTATGTGTGACTTTGGATATTGACAAAGAAAAGATTTAAAAAAATAAAGCATTTGAATTTCTTGTTACTATTTGCCTTTAATATTTTCACAAAGCCAAAGCATATGCCAAATCAAGCAAGTTAGACAAATATTTAACAAATGAAGTCTTTGTTGAAGTTACAGACTTCATATCTTTATTGATTTTCAGATGACTTTTATAAGTTATAGCTTCTCGCTGCAATAATTATTCTCCTAGTTAATAACACAAGGCTTAGGCGAGTAAACTGAGTTTACTTTGTCTCTGTTCACTTTGCATTCAGGCAGTTTTGTTCAACCATCACTCTCACATCTAAATTTGGTAGTTCATCATAAAAAATAACGTTGTTGTCCAGTAGCTTCACTTCCAATTATTTAGGACCTTAAAGGAACAGAACAAATGGAGTAGTGATATTCTTGGATTTGAAAAAAAAACTGTCTTTCTCCGTCTATTTTGCAGAAACCATGGTCCACCCCTTTGTTGGGAGAATAGCTATTTACTCACCATTCTGAGACAGGAAGAATTAACTATTAAAGGGGATATGATTTGTCATAGTTTCATTTGTTCTTATTTTCCCTTCCTCTATTCTAGACTTTAAAAAAAATGTATTTCATCTCTTCATCTTCTAGTTTTTGTCTTAAAGAATCCATATTCTCTTTTTATTTCAGGAAGACCAGAGTATTCATAGTTTTTAATTAAATTTGGAAGATTTTTTTGGTGTTTATTCTTCATTTGGCATTTGTCGTTGGTCATTGAACTGATTTACCACTTTTTCTGTCTCCAGTTCCCAGTGGAAGCTGTTGTGTTAGGGCTTAGGTTTTGCTGAATAAAAATATGGGGAAATATGGGAGTGGTGAACTAGGGAAGGAGTCTGTTGTCTCCATTTTTGTGTTTTGTCTACATATTGTCCAGTAGTTTAAATGCTGCTTTCGTATATTATTTACTTATGTCTAAACATTTTGGTATTCAGAATTATTGTATATATTACCTCATTCTAAGTATGAAATTAATGAGTATTAGTATATAAAATTATATACCAAATGGGGTGGGAGGATTGACTGTAGGAGTGAGGATGGGGATGTCACAGGGGTGAGCAATGGGGAAGAAGGCATGACTGAACAAGAATAAAAAAAATAAATTTATTAAAATTACGTGCATACACATTAATGACCTGAGAAAAACTATCACTCAGAATTGTTAGAAATAGAGTGGAATATAAGTCTGACAACTGCAGATTAAAGAAACCACATCGATCCAGACTCACAGGAGGGGTGGAGATGCAGACTGATCTGGTCCCATGCCTACATGTGGTGGATAAAAATTCAGGAGGGGTATCTCGGGAGCAAGAAGTCTCAGTCCCATACCAGCCCCCCAGCCCCAGAGTTCCAGTGTAGAGGAAGATAAGTCCCTATACCTTCTTGCTGGGGGGAAAAAAAACAGTGGGAATTGAGTCAGTGGAAGAAATTCCTGGAGCCCTAAGCAGTTCTTCTTAATAAACCTACACACAGACTTACTCAGATTCACTCCCTCTGAGATCTAGCACTGAGGTAGCAGCTTGGAAGGCATCAGTGGCATAAAGGGAGGAACTGAAGTGTCCGAGAGCTGTGGGACAGCTTTCTCCCAGACAGAAAGGAGGGCATTGTCCCTTTTCTGAGCACTTCCCCAAGAGAGCTACAGAGCCAGCACATGGCTGCCATATCTAAGACTCCATCAAATGGCTAACACTGATGTCCCTGCCCTGGAGATCCTCTGAGTTTCCACTGCCCCCCCCCCCCACTTAAGGACCAGCTCAAGCTGTTAACAATGACTTTTCCACAAGAATGGTTGGTCTTGTCTTGTGGTTTACAACCTCCTAAATCCTCTCAAATAAGAAACAGACAGCCTCAATGAGATGCCAGCTCTCATACTTCTTAAGTGGCCCCACGGCAGGTCACTATCACCTGCCAGTTTAAATTCACAATTTGACTTCACCTGGGAATCATCAAGCCCAAACAGTAGCAGCCATTTCAGATTGCTTCATAGCTCATGGAAGGTAGCCCTGGGTTAAACATTGGTTGGAGCTGACCTTGGCCTGTACCACCCAGGGAACTGCAGAGCCTGAACACCCAGTGGACAGCTACAGACCTTGGCAGAGCACCACCATCCTTCCCCTGTACAGCTGATCCTCCACAGAGAGCTGAGGTTGGTGGTGATAGTCACAGCCCATCCTTGCAGCTGACTGGCCTGGATAAATTCCTCCCATTGACCTGCCAACAGCAATCAAGGCTGAACTATAGGAGCAGGATATATTCAGCCAACATGAAGGGTATACCTTAAGTATACAGCTTGGTGATAAGGGAGGCTGTGCCACTGGACCCTGCAGTATACCTACTACATTAGACAATGCTACCAAGACATGGAGTCATTGCAGGTCTACCTAATACATAGAAACAAACATAGGGTGGCAGCCAAAATGAGGAGACAGAGAAGTGTGATTCAAAGGAAAGAACATAAAAATCCAGAAAAATAACTAAACAAAATGGAGATAAGCAATCTATCATATGCAGAGTTCAAAGCATTGGCTATAAGAGTGTTGAGGAAATTTAGTGAGAACCTCAACAGCATAAAAAAAGGTCCAGTCAGAAACACAGAATACATTAATTGATATAGAGAATCATTTACAGGGAAACAACTTTAGAGTGGATGAAGCTGAGGATTAAATAAATGACTTGAAATATAAGGAAGAAGAAAAACCAACCATTTAGAATAACAAAAAATGATGATAGTGGAAGCAGCTTTTGGGGCAACTTCAAGTATTGCAACATTTGCATCATAGGGAAGAAGAAAAGAAAGAGCAAGAAGTTGGAAATCTGTGTGAAGAAAATAATGAAAGAAAACTTCCCTACTTAGGTGAAGGAAGTAGAAGGAAGTCCAGAAGGCAGAGAGCACAAAACAAGATGGATACAAAGAGGACCCTGCCAAGACATATCATAACTAAAATGCTAAAGGTTGAGATAAAGAGAAAATCTTAAATGCAGCAAGAGAAAAGCAGTTAATTATCTACAGGGAAGTTCCCATAAGACTGTCAGCTGATTTCTCAAAAGAAACTTTGCAGGTTAGAGGGTATTGGCAAGACATATTTAAGGTCATAAAAAGCAGGGGCACGCAACCTGGATTGCTCTACCCAGCAAAGATATCATTTAGAATTGCAGGACAGGTAAGGAGCTTCCCAGACAATAAAAAAACTAAAGGAGATTATCCTTACCAAAACATTATTATATGAAATGTTAAAGGGGCTTATTTAAGAGGAATAAGGTCAAAACTGTGAAGAATCAAATGGCAATAAGTACATACCTATCAACATTTGAATCTAAAAAACAAACCCTCTTATATCCGGAGAAACACAAAACATTATTTTGCAAGAACATAAGCACTCCTGTGTTCATTGCAGTATCATGTACAATCAGAAGGGTATGGAAGCAGCCAAGTGTCCATCCATAGATGAGTGGATAAAACAACTATGGGACATTTACACAATGCAATACTACTCAGCTGTAAAAAAAGAAGAAAGTTTTACTTTTTGCAACAACATGGATAAACCTGGAGAACATTGTGCTAAGTGAAATAAGCCAGTCAAAGGAAAACAAATACTGTATGATTTCACTCATATGTAGAATCTAATGAATGAACTGAACTAAGAAGCAAAATAGAGACAGACTCACAGAGAGCAGGATGACAGCTAATGTGTGGGGGTTTAAGGGGTGGAGGGATCTAGCAAAAAGAAAAAGGGATTCATGGACATGAACAGCAGTATGATGATTGTAGGGGTAAAGGTGTATAAAGGGCATAAATGGTAATAGAAAAAAGACAATAAAAACACTATTAACGAACATACATACATACATACATACATACATAAATGCTAAGGAAACAAGGAGAACAGTGACCAAATCATGGATAGGAAGATGGTTTGATGGTTGCTAGAAGGGAGTAGGGAGAGAGGTCAAAGAAAATGGGTGAAGAAGTAAAGGGATTAAGAAGTATGAATATGTAGTTACAGAATAACAATGGTTAGGGGATTTCCTGAGGGAATGAGGGGTGCTGGTTGATGGGGACACAGGGGGAAAATTGTGGACAACTGTGATAGCACAATCAATATTTTGAAAAAACAAGTGATAAGAGTAAAAATATTTAAATATCTATTTACTTATAAGTATATAATTTGCTTTTCTGTCACAATTTTGTGGTATACATAAACTGTTTATAAAAAGATCTATTTATTTTAGAGTTCAAAGTTTTGATAGTTGTTAAAAAATATATTCTATTGATTCTGCTATTACAGTTGTCCCATTCTTTTCCCCCTTTATTCCCCTCTGCTCTGCACCCCCACCCCCGTCACCAGCATTCCCCCACCTTAGATCATGTCCATGGGTCATACATGTAAGTTCTTTGGCTTCTCCATTTCCCATACTATTCTTAATCTCAATTTGATAGTTCTGAATTATGACATATTGAGATATACCTTTCACTTTTGCTGGAGAGATTAGTCAGCAATTTAATTGCTAAAAATCTTAGATTTTAGACACTGTCAATTGGTTTAGAAGAATCTCTATAAAATAGCACTACTATTAACCGTAAGAAAGTTGTCACACAACTGAAAGTGTTTTTTAGAAATAGGCTGTAGAAATAGGCTATAGGCTAAAGACTATAGTGTTTCTTAGTCTAGTTTGTGATTTAATGTATCTATAATTATTAAAATTTCAGATGTTTCCAAAATATTCTGCCTATCACATTTGCTTCCCCTGCCCCCACTTAATGCTGCAGTTAGAAGCTTAAAAGCTCATGGTGACCACCAAACTTCTCATTTATTTTCTAGTCTCTTTTCACCATACCCACCAATATCTATCTGTATGAAACCGGGGATTCTCCTTCATGCTTCCCAAGCATCATATTTTTACCTCAAATTTCAAACTTCCTTTGATGTTGTAAGGAAGGGAACAGTTTTTTTTTTCACTCCTCTTGGGGTCCCTGGCTGGGTCTGAACATTAAACCTACAAAGACAGATTAATAGGAATAAAGCATACAGATTTTACAGAATGTTTACAAGTATATGGGACCCTTCCCATAAGATAATTAAGACCAAAAGAAGTACAGCCTGAGCAAGAAGCCTTTATGTCTTTTAAACAATGAAACAATAAACTTGTGGAAAATTGACAAGACAAAGGATTGGGTTGGGGATAGTAAATGGTGAAGGAGGAACTAGAAAACAAGGTTAGTTTAATATAGTTTATATAATTTTCTAACCCTGAATTCTTCTTTTCTGCTGATGAGAATGTCTTCCTTCCTTCTCGTTCCTTCCCAGGAAGGCTACTTTTGACATTGGAAGTTTGTGACCTGTTTCAGGGAAGGGCTAAAGGGGGAGGTCATCGTGACCTTCCCCCTTCTGCAGTTTTTTCTCAGATTCCTCTCACCTTGTGTATTCAGTAGGCCAGGTGCCCTATTTTGGGACTGGGTGCTCTGACCCCCATCTGTCTAAATGGGGGAAGTTCTTCGAGACTTGCATAAGGAATAGAAGATTCTTATTATCATGCAGACGAGGCTTTGTTGTGTCTCTCCTCCCCACCCCCGAAGGTTTTACTTCTTTTATATCCAAAGAACAAAATTTGAAAATAGTGAGATTTGCAGGACAAAAGTGTTTTTCCCAGATTGGGCTTTTCCCACTGTTTAAGGCTCAATGTTAAACTCTACTTTGGCAGAACCTCTAGTTCCTACATGCTAAGAGCTATTATTTGAAACACTTAAATTAATTCAAATTTACAGTTTTAAAAGTGCGCTAATTCAAATCTCTTTAGAAAACTTAAGAACTGGTTCACGAAACAGCAGGCATCTGGCATATGTAGAACAGTATCTTTCTTTTAAAAATATATACATATATAATTTTTACCTGGTTATAAAATAATGTAAGTATTTGTATATATTTATGACTATATAGGAAATGTGAAATTTTTAACAATAAAAATAAAGTGACCTATAATTCCATTGGATAGATACAAAAATTGTTACCATTTTGATGAATGCCTTTTTAAAGTTTTGAAAATGAATGCATGTAAATATATAGACATAATCACATTTAAATAAAAAGTTGGAAGATTTGGTACATACCATGTTGTATCTACTTTTATACTCAATATAAGTTGGCTTTTTTAATTTAATAAATATTTTTAGAAGGGGTTTTCAAATTTAAAAAAGTAAAACTCAGATTCGAGAGTTAGACAGATATTGCCCAGAAATGCATGTTGGCAGCCCCTGCCAGGCCAGTATCGTGACCACTGACCTAGAAGAAGCCTCTCTCTGTGCCATCAACAGCCCTGAAAGATGTCAGCATTGCCTTTATTTCTAAATGCTGTGGCTTGAGAATGGCCCAGCTCCCTGGAACCTGCAACTGAATCAAATGGTCAGGAAAGGACATTTATACTAAGACGTTAAAAGCTCTGTGTTTTCATGAGTCTAAAATCCTTAGTAAGGCTCAAACCCAAAGGCACCCAACCCGTTAGGACTAGAGTCCGAGCTATGTTCTTTCCCTCCTAAGTATAATCACCAAATGTATCTTGACTCCATAATCAGGTAAATAGAATTTACTTCAAAGGAATGGTAGTTTGTCATTCTTATTTCAATTTAATTGTAATCTTTTTCATTATTGCTAGTTAGATATAATTACCATATTCCATTTCTTTCTTTTTTTTATTTTTTTTATTTTTTTTTAAATATTTTTATTTAATTATTTTTAGAGAGAGGGGAAGGGAAGGAGAAAGACTGGGCGACGAGAAACATCAATGTGTGGTTGCCTGTTGTGAGTCCCCTGCTGGGAACTGGACTGCAACCCAGGCATGTGCCCTGACTGGGAATCGAACCGCGATACTCTGGTTCGCAGGCCCGCGCTCAATCCACTGAGCTACACCAGCCAGGGCCCCATTTCTTTCTTTTTAAAAATGGATGTAAATACCTTTGATGGAAACTAGTGAAAACAATAATATTTCACTTTACAGTAAGATAAAGACAAAAAGAAATGGGGCTGATTTGCATATCAGTATTGGCAGATACAGGGAAAGAGCAAATGAAGCCATGTCTTACTCTCACTCAGCATTGTATTCTTCAGATTGTGCTGATAAGGAAAGTAAGTCTTTGGGTGGGGGGGAGTGAGGCACAAGGTATAAGATGAGAAAAGAAAGAGCAATATATAAAAGAGATTCTTATAAGGATAAGGAGTATACATAGAAAATGGAAGTCAACTTAAAGAGCCCGAGAAAAAGAGGTGATGATGAGGAGGACAGAGAAAGCATGGAAGATGATGTGACTATTCAATGACTCCTCAGCCCAGAGAAGAAAATGCAGAATACTACCTCAACAGCCAAAGGGAAAGGTGACACAGAATTCCAATCTTTTCTGCATCTAACAAAAAATTTATTTGGACTATCTCTGGTGAACAGCAAATCCAGGTACCCTATTAAGTTGTCCAGCGCAGGCCATGATACCCAGGAAACATGGTTTCCTTTTTATACAAAAAAATACAAAAAAATTTGCCAGATATATGACAGAAATTGTACACCAAAAGTAAAACAAGAGGACATGCAGTGTTCCCCATCTGCGATGACTTTTACAGAAATAAGAAGTTGCCTCTGCAGCTGCAGAGCTGGGAGGCCCAGTGGCCCAGCTCTGGTGGCCTCTACCTTTGTTGAAGTAAAACTGCCTACTATAAGCTAAGCTCACAATAAATGGTAGTTTTTTTGTTTGTTTTGGTTTTTCCTTTTTGCACAACATTAGTCGTGATCCTAACCAAGGCCCTTCCTCTGTTTCTTCATGTTTAAAATCAAGGAGTCCAGACTAAATGGCCTTTTACACATCTACAATGCCAACATTACCATATGAAGCCACTTTAATATGATTATTGGAAACCATAAGAACTGCAAAGCATGCTTGGTGTTATTCACTTGCTTCAGTGTGACCATTTAAAACCCAGGCCAGTGGCATCATTTCCTTAACAAAGATTTGCCTTTGTAACTTGGAGGCACAAGCAAACGCTGGTTATGCCTCTGGGCTAAGTCAACTATTTTGCTAAAAGCTGTGTGGCCTAGATAAAGAATCTCGATGACATAGTTCCATCTGTGAGTAGCTTTGGGGTTTAATTGGGAGCTAAGACAAAGATAACAGAAACCAATTGAAAGACAAAGAGCTCACAGGCAGTATTTCACTTAGAGGGCTTAAGTTGAGCTACAGACGTTGGGTGATGTGTGCTTTGGGATTCAGAGTAGGAAGAAGTCACCTCCTGGGATCCTCTGAACCCAGGCTAATGAACCTTAAGTGAAGGCATTGACTCCCTGAGTCCATGGGCTCAATTATAATCCATAGCCCTGGGCTACACTATGAAATCCTCAGCTACCTTTTAAAGTATTATGTTAATGATGAAGATAGAAGATGAGGGGGGTTAGCCAGACAGCAGATAGGCATGACACAGACAGACAGCAGTGTGGTGATTGCCTGGCCTGGAGGGAAGGGGGCTGAGGGGTGGGTGGAGGTGGGCAAAGCCTGAGGGGGGCAATGGGAACATCTGTGATAACGTTAACAATAAAAGTAAAGTTCAAATAAACAAAAGCAGAAGGAAAAAAACACCAAAAACCAACTATCACCATCAGCTCATGAAAGAAAGGGCATTTTGACATTACTTTTAAATTTTGTTCTTTTCAAAAATAAAATCTAGCTCTTTCTAATGAGAATAAAATGATGAAGATAGACAATACGGAAGGACAGATCCTCCCCACTGGTTAATTCCGTAAATACTCTTCTGTCGTTGCCAGGTGTAGTACTAATCCTATGGAGAGTGAAAACACTTATATCTGAACCCTTCAGAAATTAGTGAGGTTTATACTTATGAGAATGAAGACCAATGCAGTTTCAGTCATGACTGTTCTCTCTTTCTTATTTGAACCCTATTTGTCTTTCAAATGCCAGCTCCAGTAGGAGTTTTCTATCACTTCCACCACTGGATTGCTATCATTTTAGAATTCACATTAGCTAATGGATATTAAGCAAAATGACCAATGCAAAAAAATTGTTGAGAGTCACAAAGCACTTTTAAAATGTAAGTTATTGTTGCCCTGAGCCACGTGGCTCAGTTAATTGGACATCATCCTGCCTGGAAAAGGATTTCTCAGAGGGGGTGGGGGGGGGGGGTATATGTTGATTTATAAGTACATATCCTGAGAGCAAAAGCTTGCCAGGTGGATTCCCATGCAGGGCAGGTGCCTGGGCTGTGGTTTCTGTCCCTGTCTGGGACCTGTGCAAGAGGCAACTGATGGATGTTTTTCTCCCTCTCTTTCTCCTTCCTTCCCCTTCTCTCTAAAAATAAATAAATTTTTAATAAAAATATAAGTATTATTTATATTATTGTTACTCCTAATTTGGCTTACTCTGGATATGGCAAATATATATATCCAGTGTATAATCTTTTCTTATATTTCCTATAGTGCTTCATGTATTATGGGTATTAGATAAATATTCCTTGATTACTTGTTATTAATCAGCATCAAATTGTATCCATACTATGGTAATTCAGATAGGAAAACAGATGACCACCCATTCCCCCAAGAAAACCATAGGCAACCTCATTTTTTTGAAGAAGTTAAAGAGTCAATATTCTTATTGCTTTTTATTTTCAACTTTGGTAACATCCAGCATGTTTATGGTTTAATTGAAAACTGAGGCATTACTGTAGTTGACTTTGAGGAAATGTATGCTATAAACATCATTCATCTTTTGAGTTTTTTCTTTTATTTTTCAAGGAAAAAATAGGAATACAATGTACTTTCTTTAAAATTGAGAAACAAATTGGTGTGTGATTGGCCAAGGACAAAGTCAGAGACAGGACTAACTTGTATTTATACTTAAACTGTTCCTTCCTATACCTTGACTATCTGTTTGATCCATTTGATTCTCTCTTTAAACAAAGAAACAACCGGGCTTTTCTTTTTTTCTTTTTTCTGACAACCTCACAGAGTACATTAGCCTCTGAAAAGTAAAGTACAATGGACTTGTATAAAGGATTAGTTTGGGAGTTCCTCTAAGGGACATGATCATACCGTGTGCACAAAGCAAGTAATTAATCCCCTGGGTAGCTGTGATGTCTGTATGCAGAGTAAGCTGAGTGCTCCATCAGTTTTCTAAAATTAGGAAGGGTAAGTGATGTTCTCTATACTCATTTACCCAAGAAATTTTGACATGGGTGAATGAAGTTCTACTCTCCTTACACTTTCTCAGATACCAAACATAGCTTCCTAGGTCCCTCAACTGGAATCTGTCGATCCTCTATCACAGTGGACTCACTAATGGCAAGGAAGGGTCTACTAGGTGCATTGGTAATGAGGAAAGACAGAAGGATGGTAAACAAAACAGTCAGAAGTGTCCTTGGGCAATATTATTGACAAGTAACTTGCTTCTTCCTCTCTTTTGCCCTACGTTCCTACTGCCTCTCTCCAATGAAGCCCCAGCTTGGTTCTTCCAGGAAAATGTTCTTATACTCTGCGTGATCTTGGTCTCAGAGTCCTAGCCTTGCATTTCTTTCCTTTAGGCTTAATTTTGTGTTACTCTTAGGGGTTTGTTGCTATCCTCAGTTACTTTGAACAAACACTCTTCATTCCAGGAGGGTTTTGGAAAACCTGTGGAATTAGTGAGTTCAGAATTGATCCTCGAAACTAAATCTTTATGTGACCATTTTCCGAGTTTTAACCTGACTCTCTATGCATTTAATGAAAGTAAGAGTAAGCATTGTAAGACAAATTATTTTTGAATGTGGAATGTTAGTTTTTGTGCCCCTTGAGGAAAATTGTGTTGTTGTTATTGTGCGTGTGTATAAATGAGTGTGGTGAGGAGGACATATCATGATGGAAAGATGACTTTATTTGGCTTTGTGTCCTATTATGACCTCGGGTTTTATAAGGTGAAAACTTGAACCTTTAAAGAGAAAAGAACATCATTCCACATTCTCTTAAGAATTTGCAACGCCACCTTGATATTTGGATGTGCTGCTATGAAATAACCTTTGAATGTTTTCTAGCTATTTTAGCTATGGTAGTGGTCCTTCCTTTAAGAATAATGGATTTGTGCTATTTTTGATTTTGGTTTCTGTGTTTTTATTCTTTGCTTATTGCTATTGGAAGGAATTTCCCCACAACAAATCAGAACTGTGCATTCTGTCTTGGAAGCAATAACTCATTTTGTAATGTAATAAAAGTATCCACAGCTCCATAGCGCCATGACTTAATCATAGTAGTGCTTTTGGTTGAAGAGATTGGCAGTGCAGACATTGGGTCTCCCCTGTGTGGTAAGCCTTTAGACTGGTTTCTTCTGATGTTGCTGTTAAAATGTAGAGAGAGGGGTTTAACCTCATATGGTAAGTAGTTGCTGTTTTCTGATTCTCTGGACTACACTAGAATGAGTTAACAGGAAGTTGGTTGTGTCTAGGAGCTCAAAATCACATCAGAGAACACTGCCTTTCAGTGTGTTTTCTCACCCAAGTCTTTTCTACCAAAGAGCAAGTATACACTCCAACAGAAGGGGACCTAGAATTAGTTAGTTGGCCTTTCCCTAGGATATATCCCTTAGGAATGCATGAGCAGTTCTTATACTTCTTTATATGACAGTATTAAGCCCATATGTACTGAATGTATTCTGGGGGGAAAAAACCCTAAAACCACCTGAGTTGAAAGTTTTACTGTTTCACTTTTTAAGAAGTGGATTAGTATGGATAGTAAAATTTTATTTTCAAGCAATTTGTGGGACAAAATCAGTTTGAAAAAATAATTTTCTTTAAAAATAGTTATAAAGATATAAATGCTTCATTTCATATACCTTATCAATTGCCATTATTTTTGTCTTATTTTCTTGAGAAGATCTGTGTACCCGGACTTAATTTTAGAAGTAGTTGGACAAACTTTTGCTGTTTCTGGTGATGATATTATTCCAAAGAAAGTGGGTGTGTGCTCTTAATATGAGAGAGGCTCGTGATCTTGTTCCTACTTTGCATCTCCAGAAAACAGGAGCTTTAAAATAATTCTTTGCTAAACTGCATCTGCATTGTTCGTCCAATCATGTACACAGAGCCTTCAAAATCTGTTAAGAAAATTGAACTATAACTGTGCTCTAATGCTCGGAGGGAGGTTGTCCATTTTACGGTGCCACACAGAGAAATTACTCTCTTGCTAGAGGATATGGCAATCTCTTTCTCATTGACCTGCTTGCACTGGTTTATTATTATTTGTGTTTATCTTTTTTATTGGTTACCTCTTACTGCTGATAGAAAATGCCTACTATTTATTTTTGTTTCTTCATCTGTCTGTCTGTAATTGATGTTCTTTCAAATGATTGCTTTGTCATTTATCTGTTTTTATATTTTGTTTTAAAAATGCTGTTTTTATGTAAAGAATAAATGGCTAGTTTCCTTTAATGTGAAGTGTTAATGGGTTTTTAGGTGCCTAGTGATCGTTGTATAATGTTATCTATTCTGTTTACCTCTGTGTGCATGCAATTGTGGCTAATTTTCTTTTTTTTTCATCCCAAGGAATTAAAAAAAATCATTTTCTCTAAAGGAAAGATATAAACTGAAATCTCAGTGTCAAAAACTGGCTTAAAAATATACCCTACTACCACATTATTTTTAATTCATAAATATGTTAGTTGTTACAGTTGTCCTACTACAGGAGGCCACACTCATTTCCCATACTAGCCATCTTAGTGCATTAGAAGAATATAACAGATTGAAAGCTTCACTCAACAGACTAGGTTCATTAAATCTTAAGGACCCTTATGATATTGGACTTGAGAAAGATGAAAGCAGTAACAGTCCATTGATTTCACACAATGTCACTTGCTAAGTGGTCTCCGAACCAAGAGGGTAACCTCTGGACCAGTGCTGGTCTGTGCTGGTTCTGAGCCAAATATCTAATCAATACAGTGATGCAAAGTTAAGTTGATGTCTCAGGATGCAGTCCTCATCCTAGACAAGCTGCACTGTTGAACTGGCTGTGTAGACTGGTGGAAGGGACAGCTTGGAGACTTCCAGAAGGGTGCATGCTCTGACTTCTTGGTCCAATGTTACTGCTTTTATTCTTTGCTTTACTTTTGTCTTTATTTCTTTTGTTTCTTGTGCAGTAGCCAAATCATTTAAAAGTTTTCTCACTATTTTAGGTTCTTTTTTCTCTATTTCTTTACTTTTTGTGTATCGTACAAATATTATTTAGTCACAAGCTATAATTAAGCCTGTTACACATATGAGTGTTCCCAGTCAGAATTGTCTACATTTTTGAAGAACTAACTATCATTGGTACACGATGATTTGCTTGGAGTCATTGAATAGGTGAATAATAGATTTCCTAGATTCATTCATTCCGTATTTGAATGGTACCAAAATAGAAAAAGTGTATTATTTTTTTTATTCCTTTAATGTGGACAGTTGTGTGAAGGGCAGATTTTTAAAACCTGAGAACTAAATTACTGAAGGCTTCCCTGAGTATTCTTTCTGCTCCCTAATTTTATGATCTAAGACAGGTCATTTGTCTGGATTTTTTTCTCCCCTTGGTAAAAATGATCATCATTTTCCCATCAGCCTGCAGAAGGTGCTTGACAAGAAAAAGGCAACATCATGGGTTAAATGCAGTTAGTGTGTAGAGTATTGTCATGTAACTCAGGAGAAAGCATGATTTTCTACCCTCTGCTGTGACAGGTTTAATGGCATTTCAAAAGGTCCTTTTAATCTACCAGGTAAGGAGCACTATGATGATTTAACTGGGTATCTATAAAGGACTTAAAATTCTTCACCGGAAACCCCAAAACACATGAACACGTACAAGCAACAAAGGGCTATCGTGTTGGTGAACAGGCGAAGATTCCCTTTGGGTAAGAATTAATAAGCTTTGGGCTACTGAGTTGATGCCTGGCTTTTCTAACTAGAATGACAGAAAATGACACCAATTCTGCTTTCACTTTCCTTGTCTTTTCACAACTTAAATTGACTGCCAGAGTAGAATAATGAATCCCTTTTAGGATCTGAATCACATTTGTGACAATAGAACCTACCAAGGCTCATAATCATTCCAGCTTGGAATGATTCTGATCTTGTAAGTAGAAATTATCTTAACGTGTATTCAAAAAACAAATCAGCCAGGGTGGTTTTTGCTTAATAACATTTAACACAACCTTTTTAATAGTAACTACAGTAATTATAGATTTTAGACCAAGAAGACCTCAGTAACTAGATAATTAGGTTTTAATAAAACTTGGACTCATTTTAGACCATCATTTCTGTAGATTTTGTATTGTATTGATTTTGGATGGAGTTGCTAGACCAGTCATGTGGAATGTGTGACTTTAGAAAGTAAAAATGTTAACTGCTAACAATGCTCAGGCAATTTTCTGTTCATTTTTCCCCTTGTATTTATGTCTTGTTTATAGTCATAGACAGAATTACTACATGAAATAAAGTATCCTCTACTATATCATTTTACAATCATAAAATATAATAAAACATTGTATACAATTACTGTTTAAAGTCATATAAAAATGTCATCGCATGTTATCCAAATATCATTGCATGTTATCTGCTATAGTGCTTTAGTGATAAAAAAATACCTTCCTTCTTCATGATCTTGTTAGCTCTTGTTAACAATTGATCTTGTTAACAATTCCATATATGCTGGGATCAAGTTCAAGGTTAGTGCCAGCTTTAGTGGAGTGGTATTTTAACCTTAGAGAATAGAGTTGGAAATGACTATAGAGATTATCAGGAGCAACCTTCTTACTATCAGGAGAGGAAAATAAGGATTATTGAATAGTTTCAGTAACTTTGGAAAAGTCACAGAGTAACAAGTTAGGAATAGATCCATACTCCCTAATTCAAGGTTGAACGCTTCTACATTACATGATGGCTTTTTAACTGCGTTCATTTACAATCTTGTTTTCACTCATTTTAACACAGAACAGGGAGGTTTTACTAATATGAATTCAGAGTGCAGATATTGTTCTTGTGAGAGAGGTAGAAGATCTGATTTATATTTTAAAAGTTATTGTATTTTTATGTATATTTATGTTGTTAACATATCTTTTCAAAATGAACAGAATCTGTTTTGAGACTAAATTTGCTGCATTTCTTTGTTTGCTTTAAAATTGAATGCAGTCATCCTTTAGATAATAACTTAAGAGAAATTACAGTTTCATGAGTTATGTGCATGTCTTGTGACTTAAGTCTGTAGAGGCTTTTAGTGCATTTCCTCCATTTTCAACGGCATTTTATTCCGTCAACTTTACATTCCCTTGGCTAGGAAGTGATTTTTTTGCTTTCAAAAGTATCATAGAGGACCTTTCATTTTTTCCATCTTTCATTTTAACTCCAGGAAAAATGAACCTCTCTGGACTTACTTTGGAGGCGCTTCTTGTTATATAAATTTGTTAAGCAAAATCTGAGAAAGACATTAAATATTTGAGTTAATGCATATAAAGCTTCATTTGCAGGGCCAGGTTTGGCCTGGAGTGATGTGTATGTAACTCCCCTGTATGTCTCGGCACAGTCTGTATCCTTTGGGGCATCAGGGTAGGAATGGCTTCTGGAATATAAATGTTCAAAGCTTTGCAGATTTGTAGAAAGAGTTAACAGTTTAATTAGCAGTCTGGGTGTCTCCACCATGTCCTGAAATCAATCTGGGGGGAAAAGTTGAAAAGACTCAGTAAAGCCCATCAAATCTTTCTGAGGTTTTTTTTTTCTCTTTTGTTAATTGAAAAGAAGGAAGATTGTATAAAATTCATTAACCACATATTCCCAGCTGGATCCTCAATTTAACCTGCTTCAAAATTGAATCTGTACCTTGGAGCAGCCATAGAGGAATTAGGAAAAGAGACTGATCCCTGAGGATCCGGAGCGTCTCGTTTTCACAAGTCACAGTTTTGTCTGGCTGAAACCTGTGCTTCACATGTATGGCTTTTGCTGGTATACTCACATTCTCCATGCACCTCAGATTAGCCCTACTCTCATATTGTCTTTCTTTTCAGAAATTTCATTGCCACAGGTTAGATCTGTGACTGGTCTTATTTCAACTGTGCAAAACTGCTTCTTTCCAAGAAAAAAACAGAACTGTTTTTACCACCTGTTTTTGCTACGCATGCAAGAAAGTGGCTGCCAGAACCGTAAATGGGAATTACAGTTCTTTTCTGTGTCACTTGCGTTCCCTGAGGAGCATGGTTGCATTTTACAGAACAATAGGATTCAAGAAAGTTGGATCTTCCTGTTGAACTAAACCCTAATGTTCCCACATCTCACTGAACAGATGTTGCGTATGCTCATGGGAGATGTAGACCTGTTAAGATGGTCCCATTCACATCATTACTCCCAAGGAGTGGCATATTTAGTATGATAATTTGATAGGATATAACAAACAAGTGGTTTATTCTGACAAAATCAGTATACTTTGACAATTTCTCAACAGTTGAAATAAAGGGCTTTGAGAAAGATTTTTCCCCAGTTTGCCTAAGGGCATTGTATGGACCAGGCCCACTGTGGTTTTGGAGACAAAGTGTCTGGTAGCTTGAAGTGATGTTTATGATACAGAATGTCTAAGTAAACTTGTTCTTTAGGGAAAGGCTTTAAAACATCTTATGATAAGGGTCAACAGAGGTAAGAGAGTGTCTACAGAGCATATTTTTTCAATAATAGTGGATTCAGTCACTACTTGTCTCCTTCCACTATTCAAAGGTACTGAAAAGTACACATGACGTGACTTTATCTATAGATGCAGGGAGCGAAGCCTAAGTTCAGCTATATTGTGACATTTGACCCTGTTGCTCATCTGTGTAGCATAACTGGTAAACCAATACATCCTAACTTACTAAGTGCTCTCAATGCAGAAAACAGTTAATACATTTTTGATGAGCAGAGGAAGTAAATCAACTGGGCACAATGAGTTAACTCAGCAATTCCATGCAGAGAACCAAACAGCAATCCAGCAAAAAGAAAGGATGGGACAGTACTGTATAGTTAAACTTTTTTCATGAAGCAATTTCTATGTGTTATTATAAGAAAGGGAACACTGTAAATGTTCAGATGAAAAATGCAGCCAGTTCAGGTGGGCTTTGTGGAAAGGTCTCATCAAAAGCTAAGGTTTATATCTAGGGAATATTTTAAAGAAGATGAGGAGATACAAGTTAGCCTTGTCTTGCAAAAATTTATTTTTGCAGTTAGCCTTGTCTTACTTTAAAAGGCCTTATTTAAAGCTTGGTGTTACATCTGGATAATATTTTAAAAGTGATGAGGAAATACAGGTTAGCTATATCTTGCAAAATTTATTTTAAATAAAAGTGTAGGCAATGGTATTCATTAGAACATCCCTTCTAACTTGTGTTTGACCCATTAGCTGGATACTGAGAAGTGTCTTCCATGTAAACATAGTATGTAATTACTACGGGACTGTAAGAAGGACATAGTATTTTAATGTAGAAGAAGATGAGTAAATTCATACAAATCAAACTCATTTTATTCCTAACTCATTTCATTCCTCCTCCAATGCTTCCTATCTCAGTGAATGAAAGGCCAGATACTTAGGAGTGATGTTTGATTTCTTCCTTTTTTCCTCTAAATTCAATAATCAAAAGTCCTATAACATTACCTCCTGTATCTTTTCACATCTGTCTACTTCTCTTCATAAGTCATTATAATTTATTCTTAGTTTTGTAAAATAATTTTCTGCTGAGCCTCCTTGCCCCAAATCCTCCCCATTCATCCCATTTTTCCCATAGAAGCCTTGATGATCTTGCTAAATTTCATTTCCCCAGTGAAAATCCTCCATGCGGATCCCCTTTGCTTTAGTATAAACCCTGTCCTCCTTGGTGCATGTCTGTTGGGCGTGTTGAATGTTGAAGAATAACTGAGAAAAGTATGGCAATTGGTTTTTTCAGGGAGAGTGATCAGGCTACTTGTGGAAGGGATGTCACTGTTTTGCTCATTTCCCTATACACTTATTTAAGCAAGGAGTCACCTCTTCATGAGCACAGGAATATGTGATCAGTGTATTGGTGAATGCCCTATACAGTTACATTAGAAATTGTCCTTTCCTATTGTGAATTTATCACATACATCTTACTCATGGGTACAGGCATTGTGGGTTTTGTGGTTTTATATCCTTAATGGGATTGAAAGGGACATTGTCTTAGTTATTTTGGGAATCTACCTCTCAAAATATGTACTATAGTGCGTGAAAGAGAAACAGTATTTGCCAAATAGATAAGAATGTGGTAAATGAAGATGGAAATAACTGTTGGTTACAAGTACTAAAATGGCAGAAAATAAAAGAATGCTTGAACAGTTCTTGATAGGACGATTTTCACATTGTTTGGAAAACAAGTATCATCTTGTAGAAAAAAAAGTTTTATGTTTCTATTCTTAAAATGTGCCCTTTAGAATTATTTTTGATGTTTATTTGCATTAGAATAAATGAAATCCCCGCTTCAGAAATTGTCTTTGATTTAGAGCCTGCTTATTTTAGTTTTGAAAGAGTCTGAATTTGAGAAATAACAAAAGAAACTTATTTTAGGCTATTCATCAAGAGCAGAATTATTCTTTGGTTTTTCATTTGTTCTGCTTTGTTATTTTAACTTATCTGTCCCCAGTGTGATATTGGTTATCTAAAGGCTTGCCTTCTTTGATCCGTGAACATGACATTTTATTTTCTCTCCTGAGATTTTACGTGTGTGTGTGATTTTACATATATGTTATATATTTACATAAAATCATATGCATATATATAATCATATACATTAGTGTATACTGCAAAGTAGCAGTTGATATATGTATAGCAACAGGAAATTAGGACTTCTCTTTTTATTCCAAAGTTAACATTTGAAGAGGAAAATAATCAGCAACTAGAGCTTTTTGAATTTTTTTGTTAGCATTCTCAATTTATAGCACTTTGGTGGTATTTTCTAAGTTATAGTTATTTTCAAGACATTGAGAAAGTTGCTGATGTACAGATTTTATCACATGCTTTCCCCTCAACTTTCTATTAAGTCCTTTGTTATCCATATAATACAAAACTATTTGACTTTAAAACATCAAATGAAAATAAAGATGTCAAGATAGTTTCAGATATTATGTATTTTATTTTGTTCACCATATCAAAGGTTATTATATTATCTGTGAAGGACCTCATGGTATTCTGGGCTTTGAGGTAAATATAAGAACCAGGAAAACTAGTTCTTATCCTCAAGATAAAATATTAGAGACAAACAATATAAAACCAATATAAAATGAAATAGATAAAATTTACTCTATTGATAATTATACACTTGTGGGTTTTTTTTTTTTTTGCTGTGACTATTATCAAGAAATGGAGATAAAGTGCTTTGCTATAATGGTTGTATCTCATAATTCACTGTAGGTGAATATTCCTCATAATGTTTCTATAAAGTATAGTTTAGGCCCTGGACACTGTGGCTCAGTTGGTTGGAGAGCCATCCCATGGGGCAAGAGTTTGCAGGTTCAATTCCCAATCAGGACACATGCATAGGTTGCTGGTTCTTAGGGCACATGCAAGAGGCAGCTGATGGATTTTCTGTCTCACGTGGATGTTTCTCTTTTTAACTCCTTTCTCTCTCTCAAATCAATAACCACATTCTCAGGTGAGGATAAAAGGGAAAATATTGATTAGTGTATGAAATACCGCTAAGTAAAATTTCTCCCAATTTCTTACTACTAAGCTTCCCTGGCAATTATTACTTTCAGTGGAGTAGAGATTTTTCTCTGAGAAGGATGATGATATAGGGAAGAGAAATTGAGCTGAACTCCACTGAAATTTAAGGCAGGAGACTTTTTAAGCTCTGGCGCGAGCTGGTGGGAAAAGCCCGGGTGACGTGAGGGATGGAGGAGGGAGGTTGTGATTATGTGTTTGCTAATTGGTGCTTATCCAAGTTTGGCTTCCCTCCCACAAAGACTGGGGGAAAGGGGCCCTAACTTCCTTGATGATTGCATTTGAAAGGGATGGCTTCCAGGCCCTTAAGAAAGACATTCTTGGGTTATAAAGCTGTCAGGAAGCTGGGAGAAGGAAGATACATATCTCAAAAGGACAGAGAAATAATTTACAAATTTTCTAGATTAAATGGTCTATTTTCAAGCCAAAGGGTTAGTATGAGTCAATTAATCTCACTCTGCTTCAGGGTCATAGACAACATCCTTACTATATTTTGCAAATGTGTATCATTTTGTTTCTGTAAGGGAGAAAATAATTTGAGAATAGAGTAGGTTTGTGAAAACATGGGCTCCGCTCCTCATGTTTTCTGCCAGGGTGAGTAACAGTGGCTGATTAAAAAAAAGCATAACAGATTTTTACTAGCTTCTGTGGGAGGTTTTGGTAAAAGTTTCACATTACTTTGTGACCAGAGCAAATCATATTGTCTCTGTGAACACCAATTCCTTTTAAATTTGTAAAACAGATAATTACAGTTTCCCTATCAAATTTACTTGACTGTCCTGAGTATAGAAATGCTTCGAAATGTTTTGTCATTTTGTTTCAAGGTCTGTCCAAACACTCTTTGCAATACAAATGAGAGCCCAGAATGCACAGATATGGTACAAAATATAAGTTCTGTTTTCTCGCGTAGTAATGACAGTACAAGGTTGGAGAGTGCAGTTTGGTACCTGCAGCTGCCGTCTCCAGATCTAAGGCAGCTGTCTCAGTTTTTGTCATCACTTCGGAAAAAGAGAGAGGAGCTTGGGCAGGAAAGTGAAGATACATTTCAGGGCCTGAACTAAAAAAAATGTATATCAGACATCATTTTTGGTCATGTGTCCCTGGTGAAAATTTAGTCATATGGTCCCATCAAGCTGCAAGGGAGAATGGGAAATGCAGGCTCTAATTGGACAGCTGTATGCCCAGCTTACATACAATTTAGCTCTTTACCCTGCTTCGACTTCTGTCATTAAAGAAAGTGAGATGAACAGGGGTGGACTTCAGATATGTCCACCATGGACATAAATGGAAGGAATCATCAAGGCAATAGAAACTTCTTAAAAGGGACAAATTGGATAGTAGCAAATTATTCAGACAGTGCTATGAGTTATTAAAGTACCAAAATTTAGTCAATTTTATAGCTAGATTATTCTCAGAAAACAAAGCTTTCCTACTTTTTCCTTAGGCCTTATTTTGGTAATGCTTCCTATTGTCTGATATTCATAGTTGTATTGATAGTGTCCAAGCAAGGGTTACCAAATTATATAACACTAAAAGTCCATGTGGCCAAATAACTAATGGGTACTGTGTTTGGTACATGGTCTGTGAACCTAGTCACATCACTTTTCTCAGTAGATAGTTGAATTTTCAGAAAGCTCTCTGTTATGTTTTAATTCTTGCAAATTGCTCACCGATTTAATAAGAGCTGCATCTAAACAGTAAGTAATTGCTTATGATAATGAGTGCAGACTGATTTTGCTAGAGCATGTTAGTATCACAAAGCACTGTTATCCTGCTGGCTGTTCCAAAAATATTGTTCTCTTGGTTAAATGTAGCTTTTAAAAGGCATTACTGCTACACATCTCACTAAAATAATCACTTCAATAGTATCTACCCCAACATTATGACTATGACTTCAGTGTACCCAAGAAAGAACAGAAAGGCATGCCATTCTTTGGTAAATGATTTAGAATATTCTAGAAAAAAAGAAATCCCATTCTTAATAAGTAATTCTAATTAGTGATTGTAGTGGTAAGCACATTATACTGTGTTAGAAATGGCCTCCTTTTCCCCACAAGAATCATAAAACTTAATTTTAAGGACTTCGAAGACAGATGGCAGGCAACTTCATTTGAATACAATCACCAATTTAAAATGAATTAAACTTTTCAGGATGATCTGAGATCTGAGGTCCCCGTGTCTCTAAATTTGAAGCCTACCTTACTCTTTAATAATGCTCATCCCTCCTGGTCCTATAGGTCATTTTCAACTATTTTCAGAGTTGCTATTTGAAGACAGTAGAGCTCAAAGACTTATGTTTCAAACCTGAGGGTCTTTTGAGATTGGGGACCTGAGTGTTCAAGGATCTGAGGTGCAGATTGGAACCACTTTGTAATTTCAGTCTAGGAAGATAGAATTTTATGAACCAAATACAAAAGAAGAAAGGTTTGACACTTCCCTGCCCCAGGGCTGATTGACACTTTAATCCACCCTCTAACGTTCAATCATTTCCACTTCAAAAATGACTCTCACACATAGTTATGTATCTTCACATGGGTGGTGAAATAGAAAGAAGATCTCTGTAGAAAAACATTTTTTTTCTCCAGCACTTTCAAAATTCATTTCTTTGTTGCATTCCATTGGCTAAATACCTTCATAGGTTAAAAACTTTATCTTTGGATTTTAAATCTTGCAAATACCCACAATTGCATATCAAAGTAAGTGATCTAACTTCCCAATATTTTCCTTCTTATAACTGTGATTACGAAAGTATGTGGATTGGTATCTCCCCGAATCAACAGAATTGTATTCGTATTGTTATCTTCATAAGCTGTTTCAGAGAGTTGGAGATAAGGAATGAATAAACAAACAAACCAAAGGTACATATAGTTTTTTAAAAATTTAGGTTGCTGTTACTGCTACTTTTTTTTACTAAGCATAGTACAGGACTTAAATTAGAAGTGGTTTCTTTTCTGATAAAGATGGAGCAAACATGTACATGATAAGTAGCAAGTATCACCAAGATACTTCTTATTAAATGCATTTTCTCTTATACAACAGTAATATCACATTTTCTACATTTATGAAGTTATATGACTCTTTGTTGAAGAAAATTTGCATTTCATAGAATTATGAATATACTGAGATGCTGGAACTGATCTGATCTCTTTTTAACACTGACCTTGAGTCATCCTAATTTTTATTATATGATTTGCACTCTGTATTTATCTAGAGATTTAATTCAGGAGACAGATAGGAAAAAGTAGTGCTTAAAAATGCATCAGTTTCTTTATTAATATAAGTGGATCTATTTTCTATTTCTGGAATCCATTTTGTGCCTCTGTGACTTCTCTCGTGAAAATTCTTCCCACAAAATACATTTTCTCTTATTTTTCCAGAACCATATTAAAAAAAAATGGGAGTACTTCAAGAGACCAAGTAAATTCTCCAATTTGGCTGAAATAGAGGGTTGGTTTGTTTGGAGGATGTTCAAAGATACCATTAGAATTTTTCACTTAATTTGGTAGACAGTGGTTTAATCATTGAAGGTCTTTCAATAAGAGAAGTGATTACAAATATAGTTTAAAAAACAATCTGATGCTATTTGTCAGGCAGATTTAAATTAAGGTAGGTTTAACTTAAGGATGGACAGGAATGTATCAGATAAATTAGGATGAATATTTCAACCTTTAAGACTGAAGGTGATGCAATATGAACAATGGCTATAAGAATGGAAATACAGAAATTCAAGAATTGACTTCTGATTGAATGGGTAGTGATTGTTGTGGAAAATCTCCATTCTAAAGCCACGTCATATACCTTTGTCATCTCCAGGGTCTAGTGTGGTGCTTTATACATAGAAATGCTTAATTTTTATTGAGTGTACAGATGTTTTTATTCTTGAATTATGATGTCATATGCCTTTGTATTCTCTTTCTCCTATCATATTCTTCTACTATTGTCTCAGCATTATGTTTTGTTCTCTTTGGGATTTTGTCTAAAATCTCAACTCCTTATTCTGAGTTAGAATCTTTTCCTCCTACTTCACTCAACCATCTGGCTTTCAATCTTTCCAGCACCTTCTAAACCAATGTCTCACTGGATTTTTCTTTCTTGCTATGTTAGAAGAGTTACAAATCTTCCCTGTATGATGACCACAATTTTCTGTCTTTTCACTCATCTCTTCCATCACAGCACCATATATACTAGTTTTTATACATGCAAATATCAGTAATATATTATAAAAAAATGTTAGCAACTGCACTATTTTCTTCTCTCTCCATGGCACTAGAGTCTCTCTTAGATTCCAAAGAACAGAAATTAGCTCACACTAATCAGAGTCCACTGGAATCATAAAGTTGGATAAGTGAATTTTGTCTCAAGGCTATTTACCTACATGATTTTAGCACTAGAAACTATCATAAGAATTTCAGTGATTTCTACAACGATTCACACTGATTAATACATGAATAAATGGATGAATGAGAACTTGGTCTCCTGGGTGAACTGATATCAGATTTGGCTGGTCTACTTAGGGAATTTTTATTTTACTCTGAATTTTTCAGATATCTTCATGTTGAAAGCTTAATTATGGTTTGTTTACAAGAAGCTATGTTTTAAGCATATTTCTTATATGCAGAAAGGAAACGTAAGTCTTCCACCTACCTCCAAATGCTCTCCAGCTCTCATAGCCCAGCAAAGTCTCCAACCACCCTTCATTTCAAGAGCCAGGGAATTGTCAGCCTCTCCCGTCTGCAGATGTCCATGGTCAACAGTCTTACTCAAATTCTAAATTGTCCCACATGATTAATACATTTCTTTGTGAATAATTGTTTTGAAACAATTTTAGATTTATAAAAAAATTACAAAAGAAAAACACAGGCTTTTTTTAGTCCCTTCAGCTACCTTCCTCAAAGTGAACATAGTACATAACCATAGTACAATCATTAAAATGATTGTACTATGGGTATATAATAAACATTAACAGGAAATAAAGATTAACACATGTTATTAACTAAAGACCTTATTTTAAAAATTACCAGACACCCCACTAATGTCCTTTTTCTGCAAGTTCAGGATCTAAACCAAGATCTTCCATTGCATCTAGTTATTTCTTCTTGGTCCCCTCCAATTTGGAACAGGTCTTCAGTCTTTCTGTTTTGTTTTGTTTTTCTTAATCTTGACTCTTTTGAAGAATGCTGCCAGTTATTTTGTAGAATGTCTTAAAATTGAGTTTCTTGGATTTTTTTTATAATTAGAGTAAGGCTATGCATTTTTGTCAAAAAAAAAAAAACAGTGCAGAAATGATGTTGTGCCCTTTTCTGCACATCATATTTGGAGGACCTGAATTTGATGTTTCATTTTGGAGGTGTTAATTTCAGTCACCTGGTTACAGTGTTGTCTTCTTTAAATTTAAGAATTTAAGTAAATTCTTAAAGCCTAAGAACCAGCAGGCTATACCCAGCTCTTCCTTGTACACTACGGAGACCTTTAAGACGGCTGATTCCAGCAAACTGTGGGCACAGGTACTGACTCTCCCATGTTCCCCAGGACCTGGTTGAAGAGTCTCATGACTCTCCATCCCAGTTGTTCATCATGAAATGAAGAGTGGCGTTCAGTATCAGGGTGATCTAGGCCATGTCTTCCCTCATCTTTGTTTGCTGTATTTGGTGAAATCCTTCAGATTTCTTATACAGCTACAGACATTTGTTCCATTTCACTAACAGATGTAGGCACGGAATTTGTTAAACACATCTGAGAATCAGGAGCCTTACGGTATTTATTATTGTAGCAATATCCCTGACTTCGTTCAAGGAACATGTTCAGTGCTTGCTTATGACTAATGAATGAAGGAAAGCACATGAGTCTCATGAAGGTACCAAAAATTAAATCCTCTACTATCTTTAGTAGGCATACATTTAAGATGGCTATTTCAATCAAAGATAACTCTGCTATATAATAGTTACAAGTTAAAATAAGTTGTGTGGATATGAAGGAAGAGAATTCGCCTTGTCTGAAATGAGAGTGGGAAGCAGGACAGGAGAAAACCAGCTGCACAGCCGAGAGGTATAGAGCAGCAGAAGCAAAATTCACTTTGGGGGAAAATGTGTATTTCCTGTGAATGCCTATGTGGATAGAGTTAGAGCTTAGTTTCAAGTGATTTCTGAGTCAGAAGCTAATACTCTATCCAGTTCCAATCCAAAATAACTAGTAAATAGTTTTATTGGGGGCCTAGTCAGGGAGAAAATAACTATGACAGGCAGGAAGATGTTAAATGAAAGTAACTAAGATTAGAAAACAAACAAAAACAAAACTTCTGGTTTCCACCTAAAATTATGAATTGCATTGCTTGTATGGTGGACCTTATTTGTTTTAAGTATGCCCTAGCTGGTGTGGCTCAGTGGAATGAGCACTGGGCTGCGAACCTAAGGGTTGCCGGTTCGATTCCCAGTCAGGGCACCTGTGTGGGTTGTAGGCCAGGCCTCAGTAGGGGGCATGTGAGAGGCAACTGCACATTGATGTTTCTCTCCCTTTCTTCCCCTCTCTAGGAAAATAAGTAAATAAAATCTTTAAAGAAAAAAAGAATCTTGTTTTATTAAAAAAAGTATGTAATGCAAATACTTCAGTATAATCACATCCAGGTTTGTGTACAGTATTCAATTCCACTGTTACAGGCAGGAAGTGGTGTCACTTCCAAAAATTTATAAGGCCTTTGATTTGTAGAATAAAAGTGATTATGGCATTAATAATAAAGATTTGTCTTCTGCTTCTCTGTTCAGCAAATTCGAAGCCTCAGAATGAGCTGAAGGCTTGGCTGGCTTTTGAGGCGTGATGCTCACAATAAGGCTTTGCAAAAGCCTCACACCTTTTAAAGATTTAGACTTGACTCTGAAAATGTCATGATATAAATGAATCATTTCTGCTAAGTGTCATTACAGAAGCTTTGAATCTGCCCACAGCGCACAGTCTGTGTACTATTTGTGGTGTTCCTGAATAAATGTCTAGGGTATGGACAAGGTCGGGCAGCCATTACTCCACTTATATGCTAAAGAATTACAGCAGTTAGTAAAGCACTTGTTTAAAAAAAATGACAGTTTTTCCCATGTAGCATGTCCTTTCTGTAAATTTCAGAATGTCACATATCAAAATGAAAAATACACATGAGCCATTTGTGTTATTAATCTTTCAAAGATCACAAGAGTGTAGAATTTTTATTATAAAATATAAAGACTAACCTGGGCCAGTGTGTGTGGCTCAGTTGGTTGTGTATGGTCCCACAGACCAAAAGGTCGACATTCCAACTCCGGGCGGGACACCTGCCTGGGTTCCTGGTTCTATCCTCAGTCCGGGCACGTATGGAAGGCAGCCAAGTGATGTTTCTCTCTCACATCAGTGCTTCTCTCTCTCTCTCTCTCTCTTTCTCCCTCTCTTTTCCTCCTCTAAAATAAAAAATAAAATAAAATAAACATATAGAGTAGAAAAATATAAAATATTAGAAAAAGATTTTTATTAGAGAAAAGTTTGGGGGCAATAGGCAAAGGGAAAATTCTTACTTTCTCACTGATGTGCATAATTACTATTGGAACTATTTTGGAGAGAAATGATTCCTGACCTTGTAGGGATCATGATAGCTTTTTGCTGTTCTGTTTTCTTGATAGTTTTATTTTAATTAAAATTTCTTATTGAATAAGCACACACCATTTCTTATTTTAAAATGGTATCTTGGCTGGGTTAGAGCTGAATCTTGTACAGAGTGGCTTATTGAGATTTCTCTGCTCTCTTGCCTCTCAGGTTTCCCGTGGAGTCTGAGTGGTTCAGCCTCCTTTGATCCCACGGAAAGTTTAGGAGACATTTATTGTTAATGCCTAGTGAGACCTCGTGGACCCTGAGGGCCTAGCGATATTTCTGATTTGCATGGGGTTTAAGAATTTTTATGAAAGAACTTGAACCGAGTCCCTGATTCATGTGTAATAGAATAGCACCTGTGCACTGACTCTTTAGAGAGTGGGCTCTCAGGGGGTTTCGATGAACAAAAACAGGGTGTTTCCAGTTTCGACCTTTCCTGTTTTTACTCGGTTTGCATTTAATTTTATTAGTAGTCAATAAGCTGTTATTTAAAAATTTACTACGTTCTCTTAATTTCTAAGCATCTGGGGTCCCAATGAAACATGCAACTTGTCCTGTGTGAAAAACCTCCCATTGTTCCTTCTGTCTTGAATGTCATTGTGAATTACTGTGATAGGGCTTTCATCATCTGGGAATTATCTAAGCTCTTCTGCAATTTATTTTCTTTGGTCTGATTCAGATGATAGGGTCGGTTTCTAAGCCATTTCTATGGCATGCCACATTTGCTGTCCTGTGTGTTTTATTAAGGACCTACCTGCTGTGTCTTGTAAAGTAGATGAATGAAAACCTGTCTCATTTTCCAGGCCCTTTAGTTGTAATACTCGTGTCCATTCTAACAAGCCTGCATCTTCCATCGAGAGTCTAAAATTATGATATCATCTAGTCTTTATTTTCATTTTCCTCTTCTAATATTTCTCCTCCCTTAGAAGCACAGTGATATTGAGTGCTATCTCCTACTTTTTAATTGTGGTAATTGTTATTACTTTTTAGAATTAGAGTTGATTACATATTATGGCTGGGAATGGCTGTTACTCTGATTTTATTCATCTTTCCTCCTAAAATCCCAACTTTCCTGAGTTTTTAAGGCTATGTGCAAGATTAAAATCAGTGTGCTATTTTAATTTTAAACTATTGTGCTGTTTCATGAAATAATTCTTTGTGATCTCACAAAAATTTATAGAAACAGAGGACAATTAACTGTAATAAGTTGTTTTCATTCATATAGGATTATGATTTATTCATTTTTTTAAGTGTCACCAGTTTAGAAGTTTTCCTGCAGTCTAAAACTTATTTTTTATACAAGGTGGGCTTCTCATGGTCTTCACTTTTTATGAACTTTACTCAGGAGAATGATTCCATATAGGTAGAAGTTTTTCAGAAATTTAAATTTAACAGTAGCCTCTTGACATGATTGTAGAAATAATAAAAGTTCCCCTTGTTTATAATCGTTTTACTTTTAATTTTCATCTGACTGCCTAGCAAAGTTTTACTGGAAAAAGTGTTATATCCCTGTTACATTGAATAGAATCATAATGGCCTAAATGTTTCATGTTGGTTACAGGATGACATTTGAAGAATTATAGGATTTTAGAAAAGAACCTTTGATTCATATATTTATGTTATGAGTTAGAAGCTAATCTATTCAGAAGTTAATTTTACTATTGTTCATGTAGCAAGGATCCAGAGCAACCAATAATCAAGCATACCTTATTGGTTTCCTTTTATAGAAAGGTTCAATCCTTTTAGGGGAGTATATTAGGTTTTTCAGAAATAAGTGAGGCTGAAGTATGCACATTTTAGAAGGAGGTGGTTGACAAAAAAGAAGTAGGGAAGAGTCCTTTGTATAGATATATGTTAAATAAAGTCTAAAAATATTTCTTATTACAACAGTACAGGCCATCGGGTGTTAGACAGGAGCCCACGTGTCATTTTCACAAACATTGTTTGCCATGTAAAGTGTGTTGACTATGCTGAATTTGCATCTGGTGGAGCCAGCTTTGATAAGCAATTTGGAATGAGGAATAGAGACTGGCACTACTTAATTGTGAAGTTTGCTGAAAACCTCTTTAAGTGTGAGTCATTTGTACACTCGATGATGTGATGGATGTCAAGGTTAATTTGCAATAAATCCATTAGTAGTCATGGCACTGATGTGCCATGCCACATAGAAACATGCATAAGTAATAGCAGCAACATATTCTTCCCTGTTGATAAAATGCTTGTAACTGACTAAGATGTACCGTTGCTGCGTGTTGAAATCACTTAGATGATAAAATAAAACATACTTATAGAAAAATAAAATTTAAAAAATAAAGCTACATTGAAGTTTATTTTGCATAGACTTACTCCTTTATTTAAAGGTCACAGTAATTATTTTTTTCCCTAGGCTGCAATTTTTCCCATCCTAGATGCTTTATGGTGATGAGCTAATGTTCTTTTCCTCATGAAGGCTTGCATTTGATACAATTTAATATTTTCCATTGTCAGCTATTAGTGAATATAAATAATAATATAATGGGTATATGTGGAAAAAAGTGCTGAACTAAAGAATTTAAGTACTGAAAAGATTAATGAAAACTCGGGTGTAGGAAAGTTTTTTTTTCTAAGACACTTGGTTTGACCACAACTTTCAAATGAATTAAACTTTTTTTTTATTTCAAGCCTACTTCATTATTTTTATAATAAATTTTATTTAGTTACTTTTCAAGTACATTTTTTAATCTATTTCTCCCATCCCACCCCCCCCCGACTCTGCCTTCCCTCTCCCTCCAATTTCCCCTCCCCCAGTCCTCATCCCTGTGTCCTTCCTATTTGTTCCTCAAAATCCCTCCCCATTTTTCCCCTTAAATTCCCTTCTCTCTCCCCTCTGGTCGCTGCCCACTTGTTCTCTATTTCAGTGTCTTTGTTTTTATTCTGTTTGCTTGTTTGTTTTATTCTTTAGCTTCCTGTCAAAGGTGAGATCATATGGTATTTGTCCTTCAATGCCTGACCTACTTCACTGAGCATAATGCTTTCCAGTTCCATCCATGTTGTTGCAAAGGGTAGTAGCTCCTTCTTTCTCTCTGCTGCATAGAATTCCATTGTGTATATGTACCACAATTTTTTGATCCATTCGTTTACTGATGGGCACCTAGGTTGCTTCCAACTCTTGGCTATTGTAAATTGTGCTGCTATGAACATTGTGGTGCATAGGTTCTTTGAAATTGATGTTTTAGGATTCTTGGGGTATAATCCTAGCAGTGGTATTGCTGGGTCAAAAGGCAGGTCGATTTTTATTTTTCTGAGAAAATTCCATACTGTTTTCCATAATGGTTGTACCAGTCTGCATTCCCACCAACAGTGAACTAAGGACCCCTTTTCCCCACAACCTCTCCAACATTTGTTGTTTGTTGCTTTGTTTATTATAGCCATTCTGACTGGTGTAAAGTGGTATCTCATTGTGGTTTTAATTTGCATCTCTCTGATAGCTAACGATATTGAGCACCTCTTCATGTATCTCTGGATATTCTGTATGTCCTCTTTAATAGAAGTGTCTCTTCAAGTCCTTTTCCCATTTTTTAATCGGGTTCAATGTCTTCCTAGAGTGGAGTTGTGTAAGTTCTTTGTATATTTTGGAGATTAAACCTTTGTCTGAGGTATCATTGGCAAATATGTTTTCCCATACAGTTGGTTGTCTTTTTAATTTAATACTGTTTTCTTTAGCCCTGCAGAAGCTTTTTATTTTGATGAGATCCCATTTGTTTATTCTTTCCTTTATATTCCTTGCTCTAGGGGACATATCCATAAAAATGTTGCTGCGTGGAATATCTGAGATTTTCTTGCCAATGTTCTCCTCTAGGACTTTTCTAAAGTCATTTATATTAAAACAAAACAACAATGTTACAATATTAGTTATTTTATATTTTTACCACTTGCATACATACAAACATGCCATCTATTTTCTCTAAAATGTATTGGGTACTTAATATGCTTCAGAAATGAGACTAAAGTGTTACTGTGCACGATCTTAACTAATCCTGATAGAAACTCTGTGAACTAATAGTGTTATTATCCCCATTTTTTTTCAGATAGGAAAAAAGAGTTAGAATAAATAGCTTGGTCAAGGTCATTTAGCTAGCAAATGATACAGCTGGAATTTGAACCCAGTTCTGCCTGAATCCAAAGTTTACATTCTCAGTGTCTTAGTTACTCTCCTTCAGTAAGTATATCATGTCCTTGTTTCAAAAAAGATGAAATTTAAAGGAAGTAGATTTGGAAATTTTAGACATCTGACCCACTATATTTTATTGTTGGCATATTCTCATATTTTCAAGATAACCAAAAGAGTATATGGCAATTTTCTATCTTTATGGAAGGAAGGCTTTAAGAGCATAGCAATTTTGTAGAATTTGATGCAAAAAGAAAAAGTAAAGAAAGCCAAGATAGTTATATAGATCTGTAGAAGAGAACCATGCCAGAGCTGGACAGCTAATCCCTTTGCTTATTGTGGAATTGTGCCAGTGAATACAATCCAATGTATTATTGTGCATATGCAAGAAGTAAGAAGAATTGTTTTCAGATACATCTGGAGAAAATGGACATTAGAGGTAATTGCATTGGTTAGCCAACAGTAGTAAACTAAACTTGCTTTGTTTTGGTGAAACCTGAGAGTTGGAACGTCATTGTAAGGAGGACAGAGTTAGCTAACACGCACGCTAGTTGCTAAGTTGTGACACTGGAAAGGCTGAAATATGGGGTGAAATAAAATCTTGAGTAATAATATTTATATTGTAACATTTATCTTGCTGAAAATGTAGACCTTTAAATTATTATCCCCAAGTCCTGTGACTGAGCAACTAGAAACTTTCATAGTTCCATGAGTTTGGGAAGTGTACCCTAAACTAAATGTTAATCTACATATATTAAATGTTCTGTCATTTCACATTCACATGTCATTTTTTTCTTTTTTTGAAAACATTGCAGGGTGAAAGGACAGTATATGATCATGAGGTACAAATGTCACTTTATGGATATGAGACATTAGAATATGATAACAGTTGGCCTTGATAAATTCAGACTGACATATCCAATTAACTTTTTTTGACAGTCTTGTTGTGATAACAGAAATGTTTCTGTAATTAAAAAGAATATAGGATTCAGAGCCCAGTTACTAGGTTTCCTACCAGCTGTGCCACATACCAAGCTTGCAACGTGAGATAACAAGTCAGTCCTTTGAATTTGCTCAGATATAACGTGGGGGTAATGCTTGCCCTACTTTCCATGTAGATGTAGAGAAGTGAAAATTGTTGTGAAAGTGATTTTCAATTTCAAAAGCCACCACACCATGTAAGATACTTGTCACTTTACCACACTAATTTATTTGGGGGATCCTAGAAAACATCTGAATTCTTAAATACATTTCATATTGTCAAGTAGTGTCTCTTGTTTTGTTATCAGACTTCTGAAAAGTTTCATTTTCTGTGCTCTGGCTGTGTTTTCTGTTGCTAATATTTTGTTGTCTCTAAACTTGGTTGTGTGAGAAAGCACGGTATCTCCACCTATGCCTCCATCTTGGCAGAAGTCGTGTGTCTCTTGTTTTGAATATTTTTTCTTAATTCATATAAAATAGATACCCATTAGAGAACAAAGTTAATTAAAATGAAGAAAATAAAATTAAGTATCAGCATTCAGAGGCCACCACCACATCTTAATTTTAAAGAAATATCCACATATATTCTTGTCCTATATTTATCAATGTAGGCTTTCCTGAAATACTTAATACTTAATCATCTATCAAAATCACCTAGCAGAAAAACATTTACCAAATAGTGCTTGCTTATTAATAGCCTGATGAACACGCTTCTGATGATGCCAAATAATAATGGTTCTGGAAGGCTTTGGCATTCCTGATACAGGAATCTGTATGTTTTAAATTTCCTTTCCTTCCTTCCTTCCTTCCTTCCTTCCTTCCTTCCTTCCTTCCTTCCTTCCTTCCTTCCTTCCCTCCCTCCCTCCCTTCCTTCCCTCCCTCCCTCCCTCCTTCCCTCCTCTCTTTTTTCTTGCACACTGACTAGTGCCTTTGAAATATAACTTATCTATTCTAACCTGAGAGAGCTAAACTTTTATTTGTTAGTATCCAAAATTTTGAATAGAGATGTGCTTATCCTTTCCACCTTTGCATTTTTACAAATTGCTGTTTGATCACTTTTACATTCAACATCATCCTGTTGTGCTTCTTGAGTTGGGTCTATGTGCCAGGAACTTTTAAACCAATCAGGCATAACAGGCATATTGAGCATGCTTCAGAGTTTCCCACGAGCCTCTGAAAATGTCCCAGACAGAATATAGAGAAAAATTGGCTCCAAAATACAAAAAAAATTGGAAAAGTTGATATTATCAGCTATTTAATTAAATGTACATGAGTGTGATATTGTCATCTTCATGTAATTGGTAAATTAGGTCATCATGTAAATTTGGTGGCAGATATCTGGAAAACATATTGCTGTATGAAAGGAGACCCCCAAAAGCCAGAATTATCATCTGGAGGGCAGGCCCTGTGTGGTACAGGTTTCCCCTGCTAGTTGAGTGAGCATTCTAGGAACCCGTCTGTATCTGTGTGTGAGCTGGTGTTGTTGTAAGAGGCTGCTTTTGGCTTCAGTGAGTTTTTCTGAAGCCTCTTCCAGCATATTTACCCATTTCGTGAAGGGTGATTTATGAGCGCATCTGCCCGTACTGTGCTAAGTGTTCAGCAGTTTTTGCCCCCAAACAGCATGACCCCTGTACCCCACCCTTCCTATTCATCAGCCCTAAGTGACTTTTTTTTTGTTTCCCCAATGGAACAAGTCCTCAAAGGGAAACATTTTGCCAATTTGAAAGAGGCAAAACAAAAAAAAAATGGCAGAAACACTAAAAGGTGTCAAAATCAACAAGTTCAAAAACTGTTTTGAACACTGGAAAAAATGTCTTGAGAGGTATATTTCATCAAATGGAGAGTACTTTAAAGATGACTGAAGTTTAAGCATGTAAGATGTACAAATTCTGGTTTTGGGGTAGTTTCCCTTCATACATACAACTTTTACATACAGAAGCCTTACTCTTGGTAGAAAGTATATTTCCATAAACACAGATGCTTTATGGCCTAAATCTTGATATTCTCTCTTACTGCTTTTCTTACCCTGTTCATGTAATAGGTGCACAATAAATGTGCAGTGGCATTCTTTGTTATTGGAAGGCTACAATCCCCTCCATAAATTGTCCCTTAAGTTATGTTCCTGTGATAACTAGGGATATATTTTTGTGGCCCCCTTTAGTGTGGAGGAAGGTCTCTTCATATATATATGTGTATATGTGTATAAATACACACACATACATATTATATCTTTGCATGTCTCTTCCAAGTATTCTGGCTGAAAGAATTCATGTTACTATGTTCAGTGAGATAGATTCAAGGGGAGCAATAACATAAGACTCTGATGCATTAAATTCTTAGTAAACCTGTTTGAAAACAAAGTTCTTTTTTAAAGTAAGATGGAAAATTCACTGTCATCACCACTGTAAAGTTACATTTGAACACTCACCATGTGGCTATGACATTATTCTCAGTGCTGTAAGGTAGTATTCACTTTGGAGAAGAAGAAGAATGTGCCTTTTCATGATGCCGGCTACTTTGACAGTTACTAGATGTTGCTTGTTAAATAAGACTTGACTTCTATGAATGGGATCTATTATCTTTATTTTCTTGACATGACTACTGGGGCTTAGGGCTGTTCATCCATTAGTTATCATCTGTCACATGTGAATAGACCCGTTCCCCACAGAAGCTGATTCACAGCATATTGCTTCACTGTGTTGTGTGACCCCGTCACATCTATGTGCAGCCCTTGTTTCAAAAACAAGTTGATATATATTTCTGCTCCTTTTGAAAGCATCCAAAGTCAATGTTTTCTACTAAAATATATTTTTTAATGGGCAGAAAGGGAAAAAACTCATCACATGCTGTGCCTGTCCAACTCCACTGGAAAAGCAGTAATCTCCCTTTTGTTCTGAAACACCTGCTGGTAGATTTAATGAGTGTATTAAAAAACTAAGCTGCCCTGATATTTCTTTAAAATTAAAAAAAAACCCTCTTTTCTCTTTCTTGAGCATGATTGATTGAAATCTGTTGCTTATTTGCTTTGCTATTTCTTTTTATTTGTCCAGAGTATAAATTAAATAATTTACTGATACGAAAAGATAACTACCATAGGGAAGTGTGCACATCACACATTTGGGCTAATTGGTTTTGTTTTTTGTTTTCCAGCTGGGACAACATATATCTTTAGCAAAGGTGGTGGACAAATCACGTATAAGTGGCCTCCGAATGACCGGCCAAGTACTCGAGCGGACAGACTGGCCATAGGGTTTAGCACTGTGCAGAAAGAGGCTGTATTGGTGCGAGTGGACAGTTCTTCTGGCCTGGGGGACTACCTAGAGCTGCATATAGTAAGTACTTGTAAAATAAGATTCAAAAATTGTTTTCACTGTTAGCTTTTTGTAAGTAACTTATAATTCAGTCTTTTGGAAGTTCCTCTCCAGCAGCAATCAGTCCTTTGGTATAGAAAATACAAATATGCTCTAGAGATAATAAGACTTTATACCTATCACTATTGTTAAAAGTGTCCCTTATAATAGAAAATATTGTGGTTTTCCTTTTTAAGTGTGAATTCCTGTCAGTTCTATGTTCACAAAGATTTCTTTTTGGTATGTCTTCAGTGACTTTAGGGATACCTGACAAATTAATAAAGTAAGTTATTGCCTTGTAGATATTATTTTAATGGGCTGGAAGCAGGGGCTGTAATATGGGCAACATCAAAAGGTCTGGATGTAGTGTCCTTATTTCTTTTCTAATCTGGAAAGGGAGTTGTCTGAAGTTGTAGGCAATGGATGGGAGAAAAGGAAACTGTACAGACATTTGGGGACATGAAAGAAAATGGCAAAAACATTGTTTCCGTGTCATCTTATAGTTATTTTGATATGTAAATATCCAGAAAGTACAATGTACTCTTGACATTTATATCCTAGGACCATTCCAAAACTCCAAACTCTAAGCCTCCCACAAGGATTTAGTCAGCACATAGTACATGTCAAATAGGAGTTAATAAATGAAAAACTTTCTTTACCTTTTAAAGTTGCCATGAATCATTATAGCTTGGGAGCTCTTTACTATATTTCTGTATTCCAAGAGCTACCAATTTGTATGTTGCAATTCTTTATCTCCTCATTTCCTTACAATATTTGCTAAGAAGCACATGCAGACTTCCATTGTTTAGAGATGTTAATATTTGACTGATATGTCAAAGTAAGTACCACGTTGAAAAACTGTAAAAGAGTTCCTATCTTTATGGTACTTGGTTTAAAGTCTGTCTTCTGGAAGTTTCCAGAAGCATGTAAATCTTTTCATCCTTTATCGGACACAGTTTATCCCTTCTCCCTCATGTGACCATGTGAGTTCATTTTGTTTTATTTTTGTGTATCCCTATAAGCCCTCCCTGTACCAGTACCTGTGCCTCAAAGAATATTTGATTCTCTCTCCTGTTAGAAACTGACCTTCAGGTACTCATCCTAAAATAATTAGGAAATCACCAAACATGAAAATACGTTATCACAGACATTTGCAGGCCCTTAATTTTCAAAGTTTCATTCATTTATTTTCTTTAATTTATTAATTATAGTTGACATTCAATATTATATTAGATTCAGGTATACAGCACAGTAATTAGACACCATAAATAATTATTACAATATTATTGAGTATGTTTACTATGCTGTACTTTACATCCCCGTGACTATTTTGTAACTGCCAGTTTGTGCTTCTTAATCCCTTTTCCTTTTTCGCCCATTCTCCCCACTCCCCTCCCATCTGGCGACCATCATCAGTTTGTTCCCTGTATCCATGAGTTAGTTTATTTTCTTAATTTTATTTTTCCATTACGCTTACAGAATTTTAAATAAGCTGAGTAGGGTGCTTATTTGACCACAAGCTGAATCCATTGCTAATCTTGAGGAAAAAAAAACACTTTAGCACAACCACTATTGAACTGTTGTGAATTTATCATTGTAAATTTTCATGTCAAAATTCAGTTGTCAAAAATGGGAGCCCTGTGAAAGTAATTTCAGATGCCTTTCAGCAAAAATCTAACAATAAAAACTGAAAACATTTGGATTTTTATGGCATCATAAATAAATGATCAGTTGAGATAAACTTAACTAGTGTAGTAAGGAATCCTGCTGTTTAGAGTAATCTCAACTTTCTAAATTTATTTGCTTCATTCTGATTTAAGAGCATTGCTACTTCAAAAAATAAATAAATAAAAATGAAAACAAGAGCTTTTCCTCTTGAAATTACTTATTGATCCATAACCAATTACATATTTACCCTGCAGAAATGTTCTACAATGATCACTCTCAAATCATAAGTGCCACGTTTACTCAAACCACTATTGTTTGTTTTATGGTCAAAGAGTTTTAGTATACAAGAACATGTTTTTCTTTCAAATATGATCAAATGTGGGCTTAGAGTCCTTTTCTATGTGAAGGATTAACTGTCTAGGTGTTCATACCAGCCCAGTACCTTCCACGGCTCCTTTGCTGGGCATGCATTTCTGATAGCTGTCTGTGAGGGGCCTCTGTCTTTCTGAACCTTCTTTTGGTCTTCCCTAGACATTCACTTTGAACTCAGTATTTGGCGCTATGTACGCTCCCTCTTGGATTTTCTATCTTCAAACTCTCCCTTCATCTGAAAGTCTGTCCTTGCTGGGGAAATGGAAAATGGGCATAAATTCCCTGGACTTACCAAACACCATTATTGATCAGTCCCACTCCCTCCTGTATCAACTAGTAAAACCCAGTTAAATCTGGCCAACTGAAACTTTCTACCTCTCTCCTTTTCCCCTCCTTGCCTGTAGGTGGTGATTAACCATTAGTGACTCAGCATATTGCTTATATGGGGACGAGTTACTTATTTCCACATTTTCAACATATTGTCAAAATTAACACCAGCCTGGTGTTTTGCTTTTTACTACTGAAATTTATGACTCCCTCTCATAATGTTGGATATGTGGAAGAGGAACAGAAAGAGCTGTTAGATATTTAAAAAGGAAAGAGAGGGAGGTACAAAGGAAGAGAGGAAGGGAGAGGCTGAAGAAGAGAGGATACAAGAGGAAGAGGAAAGGAAAATGAAGTGTGTGGAGTCCAAAGCTGATGCTTGCCCATGACAGAAGCAGAAGTACTTTTTCTTTCTTTTTTTTAAAATTTTATTTACTTATTTTTCAAGTACAGTTTTCTGTCTATTTCTCCCATCGCAGCCCAACCCACCCTGTGCTCCCACCTCCCTCCCATTTCCACCCCCCTTAGTTCTTGTCCTTGTGTCCTTCATACTTGTTCCTCCAAATCCCTCCCCTTTTTCCCCTTAAATTCCCTCCCCTCTCCCCTCTGGACCCTGTCACCCTATTCTCTATTTCAGTGTCTTGGTTTTTATTCTGCTTGCTCGCTTGTTTTGTTGTTTAGCTTCCTGTTAAAGGTGAGATCATATGGTATTTGTCTTTCACCACCTGGCCTATTTCACTCAGCATAATGCTTTCCAGTTCCATCCATGTTGTTGCAAAGGGTAGTAGCTCCTTCTTTCTCTCTGCTGCATAGAATTCCATTGTGTAAATGTACCACAATTTTTTGATCCATTCATTTACTGACGGGCACCTAGGTTGCTTCCAGCTCTTGGCTATTGTAAATTGTGCTGCTATGAACATTGTGGTGCATAGGTTCTTTGAAATTGATGTTTTAGGATTCTTAGGATATAATCCTAGCAGTGGTATTGCTGGGTCAAAAGGCAGGTCGATTTTTAGTTTTCTGAGAAAATTCCATACTGTTTTCCATAATGGTTGTACCGGTCTGCAATCCCACCAACAATGAATGAGGGTCCCTTTTCCCCACAACCTCTCCAACATTTGTTGTTTGTTGCTTTGTTTATGATAGCCATCCTGACAGGTGTAGTGGTATCTCATTGTGGTTTTAATTTGCATCTCTCTGATGGCTAGCGATATTGAGCATCTTTTCATGTGTCTCTGGATCTTCTGTATATCCTCCTTGGTGAAGTGTCTGTTCAAGTCCTTTTCCCATTTTTTAATCAGGTTCAATGTCTTCCTAGAGTGGAGTCGTGTAAGTTCTTTGTATATTTTGGAGATTAAACCTTTGTCTGTGGTATCGTTGGCAAATATATTTTCCCATACAGTTGGTTGTCTTTTTAATTTAATACTGTTTTTTTAGCCACGCAGAAGCTTTTTATTTTGATGAGATCCCATTTGTTTATTCTTTACTTTATATTCCTTGCTCTAGGGGACATATCGGTAAATATGCTGCTGCATGAAATATCTGCGATTTTCCTGCCTATGTTCTCCTCTAGGACTTTAATGGTTTCACGGCTTATATTTGTCTTTTATCCACCTTGAATTTATTTTGGTGTATGATGTAAGTTGGTGCTCAAGTTTCATTTTTTTGCACGTAGCTGTCCAGTTCTCCCAACACCATTTGCTGAAGAGGCTATCTTTACTCCATTTTATGTTACTGCCCCCTTTGTCAAATATTAATTGACTGTAGAGAGTTGGGTTGATTTCTGGGCTCTCTGTTCTGTTCCATTGGTCTATGTGCCTGTTTTCATGCCAGTACCATGCTGTTTTGATTACAGTGGCCTTGTAATACAGTTTGATATCAGGTATTGTGATCCCTCCTACTTTGTTGTTCTTTCTCAAGAGTGCAGCTGCTATTCAGGGTCGTTTATGGTTCCATATAAATTTTTGAAGTGTTTGTTCTATGTCTGTGAAATATGCCATTGATACTTTAATAGGTGTTGCATTGAATCTGTATATTGCTTTGGGTAGTATGGACATTTTGATGATGTTAATTATTCCAATCCATGAACATGGTATATGTTTCCATTTGTTTGTGTCTTCCCTGATTTCTTTCTTCAGTGTTGTGTAGTTTTCTGCATACAGGTCTTTTACCTCCTTGGTTAGGTTTAGTCCCAGATGTTTTATTTTTGTTTTTGCTATATCGAATGGGATTTTTTCCTTGATTTCAGAAGCAGAAGTACTCTTAATAATGACACATACTTAGATTTGGGAATATTCAGAGACTACTTTATGAGATTATTTAAGTACCTTTGAATCTATCCTGATTTTCTCCAGATCAGTTGGTCTGCTTTTTCCAAGATTGGGGTTTAAAACAAAAGCAGATTTGTAGAAGGATAGGTCATTAATGTTGTTTGAGTTTGTGTTATAAATATAACTGACTAAAAAATTGAATTGACTGATATTACAGATGATATCACTTATCTATAAAAGTTAGAAATTCATTAAGTGCCAGGAAAATTTCTGTAAACCTTCCAGGTCAGCCAAATATAAACCATATACTGATCTTATTTAAAAATATATATTTCCACCATTAATTGAGATGCCCAATAAGCTTCAAAGTTGATAGAACAGATCAAAAGTGCTTCCATCTTGCCAAAATGTGTAATGCTGTTTCAGTTGGTTATTTTTCATATCTGACTGACTTCTGATGTCAATGAAGATGTGAATATTTGACATTGTTTATCATCCTATTTGTTTCAGAATGATGTTCAATTTTCCTGGAAAATACAATCATATTTAAATGTCAATTAACTGTACTCTTAGAATACACTAACTTCGAATAAAATAGTTTTTGACCCAGGTTGCCTAGATTTTATAAATTTCTTTTTGTTATATTAATATGGCAACTGTTACCCTCAGACTGTTATACTATTACTACTGAAACTTGTAAGGTTACAGAACGGGATTAAGAGAAGATAAAGACATGAAGTGAGGAATGATTAGTTAACACAGTGCCTAGAATACAAGTGCTCAGTAAATGTTTTCTGAAATAATAAATGAAGTACTTATATATTCAAAATATGGCTTAGGCTCAGTATAAACTCTCAAGTGTTCAATAGTCAGAGTGAAGTCATAGATAAAATTTAATTTCTATTTAACCCTAAAAGTCAGGTGACTTCTTGTTGACAGCATAGAAAAAATATAGCGACAGCTATATCATTGAAAAAAGTTACATATATTATTGATGTTGTTTTCCGAATCTTTACCTAAGAAATAATTATGGTAGTTGGTTATTTAAAGAAGGTGTATGGTGAATAATTTTTGGATGAATATTAACTTGCCTCAATAATTCCCTTATTATAACTCACTATTATCATGAATTATTCTTTATTTATTTCATGTCTGTCCATTATTTTCAAGTAGAAATAAGCTTTCTGATGACAGGGGCATAATTTACAATAATAATGACTACTAAGAAAAACATTATAGTATACAAATGTGTTTTTTCATTATTTATTTCAGTACATGCCAGAAGGTTGTCTAGAAATATTTTCTGAGCAGCTAATATGGCCCAGGTCATGTTAGACCTAGTGGATACAAAAATAAGGCAACTCACTACTTAGTACTTATTTCAACAAATATTTGTTAGGTGAATGAGTGAACAAGCCTGATGGGATCCTGGTCACCAGGTAGTTTAGATTACTTATAGTAAACATACTTTTTCCAAAAGTGACTAGTTTTTCTTGATTATCCCTCCATTGTTGTATATCTCCATTTCTTCCTCTTGCAGTTTCAACTTTCTTATCTGCATAGTATTTGTAAGAATAGGGACAAATGATAGGTTTTTAAAATAAAGAATATAGAAAGACTTGTAAACTGTAAAGTGATATGTACATTTAAATTAATAATGTTGGGGATTATTTAATCAACCCTGAAATAATTTCTTAGAATCAATAAAACATTAAGTTCATTTAAAAACTATTTTCTAAGATATTTTAGAATTACCAATATTGTCACTCTGGAGGAAACATCTCGGTATGTCAATCTGGTGATGTTGATTGAACATTGCTTAACCCCTCTGTGATTTACAGAAGAAAGCCACTGCAAATGCGCACTCACTCAATGCCATGTGAATATTAACACGTACATTGGTTCTGACCAGAGGAAATGTGTGGAGGGTGGAAGACAGGAAGAGTAAGGAATGTTTTTTTGATATTCTTTCATCTCAGGAGCATGAAAGAGCATTGCAAATTTGATTAGTGAATTGTTGTACATCTTCGCCTTAAGTGTTTCTCCTTTGTACTTTGTTGAGCTGGAAGTTCTATTTTTACAACAAGCTCTTAATTGATTTTGATTTAGAAATACACCTTTTGATCAGCAGGTTTAGCATAGGCTAGAAGCATTGTATTTATAGTAAATATAACATGTCCCAAAATAACATCAATATTGGTGACATGTCCAGTATTTCTCATCTCTCGCTGCCTGTCTGAAATTTACACTATTTATCTTACCTCTGTGTTGCAATTATTTAAAAAAAAACATCATTTTGAAGTCAATAATTATATATGGATGCATACCTCCATCAGCAAGATAAAATTTAATTATTCCTTCATAGGCTTTTCTTGAAGTTAAATTAGTTCCAAAGAAATATTCTTTCTAACCAACAGATTTATATCATTTTAGAGTTACACTTGCCATGTAATCTTTAAATCAAATCCTATAGGTCATATACAATAGACTTTTTTGATTTTGTGTTCTTGATTCTTACATGAATTAGAGAACTTGTGGCTTGACTACTGTTTTAAAAGGAAGACTAAAGTAATTTCACTATGTTTTTTTTGTTCTTAATTCTTGTCCAAGTTTTTAACATATAAAGGCAGCAAGTTATCTTTCAGGAAAATGAGAGAAAAGTGATGGTCACATTTTTATTGGCTGAAGTGCTATTCAGATGCCTTAATATAGTCCCTATTTGGGAGCAGGGTGAATTCGAGTAAATCAATAAAAAACTCCTGCATTGTCTCTGGAAGTTAATTAATTTCTCATTTTCTAAATCACCTTTGATGCATCAGGAACTCCCTAAATTTGGTTTTTATATTTCAAGTAATTTCTCCTCTGATATTCTGTCGCTGTACAATTGAGTAGAAGAGAATCAAAACAGCTCTCTCTACCTGCACCTTCTTGGTTCCTGTACTTACCACTTAGGCACTTTTCTTCCTGTCTCTATTCTGAATATGTCTCCAATCCATTTTATATACTTATGTCAGGTTAATTTGCCAAAAAGTGCTTACCTGATTCTGTTACTCCTCTGTTAAAGCACATTGACGCTTCCACATTATGTACAGGTAAAGGCACATTCTACACTTAACATTTCATGTCCTCAACATCCAGATCGTAACTTCCCTTTTAGGTCCATTTTCTCATATGACTATGCTTATCTTTCCACTCCAGTGAAATTTATTAATTCCTTGTTTTAAATGAACTTCTTGTCATTTCTGTATTTTAAATTCTGCCCAGGTTTTTTTTTTTCCCCCTCATTCTCTTTCATTATCTGGGTTTGGCTCAGTCATCAGTTTCTCTATTTAAACATGAGGTGTTTTCAGTGTTGGCCCTAAAATCTTGAAGCCTCTTGATAAAAAAAAAAAAAAGTGGAGGATTCAGGAATCTTTTGAGAAGAACTGTTGAAGCAATGTGCAGGGCATTGTCTAGGTAGAGAAAAACCTTAGATCGTGCTCTGATTTATGATCACTACTTTTCTTGATCCATTGCTTTTTGGTGGACCCCAAGCTATTTCACAGAATAGCTTCTCATCAATTCTAAGTTATCTGGAGCTGGGTTGCAGTAGCAAATCATCTTTTCTATGCTGCCAAAACCAGAGACCTTGTTGAATCATTTCTCACGACTGATTATACCACCATTTCTTCTGCAGCCTCTGTTAGGTAGCCGAGGTGGCTAAGAAAGGACTGGGAGCCAAAAAAGGTCCAATTGAGGGCTTTTATTCAAGGCAAGACACTATGATCAGGTGGGCCAAGTCCAAGCAAACTGCAGAAGCAAGGAAAAGGATGGATGGGTTTTTAAGGGTGTGTGGCAGATCCTTTGGGAGAAGGGTAGGTCACCCTACTGATATGCTCAAGGTGTCCTGGGTATAGGTGTTTGCAAGACAAAGTCCTCTAATCAGGGATGGCTGATTCAGGGACAGAAAGTTCTGGAGATTTATGGGCCTTGCCTTTGGGAAAAAACTCAAGGGGAAGGGAAGGGGCAGTGAGAATTCAACCAGTTTCCAGCAGGATGCCAGTGACTATGTCTCAGTTGCTTCTGATAATAGGAAATCTTGTGGTGAGGTATTCAGTTGGTGATGCAGACCCTCTTTGCTCCCGCATAGGTGGTGGCTTAGGTCCTTCATGTCCTAGTACATCCTAACAGCTTCTGTTTTTCAAAAGCCAACCTTCAAGAAATACTTCCTTTGGTCCATTCAGCACATTATCATTGATCATCTATAATGCGATTTATATTGTATTGGTTTTCTCTTTCTGTGTAACATATTTCACCATAATTTAACATCTTAAAACAGCAAATATTTATAATCTTATGGAGGTTCAGTAGTCCATAAGCAGCTAGGTTATTAAGAGATTCCCAGAAAACATGGATAAGATCTCCCACACTCAGAACCTACCTGTTGTGTTCATTCTTATTATCTAGTCAGAGCCTGCAGGTCCTAGGAAGAAATTATGACAAACAATGGAACCATGTGCACACAAGTCATTAAAGATGCTGGCTTTGCAGAAGTCTAAACACAACGTAGGTTTATGGAAAAAGTAATGAAGACATTGCTGGAAGATTACAAACTAGTTTGAGGAATGCATACTAAAATGGAGCCCTTTGTACACTGATCAGGAAAACTTCTTGTATTGCACAAAGCACACTGAAAGCCATATGCAAAATGCATGAGACTAATAGTTTAAAAAATGCAAACAGCAGAGCAAATATGTTGGCCAAAGGTTAGGAAACATGAAAGTGACACCGTGGCATTGGAGTCCTACTAAAGCTTATGTTGGGCCGCTCCTGACTTAGGCAGTTTGTTTCAACAAAGGACAAAAATGACCCAGACAGATCTACAAGGAGACACTGAAGTTAACAGTAGGCATAAATAATCCATATCTTATTTTTTATTTCTGAAATTGTATTTTATTGATTATGCTATTACAGTTTTCCCAATTTTTCCCCCATTATCCCCCCTCTGCCCTGTACACCCCAGCCCTTCAACATTCCCCTTTCTTAGTTCATGTCCATGGGTTGTATTTATAAGTTTTTTGAATCCTCTGTTTCCTATACCATTTTTTATCTCTCCCCATCTATTTTGTGCCTACCAACTATGTTTCTTATTCCCTATACCTTTTCCCCCAATTTCTCTCCTTTCCCTCCCCACTGATAACCCTCCATGTGATGTCCATTTCTCCAGTTCTGTTCCTGTTCCAGTTGTTTACTTAGTTTTTGTTTTTGTTATTTTTTTAAGGTTCATTTGTTGATAGTTGTTTGTCATCATTTTATTGTTCATAATTTCTAATATTTGATTTCTTAGATAGGTCCCTTTAACATTTCATATAATAAGGGCTTGATGATGATTAACTCCTTTAACTTGACCTTATCTGGGAAGCACTTTATCTTTCCTTCCATTCTAAATAATAGCTTTTCTGGATAAAGTAATCTTAGGTGTAAGTCCTAGTCTTTCATGACTTCAAATACTTCTTTCCAGCCCCTTCTTGCCTGCAGAGTTTCTTTTGAGAAATTAGCTGACAGTCTTATGGGCATTTTTTTAAGGTAACTCTCTCCTTTCCTCTTGCTGCTTTCAGAATTCTCTCTTTATCTTTAATTTTGGGTAACTTAGTGGTGATGTGCCTGATGTACTGTGGTGTGTTCCTCTTTGGGTCCAACTTCTTTGGGACTGTCTGGGCTTCCTGGACTTCCTGGAAGTCTGTTTCCTTTGCCAGTCTGGAGAAGTTTTTCTTCATTATTTGTTCAGATAAGTTTTCCATTTTTTACTTTTGTTCTTCTCTTTCTAGTACCCCTATAATTTGGACATTGGAATGTTTAAAGTTGTTCCAGAGGTTCCTAAGCTTCTCTTCATTTTTTGAATTCTTGTTTCTCCATTCTGTTATAGTTGGATGATTATTTCTTTTATTCCAGATCATTGATTTCAGTCCTTGTTTCCTTCCTGTCACTGTTAGTTCCATGAATATTTTGCTTTATTTCATTTTGGGTATTTTTCATTAGCTTGCTCATTTTTCAACCAAGCTCAATCAGTTCTGTGAGCGTTTTGATTACCAGGGCTTTAAATTCTCCACCAGATAGGTTGGCTCTCTCCTCATTGCTTAGCTCTCTTTCTGGAGTTTTGCTTTGTTCTTTTATTTGGGCCATATTTCTTTGTCTGGGCTCACCTGTCTGGCTGGTCTGGTTGACTGTTCCTTTAATTCCTTGGTTGTTGGAGTTTCATGCAGTTCAATTTTCTGGCACTTCTGGTGGTTTATTGATTTTAGATTGCTTGTTACCCTCTTTTTGGTTGTGTGAGGAAGTGAAGGGTTTCTACCTACACCTCCATCTTGGCCGGAACTCAGAACGCGTGCTTCTAATCATTGTAGTCTATTAACTGCTGCATCAAAAAGATCATTTTGTAGAATTTAAATGATAGAACAAACATGAGTATGAAAGTATTGAAGTCCAAGATACCTGCAAGGCATCTAAACATTGTAAATAAATAATCCACTTTTTAAATTAAGAGTAAAGAACTGAAGGCAATTTTCACTGGGCCTAAAAAATTATTTGGATAAAAACAAACATTTTCAGAGCTGTGGTGTGCAAGTTGTGCTGTTTTCAGGAGCTTACTTTAGGAGTGTGGGAGAGGCACACACTTTCCTCTACCCTCAAGGTTCTTCTGGCTGGTCTAATAATCAAAAAGATACAAGACAGATTAGCAAAAGAAAACAACCAAATTTAATGCATGCATATGTATGGGAACCCCACATCCACGAGAGGCTCAGATCCTCCACATGCATGAGAAGTTTAGAGGTAGAAAGGGGGTTCTAGACAGGTAAGACATTCTGAACCTGGGATAAGGTAAGGCTTCTTTGGGGCTTCAAAGGGTCATTGCAGGATGATAAAAAAGAGCAGATGGTTAGTAAAGAGAAGTTTGTCCTGCTTTATAGGTACATCAAAAAAGGTTATTGCTGATAGTCTCCCATTGTAAACAGGGCTCCTAATGCAAACTGTTCTAGGTGGTCAAAGGGTGGAGAGAGGGTAAAAGTTTCTCTTGAGCCCACAGCTGAAGTTGCCTTTAGTTCAAAACAATCTCAATACCACAGAGGCTCATCTTGGGGTGACTCATCCCCGAGCCCCACAGGAGGTAGTATGCTGCACCTGGGGATTGTTAGGTCAACAAGTCAGAGGAGGTGTCTACCCTCCACCTGATTATCTGGATGAGCTGTTTAGAGTCTCTACCTACACAGCATAGCCCTGGAAGAAAACCCTGCAGTGAGGCTTCTGAGGAACATTTTATTGATGGGTTCTTCCTGTGAAGAAAAACACTTCCTCCTGAACCTAGCTCTTAGAGTGTTCCTGCCCAACAAAGAGTGGAAATACAAGATTGACAGACCAAAAAAACCTCTTGGTAAATGATCAACATTTAATTAATTATTAGGGATTTTTGGTGTGTGAAAATAAGTTAGTATTCCTAAAATTCTACTCTGAATTTTAGGTAGCAAATGAAGACTGCTCAGTCCCAAATACACATCTCTAGTCCTGACTTCCCCTCTGATCATCATACTAGCATTTCCGAGGGCTTACTTAGCATCTTTCCCTGAAAGTCTCAAGGACACCTGAAATCTACCACATTAAAAACTGAATTCTTAACACCACTTACTGAAGAGGCTGTCTTTACCCTGTTATGTATTCTTGGCTCCTTTTTCATAAACTAATTGCCTATGTATGGATGGATTTTCTTATGGCCTGTCTATTCCATTGATCTAAATGTCTGTTTTTATGCCAATACCATACTATTTTGAGTACTATAACTTTGTAGTATAGTTTGAAATGAGGGGCCATGATACCTCCAGCTTTGTTCTTTTTTCTTAAGATAGTTTTGGCTATTTGGGATTTTTATGGTTCTATGCTCATTGTAGAATTTTTTTTTAGTTCTGTAAAAAATTACTATTGGAATCTTAATAAGTATTGCATTTAATTCATAAATTGCTTTAGGTAGTATGGGCATTTTAATAATATTAGGAGCACAGAATATCTTATGACTTGAGGGGTTATTTTTCTGTTTCTTCTAATAAACTTATTGCTAGCTGTTTATTTTTGATGCATTTGTAATTAAGATTATTTTCTTAATTCTTCTTCCTAGTAGTCTGCTATGACTGCATAGAAATTCAACAGATTACTGTATACTGATTTTGTGTCCTGCAACTCTACTGAATTCACTTATTAGTCCTGACAGTGTTTTGGGCTGCATGTGTGTGTGCGTGCATGTGTGTGTGTGTGTATGTGAGATCATGTTATCTACAGATAGTGATGGTTTTACTTCTTCCTTTCCAATTTGGATACATTTTATCTCTTTTTCCTTCCTGATTAGTCTGGCTAGCACTTCTAATACTATGTTGAATAAAAGTGCCAAGAGTGGCATCCTTGTCTTGTCCCTGATATTAAAGAAAAGGTTTTCACTGTTAAGTATGAAGTTAGCTATAAGTTTGCTATCGATGGCCCTCATTATGTTGAGGTGCATTCCCTCTATATGTACTTGGTTGAAAGGGTTTTTAAAAAAGTTACAGATGGATGTTGAATTTTGTCAAATGCTTTTTCTGCATCTGTTGAGATGATTGTATGATTTTTACTTTTTATTTTGTTAATGTTATGTATCATGTTGATTGATTTGCAGATGCCAAATTATTCTTGCTTCTCTCAGATAAATCCCACTTGATCATGTTGTGTGATCCTTTTGATGTGCTGTTGAACTCAGTTTGCTAATACTCAGTGAGGGTACTTCACAGCTGTAAATATCAGAAATATTGGCCTGTAAATTTCTTTTTTTGTTATGTCTTTGGTTTTGGTATTAGGGTAATCGAGACCTCATAAAATGTTTGGAAGTGTTCTCTCTCTCTCTCTCTCTCTCTCTCTCTGGAAGAGTTTGAAAAGGCAGAATTTACCAGTGAAGAAATATGGCTCTGGAATTTTTTTATTACAGGCTTTGTTAATCTATCTTCATAAAAGCATTTGGTCTATTTAGATTTTAATTTCTTTATTATTCAGTCTTGGAAGATTGTGTATATCTAAGAATTTATCTAATTCTTTAGGTTGGTTCATAGTAATCCTTTCTATTTCTATAGCATCAGTTGTAACTTCTTTCATTTCAGATTTTATTTGATCCTTGCCCCTTTTTTGGGGGTGGTGGGAGAGATGAGTCTAGCTGAAAGTGGGATGAATTAGTTTAATATGTATCTGTTAAGTTTATCTGCCTGTCATTTAAGGTTGATGTTTTCTTATTGATATTCTGTCTGGGCAAGCTATTATTCATCGATGTAAATGGGTTAGTCAAGTTTGTGATCTGAAGGTAAACTCTTCAGTGACAATTGCAAAAGCTGAGAATCCAGACAAATTCATGAGCTCCTTTCTGGGAGACACTGGTAAGCCCTAGTCAGCCCAGGGAGAGCACAAAGATGGCATCTCTTAGCCTAGGCTTCCTGAGAGCACTTTTGTAGCCTCTAGATGTGTGGTGAACTTGAACCTGTTCTTCAGGCTAAAGCTCCAGGGAAAGTGAATAGGCCTGTTTTCATAGAAAGACTGAGGATGTGTTTTAGCTGCTGTCTGTGAGGTGTTCTGAGAGTGGTGGTGCACCAAGAACTGCCTCTTCAGTTGTTTCAGACCCATGGAAACCAAAAATGCAGTCCCCCCAGCTGCCAGTGCCTAGCACTCAAGAGGTGCGCTCTCTGTGGGCTGCATGTGCCTGTCTGGCATTGGCAGGCCGTGGATGCGGGGTGATGGAGGGTGTGCCCCTTGGCACTTGTAGATTACAAGGAGAGTGCAGAAATGGTGTCCTCCAGTGCCAAGGCCAGCAAGGTAGAGGGAGAAGGCAAACATGGCCCCTGCCAGGGCCTCTGAGGAAATAAATCTCCTTTACATATGGTCTAGACACTTTTCAAGCTGACGCTTCTGTGCTGGATCCCTGGGCAAGTAGGTCTCCGTGTGAGCCCTTTAAGAACAGAATCTCCATGAGGGGTGTAAGTCCTGGTGGTTTTCACCGTCAAATGTTGTGGGGCTCATCTCTCCAGTCCAGGTTTCAAGGGTTACTGGGCCTGATATCAGGTGCAAACTCCTCGCTCCTCCTGCTTGTGGGTCACTGTGCCCCTGCGGCGGGTTTTGGCGGGTCTGTGTCTCCACTTCCCCTGCTCATCGCAGTGTGGTTCATTTAGCCTTCGTGGTGGGGGAAGACCTGTTCGTTCGGTCTTCAGGTCCTTTCCAGATGAGATTGTTTCACATGCAGCTGTGGATTCCTCATGCTCACGGGAGGAGGTGTGTTCCTCCACCACCATCCTGAACCGCATCCTCTAAGTCGACTGTTGCACATTATGTTTTTCATGCTAAGTTTCTGATAGCCCATTGTATTTTATACTTACAGTGCCTCTCAATTGAGAGTCTCCATTTCCAACAGAAATACTCTGTACTTCATAAAATTTCCAGTTCGAATAAATTTACATAGCTGAATTATTGTGAACATAGCCCACAAGTTTCCAGGAACTGAATTGTCCATTTTAAATTTATATCTAACTCAGTTACAATGAAATAAACTTGAAAATTCGGTTCCTCAGTTCCATTAACCACATTTCAAGTGCTCAACATATGGCTAGTGGCTACTGTATCACAGAGCAGTTTTAAAATGCGTCTGCGTTCCTTGTGTCCATTACTACTGGCTTAGTTTAATGGACTCTTCTTGAACTGCAAAATGTGGGCTTATTTTCCAGGTTCATCTTCAGCTACTCCCAATTTTAATGTGCACAGTTATCTCCTTAATACTGCCCCCCTCCCCAGGCATATTCAAGGGAGTGGGAATACAGGGTTTTAAGTAAGGCCTGCCTTTGGCCTCCAGTAGCTTAGATTTTAATGGCTACATTTCATTGTACTAGCACATTAGTCACAGAATGTAGACCTAGGCTGGTATTTTAAACCTTCATGCTGTAGAAGCACAGCTAGTAAGCAAAGGCAGGATTTGAACTCAGACTTCTACGTCTAAGTGTTTAACCTCTCAGCCTTATGTGTATGGTATAGTTAAAAATTCAGGAGCCAATTCCTCATTACATTACACTGGACAGCTCAGCTTTTGGTCTGCCTGATACTGTTTTACAAAGCCAAATGACCCCAGTTTTTAACATACCACACATTACAGGAACTACTGAGCATTCCAAATGCCAGTTATATAAATTATTTTTCCTAGTTAAATAAACAGAAAGTTACCTGTTTGACTAGGTGCCTGAAATATTTTGTAGTTAGCTTGCTTTGCAATTAGTTTGATTTGTTCGTTTGGGGCATACATAATTTTAAAGGCAGAAACCACAACTTAAAAAAAAATGTTTGTACCATTGATGAAATACCAGTCAGCACAAATAGAAGTTCAAAGTGCCTTTGTCCACGTTTGTTTCTCCCTTTGACATATTCCCACTGCTTCCCACTCACATCTGCCCTCTTCTCCTTTCTAGTCCAGGACATTTTTATGTATCTTCAAGGTCTGGACCATATATTTTATAAATTTGTGAAGCCTTCCTTGGTCCCCTAGGGCAAAACTAATCATTTCCTTCTTGGTACTATTATAGAACTTTGATCTTAATTCTATTATGTACTTACCGTGGTCATAGTTATTTCATTATGTGCCCTTCTACCTCATTAAATCGTGAACTCTTCAAGGTCAGTGACCATGGATTATGTATCTTTATACCCTTGTGTTTTCAGACACTAGCACGGTTGTTATTTTAATACATAATAAATGTTTATTGATGAAGGAATGCATGTGTGAGTAAATTGAGCCTTTGTTTTTGGCTGTGACTTCCCTTCCCCTCCTGCTGGTAATTTTCCACTGCAGGGCTGGAGGTCACAGGAGAAGTGCCCTCTGCAGAGCCCAGCATGAGGTAGACTCCCAGAGGATAATGGGAAAGCATGTGACACTCTCCTGAGACTCCTCATTTACAACCTCAGAAGGCTCACACACTCAGGGCAGAGGCCTGTCATGAAATGGACTCGTTATCCATGGGGCGGGGAGGGGGGGTGTTCTCTGGGAAGGGAGGTTTCTCTCCCATTAGACTATAGACCAGCTCCGCTTTCTGGTTCAGGCATTCTGAGCAGGAGGTCGTTTTTCTTAGATTTAGTCTAGGTATTCTTCTTAGCTGTGGTCTCCATTATTTTGGATACTTATATGACATCTATGGTATATTTTCCACATACCATAGAAACATCTATGTTATTGGTATATTTTGTAGGAACATCTATGGTATATTTTCTTACTGTCTAATCTGATGAGAAGAAATGAATCCAATTGGAGAATGCAAAGGGAAAGTAACCCTCCCATGGCAATCAGTACTAATTGGACGAGGGTTTTTGGTCTGTAATCAACCTAAACTACCCTCGCAAGTTCACTGTCCTTTTTCTTCCTCTTGCACCTGACTCCTAGTCCTGCAGCTCCGACATGTGTTCCAGTGATGGAGGTGACATTGGGTCTCCATTTATTAAAAGGTTTTTAAAAAATGGTTTTAATTAATATATATTAAACCCTGGAAAGTACCAACATTTAATTATCATAATTAGAGTTAATCTCCTCCTCTGAAATGAGGCTTACAGTATTCATTTGCTTAGTAAGAAGAACAATAAATAATACTATTTAGTATGTACTGAGTGCTTGCGATGGACCTCATGCTAACCTAAACACTTGGCATACAAATTTTATTTCATTTATTATACACCACCCATTGAGATACAAATTATTATCTCAATTTTACAGATGAGAAAACTGAACTTTAAAATAATTGACACAAATCAGATAGACAGTAAGCAACTGTCCCTGGATTTGAACCGGTGCTATCAGACTTCAAAGCTGAATTTATTTATTTGGTTATTTATTCAATTATTTGTTTATTTTTGTGCCAAGATACATTTCAGGCCAACCCAGCTGCTTTTCCAAATCATCATGCAGTCCAAATTAGCATGCTGAAGTCAATGTGTATAGTCTGTGAGCTTCCTTGAGGGTGGGTCCAAGCTGGAACTTGGTGAACCTCAACATAGATGTACCAATAACCACAGAGTGCCACAGCATAGAGCACGATGTTTTGTGTTAAAGTCCCTTTAATGGGTGAAATGATAAGTATCTTTGCTATTTTTTAAGTCGTGCTTAAATGTAGGGCTAAACTAACACTGATGCATGCAGCATTATCAGCCCTATGTGGATATGAGTATAAAAATAACCTGCAATAGTCTGGAAACTGGCTGGAGCAGCAGCTTTCAGCCTTTCCCCAGGTTTTAAAAGCTTCTGCATAAAGCCAAGACAGCTTGACCTACTTTTTATTTCCTTTTCTTTTCCTCTTCTTTTAAGCCAAAAGGCAGGGTGCAGTCTCTGTGTATCTCAGCATGTAAATGAAGGGGCAGAGAGGGAATTTGTCTATTGCCTGTATCACTTGCTGATTGGATACCTTCCTGACAGAAGTGTTCAAAGAAAAAGTATGTCACACTGTTCATTATTGTTAATTAGCAGTAAAAACAGGGCTTTGGGGCATCATGTCCCACAAGACATCAGCAGAGAAATGGGGTTGAAATTTTAGCAGTCATATGGAGAGTAAGGTCAGACAGCCTGCCATATAGGTTTTTGAACTGAGTTGATTTTATATTTAAAAGACAGTCATTGCACTGCCCCAGCTGTGTGGTTCAGTGTTTGGAGCATTGTTCTGTGCACCAAAAGGTTGCAGGTTCAGTACCTGGTCACAGTATATCTAGATTGTAAATTTGATCCTTGGTTGGGGCATGTACGGGAGGCAACTGATCAATATTTTCCTCTCACATCCATGTTTCTCTCTGTCTCTCCTCCCTTCCCCCTTCCTCTCTCTCTAAAATCAATAAAACATCCTTGGGTGAGGTTAAAAACAATACAGGCATTGCAGAGAAATTTCACATGGTAGAAAGAAAAGGCTTTAAATTCTAGCCCCACCCCCAATTCGTAATTCAAGACCATGGGTAGTTGCTTGTTTGTAACTGGCTACTGGTAAAAGGTGTTTGACAAGTGAAAATGATGGAGGTGATTTTTGGTATTTGAAATTGCAACATAGATATTATTCATTAACATGTGAGTAACCTACTGTAACCATCATCTTTATTATTACCAGCTTTTCACTGAACTTCCTCTTCATTTAACTGCATGTCTATTATTTATTTACTGGCTTCTTGGGGAGATTCTTCTGTGTAGACATAAACTGGATTTAATAGATTTGTGATGCATAGAATTGGGTCCACAAGGCCAGTAACATTTTACAACCAACTGTTCAGAGTGATCTGAGTTTTATTTGTTGACCAAAGTCTCCATTTACTGCCCCCCCCAAATCATTAATACATTTTCTTTTCTTAGATCTTAAAAGTACTTGTTGAAAAATTTAAGTACAATGGTGAGAATAAAAAGTCAAACCTGCCTCTAATAGACCAACCTTTTTACTGTGGTATCTAAGATTTTGATCTTTAAGTTTATAGCATTCACATATATATTTTATTTTCCTGTATGTATATGTGTAAATTGTTATATATATACTTATACACCGAAACATTCTTCAAAAAGACAAAGTGTTTTCAGATGACACATACTATTCTGCCACTTGATTACTGTTATTGGATCTATTTTGGACATTTTCCTTCAAGAGGATAAAAATCACATATTTACCTTGTATTGTCCTTTTGCATATATCAGCTACACTGTATCAAACCATTCCCTTATTATAGCTATTGCTTCAGAATTTTTAGCATGATAAACTAATAAAAAACCTTAATCTTCCAAAAATATTCTTTTACATGTGTGAAAGTATTTTTTAGGGAGATAACCTCCTATATGTAGAACCACTATAGTTAACTGCTTCGAGAACTGGCTCTGTTGCACCTCCCACCAGCAGGTATGTAAAAATGTCACAAACTGGGGCTTGTTATTGTAAAGGCAAACTGGCCTCATTATGTGTCAGACACTGAGCCCCCTAGAATGATTTTTTCTTTCTGGCCTATTTGATTTCAGTGCATTTACATTTAATAACCACATGGTTTAGAGGTGATACCAGCCCCCCTTTAGCTCCTGTCACAATTTATCTTATATTCCAACAGCATTCACAGAACAGCAATGGGCCGAGGAAGGTGGTCAACAGGTACACACAGAGCTTCTCAGGAAAGTGGTGGCCACAGTTTTCTAGGCAGAGCCAGGCAGACAAGAGGTTAATATGCTAGCGTAGGCAGCACTTGGTTCAGAGCCTCTTGTGTTCTTCACCCTCTACCTGTTCCATAATTCTTCATTTTGCCCGTAGTCACTTCTTATTTTGATCATGCGGTCTCCAGGACTGGGGCAGCAGCAGTAGAACGTGACAGGCTTCTAAATGTAGTATTATTGTCAAAATTATTGTGCTTAATCTTAATATAACAAACGGAGTAACAACAGATGTGGTTCTCTATTAAGCATTGATGTCTTAGCTCTTGATAGCCCATTTACATGACACTGTTCTCAAACTCAGAGCGTGGATTACATCAAGGGACTAACTCATATGCTATGTGGCATTTGATAATAGTAAAGATTAAATCGAAAGGTAGTAAGGTGTTCAGAAGAGGAAAAAGTGTAGTCATTGAAGTTTTTCAAGTTCTGCATATGATTATTTACTTTAGTCTTAATGCATCCATTTGAGCTAAATCACAGACAGAACCACATTTAAATTTTGAGAATATTTTGGTGAGCTTGCCAAAATTTTTTGTTAGTAACACATGAATATAATTTAAACATGTGAAATATAACCAAAATAATAGTGTTTCTTTGAACTTTTTAAATTGTTTTCAAGGTGCTGCTGACTTGAGTTTTACTAATAAAAGGTGAAATTAAAATATGCAACTGTGAAGTTTAATAGGCATTGAGAATATTTGATAATGCCACAGCTTTCTATATCATATTCACTAACATATTTAATAGCTGAACAGATGCTTCTTGCTCTGGTAACACATGGTACTGAGCAGCAGGGAGTCCCATTTGACAAGTCGGTTTTTATTTTATTTCTTTATCCCCAAACTTTCTCTAATAATCCCAGATTTCAGTGTGTTTTGATTTGTTAGGCAGCAAGCAGATCAGAGGGGTTCTGTTCTCTGCTGTATTTCCAACAGGTTGCTTGGCTTCAAGATACAAAGCCCATGAGATTCTAGAATAAAATCACTGGGCGAGATTGGGTGAGACACAGCACACATAACCACATAACAAGACAGCACAAAATGGCAGAGTAGCTTCTTCAAGGAAGCCGGGCAATGTGACATGAGGTAGCATCAGATTGGTGAGAAAATTCTGGCAACCGGTCTCTCAGTAAATATTAGTTATGTGGTAAGCAGGTTATTTAATTGTGATGGCTTGTGTTTGTATCTTCTAGTTGCCATCCTTAAGTAGCAGTAACTTTTGTCAGCAGATATACCCCAGGGAAACTGGGGTTGTTTGGTGTTGCAGGATTTGCTCTCCAGGGATCAGTTCTTTGGAGCTTTCTGTGAGCTATTTTCCAATTCTTTAATTGCTTGTGTCTGAAAAAAAAACACCTGATATACATTCTTAAGCCAAAATAAGTTGACTGTTTAGCAAATGTATTTTGAGATTCACAGAAAGATGTGGAATTTCTAACAGGCCTTTTGAAATGGGTTTTACCAAAGATCTTGCACAGTTATGTTGAAAACTGTAAAATTGTTGAGATTAGATACATCTTATCGAACTTCAAGGACCTCTAGTGTACTTATCTGGTAAGGGAATTATATACTAGACTGGTATCTAAAATGTGTAAAAGCTTGGTTTAAATCTCATGGAATGTTCCAATGTAATTATTAAGTATCTAGATGAGACAAAGCTATTGTACTTCAAGACATTGGACATCTTTTTGGACCATCTCCTTTAGCAGGATTTATATAGTTGTCAGCTAGGATCTGTTTAAGCACTCGTGGGATTAATCATTTCCTTTATTATTATTATTATGCCCCATTATTATGCACAATTTATTTTGCCTCAATAATCCACACTAGTCCAGCGAATTCGGGAAAGTCCTCAAGGTTTGCACAACTGGGAATATTAATTTATTTTCATTGCAGGAGAGGTGAAGCATTCCCCAGCTCAGTCTTCCCTCTGTTGTCATGGTGAACCTCGGGACTCGGTGGTTGGGGAGTTTGGCTGCTGTGACTCTTACTCACTCTAAGCCTACCTGTAAAAAAGTATTTCAAAAGATGTGATCACTTCGACATCTGTTTTTTGCCAAAAGGACTGAGGACTGGACAATATTGAGACAATAGGATAACGGATTTATAAAAATCTTTATTGTGAAAGCTTTTTAATAAATATTGGAGTGACACTGTTTAACAAGATTATACAGGTTTCAGGGGCACAGTTCCACAGCACATCATCTATACACTGTATTCCGTGTGTTCACGGCCCTAAGTGAAGTCTCCTTCCATCACCATTTATTCCCCCTACACCCTCCTCCGCTCCCACCCCACATTGCCATTCTGTTGTTCATGAATGTCTTTCTATTGTTTATTTTTTGCTCAGTCCCTCCACCACCCCACCCAGCCTCACCGCTCCAACAGCTGTCAGCCTGCTCTCTATTTTTGAGTATCTGTCTGTTTTGCTTTTTAGTTCATTTGTTCATTAAATCCCACATATGAGTGAAATCACATGGTACTTGCCTTTCTCTGACTTTGTTTCATGTAGCATAATGCCCTCAAAGTTCATCCATACTGTCACAAAGGGTAAGATTTCCTTCTTTTTTAAGACTGAGTAGTATTCTATCACATAACTGCACCACAGCTTTTTTTTATTATTTAGTTATTTTTCAAGTACAGTTTTCTGTCTATTTCTCCCATCGCAGCCCAACCCACCCTGTGCTCCCACCTCCCTCCCATTTCCACCCCCCTTAGTTCTTGTCCTTATGTCCTTCATACTTGTTCCTCTAAATCCTTCCCATTTTTCCCCTTAACTTCCCTTCCCTCTCCCCTCTGGTTGCTGTCCCCTTGTTCTCTATTTCAGTGTCTTTGTTTTTATTTTGCTTGCTTGTTCATTTTGTTGTTTAGCTTCCTGTTAAAGGTGAGATCATATGGTATTTGTCTTTCAACACCTGGCCTATTTCACTCAGTATAATGCTTTCCAGTTCCATCCATGTTGTTGCAAAGGGTAGTAGTTCATGTATTCTTATTTTTATTTTATTTTTAATTGTTGTTCAAGTATAGTTGTCTTCCTTTTCCCACTACCACTTCCCCCACTCCACCCAGCCTTACCTCCCACCCTCAATCCTACCCTGCTTTGGTTTGTCCAGGGGTCCTTTATACTTGTTCTTTGATGACCTTCCCCTTATTTCCCCCGTTATCCTCCCTCCCACTCTCCTCTGGTTACTGTCAGTTTGTTCTTTATTTCAATGTCTCTGGTTATATTTTGCTCACTTGTCTCTTTTGTTGATTAAGTTCCACTTACAGATGAGATCATATGGTATTTGTCTTTCAGTATGCCATGATACATATTTCACTTAGCATCATGCTCTCCAGTTTTATCCATGTTGTTGTGAAGGGTTAATACTTCAGACAAAGGTTTTATCTCCAAAATAAGAACTCATATGACTCCATGCCAGGAAGACAAACAATCCAATTAGAAAGTGGACAAAGGACCTGAACAGACACTTCTCCAAGGAAGATGTACAGAGGGCCCAGAGACACATGCAAGGATGCTCAGCATCATCAGCTATCAGAGAGATGCAAATTAACAACCACAATGAGATACCACTTCACACAAGTCAGAATGGCCATCATAAACAAAGCAACAAACAACAAGTGTTGGAGAGGTTGTGGAGAAAAGGGAGCCCTAGTGCACTGTTGGTGGGAGTGCAGACTGGTGCAGCCACTGTGGAAAACAGTATGGAATTTCCTCAAAAAGCTAAAAATGTAACTGTATTTTTTAAATAACAGTTTATATTGAATATTATTTTGTATTAGTTTTAGATGTACAGCATAGTGGTTAAATAATCATATATTTTACAAGGTGTTTCACCTGATATTTTCAGTACCCTCCTGCTACCATACATGGTTATTATAATACTAGATTCACAACTCTTGACGTAACCTTTTTTTCTCCATTTATACAAAGATGAAGGCACCTCAGTAGTAAGTTATTTTACACTTGATTCAATTGTTTGCAGTAAAGAGTTAATGTGAACTTAAACTCATAGGGCCTTTTCATCATCTATAGGCTTGATGACAAATTATGTTTGGTCAAATTCTCATAGTTTATCTATTTCTAAGTCTAGAGGTACAGTCATATATTAACCAAAATATTATTCTTCTCTCCAAAAATGGTACATAAGAAGACAGTATTTAAATGGTAAAAACAACATGGATAACATACAACTATAGTATAGTCTCAAAAAATAGAGTAAAGAATTCTGAACTTACTTAGATAGCAGGGCAGTCAGATGTAGCTCTTTGTCTTCTGCTACCCCTGATGGAGAGATGGATTTAAACTTGTTTGAATATAATGAAAGGTCACCCTGATTTAAAGTCCAAATGAATCTTTGAAACATGGTAACTATTCACTCAGAGGGACACAATCTGTAGTCACTGGAGTTTTATGTATTTGGAACATCACAGTGAAGCCAACACCCAAGTTCATTGGCAGGGGGAAAGAAATAAATTAAAGGCTGTTGGTATGGGCTTTTCTTGAAAATTATTTTTAAAATTTAGAATACAATTGAATACTTTGGGGATAAGCATCCTTGCCTCCTTTGCTTTATATATATATAACAGGAATCTCTAGGTTTTTAATTACGATAACCTAAAATATCACTGGGTGTAATGTTAAAGTTTTCAGGTCCCTGATTAGTTTTAGGATGTGAAAAGATAGTTCACTTACATGTTCATTTATATTTTAACCCCTAACTAAAGACTAAAGATGCTCTATTTTTTTTTAAAGTAAATGGATCATACTGCTTATAAGCTATGGCTTTCTAAAGGTTTAGATTCTATCTTAGACTTCAAGATAAACAAATGTTTCTCTATCCAAAACCTTGGTGTGGGTGGAGGAGGTTATAACTATAGTTGTATATGAAGCATACTGAAGGACTTAAGGACCTGGTAGAGAAAAATGAAGCTTAAGAAGAACACAGTCTAGTCTCTAGTGTAATGTGATGGATATTTTATTCTGAATCATTCACATTTGACAGAGACGATGGAGAAGGCATACCCGGAGAAGGCAGATAGATCACTCCAGAAGGGTGTTCAGAGCTAATAGGCACCTAGTGCCCCCTGGAGGTGGGGAGACTTTCATTCATTCGTGAATCATTCCTTGAGGACCTTAAAGTGCACAGAACCTTGTTTCTTAGATGGCAGAACAGCTAGATAGAGCTATTTGTCTGAATCATTTTATGAATCATTTCTTGAGCATCTTAATGTTCTAAACCTTGTTAGTTTCTTGGGATATAAATGTGGGCAAGATATATTGCATATGCTTCAGTGAAATTAAGAATAGTGAGGCCAGACACTTAAAAAAAGAACTTTAAAAGGATGTAATAAACACAATAATGGAAGCACAGAAACTTACTGGAGTAGCATAAAGAAAAGAATTGTGATTTCACATTGGTGCCTCAGGAGCCCCTTTGCAGAGCAGTTAGCGTGGGTGGAGAGTTTGCTGAACACCCAGAAGTAAACAGGACCATCAGGAATAATATAAACAGAGGTTACATGCAGCATGGTGTGTTTTATCAGTCATGTCCTTAAATATAGTCCAGAGTAAGCCTCAGAAAATGTTTTCTGAATGAATGCTTAAATGAAAAGCATCTTATTTGTGTCTGTTCCCCCCACCCATAACAACTTAGACTGAAAAGAAAGGAGCAAAAAGATTTTAACCAGTGTGCAAGTGGTGTCCTAGTAAAGGAAGACTTCAGCTGACATTTACTGTAGGCTGCGTTCAGAATAGCTCTCCGGGTGGTGAAGGTTGTAAAGATGACCTTCAACCAGTCACTCTGGTGACAAATGTGCTGCACAGATGCAGTGTGCCATGCTGTCCTAGGACGTGTTCTTTGGGTCCCCTGTTATTATTAGTTCTGTCCTTTTTCATAGGCGTCTCTAAAAGGTGATCCAAATTGACAGTTGAGCCCCTATTTATAGAAGGTTTTTGTATAATTACATGCTTAGAGAAAGAGTTTTAAAGTAAGTAATTATAGATCCAGCCAGATAAATGAAGGTCCTGTAGTTTTAGGGATTTTTCTAGGCTTCGTTTTTTTTGTTTTTTTTTTTTTCCATTCATTCGGCTGCTTAACCAATTTAGTGAGCACAGGTGCAGCAGTAACAGTGGTATGGAATCATGCTTAATATGTTCCCACAGGTATGATATGCACATTTAACATTTGTTAAAAGGTGATTTTTAAAGTTATAATGGAGAATACATTTCCTACTTTTTAAACAGTCTTTGCTGTTCTTAACATCACTGAAAATTACTCTGTAAAATATATTTATCGTGGTGCTTATAACCAAGGATCGTGAAAAAATATGGAAAATATTAACAGTACTAGTAGGCACTGCTAATGCCATATCTGTTTTGCTACAGAAACACCTCTGGTCCTTTTCTAATTACCATATTAATCTTCCCTAGACTCTGACCCAGGTGTTACACCAGGATCACCAGGAACATGACAAGGTCATTGCATTTGACCCTTCAAGATATTACTAAGTAACTGTTTTTAGCCACATTTTTTGGAGGCTGCCAACACATGAAATAGGTTCTGTCATAGATATTTCCTTCTAAATATAGTAATGATATTTCACAATATACCCTGTAAAATTTAGGCTTTGTGATTATTCCGGACTTCAGTTCCCTGCTTTGCGGATAGCAGGTGTGTGTTTGGAATTACACCTGAATCTGAAAATTGCCTTTTGAAATGACGTTAACGTGGTGTCACTGATCACTAAAACCTAGTCCGACTTTCCGCTGTACAACATGTGCAGAGAGTTAGTGTGGCGGGTCTGTTGTTCCCGAAGGTTGTGGCTTCCCCAGCTGAGGAATGAATGCACTCTGGTATTTTCTTAATGGCTTGAAAACAAAAAGCTGAGAAGAAGAAAATGTGCTTTATCATGTCTCAGTCTCTACTCGTTTGCATTTAAAAATGCAGGTCTTGAAGAACTTCATTTAGTATCATGAAGATAAAAAGTAATTTGAGGAGATTAATAATTCTGTTTTCTAATCCCAGTTTGTAAATGATTAGGGTATGTATGTCTTGAAGCCTGTGGTTTCAATCTGTTTATGTAACTTAAAAATCAAACCTTTCAAATTGGACTGGTTTTCCTGTACCATGTTGCTATTTCAAAACAGAGCATCCATATTAAATTAAATGTAATCAATATTATAATGTTTATAAGCATTAAAACAGTAAAAGTCAAGGCATGATTTATGGACTCATTTGGCTTAAAGTATATAAAAAACCTTTTCCGATACCATCATCTCTCTTTTTTACTCTGTGTTTTTTTTGCACTTAGAAGCATGTTCCTTTAAATACTTAACCAATTAAATCTGAGATTTAGCCACATTCATTTGTGAAATTAACTTTTATTTCTGAGTATTATTGATAGATATTTTATTCTCTAAAGAGTTCCCTAATATGATTAAAATATTTAAATGACAAATTCAGACCAATGTCGAGTCTACTGTATCTGATATGGTAACTGCTTTTAATAGTCCTGCTTCTATAACTCTTATTCCCCTAAAGGACTGTTTATTGTACTTGCTCTTTGCACCTACACATTCTGAATATTAACTGGGGAACCAGAGAACTGTGCCAATAATGTGCTTGCTAAGATTTTCTTTGGAGAATTCACTTTGCATAAGACCTTAGGGTTGGCTAAACTATAAGGATACATGGGTTGAACTGAAGAATAGGTAAAAGCAAGTGCCTGTTAAGAGGAAGTTTGGTTCTATTAGAAGAATCCCTGAATTCACATTGTCTTCATTCTCTACTACTATTATTATTCACGTGATAATCTCCTATTTTACATATTTTTAGTTCCAAGAATTTTACACATAATCTTTAAAACAACCCCAGTAGGAACAGAACATGGTTTTTATTGTGCATGTTTCACAAATAAAGAAACTAAGGACTACAGAGCTTAAATGGCATGATTAGTAACAGGATGAGCAATGATTTAAATTCAGGTCATCTGATCTCAGTCCAGTTACTTTTTTACTGTACTTTAATTTGTAAGCTAAATGTTTTCCCCAGTCTTCTTTAATTGAGACCATTTTAGGCACAGGGACTTGTACTGTTCATACTTGATAGAGGTCATGTTAATATGATTTGGATTCATTTGTTGACCTTGAAGCACATTGGCCTATATGATCTTTATTTAGAACTAGTCTTTATTAAAAATGTCCCTCAAGGGTATAATAAGGTCATAAAATTCTTTGCTTTCAGAAATCCTTATAATAACTTTTTTTTTTTTAGTACAAGACTAGAAAGAGGCTGGCATACTCTGTCAGATAGGGAAATAGGAGTAGAATTGGGTTAGAGGTGAAATGTAAAGGGAAAATAATGCCATTGCAAGAAAAATAATAAAAAAGTGCTCATCAGAAAAAAATAATTCTAACACCTGGGAGAATAGAGAAAGATAATGACATAAATGAAGTACTATCTGAAATGAACTTTGCAAGGGTTACAGCCACCTAGCTCGTTTCATTGACATGTAGAATTCAGCTAATGCTCTGGCTCCGCATCAGTGACCTGGTCACATTAGAGTGAGCTGAGTCCTACCTGTGCTGCATAGTTCATTCCTCCTAGCATCAGTTTGTAAAATCAGGTTAATAACACTTTCTTACGTAGCTCACAGAATTTTTGTGAAGATCAAATGAAACAGGATTTAGAAGTATTTTGGAATACTGAAAGCATCACAGTACAACATAAAACTCTATGGTTTTCAAAAATCATGCAAGACAACAATTTTATTATCTTATAGTCAGCCTTTGTGAATATATAATGTAGGATATATTATGACTTTTGCATAAAATCTTTAGAGATATTTGTAAGAAACTCTTAAGAAGAATCAGAAGAATTAAGCTTCTGTATTTAAAAGCTGGAAGTGCCTGGAATAAAGACTGGATTGCAATTATCTTAAAATACTATTTTATAACTAGATAATGGATTTTTTTTTTACCCGCTGAAATTCCTATTAACATTGTTGCTATTATTTGTATTAGTGATGATAATGATGACATCAGTCTTTTCCTAGGCAGAGTTCTCCAGATTATTTAATGATGTACCTATTAAATACTGGAAATATGGAAAATGAAGTTGCAGGTTCGATTGGAATGAGTTGAAAAGATTTAGTCTTATAGATATGATGATATACCTCTTATGGAAGTTACTTTAAAAAAGCTAAAGACACATGCTCAAGATCATCTCATTTAGGGATGATAACTGGCTATATGCAAGATTCACTGCACTCATAGCGAGAAATTCAAGTAACAGCTATTTGGGGGGAACCTCTACTTTTTTGCACATTCTTAAGGGCTGGGTATAAAGTGTGGAACAAAATAGACAAAAATTCATGTCTTCACAAGATATGTTGTAGGGCCACACACAGACCTTTAACATTAGATATTTAGCTAAGGGGGGATAATAATGTAATGAATAAAATCATCTTTGAAATAATAGTGTTAATATGAAGCTTTTCTAGGCAAACATTTATTTATTGCAAATTTAAAGTATATTTTGATCATTAGTTTGAAACTGCTCTTCTTGTTGATCTTCTACTTTCCATATGAGAGTTTGTGTGACATTTATAATTACGTTAGTAGTAAAAATTAATACTTTAAAAAGATAGATTACCTACAAACATTTTTATTTTTATTTTATTTTTTTTAGATTTTATTTATTTATCTTTAGAGGGAAAGGAGAGAGGGAGAGAAACATCAATGTATGGTTGCCTTTTGTGCACCCCCTGCTGGGAACTGGCCTGCAGGGAACCGGCCTGCAACCCAAGCATGTGCCCTGACTGGGAATTGAACCCCGATTCTCTGGTTTGCAGGCCTATGCTCAATCCACTGAGCTACACCAGCCAGGGCAAAACTTATTTTTAATTTCTTTCTTTCTTTTCTTTCTTTTCTTTCTTTTCCTTCTTTTCTTTCTTTTCTTTCTTTTCTTTCTTTCTTTCTGGCAGGTTCTGGGAAAATGTGTTCAGTGCTCAGTGAATCCCAAGCTGGCAAATTAGATCCTAAGGGGACAGTTTAAGGGGCAAAAAACATTAGTAATGAATGTAGAGTATATTTAGTTTCCCAATAAGCAAACATTTTAGTGTAGTTCTGAAGATATATCAGACCTTCCTATTGATTTTCCTCCATGAATGAGCAAAAGGAAATGTAGGATTTATAAGCACTGTTATTACTGTAAATTCCTAAAATTGTCAAACATCATATTTGTTAAATAAATAAAAAACAAAATTACCTGTTTTTTCCCTCTCCTTTTCTGGTGAAAGGAAATTGTCCCATGCCAAGAACATTTGATTGATGAAATGATACTTGGTATTTAGAACTTGGTGTGATGAATGTTATCTGTATAGTTGATACTTCAGAAATGCGTATACAGAAAAATATACTATATTGGTATTTTGAGTTTTATTTAAACTTTAATATTCATTATGCTATCCTTTCATTGTGTATTTAGTATATAATACTCTGCTTAGAGTTTACAAATATGAAATTCTTTGTAGATCCCAATATATATGAGAATAGGTATTCACTACATAGTTCTTATAGCTTTGTTGTTACATTAAAGCCATCGATATATTATAATTTTGTACTACTAAAATGGAAATTATAGATTTTATAATTTTAATGACTAGTCTTAATATAGAGGATTAATAAATTCAGGGGGTTCTTTGAATATTTTTATTTTAACTACAAATAGTTGGTCATTAAGCATTATTTTGTAGCCTGATTTTGACTTGTACTATCAAATTTAGAAGACCAATACTTTGAAGTAGAAATCAAAGTCTGGTGAAAATATGAACAGTACACTGTGTGTGTGTGTGTGTGTGTGTGTGTGTGTGTGTTTGTGTGTGTTTGCTGAACCCATCTACCCATTTAGAAAGAAGTTTTTAAATGTTTCTTATGATTAATTGAGATATTTATTGGCCTTTCTTACTTAAGGCCTACAAAGGACCTTCTTCAACCATTTTTCTTCCAAAATAAAGCTTGCTTGAATACTGTAAAAGCTGCTATTGGCAGCTTTTACAATATTTTCAAATAGTTTGGTATATCCAAATTTTATTATTGTAAGCCGTATAGAGAAATGAGTAATGTTAATTGTTCAAAAGTTTTCTTTTCAATAGCAGTTGAGTTATTGGTGCATCAGTATTTTTCTCTGGTGATTTTTGATAATAACTATCTATCACATACACTTGATTAAACCACTTGAACAGTATGTGTTCATGGGAAGCACCTCACAGTGTTACAAGGTACAGCCACAGGTGCCCCATATCTGAGCAATGACTAAATTTTTTTAATTAAATATTTTTTATTTGAAAGGCATCTTAAAATAAGTATATAATAATGTATGAATGGGAATAAAATTGTGTTTTATATACTTTTATAAATAGTATATAATCTGTTTTTTGCTACTGCTTTAAATACATATTCAGCAAAGACATTCATAATCAAAACACATGTGCAATACATGTTGCTCCTTAGCTAGAGAGGAATGTTATTTTTAATAGTCTCAAAGGTATCATTGTAATAAACATATACCATGTACACATAAATTAGTCTATGGATAAATAAGGTTACTGCTTTTACAAAAACCACTCAGTGATTATTGTCAGTGATTATTCAAATTACAATGCATTTTATGCTAATTGCAAAATTGTTACTGCTTTTTCAGTAATAACTATGACCCACATAAAACACTTCTAATCAATATCTGTGAATATGGATGCAACTAAATATTAATCAGATTTAACTGTTAGAATAGTACTGCCAAAAATGCCAGTAAATTAAATTTGGATTAATATTATATTATTAATATTATTCATCATTGTATCATTATTAATAAAAATACGAATAATCTAGTTAGGTGAATTTCATGACTTATTGTTATTTAACCAAACAGAACAGAATGATGGTGAGGTGCTACTTATGTAATAAATTGTCAATATTCATGTCTTAAAGCATTTAAATAATTACATGAAATAAGCAAACAACACAAGTCAATTTCTTTAGGAAAATGTTTATGCATAAACCAGTAATCAGATGTCGTTGGCCAAGGTGGACTAGACCAGTTTTATTTGGTTTTCTTCAAATTTGATTATCTTATTTGCCTGCAAGTGATATTATTTACCTTAGAAATTATAATTTTCTGTTTGGATGAAAGAAGGAACATTAGAGGGTTGAAAAATAGCATTAATAAAATCATGGATACAGCATTATAATTACTAGTACATTGAACATTAATAAAGCTACAATAAAGTATTATTTATTAAAACCTCATGAATAAATACACGATAGTTACAGAGTAAATTGTGGCAGAGGCTTTAAATACAACTAACATTTAAATCTATGGTATTTCTCATCTCTTTCTTATGAAACAGTCACAACAATTTGAAAACACCAAATCACATGTGTTACTTGCTTAAGGAGACTAAATCAAATACTGGTTAGACATTTTCTACATTTTTATCGAGTAATATATATACTTCGGTGATTAAGAATGTAGGACTTGGGCTCTGGCAGAACTGAGCAGAAGTTTCGGAAAGTCAGTGATTCTGTTTGCTTTCTTTATCTTTAGTCCCTGTGCCTCCTCCTGAGAGGCGGATGCGAGCTGAGAGGCGGGCCCTTCCCTGGCTTCCTGTCTCTTCCCTGTCTCTTGGTGGCCGGCCCTGGCTGCCCCAACAGCAGCTTCACTGGGCGCTGGGCTCCCCTCTGCTCTCAGTCAGAATCAGGATGACAGAGAGTACCCCGGCTTCCTCAACCAAACCTCTGCAGACAGGCCCTGCTCCCAAGACCAGAACCAAAATGACCATCTCCTGGTTCTGCCAGACCTATGAGGACACAGAGTCCCTGGGAATCAGCCTTCACATGTTAGGAATCTCTGACTCACAGGGGCCTTTTGACAGAGTGCCTTGATTTCCCAGCCCACGAACAGGGTAGACTGTGTCTCACTGGGGTTTGGGAATAAACAGGCCCGATGGGAGACCTGTCTACTTCTAGACATGAGATTCTCTCTAGCTCAGAATTGCATATCCTTGTTTGGATGTTTGCTCTGTCAGTAAAAGAGCCGACAGAGGAGCGGCAGTGAGGGAGCAACCTGCATGCCTCCTCTCGCTGTGGTGAGGCTGTGTCTCTCCTTCCCTCACTGGACACCTCAGAAAGTCGCTGGCATTGAGCCCACTGTGCTGGCACACGCGAGGTCTGTGCATTGGATGAGGGAACTCTCAATGGCATGAATGACTGGCTGAGGAGATGGGAAATTGGTTGAGTGGCAATCTGGTTCTTCAAGGCAGACGGCAGTGTACTGCGTTTCAGAGCACCAGCACTGGGGCGCCAGACAGTGGTTTCTTCTGGCCTTTGCAGCCAGAAAATCAGCTAGGAATAACTGAAGGATGACTAGAGCTGACCAGCTCCAGGAAGGAAAGGTCTGCCTTTTTTTTTGCCTCTTCCTCACCCAATGTCTAAGAAGAAGGTGGCCCCAGAAAAAGGGGAGAAGGAGGTCTGCAGGTCAAATCTCAGCCCAGAACTGTGTCCCCCTACTATGCATTGCTACACCCAATGCCCTAACTTGTGCATAGTGAGGGCAGGGAAGAGCTGTGGACTGGCTGGAAAGTGTTGAGTGTGGGCCAAGATACTATGAAGAGAAATTTACTACGTGAGCAGGCTGATTCAGTATAGTATAGATTGTAACAATCAGTGAAAGAAATTAAACCACGCATATTTGTTTCTCAAGTTGAGATACTTTAATAATCAGGATGCATTTGTGGAGACAGCAGGTACACTTGAAAGAACCTAGCCTTTGAAGTCTAATGCTTCCTTCAAATTTGTTAAAACATATACCAGCTATGGCAACTTATGCAAGTCCCCTAACATCTTTAACCCTCTGTTTTCTTCTAATTGGTAGAATGTGATAATAATCTCAATCTCCTTTAAAAGGACTAAAGGAAATAATATAAATTAAACTACTTGTAATCAAGCAACACATACACAGTAAATTTCTTTTTTTTTCAATGTGCACAAGGGATTATTCAAAAGATGAGATGGAGAGAAGTTCATCTCATGAACCTCTTTCAAAACGTTCATCTCACGGCAACATAGGGAAATTTGAAAACTACTTCAACAGTAATTTAATGGTCCTGTTATTTATACTCTTGAAAGATTCCTGTATCTGTTATAACCTGAGAAGATTGTTTTTTAACATCAGGCAGATGAGTTTTAGTGAACACAGCCTTACTGCTCCTGAAATTTAACACACTATGTTGATGAAATTTGTTTACTTTTTATCAGTAAATTCATGGTGAGTGTTAGCATCTAAAATACTTGTCTGGCTTTATTCTGACTATGGATTTTCTCTGGGAAAAGAATGCTTGGAGAAAAGCTATTTTTAACCATATATATATATATATATATGGTTATGGTTATAACCATATATATATATATATGGTTAAAAATAGCTTTTCTCCAAGCATTCTTTTATGTATATATATATATATACAAGCATTATGTGTGTATATATATATATATATATATATATATAATATAACATATCTTTCAATACTGCTAAATTGTCCTAAATACCCAGGTCCACTGAGGGTGTGCCTAAATATGAATATATCAGGTTCATTGGACTCATAATATATAAAATACTATGGATTAAGTCTACATATATCATTTACATTCATGCTATATATGTTATCAATATTATACGTAAATTCATATTAACCTTTTAACAAGTGACAAGTTTTTAAAACTTACTTGAAAAGTAGATCAACACTAAATAAATAAAACCTTGCAGATATTACTTCAGATCCTTAACCTTAGAACTCATCATGTCCAGGCTTATTGAAAGACCCAGGTAATCCTACACCTGTTGTGCAGAGGTATGATAAAGGCAGAGGACATTGGTGCTCTCTCTGGTTTGGGTAGAGGATATAACCCCGAAGGAGTGAAAGGAAGAAGGCTGTTGAAAGGAATATTACTAGAAGTGGATTAAAATTAAGTCAGGACAATTTCAGCTGACTAGAAAGAAAAAATTTCCTCTGAGATCTAATTATCTTTAGACGCACCCTTTCATGGGAAATAGTGCAAATGCCAAGAAGTAGATAATTTAAAATTGGCCTGACCACCTAGTGAAGACTTTTCACTTGAAGGGCCTGTGCTAAAAATGGTTTTCAAAGACCTGGGCCTCGTTAGAAAAAGAAACCAATGGGTATGTGTGTGTAAATACTACATATTTACATATATAATATAAATATGTAGTATATATGTCTATATGAATTTATATATGTAATTTTTGCTGGGAAAATTTTGCAAATAAGAAAGTCTTCTAGAAATTTCTTTGAATAGTAGTGAACTTTTGGTTTCTAAAACACTTTATTGAGATATAATTCACAGAGCATATATTTCATTCATTCAGAGTGCTCGGTTCAGTGATTTTTTAGCATATTCACCGAGTTGTACAACTATCACCATAATCGAATTGAGAATATTTTTCTACCCCCTGAAAGAAACCCATTCTCCATCCCTCACCCAAACCCTAAACTGTTCCTACTTTCTGTCCCTGTTTCTTTCCTAATTCCCAACATTTTATATTCAAGTTGACTGTTGAACAACTCAGGGCTTAGGGCTCCCAAACACCAGCACAGAAGAAAACCTGTGCTTACTTCTCTAGAACTTGATTGTCTCTTGGCATCCACAAGGGATGGGTTCCAGGACACCCCCAGGGACACCAAAATGGCTCAAGTCCCCTGTATAAAAAAGGCACAGATCAATACATAACTCGGCCCTCTGCATCTATGACTCTACATTGCCAATGGAAACAGTATAAGTATTTATTGGAAATCGCATATAAGTGGATTCACACAGTCCAAATCTGTGTTGTTCAAGAGTCAACTTCAAATGGAATGACATTATATGTGATCCTTTGTGACTGGCTTTTTCCACTTAGTATAATGTTTCCAGGGCTCACTTATGATTTAGCTTGGATCACTGCTCCGTTCTCTTCCAACACTGAGTACTAGTTCAGTGTATGCATACGCCACATTTTGTTTATCCAGTCATCAGTCGTAATGTACAACATACATTCAACTTAAGAAATACTCTAAAAATAACAGAGCCAGTGTTGTTGTAGAGCCTGCTATTGATCATTAATATTAATTCTTACAGTGGATGTAAGAATAAATTACCTGCTAGATTATAAGAAAGGGGATATATTTTAATATAAGTCTGTTATGCACCACAGCACTTTCTATTTTCTTAGTACTTCAGCCACATTCTAGGGCACCCAGGATCATCTCCACTTTGCAAATGATAAAACTAATATGTAAAACTGCTCTTTAGTGCTCAAGTCACATGAGTTATTAATGGTAGAATTTCCTTGCAATTCAATCATTTGATTTTTTTTTTAGTTCTTCATATCTGGGTTCTCATCTCAATTCTGTCACTTAAATGTGTGTGACTTGGCTGAGATACTTAATCTTTCCAAGCATCATTTTTCTTATATTTCTATGGCATTGATACTAATAGTACTTCACATATAAGATTATTATTAGATACAAATGGAACAGTTCATGTAAAATTATGTAAATTCTATATGCATAAAAGTGTGCAATAGAGATTAGTGGTTGTAGTAGCAATGGTGCCATAAATGATATTTATGTAGGTAATAATAACTGAAATCAAAACCTTAATTCTGTAACTAATCCAGACTACATTTATGTAATTGGCTACTTTTGTCTACCATGTGTGTATAATTTGACACCAACTCTTTGGCCAAATATAATCCAAATACCAGGATTTGTTTACATAAATGAAATCAAACACATAGTATGTATAGCAAGTGGCCAAAACTAAGTTCCCAAACAAATGAGAAGCTGTATCCTGGTTTATACTAGTATACCCAGCTAAAATATTAATTTATATAACAATTTTCATCTTTAAAATATCATTTTTTGTTTTTTATTGTTGTTCAGTTACAGTTGTCCCTGTTTTTCTCCCCATTGCTCACTCCTGCTTGGTCCAAACCTCACTCCTAAAGACAGTCCCCTCTTCATTGTCCTTGCCTGCAGGTCCTTTATACATATGCCCCTTCTTTCCCCAGTTGTACCTCTCCCCCACCCACTCTGGTCCCTTTCAGTTTATTCTTTGTTTCTCTGTCTCTGGTTCTTTTTTGCTCATTTGTCTGTTTTGTTGATTAGGTTCTACTTATAGGTTAAGATCATATGGTATTTGTCTTTCACCACATGGCTTATTTCACTTAGCATAATCCTCTCCAGTTCTATCTATGCTGCCACCAAGGGTAGGAGTTCCTTCTTTCTTTACTGAGTAGCATTCCATTGTATAAATGTACCACAGTTTTCTGATCCATTCATTTACTGATGGGCACTTAAGTTGTTTCCAGTACTTGGCTATTGTTAATAATGCTTCTGTGAACATAGGGGTACATAGGTTCTTCTGAATTGGTGTTTCAGGATTCTTGGGGTATAACCCCAGCAGTGAAATTGCTGGGTCAAAAGGCAGTTCCATTTTTTATTTTTTTGAGAAAATTCCGTACTGTTTTCCACAGTGGCTGCACCAGTCTGCATTGCCAGCAACAGTGCACTAGTTTCCTTTTCTTTACAACTTAGCCAGCACTTGTTTGTTGCTTCTTTTATGTTCAACATTCTGACTGGTGTGAAGTGGTATCTCATTGTACTTTTAATTAGCATCTCTCTGATGACCAGTGATGCCGAGCATCCTTTCATGTGTCTCTGGGCCCTCTGTATGTCCTCTTTGGAGAAGTGTCTGTTCAGGTCCTTTGCCCATTTTTTAATTGGATTGTTTGTCTTCCTGGAGTGGAGTCCTTTATATACTTTGGAGATCAGACCCTTTCAAAAGTTGGTGTTTTCACAGCACGCCATAGTCAGTGGTCTAACTTATCTGAGTTCATTGACATAAACAACTTGGAAAGCTTGAAGGACTAACAAACAAAATCAATATCTACACTTGAATTAGAAAGCACTCTTTTGTATCTCTTAGCTCCGTTATGTGTGTGTGGGTGTGAGGTATTTCTTATATATTTTTCTTTTAAATGAATACATTTATTATTAAAGGAAATTTGAAAAATTAAAAGAAGACATATTCATGGACAGTACTATCACTGAAAACCAGCTTATTTATTTCCTTTTAAGTTTTAATAGCAGATTATTGGGTTATATCTTCTCTACAATTTTGAATATAGCTTTTTAAAATTAACTTCATGGTATCAGCACTTTATGTTTCTGTGGTCTTCACTGACATAAGGTTAAAGGCTGGTTGTTGGGATTTGCTCTTCCACGATGGATTTCCCTTGTATGGCTTTAGGTTCACTTTAATGGTTTGGACGTTAGAAGCAGCATAACTGATAATTAGAAATTTGAAATTGGCAAAAAACATGTGTTGTGAAGCATTTCACATCATATTAGCTTCTTCCCCCTCACATTCAGATTGTATTATTTTCTAAGCACAGTGGAAATCAGAATTATTTATCTCCAGGAAAAATGACCCAATCACTGCTGCTAGGATTAAGAAAGCCTAATTTCATGTGACAAAGCTGTTGAACTGCTTTCAGTTCTAAGGGGGGAAAAGGAAGAAGAAGAAAAGCACTATTGATTTTTGTAGCCGTTTCTTTGAAATGCCATTTTGAAAGTATAATGCACGTGATGTTACACAAATAATAGAGCATATAGCTGCTCTTGTCTTCCATCCACAAAGCCAAGATATGTAAAGTTAATCTTTTCATCCTAAGAATATGGACTTAGAAAACATTTTGACATCTTTTGTGCATTAGAAATGGAATCTCTGTGATGTCTAGGGTAGAAACGCAGGTCTGACTACACCTGTGTGCCAATAGACAGTATTCGACAAGAAGGTAACAATTAACCTACTGCACAGAATAATCCCTAGAAAAATTAGTATAAAGAAATATCAAAAGATATGGGGGTCAAGAAGTAAAAACAAAGAAATTGTCAAAGTTAACATCAGAACTCATTACTATCTTACTGCAACACTATGCTCTTAACCATTATAGTATACTAAACTTTATCAAGCTATTTCTCAAAACTTCCATGCCATAAATGATATATGTATTATTTATACATTCTTTTCTCTCATGGATTGGCATGTATGGTTAATAGGAACTACATACAAGTCCAATTTAAAAACATATATTATGCCCTTCTCATAAAAGTGAATGAAAAATAATTTGCAATCATAGTTATTATAATATATATGTGTATATATATAGTATGTTAATATTCAGGCATAATACAAGACTCAATTAAGTAGTCATTTGCTTGTACCTTTACAGAGAATCACTGTGAATATTGCAGGCACCAATACAGTTTAATATGTTAAATTAGTAACTCAATTACCATGTGTATGGTTGCAGGCAATGATCTAATTTTCTGATATAGTGAACAAATCTCCATAAAGAACAGAAAAACAGAAAACAATACTAATAACAACAATATACATTTCTCTTAATTTATAGCATAGGAGAATTCCGGGAAAATCTAATATAAGTAAACCCCATATAAAAAAATCTTTGTGTTTATATGTGAAACAGACCCATGTTCCAGAGTCAGGTCATGTAAAATGGATGTTTGCCTGCATGAATATCCACAGGAACAGTCACAATATGTAGGATGTAGGACAATTTGTGCATGGTGGGGGTGGTGGGGAGGCGGTTAAAACCTTGATAAGCACTGAATTAGATTTAGGGTACTTGGGTCTACCTATTACATTTCAGTATAACCTCCTATTGCCATAACTTTACAAAACTGTTCAACACTTTCAGCAGTGCCCAACGGACTGGTGGCATCCTCACAAAATCTACTTACGTGTCCTGTGCCATAAAGTTTTTGCTCACTGTTATAACCCAGCACTTACCACTGTGCCTGGCACATAACAGGAATTTAGTAAATAGTTCTTTAGTGAACTAACATAAGGTGTTCTTTTTTTACTTAACAGAGCATTTTACAACTTCTCCATGATAACTTACAAATTTACATATCCAATCCTGACCCTCTTCTAAACTCTAAAAAATTATGTATTAATTAAACAATGGAATTTGAACATTAGAGTTATACTATAAAGAGAAATTATTGACTGGTCTAAAAGTATCTGAACCCTTCAAACACAGACCATGGTAAAAATGAAGTTAAGATACATCCAAGAACATGAAGACCCGTGTCAAAAAATATAGAGCCGTTCGATTGTTCGTTTTTCAGAGTTTGTGTTTCCCGCATTACATTGTTAAGAAAAGTTAGGACAATTTAACTTTTTGCTGCTACCTTTGTAAAACTTGAGAAAAGTTGCTATTCCTCTTTGACTTCAGTCTAAGGATACGGAGTTTCCCATCTTTGACCCTGAGAACTCAATTATTAGTTTAATTCCGTTATCAGAAGGCTTGACAATAGGTTTGTTAGCTCTTCGCCTGCACTGTGACCTTGGTTCCTCAGGCTCTTCATAATTTTGTGCCCATTGTACCCTCCCAGGCTCCAGATCTTTCTTGCCATTCTCTGGAATGCCCTCTCTGGGACCTTCAATTCCTTCTTCCATCGACATCCAGTCATTTTTCAATCTCTTCATTCTGTTTATTCTTTCCAATCCATTGCCAGATTGTTGAGTGTTGCCACAGGGTTTAAAAATACCAACTGACAGGAAGACCATAGTGATTGATTATATATTAAATTCACACTTTTTCACATCCCATGAATTTTCAACACCTTCCTCTTCTCGCTCACTTGCTACCAAAGACAGTGTGTTTAGCTTTACTCACAAGACTGAAGCTTGGTCTGTGTTCCCTAATCTTTCCCCACATCTGTCTATCATTACATACACTTGGTCTATTTAAAACATCTGCTTTATATTTATCAGCTCCTCAATATGTGCTCTTTATCCTGTAAATATATTAAGTAGGCTAAACATGTGAGATAGAATAACAGAGGTGACAACAGTTCCTGAAAAGAGACTCAAATCATAGCTTTTACTTCCCCTTTTTGCCTCTGTAAACTCATTATGTTATCAGTGGACAACTTCGATGCTAACTTCTTTTTTAGTCATTCCCGTATTCATTTTCAGTTGATCTCTCCATCCTTGCATTTACTGTGCCCTTTTGTGTCTACTGTCTACCATAGCACACTAGATATAGTAGCTGTCTATGAGCATGGCTCTTCTTTAATTTTTGTCTTCAAGACTGAAAAATAGGAAGCATGGTACCTTGCACAGAGGAAATATTCAGTAATTATTTATTGAATAAAAGTAGACTTGTTGGTCTCAACAATCATGAGGCAGGGCTACAATTTAAGAAAAATAAATAAATATAAGTAGCGAAGAGGCGAACTACAAAAACAATGGACTAAGAATTCTAAATGAGTCACCTTAGGAACACATGGTCCAAATTCTGTTCAAGTCCTTAGCTGACCACGGCCTCCATCAAAGTCCCCGCTGCAATCTCATGAGACTGTGCTAGAACTTCTCTGTTAGGCTGTTTCTGAATTGCCAGCCTACCAAAATAGGGTGGATAATACATGTTTAGTGTAGTTTTAAAGCATTTAGGTTTGTGGTAATTTATACAGCAACAGGTAGCTAAAACACTCTCCTTTCCTAATGAATCTAGTTAAATGAGACATGCAGGATCTTCTGTAAATGCAGAAGATATAAATTGTGAGAAGAAAATGCTGACTAAATAAATTTCAGACAAACAACTGTGCTAGTTTCTCTAGTTATATCGATGTAAAGCTTCACTGGACCCTTGCCCTCTAGGGACACTTGATATAATCTTTGCATGTAGGAACTCATTTAGAATATCTTCCACTGAATTCTCACAATAGCGTTGTCTCTGTCATTTGTTTTGTGAACATCATTAACCATCGAACATTGTAGTTTAATGGACTTTTTACTACCCCAGGTGATTCTATTATATAGTCCGGGTTGAGCATCACTGAACTAGCTTGTGATTGTTTTTTTACGCTTCTCATTAGATTTCAACTTATTTCATAGCAGTGAACATGCTTTAATCTCTTTACATAGCATTTAGCACAGTGCCTTGGGTGGAGCGGAAAACAACCATTTCCTGATTTAGTATAGCACAATACATCTTGGAAACAATGCTTGACAGGACATTAAAATATTGGTCTCAGAAATTAGTTTATGAGCATTAGAAATAGGTATAAAAGCAGAGAAGGCCTAATGAATAGAGAGGACTAGGAAAAAGGAAGGAAGTTTTTCAAAGTGGTACATTCAAGAAAGAAATGGAAAAAAAAGAGAAGAGAGGAGGTAAGACATCGCTATCCTAATATAAGTTTTATAATCCCCAGAACATTCTTAAAAATGATTTTAAATTTAGTGTTCTAAAGTTGCTCTTATTTTTGAAAACCATAACTTAGTATACCAGGAGTCTCTCTCACTCACAGTATCTACGTTATATCTACTTCTTATAAAAATGGTCTAGAGGAAACCAAATAATAGTCTTCCCAATTGCTATGAAACATTTGATATATTGGTTGTTTTTGACATTAATGTTAGCTAGTGACAGAAAAAAGCTATGAGATTTTTGGAGGGTTATAGCGATGAGAGCCTGTTGAGCTTGCTCCATTTACACCCAATAAATTGTGTGTCGCTCTCTGCAGGCTTGTCACAGTTCTTGCCAAAACGTTGGTTACTTTATGTTATTGTGAGAAAAGTTCAGATCCACAGTTAGGATTTTCTCTTTCTTGTTTCCAGTCAAGACTAGTCTCTCTGTCCGAATATTGATGGCTTAGAAGACTGTATTTCTCAATAGAAAAATTAACGAGGCAGATTCATTACGATAGCAGACAGCAGATAAAACAGTTAAAGCAACAGAAACAATGTTAGGTTTACAAGCAGTTATTTTAGCTAAGATTAAGAGTTCATCTTGATTCCCAAGAAATAATGCTGGTAGGTAGCACATGACCTGATATACTTTTATGGGCTGTTAAGTATTACAGACATTTTCCAGTAGGTATTGTTTATTGATGCATATTTCCACTGCTAAATCAAAATATTTATAACAATAGGTAATGAGTAGATTGTCCTTAATAAGCTACAGAGGAATAACAAGGAAAAAATAAAAGGATTATTAGCTGAGTCCAGCAGTATAGTAACTGCCTCCTAATGGCTTCTTCCCTACTCTACTTTCTTATTGCAGACATTATGAATCATAATAGAAGGCTGTAGGAATGTTAGAAAAACTTGTCCAGAAACAGTAATAAAATTACAGTATTCTAATGACTGATTTTCTGGGATGAACTTTCCACTTTTGTGTTATGAGATTGTCCAGCCCAAGATAATAAATTGTATTTAGTGCAATCTGCCAGGGAAAAATATCTCTATTTAGGAAAAGAGAATTAGGCCATCCTGTGTCACTCAGCTGGTTAGTGTTCAAGTTCCTATACCTCAAAGTGAGATCATAAATTAATGAAATGTGATTGTTTGCTCTGTTGCCATTCTGGAAAGGAAGTCATAGAAAATCCTTCATTAAAATAGTATTAAGAGTTCAGCTTGCACTAGAAAATTTACATAGACACTAATACTATTTTTTTACTTGTTAATATCAGACAGTATGTCTGTGAGGAAGACAGACCAAAAGAGAAAGATCTCTTACTTAGGCACATATGTACTTCCTCTGATGTATTTTTAAATGTTCCTTTGTAAACCATAAGCTTTTAGCATTCTTGAATGCAACTCGCTTTTTCTTTTTAGTTTCAAAAGAGAATATATTTCTTTGGGAGCAAGTGACTAAAGTGAAGTTAGCCTGGCTTCAACATGTGATTTCTAAAATGCTAGTTTAAAAGAAAAGTCTTTGCAGAAATCCTTAGACTGAAGTCATTGTTATGAAGTCTGGAGCCAGTGATGGGTATGTGAACCTTTGGATTCAATCTCTCCAAACATATTTCTGATTAGAAGGAATTTTGTTTTGTTTTCTCCGACTTAGGGGAAATAGTGTTGTCCTCTAAATGTAAGTCTGTGTGAAAGGGTGCATTCAGGTGACCAGTGCTAATTGGAAGCTCTATGAACCATTACCAAAGAAGCACACAAAAGAGTGATCGTTCTATCTAATCGGGTCCTCAGCTCTGGGCATTCTTAGCTCTGCTTTCTGATAACACGGCAGCCACTCAGTCCTTGGGCAGCTGCTCGGGAGTTTTGGCTCTACCTCCGCAGCTCCAGGGACAAAGGACAGACATTTTTTTGAGATATACCTATGCCCTAAAATTTACAGTATGTATATGGAAAGTCCTCTCAGAGGTCACATACTGTAAGCTTTAGAGCATAGGCATATATGTATATATAGCAAACCATGTACCCAAGTGCATTCTTCAGAATGGTTGGCTCATTCAATATAACTATGAAGAATTTTCAAAGCACATGAGACCATGTAGAATTTGAACCTTAGACCTCACACAAAGCAAACATATTAGCATAATCCATAGTGGTGGTGGTGTTTTTTTTTTTAAATATCGCTGTACCTTAATGACATCCTGAATAATAAAGGGCTGCTCCTGTCATTTCTTCAGCTACCTAGAGTGTGGTCCTGCTCAAATCTGGGCAGCAAAATAAATGGGTTAAAAACATGCCTGTATACATTTTAAACATCATCAGATTGCCTTTAGAAAAACATAGTTCCTTCTAAAGAACTGTTCTTTTAAAAAAATAGGCTATGAATAACGAGGGGTTAGAAGGAATGAAAAGGGACAGCAGAGGCTGGGAAATACAGAGGAGGGTCTGGGAAAGTGCGTGAAGCAGCAGGAAGACGACTGGCGTGTGACGTTAGAGCAGTGCTCCTCTCCCGCACGTGCCTTGGCCCAGCTGTGTGACTTTGGGGACCTCATTCTATAGAATGTGTGGACTGGATTAGATAATTGCAATGGTCCATCCTTTTCTAATAACCTAAGATTTCATATGAATAAGAGTACCAGCTTATGGTTTCTTTATTCTTTTGAGTCTTTCTAAAAACCTCAGGAAATCTACAGACACCATATTTTAAATTGCTGTTTGGTGATGGCAGTGTCCTATGGATGATCCGAGGACTTGGAGTTTATTCAGACTGTGTTTCTGAGGGTTCATGTGAACAGTGGCATCGGAAGGATAGGAAATTTACCATAGAATTAAGGGGAATAAATTATCTTCAACCTTCTAGTGCAGCTGGGTAAAAACTGTAGGAAGAAAAGGTTTGGCTTATAACCAATTAGTATTTCTTTTCCACTGAATAGGTAACAAATATGTGTGGAAAAAATAACTTTTATATATTTTATTATTTGCTTCAAAATGGTATGATTAAGGGATCTATGCTTCTCATTTGTTTCATTAGATACTTTTTTAAACAAAGTTGAATTTTATATTCTTTCACTTGGAATGCAAAAAATGCGAAGTGTAGTTTTGTGATTAGACTTTCAATAAGACATTTAAAGTATCTTCATCTTTTTATGTTGTAGTCCACAAGCTAGTGAGCGGTTTGGTAGGGTGGTGAGCAGCTGTGATAGCAGCATGTCTCTTCATTTATTGATGAAAATCCCAGGGGCGAATCGTGTCTGGAAGAGAAATAGCTCAAATCACATCTATGTTGGTTGGGATAAAATATGCAAGGCGTAAAAAAGCTTACAAGTAAGAATGAAGATACTGCATGTCTTTGGCACCATCTTTAGAAAGAAGTCATCGAGGACTGAAATAGGAGGTTTGGAGATGAGTGAAAAAGTGAAACTTTTAAAAGCACCACACCAGCAAAGATAGTAATATGATAGGGGAAAGGTTCAGTCTCTTTAACCTAGACATCAAATACGTCACTCCCTTTTACGAGTTAAAAGATAATTCGGATTCATCAACTTTTGAGCTAGAAACTGTCCTACAGACTGTTTAATGTAACTTTTGCATTTTTGGATGAGGTAACTGAGTCCAAAAAAACTGCCTGATGAAGTGCCCATAATCAGTGGATGAGTTAAGACAGGTAAGAACAAGTCCCTAGGCAGAACTTCAGGTTGCCAGTCAAGTAAGCATCCACTATGTTTTCAAAAACCTTTTCTCGTATAAAAATAGAGTGAAAAGATATTTTTGCTGTTGTTCTCCTTCGAGAACAAAGATTAGTTATTTGACCTCAAGAATTTTTTCTCTTTGAAATTGTATTCATCAGGTGAAGTAAATTTTATGAGAGAAAGTCTAGTAGGAAAAAGGTACCTGTTATTTTAACACTTGATAAAATATTTTATTTTACTTTTAATTATACTTTATTGATTATGCTATTACAGTTGTCTTGGCTTTTCCTCCTTTGTCCCACTGCACCTTCTCCAATCTGGCAACCATCAAAATGCTCTCTGTACCCATGGTTCTGTCTCTGTTCTTCTTGTTTGCTTAGTTTGTTTTTTAGATTCAATTGTTGATAGATTTTTATTTTTTTGCCATTTATTGTTCATAGATTTGATCTTCTTCTTTTTCTTAAATGAACCCCTTTAACATTTCATATAAGAATGGTTTGGTGACAATAAATTCCTTTACTTTTCTCTTGATTGGGAAGTTCTGTATCTGCCCTTCAATTCTAAATGATAGCTTTGCTGAGTAGCTTGGCTGTAGGTCCCTGCTTTTTATGATTTTGAATATTTCTTTCCAACCCTTACTAGCCTGAAAAGTTTCTGTTGAGAAATCAGCTGAAAGTCTATGGGAACACCCCTGTAGGTAAATAACTTCTTTTCTCTCACTACTTTTAAGATTCTCTCTTTATTTTTAACCTTTGGCATTTTAATTGTGACATGTCTTGGAGTGGGCCTCTTTGCATCCATCTTATTTGAGGCTCTCTACGCTTCTTGGACTTGTGTGTCTATTCCCTTCACCAAATTAGCAAACTTTTCTTTCATTATTTGTGTTAAATAGATTTCCAATTTCTTGCTCTTCCTCTTCTCCTTCTGTTACCCCTATTATGAGAATGTTGGATTGCTTGAAGTTGTCCCAGAGGCTGCTTATACTATCTTCATTTTTTGGATTATTTTTAATTCTTATTCTGATTCGTTGTTTTTAGCTTCCTTATATTCCGAATCATTGATTTGATTCTTGGCTTCATCCACCGTACTGTTGTTTCCCTGTAAATTGTTCTTTATTTCAATTAGTGTATATTCATTTGTAACTATATCTTTTCTATGCTGTTGAGGTCCTCACTAAGTTCCTTGAGCAACCTTATAGCCAGTGTTTTGAACTCTGCATCTGATAGATTGTTTACCTCCATTTCATTTAGCTCTTTTTCTGGGGTTTTGATTTTTTCTTTAATTTGAGCCATGTTTCTTTATCTCCTCCTTTTGGCATCCTTCCTCTGTTAGTTTCTATGTATTAGATAGAGCTGCTTTGACTCTATGTCTTAGTAGCATGGCCTAATGTAGTAGGTGCCTGTAGAGTCCAGTGGCACAGCCTCCCTTATCACCCAAGCTGGGAACTGGAGGTGCACCCTTTGTGTGGGCTGAATACACCCTCTTTTTGTAGCTGAGCCTTGACTGTTGTTGGAATATCAATGGGAGGGATTTACCTAGTCCAATCAGCTGCAAGAATTGACTATGACCACTTACCACCAACCTCTGCTCCTTGTGTAGGAGCAGCTATGCAGGGGAAGGGTGGTGGTACTCCAGTATTGTCTTTAGCTGTCTACTGGTTGTGCTGGCTGGGATTTCTTGGGTGGTACAGGCCAAGGGCATCTCCCCACCTGTGTTTTTCCTGGGGGCACCCTCCCTGAGTTATAAAGCAATCTGAGGTGGCTGCTACTTTTGCTGGGCTTGGAGATTCCCAGGTAAAGCCAACCTGTAAATCTAGTTTGGTTGCTGCTAGTGTTGGGCCTGGGGCTCACCAAGTCCAGCTGTTGCTTGTTTGAGAAGACTTAGGAAGTTGTGCAGCATGAGCTAAGGTCAGCCATTCATATGGAAAAGCAGCTTCCGTGGGTCCATAAATTGGGTGGGGCAGAAACTTTGGGACTCTCCCTGGCAGGTCAAACAATGTTAGCCAGGTTAATAGAGTCTCAGATATGTCATCAGCTTGCCATCTCTGTGGGGAGAGAATTTAGAAAAGGGACAGTGGCCTCTGATCATCTTGATGCCAGACATTTCATTTTCTCCAAGTATGCCACTGGTGCCTTTCAAGCTGCTACCCTGGTGCTGGAGCTCAGAGGGGGTGAGTCTGAGTAGGTGAGTTATGTGTGGGTTCTTTAAGAGGAACTGCTTGGGGCTCCAGAAATTTTTTCCACTGACTCAATCTGTGCTGGTATTTGCAGCCAGAAGTTGTGGGAAATTATCTTCCTAGTACTGGAACCCTGGGATTGGTGTGGGGCTTGGATTTCTTGCTCCTGAGATATTCCTCCTGAATTTTTATCTACCACCTGTGGGTTTGGGACCAGCCCATTCTACGTGTGGGACCAGCCAGATCCAACTCTGGGCACCTCCTACCAGTCTAGATGGATATAGTTTGTTTAACTCTGTAGTTTTCAAATTTCCATTCAGCTTGATTTCTGATGGTTCTGAGTGATGGTTGTTCCATATTTTAGTTGTAATTTTGATGCGGTTGTGCAAAGGGGTAAGTCATGCCTGCCTACAGTGCCATCCTGACTAGAAGTCTAGCTCAGTGGATAAAGTATTTTAAAATACAGAAATGGGATGATAAAAAACAATATTAAACAATTTATTGTCAGTTGAGGGGATAAAGGTACACATTATATATGAAGGTTTTATGTATGCATATAACTATATGCATTTTACTATATATTGTATTATCTCACTTTCATATTGGTTGTACCAATATCAAATGTATTTGTGTTCTTCAATTATGAAAATGGTTCACTGCAAAAGAAACCATGAAACATCATTGAATCTAAAGTCATAAAATATGGCCTTCACATCAAATGATAATCCAAACTTAACTAAAATTTGACAAGATACGAACATTTGTTCTTTGACATACCACTTATTATGGTGTTATGAAATTTCTCTGGAATTCTGATAACAATGTTTTAGCATGCTATAACAAACTCATCTTCAGGAATTTTCTCAGTCACAGAAATTAGAATATGTGAGTGACTACACAGAGTGATCCTACTAGAAACACAGATACACTCATCATAAGAAGTAGTGTCTAAGGAATCAACTCCAGTCAGTATCCTGATATTATATTCTGCTTTTACATTCCCTTCCACTGGCTCTAGAATCAGAATGGAAACCATGCTAATACTACCTTTTAAATCATTAATATTATTAGTCATCCTAATATTAAGAGAAATTTGGATCATTGTACTATTCTATCATCAGGTAATATTTCTGTCTTTTCTATAAAATAATCACTACAGGCACAGTTATTGCCAGTTTTTCAGTCTAAACAAGATAAGAAGCAATTGTGGAAACGCCTGGCTGGGAAGGGGAAGGGGCTAAGACTCAAAAGTAATGCTACTAGAAAAGGCTTTCTCTGTAAAATTACCTTTTCTCCTTTTCCATGATGTATAAGTTTATAAATATTTTGAAGAGCCTATTTTTTCTTACTATCTAAACACAGCACTACTAATAGGAGATTTTTTAAAAGTAATATTAAAATGTGCAGAATAAAAGACCAGCAGCCTATAAAATGGAAATGGCCATTGAAGTTTAGCACAAAATGCAAAATCGCTATTGAAATACTGCAGTTTATGTTATGTGCAAAGATCATGCATAATGCAACGGGGAAAAGGGAGCAGCCGGATCACACACAATCATTTAAACTTGACTCTATGGACATGAAGAATTGATCTTTGAAGTAATCTCTGATGAGCTGTGGTTGGGTCCAAGTAGTTTCTCCAGGGGAATGTGTTTAGTTCTCATCTTGCATCCTCTGCATATTTATAGGATACAGAGTAAGAAAGATTTTAATTATGCATGGACTGAACTTCAGGATATATTTGAGGTTTTAACTGTTCAGGTGAAAAACTACTTCCACAGATTATCTAGTTGCTCTCTCAATACCCACAGAAAATGGCCCTGAGTAAACTGTTCATCTACAGAGCCAATACTAATTGAATGATGGTTTTGTTCTCCCCCCAAATGGCCTCAGATTGATGATGGAGTGAAATTTTATAGCTTCAACTCTGTCAATTGAAGTTGCTTTCAGGAAGTGTAAGAATACTTAAAGTTAATTGTTGTCCTTTATTGAACAGAAAAAGAAAAATGGTAGATCACTCATATAAATCTCTCTAAATCAGGCTAGTCTATGGGGGTCCCCTGCAGATAGCCATCATTAAATGAACTTCTAATTCATCTTGAATTCTTATAAAAATATTTTAGAAAGGCTCATTGCCATGGAAATCACATAATTAAAATTGCTCAACTCAGTAAAGTAAAAGTCAGAGAGGTTAAGTGACTTATCTAATGTCTTAGAGCAGAACTGAGACTCAAATTCAAGTCTTTAAACTTTAAAACATTTTCTCTCGAAAATGCATGTATTTATAATGCTACTTCATGTATGAATTGTGGCACTTAATGTTATTTTAAAGTTGGGAGCTAGGAGAGTAAAGAAGTTGAAGTAAGTTCTTGAACTTATAATAAAATTTAAGGAAAATTTATAGATCACCCATGGTGTAAGAGTAGATAGAAATTATGCATTTGTATTCTTTAGTTTATGTATAATAGCCTTTGTAGTAAGTTCACATTAGGGAGAAACGATGATTAATTCATCAGTAGAAGGCCCTTACGAGATAACTGGAGTCATCTATTAGCTTCTGGAAAAGTAGTGAACTATCATAGCTCTCAAGATGGGTATCCTTGGGAACACAAAATTCAGATGAAAATTAGTCCTAAATCAGGTCACATTTGGATAAATTTCTGTAATGTCCACTCACCACTACATAATTGAATTCAGACTACTGTGTTCCAAGTGCAGTTTCTCAGGATGCTGATGTGTGAATGGCATAGCCAAGTAAATTGAGGAGTAAGTCACTTCACCCATAGGTTTGTTGTTAAGGCAAAAGAAGTTAAAGTCCATCACAGATAGATAGTAATCACTGCTTGAGTATAAACAGTTACTAATAATATTACTCACATTGTAGAACTCACATTTGTTTTCTCGAAGTGGTTAGTACAACCACTTTGAAATTGCCTAACTTTTTTTTTTTCAAAATAAAGAGCATATGTGCTTGAGTAACATTTGTGGTCACAGAATGATAATAGATGTAAAATATTAAACAAATATTATACCAGTAATTGAGCCCATTGTTGCTTGATATATAAAGGTTAAGTTCTAATTTAAAAGAAAATTAGATATTAGTAGTTTCTTAAATTGCAAGCTTTACTCATGGCAATAGCAGCAGATGCACTGACTTCATAATTTTTATATATTCCCATTGGGGGCAGAGGAGGCAAAGCTCTAGCTGGGGCTGTATATGACATTGATGGGCCACAGTTCATGGATATCACTGAAAATTGTGGTGAAGCAAGAAATGGGAAGAAATGGTAAATGGCGTAGCAGTTGCACCCTAGCTTTGCTCGGTAGGTAAAGGAAGAAGAAATCATAACATGTAAGTGGGGCAGTAGTGGAATGGGCACAACCTCCAAATATTTTATAGAAAGCTCAGTTTCATAAATTTAGAGAAACTCAGATGCTGAAACTTTCATTATTGTAGTTTTGGTTTGGAAGCAGTGTGTTTAATCATTGTTATACAACCAGTACTGTTAATAACAGACATAGGAAGAAACTTCAACTATGGAAATATTTTTATAAAAGCAAATATGTTAATTCATTAGATTAAGTACAACTGAGCAAGAAAAAGAAAGTAATATTCCTGTATAAGAACATTGACCCTGTAACGAAAGGAAAATAAGATTTTTCTACAAGAGTAGTTATCTTGTCAGACTGAGTCCAAATCCCTTTTAAAGCATTTTAAGAATAATGTTCCAAATAATATCTTAAAATGTCCCTTTTAAAATAGGTGGAACCTAATCAACAAAACAAACAAGTAAGAAAAATAGAACCAGAGACATGGAAATAAAGAACAAACTGACAGTGACCAGAACGGGGTGGGGTGGCAGATAATGGAGGAAAGAAAGGGAAGGGTCAAGTCAAGGAGCATGTATAAAGGGCCCACAGACAAAGACAACAGGGTGGGGTGGGGATTGAATGTGGGAGGTGGAGACTGGGTGGTGCAGGGGAGATTAATGGAGGAAAAATGGGGACAACTGTAATTAAACAATATTTTTAAATAATTACTTTTAGTATATAATAAGCATATAATCTTCCAAATTTTTATGCCTGATGCATATATATATACATATACATTGTTTTGTAAATAATAAGATTATATTATATAAACTATTTTGTAACCTTTGATGTCAGTTACTAACAGTTCAGGAATATAGTCCCCTATTATTAAATTGTATACTATTATCATCATTCTAAATTGCTGTATAGTATTTTATTGAATGTATATTCACTAATTTATTTAATCAAATGGTTTTCAGGATGCAGCTGAAAAAAAATATAATCATAGCAAAGTCACATTACAGTCTATAGTCAGTATTTTAAAAACTACATTTCATGCTTCAAAGGCAATTATAATATAATAATCAACTTTTAAAAAGCTTTTTTCTACAGCAGATTCCTTATTACACTGAATAATCCAACCTAGTCTGATATGTAAGTGAATTAAATTAAGTACTGAAATTAAGAGTAAGGTATTTAAAACTTTTTCTTTGATAGAGACATAATTTTTACAGCTACAAATTGAGCCACTAAATAGGATATATAACATTTTTAGATCTTAGAAATCAAGTCCCATTTTAGGTAAAATTCTATTTTAGAATGTTGTTTTTTTCAAACTTTATTGAAGCATGGTCTATCTTCTGAAACATCTTTATACAGCATGGGAGGAATCAGTTCTGTATACTTCAGATAAAATCTGCTATCAATGTTTTCCTTTTAGAGTGTTATGTATTTGAAAAAATAAACATTGGTTTGTTTAAACATCCATACCATGCCAAAATAAAAAGGAACAAACTTCTACTACACATAACAGTTTAGATGGTTTTCAAGGGAACTACACTGAGTGAAAAAAGCCCATCTCAGAGTGTTTCATATGGTATGATTCCATTTATATGACATTCTCGAAATGACAAAATCATAGAGAGGAAGAAGCGATTAGTGGTTTTCCAGGGATTAGGGCTGGAGTGGTAGGGAGAAGGGTCCATGTGTCTTTAAAAAGAGGTAGCAAAAAAGGAGCCTTATGTTGATGGTGATGGAGTAGTCTGTATCTTGATGTGGTGGTAGTTACATGTATGTACACATGTGGTAAAATTGCAGAGAATTATATACACACACATACAAATGAGTGCATGGAAAGCTGGTAAAATTAGAATAAGCCCTGTGGATTGTTCCAATGTCAGTTCCCTCATTTGATGTTGTGCTATAGTTATGCAGAGTTTTGTCATTGAAACAAGTTGGGTAAAAGGTACATGGGACCTCCTGGTACAATTTTGCAACTTCCTGTAAATTTATATTTGAAAAGAAAAATTAAAGTAACTAAAGGAAATGTTTTAAAATTTAGAAGATTGTTAAGAGTATTTGATATGAGGGTTTGCAATAGTTTGAAATGAGAGACATCAACCAATAGAAAATGATGTATTTCTTTAAAAGGTACTATGCCGCCATCCATAGTGCCTTAGTTAATATTGAGAACTGCCTGTTGGTCCAACTTTAAACTATTTTTAGGACAATTGCCTACACACTTGAGATTAAAATTAACCATATATATTTTATGCAGAATTATCTTTGAAATTAGAGTATTTCCATGAAGATTCTCCGTATCCCTGAGGAAAATATGCTTAATGCTTAATGTGGCATTTTTAATTCATTAATGTCTTCTAATTGTATCTGTGCTTTTAAAAAGGGGTTAGTAAAAAGCTTTTAGTGATCTAAGTACATTCTTACTCTCTTTGGAGAATAAGTGTTAGTTAATTGCAAAAATTTTTATAATAACTGAAAATAATAACTTAAAATAGTTTCCATTTTTATTATCTTATTTTAGACTCTGGTCTTAGGAGTTGGGCAGAATGAGTATTTAGTGTTGTCATTTTATGAATTAGTACCCTGAAGTTAAAAAAATCCATTGTTAATCAATGACAGGATTAGAACTCACTTCTGATTTTTACAACTTTTCTGATATATTCCTGCTTCATTCAAGATTATGTATTTCACTTTACTTCAGTTTTTGAAACATGAAGTCAGCTAGAACACGATACCTGGGCCTCTTCCATGCACACACTGCATAGTATGAAGGGTCTCAGGGATGAGACTCAATCAAATTTCTAAAATCTACTGACAAACTAATTCTGTAACTTTGAGCACTTTCAGTGCTCTTGGAGTTCAGTTTCCTCATTTATAAAATGGTCACTAGACTCTACTTAAGCTTCTGTGCTGTTCTGATACTTTGTCAAATCTATATTCCTTTCATACTATGCTGAGCTTTAATCTCTTAAAAGCTTTGGGATGGCTTATTCCAGAAGACTTCACAATTGATCATTTAACAGCAAGCTGTTGTGATTTTTGAGCTGTATATTTACATATAATTGACATTATGCTAGCTAAGAATCACTTTCATTTAAATTCTACTTTACCTCTGTGTCTTAAGGAAAAAAAAAAGTATTTTACATGTTTGGTTTTAAACAACAAAATAGTACTAATAAATTTTTAATTAATCTTGGAATTTTTCCTACCCTAACACTTAAGATAAGAAATGAAACTCTTTGTGGAGAAGTTGAGAAGTTTATTTCAAGTACTAACCAGAATATATCTACAGTTTGACCTTGACTGCAGCCTTTTTCTTTTAATCAAAGTCAACTTGGTGGACGAATGGTCCAGACTTCCAGCTGACAGCTATGTCTCAGGCTGTTTAACGTTTATGGTCCCTGTGTTTCAGGTGTGATGTTTATTACCTCAGTCGTCTCATTTTGAAACATAGATTCAACCAATGAGTTTATGATCTTATGTTTTAAAACATGTTAAGACCTTACAATCTCTTTTTATTTTGTTCATTATTTTGTAGAATTTCTTCAAGGTCACAAACTGCATCTGATTTTTCTTTATACACAGAACATTCATCAAAAAACCTGGGAATATAGCAAGCAAACAATTGCATAAGGAATACATTTTGAATATATGTTTAAAATTTACAACTATTCTAAAAATTTGAGTTGAACCATTTTATAATTTTCCAATGCTTGTGTTTCTTAGGATTTAAAAACCGTGGATTGAGACATAGCTTATATCATCTCATCAAAATATATTAATATTAAATGCATATGAACTATGGTGGTTCAATGAAAATTCAGAACTACTCTTACACTCTTATTTCTTGAGCAAAATATGAATGATTGACTGCAAAGGAAATTTTTCTGAGTTTCTTACTGTCAAAACTACAAGGAGCATGGCCAAATCAATAATTCTTTAGTTTTTAAACTGTTTGAGACATTTGGAGATGAAAAGGTTATAGGAAAATCTACTCATCTGCCAGGACTGAGTAATACACAAATTGTTCCTGTCCTTCTTGGGTCTGAACCAGCACAAACAGAGGACTCTGAAGACATAACTTCTAAAAGAACACAATGAATTCACATTTGAAATCCTGAACATAACATTTCTTCCAAGTACTTTTAAGAGGTGATAGCCTTTAGAATCAGATCTCTTTGGCAATGTACAAGTATTAGGAAGCCCTTATTGAAATGTTGGCATGAAGAATTAGGACTTGCATTTATCCACTAATTTGGTAATGGGGTATAGCAAAGTAAAGAATTTCTTGTCAGTTGTGATCAGAATAATATTTATGGAAAGGGAAGTTATTAATATTACACATTTCTTCATGAGTGTTACAGCCATGTGAGCTATATTATTTTTCTTTATTCACATAGTGAAAAAGTCAGGTGTTTTGGCAGGCTGCTTCTATATATTTAGCTTAGATTATGGGTGTTTTTATCCATTATATTGGCATTGCCCAGGTTTACAAATCAACATATAGCTGTTTAAATATTTGTCAGAATTCTTCTGGAGAGGAACATATGTTGAGTCTCTTAAGCCAAAGTAATTTGGAGTTTAAGAGCAAGATCATTTTGGTTGCATGATGGTATACATATACCATGCATAATAAATGCTAGCTGTTATAAGAAACAGCTCAAAATCTCGTTGGCTTTATTTAATAAAGATATATTTCTGGCTCACAACATAATCAACCACCTTTTAATGCCAAGGTTGGTAGCTTTACCACATGAAGTAATTAAAGGACCCAGGCTCCTTCTATGTTGTGGCTCTCCCATCATTAAGCTATTGAAATGAATCCACTGCATTCAGATCTTCTGCATCCAAGTGTTAGACAAGGCAGGAAGGAGAGCACAGATGAAACACGCCTGCTTGTATGCATTTGCTCTGAAGCTGTCACATGTTATTTCTACTCATGTCATTGGGGAGAACTAGTGACATGGCCTCACTTACATAGAAATAGATAAGGAAATTCAATCTGACAGTGTTCCAGTAGAGAACATAGCACTGCCTCTGTCTGACATTCAGCAACTACAACAGAAATATGATAATAGCAATTAGAACCTGGGAATGGAACCCAGGAGTTATAGCTTCAGAGTCTGGGCTTTTGAATACCATTCCATACTACCTGTTCTTCTGGAGAAGAAATAAGGCATTAGTGATAAAAAATATATGCCATAACTGTTGAGAATAAGGTAGCAGATGCTCTCAATTCAATCTTTTTTGGGGGGTGGGGCTGGGGAGGGTTCTCTTTCTAAGAGATTTATGGGTAATACAGCATCATGAGCTGGCCAGTGATTGCTTCAGCTCTTGGACTCCCTACAGTTTTCCCTTTGACTTGACCTGAAACCTTTCACACATGCTCATTCTTCTCCAAGTCCACACTACCTGGGCATGCTTGTGATGGAGCGGAGAGGTAATCTATATAGGGCTAAACAACAATGGTCTAAGACCAGCTTGCCTTGATACAAGTCCCGTCTCTGCCACTTTCTAGTTGTGAGACCTTGGCCAACTACTTCATATCTGCATGCCTCAGTTCCATTGTTTGAAAAATGTAGGCAACAGGGATTCATATATCAAAGTTGTTAGAATTAAGTACATTAATACTTATAAAAGCATTAATGTATTTTGATGTATAATTATGTATATTAATGTATAATGTATCATGTATAGTCTATGTGATACGTAAGTGTTTTATTAAAGAGAGACAGACAGAAACTGAATGCTCTGAGATCTAGATTTTTAAGGTGTTGATTTTAAACTGTGTTTGTATTTTAATGAAAGTCACTATGATAGTGGAATATGTCTTCCTTAGATTTCTTCTTAGCTTTATTATTTGTCAAAAGTCTGTTTTATTGGAATGATATATTACAAGGAGGGGCAAACATAGATTTACAGTTGTGAGTGACATTCTTTTGAGTTAACAAAGTCATTGTAATAATCATAACCTGCATGTATTTTTCTATGTAACAACTGTAAGCCTACTTTTGCTCACCCCGGTATTTTAGCTACAAGGCCTATTTACATATATTTGACCTGCCCCTAGCCTTGTTGTCATATATTTAACGAGGTAAATAATAGTTTTTTCTGAAAATAATGTTACATGTTAGATGTTTCTTAAAGCAAATGGATATTAATACATACTCTTTCAGTGATTGAAAGGGTCCATTCAACAAAATACAGAATGTTGGTCCTTATTGCTGTTTCTGTTAGAGTCTTTAAAATTATTATTGAGAAATGAGTAATCTAAATATATTATTTGATATCATTTTTTTTGGAAACACCTTTAATTTCAGAAATTGATGGGGTAAAGTTTGGGATAAAACTATATTCAAGTTGTTAACATTTGTTAGATAATGAGATAGGAGCTTGTATAGAATATTGGCTAATGTACATTAAAGATTATTATTACCCAAAGAAACTTCCTGGGTAATAAGACTTTAAAGATTTATTTTTTATGACCCAGTTATAAAAGCAGTGTACATGGAAACAAACTCAGTGTAAGTGCTGACACAAACATAATTGCCTCAGTGCTGAAGAATTAGACCCAGCTGTTAAAATAGCGCTGCCTTACCTCACAGCCAGTGCCTGCCTGTAGCTCCCCACCAGAAGAACACTTCTGATAGCAATCAGGGTTTGGAAAGTTTATAAATGTGAAGCCATCTTTAGTCAAAATTCTTCAGATAAGCTCTTTCAACACAGAGTTTCTCAACCTTGTCACTATTGACATTATGGGCCAAACAATTCTTTGTTGTGGGGACCGTCCTGTCCACAGTGTTTGCCAGTGTCTCTGGTTCCCATGCAGGCAATGCCAGTGCCAGTTCCTGGCTGTGACAAGCAAAAACGTTTCTAGATACCACCAAGTGTCCCCTGGAGGTCAAGACACCCTAGGTGGGAAACACACCCTAAAAATGTTAGAACAAAAAGAATTTCACATTTTTCCATGTATTATTTTTTTTCAAAATGCAATTTAAAAATAATTAATTTTCAGTCTTTATTTTTGTCAAATGAAGTTTTTTTCTATGTACATATTTTCTTTCTCAAACAGAAGTTGGTTTTTCAAAGCACAATATCTCAAAAAACCTCTAACACTCACAAACAGCTGTCTTTTTGGCAGAAGAGTTGAGGTTTTGCTGACTTCTATTTCAGTTCTCGGTAATAAATTGACAGCTGCTAAATAGGAACCTTGTAATATAATAAACCTTTGCAATTAACATTCAAGCCTCAGTTGCCAACTTTTATTCTATTGTTTCATTTAAGGAGGAGCTGCTTCTAAAAAGTTTTCAGGGCTGTCCTAACAGAAAAGAAAACAATAGGTGATAGCTCGATTTCCTGTCTTTTCTTCTCTGCTCACATCTAACATCACATTTCAGAAAATCCTTAGCTCGAAATATCTTCTAGAATTGGTTGAAACATAAGTCATAGGACATTGCTGGTGATGTGTGTTCAGGGTAACTACACTTAATTGTAGATTTATACTCAGCACATTGCGAAAATCATATTTTAATGACCCTTGCCATAACAGCTTTACAGTGAGATCATTTAGATATTTTAACATCTAATGCTCTTGCTTGGGGAATAATAACCTATTTCTTTACTGAATTTTACTCCACAATGAATGATGTGGTGGGAATAGTCCTGGGATTTACTACTAAATTTCAACCTGTTCAAATAACTATGAAATATACAATAGTGTGGTTCTTTTTGGAAGAGTTTTTTTACATACCCACTTATTCTGTGTAATAAAGATATACATCTCTGGAATGGTATTTATGGCTGTGAATTTCCACAATGAATGGAAGGTGGTGACAGCCAGAGGAAGAGATGCGCAGGCTTAGAGAGGATGAGGACTACTCAGAAAAGGAAGACACATTCTAGCACAGCGTACACCAACATAAGGGTAAGTTCCTCCGGAGAAATCAGGATTTATGGCTTCCGTGAATAGGGAGTGGAGTTTAAGAGAGAATCCCAGCACAGAGAGAGCAGTGTGTTATGAGAAAGAATATGGTGAATTCAAGGAGAAATACGAGAAGGGAAACGGAACCAGAGTATTAGAACTGACAAAAGGTGGGAGCCAGTCCCCCTTACTGACATCCACAGATGCTACCCTAGGATTTTAAACTTCATTCTTTCCAATAAATAATAGCTTTCTTTAGCTGGAAGATGAAAGGAAAAGTGTTTTAAAGTTATCTCACAGAAATAGAGAAGTTTGGGGGAGAGGGAGAAGAGGACCTGATGACATTTATGGAGAAACTAACATGGTCTAGGTCCTATGCCAGAATGCTTTTTTAAAATCAATTACTTTGATTATAAAATAAACACCCCTTAAAGAAAGTTGGGAACATACATAAATAGGATAGAAAGGTTCCAGTGTATTTATACACACAAATATTTTAAATCATGCTATTTTTAACATCTGTAAGCAGAAAACATTGTCCTACTTAAGATACTTACTTCAGGACAAAGTCTTTCACATGATCACAGTTACTGAATCAATGACTCAATATTTAAAAGACTTTAAAAGGGAGCTATAGCCATGCAGGAGCTCCAGCAGGATGTGGGAGTTGTGTTGCCAGGGCCCTCACCAGAAGTGGCTGTTATCATTAAAAGTAAAAATTGAACTTTGATGATAATTACTTGAAAATGAAAATGATAAAGGACATTACTGCAAATCATGGGCTACAATGCTTCATTTTAGAATTATGGTGTGCAAAGCAAAATTTGCAGTCAGCGTACCAAGGCGAGGGAGAAGCAGCGGGCAGTTTGCATCTGCTGGGATGTCTGTATCGAGGTCAAGTGCTCCTAAGCAGCTATTGATGTTTGTTTTTCTCTCTCCACACTTTTTCCCTTCAGGGCTTTTGTGGAATCTGTGAAAAATGCTCCAATGCATATTGTGTAAAATTGTGAATATGGCTAAAACCTTTAAACTTTATTTCTAATTTGGGGATTGCTATTATTGGGGTCACAGATTAGTGGCATGTGATAATGAAGTTCTCTATAATAAGCTTCACTGAATTCGCAAAAGACACTGTTCTCCTGATTAATATCCTTGTACATGTTCCTATAGAATCAATATCACTTTCAGAAAATAGCAGCTAACCTTATAGAAGGGAAGGGAAATAAATGACCTCTCAAGTCCAGTGGGTCTAAAGTGCTTTTTGCCTATGGTATTCAAAAAAGCATTCTCATTTTTTTTATGAAAAACCTACCCCAGGGCAGAAAGACAAAAGAAAAACAGGTAATCAAAATTAACTAAACAAAAGCATGATTATGTATACATTTGATATACAAATCACTTGCGGTGGTCCCAGAATTGATTCATCTTGTTTCTCTGAGGCTAATATGCTGCTGTGACTAGACAGGTTAGGAATGTCTCTACCTGCTCAGATCTACTGACTTTTCCCTGGGAGATCTGCTGAAATCCAGAAGAGTCCCATCGTTTAGGAAGCGAGAGTGGCTTTACGTTATGAGGTGTTTCTTGTTAATCCCTAAAACCACTGTGCTCCAATTTTTATCCCAAGTGACTCTCTGGCTCAGTTAACAATGAGGTCAGTTCCTTTGAACTGAGAAGCCTGGGAATACAGGATTTTTTTTGTTTTTTTTATGAATATAAAATATACTCACATGTTTTTTATTTCTCATTACAAAAAGCATATTCTCTGGAATAAAGACACAGAGAAATCTGTATATGTCTTCCTTCTTGAACCCTCCATAATCCCTAAAACTACCACCTGACAGGTTGCAAATACTACAGTTATAAGTTAACATGGCTCTTAGAGTAGTTTTCACTGGAGACCACTAATGTAAAGATCACGGCGAAATCTTGTAGTAATATACTTTATGGCATTTTTTTTACAGCAGGGGCATGGTGATATGTAAGATAAGGTTTTCCACTATTTGTAAATTTGATGGCTTTCTCTTCTTTGGTCTCACTTCTGGCCAGTGAACCAGCAAAAAGGTCATTGTTGCACCAGGCCATTTATAATCCAGATTTCACAGTAAACTTCTAATGCATTTTCTTTGTGGTGTTATAAGTCCCCCAAAGAGAGAGTAGAAGATTGTTTTGAACTTCGTGTATCTTCTATTTTATGGACATATCTCAAATTATACACAGATTTGTAGAACAAAAGTAGCATAAACTTATCGGCAAGAATTGATTTTAATGAGGATGGCATTTATCATGAACTGTCCTTCCTACAGCCTGTGAAACACCAAGGGACAATTCCGAGCCTACCCACATCTAAAGTTATCCCAGGCAGAACACTGGGCAGGCCAGACTGAGCAGGCTGTGTTGCAGAGATTTTCTCATGCAGCGCCATCTAGCCAATCTGTTCCTGGCATCGTCAGAGGTACTCAGCCTAGCTGGCCGATTTGTTCTCAGAATTTCAGCCCTTATAGTTGGTATTAGAATGTAATTTAGCTCATTTAATTTTTTTTCTCGGAACTTGAAACTCAGAACGTTCCTTCCATTTCACTCATTGAAATATATTAGGATCAGAGATTGTTAAAATTGAAAGATTGAAGATTGTTTAAATTGTTTAAATTATATGCATCTTCTAGATAACTTTTAAATTTTCACAATGAAAAAGCTGAAGCTTACAAAAAATATGTCTTCTCTAAAATCCAAGGTTGGCCTAGAACTGAAAGCAATGAAGTCTCTTTCTCTTGAGACGTGTGCTCTTTTTCTCCGCTCTGTGATGCTTCATTTCATTTGCTTTTTTGTAGAAGGCATTTATCAATGGTACAGAGTGAGGGGGAGGGGAGAGAGAAAGAGAGAGAGGGAAAGACATTCTTAAGTTTAAGGTCTAAATATGTCATTCCTACAAATACCTATGTAACAAATATTATATGTGTTTGGTGACGTTTTGGTTTAGACAGGGGTTATCAATGATTTTGCCCCCAGCAGATATTTGGAAATGTCTAGAGATACTTGGGGTTGTCACAACTTATTTGAAGGCTTCAACTGAGATACGAAGTATAAAGGCCAGGCATGCTGGTTAACAACCTAAAATTCACAGGGCATTTTCCGTAACAAAGAATTATCTGAATTAAAATGTCAATGAAGAGGTTGAGAAGTCCTGGTCTTAAATGATGAGTGGTTAAAAATCTTTCTAAATTGCTCAATAGGTTGCTTACTTGTAAATTTTTAATTTTCTAAACCAAAGAAACATTTGGTCTATAAAATTTGGTCCAGAGATGAAACGTACATGAAAACATATATGCTGGCCCAAGAAGGCATGCAAGTTTTTTGTTTCTTTGTTTGTTTACTCCCTGTGAGATTGGGGAAGAAAACTTTTTAATCTCTTGGCCCAAGGAGGTCAGTGATTTTCTTAGCTCAAACTGCCATAACAAAACACAATAGAACAAGTGGCTTAAACAACAGCGATTTATTTTCTCACGGTCTTCAAGCCTAGAAATCCAAGATCAAGGTGTTAGGTGATTGGTTTCTGGTAAGAGTTCTTTCCCTGGCTCATAGATGATTGTATTCTCACTCGTTCCTCACAAGGCTGAGAGGGACAGAGACAAGAGAGAGCACAGACTCTCTGGTGTCCCTTCTCACCAGGACACTAATCCCATCATGAGAGCCCCACCCCTGTGACCTCATTGCAGCCTAAGTATCTCCGAAAGGCCCATTTCTAAATACCATTACCTGGGAGTTTAGGCCTACAACACATGAACTAGGGTGGAGAGACACTATTCAGTTTGTAGCATTCATAGCATTAGTGACACTAAAAGTCAGAGCTTTTCCCTTCTTAGTGATCAGTAGGAGAGACTCAGTTCCAAGCACCTAGCACTATGCTTATTGGGCTCTGGATTCAGTAAGTGCTTATTGATTGCCTTCCTGCCTAAGAGCTTTCATGGGCTGCTTCCCAAAAAGACATGAAGGCTATTTTCTCTTTAGGAGAAAAAAGATGTGCAGAATTGTCTAAAGCCCATAACTTGAGAAGAAAATAAGAGGTAAAGTGAAGAGCAGCTGAGAAAGAGCACCTTGTCTGTGGGACGATTTGTTTGTTTAGTGGCTTTTTTCTCCTCCTTAGTATTATGTAAATTCTGAGTTGAGTGCTATCTGGTCTGGTTCTCTAACACACAAAATTAAACTTTTTTTCATTCAAAATGAAGACTATATATGTTTGCATATAAATATATATATATCTATATAAATATAGATCTATCTATCTATCTATCTATATCTTTATATATATAGTTTCCCTAGGTGTGTATCCTCACCTAGTCTTCCATTTATAACAAAAACAAAACAAACTAAAAGTGGTGGAGTCTTAATGCTTGGATATTTGCATAATGCATCCTTCTTATGGGAATGAATTTTATCAAAACAGAGAAAAATTGCCATAGGGTAATGATCTCCTGCTGTTAAACAGATCCCACCTGTTATTTGCAAGGCCAAGAATATTAGTGGTATACTAACTGTCCCTTAGTGTAGTTTGTAATTAGGACTATCCTGAATTATCTAAGCCACAGGGGAAAATGGCAATTAAAAACAAAACAAAAACATCTATTTTTCCATGGAAGAGTCTGAGAAATTGGAAATCAACTGGATATTTTAAAAGCAACTTATTCATGAAATTCCCTATCCAGCAACAACAGCACATCCTCAAATTACGCCAGTGTTATAACAGAACAATGTTGTTTTGCTGTAACATCAATAGGAAAATACATCAATTCCTGGCTGGAGGCCACTGTCTGTTGTGGAGTTTGCACATTCTTCCCATGTCTGCAGTGGTTTTCTTGGGGTATTTCAGTTTCCTCCCACATTTTTAAGATGTATACTTGAGGTGAATTGCTGTTTCTAAATTGTCGCAGGCTGAGCGAGTGTGTCTGTGTGTGAGTGTGCCCCCCAGTGGAAGGGTGTCCTGTGCAGGTGAGTCCCCATTTGCACTCTAATCCGTGGAATAGGCTCTCTCTGGCCACCTGTGACACTGAAATGGAATAAGTGGGTGGGAAATAATTACCTTATTTATATTTTAAAATGTATCTGTAGCTCCCATTTAGTTCAGTGTTTAATATTAGAAGTGTTTTGGTCTTTATTAAAAGATTAATGATGTGTTTATGACCAGAAATATGCTGTAGGAACTTAACTCTTCTTTATATTCAATTAGTTTACAGTGAAATTGGTTTCTTTATACCTGATTGCATTTCAAGTTGCCGTGTCCAAGCAAGTATCTGTCAGTGACATTAAGTCATAGTAAATAGACTTGAGAGACAAAAGAAATACGAAGTGTCGAAAGCAAAGGAAACCCAGATCCTTTTTACATGAATATAACCTACCAGCACTGGTTAGCTTAACATGCCCCTCTGAGGTAATGACCTTATGCTTTGTACAGATTTTACAGTTGTCGCCTGTAATTTCTCTAGAATTATCAAGTCGGAAGCACTGTGCTTTGATTCGAGACCATGCCAAACAGGTTTATCAGAATGGATGCTGGATGGCCTTGCCTTGGATTTTGTGTTCTGGCCCTTGAGAGGTGTGACAGAAAGGACACTGCAGCAGGAGGCCACCCCCAGATACGAGCCCTGCCTGGCTCTACCAGTCATTATGAGGCTCGGCAAGTCACTGCTCTCTGAGCTTCCGTTTTGTGAAATATAGTACAAAGATATTGTAATAATCCACAGCTCAGCCATGTCACAGGCTTGTTGGGCGGTCCATATTAGAGAGTTTATATGGTAACTTAGGCCAGGGGTGTCAAACTCATTTTCACCGGCCACATCAGCCTCGCAGTTGCCTTCAAAGGGCTGAATGTAGAGCTCCTTTCCCTAGTTAAGGAGTAGTTACCTGTATACAGTCCTAATATTACATTCGGCCCTTTGAAGGCAACTGCAAGGCTGATGTGGGCCCTGGTGAAAATGAGTTTACACCCCTGACTTAGGCAAACAATGGCATGCTGTATTTAAGCTGTAGGTAGCATTATTATTTTAATGGTCATTGTTTTTAAGTATTATTGTCTTAAGGATTCTTAAACTAGTTCTATTGCTCTTCTGGATTTTTAAATATTTGGGCATTTTCTCTTCTGAACTAAATTGGAAAATTATAACAGTAAATATTTGTCATGTACTTAAAAGTACCAGAGGGTTTTTTCTTTTACTAAGATTTTGCCAGATATTAACTTATTTAATTCTCCCAATGACCCTGTAATGGAGGTAATCTTATTCTTACCTATTTTTATGGCGATGTTAAGAAGATAATGAATGAAACATAGCTAATAAGTGATAGGATTTAAAGCCAGATCCTTGTTCTTAAGCACTGTGCTATACAGTGGCATTCTTATGACATTAGTATAGTGGCTGGTTGAATCAAAATTTAAAATATAGCATGCCACTCACATCCTTCTTGGTTTTTAATCACTATGAAGTCATCTCTGTAATAATAATAATAATAACAACAATATGTTATATAAGATGCATCTTTTACTATAAATCTTGTGGTAAGTAATCTTACTGTTTTTATTTTGAATTGAGAAAACTGAGGCTCAAACCAGTGAGAAAAACACACCAGCCTCACATAGTAATCAATGGTTCAACTGAGTGATAGAAACTGTTTGGTTCTAGAAACTTTATTCTGAATCACTACATTGTGTTGAGTCTTTGTTTTCCTTTTCCAACACCTTGTCACGTTTTTTTGACTTGCATAATAGCAAACTGGCTTGCTGAGGCAATTCTAATCATAACAGCCAGTTTAGGGCGAAGTTCTATCTTATGTATGCATGGTTAATAGAAATCAGTTGTGGTTTTATTTATTCTAGTGGGAAAGAGGATTGATGTATTCTTTTAAGGAGGACTGTGGTTGGATCCATCATCAGAAGACGGGCACTCAGGGCATGTGCACGTTAATCTGACAGATGGCCAGAGTTTAGAGCCCAGCTCTGACTCCTGCGTTGTTTGTAATAAATAAACCATATTGGAAGGTTTGAGTGTACAGAGAGAACACAGAAAATTGATTTAGGACTACTTGTTAGATGACCTTATTTTACATTAATTTACTATATCGACCAAACTTTAAAAGTCATGCCCTTCATAAAATGGCCTAAGGATGTGTATATGAAAATTAAAACATTAATGCAAACACATAAAACATAAAACAGCAGCAATATAAAACACACAGTGGGAAAGTCCTTTGGGGTATGCTAACATAAAACTGAACTCGTTAGGCATGCAGGTATGCACTACTTTCTAATGACTGTAAAATAATTTGCATGCCAAATGATTAGCACAAAAATACTCATTATGTCATTGGTTCAGGATTTGAAACTGGGTCTTCATAGGCTAAAGGTCATTGCCTTAATCTAAGGACAGTTTTCGCTACTGTATCCAATCGACATCTTTCTTAGGCTCACTCATTTGTTCATCTGTGACTTCCTTTGCTTTTGCTTTTTTCTCCAGTTAAAATAGTGCTAAAAATATACAGACTAAAGAAAATAAGAGTGCAAACATACTTGAATATTTTGAAATTATAAAAATGTAGTAGCTCAGTAACACCAATAATATTATTAATAATTATTCTTAATATATTTAAAATATTTCAAAGGCATTACTATTACCTTGACTACAGTAAGTTCAAGAAAAGTTCTTTCAGGATCCTATGGGAGATTTCTCATCTTCTGTTCTTGTTGAAACAGTTCTTTTCTGACGACTACTGTACATTTATTTGTATAGGAGTGGGTTAAGCCAAGAAAACCATGACTTTTCCTATGTTTCTAATAAATTTTTGTAAGCTTCTCTTCAGAACGGCCTATGTACATGTCATGACTTTTTTCAGGCAAGTGAAATGAGTTTTCAGGTTAATGAACAGGAAGATAAGTATCGATAGAGCTGGAAGGGCTCATTGTTTATTTATTTCCTGTCCCTCAGGTAGGTATGTGAGTAGCGCTACCAAGGTTATGAGCTATTTGTTGTGCTTTTAAAGATACCCAAGAATGAAGGTGCAAGGACTGTTCCTTTTGTCATTCTTCTAATATGGAATTAGCCCTTAAGTGGATACTCCAAGTTGTCATGGCATCTAATTAGACTTGGTATTGTATCCCCTCTCCTCTTTTGCCTGAGCTTGAGAAGTGATCTCCTTGCTCCTGGTCAGCTTTTAAAATCATCCTCAAGCAGCTAATGAACCCTATCAAAGTGACCCAGCTGAGTGACAATCTAACCTTCTTTCCGTGAAGTGTCCTCCCTCCCCCTGTCTGCCACAGATGAAAGTAAACACTACCAAGACATGATCTGCTTGGGGAGGAGAGGTGGCTGATCCCTCAAAGGGGAAGGGCCAAGAGCCCCCTGCTCAGGGGACTTTTATTGGGTTTGTTTGTACAAGAATACAGGTAAGGATCAAACAATAGATAGCATTCAAAGATCTATGAGGGCTTGTTCTCAGTCAGGGTCAGATAGCTGATGAGCCATAAAACTTTGAGGAACCAACTTCTTACTTGGACCATTATCATTTAAATGAGAGCATTCTAAACAAAGCAGGTTTCACAGGATTTTTTTCATATGCCTGATTTACCCCTATACCTGCCCTTTCCAGCACAGGGCTGCACCACCTTCCCCATCATAGGTTTTTAGGCTTAAGTGGATTAGAGCCAAGCAGTGCTTCTCCCAGATAGAAATGGGGACTGGGGCTATGTCACAATGGGAGGCGGGGCACGAGGGTCCCTCGCTCCCTGTTTGTTGCAGCCCCCAGTCCTTCCATGATGACCTCCCAAGTGATCGTGTCTGGCCTAGGTTGCCTCTCTCTGAGAGGTCGTACCCGCCATGGACATCAACCATGCTTTAGGGGCAGGGGAAGAAGCAGAAGCAGGGTTTGCTGCCAGAGACAAGCTTTGCCTCCTATGGCCTGCATTCCAGAGGTCACTCACTTAGCTATTGGGGGCAGTTACAATTCCTGAAATCAGGCAGAGTGGTTCCCAACAGTATATATATTTATGTGTGTATACATACACATGTACTAGTATGTGTATGAGTGTGTGTATACAGTACTAGTGTGTATGTGTGTATATATATAACTACTAGTGTGTGTGTATGTGTGTATATATATATATATAATGTACTAGTTTTCATGTAAAATATATTTCTTTCTATAGATCAGGTCAAGAAAACATTCCTATTTCTGTATTGTAGGCTAAAGCCCAAGTACAAGGTCTGAGGCTAAGACAGCAACAAGCCCCTTCTCCAACACCACATTCCTGCTTTGGACTTTACCTTTTAGCCATGCCAAACTACCCAGACAAGCAAGAGAAGGTGGTTTTGTTTTGTTTTGTTTTTACCTTTTTGACTTCACTTACTGTCTCCTCTACCATAAATTCCATTCCCCTTTTGCCATCCACTCCATCCATGTGATTTCTGGTTAACATTTCCTACTGAGCCCAGATATACACTGCCCAAAAAAACTCCCCTAAAATTTTCCTTTCCCAGCAGGGCAACGTGAGCATTTCTTGAGCCCATGGCCTCTTTCCTCAACAGCAGCCGTACAGGGCTATGCAGTCAGGTTCTTGAATCCCGACTCTCCCACTGCCGCCTGTGTGACTTTCAGCAAGTTACTTAAGTTCTGTATATCTCAGTTTCCTAATTTGTAAAACGAAAATAATAATGGCATCAAGCCTACAGAATAGTTAATTAAATGAGTTAATGTATCATAGCTGTATCACCTGGAGTACTTACTCAGCAAATATAAGCAAGCATTATATTATAGTGACATGTTTGCTTCTGCCTCTAATGAACATTCTCCACATAAAATTTTATATTCCATTTGAAGAAAAAAATCTGTTTATTCTTATCTGGATGCCTCAGTCACGAACCTTTTATGTTTGTTGGAAAGGAAAGGGTACAGTGTTCTTTTTAACCCCCAATCACCACTGGATAAAGAAGTTCTGAAAAGAGGAGAAAATCACCAGCTGCCTTAAAATTCATGGCAAGGGTTTCAGATGAATCCAGCTGCTGAGGAAGCACCTGTAGGTTTTCTTCTGGGGCTGTGTTTACACAAGTCCTGCTTGTCAACCACCCAATCCAAAGGCACTTTGTAAAATGCAGGTTTGGGCTTTTGGTCTTCTGATTTATATTAAATGTCAGTAAATCTGCCAGCACACACTCTCATTTAGGCCCCAGGGTTAGAAGAGTCTGCTCCAATTGATTCATCATCAATATGTATATGAGGGTAAAAAGAAGAGAAAATGTAAGATGGAAAAAAATCAAAGTTCCATTAATTCTATTTCCTCCCCAATAAATGTACTAATGGTTTCCCTTACTCAAGTTTCCACTCTTTTCTATGCACTGATGCAAACTTAAATGAAGCCTGATTTTTTAAAGGCCAAATTGTGTTGCTCTCCAAATGTTAGTGAAGATAAAGTGTAAAGATACCTTCAGTTGGATATACTTCTGACTTGGGGTGTTTAATTTCCCACAAATAGTGTAGAAGTTAGATAAATTATTGCTAAATTTGCTTGTTTGCTAATTGAGTTTGGTTTTAAAGCCATAACTATTAATTTTCCAGTTTGCAGGATTCCTGATGCATGTTAATGTTCACTTTATCCCTCTTAACCCATTATGGGCATCCCTGGGCCACTGTTTGCCATCACTAGACTGCTTATAGGTGGTCCCATGGCATAGAGACATCTTATTAAAAGATAGATTCAATTTGCACTCAAACAGTTCTTCTGATTGCATTGTCTCAATGCAATCAGAAGAACTGAAAAAAAACTTTGGAAAAATGGGAATATTGAGATAAAAAGTGTTCTGTGACATGTTCATTTCAGAGAAATTACTCCTGGATTTTGATATTTGAGAGATCTCTAGAATCCAGTTATCTCCAGTGGAGAAGATAGACTGGACTCATTGTTGTCTTTACCCAAGAGCAGATTAAATGTGTACCTTGGGACACAGCCCAAAGGCTGATGTAGAAAGACCAGTCAATGAATAGATGTGACCTACCTGGCTACATGATAGAATCACCCTGGGAATAGGGGAGCTTTTATACAATTATGTGCTTGAACTGCATTCCATACCAGTTAACTCAAAAATCTTGAAAGAGACAAAACACAAGCATTGGAATTTGTTAAAGATCCCTAGTTAATTCCAGCATGCAGAAAAGTTTGGGAACCATTATTGTGTGAAGACACAAGGGTTATAAATCCAATAATTTATCATTTCTTTGACAATAGTTTCTTCTTTCTTTATGATTAACTGGGAGCAAGAGGTACTCAGATCATTTATATCCCCATTCCTTCTAGGAAAAGGCATTTTCAGCCTTTGGTTTAACTTTGTACTGGTTGCCAATAATACCAGATGTCAATGTAGTAGCTGTATTTTAAAAAATATTCGAATGTCAAAACATGTGTTGTAAAATTAATAGGCATGATGGAAGCAGCACAAGATGAAATGGCCTTTACTCTTCTCCCTCATGCTAAAAGAGAGGATTTCCTCCAAGGATGGACAATGAAACTCCTAGGAGCATACTCATTGATCGTATTCCCTTGAGATACACTAAAATAAGAAGAATGCTCTTTTTGACAAGGAATGATAAAATAGGATAACTCAAGGGGGAAGACGTAGGGGGTCAGATTTGATTACCTCTGCAGTTTTGTTTTAATTAATCACTAATGTCTTTTCCCTTCAATCTTAGTACTCGGTGTTGAGACTCATTGAGTACTAATGACTAAAGGCAGGCCTGTCTTCTGCAGAAAACCATTCTGATCTACCCCTTCTGATTAAAATTATTCTGGGACATTACCCTATTCCATAAAAACTATCATTTTATTGCATATAATCTGCATGTTACCAGCCTGTGAGTAAACTTCGGCAGTTAATGCCCAGATTACACTGGTGTTGAGCTTCTATTGCATTTGTCTATAGCTTTTACAAAATACTGTTCTGCCATCCACAAATATTTTCACTATCGTGAGGGGTGTTTATATATATCTACCAATAAATTCTAGTTGTAGTTAGCCTCTAAAATTTTTCTTCATATTCTAACAATCCAGGATTCAAAGTTTATAAAGAGAATTTTCAGCCCAGATCTCATGTGAAGTGTTGACTGACATTATACAGGTGCTTCATGGATGTTCAATAAGTGGTTTTTATCTAATGAATAGTATTTATTCAATAAATAAATTATAAATTAGGTAATAGGTTATAGATTACCACAAAGTCTCAGCTTAAAACAACGCCCATTTATTAGCTCACATTTCTGTAGGTCAAGTCTGGGTGGGTTCCATTGTTTTCTCTGTTTTGGGTCTCACATGGCTAAAAGGAAGGTATCAAATGAACTGAGCTCTTATCTAGGGAGTCTGGGGAAGAAACTGCTTCCAAGCTCCTTCAGATTGTTAGCAGAATTCAGTTCCTTGCGGCTGTAGGACTAAGGTCCTGTGTTTTACTAGTGGTCACCTAGTCGTTTAGCTCTTATGGGTAGCTCTGCCATCCTTGCACATGGCACACTTCACCTTCAAGGCAGCAATAGCATGCAACATTCTCCTCATGCTTTATGCCTCTCTGATGTCATCTACCTAATCTCAAAGCCGTATTTTAAATATTTGTTAGAGCTCTGGTTGGTGTGGCTCAGTGGATTGAATGTCAGCCTGAGAATCAAAGGGTCACAGGTTCTATTCCCAGTCAGGGCACAGGCCTGAGTTGCAGGCCAAATCCCTGGTAAGGGGCATGCAAGAGGCAACCACACATTCATGTTTTCTTCTTCCCTTCTCCTCCCTAAGAATAAATCAATACAATTTTTTTAAAAAATGATTAAAAAATATTTGTTAAAGCAGCAATGCACTTCTGGTACGAAAATCTGTGTTGGTTTTGTTTTGTGCATAAAGAGATTAGCACAAGTTTAATGGCTTAAAATGACTTCCCTTTATCCTCTGACAGTTCAGCAGGTCAGCAGTGCAGGCAAGCTTACTCAGGTTCTCTGCTGAGGGCCTCACAAGACTGACTCAAACATCATTGTGCTTGGCTCTTACCTAGAGGCTCAGGGGCAAAACCCTTTTACAAACTCATTCAGGATGTTAGCAGAATTCAGTTACTTGGGTCTGTAGTCCTGAAGTCCCTGCTTTTTTGTGGGCTGTCATCAGGGGGCTAGTCTTTCTAGAGTTCATCCACATTACATATATGACACGTGGACCCCTCCATTTTCAAAGAAATCAAGGTGCACTGAGACATTCTCATGCTTTCCACCTTTCTGATTTTTACCCCTGCCATCATCTGGGAAAAAAATTCTCTACTTTTAAAGGGCTCATGTGGCTAGATTAAGCTTACCCAGTTCTTGCTCTCTTTCTCTCTCTCTCTCTCTCTCTGCCTCTGCTTTTCTCTCTCTCTGATATATATATATATCTGATTGATATATCAGATATATCAATCAGATATATATATATGTATATATCAGAGAGAGAGAAAAGCAGAGAATTATTTATTTATTTATTTATTTATTTATTTATTTATTTATTTATCAGAGCCAGAGGTTCCACCTACACTCAAAAGGGATGGGAGTACAGATTATACAAACACAAGGTTTATTTCAGGTCATGCTTAGAATCTGTCCACTACAGCAGCTCTAGAGAATATACATGACCCAAAGTTGTACCAGGCTCTAGCTGACCTAAGAATGCATAGAATGTGATAAGATGATATGAAACATAAAGGTGGATATAATGTATGGGTTAACTAATAATAAAGTTGTTTGTGTAGCATACTCATTTAAAATCATTTCTAAAATATGGTCCAATTTATTTTTCACAAAAGCCCCATGAGGTAGAGCTCATTATTCTCATCTTACAGAGGAGGAACCTGAGGCTCGGAGACCTTAAATTCTCAGAATTATTATCAGAGCTGAGACTTGTACTGATTTCAAGATATGTCTGATTTCAAGATATTTAAATAGGACATGCTGTTACTCCTGGTGCCTTCCTCTGTACACAGCTTTTGCCCCTCACTTCCCCGTGAAGGTCTCCTCCTTTGACCATTATCTGGACCACCCCATACTTCGCCCATCTTCTACTCCATGTTTTCCTCCACAGAAAGCCCAGTTAGCCACTGAGGCCTTCTTTAACACCCTCAGGGAGATGAGGAGAGTCACAGGAGCCCTTTGTCTTCCATTTCTTGGGTTTGGTAGCACAGACTGCTTTAGCAAGCCTCTGGCCTCCAGAAACTCCAGATGAGAAGTAGGCATCTCTCTTTGGCCTGCAGAGCCCTAAGCCACAAAGGCTCTGGATAAAACTCCAGTGACAAGTTCTCCAGCTGGTGCGCTTCACTCCTGGAACAGTCAGTGCAGAGGTCTGGTAGCAACATGATGGTGTTTCCATCCAGGTAGTTGCTATGATCTATGAGTATAGGTAATAAAACCTCTATATTCCCCTTTAGGTATACTTTGTTTCCTTCCCAACTCTAAAATTATCTTTTATAGTTAGAAGGTATATTGGGCAAGGGAGAATTAGAGGGTAGGGGCTACAGTTGTCACAGCCTTTGCAAACAATTGAACCCCATAGTATTTAGAATATGTGTTTATTTTTCTTGGTTCTCCTAGTTACTTTCAAGCTGCCCAAAGCAGAGACAACAAGATAAGTACCGTATGAATCTGATACTTCAATTTAGCACTGGTTTTATAACATATACTCGATAAATGCCCACTGAAAATAGCTATTAAAGACGACAGTGTCATTTTAAATAACTATTGGGAAAATGACCTTTACTTTTCTTCTGGTTTTCTGTCTTCTTATCACCAGCAAATTTCATGTCAAACTTCTTTGACCTAAGGCAAAACAAGACAATATCCTGGCCACAGAATGAATCCCTCCAAGTTCTACCAACCAGTTTAAATCATTTTAAGGTGGAGACAGGATCATGCCTTTGCCACTCCTCTACAAAACAGTATTTTTCTGTCTTTGTGCCAGTTGGCTCTCATTTATTTAAATTCTTAGGTAGATTTTGTTTAAATATGCCTAATCCATCATAGTCAATTACAATAAATGTCAATGTCATTAAGCACTATGACAATATTGGTCATAATGGAATTAATCTCAGTAAGTATAAATAAAAAAATTACTAAACACTGTGAAGTTGATCTTTGTGAATTTCAAAACTGAAATACAGTGCTAATCAGTATATCCTAATAGAAGGAAAGGAAATTCATGAGATTAAGTGGGAGATTTGCTTTCACAAAGCACAAGTAATGATTTCTCCTTCAAGATCTGTGAATTTGGCTCAGAGCAATAGCTTCGATAAGATCAAATGTAAATGTTGTCTCCACATTGTCATGTTGTAGATGAGCTCATCTCAGCCCTGAAAATCCATGTTGTCCTGGATTTGTGCAGTGTTAGTGATGAACGTTCCTACATCAATAACATCAAGAGCAAACCAAAACATGTGTTTAAGGATGGCATTCATCAAAGGAAAGTAAATACTTATTGGACTTTTTTTTCCATTCAGAATGGTGACTCATCCCTATTTGTATGAGATTTTGATCAGAGAAGATAACAGGGAGGTTTACCAAGAAAAGCAAAAGCAAGTGTCAGTTCTCAGCCTCAATGGAACATGTAGGATACACTTCTTCAGCTAAGTATCAAAGCAGATTGTGACCCTGAGGCAACTTGGCCAACAAGGCTCAAAAATTCAAATACATGAGCAAAATCAAAGAACCCAGATAATCTTCAGATTATGAGTCATTCTTTTTCTTCCCTTGACCTTTTCCCAATGTGGAGTCCACTTGGTTTGAAAGTAGAAATGCACTTGTTACTTGTAAATAATTTTTTTAATTTGCTTAATTATTGTTCAAGTACAGTTTTCTGTCTTTTACTCCCATCGCAGCCCACCCCCCAGTGCTCCCCACCTCCCTCCCATTTACACCCCCCTTAGTTCTTGTCCTTGTGTCCTTTATACTAGTTCCTGTACTTGTAAGTAATTTAATAAAAGGAAGATCATTTGATTCTAATATTGACTGCACCTGATTGTCAACATAAGGCAACTATTGGAAAAGGTGCCTTCGACCATGTAGCTTTGAAGTCCTACTAGGTTAAAAACTACATATAGTAATTAGGAAAAGTTCAAGATTACTTAGGATACTGCATTCTGTATAATTTTATTTATATATGATTAAAGTCATTTGTACTCAATATTTTAAATTAAAATGCCTAATTTTTAACTCAAATTAATATTTAACGTAAACATTGACAGTGATTTCTCATTTTTTTCTTAAAATTATATTACCAGAACTTTGGGAATAAAAAGTAAAAGGTAACACAAATTATGAAGGAGGGTGTTGCCCAAATGAGTAAAAGCAGCTATGACTAGTAAAATAGCAGTTTGACATTTTTAAAGAATGGGAAGAGATGATATTCGTGTGTCCTTTTAATTAAAAAAATTATTATTTAGAGTGAGAAAACCATTAAAAAGGGTTTATGTGGAAAAAGAAATTTATATCAATGCTTTATGTCTTTTTTCAAATAATGTCTGACTAATGTTTGCAGATATCACAAGGTTAAACAGAACAGTATTAATTATTACTTGAAAATGATTTTCTGTATGAAATATATGTAAAATGATCTTCAGTGTTTGTTATGGGTTTGAGATTGGTTCTCTTTTCATTATTTCATACTTTTATGGCCTTATCTTAATCTTCTGGTTCCATTCTTGCCACAAAGGTTATTTCATAGTGCATTGTTGCTATTGATTTTCTTTTCTATTTCTTTCTTGGAGTAATTCTGCAGAAGTTGCTGTGTAAACATCACAGGAAATAGAAGCAATCACTCTGTTTTAAGATGGAATTTTACCCTGACAATGTTTATAAGTAGAGTTTTACATTTAGAAGATTGTGAACTTTATATAAGGTTTATGAAGAGTTTCAACAAATTCATTTTCTTGGTTGGAGTTAGCTTGCCAAAGAAAGCAATTTTATTTGATACAAGTGCCAGTAATAATGTTTTCTCCTTAACACCATATAAAGTACTGCCTAGATTTTATGTAGTTTATGCCCTGAGTGATAGATCAGTTTCTCGAAACCAAAATACAGAAATCAATTTGAATGGATGAAGACTAGTTTGCGTAAAACTTTGGTCAAGATACCTAATTTGTTACTTACTGAGTTGTGTGAAAAAGTTGATTTCTTTAATGTAAGCTAACAAATGGTAATTTTCAAATCATGTGGTCAAAAGTAAGTCAATCTTTTACTCATTTTCGAGTCCGTCACTTTTCACAATGACTTTGAACAGTTTTTTTTTTGTCCTAAACTGGTGTGCATTGTAGACTGAATCAACAGAGTGATTTGCTTAAGGAAATTCCAAAAGTCATTCATTTCTTCCTCCCTTCATTTAACAAATTTATTGAGGAACTTCTGTGTGCCTAACATTACCAACAAAAAAATAAGCAAGGATTTTTTTAGGATGCTACTGTCTAGACATTATAATGAATATTATAAAATATATTGCTGACTGTCAAGGCAGATATATAAAAAATTTATGGACTATTTCAGATGCTATAAATCTTTGCTGAACTAAGAAGCATGTTTCACCAAGAAGCAACTAGTCTGGGTTTATATGGAAAACCAGTTTTCCTGTCAAATTTCCCTCCATTCTGCCTTTGCTGTTAAGGGATCATCTCACACAAGGGTAAGGATGCACCTCATCTCAGGGATAAATGCCGTCTTAGATTGACATTCTCAACATTTTTAACTGATGAGTTGAATATGCCCATTGACTTGAGTCCCTGAAAATATCAGGCTGCTTTTTGGAGAAACATGCATTAGTTTTGGAGCTGAATGATTTGAATAGGTGTACAGGTTGAAATGAGATATGTCAGATCTAATTTAATTCTTGTTCAGATTTTGCCATTATTCACTGTTACCTTAGTTTTTTTCATAAGTGAAATTTAATTCATAATCCTTGCCCCCCCAATTTACCTCATCTTCACAGTAGAGCCACTGTGAAGATGAGGTAAAATAATAGATGGAAATGTTCTTTTTAGAGTAAATTCATTATGCAGGTGGGTGGTTGGCAGTGGTGACATTAGCTGTAAAATGCCACTGAAGTACAGTAGACAGTCCTGGCAGTTAGGGTAGATTAGGGCAGATTATGTTTCTAGACTATGTGTATAAATTGAAATGGGACCTGTCAAATCTAATTGTTCCCCAGAAATGCTATTGCAGTAGGAATTACATTCTGACCAATAGGCTAATATTGAAAAATATAGACACTATAACACATGCCATCTGTAATCAAATATTAACTGAATTTTTCATATTAAATAGGCTGTTATTCAACAAAAAGCTTTCCCCCCTAAGAAATGGTGTATATAATTTTATTTTTAAAAAGCTGGAGAAATAATCTCACACCATTGTATTTAATATTAAAAACTATAGTGGACTTTATAGAATTATCTTCTCAGAATTTTTTTTTTTACTTTTTTTGTGCAGTGTGTCTTTTTTACCATTTGTTATTGTCACTATTATAGATGTCCCCATTATCTCCCCTTTGCCCACCTCCCCCCAGCCCCTGCCCACCCTTTCCTCTGGCCATCACCACATTTTTGTCTGTGTCTCTGGGTTATGTACATATGTTCTTTGGCTAATTTTTATGGCAACAAGTAAACAACTTGAGAGAGGTCACAGATCAGAGTCAGGGTTCTTTGGGTAGTGTTTGACAGGAATCACTGAGAACACTTCGGGGATTTCTTTTGTACAGTCAAGTCTTTTTTGAGCAATTCTTTAAGATATATTTAGGGTATATTTACCTGATCACGTATTTCATTGTAAATTTTCCTGTAACAGATTGCTGATCTGTCTCTAGTAATCACCTATGTCATTAGTACCAGCAGCTGTATCTAACCTGATATAAGAAAAAGCATGAACCCTTGATCATGCTTTGATTCATTGCTTCATGACATCAAAAAGCCACTAAGGTTTAGCTTGAGCTGTAACCAAAACCATAGGTTCTTTTTGCTGAGTTTGTTGCAGAATTTTCACAATAAAGTCACAAACCCTACATATTATCTCACATGTCAGATCACAATGATCATGAAAACAACACTTTTATCTTCTTTGTAAGCTTTGAGCATAATTGGCTGTAAAATAATGAGGCCAAATTGTTCACAAACACACCAAGTCTTGGATGTTGAAGAATTTTTTTCCACCACAGCATGATCAATCATGTCATTCAGTATAGTTTTGGAGCTCTCTCCAGTATCAATGACCAGTTGCAAAATAAAAGTTCTCATTATTTTATAACAATGGGCCACCCTTCTTTCTCTCTAGCTGATTTCTCTATCTCTTTGCCTGTGCATCTCTCCTTTCATCGCTTTTTTCTAGCAAGTGGATAATTCCAATGAAGAACAGGGCTGTACCCTTGAATAGTTTCTTCAACTATCAGTCTTGAAGTTGTTTGTTGCTCAGCATACATTTTACCTCCTTCACCTGAATTTTCATACTAGCAGTTGGAGACTTAATGACAAATTTTGAGAACCATTAGCTGTTTTTTTTCTCCTTTTTACTAAATATTGGGTTGATGCTGGTTAAAATTACACAGGTTATGAGTGCACAGTTGTACAAGAAACACAGCAGCTATATGCTATATTATAGCTTTTTCAAAAATTATTGTACTCACTGATTACTGAGAGACGATGCAGAAAAGCTGATCTGTTCAAATGTGTCTCTTGTTTTGAGAGGCATTTTGGTCCAGGCAGAGGGGGGGTGTGATGCAAAAAATACTTTGAAATTGTCCAACATTAGAATGGCAAATTGATAACAGTCTGTAATCCTCCAAATAGTCAAGATCTGAAAATTGTTATCTTGGTGAAATTACATTCTGAGCAATATGCTTTAACACTCAAAAATAGTTCACCTAACACTAAAAACAGAATGTTTGCCTTTGTTGGTTTTAAGGCTACTTTTGAGCAGCTGTTGGTTATTGTAAAATTCTGTAAATACATCAAGAAACAGCTGATCAGTTTTATGACTGTGATATTATCAAGTCTAGCTCTCTTGCTATTTCAGTAGAAGTAAATAGCATATTGTTTTAACTTTTAAAAAATGAAAAGAGAGACTTTTATTTCTGGATGCAGCATTTTCTTTCTTTGATCAACATTGGCAGCTGTTCATTTTCTGCTCAAGTGAACTTACAGGGAGGCAGTTACATTTCGTGTGATGCGTGGTAGGTGATCTTTGCCTGTCCCTATCTTAGGAAATTTTTGTCCCATCCTGACAAGAAAATCTTCACTGTCTCTATTGACTCCTAATAATATTTTGTGGAATTTGTTGTTTCTTTGCAAATGCCAAAAAGAGGTCTATCCTTTAATGAACTGTGATCGAAATGTGGTGAAGAAATTGTTAACCTTTTCTATCTTAAGAAGATCAATGTCTCCAGCCATCAGTTTTGTCCTTATTACAAATGATATTTCAGCAGTGGTGCAATAAGTACTGTAAAGTACAATAATACAGCTGCATCAGAAACCAGTCAATGACTTAACATTCAACTTCTTGGTCTCTGAACAGGAGGTCTTTTCTTGCCTTTGCAAGGAACCTTAGTTTTTAATTACATTCATCAATTAGACACTTCATAGTAACCATTTGCTTTGTAAGGAAAATCAGGATCAGTATATTAACACTGGGATAATAACATTGAAAACCCTTTCTTCCTCTTGCAATTGTGCTAGACATCACCCTGTTTCAGCATAATTTAATTTCTCCTGGTGTTTTATGAAGTAAATGCATGTAAGAAAATGCATTGTCTGTGAATGTCAGCAAATGGTGATGAATGGCTTAACTAGGAAATGTGTTACACTTAAATGGATTAAAGTTGGAGAATATTTAGCTGTGCATTTTGTACTATAATCACAACCTGCTGAGCTCTGTAGAATGGGGCATAGAAATGTAGAAGGACAAATGTACCAATGGTAGAGATGTTATTTCAGTTTTCGGAAGAGATGAATAAGGTATAGTGAAAAACAAACAGATTCTTGTAATCTGTTTCTTCCTCCCTTCTATTTGGACTTTTTCCCCCAACCCATACTTCTTGTGAATGGCCCTAAAGTTTCTTTCTGCACATTCATGCATGTATTTGAACATTACAATAACACGTGGGGATGGAGGGGAAGAAGACACTGGTATTCTTATAAGTGGAAAAAAATAGAAGAAGTCAAGATCAACGATTGGCCTAAGCCATTCAACCATTAAATGGCAAATCCTGAGCTGACACCCAGGCAGTCCGGAACTCAGCCATCTGCCATTCCTCAGACAGTGTATTAGCCACCACCCTGTTTATTTTACAAGGATCTTTAGAAAGAAATCAGTCCTTGGAGTGACTACCCAGAGGGAGATCCTTTTATTTGGTGTTGCCAAGGTATATCTACACCCAATTTAATTGCATTATATGATTTTTATTTTAACTTCAAAATAACATCTAATAGCTTTTTCTGATTCCGAAAGTGATATGCATTTATAGTAAGAATTTGATAGAACACAAATAAATACAAAGAATAAAATAAAACCATTCATAATCTTACTATCCATACAAATATAAATGCTAAAATGTATTGACACATATAATTTCAGATACATTTATTTGCATACATAGAATTTAAAAATGTTTTCTCTAAAAAATAGAAATACACTATACTATGTTATAAAATAATTTTTCAGTCAACCTTAAACTCTTTTAACATTTATATTAGTTTCATATAGTTCCAGTATACGAATATACCATACTTACTTAGTATGTCTCCTATCTATAGAGAAAGGGGTTTCAGTTTTCAATTGTAAAGGAAAAAATGGCTATCTTTTTAAATAAGATATTCTACATATGCATTATGTTTTTTGTTAAGATAATTCCAGGAGGAAAAATAATAGGATCAAAGGAACCATCAAATCCTAAGGTTTCAGACATGTGCTTTTGATTGTTCTATAAAACAATTATATCAGTTTATACCATATCAAGTTGTACTTCTAAAGGTGGTATGAGAATAACACTTTAAATGTCAATATGTATAAATGTATCAACATTTTAATTAAAATGCTAAAAGTCCTTCCTTCCTTGCTTCTTTGCTTGCTTGCTTCCTTCCTTCCTTCCCTTCCTCCTTTCTTCCTCCTTTCCTCCTTTACTAGTTTATAGGTAGTAGATTATGCGATTTGGGGTGAGGGAGCTGTATATGAGCCTGTGAGGGCCGCAAACAAAGCAGTAGATGAGTGCAATCCCACACAGTTGCTTGTTGGACATTGTCCACACTATGGTAGAGATGTGAAATGCTGGAGGCATTTTCCATGAATACTTTACTTACTACCAAAGAATATCATGGGGTATATGAAAAGGATTCCATTTCCAATTAGATAGTATTTAGTATCTTGTTCCCATAATACACCTCTGTCTCCATCACTGAATTTTTCTTGGAAGGTCTGAAACGTTATCATCTTTTTGACTGTGTTTCAGTGTGCACTATTAATGCATAAGGGTTAGAATTGTTTTCGCTGTTAATGTCAGAAACACAATCTGAACCATTCAAACGGTGAGGGAGATTTACTGGCTTCCAGAATGGAAGGAAGACATGAATAACAAAGCTGAGAGGAGAGTGTAAAGGTCCAGCCCTAGGGATTCAGGTACTCTCAGCCTGAATCTCAGGTTTTCAGCTTCATTCCATCACATTGCAGACTGCCTGTTTTCCTGCAGTAAACGACTTGATTTCAGGTAGCTCCCAAGTTTTGTTGCCTTAATCTTTAGCACCTTGTGAAATATTTACCTGGGTATTTTTTTTAATATCCAAAGTCCCAATATCCCTGATGAATATGGGGATAGATATTTGGCTCTAGATTTAAAAAATAGGTGGACTAATCACCCCTCACCAATCAAATGTGTTTAAGGAGGGACAGTGCTATGACTGACCCAATTTGGGCCCGTTTTGGGACCTGTGAACTCTGGCCAGGGAGGAAGAGTCACATAAGTATGTAGTTGTTCCTAAGAGCTCCATATATATGAAGTATGGGGAGATACATGTCCCAGAGAAATGAGGGGTAGTTTTAGTATTCTAGGAAGATAGAGGTAATAATGAGTAGAAATAAACAAACAAAAACAGGTCTATAACACATCTGCCTTAATGATTGTCCTTTATCCTATAACACCTGCTATCTCTTTGCACATAAGAAATTATAAATATGTACAAAAGGACATATAAATCCATGCAGGTATATGTAGCAGTAATCTACTTTTGCTTCTTCAGGAAAATATTAAAACTGGAAGAAGGTGGAATTATCATAGGAAACAGCTTTGCATAAACCAATAATCTTTATTCAATATAGGAAATGAATAGAATTAAATATCTAGGAGGTAGAAATTTGAGCAGGTTTTGATTGTATTCTTAACTTCTTCTGGTGATGTCTAAACAGAGACAAGACACCAAGAATATGGGTTATTTTTTTCCCACAATGTGGGCTGTGTTGGTCTCTATAAAACTCAGTGTCCATTGTGAGTATTGTTTAAACCTCCTTCATAGAAATTAATTAATATAGCTTATGCTTAAAGACTGCTCATCACAACCCACCCATTGCTATGCTTGTCTCTTTGATGAATGAAGTGCTAAAGGCAATTAGCTCTAGGTCAGCTTCCTGAATTGTAGTTTGAGCAAAGCTCAGATCTTCTCAAAGTGATTAAGCAGATTTCTTTAAAGGTTATTGAATCTATGTAGAAAATTTTCACTGTTCTCCAGGATAGTAAAGGAATTCATTAGCAGAAGAAAACAAATATTAAAAACTATAAAAGGCACAAGCTTCAGACCCAGTGGATGGTTTGAGTTGCAAACGCTTCTTTAATTTGGCATCAGTTTTTCTACTGATAAGCCTATGGCAATGTGAAGGTGAAAAGTTGAATGTGTGACTGATAGAATGAGAGTTCTTGCAAATGATATGAAAAATAGGCTGGGCCCAGGGTCCTATGTCTTATCTCAGGATATGACTACTGAATTTTTAAGTGGACTAGTCACCACAGATACATACACAGAATCCAATCAGCATTCAACCTTTTTTAATGTTTGCTATGTGCTCTTCACTAAGCTAAAAGCTGTATGTATAAAGATTAAAAAAAAAGACATGCCCAAGTAGCGTATGGTTTAGTGGACAAGCTAGCTGGGTAAGCAGAAAGTTAGCATGCAATAATAGTAAGAATTATTAAGTAGATATAAAAAAATGTGCTGTGGGAACCCAAGAGTAGTAGAATAAATTTCACTGAAGTTGTCAGGTATGGCTTTGCCCATGCGGTCACACTGAAACTGAATCATGAATATCAGGGAAAAAATAAATGCAAGGAAGAGAGGACCATATAAAAGATTCACCATATGCAAGAGTGGATTCATTGAATCATTCTCTATTTTAAACTATTCAGGAAATATAATTATAGGATGAGCAGAAGAATAAATATATAGGCCAGTGCTATCCAGTAGAACTTTCCACAAGTTTAAGTGATGTAAATACTTAAATAAATACTTGGGGCTAGTGGCTATCGTATTGGCTAGAGAATATGTGGACACAATACTTAGGCTTAAGTAATTATGTGAGATAGGGAAGAGCATACAAATCATAGTAAGAAGTCTGTGATTAATGATTCATGATTCGTTGATTTGGATGGCAGCTCTGACCCCAACATAGAGAAGATGGACAACAGAGAGGAGAAAGGGTGGCAAGGGAATGAGCTAGGATCGGGAGTTGAAAGTTAAGATGGGTTTGACAAGGGCATTGGCCTTGAGTCTGAAAAAGAGGACCGGGACAAGTTCCTTAAAGATAACCAGTAAGATTAAGTTACCAGCACCCATGAAAGATGAAGAGATTTGATTGTAGATAACTCTGTGTCTTTAACTTGAAAAACCGAATGCATGCCAGTACTTAATAGGAAAAGAAATGAAAGAGGAAGAGTAGCTTCTGTGGGGGGAAACATGTAAATTCAATGTTTAAATGTTTCATTTAAAATACCAGACACTGATTAAAATGCTTAGAGTTTGGGAAGTTTTGGAAAAAAGTTGAAAATTTATAGACGTTTGATCATTTGAAAATGTCTTCAGATCAAGAGATATATACTATCTTAATGCTCTTTGTTACACTGGTTTCTCTGTTGTTTTCTTCCCCCTGATTAAGCTATGATTGCATACCCAAGGAAACTTTAGTGAATGAATATGTTTATGGATATATTAGGGAGTTGAGGAAAGGCTAGAGAAGTACAAGGACCACCCAGGCACTGCCAACTTTTTTCTCGAAGTTTTGACAAAGTTGGAAAATTTGCCTATATTCTTAAATTTACATAACTATTGTAGATAAGGGGCCATGGCCTCTTGTGTCTTTTGTTTTTCTGTGTATTCAAAAATCCATTTTGATTTACCATCTATATAAATTATTCTGAGTTACTTCTCTGCAGTTCCTTGGTGATAACTGTCTAGCAAAATGCCCACCCTCTACGACTCAACCATTCCCTGAATTCTTTATTCTTTTCACAAGCAGGAGGCTCTAGTGGGTGTAAAATTGGTTCCATAGAATGAGTGATTCCTAATTTTGTTCATAACATCAATTTCTCTAGAGATCACTTTTTAATTAAATTTATTGGGATGACATTGGATGATAAGATTATGTAGGTTTCAGTTTAGCCAGGTAGCTCATTTGGCTAGAGTGTCAACTCAAATGCCAAGGTTGCAGATTCGATCCCCAATCAAGGGCACATACAAGACTCAACCACTGATGCCCTGGCTGGTGTGGCTAAGTGGATTGAATGCCAACCTGTGAGCCAAAGGGTTGCCCATTGATTCCCCCCAGTCAGAGCCTCTCCCTGGATTGTGGACCAGGTCCCCAGTAGGGGGTGCTCGAGAGGCAACCACACAGTGATGCTTCTCTCCCTCTCTTTCTCTCTCCTTTGCCCTCTTTCTATAAAAAGAAATAAATAAAATATTTAAAATAAAAAAGAACTAGTGATTGCATAAATAAGTGAAACAAATTGATGTTTTCTTCTTCCCTCCTCTCTCTCTATATATATTTTCTACTCTTCCTTTCTCCCCTACTCCTTCTTTTTCAGAAATAAGTAAAATTAAAAAAAAGAATATATAGGTTTCAAGTATACATTTCTATGATATATGCCTGTATATTTCATTGTGTGTTCACCACTCAAAGGCAAATCATCAGCCCTAGAAAGTACGAATACTGCCATGTGTGACAACATGGATGGACCTTGAGGATATCTTGCTAATCAAAATAGGTCAGACAGAAAAAGTTAAGAACCATATGATTTCACTCATATGTGGGATGTAAAACTGAAAGCAATAAATAAGCAAACAAGAAAAACAAACAAAACTCACAGATGCAGGCACCAATCTGGTGGTTACCAGAGGGAAGTGGGTGGGGAGGTGGTAAAGGGTGAAGGGGGTCAAGTATATAGTGATGGAATTTGAGCAATTACCTTTAAAAGTTGTTTGACAAACAACAAATGGTCTCTTCTGTAGCAATGACTTTCCTCTTTTCTGCTCTGCTATTTCAGGCCAACCGTTCAAAGACCTCTATTTCAGCACTTAAAGTTGTGCTTTCAGAAAAAAATATATTCTTAATAGGAACTTGGAAAATACGCTTTTAACCCAGAGATGTCTGAAGACACTGCATATATAACCTTCCCGTGCCACATCCCTATGAAGAGATAGGTAGATGTTGTTGGTATGCACTTTCTCTGGGTCAGTGCTCTCTGTAGACCTAGGAATTATCACATTGTTCAGGACTCAGGTGAATCTCAGACAAGTATAGGTCAGGCATTAAAGTGGCAGATATGTACTCATTTAAAATGATAACACTTTGCTTCTGAGAATTTGATTTAACTTTGTGTCTTTTTATCCTTTGACAGTGTGAACATTGGCATCAGGGACAGTTTCTGAGTGCAATTCTAAATCAGCCAAAGAGAAAGAGAGGAATATGTCGATGCTTGGCATCTTTCCAGAAAGCCAATTGGCCCTCTGGATAGACAGGTGCATAGCTAGTACTGGACATGTGTGCAGGAAGGGAAAAACAGCTCAACTCAGCTAAATGGTGATGAGAATGATGGTGAGAGAAATTTATATATTGGAGGAATGGGACTTTATTTGTTTTTCCTTCATGTATTTGTGTAATAGTACTAATAAGAGCTAACATTTATTGAGTAATGCAGCAAGATCTCTGCTTGAATATAAAAATACTTAAGTCAACTCCATTAGCCTTGCATTTATTAATGAAGAAACTGACACACACACACAAAGTAACTTACAGGTCACATAGTCAATAGATGGCAAAGTTGTATGCCCCCGGAGCACCCACTGTTACTACCCCAACAGACTCTGCAAGTATCTGGGTTCTAACTTTTTAAAAAATATTCGTTTAGTATTCACAGGTACCAGATTCTCATCCACACTACATTTGCTCTTTAAACATTCATCTGCTTCTGTAAATACATTACTAAAATGAATATGAGAATGGAGGCATCTGAAAGTCAGCGGCACCATTCTTCCAAATTAAGACTGGAGAGCCTGTGGAACTCTACATGGTTGGAAAAGGCCTGAACCTCCAAATGTCTCATTTCAACCCAGGGTCCGTTTCACATCTAGACTCTGTTATAAGCTAGGGTTTCTTTTGGAAGACAAGCAGCACATGTGTGGTGTGCGTCAGTCTAACAGGCTCCATCCACAAAGCCCGAAACCTCTCAGTGCTTTGAAAAACACCACAAAATCTCCAGCTAAAACAATTTTGATTTTGTGTGTATGTGTGATTAAATTTTTAAATTAAAAATATAATATAACAGCAGCTTTTTATTTGCTTTATCTAAGAGAAGAAACTGTATTAGTTAAATGTGGGTTTTTTTGTGGTAGAAAGTTGTTTTAATTATAGTAAAGCCAAGAGTAACTTAATGGCTTTTTCCTAATGTGGCAAGTGGGTTAGAGAATGAATGAGGTCATTGGAAGTTTTGGAGAGTAAGCATAGCAAGTATGTTGGTTGGATTCTGAATTTTGTATGACTAGGATGGTATTGATAATGTAAGTTTCACTTTTTTCTGTAGGTAACTTCATAGGACAGCCAAGTTATAGAGCAGTGCTAATGTTACTAAACGGTTGAGAGAATCGCCTCTTCTCTCAAGAGAACATCTCTTATTCAGCCGCCCTTTAGCTGTCTTTTGCATTTGGGATACAAGTGTGCGGAAGTAGACCCTACATACAGAGTGCACTGAAGTATTTCCTTTTTAATCATAGTTACCTGGATTTTCAGCTACATAAAAATTTTAAGAAAACTTATCTGGGTTCTTCTAGTTCACTGGCTCTGTACCTGGTAGAAGTGTGTCTAGAGGCAGTCAGCTATTTATAAAAGAATGTGATTAATCCTTTTGTATTCAGTGTTTAGTCCTTCTATTTGTTCAGTATACATTTTTAAAAATTTTATTGATTTACTTTTAGCAAGAGGGGAAGTGGGGGGAGAAAGAGAGAGAGAGAAACATCAGTGTGTGGTTGCTTCTCTAGTACCCCCTACTGGGGACCTAGCCTGCAACCCAGGCGTGTGTCCTGCTGACAATCGAACCAATGACCCTTTGGTTAACAGGCTGGCACTCAATCCACTGGGCCACACCAGTCAGGGCATGTTCAGCAAACACTTATTTGTAATATTATTTTAAAAGCCACATGAGTATGGAGAATACAGTTTAAAATGAGGCCTGTGCCTTGTCCTCTGGGTGTTTACAATCAGCTTTTCCTGGTAACCTTGTGAGACACTTACTTAAAAGAATGCATTAGCACTCCAGTCTCCCCTGGCTGTGTGCAATTACTGCAATCTTAATAGAAATTTGGATAAATACAATGCTTGCTGAGACTGTGACCTACTAAAGATACCAGATGTGGAGAGGGGTATTTTATCATTTATCTGAAATATCTGCAAAGTACGAGATAGAGTACCCACTAAACAGAGAGAATCTGTGCTAAATGTCATGGGGGAAACAAAATGAGGTAGAACTGGGAAAAATCTTCCTAGGCTATTCTTTATATAGGAACTAAAGACATTTAACGGTTTACCATAAAATGTAGTATAAGTAAAAATGAGTTGCAAGAATGAGTGGCAGAGAGTATAAATGCTAAATACATTCAAAAGAAGAGCAAATTCAAAGGTCAGGCAAAGGCTGCCCAGAAGCCTGACTTAAAGTATAAGGATATAGAATTTAATGATGAAATCGCAAGGACAGGAATTTCAGTTGGGGTAAGGTTTTGGAACATGCGTTTAGCAAAGGAGGGTGATTAAAAAATAACTTGATTTGTGTATATGGGCTTTTAGCCTAGTATAAAAGCATTGTTTATTCAGGGGTGTCCAGTCTACAGCCCAAGGGCCACATGAGACTCAGGATGGCTATGAATGCAGCCTAACACAAAATCATAAATTTAGTTAAAACATTACGAGATTTTGTTTTTTGTCAATACAAGTTGCAATGTATTTAACATGTGGCCCAGGACAGCTCTTCTTCTTCAGGTGTGGCCCAGAGATGCCAAAAGGTTGGACACTGCTGAGAATTGTTGTAAACCTAAATATAAAGGTAATAGAAGTAAAAATGAAGATATCAGCTACTTTTGCTTAATATTCTGTTGCTGTTTGGATTTAGGCTCATGCAAATAGTAAAATTAGATTTCTCACCTTTTGTCATTCACTGATGTATTATTCATTCAGTACTTAATTGTGTCCAGCCCTGTGCTATGTGCTTAACATTAAGAATAGCCCTGAAGAGGAAAATTGCTCAGCAAAAGAAAACACTATAGATGTTGGTTGGAATTTGTCTGTAGAGCCATGGGAAGTCCACATGGTTCTGCTGGGGGATTTATGGGCAGATTGTACAAATGTAACCTCGGCTCTTGGAGCTCGCTACTGCCCCCTCCAGGCAATCAAATCAACTTAAAGTTTTTGTAAACCTTTCCTCAATGGTGATGAGTCAAGCATAGCTTGTATGTTTTTTTCTTTTTCAGTATATTCTAGTTTGTACTCTCATAAACTTTTTCTAAACATTAGTGGAAATAATTTTGCCCTTTACCATTAATTTGTTTAAATTAAAGATATATCACTCTACTAAATATCCCTAGGTAGGATCACGTGAAATTACTTTGTCTAACTCAGATATGCTAAGTAATTCTAAAGTATAACTTCAGACGGATACCATGCTATGCTTAAGGTTAAAATGTTTGGACATCTTGAAAAGTGAGAGAAAATAAAATTGTACTTTTGGAGATTGTGACATTTTTGGAGAAATATTCTCATGGCAGAAAAAGGAGACTCATATGGTATGTTTGAGGAGATCTTAGTAGAGAAAAAGAAAGTCAAGGAGAGGAAGCATGAGGAGTATAAGGGAAGGCAGAGAATCTGTCACAGGGGAGTCACAGTGCAAAGAAATGGAATAAAACAAAGCACCTATGAGAAAAAGAATTACTGATAAAAAAGATGTAGAATACAGAGTGAGGAATCAGAAAGCTTTATTATAATACCAATCAAAAAAGGAATAATACTTCTCTTCCCACAGGTAGGCATTGGTCTGCCCCATGCCATATTTTAAGTTTTAATCGAGATTCTCATGTTCATTGACTGAATCTCTTCTCATTTATTTTCATAGCGATCTTGGGTAGCAGAAAAAATTATCACTTAGAAAAACTATAATGGAGTGGTTATTTAGTCTCTTAAAATATTTAGTGTACTGTATATAACTCAACAAATGCAATCCCTCACAATTATTTTTCATTTTACAAGAAAATGCTCCCTGTGTTAACTTGATTGTATAAACCGCTTTTTAAAATATGTATTTCTGCACATCAATGTTCTCCATGACACCCTTTTTTAAAAAATCTGACATCAGGACATATGCTGTTACAGAATTTAAAAGGTGAATGTCTAACAAATTGAAAGGACCTCCAGTTTAAATCAGATTTTTTGACTTGTAACATTAAATTAAAAGCTGTCAGAAAGGAAGCTATTACTAAAAGAGTATTGTACTTTTAATGGGATCAGAGTCAGCCCTATATTTCAAAGTTCCTTTAGTAAACAGTAGGACATTTCTTTCTCTTTGATTTTATTTCCTAAATCTAATTTTTTTCTAGTGACCAAAAAGCCTTTTTTACTTTTATTCTTCAGGCACATGGAATCTACTTCTTCTAATAGAAATTGCTATAGCTCATAACTGGACAGATGTCCCTTTTGTTACTGGAAGTTTATTAAGGGTAATTAAAATTCAAGTTTTCCTTTATTCCCCCAAGTGTTTACTAGGTCAGATTTTAGTCATCATGCCAGTAGAAAAATTCAAGAAAGGCGTCCGACTCTTGTCAGAATAATTCAGTCAAAAAGCCTGTTATGATAATCTGCAGTTCCCTTCTTTATGGATGAATAAGACCTGATTCACCCCCCACCTCGCCTTTTTAACTCTAATGTGAGTTTAAGACATTGTTCCTCTTTCCTTTTAAATTTGATGACTCACCTGAAAAAGTGAAATAAAATAATAAGTTTCAGAAGAATGTGGGAAACAGTTTGCAGTGCATGAGGACTTACCAAAAGATAGGAAGCTGGTATCAGGCTGACTCTTTTGGTTGAGGTTGTCACGCTCAAAGTATATTATTGTAAAATAATATACAACTGCAGTTGTGTAACACTGTTGCCATTATTTATATCATCAGCATATTGTATGTGTGTATATATAAGATATATAATTAATAATAATAACTGCACATGCATAGCAGATGAGTTTTCCATACTAAGAGCCTTATTCCATTAATCAAGCCCTATATCTTTTGTAGGCTTGAATTTCTAAGATGAATTTTAACTGGAAGTTGAGTAAGGCAATTTTTTTTTTAAATTTGAGGCATCCCTTTTAGTTTTCAATTCAAGTTAAATGAGGTTTAAGCCCTGGCTGGGTGACTCAGTTTGTTGGAGTTTTGTCTCATACACCAAAAGTTTATGGGTTCAATCCTTGTTCAGGACACATACCTACATTGCAGGTCTGTTCCTAATTAGGGCACTTATAGGAGGCAACTGATTGATAATTTCTCGCTCACACTGATGTCTCTCTCTCTCTCCCCCTGTCCCTCTCTCCCCCATCCCTCCTTCTTTCCCTCCTTCCCTTCCTCTGTCTCTAAAAATCAGTAAAACATATCCTCGGGTGAGGATTTAAAAAAAAAGAATCCAAAAGGTAAAATAATGTGGTGAATGCTAGTATGACTTTCACAAACTTAGTGAATATAATCTTAGTGCCTATCCTTTCTAGCTTCTCCTTGGGGCATCTCCTTTGTAGTTCCTACTAAAGATCTATTAATGACATCAGTAATGGCATTGATAAGGATTGGGCTCCGGGTGTTATTACAGTAATATGTATAATGATTTGGGGAAGGGGGGAATAACCCATCCGCTTTCTCTGTCATTCAGAAAATACTAGATTGGATAAATGTAATCTACTTTCCAAGAACAAATGTTCTACAATCAAATGAGCTTTGGGAAACTAAATCCCACTTGGAGGTTATAATGTACTCCACCATACAGAATTCCAAGAAATACCATGAAAAAACATATTGGCTAAAGTTGTATTAGCAGCAGATGAGCTATCTAATTTACTCGCCTGGGGAACTACCCCATCCTCCCTCCGTTAACATGACCTAGACCATGTTTTCCTGTTATAACAATCTAGTATCTATTCCACCTCAAGGGCATACTCCATATGGTATTATTTGTCATTAAGAAATATCACTCAAGCATTTGTGGTACAGCAGAATCTAATGTAACTTAAATGCTTGGGAAAGATGCTGTTTTACTTAATGTAGGGTTAGGAGGAATCACTTTAAATATTTGCATTTTTGGAAATTATTATATATAATTATATCTTTCTATTTTGTATTTATTATCCTAGCAAATGTTTTGACTTTTTATTTTTGAAGATTTAAAGTACTAGGACTCTAGAATTGTATTCTTTCGCTGATAATGTGTGGATACTAAGTTGTAGACAGAGTGCATACTTAACATGCAAATATGTTTGGTGTATATTTCTCCTGACCTTTATATTCTTTTAATTTAATGAAAGTAGTAGTTAGCAAAGAGTCAGTCAATGGAAGTCTTTCTTTTTATTTGTGTCATGGCCACTTGAAGTTTTCCTTACTGCCCTTGTGCAGGGTTCCTATTGATCCTATGGCACCTGTTGAATCTATTGAATAACCATAGAAAACCCTGTCTTTGCAATGGATTCCCCCAAGCATTGCAAAAGTGTAGGGACAAAACTGATTGAAAATTTTTTACCTTAAACAATTGCCATAATATAGTGATGTGCTTCACAGTATTAGACATAATGTATCTGAAATATTATTTCAAATTGTTTTACAGTAATAATATTTTCTAAGTTGTTTTAGGAATTCAATATATTTACTTGGAAATGAAGTTACCATTGTGGTTAAAACTTTTTGAATGAATTATGGTCATCACAGTTGCCAGTTAATCTTCTTTCCACTTTTCTCTTACATATACATACAGAGAGGGCTCTTCAGTATTTCATGTTTATTGACCATCAATTTCACCAATTGTTTTTCTGACATGATTTTATCATTCCTCCAACTTTCCAAAAAGTGTTTACCAAGTCTGAGAAAATGATACATTAGCCCCATCAGGTCACTTTGTGGTCCTTTGACTATTGACAGAATTTCATTATAAGCATATACAGTAAGACCTCACCTATCCATAGCAACATAAGAAACTTGCCAGGATATAAACAGAAATTCCTCTGAGCTCTTAAAAACTTATTTAAAAAAACACCTGACCTCTTTTTTAAAAAAATATTTTATTGTTGTTCAAGTACAGTTGTCTGCATTTGCCCCCCACCACTGCCCCCCACCATCCCCCACTCCCTCCCCTGCTTCCACCTCCACCTTGCCTTGGTTCGTGTGTCCTTTATAGTTGTTCCTGACAACACTTCCCCCTTCCTCCCGTTGTCTCCTCCCACCTCCCTCCTTGTTACTGTCAGAATATTCTTACTTTCAAAGTCTCTGGAAACCTGCCCTCTTGTCAGAGTAGGTCTTCAATACCTCATGTATTGGATATTTAATCTTAGCTCATTCATTACACCACAATATTTTGTTATGCAGTTTCTGAGCTCAATATACAGGGGTCTGGCATAAATACGGCCCATTTTTATTACATTTTTTTGTAAAATCATTTTATTGCAAAATCATAAGCATGTAATTCTGTAACATAACAATATTATACTCAAGCATACCATGTGACATTTTAGGTAAAATATTCAGATTAAAGCTATAAATTATTACACCCATTATTACCCTACCTACCATACTCAAGCGTTGCTTCTGCTGGACCCTGTACATTAGAGGAAGCAGCAAACAAGAGGCAGGTGGGAGGAGCCCACCTCTGGCCTTCTGGCTGCAATGGTAAGTCACAGCTGAGAGACTGAGAAACTAAGGAACCCTTATCCCCCTCCCCCAGAAAGCAGCTTCAAGAACTTGAAAAAGGATGGCTCTGCTAGACTGGTTCTTATCCTGGAGTGGAAAAGTGGTATAAAAAGATATACCTAGATGAATTAATAAAATGGGGATATGGATGGCAGGTTAGTTTTGATAAATCTATGACTATCTAAAAGAATATCTCTATTAGGAAATATGTTTGCTTAATTTTGGTTCAACTAAGCCCTTGAAAACGTTATGTAACACAATATAGAATGTGATAGGATATACAACTTGTACAATTGTAACATTTTAAAAAATTATTTTTCTAATAAGAGTGATCAATGGTATAATCTGATGTTAGTCCCTCTATACCTTTTTATTTTCTTTTTTACAACTCTATTTTACTGTCCCAATTTAATGAGTAATTTACCTATTTATAGCTATGATTTATATATCTATATATGTGTACGTTTACATATATATGCAAGTATACATGTGTATACACACATGTGGGGATATACTGGCCCAATTTAATGAGTAATTTACCTATTTATATATGTGTGTGTTTATACCCAGGTATGCATGTGCATACACACGTGTATACACCTGGATATGCATACACATACACATATCTATACACATGCATATCTGCATGCATGTAAACACACCCACACATGTATACACATTTATACTGTATATAAACATGCACATACATATGTATATAATAATACTGTACTTTAATCAAAGTTGTGATTTCATGGAATTGTCTTCTTGCTTAGCCATGTAATTCAAATAAGTGCAGTTTCTTCCTCATTCTGATAAATGAGATTCCCCTTTCATGAGACTGAAATGGGCGTTCTTAAACGCAGTGCTCATGCAGTTCCTGTAGGTGGCAGTATCTGTCAGCTCTTTCCCGTGGCATTACTTTTCCCCCTAGCTTTCTGGTTTTCTCTTTCAGACCACTGTCCTGGGCAGTCAGGACAATTCACAGGGCCATGAATATTTACATGTATGAAATAAAGGAGTAAAATTACAGCCAGAGCAAAGGGGGGCAAGGCTAAGGTAGAGCTTGAAGCTAAAGGGAAAAGAACAAACAAATGTGAAGGAAGCTTACTGGTTGACTGAGTGTGTCCTGCTTGGTACTGTCTAAATTAAAAAGAGCAGGAACTGAGGAGTGTCTTTCAGATTCCAAACATGTTTCCCAGGCAGAGCCTCCGCCTCAGCCTCCAAAACCCATGTGGCTATAATTTGAAAGATACATAAATGTGCTATAATTGCACTGAAATGGGAATGATAGGGAATATTTCTCACTGAAGGAACCAATATTGTATCAGCAATTTTTGGAGGCCAATATTTTGCTTTGGAAATCTAAGGATGAAAATAGAAGAGAAAAAAATGTAGCCATAGTTTTAGAGAAAGTTAAAATACTTTGTATAGAATTTTTAGAGTCTCGTTAAAATTTATATTTATAGACTTGATAGAGTCTTGTTAAAATTCTGTTGGGATCTTGTTAACTACAGAGCTTTGAAATGATTTTGAAGGTTAATCACTGAATTATTAAAAAAAAAAAACACCACACCTAGCATTGACTCAGGGCAAAATACTAATACATAAAGTGAAATAAGCTTTGAAGGTCATCAACAAAGACAAGATACCCTAGACAAGAAGCCCAGACATGGTCACTCAGTCATTGTGCTATAATAAAATAGAACAATGCAAGAGAGTTCACACAATGAGTGTGATGTGAAGGAAGTGGGCAGCAATTACTATTCAAGTTCTGAGATGAACACTTTCCTAATTTAAGATTCAGGGTTTCAGGAGGAATTTGGCTGTGATGGTGACCAGAATTGAGGTTGGTGAAGAGAAGGGCTTAAGGCTTTTGAAACTTGGGTAAACCAGGGGGTGGAGCCTGGCAATAGTCCTGCAAGCAAGCATCAGAAAACAGGAAGTAGATCAGTCTCAGGAGGGTGGCAGGCCTGTGTCTAGGAGGGGCAGGAAAATGGTTGAAGCAGCTGGGTAGCACCAGACTGTGGACGTTGACGACCTGACTTGCACGCAATCTGAGATGGATCCTGTACAGTTATTTAAAGTTAGCTTTGTGATGTGATGTGATGAGTGGGAGACTTTTAAAAGAAGATTAATCTGCCTGTACAGCATTTTCACATTTACTGCTATTTCTGTTCTTAGATAATAAATGGATTTCTGAGAGCAACATAGCCTCTCCCTTGTTTGGTATCTCGGTTGATTTTAATTATCCTTAAATCTACCCTTAATAAATTAGTATCTTCCAGCCAAGAATGTCTCTATATTCCCTTGATAGGATGATCCATTGCTTGAGCATCCTTGTGGAGCTATAAAACTTTTTCATGGTATTTAACCTGAATTCTCCTCACTCTCCTTAAGCGCATTACTTTCTGAACTCTACCCACTAAAGACATTAGTTGGTCAGTGTTACCTTCCACATGCCCTTTTATATATTTATAAATAATTCTTCTACTTCTTCCCCTGGTATAGATTATTTCCTTCCTTCTTTCCTTCTTTTTTTTTTTTAAATATTTTATTTATTTATTTTTTGAGAGAGGGGAAGGGAAGGAGAAAGAGTGGAAGAGATTCATGTGTGGTGTCCCCTTTTTTAGGTCCTCTTTCCTTCTTTTCTTTCCTTCCTTCCTTCCCTCTACTGTGCTCATATTTCCTGGTTTAGTCCTGGTTTAGTTCCTGGTTTAGATTGGCATTGGATAGTATTAAATGTCATCAGGCTTATGGAGAAGAGAACAAAATATACTCACCATGTTGTTTTCTCAAACTTTTTCCCCATGGAGTTCTGTTACAAGGCTAAGATGAGAGATGAGGGCAGCAGACAATCTGGTCCACCTCGCCAGTCACCTGCTACTCTATTCTTCGTAGGCTCCATGCTTCGGATGCATTTTAAGTTCATTCTCACCTTCTGGACTTTGTTCATTCTATTCACCTGACATCCCTTGAAGCCAAACCTTTTCAACCCAATTGATTCTGAATCTTCTTTTATTTTATGTTTTCAATAATTCTAAAATTTTAAATGTTCGTGTCACTAAAATTTAGATATTAACTGGCCCGATAAATGTCTTTTTTTACTGCAAAGGGGTTTTATAATCTTAATAAAGTTACTTAAAATCATTTTTTAAAACTTAATCACCTTTCATGTTCCAGTTTAAGCACTTCCTTTCCTAAGAAGCCCTTGATAATCTTTCTATCCCATGCTGACCACGCTCTTCCCTGCAACTCTTTGTTGACTTAGTCACTGTCCCAGACTGTATGTCTTGTTTAGACTGTACTTTACTTATGTACTTTATTTAGGTTATTACTGCATGTGTATCCTGTCCAGAGCACCTACACCTAGCCCTGATAGTGTAGAGAGGGGACTGCTCCATTTGTGTTATATGTTTGTAAGCCGCACATGGAGGGGAAATTACATATGTGGGCACAGTAGAAGACTCTATGTATTTTTAGATAGTTCCCCAAAATCAAATGTCACAAATTGATCGTCCTTGGGTGAGAACCTCTCCAGCATGATGTGCTTGCTTGTATTGTGGCTGATTGAACATTCAAAACATTTTAAAATTGGTTGTCAGTATTTAAAAATCAGGCTGCTCACATAAACATCAGAATCTCTGTTGTGTAAATGAGAAAAGGAAAACATTCAAGATACCTGTCAAAGTTATCTGCATTCTTGTGGGAATTGAATCAAGTGGAAGTGAGTAGCCACTGCTGCCTTAGACAGGGAAGACTCTTCTGTCCGTAACAGCCTTGTTTCTCACCATTTCTATTTAAAAATGCTGGCTGGCCTCTGTAGGCACTTGATTCTGATGTTGTCCTAAGTGCTTGGATAAACGTGGAGTGCATTGGACCCTCTCAGAATTCCTTTACTGTGTGTAAGAATATCTGCTGGCATTCTGAATCTGGTGTTGCAGTGGTTTTCAGATTTCAGAGAATGACATGGTCAGCTTCTGAAAGATGATTCCATGATCAGATGCTGAGGTTTCTGAATCAGCCAGTATGAAGAATCTGAGGTTTTCAAAAACACCACAGGTGATGGTAATATATATGTAACTTAGATCGTATAAGGCTGGGGTGTCAAACTCATTTTCACCAGGGCCACATCAGCTTCAAGGTTGACTTCAAAGGGCCGAGTGTAATTTTAGGACTGTATAAATGTAACTACTCCTTAACTAGGGGCAAGGATCTCAGTGCTGCCGCTGGGTAGAAATAGGTGCCGGGCCAGATAAAACAAGGTGGAGGGCTGGATTCGGCCCACGGGCCTTGTGTTTGGCACCTGTGATCTAAACTGAAAACGCCTTGTATTTGTTGATACCTGAAGTGAGACACATGTGTTGTTTCAATGATAGAAATCATTTTAATTTCATCAATAATAATTTAACGTACAAATTTTGAGGGGTGGGGTGAACAACCTCTTGCCATATTTTTATCTATATCCTTATTATTAGACATTAACGTTGTGTCTGTTTTTCCATGATAAATAATTCTGGTATGAATATCCTTGAAATTCACTTTAAAGGAAAAAAATTCTGCACATAAAATGTTTTGCCAGTAACCAATTTTATTTAGGGTAATATATATTTAGGTATATTTATTTACCTATATAGAAATGTTTTGGCCTTATTTATTTTAAAAACTATTTTTTGCAGAAACTAAATATATCATATATGTTAACCCTTTTAGCTCCTTGTCTATCTTGACAAGGAGCTGAAAAAATTTTAAACTTGGAAAATGTATACTTTTCCATTAATTTGGAAAGGGTCTTACAAAAAGTTTCCTTAGTGCAGATGAAATAATCTATATAACTGATCAAGGAAGGGTGAAATTAAAAATTTCCAGTTACACCTGCAATTCATTCCACAACCATCTACACTCACTATTTGTGCTGACACAGATGTAACTGAGGTTCAAGGATATGTACCAAATCATTACTAGTAGTGTTCTTTTTTTCTTTTAGAATACATGGTATTAGTGGATGGCTCCTAATTTATCTGTTTGGATATGGAAAAGAAAAAACAGAATCTTGTAACTGCCTGTAACACCTTTGCCTTCTTTGTCTAGCAAAATGTAACTGTTTAATCTATCTACTTAATCTCCTTGTGGGGAACTAATGAATATTTTTCATTAACAAAATGATTGTCATTATCCAGGAAGGAATAGCATTAGTTCAGGTTCACACGATGGCCTATGTCTTAACTTTATGTCTCTTCCTGTGACTTTGAGAATTTGATACAATTACTAAATGGACCTTTTATCTTCACTTCTCAACTCTGATCTGATTTCTTTGGCCCACATTTCCAAGAACCATCCCAATCGAGGAGTCTGACTTTTACGGCTCACATTCTGTGTTATTAAACACATGTATCATTTTGGTCTTATGACAAACTAATGGGACCTTTGTTCCTCTTCTTCAGAAGGTTGTTCTTTGGGGACCTTTTGAGTGTGGAGAAGAATTGGAATGAAAAAATAAGACGGCCGCAAGTCTCATAAGAGAGGGCAGCTTGGCCCATAACCCGTCCACTCTTAATGTGTCGGTAACTTTAGGAAACCGTCTGAGGAGTTGCCAACCTCACTTTAATTTTGACCAACAATGAAATTCTATTCAAAGTTAAAAACAATGGAAAAATAAAAATAAGTAAAAGGTGGGAGGAGGAGAATGAAACAAGGAGGTTTCACCTGCAGATAGCTAACGAGAGCAGTGAGAGGTGGTGATTAAACATTCTAATTCTATTGTCATAGATGTTCCTAAAGTCTTTGTGTTATGTCATCTCTTTACATTAAAGAATTAGTATTATTGTGTTTCAAAGTGCTTATTGAATTACTTTTCCTTTTGTGCCCTAAAGGAACCATGAAAGATTCCTTGAAAGAGATAAAGAATCTCCCTCTCATTTCAGTTTGCATTGTTTTCACTATAATTTTAAATTATTGGAAACCAGAATGTTATGTTGTATCCCCATTCACACCCCAGCTCATTCAAGTTAAGCAGTTTCTTAAATATTGTCCTATTTTCCAAAGTCTATATTCTCATTTAATTGTTTAAAATTTTTTACTAAATTCATTTTCAGAAAAATGATAAATGTTTTTTTTTCTGTAAGCTTTTTAGGCTGCCTCAATATTTTTTTATGACAGCTTTTTGTTGAGAAAGATGATTTAGCCTGGTTTAGGATTATACAAGTTCAATCACATAATTCAAAGTAACATGGAAAAGTATGTCTCATTCTCACACAGAGGACAAATTGCTTTGTTCTACAAGGAAAAAAAAGATATAAATAGAGAGGACAACCAAAGCTTTCCTTTTTTTCTCTTAAAAAGTCACTTTTCATGCCTTCTTTTATAACAGCCTCCCGTCTCTTCCACTCTCAATCAAAATCAAATCTACTTTTCTCTCCAGCTAATGAATTATGAGTGGCATGCAGGCTATTTTTTGACACAGGGAATAATTAAGAAGAGATGAATTGGCTAATTGAGAGCTATATTCTTAGTAGAGTACTAGTTAATAATGACTTGAAAGTTTTGTCCTGGCTCTAGATTTAGAAAGAAATTAAAGTTATTACATTTCTTCTTTTTAATTTTGATTGACACACTCAGTTGGGAAATCCAGTCACAGTCAAGTAGAACAAGATTCTGACTAAATCAGAAAGGGATTGTTTGAAATGTCAATGCAAATCCACAACAGCCCAGTGACTTGATTTATCAGTAAATTCTCTGGAGACTGATCCAGATGATGTGTTTGATCATCCAGTCTGGCCCTAAGCTCCAAACTGTAGTAGCTCAAAGTTAGGAACTGACATGTCCACAAATGCTCACTAATCAGCCACCCAAATAATGTGCTTGGTGAGCACCATATAAATCATTGGTTTGCTTGACTGTACGTTTAGTTAGGTTTGGTGAACATATTCTGGCTCAAGGGAAATTCAGCTGGTTTGTCTATTACCTTTCAAAGTTATTGAAGCAAAATCTGCGAGAGATAGTGTTGTAAGTACTTTCTATTGGGCTCTTTAGTATATATTTTTGTTTAGCACAAAGTATAAATGTCTTGGTATTTGCAACTCTAATAAACAGAGTTAAGAGTGATTACTAATTTCTTTAGGTTTGAGAGCTTATTCTCTATTTTTTTGAAATGAAAAAGGGGTCTTTATCTATTCTTAAATGTGTATAAATGGGTAGTTCTGTATTTATCCTATTAAATTCCCTCTCTTACTAGCTGGGACAATAACAAACTATATTTTTTTTTACTCAATCTTCCATACAATGCATTTTGGACAATAATATCAGTTTGATATTCACTTTGGACATAGGATTTCATGGCTGTAATGCTCGATTAGGACAAAGCATTTCCTTCCCTTTGCCTTAAAGTTATAGCAAAAATGCTCTAAGCAACCTTAATGGGGACACGGAGGGTTCCCTTGCATGCTTTTCTGGGGAGTAGGATGGGCATTAAATATCTGTTATAATATGGTGCCTTACCCACCAGTGACTGTATAATCAGGGTCTTTTGTGGTATCATAAGCTGTGATATTAGAGACCAAACAATGTTAATGATATTAAATGAAGCAAGAGCTTAGGATGTGTCTTAAGGGCCCATCATATTCTATTCCTAACCCAGGCCTCTTGGAAAAACGAAGGGAATTTTGAATTTAGATCATTTTTGGCATTCTTTGGATAACTACTTTGAATCAACTTATTCCTTGACTTGGGAACTTTACCTACCTTATTCTGAACAATTTATTCTTCTCAAGAATTTTTTTAATTCTATGCAAACCAACCTGACTAAACTTTTTTATTTTTAGGAAAAAAATGCAGTGTCTTAATGTAACTGGTTAACTTCCATAACTAAATGAATGATTTTTTGAAGAGAGGACTTAATTAGAAGACGAACTTTCTAATTATTTCTTCCTTTGATTCCTCCTAACAGGAAGATAATGTGAGAGAAAATTGGTCAGTGTTCTAGAGAGAAGAGAATAAAGATCTATTGTGTTGAAGACTGGGCAAGTAGGAGAAGTAGGGCAATTCCCTGGGTTGCATTTGTGAGCCATTTTCTTCTCACTGATGTGTTTGACATCTGCAGAGAACATAAGACAATGAAATGGGCCAAGATTAAATGTAAGCTTTGCATTGTCCACGTATGTCTCAATTTTCTGGCAAGAATACCTTCTTTTTCCTAAGTAGAATTATTCGACTGCAAACCAATTAGTGAATCATAAATATACTTCTTTCCTACATGAAAGTTTAAAACACTACAGCCAAGATAATCATAGCCTTGACTTTGATCAGGCATGGGTAGGTAGTTTGTTTACTCTCTGTAGTTTGTGAGAAAAAGATCAATCCTTGTTTTTCTGCTGCAGTGTTTGGATACGGGGTTCCCCCTGACATGTTTTTTCTCTCCTCATCCACCTCATTACTACTGCCTAAATTTCTTGTAATGACTTGTATCAGAACGTTTCCTACCAGCTGTTTGTTTTTTATTTCATCACTTTACCCAGTAACTAGTACAGTATCTCAGTAAATATTTACCCAACAGTGAATCAATATACTTGCTGACTATAAAGCAATCAGAGTCATCTTAAATGATAGTAGCTCGTTGCCTTGAAACTGCTAACAACAGCCTTGAGACTGCAAAGGAGAGCTGTTTAAGAAAGGCCTTGTTATATTTTGGTGGTTAATACTTTTACTTTCTTGTCTGAAACATTCCAGTGGCTTAGCAGAAATTATTCAGGCTGGGAAGGAGAAAGAAGTAGTAGAGGGTGAAGTGTTATCTGCTCGGGTTTTTGAAAGTAAATGAGACATCCATCACTTCTGGTCTTTTTATGTATCAGCCACGTAATGTCCGGGATTTCTAGTGCCATTAAAGTCCTCTCCTCGATGATGACACCACAAAATGGGCAACCCATTACTGAGTTCCTGAGTTCGTGAGTGTAAAAGGGGTAAAATAGGCCTCACCGAGTAACATTTGCAGCAAGGATTTAAGAGGCGAATGTGTGCGATAGGAGAAGGAATATACAGAAAAAACAATGAAAGTCGGTATCGGCATCTAACTTTATTTTTTCATTGTTGTTCAAGTACAGTTGTCTCCGTTTTCTCCCCACTGCTCTCCCCTGTCCTATCGACCCTGACCTCCCACCCCCCATCCCAGCCCCCTTGGGTTTGTCCATGGGTACTTTATTCATGTTCCTTGATGTTCCTTCCCCTTCTTTCCTCTATCATTCCCCTTCCCTCTGGTTACAGTCAGTTCTTTATTTCAATGTTTCTAGTTATATTTTGCTCGCTTGTTTATTTTGTTGATTAGGTTCTACTTATAGGTGAGGTCATATGATATTTCTCTTTCACTGCCTGGTTTATTTTACTTACATAATTTTCTCCAGTTCCATCCATGTCATCATGAAGGGTAGGAGCTCTTCCTTTTTTCCTGCTATGTAGTATTCCATTGTGTAAATGTACCGTGTTTTTTGATCCATTCATTTACTGATGGACACTTAGGTTGCTTCCAGCACTTGGCTATTGTTAATTGTACTGTTATGAATATTGGGGTGCATAGGTTCTTTTGAATTGGTGTTTTCGGGGTTCTTAGGATATAATCCCAGCAGTGGAATTGCCAGATCAAAAGGCCATTCCATTTTTAGTTTTCTGAGGAAATTCCATACTGTTTTCCATAGTGGCTGCATCAGTCTGCATTCTCACCAACAGTGCACCAGGGTTCCCTTTTTTCCACAACTTTGTCAGCCCTTGTTGTTTGTTGATTTGTTTATGATGGCCTTTCTGACCAGTGCCAACTGGTTTCTCGCGTGGTTTTAATATGCATCTTTCTGGCTAGTGATGCTGAGCATCCTTTCATATGTTTGTAGGCCCTCTGTTTATCCTCCTGGGAGAAGTGTCTGTTCAGGTCCTTTGCCCATTTTTCAGCTGGGTTGTTTGTCTTCCTGGAGTGGAGTTGTGTGAGTCCTTTACATATTTTGGAGGTAGACCCTGTCCAAGTTATCATTGACAAATATATTTCCCCATACAGTTGGTTCCTTCTTTATTTTGCTGATGTTTTCTTTAGCTGTACAGAAGATTTTTATTTTGATGAAGTCCCATTTGTTTATTCTTTCCTTTATGTCACTTGCTCTAAGGGACAGATCAGTGAAAAAATCGCTGCATGGAATATCTGAGATTTTCCTGCCTATGTCCTCCTCTAGGTTTTTTTATGGTATCACAACTTATATATAAGTATTTATCCATCTATACCACCCTGAATGCTCCCAATCTTGTCTGATCTAAGAAGCTAAGCAGGGTTGGGCTGGGTTAGTACTTGGATGGGAGTGTCTGTTTTTTCAGAAGGGCTGGGAACCTGCTGTTTAGCGTCTACGATGTGTTCTTTTGGTCCCCAGATTGGTGATCAACATGTGGCCTATAGTTTATCAAATGACTTCCTGTGAATCATGTTGATAGTTTTCTTAAAAGAGCTTTGTTGGCACTTTGTATACCATGCTGTGGAACCCATTCTATGCAGGCATTTGGCTTTATAAGGAAACTTTATTTAGTTTTCTACCACCTGGAGTCTTTCTTGGATCAGTTCTACATGATGATCATGTATCTCTGCTTGACATGTGGTATGGGAAGACACCTTATTTTCCCTTGGTATTCTGACAGTTCTAGTTAGTTTTGGTTAACATTGGCAGCTACATCTCAAAAACATTTTTATTGCTTTTTAAAAATTAATAGTTCTAAGTCAACATTAGACTACTGTAGTAATTTTCCTTAGTTGTGTTGCTTGACCAGTTGACTTAATCTTGGACTACCTTGAAGTTCTTTGCCTTGAGAATCTGAGGTTTTTATATCTAAAGGATCATTGTTCTGAAACATTCACCAATAGGTTTTTCTGTTTGATTCAGACTGCATGTTTAGTTATGTTCAAGTAACCAGACAAGAGAAGGTCTCAACTACATGTGTTCCTTATTAACATTTATAGGTGTTCTGCTTCTTCGAATGTTTATAATTTAAAGAGAAATTGAAGGCATAAGCAAACAGACGTTGTCTAGTTTTCACTTTGCCTGTTAGAAAAGTGATTTTGGGAAATAATTTCTCAAGGCGTTAGTCTCCTTACCTGTAAACAGTAAATGTTAGTTCGGGTAATATGAAGACCTTTGCTGAGCTACAGCTCTATGGCATCTATGGTATTTATGTGCTTATAAGACCTTACATGAGTGACCCTTTCTTATCCTGACTACAAGCAAAGATTTTCCTTCTCCCATGTTGTGTCACTAAAGAAAGAGGAAAAGAGAAAAAGAGAGGGGTGCAGGGAGAGATAACATCAATTTATTGTTCCACTTATTTATGAATTCTTTGGATGATCCTTTTATGTGTTCTGACCAGGACTCGAACCCATTATCTTGGCACATTGGGATGACACTCTAACTAACTGAGCTAACCAGCCAGGGCACCGTGTCTATGGCTTTAATTCAGCTTTCTTTCCCAGACCATCTACTGGTTTATTATTATTTTTGTTTCTTGAATTACCATTCTAGATCGCAATCTAAAAATTGTTAGGATTTCAGCAGATTCCTGTGCACCTAGAGAAGAGTCCATCCAGCACCACACAGGCTGGTGCAGGTGTGTCTTTCTTACACCACCCAAGTTACTTGCATGATTATTTCCCCTGGAATATTGCCAATAGTTGCCGTAGTCTAGCAAACTTTCTTTCATTACCTTCTCTTTAGAATTCTTCTGCAGTTCGATTGCCCACTTGTTACCAACTTCCATAGTGTAGATTCTACTGAGGCCTGTATCCAGCCTTACGTAGCCTAGAAACAGGCTTTCTGTGGACCTTCGTCCTGCCCTGACCCAGCAGCCTGCCTTGGCCACTCCCCTCACATATTCAAGTACTGCACACCACACGCCTGCCAGTCTGAGGCCAGGCCAGCTCCACGGGGATTTATCTTAAACTTTTCATGTCAGCTTTCTCTGGTGCGTCCAACTGACACCTGGCTCCTGGGCACTGGTTTTAGATCAGTCCTTATACTCTTGGTCCTAAATGGCAATATCCTCACTACCTCCCTTGTATTTCTCTCTCTCCACTTCTTAAGATATCAACTTCCAAACTAAGTATAGTGTCATGCATACAATAAATGTCATTGACCAGATGAAAATATGTTTCTTTTTATCCCATCAAGCATTGCATTTGAAGGCAGATATCTCTTAAGACTTAATTGCATAGATCTCAGCAGGGTAGAAAAAGGAAAGGAATAGATGGCAAGGTAAAAGAGCCCAGAAATCCAAATGTCTCGAATTTACATGGAGCACTTTCCTAACGATTTCTCTGTCTCACTGACTACGCTCCACATTCCCTTACAAAATCTATAGACACTGGATATTTTCTTTTTTTTTTTACTTATAAGAAGCCACTCTGAGAAAGTCCAGGCTCCAAGGAATAAAGGCAACACAGCTGAAAGCTGAAGCAGTATATGACCAAAAGTATTTTTTCCCAGTCACAGCAAAACAAGATATTTTAGAGACATGAGAGTTTGGCACATGAGCTAGCTCGTAAAGAAACACATGAAGTAGCATTGCTGGACACACCTGACAGTCATCATGTGTGCTTTACTTCACAGTAGGGGTCTGTGGGTTTTTTAACAGTCTTCATATCTGTTTTGAAATGATGACGTTTCTACTGCATTTAGCTCTATCCAATTAACACACTTTTGCAAGAGCAAAATAAGCTTTAGGTCAAATGTATTTCAATCCCTGCATAAACAGCATGTGGCACCTGGAAGTCTTTTCAGGTTTGCAAATGGAAGCAGGAAATTCTGCATCACAGTGTGTATGAAAACTGTTGACAAACACACACATACACATACACAACCACAACAAAAAGCACTGTTTCATAGAGCTGTTGGGACCATCTAGTGTATTTGCTTGTTTAACTACCATTGACTTTTTCCAGTGGTAGAATAACCAAGAGTTGTCTCGCCTTTGTTAGATGTTTGTTCTTTTTTTAAAAACATTTCCCCCAGAATAAAGCCAGGGACATATGACTGAAAATCAGTAATTGTTACTTTCTACCTCCCGACAGAGGGGTTTACTCTCTCTGGCCTTTAATAGCTCATTTAGCCTCTCCAGTCTTTACTATCAGCAAAATGTAGATAGCTGAATTAATGTCAAAGAAGGGCTTTGAAGATGAAAACTGCTGTGTTCTGTAAGTGGCAACAGAGTGTTTTTTCTTCATTGAAGAAACGTTTATCGGGCTTAATGTCAATTCTGTACAGAGCACTTTAGGGATCACAGGGGTGTACAAGACAAGGTCACTGTCCTCAAGCAGAGTCATTCCCATTGCCATGGCACCAAACCTAAAGTAAGGATGTAACTAGTTCAACATTGGGCTTGGTTAGCAATTTATCTGACACATGGCTTACATCTGGATGATACAAAATTTTGTTTTTAGAATACAACACATGGAGCTTGGTTATGAAACGTTGCATGTTATTTAAAAAAGATAAATTTTTTCTTAAACTTGGTAGGCCCCCACCCTTTCTGGGTGCCTGGCAATTATTTTATTCTTAATACAAAATTCCTACATAAATTTGAATTCATAATTCTCTTTTCTATAATTCTGTAATTCTCTTTTCTCTGTGGGAGAAAAACTACCCTTTCAATTATATTCCAGTGGAAATCTGCCAGGGGAGAAGACTTCTCAGCATCTTTCTTCTCTAAATTATGCCCAATTTTAGTAAAAGCATGTATGTGGAATAGTCAGAACTGTTTCCAATTATTTAGTTTAAGCAGGGGCAGTAGGAACTTTGAACAAAGAGAGCCAACTTTGCTTCCCTCTAGTTTTGCATCATTTGAACTGCAGGAGAAAATGCTTTATTGTTTAAACAAATATTGTAAAACAGGTATTCAAACAGGATAATTTCCCTTGTTCATTTGGCTTTCTGTGACATCAACTAAGACATTAGCAAAATCATGAGACTTCCTTTGAGGTTTACTACCTTGAGGATTAATTTGATCAGTTTGGTTTGCTAGTCATGATGTTTATTCATATTTTATATGATGCTTATTAAGTGTGTTTGGATTTAGACAATCCACGGTGTCCTGGGGCACTGTTTTTGAGGATCAGATATGTATTCAAAAGCAAAATGAGATAAGATTTATTCCATGGCATCCATTTTATATTTCCAAGAGGCAAATTGTTCACATCTTGGATGTCCATCAGTGTGAACAGTTATTATTTAAACCCAAACTTTCATTGCCAAAAAGTATGAGGTGGTCAAACTTGTACTTAGATATTTCCTGATGTTATAGTTTAGATACTTTCAAATGCAAAAGTTGAAAGTTTAACTCAACTTGGCTAAAGCATCAGAGCAGATGCATTGGCTAATGGACTAAAGAAAGACTGAATCTAGGGGATGAACAGTGTCATCATGACTCATTGTATTTCTCTTTCTCTTTTCCTATATTTCCATGACCTGCCCTATCCTGGTACCACCAAGTTTATCTCTTCTCAGATATATCCTCAATTGTTGCTCTTACCTTATGCCAGACAACATTGAGCAAAACATCTCAGGTTTCATGGCAAAATCCAAAAATATCTCTGTTCAACTTGGCAGCTCTAAAAGTATTTGATCAAGCTGCCATGTCTTAAATTTTTGTCTCTTACCTTGGTAACCAATCTTTCAGCCATTGTACATATGGAATAGTGATGAAGGAGGAAATCTATGCAGAAAGTCACCAAGAAGAATGAAAAAACAGTGGGATGAAGTTGGGGAAGGCTCATGCCCACTTGATGCTCCTTGGGAAATGTGTCAAAGCCCTTCACCATTAGGCCAACCTAAAACTACTCTTTTCTCTGCTGACCCTTTTTCATTTGCTTTTTACTTATCTGACCTTTACTATGCCTAGATGAAAATCTGAGGAATACTTTGGTATGACTTAAGAGTTAGGTGCTATATCTGATAGGTTCAAAATCAAAGTAACATAAAGGCTTTCATATTTTATTTACTTGATCATCATTCTACAGCACAGTCATAAGACATCTGATCCTTGCTGTCTTCCAGCTCTTACCTCTTTCATATTGAGAGATAAGTGATAAGAACTATAGTGAATTATCTAGAGAAATAATAGCCTATTGACAGTTTTCTGTGGAACTTTGATGATGATATGAAAGAAGTTGAGAAATTACTGGTAAATCTAAAGAGCCCAACTCTGAGTAACTTGACTAACTAGGTAGAATTATATTTGAAATTAAAATGTTTTTCACAATCCTATTTCAAGTGACACAAAAATCCCCATATCTTTTCAAGCAGCATTTAAAAAAATTTAGAAGGTTCGCGATTTCAATAATGCTTTAAGCTTCTTTTAAAAATTGTCTTTATTATAGCACTGTTTGGTAGGAAGCTGAAATATTAAATAAAGATTGCTTTTATGTTTTTACTTTACCTTGCCTTTTCAAGGTTCCCCCACGCCCAGCAGGTTCGGTTATTGCCATATGTTTGTTGATAGGTTCTGATTCACATCATCTTCCTAGTGGATGGAGTGACTAAGAGAGACTGGGGAACTGCAAAGCAGAGCTATTAAATTTATATTTACTGCTAATCATTTCAACTCCTGGCAGACAGCCTAATTGTAAGCACAGAAAAGATGCTCATGAGAATCATGGTCATATAACTTGCCCAGTGACTTTCAATAAGATGCATGGTTTGTGAAAGCTCTGGGCTTATTGGGAGAGTAAATATTATTGCTGCTTGAGTTTCCTTGTGCTATTTCCAACTCAGGATTTATTAAATATAATTTAATGAAATATATAATTTAAAGAGATGAGGCAAAATGTGATTAGTAGCTTTCCATTTTGTCTTCTTGGGATAGGCAGCAATGCATAAACTCCTTAAAAGACCGACAGCTAATCTAAGGCTTTTTCTATGCATAGTTTCCATTAATGTTAATGGCTTTTTCTGGGCATAGTTTCTATTAATGTTAATGAGATGCCCTCTTCAAGAAAAGTAAGAGAAAAGAAAAAAAAATTTAAACCCTGATCTCCATTTGCTTCAAGTATTTTCTGATGTAGCCTGAAAATGAATGTTTAATAATAAACTACACTGGGCTCCAAAGGCAGGGAATTACTCACCTTCTGATTTTGTTTTCATTGTCTTCTGTTTTCTGAAGTTGTCTGTTCTGGAGATCTGCTATATCCATTGTAGCAGCAGTACTAATTATTCATTCAACCAAAGATCTCCCACATAGACTATATTACAAGAACAATTTTTCTGTAATCTACTGAATTGAACCTGTAGCTACCGCTTGAACAGAGCATATGTGATATAACAATATCACAGAGCAAAGTGATAGAACAATACTTAAGAAAAGGTGAATCACAATTCAGTAAAAAAGACAGGAAGGGTGATTTTCCAACATTTAGTCAAAGTCAATCAAGCCTATGCAGAGAAAGAACAATATTCTAATACACACTGCATGCTCAGTGTGTCCATTTTCATATTAAAATTATACCCTGAAAAGGGCATATATTTAAAATTCCAGCTAGAGGTGGCAAATTAATAGTCTAGGGCTAAAATGGAAGGAATAAGTTTCTGTTCTTTTTTTAAAAACATTTTATTTATTTATTTATTTATTTATTTATTTATTTATTTATTTATTTATTTATTTATTTATTTATGTTTAGAGAGGGGAAGGCCGGGAGAAAGACAGGGAGAGAAACATCAGTGTGTGGTTGCCTCTCAAACACCCCCTACTGGGGACCTGGCCTGCAACCCAGGCATGTGCCCCAACTGGGAATTGAACTGCAACCCTCCAGTTCTCAGCCCGCACTCAACCATTGAGCTACACCAGCCAGGGCCTGTTCTTAAGATTATAATTTTTCTTCCTTTGTTATTGTTCCCTTATTTTGTTCCGTTTCTATGGTCTCTGCAGTGAAACAGCATAATATTTCCTGCTGCAGTAAACAGGTCATTCACAATTTTCTAAAACAAAAGGCTACGTTTTGTAAACAAAATCTTAGGTTACACCACAGAAAAGTGCAACAAAATGATGACTAGTGTGAACTTCTTCATAAAGGTCACTTTAAAAAAAATATCCTGATTCTTTCCTGTTACCTGGCATGAATGGGTATATGTGTGTGTAAAACCCTATGAACATTTTTTTCTTTTCTTTAATTTTCTTTATTGCTAATTTCCATTCTCATCTGCAACTTGGTATCCATGTCCTTAGCTAAACATCCAAATGAGAATTTTATTAACTTTAAAGCTTAGCTATAACCAAAACTATTAATATTAAAGCCAGGCTCTTTAGTTAACATGTTTTCATGCAAAAAGACATGACTTTTCCGTGCTCTCTTGTCACTGGGTTGTCCCAGTTTCTTCTGTCTTTTCAGTTTCTGGCTCAGTCTGAAAAAAAAATGTCTTGAAAGAGAAATAGCTAGATCCCTGTTATCCCCTGGATTTCATGCCCTGTCAGCCCCTCTTTCTGGTGCAAGGCTAGACGTCAGATCTTATCTTAAAGGTACATGGTAGAAAAAACTAGGGAAATATACATGTGTGCTGCTAAGAGATTTTAAATGAAAAACGAAGATAATGTACATTTTATTCAAGTATGCTAATTTTACATTCAAATGCCACTACTGAAATTTAGGACTGCTGAAAATCAACATTGTGATTTGATGGTTGATGTTGCCTGCACATTTTCAATAAGTCAACCATTGCTTTTAGGGCTATTGCAGTCCCGGGTGCTCTGCTGAGTGTTCAGAAGAGCCTAGGGGAGCAGAGAGAGTTCAAAAATAGGAATGTTTATATATATATATGTTATATACATATATGTAACCACAGTGGAGTATTGAATATTGCTTGGGACAATAAATGTTAGATTAATAAATGTATGATGAGTTATGAATCAATGATTGAATAAACTCAAAGGGGCTAGAGGACTTCTGATCACTGAGTTCACAGCCAGAGATTAAGAAAGGGTCTTTGAGGAATGTCTTAAAACCATAATTTTGGTAGTGAGAGGAAAAGATATATTTCAAGTATTTTAAGGTTAAATTTAGTACATACTTACCTATGAAACAGTTTTAAATAGTAGTATGTATGATTCCACTTAAAGACATTCTAGGAAAGGAAAACTCTAAGGAGAAAAATCTGCTGAGTGGTTATCAGAGAGTGGTGTGGGAAGAAGGGATTCGCCGTAACAGGATACAATGGAACTTCTGAGGTAATGGGATTGTTTTATATCTAAGTCACCGTGGCAATTACATTGCTTTATGCATTTGTCATAATTTACCAGATTATATGCTTTCAAAGGGTATTTTTCTGTATGAAAATTTTAACTCAGTAAACCTGATTTTAAAAACAATAAAACTGTAGAATACATTCTTTCTTATGCTAGGCACAATGGCTATAAAAAGGGATACCTGCCTCAAAAGAATGTATAATTCATTAGGTTAATTGAAATTAATGTGTTTGGGCATTGTAGTGAACGGAAATAGCAATAAATTTTGATGTAGGCATGCTGGATTCCTTTGCTCTTTGTTGGATGAAAACTTGACCTCGGTCTTTTTATACAGTGAAATAATAAAGCTGGCCAATAGATGAAGTCTGAGATCACTTTCAGGTCTAAATATTTATGACTCTATTATTTTGGTCTGGTTACGTGTGTTAACAAGAGGAAGAAGTAGACTTTCTTGAGAAGGCCCCTATATTCTGTATTGAAATATATCATAAACTGAATGAAAATGATGTTCAGAGTTCTTGACAATGTAAGCACACAGAAACTTTGGAATTCTATAATGAGTTTCGATGGCTAGTCTAAGACAATTCTGAGAAGTTTAGAAGTTTAGAATTTAGTTAGGAAAATAATATTTCCAGTATTTTATTAAGGTCAACAAGTGGCCATCAATGTTCGCTCTCAGTCCATCTTCATGTTCCACCAGCAGCATTTTACATGGTTGCTCGTTCTCCTCAAAACACTTCTTCAGTTGGTTCTAGAACCACACATTTTGATTGCTTTTTCAAGAGTCTCCTTTTCTAGTTCCTCCTCATCTCCCTGATTGTTAATTATTAGAGACCCCTAGAGGCTAGTCCTGGACCTCTCTTTTTTTTTCATTTATACCCACTCTCCTGGAGACCCCGTCATTTCTCATGACTTTAAATACCATCCTTACTTAACCCTTCCAAATTTTATCTCCAGATTCTAGACTCATATTCTCAGCTTACTACCCAATCTTGTACAAGCTTTAGTTCTCTAAAATTAATCTGACATGCCTCTCAAAATATGTATTTTTATAATATTACTTATCTCAAAGATGGCAATCATACTTCCTGCTGCTTTTACAAAAAAAAAACAAAAAAAAAAACTTGAAGTCATTATGAGTTTTTTTTATCACATTCCTTGTTCAATCCAGCAGCAAATCTTGTAGGCTCTACCTTAGCATGATTTGATTATAATTTAAATGTAATCGGAATTTAACCACTTCCCACTATTTCAATAGCATACTAATTGCTCTCTGCATTTTAATCAGTGTTCATAGAAGCTGAGAATGATCTTCTTAAAATAAATCAGATTATGTCAATTGTCTGCTTAAACTCACTCACATCACCACTCCTCATATCACCCAGAGTAAAACTCCAAATCCTACCACTGACCTAGAAGTTCTTATTCTATCTTATGGTCTTCCTCTGCCCACACACACATGTTGGGGACCACTCTGCCTGATTTCAGGAATTGTAACTCTACCCACCATGGCTAAGGATGAGTGAGTGACCTCCGGAATGTGAGCCACAGGAGACAAAGCTTGTCTCTGGTAGCAAATGCTGCCTCAGTTTCCTCTCCATGCCTCAAAGTTTGGTTGGAAGTCAATGACAGGTAAGACCCCTCACAGCAGGGGGCAACCTAAGCCAGACTCCATCACTTGGGAGGCCTTCATGGAAGGGCTGGGGGGCTGCAACAAACAGCAAGCAATAGACCCATGCCCTCCAGCTATGTGACATAGCCGAGTCCCTATATCCTCTGAGAGAAGCACTTCCTGGCTCTAATCGTCTTAAGCCTGAATACCTGATCGGGAGGGGTGCAGCTCCTTGCCTTGCCAGAGTGGATCCAGGGGAAAAATCTGGCATCACAAAGAATTACTGGTAAACCTGTAAAATCTGCTCTGCTAAGAGTGCTTTCATGTTAAGGGTTCAAACAGGAAACCCTAAAGTTTCTGCAAAACTCCCTTCCTGACAGACTGACTCAGACTAAGCCCTCAGATTTCTTTGAAATGTTATCTACTGTTTAATCCTTGCTGCCCTGTATTCCTGTGTATTACAACCCAATAAAAGCCCCTGGAGGAAGGGGCTCAAGACCTTTATTTCCTCTGAGGAACTGGCCACCTCTCCTCCTCAAGCAGATCATGTCTTGATAGTGTATACTTTCATTCGTGTCAGACGGGGGAACTTGTGGGAAAAGTTGCCCCTCCACACACACATACCCACTTCTTTACCTCTTAATTATTTTGTTCCAACCACACCGGCCTCCTCAAATATGCCATGCTTCTGTCCACCTCTGAGCCTTTGTGTATGTTCTTTCCTGAGTCCAGAATACATTTCCTCCGGATGCTCACATGGTTCTTTACCTTTGATCTTTATGAAGTCACCTTTTTGGTGAGGTCTTCTCTTGCCATTTTGTGTTTCAGTGTCACTTACACTTCTTTTTCTCCTTTCTTGTTGTATTGTCTTGCCATGTTACATACTATATACATCGTGTATTTGCATAAGTTATTTTCTGTTTCCCCATTCTAGAGTGAACACCGTAGGAAGGCAGTAAGTTCTGGGCTGTTTGTGTGTGCGTGTCCAGTGTTTGGGGAAAAAGTCAGATTCATCAAGGACATGTTAATGGATGCTGTCTCTGGGAGCTGGAAATAAATCTTTGCCCTAACAAGTACTGGGGAACACATCCGAAACAAGCAAACTGCTGCTAGTTGTTTCTATGCACACTTCCATTTGAGTAGGTCCTGTCAGATGAGATTAAAATGTCTTCACAACAGCCAAACACCAAGGACAAAGCTCCATGTTTTGTGAAAATATCAAGTGGGGAAGGGATTACAGTTCATGTGGGTGATTTGTTTAGTATAGTACACTGGAAATACCTTCTTGCCAGTCAGCTTGAAATAATTAGCGTAGTGAAGTGTCAAGCATTGCCGAGGACCTCATTAATACCACTCCTCAGGGAGAGATTTTTACTGGGAAAAAATTAGTCTTTCCTCTCACAGAGCACTGAAGAGACATCCTCCAGCCTCTAGCGAGGAGCTGAGCTTCTCCATTATCACATCTGGTAATAGAAGAGAAGGTACTTTTTGATTCATTGTCACATTCAGATAAGTGAAGAAAGAAGCTTCTCAACAAGTGTGAATAGATTTTGGTAAACAAGTGCAATTCTTTTTAGAGTTATTTAAACAGCAAATGTATCTGCTCTTGTGCAGCTTCTCTGTGTGGGCTTGAAGGACTGTGTTCGGTTGTGTACAGACTTTTTTATGAAAATTCAGTAAACTGTACCTCTTTCACTCCAAAGACTTTTGAAATTTTCTGAAGAAAATTTCCTTTGCAGACTCTGTTTATGTGATAGATGTGTCTCTGTTCCTGTCTCATGCCGTTTGATGTTGCATTGTGAATAACCCATCCTAACCTTTGACAGCCTAGGAAAAGTCTAGATTTTGTGGTTTACTTTATAATTGCTTTAGGTACACCAATGATTCAGTCTCAGTAAGTCTTAAAAATAAAGTACTAGGATGTTTCTTCCTTCCCAATCAAAAGAATCATAATCTGTACCTCTCAGTTCTGTACCTTACAGTGTATTCTCATGGATAAGGAACTTTTATTATGAGCTGTGCAAATGCAGTGTTTAAGATACTTTGAAATAAAACAAGGAAGGTTTTCATCCAAATTCTACCACTGGCTAGCTGTATGATCTTTGCTAAATTCTCTGCAACTTAAATGCTTAATAAATGTCAATTCCTGTTATTATCATATGTAAGGTTAAGGTATCAGCAGTTAATCAAAGCCATACTAAGTCAGTAGATTTGAAATGATCAGTAGCTTACCCAAAATGCCTTTAAAGTGCTTCAGTGGAAAGAAAGGATTCCTAGCATCAATGACTACAACAGTGAAATGTTTTGTTTAACGATACATAAAACGGCTACTTTTCCATGACTTACACGGACTCTGTGTTATTGCAAATTTCAAACAGGAAGCAACATTTAAGGAAAATGGAGGGTATTTATTATTATCAAATTAAGAAATGCAATAACTTTGTTAAGTTACTTGCTTTTAATGAAATATACATCCTGTTTAAACAACAACCAAAGACTGTGGGAATGGATGTTTATACTTCCTTTTCATATGTGGATAGCATGTACCTTCATAACATAGCAGAACACCTTTTTAAAAAGGCAATTATTTTTTAAAAGTTATGAGGATGAATTTAAATTAATATGTTTATCCTGAAAAGTAAACCATAAATAATATTGTGATCAATAGTGTTCTAGTATTTGTTCCTAGGCCTAGGTTCTACCTCACCGCGTATGTGTGTGTGTGTGTGTGTGTGTGTGTGTGTGTGCATCCTGTAACATTTTCCACAGTGTCGGGATCATGTTTTATAAAGATGTATATAGTAATGCATGTTTCGTTTTTAAGCTTGAGATTTTATTATTTTCCTTTGCCTCATATATATTTTGTTTGAAAGCACTTTCCAAATCAGAATATACTAAGGTTATATTTAAGAGGGCAACAGACAAAGTGAGAATAATTTAAGCACAGCATTAACTTGTCTTCTTGTTTGCTCTTGTATATTGGCTTCTTGATCAACAGTAAAGCAGGAATTTCTTAACAGCTGCTCTAAACAGAACATATGATGGAGTCCATTGGAACTAAGTGGGTTCTCATGTTAAAAGTATAAAAGATCCCTTCTTTTACGGAACCAAAAAAATGTTTTTAAAAAACTCATGAAAGTGCCTTTCTGTGATACTTACAAGAATGCATATGTTCTCTCATTCTTCTTGAATGCTAGTGGAAAAGTTAAAAAGAGCAAAAAACTGAAATATAAAAGTGAATCAAGCAATACAGGAAAATGACACTAAACCAGATTGGTTAGGTGGCAGTTGCAAGGACTGGTGTGTGAACTAAAAGGCATATTATATATATAATCCATCTCTATATATATTAGTACCTTTTGCCTTGTTCGCTGAATTAGGATTTTGAAATAAATTTCTTAAGCTAAGATGACATTCTGTTACTGTATTTTCCATTCAAACTGGAATTAGATACTTTATTTTACATTCATATGGTAGAGTTTTGGACATGGACAGCAATGTGGTGAGGGATGAGGGAGAGGGTATATGGGGATAAGTGGTAATAGAAAAATACAATAAAAACAAATTTAAAAAATGATAGTGCTTTAAAAAATGAACCTTGTCTTTCAGCCTTTCTTCCTTTTCCTGTAAGGTTTGCATCTCTAATTCCTGCCACAGGCTTCACTTACAAGGAAAGCTTGGATAAAAGGCTAGGGGACATGAGGGGAAACCTCAATGTTTTTGCGGACTTTTCAGAAGGACTTACATCCACGGTTAATTGAGACTTCAGCTTATGTTTGCTGCATCAAAGAAGGCCTTAAAGTGCTTCTTTTTCCATTTAGCAAAAAATGTATTTCATAAGGAAAATCAATACATTTTGATTGTTATATTCTTTTCTTTAAAAAAAAAAAAGAATTTTCAACACACCCAGGCTTTCAAAGTCAAAAAAAAATTCGCGCAATGTTTAGAAATTCCTACAAACCACAATTTATAAATAAGATGATGCAAAATGGGGCAACTGTAATAGCCTAATCAATGAAATAGATATTTAAAATAGAAATCAGATGATGCAGTGGCTGCTTCTCATAAGCTAAATTTCAGATTAGCCTGTGGGGAGATTTCGACTTGGATCTGGTGAGCAGGGTGAAGCTCTAGTGTCACAGGGAGTGAGGTGCCCGTTCTAAGCCTACGGTCCAGGCAGATATAAATGTAAAGCTTATCAGAAAGTCTGCAAGACCAACTGAAAAGCAACAGACTAGCATGTAGACACTGTGCCTTTCTGAGATGAACAGTGTCTCTCCCTCTCCACTCCCCACAAATGAGGCTGGCTTCAAGTGGAGTAATGCAGACTTATGTGCAAAGAAATTCCTCCTAATGGTGAATTAAAATGTAGTCCAGACTAATGTTCCAAGATAATTTGACTGGTATCTCTCTTGATTATATCATGGTCCCTTTTGTAGCCAGTGGAAGCAAGAGCTGAACCTCTAAGTGACTTGGTAACATTTAGTCCATAGAGATCCCCAGATTTCTTGAGACCAGTAGCTCAACAGTTCACTGCTATGGCTTCTAAGGAGAGTTACTGAGTCTACTTTTGAATTTAAAGAAAAACAAATCAAACACAGAACCACATTCTCTGCTTTTGTTGCACTATTTTTTTTAAAAGCTGGACAAAGGAAAATATTATTTAGAAGAAACAGTCTTTCTTGAATTTTTTTTGCAGCTGAAAAATTCAATTATGGTGTCAGAGTCCAATTGCTACTTGCAATTTTTGCCTTAAAAAAGTACTTAATATGTCCTTTCTACAATCTTTGGAAGCTATAAGAAGGGGGAAACTATCATATAATTTACATGTATATTAGTTAAAGATTTCTTAAACAGATTGACGCTATCCATCAAACTTCTCAACGCTTTATATCTGGTTACTCAGGGTGTGGTCTGCAGACTGGCAGTATGAGCATAAACTAGAGCTTGTGAGAAATGTAGAAGCTCAGGGCACTCGAGGACCTACTGGCTCAAAATCTCCTTTTTAATAAGATACCACATGCCTCTCAAAGTTTGAGAATCACTGCTCTACAAACTTCGCTTTCAGTATTCTCATGGAGGGACACATTCTCTTTGGTATAACATGAGATTGACTTCTGCCTTTACCCATAAATACCATCACCTTCAGGTTAATTTTCTAAACCACAGTCATTCCTTTGGAAGGTGGCTGGCCTGATGCAGAGTTCCTACAATGGAATAAAGAACACCCAGGTCTTTATTTAATTTCTTCCTAGTGTAGACGTACCATAAAAATCCTGCCAGTGCTGGAGAGTCTAGACAATACCATAAAAAAGTAATTACATTAAATTTCTTAGCCAAAGAGGCCATGGGCCAATTCTAGTATTTTTCACAGTAGGAATTCTGGCAAGTATATGTTATATATTTTTGTCACGATCTTGTCAAATTTTAAAGTGGAAAAAAAAATTTTTTCCTGACAGCCTGAGGCTCTATGATTTAGCTCACTGAATCGTGGGGAGTACTCATTGATGCTCTTCCGGTGATTGTGGGAAGACATGCAGGCTGGTCCACTGCTTATAATACAATCTAAAGCTGATTGTTCTGTTTTTGAGCCACATACTGAGAAATGATGTTCGAAAGAAGGTGTAATCATTGAATACCTTTAGGAAGAAGGCGTAATCATTTAATACCTGTCCCTACCTTTAATCTTTGCTATTTGTCAATTCTGTATTACATGCTTTACTAAAAACGTTTTTAAACACCACCTTTTACCTTTCAGACTTAAATGGGTACTGCCCACAAATGTTCCTTTTGCTTTAGTCACAGTTTATGCCTATATTTAAATGAGGGATTTAGTAGCAGGACATGGGAAAATCTTCCTCCTGGCTCTCTTTATTGTATGTTTCCTTTGTCTCTGGGTTACGGAATGTTCACAGGAACCCCTAATAATTTTGTCATTTAAAAGCTGCTGTCACTTTGCACAACACAGAGATTTTACTAATTGAAAAGAACTGCATACATCTATTGGGTGTTTGTTGTTTTATGGTTCTTAATATTTAATATGAGAGCAACAGGATATGGGCTGAAAATGTTTCAAGGTGTATCTGTTTTCAGATCTTATTTTCTTGTCCAAACAGATTCAGATTAAAACTGTCACAGCCAAACACTTTGAAAATGTCTGTTTTTCCCTTTATTTCCAAGACTTCTCATGTACTCATACATTAAACACGTGCGCGCACACACGCACAGGGGCAATTTCTGTTGTTTTTGCAACTCTGTTCAGAAAATCATGAAAATTGTTTGCTTGTGTTGGCATCCTCTGCCTCCCTCCTGCCCCCCATTCCACAGCAGAAAGGTGCAGGGATTTTTCCGTCTGTTTTTATAGTACGCATCACAGGAAAAGAGCATCACCAAGCCAGAGATATTGAAGGAAAGCTAGCTGAGGTCCTGCATTTGAGAAAAGGCTGTTATACTCCCACCACAAAATGCTTTCAGTTGTTAACTTGATTGAACTGAAACTATTTAGAAATGTCAGTTTCAAGGTGGTGGATTAGGGAAGGATACTGCCTATTCCTCAGACGAGGACACGGGGGAAGAAGCAGAGGTTTTTATTTTAATTTTTGCTTTATTAAACCCCCACATCTGTAGATATTCACTCTTTTTTCAAATATGCAAAGCAATTTTGGGAACTTAGTTTGAGAATCCCTCTGGGTGTCTTTTCAGTAGCCATCTGACCCCATCGAAATCTCCAGATAGTTTGGGGAAATGCTTTCTAAGTCTAATCTTTGACCTACTTTCATGTTGGAATGTACAATTTCTTTTTGTTGCAAATTTTGTTACCACCTTCTTCATAGTAGACAAAGCCTCTAATTGATAACTTACCGTGTTTCTTGCTGCTGACTTACCACTGTAGGTTGTGTTTCTAATTACCCCTGTGTGGGTCAGATAATAACTTGAACTTCAGTGAGTTTTCCCAGTGTCCCAAAGTCATTTATTAGAGCCTGAAATACTGTGTCATAAAGCTTTCCAATAACCTTCAATTGCTGTGGTCAAGCAAGTGGAAGATCAACAAAAATTGTGTAGCTTTTTACGGCACTCCAACAAGAAGTACAAGTAATTATTCCTTCAGTCTACAGTGCATTTCTTATATTAGAAATTGTTAATCACAATAAGAAAGAGAGTTTGAGCCTCAGGGTATTCCCAGCTCTGTCTTCAGGCACATTTGTAAAATGTTCAAAAATCAATTAGGGAAAGAAAAAAGAACAGTCTAACTACTAGTATTAAAAAGACAGCAATTGTAATTGTTTAGTCCCAAGATTGACCCTGTAAAAATTATTTCTCCTCATTAAGCCTTCTTAATAAGAGAAACTGCTTATAAACTTGTAAATTGAAAATTAATATAGATGTGCATGTAACTCTTACATAACAGAAAGACTGGTTGCCTCTTTATATTGGTAATATAGTAGCTATTTTGAAGAAATATTAAACAAAAATAAATGAGGCATCAATCTGTCATAGATTGAAAAATTTCCAGAAACGAATCTGACTTTTTCTACCTCGTTTGCTCTTTCTGTTGTGTTTGTCCCCTGATTGCTACTTTTTCTTCAAGACAGGTGTCACTGGGCAATGGTCAACCCCAGGCCGCGCAGTCAGGCGGGCCTGGATTCATATATTGCTTGTCATCCACACTAGTCATATGAACTTGAGAAAGTTATTAACCATAAGTCTCAGGCCATAAACAAAATGGAGATAATAACGGTACTTCCTGTATTGGCTGGCTGTGGGGAGTGAATGAGAAAGCGCATATAATCTGCTCTGACCGTGCCGGGATGAGAGTTAGTGCTCCAGAAACAGCGATTCTTACCAGTATTATCTCAGCTTGAGGGAGCTCCTGGGTACCCTCACAAATTTGTTTCTCCTGTGATCCTATTGTGCTTTTGTTTTTGAAATCATTATTATATACTGACTTCATTATGTAGAGAAGTTTTAGGTTTACAGCAAAAATGAGTGGAAGTTACAGTGATTTCCCATGTACACTTTACATTAGGATTAACTCTTGGTATTATAGGTTCTAAGGGCTTAAACAAATGTATAATAACGTGTATCCACTATTATAATATTATGTAGAGTAGTTTCACTGCCTTAAAATCCTCTGTGCCCTGCCTGTGTATCTTCTCCTCACCTCCAGCTCCTGTCAATCCCTGGTCCTTTTACTGTCTCCGTAGTTTTGTGTTTTTCACAATGTTGTATAGTTGGAGTGGCACAGGATGCAGCCAGCTTTTCAGATCGATTTCTATCACTCACTAATGTGCATTTAAGCCTTCTTCATGTCCTTTTGTGGCTTGATAGCTTATTTCCTTTTAGTGCTAAATAACGTACCACTGTCTTGATGTACCACAATTCATCCGCTCACCTACTGAAGAACATCTTGGTTGCTTTCAAGTTTGGGCAATTATAAATAAAGCTACTCTAAACATCCTTGTGTAGGTTTTTGTATGGACATAAGTTTACAGTTTATTTGCTCAAATACCCAAAAGCCCAATTGTTGGATTGTATGGTGAGAATCTGCTTAGTTTTGTAAGAAACTGTCAGACTGGCTACCAAAGTGGCTTCCCCCTTTTTCATCCCTGGCAGTGTCACCGCGAGCTCCTGTGGCCCTGTCCTTGATGGGATCTGGGGTTGTCAGCGTGTCATATGTTCCCCACTCTGTGAGGTGTGTAGCGGCATCACACTGTTGTTTCCATTTGCAACACCCAAATGCCACATGGTGTTTAACGTCTCTTTTTATCATCTGCCATCCGTATGTGATCTTCGACGAGGTGTCCAAGGCTTGGGCCTATTTTTTAATCTGGCAGGTTTTTTCATATTGACAAGTTTTAAGAGTTTATTGTTTTTCGGGGGCAAAACAGGTTTACTAGATATATCTTTTTGAATTATAGAATAGGTCTCTCAGGGCCTTAATAGATAGTCCCCTTTTTTTGTTTTTGTTTTTGTTTTACAGGCCCGTGCTCAATCCACTGAGCTACACCAGCCAGGGCATTTTTTTTGGTACATATTTTAAAACTTCTAAGGACCAAAACACAAAACAAAACTAGCCATAGTGAAAAGCAGACAGCACTTCATTCAAATTTATTTTGAGTGGCTACTCTATGTTGAGATATCATGTAACAGCCAAAGGCCAATTTGACATAGATGGACTCAAAAGCTTGAAAAAGCTATAGGACAAAGAGTCATATGCACAGATCATTAGTGTGCATGCTAAATAGTTATGTGTAGTAGGGGTATACAATGTCAGGAGAGGGAAAATTAATTCTGGCTTGAGGAGAGTAGTTATTGACTCATCTAACAGATATTTATTAAGCACCAGCAAGATAATGGGCTTTAGAGATGAGTTGTAAAAATCCCATACCTTCAAGACTTTTGAAGTGTAGGAATCAGGTCTAAGCATAGTGAGGGCTTCAGGGAAGAATCTCAGGGAAGACCTTTTAGAAGAGATAGCATTTGGACTTGGCATCGACAGAGTGGTAGGATTTGTATGTTTGGAGATAAGAGTGATGAGGGGGGAAAATATTCACTCATTTGTGCAAAAATGGCACATGCACCTGGATGATTCATGTTCTAAAGACACAGAATCTGCTAACTTCTGATTTCTTTTTATGATCATTTTATATCTAGAAATGTATAAGTAATATACTAATAATATACCTGTTCATAACGTATGGTGACCTAAACATTATTTAAATGTTTTGCTTCAAAAAATACTATGTAACCCTCACTAGATCTCTGAGACAGGTGTGATTTTTATTCTCAGTTTTACTCAAGGAAACAAAGGCTCTGCTCACATGGGACTGGGACACACCCTTGGGTACACTTGACCTTGAGTTCCACACTACATGTCAACGCCCTTGCAGAGCTCTTCAAGCCTCTCAGGATTCCGTCTCAATAAAAAGAGTTCACAACTTAAAATATTGTAGAAGTGTATTTTAAAAGATGCTTGTAAAACCAAAAATAATGATGTGGTTGCTGCTGTTGATGATGATGATGATGATAAGAGAGGAAGGCATGGAGGGAGAGATTGTTCTGAGCCAGTAAATATGGACTAATCAAGGCGAACACAGAATAAGCTGTCTTGTGTAATGTGTTTGTTTTGTTCTCTGGAAAACGATGGGCAAAGGAGGGATCTGCTTTAGGGAGAGCATATAATGACAGATAAAAACAGAAAGCTGTGTTGTTTGACTCCTGTTGAGATTTTGTCCTTCCATCAGTTAGAATGATCCACTAGGAAGGGTAATATGGAGTTGAGGAAGATTGAGCCAGAGATAAATAAGAGCTATTTTTTTCCCCCAGACAGTAGAGCGGCAGGAGAGTATTCTGGATGAAGAAACTGGTTTGAGCAAAAGCAGAATGGATGGAAGATCTGGAGAGGGTGGTTAAAACTCTGTAATTGAATTTTTAAATTCTTAAGAACAAATGTAGAAAAGATGACTTGCTAATGAATAGTGTGCAAAGGTCTAAGAATTGTAGTTTACTAAAAGCTCAGATGTACAATTAATGAGAGTGACTGTTAAAAAACCTCGACAATATTGATGGAAGAATAATGCCTTAATTAAGGGAAATAGCACTCCGTTTAGTACCCATCTCGTGTATTACATTTAATTCAGCGTATTGTGTTAAGGTCATTTAGAATCTAAGTTTGTTAACAAATTGGATATCTGAAGGGTGAATGGTTAGAAAAACTTCTCTTTCATGATTAACAGTTAAAAAGCAGAAAATCATTCTCCAGAAGACTTGAGCTTGTTTTGGAAGAAAGTAGACTGGATAACTGGTTTTTAAAAGGTGAAATGTTGTCATATGAGACAAGGGTACAGTTTACACACCATATTGGTTCATACTGCACATTAAAGAGAAGAAAGTTTTCAAAGAGATTTTCTAACATGAATAGGCTGCTTTGAGAAGTAGTAATACCACCGGCAGGTTTCAAGAAGAACATAAGTGCCTTTTGTTAGAAATATTTTAGAACAGCTACCTGAATGGGAGAGAGAGTTTGGCCTAAGCCCTCCTTCCTATTCAAAGATTTATGTAATTTTATTTTCCAGTATTTGTATTCATCATTCCATATCATTCAGTTGTTGTCAAAGACCTTGTCATTTCTTGCACCAGTTGCCTCCTGGTGCATCATAGGACAATTTAAAGTAATGTACCAAGGGAAGTCCTATAATTTCCTATATTTATGTTCTCTAAATGAAATAGTTGCTTGCAATTTAAACTTTTAAGAAATCTGAGCAAATAAGATGAAATCAAGCATTATACCTAATGGGAGTCAATCAGCATTCTAAGTGCTGGAAAGGAAATGAGATTCAGAGGACGCTGATAATTTTATCTTTTAGAGAATCAATAGTTTTTATAATTTTTAAATTTTCTTCCATCACCATTTATTCCCCCTTTATACTCTTCTACCTGCTCCTGCCTCCTTCCCCTCCGGTAATAGTAATCGCCATACTCTGTTTTCTGTGTCTGTGAGGGATTTTTTTCAAATTAGTTCCTTTACTTTTTTCACTCAGTCCCCCAAACTCCCTTCCTCTGACAGTTGTCAGGTTGTCAGTCTGCCCTCTATCTCTAGGGTACTGCTATAAGGAAACTCAGTTTATAAGCATTCTCTTAAGCTATCAGTAGGGTAATAATAGAAAATTTGGATGACTAGTCATATCAAAAAGTCAATACATATTGTAGAGTTTCAATTAAAACCTGGAGGAAAAATGTTCACTCAGTTATAATGTTGAATTATATTTGGTAAACACTATTATCCAATAATGGAAAAATAAGACCAAAAAAATGCTAGAATTGGCCCTTCCATTCTGGTCCCACCTTCTATCAGTTCTTTATTGCCCATAACATTAATTTGCATATACCCCCCCCAACATGTAAACTTAAAAAAAGAATTTGACTTAAAGTTATTTTTATGTTGTTTATGCAAATTAAGGAGTCTACTTCCTTGGCATTCTTTATTTCTAAATGCAGAAGAATGTCCGGTGTCTCTTGATAAATGATTATTGCTTTTCTCCATGTCCTCCTTGTTGCTTGCATTGTACAGCTGCCTTAGTTTGACACAAAGGGTAAAGAACATTTATATCGCCATGCCATCTCCCTTATGTTTAGCAAAGTTTCCCTTACCTAATAAACATAGATTTGTTGTGTTAACTGCATCAACACTGTAATGTTAACTACACCAATACTGTAATGGATATATCATCACAAATCAAAGCCATTTTCAATATGATTACTCTGAATATATTCTTATTCAGAAATAAGAAATATATTCTTATTTTTGGTTCTACACTTTATTTTTGATCAGTTATAGATAGCATATATAGCAGAAACCCAGGAAACATCTTTCTGTGTGTTATCAATGAATACAAATAAGCCCACTCTACAAATAAAAGTGAAAATCTGCCCCCTGGATATATTTATACTACATCAGTGGAGCTCCCTGGCCTTGACCAAAGTGGACGTAGCAGCAGTTTGGGTGGCCAGCATCAGCTAGGAGAGTGTAGGTAGGGTCTTCACTCCTCTCCACTGCAGTCATCGTTGTCAGAGCATCTCAGCATCCTGCTAGGAACCAGATTCTTTTTCCCCCCTTGTTTTTTCTTTCTTCCCTTTTTGGAAGATTATGAAACAATTTTAAATCTCAAAGCAACAGGAAGAATGTGCTATTTAAAAGTTGTAGCAATGTCTCTTTTTGATTTTGGTTCTGTTTTTTGTTTTGTTTTGTTTTTTACTGAATTGTCCATGTATTACACAACAGTGGTTCTCACAGATTGAACCATTATGGATTAAAATATATATCAAGGTATATAAATAACTGGAAGGCTGTTGTAGAATAGAATAGAAGTATAGAATAGAATGGCCTAAAAAATAAAGATGTTTAACTAAATGAGGAAACTGAAACTACAGAAGAGTTCAGTAATTTGTTCAAGCACACAAACTTAATCAGGGACAAAAATTGAAGTTCCATTGATTCTCAGACTACCATTCGTTCATTCTTTTTATTATGGCAATTTGATAGCATCAATAGAGAAAATAACATAACAGACTTAAATGAACCCATCATCTAGAGTCAACATTTAGAATGATTTTCTGAAAAGTGTTCATAGTCTTACATTAAAGGTATGTTTTGATTTTTTATTCTAAGGTATTTTACTGAATGTCTTTTACTATGGCTTATGAGAATGTATGCATTTATATTTGATTGTATAATTCTTAGAAGAGTTTTCAGAAGATTGGCACCTTTATGCCATTTAAAATGCTTCTTTTTTCATTTAATAATGTAGTTTCAGTTCAGTAGCAGTGTGTGATTGTTTTCCTTGTGCCCCAGTAATTTAACCTATTTCAATTTCCTGTCATACTGCATTGATTGACATGTCTAAAACAAAGCTAAAACATAAGGGTGATAGTATGAAAAATGTATTTCTTACTTTTTTGGGAAGGTTTTTAGTGTTAGATATGTTGTTGGCAGTCGATTTAAGATTTTATTTTACCATGTCAAGGGATATTTTTCTATTTCTGCTATCCCACCTGAATTTTATGAAAATCAAAAATGGCATTGGGTCTAAGAAATATCTTTAGAGAATCTGTCTTAATGATTGATGTTGTTTTCCTCATTTGGCCTAATGATCCTTGTTCATAGATTGCCTAATTTTGAAACATCACAGCAACCTCGGAATAAACCCACCATGGTCATGCATGGCATCTGAAGTCAGAAAGCACCAAGCTCGAGTCCTGGGTTTACACAGAGTGTCTGTGTCACTGTGGGCTACATTTTCTCATCTCTTAAGTGATCCAAATAATAGTTACCTCTGAATTGTAGAGATAAAATCAGTTATTACATAATGTCACATAGGGACTAACTCACATCATAAATGGCACTAAATGCAGCAGCCATCTTTATCATAATGAGCCATTCATTCATATGCTATTGAGTATGTGTCAGGAGTACGCTGATTATGTCAGTTGTAACAACGATAATACACATTGTCTTGTGGATTTGGGGTTGTGTATGTGTGTGTGCTGCATTTTCCTGGCTTTTTAATAAGGAAATTCTAATTTTATAAAGTTAGATGGGTGGCTGGCTATCATTTTTTATATTGTGAAACAGATTTCTTCACTGGGAATGACCAGTTTCTATTAATTCTTCCCCCAAAGGCAAGATAGCACAATAGTAGTTAAAATAAATGGATCTGGATTGAAGTCTCGGTTCCTCAGCTGACTAGTAAAGTAACTTCTTAGGCAATTAACTAAACATTGTTATGCCTCAGTTTTGTTAGCCATAGAATGAAGAAGGTAGTGATATCATCTTCCTCTCAGAATTAATGTGAGGATTCAATCAATATTCATTAATTACTTATGTTGTGACCATTACAGACTAGAATAGTGTTCAGTGCTATATTTAAAAAAAATAAACTGGGAAAATAGGAAGCATTCACTAACTATTAAAGCTTATTATTAATATTATCAGCATTATTAGTAACCGAGGCATAAAATATCTAGACCACCAAGCACCTTTTACACTAGCACTTTTTTCAGTTATTTCTGTGCCAGTTTTATCAGTTTCATTATTTCTGTACTAGTTTGTTTCAGCTCTGTAATATTGTATGCATATAACTAGGATGAGAGATGGTTGGGTATTTTCTTTTTAAAGATATTAACAATTTGCATAATATTTTTATTGTAGTCCTTGGGTAAGAAAAAAAATGATGTCCTAGAAAGTAGCATGTGACAATACTTGTGATAGAATAATTCTAAGTGCAGTAAGAATTTCAATAAAATAGTGAATTTTTAGAGCCCTTTCATTATAGTTTCTCTCATGATTGAAAAGATGGCTAGTGCCTCTTCAACAAATGGTGTTGAGAGAACAGGACAGCTACATGCAAAAAAAATGAAACTCAACCACCAACGTACACCATACACAAAAATAAATTCAAGGTGGGTAAAAGACTTAAATATAAGTCATGATACCATAAGAGCCCTTCAGAAGATAGGCAGGAAAATCTCAGATATTCCACGCAGCAATATTTTCACCAATATGTGCCCTAGAGCAAGGTACATAAAGGAAAGAATAAACAAATGGGATCTCATCAGAATTAAAAGCTTCTACACAGCTAAAGAAAACATTAGCAAAATGAAAAGAAAACCAAGTATATGGGAAATATATATTTTCCAATAGTATCTTGGACAAGGGTTTGATCACCAAAATATATAAAGAACTCACACAAATCCACTCTAAGAAGACAAGCAACCCGATTAAAAAATGGACAAAGGACTCGAACAGGCACTTCTCCTAGGAGAACATACAGAGGATCCATGAAAAGATGCTCAATATCGCTAGCTATCAGAGAGATGCAAATTAAAACCACAATGAAATACTACTTTACACCAATCGGAATGGCCATCATAAACAAAGCAACAAACAACAAGTGTTGGAGAGGTTGTAGGGAAAAGGGGAGCCTAGTTCACTGTTGCTGGGATTGCAGACTGGTGCGACCACTATGCAAAACAGTATGGAATTTCCTAAGGAAAGTGAAAATGGATCTGCCTTTTGACCTAGCAATTTCACTGCTAGGATTATATCCTAAGAACCCTGAAACACCAATTCAAAAGAACCCATGTACCCCAGTGTTCATAGTAGCACAATTTACAATAGCCAAGTGCTGAAAGCAACCTAAGTGCCCATCAGTAAATGAATGGATCCAAAAACTATGGTACATTTACACAATGGAATTCTATGCAGCAGAAAAAAAGATGGAGCTCCGCCTACCCTTTGCAACAGCATCTATGGAATTGGAAAGCATTATGCTGAGCGAAATAAGCCAGGTGGTGAAAGGCGAATACCATATGATCTCACCTTTAACAGGAACCTAAGCAACAAAACAAACAAACAAGCAAAATATAATTAAAGACACTGAAATTGAGAATAGGCTGACAGGGACCAGAGGGGAGAAAGGAGGGAATTTCAGGGGGAAAAGGGAAGGATTTGCAGGAACAAGTATAAAGGACACGTAGACAATAACGGGGGTGGGGGGTGGAAATGGGACAAATGTGGGGGGACTGGGATGGGGATAAAAGGCAGAAAACTGTACTTGAACAACAATTAAAATAAAAAAATTTAAAAAAAGGATGGCTAGTGATGCAATGAATGAGATATTCCTTCTATGACTTCGAGCCAGATAGACTGTGGGACAGTATGATATGATTTAAACTCCTAGGAGAGTTTTCACTAGCAAGAAAATTAAAAGGAGAGGATTTTTTTAAAGTAAAAAAATACATGATCTTCCAAAAAAATAAGCTGGATTACAAGTAACGTGTCTCAGGAACAGGTAAATTCAACAACATTTTTTAAACACTCAGCCAATGTAGGGATGGAGGACAAAAAGATGAACCATTTGATGTTGAAAAGTTATTTTTGAAATCATCAAATCTATTAGTTTTGTGTATGTATTTAGAGAACTTGAGTTTTTCCTACTTTTGGAATCAGTAATCATATATTGAATGCATTAACTAGATATCTTCTATAACCAGTGCATTTTGGTGTTCTGTGTTAATGTCAATATAGTCACGTGTTGAAATAGTTCAGGTCTTATACTGTAGATTGGGCATTATGATGTTTTAAGCTAATGATAAATAAAAATGCATCACAAACAAAGATAAAGTAAAATGTTAAGGTAGCATAAGATAAAGTGCTAAGGTAAGTGTATGAATCTGCCTTGCAGATATTTTCACAATTTCTTATGGTATTTTGGGGGCTATAAAATATAAAAGCGAAGGAGCTGGTAGAGCTCATTAAAGCAGGAAATGACAGTATTTTTTACACACTAATATGGAATAATTTAATTCTGACTAGGAAAGCCAATCAAAAGCTTCATGTCACAAACCAGTTGTGCTGGGTTCACATTTGTTGTGTCTTGGCTCACACTTTAATGATAGATTCCCAGATCTTTTACTCACCTATGATTAAGTGTAATCGTGGAATCTTGTGAGTAAATCCTAGATTGTTCCTTATCGGCTGTAAATTGGAGTACAGCCAGAGCTTGTATGAAATCTGCTCTCGTTTTGTCAACATCAAAGTATTATTCTTTCTGTGAGGAGAAAAAGTTCTGCTTTTTTTGTCCATTTTTCAGGGAAGCTTGGGTATTAATTTTATGATTTATTGCATGAAGTATTTTCTGAAAGCTGGCATTCTTGGACAGCATCTTGGGTGAAATTGCTGAAATTTAAAATGGTATGAAACACTACATCCATGCTTACAAGCTTCGGGAGAAAGAGAAGATGGCAGTGACCCAGAGATTGATTTCAGATGACTGAGATCAAAATGAAATGATTTTAAGAATCGTTGCATCAATTCATATTTTAAAATTTAGAAACTCTACCTATTAAATTATTTTTAATATTTTATATAAGATATAGCTAGTGCTGGTTTATTTCATTTCTTCTAAGACCATTTAAAGGCTTCGAATATCATAGTACTATATAAAAACTGCTTTTCTTAATGCATCCAATCTGGTTATAAAATTTAGATCTGTATTTACTTGATTATTGATTTTGACATTTGGAATACATGATCTGTTGTGAACTTATTTTTAGTTTCAATTATTAGATTTATTACTATTGGGAAACTACTTTCCTATGATGATGGGTATTCCATTAGAGTTGATTGAAACTTTGAGGCACATCTTTCCAAAATGACAACTAATACTAAAAATGATTTAAAGAAGTCTGTAGCTGGAGGGAGAATAGATAGTAGGGAATGGTGGGAATGCAGACAAGGTGGGAGAGAGGAATAACATGCACCCTGTCTCTAAGAGCTCCTTCATGATTCTGTCTCTGAGCATTTAGTGACATCCAGAATTATAATTAAACCAAAAGGATATTATGCTTCCATCTGTGTTCCCTGGGTTCCTGAAGAATGAGCAAGTTTGCTCTGGTCCCAGTGCAGGTGAAGATTTAGCCTACTGAATACTACAGGTCACCTGGACTAGTCGCATGCCCATGAAAGAAGCATTACTAGGCCCTGCCTCCCGCTCTTGTTCAAAGCCTCATACAATTATTAAGGGTTTAGAGGCCCTCACACACTCTCGTGTGGCCTCTTGTACATCCAAGGGATCTTGAAAAGTATGCGGAAGGGGGCAGTACGATGCAGTTGAAAAACATCAGTTTGGAACCAGATAGGCCTGGGTTAAATGTGACTAGATATCTTAACTCTGTGACTTTAAAGAAGTTACCTACTTGCTTTGAGGTTCAGACATCTTCAGCATGATAATTGTAAGGCTAACAATAGAGATATTGTGAGTGTGAAAGTAGTGAAGTGTTGAAAAGCAATCAATACGTTTCTTGGTATGTGTAATAGCAAGCATGTTAGCATCATTCTCTTTCCAGGAGGCTTACTAATATCACATGCAAACTTATTTTAATATGAAATGCAAACTCCTTTTAGCACCTGGACCCCTTCTGGGAGGCACAATGTTACTAGTCTTGAGCACACAAAACCTGGAACTTGATTACTTGAGACCAAATCACAGCTCTGATGCCTATTTGGCATATGATTTTGTAATGGAGTATAGGCTGGGAGGCCACAGGGCCCCGCAAAACAGGGATTTGTAATGGGGCCCAGAACTTGGGGCGTTCAGGAATATAGGATATCCCTCATAGGCTGGCTGGGGGAAGGGAGACAGGGAGAAGAGTCACTGAGTTATTTGCTTATGAGTAACAGCAGACTAGTCTTCCAGCCTAAATGGAGGCAGAAGGTATACATAACTTTGACCCAAGATGTAACTGGAAGGCAGCTCCCCCTGGTTACAGCGCCTACATAAAAGCTTGGAGATGGTTTGCTCCCGGCCAGGGTGCCTGCCTGGATTAACTATGGCAGCCAAGAAAGGCGGAAAATACAGGAGTGCTAGCAGGTATAGCCTGTTGTGGGAGGAGTCAGAAATGGGGTTGCAGAGGAGGTGCTAGGCTAGAATTTAACCTAAAGGTGGGCCACCATGTGGTATAGAGGTTATGTGAGATAATGGGGAGGACAGTGTGAGTCCGTGTGGGAAGGAAAGGGGTGAAAGGGCTCTAGCTGGTGGGCCATGAGGAGGTGCCATGTGGTTTTGGATTGAGAACTGCCAAATAAGAAAGCAGCACAGCTGATGGTGCCTAGGACTGCGAGAGACCTGCCCAGCTGAGCATGGATTATTGGGACTAACCAGGAGTCTAGCCAAGCTCTGGATATGAATTTCCTTTTCCTGAGATATGGTACCCTTGACTGGCCTGGTCGGGCAAAGTGGGGAAGGAAGGATTGTGTGTATGTGTTTGTGGCTGTTTCAAAGGGGCTTTGGGTATTTAATGGGGGACATTCCACCATTACTCTAAACCTGTATGACTTTTGAATAAATAGCTCCTTTCCTTTTTACCAAATTCTGGCAATGAGAGCCACAATTCCTACCTGGTGGTGGGCAAGACTAACCATGATACAGAAAGAACCCAGGACCGCAGGGAAGAGGGCTTGTTTCAGAAATGGTAGCTAGGCCACCCCATGGGTTCATTTGGTAACAATTTGGGGCAAACCCCAAATTGCTTTTGAATCTCAGCTTCCTTATCAAGTAAATGGAAATAATAATATATATCCTATTATGCATAGGAGTGCCTGGCACACCTAAGTATTTAAGAAGATTAATTCTCATCATCATCATCAGCAGCAGCATTCCCAGCATGCATATGCTGAAAAAATGTAGCTCATGAATATTCACACTCATTTGGGAACCTTTAGCACTGAGATTACAAAACAGTGACTAAGTTAGATATGGCTTTTATTGGCCTCAGAATGATATTTGTAATTTTTCAGAGGAATTTTATCTTCTCCAGTTTGATTTGTGTTTATTTTAAAAGAGTGGACATACTTGTTGGGGAAAGCATGTAAGTGGAATATGAGATCACAGCATATTAATCTTGCTGTGATATTTAATAATTAAAGATTTATCACAGATATCCCAAAGTACACTGAAGAATACTGTTGACCAACTAACACATAGCCTTCCTATATGGCGCTGGCTTTTCAGCTAATGTGAGTACAGAGCTGTAAGTAAGTGTCTTATAAATCAACAGATTTCCACTAATCAGTTTTTGCTTTGTAATAGAACATTTTCACAGATAAGAATTTTTGTTGTTTGTTGTTTTGGGTTTTTTTTTTGCTCAGCAGATTCAATGATCAACTCTACCCTAAAATTTTCAAATTCCTTTCTACCCAAAGTATAAATGGTCAGTTATTTGAGGTTGGGAAGCAAGGAAAGATCTAACCAGAGAGAAGGAACAGCAAAGATCCTGAGAGAGACAGAACTTGGCACATGAATGGAAGGGAAGGGCCAGTGCCAAGGAGCAGTAAGGAAGACAGAGAGAGAGAGAGCATTTGTTCTTTTGTTAGATGGCTAATAACATCTTTCTCCAGATATTTCTCTCTCAGGCTGTTTTTACTCTGTTATTAGAATCCACAAGCCTCCTCAAATTATCCTCTGGCGCTTCTAGGTCCACATGAGAAGGGACACTCTCAGGAAACCCTCAGTGATAACTGCTCTGGAGAAGTTACAATGAACATTTATCTCAAGTTCAAAATGTTTATCAACTATTTAGATTTGGGCAGCCTGAGTGTTTTGGGCTTAAATTCTTGACCAAATATCAGGACAAATTCATAATTCATTTATCTGAATTTTTTTCCAGAAGAATTGAATGAAGAAATTCTGCTTTTGTTTGAAGTGATTGGTTCATTGGCTGGAAAGCTGTCTTTTAGGGAATCAAACCCTGAACCTTGCTCATTTGCTCTTCTAGGGGAACAGGGAGATAAAAAGGTGAAAGATGAAGAATTTCCGTGTTTTACCCTAATTTGTGGAGGATACTTGAAATACCCATCAAGTGATTTCACACAGTATTTTTAAGGTGGAGAGTGTATGGAGAACACTTGCTACATCTTGAGATAAAAGGGGTTTCTACGGAATTAAGTTAACAAGACATTCTACCACACAAACAAAATGTTTCTTTAGCTTTGAAATATAAGCATATGGTGATGAATTATTGTTTGACACTGTAGAAACAAATGACTTTTGGAAACTATGGGGAGTTCCTGTTGATGTAGATAGTATGTATTATATTTTATAGAGCTCATTGTTGAGTGAAATTTAAGAACAAACAATTGGATGAATATCAAAATACATACTGTAAGGTTCTACATTTTTATCAATACTTTCCATTTTTAAATCGGAAGATTTTAAAAATGTGCCTGTCTAGTTTCTAATTGCTTTATTTGTACAAATGAAATATTTTATGCATACTTTCATAACCTACTTTTATCTCCATGACAAACTTCCCAGATAATACCTACATACGTTTGTATGTAATGTATGTATCTCTAAATTTATAATAAGTCAAGATTTTTATACCTGAATCTGCACTGGTATATAAGAGCATAAAGACACAAAAGCATGTCTTTATATATACTTATTTCTTTCTGTGAGGCCACTATTTCCTCTGGCTGAAAAACTCATACTCTTATTATTGATTTCTTCACATCCACATCTCCTCAAAGAGGCTTTTCTCAATCATTCACTGCCTCTTGTAACACCCTGCTCTTTTTGACACTTGGCATAATTTATATGCTAGTACAAATTTTAATATATAAAGAAATAATGTGAGACTTAAGCTTCATCATAGCAGCAGTGCTATCTATTGTATTAAGCACCGTTTATCCCAAACTTAGCAGAATGTCAAGAAGGATTAGGTCTGTCCAGAAGGAGTCTGGCCATGTAATGTGAAAAGTAGAAACATTTATTGAAGAAGATACAAAAGAACATTGTACACAGGACAATGATGTCTTAGTCCTCTTCAAAGTAGGCACCATGGGACCTCACACAGTTCTCCCAGTCACCATCAGCTGCCTCCTCATATTTTCCTGAATTTCATTGACAGTCTGCAATTTCTTCCCTTTCAAAGGTGATTTTAGTTTTGGGAGAAGCCAGAAGTCCCAGGGTACCAAATCCGGGCTGTATTGTGGCTGAGTCACCTGGATGATTTGATATTTTGCAAAAAAAAAAAAAAACTGCATGAGACATGATGCAAGAGCAGGCACATTGTCATGATGAAGCTGCCAATCACCTGTTGCCCATAGTTGTGGCCTTCTTAATCACCCCAGTAGTTTCCACAGAGGAATGTTCAAGCTTAATGCAAAATTTGATGCAGATTTGTCGCTCTACTCACCCAGTCATGTTGAATGTGATGGCCACACAGTATAGATGCTCACTCAAGTGCTTCTGTCTACCTACCCACCTCCACTGAGTAGTACAATAAAGTCATCATTGTTCATTCATGCATATTCCAGTCCATTGTCCTTGGCTGCCAGGTTATATCAATGTCACACAAACCATTCTCATTATATTAACAATGGCTGGAGTTTTTCCAGACAGATTGTGTATAATAGAAAATCTATTTGTATTTGTTGCATGAATGAATGAATGAATGACCAAATGAATGGATGCCACTGAGAATTAAACTCATGTGTGATCTTTCCAAAATTTTAGTGTTATTTATGCAAGAAAGTCATGCAGTTTAGAAAAATGATTGTATGTAAACACAGCCAACAATACAGTTTAAAATTCTGAGTCCTGAAAAGAATGGTACAGTGATTTGTGAAATGCGCTACACCTAATAGGTACTCGATAAACATTTCTTGACATGATTTTATTTTTGTGGGAGTATTACTGTTATATTAAGACAAAGAAAGGTCATAATCATCAGGAGTCTCAGCCCTAGAGAGTTGCATTCTCTTCTGAAAACTCTGTTGTGACAAAATTACACGCATAAACATAGATTTATTTTTGATGGCTGCAGAAATGATTCCTTACCCAATGGAGATAATGGAGACTTGCTGAATCTATAGAAAACAGTCTTCGGAGAATGTATTTCTCCATCCGTATGCACACATTTGCTTTTTCTAAAGATGCCAGACATGTAGTCCTGGACTAGAAGTCAATAACAAAAAAAAGGGGGAAAGGTGGTCCTGTCAGCTTTTCTCTTGGAATGCATTTCAAGTTAGCACTCTGCTTGAGGCGTGTGAAAAACAAGATAGCATTATTTAACAATAAGTCCACCAAACACACTTGAAAACATTACCTCACTATTATTTTGCTGACTGCAAGTCAGGATTCACAAACATTATTTTAAAAAAAATAATGTCCCTTCCAAACCAACCGTTTCATTTCATGTACAGCTCATAAGCATTTAGCAACTGAGACATTTAAAATAATTACATTTACCTCTTGATATTTTTGTTTTTTAAAATATTTTTTGTAAATACAAAGGCTAATTTTGTTTTACTTACAACCTAATTACTAAGGTAATATTTACCATGCTGAGGACTAAAATCACCATCCAAAGATATTTTGTATATTGGTCTAAAAAATGTGCTCTGTGCTATAAAAATTTGGAACATTAGAGTCAGATGGTAATTATACAGTCAGCTCTCCACCAAAATGATGGTCTTGGGACATAACAAGTAAATTAAATCTACAAATAATCTCAAACCTCTCTTATAAGAAAATCATTTTACAAAGAAATGCCAACAGCTATTGATAAAGCTGAATGTCTTTCCCTGTGCAGTTGCTGGTGGAGGTAATACCTACCAGTGTAATGGCCCAAAGACAAGAAATCACAGAGAAGCAGAAAAACAAAAGTTATGGTTTTAATCAGTACCTGAAATACAATGTTTATGGCATACAGTTTCCTGAATGACTCTAAAGTGCGAGCAAAGCTCATTTAACATCCAATGGAAGGTTTTTAAAACAATAAAACAAGTAAAAAAACATAAAGGAAAATACAAGCTCTATCTGATCAGCCCATTTCACTTTGAACAAGGCTTCACAGCAGCCTGAGGCATTTGCCATGATGCCAGACCATTGGACTAAATATTCAAACCAGAGGTATTACATTGGCCAGCAGTCAATGCCCAGTTTTTGCTGTTTAATTTCTGCTTTTCAACTTTTCAGGGAAAATAAAAAGCTTATGATAGCACACATTCTCTATATGTAAGGATGCATTTAAAGATAAGTATTTCAATTTCAATGTGGCTGTTATTTCATGGATGGAAATAGAGAATTAATGATCTGTGGTGGAGCTTTGTCCAACAGTGCCCCACCACCTGCCACAGATGGGAATAATTCTACCAAGACATGATCTGCTTGGGGAGGAAAGGTGGCCAATTTCTCAGAGGAGAAGGGCCTCAAGTCAGTTCCTCAATGGGCTTTCATTGGGTTTAATTTGTATAGGAGTACAGGTAAAGCTCATCAGTCATTGTCAAGCAGTAATGATCGAGGAATAGATAACATTCAAAGAACTCTGAGGGCTTATTCTGAGTCAGGGTCAGATAGCCAAAGGGCCATGGAACTTTGGGAAACAAACTCATTTTATGCTTGGACCCTTATCATTTAAATTGAAGGCATTCTTAGCAAAGCAGCTTTCACAGGATTTTTGTGCATTCTTAAGTCTGACTGCCCTAGGGAAGCACCCTTTTCAGCACAGGGCCACACTCACCTCCAGCATTGTTTCAGGTTTAAGGCAGGTGGGGGTTGAGGGAAGATAAGAGATTAGGAGACTTTGTACAGATAGAATGAGTACTCAGGCCATGACAAAGCTGAGGGGTGAGGGTCCATCACCCCTTTTCTGTAACCCCCCAAGTCCTTCCTGATATTCCCTTCATGACCGTGCCTGTCTTAGGTCATCCCTACCTTGAGGAATCTTACCCCTCATCAGCTATCCAGTCATCTGCCCAAGGGTGAAGTAAAGGGGTCAGAGGCAGTGCCCCTGCCGGGGAGATAAACTGTGTCTCCTTAGTGGCTTATGGTCCCGAGGTCTTTTTACTCAGCCTTAGTCATGGTGGGTTACAGCTTCTGAAACCAGGCAGGGCAGTTTCCAACAATGATCTCAGTGAGCTGGTTCTAATTCCCAAGAATATAAGTTAGCTTTATTTCATTCCACAGAAGTTATGGTATCATGCAGATACAGGCTATTTGGGCCATGGGAAAGTACCATTATAAAAGACTCGGTGATGTTGATAAACCCATGACTAAATTAGAAAACATCATAATGGTTCAAGAATGTTTTTTTCAGTAGAAAGAATGATTCAGTATTGGTTCAACTGGTGAAACAAACAAGATTGTCCCTACAATCTCAAAATAACAATATTAGGGTTATTGCCCTTTTCAGAGATATACTGTTCAGTCATTTATTAGGCTAATTTCATCTCAACATAGTTGTATTTCTTGATGTAGTTCTATCTAAGGAGAAATAATCGAACAAATGGAAGAATTGAAGAGTTATTGTTATCACCAGAATTCAATCTGGTCAACAAAATGAACTAATGACCAAAATAGAATCAGAGACTTGGAAATAAAGAACAAACTGACAGTGACCAGAGGAGAGGGGGAAGGGGGATAAGAGGGGAAAGAAAGGAACAATGAAAGGAACATGAATAGAGGACTCAAGGGCACAGACAATCGGGGGTTAGGGTAACTGTAGGGGGATAGGGTAGGGGTGAGCAATGGGGAAAAATGTGGAGCAACTGTAACTGAACAACAATTTTTAAAAATACCCCCCAAAGAGAGAATTCATTGACTCTTATTGTCACTTGTCACCACCTAGTCCTATGTACTTGGCAAAGCAAGGGATCTTACTCATAAAGACAAGCCTCTCCCTTCCCCCTGGAGGAGAAGGGTTCTACCTTTTAACAACAACAAAAAACACATAAAAGGCCTCTCAGGTTACTCTGAGATGACAGCCAAGTTGGACATTTTCTCTTTTCCAAATTGGAGAATTTCTGATTTAAAAATATCATAAAATTCTAGAGTTCATTTATTTTATAAATTTTGAAAAGAACCTAAGACTCAAATTCAAATTTAGATTCCCTTGATGTGTTTCAACAATAACTAGTTATTTTATAAACTTTTGTCAGTGATAGCTGCTTAACTATTCATTAAGTCTTATCATAGACGGGGACATGGTGGTTGTCTAATCAAGCAGAATCTGCTTCAGTACCAATAGCAAGACAGTTTGTCCCATAGGATTAGATTTTAGAATGTTCCTTCTTGACCCAAATGATGGATAGATGCTCTGACTTGATCAAGTCTGTCTTTCTGAGCATGAGCATCTTCATTTATAAAATAGATACACTGCTTCATGAGTTGTTTTGAAGACCAATAAAATATTATATGTTCTAACTAAGCTGTAGTAGTTATATAATTTGAGCATTATTTTAATCAACTTCCATCAACCTACTAAGGAGCAAAACACTTTTCCAGTTGTAAGAATAACAGTAATAATACAGTAATCATAGTAATAATAACAAAACTCACAGGGGCTGAGTTCTCATTAAGTGTGCTAAGAACTTCATATGTATTATCCCATCAAAAGAAAACTGCAGCGTGATGAGAATGTCCTGGAATTCAGTAGTGGTGCTGATTGCTCAACCTTCTAAATATACTAAACCACTGAAGCATACACTTTAAAAGGGGAAATTTTATTATATGTGAATTGTACCTCAATTTAAAAAAAGAAAATTGTATGGGACAGAGTCTTGGAAATTTACAAATGCAGGGGTAGTCTGAAAAGTGTCATGAGGATATAATGAAGAGCAAGCCAGTCTTCTATCAATATGGTTGGAGAATTAAGGCAGGCAACAGAGTATACCCAAGCAGTGTGTGAAGGTAAACTGCCAAGGCTTACAAAGTTTTACTAGACACTCTGAGGACCAGGAGATGAGTGTCAACCCCCAGGAGAGAAATATCACTGTCAGGATATTATTTCATGGAGTGAAAGGAGGTCTAGCATCCTGTTGAATGGGGATATATTGCAAAAGGCACACTATCTTAATGAAGGTTTTATGGGAAAATAAAAATACAAGTTTCTTAGAATGTAATGGCACTAAGTGTAATCTTTCTGGGATAGCATCACCCTAGATCTCATCCACTTCTTGTTCCCTGTGTGGTACTCCGAAATGTTCTTAGCCAAAAAGAAATATGTGCAGTTACCTTACCCTTGACTCAGCCCTCTGAGCATGCCTTGGTATCAAGGTCCTTTCCTGTAACAGACACAGCTGAAGCCATCTGTTTTAGATGCCCCTCCAACTTAGGTTGCAGTACTGATATTCCTTAGCTGTATGCTTTGGGGCACATTAGGTAAACTTTCTGAGAAGATAGAAGTTGTCTTCCAGGTCTGCCAGGAGTTTTAAGGAGATACATCATGTGTAGGTCAATGGCTGGCACCCCATAAGAAGAACTCTAGTAAATAGGGACTGGAAAGAGGTATGAGAGACAGAGGGATCCTATCTTCAATGTTGTGGGGGCAACTTTGCCCACAAAGCCCCCCCTCCCTCATCTGCCACAGATGAAAGTGAAACTACCAAGACAAGATCTGCTTGGGGAGGAAAGGTTGCCAATCTCTTAAAGGGGAAGGGCCAAGAGCTCCTTCCTCAAGGGGCTTTTATTGGGTTTGTTTGCACAGGAATACAGGTAAGGATCAAACAATAGACAGCATTCAAAGGGCTATGAGGGCTTATTTTCAGTCAGGGTCAGATAGCTAAAGAGCCAGAAAACTTTGAGGAACAAACTTCTTGCTTGGATCCTTACCATTTGAATGAGAGCATTCTAAACAAAGCAGGTTTCACAGGATTTTTACATATTCTTTCTTAGGCCTGATCACCTGGGGAACCAGCCCTTTCCAGCACAGGGCTGCACTGCCTTCTCTATCATAGGTTTTTAGGCTTAAATAGATTAGAGCCAGGAAGCACTTCTCACAGAGGCCATGGCGACTCGGGCTATGTCACAATAGCTGGGGGCAAGGGTCCATCACTCCCTCTTTGTTGTAGCCCCACCCCCAGTCCTTCCATGATGGCCTCCCAAGTGATCATGTCTGGCTTAGGTTGCCCCTGTCTGTGTGAGGAGTCTTACCCATCATGGACATTGACCATGCTTTGGGGGCAGGGGAAGGAAGCAGAGGCAGCGTTTGTCTCTTTGTGGCTTGCATTCGAGAGGTTGCTCACTCATCCTTAGCCATGGGAGGTAGTTACAATTCCTGAAACCAGGCAGAGCGGTTCCCAAGACTATGTCCCTGGGTGTCTTCTGTACCCCCGTCTGCTGATTGTGTTGCAGCCATTGAAATGATGGCTGGCTTGTGCCTCACAAGTAAAGGCTCCCTGAGACCCTTCAGAACCTTCCCCATATGATTTATCTTCCCACAGGGAAAAGGATACACTATACACTATATGTTTGCATTGTCCACACACTTAAACATAATGCAGAATACATATTATATATTTGATTTTTATTTATTAGCTGAATGAATTTTTAAATTATTCTGTAATGGGGAAAGTGGGAGGTAGGGTCGCAGTAGCTTTTGGTTTTTGAAATGGTGTTTTGTTTTTGTTTTGTTTTGTTTTTTGAGCAGAGGTGCATTTCCAGTTCAATGCCAGGTTAAAACAACTAGACCGAAACCACTTGACATTATGGACCATCTGGAGTGATAAACACAATCTCTTTCAGCCAGTAGGACCTCTAAACCATTCATTTGGAAATGTGTTTGGTTGAATTAGCAATTATCTGAATTGGTGTGTTTGTCTAGAGATAAAAAATATTAAACAAACAGGTGGGTCTCTGTCACGCTTTGTGCTGTTACTCCAGCAACAGTGGCCGCAGGCCTCAGAGTCCCTCTAGAGCCTTAAAAACCTCTGCTCCCTGGCGAGGCTTAGTCTCTGGAAGAGCAAAACAAGACATTTGGCGGGACCCTGTGTTCAGCGGACAATGTGGAAGCGGAGCACGGGAGTTGTTCTGTATTCTGAAGTGGGCACGAGCTTCGCGTGCATTGGAAGACACTGTCAAGTTCTGTCCAAATCGGGCCCCTGGAGCGTAGGACTGTATCATATTCTGTTTTATCTGCACGTAGATGAATGTATGTCTGCATCTATAACATACAAACATGTTGCTAGAAGTATGCCCAAGATACTGAAAATACCCTGAAATCGTAATCTTGGTTAAATTTTAAGTGAATGTGTGGTTGCAGCTGAAATTTACTGGTGCATTAAACCAGGGCGCCACTTGCTAGAACTTTCAAGCTCCTTCCCAGTGTCGCCTTTCATAGTGTTTCCTTTTAACTTGGCTTAATAACATAATCATTATTCAGAAATGAGCTTTTGTGAAAAAATTAATAATTACCTTTGTCTCTATTTATTTAATGAATCCATGGAAAGACTTCATTAAATTATAAATGCCTTGCTACTGATTTTCTCATAATAGATTTTTGAAATTATGCTGTGAGCCAGTTATCCATTTCAAGGAAGATACAATGCTGAAAGATCAGTACATGTCCAGCGAAATTACTGCTGGTTTTGCTAATGCAATATTCATGAGAATTTGCTGGAGACAATCACATTTAATCCCAGAGAATACGAATTTGAAATGAATGCTTTTAAAATGTAATTACCCATTGGTAAGAAAGTTTAGCAAGTTTTTTTTGTTTATACAATTGAAATGATTTTCTATTCTGTCAACATGGGGAGGGATGTGTTTTGGGAATATTTACAATTTCTGAATGGAATCATAAACTTAGGTCCTAAATATTGATTGACATTAACATTTTGTGGTTTACATATATTTTTTATGTATTTGTTTTGAGAGAAAAAAGTTGGCTCTGTGGCTATCATTTATGACTAAATTTTTTTTCAAGGATATGATGTGATTTGAGTGGGATAATAACCTCTGAATTAGGATAGGGTCTGCCCTTGTCCGAGCCGGCTTTGGTGGTATTCAGTTCTGTTCTAGGTGACTCTGGAATTTGAATCTATGACACATCAAAGATATTGGAAGTCAACATGTCCAGGGAGAGATGAACATCTTTTAAAAGTTAGAAGGTCTCCAAGCATTACGACCCCTCATTGTTTCTTAATAGTTTGTTCTATTGTGTTTCAAGAAAGGCATTCCTGTGAAATCTGGGGATTTCTGTACACTATAAAATAATCATTTTATATTTCATATTGTAGAAAAAAATTAGGGATGAGGTAAAGAAACTTTTTTTAGTTTTATACGTTTTGTGCCTTTAGCATTATAATGCTTGCATTCAAAGAACTTGAATCTCCTTAAGGATTAGAAGTCTGATAAAAAATTGACTACTAAGCATTCGTATCAGAAAAGATAGGAAACTTTGAGAATTTCTTTGTCAGTCTGGGATAAGAAACTTGACTGTAACAGAAGAGATCCTAAAACAATGGGCAACTATGCTGTTTTTCAACTCTGTTGAAAGATCTGATTCCTAGGGGGTACAACAGGAGTCTAAACATGTTCTGCGGAATATCTCTTTCTGACCCAGTGAAATCCAGGGAAAGTTTGAATACTACTATGGTCAGTCTTGAATAGTAAAAATGTCACTGTTCAGTTTTTTGTTTTTTTTTTGAAGATTTTATTTGTTTATTTTTAAACAGGGGAAGGGTGGGAGAAAGAGAGGGAAACATCAAGATGTGGTTGCTTCTCATGCGCCCCCTACTGGGGACCTGGCCCGCAATGCGGGCGGGAGTCCCAGACTGGGAATAGATAGCGACCTGCTGGTTCACAGGCTGGCACTCAGTCCACTGAGCCATATCAGCCAGGGCTCATCTGTTCACTTTTAGCTATGAGAAGTATTTTTTTTTAACTGTTGAAACTATTACAGATGTTAAATCCATTACAACTGCTTTGGGCTGATTTGGAGCCACCACTTGCACTGGGTGGGGGGACAGCATTATTTCTCCTCCTGTTCCCAGGACAGTCATTGCTCACCGCCCCGCCCTGCCCCTGCCCCGCACCCTCTCTGTCTCCTTCAGGGATGAAACAGAAAGGCAAAAGACAGAAATGACCTTACTTGGCTGTTACAATAGTAGCCATGTAGCTGGGCTTAGCCTGTGCTCTAAACTGACTCAGGAACACTCTTGAGGAAGCATGTCAGTGGGTTTTTTAATGCTCTTATCCCCATCACTAGTGTTTCTTTACCTGCAGTTTCCTTGAGCGGGGTAAATGCTCCTCCTTCAGGGGGTCATTTAGGATTTTCGCCTTACCCACTAGCACCCACTACTGCAATTCCAGCTTCTTTTTGTTGAACTGTCTTCCCCACTCCCCACACCTCTCCCAGTGGCTCACTTGGACAGGACCGACCACAATTCTGCGCTGGCTTTACAACCCCTGCTTCACTGGCAGTGCTCACCTGTCCCTTGTTCTGACAGTCTCACCGCACGTGGCTGCTGGTGCAGTAATATCCCTTTGCCCTGACATCAGATCATCATCCAGTCACAATCCTTCCCCTTGAAAATTTCCCAGGCAAGAGTCAAATCCCAGTGTACTGGCTACGCCACCCACTACCATGAAATTCCAAGAGACAAGAATCAGACTTTATTGTTTCACTGAAGTTCTTTTTCCCTGCTTTTGAAATAAGGGAAAGGTAACCTTTTACCTTTGATATACTTGCAAATCATATCATATCCCAATTCTCCCTGATAATCCTCTCCTAATTATAAATCTTCTCTTGGCCTTTCTTTCTCTTTAATGGGTTGGAAATGGGTCCCCAATGTAAGGTCCCAAAGCAGTTTTCAGTGCTTTCCTTTTTAAGGCTGGCTCAGGCAACTCCGTACCTTGTTTTGTAAAATGAAAGCAGCAATCTCATTTTTGACTGATCTCAAGATTACAGCTGAAACTGAGATAAAAAGTAATTTGTTTTAGCATCCTATCCCATCCAATTAGTAGTTTCTTACTGCCATTTATAAGATTATTTTAAACACTAGTTGATGCGCATGGTTTAATCTGCAAGGCACAATGCGAAGTCCTGCAGTGCTCCTGCTCTAGCCGGAAATGATAAAACAGGTAGCAAACAACTTCTAGAGTTACCGAATCTGCTAACCGCAGTGAGGATGAGCCAGCATTCCCAACATTCAGCCTAGGTGATGATGAGGAACAGAGCCAGACTGCCTGGGTTCGAATCACGGCTTTCCTCTTTCTAACTGTGTGACCTCAGCCAAGTTACTTAACCACTCTGTGTTTCAGTTTCCTTATCTGTCAAAGGGAGATAAACTAATACTTTTCTGGTGGGGCTCTTATGATAAATAACAGAGTTAGTATTAGAGCTAGTACTTAAAACACTATGAAAGTGTTTGTTAAGATATCAACAAACCTCTTAAAGAAGTTCTTAGTTTTCCTGGGAATTTATATTAGGTGTTAAAAAATATATATCACATTAAATAACTTACTGAAAATGAGCAATCAGGAATTCTGCCAGGACAAGGAGATAATGAGTGTTCACACAAATAAGCTGTGCAAAAAAAAAAAAAAAGTCTTCACAGGCCCTTGGATAAGTTTTAAGTTTTATTGGAACCCCACTGTTTTTTATCACCTGATACACTCTACAAAAACTGAAATGCCTCACCTTCCAATGGCATGTATTTTAAAGTAAGGATTATGAGAAATATGGTAGGAAATAAAAAGAAGTCCAGGGACAACAGTGTGCCAGAAGTCTACGCAGCCAGTAAAATTGCCCTACGCACTCATACTGTGAGTTTCCTAATAACCTCAGTTTAAAAGGGAGTGTGAAAAAAGGAAATATTTTAAGTCATATTGTCTGTCAAAACCTAAAATCAAAATTTTAAAATATTAGAAAACACACTAACTTATTATAAGAAAAAGATCTTTTATGGGAAATAAGAACCAGGGAAAAGAAAAACAGAAAGCTACAGGACGTGTACATGAAGGTTACAGTGAGCACTGCCCCAAACAGCATCTTCAAGTACCTCCCTTCAATTACCTCCCTTCAATTAGAGCAGTTTTGGACAAGATTTTCTTGTAATAACTTCCAGTGTAAGCCGATACCATACTCTTGCCACTTAGTTTTCAATTATGAGAATCTGGCAAGAGGTCTAAAGGATGTGGTCCAAATGGTCAGGTTTCGATGTTTTGAATATAAATTTCTACAGAAGTGGATGGAGTATATGTCTTTTAAAATCCCCTTCCACTTGTAGTTCCTCTCAACTGAGGTTTGACGAAAGGTGAACTACAGGTAGTTTGAGGTTATGGATGTGGACAAGGGCAAATCCATGTGTTTTAAAAATGAACTGAGCTCGTGAAGAAAGCAGACAGTCATTAGAGAATGCTTCTCAGAAGCAGAGGGCACCAACACAAGTTTTTCTTTGTTACTTTGTATCATGCAATCCTAAAGTTAACAACAGATTTTGTGCTTAGAATGATTTGTAATACTGCTTTGCATAATTCAGAAAGGGAGTTAATTTTAGATAGCCATATCTTAGCCTAGATAGAAGCTAACAATGAGGGAACCGAATTCTAACTCTAGTACCCATTTATTAAATTACGTGACCTTGAACAAGTCACTGCATCTTCCCGTGTCATGGTTTTATCATCTATAAAATAAAAAAATTGAATAAATTTCAGGCTCTTAGCACTGGATGATTTGTGTGTGTGAATAATGACTAAGAAAGTACACTCATTAAATGCCTGTCTGTGTGCCCATACCCTTTAGAATGATTTTCTATATTGTGAGAATTTGTCAGTTGTCTCTAAACAGATTTCATTGCTCTGATTTCACCAGCTATTAAAAGGGAGAATGTCAAGCCTCATTTTTCTAGTGAAATACAAAGAGTGGATTAAAGGAGCTGTGTTATACAGGACATGAAAGGATGTCCCTTCACCCAGGCAGCTGTGCACCTTGTCTGTGGCAACCCCTGGAAAGAAGGCAGCTCAATTCTCTTGAAAGTGTGTCTGTTGGAATATCAATTATCCATAAAAGAGATGCTTCAGATGTACCCAAATGTCAAGAACCTTTCTTCTACAACATGAATTTGTCAGAATTAAAAAATGGAAGGAAAGCAGCTATTGTCTGAAGCATGTTCTTGATCAATATCCTGTATGTAATTCTTAGTAAATATTGACTAATCTGTACAACTTTATACAACATTTTCCCCTCTTTCCTTCCAGCACCAAGGAAAAATTGGAGTTAAATTTAATGTTGGGACAGATGACATCGCCATCGAAGAGTCCAATGCAATCATTAACGATGGGAAATACCATGTAGTCCGTTTCACGAGGAGTGGTGGCAATGCCACATTACAGGTGGACAGCTGGCCCATGATCGAGCGCTACCCTGCAGGTAAGCCAGTGAATGTGTATCCTGGGAAGATTTATGAAAAGCAAAGTGGAAAACAAAGCAGTGTTTTGCGTTTGTTTCACCAAATTGTGGGTTTTCTAAGAAGCCATCGAGTATTTATTGGACTGTAGAGTTGTGTCAATGTGCTGCTGTCCTAAATTGTTCTTGATACAGTGTACCGCTGGCGTTTGACAGGGGGACTGGAAGGCACACGTTATCATTTGCAAACTTAGGACATCAGTGAAACCAGAAAAATGCACACATAAAAGGCACAACATGTCAAAGCTCTTTTTACTGGATCCTTGCATTTGAACAAAGGAAAGGCTTTGTCAAAAGTAACAGAGTTAAAATTTAAAGCTATGGGAGGGAATATTAACACATTTTTTCCCTGAAAGAAAATAGAACCAGATGATTTCTTTGATGATGTTATGTAGCTGAAACTCATGAAAGGTGCAGAGGGCCATGGGACACACAGGGAGATAGTACAGGGACTACTTTCTGCACTGTAAATCAGCAGTTAGGAGAGCATGTAGATGAATGAAGTTTGTTTTCCTGTCTAGTAACCATGGGGTTTCACGAGGATTCCGATACTGGCGTTACTCTTTTCAAGTCTGTAACATGAGTGCAAAGCTATCACAGAAAAAATACAAGTGATGAACTTTGTGAGCACTGCATTATTGAAACAAAGGCAGTAGTTAGACATTTAAACCAGTGTTACTTATGGTTGTATATATTCTCAATTAAAATAATACCTTATTTTAAAGTAAAGTACAAATTAAAAGTATAAAGGTACTTTACTGCAATTGCTATCCTCTCTACACTTTGGTGCAGAAGAGATTACATAAAACATCAGTCTCATTTCTCCGTGCTTTCCCTGTGAGGTACAACTTTTTTGTGCAGTAGATTTATAACTCAGCATAGAGAAAGAGTATAAAAAGAGGTTTTCATTTTGCACAATAACAGTGATTTTAAAAATATATCCAAAAACTCCTACAGTACTAGGATTTGTTTCTTGGAAGAAATAATTTGAGGAAATAACTAAATTATTAAATCAAGATACATTTTCCTTAGTACTGACTCACAATTATGGAATCAAATGTCTGCGATGGCCATTTGGACCTTTGCTGACGTAAAAGTTTACATCTCCCAGCCTCATTTCAAGCCTATTTTATATACTTAGTGCTCTCCAAATAGTAGCTGAATTAGAGGTAACAAAAACAGCTCTGTGACCAAATTTAGAGGCAAGAGCACTAATAATAACTGCCCGTTATAGTACTAGCCAATAGTAGTCACTCAATAAATATTTGCTGAATTTATATCCTGGGTAGTTATCTCAATTTTACACTATAATTATGAGAATGTATACCTTCTGTTGCCATCTGTAATGAGAAGAAACGAAAAATTCAGAAGGAAAGAAACTTAAATCTTCATGCAGCATTACATAGCACCTGATAATCCCTTATTACATTTACTGAAATCCTGGTAGAAATGTACTTGTAAAAATAACTATAGCCTCGGTAGAATTACAGAAAAGTCAATTGGTGAATTTCCTGAAATGCACATGAATCACTCCCTCTTTACTGAGAGGAAGTCATGGCAGTGGGCGCCATAAATGACGCAAAGTAGGGTGAGGTGTAAGCCTTGTCCCTGGGATGCTGTCATCTGAGTAGGGCACCTCGACATATAAAATGATACATTTTATTATTATGATAGGGTGACAATTGCCTCTTGAAGCCTGGCTGTGTTTCACCAGTTTATGCTTTAAACTTATTTTAATTTAGTAACTTTTTTACTCTTTCCACACTTTCCAAACTGCTATCTTTAGGAATGCCATTCTAGAGAGTGTTAACAAATGACCTACGGGGGCAGGAGGCGGGAGGGAGAGGAAGACCACTTTCGAGTTAGTTTGAGAAAGTTTAAATTAAGCTATGTTAAAAATTCTATACTGGGGCTTTATTATATTAATATTTATAATGCGTCTCTAAAAGGGAAGTATGGTTTGCATTTTCCCAAGCACAGATAATCAGAGCCTAGTTTTCTAATGCATTAATGCATGGGGGTAAATATTTTATGTTTTTAAAAATTTCCATATCTCCCTATTGTATTAGAGCTTATGTGATTAAATTTAACTGTGTGCATACCAGATACTGTGTATTAGGTATAGTTCAAGGAAGTTACAGTCGCTGACTTTTTGTGGCATGTTAATATAAAATTTGAATACTAGTCATTCAAATCAGGCATTATTAATTCAGTGGACAATTATTTGTATATTTTTTTCTAGACTACTATTTGCTTAACATGCAATGTCTTATTTTCCAATCAAATGGATGCTCAATATAAAAAATATATATATAAAATACATTTTAAAATCAGAAGCTGGCAATTAACATCATAATAAGAAGCAAATCTTTAGGAATAGGTATTTTAGATGCAACCTTTTATATTTATTCCAAGGTTCCTTTTAGTGTCCTTTTACCAAAAAATATTTAAATATTAACAAATCAAGAGTGAGCAAAGTTGCAGTTATTCTGGAGGACACATGCAAGGGTAACATGCAGCACGCCCTGAAGAAAATCAGGGCACCTGTGAGGAATTTGAATACATACATATACATACATATATATACATATATATGTGTGTGTGTATATATATATATATATATATATATATATATTTAATGATCAATATGTAAAGAACTCACAGGAGTATCCTGGGTTGTCATCAAGTATTTTATTAATCATCTGCTTTGTGTGCATGTCAGCATGATGCCGAGGTAGGAAATAAGCCATGAAAATTTCAAAGACCCTTTTCTCTTGGAGCTTCATCTGCAGCAATTTCATGAAGGCTGACTACCAATTTAAAAGTATGCGTCATCCAGATTAAAGTTATTAGAACTAAGTGATTTTGTGTATGAGTTTAATAGAAATGTCTAGTATATCTTTTATATTGATTGGTAGGATAACTATTTTTATTTTTAAAGTTTTTAGTATTTTATTCATTAGAAAAACAATCGGACCAGTGCCTTCACCACCAAATTCTATAATCAGAGAAGCAGGGACCAACAGACTATACTTGGTTCCTTTGAAAATGCCTGCCCTACAAAATATCAGTACTACGGGTTGAAATTAGTAATTAAGTATTGCATTTAACCTTCCATTATAGAGCTTTGAGGCAAGTGCTTTTATATGAAGCAGTTCACCTGGTAATGACACTGTACCTTTAATGAAAAGCACCTGAAGCATTGACCAGTGATGTTACCCTGTAATTGTCAGGAAGGCTTTCATAAAGAAGCTAATTAGTAGAAACAGACTATGTGCTCTTTTGGACTATATGAAATATTCCTATAATTCAACAATTTATATTTTAGAATAAATATTAATTTTTTTACATAGCAGACCCAGTTTCTGTTATTTTCTATGTATGGAGCGAAGCATAGAAAGTATTTTGCAAACCATTTAACATTGAGAAAATAATTTCTTGATGCTTATCTGTTAAAGCCCCAGAATATAATGCATCATTAATCTCTGATTTGTCCCTAATTACAGTGATATAGCAAAATTTTCTCTCAATAAAAATTGACTATCTCGTCTCATAATGTTGATCCACAAACCTTGATACCATCTTATTTGCTCAGACTAAAGATTGCTCCATATAAATCACAGTTCTCTTTGAGATTAAGTTTATTTTTCTACTTAAGTCTACCAAAAAGATGTTCTTTATGTAGTATATTCAATACGAGGTTAAATATTCAGTTTTCCTGTCAAGCTAATGTATCAAACCAACAAATATTTACAGGATGTATACTAAAGTAAAGGGGCACGCTAGGTGCCATCTGGTAAAACACATAAGTAAAAAGTGTTCAAGATTCAAAATACATATGGGAGAAAGTATAAGTTATATCACATTCGAGTACAATTTTTTAAAGATTTTATTCATCTACTTTTACAGAGAGGGGAAGGGAGAGAGGGAGGAAAGGAAACATCAGTGTGTGGTTGCCTCTTGAGGGCCCCCTACTGGGGACCTGACCTGAAACCCAAGCATGACTGGAAACCAGACTGGAAATCGGACCAGCAACCCAGTTGGTTCCCAGGCCAGCACTCAGTCCACTGAGTCACACCAGCCAGGGCTTGACTAAGTTTTTAATGAGATATACAATAAAAGAGAAAAATATGTTGTAAGAAAGAAGAGGCCATTATGGTTTGCATGGTCTGGAAACTTGATTGGGATCTTGAAAGGCTAGATTTTTGCTTGGAGAAAAGCATGCATTCATTTTAATGGGAGTAGCAGGAAGAAATAGAGACAGAAAATATTTAGAAACCTGGTAAACAGTCCTGGTGTCAAAAAATAAGGACTTAAAATAGAGTGTGAGAAAGAGAATGACTGCAGAATACATTATAAGATCTGGCAAACTAAATAAAAGGGGAGTCATTCCTACTTTCAATTTTCATCTCTTTTTCTTTTCTTAACCATCAGTTATTCAATGCTTGAGTGTTGTGGTGTCACCAAACTGCCAGGTACCAGGGAAATGGAAATCTGCACTAGGAATGAATAGAGAGGTCGAGGTCAAGGACATGGTGTTTGCTTGCTGAAGGGTTAGTCTGAGAGACAAGAAGGATTCAGCAAACATACCAGTGTAAATAAACTGTGGTAACTTCAGAACCTGCACTGTGGTGCAGAATTTAACTGTTACTAGAGTATTAAGAAAGGAGAAAACGGTGGTGTGGATTGGTATAGCAAAGTATATTCTGATGTGTATATAAAGATTATAAAGAAACAGAATAGTCCAAAAAGAGACTCCACAGAGATACTGTAAATACTTTTTGCATAATTATTTGATTTGTCTCAAGATCTTATGGGGTATTATCTCTAAATCTTGACTTTGATTTCATCTTGAAAGGCTGGTAAAATATTTCAGGACTGAGGAAGGTCATGTTGATGATTGTCATTTAAATTCTATATATACTTAGTTTAGATTAGTTGATTTATTTTTAGTTCAAGTCATCAATAGATTTATTGACTATCAGCTCCACCCTCTCTGTTATTTATTTAGAGTTTCCTGTTTGGTATTAAGTGTGTCAGTTGGTTTGATGATTTTGGTGATTTTATTTATTTTTAACCCTTTTTTTTTACTCTGTATGATAAAATTAAGACAAATCTACCTCATTTATAATCACAGCATTTGGAAAAGGCAAGGGATTTCAAAAATCTATTTCAGCTCCTTCATTTTTCAAAAATATAATAAAATAAAATGGAATCAAGGAGAGGCTAATTGATTTGATGAAGATCACGCTGCTCGTTGGGGACTTTTGTCTTCTGTCTCTGTGCACCTTATTTTGTCTGGGCGGCAGAAACTGAAATGAAGAGAGAGCATTATGTGCAGTGTTCAACACAGCAAAGTGTGGGTTTTATGACTAAATGTTATGACTTACGTAATTGGTCATAGCTGCATAGTTTGGTCCATGTCACAGTCTACCACTGGGGACCTACACAGACACCAGTACATACAGAACTATCTAAGGAATGTTAAACATAATAACACATGGAATAAAAATAATTTTCTTATAAAAGCCATGCTTATTTTGTTATTTTTAAATTTTTGAGTCAGTTGTACTTCTTAGTAGGCACTATATTTAATTTTTTTTACTGGTTTGAGAGAGAGAGCAAGAAATCAGTTTGTTGTTTGACACTTACTTATGCATTCATTGTTTGATTCTTGCATGTGCCCTGACCAGGGATCAAACCCTGAACCTTGGTGTATTGGGTCAATGCTTGAATGAGCTGAGCTCCCCAACCAGAGTGGCACTGATTGTGTTTGGACCTCATGTTAAAAATTTTATTTGTTGCCTGGCTTATTGACGCTTTCACTGACTGTCAGTGAGAGACAAATACCATATGATCTCATCTCTAAAGGGAATCTAATAAACAAAATAGGCTGATAAGCAAAGTAGAACCAGAGGCATAGAAACATGGAACAGACTGATAGCAACCAGAGGGGAGTGGAATCATGGTAGAAAGAAGGGGAAGGGACTAGTCAAAGAACATGTGTGAATGACCCATGGACATGGACAGCAGGGCGAAGATTGACTGGAGGAGGCGGGGAGGGCTGGGCGGGCAGAGGAGAACAAAGGGCAAAAACTTGGGACAACTGGAATAGAATAACAATAAAAACATTTAAAAAACTAAATAGATGTGAAAAAATTATTTGCAAATTAAGTAAACCATTATGAATCATTACTGTTTTATTGTTTCCATAACACTCAACCTTCAGATTGGCACTATTCCCAATATTACATATTTATTCATGTATATTTATTTCTCAGGGACATCACATGAAATTTTAGTTGATTTCAGTAGCCAGAACAGGAGTGACTCATTAGAGGATTCAGTTATTAAAATCCTTAAGACTTACTCAGGAAAAAAACTAAATCTAAGCAGAAGACTTTTCCCAGGTCTTCGCTGAATGCATAGCCACAGGAAGTGTTTGATGGAATCTTGTTTTTCTCCTACAAGAGTAAGACATTGAAAAAATAACTCTGTGCAGAAACTGATAAACCTCACAGAAAATTTAAATCTTTTTTTAAAAAATTAAATTACCAAGTTTTGGTAGTGCCCAACAGAAGACATGATAATCAGTATTTAGCACATCGTACGGTACTTAATAAATAATTGATGAATAAATCCAGCTTCCTCATTCAAATTCTATTTTAAGACATTGTTTGTTGCTGGTGGTTTTAGCCAAAATATACTTATGTGCATGGTTGAATATATGAATGTTTGGTTTCTCTTTGACATAGTTAAATGTTTACTAATCCAAATTTTCCAAAGTAAAGCTTACATACTATGAGAAATCTGAAGCCTCAAATAGTGTAACTACGCGTTGTATAGAACTAGTGGCTATGACTCTGACAGTTCTATTGTTAACTATCTTCTTTCATGCTGATCAGTTTTTCTGGGACTTTGGGGGCTTTTCTTAATGATGAAACATAATGAACTTTTTATTGAGTAGTATATTAAGTGTATCTGCCCAAGCACTTAGCTTCAGAGAAATTGTATCCAAGGAGATGGAAAGAAATAATATATTCTCAGACTTCTCACTCATTCTTTTGTATTTTAAATAACATGGATTTTTAATTCTTAATATCAAAGAATTCTTACCATTACTATAAGGCAACCATACTAGGATTTTTAATTTCCTAGAGAGAGAGTGAGCACTGCCCTTATGGTTTGGTGGGCTTTTGTATTTCTTAGACTACACAGGCTACAACATATAGATAACATAGATATTTTCCAAAAGATTATTTTTCACAGTACAACAAAAGTAAAGGAAATTATATCAACGAGGCCGAAGGGTCCTTAAATCAAAGTCTTACAGATTGAAAGTGAATTGCCTTTTTTGTTTCATTCCTATTTTATATATGGGGCTGTTTGTGACGTTACATCCCAGGAGTCCTGTCGTTTAGACCTATCTGTGACTTTACAGAATTATCTTGTGCTGGAGGCTAACATACCTGTTCCCCATCAGTATTTTACCCTGTACTGTTTGAGCCAGATTCTTGCAAGTCAAAATTAATCATTGTATATAACATAATTCTAATAGCTCAAAATTAACCCTAGCAAAAAATAGAAGTTTCCTTCTATTTTCAGACCATGTACATTTTACCCTAAAAATGAATGTATTATTAAATGCTTATTGCTGAGAACAGAAATAATTTTTAAAAATAGTTTCTTTGGGTATGTGGTCTGTATCTATCATTTGGATACCATCATAAATGATACAGAGACTTGCAATTCAAAGTTCTTATGTGTCTATTTCTCCCATTGCATTTTGCTTCTCATCTAAGTCAATCTACTTCACAAGCGAGTCAACCGAATGGGATGCCTTCATAACTCCATCAGAAACCTGGAAGCCAATAAGTAAGAGGTCAGCCTATGGGTTCCATATGTATTGGAGGCTAAACTTAATTGAAAAGCCCATTGAAATGTAATGTAATTCAATTAAATGTATTTTGAAATACTTAACAAATGAAAAATTTGTTATTTCAAAAGTATAATTTATGAACAAGCTCTGGCTTTCTTTAGCTTTGAGGCTGACATTTAAAGAAAATATGCTTTTTTTTACTACTAGTGTTCTTTTGCTCTTTTTTTACTGTCAATTTCTCAGATTTTATCACTTAGAAATCAGCAAATCAAATTAAATTAAGAAACATATGTTGATTCACTATCTTCAAGGTATTTTGCTACTGTATTTTCTGTCATATATAAATAGCACCCTTCTTCATGATTTCTAGAAGACCTTCTCTCTTTATATTTTAGTTTCCTATTATTGTTTTCAGTGTACAACTTGTGACTTAAATTCATATAATAAAGAAATGTGTTTATCCCACTCCTTAAAAATATTCATTTTAAACAAAGAATAGTAATATCATAATTTTAAGAAAGAACAGTTGAATATATTGACTAATTGGCTTTCAGGACTTTTCTTCAAAGCTATTGATAATCAGGTTAATGAATCTATCTATACTTTACAGACAATTAATTACTCATCAAAGATACAAAACCTCATTTACCACTACAAATGCCAAGTGTATAAGTATTTAGTAGGTGAGGTGGAAAGGATTTTAAGCAATAATTAAAGATCAGAGAGATTATATGTTAAAGGATATTAGGAACACCTTTCAGGAAACATCCCATGGCTTTTGCAAGTGTTTAGTTGATTTTGATGGGCTTACAGTTTTGTAACAATGTTCTTAGAGTTTATTTATTATCCAAGAGTATGTATCTTGTGCCATGTAATTTATAATTACCTGAGTTTAATGGAAGATGAGTCATGTTCTCAACTTGAATATGAGACTTTCTCTTAATACTTTCCCAAACACTCTGACTCCTTATTTTCCCAAAAGATTTTTATTACATTACCCAGAAAAAAATTATGTATATTTCATGTCAATACAGGTAGCCAGTATTTTTGTATATGATTAAGCAATTTTCTTTAAAGATTTTATTTATTTATCTTTAGAGGGGAAGGGAAGGAGAGAGGGAGAGAAACATAAATGTATGGTTGCCTCTCATGCATCCCCTGAGGGGAACTGGCCTGCAGGGAACCGGCCTGCAACCCAGGCATGTGCCCCGCCTGAGAATCGAACCGCGATCGTGTGGTTCACAGGCCCGCACTCAGTCCACTGAGCCATACCAGCCAGGGCATGATTAAGCAATTTTAAAAATTCTGCTATGAAAGGAAAACCCTCTTAGCTTTTAAAGTTGGCATTTGAAACTATGAACAAAGCTCATACTTTTTATACAATTTTCTTTTGTCCATTGTCTTACCTACTTATCTTGTAAGCTCAGGAATAAGCTGGTACTAAATGGCACTGTACTTCTAGTAAACAATGACTGTGTTGAAGAGGTAGCAGAATAGCAACAAGGTTGAAATTTCACAAACTGATGTTGAAGCCCTACGTGAATTACAAAAATTACATAAATGTTTTGAGCTTTAGACATTAACTAGATAATTTTTTTCTGAACTGCTTTTGAATCTTTGCTTTTCTAAGACTCTACTCAAGTAGGGCATCTTATATTTAAAAAATATACGTATATCTCCATGTATATTCAACCTTATGTATATAGCTCTTTAAGGAGCTGCGCCTCAATACTCTTATGACCTATTTACTAAGGATTCAGAGCCTCTGATCTTGAGGATGTTATGATTTTATTTATTTATTTATTTTATTTATATTTGAAAGAGAAAGAGAGGAAGGGAAGAGAGACAGAGAATTCAATTTGTTGTATCACTTATTTATGCATTCATTGGCTGATTCTTATATGTGCCTTGACTCTAGGGATCAACCCTGCAACCTTGGCATATAGGGAAGATGAAGAGGCTTTAACCAACAGAGCTACCCAGCCAGGGCCAATGATGTTGAGATTTTAAAGGCAAAAAGTCCGTTTAATATGAGACAGGAGGAGGAGAAGGAACCTCCTCCTATCCAAATGAGGCATACTTCCAACATAATAAGACGCCCTTTACTTACTTTCTAATAACAATAATCTTTTAACCACTAATGTAGTTGTCTAGATAAAGTCTCTGGTAGCTCAGGTAAAATTATTTTGCTTTAATAGAATAAGTCCAACTTTTATACTTACAATTTAAGACAATTGTTCTCTCAAATATGATCATAAGAATGCCATTATATTTTGAATAAATAAAGGTTTTTTGAGCACTGATACTATATTTGATATAATTTCAGCATTGGTGCATTACATAATAAATATCCTTAAAACCAAAATCTATGGTTTCAGGGTATCATTTGAATAATCTATTGGTAAATCATCTGAGGACTGTGAAATCTGATAGCATAATAACAGCGTCCAATACCTTTAAAACAAAAATGACAAATAATTTGACATCATTGGAAATTATTACTTTTTATTATGAGCACAATTTAATAAGCTGTTTTCACATAGAGAGGAAAGTTTAGAACTCATGGAGGTGGGCAAATTCTCTTTACCCTTACTACATAATTTTTATCTTCTTTTTATTACTTTCATAATAGTTATAGTTTACTCTCTTATATATGTACTTAACTCATTACAGGTGAATACTGAGAATCCATTTCTTCCTTTACTCACAAAAAATCTTTAATATCAAAAATGTTATAACTAATTGTTAATATAACAAGAATGGCTTGTGTGACATTGATATAACCTGACAGTGAACTGAAATGCACGTGTATGAACAATGATGACTTCACTGTACTAGTCAGTGGGGGTGGTAAGCAATACTAAGTGGGCATGCATACTATGTGGCTGTCACATTCAAAGTGACTGAGTGAGTAGAGCAATAAATGTGCATCAAATTTTGTGTTAACCTTGAACATTCCTCTGTGAAAACATTTTGGATGATTCAGAAAGCTTTGAGGGATGAGTGCACCACAAATAAAGTGTGGCACAGATGTTTCAAAGATGGTTGAGAATCTGTTGAAAGTTACCCATGTTCTAGAAGGCCTTCAACAAGCAGAACACCTGAGAATGTTAAACACGTACAGGCTGCAGTCAACAAAGATTGGTGACTGACAAGGTGAGACCTAGAAGCTGATCTGGGGATTCTATAAACTACTGTGTCGGAGGTTTTGATGTAGGATCTTGGTATAAAACATGTGGTAGCAAAACTTGTTCTGTGGCTTCTGCTACTGGAGCAGAAAGAACATCGTGCTGCAGTTAATTGATTCATACTGCTACTAATGGACCAGATTTCGCTAAGAAGGTCATAGCCAGAGATGAATTGTGGTTCTATGGCTGTGATCTGGAAATAAAAGTCCAGTTGTCCCAAATGAAGTCCCCTGGTTCTCTGTGTCCAGAGAAGGCATGGCAAAGTTGCAACAAATCAAGACCATGTTAACTGTGTTTTTTTATTGGGAAGGTGTTGTCCATCAGGAGTACACCCCTCCAGGCCAAACAATAAGGAGTACTACCTCAATGTTCTGCATCGAAAGAGATGTGCTACCTCAAAAATGGCCTTAGCTATGGGCAACTGGTGTTTGGCAGCTTCACCAACAAAATGTGCCCACTAGTGCATCATGTCTTATGCAGTTTTTTTGCAAAACGTCAAACAACCCAGGTAACTCAGCCACCCTACAGTCCAGATTTGGTGCTGTGTGACTTTTGTTTTTTTCCAAAACTAAAATCACCTTTGAAAGAGGAGAGATTTCAAACTATCAGTGAGATTCAGTAAAATATGACAGGGCAGCTAATGGCAATTTCAACAAAGGATTTTACAGAGCATTTTGAACAGTGGAGGAGACACTGGGAAAACTGAGTAAGGTCCCAAGGTGCCTACCATGAAGGGAACTGAGGTGTCATTGTCCTATGTACAGTGTTTCTTGTATCTTGTTCGATAAATGTTTTTATTTTTCATATTGCATAGCTGCATATTTTTGACAGAAAATATGTATTCAAATTTTTGTATTGTGAGCTATCTTAAATATGACAAGCAAATACATTTTGAGCATTATCCAAAGTTCATAATTAAAAACAAATTATCTAGGGCAAGTATTGACAAACTTTTAGTATAAAAGGCCAGATAATAAATACTTTCAGCTTTGTGGTCTATGTATTCTTTGTCACAGTGACTTAACTCTGACATTTTAGTTACAAAGCATCCATAGACAATAATAAATAGGTATGGCAGTGTTTCCCTAAATCTTTATGAAAGTAGGTAAGAGGGACACATTTGACTTATAGGCCATAGTTTATTGACCTGATACAAAGGCATGACAGAAGAACACAGGAACTAAATTGAAAGAGCTCCTGCTGGTCAGAACTAGAACAGTAGGAGCAAGAAAATAAATAGAGATGGCATTGGATTATAACCTAAATAGTAAAATAAACATCAATGAGTACATAGTGATATTAACCAATACTTGGATAGATACAGGGATGATGGATAGGTGGAGGAGTAGGGAGACTTCTTTCTTACAAAAGAATTCAAGTGAACAAATATATAATGACAGAAGTAGACATTCAGCATTGGAACTTCAAACTAATAATTTTCGAAGGCACTAGGTGCGCTCAAATTAGTGGGTAGAAGTTTGAGTCAAGACTAGTAATTTATGTTATTTAAAAGTATCTCTACCAAAGTGAAACTTAAACTTCTGCAGAGAAACTCCAGACCACCTTAACTAGGTGATAAAGTTCAACATCACTAGTAATGAGAAATACTGACTTCATGCACCTGCTGATATGATGCACTGGGAAAGGCACTTCATTTCTTTTATATTCTTGGCATTCTCCACCAAAATCTAATGACCTCAACTAGGTCATGAGATTCCCACATGAGAAATACAATGTAGGAATCTGGATTAGATCCTGGAAAGGAAAGGGGATGTTAGTTAAAACTGGTAAAACATAATAAAGTGTGTACTGTAGTTAGTAGTATAGTTCCAATGTTAATTTTTGGTTTTGATGATTGTCTAATAGTTATTTAAGGTGTTAACAGTGAGGGAAGATGGATGAAAGGCATGTGGAACTCTCATTACCATCTTTTATAATTTTCTGTAAGTTAATATTTTTAAATTAAAATTTTAAATTATTTTTATCTAAAAATATCTTCTCAATTCTATATGATGTTATTTCAGAAAAATATTTTAAACAATAAAACATCTTCTTTTTGGAAACTTGATAAGTTAGGTGTAATTGTGAATAAATTATATATTAACATGTTCACATGGTTATTAGAAAAGTATACTTATTCTTAAGGACTATAAACCTAATTTCTGTAACAATTCAAAGGTGTAGCCTAATCTAATATTTTAGTCTTAATTAAGATAAAATGACATAATAAATGTGGAAAACTTTTGACATATTAAAGCCTTTAAATAGGCCATATATTAAAATTTAAATTATGATGATGAATGTTTTGTGTTAAATTTAGCCTCCTGGGTTGAATAGTTTTCAAAGACTTTCATCTTAAACATTTAAAAGTCTGTTTGTTATGAATTTGACTTCATTAAAAGCAGCAGAGTTTCCCACAACCCCTGAACTGGAAATTTGAGGCTAAATTTTTTCACATTACGTATTATTAGAGTAATTCTTCACCCGGGCTACATTATTTATACTGGTGGCCTGAATATTTAAAATCTCTACTGAAAATCTGAAAAAAAAGAATATGCCAACTTACATCTGCCTAGATATTATAATATGTATTTCCAATTAGCAACTTCAGCTGGATTTATGCGATACAAAACTGGACAAAATAGAGGGACATTTAACTTCATTTTTCTGGATAGTGTCAGCTAATTGACAACATATCATAACAGTTTTTCAGGGTCACCTTTGCTGGAGCATTTTAAAAGTCTATGTAGTCATTAGTTCTCCCATTTATTATTCATATTACTTAGTTTGGCAGAGGATTCGGATGAGAGCATACTTTCTGGTTAGAGGAGAAACAAACAGAGTCAAGCTGTCTTCAAGTACAAAGGTTTGCTTTGCTGAGAAGAAAAGCAGGACAGTCACGATCACAGTAAGAAACAGACCTTGGGACAATTAAATGAGGCCTGTGCTTTACAGAAGTGGAGTTCAAATAGAAGGTTAAATCACTGGAACTGATTCAGTAAAGAACCTGTTGTTGCATGATAGTTGGAGGAAGAAGTAACAGAATTCACTTGAGATCTCACACATTCCCTGAGCCCATTTACATTCCTTTTTTTTTTTTTTTCCCATTCTTTGATTTCCTTTTATTTTTTAAAGGGGATTTCTTGGTGCAAAAATGGTGTAGCTTTCAAAACATGCACTTCTATGTACAATTTTACCATTTTTTATTTATACCAAATTATAGCAATGTCACCTAATCTTCAACTTTCTTAGTTTGTCCTAAATTACATTTCTTTTAACTTTTTTTTTTTTTTAAATTTTATTTAGTTATTTTTCAAGTACAGTTTTTTGTCTATTTTTCCCATCCAGCCTCCCCCGCCCCTTGCTCCCCACCTCCCTCCCATTTCCTCCCCCCCTTAGTTCTCGTCCCTGCGTCCTTCCTATTTGTTCCTCCAAATCCCTCCCCCTTTTTCCCCTTAACTTCCCTTCCTTCTCCCCTCTGGTCTGATATCAGCAAGAGTGTTAGACAGGTATTCTGTGCTGGGCACAACATATTGGGAACGGTGGTAGTTATTTTACCTACATTTTCTCATTAACCCTCATCAAATCTCACAGGGTGACCTTTAATATCTTCTTTGGACAGATGAATGACTAACCATAGAGAGATGAGGTTGCTGCCAAGGTCACACATCCCAAAGCCCACTCTAGTGTTCTAAAGTACTGAGCAATGCTGCCCACACTGTTTATTCTTACTCCTTCTAAGAAGGGAATTTGAAAAGCTTCTTCTTGGTCCCTACCAAATTGCAGGATCACTAAACCTTTGTTGTGTTGAAGTCCTTATAGCAGTGGTTGTTACTTCTTCTATGTAGATCTCTGAGGACCATTCAAGGGCTCCTTGGGGTTTTGAGGTGCACATAATGATGTCATATCCCACCGCTGGTTCGTATTTTCTTTTTTTTTTTCTTCTGGCAATTCTTTTTTTTTTTTTTTAGTGTTCTTAAGTACTTCAAGAAGTACTTTCTTTTTTTATTTAATCTTTATTATATTTTTCCCATTACCATTTTAAAAATATATTTTATTGATTATGCCATTACAGTTCTATTTCCCCCCTTCATTCCCCTCCACCCTGCACACCCCTCCACCACCATTCCCCCCCTTTAGTTTATGACCACGTGTCTCAAGTTCTTTAGATTCTATATTTCTCCTACTATTCTTGCCCTCCCCCATCTATTTTCTACCTACCATCTATGCTACTTATTTTCTGTACCTTCTCCTCCCTTCTCCTCCTCCCACTCCCCTGTTGCTAACCCTCCATGTGATCTTCATTTCTATGGTCCAGCTCCTGATCTAGCTATCCTCTTATTTGCTTTTGTTTTAGGTATGGTTGTTAATCACTGTGAGTTTGCTGTCCTTTCCCTGTTCATCTTTTTAATCTTCTTTTTCTTAGATAAGTCTCTTTAACATTTCATATAATAAGGGCTTGGTGACGATGAACTTCTTGAATTTGATCTTATATCTGAGAAGCACTTTATACTTCTGGTAATTCTTTATCCAGTAGAAATGAGTGCCAAGTCCAACTTAAACGCTAAAATTGCAATAGGAACATAGAAACCACACATCAAACGACCAGACTTCAAACACATGCTACGACAACACAAGATTGCAGGTGGGATGGAGTGGAGCCTAAGAGAAACAGCTCAGGAGTCAGACTCCCTGGGTTAAAATCTTAGTTCCAATACTTTGTAATGTGTAATCTTTGGCCAACTTGTTTAACTTCTTTGTACATAAGTTTCCTGGTCTATCAAAGGGGTTCGTGATAGTATTGAGTTAGCCAAAAAGTTTGTTAAGTTTTTTCTGTATGATGGTTCTAGTAGCACTTAGTAGTCTTTAACTTCCTTTGAAACAATTTTGTTAGATTGTATTGTGGCAGCTGTCATTATCAGCATGCATTTAAAAACAGCTTATCAAAATTGGTGACTTTTTTTGTAATTTAATATTGAAGATGGAAGAAAATACTCAACATTTTTGCTATATTATGCTTTATTATTTAAATAAAGGTAAAAACACAACTGAAATACACATTAAAAAAGAGAGAGATTTATGTAGTGTGTGGAGAAGGTGCTATGACTGATCAAACATGCCAAAAGTGGTTTGTGAAGTTTCTTTGTACCATTGACATTCTGGCCAAGGAATTATTATGACGTGGGGCTGTCCTATGCACTGGAAGATGTTTAGCAGCACCCTTGGACTCTACCCACTAGACACCAGTAGGGGGAGATAGCTGACATACTCGAAATATCTAAATCAATAAAGGTATTGGTGAAAATGAAGAACGTGTCTTTTATATGTTCTTCAGAAAAACTTTCCACAGAAAAACTAAATGGACTGTTAGCCAACCCAGTACTTCATAGGGTTGTTTGAAATTTCAATAGACTCTTAGTCTCAAAATACTGAGTAACCGATTAAAACCCAGCAAGTAGTAAGTACTTGGTAAGTGTTAGCTCCACTACCATTAATCAAAGTAGTTTGGGTTTGCAGTCCTACAGTTGCAATAGGCTCTGGCCTCCCCCTATCAGCACGTGGTGTGTGTTTCCTTCTGGGGCCAACTTCACCCTTTCTTTGCTTTCAGATTTGAGTACACACACACAGAGACGAACCTTTCCAGGAAACTTCAGTCTCATAATTGCCTCACCACTTTCTGCTCTCCAATGCCACCCTGAGCCAGGATACTAGAGACACCACTAGGAAAGACAGTATTCAAGTCAAATGAGTGGCACAGGAAGTATGTTTTGTATCAATTTAGAGGATTGGTGTTTGGTGATCGGGAAAGACTTCAGGAAAGACTGGAATGTGGGCTGGGTGTTGGAAAACCCTTTGAATTTAGTAAATGAGTATTAGAGAGACCATGCTAGCTGGTGGATAGGCCACAGCATGTAGTTGTGCAGTTTGGGTAATCAAATGCATTGCACCAACACCCCAGCAGAGGGGATGGAGTGAAAGCTGGAATCTGGTCTGTGCTTGGATCAACAGGCCATGGGCCCTGGCACTGGAGATGTCCCCGGAAGAGAGTTGCCTTTACCTTCTCACCGAGTACTTCAGGCTTGCCAAACCTTTTCTGTGGGCTGGAACCCTAATGGGAGTCTCTTTTTTTCCATTTCCCACAGTGATGCTCTATCATTAGCAAACTGTAAAAATTACTATTCAAATACGTGCAATTCTGAGAGAGAAAAGGAGCACTATTAATAGTTACTCCTACTTCTCAGACATATTTTTTAAATTTATTTTATTTTTTTTGCTTTTTTATTTTATTTTTTTGCTTTTAAAAAAAGTTTATTTAGTTATTTTTCAAGTACAGTTTTTTGTCTATTTCTCCCATCCCAGCCTCCCCCACCCCGTGCTCCCCACCTCCCTCCCATTTCCAGCCCCCTTAGTTCTCATCCCTGTGTCCTTCCTATTTGTTCCTCCAAATCCCTCCCCCTTTTTCCCCTTAAATTCCCTTCCCTCTCCCCTCTGGTCACTGTCCCCTTGTTCTCAGACACATATTGACACTGTCCCAGACAATCCAGAATATTTGTCTCTTTATGATGGATAGGCTGTGGGGCGGGGGGGGGTACTTGGACTTTACCTGGAGAAACTAGAATCAGTCTGAATTAATCATTCTAGTTGGTGGCTGAGTTTACTCCTGTTCGTGTGGGGAAGCAGAAGATATTAATTAGAAAAAGACTCTGAACCCAACGTAGAAAAATAATATTAACCAAATTTGAAATCTTTACTCTTCTTCTTACCCTTATAAAAGTATTTTAAAATATCAGTGTATCCTTAGTCACTCATAAATCTTGTGCTTAAAAAAATCTTGTGCTTAATTTTCTCTTTGCTTAATTGAGTCACATGCATCTTAAATTATATTTTGGTTCAAATAGGTTTTTTAACTGTATGGCAAAGATATTTTCTTAAATACTCATTTTATTCTGAGTTAGAAAAACATTGAGTAAATATTAGCAACTAGAAATGGGAAGAATCAGAAAATAGATCATTCTTTAAAGGGAAAAACCCACATTTTAGACTATCCATGTGTTTCACACATTAAGATCTACCTTTTATCTTAATGGAGTCCAAAAGTCTCAAATGCTCTTGTAATTCATCAGTGAGCATTTCATATGCCCCGTCCACTTCATGGTTGTCTTACAGTGTGCTAACCCTGGTTGGAAACACAGGGAAGCAAAAAACACTGTCTTTGTCCCCAAGAGTTTGAGATACAACTTCGGAGGAAAGATAAATCAGTTAGTGAAGTATGGATGTTGTGGAAAATACAAGATTACATAGCTCAAAATATAAATAGAAGACCTGGAAGACATATGAAGTAGAGAGAAAAGGTATGTTTAGTATTTGAAAGAAGTCAAGTCTGAGCCTGCCTTGATAGGACAAATGGGCATTTATTTTATTTATTTATTTAGATTTTATCTATTTATCTTTAGAGGAGAAGGGAAGGAGAGAAGGAGAGAAATATCAATGTATGGTTGCTTCTCATGAGTCCCCTGCTGGGAACTGGCCTGCAACCCAGGCATGTGCCCTGACTGGGAATCGAACCTCTATCGTGTGGTTCGCAAGCTCCTGCTCAATCCACTGAGCTACACCAGCCAAGGCCCAAATGGGCATTTATTTACTGGTGACAATAAATCCATTTCAAGCAGGTGAGAAAATGAACATAAGAGCAGAATTGGTTATAAATTCCAAAGGAGCACAAAAAATGGTCTTGCTCATTGTGATATTTATTTACCATATTTAACAATCCTAATAACTAAAGCTGAGAAGTAATCAAAGAAAAAAGATAAGAACTACTTTGTTCCAGAATTTGTAGTTTTCTAAGGGATATTTATAACTATGACAGGAGAGAGCTTTTTTCGGGTGCTTTAAGATACTCCTTGACTTAGGAGCATCATACAGGTTTTCAGTTCAAATTGACCTGGGCATTCAAGAGAACTGGAGCACCGTTCCTGAGTCTGTGATAATGAGGTGAAATTAGCACTGTCCCCTGGACACAACTCGGGTAACTGCTGCGGCTCGTGGTGTGTGTGCCTGTTAAACTTTATTGATTCTGAGTGAATAGGTAGCAATGAACACAACTGAGTTTTGTGTGTGTGTTTGATGAAAACTAAATTTAACTCTAGACAAATTAGAAGACTCCAAACCATTTTACCCTCGTAAATGCCTAATTTGTGTTTTAATTACATAATTTACCTCATTACCCCCGTATATCAAAATCTTTCTTGTTATTCCACCAGCATAGATGCTGGGTCCAATAATAGGCACGAGTTTCCACAAGTTATTCCTTCAAATATTTCCCAGCTTCTATCATTTTCTGTCTATGTTAACATTCTAGTGACATAAGGCCCTTATTACAGTTGGACCTCTTTTCCCATTGTCAGCTATAAACCATTCTGGATTCCTCTTCAGTCCTGTAATTTTAATCCATTTGGTAGAGAGCTAAAATGTTCATCTTCCTAAAATTGCTTTTTTATATCTCTTTCTGCCCTTCAAATTTCAGTGGCTCCCCAAAGTAAACTATAGAAGGAATAGCATTTGTGTAAATGAAGAAAGTAGTGGGGTTCGATGCCCTTCTGCCAGGTCTGGTCTGATATTTTACATGTTAGAATCTTATTTTTCTAATTTTAATTTTTGTTTCTACACACATAGAATTTTTTTATTTGGTTTTCCTTATTTACATTTTTATAAGCATTGGGTTATCAATATTTTGCCCTTGCAATAGGAAACCTAGGATTACCTAGGTGTTTATTTTCTACTCGTAATTTCAATTTCATACTTTCAGTTTTACTCTTATTAGTTTATATTGAATATACATAAAAGCCATTAACTTGAAGAACTAAACATGAGGATTAAATGCATCAATGTATAGCCAAATGAAAACAAATCAAAACTAGTCCATTATGCTTGCCCATAATGTGTGATAATGTTTTTCTCTACTTTCACATTTTCTTTAAAAAGGAAATAAACAAGAGTAGTTTTATGAGATAGTTTACTTCAATTCTTAATGAGTTATGGTACCTTTTCATCTCCCTTCTAACTCCAAAGTGCTCAAGAGATCGATCTGTTGAGGCTGTCAGTCATTCCGTCTTGGTTGGGAACTGCACTGGTCTTTTTATTTCTGTGCATCTGTGATTCTGTGTAATACATGAAAACAAGAATAGCCATTGTATATTTAATTGATTATCTACCAGAAACCATTCCCAGATGCTTTATAGACATTACCTCTTGTTCTTAAAAACAACCTCAGAAAGTATCCCCATTTCGCAGACACGATGCAACATGGAAAAATTCAGTAACATGCTCTTGAGTGCATTACTGGTATTTGAACTGGGCCTTTCTAACTCCCATACAGTCAAATAAGCTTGATTATCTCTCTCCATAAATCTTAATAGTCTTGTAGTTTAAGTATTTAGAAAATCAAGATTTCACAAATTTCAAACTGAAAACCTTCTTTCTTGGGCTACTAAAAGGAGACATTTTATTTTTGGTAAGAAATATGTCATCTAGTGCTATATGTGCTGTGATTTTTCACCTGTGTTATTGTGACAAGGCAAAGTTTTTGAAAACAGCTGTCTGTTCTTCATAATAGGCTATGTTGTGACCCTTAGCTCAGTCATCAGATAACATTTCTTAGTCATTAAATTTAAAAAATGGTAGCAACCTAGAATTTTTTTTGTTTTAAAGATAAATAATTATTTATGTTTGTCCATGTCATTAAGGTCTGGCCTGGGCCCCTCCCCACGCTTTTCCAGGTCAGAGTTCTTTTTAGTGCACCACACTGCCACACATACTGCATGGCCCTCTTCTAGCATTAGCTCTATTAAATCCTCCATTATTTCAGCACATACGTTCTTCATGCGTGCCTATTTCTTGATTGAAATATTAAACATATAGTGTCTTCATTTATGTCTAAGAGCTTATATGTGATGTTTCAAAACATGAAAGCTATCACTGTGATATATTCCTACAAATAGCTAGTAGAGATCTTTGTGTCAAATTTTTTAGGGAAATTCACTGCACATGTAAATATTACTATAGAATCATTCGTTTTTCTAATGCATTGACGAGAAAGAGCGGTAGCCATTACGTCCACCTATTTTCACCTACAGATAGCAGGGAGTAGTGAGGTACTGCCTGATTTCTCAGGAAATCTGAGGAACCTTGAGATGATCACATTCCTGTAGGGCTCAAGTCTCTATTGTAGCACACGCTGGGGTGGTCCTGTGTTCGCCGGGCTCTCTGTGGTCCCGGGCTCTCTCAGGGGCTCTCCCTGCAGCGGCAGGGCAGCCTCCCAGAGCTGTCCCTTATGGAAGCTGGGCTTGGAGGTGGCACCAATCTTCTGCGATAAGCACCACAAGAGAAACAGTGCAGAGTAGGACACTCCTCCAGTTTCAAGTAGATGAGAAGTATTCCAGATTCATCATGAAAATTGCTATTTTGATGTTGTTGACATGACTGTTTATGAAGCCCCCCCCCAAACTAATCATGTTCTCATGAAATCGTTTTTTAAATGTTTATTTTAAAAGATTTCTGGGAAGTACCTTAAGATAGACATTTGTGTGAATAATATCAATTTATTCTTTAAGACTTACAATTTGTTTTTAGTTTTGGAAGTGGGCATAATGAACTTCATGTGAGCTCCCCATAGTTATTAAAGAAAATATTTGCATATTTTATTAAGAGAACCTTGCCATATTTGATCATTAACCTGAATAGGAATTTTTTAGGTAATTTGGTTTTTTAACATGATATTTTTAATGAGTTTAGAAATCTAACACCAACACTAATTTTGTAACAGCACTGCACTTACCTGTTTTGATGAAGCTAGAGAGGACCACAAGGTGAAGAAAATGGTAGTCTCACGTAATTGTTTTTAGTTTAATAAATATAACTGAATAAAACTAAAGATTAAATAGTTTCTCTTATGAAGTTATCTATAGACACAATGGAACTATGCTGAAATATATGTATTTCATGCTGAAATCAATTTCATTATGGTCTTATAGTTTAAATAATGCAAAATATAAACCGATAGTTTATTTTATAACTGTGCAATCTACCAGAACTGTGCAGAATATTATGATTTTCAGCAAATCAAAAGGACAAAATGTATTTTTAACTCAAATTAATCATTAAAATGGTACGATTTTGACATTAGCATAGTACTTTATTAAAATGCAATTCCAAAAGTACTCCTTTCTAGACTTTTTTTTGACAATTAGCAAAATACTGCTATATCTGCTTACTATCAAAGGTTTGTGAATAAGCCAACAATATATGATTTAAAACTAGTTGTAGTTTTACTAGGGCTGCCATAACAAAATACTGAAGACTGGGTAGTTTAAACAAGAAAAAATGCATTTTCTCATAGTTCTGTAGGTCAAGGTGTCAGAGGGTTGATTTCTTCTGATGCCTGTGTCCTTGGCTTGAAGATAGCTGCCTGCTCTCTGAGTTTTCCCATCCTTTCTGCATGTGTACAGACTCCTGGTATCTTTTGTGTGTCACATTACTTCCTACAGGGGCACCAGTTAGATTGGGTTGGCCTCTAGCAAAAGGGAGTCCTTTTGACATTCATCCTTTTAAAGGTTTTATCTCGAAATAAAGTCATATTCTGATGTGGGGATTAGAGCGTCAATGTATTCCAACTGTGTTTTGAGGGGATACAATTTGGACCTCAACAGGCTTTTTAAAAAAGATTTTATTTGTTTATTTAATTTTAGAGAAAGGGAAAGGGAGGAAAAAAGAGAGGGAGAGAAATATCAGTGGGTTGCCTTTTGCCCATTTCCTACCGGGGACCTGGCCTGCAAACCAGGCATCTGCCCTGAACAAGAATTGAACTGGTAAGCTTTGGATTTACAGGATGCTAGCCAATCCACTGACTGGCTACACAATCTGTTGATCGGTTACTTGTGGCTACACAAATCAGCACTGTCTTTAATAGTCTTGAAGTATTTAAATAGTGTTCTTTCATGGAGGATGTGAACAAACTTTTTATGTTCATTAAACTCAACACTGGCCAGTTGGAGTTCAAAGACTGTAGGAAAAAATAATTAAATGAAGTGTTAATTAGGCCAGAGTTGTATGACCCAATTAGTTTAGCTCTCTACTTGAAAATGAGGCAGCTTAACTATAAATGTCCTGGGTTATAAAAGGGACAGAGAAAAACTTGTGAGTCGATCAATTCCAATTGTCCTAACTAATGGAGCATCAGCTTAAACTTGGTAGAACAGTATGTGTAGTTTTGCTCTTTTCTTCATTCTGATCCACAAGAAATTGCAGGTGGCTTAACTTAAAGGGGGAGTACTGTTGTCATTAGAGAAATTCATAGTCTTATTTCTGAGAGAGAATAAATTATTTCTCCTCTTTGCTTACTGAATTCTTTAAGATTTCTGTTCTTAATTGATGACCTCTGACAGAATAGTATTTGCACTTATAAAACCTACAGGTTTTAAGTCTGCTCTTGTCAGACTTGATTGTATGGGAACTCTCATGAGAATGTCTCCTGAACCAGAAATAGCTCCCCAAGTGCAATTCCTCAGAACATAGGCATTTGAGGGACTCAAGAAAAGATTTGATTTAGATCAATTATGGATAAAAGGGGTTTGCAAAGAACAGTCATTGATTTGAGGAAATCCTTGGATTCCCTCTTGAAATTGTCCTTTCTTATCTTTTTAGTGCTAAGAATTTAAAATGACTAGGAGACAGACCTCTTCTTGAATGTCATAATGTGCTCCCCTACTCCTTAACTACCTTTTATAAGATTGAAATCTCCTAAAGTCTAACCTCTGCCTGCCTTACTGCTCTTGAAAAGGCTGTCAGACGGTGACATGCTTCAGTGGGTGGGTAGACAGAAGCAAGAGGAATATCTACACGGTGAGAGGTGTGTCTGTGTGGTTGAAAGAAGAAAGCAGACGAGCTTGCAACATTAAACATATCAGAAAAATGTAGTGGCTTAATTATAAAGGTCTCCAAAGATGAAGACTGAAACTGTTCATAAATTTGTCAAAGCACTATGAGGTAGTTTTCTAAAATAAAAGATGACAAAAAGAACATGCCAAGTCAAAGATTTCATTGATACTTTGTTTTTAATGCCTCTAACATGAACTCCCTCCTAAAAACCCACAGACAGCATTTCTTAATAAGAGGACCTGAAATACATGCCTTCTGGGCAACTCTACCTTAAACCTGGGACCATGAGCCATTAGCATGGAGACCACCTTAGAGCCCATGCAGTTCACCAACCTCATTTTACAGATAATGGGATTGCCTGCTTTACTCCACACAGTATTTGCTTCTGTTCAGTTTCGGTGGCCCTTCTTTGCCATTAGCACTATAGAAGAAAAAGAAGAATTTAAGACATTCTATTTGAAGTACATCTCTTTGAAGCATTCATATATGGATTAAAATGTCATTTTGAGACCTCAGTGATATCTAAAGTCTTTTTTTCTTCCAGGAGCAGCTTTGTCATCAGGCTGCTGCACAGACAGCTGGTGGTCCCTGAATTCCATTTGCCCTCAGGGCAGGTGCCTTGGCTCTTTCTTTTTGTGTGGCCTTCTCAAGTTCATGACCTCCTTTCAGGTGTTCCCATTGGCTTGCAGGTAGCCAGGCATAACCTCTGAGAAAAATCTGACATTGCTTGGGAGAAAAGTGCAGTGATTTTGATAAAGTACCTGTGAGGTTTTGGATATCACTTAAAATAAATCTAGTTCCCTGGCCTTTATTTTTCTGGGGAGAGAAAACTAAATTTATTGTCCACTCTTCTTCAAACTTAACTCCTTTCCTGTGCCCAGGTGGGTGAGAAACTATGCCTGATGTATATATTCCTAGATATGGCATATTAGGCAGATTATACTAGATAAGTAATTACATAACCACAATATAATGGCTAATACTTACGGAGTGCTTACTGTATGCCAGGCACTATTTTAAGAGGTTTACATTACTTGTATAAACACTTATTTTGAAGATGAGAAAACTGAGGTTCAGAGAGGTTATGCTGCAGGCCCAGTGTTACACAGCTAGTCAGTACTGAGGCCAGGATTTGAACCCTGAATTAAAGTCCAGTTTTTTAACCATCAGGCATTTTCTTTTCACAATGACATGGGCACTTGTTTCTAAGAAACAATTGTTGAAAAAACACATTTTTATTTAGGAAAGTTATTTTAGGAAGTTAAGTTCAGATCCATCATATTTGTTTTTCTACAGAATTAAAAAATTGGATGTTTAAGAGGTTTTACATATTATAAAATTAAAAGCTGCCAATGACCAAACAGCTCTATCCCAGCCTGTTTTGCACTTCCAGAACCTTTAATTTTAAATAATGTGTGTGCAGTTGACAAGCCTCATCTTTCTAACAGAAAAAAAAACTTCCTGCATTTGCATTGTAAGTGGAGGAGATAGATTGAAGTCGCTGAAAATGAGATGAGAACGCAATAGTAATCGGAATTATTTCCCTTTGACATTTATTTACTCGTTTCCTCTTCCATAGACCACTCTAAATATTCTGACAAAAGATTTAAAGTCGAGGTTGATGTGAGAAGATAGGAAGTCCAGCTGTACAACATAATTCTCTGATTTTTATAAATTAAGAACTGGGAAAAGAGGCCTTAGGGGCTATATATGTAAGTTCTTATTAGGGTAGATAAGCTTAAATGTTACAACATTGTGGTTTAGAAAGTGCTTAAGATTCTCCCGTCTGGGAAAATGGCAAAATGACATTCGTAAAGTAACATGAGGCAGTTCTTACATTTCATTTTTCTTATTCTCATCATTGAGTGATGTCTATCAGTGGCCTGGTGGGTTTGGGGGCTGTTAAACCGTTCTTCTGTCTTAAATGCTACACAGCCAGCACAAAAGAACTCTTTAGTATGCGTGATAACAGAGTGCGACCTTTAATTTTCAGAGTACTTCTGTATTTTGTTATCAGCTTGTCCCTATTGCTTTTCATTTCTAGCTGCTGACTTTTGATATTACATCCCTGCCTCTTCGCATGAGTAACCCCACTGCATAGAAAGGCTTAGAGAAGAATGTGTAAACCACTGTTTATTTCACATGGGCAAGGAGAGCCAGCGTTCATAAACTTAGGTTGATTTCTAATTAATCTGATGGCATGACATCTAAAACAAAGTTTTGAATGTAAGTAGCTAATAGGAACAAGAGCTTCTGCAAGTCTTAGTATAAAGGAATGCTAGATAACTTCCTGTCATCCCGCAAAACAGGGATATAAAGTAAGAAAGTCCTTAAGCCAGTTAGAAATGCACTAAGCTTCTAATTTCTTCCCCAAAGCACTGTTGAACTCTGCAGTAGATGGTCTATGGCCTTTTATGCCCAGCATCACAGCAGTCTCACAAGAAGATATCGTTGAACTGAATACAGAGGCCTGCTGTTTCACATAAGGAGCCAGGGTGTCTTGTGAAGTGTTAGTCACGTGGGACGCATTGCCCGGCATGAGCAGTCTGCGCTCTGGCCCTGTGAGCTACATGGGCTCGCTGGCAGGGCCTTGGGCTGTGCCACCCTGTCTGGCTATAGCGTTGCATGAGGATACTGCATTTAATTTATAGAGAAAGCTACTTTTTAAAAAGGAAATGGTATGAGTAAAATTGAACTGTCTGTAAATATAGTATTAATAATGAATTAAAATTTAAAAAACATTCTCATAATCCTTCCACCCTCCACAAATATTTTTATTTTTATGTGTTGTCCTCAAATTCTTGCCAACCTTTATCTTATTTAGTACTTTTAACATTGTTAGATGTTTCACTTTGCATGGCATAAATATTTTAACCACTTTTATTCATATTTGCAGTTGGTTTGGACTAAATATATAACATTAGAAAATGCACTTATTTTAAAAAATAGATGTAGAGGTACAGAGATTTATGCAGTTAAATAAAATAAGCAATTGTCAATATTTTGGGTTTAATATACATATTCCAACACATTTCTATCTACTTATTATTTCAACAAATTTTAGGTTGTTTGTGTGCTATAAAGTCCTTTATGTTCTCTTGTACCATCATCTTTCAGGATCCACTGTTCTTTCTGAAATTTTATGGCCACTACAGTATAAATGGCAGTTGATTGTATACTTACACCAAATTGTCTATTATCTTAAACCTCCATTTAACTTTCCTCATTTTGCACCTTGATTCCCGAAAGTATGAGCTCTTCAACAGTAATAGCTCTGTGATATGTTGATGTACACCTGCTGCAGGACTTTCAAAGTACTTGTTAAGTCCTTGTATTGACTTCACTGAGTCAGACTGCATTCCGAGTGTCAAGCTAAGATGTACTAAAGAAACAAGGAGTTTAAGTATTGGAACTGGAGAAGGAAGGTGAAGTGTTTTGGGAACAGGAAATGTATCACTGAGGAGTAGGAGTGGATGGATGCATGCTTTGGAGGACTGGTGAGTGGCATAAGAGGCCTGGACTCCTGGATATGTGTAAAGGAAAAAGCAGACATAAGAGATGGACAAGGAGGAAAAAAGAAAATGTAAAGCAAAATTCACTCCGACATGGTGCAGCATTCCATCCCTTTCTCACAAGCTAGTAGAGTACCCTGTCTTTTGACTCATGACTAGAACCCTCTCTCCTTTTCCAACTTGTCTCTGAAGAAGGTCAGCATCAAAATAGCTGTGAATTTGGTATATTATCATTTTTGGGGCTTGTCTTCTAGGTCAGAGGCAAAGACAAGGAGTGCCTGGAACATTTTATACCCTAAGTGGCTGTGTGTGGCAGGGCATTGTTATAAAAGGAAAAAAATGAAATTCTGTTCCTCATTGGGACCTCAACTATAGTAGATCTTTGATCACTTTCCTTACCTCTGCTTTGCTCTCTTGATCTATAAAATAGGGATAATAAAAATATCCTCCTGACAAATTTTCAGGGATTTGGGGAAGGTTATTGATTTTGTGTGCCCAAGGTGACCATCTCACCCCCACCTTTATAAGGCAAAACTTTTATAGACAAGACCATGACATTTTCCATTACAAAGGGGAGTGCCATAAGGATTAAGAGAAAGATATTGGGCCTTTTTGACACAGGCTTTTTGAAACACTGCTTTAAAAACTATTCCATGGAATAGCTTCGGAGTCAAATATTTTTGGTTTCAAATGGTTCCTCTGTTAGGCATGACATAGTACTAGTTATATTATCTCTTTGATCCTCAATTTTTCTGTTTATAAAATAAAATATATTTATATTCTGGGATCAGTATGAGAACTAAATAAATAACATTTATAAACATGTAGCATGATGCATAAAACATAAAAGGCACTCAATACATTATTTTTCTATTTTCTGGTGGTCTTGTATTTTCACATGTGTGTGTATCAGTGAACACATACACCAGGTCTGTCCAGAGGGTGTCCAGCCATATACTAGAAAACTAGAGACATTTATTGAAGAAGATACAAGATACAAGAAACATTGTACATAGGATAATGACACCTTGGTCACCTTCAAAGTAGGCAGCTTGGGACCTCATACAGTTCTCCCAGCATCTTTTCCACTGTTCAAAACACTCTGCAAAATCTTTTGTTGTAATTGCCATTAGCTGTCCCATTGTATTTTCCTGAATCTCACTGATGGTCTGAAACCCCTTCCCTTTCAAAGGTGATTTTGTTTTGGAAAAAGCCAGAAATCTTGTGGCACCAAAACTGGGCTGTAGAGGGGGCTGAATCACCTGGATAATTTAATGTTTCACACACAAAAAATCTGCATGACAGGTGATGCATGACTATGCACATTGTCGTGATGAAGCTGCTGATCAACAGTTGCCCATAGATAAGGCCACATTTATCACATTGCATCTCTCAACCGTTGAAGAACATTGAGGCAGTACTCCTTATTCATTGTTTGACAAAGAGAGGCATACTCATGATGTATAATACCTTCCTAATCAAAAAAACACAGTTAACATTGTGATCTTGGTGTGACTTTGCTATGCATTCTTCAGGCAAGGAGAGTCAGACAACTTCCACTGGAAGGACTGGGCCATCGTTTCTGGATCGTCGTTGTAGACCCACGATTCAGCTCCAGTTATGACCTTCTGGAGGAAATCTGGTTCATTGGTAGCAGTTTGAATTGAGTCATTAGTAACTACAGCACCACATTCCTTCTGCTCTGGTAGCAGAAGCCACAGGATGAATTTCACCATAACATGTATTATGCCAAGATCCTGCATCAAAATCTCAGACACAGTAGTTTTTGGAATCCCCAGATCAGCTTCTAGTTCTCACACTGTCAGTTACTGATCTTTGTTGATTGCAGCCCATACATGTTCAACAGTCTCAGGTGTTCTGCTTGTTGCAGGCCTTCCAGAATGTAGATAATTTTCAACAGACTCTCAACCATCTTTGAAGCATTTGTGCCACCTTTTATCTGTGCTGAACTCATTACTTCATCACAGAAAGCCTTCCGAATCATACAAAGTGTTTTCATGAAGGATTGTTCAAGCTTAATGCAAAATTTGATGCAGATTCATTGCTCCGCTCACTCAGTAATTTTGAACGTAATGGTCACACAGTACATATGCTCACTCACTTAACATTGTTCACCGCCCTCCACTGACTAATACAGTGAAGTTGTCATTATTCACACATGTGCTTTGCAGTCTACTCTCCTTGGCTGCCAGGTTATATCAATGTCATGAAAACCAATCTCATTATATTAACAATGGCTGGACTTTTTCTGGACAGACCTACCTCATATATGAATATAGATAGTGTGGCCCCCACTTTCAGAGGAACCTAGGATCTAGAATCAATTGCATAAAATCATTGCATCATGATTATAAATACTGCTAGTAAGTGTTGTAAGAGTGCATAATGGAAGGTTCTAGGCTACTGTGATAGGGAGGTTGGGGACACAGGGAATGCTTTCTTGACAAACATATAAACTAAAGGAGAAATAAGTTGGACAGACTCAGGCACCTGTGTGTGCACATGTGTGTGAGTAGACTGAAGCGATGAGGAGTACCCAGAGATGCAGAAGGCAAAGAGAATGGCATCTTTAAAGACCATTGGCTTGGGTGAAGGAATTAAAAGTCCAGAATGATTGGAATTTAAAAAGTTAGAAATAAGTTGTTCAAGATGAACTGGAGAAATAGGCAGAAGCAAAATAGATGTATATATGTTACATAGGCATCTTAATGATAGAGCAAATAATGTAATATACACTATACATATTTTCATTAGAACAGCTACATTTTTTCACAAGTTTGTTCCTTGAAGATTTCAGTGGTGTTCAAAATTCAATTATTTGAGACATTGCCAGCTAAATTAGGTATTACTATTTTTATAGTATGCGTAACAATCATACGTAAAGCATTTAGTTGGAAATCATGGTAACCCTGTTTTTAAAATGAATAATCTTACAGAACTATGTTAAACTTTTACTTTGCTTTATGGGCCTAGTCGTATCCAAATGCCATATTCTCATTTAAGTATGCAAGATTTGCTCTGGAAGTATGCAAGATTTTTTCAGAACTCTTTTCTGTTTCCTTTACCAATGATAAAAACTCAGGAAATAAGAAGCCTTCAAAAGGCGAGTATCTTTGTTTTTACTTTGATATTATTCTGGACAAACGTTGGGTTCATATCATTGCTTTTCCTTACTATTTTTTCAAGGATATTACTATGGCATGTCAAAAGCTAGCATTTTTATTTCCAAGTGGAAATTACACATGAGGTGTGAAGATCTATGAAAATGAGATCTATGAAAAACTCCATATTAGCAAAGTTCATATAGCTTGTCTCTACTGACCTATAGTCATAAAAACATGATTATAATTTTATTTCCCTTTGTTCTCTGAGTTTCACCATGAAATTTAACTCTAAGTCAAGGATTTGAGTTTTATTACTCCTTGCTGCCTGCCTTGATTCTTTGAAACTCCTCTTGTTTATTTTTAGTCTACTGGTTCATACTAAATTAATATACCATAGTATGACCAAATATTATTAGTTAGGTGGGAAACTAAGTTATTTGGGATTCAATCAAAAGAAGATGTTACACTCTGAGTTTGAATGATCATTCACAGAAAATAAATCATATGTAGCAAAGCTTCCCTTTGTACTTTCTTAAAAAATAGCATTTGAATTATAATTTTATTTTTTGATGATTGTCATTGATGTGAACATCATCCATACAGTGAGTCAACTCATTATTTTGCTTAATAATAAGTGTCCCATTCCACAAAGCAGGTAATCATAGTTACTATTAATAATAGAAGTAGAGAGAAAAGTCTAAATAAGACAGAAGAAAATTGAAGACTTAATATATTCTTTTTGAATAACTTTGCAAAAAAGGACAGAAAGACACATGGATGTATATATATTCATGTATATATATGCATACACACACACAAATAGCTCTCCTACATTTTACTACAAATATAAAAGCACAGAGAAAAAGATAGATCTTCAGAGGAATTGAAAGTAGTCTCAAAAAGATAGAAGAGAGCAAGGCACTGTCAGCCGTGAGATGGGGCAGGGGAGGTGGGGGGACCCCATGACGTGAAGTCCTCCTAAACCTCCTGACAGATTTCACATTTTATCTCCAAAGCGACAGAAAGGGTTAGACAAGTGGCATGATTAGATGCTGACTGGCATATAGAACACGGGTGGAATTTTATGCCAGGAGGATGCAGAGAGCTCTATTAATACACTGAAATAGTAAATGGGCAAGAGGTGACTGGTGGTCTAGATTTGGGTGGTGTCTGAGGGAATCATGATGATGATGGGAACACTTTGGAATGAAAAAACAAAACAATGAGGAGCCACCTAATTATAAAGTCATCAGGCAAGTTATAAATGTGTGAATTGAAGTGAGTGTTGACCAACCAAAAGTCTCTACAGCAAAGGGTATGTGTTTTTGAAAAAAAAAATTTCATGTTGGCTTTTCAAATTATGCACATAAACATGTTTACTACATCAAACATATATAAGCCAAAATCACATATTCACTAATAATCACATTGCCTTAAGATAATCGGTATTAAATTTTAGTATACTTTCCAGATATCTGTGTATGTGAGTACAAACACAAAAAAAACACAAATTCTGCATACTTTTAAAAAATGAAGCTAAGCTTGGAATTTAAGTTATTTGTATCCTTGTTTTTTAATTATTAATATACCAAAATATGTTTCTATAAGATAAAATATTATTTTATAACAGTTTAATACATGCATAATATAGAGAAATATATATAAATATTTTTATTAAACTTTGGTTCTACTTTGATATTTACATTTTAATCAAATACTAATATATAATATATGAAATATTTTTAGCTATATATACAGAGGATAAATTCATAAGGTCTAAATGATAATTCTCTATTTCTCTAAAAGTCTGTGACCAATCAATATAATGATGGGTTTATTGTGATAAGTATAGTGTTTAATGAGACTAGTACAAGAAAGCACTTGCAAATGATTCCAAATATGAGAAAAAATATATAGCTATTACCTTTCTCAGCCAAATGCTCCAGTTTTTTCTGTGGGCATTACTATCACTTGTTTATTTCACCACTGAGTCCTTCTCTGAGCTATTGCGAAAATGTCTTAGCTTAAAATTCTATGTTAGTTAATTTTTATGGAATAAAAGGCTTTTTGCAGTATACACGATTAAGCGCTGAGGTGGCAGCAGAGATTCTAAGTGTTTTAGGTCAAGAATACACTGATCTATTTGCAAGAATTATTCACGGTCAATTTAAACTGTGTTTCTATCAGATAGTTTTTCAGAGAAAGGCAAGGCTCACACTTAGTTTATGTCTATGCATAGGGACCACTGGTTGTGGCTTATATTTGTTCCTTAAGCTCTCATGCCTTCTTTAGAATAGCTTAATATAAAAGCAGATAGTTGAGTATATAAAAACATACATATAATTTTTTCAAATTGTTATGTATTTCAGCATGTTAAGCTTTAAATTGAAGGACACTCAAAGTCACTTTTGTCAAAGCCTTTTCCTATAATAACTCATTTGGATGATGCAAGATATATTCTCTTGTGATTTCCAAGTGATTGATAAACTAATCTGTATGGAATATATGAGAACAATTCAGTCTCTTTGGTTTTCTTAAATGAGATGAATGCAAATTTCTATTTTCCGACTAGGACATAAAGTACGCTAGGCCTATCTTAGAAGCTTCAGTGTGCCAAAGATGGTATTAAGTTTGGTGTTCATAAATTACTAATCTGGAATAAGAGGTTGAATGTATTTTGAAAACTTAAACCTGTTTCACCTGAACATGTTTAACTAGTTAATAAGAAACATCAAAAAGACAAAACCCTGAGATCAATGGTCATTTTTTGTAAAGCTATGATATGCTGTTTAAATTGGTTGTTTGGGTCTGTCTATAACATAAGTTTAATAACCTAGCTCAAATGCAGACTTCTAATTTTCAATTAACATAGGAATAATTTTGTTTGCTAAAATAAAATAAATGAATGAATGACAAGTCTGAAACATGAAATGTTCTAGGTAGAACTTTTTAAAATTCCAAATTTCAAAAAATCATGTGGCAACTGTATAGCTCAAGCTTTAAGTATTAACTTTTAACCTTTGACCTTACAGATTTTAACCAATGAAATGTCTCTTTAAACTTTAAAGGAAACAATGATAACGAGCGCCTGGCGATTGCTAGACAGCGAATTCCATATCGACTTGGTCGAGTAGTTGATGAATGGCTACTCGACAAAGGTAAAAAACATTGATTAAAACTTCAAATAAAAAAATAATTTGAACATAACCAAGTAGTACTTCATTGTAACACTAATAAACATAAAAAATAAATTTTCCGTAAAACTAAATTAAAAACAAATTTAAAACAGTAAAATGTAGATAGTAATATTTGCATACCTTGTATAATAATTTCTCTACATTTTTAGACGTACCAGCTGTTTAATAATCTTACCCTGTTAATTTAAGGTTAAAGGGACTGTTAAATATAATCCACTAAATCTATGAAGGTACTCACAGCAAGCATTAACCCAAAACGATAAATCATTCATAGATTATATTACATGTTCCAGCCTCTAAATTATTAACTAAAATATATGTAGTTCTGATATCTTTGTTATGGTCCTGAAAAAAAAAACAACTCTTGGTTTAAACTGTAGGCATCTTAAATAGTGGGCAATATGGATTGCCGGTCAAAATGAAGTCCCTTTAACGTTTGCAACCTTCTAAGAGCATTTGGGAAAAAGCCCTAATTAAAAGTGAACTTAAAGTTGTGTGCATGCTTTTTATGAGCAGAGAACAATCTGCTAAAACTGGATACTCAGTGTGATGATATTGGGACTGTTGCTGAGGGTTGCTGTTTGATGGAAATGAGCCATAATTTCTCCATTGGTTTGTGTATCATTCCTGAAGCCGCTTTTTACATCTGAAGCTATTTTTTTTCATTCTGTTTTGTTTTGATAGACTTGCTGAAAGCCAATCAGAAAAATATATATCTTTTTTGGAATTTTTTTGTCTCTGACATGCTCAGTATAAACCATGCATTTCTTTTCAGTGTGATTGCCAGAAAAAAATAGAATAATTCAAATAACAATGGACTATTGCCTTCAAAAAATAAACATTTCTAAAGAATAGCATACAGATACCTGTGGCCATTAAGTGAATTATGGAATTTTTACCAAAATTTTAAAATTAGATATCAGCTGCTATAGATTAGTTTCTACCAGTGGTAATTTTAGAAGGACAAATACTTGAAACGTTAGCTATATCACATTTTTTAACTTAACAATTTAGACTTAAGACACCAACAGTATAAGATCTTGAGGAAAAAGGGAAAGGGATCCATGAAAAATTGATTTACAATATGTATCTTTGATTGGTCTTTTAGCAAAAACACTACATTTACACTAAGTTGAGAATTGACAAGTATTTGCCAATGATTATGCATTCCATGGACACCTCATTTATCAGCAATGAATTATGAGTCAAATAGCTCTCTTATAGTTTATTGCTCTCATTATCCACCCCATGAAAGATCTGTTTTATCATCCTTTGTAGAATGTAGAGTTCACAATCAACATTTTTGCATGTATGTAATATTATTTTTACAGGGCGTCAGCTCACAATCTTCAATAGCCAAGCAACCATAATAATTGGCGGGAAAGAGCAGGGCCAGCCCTTCCAGGGCCAGCTCTCTGGGCTTTACTACAATGGCTTGAAAGTTCTGAATATGGCAGCCGAAAATGATGCCAACATCGCCATAGTGGGGAATGTGAGACTGGTTGGTGAAGTGCCTTCCTCTATGACAACTGAGTCGACAGCCACTGCCATGCAGTCAGAGATGTCCACGTCAATCATGGAGACCACCACGACCCTGGCCACTAGCACAGCCAGGAGAGGAAAGCCCCCCACGAAAGAACCCATTAGCCAGGTGAGTGTGAGATTTCATTCCTTCATTTTGGCCCTGTGATTATGAAAGTCGGTTTTTCTTCATAGGTGTTTTTTTTCTCAAGTGTGGTTGTTTCTGATGATCTCAGGCATTATGGCTTCCTTTGAGACTTGCTTGATATAATACAATCAGTTTAACTATGAAGTGTGTATATGCTGGGGCTTGAGATTTGTGGACCGTTATAAATTGCTTTGTGTTGGTTTGATCACTGCTTGGTGATGGTCTTGATTTCAGTAATCTTAGTCTAGCTCAAGCTAAAGGGATTGTTTGCTAATTACATAGGATTTTCACTTTCTAAGTTAAATGAATAAGTAAATTAATGAAGTATATGAAGGCCTTGTTTGTTCACGCTTGCATTCATCAAAATAAAATGAAAGCAAAATTGAGCAGTTGCCTGGAAAACATCTATTGTATTTGGAAGTCTCACAGTTTTGAGTTGGTAGGCATGCGGCTCTGGTGGTGAATGCTAGGTTCACTTTATTGCTGTCTATAAGGAAAATGCAGTTAGTTAATTTGAGGACAAAGACTGAACGTATAGTACTTAAAAACTGACTTGGACTAACATAGTTTGTATGATATGCTGCTAACTGCCCTCACCTAGAATCTATTTTAGTGAGCTTATCGTTCAATCTTATCTCCATAAATTTTGAAAATGAAATATTTAAATGTTGAATTTGTACCATTTGGAACTCTATTAATGCAATCAAGTTATAGTTATTGATTGCCTAACATGTCTCAGGCATTGGTTTAGATATTGGCATTACATCATTGAAGAACAAGAAAAAGAAAACTACCTGCCTCATAGATCTTACATTTGGTGAAAAGCTAGCAGAACATCATTGAAATGTGTTAAATGCGGTTACATCCCTGTCGACATTTGTTGTCTTTGTAGCTATTCCGATCTTAATTTTTTTTCAGAAGTTTGTGTTCTCCTTGGTCCAAAATTGATTATATCCTTTTCTTTTGTCTTTAATAGTATCTTCGGTGAGTGCCACCAAAAGCTTCCCAAATACATTCGTTTTCTAGAAACCCACATTTAAAAAATGCAAAAGTAACAATTACTTTTTAAATTGCTTTTATTTCAAGTGTTTGAAACAGACCAAGTGTCAGAATTAGAGAGTAAAAGAAAGTGAATTCTGTTGTATCAGCACCCTATCTGCTAATTAACATAAGTTTACCAGATAAAGAAGAAAATAGATTCTGATTTTTACTGAGAGGAAGAGGTGGGAGGAACAGAATAATCAAAAGATAGTACATTCTGTAAATTCTTTAAGTGTAATGATGAAAACATGTACCAATCTGTGGCATTCATTCTCTCTCTCTCTTTCTCTCTAAACTCAGCCACAAAGTAAAATAACAGTCTGATGGGATGTTTATCAATATACATTTATTGATCACTCTACATTTGCTGCACACTGTTTCAGCACTGGGGATACATCAGCAAGAACAAACAAAAAAACTCCTGCCCTTATGGAATATACACTTAGTAAGAACTTGTGCTTAGAGTGTAATCATTTTGTTGATTTTCTCTAGCTTGTTTGGGGTTAAAAGACTGTTGATAATCACACTTGGCCCCTTGGATAAAGACTGGTGACTTTAGACAGATTTATATGTGTCTAACAGCTCCATTTGACGTTCTTTTCTAATACTTCACTGGTGATTAGATATGGTGGTTTTTGATTTAATGTTTAACAATAATCAAGTTAAGGTGAATCAGGTACAGAACAAATGAAATACAGAGCAACCGATAGATTATTTTCTTTAAATAAAATCAGAAGAGGACATTCTAGGATAATCAGAATGGAAAATGTTTCCATGAATAAAATTTGCAAGAGCCAGACATTTTTGTTAGGAGTCTTGCCTCATCATTAATGAAGTTACACCGGCCTAAGTTCTTTGGTAAAACAGATCTATCTCCAAGTAAGGAAAATATAATCAGCTTTCTTTTTGTATATTTTACCAATTAGTAACTACTATGTATTAAGAAATTATGTTTTTAAAGAAATATACAAAATAGTTATTTCATTTGCAAGCTAAACACCTATAAATAAAGAAAGAAAAACTTACGGATTTTCCAATATGAATTAATACAGAAAAAGAACAGGTAACTTTCCACTAATTGCCAATTAAGAGGATATCTTTTATTATGAGCTATTACATGTTTAAAAACTGCAGTGGTTTATAGAGATAAATAATGTAATCAATTAGTAATTTCTTGGTTCATTTGAAAGGTTACTGACTTAAATAAAAGATTACTAGGTTCATTTAAAAATAAGTATGTTAGATTTTTATATATATTTTTTGAAACTCAGTGTGTGGTTGCCTCTAGCACACCCCATACTGGGGATATGGCCTGCAACCCAGGCATGTGCCCTGACTGGGAATCAAACTGGTGATGCTTTGTTTCACAGGCCTGTGCTCAATTCACTGAGCTACACCAGCCAGGGCCAGATTTTTAGTTTTTTAACAGACCAAATACAGTGATTATATGATTTTGATTAATGTGTTATAAATATTAAATTATGATGACAGTATCTTAAGTTTGGGCTAGTAGTTTTTAAAATGTTCTTTTTTATAGTGATATGTGATTACAGGCAATGTGTATATGGAGGTGGGGGAAACTCAAAGGAAAGAAAGGAAATTTTATATTTTTAAGTAACAGAATAATTTGTTGCAAATTCTTTACCTCACAATTGATTTTTAAATTGTCCTTCAACTATAGAAATAACTGATACATGTAGAACTTCAAGTATGTGTTTCTTAAAATTGTCGAAATCTTGAAAGTTTAAATGATGTGTAATGCTAATTCCAGGACTGTAACCTTTGACCTGCTTTTGCAGGTTGGATGCAGCATCTTCCTTTAACCATGTTTGTAGTGGCATCTCCGTGTGCTTTTATCAACTGCCTGCCTAAATTGAGTACCAAGAAGGGTCATTTTATTTTTCACAAACCATCCTGGACTGTTTTCTCAATCAGAGTGTATTTTCCTCGGTGATAATACTGAGCCACTTCAGCTGCAATGGCAATGTACCTTGGGGTGATTGCATGTTTTAGAACTATGGAAACAGGTTTTTGGTCAAGCAGAATTAAATTGGATTCATTTCAAATAGACGAGATGAGGTTTGTTCAGCCATCCTGCGGGGCAAGTAGTAGGAGAGAAATGTATTTTCGGTTTTCACAGTCATAGAATATAAAATAGCATTCATCAAAATGTCATCCCCTAAGATCTTGTTTACATCACCACTTAAAAGTAAAATTCTTTAAAAGGAAAAGTTTTTCTTCTCTGAATAGTGTACAATTTTCAGACTAATGTTTACTTGAAAAGGCATGATTTTATATCATGAACTTAAAGAGTACATTTACCAACCTTTGTTATTAAGTGGCTTTTTAAATGTGAATATGACAATATTAATAATACCTCTATATGGATTATATAAAATTTATCAAATTTGTTTCACTTAGAATATTTAATATCCATATGTTTCTAAAAGGCACGCTTATCTCAAAAAAAAGATAAATTTACTATAATGCTAACATCAGAAAGTGATTATTTGCAAATATTTGATAATATAAAGATTATCAGGATGCTGAGAGCTCCTTGGGGTTGGGGACAGAAACTTTAAGCAAGGCTTTTGGCTTTTAAATGATCCCTCATCTTCTGAGTAATCCGGCAATGTCTTATGGACGTATATTGAGCTTAACACAAGTGAGTAAAAGTAAGCCAACTCTCAAAGAGCAACATTCACTCCTTTGGTTGCCACTCTGTAGAGAAAGGCAAGTGGAGTTGTCTGGTTTGTTTGAAGATTGAGATGGTGACATTACTTCTGGTCTAGGCTTAGTATCACATTTTGTGATTTTTCAGGCTCTTTCCTTTGTGAATATTTTACAAGCTATATACATACTTTAGACTTTCAGGAGCGTTCAACCTTTTGGCTTCTCTGGGCCACATTAGAAGAAGAAGAGTTGTCTTGGGCCACACATTAAATACACAAACACTAACAAAAATGGACAAGCAAAAAAAAAGTCTTTAAATAAATTTATGATTTTGTGTTGGGTCACATTCATAGCCACCCATGTGGCCCATGGGCTGTGGGTTAGACATCCCAGAGAGAATAAGGATTCATTGTAATGCCTTTTACTTCATGGGAGTGCAGTATAGTGGGAAGAACATAGTGAATATGGAGAACTGGTTTCCACCTTCAACACAATCACTACTGTGTTGTGTAACTTGGACAAGTAGTTCAGCTAACCTGGCTAGACTTTGGCCTGCTACCTCACCACAGTAAGTGGATTGAACTAGAAAACTCTTGTCTTGTACTGAGCTTTAAAAGTTCATCATCTCTCATAATGATGCCCTTAATTATGCCCCCTGATGATTATTTAATGAAGCATAGATTTTATCCTTGACTTTTACACAGGGTAGCCATGCCTCTCAGTTGGCCCGTATCTCCCTCATGTGTACCTGCTATCCCAGTATAATTATTATTAATTATATTCCTTTCTGACTCTTAAAAGCATCACATTTTAATCTATAAATTACATTTCACTCTCAGCATTTATTTATACAGCACATATAAAGCTGTCTTTGCAAGAAAATCATACTTTGTAAGAAAAATAAATAGTGAAGCCCTGTCCTCTACATTCCAAGCAGAAACTGACTGTGGTATCTTCACCTGGTTTCAGGAATCTATAGGTTTCTTTCATCTTCTTTTCATCTCATTTCAAAAATCTTAAGTAAGAAGAGCAAAGAAGGCTTTGAGAGAGTCTGGCTCTTGACTGGAGAGACTATGTTTGCAACTGTTGGTAGGAAATTAAACTATGGAATGGGGCCAAATCAGTCTGGCAGAAGTAATGCCTGCTTCAGCGTGGTTGGTAGGGTAAGAATATGGGTGTAATAATTTATAGTTTTAACTTGAATATTTCATCTAAAATATCACATGGTGTGCTTGAGTGTGAATATTGTTATGTTATAGAATTACATGCTTATGATTTTGTCATAAAAAAGGGGTGTTATTTGTGTTGCATACTGTATATTGGAAAAAGTCTGGGGTTCCAGTGAGGCTTTTTCTTTTTTCTTCAGTGTTAAGTTAGCAAATTTATTCAAGAAAAGGAAGTGCTGAGTATTTAAGAACACTGCTAGGTTGTCAGAGACACGTATATTTCACGTGTGCAATGTCCTACAGAAGTCAATGGCATTTTATTCTCATGGAATGTTCCAGAAAGAAACCCAACTAGTATTTAAGCAAGATGAGTATTTGCTTATATGTTGGACATTGCTACTGCTTCCTGGCAGATTTGGATATATGAATGAAAAATTAATACAATTTGTTTTAAAAATGTAAACAGAGTGCACAAATACCCCCATGAAAAATATTTAAAATCAACAAAACATGTTTTATAACTTCAAAGAACAAAATTTTATTTTTATTAAAAATATTAACTAACCTTAGCAGTGGCTTCATTATTTAAAAAATCATTGCATTACTTATAATTATGTTTGTTCTGATAACCACTCTGCATTTTAAAATAATGAGGATATGAATAATTAATTTTATTTTTCCTAGTTCAATAATTCTGCCAAATTCACTTAAATTAATGTACATTTTTATAGTACATTGTGCATATTGGGAAGAAAAACATTTGGGTATAGATTTTACAACACATACAAAGGCATATTCTTCTGAAACTAATGGTGCTGAGTAAGAAAAGTATAATTCATTGTCATTTTGAATGTAGGTAAGCAATTGTTATTTAGAAGGTATATTCTCCCTCATTGCTTGTAAGCAAAAGGACCAGAATGTATACATTTTAAAGAGTTTATTTTAAGAAAATTGTCCTGCTCAATATATTGTCTTTGGTATCTAAAGTTTTCAGCAGATGTATTCACTATTTGTGGATATAACCTTGGTTTTGAGATGTCTTTAGACAAGGCTGGTTCTATCCAAATGTATCCAGCTAGCCAGCTATCCCTTTATTTGTCCATCATCTATCCATCTATCCATCCATTTAAAACATGTTTGCTGAGAACTTACTATATATGGATTGATGTTCTAGTCACTGGACATATAGCATTATATTTAATGCTACATTAAACTTTATTGAACAAGATTAAACTTTATTGTACAAAGCTTGCATTCTAGATAGAAAAGCTGGACAATAAACATCAAAACTAGATAGGATGTCAAGTGATATAGGAAAAAAAAGCAGAGGGAGGCATCGGGGTGGTCATGAAATGATGAAATGGAAATCCTTTTTGAATAAACAAGCATAGATTGTTAGTTACATAGGCATCAATCATAATAGAATATTGGCATATTGAAATTCAGGCTTATTCTCTGATCCAGCACAATCATACTCTACATGGATAATGCCAGTAGCAACTAACCGTTATACTAGGGAACTGGAAAGCAGGGAAAAGAACAAAAGTGACACTAAAATTTATTTGTTTGTTTGTCTGTTTACATGAAGGATGCTCTCAGGCTGGGGCCAGGGCCTGGTCTGAGTGGTGGAGTGTGTGTTTTCCCAGGAAGGCAGACAGGGCCCAGTTGGAGTCCTCGGGGTGTACTGTGTGGCTTCAGGTGTCGCAGCAGTAAGGGTGGGTCCTGTTGGAAGAGTAGGGTGAGGGCGGGCTGCTTTGCACTGAGTGCCAGGGCCAGCTCATAGAATGGCGGAATCAGGCACCAGTGCTGCTGGTGGAGACCACTTTTCCCAGAAGAAGCCCAGTCTCTCAGGATCTTGGGAGTTCTACAGGCCAGCAGAGGACCTGGGGTAAGAAACAGCTTATCCCGCCTTATGGGTGCCCTGGGTTCCAGACTTTCCCAAGATAATTCTGGCTCATGATACCTGTGAGGCAAACCCCAATCTTTGTCAGTACCCCTCCCCTGCTCCGCACCAGCTACAGTCACTCAGTCACTGTGAGAAGGAACTTCACCCTAGGGGCCCACCCAGGTGCAGGGAAATGGTTTCTGGCCCAAAAGCTGTGTAGGAGCAGAACTGCTAAAGAAAGGCCAGAGTGAGGGAAAGAACTACACATTCTCTACCCTCTGTGGTCTTACAGACACAAGACACTTGAACTTGAAGTATATCAGAAATGCTATAGAATTTTAACATACATATGTGTGTGAGGAAAAAACAAAGTGCAGCTTGGTATTATTATTTGTATTCTATGCATTAGAAAATCGAGGCATGGAGACACCAAATAACTTACCCAAGGCTGTGCAGCCAGCTTCTTTACAGGGTACTTGGGGGTGATCTGGTCCTCTGCCCTTCAGTATGGCCTGTTTCGAATCTTACCACTTCTTGTCTTCTTATATTCTTAACTAGCTCAAGGTGTCAGATTGCTCCTTCAAAAATGCAAATATGGTCAAGTCATTCCCTTCCTTAGTACATCCAGGTATTGAGCACAAAGAGCAACTTTCTTGAATGATCATCATGGTCCATCCTTCACAGCTGATCTGTTGGCCTCCCTAGAAGGTCTAGCAATTCTCTTTCCCCTGATCCGATAAACTTCTTACAGCTACTTCTAGAGGTCATGTCCTCTGATATCTGTGTCCTCTGCAGGGAAAGCCCTTTCCTTTCTTCACCTACCTATCTCCCTTTTTCATTCTCTCCCCAGTCTCTTCCAGTCTTATTCGGCATTCTGGGAGCTGACCATCTGAAGAAGCAACAGTGGCATGGGGTGTAGTGGGCAGTGTGTTATAATGGTCAAGGGCATTGACTCCAGAAGCTAGGATGCCTACCTAAGTCTCAGCCTCACTTTTCCCACATGCGGCCTGTGTGACCCTAGGCAAGTTACTTAGCCTCTCGATATCTTTGTCTCCCATGTAAAAAATGGAGATTATGGCTTCATCAACTGTTATGATGATTAAATGAGTCCATGTGCTATGTGCTCTATATAAAATGACTGCTCTTAACAATCTTTTACTACAAAAATGGAAATTTCATACAGTTCATCCTAAAACATGAAGAAATAAGTGTCTGACACATGTAACCATTATACAAATAATGGTTATGTGTGAAAAGCATTCCTCAGGTACAAAGTATAAATTAACGCATCTTGCTTACTTTTAAAGCTGTTTTCTCTACCACTGAAGAACGAGCTGTGAATTAATGTTTCTAAATCAAAGCATCAATTGTGTGGCATATAAGGAGCTGACTTCTCTATGGAATGAGGTGTTCTGTGCGGGGAGGCAGCACCATTCACCTACAACGTTTGTGGGAGGTAGAGGGGGGCAGACGATGATTCAGGGGGAGAGTTGTCTTTGGCATGTAGTGGGAGAGGGCCATGAACACTAAATATGCCACACAGTGAACTATCTACTGGTCCCCACACCCCACGTTATTTTATTTAACCTCCCTCCACCAGCACACCCAATCTAACATGACTATTGACTGAACAGTTCACGGATTTCCTATACCTATTTCCCAGCTGTTTGCAGACAGAAGCTTGTTCACAGTATGAACCTTGCAAATATGATTTCTTATAACTGTCCTTGATAACATGTTTTCATTAAGGAGTTTAAAATTTTATGATGTGCTCCTTTTTCCACTTGGGTATTGAAAACATCAAATACTTCCAGCTGTGAGTTGGACTAAATTGGGTTTGTGGTTTCTGTTGTAATCTCTTTTTGCTATCATCTTTATTAGCATTGGGAAAATATTGGATGGGCCAAAAAGTTTGTTTAGTTCTTTTCCGTATACTAGCTCTAGTGGTGCTTAGTTGTCTTTAACTCCACTGAACACAATTTTGTTAGATTATATTGTGACAGCTGTCATATCAGCGTGCATTAAAACAAAACATATCAAAATTGGTGAATTTTTGTGTAGCCATTTTAACAGTGAAGATGGAAGAAGATACACAATATTTTTGGCATATTATACTTTATTATTTCAAGAAAGGTAAAAATACAACTGAAATGCAAGAAAAGACTTATGCAGTGTATGGAGAAGGTGCTGTAACTGATCGAATGTGTCAAAAGTGGTTTGTGAAGTTTCTTGGTACTACTGACATTTCGGCCAAATAATTATTTGCTGTGGGGTTGTTTTATGCATTGGAAGATGTTTTCAGTGGGAATTTTCTCAGATAGGACTAGTAAGGTCGGCAGCGTCTTGATATTTCTGGTCTCAGTTGTAGGACAAAGTAATATCTATTTACTAAACCATGAGTTAATGTGTAAGTAGTAAGAATATCTGTAGTTTTATTTTCTTGTCTTAGTTTTCATCAGTACTACAAATGATTTGTGCCATAATATTTTGTGAAATTATGGTTTTCAATTACACAGATGTGTTTGTGTTATGCCTATTGATTTATTCCTCTTTTGCATACAGTAATCTTCTTTAAGGGAAAAAGGGAAGCAAATCACCTGAGAATTTAAAAAAGATAATTGTGCCTGTATGGGTGTGTGTATGGATATGTGTTAACAATGCTTGTTTTTTTTCTTTCTTAATATATGTAAAACAGTAAGCTAAGAAGTCAAGATTAAATTTAAATCATTATAATTTCTTACATGTTTATCATCTAAAAGTTACATTAGATTTTCTTATCTGCTAGCATTACTGAAAAGTTCCCCAACAATAAAAATATATTAACATCACTAAGCTGGAACCTCAAGAGAAGGTTTAGCAAATTCATCTGCCTTTATACAACACTTACCAAATAGCTTTCACTGAATTCTCATTATCACTATTCTCTTGATATAAGATTCCAAGCAGAAAACTAACACTAGTATTAACCAATGGTTTCTCCAGGAGCATTCTAAATGAAAGTTAACAAAATGTTGCAGTGGATATGTATATATGTGTGTCTGTAAGTATTTTTCAACCATGGTATATGTTCCCTGTAAATACACAATACTTTTACTTAAAATTACAAAATTAATAAATATCTTTTGTGTATCTAACACATAAAATGCATTTTTAAAGATTTTATATTCTTCAGAGTAATGGCAAAGTACCTAGTGACTTAGTGTTTTGTAACAAGAACCATTTCTCAGACATTTAGATCATTAGTGAATCCATACATAAATTATAAAAGCCCTGAAAACAACAATAGCAAGCTTTTGTATACCACAGATGTGTAGTCTATTATTAACAGCAACAATGACACAATTGAAATTCAGAAACTAATTTAAAGGAAGAAAGATATTTTAGTCGCTTTTTAACAACAAGTATGTGGAAGCAGCATGCTTTTATTATTTCAAGTGCCCGGCACATTGACAATGTGCTAGACGCTACCCTCACTCTGGAATTACCCACATTCTGTGCAAAGCTTCTTCCAAAACAGATGTTATCATCCATTAGGCACATCTGGTAGGTTTGAGGGTGTCCCTGCCCCTTTTGACCTCTTAGGATTTTCCTATCAAGCAGGAAATGGACACTTCCTGGGAGCTGTGTGGGGGGAGCTGGACCATCCTCATCTTTACAGGAAATAAATACTGAGCTGTTGAAGAAGCCTGGGTACTCTTTGTTACAAGTTTGAGCATCAGTGTTGGACTAGTGCGTGAAGTAAAATATGAGCCAATAATAATGAGAACTTTAAAATTATGTTTATCTTTATGACAGATATTTCTGGGAGTATCACCTAAACTTACATAGGCAAGGTCTTAGTATAGTGTCTGGCACATAGTAGGTGGTCAGTTTTCCTTGCTTAGTATTCCTGTCCCCACTCTGCCACCACTCTTTTTTTTTTCTTTTTTCTTTTCATGTGCTAGACCCCACTGTAGGTATGGCAGGTTCATGCATGATGACCCCAATCTCAAATAAAAGAAATGGGTTTGAATTTGGACAGTGATATCCGAGGAGTAGGTAACACATGGATTCAACTATGGTTCCCCAAAATACTGGCAGGCTAACCACATGAAGAGTCTATCTGCTATACCATCTTATTCTAGCTATTATGAGACCCTTGATAAATATAGCCCAGCATTAAAAATTTGGCCTTGGGACACTTGAGGGAGACTTATCTTCACATTTCTTATACCTCTTAACTGACTTTTACAGCAGTTATCCTTGAATATGTATCAGAAGGCTTTACGCACAGCTAGAAAACAATGCAGGTACTTGTGTGCATGGAACCAAGAGGAATATAAATTTCTCCTATAGAAAATAGAAAATATTCACATTCACTAAAGGGAAGACTTCTGATTCTGATTTTCATATTTCAGAAATGGAAAGGATTCATCAACATTCTTTCAAATTTTTGGGTGACATTCCTACCTCTGACTTTTTCATGTACCACAGCAACAAGCCTTCAGTAGTAATTTCGGACAGAGACAACATGCAACCCTAATAACAGGATGGCAGATAAGACATCGCTGGACAGCCAGAGGACCCACTTCTGTTATCAACTGATGGCTTTCCTCTATCCAAACTAAGAATTTTTACTGTAGTTTCAGATAGAAGTTTTATTATGTTGGTAACTGAAGTTATCCATGTTTTATTTAATTGCTTCTTTGTCTTATATATACCCTCGCATTCTGTAGTATTTAGAAATTTGATTCAGAAAAAGACAAAGAAGAGAAAGTGTAAAGCCCCCAGTCTGCAACTTGTCATTGGTGTGGTAGCAGTAAAGAACTGCTGGTACTCCTTAAACACAAAATGCCATGTGCCACTTTCAGATCCTGCCCCCTGGGCCAGAAGTGTTCTGCTCCCTCCCCTTTTCCTCTGCTGCAGCTTTACCTGTGATCTTATTAATAATTAGCTCTACATTTGTAAAGTTCTAAAGCTTTGCTAATGTTAATGGTATGGGCTAATTTTAAACCTTGCATTTCACTTGATGCTTTTCCAAAGAACCCTAAGCATAATGCATTTCCTATTTTCATAGCACTTTGGAGAGGTAGATAAAAAGTCATTTAGCTAAATAGCTATATGTACAATTATCTACCAGCACTTTTAACCTTCACTTTATTTATTTTTTTTGACAAGTGCCTTAAAGTCAAGATCTATGCCTTATGGATCTGTGCATGCTCAGCCTCTCACATGGCACTCTGTGCAAAGTGGACACTCAGGAAATAGTTTATAAATAAATAAATTGATGCACACACGGAGTGCATATTCCAGTGCTGAGATAAACACTGTGTATTGCCTAGTCTTGAAATTCCCTGGATTGGTCAATATTTGCCGAGACTAGAGAAGGTATATATAAGAAGGAAGTAAATAATTTGTTTTCTTCCTATGCAGTTAAAGGTAGTTTTAAAATACAGTTGTTTTTTAAAATTATATGCATACTAGTGTAAGCAAAATGTATGGATACAATATGCAGGAGGCAACACTCTCATTTCAATCTGTACTGTTGACATTTATGTAAGTCCAGGGTGGAGGTGCCCACAGTTGTCCCCACGATGGGAAGCAGAAGGGTGTACAGCAGTACAATTTTGCCTAGCAGGCTACAGTTTTGTGGGTCCAAACACTTTCCAGGGCTTCCGTAGGGTCTCATCATTTGGGGATTATGCTGGTTTATCTAGATGGGGGAGGGGCACTGCTCATGGTCCTCTCTTTGGAGTAATATTTTATCACTGCCATAATTTATCATTGCTGACACGCTGTAAAAGTAAAAACCAGGCTGACTTTTAGTTAGATTTATTATTAGTATTAAGTTTTCTACAGCAGAGCCGCCCATGCTGTGTGTATCCGGAGCTGACTGCTCCCACCACCACCTGGGGAGGCACAGATTGCTGGAATTGTGCAAGTAGTTTGGGCCATCTTGAAGAGTTAAGATCTCACATTTTCACAGAGCCTCTATGATTTTTTTGATATCTCTAGTTACCTCTGACTAGTTGAATAAGCAGGTGAAAATATCTAGGAAAACAACGAGGAAGCCTGATTCTATGAGACTCACCCCAGACCCACTTTGCACCAGAGACTCTTGCCAGGGCTTCCTGCAAAGATTGACATTGGCTTGACATTTAGACATTGACTCTTGCTAGAAACCAGTTAGAACTGGGGAGAGCATAAAGTGTTTTGAAAAAATAGTCATTGCTAAGATTAAGCTTGTAAAAACTGTGACATTTTTTGTAGGCAATTAAGATGGGAACTGAGTACAAAGAATAGAGAAGTAACAGAAGAAATTAGAGGGACATGCTGGTATACACTAATTGGACTCAGACTTAAATGAAGTTTGGGCAGTGGAGTGAATTCCTGATGATGGGTAAATCTAGACGAAGCCTAGGAAGTGTTAGATGCATTTATTCTTGCTCAGTTGGTTATTTGAAAATACGATGTATTTAAATAGGTGGTACCTCAAATTGCAAATAATAACATTAATTATAACCTGTTCTTTTATAGTACATCTGAGGCTAATAGTAGAATGCTGGCAAAAATCTCATTTGTGCTTTGTCATAAGAATACAAAACAAGTGGAGATAATTGCTAAATTATTTTTATTAAGATAATACAAGTTCATGAAAACAAATAAATATGACTTGGAACATAGCATCTATGAAGAAAAACAATCCCCCGATCTATTTCCTCTCTGATCCTAGTATTTTCCAAAAAAAAATGATATCTTTTCAGAATTCGGGGGGCTATTAGTTTCATCTCTCTAAATAATATGCTTATATTTCTATTTATCCCTTGTATATATTTATGCATTCTCCACTATGAAAATGAAGATCAGCCCCCTAGCCTTAATCCCTTCTTTTTCCCGTTCTTCTTCTCTGAATTTCATTCATACTCACACATACACATTTAATACATGAGTTCCCCCTTTTCTGAAGAAGATATGTTCCAAAACCAGTAGTGGATGTCTGAAACCATGGATAGTACTGAATCCTGTATACACAGTGTTTTTTCCCCACATGTGCATACCTATGATAAAATATAATTTATAATTAGGTACAATAAGAGATTAACAACAATGATAAAAATAGCACAATTCTAATAATATATTGTAATAGAAGTTAGGGCTTTGAGGCCATTATTAAGTGAAATGAGGGTCACCTGAACCAAAGAACTGCCATGCTGTGACAGTAGACCTGATAATCCAGAAGACTACTATATATACTACCCAGGGAGTAATGTCTGTAGAACAGCTTGGATACACTGCGCAAAGGGATGATCTCCATCCCTGGTGCAGTGGAGCGGGCTAGCACATGCTTCCATCACACTGCTCAGAATGGTGTGCGATTGAAAACTTATGACTTGCTTACTTGTGGACTTTTTCAGTTAATAATTTCAGACCTTGGTTGACCGCAGGTAACTGAAACCATGGAAAGTGAAACCACAGAGGAGGGGGACCAGTGGTTATTTTTGTTACTTTAAACAGTATATTTACATCTTTATTTCATGTTCTGTTTTTTACGACAATATCTCTTGAGTACCCACATTACTATGATGGGGATATTGTACTCCTACAAGTTCCTCTAGCTTTCATTTTTCACATCTTATATCATTACATTTCCAGAGATGTTAGCTTTAACATTCTGTCTGGCAACTACAACCAAAACTTCCATTTTATCTATGGGGAGTCTACATTGGAAAAAACAATAAAGAGCATTTAGATCACTATTTGTATGTAATTATAGTCCAGTGCCATTCTCAGCTCTGTATTATTATTACCTTTTTTTTTCTCATGAGTCCAATATCATGATCAAGGTAAAATTGATTCCCTTTCATCCTATCAATTGCTCAAAACCAGGACATTTTATTTTGCTTCATATTTTGACTATTCCTATCTTCTATTTTTATTTTTCTAGACATTCTTCAACATCTTATTTTTTTCTTGCATTGCTTCCTTTGCCTTGATTGTTTTATCACTTTACATTCCAATCATAATTTCAATTTTATTAAACCTTCCCTTTTCCCTTCAGACATCTATCTGTGCTCTCTGCTCTTCAGCACCAGCCTGTACTAGTTGTTCTGGAGTATGACAGGAGGCCCTGTTCAGGCTGAAAGTAGTCAGAGTGTATAGAGTAGCTAAGGCTTGTTTTTCTTTTTCGGAAATAGCAGACATGGAACACACACATTAATGGCAGAATGAAGAGAACAGCCACAGGAAAGGTCTTATCTTCCCTTGGAAAATTTTTTTGCTTTTAAGAGAAGAACTATCTAGATTTTTGTTTGCTATTTCATTTTTGCTTTGAGGTAGAAAAGAAAAAAGAAAAGAAAAAGCTATTCTGTCCTATATTTTAGGTGGTTACATTGATTATCTATGCCTGTGTAACAAACTATCCCCCAACTTAACAATTTAAGTAACACATAGTTATTCCTCATAGTTTATGTGGGTTAGGTGAATTTAGGTGAAGCTTTGCTGGGTGCCTTTAGCTCAGAGTCTCATGTAGAGCTGGAGTCAAGCTGTTGACCAAGCCTGAAACAAATTTCTCAACTTGAAGGTTTGACTGGAGAATGGGAATCCAGTCTCAGGTTCACTTACATGTCTGTTGACATGTCTTGTTCTTTCACATGTGGTCACAGGACTGCCTCATGAATGCTGGCGGCTGGCTCCCCCCCTCCCAGGACAAGTGATCTAAAAGAAATGGGATGACGAGGAAGAAGGACAGAGAGAGGCTCACATAGGATGCTAGCAATAGATTTTTCATAACCTAATCTTGGAAGTAATATTCCATCATGACTCTCAGTCTAGCTCATACCCAAGGGGAAGAACTTACACAAGGGCATGACTGCCCAAAGCTGAGGGTCTCTGGGCACTGTCTTAAAGGCCCACACAAAGTCAGAGTAGGAGACATCCACCTGGTATGACTTTTATGTATATTTTCTACTAATCTTTCAGATCTTCAGGTTGGCTCTTGATGATTCTTCTATGTATCTTTCTCCATATTAGTCTAAACTGTCTTGTTTTTTTTTCTTATTTCATTCATTAATCCTCTAAAATGGAAAAAAGATCCATTTTTATCTTCCACTAGAAATTTCTTTGGAAATTTCTTGACTTTGTTGGCTCCATAGATTTTTTTCTTCTCTGTTAAGGATTTTACAGCACACTGTAGTTCTAGCTTTTTATTTTTGTGTGGCCTCTGGATGGAGAAACATTAAAAACATCTAGCTATTCCTCCCCAACTTGAACTGGACATTAAAATTGAAACTCTGACTTGAGGAATTTAGATGGTTTGGTACTGCCATTAGTCAGTAACCTGAAAAGAATGCCTTCTGCCTTATAAGTGACTTCTTTTAACACTCAAATGGCAGATGAAAAGTATCCTCTCCACCCACAGGTGGAGAATCTTGTTTTTAACTTTTAACAGATTCTGAAATCAATATGTCCTTCTTGCCATTTTTTAATTCTGTGCTTCCCAGTCTTTCGCCCCATGAGTTTAAGCTGCTGAAGCAGTTTCCTGAGTTTTTGAGTATGCTGAAGAACCCTCACTTTTCCCAGTTTGACTGAGTTTAGCAATAATCATTTGGGTTCAAAGAACAATCACAAAAATTCCAAATGACTCCATGGTTGATGAGGCCTGAGTTCTTTTACATGATTTTATTGTCTTTCATTTCTGATGGTTAGAAGCCAGCAAAATAGCCTTCGGTCTCTCTAATATCTTATCTTTAATGAAATCTTAGAACAAAATAGCCTTATATTTCTGATTTCATAACCCTCTATTTATCAATGGCGAAAAGCCAAAATGAAAAGCCAGATATAGTTTTATTCTGGTCCAGTTCAATTTGTTCCAGAGCATAAGGAACAGAAATATTAGGGAGATATTAGAGTTGTGTTAGAAAAGAGGATTTTTTATTATTAGCTCTCTTTGAACATTTCAGCTTGACTTGAGAATCACTTGCATATTAATTCCAATGATAATTAAAGCAAAATTACTGCTTGTTTTGCTAAAAAGAAACTCAGAGTCTAATACAAATAAAGAACAAAAAAGAGAAACATTTTACATTTAGGCCTGACTATACATAGCATTTAATAGTCTTGCATAGTTATCATTACCTATTTTTTGCTGATCATTTCAAAGTTAACTCTCTGTCCTTACTTAAATTGGATCCCCCCCTTTTAAATTTCCAGCTTATTTTGTGTGTCAATTAGTTTTTACTCTATTGCAAACCACCCCAAAACGTAGTCACTTAAAAACATTTAGTTAGTTCATGATTCTGTGATTCTGCAATTTGCACTGGGCTCAACTGGATGGTTTTTCTGAGCCGGGCAGGGCTTGGCTGATCTTACTGGGTCTGGCTCTTGGATGATCAGCTCCCGGGTAGGCTAGGGACCAGCCGACCCGAGGTGTCTGAGGACAGCTTATCTGTGCTCCACATGTGTCAGCACATCTTAACACAGAATTCCACAAATGGCAGTGCAACCATGCAGAACTGCTTGAGGCCCGGGCTCAGAGCTTGCCTAACTAACATTGTTTCTGCTGCATTTGCAAAGCAAGTCACGAAGCCCAGATTCAAGGAAAGGAATCGCAGGAGCTGTGCCCATGTTTGTAATTGATCACAATGTAAGGAGTATGAACTAGATTAATATTTATGTTCTAGCATAACAAATGATAAAATCATGTCATGACATACATTTGAATAACTGAAAAGTCAAATGAAGACAGAGAAATGCATATACAGATGTATCAACATTTGAAAAATTTGGGTTAACAATAGTAAAACTAGCTATACCCATTCCACCCACCCTTCTCCAGAGACAATTTCTTACACACAGGTTGTGTTACCCATTCCTTCCCGGGCACATTCTATATGGCAACAGCTAATTTGTTTGTTCCACACCCAGTGGGTGCTGCTTGAGGTTTTTCCCCTCTCCTTCCTGCAGTTGTTGATCAATAAATTTTGATGGTCAAAGATCACGTTATTCAAAGATCAATCTACTGCAAAGTATGCAAATCTCCTTTGAGATACAGGTGTGATCCTGCAAGATCTCGACTTAATACGCTTGTCACAGTCTCTGTTTCTGTGTCTCCTTTGTACATAGACCTACACATTTTCCTCAGGTTTATATTTCAGGTTATTTTTCTATTAGAATATGCTATGCAGGTGTCATAATTTTCCTTCTTATAGTATTTTCATTTAAACCATGGACCAAAGAGATGTCAAAACTTCAGCAAAGGTCATTCATTGTATATCCTCTCCGAGGATAACAACATTATTTGAATTGCAGTCTACCTCCAGAGTTGTACTTCTAATTCCCATTGACATTCCCATAAAATTTATGTAAATAGCTGGCAGAAGTTAACAGGTGCTTTTTATTCTCAAAAAACACTTTTTAAGAAACAAAAAGAGTACTCCTTTCCCAGTAAGTTGGTAGAGAGAGTAAACCTCTATGAGAGAAGGAAATCCGGGTAGTTAAAATTTGAGAATATGTTACAGACTGAATGTTTATGTTCCACCAAAATTCATATGTTGAGACCCTCCCCACCAAGTGATGGCATTAAGAAATGAAGCCTTTGGGAGATAATTAGGATTAGAGGAATTCATAAGAGAGGAGTCCCCATGAATGAAATGAGTGTCCATAAGGGAGTCACACGAGAGCTGGCGTCCTCCCCGCGTCAGCTCTCCACCACATGAAGATACAATGAGACGTCAACATTGTGCCACCTGAAGAGAACTCTCACCAGACCTTGACGATGCTGGCACTCTAGTCTTGGAACTCTAGCCTCCAGAACCTCAAGAGGTAAATTTCTGCTGTTGATAAGCCACCAAGTCTGTGGTTCTTCACTATAGCAGCCCTAACTGGCTAAGACAGTGTGATATCTTGATTCAAGTGGTACGAAATCTTAGGACAGTAGAAACACTGACACTCAAATGCAGATATCAGGGAAACTTCACAAAGCTGAAAAGATCTATTTTGGAAATTACCCAAACTTGTGATTTCACTTCCCCAAGTGTAGCCTTCTTATTACAAATAGCCAAGTTATACTGGCTTTCATTGCTTCCTGAGATGTGTAGTCAATAAAGTGTTCTCATTTTGGTAACACGTGCTCATTGTTCTGTGATGAAATGGAAGAATAAAATATGAGAAAGACATGTGGCTTTAACTATATTTAAGACAAGTAGAACCAAGCTTTTAATCTCAATTTAAAATAATGAATTCTAGTTTTGAATTACATTCTACTGCAGGCCAGTCATCTCTGCTAAGTGGACTTTAGAATAGCATTATTCAGATAAATCAACAGAGAAAACATGTTTTTAGAAAGAAAATGGAGGATTATGCAGATAGTTAAGGGGCAGGTTCTACATGAGTGTGAACAATATGCATAACCACATATGAGTATTTATATTATTTTTATTAAGTAAATATTTGTGCAACTATTAGTATACTTACCATAATATTCTAGGTAGGCAGTGTGGAAACAGCAGTGGATACAGTAGATTAAAATCCATGCCCTGTGGGGTGTCTAAATTTTAGTGAGGAAAGAAAAAATATAAGCAAAATGCATAAATAAAGTATGTTATCTACTGGATAATGATAAACACTCTAAAGAAGAAAATTAGAAAAGCAAACTAGGTAGTAATTTCCTTAAAAATAGCAGAGTAAGGTCTTCATTAACAGGTTTAGTTACCAGCAAATGTTCACTTAAAATATCCAATATTAGTTAATAATTTCACTGAATCTCTGATTTCTAATCGTGAATGCCCCATCTTTGACGTCATTGAACCTCCCTGGTAGCTCCACACAGTCTCGGCCACCTGTATCCAATTTTTGGGCCATGAAAAAATTATTCTTTATTAATAAGAATAAAAACACAAACCATCTCCCCTGGAAACTGTGCACAGAACAGTTTGCATGCAATTTGAGTGTTTCCTGAACCTGATGCATGGAACCTAGTTAGAAAAGTCTGAAGTCACTTTAAAGTTACATCTACTAAAATAGGGCACTACTATAGAAACAAATACCTCTACCTGAGGCAAAAAATATGTCAGTTTGTAAAGAACTTGGCCTTTCTGTAATAAGAATATACCAAAATTTGTGAGAATGTGTGGTTCTACTTTGTACTAGTCTGCTCTAGCTGCTATAACAAAATACCACAGACTGAGTGGCTTAAGCAACAGAAATATATTTTCCCATGGTTCTGGTTGCTGGGAAGTCCAAGATCACAGTGGTGGTTGACTCCGTTTCTGGTGAGAGCATTCTTCCTGCTTTGTACATGGCTGCCTTCTCATTGTCTTTATATGGGTATTCTAAGGTACCTGAACATGAGGAAAGGGATCACTCTCTTCCTTTTCTTTGTAAGGCTAGTAGTCTTATAGCATTAGGGCTCCACACGTATCACCTCATTAACCTTAATTATCTTTAAAGGCCCTATCTCCAAATTCAATCACATTGGGGTTTAGGGTTTTAACATATGATTTTGGGTGAAAACAATTCCATGGCACACTCTAAACTTGAAACAGACTCAGGCTCTCCAGTTCAGAGCCCAGTGTACATTACTAGCATCTACAAATTTTAACCTAAAGTGACATAACTGTACTTATTTTGTCAAATCTCTAAAATTGAATATTTTTTCTATTTCTCCCACCATTACAGTATTTCTCTACTTTGAATGTCAGTAAGACAATCTCCCAGCTGGTCTTGTTTCCAATCAATCTTGAGTACTGCCACCTAATTAATTCTAGTAGTATTACAATAGAGAAAGTTTCAGGTCAATTTCCTATCTTGCAGGAGACCCAAAGAAAATCTCAATTCTAATTTATGTATGGAATGAACAAGAAATACTTGCTACAAATGAAAAAAAGGTGCTTTTATCTCTGGCACATATCATCAGACTTTTAGCATATTAAGAAATAATATTCTTCCTAATAATAATAGATGGCTAGTCACAGTGAATAGTGCATTTATCATTTATATTATTCTCCAAAGGGAGTTTTTAAATTGAATGTAGATGTCATCTCTTTTTAAGCCCTATATTGAATTATTTTTAACACAGTCCATCTGTTACAAAGGATGATATATTCACTTCTTTAGAATTGGGTAGGGGGCAATTGTATCTTTCATTTTATTAGAATTAGTATGTTAAGGAAGACTAGAGACATTCATTAGAAACTAGCAAGACCACAAAGCGTGTTCTCCAATAAGAATGCTTCATCTGTAAGTGGTGAATTAAGCACTGAGAACTAGATTTTTATCTCTCAATACTTGTTACTAAAAGGACTGAACTTCCAAACAATCCTAAAATGATGCAAACATGGGGGGTCTTTTGAGACCCATTTCTAGCACTTAGTAGCACTTAGTCATTTTCTATGATGCATTTGGGTGAAACAAACTGCATTGCTCTTCCTTGGGCATCGATATTTTCTCAGTACACAATTAGGTACATGGAGGAGCAAGCAGTTAGTCTCAGATAACTGGAGACTTGGAAAAATTATATTTGTTCATTCTTCTCATCCTCACTGAGTTAAAAGATTTCTAAATTCTGTGCTTTGTGAGTGGCAAACAGACTATACCTTATACTGAAAGAAAGAAACCTAAAATATGGCCAAGGAAGTTATATTTTATTAATTTATACTGATAAATACTGAATTATAGTAAAGATGGATATGGGTAAGAAAAAAAATTAACAAAAACATTCCAGTAGTAATAAGTAGGGTAATTTAGAGAAATAGTCATTTGCAATATCCCTTTGGAGTCCACTTATAATTCATTCTGCTTGATTAAACATATGTTCAATTCTTCAAAAACACATCAAGATTAATAGTGTAAAAAGACAGTTGGTGCTAAGTAACTTGAAATACTTAACAAAAATGCTCACTGATAATCCTCAGTAAAGCATTGACACATGATATAACTAGTTACTGCTGACTAGTTAAATGCATCCAACTTTTTATTCTAAACTATAGGTACTGCCAACCAACATCTGAGCTACACTGTATAACATATCACAAGTTATACATTACCTGTGAATGTTTACTATCAAAGTAAAAACAGGACCAAGATTTAAAATTTTATGCAAGTATGGGAGAAAAACTGAATTCTATGCCACTGAAAAAAAGGAGCAGGAGAGTTTTTCGGAGCTGAGGTGGAGATCATAGGCCACTTGCATTTGCTAACCTTACTCACATGGAGAGAAAACCTTTCGTTTCTTCAGGACAGGGTGTAGTTTGCCAATCTGGAACAGGAGAAGGCGTCTGTCTTCCCAGGAAGACTTGAAGATAAGGATGCTATCCTTCTTGATAATGACATTTCAAAAGAATTGCTCCCAGGTCATTGAGAAAGACATTCTGGGGATCATAAAACTGAGAAGAGGTTTTTCCAGGAGATTTATGTACATGTCAAAATTGGCAGAGAAAGAATTTGTAATGATAGCTTTTCTAATATAAATGCTCTAAGAAAATGGAAGTCAGGGCCTGTAGTCAGGGGAACCCTGTGTGAAGTGTAGTCAAACTGAGGGGAGAATTAAGAGTGTCTTGATTAACCTTCCAGCCACAGGGAGCCTCATTCTCCTCTAAATTCCTGCAGCCTTTATTGACAGGTAGTAACCCAGATTTGTTAAATGCTAGGTTGCATGAGTGTCTTTGGAGCATTTGTGGCATGGTGCTAAGTACTTTATATCTATTTTCCCATTTAAGAACTTATTAAGGCCCCTGGCCAGTTGCCTCAGTCATTTGGAGCAGTGTCCCATATACCAAGGTCACAGGTTCTATTCCTGGTCGAGGCATGTGCCTAGGTTTCAGGTTTGATCTCCAGTCGGGAGTATACAGGAGGCAACCAATTGATGTTTCTCTCTCACGTCAGTGTTTCTCTGCCTTTCTACCTTCCCTCTCTCTCAAATCAATAGACATATCCTCAAGTAAGGATTTAAAAATAAACTTATTAAGGTTAAGGCTAAGAAATTCTCTCAGGTCACAAGGCTAGTCATAGTGGAGGCTGTACTTTAACCTCCGCAAAGTAAATGCAGAACCCAATGCACTCTACTGCTGTCTTAGTCGGCTGGGGCTGCCATAATAAAATACTGAAGACTGGGTGGTTTGAACAAGAGAAGTTTATTCCTCACAGTTCTTGAGTCTTGGAAGTTTAAGATCAAGGTGCCAGTAAGGTACATTTCATTCTGAAGGTTCCTTGCTCAACTTATAGGGGGGCACCTTTTCACTGTGTGCTCATCTTGCGTTTCCATGGTACATGCACCTGGAGGGAAGGAGGGAGAAAGGAAGGGGGAGACAGGGGAAAGAATCTTCTTGTATGGCCAGCAGTCATATGGGATTAGTTTAATGACCTCATTTGACCCTACTTACCTTCTAAAGGCCCTATATCCAACCCCACTCACATTGGAGTTAGGGCTTTGAAGGAAAAAACCCTATTTTTGTCCTCTACTCACCTCTCTACACTCAATACTCTGACCGTCGTCACATGTGAGGTTTATTTGTTTGTTTTCCACACCGGCCAATCCTCTGACACCAGCTAGGTGTCCTACAGTTCAATTCATTTATAACAGATCTAGATGGAGTTAGTATCAGATCCTATAAATTAAGAGCTCAGTTCCACAAGATTATCTCCACATCAGACATCAGTTGGAATTCCCAGATTGTCACCTGTCTGACCTACTGGCTATAAATCAGGGTTCCCACACTCCCCTCCTTGAGTTCAATAGAATTCAGGGAAATACATTTTCCAGTTTATTATATACTAGAGGATAAGATGAAGGGTACAGATGAAGGGCTGGGCTACACAGGGTGAGGCTCAGAGTCATGAGTGCAATGTCCTGTCCCAGTGGAATTGGGTTCTGCCACCCTACCTATACGTGAATGTGTTCACCAACACAGAAGTTCTTCAGACCTCCTAGTTCAGGAATTTTTATAGCACCTTCATTATTTGTGGTAGGCTTTATTATTTGTTAATAATTAATAATTAACTCAATCTCCAGCCCCTCTCAGCCCAGAGGATGAAGGAGTGGATCTGAAAATCCCAAATTTCTAATGATGGTCTCTTTAGTGACCCACTTTAGTTTGCTTCACTAGGACAAAAGAGGCTTCCATCCAGGAAATTTCAAGGCATTCAGGAGCTCTGTGTCAAGAATCAGGGTCAGATTCCAAAGACTAACGTAGAAGGTGCTCTTAACACCTTTATTACTTAGGAAATTACAAAGGTTCTATGAGCTTTAGCCAAGAGCAAGGACTAAGGCTAATATATATATTTCTTATTACATCACAATATCTCAGGCATCAACATATGAACTTTGGGATAGCACAATTCATTTCATAATAACTACTTCACTAAATACATTGTAAATTCCATGATGATAGACTTATACAATTATATTTGAATTCAGCACACTGCCTTGGTCTTAAGGGTTATGGATTCATTGTTTAATCAGTTAAAGTTCCAAGGTTATTCCATTTACTCTACTTTCCCTCACATAGCATTGTCAGAAGAGGGGTAATAAAGTAATCTAGTACATACTAAAGTTTTTTTTTGAGGGGGCAGGTGAATTTGTTGAAGGAAAAAAGGAGGAACGAGGGTCGGATACTTCTGGAGACTGACTACCTAGTGGCTTGGCACCAGATGCTTTTATTTGTATTTATTTATTTACTTTTTAAATTTTTATTGTATTTCTTCATTACCATTTAGCCCCTAATTCTACCCTCCTCCTGAATCACTACACTGTTGCCCATGTCCTTTTTCCTTTTTCCTTTCAGTCTTTTTTCCTTTTTGCTGGATCCCTCCTCACCCTAATTACCCCAAATAGCTGTCAGCCTGCTCTCCATCTATGAGTCTGTCTCTGTTTTGCTCGTTAGTTCAGTTTGTTCATTATATTCCACATATGAGTGAAATCGTATGGTATTTGTCTTTTTTCAGTTGGCTTATTTCACTTAGCATGATATTTTCCTGGTCTCTCCATGCTGTCTGAAAGAGTAAATTTTTTTTATGGCTGAGTAGTATTACATTGTGTAAATGTCCCATAGTTGTTTTATCCACTCATCTACTGATGGACACTTGGGCTGCTTCCATGTTTTAGTGACTGTAAATAACATTGCAATGAACGTATGGGTGGTTTTGAATTAGTGTTTCAGGTTCCTTTGGATATATTCCCAGAAGTGGGATCATTAGGTTACAAGGAAGTTCCATTTGTAATTATTTTGAGGTATCTCTTTACTGCTTTCTACAATGACTACACTAATCTACATTCCCACCAATAGTGCAAAAGGGTTCCTCTTTTTCCACACCTTTGCCAGCACTTGTTTTTTAATTTACTGATGATAGACATTCTGACTGGGGTGAGGTGATATCTCATTGGGGTTTTAATTTGCATTTCTCTAATTATTAGTAATATTGAACATCTTTTCATATGTCTATTGGCCATCTGTATGTCCCCTTTGGAGAAGTGTCTATTTAGGTCCTTTGCACACTTTTTAATTGGATTATTGTTACTATAATCTTGATAAAGAAAAACAAATTTGGAGGAATCACACTACCTAATACCAAACTACAGTATAAGGCCGCAGTAATAAAAACAGCATGGTACTGGCATAAAAACAGATGCATAGATTAATGGAACAGAATAGAGAGCCAAAAATAAGCCCATACCTTTGTAGTCAATTAATATTCAACAGAGGAAGCAAGCACATACTAATGGGCAAAAAATAGTTTATTCAGTAAATGGTGTTGGACAAACTGGACATATACATAAAGAAAAATTAAACTAAACCACCTTCTTACACCACACACAAGAATTAATTAAAAATGGATTAAAGACTTCAATGTTAGAGCCAAAACCATAGAAATCCTAGAAGAAAATATAGGCACTAAAATCTTGGACATTTCTTGTAGCAATACTTTGTCTGATATATCTCTTCAGGCAAGAGAAACAAAAGAAAAAATAAACAAATGGGACTATATCAAATTAAAAATGTTTTTCACATCAAAGGAAACTTTCAGCAAAATAAAAAGACCACCATTGGCACATATGAAGTTCCTTTGTCTCTCCTGCTCTTAATTTTCTTATTTCTGCCTTTGGCCATAATAATACAAAATGTTTATCTGTTGTTCAGAAGGAGTTTCTTAAGAGTAAAGCATTAAAATGTTGCTCCATAAAACTCTTTTGTAGAAACACAAATAATGCTTTTACAATCCCATAGACATAAATTATGTGCATAGCATATTTCCTCTTCAAAGATTGGTTTTTGGAAGCCAATCCAAATGAAAGAATGTATTTGTGGATACAGATGGTAAGGGGTTAATATCCAAAATAGAAAGAACTTATAAAACTCAACAGTAAAAAGGCATCAAATCCTTTTGTATGGTGCTCATTGGTTGCATGCCATGGCCTTAGCAGTGTGCAGATGGCGAAGACCAGGTGGTGCTTCTGGGGGTTTGCTTATTAAGATGGTTAGAGCGTGTTCAAGGAGTCAGAGTGTTTTGTTTAAACTCTAATACTGACAACTTATATAACATCCAGTAGTACACACTATGTTATTTTCTTTCTGTAGAGAATTAGATTTTGTTTGTCTATGCATAAGGCCATTAAAAAGACAGTCAAATTATGTTTGGAATCTTGAGAATTAAAAAAAAAACAATTATTTTAGAATCCATCTCTATTATTTTAAAATGCCTGATGTCTTTGTGTTATGCAGCTGGAAAGACTGGGTAAAAACCAATCTTTGAAAAGGAAATATGCTATACACACAATTTATGTCTATGACATTGTGAAGCATTATTAGTATTGTCAATACTTGACATTAGTATTGTCAAAACTCCATTGTCAATGGAGTTTTATGGAGCAACATATTAATGCTTTACTCTTAAGAAACTCTCTCTGCACAACTGATAAACATTTTGTATGATTATGGCCAAAGGCAGAAATAAGAGAATTGAGAGGGAGAGAGAAGAGCAAAGAACTTCATATGTGCCAATAGATTTTTTTCTCTACAGCCTTCTTTACTTTTTCATTTACTGGTCTTAGTATTTATTACCAAGACAATGTGCAAAGCATTATGAGTATAAATGCAAAGATTTGAAAACAGAATCTCAGCCTACACTAAACCAATATAATATAGTAGGAATGGGAACTTATTACCACAGAAACAATCAGGGAGAGCCAAATGGAGGAGATGGGTTTTGTGATAAGTCTTAAAGTGAGATAGCCTTCTGAGAGTTGGCCATGTGGGTAAGTATTCTGGGAGGTGTAGCTTGAGCAAAGGTATTAAGGTACTAATTTCTCTTACTTAGCAGACAGAGATTAGAATACACTGGGCCTAACAGGACAGGGATAGTATCTCAGACTTCATTTCTAGAACATGGAGAGTCAATGAAGGGAGTAGGTAGAGGAATGTTGTGTTCACATATATAATGAAAGACTATTTTGGATGCAGTGTAAAAATAGATTCAAGTGAGACAAGAATGGGAGAGCAAATGCCACATTAAGTAGGTGGCACATCAAAGTGAAATCAGCTACTTTCTGTAAGTTGTTCTCAAGTCATTGTTTTCCACACTCCATCAACTGGGTGTTGTATTCCCAGGGCTATATCTTAAAAGGAAGTCAAAGAACCCACTTCCCTGGGTTAAAATAATAGTACATTTAATGAGTCACAAGGAGAAGGAGTGTGTCCCTTGTTAAACTTCAGCCTTCCAATTTTGTATTCTGAGTGTGCAATTTTAATGGCTTAAGGAAAAATGTGTTCTTGGTAATTCCCCCAGTGGTTCAGAACTTACTTAAGGTGGCAATAAACTCTGTGAGAGATGGAAGCATGCTTTGTGTTTTATAATTGATAGATGTTCCCCCTAAATAAATCTCACATTGCCAAGTCTGATGACATGAATAATAAAACAAAACCATGGAAAGGAAATGGGCATTTTGAGCAAAATACAGGGAAGAGATATTCATCTAGTGTTGAAAAGTAGGGCACATTTTTATGATGAACTAGGCTCTCCAGACCACTGTAGTAAACCTCCTGACTTTAAAATTAGAGGACATTTCAGGGCCAGATTTGCTAAAGAGAATGTCCCTGTTTTAAACACAAAAATTCTGGTGTTTCAAATAGCATGTGCCTTAAAAATTTGTAGGCAGACAGTGGACTTGGGAGGGTGGAGAGGTGAGGTTACTGCATTAATAAATGATAATCGGTAATTCCCACTGCAGTAATTCCCACTGCTTAGCTAATCTATTTTTAAGGAAGTATTTTGTACACTCAATATGCCATATCTGCAACTCATGTGCCTGGATAGTGAAAATAAAGATACTGAAATCTACAATGAAACCAATGAGAAAAGCCATCAGAAATTTCTAAGTCTTTTTATTTTTTTAAATTTTTCATTCAATTGTAATTGTCCCCATTCTTCCCCCATTACCCTTCCCTGCTCTACCCACCTTCTACCTTACACATTCAGTCTCCCCCAAACCGTTGTCTTTATCCATGGGCCCTTCATACAGGTTCCTTGACTTGACCCTTCTTCTTTTGAAGAAGTCTTTACCAAATGTCCACTGTTGGCGTTAGCCTGAAGTCGCATCACACAGGTTAAAATTACACCATTGCCTGTTTGCAAAATTAGTTCGGGACTGAGAGATAACATGGTGTTAGCTGCAGAGTAGATGTGCACATTCTCTTCCAGGGTTACCCACATACTAGCTGGTGACTTTTACGGAGCTGCTTAATTTGATTAAGCATCCATAAAATGGGAAAACTATAACCCCCTTTGCAAGGCGATTGCAAAACGTACAACAGGTGATGCATATAACACTCTTGGCACTTACAGGTATATAAGAAGCTAATATTATTGTCAGAAAATGGTTAAAACTATAGACACATCTAAGCATTTAAAAATTTCTCTCCTGCTTGACCTTGTAATATTTTTCTATCTTCACTTACTCTGCTCTTCCACTACTCTCTTTATTCCAACTTCATTATCTTCAGCCACTTTCCTGAAGTCCATGGCTTCCATGGTCTGTAGTAGCCTCATTTCTTATGGCACTGAATTTTAATTTCTTTATGTACCTAAGTGTAAGCTCCATTTCATTTCAACACCTCTGACTCTTCCTTCTCACTTTCATGTCTCTGCACAAGCCTGTCTCCTTATTTTAAAACCTCATTTCTAGGCACTTATGTTTGCTACTGCCCCCCACACCATGTTCACAAATCATCACCTGGGACTGATCACAAGACGATGGTAGGATACATCTTGTGCATAGCTATTGTAGAACTAGATAAAAGGAACATCCCAGGAATAGTGGATCGGTAAGTTAGTTCATCTTTGTAAACAAATATGTTTTTCCTTCTTCATCCTCTATCCCACTCACTATCCCCCACTGACCAAATTATAAATCTCTTAAAAAATTGACCAGTCACTCGTTCAATTCCCAGTCAGGGCACATGCCTGGTTTGAGGGCCAGGACCCTGGTTAAGGGAATTCAAGAGGCTGCTGACCGATGTTTCTCTCCCAGATCAATGTTTCTCTCCCTCTCTTTCTCCTTCCCTTCCTCCTCTCTCTAAAAAAATAAATAAATAAAATTATTTAAAAAAATTTGACTTGTATATTCTCAGCTGTTGGGGATCTCTTCATAGTATCTAGTGCAATGTTTGAAATTGTATAGGCTGAGTCAACATTATTCAGTATTATGCCATCTTAAAACATTCATCAATTAGTCCAGAATCTGCATTTCATGTTTCAGTAACCTAAAGAATTAAACAACTTACAATAGGGACAAAGCTTCTTGCAAAAAGGGTACTAGAACCTGGTTCTCTGAACTCAGTTTAACTCCTTGCTACAGCTATAATGGATAAGAAGTCTTATCTTTCCCACTTTAAAAGAAACAGTAGTATTCTGTAAGCACATATATGATAAGTTTCTCACAAATACAAGGTGTTAAGAGATGTATTCAAGGAAAGCTGGGCATGAGACCAAGGAACACTCTCTTGTTTCTCTCCAGTTTAACCTTAAGGTACTTCCAGTTGTAAGAGTAAAAAGAAAAACCCTCAGGATGCACTCCCTGTCTTGTGTCAGTAGGTGTCATAGTTGAATACTCAAGGCCTAAGATCTTGATTAGATTTGAGTTCACAGTCTCAGTTCCTTATCTGATCTGCTTTGGAATATAATATTCATTATTTAATGCCCTTTCACATGTCCATACACATATATCAAGCAAGCCTCGGTACCTACTACCAATCCCGATCCTCATTATATCTGTTCCTTCCCTGTCATTGAAGAAGGGAAGATACACAGTCCCCTGGAAGACAACAGAATGATGAATTATTACTTGATTTCAGCAAGAACTAGCAATATATGTAGAGACCTAGCTGCAATTGTAATGTAATAATAATAGCACCTAATTCCTGGAGGGCCGTGATGATTATACACAATAACCAATGTAAAGTGTTTAGCATAAATATCAGATACCATTAATATTGTCTTTAATATATATGTGACCTAGTTTATGTTAAAAATTGTGTATGAGAGGGCAACTTTACTTTTCTAAAAATTATATTCGAGACTCTCTATATGGTATACAATGTAGTTGTCCACCTTATTCATGTCACTGTGATTTTGGTACCTAAATATTTCAATTTCCTTGGATAAAATCCTTGGGTAAGATCTCAGATAAGAGACATCCAGATAAACAAATTTGGCCCTAAAGTAAATGGTTCTACAGCAATTATCCCACTGAGTGGCTTTTTACAAGGTTAATTCATTAGCTTTGCCTTTCTCATTTTTTAATGTGATGCTGTTTAAACATCCATAAAGCTTCATATTAACCTTTTACGTAAAGTAAGTAAAAACCAGTCCCAGATTTTCATTTCTGTCATTGGTCACCAGGCTGGACACATTTATAGGAGAAAACATGGTGAATTTTCACACACACAGAATTGGACATTGGCCTCTTTCATGTACTTTGGTTCATTTTTAGTTGAATTTAGTGCCAGCGTGACAGTACCCCATTGATGTTTCCTTATAACTTATAGCACATGTTTTGAAATGGTATTGTGAAATATAAGTGATGAAGGTGAAAAGACTTTCAGATATAACAATTCATAATCAAAATCTCATTTAGAAGAAAGCAGCATACAGACTTTTTAAGCCAGGTAAAGCAGTGTGACATCTTTTCAAAAAATGACAAGGGAAAGTCTTGACTGTGATTTATGCTTTTCCTTATGAGTTCTAGCATATATGGTGCCTGACATGGGTATGTACATACATCAAGCAAGCCCTAGCACCTGCTACAAATCATTATTCTCAATGTATTCTTTTTCCTTCCCTGGTTATCAGTGAGAAGGGAAGAGTACTCAGTTGTTTGGAAGACAACAGAATGATGTAGTACTACTTGATTTCAACAAGAATTGGGAATATACGTAGATACTGATCCCCAGCATTAACTAAGGGTAGAATTGGTTGCTGTAGAAACTTCATTTCTACCTACCATATAAGAGATTCTGACAGCTAATATATTTACAGATCACTGAATACAAATCCAGTGTTTTCATTCCTTGACATTTCAGCAACTGTTCATCACAGATTTTTTTCAAAAAATAATAAAAAAAATGTATGGCAAAACTGAATATAACACATCTTCTTTTTTAAAAGTTAGAATTTGAAATTACTTTATACTACCTTGATTATGTCCCAAAGTTTTAGGGAAGAAATCATACATTCTATTATCTAATCTGCAATTTGGCAAGGATCTGATTAAATTTCAGATTTATATCCCAATTCTGAAATTTCTTACAAACCCTTTAATTTTTTTTCTACAGGAACTGTTAATTGGTGCTAAGTGCAATCCTCTGGTTTTTAAAAATAATCTATATATTTTATCCATGTTATGTTGGAGATAATAAGGTTCTCGTGTTGGGGAGTTGATTGTATTAGAAAATCTAGTGTCATTCTGTGTATCAAATCATTAAGTATGAGAGTTAATATGTTTATAGAATCAGAAAACACTCAGGTACACTTTCATTTTCTAAGAGTCAACATGAAGAATTGGAATAATAAGAAAAAATATGTATTATATTTTTTTATTTCCTGCCAGCATATGTTTTGTAGCCTTGGTATTTGAATTATCTTTTATGCAGGGTGATAAAGAAAGGAGTTTTGAATAGCTGATTTAGCAAAATATGTTTAAAATGCCTACATAGTATATCTTAAAGTCTTTCAAAATGTTTTAATTATTGAAAATATTTTAGGTATTGTAAAGTCTAAAGAGATAACACTGAAAAAGTCTTTTGATTTTAACTAATATCCTTGGCTCCTTTGGTGAAAGAAAGGCCAATATCTAAGTCTCTAATACTTTGTTCTGGGAAAAATTACTTGCTTTAATATTTCTAAACAGGAAACATCATAACTATTAAGATATATTCCATATGAGACATCAAAGAAAAAAAAGATTCTCCTTTCCAAGAAAATTGCCTATATGTTTACTGCCTGTCGCTGCTTACATTTGATCTTGTGACTTCAGTCTGTGCACAGTTCCAACCAAATGCCTTTCCATGCTGCTACCCTAGCAGCCTGCCCACACCCTACACATACGACATGGTTGAGTTTTGTAGTCTCCATAGATGTCTTAGGGAAATAGACATTCCTAAACAACTCAGTTCTTAAAGTAGGGGGAAAAAAACTATGCTAAAAACACCAGTAGATATCTCAGATTAGCAATATTTGTTTAGGGTTTAGTGGATGACTGTATTTTCTTCTCCCTTTTAAAGCAATTATTGGCATTCCACCCTTTGCAAAATGTTGATAGAGCTGCCAGGAAAAAGTTGAGATCAGTATCTATTAATAGTTAAGAAAAGGCTTAAATTGTGTGTTGTACACTTGAATCTCCTACCTAATAGTTGAAATTTTTAATTTAATATATTTTACAATTACTAACTTAACTGGCTTAACATAAGAAAAATGCATTTCTGAAATCAGGTTAAGTGGATTTTTTTTTCTTATGGGAAAGTTGGGAAGTTTTATTTAGAGTTATTCAAGGGGAAAGAGGAAAGAATGGGGCAGACGAGAGGAATTTTGGGAGGGATTTAATGACCTTCCCATTGTAATTTAACATGCATATAGTATGCACATTACATATTCACATATAAAACAATATAAATAGATTTTAAAGAGATAGCTCTCACTTATTTTTCTTTTAAAAATTGGGGTGTTTAAGCAGGCATTAAATGCTCTTCTCCTCTCCATGACTGTTTCACCCAGAATCTATTGAAACCTGATAGAACTACCGCTGAGAAGTGGAACAGGATGTTCTGATTGCTTTAGATTTATACAGAGTTATCAAAAAGTAATATGATTGCATATAGATTTGCACTATTGGCTAATATATGAACTATATATAATTTTTTAGAGTATTAACCTACAAAAGGTTAATACTTGGAGAATAAACCTTGCTAGGAAAAATGTCCAGGTAGGTGAAGCGTTTACAGATGAATAAATTATGTTTGGAAACATTTTCATTGTCTTATCAAGAATGTATCATGAGTATCCTTCTAATATACAGTTATAAATTTTAGGATTAAAAAAGGAAACTGCAAAAATCACTTTAGCATTATGGTATTAAAACAGTTTAATTAGAAAGTATATAACAATAAACAATACAGCCATTAAAGAAAAAGACAAACCTGTATTTATAAATGCTTCCAAGAAGGAATGCTGCACAATCATCTGAGTATAAAATGTGCATGACACATTGGGGCATTTTGGTTCATAAATCAAAATGATAAGTAATTTGATGCCTTGGCCACTGGAGTTTTGAGTATGAAATGGGGAGTTCCCCTTTTGCAGTATATGTAACAAATGTATACATACATATGCTTAAAATGATAAACTTGGCCTTCAGTAATGTACCACATGCTCTGAAACTACCTTGTTATAATCAATCAAGACCTATGTTCAAAGAATAAGAATTCAAAGAATGATACAAAAGGAGCACAGAAAAGGCAAATACTCTTCAAACTTGTTGGCCAAAACCATACTAAAACTGATGGGAAAACCAAAATAATAAGTGCTTAACTGGGAACAACTATAAGGACCATGAGGGCTGAGTAAAGGAAAATCTCACCGTATGCAAAGTGATAGGATGAGTAATCAAACTCTATACACTGGGGATACTGAAAGCACGGATGAGGTAATGTTTTGGAAGGATTTGCAAAGCAGAGGGAGTGATTAGGAAATATGAAGTTCAATTTGCTTGCTGCCTGACCTTGTGCCTATTCCCTCATCTGTATTTTCCCGTTAAGTACTTTCCAGTAATATTATTCCCGTATTCTCAACCCTGCCAATGCACTCTTTCCCAGATTTTTTTCCTTCACCCTCACTGAGACTCAGGATGTTGAGAGCAATACAAATGAGTATTTCCTGTTCTCATTCATCTTGTTCTATTGCCTTGTTAACACGTTCAGTTTGTTCTGCATAAATGGGAAGTTAAATGTTGGTGCAATGATCATCTAGAGTCCATTGTGGTAAAATATGATTTCATTGAAGATAATGTTCCAAGGTTGCTCAGGAAAGAAATAAGCATTTCTTTCAGGAAAACATTTCTCCAAAATGCTTGCAAACGACTAGCAGCCTTGATCCATAAAAACAAACTTTTTCTATCAAATCAGCAGTCTAAGATGAAATAACCCTAACTATAAAAAATTACCTATATTTTTAATCATCCCCCCCAGTGCAATAACTCAGGAGAAAATAAAAAGGCACAATGATAATGCAACAGATCAACATACAGACAGTAATGAAATGCTGAAGTCACAGCCTTTTTGTCATGAAGTCATAGTTGGAATGGGTCCCACTGCTGCCTTCACATTTATTTTCATGACCCCTTGCACTGACTATTTCAGTTTCCACCCCCAATTACCAGAAATTGTTGCTTGCTCTTTGAACAGGAGAAAAGTGAGCTTTGGTAATGTGAAGGGTAATATGACAGGCATTGAAATCTTCTATTTTTCCTGACTACATAGCTCTTAATGTCAAGACAAAGAAAAATAAACCAGCCCCATAAAAGATCATCTGGAAAAAGCCCATCTTTATATGCCAGAGGCACTTAATGGGAATGACGTTGTGACTAGTATGTTAATGAGGAAGTGTCATTTAATTGTTCTAGATTCTCCTAGGCCCAAAATGTCCAGTGAAGGGTGTTCACTTTTGCTTCCACAGTAGGCCCTTTAATCACGCCTACTGCAAGGGAAAGCAATCAACATTGCTATCAAAATTGCAGCCTTACAAGTTTATAACGCTATAGTGAATTATCTACCACATTAAATTGGTATCTTCTTCTCTTACAATATCACATCATCCTGACACAGAATGTAAGCATCACACTAACTAAACAGGGTTCTGGAAAGAGTTCCTAAGAGTTAATGTGACCTAATGGAAGCTCAGTGTTCTCAGGAGTAAACCCACTGCTCCTAGAAAATCTTTGGGGTTACAGAAGAATTTTACCCACACAAAAATTTAGAACCCATCATTTGTTATTTGTTTTCTACCACATACTTAAATTTCTGCTTTCCAACTTTAAACGTCTTTATGAATTGGTGTATCGTCAGGCAGTATCTGGGTTTGGGTAGTGTAAAGAGGAAAAGTCCCTATGTCTTTGCTTCTCAAATCTCTACCCAGGGAAACAGCCCTACTGAAAACTTGACTTCTTATTAAGTAAAGCAAAATTCATTGAATTGTTCTTGAGGTTACTCTGGGTGATGGTTTGCTCTCTCACTATTACACCTTAATTGGAAAGCAGAATTACCATTGTTGGGATTTACAAAAGTATACTTCTTCCAAACCCAGGGCTCATTCCAATTTTTTAGGTTATTTTGTTTTAGCTTTTATAATTTAACATTGATTTTCCCTGGTAGTGTTGCAGGGCTATTTCCAATGAGACAAGGGGGCAGTTTATGGCTAATTTTGCTTTTTCATTTCAAAAATATTTGACAATGCATCATTTGGGAACTGTTGCTGCACATTTGAAAGAAGTGTCTGTTGTGGCAGAGGACATAGAGTTGACACATTATAAAACATAAATAATAATAATGCCTCTCATTCACTCCACATCCATCATCCAGAGGGACCCAAAGTGCTCTGCACACAGCACGGAAGGATTATTATATGGCAGGCCTAAAAGTTTACACAATTATGCTGCACAAAATGCTGATCAAATGTCAATTTCTGGAATTAAACCTAAAACTCTGTAAGCTGAGACAGGCCCTCCATTTCCAAAGCTTGAGAAAATAAGAATGGAAATAGGCTGAAAGGTGGAAGGTTGACAGGGCTCCATCAATCTCCTGTATCAGTTCCTTGCTGTCTTTGTGCTGCGCATTATTGCTCTGCTAAGTCTTAAAGGGGGGTGGGGGCAGGGAGAAAAGGGCCAGCACTCTTAAGTCCTGGTAGAGTAGAGTAGCTTAGAAGAATCAAAACTTGCTTCTGCATCTGGGGATACACTGCCTTTGACTTTGTCTGTCTGTCTCTGTCTCTGTCTGTCTGTCTCTCTCTCTCTCTCTCTCTCTCTATATATATATATATATATATATATACACACACATATATATATATAGGAGAATATATATATAGAAGAATATATATATACACACACACACACAGATACATATATATGGAGAGAGAGAGAGAGATCCCTACTTCTTCACTTTATCCCTGCCTGTGGCAATAAAATGTAAGCCAGTCACACTATTTAACTTCCCTCTGTTATTTTAAAATTAGTTGACTTCTTTTACTTAAAGGAAAAGCCCTAAGGTGGTAGGAAAAAGCATCTGGCCTTCTTTGAGTAATATTTTAAACCTTGGAACTTCTCTAAGGCTCCTACTTTTCCTCTTGTTTCCTACTATTGATGGCCCAGCTTTCTGAGCTTTATCTACCTGCTTCCCTTGGTCCTTTGAATGACATTAGTCTTTTCTTTCCTTTTAGGCCATGGGTCTCCTTAAAATACAAATGACCCTCACATTTGTTCTATGTTCAGTAAAACTTCAGGAAGGGAAGGGGAACTAAAAATCTCAGTGCACCATTACTTTTGGAAATTCTAGGCACCTATTTAACCAGTGGATATTTATTGAGTGCCTGTGTTGTGCTTCATAATGTTGGAAATACTGTCTGCTCAGTTAAGTCTCACAAAAGCCTGTAAGAGAGATCATGTTATTCCATTTTATAGATGAGAAAGAAGAATCTTAGGTTAAGTCTGAGGTTTCACAGCTAGAAGTTTCTGGGATCAAAAAAATGTGTTTTGGATAACCAGTGTGCTTTGAGCCATATCAATCTATGATTTTTTTCACCTGCTGCCTTTTCTTTGATTTTTAATGGTTTAAAATAGTAAATGGACCCGACCAACCCATCTTTATTCTTCATTTATTCTTACTGATCTGTGGAACATTATCAATAAAAAAGGCATGTCCTAAATATTACACGGGAGAAAAGAGGCCACCATGCACAGGGTCAGGAGCTCTTTTCCTAGCCCAGGGCTTTTTCCTGCAACAGCAATCTCTGTGTACCTTTTTAGCAGAGGGGAGCCTTTGACCATTTATTATCACCTCTAAGCTATTCCCATTTCTTTCTCCTTACTCCAGCCACAGCCCCCTGCCTGCCTAGAGTGAGACTAGCTCAGAGGAGGTCTCACTATATGATTGCAAAGCTTCCACATCAAAGAAAGGTCAGACCCTTTTTTCCCTCCTAGCATTCTTTCTCCTTTCTCTGCACATCATTAAAGGAAAACAGAGCAGCTCTGATCAGGAGGTGCGCCGGTGGACTGGCCCCTCTTGCTAGGACAGTTAAACATACTGCATAGCCTAGGAACTCTTGGGAAGTACAATATATGCTGTAATAATTGCATTTTAAAAAATTGAGGTGGAAAAGTAGGGGCCTTTTATTCTCCCTCCATAGCTGAAGTCTGGAAGAAATGAAGAGAAAGAGACAGATAATAGCTGCTCTGAGGTCAGTTTAAGGTCAGCTAAACAACATCTCTTTAACATGTAGAACAATGGCTGAAATAGCATTAGACTAGAAAGTCAGGCCCTGGATAAACTGCAAAGCAGGAGACAGGAGTCTTGACTGCATCAGCTATGATATTATTACTTAAAATAAAGAAGTCTGGTCATTTTTAATATTTAAGCTAAGATGAAGACTATTACATTTGGGTTATTTTAAATTTTTTAATAGGGCTTTATTCTAGATTCTTGCCTAGAAAGATTATGGGAAAGTGATAGACAGTAGTGATTGAGCATCCTGGCTCTAGAATCAAGTGTCCGGAGCTCACAGACAGGCTTTACTGCTTGCGCATTAATTCTGTGACATTGGGCAAGTTATTTAACATTCATGTGTCTTGTCTATAAAAAGATAGCTAATGAAAAAACATTGATGAAATTTAACTCCTAGCTTACTTTATTAAGAATAAATCCATAATCTTCAACTAGCAAGATGCTGCCCTGTGAAGAGAACCTGTCTTCCTCCTGTGTGCCTTTTCCAACAACGAGCAAGTCTGCATAGCCATGAAAAGCAGTTTGGGCCATTTATGCATGTGTATGTATGTATGTGTATGTATGTGTGTATTTTTGCTTTTGCTCTTCTAGTAATTCATACCCCTGTTTTAATCAGGACATGGATGGTCTGTTCCATGTGAAAAGACTCTAGTTTTAATACAAAATATTCTAGGTCATTCATTGACTAGTATAATTTTCACCGACCACATGAAGCTAGAAGGAGAATACCAGGACACATTTAGGAATAGAAAAATGCCACTTTTCTGTTATTCTTCTACCCACTTTGACCCTGGACTATTCTATGCATAACTGACTTACATCCACAATGTGTGTTTATTTCTTCAAATTCAGTGTCATATAATGGAAAGCGACCCAATTCTAGACCCAGTAATACCTTAATTAGCTTTTAATCATGACTAAAAAAAAAATACTTTTGAACCTCAATTTGCATGTAAATAAAATTAGAGTAGAAAAATATAAGTATAAACCAAATTAGGACATACTTAATATCAACCCACCTCCAATACTGTATGATTCTTGGCCTGCATCTTGGACTCTTATCTTTAGAATAACCCCCCCCCCCTTTAAAGGAAGGGAATCATGGAACCATCATTATTTTGGAGTCATGCATCTTCCAAATAAAGGTGAGCTGACACCTAAAGCCCTCTATGCTTTCTAAGGCTGGCAATTTTGCTGGCCTGTAAGTAATGAGGCAGAGACATATTTTTATAAAATTATGTAAATATCAGTCTAGTTACCTGCTGGGGTCCAATTTTTTCTAGGTAGGCATTACCTGTGCATATAAACAAACACTGGTGCACACAGTTAAGTAATAGTAAAATTCCACTGCTGATTTAATGTTTGTCCTCAGCTTATTTTAATTCCTGTCCTAAAGTCAATACCTAATCCTTTGGGTATCCGTACACTGAACATGTTTATTCCTGTGTGCCTGCCAATCTAAATTAATTGGTCATTAAAACAGTTCCTTGTGCAAATTTTAGCAAAGCTCCTAACCTTCCAAAACAGAAAAGTTTGAAAAGATTGAGTTAGTTTTAACATGGTTTCACTTGGAAATCATTTTGAAATCTCATGCTAGAGAAGTGCTTTAAGGTTTCTTTTTGTAGTGGCTTCCTATTGTGCCTTGTAGGACATATACATTGTCTGCGCTATTGCGAATTTATCGTATGCTGGTCTGACCCTGAGAGATGTGATTCCCTCGAGAAGCTGAGGCTGGTAACCAAATACGCTGTGCAGCAGCACCAGAGGCAAACTGGGTTTTGGAATACCTCATGCCCTGGAGGGCCGCCCCGCCTCTGCCCTCCTGAGACAAGAACCACGTAGATGATGTCTGTGGGAGCCTCACATTATCAGCTGGTTTGTCAGAAGAAGGAGCTCACAGGAAGTTCTCACAGAGATAGCGTCCTGCCCCATGGCTCTAGAAGACTGGTTGCAGCTTAATATTTTTAGGGCTGCTAACTGTGTTCATCTGATCTGACTTGAAATTTTAAAAAAATAGAGATGCTTGTAATGTCAGGTCTCAAGAAAGCCTGTTGACTTCATCAGAAATAAAGAAAAACATTCAAAAGAAATCTCTGGGGTTTGGTAGCCAGTAGTTCCAAGATGGGACAGAAGTTAGCTCAGCCATCCCAGCTAATCTCAGTAAGTACAGGGCATCTGAATGTAGGGATAAATGCTTGACTTCACTGGAACTGTGTTTTGTCCAAATATCATTTGGTTTTCTCCTTTTTTGGTTTTGGATGCGTTTTTTTTACTCATGTGTTTATTTTGTTTTATGAAAAATTGATCTGGTAAATTAAAACCTATTTTTCAACATAGAAGTAAACAAATTATACAATGTAATTGCACTGCATTATATGTCCCTAAAATGACAGATTTGTGTGAAGAAGGTACAAAAATATATTTAATCCTATTACAAATTAAAATTATGGTCCACAAACTCAGATTATGCCTCAGATCTCCTGATGTCTTAGAAAGAATAGTGATTTGGAGAATAAAAAAATTGAGGCATAATTCTAGATTGATTATAGTAGTTATGCAAATGTAATTATAATTTTCTGTACAGAAACACATTTAAATAGAAAGTACTGCAGTGATCTTATTCAGAAGCTACTCTGGTGAATACTTTTGCTGTAAGGAAGAATTTGGTGTATTTTAATAATTGTCAGGCGACCATTATGTTTATGTTACTGTACTGTGTAATGTTCTCGAATCGGGTATGTCTCTCTCTTTGTACAATTTTAATTACCAAAAGTAATGACAAATCTTAGCAAATATGCTAATGGTATGCAATAGCAATTTTCTCCATGCAGGCATAAAATTCCTGAAAGCATTTTTGCTTTTCTAAAGAAGTTTGTGAAGGGAACTCATATGAAAGCCACTGAGGATATCTTGTATATGCTCTGAAATTCATTAAAACCAAGGTGGGGTGTCCCCTTCCAGCAAATAAATTTCAAACAAATTTTATGTTTTTTATGCTTTGAGGCTCTGTATTACCATGTCCTCATATGATTTACTGAAATTGGAGAATTTGAACTCAATCCTAGCCTACTAATGACTCTAAATTAAAGGTCTAAAGATTTATCTGTTCCTAACAAATAGTCCCTGCTTTTTGGAATTTGTTTGCTGATTCTGAGATCTCTGTAAGAGGAAAGGTGGACCCGCACGGAGACAGATGTTGCAGGGGAAACAGCCAGAAGAGGGTCAAGGGCAGAAGACCTTTGTCAGAAGTTAACTCTATACTTGATATGAATATTCTTATTTTAAAAAAAGGGGAGCTTGCTTGATGATTTCTGAGTGCCCCCCCCTTTAATGTTCTTATAGCCAATTCTAGTGATTCTTTCTAATCTTGAGTCTTTATCAAGAAACTCCTATGCAGGGATTTTGTCCATGTCATCAAAGTTCCACTCATGACACAGAATTGCCAAGAACTACAGTAGCTCTCCTGGCCTTGGTGACTTTCCTGAGCTCATGAAGTCTGCACAAGTTAGAGCCAAGGCCAAATATATTTGGCTATTGTCACCAATGCTGTTTAAAGATTGTAGAGATTCTCTGTGAAGACTCTCAGCTAAACTCTTAGTTATTTACTGAATTTGTTGGGAAAAAATAATTGGCAGCTATAGGATTATTAATTGAGATCATCCAGAGCTTTTTGACTCACAGTGACTTATTAGGTTGGAGAGGTATTTTATGTCATTAATTGATTATGATTCTTCATATTGGAGAAGTGTTGAGTAATCTTGTATCTTTTGTATAATTAGCAGACCAGAAAGAAAACTCCAAGTCTGAAGTAGAAAGTTTCCCCCTCCCTCCAGTTGTTTAGCAGATATGCCATCTTTTCCAAGTCCATTAGAAAACCTCATGTTTGATCAACATTATTTTAAAACATTAATTCTGTTATTTAGAGGATGTCTAGATGCCTGGGAAAACATCATGCACAGAGTAAGTGTCTTCATGTGTGAATGATCTCTGCTATTCATCTGTTGATGGTTATACAAAGTTAAAGCAGATAAGTGGAATCTTTCATTAGATCTTTGATAGGCCTCTTAGGTTTAGCATCCAAGTTTCATAAAAAAAGCACAGAATTAGTTGCTAGAAAGTTAAAATGGAAAACTCCTGTTTCTCTATACTATACCCTCACTACAGCATTTCACTTATGACACCGAATGTGTGTTTTTCCCACACAAAGCAATTCTCTGCAGACAAAAACTGGATATCCTACAATCCAATTCAATTCTGACACTATCTAACTGGAATTAATGTCAAATTCCACAAGTCAAAGGGCTCAGTATCACAAGACTTCCCTCCTTCCCAACTTTAGATGCTAGTCACAAATTCAGGTTGTCATCTGTGACAACTGTAAATGAGGGATTGCCTGACTCCTTTCTTGTGTTTCAGTTCTACTTCATATTTAGATTACAAGTACTCAGTTCTTTTTCCCTTGATAGCAGAGAAAGTTAAAGTTGGCCCTATAATTCTACCACCTTCCTAGTATAGAAATTTCCTTCAGTATTCATAAATAATCATCCAGTCTCTCCCTAAGTAGTTTTAGTTCTCGAATAGTTAACAGGTCTGATTATAAAGAGGTTTTTGTCTTATCCCACAAGTTTAGTAAACTATTATGGAATCTTATGTATTGCATAAGGCCCAATCCTAGAAACAAAGATAAACAACATATGATTTAGTCCTGCAGAGAGTTTTTAATCAAAAGTAGATCATTTTGTATATAAATAATAGTGAAATGAAATTACTATATTACATACATGCATTTTTAGTGATTCAATGAATATGCTCTATGAGCAAAATGTCTGAGATTAGGTAAAGTACTTAATTGTGGCACACGGCATTTTTGTCTATTTCTGAAAAGGTGGCTATATTAACAGGTAGAAAATCAAGGGAGACAATTCATGCAGTTTCAGGGTTACTATGTTATGAGGAATGAATAGAGGGGGAAATATAACAAAAGTTTGCAAAGGCACATAATAATAACCCCTTATGCAGATGATGGAGAACCTGATAAGAGGTTGGGCCTGCAGGTATTAAAGAGCCATCGATATTTTTCAAGCCAAGGAATGGAATTAGTAGAGCTGTTCTTTGCAAACGCCAGCTGGTTGTAAAGTGATCTAAGAAGGCAGAGACCGGAAGCTGAGTGATTGCTAGAGAGACAATTGCAGTAATTCAAGAAGGCAGTCATGAGAATGAAAACTAGGGTAATGGCAGTGGGAAAGTGATGTAGGCAAAGGGTGTGGCCACTGACTGAGTGGAGGGCTGAGAATGGAGAGGGTGAGTGTCAATGAGAAGAGGGGCGGAGGGAGGCGTTCCATGAGCGTAAGCACTCATTAAGGATCTGTTAGGTAGAAGGACACTGCTAGCTACTAATGAGGCAAAAAGAAATCTAAGGTGTGATTTCGGTTTCACTCAACATTAATTTACATTTGCTAGTTGTAAGTAATAGTTTTAAGAAGCTCTCTATAGTGTGAAATAGATTCCAATAAAACTTACAAGTCAAACTGTGATTTTTAAAAAATGCCATCATTGGATGGGGCATAAGTTTTCCTCAGGTGAAGAATTAGGGAAAAAGCAACCTAAGCAGAAGCTTCAGCATGAGCAAAGGCCTGTGGTTGTGAACATGTGCAGGGTTTTAAGGGATTGCAGGATTTGGTGCAAAGACCTGGTCATTAGAACTCAGGATGGGAGTAATTTAGAGCTGACATTTAGACAATACTGGAAACTCCATTAGAGAAATTAAACTTTAATGATAGGAAGCCCTGGAAGAGTGGAGTTTTTGTTGTATGTTTTTTTTTAGCATTAATATGAAGTTACTTGTGGGTTTTGAAAGGTAATGCCATTGAAGAGTAGATGGTAGATTCAATAGGATGAAATCTGAAGGCATGGACACCAATGAGTAGATTCTCACAGTTGAGCAAGTAGGTAATCCTGTTAATGACCTGAAGAAAAGCATCAAGCTGGTAAAAGGGGAAAAGACTTACAGCCATTTCAGAATTAAAGCACATTCCCATCCTCTCAGCTATTGGGAATCAAGATCTAACACTTGTAGAAAAGTCTGCCCCATCCTTTACAATAATCTTCTTTTCTGCTCCTCACAATATACCACACTTTTGTTCTACAAAGCATTTGGTTGTAGAAAATGTTGGCTCCTTCCTGCCAGTTTCTCACTGTCTTTTCACAGTGGATGATTATATTATGGAGGTTATTTTGTTTGGTTCTTGATAAGCACATGATTTTATTGATTGGTAATTTCTTTATTATTTTATTCTTTACAGGAGGAATAATAAGCAAATTTAAAAAATCAAGAGTGAACAAAGAGAAAAAACAGTGGTTTCACAAAGCATTTATTATTATTTCAATCACTGTGGGTTATTACCTGAGTATAGGACAAGCTGTCCCACTGTTTTTTCAACTGTGGTACCCTCAGGGTGCCATGTCTAAACAATCAGCCTTTCAAGCTGCAGATCTGTGGAATCTAGAAAATATTTTCAGCTCTTTAGCAATGATATAAGCTATAGTTTTCATCTCTTTTTGTCTTTCTTGAAAAATTCTAAGTTATTTTAATTTGGGCTTTAGATGCATATAGCAAGAAATGAACTTGAAGGGAAGGGAGGTAAGGAAGAGATGCCTTTGCATAACTTGGTGAATTTTCAGAGAGAAAAAAGTCTAAATGAACAATATAACAATTAATGTTACAACCTCACTTTTGCAAGCCTTAAGATTTTGATACGCTATTAGCCTAATAAACAGGGAATAGTGAAAAGACTCAAGAAAACTATAGCAACCTTTAAAGAGGAAAGTAATCTACCTACCAAAAAAATCTCATAAAAATCCATACCAGAGAATACCAAATATTTTTCCACATAATTTACAGACATGACAACTTTTACCTATGGTTTGGAGAGACTAATAAATGTATTACAGAATGACAGAAGCTTATGGAATACAGTAAGTACTTTATTATACTAAAATGCCATTAAACACAGATCTTTGCTAATGCCCAGGGTGGGAACCAAAATGCCCATCCGACCCTGTCACTACCCTCCTTAAAGTGCACCCCTACCCCGTCTCTGACCTAGCCCGTCTCTGACCTACCCCGTCTCAGACCTAGCCCCTGCCTCCCTCTTCTCCATCTTCTTTTTATCTCCCTCTGCCACCAAAGTAAACTCTTTACTCAAACAGTGCTCTACTTGCCCTTCATCAAATTCCTCATGCCTTTTCATGCCCCTGCAGATTTTTTCTTATACCTCGAAATGATGTTTATTACATTATATTGAAGTTATGCATTTCTCTCTCCAACTAGATTTTGTCAAGAAATATTTCTAAATGAAAGAGAACATTTGCTAAGTCAAGGGGAAGCAAAACATCCCATCTTTGATATTCTATCTGGAATAACATAGTGTTTTTATGTTTAGAAGTACTTTATAGAATTGGTCGATATTTCTTACCCATGGCTCCTTAGGGAACACTGGAAATATTATCTGTTTTTGATGTGATTCTGAAAGGTTTCTATTACTCTGGAATGGCAGACAAAGAGGAGCAAACAAATGAGGGAAGGAAGATGGAAACTAGGCAGAAAGCAAGTAATCGGCAGGGTGAACTCCGTCAGCAAAACCTACTAAATGTTTACATTAAAGAACAAATATTTCAATCTCCCATTACCACTCTCTAAAAGGCTTTGTAGTTCATACCACTGTGTAAAAATTCGTGACCTGAAATCTAAAGCTGGAAAAGGAAGCATCACTGACATCCTAATACTCTTGCCATTCATGAAGGCCAGAAGCTAAAATGAGCCTAGAGGGAGAATGTAGACCAGATCTTCCCGTCCTTATGTATTTTACTGAAATAGACTTACCACTGGATTTGGCCAGGCAAAGCCTGTTCAGCCTGGAACTAACACTGGACCTACACTGCTTATTGCAATCAAACATTACAAAACTGATAGCAGGACACTGACAAAGGAAACGTTCCCATATCTTCTCAATCTTTTCTCTGACTTTTGCATGGAGGTATGTATATTGCTTTTCTATTGCAGCATAATAAATTATGACAACCTTCGAGGGCTAAACAATACACATTTATTATCTCATGGTTTCTATGATGCAGGAGTATGGGCGAGGATTTAACTCTGCTCAGGCTTTCATAGGAATGAACGCAATCGCTGTGTTGGCTTGGCTGATTCCTTGGAGTCCACCTGCTGTTCACAGCCATGGAGCCCTTTCCATAAGCAGTTTGTATCATAGCAGCTGACTTTTTCAAGGTCAGCGGGAGAGTCTCTCACTTCAGTCTCCTAAGACTAAATCTTTATAATATAATGCAATCAAGAGTATGGCATTTTTTTTATTAGCCTTAAGCCAGTCACAGATTCTTTCTACACTCAAGGGGGGAGGGGATTACAAAGAGTCCTGGACACCAGGGATCAGAAATTGTTGGAAATCATTCTAAGGTGTGTGGCAACAGTATATGTGTATTACAAATAATTAAAAAGATTGTATGTCCGTACTTAATAGAATTTGGTATGCTCCAATATCTTATTTTCCTTTTTTCTTTGCTAATTCTTTTTAACTTTTTATTGTTATTCTATTTCAGTTGTCCCATTTCCCCCCTTAGTCCTCCTCTGCCCAGCCTCCCTCCCCCTGCTCCCACGGTCAATCCCTACCCTGTCGTCCATGTCCATGACCATGGCGTTCTTTGCCATACATGTTCTTCGACTAGTCTCTTCCCATTCTGTTTGGCTGGATAGTTTATTTTTGTTCATTAGGTTCCTCTTATAGGTGAAATCATATGGTATTTGTTTTCCACTGCCTGACTTATTGTACTTAGCATATAGCTCTCCAGTTCCATGCATGCTGTAGCAAAAGGTAGGAGTTTGTTCTTTCATTCTGCTGTGTGGTATTCCATTGTGTAAATGCAGAATCTTATTTTGATCTACCAACATTTGTTTTTCACAACAATCTAATACATGCATGTAACTATTGCTATCTGTACTATTATAAAGATGAGGAAACTGAGGCAGAGAGTTCAAGGGACTTTCCAAAGCAGGTGGTCAGAGGGAGAATAGGGACGTGAATGAAGATCATCTGGTGGAAGAGTCCATCTTGATATTGCATTATACATCTCTCTGTGATAATAGCTTACTCTTTTAGAGTAGCCTCCAAGTACTTTACATACTTAAGCCTCTGGTATATAATTTTAGCATGCATCTAATTCATCTCCTTAATTTTCAGACAAGGTGAAAGGAACCATAAAGTGTATGCTTGAATATGATTGCTTTCCATGAAGTGGTAATAAATACTGTTTATTGAGTGGCCGTTTTGCTAAACAACCCATAAATATTATTTCATTTATTCTGTAACTGCTCTATAAGGTAGATGTTACCCCCGCACACACAGTTTGTGATGAGGATGCTGAAGTTAGCATCCTATTAAACAGCGTGGCCTTGCTTTCTCGGCCTGGTGCTCAAACCCAGTTCCCTTTGATTCAAAAGCCTGGGTTTATGAGGACCGTGGTCTGTGATTTGTAAGACACTGCCAAGTGCATCTTCTCTCTTTCATTTTCAGCAAGATGTGCTGACTTGTTGAATTTGTTTTGTTGTGGGGAGAAACTAACAATTTTATGACTTTTACCTTATCTGAAATTGAGGTTCTATTGTCTGACTTTCACAACTGAGCAGCCTCTGAGTGACCAAGAAAACAAAGGCAGGAATTTCATGTTGTAGCCGTCTGCAGCATGTTCTGCCAGAATTCCACAGAATTCACTGTAGCCTCACTGTCCTGCTTGCCAGCTTTGTGGTCAGACTTCCGAGTGTCATATTCACAGTGAGCAATCTGTGGGGTCAGGAAAAGCGGATTCTTGCCCCTTGGTGTGCGTTTCATCACATTAACATTCTGTGATTAAGAGAAATACCTGTAGACTCTGTAGAATATCCTTTCGAGTTATTTTATTCTTATTCTCTATTATTTAGGCTATATTGATAGAGTGGCTTCACAGAAATCTCTCCGAATCATGTCGCATGTCCTACTTTATGCCTAACCTTTTCCTTCTGAGTGCTTGTTACTGATTCCATTCAGAATTCCATGGAGGTAAACACTAATTTAATTAAGGTGTGGATAAGTTGGAGATTGGCATGATAGATTGTTAATAAAATGGAATTGAATCATATTAACTCAAAAGCTAGCTGATGTCTGCTTTCATTGATGCTGTTACTTATGTATTTGAATCATCTATAAGTTGGACAATTTTCATTTCTTTTGATTACACAGATGTTTAATAGAAATTGGGATTTTTGTTTTATTCTTTCCCAGCTAGACAGTAAATCCTGTCTGCCCTTGGAAAGAAGTACAATGTAGATCCAAATGAGCTGCCAAATTGATTTTTGTGTTTGTCCTGCTCTAGCCTTTACTGATTCTATAGCTCAAACTCCTAGTGGGGATTTTCTCTGCACATTGGTTCCTCATATCAGGCTAGCAGCCATTTATCACTGTGGAGAATCTTTGCAAGAGAGCTGTGGGTTAGCAATTACTCAGGAGAAGGTGGGAGCACTGAGAGGGTCTATTGAAATCTGTCTTTTGCTTTATAATTAAAAGCCAAAAGTCTTCTTTAATGGCTTCATTCTATTACATGTCGACTTTGATTTCTGTGAAAACATTGAAACCCCCGTTAGGGTGGGGGTAAGAAATACCACTTTAAGCTATAGTCAGCCATGTGCATTTTAGTGTAAAGTAACCCCGGACTCTTCAGAAAATGTTTTGGAAGTTAAAGAATATGCAGATGATATACGTTCAGATTTATGCCTGTGTGTGCATGTTTGTTTTCTTAGGTGTGAGTACGGGATGGGGTAAACCAGGTAGGGGTTACATACGGCACAAAGAGGGAGGAACTCCGAGCACAAACAGACTTTCTTAACAGTTTACTAGAACTTGACTTGGATGTGCTGGATTATAATATTGCTTCACTTCCCCTTTACTTGTCTGAGTTCTTTTCTGGTGCAGGGAGCATCTCTTTCAGATTTACTTTCTGGCCATTTATGACAATAAAAAAGCTGAAATTATATGGGAAGAGCCTTATAGTTCTTAATTCTTCAATCTCTATGTTTATTGAAAAAATCTTTTGAACAAGATATAGTTTTAATGACTGCACAGATATGTAAGACTCTGTTCCTGTTCTGATTTAGTACTTGACATTTATAAATAATAATTTCTAAAGATAGAGGACCCATAAAAGAAAGACAGAGATTAGGTTCTATGTTAGTATACAGAAGTGAGAGATGTTTTGGGTGGTGTGGTCAGGGGATAGGCATATTAATAAGGAAACTTATTTGAAGATACATTTAAAATCCATATTATAAATGTTTAAAACTTATCCCTTTCCTCAGAACTAGTTTACCTTTTGTTTAGACACAATACTGAAAATGACATAATTATCTAGTATCTTATTCTTTGAAGCGTTTCCAAGAACTAGCAGCAGGAATATCACCTGGGTGCTAGTTAGAAACACAGAATTTTAGTTCCTATTCCAGAACTACTGAATCAAAATCAGCATTTTCACAAGACCCAGGGTGGATTGTAGCATTTTAACATTTGACAACCTTTTGTCTAATACCCCACTGCAAGGTAACTTCCCTGAGCGTTGGCACATTGAGAACATCCTGCTTGATTGGTAGGAGATGATGGAAGCAGGTAGCCCAACACCAGTAAGTGTACTAAAAGAAGGTAACATCATGCCATTGAGAAAGGCCAGGGAAAATGTATGAATAGCTGACTCAACATTTAAAAACTAAAAAGGCAGTGAGGCCACTGCATGTGTAGACAAGAAGCTCCACATACTACAAACATCCCTAAGCTTCTCCCTGTCTCATTGCACCATGGAATAATTACCATTCACAATAATAAAACTATGTCATTAGTTTTTTTTAAGTTTAAATTATGTTCAGCATCCTTTCATTAAAAAGTCAAGAAAGTGAACACTGTGTTTTTTACAATGGTTTTTAGCAAAATTTGGTTCATTTTATTTAGTTACTTAAAGAAGTATGCATTGATTCACATGCACTTCAGGTATCAAAAAAACGGATGTTCCAAAAAAGTGTTTTTGGAAAATGCTTGCTGTATTTATTAAAAAGGCAACCAAGTACATATTATGGGGCATATACATTTTGGAGAGAATCTTTACACATATTTTATCATTTAAAAAGTGTGTGTGAAAATTACCCACGGTGGCAGTCTTCCTTCTTGTCACACAGCTTCAGGGGTCACTGATCACATAACAGCGGGCCTAGTGGGGAGGCCCCGTTTAGAGAATATGCCATGGGAAAGTGGTTCCCGGGAGCTTTCAGCCCTGGCCTGGAGAGGGCCACGCCATTGTCTTTTGTGTGTGTGTGGGGCCACCGAAGGTTTAAATCCTGCCCTGCCTTCACTCCTCTGGTTGATCTAGTGGTTTGCACTTCAGGAGGCTGCAGTGCCCTATTGCCCCAGAAATTTCTGCTTCCTGGCCAAACATCATGGCATTTCTGCTGATAGAGCACACCCCACTTGTGCTGACCAGGCTGTATTTTTGCAAAAGCAATGCAGCAAGAAAATGCCTGAAACAGTGGTCATCTGGGCCAACCCAGGACTGGATAGAGGTGAAGGTTGTCCTCACATTAAGCCTCCTTTACTGGTTCCCTTACTATGTGACATCTCCATTGTACCCCAGCCACCAGCTTCCTCGGGTTCCAGGGCACACAATGTCTGCAGGTTCTCCCCGGGCTACAGAGATGATCCCTAGCAGCCCACCGTGAGAAAGGGATAGGCCACATATGTGTGGGTACTTTGGGGAGATTTACAAATTACATACCTAGTATAGTAACTCTGTCATTATGTAGTGCTTTGGGAAAGTACACAACTTTGCACAGAGAGGAGATAGTGAGCTTCTCAAAGGCAAGGACTCTGTTAGGTAAAAGGTAAATAAAGAACCCTGCCTTGTAGTGATTGGTACTCAGAAATACTTGTGGAGTTGAAGGATTAATGTCTCATTAGGACATTTCAGAAACCAAGGAACTTATGGGTAAAGTATTTTTCTTTAGAAAAAATATTTTATCTTCATCCCTGATTTCTTTAGAAAAAATATTTTTCCTGATTTTCTTTAGAATAAAATATTTTATCTTTATCCCTGATTTCATTCTGTGGTAGGTTGTCTTGTACTTAGTTTTGGATCATCACAAGCTACTCTAAAGGATGACATTTTTTGTTAATAAAATTACTATAAAATCATTTCTTCCAATAACCTATGCCAAAATATCATGATTAAATTAACAATTCTACCCTGGCTGGTGTAGCTCAGTGGATTGAGCACCAGCCTGCAAACCAAAGGGTCGCTGGTTTAATTCCCAGTCAAGGCACATGCCTGGGTTGAAGGCCAGGTCTCCAGTGGGGGCGCATGAGAGGCAACCACACATTGATGTTTCTCTCCCTTTCTTTCTTCATCCCTTCCCCTCTGTCTAAAAATAAATAAATAAAATTCCTAAAAAAAAAGTTAATACATACATACAAAGATAGATAGATAGATAGATAGATAGATAGATAGATAGATAATTCCCTTCTCATGAATTTATATCACTAAAATTTTCTCAATGGTCAACAGCCACACTTTACTGAATCCATTTTATGAGACATTGTAATACATCTTAGTAATTGTTTCTGAGAAGTATACACCTTTAAGAGGAAGGCATGGATTTCTGTGTCTCACTGTCCACTCACAGTGTTGACCCCCTGACATTCAGATATACTGTGTTCACAAAGAATTCAGCACCTTGCTCTCAAATCTTTTCTTCCTTGTGAATTTTCTTTATCTTGTTAATAAAACTTTTATCCTCTTGATAACTCAGAGGAGATAAGTAAACACACTGAAAAATAAAAATACAATATAAATCTTGTAATCAAAGAATCAGTAACAGTTGTAGGGCCACAAAGAAGGGTTAGACAAACCATTATTGATCCTGCAACGTGGTACACTCAAATTATTAGTTTCCCAATGCTGCTGTGACAAACTACTTACAAACACAGTGGCTTAAAACAACACAAATTAATTATCTTAAATTTCTGGAGGTCAAAAGTCTAAAATAAAATAAAATAAAATCAGCAGGGCTGATTGCTTTTGTAAGGCTCCAGGGGAGAATCAGGTCCTCTGCCTTGTCCAGTTTCTAGAAGCTGCCTGCATTCCTTGGCTTCTGACCTTTCCTTGTATCACTCTGACCTCTGCTTCCCTCATCGCATCTTTAACTTTCTCTCTCACCTATAAGGACCCTTGTGATTACATTGAACCCAGCTGAGTAATATAGCATAATTCAAGATTCTGTACTTAATCACAATATGCAAAGTCTATGTTGCCTTATATGGCAACATTCACAAACCCCAGGGATTAGGGGTGCAGACAGCTTTAGCTGCCCAGTGTTTAGTTTACCACATACTATAAATCCCCAGTCTGTCTTCCCAGTTACTATTTTACCCTCTATTCAGGTGAACAGAATGATTCATTGCTCTACTGTGCTTTCTTTTTTCATGTCCTTGCTCATGCTGTCTCTTTTAAGGGAAACATCCTTTTACTATGGATACCATCCATGTCCAAAGATTTCTCATTTCTCTAGGCAAAGTGAATTATATTTACTTTTAAAATTGTTCCCTAATTCTTCCATATAAAATGCAATTTCTCCCAACTCTGGATACCTGTAATACTTAGCTCTACTTTTTGTGACTCATACACAAATGATTTTAGCTTAAGGTTGAAAATAATGGCTCCTCTTCTTATAGATGGTGAGGTCCTCGCAGGCATGTTTGGCATCTAATTTATGCTTGTACCTCGTGCTCACCCCACCCCTCTCCCAGCTCCCTGCATACATCATTGCCCACCGGCTTCTTAGTAAATATTTTTTGACAGGATTAATGAATTCCTAGAAACCATCCCATTATTTTCACAGATTGAGAAAAGCCTGGGGGCATGGTGCTATCTATATTTGAAATATAGGTTGTTTTCTTCCCTTTATTTCAGGTACTATCTTGATTGTTAAAAAATAATGTGAGAAGTAGCAGGCTTTCCCACTTTTTTATATGATTGCATTTAAAAAGCTTTTATTTTCTCTCAGATGACACTCAGGATTCAGAAAAGGGGAAACAAAATTTCAACACTCCTATAATTACAAATGGCAGTGTTATTAAAATGAATGAATTCAACTGTTAAAGAGTTAAGAAAGGATTTTTATAAGCATTCATTTCACTTAGTTATTCCTGCATATCTAATTGGCAGAAATTACCGGTTAACTTTCTCCCATCATTCTCCTCTACTGAGATCTTAAAAAATGAGTTTCTTGTCTTGACTTTTCAGGTTTGACAGTTGTTCCCACCCTCTTCAGTCACCACAAGAAACGTGTATCCTTAGCTATAAGAAATCCAAAGGTGCGAAGGAGATTGGAAAGAATGATCATTTTCTCTCCTGCCCCCAGGTGCTGTCACGTTACCCAGGAGTGTTTCAGTCATTCTTTTGAGTTGGATGAAATTATGAGAACTACACCTAAATATGTCAATACTTCATTCTCCTGCAGCATTGTGTGTGAGGCACCGCTATGACAGAATCCTGTTTTTTACCCTTCAGTGATTTTTCCCATGGTGCTGTGAGCAGAGTGAAAGGAACCTGCTCCTGTTTATTAACTTCTAGAAATCCACTCTCACCTTTTGCTTTTCACAAAGTAGAGGACTTTGTGGTGAGTCCTCATCATCCAATAATTGTTTTGAATGAGAGTAAATGAGCATGACTAATACAGGCAGTCATTTTAATGGCTGTGAGGTTGCCTCTGGGTCTTAGGGTGACCGAGTCTGTCTTCGCTTCCTTGAAGTAGTTCCCTCTTAGCTGTGATGATTTTACGTGGCCTGAGGTAGCCATAAGTAGGTCATGATTATGTGATCTCTGCATTATTTGTATTTTTTCCCACAACTCTCACCAGTATAGTTTAAGTATACTCTAATCTTGAAGGGTCTAAGTGTTTTGAGTGGGGTAAATCTTTTTTGGACAAGCTGGTATTGTACTAAATGCTATGTTCCACATTATCTGGGGACTGAAGCTACTCATCTAGTTCTTAATAAGGACATTCCCAAAGCAAATCTCTTACACAGGCCATTTTTATATTTTCATTGGTTATAGTGCTTCTGACATATCAACAGACAAAGAAAGAAATAAACCTCCCATTTATACTCCAGACCAGATTCTGCCTACACACAAGAAAATTTTGAACTGTTGGCTTACACAGAGAGAAAGCATGCTAAAGAGGCCCCGCCTCCTCTGCCGGAGTTATCATCACACTGGAAAAAGTCTGGCTCCAGCTGTGCGCCTCCGTAGGCATTAATGAGGAGTGCCCCCATACCACGCTTCACGCCTGCCTCCTGAGGGACACCCCGTGTGAGAGGAATGGAAGGAGCCTCAGTGTGATTCTGGAGAAGCAGTTTTTATTGCCCATATTTAATTACCCAGCTGCTATATTATTCCTGAGGATACCTCTCTCTGGGTGCAGGGTAGGAAATTAGATAAGGCCATTTGATGGGATGTGACTTTCACAGGTTGACAGGAGGCAGCAAATGTCACTGCCAATTATTATAAGCCCCCCTTCAAGATAAGCAAATGTACCATACACTGGAGTTAAGGATATAAAATTAGACACCCTATCAGAGGTCTGGGGCAACACAATTCAGAATCTTTGGGATTTTTATCTGCTACGATAAGTAATACCTATTATTTTTTAAAGTTTATTTTAAAAATTTTTTCTCCAGATCTATGTTTTTCTGCCTCTATTTACTAGGCAGGTTGAGCACATTTACTTAGTACTCATTTATGACCATACTACTTTGATTGAGTTGTCCTGTGGATTGTTCTGTCCAGACCTGGGTTATTTTGCAATTTGTTACCACTGAGTTACCTACAAATCAAATAGAGAGAATTAGGCAACTAACCTCAACTGCAAGTTAATAAGTGTGGACAGTTTTGAAGCTTCCTGCTTGTGCCAACATTCACCACAACATAGGTCTGTTACTTCAATATCCAGTGCCCTCTGTAAATCAGGAATTAGGGATGATAGAAAGACTAACATTATCACTGACATTAAGAACCCAGTGACTAGTAAAATCATCTTCCATTCATTCCTCCTTGCTCCTCACCTCCCAAATTAACCCATTAGTAAGTCCCACAAACCAACTTCGAAAAGGTCCCCTCTGCATATCTCCCCTACCGCCACCCTAGGGCAAGCCACTATTGCCTCTTGTCTAGACTGCAAAACCTCCTAACTTGCATCTCAGCTTCTCATCTCTGGAACCACCATTACAATTCTCTGTTGACCACATAGAATCATCTTGTAAATGTGAAAATACAACAATGTCGTTATTCTGCTATCAAGACCTCCACTGATTCTCCATTACTCTTAGAATAAAGTCTCAATCCCATACCTCTGCTATCTGGCTCTCTCTCTCCTGTCTCCTCTCTTTCTCATTGACTGTTCTCAGGTCACACTATCTTTTCTTTTGCCCCTCAGATGTGTCAGGTTCTTTCCAAACTTAGGGGCTTGACTTAGTTTTTTTTTTTTTTTTCTGGAACATGTAGAGTGCCTCCCAGCCCCAGGGAGTCACATATTAGCTTCATCTGATTGCTTTAGTCCATGTGCCTTTCCATGCACACACAATATAAAGGGTTCTCTTTGATCATTTTCTATTTCTTTATGTAATATTTGGTTCAGTGGATGGTTGGGAAGAGAAGAACAGCCCCTGACATTCGGGAACTGGTCTAATTCATACAGTGAGGCAGAAATCTGGCCTGGAGCTTACAGGTAGACCATGTCATTCACCTATTGGATAGAAATAATCTCATAGAATACCAACACGAGACAAGGTCACTCTGAGACAACAATCAACTGTAGGCCACATCATTGTTTTGTTTAAAAAATGGATACAGTCAAGGTTACTGTGAAACCCACAGAATGTCAAACCATCCCTTGGTTAAAATGAATGACTACCACTTATCTACTGATCTTAGCTTTATCCTCACTTTGGTTTGCTCTTGCTATAGATAGATTCATTTCGATGCCCAATCAGTCACAGAATTGCCTCCGTTTCCTGAGAGCACGCAATTCAGAACAAAGCTCTTCTTCCTTAGACTATGCCCCAAATCACCTAATGTAAGCCCAAACATTTTAATGTATTTTCTAACACCCTGTCATTGAAACACTTACAGACCCCCATGGTGTGTGTTTCTTCTTGGTACAACCATTAATAAACTGAACTCATTTGATTGAAGGCATGTTTCTAGTGGTCTTGGGCTAGAGGGTATTAATAATGGTATGGTGTTTGGCTGTTGGTTTTTCTACTTTTTCTAACTAGTAGATGGACTCCATTAGAGCAGGGCCTTGCTGTCTTGTGGATACTCTCCAGTATCCACAGAGTCTTAGGTAGGTTTGCCGTTTAGTAGACCCAACACATATTTGTTGAATGACTTATTTGATCTTTTTAATATGGAGATTTAATAAGCCTTAGAGCAGTGATTTTCACATACAAATCTTTAGCCCAAAGACCTCCAAGGTTCCACTTGATGGATTGCAACCTGAACCAGAAATGTATGTCCTCTATTTGCTTTTATAGGCAAATGGCATACAAGCCATTGGAATTGGATTTTCACAATACAATTAAGGGATACTTACCAGCTTATTAAGAATTAAACAATCTTATCATTCATAAGCTAAAAATAGCATGCAATTATAGTTATTCAAAATGCAAACTGGATAATAGAGAGTCTGGCTTCCATATTCTACAGACAATGTCTCAGAGCTCCCATCCCACATGCACATACGTGACTGACTTCTCTGTTAGGTGCAGTTTTCAGTTCCTAACAGTTTTGCTTTTTAAATTAATTTCTTATAAGTTTAGTTTTAATATTTACACGTTAGTTTATTTGGTTTTCTTGGTTATCTGTTGTAATGGCACATAATTGCATTAATTCACATTTGTCCATTTTTAGAATTTCAGACATGTATGTTTACAGTTCAAATATTGAACATTCATAAATCTCCCCCATCCCCTGCTTCTTCAATTTACTTGCATAGTGACACTTCAGTCCATTATAAGTATTCACGGGTAGGATAAGCAGGCTTTGGGGCTCCCTTTCTACATTAGCTGGGTCAAGAGCAAAATTGGGTTAGGATTAAATACCTAAGATAACTAAGCTATTACTGAGCCACTAAGTCTGAAGACCTCATGCTTTGTGATTCAGCCTTGACTGTAAATAATGTGGACCTCCACGAGAAGTAAAGATAACTTGCATATTGGCTGTCCAAAGAACAAGTCTCAGATGAGTGACCTCTCTTTTTATTTCCCAGTCTAGCAGCTGTCTTGTTTATCTCCCCAGCTTTTAGCAGGGAAGAGACTTTTTCTTTTCTGTAGACACTGTTTTTATGACAGAGTAGTCAAAACAGTTATCTGATTACCAAGGTAATGGCAGGCACCAAGTCTTTCTCTGTGGGTTTCCCCAGATTTGGAGATAATAGGACCATTTTGAAAGAGTCAAAGAAATTATTTATTATGAGATAAAGCCTTTAATTTAGTAAAACTGCTTTATTCTTTAATGTATATTTTGCCAACCATGCCACTCTGCAACAATTCAGCAGGGATGAACGTGTAACTGCTTCATTTCTGAGTTACCATGTGGGTGTCTCTCAGAGGATCGGATTTTGCAGGAGAACAAATACAAATAACAATGATATTTGTTCCTTTTTTTCATCTATAGAGATGTGAAACTCTAGCTTTTAATCAACTCAAATTGACATTTCTTTCCATGTTATTACTTTTCATTGTTTCATAATTGTGAAACTACAGCTAAATGCACAACATTGATTAGACCTTAAAATGTTTTCTTCTTTATGTGTCAGAGCATTTTAAATGAAAAAAAAAGATAATAATAACTCCCCTAGAATTCTGGTTTCTCATTTCATATTTCTCTTACAAAGGTCACAGGTGCTGCCTAGGAAAACTACTTTGTTTCATCTGGAATAAATTCAGATATAGCTTCTGTATTCAGATTTAGCTTCTCATTCTATTTAAGTAAAATGTTGATATACTTTGACAAACGGTGAAAGTGCTACAATAGGACATGGTCTTAAGATAATTAAGGGGACTATAAGACATCATGAGTTTCAGTGGATCAATTAATCACCTATTACATGTTGGTGCTATAACACAGGGGTGGGCAAAAGTAGGTGAACAGTTGTGAGTAAGTGAAAACAGAATTTGTTCATTATTATTATTTATTTATTATATTATTTGTATTGTTTGTCTTCTTTTGTTATTATTAGTATTCTGCATTCTTTTATCTTTTGGGTGGCAGTGGCTGGTAATTAACCTACCTTTGCCCACCCCTGTATGGTCCCATGCAGGTCTATCATGTGCTATAAATGATATTGCAGATTTAGGAGGCACAGTTCTTCCATCAGAAAGCTTTCACGTAGGGAACCAAGAACAGCACAGAGATGTAAATTAGACAGCAAGAAATAATAATGAATGTGGTCTCTGAGTACTATACAAATTTAGAGCAGTGGTTCTCAAATTGTGGTCCAGGGAACCTTTGGGCAGGGGGTGGGAGATGTCTGTAAGGTCAAAAATATTTTAATAGTAATAATATCAAGGTTGTATTTGCCTTTTTATTCTAAATTTTAAAATGGGAGTACAGTGCAGTTTTTCAGAGAGTAAATGATATGTGATTTTCAACAGATTAAATGCAGAAACAGATATTAGCACCCAGATGTCTTCTATTGAATCAGATATGTAGAAGATTTGCTAAAATGTAAAACAATGCCATGCTCTTCAAAAAAAATGTTTGTTAACAAAAAGTTATTTGAAAGACATGTTATTTATGTTAACATGTAATGAACATGTTACGAGTTAATAGATATTTAACTTTTAGTTTTTAATAGAGTAACTACCCATACATGTAATCTATATACAAATGGGAGGTCTGTGGAGGCATCAAAATGTTTTAATAGTGAAAAGGGTCCCTGAGATTTGTTGTTTTAGAAAAATGTTAGATTGCTTATGATACATATGTGTATCCTGTGTCTTCTGAGGTTCTAGAGAATTCATCCCTTCATTTAGATCTCAGTAATATTTTACTAAGTAAACATCTTTTCAAACTGTCCACAATTCGTGATACTAGATCTTTTTATTCTTCCATGGTAGTGGTCTCTGGAACACAATGCATTTTTTTCCCAGAACAACTGGGCTTTTGATTTTTCCACACATCAAACACATTCCTTGGCACATTCCATGAGGTGATTCCATATGATAATTTGTTACATATCAGTATGCCCCAGTCAGATGTGAAGTATGTTTTCAGTAATCTATTGACAATAATGGTTTAACTTTCAGGATGAATGATGAAGGGGTTTTTTGTTATTGTTTTAAATAATAAGCAGCGTACATTTAAAATGGTCCGTGATAACATCACCCTCAGTCACTTGCATTCCTATGCTTTCTTAGGTGAAATAGAAAGGATGGGTGGTGGCCAGCTTGCTGAGAATGTGCCTGAAAGTGTGTCATGCTTGTAAATGACATTTATCATCTTCGTCAGAGTGGAAATGAAGTTGAAAATCTCTAAGCAATTAATGCAGCACTTAGGAAAGTGACTAAACTCAGTGCACACTAATGACTTCATTGTTTTGGATTAGTTGAACTGGAGTTCGCATACAAATGACAACTGAAATACAGTCTAACATTTTCCAAAGAGTACTGTCAAATTCTAGTGCATAGCAAAATAAAATATACCATCTCTCCCAGGCTTTGCATGAATGTATACATAATTTAAAAAAATCTAAAAACAGTACTTAACCTTTGGCCTTCATTAAATATAGAACAACAATTGCTCCCATTATGAATGAGCCATGTCAAAAATAAATTATGCAGAATCGTAGAATCGAAATAGTCTATGCAGTACCTAGCAGCAGCTTCTTCATGTTAATAGTTCATAATTGCTACTATTTACTGACCGTTGAATATATGCTCAGTTTTCTTACCAAGTGTTATCTTCTTTATCTTATTTACATTATTTTATTTTTATTGTCTTATTTCTTATTTATATCTTATGGGAAATTTCAACAGGTATGTATTGCTATTATTCTCATTTTCTTGATGAAGAAGCCATTTAGAGAAGTTGAGCTAATTAACTGCTCTAAGCCACAAGCTTAGGTCTTGAAGCCAGATTTGTCTGATTTCACTGCTGTGTTCTAACCACCGAGTTACTCTTTCCCCGTCTTCACATATTACATGCATTTGATTGGCAGAAGTGATTCAACCTTTATTTCACACACAAAGGTGTTAATCTCCCTAAGCTTAGGGAGATTAAATGGTTTGCACAGAGTCACAAAACAAGAGACAAAATTAATATCCCTTCACACTGTTCCTTAGGTGAACATCTGGAAGTCAGTACAGGGTATGAGTGTAGAAATTAGTTTTTGTCCCTGAACTTTCAGAATGTTTACTGTGTCATATAACTTCTGTGGCATTTATAATGTACTGTGTGTGTGTGAGAGAGAGAATGAGAGAGAGAGAGAGAGGGTTGTTCTTGGAGAAGGAGTCTGTGTATTTCCCACAGTTCTCTGTACCAAGTTAGGCTGTGATATGTATAATTGGGTAATTGATTAAAGGACTGAGTAAATGGCCACTATGATACTTACCTGAGTGTAAGCTCCAGAAACTACCTGGAGCCACCAGGGAGGAGGGAAAGCAGCCCTGTTTCATTTGCCACTGATTTCAACGAGTCTTCTGATATTATTTATTTTTCATATTGAATTATTCTTAAGCATACCTTTGGAAAAAATGTTTCTGTTGCCAGCAAAGTTTTAGTTTCATCATTTGTTTTTAAATTACCAATGTAGTTTATACTGTTTAAAAGCTCACTTTCCCAATTTGGTTAATAAAGTAACAAAATTCAGTAGGGTCTAGTGATTTTATTAGAATGAGAGCGAAAATGTGACTCAGAAGCATGAGTAATGGCCCAGGGTTTTCCACTCACTAGCCAGGTCTCAGTGCTTTAGATTCCTTATCTTTTAAATGTTAGTGATGATGTATCTGCTTTACCTCTTTTTCTTACAGTGTTTGATGAGGATAAAATGAGAGCATGTATGTTGAAATGTGTCAAAATGCATAAAGCGACATATAACTTAAGAATAATGATTTGTTACGTTACTATGATGTTAAATAATTCATCATCGATGATTATTTCTTATTCTTACTCTAGAGTGTGCTATGTACATGCCATAGTCTCCACAGGTAGTTTCCAATCCTGCTCACTAGTCTTAAAAAGTGCTGCTTTTTGAAGTAGAAAGAAACATTTTCTGAGCTTGTGTACCCAAAAGCCATTATCTAAAGGATTCAGAGAGTTGAGTCACAGCATGTCATAGAACTGGGACTGAAAGAGTTGAAAGTAGATCAGTAAAAATGTGAAAAAATATAGACCTACAAAATATATAAATATTACAAAACAGACCTACAAAAATACAAATGTCCCTAGGACTAGTAGCCTATAAAAGAATTGGTGAAAGGGGGCATTTTTACCCAGAGACACATCAGGAATCTCATTTGTGTATCATATTGACTCATTCATTCATTCTTTTCTGTTTACTTAACAAGCATTTATCGAATGTCTAATGTACACCAGGCCCTGTGCTTGGGGGTGAGTTCCCAACGATGACGAGGGCAGAGGCTACACTTTGGAGTTGCTGACAATCTAGGAAGTAGAAAAGGAAATATACAGACAACAACAACAAACAGGACTCTTTGATAAGTGCTAAAAATGGTGTTATTACAGAGTACTAAGGAACACAGTGGAAATAACCGCTAACCCTGCCTGTGGGCTTTGTGAAGCCTGCAAGAAAGAGTAGCATTTGAGCTTGCTATAAAACAATGTGTGGGAGTATACCACAATTTATTTTTAAATGACAAAATGGTATCTCCGGAGAGGAAAGACAACACGTTCACACCACCGAAGATACAGTAGTACATGGCATGCAGGAGACCATATGAAAATCAGAGCAAGTCTTCTGAAAAGTACTTTGGCAGATTGTTTCAAGATCTGTAAAAACACTTATTTCTTTAGACCAGTAATCTTACTTATAGAACTTTAGACTTTGAAAAAGATACAAAGGAAGAAAAGCGTTATTTGCAATAGCAGAAATAAAAAAATAGAGATGGATCTATTATCCAAAAAAATACAAAATACTTATGTAAATTATAATATGCTAGTTTGACCATTGTGTTGCTATTAGAATAATAATAATAATGATATTTTAAGTGAAGATAGAAAATGTATATACCATCATATTTAATTATAAAGCAGAATAAAACTGTATCCTGATTATTATATCTATTTCAAATGATGTGTGTATACAGATAAGAGATGGAAAAGAATATGAAATTAAAATTAAAACACTAACAGCATCACAGAAATAAAACATTTTGTAAAGGTGGTGGGATTGTGATTGAATTTTTAAAAGATATTTTAATTTTATTTACTTATTTTCAGAGACAGGGGAAGAGAGGGAGAGAAACATCAATGTATGGTTGCCTCTCATGTGCCCCCTGTTGGGGACCTGGCCCACAACCCAGGCATGTGCCCTGATTGGGAATCGAGCCAGCAACACTTTGGTTCGCAGGCCAGCACTCAATCCCCTGAGCCACACTAGCCAGGGCACCATTGAATATTTTTAATAGATTAACTTTTTGGTGGTCATATTATTTACTAATTTAACTAATGTTTATCAACCATTTTATATGTGCTAGAAGCATGGCTGGTCCACCAGTTGAAAAGAAAAAAGAGCTTATTATTTACATAATAATTTTTCAAATGTTAAAGAAGCACTTTTACATCTCCATGCCTTGCTAAAATAATTAACTCTGCCCTCTTTCAAGAACCAACTTGAATGCAATCGGTTCCAGGAAGTCTTTTCAGAATCTATGCATCCCAGTATTTCTAATCTCTCTCTACATTTTCCAAATGTCTGTCTCCCCCGATGAAAGGCATTGTGATTGGGGAGCTGAGTGGGATCACCCAGCATGCCCTAGGCTGGCACCACAGTGGGCAGTGGGCGGAGGCAGGAGCAGGACACACACACAGTGTCTTTCTCACAGAAAAGTCCAAAACAACCTGCAGCAGCATCACCTGGACCACAGGTTAAGCATTCAGGTTTTCACCCTCATCCCTAGAAAGTATAATTAAGTAGATCAGAGTGGCACCAGAAAATTTGTGTTTTTAACCAGCACTCAAAGTCCTAGGCACCTGAAATTTGGAAAACAATTGCTATAAAATATTAAGCCAACCTGAAATAAGGGCTTGTGCCTCCTGCAGTTTTTTTCGTGGGACATTATATGAATGACCAGTGGAGAACCAGCTTTCCTATAGTGTCATATTTAGTCCAGGATAAGCTTTGTTACCAGCATAGGTCTCACAATTTTGTTAATGGAAAAGATTCACTCCCAATAAGTGAAATCTGGATTCCCTCTGTGCATGTGCTTGTATGCACTCATAGGATTGTAGTGTCATGTGTAACTTACTGAGTAGATATCTTTTCTAAGCTGTTTTTGTTGCTGAAAATATTGTGTGGTCCATTATTGGTGAGTGGGTGGGCAGAGCAGGAAGGAAGGAGACGCACAATCAGTTATGTTGAAAGCCTGTATGCACTGAAACTCTAAATTTCCTTGCAAGGTCTATTACTGCACTTCAACTACATAAAGATTTTGTGTTCTTTCTCTTCTCTTTTTCTTTTCTTCTTGTCTTCCTTCCTTTCTTTCTTCCCTGACTTCTGACACATTTGATCAGGGACTTTGGCTTTTTGAATAATGCTTTTCATCAATCAGCCACCAGAACTGTTTGGTCACAAATGTCTGTTTGGTATAAGGCATTGTCCACTCACAACATCCTGAGAGAATCAGTTCTTTATTAACTTTGTCCCAAAAGTCTAGAGTTTGGATCACAGGCAACAATGGATCAACCTTCTGTGAAAATAAATGTATAGAAATGCCAAAAAATCTCAGAAAATTATTAAAATGACTCAAGGACTGGCAGTATGAATCCTAAAGAGATTAGTCTGAAAAGAACATGTTTCAACACCATTACCCTTTGACCTTAAGCTGGCCAATATAGAAGCCAGCTGGGAGAAAAACAATGCCCAGAGGGTTTCTGTCAAGTGCACTCTCATTTCATCTTCCTGAGTCATTGTGTATGAAATAGACTTGGATTTCTTCTAGGTGGATTGATTGTCCTAGACAATCAGGGAAGCTGTGATGTGATTTCAGTGGGTTCTGAGCTCATAAGGGAAAACTTACCTTCCCTAGAGATCCAGAGGGCCACCCTAAGAAAACCTCTCTCACAAATGAATTGTTAGGATACGTGAAAGGACTCTGTCTGGATGTCTGCACATTTGTGGTTTCTAATCACAGCAGTGAGGGGACCAATTCAGCCAAGTGCCATAACTGTCTGTGGCTATAAAAGGGTCATTCTATTCTTTTAAATGCTACTAAATACACATTTCTTCTATGCACATTAATCTCTCTGGCTCAAAAAGTATGTTCAACTATAATACTCTTTACGTTGTAAAATCCAATTTGGGAAACTATCCCTTAAAGGATAGCTCCAAAGCACCTGCATTTCTCTATTTTGCTATGGTACTGCTCTCTGTTTCAATTTTTCTTGAACACTACTCGTGCCACTTTTTTAATTTTATTCCCTTAAAAAGAAAAAGCTTCCCATTTTCATTCATTAGAAATCCTACTGCCACAGCTTTTCCTGAAAAAGAATTCTGAATTTGAATCTCCAAGTTGATCCTGAGGTTCTTAAATTATGGAGATGGGGTGCTTATTACCAATGCAGACTTTGGGGATCCCTCTACGTCAGAGAACCAGCCTGTAGAGAAGGGCCTGGAAATCTGCATGTTTAACATGTTCCTTCTTCATTCTTACACATACTTCTTTGAGAACAACTATTCTAGAGAATTAGGAATAGTTCTAATTTGGAAACAATATTTGATATGTAGTCAATAGACTTGCAGTTGCTAGTTTCATGGATATAGATGTTATTCAATCCCTTCTACTCTCAATTTCTGTTACTTTTAACATTATTATTATAAATTTTAGAGTACAAAGGTACTGAAAAGATTGAGATTTTGTTTGTTTTTACTTTTTAAAAAAGGATATGCACCTAGAGAAATAATTAGTGTATAGAACAAAACAATCAAGACTAGAGTAGCAGAAAAAAAATAAGATTTAAAATAAGTGAAATGTTACTCATTTAGACACTAATTCACTTCTTACCTCAAATGTGCATTTGCAAATATTTAATTAGTAATTAAATGGAATATAATGTTACTTCCTACCTGCAAACTAGGGCTGTCATTGTAGGGGATAAAATGCAAAAATAATAAACATTTAAAACTAAGATAATTCACTATGTCTTCTATTTTTCCCTTCCCTTAATACTGAAAATTGCCCCAACTGTTTCTCTCTCTTATCTTCCCTCACAGCTAGAATTTACTTCCTGACACATGTCTTTTATTGTAAAACACCCATGCATCCTTCTCATTCACGAAGACTGTGGTGCAAATACCAACAGGATAATTTGCATTTAAAAATGTCTTCATGGGGCACTAATGTTCTTCCTCAAAAAAAGAGACTCAAAACTTCTTTTGTATTTCATATCCTATAAGTATCCATTAGATATCATACTCTTTCTGGAAGAGCAAAAGCCTCCATCCAGTGCCTTACTCTGGTATCAGTGGGGGGAGGAGGAGGCTTCAGAGCTTATTGTTGTCTTTTATTTGACATCAACTCCCCCGCCCCCCCCCCGCACAATTCTTACTCTGTTTGATAATGACGACAATTTTGAAAGCATCTTAAAACTTGCCGATATCATGTTCACCCACTGACTAACATGGCAACGAATCTCACTGTCACTTACTTTAAGCCAAGTTATTTAACCTCTCTGCATCAGAATCCTTCATCTGTAAAATGAAGGAGTTGAACTATGAGTTTTAAAACCTTATGGGTTTGCAAAAGTCTACCTAGTTTTAAGAGAATTATGACATGCAATGTCCTCCCACACCTCAGAGAATGCGATGGTGTCTGTGGATCTGTGGCTCTTTTTTCTGATCTTTCTCCTTTCTCCTTCTCTGCCCCCCCCCCACCTTCCACTCACACTCAGCTGCTTTTCTGCAATATTTTCCTGTCAAAACAAGCATTAATTTGGCTGGAAGCTGCTCCATTGTCCTAGCGTTCCCAGTGGCTGTGTGCCTTAGCTCTGCTGCACTGACCCTGAAGGCCACGAGTTTGGTGAAGTGTGGAAATTGGCATGACAGCAGTCACAGAGGGAACGTACCTGAAGCTGGTCCCAAGAACTCTCTTCCCAGAAACCTTATCTATGGACAGAGAGACTGGGTGAGGGCCTGGACCTGAGAATGGCAGCAGAGTTTCTAGGGTGATACGGTCGCACTCTGCCACCTCAGCAAGCTGTGCTGAGGGATGGCCTGAAATAGGATTTGTTCACTTCCTGTTTACAGCCCATCTTTGTGAACTATCACGTAGCCTAAGACCACAGGTAGCCTAAGAAGTATCATTTGAGCCCAGGCCAGGTTGTTCCATGGGTTGGAGTGTTGTCCCATAAACCAAATCCTGTGGGCTCGATTCCTGGTCAGGGCACATACCTACATCGTGGGATAAATTCCCCATCAAGGCACATATGGGTGGCAATGGATTGATGTTTCTCTCTTTCCCTTCCTCTCTCTAAAGTCAATAGACATACTCTGGGGTGACAATCTAAAGAAACAACAACAACTGTAATTTGAGGGCCACACGCTCCTTCCCCTTTACATATTCCCTCAGACAACCATCTTGTGGTCCCAGTAATACCACCTTTTCTGGCCACATCTTTAAAAATTCAGAGAAGAGGAGGAAAAAGGACCTCACGTCTTTTGTATTGTTAATTCCAGTGAGATGAAATTCTCAGGCCCTTTGTTTAAATTTAAAAAAAAAAAAACCTATAGAGAATGATCACTTGACCTGTCAACAGCGTTTGGGCAAGCTGACCCTAATGTCTTTTCTAACACACTTTGCACCACAGGCTCACAGGTCACCCCACTTTGATTCCCCCCCATCTTCTTATTCTTTGCTGTTTCTTTCTCTTAGTGGCTTTTAGTGATTTGTTAAATTTGCAGTGATTCAGGGCCTGGTACTTAGCCCTCATCACTTCTCCATCTAAATTTACATCCTTCCCCTTTGAATATATACATCACAATATAGATTACTTTTTAAACAAACCTCTTGTAAATAAAGTAGAAAAGCCTACCAGAGGTGTCCAACCTGCAGCCCACGGACTGCCTGAGGCTCGGGATGGGTGAGAATGCGGCCCAACACAAAATCATAAATTTATTTAAAGCATTATGAGATATTTTTGTATGTGTGATTGCGTGTCACAGTGTATTTAATGTGTGGCTCAAGACAACTCTTCTTCTTCCAGTGTGGCCCAGAGATGCCAAAAACTTGGAGACACCTGGCAGAGCATAGTTTCTCGGTGTCAGTACTATTGACACTTAGGGCCACATAACCCTTTGGGCTGTCCTGTGCCTGGTAGGCTGATTTGCTAATTGTACCCTGGTCCCTTTGGTCCCTTTCCACTAGATGCTTTTATTTAGCACCTCCCCAGTTGTGACAACTAGAATGTTTTCAAATGTTGTTGAATGTCCCCCTGGGGGCAAAAATCACTCTCATAAACCACTGATTTCGAATAATTGGGGGTAAAATTAAAATTCTGATAATAAAAATTATAAGCCTTTGACTTAATTTGGACAGTTTCTTATAAAGTGTATATCTGTTAAAGTTATTGGAATCTGAACAACAAGAGTCAACAATAGAATCTATAAGCTTGTGCTGGGTAGGAAACACATACCCCTCAGAAGTGGAGTTTGCTTTGTCTTTAGCCCAATACCATTCAGTAATGTTTATTGTTGACGATTATGTTGCTTGAATTCAATAAAACTTACCTGTCTGTGTTAAGAGCTTTAGAATTTATACTGACAATTCACCTAAATTATCTGATTCTTAGAGGTAGGAATGGGAAGGCGTGGGAAGTAAATGATTTGGCTAATTAGTGAAACTTGGGTAAATTAACCCCTCTAAGCCTTAGTTTTCTCAGCAGGGTACAATTAGCAAAAGTGGCAGAGCTAAACTTGAAACTTAATTCAGGATATCATTTATGCTGCATTAAAGGCAAGATAAAGTGCCCCAGATACTCTTTCTGATATACATGTTATTTCTGAAACTTGTTCAAGTTTCTTTTGTAGCACTTTTTTAAAAATAAAATCTCCATGATACTGTCATTTGAAACACATCATGGTCTTATCACTTATAACCTTCTCTGTCAGGCTGGGTACAAGCATCTTAGTTACCTTGAATGGCACAATGTGCCTGTTTTCACAGGATGATCAATGCAGACAGATGTTCTGGGGATATTTTTCCATATGGGATTCCAGATGTGGAGCCTTTGTTCTTTTTAAATTATTTTAAATTTCAGAGGAATGGAAAAAAATATGTGTTTCTATCACTGGATAATACATGTTCTTCAAGCCTTGGGAAACTAGATATATACATCCTTTGGTGCTTGCTTTTATTTTTAATGATTGATAAAGTGGCACATTTATTATGGCTTAAGTTGTCTTTAAAGAGGAACAGTTCTAATTGTCAAAAAGCATAATAATGTACTTGTTAATGTTGTATAATTGCCTTTACAAAATCATCCCATAAAAATGCTCATTACAAGCGTGGCATTCAAAAAAATGTCATTCATTAACTTGGAAATAAAATTATAATTACAATTATAAAGCTTTGAGGCAATTTTGTTAGGAAGCTGTGTGCTAATTGCACAGTTTAAGGTTTCTAATTTAACATTAGGTGCAAACATGATAGTCAACTGAAAAAAGCACATAAAAGTTTAATGACTGGGGTATTGCAGTGTGTTTGTGTGTGTGTGTGTGTGTGTAGTTTCTCTTCTGCTCAGCAATCACATTGGATTAGAAAGTAACATAGAGAAAATTCCATGCACTTGGAAATAGGTCTTTATTTGGGTCAGGGGTTAAATGTTATGTTCATTCCCCTCTGCAGTTTCAGCCAGAGAGCATATTCCACAGCAGTAACTGCCTAGACTTTTTAAGCGGGGCGCGGGCTGGGCTGTGTACCAACAGCCTCGTCAACTGCAGACGGAACTGCAGCATCGCTTCCTGCAGCAGAGCGTCAGTCATTGGCTCCTCCGTGACACGTGACTGATAGAGCCTTTTCTGTGTATTTTCTCGCCCATCTGTGTGGAGGGCACTGATAGGCCAGGCTGATGCGCAGGCAATTTATCATCTTCATCTCCCACTGAGTCAGGGAGCTCTCCTGTCACCAGTATTGATTTCAGAGGATGGACTAAATTTCCTAGGATTTCCATTAAGAATTAAGAAAAAAGCTCTAAGCACGCAGGGTAGCCAGACAGACATGGATATGAGATGGCACTGTGAAAACTCGCAGGTAGCTTCTTCTGTCACAGCCGGTGCTCAGCACAGCTTAGAACTGCAGCATGCAGGGTTTAAGACACCAGAAGCCTAAGAACAATAATAATGAAAATAAGAATAAACTATTTGGGATAAATGGATTTTTAGATTTATATTCAACTATATCTTCTTGGAGGTTGCATGTCAAATGTATGCATGCTCTATATGAAATGTAGAAAGGTTGTTTTAAATTTTTTAATGTCCTTAAACCCTGAGCATGGTTGCTTCTAGTTCTGTTTGCTGCTTTACGTGAGCTTCAGAGGTTTATTTAGCATGCTTGTTGCAAAAATGATAAAAATTGTGTGTGTGTGTATATATATGTATATGTATTTATGTATTAAGTCGATTCAAGTAAAAGCATGAATAAAAGCTGCTTTCAAGACTTGCCAGACTGCTTTATTGTTGTTAATGACTCGGGGCTAATTTTGCCTAACTATGCTTGAATTCTGACCATGCATGCTTTTGCGGCAGAGTGGGATTTTTGTTGAGAATCCGTAAAGGTGAAATGTCTGAATTAAATGTATGTTGGGTGCAACAGGAAATGTTATTTCTGAGCAATGTTTAAGTCTGGTTAACTAATGGAAATTTCATAATGGTAAGATTTGACTTACATTTATACTAATTATGCTTACTGGAAAAATGCATGTTTGGGATTAGTGAAAGTGTTTTATGCTTTGGAAATATAAATTTTGATTATGCCAAGGTGGTAAGATTTCAGTTTTCAAAAATATGTGTGAGGTGGAAAAAATTAAAAGCATTTTTTATTTTAGTCTGGGAGAGAAGGGCAAAACTGCTGTTTGTGTATGAGAGATCATCATGTGCATGGTGTGTGTATGTGCATATTCTTTGGGGGGGGTTGATATTCTCCTAACTCGTCCTTATTCTCACGAAGAGGGAAAATGCCTTAGCATTCAAGTATTTCCTAGGCCCATGGGAATTAGAGCCAGCAGAAGCAAGAGTATGGCCAGATGGGATTGGCAGGCTTGGCAGTGAGTAAAGACAATAGGTGGGGGCAGAGCAGATGGAGGACAGAAGGGATTGCAAATCAGAAAAGGGGAAGGGGGAGGGGAAGCGTCTGCTTAATAGTGAGGGAAGCCTGGCATCTCTTTTTAAGGGAACTTCTGACTGCATCTCTGTTGAGTTATGAGATAGAATGTTATCTCTGTTGTGACAGCTATGTTTCATTAAATTAGGTAGCCCCTGTTTCATAGGTTGGGGAAGTCCCATGAATTGAAGTTGGTTTTTGCCAGACTGTGAATGGTGCTCTCTTTGTTCTTGCAAACTTTTCCTCTGTGCCATGGTGGGGAAAAGTAGGAGCAAAATACGAAGCAGTTGTATTATTTGAGTTGGTGGTATCTAAGTATATATATATGGCAATAACTAGTAAACTTAACTAGACCTTAAATGATTCAAACATCTCTAGGGTAAACTGCCCATTACCCTAAAATAGCTTTCAATTCTGAAAATATTCAGAGATCATGATGACTAATCTGTTATTTTTAAACAGATCTTCATTTCTAGACTAACTTTGAATGTTTTATTTGTTTGTTGATGTCATGAATCCTTGGGATGTGACCTATACCCACTTCAAATTCTGAAATAAAATTAATATCTCAGCATCCTCCATCTAGCCTTCTGTCACTCAAGCTCCCAGAGAACTGGGCACACCCTTTGCAAAAGCAAGGTCATAAAACTGGGGAAAATGAAAACTTCTGAATTTTATAATTTTAGTGATTCTTTTAGAAGTACAAAATGAACTGAATACAATTTCCAGTCCTACGTACAGCTGAATTTGATCAAATTCATGCTGCCAAAATGTATCAACAAAACACAAATGTTAACAGTCTAAAGATACATCTTGTTGTCTGTGGTTCGCCCACAGCACACTTCATCATTTGTTTGGCAGACCCGGTTGATGGAGAGAATTTCCGTTCTTCAAAGGCACTTTTACCATGTCACATGTCTCTCTTGACTTACCTTTAGATCCTTGGCGTGAGAGAGAACACCAACCTAGATAAGAAAATGACAACTTTTACCCTTCACAACTTGAGGTATCAGAGAGAGTTTATTCAGACCATTTATACTAATTTCCCCAGAACTGAAGAATTAAGCCAGTTTCTTATACTTTCTGCAGTCTCTTTCCTCCATGTCCTGTTCTTAGAAATTAATGAAAAGGTCCACTAAGCAGCAAAATGCTCCTCATCTAGCAAATTCCCTCTGACATTTTTAGAAAAAAATAGAGCCTGCAGGCAGAACTTTGGACAGATACGTATATTTTGGATGGTTGACTAGTATTTAAAAACAAGATAACCCGGTGATGAAGAATAAATATTTTTGACTTTGTACAGTCATGTTGCCGAATAGGCTCTGAGCCACATGCTCCTTATGGGTAAAGTGGAAAAAAACTGGAAGAGCTCTGGAGTGATAGGAAATGTCTGGTCACAGTAGAGTTTGAGCTCAACTTCCAAGCAAATGTCTCACCAAGACATTAACCAGGGAAGTACTTAACATATTTACATACTAATTAGTGATATAGCATTGCATATTAAGGATGTTTGGCTAGTTATGATTAAATGTTACTGTCTGTGTGCCTTCCATATGCTCCTTTAATTTATGAAATGTGCTTATCCCACAGCATCTGGGTACATTTATTGATATAAACTACAAGTGCAATCAATTAACTATATGATGGCTGCAGTAGTTAGAATGGAAAAAGCCCTCTTAGCTTATACTTTGTAGTTTTCAAATGGAAAGGAAAGCAGGCAGCCAAGGACTTTCCGTCTTTGTTTATGTTAAGCTTAAATGTTTCAAGAATCAAACTTTACGCTGTCATTTTGAAAAGTAACTCATTCGAAACAAGATTAGGCCCTGTTAAAATTAGCGCCCTTTAATTCCAATGTCATGAGCACTAACAACATTCCAGGTGGACAGTGTTAGTGGCTATTTAATTGCACTTAGACCACGTGGTCTTCTCTTTCCCGTCCCATCTCCTGATTTTCCAGGCTGCTATTCCTCTGTTGTGTTATGTGTCATTTACAGGCTCAAATGCCATTTGCCCTAGATCTCTGCATTACAAACGTAAACAGTGAGTTATGCATACATTCTGCAGAGTGTAATGACACCAAGTTCTGCTTTATACATTTCTGTGTATACTTAGACTTTAAATTTCTTTGATTTCTACTGAAATTACCATGTCGGCCCAGAAAGATTGACTTTTCCTCCTCCTATCTTATTTACATTTACTGGACAGTTGATATTTGAATCTCCCTCATCACTCTGGCACAGAGAACAGAGCCAACCACAATATTAAGCAAAAATAGACAGGCAATTTCCAGTATACAGAATAATTGAGGAGAGTCATGAACAATTACAAACCTGCCAATATCTTTCTACTGTTCCTTAGCAAATGAAGATACTATGAGTGTAAGGTGAATAATGGCCATGAAAGAGCAAAAATATAAAGAGAGGTGCTTTCTATTTTTGTGTCATTATTTGTGATTATTACCACACATTTCCTTTTGCTCCTCAAATTTTTACCTTTATTTGAATTTATATGCTTAAGCGTTAGTAACTGCCTCAGAACTGTTCCCCAAAAGCAATTATCTATTTTTGTTTTTATTGTTGTGATGTATATTTTTGATAGTGCATATTAAGCCACAATTTTTATTTTCTTTTTAAAATGTATTTTATTGATTATGCCATTACAGTTGTCCCATTCCCACCTTTACCCCTCTCCTCCCTGCACACCCTCTCCCACCCACATTCCACCCCTTTAGTTCATATCCATGTGTCTTAAGTTCTTTAGCTTCTATATTTCCCACACTATTCTTGCCCTCCCCCTGTGTATTTTCTTTCTACCATCTATACTAATTATTCTCTGTACCTTTTGCCCCTCTCTCCTTCTCACACTCCCCTGTTGCTAACCCTCCATGTGATCTCCATTTCTGCGGTTCTGTTTCTGTTCTAGTTGTTTGCTTAGTTAGTTTTTCTTTTTGTTTTAGGTGTGGTTGTTAATAATTGTGAGTTTGCTGTCATTTTACTGTACATGTTTTTTATCTTCTTTTTCTTAAGTAAGTCCCTTTAACATTTCATATAAAAAGGGCTTGGTGATGATGAATTTCTTTAACTTGACCTCGTCTGGGAAGCACTTTATCTGCCCTTCCATTCAAAATGAAAGCTTTGCTGGATAGAGCAATCTTGGATGTAGGTCTTTGCCTTTCATGACTTGGAATACTTTTTTCCAGCCTGTTCTTGCCTGCAAGGTCTCTTTTGAGAAATCAGCTGACAGTCTGATGGGAACTCTTTTGTAGTAAATGTCTCCCTATCTCTTGTCACTTCTAGGATTCTCTCCTTCATTTTAATCTTGGCTAATGTAATGATGATGTGCCTTGGTGTGTTTCTCCTTGGGTCCAACTTCTTTGGGACTCTCTGAGCTTCCTGGAAGTCTATTTCCTTTGCCAGATTGGGGAAGTTCTCTTTTATTATTTGTTCAAATAACTTTTCCACTTGTTGCTCTTCCTCTTCCCCTTCTGGTACCCCTATAATTCGGATGTTGGAATGTTTCAAGATGTCCTGGAGGTTCCTAAGCCTCTCCTCATTTTTTCAAATCCTTGTTTTGTAATTGTTTTCTCTTTGGTTGTTTCTTTTTTCTTCTGGTCACTCCATTGATTTGACTTCCAGTTTTCTTCTCATCACTATCAGTTCCCTGTGCATTTTCCTTCATTTCACTTAGCATAGCCTCCATTTTTTTGTCTGAGACCAAATTCAGCCAGTTCTGTGAGCATCCTGATTACAGTGTTTTGAACTGTGCATTTGATAGGTTGGCTGTCTCTTTGTCACTTAGCTGTATTTGCTGTGGAGCTTTGATCTGTTCTTCCACTTGGGCCATCTTTGTTGTCTTGTCACACCTGTTACATATGAGGGGCGGAGCCATAGGTGTTCACCAGGGCAGGTTAACCTAGTAGCTGGGTTACGGTGCTGTATGTGGGGGGTGGGGTCCAAGAGGGAGCAATGGCACTTGCTCCACTGTCGGATTTCAGTCCCTTCTGCCACTTCCCCCAAGTAAACTGGGCCTTTCTGGTGATGATTCCCATGTGGGTGGGCTTGTGTACATTCTAGAACCCTGTGGGTCTCTCCAATGAACTCTCCTGTAAGGGTGGGAGCCTCATCTGACTCTGCCCCATCTACCAGTCTGGATGAATTTGTCTATTTTAAGTCCATGGTTGTTCGACTTCCACATAGTTCAATTTTCTGTCAGTTCTGGTTGTTACTTTGTTTCCAAGTTGTTGTTGTCCTTATTTTGGTTGTGTGAGGAGGCTCAGTGTGTCTACCTACACCTCCATCTTGGCCGGAAGTCCAGTTTTATTATTTTCTTGATGGCAAACAGACTCAAATACTTTTCTTACTATTTTTCTACAACTATGTCTTTTGTTATAAAGGCGTCATTACTTTAAGTATTGCTTAGTTTAAAAGATCAAAACTATATGTAATAGTGGGAATGACAAATATTATTTGAGAGGGCCAAAACATATTAGTCTCCAAAATAACTCAGTCCTAAAGCTCGTATGTTCTCATCTCTGTTTCCAATGCTTTTTATATTAAAACATTGTGAGTTCATAGAATACTAAACTTGGCTCTTAGTGTATTTCACACTTTTGTCCAAAAATATGTTTTTGTAAGTTCACAGCCTACCTTTACTAGTAAATTCATGAATAAAGTGGGAATTTAGTGGTTTGGGGAAATACTTTCACCCAGCTAACCCCTTCACATTTTTTAAATTAAAAACTCTACTAGAGCTTCAGAGACAATGCCTTCCCAATCAACCCTCCAGTGAAATAAATTTGCTTACAATGAAAACATATTTATTACATATACAAAAGCATAGATTACATATAAAATGCCATACATGTATAGTAAAGTACATATATGTACACCCATATAGTAAAACATATAAAATATACATATATACATGTACACACACATATAAGGGTCTGGCAGAAGTAACTCTTGCTTGAATGTGGTTGGTAGGGTATTAATAAGGAATCACTTATAGTTCTTTAACTTGAACATTTCATCTAAAACATCAAATGGTGTGCTTGAGTGTGGTATTGTTATGTTACAGAATTACATGTTTATGATTTTATAATGAAAAAGGTAAGTTATTTGTGCAAGACCTTGGGTAACTACAACTGACTTTATAATTTTCAAAAAACTAATATTTCTTTGTCAAATCAAAAATATTACAGAGAATTTTGATTTTTTTAAATGCATCTTATTTTGGAGTTGCATAGGTATAGCCTCAGGTGTCCATCTCAATTACCCACTTGTGAATAATGGTTTATCTTGCATGACCACAGTGCTTTATTGACCACTTACCCTCCCATTGGCTTAAAAATTATGGTTTTCATTGGCACACCAGGATTTCTTTGAATTAGCTAGATGTCAGTAGATCATTTATCCATTAGGTTTATCGTGGTGTGTGTCTGATTATGCATGTCTGCATAATAAACTGCTAAATAATTAGCTGCTAAATAATAGGTTTAAACAACACATGTAACAGACTAGAAATAGTTTTCTCAGCTTTCAAAAAGTACCTTTTACTTCCAGAATGTTGACAACTATAATATATAAGCAAATAATAAGCACCTATCTCAGTGTTTCTTATCCAGTCGATAGTTAAGATCTGTTAAAATATCTACTAGTTGATGGATCTATACCACAATTTGGCAAGATATCATGGGTAACTTAAGGGAAAATGAAACACATGCTTCCTTAAAAGTCCAGTTGAAGAGTCAGGACAAACACATACAATTAGAGAATTGAAAGCTGAACTATTTTATCCCATATAAAAAATTAATGAACACATATTCATTGGGTTTGGAGAAAGTTCATTATGGACTGAGTTGAAGCACTAATAATTTCTGCTACATATTCCTTGTGTGTGTTAGAGCAGCCCTAGTTATCTGGTCACAAAATAAAAGGTGACACAAAACCCAGTCACATTAGGTGGGACACACATCCCATAACGCCAGTACTGACTTCTGAACTGGAGGTTAGGGCACTGAGGGTATTTGGGTATGAAGCAAGGTCCTAAATATTTTGTCTGAAAAAAGTCAAGGTGGGTGCTTCCTGTTCTTCATGCCCTCAGGACAATATGATGATTTGTTAAAAGCCAGTTTTTATGCTCTATAAATAATAAAAGCAAGGCAAATGTATATAATTTTTATTTAAAAATCACCTACCCTTAGTTTGTGTGCATTCTCTTTATGCATTAAAATTAGCCATTGTTGCTAAATGTTACCCTTTAAAAATAAGTTGATTTTCTTTTACTGGTGGAATGATTGTGATGAGTTATTTTTCCAATTATAGATTAGACACACTGGAGGGAGTATAACTATCTTAGGCCACGAGGGTATAATTGAGTGTGTTTGCAAATTACTCCAGCAATGATTCTCAGTATGCCTGATTCTATTTCCTTCCTTATCTTTGATTTTACTTTCTTTTGGAAGGGTACCTGTCAAAAAGGAAATAGAATGTGGGTGGGTGTAGGCAGGAAGCAAGGGTCTGGCCTTGAGTGAAATAATTTTGAATAAGTGATAATTGTGGAAACAGTCTATTTATGTTACTGAAATGGTTACCAATATAGTACTATTATTTCTTCCCTAAGTAGTCTAAAATACAAAGACTAATTATGGGAAACTTCATGAAACATTCATTAGAATGGACTGAAATGGTATATAGGTGTAAACTAGCAAACTGAATAGTTCTTGATTACTTTTCAAAATCTCAAGCTAGAGACAGTGAGCTTAGGCTGCCGTGCAAAGGAGCCCATGCAACAGGGTTTCCTGGTGTCCTGACCTGGTTTTCCAAACAGCCAGTGAAACTTCTATTGCAATAGGTTATGCCATTTTGAACAGAAAGCTTCTGATACAATAGCAAAATACTGACTTCAACCTCTCTCTATCTCTACCTCCCAAATCCCTAAATGATGCATCATCTTTGTAATTCTCTGGGGAGATGAGGGTTTAAAACGACGAGACAGTAGAAAAAGTACATGTTCGGTTTATCTGAAAGCCTACAATGTAAGGACATTTGCAAACATACCCCATTCAAGTCAGGATAATACATATTTTATGCCTGTAACTATCACAAAAGGGATACATGTATAGGTTTTTTTATTATTGTGTTTGTATTTTTCCTTCATAAATGTATCTGCATCTTTTTTTACAAAAAACATTTAATAAATACCAGTTTTGCCAACTTATATATAATATGTAAGATTTAATCAGATGCTTTCTTCTATTTTTCTTAGTTTATAAATACATATTTTAATTTGGAATAATTTAAATATATACCAGTACTTCAACCATATTATAGTGTTCACTCATCATCCAGCTTCCCCTAATGTTTTTTTAATTTCATTTTTAAAAAGATCTTATTTATTTATTTTTAGAAAGAAGGAAAAGGAGGGAGAAAGAGGGGGGGAGAAACATCACTATGTGGGTGCCTCTCATGCACCTCCTACTGGGGACCTGTAACCCAGGCATGTGCTGTGACTGGGAATTGAACTGGCAACCTTTTGGTTTTCAGGTTGCTACTCAATCCACTGAGCCACACCAGCCAGGGCCCAACTTCCTCTAATGTTAACATTGTATTGAAGCATTGTACATTTGTCACTGCTAAGAAATTAACATTCAATGTGCCCTCATAGAGATGATTTTTTTTTAGAATTTCTGTATCATGGATGTTACTGAGCAACTATCATCAAACTATTTGGGAAAATTTCAACATCACTTGGTTTGATTCCCACCAATACCCAAGTGAATGCTCCTCATTGGACTGCCCAGGGTTTCTACTCAGAAACACTCGATCGAGTATTTTAGAAAGAAAAACGATGAACAGAAAAGCAGTCATTTTTGTTTGTACCAGTGTTTTCTCCCTACCCATGTAAATATTGGTTTCATTTTGATGCTGCTCTGGCAACCTGTTTTCCCCTTTCTGTTTTTCTTTGAGAAATTTATACCATCCTCTACTAGAATGTTCTGCTAAACTTTAGACCTACCCATGCAGCTGCCCCAGTTCACCTCAAATCCAACATGTTCCTTTGGAAACAGGGTACTTTTTTGGAGTTTATCTAATTGTAAAACACTCCACTTATTTTCCGTAAAGACATTGTACTGGAGAAAGTACTCCTGTGCCTAGAGTGATGAAGACCAACCTGCTAATTTTCTGGTGTTTGACTTTCCCCCATTTGTAAGGTAAGGGGTCCAGAGCTCTAATACTTTATGATTTTAGAGTGTGAATATATGTGAATTACTTTTAAAACAAAAGGTTTTAAAGACAAGTGGCTTAAAACATAGAATGCTTTTCATTTTATTGCAACATCTCCTCTGAATACTGAGATGAATTTGCATCTGGGGTTTGCTTGTGGAATTTTCATTTTGAAAAGAGTGTGAGAACAATTCCGGTCATGGCTAGCATTAATTAGAGGGAAGACTCCTTTCCCATTTCCACAGTGAAGAACACAGAGGCTCATTAGCATTCCATGGGCAAGGCTGGTAGGTTTCAGAGAATTAGCGGGTTGGAATCCCGGAAACTCACAATAGGGAAAGAAACAACATCTTTTCATTGCAACATCATCTTGACAAACGAGGAAAAATTTTTTGCAGTGTGTTCATTAAAAAAGCAAGCCAAATTCCGTGAAAACAAAGGAAAGGGGCCCCAGATTGCCTGTTCTTCTCCTTATATTTCCCAAACCTCCACCATTGCAAAGAGACCTTGTAATTATTTCAAACCTATTTTTTTATAAGATGGATGCCAAAAGAGCTAAATTATTCATTGTAAGTGAAAATACTTATTACCATGTGTCAAGAAACTCTGACTCCCTCTCTGGTATTCCTAATAAGATCCGTGTGATATAGAATCATGGGTTGAATCTACTGAATAATTACCCACATAAATGCCGTATTCTCCGCGTGTATTTTTAGGTTTTATGTCAATAAATATTCTATAAAGTGCTGCATATTCTGTACTGAAAGTCCTTTATCCCCAAATCAGTTTTAGATTCTTCTCTAAAAACTAAGGTGCGCTGTGGCTGCTAATGGAAGTGGTGAGGACAGAGGTGACATGAGCAGTCAGCAACACAGTGGGGGAGAAATCCTCACTGCCCATAAAGATTCATAGAAAAATCAATTTAATACATGCCAAATGAGATCCTCAGAGAACAAGTCTTTGTAAGCATTTTTCCATAAACACAAAAAAGAAAGTGGGTCTACATTGGTAACAGAAGGTTAGTTGTGTAGGACAATTATTTTTAGGGTTGTTCACAATTTATGCATCAAAACTAATATAGCTTGCAAGTTTCTGTTGTAATGTGAAACATTCGGCAAGGAAATGAAATTAGACACAGAAATGAAATTAGAGCTTTGATATTTATAATTTCAAGACTTCTTAAAATATGGAAAATGTAGTGATTGCATTTTTTTCTATTCGTTATCAGCATATAAATATAGACAGGATTTGATGGATGGTCTGGAAATCAGCTTTTATGGAGTACAAATTGATATGTACAATAGAGATTTGGCTTTTAAGGTAATCTTATAATAATACACTTGATTTCCAACACATCCTTAGCTTGAAACACTTTGACTGTAAAGCATTTCCTGGACCCTGAAAAGCCTAAAACGCCTTATGGCCCTGTAGCATTATAGAGAGCGAAGGTGCTCTGAGGTGTGATGACCAGACTCGTCCTGTCCAGCTCTTTTCATTTGGGTCACGTGAAATACAGGCCTGGATGCTACTGCAGCAGCTCTTGAATATATGGCCATTTTACCACCCTTAGTGTCTTTCTCAGCTCATCACCTATTATGCATTTTATTATTTTGGGTGAAGAATTCCATTTTTGATTTATCGTATCTGGTGGAACTGGGAAAAAAGTATGCATGTGTTCTGAAAGGGTTTTATCAGATAACTCATCATTCTTTACCCATTTGAATGAAAGCGACTAAGAAACTGCCTTCATTGCTTTACCTCCTGTTGTTTGGTGCCAGATGATCAAGGATAGCACAGTCCTCTCTGAGGCACATTTCTGTTCTGTGTCTTTAAGGTTTGGTATTCAGAAGGAGGGAAGTCTTTGTGCCCGAAGAGAACTGAGCCCTAGAGACCCAGTGTAGTTGATGAGTCCTGAAGCAGAGCTGGTTTGATGGACTGACATACTTTTCCTTGTACATCTTATTGTTTTCTTTCTCCTAAACCTCTTTCTAGAATTTTGAAACCGAGACCTAGCTCACATTTCACTGAGTGAGCTATTCATCCTACTGTTCCAAGTCTGAAATACTTTCATCACTGGTCTCATTTGTAAGATGGCATGGGTTGCCCTGCTGCTATCCAAACCTAAGTGGAAGGACCATTGTCTTTAATTTTCCCCTTCCTCCTGCTCATTCTTTTCTTCTTCATTTCCTGTATACTTCTTTTCTTCAACTTTCCCTCTAACAGAAGTCTGCTGATGACATTTATTTGGTTTCATCTGTCCCGTTTGTGTCACTTAAGAATTCTGTTCTGAAACCAGTGTATAGGCATACGATTGCTAAGTCCCTAGGCATTATGTTTAGACCTTGTGGAGGTGAGAAGAATCCACCGGATTCAATGATATTAAAAGGTAATATACGGAGCACAACTTAGCTCATAGGTCAATAGGATGCTGCAGGATTTTAGAATGGGAAAGTAAGATTACTCACCATAGCAGTTGCTTATTGATCAGAAACTAGAGAGTCCTCAGAATATAAGTATTAGAAATTGAATTTTTAGTAAATCCCTGACACTTCTTTTTTCATTGTGTTGGTTTTATTTTATTTGTATTTTGTTTTACTGTTTTCTTTTAAATCAAGGGACTATTTGTTGTTTCAAGTTTTAGTTGTTCGATATCTTAATCCTTAGGATTCCATCATGTTCAAGGATAAATAACAAAAGGGTGAGCAAAAATGGTGCCTCCAGTGACACCCTGTCATGTGACTATTTCCCTACTTCACATCATGATGAAATAGTCAATATTCTAACTACCTTAGAAGCACTAATTGTTTTATGTACAAACTATCATATTTAGAAGAAAAGTAAATTGCTTGGACCCAATAAATTTCACTTCATAGAGAAAGTATAGGACCTTGCACATTGGCATTTCACTTTTGGTTGTCAGTGAACCATTTCATGAAATTAAAAACCATTATATGTATGCATGTGTATACACTATCTATATGTACATTTCAAACCGGAGATCCCCTGCAGCCTTTACTCAGCTTTTTCCCATGTTGGCATCTTGCATAATGATAGACTGATATCAAACCAAAATATTTATATTGTTGCAAGTCATAGAACTTACTCAGATTTCACCAGTTGTATGTGCACATATTTATGTGTGTGTAGTTCTGTGCAATTTCATCATGCGTGGCTTCTTGTAGCCACTACCACAGTCAGATAACTAACTATACCATTACTACAAGACTCTCTTGATTATTACATTTTAAAGAGACCCGAGGAGTCATCTACTCTCTCCTACTAATTTTTGGGATGGGGAGCGGTATGCCCCAAGTCGAAGAGTTTGATAATAATTGAACTCCTAGTAGAATCTCAGAACGCTGTGTTCTATTCAAGACCAGTGTCAGGAATCCCACTTACATTCTCTATTTATGAAGCAGGCATTTGTTGTACGAGTTTAAAGATAAGAGAATTGAAGCAAATGAAAACTTTAAAGGAGTTTAGTTGACCAATTTCATCACAGTTGCTTAATTTAAAAAATATCTGATATTCTAATTCTATTCCTGGATGCATAAAGGGTAAGGGAACATTAGCATCAATATAAGGATTAGATAGGTATTTCAGACAAGGCATATATATATATAACAGAAGTAACCCATCTTGCTTCATAGAAATTCAACATGATTGCTAGGGGGGACAAGGTAGTTATTATCTGTAAAGAATTCAAGAGATTTAGCTGTAAATTATATAACCAGTACTAATGAAAGTTTTGAATGCCTACTCCCTCCCATTCACACACACACCCCACATAATTTAATAATTGCTTTCCCTTTCCAGTTGCCTTTAATACTTACTTTAATTTAGTTACCACTTACAAAATTATTGAGGTGACATTTGGGGGATTTGGGGAATTGGGGAACAGCATGTGATCTGACCCTCTCACCTCTTCCAAAGTGGATAAACTTTGGAACTACATGCTGTGGGAATGAGCCTGGGTATAGAAGAGTAGGTCAGAAATTATTTGGAAAGAGTGTAGAATTAAAGACTTTCCCGCTATATCAGCATCATAGAAGAGGGAAGATGTGAAAGACTCATTAGCTGCTTTGCCCTATTTCCATGGAAATTGAAGTGAACATTTTTCAAAAGGCCTAATCTATTTTTGTTTAAAATAAATGGGAACTCAATGTAGACTCTTGTTAAAGCTTGAAACTGCTGATTGTTGTTTTCTGAGTTGTTTTTCTTTTTAGATCCACTTGACAGTTTGCATCGCTAATTATTGTGTTCTCATTTGTTTAATTCCAGCATTGCCATAGGCTTTTTAGCATGGGGGGGGAGGGGAACACCACTGCAGTGTTTAAGTCCTGTATAGCCACAGGCCATTCAATCAGAGAGTGTGGGGGGAGACGATGATTATGTTGCCTGCCCATGTGTGTGTTTGCAAAATTAAAGCAAGAAAATGAATTTTAGGTAACTGCCAGGCTTCAATAGCTAATAACGCTTTAGGGAAGGTTTTGTCAGTCACCAAATGCAGGAGATGGTGGGCCCCTGGTGGCCCCCTCTCATGTAGGGTACTTTGTATCATGATGGATAATTTGCAGTAAAAAAACTTTTGCTAGAAAAAACTAGAGAATATACTCTCTTAAAAATCCAGGTGGTGGTGTTTTACTGGTGAATGGATTTCTTAAAAATAGTAATTGACTTAATTTGCATACTACCATTTTAGATAGAAATAGCCTTGTAAGATGAAGAGAATTTGTTAAGAATTATTTTTAAACAAGTATATAGCTTTAAAACTTTCTAATTTTAGTGTTCTGAGGATTCTGTTTATGGGGGAAAATGCTTCCTTTTAGGAACCATTGCTTTTATCGCCAGCGAAGCATGTGTCCACTGTGCAGGTTTTGTGATTTAGACGCATCCACTGAACCATTTCGGAACAATTGAGTTATTGAAATGAGTTAAAATTGCTTCTTCTGTATGTCTTTTTGTTTTTGGTGGTGGTTGTGCCTTTTTTAGGTGCAAAGGAGTTTGATTTAAGGACCAAAATTACATACTTTAATTTTCTTTCCTGCATTATAGGATGGAACCCTTTTAAAAAGATCCTCCACAATTCATTACACTGATAGTTTGCTTTAATTGAGCATCCCTAAATAATCATCATGCTTCTTTAAGGATACGTCAATGTTGAATGAGAAAATTAATGTGGAAATTAGTAGAAAAGTGTTACAGCTTTTTCTTACTGGGAGTGCAACTCTCTATTTGCAACAATGGTGAAAATGATTACTATTGAATTTATGTTTACCCTTTACCTTAGAACAGCCAAGCTGGTGATATTGGCCAGGTAATCATAGATGATGAATGACTAGACCTCCACATTGGCAAGATAGATAGATAGATGGATGAATAGATAGACAGATAATGGAAGGAAGGAAGGACGGACATTTTGTGGTTTCTGGTTGCTATGAGCAACAGACAGTTATTTTCAAACCTTTCAGAACACAGTGAATGGCAAACATTGTGTGCCTAGTGATTTGATCCTCCACATACCTACTCAGTTGAATGCTTGAGAGCTAAGATGAAACTCATACACATTCTTGCAAACCATTGCCATGGCAACATACTTAAAATTTCCAAGGTCTGTCTCGAGTTTGTACCTGCATTTAGCTTATTGTGAAACAAGAAAGAAGGCTTTACAACTCGAAAATGGCTGGGAGTATGTTTTGAAATGAACTGGAGTTTAAAAGTTGAAAAGCAAAATAGAGCATTCAGGGGAAAACTGTATTTGCATTCTTCATACAAACTTGCCTCCTACTTTACAATATTCTAGGCAAGGGCAAATGTGGATGATCTACCTTGGTGGTTATTAGCACATCGGGGTTTTGCCCACTTCAGTGACAGACATGCTGGCTCCGGCAGGTTGGAGGTTACATGTGCACGTCTTTTATAGTAATTATACAGACCAGAATAGTGAAGATTTATTTAGTGTTTATTGTGCACCGAGAACAGTGTTAAACACTTCATGGGTCATGATTTTCTTATTTCTTACAATGACACTGCAGAAATGGATACTGCTTCTTTCCCATTTTTACAAATGAGAGGTTAAAAAAACCCTCTCCCAAGGTCTAACAGCTACAGATTTAAATTCAATGCCCATGCATAGGATCACTGGGAAGCAGCATCCATAAGCAGTACTAGCATTCCTAAGTTTATTAAGTAAAAAGCTGGTCCTAGAAAACCAGAGAAGGGCTACCACCCAAAGCATCTCTTTTGCTACTCAGAATACACAGAGTAAATTACCCACCCTGGGTAAATATAGCGGAACCTCTGCATGGCAGCCTCAGGATCTACTTATAAATACAAGCCAATGACTCTCACACTTTCAGGTAGCAAGGAGGTCAAAGACAGTAAGGCAGCTAGCTACCTTCCTTATTACATTGTTTGTCTCCGTCCCAGCATACTCAGTGGGGCGCCAAAGGAGGCATGGCTTCTATTTGATTAGGTCTTGGAAAATAGAAATGGATGTGTATCTGGTGTCTAGTTACAATAACTTTTCTTGGACTTAATAAAATAAAAAAAGCTGATTTGAGAATTATCATAGTAAATATATTACTGGTCACTTATAAATAAATCCACTATCTTTTTAAGGAAGTCTGCATTTTGAAGAAACTAACAGGTCTTATGAATTTTCAGCCATGAGCTTTGACGAGTCCTCTAAAGTACCTGTGCTTTCTTATTTGAGAGTCTTTCTGACCCTCTTTCTCTTATATATTCTCAATTTCTTGTTTCTCAAGATAGTTAAAGAACCTTAATTATCTGGATTTCCAGCTCAAAGCAGATCTGAAGGAGCAAATTCAATAAAGGAAAAGGGTGTCTATAAAGCCTGGTAGTAATGGACAAAAGAGAAAAATTCATAAGAGCAGTTATCAGCTAAAAAAGGAAAGAGCAGTTTGGGGACTCATGGAGCAGGGCCGTGATACTATTCTCTTTGACATCTGAGATCACTATGGAGTTACAGGTACTGACGGTCCTAACAAAGATTCCACACCATCCAGCAAATCTTGTCTTCTGAGCTTTCTGTTTAAAAGGTGACAGTGTGATTCCAAAAGTTCTCATGATAACAAATGGCATATTTTGTTGTCCTTAATCAGCAGGCCTGTCAGTAATGAGAACGAAGAGGAGAGGGAGGGATTGCTGAGGCCCAAGGGAAAGGAAATGGGCACAGCCAGGTGGGAGGGGCGTGATAGCAACTTGGGGGAAACATGTCAGAATTAAGTGGAACTGAAGGTAAATACAAGGCTGGAGAGAGAAAGGCTATCTAAGAGAGGGCGTGGTTAATGCCTTAGTAAGTGCTTTATATGCGACCTTCAGTAACACAACTATTTTAATGACAAAAATAATGTGTGAAGAATAGTGGTTAAAACAATAGCATTTAGACCGTTGCATAACTAAAGAAAACACCAAAATACCTGTGGGAAGAGCCTAGGCAACAAGGTCGTCAAATGAAATGTGTGCACAAAGACAGGTTTTCCATGAAGCTGCTGGTCCTCAGTAGCAGACAGCAGTATTCTCCCCCAGCTCTGCACGCTTGTTCTTTGGTTGATTCTCAGTGAGCTTTGCACTAATTGCTCTTTACTCTGGCAACTCTGAATTCCCGGCATTTCTTAAAGGCTTTGCTTTAAAGTTTTCAACAAAACATAGAACAGAATTAAAAAAGATCATGTTTGAGAAACATGGGGAAAGTGGGGAATTAATCCCACTGCTATTCTTATCTTTCCCATACCCAAACATGAAACCAGTAGCAATGGAAGGAGCAGGATTCTGACTGGATAGAGAGCCAGGAGGTCAGAGTCTAGTCTGGAGGCCATAGTCTGATACTGAGTGGTGCCATGATTTAGTACTTGCACATCTGACCATGCCAGCTTAGGTTTCCCTCTCTTTACTGTACAGGGGCTGGGAAAGAAAACTCAAAGTGCCTCCAAACTCTGAAACAAACAGGAGTTAACAAATGCAGGGCTACGTCATGCAGCTTGGGAAAAGAGAAGCGTTTCAATACCTTGATGAATATTACAATTTTTCTGAGGTGTTCAAAAAAGTGTTCTCATATCAAACATAAAATTTGCTCTGTTTATAAGGTGTTAAAACATGGAATCCTGAGTTTAAGTCAGGAAATTGCACTTTCTTTGTGAAGAGAATGTCTGTCTTAAGATCTCAGGTGTCCAGTGCTAGGAATAAACTTTTCATATTGAAAGGGAACAAAGTGAGAATATGTACCGAGCCAGCTGTGCTAACAAATACTCTTATACTCTTAAAAACATCTTCTGAGTGTCAGCCATAGTGCTAGACAGTGTTTGTCTCCATACAGCATCACAGACTATAATACTCATAATAACCCTGGAACAAAGGTGTAAATAAATTTATTTTTACACTTAAAGTTAGAGAACTTAGGACATTTGTCCAAAGCCATAGAGCTAATAAGTGACGGAAGTGAGATTTCAGCCCAATCTGTGTAGCTCTTGAACTCATGCTTCTTCCATGCTTAGTGGTCAGAAAAAGATTTCCTACTCACAGACAGCCTTCATTTGTCACACATCTGAAGTTCTCCATGCAACTGAAGGCAGGGAAGTCAGGTTCCTTATCATATTCATTCCCCCTCTGCTTAACTCCTACTTAATCAAAGGTATTCCATAAAGGGTTATGAATGGATGAATGAATTAATGAACAAGTGAATGAGGGGAAGAATCAATCAAGAGATAGAAATTTTAATGAGTGCATTTTTTCCTACACTGATTTCTGGGTTTGAATTTGATGGCTGGTCTTAGTCCTTATCTTCATGCAGTTTATTTCAGAAAGAAGATAAAACTTTTATCCTATAGTTATATCTGGAAGGAAAACAATATAAAGGCATAGTTTCCTTATAATCAAATGCAAATGCTTGTGATTTAAGATTTTTTTGATATAGTTCAGGGGAGCCGGGGAGAATTGGGGGAATGGTATATAAGAAAAACCAGAATGACAGTCAACAATTGTCTTCAGTTTTTTTTCTAGAAAGCAGGCTAGGTCTTATTGCCTTTTCAAAGGACAGAAAGGCTTCATAAAAGCAGGCAGACCAACTTATTGCAAGACATTTTTAGCCTTTCCTTCCTTCTAAGTTATAATCATTCTTCTTTTTCACTTAAAGATAATGTCACTTTTTGCTATTTCTCTGCCATAAATTTTCAGCCATGAGGTATAATGTGGAAACCAGTTATAAAAGTTTATTGTCACTTCTAAAGATGTTAGAAGGTAGATAAAATCTTTGAAAAAGTGTGATTTTGCCACAATTCCCATCTCCCACTCTTAGGAATTACACCCCTGGAAAACAGTCTGCACTTGCTGGCTCTTATTTTGAGATTTAATGAGTTGTTATACGTGAGCAGTTGGGACCAATATACACTGAGACGTAGTGAGCTTAGGGTGGCCATCAGGATAAGATTATTCGAAGTCATTCTACCAATTCAAGTGTCATGTGTAACATTTCTTCTGTTCCTGAAGCCAAGTGAATGCTTCCCTCTTCAATTTATTAATTCTGTTTTTACAGTCATAATTATTTTCATAAAATGCTTTTATTTAAATTGCAGATAAAGAAAATAAGCCCGAAGTTAGACTGTGATGCCATTTTTGCATCTTTATTGATGTATAATAGACAAATGTAAATGTTTTAATTATGAAATTTTACAAATTTGCGTGTCATCCTTCGCAGGGGCCATGCTAATCTTCTCTGTAGCGTTCCAATTTTAGTATATGTGCTGCTTAAGCGAGCACGACTGACATTTTAAAACTTTCAAAGTAAAATGTTTAAGGTGTATGACTTGATACACACACACACACACAGAGTGAAATAATTGTCGCAATCAATGATGATGATGTTTTAAATCAACTTTGCTGAAATGTTACAGATGTTCTGGGGTATAAAACTGTTCCACAGAGTATATGAAATAAGGTAAAACAAACGCCTAAGCAGTTCCCAAACTTTTAAACTTCTAAATTTTAAATAACTTAGAAAGATAAATGCCTCCACTGTTCTAAAGCACTAAGATAATATTGCTCAGTATCTTATAAGAAATAATTAGCATATTATTAAGCCACGTGGAAGACACGGCCATAGGCAATGTCATTAAGGAGCATTGTGCTGTAAGGATCACACTTAGCTTCTTCTCCTGTCCCTTCAGCTCCTCTTTCTCCTTCTCCTTCTCCTTCTTTTCAGTCTCTGCCTTTCCTCCTTATCAGTGTAAGCTAAGTGATCTATTTTTCCTGTTTATCTATTAATTTAGATGCTCTGGATATAGTAGGACATAAATTAAAAGTAAACTTCGGGTTGCCATATCTTCTAAGTCCCAGGAGAGTGACTAGAGAGGAGAATTTAGAGAGAGCTCCAGTATCCCTGCATCTATGCAGTAGTTTTCCCGGAGATCTGACCTGGAGAATAGGGAACCACCACGCCAGTCATGGAGTTGGCACTACCTTTCTTGTAAGTCACTAGTGAGATTGGCACATATGCCCAAAATCAGCAATGCCAAAATGAACCCTATCCTCATATAACAGGGAGCAGCCCCAGAATAGCAGCATCTATGAGAGGGACCAGTAGGAGTGAGAGATGTACATTCTCTTTACCTGAGGAAAGGAGGATTTCAGGACATGAAGATGAAATTTATTCAGTTATGTGGATATCTGGCTGTTCCCTTAAAGCATAACTGTCCTTCATACAACAAAAAAGTACAATAACTTACATAAATGTCATGCAACAAACAAGAATAATATATAAATGCAACATTTATATATTATAAATGTGGGAACTTTCATATTTTTAAAGGGCTTTCACACATATCAAATGTCTGTAATATCACTGTGAGATACAGAAGTTATTATGATTCACATATACAAATGATTGATTCACACATGCAGCATTCATATTTGCATGTATAGTATATATATGTATGTGTGTGTATGTATTTTCATATGTACAATTGAGAACACAGAAACCAATCTAAGGTGATGCACACTGCTCGTGAGATTCAGACTGAGACTTGCTATCTGGACTAGTATGTATGTATTTTCCATTATTAACCAGCATACTACAAATTAAACTGAAGAGGTTTGACACTACAACATTCCAAATATGTATTAACGAACCAAACTTCATTAATAAGGAATGAAGTAGTCAGATAGAGAAGCGTGGAGTTTCAGTTTAACTATAACCGGCCAAGGTGGAGCTCCTTAGTGTATGAATGATGCAACATTGCAGCATCTGAGCCAGATAACATTTGCTCTTGATCACTGCTTCATAGAAACACTCATGGAGATGCTGCTCAGAGATTGGCTTAATTGGGGGAGCTCTGTATAGAACCTTGCATATATTCAACTCATGGGTAAAAAAAATCAGAAAGTCAATTTTCTCTTAACTAAGTAAGTCACTATCATTTCCAAGCACATCCCTATTTCTTGCTGTGGAATAGAAGTTCTCAAATATTCCCAGTTTAAAGTTCTACCAGGGAAACATTGGTAGAATGTCTCTACCCAATAGGAAATAAATGTTGATAAGTAGGTGCCTCGGGCTCCTCCTATCACTTTGAGTTTGCACCTCTAATTCTAGGGCCACCATGCAAATGTGAGGACCCTGATCAATGAATGTGTGATTGTGTCTGGAAAAACAACCAGTATTACTGATAAATGGTCGCTTCCATTTATTTATTCCCAAGATGCAATAAGAGGTAATTTGACAAAACCCTAATGATTGTTTGAGAGAGACAGAGATAAATATCTCATTAGCACTTCGGTTGTGAAAACAATAGTTAATAAAGAGAGACCTTCAAATTTGGAAGGATTTTTACCAGTGGATTAATGAGAAGAGAGACAGAGTTCATTGAGTTAATTTCTTAGCCAGCATGGCTTGCAATGGCTTCCTCTCTAAGTAGAAAGGAGAAATAGGCAGAAAAAAAATTAGTGATTTACATTTTTTTTGTCCCAAGAATTTAATCATGCATTTATGTACAGAGAGTCAAGGCGTTTCAGTTGTTTAAAAAATAAGAAAAGATGATCACAAGTAAAGTATTTTCTGAGTTTACTCCATTTCAAAATAACTGCAGTTATTTGAATTTTTGTAACTGGACTTAAAAAATTTGAACTCTAGTATTCCTTTTATTCCCTTTTTAGTTTATCTTGATGTGCACCATATCAACTGGTGCAGTAGCTGTGTATGTTTGTTCAGTGGTCACTTATTAAAACCCAGTACTTTCCTCTTGCCACCTTTTTAACTTATGTTAAATTTATTTCAATGTGGGGGGCGCAGTTCTGCCCACAGGGCCCCCCTGGCCACCATGGATGAGAATAAATCTACTGAGACCTGATCTGCTTCAGGAGGGGAGGTGGCTGATCTCTCAAAGGAAAAGGGCCAAGAGCCTTTTTCTCAGTGGGCTTTTATTAGGTTCATTTTGCACAGGAATACGGGTAAACCTCATTACTTATTGTTAGGCAGTAAGGCTCAAACAATAGATAACATACAAAGAACTAAGAGGGCTTATTCTGAGTCAGGGTTTCTTAACTAAAGGGCTACAAAACTTTGAGAAATAAACTCATTTCCTGCTTGGACCCTTATCATTTAATTGAGAGCATTCTTAGCAAAGCAGGTTTCACAGGATTTTATATATTCTTTCTTAGGCCTGATCACGCAGAAAACCCACCCTTTCTAGCACAGGGCTCCACTGACCTCTGTCATTGTTTCAAGCTTAAATCGGGCAGGGAAGTAAGGCAGCCAAGAGATTAGGGGACTTCGTACAGACAGAATGAGGACTCAGGTTGTGTCAAAACCGAGGGGGTTCCCCCCCTATTCTATAGCCCCCAAGTCCTTCCCTGGGGGCTTTCTATGATCATGCTCGTCTTAGGTTATTCTTCCCTTGAGGAATCTTACTCATCTTTGGCTAAGCAATCAAGCCATAGGGGTCCATGCAGGGTGAAGTAGAAGGAGTAGAAGCTGCGCTCCCGCCAGGGAGATAAGCTTTGTCTCCTTAGTGGTTTATGGTCCGAAGGTCGCTCACTCAGCCTTAGCCTTAGGGGGGTTACAGCTTCTAAAAAAAAGCAGGGCGGTTCCCGACATTGCGTTATGTATCTTTATAAACTACTTCAACCTTTAGAAAATAAGATGGATAGAAGTCAGCTGGAATAAGAGAAAATTACAATCTACTGGGAGTCTGGATAATCTCATAGTTTTGCCATTAATTTGCAAAATAATGTGGTCAAACAGAAACACTTAAATTTTTAGTTTCAGTTTCCTAACCTGTAAATTGAAGAACTGAGACTAATGATCACTAAGGTTCCGTACAAGAAGGTATATACCTGTCTTACTAAAACTTGCTTCTATTCCCTTGCATGTTCAATACTGGCAATGAAATCTTGAATTTTGGAGGCATTTGGATGAAACTATCCATCATTGGCATTTTGTAATTATAAAACCCGTTTTTTGGCCTCAAAATGAATAAGGATTTTCAGTGCAACCTGTGTGACTAATTAGTCCTTTCAGTCACAATATTTGGCTCAGAGAGATTCATATTGACAAAGCTAGAAGCCTAGATTTGCATGGTAAACATCTGTCAGTTTTTATTGAATTTGGAAATGGCCAAATCCATCTCAGGAGGTAGGTGCTTTGTCTGAAATCAAAACAGAGTGGGACCACATTGGAGCACATGCCCATATTCTAGTTTCCCATTCAGCACCTCCACTCCACTACCAGCAGTCTTTGTAGCTCTTAAACGCCAAATTCTAATCAGTGAGGATCCAGGAGGATAGATTATTACACCGGCTTCCTGAAAAACTTAACCACCTTTTTTTTTTTTTGCTAGCTACGCTACATTGCTTTGGCTAAAAATGAAAATGCAGTATGAGCATGCAGGTCATCATTAGCTTAAAAAATAGTATAAGAGATGTACTATCTTTTTCGAACATTAACTTGAACTTTCCTCACACCAAGTTTCTAGTTTGCCGGTTTATTATTTTGCATAATTCTGCTAAAATATAATGTTCTTTTTTGATCAGTCAGGAATCCAGTTCTTTCCTTTGTTCCATCATTTCCTTTAAGTTCATTCGTCTGTGGCATTATTTTCACATCCCTATTTTTCTCTTTGAATTTTGCCTGTTATTAGGACCAGTATCGAATTCATATCAAAATGTATGTTTGAGTGAGCAAGATATGAGAATTCATATCCCCAGTGAGCAAGATATTGTGATCTTTTTACCATGGTGGGGTTTTTCTAGCCAGCCCACCTTCACCATTCTGGAACCACTGCATACATTTTAAGCAGCTAAGAAACTCTTGAAGAAAATTGAATGCCTTTCAAGTCTGTCTTTTTCCCAAGCAGACAGCTGATTTATAGTCCCTTTTTGTAATAACCTAAGGCATCAGTTGGGGGAAAAACATTAAAGAAATGTGAAATCTGGCTGTTTTCAGGGATATTTAAACCTTGCCCTAAATATTCATGAATGCCAATGTTCAAACATTAAAATAGGGTAAATGAATATACAAATGGGTTCTTTTCTTTTTTGAGCAGGTACTTACCTGTAACACTCAAGATAATAGCACCTCCACCTACACTCAGAACAAGCATGTTGTTGGTGAATATTTAATAAAGTAATAGATATGGGAGCACTGTTCCATTTCAAGAAAAATAAGCTATTGGAATTGAAGTGATTGTTGTTACTTGTATTAATGAGTGATTTGTTCCCATGCTTCAGAATAGGGTGGGCACAGTACGTTATTTGTAGGTGAGAGCCATCATTTATGTCTTACTAGGTAGTGACCACATTTTGTGGCCATCAGAAAATGCCGTCCATAGATGAGATGTCTGTTTCATATTTGGTGGTGACTAATTGATCCTCATTTTCTGTGTTACACAGGGTCTGTGCAGAGTCTCTCAATTACTTTGTACCTTTAATAGCATTGTTGATTAACTACAATTACCAATTTGATATATTTCTTTATTGAATTTATTTGATCACATTGGCCCACTCTTTGGAAATTGGATATATGTATTATAATTGTTTGGGAATTTGGGTTTTTGTTTTTCATCTTGATGAAAATTGCAACTTCCCAGATCTCCTAGAAGCTTCTTGCCCCATAGATTATCTCTGCATTGGGTGAGAGTCAGCTCAGGGAATTTGTAACATGAATTCTGAATCATGACATCTCAGGGAAACACACCTAGCAATAACTCTTCTCTGGGGGACTATCAGATTCAGTCCTAAAAGCCAGGCATGAATGTTCTCTCTCTCTCTCTCTCCCAGAGCAGCTTCATATCAACAAAAGTATTAGCAAGAACAAGTATCTATCAATTAGCCAAACACATCACACTTCCACGAGCACATACCTCCACCCATCAGTTTTCTAAGTGAATTCAGTCTCAGTATCCTTCACAGTAGTGAACAATTAGGCTAAATAGTATTTACAAGTGAGTGCCATTGCTTGAGACAGTATTTTTTACTTTACCTTTGGATTGTCTTTGGTTGTATAGCCAGAAAGACTACTTCTGTTGAGAAACAAAGTTTCAACTGTAATTTTACAGTACATCAAGGGTTTCTGTGCAGGCATCAAATTCATAATGACCATCCTTTTTCATAGTTGGAGTTTGCTCTTTTTCTCATAAAGCAGATTTTTCCTAGTAGAGGTTAGTAGGTGTTTTCACAGGAACGTCTCAGTCTTTAGCAAAGCTATTTAGCATGAGGAGTAAAATCTAAAAGTGCTGTTCTTATCAGAGATGAAACATTCAGACCAAGTTTTTGTATCTTCTTATATATTTTTTACCACACTGATATGCATTGTACTATAGCTAGTTTAAAAAGTGACAGTGGGTGAATATGTAGCAAATTCCAAATTTCTCTTTTTTTCTTACCAAATGGTTGTTCCGGAATAACCTTGGATATTAAATAAATTTAGGTTTCTTAAAATTCATTTTTCAGTTACAGTTAACATACAACATTATGTTATTTTCAGATGTACCACATAGTGATTAGACATTTGTATACCTTACGAAATGACCACCCCAATAAATCTTGTACCCATCTGACTGGTCTAACTAAGAACATCCTTTCTCCCCTGTCCTGATTACATTTTCTCACCCTATACCATATTGGTGTTTATCCATTGAATATAATGAACTAAGTTTCAATGCCTTTATTTTCTTCCCCTCAATGTAAGGAGACCTCAGTATTTTTGGTGGACATTTTGAGCAAGGGCTGATGCCACGTGAATGCACAGACCACTCTGAATTAGGGAAGATCAGCATGGCCCTTTGACCTCTGAGTGGTTACGTGTACAGTTAGGGGTGGATGGTTATGCAAAGCTAATGCTTTTGCTTGATCACTATTCCGTCTCTTTCAGCAGGTAGTCTGTTTTCTGCAAAAGGTTATAAGCATCAGCAAAAAGTATACTGAAGAATAGAACTGATTAATGGGTGACACATTTGAGTTTCTTTCTATCATTCTTTCAATAGCATGTCATCCAGAGGCAACTCCAACCACAGTGAATTAAATTTAAATTACACAGCTTTGGCCAGAAAATTTCAGTTAATTCAGCCTCCAAAGTGAAATTTAATTTTTTTCCTACACTTGAGCCACTTCCTGATTTTTAATACAAAGATGATTTCTGTGAATGCATCTACTGATTCAAGATCTTTTATTCACAAAACTATTGCTGTTTTGTTTTGTTTTGTTTAAGATTTTATTTACTTATTTTTAGAGAGGAAGGGAAGGAGAGAGGGAGAAAAACATCAATGTATGGTTGCCTCTTGTGTGTCCCCCGCTGGGAACTGGTGTGCAACCCAAGCATGTGCCCTGACTAAGAATCAAATCGCATTTGTTTGGTTCGCAGGCCTGCGCTCAATCCACTGAGCTATTGCTGTTTTTTGAGACTTGCTATTTTTAATTTCAGAAGGAAAAATATGAAAACCATGAATATGAAAAAGCATATTCATTATAGCATATTCATTATACCAGGAAAATTACATTAAAAACTAAATTATAGTTATACAATAAGGTCATATTGGTACAGTTTTTCCCTACTCTAAAGAGCTACAGAAGGTACTATTTAATAGGTGCATGTTTTGATAGTTTAGGTACTGTCTTGTGAAAGATAACACTGAGAATATTCTAATATATTCTTGTTGCTATAGAATTGTTCCAAAAGGCTGTTGAATGTAGAAAATAGGTCAACTTTTAAAACAAAATTTAACTTGTGTGGCTAAATAATTGAGTCTGCGGTCCGTGAATTTCTTTTAAGAAGTAGCCTTTATTTTGTAAGCTTGATGCTTGACTTCTAATCCAGAATTTGAACCTAGACAGTAAAAGCGGGAAGCTTACCTTAGTTCAACAAAGTACCAATATAGCTACTGTATTTTGATTACATGTTAACATGAGATATTACATGGAAGATAATTCACATGTACAACTTCCAGTTCAATGTCTAAAATTGTATTATTTATAAATATAGTGCAAAAAGATTAAATTGGTTCTACATTTGTGAAATAATAGCAATAATATTGATAATACTGCAACTTTTATAAATATTTACAATATGGTACTATTCTAGGTACTTTTTGTGTATTGATTTAATTCTTACAACAATAGGAATTATGTGGCCCAATCTTTCAGATGAGAAAATAAGGCAGAGAATAGTTTTTAAACTTATAAATCAGAGTTTCTCAACTTCTGCATTGTTGGCATTTTGGATAATTCTTGTCATGGGAGGGCTGTCACATGCATTTTAGGGTATTTACCAGCCTTCCCTGTCTCTCCCCATTAGATGTCATGGTAGCTGGTACCTTCCATCCCCCAACCCCCACCCAGCCATCCTCATCCCAGTTACGTCAACCTGTAATGTCTCCAGACATGGCCAACTGTTTCCCAGGTACAGGAAGGGGAAGAAGGGGGCAACAGCACAGCTGGGACATGGGAGAATTTACTCACATCCTCCTATCAAAAGCAGAACAACAACAACCCACACTGATTTCATTAATATAGTTAACATTCCTCAAGGAACACGAACAATTCTCTTGTAACCTTAACATTAATTTAAGAGAGTCTCCACTGTGGTTGAGAAAAAAGCAACTTTGCACTTGAAGCTAGCTCTAAAAAAAGTGAACAATCTGCTCTGGGGCGAATTGGAACGATTGGCCAGCAAGACCTCATAATCCAATAACTCATTGTTCTCAAGTCGGTTGGGATGTTAGCCTGCAAGATTGCTTGTGCCAGGAGGATGGGTTTTTCCCTGTAAAGCTCATGTTTATGAAAGATACCTGTGTTACTATCATACCAACTTCCAGTAGTTGTCACTAACACAAACAGTTACAATTCCAGGAAAACTGATATTTTGAACTTCGTTGTTTAAAATAATAGCAGCAAAATGAATGAATCCAATCTCCTAATTGTCTCAGAGGAATTAAGAACAGAATAATATGAAACCATCTCAAGATGTTATTTAAATGCTTGCATTTAGTTAAAGTTATATTGTGAAGCATTAGCATCGGAACAAATTCTTTATTCTTAATTAAACATACTGAACTTGGAAGTTTTTTAAACCTAATTTTTGTCACAGAAGTGCATCATCCCTTGTGTCCATTTTCAAAATGGCACAATTATTTTCACATTTTTTAATATTTTAATCTCTGTGCTCTGTGTTAAGTACTCCTTTAATGAAAGCATGTCATATCATATTTCTGTATATTGTTAAATGTAAGACCTATATTACTTTTTTTAAAATTATTTATTTATTTATTTTTCGAGAGAGGGGAAGGGAAGGAGAAAGAGTGGGAGAGAAATATGAATGTATGGTTGCCTCTCATGCGTCCCCTGCTGGGAACTGGCCTGCAACCCAGGCATGTGCCCTGACTGGGAATCGAACCGCGATACTCTGGTTCGCAGGCCCGTGCTCAATCCACTGAGCTACGCCAGCCAGGGCAGACCTATATTACTTTTTTTTTAAAGTTTTACTGAGGTATAACTTTATATACTAGTTTCAGGTGTACAACATAATGATAAACTATTTTTATGTATTGCAAAGTGATCACCACAATAAGTCTATGTAATCTATGTAATCACATACATAGATTAATACCACTTTTAAATAAGGATTTCATTAATGTTGCCATTCTAAGTATTGTCTAAACAACCATAATCTCCTTAATCCTTAGTTGATGTAATGAGATATTTTCCTTCTTGTACCATAAATTCTCTGTGTGTTAGCATTAGCCAAATCTGATGCAAACCTTCACAATTTCCATGCAATAACTATGCTGAATTTACTGCTGCTTGTAAGTGGCAGTAAAAAACAACCTTTAGCGCTGGTAAATGAGTTGATTATGTGACTAACCACTAGGATTTACACACTGCTTTCTATTACAGTGATGGTTGTCTTTTTGCCGCAAGTGCAGTGAAGCAAGTAGAATGTCACAGAGAACAATGTCACCTCTTCCCCACTTACTGTAAAATACTATCCCCCCAAAGATGCTGTTCATTTATTATGAAACCTTAACGGGAGAAAGATACCTGCTACCTAAATGTTACCAAAACAAGAGTCCATTGTGAATGCTAAACACAACATTTGTAAATACCTTAAATAGACGATCTTTGCTTCCTTTTTTACATTGGTGAAATACACTCTATGTGTCCTAATAACCACAAGCTATATCTCAAGATTCATCAAACTCTACCTGATCATGAATGTAAAAGGTTATGGCTATTCTGCTTTTAGGAAGCCAACTACAGCACTGCATAAAACCTACTGATGCATAGATTGTAGCACTCCAGGGTGGTGATACATTTCAAATCTGTTTCCGCCAGATTGTTTTAAACCTGGATGCTACTGTGTGAAGCTTCTCCATGCAGTTTGAATGCATGGAGATCTACAAGTTGGCAACCAACATTTCCATGTCTTCATGTAAATTAAGTTGTAACCATGTTTTCACAAATTTGCAATACTTTCATGACAGATCTAGAATAAGTTGGGAAAAAAGTAAACTCTGTGTCCTTGGGAAGGGAAATACTGAATTTGGTTTCTCACCCTGTCAGGGAAATACAAATGGTGTTTCACTTGTCAGTGAGACAAAGATGAGAAATTTGGTTAGGTCTCTTTAAATTAATCTACTGAATGTGATTCTTTTACAGACCACCGATGATATCCTTGTGGCCTCAGCAGAGTGTCCCAGTGATGACGAGGACATTGACCCCTGTGAGCCGAGCTCAGGTGGGTTAGGTTAGTCGACTTTTTTTCTTACTTTCTTTGCTTACTCTAAATCTTTGTTGCATGCCATAGTCCTTAGAAAGCTTTGCATTTATATCTAGAAGTCCATCCTATTACAGAGTGCCTGGTTGTGGGATAAGAGTTCTTGCTGTTGACATGGATAAATTTTTCCCTCACATTAGTTGGAGAAAAATTTAAAACAAAACCCACCATCATTATGTATTTCAGGAAGAGCAGTGGGGGGCAGCACCTGAGGCTGGTCCCCTACTGCTCACATTCCATTAACTCACAACATAATTTCTGTGGATAACATTATAATGGGCTTCCCCTTTGGTCACCTATAGCAAAATTGTAAAGCTTAAAAATTGCAGTGCCTTGTGGAAAATTATTTGACCTTTCTACTGACAAAAATCCCCACTCGTCGCTGGGCCAGCAAATTATCTTCAGTGATATATTTCTGAATTTTGGTAGTGAGGGTATTATGGCAGCCCTAAAACAAACAGCAGGTAGAGTCCTTGCTGTGTTTAAAAGAGAATATTTGAGTCTTGCCTCCTCTCCCTTAAATTCGAGCTAATGCATAATTTCTCCTCCTCTTTTGTGAGAGGGTGTGACTGACCAACACATAAATCCTGTTTCCATTCAGCCCTGTTCCATTTCCCCTCCTTTGTACTCAAGTGCTGGCTGTGGACCCAGAAAATTAATCATAGCCGGTATTTTATTTCAGATATCTCTTATACCAAGTACGAGGGTTATGTCCAGAGTCTTCTTCCTAAAGCAGTGCTTCTTAAAATTCAATGGTTTTCTTGTTGAGGTTGGCAAAACGAACGAGGCAGATGAGGACTAACCACTATCCGCTAACTTACAGCCTTTGTAGACGTCACCTACAATACCAGGAAAACTTCACAATCAACTCATTTGCACTATTGTGAAGAATAGTATTTTAAAGTAAATCTCCTCATTCTGATATTTGGATATTTCAAAAGGTGGTTCAGGATGCGTATCTTGCATTTCCTTTTGAATATTGCTACTCCCATCCATTTCAGCTTCATACCCTAAGTACGTAGAGAAGCTACTGAATGCTAGTGAGGAGCAGAGGGTCAGCCGTCCTAGGTCAGCAGAAGTTTCGGGAGATCCAGACCAGTGTCTTCTTGTCCTCCTTCCTCTGTCTCCAGAATTTCTTTCATATTACAGTTATAGAAATCTAGTGACCATCCATTCCATTCCTCCCATTTACTGACCTCCATAAACATTCTGTTTTGGTCATCGGCACAGATATAGTCTTTGTGACACCTTCCTGGTCCCCTTTGCCACCAAGATCCTGCTTTTGTTTTTATTGGTATTCTCATCTTCTCTGTGTCAAAAAAAAAAAGAGCTTATCACTTAAAAAAAAATCTATCAGTTGCTTAGTCTCATCCTTTTGCCTTCTCCTCCTCCCTCAAATTTCTTTTTTTCCCCCTTTCTCTTATTCTCACGTGACCAAGCAACCAGGAAATTGTCTTTGCTATCTTCCAGGCACGGCTTGTTCGCAAAACTAAGTCTGGCGTTTGGCTGTACATTGGTGTGTGTGTTTATGTGTTTTTCCAATTTGTGTTATTTAGAGAGCAGTAAATTTTTTCAATATTTTCCACTGTATTAGCAAAGCTCTGAAGACAGTGCAGGTTCTTACTAAAGACACTACCTGCCAATTTTCCTCTGGCCAGTCTCTTTTCGACATGTAAGTAGACGCAATCATCCTCTTAAATAGAGTCCTCACCTTGAGTATCTAGAAAACCTTACTGTGAGAACTCTAGTTGCATTTAACAGTGTCACATTTGTTTTTGTTCCACTTGAGCACGGGTAAATGATCAGTCTTCTAGCCTTTCCTAGAGGTCTTAATAACCATTCCTTATAGACTAGACTAGTTTACTGTCTCTCCCTTTCTTCAGAATTGGGGGTGGGGGAGAGAAAGGGGAGGAGAGAGAGATTACCCTTTTATCACCCTCCTGTCCTCTTTACTCACGTGAGTTTTGCCAGCTTTGTAAACATCGTAGAGCAAGATGGAAAGTGAAGAGCAGCATGCTAATAACCATACTCAGTCTTTCTGCCCTTATCTGTTTATTACTTGTTCGTTGCATGCCCCCCTCTCCAAAAAGGGAAGCTCCATGAAGTAGAGAGACCCTGTTTGCTTTGTTTCCTGCATGGATTTGTTGTATAAATTTTAATTTTGCCTTACTGCAATGAATCTGTTGTCCCTTGCACCAGCACCACCAGCTACTGCCTCTGTCTGTTGGTAGCTACTTCAAGACTCTCGTAACCAAGCCCAGTTGCATTTTTCATCCTCTCCCCCACTGTTTCTTTCCTTAGTCTGCAGTTTTCAATTCATTAATCCCTCCTAAGACTTCAATTCCATATTCTGTTTCTTCAACAGGATCACTTGCCCTAGGCTATTCTTGTGAACTTACCTCTCCTGAAAGTGTCTCAATAGCTTATTCTATGAGTGGTTTCTTTTTCTGTATTACAATTTGTGAGATCTCTTTTCTACATTGACTTGTTCTGTCCAATTTCCTATGACATTTCTCATGCCCGTTTTTAATAATTCATGTAGTGTTGCTTTTTTGGTAGAATTGGCTTTGTGTGACAGCTTCCTATGAGATTCTTACTTTATGATGTTTTACTATTTTTCGTGACATGGAGGGTTTTTTAATGCTCCTCAGTCTGAATATTATTTTATTATAGAATGCCCCTCCTGTAGGTCATTCTTGATATACTGATTTTCTTAAATATATTTTTCTTTCTTGCATTTTGTCTTGAATACAAATGTAAAATAACATGGACAAAAGTTATAGTTGCTGATGTTATTAGATTTTGGATACTGTTAGCTATATTTTGATAGAAATCATTTCAGATTGTCAGCAGGTCCTATTTTCGAACACCGACTTTTTAGAGAAGTTACATATTGAGTTATTCAGAAATGAAAGCAGGGCTGGGCAAAAGTAGGCTTACAGTTGTTCATATTGGAAAATGGCACAATAATTAATAAATAACAATACAAGAATAAACTGTGTTTTGCATACTCACAACTCTAAACCTACATTTGCCCACCCCTGTGTATCTATCTGTGATGCACTTCTGCTACTCAGATATTTTTGTAAAGATATGCATAATGTCTACAGGTGGGTTGCCTGGTTCTCCCGTGATCCACACTAATATCTTCCACACTCCCTGAATATTCCCATATGAAGGTCCTCTAATAACCCTCAGCCACAACCCCTTCAAATTGGCTTCTTCACTGAAAATGTGCTATGTTCATTATGTGAGTGCCTTTCTAAGGCTATTAATGAAACAAATAAGAAAAAATCTGGCATATTCTTGAATACAGGTAAATTATGCTTTCTACCAAGTGTTTGACAAATTTTAAATGCCATGTGGTGCCCCTCAGAACTCTTAATGAAGAGGGAAGTTGTATATTTGGGGGGGTTGTCCATTCCACCATTGATTAAGTAGTATTGATTCCTTCCTTTCACCCGCTGCTCTGCTAAGCTCTGGAAGCAAAAATAGAAAGTTTATATCTTCAGCTGCATTCTACAAAAGGGTATCTTTCATTCTACCCTGAATGCTTTTTCAGTTAATCTTTATGATTACTGGGTTCTTCATCTCTGACATTAAAATATCACCTATCTTTCAGGTTATTGCAAGAGTTAAAACTAATAGTTAAGGTGCCTACTGCAATGCCTGGCAGTACGGATGGTGAAGCAGAGTACGGACAGTGGTTCTCTTTGTTTAAATTTAGTTATATAAAAAGAATATTCAAGCTATTTTTTCCCTTTTATATAATGCTGTTACTTTTCCTGGCTGAAAATTGGTGGGCAATTGATGAAACCACTCAGGCCTCCTGATGGGAACCGTGCATGTTGAAACTAGATCAGGAGCAACCCCCCGGGTGGGAACACATGGAACTCAATTATCCTTGATTGCAGCCATGCTGTCCTGCACGGTTAGCATCAGATGACAACTTCACATTGGTATAAACAGTGTTTAGAATATGAGAGGGTAACGATGCAATTCAGGAAGTCTAGCTGAATCCCAACTCTCAGCTGACAGGTAGGAATCCGAAGCAGCCGTTGATGACTAGGTCACATGCCCTGAAGTGCCTACTTTCAGCTTTCTGGACATGTGATGAGTGAATGGCTTTTCTCTTCACACTTTCTGTGCTCTTCCCTGAGCCTACAGATATGGTTGTTAGATTAAATGAAGTAATATCTAGAAAGGATGTGGTAGATCAATGCCTTGCTTGTAATCAGAGCTATGTGACAGTTTGCTGTTGCTGTTTGCAGTGTACACATATCTCCTGAGACTTCTTTTTCCACAGAACATCATTTTTTGGAAAACAGATTTCTTTGCAATCTTATGTTCTAGATTTACTTAGTAAATTGACAAAATGGAAACACTACAAACAAGTTTCAAGATGATCTTTAATCATGCCAGTATATCTCAGTTTTGAGGTCCTCTTCTAAACAGAGCCCTTTCTAAAAACTAATAAAATTTGAAAGGTGATTTTATGTTGAGATCTCAGACAGTAAATGAAGATAGTTACCTTCTTTGGTGTGGGATCTTCCTAACGAATAACTCTAATTTGTCATTTACTCCAAAGAGAATGGGGCCAGCTTCTGGCTTCCTGGGAGCCCCACTTAGGAAGGACAATTTCCTCTTTGATTTTCACTGCTGAGAATAACATGTCTGTTTTTTCTCTGTAATGTTGGGGGGTGTGTGGCTAGCTAAGAGAACATTGGGTCACTGTCATATCAATGAGATCTTTGTCAAATAAAAAAAGCAAGCTTTATTAAATAATAATTTGAAACACTGGGTAGTTATAGCAGAAGAAAAGGATTCTTATTTCTGTGACAGTCTTTTAAGCATTATCTGAACCAATGCAGATGACATAGACAATGCGGCCCCTCAGAGGATAATTGTTAATTGCCCATTAGTTGTTCACATTGATCAGGGTTCAGGTTAAATGAGTAATGACAGATCACTATAATAATTAGTATTTAGCATTGATTATTGTTCTTTGTACTTTATCAATGTTACTTTATTTCATTATTTTCCAAAGCTGCAGTATTTTCATATTTCAGAACATTTTTTGAAAATTCAGACATCTCACTAATATAGGATCAATTTTTAAAATGTTCATTTAAATAATTCCATGGCTGGCATAAATTTAAATTTGGTGGCAAAAGGTCCTTTGCATGTATTACTATTCATTAGGCTAAATTTGTTGCAATTATCATGCAATTTTGAGTGGCTTTACAGTGTGCTATTTTGAGAAAAGATCAAAGGATTTCTATTGAGCTGATCCCATTAACCACATTAGAGCTAAGACATGTATATTGAACAAAGCGTATCTTTTCATTTAATAAGTAATCACAATCATTTGAAGAAATATATCACTTATTAGATCATATTTTTAGAGCCTAATTAGAAGGTAGTTTTGTGCAATATCTAAAATTGGGGTATTTATGTGAATATTCAAAAAATAAGATTAATTGACCCATAATAACCAACCATTGCTGTTAAAATGGGGAATTTTAAGCTGCAGCCAAAAAAACAGCGGTAATGCGTGCTCCATTTCTGGAAACATCTAGAGCACCTACCTCCTTAGTGCCAGGCCACAGTCGGTGCTGAGGGCGCAGCTAATTGTTCAGGGGCAGGAAGGGGCAGCTGGAGTTGGGCACTGATGGGAGAGCTGGCTTGCAGTGTCTGACATGCAGTGGAGAAATCGTTTTTTCACCATAAATTTAATTATCTAGAATATAAACAAAAATGAACACTGTATGGTCAAAATGAAAGTCATTTTAGACATCATTTATACAGACTCCCCCCCCCCCTTTCTCTGACAGCAGTAATGTCAAAACAAAATTTACACTGGACAAAGTTAAGGGAGGCAGGCCAAACACAACTCAAATGCAATGAAAAAAAATAGGCTGGAGAAATTATAAGAACTGCATTGGATGGTTTATAGACTATCTTTTGGTGGCTAATCAGTACACCCAAAGTAAAAGCAAACCTTCTTTTTCTATATTTTCATGACTGTAGGTATTTCTTTTTCTTTTCTTTTTTTTTTACATTTTTTCTCCGAGCAAAGCTCCCTCAAGGAAATTCCAACCCTCCCACAGAAACCAGGAGATGGGGGCGGGGAGATGGACACAATCTTACTTGAAGGTTAAATTTGACAGGGACAGTTCCCAAGTCCTTGAGAAAAATTGTCCTGGGTTGTAACACTAGCAAGAGGCTTTTCAAATTATTTACATATCAAAGGGGCAGAGAAGGAATTTGGAATTATGAGTTTTCTAAAGTGAATGCTCAGAGGAAAGGGAGGTCAGAGACCTAGAGGCAGGAAGAATCCTGTGCGAAGTTTAGTTAAACTGTGGGAGTTTAAAGTCTTGGCCCCTGGAGGTGATTCCACCTTTCCAGGCAACTGATTTGACGCACCAAATTAGTTTCCGCTAAGAGATAGTAGGAAACAAAATAATAAACAGAAGGTGTTCTTTTTGTTTGTTTTCAGAGCACAGCAATTTGTATTTAACATGAACTCTTCTGACCTCTTGGTGATTTTGTAATTGTTTTAACAATATAATGAAATGGATCATTGTCACTTGTTAGAAAAACTCTTAAAAAGCACTTTTTAAGAGCTGTGATATGCAATAGGAAGTATCAGTTTGGGCCGTAACTTTGGAGTAGAACTAGTTTGAAATTACAGTCTTCCCTGGTCTTGGGGAAGATACTTAGCATCCTTGATACTCAATTTCCTAGCCTGTAAAATGAGAAGAAGTGGAGTGTTATAAGATTGAAGAAGATGCATGCAGAGTGCCTGGCATGTATGAAGGGTATTAACATACGATTTCTGATAGAGAAAATTGTGAGTAAAGGACCTTTAACTACTAGCTTGGGTTTTGTGCCAGTGGCTGCATTGTTTTACTCTGTAGTGACCCCTCACAAGGCATCCAGATTTGATCTGAGTGATAAAGGAGCACATGCCCTTTCAATTCCAGAGAATGGGCTCCATTCAAATGTCTTAACAGATAATAGGCCACTTAAAATAGTTCCTTAGCGAATAGTGAGTTTGCTGAGTTAGAATATGCATTTACTTGAAAGTCTTCAAAAAAACATGGCTGCTGATACAGAACCTTCCTAATAAGTACCAGAAAACTCTGTTTGGTGATGAGTAAACAATACCTTTTTAGGCAGTCTACATGTATTCAGCCTTTAAATACAACTTTTCACATCACAAGTCCTTATTAGAAAATACAGAAATACCATAGGAGCCTTTCTAAAGTGCGAGATGTCCTCTTGAGCTCTGAAAGAAACAACGAAATGTATTGTCCTGATTTAAAATACTAACCAAAATTAGAGGAAGAAATGTGGTTAAAGGTTTAGAAAAAATATTAGGTAATTCTACTTCTTATGGATACATGAAATCCAGGAAAAAATGAAATCATATTTTCTTGTAATTTGTGCCAAATGCCTTATTTGATCATGAAACCGGTGTCCTGTGGCGCTTTCTTGACATTTTATTAATTACATTTCCTCCGATGATAACAGAGGTAAGCCAGCATATTCTGAATACCACCCCAGAGGGAGTGCTGCCTCCATGAAGATCCAATATGTTTTCTTTGTTGGTTTATATGCTCCAATGAGCAGCAAATGCTACATTAGGCTTTAGTCTACATGTCTCCTCTCATGTCATCTGGCCTATTTATTGAATTGCTCTCATCAAGAAGCCTGAATTGGTAATAAAACAGGAAAGCCAAGAATATGTTGGACTCCAAGTAAAGATGGCAGACTAGATCAATGCTGTGTTCATCTCTCTCCATGACAACACCACTGACAACCACCTGAAGACGAACTGAGCAGAAGTCCCATAACTAAGGATAGAAAGAAGCAGCCAGAGCTAGACTAGTAGGAAAAGCAGAAAGGGCTGGTCCTGCCCCCACAGAGTGGTATTAGGTGTTAAGAGGGATATCTAGGCTGCAGAGCTGCCCCTGAAGAGCAAGGCATCCCAGTGCACCGCTAGAGTCCTCAATCCAGGGCACTAATGCTGAGAACAGGAGTGCCTATAATGTTTGGCTATAAGAACCAGCAGCAATTGCATCTGAGTGAGAGAGGCCCAGGCATTTCTATTGTAGGTGAGGAGGCAAGCACAGCCTCACTCTGTCTGGGCATAGGGAACACAGCTCCAAAAGGGACACCTGAGGAGTAACTAAATTGACGAGCGTCAGGGTAAGGACTATAAGGGCAGAGGTCAGGAAGCTCTCTCCTGGGACAGAAGTTCTGTCAGGTGCCATTGTTCCTTTGTTGAGCAATGCTACCACCCACCAGCAGAAGCAACAAATCTGAGCTCTCCATTGACCTGGCTAACATGGTTTGTCCCATCCTGGTGAATCCTTTGAGACCTCTCCAGTCTAGTTTGAGCAACTTTTCCCATACAAATAGCCTGCCTGGGTTTATGCTGTGGACTTTCCTAAAATCTATTAAAGGTCCACAGAACCCAAACAAGCATCACTGGCCTTGGTGTGCCCTATACCTTTTGCTAAGTGAAACCAATAGCCCCACCCTCCAGCATATGCAGCAGTGGCTCTCCACTTGTGCTGTAACTCCCATCACTTAGCCCTAAGCCTGGCATAAGTTGAAGCTACTGTTGGCTTGGAAGTAGCTTCAACTAAGTGGCCACAAACTTGTCACAGTGGCAGCTGGCTTCAGCTCACATTGTGGTATCCACCAAAGGTTCCAAAGCCAGGCACTAGTTGCATCTGGCCTCTGTTGCAACACCATGGCCTTTCTCAAGTACCTCCAATCCCATGCAAACAGAAAGTACCCACAGATCACTTTATAATTCTCACCAAGTGACCCCAAACTGAGCACAAGAACCAGCTAAACTTTCTCTGTCTCATAGTCCTTCCTAAGAGGCTCCAAAACCAACACCAGAACCCCACCCAACCAGCTCACAAATGATATAGCCAAAGAGCAAAATTAGCTGGCACCACAGTTTTGCTAAACCAACTCCTGCTCTGTGAACTCAGCCCCTGCTCACGGTTCATCCACTATAGTCACAGCCAATCCATATAGGCACTCAGCCTGAGGATCAGTCCTACTTACTGATCAATTATAACAGGAAGGCTCACACAAGGGATACTCCTGAAGCACCTGGCTCAAGTGACCAGGAAAACTGAGCCACTAGGCATTGCAGGACATCTATGAAATAAGGCCACTGTGCCAAGGCTGGGAGATGTAGCAGATCTACCTAATTTAAAAATAATCCACAGAATGTCAGCCAAAATGAAGAGATAAAGAAACGTGTCCCAAATGAAAGAATAGAACAACTCTCCAGAAAAAGAACTAAACAACATGCAGACAAACAATTGACCTAATACAGAGTTCAAAATATTGCTTATAAGAATGGTCAATGATCTTAGGGAGAGTTCAATGATTGATTAACTCAGGGAGAATGTCAACAAAGAGATAGGAACCAGTCAGAAATGAAGAATATAGTAGAGGAAATAGGAGAGTCGATGAGAAGAGGACTGAATGAGTGATCTGGAACACAAGGTATTAGAAAATGCACAATTGGAACATCAAAAAAAAATTTTAAAAAGAATAGATTAAGAGCCCTCTGAGACAATATCAGATGTACCAGCATCCACATCATCAGGTACCAGAAGGTGAAGAAACAAAGTGAGAGACTAGAAAGTTCCCTAACCTAGCAGAGGAAATACATGTACAAATCCAGGAAGCACAGAGTCCCAAATTAGATGAACCCATGAAGCCCACATGAAGATACATCATAATGAAAATGTCATAGGTTAAACAGAAGGTAAAAACTTTTAAAGTAGTGATAGAAAAGCAGTTAGTTATGCATAAGGGACCTCCCATTAAATTATCAGCTGATTTCTCAACAGCAACTTTGCAGGTCAGAAAGGATTGTTACAAAATATTCAAAGTGATGAAAAGCAAAGAACTATAGCCATGGTTACTCTACCCAGCAAGACTATCATTTAGCATTGAAGGAGAGATAAAGAGGTTCCCAGACAAGATAAAGCTGAAGGAGTCCACCATCACTAAACTAGTATTATAAGAAATTTTAAAGGGCTTCTTTAATTAGAAAAGAATTGTTCAAAGTATGGATAAAAGTAGAGAAGAAACAAAGTAGTAAAAGCAGTGGATCAACCAACTCTTAAGCTAGTACAAAGGTTAAAAGGCAAAATTAGGAAGATCGTGTACAATTACAACAACAAATTAAGTGATACACGCAAAAGATGTAAAAGAATAATTATGAAAAACAAATGTAGAGGGGGTGAGTAAAAAATCTGTGACTTTAGGATGCATTAAAAATTAAGCAACCATCAACTTAAAATACACTGCTCTAAACATAATATACATGAACACAGTAACCACAAAACAGAAATCTATGAGATAAGAAATAAAGGAATCCAAACACTGTACTACAGTAAGTCATAATACACAGAACAAGATAATAAAGAACAGAGAACTACAAAAACAATAAAATGACAAAAACATGCATAGCTCAAAAGAAATCTCAAGTAAACAATTTAACATTAAACCAAAAGGAATTAGGAAAAGAAGAACAGTCAATGCCCAGAGTGAATAGAATAGAGGAAAAAATAAAGATGAAAGTGGAAATAAGTAAAATAGAATCTAAAAAAAAAATAGGAAAGATCAATGAAACCTAGAGCTATTATTTAAAGATAAATCAAATTGATAAACTTTTAGATAGACTCATTAGGAAAAAAAGAGAGAGAAAGCCCAAATAAATGAAATCAGGAAAGAAAGAAGCAAGGTGACTGCAGCACCACAGAAAAACAAAGGATTATCAGTAAATATAATGAACAATTATATGCCAAAGTATTAACAACCTGTAAGAAACAGATCATTTTCTGCAAACATACAATCTTCCAAGGCTGAGTTAGGAAGAAAGAGAAAATATGAACAAGTCAATAATCACTAACAAAATCAAATTAGTAATCAAAAAAAGTCCCCACAAACAAAAGCCCTAGACCAGATGGCTCCACAGGTGAACTTTATCACACATTCAGTGAAGAATTAACACTTATCCTTCTCAAATTATTCCTAAAATTTGAAGAGGACAGAAGGCTCCAAACTCATTTTATAAGGCTAGAATTACCTTGAATTCTAAACCAGAAAAAGACACTACAAAAAAAAATCGTAGGCCAATATACTTGATGAACAGAGATGCAAAACTCCTCAATGAAATATTAGTAAACCAAATTCAGCAAGACAGTTAAAAGCTCATACACCATGAACAAGTGATATTTATTCCTGGGATACAAGCTTGATTCAATATCTGCAAGTAAATTAATATCATACACCACATACACAAATTGAATAAAGATTGTATGATCTTATCAATAGAAGCAGAAAAGCATTTGACAAAATCCAACATCTGTTTTGATAAAAACTCAGTAAGTGGGGACATGGAGAAATTATGTACCTCAACACAACTAACACCATAGTTAACAAACCCACAGCTGACATTGTACTCAATAGTGAGACACTGATTTTGTTTAAAATCAGGAGCAACACAAGATTGTCTATGTTATAGTTTTAGTCAAGAAAGAATTGGAAGTCATAGCAACAGCAATCACATGGGGAAAAGGAATAAAAGCACTCATTTGGAAAGGAATTGTTTGCAGGTGATATGATTCTGTATAGAAAGAAACCTAAAGAATACATAAAAATTATTAGAACTAATAAATGAATATATTAAAGTAGCAGTATACAAAATTGATACTCAGAACTCAGTTACATTTTGATTGCACTAATAATGAATTATCAGAAAAAATAGAAAAACAATCTCATTTACAATTGCATGGAAAGGAATAAACTTTCCAGTGATAAATTTAACCAAGGAGGTAAAAGAACTATAAGACACTGAACAAGAAATTAATGAAGACACATAAATGGGAGGCTATAACATGCTTATTGACAGAAATAATTAACATTGTTAAAAAATCTATAATATCCCAAAGCAATCTGCAGATTTAATGCCATCCTTACCAAAATACCAAAAGCATTTTTCATGGAACTCTATCAAATAATCATAAAATTATTGTGAAATCACAAAAGATTCCAAATATCAAAGCAATCTTGAGAAAGAAGAATAAAGCTGCAGGTCTCATGCTACCTGATATCAAACTATACTAAAAGGCTATAGAAATCAAGAAAGCATGGTACTGGCATAAAAAATAGATCCTAGATTGATGGAACAGAATAGAAAGCTCATAAATAACTCCATCCTTTAGTCGGTCAATCTGTGTATGACAAAGGAAGCAAGAATACACACAGGGGTGAAGACAGTCTCTTCAGTAAATTTTGTAGGGAATATTGGACAGACACATTAAAAAATGAAACTGGACTATTTTCTCACATCAAATGCAACAATAAAGTCGATATGGATTATAGACAAATGTCAGACCCAAAATCATAAAACTCCTAGAAGAAAATAGGCAGTTGACTCTTTGACCTCTCTCTCAGTGATATTCATTTGGATATATCCTCCTCTAGCAAGGAAAAAAAATTATCAAAAAAGCTAAAAGACAACTTACAGAATGGGATGCATTCTCATTAATACAGTCAATAATGGGTTAATATCCAAAACACATAAAGAATGCATATAACTTAACACCCCCAAAATACAAGCAATCCAATTAAAACATGGGCAGAGTATCTGAATAGACATCTCTCTCAAGAAGACATACTTATGGCCAACAGACATGTGATAAAATGTTCAACAACATCAGCAATCACCGGGAAATGCAAATGAAAACCATATTAAGACACCACCTCACACATGTCGGAACTGCTATCATCAGTATATTGACAAGCAAGTGTAGGTGAGGATGTGGAGAAAAGGAAGCATCCATGCGCAGTTGGTGGGATTATAAAATCAGTGCAGCCAATATGGAAAACAGTATGGAGTCTCCTCAACAAAACAAAAATAGAAGTACATCATGACCCAGCAATTCCACGTCTGCATATTTAACTGAAGAAATTCAAAACATTAGGTTGGGAAGCTATAACCACCCCTATGTTCATTAAAGCATTATTTACAATAGCCATATATAGAAGCAGCCTAAGTGTCCATCAACAGATAAAGGGATAAAGAAGAAGTGGTGTGTATACGCAATGGAATATGACTCAGCCATAAAAAAACGAACTCTTGCCATTTGAGACAACATGGATTGATCTAAGGGGTATTATACTAAGCGCAATAAATCAGACAAAGAAAGACAAATACCACATGATTCCACTTGTATGTGAAATCTAAAAAACAAAATAAATGAGCAAACAAAACAGAAACAAACTCATAAACACAGAGAACAAACTGATAGTTGCCAAATGGGAGGGACGTTGGTAGGATGTGAAGGAATTAAGAAGTACAAATTGCCAGTTACAAAGTCATTCACTGGTATATAAAGTACAGCATAGGGAATCTATAGTCAATAATATTGTTGTAACTCTGTATGGTGTCAAATACTAGACATAGGAATAATCACTTCATAATATATATAAATATCATAATGTATGTCAAATATAGTTGAAACATAAATAAGAGCCTAACAAGTAATACTTTATTAATTTGCCAGGTTTTAAAAATATATTAAAGATAGCCAGAAACTATCAATTTAAAAACTATAAATTTAAAAAACATATAGAAAAAGAAGTACAACGTTGCCACATCTGGGAGCACACGAATTTGATATTTTATTTGAGCAAGCTTTGGATGTTAAGAGTATCTGAGTGCCCATCCCATCCCAGTCCATCCACTCGCTGTATAACTAGAAACAGCATTGAACCTCTGTGTGTTTGATTTTTTGCATCTCTAAAAGGGTGTGAATAACGTTACTCATGATGTCATTGTATTGATAAAAGAGACAGTGCATGTAGTGCACTTAATAATATAAATTAGCTTTTGTTAGCAGTGCCAGAAAATTAACTGAGTAAACCATGTCACAAATGAAAACAAACCTGTATCTATGCAAGAAGGGGAGATGTTCGTAATTGGCCCTTCAGTATCTAGGAAGGTTTATAAGTGTTTTTGGGTGCTATCAGCATAAAACTTTTCTCAGTGTCCACTGTGAAACTAGCAAGAGCAGCGCTTCAGCTGGATAAATTTAGCTTGCCGGGATGGGAAGAGGGTATAATCTCATCTGCTATTCTTATTTTTGGAGGAGAAAAATGCAGGTTTCTGCCCTATAGAGCTTTTGAGAGAAGGAATGATTAGCTTTCCTGCCTGTTCTCATAATCCACTTGCTCTTCCTCCTAAAACATTCAGGTGCACTCTGGGGTGCCTGCCTTAACTGGCCGTACCCGCCGTGCAGCCTCCCGCCATGAAAGATGGCTTGTCTTCCCCATTTCCCGATTCTAGACTTGACGTGATTCCTTCTATTGGGCTCAGTGGGGAAGCTGTCTTAATCTTTCACCTCAGCTATTGCACTTTTGCCAGGAAAAAATGTGATCTTTTTCCAACAAAAGAAAATTGAGACAGCAACAGCTTCCTGACAGGAATATATAAATGATCACCCGAAGTGAGTAGACCCAGTTTTAAAGTCAGGGAAACTGTACAACTGCCTCCTTACCCAGAATGACCTGGACTTAGTTGCAGTGCAGGAACCTGGTTCGGGAGCATCCAGAGCAGGTAAAAAAGGGGAGAAAAAGAGAATTGACCTAATGATTTTAGAAACAAACCCTAAAACCTAAGCAATAGTTATTATTTCCAAGATAATAAGCCTTGCTCTCTGTTATTAATACAGAGTGGTCTTGGATGATCAATTTCATGAAACCTAAAAACAAAGTATCATAATAAAATTATAAAAAGGAAGAAATTTAATTCACTCCCACCATAGGTGCCAGAGAGCATGGTCCATAAAGATAGGAGGTTTCACAGATCAACAGGAATGAGCTCCATATGCAGCATGACAATTAACAGTCTGAACCATACCCTGCAAAGTAAATGGTCGTTTGCCATGTGAATTTATAGGGCCTCTGTCCATGAAAGGGAAGTCCCTGAATCCAGTGACCCTGCAGAGATAATGTCCTTTGTGGTCACTGTCACAACAGACTGAGCCATGGTATGCAGTACATACTGTGGAATTGTCCACCTGTTGGGACTGCTGCTGATCCAATACCTTTTGTATGGAAGACACGGGGAAAATAATCAGACCAATGCTGGTTTGACAGAGCACTTTCATGTTCATAGACCCAGCTTTCAAATACCCTGGGAGGTAAATAATGTATCACCCTTGTGTTTCTGATGAAAGCACATTAACAGAGGATAGTGAATTGCTGTGGGTCACTCAGCAAGTTAGGTGCAGTGCCTAGAATAGAACCTAATGTCTGACGTGCCCCATACCACTCTGCCTTGCTTTCCTAATATTGTGCAGGAATGAGAACTCGTTGTTCTGGAAAGGGAAGATAGATGGCAGCGGGTGCAGGGGAATGTGGCTGCCAACGATGGAACTGGGCAGGTGCTTAAAAAAGAGGCCAAAAGTGCTCAGTTCTGTAGGGAATGATAAAATCAGGAATATTGATAAATGATTCTGCAAGTCATAAATGCACACGCAGTGAGTGTATAAAGCTGTGACAGGCAGCCTGAGTTCACACTTTGGCTGTGCCACTTATGAAGCCTGCATAACATAACCTCTCTGAGGCTCATTTTCCTTTCCTGTAAAGTAGTGATAATACCTACATCACAGAGTTGTTATAAGACATAAGTTAGATGATGTGTATAAAGTACACAGCACAGAGCCTGCCATATAATAATAATTCAATAAAGGTAACAATTCTTTTCTTAATTAAGAAAAGAAATGTAAGCCATGCACTGAGTCAGAAGTCATACTAGCCATGTTGAGCATCAGGTGAAAATATATCTACTAAGGATAAACCTGTGCAATATTCGGGAGGAAGTTAAGAAAGAGGGTTTTAGGCCCTGGCTGGCATAGCTCAGTGGATTGAGCGCGGGCCTGCGGACCAGAGTATCGAGGTTCGATTCCCAGTCAGGGCACATGCCTGGGTTGCATGCCAGTTCCCAGCAGGGGACTCAGGACAGGCAACCACACATTGATGTTTCTCTCCCACTCTTTCTCCTTCCCTTCCCCTCTCTCAAAAAATAAATAAAAATATTTTAAAAAAAGAAAAAAAAAGAAAGAGGGTTTTGATAATTCAGCATATTCAAGTTCGCTCCAAGGTATTACAAAATCTTTCTTGGAGTTCAAAAGTCTGACTTTACCTATAAATTCGGAAGAGGAACAAAAGGTCATTGTAGCTACTGCTGTCAGAGAATTGTAAGGAATGCTGCAATGTTCACAAGCGCACACACACACACTATTACTCTGGCTGTAACCTTGGTGCCACTTTTGTCTGCCTGTGAACTAGATCCCTCCAAGATTCCTGGTTCCAGATTTTAGGATTCCTTGGAATTAATCCCCTAGATTTATGTGAAGATTGGTTGTTAACCTTTCTATATGTAAAATTGTGAAATGCATTTTAAGAAAAGTGATTTCTTAGTGTATGTATTTCTGAGGATGTTAGTCAATGAGTCTCCAGGAAAAGAAGCTATTTTGCCACGGAGGGGCTGAGTGGAGTAGAAATGAGTAATAGAGAGTGTCATCTACATTTCAAAATATCACTCTTCTCGCATTTTCTGAAATGTAATACATTTTGATGAAAAACACAGACTTTCCAAGCTCCTTAACTTTAAAACAGATTTTCTCAATTATTGCCTATTGGCTTTTCTTCTCCTTGACAATTATGGAAAGTTTGGCCTGACTGATGAGGCCCTTTTCAACTCCATCACTCTGAATGCAGCAGGAATAAAAAGTACCCTAGAAACTCCTGCAACCAGTCTGCTGAATTTGAGCAAAGAGTTCCAAGTCAGCTCTCCACTACCTGTGGTGTTGTGAGTGTCAGATGATGTGATGTAAATAGGCACCCAAATTAGTCAAACTGAAGACTGCTAACTTACCTGACTTAATATATAAAGGGGAACTATTTCCATTTGCAACAACATGGCTGGATCTTGAGATTATCATGCTAAGTGAAATAAGTCAAAGGACAAGAACCATATGATTTCACTCTCGTATGTGGGATATGAAACAAAAAGCAATGAACAAACCAAAGAAACAAACTCATAGACACAGACAACAGTATGGCGGTTACAGGCGGAGAGGGTGAAGAGGGTAAAAGGAGTCAAATATAAGGTGACAGAAGGTGACTCTTGGTGGCGAGCACACAATGCAATATACAGAAGTTATATTGTAGAATTGTACACCTGAAACTTGTACAATATTATTAACCAATGTTACCTTAATAAATTGAATTAAAAAGTCATGGAGTCAGTGTGATTAAGCACATAGTACTTGGAGACATGGGGGAATAAATGCAGACACGTTATTTGCATTGATGCACATCATTCTAATTCTGCAAAGCACAGGAAAAATGATTTCTAGTTTAATTAATACTACATTAACTTTCTTTTACTGAAGGTATTATAGGTGGCAAAAGTTTGGAAAATATTGAGGTCAAAATATTTTATGAAGAAATAGGCAATGTCACTGCCAGTGTTTGGCCCAGTGGCTTATTACCCTTACTAACACTTTGAAATCAAAGGTCTTTCACACTTTCTTAATGGTGACATCTACCCAAGTCTATTCCTGAAAATTTATAAACTTACACAAATCCCTTACTCTGTTCAGTTAGAAAACATACATTTTGCAGCTAGTGTGTTCAATCTGCATTAGCTATTGGAAGGTGAGAGAAATGGTAGAATGACAAATAGTTTTGGGGAAACTACCAAAGACTAGCAATCTAGTCTGAAAGACAAGGAACAACCCAATAGAAATAAAACATAAGTCTTCTTGATTCTGTTCTCACCAGCTTCGGGCCATTGTAGCTCATGTCTTCCTGTGTTAGAAACCATCAGTGGCCTTTCAGGATCCACTAGAAGGCCTCGGTCAACCTTCTTTAAGTGCCCTGCCAGATACCTTCTACTCACGGAGCTCTTTACTTTCCAAAACACACCTCCCCGTTATTATCTCTCTTACTGCCTGATGTTTATGCCTTCTGTCATTGAATTTTTTTACATTTAACTCATGGGCCTTATATTTTCTGTTTTATTTTCAGTATACTGTTTTTAAATTTTTTAATGTTTATTTTATTAAAATATAAAATTTAAGAGTCATAGAGCACTCTAATTAAAAAAATCTCCTTTGAATCAGTAATTATAATCTCTTAATAATTTATTTTAAATTTGAGTTTATTGTGGTAACATTGGTTAATAAGATTATATGGGTGTAGCCCTGACGGATATGGCTCAATGGATTGAGCACCAGACTGTGAACTAAAGGGTCATGGGTTCGATTCCCAGTCGGGGCACATGCCTGGGTTGTGGCCACGTCCCCAGCATGGAGCACACAAGAAGCAACCACCCACTGATGTTTCTCTTTCCCTCTTTCTACTTCCCTTCCCCTCTAAAACTTAATAAATAAAATCTTTTTAAAAAAGGTAATTTGGGTGTCAAGTGTACATTTCTATGATACATAATTTGTATATTGCCTTGTGTGCCCAACACACAAAGTGAAATCTTCTTTCTTTACCATATATTTGACCCTCTTTACCCTTTATCTCCCCCAGCCCCTTCACTGGTAGCCATTATACTATGGTCTATGAGTTTTTGTTTGTTGCTCTCCATTGCTCATTTGCTCCTTTCCTACCTTTGAGTGGAATCTGATGATATAAATGTTAAGAAAATAGAACCCATGGCTGTCTTAGTTACCTCGGTATTCTCAATATCTTATATATTCTCTGGTAAATTGTTAATATTTGTTGAAAACTTTTGATTATTTTTTCTATGTAATTTTATGGGGGTTTTTTATTGTCTCCAATCTGTTTACATGATTCTTTGCTGTACCTCTCTTTCTCTTATTATATTTCAAGGTTCCGAGGGCAGCTGTCAAGTGCGTTTGGTCATCTGCTTCACCCCCAGCACCTTGTGCTGTCCCTGGAACATAACCATTGCTTATTGAATGTTTGTGAAGATTCTTACAGGAAATTTTGTAGAAGACAGGGTGTTTAAGCTAGGTGTTGAGGAATCACTAGTACACAGCCAGGCAGGAGGAGAGAGGCCATATGAGCCAACCAGAAAGGTAGAAGTATAACTGATGCATGGAGGAGACTGGGGGACAACAGTAAAGTTATCATTGTGACTCTTCTAAAAGTCGTTTTTTAAGCACAGTTGTCTCCATTTCCCCTCTTCTACTCGTTGCAACTTTCTTTGAGAAAATTGGAAGACAAATTTGAGTAGGTAGCTGTGGACAGACTAGAAAGGACCCGGGAGCCATACGAGTAGTAAAGGCTTACTGGTTTCCAAGTTCCTTCTGGATCTCCAATTCATCGGAAGGGCCAAGATGTCTCAGATATGTCCCCTTTCAAGCCTTTTGTCTGACCTACAGGAGGGAGCTTTGGAACGTTCAGGGCAGGGGTGGAGATGGCAGACCGGGAGGGATCTGACGGCATTCATCACTTCTCAGAAAACTGCAGTGTGCATCAAAATTAGTGCATGCCGTGTAAATCATCGCCTACCTGCTTTCTTGCATCTGTGGTATTTAAACATGTGCTCTTGTGCATGACTGCGGCATAGTTTCTTCTGACCCACACTGTACTGAAGCACTAAAATGGACAAAAATATAATAAACTTTGTTTTTTTTGGAGACTGGGGGGAGAAACTGTGCTAATCTCAATTCACAAACACACCGGGAGCCTACGTTTTCAATTTTCTTTTCACAGTATTAATAAAACTGGATACTGGAAAAGTCACATCTTTCCCCATAAATCTGAAACCACTTTCGAGGCTAGCCTAGAATTATAATAACTGCCACATCTATTAAAACACAGTACAGAAGTCTGGTCTAATGAGACCAATTTAAGGAGCTCCTGTTCCTATGTGGGATGGAGACAGAAATTTAAAATTGATCACTTTTAATTTAATCAATGATAAAAACTGGGAAGTTTGGTTAAAGACTCTTAGTAAGAAAAAATTCAATAAATGCATTTTGCTAGTGGTGCTTAAAAAGGATTTTACAAGAAAGGATATCTAACAATTCTAGGTAGCAGAATGATGCATATATGTTGGTTATTATGACATTTTATGATATCTTACATAACCTCCTGATACGAACTATATAGCTCATGTCCATTTGTTTATTATTGGTATATTTTATTCTTTATTATTTCTTAAGATTGGAAGTCTCCTTGAACTTTTTTTCCTTCAAGCTCAAAACCTGGGTTTTCATTGTCATCAGTATATAGTGAAACTCTTGCTTCATCCTTGATGTGACAAGGTCATGGTCGATGACGTACCTATTCACTAACAGTCTATGTTGAAGAAATAAAACCAACAATAAAAATTGCCTGGAAACTATAGTCTCCCCTTACAAAGCTAACTTTGGAAAACAACATAAATATAACAAGATTACACTGAAAGAACAGCTCATCCAAGTATACAAAATAGTTTCATAAAAATGACAATTTGAGTGATAAAAAGAGCATCTGTTGGCATGGTTATTGCCTTGGCAAACTCATCAGCGGAACTATAAGGTCCCACAATCATCCACCAAACCCTCATTATATGTGACAGGATTTAGGACTTAAAGCATCATTCATTGTGCAGTGTTGCAAAAACCTAAACCAAGAGTGAGTGTATTTTTAATAACAATACTCGATTGCTATGTTTCCCATCTCAGAATGAGTAACCAAAGGATGCCAAATGCTTCCCATTGAGAAGTGAAACCTCTTTGGAGAAATTCATTAATATTCAAAAATTTTCCTTTCATAATACATAGTTATTTTAGAACTTCACCTGTGAATCATTTTGCTAAGTAAAGGCAGACTTTATACTCTGGTTTGGCATTCACTGAGTTTACGACTAGATAACGTTCGGTGACAAATCAATAAATACAGGCTTTAGTCACTTCATGATACAAAGCTGGCGCAACGCTTAATCACTGAATGTGCTCCTCACATCCCCATCTGCATAATACATTTTTTACTTGATAATATTATTTGTTTTGATAAAGCATATAATTTTATTCTATAAGCAAATTTAGGAAGTTAAAAATTTAAAGTAAAGCATGCCAATATAAAACACAAAGACTGTGTTCTGGTGAAACAGTCAATCACAGTTAGATGTTTTTTGGACAGTAAGGACTATTTAACATTATGCTTTGAAATTGGGAACTTGGCAGTAAATCTTGTCACTCCTTGAACACCTTGCTGAGTAATGAATTTGTACCAGAGGCAAAGAGTGCTGACCCCTGCTGGCCGGACCTTCATTTGCCTGAGAGTGGGCAGGGACACGCTATGCTGAGAGCCACATTCAAGGATAAGTGACGAGCTGGGAGAGAGTCACACAGAAGAGGTAAAGAGAGGACAGGATGGAGTAAGAGGAAGAAGAGGGAGGAGTGTAGAGCTGATGATCACAGTGGACGAGAGGAGTGGGGAAGAAATGAGACCTGCCAAAAATAGGTCTCTGTACTATGACCTAATATGTCTCTTAAACATGTTTGTACCGTGGTGTTTCTTAACTGGACCTAATTAGGTTCTGTTTGGGGAAATGATGCTCTTTCACAGACGCAGTGCTAGGGACTGTCAAAAATAAAGCAAGAACGTACATCAGCACAATTTCTTTTCCTGTCATGGTAGTTTAAAATACCCATTTCAGCAAATATAAGGATGAGAACAGTTTAAATATTGTACTTTTTAATTTTTTAGTGCAAAGCATCAAATACATTTATTATTATTTTTATATGGTAAAGTAGTGGGGTATGTCTTTTGAAAATACTGTACATTTTCCACCATGAATTATCTAACATGAATAAACTGGTTTCAGGGTACGATGTGGAAATGTGTTCAGAGCTATGCTAACACTGGAAAGGCAATGCCTACCTAGGTCATCACAATATTAGACAATGGAAAACAAGTAAATTCAGAGAGCTAGCATAAAGGATTCTTAATAAATCTGAACCAAACCAGACCATGGGAAAAACTTCTACAGACAGTCAGATCTGGCCAAATATGTGAGAGAGAGAGAGGCAAAGACAGAGAGACAGAATTAAAGGCCATTTTCCGTCTGTCCTTCAAGATAACACTACTTGTGCAGCAGTCCTGGGAATAGTTCCATAGCCACTTGGCTGAAAAGTGGCTTATGTGAGAGAGATCAAATCCCTGGTGACAGTTCTTTGTCCTTGCAAGTACAATGAATAGCTCCTGACTCATTTAGGCAAAAATCTAGCCTTTATATTGCCATTGAGGGTGTGTGTGCACTTTGCCCACATGTGAAGGACCTAGCAGTGTCCACACCACTCCAGTGGGCTCCGAGGGGACATGACGTCAAGGCGCCTTTCAGTAAAATGGAAATAGTCAGAATTACATGGGAAACCTTTAATAAGTAAAATCCTCTGTTGTTACAGTGTTCACATAAATTGTAGGTAATTCATAATTCCTTATATGACTAGAATTATTGAAGTAGAAAGTATAAATGGAACTAAATGTTTAGGCTATTTTATTTGCTCTTTTTTTTTTGCTAGTACTCCACCCTCTAATTAGAATATGTGTGTTATCACTACAGTCGAATACTTGCCCAACTTGCCTATGTCCAAATAGGACCATCAGTCCTGTTGAAGCTTTCTACTGACCTGGGCTCTTTTAGCCTCTAGGCCTGATATAATGAATTGGCTTCCTATGAATCAGTCAGTTTTTGACCATTCAAGGACTTGTTGTTAATTTCTATGTTTTCCATTCTTTTAGGTCCCCTCCTTTATCTTTTACCTGTTTTTTAAGTGTTCTCATTACCTGTTGGGACAGAGAAAGGGTGTTGGAGTGAAAGTAAATTATAGTTCTTTTATTCATTTTTAGGAAGTGCGAGGAAAAAAATGTAGATTGCATCATTTAAAATATCTTAATTTAATTTATTATAGAGTTTAAAGGGAAGGCAAAATTCGTAAGTCCATGAAATTTAAGAATTGTTTATGGATTTCTCTGATTAAATTTATTCTTTACATCTTCAAAATGGTTAAAAGATGACTATATCTTTTTTCTGTAAAATTTTAACCAAATTATATAAAAAGGCATTTAGCTTTTTTAGCCATTTATACTATTCTCTACATTTAAATTAATATAAAATTTTCCCAAATAGTTTTTAGTGATCATCAAAATAAACCATTAATGACAGTCAGTAAGTGAAACCACATTTATAATTCATGAATATATGTACATTTCTCTAGCCTTTTATTGCACATCACAGAGAAATGTCCCATTAACATTTTAGTGGGCCTTCCAGTTCTTTATTTATTGTTATTAATACTCCTGATCTTAGCACAAAAGTTAAGAAAAATATCACTTAGCCTTTAGATTTGAAGCATAAACAGAAAAAGGTTATTAAGTAATAAACTATATATGAAAGCAACTACATACTCCAAACAGGTCTATATAAATACCTGTGGTGAGCCCTGGCTGGTGTAGCTCAGTGGCCTGAGCGTGCACTTGCAAACCAAAGGGTTGCAGGTTCGATTCCCAGTTAGGACACAGGCCTGGGTTGCAGGCAAGGTGCCCAGTGGGGACACATGAGAGGCAACCACACACTGATGTTTCTCTCCCTTCCCCTCTCTTTAAAAGTAAATAAATAAAATCTTTAAAAAAATAAATACCTGTGTTGATTAACTTTTAATGTTAATTAAGGGGAAAAAGGATAAACTCTTTCTTGAACCCACAACCTTGGTGTATCAGGATGAGTCTCTAACCAACTGAGCTGCGTGGCCACAGGCTAAAATCTCTCTTCATTGAGTTTTCAATTTACTTGGTAGGTTATATAAAGAACATATTTAGAATCTTTGTGTACATATGGCTTACAAAGCTATTTTTAGGCCAGCATGTGACTTAATAAGCATTTTGTCTGGAGCTGCAAAAAAAAGCAAGTATTTTTCTTAAACATGAGGGGTTTATCAAGTAACCATAAAGCAAAATTGAGGCATTTGTGGCTTTTTTTGGTCTTTGCTATCATTCTAGTTTTAACATCAAATGGTTGTTGTGCTACGTATATTGTTGTTGTGAAAATATATCAGAAGTATTTAAAAAGATAAAAATATTAAAATTATTGAATAAGATAGTTCATTTATGATACCAATTCCTAACTGGGGAAAATGTACACGTATATTCTTGGTATAGAATGTTTAAGCCCAGCATGTCATTAAAACTTTCAAGTCTTACTATCACAAGCTCTATGAATAGGATTTTATCTCCATTCTCCCCATTGCTTTCTGACAGACAGACAAAGGGAGCTCATTATGAAAATGTGTTTAAAACAAAAGCACCCCACATGGTAGGGGGGGAAAGATTTAGGTAACATTGAAGTAAACATTTCTTTTCCAGCTCTTATTACACTGTGGTAAAAGAATACGCCTCACAATAAGCAGGTAGAATGTTGCCATTTAGTGAAAGTTAGCCGCTGAGCTAATTGCCAGACTTTGGCCAAGAGTACCGTATTTAAAAGAGAAGGTGGTCAGGTGGTGACGGAGTTCCTACAGCAGGTTCTGTTCTTCAGAGAAAATTCATTTCCTGTCATCAAATGCTGTGGATTATAGTCTTCGTCTCCCCTTGGCCACAGAAGCAGTGCCAAGGCTCTTTCCTCAGCAACACTGCCTGGTACAATCAGCACAGAAGGGTTTCACCTGCTGTATTTTGTAGCTCAGAACACAGCATAGTGCTGCTTTGAAACTGAAAGTGATCACTTTGTAAGTAACTGTATTTGCAAGGCCTTATTTGGAGAAGGAAAAAATAACAGCAAGAAACCCACATGTAGACAGAAGACGTCTTGGTGAAGTTATAAAGCAGTATAGAGTTAGAGTTGGTAAATAATTCCCAGTCATAGAAACTTTTGTAGGAACATTTAAAACTAATTCCTAAATGATGTTTAATAGTAGTAAAATAAAAGCACAATCTAAGTTCATGATTTAAATAATTCAGCATAATTTTCAAATAAATAAAATTTTGAAAAATTAATCCATTGCATCTGAAAAGTAATCTTCTTCTGTAAGACAAGGGAAAGGATGGAGATTCAAAGAAAGACAGAAAACAAAATTGATAAAGAAAAATGACCTCAGATCAGAGAGAAATGGGATACAATCTCACCTCTCTATAGCTGCTATTCTTTTAAATGCCTAAAAAAAAATTTAAGTGTATTATGTAGAGAAAAAGTGTCACCCTTCACCCCCTCTGATCTATAAGCTAAGTCCCAAGACGCTTCTCCCTGTCTGTAGTCATTTTCAGTCCCAGAAGACATTAAAACACCCTGTGGTCCATTTCCTATTCCAGAGGAAGAGCTTTCTTACTCTTCAGACTCTGGAAAAATTGAATGAGGGTTTTTCCGGCTGAATAAAAGTGGCTAGCCAGTCCTTTATTTATCATTCTCTATTAGGTACTGAATTTTGACTCAAAGCCAATCCACATAGTCTATAAAACTGGGGGAAATATTTTATTATTTTATCCTCCCAAATTTAGTTTTGGTGATCATTCAACTGCTACCAACAAATGAATGACAAACATACATAATACTTATGTAGACAAATAAACTTCTAACAAAAAAAAGAATTAGTAGAGTTTTAGTTTGTAAAGATATGACTAAAATCACACTTTTATAACCACGCAGTTAGATTAGTCAAAATATCTGGATTATCTTATTGTTCAGTATGATATTTAATACTGTATGAGACAACATGATCACATAAATAATCCTCAATTTAGCTACCCTGATTTAGAGTCTAGAGTTAGCTCTGCTTTCTTCTACTCTAACATTATTTTGATTCTTAAATTGATACCCTCTAATGTTATAATGTAGGGTCATTATGATTTTATTTCCATGTTGGGTTTACAGTTTTTCACCTAACACATGAATATGGCCCTTTAGAGGTGCATGGAGCATATTTGGGGTTGAACTTACCAGACCATGTTAATGAAATAGATCTATGAGAAAGAAAATATGACAACCAATCACTTGCCAAGTGCTTTGATTCATAGTGTCCAGTTTTTAGGGACCATCGGGCACAGGGATCCTATACTCAACAGCAGGATATGTTTCCTACAGCAGTAGATGCTGTTCCATTAGGCGTGGAAATAGATGGTAAATGTCAATATACGTCTCGAGCATTCAGTGAACTTGATAATCACTTTGTGTTTTTTTTTCTCATCCTCTTTCCTATAGCCAACCCAACCCGAGCAGGGGGAAGAGAGCCATACCCAGGCTCAGCAGAAGTGATTCGGGAGTCCAGCAGCACCACGGGCATGGTGGTGGGGATAGTAGCCGCTGCCGCCCTGTGCATCCTCATTCTCCTCTATGCCATGTACAAGTACAGGAACCGGGATGAAGGCTCATACCACGTGGACGAGAGTCGAAACTACATCAGTAACTCAGCACAGTCCAATGGGGCTGTTGTAAAGGAGAAACAACCCAGCAGTGCGAAAAGCGCCAACAAAAATAAGAAAAACAAGGATAAAGAGTATTACGTCTGATTCCAAGATCCTAAAAGGACCCTTGTATAGAAATAGTCTTCATTTTATCTGAGACATAATATAAACTTATTTACTTTCCTTTTTATGAAGCACATACAAAAGAAGACAGGGAATGCAATCAGGAAGGAAAGACTGTTTTTAAAAAATAAAAACAAGTATCTCATGCTCTTGTTTCTCCAAAAAAGAAAAAAAAAAGCAGGGGCCAATAAATTCCCTAACATCCACAGTGTTTTCATTTACTCTGCCTGTCTTTATGTTGCTGGAACATTTCTAAAAGACAGTGATGACCGCACGCATTCATAAAGCAAAGGAGTATTACAACATCAAGGCACAACATAAAAACAACACAAAACACCACACACAAAAAGAGAAGCTACCTATGATCCTGGATTTAGCCAAAGTGCTAGCGCTTTCCTGACAAGTCAGATAGTCCTATGGCCAGAGAAGACTGTGTCATTTTGAGTGACTCGACCTGCAAACCCGTAAGAGTTCGCTGCCTGGCGCAAGTGGAGCAGTGGTTGGAACTTGCATTCGAAACAGAGTGCTGGCTTTTTTGAAGACTTGTGTAGGAACACATTCGAAAAGCCCCTTTCTGATTGTGAGGGAAAAAAATAGTATGGAGGCCTTATTTTCAAAACAATGTGAAATATAAGGCACATTTTCACACTAAAATTTCAAAACAAAAACAAGAGGGCATAGATGCAATCACTGGGAAATTTTCATGCACGCTTAATACGTTATTACATATGTTTATATAAAATCCATCTCTGTGTGCTTTCTGGACTGTGGTAAGTGACGTTTTATAGCCTGTTGTATAGAAAATGCAAAATATATCTCTGCTCTTCAGCCATTTTTGGTAAATTCAATGTTATAAGTGTTGCTAAGTATAGGGAGTTTTATGACGTCAGAGCAACAGTTATTTCAGGGTTTTTTTTCCCCCATCATAATAAATTGCCACAATTACTTAATTTTTTAAAATAAAGTTACAATGTAGTGTTTATTCTAAGAAAGATATGTATGAATGTATATAAAAAGATTCAGCTACATTTTTTCTTACATGTACAGCCTTCATTCTGTTACAATTAAGTTTTAGTATCTGTATGAAAGGTGTGAATTAGAAGGTAAAATATATACGTATGTATCTTATAATCTTTCCCCCCAAAATACATTCCCTACATACATTCACTGTTCACAATCACAGACACATAAATCCAGAGTAGTCCATCAGATATGATGAAAGACTAAACAGATTATATATATATATATACACACACACACACACACAGTAACAAATATTTACCAACAAATTTAAAAGCAGGAAGACACATAGTTGTGCCAAGGTATTGACGTCAGATGGAGTGATCATGGAGATCATGTGCTCCCAAGAAATTCCCAGAATATTTTAGTCCCTAATGAAATGGAACCTTTTCTTATCAAACAGAATATCAATGATACCTTGCTACATGAATATGAACCATTATGTGGGGAGGTTACAGAGCAAAATTAGTTGATAGACATCTTAACCCTGGTTGCTGCGATTGAAAACTTTGTTTCCCCCAAAATTATATTTTTCCTCTGAATCTCATGTGCATGATAAACACTTTGGAAAGTAAACACTTTCTCAGCTAAGAAAGTATTTTCAGTAATTTTTTATTCTGTATTACTGTCCTTTTAAAAACCATTCTCTATTTGTTGATTATTGACTATATTTTAACTTTTGTGGTTTTGCATATGTATCATTAAATGTTCTAATTTAACACACATTAAAGAGTAGGAAAGTATAGATTACACACTTGTTTTGCATATTGTTTCAATGATGTTCATAGCAATAAATTACCAACATGAGAAGGTAATGCAAAGGAAATTGCATTACTAGATTGAGGCCTCGGTATAAATTGCTTGCATTACTTCAACATCTCCTAAAATGATACTAGATTTCATAGAGAATAATACCTTTACAATTAGCTTTAATCAGCAAAGGCAAAAAAAATGCAAAACATCTTTTGTAATACTTTAGTTGATTAAAAAATAAAGCCAAGAAGCGGCCTGGATTTCAGACATACAGCGCCTTAGAAACATGTACAATTCATAGCAAATCACCACTATCTATGGTTGCCAAGAAATTGTTGTATGTGAAAAGTTTTAAAGGCTTTTCATGACCTAGAAAGTAGCGGTATAAAACTAAAATTTGATATCCGTTACTTGTGTTTTGAATTTTTAAAAAAAATTTGCTCAGTTAAAAAATTCATGTCTTTCTTCCCCTCTTCTCATTCAGCCTTACTCAGGGAAAGCCAGTGAAATAAGAAGGTAAAATATAAAACCACTAATTTACATCTCGAGATTATACAAATAAATAGCTGCTTTTCCATTTGATCTACGCAACTTTACCTAGTTTCCATCTGGAAAGATTCCAAAACTGATAGAAAATAATGGCATTGGTAAGCAGTATATCTATAAAGTGTGTTGTCTGGGACTGATTTCAATGTTTCTTTCCAACATAAATTTTAAAATTTCATGTAATGATGCAATCTGATATTGTCAGTAGAAATATTGCTAATGTTATTGGCCTACACAAAATCTAGCAATTTTTTGCTCTTTCTTTTAAAGTGGAGAAGGAAAAGAGAGGAACATGAGCTAGAGAGAGAAAAAGACGTGAATAAAACCCCAAGTATCTTCATACCAAAAGTATCAGGGTTCCATGCACAGTTTGCAATTAATAGAGGATTTCACACTACCTGGCATAAATTTGATTACATCTCTAGACTGTAACTTTTATGATCAAGTCTGCTTCTTTTTTATTCATGTAATGTGTTGCCTTTTTTAAAACAAAACTACTACATAATGTGTGATGTGGTCAGTCCCTAAAACATCAAAGAATGACCACGTGACTTTCCCATTCTAGTGCTCTGTGTGACTGGGTATCTAAGGGTTTTGTTTTGTTTTGTTTTTTCTGTTGCAAGGCCAATTTATCCATTATTGGAAATGCTAAGCAAGTGGAATTTACTGTTTTGTTAATAAAATATTTCTTAATACAACTGTGGATTACTTGATTTAAAAAATATATATGCAACATCATTTTGGGACAAAAATAACACAGAAGGCTGTGTTTCAAAGGAAAACCAATCCTAAGACAAGCAGGGAAAAAAGATCAACTCTGATTTTTCTGGATTTTAATACTAGCTAAATACCTCTACACTCGAACTTAAAGATACAACCATTTAAAATGTACCTTTGTTTATAACTATTAATCTTCCTATACATGAAATTATAAACTCATACAACTAGTTAAAAACAAAGATGCTGATTTCATAAAGAGGGCTTTCTCTATAAAAAGCAATGTAATTCATGGTAAGTAAATCCATGATTACATTCTAACACTATCACTTATGAGCTACAAGTTACCTCAAGTCTTTGTCTCCCTTTTCTCATTAGTGAAGTAAGGGTAACATTACCAACCCTTATGGCAGTAAGGATAATAAGAACTATTAGTGTGCCTGGCACAACCAACTGCAAAGAAAAGGTTGTTGCTTGTACACTATTATTTTTCATAAGAATAAGAAACAGGAGAAAACATGTCAAAAATGGAAATATACATATATAAGAAAGTATGGAAAGAAATGCACTTGTTCGTTTTCCATATAACTTTTCTTTCTGCAAAAGCAAAGTGACATTTTAGAAATCAGTTGGCCACCATTTACTTTCGGTACATTTTAGTTCCCTGACAACTTTCTCTTTAACACATTTTATTTATTATGCTATTACAGTTGTCCTATTTTTTCCTGCTCTGCCTATTTTCTGCCTATTCCCCTCTGCCCTGCACCAGCCCTTCCCGCAAGCATTCCTCCCTTCTTAGTTCATGCCCATGGGTCATGCATACAATTTCTTGGCATCTCCATTTCCTATACTGTTCTTGACTTTTCCTGTCTATTTTGTACCAAATGATTATGCTTCTTATTTCCTGTACCTTTTCCCCTATTCTCCCAGCTTCCTGTTGATAACACTCCATATGATCTTCATTTCTATGATTCTGTTCATGATCTAGTTGTTTGCTTAATTTGTTTTTGTTTTTTGGATTGGTTTTTTTGGGGGGTTCATTTGTTAATACTTGTGAGTTTGTTGTCATTTTACTGTTCATATTTTTGATCATCTTGTTTTCTTAGATAAATCCCTTTAACATTTTCAAATAAGGTCTCGGTGATGATGAACTCCTTAAACTTGACCTTATCTGGGAAGTACTTTATCTGCCTTTCCATTCCAAATGATAGCTTTGCTGGATAGAGTAATCTTGTAGGTGGGTTCTTGCCTTTTGTAACTTTGAATACTTCTTTCCAGCCCCTTCTTGCCTGTACAGTTTCTTTTGAGAAATCAGGTGATAGTTTTATGAGAACTCCTTTGCAGGTAACTGTCTCCTTGTCTCTTGCTGCTTTTAAGATTCTCTTCTTTTTAATCTTGGGTAATGTAATTATGATGTGCCTTGGTGTGTGTTTCCTTGGGTCCAACTTCTTTTGGACTCTTCGAACTTCCTGGAAGTCTATTTCCTTTGCCAGATTGGGGAAGTTCTCCTTTATTATTTATTCAGATAATTGTTCAATTTCTTGCTCTTCCTCTTCTATTTCTGGCACCCCTATGATTTGGATGTTTGAATGTTTAAAATTGTCCCAGAGGTTCCCGAGCCTCTCCTCAATTTTTGAATTCTTGTTTCTTCATTATGTTCCAGTTGAATGTTTATTTCTTCCTTCTGGTTCAAACTGTTGATATGAGTCCTGGTTTCCTGCCCCTCACTGTTGGTTCTCTATACATTTTGCTTTATTTCACTTTGCATAGCCTTCACTTCATCCTCTATTTTGTGACCATACTCAACAATTGCTGTGAGCATCCTGATTACCAGTGTTTTGGATGCTGCATCTGATTGGTTGGCTATCTCTTCATTGCTTAGCTCTATTTTTGAAGCTTTAATCTGTTTTTTTCATTTGGGCCATATTTCTTTGTTTAGTGTGCCTATTATGTTTTAAGGGGTGGAGCCTTAGCTGTTTATTCACCAGGCTAGAGTAACCCATGTGGATGCATTGTGGTGCTGTATGTGGAAGAGGGTTCTGAAAGGGAACAATACATCTTGCTTGGATGTTGGCTGGCTTTCAGTTACTTCCTCCACTACCCATAAGCAAATTGGGCCCTTCTGTGGCTGATTCCCAGGTGGGTGGCTCGGTGTACATTCCAGAACCCCATGGGTCTCTCCAGTGAACTCTCCTGTGAGTCAGAGTTTCTCCTGTCATGATAATCCCCACAGGTTTTTACAGCCAGAGGTTTTGAGGCTTTCTTTTCCCACACTGGAACCCTGGGTTGTGAAGTCTGTCTTGTTCCCCAGTTGTTCCTCCCAGTTTACCCACATGGAAATGTGGGGCCTCCAGCTGCACCTTGCTGCATGTCCTCTCTGCCCTGGCTGCATATCCCCGCCCCTCCTACAGGTCTGAATGCATGTTTCTTCTTTAACTCCTTGGTTTTTGGGCTCCATACAATTCAATTTTCTGGCAGTTCTGGTTGTTTTTTTTAATTGGTGGTTGTCCTTCTTTTGGTTGTACAAGGAGACACAGTGTGTCTACCTACACCTCCATCTTGGCCAGAAGTCTTTAGACCCTTAATTGACAACTTTTCTAAAACTCTGGGCTTTGAAAATAATCTTCTGACAGAAAAGCATGACTTTGTTATTTTCTTTCTTCCACTGTACAAGGTTTAAACATGATTGCTTAATCCATTTTGTACCATTTCAATCTAGATACATTATTTCTTTCTTAATATTAACTCATGACTTTTGAATGTAATGAGGGAACAATCCACATTCTTTTAATGTCTAAGTTAAAGGCTATATAATGTAACTTACCTTAAAAATGTACAAAATTTCAAAGATGGTGACTTTATAAAATTTATTAGTAAACAGATTAAGGACTCGATCTGTGGAGCATAGATCTCTAGGGCCCAATGATTAGGCATCAGGGGCCACTAACTTCTAACAACAGTTATAAAACTTAGCAGATATACATAGAGGAGTACTTTCTTGGGGAGAGTGAAAAATTTTACTTCTGTAAATTATTCAAACCTATAATAATCTGTACAGAAATCAAGCTGATTTAATTTAGCTTGATTAAAATTAAAATGACCTGACCCAAAGTTTTTGGTGATTTTTGGTAGGTCATCCAAATTTTGTAGAAATAGTATTGCATGTCACAGTTCAATTTCCATAAAGCAGTATAATTTGTGTTCCCTGAACATTTTTTTTAATTGTGGGGAGTGGGTACAAATGCTTATTTTGCATTCAGATAGATTTCAGCAAAGTGTAGGCATTTGTTTTACATATAGAACATATCATACACATTAGAACATACCTAGTCTATGAAATGAATTATTTATATGGACATTTATAGATGTCCTCTGAACTTCTGAATGGTAACTAAGAAATGTATGCAGAATCTAAAAGCTGAGCTTAGGAGGTTGATACCAAAGAACTACCTCGTAGAAGGATTTCAAGGCCACCAGTTGTAAGCACAGGTGCAAAGAATGCCATGGGAAAAAAAGCGAGACTCTGCTTTTCTGATTTAATTCATGTATTTAAAAATGTAAAATATTAAAGTTTTTCTATAATTACATGTTTACAAAGAATAAAGTATAGAAGAGAAAACTACTTAGGGATGAAATGAGCTCTAATTAGAGAAATAAAATGGGTTGTCACATTATCATACAATTTCACACTAACAATTTAATCACTGAGGGTACTCAAATGTATTAAATACCCACTTCTTTGAACCTTGGGAACTCTATGAGAAAAACATGAGGTGCACATTGTATTAGCTTCCTGAAGTAAGTATCAGCAAATAAAACACATGAAATAATTATGGGTAAAGGGTTTTGTTAGGTTGGTATTTCTCACTATCTTTAACCTTGTTCCTGTGGAGTACCCTAAATAGCTTATTAGCTTATTATTCATGAAAAAAAGATAAAACCTAAATCAAATAAATATGACTTGAACAAAATGTGAGCAGTCAAAAAAGTAGAAAAGATTTGTATTTTTTAAGACTAAATTCTTAAAAAAATTATTTTTCCTGCTATTATGGTATGGAATGATTCATATTTTGGACCTTTAAATATATTTGACTTTGAAAGAATCTAGTATATGAAAATCCAGATAGTTTTTAGTTTCACAAAATGATTTTCCATAAGATGCCTTTGTATACCATAGCCTTCTAATACATTTAAAATTGAATTCTCTCTATAAAACTTAATTCATAAAAATATTAAGTATATGGCCTTTGTAAAGAGCAGGTATGAAGGATCCATGGTCATGGACAAAAGAGTGGGGATTGACTGGGGGGAGGAGAGGAGAAAGGGGCAGAGGAGAGTAACAGGAGAAAAATCGGGATAACTATAATTGAACAACGATAAAACAGGGAGAAATAGTAGAAGTCCAGCCCCAGTTGAAAAAAATAAATCAATTTTAAAAGTATAGCTATTTTCTCAATGATATTTCACACTTTTAGAAGTCATCACAGCCTAATGAATTTAAAACCAATTCTTTCATTTTGATGTATTTGACACTTGTAAAAATCCCTTACAGCTGTCAGGGACATTATTGTCACTCATTTCCTGGTCACAGAGTTGGGGCTCACAGAGGCTGGTTTGCACACAGTCAGCCAAAGCCAGTCCCAGAGCCAAGCCTTCTACATTTACATGTGTCATCTTGTCATTCTGTCACAACTAAAAAAAAACTTTAGGAGTATTTCTGTTTGGTAATTTTTTGTCATTTATTAGACAATAGTTTCAAAGCCTTTGTCAATTTTTTTCTCATCCAGGAATTTTATCTGATTCTAGATGAGACCTACTATGAAATATTTGATTCAGTTCCTTAGTTGCAATTGAACTATCTGTGCTAGATCAGCTATGTAAATAAATCTTTTCTCATTTTAAATAATAGATTGTTTATTAGACTTTATTTCTAAATCCTCTGTGTGTTTTCAGAAATCTTGATTTCTCTCAAAATGTTACTGAGTTCAAAATTGCCAGTACCTAACATACCACCAAATCTAGTAAAATATCCACGTTTTATAGAAATAAAAAAATTCATTTTTCATGAATAAGAAAGAAAAGAAACTAACTTTCAATGTAACACTTCAAAATTATATATAGTTGTCTATTTACATTGTTGCAGTTCATCTTGTTTATATTGTTTCTAGGTGTTTATGTTTTCCATGGTACATCAGTACCTATACATTTTTTATATGTGGTCTATGGTCCTTGAAAACTCAGTCATATGTTTAACATACTTAAAATCCCTCTGAGGAATAAAAGATACTAGAAGTAGTCTTTCAGTATCCCTGCTTTTCTTCAAAATGGCTCTAATGTTCCTAGAGATGTTATCAATTGCTCTTCCAATTTCTCTGGGTAATGACTATAACAGAGATAAAGAACATCTTAGACCCAGTTTTTATAAGGAAAACATGATCAGATGTTGAGCAATAGGCATGTTAGGGAGTCTTATTTATTTTGCTCATCTTCTCCTGCTTCAGTATAAATGTATAACTTTGTGTTAGGCTACTCTTTATAATGAAAAATCAAAATATGTCTCCATAATATCTGTCATATAATCTAATGAAATGAACATGTGCCTAACTATAGGAACTGCCAATTTGAAAACATGACATTATTGGGCATTTATAGTGATTCCAGCTTATGATTTTAGTATATTCCTTCTTGGGAAGTGGCATTTCCAGAAGGTGAGAGAGTTAGGGTTTCTGTATTTTACATGATAATTAGCACATCTAATTCTTGTATTAATCACTGGCTATCAGTTGTGATGGGACTAACATAATGAAGATCCTTGAGTTATAACCTAGAGTTCAGATTAAATTGTACCTGCATCTCCCAAGGTGGAAGTCAAGTTTATGTGAGTTCATATTCAATACATCCTTAACTTTCTCAGCTTCTCAAGCTTTACCAGAACCATCTCTTTTTATAACTGTGCCCACAGTTTTTTAACCAAATCATTATTTCAAGGTATTTATAAAAATTATCACTAAGTCAGGAATGTTGAGGTGCTGCTGAGGTGTTTATTCCATAAATTTGGTGTGGCCCAGGAGGCATATCCAAGATGGACCAGCATAGGTGGATGCTGAGATCCCTCCCTGATCAGGATACATCAAATGTACACCTATATTTAGAGACATTCCCCCTGAGAGACAACTGTGAGCTAATTGAACAGCTTCTGCACGATAAGCAAGAAAGACCGCACGGAGAAGATCAAGGAACTGCAAGGACTCTCCTGGAGCTGAGGAAACAATGCAGGACTAGAAGAACCAGTGAGCACCATTTCCCATGCACACAACAGTGGGCATGAGCTGAATCTAGTTTGTCTGGCTAAACTGCAGGGTACTGGAATGCAACCATGGCGGGTAGCAGAAAAATAGGGTAGCAGAATAGATTTTTAAAAATGACTTATCTCTATGTTGCTTACCAGAGACTCATTTCTGATCAAAAGACATGCACAAAGTAAAGGAATGGAAGAATATATTTCATGAAAATGGAAATTAGAAAAACAAAAACCTAGGGTAGTACTTATATCAGAAAAGAGACTTTAAAACAAAGTCTCTAACAAGAGACAAGGAACATTTTATAATGATACAGAGATCAACCCAACAAAAGAATGCAACTCTAAAACATCTACACATCAATGTAAGAACACCCAAGTATATAATGCAAATACTGATGGAAACAAAAAAAGAGATGGATACTGATACAACAATATTAGGAAATATTAACATACCATTGACTTCAGAGAATACATTTTCCAGGCATAATATAAATAAGGAAACAACGGCCTTGAAAGAAACATCACAGTATATGGGTTTAATTGATATTTTTTAGAGCACTTCACCCAACAGCAGCAGATTACGCATTCTTTCCACATATACATGCAACATTTTTCAGGATTAACCATGTTAGGCCAAGAAAAGTCTCAATAAATTCAATAAAATTTAAATCATATCGAGCTCTTTCTTCAATCACAACTATATCAATCTAGTAATCAATTGCAAGAAGAAAACTGAAAAACACAAAGGTTACCCAACAAACTACTAAACAAATGAGTTAAAATTAGACTAGAGAAAAAAGTCAAGATACCTTGAGACAAATGAATATAAAAACACAATGATCCACAATCTATGGGACATAGCCAATGCAATCCTAAGAGAGAAATTCTACCTCAACATCAGAAAAAAATCTCAAATAAATTATCTAAACTTACACCTAAAGGAACTAGAAGAACATAAAGAAACAAAGCCCAGAATGAGTAGAAGGAAATAATAAAGATCAGAGCAAAAATAAGTGAAACGGAGTCTGCAAAAACACAAGAGAAAACTTCTATGAAAACAAGAGCTGGGTCTTCAAAGAGATAAGCAAAACTGATAACTCTTTAGACAGATTCATTAAGGAAAAAAAGAGCAAGGACCCATATAAATAAAATCAGACATGATATTTGTCTTTCACCAACTGGCTTTTCCACTTAGCATAATAATCTCCAGTTCCATCCATGCTGTCACAAAAGGTAGGAATTCTTTCTTCCTTTCTGCTGCATAGTATTCCATTGTTCAAATGTATTTAGTTTTTTATCTTCTCATCTACTGATGGGCACGTAGGCTGTTTCCATATCTTGGCTGTTGTAAATAGTGCTGCTATGAACATGGTGGTGCATAAATTCTTTTGAATCAGTTTTCAGGATCCTACTGGCATATTCCCAGAAGTGGAATCACTGGGTAAAAAGGCAGCTCCATTTTTAGCTTTTTGACTAACTTGCATACTGTTTTCCACAGTGCCTGCACCAGTCTGCATTCCCAAGAACAGTGCAATAGGGTTTCATTTTCTTCACATCCTTGCCACCACTTGTTTCTTGATGTATTAATGATAGTCATTCTGATAGGTGTGACGAAATACCTCATTATGGTTTTAATTCACATCTCTATGATGGTTAGTGATGCTGAGCATCCTTTCATATGTCTCTGGGCCACCTGTCTGTCCTCCTTAGAGAAGTGTCTACTTAGGTCCTTTGCCCATTTTTTAATTGGATTGTTTGTCTTTCTGGTATTGAGCAATATGAATTTTTTATATGTTTTGGAGAATAAACCCTTATCCAATGTACCATTGACAGATATGTTCTCCCATACAGTAGGTTCCCTTTTTATTTTGATGATGGTTTCTTTAGCTGTGCAGAAGCTTTTTAATTTGATGTTTTCCCATTGGCCCTAGGAGATATATTGGCAAAATACTGCTATGCGAGATAATAAAATTTTATTGCCTGTGTTTTCCTATAGAATTTTTATTGTATCACAACTTATATTTAAGTCTTTTATCCATTTTGAGTTTTTTCTGCTGTATGGTGTAAGATGGTGGTCTACTTTCATTTTTTTGTATGTACCAGCCCCATTCACCCAACACCATTATTATTGAAGAGATGGTATTTACTCTATCATATGCTCTTGCCTCCTTTTTCAAATATTAATTGACCCTAAAAACTTGAGTTTATTTCTTGGCTCTCTATTCTGTTCCATTGATCTATGTGTTTGTTCTCATGCCAGTACCAGGCTGTTTTGATAAAAGTGGCATTGTAATATAGTTTGATATCAGGTAATGTGATCTCTCCAACTTGTTCTTCTTTGTTCTCCAACTCTCTTTCTAAAGATTTCTGAGTACATTCAGGGTCATTTTGGGTTCCATATAAATTTTTGGTGAAAGACAAATACCATATGTTCTCACTTATAAGAGAAATCTAATGAACAAAATAAACTTATGAGCAAAACAACACCAGAGTTATAGAATCGTGGAAGAGACTTACAGTGAAGAGGGGTGAAGTGGGAACTAATTGAAAGAAGGTGAAGAGATTAATCCAAGAACTCATAAAAAGAACCTATGGACATGGACAACAGTAAGAAGACTGATTATGGAAGTGGGGTGGTAGCTGGGTGTATGGAGGTGAAGAGGGAAAAAAGAACAATTGTAGTAACATAAATAATTTTTTAAAATAAAATAAAAACAGAAATGAAAAAGAAGTGACAACTGAAATCACAGAGACACAAAGGAATATAAGAAAAATACTATGAACAACTATAGGCCAACAAATTGGACAACCTGGAAGAAATGGATAAATTCCTAGAAACATATAATCATCCAAGATTGAGTCAAGAAGAAACAAAAATTCTGAAAAGAATGATAACAAACAACAAAACCAATTCAGTAATAAAAAAATTTTCAACATATGAAAATTCTGAAAAAATAGCTTCAGAGGTGAATTTTACCAAACATGCAAAGAAAAAGTAATACCTATCCTTCTCAAACTGATATAAAAAACTGAAGAGAAAGAAAAGTTCCCCAAATCATTTTACAAGGCCAGAATCAGCCAATAACAAACCCAGACAAAGATAATATAATAAAAAAAAGTATTGCAAGCTATTATCACTGATGAACATAGATGAAAAAATCCTGAACATAATATTAGCAAAGTGAATTCAACAATATTTTTAAAAGATCATGCAGCATGAACAAGTGAGATTTATTTCTCAGATGTAAGTTTGGTTCAATATCCTCAAATGAATTGAAATGACACACTGCACAAACAAAATGAAGAATAAAAATCATGATCACATCAATAGATGCAGAAAAGAGAATTTAACAAAATCCAACATAGATTCATGATAAAATTTCTCAGCAAAGTAGGGACAGAGAGAACATACCTCACCATAATAAAGGCCATCTATGCTAAACCCACAGCTAACATCATACTCAATGGTGTATATGTGAAAGCTTTTTATTTAAGATAAGAAACAAGACAAAAATATCCACTTTCTCCACTTTTATTGAACACAGTATTGGAATTCCTAGTCACAGTAATCATACAAGAAAAAGAAATAAAAGGCATCCAAACTGGGAAGAAAGAAGTAAAAATATCATTATTCATAGAGAACATGAAACTACACATAGAGAATCCTAAAGATTCCAACAATAAACTATGAGAACTAAAAACATAAGTCAGGACTATAGCAAGATACAAAATCAATATTCAAACTCAGTTGCATTTTTATCTACCAGTAATAAACTCTGAGAAAGAGAAATTAAGAAAACAATTTCATTTGCAATTGCTTCAAAACAAATAAAATATCTAAAAATGAATTTAACCAAGGAGGTAGGATATCTGTACTTAGAAAACTACAAGACATGGAAGAGAAAATTGAATATATAAATAAATGAAAGGCTATAACATGTTCATAAATAGGAAGAATTAACATTGTTAAAATGCCAATACTACCCAAAGCAATCTGTGAATTCAATACAATCTCTGTCAAAATGCCAAAAGCATTTTTTACATAACTACAACAAATAATCTTAAATTTTATATGGAATCACAAAAATCCTAAGTAGCCAAAGCAATGGTGAGAAATAAAACAAAGTTGGAAGCATCATACTACCTGATATTAAATTATACTATAAGGCTTATAATAATCAAAACAGCATAATAATGACATAAAAACACTCACATTGATCAAAAAGACATAGAGAGAGCCAGAATATCAACTCAAACTTATATAGTCAATTCAGAAAGGACAAAGGAGGCAAAACCATACAAGGAGTTTAATGTAGTCTCCTTAATAAATTGTATTGTGCATACTAAAGAGATGCATGCACAGAAATAAAACTGAATGACCTTCTTATAAAATATACAAGAATAATCTCCAAATAGATTAGAGACTCAAGTGTAAAACCTAGGAAAAAATACAGACGGAAAATCTTTGCCATAATTCTTAGCAATATTTTTCTTTTTTGGATTTGTCTCCTCAAGCCAGAGAAACAAAATAAAATACAAACAAATGGGAGTTTTCAAACTAAAAATCTGTGCACAGTGTAGCAAAACCTCAACAGAACATAAAGACAACCTACTAAATGGGAGAAGATATTTGCCAATGATAAGGAGTTAATATCTAAAAATATATAAGGAACTCATACAAGTTCATACCAAAAAAAAATAATAATACCATTAAAAATGGGCAATTGACCTGAACAGACATTTTCCCAAAGAGAATATACAGATGGCCAAAAGATACATGCTCAATATCGTTGATGCTCAATGTCATGAATCATTTAGGGAATGCAAATTAAAACCACAATGAGATATTACTTCAAACCCATCAGGATGCCTATCATCAATAAATCAACAAACAACAAGTGTTGACAAATGTGCAGAGAAGATCTTTGTGCATAGTCAGTGAGACTGCAAAGTGGTGCAGCCATCATGGAAACAGTATGAAAGTTCCTCAAAAATTAAAAATAGATCTACCATATGACCCAGCAATTACATTTCTGGATTTTTACCTGAAGAAATCCAAACCACTAATTCAAAAAATGTATATGTATCCCTCTGTTCACCAAAGCATTATCTATAATAACCAAGATATGGAAGCAACCTAAGTGTACACCAATAGATGAATGGTTACAGAAGTGATACATATGTACAATGGAACGTTACTGAGCCATAAAAGGAAAGAAATCTTGCCATTTTCGACAGCATGGATAGAGCTACAGGGTATTATGCTGAGTGAAATATCAGACAAGGACAAATGCAAATGACTGCATTCATATGCATGATTAAAAAAGCAAATGAACAAAACAGAAACAAACTCACAGATACAGAAAACAAACTGATGGTCACCAGCTGGGTGAAAAAAATGAAAAGGATTAAGAAGCACAAATTTCCAGCAGTCACTGGGATGTTAAATCCAGTGCAGGAATATAGGCAATAATATTATAATAACTATGTCTGGCATTGGATAGGCACTGGACATATCCATTACTTTGTAAATGCCTAATCACTACGTTGCATACCTTAAACTAGTACAATATTGTATACCAACTGTAATTATAAAATAAAATAAAATAACAATTTAAAAAGTTAAATGTACTGCAGGATTCCATCATAGCAGAATAAATAGCCTAGAAGAACCACACTCTGCAGTAACCAGTCCAAGGGTTTCTAAGGCAGGAAGAGCAGCGCATCCTCCACTGTTTATAAATGTTTATCAAAAACTCATATGGTAGTGGAACTTGGACTCAAGGAGCAATAGAGGAATGAAACTTGGAAAAGTGAAGTCTGGAAATCCCAGCAAATCCATACATTCAGGCCAAATTCAGGCGTCGGAACATGGAATAGAGAACCAAAGTGAACTATTTCACAGAGGGATGCTCAGGGATAAGTGACCAAATGAGAGTCTGAGGAAAGGTGAGTTCCCCAAATAGCACGAGCAGGATGGCTATGCCATCAGTCAGCAGATTAAACTGGCAAAGTCCACAGCAACTTCCTACTCAGGTAAGGCAAACGAGTCAAAGGGAGTCCGTTTGGAAGTCGATTTATAGACACCAGGGGGTCCTGCTGTGTTAGAAAAGTCTAGAAGCACATTTCCCAAGTGTGAGAAAATGGAGATAATTTTATTCTTAAAAGTATCTCTTCAGGAAGACTTGTGCGTTTTCTTGAAAGGCTGGCAATGACAGGTTTTCTTAAGCAAAAAGCTCAGACACTGACTAAAGGCATCAATGATGGCCAAGATTTTAGAGAAAGAAGTGAATCCAGTTCCACCTGAGGAAAAAGAAGAAAAAGAGAGAGAGAGAAGAGAAAATAAAATAAGTTGAAAGGAGGAGGTAGGTAAGAAAGAAGGGGAACAGCTCTGACTGGTGTGCCCCAGTGGATTGAATGCAGGCCTGAAAACCAAAGGGTCGCTGGTTCAATTCCCAGTCAGGGCACATGCCTGGGTTGTGGGCCAGGTCCTCAGTAAGGGGAGAGTGAGAGGCAACCATACATTGATGTTTCTCTCCCTCTCTTACTCCCTTCCCCTCTAAAAATAAATAAATGAAAATTTTAAATAATAAAAGAAGGGGAACAAAACATAGAAGTCAGTTAAAAAATCCTTCCCATTCATAAACCTCACTAATCTTCAGCAAAAATCATTATTCTCTTGACGTGTAGGTACGAGTAGATTTTTAAATCAAATTCAGTAAAGGGCTGAGTGGATCAAATCCAGTAAAAAAATTAGGGTCAAATTTGGGTCAAGGCAGGGTGAAACCAAGACAGGATGTAGAAACTGGAAGTGGATGTAACCAAGGGAAAGTAAGAATAAGGGATCTTTAAATTACAATGAAAATAACTTTGGTCTATTTTCCACTGTGGATCTAGTATAAAAATTAGCTCACTCTTATCTATAGGGACACAAAAGCCCTTAGCTAGCACCAAATTTGCACTGGGAAGGTAGTGGGGGGGGATCCCCAATACTACCTGGAAAACTGAAGTGCCAAGATTAACACAGGATCTTTAGAAAGACTGATGTCGGACTTCTCTGACGATATGCAATCTAAATCTGAAGCTTCTCATGCATTCTGTGCTTGTATACACAGGTTGTTCCAGGGCTGGGAGTTGGTTTCAGTGCATAAAGGCAGAGTGAAGTGGTTGGATATGTTAAGATGAAAAACACCTCGGGCAAGGGCTCAACTTTATCATACACAGGAGTCACAATGGATGTGAAGAATCAGTTTAAATGTCAGACACTGCTTAAAAAGACATTAAAAACAAGTTAATAATAATGCCTACATGTATAGAACATGGATTGTTTTGAAGGTTAGCCTCATGAGGTTTTGCAATACTTTGCTTCGTTGTTAACTTTGTGTTGCGATAAACTTGACGTGAACTTTACAGGTGAAGGCATTACAGAGAATTTGTGGAAAAGTGCATTAAAAAAAATAAAAACAAGCAGCACAAAACAAGCTCTGAAAAGACAAAGATATAGACAATGATGGGAAATGACACGGGAAGAAAAGAGTCGAGTACTTTAAAACATCCATCAATCCAGCCAGAGGATTCCTTTTCTCATCATTCAGGTTTGCCACCCTTCCACACCCTACCATGCTTTTCCGCAAGTGTTACAAATGACCTTTAAGATGGCTAGAATGAAAACCAGGGGAGGAAGTCAAAAGTAGGACCTAACTTAAAATGATATTCTATCTGATAAGAAACATTTTTTTTAATCACCAGAGGTCTTGCCCCTTTGCTATAAAGAAAACAAGAAAAATGAATTCCATCTTTTGTCCTTTGTTTCTTCTCCCTTCTTTCCCCTTTTTCTGCATTTTGAGTTCCTGGTTGTCCTCTTTTTTTTTTTCAGTCTAATGCTCAAGCACGCGTGTTCTCCACTCAGACATTAATGAGAGCATTCCTGACAGTTCTAGCCTTAGATTTCTCTCTTCTCATGCTATACTTTCTCTTGAGAACAGCAGAGTGTCAACATTAAAAATACAGTTTGGGGCCAGTCTGCCTGGGTTCAAATTCTGACTACCACATGCATAGAATTATGACCTCGAACAATTACTAAGTCTCTTTGACCCACACTTAATAAAATAGGGACAATAATGGTGCCTTCCTCTCTGGGCTGTATAAGCAAAAATGATTTAAATTATGACTCGTGCTTAGAACAAGGTCTGGCACACAGCACTGTTAACTCTTTGGCATTATGATGATGCTTAGAAAAAAATCTGTTCACACCTGTATCTTCAACTTCTTGCCATCATGAGAGTAACCTTTGTCTCTACTTTCCTCTTCCATTCATCCCTTGTACCCTCACCCCGGTGTTACTGAATTCCTGTTGCATGTTGTCTGATTACTCTGTGAACACCTCCACATTACATACCCCAAACTGAAGTCTTCACATTTTTTTCTTTTTTTCTGTTCTGGGTTTTTGAAACAATATCACAATCTTTCCATCGTCCAACCACCAAACCTCTTGTCCAAGTTAAATTGCTTATTCTTCTATTTCCACATTTCATCTGTGTCTAACTATTGTTTTCAGATATGCCCCGCATAGGTGTCTACTTTTTCGATTTCCTTTCTACTGTCTGAATTCAAACACTCATAACTGCTTCTCTGAATCCCTCCCTTAGCCTGTGAACTGCTCTCCCTACCTCCATCTTATCCTCTCTTCAACATATTGTCTACGTGAGCAACAAATCATCACATTGAATCTCTATCTGCTTTAATTACTCCCTTGCTCAAATTATGTTCAACTTATTACTCTTTAAGAGTGCTTAAAAAGCTCATTAGGTAGATTTTCAAGATGCTTTATAATCTTCCCACAAGGCCTGTCTCCACATTTGTCTTTTATGACAACCAAAGCTTCCTCTGTTCCAGTCATGTCTACAGCTCAGAGCTCCCCAAACACACTTAAATTTCTCACCGCCATGATTTACTGACTAGAATGTATTTTTCCCTTACCTCAGTTTATCAAAATTTGGCTTAACATTCAAGATTCAATCTAAATTCCCTTTTTGAATGAAGATTCTGATGACCTCCCCAGCTTCACTAAATTTGGCATTTCTTCCCTGTTTCCTCATCACTAGCATTTGTTTAGGGTTGATGAAAGCTGCTCTACTATTGATACGTACCTGAGAGTATCAACTGTATACTTTACAGTTGGTTGGATAACTTAGGAATAGTATTTGCACTACTCATTATGGCCCTATAATGTAAGTGATTATGATTGCTTCTATTTACATAAGGAATTTGGAGGTGAAACATTGAACCGATTGCCCGAATACATTCCTAGGAAGAGTCAGAAACAAAGAGACGTACAAATGTGCGTGCATCTCTTGAATCGCTGCTCATTTCATGATCATTTATTTCAGTGCTCTTTGAAGGATCACATACATGAACCACCTGAAGGTGCTTACTGAAATGTATTATAAATTTATAGTCATAGGGCCACTGGTAAAGGGAGAAGAAACCTGCATCTTTAATAATTTCCCCAGGTGATTCCATGCACTGGCAATTTTCAAAACAGGGCTATAGTTCATAGAACCTCTCTTTTATTACCTCGATTACTGTATAGAGTAAATTGGTGGTGAAAGAGTTTCTTGAGGGCAAGAAGCATGTCTTATTTTTCGCTTTATCTGCCACAGTTCATACCACAGCGCCTTATCCATAATATATACTTCATATGTTTTAGATGAATTATTGGCAATTTCTGTGTTTCATCACAGTAAAAATTATTATGAACCTGTTAACAGTCAGTAATATTTTTTCTTATGTGGCAAGCAGTGGGAAATATTTTTGAAGCTTTTACTTAACATATACACACAAACACATTCACATAATATATATTAATTGTAGAACATTTGGAGGAATGTAGGAAATAGGAGAATGAAAAAGATTACCCATGGGACATGATCACCCAAGGGATATGCTTTTTGTCATCTTTATGTAAACCTTTAAGTACTTCTTCTATATATATCTTATATATTTTAGTGAAATTACACATAATGTATGTATCTGTATATATTATATATACACACACACACACACAGACACATTTGTAACAATGAAAACAGCAATGATTTTGTGTTATTTGATGCAATATCTGGCATTACTATTATTAAAAGTATAACTACCTATATAGTGATCTTTTCTTTGCAAAACTCTTTCCAGGTTATAGGGGCACTGCCAGAGTAATATAGATACTCCCACCTTGTTTCAAGAAATATCACAAAAGCTCAGAAGTAAAAAAAAAAACTCATTTAATTTCTGGTGATGGTAGGATGTTCTGCAGGACATCTATGAAGAAGGGTTTTTCTCATGTAAATGAAGTGAAATGCACTGCCCAAACTAACAGAAAAGGGAAAAATAAAAACACCTCATGAGGGCTTTCACTGAAAGAAAATCTTGCAACTCTGCCTCAAGGTTGTGGACTCTTGAGAATTACTCTTCATTTCCAGCTCATATCTCCAATACTGTTTCCAAAGGGACAGGTAGTATGGTTCACATAGGAGACTTTAATTCAAGAATAAAAAGTATTTCACTCAGCATAATGCTCTCCAGTTCCATCCATGCTGTTAAGAACGGTAGGAGTTCCTTCTTTCCTTCTGCTATGTAGTATTCCACACTGTAAATGTACCACAGTTTTTTGATCCACTCATTTACTGATGGACACTTAGGTTGCTTTCAGCACTAGGTTATTGTGAATTGTGCTGCTATGAACAATTGGTTCTTTTGAATTGGTCATTTGGGATTCTTAGGGCATAGTCCCAGCAATGGGACCACTGGTTTGAAAGGCAGTTCCATCTCTAGTTTTTTTGAGGAAATTCCATTCTGTTTTCCACAGTGGCTATACCAGTCTGCATTCCCATCAACAGTGCACTAGGGTTCCATTTTTGTCACAACCTCACCAGCACTTGTTTGTTGATTTGTTAATGATAGCCAATCTAACCAATGTGAAGTAGTATCTCATTGTGGTTTTAATTTGCATCTCACTAATGGCTAGTGATGTTGAGCATTTTTTCATGTGTCTATGGAACCTAATCAGCAAAACAAACAAGTGAGCAAAATAGAACCAGAAGCTGGAAATAAAGAATAAACTGACAGTGACCAAAGGGGAGCAGGGAGAGGGATAATGGGGGAAAGAAGGTGAAAGGGCAAAAAAAGCATCACGAATAGAGGACTCATGAGCATGGACAACAGGGAGGATTGACTGTGGGAGTGGGAGGAGATGGGGTAGGGAGGAGCAATAGGAAAAAAGGTGAGACAATTGTAACTGAACAACAATAAAAAAGAAAAAATAAAAATTATTTTTTCTTATTCTTTTCATACATCTAAGAGAACTAATGGTAAAAAAGTAGATTATAACAGTAATACAAATGAAGAATCTTTAAGTAAATGAAAACAGATCCAGTAACTCTTTATCTCCTTTCTTTCTGAAAAGTTCACTAGAAAAGGCAGTAAAAGAATTAAAAGTCTACCCAAAAGGACAGTAAACCAAAAAAACAAAAATAATAAAAAAGGTGAGGATAGCAAAATCTTTTTGGAAATGGTAGAGCAGAAGGACAAGTGGCAATGGAAATAGCTAAGATCCAGACTGGCAATGAGGAAAATTAAGAGACAGCATAAATTGTGCTGAAGACCCCAAAATGCCCAGAGAATGTTTATTTTAAATGCTTCTGAAAGTAGGAAGGAAGGAGTGAAAAGCAGTGGGTTCATCAAAGTCTAAGAAGACAGACCCCGAATTTCTTCCAACAGCCCACATGGTGAAGTAAACACCCAGCTCCAGCCTCAGCACAAGGACAGAGGAATATGCTCTCAAAAAAATAACACAAGCTGAGCCCATACCTCACACCACATACAAAAATTAACTCAGAATAAATAGCAACCTATGTATAAGAGCTAAAGCCATAAAGTTCTCAAAAGAAGACATAAGGCTAAATATCCATGACCTTGCATTTGACAATCGATTCATAGATTGACACCAAAAGCATGAATAAGAAAATAAAAAATAGATAAATTGTACATAACTGAAATTAAAAACATTTTTCAACATTGTGGTAGCTGCAGGGGGGTGGTCTGGTCAAAGTAGAAGAGGGTATAGAAGCAATAAATGATAATTTAAAAATACAATAAAAATTAAGTAAAATAAGATAAAAACCATTGAAATTTAAAAATAAAAAATCTATCAAAGGACTTTAATCAAAAAAAAGAAGAGAACTTAAAAACATTTTAAAATTTGCAAATCATATATTGAATATTTATTCAGATTAGTATCCAGAATATAAAAAACACTGTTTTAACTTAGCAACAAAAAAACAACCCAATTAAAACATGGGCAAAGGATTACATACACATTTCTTTAAGGAACACATAAAATAAGCACAGGAAAAACTGTTCAGTATCATTAGTAACTAAGGAAATGCATATCAAAATCATAATGGTTATGATTTTATGCCTATTAGGATGCTTATAATGAAAAAAACAAAAGGAAATAAGTGTTGGTGAGAATGTGGAAAACTGGAATCCTCATATATTGTTGGTGGGAATGTAAAATGGCTCAACCACTGTGGGAAATGTTTGCTCGAAAAGTTAAACATAGATTTTCATAGGACTAGTCTATATAAGTATTTCTAAATATGTGGGCATATACCCCAAATAATTGAAAACAAATTCATGTACACAATTTTTTTAGTTAGTGCTATTCACAACACACAAAAGATGGAAACAACCCAAACTCCTGTTGATGGATAAATAGATGAACAAACTGTGGTGTATACATACAGTGAAATATTATTCAACCATAAAAATGGATGAAATGCTGATCGTGGTACAACACGGATGAAACTTGAAAACATTATGCTAAGTGAAAGAAGCCAGACACAAAAGATCACTTATTATATGAGTTCATCTCTAGAAAATATCCAAAACAGTTAAATCCACACAGACAGAAAAGCATACTGGTGGTGCCACAGGCTAGAATGAGGGGAAAATAGGTAGTTAGCTGCAATTTCCTTTAGGGGTGATGAAAATGTTCTGGAACTACATGGAGGCGATGATTACAGAATACTATGAATGCGGTAAATCATGGAATTGTTCACTTTTAAATGGTTAGTTTCATGTTATATAAATTTTACCTCAATAATTTTTTTAAAATTATTTTTTAAAAGATGATACAGAATATTCTTGCATAGGAGGACATCAGAAACAACTGTGGTTGGTTGTACATTGTGAAAATAGGGAAGGTAAAGCATATTTACATATTAAATGAAATAGCCATCTTTCTTCCCAAATTCAGTTCCAGAATCTTGTCAACAATGTTTTAAGGACTTCAGGCAGAAACAAGATTATTTTGGATGAGAAATATAACTAGCCCTAGAGAAAATACCTAAAGATATGCCGGATTATATGCATTCAACAAAGTCCTCAAGGCCTCACTGTTATACAGGGGCCAAAATGGAAAGTAGAAACCCAAACACAGGGAAAAGGGGAGCAAAGGAACTTAAAGAAATATAGACCACGGAGAGGATGAAAAAACAAGACAAAATATCTCCTAAAGAATAAAAATAACTCAACAATTAAATAAGAATAGGATGACATTTAAGAAAACAGTAAAATTTACAGAGTTCTGGAAACAAAACACATGACAATAGATTAAATTCTCAGTGTGTGTTGGACAATAAAATTGGCACAATTTAAAATAGGTGCAATTTAAAAGAAATAGAATAGAAAAAATCATCTGAAAAGAATTCAAGACACAGAAAAGATAGAAAATGGGGGGGGTAAATAATTAAAGACCTAATTAAATACACATATATTTCAGAATTTAATTCTTCTTCTCTGACTCTCTTGCATACTCTTCCAATCAGGCTTGATTTCCATTTTATCAAAGCAGCTCTTGTCAAAGTCATTCATCATCTCCAAGTTTCTATATTCAATGTCCAGTCACCAGTCCTTAGATTCCTGTACCTCTCTGCATCATCTGACACAGTTGCTTACTCCTTCTCTCCTAAAATCCTTTGATCATTCGACATCCAGGAAGCCATTTTCTAGATTCTTCTAACACCTCATTAGGGACTCTACCTTAATCTGTTTTGCTAATGCTACACTCTCCAGACTGTACCTGGGCAGCTTCTAGAATCTCTATTTTTCTCTATGGACCTTCCCTTGCTTGTTTCATTCCATTCCATGACTTTAAATACCGATCCTATACTGATGGCTTGCAAATGAAGAGCTTAGTTACAGAACTCTAACATGAATCACATTCTCCTATGTCTAATTAGCTATTCAGCACCCATCCAGACAATATCAAAGTGAGATTTCAAATTTCTAAGTTCTACAATTGAATTGACAACGTCCAACTCTCAAACTTGTTCTTTTTCCAGATTTCTTTATCCCACTAATTGCTTAATAGCACTCTTCCATTTACTTTAGCTAAAATTTTTGCTGTTGTTATTTTACCTATTTTCTTACATTTAAGATTCAATCCATTGACACTTCATATCAGATTTGCCTTATAAATAGGTCCAGAATCTAACTATTTACTTTCTCCAATATTACCCCCGTAGTTCAAGCTACATAACCTCTCACCTAGATTATTGCAATAGCCTCTTTTGCCTCATTTTTACCAGTCTTGTTGCCATACAACATACAATATATCCTTTACAAAGAAATCTAAGAAAATTTGTAAAGTGTAAGCCAGATCAAGCAATTTCTATTTTAAGATTTCTCTAGTTGATTTCAATCTCACTCAGAATAAAAGTCAAAGTACTTACAAGTATCTACAAAACACCACATAATCTCACTTTCTACTGCTCTGTTCCTTGTATACCAACTGTACTGTACTAACTTTCTGAAGTCCCTCAAATATGTCAGAGATATATTTCCCTTGGCTTCTTTCCTTTTGCTTCCTTACTTTTTTCAGATTCTTTCTTAAATGGCATCTCATCAGAGAGGCATTCACTGACCATTCTATTTTCTTTAAAAAATAATGACTTTCTCTCTTACTTAGATTAGTAAAGTAATAAAACTTTAGGCAATACTTAAATGTATCAAAAAGAAAAAATTTATAATTCCAAATCCCACCACACATAAAAAAATTAAATAATTCATTTTCTGAGCAACTGCCCTCACAAATAAAAATACATGTATTTAGTGATTACAATGCCATTTCTGATGAAAATTATTAAACTCTTATTTTAAGAAAATAAGAAGAAAGTGAAGTAAAAGTGAACAAATTGTTGAACATGGATACATTTCTTTCCCATGATAGTTACTATTTTTCAAGGTGCTATAAATTATTTAAGAGATTATGAAAATTATTATAAAGATTAAGTCTTTTTTAATATGTTTTCAATTTAGAGGTGTCAATCTAGTCCTTGCTCTGATGGTATAAATACTCTTATTTTGCTTTACCTCTTAAGTTTTATGAGTTATATTATCAATTTTGTATGATCAGTACTTAGTATTTAGATTCCATTCTCTAATGATAGTTCTCTTGAGATTTTAGTTTGAATTCAATGTTTAAATAGAATCAATGATTACTATCAGTTACCCAGTATTCCAAAATTAATTTTTATTTCTATTTAGTTTTTAATGGGTCAGATTTCTTTCTCCTTTTATTTTTCAATAAGGAATCGTGGGTGCTGCATTCCCTGAGTTTATGTTTGAAAATGTTTCCCCGTTGACTTTGTATTTGAGCCCTTTTGCTGAGTATACCCTTTTATGGATTGCACTTTATTTTCCATAAACTAAATAGACGGTGCTCCACTTTATTTTGCCACTGAATGCTTTGGTGGATTCATGTTAAGGCAATTTAATTTCTCCTTGATTTTTTTTATTTTAATGTTCCTCCTAGAAGCCTGATTCATTCATGACAGCTTAATGAGAACATACAATAATTTTAATTTTTTTGTATCACTTTTTCCTGTACCTGTGTCCCTTAAATAGTAAATTCCCAACCTGTTTCATTTTGGAGGGAAATCTCATATGGTACTATTTTCTTCTATCCATTGGATTTTCTACTCCAGAGACATAGTTATTCTTACGTTGGATTTTAACTAGCTTTCTTTCATATCCATAATATTCTAATTTGTTTATTTTTTAATTTAAGCATAGCTGGCATAAAATAGTAGTTGTATTAGTTTTAGGTGTATAATAGAGTAATTCAATATGTGTATACCTTGCAATATAATCCTAGTACTCATCAACATGTCACCTTATAATCTTATCACATCCATCCAGTTTTGGGGGGGTTATTTATCTTGGCATTCTTTGTGATTATCTGAAATCTTTGTGTTATTAATGCTATTTCGGATCTATCTATCTTGTTATTTTAAATGTATTTATGAGTTTGACTTTTTGTTTGCTCTCTTAGCTATCCAATTTCCCCTGTAACTTCATTCTGAAGTGAATTTCTCATTTTATTAAAATAGTATGTTTACTAACTTGTTCAGTACCATGGAGCACTTGTGGAGTACCATCTTGCATGTCTTGGCTTTGTTTTATTTCACATTGTGTTATTTTCCTGGATTATATTTATTATGTTTTGTTTCTATTTTTTCCCATGCAGAAACTACCTGCCTCCTAATATTAGTCCTCCCATTTCCCCTAAGTAATAAAAGCCAAAGTTCAGACACAGAGCTGCTTGTATTAAAAGTCACTTGTCATCCTCCTCTGGAGTTAAGTATGGCCTGAGGTTATGTTCTAGCCTCTTTGGTGTAATTAGAAATGTATTTAACTTATGTCAAGTATGTTTTAAGAAGTGGAAAACACTGTTTTTTTTCCTCCCCTTTTCCTGATGCCTTAAATGATGGATATAAGACTATACCTGGAATGGTCATTTTGGATATCTAATTACTTCTTAAAGCCTGAGTCTGATCTACTGTTAGCAGCTCTAAACAACCTGGGCCTCTATCTACAGACTCTTCTACCATAAGAAATGAATACTAAAAATCTTGCTTGAGCCACTGTTTTCTTGAAGCTTGCTTTGATTATAGCTGAAACTACTCAAACTGATAATCTTCCTCCGTTCCTTCTCCCTTATCCCCCTCCCTGTCTTTCCTTTCTGGTCACATCTCTGCATAATTTCATGCCAGTTTTCTTCATTTTTCTCATTCTTCACAGCTCTGTCCGGGCTTGTTAGCTGTCATGTGGGAGATGTCTTCATTACTCCCTTCGGAGACCTCTTTGGTGTCCTCTGTGATCTGCACTCTGTGAGCAGGATTTTGTGTTCCATCTGTCCATTCCACTGCAGCCCGAGAGCAGGAGTGCTTATGGGGAAGTGGGGACATCTGAGGCAGTGTGTCCTCTTTGAGGTGTGGAGATGAGCTGCGACATTCAAACACTCATCCTACCTCTTGCTAGCACTGTGATCATAATTATTTAACTTTGCTGTACCTCAGTTTCCCCATTTGTATAAAGTGATAAAATTAACCCCTACATGGTACTGTTAGGAGGGTCAAGTAAGACAATACAACTAAAGGGTTTGGAAATTCACCTGATGCATTCAGAGTACAAACACCACTATCATCAATGTCATCATGCATGGACGCTGATGGTTCTTAGTTTTCGTTAAAATGTGTACACTGATTACACTCCATCTAGTCAAGAGTGCATCATTTTACCAGGAGAGGTAACTTGGATCTTTAAGGTTTTGTATCAATCCATTGTGCAGTAGAATTGTGATCTTCTGAAGAAAAATCACTACATCTTTATCCATTTTATGATCTCCATGGAGCCTAGTATAGTCTTTTATGGAATTTCTTTGTATATTAATTCCTTATATCAAAGCCACTGAAATCTTTCTAGTCTCCCCGGGGCAAGCTTCTAATTGGGAAGTAGCCATGGAAAGTGGAAGTTTCAGCAAATTTACAGATGTTTAAACTATAGGCAGATATTAAATGATTTTTGAGGTTCATGTTGTTTGCTTTAAAAGTATTTTACAAATGCTACATAACAGAGCTATAACCCTGACTTGTTTTTATGTCTTCTATCATAACACTTGAAGAACTTCCATTAACTCCCCCACCATCTCAAGCTCATGGATTTCATTTGGAGCTGGCAGTCACAGAGGTTAGGAGCGGAGTGAGAGCAGGAGGAACTGAGGCCATGTGTCCATCCCAGCCTAGTGCCCCACTCACTGCTTACTCTGTCACAGGTACTTTCTGAGATGTGCTACATTTGACAGCTGTGGAGCCTGAAACAGTGAAATAAACAGAAGGACAGAATAATGGTACAAAAACCCAAATCACAAATTGTAATCTTTAACCACTGGTACCTGTTCCACATCCTCCCTAATTCATTGAATCTGCTAATATTATGTTTCAACAAGCTCTTTTTTTCTTTAGAAAAATAACTACAGAATGACTCCAATGATGCAAGAACAACTGGCATAGATTTGAAGGCATATTTGCCGTGAAATATTTTTAAAGCATTGATGAATTCTCTCTGCACTGTTTCTCCCTTCCTGACCCAGAAAATATAAACTGCGCTCTGTTATAAGTTAAGCTATTGGCTTTGACCCAATTTTAGATTTGGCAGTAGGCTGTCCTGTCATTACCTCATCCACTGATTTTAAATTGAAAGAATAATTGTTTTTTTATAAATTAGATATTTTTCAAAATTATCAAAAATATTTACTTCAAAAATCCAGAATATAGAAGCTCACGGGTTGTCTTTTACCAAGAGTGATAAAAACTAGGATGCTTAATGATAGATGGCCTAAACTGTACCATTTTCTCTTCTTCACTACTTCCATTCAATCGCATACAGAGAGAGAGAGGTGGCAGATGCCAGGCAAAACCAAGAGCAGAAACAAGGGCTTTGCTGTGCCTGTACCAGCTAGCCTAACCTAAATGAGGGGGAGGCAGAGAGGGAGACAAGGGAAAGAGGCACAAAGGGGACTGTCCAGACCTCCACAGTTCTGCCAAACAAGATGGTCTGCCTGTGTCATGTTATTTCTGGAAAACAAACAAAAAATGGGTATATGCCATGCACCAATTATATACCCAGATTAATTTAAAGAACTATTTTCATGATTTTCCTCTTTTGGAAAAAAAAGACTATTGTAGCTTAAAGAAAAAGCAGCCATGGGAATAGCTACTTAAAGCTTTTTGCAAATTTTGTCACTGAAATAATTACTAAGAAAAATGAGACAAAGGAAAACGCCATAACATGATGAGCCGAGTAAGTATGGTCATGGGTATAACCTGAGAAATTCAGTTACAGCAAACAGAAAACATATTAGCTGCCACAGACTAGGCACAGTGGACAGTGAAATAGGTGAGTTATATTCCAGATTCTTATCTTCAAATCCTAGTAGACCTAGATGAGAGATATGTTTTATTTTTGAAAGTAGTGAACACTTTAGAGGTTGACTAAATAACCCAATTACATAATATGGATATATGTTTTGTTCTGCCTACCTCCCAAATATTTATTCTAAGAAGCTTAATAGGAAGGCTTTTCTTACTGTCAAACTTTTTAAGGTCTGGTTTTACTGCTCATCATAATTCTATAGCATTCAGAGCCCCATGACACTCAGGAAAAAATTAAAGATAAAAATAAGAACCAAATAACAATTATTGATGACTTAAGTCATACTCAACTCTGTATGTTCTATTTAGGTAAATGGCAATTATTGATATAATACCACATCCACTTAGTAATTAATACATTATTCTTTTGCCTTCGGCCACATAGGAAATTTTATAAACCATGAAAACAGAATTCTCAAGATTTTCCTCAAAGCAATTAATCTGCAACTCATATTCATATTAAAATGAGTCTGACATCATCTACCCACTTCCTCTGAGACAGCTTTCTCCTTGATCTTTTTCAGTCTGTCTTTTTTCCTAAATGCAGTAATAAAACCACAGTGTCTACTGTCCCTAAAGATCATCTACATTTCTCTCAAATCTATTCATGAACATTTCCTAGTGATTTTCATTCTATTGTTGCATAAGTGTTATCACTTCAAAAAGTGAATAAGTGAATCCCTCCAAACTAAATCACACACACACACACACACACACGTACAATTATTTTAACATGAGGAATATTTTTAGTGGCAAGGACGAAAGATCTGGCTTGAACAATAATGTAGTTAATGTCTACATTAACTACAGTCTAAAATAAAGTCTAAAGATAAGATACTTTTCAGGATTACTTGTCTGAGAAATTCAATAATATCACCCTGGCTGCTGTGGCTCAGTGGAGTGAGTGCCCACGTGGAAACCGAAGGGTCACTGGTGCGATTCCTAGTCTAGGGCACATGCCTGGGTCATGGGCCAAGTGTCCAGTGAGCCAGTGAAGGGGCATGCAAGAGGCAACTGCACATTGATGTTTCCCTCTCTCTCCTTTCCTCTCTAAAAATAATTAAGTAAAATCTTTAAAAATAAAAATAAAAAATAAAATAAAAATATCATCGATTGTCTAGGCACTAGGTATTACTTCCCTCCACTAACCACAGCTGCCATTTCAATGTAAGATTAGCAAGACAACCAACTGTATGGGAAAACATATTTGCCAATGATACCTCAGACAAAGGTTTAATGTCCAAAATATACAAAGAACTTACACGACTCCACTCTAAGAAGACAACCAACCCAATTAAAAAATGGGAAAAGGACTTGAACAGACACTTCTCCAAGGAGGACATACAGAGGATCCAGAGACACATGAAAAGATGCTCAATATTGCTAGCCATCAGAGAGATGCAAATTAAAACCACAATGAGATACCACTTTACACTGGTCAGAATGGCCATCATAAACAAACAAACAATGAATGTTGGAGAGGTTGTGGGGAAAAGGGACCCTCATTCATTGTTGGTGGGATTGCAGACCGGTACAACCATTATGGAAAACAGTATGGAATTTTCTCAGAAAACTAAAAATTGACCTGCCTTTTCACCCAGCAATTCCACTGCTGGGATTATATCCTAAGAATCCTAAAACATCAATATCAAAGAACCTATGCACCACAATGTCATAGCAGCACAATTTACAATAGCCAAGAGTTGGAAGCAACCTAGGTGCCCATCAGTAAATGAATGGATCCAAAAATTGTGGTACATTTACACAATGGAATTCTATGCTGCAGAGAGAAAGAAGGAGCTACTACCTTTTGCAACAACATGGATGGAACTGGAAAGCATTATGCTGAGTGAAATAGGCCAGGTGCTGAAAGACAAATACCATATGATCTCACCTTTAACAGGAAGCTAAACAACAAAACAAAGAAGCAAGCAGGAAAAAAAAACAAACAAAGACACTGAAATAGAGAACAAGGGGACAGTGACCAGAGGGGAGAAGGAAGGGAAGTTAAGGGGAAAAAGGGGGAGGGATTTGGAGGAACAAATAGGAAGGACACAGGGACGAGAACTAAGGGGGGTGGAAATGGGAGGGAGGTGGGGAGCAAGGGGCGGGGGAGGCTGGGATGGGAAAAATAGACAAAAAACTGTACTTGAAAAATAACTAAATAAAATTTTTAAAAAAAGATTGTTTCATATAATGGTCTCAAAGTAGCTATGTTGAAGAGGGAGGCCAATATGTTTTCTTCTTTATATTGATACATTTAGGGATACACGCATGCTGAAAGCTATCCAATAATGGTAAAAATGACTCTACCAAACTTCTGCCAACATTTTTTAACATTTCATTGTCCAGTATTAGGCCAAGTAACCATCTCTGAATTGTTTCAAGTGAGGAGAGGGGATACTTTTTATTTTACTTTGTTATTGTCATTTAAGGATATTTGAGTTAATAATTTTTAAATTTTATGTTTCTATTCTGTAATTTTTATTTACTCAAGGTCAATTTTTAATCTTTTATATTCTATCATTTTTGTGAATTTTTTCAAATATAATTTTCTACAAGTAATTTAATAAGAAAGGAATGAAAGCGCTGACTTACAGAAATGGTACATGCATATAGAAACTGATTATACTTTACATTTTTATTGTGGAATGAGAAATAGATATGGTAACATTTATTTTAATAAGCAGTAGAAATATGATCATCAGAAAATGTAATAATACGAGAATGAAGGGGACTCCCTTGACACTCGAAACAATTAATTAAAGACAAATAAAGAACATTTTCCCAGAAAGTTTTGATATAAGATCAAATGAGTAAGAATTTACTAAGTGCTAAGAACACTATGGCAATGTTCTAAGAATTGTGAATAATACCAGACCATGAAGACAGGCTCTTACCATGAGGAAATTTATACATGAGGGGTTCAGAAAAGTATGTGAAAAATTAAATGGCAATAGAAAAATAACCAGTAGTTGAAGACATGTAGGTGTCTTATAAGACAGTAGATATCTTATAATTAAATACACTATAATTTGCCAACTGAATTATCCTGATGATAATTTCTCTTAGAGGTCACAGGAAGAAAATCATTAAATGAACATGAGAAACTTGTCAATGAAAAAGTTAGTACGGATCAAAAAAGAAATTTACCTTTATTAGTAATGTCATCAGACATTTAAGGAATGTCATACAAACATTTAAGGAAGTAATGTCATCAAACATTTAAGGAAGAAACACAAACTTATACAAACTCAGAATGTTCAAGAAGAGGGAATATTACTTCATAAAGCTAGCATAACCTTGATACAAAAACGGAACAAAGACATAAGGAAAGACAATTAGAAACCAAACACTTCCCTGGAATGTTGATGCAAATAGCTTAAAACAATATTCACAAGTCAAACCCAATAAAATATCAAAAAGATAAACTCTACTTGGTCATGATGTATTATTTCAAGTATGCTAGCCTGTTCTTTTAAAATATATATGCATTAATTTTTAGAGAGAGAGAGAGAGAGAGAAGGAAGCATCAACGTAAGAGAGAACCATCAACTGGTTGCACTCCGTACACGCCCCAACTAGAGTTTTAACTGCAGCATATAGGTGAGTATCCTGACCTGGAATCAAACCCACAACATTTCATCATTTGCGGTGATGATCCAACCAACCAAGCCACACTGGCCAGGGCTGCCTGTCTGCTTTAATATTTGAAATTCCCTCAGTGTAGTTTATCACAGTAACAGAGTAAAAGAGGAAAATCGTAACAGATACAAAAAAAGTATTGAAAAATTATGCATTTACTTGACTTAAAAGAATTCTCAGTAAATTAGGAATAGAAGGAATATCCTTGTTGAGATCTGGGAAATTGAGAACATAGCCTGACCACAGCAAAACAGGCTGATCTTAATCTGCTTAGCTTTGAATTTTGAAACCCCACCCTGTTCCTGCGTAGTCTCTGTCAGCAAACAGCTAACTGCCACGTTTGCTTCTGTTCAACGCTTGCTTGCTCATCCCTATATAAGGACTTAGCTGTAAGCGCTCGGTGCGACTCTCATCTACAGCCCTTTTGGGCACTGTGCCTCTGGACACCCCGAGAGTTCACCCTGCGCAGGTTAAGCTTGGCCAGTAAAATAAGATCAAAACCCTGAAAGGTCTTCAAAAAATTATTCTTGTGTCCGGTGGATATAACAATCCTCAACTTAACAAAGATTATCTACAAAACATTTTATTTTATAGTGAAATACTGAATATTTTCCTCCATATATTATGAACAAGGCAAAAATATGTTCTTGTAAGTTCTCTTCCTAGAGTATATTTTATTGATTATGCTATTACACTTGTCCCATTTTTTTCTCTCCTCTATTCCCCTCTGCTATCCTCCCACCAACATCTCCCCTACCCTTAGTTCATGTCCATGGGTCGTACATATGAGTTCTTTGGCTTCTCCATTTCCTATACCATTATTAACCTCCCCCTGTATATTTTGTACTTGCCAATTATGCTTCTTATTCTCTGTATCTTTTCCCTCATTCTCCCCCATCTCCCTCACACTGATAACCTTCCATGTGATCTCAATTTCTGTGATCCTGTTCCTGTTCTAGTTTTTTGCTTAATTTGTTTTTGTTTTTATTTTTGTTTTTAGGTTCAGTTGTGAGTCTGTTGTCATTTCACTGTTCACAAAAAATTAAAGATTGTATTTATTTATTTTTAGAGAGAAGGGAAGGGAGAGAGAAAGAGGGGGAGAGAAACATCAATGTGTGGTTGTTCCTCACATGACCCCTACTGGGGACCTGGCCTGCAACCCAGCCATGTGCCCTGACCAGCAACCTTTTCTTCACAGTCTGGTTGGTGCTCAATCCACTGAGCCACACCAGCCAGGGCTACTGCTCTTTTTCTTTTAATCTTCTTTCTTTCTTAGATTAGTCCTTTTAACATTTCATATAAGGGCCTAGTGATGATGAGCCCCTTCAATTTGACCTTATCTGAGAAGCACTTTACCTGCCCTTCCATTCTAAATGATAGCTTTGCTGGATAGAGTAATCTTGGATATAGGTCCTTGCGTTTTGTAACTTTAAATACTTCTTTCCAGCCCCTTCTTGCCTGTAAGGTTTCTTTTGAGAAATCAGCTGATAGTCTTATGGGAACTACTTTGTAGGCAACTGTCTCCTTTTCTCTTGCTGCTTTTAGAATTCTCTCCTTCTCTTTAATCTTGGGTAATGTAATTGTGATGTGTCTAGGTGTGTGCTTCATTGGGCCCAACTTCTTAGGGACTCTCTAAGCTTCCTGGACTTCCTGGAAGTTCTATTCAATGTTCCTTTGGAGGTTTCCTGCAAGTGCAATAAGGCTTATAGGCAACTAAGAGGCAAATTGCTTCCATTTAGAAATAACATATAATTTATGTAGAAATCCTAAGGAATATATTTAAAAACTAGAAAAATTAATATGTGAATTTAGCAAGATGACAGCATACAATGTCAATATACAAAAATCAATTGTATTTCTAAAAGTGGCAGGAATCAATTGAAAAATGAAAGAATAGTAGTATTTATACATGTACCAAAACCCATAAAGTAGTTAGGAATAAATTTCACATAAGAAATGCAAGATTCCTACATTAAAAGCAAAACATTGCTTAGAGAACATTTTAAAAAATGTGAATAATTAGAGAAGTATACAATATTCATGAATTAGAAGACATTATTAAGATTCAACTCCCTTCTTTTTGTAGACTTAATGCAATTCAATGAAAATTGTAGCTATCTTTTTATAAAAATTGGAAAGGTCCATCTAAAATATATGTGGAAATGGGACCTGGAATAGCCTTCCTAAATACCTTGAAAAAGATAAGCAAAGTTGAAGAATTTACATACCTGGTGTCAAGATGTAACATAAAGCTACATTAATTAATATAGATCAATGGAATAAAATAGGAAATCCAGAAATATATGAAGACATACATGATAAACCGAAATACATCAGTGCAACTCAATGAAGAAAGATGGTTCAACAGATGGCACTGGTTAAAGGTCTGAAGAAAGAGGATGAGCTTCAACCTGAAACTCACACCACATGTAATCATTTATTTAAGATAATTTATGGACCTCCACGTGAAAGCTAAAAGCACAAAGCTCCTATTCTGGAATACAAAAAAAAAAAGTCCTGAGCATAAAATTACTAAGCAAAAAAGCAAAAAAAATGGGAAAAGTTGAGTTTCAACAAAATGAAGAAATTCTGCTCATAAAAAAACTGGCATTAATAAAATTAAGTCAAATCAGAGTTGGAGAAAATATCATCAAAACATTCATTTTCAACAAATTTATATTCAGAATGTATAATGAGCTTACAGCATCAACAACAGAAATAAAATAGTAAATTTCATATAAGATTATTAAATTTGAATAAACTTTTCAAAAAAGAAAATATTAAATTAACCAGTTAGCATATAAAATATACTGAACACCATCAGTATTTTGACAGTTTCTTATGAAGTTAAACATACACCTTTATTATTATCCAGCAATTCCATTTCTAAGTATTTTCCCTAAGTAAATAATCATATATCCATAAAAAGAACATAAGTGTGTACTTAGCTTTATTTATATGAATAAATAGCTGGCACATACTCCAATATCCATCAACAAATCATGAATAAGCAAATCATAGAATATTCAAATAATATTAAGCTACTCTGAAATTTTAAAAAACAATTACTGATATGTGCAAGTGTGAATGATTCTCAAAAACATTATGTTGAGCAACAGAATTCAGACACAAGAGAAGAGGTGCTTTACAAGATACATGGATGAAAGCATACAGCAGATAAAGCTAGTCTACAGTGGTGGGAATGGGAAGTAGTTGCTTCCAGAAGAGATGGGGGAAGAGGGGCAGAAAAAGATGGTATAAATATTCTGCATTATGATGCAACTGTTGGTTACCTGGGTGTATATACTTGTCAAAACTCAAAGTATACACTTAAGATAAGCATTTTTCATTATATATGAATTTTGTCTCTTTCTCTATATATGTGTATATACGTATATACATATATTTATATACATATATACACACATATATGGAATACCCATATATTTCAAGGGAAGGTGATAAAGGGCAACTATCATGGTCTCCTACAGAACACAGTGCCTTATCAGTAGTAATTAAGCAAATGTGAATCTAGGGTAATTGAACCAGGTAAGGCAAAACATTTCACAGTAGTAATAAACGTGTGGTTTCAGATATAGGTAACACTAAATGACACATTATTTAGGCAAGTCCTTCACCTTCTGAATTTTAGCTTTCTTATCTATGAATTGAACATGATCAGGTGTTACAGAAATTGTATTTTTTTCTTTTTCAAACAATGTTATCTATGGACATAACATGCAGAAATAAATGAAGCACCTCTCTAGCTAAAAATAGTGTGGGGCTTCAGAGTATAATAACCAGATGATTCTGAGGAAGACAGTTCAAAGGTCTGGCTGTATCATCTCAGCCTCAAAGTAATTAATCTGCAACTTATGTTTAATGCATCTTACATATTGGTGTATTATTATTATGTTTAATACGTCTAGATTATTTTCATGATTTCATGATATCATATTGAAACATTCAGTGAGAAAGAGGAAATTAATGACCTTTGGCCTAAAGCAATGTTAGTTAAGTACTTTTGTGGGGCAGGGCCATGGGCAGGGTACACATCTAAAGAAAATTTTATGAAAACACAATTTATTAACCACATTCTTTTTCAGTTGGACTTTCTTCAAAAGTCATGGGCAGAGAATGCAAACATTTCCAAAAGTTGTAAGGATCTTAAAAGCCCTCTTGAATGGTGATTTTTTTTTATTAAGGGAAAATCCTGTGACAAAAATAAAGTATATAAACAATACAGCTAAATGCTGTTATTTGAAATTAGGTGTACATACTTCAAGTAAAACATGATATATAGACATAATATTATGGAAAAAGGTTTATTGTCAAACAGGCAATTAAAAACTAAAATATAGTGAGTCACAGACATTCATTTTCTAGATCTGGGATGAATACCAAGTAAACTCATGTCCTCTCTTTTCTTTTTCTTACAAAGAAAACAGGGATAGAATGCATTTCCCGTATAGTGGAGCACATATTTTCACAGAACAAAGACACATCTTTATTGCTCAATCTGTTACTAAAAAATTAATCCTGCTTTTGCAGATTGTGGACAGTTAGTTCGGCTGCAAATGTTAACAGAGAGCCTCTACCTGAGTTAATTTCCCATTTAGAACCATGTGAGTGTGGAAGTAATCCTCATGGTAAACAACATGTACTCCACAGTAAACATGGCATTATCCCCAAGCAGAAAGACAGAGTCAACTCAATAAATAAAATCCCTGGCAGTAATTCCTACATATTACAATTAAGAACTAATGATTGTTGGAAAATAAACAGTGTGGTAATTTCATTCATAAACTGCAGCAAACAAAGCCACACAAAGCCTATGTATTTGAGAGCCTGTTGTCTTTTGGTTAATAGACATTAATTTTTTCAAACCTTCTCTCTTAATTATCTCACAAAGACAACTGCAGCACAGGCACAGAAAGACTGGTGTGAAGAAAGCCATTTGGCTAAAAGGAGCACCAAAGAAGCCCATAATTAGCCCAAGGGCTCTAAGACATTTGTAAAGCAATTAAGAAAGGAAAAGTTTTCTATTGCTGAGGAATTTGCTGCAAATGTAACCTTAACCTGTTATATTGTAGTTCTTGTAAGGCAACTGGCTAGAAATTTAATAATGGTTAATATTTATTAATGCATAGTAGTGTCAAGAGACATTACATGCACCATATATATGTCATTTGGTTTAATTCTTACAACAGTCATTTGAGGTAGGCATTGTTTATCTTCAATACACTGGGCTCATTTTTATGAATTTAACTCATGAAATTCATGATAAAAGGGGATTAGAGGCAAGGTAGAGGAGACTTTCTCTTGTCACCTCACAGACCACAACAGACATCACAGGCCACCTGGACATTTAAATATAGCCACACAGTCATTCCACTACCAGCAATTTAACCCAGTAAATGATGGAGTATGTTGTTTCACAAACAACTTGCAGAAGCTTCGGAGGATGAGGAAGAGAAGGTAAAGAAATCAAAGTAAAGTAAAAAAGTGAAAGTAGTAAAACAAAAGTCCTTGTAAATTTACTATACAAAGAAGTATTATGTATAATTGTTAGAGTTAGGTCACAAATTCAACTCTTAAGTAGAGATCTAAGCAAACAGAGAACTCAATCACAAGATTTAGTGTCCCTAATATATGGATGTCCCCATCAATGGATGGAATAAAGCCTGATTTTCCCTGCTGGAATTAAGGTTTGAGAAAAATTCCTCCCATGGAACCTCGTGAGTGATTCTCCTTGGTGAACTCAGAAAGGTCTTTGACGGCTGTGCACAGCAAACTCTGAGAATGAAGTTACGGTCCAAAGGCAGCTCAGTGAAGAAACAGTACCAGGGGACCAAACAACAGTAGAAGTGGGGAGGTCCCAATGGTCTTATCTGAACCAGGAGCAACTTTAGAATATATGAAAGGCTGGAGTATAAAGGGTTTAGGTTAATGGTTTTAAAATCCAAGTTCCCCAAATCTTGGCCTCTGTCACGATGTCAGAGAAAGGATGAGAGAAAGGGTGTAGTCAAGTTTTAGAGCTCTGTTTCTGCTTTGCCCAGTAAGGTCCTTGCTTACAAGTTTAATCATTGGGTTTTCTTATTATTTTAAGAGGGGATTCACTGAAAAAAATAATAAAAGGGTTTATTGTGGCATTAAATAGAGCAGTGAAAAAATCATAACAAAATCACAAGAATACAGTAACGAATAATTAGCAACAAAAATTTAGTTCTAAAAAAGAAGCATTATATACAAATGTTAGAGATGGGTCACAAATTCAACTCTGATTTTTCAGAGATCAAAGGAAAGAGAGAAATTAATTACAAAATTCAATTTCAATGCCAGCCAATATGTTGCTCCCATTACAGGTGCTGAATATGAAATTGAAAGACAAGTGTGGAGTATTTTTATGCAGTATGGAGCAAGATGTAAAATGGTATGCATGGGAACCTTACAACCATGTAAATACTGTACACATGTGGACGACAGAAGGAAACACACAGAGATGAATTCTATTGTGACTTCAAGGAAATATTCTTTTTGTCTTAAAACATTTCTTTGGAAAGGAACAATCATTTTAACTGTATAAAGTATTTAAATTAAAAAGCAAACCACCACATAATGAAAAAAACTTGCACAAATGAAACTATAAAGTTTAATACCCTTATTATTAAAATTAATAATTATTATTTAATGATAATAGAAAAACCAAGATTTAAATGTTTAATTTTAATAACTTGGAGTTTGACAAGATAAAATAGCAACAAACACTGCATACTAATTACAGCATGCCAAGGAACATGTTAAATTGCTTATATACATAAACTCATTTAATCCTCATAACAACCTTTGTGAAGTAGGTACTTTTTATGGAGGCGGGCAGCCTAAAACATAAGAATATGAAATAACGTGCACAGATCACATGGCTTGTAAATGGTGATTCTAAAATTCAAACCCACGCATTCTAGCTCCAGAGCTCATGCTCTTAATCAAAACACTAACTGCCTCTCAATACCAACCACACTCTGTAATATTACGTATACAAAAGCAATGCAATCGCCTTCCACCTGCATGCCATCCTACAATTTCCAAAATGTTGCATAGGTGTTATTCATTCCTCAGGACACATTTGTAAAAACAGTATCCTACTGGCTTTGATTCTAACATTGCCACAGCACTGCATCTGCTCAGCGAATGCAGCCAACCTGACTTCTTGGTCCATCCAGCACCTAGGGGTTGACTACGTGGATTTTATAAGAATCCTGGGGAGCTATACTTTCCATAAGCTACAGATTGTTATAGAAAGAATGGAACAAATCCAACTACTACTCTAATCTCCTGATTTCTTAGAGCATTTAAAGATAACCAAGCTTACAAAGCAAACAAGTGGCAAGCTGGACTAAAACTTAATTTTTTTAAAGAAATGAAGGTCTTTTTTTTTAAAAGATTTTATTTTATTTATTTTTAGACAAAGGGGAAGAGAGGAAGAGAGACATCAATGCATGGTTGCCACTTGTGCGCCCCCAAATGGGGACATGGCCTATAACCCAAGCATGTGCCCTGACTGGGAATTGAACCAGCAACCCTTTGGTTTTCAGGCTGGTGCTCAATCCACTGAGCCACACCAGCCAGGGCTAAAACTTGATCTTTTTAAGATACAATAGGTAAACATAAAAATGACCAGTGATAATATTAACCAGATATAACTCTAAGATCAAATCTAAAGTGGATAACAAAGCTACAAGTGCTTACACTATGGTTTAAACTACCATTTGCTTACCGAGAAAAATTACATATATATAGCTCCCCGTAGGAGCCAGAAAACCACCTTTCTAAGCAAGGTCCTGATATGTTACTGGACAAAAGAACTCACATCAGAGAGGAACACAAGAAGCATCAAGAGCCTTTGTGTCCGGTCAATGTTTTTGAGTTTTCCTATAAAGAGAAAACAAATGACTTTATACCTACATTTTTTTTTTAAGTTCAGCATTGTTAGTCTATTTTAAAGTTGAGACCCCAGGGAATTGAATAGCAAGAAAGTGATAGGTCATAGTGGCAGATTCAAAATTTAATGTTCTTTCTACTTAGCAAAAAGGTACAATAAGCTAATACCCCATTGAGCACTTGCTTTAACAATAACTAAAAATTGCTTTTTTGTAAAGTGACTTCAAATCTGCAGAACAAAAAACAATTTTGGACAGAAGGAACATAAAGAGAACACATAAAAAATGGCTCCTATGATTAGCGGAAGGTTTAAAAAGTGTCAATTATAATTGTTTCTTAAAATTCAAATTAGGAATTAATTTTGCAGTTGTTGATTTTTTATTATCATGAAATTTGAACTTTGAAAAATTATAGTATATTTAGATAATTCACTTGATTAAATGTGACCTTCATATGTTTGGGGTTTAAAATTAGTAAAATTATCTTAACTCTTTGGATAAAAGAGATTATCATAAAATCAGTGGGCAAGTAATTTGTTTTTGCTTTTGTTTTTCTTTTTGACTAAGACAATGTTTAACATAAAAAAAAATAAAATAAAGCAAGTACAAATACTTGGAAATATAAAACTCACTCTAATCTTTCACTGAGCTAACAAATACAATTATAATAATAGTATTTGTAAAACACCATGTACTGTTATTATTCTAGAGTATTTTTGTATAATGACTCATTTAACCCTCATAGCAAAACTGTGAGACATAAACTCAAACTGTATAGCTCCATTTCACAGAAAAGAAACTGAGGAACAAAGAGGTTTAAGTGATTACTCCAAAGTACAGAGCTACACAGTGGTAGTCGGTCTTCAAGCTGACGTTTTGGCTTTAGATTAGTGATTATTACCCACTATTCTCTATTACTGGAAAACTATTTTACATGACATGTGTCATTAACTTTAAGGAAGTAAATGGCTACTTGGAACACAGACACACACGTTAAATATTGTAGATATTGTGCAAGTGACACATTTCAGACAGAACTGAAACTACAAAATATCTTGTTTGTAGTTCATCATTAAATATCATAACAAATATCATATCATAATAAATTAACCAGCTATCAGAAAAAATAAAAATGAATTTCATTACAAAAGTATCTACTGTATACAGTAGAAAATATAATGACACTATTATTGTTCAACTTGATATTTAATTATCTTCCATCAATTCAATATTTCCTTATTTAATGTGGTTTTTGAAAGATCAATACTGAACAAAATTCAAGTTGAATGAAACAGGATTTCTATGTAATTTATTTTGCATGCTTTCATATATCTTATGACAAAATCAGTGGAGGTCTAGCTACAAAATTAACAAGTTCATATTTTGAGGCTGACGCATGGAAACCTGATGAGAATGGATAGCTTAATTTTGTTCCACTTCCTCAGCACTGCAATTTTAGAAGAGCTGCCCATTCAGGTTTTTTTTTTTTTTACATCAGATGTGTCATTTCAATTCTTCCCATGAAGTAATTCAAGTAGGAAATACTACATTTGGATAAATTTCCAAGCTGAAATTTGCAATTCAAATAGACTGACTTCAAGATCTGAATTATTTCAATACCTAATAGAAACTTAAATAGTTATTTCATGAAGAATTATTCTACTCAGCTATATTTAAAAACACCTGTTCCTAAAATTTCTACACAGCAAAGTACATATATTCCATGCTTTATATTTTCAATTATAGATAATCATCAAAAAACACCCCTGAGAAATACATATAAGGTTAAGTTTATATTATTGAGATACAGAAAACTGCAGGTTCATAATCATATTTTATAGTATTCCACAAACAATCTTGGAGATTAATCTTGGAGATTAAATTATCTAATGTCAGAGGCAGGTTTGCTGTTTGGAAAATCCTATCTGTTTTGGTCCTAGCTGCACAGACTGTACAGGTCACTTGGAATTGTTACATGTAACTGAATCTAACCAGTAGAGTGCAAGTGAATGTGATGTTTTAAGGACCTGGTCCATAGAAAAATCTCCCATACATTGTCATCTATGCTTTCTTCCCATTACTACTGACTGGAATGGAGAAAACAGCTTATTGGTGGGGTTCTGGACCTAGATTCCACCAGTCCACAAAAAGCCAGTTATCATGGGTATTTGGAAGTGTTTCCAACCAGTTGTTCCACTGTTGGTAGCTTGAAACTGATCAACGCAGGAGTATTTATAATAGAGATGGCCACAAATGTTACACATCAGAATTCTTTTTTTTTTTTTGAGAAATGGTTTATTAGCATACTACTGACACTAGAATGGTTTTATTATGTACATGTGGAAGGTGACAGAGCTACAATCTAGAAGGAACTTAGTCTCTGATTCACTTCTGGGAGAAAAGCCACCTGACCGAGAACACCTATATTAGGCTGCTATGTCAGTAAGCAACTGGATGGTCAGGTTTGCTCGGGACAGTCTTTGTACCCAGCTCCCTAGTCTAATTCGTAGTGTCCCCTTTCAGTTGCTGATGTGTCTTAATTTGATGATAGTCATTTAGTAAAATAAAAACATTTCTTAAATTTGAATATTTGAGGCTTATCTTTCACAGTCTCTATTAGTAATAGCTTAACTAATATACTAGTTCAGCCCTTTGATTTTACATGAAAACATTTGATTATCATCATAATTTTATGAAGAAAAGCAGTTATCTGATGTGTACCCTCTCACATATGTGTAAACTAAGGCACAGACAGAGTAAAGTAACACGCCAAATTAGTAATGGCAGAGGATTATAAATCCTCCTGATTTGGAATCCAAGGCTATTGACAATAGTTATCTTTAAATTTCCATTAATCTTGAACCTAATGTGTGACTTAGGTATCATGATACCTTTGGTGCAGGAAAATATTTATTTCAGTTTGTAGTTTCTCAGCACACGCCGACTGGGGAGAGGGTGAGACGGTTCAGCTGTATCCTGGGCGGCTGTATAAAATTTATTTAATATAGTTATGTCTCCTGGGGGCATTTTGTTTCTTGGTTAATCAGAACTATAGCTGCTGCTTCAAAATGCTATCAAATTAAAGCCACTTGGCTTCACATCAAATCCAACATTCAAAGATTTTTGCCTCTAGCAAGTATGGCATAGAAAGACCTATGACCAAAATAAAGAGGGCTTTCTCCGAAATCACTCGGAATTATTGTTAGGCTGACTTTGAGCACACAAACGCATGCCTGCATGTAAACACAGAACCCACATCAATGCCCCCCTTCACAAGGGCTTCTGGACGTGAGAGGCAGGTTAAATGACAGGGTTTCTATTTCCATCTTAATTTCTAGATTATTTCCACTGATTGTTGTGTCCTCACTCCTCAGCCTTAATGTCATCATCCATCTCATAGCTATTCAGTCAAAATCTTCAACAATCCATTTCCATTCTAAATTTTTAAATTACGATTAACATTTAAATCAAATGTGTGCTTTGCATGTGTTATACAGTGTGTTCCTCACAGGAAACACATGTCAGACATGGTTAAGATCATTGTCAGTAAGTAACTGAGGTTCAGATAAGCTAAGTGAATGAATACCTATAATCTGTTTTTTAGACTATTGGTTATTACATTTATCACAAAATTTATAGGTTAGTTATAATGTACCTTCAATTTAGAAAATAACTTTTCTAAAAACAAAAAGAGAAGCAAACTCCAAGGTTTTTTTTCATTTGTTAGTTTGTTTTTTAAATGAGACCAGTAAAATATAGGTACTGGATAGGGATAATATTAGAAAAAAGCATTACTGATGAATATAGGTGTAAAATTCTAAATAAAATATTAACAATCCAAATCTAACAATAACACGTACATGGGTATGTGTAGTAAGGATTATTTCAGGAATAAGAGAAGTGTTTAATTTCAGGGTGTTAAAATCCACTGTTTAACCACATTAGTGGAGGCTAAATAAATTTATGATCATAGCAATAGTTTCAAAAGTTGATTTGTATTATAAAAACTATTTACAAGATAATTATGAACTATATAAACAAAAACCAAACACATTACTAATAATTCTTAGCAAACCAGAATAGTAGGGGACTTACTTACCATTATAAAAGATGCTTACCCTAAAAGATGCTTCCAGTAGATAAACTACTACTTCACACCCAGAAAATTATAAAAGGCAGATAACAAGTACTGGAGGGTATGTGAAGAAATCACAATTCTCAAACACTGATAGTAAAATCACTTTGGAAAACAGTTCATCTCTGTCTAATAAACTTCAAAATACATAAACACTAGGATCCAGAAGTTTCATTTGTTGATACGTGTTAGAGAAGCTATTATATGGTCCCACCAATATAAATGACATGTGCATGATTTCTAATAAAGAAATACTGGGGAATATCAAACTGTAAGTGGCACACATGCACACTATGGTGTATTTGTAAATAGTACATTACTTACTATTCAATAAATGAATTATATTTATCTAGAGGAATAAATCCCTAATACACGCATTTAAGTGAAATGATTAAATTTCATTCCTCCAAACATCAAGCTATTGAAGAATATTTACAGTATAATGAAAAAGTATGTAAAATATAAAAATAATGTTGATTTACAGATATAAAAAGAAAACATTACAAACTGGAGCAGAAAGATATAAGCCAACTAAGTCTCATATTTTTCAGATTGGAGAAAAAATACCAAGGTTACCGTATGCACTGTAAGGTCACAGATAGATAACAGCAGAGCTAGAAAAAGAAATTCATGTTTCCTGACTCCAAGTCAGCGCTATTTCCATAAAATTACACAGAGTCTAATTTGTAAGATTTTGACGAGCACTTTAATTTGATTCAAAATATTTTTACCACTACTCATATTTTATTTTTCTTTCTAATAAAATTCCTCAACATATCTCTTTCTGATTTGTTTCATTCTGCCCTCTAATAATAAGTTGCTTGCTTACATATCTATCTTTCCCACTGTGAGAGTTCCTGGATGTCAGAGACATATCTTGGTTATCTTTCTACCTTCACTGATCACAGTGTTTTATGCACAAAACACATTCAACGTGTGCTTGAAAAACTGAATGCATTGGTTTACCTTTCAGCGAGGTGAGCAAACATGTTCTGGACATCTACTCTACAGCATGCACTGTGCCATGCAGTGGGAGAACTGCCATACATAAAGGGGATGAAGGGTACAGCATGAAACTGAACAAAGCTCTGAAGAGTTAGGTGTTTCCCTATTGGCATTTATATTGAAGTTTCTGAGACCATTTACATAGCATTAACTTTATACACATAAAAACAATAGATTGTTCTGGGCTTCTTAGAGTGATGAGCTAAATCTAAAGAGAAGCCAACTATTGGCATGATTGCCCCTCAAATGATCAATTTGTTTTTGCTGATTTTACAGCATAAAAGAGTTCAGAGAAGCAGAGAAAAGCTAATCAATATCAAAATGAAATCCTTCATGGCTTTTTTCCCCTATCAGTTCCTTTTAAAATGTTTATAAAGTATATAAAAATAAGATACTAACAGCACTGAACCACTTTTTAAAAAAAATTAAATGTTTCCGAGGGAGTTTGTTTCTGAGTAAGGAATAAGGACATTCCATCTGTCTCACCCACTAAATGCAGTTAGGGACACTGGGCAGAATGCATGAAGTAGCTATTAAGAAATGTAAAAATAAATAATAGTTGGCTCATTGGGAAGAAGACCAGAATTTCAAGTACTACCAAACTATCGGTTAGTATAACATAGGTCCTCACTCAATGTTAAAGGTTTCTGAGACTTTAAGCTAAACAACACATAATAAAACCAATAGGCTAATTGATACAAACAAGAATTAACTTTCTACAACATTTCAGCATTAAAACAAAACGACATGGAATGAAATAAAGTTATTTAAGAACCTGCTGTATCTTTTTTTCTTTAGTATCCATGATTTCAACTCAACACAACACAAAAAAGGACAGAGGGAGTTCCAGAAGTTCTATAGTTCTGTCTTGAAGAAGGGCAAAGGGTCTTCTGATGGTTAATGAAAATGGGTGAAACACCTACATTTCTGCTTTTCTTTGTTCTCCATTCTCTCAGAGCCTAGCCCCAAAGCTAATCCTCAAACCCTGGTCCCAAAAGAATGGTACAAAAGTCCATTGTTTTTCTTCTCTATGTATTAAAAGAACAAAACCAAAAAAAAAAAAAACAGTTAAAAAAGGCCTTGGTCATGCCTCTTTCCCAAAGCTAGCCATCTCTCTTCCCTTGAACCTGCCAGGCATAATTAACTGTTCTTTCTCTGAGCCCCTAGGACCCGAGGGATTACTGAAAAGCATCGCTTGTGGAGATGCTTTAAAACTTATACAAACACAACCTGCCAGACCAGAGCAGATGGACTCTGAACCCAAAGATAATAAATAGCAGAACAAGCTGAAGCCTGCCCAATCAGCCAGAAACCTCCTGATTTACAGTAATTGCCATGACCACCCAGGTGCACCACTCCCCATCACTTGATAAAAACAGCCCCACCATTTAGCTGCTGGCTTCTCTCTTCACATTAACCCCCTTTACCCCTGGAATTTGAATAAAACTTTGCTCTCTGCCTTTTCTTCTCTTTGTGAATTCTTTCACAGCCCATGCATTGGCCACCTTAACATGTACCCACTATGCACAGGGCCCAGCACAAAATGCCCCTTTTGTATTACAAAGTCTTTCATTACAAAATCATAAGCATGTAATTCTGTAATAATATCACACTCAAGCATACCATATGACATTTTAAGTGAAAAGTTCAAATTAAAACTATAAATTATTACACCCATATTATTACCCTACCAACCACACTCAGTCAGGCGTTACTTCTGCCAGACCCCAGCTATATTTTATGGTCCCCTATGCAGACACAACATGGGACATGTGTGGTAGATCATGGGGACAGTAAGAAGTGGATACATTTCTTTTTAAGATTCTCTCGAATTCTAAGTGCTAGAGACTTGGTGTTCCTTCCTTCCCTCTAACTCAAAGGGATTAAAGAAAATATATAGAAGCTCAGTTGTCTGAATAGCTAGCTACATTTTTAGTGGCAGTAATGGTAAGAAGAAGGGGATTAAAATTATGCATGCACTGTATATATGCAGTAGTATGGAACTAAGAATATAGATGAGGTTGAAAATGAAATTAGTTTATTCAGGGCCTCTACAGAAATGAACAAATATTGAAGCCCAATTAAGTGAAATCCTTCACTATTTCCTGTAGAAGAGGATTCTGAATAAAATGGTCCTATCTGGGACCCTTTATACATGATGATCTCATTTCCCAACTTTCTTTCAGTGCCAAGGAAGACTCATTATGTGGCTTTCAGGTGGTGCCCAGTGTCTTTAAGGCAGGTATGAATGAGAAAATGTGGAGATCAGCTCTCCTGATGTACTTGACACTAAATGTGTAGGTGCTTTGTGAGAAGTTCTACCAGAACATAAGGGTGTTTCCAGTGTCTAAGGTTTTGTCTGCTTTATACACTTTACAGTAATGAGGTCGGTCAAAAAAATACGACTATGCCTCACAATAGTGCACGAAACTAGGGTAACAGCAGCCTTGGCTACAGATGAAGAGGAGGGAAAACCCTTGGGCGAACCTTGGAGTCGGCAACGTCTCATTACCACCCTTGTGCCATACGACCTCTTCCTTTTGTGATCAATCCCACACAAACAGTCAGCTGTTACTTACAATTTTTTTAATGTATAAGAGTAACTAACATGCCTGGTAGTCATAACTCTATTGTGGAGATAAGGTACATCAAGCTTTCAGAACTTGATGACCTTAAACTATGGAAACATGCAACCGACTCCTTGTCTTTCCTGTATACCTCAGATTTTCATCTAACTTTGTGGGAGGACAAAATGCATTGATTAGGCTGGTGCAAAGCATGTCCCACTAGAAAATAAATAAATAATATATAAAGTACATTTTCTCCTTGGTACTGGTCTCAGAACTCTCCTTGTCATTAAAATGTAAATTCCTGATGATGGCTTAAAATGTTATTTATCTGCAGGCACTCATGTCAAATTGAGTCAAGGATTTATATTAAGAGAAGAAGGTTCTTGTCTATGACATTTCAAGGAGCCAGTGAGAAGGAGTGAACTTGGAAAATGAGGAGGATTTGAAATCATATCACTGGGTCACTTTCTCTCCTACTATGTAAGAGTCATTTTAATGATTTTGGGGAAAAGTTATTGAACTTGGAATGATCTAGGAGAGTCTAATTTTCTTTCATTACTATCTAACCATAGATCATTGGAGATATAGGTTTTATACTCTTGAGCTATTGTTAAGAACAAATTTTATCATATATGTCAAAGGGTTTGAAGTCAATGAGCCTTTATAAGTATGACTACCTTGCTGCTTATTCTTAAAATCATCAATATGAATAAAAAGATATTCAATCAGAAGCAGTATCAATTGTGGAAACTATGCAAAACTATGCATGTGCAACCTGAATTATAGGACCCAGGACATAGCTTATGTAATTTTTATGATAAAATGTTGAACAAGACAAAAGGAAGAAGGTTTTACTCCTTTTCCCATTTTTTTGTGTGTTCTAGCCAGTCTTAGTTTGCATCATCATTGCAACAGGTGCTCAAAAGTTCAATTTTTAAGCAAAGGATTGTGTTTATTGATTCTGTAATTTAGCATTTTATTTTGCTTTTAGAAATATGAATACTATAATTGCATGTGAAATTTTTGTGTCAAGTAGTTATAACTTCTTCCAAATGCCAAATTAGTAACATATTTTAGCAACCAGTTTTGGAAAGTAGGCTATTTTCTGTCCTCAAATCTATACTAATTTTTTTTATTTTTAGTTAGAATATTCTGGTTCATCTGAAGCATAGTTTTGATCCTTAGCACGGCGTTACTGTCTTTTTTTTTATTTTCCTATCTTCTAATATTAGAATCATATTCCCCTTAGATAAATAAGTTAAGAAAGAATCTAGAAACTAAACAAGCCAGATCAACAGATGGATGAAAATATATTTTTTTCAAATATTTTATTTCTTTATTTTTAGAGAGGAGAAGGGAGGGAGAGAAACATCAATGTGTGGTTGCCTCTAGAACACCCACTACTGGGGACCTGGCCTGCAACCCAGGCATGTGCCCTGATTGGGAATCAAACCAGACACCTTTTGGTTCACAGGCCTGGGCTCAATCCACTGAGCTACACCAGCCAGGGTGATGAAAATAGATTTATCTGTTGATAGATACTATATTTTCCTTGATATTTTGAAATATATAAGTTTGCTTAGGGGGAGTTAAAAGTATGATTTTAATAAAAGCATATATTCTGAAATTCTATTCACTTAGATTTCTCACCTGATAAAATATTAGGAAGAGAAATTAAAGGATGCTAGTGTGTATGGTACTGTGAGCTCAGGGGTGAGTGTTAGAAATAAGGTAAGAAAGGAGAAATTGGGGTCTGAATAAATAATTTATATGGCCTTAGGTGTAGGTTAAGGAGTCTGAATTTTATTCTGAGTGAGCTGGGAAGTTTTGGAAAATGTGAGCAAAGGAGTCACTTGATTGAAATTACATTTTTAAAGAACTACTCTAGCTTATTTGGAGAGAGTAGATGTTAGGGAGATAAGTGAAAGGATGGAAACTCATTAGAAAGCTAGTGCAATAGTTCAGTTGAGACAGAATTTTGTGTCCGGGGATGTATGAGAGGTAATTAGATCCTAGTTATACCTAAAAAGAAGAATGGACATTTGCCTCTAAACTGGATTGGAGTTGTGAGAGTAGAAGAGAAGCTGTAAGAGAAGATGAGGAATCATATATGATTCTAAGTTTTTTGGCCTTGAACTACTGGATGAATAGAATTTTCTTTTACAACAATGGGAACAGCTTTGACAAAAACAGCATAAAAGACAAAACTTCATGTTAGGTAGGTTGAATTTGGGATGACTATTCTAAATATAATTGTAGAGATTAAATGAGTCTGAATTCATGGGAAAGATCAGAGCTGTGGATAGTATTTAAAACAATGGGATTCAATGAGCACAACAAAAAAGAATCTGATGATTGAGCTTTGGAAATGTGATTGAGAGGTCATAAAGATAAGATTTATCAAAGGAGACAGGAAGGATCTACCAGAATAAAGAAGGGGAAAAGGGGATTATTATCCTGGAGGCTAAATGAAGAAAGGTTCAAGAAAGAGTAATCAAACAGGGCCTTTGCTATTGTGAGATCAAATAAAATGTGGATTAAGAATAAGTCAGTGAAAGTGGCAAAGTGACGTTTCTTGGTGATAATAACGGAAGATTTAGTAGAAACAAATCCTGGTTGAAGAAGATTCAAGACAGAAGGGAAGAAGAGAGAGAGAGAGAGAGAGAGAGAGAGAGAGAGAGAGAGAGAATAAATAAATCCTCTAAAAGGAAGTGAAAAATGGGCTGTAATCTAGATAAAGATTGGGAGACAGATGATTTTTAAAAATAGGAGACTGACACCTGTTTCTGTACTGATTAGAATGATCACATTGGAAGAGAAATATCAATTCTTCTGGAGGGAAAGGAACAATTGAGGGAGCAACATTCCTGAGTGGGTCAGAGAAAATATCATTCTCTGCTCAAATGGAAAGATAGACCCTACACAGGGACACAGAAATCCATCCACTACCTGCAGGAGTGAGCCAAGGTATATGGGTTCAGATGAAGGTAGGTAGTTTTAAGGTTAGGCCCATGTGGGCTTTCCCTTCTTATTATTTCTCTTTTAGTAGTAAAATGTAAAGCAAGGACATCAGCTCAGAATGGAGAGGGGGGCTGTGAAAAATTTTAGTGGTGAGAACACATGAACAATTGTCTCGGAAAGTGAGAGAATGAATTAACTTGGAAAACATAAGAGGATTTTTAAACCCTGATGACCCACTTGAGTCTGTGGTTATGAACTTGAAGTGATACCTGTCAAACTGGATTTTTCTCCTATGTTATAGGTTCTAAGAAGGTGGAAAAGTTAAATTTAATCAGTGCTGAGATCTTGTCAGTTTGGTCTGACTGAAGGGAAAGTGAGGAAACAAAGCTAGAGTGTTGGCATTGACCAGTTTATTAAAGCAAAGACAGTCAAGAAACACTATTAGGAAAAACAAAGAAATATATAAAATTAAAATTAAAAAGAAACAAATTAAAACACTTTAGAAATGAAACCAAAAAGAGAGAGAGAAACCCTTAGGAAATGAGTGGTGTGAAGAGCTAACGTGGTTGTGGATGGAAGCCAGTGATGGAAGGTTCATGTCGAAGAATCAAAAATGGAAAGATGTGCCTTCAAATTGGTATTCTGTGTGACACTTGAAATTGAGATTGTAGAAAGAACTCAGTGCTTGCAAATGACAGTATCTTTGGTCTGATTACAGAAATGGGTAGCTGATGTGGGTTAGAAGATAACTGGAGGTGAGAAGACCTAGGATATTCAAGGGATCATTTTGCGAATACTGAAATCATAAATTATGAGACAGGAGTGGTGGTGGAGCAGGGTTAAACCGGTACTAAAATCTTCAATGAAGGGAGGAGGAGCACTTGTTAAAAGGACAGATGATGGCCGCAGCCAGGAAGGTTAAGGCAGGTATTATCTGTTCATATTCACTCCAATGGGGTCGGCATGTAAGAGAAGTAGAAAGACTGTCTGAAAATAGTGTACATAGGATGAGAGAAAATATACCATTTCAGAATATTACAAGGACAAGCAGTGCCTTCAAAAGTGAGCTAAATTTTAACTAGAGCAAGACAGTAAATTGAATCTTAATGGAAGGAGCTAAGGATGAAGGTGCTTTTTAAATGACAGACCTTGTGTTATGAAGAAAGAATTTGGAGTGCCAAGCTTGGATGGGTGCTCATGTCAGAGCAGAGGTTTTACAAATAATGAAGGATGATCATTGAATCTTGTGTTTTCAGAGTCCAGGGAGGTAAAAACTGGACTGAAGGGAATGATGGGATTAGTTCAGATTACCTCTTGGAAGAGCGTGGTGAGTCCAATTGTACACTGCTTAATAGGTGACTGGTTTGAGGCACTTGGATGCGGTGAGACAATGACCATGAGAGTTGCCTGAGGAAGAGTGGTTGTCCTGCCAGGAGTGACGCAGCACAGGGCAGGGTGATTTTAAAGAGTCATCCTCTTTACTGTATCTCTGACATAACTTTTTTCCCATAAGCAGTATGATCTCAGTTCATTACTTTTGAACATTAATATACATCCTTATAGAGAAGTGTTCTTCTAAATCACATGACCACAGAGGACACTGAATGCTTTCCAAGTTTCAAGTAATAGAAAAACTTAGTACTTCCATTTCTAATTCCAGCTTGGCCAAAAGAGTAACAGATTAGTTCACTCAGTTTCCTCTATTTTTTCTTTGGTTCCTGACTAGTCAAAGAACCTGTGTGGGTGACCCACAGACAGGAAAATAGTGTGGGAGCAGGGGTAGGGGAAGGGATGTGCCAGGGTAAAAACTGGGACAACTGTAACAGAATAACCAAAAAAAGTGATTCAAAAAAGATTATGATAATTTCTAAGGAAATTCCTTGAAGTATTTTGGTCTTAAAAATAAAGTAAAAATCACTTGACATTTCTGAAGCACCCTAGAAGCTTTTAATTCACCCTCTCTAACTTCACATTTTTCTTTACTTTCTTTTGCTCTTTGAAGAGGACAATGATTTTGAGATTTTCTGACTCAGAAAATTTATCCTAAGACCTTACTCTAGTGTTTTTCTGGCCTTTGTTTCAAAGACTAGAAATTCAAAGTAAGCATCCTAATCAATTAAAAGCTTCTGATCCTAGGGAGAAAATAATGTTGGTTTTACCAAAATCATCAAAAGCTAAAGAACTAAGAACCATAAAGTTGATGATTAAAAAGAATGCTTTGAACAACTAGAACTTTCAGTTTATTTGCAGAGCGGGGGTGGGGGAATGACTCATGTACTTAAAAAATCTCCCATCGGTTTTCTCTGCTCTTCTCCAGGGACAAAGTGCTCACCACAGAGTGTATCTGCGGTGAAGTGTATTCTTTTACTGAAGATACATTATTGGATATATAGATTTTCATTACGTTATTTTTATGATAAAAAGTAACACAAGATTTAGGAAAATCTTTTTGCTGTTGATTGTTGTGTTTTTGGTATAACATATATTTGGTGTTTTAATTGGTTTTGTCTATTATATTAAAGTCTTACTGGCCAGCGAAGAGGGAGGAATGAGGGAACAATTTGCTTCCACAGAGGTTGCCTCACCAATTGATCAACGGGGGACACAGTTGGGGTTCTGACAGGCAGTGAGGCCCAGGGAGACTTTTTCAACAGGGGAACTGAGCACCATAGCAGGGACCTTGCACACATACAGGCGCCAGGCCATCAAAGAAGGAGAAGAGTGGGCATGCTTTGCTCCCACCCAGTGTACCTCATGGATTGATCAAGAGATGCAAAATGAGGTGGATTTCCAGCACCGGCCTGGAGCAAACGTACAGAGTGGTCAGTGTGGGGGGCACAGTGCTCTGAGGGTGTGGGCTAGAAACTGGGCACCTATGAATATTGTAGCCCAGACTGAGCCTCCATACTTGTGGAACTGCAGGAAAGGAAAAAACTGGAGCCCACCTTTCCTCCACCTGCAGTATCAGGGCAGACATGCAAAACCAGCTTGGCAGGTTTAAAATCAGCAGGATGCTTCCCCCGCTACCCCTGAACCCTAAGACTAAGCCAATAGACCTGGAGCTGTGAGAAAACCTGAGACAGATCCAGAAGGAAGTCCAGAAGGCAAACACCAAAATTGTATACAAATTTCATTTTGCTATTCTTCAGAACATGCATTTTTTTACATATTTTTTCTGTTTATTTTGTTTGTTTTTATTGCTTGAGTTTTTTAGTTCTCCCCTTCATATCGCATTTTAATTGTTCTTCTTTTATTTCATTTGTATTCCAAATAACACTACTCTAGGTCTTTTACTTTCCATTCTTTTACATTCAGATTACATGTTTCTTATCATTCTATCATTATCCCAAGTCCCGTGCAGCACCCATCCCTAGTCTTAATTCATTTTGCCATCTCCCTGAGCTTTATTACTGTTGGTGTAAACTTTATTTTCTCTCACACTTTGCCAAGTTTCTGTCCCTTACTCTCACTATTTCTCCTCCATTGAAACTTGCATAAGCACTCTTCTTAAGTCAGCTCACATTCTTTTCCCTTCTAGTAAGAGTCTTATTTCTTTTTCACCTTTTATAAACAGTAGCTAGTTGGGTGGAATACCATGGGTATTGCTGTAATTCTCCAAAGGAACTCCTAGTTTTTCACTACTTGTTTGTACTTTGAATCCCATAGAATACTCTCCCACTGTCTCATTGCATTTTGTCTTCACTCTGCCCCTAATCAGTTGAGGGAGGAATTTTATTTCATTGTTTTCTCTCTCCCTTTTTCTTTTCTTCCCCCCACCCTATCAAACTGGGCTTTACTCCGTATTATTATTAGTTTGCTTTCCCCATGCTCTCAAAATCATTTTTCTTTACTATAGACTTCTCATATTCATTTTTTGCTTTCTATAATATACTTATTCCCATCCTGCCATTATTAAACTTTATTCAGCTGTTGTTGCTATAGACCCTGCTGTGTGTTTTCCTGCAACTTTGCTCCTGTTGGTCCAGTACCATTTCAATTTTACTTCAAACCTCATAGAATACTTTTCCCTTTTCTTACCCCATTGCTCCCATTGCCTTTTTTGCATGTTACTTATGTTTTAAATTTTGCTCTCTCCCCTTCTTTGCCTCAGTTCTATCCCAGATCTTATCAAGTCTCCTCTCTCTCAGTACTCAATAACATTTTTCCCACTTTTAGTCATCTCATATTCCCCTTGTCATATCTTATAACATCCACAATCTCTCTTCACCTTTTTTAAGCTTAGCTCAATTGCAGTTCAGATTGCTGATGTGGTAAAGGGGTTCTTTATGCTGGTGTAGGTTTGCTTGTGTGGTAATACTGCTCTGTTAACCAACACCTGTACAACAGTATACAAGACACGGTGGGAGTTGTGACTACCAGTAAACCTACTGGAGGGAAGAACCCACCACAAAGGAACCACCAACAAATAAAGCCCAAGTACAACAAGAGAGCCCACACTAAAGAAAGGGCAACCCTAGAGCATCCAGACATGGAGATCAAAGAGACTGCACCACTGAGTCCCACAGAACCCCTACCACAAAATTTCACCCCATGGAGACAGCTGACAAACCAGAGCATCTAGAATTGCAGAAACAAACAAAAAGAGTCACCTAAAATGGGGAGACAAAAAAAAAAAAAGAATGTGTAAGTGAAAGGAATGGGAGATTCCCCAGTAAAACAGCTAAATGAAATGGAGTCAAGCGAATAATCAAACATGTAATTCAAAAGAATGGTCATAATAATGCTCAAGGAACTCACTGACAACTACAAGGAACTGAGTGGGAACTACAACAGTATGAAAAAGGAAATAGAAATTATAAACAAGAATCAGGAAGAAATGAAGAATATATATTTGAAGTAAAAAATATACTAGAAGGAATTACAAACAGTCTGGATCAAGCAGAGGATTGAATTAGAGAGCTGGAAGACAAAGTAGAAAGAAATACCCAGGTAGAACAGCTACATGAAAAAACTAAAACATATGAAGATAGTTTAAGGGAACTTCAAGACAACATGAAACACAACAACATTTGAATCATAGGAATACTAGAAGGAGAAGGAAGAGGGCAAGGGATAGAAAAACCTGTTTGAAAAAAAAATGACAAAAAAATTTCCCTAACCTGTAGAAGGGAAAAAGCAACACAAGTTCAGGAAGGACAGAGGGTCCCAATCAAAATGAACAAAGAGAGGCCCACTCCAACAGATATTATAATTAAAATGGCAAAATTTAAAGACAAAGAGAGAATTTTAAAAGCAGCAAGGGAGAAACAGGAAGTAACACACAAGGGACCCCTGATAAGGCTAGCAGCTGATTTCTCAAAAGAAACACTACAAGCCAGAAGGGAATGGCAGGAAATATTCCAAGTAATGAAAGGCAAAGGCCTGCAACCAAGACTAGTCTATCCAGAGAGGCTCTCAATTAAAATGGAAGGATAAATAAGGAGATTCCTGGACAAAGAAGGCTACCAGAATACAACTCCACCAAACCAGCACTGCAAGATATGCTAAGGGGACTGATTTAAAAAGAAGAAGGAAAAGAGTAAGAGAGAGGGGGGAACACAGGTACAAAGGCAGAAAAATAAACTAGTATCAGAAATAATCTTATGGATTAAATACTCCAATCAAAAGACACAGAACTCCTAATGGATAAGAAAACATGACCTACACATACGCTGCCTACAAGAGACCCACCTCAGAACAAAAGACCTACACAGACTGAAAGTGAAGTGTTGGAAAAAATATTCCAAGAAATGAACAGGAAAAGAAAAGCTGGGGTAGCAATACTTATAGCAGACAAAATAGACTTCAAAACAAAGGCCATAGAAAGAGACAGAAGGACACTTCATAATACTCAAGGGAAGAATCCATCAAGACATAAACATTATAAACATATACGCATCTAACATAGAAACACTCAAACATATAAGGAAAATCCTAGAGGACTTCAAGAAAGATGTAAACAGCAACAAACCTATACTAGGAGATTTTAATACCATGCTATCAACAATAGATAGATCTTCCAAACAGAATATCAACAAGGATATCATGGTGTGGAACAACATCCTAGATCAAATGGACTTACCTAATATACATAAAACCTTTCATCCCCCCCAAAATGAAATACGCATCATTTTCAAATGCACGTAGAATATTTTAAAATATAGACCACATTATAGAAAACAAAACAAGCCTCAGACAACTCAACAAAATTTAAATTATATCAAGCATTTTCTGACCATAAGGGACTGAAACTAGAAACCAGCCTCAAGGAAAGAACTCAAAAACATTCAAATTCATGGAGCTTGAATATACACTATTAAACAATTAATGGGTTAATAATTAGATCAAGAGAGAAATCAAGAAGTTTCTGGAAACAAATGAAAATGAATACACAACAGACAAAACCTACAGGACACAGCAAAGTGATACAGTCCTACCTCAAAAAGAAACAATTCAAACAACCTAATTCTACATCTAAAAGAACTGGAGGACCAACAACAAACAAAGCCCAGAGCAAGTAGAAGGAAGGAAATATTGACGATCAGAGAAGAATTAAATGACATAGAGACTAAAAGAACAATTCAAAGCAACAACAAATTGAGGAGCTGATAATTTGAAAAGATAAACAAAATTGACAAGTCTTTAATCAGACTCCTCAAGGAAAAAAAGAGAAAAGGCCAAAATAAACAAAATCAGAAGTGAAGGAGGAGTGATTAGAACTGATACAACAGAAATACAGGGGTTTGTAAGAAATTACTATGAACAACTATATGCCAAGAAATTTGAAAACCTGGGATAAATGGACAAACTTCTAGAAAACATAATCTTCCCAAACTGAATGAAGAAGCAGAAAGCCTGAACAGACTGAAAATAGCTTGAGAAAATGAAGCAGTAAAAACAAAAAACAAAAAACAAACAAAAAAACCCCAAAACTCTTGGCACACAAAAGCCCTGGACTGTATGGTTTCACAGGAGAATTTTACAAAACATTTAAGAAAGAGCTAACAACCCCTAGCCTTCTCAGGTTACTCAGGTTACTCAAAAAAATCCAAGAAGAGGAAAGACTCCCAAACTCTTTTTATGAGGCCAGTATCATTTTAATCCCCCAAACAGATAAAGATATAACAAAGAAAGAAAGCTACAGGCCAATGTCGCTGATGAACATAGATGCTAAAATCTTCAACAAAATATTGGTAAACTGCATCCAACAATACATTAAAAAGATCATATACCATGATCAGGTGGGATTCATCCCAGGGAAGCAAGGATGGTACAATATTCACAAGTCAATAAAGGTCATACATCACATAAACAAAAGGAAAGGCAAAAATTACACAATCATATCAATAGATACAGAAAATGTATCTGATAAGGTATAGCACCCATTTATGATAAAAACCTCATTCAACTGGGAGTAGAAGTAGCATACCTCAACATAAAAAGGTCATATATAAAAAATCTACAGCCAACATCATACTCAACAGTCAAAACCTAAAAGCTTTCCCACTAAGATGAGGAACAAGATAAGAATGTCCACTTTCACTACTTCTATTCAACATACTATTGGAAGTCCTAGCCAAAGTGATCAGACAAGATGAAGAGATAAAAGGCATTCAAATTGGAAAGGAGAAAGTACAACTGTCATTGTTTACAGATGATATGATGGTATACACAGAAAACCCCACAGACTCTACCAAAAACTACTTGACCTAATAAGTGAATTTGGACAGCAGGATACAAAGTCAATATTCAAAAATCAAAGCCATTTTTATACAACAACAATGAAATATCATGAACAGAAATCAGAAAAGCAATTCCATTTGCAATAGCAAAAAGAAAAGTAAAGTACCTAGAAATAAACCTAATCAAGGAGGTAAAAGACCTGTACTCAGAAAACTACACAACACTGCAGAAAGAAATAAAGGTAAGACACAAATAAATGGAAGCATATACTGTGTTCACGGACAGGAAGAATTAACATCATCAAAAATGTCCACAGTACCCAAAGTAATCTATAGATTTAACACAATTCCTATCAAAGTACCAATGACATAGTTCATAGATATAGAACGTTCAAAAATTTATAGGGAACCATAAGTGACCCTGAATTACTACAGCAATTTTGAGAAAGAACAAAGTAGGAGGTATCACAATATCTGAGATCAAACTATATTACAAGACCACTGTAATCAAAACAGTCTGGTACTGACATAAGAATAGACACATAAATCAATGGAAGAGACTAGAGAACCCCAAAATAAATCCCCATCACTATGGTCAATTGATATTCAACAAAGGGGGCAGGAGCATAAAATGTAGTAAACATACCCTCTTCAACAAATGGTGTTGTGAGATCAGGACAGCCACATGCAAAAAAAATGAACCTCAACTACCAACTTACACCATATACAAAAATAAACTCAAGGTGGATAAAAGACTTAAATATAAATCTTGACACCATAAAAGTCCTAGAGGAGAACATAGTCAGAAAAATCTCAGATATTCTGTGCAGCATGGAATGCTGTATGTACCCTAGAGAATTTTCTTTACTGATATGTACCCTAGAGCAGGGGACATAAAGGAAAGAATAAACAAATGAGACGTCATCAAAATATAAATCTTCTGCACAGCTAAAGAAAATATCAGTAAAATGAAAAGGGAACCAACCATATGAGAAAATATATTTGCCTGATACTTCAGATAAGGGTTTGATCTCCAAAATATATAAAGAACTTACATGACTTCACTCCAGGAAGACAAATAATCCAATTAAAAAATGGGCAAAGGATCTTAGCAGCCACTTCTCTAAGGAGGACATACAGAGGGCTTGGAGACATATGAAAGGATTCTCAGCATCACTAGCCATTGGAGAGATACAAATTAAAACCACAATGAGATAGCACTTCACACAGGTCAGAATGGCCATCATCAACAAATCAACTAACAAGTGCTGGCCAGGTTGTGGAGAAAAGGAAAGCCTAGTGCACTGTTGCTGGGAATGCAGAGTGGTGTAGCCACTGTAAAAAATGTATGGAATTTCCTAAAAAAAAAAAAACCAAAAAAAAAAAACTGTACTTGAAAAATAACTAAATAAAATTTAATATTAAAAAAACAAACAAACAAACAAACAAAAACTGAAAATAGAACTGCCTTTCGATCCAGTGATTCCACTTCTTGGATTATACCCTAAGAATCCTGAAACATAAATTCAAAAGGACTTATGCACCCCAGTGTTCACATCAGCACAATTTACAATAGCCAAGTGCTAGAAGCAATGTAAGTGCCCGTCAGTAAACGAGTAGATCAAAAAAGCTGTGGTACATTTACGAAATGGATTGCAACACAGCAGAAAGAAGGAACTCAGACCCTTCACGACAGCATGGGTGGAACTACAGAGCATTAGGCTAAGTGAAATAAGCAAGGTGGTGAAAGACAAATACCACATGATCTCACCTATAACATAATCAACAAATCAACAAAACAAGCAAGCAAAATAGAACCAGAGACATTGGGAAAAAAGAACAAACTGACAGAAATAGAGGGGAGGGGTAGAGGGGGGGACTGGGGGTAAGAAGGGGAAGAGTCATCCAGGAACATGTATAAAGGACCCATGGACAAAGCCATTGGGAGGCAGGATTGAGGGTGGGGGTGGGTAGGGCTGGGAAGAATCGTGGGAAGAAAATGTAGACATCTTTATGTGAACAAATTTTTTTTAAAAAAGAGTGGTTCAAGTATGTTTCCCCCTTATGACTTCCATGGTTATAGAAGTAGTATAAGTACTTTGCATAAAACTTAGACTCACATAGAAAAACTAAAAATAAGTACTTATATTTATTAGCATTATTTTTATCTTGCCTAGTTCACATTTACTTGATGATCTCCCAAGAATAAAAATAGAAACCTGTATTTTTTCTTTTTTTAGAAAAATCATTTTTAAAAGATTTTAAAAGATATTATTTATTTTTAGAGAGGGGGAGGAAGAGAGAAAAAGAAGGATAGAAATAACAATGTTTGGTTGCCTCTCACACGCCCCCCCACACTGGGGACCTGGCCTGCAACCCAGGCATGTGCCCTGACTAGGAATCGAACCAGTGACCCTTTGGTTCACAGGCTGGCACTCAATCCACTGAGCCCCACCAGCCAAGAAGAAATATGTATTTTTGATGACTTGAATATATATGAAATGCCTCCTAATTTCTCTCTACATCTTAACCTGATATTTATTATTATCTTCTACATACTGTTTTAATTGTCTCAATTCATTATGTGTTATTGTTTTTAGCTGTTTAAGATCCCTGGTTAGCTACTTGTTTTTGTATACTACTATCTTTTCTTCCATTCCAAATCCTGTTTCTATTTTAGCAGTTTTACCCATCAGTGTATTTATCTCTAAGTTTCATACGCTTACTTGCATACATTTGTCTAAATAAGTTATGGCATTGATTTATGTGCATTTGTTTTACATTTCATATTTATGATACATTTCATTCTGTTTTCTTACAGGTAATGATGTCTTTTAAGGACCCATCACTATTGCTATAAATAGATCTAGTTAATTTATTTCCTTTGTACAGTATTGCATCTTAGGTGTCTACTGCATTTTACTTATCCTTTCTCTAGAGTAAATACTGGGTTAGCTGCCAATCTTGGTGATACATGCTCCTTATGTTTCTTTGTGCTTCTACGTGACAGTTCTCTGAAGTATGAACACCTCGGTGTGGAACTGAAGGGTTCTAGGGAATACACGTGCTTTGTTTCATTAAGTACTGCCAAGTGTTCTCTGAAATGACTCTCAATTATATTCACATCAGCTCTGACAACATGTTAATATTAGTAATTATGCATTTATAAAACCACTGTAATTGCACATTACTTTTATTATTTCAATGAAAAATTAATTTTGATATCAAAGCTCTAGAAATGTTTGATATGAATGTGGACCCAAATAATGAAGAAATTCTTGGTTTTTATTTTTCTCATTCACTCTCTGGAGATCAGATTTTCATTCTTTGCTGAACTCAGTCTTTACAGATTAAGTTCAAACTGTTAATTTCTACTTTTCAAGTTTATCAATTGTGTTTCTCTTTTATTTAAGTGTTCTTTTAAGATAGACTTTCTATTTTGATTATGGTCATTAGCTTATGCATATGTACATGCTGTGTTAAATTCCCTGATGTCAGTTAATGTTGAGGGAAACAAGGACATGTATATGTTGCTCGATGACTTGAATTATGATAGACACCTCTGCATATTGGAACAAAGAAAGCGTCTTTGCAATTTATAGTAAAGTTAGGCAAATAACACAAAAAGCCCAATCTCTCCTTCTTCAGAAATTAATAGTAATATAGGTAAAAGTCTGAAATTTTTAGTTTGTACAGGTATTATTTACCTGTTATTGTTTGTGATCTCTAGACAATTGCCTTTACTCTTTTAGGTGCACATGCATCGAGTTTTTCCTTGTATTTGGAAAAATATGTTCTTACATTTAAGGCTTTTCTAATAGAATATTATTTTTAGGGTAATATCAAAGTGTGGCCCTTTAATTTTAATGAATCATTTGGAGCTAAGATTCTATAATCTATAGTTCAAAAACTAATATAAGGAGGTGGATAAAATGTAAGCTTTTTTTTTTTAAAGAGTAGAAAAGATTGGAGACTCAAATACTGTTCAGTTATATTTTTGGGGGGTAGGGTGGTAATTTGCTCCAAATTACTATCACATCAGGAATAATATAAATGCCCTTTTATAAATAATTACATGTCAAGTCATTTCAATTCATTTATGATGTGGTCCAAGATATTAGTACAATTTGTTATAACAATTGAGGTGAAAGAATTTATAAATTTATGAGTTAATTAATCTAAAAATTTTATGAATGTTAGGTATCTGAAAGCCCTAATACTTCCATTGCATTGGGGTGGGGAGGGGGTGTTTCGGCATGCAGGAAAAGTAAGAGAGGAGAATTTACAATGCCTTACACGAAACAGGCAATCAAAAACTGTTGAATGAGTAGAAGTCCTCTATAGCTCAGTTCAGAATGTGTTGTGTTGTGTGTGTGTGTGTAGCAGATGTGGGGGTGTTTGTTATAATGAGACATAGTTATAGCCTGTGTTAGAGGGTTAATGTAAGAGTGGGAGATGAGGCTTTGAACTTAATTCTTAGAAGAATTCTTAGGATTCTTCTACGGGTACAAGGGATCCACCAACCAGAAGAATAAAATAAGGTATTTGTAGCTTCCTATGATCTGGGTTTTTAAAAAGTCTCCCATGGGGAAAAGAAAAGAATTATACCCTGGGAAAAAATTTTAACTTTAATGTGTATCAGCTCCTTGTTGTCAGAAATGCAAAGCCAAGACACTAGTATAAGAATATCTTTTGGAAACATGAGAACTCTAAACAAAAATACTTATGAAGGCAATTCCCACACCCCAAGCTACAGGATTCCTTCAGAAAAAAGCCTAGATGAAAACAAATTTGAACTCAAACATCACAAAACATAAACAGAATTAGCTGACAAAAATATAAGCAAACATAAAAGAAGAAAACTAATACATAAGTTTGAATGAGAGAGCAACCAATTTCAAAAGGTTATAAAACAAGTATACTTTAAAAGATCTGCTCTGAAACCAGGTCTAAATATAAGGTAAATTTGAAAATCAAAGGAAACTCATAGAAATAAATAATAGAAAATTGAAGTTTAAAATTAATTGGAGGAATTAGTAGCAGATTAACAACAGCTAGAAAGCTAATTTGTAAACCAGAGCTGGCTTTGAAGAACAAACAAATGAGCAAAACATAAAAGCAGGATAAAGGACCTAAAATAAGGAGATTTTAAAATATTTAAAAGAAAGATTAATAGGCTAGGTGTTGAGTGACACAGAAGGTACAATGAAGAAATTAAGTCTAATAGATTTTCCAGAGGGAAAGAAAAACAGGATCGGGGAAAGGCAATAGCTGAAGGATTAAATAACTTTGACATCATGCCTATTACGAGCATTGCTAAACAAACAAACAAAAAACTAATTACCTGTACCCTGTCCTCATCCACTCTATTTCTTGCTTTCTAATTAAAAACAAACTAATTTAAAATTTAAGAATATTTTGTACCTGTTCCCTTAGATTGGTTTCATAGTTTATGCCCGGGATTTTATATGCTATTTGTTCATCTTCATAAGGATGCTAGCAAATTGCTTTATTACTTTCATTTATCAGAAGAAACTAAAATTCAGAAAGGATAATAACTTGAATGAAATCACACAGCTGGGATTAAAATCTAATATACTTCACACCAAAGAATTTTTACTGCTCATCAGCAATTTTCTAATATTAATTACCATATTAAATAGTGAAAAGGTCACTTCATCAAGTAATACTCATAGAATAAGGACTTTTATGTAAAATAATACAATGCTCTTTATTGGAAATACAAATATGGAATAAAAAGAAGTATGGGCATGTATAGCACATGTGACATTTATAATATATTTTTAAATTACCCCACAGTTGTTAATTGGAAAAAATTATTCATTTCCCAGTTATATTATAAGAAATAATTCATCCCGAAGCAATTTTTTTTCTTTTCTTTATGTCAGAATTGTAATGCTCTATAAACAGGGTTTCTAATGGGTTTGCTGGCAGCCCCTTAAGCCACTCAGTGAATGCTACAATAGACAATTTGTGTTCTGGCTTGCTTTAATCACTTACAAGAATTTTTGCTGTGTTTGCTCAGTGTGACAATGCTTGCTTTCCAATGGAACTTCAAACAAGGCTTGCACGCAAGCTTATATGTGCTTAGCCTTTGCAGCCCTGCTGTGTGTGTGTTTCATTCATTTATTTCTTCTATATTGTGCAACTAGTATATGCCAAGTATTGTACTTATTCCTGATGATCTTATAGTGAATATAGAAATCAGTTGTTGACCTCATGGAGCTTATCATCTAAGGGAGGGACAGAACAGAATAAAACAAAATAAGTGTAACTTTTGATTAAGTGTTATAAAAAACAAATAAGGTGATGACTTTATTTAAGGTTGATGTCTTTTGACAAGATGATTAGAGAATGCTGTTGTCAGTACTGTACTGATTCTAAACACATGTAGTCCATATTCTCCAAATCTTTCTCCTCCAACTATTTTCTGTGTCAGTGGATATGACTTTTCTAGCCCTGATGATAATGGCTTAGCAACCCCAGTATAAGGATGGGGCAGCTTCCTCACATGGCCACCAAAAGGAGTTTCAAATGCATGTAGACCAGGTTTAATTTTCTCTCCCTTTCATTGCTCCATTTATCTTCCTCATCATTACCTTACTTTCCTCCCTCCCAAAATGTCATTGTCAGTCTGTTCTACTTCTTTATCCATTCTGTAACTCTGATTTCAGGCTCTGGACCACCTCACATCTCTGTGGATGAAGGGCAGACTCTCCTTGTCTCCAGGTCTGTGCTCACGCTTCCCCTCCCACCTCAAAGGCTCCTCTCCTCTCTGCTCAGTCCTATTTTCCTTCAAAGACAAATTTACCCAACAAAACACAACAAAGCTAAACCAGAATTTATTCATTTATTCATCTGTTAATTTATTCTACACACTCTGTATTCACCACCTCTATTGATTGACTAGAAGTCAATTTTAGTTTTCTCATTAGATAAGGACATTGTCGTTGTGCTAGATCCATAGTGCCTACCACCATGCGCACCATTTAGTAAGTAAATAGTTAAGTAAAACACTCATTCAACTGGCCCATAACTACAGTGTGGCTTCTTTACAGTGCTAAAATACTCTAAATTACTTACATATATTCTTTATAACACATAGTATATGTCATGTAGCTTAGATTTCAATTCAAAATTACTGTGACAGACCCCAACCAACCAGGGTTCAGCGTAATGTATTCATTGTACAGCAAACGTGTAAAGACAATGTAAAGGGTCCAAAACAAAAACCACCTGGCTGCACAACACAGAGCCCAGGTAATATATGGGGCACAGCAGGCCATGAGAAATGTTGGTGATTTTATTTTTGATTTGACAGGTGAGTTAGAGAGCAAAGGCATTTATGCTCAACAATCCAATTTTACATCATTCCCACTGGAGAGAACATGATTCTGGGCTTACTATGCATCTAAAGTTGTGTGCATACATATTTGAACATGATGGCAAGTTTTTACTGGTTTAATAACTGAAGTTATATATAATGGCACCTAGTAATTCTTACAAATATTGCCCTAAAATTAAAAGCAAACACAATGTATCATCAAGATGCTCAACATGGTTCACATGTAAGCTCCCCGTTTTTTTTTGTTTGTTTAAGCCACATAACCAACTTCCCCCAGCATTCCAGAGGAAACGATAAGTACAAGTAGCCGACTCTGCCACTGTGCTTTCCAGTGACCAAGGAAACATTTCCTCTGCTATTTTATTATCTAAAATTAAAATATATGGATCTACACACTCTAATTGCAGATGAACATGACTGATTCAGTTTATGTAGAAGCTTCTTATTATCTGACTTTAGAGCAGATTTCGGAATAATATTAAACATTAATCATGAGGAATACTTGATGTTAAAGATACAGGCTAGAGAAAAAACACATGCAAAAATGTCACTTTCAGATGTAGCACACTAAGGCAAAAAATATATGTCACATCTTATTTGCTGCAGAGAAATAAATCTTTTTAATTTTATCTTATACTATTCTTAAGAGATATAAGAACTTCTAAGTAAATAGTGCATTTAGTAGATATTAACTAGACTTACTATGGTAATCATTTTGCAATATATATAAATATCAAATCCTTCTGTTGTACATCTGAAACTAATGTTATGTCAATCACACCTCAATGAAAATTTAAAATAATGGAATTTTGTGTCAGTTTTAAAAAATGATAGTATTTGATAAAAGGAAATTAGAAGAATTGAGAGCTAAACATTCCATTCTCGGGAGATGGAGGGGTTGAGATATCACACCATGATTTGGTCATACAACTGGATCTCACATCTCACTAACCTAAACTTCTGGGTCCCTATAGCAGACTTGCCGAGAGACCAGTTGATACTCAGAAAGAAAGGAGAAGTATCAAAAAGGAAAGAAGTCACTTTTAAATCTTGTCTTATTCAGAGTAAACATGTTCATGTTGCTTTCTGCTCCTTATTCTATTCTCTGCAATTCAAAAGGGGAAGTATTGGAAATTAAGTGCAGGAAAGGCCACGTTCAGACATTAGTAAGCAAAACATTGCAATCTCTGTAATTTGTGGGGAGGGGCGGGACTCTCTTAGGTTTACTCTTCTAGCTATGGTAGGAAGAGTAAGAAGGATAGGGTTTTGATCCCACCTAGAAGCTACGTTGGCCATAAAAAGTCTGGGGTTGTCTGCCTTAAATGTGCTACTTTCTAGAGCAGGGGTGTCAAACTCATTTTCACTGGGGGTCACATCAGCCTCGCAGTTGCCTTCACAGAGCTGAATGTAATTTTAGGACTGTAAAAATGTAACTACTCCTTAACTACGGGCAAGGAGCTGTTGCCCGGTAGAAATAAGGTGCTGGGCCAGATAAAACAAGGTGGAGAGTCAGATTTGGCCCATGGGCCTTGGGTTTGCCACCTGTGTTCTAGAGTTTAAGAAGGAACAAGTATCTTTCCTTGCCATGGTTTTCTTACACCTGCCATTTAGGGCATGAAATGAAGCCCAGCATCTCTTACCCGAAGAATGTACAGGATTTGAGATCAGAGAATAAGGGTAAGTACAACAAAGACTTTTTCACTGTTCATGTCTTGGCTCTGCCTAATGCTTTTAAGTGGCATTCAGAGTTGGCTGTGGAAACACAAGGTGCTCACTCAGGATTTGTGTTCTTGGCCAAATATTGCATCTTTCCCGCAACTCTGCTAGCAGCTTCAATAATCTGCTTCCCCTGAGACTCTAATCTAAACTGTATGCCCAAGTGGAAAACAATTTCCAGTACTGTCTTGTAGGGGCTGGTACTTCTATAGATGCTACATTTTAAGCAGTTTAACTTGCGTATTTATTTGTTTTAATTGTTATTGAACTTATTGGGGTGACATTACTAAAATTAGGTTTCAGGTATAAATTCTAAAGGCAGTTTACATTCTTTCAAGAGTTTGTCCTTGAATGAAATCGGTTGTTTTGAGATATAAGTATTTTTGTTACTTTTAAATTACACGCAAAAGATAGAAAAGCAGATGTGTTTGGGGGAATATATGCTATTTTTAAAACTTTTTTTCCAAACAGTTCCATTGTTGCTTTAACATCATGTACATTGTCTTTCCAAGCTTTGCAATACCTTTCTACCTATGACCTCCATGAAGGAAATGAGCTCCTGAGAGAGTATATCAAAGGGGTTTCCTCAGTGACCGGGATACAATTGTATGTCTGGATAATGTATTTTCTTCCAATTCATATGGTTTATCCGTCCAGTTTGCTTAATGGCAATCTACACACACACACACACACACACACACACACACAGAGTCTCTAACAACATATATACACATACATTGTTTAGAGTTAAGAAAATTCAATGTGGGTGTGCTATACACACACACATGCACACTCACAAATAGGTATACGAGGAAGTTTAATATTCAGAATATTCCGGTATATATTTTGGTAAGTTTTGAGAAAACACTTTTAGAGACTTAAAAAATGTATATACCTTTATTGCAAAAATGTATCTCTATTTTAAGCTAGAGTTGGCCGTGATCCAGGATTTGGGATAAAGCACACTGTGCTGAATACAACTCACATACTGAGAGCTTTCTAAGTATGAACTGTCATTCTAAATGTTTCACATATATCATTTCATTAACTATTCTGACAACTCCATGAAGTGACATCATTATTCCCATTCTACAGATAAGGAAATGAGGCTTGAAGAGATGAAGTAACCCAAGGACATGGGTAGTAAGTGACAGAGCTGAGCGTGAGGGTAAATCCAGAAAGCTTCGATTCCAGCATAGGATGCTCTGCTCACCAATCATTTGACCTTTAACATATGGCTTATTTTTTCTGAATCTTAGTTTTTCTTTTTTAGAACATGAAGATAGGAGAACTGAGAAAAAAGTTGTATGAAAACATTGTAAAGTCTCTCATACTGTTAGGAACAAACATATCTGAGCTGTTTCTGTTTCTACACTACAAAATCACAATTTTTCCTTTCCTTTCTTTTGAGTTTCTTATGGCTGCCTCTTTCAAGAATTTCAACTGTAACGCAAGCCTATGAAACTCACTGTGTGTGGCCTGCAATCTCAGGAAACAGGCAAACTTCATAGAATAATAAGTTCACCCTGGCTGGTGTAGCTCAGTGGATTGAGCGCGGGCCTGGGAACCAGACAATCACGGTTCGATTCCCAGTCAGGGCACATACTTGGGTTGTAGGCCGGTTCCCTGCAGGCCAGTTCCCAGCAGGGGACTCATGGGAGGCAGCCATACATTGATGTTTCTCTCCCTCTCTCCTTCCCTTCCCCTCTAAAGATAAATATATAAAATCTTAAAAAAAAGAATAATAAGTTCATAGGTTTTGGCTGGTGTAGGCTGTTTTCCATTTGTTCTTCTGGGAAAGGCAGGAACAAGAAGTGTGGGGATGAAGGGCAAAGGGCTGTAGCTCTTCTAAAGACAGATATTGAATTACTACCCTTTCACTCCACATTTCAACACTTTTTTCCCCTTTCCCTTTTAATGACACCTGTTTGCTCTGAATTCAAGACTGCTCTGGGATTCTACCAGGTAGGTAGATTCACCTATTCTACTCTACACATTTCACTTTATTTAATCTGGTGACAAAGTTGATATTTTCTTCATATCTTTCAAAGATATAGTAAATTGTCCTTCCTTTTATGGTGACCTTCCTATTATGTTTATTGTTATGAAATAAATTATATTATCTCATTTATTTGGGGTCTTATGTGTGAGGAGAAGCAACTTGGGCTCCAGGCACGAATTTGAAACATAATTTCTCCACTTACATTTGTATTTAAAAACAGTGATGAAGTATTGGCTTTAAGCAACAAAAATGGATAGGATTAAAATATGCCACTTTGGCAGAAGGACTATATTGAGGTTTAAAGGACTTAAAAAAACAGCAGGTGCTTTGAACCTTTTGTTTCTTAACCCTCAAATATGTGTTGGCCAAAAAAATTGTTTATTTTTTTATAAGATGGCTCTAGTAGTGCTTAATTGTCTTTAACTTCATTAGAAGCAATATTGTTAGGCTATATTGTGACAGCTGTCTTACCTGCATGCATTTAAAAATAATTTATCAAAATCGGTGAATTTTTGTGTAGCCATTTTAATATTGAAGTCGGAAGAAAATAAGCAACATTTCCAGCATATTATGCTTTGTTATTTCAAGAAAGGTAAAAATGCAACTGAAATGCAAAGGAAAAAAAGATCTGTGCGGTGTATGAAGAAAGGGCTGTGCTAATGCAACATCTCAAGACTGGTTTGTGAGGTTTCAAGCTAGAGACTTCTCACCGGATGATGCACGATGGTTGGGCAGACCAGTTGAAGTTGAAAGCAACCAAATCAATAAGTTACTGGTGAAAATAAAAATGTCTCTTTTATTTTACAGAAAAAAAACAAATGGACATGTTGGCCAATCCAACAGATGGTAAGCTGAAGCTGAGAGAATTCGGTATAAATAGACCTTGTTAAAATAACTATCTTCCTTTAGCCTCCCCATGCATTTTAGTTCCTGTTCCACAATTGCTTCTCTGTTCAACCTGGTATAAAAGCATTTAGATGTTGCCACTTCTGCAGGCCTTCATTTCCTTACAAGGGCCCTCATGCCAGGTAAAGCACATTAAATGTGTGTGCTTTTCTCCTGGTAATTTTTCTGATGTCAGTTCCATTCTCAGCCCCTACTACCAAACACTATAAGAAGGTTGAAGCACAATGTTGCCTCTCCCACAGCTTCAGTGTGTTTTGTGGTGCACCAGTGTTCCATTGCGTGTGGTTTGGGAAACACTAAGCTCCTACTTGGAGCTCTGGTTCTTTGTAGACATGTCATCTTCTCAACATGTGAAGTCCCAAATGGTAGGTAGGGTGTCTGACTTTACTCTCTATCGTTTGCCATCAGAAAATTGTACATTGAAAGGTTTGATGCTTTTTGGTTAAATGGATGAAGCTAAGAGGCAATGTAACAAATAACGGGTTTTGTAAATCATAGGGAAACTTCACATTTCCCAATTATGGTTCTGTGAGCATCCATCACTTATGGCCTCAGCTGTGGGGGATGTGCTGATGCAGTGCTTCAGGCAGTGACCTTTTCCATGATACAAAAGAGGGAGATTAAAGATGTTACAATATTATGTAGCTTGTTGCTATGAGATAAAGATATTTGAGTGTGTGTGTAATAATTAACATCCTCATTATACACTTCTAAATACTCAAATATACACATTCTTGAATCTACTTCTGAAATAATACCAGAAAATAAGACAAGTATTTTAAACTCTAACTCATTAATGAAAAGGTTGGTGACCTGCCAAGATTTTTGGTTAGTGGTAAATCTGAAGTTGAAATAAAACCTTTTGATTTTTGAACCATAATTTTTTATACTAATCTATACTTCTGGGCAACAATTAAACATCATATCTCATCTCATGGACAATAAACAACCATTTTTGTTCAATAAACAGACTTTTATATTATTTAAAAGAATAGACAATGAGAGATAGCATATCAACAATGTAGTAAATTATTCACTGAGAGCTCAGAGAAGAGTGAAATAAATATGCATAGAAGTAGTTTGGGAAATCTTCAGGGAAAAGATCAAACTTGAACTAGGCCCTGAAAAATGGAGTAACTGGGAGAGAAAGTGCATGTTAGATGAGGCATCTCAAGTAACCTGACCACCATACAATTTAAATGTAGCATGTACTTAAGACGCTGCTGCCTAAAGAAATGAACGGTCTGTCTCCTAAGGTGACCCTGTGAATAATTGTTAAATGATTCAATGTGACATTATTAAAGATAAGATTTGGGGATGCGGTGATTTGCGAGTGGAATCATGAATATTATCATGAGCTCTGGGCCTAAGATAAATTGGACTGTGAAAATAATAAAATTGAATAAGTTCCCCCTTTATTCCCTCCTATCCATTCCATCAGAATTTTCTGGATACTTGTTCTTGTGTTTGAAATAAAACCATGTTTTGCTCCAGGAAAACAGATGTGTTTATCTGTGTCCTATAAATAACTGAAGAGAAAAGAATATCGAGGGAGGAAGCAGGGACAGTGAGGCTAAATTAAACCAAGAATCACCAGTGTGTTTTAATCCCTTGTTCACAGTTGTCCTATAGTGAAGATTTGGTTCTATATTTTAAAATATATGTACGTTGAGTCATAGTTTATTAACAATGAGGTATGATATCATGGTAAAGTGTATCAGGATCCTAGCAAGAAGTACATGGTAACCTCTTAGGGGATTTTTGAGACCCTCTTGCTACATTTCTTTTTCTACAACCTTTGTCCTAAAATATGATTTCTTCCATCTGTTGAATGTATGACATTTGCAATTTAAAAGGTTACTACGGACAAAGAGTTCCAGGAGATCCTCCAAACTGCCTAGGCCCAGGGCCCACTGCAGGTAAGGAAATGTGTCCTCCTGAGCCCTCCCAGGAGTTTGTAACATTCCTTCAAAGTCTGCCTACACATTCTGCCCAGGAGAGGACTGAGACCTAGATCTACAAGTGTTCCCACACGTCCTTTTTGTCCCTGGTCAAGGACTATTTTCTGGAGGCATTAAAAAGATTTTTGTTATTTTTTAAAGATTATATTTATTTGTAGAGAGAGGGGAAGGGAAGGAGGGAGAAAGAAAGAGAGAGGGAGAGAAACATCAATATGTGGCTGCCTCTTGCACACTCCCAACTGGGGACCTGGCCTGCAACCCAGGCATGTGTCCTGACTGGGAATGGAATGGGCAACCTTTTGGTTTGCAGGCTGGCACTCAATCTGCTGAGCCACACCAGCCAGGGCTAAACAGACTTTTAAATGAATGTATACACTATAGTTTCCAGTCTGGCATTTACAGAGCTTAGAAGTTGCCATTCTATTGTAACAAGTAAAAATCTGGGAAAACTGAAAAATCGACAATTCTTACATCTGTCAGAGAAGTGAGGTCACAAAGCAAACCACTGACACAAAAATTCAAGAGACGGACAAGTAGACACACAAAATCACAATTTATTGGAGCAGAAAGCCCAGAACAGACACCTCCAGGACTAGTGCTGGTGCAGGAAAACCTGAACTGTAATTAAATAGCAGGAGGCTTAGTGTAGACAAGTCAGTTAGTTAAAAACTCTAGGGAAACCTAGTGATGGAGTTTTAGGGACACACTTTTCTCAGTTTTACCTCCAGAAGCTCGACCAGATCCTCTCAGTGAATACTGGAGAGAAATCTCCTCCTGCTTCCAGGAGGGGAAGGACAAAGTACTGATTCTGAAATACACCAGAGCATGGCTTTCCCCTTAACAATGCCAGCCCTCAGGAAAAACTCCTTAACCTGAGCCCAATATGTTAGAGTTTTATCACAGCCTCAGCTACCTGGGACAAGGGAAATACCCAACTCCAGCATCTTCTAGCCATCCAGTTCCACCTAAGAAGAAATACTGAGAAACGCAGGCAAAATTCACAGTCCTGGGACACAGGCTCACCAAAACTGACACAATACTGACCTCATCATAGGACTATAGGACACTTCCCTTATCTTAACATCTTACTACTGTGTTATTAAATGCTTATTTAGGACAGTTCTTTTTTCCCAGTATATCACATCCACTGTTCTACAAAAAATTACAAGACATTGTAAAAGGCAAAAAACCACTAGAAGAGAATGAAAAGCATCAGAACCAGAGTCACACATTGAAAAGAACATTGGAATTATCAGATCAGGATTTTTTTCTTTAATAATTTATATGCTAAGGGATTTAATGGTAGAAACAGACAAACATGCAAGAACAGATGAATAATGTTTTAAAAAGTTGGAAATTCTAAGAAAGAATTTTAAAAAATACCTCTGATGCGCTCAACATCAGAGGCCAAGGAAAGAATCTCTGAGCTTGAAAATATGACAATAGAAACTTCCAAAACTGGAGAAGCAAAAGGCACACACACAAAAAAGTACATGATCTCCAAGAACTGTGGAGAAACTATAAAAGGTGTGACATATGCATAATGGGAATATTGGGAAGAGGAAAAAAGTAATATTTGAGAAGCAATAACTGACAAATTAATGTCAGACACAAACAACAAATCCAGCCCTGGCTGCTGGAGCTCAGTGGATTGAGTGTGGGCCTGCGAACCAAAGGATCGGGATTTGATTCCCCGGCAGGGCACATGCCTGGGTTGCAGGCCAGTTCCCAGCAGAGGACACCTGAGAGGCAACCATACATTGATATTTTCCTCTCTCCATCCCTTCCCCTCTAAAGATAAATAATTTTTTTAATCTTTAAAAAAAACAAATCCATAAATCTCAAAGAACACCAAGCAGAATAAATTCCAAAGTAACTGTACCTAGGCATGTTACATTAAAATGTCAAGAACTGAAAGATTTTTTTAAAATGATAGAAGTCAGAGGGAAAACACACCCCTCATGTGTAAAAAAGCAAAGATAGGAATCAAATCTGACTTTGCCTCAGAAACCATGCAATCAAGAAGAGAGTGGACTGAAACGCTTGAAGTTTTGAGAGAAAAAAGAAAATGCAAAACACCCATTTAAAGTTTTGTATCTTGGGAAATTACACTCTACAATTGAAGGACTAATAGCAGCAGTTCACAAATCCAAATCATGGTTTTGGTTATTAACTAGATGATCAAGTATATGTTTTATTGCACATCTTTGTCTCAAGGCTGCGGTTCTCAGCCACCATCAACTTTACCCTGCAAGGGACATTTTGCAACATCTGGAGACGTTTTTGGTTGTCACCAATGGGAAGGGAGTGCTGCTACGTTATCCAGTGGAACAGGCTGAGATTGCTGAAAACATCCGGTAGTACACAGGATGACCTTACAACCAAAAAGGTACTGATTCAAAATGTTAATATTGCCAAGGTTTAGAAACTTTGGTCTAGGTTGTGTATAAAATATATAGGTCACCTTTAAAATGTGAAAAAGGAGGTCAAATATGTGGTCACGGAAGATGACTTGACTTTGGATGATGGACACACACTGCAAATCATAGATCATGTATCATAGAAATGTGCACTTTAAATCTATACAATCTTATTAACCAATGTCACCCCAATAATCTAATAAATAAAGCTTAAATAAATTTATACTATACCAATAAATAAGTACAAAAACCTTTTTTCTATTACAGTTGACATACAATATTATATTAGTTTCAGGTGTACAACACCGTGATTAGACATTTATATACCTATGAAGAGCTCACCCTGGAAAACCCAGTGCCCATCTGGTACCACACAAGATATGTGGTGGGTATGTGCACTTCATCATCTAGTTAGCCTCCACCACTGCCATGATTTAAATAGGCAGCTTGCTAAGATTAGTTCAGCTCTTTTTCTTGAGAAACATATTAATTGAGCTTTTATGGAGAAGCAATATGAGGACTTAAGTGTTCAGATTAAATGACATCACGAGGCTCTGCTGTTTACTAGCTGCATAACTTGATAAATTATGTGACCTTTAGGAGCCCCAAGTTCCTCCTGATGAAAATACTTTATGAAAAGTGCTTAGTACCATGTCTGATATATAATAAGTGATTAATAAGATTTGGGTTATTATGGATAATTATACTAAATTATGTTATGATTAAAATATTTTCCTTTCCTATGGAAATATTTTCTATGAAATTGGATCTAATGAAGAAAGAGCTGGCAATGGAAAAATCAATGAGTAAAACAAATTAATTCTTTTCCTTGTTTTTTCATTTAATTAGTACCTCTTTTATTTCATTTTTAACAAGACAAGCTATATAATTCTTATGGTTTTTATTCTGCTGTAATTCTCTGTATTTCTAATTATACATGACTTAAATAAATTGTACTCGAGAGAAAGTATTGTGAAACATTTGGTGTCAGATGTAATTCATTTTGGTGGGGCATTGAAAGGTTACAGAAATCAGGAAAAACCAAAAGTATACCACCTTAAAAATTGATGTGAGTCTTATCTTAACTGATGGAAATATTTTGAATATCCTGTATGACTTGCTTTAACTAATAAGTTGTGAGTGAAAATGGCCATTTTCAGAAGAAGCTTTAAGAAACATTGTGTTATTCTACCAGTTTTCCACTGGCTCTCCACTGAGACCAGCAATGTCTCAGAGAGCAACTATTTATTTCTTTAGCACAAGACCCAGAATGAGGAAACATGGAGCAGAAGCTCAGCCAACCTGTGATAGATACATAAACTGGTCTTGAAATAAACCTTGGTTGTCCAGAAAAAAAAGCAAAGAGAAATACCTTCTCAGACAAGCAAAAAATGAGAAAAATTATTTCTATACACCTTTCTTATAAGAAACATTAAAAGGTTTTCAGAAAGAAGGAAAATTATGTAGGTCACATAATCAGATTTAATTAAGAAAGTAAAATCATTGGAGAATAAGTGAAAACAAAATTTAAAAATTATTTTTTAATCTTCATTAATGTAAAAGTAGCAGATTGTTCAAAATAATGGCAATAATGTATATTATTATCTGTGTGGATATATATACATAGTATATACATGCAGAGTATATACAAGTATATATGCTTACATCTAAGTAAAATGAATGACAGCAATGATACAGGAACGAGAAGGAAGAATTAGAAAAAAATGGTAATAAGGCACTTATACTAGCTGTGAGCCAAAACAGTATTATTCCAAACTGGACTAAGATTGGTTATAAATGTATAATTGCAAATTCTAGGGCAACTGCTAAAAAAAAAGTTAGACAAATATAGGATCAAAGAATCAAGGCGGTGGTCCTTGGGAGAGAGTTGGGTCAACTGCTTCCTTCTTCCTTGGCCAAACAAGGTTTAAGCAGCACTGGGAGAGAGCTGGTTACTTGAAGTCACAGAGAGGGGAATAAAGACAAAGAGTCAAACACACGGGGCTGTGATCACCCTCAGAGTTTGTGGGCATTGGTTTGGGAGAGTTGAGAGTCATGAAGTGACGCAAATTGGGCTGCACAAAGCGGCAGGCTTGAGTAAGAGGAATTTCTCAAAAAGAAAAACTGTTTGGGGAATTACCTGCAACAGCTGCTGGGCCTACTTCCCTCCCAGCCAGGCAATGATCCCTAGGTTGTGGAGAAGGCTGTGCGGAAGGCCACAGGGAAGACTCCCATAGCCCCGGGAAGAGACCTAGGCAGCCTGGCTGAGCTTCACACATGCCCACACCCCAGCCCACAGCACTAACCAGGAGGAAACAGCCTCTGAGAAAGACCTGGATCCCACACCAAAGATGCAGGGGAGAGGAACCAGACTAGGTCTACAGAGAGTGCATGCACAACTGGCTGAGTACACATCCAGAAGGGAGAAAAGCCATACCAATTGCTCCTCAGCCTGCTGCAGCCAGCAAGACCAGAAAAACCAGTTTGGCCAGTTTGAAACCAACAAGAGGTATTTTTTTGTTGTTGTTTGTTTTTAAGCAATCTTTTATTTTTATTTTATCTTTCAATTCCTTTTTCCTCTTTTCTTCTTTCTTGTTTTATTCCTTCTTCCTTTCTTTTCAATTTTATTTCTTCTCCCTTCTCCTGCTTTTTTAAAACATACCCACAAGTGAGACAAAAAATCTGGAATTGCTAAAGGACCAGAGTTGGACCCAAAGAAGGGGCATCCTAACAGTTGCGACAGTGAGACAAATTTCACTTTGCTATTGCAGCGAAACTGCAAGTTACTTCATATTTATAGTATTATTTTTTCATTACTCTCAAATCTTTTATTTTAATAGTATCTTTGTATTCTTCTTCTTTCTGTATAGTCTTCTTTGCTTGGCTGGTTACATTGTATCATTTGACAGGTTTCCCCTGTTCTCTCTTTCACAGTGTATTGCTAATTTACTGCCCTTTACGTCACTTGTGCTCCTTTAGCACACTACTCAAAGTCCTATACCCCGTATTCATGTTATCCAGATCACATAGATTCCGTCATGTGATTGTTGCTTTAATATTATTGTAAATAACAGCTGTTGCATACAATTGTAAATACTTCACAACACCCCTCCAAGATCTTAGCCCACTTAACAGTTTCCTGAACTCTATTGCTGTAGTGGTCAACTCTATTCTCTCACACACTACACCTATTTACTATCCTGTATTCTCACCTTACTTCAGAATCTGACCTCCCACAATCTCACTGCTTCCTAGATCCAACTCACAATCCTTCCCTCCGCAACAAGAGTCCTATCTTCTTTTCATCCTCTCTTAAAAGTGGCTAGTTGGGTAAAAGATCATGGTTAACACTATACATAGCCAAAGGATCTCCTATCTCTTCTCTACTGGCTGCTACTATAAATATCATAGAATACTCTATGCTGTAGTAAACCATTTTGTCTTCCCCTCCAACTGGTTACAAAAAAACAGCAGGTGGAAGTGGTGAACACCAGGATGCCCACTGGAAGAGGAAACCCTCCAACAAAGGAACCACCAACAGATACCAATGGAAGAAGGTGAAGGAGGGAGTGGAAACCACACAAACCTCAATCCAGGATCTATCTGAAAATACAACTGAATAGTGGAGAAACTACCCAGTATAAACAATTGAACAAGAGCAAAAGAGAATCCTCAACACCTTGTACACACGGAAGAACTAGCTTCAACACTACCTGCCCTCAACAACACAACAAAACACAAGAGGTGGTGGAGTTTACCAGCTGGTGGGAAGGACCCACCAAAGAAAGACCCAACAACAATAATAGCCCAAAGACGAACACAGAGCTAACATAAAGGACAGCCTAAGACCAGTGAGCTTGGGAGATCAAGGAGACTACACCACTGAATCTCACAGGTATTCTACCACAGAAGTTCACACCATAAACCCAGAGAACCAGAACAGATGAATTTAAGAAGCTGAAGATAACAAGAAGAATTTCACAAACAATAGGAAGACAAAGAAACAATCCCCAAATGACAGGAAAGGAGGAAGCCTCAGAGAGAATGCTAAATGAAATAGAGGCAAGTCAACTATCAGATATTCAGTTCAAAGCATTGGTTGTCAGCAAGTTCAATGAGCTCACAATGAGCTACTAGAAACTACAAGGGAACTACAATGAACTCACTGCAAATTATATCAACATGAAAAAGGAAATAGAAACTATCAACAAAGGCCAAGAGGAAATGAAGAATACAATATCTGAACTGAAGAACACAGTAGAAGGAATCAAAAGCAGGATCAATGAAGCAGAAGATCAGATCAGTGAGTTGAAGGACAAAATAGAAAAAAAACATTCAGAAAGAGCAAGAAAAGGAAAAGAGGCTCAGAAAGAATGAAGAGAGACTAAGAGAAATGCAAGACAATATAAAATGTAATAATGTACTTATAATAGGGATACCAGAAAGAGAAGAAAAAGAGCAAGGGATAGAAAACCTATTTGAAAAGTAATGATGGAAAACTTCCCTAATTTGTTGAGAGGAAAAAGGTACACAAATCCAGGAAACATAGAGAGTCCCAATCAAAAGGAACACAAAGAGGCCCACTTCAAAACACATCATTAATAAAAGGGCAAAATTCCAAGACAAAGAGAGAATCTTAAAGGCAGCAAGGGAGAAAAAGGAAGTAACATACAAGGGAGCCCCAATAAGGTTAGCTGCTAACTTCTCAATGGAAACACTCCAAGCAAGAAGAGATTGGCAAGAAATATTCCAAGTAATGAAAACCAGAGGCCTGCAACCAAGGCTGCTTTATACAGCAAGGCTCATCAATCAAGATAGAAGGCCAAATAAAGAGCTTCCAAGACAAAAGAAGTCTAAAAGAATTTGCTGCCACCAAGCCAGCTCTACAAGAAATACTAAAAGGTCTGCTTTAAGGAAAGGAAGGAAAAGAGACAGACAGAGAGGAACACAGGTACAAAAATGGCAATGAATAAGTACCTATCAATAATAACCTTAAATGTAAATGGATTAAATGCTCCAAACAAAAGACATAGAATAGTAAGATGGGTAAAAGAGCAAGACTCACACATATGCTGCCTACAAGAGTCCCACTTCAGGACAAAGACCTACACAGACTGAAAGTGAAGAGCTAGAAACAAATTCTCCAAGCAAACAGACAGCAAAAACAAAAACAAAAAAACCCAAACAAACAAAAAAGACAAAAACAGGGTAGCAATACTCATATCAGACAAAATAGACTTCAAAAAAAGGGCCATAAAGACAGACCCAGAAGGTCACTTCATGATACTCAGGGGAAGAATCCACCAAGAAGACATAAACATTGTAAATATATATGCACTCAACATAGGAACACCCAAATACATAAAGAAAATCTTAGAGGACTTCAAGAAAGATATTGACAGCAACACAATTATAGTAGGGGATTTTAACACCCGCTGTCAAAAATGAACAGATCTTCCAAACAAAATATCAACAAAGATATCATGGCATTAAACAATGCCCTGGATGAAATGGGCTTAATTGATATATATTGAGCCCTTCATCCCAAAGAAGCTTTCTCTTCAAATACACATTCTTTTCAAATGCACATGGAACATTTTCAAAGATAAGCCACATGATAGGACACAAAACAAACCTCAATAAAGTCAAGAAAATTGAAATCATCCCACACATTTTCTCTGACCATAAGGGACTGAAACTGGAAACCAACCCCAAGGGAAAAAACCCAAAACACTCAAACTCATGAAGATTGAATAACATGCTATTAAACAATGAATGGGTCAAGAATGAAATTAGAGAAGAAATCAAAGAGTTTCTGGAAACAAACAAAAATGAACTCACAACAACCCAAAACTTATGGGACAGAGCAAAGGCAGTCCTGAGAGGGAAGTTCATAGCAATACAGGCCTACCTAAGAAAGATAGAAACATTTTGAACAAACAACCTAACCCTACGCCTGCCAGAACTCAAGGAACAACAACAAAATTAGCCCAGAGCAAGTACAAGGAAGAAAATAACCAAGATCAGAGCAGAACTAAATGACATAGAGATTAAATGCACAATTCTAAGGATCAGTGAATACAGGAGCTGCTTTTTTGAAAAGATAAAATTGACAAGCCTTTAAGCAGGCTCATCAAGAAAAAAAGAGACAGGACCCACATAAACACAATCAGAAATGAAAGAGGAGAGATTACAACTGATTCCGCAGAAATACAAAGGATTGTAAGAAATTACTATGAAGAACTGTGTGCCAAGAACTTTGAAAACTTAGGTGAAATGGACAAATTTCTAGAAAAATATAACCTTCCAAAACTCAATGAAGAAGAAGCAGAAAGCCTGAACAGACCAATAACAGCAGATGAAATTGAAGGAGTAATAAAAAAACTCCTGACACACAAAAGCCCTGGACCAGATGGTTTCACAGGAAATTCTACAAAGCATTTAAGGAAAAGCTAGCCCCTATCCTTCACAGACTAGTCCAAAAAATCCAAAATAATGAAAGACTCCCAAACTCTTTTTATGAAGCCAGCATCATCTTAATCCCCAAACCAGATAAAGACACAACAAAGAAAGAAAACTTCAGGCCAATATCGCTGATGAACATAGACGCTAAAATCCTCAACAAAATATTGGTAAACTGCATCCAACAATATATTAAAAAGATCATACACCATGACCAAGTGGGATTCATTCCAGGGATGCAAGGATGGTTCAATATTTGCAAATCAGTAAAAGTAATACATCACATAAACAAAAGCAAAGATAAAAATCACATGATCATATCAATAGATGCAGAAAAAGCATTTGATAAAGTACAGCACCCATTTATGATAAAAACACACAGCAAAGTATGAATAGAGGGAGCCTTCCCCAACACAATAAAGGCCATATATGAGAGACCTATAGCCAACATCATACTCAATAGACAAATACTAAAATCTTTTCCACTAAGATGAGGAACAAGACAAGAATGTCCACTTTCACCATTTCCATTTGATATAGTATTGGAAGTTTTAGCCACAGTGATCAGACAAGAAAAGAAAATAAAAGTCATCCAAATTGGAAAGGAGGAAACAAAACTGTCATTGTTTGCAGATGACATGATAGTGTACATAGAAAATCCTATAGATTTTCCTACCCAAAATCCTACCCCAAAACTGCTGGACCAAATAAATGAATTTGGCAAAGTCAATATCCAGAAATCAAAGGCATTTTTGTATGCCAACAACAAAACAGCAGAAGCAGAAATCAAGAAAAAAAAATCTCATCTGATATAGCAAAAAGAAAAATAAAACACCTAGGAATAAACCTAACCAAAAATGTAAAAGACCTGTATGCAGAAAACTATACAACACTGAAGAAAGAAATCAAGGAAGACACAAACAAATGGAAACATATACCATGTTCATGGATCAGAAAAATTAACATCATGAAAATGTCCATACTACCCAGAGCAATTTACAGATTCAATGCAATAACTATTAAAGTACCAATGGCATATTTCACAGACATAGGACAAATACTTCAAAAATATATATGGAACCATAAATGACCCCAAATAGCAGCTGCAATTTTCAGAAAGAAGAACAAAGTAGGAGGGATCACAATACCTGATACCAAACTGTACTACAAGGCCACTGTAATCAAAACAGCCTGATACAGGCATAAAAACAGGCACATAGAACAATGGAACAGAACAGAGAGCCCAGAAATAAACCCAAGTCTCTATGGTCAATTCATATTCAACAAAAGGGGCAGCAACATAAAATGGAGTAAAAATAGCCTCTACAACAAATGGTGTTGGGAGAATCGGACAGCTACATGCAAAAATGAAACTTGAGCACCGACTTACACCCTACACCAAAATAAATTCAAGGTGGATAAAAGATTTAAATATGAGCCATGACACCATTAAAGTCCTAGAGGAGAACATAGGCAGAAAAACCTGATATTTCATGTCACGACATTTTAACTGATTGGTCTCTTAGAGTGAGGGACATGAAGGAAAGAATAAACAAATGGGATCTCATCAAAATAAAAAGCTTCTGCATGGCTAAAGAAAACAGTATTAAAACCAAAAGAGAACCAACTATTTGGGAAAACTTATTTGCAAATGATACCTCAGACAAAGGTTTAATCTCCAAAATATACAAAGAACTTACACAACTCCACTTTAAGAACACAAGCAACCCAAGTAAAGAGTGGGCAAAGGACTTGAACAGATATTTCTCCAAGGAGGGTATATAGAGGATCCAGAGTCACATGAAAAGATGCTCAATATTGCTACCTCTCAGAGATTTGCAAATTAAAACCACAATGAGATACCACTTTACACTGGTCAGAATGGCCATCATAAACAGAGCAACAAACAACAAATGTTGGAGAGGTTGTGGGGGAAAAGGGGACCCTAGTTCACTGTTGGTGGGATTGCAGGCTGGTGCAACCATTATGGAAAACAGTATGAAATTTTCTCAGAAAAATAAAAATCGACCTGCCTTTTGACCCAACAATTCCACTGCTAGGATTAAATCCTAAGAACCCCAAAACATCAATTTCAAAGAACATATGCACCCCAATGTTCATAGCAGCACAATTTACAATAGCCAAGTGTTGGAAGCAACCTAGGTGCCCATCAGTAAATGAATGGATCAAAAAACTATGGTGCATTTACACAGTGGAATTCTCTGCAGCAGAAAGAAAGAGGGAGCCCTTACCCTTTGCAACAGCATGGATAGAACTGGAAAGCATTATGCTCAGTGAAATAAACCGGGTGGTGAAAGTCAAATACCATATAATCTCACCTTTAACAGGTACCTAAACAACAAAACAAACAAGCAACCAAAATATAACCAAAGACACTGAAATAGAGAACAGGCTGCCAGTGACCAGAGGGGAGAGGGGAGGGAATTTCAGGGGAAAAGGGGAAGGTTTTACAGGAACAAGTATAGAGGACACATGGACAAAAACTAAAGGGGGTGGAAATGAGAGGGAGGTGGGGAGCTCTATGGGGGTGGGGTGAAATGGGAGTAAAAGAAAACTTTTCTTGAACAATAATTAAAATAAAAAAATAAAGGCAACAAGTAGAAAACATTAATAAAATCCAAAGTAAACTGAAGAAATAACAAAAAATAGAGCAGAGATCAATGATTCTGAAAATAAATCAATAAAGAATATCAGTAAAAACCAAAAGCTAATAATTTGAAAAATAAAAACCAAGTTGATAAGTCTCTAGCCAGGCTAATTAAGAAAAAAGAGGAAATAACTTATTTTTCAGAAATCAAAGATAATACATCAATACATATTTCATACAATGGCTTTCTAAATATAACATCAAAATCATAAATCATTATAGAAATAATTGATCATCTAATCTGGGCTTCATTAAAATTTAAAATCTCTGTGAAAGACAATGTCAAGAATATGAGAAGACAAGCCACAAACTGGAAGAAAATATTTGCATAAGATATCCAATAAAGAAATGTTAAACAAAAAATTCAAAAGAACACTTAAAATTCAACAATAAGGGAACAAATAGCCCAAATAAAAAATGGGCCAAGGTTCTCAGCAGCCACCTCAACAAAGAAAATATACAGATGGTGAATAAACATGCAAAATGATGCTACACATCATATATCATCAGGGAAATGCAAAATAACAACAGTGGGATGACACTATACATCTATTAGCATGGTGAAAATTTAAAACTCTGACAATACCAAATGTGACTGAGGATGTGAAGCAACAGGAACTCTCATTCATCTCTGACACAAATGAAATGGTTAAGTCACTTTGGAAGAGTGTTTGGTGGTTTTTTATGAAAGTAAACCTCCTGTTACCATAATGTCTGGCAATCATGCTCCCTAGTATTTACTCAGAAGGGCTGAAAACTTATGTCCACACAAAAGCCTGCATGTGAATGCTTCTAGCAGCTTTAATCATAATGGCCAACACTTGGGAAAAAAAAAGATGTTCTCTAATAGGTAAATGGATAAACTGTGGCACATCCAACCAATAAAATATTACTTGGCACTAAAAAGAAATTAGTTACTAATCCATGAAAAGACATGAGAGAAACTGAAATGCAAATTATTAAGAAGCCCATCTGGCAAGATTACAACTTCCATGATTCTAACTATATGACATTCTAGAAAAGGTAAAACTATGGCGACAGTAAAAATGTAAGTAGCTGCCAGGGTTAAGGTGGTAGGGATAGATGACTAGGCAGAATACACAGGGTATTTAGCACAATAAAAATACTGCCTATCCTACTAGAGTTATGCATGCACGTCACTCTAAATTTGTCCAAGTCCTAAGGATGGCAAAATAAGGCCTCCCTCGTACATATCCCCCCATCAACAACAGTTGGTCAACAATCCATTGACAAATGTGCCTCTGTGGAACCTTTGAGATCCCGAAGACTGTGAAACCCCGGCCAGTCCATGACTAAGGAAAAAGGCATTTTGAGATGGCAGTCTGCCCTCACCCAGCAAGTCCCACTTTTAGAAAGCCTTAGGTAGCTTAGGTAACTGTTTGAGTACCCTACTTTCCCCTTCCCATGTTCTAACTCCTTCTTATGATTTAAATTTACCAGTAAAGAGTGAACCTGTGAAACCTTAGGCATCCCGCCCTCAAACCCCAATTAAGGGAGAGCCACAGGTCTGTACTTCCTCCCTTCCTACTTGCAAAGTGGGGCCCTTGGCCAAGCTGTGTACCCTCCAGGATCCGTGAGTGATACATCTCGTTAAAAGTTCCCTGATGGGGGTTTCTGAGAAGATTCCTGCACACATAGCAGCAACCACAAGGGCCAGTCCAATCGTGACATTGGCTCCCGTGGCGAGAATACCAGTGGGCTCTCCACAGGTAACATGGGCCCCGATGAACATCTCAGGCATTCCTAGCTTAGAGCATCACAATTGACAGGCGGAGAGTGACAAGAATGGCAGTTGCCAGGGTGTAGGAGAAATGGGGGGATGTTGGTTAAAGGCTACTAACTTTCAATTATAAGATGAAGTTCTGGGGATCTAAGATTCAGCATGGTGACTATAGTTATAGAGTTATATATACTGTTATATATTTGAAAATGGCTAAGAGAGTAAATCTTAAATATTCTCACCACAAAAATAATTATTTGAGGTGATAGATGTGTCAACTAACTTTATTGTGACCATCATTTGGCCATGTATGTGTGTATCAAATATCACAGTGTATACCTTAAACTTATGCAGTGTTTCATGACATTTATATCTCAGTAAGTCTAGAAAAAATAGGAAGAAAATTTGTCTCAACACATAAAGAGTGTAGAACAGCAAACATGAACTATAATGTAAACTATGGATGCTGGGTAATAGTGACGTGTTAAGGCAGGTTCATTAATTATAACAAATGTACACTCTGGTGCGGGATTTTGTTAGTGGGAAAAGCTGTGTGTGAGGGGGGGTAGGGCAGAGGGTACATGGGAAACACCTACAGCTTCCTCTCAATTTCATTGCATGTGGACCTTGTGCGTTGGAATCCTTTGGGATACTTAATAAAATTTTGGTGAGAAGAGTCCACCTAAAATCTCCCAGATCAGATCACTGAGGGAGAAGCCCAGCAATGCCCCTTGCAGGTCAGCATGGCCCTCTTTCTTCACTCCTTTTTGTTTTACTGAAATGGAAACTCAAAGATACTTTCACTGACAATCATATTTGAAACTGTAGCCTCCCTATCCCAATATTCTGCATTCCCTATCTCTGTCCCTACATTATTTTTATATGCTTATCTGTAGAATTTACGTATGTGTTTGTATATATAGACACACACACATATGCACATACAAACACAGGCACCTTGGGACCTCACACAGTTCTCCCAATGGCCATCAGCTGTCCTCTTGTATTTTCCTGAATCTCACTGGTGGTCTGAAATTTCTTCCCTTTCTCAGGTGATTTTAGTTTTGGGAAAAGCCAAAAGTTTCAGAGTGCAAAATCTTTTTCATTGGTAGCAGTTTGAATCAAGTCATTAGTAACTGTGACATGATGCTCCTCCTGCTCTGGTAGCAGAAGCTGTGGAACATATTTTGCCACGACATATTTCATGCCAAGATCCTGCATCAGAATCTCCAAATCAGCTTCTAGTTCTCACACTGTCAGTCACTGATCTTTGCTGATTGCTGCCTGTACATGTTAAACATTCTCAAGCATCCTGCTTGTTGCAGGCCTTCCAGAATGTTGATCACTGTCAATAGATTCTCGACCCAATTTTGAAGCTTTTGTGCCACAACTTTATTTGTTCTGTACTCGTTGCTTCATCCCCAAAAGCCTCCTGAATCATCTGATTAGTTTCTGCAGAGGAATATTCAAACTTAATGCAAAATTGGATGCAGATCATTGCTCTCCTTGCTCAGTCACTTTGAATGTGATGGCCACAAAATACACACACTCACTCAACAGTATCTACCACCCCCACTGACTAGCACAGTGAAGTTGTCGTTGTTCATGCACCTGCATTCCAGTCCACTCTCCTTGGCTGCCAGGTTACATGTATGTCATTCAAACTGTTCTTGTTATATTAATAATGGTTGGATTTTCCCCAGATATATACACATATTTTTATTGTACATATAACCATTTTCATTATATGAACAATGGTTGGACTTTTTGACAGACCTTTCTCTTTTAATTATATACATAAATACATATGTATATATTTATGTATAACATATATATAAATGTATAAGTATACATATTATTCATTTATTGGTTTTTATGCTGTCTCCCAATCCACATATTAGCAACTGAAATGTAAAATCTATGAGAACAGATTATTTTTAAAAATATTTTTACTGCTGAGTGCCCAATACCTAGAGATGCCCTTGAAAATTATAGTGTTTTGATCATTATCTGTCAAATATATGAATCACTGCACCAAGTGTTTTAAATGTATATATTTAAAATATTAACATTCTGCCCTGGCTGGTGTAGCTCAGTGGATTGAGCGTGAGCCTGAGAACCAAAGGATTGAGGTTCGATTCCCAGTCAGGGCACATGCCTGTGTTGTGGGCCAGTTCCCAGCAGGGGATGCACAAGAGGCAAACATACATTGATATTTCTCTCCTTCTTTCCTTCCCTTCCCCTCTAAAAATAAATAAGTAAAAAAAATTCTTAAAAAAATTAACATTCCTGTACCTCTTTTTCTTCATGAAAGAGAAACCTCAATGCTACCTTTCCCTCCCCCACCAAAGAAATGCAGTGTAACTTGAATCTATAGAAGAAAGTTTCCTTGAAATACCCATATTTGTGTTCTTAACACCGTAACCATCTTTGCATATTTCTTTGATGTCAAACCGAGGTCAAAGATTGGGTGAGAATGAAAGCAAAGAGGTAAAATCAAGAAGTGTCAACCTCCTTGGCAGCAATAAGTAATGTTTTGCTAAAAGCTGCCTAAGACTAGATGGCACCAACTGTGCAGGGGTATTTAAATAATATGCAAATCAGAATCCACTTTTAGTGCATATGTATGTGTGGTCCTCCTAACTATTTCATGCACCTGAATAGAACCCCGAGGAAAATTCTAGTGGAGAAAAATGTGCTCTTGGCAACATTTTAATGATTGGGTGTACTGGAGAGCATAGTGTACCACATGTGGCATACATTATAAAAGCTGCTAGTTAGCAGTTAAAAAATAGCTCTTATATATGGAATATTGCTTTGCAACTTTCATGAACAACTAATCTGAACTGTGCACACCTTAACTTACCTGTTTTATAATCGGGTGTGACATTGCTCTGCCCTAGGCTAACATAGTGTTGTCAGTTAACGAACTATTTAAAGCAGGCACATGTAGGAATTTTTGGATCAGAGGAATTGTTCAATATAAATTAACCCAACTCAATGCTATGATCGCATTTCATTATGAAACACAACCCAGCCTGTCTGGGTAGTTTGCATCCTACTGGTAGTAGGGGTTCTATAGAATGGAGATAAACTGTTGAAAAAAATTTAAGGTAAAATAAGCTTGTTACTGTAATTAGAACTTAAACATAAGCAAAGTTGACAGAAGAAACAAGGGCCCAAAGAAATGTCTCAGTTCAAAGACCATAAACAGGAGACAAAAGGACTAAGCACCATTTTGCCTTACATGACAATATTATATAATTTGTCCATTTCAGAGAATGACAGATAATTATGAAAATAGTACCACCTTATATTTCTGTATTTCTATAACCCTTTATCATTAACAATGCTCTTCCAACTCTATTATTTGTCCTGACTGTCCTGACAAGTAAATAGGGTTCCATCATAAACTCTCTCTCTTAAATATATTTAAAAAGTAGATCAGACTTCTGTTCCTGGCATTATGACTGGGTGCTCCAGGGACTTTTCTGCAGCAGGACGCTGCATATTGTGCAGAAGGCATGTTTTGTGGTTTCACTGGTCTAACATGAAGAACTCTTATTAGTGTTTCCTCTTGTAGAAAAAAAACTTCAGGAGATAGAGAGAGGGGCATGGAGCAAAAGACAGACTTACAGATGAGAGATGGTGGTTTCACAGACAGCAAACACCAATAACCTTGCTGCCATCAGGATACTGAGCTTTGAGTTAAGTGCGGGGTAGGCCAACTTCTGGTACTGTTTCAAATCAGGGAGAATGGAGGTTGATGTGACCCCAGGTTTTAGGGTGAAGCCTCTGACTACCAGCCAACACAGAAGCAGAAACAATTCTTTTAAGGCCGTGTTACTCAAAGTGTGACCTGAGGACCAATAGCATTAGCATCATCTGGGAGTAGATTAGAAACCAAGACTCTCAGAGTCCCACCCACATCTACCCAATTATAATCCACATTTTAATAAAGTCCTCAGGGGATTCTCATGTACATTGTAGTTGAGAAGACTTGCTGTACGGAAAAATATTTCCTAGTGTGGACCCATCAGATGGCAATCAATGAAGATAACACACTCATAGTTACAAATACAAAGCCTATGAGAGAAAAGCCTCTTGGAATAAAAATCCACAGGAAAAAAGAAACCAATATATTTAGACCTCCAGGGACAACATATCGGAAGTGTCAGATACAGAGCGCAGCCCAGTTATACACGAGTCCTTCGAGACCCAAGGCCCCAGGATGGAGAGCACACAGTGGAACATAACAAGGAATGAACAAGTATATAGGAAACTTAAAAATGAATCTGTCAAAGTAGAAGCACAATTGTTGACATAAAAAGCAATGGATGTATTAAACAGTAGATCAGACATCATTAAAAACAGAATTAATGAGCTAGAATATAAATCTAAAGAAATTATCCAGAATGCAGCACTAAGAGAAAAATAATATGAAGAAGAACCTAAATAATATGAGAGAATATGCAGTACTGATTGAGTGTAGTAATTCATATGCTTGAAGCCAAGGAAGAGCGTATTAGAGATTATGGAAGAGAGGCAATATTTTTTAAATGGCATAATTTATCTAGCACCATAAAAAAATAATAAACCCACAGTTATTCAAAAACCCTACCTAGACAGAAATTGAAATTAAGTGGAAGAAGACCAGTGACAAAGTATCTTAAAAGAATTCAAACAAAAAGTAGCAATTATATAGGGGAAAAATAGAATAACAGCAAATTCCTAGAAAGCACAATTTTAAAAACTTAGTCAATTTAGAATCATGGAACCAGAAAAGCTATATATTAACCAAAACAAAGAATAAAACTGAAATATTTAAAGAAAAAATTAACCTTAGAGAATTTTCAGGGGACTAACATACAATGATTATCCCCAGATTCCTTTGCATTCAATGGATTCCTTAGACCCAACCATATAGTCCTTGTTAAAAAAAAAAAGTTTGTTTAAGTAAACTTTATTTCCCTGCAATGGAGTGGGAGGGTCATTTTTAATCAATCACATTTGTCATGAGTCTTTTTCCTAATCAAGATAGGAAATTAATTCTAAAATTATTTGCATATTTTCAGGATCCAGTTGTTTGCCTTTCCCATGACATTTGTATGTACAAGCTGTTAATCCTCCACATTAAATACATTAATGCCCCACATAACATCTCAGTCAGTGAACAACCACATATGCAAAGGTGGTCTCATAGGATCATAATGGAACTGAAAATTTCCCATCACCCAGTGACGTCATAGCGGTCATAATTTCCTAGCAAGATGCATCACTCCTGTTTCTGTGGTGATGTTGGCGTAAACAAACCCACTGCACTGGCAGTCATATAAAAATGTACCGCATACAATTACAAGGGTAGGTCACACCATCTAGCTTGTGTAGGTACACTCTGTAATGTTCTCATAGCAACACAATCACCTAAAAGGGCATTTCTCAGAATGTACTGCGGTCATTGAGAAATTCATGACTGTATACCTAATCCCCAGTACATTATCTGACTAAGGAACTTCCATTCACTGGCCCCAGCAAACCATGGACCCCTGGTTTGTGTTCAACAGGAATTTCAGGTTGAGCTATATTTTAAGCTTTTCACAGCTCCTTCCATTTCCTTTCTCAACAAACACTGTGATGTATTGAACAGAACACCAGGATGTCCTTGGCAGGGGAGGCTGTACTAGAGTTCAATTTAAACTTCTCAGCAAGGCATCAAAACAGGTTAGTCTGTAATTCTCATGTGCTCTTGCTTCCCCCTCAGATCCTGACTCTGCACCCACCTGGATTCTGACAGATCAGCCTTTCGTCTCATTCTTATTTTTATCTGTATTACCTTTGTTGTGTCCCACCAATGAATGGTTCGGATTTGTCACACTGAGAACACTATCCAAATACCATGGCCTTCAGTCCAACCAAATAATCCAGAAGCCTAGAATTTTCCAGACATCTTATTCCCAATTTCTCTCTTTCAGAGTCTAGGGTGTCCGGGAACAATTGTAATTCTCACACCTGTTATATGCAGGTCATCCTGATGTCCACCCCTTTCATCACTTAGAAACTTGCTTCTAAGTCACAGGTGGCAAACACAAGGCCCTCCACCTTGTTTTATGCAGCCTGGCACCTTGTTTCTATCTGGTGTCAGGGCCAAGCTCCTGCTTAACTGTTAAGCAGTTACATTTACATGGTCCTAAAATTACATTTGGCCCTTTGAAGGCAACTACAAGGCTGATGTGGCCCCTGGTGAAAATGAGTTTGACACCCCTGGTTTAATGGATTTTTGCTCACTTCACTGACAGAGCTTTCTGATCTTCTCCACATTGTGTTAACTTTTAATTCTCTCTTTGCAGAGAGCAAGTTACCTTTCATTTCATACAGCCAGTTATGTCAGGGGAACAACAAAAAAAGCAAGCTGTTGGTTCCTAAGTGCAGAGATCTTCTCCTTGGACCAGAGCTCATGCCAGACCAGCAAGCACCAGCACACTGCAGGTGGGAAGGGAGGAGCTGGCCTGATGTATCTCATACTATCTTGGAACCAACGCTTTATTTTACATTTAAGCTCTGCTGCTAACACTAGTCCATTTTGCCAGATTAACTCCTCTTAGATTCATCTTAGTGGCCTCATTTTCTCTTACCAAGTTCAATCTGCTCTGGGAAAATAATGTTTTTCAATTGGATCTGTACATGTGGGATACCGTAGAAAAGTTGGGTTCAAATTTTCCCCCACTGTGCTCTATGATCCATGCAGATTACTTGTGGGAACTAGGCCTCTAGTTTCACAATATCTAGGACATTGTTTCAATATACTAGAATGTTGATAGCAGTTAAGAAACTCCTGGATGCTTGATCATTGAAGCCAGATTTGCTAAAAGGACAAAGAGAACTTCACCGATATCAAGAGCTCCCCAATTTTCACTTGATACCTCTCACCCTCCTCTGTCCTCTGATTTGCAACTCCTTCTCAAAGACAGAATTCCTAATAACGGAACTATTCCACTTACTGCTGCCTATAGAGGCTTTGAATCATTTTGCCTCTGCTCCGTGGGTAACTTGCCTGGTGACATAGTCACAATGTGGCAGTTTAACTCTGTATCACAGTCTTCCATTTTAGTTTGGCACATCGTTTTCCAGAGCAAGAATACATTTATCAGAACCATTTTTTGATAGACAAGATCATTATGATTATGTTCTGGTCAATGAGAGGTTAAGTAGTAATGTTATTTTCATAGACTCTTCCTTAGGAAATAGTGTATGTGCCTTTGTCTACATGTCTCCCTCCTGTTGGGAACACAGAGGACATATGGGATGATATCACCAAGCAGAACACAAGGTAGAAGAATCCTGTGCCCCAATGCCATACAATTCCATAGAAGCCCTGGAGTGCCAACTCAGACTTTCGTATGAAAGAGAAATACACTTTTGACCTGTTTCAGCCACAGTTATTTGGAGGGTTCCTTTCACTCAGATACCAGCCAAATTTTATGCCCTATAAGCCCCTCAGAATTGACCTCCTGGATGCTTGGAGTCCTAACTACCTGATTTAACCCATTCCAGCCCTCACTCCTCTTTCCATTTTCTCAATCTCTTGTGCTATTGATCCCAATAATCTCTCTCCATTTATGCACTTGCTTCTCTCTAGTTTCCCTAGGTCTCTGAGTTCAGTTCTCTGTCTAGCTAGAGCTTTCATTTTTTTCCTCCTCAGCTCAATGATTCCACAAATATTCTCCCACTTGTCTTTAGACCTTACTCAGTCCTGGGTCTCTTGGACCCATAAGACATCTTCTCAGAAGAACTAGACACACTATGTGTACGCAAGACACAGGGTTTGTGTCCTCCAGTTTATCCCCTATTTTCCCCTGCAACAAGAGATTTTGCAAAACTTTTATTCACTTTACTTTTGCAGCCAGGACAGATGAAGGAACACAGAAAGAACACTCATTTCCATAGGAAGAGGAGAGGACAGAGAAAGCACACAAATGAGTCATTTGAAAACAGCAAATCTCTTATCTGTCACACACACCTTCACTTGACTCATGCTCCAGCCAGACACCTTTGAATGGCGGGATGCTCTTTCTGTTGTCGTGCTGAATTGACCTTTTCTGGCCACTTCCCCCAAGATGCTCCTAAATTCTCCCATATAAATGTGTCTATTATTTTCAATAGCATCAATGGACAATAAAGAAGTATGCCCTTACCTCATTCCCAGAACAGAACGTCCATTATCATTAATGATGGTTATAACCGGAGAAAGGAGTCAATTGACCTCTTAGCATAAGCCCTCAGGCTACACGATCTGGCTCCCCTGGGGGTTTGCCATGCATTTGATAGGATAGGATTAATTCAACATAAAAATGTCCCCTGGCGTATCCGAACTTTAAGTAGAATACAAAATGACCTACTTTAACAATATATTTAACTTTTCTCACCATGACTACTTTTCCCTACTCTGTTTGTTAACTTGCTAAAGTGTTTATGTGAAAAGATTCTTAAATCTACACCTATATTGGAATGTTAATGCTTTAAAAAATACTAGGTATTGTCAAGAAACAGCCCCAACAGGAAGCAAGCAGGGAATTAGTATTAGCAAGAGATGAAAAGTGGATCTGAAATGGAGACTCGGAGAAGCAAATCCTCAAAAATTCCATTTGACAGGAATTTCTGATCTGGTGATGTGTTAGGACACTTACAGAAGATGCTGTCCAGGTGAAATAAAATTTATACAATGGAAGATCAAAGCTTCAGAAGGAATCAAGTTAAACTTTCATAAAATAAGCACAGTCATTCTATCAGGTATTCTAAAAAAATTAAAATTTCACCTGCTGTATAAACTCCTTTTACCTCTAAATCAGACATAATTTAAACACTGTATGTGAAGGGAGATATTTTAAAAAATCAACTCTGCTGATATTGTACTGGTTCAATTTTGGTGAGTCATCGACAACACTTGCATAGCTCTTCCACCTTGAATGTGTTCTAATCCTGTGAAAATCCCAAATTGGTCATTGTTTCCCATAACTTCATTTTGTTTTCTTGACAAAATGATAAACTTTTTGAAAGAAAAGCTATCAGTATTTCTATTGCAATAGAAATACCACATCAGGCACTTGTCACCACTCATTTGAACTTCTTTGTAAACAAAATGCCAAGAAAAATCACAATGCCTAACTAATGACAATCAAAGACACATTAGAACTTTAAAAAGCATAATTTAGACATTACTAGGCAAATTAAATTTTGGTATTTCTAGTGTCACGAGGTAAGAATCCTACTCCTTAAATTAAGAAATCCGTTTATATAAACAAATTGGATTTTATTCATTTACTTCAGCAAGAGAATATAGGGAGTCTTATAAATCAGCATTTCATCACAATTTTTATTGCTCATGGGTTGGACCAAAATCCTTAGTTTTGGGTACAGGCATGAGGGTGAGTCTTTGAATGGGTTGATTTCGTAAGACAGGGAATTGTGGAACTAGGTGAGATTCTTCATAAAATTAGAAGTATTATGTAAATCATGATACTCTATGGTCTCTCTGCATGACTGATAATGGAGCATGGGGCAGATTTCCAGTTCTCAGTTATCACTAGCCTTTGGGCATCTTCTGGCCAGGCCATGTAGTTGGTACCAAAAGCAGTTTCATTCTGATCTACAGCACTATCACAATCTCTGAGGTCCTCATTTTTAAAAAAAGAAGCAATTTAGAGCCAAACAAGGGTTTAACCTTTTGTGCTAACCTTTAGTGCTTAGCTGTCATTAACTTCCTTTGAAACAATTTTGTTAGAATGTATTGTGACACCTGTTCTATCAGTGTGCCTCTTTTGCTACAGAATGAGTTGTCAGGTCATTTGATAAGACAGTGGCTACAGAGTGGCATTTGAGACTGCAGATGGACCCAAAGTAGAAAAAGAAGAGTGCACTGAATTTTGTAGAGTGCTTTAAAACCATGTGCAGAAATTACTGAGCGCTGGAGAAGCAAGTAGGTCCAGAACACATATCTACCTGGGAGGGCCAAGCAGCCAGCTCCTTCCGTTTAAAGCAGTGTTTTACTTGACTAATAGGATTCATTCAAATGCAGCAGGAACTGTTGGTAATGACAGAGATCCCACCTTGAATGGCTAATAGAAAGTCTAAAGCTACTAGATGTCCTGATATCACTTGGGCCAAGCAAGTTTTGACATGTTTTTTGAGTTTTGAAAGTATCATTTAAAACTGAAGGTAAGATTAATGGTAAGTTTCTGATCTTTTCAAATAATACAATATAATTCCCACTGTAGAAATCATCTCCCAGATGGTATGCTTAAAAAGTGAATCCCCATTCCTATCTGAATAATTTTCCAGGACAGTCTATGGTTGCTTCATTGCATACATTTCTGGGCACGTCTCAATGAGACATGTCCAGAAAAGGATTCCTAACATTTCTGACGATTACACTGCAGACACCCATTAGGTTACAGTGAGGAAAATAAGTAAAGGTTTGATGTCCATGTAACCATAGTATCCTACTGAGGGGTAGGTATCCTTTACCATAATAAGAGTATACCAATTATCTCTTTCTTGATGAAGGCAAATCCCAGTATGTAGGATAATAACTCCTATTAAGCACATTGGAAATCTACAAGAAAAATGAACTGAAAAAAATATCTCTGAGATTTATTCCTTGCTCTGTGGATAGTGTTGTGGTAAAATTTGGGGGGACCCAACTGCTACCTTTTATTTCTACCATGCCTATTCTTCTCAGTCCAAGCTGGCAGCATGTTTGTTGATAGAATTTACTCAAAAACTTTGTGAACATCCTGTGAATCTCTTTGTGGTTCACTACATCAGACAGATTATATTCATAAATCTCTGAAAGATACCAGTTGTTTGCTTTGGGGATTTTGTTGTTGCCGTTGGTTTATTTAGTTATCACTGACAGAACCTGTGAGACAATCTCACTGTTGGGCCCTTTGCATGACTCAACAGTACTCTCAGGGCATCTCCTCTGATGTGACTGAGCTCTTAATAAAAGATTTTAGAGTCATACCCTCGGTTTCCTCCCGAAGTCATGTTTTCCTGCCATCAGCAGGGATTCAACTTTTGCTAAGAATAGGTTTTGTAATTTTAATATCACCTGCCATCTGGAGGAGGTAGAGAATTTTCAAAAAATATAAAGGCCTGGTTCCCTTTAACATTCTTCCCTCACCTCTCCCCTGTCCCATTGTATTCTAAGCAGCAAAGGGATACCAAGGTAGCATCTCCAAAAACTGCTTACAAGTCTCCTCAGCTGGAGCCCCCCGTTCATAAGGCATATTTTCTATTGGGTTGGCAAAAAAAAAGTTTGTTTAGTTGTTTTTTTTCTGTATGATGACTCTAGTAGTGTTCAGTGGTCATTAACTTCCTTGGAAACAATTTTGTTAGAATGTATTGTGACAGCTGTCCTATCAGCATGCATTTAAAAATAAACTTATCAAAACTAGTGAATTTTTGTGCAACCATTTAAATATTAAAGATGGAAGAAGATATACGACATTTTCAGAGTAGTAGGCTTTATAATTTCAAGAAAAGTAAAAGTGCAACTGAAACATAAAAAAATACACATTTATGCAGCATATGGAGAAGGTGCTGTGACTGATCGAACATGCCAAAAGTGGTTTGCAAAGTTTCTCGGTATTACTGACATTTTGGTCAAATAATTCTTTGCTGTGGGGCTGTCTTATGCATTGGAAGATGCTTAGCGGTATACCTGGCCTCTACCCACTAGAAACCAATAACAGGACATGGCCGACATATTCAAAATGTACAAATCAGTAACATTATTTGTAAAAATGAAAAACTTGTCTTTTCTTTTACGGGAAAAAAATCAAAGGACTTTTTGGCCAACACAGTAGTTCCCATGTTACCACAGGCCACAGAGTTGCCAACCTTCTCGATATTATATAACAGGAACCCCCTCACTCATATGGTTTTTATTAGCACATTCCTCGTTCCTTTGTGAGGCCTCAGTGGCGGCCTCTGCAAAGTCCACATTTCTACTACAAGTGAGTTCAAGGCACTCAGGCTTTCACGAATGTTCTCCTCAAAGTCCATTTTCTGGCTCCAAAAGTACCAACACGTTTTAGGCTTTTATATCAGCAGCACTCCACTTTCCAGTACAAAATCTGTATTATTTATCTATTAATACACAGTGAATCACCCTCCTCCCCCCAATCAGAAACAACAGACATTAGCTTACCATTTCTGTGTGTCAGAAATCCAGGTACAACCTAGCTGAGTGCCTCCGATTCAGGTCCTCTGGTGAGGTTGCTCTGGAGTTGGGCGCTGAGGCCACTCTCTCCTCCAGGTTTAAATGAGCCATGTCCAGGCTCACCCAGCTGGCTGTGAGCAGGCTTAACACCTCACGGGCTGTTAGCCGCAGACATTCGATTGGGACCCCCTGGGCTTCTCCACGGGCAGCTCAAAACATGGCAGCTGTCTTCACTCAGGACTGAGTCTCTCTCTCTCTCTCTCTCTCTCTCACTCTCTCACTCAGTCATAATTTTATTGTAGCCTAATCTTGGAAGTAACATTCTATCGATTTGCCATATTCTATTAATTAGAACCAAGCCACCACGCCCAGCCCACATTCAAGGTAACAGGACGCCACACCAGATGGGGATCATTGTGGCCAATTTAGAGGCTGCCTACCACAGAGCCATGTCGGTTTAGAATAACAAAGGCCACAATGGGTGAAATCCAACTTTCCCAGAGTAAAATAAAACCAGTATTCTAGAAACTTTTTGTGCTCAGAAAAAGCAGAGTTCAGACTGGACATGGGTCTCACTCTCCACTGAATTGCTGGGAACCTTGAACTGAACAGTGTAAATAGCCTTGAAACACCAGCGCTCACACAAACCACGGCAAGTGGTCTCAGCTGGCTATTTTGAATCTCCAAACTGTGCGAACCTGTTGCGACGTAACCAACGTGAGCTTCATTGGCTTCCTTAAGTAAGGAAAACACCGTAAACACAATTCTGAGATGGAGTCTCAGTAAAACAATAAATGCTTGTTTTTTATTGCTTATGAGTTAAACTCAGAGGTCATTAGAAGGGGGATATTTGGAGAGGGATATCAGAAGTCATATGATGTCTTTGGATTGTTTGATGGAAATGAGGAAAGTTTTTGAGCAAATAACTGCTGTGCAAGTTATAAAACATTTTACAGTTACAATTGTATAGTATGAGGGCGGCTATTCCAGTTTTTAACAGCCACTACTCAATCTGAGACACATTAATATCATTGCCTAATGGAATATATTACATACTTAGTCCAAATATCTTGTATTTATTCTGTGTGATAAAAAATGGAACTGTGACTGGAGAGCTCATTTTTTAATGTATAAGTTAAAATATCAGAAGGGGCAGTAACCTGTATGTGTGTGTGTGTATATATATATATATACACACACACACACATATAAAAATTTAGATTATGGAGGCAGCAATCTGTGTTTAATTCAATCCAGCTCCATCACTCCCTGAATACATGACATTGATCAAGTAACTTAACCTCACTTTACCTCAGTTTTAAATGTTTAAATGGAATTTAAAAAATAGCACTTATGCTATACAGCAGGGGTGTCAAACTCATTTTCACCGGGGGCCACATCCACCTTGTGGTAGCCTTCAAAGGGCCGAATGCAATTTTAGGACTGTATAAATGTAACTACTCCTTAACCAGGGAGAAGGAGCTTGGTGCTGCCACCAGGTAGAAACAAGGTGCCGGGCCGGATAAAACAAGCTGGAGGGCTGGATTCGGACCATGGGGCTTGCGTTTGCCACCTGCGCTATGTGGTAATTTGAGGATTAAATGAGTTAATGTGTGTCAGTCATTGGTACATAGTTAATAACTAAAGAAATGGCACTTTTCATGATTCTGATGACGATGTTGATGATGTCTTATTGTTCATTTCAGAACTACTTTCTGTCTATGCTTATTTTAACCAATCCCCCACATATGATCTAAATCATTAAAACTAACAACACAATGTATGCTAACAGAAATAGCATGTATGCACTTACAATCCACAGCACACTGCCCAGGGAATTTCACTCTAGCATTGGATACTCTGGTATGGGGTAAATTCGTCTTTGGGCTGCCTGGGTACTGGCCCTGGCTGCTCTTGGATGCATTTCCCCAGGCTTCGGGGTTGAAATCTGTAAGAAAGCACACCCAATAACTGTCTGCTTCTTTAAAGTTTCATTTTTCTCTTACTTTGGAAGCTCAGGGATTTTAGTGTATTTTAGAAAGTCTTTACTTATTAACAGATGACTTCTATTAATTTGTGGAGAAAATTAGATATTATGACAGCTAATGCTGCAACCTTATAAGCTCTACCTCCAGAAACCTGATAGAAAATCTCACTTCTTTGCCTGTCTTCTTTAATTTTTCATTCCATAATGCTGTTTCTACTGCGGTATCACAGTCAGTAAATTTTTCACTTCAGGTCTTGGCGAGAAGCCAGGTAGTTTTAAAGTCACTTGCTCAGGAAAAAGAAGAATGGCACATTTGGAGTGGAAGTATCCTGGAGGGCATTGTTGCAATTAGATAGATGAATGACCGTTGGTTTTAATTAGAACACTAGGTACACACTCCATATCATTATTCTAAGGAACTGCACTCACAGTGAGGCAGTGTAATACCACTGAGTCAATATCCTGCAGATCTGTAAGCACAATTTCTAGGTAGGAGCCATTTCGGTTCCATTTATTTATGCCTTCGCTATTTTTAACAGACAGAATCATTCTTGATTAACCCTAGAGGACAGTCCTATAATCAAATTAATTTTTAAAAGTCAGTCAGAAGAGGAAAAGAATGAGCAATATGAAGATGAATATTAGTGCCATTTTTTCATGTCTTACTATTACCCTGTTTTTCTTAACACAGAGCCTACACGCTTAAAAAAAAGTAACAGCTTTCTGCAGATTTGCTTTGCATTACATGCTTTACAAAAATGAACATGTTATCTCTCCTCTCCATTCAAAGATTGCATACCAAAACTTAAAACAATTAAGTTCATAAATATAAAGACTTACAGGTAAAATGCAATAACAAATTACACTGAAAACTCTCTTCATACTAAAACTACTTCTGTGTCTTTGTTCATTTGCTTAAACTCATTGACTCATTCATCCAATCATTTTACGATATTTTTCCCTTTTTTCAAAAGATTTTATTTATTTATTTTTGGAAAGAGGGGAAGGGAAGGAGAAAGAGAGGGAGAGAAACATCAATGCATGGTTGCCTCTCCTGTGCCCCCTAGTGGGGACCTGGCCTGCAACCCACGCATGTGCCCTGACTGGGAGTCCAACCAGTAAGTAACCCTTTGGTTTGTGGCCTGTGCTCAATACACTGAGCTACACCAGCCAGAGCCAATAATTTTTTTCTTGATAATCAACATTATACTATTATTGAATTCATAGAAAGTATTGTATAAGATTCTAGAAAATCAAAGGAGGATAAAGTATAATCTTAATATTTGCTATGGTCTCTTTGTATCCCTCTAAAGGTTCATTCATATGTTGAAAACTAACACCCAAGGTGACAGTGTTAAGAGGTGAAGTTTGGGGTGATTACATCATGAAGGTGGAACCCTCAGTGGCTTTGTAAAAAAATACTGACGAAAGCTCTCTTGTTCCTTCCACCACGTGACTTGACAGTGAAGAGAAGGCCATCTAGGGAGGTAGCTCTCGCCAGACACCAAATCCCCTGGTGCTGTGATCTCAAATTTTCCAGCCTCCGGAACTGTGAGAAATAAATTTGTATTGCTTATCAGCCACCAGTTTATAGTATTTTATTATAGCAGACAGAAGATACTAAGAAAATATTTAATAGGTGATTTCTAGAGAAAGATTATATATGGAGACATAAGAATTAATAACAATATAGCAAAGCAAATCACAACGATCAAATTGGGCTTCTTGGATAACCAAGGCAGCCAAGTTCCTTTCCATGTCTGTCCCTGGGCATCGAGTTTGCTCAACACACTGCAGCTCTGACTTCCCAAAACAGAGCTGCAGAGATTTAATACAGATGCATATCTGTTGGGCATGTGGGAGAAAATTTACAGAGTTTCTTTTGAAAGAGTATTTATTACCCTGATCTTGCAAAACAGGATCTTCCCAAATCCCACAAGATAATCACCTGGGATCTTCTGCCAATTTTGGCCCCATACGACTTTATAACAGCGGTGGAAACCTACAGCCCAGCTAACTCCATCCATGCCACCATGCCTAGAATCATCAGGCTGTATGTACTTAGCCCTCAACCCATTACTTACTTTTTCTCTCCTTTCAAACCTCTGTGCTTTCTCTTCCTAAATCTACTCTCTCGTACCCACACCACCCAACTCATTTTCCATACTCTCAACCACTTCCATCTCCTTCCCCTAACAGATACTCTGAAATATGATTATACCCCAAAGACATTGCTTCCCTTGCAACTATCCGCAATGGAAATTATTGCTTACCAATAATGAGTGGCCATTTACTGAAAACTTTGTCTAGTAACTTTGCGAAGCAGTTTACAGATATTACATTTTTTTCCATTTTAGTTTATCCTCATAATGACCTAACAAATAGATAAAATTATTTCTAATTTTAGCTAAAGCAAATAAAATAGAACAATTTTAGTAGTTGAACAATTTGCACCAAAGCATAAAGATAAAAAATGACAGAACAAGGATGCAAATCAAGATTATTTGCCTCCAAAGCCTTACTCTTTTAAAAACAATGTTTTTATTTTGACATTACTCTAGACTTGCAGAGAAGTTGCAAAAATAATACAGTGAATTCCCAGGTAACCTTCCCACAGAATACCCAAATATTAACATTTTATTACGTTCACTTAATCCTTTATTCTCTCCATTTCCCTTTCTCGCTCTCCTGAAACATTTGAGGATAAATTTCAGACACGAGGCTCTTTTAATGCTACATACATGACTGTTGACTTTCACAATATAAAGACCATTTATTTTATATATAATAGTTCCTTTACACTAAAAGAAAATACGAGATTATGTATAACATTCAATGTCATGCCCACTTACTTTCCTTAATCTGGAACAGTTTCTAAGTCTTTATATTTTTATGATACTGAGATTTTGAAGGTACCATGGCATTTTTGTTTAATTTTGTATAATGTAATTCAATTTGAGTTAGTCTCGTGCAAACCTTACCCCCAACTACAATATCTGCTATATTCTCTCTTTCTCATCGAATATGGTAGAGCTTTTCCAAAGACATGTTAGTAGAATAAGTATTTACCTGTTGTGCTCTATTTCTTTGTCTTTGCATTCTATTTCTTAAAGAAGTTTCTAAAATTATATTAGCTTCAGTTTCCATAAAACGCAGACCTTCCCCTTGCACAAATATTTCATCTCAGCATATTCAAATGGAATATACTAGCTCTCCTTACTTCCAAAGCTAAGAGCCAGTGATGCCGGGGTCCAGCACAAATCAGAAGTTAATGTACACTCTAGGTGTCTTTGTCTACTCTTGCATATGATAGACACTGAATTTTATCTATATTACTTATAAACATTTCTAGAATCAGTCTCCTTCCCTATGTTCTCCCGTCATCGCTGCACCCTCGCAGTCTCTCCTCCTCTCCTTTCTGGAACTGTGGCAAGTCCGCCTTGTCTCCCAACCTCCAATCTTCTTTCCTTCGGGAGGAAAAGAGGAGTCGGTGGCTTGACCCCATATCTCTTCTACTGTTCTTTTTTAACTACTGCAAATTGGATTGAATAACGCAATCATTTGAAGAGTCGGTGGCTTGAAATATGCCTATTGGGATACCATCGCCATTTCCTGGAGTGTCATGTAAAACCTCTGTGATCTGGTTCCGACTGCCTCTCTGTCCTCATTACCTGCTGCTTCAGTGTTTACTACTGCCATGTCCCATCCTCACACTGTCTGCCTGATCTCAGTTATCCCAAACCCTTACTAGTCCAAATAATCCGTTACCCCAAAGCCTTCATCAAATGTACCAGTATGATAATTCTCAGTCTCTGCACATGATATTTGTTTTCTTGGCCTGGAAAAAAATATAACTCACCATCCCCGCCTGGTGGATTTCCATGCATCCTTAAAAATCACTGGAATCTCTTTGTGGTGGTGTTTATTCTCAACTTTATCTTCCTATGATTTTATTTTTTTTTACCTTGAGCTTTAGACATTCTTATACTCTTGGCACTTAAATATTTACCTTGTAAATATTGCTCTTGCACCTCGATCTCCAACCCCCACCCCAATGTGGACTGTCTGAACGCAGGTACTGAGTCTTGATTATTTAATACTGCTATTGCCCGAGCAGTAGCACATGTTTGCTACATTAATGTAAATCCTGCCCCATGGGTTTCATACATTTTCTGAATTTAATAGTATCAGCTTTCCCTGAAACTAAAAATTTGAAAGTTGTATTAATCTAGGTCCACAACAGGAAACAAAATCCTACTCTGATGGTTTAAGAGAAATGAAGTTACCAAAGAGTCAACTTTTAGAGGTATACACAGGGTTCAGGGGACCAAAAGGGGTGTTGGGTCACCCAGTCACTAGCAATAGGGGAAGGAAATAGTGTTTGAGAGCCCAGTGAGAGCAGGAGACGTGAAGAAGGGACAGTAAGTCACCTGAGCAATAAATAAGAAGGGACCCAGTCACTGCCAGAACTCAGTATAAAATCAGAAGGGAAGGGGGAATACCATCTTTCTCTGTTCTCTCATGCCCCCAGCTCCGCCTAGAATCCTGCACTGGCTGAATCCACTGAAAAGCCAGTTGTCAATGGAGTTCTGATGATGCTGTTCTGAGGTCAGCCTTCCATGCTGGTAATGGATCTAAGTTGGGTAGTGAAGAATAATATTTTATTTTCTAGCATTCATTCATCTACGCTTTTTACCTCCATCTCTTTCAATCCTCCCGCAGTTCTAATGTATAGGTATATTAGTGTCTTCTCTATCTAAGGAAACTGAATCTGGGAGAAAAAAATAAGTGATCTGGCTCATCCACAGCTGATGATATGGTATCAGGTCCAACATTAACTCCCTATCCCAAGTCAAGTTTTATTCTTTACATGGGCTAGATTTGCTGCTTTCTCAAAAGTCCTACCCTCAAGACCAGAAACTTCCAAGATAGATCTCCTGTAGAGAAGGAGGTAGATGATCATAACCATACTGCCTTATGACTTCCTTACAATTAATTTCAACCTATTCTTAAGTCCATTGTAGTTTTTGCCATGTAAATAGAGAAATCAAGAAGAGAGCTGGTATCCAGTTAAGGTTCTATCGGCCCACTGTAACCAAGGCTCCTTCTCTTTACTTCCACATCCACACCAAACAAAGAGATCTAATCTCTTCAGCATTTTGAAAAGACACCTATCTGTCTTCATTAGCTTTTAAGCACTTCTTTTGCAGTAGATAATTCTTTATCATTGGAGTTGCAATCCATTTTACTTCAGTTTCAGGAGCCTACATATTTAATTTCTAATATAATCTTGGCATTTCAGTAAAATCTACCACCAAATAATATAAAAATCCAGAGAGTTAGTTTATAAAGGGATTTCACGTGTGTCTACCTAAGACTATTTGCATCATGTGTGGAGATTTTTACTTAATAATTTAAAAGGAGGTCAACTACATATCAGAGAAGAAACACAAAGATAGCTAAAAGGTAGTAAATTAAGACCAGGAAAAAAGTCTGAATAAACTGGTATTATGTATGCAGGAAAAAAATAAAAACAAACCTGAGTAGAGTCTAAATAAAGGTCTCTAAGAGTATAAACAACAGAAAAGATGATAAATCCAGCTCTGATAAAATGCAGCTCAGCCTGTTCCTCTGTGTGAAAAGTTAGGTTCTAGGCACTTTGGGACATACAAAAATAAGTGAGCTAAAGCCCCTGCTCAGGATGAATTGACATCCTTGCAGACAAATAGCCAAAATGCAAGCTAGGTTCAGTCTTTTAAGTGTTATAATAGGTGCTTTGTGCAAAGGAAGACATTGATTCCACCATGATATTACTCCCTCATTATCTCTTGCCTGGATTACTGTAACAATATCTTCCTTTGTCCCACTCTTTCCACTCCTGTTTTTCACAACCTAGCATACACAGAAGCCAGAATGGTCCTTTTAGACTCTAGGTCAGATCATGTCACTCAAAACCATCAAAGGCCTCCAGTGCACTTTCTTACCACAGTTTCCAAGGCCCTCAATGGTTTGGCCCCTCACTCCTTCTCCTACATGACCCTCTTCACTCTCTCCCTTACTTACTATACTCCGTCCTCACTTGTCTCCATGCTTGTCCTCCTGTCCACCATGTACACATAGGGTGTGCTGTTCCTGTGCTCTCTTCCTGAGCGATACCTCCTCCAGAGAGTTGGATCCAGAAGATGGATGTTTCAGTTTAAGCAGAGAGAGTGAATGTGCCTTTTTGTTCTATTCAGACATTCAAGGGATTGGATGATGCCCGCCCACATTAGTGAGGATGATATTTATTCAGTTTACTGATTCAGATGCTATTCTCTTCTGGAGACACCCTCATAGAGACATGGGAAAATAATCTTTTACCAGCTGCCTGGTTTTCCCTCGGGGGAAGGCTAGAGGTATGATAGGATAATTTGTACAGTGCCCTAATAGAGTTTGTAAAATACATATGTTTTGCTCTGAAGCAGAAATTAAGGACATAAAGGAAGGCAATATAGCAATATTGTACTTAGAATAAAATTGAAAGTTTTTAGTGGCCCTCAGACCTTCCATAAACTCGTGTTTGCCTCCCTACCCACTCCCTCCTTTCTCTACTGCACCCTTCCCTGCTCCAGCCACACTGGCTTTCTTCCAACTCTTCTAACCAATGGCCCACTCCCCGTTTGCCTTTTCCCTGGTTACTCTCTACTGGGAACACTCATTCCCAGAACGTCCTAATGGGGAACAGTTTCCCACATCTCAGGTCTCAGCTCGAAGGTGACACTCTAATGGAGGCTTTCTCTGACTTCCCAAAGTGATAGAGCTTCTACTCACGTTGCTTTTTACCACATCTCCCTGTTTTAATGAATAGCACACCTACCATTAATTGTCTTTCTTGGTATGTGTTTCTTGTTTGACTCTCAGTTCTGCATAAGAACATATGCCTTACCTTAGTCACTTACTGATTATTTGCCTGACACCTGGAATAGTCTTGAATATTCAATAAAATAAAACAAGACAAAAAACAATAAATATTTTTAAACAAACAAATTGAGGTGGAAAGGAAGAATGTTAAGCAAGCACACTTTGGATGACCTTAGTCCTTTCTATGAATTAAGCTGTAAAGCATTTTCTCAAATAAGTCTATTTCTTCCTTTCCCTTCTGCTTCTGCCCTGATCAGACCACCAGTAATTCTGACCCATTTAATTGCAATATCCATACCTTGCTTCTTGAGCCACTCTAACATAGTTCCACTACTGAATCAAAGTGATCTTCCTAAAGTGCATATGTGATTATTTTCCTATCTCACCTGAAATATTTCATAGGATCCTATTTTTTACCTAGATTTTATGGTCAGACAGTTATGGTCCTTACGTATTTCTATAGTTTCAGTTTTCATTACTGACTCCACATGCCTTAACTTTTTTCCTTCATTATATTCCTTGGTCATACTGAATTCTGTCATTATGAGGAGGAGGGGGAGGAAAAGGAGAAAGAGAAGGAGAAGGGGAGGGGGAGATGAAAAGAAGGAATGTTTCAGCATAAAAGGACCTTGATTTCTTCTGAAGAGACCCTATCTGTATTGTTGCTTGCCATGCAAAGAGGAAGGAAGGAAGGAAGGAAGGAAGGAAGGAAGGAAGGAAGGAAGGAAGGAAGGAAGGAAGGAAGGAAGGAAGGGAGGGAGGAAGGAAGGAAGAATGAACCCGGGACACCTGGACAGCTGGACTCTGCCTTGGTCACTTTGTTGCTACTCTAGAGTCAGGTTAGTTTCTATGGCAAGGTCATCTCCTTCACCATATAGTCTGAAAAAACTAAAGTGATACTGGTATTTATGCCCATTACTTGGGCTATCACCAAACATAAAGAGGAGAGTGTACCAAATGAAAGGATAGTCTAGGTTAAGTTGCAATAACAAGCATGTCTGAAATCTCAAAGGCTTAAAGCTAGGTTAGAAATGTCTTCTGCAGGAACAAGTATAAAGGTCACATGGACAAAAACAACCAGGGGTGGAAATGGAAGGGAGGTGGGGAGCACTGGGGGGTGGGCTAGGATGTGAGTAAAAGGTACAAAACTGTACTTGAACAACAATTAAAATTTTTTTTTAATTTAAAAATAAGTGTCTTCAGTAAGGGCTAGATGGCAAACATTTTAGAGGTCATGGACCACAGTGGCTGTCATAGCTCCCCAACTCTGCCATTATAGTGTAAATGGCGGCAGAGTCCATGCATAAACAGATGAACATGCCTGTGTTCCAATAAAACTTTACTTACAAAGCAAAAAACTCAGCCTCACTCTGCTGACCACTGACTTAAAACCACAAAAATTTATATCATGCTCACACATTATGTTCACTAAGACTTAGATGGGTGATTCATTCACCACCTTATTTATCACTGTTGGTACTCTGGGACCTATGCTAATGAAAGAGCCACAATCTGCAACTACTTTTAATTGTAGCAAAGAGAAAGGTGAACTTACAATGTGCCCATCTGTTCTCAAGCTTCTCTTCAGAAGTAACAGATATCATTTTCACTTGGATTCTACCATTTTTTCTCATTTTCACCTCAGCTAATGAAGATCACATGTTCATCCCCCCACACACACACTTAACAAGGACAGGAAAGCCTTTACCTCTTATGGAAGGGGAAACAGAACTCTTGACTCTAATACAATGTTCAGCAAGGACTGGTGGTCAGAGAAGGGAATTCCAAACTCTAAATGACAGATGGTGCATTTTTAGATAATAAAGAAATCCAAAGTGATATGATGTAAAACAGCTGAAGAGAAAAGGCATGGCACAGACCACCGGGATTAATTATGAAATCTATAAAGAATAATTTAGGTATATTCTTCTTTTTGTGGAGCAAATCAGGAAAGATGAAAGGGAAGTGGTAAGTGTGGGGGCAACTTTACCAGCAAGTCCCCCCGCCTGCCATGGCTGAAAGTGAAACTACCAAGACATGATCTGCTTGGGGAGGCGAGGTGGCCAATCTCTCAGAGGAGAAAGACTAAGAACCTCTTCTTAACAGCTTTTATTAGGTTGAAATACACAGGAATACAGGTAAAGCTCATCAATCAATGTCAGGCAGCAAGGATCAAACAGTAGATAACATTTCAGAGATCAGAGGGCTTAATCTGAGTCAGTGTCTGTCAAGTAAGGGGGTTGCAAAAAATTTGGGAGACACAGTCATTTCCTGCTCAGATCCTTATCATATTAATGAAAGCACTCTTAGCAAAGCAGGCTCCACAGGACTTTAGGAATTCTTTCTTATGCCGGATCACCCCAGATCCTGCTCTGGCCAGCAAAGGGCCACACCACCTTCCCCAAGGGTCCATCACTCCCTCTTTGTTGCAGCCCCCTGAGTCCTTCCTTGATGGCCTCTCAAGTGATCATGTCTGGCTTAGGTTGCCCTTGCTCTGAGGGGTCGTACCCACCTCTGACTAACCGACCAAGCATTGGGGATGAAGCAGAAACAGTGTTGCTGCCAGAGACAAGCTTTGTTTCCCTAATGGCTTGCATTCCAGAGGTCACTCACTCATCCTTAGCCATGGGGGGCAGTGACACCTCCTGAAACCAGGCAGAGATGTTCCCAACAGGTAAGCATGAATTATCACAGTTGTTATGACAATTTTTTCTCCAAAATGCAATGGAAAAACCAAGTTATCATAATCCAAGTTTTTGAACCAATAGCTCTTAGTTTACTTCTCTGTATTCATGAAACCAAATCAAAATACAAAAGCGGAGAGTTAAAGTATACAGAAATAACTTGAAACCACTCTACTCTTTCTTAATGTAAAACATTTATGACTATTATTTACTTTTGTTTGTTTTTCAGATATTATTGGCAATAAGCTACTTGCAACAAACCTCAGAAGTGATGGAGTCAGAATGGCTGAATTGTCACCACTGTGCTCACACTAGAACACAGTCCTGATTTTCGGCATTTGATAGCAGTCTACACTGGTAGTGTTAAACCAAATCGGTGGTCACTTTTTGTTTGTTTAATTAGTTAAAGGTAATTCTAGAGGAAAGCTGTCTTTGTCTCTGCCTTGAATGTATAATTATGTGGTAGGTACCAGCCTGTGAATAGAAAATGGAAAAGGGGGTCAGAATGGGACTGGTCTTTCAATGCAAAGGAGCTTAGATTTTACCTTTTTTGTTACTTTGCTTTTATTGTTAGAAAATAAGAGTGGGGTAAGGGAACAGTACACGGCATGATAAAAATGAAATCAGAGAAACCAAAAGCATCGCCACACAAATATGTAACCTTCCAATTTCTAGGCATTATGCTTATTTTACTTTGGAAAAGAGAGAACCGAGGACCTCAGGGAAAGTTTATCATCTTTGTTTACCATTAAGCAGCATTTTCCATTTTGAATTTTGAAGTATATTACCGCTAATCTAATTGCAAATACTAATTTGTCCCATGATTTAAAATAAATGTTGTTACTGTAGTTGTCGAATGCTTCTGCATGTACATTACTACCTTTGCATCTTATTGATTGCATTTCTGGTTTCTATGGGAACACTAGTGGAGAAGTTAATTAAGATCAGGAGGTTAGAATTGAAGAAAAATAGAATTTTCAACACAGTTCATTTATCATGTGCATTTAAATTAGTTTCTTTAATAAAATATCTATTGGAGTAGAATGGTGATGGCTGGATCACTTTAATAAAAACAAATGACACATGTTAAAAGTTTAACATTACGTATTTGTACTCAATTCATCCCATTAAGAAGCATTTGGCTTCGGTAATCAAATTAACTAAAGTCATTAATAAAGGTTTCTCTGTCTCAATATTGTTACTCTCAGATTTTTTTAGTCTTGAGCAATGCATTTTATGCATTATTCTTATTTATTCAGAATGAGCATGTGGTTATTACTAAATTTTAGTCTTTTTGTTCCAAATCCACCCTTTTATACACTGCTTCCTGATAGTCTGGCTGGTATGAGGCAGACTGTTTTTCAGTCTCCAGTAGCTTCCTCAGTTCTCCCAGTAGGGAGCAGCCAATAGAGATTGATAGGCCGCAGGGTGAGAGCAGGGACTGCCCTTTCCTTGACCTTCTTTCTCTTCCTGTCAGGATCAGTTCAGCAATGGTACTTCACTCAACAGAGCCTTCCACACCCAAACCTGTAACTAATTCTCCACGAACATTTCTGACTTTGAAACATAGTATCTAGCGCATTTCTGTTGTCCTGGATCACAGTAAATCCATGATTGGTTTTATATGTAAAAAGAAGAATGGAGGCTTAAAAGAGAATACATCTTATTTTTTTTATTTAAAAAATTTGAAAAGTACAAAAATGTAGGAAGAAGACATATTGTTACTCTGTTTCATCACCCATATAGAACTTATGTTAACATTTTGCTTCTTTTCTCTACAATATTATTTTACAGCCCTAGCTGGTGTAGCTCAGTAGATTGAGCGCGGGCCTGTAAACCAAAGTATTGCAGTTTGATTCCCAGTCAGGGCACATGCCTGGGTTGCAGGCCAGTTCCCGGTAGGGGACGCATGAGAGGCAACCATACATTGATATTTCTCTCCCTCTCTCCTTCCCTTCCCCTCTAAAGATAAATAAATAAAATCTTTAAAATATATATATATTATTTCACCGACAGGTACATACGTTAAAAAAAAACAGCTATCAGCCTCTCTCTGTCTGTGTCTCCCGTCTTTTATTTTACTTTAAATCAAACTGTGTTCTCATGTTATTTCAAACTTTTCATAAACATCATTTGAGTCTCTATGTAACATTCCATAGCTTGTTTTACTATTACTCACAGTAAGACATTTTGGGTTGCTCTCAAGTGGTTTTAAAATTATAACATCTTCATAAACAACTTCATGCGTCAAGATTTTTTTCATATTCAGATTTATTTCCTTAGGATTTAAACTCTTATCATTATATTCTTGTGCCAGTGTCTTCATGCAAAACCCCCAGACCACAAATCTTCTCTAATTTCTCAGAGGCTGTCTTCCATGGACTCACAGAGAATTCTTCTGTGTTTCTTCATAGGTGCTTGTGTGCATGTGCATGTGCATGTGTGTATTTTCTTTACACATCGCCCAATAGTGTAGCTGAGAATACATGTGAAAAATATTTTAGATTGCATTAAGGGAATAATCATGCCAATCCTACCTTGCTAAAAAAAAAGTTCCTGCTTAATATACACTGAGCAACTAATTTTTAATGTACTTCCTTTAAATGATACTAATACTCTCATAATACAAAATATTACTCTTGCGCAGTAGGACAAAGGAAGAATAATTATAGTGTTATTTTTAAGAGAGTCATTAGTTATCAGGCTATTTAGGTTATGAACTGAAATAGAGATATTTAAGTGGTGAATATAAACCTATTGACCTTCAGTATAAACCAGAATCAATAAGTCTCTTGGTTTTAGTTTTCTCACAGGTATAATGGCGTATACCTTAACAGGAATTATTTCAGAAGGTGTTATGAAAGTCAAACTGTATATCTATATTTCTATATTCACATTCATATCTACATCTAAGTATGCAAACTATTATGAAACAACAGAACAGCCCATAGGGTAGTCATCATTAGTTTTTCTAAATAAGAATCAAAACCTGTACCCTGTGTTTAAGAAAAACAGGACATTAATTTAATATGCTCAAAGACCATCTGGAGCATGGACATTTCGTATGCTATGCCAATCTCAACTCAAGGGCCGAAGTTGTCTTGTGTGCTCATGTCCTTCTGCTTCTTCAAAGCCTCAGTTTCTTGGCTTGGTAACTCTGAAACACACCCTGTTGACTTTAAAAGATGCTAGCCAGTTACAGTGAGATAAATTAATTCTTGATCTAAAGAACTACCTTTGGTTATGTTTTCAGTTCTTTGGAGACCACAACATATTCTGTTGTTCAACAGAAATAGCAAAAGAGAAGAAATTATATTTTTAAATAATTTTCCATCTGAAAAGAACTTCCAAAGTCATATCTGTGGCTTTATACTCTTCAGAACTCAATGCTCTTCCATTAAAAAAAGAAACAAAAACAAACAAACCCCAAAAAACCACTTGCAAGAATCTAGGCACCGTGTTTTGAGCTATGGGTGATCTCCTTTGCACCCCACAACAACCATGTAAGGTACATGTTATTGACCTTGTTTTACAAAATAGAAAGCTGGGGTTGAAAAAGTTAAGTAGCATTTCCATGTTTGTGCAAAGTGACAGAATCTGCATTTGAATGTTGACTGACCTGGACAAATAGCTCATTTTCTTTCATGGAAATAGTTCTGTGTCTAATGACAGTCAACTTTCATGTGCCTGCCACTACCAGGATGGGTTTAAATGCAATAATTCTTTAGAGGATATTTCATAAATTTGCCTAATATATAATTACAACTAAATTGAATAACTTGAGTACAAAAATCCACTAAGGTTGGTTTGCAAACTATACCTGTACACAGAGGGCAATGAGAGATGGATAAAGAAGAAGTAGGGCCACTCCAACTTGGTAGGTGCAGGTTTAATAAGCAAGGGAGGTTTCGAGGCTTGTTTGGTCCATTGCAAAATGAGTAGATCTCCTCACCCATCCATCAGAAACTTAAAAGTTAATATGGTGGCCTTAACTAGGCTCAGTCCCATATATAGTCCAAGTAGATTCGATAACACATTACTCTCTCAAAGTTCTCTAAAAATGGCTCTGGCTGTGAAAATGGGGGAGAACGTACAAGGGCAGGGGAGGGCTGAGGAGCCCCTGGCTGTGTGGTTCCAGCCTGCTGGTCAATCAGCGGTCATACCTCCTCCAACAACTACGGGGTTTGTTTTGGTGGTTGTTTTGGATTTCTTGGTTCTTAACACTCCAGAGAGAAAAATAACCTCACTTTGAGCATTCCAAATCTAGAACCATCCCATTCTTATTCTATTGCCCTTCATAGTCCTCATGGAATCAATGGATATGGAAGAGTTAAATACGATAAAAAGATTTTGATACATGACAGGAAAACTTTCATGTGTTGGAAATATAGAAAATATATTTTTTTATTGAGTGCTCTCTTTATCTATCTAGCTAGCTAGCTTATTTGGAGTCAATATATATAATTTATCATTAAACAGCAGTAGGCAAATACTGGGAGTCAATTCCCATGATGTCATTTGGATTTCATCATTTTTATCCAAGGTATGAGGTGCAGTGCAAGGTTAAATTTAAATTTATTCAATGTCTTGTTATTTAGCAAAAACAGAGGACTCCAGCTTAGGTGTAAATTCTTCTCTGTGTGTGCACATGTGTGTGTTTCCTGTAGGACTTAATTACTAAAGGCCAACCTCACTAAAGTAATGTTTTAAAAAAGGAAGAAAGTCTTCCTTTTCCAATTTCTCCATTACTATATACACAAAAATCTGCTCTTTCATTACAGAAGCGCCTTAGATATTTAAATAATATAGACTCAAGCACTGTTGACTTGACTCTATAAACTAAGAAAAGCTAATTGTAAATAGAATTTAACTGGAGGATTGGGGCGTATCTTCTCATTCATCTCCACTGACATACTTGATGATATGTATCTCATCCAGGGCCTCCAAAGAACTCTTTTGGAGAGTCAGGCTGCAAATAGCTTTCCCTGTTAGAAAAGTCAGCATTGGGTTGGATTTGAGATATTTTTCTAAATAATGAGTTTTACGCAGCCAATTTTGAGGTCAATTTAGTCAATCATGTAGATGATATTTATCTATAAATAATATAGCTGCATTTGTCATCCAGCTAAGCACTGTGTCTATAAGGCTGACAGGTCTGAAGACGGTTCAGTTGACTAATATAGAACCAGGGTGAACTATTACAAATATTCTCACGTAGAATTGACAGTGTCTAATCAGCCATTAAATCTATGTGTGCAGTACATGTATATTTAAAACAATCAGACTGAATTAAGTGGTTATGTGATTAACTAAACCTGGGGCGGGGGGGGTGCTACCACTTGCTGCCTACCAGGCAAATCTCCAAAGACAGAGTTCAGTGGAAAAGAAAGGAATCTTTTATTTAATGGCAAGTTTCTGCCTAAAATACTGGGTACCAAACAAGTGAGGGGAAAGAAAAAGTCAGAGTATAACATCAAAATTGCTATTTAAATATATGTCATTACAACTATCACGTAGGTTCAAGAACTGAAAAGTACACATGAACAAAAATCTGTTCACTGTGCTATTATCACCAAGGTCTGTGGAAATGGCAGCAAATTTCTGCCTCACAACCTCTTCCCTCTTAGGACGCCCAGTGAAAAATCACCCTGTCGCCCTCTGCCAGCTCAGTTCAAGGTTGCACCAGGAACTTCTTTTCCCATCCCAAAGTATCATAAACATAGGTGGCTTAGCTGGTCTCCAGTCGCTGTCCAGCTTCAGGCATATTTGGGAGTCGATGACTCCAGGTCTTTGCTCACAGGCCCACACTGGCCACCGTTGGCAGGTCTGCAGGTGACCACTGGCACGACCCTCATCTGGGGGAGGGGAAAGAACCGACTGCCTTCCAGTGCACTCTATTTCAAAAGTCCTCTCCTGAATCCCATGCGTGCCAAAAGCCAGAGGGAGTGTCCAGTCTTCCAACCAATGAATGCCAGTGTTGGCCATGTTTGCCTTTGCCCCTCTTCCAGCTGCCATGGTTAGCAGGAGGGCAAGGTCTCCAGTCAGACCTGTGTGACTCGAACCCCTCCCCCATTCCTGGGGTGGGGGTGTTCCCCCTTTGCAGTTACAGTTCTTGAAGCAACCACCTGCCATCCCCAATTAAAATGATCAACAACTTGGATCAGTTTATCCCACTGATTTTCAAAGTGAAAATTTTAAAAATACCAGGAGACAGTTTCTAGCTATACTTTCTTACATTCTGTTGCTCTACACCTACAACGAAATCTGTACTGTTCATTTGCATTAAAATGAATTGTATATTAGATCAAACTCTGGAGTCATGAAAATAATTATATGGGTTGAAATAAAGTTCTTATGTGATTCTTAATATTTATACTTTTAACCTAAAGATGACACATTCAGTGGTATATCTGATTATACTATGGGTATATGTATGATTACCAAATTGACTTTTAGTACCCTTAAAAAGAATGCTACTGAAAATTACTTGCTAATAGCCTACATTAAGCTTCTGTTGTCATGGATCTGGAGGAGTCTGCCACCTAATTGAAAAGTTATTATAAAATTCATAGCCTCTCTAAAACTTCCATTCTATTTATTTCCTCTATCAATAGCAAGGCATTATAGCCAGTGTGCAAAGAACCTGGAGTAAGAAGGCTTGAGAGACAAATAATGATAATAATTTTGTATAAATGGTAGAGGAGGGTAGGGAGTATAGTAAAACTACACAATATTTTTGCTGCCTTCCTCTTCCAGTATGACCACATACATGTTAACTTCAGGAACATGTGCTGAGAAAGTACTAAAGTTTCAATTATTCTCATAAGGCCTTACTTTAGCTATTGTACACTGGCCTTTCTGTGAGAGACTTTTGTGCCTTCAATTAATTGCTTTTTTTCCCCTGCAGTGAATACAAACTTTCAGAACCGAAGAGCATGGGTTCTCCCAGGTGTCACCCCAATCTTGACCTTCTTACCTGCTATAGAGACTTTCTTTTTGAGTGACTGAGGCCTGATAACGATGCAGCGATGGGGTTGCTGGCCCTGCCTGACCTCGGCAAGGGTATCAGCCTTTAACATGTATTCTAGGTCTAGGAGCCGTATCGGGCAGAGGACAGAAGTATTTCTTCAAATAGAATTTTCTATCTGTCTTCTCTCCCTACCCTATCTTCACTTTATAAGTGACTGCCCAAATTGTCCCTTCTCTATTTTAAGTCAAAATCACTTGAGTTTTTGCTTTCCTAGAAGCATTTGCTCAGTCCTAGGCTGTAAGGATTGTACTACCTGCTATTTGCTTATTTAGACCTTTCTGGTGGTGCAGTCTGTTTACAGAAACTCTGAAATCCTGTTCATTTCCCCAAAATGTCTGGATCGCCCTCAGTGCTTTATCACCTCAAAACACCAACATACCACTTGTGAATAATAGAATGAAATTTCACTTTGAACTTCCTGCAAATTCTTAATGACGAAAGAAATCTCAGCATGTTTGTCAGGATAATTTTGGGTGTAAATTTGGTTCAATACAATCCTAGAGGACAAATATTTTGAGTGTTTGAACTGGTTATAAAAAGTGAGTCTCCGGTATTAGTAGCTTACTGCAACCCATTTAAAAGTCAGTTAACCCAGACCGCATTGGGTCTTGGAGATGTGTATTCAATAAACCAGGACAGATGTTCACCTAGTATAATGACCCTGTAAGAAGCTTCAGAGGATCTACCACACCCTGTGGTCCTTTTGCATACGTTTCTCATGCATAGTTATTGTGTTTCAAACCAAGCATTGCCACCATCTTTGCCACAATGGGTTGGACTTAGGAATGGGGAACTGGTTACATAAGCAGCTCTTTATAGCCTGGCCAGCATGCTAAGATGAGGCATGAAAGGACAGTTTTGCTCAAAGGGGGTGCTTTCTGGTAAATAGAAACACACTCCTCAATGAGCTCTCTTTTCAAGATACACGTGATTCATGAGCAATAATTCTGGGGAGATAGGAACAGAAAGAAAAGCAAAGTAGGGGTGGATTGAATCACAAAGCTGTCAAAGATGAAAAGTGATGCCACGATAATTGAGCTACTTTGTCGTAACTGCTATGCATCTTGAGCTCTGGCTTTGCTGCATTTATGATTGTCCCCTGCTTTTGGTGGAGGGGACATAGGGATGCTGGTGAAGGGTCTAGGGAAGCTTTCTAATCCTTAAAAAGAAGAACCTCATTCCTGAAAATAGACATATTCAGTAAGGTAAATCTTTACAGAAAAAATTATTTTAGCCTTAAGAGGAACTCTGCGGTTATCTCTGAAAGTAGTATGTTTTTTTTTCTAATCGTATTATTTCATAGTGAATAGCAGGACTCATATTTCTAGAATCCTTTAATTGCAAGGCTATCTTACCACACACACAAAGTCTCAAGCTGGGAATGGCTAAACTATTAGGCGTCATGGGCTACAATGAGATAACTTACGTGTTCCCCTAGAAGAGGACCACTCCCCTAAGAAATAGCCAACAGACATGCCATATCAAGAGTTAAAGAATGACTGTGCATAGATACTCTCTGTAGGATTTTAGCATACCCCAAAGTGGTTAATAAAAACTACAGTAAGGATATGGGGGGAAATAGGCTCTAGATAAGAAATGGCAGCCAGACCTCACAAAATCTCTGAGATACCTACCTGAAACGCACATTCAAGAAACTTATCTGTTACTCAGATACAGGCTCTCTCTTAAATGAGAAATCAGATAAAATTTCATATATATTTTTTTAATTTGGGGGGGTTAAAATACTTGTAACATAAAATTTACCATCTTAACCATTTTTAAAGGTACAGCTGAGTAGGGGTAAGAACATCCACATTGTTGTAGGGTCTAAAATATCACCACCATCCATCTCTAGGATGTTTCTCATCTTGTGAAACTGAAACTCCATACCTGTTAAACAACAACTCCCCACTCCCCCTGCCTCCAGCCCCTGGCAACCACCAATCTACTTTCTGTCTCTGACTTAAATGATTCTGAGTACCCCATATAAGTGCAATCACACAGTATTTGTCTTTCTAAGACTGGGTTATTTCATTCAGCATCATGTCCTCAAGGTTCATCCATGCTGTAGTGCATGTCGGCATTCCCTTTCTAAGGCCGAGTAACATCCCATCATCTGTATACACCACATGTTGCTTATCCAGTCATCACCAGACACTTAGGTTGCTTTTCTCATGTTGTGAATGATGCTGTCACCAACAAGGGTGGACCAACATCTCTTCAAGGCCTAATTCTCTGGGTGTGCATACATCCCCAATAAACAATTTCTGAACACAAATGTGTTGATACTTACTTGAAAAACTCTTTTAAGTTTGAGATTTTTCATATATTAGTTGCTCTTACATACTCTTAACATATACATAGAACAAAAATATGTTATATTTGTGATCAATTTAACATATTTATATAATAAACGGCTAAGGTGCTACCAAAATGTGAAGTGATAAGTGGCAGACAGTCTGTTTACGTGTATGCTACCAAAAAGTAGCACAGCTTTACACACTTACATTGTATTTCCTTTGAGTAACCTGACCACTTGAATTGTGACTCATGCACCTGCAGCACAGACAAATTTGGAAATTCATGAGGGATTTGTAATTATAGGCCCCAACCTAGACTTACTGAATCAGAAGCTGCATTTTAATGGGGTTCCCAGGTAATTTCTTTTCAAGGTAAATCCTGAAAAGTATGGGTAGAAAGCACTTGATTGTTGTTTTATAAAAAAATAATGGAATTGTTGTCATTCCTTTAGAGACAAGGAATTTTTTTGCATAATACCAAATTTACACAACATTGGTTTGTTTATGTGCATTTCTGTGAACATTCTAAACTTTGTTTCAATTTCAAATCACATAAAAATGTTGAAAGCTATTTTTAATAGCAACCATACTCAACATATGCAGTACTAAAAATGAAACAACTTTGACGGAAATAATGACTCCCCGAAGAGCGATGTCTAAGTTCACAAATGCACAAGCCTGCCAGCTGCTGCCGTCTGACCACAGCGATCCTCAAACACCACCTCTGAGGCTGTGCACGCCAATCTCAGCACCGTCTGCACGAAACAGTCACAAGTGCGCCTCAGAAACCCAACTAAGAGAGTTTCCACTGCTACAGTTGCAAAGAAGGGTTCTGTTAGCAAGAAGAATCTATTGACCTCATCCTGTCTTTTGAGACTTTTCCTTTGTGAAAAAATGGCAATGAAAGTACAAGAACAATCAGCCTTTCTGTCTAAATTATATCAGTTTTTCTGGGAAAACTGGTGGTAGCTGTTAGGTGTAAAAAAAATCTTCAAGTAAATCTTAGAACAGAGATTAGGGCAGGAATATTCAACGTGAGACTTAAATACCACATGCTTCAATATTACTTTGAGGCCTCTTTTCAGGATGGAGATTCTTGGGTCACACCCCGGATGCAGACCATAGCCGCTGGGACAGGGCCCAGCACTCGCACTAATGCCTCCCTGACTCACGGGGGCACCAAAGCTTATCATGCAAAAAACTGTCTGACATAATTTTATGCAGAGGCTATGATAAATTTAACATTTAAAAATATCTTTTTTATCAGCTATTATGGCTCACTGGGATCCTTGCTAATTAAGGTGTCCATAGAGATATCAAATGATAACTGTTCACTCATTTTATCACAACAGACCCATTCTTCAGCTCTTTGGAATTCTTGTAGTACTTGATTTCCAATGACTAATTTTATAACGATTTGCCTTTTGCTTCAAGTTGCAAAATGATTTTCTCTATCAGTTCTATGAAATTACTATTATAAATTTCTAGCAAAATTCCTCCCAAACTTCAATGACTTTAGGAAAATGACTCTGAATATGAGTGAAAAAAATGTCTGCTTTTAAAAGCCTATACATTTGTAATTACTGTTTTAGCTATAGTACCATAAAAATAGATTGCACATATGACTGAGCCCTTTCATTTTTCCGTAGGAGAAAGGCATAGTTTGTTCTTTATCTAAAACATAAGGGTATCTCCACTTATGAATATGCAAATTAGACATTCGACAATTTGATATACAAATAGGCTTATCCTATATAAGAATTTGGTAGGCAGAATTGCATAGTGGTCAATACACCCTGGAAATAGCAGGTCAAAGTTTAATATGTGAATTTGGGCAAGTCACTTAACTGTAGAATACAGTTTATCTAGAAATAAAGATCATAAATGTATCTACTTCATAGAGTTGTATTAAATGAGATAATCCATACAAAGTGTGAAGCATGGTTCATGGCTTAAAATGAGTGCTTATGGGTGTCGTTTTATTGTTGTGGTTATATACACATCTATACCAGCCTTCGAAGGAAAAGATCTTACCTGCAATGGCCAGCTTTGAATGTTAGACTATGGTTGATTTTTATTTCACTTTGTGTTATATGCGTCTTCAAATATTTTAAAATCAAATAGGTAACTGTTATAATCAGAACAAAAGTATTCATAAGAATAATAAAAACTTCTGACGATGGAATAAATACAACTTCCAAGGGTGAGGGTGAGGGTGGGGTTTGGGGAAGGTGGAAGCCGAGGGAGAGAAAAACCCATTGCCAGGATACAGTTCTCTGGAGAAGAGATCAGTGTTGGCAAAAGTAGGCCATGAAGAGCAACCAGGGTGACTCGAAAGCTGCTGAGTGAAACAAAGGTCCTGGTGTGCGAAGGTTAGTTTAGAAGAGATGTGTGGGATGGATGGAGTAAACAGAGCTTTGGAGACTGTGAAACCAGCCAGGCAACTGCCATAGGAATACAAACAGAAGGTCAGAGGGCATAGGCAAAACCACAGATTTTAAAACATAAAAAGTGCTTAACCTGAGAGGTATTTCCAAAAAAGCAGCAGTGAGACTCTGTGGTAAGTTAAGTGATAGTAAAAGAAGAGTCCAAAAGGTTCACATGTTAAACTCTGGGGAGCTAGAAGCCTACACCAAAAACAGAGTGGACTGGAAGTCAGAGGCAGTTTGTAGGGGGAAAGGACAGCTTGAAGTGACAGTGCAATATGTCAGTGGGGTTAACATGTAGGCTGATAGAAATGTCATCTTCTCAGTACAGCACATCAGCTTGGAGACATGTCGCACATCCCCTCGTGCATGTCCCTCATGGAAGGTTTATCCAGCAAAGGCCAAATGCCACTGTCCTGGATGACGGCAGAACCAGGGCGAAGACCCAGGCTGCTGAGGCTCAAACCAGGGTTTGCCCCCCCCCACCCTGCCAGACCAGCCGTCACAGAGTCCGAGCTTCGAAGATGCCTACAACCTCAATTTGGGGGGCTAATGATGAGTAGAATGTTTTATTCTAAGATGGCATAATTTTAAAAGATCCAAGAGTATATAACATCATGCATATTACATAACCATTCTTAAGCTTAATTGACAGAGTAGCTCTGCATATCACAACAAAGGTGATTTTTAAATATAGGAGAAACATATTTTGGAGACATTAGGTATTTGTTACTATTTTTATTTAAATGTCAAGGTGTCCCATTACTTTTTTCTTTTCTTTCTTTTTAAAAATGTTTTGTCACATGCTCCTTTTAGGGCACTCAATGTGTCTGTATCGCTTGGAGATGGAGGTGTTCTTTCACAATTTCTTTTAATGGGGCTAATAATAGGTGTTTCTTAAGATTTTTATTATCACTCTAGCCACAAAATGTCATCATTTTCTGGCATTAAACAGAGAGACAATCTGATCACTAACAAGATTTTGCTGATTGGGGTGTTGGAACTATTCAGCCAGTGGATCAATCTGATTATACTTAACACCTCCTTAAAACTTAGATTTTATTTGTGAAACCAATTTTTTTTTCATCTCAGACTCTTCTCCACCAAGGTTGTGTCACTGGCAACTATTTCATATTTCCAAAATTAGAACACTTTTAAATCTTTCAGCAGCAAAATATTGGTCCAAATACCCATGAATTCACATTTAAACTTTCAGATAACTTCCTTTTTTTCAGTCTCTGGAGATTTAAAAACAGGCTTTACGTATAACAATTCATTCACATAATATTTACTAAGTTTATAATATGAACCAGTAATTATGCATATGTCAGATACATTCATGGATAAAACAAAACAAAACAAAAAAGAATTCAAGGAAGACATGAAACCTCTGTAAAGTTTTCAACTGTGTAATATAGTCTCTCTTCCATTTTAAATTGGTTGAATTCTAAGTATAAAATAAAGATGAATTTTGTAGGACTTATTGATAGCTGGAATATAGGCCCTGAGACAAAGAAAAGAGCCAAAAGATATTACCAAGATCTCAGCTTAAGCACCAGGAAGAATAGAGTTACCATTTGTTGAAGTTGATAAAACTCAAAGGACAGCTGGTTTAGACAGAAAATTCAGAGAAATCTTACAAAACTTTATCCCTGAATGCTGCTCAGATTTCCATAGTCTAGACTGGAAAGTTTAACCCCCCCCCCCCCCCCGTTTTCCTTTACATCTCTTCCTTAGAGATGAGATCATAGAGCAAATGTGCAGCAGAGCTCTGCTTCTACCCTCTGTTCATTCTCAGCTGCTCAGCTGAGTGAGTTTGACTATTAATAGCTCCCAAATGCAGCTTTCCACACCTTACTATCTCCCATCTCAGAGAAAGACAGGAAGAGAAAATGATTGTGTGATGTTTTTTCCTCTTCTTCCAAAATACAATATTACCTGATTTTTCACTCCATTAATCTCCTCACACATTCCATATTACTTGGGCCAGAGGGCTTGTGTGTGTGTGTGTGTGTGTTTCTATTCCAAATATTTTTATTGTGGTGACCTTGATGTCTTTCCTATGTAAGAAGTTGCCTTACCCCGGATTTTCTAGAAAACAGGTGTATAGCAGGGCTCCTTATGGGGCTCCTTATGCCTTATGGGGAGATTGACTCCCAGGAAGAGAATGAAGGGGAAAAAGGACATGGCACAAGAAAAGAGGACAAGAAAACACTACATGTTGCACTAAAGAGCTGGCCACAGTTTTATAAGGAAACTCATGTTAATAACAAGAAGAGGCCATATGAACCACCCCTTCTTGGGAGAATCTGCTCAAAGACAGAAAGGGAAAACATATTTAATGTCAGCTTCTTCCTGTGCTCTGCTTTTCATTAGTCAAGGGTCAGCCCACAAGTCTTTAATTTCTCTGCACCTCTGGGAATTCTACCTGGTCCCTCCAGGTAACCACTTGGAAATGAGAGTCTGAGTAGGTGGAGTCCCGCTGGGATTCGGCATGGTGATGCTGAATGGCTCCCACTAGGGCAAACTTGGTGCAGGAAGAAACTGAGTCACAGGTAGCATTCAAGATGTGGCGACAACAGCCATGGCCATGGTCTGAAGACTGTAAGAGCATTTTGAGCAGGACCACTGCATCTGAGAAGTAGAACAAGTGACTGAAGTCCAGGAGCTAAATAACAGTGATTATGTCAGGAAAGATGCATAGGTCAGATCTGGTAGAACACATTCCTTGCACTACCCAGATCTACACCTACTCTTGTGTGACCATAAGATGCCTTCCCTTCTACCCTGGAAGGATAGTTAGTACAGATCCAGTTCTTCAAAGAGGGAACTGTAGCAATATCCCAAAAAGACGGGAGAAGGATAAGCGAAACAGATGAGATACTCTCATGTGACCAGTTCTGGAACAACTGACACTTATCTTCTCCCTCTCCTTCTGCCGACTTGAGATTAAGCTTTGGACTGAGACCTTGCATTGCTACTCTTGCTTTGCTGTCCATTTCAGCAGTTACATGTACGGACACCTTTTCTCTGACAGTTTCATGCTGCCCCCGGGCCTATGGCATTTCAAAATGCTATCTTCCCCATTGATATCTGGGACCTAAGTCGCACAGTAATCTCCTTCAGCAGAGACAGCTATCAAAGTACTTCTCAAAATGCCTTCATTATTGCCACAGTGAAGGCAGCATCTTTTGGGTCCTTTCTGGGGACATAGGCAGGTGGTAGTTTCTCAGACATGTTTTAACACTGCCGACTCCCTGTGACTTCCGACCCCTCCCTCAGTATTATACCAAGTATTCTCAAGTCTCCACCTTCTTTACTGATGTCATTGTTGTATCCAGTCCTCATTGAGCCACCAGAGAACACTATCATGACTGGCTTTAGGTATATTTATCAGAATGGTACCCCTAGTTTGAGTGAGTTACCCTGTGTCAGTGAGCTCTCCCCTATCCGCCTTCTATTCCATCTCCCTAGATTAACAATCTCAAAACACACTCTCGCATGTATTTCCTCGGTTCCTGACTGTACACAGGTGTCAGATCCTGCAGTTCCCTTTGATGGCTAGGCTCTGTATCCCCACAACAGTGCCTCCTACTGTCCTGGAGGCAAGGAAAGATAATCCGGGTAAATCTTAAAGAAAACAAGCCATAGGTCTTCTTTAGCTGAGGGCATTGCCTGGCATTGAGATATGAATAAAATTCTTCTTTAACAAAGGAAAGCTGGGTGTTTCTACCAGCTAAAAGGGTTCAATAGAACTTGAAGATTATCCAGTTTTTAAACTGATAATCCCATCACATATTTCAGGGTTTTGTTCTTCCCAAATCAAAGGGTGTGTGTTCAACGTCACTGTGCGGTTCTGCCACCATTATGACCCAGCTCTCAGCCTCGTTGTTGGTTTAGAATGCCCTGTGGGTCAAGAAACAAAGAGTCTTTTTTTAGAGGTGAGTTTGAGACCTTAGGCTTTCAAAGTGTGCTTTAATTTGGCTTCCAATGCTGTTAAAAGCAGCCTTCCCAACCACAGTCATATAATTAGCACTGCTCCACATTGATCAAGGGCATTAAACGCTCGATCTTTCAATGTGCTGTCTTCCACCAGCACCTTCATCCAATTAACCAGAGGTGAAAGCTTTAATAATGGTTTATCATGGGGTAATACCATCTCACTTTGCAAGGCCAGTGTGGGAGGGCACTGTTCCCTTCAGGCAGGTGGGCATCCAACTGCAGATTCCTATCCTGAGGAATTTTCTCCACTTACAGGTGCCAGGTGTATTGCCCAGGTTTTTGGAAAACAGAGACTGAAATAAAGTTTGTGTGTGAATGTTTTATTGTGGGAGCAAAATCCCAGGGAATCAAGAGTATCCCTCAGATAAACACAGGGAATGTATTACCAAGTCTGCAACAATTTTTACAAGGAAAGAAACCTGGTTACTTAGTCCCTTGAATTATCTGTCTACTAGATACTGTCTTACTTCAGTCAAATGTACCTCTCCTGGACTTCCAGGTGGTTTTACTTGGCTTCTCCAGGTAGCTGCTGAGAAAGCCAAAATCTTCCTGGGCTTCGTGGACTGGACCAAAACCCTGCTTTGGCTTTGATCGCAGATACGGCATTAGAGCCTTTGCTGAAACCTGGCCTTTGCCACACTGGAAGAGAACCAAAAATGTTAGCAGCTGTGATAATATCAGAGGTGGTGGCCATGCTTTGTGAGTGTGGGAATGGCCTGTGTAGTCACTGGGGCCACTCCAGTTAGGAAGCAGGGGAAGTGGCCAAGGCCAGAGAGGTTGACAGGGCCGAGCTAATCTGAGGAAGTGCGTAAGTCGAGTTCAGTGAAAGAGCCATCATTTTGTAAAAATCTCTACTCATGGGTACCAGCATCTTAGTGTCTTAGATATTGGGTTCTTCACAGAAGTATGATTAGTTAGAAGAAGCTAGAGAACTAGAAGATCCAGGACCTAATAATATATTGTAGAATAGAGCAAGTCTAATTCACCAAAGACCAGAAGTGGCAGTGTAACAGAACAACATTAATTAAATAGAGATATAATAGAAAACTGCCACCAATGACAGTTAGAGCAGTATTAAAAATTATTTGGCATATATATATACTAAGAAATCAAAAGCCACAAGTAAGAAGAAATGATTATTTTCGAGATGCAAACTGGGAATCCCCCTTGTTTGTGTTTGGAGCTTCTGAGCCTTCACAGGAAAGTAATTGCTTCTGTTGAATCACCCATTCTCTGGGAACAAGTACCCATCTTTCCCCTCTAATATTTTTTCTTTTACCATGATCTTCCCACTGATAGCAATAACTTAATGTCAGGATGGGCGGAGTTAGACAAAATGGTGGCTGAACTACAACCTGGAAAAGACAGCTGATGTCAAACCAGGGAGCCAAAAGGGTGGGCTTTATCCTCATGGCAACCTGAGCCCCAGGACAACCACCAATGATATATTGCCGCTTTGTTCAAAGGGGACCAATCCCCAGCTCCCGCAAAGAAACCCAACAAAAATAAACCCCCACCATATTCTCTGCTTGGGTGCGACTTCCCTGGCCCCACTCTGGGGACCAGGGAACCTCTCCCAGTTGTGCAAACCCCAATAAAAGCTCTATACTGCCTAACTTTGTGGCTGATTGCCATTTCTTCCTCGGGGGAGCCTAAGAAAACCTTTCACTTAATGTCCAGCCTCTCCTTTGAAATAAATTTGACAAAGGAATATCAATTTCTCTATCCAAAAATGACAGTAACAACTGAGCTAGTTTGCCAATCACCTTGTGCAGTATGGGGTACATTAAAGGAATGTATTAAATACAAGGTTGATTCAATAGGCATTTCAGTGACTATTAGATGCTTAGTGAAGTAGCACAAAGAATTCCTGAGCATATTGTGAGAAGAATGAGGGAAGAGGGGTAGACTTGGAAACATGATAGGAGAAGAAGAAAATGAGGCAGATTATGTCGGCTTCGAGAAATAAATTAAATAAATAAACAAATATTGTTGTTTCAGGCATTTTCATCAAACAAGTAGTCCAATCAGTATTCTGCCTGTTCTAAATATATGCCTAGTTGTTTTTTATTAAAGTAGTGCATCCTCTTGATGGGAAATAAAATAGCACAAATAAGCTTAAAAGATAATGCTTATTTGTCCACACCCCTTCCATCCTCAGTCCCACCTCCAAAGTCAGCGTTTTATCTCTTCTGATGAATGTCCACCCATCCCTAACTGATACACTTACAAGACATGTAATGATTTCATTAATTCTGATGTTATCCATTGGATCGCTGCTATGATAACGTCTGAGCGCATGTGCACTGAGACCACCTCCGCCTCCACAGCCACTTCCTAAGTTTGATAGTTTTATCAGTATTTTTAGTTGGTCTCTTAATTATTTATGAAACCTTAAATAACACACTCAAACCTGTTTCATAATCCAATGATGCTGAATAGTTTTTCTTATCCACCACTTTATACGACTGCTTCATTCTTTGCACCTCAACTCTCTGCCCTACTTACACATTCTACCTCTGTCTATACTGTGCCTTTATTTTTACATTGTCAAGATACCTTGGTTGGACTCCTTGAGATAACTATTTTTTTCAGAATTTGGAGCCCAACAGTTAAAAAAGAAACTTTACAACAAGTCTATGTCTTTCTTTCTCTGGTCACTAAGCTGTTTCCTAAAGCCCAGAAGCCTTAAAAAGAAGGATTTATTACTTAACACAGCACAGTCTGAAAGCAGATACCAGTGCTTGAAATGGAAGCTTGGGGATGACTCCCAGAGATGTGCTTTTGAAACGCCAATCAGTTTTTGTCTGCAGAACACTCAGTTGCAAAGCTAACCTAACCCATTTCTGTCCGACCACTACTCACAGCTGATTAGCACATAAACATTTGGCCATCCTCAATTCCTTTAAAAGGATCCTTACACCACCCTATTAAGAAGGGCCTACCCTTCGGGATAGCTTGAGGCAACAAGTCCTTGGCTTATTCTTGTTTCAGTGACTGTCATACTTGATGGAATTCCTTTGAAGTTGTGAAAGGACACAGCTTTTTGAAAATTTAGGGCTATTGAGAAAAAGCCCACTCCACTCCTGTCTTCAGCCGATGCATTACTTTGCCTGGAGTGATGTGAAACTACGAACCTGAATAACCCTCTTTGGGAAGCCTCCTTTTGCCACTGTGGCTTGAAGGAGAGATGGCATTAAAACTTGCTTTTGTTCTTATCATACTCGGTGGGTTTGCGTCTGTGTAAAAATCTGTGTTCTAACCTCCACCTCTGGCACTAGAAAATTCATCTTTCTGTAGACATCTGGTAGCACTACTTGCATTCTGTTCTGCAACATCAATAAAATCATCTGAGGGTTATCTAAATGTCCTTTTTTTAAGTTGAAAGGCCATAAACAATATTTACATTATTATGATTATGTGAATATTGCTCATTGTGGAGATGAATAGAGGTTTAGGATAAATTCTCTTTCTCTGTGGACTCACTGTTTGAACCTCATTGCTGCTCAAACTAAATATTACATGGAATCTCCTTCACAAAACTCCATTAACTGCTTAAAACCATGTCATGGTCAAATTTGCTTTACATTGGGACAATTTTTTATACATTTGGATATTTCTTGCAATAACTCAGCGTTTCTCTGTTTCGTTGGGTGACATGAAATATAAGCCATCAATAATATCTTTTCACCTATTGTCAAACCTTCCTTTTGAAGATATAATTTTTAGCAACAACTGATTTTCTTTATTATTGTATATAGTTGATATTTCCTGTTATTTGGATCTTAGGTTATTTTTACCATTTCATATATCCCAAGTCCTCCTAACTTTTTCATTTTTCTCCATTTTCCTGGGGTTCATCATCAAGAATTGGCAGAAAAAATGTTCATTGGAAGTAAAAATAAAAGTACTAATACAAGTAGAAACTATTTTGTTTTCTCTTCAAATCCCATTGATGAGGATTGACAAGATATAGAGTACTTGATCAAAAGTAAATTTCCACCCAAACATTGAACTTGCTCTGTCTTCCAGCATTTATTTCAGTAAAAAGAAGTCTGATGCTGTTCTTATTTTTTTCCCCTTGGTTGGTAACCTAGTATTTTCTTTACTGTTTGCTTTTTTCTTCTTTGAAACTTTTAAGATCATTTCTTTTCCTGGGTGTTTACAACATGACCTCATTATTTCTTAAATATTCTATGATTTCTTTTTGTGGAATTCTGATTTGAAAGATGTTTGATATCCTGATTCTCTATGTCTCTTACCATTATTCTTTCTTTTTAGGGGTAAGTTTTTAAATTAAGATATACTTTTATTTTTATATTTCCCACCTCAATGCTCTTTAAGAATATTTATTAGATAAAATTTTCCAAAATGTTCCAATTTGTATCATTGTCTTTGATTTCTTTATCTGAGTTGAATTTCAGCAACCATAATTTTTTTTTAATTTTAAGATTTTTTATTTATCTATCTTTAGAGGGGAAGGGAAGGAGAGAGGGAGAGAAACATCATGTAGGCTTTGGTCTCCTCTGGGGGAATGCCTATTTGATGTCTCTGTTATTTTAGATTATAATTTCTAATAGTAACCATTTTTTTCTGCTAGTTGTCATATATTCTCAAATATCTCTGACAATACTAATTAAAGAGAGTTTTGTTTTTAAATTTTGTTATCGTTGTGTGGTATATCTGTTCCCTGTGAGTTTTCTTTTTTTTAGTTTGCTTAATTTTTTATTTGGCAGTCTGTCCTCAAATATTTTGTGTCCCTTGGTTATCTGCCTTATGAATAGTGAAAGGGAGGCCACCTTGGAAATCTGTGTACCTCTGTGTGATCAGAGATCCACCCTTTATAAGGTTGTTCTCCCACTTCACCCCTACAGCTGACATGGAAAGGCTTTCTTACTGGATATAGACATCCACATGGATGGAGGAGAAGACCCAGATATTTTCTTTACTTTGAGAGGAACTGTGCATTTCCCCCTGGGAGTAAATACATCCATACCTTCTTCCCTTTTTAAGTAGAGAGACTCTTATCGTGTGTTAAGATTGGAGGGTAGGGCAGGGTAAGCCATCCTCATACTAACCTTCAACTGCTGCCTCTGCTTCCAGTCAGTCCCCTTTTCCCACTGGGTCTCCTTTATCCCTGCTATCTCCGAGTCCAGGGCTGTCTGGGGTCTGGCCTGGAGGAGAAGTTAGCTCTCTTATCTGCTCCATGAATAATCTAGGCCACAGATTCTGTTGCTGTTTTCATCATTCCACAAGTTTGTGTTCAGTTTCCATATTTGAGATATTTGTTAAAACCTCATCTACTGAAATGCATCGTTCTTTCGTCACTGTTACTGCCTTCATTATTTTTGGATGATACTTTCTTAATGATTTACTATTATTTTGTTTCCCAGAGAAAGAGAGACCAACATGCACTCCATCAGCCATCTTAAACCTGAACTCTAGCTATGCATAAAGCAACACAATCAAATTAGTTATGCAAATTTTATTAGCTACTAGCTACATTGATTAGTCAATGAGCCAACACTTGTTCTATACAAAATAAAGAGACATCAACCAAATTATTTTAAAGATGGGCAAACTACAGATTTTTTCTGTCACAAAGAAAATTCTAGTCAATATCTCACCAACATAACCTCTCAGAATTCCCTGGATTATTAAAAATTCCTCTAGGAAGGAATTGTTTCAGGTGTGCTTCTTCCTGCCTGCTGTGGGCACGATACCGAACACTTTCAATTCAATCATAAATCGTAAGTTTTTTAATATCCATAAGAGCTATTAATTAATGTTATTACCTTTATTTCCTATTAAAACTCTGTGAATCCTTTTTAATGTCAAAATATGGCCCTTTATACTGAGGATGTCACTAATCTTAGGGGAAATTGATATACAGTTTTACAAGAGAGTAAAAAGGTATTATGTTATTTTGTGGGTTGGCTTGCCTGTACGATTTCAATCACAGTGGTTCCTGAGAGGCCAATCACCTGTAATTTAGCAGAGACTGTAGTGTTGGAGCCTTTGGCAGACTCCAAGTCTCTTACTTTTCAATGTACTTGTCTACTTGATAAAAAGAATGAAAAGGGGGAAAAAAGACATTCCTATCTTGTTTTTTAAATTCAAATGAACTGATAATGCTGTCTGATTTTTTCCCTCCTGCAGTGATGGGAGCCAGTCAAGGGTCAGAGGAAAAATATGTTAAAAAATAAGTAGTAGATTTGACTGTTGCAGAGCCCTGGACATCTGTTATCTTTGTCAATGCAATCATAAGTGAACCTTCTTAGGGCTGCCGACTTAACTAGCTTATGTTTGGTAGCAATACAGTGTGTTTAAAGATGAATGTGTCCCCAAAATTGGTCTGTAGTTTGGGTAGCCATGAGGTTGGCGGATATACTTTCTATTATTCTTTTTCATGTTGTTTCTCTTTTTTCTTTCCTTTTCTTTTTTCCGTCCTTCCCTCCCTCTCTCATTTCCTTCCTTCTTTCATTTCTTTCTTCTTTCCTTCCCTCCCTCCTTCCTTCCTTCCTTCCTTCCTTTTTCTTCTCTCTCTATCAGTTACAGGATAGTCATCTTAGAGCAAAACCTGTGTTCAGTGCAGTTCTGAAAGATGTGGTAGAGGGTTGGGTCATGGACTCTTTACCCCCTTAACGTCCTTCCTGACTCCTCTACCTCGTCACCACTGTCTTGGCTAACTGGGCTGTGACTTCCAGTTACAGAGCCATTCCAGAGGAGAAAGGCAGTAAATGAAATTGGTTATAAATTCTTTGAGGCCAGTAAAAATGGAATATTATTTGAGGTTCTCGAATAAAAAATCCTATAGAATTTCAGCTTTTTTCCTTCTCCCTCTCCCCATTACTAAACCATAGAAGACAATGCTCATAATTAAAAAACAGTCACCTTCAAAACTACTTTGAAAAGTTAGACCAGAAAAAAAAAAGAAACTCCTTGCTGCTTGTTACAGGCACTACTCACATCACAATGTCATTTCGATGGAGAAGAATTTCACAAATCCTCATAGAAATTAAAGATATTTTCACTTTAGACTTATGAAGTTTAGCTTTGCATGTATTGCTATTCTATACTTTAACATTTAATATTTTTCCTGTGCTTTTTACTTTCTTCCATAGGCAGAGTTCTAGAGAAAACAGCTTCTTTCTGACTATTTCACTTCATTTCTATAGCTCTTCCACTCGTCACTCTTCTTTTACCTTCCAGGTAATTCTTGTTTCTAGGTCAGTGACTCTTACCTCTTGCTTTTGGCTAAAAATATTAGAGTAGTTCAGTGTTTCTATTACCTGTGAACTGAATCATTTTTTATGTTTCACCCAAGTGCCTGCCTACATCTTAGCTCTATAAAGCCTTATAGCCACTGGAAAACTACTGCCCAAAACCCTTTTCAAAGATCTCTTGTTAGAAAATTCTGATCTGCCTTTCTTTATGAGTCTCTGTAGTGATTCTTATATTTTGTTTTATTATGCATGTTGGCAATAAAGTTCTTCCTATCTTTGATGTAAAGTGAGATTAGTTATCAGACTCTGATTAAGCTGGAAAAAAATTAGTAACAATTCAGCCAAACTATAAATAAGAAACTGGAATGATGCAATAACAAAAAACATGCTCTGGATACCCAATACATTCTCTTCTCCTTCTTTACCAGCAATACTCTGATTTTATGAAGTGGCAATCCATCTTTTAAGAAAGTATTATTTTAAATTAGAAATAATTCACTCTGCTGATCTCTCACGTAGTTAGAAATTCCCATGTAACCCGGTTCTGCCCAATGAGATGTAAGTGGAAGCCTTCTGGATAGTTTCCAGCTTTTTACAAGACAGAGACTCAGCCCTTTCTTTGTCACTTTGCCTTTCCTCTTCTTGCTAGAAATAAAGATGCAATGCCCAGAGATTCAGCAGCCATTTTACGATCATGAAGAGAAATCCACAAACTAAGGATGCCAGAGCAGAAAGATATAAGAAGCAGCTACACCAGGTCTGGCACACTTATCTCTGCATTTGTTATAGAAGAAATCTAGACTCCTTATTTATTTAACCCATTATTAGTAGATGCCATTAAAAAATGGCTTATTACAGCCCTGGCTGGTATAGCTCAGTGGATTGAGCATGGGCCTGCAAACCAAAAGATCATGGTTTGATTCCCTGTCAGGGCACATGCCTGGGTTGCAGGCCAGTTCCCAGCAGGGGATGCACCAGAAGCAACCATACATTGATATTTCTCTCCTTCTCTCCTTCCCTTCCCTTCTAGAGATAAATAAATTAAATTAAAAAATGGCTTATAGTACATTCCTTACTGGTATAGGGTATAGAATTAGTATCAGCAAGTCCACTGACCTGACAAAGGTCCTGCCTGAGTTCACAGGGCTTGCTGTTGTATAAGGCAGCCCGCTTTCTCTGAGGCTTACAGACCCTGGAGTTGGAGCAACATTTCTGAACCTGTCAGAGCCTTCTCCCTTTCCCTCCAAGGCGCTCGGTCTAACTAGTGTAACCGAGAATTAAAACACATTTTCATCTTGACTTACAGAGTTGACAAGCTCACCTTTTGGCTTTTATGCCTTTTGCAGAGTCCAATAATGTGGCAATCATATCTGAGTACACTTCTGGATAAAGCAGAGAGACTTCTAAAAGAATGTCAAAACTTCTTACAAGAAGAGTGATTATTTTAAGGACAAACAAGAGATGTTCTAAATGTAATTCTTTCTTTTTAATTAGTAGCAAATCACACTGACCATATCTGTAAGACCTGACATTTTTCCTTAGTTTGACAGCTTTCTTCTTCTTTAGATGATAATAGAGGTTTACTTATTTTTTTCTTCATTGGGAAAAGGCTTCTTCCCACCAAGTCCCCCTTCCTCTGACAAAAGAAGTTCAAGATCATCCACAGATTTTCCCACTGAGCATATTAATCTACCAAATTTCTTTCAAGTTATCCTTCTGCTCGTTGTGTTTGCTGACATAATACAACCAAGAATTTTGATCAGCTTGTTGGCCAGAGGCATAAGTAACTCTTCTCTTTCAAATTCAAGTGTCAACAATATGCAACAATATGCAACAATTGTATGTTATCCATACTAGTCTTTTCACCTTTTGAAAAGGTCAGTCTGCCCTGGCTGGTGTGACTCAGTGGATTGAGTACTGGCCTGCCAAAGCCTGGGGTTTCCGACCAGGCGCACAGTAGAGGGCTCCTGAAAGGCAACCACGCATTGATGTTTCTCTCCCTCTCTTTCTCCCTCCCTCCCCCTCTAAAATAATGAATAAAAATATTTTTAATCTGCTATTATAAAAAAAATGAAGGTGGATCCAGTCTCCAGTCTCACTAGAGAGTAACCCGTTTCATTCATATAAACTACTGTCTTTAACAAGAAATGAGCCTTAGTGATCCCCAGTCTCTGTGCAAGTCAAACCAGGAACCACTTTAAGAAGTTGAATGAGTTTCAGGATTCTCTTCATCAAACATTGTATGTAGTTGGGGGTAATTCAGACATCATTTCTGCCATACATTATAAATATATATAAAGCTTAACAAGTATTGAACGCCATAAGATGATGCCAGATAGAGCTTGGCAAAAATTTACCTTGAATTCATTGGCATTTCTCCAAAGTGAGGGTAAACTGTTTAAACAAAATTGACAGTCATATTAAAATCAGACGTTTTTTAACTACTCTAATGCATTAAGAAGTAGCTGTTTACAATTATTTTCTTATCTAGTCATTAAAACAAGTGACCCGAGGACCTGGTCGGGCTAAGATTTGTTCCATTTCATTTATATCATTGGAATTAATACATGTTATTGTGTATCACTGTCTAATTTGCACCATTTTTAAGAATAGCCTTCTACCTACCCTTCCCCTTCGCTCAGCCTAGTTAATAAGATTCCACTAGTTTTACTAAATTACTCACAATTTAAGATCAGTAATGAAATGTTAGGTGGAATAATATTGGTGGGTTTTTGCTTCATTTATTTACTTCTACATGATCTCTTTGGACGCAGTTATGAATTTCCACATTTGTCCCATGCTGTTTCAGCTCTTGCCATGCTCTTCAAGCCCTCTTGCCTCCAGCAGCTCCCCCCTGACCCTCTCTGTGCCCCCTGCCTTCTAGAACTGTGTTCGCAATGCTTCTTTAAACTACTAAAGACGTTACCCACATGGGTCTACAGAACACATGTCAAGTTCCTTGAGGTTAGAGACTTATCCCTTCCCCAGCACCTTCCAGTCTACTTTCTCATTTGGATTTTCTACATGGGAAATTTTGCAGCCAGCGTCCATGTCTGTATTCACAATTCCCTTTCTCCTGTGCAACCTGTCCTCTTTTTGATACAAAAGTGAGAGCACTCATTTTTGAACATCTATAACACTCACTGGCAGATAACTAGGGTTAAAAGTAGCAGTTTTACAGTGAGTCAGATTCCAATCGTACCTTTGTCACTTGATGTGACCTTGGAAATCTTATTTGGTCTTCTCTAATATGGGAATAATAACACTGGTAGTACTAATAATAATAGAGTTCACATAAGTTCTTACAACAACTGTAACATAAGGTAAGCAATCAGCACATATGAGCTGTGGCTGTTTACGGTCAAGATATTTTTTTACTTCTCTTTTGTTGTTAGACTTACTTATACCTGGTTGTTTTCTCTCTCCAAATATATGGTTTGCTAACCGAGGTCAAGGCCTCTGCTGATATTTCTTTGAATCATCAGTAGCCCCTGGGAGGCATTTTGCTCACAGCTACTCAATAAGTAGCTCACTGTTCATAAGACTGTATGAACAGTGAGTGACAGGAGTCAACAGCAAAAGGTAGCACATTAAAACTGGCAAAAAAAATGTTTTCAAAAGTTTCTGATGAAGTGAAATATTTTGTATCTTACCTCAACTATCTCTGCAATATGTAAGGCATATGAGGTCTGTCCAGAAAAAGTCCAGCCATTGTTAATACAATGAGAATGGTTTGCTTTGATGACATTGATGTAATCTGGCAGCCAAGAAGAGTGGACTTGAATACACATGTGTGAAAATGACAACTTCACTGCACAGTGAGGGCCATAGATGTCCTTAAATGAGCATGTGTACTTGACTGAGCAAGTACAACAACAGGTCTGCATCACATTTTGCATCAAGCTTGAACATTCCTCTGCAGAAACTATTCTGATGACTCAGAAGGCTGCAGCTGTGGGCAGCTGGTGACTGGCAGCTTCATCACAACAATGTGCCTGCTCATATATCACATCTTATGCAGAGTTTTTTTGTGAAACATCAAATCACTCAGGTGACTCAGCCCCATCAGAGCCCAGATTTGGTACCCTGCACATTCTGATTTTTCCCAGAACTAAAGTCACCTGTGAAAAGGAAGAGATTTCAGACCATTGATGAGACTCAGGAAAATATGACAGGGCAGGTGATGGTGACTGGGAGAACTGTGTGAGGTCCCAAGCTGCCTAGTTTGAAGGGGACTGAGGTGTCATTGTCCAATGTACAGTGTTTCTTGTATCTTCTTCAAGAAATGTCTCTATTTTTCATATTATATGGCTGGATACCTTCTGGGCAGACCTGGTGTATCCAAAAGCAAGAAACATTATTTTGAACCAAATGCTCTAAATTAGAGTAGTTTAAAGTAGCTGAAAAAATAGGGGAATATACTTAAAACTAAAACTGTTTAATTTTATTATCTCATCTTGTCTAGCAAAAGTATGTATATCTTCAACTATTTCATATGCAGGTTTTATATAATAACACCCATAGCACATTGCTGGATATCTATAACATAGGCAAATAACAATACTCTAAAAGAGGCTGTAAGAAATCATACTAATAAATTAGAGCATTTCAAATTATAATTTCATTATGAATATAATCAGTATCATTTTGGGGTCTACAGGTCAAAATAAATAGTAATACCTTATGGTACATAAATTAGGAAGAATTAAGAAACACTTTGGACAAGAAAATGTTGCTATGGAAACCTTAATGTTCACAAGCCTTCTTTTGAAGGCTCTGCTGCCTTTCCTGACTTTTACATTTAACTTTCTCTCAAGCTTTCTATTTAAGAAAAATTAAAAAGTCCTTGTACTGCTGAGACTCAAAAAGTGACAATGACAATCTACCCTCTAGCATTCTAGGATCCATGTAAATAACTTGTCCTATGCCTGGCTCCATAGCATGAAAACAATTTAATTGGGATTGAAAAGGAAAAAAAAACCCAGTGTGTTCAGGCTTGATTTGAATTTTCTTCCACAGTGGGGCTGTGGAAAGCAGCTGGAGCAGGAACTCGCTTCACTGAAGCAATATGTGTGCCAGGTCGCGGAGGGGACAAAGATGTCTTTTTAAGCACAAGTTTAAAGTCATTTTGAAATATTTCATTGGCACAGAGCTATCTGGACCCCCAAGTCAGTGTTGTTTGAGATAGGGAAAATGGTGTGTTCATAGAATTCACAAAAAAATAATAAATGTCAGAACTGAGCCTAGAAACTTCTGGCTTCAAACTTTTAAAATTTTATTTCTTTTCTTCCCAGGCAACTTAAATGTAACACAGCCCCCTACGGGTCTGGTGAGCTGAGATTTAATGAGGCTTAATCGACTTCTGCGCTGAGGGTCTTATCTGCATTCTTCAGTTTGTGTCTTTGCACCCCCTTACTCTGCTCTCATGCTCGGTGGCAATTTTCTGTTAGGAATGATTTTTCCTCACTTTGGGTCACCAGAGTTGAGATACGTAGGCCAGACTCCGAGGAAGCGCTCACCCTTTGAATGAGATTCCTCGATCAACAACCTACTAGATTGCAGATGAGCCCCCAGACCTGGTAGTGTCTAGTCTTGGCAACATTTCCTTGAGATACTCTAAAAGCTGCCCTACTTCCTCCTTCCCTCTCCCCGAAGGCTGCCCTAACAGGGATAAGTGGACCCAAATAAATTTCAGGGGCATTCAATTGCCATACTTTTTCTTTAGGATGAATAGTTCCCTACTTGGAACAATTTGCATATACCTTGAGCTTTCTACTTGTTCTGACCATTGTGTATCATCTATAAGAACATTATATAAGGGAATATATGGCTCCACGCCATTTTAAAGAAGTGGAGCCTAAATTTCAATGTAACAGAGCAGCAGCTGGATGTCTCTCTACACTACCAAGAGGAAAGAAAATGAAAATGAGAACATAAAAGCCTACAGCTTTTTTATTGGATTCATAGCTGTAACTGACTCTAAAGTCTTACTCTAAATCTCCTAAAACATGCTGCTTAAAAGCTCCCCTGAGAAAATTCTCTGACTTCTTTATACTAATTAACAGCTTGTCTATTTCCATAAAAAGATAGGAGTTATATAATAAATGATATTGAATATAACTGTAGTGATTGATTACCACATTGCCTAGTGTTGTGGATTATCATCTACTTTAAAGAACAGCATTTGAATATTTTACTGTACATATTAGTAAAATTCATCCCTAAAATGTTTGGCATTATTCCTTTGACCTAGAATAATACCTTAGTTTGTGTTTCTATTAAAAATTAGATGTATTATTTTGATCTTCAATGCTTTTTCTAAAAAGAGAATTGGCTCTAAATGTAACTCACTTTTATGGCTCACAAGACAGAGGCTGTTCACAAGAATGTTCCAGTAGGAGTGGATCACAGAAATGCTAAGTTTACAAACTCAGTTGTCTGAAGGATTTCAGCTCCTAGCAGTTCATATTCTTTTAACTGCATTAGCATCTATCATGGTCAAGAGTGGTGCATAATTTCAGATCTTCGCACATTAGGGATAAAGGAATGAAACTACTTAGATGCTACTGGTCCACACTCTTATACTGAATATAAATTATCCCTTTATTACTAGATTTGTAGTATTAATGCATTTTTTTCCAGCATGTCTGTTTTCCACTCCCTGGTTTACCTCAAGAAGTGTTCACGGTTTCTGGTTCTGTTTTCTCAGTCCGTACTTGGTTGTTATTTAATGCTAGGTGTTATTAATGCCTTACACCTGTAAGGTGGAAGTCTGTCACTTAATTCCAGTGAGAAATAGTTCATCTGAATCTATTTTTTCCATGTGAATTTATCCCCTCTCACTCCTAATTCACTTGATATCATTTAACCACCTGGTTTTATAAAAGAGTATACTGAAAATAGGGGCAAAGTAAAATTTAAGCAGAATATTATTTACGAGCTGATAGTAGATACCTATTTTAAAATATATGGATTAAAGTAGTACATTTAGTGTCTGGGTCTATATTTGATCCTGTGTCGATCTTTCATCCTATGCTCCCTATGAGGACGCTGTATCAAATCAAACATAGCACAGTATACATGATGTACCTTCCACTGCAAACATGCCCTGAAAACAAAAAGTACACCAATCAGCACTGCTACTGGCCTTGAATGAGGATGTAAAGCTATGACTTCCATGTAGTTCTCTTCTCTGGATTGCATGTTCTCTAAAGATTTTTTTTACCTCTTCAGTTATCACATAAGAGTGCTATTGTAAATCTCAGTATCCTAAAGAAAAAATATGTCAGACTATGTTGCCTAGTATGAATAGACTATATTGTTTATTATAAGAAAATAGGCAATATGTGCAATAACGCTTTACAGAGAGCACTGATGGTTAAAAAAAGATTCTCTGATAAACACTCAACTGTTAATTTATGAGGTTTTACTTTAGCAACCTCTTGGGAAATGTATTACTTGCAAACTGTTTTTATAGACAAATTCAGGGACTGGTTATATAAAAGATAAATAATATACCATATTGCCCTCATTAAAGGTACTCATTTGCTTTCATAACAATCCTGTGGAGTGTTAGAAATTACTGAAACAATTTTACAAATGAAGAATCTGAAATCAAAGGAGCTCAGTGAGATACCCATGAGCAGACTTACCACTTGGACCCACCTATCCCACTGAATCAAAAAGTCAGGGACCTAACTTTACCAAGTAATAGACCAGATTTTACAAATCCTATACTGATTCCTCTAGTCTAAGAAGAACCAGTCTTATTATCCCATATAATTTATAAGATAATGAATGTGAGATATTTTGAAAGTTACAATATACTTAAAAATACAGATTGTTCTAAGACTCCTTCTTAAAATATGTCCCCATCTTTTACATTGCTTAGCCTTATTAAAAACCTAAAATAATCCTGAGAAGTTAATGTTCCCTAGGACATATTTTCTCTAAAAATAAAATAAGAATAGTGGGGCTTTCCAAATATGTGAATTCTAATAGCCATTAAAGAAAACATGTTAGCTTAAAGGTAGATGAAATTTGGGTTGTTATAGCAATATTTAACAACGGCTTTAACCAGAAGGCACCTACGTAAATTGCCAAATTTTTCAGACTGTAAGATGCACCAGACCGAGATTTTAGAGGAGGAAAATAGAAAAAAGAATTTGAAGGAAAAATTTGGTTAAAATATTTAATAACATAAATAATACAGGCTCCCCCCCACAGTGAGCCAAGTAAACTACATTTGGACTATAAGATGCATCCCCATTTCCCTCCCAAATTTGGGGGGGTGTATTACAGTCTGAAAAATGCGGTATGTTCCAACCCAAAATTCATATTTTGGAGTTCACTTTATTAATCCTTCATAAGGGAATTCTTGAATTTCACTGGATAGGCAATTTAGGGAACCCTCATAAGACGGTAAATATTCTGGCACTTCATAAGTAGACAAGGATAGTTTGACTCTGGTACTATTGTGTCATATGATGCCTTTACATCGACAAACTTGGAAAATAAGCAAAGGAATCGATTTGACACACGAGGTCTGTCCAGAAGGTATCTGGCCATGTAAAATAGAGACATTTATTGAAGAAGATTCAAGATACAAGAAATATTGTACGTAGGACAATGACACCTCAGTCCCCTTCAAAGTAGGCACCTTGGGACCTCACACAGTTCTCCCAGTCGCTATCAGCTGCCCCATTGTATTTTCCTGAATCTCATCAATGCTCTGAAATCTCTTCCCTTTCATAGGTGATTTTAGTTTGGGAAAAAACCAGAAGGAACAGGGCACCAAATCTGGGTTATATAAGGGGCTGACCACCTGAGTGATTTGATATTTTGCCAAAAAACTGCTCAAGGAGTAATGCATGGGTGGGCGCATTGTTGTGATAAACTGGCAAGCACCAGTTGCCTATAGCTGTGGCCTTTTGAATCATCCAAACAGATTCTGTAGAAGAATATTCAAGCTTAATACAACACTTCATGCAGATTTGCTACTCTATTAGCTTGGTCATTTTAATATGACAGCCACACAGTACACATGCTCATTCAATGGCATCTACTGCCCTCACTGACTAGTACGGTGAAGTCGTCATTGTTCACACACATGCATTCAAGCCCACTCTTCTTGACTGCCAGGTTACATCAATGTCATGCAAACCATTCTCATTATATTAGCAATGGCTGGACTTTTTCTAGACAGACCTTAAATATGCCTTCCTCTGCACAATTTCACTTAACTCACATACTATCAACTTCATATCTTCTGGGGAAAATCCCAGGGTGTACTGAATTTGATGACTCAGAAGTACTGAAATCTAAAGAAGGCCTTCTGAAATATAGAACCACATATTAATTTATGAGAAAACAAGCAGGGCCATGTACAAGTACTTTCTTCTCTTTTCTAAAGCTTCTAGTCCTACAAGGGGTCTAATTTCTTCCCATTTTTATACCATATTTGATTCCATTTGTTCTCAATGTTTCATATTTCCCATAGTCCCAACTGACTCATCACTATTTAAACTTCCTCTTAATGGGCTATTTACTATTTCTGCTAATTTGGAACAAATACTATTTTGGTTTCTTTTATTCTAGAAGAATAAGGTGATCCCTTAACCCTCTTAATTTGATCTGGGAAAAACTATACTTTTTGGTGGTACTCAGATTATGGGGGGCCTGTGCTTTTTATTTGATACTATAATTTGGGGTCTGAGAAACTTGCTGGTGAATTAAGGTCTTTACTGCATCACTTCTTAAGTGAATGTGGTCAAGCGAGTTATCAGGTTTCTATTAATACCTTTTATTTTGTCATACACATGTAAGAACAGTCCTGGAGGAGTGAGCAAAATCATCATAATCATCATAATGGTAAAAGTAAGATGATAATTTGGGGGAAGAGCCACGTAAAATGGCTCTTTTACCAAGAAGGAAGAGAGCTTCTAAAGAACAGGTGAAGGAAGTAAAAAAGACAGGTAGGTCTGAGAAGCAGAAAGCAAGTTTGGGGATGAGACCCTATGAAGATCTACTTTAAGCACACTGAAAAACGCCCATGGAACATTCATTATTCTATTTCTATCAAAGCACATAGCTAAAAATTTAAATAGAACTAATGGGCTTTTACGGAAACAAAGGCAATTTTTTTAAAATTGTGGTTTCCATATCTATCTATCTATCTATCTATCTATCTATCTATCTATCTATCTATATCTATATCAGTACTTTTACTCTTACTCCTTCATTTGTCAACTTTAGAGGCCATCTACTGACTTCTGGTGGGAGCTGACTTAATTCTCTTGAATAACCTCTTCTCCCCTAACCTGTTAAAGAAAGGCAACCTTTGCCTGGAGTAATCCACATTATCCATATTATGTGTGTATTGTTTACCAAGTTCTGCATCATGATTATGTTTTTGTTTATTTCATACTCATTTATTTTTTTAAAAAAGTTAATCGTACATTAAGCTTTATTTTTGTAATCTCTTAAAATGGGGAAAAATTACATATCCCTCATCTGGTGAATGGTAATCACACTGTAATAAATCCACAAAATGAAATACTACTCAGCCATAAAAAGAAACAAAAGGGGGGAAATGAAATAGACTACTTATCTACATAGCAACATGGATGAATCACAATGCATTAAGCTAAGTAAAAAAACAAAAAAGCCAGACTTGAAAAGCTACATACTGTATGACTCCATTTATATAACATTAGGAAAATGGCAAAACTGTGGAGACAACAAAGTCAGCGGTTCCCAGGAGCTGCAACTAGGCGAGGGATTAACTATCAGAAAAGTAAGAGAACTTTGGGGGATGATAGAATTATCCTAGATCTTGTGGTAATGGTTACAGACTGTATGCATTTTCAGCACATGCAAACCTGTGTACAAAAAGATGAAATTTTACTATACATGTTATTCCTTAATACAAAATTTAAAAATGCTTTAAAAATAACATTCATTTGGTCCTTAAATCTCCATGTGCTTAACATTTTTCCTGAACATGCAAATGTATAGTCAGACAGCAAGAAATATTTTTGCCAAACAGTCAATACATTAGAGAACCTATTACTTTAGTCCTGGGTTCTGCCGCTGCTGCCCTGAGTCTTGCTATTCTGGGACGGACTCACCCTCCTTGGCCTGGGGCATGGTTGCTCTGGCGTCTGTTCACTGATATCCTGAGTGGATACATTACTTTTGTTTACTATTTCTTTTTGCCAAAGGAGAGATGCTTCCCAAACATGGATGTAACTCTTACTAAATTGGCATACATTTAAGAGCACATATAAATGTAAAGCTCAGATAGGATAAGCCAGATGGGTTTGGATAAAAGTCGCCGAACCTCAGCCCCCACCTAAAAGAAAACTGGAAATAACAATTGTTCAAGATTCTCACAAAGGGACTTTCAGTTGCTTCTTTTGAAGCCTCACATTCATCATGAAGAATGGAAAGGCAGGTGGGGGAAAGGGCTCATCCTCATACCCTACAGTTGGATCCAGCAATGAAACGTCATCAGAGGTCTTTAGGGAAATAAGCAGGATCCTGCAAAATGACTTATCTTTGCTTAAGCCTTTGGCCTCTGGTGAAGAGCGTTGCTCTGCTTTACCTGAACTACATTTAAATCCCACGGGCTTCTGCCTTTCTCATTCTCTCCTCAACTTCGAGGGCCCTGCCCCACATTTCCTCCATCCCTACCCCCTGGAAACCTTTCTCTTCCATAATAAAGGCCCAGGTTCATTATTCCCTTTTATTCCCACACAAAACTACCTTCTGATTTCCCTGTTCTCCCATGGCACTTTGTTTATAACTGTGTATTCAATATATAATTTCAAATCCAACCCAATTGTGGAGAAGTTTAATTTTATGTCTCCAAAAAAGAAAAATGTTTAATTTTCTTTATCTCTCTGGGAGACAAAACAACAATAACAACAAAAACATACAAGCAACCCAAAACACCCACTTACTCTAACCCTTTCAAAACAACTGAATCACTTGCCTTTGAAAACTTAATTTCCTACCATTCAGATCCACTTAATGCACTTAGGTCCACTCAGAGTGTTTCATGTTGCTCCTCCTTTTCTTTCATGTGTTTGCCCCCTCCCAGTCCTCACGTGGGAGGCCTGGTCCTAGGTCTCTGCCATTCTCTCTCTGCATGAAATTCAACTTCCTCACTCCCCTGGGCATCCATTTTTACAACTACATTGTGAAGAATTTAGCCAGATAATTTTGAAAGCAGCTTCTTAAATGAAACTGAAAATAAGCTTCTCAGAAAAGATACTGGCTATAAACTAGAGTAATCAGCACTTAGCTTTGTTAATTACATGGAATACAGAACTATTAGAGTCTACCCTTTAGGCTTTTAAAATTTCCTTTCTTTGATGCAACTTCTATCTATTTTTGTAAAGAACTACATAGAACTTCCGAGGGGAACATAAAAACAATGTTTGCTAATTCACTTCAAGCTCTCCAGTCGGTAGCTCTACTGTAACTATGTTTCCTTGCCTTCCTCCACTACTTCTGACCTTGCCTCTAATCCAGATTCACGTCTATGGCCCTAAGGAATCAGGCTCTGGACTTCAGCTCCCGACCCGGGGATACTGCGTGCTCCTTGCTCTCCGTGGCCCAGTCACATTGCCCTCTTTCTCACATTTGTTTTCTCCTTGTCAACATACCTCTCCCCATTCCCTTAACTATTCCCTTTTCACTCTTTCATCTTAGTTTAATGGTGAACTCCTTAGAGAGACCTCCCCTGACCACACTCTCTAAACTATAGTATCCCCATTATTTCCCTATCATTGCACTAATTTTATTTGCTTCACAGAATTTAACACATTAGAGTCAATATGTACCTCATTTAGGCTGTGCCATTCTGAAAACTTCACCAGATAACTTAAGATCTCTACCTTCAAATGGGGTCCAGAGAAAGAAATGGCTCACAAAATGGTCCAGGCTCTAGAGTCAGAAGCTCTTCCACTTGGCCCATAAATCTCAAAGGGTCTGTGGAAGATCAAGATGCTACATGAAATGTATGGAAAACTCAGATAAGAGAATCATGATGTAGGCTTTTTTAGAGTTTTGGTGCTCAGCAAATAATATTTCTACTTTGTTTTTTTTAGAAAGAGAAACATCAATTTGTTGTTCCACTTATTTATGCATTCATTGGTTGCTTCTTGTATGTGCCTTGACCAGAAATCAAACCCACAACCTCGGTATATTGGGATGATGCTCTAATCAACTAAACCACCTGGCCAGGGCCTAATATTTCTACTCTGATGAACAGGGCCTGTCATACGACTAGATCCTGGTAAATACCATCAGAACATTACATATCAAAGGGCATTCCAATCTAAGTTGCCTGTCGTGGCCGCCCTACGGAGGCAGGCATTCCCCACAGCAGATTATCACTTTGTGAGGCTACTTCAGGGGCTCTGGAGCCTGCAGGTCCTGGAAGCTCGAGACACAGGCTGATGGCTGACATGCTCAGTGCATCTTCTTCTCACCCTCAGCTCACCCCCAAGAGACGTGACATCCACAAACTAAAACACAAAGAAAAATAGGAATGTCCCTGATAATTGGGACAACCTAGAGGTTAAAAAACAGGAGTGGCATTTTGGAATTGAGAATGTCGGTAGTAGAGAGAATAAGAAGCAAATGATGAAGGATGAAAGATTGGCAGGTATTGGGATACAAAGCAGCTTCTAACACAGGGTAGAAAGTTTTGTCTTTATCTACGACTAATGGCAAGAAGGGGAAACGCTTTAATCTGAGACTGAACAATGAGGTATGAAGTCATTTGCATTTTCGAAAGGTCACTTTTAGTGTGGTTTGGGGACTGGATTCAAGGGGGCAAGTGAGAGCTGTGATGAGATCCTTGTAGTAATTCGGTGGGGAGGTGAGAATGTTCTGGGGGAGCACAGCTGCGCTGGGACAGAGAAAAGAGAGCGTGATGGGTCGGACGTTGACTGGGGAAAGCCAATGGGCAGTGTCAGCACTCACTGATACGGAGATCTCAGAGAGTACAGCGGACGTTTGCTTCTGAGTATGGAGGAAGGGGACAGGTCAAAGGAGACAATCTGTCCAGTTTTACACACATTGCGATGAGCTGTCAAAAGGACATTCAAACCAAGACAGTTGAATACATAGATGTTTGACAAGTGTAGGTTACATATGCTTATGTAAGTCTTGGGCATGCATTCTCACATGCTTATTAACATCATTAAAATGAGATTATCCACAAAGAATAGGAGTAAACTATGAAGAGAAAGGAACCTAAGAAAGAAACTTGAGAGGTTAAAGATCAGGCTTGACTACTCTTTGTTTTAGTTTGTAAATGACTCTGAGTTACCAGTGTATAGACACTTTGTTAGGAAAACTCAATATGACATTTATCTTTTGTTGCAGACCCTGTCCAGCAGAGTCCGCCTGTTGTGGCTTACGACGAGAATCAATGCACAGGTGACAACAACCCTGTGTGGAAAAAGGGAACGGCACGGTCACTCTCTCAAGGGGAGAGTGCCTATGGTGCCTCGGCCACTCCCTCAAGAGGGGAGTGCCCCGACCCTTGCCTGGACAGGCTTTTATTGTTTTCCTGGGGTCTTACATCATAGAAAGACTTATTATCTATCACATAGAACATTATTGTCTACATTCTAGGTACAATCAAGGAAATAAAAATAGCATGCAGAGGGGGATGGCAATGAGCTCATTAGCTCTGTTCTTGGGAGAGCTCACACAGGCTTTGGAAGTTACCTTGAGGATAAACAATATACATTTGTTGTTTTAGACCAGGGTGAGGGGGTTTTGGCAAGAGCAAGCCATAACAATCTGTATGCATTTTCTAGGCCTGATTCCCACAGAAAAACTCGGTTGGAAGGTCTGGCTCCTGCCCACCACTTCGCTTCTGTAGGTTTTCCATACAGAGCTGAGTCGCATTTGCCAGGCAAGACAAACCAGTCCCCTACAATCTTTTACTAGCAATTTCTAAAATTTTCTGAAGTAAAAAATGTACTCTGGATAGAATATGCTACTACCATTGAATTTCTTCTTTTTCTGCTTTCCTAGTATAATGAGGAAATAATTTTTGGTCCATTGAATATAGTTTAAAAATTATTTTTAAAAAGTACACAAGAGAATTTCTAACTAGACTGAACAGGTTACAACCCATCAAGAGAGCAAAAGCAAACCAGGGTCAGATGTGTGTTTAGCGTGCACTGTCACACTGGTGGTATTTCTTAGTAAACAGCTGCTCCACACACTACTTTGGGAATTTTCACTGTACTCTCTAAAGGGTTATCCTGCATGAAAATGTGAGTGTTTCACAGCAGCTGCAGACAACTCTTTCTGAATGTAATAATGGCAATACATGGTATTCTTGAGCCTCCTGCAATACTAGGTGAATGTGCCCTGTCAAAACGGCAGGAGGAAATGGGTTCACTGTGCTGCTGCGCTGTTACCTCAAAGTCAAAATTAGTACTTACTGGAATAGCACAAGGAGAAAAATAATAGAGGCTGTAGATGCAAATATGTGACTCTAGCTTAAGGGAAATTCACCTTGGATTTCGCATTACTCTGTTATAGTTAAAGTAATTTTCTGTTTTTGTAGTGCTTATTTTCTAGGATTTTATTAAATTTGAATGACTGTAATAAAAAACTAGGTTTCAGAAATACCATTTCATAGTTCAGACTTTACTACCATTGCTTTCTCGAAGACTAATGTTAGCTCCTTCCTGGATTCAATGACCACCTGAATAAAAACAAAAGTATAGCTCATATCTCCTAAAACAGGGCCTTATATATGATAAATATTAAAGAAATAATTGCTCATAAAACATCCAACGAATTCAGTACAAATGAATACATTCCATACTTCTCACCTATTCTGTTGACAAAATTCCCACATACTCAGTTGGTGAGCATATTCAGAAATGGGCACTGGCACCTGACTGGTGGGGCTGAGAAATAAATGGGCAAGTGCCTCTGGATGTGAAATGGCAGGTTAGTGATTGAGGAAGGAAAAGGAGGCAGCCGCTGGCAGATGAAAGTCTAGTAGAAGAGGATTCCCAGCAAGAAGACCAGAGAAAGGGCTGTTGCAAGAGTCAGGGTAGGCATGGAAAATAGGAAAATTTGATTTGTAGCAAGGTATCTCAGAAAGTACATGAGTTCAATTTGAAATAAGATAATATAGATCAAAGCATAAAGAAATGAGGAATCGGGAGTTTCACATACATGAGTCTGATAGTTTTGCCGTGTATTCATTGCTTCATTGTGAACAAGCTAATTCATTGCTCTAAACCTCAGTTTGCTGCCTTATAAGGAAGGACATTACGAACTATTTCACAATGGTTTTTTTATAAGAGAGTATCTGATGTAGAATGTGAATATGGGCACCTTCCACTGATTTTGATGGTCATTTTATAAACAAGGTAAGGGAGGAGAGAGGGGCAAGAGCAGGGAGATGAAATGGACCCAAGGAACCCAAACTGGAGAGAAAGGATTTCTCTTATTGAAATGTTCTGTGTACTTATAGGAGTTTATTAGGGTCATTTTTAATATATATGTCAGATACTGGCCCCTTAAAATCAAGTCAGAACCCCCTTTAAATATTCTTGGGAATATAATTATTCTCCTATTTAGGAAGATGCCACGGACCATTTCAGCACAACCACAGGCACGGTCACGGCAAGTGTTTCTCTTGATAGACAGCACAGTAGACGGTCTTTTCATTTTCACGCCTAAAGTTGTGACGTCCTCACTGCTATTAGTAACTTCTGAAGAGGGTGGGAACTCCCCCCTTCTATTCTTTAGTTCCTGTGGCTGGACCAATAATACAATAGAATAATAAAACTGCACAAGACTATGTTAACGGGAGAAAAAACAATTTACAATGCACACATGGAAGAATCACAATATGATGCTCAGGTGCTCATAAAAGGAGGCTTAAAGAAATAATTGAAGGAGGTCCTTTTTACATTTTTCTGACAAAGGAACAAATTTGTGAGAAATTGGCAGGACCAAGAAAATGCTCCTTAGAAAGGAATCCAAGCAAGATTTAGGTATTTGTTATGAGTAATCCAAACAAAGTTTGACCTTGGGTAGTACAGGAGTAAAAAGACTGATTTTATGCACACCTTTTGATTCTGGATTTTATAACTCATGATAAGACCGTGTCTCAGTCCTTTAACATAGGGAAGGCACCTGTCATGGAGATGTGTTTCCTGGCTTTAGGGGAACGGAGGAGATTCAGAGAGCTCTTCCTGTTCCTCCTGCTGCTCAGGTGATTTCAGTTTGAAATAATCAATCTACCATTTGTGGGGTATCTTGGGGTGGCCTGGCCTTGGTCCCAACACTGCATTACTGGAAGACAAGCTATTTTCAAATGGCTTTATTTGAGCAGATTCGCAGCAATGTTCCCCAAAATGCATCGCCAAGAAACCCATGCCTAAGAAGGTCTTGCTAGGTTGAAAAGAACACAGAGAGTGGGAAATCACTTTATTCTCAGCTATTTACCACTCTCCAAGCTTTTAAAACAAGGTACATGCTTCCAACCACAGGACAGCAAAGGGTTTGATTCAGGTCAGAGCTTGCTTTTATCTCCACATTATGAGGAAGAAAAGAGAAACAAAAGAGATTACTATCTGTTCACCACGAGGTGATCCGAGTACCTTGCTGAGGAAAAAGGGCTTGTGGGTCTCCAACAGTTACTCATTTGCAAAGCCTGATGTAAGTCTATGGACCAGTTCAGTTCCCTGAAATTTTTCTACTTCTGAATGCCTTCTTCTAGAATGTGTATGACTATACCTCTTCCTCCCACCTTAAATATGCACAGGCCATCTCTGTAAGAATATGCTTTTTTGGTGAAACTGAAATTGTCCACCTGTAAGAGCCTGGCTGTCTCTTAACATGCACCGCCATGCCGTGTGCCCATGGTCTGTGGTCTGCTCCTCTAAGGAGTCCTACTGCCCAACTACACTTCTTTCAAACGTAAAGGAGGGACTCCTGTATCAGGGTCACAAGAGGGCATATTGAAATGAGAATTTCCTCTCCCCTTACCCTCTAAAGATGAATAAAATCTAAAAAAATGAAATAAAATTTAAAAAATGACAATTTGTAGACCATGCCCTAGCTTTTTTGTGTAATAACCCCATTTCCAAAACACGAGTCCTTGCACCCAGTGCTTGGAGAGACTCTTTAAATTAGACGGGAGTCGTTCTGAGACAACTCCACAACCAGTCTAAGCAGACATCTGGAGGGCTGGAAAGAGTTAGCAGGGATAGTTAGTGATGCTATCTCAGTAGCAGCTGACATGAAATATGTTTGTACGTGCAGGCTCATGTATTATTTAGGCCAGTATGATCATAAGAAACACTCTTACCATGAATCCAGAATGCTTCTCTGACTTATGTGGAAAATCTCTCGGGCACCATAAGAATGATATGCATGCCAAAGCCCATTTCCTTTTGCCTGTTAGCACTGATTGTGTTAATGTGGTAAAAGGAGCCTGGCGTTCCACAAGAAGGAAATAAATAAGATTCTAATTATAACTTTTCTTGATAGACTGATTATACAGAGATTTTGTCGGCCATTCATGTGTAACAGTCAGGAATGAGTATATTTTCATGGCCTAGCTCCCCCTTAATTCCTATTAAAGACTGCCATTCTCCAATGGCAACTGGCAGATTAGAAGTTGAGCATTCCAGCTCTTCTATTTCTCAACCCGCTGTCTTGGAGAAAGCCTCAGAAGCGGAGGTGGACTGCTTGGTGGGGTAGAAGTAATGACATTTTCGGTTCTCACACATATTCCAGAACTGTGCAGCCCAATGCAGTAAACACTGGCTACACATGGCTGTTTAAATATAAATTAATTAAACTTAAATAGGATAAAAAATCCAGTAGCTCGGTAACACTAACTAGACATCTTTCAAGTGCCAGGAGCCACATAGCTACTGTATCAGATGACACAGATAAAATGTCTCCATCATCTCAGAAAGCTCATGCAGACAGTTATGGTTCACACGACTTTCTAAGTCAATAGAAGACCTTCAGGAAAATAACCCCAAAGCATAGCAGGGCAAGGATTTATTTACTTTTCTTAATGAATCAACTATATGAGTATAACAAGAAATTCATCTTAAGCTAGTACATTAAGAGTTGGCTATCTTTAAGCAAGAGTAGAGCAGGGAGGGAGGTATTTAATTCTTAAAAACTCGTTGAAATCTGATATGTATACAGAGCATCAAAAATAATTTCAGGCATCACCCAGGAAGTGTGTGCGTGTGTATGTGTGTATGTGTATGTGTGTGTGTGTGTGTGTGTGTGTGTGTGTGTAGACATCAGAGTATACAACTTAGCCTGGAAGTTATATATTAAAGATTTATACAATGGGTCACAATATTAAAAGCAAAGATAGATTTTTTCCAATTCTCAATCACTTCTACTTCACAAGTTTTCTTCCATATGCCTCTCATAAAACTTTCACTTTTCGTTCTTCAAACCCACATTATTTTTTGCCTGTTTCTATGCCTTTACTTGTACTTTCTTCTCTTATCATTTATATCTTTGAGGCTCATTTTGTCCTTAAATCCTTTCCTTAAAATTAATCTATAGTGATCTATATCCTTTTATGGATTAATTTATTTAGTTATTATAAATGTTTTTTTTAAAATCCATTGTCATCACAATATGAAAGAAGTCCTTTCTGCCATGAAGCTTATGGACTAGTATGGGAAATAGAGATATTGATTCTCAATGTGAATATCCTGTTGCCGTCTATGACAGAGGACTCACAGGATACTATTAGGAAAGCATAGGAGCTGGGGAAGCCAGGGCAGAAATGATGTCTGAGCTGAGTCTGGAAGGAGGGAAGTATCCAGACAGAGAGACTGTCACCCCCAAACACATGGAGGCACAAGAGCAAGGCAGACTCACTGGTGTTGCCGCAGGAAGGAGTAGATGGTGATGGAGCTGAAGCTGCAGGCATCCAACACAATGTAAATGGTTTGGGAATCTAACCAAATAGTGTAAATTTGAAGGTGTGAGCATACAGACAAGACTAGGTTGCAGTGCATCTCAATTTAAGGTCAGAAATCCAGTCCTGAAAACTAGATGTTCTGGGCAGAGGTTTATCAGGAGACTATTTCCCATTATTATACATGTGAAAATTTATGTCATTACATATAAACATCAACCTCTTACCCTACTTCCTAAAACTCATATGTATTATTACACACCTCTATATATCAACCTATATATATGCCTATATAAATTTAGCTAACATCGCACTCAGTTGAAGGCTTTTCCTCTAAGATCACGAGCGAGATAAAGATGCCCACTCTCACCACTTTTATTCCTCACAGTCCTGGAAGTCCCAGCCAGAGCAATTAGGCAATAAAAAGAAATAAATGCATTCAAATCAGAAAGGAGGAAGTAAAACTGTATTTGGAGGTGACAGGGTATTATATGCAGAAAACCCTAAAGACTCCACTAAAAAACATTTACCACTAATGAACAAATTCAGTAAAGTCACAGGATGCAAAATCAATATATAAAAACTATCCGTGTTTCTATATACTCATAACAAACTGCCAGAAAGTGAAGTTAAAAAAAAATTTTCTTTTGCAATAGCATTAGAAAGAATAAAATACCTAATACCAAGGAGGTGAAAGAACTATACAGTGAAAACTTTAAAGCATTGAAGAAAACACATAAATGTAAGAATATTTTGTGTTGCTTGACTGGAAGAATTAATATTGTTAAAGTGTCTATACAGAAGATCCTCTGTAATAATGTTTCATGATCACGTTGATGAAAACAAAATATTGATTCCTTGTCAGGGCCACTGTCTATGTGGAGCCTGCATGTTCTCCCCACATCCTGGAGTGCCTAAGTCATCCCAGTCTGAGTAAGTGTGGGTTTTGATGTGAGTGCGCCCTGCAATGGATGGGCATCCCTGCCTTGCTATCTGAGGTGCTGGGAGAGGATTTCTCCACATGGGTAATTTGAATTACAATAAGTGAGTTGAAAAAGAGTTACAAGCAAAATTTAGAAATATTGTTGGTTTGGTTCCAGACTACCATAAGAAAGTGAGTATCACAATACAATGAGTCATATTTTTGCTGGTGGAGGTTCTTGACCTTGATTTGTAAAATATACAACACCTGTGAAGATTGAGCGACGCTCCATAAAATAAGGTATGCCTGAATATTACTAGTTTTTATTCATCTTTCTTAAATATATGTATGGCTCACATTCATTTCAATGTTTAATATATTGAGTTTAAAGACTCAATGTTTTGAGTCTTTATTTGGTGATGTTTTTGAGACCAGAAATATGCTGTAGGAACTTACTCTTGTTTATATCAATTAGCTTGTCTAAAACTGGTTTTGTTACACATAGTTTCACATAAAGTCTCAGTTTTTGAGAACCTGTTGATGACCTTGTGGGGACTAACTGTACTGACCTAGGTGATCCATAGATCCCATGCAATCCCTATCAAAATCCCAATGTCGTTTTTCACAGAAATAGAACAAACAATCTTCAAATTTGTACAGAACCACAAAAGACCCTAAATCACCAAAGCAATCTTGAAAAAGAGCAAAGGTGAAGACTTTGAACTTAATTTCAAACTATATTATAAAACTATATTAATCAAAACAATATGGTCTTGGCATTTAAAAAAAACAGACACATTGATCAATGAAACAGATAGATAGCTTAGAAATAAACTCATGGATATATGATCAATTAATGTACAACAAAGAAACCAGAATATACAAAGGGGAAAATAGTCTCTTTCATAAAAGGTATTGGAAAAACTGCATAGTCACATACAAAAGAATGGAATCAAACCAACATCTGATACTTCAAAAATGAACCCATTATGGATTAAAAACTTCAATGTTTTACATCAATTTTAATTTGAGAATCTTGTCTCTTTGCCTAAGTTTAAATGCTACATTTCCTTTTATTTTATTTATTATAGGTTGTTGCATGTTTTTAAAAAAAATCAGTAATTATTTTTTCCCAAAATGTTACCTATAGAATTTTGAAAACTGAGGGTTTTTAAAAAAATATTTTATTTATTTATTTTTAAGAAGAAGAAGGAGGGATAAAGAGAGGTAGATAAACATCAATGCAAGAGAGAAACATCCCTCAGTTGTTTCTTGTATGCCCCTGGCCAGGGAGGAAACCTGCAACCTAGGAATATGCCCTGACCGGAAATCAAATGGGTGACTTTTGCTTTTTGAGATGATACCCAACCAACTGAGCCATAGTGGCCAGGGCAACAAGTGAGTTTTTAATATGTGTTCTTCTAAAGATGATTAGCATCACTTCTTCCATGTGCCATGGTGCCACTGACCTAAGATCACTATAAATACAATTTAGGGGATGCTTTGGGCAAGTTCTGTGACTAATATCCCAGATCCCTGTTAAAGCTGGTTTATGACTACAAATTGACAGAAAAGAAATTCTTTTTCAATCACAGCAGAGGTCAAAATAAGCATTTGTTATCATAATCCTATGTGGTACAACTTAAAAAACGTTTTGTTTGGTTGCTTTTTGCTTTGTTTTTTCCCCCATTCTTCCCTTTCACTACCACTGTTACCCCAGTAGGTGAGCATAGGTCATGTCTTCACGTGGGATTCTCTGATCTTATGTCCAGGTTTACTCTGCCTTAGACCGAGCCCACTCCTGTAGCTTGTGCAGTACTGCCCTTGTTCTGACACTCTGAAGCTCTGGTTCACCAGAAACTGGAAGATGACTCCAGGGTCTGCTTCTGCACTCTCTTATATATCATGAGACTTATGCTTTCCCTTTGATTTGGTTTTCAAGAATTGTATTACTTTATTTCTTTTCATCCATATATTTAAAATTTTTTAAGCCTTCATCCAACATTTTGGATGAGTTAGATGAGTTCTTAAAGATTTTTAGCATAACATGTTGCTGGAAACATATTTGTAAATGGAGGTAAGACATATTCTGATGTCCATTTTAGAAAAAATCACCAAGGTAGAACTGGAAAACATGGTATAAAATTTGGGAGTATGATGGTAAACAAGACTTCTTTGTAGGAGATGTTTAGAAAAATCAATCAAGAAATAATAAGACACCAAGATTTTTAAGATGGCAGAGGAATAGGTGGAAGCTACACTACCTCCTTGCAGCACCAAACTGGAATTAAAACAAAATTAAAGAAAAATTATCCTCAATAACCAACTGAAAACCAGCTATAGAGAAGCCTTATAAGCAAAGACAGAAGGAAGCACATTACCACAATGAGACTAGTAGCAAGTGCAAAGACATTAGAGAGCTGGCTGGGCTCCCACAGGTGGCAGCTGAAGTTTGAGATATTTCTGTGCCAGCAAGATTCCTCTGAGAAGTGTGGGGTCTAAACCCAAGTTGAGCTCCCCAGAGATCCTGTGTGGAGTTATTCCCGATACTGCAGAGGCCATCTTTCTCAAGCAGAGCACTCCCTTCCGAATGGCATCAGCTTGAGGGAAAGCAATAGCCTCACACACAGAAATACATATCACAGCACCCTATGGAGCTTAAACCTGACTGCTGACTATACCCGGAGACTATTTCAGTGATTAAGTGTAACAGCAAAGGTATATCTCTGGGAGCTGAGACTTTGGCTGAACCTCACACAGGCCTGGTGCTTGCTGGTAAAAGCCTGCCTTGGTGCACAGCCTGGTTCTTTCTGCACTAACCCAGTCCCAGCAGGGGGACCCACAATCTGCAGACAGCTGATAGTTCCAAACAGGTTGCCCAAGGCAAGTCATAGGCAGTATCTAACGTAGATCTGAAACAGAGCCTTTGCAGATCTACCTAATACTTAGAAACAAATAAAAAGCAGCCAAAATTAGAAGGCAAAGAACCAGTTCCCAAAAACAAATAAAAAGAGAATCCTCCAAAGGAAGGATTAGATGAAATGGAGCAAGTAAATTATCAGATATAGAATTTAGAGTACTGATTATAAGGATACTCAACAGCATGGGGAAAAAAAGACATAGATAATAAAAAAGGACAAGTCAGAAATAAAGAATGCAACATCTGAAATAAACAATACGCTGGAAGAAATAAATAATACATTAGATAAAGCAGAAGATCAAATCAAAGATTTAGAAGACAATGTAGGAAAAAAACAAGTAGAACAGCAGAAAAAAAAAGAATTAAAAATAGGGAGAGCTTAAAAAACCTTTGGGACAACATCAAGCATAGAGGCATAACAACATCCACATTATGGAAATACAAGAAGGAGAAGAGAGTGAGCAAGGGACTGAGAAGCTTTTTGAAAAAATAATGACCAAAAGCTGCCCTAGTCTAGTGAAGGAAGAGGACACACAAGTCCAGGAAGTGCTTAATGTTCCAAATACGATGGTCCTAAAGAGGTCTACATCAAGATACATCATAATTAAAGTGGCAAAGCTCAAAGACAAGGAGAGAATCCTAAAGCCACAAGAGTAAAACAGGTAGTTACATACAAGAGAGTTCCAATTAGACTGTCATCTGATTTCTCAACAGAAACATTTCAGGCCAGAAGGGTTTGGCATGAAATACTCAAGGTGATGAAAAGCAAGATGTACAACCAAGGCTACTTTACCAGCAGGATTATTATTTAAAATTGAAGGAGAGATAAAAAGCTTCTCAGACAAGGAAAACATAAAGAAGTTTGTTAACACAAAACAGTACTGCAACACATGTTAAAGGGCTTGCTTTAAGAAGAATTAAAGAGAAAGAAAAAGAGAGAAAAGTAGTCTAACAAAAAAAAAGACACTAAACACGTATCTATTAATAGTCACCTTAAATATAAATGGCTTAAATACGCCAACCAAAAAACACAGGGTAGCTGAATGGATAAGAAAACAAGACCCATATATATGCTGTTTCTGGGAGACCCACCTCAGATTGAAATATACAGACTAAAAGTAAAGAGATGGAAAGGGAAAAAAAGCTTGGGAAGTAGTAGTACCTCTATCCAATGAAATAGACTTTAACCAAAGCTAGAGTAAGAGACACGGAACATTACATAATGATAAAGGGAACAATCCAACTAGAGGACATAACCCTAGTAAACATTCATGCACCTAACATAGGAGCACCTAAATATGTAATGCAAATCTTTATGGACATAAAGGAAGAGATCAAGAGAAATACAGTGGGGGGTTTTAAGACCCCATTGACTTCAAAAGATAGATCTGTCAGACAGGAAATCAACAGGGAGACAGAGCCCTTAAATGACACACTAGATCAAATGGATTTAATTGATATCTTCAGAGCACTTTACCCCAAAACAGCATACTATACATTCTTTTCAAGTGCACATGGAATGTTTTCTAGGATAGACCACATGTTAGGACACAAAACAAGTTTCAATAAATTTAAGAAGATTGAAATTATATCAAGCATCTTCTCTGATCACAATACTATGAAACAAGAATTTAATTACAAGAACACAGAAAAACACACAAAGACATGGAAGCTAAATAACCTGTTATTAAACAATGAAAATGTCAACAATTAGATCAAGGAAAAAATCAAAACATACCTTGAATGAAATTAAAATAAGGACACAACAATCCAAAATCTGTGGGACACTGGAAAAGAAACCTAAAGAGATAAATTCATAGCATTATAGGTACATCTCAAAAAGAAAAAGAAAGAAAAGGATCAAATAAACAATATAACTTTACACTTAAAGGAAATTGAACAAGAACAAAAAAACCCAAAGTGAGTAGAAGAAAGGAAATAATAAATACCAGTGCAGAAATGAAAGAGTCTAAAAAATGATACAAAAGATCAGTGAATCTAAGAGATGTTTCTTTCAAAGTATAAATAAGATTGACAAACATTTAACCAGACTCATCAAGCAAAAAAGAGAAAGGACCCCAATAAATAAAATCAAAAATGAAAGAGGGGAAATAACAACAGACAACAAAGAAATACAAAGGATTTTAAGTGAATATTATGAACCACTATATTCCAACAAACTGGACAAAATGGATACATTTCTAAACACACTCATTCTTATAAAACTAAATCAGGAAGAATCAGAGAATCTGAATAGACAGATTTCACCTATTGAAATTGGAGTAATAATTAAAAAAAAACTCCCAAGAAACAAAAGCCCTGGACCAAACGGCTTCACAGGTGAATTTTACCAAACATTCTGAGAAGAACTAACACCTCTCCTCAAACTAAGTTTTAAAATTCAAGCTAGGGGACACTCTCAGAAGGAGTTTATGAGGCCAGCAGTGCTCTAATTCCAAAAATGAATAAAGACACTACAACAATAGTATAGACTAATATTCCTAATATACACAGATACTAAAATCCTCAACAAAATATTAGCAAACTGAATACAGCAATACATCAAACGATTATATACCATGATCAAGTGGGATTTTTTCCAACAATGCAAGATTGGTAGATCATTCACAAATCAATGTGATTCACCACATAAACAAAATGAAGAATTAAAAAACGCATGATTATATCAACAGATGCAGGAAAGGCATTAGATAAAATCCAGCAGCCATTTTTGATATAAACTCTCTGCAAGATGAGAATAGAGGGAACATTTTTTTTCCAAAAAATAATAAAGGCCATATATGGCAAACCCACTGTCATCATCATACTCAACAGGCAAAGACTATAAGCCTTCTCCTTGGATCAGGAACAAGACAGGATGTCTGCCTTCACCTCTCTTATTCAACATACTACTGGAGGTCCTAGCCATAGTAATCAGACAAGAAGAAGAAATAAAAGGCATCCAAATTGGGAAGAAAGAAGTACAACTGTCTTTATTTGCAGATGATATAATAATGGACATAAAGATCCCCATATTCCATCAAGAAACTACAAGAACTGATAAATGATTGAGCAAAATAGCAGGATAAAAAATTAACATACAGAAATCAGTTGCATTTTTACATATCAATTGTGAGCTATCAGTAAGAGAAATTAAGAAAAAATACCATTCACAATTGCTTTAAGACGAATAAAATCCTAAGAGCAAATCTAAGTAGCTAAAAACCTGTGCTGGGAAAATTATAGACTCTGAAGAAAGAAATGAGGAAGCTATGAATAAGTGGAAGCACATATTGAGTTCATGGGTATGAAAAATTAAAATTATTACAATATCAAACAAATAAATAAACAAATGTTACCCAAAGCAATCTATTGATTCACTGCAATTCCTTTCAAGATTCTAATGATGTATTTCACAGAACTGGAACAAATATTTTAAAAAGTTATGTGGAACTACAAAATACTCTGCATAGCAACAGTGATCCTGAGAAAGAATAAAGTTGGAGGAATCACACTACCTGATACCAACTGGTATTATGCCACCATAGTAATCAAAACAGCATGGTACTGGCATAAAAACAGACACATAGATCAATGGAACAGAATAGAGACCCCAGAAATAAGTCCACACCTTTATAATCAATTAATATTTGACAGAGGAAGCAAGCACATACAATGGGCTAAAGACAGTTTATTTAATCAACAGTGTTGGGAAAATTAGACAGATACATGCAGAAAAATAAAATTAGACCACCATCTTATACCACACAAAAGAATAAATTCAAAATGTTTTAAAGCTTTAAATGCTACACCAGAAACCATAACAATTGTAGAAGAAAAGATAGGCAGTAAAATATTAAACACTGCTCATAGCAATATTTAATCTGATATATCTCCCAGGCAAGGGAAACAAACAAACAAAAATAAACCTATAGGACTTCACCAAACTAAAAAGGTTTAGCACATCAAAGGAAACCATCAACAAAATAAAAAGACAACTTACAGAATGGAGAATATATTTGCTGAAACATCTGATAAAGGGTCAATATCCAAAATATAAATATCTTGTAAAACTCAACACCAAAGTAACAAAAAATCCAATCAAAAAATGGGCAAAGGACCTGAAAGACATTTTTCTGAAGAGGACATGCAGATGGCCAATAGACACATGAAGAGATGCTCAATGTCACTAATCATCAAAGAGATGCAAATTAAAACCACAATGAGATATCAACTCACATTTACACAACGGATACTACTTGGTTGTAGAAAAATAAGAAAATTTTACCCTTTGTGACAGCATGGATGAACATGAAGAACATTACACTAAGTGAAATAAACCAGTTAGAGAAAGACAAAATACCATAGGATTTCACTCATATGTGGAATGTAATGAATAAACATGACTAACAAGCAAAATAGACTCACAGAGAGCAGCATGACAGTGATGAGGGGGCAGGTTGGAGGTGAGGGCATAGAGCAAAAAGGAAAAAGGACTCATGGACATGGACAACAGGTGGTGATCTGGGAGCATGGGGGACATACGGGGATAAATGGTATTGAAAACATATAGTAAAATTAAAAAGAAAATAACACAATAATTAATAAGTAATAATATAAGAATAAAAAAGAAATAATGAGACATTAAACTGAAGCAATAAAATGGAGAGAACAATGGAAGAGTTGGATACTAGACATATATTGGTGCTGGAATAGACAGATCTTTTCAATTACATGATTATAAGGGACAACAATCTTAAATGACTACAATTTTTCAGCTGCCTTCTTATACATTGCAGTTGTTGATAATGGCTTAAGAGATGCAGACCATTTTGGGAAGATCCAAGAAAAGTCTTCCTCTTGTATTCCACATAAATATTTCATATCTATTGCCTGGTTAGAATTAGAATCATCTCATACCTTCTACTACTCTTTTATTATTACTCTTTGAGAGAGAGATTGCAAAAGATGACATGTTCATTCACATTTCCACTATTCCCTTATGTTAGCCCAGGAAAGATGGATTAACCCACAGATTGGAGGAAAGATGAAAAACATAACTAAGGGTATGGTAGAAGACTGCAAACTACAAAATATTTACTCATAGAAACATGCACCAAAAAAAAAAGGTATCATCATTTGGTGTCTCCATTTACACTTTGTTTATCATCTCCTCTCTGTTACACAGTCCATTCAGTCCAAGAATTAATGAATGGTGAAGGACTCTCCAAGTCAATGATTTCTAACATCAGTACAGTTAATATTCTCCCAATGCTGATGAAATAATCATCACCTGAAGTGTCAACTCCCTCCTAGCTGAATAAAAGTGAGAAACAAATTAGAGAAGAAAAATTCTGAGTTGATTCCCAGTTTTATGCCATCGTTATTTAGCTCAGCTTTTTAAAAATTTGTTTCCTTCTCATGAAAGCTTTATAATTAAGAAACAATTTCCAATTCACTTTTTCTCTACTCAGAGCTATTGGATAACTTAAGAATCAGTCCACGGTTGTTTCAAGAAATAAACATTCCAGACATTTTGTGTACTGATTAACATCAAGAAATCTATAAAGTTTAATTAGGAAAAAATGAACAATAAAGTTTTATTCTTCCTACTAAATTTTAGTGGCTAGTGTACTGCTTTATTTTCCATAGCTTTATTTCTTCACTATGCTGGAAAGGATTGAAAATTTTCATCACAGAAACATGTTTTAATTTTGCATATGATGAGTGGTGAAGAATTAAACAAAAGCTTTAGACTTTTTTTAAAATCCCCTTCTTTGATTCTTAGGATTAATTGAAGCAATTATCCTCAATATTTATTTGCAATAATTTACTATACCCAATCTAATGTTTTTATTATCTTTTTTTTGTTTTGGTGTCATATTCTGAACTAAAATGGAAGACCTGGTGGATAGATTTTGTCTCTGCCCCTGATGCCAGGCACAAGTCGCCTAAACCCCAATAATTTCCTAAGAGATAAAAGCAGCAGGAGCATTTTTTGTTCTAATCTGTGGTCTTACCCAGCTCCTGACTCAGGCCCCCTGGAACTGTGGTAATTTCCTGGGTAATAGGTATAGCTTTTGTTCTAACGAGGTGACTCTGGGTGAGTTTCTGATGCCTCCTAGGAGGAAAGCTGGTCATGGAAAACACTAAGCCATGATTAGAAGCTTGAAATGTTTAGGCTCCCCTCCCATTCTCTTGAGAAAGGAGAAGGGCTAAAACTGGAGTTAATGATGAATCATGCCTATGTGGAAAAACCCCATAAAAATCCCACTAGTGTGGGGTTCAGAGAGCTTCCAAGTTGGTGAACACACCCACACACCAGGAGGGTGATGTACCCTAACACCACAGGGACAGAAGCTCCTCTGCAGTGGAGACCCTCCCAGATCTCACCCTATGTATCTCTTCATCTGGGTGTTCACCCGTATTCTTTACCATAGCCTTTAATAAACTGGTAAGTGCAAGTATCTTCTTGAGTTCTATGAGCTGCTCCAACAAGTAATTAAATACAAAGGGGAAAAGTCATAAAAACCTTTGATTTGTAGCCAAGTCAGGTAGAAAGTGTGTGTAACCAGAGGACCTACTACTTGTAGTAGGCATTTGAAGAAGGGGCAGCCTGGTGGTACTAAGCCCTTAACCTGTGGGACATGACATGATCTCCATCCAGGTTTACAATGTCAATGATCAGTTAAAATGGAGAACACCCAGCTGGAGCCTCATAGAATTGCATGGCGTGGGGAAAACTCCCACTCATTTGGTACCGGAAGTATCAGAAGTGAAGAGTGTTTTGTGTGAGTAGTAAGGAGACATGCAAGAAGAATACTACTTATTTTTTTCCCCAACGTAAACTCTAATTCATTTAAAGTTTCTTCAGTAGCTTTCAGGGTAGTAGGCATGCATAAACAGAATGATTTTAATAATAAGATATTAGTAAAAGCAATTTGACTAAAAATTTTCTCCTATTAAACAGTATGCACATGACTGGTAACACAGAAATTTCTTGATGAAACAGCTTTAATATAAATTTGTCCAGAATTTTATACTTTAAAATGTGTCTGTATCTTAAGTAATGCTATCTTACATATCATTAAAAGCTTTGATAAGTTAAAAAAAATCCTTCCTTCATTTGATGGATGAAGAAGTTAAGACTTAAACAGATAAAGTCATTTACTGTCCTACAAAATTAGAAGACAATTTGAAACAACAAAAGATTTCTCATTCCAAAATGGTATTTTGGCTTTTTGTGTGTGTGACAACACATATATCTGAAACACATTTAGGAACTAGCTGAAATATAGAAGTATTTCATATCTCCTGGATATTTGGGGATGGGTTTGATTTTGAAATACAGTGATATCTCGGTACTCATTGACAATTCCTTCCAATGAGTGGAGACCAAGCAATGCTTGATAAAGCACTTTCTCTTGCAGGTTATAGTTGTGACTCATATAAGTTCCAGCAAGTGTGACAAGTGGTGAGCAAGCATCAAGTGCTGAAACATTTTTCTCATCAAAATTTGATGAGTACCAGGTTTGATGAGTTCTGAAGCCATCCAGTACCTAGATGCCAGTGCATAAACATTTTATTTTACATTCTATTAATGTATAAAACTTACAAAATATGCAATCTCCGAGGAGTCCAAATCCACTTATAAATTTTGGTGATATCATAGAGACAAGTATTTTATTGAATGGCAAGGAAAAAAGATAGGATCTAAGACTAATCATTTTATCTTGATAATATGGAGTAAAAGAGGAGACCCTGCATCTTGCTCTCCATGTATTTGTGCACAGTATTTTTACATCAGCCTTATGAAGATTTCTCTTCATAAAGATATATTTATTTCCATTCTTTATATGTAAATGAATATTAAAATTCCTATTTCTTAACTGACAGAATTGACTAAGGTCTCAGAAAGCAATATGGAGATAGCTCAAAAAATTAAAAATGGATTTGCCTTGTGACTCAGTGATCCCACTTCTGGGAATATATATGAAGAAATCCAAAACCTAATTCAAAAGAACATGAGTACCTCTACATTCATTGCAGTATTATTTACAGTCACCAAAATATGGAAGCAGCCCAAGTGTTCATCAGTAGATCAGTAGATAAAACAACTATGGGACATTTACACAATGTAATACAAGAAGAAAATTTTACCCTTTGAAACAGCATGGATGGACATCATGCTGAGTGAAATAAGCCAGTCAGAGAAAGACAAATACCATATGATTTCACTCCTATGTGGAATCTAGTGAACAAACTCAACTATCAAGCAAAAATAGAAACACACTCATACAGACTAGATGCCAGCTATGGGGGCAGGGTTTGGAAGTGAAGGGATTGAGCAAAAAGGAAAAAGGACTCATGGACGTGGACAACAGGTGGTGATTGTGGAGGGAGGAGGGTATAAGTGGGATAAATGGTAATGGAAAAAATACAATAAAATAATTATATTACAAAACTGACAAACAATTAGCCATAAATGTTTAAAGTAGTCTTATTTCAAATTGCATCAAAAGTAAATATAATGTAATATTTTCTTAAGTTTTAAGTGATGATGTATAAGTATCTTGTATCTTCAAAAGAAGGGCAATGGCAACAATTAAAAGAGGGTGACCTCATCCAAGAAAGATAGCAAAGTCCTGGCCGGTGTGGCTCAGTAGCTTGATTGCCAGCCTGCGAACCAAAGGGTCTCTGGTTTGATTCCCAGTCAGAGCACATCCCTGGGTTGTGGGCCAGGTAGGGGGCCCACCAGAGGCAACCACACATTGATATTTCCCTTTCTTTTTCCCTCCCTTTACCTCTCTAAAAATAAATAAATAAAGAAAATCTTTAAAAAATAAAAAAGATCATATAGAAAAGTTTATTCACACTAGCAACTTAAAAGTGTGTTGTGAAAGATGGTACACTGCATTGCAATGTTCATGTATTTAGTACTGAGTGATGGCTAAATAATTGTGTCTACTCATCCACTGTAACATTATAAATTGATATAAACTTCTTAAATAGAATGATAAAACACATGAAGGACTCTGATGCTCTGACCAGGGGCTCCGCTGAGTGGAGCACCGGCCCACACACCAACAGGTCACAGTGCCAGTCCTGGTCAGGGCACACACTAGGCTGCAGGTTTGATTCCCAGCGAGGGCATGTACAGGGGCTACTGGTTAATGTTTCTCTCTCTCTCTTTCTCCCTTTCTGTCTCCCTAAACTCAATAAAACACGTAACCTCAAGTGAAGAGTAAAATAAAGTGGTTTTCATATCTTTTTGATGAAGAATTTCTACTCTTCTGTGTTAATTTTAATAAAATATCTCAAGCAAAATGTCTGTCTGAAATGATTGATTTTAGTGTAATCTGAATTATGGAAATTAGAACTATGACAAAAATGAAGACATTTATTATGTGGTGATACAAATAAAATGATATCCAGTCAACAATGTCTGCCATAAAAATATGAGAATATACATATTTACAACTCATAATGCAACCAGGAAAAAGCCCGAGCACCGGGAACAATTGTGTTTCCCCTGTATTAGTACAGGATTGAACTCCACCCATTGTCTATGTTACAAGACACTACACGCCGATTTTAGCGTGGGGTGTTCTCAGTTTTCCCATGTTGGCTACCTCCTTCCTGCCACATGTCTCACCTTCGTAAACACTAGTCTCATCTCTCATTGTTTTCATATATTCAGCCTTTAAAAATAATAAATACGCCAATTGAGAATTTGCATAGGAATGTGATGTACTCTGCTTTAGGTGAGCCCACCCCTTTTCTCCACACGGGCCTGTCTGGCCACTAGAAAATGTCATCACCTGGCTCAGGCAAAGGCAAGCCCTGGATGCTAATATCGCTCTGATATCCTGCAGAGCAGTGTATGAACCCTGACTGCTGACATTAGCTTTCCAAAGAGATTTTCTGTATCTGCCGCTGCTTGGTTAGTTCAGAACATTGCTGTGCCCACACGGCATGACTATCTCCGCAGCACGCTGATGGCTTGGCTCCTCGCCTGGCTCCACAGCCGGAAAGGCGGGTAGAGCATGATCTTCGGGGTGTGAGGGTAGAGCTGATTGCTTAAGAATCACTAAGCCCAAGAAGAGACAAGTTGTTCTGAAGCTTCCGTGTCACACACCCCCTCTTCAAAATCACTCCAGCTGATCACAACTAGCACTGGATGACAGCATTCTGTGTTGATTTAAGGTGGTACTCCCAGGAGCCAGTATTGTCATCAGAGATTTCCCTCAATCACTAAAGGGAGAAATATCGAACTAACAAATTCTTAGCACCCTACAAGTCAATCAGGAAAGTCAATGGAGAAAAGAATTTTTTTTTTCTTTGGGTTGCAAGTAGATAATACCCGGACTTTCTCTCTGTAAAAAGAAAAGGGAAGATTAAAAGGAAAGGGGTTCCTGAAGGGGAACGTAACTCTATGGAAAAAGAAGAGCACGGGCTGGGGAGGAGATGTAACCTGCAGCCCCCTTCCGCAGTGCTTCCTCAGGAAACACGCTTCAGAGCCTCCAGAATTCTTCCTAGAAGAGCCTGGCTTATTTTTTTAACCCATGTGAATCTTCTATAATCCTTTTGTGAATCAAAAGGTAAGAACCAAGGATCATTTAAGGAGTCCCTTGATTTCTAGATGGAAGTTTCATGAGAGGAAGTGTATCTGTTCCAGACATCTCCCTATGCCCACTGCCTAGAAAGGTGTCTGGCACATAATAGTTGTTTAATAAGTATTTGTTGAATGAAGGAATGAGTGTGTTATTTAGATGCATTCAACTTCAATTATGTTGAATTGGTACAGTGAGGGGAGAGACTAAGATAAAAAGAGTGAAAGAGAATGGGTAAATGGAGAGAGGTGAGAAATCTAAGGAAATTAAAAAGCAAAGAGAATACATTCATTCCCTCCCGAGTCAGACTCTACGAGTGAAAACTTGTTGGATGAACTAGGTGAACTCATTGAATGCTGTGCTCCTCTTTCTTAAGCATCATATTCAGGAAGAAATGACTGGCCAGAATAATGGAGAGGAGGGAAGAGGGGAAAGAGAGGGAGAGAGGGCAGGAGGAGGAGAGAGAGAGAACCTTCATGAATACACTGTCTGAAGGTACCCTTTACTTTATTCCTGTACTCACCATCACAGATGAGGCTCTGAAACTCTCACCTGGATGCAGATAACCAAAACTTCATTTCTTGTGTTGCTGTTTGTAGTCTGGGTTTATCAGATTCTAATGAAACAGATTTCTACTTTATCAGAGCTTAAGCCAAAGCAGGTTCTAGTGATGTTTGTGAAATGATGTGAACATTTATTCCTCTTATTATATCCAAAGACAAGATCTAAGTTTTCTTCTTTGCGGGCATTGTCCAAGAGAGGATTTTCTCTTTTATTTGATTCTTGCCCCACTCTTATTTAATTTAATTATTGGATCAACATTTTTTATCTCTGCCAAGAAGCCCTAAGGCCAGTGGCAACATTTTTTTAATAAATCAAAAGGATCAAACCAAATCAATAAATTAATTGGGTGGCAAAGGGCAGAAAAGTTCCAGCTGAAACTCAGAAAGGTACTTGGCTCAGCTCAAATTGGAAACTGCAGAATCAACAAATTTCCAAAGGTTTTCAGGTTACAAGACAAGGTTTTTCTTACATTGCACTAATTATGGCCGGAGTTAGAGAAAACATAAAAGAGCATAAAGAAAAAGCAAAGCAGTGATTGAAAAGCTGGCCACAGCTATCACTCTCTAAAGCCTCATAGTTCTTTGTGGTGAGTTTGCAAGACTAGGCAATTTAGAAAGATGTCTCTATTTTTTTTTCTCTTCAACATAGCCATTCCTTCTGCTTCAGGGGGAAAGGTGGGTTTTTTTCATGAGCAAAGGTGGTTTGATGACTTTTTATTTCTTCTTAATGCACTGGTGTGACCTTGAGCGAATCCTTAGAAGTGTCCTCATTTTTTTTTACCAACACACACACACACACTGTTTATGATCTACAAATGCCCCAATTTTTTCTCTGTGAATTTGTTAAGCATCCAGTGTGCAGTAGCTCTTACAAGTATAAGGCAACAGCAGCAGCATAGTTCCATTTATTGCTTCTCAAGTATTGCCGGGTTTAAAAAAGTTTTACCATCTGTTTTGGCTTAAGCCAAAGCTGAATTAAGAGGATAAACTTTTGCTATTGCTTCTGTTACTGTTGTGGTATTGTTATATTTTAAGACTGGGGAGGAGGTGAGAAGGCAAAATAAATCTATGTAAAGTCTCTAAAAGAATAGAAGATGCAAATTATCCTTTAGCAACCAGTGATATTATTTTTGAACCTGGCTGTGAAGGCTACTTCCTTCCTCCCTGATAAGTTCCATCAGAAAGAAGTTGAAATAGACCCACAAAAGCAGCAGTAAGTCAATCAGCCACATGTTTATCAAATATCTTCTGAGTTTCGAAATTTAACTAGGCTCTGTGTGAAACTTAAACATTGATCTGAAGGAATTCATGTTGTAGTTGGGGTAGCGGGATGTATGTATGGGAGGGGACCCCAAAACACATAGTTTATTTATAAAAACATGTATTTGTTCTTACGTGTTTAAACTTCACTCAGCTTCAAAGTACTCTCCATTGGATGTAATATACCTATTGAGATATTTTTTTCCACTGATAAAAACAGTTTTTGAACTCATTGATTTTAATGCCTTTTAGTTCTGCTGTTTTTCATTTTACCTTTTCCACAATGGCCAAATATTTCCCTTTGAGGACTTTTTTCATCCAAAGAAACAAAAACAGTCACTTGGGTGAGATAGGGTGAATAGGGAGGGTGGGGCACAGGGGTCATGCGATTTTGGTCAGAAACTGCTGAACACACAGTGCAGTGTGGGCAGCTGGACTCATAAATCACCCATCATGAAACGGTCAAACTCACTGATAACATAAAAAAAAAATCACTGAAGCCAATCGCAGCCTCTTACAGCAATGCCAGCTGGTGCACTGATTCAGACGGGCTCCTACAACATTCACCTAGCAGGGGAAGCTTGTACTACAAGAGACCCACCCTCAAGAAGATAATTCTGGATTTGGGGGATCTCCCTTCATATATATAATAAATATTTAAAAAAGATAGTCCAAATGAGAAGAAAAGGCATTCAGACACATTAACCGTAATTAGGGCTATAGGACAGGAAAAGTAACAATTTAGTACTGTCTATCTATTATTGCTTTTGACTGGCACTGTTAGGTCTGTGCATTATACTTCTACTAATATTATTTTAATCTAGTTTTGGTAGTATATATAACATGTTACTGGATTTCTCTGATGTTATCAGGCTAAACCAAATAGGAATTCTATGTTGATAGCCTAAGAGCACATGGAGAGATAATTACATGGAAGCAGAGATTATATCAAATACTTTTTATGATCTATCTCAATCCTTGGTGTCCATTAGAATCATCTGGGGAGCTTTTATAAATTAATGAATGCACATGTTAGCTAATAAATTAACAAATTCATTGATGAGAAAAAGTAACATCCCTGGGTCCTAACCAAGACCCCAGGATAAGGTCTGGGCATTAGTTGTGTTTAAAGTTCCCCGAGTGATTTTTTATTAACTTTTAAAATTTATTTTCTAGAGAGAGGAGAAGGGAGGAGGAGAAACATCAATGTGTGGTTGCCTCTCGAGTGCCCCCTACTTGGGACCTAGCCCACAACCTAGGCATGTGACCTGTCTGGGAATCAAACCAGCAACACTTTGGTTTTCAGGCTGCCACTCAGTCTACTGATCCACACCAGCCAGGCTCACCAGGCGACTTTTAATGAGCTTGAACAGAGTTGAGAATCTCTAGGTTAATTAGATCCAAATCTTATGATTTAAATCAATCCTTTCTCTCTCAAACTTGTAAATCAGTTTTACCTTGAGCAGGTTTGCTGAAACAAAATCAACAATTTCAGGCACCTGTCAATCAGCAAAGATAAACACACTCTCACACACATACGGGGTGACACAAAAGTACAGTTGTCCATACGGAAAGTAATAATCACCGTATTTTTCAGACTATAAGACACACTTCCCCCACAAATATGGGAGGAAAATGGGGGTGCATCTTATTGTCCAAATGTAGCTTTACATTTGCATTGGTGAAATATTATGTTATTTATGTTATTAAAGATTTACCACATTTTTTGCTTCAATTTTTTCCCTATTTTCCTCCTTTAAAACCTAGGTGTATCTTATAGTCTGGAAAATATGGTAATAAATAATAGCATGAGAATAAACTATGTGTTTAATATTTTTAATTTTCACACCCAACACAATAAACTACTTCTCATCTTGAAGCAGTCTATTCTCTTGGATTGGATGATACTATGTACTGCCATTACTCATACCTGAATGGCTGATACTCCTTTTCATGTTACTTACCCATACCTATTAATATCTGAAGTCCACAGAGCTTATTTCTCTAAAGCCCTTTTGGTTTTTTCTGTAACTTGAGTAATGACACCTGCTCCCATGGCTTTAGCTTTGCTAGATATGGTAGTCACACTTAGATTTAAATTTCTAGTTCAGAGAGCCCTCTGAGTTCAAACATATTTATTCAATTGTCTATTTAGTACCTTTACTTGAATGACTCCAAGTAAACTAAGTTTATTCAACTGTGAGTTTTGGAGATTCTTCTAATTTTTCTTTTTTTAAGATTTATTTATTTACTTTTTAGAGAGAGGGGAAGGGAGTGAGAAAGAGAGGGTGAGAAACATCTATGTGAGTGAGAAACATTGATCAGTTCTCTAGTACATACCCCAACCGTGGACCAAACCCGCAACCCAGGTATGTACCTCCACTGGGAATTGAACCAGCAACATTTTGCTTTGTGGGACAACACCCAACCAACTTAGCCACACTGGTCATAGCTGGAGTTTTGGAGATTCTTAATAAAAATATGTTACCTCCTCAAACTTTTCCTCTTCAAAGCAGATGGCCTCACTGTTTACCCAGTTGCTAAACACTCAGGGATCATCTTTGCCTTGTACTTTTCCTCACCATCTTTCACATCAGATGCATTAGTTAGTTAGTCATCTACATTTTAGCTCTAAAATATCCATTCTTTCTCCCCATCTCCACAGTCTCTACCCCATCTCCTCCTTCCACCACAAACTCTTTTTATGTACTAATTTTGTTTTGCTTAATTTAGAATAAAATCTCAACCATTAAAGATGTCCTATAAGGTTTTGCATAATCTGCCCCCATGGACTCTTCAACCACACCTCTGTCACCCCTCCCCCCACAACTACTTATTCATTTCTCTGCAGGCCTCCATTTAGAATTATTTGTTCCTGGCTTGGCTGGTACTCACTGAACAACCAAGCGGCCTAACATAGGGGCCTATTTTTTCCCTTTGGGGAAAGTTTTACCTATAGCTTCAACATTTTAACTGTTTTTATCAATTCAGAATTTTGGAACCAATTGTGTTAAGTTGTATTTCTCTGGAAATGTTTATTAGTAAATTTTAAAACGTAGGTGGAATGGACAAAGCAACTAATATCCATAATACCTTTTTACCTTTGCAGTATTTATAATTCTGGCTCCTTTATAAAGATTCCTAATATTGTTTTTTAGTGTCTCTTTTACCTTGGCTATTCTAGAAGTTTTCAAATTTATGATTGAGGGTGGGAGGTGGGGGTGGGTGGGGCGGGATAAAGTGGTGGTGGGAAAATGGATACAACTGTATTCAAACATTAAAAATGATAAATAAAAAAATTCATGAATCTTTTCAAAACCAAAATTTAACTTTATTGATCCTCTCTATTACTTATGTTTATTTTCAGTGCAGCATATTGCCCCACCTGTATTCTTTTAGGTCTATTGCAGTACCATTGCCAGCCTGGCCCATGGGATTTCAACCATCTTTTGGAGGATTATTTTTAACTATTTGTGCCAAATCAGAAGGATACCAGCTAAAGTGGTCTCTGGATAGTTGTGCATTGGTTAGTTTAGGCAAGAATTTTTCCCAACAGCTAGTAATCAAGAGGCTGGCTAAAAAGGCATATTGGTCATTAGTTATAACTCCACACTCACTGATGTCACATGCACCCTTGAAGAGATCTAGGGCAAGAATACACTGCTATTTTTTGTCCCTCATTGAATCATTTCTCTAATGTCTTTTGCATGGAATACTGTTTCTTTCATTATAAAAGCTTTTAAAAAGTCGATGTGGGTGAGTCATCTCACATCTTCCTAATGATAAGTATCCAGTTGTGTGTGTGTGTGTGTTTGGGTGAAGACACACACCCGAAGGCCACAAAAGCCACTGCCAGTCATTTGTACCATGTTGGTAACATGTACAGGTTGAGGACAATTCCTGTAAACAGAATTTCAGCTAGAAGTGCTTTTTTTAAAAAAATAAAAGATAACAAGGGACAAAAATGTAAATATATGAGTGACTTAGCTCTCTGTTCTACTCAGTGACCCTGAGCCTGACGTGAGTATGGGATAGACATTATAAATCTGATTTTCCCTCAGTTAGTTTTCATTCTCACATGCTTGATGCCTATTCAGAGAACAATTAAAAAAAAAGGGCTTTCATTACCTGGTCCTTAAACACAAGGCAATGCCTCTGCATATATGTTTTTCTTTTTGCTCAAAGGAAAGTGAATTCTTTCATTGTTGGATGAAAATTAGCTATATAGAGAAATAATATGTAAATATTAGTAAAAGGACCAGTGGCAAATCAATTATATTAATTGAGTCATTCACTAAAAAAACAAATCTGCTAATAATGACAGGCCAGACATTGCCCTTTTGCTACCAACTTCAAAGCAATAATTTTATCTGATGAATAGCAAGGTTAGATGAAAGATTTACATCAGAGAGCTGGAAAGAAGTCCAGTCTGGAAAAGTAATGATGGCGTCACTAGTGGGCACATTCTGTTTTCTGCTTGTGGAGTCTATAGTTCTTGGCCACAGAGACAGAATTGGCGAAGTGGAGTCGGTGGACCCAGATTTTAGTCCCGGCTCTGCTGTAAACAGGCAGTGTAATTTCATGTGAGTCATTTATTAATGTGAAGAACCAATTTCCTCATCTGAAAAATAAGGAGTTTAAAAGTCTTTTTTTTTCAACTTTTGTAATCGTTGATACTAAATTTCATTTCCCTGGTTTCAGGAGAGACATGACCTAATACACGAGGTGTTGATTTATTGCTAGAAGTCACTTTACATTTGGTTTCTCAAACTTTGTTTCTCATTGCTATCATTTACAAAATGGAGATAGATGTAAATCCCAATAGCACCTACCTCCCAGGAAGATTGTAAAGATAAAACATGACAATAGATTGGAATGTCTAGTTATAAGAAATACCATTTTAACCAGCACATTACTCAAATGCGTAGTTACACTTACATTCTTTTGCTTCGTCATTCTCTCCTTAACTTCCCTTTCATTAGCTGAGACTCACGTGCGTGTTACTGACTCATTTCTGAGCATGTAGGCTTCTGTCCTTTGTTAGCAGCCCTCAACTGTGCATTTGCCAGTTACTCCAAGAAATGTTTTGTTACTGTGATAAAGCTAGAAAGGTCTGGTTGAATGAGCATGGATTTCCATTAACCACAATGCCCTCCATGTCCCCGTCGCAACAAAAATAAAAATAATAATGATTAAGAGCTGGCTACTTAACTTTTTTCTGACTAATACTTCTGAATTCATTTAATGATTTCTGAAACCATTCTGGTTCTTTTATTTTTGGTATTATCTACATATCACCTTCATTATCTATATAGAAGGTTGCTGTAAAAATTCAATGGAATGGTATTTGTGATAGTGCTTTGTAAACTGTAAAACACTCCACAAATGTCAGTAATCACTAACTAGTAAGCCGGGTTGAAAATCTGAACTACATGCTTCAGTGTTCATAACAAATGATTACGTTCACAGTCTCATCCACAAGTCCAAATTATTACATTTTAAAATCAGAAGGTATCATAAGCAGAATGTCTGTTCACGTAAAAGTTTTGCCCAATAAAGCTATTTTGAACATTGATGCTGAATCACAATGAAGGTATTTTGATGTTGATAAGGATGCAGAGGTGAAAAAACTGTGGGGAAGTATGAATAAGATTTTATCAGGATGGGGAATTAAAACTGGCAGTAAGCCAAGCAAGATGTCAGAATGCTAGTTACTTATATTACCTATAAAAATTTCACTTTCTCAAAAGGACATCATTTGAACAAATATTGAAAGGCAACCCAGTCAGTTGGTATTCTGGATATAACTTTCACCAGTAAGAGACAATGAGGTACTGATGCGGTGAAGCCAGAAACAAGAAATTTTGTGAAATTTATGACAGAGAAAGAAAGGAACTTTGGGGGCAGGTCAGACATGTGGTGTGGGCATTGGGAGAAAATAATTTATTTTTGAATGCAGAGAAAATATATGTGTTACCCAGAAGCCAGACATTCTGGAGCTAAATAGGGCTAAAAGATAAATGAGAAACTAAAAGTAGAATAGAGACTCTTAAAAAATTACAATTTACAAATAAGACCTAAGAGGAATAAATGAGGACACATCAGGGGTAATTGTGTGGTCCAGTTCAGAGCTCTCTGATAGCTCTTAAAGCCACCTAGGAGTCAGGGGTGTCTTGTTCCTTCCTCCTACAGGCAAGAATGAGGGTTTGGGAAAATAATAGAATATAGCTTCTTAAAAAGTAATGGAGGTGTTTTGTAACATGACTCAAGGTCAATAAGGAGAAACTGTAGCATAATCTGTCCAAAATTAAATGAACATGTAAGGTATCTTGTGAGGGTGTTTGACAAGAGACTAACACATGCAGTATGATGTCTGATTATTTTGTCCATACACAGGGACCAACAAAGAAAAAAGATAGGAAGACAAGGGATAAAATAAAACTGTACCTGTACTACAAGATACTTGGAATGTCTGCACCCGTTTTCTCCCACGTACAAGACTTGAAGCATTCGCCTACAGAAACCTATAATGGCCATGCCTTATAACCCATATCAGATATCATGAAGATTTACTACTTCCCTGTCAGTGGAGGAGCAAAGACAATGAGGTTGACAGGCCTCAAAAGGAAATGCAAAGGGTATAAAGAAGTGAGAGGGCATCTCTGTGGGATACTTTCCAACATACATGGGAAACCCGCACAGGCACAGTCCAAGTGTCTGTCTACAGGTATAATCTCGTACAACAACTAGTGTCTGTGGGTAAGAGCCATACCAAGCCATCTCCTCCTCCATCCATTTCCTCACTATGTAACATTCAAATTTATTAATGGGAACACAAGTAAAGAAATGTTTAAACCTTTTCAAAGTTCATTCTGTGTGTTTTTTCTAGATAGGGAAGGCATATGTTCTACCCCCATCCTCTCCCAGCCAATGACAGGCATCTGAGACGACTTCACAGTGGGTGGTGGAACTCAAAGTGAGTCATTAGGGAAGAACATATGGACAAAGAAAACAGGTGAATCTGATTTCCATAACTACATTTTCCCCATTCCTGAGGGGAGCTGCCACATGCCCAATGGCCCTGGGTTATGTTTGAGGAGACTAGTATCTGGATTTGGGATCTAAGTTGCTATATGTGATAGACCCTGAGATAAATTTTCCCACTAGAACTGAGAAAAGGATAGATGTTTCTAGACCACTGCAGTTATGGTAGGAAACAATTGCAAGATGGACAGAGGCTAGTGTTTTTGAGAAAAACCATCACAGAGCCATGGGGAAAATACAGATTCTTCTCTGAGAGTAGAACCACGACATTTTGGAGAATGTGTTGCTCAATTCAGAAGTGATTTTACTAAACAGAGAACTGAATGCACTCAATATAAGTAAAAGTACTAAGTCACAAATGCACGAGAAATAGTACCGTACCAGCAGAGGTCCCATTCATTTACCCTAGCACTCACTCTTCTGGAGCACAAACAGAATGGCTTCCTGGTGCAAAACACCTGCAATCCTTTGGTTGAAAGCTTTCTCTGGACCACAGCACATAGTCAGGTTGCAAAATCACACAAAATATTTTGGAGTTATCACCTCTACCCCTAGAAGCCCTTTACAAAAGAATGACAGGAATTGATAAATATCCCAATTTCCTTAGTCCTTCCTCAGGCAGAATGATTCTGAAGCACGTTCTACACTGTCTCCTAGAATCCCCAAGTAGTACTAAGCCTCTATTGCCCAAAGCAATAACCTACCTGTAATACAACCTTAATGGGCTTCTTTCTCTTCCCTAAGTCACTTTCCCCATGCTTCTCCCAATGCTCCCTGGAATCACCTCTCTGAAGAGCTTTCTGCTATTGAGAAAGTTTATTGAATGATGGAAGGAAAAGTCCATTATAGTAGCCTTCTGAAAATGATACAAAATAACAGAGTACTTATTGAAGATTCTGAGATGGACTAAGCAGGTCAAAAAGCATACACTTACACCTAAGCCTCTTGAAATCAGATTCCAAAGAACAGGGTAGCAGTGAGAATTGATGCTCAAAGTAAGTGAAAAGTAAATGACTCACAGATTCCTTCTCCACAAGTTTATCTGTCTATGTCAAGGCTAAATACAGTCTAAAGATCTTTAATATGATCACAAAATTATACCAGTAATTTTGACATTTTTAGAAAATAATAAGTAATATTAGGAGAATCAAAGAGGAAAGTTTTGCTCTGATTTTAAAAGTAATACTCAAAGGACATTTCAAATTCTACAGTGATGAGCTTGAAAGCAAAATTAGAATTATTTTTAAAAATAGATGCTCTGTGGCCAATTTTTAAAAGAAGAGATAATAATTAATAAATGGCATTACAAATTAAAACCAAATCCCTTTCTTAATAGATTCACTGACACATTAGAAAGAAGTTATTTATATCTTGATTGCAAGGCAACTTAGTTTCTCATGATTTTACTAGGCAAGGTGGACACATTCAGTGAATTTCCACATACAGGCAATCAGCGAGTTGACATGTACCATGCTAGCTAGTTGGTGTGTATTATGTCTATCAACCTTAACAAAATTAACATTTTGGGCAGAATAATTGTTTGGGAGAGGCTTTCCTTTGATGGTAAGTTGTTCATCAATATCCCTGGTTTCTACCAAGGAGATATCCATAGTACTCCACACCCCAGTCGTGACAATGAAACTGTGTACAGACATCACCAAATATCTCCCCTACAAATGTACACCCTCCGTGAAGAAGGATTGTTTAGAGGGAGTCTTTTGAGGCATGCTTAATATCTTTCCTAGTGAACGTATCTTCACCAAATGGTTATAAAATGTGCCAGTGATTTTGTATGAGACATTGTGTGACAGAACCAGGATACATATGTATTTCAACTAGTCAGTGTTCAAATTCAATACAATAAATCTCATAGACAGATATAAAGTCCTATATTTAAACTCAAATAATAAATGTCATGGGTACAAGTTAAAGGAGACATATCTTGGAAAAATCTGATAATTTTACTCAATCACAAATTCAATATAATTCAAATAAGTATTATATACTTTTAAGAATAATAAAAACAAGTGTCATTATTGTACAGAATAAAGTTTAAATCATGGAAGGTGATAAACCCATTGTAATTTCATCCTACGAATACTATGATTATTTCTGTATCACATCTTGAGAAAAGCAAAGGTTTGAGAGAAGAGTGTTAAGATTATGAGATGTTTAGCATCCTTATGGTTGGAGTAATGACCAAGGGAAATTGGATCATTAAGAATGAAGAAGAAAAAAAAATCCAGGCCAGGGTAGAGGGAGGATAACAATATTGGAATGGTTGTCATATAGATGATGGAGCATATTCTATTTTGCACAAAGAGAATTAGAACCAATGAGTGGAATCTATAGGAATCAGCAAAAATAAGAAGTTACAACTATTCTACAATGAAACAGGCTGCCTTGCAAAGGAACAAAAACTCCTTTTAGCTATGGCTAGATAATGCTTTGTTTGGGAAGTTGTAAAAGTGGCATCCGTATTAAAAGGAAACACTAGCTCAAAACTTTAAAGTATTCTTAATTTTAAACATAATTTTATAATTATTCTACTGTCTTACTAGCTGCTCAACACATTTTTATGTTACTGTTAAAGAGGTAAAACATTACATTTTTAAAATTCTCATGATCATGTAAATTGTCCCATTCTCTCACTTTTACATATGAATAAACTTCGTATAATTGACTGGTTGACCAAGAACAGCAGCCAGTAATTTTCAGACATAGGATTCAGGCCCAAAATGCCTTGCTCTAAATTCTGTGCTTGTCACAGATCATTATGCTTTTTTATTGTAAAAGCACATTGTTCTAAACAGTAAACATTTGAAAGATCACACACCAGAAGCATTCAAAAAGACTTTTTTTGTTTATTGCTTTTTTTACTGGAGGACTGATACAGTGGCTCTATATTCTATTATTTTCAAAGATTTATTTTGAGCTCTTAAGGATTATTGCTCAGTGGCACCTTATAAACCATCACCATTTCTTTCATAGGGATGGGTTTCAGGTAAGAGACATAGAACGCTACCATCCAAATGCCCAGAATTGCTATCTTATTTGTGGGAACATTATTCAATGACACGTACTCACAACAGAAGCACAAGGTGTACCTGTCACAGTTGGTCCAGAACTGCTCAACCCCTTTAAATAGAAGAATTATCAAGACATGGTCAAAGTGTCAACCTTGTTTAACCCTAATGGAGAGCTATTTTCTCCTTTAATTTAATTTTGAGATTAAGTAGGCGATTTTGTAGTCCATCTAGCACTCTCAAATATTATTGACCTTGAAAAGATGGATGCATTTGGTGGCTAGGATCATGCTGCACACTGGGCATGCACAACACATCTTCAAAATACTTAGTCAGTTGCTCCAATCCTCATAGAACTTTGTCTTCACACAAATATCAAGTTGTTCAAATGAGTGGACATATGGCATGTTATGTGTAAACACAAGGTCTGTTCCACTGGTTCTTACCTTTTGGGGGAATTTTGAATCATATGACCTTCAGGAAATTTGTTTGACCTCTATTTTTTTGACTTACTGATTTGTGTTACAGGTAATAATTAGCAGTTTAAAAATAAGTCTTAGCATGTTTTAGAGCAAATTTTTATTGGGAAGAGGAGAAAAAATGAAGCAGATGTCCTGGAGGCTATAACTTTGGAGTAAAAAGAAAATAGAATGAGTATAACATTTTGTGTCAAGTTTTGATTATCCTTGGTTTGCAAGGAATATTGAACTAAAATAGTTTATAAAGAAAAATTGTTAACTATCCAAGATTGATAGAACAGAATAGAAACAGTGTTGGGGGCAAATCAAATATAAAGAAAAGCTGGCCAAGAAACATAGGTAAAGAGCATAAAACTAAATACATGAAAAGAGTAGTAAGGCCCTGGCTAGCAATGGCTCAGTGGATTGAGTGCCAGCCTGCGAAGCAAAGGGATCCTGCTTAGATTCCCAGTCAGGGCACATGCCTGGGGTGCAGGCCAGGTTACCAGTAGGGGGCATACGAGAGGCAACCACACGTTGATGTTTCTCTCCCTTTCTCCCTCCTTTCCCTCCTTGCTAAAAATAAATAAAGTCTTTTCAGAAAAGGGGGTAGTAAGGAGGTGCACCCTCCTTGGAGCATGTCTATGCCTTTCTCTCTAGCACAGACAAAAAAAATTCTGGGAGTCTTCATGGGACTTGCAATCAAGAGAACAGCGAGTAGCAAAATCCCTGAACCTGTCCCCAAGGCCTGTTTTCTCTGACTTCTCAGTGAGCCAATAGCAGCCCCACTGTGGGTCACTTCTTTCCTACAACATTCCTAGAGAGCCAAAGCTATACACCTAGGCTCTCTCCTGTTGCTTCTTCCATCCTGAGTCCTTCCTTTGTTCACTGTTCCCAGCTTTAATAAATGTACTCTCAAAATCACACACACACACACACACACACACACACACACACACACACAGTAATGAAAATGTGGTGTCCCACAGAACCCTAGGTGAAAAAAGTTTGAAACAAATATGGTAGGTGATTATTCAAGGTTCATTTTTGTTGTTGCTTAGAAGGTAGGTTTTTATAAGAAGGAAGAAGTTTCTTAGAACCACTTTTACCTTTTGACTTTTTAATATACAAAATATTTTATATATATTATAAGCTCATATATATACATACACACATACTCATGAAATTAATTTTTTCCTTTAGGGAACAAGTAAAATACAAAAATATTGCCCTGCCATGTCTGAACTCTTAGCATCTGAAACAGACAAAGTGGATGTCCCACCTTGGGATTTTCTCACAAGGCTCCGCTGATCTGAATAAACTAGCCAATCAGAGTTTGCCTCCACTTCTCTCTGGCCCATTGATTTAAGCCCGGACATATTGATTCTAGATTTTCTAGGTGGTTCACAAACAGCTCAGGTTAAATTAACTTGAGGACAGTGTTTGAAAATGCAGAACTGCTCTCACTTTTTCATGCCTGTTATTAAGCATTGTTTCCAGAAGATCAATCTTTTAATTACATTGAGCCTCTCTACTGGTAGTTCTCAGTAACAAGAAGAATATTGTGCACACACTGGAAAAATAAAGAGGTGGATAAAAAATAAACAAAATTCTTTAGAGCACACTGCCTTTGCAAAAGTGTTATCTCCAAGCTATTGAATAGAGTCTGGTCTTTATCAGTGTATCCAAGGGTGGTCCTACAAGCTTCATCAAAGATTCACATTCATGAGTTCACATTTGATAAGAGGAACTTATAACAGTTGTATGCTAACATTATATGCATGTTATGCAGTGAGAATTGTGTTAAGCATGTTAAATGTTATATGCTATGAGACTGGTTCTGTTATCATTCTTTACCCTAGAAATGAGGAAACCAAGGCAGCATAATATTCATCAGTTTGCCCATGACCTTAAAATAATTGGCAGAGTTCTGTTAAACTTAGTCCTGTCTAACTGCAAAAGTAATGGTATTACCTATTCTTTATGTAACTATTTATTTGACTATCTTAATAGACTCCATATTTTTTATATTTTGTACTGTGTCACTATTTCTGGTAAGTAGAAAAGGGTGGGAATTATTCCTACTACTTTACGGATGAAAAATAAACAGAAGCAAAGAAAAATCTATTGGCTTTTTCAAAACATGTAAGAGAGGGACAGAATTAAATGTATCTCTACCTTCATTATGATTTTATTTACTTTAAGAAATATTATATTAAAGACACTACAAGTTCTTTGCAAATCTACCCATTACAAGGTGGAATCTAATTTCCCTCCTCTTAGATCTGGGCTGACTTTGGTGACTTACTTGACCAGCTTCTGCCCAGCCAAGGTTCAGTTACACTGGGGAAAACCAGATGCTTTGTGTAAGGTACTCAGAGACCATCATTTTATGAGCCAGCTGTATGGAGAGGCCACAAGGACAAGAAAAAAGGCCTAACTAAATCTACCTATTCTCACCAACTCATCCCAGACACCAGACAAATAAACAAAGGCCATTTGGGACCTGCTGGCCCAAGCAGCTGCAATGGGGAGAAAAGCAGAGGACCCAACCAATAACCAGGAGCAAATCCCTGGAGATATTTATCTCAGGAGAGCAAACCCAGATGTTCCAGCCATTGGAGCTATTCTGCACAGGCCCTAGTCAGCACCAGGGAGAGCTCACAGCTCCTTCAAGGAATGCTAGAATGTAAGGCTGTGCTGTTATCTCTCAAATTTAGTTTATCTGCCCCAGAGTCGAGGTGTTTTATTATGGGATTTAAAGGTTTAGCTCTTGAGCTATGATACTAGCCACAGATTTCCAGGGAGCATTATCCTGAGACACTCAAGGACATGTCCCCAAGCAGATTTGAAAATCAATTACAGGCTTCCATTTCCCTGTGAAGTTACATAAAGGGCACTGATTCCAAGGGAATTTTAACTTCTCATCAGACACTTTTTCTTTTATGATTCAGGCTCGTCTGAATGTGGAGATCTTAAAAAATGTGAGAATCAAGTGACATGATGGAATTACATGTATTTGGAGAAGAGACATATGAATCCGTGAACATGAATAATCTGATGATGATGATGGAAGGTACATATTGCACACTGCCATATCTACCAGGGAGCTTTAGTAGTTTAAGTATTAACAGTATATTTTGTGGTGAATTTTCTCTAGCATTACCTGACCCTACTCCCTTTAAATCATATTGCTATTTTTCAGGCATTACTTAGGCTATTCAGACATTATGGTGGGGTGGGGGGAGCACATCGATCCAAGAAAGTCTGGAAGGTACCATTTTCTTAACAACAACAAAAAAATGTGAGCAGAAATTCTAGGCAGGCTTGATTTCATATTTCTAAGCATCTGCCATTTATCCATAACCTTATGAGATCACCCACAGGGTAATATCCAGTAACAGGAGCTAGGGAATATATCTACCTCTCATCCATTAAATTCCTAACCTTTGAAACGTTTAGGGCCTATATATATTTTTCTCAGATTGGATAAAGGGCTAAAGAATAGCTTCATGTTATACAAAAGGAAAGAAAAAGTTGTGAAACCTTTTCACCTTTGTTATCTCTTTATGCTGATTCTGGCCCCACTGAAATACAAGCTGGGATGAAATAGCGAGTTATAAAAGGAACTCATGTCACTGGAAGCAGAAAAACAGACAATGCAGAATTTTTAAAGACATTCCTTTGGAGACCCTGACCTATATGGAGTTAAATTCTAGCTTCTTTTTTCTTTCTGAGTATTTTGGGTTCAACTTTGAGTATATTTCTGTTGCTTGATTGTAACCCTCTCCAAATACCTACTAGTCATTTATCAAAAAAACCCACCTGGCTTTATCTGAAGTGAGAGCAATACCTGCAGTGTTTTGGAATACTGATTCTACATTAGGCCCCTGAAAAGTTGCTGATACGTACAGACAAACGTGCCCCAAAACATTTTAGACTGGCTAACTTCTCAAAGTTTCATGATATACCATGTCAGTTCACACTAGTGTTTGTTCCTAAAAATTCACAGATGTGCTGAGCATTGTGAGTGGGAAATATGTAGCCAGGTAGAGTGAGAAAAGAAAATGTGATTTCTGGGTAAATAGTAGCTTCTATCTAAATCATTTTAATCAAAAGATTAAACTTCACCAGTATCACCAAAACACCACAGAGCTAAATGAACATTTTCTTTCTTTAGCCCACGAATCAAAAAATAAAGTTTAAGAATACTATGGCTAAATAGGACCTTAAGAAATGTGGAAATGAACTGGTTCTTTAAATGTAGTTTATTTGTTCATGTGGAAGGGTGTCCATGAGCACAAGCTGGTCTAAGTAAGATACAAGTCACTCTTTACGTTCATGTGAGACGTTTTGTCAAATTCAGATTTATATGCACAGTCAGGGACTCAGAAATAAACATATAGTATAGCCACAGTTACTGATTTAGGCAGACAGCAGTATTTTTACTTTTTATTTGATGGGTGATAAAAATACTAACAGGTGGAATAACTGGTCATTGGGATCCGATTTGAAAACAACTGAATTATCTCTGGGCCATATTATAATTAAATTTTCTGGCTGAGTTAAAAGCTGGTCTATTTCCCTTATCCTGAAGACAATGACCAACATCTCTAACATGCCCCGGAAGTCCTTGTAAGACCTGAGACGTGTCCGTACCTGCACCCTCCATTCATATCCCTCTGCCTTTCTCTCCCATGCCTGCACCTTCTCAGCCTTCTTTTTCATCCTTATAATGGTCCTTTCATTATAGTCAGTTAAACCACACTGTTTGGTCCTCAGACAAGTTAAGTTTATCACATTAAATTTCACTATTTCAATATAATACTTTATCGATTCTTTGCCTCTTTCATTTTCTGCCCCTTTCTACCCTGCCATTTATATTAAAATATAGGCGTAAGATACAGAAACATAAATCGTAGTATTCTAGATTACATGACATCAACATTGTTATGTGGCAAACTCTTCAGGGTAGGATGGTATTGATACTGTATTTTATGGACATAGTACACTCTAGGAGGGATCTATCCAAGAATTACAAAGACTGAACTTGGAAACTGTGGCAATATCTTTTCTCTACAGTTCAAGCCAGAGAATGATGTCTTTCAAGTTGCATAAAGTCTTTTCTTCAAGGTGAGGCAAACCACTAGTACAGATTGTACACAATATAATAATCACCAGTATTTAGATTGTATACAATATAATAATCACCAGTATTTAGTCTATAATTAATGAGTTAGCTGATCATAAAGTAGAGATAGAACACTGTGATATACATACTATTTCTGATATGGGATCCCCTGCTGCTATCAAAGATAATTTGAAGTCATACGGTAATGAGTATTTACAGTTAGAATGCTTCGGAACCTATGAGAAATGACTGAAATTTCAATAATGAGGTGATATAAAATTTATTTTGTTAATAAGTAAAAATATAAGTTGACTAAAAAGAAAAAGCAAATAATGGAGCAAATTGCAATGAAATGGAAAAAAGTATAAAAACGGGGTTGACATAACAGAAATATTAGTATTTTCACTTTTGTCTTAGTTCCAGATACATAGAAGTGGGCTTTTGAAGGTCATGGCCAGTCACTGCCCAGCCAACTTCAATTTCCAATGTCAGTCAAAGCTGAGCTATTTCATTTTAAGTTTCTTGGTAACTAGACATCTAAAATTATTTTATATTGGACATCATGTTTATCTTTGAATCCAGATTGAAATTTTTATCTTTGAATGTAGTTGAATTTGTTCCCTTCTTCCAAGTGAGAAATCAAACAAGAAGTGGGTGGATCAGTCAATCTGTGGGAGCAGAAGGGTCTCTTACATACAATTTTTGTAAGTGGAGCAAAGGGGTGTTTGTGTGTGTTTTGTAGAGGTAGCTGATATTTACTGAGATTTTGGTCCAACAGGAGCCAAGGTAAGGAGGTAGGAAAGAAAATGAATAGGAAATATGTAGGCAGTGGCTGTAGGTATGCAGTAGAAACTAAGAACAGGCTGGAGAATCAGCTTGGTCAAGACTGAGTACCAGTGATTATTTGGACTTAGACTGCACACCAAGATTCTGTGCTTGAGGCAGCTTTTTAATGTTACAGAATACTCTAGTAGAGGGGCTATATTTACTTAAAATGGGTGGGTTTGGTGGAAACGAATGAAATCTAAAGAAATGACAGCCCTATGGACCCTGTCCACAGGACATCCATGCCCTAACCTCTCTATCGTGGTAGTTGGCTCTTGATGTCTGCCCTTTCTATAGACTCTTCTGTATGAACTTAGCACTCACATCCTTCAGTCTCAATGTCCTCAAATCATATTTTTTTATTCTTAGACATTCATAAGGCCAAACACTACATGCATTCTTTCAGCTCACTCCATATCTTCCTTCTATCTCTATCAATGGCCATTGTTTCTAAGAAAGTGCCAGAGTTATTAAATAGTTACAATAAGCAATACTGTGTGGTATTAGCTAAAGATTAGATATATAGATTAATATAACAGGATAACCCAGAAATAGATCTATGTAAATATACACAACTGGTTTTTCATGAAAAATGCACATGCAATTCAATGGAGAAAAGATACCATTTTTAACAAATGGTGCTGGAGCAATTGGACACCTATAATAAAAAAGTAAATAAACCTTGACCTGAATCTCACACATTATGCCCAAATTAACTCAGAATGATTCAAGGACCTACATGTAAAACATAAAACCACAAAATTATCATAAAAATGCAAAATAAAATCTTCGTGATCTAGGAGATTAATGCAAATTAAAGCCATGATATGTCACTATATGTCTATCAAAATTGCAAAAATAAAAAAATTAACAACGCCAAATGCTGATGAGGATGCAGAGAAACTATGTCAGTCATACATTGTTGGTAGGAAAGATTGGTATTTTCTTTATTTTGTTAAATTATATTTTATTCATTACACCATTAGTTATCCCTATCCCCCCCTCTTGCCACCCTTCACTCAGCTCCCCCCATGCCCACAGGCAATCCACACATCATTGTTCATGTCCACGGGTCATGCTTATAAGATCTTTGGCTACTCCATCTCCCATATGGTACTTTACATCCCTGTGACTCTTCTGTAACTACCTATTTGTATTCTTAATCCCTTCACCTCTTCACTCATTCCCCACACCACCCTCACATCTGGCACCCATCAAAATACTCTGTGTCCATGATTCTGCCCTGTTCTTCTTGTTTGCATTGTTTTTTAGATTCAGTTACTTATAGATATATATTTATTGCCACTTTATTGTTCATAGTTGTGATCTCATTTTTTTAACTGAGTCCCTTTAAAATTTCAGATAATAATGGTTTGGTGATGATGAAGTATTTTAGTTTTTTCTTGTCTGGGAAGCTGTTTATCTGCCCTTTGATTCTAAATGATAGCTTTGATGGATAGGGCAATCTTGGCTGTAGGCCCCTGCTTTTCATGACTCCGAATATTTTTTGCCAATCCCTTGTAGCCTGCAAAGTATCTTTTGAGAGGAAGAAACAGCCTTATGGGAACTCCCCTGTAGGTGACAAACTGCTTTTGTCTTACAGCTTTTAAGATTCTCTCTTTATCTTTAGCCTTGGGCATTTTAGTTATGATGTGTCCTAGAGTGGGCTTCCTTGCATCCATCTTGTCTAAGGCTCTTTGTGGTTCCTGGACGTGCATGTCTATTTCCTTCATCAAATTAGGAAGTTTTCTTTTATTATTTTTTCAAATAGTCTTCCAATTTCTTGCTGTTTCTCTTCTCCTTCTGGCACCCCTATGATACAGATATTAGACAGCTTGAAGGTGTCCCAGAGGCTGCTTAAACTATCCTTGTATCCTTTGGATTCTTTTTTTTCTTGTTCTGATTGGTTGGGTTTTTTTGTTTGTTTTCTTATGTTCCAAATCATTGATTTGATTCTTAACTTCATCTTCCCTTCTGTTGTTTCCCTGTTAACTGTTCTTTTTTCATTAGTATATCCTTTGTTTCTGACTGGATCTTTTTTCTGCATCTGATAGATTGCTTATTTCCATTTTGTTTAGCTCCTTTTCTGGAGTTTTTCTCTGTCCTTTCATCTGGGCCTTGTTTCTTTGATGGCTCATTTTATTAGGCTCCCTGTTTGTTTCTATGTATTAGGTAGAGCCTCTATGACTCCATGTCTTGGTATCATGGCCTAGTGTAGTAATTGCTTAAGGTGACTTACTAGCAATGCTATTTATGAGGACAGTACCTATTTGAAGCATATAGAGGTGGTAGAATCAATAGTACTTCCTGAATGTTTGGATAAATGAGTAAAGGAAAATAAGGTATCAAGGATGAAGTCTAGGTTTGGAGGTTGGGTAATTGGTGAAGAATGTTGATTTTAATCACCAAAATAATTCATTCAAAAGTAGGAGATGAGGAGAAGCAGCTAAGTATAATGATATATTTATATATATAAAACATATTTTTATATATAATTATATGTGTATGATTATATATATGTGTGTATATATATATAAAATTGCCAGAAAGAGTATGGAAAAAACAGTGCTATAGTCTCTACTATTTCAGGAAGGAAGATGGTAGATAACATTTATCACAAACTTTTTGTAACTGCTTCTAATATTTACTCAGCTTTGTTTGTTTTCATTACAAGCAATATTACCTAAACCATAGATGTTTGCAATGGGTGTTAAAACTTTGTGTCTTGTTGTTTCCAAGATCTGATTTTACTTGGCATTGACTAATGAGGACTGTTAATTATATTGTTCAGGGAAGAATCAGGTGTTGATGTTGAGTAATCCTCTTCATTTTACCTATTTTTTAACATGCATTTATATGTTATGCTTTCATTGGGCACACATGGCATTCATTTGGCAGACTGGAAATCTATGTGTCTACTACATTCCCAACACACTCTGGACAACCACAGGGCTCTCTCACACATCCACCCTTCCCAGCTCATCTTCTATGCACATCTGTTGCTACAGGGGAGGAGTTCCATCTTGCATCATCGGATCTCCGTTAAGTGCCCTCAGTCCCATGCAACAGAATATCTACTGCCTAAATATCCCAGTTCATTTCATTCGTGTGCAGTGAGAGAAGGAACGAGCATCTGGAAATTGCAGCTTTCTCTGAAAGGCATAATTTTCCATTAATTTCAGATAAGGGCTTACTGACTCTCAACTAAAATACACTGCTGAGTTCTTTCAACCTAAAGAAAAATAAGGGTAAGACCTTAAATTTGGGGAGCTGATAGAGATTATTTGGATAACTACACATTCTTGGGTCAAAGTCATACATATTCTGACCTAATTCTTTTATAATATAAAATCACCTCATTTGTAACGGAGAGAGCTCAACATTGCTGCTTGTATTTTGTATTGTATTTTCTCCCTCTACTGGCCAAATGCTACATCAACATAGAAATAAACCAAAAAGAACAGTCTCTTTTGCAAAGTGTAACTAGGCTCTAGAAGTGGAAATGTATATTGAGAGGAAGAGTCATAGAGTATCTTGTATGTTTGCCTCACCTTCAGTGCCCTGAAGCACGCTCTACAGTCTCCCCTGAAAAATAGAACAAAACAAAAATATTCTGCCCTTAGGAAAGATTTACATTAGTAATGTCTACCTTGGTGTTTTGAGCCACAGACTCCCTGGAAGAGTGCATTCAATTTCACAAATGTTTTTTGGGTGTACATATGTCAGGTCCTCAGTTAGTTGCCGGGTATATAAAAATGATTACTGTCCTTCCCTATTCCTCAGGAACTCATAGTCTAGCAGGAAGACAGATCCATAAACAGTTAAAATTCAGCATAAGTGCAGCAAGAAAGAATCACATAAAACATCAGGAAATTACAGATGATGAAGAATTTGTCACAGAAAAAAACATCCAAACAAACAACATACAATTGTGATATGGCTTAAGGATTCTGCCATACGTACTGCACTAAGGAGGGTCTTCTGGGATTCATGAAACAGCATGGGCCAAGGTATGGACATGAGAAGCTTCGTTTTGAGGTGATGGCTAGGTGTGTGGCTTAGAGTCGGAGTTTGTGAGTCAAATGGCTGGAGCACAAGCCAGAAAATGATGTTTGCACCAGAGATTTATGGGCCTAGATAGATATTTAAGGAGCTCAGACCATGTGTCATAGCAAATAAGCAAACACAATTAATTTTAACCAAACACTTAACAGGATTATTTTACACATTTGCATCAGTGGCTTGATTTTGTTCACAGTGAAGGAAAGTACAGCACAGGTAAGAAGAGGGGGCAGAGTCTGCACAACGGAGCCTGTTTCTTAAGCCACTACAAACGAGAGCAGGTAAGAAACTGGGATCAAAAGGTAGTAGCTCCTTCTTTCTCTCTGCTGCATAGAATTCCATTGTGTATATGTATCACAATTTTTTTAATCCATTCATTTACTACTACCTTTTGCAACAACATGGATGGAACTGGAAAGCATTATGCTGAGTGAAATAGGCCAGGCATTGAAGGACAAATACCATATGATCTCACCTTTGACAGGAAGCTAAAGAATAAAACAAACAAGCAAACAGAATAAAAACAAAGACACTGAAATAGAGAACAAGTGGGCAGCGACCAGAGGGGAGAGGGAAGGGAACTTAAGGGGAAAAAGGGGGAGGGATTTTGAGGAACAAGTATGAAAGACACAGAGATGAGGACTGGGGGGGGTGGAAATGGGAGGGAGGGGGGAGACCGGGCGGGGGGGTGCGGTGGGATGGGAGAAATAGATTAAAAAAAATGTACTTGAAAAGTAACTAAATAAAATTTAATATTAAAAAAAAAAGAAACTGGGATCAGTAGGATTCAAGGCTGAGACTCGGGTCTTGGCTGGTTGTTTTTTCTCTCTTTATTTACATTCACTTTTTGATGACTTCAGGAAATACATTCATGTAAATTTGACAGCAGAAGTGAGAAAGATGGAAGGCATAATATCTCACAGTGATTCCATAAATGCCTAATATGCAAGTAAATATTTTTTAAAAAATGAAAGTACCTCATTTCTAATTTTCTGAAGGGCAGTTTCATATTGGTTGATGCATAGGTAACATGATGTGCTTTGGACTGTGTGATCTCAATTTGCTTCAGAAGTTGCCCTTTTTTGTTGTACTGCATTAAAAATAAATTTGTAACATGCAGATGGAAATGAAGGCAAGATATCTAAGCTGCTGTTAAATTAATTTTCTAACTCTGAACATGGACTCAATGTTACTGACAGTCCTGGTGAGGTTTTTTTCTGCTTTTTGTTATTTTTGGCTTTTTTTCCTTTTTTTCTCCCTTGAAGCAGCAAGACCATGCCGCATTTTCAAAAAGTGAAGCTACTGTGTTATCGGCTCCTCTCCTCTCCTTGTTCCCTTCCTCCTTCCTTTTTTCCCTCCCTCCCCTCTTTCCTCCTTTCTTCTATAGCTAATTGGCTATGCTTCCATTCTTAAATTAGTATTTTTTTACATCTACTATTATTTTGTGTTAGTTTCAGGTGTCCAACATAGTGGTACGATAATAATACACTTTACAAAGTGATCCCCCTGTTATTTTCTACATGGTAGTTACAATATTATTGACTATATTCCCTAGGTTGTACTTAAATCCCCGTGACTAGTTTTAATTGCCAATCTGTACTTCTCAATACCTTCATCTTCTTCACCCAGTCTCCCAAATCCCTTCCTCTCTGGAAACCACCAGCCTTTTCTTGGTATCTAAGAGTCTGTTTCTGTTTTGTTTGTTCATCTATACTGTTCTTCAGGTTCCATATACAAGTGAAATGATAAGGCATTTGTCTTTCTCTAACTGACTTATTTCACTTAGCATAATAACCTCTAGGTCCGTCCATGCTGTTGCAAATGGTAAGATTTCATTCTTTTTTAGTATTTTTCAGAGAATCAAGAAGCCTGGGAAGAAACATCTTCTAAATATTCCTTCAGAAAATATTTGATGTATAAGTTGATACACTGGAGGGAAAGGTTTACCTGTTTTCCAAGAACTAGTGTCTGTCTTTAAAAAGTCACATGACTTTCCTCAGTCTCAATGATCTCACTCATGAAGTGAAAGGTTTGTGTTAGATGATCACTGCTGTCTCCATCAATTCTAAAATTCTGTCTTTTTGACACCGAAACAGAACTTACTCATTTGTCGCTAAGAGATTACCTCTCACTGTGTCCCCAGGTCCTGAACTAGGAAACCAGTGCTGCAGGTCTCCAGCAGACAACGTCAGGGTGAGTGAACCTGTGCTGAACATCCCTGAAACCCAGGTTGGAGTTCAAACAGAGGCAGCAAAATGTAAGTCCAAATACAAGAAGACATCTGTTAAAGAAACTAGCTCTTGTACTGCTGCCTTAATCAAAATATAGCTTCACAATGACAAGACTTTAAAAGGAGTGAATTTATACTTATTATGATGCCTGAAATTGGGCATTAAAATGTTAAAAGTAGATGAACTTAATTACCATTGAACATGTCTGGATGTTTCAGGGGGAGGGAAGTGGCAATGTTTTGATGAGTAAAAAGTTGAAAATAATTGATATAGTAGTACATCTTTGTTTTACTAAATTTAGTAAAGTTTCAATTCTAGTGGTCAATATTCATGTAATTGACAATGGAAAAAAATCAACATTAGGCCTATGCTTGTTACTTCTAACCTATGCACCTAAAAATTTAAGAGTAACATGGTTTACTTAATATTGAAAAATGGTTCCCGGACTCCCTTGGAACAGTTAGAAATATCACTCTAGTATATGACTATTCAGAACCACCAACAGCAATACCCAATGAAGAAGAAAGAAAATGAACATTTGGTACTACTAGGAAATAACATTTTCTTAAGCAATAATTTACTACATTTATGTAATCTGAGAGGATGTATTATTTAACAGGTTACTTAAGTTGATTTTTTTCTCTTAACCTAAGCACTTTAAGTCTCCAGTGTAGACAGCAGTACAACCCAGAAACTTCTATGCCATTTGGAGCTGTGGCCTTTCTTTCCCCCTGAATGGCGTTGGTCATAAAAGGAATGTTTAGGATTGTAGATTGGGCTCTGCCACACCTGAGTAGTCAGTCTCAAGGGAGAGATACACTCGTGTGTCCTTGACACGTTTTTGTGAATGTGTATTTATAATATGTGAGCCCTCAAAATCATGAGGCCTTGCCAGATCTAAGGGTGGGACCACCTGCTAGTACATGGGAGTCTCGTCTGATACATATTTCCATTCCACACTGTTATCAGTCACATTGTCCTCAGTCTTCCAGGATTGATACCTATTTTTAATGTGTAAAAGTTTGAAATTACTTCCTGAGTTGACTACCGTGGCATGGTCCCCTAGCTTGTGTACTTAACTGAGTCTGGTAAACAAATAGGGACAGGGAGATTATGCAAAGTTCATAATGCCACAGGATAAGTGAGTCTTATTAACATGATAGAAGTATTTTTACTTATCATAAACTATTAAAGTACAAATTCGAAGGATACTTGTATGAGTTAGAATACCTTTTAAATAATTGTGCTTTGTAAATGTGCTATTTTATAGCAATGAGTCTGCCCTGAGTTGAAGGAAGTCAGAGAAGATATATGAAAAGGTGCATCTTTCAAGTTAAATGATAGAAGGCTACTTAAAAAATAATTAAAAGGTTAGGGGAAACCAGCATTGAGAAGATATAAGAGAAATTAATACCCCTGATCTGACTAGCCAGTCGGAGGAGAAAAACTTCCAAAATTAAGTAGGGCACTATATTTTGGGTAAAATAGAACTTTAGTGAATGTGTCTGTCATGCATATTAGGCAGAGGAAGTATATTGTGCTTATCATGGCAGACGGCCATATTTAGGAGTTAGTTTCTTCCATGTTTTATAGGTGAGGTCTGAGGCAGTGACGGGCAGTGCTGAGATTAGTAAAAAAGAAAACATAAGAAATTAGAACTGAAAGGGACTTGAAGAAGATGTACAATGTAGTTGCTTCCATTTACCCATTAGGCAGTTATACTTTAGTGGGTTTGAATTAATTAAAGTTTATATGATAGAGATGTGTTATTTTTATAAATTTTGTTCTAATGGGTAATTCTGAGTTGAAAAACTAGTTATATCACTATGCTTCTATATTAATAAATGGTTTTATTTTTATAAACAAAATGTCTGAACTTCAACTTTGCATTATCTTGAAATTGAATGAATTGTTTGAAGGATGTCCCATCTCTCACTCTTTATTTTACAGCAAGAGATATGTGTTTTTATAGCAGCAGTAAAATCTCAGAGTACAGAGATCCTCTGGAGTGTATATACACACACACACGTATCTCACCAGACTTCAGTGAAGGAAGGTTGGCATAGGCAAAAGTCATTACTTTTTCCCTTGTCTGGGGTGAAGCAGGAACTCACTATGGCCTTATTTTCAGGGTAAATTCATTATCAACTTGAAGTGTTTATCTCTGGCTAAATGGAAAAACAAACAAATACCACTTGAGTATTTACTTCCAAGCTCACTGATGCCCTCATTTTCAGTCTCTTTGTGGCGTCGCCATTTGCCCACTTACCCAGCTTGCTCAGAAACTCTACAGTTATTCCAGTACGCCCCTTTTCCTCACACTCCACAACCAAGCAGTTCTTATAATTGTCAAAAGCTCCCACTAGTTTCCCTGCTCGTGTCTTAATTTGGGTTCAGTCATTCATTCATGAACGTTTACTGAGTACCTACTCTGTGGCAAGCATTACATTAGGTACTGGGCATGCAAGATGCATGCATCATAGTCCCTGCACTTGACAGTCCAAAACTCCCCAGATCACTTATTTAAAAGAAAATGTAAAAAGAGTATAGATGGATTTTGGGAACTGCCCTGCCTGGTTTCAGAAGCTGTAACCCTCTATGGCTAAGGCCGAGTGAGAGAATTTGGTACCATAAGTCACTAAGGAGACAAAGCTTACCTCCCTGGCAGGAGCACCACTTCTGCCCCCTTTTACTTCACCCCGCTTGTCCTTCAGCAGATGACCATTTAGCCAATGATGGATAAGATTCCTCAAAGGAGGGACAACCTAAGACAGGTATGGTCATGAGGGGGGCCCTCAGGGAAGGACTTGGGGGGCTACAGAAAAAGGGGGTGATGAACCCTCACCTCTAGGCTTTGACATATCCTGAGTCCTCATTCTGTCTGCAAGAAGTCCCCTAATCTCTTGGCTGCCTTACTTCCCCTGACTGATTTATTTGACAAAAATTCTTTGCTAAGAATGCCCTCAGTTTTCTGATAAGGGTCCAAGCATGAAATGAATTTGTTTCTCAAAGTTTTATAGCCCTTTAGCTAACAGACCCTGACTCTAAATAAACCCTCATAATTCTTTGTATGTTATCTATTGTTTGATCTTTACTGCCAACCAATGATTGATAAGCTTTAAGTATATTCCTGTACAAATTGAAGCTAATAAAAGCCCACTGAGGAAAAGGCTCCTGGCCCTTCTCCTTTGAGATATTGGTCACCTTTCCTCCCCAAGTAGATCATATCTTGGTGGACTTATTCTCATCCACGGTACATCGAGTTGGGGAGGGCCTATGGGTGGAGCCCCTGACAGATAAAGAGAAGAAAAGGAGTAAAGCTTGTATTAGTGAGATGGCTGTTGATTTCCCAAATGCTTATTAAGATAATATCCTAATCACTTTCATTATTTCTATAGAGTATCTTCCCTGAAGACATTCTTCAGACTACTACTGGAGTGCCTATCTAAGATGCAAATCTCTACATGGCAATCTCTTAGAATTCTTCAATGGACCCCTATCATCTAAGCAGAGTGCCCAACCTTTTGGCATCTCTGGGCTACACTAGAAGAAGAATTGTCATGGGCCACACATTAAATACACAAACAGTAGTGAAAACACAAAAAATCTCGTAATGTTTTAAGTAAATTTATGATTTTGTGTTGGGCCACATTCATAGTCATTCTGGGCTACATGCAGCCTACAGGCCACAGGGTTGAACAACCCGGAAGAATAAAGGACAATTTACTAAGCAAAATGACATAAAGCTCTCCAGGGTCTTGTCAAGGCTTCCTCTCTGTCCTTAACAACTGTCACCTCTCCTCCACACCTTTAATTCTTACAACATCTGTTCTAATAATAACCACTGCTGTGGTTTCTCACATTTACCACACCTCCACATCTTTTGTTCATTCCTTTTTTTGCTTCCTACAGATCTTTTATGACCTACTTTATCTTCTCTGAACTCTCCTTCTGTCCCTCCCCACATGCTGGAAGGGGTGAACACCCTCTGTTCTGCGTTTACTCAAATACTTGTTATATTCAGGGCAATTAACTACTTTTTGATGTGCTTCACTCACACACTGGGCTCGTATCTGATTCCCTCTTTAAAACATTTCCAGGATTTCAAACCATACCTGGAACATAACAGATGCTTTATGTAAGTATGTTGCAATAATATTACACAAATGAATAAAGAAATTTTATAACAATATTAAATGTCTTCTATATTATATTTACTTCTGAATAAAAAGGGCAATTGTGTACATGAAATATTTTTGTCAAAAAGCTATATATTTTGTCTAACATTATTTGTTATTTTTTTAGTTTAGCCATAATATTACTACCAAACATTTTATGTTGCTTATTAACTGTTGACAAGAATGTCAATGTAATGAGCTCAAATCAAAATATAATAATAAATTTAGCATGCAGTAAAGATATAAGGACATTAATGCAGGCCTATTCTGAGTGATGTCAGAGAAAAATCTGAAATAGTATTATAGACGATGTAATAATGCCAGACAAGGCATCCTCTGTGAAGGAAGAAAACCCAAATCAATGTGAACCTGCCCAGAAGGAAAAAACTAGGACTGACTGCCACCTTTGGAGTCTTCATAAGTAACGAGAGGAGGACATGCATGGACTCGTCCCTCCAACCTACGTAATTTTACTTTCTGACAAAAGTAAAAGTCCTAGACTCTGAGTCCTAGACTCAAAACAAACAAGCTTCCACACTATAACAGAGGTATTATAGACAGATTTTGGAGACAGTATCAGTCAGTTGTCAACCAAGTGATAGAAGCCATACCACTGATTTTTCTTAAAAAGTTTTAAGATGAAAAATATAATACAAAAGTGAATTAACTAGGCTCAGTACTAAGGAACTACAGATTGGAAACAAAATGAAACAAAAAACCTCCAAGTTATCAGGAAAGATCTACCACCACTACAGAAAAAGGGAAGAACTTGGAATAATACAAGACTTAGAAATTCAGGGCGGGTCCCTAGGACTGAGGCCCAGACCTCGTGGCATTCGCCTGCTGCTATAGAAGAACTGTTGCTACTGGGATAAGAGGTATTACTGGAGTGACAGTGAGGAGAACAACAAGCTTACAGGAGTAGACAGAAGGGATTAAGTTCTTTTCCCTCCAGCCTTATAGGCTCCTTCTATCACCCCCTACTGGCTGAACCTACCAATTAAAAGCCAGGTGTCAAAGTGTTTCTGTTTTTTGTTTTTTTTAAACGGCCAGCATAAGGAAGCATATAGAACTCGGCTTTGGAGCTGGAGGGTAATAGCCTAACTAGCATGAATACCTTGACAACTGGTGAGAGAAGAAATGGGGTATGGAATGCAAACACGTTAACATGCCTTAGAGCCTTTGGCATGGAGAGGTAGAGCATGCTCACCCACAGCCAGCTCTGTCCCTGCTCTCTGCAGCCCGGCCTGGATCAGATCATTAGACCCAGACTCTCGCTACTCTCTACTGACAGCCAGCTCTCAGAAACATGCTGGCCTAACGAAAACCAAGCACTTGTTATGGTTCTTGGACAAAGAAATAATCCTGGCCATGCAGTGGTGCCAGAGAAGTGACTTTAAGAGCGAAGTCAGTCTCAAGTTATTAATTTAGTGTTCAATTCCTGAATTAACAACAACAGCAGAAGGGAAATGCTAAAAATAAGTGAATCATTACAAAACTTGTCCCTGTCCTGAAAAAATATTAATACCAGCAATAACTGACAGCATCTCTTAGGGGTAAGAAAGAAGCGAATGCATACACTGAAGTCCCCAGGAAAGACTTAAAACCCTACGTTAACAGAACTGGTTAATGGATGGATAACTCAGAAACAGGAGAGAAAGAAAGGCATTTAAACTCCATCTTGACAGAACCACTTCTACAAAATCACCATTCTTTTCCACCGTTGTGTATTTCTCATTATTTGAAGGTAAAGAGTCACCCAGCTAAGAATCAAATCAATACCTGCCTTACAAGAAAAAGTAACCTTGAGTATGGCTAATGCTTCTACAAGCTTCCTTTAAGCTAGTTAAAACTGCCAGCTAGTCGGGAAAATTAATACAAGCTTACTGTCATGGAGACATGAAGAAAGAAAAACAAACCTAAAGAAATCAGACAAACGATATCACACCAGTGCTCAGAAACCTGCAGTTAACATCACTGAAAGGGTTTCACTATCTGACCACACCCTGCCTTTCCGGTTTCATTTTATCCTGTGCTTCCAAGGACCCCTGTAACCAGCACACTGGGTTCCTCAGCTTTGTTAAGACTGACATGCAGAGTGTTCTTGCTATTCCCTGTGACAAGAAGGTCTTCCTATCCCCCCTCCCTCCTGTCTAGGAAAATCCTTTTGAACTTATATCAATACCCATTGAATCTACTCTTTTTAAAAAAATTTTATTTAATTATTTTTCAAGTACAGTTTTCTATTTCTCCCATCCCAGCCCACCCCGTCCCGTGCTCCCCACCTCCCTCCCATTTCCACCCACCTTAGTTATTGTCCCTGTGTCCTTTATACTTGTTTCTCAAAATCCTTCTCCCCTTAAATTCCCTCCCCTCTCCCTTCTGGTTGCTGTCTCCTTGTTCTCTATTTCAGTATCTTTGTTTTTATTCTGCTTGCTTGTTTGTTTTGTTGTTTAGCTTCCCGTTAAAGGTGAGATCATATGGTATTTGTCTTTCAACACCTGGCCTATTTCACTCAGCATAATGCTTTCCAGTTCCATCCATGTTGTTGCAAAGGGTAGTAGCTCCTTCTTTCTCTCTGCTGCATAGAATTCCACTGAGTATATGTACCACAATTTTTTGATCCATTCGTTTACTGATGGGCACCTAGGTTGCTTCCAACTCTTGGCTATTGTAAATTGTGCTGCTATGAACATTGTGGTACATAGGTTCTTTAAGATTGGTGTTTTAGGGTTTTTAGGATATAATCCTAGCAGTGGAATTGCTGGGTCAAAAGGCAGGTCAATTTTTATTTTTCTGAGAAAATTCCATACTGTTTTCCATAATAGTTGTACCAGTCTGCAATCCCACCAACAGTGAACTAGGGTCCCGTTTTCTCCACAACCTCTCCGACATACTCCTTTATAAAGTTTGACTTTTGCTTTTTTCCCATTTTTTCCTCTTGATCTTTAATAAGATCCATGCAGCATTTGTATCTCTATAATTAGATTTATTATCTTTCTCAAATCTAAGATGTCATTGAATGTAATGTGCCCTGTAACTTTATACACCACTAAGAAAGAGAAACAGTTCTCATTTAATCCTGGTGCCATCAGTTTCACGACGCACCCAACTTGAGGTGATAGAGTATGAATAAAAGGTAGATTTCAGAGTTAATGAAATATGATGGTTGCGGATAGGACCGCCTTCCTTGCTAAATGGCTGAACTGTGAGCTTCGGGACAGCAGAACACATTCAATATTGTGCCCACCCCTAATGTTGAGTGCACTGTTTGCTACACAGCAGATTCTTCAGTAAGTGTCTGTTAAAATGTGCCCCCAAAATTAAGATGCAAACTTACACTGCATCATTAGCAACACTCTCCTTGGCTGGACTTTGTTCTATGACACAACTGATAATGTGTAGGGTAAAGATAAGGGATATACAATCACAAGATGCAAAATTTCTTCTCCCAAAACTTAATGACACTCACCTAGGGCTCCTTGTATTAGCAGGATGACTACACATTTATATATGTAGTTTGACTTTAATAGACATGGGAAGGTCTGGGTTCCTAAAATCAGCCATTTGTTGCCTGAAAATCCCACTTTTAGGCAATCCTTCCATTGTCACAAAATGTACAATTTCCTGAGGGGAAATCTCATTAAGTTTTATCAGACAGCATCGTTATCTGAATTAGTTCCTAGGCCCCTCTTCAACCACAACAAATAATAACCAATTCAAAATTAGTCCTGATAAAATAGAGTCCTTCAAGTTATTTTTTGCACCACTCAAGAAAAGGTAGATTTGGGAAGGAGGTTTCAGAGCTAAGGACTACAGGGACTCAGAGGATTGGCTGAGATGTGCAAGTGGAGGCTCGCTGGTGAGCAGCAAAGCAATCACCTTGCTAGGAACCTGTGCTTGGCTCGAACACTACCTTTCTAGGAAAAACAATGATTTTTATTCTATTCTGTAGTCCTTTCCTTTGTTTCTGTGACTTGCTTTCATTCTGCATCCCTACCCCTGATGGCACCTATTTGCCTTTTGTTAGTGCATATCGCTCCGCGGAGTTCATTGGTGCCTTTTCAGCACCTCTCTCCTCTGCTTTCTCGTCGCTATTCCTCGAGCTTCTTTATGCTTTCTTTCCCTTGTATTAGTTTCCTAGAGCAAGAATGCTACTTGGAAACAAAGTGTATATCAACCCCATAATGCACACATCCCTAAAAATGTCGTCTTTTTCTCAACCTGTGCCCTGTTGTCATTGTTTCCCAGGTCAGTTCAGGCTCCACTGGCTCTATCTAACTCAAGTGATATTAAGCCACAACCTCCAAGTCAAACTACGTCCTTTACAAAATCTGTGGGGTTTTTTTTTACCTTTTATTCTAAATATCTTCTGTTTTTATTTTTTCTTTTAGTCTTTGCAGATGTGACTGAGTAATTGGAGTAAATATGCCCTTCCGTGTCATATAATTGGTTTCAATGATTGTTTCTGCACCTGTGGGCTTTGCTTCTCCTCTCCGTATTTTAGGCATTTACATGAGAAACACTCTGTTGTTTACCTCTGGAGGCCCTAGGTGTCAGCCAGAACCTCTCTGCTCACTGAAAGGTGTCCCAACAGATGCCTCGCGTGTAGCCAGAGCAATCGATGCACCTGCCAATATCACAAACAATAATGCTTTGCATCGTATGACACTTTGAACTTTTTCCAAATGCTGCAGCTTATATTTTTCACTCTCACCTCTTTCTTATTTAGTGGAAACTTATAACATTTCCCGTGCCTTTTTAGTCATTCATTTTTGTTTCTTTCTGTAGTCATTTCATATTTGACTAGCACTCATATGGTTTTTATCACTGTAATTCCACATAATCAAACCAGCAATTTTGAGATTTTTATTTTAAACTATATATTTTTTAAAAACATAGTGCATTACCCCACCTCTAAAACTTCTATTTAATTTTGAAAGCTGAATTACTGCCAACATGTCATTCAGTGTTGTCCCAGTAATTTTATAATCATAGTTCTCCTGATGTGATCACCAGGTAAACATTTTAACTTCTTTCCTTTAATTCTTCTCTTGACAAGGCACCATCATCCTTTGAATAATTATTAAGTTTCTTTCTCTGCTTTCTTCCCCTCAGAGACTGCTTCTGTTCACACGTCCCCACCCCCAAGTCTGACATTTCCCTCACAGCATATATGGGAATCAACAGTTATAACTCTAGTATTGGGAAGACTTGAAATCCCTCCTTGTCTCCTCCTTTTCAATGCCATCTGTTTTCTCCATTTCTCAGATACTAATTATTCACTCTCTGTGACAAATAGAATTCTACCTAGCATGGCCTCCAAGATTCCCAGTGGTTGGTGTATACTCTGTAACATCTTCTCTTCAGAGTGGCAGCCCTGTGACTATGATGGGATATCCCCGTACACTATGGTCAGGTCATATGGAAAGTAAGATTTCATAGATGTAGTTCATGTCTAATCAAGGGAGGTTAGCTGGGTGCACATGACCCCATAGGTTAAACACTTAAAAGAGACAGGAAGAGCACCAGGCAATCTTCAGCCAGCCTTGAAGATACAAACTGCCATGTTTGGAGACAGGCATGTTAGGAAACTCAGAGCAAACTCACAGGGGTGCCCAACCTTTTGGCGTCTATGGGACACCCTGGAAGAAGAGAGTTGTCTTGGGCCACACATTAAATACATGGTAACGTGTAATCACAAAAAAATCTCATAATGTTTTAAGTAAATTTCTGATTTTGTGTTGGGTCACATTCCTAGCCATCCTGAGCTGCATGCAGACCGTGGGTCACAGGTTGGACACCCCTGCATCTAGAAGGTGAGAGTGACCTCTAAATGACAGTCAACAAGAAAACTAGATCTCAGTCCTACAAGTGCAAGGAACTGGAATCACACAACAACCATGTGGTCGACAAAAAGGACCCCGAGCTCCAGAGGAGAGCCCAGTGAGGCTCACGTCTTCATCTCAGCCTTGTAAGATCCTGAGTAAAAACCCCAGCCATGTCATGACCAGGTTTCTGACCTATAGAAACTACTAAGTTAGTGACAGTTTACTACACAACAATAGGAATAAAACAGCAAAAAGGTACATTCTTTCTCTCTTCTCCTTTGTTACCCATCTGTCCTTGTGACTTTAATTCTCAGTCATCTGAACCTCAACTTTTTACAGACAAAGTGCCTCAAATACTGCCAACACGCAGCCTCTTTCTCAAGCCTGTTTGCATTTCTTCACTCTGATCCTTAATCAATGACTTTTCTCAATCTATTCTTGTTTGCCTTCAGGAATGGTTTTGTTTGTTTGTTTTTGCAATCTCCAAAGTAATATACTTAATCTATTCCATTTATTTGCTTTCCTTTATAAGTAACATTTCTTTGGCCTACTTCTCATTCAAAGTTGAATTCAAGAGCAAGCCTGCTGTAGTGACATGCTTCCTGGTGCTCCAATAAAATTGATTGATTCATTCATTCATTTAGAAATTCATTCACTTTTCCATTCAACAGTTAGAATGTCATCCTAAAATGTCAGGTAATCTACCAGGCATTGCTGTTACAAAGATAAATAAGACACAGATTTTGGTTCTAAAAAACTCAGGTTATAGTGAAGAGAGGATGGTTGTCAGAATCAAATAAAATATTAAATAGGATTTTAAAAAATTATGCAAGTTTAAGAGATTACTATTTGGAATAAGATATAAATAGGCACATGCATAAGGAACAACAGTTTAAGACATTTAAAGGGCAAATAGCAAATCGGTTTGAGAAAAATTGACAAATATAAATTCATTGTAATATTATTATCCCTTCAAATATCAATTGGTGTTTTTTTGAAGCAGTCATTCACTGTCATATTGTAAGTCATTATTATATGAACAATGTATCGAGTATTTGGGAATGGGTAGTAAGGAGGAGCTGGGATGAAGGGACATAATCTTGCCTCCAAAAGCACACATTCTAGTTTCTGTAGAATGAGTATATTGCCTATCTCCATGGGTGACTCTATAGAGTGGCTCTATAACTTGCCGTAGGCAGACGGACAGATAGTTTTATGTAACAGCAGTTCAGGCACAGACTGAGAGCAGAGAAGTGGCATTGCGGCAGCACGTCATTGTGTCATTTTCTGTCAACGAGCACAATTTGACCTGCATGCAGCACCTTGTGTAGGCGGAGGGTGTGTAAATTAGCATAGCCCTAGGATATGCAGTTAAGCATAAAGTTAGCACAATGGATGTCAGTGAATTGGGGTAAGAAATGCTGCAGCCTGAACTAAAAACAAATACATTTCATCTGAAGAGTGTGAATTTTCCATGGAAATGAGAAAAGAGAATTCCTGAGAGAACTTATTTTTCTTGTCTATTTATTTCTGCCCTGTAGGAAGATGATAATGGAAAATATTTTAATAACATTGTAGGCTTTGACAAAAGCAATGCTATTTTTGAATGATAATGTAATATGTTTTTTCTAGAGTCATAAACATAATCAAAATTTCACTGTAAGGATATGTGCATTATTGTGAAACCAGTCTGGCCATGATGTGTAAATGTCTGTGAGCACTGCATATGCGGCAGAAAAGCAATACACTGAGTTACAGATATTTGTACCCTCTAGGGCAAAGTGGTTCATCTAACATCTGTGAGAATATGTGAAATCACTAGACAAGAAAAGGTCATTCAGTACAGTGAATGTATAGTTTTTACCTTACTCTCCATTCCTTAATTGTTCAGTGCTGGGATTGCTAATTCTTTTTTCTCTTTCCAACCTAGTATGTTACCAGGAAAACTATTGCCTGAACAGTTTTGATGTAGACAACCCTAAAGTCTAAAAATGCATTTCAAATACTGCTATAATAAAAATCCATGATAATATTTAAAGATCCTCATTTATGAATCGTTTGAAGGAACTGAGTTTTGGCATCAACATTTTTTACAACCTTCTGGAATGGGATGTAATTAGGATCTGCCCCATTAAAAGTTAAGACACTGTTGTTATAGACTCCTCACAGTTGTTCTTCCTTTAAAATAGGTGCTAGTCTGTTTGCTCAGTGAAGCTGGTTATTAACTCGAGAGCAGACTGAAAATCTCAGGGATGTAATCAGAATGGGAGCTGAAAAGCTTCAATCCTGGTAAATGGTTGCAATGTAAAGAAAGCAGAGCATTAACTTCATAGATAAAAGCTAATGATTGAACTGGGAAGGACTGTCTTTATTAACTTTGATTTACATAGAACCATTTTTTAGTCTGCATTTTGTTTTACTGTGTTTGATTTCATATGGAATGAGAACTTAGATTTCATGTTGTACCCAACACTATGAAATACCTTCATGCACAGTAATATGTGTATGCATACTCATGTCCACATTCACATGATCACAGACACATGAATAAGTCCCTGGTTATACACTCTTCAGGAAATTCCATCCTTCTCTCATTCAACTACTACCTATAAATGAATAATTTCTAAAGTTGTTTCTCCACACCAAAGCTTTCATTGAATATCCAGACTAGTCTATCTTGCTGCCACTTAAACCTCTGCAGTTAAATGTTCCACAAGTATCTGAAAACACATTAAGTCCAAAAATAAACTCATGATATCTTCAACTCTACCTGCCTCCCACTGTACCTTATTCAATGAATGCTACTATCAATAACTCTTTTCTCATGACAGCTTGAGTGTCTTAGAAACACTCACTATCAAAAACTCTGTGCCTATCAATGACCAGATTCTGAGAATTTCCCCTCTGAATTCTTCTCTTCTCTTCTTCTTCACCTTCATTTTGAATTTTTTAATTTTAATCTCTCTCTATGTTTTAACAAACTATTTTCATAGATTACTTACAGGTCCTTCTCCTTCTAGGCCAAGCTTTATTCAGATACTCTTAAGATAATCTTATTAAAAGAAAATCTTAAAAGTAGAAAATACAAAGTTTGATGATTCTTCAATATATACACAAAAAATTTAGACTTATTAGAATTGCACATATAATGCCTTCTTCATTATTTCTAATTCCATATTCAGCTTTAGCTCCCAGCCTTTCTGCTTGCAGAACAACTAACATGTACAAGGTACAAGGAACCACAGCCAATAACCAACAATGAAATCTAGAAAGAGTAAACTAAAGACAATTACAAAATAGGTCTAAATTCAAGTGCATAAAAATTGCATTACATAAAAATGCAACGAGTACTCCAATTATAAGGCAAACAACATAAGCTGGGATGAAAGAGTGACACTCAATTATATGTCATTTCTAAGGCATATTAAATACAAAGATGCAGAACATTTCAAAGAAAAGAATGGAAAAGATATGTCAATTATTAATACACATCAATATTATCTCCATGTTAATATTATATGAAGTAGATCTAAAGACAAGAAGTATTTCTAAAGATAAAGAGTGACATTCCATGATAAAAGGGGCTATTAGAAAAACATAATAATCTTAAAGTGTATGCAACTAATCAATGAGCTTCAAGATACATGAAGCAAAAACAAACAAAACTAGAGAGAGAAAAAGACAAATTACTACTGATATTTTCATGTTATAAAACCCTTCTATCAGTAATAATTAGAAAATATGACCAAGATGCTCTGGCTGGTATGGCTCAGTGGATTGAGTTCTGGCCTGTGTACCAGAGTTGTTGGTTCAATTGCCAGTCAGGACATGTGCCTGGGTGGTAGGCCAGGTCCCCAGTAGGGGAGTAGGTGAGAGGTAACTACACATTTATGTTTCTCTCTTTCTCTTTCTCCCTCCTTTCCCCTCTCTCTAAAAGTAAATAAATAAAATCATTAAAAAGAAAAAGAAAATATGACCAAGAAATACGTAACAAGATAGAAAATCTAAGTGACACTATACTCACCTGACATAAGGGGCATTTGCAGGCAACATCACCAAAAATAGGAGTATACTACTTTTCTAAGTCCATAGAACATTTGCCAAGACAGAGTATATTCTTTATCATAAAAAGTCTCAATATATTTCAATAGATTGAAACCTTATAGAATGTGTTCTCTAGGCAATCTAATTAAATAGGTATAAATTAAATTACTAAAAATAACCAAATATTTATAAATTAACACACTTCTAAATAATCCAAAGGTGTCTCAAGAAATTTTAAAAATATTTAAAGTCAAAAACAAATAACACATCCATTTGGAGGAGGGTTGCTAAAGAAATTGTTTAAGGGAAATTTAGAGATTTAAATGTCTATAGGACAAAAGAAGAAAGAACTAAGTTCATGATCTAACTTTCTACCTTATGAAGTATCTTGGTGTAGTTGCACTGCTATAACAAAATACTGTAAACTGGGTGGCTTAAATAACAAAAACATACTTTCTCACAGTTCTAGAGGCTAAACATTCAAGATCAAGGTGCCCATGTGGTCAGTTTCTCCTGAACACTGAGAAGTAAGGCTTCAACATAGAAATTTAGAGGAACACAATTCAGTTCAATTCACAGCAAAAAGACAGGGACCAAAAGAGCAAAATTAAATTCAATACAATTTAGAAGAGTGATAAAGATGAAAGCAAAAATCAGCGCTCTAAGATGGCTGAGGCAAAGGAGGATGCTGAACTAGTCCCCTCTACTGAACAAAATAAAATGTGCATGTATATAAGTAGCAACTACTCCAGTAAGACAACTGAATGCTGAACAGACAGCTTCTGACAACAAACAAAGAGACTGCATAGAGAGGCCTGGAAAGCTGAAGAGGCCTCTAGAAGACATGGGAACTTCTCTCTCTGGAGGAGCCAGGGAGCTCCACTGCTTCCCTCCACTTTGACAGGGCAGCCTGAGCTCTGTTGAGTCCTTTGGCCTACCTTCAGGATCACCGCAACCGCTAGTTCACAGCCACATTTCCTGGTGCCTGGAGCCTTGGAGTAAAAGGAGCAAGCAGGAAAAGGATGTCACCATGCCTACCTGGCCTCCCAGTCCAGAGCTGCTCCTGGTGGCAGGCTATGCTCCAGGAGCCGTAAGTGCCTGCTCAGCTCCGAGCTGCTTCTCCAAACTACCCTGCACAAAGGTCCCTGCTCTACAGGACCATTTTGCTACAGCAAACTAGAGACAGTAATGGAGAAGTCTGGAGAGCCGCTCAAGCTCTCTAGGCACTGTGGGAATTCTCTGGAGTTGGAGGAGCCAGTGAGTCCCATTAAGTCCTACTCCACCTCCAGAGAATGGGTGGGCTCTACCCAGGTGCTCTACAGTGTGTTCCTAAACACATCACTGAGCCTGCAGCGGCTCAGGACAAAAGGAACAGGCAGGATCATCACAGCATTACTACAAGCACCTGGCATCCCCACACAGCTGCCTCAGGAGACCAGGGCCCTGCATGCCTTAAGCACCTGCTCTGCTTGGCTCCTATCAGCCTGCCGAAATCACCCTGCAGGCAGACTGTACACAGAGCCTGCTTCTCCATGAAGCCACTTTCCTAAGACTGGAAGATACAGCTATTTTTTCTAATTCGTATCGTTATTGAACAAGAGTTCTCTGCACAACGCACATAAAAGCCAATACTATGGTATCAGCTATTGAGAACATTTTTTCAAAGGAGCTTTATTTGCTCCTTTTTCTTCTTGCCAGAATTGACTGGCAAGAAGACAGGAGGCAAGGCTCAATTAATGTCTTCTGATCCAGGATTGGGTGCCGGGTTTTAAGGGGTAGCAGTTAAGGGTCTACAAGTGTTACTTGTAAGTTGTGTTACACAAGTGTTACTCATAACTGGTGTGTATTCAAGGTTTAAACTTCGGTTTCGGATCTTGTGAAAAACAGGGCAGGATCAAGTTCTGCTGTTACAACATAAACAAACTCAGAAAGTCGAAAATGGAAAGACAGAAAACTCTCTCTCAAATGAAGAAAGGAGAAAAATTCCCAGAAAAAGACCCTAAAAAATGGAAACAAGTAATTTGCCTGATAAAGAATTCAAAGAAATGGTCATAAGACTCCTCACCAGACTTGAGAGTAGACTAGAGGTAATTTAGGAAGAACTTCAATAAAGAAGGGGATACAACAATCATAAATGTCCGCATACCCAATATAGAAGCACTTAAATAAATACAGCAATTATTAATGGATAGAAAGGGAGAAAACCACGACGATACTATAATAGTAGGGGTTTTTAATATCCTATTTATATCAATGAATAGATGATCCAGACAGAAAATTAATAAGGAAATAATGACCTTAAATGTCACATTAAATGTGATCAACTTAATAGACCTTTATAAAATATTTCATCCACAAACTTCAGAATATACTTTTTGTTTCAAGCAGTCACGATATGTTCTCAAGATACATCACATACTAGGCCACAAAACAAGCCTCAGTAGATTCAAGATGACTGGACTCATATTAAGTATCTTTTCTGGTTACAATGGCATACAAGTAAAAATAAACTACAGGGAGAAAAACAGTAAAATATATACATATATATACACACACAAATATATATATACAGAGAGAGAGTCTAAACAACATGCTACTACCCAACCATTCAAAGAGGAAATTAAACAAGAAATAAAAAACTATCTTGAAACAAATTAAAATGAAAATACAACTTTTCAAAGTTTATGGCATGCAGCAAAAACAGCTCCAGGACAGCAGTTCTAGCTGCTCAGGCCTACTTCAAGAAATGAGAAAAATTCCAAATAGACAATCTAACTCTTCATCTGAAGGAACTAGAAAAAGAAAAACAAACAAAACCAAATATTCAAGGAATTAATACCTATCCTTCTTAAACTACTTCAAAAATGGGAGTGGAAGAAAAGTGTCCAAACTCATTTTTCCCCCAATAATTTTATTTAGTTATTTTTCAAGTACAGTTTTTTGCCTATTTCTCCCATTTTATAAAGCCATAATTACCTTGATATCAAAACCAGATAAAGACATTACAAAAACAGAAAATTACAGGTTAATATCCTCAACAAATACGGGTGCAATAATTCTCAACACAGTGTTAGTAAACTGGATTCAACAATACATTAAAAGGATTATACACTATGATCAAGTAGGATTCACTCCAAGGACCCAAGCAGAGTTCCATATTCATAAATCAATCAATATGATACATCACATTAACAAAATAAAGGACAGAAGCATATGATCATTTTAATACATACAGAAAAAGCATTCAACATCCTTTTATTATGAGAGTCCTGAGAACTCTCAGCAAAGGGAGTATAGAAGGAAGGCATCTCATTGTAGTAAAGGCCATAAGTGACAAACTCACAGCTAATATCATACTCAGTGGTGAAAAGCGTAAAGCCTTTGCTCTGCAATCAGGAATAAGACAAGGATGCTCTTTATCACCACCTCTATTTGACATTGTATTGGAATTCTGAGCCATGGCATTCAGACAAGACAAAGAAATAAAAGGCATCCAAATTAGAAAGGAAGAAGTAACTCTCATTATTTGGAGTTAACATGATACTATATATGGAAAATCCTAAAGATTCTCTCAAAGAGTTATTACAACTAATAAATGACTTCAGTAAAGTTTCAGGATACAGAGTCCATATAAAGAAATCTGTTGCATGTCTGTGCACTAATAAAGAATGTTTAGGAAGAAAATTAAGAAAGTACTACCATTTAGCCTTGGGTGGGTAGCTCAGTTGGTTAGAACCTTGTCCCAATACACCAAGGTTGTGGAATTGATCCCTGGTCAGGGTACATACAAGAATCAATCAGTGAATGCAGGCACAACAAATCTCTCTTTCTCTCTGTCTGACATTGCTCTTAGCAATATCACTTTTTCATATTTCTCCTTAAGCAAAGGAAACAGAAGTAAAACAAATGGGACTACACCAAACTAAAAAGTTTATGCACAGTGGAGGAAACCATAATAAATCAGATGACAATCTACTAAATGTGAGAAGATATTTACCAACGATACATGTGATAAGAAGTTAATTTCTAAACTATACCAAAAACTTATACAACTTAACATAAAACAGGACTTTCAATGAAAAATGGGCAGATGATCTGAAGAGACAATTCTCCCAAGAGGATGTATGGATAACCAATACACATATGAAAATATGCTCAGTGTCACTAATCATCAGGGAAACACAAATTAAAACCAAGAGGAGATATCTCACCTCATGCCCATCAGAATGGCCACCATTAATAAATAAGAAGTGCTGGCAGGGAGGTGGAGATAAGAGGACCCTGTGCACTGTTGGTGAGGTTGTAAATTGGTGCAGCCACTGTGGGAACCAGTATGAGAGTCCCCCAAAAAAGACTAAACATGTTCCTAAAATTCCTAAACATGTTTCTAGGATAGACTGAGGCTAATGATAAGGCAGTAAACAGGCCACCAGTTAACGAATGTGCTAACCATGTTTTTCTATTAACACATTACCCCACCTTTGCCCTCTCCCTGTGGCAAATAAACTCTATAAATTTCCATATACTTGTATATAGCAAGTAAATTAGTTTTGTAACTGATATCTGTTAAAGAAGAAGGTAAATAAAAATAATATTTTGCTTTTGTAACAATAATAAAATAACTGAATTCATGATTAAAAGCTTTCTCACAAAGTGACCATCCGGTCCAGGTGGTTTCATAGGAATTATCCACAGCATTTAGGAAGAGTTAATACCAAACTGATAAGAGCGGGATTTTTCCCCCCAACCAAAACAATGTTACCTCTCTCTGCTGTGCCACACTTTTAAAGAATTTCTTAACACAGTTTATTTTGAAAAAAAATTAAATTCCTAAAAATCAAGTTACTATTTAATGTAGGACTTTAAAAATATATTACCTGTACCTATTTAGACTTCCCCAAATTGAGAATTATAAAACTGCTGAGATGTTTTTTAATAACATAACTTTAAAGTTCTTGGATGGCCAATGGGTAACATAAAATGTATCCTTTTACCTTAAAAAAGATACAAAGTATATTAAGGTTTATATAAAATTCTCTGGATTTTAATTAATTCAAAGCTTCCTCTAAAAAGAGATATACTCATTGTCTTTATCAATCCTACAATAAAGGAAAGATAATGATAAATGAGAAGCTGAGAAAATATTTTAACTATCAGTGACAAATAAAAATATTTTGTCTGTAGATTTAAATAAATTTGTCAATCAATAACATCCACAGTTCACTACATAGAATAAATTGAATTCTGTTCATATTCTTTTTTCCAGGTTAATCACGAAGGACATGTTTATAAATTATTTTGTGTTATACTTCAACAGAGAATTCAACTCTCCTCCATTCTAATAATGGCTAGTTAAAATAAGAAATCACTGACAGCCACTCAGTCTTATCTTTACAGGTAGGGACCACCTTTCCTCAGCACTATATACCTTACCTGAGACTAAGAGAACGGCTATTTATATGTAGACCATAATATGCAGCACGAAGTCCCTAAGCTCAAGTTAGTATAAAACCACCTTTCAGATCCATTGTTACAGAAAGACCAGAGCAACACTAACTCTCCATGTGAGTGTTTCATATTTCAAAAGTTACAAGTTTTCAAGAGAGCACGATAACTATTTTTGGAAATTTGCAAATCTAGACCAATCTCTACCCAACACTCCATTTACTAATTTTGACTAAAATCAGCCTTGACTAATTCCAGACTAACCTTGACTAACTCAGTGCTCTCAGCACCCTGGTTGTTTCTTCTCTTTTGAGACATCACTCAGACCCTATAGACAGAGTGTTCTCCCTTGCTCAGCAGATTTACTGAGCTCAGCTTTTTAATTCCCAAATGCTTCCTTGGCAGCCTTTGTATGGGGATTCTAACATTAAATAAGTTTAAATGTCTGTAACAATAAAGCTAACAATGAGAAAGCAAGGTTTGCTTCTTGCCTAAAAATTAGCTAAATGTATTAGTTTAATGCATCTTGATTGGTACTCTGGTCCTCATGCTTAATTGAAGAGATGGGGGTGGGCTTAAACCCCAAATATACATTGAAGTAGAGTTTAACTGCTGCCCTTACTGTCGCACAAATGAGTGGTTAATATGTTTGAAAAAATCCTCAGTCCCTGAAAGTAATAAAAATGTCTCAGCATAAACATTCACAGAAGTTTTCCAACAACTTCTTAAAATAGCTTAGGTTGTCCCAGCTGTACTCACGGGATATCTTAACGTAGACTGTAAATGGATTCCACTGTTCACGAATTGTTAAAAGGGACCGCCCCTGTTCTGGCTCCAGAGCTGTATTCATAAGAAACCTACAGAGAGTTCTTTGAATTTTCACAGCATGTAGTAATCATTATCAAGCTAATTTGTGTGACACCTAGTGAGAGAAGTAAATATTGCTACCCTTCTTTAACAAGTGAGGAAAGTGAGACATAATGGAGGTCAAGTTTCATTTCTAATCCACTGTACCAATTAAAAGCTTTTTTCCCCTCATTTCCAAGCCTCGGACAGAGCCATCATTCTATTGTAATATTATTTGTTCCAAATCAGTGGAGTCTAAACAGAGAAGAGAAGTTCATGATGTTTAGAACATCAGTTCACCAGTGAGGATAATTCCATTAATAGGATTTTAATATGTTTTATCTATAGAGATCAATATAAGCCCTGTTTTGTTATTTCAACATAAAATATAAACAAACTGCTTAATATATATAATGACTACAGTAGCATCAAACTGTTCATTGTCTGGGAAAGGAACAGTCCCTTACATTAAATGAATGACAACAACTGCCAGTTAGGCATTATAAAAGAACAGCTTCTAAACATAACTTTATGTAATAAAAATCCTTACCCTCATTTCTTTCTTTTCATTCATCCAACAAAACAGCAGAGAGTTTGGTTGGTCTGGAGTATATGCAGACTAAAACTTGACTTTGCTCTGATAAACTATACTTACCAACATTGAAGTAAAATATTTCATGCAAATTATAAATATTATCTCATGCATCACTTACAACAAGCCTGGTATAAGAAAAGCAGTGTTACTCTCCTTATATAGAAACAGGGAAACTGAGGCACAAAGTGCTCATGTCGCTTCCCTGAAACAAGCAAGGGATGATAGAGGCGAGAACCCATGGACAAAGCTTCAGTCCAATGGCTACAATTTTAAGTAAAAATTCTCTTGGTCAAAAGAAGACTATGATTACTTAAATATGAGTAGACTATATTAGCTTAAAAGCAAAATTTCCAAAAACTATTGCCACATTAAACTCCTTAATATAATAATAATAATAATAATAATAATAATAAATTCCTTAATATAAGTAAATGCCAAACTAAAAGACATTTAGATCACTATAATACTCTTTAGTTGTACCTAATATCACCCTGATGCTCTGTTTCTAAAGGTACAGTTTTTTGTTTTGTCATGAAAGTGAAAATCATATTACTGGTATTTCTCAACAATAGAAAATGAGACTGCAGCTACATTTTTCTCTTTTTTGTCTCTGCCTTCCTTTCCCACCACACAGGTCAAAGTTTATAGAAGCATAACACAAAGTCCTCTGTCAGTCAGTATTCTTTTGGGGGGGCATAGATTTCACAGGTCCAGCTCAGTCACTCTGAGGAATTATGGGAGGATGCTTGCTGTCCTATTCCAGCTGCAGGATGCTGCTGGCTTCCTCTTCCAGACAAGTGCCCCCCACTGCACCCAGCTTCTCTGTGTAGGTAGGTCTTGTAGGAGATGCAGGCACCTGAGAAACTTTGGCTACAGTTGTGCTGTACATTTGAGTTCGACAGGGCAGTCGTGAGAGGTGAAGTCTAAGATTTCACTGGTTGTCTCATACTGCCATCCAATTTGTGTGGTTTCATCAGGGGGCATTGCCCCACTTCTGGGAGTCAAGGTTATACATGTACAAGTATCCATAGCAAGCTCCCACCAGCAATCTGGGAATCTTTTGAACTGTGGGTAGGGCACAAATGTTTTCATGGCCACAGAAAGGCCAGAAGTCTGTGGCAAAGTCTCTGCCCTGGTTGAACATTTCTGTACTTGGGAGGGAAAGGAGCTGGGGGAAGCCATGAGCACCTTGCCAAAGTACGCAGTCCAGGTGGTGGGCTCCTCCTGAGGTTTTCCCTGCAGTCTTGAGTTTGAGACTCAAGATGTGCACAGTCTCAGTGTCGCTGGAGGTGGAGAGGAGCACACCATTCATGCTGAAGACCAGGGAGCAGATGCCCACATACCTCTTAACTCCTCTCTGGAACTCAAACAATTTCTGTCCCTCTGGAATGAAATATACCCTACTTGTGGTCACCTTCTCTGAAGCAGTGGTGAGACTGGTTCCACTAGCATCACAAGCCAACTTGGCTAAAGAGCTGTGGTGAGCTGGGGTCATGTTGGCAGCTCTCAAGTTAATGGTGACGAAGACCTGCACCTCTCACATGGTGGCACTGCTGGGTAGCAGTTGTCATTGTTGATGGACACAGGCCTATGGCTATCTTGGAAGGGTAGACTCCAAAAAACAGAGGTCTCTTCTCACAGTTCATTTACCTGCCAGGTTTGGGGCATCTTTGTAATGGTGCACTGTACCTACGTGTCCTGAATGTTGTATATATTCAGAGACTTCCAGGCATACTCTGAGCCTCTGCCTGTTCAACAAAAGAGCCAGTATCATATTGGAGTAGCTGTAGTTGCAGATCTCAGTTCCTTTCTGTAGGTGGCAAACTTTTACCTTCATAGGAGCTTTGAGGGCAATGATGGCTGCCAAGCTGCTTCAGAACAATCTTTCTATGTTGTACACATCTTCAATATAGTGCATTCATAGATCTGTTCCAGCTTATCCACAGAAGAAAGGAAGAAAGATTTATAACCCAACATCTTACCAACAGCTGGGGACCAGGTGAGAGCCAGATGATGGAGAAGAGCCAGTAGCTGTGCTTGGTGCCCCTTTCAGTGATGTCCTGGTTGAGGTTGGCCAAGAGCAGCTGGTGGACATTGGCCTCACCTCTCTGACTGGCCAGGCTCAACTGTGGGTACCCAGTGGGTGCTCCTGGCCAGGGGGCTTGCATAGTGGGCTGGGGTCACATACACATTTACAGTTGGTACCCAGTGGCTCATTGCCCTATGTTCAATCATCCTGCCCCATCCTGCCCCCGCTCTTGTTTGGTATAGTTTTTTTTTTCTTCTGGATTCTAAATTTCAGAAAGGTGATATAATTCTCATTAAAGTATTCATATGATCTTGTTTATTTTAAAATATACTTCTGTATTTCAATTTAAGAAAAATAGGCCATCCTTGTTAATACCCGAACCAAGATATCACCAGTTTTTTATTGCATGCCTTTAAATACATTTAGTTATCTTCCATTGACCTCATTATAAACTCTTAGTAATATAAAAGGAATTCATGATATCACATCTCTCATATACACTCTCTCCATCAAATGATTTTGAGTAATGAATGGGGTCTATACTTCAAATCCACTCATTTTAAGAGATTTTTCCATAAATAAGGTATAAAGCAATTAAAAGCCTGTCATCTAGTAACTGATATACCTTAATTATTAAATAAGCCTCTTACCTGAAGTCTCCTGCCGTGTTTCACATAGAAATTGGACTATGGAACTAGGTTAGGTATAAGAAAATAAAGTTTAGAATTTAAATGTATAACCAAAATATTGTTAAATACAAGGGGGAAAATATTCTCATAATAATCAGGAAAATAGATATTTTTTACTTTAGCTAAAAGGTTAAAAAGAGCTCATAAGAGCAGACTAGCAAATAATTCATTGTCTATGCAAAGAAACCTCAGATAGTGATACTAATAACAAAAATAAGTGACATTTAATGAATATGCTTAGAATTGTACTTAACATTTCACATAATTATCACATTTAATTCTCACACAAACTCTGTGAAGTAGTATTGCCATTTTATATGTGAGAAAATACATTGCGGTTTATATCAGTTTTCTTGAGGATACTAGTCCTGTTGGATTAGGACAATGAGCCTAACAATCTCATTTTAATATTATTACCTCTGTAAAGACCATATCTCCAAATAAGGTCACATACTGGGGTTTAGGACTTCAACAAGTAAATTTGAAAGACTACAATCTGCCTAAGTATTTGCCTAAGTAAAAACATGTTGAGCCTCTACTATGTGGTAGGAAATACCCTCAGTGTTTGGGAGAGAAATAAATAGTAACACAATCCCTGGTAGAAGATAGGGATATCTTAGCTGAGCCCTCCTTACTTTTCAGAATGAGGTCTAGATGGGTTTAGCTGTCTGAACTCTGCCAAGGAGCCAGAATAGAGGAATGATCTCTGGATCATTTCCAGAGTTACAGCAGAGATGGGAACCAGGAAAGAAGAGTGAGCCTAACCAGAAAGTACAGGAAGTGTGTGGTTTGGTGTCTCTAAAGATAAGAAACAAGGCTGGGTTGAAACCCTGTGAGACCAAGGGAATGAGTTGAAAATCAAATTAATCAAGTTGTAATCCAGCAGAAGTGGAAGGTCCATTGTTGGATGGCTTAGAATTTCATCAGCTGGAAGTAATTCCAAGAGTTGAGTGATGACACACTTTATCCACCAGATAGGGACGTGGTTTAGAATAAAAGGGGGTGCTATAAATAGGTCAATGGGTACAACAGGGACATGTAGACACTGTACTAGGCAACCTAGAAAGGATGGTCACTCTCAAATCAGGGGTGTAATGACTGAGAGGATTAGTTCAGCCCTAAGTTTTGAATTGTTTTAGAAACAAGAAACAGTCTAATTCAACTTTATGAGCAAAATGCAACCAACATATGTACAAAAAGAGAACATAGGAGAGGATGATGAGCAGCAGATGGGTTCACAAAAGAAACAACATCTGAGTTGAGGTGTGATGAATAAATTAGAATTTCAGGTATAAGTGAAGATAAGGAAAGAGTTCCCAGAGAGAGGAAAAATATATGGAAAGTATGGAGTCAGAAAATATTATAGTGAGTTGTATGGTTCATTCTTTTATGCAATGATTATAATTTAAGTACCTACCATGAGAAACACACTGATCAAAGAGCAAGGAAACAGTAAAACATGTATCAGTTAATAATATAATACTGGTACTTATAGTCTATTGTGGGAAGATGAACCATTTTTTAAAAATGGTTCATCCTTATTAATACCTGAAGGAAGATTATTTTCTTTATTGCTATCTTTTAAATTATACTACATTCATCTTCCGTTATCATAAATGGTTGGTGATATTAGAAGAATGCATAATATCACCTCTCTAATACATGTCTAAAGCAGCTCACCTCATCAGACAAAATGATTTCCTATAAACATAAATGATTATTTAATTTCAGGTGCATGTTTGTGATATCTAGAAAATGAAGGAGAGTGTGTATGCATAAAATGTGAACAGATTAGCCTGGTGTTTTAGATGGGGCAATTAGCGTATTTGCCTAACTTTAGCCTGCATCCCCTCTCTCCACAGCTGCTGTTTCTTGATCTTTTCATTACTAAGACATGGAAATTATAGGATATTGAGAGATTGGGAGAAATAATTTCACATGTCACATTTTCTACATAAAGTGCACAAATGAAACAATGTTCAGATATCCCTAGTCTGTTATAGGGGTTCTGCCTAGAAAATAGGTTACCTAAATTGTCCACACAGTCTTATCAGCAGAACTGGTGTTTCTCCCTGATGTTTGGTGGCAGATAGCAGATAGGTACTTTTTTTTTGTAAGAGTAAACATAATTTTTTCTGTAGGACAATTCCCAGGTGACTATTGGAGAAAATAGAAGGCATGCTCTTGTGTTACATTTTGAAAAATAGGGGCACAATTTACAAACTTATAATGAAGCAGAACGAAGCCAGTAGCTTTATCCCAGAGCAAAAATCATATTAATTTATCTGAAGTCATTACTTTCTCCTGTCCTTATTTCCTTCTTCTCCCTCCATATATTTTCCTTTCTTTCCTCTTAAACATCTTTGCTTCCTCTCTCTCTCCTTTGTAAAGCTCAGTAAATATATCAGGGACATCAGCATATGACTAGATCTAAGGAGGGAATTTACACAAAGTATGCCTTCTACCTTGAGACAAATGTAGTGATTGTTGACAATATTTTGTACCTTTAAAAAAGAAAGGCCTACAAGATGGAAGCATAGGTAGACACTGTACCTCCTCGCACAACCAAAAGAAGGATGACAACAATTTAGAAACAAAAACAACCAGAACAGACAGAAAATTGAACTGTATGGAAGCCTGACAACCAAGGAATTAAAGTAGAAATATTCATCCAGACCGGTAGGAGGGACGGAGTCGGGCAGCCGAGTGGAGAGGGGTCTCAGTAAAGTGGCAACTGGCAGACCCAGCAAGGTGATAGACTGTGGAGGGGCCCAGCTTACAAGGTGGCTGGCCGACCTGGTGGTCCCACACTCACTGGCAGATAAACCAGGTAACATTGAGGAGTGAGACAGACCTCACAACCCAGGGTTCCAATTCAGGGAAATAAAGCCTCAGAACACCGATTGAAAACACCTGTGGGGGTTGAGGTGCTGGGAGAGACTCCCAGCCTCACAGGAGAATTTGTTGGAGAGACCCACAGGGTCCCAGAACATACACGAGCCCACCCACCAAAGAACCAGCATCAGAAGGGCCCAGTTTGCTGTGAGAAGCAGGGGAAGTGACTGAAATCCAGCAGAGAGCAGAGCAAGCACCATTGTTCCCTCTCTGACCCTTCCCCCACATACAGCATCGCAACATCGTGACATGAATTATCCCGCCCTGGTGAACTCCTAAGGCTCCACCCCTCATTTCTTAACAGACCACTGAGACAAAGAAAAAAATAATCTAAATGAAATAACAAATCAAAGCTTCAGAACTAATACAACTGGGCAATGAAGACATAGACGCCCTATCAGATGAACAGTTCAAAACACTGGTAATCAGGATGCTCACAGAATTGGTTGGATTTGGTTGCAAATTAGTTGAAAAAATGAAGGCTACACTAAGAAAAATAAAGGAAAATGTACAGGGAACTAGTAGTGATGGGAAGGAAACTGAAACTCAAATCAATGGAGTGGACCAGAAGGAAGAAAGAAACATTTAATCAGAACAGAATAAAGAAACAAGAATTTTTTTAAAAAATGAGGAGAGGCTTAGGAAATTCCAGGGCATCTTTAAACATTCCAACATCTGAATTATAGAGGTACCAGAAGTAGAAGAGGAAGAGCAACAAGCGAGAAACTTATTTGAACAAATAATAAAGGAGAACTTTCCCAATCTGGCAAAGGAAATAGACTTCCAGGAAGTCTAGGAATCTCAGAGAGTCCCAAAGAAATTGGGTCCAAGGAGGAGTACACCAAGGCACATCATAATTACATTATCCAGGATGAAAGATAAGGAGAGAATCTTAAAAGCAGCAAGAGAAAAAGAGACAGGTATTAACAAAGGAGTGCCCATAAAACTGTCAGCGGATTTCTCAATAGAGACCTTCCAGGCAAGAAAGGGCTGGAAAGAAGTATTCCAGTCATGAAAGTCAAGAATCTATATCCAAGGTTGCTCTATCCAGCAAAGTTTTCATTTAGAATGGAATGACAGATAAAGTGCTTTTCAGATAAGGTCAAGTTAAAGGAGTTCATCATCATGAAACCCTTATTATATGAAATGTTAAAGGTATTTATCTAAGAAAAAGAAAAAAACATGTAGAGTAAGATGACAGCAAACTCACAATTATTAACAACCAAACCTAAAATAAAAAGAAAAACAAACTAAGCAAACAACTAGAACAGAAACAGAACCACAGAAATGAAGATCACATGGAGGGTTGGCAACAGGGGAGTGGGAGAAGGAGAAAGGGAAAAGATACAGAGAATAAGTAGCATAGATGGTAGGTAGAAAATAGACAGGGGGAGGATAAGAGTAGTATGGGAAATATAGAAGCTGAAGAACTTACAAGTATGACACATGGACATGAACTAAAGAGGGGGGAAGTAGGTCGGAGGGGGTGCAGGGAGGAGGGGAGTGAGGGGGGAAAATGGGACAACTGTAATAACATAATCAATACAATATATTTTAAAAAATAAAATAAAAAGGAAGGCCTAGCGATGTTCACTGGAAGAAGAAACAGAATTTATTAACATCCTCCTTTCCTTTAGAAAGGAAAACTGGTAATATGGCAGGCTTCATGTGGAAATTTCCTACATGAGCTCCATAAAAATAGTTTCTGAAGATTATAAACCATTTTTGCTATTAGTTAAACTGAAGTGGGGCCTGACAGAGGCTGGGGCTGAGGATACTGGAAAGACTCAGTCATCAAGGGTCCTGAATGTCAGGTCAGGGGATTGAACTCTATTAAAAAACAAAAACAAAAACAGAAAAACATGGCAAAGTTTAAAATTGGGAAGAAATAACACACTATTTTGATTATAGAAAATTCCTTTTGGTAAGAGTACAAAAAAATCATTAGAGGAATAGTAGTCTATTTAAGAAACAATTACCTTAGACAGGGTAATACAGGTCAGGGTAATGACCTAAACTAAAACAATAGTAGTAAGAAGGAAGAGAGAATGATGGGTTTGGAAACTGTAAATTCTTGTTTTCTGCAGCACCTTGCATAATATCTGGTGATAAATGTTTTTCAGTAAATGCAGTAGAATTTTAGGATTTGGATAATAATTCAGGGGAGAAAAAAAGCAGTGAAGGGATTTAAATATGGCTCTTTTAAATCCAAGCTGTATTTTCTAAACAAGATTTGGGTTTTAATGTCTCATTTATAAAGTTATATGGACACTTAGCACAAATATCATTTGCTTAAGTGCAGATGAGCAATGTTATATTTTTCTTGCTTTAAACCAGTCATATAACTCATTTGACAGCTCAAGCAGGAATTACTAAGACAAAAAACCCTAGCATGAGACTATATAGTCTGTCTCCTAATCGCTCATCCCGAATGACAGATGTGACCAGCTAAACTTAAACCATCCAGGCCTCGTCTGAATCAGGTGCTCTAACAAAAGATGTCTTCCATCCCTGACAACTAGATCATAAGTTTTAGTTTCTCCTGGAACCAAGAAAATAGAGTATGCCTCCATCCTGACCAGTGTGCTTCTTTTCTTTATCTTTAATTTTCCTTTTCTTTATTTTAAAATCCTATATTGATCTAACAGGAGGAAGTATAGCTTTAATTTTGTTATTGACTAGACCTTCCTGCTTGTTCAGTTCCTGTTAACTGCAAAGAGAAGAGTCATTCAGTACTATCTCTACAATCAGCGATAATAACATAACCACTGCACGCTACTTTATGTTTCCATTGTTTTCTCTGCACATATATAAAGTGTCAAGAGTTTTAATCCTTCATGAGCAGTACTCTGTAAATTATAATAATATACTGTACTTTTTGACCTTTTCAATATTGTGTGATCTGGTTGGCTGGTCTCTCTATTTATAGCCCTGCTGAGTAGATGGGAAGGAATGAGTATCCTGCCGTTAATGAAAATATCATATATTGAAAGAGTCAAATGATGATACTGTCTTGGTTCGGATGATTATATTTCACAAGATATACAGCATTAGGCATTGTAATTCTGCTAAATCATTCTGCTGACAAAAGGTATAATGAGATTAGAAAATTGCTAAAAATTAATTCATGTACTGACAGAATTTGTACCTAGGCTAAGAAGAGTGTGACTTTTTAAAAAAAATCTCATTAGAATCCCAAGTTTAAAGTCATGTTCATTTTAACTCTCTACTAATACTTAAGATGGTGTGTTTGGTACTTACGTTAGTAAGTATGGTTAAGAATAATGACAGAGAATTTTCTTTTACAATGGCTTAAAAAACAATGATCAAATTACAAATGACATTTTTATTTCATTGGAAAGTTTCAGCTGTTTTGCCTTTTGAAAATAAGGAATGCATTTTTTTAGGTTCTGTACTAAATGGTTTCAATGATAGAAATAATGTAATAGAAAACATTCTGAGAAAATTATTTATACCATTGCATTTTTGGCTCTATGAATGTGCCCACTCGGGCTATGTTGTCTGCCTAAAGAATGTTTAATGGTATTCTTTACTCTTGTGAACTGTTCATTAAACAAATCAGTGTTGTTATTCAATTTTGTAGGGGATTATTCTTTTACCATAAAGGAAAGGAAAGGAACACATAAGCCAATTTTACTCCAACAGACGGAACTTTTTCTGTGTCAATTTGTGTAACTCCTTTGCCAAAAGTCACTTTTGCCCTGAGAACATGTGGAAGAGAAGATGAGCTCTCTTGCAGTCTTTGTTAATTTGTCATAATATATTAGTGCACATATGAACAGTCTAATTAATATAATTAGGTGCCTGGCTCATTTGGCAGACATCTAAACTCTGCCCGGAGAACCAGTGCATGTATAGCTGAAGATTTCAGGAACTTGGCTTTGCACACCTCCCTCTGTTCGTATTAGTTTTTTTTAATGCATTGTAAATAAAGAACTTTCATTTTAAGGAGACTGACAGTCTCCTCTTCTGAGAGGTAGCAAAGATCTGCTGTGCTGTACAAGTTCATTTTCAATTAGTGTCTTTGATATATTCATTTGAAAAGCTTATGGGAAGCCATTATGTGTTAAAGGATTTTAGACAGGTCAGGTGTGATTTATCATATAAAATGGAATTACAAAGGTTTAGCTTGATTAAATAGCACATCTGTTGGGGAAGTGGTAGGAAGATTTATGAAGTAAGATCAAGTGAAAGAGAAAAAATGAAATAGTTATGTATAGAGTATGGAAAAGGAGAAACAGAACCTATGTGATTGGAGATTCTTAATCATATCTGTGACGGTATTTATATGAGTTCCTAATATATGTTCAGGTATTCTTCAAACCTGGTCTCGTTTTATCCTCACAATAATACTGCAAGATGATCCTGCTATTTGCATCACAGAAAAGGAAACAGGTTCTAAGGAGTTAAATAACTTCCTCAAAGACAAACAGCTAGGCTTAGACATAGCCAGATTACGTCTGGCTATGACAGACATAACCCCTGGGAGGGGTTTCTTTCTTGTCTTCAAGGTCCATGCCTTTTCCATTTCCCCATAATATTCTGTGATTTGTCAGTCCTTCTCTTTCAGACTCCTCCTCACACATGGTAGTGTCTTAGGTCTCAACTAAGTGTCGAAGACATTTCGACCTATCCAGGTACAGTGGGAATTCCTATCCCAAGTGGAGGCTGTCCACAACCTGATAGACAATAAACCAGTCAAAATACATCTTTTTAGCACCTAATATCAAGGTGCCTCTTCCATTAACCAGTCATCACAGGTAAACAAACACACGTATGACAAATAAATTAATGTTTTTATGTATTATTTATCCCTTGCTTTGAACCAGATAGGAACCCAGTTAGCTTCTCTATTGAAATGCTATCTGATAAGGGCTTATTTAATTAACCTTCTTAGAAATACTAAAACTTTCATTTGGATACAGAAGAATTTTGATCTTTACAAGTTACCTGATTTAAAAAGTTTAACAACACAGACTTGTAAAACTCCGATAGAGAAAAGATTGATTATTTTTGTCAGCAAAGCATTTCTGACAATATATAGGAAGCTAATCACCATGATTATTTTATATGGCTGACCTTGCACAATGAACAATTACAGTCAATATTCATTTATCATAGAGGGCAGGCCCAAGATCAGAAGGACACTGGACTAATTTATGCTACCTGATCCTTTTAGAGTACCAAATGGTACTCTACTGCTAGATATAAAAGGGAACTCATAGCCACCCTAAGAATTTATGGAATATCCCAATAATATCAAAGAAACATACTCATGCTCAAAAAAGTCTTCTCAAATAAGCTTTGGATATCCAACTTAAAAACATATAAAGGAAAACAAATTCTGTAATTATCATATTTGCTTCAAATATATTGCTTCTAAAAATAAAAGAGAAACCAAATATGATTATGCTTTGTTTATTATATTTCTCTAATGTCATAATTCCTATACATACTTAAAAGATTATTCAGATTTTCCACTTGTTATGAAATTTCAAAAAATTAAACATTTCTTAAGGTAAATAGGATATTAATCAAGAATTATAAAGTTGATTTAGCATTATATGAGGTAATTCCACTTTGCTGCAATATTTGATCTGTGTATTAAGTCAAATCAAGCTACAGTAATTAATGGCATAGCATAGCATAGAAAAATATTTTTCCTTTATTATCTTTGTATTAGTAGTACATAGAAAAATTATTTCTCAAATTATGATTTGGAACTTTTTAGTGTCATGTATTACCATTTTTAAAATTCTACTTGGGGAAAAGTGCCTGAAAAGGATGCATGTTTTGGATCCTTAAGTGGAAATTTGTTTGGAGAAAAAAGAGGAACAAGACAAAGAATATTGGTTACATAACTGCAAAGTCCCAGTAGGCTGGACAGACTGTTTAACACTGTTATGTCCAGTGTGTATGCTACTTGGCTAAAGCATTAAAGAAAATCTCATGGATATGACTTCCCAATATTTTCTGCTGGGTGTTTCTATTAAAGGACATTCATCAAGTAGGACCCCCAATGTGAAGTTGTTCAGTAGAATCTCAGGCAGCTCTTGCTTCAGTGGTGAGCATAGAGATCACTATATCTCCCTTCACTGATTTATGGGCTTCCATGATTGCAGCTTTGTGTAGTAAAGACCCCTATAAATTTTACTTCTTCTAGGGCTTGATGAAGAGATTGTACACAGTGTGGGATTTTGTTCTGTTTTTTTGTTTTTTTTTAACTGAGTTGGCACTCTTCAAAGTGCCCACTAGCAGCTGTGGAGATAAGTATCTGCAGTTTTACAGTAACCAGCTCCTGTCAGGATCTATAATTTCATTACAGAAAAAAGAGTCGTTGGGCTAAAATTTGAGGTGCAAAAGCTCAGTGTGAAGGGAGAGAGGGAGGATGAGGGGGAGAAGAATATACACAGGCATTTACGGTGAACTCTCTGTGAGATGGATGATCTCCCACCACACACTTCGACAAAACCACCCACAGTAACTTTATGGTCCTAACCTTGCATTTCAAATTAGGGAATACATAATTGAGAAACTCAACTTTCTGGCCGATATATTTGATATGCAGAAATAACTATTGTGAATAGGTAGAATTTGGAAAGTAGAATTTGAACTCTTTTCATCGATTTCATTATTTTGTTGCAGATTCTCTCACCTCATGGTCAACAGTTCACAAGTTTATAAATTAATCACCAATATTTTTTTGTTAATTTAATGCATGTTTGTGTCTTACTTGTGTCTTAAATGTTTTATTTGTTTCTTTAAGAAATTTGTGTTGTGTCTAGAGTATTAAAATAAATTTACAAAATATAGAAAAAGTACCCTAAAGTTGACATAAATCTTCTCCTAGTTATGACTTTACTGTTTCCTCTTGAATTCTCAAAATTCTATTCTATTTCTTCCTCTAATTTCTTCCTCTAATTTACTTCCATTTTTACCCTTCAGGGATTTAAATGTTAAGGAAAAAAAACAGGTATATTTTAAATAAATAAGGTTAATAATAATAAGCCCTAAAAGAGTATCTAATCTATACCACATTCTCTACAAACACTGCATAAACATATATGTCTGTATTATTATGTATATCATCATTTTTATTATTATATAAAAAAACCCTCCAAGAACAAAAATTCCCAAACTAAACCAAAACAAAGTCCTTGAGTTAGCCAGGTCCATACCCAAAGTAAGTGTGTGTTTTGTTAATCAGTAATAAAAATTAAAAAACTGAGCATTTACTCTTGGTTAACTGACCTAATCATTCAGGGTTTGTACAGTCTTAATGATGGTCTGTCTTCCTGAAGACTCAGCCTCATATTTCCTGTGCCTGTGCTGGCCAGGATAAGAAGAACATTAGGAGCTCCGTTCTCAAAAGCTACTCTAGAATTTGCTCCATTACTCAAATCTCTGTACTGATCACTTAAGTGGGTATGGACCACTTGCACAATCACCAAAATGTAACTTTCCTGTCTCTTACACTGGCACGTCCCTTCTCCTTCCTCCTTAGCAGTTGGTATCCTCATTGGAACTGGAGCTCTGCTACTGACTCCTAACTGGAATTTTGCCTAGCTCTTGTCAACACCTTTTCTCTCCCCCACTTTTCTGCTCTGGCTTGGGGTTTTTCCTGCAAATACTAGAGAAATACCCAAACATATTGCCACCAATCTCACTTTCATTCAGTATTATCATTAAGCTGATAATTGCCACAATTCGTCTGTGAAATGGGACCTCCTGAACATCAGCTCCAGTTGATTAAGTTATAGTTTAGACACTGAAAGTTGAATATATGTCCATTTCACATGACATTCAGTGCTATAAGTGGGTGGTCTATTTTAGCCCAAGTTCCAGCCTCCTCCCCTTCCCTAACACCTTGAAGCCAATGTTAGGATGTCAGTGTCACTGTTGGGCAAAGACAGATCCTTGTTTTGTGGAATTGGAAGCTTACTCATATAAAATGTGTGTGGGGCCTTTTTTAGAACAGGAACACACAATTATGAATATAAAATTTAATTTAAGGCCTTGGGAGAGCCCCAAGCAAGTGAGGGGATCAACCCGAAGCTTAAGTTTCAATAGTCTGCAGGTAAATATGCCTGGACCTCTGAGGATGAAGGGGGCAGTTAATAACACCCATATATTTCTATCCCGAAACAGTGTAGTGGAGAATATATATAGTTCATTTAGTTAAACTATACTTTTAAGTTTTTTACTTTGAAATACTTGTAGACTTACAAAAAATTGCAAAAGTAGCATGGGAGTTCTTGTTTATGCCTCACACAGCTTCCTGTAATGTTAGGGTTGTACACAGTACCCATGTTATCAGAGTTAACACTGGTACAATACTATTAACTAAACTATCAACTTTATTTTTTAGTTTATACTAATTTTTTCACTAATGCCTTTTTTTGTTTCAAGAGCCAATCCAGAACAACATAATGCATTTCATTGTGATGTCTTCGTAGTATTTTCCAAAATATGGTATTTTCAGTCTCTCCTTGTCTTTCCTGACCTTGACATTTTTGAAGAGTACTAAACAGTTATTCTGTAGAACTCCTCTCAATTTGTTTTTTCTAATATTTTCTAAAGAGTGGTTTAAGATTTTCATTTTTAGCAAGAACACCACATAAGTGATACACCTTTCTCAGTGCATCAATGTCTATTTGTCTTTTTACTGGTGGTGATGGTATTGACCCCTTAATTAAGATAGTATCTGCTGAGTATTTCCATGGTAAAGTTGTTTTTTTACTTTGAAATGAATAAATATATATAATTCTTTCATTTCTCTTCAAACTTTTGCAGACTCATTTTAGCATCCATCCACAGATTATTTTTTTAGAACTATTCTGTAGTTCTAATGGTGGTTTACTGTTTTCCTCATTCTTTCTTTGCTTATTAATTGGAATTCTTCTGTAAGACAGCAATAATTATTGTGAACAAGATCTACCATATGCACAGTTATTCAGTGACTTATTTAATAAACTATGAATATCTTTTATTCTTGTTACTAAACAAAAAAAAAAGGTTGTTTTTTTTTTCTGTCTGTTGCCACAAAAGCTAAACTCAACAAATGCTAGTATAAAAAAGTTTTTATTCAGGTTCTACTGATCTGGGAGAATGAGGAACTTCCTATCTCAATGCCTATTTCCTCAGCAAACCATGGAAAAGGGTTTCTGATGCAATTTAAAGCACAGATATTTGAAGCCCACAGACGGCTGCTACAAGGTCATCCAGGTAGCCTATCTTGTTCCCGGCTGCTGTTCATTTTAGGCCCCCTCTTAGAAGCTGCCTGTGGAGCCAAGTGGCCAAATGCCATGGAGCAGCTAGGGCTGCAAGGTTGTACTAATGCACCAGTAAATGCATCACCTGGTTGAGGGGGGAGAGAGAGAGACTGAGAGTCCTGCCTGGAGGCCACGTGGCCCATCGAGAGAAAAAGTCAGAACATTGTGACAGTCCAGGTCACCAAGAAGAGTGGTGAGCAAGAGACAGTAAGAGAGAGTGTCTTTGTTCCCCTAGGACTGTGCTAGTTTGGATGTGGGACATACCAGGTGCTTTCTCAAAATGACCAATCAACCTACCAAACTTTACTGTACTTTGGGAGGGTCTACTTCCCAATCAATCTCTTCTTTTCCCAGGCTGGACTGACAGGCCTCTTTGGTGCAGCACCTCCCCCTGTGCCATTTTGACTTTTGTGGCTCATGTGCCTGTCTTACCCTGGTCCCAATTCGCAATCTCATGCTGCAGGGGCAAGGAAGAAAGGCTTTCCCACGCTCACTGTAACAACCTTCCCCTGCTGCCATCTTGGCTGATGGGGAAACTCCTCCAGTGTTCCAACAACTCTGCACCCCCCATTCTCTAGTTCCCACATGTAGCCTGTTAGCCCTACTTGGGGCCTGCCAACAAAGAGCAACTGAACCAAAAAGGCCTAGAAACCCCACACAGTCTCTCAGGCAGCACAGCCAAATGGGGGGCTCAGTGGGAAGGGCAGAGCATCTGTAGCCAGGGGCAGGGCATCTATACACAGGGTGGATTGACCACAAGACATGCATTTGGTTACTCAGGCAATGCAGCCTCATGCCTTGCAGAAGAGCAACCTGGTACTGTACTGTGAAACTCAGTGTCCTCATCAAGTCCTCAGGAAGTTAGCGAAGGCATTCTTCGACTGCCTGCATGCCCTCAAACCTCCAACTTCCATCTTTGGGTATCACTCTGAGGGTTATAATCTAGTGTTGTCATTATTTATTTTGTTGCTCAAATTATTCTAGTTTTGGCCACTAGGAACTCTTTCAATTTGGCTCCTCTGTCAAAAGTAATTTTGAAATAATTTATCTCTTGGCTTTTTCAAATGCCTTGAAGAAGACCTTCCACAGTCAAATTTTCTAAATGCACTCTGTGTTTTCTCCTATTCGATGACTTTATATACAATGGCTACTCCCACATCTGAGCCTTTAAGCCTGCCACTCCTTTCTTGCCCCCGTTCAAGTGCGCTTGCTTCCTGGAGTCCTTCTTTGTATTTAACTGTCCACTAAGAAAGCTCTAAGTCCCTCCTATAAGCCTTGGAAGGTGTGAAGAATGAAGACTATTAGGCTGGCCAAGTGTTCTCTTTAGCTTCCAGACAAAGGGAAAGAATGACTAATTTTTGCCCAGCCTGTAGTTACATACCAGACTTACTAATATGTCCTTAACATATGATCTCTTACAACTTGCCTTACCACCTATTTTAGAAATGAAAAAACTTACTTCAAGTGACTTGTTCAAAGTAGCACTGCTAGTAAGTGCTCTACAGGATGATGTGTCTCATAGACTTGTACCGAGGCTACTTTAGAGAAGTATATTTGTAAAGAAGGATTATGCTTGAAAGAGAGAGAAAGTAAGGAAGGGAGATTGTAGATGGGCTACAGGATGAGCAACTTCATGAAAATAAACAGGGTATAACTATAAAGAGATTGCCTCAATGTTCCACATTTCAATATCATAAGATTTGTGCTTTTAGGAAGAGGTTCTGTGAAGATACTGTGGGCAGAAAAGCAAAAAATATATATATAAAATATTTTAAAAATAAAGAAAACCAATTTTTAAAACTATCTTTACTTTAAATGAAAAATTCCATGTACATTAAGGTTGAAGTAGAACTGAAAATGTGGCACATTTTGATTAAAATCTGTTTTTTCATGTTTTGTCAAGGAAAGAGAGGGTTCAGCAGCCTTGTATTGGGAATATCTAATGCCTTTTTTGTAACAATGATGAAAATTAATCCCTTGATTTTTGACATCCCTCACTCCAAATTTTACAAAATGATGGATCACCTAGCAATCCATTTCTTTCAAAAGATATAGTTAAAATTGTCCTATCCTTAATTATTTTAGATAATCATAATTTATTTGAATATGTTGTAAGCAAACAGTGATTTATGCTTATTCATCATAATGTTTTTTGTGGCAAGCCTAAAAGTATTCATATATAATATATGCTTATATTTTCAAATGTTGCTTTCAATGCAAATTCTATGCATATTGCTTATAAAGAGTGAACGGTATCAGCACTTATTTCTATAGGCTACCAACTTAGGAATGTTGAAAATGTTTTCATGAGGGCAGTATCAAAGTTAAGAGAAAGTAATTACAGAAATGAAGAAGAAAATTATATTTTATTGTGCTATGTCACATAATACTAGAAGGACAAATGTTTGTACTACATAAAGTACTCACTCATATGTGATGTCTATATATGTGGGAACTCCATGATAAATTCCAAAATGAAGGAAAATAACCTCCATTTCCTTTGGCTCCTTAGAACTGCTGCTTCTCCATAGAAATACATCACTTAAAAAGTCTACAGCCAGAATTCAGAAGACTATGGTTTAAACTAGATGAATTGATGTAAACAAGCATTTTAAATGCCTTTTAAGGAATAAGAGAAAGACTTGGACATTTTGAAAGTATTCTATGGAAATGTAGAGTAGGTAAAAATTTCAGGTGGGGAAAAACTAGCAAAAATTGGGAAAATAAGGGACATATGCAGAAATAGCAGGTAGGACAATGAGAAGTAAGCTTTGGAATGTAGGCTATAATTATATTGCCAAAGCAAGGTCTTTGCATTTTATTCATAAGCAGGAAAAAATCATTCAGATCTTTTTTTGATGTGGTCAGAAGGATACCGTAAAATTTGAATTTGACACTAAGCTAAACTGGAGAAGTATATTACAAGAGGTAAAAACAGTTAGAAAGTTACTAACTGTAAGAGGTAGTACATATTTTATATTTTAAATATTTATTAGTTAAAAAGTAGAATGGGAAAAATTAATGTAAAAAGTATCACTAAGTTAATATTTGCAAGGATTATTGGTTTGTGAGTTAGAAATATTTTTTCTTGTAAAAAGCTAGTAAGGTTATTTTTTATATTGACAAGAATAATTGAATTTATCAAAGAATCCAAAAGTTTTTTATGTACTTTTCAGAAATCATTTAAAATATATATTTAAGAATCATCATTTATAAATAAAAATCCATTTCTAATTAAAATATATTAAAATTGATTTTATATACAACCCATATTGATATTTTCATTTGAATCTGTAATACATGATATGTATTCTTTATATTATTCAGTTGCCATTTTAGCATCTATTTAGATGTAATGTTTTACTGAGTATTAATTATATCTCTGACTTAATTTAACTTTCACATTTCCTTATCATATATATATAAAACAAGGTAATTTAGAGTAAGGAAGAAACAATATTTATACTTTTAATTTTCCTTATGGTTATCTATAGTAGATAAATTAATATGTGTTTAATTTTTAACTGTCATATGAAACCAAAGATTAGTTCAACATGAATTAGTAAGAAACTTTAGTGTAATTAGTATAACAGCAGCAATTATATTGGATATTTATCTTTGAAATTATCCTAAACTTTATGAATGTTGATATTTGTGAAAATGTAGTTTTAGTCCAAAAAATTCTATTCTTTTTTTAAAGAGAATTTATGAAACTTCAAGTATTATATTTTCATTTTAGCCTATTTTTCAAATTTTTTAAATTAAATTATTGAGGTTACATTAGTTAATAAAATTATACAGGATCTATAATACATTATGTGTATATTGCATCATATATTGCCCACTCAAAGTCAAATCTTCTTCCATCATCATATGTTTGACTCTAATATATGGATCAGGAGTTACATTTCATAACAGGCAAAATGGAAGGCTAACATCTTGAAACTCCTTATTATAAGAGTAAATTTTCTAAGATTTCTGCAAGAGGAATGTTGGGTATCAAGATCAAATTCCTTCATATTAAGAAGAGAAAATAATATAAAACTATATGAATGTAAGTATATTCCTAAATTATTACTATGTGGGGTGTGTGTGCGTGTTCACATATTGCTATCTTTCCATCTCCTGTGGCTCTGGAGATGCAAAATAACATAGATCTTATGTTTTAGATAGGAGGACTTTATTAGACCACTTGGTTTGAAATAGCTACATGATAAACCACCTTGGGTACACAGTAATTGCCTCAAAATCATTTATCCATAAAATATGCATATATATCCCTTCCTTTAAAGAAGAAAGGCAATTTGATATCTCAGTTCCCTCTTTTCTATCAATAGCATTCACTGAATAGCACCAACAAAAGTATGTCCCCCAAATTAGTTTTATTAGAATCATTACTCTGACCTTCAAAACACCGTAGGAAATGTTTTTGGCTTCTGTTTATATATTGAACAAATTGCATCAATATTAAGCATAGGATAAGCAAAACTATTCCATTGCAGTCCTGGAAAAAAATAAGCATATATTCCAAGGATTTACCATATACAAAGATTATACAAGTTACTGTTGGATTTATGCATATAAGTCATTGTTGTCTTTCTTAAAGAGCTTCCAAAGTGGTGGAGATAAGGCATGTATGTAAATCACTGTGATGTAAAGCAGAACATGCTAATATGAGTAGATCATATGATTAGAAGTACTAACAAATGCTATAATATTTCAAAGAAGAAAGGCATAAACTACAGCTGGGTTTATTAAATAAGAGTCTTTAGGAAAAGTAGGACTTGACTTGGGCATCAAAATCAAGTAAGAGAAAAAAGTTAAATATTAGAAGATTGGAAAATACAGGTTGAGAGAATAGCAAGGCAAAGTCATAAATATGGAACACGTTTGGAGTCTTGAAAGTGTTAGCCCTCCTTGTTCTTCATTCCAAGAATTCACAGACTTAGATTTTGAATAACTACATCGGGCCCCAACTACACCTGATGTCACATACCACAGCTGAGTTTTGACCTCCTTGATTACCAAATGAACCTCCTGGTTTGGGTGTGCATCCTCGGTGTGCCTGATGAGCTGGATGTTTCATTCAGTTCCTTCCATGTTTCACCTTGACTCCTGCTTCTGTCTTTCTACCTTATAATATTATCCTTGAACTACTTCCCCTTCTTCTCACTGTCTTGCTGCCCTGTGGCCACCTCAGAAACACAATGGAATAAAATATGTTATGTTCCAGAGATGCTAAATTGATTTTCTTGTAAGCAGCGGAAAATTTGTGGGCTCGGGTAGTAGAAAACAAAACTGAAAAGTTACTGGGGAACAGTAGGCAGCAGTAAATCACATAGATTTTATTCAAGAGGTCAGTATTACCACTTTTTTGTTATATTTTCCTACTATATTTTATTCATTTTTCATTGACATTGAGTCATTTAAAAATTTCATATTTGTCCTAAGCAATACTATTCACATAATCATTGTTTGAAGTAACAACTAAATTTATGCCTATTGTTATAGCTATACAACTACTAAAAATAATTGTTTTCTCAACTTTTAATCACTCTCATGTGTCTCATCCTTTGTTAAATGATGTTATAATCAAAAGACAGCTATTAAAGATTTAGCCAAAGAATTTTAGCAAGATTAACCTTAGGATATACAGGATGATTTCAGGTGGGAAAAGAGAAAACAAAGGTAAATGTATGAGCTAATAAAGACCTGTATTAGAGTCTTAACTGAGGGAATTAATTTTAAAAAAAGGAAATAATGGATAGAGATCAGGTAGAAATAAGGATAGAAAATCAATATCTTACTGATAATATGAAGTCACTGGGAAGTTTAAAGGGTTAAAATAATGCCAAATTTTGAGTCTTGGCACCTGGAGAAATGATGATACAATGAATAAAAGTGGGCTGGAGGAAGCACTGAGAAAAAAGATGATTAGCATAGTTTTGATGCTATTAAACCTAGGGATAGTGGATAGGATATTGAAAATCAGGCACTAGAGTCCTGGCTGATGCTGGCCAAGGTATCAGTTGGCTAGAGATTATGGGTGTAACCGTGGGAGTAAATGAGGTCTCTGAAAGAACGTATGTGGAAAGAAAATAACAGACGATTGAAGAGGGCACCTTGAAGGGTGATCTGTTTATCGGGTGAAGAAAGAACAAGAAGTAGCAATGGCAATGGAGAAGCAATGATTAGTCAGTCACATAAAGGAAGAATCAATCTGCACACTGAGGGAGAATATCATCTAATAGTGGGTAAAAATAAAATAGCTTGTACAGGGTCTGGCAGAAGTAAGGCTTGCATGAGTGTGGTTGGTGGGGTATGTGAATGTCTGTCTTACACGAGATGGACAGCAATTTGAACATTTCACCTAAAATGTCAGATGGTGTGCTTGAGTGTGATATTGTTATGCTACCGAATTACATGCTTATGATTTTGTAATAAAAAGGCCTGTTATTTGTGCTGTACCCTGCATTTTGTGTGTATTTGACAGTGTTCAGAATTGTACATCTGGGTGGAAAGGAAAGGTATCTGACCAGAATGTGGAGGCTTGATCTGAAACAGAATCTAAAAAAGTTGGTAACAGGCAGTTGATGTTAAAAATATCTGGGAACAAGAGAGAGCCTGGCTTCAGTTGAAGGGGACATATGGAAATGGAAGTGTAATCAGGGTAGCACGCTGAGATGGTTGACAATGATTCAGTAGCCAGTGTTAGTGTGCAAGGTTGAGGCTTGGTCAAGGAAACAAGCCTGACTTCTGTTTCATAAAACAGAAATAAGCCAAAAATTCTCAGCAAGTCTGACTTAATACTGACGCCCTTGGGATGCTGAACCAGGACTGTTTCCCCCACTAATGAGATTTCCCCAGCACCTGGAACCGTATTTAGAAGATAGATAAGAATCTCGTGACTTTACATAAGGGAAAGGTTTCTGCATAAGCTGGAGACCCAGCTGGGGGATTCGTTGTTTCATTTTACCCTGATAGCAGCTTGAGGTGTATATAGTTAGTGTCAGAAGCAGAAGCAGAAGCTGCACTTCTGAACTCCTTCTGCAGTCCTCACATAAGCACACTGATGGCAAGGAAAATGAGGCGGGCTGCTCATTAATGGTGGTAATTTCCGTCGGAGATCTCAGGGAGAGCAGATGCATGGGAATTCAGGTAGGAAATTTCAGATAAGCGAGGGTATAAGGATTCCCCCCCCCCCCGGGATAAATACATACGCTAATACATTAATGCATCATGAATAAGCATTTCAAAAATGTTCTAAAAATCCACATAAAAATGTGTTTTTTTGTTTCCTTTGTAACTCCAGTACGGTTATTTAATGCTTAAAATAGCACTGACAGAATCATTTCCAGAAGAAACACTATTGAATAGTTTCTCCCCTTCTAGAGACTGCATGGACTTGGATGCCCAGCCCATGATTCTTCTCTATGAGATAGAATAGTAACTGCTTCCTTATTATTGTCCCTTTACTAGATCCAGCACATATTTTATTAATCAAGTGTCCATAAAGTAAACTACCAAAAGCTAAACTGTATTTCTGTGGACTTTGTATATGTCTCGTGAAAGTTCTTTTCCTTCCAGGAAGAGCGCTGTTCTCCCAGCCTCTGGAACTGGAACTGTGCCCTGGTCTTTCATCCTCTGCTTGCCTTGAGATAGTTACAGAAAAAAATGGGGAGGAAACACGCTGCTTCTTTGGTATCCCTCGCCTCGTCTCACGTAAGGTGATGTAATAAAGCAGCACATAGTACATGTTTGGATTATTCTCTGAATGACAAGTCATAAAATAAAAGAGTCCTCAAGTCCTCCAAAATCCAACTTGTTCTTGGTGAGTTCAGAGCCCATCTGTAGATCCCAGGTTATGTATCCTTTGCTCCTAGAACACCAGCATCCCTAGCCTGATCCTTCAACAAGTACAATCCCAGATCAGTCTGCTGTCCTGGCTAGTTCTCCCTCTCCCAGTTTTCACTTATGTCACACAGCTGCCGAAAACCTGTCAGGGACAAGACAGTTTGGTACAAAAGTTACAATTCCCCGAACACTTGTAATTCTTTTTCCTCTGAGTACCTACCAACTGAGCTATGTATAAACTGGGTAAGGGGAGTTAGAACAATTCTGTGTGGAACGGGGAACCAAGGAATGAGCTCATATACATTTTTCAACATGACTGGAACCAAAGAAGGATAAAAGCTTGTAAAATACTTATCCTGTCATCTTTGTTGTCATGGTTGTATAGAAACTAGACAATTAGCATGGCTTAATATATAGTGAATTTTGACCGTGAAAATAAACTGACTTTGGATTCTCCCATCACTGGCATACTGATTTTCTCTGGATCTACAGACTCAGTTAAACACACATAGTGACAAGAAGATTTTCGATTACCAAAGCCAGGCTAAAGTTATCTCTTTTAATTGTGTTCCATATCCTCCTTTTATGAGTATACCCATGTAAAATGGCACATAATATTTAATGAATACAGGCCTATAAGATTGTCTGGATTTAAATTCTAAGTATGCAAATACATAGAGGTCAATAAAATTATTTTATTGGTGCAAAGGAATGCACCCACAAATGCTTTCCCACTTCTTTGCAGTTTAATTTTTTTAAACACAGAATCTGCTGTTGGAATGGGATAAATTAATGTGCCCTGTCTCACAAGCAAAGTCTACTCACCGAATTTACAGCTAAAAAAAATGCAGCTCCAATCAATTTATACTGTGTCTTTACATCATGTTTTCATCCCTATCTCATTCTTTTGTTAATTAAATAAGATTTGTTATTTTCTAGCTCACAATTCAAAGAGCTCACAGAACTTTGCTAGTTCAAAATTCAAAGGCATTGTACCATTTTTATATTGAAAAAGAATCAATTTAGTTAAGTAAGAGATTATGTGCAGAGAGTAATAGTCTAATCAGAGAACTGAGAGCTTTGAAATACTAAGTGACATTTCTGTTTCAAGTTATTCCTCTTATGGTCTTCCCCCCATCCCCCCCCCCCCCCACTGAACTGTGATTTGAGTAAGGAATGCCTTTTACGAATGGTCTGAATGCCAGGAGACTATCACTAAACATGCAAAGATTGATAAACAACATTTGTGTAGATGGGTTAACTACCAAGTTAACATCCATTAATGCATTTAATAACACACATTCGATTATAACTCACCTTGGCCAGACCCCTGTCACTACATGACGACTGTGCAGCAGGTGCACGTGTCCCTTTAACAGACCACATACAAGCCTGCTTCAACTGCTTTGTTCACGCAGTACCGTGAGATCACGTGTCCAAACTTGCTTTCAAGTACTCTTACTCTCCCTTTAGGGATCCAGACCACCCAACCTGGTCTCCCCTTCATTTTTTCCCTAAGAGTTCTTGCCTGAACCTATATTTTTAATTTATCTAACCCATTAAGACCCATGGCCAGTGCTGGGAATTGCAATTTGATTTTTACATAGAATATTTACTAGAGGTATAGGAGTAAAATAGAAATAAGTGCTTCTTGAAACCAGAAGGCACCGTACTTTGAATATTTTGTGGAAAGAAAAACTCATTTGCTATGTCATTCGCATTTAACTAAGAGCATTTTGCTAGAATGCCTGAAAGTATTTTGGATGAAATAAGTATGAAAATTTCAGAAACACTGGTTACATAAAACTGGCAAAAAGTTAATTTTCCTCTAGCACATTTGTCCACTGGATCATTTGAGCACATGCCTCACTGTGTAGGACAGGAAGGTATAGCCATCTTGCTTCATCTGAGATGATATATATCCAGCAAAGAAAACTGGTACATGAGCTGACAGGTAGAGCCTTGTAACATATCCTGGCAAGCCAGGTCAGATAATGTTTACTTGCATTATGGACATCTTTAAGGAGGTCTAATGCAGAGAAGTTGACAGCTGGTGAATTTCTTTGTTCATTTCTTTGACTCGTTGCAAACTTGCTGCTTGGTCTAACATCCCTTTGTCCTGTTTTTTGGTGGAGAAAGGATGAAAGGTACTACTTTTTGTAGTCTGATAGTGGGGAATGACGAATGTATTGCAACACAGGCCTGCCATCTCTTTACATATTGTCTACAGCTAACTTTATACTATAATGGCACAACCTAGTAGTTGCAAGAGAAATCATATGGCCTGCGAAACCTCACAGAAAACATGTGCCAGGACCTGCTCTAGAGGGTTTGGACAGGAAGATAGAGCTGGATTATTTTTCCCCTCAATATAAAGAATTGTATGAAGTCTCCTCTTGAATGGAGGAGGCCATTCCCAGGCCAGAAATAAACCCCATTTATTTCTTAAAATAATTATTAGCTAATGCATGTAGTTCTCAGTCATAATTGTATTTCCTATCTGTTACACTTACATATTTTGTGCTTCTAACGAAGCTAATTTTGTTTAATTATTGAGAAAGCACTCATCGTGTTTATTAGAAGAACCAGAATAGTTTTTCTACTCAACTTATTTTTAACAAATTGAATGCAAAAGCAATTCTTTTATCAGGAGCTTTCACAGAAAAACTCGTATTTATGCCTCTTAAAATTAGAACAGAAGACAACCCAGGCCTGAGCCCCCAACTGACAACAATGGATTGCAGCTGAACAGATATCGCCCCCTTGAGTTGGGCCTATGCCCTCCAGCATGCCCTGGTCATCAATGCCTGTTCCATGTACCCATACCCACTTTTCATTCTGGTCCATGTCACCCCTCCTGTGGGCATCTAAGTGTGGGATCATCTCTGCTCACTTGCTGAACAAGTGCAGAGCCACACATGCCAGGACTATTGTTCTAAATGGATACTTCGAAGCACTTCTAAGCCTTCTATCTAATACACTCAGGGAAGCCAAATTTTGGACTCTTGGGATTACCAGTAAGTTTGATGTATAGCTTCCAATCAAACCAAAGCACTTATGAAGAGGATGCTTAACAAAGCCAGACTCTGAAATATAGACTTGGCTGTAAAAATCTTTTGGTTTAATGAGCCAAAGAAGAAATAGGAACCATTAAAGCCAAACCAGCAAAGAAGTGTTTTATTAGTAGGAATGAGTAGGAAATGGGAAATGATGAACATGAGTATTTATGGCTGCAAAAGTTTGAGAAGCCTAGAAAGGATAAGCGAGCAGACACGCTGCCCGAGGTACCCCCAAATTAAGTGCTCTCATTGTTCCTCTGAGGAAGAAAGACACTATCCGAGGAATTTGTGGAGTTTCTCTGAACCTTGCTCAGTGGGGAACAGCTCTGTGGTCACCAAAGGGGCACTGACTGCTTCACTTGCTGGCCTTTCTTTATTCCTTCCACTTTTGACAGCTCATCTGTATAGTTCTTGTTACTCATCCCTTGGCTTAGTGGGTAAGGGGATTAGACCCAGGAAGAGCTATGGGGGCATCCGGGAAGGGAAAATTGCAAGAGAGAATATTTCTGACTGGCTTTCAATAATCAATGTCCATGTTCTTTAACTAATTGGCTTTAAGGCCAAATCGAACTCTCTCTCTCCCTCCCCCCTCCTTCTATCTAACTCTGTCATTCTTTGTGTCACACAAACACACACACACACACACACACACACACACACACACACTTCTCTTAGAGTGGAAAAAAAATAAATATCAAATAGAGAAGAAAAAAGAAAACCCAGCCCACAGCAATAAGAAGTTAAATGTTTTGCTCTTGAAATCAAGAGAGAAGAAAGAGTGCTCAGGGTACATATGTTTCCAACATTCTGTCAGCTTTTCTGTTTAAAATTTTCCTCCTGTTCATTAAGTAATGCTAAAACACCATCGTTATGTCGGGGTGTAGATTCCTCTTCCAATGGGGAGGCACACATCCTGTGATTGCAAAAACGGTAGGAACTAGTCTTCTCCTTTCTTAATAATACTTATTTGTCTGTCTCCACTTACATGTAGATTCCTACTGTCTGAATATAGAACTAAGTTTTTTGAAACCTCTTGTGCTATTTTATAATTACACTGTGAAACTATGTGTATTTCATGTTGTACAAGTAACTCAAAATAATAAAGGAAATGCTATGTGATGACATCTATTTTATGAAATGTTATGAATAAAATAATTAGATCTAAAAATACCTACATGAAAAGTGGCTCATATTCCACTGCTATGTCAGTCCTCAGAAATGTTTCAGAAGACCGAAGCACATAGAAGCCGAACAACTGAGAGGACCGCAATGGACCTGGGACCACTGCCTTGACTGCTTTGAAATTGATCCACGGAGGAGAATCTAGCAAAGGACACCTTTCTGAGGGAAAATATCAAGTGACTGTGGCATTATGAATGAACATGCTTCCAGAAAAAGGACTTTTAAATTTCCTCTGTACAGAACTGTGAGACTGGATAAGGACACACACTTGGCAAGATATGGCTTGCTGGCAGGCTAGGTGAGAATGGTGTCTGAAATGGTAAGGGAATAAAAGGTACAGGAGTGGGTTAGGAGGAAAAAGAGATGAGAAGAAGTAGAAATACTGAGGCAAAAACTCCTTCAAGACATTTTACTGTGAAGGGGAACAGCGACATGGGCCATAGATTAAGGGGGAAAAGACAAGGGGTTAAGGGATTTTCTTTTAATCTGAGAACTACAAAAGCACTTTCGCATCCTAAAGGGGATAAACCAATAGGGAGAAATAAGTGAACAATGCAACAAACTAAAAGCAATAATTGAATAAGGGTTCCTGTGAAGGCTGGCAGGTATGGAATCCAACACAAATATAAAGAAGCTGATCTTAAATGCAAGACAAAAACTGTTGTCATTGGAGGGAAGTCAGAAAGAATGGTTATGCCAGAGTGATCTTTTTACAAATGTAATTCAGAGCATACCACACTTCTGCTCAGAATCTTCCAAAGGATACTTACTGATCTTCTTCAAGCTAAAGTCCTTCATATGACCTACAAAGCCCTAGACTTTAACTCTGACTTGATCATTCTAAGGACCCCTCTCTCTCAATCTGCCATAAATAGGCTAGGCCTCTCAGTCTTCTTTCAAACACAGCAAAGCAGGCACATTCTCTCTGCATATGTCCTTTCCGCTATTTCCTCTGACTAGAAAAATCTCTCCTCAGAGATGCATGTGCAAATATCTTTTCATCTCTTTCAAGTCTTTCCCCAATTGGCTCTTTTCAATTACATTTGAAATTTAAAATATACTGTGTATTCCATCCTTTGCATATATCTCTCACCCCTGGAACTTCTACTTAACCATGTTTGGTTCCGTTTTGGTTCCATATAACCTATTGTCTTCTGTGTAGCATACTTCTCTTACTCATTTTTTGTCTTATTTCTCATCTAGGGTATTAGCCTCATGTGGATAGATTGTCTTTTCTATTTTGTCTAATGTACTCCCAGGGCTTGAAGTAAGTTAAACTCAAAAGAATACTCATTGAATAAATTAATGAAAACTTTTAAATGTCTATATAGTATGTCACATTGTGAAAAAGATTATTCATCCTCTATTTGCATTCTCAAGTAATTGTAATACACAGACTCAGATGTAATTACGTACATCACTAATTATCACCTGTCTATATAGTGCACACTTCCTGCTCTGCTCAGCCAGCATCTGTCCCTTTCTCATGTTCTGTGTGGCCCTCTCCCAGCTTCAGCAGGCTTGGCTGATACCACTGGCACCTGAGACTGTTCTGCAAACTGCCCTTAGGCTCCTGGAGCTGCTTTGCCCACATGGAGCAAAGAGCTAGAAGTATCCTTAGTTACTGCAAGTGTGAAAATATGAAAGCCCAGCTCCCTGCCGCAGGCCAGGACAAACTTAGAGGCATAATTTATACCACAGAGTCCCCCTGAGTCATCCAGTTGTCATACAATGGGACTTTGCCTGATTCTGCCTTCTTGCTATGACTCTTTATCTTCCCTATTCTTCTTTCTCTATTCTCTCCTAGTTTCTCCTGGGGCACTTTCATAGAAAGTCACTTCGTTTACACATGTGTTCTTATTGCATATGCTGCTTCTGAAGCCTGGCTTACCATCCTCTATCTAGGAGCCTGACCTGAGAGAGTCTATCTACCTAGACTATATTTCTGGGACAATAATTGTTGGATAAGGTATAACTTATATGTTCAAAGTTCTTGACTCAACACTAACTCCTAATGAAGCCCTATCCTTAAGTAAAGGAAAAAAATTAATTAAATCATGTCTATTTTATTTGGTTGACAAAGGCATAATGAGTGCAGTATCTTATAAATGAATATTAGTTTCCCAATAGTTTCAGGTTTCTCAGAACCGAAAGATTCCCTGACTCTTAAATCTAAAGGATTTTTCTGTATGTGTTTCTCTAATTTTTCATTTAGCAAATAGTGTTTTCTGCTGGGATTATACCCCAAGAGCCCTGAAACACCGATCCAAAAGAACTTATGCACCCCGGTGTTCATAGCAGCACAATTTACAATAGTCAAGTGCTGGAAACAACCTAGGTGCTCACCAGTAAATGAGTGGGTCAAAAACCTATGGTACATTTGAAAGTCTATGCAGCAGAGAGAAAGAAGGAGCTCCTACCCTTTGTGACAGCATGGATGGACCTGGAGAGCATTATGCTAAGTGAAATAAGCCAGGCGGTGATGGACAAATACCATATGATCTCACGTTTAACTGGAACACAATTAACAAAAGAAAAAAAGCAAACAAAGTATACCCAGAGACATTGAAATTAAGAATAATCTAACAATAGCCAGAAGGTGGGGAGAGGACAGTGGGGAGAAAGGTTTGGACAAAACCAAGGGGGAGGGTGGAAGCAAGGGAGGGAGGTGGGTTTGGCTGGGGTAGAGGGCAGTGTTGGGGAGAAAACACAAACAACCGTAATTGAACAACAATAAAGTAATTTAAAAAAATAGTGTTTTAACAATAACACACATATTTTCTGGTTTTTGTTCATGGGGACTTTTACAGTTTAATTATGGAAATGAACACTTAAGAATACACTTAGGCAAACACTAATAAGTTTATCCTTACAATGGTCTATCCTTAATAGAAGAATAAAATCAATACTTTTGGTGACATGGTCTTGCTCCTCCAAGTGGCTAGAAGGGAGGCTAGCCAAAGGATGAAGAGAGAAGAGGCATTGATTTGGGGGCTAAGTAGGTGACCTGGGAGAAAAATGGGAACTATATTAAGAAAATCACAACTTCTCTAAAAAGTCTTTATTTTTTTTTTTTTTTTGGAGACAGGAAAATCCATTAAGAAAATCACAAATTCTCCAAAAAGTCCTTTTTTTTTTTTTGGAGACTGGGTGTGGGGGGGGGGGGAATGGGTTATTATTGCTCTTACCTGAATAACTATTCCCTGAATGATCTCCCATTTTTAATTCTTCGAGCAGCTATGCAATTATCCTTATGTAGGTGAGGGATGTGATGGGGTGGAGGAAATGCTATTGTGCTACCTATTTTTAAAAGAGGTGCTCACAACAGTTTTATAACTGATTTCTTCACACACACCGTGTGAGCATAGAGCTGAAGGGCTGTTAAGTGGAGCAAACACGAGCACCTTGGCTGCATTACTGAGAATGTTTCCTTTTAAAAAAAGTTTGCAGAATTACTCTTGTACCTCCTTCCCCAAACCAAATCTGCTTACTGTTCACTGAGTATTAAGGAAATGTATTTGTCTGCAATTGGAGTAAGAAGGCTTTTTTCTTTGTGCACGCTTCAAATATCTCTGTTTGTCCTTCCCCGAGAGCCACAGCCTTGAAAGCTCAGAATACGTGACTATTTCTGGGTAAACTTCTTTGATTACAGCTGTTCAGTCAATATAATAAGGCAATTGAAAAATATTTAACTAAAACTACCAAAGTATTCAGCCATATATTTAAAATTTTAACTATTAATTTCACTCATTAATGCCCATTAAAATTCTAGTGCTTTAAATTAATTCACCCAAGGCTATACTGTATTAAGCAAACGTCTAATGGTGTGTTTGTATAACAATTCAGTGGTGCCCATTTGGTTTCCATCTCTCTCTCTCTCTTTCTCCCTCTCTCTTTCTCCCTATTTACTAACTATATACCCTTAGGCAGATTATTTAATCTCTTTGCACCTGTTTCCTCAGCTCAGCTCTACCTACAATGCCAAACATAGTAGTAGGATTGCTGTGAGAAACTGCTCTATTCAGGACTTAATATTGATCAAAATCTCAACTTCAATCTCTAAATTCATTATCACAAGTCAGATTATCTCTGCAAAGACCTTGGAAGCCAATGACCAAGAGAGACTAAGAAAGAAAGAGAACAGGTATTGCACATTTCCCAGGAAACTCTTAAAATAATCTTACCATTTTGGGAACTCTTATAATGTTCCCCTCATGTTCCAAAGTCTTCGGTGGTTCCTCTTTTCCCATAAAGTATAAATTTATAGCTCTATATTCAAAGATTTTACTAATATTACCTCCACTTATCTTGTAGCCCTACTTACCATCATTCCTCCATGCTCTTTACAATAGATTATTTATTGTCATTTTTTCCAACTTTACATTCACCTCCTGGAATATCTTTGAGGCTCTTTATTAAAAAAAATTACATTCATAGTTTAAAACTCAACCTAGATTCTCTCTTGATAGAGGTGCAAAGACTTATTCCAGTATTTACCCATATCCACACACATGTCTAGTCCCCCACCCCTCAGCAAACACAAATAGATTAGTTATAATTTGTTCACCAATTAAACTTCATTGCAATCTTCTGCCTGTATCATTGTGACTATTTGTGCCTATATCTTTGTGCCAAATTGTGACTAAATCCCGGCAATGTGGTCATTTATATTCTTGTCTTCTCTCTTCAATTAAGTTTAAAATTCTTTGAAACAGAAATGATGCTTACTCATCTCTGTTTCCTTGGAAATGCCTACCACCAGTCCCTTGTTATAAGTAAGATCATAGTACATATTAGATGATTAGAATTAAATTGAGCCATTTTTCTCCTCACTGAGCAATTCAGAGTCCAGCACTGCCCACATCCATGCTTCACCAATAATGTACCAACTTTGTTAACTGAAAACTTAGTCCATATTCTCTTCCGCCTTTCGCTTTGCTCCTGTACTCAGCACCAAGAGCCTATCTGCAGTATAAATTACTGGAAGGGGAGAAAGACTTTGATTATAGTTGTCACTTTTTCTCTTTGTTGGCTTCCACAGGGTTTGCTTCTTTATTGAGGTGTTCTCCCAGTAGTCACATCCCCAGCTAATGTTTACACTTATAATTATTCATGTCATTTGCAGATGCATTTGCCCTCTTGTTAGAACACAGTAAAATGTTCGTACTAAAATAGAACAACAAAACCAGTAACGCATCACATACAGTCTACTGAGATAATCTGGTAAGAGCAGATGGGATTTAACTTCAAAAGAAAAAAGACAACTGAAGTGAAGACAATTCTGCCAAATTATCGTGTTGCCTTTAGTAATTTGTTTGAAGAGAAGGAGTGCGGGATCTAAAGTTGATACTATGGAAAAGGAAGTGAGAATTAATCATGGGAAGATGTCAAGGTGCTGGAGGAAGTAGAAACTAAGAGGTAACTGACATTTTTTTCCCCAAAAGGGCCTCAGATTAACTACACCCACAGGGAGTTTGTGGAATTGAAATCAGGACCTAATAGCAATAGTGGCCTTTCTTTAAAAAGAGTTCATCCTCCTTGTTTTCTGAAACTTATGAGCTGTATGCTTCCAGATCCTCTAAAAACAATGGCCCTTCAAGGAAGAAATAACTCCTGGCACCTTTCACAAAAGTAAAGAGGTGAATTTATGAATTTATCCAGAAACATCTAAAGAGAATCTACTATATGCCTGGGTGTCATCAAGGGCCTGCGTGACACAATAAACAAAATACATGAAACCTCCTGCTTGCTTAAATGTCCTTGCTAATAATAGCAGACGGATAGGAAAGTAATATAAATAAAATATACAATATGTTAGATAATGATGGGTACTGTGCAGAAAGAAATAAGAATAGATTTTATTGAGAGTATGACAGTTAGGCATGTATCTAAAGAAGGCAAAAGAAAATGTCATTTGCATAACTGGAAGAGAATTTCATGCAGAAGTGTCAAGGGCCTGTGGAGTGAATGTGATTAGTTTGTACAAGGAAAAACAAGGAACCCATTCTGACTGGAACAGAATAAGCAGGGAGAAAGAATAGTAGGATATGAGGCCAGATTATAGAAGGTTTTATAACTCATTGTTAGAACCTCGGCCTTTGTTTGACCCATAGGGGACGTAAAGAGAATTTTAAGTGGAGTGATACAATGTGATTTATGTTTTAGCAGAATCACCACCTGCTTTGTTGAAAATAGACATCAAGAGGGTAAGGGAAGAAATGATGAGACTTATTAAAAGGTTATTGCAATAATCTAGGCAAGAGAGGCAGTGCCTTGCACCAGCTTTGAAGTAATGGAAGGGGCAAGACATGGCTAGAATCTGGATTTGTTGATGAATCTGATAAGTGGACATAAAAAAGGATTCAAAAATGGCTTCACATTTTTATTTTGAGCAGTTAGCAGTGTTGATAACCAGAGTTTCATTTTACTGGGATGAGGAATACACGTGGAGAGGACAGTGCAATAGGTTTGAAAGGAAGGAATTGCTGAAGGTCAAAGTGCTTTGGGTTTGTACGGGAACCTCAGTAGTTTAAGTTCCATAAGGCGCGGTGACCGTGAAAGGAAGTGTGATGGGGAATAGTCCAACAGGCAGCCCGGGACCCCACAGGCATTGGGGCCATGTTGGTACTGGGCAAGGTTCCTGAAGGTCCTTCAGAGTTTCCTGAAAACAGGATGGTTTTCTTCAATATGTGTTCCTCAGTGGAGCTGGTCTCTTAAGTCAGCAAACCCACACTTCAAACTCAAACTGGATCTTCCTGTCCCCCTGTTAAAAGACCCCAAGGGCTCAGTCTCCTTTGTAGTACTGCTCTTTGGGCTGCTATCTTCTGAAACCTGGCTGTGGAGAGGAGAACGGCTTCCTAGCTCTCTATCCCCCTTTGCTGCTATCAGAGCAAAAGTGTCTAACATTTCGGTGTCAGTCCCTACAGGCGAAAGAGCTAAGAGGCAATGACAAAACAGACCAGAATCCCCAAAATGTCCAAGTTAAAGAAATCTTACAGAGCTTCTAGGTGTGGCCTCCACTCTCTAGTTTTCACTTCCTTCTGAGATAAGTGGAATCAAAGCCCAGCGAGTTCGCTTTATCTGCTGTTCCCACCTTCCTCACTGACTGGAATTGTTGCCTACCAGGCTACAACTCCATTAGTTGCTGCTGTTTTTATTAGTGGTGAAAACCATAATAGTTTGACTTAATAAACTGTTTTCCCAAATGACAGGGATGTGTGCCACATGCCACCGGGCTAATTGGAGAAGATGGGTTTCAGCTCAGAGCCTCTAGCAGTGGGAGAATGACCGCACAGGTCATGCAGATGGGTCTGGACTCCCACCCCGTGTTATTTTGGGCCGTCGAAGGCTGACCAGACTCAGACTGTTCCTTTAATGAATACACTGAGAACAAGTTGAGTTTTAACTACAAGCGAGTGGAATTTTGTAATTTTTTTAAAAACACATTCATGCAAGTAGGTAGAATAGTATAAAGCTTGCTGCTTTCAAAAGCAACTAAATGTACCAAAACAAAGTCAAGGCAATGAAAGGTAATAGTCTTAAAACTGAAGTACCACTATTGTTGAGGGAAAAAATTGTTTACTTTAACTTTTCATTCTGAGTCTGTCTCTGCTATTGACTTAACATGTGACCTCAGTTCAGGCAATTCACCTCCCTCTGTCTCATCATTTTTTGAACTAGAACAATAGCATTATTTTCCTTTTAAGGCATATTAGGAGGAATGGATGCTTATTATAAAGAACACCAGGTTACTGAAGCATTGCTTACATGGATATTTTTGAAGAAACACTCTGAATGATAAGCATTTCAATTTGGCCTTGGAGAAATCTCTTAAGGTATATCTGTAGTTCAGTAGCTGAATCTGACTTAACCGCATCAGGCCTTTGTTTAGTTTTATTGTTTTATCTGTGGCAAATGATCATGGGGTAAATAGTCATCACAGAATTGCATGAGGAGTAATGAGGCTTACAGAAAGAAAGAGTAGGGGACTGAGTCTTACAAGGGAATCTAGGTTCCACTCTGTTGCAAAACAGTTCCTTTTAAAATTCCTCGTAAAGGAGAGATCTCACGAGACATCTCCATTTTTCTCAGGAACCCACTGTCCACATTTCCTCCCATTATTATCCTATGCCCTTCATGAAATAACAGTTAAATGCAATAGCAGTAACTAAAATTTAATGAGCACTTACTACATGCCAGTGTTTGACATATATTAAATCCTCACAGCAATTGTACTGTTAATTTTTCCAATGTACAGCTGAGGAAACTGAGGCACAAAGGGATTAGGTAACCTGCCCAAGGTCACAGGGCTAGTTAATGAAAGAGAGAAAGAGAGGGGGAGAGTATATAAAATTGCTTAGCACATACAGGATGTTTAATAAATGCTCCCCCTTCCTCTCTCTCCCACCTTCATTCCTTCCAACTCACATATAATCCACATGGTATGTATTAATTATTAATTCATCCATCTATTTATGTACTTATTTTTGGCAAACATCTTCTGAGTTCAACCATATGGCAGCTATTGAGCAAAGCACTTTGCAGAATGTATTTCATTGAATCTTCATCACTCTTCCGTAAAGAGAATCCTACAATCGTCTCCATTTCATGGATGGAGAAATAAGCTGAATGATGTTAAGTAAATTGTTCAAGGTCATAAATCTAGAAAGTTGTGGATCTCACTGTTATCACTTTACGTTTGCTAAGGATCATTTGCGCTTTTCTTTCTTTCCAGGAGTACTGTCAAATTTGTCATACTGGACCAAAAACACAAAGGTTGCAAACTTCTCAGGGGACAGAATCATGTCACATACACTCATACTATTTTGTACCTAGGGTAGATGCATAGAAAATTCTTTTTTTTATAAAGATTTTATTTATTTTTAGAGAGGAGAAGGGAGGGAAAAAGAGAGAAAGAAAAATATCAATGTGTGGTTGCCTCTCACATGCCCCCTACTGGTGACCTGGCCAGCAACCCAGGCACACGCCCTGACTGAGAATCAAATCATTAACCCTATGATTTGCAGGCCAGCACTCAGTCCACTGAGCCACACCAGCCAGGGCGCATAGTAAATTCTTGCTGATTGAGTTTACAGAGTAAATATTATCCTTATTACATAATTGAGGACACCAAATTTTTTTAAGTTTAAATAATATCCTTGTCATCTAGAAGGTTAATATAGTGTATTGCTCCAACTAGGACCATTTTGAAAGTAAAAAGTTGCCTCTGTTTATTATACACAAGGGAACTGGCTTAACCAACACTACTGCAGACTGATGTAGATGTAGTTACCTTATTAACATCTCATAACTAATTAGTAAAAGAGTTTTCAGAGCTTACTCATTTTATACAGGAAGGATTAGTGGGAAAACGTTATTTCAAAACCTTATCATTCCTTTTTCAATAACATAAAAATTTTCACTTTTTTCTCTTGGCAGAAGCAGAGACGTAGACTGTCAAGCTTTTTCTAGAAACCTCTCAGATCTTTATAACTTAACATTTAGTAACTACTGATGCAGACATGCCAGACAAACAATTTCTATAGGTTGAATTAAATGGTAAATGAAAATCTCTAGCCCATCTATGGTTTCTAAAGCATAAAACATTTGATAAGTGGACATTGCCTTCATACAAATAAATTCAATTTCTTAACTTTCATTATGATATTCTATACACACAACTCATTCTATCATCTATCTATCTACCTATCTATCATCTATCTATCTTCATAGCTAGCTAAAAAGTGGTAAATCTGATTGTGCAAATTGAGTGACTACCAATTAAATAAAGCTAGAATCACTTGTAAATTGTAGTACCCATATTCTTTAAAAAATATGTTTTTGAGTAATAGGCAAAATGAAGGTCGCTCAGTACATACAGAATCAGTTTTCGCTTTGAAAAAATAAAAAAAAAACGAGATATTGTGCAAAAATTTCCCTGAGCATCAGTTATGCCCAAATGATTTCACAGCATGTAGAAAACTGATCTAATTGTGGCTTAACAGCAATGAATGACTGGTAAGGGCTCCATTCAATAACAAATGTCCCTGGTATTCTTGCTTTAGAAACTACTGCAGGCATAGCTTATTAAGGAATTAGTCCCTGACTAGGTAAGCACCAAAAGCTCAATCATTGTGTGATGAAATAGTTATTTTCATGTAGCTGCAGGAAAACCCAGTAAATCTAAAAAATTTGGGAGGTGATGTATGGAGGCAGGCAAATTGAACATCTAGTGCATTTTAAGCCATGGACTTGAAAAGAGTGGTGTCCATTGGGAACCTGAAAAAACTGAAATGCTCATAACTAGGTATAGACTGATGTGAGCAGGGTGACACTCCTGTTTGTACTTTGTGTTTAATAGCTGAGTTGCATTTAGGAAAAGATTTATAAAGTCTTTCAGTGACTGCTCAACTAGAATTTGTGCACAGAATGCCTATATAGGCCTCATACTACTGGCTCATAAACACACTCATACAGGCACATCCTGATACATATGTGCACATCCACACACATACATCTTACACATGCATGCATAAACAAACATACACATACATGTATGTGTGCACATATACGTGTATTCACGTGTATGACTGGGGGATGTTTCTCCATTCATAATAAATCTTAGCAATAATTTCAGAGATAGAAAAAATGTTTTCATGTAGGGACTTCATTTATGCCCAACTTTAATGTTACTCATGTTTTCCTGTCTTGGTAGCATACACGGGTTAGCACTAGGAGGTTTATGGGACTTAATGGCAGTGTTATGGATAAAAAGTTTCCACTGTTTGGGGTTTCTTTGGATAAATTTTCAGAAGTGCAACTACTGCACCCTGAAACACCAATTTGAAAGAACATAAGCACCCCTATGTTCATTGTAGCACTATTTACAGTCACCAAGATATGGAAGCAGCCCAAGTAGATGAGTGGATAAAACAACTACGGGACATTTACACAATGGAATACTACTGGGCCACAAAAAAAGAGGAAAAGCCTACCTTTTGCAACAGCATGGATGGACCTAGAGAATATTATGCTCAGTGAAATAAGCCAGGGGTAGAAAGACAAGCACCATATGATTTCACTCATATATGGAATCTAATGGACAAAATGAACTAATAAGCAAAATAGAGACAGACTCATACTGGAGAGCAGGATGACAGTTCTGGGATGGGGATTAGAGGGTGGATGGATTGAGCAAAAAGGAAAGAGAACTCACGGACATGGACAACAGTGTGGTGATTATGGAGAGAAGAGGAGTATAAGGGGGATAAATGGTAATATAAAAATAAAATAAAATACATTTATAAAGGACTATAGCTAACATTTGAGGGGAAAAAATGTTTCCACCTTTTAAATTCTGCTCCTACAAAATAGTGGCATTTTCTTCATGAAAAGGTGTTAAGAAAAATGAGCTAAAAATAAGATACTCTTTTGAAGACCTGGTCAGTGAATGCAACTCTTCAAGAGAGTTTTCCAAAACTACTTGATCTTGCACAGCTACTCCACAGGACGTGTCCTGATTCAAATGCTTAACACCTGAGGCAAGACTGAGGCCTTCAGCATTCAGGATCTAGACCAGGCATTTTGTTCTAAGTGTGCAGAAAAATCCTTTCCAAAAATCTCATCTGAAAAGAACATTGCTACCTACATCATAAAAACACAAAGTTCCTCTATGAAACAGTTGCATGGGAGACTTAACTTACTCATGGTTCAAACTCAGACTGAATTAGACCCAGGAGAATGACAAAATGAGCTTAAGTTGTTCATGGTTGGTATTTTGAAAATCTCCATGTCTTAATCCACAAGTCAACACCCTCCCCAATAAAAATAACAAAAGTCTACATAGTATGTAAACAATTTCCTTTAGCCAGAAGATGGTTTAAACCATGGGTTTTATTACTTATTGAATACACATCATATGCAGTACTCGTCAATGATTGGCAGACTAAGCTAATGGTTAAGGAATGAACAGTTCAGAGATACAAAAAAAAAATTTAAAGGTTTTTTCAAAATAGTGATATTTTTAATTTTTCAAAAATATCATGGGAAAATGTAAACTATTGTGTGATTTTCTTATGTTTTTTTTATAGCTTAGTATTTGTAGGGTAAGTGGAGGCAGTCTGGCTTCCTCCCCCAGGTGTCTGGGTAATGAAGGGAAGCAGAGTCTGCACAGCTTTGGAGAGGCCGATAAGCAGTGTTCGCACAGCCTTGAGCTGGGTCTGATAAACAGTTCTCATAACAGGAAGAGGGCTCGCATGTGCAAAATCATGCTCTTATATGCTTTTCTGGCTTGAAGCTGGCTTTACTTGCTCCAGTATTTAAAAGGGGCTAGGGGCTCCCTGCCAGGTGCCACAACATGTGCCACACTGGGGAGCAAGGGCTACACTGTGTGCCACACAGCGGGGACAGCTGACATGCAGAGACATGCAGGGAGATAAGCAACTTGCAACACGCATGGCTCACCCACCCGTGAATAAAGGCACGTCAGACATCCCCATGGCTCTGTGCATTTTCTTCCATCTGCCTGAATACCGTGCACCTATCAGGCCTTGAACAGTCACAACACAGTGTTTTTAAATATTCAGTTTCAGAGACTTTTGGTCCCACTTCCTTCTCAGGGTTAGAGGCCCTTAATCTCTTAATATGATCCTACTACACATCACAGTGAAGCCCCACTGAAACTGTACACAGATATCAACTCTAAGCTCAACATCTTGTGCTTGGGCACCTTGCCTTCTTCACCCCCACCTCCCCATGTTATCACCCCCACCCTTGATGGACCCCCTGGATCATGTCATCCTTCCTTTATAGGCTCTATTATACTGCATGTGCTTAAGTGAAGATGATTTTTCTCTGTAAGACACTCCTTTAACATCACATTTAAATATTTCAAAGACCATTCCCTACTTGAAAAATCTAACTGAATTGATCAAATAAAGTACAACTTTTGCTGTATCTAGTTAGGCCATGAGATGGTCAGAGCTATTTCAAACCCATCTTAATTATGAAAAATTTAATAGATTATAACAGTACAAGTGACAATTATTATAATATGTGCATGAAGAGTGTGCTATGGCAACCCAGAGAAAGGAGCATTTACCAGTAATGAGTCTTGACAAGGTCTAGGGGCTGGAGAACTAGGCTTGAAAATTAGGCAGGAATCAAAGCAGACAAAGACTACGCTGCAGAACAAAAATCTAGTCTGCTGGCTACTGCATCCCTTACAATTTTATCTGTGAACTTCTTTACATCAATCACTCCAAATTCAAAGTGCTGGGAACTAGAATACTAGAAGCTTAATCAGTTTTAGATCACATACTTCTCCTTGGGCTTTAGGGGGTGGGAGCAAAGAGAATTTAGCCTGCTAACTCTGAGTTTTGAGAGTGGGGGCCAACAGCGAGAAGTGACATGGGGAACCCCTTTCTGAAAAATGCTATGCACAATGGTGATTCCCCAATGGATGGCCGGGTGTGCCTAGAAAGCATGGCGGTGGGTTGGATATTGATCAGTCGAAATATTAACAAAGGACTGCTTACAGAATCAAAGTTGGTCTTCTTGGTTAGAGAAAAGTCCTAGAAGGGATGTGTGTTCCTGAAGAAGTATCATTAAAACCGAAAGGCAAGTCGTTTTGCAAACTGAAGGGAATGAAGGACATTTTAAGTGAAAAACGTATGTGCACAGACATAGAAAGCCCAGCACTTTCAATAGGAGGAATACATTTGCTACTGTGAGATTGTGGTCTGCATGTGGAAAAATGAAAGGAAATGAAACTGGAGGAATAAGAATTTAGACCACAGAGATAAAGAATTTTAATGTGTTATTCTGGCACCGTGAAGTCCACAGAGGATTTTAAGCAAGGGCTGGTCAAGATCAGACTTGTTGTAGAAAGAGCTCCTGGGCCTCAGTGAAGAGGATACATTTTGGTGATTCTCTCAGATTTAACCCTTAGGCTGTGGGACAGAGGTTAAAGATGACAACTTCATGTCCATTTTGTAGTTTATATTAACTCTGAATTCTTGTTTCTCTTACAAACTCACCCCTTTAAGTGTGCACACCTTGATATTAGCAGTCGAAAGACCTTAATTAGCATCAAATATCTTACTTTGAGTGTTGCATTTGTTCTCTAAAGCAGCTGCTGTATACATTAGCACACACCTAGTGGTTTAAAACAACACAAATGTGTTTTCTCATTGGTAGAGGTCATAGGTGAGAGGCCTGACAGGTGTCTCACTGGGCTAAAATCAAAGCATAGGCTGAGCTGCTTCCTTCTGGAAGCTTCAAGGGAAAAATCATTTATTTGCCTTTTCTAGTATGTGGAGGCTGCTCATGTTCTGTAACTCCTGGCCCTGCTTCTCCACCTTCAAAGCCAGCAATGTCCAGCTGAATTCTCATATTGCATCACCCGACTCTGCTTCTGCCATTGCACTGTTCCCTGCGACTCCCCCAATTTTAAGAACCCTTTGGATTACATTGGGTCTACCCAGTCATCTAAAATAATCTTCCCATTTTAATATCAGCTTATTTACAACCTTAGTCCCATCTGCAACCTGAACTCCCCTTGGCTTTGTCAAATAACATATTCATAGATCCTGGAGCTAGGATGTGAACATCTTTGCAGGGCCCATGGTCATTTGCTGAATATCCTTCAACTCCGGTCTCAGAACTCCCATGCCTCAATCCTAGGACTCTCAATCTGCTTCCCCCACTGTGGGCATTCAGGTTGTGGTGTGCCCGGCACATGGTGCTAGATGTACAGTCTTTTGCTCCCAGGTTTGTTTCTCTCCTGATACACAACAATTCTTGACAATTGTTAGTTATCTCCATTTTCTAGCCCTCTTGAATAAAGCCTTTGCATAATTTCCAACAATCTACTAATTATTCATTAAAAGAAAGACTCTTTCATAAGCATTCTCCAAAGCTTTGAAATAGCTTTTATTATTGTTCTTATTTTGCCATTTTTCGCATGAGAAAACTAATGCTCAGAGAAGCTAAGGATAGAGTTAATAAAGTTGTCACCATGACTCAAACCCAGGCCTCCGGTCTTCACGCTGATGTCATATCTGCTAGGGACCCCACCAAACAGCTCCTCTGTGGGATGTTCTGTGGGACTCACAGAGTGCTAACATTGGATAGCTACCCAATGTCAGGCTAACACTGCCCCCGCACACAACCCCTACAATTCGTGAAGGATTCTTGCTATTTCCTATCCACATGCTCCAAGCCCCATCTGAGCCTCTTCTGACTTAGGTAATCCTCTCCCTCCCTACTGCCAGAGCCCCCACCAGCCTGCCTCGCCACCCATGTTTTTTTGCAGGTGAGCGGGCTTATTCTGGCTCTAGCCATGGTCTTTTCCTCTTAAGTATGGGAAGGAAGGAGGGAAGAAAAGGAAGCAGGCCCTCTTGGAGATGTGAAAAGCTTTAGTGCCCTTCTCTCAGTAATACCTGCTGCTTTGCTTTTGTAAAAATCACCGCCAGCATGGCAACATCAACCTGTAATCTATAGTCACCATCAGATCCCACTTTTATTTCCTGGGATTCTGAGAGGGACTGAGGCTTCAGAAAGGTATAAATATAGCACTCTACAAACTGAACTGAAGCCCAGGGAGAAACCCCCTGCAATTAGCCACAGGACCTGTGCTGATTAGATACAAGGCTTTCAAAGAGCTCAGAGCATGTGTTGTCCTGGGTTTATCACATACCCCCTGCCCTTCCTGAAATTGTTTCCATAGCACAAAAGACATTAAATACAAGTTAGGTTCTTTATAATGACCTCATTTTAAGTGATATTTCTAAAGTATTTTAAAAGTTTCAGATTTCTTTCACTTACACGATTTTATCCAGCATTCACAGCATGCTGTGAAATAGGCAAGGCGATTATTACAAGGTGTGTTGCAAGTATCCCTTCTCCTAGATGAACACGCAGAAGTCCATCTTTACACAGCTAGTGAGTGGCAGAGCCAAGAAGAGGACCCCAGCTCCAGGTTCCAAGTCAACTCCTATTTCCCTACACCGTGTTGTTCTCCCCATCTCCCTATCGCCACCTTTCCTACTTCACTAGAAGGGGCTTTACAGGAACCGCAGTGGCAACAGACTCTGCATCTGAGAGCTGTCTTTTAAAACAAAGCTTTCCATGACACCATAGTTACCCAAAGTGGATGTGCATTAGCCGGAGCCATTGTTCGCGATAAAAATTCTTCTTCCTCTTCCAATTACTGAGATAATCAATACATGCGTTGTCGGCCAACTTTCTAACAGCCCCGCACTGAGTGCTAGAAGCGATTACAAAAGAGGGAAGGCGAGGTTCCTATTGTCACAGGGCTTCTACTGAGTGGGGAGAAAAAGTGGAATCCACGGAAGTTTAGAGAACCATTAATTTCTAAAGAAATGTGCATTGATTATGTGTGCAATGGGGGGGGTCAAAAAATGGGGCTTGAACTGAGCTTAAAGAAGTTAATTAAGGAGAAAGAAAGAGCACAGGCTTTGTTTCACTTTGCTTTATTTTTGTTTCAGTTAAGGAACACCTTTCACAAAAACCTGGAAGAGATCAAGTCTGCTAACAGCCACCATGAGGCCTGGTCGCTTTCTGATCGTGAGAAACCTTATCCCTAGATCCATCTCTTCACCTTTGGGTAAATGGCAAGGCCTCAACTTACACCCCTGCAAAACCTGGCTGCCGAACTCTTGCCAGCGCTCAGGGTCTGAAAGCCCTCAGTTTTCCAAGGGGGCCCAGGTGAGCACAGTGCCCATCTACCAATGATCCCGGTCCTCACACGTACACTAACTGGATGGAATAAGACTGCTTTTATACAGGGTGGAGCAAAAGTAGGCTGACAGTTTGGGCACACAAAACATACTCTAGTCTTATTTATTAATTATTGCAGTATTTGCAGATGAATAACTGTAAACCTACTTTTGTCCCATCCTTTATAACACAATGGTCTGACACTTTCCCAGAAAATAGCAACACATGTCTTGATTAAAAGCTCTGTGTATACACACATAAAAATTCCTGGTGCACTCCTACTGTGGGAGCAACGTGCGATGCTTATCTATACCTACACCTACTTTTCTTCTTCCAGGTACGTGGGGAGATTGTCATTCATGTCCCACTTCTTGAAATTGGCTAGGCTTGCTCTGGCCGATGGGTTACAGGTAGCAGTGACATGAGTGACCCTGTCACTTGCAGGTCGGAGCCTTTAATTCTGACACGAGACCCTCAGGTCTTCTTTCTCACCATGCCCACACAACTGGCAAAACCCATCCCACCTCCCAGAACGAGCCTGGCCTGGAGCTGAGCTGCCTGTCTATGTGCAACTGACCTACGCTGTGAATGAGAAATCCACCGCTGCTGCTTAAACCACTGCCATGTTGGAGTTGATTTGTTCTGTAGCATCACCTAGCCCGTTATGAACACCTTACTTTTCAATGTTTTTTGATGAGTAGGTGGAAGAAATTTGGTCTCCTTCAACCCAGTGATGGATTCTCATCAGCTGCACTATAGTATTTTCCTTAAGGTCCTTCATTACACGTTCGTTCTAGCCACGATGGGTGTGTATTATTCCTAAACCCTTACCCAGCTTGGAAGGCAATTTCTGAAATATTTTTGGGATAAAGAGAATTTTCTAGTCAGGGAAGCCAGACCAAGCCCTGGGGGTCTGGTCTATGAAGCAGAGGGTCCAGGTGCACAGAACTCTGTGAATCCCCTGAGTGACTGCACGTGAGTCCATGTTTCTAGATCAAAGGGGCCAGTCCCTCCTCCTGCTGACTGCTTCTAGGATGTACCAGATTAAGAAGGAGAAAAAAGCAGCATTTTGAAACCTTGGTTTGGTTTGTAAGAATACCCTTGGAAGAAGTTATCCAACACACAAGTCAAACTTTCCTAAATGGACCAATACAGGTGGGCTGGAGATAGAAAATTTTAACTTTCTGTGATTTTTTTCCTTCCTCCTTCTTCAAGGTGCATTTCCTTTCCCTCTCCCTTAAAGTTCTGGCTGCTCCCGCTTGTTAGATGCCATCTTCATTATTAGAGTACACTTTGTTGCCATAGCAATTTGTTCCTACTCTCACATTTTATTGCAGTTACTGTCACTGTGGGGTGAAAGAGAAGGGGGTGGAGGATGGGAGAGCATGGTTTTATTTTCTCTCAAGTAGCCAGGCTTTCTCTGATCTGAGACACTGTTAACCGCCCTAAAAGGGAGCAGTCTCATGGACAAGAATAGCACAGGCAGCGGCATTGCAAGGGAAGACAGATTGTTGCTCTCTAGGTGGCAACTTGCACAGTGCCGCATACCTTCCCCGGCAGGTAGGATTACATCATTCTCTTATTAAGTCCTGCCTTTTAGTTTCAGCATTGAAACTAAAAGAAAAAAAGTAAGAGGCTCTCTATTAGCAATGAAGGTCTAAGAAGGAGCAAAAGTTGGAGGGTTCTTCCAAAGTTTCTTTCTAAGATCACAAAGGACAGGGTCTCAAGGGGACCACGAACCCCAAGACTGTAATCATCATCATGATCATCACATAAGTATGTCACATATGATCACATGCCTTTGATCTTTTAATATGTTTTACATGCACACCTATTTTTTACATTTTTAAAATGGTACCTCCTTGATGAAAACTTCTATGTTAACTATCATGCTGACATCTTAACTCATCCATTTTGTCAGTTTTTTAACAAATATTTTCATACCTCCCACTGAGTTATTATTTGTGTCAAACAGACATCATCTTTACCTGTTTGTGCTACTGTTTTATCTTAAACTATCAGATCCTGTTACTATTTTATTGTTCTTTTTAAATTATATTGTATTGATTCTGCTATTAGAGTTGTCCTGATTTTTCCCCTTTTGACCTCCCTCCACCCAAGACCCCCCTTTCCCTAGGCAATCCCCGCACCATTGCTCATGTCCGTGGGTCATGGGTCATGCGTAGAAGTTCTTCAGCTACTCCATTTCCTATAATGCACTTTGCATCCCCATGGCTGTTCTGTAACTACTGTACCCTGACCTCATCACCCATTCCCCACACCACACTTCATGGGGCAACCAAACATGATTCTCTGTATCTCTGTATCCATGATTCTCTCTCTGTTCTCCTTGTCTGCCTACTCTGCTTTTTTAGATTCAGTTATTGATAGATTTGTATTTTTTGCCATTCTATTGTTCATAATTTTTATCTTCCTTTTCCTAAGTAATTCCCTTTAATATTTCATATAATAATGGTTTGGTGATGATGAATTCTTTTAATTTTTTTCTTGTCTGGGAAGCTCCTTACCTGCCCTTCCATTCTAAATGCTAGCTTTGCTGGGTAGAGGAATCTTGGCTGCAGGTCCCTGCTTTTCATGACTTTGAATACTTATTGCCAATCCCATCTGATCCTGCTAGTATTATTTTTATGTGCATCAGTTTTAGCCCACCAGGAAGGTCGTGCAGAACACAGCATTTGTGTCCCCCATGGGGACCACTCAGATGTGATACACTCTGTAAACTTTGCAGGTTGATTGAGATTCAGATTTTCATCCCACATTTTACTGTGAATTAGCCCAATGAGATTTTCATCCTGTATTTTTCACTGTGAATTAGCCCAGTGATTTTTGACCAATGTGCTGCAAGCATTTTTTAAACACACAATACCTGACAATTCACTCAGGGGCACTGACCTCTTTTCCTTAGGGTGTCAAATAAAAAAATAATAACAGCCAACAAAACAATAGCTGTCTGATGTGAATAAATCAAAATTATACCTATTTTTGTCAGATTAGCAAAGAAAATGTATTTTTGGTGTGCTGCAGAATTTTAGTAATTGGTTTATGTGAGCCATGGGATGAAAAAGGTTGAAAACCACTGTGTTAGACACTTAGAACTGTGAAATAATCTGTGTACCACAAGCCATGACTTTTATTATTTGTATATTAAAAAGTGCCATTAAGGTTTCCTCTCTCAGCATGCTATTAAACATAATCAAACTTTATAAATACCTCATAAATATTTTTGCAGGAGAAAAATCTGCTACTTTCAACTGTAATTTTTAAATGTTCAATATGTATAGACAAGCTGCTGTATTTTATATAAATGAATGTATTCATAGAACAAACTTTAAATTTCAGAAAACAACACAGATTGCCGGAGTTTAAATTCCTGTTCATATTCCAGTAGAAATGAGTAATGTGTCCATTTTGGGAATAGTGGCAAATGATTGAGGAGGAGTACGGTTCTACACTTGCTGGAGACTGCTATTTTGTGGAGGAACATTTGTGGTCTGGTGACTCAAGACTGAGAGAGGTAGGTAGCTACCATTCTGCATACCAGCTTCTGCTCCCATTGCTCCATCTGTCCAGAACCCCGGCTAAGAGCTTGTCTAGGTAACACTGCCCTCTGCTGGGTGGAACCAGAACTCCTCCTTAGTCTTTAACTTGGCAGCAATGTGTCTTAGAATTTAGACTCTAACTCTTTCAGGATTATTTTACACATGAGGAAACTGAGATCCAGAAAGCTCAGTGGTCAGGGCTGTGGCTCTTGACAGTTTACAGAGACCAGTCAAAAGAACTCCTCTTTCCATACTTTTAAGTAGCTAGTTTTTTCCAAAAGTGCAGCGTATAGCACAGCACGTAATAAGAACTATCAATGTTTGACTTGCAGCTACAGGAACATTTGTTAAGTAACCAAATACCTATTACTGCACGAATTACCTGTACTATTTAAATGTAGGTCAGTGTTGGGAACTGCCCTGCCTGGTTTCAGGAATTGTAACTGCCTCCCATTGCTAAGTGAGCAACCTCCAGAATGCAGGCCACAGGAGACAAAGCTTGTCTCCGACAGCAAGCTCTGCTCCTGCTTCTTCCCCTGCCCCCAAAGCATGGTTGATGTCCATGGTGGGTACGACCCCTCAGAGAGGGGCAACCTAGGCCAGACACGATCACTTGGGAGGTCATCATGGAAGGACTCAGGGTGGGGGGAGCTACAACAAAGAGGGAGTGATGGACCCCAGTACCCTGGCTATTGTGACATAGCCCAAGTCCCCATTTCTGTCTGGGAGAACTGTCTCCTGGCTCTAATCCATTTAAGCCTAAAAACCTATGATGGGGAAGGCAGTGCAGCCCTGTGCTGGAAAGGGCAGGTATCCAGGGTAAATCAGGCATAAGAAAGAATATGTAAAAATCTTGTGAAACCTGCTTTGTTTAGAATGCTCTCATTTAAATGGTAAGGATCCAAGCAAGAAGTTTGTTCCTCAAAGTTTTATGGCTCATTAGCAGTCTGACTCTGACTGAGAACAAGCCCTCATACTTCTTTGAATGCTATCTATTGTTTGATCCTTACCTATGTTCTTGTGCAAACAAACCAAGTAAAAGCCCCTTGAGCAGGGGGCTCTGGGCCCTTCCTCTTTGAGAGATCAGCCACCTTTCCTCCCCAAGCAGATCATGTCTTGGTAGTTTCACTTTCATCCTTGGCGGACAGGAGGACTTTGCGAGCAAAGTTGCCCCCACAGGTCAGGTGATTCATTCAAAATTTATCACAGACCTTGGCTTTATTCTTTAAACCACTAAAATGTACTGGCTTTAAAAAAATTTCTTTTAAAAATGTTTTAATATTTGCTTCTTCAATAAGAATGTATCTTCAGACGGAACTTTGTTCTAAGGGGCTATGGAAATTTTGTCAATGGGTACCATTTAAGAGCAGGCTTACTTTAATCAGAGGACTCAATTGGTATCTCTTTTTGTTCTGCACTCTTCACGAGATGTTTTCTGTTTAGACCTGCCTGCACAGAGCTGGTCATGTGAATAGACAGAGGAGCAGACATCTACATGGAAGGGGGGATTTGAAAAATACCCCATGACTCGGATTGTAGCAACACCCCATCTGCTCCTAATTCGGGTGTATCGATCCTACCTTTCAGCACACAGTTCAGAAAGAATCTAGAAGTAGGCTCTAAAGACAAAAAAACTGTCACCCAGCCCTTAATCTCTTAAGAGTGGCCTTTGTACCCTCACATGACATCTGCATTCTCTTATTTCACACAAAGTCTTCACAATCAGAACAAACTATAGACAGCAAATTAGGGTGTAGGGGTAGTTGTGGTGATGAAAGGAGCTGTTACAGGTGTGTACACCAATGGGAGTACAAAGGAACAGCTGGTGGAGTGACAGGAAATAGGAAACAAAAGAACGGATGCAACTATTATATCAAGATCATTAACAACCCTCTGAAAAAAACAAAGTTCACACATACCTCAGAAGAGTGTCATAGTTAATTATTTCATGATGACTAGAATGGTTAAAAAACAGTTAGTGTTCCATTTCAGCTAATCTGCAGTGAAGAACTAAACTCCATTTATTTAGATTGCTATTAAAAATAATTAAACTTAATAGGGACATCATAAACTCATCTTCAGCTATTCAGAAAATTCAACTATCCAGAAGAAGCTGTAAAATAGAAGAACATGACGAATTTTTTCACAGATTCTTTGGAATTACCATTTAATAATATAAAGCTGATTTATTTGGGTCATTCAATCAAAATATATCCCGTGTCCAGTCTACCATGTGCCAGGCCATGCTCTACTCACTGCGGTTGCTGTAGGCACCAACACAAATCCTGGACTCACTGGCGACCAGTGGAGGAAGAAGTAAAACAAACAAAAGAAGTGAATAGATACATGGAGAATGTGAGATGGCAAAAAATTATTTGGGGGCACCTAAATGGGGGCACCATGTGTCAGTAGGCTGGGGAGAACTTGCAATTTTAAATAAGCTAATGATGAAAGATTTCCCTGAGAAGTGCTTTGGGGAAGAAAACCTAAAGGAAGGGAGGGAGCAAGTGATGCAGGTTTCTGGGGAGGCCTCTGTGGTTATGCCTTACAATTTCACATTGTAACAGAGTGGGTCGGCCAGGTTGCTGGGGAGCAGAGAAGAGGGACCCCTGAAGCTTCACGAGAGCCAGGAACTCCCCCTGCTCCAGCCCCAGAAGCAAGGAGGGTGAAGGAACTGCCAAAGGCAGCCCATGATTGAAAACTGCAGTTGGAATTTGATAGGCTTCCAGGCCAGGGGGCAACTGTAAAGAAAGGCAACTGGCTGTGCAGACCAGGGTATGTTGCCCCAGCAGCTGAGCAGCTCAGGACACAGGCTGCAGAGTCAGCTGTGGGAGCTGGATGCTTGTGCCCCTGTGCATCACTGGGAAACTTCTGCCCTCTTCCACAGAATGGCAGCCAGGAGAGGGGCAAAGACACTGGGGAGGCGGGTGCTGTAAAGCATGGTGGATTGAAAAGCTGGTTGAAAATCTGGACGCTTGCTGAAAAGCTGGATGCTCCATTGCAGGTGGGTTTCTGGGCCTGGCCTTTAAAAACAGAATGCATGGGAAAGATGCTCTTTTCCCTCCCCTTGCTATCATTCATGGGCTAGTGGGCCCTGGAGGCTGCATGGTCTGGGAGCATTCCTGGTACCTCTCTGTGAGTGACACACAGCTTCAGCACTGGTGCTGCCTGGGCCTGCCTGGCCAGGCACTCAGACACACCAGTGAGCCAATGGCTGGAGGAAAGGAGCAGCGTGCAACAAGTGGGACTCCAGCTGGTGTGCATGGACTCCAAGGAAAGCCTGGAGCCGAACTGTGACTGGGAACCTGCCAAGCAGCTGGGATGAGCACGCCACAGCCACCTGCATTTGCCAAAGGATGGTACTTTTAAATGGGGGAGAAGCGATTCCAGGCACATCCTGGAACTGGTCCAGCCTGGAAGAGGGTGGCAGGGTTATTTGTCTTTGGGTGTTTTAAGGGGAGCAGGTAGAAACTGTTCTGAGACAGAAACCTGCCATCACTCCGAAACTGTATAGACTTTAAATAAAAACCCCTTTTCTTTTTCACCAAACATCTGACTCCAGAGTTTGCCTGTTCATGGCAAGCAGTAGAACCCCACTGGATGTTCTGCAACATTATAGCAGTTCCTCCACAAGCTCAGTTTTAAACTCCACACCGTGACCACTTTCTCCTTTATATTTAGTTCTCTTCTCCTTCCCGACTCCTGTAAGTCCTTGCACCAGTGCTGATCCTTTCTCCATCTCTCCACCTCCTCAGGTCCTCGCTTCCCTTTAAATTCCCCAGGCAGCCATTACTAACCACTCCCAAACGCTTACCCTAAATTTTCTTTCTCCCTCTACCTTCTCTGTACTTCTTTAGTGAAACCTCAGCCCTGGGGAAATCCGGGTTGTCATCTTCTTTTTGCTGATAGCCCATCTCCAAATTAAAGAACACTAACCTCAACCGTGCCTCTGCTGCTGCTCAGAAACCATACCACAGTGTTCTAGTCCATTTCCTCTTCCACATCCTTGATGAAGAGCCCACGTCCTCTCCTGTCTCACTTTAACTCAGACTTACCCTCAGTTTTGTGACCTTGCTTCCTATCTCATTAAGAAAAAGAAATCAATTAAAAGAAAACTTCCACAAGCCCCACCACCACACCCGCCCAGCGGCCAGCATCCGTGCTGCCTTCTTCTGTCCTTTTAATAGATGCCGTGACTCTGCTGCTGAGGCCAACCCTTATTCTACCTAGGCAAAGACGCGCCAGAAATCCTGTCCTGCATCACCAGCCTACAAACAAACCTGCTCTTCAGTCTAGGTCTCTAACAGCTGCAGAGTCCTTTGTTGGCCCCTTTACAAGTGTCTGAGTCCTCTTCCTCTCATTCTGCTGTTGAAATGACTCTCGTCAGGTTCTTTTACTCGCCTCCTGAAACTACTTTCTCAAGCTCACCAAACTCGACTTGGCTAAATCCAGTAATTATTTTTCAGCCTTTATCTAGATGGACCTTCTGCACCATTTGACCTCGTTTTCCTCATCTATTAAGGCTTCTTTTTATTGCCTGTCACCTGTAGGTCCTAAAGGAATTTTAATGGAAACACACTGGAGTCTGGAATCCTGACTCTACAAGGGTACTATAATAAAAATCACATTTGGATAGCTGTTTACATTTTCAAAATATTGTACTTTTATATTAGAATAATCCCAGTAGAAAGGCACTTTTCAGATGAGAAATATTAAGAAGAAGAAGTGACAACAATAGGATTGTAACCAGTTATGTATCTTCCTGGAGGCAGAAGCAAGCCTGTGCTGGACAGTGGGCACTGGGCAGTGGTGGAGAGTAGAGGTGGGCAGTGCAGCAGGCAGAAGAGGGATTCTTGAAACCTTGCCAGAACAGAGAGAGCAAGGGACATTCAAGTAAAAAAGGATGTGAGGGGCTAATTACGCCCAGACTATTTTAAAGTATAAGAAATGCTATTAGGAAAGTTTAAAGTAATAGAGGAGAATCCTTGAGGTTGATGTTATGAATAAAATAAAAAATCCATTGGGCTGTGTTCTCACTCCTAATTAGAAATCACCAACAATGCTGAAATTCTAGTTTCTGCTCTTCTTGCAAATACCCCCTTGATAAGAAACATGAAAGGCTCTTATGAGACGAGTTTGTGACCACTCAAATTTACATGTTGAAATCCCACCTCCCCCCCCCACCCACCCAGTGGTATGGGAAGGTCAGGCCTTTGGGGAGTGACCGGGTCGTGAGGGTGCAGCCCTCATGAGTGAGATTAGTGTTAGAAACGAGGCCACAGGGAGCTCCTGCAACCTCCCTACTATGTAATAGCACAGAGAGAAGAGGGCCATCGTTGGAACTGGACCATGCTGTCACCCTGATCTTAGACTTCAAGCTTCACAACTGGGAGCGGTGAATATTTGTTGTGTATCAGCCCCCAGTATGTGACGCCTTGTCCTGGTGGCCTGAATGGGGTAAGGCCAGGACATTACAATGCAGTGCCCGTCTTAGTCCATTCAGGCTGAGGCAGCAAAAATACCCCAGCCTCGGTGGCTTAAGTAACAGAAATTTATTTCGCGTACTTTCAGAGGTTGGGAATTTCAAGTTGTGAGTCAGTGTTAGGTGAGGGTCAGCTTCCTGTCTCAGGAGCAGTCATCTTCTTGCTAGGTCTTCACGTGACCCAAGCGGAAAGTATGTCCTCAGGGTCCCTTTCTAAGGGCACTAACCTCATTCATGAGGAGTCCACCCTCGTGACCTAATCACCTCACAGAGGCCCCATCTCCAAAATAGCATCATACTGGGGACTAGGTTTCACCGTATGAATTTGGAGGGGACACCAATGTGCAGTCTACAGCAGTGCCCAGTTATTTTTCACCCTGAGGCTCAAATACCCTAAGAGGATCTGGAAACTTTAGAGTTCTTCTCGGTGACTGACCTGAGAAGGTTGTTACCACCTCTGTCTCTACAGTTAGACAAAGTCTAGGCAATAGTGAAGAGACTTAAAGTTATTTGCAAACCAACCCCAGCCCCCTCCATTCTCTCTCTGCCTCTGTTTCTGTCTGTCCATCTGTCTGTCTGTCTGTCTGTCTGTCTGTCTCTCTCTCTCTCTCACACACACACACACACAATCCATGCTCTTATACAGGAACAGTAGCAGTTCAAGTTGATAAAGCCTTCCTCTGAGAATCTTTTCATACAGATTAAACCTTTGTCTTTCTTTGATGTGAAGCTAATAGAGGAGAATACTTAGATGAACTAAATAATAAAGAGATCCCATTACTGTCATTTATTTCCATATATACAGGGATAAAAAGGCCATCCTCGCATGAAATTGTAATGCTGATTACCTTTCTCTGCTCGCTTTAAATTCAATCACTTAGCATAATCCATCAGCATTTAAATACATGGAAGATTGCAGTTTCATAAATTGAGACAATACAATTCAGTGCCTTGACATTGCATTTGCCATCAATTATGGTAGTCATAATCTCAAGTATTAGAGGAGGAACAGTATATTAACCTAAATAGTACTCAAGGGACTGGGCTGTTTTTACAGGGTTTTTTGAAATTTAAATTATTTTATTTTGTGCATTGTTCTTCTGTAAGACTAGGAAGAAAATCAGTGAGGTGGGTGCTGTACCAACTCCGGACTCTGTCTCAGGTCCACTATGTTAAATCCGACTTTATCAACCCTTTTCATGATCTGTGCTCTTGATATATCCTCAGTCCAGTTTTGCTTTGCATTCAAAGACTTGTTTAAATAGAGATACACTACATATTGTGTATAGTAGTGTGATTGAAAATGGAAACTAATGAGTGTTGTAAGTTACTTACTTCTCCTAACATATAAGATGACGATAATAACACCCACTGCAGTGGATTGTCATGAGAACTAAATAGGATAATATGGGTCTGTGAACCTTGTCTTCCCTTCTCCCAACCTGGATTTACCCCAGAACTGTCCATGTCAGAATCAAAAATATGTTTTAGTTAAAAATACATCTTTTTTTATGTCTCTCCCTTTTCCCCTCATGGATATCTTTGTAATGAAAAAGGAAATACTGAAGAAGATAAATCACCTACAGTCTCACCACTCATAATATATTAATTCAACAAATATTTATTCAGCATATATTTTGTACCAGGTATTATCGGTTTTGAGACTATAGCACTAAATGAAACAGATGAAAATCCCTGCCTTCAAAGAACTTACAAATCTCCTGCATTTTTTGCTTCTTTTTATCTCTTCTATATGTTCCTTTCATCTAATATTAGAATTTTTAAGGTTCTATGTTGTTACCCTTTATAACATTACTGTCAACACAGTATTCATTAAAGTTGATACATAATAATTTAATTGCCCCGGTCCCTTAATGTTGGAAATGAAGCCCCAGCACCCACCCCTAACTATACTGAGCATCCTGGTGCATCCACCTCTTCCTACTGACTCCCTTGGTATAAATACACCAGGGTGGAATTACTGGGTCAATGCATAAGGATATTATCAGATCATTTAGGTAAAAAGTAAGAAAAAAGTCGAACTCATCATTCCTGGTAGATTCTCTCTACATGGTTTGGTGATGGTACATAACTTAGTATTTGGAGATGCGAAACATAAGTAGAATGCTATAGGAATTCAAACTATATTCAGGTAGAAGAGGAGGGACTATAGAGATAAATTTTAGTGCCCCGTCTCAGGGACAAAAGAGGCGGGCTTTCCAAAGTAGAGGGTGTATGTGGCCTTGTGTGGCAAAAGAAAATCGGAACAGGCAGAGTGGGGTGAGGTTATGCCAAGGCTACAGGGTGGAACAGATCCACTTGAACATGACCTGACAGATGGCAGAGAGTCACTGGAGAGCCGTTCCTTCCACAGGGGAATGGCAGACAGAAAGCACCATTCTATCATCTGTAAAAGCAATATTGTCTTGCTCTAGGGAAGCTGAGAATCCTGGCTACTACATTTTACTGAGCTTTTACATTTGTTATTAAACCCAAAATTTTCCTTTCGCTGTTCCTCTGGGTATGAGGAATGTAAAAAAAAAAAAAAAAAAGACAACCTAAAGCAGGATGAAGCCTAATATGCTGATAGAGAATATCCCAAATGGAACATGCCTGCTCAGCACAGCCTGCTTGATCCACGGGTGATGATAAAGCGGAATCAATAAACCCCAGCAAAGGGAGTCGCAGCTCTTTATGATGGAAAAGTCCTTCCAGCTCCTGCACTATCTCAGTGCTGTCCCTCCATCCAGGTAATTAGACTTCTACTCATTAAATGAGGCAGCATTAATAATATGCTGACATTTCAGCCCAGAGGCGGGAGAGTACAGATGAGGTGTTGTGTTTGGTGTATCTCTTCCTTCCAAAGGCCACTGAAGCTGACAAAGGGGGAGCAGGCGCATGCTTAGCTCCCTTTGGAGAACGGGAGCGCGGTGGTGATTAGACGTCACTCGGGCTATTTGTCTCCGATTGGTAGAGTGGAAAACAGACTCAAAGTAGCCTGAAAATGTTTTGAGAATGGGATTTCTTCACTTTATATTTGTTTCCCTCCAGTATAACTGGGAAAGTGCCATATAGTACATTTTCGATAAACATTTGACTAGTAAATGAATGAGCCATATATAATCGTTTTTCATTAAATATTTGGAAAGTGCCTATTTGATTTGTTTACAAGTTTTCTGCCTCTGAATCTTTGTGACTAGAAGTCAGTAAGACATAAAATTGATTTTTTCCTTTCTACTACTGGGAAAGAATTTTTTGAGGAGAAAAGGAAAGGAGAAAGCGGTATAAACTTCACCGTAGGGAAATGTGCCAGATAGGCCCTCACTACCTTTAGTTATTATTGAAAGGTCTCCTGTCAGTTATAAGAACAGTTTTCGAAGCTGTAATCTAGAATAAGAGGTAAGTGAAGATGTCATTGTTTTGTCCGATGTCCCATTTTCACAGCCTCGCATAGTAGCTGGTACCTAGGATACATTCATACGTATTTGATGAGTGAGTGATTGAATGAATGGAACGTGATCCCCACCTTCAGGGACTTCATAGCGAGGGTATGAGACAGAACCCCACGAGAGAGCTCTATAGCTTATTACTCCACTAGCGGTCAACCCTTAATGAATATCCCATCAGTGACAAATCCATCTACTGAGCCATGTTCCATAAGGATATCTTGAAGAAGTGTGGTGAGTTTCTAACTCTGTGTCTACCTCTATACAAGTATTAGCAGAGAGGGGGACATCTGAAAAAAAACACACCAATGATCTCTTGTTGGGAAAATAACACATATAACTAAGAAATGCTGAGAAAAGGAGGGCAGAAGTGCAGCATCTCCCAATCATCTAAGAATAACTTGGATGATCTCCCTGAAACACATGACCAGAGTGTGGGGAGAAGCATGAAATACATCAACTGGAAAAGTTAGGTAACAAGCCGAGCCACACAAATGCCCTTGAAATCACAGAAAACTATACAAAAATACAAGCTTTCTAAAGGTTTTAAAATCCTTTAAGAAATGAAACACAGGCAAAATAAATATAAGAAATGTCAAATTGGCCTTGGATTAAAATGCTATAATGCAGCATTAGTAAATAATTCCCTTGGTATCTGAATAATTAAAAGCCAGAGAGTAGAATTTATAATCTGGGACAACTGATATAAAAAGCTATAAATGCTGGTCTTGCACTAAGAATTCAGCATTACTGTATTGATGTCTTCCTGTGGAAGCATATTTTTTTCAGCTTTATTTTAGGACAGGATAGTCTGTAGATAGGTGAATCAGAGATTTATATTTATAGCTCTATTTCTATTTGATACCACATCTTGCATTAGAACAACATCAAACATTTTAAAAGGTGTTTGCATTTGCATTTAGTGTTCAGCACTAAAATCACTTCTGCAGGATATTATTACTCCATGTTCACTGTAGCTTCCCTCACCAGTTGGTTACTAAATTAATGAATTGATTCAACAAGCACTTATTGCATTCCTACTAAGTGCAAGTTACTACGCTCAGCTTCAAACATGTAAACTCACCAACATAAACCCATACCCTGTTAGAGTCCCCAGGCTTTTGGAAGCCACTTAGTGATGAGTAGTGAAGAGGGAAGATGTTGGTACGTTTAGGTAAGAGAAAATCCTTTGGTGAGGTGGCTGTGAACACAAAGCAAGAAGGAAATGTGGAAAGTTAAGCTGGAAAATTGTTAGACAGTTTCCTGTTAATGGATGATCAATGGAGAGATGTGAGATTTCAATTGGGGTGTGTAGAATGAAAAATGACCAGGTTACATTTTTACATGACAACCTTGCCATGGAGAGAATGGATTGGAGGAGGGAGGGACTAAAGTCGAAAAGACAATTGGGAAAAATTTTGAAATCTTCCAGGGATATTGAAAGTTTTAGACTAAGGCTGAAAAAGTAGGGGTGGAAAAAACCATAATTTTAAAAGACATTTTTTAAGGCAGAATTAACAACAATATGATGAACTCAGTATGGAGTTAGTTAAGTCAGATGTGTATGGATTATAATGAAGGGTGTAAGAGCTGATGAGATTTAACAAAAAGGGAGGGGGAAAGACAGGCTGAACTTGAAGTTCAGTATTTAAGAGAATAGGAAGAGAAAAAGGAACTACCGAAGAATATAGAAGAGAACCACGTGTGTTACTATGATTTACTGTAGGTAAACACATGAAAGCAAGTACTAGAAATTAAGTTCAAGAACTACTTATCAATTAAAACAGGAAGAGATCTTCCAAAGTATCTCATTTACTCTTACAACTTTCAAGGTGAAGAAAATAATCGGCCCGATGTACTTGCCATTTCAGTGGCAGAGCTGGGACTTCATGTCAACATTTTGACTCCAGCTAATTTTCTCTTCATTACATTCTATATCTTTCTTAACATTTAAACATTAATGTTGCCTTCTTTTTCCTCTTGTGCCTTCTTTATATCTTCTGGAAATCAAATTCTAATTTAATATAGAATTTTCTTTTCTATGATAAAATCTGAATAAGGTCTGTAGATTACTCAGCAGTCTTCGGTCAAGTTTTAATTTTCTGTTTTGGAAAAGGTACTGTGGTTCTATAAGATGTTAACTCTTGTAGAAGCTGGGTGAAGGCTGTACATAGGAACTCTTTATACTATGTATTTTGCTGCAACTTGATCGTAACTGAAAGTGTGCCAAAATCCATTGTTGAAAAAATTAAGAATATATTTTTAAAACTATGGCTGAGTAAAATTTACTTAATGCACTATTGGTTTGTAGGCAGAGTAAAAAATGCATATTAATTAAAAGAAATATCTTCACTCTCGAATTTAAGACTAGACAAGCAAACTTTGCCTTTGACTAGTCATGTGGAGGCTTATTCAAGGATTTTATAAAGCACATTCTAAACCCCCAGCATTTATTCTTTTAATTTAATCTTTATGCTATTTTTTCCATCACCATTTAATCCCCTTACACCCCCACACCCCAAAGCAATCACCACCCTGGTGTCCATGTCCATGAGTCCTTTTTCCTTCTTGCTCAATCCCACCACCACCTAACTGCACCCCCAGCTGACATAGTGCTCTCCATCTATGAGTCTGACATAGCCCTAAATATCTCTACAGCTTAGTTCTCTGGCTTTGAAATTAATGAGTGGTTGAAATGATGTTTATTGTTTATTTTTCTCTCTGAGATCTTAGTTACCCAGTGGTATATTGATTAGCAACCATCACTAGGTGTGTCCCGATCTTTGTGGGGACAAAAGAATGGGAAATGGTCCACTGGCAAATGAAAAGCATCTCCAAGACCCTTACAGCCCTGGAGGACCATGATGTGGACCTTAGAAACACTGATTCTTAGACTACAGTTGGGGAAGTCTGTGGCTTTTGCTGATGTTAAGTCATTCTTCTCACACGGTCTGGACAGCAGACAAGCTATTTTGTCGTGTCTAATACTTTCCTATTTTTACATCTTTGAGAAAAAACCTGAGCAAATTAAACTTCCAGCATAGTCTTAAAAATCTGTGATAAAGCTCAGAGCGGCAACACTGACCCAATTTCTCATGCATGACTTGTTATTTTAAAACAGCTTGCATTGTTACACACAATGTGAATCTTTCTTAAAAGGGCAGGAATTTGGCCCACCCATCTCTGACAGACTGATTTGTCAAAGAACACAGTAAATTCTCCTTGTCCACCTTCCCGATCTACCTAGGCCCTCCCTAAATGTTCCTTCCAATCCATGACACACGGGAGAAAAGCAGATTTTTTTAAATCCCTAGAAGAGCTGTTGTGATAAAGGGGACTTTTAAAGATGTCTTGACATTTTTCTAGATGAACACTTTGGTCGAACAAATAGAAATGTTCAGGAAGGGATATGGGAAGCTTCAGCTATTTGTATATGAATGGCCAGTGACTATTTTGTATTAATAAAATTGTACATGACATAGAGGACATAATACATTTAATACATTTTAAAATATAATGCATATTTGACTATATTGTAATCTTTATTTTTTAAAGATTTTATTCATTTTTAGAGAGTGGGGAAAGGAGTAACAAAGAGAGGGAGAGAAACATTGGCCTGCAACCCAGGTATGTGCCCTGACTGGGAATTAAACACACGACCTTTCGGTTTGCAGACTGGCGTTCAATCCACTGAGCCACACCAGCCAGGACTAATCTCTAACTTTTGAGGTCTTAAATTGAATATATTAACCTGGACCTAGGGAGTATCTATTCCATTAAAAACGGTTGAAATAGACTAAATAAATGGACCCTGACATTTAAAAATTATATTGATCACCACGTGAAAAGGCAGGGTTTCTTTCCCTGGAGATTTTTAAAAATAGAACAAGTATTCATCTTTCTAGAATTATTTAGATACCCTCTTACCTGAAGGTTAGCAGAACCATTTGACTTTCAGTAATTTATTCTAATATTTGAAGTTTATAATTGTACATTATTGTTACCTCATCTAAAATCAGCTTAAAATGTCCCTTCAAAACACATGCCTTATAGGCAAAGTTGTTTTTGTTTGAGGCCGTGGAGGAGAGATTGAAATATAGAGTCTGTTCAATATGAAAGAAAGCTGTGTTGCTGAAGCAAGAGGGCACAGGAGCGTCATTAGGGAGCACTAATGCCCAAGCAGTTTGCTCTCCTTATGCCTAATTTGATAAATGGTTATTCGCATCTGCTAATCTCCAGTGTAATGGAAACCTAATTGTGGTGATTACATGGAAGAACTAGGTCTGTGTGTGTGTGGTGGGCGGCAGGGGCAAAGGGGAATTCCCACCCTGCATCATGAACACCCATCCATTCATGTGCATGTACATGTGCGTGCATGCACACACACACACTAAACCCTCAATAGTAATAAATTAGTCAGTTGCAGAGTCACATTGTCATAGCTGACTTCAGTGGAGAATTCTAACGGTGCAGTGATTTACTCTCTGAGAATGCCTTAACCTCTTTTCCTCTCACACAGCCCTTCTCCAGCCAGTTCTAGCCGCAGCCCTTGGCAGGTGGTTTTCTTTGCACACTGCTGTTGTCTGGCCCAGAACACTGCTATCCAGGTGTTGTGTTCCATGCTTGGCTGCCAGAGTAGTAGAGGATGTAGCTTAAACTACAAGCATTGCTGGCAAAAATGGTTTCCTGGCATCCAAATCTCCCCTTTTCTTGCTACATCATCTGAGGGAACACCTTCACTTAATATCTCCCAGTAGTTTAACTAATGGTGGGCAATGCTTGACATGAGCCAGCTGCCTTGAGGGGGAGGTGATGATCTTGGCTGGAATTAAGTAGCTACAGGTGTCAACACCTGCTGCAGAGTTAAAGGCCAGGTACATGACTGCTGTTTACTCTCATCTTGAAACAGGTCATTTGGTGGCTTGAATTAGTGGAACCAAGGCCTTGATTTGCCTTCTGTGACAGGCAAGCAAAATACAAGCCCAGCAGAATGAACACACGACCCCTTAGGCTCGCCCATTCAGAGAAGAGGTTTATACGAAACTTTGGGTTTAACATAACAAAAATTAATATTTTAAAAAACAAAATGCAGTTTAAATTTTCAAAAGTGAAGTATTACTAGCATCTTAAATTTTTGGTATTCCAAAATAAATGTAGACACGACCTTTAATTTTTCATCATTGCTCCTATTGTACCATTATTATTTGCCATCAAATTTGTATAAAATCTTCTAATAAGTATTTTGCTATTAGATGTCTTGTACCACAGTAAATATTGTTGAATAAATGATAGCTAGTTTGTGCTCACCAATCTATTAAAATTTATTAGAAAGCCTGTCTTCTTGGTTCCCATTTTCCAGAGCCCAGCTCAGGGTTCCCATCTTCTGAGAAAACATTGCTTACTCTTTATTGCCATAATACTTCCCTCCTATTTCCTCAACATCCTCTCCTGCTATTTACTCACCCTGTAGTCCACAGATCCTTAGCATCAGCATCAGCATCAGCATCAGCATCAGCATCAGCTGGGAAAAGTAGAAATGCAGACTCTTGGTACCATCTCCAACCTCCTATTGAATCAGAAACTGCATATTTTTTAAATCCCCGGAAATATGTATTTCTCGATTTTGAGAAATACTGATAATGATGCATTTCAGCTTCACAATGTAATACATAGATAAAAATAGAGGTATATACATAGAGAGAGACAGGGATAGAGAGAGAGAGAGAAAAAGAGAGAGAGAGAGACAGAGAGAGAGAAATGGGGATGGTTTCCCAGGGAATGAAAACTCCCTGAGTTCAGGGCTTTGTGCATTTGCTGCCATCAGTCTGATTGTGTGCTCCTCACGTCTCTCCTCTGGCAACTCCTTCCTGCAGGGTCAGTCTGCCCTGGGCTGTGGACCAGATTTTACCTGTATTCATTCATTAACCCCAAATCATCTCTGTCCATTCTGATAATATCTCTATTATTGCTCATAGCAATATTTTATCTGATATATTTCCTCAGGCAAGGGAAACAAAAGAGAAAAATAAACAAACAGGACTGCATCAAACTAAAAAGCTTTTGTGAGCAAAGGAAACCAGCAATAAAATAAAAAGACAACCCACAGAATGAAAGAACATATTCACCAGTACATCTGATAGAAGGTTAATATCCAAAATTCATTAAGAACTTATAAAACTCAACACAAAAAAACTCAAACAATTCAATTTGAAAATGGGCAAAGGACCTGAATAGATACTTCTCCCAAAAAGGAGATACAAATTGCCAATAGACAAATGAAAAGATGCTCAACATCACTAATCATCAGAGAAATGCAAATTAAAACTACAAAGAGATATCATCTCACACCTGTCAGAATGGTCATCATCAACAAATCAATAAATGACAAATGCTGTCAAAGATGTGGTGAAAGGGGAATTCTTCTGCACTGTTGGTGGGAATGCGGACTGGTGCAGCCACTGTGGAAAGCAGTGTGGAAATATCTCAAAAAATGAAAAATGGAACTACCTTACGACCCAGTGATTTCACATCTGGGAATATATCCAAAGGAACCTTAAACATTAATTGAAAAAAAACATAAAACCTCCATGTTCATTGCAGGTTTACTTACAACCGCCAAGATAAGGAATCAGCCCAAGTGCCCATCTGTAGATGAGTGGATAAAAAAGTAGATGAGTGGATTACATAATGGAATACTACTTGGTCATAAAAAAGAAAATTTTCCCCTTTGAAACAGCATGAAGGGACCTGGAGAACATTATACTAAATGAAATAAGGCAGTCAGAGAAAGACAAACACCATATGATTTCACTTATACGTGGAATCTAATGAACAAACTAACCTAACTAGCAAAATAGAGACAGACTTATAGATGGAGAGCAGGATGATAACTCTGGGAGGGGAAGGGTAGGGGGTGGAGGGATGGCGGAAAAAGGACTCATGGACATGGACAACCATGTGGTAATTGTGGGGGCAGGAGGGAAGGAGGTATAAGGGAACTGAATGGTAATGGAAAATGCAATTTAAAAAATTAGAAAAAAAGCAGAGGTTTTTGTCTTATTTCTGAAATCAAGTCTCCTCTTCCTTTCACAGTTCGGTAACTGGATGTCTTTAGTTTTCTCCTGGGCCAAATTCTCTCCTGCAAATGTGGGTAGTGATCCAGGCCTTGGAAGAAGTAGGCCCTGCATTGCACTTTGATTACAAACTGCCTGAGGGCAGGAGCCGGTCTCATTCTGTTCTCCTTTCACAGTGTGAGAATAGCCGATAATGGTGCACCAAAGCCCCATGATCAGTGATTGTTCACAAGCTATAGCCCCTTCAATTAGATGCAGCTGCTTTAGAGGCTGCACCATCTCTTCTAGGCCTCTAGCATTTGGTGAATAAATGTTCCCACGCACAAAATTTGTCCTACTAACTTGAAAGACTGAATACCTCTCCTAAGCAAATCTAATTCATTCAGGTAATGTGCACCTCACCTGACAGATTTAGCTCCTTATGTTGCTACTGAATTTAGATTCATTTTGGCAGACCTGGACCTTTCCAACCCAGTAAAACTGGTATTTGAAGCTCTTTGGTGGAATGCTTTCTCATTGTTTTGGGAGGATTTTTGTTTTCCTGCTCTCCCTGGCCCTATTTTTATCCTGTTTACTAATGGAAATTGTGAAAAGACTAAGGGGAGAAGAAACAATATCAAGGTTTTCTTGTTAACATGTCACACTTTCACAGATTTCTATTTGGTTACTTCAGAGCACTCGCGGGCCATCTACACTGCAATGTTCATATGAGGCCCTGGTTGCCTGTTTCAGTAAAAGTGATTTGATTGGGCCTCCAGCTTGCACTGTTGCTGGAATGAGGGTGGAGGAGAGAGTATGAGGATACATATACAGAAAGAGAGAGAGTAAGAGAGAGGCAGAGAGGGAAGGGGGAAGAGATCAAGTGTGAGAATGAGAGCAGTTAGAAGAGAAACGTACAAGCCTTTGTGGTCACATAGGTGTGAATCCTATCTCTGTTAACTTACTAGCTATAGGAACTAGAATGTTAAAAAAATCCCCTGCATTAAAAAAGTTTACATGATAAATGGGAATCTCAACTCTCTCACGCATAAAATGGAAATAATAGGTTTAACTCTCTCCGTAGCCACCCTGTACTTGTGCAGGTTGGGTACCGCACAAGGTACCTGCGGAGAGGTGGGTGTGGACTAAAACCTAGCCAACACCTGCAGCCAGGCACAGGACTTTCTCTGCCTGAAGCGATAGGCAGCTTTAAAAAAAACCGCAAAGGTACTATGTAGGACTTGCTCATAAGGTGGCCATGCTCATAAAATTTCTCGTGAGAATTTTAAAAAATGGTAGAAATGTAGAAATATGAACATCCTTGGTGCCCAGTAAATGTTTTTGCCATTTTCCAGTCCTCATTTTGCTTCAATGCAAACACAGTTTCATTCTCCATATCTGACATTCTCCTTCCGGCTTGAATCAAGGTTGTCGGCTGTTCCTGGGTGTTTGTCTTCTCAGCTCCTTCTCCAGGGAAGTCATCTCTCTTCTCCATTTCAATGTGAAAAATCTCTGGAATGGCATCTGATGGACCTGGCTGAAGTCACAGGTCCAGAATGGTGGCACATTCTCATTATCAGCCCTCAACACAACCATGTGAAACTCAAAGGAGCGATCATCTCTCCCCACCTCAGAAAATGAGAGGAAGATAAAGAAGTATTTCTACCACAATTCATATAAATATCAAGCCCCTGTGCTTGTCTTCAGCTCCTGAAAATTCTAGTGAAATACACAGTGACAAAAGAGATAAAATTTGTTTGAAAATAGAAAGTACACAATAACCTAAGAACACTACCTCAAGTTAGCAAATACAAAATAAAAATACAGTACTAATTAGTATTGCCCTTGATGGAGATCATTTCTCTTCTCTGAGTCCTAGTTTTCTTATCTGAAAAATGAGGAGAGTGAATCAAACCATCATGTGGTTCCCTTTGACTCTAGAGTTTATGACCCATCTATCCATTCATCCATTGTTTCATCTACCCATCCATCAATCCATCTCTCCACCACTGTGCTAGGTACTTGAGGCACTTAGATTCTAAGTCAATCATCATTTACTAAGAGCCTACAAATTACAAGGCATTATTTCAGCCACAGTGGCATATGCAAAAAAAGTAAATGACAGTCCTTTTCCTTTTCCAGTCTAGTTGGAGTATACAGTATGTGTAAAGCAATAATTATGTAATAGAAAGAATTATATAATAGAAAACACTGCAATAAGGGCGAGAACAGTTCGAGAACACTTGTGGACTGTCCAGTAAGGAGATTTTGGATTTCAGAGTGAGCAGGATGGTACTGCAGGAGCCAGTGGAGATGACTGCACAGTGGACAAAAGGTTGTACCTCCTCTGGAGGCTGTGAGGGGCCATCACTGACGAGGCAGAGAAGACAAATACGCATCTTCTAAGCTGCAGAAAAGACCTCTAACACTCACATTGAGCTGTTTTGGTTATAGTGCTTTTTTAATGTTTTGCTGTTTTGTTGAGTTTATAGTGTGAAACTGAAAAATACTGACATATATTGTAAGTACATGTCAAACAGAAGTTAGCTAAAAACATTCAAGGTAAACTCTTAATTGCCTTTATCTGTTAATTAGCACTTTCTTTGTCACTGAGTATAATACCAGATTGGATTTCCCACTGAGAAATAGAAATAAAACAAACAAAAAATTTGAGAAAGTGGAATGCTAGTTGCCATGAGGATACTAGGAACAAAGATATATGAGAAATGTGGGTATCGCGTTAAGATTTGAAGGGGGGTGGCCAATGAGGAATTAGACTTGCATATGTCCAAAACAATCGCAGTAACTGCCTCGTCATTTAACAGTGCCGATGCTAATTGACTGCAGATCCAGATGGAACTAATGGCTCATTAGAAATCAATTGATATCTGAATGAAAGTCGTCGAATGAGGAGAGAAATACAGAGTGAGGAATGTGATTACTTTAGAAGCTCTAATCACGAGGACAGAGGAAAGCCAAGTTTTTAACTAGTGTGCTAAATATGGTGTGTTAAGGAGAAAGCACCTCATTAGAAGTTATCAGACACAGTAAGGCCTTGTTCAAAGCTCTATAGGATTTGCTGTAGAATTTAGTATCACAAACTGACATAGTTCCTAAAATGTGTTACACTAATCACATCAAGTAGAGGTTGGTAAATTCAAATGCAGCTAAATTTCCTCTTAATACTTCTATGGTTCCCTAATGAGTAAGGAGGGATGAAACATGCTAATGATACAACTGTCTTTTCCTTTTGCAGGAAGGGTAATCACTTATAACAAGTGTTTAAAGATATTTCTTCCATTATTTATCCCAGTGTGTTTTTTGTTGGTTGTTTAGTATTTCAAGCATCTAATTTCTTTCCCTCACTTATTTTATTCTCTTTGATTATCATTACAGAATAAGGTATGTAGTTTGATGATTTTCTTTGTTTTTACGTCATGATTTTCAGTGATGATACACAGATGGAAAAGGGGTGTTCCACACCCTCTTAGTCTCAGTCCAGATATCAGACAAATGATCATTATACAATTGTGTAGTATTTCCTGTGAGAAGGTATCACAGAGGGTAAGTGATGTTTATTGGAAAGAAAGAGAAAGAAAAAGGCAGGGAGGTGGGAAAGAAAATAGGACCCTAGCAGTCAAACTTGATTAAATCATAGCATCAGGACTGAAGAATGAAAACCTGATATTATGAATTAAGGTTATGAGAGTAAAACCCCTTTGAAATGTATGAGAAATGTGCCTCTCCAGAACAGACACATGTGCAATGTCATGGCATTCTGTACAACCTGGATACCATAGATCTTGGGTGTCACAAGGTCCAGTCTATCACTCTGAGGACCTAAAGAAGCTTTAGTGACAAACCGTTCCTTTACAACTAAAATGCAGCTGACATGCTACATCAAAGGACAAAATTTATTTCAGTATCTTGTCAGAGCAGCTTCTCCACTAAGGGATTGTTTTCTCAGACCCTAGAATTAGCCTGCTTTTATTCAGGAACAGGCTTCATACATGGGGCTTATTTTTGGCAAGGCTGTTCCGAAGCTGCAAAACTGGTTTCCTGTAGTCTGAACTCTGTCACCAGAAACAGACAGACACAGTTCCCGTGTTGGCCCTGCCGTTCATCTCTCTTTGTCCACATAAGTGTCCCAAATGAGAAGCCTTACTGCCCCACCTAAAGCAGAGCACATGAGATGCTGAGCAATGGAAAATATATTATTTATATTCACTGAATGATTTATATCAGTGAATAAATGTAGACTTGAAATTACATTTTTAAGCTTTACATTCCTAATTGATTTCTTTTTCTCTTTCCAACCATATTTACCTCCTTCCTTGCACAAACCTCTAACTTCAGCCAAATTGGCCTCTTTTTATATTTTCTCATCTCATACTTTGTTGCCGTCTCACTATTTACCTAGAATTATTTCTCCACATCCCCTACCACTGCTAATGTACATTCTGATGGTCCAGCTAAAATCCCCCCTTCTCCCAAAGAGTATATCTCACCCCCCACTGTGGCTCTGAGGATATCTTGTCTGTATACTTTGTTGTGTTAGACATGGCATTGCCTTCTTCATTTCCTCCTGTTGTTACCCTAAATTACTCTTTACTCTTTGGCCAGCACACATTTCCACTAGTCTGTACTGTTTCCCTGATAAGTTTAAAATGTCTTTGAGGGCATATATTATATTTCAAGTTCCTATACATTACAATAATTCCAAGCTTGGATTAAAACACCAATAAATATTGTTCACAGATATATTGATCATCTTATTGTTTAAATTTTATCTGATGTCTTATACTTTGCTAAAAAAAAGTTCTTGTCAAGCAAAACTGTAAAGTGATGATCATGAGTCTTGCTACGGTTTCTATAATGTCTCAATAAAATATATTGTTTTAAAAATTCCAAGGAAGACATTTTTTCTAAATAATTATTGCACATTCTATGCATTATAAATTTTCTAAATCATAGTTGCATATTACATGTACTACAGAGTTCCAATTCCAGGTAGGATGGAGTCAATAGAAGGTAGACTTAATACTTTCACTCCCCTTGGATGCAACTATAAAACCTGAACAGAATTTGTAGCCTAGCTATTTGACAACTCTGAAAAGTAAATAGCAAGAGTTAGATCAGAGAAGGATATCAGAATTTGATGCACCATTAAATCAGCAATTAGTTTGCTATTTTCTTCTACTAGATTTCCCCATCTGAAATCAGTGAAGCCTGAACCGCAGATGTGAGCATTGTAGCACAGATAGTAAAGACCTAGAGAAGTTTGGATGGAGGAGAATGAAATGTAACTCCTAAAATTCAGAGAGAGAGTGGAGGAAATTTCTTGACTTTTCTTTCTCCACTTCCTCTTTGCTCTCTGTCACTTCAGTCCCCAAAAAATCCCCTGGTGCCAATGTCAGTGACGGTGACAATGGCTAGCAATGGAGACCTGCAAGAGTCAAAACTCTGAGGGCAGGAAACATTAACTTCCTTTCATGGAGTTGGGGCATCAAGAGGATGGGGCTAACCCCAACTGTCTTTTTTCTCTTAGACCTCCCCCTAATTGTCCCCAGATGTGGTACAAACATGAAAGTAGGTGGTTTCTGGATGAATAACCAAAAAAGAGAAGCTTAGAAAAAATATGGGGTTGTAATGGAATGTAAGGGGGAAATGGCACCACAAAGTTTGTGAATCCCTGGGCTCAAGCCCCAACCTGTACATACATGAATCTGATCTCATTAGCATACCAAAACTTTGAGAACTGAGCTGATGGTATTCTACTGCCCAGATCTCTGGTCAACCTCTGAATGATTAGGAGAAAGTTGGGACAGACCCAAACAACTCTGCAAACATGTTGAAAACTGAACCAGTGTTGGAACCACCGACCACAGAAGGCTAAAAAGTGAATACCAACTTTGTCCATAGGGTTTGAGCAACACCTGGATTCTCATAATGTGATATTCAAAATGTTCTGGCACATAAGGAAATATGAAACTCTCAACTTGCATCAGAAAAGACAATCAACAGATGACATCATTGAGATAATACCATTGTTGGTATTATCTGCCAAAGATTTCAAATCAGTTACCATAACAATTCTCAAATAATCATGAACATCCCTTGAAGCAAACATATTCAAATGATATGACAGTAATATTATTAGGTGAAGAATTAGATTCATGCTGAAAATGTCATATCCACAAAACTATATGCTTTTCAAAAATAGCTTCATTTTTAAAAATAGAAATATATTTCACCTAAAATATCCTTAAATTAATAAAATTTGTCATTTGGGGGTACATAATTCAATGGCTTTAGTTTATTCACAAAATTGTGAAAGTATCACTGCTATTTAATTCCAGAACATTTCTATTACTCCAAAAAGAACCCCCATACCTGCTAGCAGCCACTCTTCATTCCTCCCTCTCCCCAAATCTAGCTTTATTGTTGCCAGTTTACAAACAGCTCTAATTAAATCACATCAAGTTAGTTTAAAATAATAATGGACAGCAAAAGATTATAGTATCAGCCTATGACATGGGGTTACCTGCCTATTGTAATAATGTATGTTATTCTTGAACTTCTATGTTTTTTCCTTAGGTACAGCCATAGAGAGGTAAGAATGCTAACAGGTTTCAGTGCTGACTTTCTAAACTTTCTGTGTGACCATCACCAATCTGGAATATACAGAAGGTTGAGAGTTGTGTAATAGATAGAAACTTCTTCATTACTTATTTATGATGTAAGAACTAGAAATACTCAAATATTATCTAAAAGTATGCTTTTTAATTTACTTGAAGAAGTTCCCATTTAATCATAGGGTAGTGTAATAGAAGGAATTCTAGGTGGATGTGCTCATGGTGTCTTCTGAGAACACGCGACCTTGTCTGTGTCCTGGGCTGTTCGTCTAATTCACTCTGAACAAAGCAGAACTACCCGCCCATTTTTTCAATAGGTCTACCTCTAGAAATTTGATAATACCTTGAAGTTAACCTACTTCTAAATGTCTGTTGACATACCCTGGCTGGCATGCCCCAGTGAATGGAGCACTAGCCTGGTTCCATTCTAAACTAAAGGTCACTGGTTCAATCCCTGGTCAGGGTGCAGTATTGGGTTATGGGCCAGGTCCTCATTGGCGGTGTGTGGCAGAGGCAACCAGTTAATGTTTCTCTCCTTTTCTTTCTCCCTCCCTTCCCATCTCTCTAAAAATAAATAAGTAAAATCTTAAAAAAATGTTTACTAATCTATTATTTTTCTGTGTAAAATTAAGTTTTATTAAAATATCTTTATATTTGACTCTAAGATATTTTGGAAACTAAACAATAGGGTATAGGAAGAAATCACCATTTGCCAAAATATAAAGCACTGGAATAAAACAACAGTATCATTTAATGACTTATACTCCATAGAAAGCAGTATAAGGGCAGTAGCTGTTATACACATGAAATGTCCAATATCTTATAAATTATCTAAAATAGAGTTATTAAAAACACAGTAATGTATTGCATATTATCAAACATTTCCCCAAGTTCAATGCAACATATTTTTATTTCAGAAATCTAAGTATATTAAATAGAAAGAATGAATTATTATACTTTTTCCAGAAAAAAAAGTAAACAATTTTTTAATCTATTTTCTTGATTGACTAACATAACTATGTTTAAATCCTTCTTTGTTCACAGTTAAACACTATCATTTATGAACCTTCTGCGTGTGTACAGATTTGTGTGTACAGATTTGTGTGTGTGAATGGATTTGAGTATATGTGTATAAGTTAATATAGATACACGTAAGGCTGTGAATCAAACAAGGATTATTACTTTCAGCAGAGGAAAAACAATTAGGTGACTCATGAATGTTGGTCCTGTTTACACTTCTGTCTTGAAGGGTTAGAACTTGTTAACTCATGAAAAACTGAGTTTGTTATAGGCATTAATATGATATAAAACATAATACAATGTGAAATTGAATCATACTTACAAAATATAAAAAATAAATATCCATTTGATTACTAATATAAAGTAAGAATGCTAAATTATAACAAGTTTTTAGGCTTGGTAAAAAATATAAAAAGACCATATTTGATGGCCATTAATTATATGTGTGTAGATATGTGTATCGATAAATATGCATATAAATGTATAATAGCATACCAAAGGAAATGTATTCTACTGTAAGAAATGTATAGTAAAATTGCCTGGAAAATTATCTCTATTTTTCAGAGATTTAAGCATTTCCCAAGGGTAGAACTGAAAAGACATACTTTGACACTAATATATCTGTAATACTCATACATGCTCATAACTTGCTTGATTTTATTTTGCCGTTTTTTCCCTTATAGAATGTTACAAAGCTCTGATGCATATTCAAAAACATGTACATTATTGTACTAAAATGTAAAAGAAAACAAAAAGGTTGTGAATGCTTAGGTTTATTCTTGATATATATAAATCTCCAAGATAAATATTGAAATGCCACAGTTGAAAATCTAAAATTGGTGACTTTCTTAATTAATAAGTGTATTGACTGTCTGGAATAGTCCATGGTAGAGAGAATGTTAACTGGACACTGATCAAGACTTCAATGTATGTAACTTGTGTGTGTGTGTTTGAAAAACAGAACCAAGTGGCTTCTAAAATTTACTCATGGGCACTAGGAGAACTGAAATGTGTACCTGCAAGCAAGTGTTCAAGACCAAGGTGAACCAAGCAGGAGAGCCTGCAGTCCTACATAGAAGTCTACTTTTTCTATAACCTAGAAAAACAGACTTTTCTGACATCCTGCAATGATTGACCCCTTTAAATAAAACCCTTAAATGATCCAGATGCACATCTCATGGCACATAGTTTGATCAAATGGCTCTACTTCTCACGAGATCAGATGTCACCCTCCACACCTGTAGTCAGGCCTATTTAAATTATGTCAGGAAAAAGCATCCATTGGTATATTCAAAGGACAAAAGAGAGACTTTCCTACAGGCAAAAATACTTTCAAGGCATGTAGAATCATATACCAGGATTAGAATTATTTTTAGTATCCCAGAGTTCTAGAACAATATGCATAAAAATATCACCAAAAATGTTAATGCCATAAACCACCACCAGTGAAAAACTTAAGAGGAATTCCTGTGTATGGCAACAGGGGTGTTCTTGCCATTTAATTTTGACAGCTTTATTGTGGTATCATTGACACACATGAAACTTCACACAGCAGAGTGTGCACTTTGATAAGCTTTGAAAAGTCATAAACGCAATCAAGATAGTGAACAGACCTGTTGCATCAAGAAGTTTCTCAAGCCTAATTCCTGTGTCTTATCCTTCCCTAACACTGCTTTCCCTCACAATCATTGTTCTTCTTTTTGTCACTATAGATTAATTTGCATTGTCTAGACCGTTATATAATTGGAATAATTAAATAACAAATCTTTATTCTTGGCTTCTTTTTCTCAATATAATTAGTCTGAGACTGAGTGAAATTTTTATCATTGAGTTGTCCTTCCATGGTATAGTTATACCACAAGTTATCTGGCCATGCAAATATTGTTAGATATTTTGTTTGCTTCCCGGTTTGGCTATTACAAATAAATTCAATATGAACATTTGTGTTCAATTCGTAATGTGGATATATTCTTTCTTTTCTCCTGTGGATAAATATTAAGAAGTAGAATGGCTACACATTTTAAGAAATTGCCAAACTATTTTCCAAAATGGTTGTAGTAATTCACATAAACATCAATATTTATGAAGGTTATAGTTCCTCCATATCCTCACCAACACTTTGTATGATCAGTCTATTTAATTGTTAACAATTCAGCAGGTGTGCAGTGGTATATTATTGTGATATTTTAGGTTTCTTTCCCTAATGACATATGATGTTGAGAATCTTTTTTGGTGCTTATTGGCCACTTGTGCATCTTCTTCAGTGAACAATCTGTTCAAATAGTTTGCTCATTTTTTAATAGGGTTGTTTGCATTTTTATTATATTTTTGAGGGTTTTGTATATATTCTGCATTCAAGTCCTTTACCAACTATGTTTTTTCAAATGTTTTTAAATCTGTGTGTGAAATGTGGTTGGCTGAGGTCCCCAATTCAACAGCTGAAAAATTTCACAAAAGGCTAAGCTCTCTCTTGCAAGTCACCATGAATAAAGAAGATTTTAAACATATAAGTACTGAGTGGGCTAGTTTTATTTCTGAGTCGATAGCAAAATATTTTTCTGTAGTGTAGTGATTAAGGGCAGTTTATGGAACTATTCTTCCTGAATTCAAATTCACTCAGCCATATCCTAGCTATGTGATTGTAAGGTTTTTAACTCCTCTCTACCCATTTTGTAAAATGTGATAATACTAGGAGCTGCCTCATAGTGTTGTTGCAGGGGTCAAATGTATTTATGCACATAAAGCAAATAGTAAATAATCAATACATACTCTCTATTGTTTAATACAGTCATTACTATTAGTCACCCATTCCTACTCCCTAAATCCTATCTATTATTAGACATTTAGGTTGGCCAGCCTACCATGCTCATTTTGTTTCCTAGGAAGAAGGCACTTCAAAGGCCATCAGCTGTCAGGAAGAGGACATTATGTTCTTGAGGTTTAGGTCAAAGAAAATGTATGAATAAGTGGAAATTTATGGCTGCTCCTAAAAATCAGGGTATCGGGTATGGCAGAAACAAGGGTAGCACATTTTTATGTGTGCCTTTCATCAAGGCACTTTGTTTAAATTCCTCAATTTGCTCCCAGAGCTAGATCCTGACACTGAATTTAGTATAACTTATGGATTTCTGATGTCATTCAGCGTTGGAAAAGAGTGCATAAACAGAAACCTTACCTTTTATCTTAATAAGATTAAAACAAAAACTCTCCCAAAGCACCTGCTGACAGACCCTTCTTCTCCAAAGAAGATCCCAAATTGTCCAATAGATGATTTGTGGAAGTAATACTTTCAGGAACTTCACTTTCAGAGAAAGTGGTGATTCACCTTGATTTGAGCCCAAATAAAAATGTTTTGTAAACACTTTCCTCCACCCACCAATCCCAACAAAAAAAGGGTGAGAAGGGGAGAATATATTTGAGGTAAGCTAGGCTGGGATTAGAGCCATATGAAAGACTAAGAGAAGATGTAAATCTGACATCTGGGAAAACAGCAAGAAAGAAAATATTTTTAATAGTCAAATGAGTCTTGTATTAGAGTCAGGAAATGCTGAAAACTATGTCATTTCTAGAGACTATGAGTTGTGTGGGGACTGAAGGCCACAGCCATTTTATTCAACATTTTAGTTCCAGTGCCTGGTACAGGGTTTATTAATATAACAAGTGCTCAATAAAAATATGAAATATGTATTTTCAAATGTTCAATCTCATCCCTACCTTGCAACAACAAAAAATTCAGCTTACTGAGTCTTCCTTCTCTTCACAAATCTTGACAGGTTAGGTGAGGTTGGTTTGGGGGCAATGTCATTTGCCCTGAAACAACGACATCGTTTTCTCTCCTGGACAAACCAGTGCAATAGCTCAAGGCTCTACAGTGACTTTAGAAACCCCCCTGTTGACATATATTACTGGGTAGTAACTGTTTATTTAGATGATACCTAATCAGCCCTCTCTAGACCAAGGTGAGGACAATTAAGCTTTGAAACTCTTCTTGTCTTTTCTTTACCCTTTTGATTTTACCACTTTTACTTCTATAAGATCAGTTATATAAAGCAACAGAAGCTCACAGTTAGACATGGTTACTAGTCGGGAAGGAGGTTGATGCTGGGACTGAGCTGCTCCTACCCAGGAGAAAACATCTGCCACACTCTGCTGTGGAACCCAGCCCCTTCTGGATAACTGTACCTATTTCTACAATTAGAAAGGATAACTGTAGCTACTTGTGGATAACAAAGGGAGCCACACCTTGTGGATAACCGTACCTATTACTACAGCCATGAGCTCAGGTGGTCTCCACATGTGTATGTGAGCACTGTTTGTGATCTAAAAGCTTTTAACCACACCATGGCTGGGTATTATATTCAGTATTATAATAACAGAGAGGGGGAAAGGAAAGGGAACTAACACATATCCTGTACTACTATATGTAAGGCACAATGTTAGACACTTCAAGCAGATTGTCAAAAGCTTAGTCCACCCAGTAGCTCTATAACTTTTTTATCAATGATTATTTTATATATGAAGAAACTGAGACTTAGAGAAGTGAAGGGAAGAGCCAGAAATTCATGGGAAATCAACAGGTAGATCCAGATTTCATGTTCAGGTTTACCTGACTCTTTTGACTTGTAACACTGCCTTTATTTATTACATGATCTCTAATAAATGCCAGGAGAGAGTGCAAGGCTCCTGTAACTGTCCATTACAGATAGGTCTCTTATCTGATATTTATAAATTGATTAGCCTTTTTTTCTAATTAAAGTGACATTTTAAGGTACCATGCAGAACACAATTTGAAAAAATGTACTTTTAAAAAACATAACATATGTGTTAATTCTACAATTTACAACTTTTTAAATCCTGAGTTTTATCAAAATCATTTTTCTTATATCTTGTTATATTTATATTAAATTGTATACTGTGAAGGATGGTGTAATTAAGGAGCTTCAGGGAATATTTTGACATATATTATCTATACACATGTGTTCTGGATATAGATAGGTAGGTAGATAGTTGTGTACATCAGATTAAAATGATATGTGTATCCCATCTTGTGTACATTTAATGAAACTTTACATATAATATGCATCTTTAAAATCTCCCTGAAATCCACTTGTGTATTTAAAATTTACAGATGGTGGATAGAGGCAAGCTATAGTTAATATTTTAAAGCACATTTTCCAATAGATCAATTACATGATTGTGGAAAAGAAAATGATTACATTTTAAATGGTATAACAAACAAGAATGCAATTGTCATAGACATAAAGGAGAGCTGTCCTCTGACCAATGGATTTGACCTCATCTCAGTTATAAAAAAATAATTTTTTAGAATGCCATTTGTGGATTTTTCCTCATATGTATACTTGGAAGTATAAAAACTATACAGAACTGCAATAGATAAAATGGTGCCCCCTCCTCCCAATGAATATGATGAAGCTTTAATTCCAAATGTGACTGTATTTGGAGACAGGGCCTACAAAAAAAGTAATTAAGCTTAAATGAGATCATCAGGGTAGGGCCCTGATTTAATAGTATTACTGTCCTTATAAGAAGAGAAAACACAAAGTTCTCTCTCTTTTCATCATCTGAGATCAAGAGAGAAGGCTGCCATCTGCAAGCAAGAAAGGGCATTCCCACCAGAACTTGATCATAGACTTCCAGCTCTCAGAACTATGAGAAAATAAATGATCTGTTATTTATGCCACTGGTCTATAGCATTTTTTACGGCAGCCTGAGCAGAATAAGACAAGGACTTTACATACACATTATTTATCTCCCAAAATTCTGTAGAAATGGCAACCCAGTTTGGTTTCAGCTGGAGAAGAAATCATAGAGATGACAGATGGATAAATTGATATATCAACAGATCAATCAATCAGTAGATGATTGTATGTTTTACTAATGGCTCATATGAGAGCTTTTTGACTTTGGAAATTTGTTAATGTTGTGATATCAAATATGAATGCATCTAAAGTCATTGACTAAGACGCAAGTTCAGAAATTATACAAAGAACTCACATGACTCCATACCAGGAAGACAAACAATCCAATTAAAAAGTGGGCAAAGGACCTCTGACCTCCAAGGAGGACATACAGAGGGGCCAGAGACATATGAAAGGATGCTCGGCCTCACTAGCCATAAAAAGAGATGCAAATTAAAACCACAATGAGATACCACTTCACACTGGTCAGAATGGCCATCATTAACAAATCAACTAACAAGTGCTGACAAGGTTGTGAAGAAAAGGGAACTATAGTACACTGTTGGTGGGATTGCAGACTGGTGCAGCCACTATGAAAAACAGTATGGAATTCCCTAAAAAACTAAAAATAGAACTGCCTTTGATCCAGCAGTTCCACTGCTGGGAGTATACCTGAAGGATCCTGAAATACCAATTCAAAAGAACATATGCGTGCACCCCAATGTTCATAGCAGCACAATTTACAATACCCGAGTGCTCAAAACAGCCTAAGTGCTCATCAGGAAATGAGTGGACCAAAAAACTATGGTACATTTACACAATGGAATACTATACAGCAGAAAAAAGGAGCTCCCACCCTTTGTGACAGCATGGGTGGATCTGGAGAGCATTTTGCCAAGTGAAATAAGCCAGGCACTGAAAGACAAATACCATATGATCTCACCTATAATCAACAAATCAACAAAACAAACAAGTGAACAAAATAGAACCAGAGACATAGAAATAAAGAACAAACTGACAACAACCAGAGGGGAAGCAGAAGGGGGATTATGGGAGAAAGATGGGGGAGGGTCATCAAGGAACATGTATAAAGGACCCATAGACAAAGACAACAGGGGAGGGGAGGATTGAATGTAGGAGGTGGGTGTGGGCAGAGCAGGGAGAGTAACGGGGTGAAATGGGAACAACTGTAACTGAACAACAATAAAACAAAGAAATTGCTCTCAAGTATTTGAGGGAGGATGTACCAATAGCCTATATCTCCATAGAGGGCATAATGACCAATGGAAATAGTATTTTCAGGAATTTAATGACCTGCTGAACTGGCAGATGTGCTCAGGTGCAATCGCAGACCTTTTAAAAGGAGTTATTAATTGCCAGTGGTGCCTAACCTGAAATTCATTATTGTTTTTAAAATTCATAAACATATGAAAAAGTAACATAAAAAAGTAATTACCTATTTTTGTGCTTTAGAGTAAAAGGGTAAGAAGCCACATGAAATAATGGATGTGGCTATGCAGAAGAGACAATATTTCAGAAAACAGGTTAAGTAAGCTGCAGATAAGAGATTCTTTTAAATCAGCTTTCCATTTAGCTACAAAATAATATCAATATTATGTCAACATATATGATGGGTCCCAATAATGAAACTACATGTTAGACAAAGTGGTAAATTAATAAACACTGTTCTTGGCCCTCAACACATTTATCAACGATCCATATTAAACGGTTACGTTTGGAAAGATTGTTAAATAATATAGCAGGGTTCAGCATCCCCAAGGATGGGAGAACTTCGTACAACTCTAAGTGTATGGATATATCTATGTACTTATCAAACATTGGTGATGGTACATTTGGTATTTAATATATGATGGTGTGAGGGTATTCTTTTCTATTTAGGTAGTTCTGAGAACAACCCATAAACAGCTTCCCCCAAGTCTCCCCTATATTATCATCCATCATGCTTAGCTACTTTAATTTGACACTCGCTGCATCTTGCTGCCAAGGAGTGCCTGGATAATTCCACATTGACACAGCTAATTTCTAGGATGTAACCACAATGTTTGATGTGAGGCAGTCAGGCAGTAACTAAAGGCATACTTCCTGATCTTCTTCATAAAGCCTCAGTGGATATAAGCGATTTAAAAAGAACATACACATGGTTTAGTCAATCAAAGGTGAGAAAAGATAGTTGGAATCTCAGTCATTAAAATAAGAAATAGTGTCTAAAAATAACCCATTTAAAAACCCACATTAATTTAGAAAAAATATGACATAGCTTTGTTCAGTAGCAGTTGCTTATTAAGAACCCACATGTGCCAGCAACTGGGCTTTCCTACTTTATAGATTATAATTTAATCTATAATAACTGTATATATGATCTTCTACAAAAACTGTAAATATTATCTAAAATGCTCAAAATTCAATTAGCCTGCCTCCCCCTTCCATTCCCCTTAATGGAAAAAGGCAGAATGATGAAATAATCAGAGAAAGCAGATAATTAGATCACTTCTGGTTTGTAACAGAAATAACAGTGGCATACAGATCATATGTTCTGCCATTTACCAGGTGTGTGTTCTCTCACAAGTTATGTAACAAGCCTGATGATGAGAAAAACAATACTCACTGATTCACAGGCTGCTTTGAGAATACACACACACACACACACACACACTATATATATATAGAACATATACATTTTATATATAATCTGTTTCGCAACTAGCATATAAACTGTATAAGAGCAAACAATTGCCTATTTCATTCACTGTGTTGAGAAAGAAACCTGAAGATACTAGTGGGCAGGTGAAAATGTGTAATTGGAATTGAGAATTAGAAACAAAGTCAGCTCTAAAATGTAAATAAAGAGGTCATATGCACAGGAAAAAGTGAAGAAACCATGAAAGGAGAGTTATTGAGAGAATTATATGTTGCTGAGAACCATTCCAACTCTCTGAACACTCATTCCATGAGCAATGTGGCAAGGGATTGAATAGTTCTTTGATGAGAAATAGCAGTAAGGGTTCTTGGAGTCATCACTCTGACAGTTGACTCCAATCATCAATGCTCTAGATAAAGTAGGTACAGGAAAATGAGTTTAGTATATACTGAGCCCAAAATACTCCAAGTTATTGTGATCCAACAAATAACTAAGATGTGTTCCTTTTCATATGATTTATCTTTTTCTCTAAAGTATGATCTAAGAAAGTCTAAGTATTTGAAATTGTGGTTATTGAGTTAAGGTGTAGTCTTCAACTACAATGAAGTTGAAGAGAGAAAATATTTTAGATTAAATATTCCCTTGGATTTGCAGGCTAGACTCCTTAGGTGCTGAGCATAACTGCCTCAACTTTGCAACAATCAGAGAGAAAAAAATAAGAAGTTGTTGGTAGAGAGCACACTTAATACCTATTAGTTAAATGCTTAAAACAATTGGACTCGGCCCTCATCATAGCTAGTATCCCTTACCACTCTTCTAAGACTGTTTTATACTTTGTCCAGAAGTCATTCTTAAACACTTAATCAAATACCTAATCCCAAAAGTAAGGTACTTGGACCACATGATTGATGGTTTTTCCAGAACTATTAATTTATTTACTTAATTTTATATGTGTATGGCAGAAATGGCTGTGATAACAACTGACTAAAAAGGATAGACAGATGGTAAAAGCCAGATTATTTATAAAGGTTAAAATATTCATGACCATGATTCCTCATGTGATCAAATACAAATTCAGACAGGATTTCCTGCTAGACAGTCTGAAGTTGAAGACTTTCTCTAATTCCTTCTAAAATTATATTTGTTGGGTTAACATTTTCTCCTACTCACTTTCATTTTCTCCTACTCATGAACCATCCATTCCAACCAGACTGGTTCTCTCACTGTCTGCTGATTATTCCTTATATATCCCTGCCTTTATGTTTTTGTTCTTACCATCACCTTGGCTGGAGATGCCACCCCTTGACATTTTTGCTGACCAAATCTGACCATTTTACAAGACCAAATTCAGGTTGTAGACTTATGGAATCCTTCCCTGACCATCCGATTATCAATCTTTCCCTTTTATAGACACTATAGAGCTTATTATATTTATATGAATAGTATCATTTCTCTTACATAATTAACTATTTTTTAATTTAATTTATTTATCTTTATTTATTTTTTTTTAAGATTTTATTTATTTATCTTTAAAGGGGAAGGGAAGGAGAGAGGGAGAGAAACATCAGTGTATGGTTGCCTTTTGTGCATCCCCTGCTGGGAACTGGCCTGCAGGGAACCAGCCTGCAACCCAGGTATATGCCCTGACTGGGAATCGAACCGCAATCCTTTGATTTGCAGGCCCGTGCTCAATCCACTGAGCTACACCAGCCAGGTAATTTATTTATCTTTAGAAGGGAAGGGAAGGAGAGAGGGAGAGAAATATCAATGTATGGTTGCTTCTTGTGCGTCCCCTGCTGGGAACTGGCCTGCAACCCAGGCATGTGCCCTGATGGGGAATCAAACTGAGATCTTTCGGTTTGCAGGCCCATGCTCAATCCACTGAGCTACACCAGCCAGGGTTTACTTAACTATTTTATTTCTAGATTTTTCTCTTTGCAAAAATATTTTCTTCTCTTATGTTCTTTTATACTTCTTAATCCCCAATGCATGCCTAGTTGTTCATGTTGCACACAGCTTGCATTCTATAAATACTTGTTGATTGATGAAAATATATAGTCATTAGTATTTATTTCTAATGAAAACAAACTCAAGTTCAAGGGAATGTAATGATTTCTTCTTAAACAAAACATCATAATGTGAATACTGTTAACAGTGGCCCTAGGGGCTACAGTTTTGTATTGTATTATTTTCTATTTAAAAATTAATAATCTTGTACCATAGCTGCTGCCTTTTAAAATTTATTGGCATTGATTGGAGTCCACTCTGGGCTGTGATGAATAGCTTTGATTTGGGGCTTGGTGCTATAGTTACCGTTGAGGGTAGAAACAAAGTGAAGACTTTGTCGATAGGTCAAAAATACTGAGAATATAAATAATGTATTAATATTGTAATTTTAATCTTCAGAAAAAAATGAGGACATGTTAACAAAGGCCATAGGGATCTCAGAAACTGGTATATACTCATTTAATCAAAGAGGCCACATTTTTTTAAGAAGGTGCTTTTTGAGACATTGGCTTGTAAGATTTCAGAATTAGTATTCCTGAATATATTCTCCTAAGTATAGTCAGTACACTAAAATTTTTTAGTATATTTACTAATGTACTTTTATTATTTTTTTAAGATTTTATTTATTTATCTTTAGAGGGGAAGGGGGAGGGAGAGAGGGAGAGAAACATCAATGTATGGTTGCCTTTTGTGCGTCCCCTGCTGGGAACTGGCCTGCAGGGAACCAGCCTGCAACCCAGGAATGGGCCCTGACTGGGAATCGAACTGCGATCCTGTGGTTCGCAGGCCTGCGCTCAATCCACTGAGCTACACCAGCCAGGGCTACTTTTATTATTTTTATAAAATATGAAATGAAAGAGAATTTGTTCCATATCTATTTACCTGCTTTCCTTGGTAGTCTCCTTCTCCCTAGCCCTATTTTTGGATCTTTTACTCCAAGCTCCCAGAGTCCTCTGGCGCCTACCCCCAGCCTCACAGGTGTTTAACTTCATGACTAACTCCACACCCTCAGAGCAGCCACTCTTTTCAACAGTTGCCAGTTTGATCTTTTCCAACCTGGGGCTGCTTCAACCAACAGCTGCCACTCATAAACTATATGCACTACACCTCTTAAGAGTATTTGTTTCTATTTCCCATAATCCAGGGACTACTTGATAAGCTATTCTAGAATTGTAGAGTAAGAGGAGAGAATGTTTAGAGATTCCCATATCAGTATAGTGTAGGAATTTGCCTCTGTAATTTGTTTCTCCCTGCTGCCCATGTGCCCCAGTTTCCAGCACTTTGAGTTTAACCTTGACCCTGGACATACTCATATCTGCTTGTCAGCTCCCTGTGCACAACCCTCCTGTAAAAAAGCCACTGCCTGTCCAGTTTCCAGCCAACATTGTTCTCCAACCCATTTCTGTCTATGCCTTTTATAAATATCCTATTGGGATCCTGGATGCTTCCATTGCCAAAACCACCTATGAACTTGGATTTGGTGCCTAGAAAGCACAGAATGAATGTTAGTGTTTGTTTAACGCCCAGATCTGCTCCAATTCAGCTCACCCTCCCTTCCAGCCACCATTTTTCTACTCCATAAGCCCTGAAATATGACAGAAATTTCCATTAGACCACACTGTTTATCCAGTATGGTTATTGTACCAGCTCTTTTTCTAAATAGTCAGTGGTAAGGAAATAAAGTTTTTCTACTGGATATGTGCTCAGAAATACCCAAGAAAGTGATACTCATTGATGATCATCAAACCTATTTCCAGAAAAAAAAACAAAGCTCACTTTTGATCTATGCATTTCCAAAAAGAAAATAATGTAGAGAGTAGATCTCTTGCCCATATTTACTGCAGAAAACATTTACTATGGAACAGTCAAATATAGAAGAAACTTAGAGCCAGAGGTTACCTTAACAATAACCTTTCATTTTCTAAGCTTAGGAGAGAGGTGTTAAGTGACAGAGATAGTACTAGAACCCTAGTCTTCTGACTCATAACAAACTATAATTATATCTATAAATCTACATTAGAGGCATATGCTTTATATTTCAAACAAAAGTTTTAAGGATGACAATAGCTAACATTCTTTGATCTCATACTATATGCCAGGCCAGATATAAAGAATTAGACCCAATTCTCTTATTCAACTTGTGAAGCAATCCTAAGAAGTAGATAGTATTATCATCCTCACATTACAGGTGAGGACACTGGAAGTTTGTGTGCTATGATTATTATGAGTAGCAACCAAGATCAAAGCATAAGTAAGAGATGGTAACAACTCAGAATAAAGGCCTAGCTTTTTTTAAAATCATATAGGAAGCAGAAAGGACTAAAAAGCAACAGGTATAAAAGTTTAAATTTTACATTTTATTCTCATTTATGTTTGTTGTGACAACTCACTGGGCTGTGAAGGCATGGGAGAAAAAAGAAGCTCAAAATGCCTTTGACGATCACATTAAAAAATTACTTCTCTTTCTGGTTTTATTTTGATTCAGTGAAGAGACAGAAGATCTGGCTTATTGCTTAACATTTCTAAACCAGGGCATCCAAGTATGCACATTCCTACTCATGTTTTTGCTTATTTTCTTATCTATGCATTCCAAAGATCTCTTTCCCAAGGTCCCCTCCTCAGACTCATAAGTCAGAAATGATTGGCAATGAGGAAGAAGCACAATTTTAGATGAACACTGTTAAAACCAGATGTATTGGGCCATGGGAATGACAGCTGTCATGCCAGGGGCCTGAGAAAGGAATGACTAGATGCAGTCATTCCAATGAAATCAACAGATCATCTTGACCACCCCCATCACCATCCACAATTAACTTTCTCTTCATTTGGACGCTTTTTATCTGGCTTGACTATGTTTTTCCTTTAAGTTGGCAGTCTGAGTATTTTGTGGGGAGAAGAGGCAGGAGAGGGAATGTGACTAGAAATATGGCTGTGGGTGTTTTTTAACAAGTTCTCTAAAAACCTTAAAAAAGACTTTTTAAAAAAAATATCTGTGAATTACCTTCTTTTGCTTTAAAAATATACAGTGCTCAAAGTTCCACACTAGTTCATGAGATACACCCTTTAGGGTAGAGAAGAGTGATCTCATTTTAGGCAGTCAACCAAAACATAAAAATGTATTTCTTTAAATAGAAACTTCTACTACTAAAGTTGAAAGTATGAGAATATATGGCGCATATTGATTACTTAACACAAGGATAACAATGTCTAGATCTTTAGAAATATAGCTTACTTATGTAAAAAGTAGAGAAAAATGTATTATAATTTCAAAAAAACATCTTGAACATTTTTAAGTTCAATTTTTTGTTGTTCTTTCATTTTCTTTCAAGAGCATTGGAAAATTGTCAGTTTGAAAGTCAATTCCAAACTCTCTTCATGTTGTAAACCATAGGAAAAAAAGAAGAAACTTTAATCAGAGAACAAAGAGTACAGTGAAGAACAAAAACCAAAGCAAGACCTAGAGTTTGGTTTTGAATTCTAAAATGTCTTCATGGGATTGTAAACACGGTAGAGATCACATGTCAGGCATCTCCAATTATTCAACTCAAGCAACGATACCTCCAGCTGTACCATTTTCACACGTGTTTAATGCCCTCTTGGCATTAAACTGAGAGATAGTGAGGTTTCCATTGCCTGTGTCCAAAATATGGTGGGCTCAGTTCTAACAAATAGAAAAGTATGCTATCGCAGAGTCAACATATGGTTGACTATAATATAATCAACATTATGGTTCCCTATAATATAGATCTGCCTAATCACTGCGGAAAACATGAAGCATAAAAATTTTGTAGGCACAGTGATAGAGTCAAGGAAAAGAAATCAACTTTGGGCTGACTGCTTTTCCATTTTCTCTTACATAAGTAAGTTGAGAAATAATTTGGTCTTATACACAAGTGTGCACCAACTGAAAAATAGTGTATCTGTTCTGTTGCAGAGTAATATCCTTATCCCTCCTGGAAATGTCAGAGAGAAGTAAAAAGTATATATGGTTCATGATAAAATATGACATTTTAGAAATTGACCTAGTACATTATTTAAATTGATGTACTGGAAAAATTTGGGGTAGCTTTCCCATTCAAGAGTCATTTACTTTTTCTCCAATAACTAAATTCTGAGCCATACTTTGGTTTTCTACCAACATGGTCAAATTTAAACTATGTGAGCCAGCATCCCTGGCCATAGATGATTACCCAAGCTGAGACAATCTAATTGTCTCTCCCAGAAATCGAGAATTGAGATTGAACAAGAATGGGTCATTCATCTCTGAGTATCATGAGCACTGAATATGGAAACTTGGGTGGATGTGGTGGTCAGGATTCCCTGTAAGAATCTGGAGAAGAGAGAGTTACAGAGAGAATAGGGGAGATTTTTAGTTGTCCTAGTCCCTTCATAAGACCCAACCCCAACTAGCTTTTTTAATTCATCATATATTACATTGTATGTTACTTTTTAAAGAATCTCTTTCACATTTTTTTACACTAGTCTTTATTCTAACTTAAAGGATCTAAATAAACACACAGCACACAGTGTATTGAGATCCTATAAGGGCATAAATTATAAATATCTTTGGGAGTATTTGAGAAAAGGAGGTTAAAGTTGGAGGCTTTAAGGATTTTATGTTATGCTTTTCTCCCCCTGAGCATTTTATATACTGCTCTATAATATCTTCAACTAAACCCTTTTCTTCAAACAGAAGAAAATTCATCAGGAAAAAAATATATTCTTAAACTTCTTTTTGTACCTCTTTCCAGCCCCATCCAACACATTCCTGGGATTTATAGGAGGATGACCTATTTTATTATTGATTTTAAACATATTTTTCACAATAATTTCCTGTAATTCCAAGTGGGGTGATTTCCATTTTTCCCTCTTGCTCCACTTCTCCCACTGCCCCCCCCAAGTGGGCAGTTAGGGAATTGCAAGAACCACTGGACAGAAGACAAATTGCCTGTGTAGGAAGAGTGCCTGCCCTCATAAGGAATATGTCACCGGAATTTATTGCTGAATGGTTGGCTATTCTGATGAATGTCCCTTGTAATCATATGATTCAGTGATCATTAAAAATAGAATGCTGATAATAATTAAAAGAAAAAGCAAAAGGCATTTTTTAAGGTTTACAGAGTTAACCTTTTATATTAACAACATAGCAACTATATATGTAATATATATGTGCAATATATAGCTATATGCAATATATAGCTCTGTTATATTGAATATAGAGCTAACCTGTTATATTGCATAAATCTATGCAATATAACAATTTAATGACCTGAAGCTTATTTCTTTAATAAAAAGATTTTCTCTCAATGGCAAGACTTCTTTGTAAAAATGAATGTTTCTACACTTTATTTTTCTTAAATAAGAAATTATGTCATGGTCTAAATAGAGAAATTGCAGCATGGGTTCATCTTCCTAGTGGGAGAGAGACCCCAGATGAAATTCAGAAAATTTAGTGAGAGCAGCGGAACAAATGGGATATTATATGAGTGACAATGATTTCAGCTTTCTTTCTAATATGAAAGGAGAACTGGACTGAGGCACTCGGGCCACCCACCGCTGAAAGAAAAATTGCATCTTCGGTGTCTTTGATCCCCTAGTTTGTGGAGGTGAGAATGTAGCTTTCACAGCATGCACTAGAGAAGGAAGTTAGATTTCATCTGCTCATCTCTTCCCACCCTTCGCCTATACAATTCTAATTGAATTCTCTGCTAAGAAAATGTCAGCCTAATATCTGCACTGAAACTTTATGTAGAAGTTTCTCTGGGGTTGATGGGCCTTTATTCATCCCTTTGAGAATAAGATACATTTTATAGTCATAGTGGGTTTATTTTTTCTATTTGTTTGTTTTTTATCTATGACAGCAGTGGATTAGTGCTTCTTCCTGAAATATGTAAGATAATTCCAAAAACAATGAAAATGCTCTGATGTGATTATTAGGTAACTGCTAACTATAATTCCTTAGTCATTTGTTTGTCCTATCCTCAGTCTAGCGAATGTTGCAAAATACTTCATCTTAAAAAAATAAAGGCTTATCTTTTTAAGTAAATGATTACATCTCTTTGTCTTACAAGTATATCCTTTGTCTCAGAAAATCTTTTTGCTGCAAAATATATTGGCTACCAAAGGATTAGAGAACTATGTGTAATTAGCTCTTTTAGACATAATCAATAGTGAAATTCAAAATTGCACCTTTAAATTGTTGCCTTCAACCCTAACTTTTCCTAATGTCCGGTTTACTCCTGGGCATTTTATAAGAGCACCATTTGGACAGTTATTTTGGTCTGCCTGTTAAATTATTGCTTCTAGGTATCTTCTTTATCTTGGCAGCAACATACTTTACACAGAACCAACACCTGACATTTCTTTTCAGGTGAAAAGCAGACTCCACACAGGAAGAGGCTGGTAGGAGGAGGACCCTTTCATGCAAGAGAAGGATTCATTTTCATAAAAAACTCATAAAGTCAGGAGGAGGATGGTAGCTGACGTTCCTTGGAGAGCAAGGTCCCAAATGTGAGTCATGAGTCATTAGTGGTTGGACCCAACCTAATCCCCTTTCTTCACATAAATGAGCCATGAGCCAACCTGTGGAAGTTGGATAGGCAACAAATGTTTCCTAAGAAATAATGCGCTAGAAATGAAAGCTACGTTAATAGTATATGGATATACTCAGTGAGGACGGCTGAGTGTAGTCTCTTCTCTCCATCACTACTGCTTCTCTCGAGCCAGGCTTGAATACTTGCAGCAGCTTCCTTGCTGGTCAACTAGGCTCAGTATCCCAGATGGTCATACACCCTACCCTTGCCAATGTGGATTGCTACAAAGCATATTCGATCATTCTGTCTCCCTTGATTATAACCACAGACTGTGCCTTTCTCTAGCACTATCATAAAATCAGGGTGAGCCCTACAGATTCTAAGATTTCAAAAACCTGTCTCAGTCTGTCCCTAACATACAAAATCCTTGAGTGCACTCTCCATACAGGTAAAAATAAAAGTCCCACTTAGCTTTTGCAAAGATATTCCCTTCCTTGTGCTTTACGTGCCTCGGGGTCCTTATGTACCTCTAGTGATGGAAAAAACAAAGCATCACGGGATAAGTTCAATGTCATCACACTGAATGTAGTGACTGGATGACAGAGATTCAGGGCAAACTAATGCAAGAGACGGAAAATAATTTTTCCTCTACTTTTCTGAATTCTTAGTCAAGGCTGCTGTCATAAAAGGTTAATAAGAGAAAAACAAACAAAATTTCATTCATATGTATAACTCATATATTCATGGGAGATACCCAGGAAAAATGATTAACTCCTTGAGGTGGCTTAGAATTCAGGCTTAAATACCATCTTAATAAAGAAATTGGAGAGGGGATGTTGGCCTTTTGGGAAGATGAATGGGCTCTTAGAAGAATAGATAGGAGGCGTGACAGTTTGTGACAAAGTGTGTCTGGGAGTGGTATCCACTTCATGTCTCCTTTTCTGTTGTGAGTCAGTCCTTCCTACGTGATGAAACTCCTTGGGAGGGAAGAGAATTTTTGGCAGTTGAACTTTTTCTGGAGAATCTGTGTTTTCATAGAAACAGAGAGTTCAAAGAAATCCTCTCCTTGTATCTGCCCCATTCAAGTTCCTACAGTTCCAAATAATGAAAATGCCAAAAGAGCATATTTTGGGTGACATATCTTGCTACCCTTCACTAACCTGACAATTGGGGTCTCAAGCAGGGACATGGACTGTGTCCCATTTTTCCATATCAGTTACCTGGTACGGAAGCAGTGTCATTATCTATAATAACAAATATTGTGGGAACAGATACTCACTCCCCACAGTGATTTGCTTAGTGAATAGGCCACAGTCAAGCCATTTGAATTAAACCTCTTTTGATCTCCTCAGCCTCATGGGGATGTCCTGGCAGAAATAATCAGTTACTGTACACAGGTGCTGCTACAGCAAGGCGGCTCAGGAATGCTGAGTCTTTCTGATAGAACAGGGAGATGGAAAAGGCTTTCCACAGAATATTTGGCCTATAGGAAGATGAGGTACTCCCCCTGGAGGTAAGGCTGACCTTACAACTCTGGTCCAAAATTCAGTTCAGAGCCAGAGATGTCTTTCTTTCCTTCCTTCCTCCCTCCCTCTCTCCCTCCCTCCCTCTCTCTCTCTCTCTCTCTCTTTCTTTCTTCCTCTCCCTCTCTCTTTCTTTTCTTCCTCTCTCCCTCTCCCTCCCTCCCTCCCTCCCTCCCTTCCTTCCTTCCTTCCTTCCTTCCTTCCTTCCTTCCTTCCTTCCTTCCTTCCTTCCTTCCTTCCTTCCTTCTCTTTTTTTTCTTCTTGCAGCAATCACCAGTGCTGGATTCAAGCTCTTTTGAAGTGAACAATTATTTCCTGACAGCAGGGTGAATCACAGGCTCTCAAATAAGTACTGTAGATGTACAAATGTGTTTATTTATTTATGATGCACACTAACTCTTGGTATGCAAATTGGCCCCAGAAATGCTGGAAGGACTGCGTCTAATGTTTACTACGTCACAGAAGTAAGAGCACGGCCTAGTGATAAACCCGTGTAAGTGTACAAAGACCCTTCTCTCCTAAACAAGGTTATAATTGCTTTCCTACTCCTTTAACCTTCCAAGTATGGCAAATGTAAGGTGGAAATACTAAGATGATATCTAGTCCCCACCTAATCTTTAGAAAGAAATGGAAGTCTCTGCTGCTAATTAAGAGAACAATAATAAGCCAAAGTGATAAAAAATAACAACACAAACATAACATTAAATAACTTTTCAGAGCTTGCCTCAACCTACACTTCAACCTTTAACTCCCGTCAAATCTACAGTTGAATTCTACTATTCAATAATATCATTATCTGTAATTCCACAAAGTGTCCTATTATTGTCAGAATTGTTCCTATTGCTACCTAAAATGTCATTTCTCATCCCAATGGGAGCCTGTTGAAGGACACTTTTGCCCTTGATTAAAATCCCACCCTTTCCTGATGTCAGATCTGAGCACTCTCTCTTTTCTGTTACTTCTGCACTGCCTCTATCAATGTACTTTTGTTGTGTTGCACCTAATCAGCCACATGTCTGTAAATTCTGCGTGATAAGGACTTTTCAGGCCAGGGAATTAGTCTCACTCATTTCTCTATGTGTTATCAAGACAGCGCCTGCAGCACAATGAGGCTTTTAAAAGAAATATTTATTCAATTGAACACCTCTCCTTGCTTTAAAATGGTTGAAATGGGGAGAAATCCAGAATAAATGATATTCTAATTAAATTAGTAACATATCTACCATAAATTGATTATGATTTCCCATTTGCATATAATTATCTACATACAAATTTGAAAATATTTGAAACCTAACTTTACATATTATTAGTATCAAGCATATAGTCCAGGACATATGGGCCACTGGTAAACACTATAGCTTCCAGGTCACGTCTAGAAATCAAATCAAACCCTACCACTGTTAGCTGAGGCCTATACTGCAGTTACTTATACCAAATACACTTGAAGATTAAGTCGGTAAGGGCACTGTCTCCATCATCTTTCTAGAAACAGCCTCTCAGCTGCTGACACCTTGCACTCTCTCTATTGTTTGTCTGCTCTCTGACAGGCAACAAGGGGACTGGCCCTACAGAGGTTTTGTGCAGTGGTCCAGGGAGCCAGGAGTTGGTTGGGTAAGTCTGGCTACTTCATGGGAAAAGACTTAGTAAGGCCCTTTGGCTACACCTCAAAATCCTGTCTTCCATTCCAGGTTTGGTCCATGATAAAGTTTTTTGGGGAGTTGCTGGGTTTGTTTTTTGCTTTGTTTTGTTTTGTTTTTAACCTGTCTGCCACTCGTGTTTTTCTTTAATTAGCTTTGAATTCTGGAGATGAAAAATGTTTTAATTCATTGACCCTTCCATCTACAACCTCAACAATTATTCCATATAGCTCACGGTGAGGTAGTGTTCTTTGGTTTCTACTCACTATTTTTTCCAGCCTACACTCTCTAAGAGAAGTTATAAGAGAAGGATGCACTCTTTGTTCTGCTTCTGTTTAAAAAAATTGTTGTTCGAGTACAGTTTTCTGCATTTTACTTCCACCCCAGCCAAACCCCTATCCCTCCCCACCTCCCTCCCATTTCCACCCCCCTTCATTATTATCCATGTGTCCTTTACTCTTGTTCCTGTAAATCCTTCCCCTTTCCCTGAAATTCCCTCCCCTCTCCCCTCTGATCACTGTCAGTCTGTTCGCAATTTTAGTGTCTTTGGTTATATTTTGCTCATTTGTTTATTTGTTTTGTTGTTCTGCTTCTTGATTTAACTTAACCCATTGACCTTGAGATAAACTTTGCCACCTGGATTCCCTCTCCATCTGGTCATCTCCAATGGACACTGAAAGCTTTACTTGCAGATTGTCTACCTATGACCAAGTCTACCTGAATCCTCTGGTTAACTGCAGAATGCTAAACTGGTACTGCTTAAGAAAAGTCAACAGAATCTGTCAACATTCTTTACAGTATCATGAATATTTGAACGTGTTTCATGGAAGGAAATAATAGTCACTTTATTTTGTGGGAAAGATTTAAGCCATTATTTATTAATGGATGATTATAAAACAACTATTTACAGGGTATAAATTTCCTAATCACCTTGTAAAGAGAGAAGGCAGTTACTGTTCATTTTCCCCATCCACATCTAGACCCTCTTGGCCGAATAAAACAGTCATTGGTGAGTCTGATAAGGATATTCCAATCATGATAAGCTATTTCCTAAGATTAGAATCCCACTTTCATATAAATTTTCATAGAGTGGATAGCCTAACCTAAATGTTAGCTATCCCCAACCCCACTGCCATGGGGTTCCTTAAATAGTCCCTAAAACACAATTTTCTTGTCTTTTATGGAAAAGACTTTAGTTTTTCAGCAAACCAGCTAATGTGTTCACCTCAATCTTATAATCCTTATCTCTTTGTATCAATATGAGTGATTCCTGGATTGGTAGCTCATTTCCTTCAATTCCTTTTTTAATGCAGCTTCTCCTGTCTGTGATCACTGTGATCAGGAAGGTAGTTTTACCAAGTACAGTTGTAGGCATTTCCCAAACACTGAAAATTTCACTGACCATTTGCTGGTAAAGAGAAACTGCTTGTTTACTTCCTCGAGGGAAAAGTAAAGCCCTCTCATTTTTGGCCTCTTTCAGGACTTTCAAATGCATCTCCCTTCAGTTGCCTTGGTGATTTCTTTGCTCATCTGTGATCATAGGTGGTCCTTATTCTTCACCTGTTTCCTCTCACTCCATTTTTTACTGAGTGACTTGATTTGTGATAATATAAACACAGGGCAGGCTTCAGGGGTCGCAGATGACTATAGAATGAAGGCGAGAGAAAACTTTCCTGTACGGAATTTCACTTCAATGAGTCGATTTAGAGGAGGACAAGGAGTCAGCAGAGTGACTTTGGATCAGGCCATACCATATACGATACTTCCTAAACTTGATTGATCTCATGTGCTTTAGGATGGAGAGAAAGCTATCTATGTTGGAGGAAAATACAAGCATTGAAGGCAACCATTCCAGTTCCTTTTAGCAATTGATTTCAAGATTTCCCACATCAATATAACTTCATACATTGAATGTTTTTAGGTTTGTGAAGACAGCCCTGCACCTCACAGCTAGTAGTCTCCCCTGAGAGCAAATTCTGAAGAGCATGTCACTTTTCATTCACAATGACTACCCTGCACCCTTCAGCCACTGAGATAAAACTTGGCAGTTACACCAAGCATATTTCTCTTCTACATTTCACTGGGAAGCCTTCCTGAGTTTGGCATTGCTTTCTCTCCTCTTTACTTAGTTGGTGAATATGGAGAAGCATTCATTATGCAGACTTTCAAACTGTAATCTAGCCTTGCATTCATCATCTGTGCTGCCTCTGTTTCACAGTAATGTCACATGAACTCTATTTAGCACATATATCTGGTTTTTAAGTGTTTAAACATTGGAGGGTTTTAGTAGCAATAGAACTGCTCTTTGAAAAAGTGTGATGATTTAGGAACTCTCTCTCTACCTGAGTGCTTTTTTTCTCCCAAGTCAAAGATTTGAAGTATTTTCCTAAGGAAGCATGGAAAAATGTTTCAGTAAGGTTTCCTGTGAATGTCCTTGACTAGTAACTTGCTGCTGTCATCAACTTGACCTAGTTTTATATAGAATTCATCTGTTCCTCTACCTTACTATGCATTTAACACAACTTCTATTTCCATGTGCATAAAGGTCATTTCTTTGGTCCATAAAACATCCCTTCCTTCATAGAGTTGTTTGTTGGTATATATCAGTTTGCTTGGAATTGACTCATATGCTGGGAACTAGGCTCCATTCTTGCTTTGTTTTTTGCCTATGAGGGAAAAGGGAAAAGCCCAATCTCAGATAAGGTGTTTTTGTTTTGAGGTAAACAAAATATGGAGCCCACTGAGGGAAAAGGAAGGAGGTTTACCATAGGAGGGAGCACTGGCCCAGGGTCAGTTTGTCAGGGTCCTGACTGAAGCCTCAACAAGCAGTGAGACCTCAGTTAAGCATCTCACCTCTCTTCTGAGCCCAGATTCCTCCTGTGTAAAATAGAATACTAGAATATGCAGTTTCAAATGCTTATTCTCATTTTACTTCTCTAACATTCTAACTGTGTCAAAGAAGATTAATTCTTTATAAACCAGAACTATCTTTATAGAACAGTAAAGTTCTTTCACATGCTGATGGCTTTTCAACAACATACATTACACTGTCATGTGTCCCAAGTTGTCTCTTAAGTACAAAAACCACAGCGCTCTCTCTAACACTTCAACAAAACCGAGCTCAACATATTCTAATCTGTCATCTCACCACTTGGCAAATTCTCTTTTCATCTGAAGCTTTTCCACACTGGTTTCTTATGAACTTGTGTAGGAAAGTAAGAGATTATGTAATTTAGGCCATAGGGGTAGGGAGAAAAAATTCTTAATACAAATTTTTTTAAAGTAGTTAAATTACTTCAGATGCTGTAGCTTTTACCAAAGTTCTACAGGTCAGAGTCCCATTTTTTTCCAAGCAGTAATTTTATAAAGGTTTATAATATGTTGTTGGTTATCAAATTAAACTCTCCAAAAATATGTTAAGCTATGGAAATTTCTAGTATGCACGGCATCATATTTGAGGATACTCATAAATCTCAAAAATTTCCATTAGAAATAATCAGGTATAAATTTAGTTGGGTATACATAGAAAAGAAGGAAAGCAATATGTTGGAGAAAGGAATGAACAGAAAGTTCAAACACCCTTTACCACCACCCCAGTGACCCCCAAGGGTCTTCAGAATAATAAAGGAAACTGAGAATAATACTTAGGTTTTTACTTCTGCCTCTTTAAAGATGATATGTCTGGAAACATGATAGGACACAGAAAGCAAAGCCATAAAAGCAAAAATTCATTAACATCTGTACTGAGGACTAAACTTAGTAAAATGTCCTTCAGCACATGTGGTATGTACAACAAACCCAAACAGGTCTGCATGTTCACAGTGCAAACTGGAAGAAAGATCCCACCGAAAAGATTTCTGGTGAGCAGCGTCAGTAAGGGAAAGCACAGTTGCCACTTTGCATGGGTTACCACATGTAAATGCTATTGAAAACCTTCCCAGTTTTCTGCATGTTTGATTTTATTTTAATAATAAAACATATTTGATTCTCTTTTCATTTAATTCACTGTTACTTTATTTTTCTTGTAAGATTTTAAATGGTATCAGGGGAATGGGAACTTTAGTTTTTAAAGTGAATACTATTTTATGTGTGCTATTTTTTTTTTTTTTTTTTTTTTTTTTTTTAGTTTTCTGTGTTGTTTGTTGTGACTTTGGAGGAGGAGAGTGTCTCATTTGATCCTTTGGAAAACTACAAGAAATGAGATTATTTCTTTTACTCAAATGAGGAGACCCTACAACTCTAAAGGTTAAATGATTTATCTACAGCTCGTCACAAAGCCAAGAAGTGGTACAAATGGGACCAATATAAAAGTTTCCATCTTCTCAAACTTGTTACCTATGTTCCTTTAGTACATATGTTCTACCCATCAACATTTTAAAAATTCTGTACTTCAAATTCAGAATAACTAAAACAGCTCTGCTTCTTAGTTTCTCAATATATGTCTTTTAAATCATCTGATAATTGTGTTATGGCAAAAATTACACTGTCCTTTGACTTTAAATCCTGAATCTACATCACAGCTATTCTACTAAGTCTTGTGAGCCCTTGGACAAGTCCCTTATTCTCCCTAAGTTTTAGTCTTTTTATCTGTAAAATCACAATCAAAATATCATCCCTTCAAAGTTAATGAGGATTAAATTAAATAAAGTATTTGAAAACACTTTGTAAGCTATAGATTATCACTCTAATCTATCACGTGTGCTTCTGTAAAAACCTCAGTGCTTTCCTGTTACTTATGGAGTAATATTTATACTCTTGTGCAAGGCATTCAAAGTCCTCTTTGACATTTATTTTCAATCTTTTCTCCAGCTAATAATAATAGCTAACATAACATATAGAGAGCAGTTATTCTACCCCAAGTATATCGTGAACATTTATTATCTAATGTAAACCTCTATCAAGCTGTAATAAAGATATCATTATTATCCCAATGTTATACTTATTTGTTGATATTTGCAAAGCTGAAGAAACTTGCCAAACTTCACACAGAGGGGAAGGAAGGATGGAACAGGGAGTCAAATCCTGGCTGTCTGAGTTCAAAATAAACTTAACCATCAAGTAGTATTTCTTCTAAATATAGCATTTTTTAATGTCACCCTACCATAAGTCACTTGCAAGTCTGTGACAACTACATTATTACACTATGAAGTTTTTTGGTATAGAAACTCACATAGATGCTGGACAATCACACCAAACATTATCTTTCTGTCTCCTTCATTAGTTGATTGACTTAGCTCAGACCTCAGCCCAATCTGATGGGTAGTGATCGACAGTACAGTCTCTGCAATCAGACGGCCCAGGTTGAAGTTGGCTGTCCTGCAGATGAGCATCATGATCCTGAGAAAGTTGTTCTGTTATTTCATGTTTAAAATGAGAAAACAGCCCTGGCCAGGTAGGCCAGTTGGTTAGAGCATTGTCACCGTATGTCGAGGTTGCAGGTTTGATCTCCAGTCAGGCATCTACAATGGTCAACCAATGGATGCGTATGCAGATAAGTGGAACACTGAGTATCTCTCTCTCTCTCTCTCCTTACCTCCCCCTCTTTCTCAAATCAATCAACATTTTTTTAAAAAGAGAACATAATTAAAACTGACATCAGAATGTTGCTATGACAAGTAAATTGAGTATACATAGGTATAGCTCTTAGGAAAATGCCTGGCACATGGACAATAATACAACACAAATGTTAAAGGTCACTCTTTTTCCATTACTATTGTCCCAACTCATGTCATGTCCATGATAGTTCTGTGTGCTTTTATTCTTCACACCACAAAATTATCTGACTGTCTGCTTTCTTTTCCTAGTTCAGATCTCAGACCCAAACTTCACTTCATTAATGAATTGGTTTTTGGTGTGCTCACCATATACCGCTTTCTCTTGCCCCCTCCACTAATTCAAGCTTTCTTATTACACTCACAGTTCGCTCAAATGCCTCCTTTGAGCATTTATCATAGTTGTAGTTAAATAAGTCATTGGACTATTACTCTAAAAATGTCTGTACTTGTCACTGTGAGGGCAGAGGCCATTGTCCAGTGGGGTATCTTACATAGTAATGTGCCTGATAAAAGACACTGAATGAATGAATAATAATAAGATGAATCTCATCTTCTTTGTTTTATATCTTTAATTTATATACTGTCTCATGGGTTGAAAATCCATTTTCTTTGTCTTCTTCCCTATGAATTGTTCAATTTGTACCATGAGTTTTCAAACTTCCTAGCCAAGTGTACTTGACTGAAAATATTTATAAAAATACCCCATAGTTATATATATTCCAGTTTATTTCCAAATAAATTACCAGTTTCTTCTTTCTTAAATATTAGATTTCTGAAATACAAGTAGATTAACCCAGCAAAGGAAACAAGAAATAGAAATATTTTTATTTTTTTGCACAGTGCTTTTAAACTGCATTTTGAATGTGCTTCTTAAAATTTGCATAATCATTCATGAATCTCCTTTCATTTGAATGCCACAGTAATGACAGCTTAAGATATATTGTTTGCTGTTTATTCAAAATAGATTTCAATTACCAAAAGTAGATCTTTATGTATACACCTGTTTCCATATTTGCTATGGACTCAATTAGTAATATGGTTATGTATGCTGATGGTGTTTTGAAATTGTAACTTGAAATACACCACGGTAACTTCTGTAATATTATGGAGCAATGTTTTTTAATCCTGTTAAATTATCTAGAATGGATTTTTAAAAGCAGAAACTTCCAGTGTATGCCACACTAGATTTATCAATATTTATGATGTATAAGCTCAATACATCAAGATTTCAAAACATTGTGGAAATAAGCTTGGCTGAGTGCCACTTCTAGCCAAAGGTGAACTTAAATCCTGGGGACATCACCCTCTTCCTATGAGCTGAAAACACACAGAAGTTTTATCTTCATTATGCTCTAACATATAAAATATTTTTAAATTTTTATTTTGTAATGAATATATATGATTCTATGCATCATTTAACTCTGCCATCCTTTAAAAATGTTTTGTTTATTTATTTTCAGACAGAGGGAAAGGGAGGGAGAAAGAGGAAAGAAACACCAGTGTGTGGTTGCCTCTCACACCCTCACAATGGGGACCTGGCCCACAACCTGGGTATGTGCCCCAACTGGGAACAGAACCAGCGATCCTTTGGTTCCCAGGCCAGTATTAAATCCACTGAGCCACACCACCCAGGGCTAATTCTACCATCTTATCCATGCTCAGTCAGAAGTAAATTCTCCATTTTAGAGTAGTATGAAGTTATAAACTGACAAAAACCTATTCCAACTCTATTCCTTACTGATTGAGTAAAGCTAAGTGTATATACAAGTATAACTTCTAGAACCATTCTCAGTCTCTAAAATGGATATTATAGTAGCTCATGTCTTACAGACTTTCTACAAACATTCAATGACACGGTACCTAGAAAAGTTCAACATAAATCCTAGCATATTGTAAATGTTCAATAAATATTAATCATCATGTTAGTTCTGTTATTATTATATTGTTTATGTGTACATACCTGTGTCATTCACATGGGCACTTAAGATCTATTTTTTCCAAAAGTATATGAGCTTATTTTCTAGACAGCATGGATCTTGGTGGATCAATGCTGGCTGGCAGCATTGTTCTTTCTGTCCTTCTTACTGCCTCACACACAGTAAGTGATTATTTGGTTGAAAGTTGATGTGTTGATTTACCTCTGTCTGCATTATAACAACTCACTAGCCTTCCATATATGTCAACTGAGCACCTTTCCCTGTGTTACACTGTGCTGGGAATTGGGAAAACAGAGGTAAATAATGCAATGGTATAGGTGGGTTTTTATGTCAAAATTTAAGCCCAAACCTGCTACTTTTAAAACTGTGGCTAAAGCCAACTCTAATAGTTCTAAATTATATTATGCTTTAAGCATTTATGCCAAATAAGGTACTCTTCAGTTAATTATCTAGCCTAATGAAGTCACAGTTGAATAACTTTAAAAGTAATTAGGCAAACAAAGCATTGGTAAGGCATGTGGGTGTGCATGTGTGTTTCCTTGAAATAATAGCCTCTAACATGGGTAATTTTCTTTGGATTTGAAAATAAAAATTAAAATACAAACATGTGGAGCCCAAATATCAAGGTGAAACCAATTATCTTTATGTGTATTCATAATATTTTAAATAGTTGATATAGAAAATCCTGCCACAATGCATTTTATGCTACTGGAGATACCCTAAAATTTGATGCACTCCTTATTTTATCAATGGGAGGTGGAGAGAAATACTTTATTAATTTTAGAATCAAAATAGTGGACCTATTGGTTCCTTATGATTTCAATTGGCTCCAAAACAGATCTTGGTGAAGTGCTCCACAAGTGCAGGCACTGGACGGTGCAGCCTAAGGGATGGGAGTGGCAAGGGTGTGGATGGTGAGGAAGGCTGTGGTCAGATCACACAGGACCTTAACTACCATGCTAACCAGACTGAAGGCAGTGTTTGAGCAGGGTAACAATATGATCAAATCTGTATTTAGAAAACACTTTGATGCCTTTAATAATTGAACAGAGTGGAAAGAAATCAGAGGTGAGAAGAGCTATTTAGGAATCAGAATAGGAGCTAGAGCAGCTGGAACTAGGGGGTATGGATGTTTCAGTGGAAAAGAGAGGCAAAGAACTACAGCATCTGTCATTCATTATCTTTGTAAGATGAAAAAAGAAAGGAGTCTAAATTTTAGACTCTTGTATATTTCTAATATATAGGATGCTCACATTTTGTGTAATTAATGAAGTCTCAGAATAATAAAGAAAAAATAGGTATCAAGGAACCTCAACAAAGAAGAAAGGAAAAGAATTGCAGGAAATCAGCACACCGCTATAATAAGGACCGGGTTGAGGGAAACACAAGTACTGTGTGTGTGTGTGTGTGTGTGTGTGTGTGTGTGTGTGTGTGTGTGTGTTGAAAAAGGAGCATATGCAGAAGTTTTCTAGCTTCAAGTGATTTAATGGGCAATGAGATAGCAATTTAAAAGGAAGCAGACTAGATTCAGGAAAGAGGAAGTGATGAGTTTCACTTAGCTAATCAGTGGCAAAGTGTTTTATTATTAATTATTATTATTATTACAAATGGAGCAGAAGAGCACTGATGTAGAGCTTCTAAATAGTAGGTAAGTGATTGTGGGAGAGGCAGGGATAGAAAATGAATGAAGCAAAAGTTTGGTCTTTATGAAACCTCATCATATTGATTGTACATTTATGAAATAATAATAATAGCATTTATTATTATTAACATTTCAAGATACCATAAGGTTGAAAAGGTACCACATTGCTTGATTGATCCACTGAATCATTGGCAAACTCTTTGCTTTCTGTTTTAATATGTTTTTAAGAACATAATATCTTTTCCTCAAGCACTGGTGGAAAAGAATTGGAAAAAAATCAAACTCTCATTTTTTTTTAAAGTATGAAGAGGGAAATCTTAGTTTGGGAGAAGAATAAAGAGAATCCTATTATCATATTAAGACGATAGCAAAAGAAATATGAGATCTGTTGGTACATGCTCAGGAAAAAGAATTGGTGCTTGAATATCATCCAATCTACAGCAAAATGATTGGCTATAAAATGAGTTTTCACTTCATTTAAATAGAATTGAATACCTCATTTTAATTTATTACATTTAATCTATCATACATAAATAGCCCCTTAAGTTATTATATAAATCTATGAAAAACAAAATAAAAACAAACAAAACCCTGTTCATCTATAAAGAAACCACTTAGGCTGACAGTGTCAGGAATAATCTCCATGTTTTTTCTCTTTCTTAGCACTCCATATTCACATGCTTGATGAGGTTTGTTGATTTAAACTTACATGTGCATGTCCTCAAATGTCGAAAGCTATACCACACACACACACACACACACACCCTGAGGGCTAAAAATGTGATGCCACAGGTTAGATTGGGGGAAGGGAGAAGAAAAACATAGCCAACTGAAAATGGGGTAAGAAAAATGTGAAAGTCAGAGACTCATGCAAAATAATACGTCATAAATAATACTAAAACTGTCCTGGCATATGCAGTGCTGTGAAAATTGAGTTCAACTGCTTTGAGAAAAAGCTGAAAAAATCAGTCCGTGTTCCATAAGTGGCTCAATATATGACCTTGTACATGTCTTCAAACTCAGTTTGTCATCTACCTAAAGAGTACATATATCCTTGAAAGTAGGGAATAAACCACAGAAAATCATCAGTTATTAAGCTGCATTTGGGAGGCCTTTGGACATCAAGAGTTTTGAAATTCTACATGTAATGCAAAATCCAAAGGGAAAAAAATTAAATTTCTCCTGCTAGTCTAGTACAGTTACCCAAGTACTCATCCTCCAGCTAAATACCCAGATTATCTTTCTATAGCTATCTAAAGTTCATTATGTGAAGACAATTTATCGTTTCCCTGACAAAACTTATCAACCATCATACAGTTTGAATTTCTGTACCCTCTGGAATCTCAACAGCAAAGCAACATTATTTCCAACTAGTCATAGACTGAAGAAGGCAAAATGATTAGTGGTAGAGAGGGAAAGTCTTTACTGCGGAATTTATCTTAAATGCCTGTGGTGTGGTTCCCAGATAGCTTGGATATAATGTGATTTATCATATTCAGCACCAGGAAGGGAATGGAGATATTACTAAATTCGGGGAGATAAGGCAGAAAACAATAACTACAATAACCACCGAAACACAGCCTCAAACAGTGTGGGGGAACTGCTAATGCAGGAAAAGAGATGCAGTGGAAAGATAAATTACTATAAGCAGTATTCCCAGGGTTTTTGACATTGTATCTATTTCACATCAAGAGGGAGCAGGCCTTATCTTCTCTATTAACCTCAAATGCTGCTCAAAGTTTAAAGAATAAGATTCTAAAGGTGTGAAAAGAACAATGGAAAGGCTTTCAGTTACATATACACAGTCATCATGATTACTTCCATTAGCACTATTCCAGTTAGAAGAATACAGATTCATTTCTTGTAATGAAGGCCAAAAATAGAACTTCATATACCTCTCGCACAACAGTCCAACAATAAATGGTCTAGGGTTTATACAAAGGTTTCACTGGGTCATACATCAAGGGCTTTATTTATTATTGCTAAATCATTCTTATTACATATCTGCCAGTCTCAGATAACTTATCTCCTGATCCTGTGAAGCCAATTCACATTCAGCCAACTAGAGGGAAAAGGTAATGGAAAAAGAAAGAGACAGGCATACTACTCCGTTTAAATGGACAACCTCAACCTGGGAAGTTATGATTACTTTGACTTATAACCATGGGCCAGGGGATAGGCACAATGTATGCAAAGGAGGCTAGAAATTGTCATCACAGCTGTGCAGCCGCAGACCTCACTGAAGTCCTCTTACTGTAGAAGGGAGAATGGGTATCTGAGGGGCAACTTTCAGTCCTGGCCATAGTCCGATGCTTATCTCTCCCGTGAAAATTCAAATCCCCTCTTCCCATACATATATTCACAGCCTCAGGAGCCACACCCAGATTGAAGAGGGAGGACTGAGCATCACCCAGAGATGGACTTTGAACTGGGTACAATTTTGGGATTGTCTGTCTTGTAGAGGGAATGACTATCTTTCCAAGGGAGACAATTCCCCTTCATGGGGCTCACCTAGGTCAGGGTATTAAAACATAAACCAAAATGTCTTTTTCCCCACTGTCCACCAACATAAAATGGTGAAATAAGAATAGCACAAACACATTTAAAACTCTCCTTGAGAAGGGAGCATGGGAAATTCATAGCATCAAATCCCACTGGGCAAGAGCAGTGAAAAATCTGTTTTGTCATTGAATTATATTCCATGGTTAACCCACACGGTAGCCCTCTGGATATTGTCACTGTGGTCCCTGCTTTTGTTCTTTGGGAGACTTTATCCTTCATAATCAAAACCTTAGAAAGCATATTCTTCTAAGAAGATATGTAGTTTGTACAGTTCATATGAGGCTGACACATGCTTGAGGCAAAGAGCTTTGCTTTAAGGCTAGAAAAATGGCAAGCTTGCATAGGTGGCTTGTGCTTCTTTGCAAATACAATTTTTAAAAAAATTAACATCACCAATATTCATTTAAGAAATAGAAAAATTCATAGATCTATATAATCACTAAAAAATTGTATTGACCAAAAACATTGGCACAAAGTAAAGTTAGGTCATAGGTAGATTGCCCTGGAGAGTCCTGTCGAATATTTAAGAGAAAAATCAAAATCTCTATGATTCTTTTTAGAGAACAGTAAGGAGGGACCTACTCAAGTCATTTACCAAAGATTTGATACCATGAGCTTAGTACCAAAACTGACATGATTGTTTTGTGGAAAAAAAAATACACATTAACCTCACTTGTAAACATAGGTAAAAATAAAAGATATTAGCAAAATATGAGAAATATAATAATTTATAAACAAGTTGAATTTATCCCAGGAATGATCATTGGTATAACATTAGAAAATTCACAAATGCAATCCTCTATTATATATATTAAAAAAAGACTTAAATCTGGTGAAAAGAGAACAGTTTTTCTCTGCAATAGAGAATCAGAACTTCTCATTTAATTCTAAGACCCGACCAAATTCATAGATATGAAATGTTGTACACAGAGAGGAGCCTGGATCTTGTTGCTATGGGTATATCCAGTAATTTTCTTTCTATCCTTCTTCTAAAAGGCTTGCAATTGTTTATACCCAAGCTGATTATACCCAAGGAAGGGGAAAATAGACTTTTCTAAGTATAGAAGGGTGCTTCTGAAGTGAGATAATCCTTGGAAAACTGAAAGACTTCTGTGGCCTACCATCAGAGAAGATACTTATGGAAGTCAGAAATAAGCAAAACTTGGTCCTAAATCCATTACACAGTGCACCCAGTGAGTCTGCAAAAGCACCTGATAGTCATTTCCTCAACCCCTGGATGCATCCAAAACATACTTATCCATAGAGGATAATCCCCATACCGCCTCACTGACTCAAGGACAAAGTGCTATTACACTAGAAAGGGCCAAGTAAAATAATGGGAAGGAACCATCTTTCTTCTTCTTCTTTATGTTTAACTGGGACCATGTTGTTTATGTCTATATTACAAAAGTAACACATTAGTGCCTGCTCATTTATTTTATACATTTAAGAAAACATCATTATATATAGAAGAAAAAGTAAAAACACTATTTATTACAGTCCCTAATCTCCCCACACACCACATCTCTTACCTCTTACTGGGCAACCATTAACTGTATTCAAAAGAACTGTGGCATATAGAATTCATTTTAAAAGTGTGGTAAAAAACATATAACACGAATTCTAAGCTCTCAAAAATTATTAAGTACACAGTACAGTTAACTATGTGTACCTTGTTGTCCAGCAGTTCTCTGGAACTTTCTCACTTTGCATGACTAAATGTTATACCCACTGCACAGCAACTCTTCATTTCCTACCCACCCCAGTCCTGGCAGCCACCATTCTACTTTCTGCTCCTATGAGTTTGACTACCTTAGGTACCTCATCTAAGTAGAATCATATATTATTTGTCCTCCTGTGACTGGCTTATTTCACTTCACATACTGTTCTCAAGATTCATCCATGTGGTGGACTATGACTGGATTTCTTTCTTTTTCAGGGCTGAATAATATCCCACTGCATGTATGTATTATCTTTTCTTCATTCATTCATTCTTCAGTGGACATTTAGGTTGTTTCCACCACTTGGCTATTGTGAATAATGCTAAGATGAGCAAGGGAGTACAGATACCTCTACAAAATCCTGGCTTCAACTTTTGGGGATCAATACTCATAAGTTGGATTGCTGCATCATTGCTAGTTTTTATCAAGGACTCCCCATAATATTTTCAGTAGTGACTACACCATTTTACAGTCCTACCTGCAGTGCACAAGAGTTCTCGTTCAGCAAACAAGAGTTCACATACACTTTCTGTTATTTTCTTTCCTAGCATGTGTGAGGTGATGTTTCATTGTGGTTTTGATTGACATTTCCCTGACAATTTGCAATGTTTGATATCTTTTTATATAACTGATAGCCATTTGTATGTCTGTTTTGGAGAAATGTCTATCCAAGTGTTTTGTCCATTTTTTAGTGAGGTTATTTGTTTTCAGCAGAAACGGCAGTTTATCTTCCCTGTTTTAGCTCAGAGCCATGCCAGCTCTCCCCTTCTACGTGATCATCAGAGTCAAGGGGATCCCCATTACCACCCTGAAGGACACTGTGCTTATTCTACACATTGGCAATATTGTGCTAACTGGATCTGGTGAGAAAGAGGTATTGAATACCTTAGATGCCTTTGTAAGGTACGCATGTGGCAGAGAGTAGCCTGACAGTCATGAAAACACAGGAATCTGCTGCTTTAGCAACATTTCTGTGTAGTCAGTGGTCTAGGGTAGAAACCAGTCAGCATTTTCTATAAAGAAACAAATAGTAAATATTTTTGATTCTATGGTTCATAAGGTCTGCGTCACAAGTACTCAACTCTGCCATTGTAACATGCAAGCAGCCACAGACAATGGGTAAATGAATGAGTGAGGCTGTGTTCTAATAAAATTTTATTTACAAAACCAAGTAGTAATTCAGATTTGGATTTCAGTATGCTGACCCTCACTCTATGGCAAATTAACTACAAAGTAAAAGACATCTCGTTATAATGTGCATCCATTTATTTTTCCCTTATTTGTGTTTGATCTTTCAGAGACTGAGAGGAATGTGTTTATTCTACAAGTGTATTTTGAAAGTGCTTTTTTCCCTATTTTCTTCAAAGATTAACTGAAATTTTCTTTATTGATTTATCATCTCTAAGAAAAAAATTCATCTTAATACACCTAATACAAAAATTTAATTCTGCTCTTGTGTGTTTGGCTTTCCTACATTATTTTCTTATTTCTGACAATTCCATTTTAATCTAAGTTTTGTGTTTTATTTATTAGAATGAATTTCGCCTACATTTTATTGAGAACACAAAGCATATACATTCTAAAATCATCTCTTGTTCCTTGTAATGATCCTTTTCTCTAGCATTTCTATTCTGTAAAATTCCCATTATTTGTTATTACAAAATCTTTGACATGCTCCGTGTTGTTACTGTTCTTATTTTTCTCTTCACTCTTTATTGAAGAACAAAAATACAGATATGTGTGAAGGTTCTATTTTCTTTGATTCTTATAACTTAGTCATGTGAGTGCATCAGTGACACCATTTTTAGATCTTAAGTTCATGAACAAGTTGATGTGCACAGGCTCTCATCGAATTTCCATTCTCCAGAAAGCATTTACCTGGTATGGCTTTGCTGAACTGCGATGAGGTGTTTTCTATTTTATAGAGTATCACAAGGGAAATTTATTCCTGGATGGCCTGAAATAGTTTGAAACTCTTTTTTGTCAAAAGTAGTTTATAAGCACTGTAAATTTCACAACTAAATACTCCACCTATTTTCCACAAATTAACCACAGTGTCCCAGCAGGCAACAGTCAGATATCACCTCTAGGTGAGGATGTCCCCAGAATGGATGTAAAAAGTAAGTTATTGAAGAGACAGAGGTGAATCCTGGCAGGAAACCTCTGCTGTCTCATAAGGCAGAGTGTGTACAGTACTGAATTATTACCAGATTTTCTTTTCATATGGAAGGACTCCAATGTAGTCATTAACCACGGTTATGTGTGGAAGCCAGCTATTATGTTCCTTTAGTCTGATAATGCTTCTATTTCATAAGCCTGAGTCTCCCGGGAAGGCTTTTTCAGTTTGGCTTACCTGCTATATAATTTACAGGGTTGTCTCTACACAAACAATGCTGTACATATAGTAGATACTGGAGAAATGACAACTATTTGCTATTGGCATATTCTTAGTTATCAGTGCTATTTGAATTTTCCAAATATTTGCTCTGTGTTTTTTAATCTTTCCATGAGACAGTGGAAACTCCAACTTCAATCAGTGATTCTCAAACTTACATATATGAAGCACATTAAGTTCGGTTTTCCAGTCTCCGCCTTTAGAATGCCTTATTTAATAGAAATATATGAAACCTAGAAACAAAGAGTTTTAGCAAGTCCTCCAAATGATTCTGAGATTGAAGGGCAGGGATCCATACTTTCAAAAACTACCTTAATTTTATGGTATTTTGAAACTCCTGGGTATTTCATTAGCACACACAGAAAAACATCTACTTTATTGAATGTATACTTCCAGGTGGCCTCAAGATCCTGGGTTTTCAAGTAGCACAGCTTGAGTATAGACAGGTATGAGAACCTCCTACCTTACAGCCGGAAGTGAGTTCTGACAGTCATTTTAGCTGCAGGCAGTGCTGTCAAAAGATTAAAAGTGGTAATTATTATTTCCCTGGTCTGAAATGGTCTTTATCTGCAGGTGAGTAGCTCTTAGGAAGAGGAAGAATTGTCACTATTTTTTTGAAAATGACAAAATGTTCCCTGATTGAGTTTTAGTGCTGAACTTCTATGGATCTTCAAATCAAAGGGTAAGAATTTTAGCACTGGGTGGTACTTTCCTTCGCAAAGTGTAGCTTAAGATACAGAGAAATGGGAGGTAATGATAAGCACTGATCCCTACACTGAGTCTCATTCTATGGCGATATAGGTGTAGAATGTGGTATGCTGTTCTAGTAAATCAGGTTAAATCCTCTCTGCATTTATTCATATTTCAATAACATAACCTCCTATGTTAAATGGTATTTTCTGAAATTTTCCCCTTTAATTACTAGCATGTGGGGCAAGTTTGAGAATTAGTACTCTGGAAATTAGTATAATGCCTAGCTTAAAATATAGTCAGTGAATTTTGTTTAGATTCTAAAAGGAGCCTCTGTGCCATTTTCTGGAATTCTAGAGCATCAAGACTAATGTTCAAGGATTCTATTTATTAAAATGGGCCTTATGAGAGAAATTCCTCTCTCAAGAATGAAAAGTCTCGTTTTGTCTATATTTCACTGCAGAACATGTGTATTTGAAAAAGGTTGCTCACCTGGTAATGGTTACCTAATCCTTAATTACACCATTTCACATAATCACTGTAACTTGCTACACTTCACTCATTTAGCACAATGTTGTCACTCTTATCATATATATCCCATTCTATTTTCTACCATAGTTACTTATGTCTCCAGCTTTTTCTTCTCTACTAAATATAGAAGTCATGTGGTATCTTGATTTTCTTATGCTTTTCCTGCATTTACATGAACCTTTGCATATGGAAAGTGCTCAATATGTATTAAATGATTTGACTGTGTTTACTTCTATATGGCTTTTGTTATGATGACGTTTCATGTTTTAAAGGTTTTTATAGAAACTTCCACTATCATCATTACAAATTCTCTCTGAAAGGAAGATTTACTGATATTCTGATTAAAGAAAATGTCTCTTATAGGTGGGAGCTAAGCCTGCCATACTAGTTACAAGTATTTAAAGAACTAGATAATTATAATTGATTTCCAATTAAAGCCAACATATACCTAAGATAAATGAGAATATTTATGGGGAGAAATAAGATCAGATTATTTTAGTTTATTGCTAAATAAAGTTCTAATTGATGAAAAACTTAAAAATTAGAAGTTAGTAATATCTTTATTTTTTAATCTGTTTTATAGTTCATATCTCATATAGCATATCTATTCAGTATCCCATTGTTTATTTAAATATAACACTGTAGATAAAGGTAACTATCCATTTACATGATGGTTATAAAACACATCAACATATTACCATCCCTAAGCACTTATTAGCAGTTAGATACTGGCACAGCAACACACAATACTATGATACAAAGAAGTGACCATCAACCAGTTTAGATCCTATGGAACTAACTAAAAATGAGTGATCTCAAAATATCATGTGCATGCCAAGACTGGTTTTACTGAGCCTCGCATATCTCATTTTGAGATTTGGACTCTGTTTTAGTGCCTTTCAGACCTTCCCTAGGTAAGTCAGCTTGTGGCCACTGCTTTCTGTATGCACAGGGCTCTCTTTGTAATTGTGTTGGAGCGGGCACTTAATAAAGCCTCCTCCCAGCTGCCTTTGAGCCCATCAGCAGCAATTGTTTAGGTGTTCTGTTATCATCCATCTCCCCATATATCCTACCCAGAAGAGTTATGCTTCAATATACATTGCTTCAAAGTGGATAGACTGGCTGCCCTCCAGGATCTCATTGTTCATGATCCCGCCTTGCCACTTAATTAAATAGAATTTCCCAATGAAACTTCTCTGGAAACCATTTATAGAGTCCTGAGCCATATGAGTGAGCTCTTGTCTATCTGTGCACAATGAGAAATCCACAGATTTTCAGTTTCATTCAGAGTTTGAGGCAAACCAAGCTAGACATCTATCTTCCTGCTGAACATAAGACGCCACCTGATTCCTTTGCCTGAATAATTCCTAAGTGTTCACTGAACATCAGATGGTGTCAGAAAAATGCTATATGTTTGGGATACTCAGATATAAAGTCTTAGCCTCAAGGACCACATTGTCTTATAATTAGTGTAAAATGTAATAAATGCTATAATAGAAGTTTGTAAAATGTATTTTGGAAGTGCAGAGGAAGGAGTTCTACCTAATGGAGTAGGAAGGAAAGTGAAGCAAAAGTGAAACAAACAATTACAAGGTAGACAGTGTAAAAGATATTGCAAAAAGGCCCATTCCCACCAAGAGAGGGAAGTAAACTCTGAGAAAGCATGTGTACCTGGTGAAAAGTCAGTATAAAATATCAATAAAGAGGCGTAATTAGCTCTTTCAGACCATGATTTATCTCAATTCATTCATAGCAGAATAGCCCAGTCCCATAAATGTATTCATTAATAAAAATGCCCAAAGACAGTAAGTGATTTCCCTAGCATATGCTACTATGAGGGGAGTCACTCCCCTAAAAACAAACAAACAAAAGAATGGAATTATTTTGTGGAATCCTTGAAATACAAGCTCCCCCGACTAGGTGGCTAGCTGAGTGTTCTAGGAACCCAACCATATCAGTGTACCAACTGGCATTGTTGCGAGAGGCTGCGTTTGGCATCAGTGAATTTTCCTTGAAGACTCTTTCAATGTGTTTGCCCATTTCCTGATGGGTGATCTATGAATGCACTTGCCCACACCGCGCTGAGTGTTCAGCAGTTTTTGACCAAAAGCATCATGCCCCACCCTCCCTACTCACCCCAGTCTTACCATGAGTGACTTTTACTTTCCCTAGATGAAAGAAGTCCTTGAAAGGAAATGTTTTGCTGTTATAGAAGAGGTGAAACAACAAAAAAACCAGCAGACACACTAAAAGGCATTGAAATCGACAAGTTCGACAATGGTTTTGAGCAGTGGGGAAAAAAGGCTCCATAGGTGTATTGCATCAAATGGAAAGTACTTTGAAAGTGACTGAAATTAAAACATGTGAGAATAAATACACAATTTTTATAAGTAAATTCCAGTTTTAAGTAAATTCCAGTTTATAAGTAAATTCCTCATAGTAACATTCTCAGGTCTAGAATGCAGACTTCATGATTGAAGCAGTATTATAAAAAAGGAGGCATATTGTAGTGTTAGAAAGTTCTAAACTGTGTAAGTTCCCCTCTTGGGCTCTACAGAGACTTTTCCTAATACATAATATATAGGAATCAGGGTTTAGAATACATGATTTCTTACATAACAACACTGGGACTACTAAGCATTTCTTTTTTTTTTATGAAGTCTCATTTGTTTATTCTTTTTTTTTAAGATTTTATTTATTTATTTTTAGAGAGAAGGAAGTCTTTCAGATTACAATGAGCGGACAAACGTAATAGCACTAACTCTTTAGTCATGAGGACCATTCTACATCCCAGATTAAGACTAAGCTCCAAATTTGAATATCTATAAGTTTTTATATAAGCTAAGCAAATAGCTTAAATATCATGTCAGCAGAGAATAGTTTTAACCTTAACTTTAACTTCTCTGTGGTCTCCGACACTGTTGATTACACATGTCTTCAATTTTCTAAATTGTTATTCATATTCATATTTTTTATACCATTCTACTGCTCTCTCCTGGGTTTCCCTTACCTTCTGTTTGTGCCTTCTCACTAATTGTTTAGGGTTCCTCTTTCCTTGAATCATGGTTTTCATTAGGTTTCCAACCTTAGCTCACCTATGGTTGTTTTTGCCACTGTAGGATCTTACTTAAATGCATAGCTTCTCAATGTGTTGTTTACAATTAGACCACTTGGCCAGTACTAGAAAGTATCCAACTGCCTTTTCTACTTAAATTTCCAGAAGTATCTGAATCCAAACATGTTTTAAACTTAACATTACTTTCTTCTTCAAACCTGCTCCTCCCCCAGTGTCCCTGTCTTTGAAATGCCATCACCGTTGGCCCTGTGGTCTAATTCAGAAATCTGGGATTCATCTTAATGACCTCCCAAGTCCTCACTCACTGGTCACCAAGTGCTCTAAAGTCTACCTTTGCTTAGTTCCTCTACTTTCTACATCCATTGCCAGGCCTTTTATTCATGCCCTAATCTCTTCTTGCCTGGATAACTTGTCTTCTCTCTGCCTTACTCCTCCCCTCCCCTCCCCTCCCCTCCCTTCCCCTCCCCTCCCCTCCCCTCCCCTCTCCTCTCCATCCCTCTCTCAGCATCTGCACAGGACTTTTCAATACATAAATGTGATTGAAATTCTTCAATACTCCCTGGTTGCTGTCAGCCTAAAATTCAAACAACCAAATTTAGTCACAAGGGTCTCCAAGATTTATCTCTGACCCAATATACCTCTACAATCTCGTTTAGATCTTTCATCCCATGTATACCAGCAGCTTCAAGATGCTAAATATATTGGGCTACCTCCTGCTACCATCACTTTCACTTGCTGCCCCCTCTTGGATGTTTCTTTCTCCACCTGTGACGACCTTCACCTCCTTCTTCAGCTAGATAACTTCCATTGATCTTTCAAATCCCAGCTTAAGTGTCATCTTTTCAGGGGAACCTTCCGTGATTTAGGAGCTCTGTCCTTGTTCTCAGGTGCATCTGGTCCTTAGTTCCATCACAGTGTGTATGGCTCACTCCATATAATTCATTAACAGACTACAAGTTCTCTGCGGTCAGAAATTGTTCTTAATTGGATATATATATTCAGTTCATAGCATAAAAGCTAGACTGTAAAATGAATGGACATATTTAATCAAGCACAGTGGGAGAAATGGAAAAAGGATTTTTAAAATGGATTTATTTAAAATTCCTCTTGGACATTCAGGCAGAAAGTAAAATGTGAGGTTGACACTAAGTAGGAAATATTGGCGACTGATACAAGTTTGAACCATTGTTTTTTATAGAGAAGATGTATGAAGAGGGGCATTGCTTAAATTTAGCCCTGCAGATACATAGCAACTTGAGGTAATTAGAGCATCCCCTGAGAAATAAAGCATTTGTTTTAATTTAAATGAGCAGGAATCTCTGTTTAGAGCAGCTCAATATAATTTTTAGTCTTTTCTATGTATCAGCCTCTGTGTTCATCCCTGGGGATACAAAGATGAATAAGACAGAAAGTTCCTCTCTAGTGGAAAGGAAGACACTTGTGCACTGCAGAGTAAAAGGCGGTAAAATGAGTGTTAGGAATAGTCATATATCCAGGATGACATCAAAGCAGAATAACGAGGTGTTGCTTGCTTGCAGGGGAAGGAGGAAAAGGTATTATTAAAAAAAATCTCATGGGAGAGAGGACCTCCAATGACCATTGAAATATAATTAGGGATTTACCAGTTAAAGAAGGGGAAAAGCAGAAGAAACAACAAGAGAGAAGACAAGCAAATAGCTTTATATTGTGTATAGAAAATAAGTATTTGAGTAATTCAGAGAGAGAATAATTTATTATGGCGGGAACGGCTGCTCTTTCGCTTTCACAGTTTTGAAAAAGTTAGTAGGGATCGCATCATGACAAATTCATGTGCCATGCCAAGAAATTTGGGCTTAACATGTGCTTAGTAGGTAGATACAAGAGGGTTATACTGAGGAAAGGGTCAAAGTCCTATTTGCAACTTAGAATGGAGCACTCTGGGTAGAGTGAAATGGATATACTAGAGGCAAAGGAAAGAACGGAACAGAATAGAACAGAATGGGGGAGAGAGACCTGTTAAAAAGCTTAGAATTGGATACAAATAAAAAGAGTGGAAAAGCTGCTTTCCAAAAACACTTAAGAAATAAAATCAACAAAAATCAGCAACTGGAATTTCTCATCTGTAGTTATTTCAGCAACATGTCTTTAGCTAAAAGATCTTCTTGTTATTTGGAGGAATTTTAACGTTGTAAAGTGAAATAACAAAAGGATATTAAACTTCACCAATAAGCTTGGGTATTATTCTGCTTTCAGACGGGATTCAGGCCTCAAGAAAACTATATAGTGTGAATCATTATGAAGTATTCACGGCACACTGCAGCCATACAGTGAGTTCACCAGAAATGACTTGCTTGTTGGCCCTTAATTAGATGCACCTTGATATGGTTTATTTTTTAAATGAGGATCTGTGCCTTCTGCTAAACTGTTCCTAGAAACTAATGCCAGAAGGCTCTCCAGTGCCACATCAAGTACAATGTATACTATGCTAATCTAATCTGGTGATTTTAAATCCAGATGTATTTAATGAGAAGCACAAGTTATTTTTTAAAAAATTAAATATGTAATATATTAAATATTACCATTTTTCTGGACCATAAGACATACCTAGATTTTAGAGGAGGAAAACAGGAAAAAATTTTTGAAGAAAAAAATGTGGTAAAATATTCAATAACATAAATAACACAATATTTCACCAATGTAAATGTAAACAGAACTCAACAGAGTTCTGTTGGAATAATAGCCATTATTTCTCCCAAATTTTTTGGGGGGAGGGGTGTCTTATAGTCTGAAAATGTGGTAATATCTATATATATTTAATTCTTGACCACGTAACAAAGAATAGCAAAAATTTTATATCTCACAACATTTTAAAGATCTTTAATCAGGTTAATATATTTTTATGATCACATTTGTTTCATGCCTACATTTGCTTTACTTTATTGTGTACATTTTTAAATATAATTTTACTTTCAAATATTTTTAGATTTACATAACAGTTTCAAAGATAGTACAGTGAGTACCCATATATCCATCACCCAGTTTCCCTAATGTTAATGCCTTACATTAACCATGACATATTTGTAAAATTTAAAAACTTAACATTGGTGTATTACTATTAACTAAATGACAGGCTTTATTCAGATTTCACCAGTTTCTCCACAAATATCCTTATTCTGTTCCTGGATGTGACTCAAGACACTGCACTGCATTTAGTCATCATGTCCCCTCTTCTCTGTGACAATCTCTCAGTCTCTGATAGTCTTCATGACCTTGGACATTTCAGTAGCATTGGTCAAGTATTTTCTAGAAAGACTTTCAGTTTGTTTTTTTCCGATGTTTTCTCTCATGATCACACTGGGGTTATAGGCTGGAGGAGGAGGACCACCGAGACTAAGTGCCCTTATTACAACATCCTACCAGAGGCTACGTGATAGCAATATGACTCATCCCTGGTGAGGTTAACCATCACCACTTGCTTAAGGTGGCATCTGCCATGACTCTGCTCTGTAAAGTGATTGTTTTTCCTTTCCATACCCCACTCCTGGGAAGAAGTCACTAAGTGCAGCCCACACTGGAGGTAGTGGGAGATATGCTCTACCTTCTAGTGGAGAAAATACCTACATAAATTATATGAAATTCCTCTCTAAGGGAGATTTCTCCCTTCTCTTCCAGGTATTCATTTATTCAAACATTTATATCAGTATGGACTCATAGATATTCACCTTATACTTTGCATTATAATTCAATTCTATTTTGTTGCTCAAATCATTTCATTGTTGTCCATTAGGGACTCTTCCAGTTTGGCTTCCTGTTCTCTTTGGCATGCCCATATCATTTTGCTTTTTGAAAACTTCATTACTTTCTAGCCCTACAGGATTCTCAAAGTTCATTTGTATAATCTCTTCCTCTGCCTTAGAATTAGCCATTTCTTCAAGGATTCCTGGTTTCTTGTTTTGGAGAATGAACTTTAGTGACAAAGATCTGGACAACACTGCTTTTTGAAAACACCATATTTTTCCATCTCTTGTAGTCTATGAGCAACCACAAGGTCATCCTGTCCCATCATTCTTCTTCAAAGAACCATTGTGACTTGGAGAATTTTTAAAAATATAAACTTCTGGTCCCTACCACTGGGGATGGTGACTCCATAAGTCTGCAGTTGAGCACTGATCTGCTGGTGTCAATGTTAGTGGTGCTATGTACCCAGGTAATTTTGTTATGAAAAATAGTTCAGGGGCACTTGTATATATAATTAACTTCCTTCATTTTCTGTGCAACTCAGTGAGGCCCAGAGAATGAAGCACACATCCAGAGATGCCCAGAAAAGAAAGTGATTTCTTCACCCCTAATAAATCAGGTATTTTCCATGCTTAGACTTTCAGTGTGTATTTACTCATACATTTTAAATCAGTGAGTCTCAACCTTGGATCCTTCCAGGGGAGTTTTAAACATCCCAACACACAGATCCCACTCTTAGAAACTCTGATTTAAATGTTTGGGAGTGGTACCTAACAATCTGGTTGTTCTCAAAGCCTTACACATGACCTAATCAGCAGACAAGGATGAGAATTACTACTTTAAATGAGCAAACTCAATCCCACCAGGGCTCAAATACTGTAGATTATGTTTTCTTTATTACGATATTTCAGAGTAATGTTTGATTTATATTGTAAAACTTGACATCTCAGGTTCATCAGTTTAATTTGACAAACATGTGTAACATTTACTTTGTGCTTAACAGAGTGATAGACTCTGGGGAGGAAGCGATTAAGAACATGAATCAGTTATAGTCTCCTCCAACAAAGAGCTTAAACTAGAACAGAGAGGCATTGGGATGCACGCAAACAAGTAGAATAACAAGTCCAGGCAGGTGAGTACTAAGTGGAGCATAAAGTGCCAGGGAGGGAAATGGGGGTTCAGATAAATAAGAAACTAGATAATATTGACATAAATGGACAATTTCACTCTCTGGCTGAAGCAAGTGGTGCCTTCCTTCGAGACTCCATGGATGGCCTTTGCCAAAGCTGTCACTTTTCAAGGAAGCCAGAAATCATATTATTTTGTGTGAAAAGTTCATTAGTATCACACACTAGCTAACACAGTTATTGCCCAGGTCTTAATTAAGCTCCCTCAAGCAGGATGCTGAGCAAACCATATTAACAATAAATCCAGTTGTAAGAAAACGTGTTATTGTTAGGTGCCTTGACTGCAAATTGTTTTGTCCCATAACTGGGCAATGCTTTTATTACTGTTTTTACTGCTGGTAGATTAGAGTGCCTGTTGTAGGAATTATGTATAACTGCACTGTTTTTAATATTTGCTACTGTAATCATTTCTGTAATTATGATATGGAAGCTATGGCTGCAAGCTGTTCCCGTGGATGACTATTTCACTGAGTTCTAATGATGGTATCTGCTGAAAATTTTATCTGCAGAGGCCCTGCTAGTAAGTGCCTCCCTGGTGAGATGAAGCAGATAAGCTTTATCAGATGCTGTTAATGAGCTTGATTTATGATGTTGGTAGTTCAGTCTGAAAAGTTATTTGGGGTTTTAGACATTTAAATTCCAGTGTTTGGTATGCCCTCCCCCATTCCCTGGGGAAAGAAAGACACCTGTTAGAACGTGAAACTACCAAGCACGGTAAAGTAATATCATTCGCATTGCACATTTTCATATAGACACTGTCTTCAAGCTGCAATGGCAAGTCATGTATTACATACCAAGTACAAGATTCATGAAGCTGTTAATTAAAAAAAGACTAATTATTAACCAAGGAATGGCCTCCATGTTAGCTCTGGGAGCTGCCTAAAATACTACAGTTAATGAGTCCATTATCAGTTTTCACAGCGATGTGATGCTCCAGCAGCTATTGCTTCCCTGGCTGAACCTGTGTCTCATCATCACATCCTGCTCTGCCTGATTCATACGGTTGTCAGAAAGTACATGTGTAAACAGTATGCAAGCACAACCTCCCAAATTAAACACAAACTAGCCTTACACATAAATAAACTAGTGGCCCACAGGCATGTGACTAGTGGGGTCTCCTCTTCCCCAAGCCCATCCTTCTAACAGCAGCCCAAGTACTCAGGTACTATGGTGTCTGAAATTCTGACATTTGACCTTTGGGAATGACTTTGCTCTCCTCATCCTCCTTTCAAAAATTCAAATATTATGGAGAATAACACAGGAGGTCCTCACAGGTTATGTAATCATTTTGTCCTGAATGAACTGTGCCAACTTGGCCAAAATGGAAGAGACTGCCTCCGACTGTAGTGAATTTTTCTACATTGAAGTGTCAGAGCAAAAGACTAAAGGGTGTTAGCAGGTGTACAGGACCTGAATCAGTATTAGACTACTAAATGATACACATTTTTCTCCCAATTCTGAGTTTTTATTATTGCACCAGGCAAGGAAACTCTCTGGACTTTTAGCCTTACCTATAAAATAGGCTACTAGAATACTTTCACTCACTTCAAGATTCATAATTCAGCCCTTATCACATGAGAGAATGTCATGGCCTAATAGATCAGATAGGACACCAGAAGAGAAGAAAAGAAAAAGCTATGCGGAGAAATACTTTACCACCATCATAAAGGAGGTGTTGGTATGATATTACTTTGGTGGATAGTATTTCACCTGGGGTCACTAGAACGTGGTTGGCCGTAAAATCCTCTAAACTTGAACAAAAATTTCCCCGTCCTCTGTTCGGTTGAGTTTGGCTGGTGGTGTGCTGCATCGCTCTACCGACACCTAAACATTCTCTACATGAGACAGAAACAGCATAGGCAGAGGGCACTGCTCACAAGTCCTGCTGAAGTCTGACAAACTTTTGAAACTCATTCACCTGTCTTGCTACCTCCTTTTTCTCTCTGATCCCTCTTTCATGATAATCTGAACAATGGTCAGCAACCCAGGTCCTGATGTTTTCTCCACCTAACGTCCTGCTTCCCTTCACTCCTGTATGTTTTTTCTATATCTCTGTAGACAGCTCTCTGATGGGGAAGTAGACATGGCACCAAGGTGAAAGTGCATGGCACCTTTTTCTTGGTAACTATGGAGGTTCAACTGAAGATATAATTAAGAAAAATATATTTTGAATAAGATGCCATTTCTACCATTCTTCTCCTAGAATACTTTGCTTTCTTTTTATGTTTCTCTATAATACAATCTTCTTCTTTATTCAGCTTTGTAAAATGTTGATGAGGGTATTGACCCAACTACGGGGAGAGATAATTGAAGAAATTCATTTGAGCACCTTGTTTATTAAAAGGAAATGCATTCTTCTGGCTCTTTTGAGTTTGTATCACTAGCTAGTTTTTCTGTCTAACCATAATAAAACTAAAATTGTTTCAAGAGTTAGATCGCTTTAACAATGACATCATTTCAACACTGTCACCTAGGTAATGGAATAATTTCCATAGCAACAGAGCCTTTATCTTTCAGTTGCTATAAAATTTTGACAGATGGGAGAAACTGATTAAAGATTTAAAGCAGGACATAAATGTAATATCTTAAAAAGTACTATATTTTATAAAGATTAAATTAAATATGAAGTATATATATTGTTATTTATTCCAAAGTTAATTTAGCTTTTGACCAAAAGGATATTCTCTTCTTTGAGTAATTGAGATTAGATTATTAAATGCAGGGACACTAATAGTAGAATGTTTAAAAATTATAAAATGTTAAGAGAGGAGTAAAAAGACAACTGTAGAATGATTATTCTTATTAAATTGACCAATTAAATATCTGCATTTCTTGCAGCTATAACCTGTATCTGATGAAAAATTCTGTTAAACTAATTCTCCTTTATTTTTGACATTACAGTTATAAATTCTAATTGATTTAAATCTTGGGTGTGTTTATGGCTGTGCATTTGCGTGTGTGTATGGTGTCTATATATTGTCCTTTCCTCCATAGTTAAACAAAGTGAACTCAATGTGCATTTTTTAGGTGATGCATTATCATGTAGACAGTTTGAATTTGTCACCTAATTAAGGGGACACAGATCAAAAGGCCATTTAAGCATTTCTTACTTTTCTACCAAAATACAAAACAAAATGTGGGTAATCAACTTCATTTCTCATTCTTAATTCATTCATCTCCAAGGAAATTATTATTGAGTAAGAGAAGTGGGCCCAGTAAATTGCTTTTATTGAACCTTTCCAAGCTTGAAAAATACCACTGATTTTATGGCCAAAGAAGTACAGGGCATTAGGGCAGAGATTTAAACAACAAAAAAAGAATGCTTATTAATAATGATGAGTTCCTTATATTTGCCAATGATACCTCAGACAAAGGTTTAATCTCCAAAATATACAAAGAACTTACACGACTCCACTCTAAGAAGACATCTAACCCAATTAAAAAATGGGAAAAGGACTTGAACAGACACTTCTCCAAGGAGGACATGCAGAATATCCAGAGACACATGAAGAGATGCTCAATATCGTTAGCTATCAGAGAGATGCAAATTAAAACCACAATGAGATACCACTTTACACCAGTCAGGATGGCTATCATAAACAAAGCAACAAACAACAAATGTTGGAGAGGGTGTGGGGAAAAGGGGTCCTTAGTTCACTGCGGTGGGATTGCAGACTGGTACAAAAATTATGGAAAACAGTATGGAATTTTCTCAGAAAAATAAAAATTGACCTGCCTTTTGACCCAGCAATTTCACTGCTAGGATTATATCCTAAGAATCCTAAAACATCAATATCAAAGAACCTATGCACCACAATGTTCATAGCAGCACAATTTACAATAGCCAAGAGCTAGAAGCAACCTAAGTGCCCATCAGTAAATGAATGGATCAAAAAATTGTAGTACATATACTCAATGGAATTCTATGCAGCAGAGAGAAAGAAGGAGCTACTACCCTTTGCAACAACATGGATGGAACTGGAAAGCATTATGCTGAGTGAAATAGGCCAAGTGTTGAAAGACAAATACCATATGATCTCACCTTTAACAGGAAGTTAAACAACAAAACAAACAAGCAAGCAGAATAAAAACAAAGACACTGAAATAGAGAACAAGGGGACAGTGACCAGAGGGGAGAGGGAAGGGAATTTAAGGGGGAAAAAGGGGAGGGATTTGGAGGAACAAGTATGAAGGACACAGGGATGAGGACTGGGGGGGGAGGAAATAGGAGGGAGGTGGGGGGCACGGGGCGGGGGGGGGGCTGGGATGGGAGAAATAGACAAAAAACTGTACTTGAAAAACAACTAAATAAAATTTAAAAAAATAAATAAATAAAATCTTTAATTAAAAAAATAATGATGATGTGTCCTTGGTCTTTCCAGGGGTGGGGAGAAAGTTTACTCATATAATCATCTTACTACAAAAATAATCATCTATATTAATAAATAATATGTAAATTTACATTTTTTATATTCATTTGCCAAAAATGAATTGTCATAAAATCCAATTAAGGTCTTGGGAAAAATCAACATTAGTATTTATAAAGTTGCTAATATTTATATACAGCACTCATTCTCATTGGGGTTTTTTTGACTCCTTCAGATCACTAAAATTCATGTAGAATCTTACAGGCTGATGACTTTATCAGATTTTTTCATGATTTAAACTCAAGTAGAGGACACAATTCTAATTTATGTACCTATGCTTACACAGAAAGTGATAAGATCTATTTCATTGGTCACAGCCAAAACCTACAATGTGCCTTTATTTTTGGTCCTTAGAACTGAGAGTAGGTCCCTTTCAAATCTATTAATGCAAGTGTTTTGTGGCATAATGTGGTGTGTGTGTGTGTGTGTGTGTGTGTGTACTTTCATCAGAGACTTTTCTTAAATTCTTTGGCAGTCTTTACAACTGAGTTAAAACTGCTCTATCTGCTAAAGCAAGAAAAATAAGGTTCACTTCATTCATAGAGGACAAAACTCTTCCAAAAGAAGTCATGAACAGATTGAAATAATTAAACTTCAAAAGATGACTTATAAAACTGAAGAGTGCTTCACTCCATGTCAGTCTTGATACTGGACTCTGACAAGGATGGAGCATAGACTTTAAAGAAATAAGTGTATATTTTAATATTTGGACCACAGCTTACTAGCTATTAAGACCCTGTTCTTCGAGACTGCAGTTTCTCATTAGAAAAATTTAAATGTTGGAAAAATAATACCTACTTTTTAAGACTGTTTGAAAAGGACTTCATTTACAATGGATATAAGGTACTTAGTGCACTGCCGGGACCACAGTAGACACTCAGTAAATACTGACTCCCCTCACTTTTATTTTATTTTTATAATTTCACAATCCCCATGGTTCAGGTGATGGTCAGTGTTAGAATTTGGGTGGGTTACGGAGAAAATGACCACTTTGAAACCAGCATGAAATACTCATCTATAGGCGAAGGAAACAATGGAGAGCTACTGAGCTGCTACACGAAGACAGTCCCTGGGGAGAAGTGCGGATGAAATTCCCCCCTGTGATTATTTCTTAAGTCAATAGTAAATGTAAGAATTAGTGCCTTTTTTGTTTCAAGAGACATTACTAAAGAAATTGTGGAAAATAAAATTTTCCCAGCTGAAGTTCCTGCGGATGAAGTTTTGGTAGAGCTACTGCACATCCTGTTCTCTGTGTCACATAAAAAGATTGTGCCAGTAGATGCTTAAGACACATTGGGTTCAAAATGCAGTCAAATAATTTCAGACAACTGCAAATGTGTCAACAGAATGAACTGTGCATGAAGGCATAACTGACCGGTCTCTTAAGTAAATGAGATCATAATCAGAAGGAATATATTTTGATGAATTTTAAGAAGTAAAACCTCTAACATGAGATTGCATCAGTAGTTTGCTTGCAAATGAGTTAAGCAGATTCCTGGGGTGCTTAGTTTAGGGCACAGGTTGTAAAGGGGTAATCCATTGGCCATATCTGATGTGCAGATACCAGTCTCATAGCCCCAGGTACATCTAAAAGTGGAGTGTGCAGTAAAAAATTGGTCAAGTGTTAGATTAAGGAGCAATCAATGTTTTACATGTCTTCCTTAACAGTCATGGCAAATAAAAATCTTTCTCCTATTGTGGCAGAAGTGTTTGCTCTCTGCACACCCTAATTCGGAGAGACTGGGATCATGAAACATCAGAGAAACATGAGCCAAACAAAGCTGTCATGCTAAATTCATGATGATGTGACAGTCTTCATATAACACAAGAATAAAATGGGATTCTGTCTACCCCAAACTTGACAAAGAAGAAGAAACAAGTGTGAAATTCACAACTAGCGAAAGTCAAAACCAAGTTGAACTATATAACAACAAAAACAGAAACAAAATAAGTCTCTGGATAATGTGAAAAAATAAAGAACTCTGGCCTGAATCAAACCTATACTCAACTTTTTCTTCCTTCCTTCATTTATTCTATGAATAATTTATTGGGGAGGTGAAGGAGAAGGTCATACAATCTTAAATGAGCTTCTATTTCAGTTTCTTAGAGGCTTGTGGTAACCAGAGCAAACCCTGTGTCTCATAGTCAAGTTCTTGATCATCTAAACAAGACTAGGAAGGAAGTCAACAGAAAGCTAGTTGTCCTGGGCTCAACTTTAATCTTGAGAATATGTAAAAAATTTAAAATGACAAGAAAACGTTGTACTTTCGGAGAATATTTCTTCCTAGTGTTTCTCCCCTATGAAAGAGGAAAGGCACCTACTTAACAATGACTTTAAATTGCATAAAAGGAACTCTAGGAAAACTCCCCAGAGGATCCGGACTGGATATGCTGGACTTTTCAGGAAGCAGAAACAAGTGCCAGAACAATGATTTTTGTTTGTTTGTTTGTTTGTTTGTGAATAGCAAAATAAATAATCGCATTGGAAAGACTATGCATATCCTTAGATGATAAATCAGAGCAGCATGTTATCAGGACCACCTGTGGATCCCACCTTAGGAATAGGCTCGGGGTCATTTTGAAGCCCTACTCCAGGACTGCTTGATGACAAACCCCATAGAGAGGACTGCGATTGCTAGAAACAGAGGGTTTAGGAGAGGAAGTAAAAGTAGCTACTAGAAAACAATACATGGGAGCATTATAGTAAATGCAAATCTAGGTTCCAAGAAATCCAAAATGTGCCAATGCACTTGCTTTCTGATCATAGTCTATTGACTTCTGCTCTTTCAAAATAATTGTATTATTTGTAATGAGTAATGAGACAATCTCCAGCTAGCTCTCTTTCATCTATGAGCAGGCCTGTAATCAGCCGCCTACCCAGGCAGAAGATTGGAAGATTATTATCTTTAAAAAATGTAATTACTTCAGAGGTATTGCTTATACACTCTGACATTTTGGGATCCTTCAATGAAATGTCAGAACCCCTAAATTGTCACACTCCAAAAAATTTCTCTGCTCAAAAATCCTTGTCATGAACACAGTTTAGTGTTTTAGTTTCATTCTTAAATATGAAGAACAGGAAAGAATCATAGGACAAAGAAAGATATCATTACCATAAAAGAAAAAAAACAAGCAAAGTCAAAAGAATGCAAGCAATGAGACAGAAACCTTTTAAAAAGAACTACAGTTAATATCACTAGAGGTAAAAGAAGATATTTCACACATAAAACAGAAGTAGGACAATGGACAAAAATAGGGAAAAATAGCTCTTAGGAATTATAATATATGATAGAAATAATTTCATAACTTGTTCAAATAATAAAATTGGGTAAATTCTCAAGGAATTAGAACAAATATGTAAACAGGTAAACAACAAAAAAATACATCAAAGTCAAAATTAGACAATTATTTCTAGAGTCATTATCCAACTGAGAGAATATCTTCTGAAAGTGAAAGAAAAGAGAAAATGGATGAAATTATAAAATAAATTAATTAAAATATTTCTTAGAATTGAGGAACTGGAAATTTTAGATCAGAAGGGTCCCCTAAGTGTCTACCATCATGAATATAAATCAATAAATAACACAAATATAATCCCCATTAAAAACATCTTAGTATTTCAAAATTCCAATAAAAAACTCTCTGAAATATTCTAGAGGGGGAGGATACAAAAAAGTTATAGAGGACGAGAATTAAGCTTTAGTACAGTTTCAGTTCTTAGTGGCCACATCTGAACCCATAAGGTCATAGAACACAGCCTTCAAAAATTTGAGTGAAAATTATTTCCAACTCAGAATTCTATGCTAAACTAATCTATCAACCAAGTGTAAGATTCAGTAAGATATTTTCCCTCCTGTGAAGTATTAATATTTTCTCTCTCCTGTATCCTAGAGGTAAGGTTAAAAAAACTAAACTGAAAAGAATAACCCAGAAATAAAAATACAGGACTCAGGTACCAGGTTTTAGTGCAGAAGAGGTGGTAAAGGAATCCCCAGGATGAAGATAAAGGGAAGACTCGGATGCCAGTTGCGTGCACCCAACCTAGACAAGATGGGAACAGAAAGAGGGAAGATCTAAAAGTCATGATCTACCATTTTTAAAAGAGGTGAACTTAAAGATTATTTGATCTTTGACCATATTCACAATAGTTTCATAAAATTTACCGCTCCCAAATTGATATGATTTGCAGGGGGAGAAGATGGGAGAGGTGCTATGAATGTATAATACTAGGGAGTTTGTAGAGGTTAACTATGAATTTTGAAAATGGATGCCTGAAGTTAGATCAATATAAGATTATTATTAGTGTTATTTCAAAAAGTTGCTCTCATTTCTTGAAAAAGGCATTCCTGGCTTACAGAAGATTTACACTCAAAGAAGTAGAGAAAGAACTCATAACTGCAACTTTCTAAAGTAGCAACTCTAAGAAAAAGTAGGTCAGGGGTCAAAAATCAAGACAAAACCTATCGAAAGTGAAGTCAAACTGAAGATGCATTGGTCACAGAGAATATAAATAAGGAGATCTCTTTAATTATATCCAAGGCTAATAGGAAATTTAATCAAAATAGAAAATAGTACACACCAAAAATGGAAGCTATAAGCCAATATCTTTCATGAATATTGATACAAAAGTCCTCAACAAAATATATTAGCTACTGCATCTAGGGAGAGATTTTAAAATTATATTGGTTTTATCCTGAAAATAAAGTGTTAAATTTAGATCTAAAAATCTATTAATGTAATTTACCACATAAAGAAATTAAAGAAAATTCACAACACTGTGTCAATAGATGCTTAAAACACATTCAATAAAATACAAATTCTTCAATAAAAAGAAAAAATAAGTTAGAAAACTACTGAGATAAATTCTTTTCTAAGAAAGAATATTCATAAATTCTACAGCAAAGTCATAATGTAAACATCAGAAGCATCTGCATTTCTTTTAATAGCAAGCACAAGACTGTGACATTTGCTGTTGCTACTTTGATTAAATAATATGCTGTGTTTACCAGCATAGTAAATAAATACACAAAACAAATAAATAAAAGTTATAATTAAAAGGCATATGGCCTAAAAAGAGAGGAGGAGGGAACAAAGTGCCATTAGTCATAGACGATGTATGATTGCCTACGTACATAACCCTAGAGAATCTATAGGCAAATGATCAGAATTGATGAGAAGTCAATCAGGTATGCAAGGTCTATATGAAAAATAAATATCATTTCTATACACAGTACACAACAGTAAATATAATTTAAGATACCACTGATAGAAGCACCAAATATAAAAGAATTGTAAGATTTAGTATAAATAAAGATAGTCATGATTTTTATGGAGAATATTGTAAAACTTTATTGAAAGACATTAAAGATGACCTACATAAAAAAGAAATATCCTGTTCATTAATAGTTTCAATATCATAGACACAGCAATTCTCATTAAAATACTCTATATGTCCTATGAAATCCAAAGAAATCCTGACGGGAATTTTAATGAAATTGAACAAGCTGATTCTAAAATTAATATTGAAAAACAGCAAGTCAGGAATGACAATACCTTCCTGAAGAACAGAATAAAAGACTTGTTTTAATAGATCTTATTATAAACCTATTTCAATAAAGATTAGGGTGTTGGTATAAGAGTAGATTAATAAGCAAATAGAATAGAAAGCCCGTACACATATGCACACATACATGCAATGGTATCTAGGAAATAAGGGGCATTACAAGTCCATGAGGAAAGGATTATGGAAATTATTTCAGAATACAATACGTGGAGGTAAAATAAAGTCTGATCCTCATTTCCCGTATACCCAAAATCAGATTAAAGTGATCGCATAACCTAAATGTGAAACTTAGAATATAAGCAATCATCTTTGTGATCTGAGGATTGGGAAGAATTTCTTAACCAAGACATAAAAAATTATAAATATAAATAAAGTGATAAATATAAGTATTTTAATTATTTTTGTCCATCAAAATACATCATTTAACAATTTTTAAAATGTTATCAATTAGAATATATTTGCAAAATGCAATTACCAAATGACTAGAATTGAGAAGATAGGAAGTTCTCCTCCAAGTCAAAAGAGAAAAAAATGACTTAGAGATGGGAAAAAATATGTGCACCAGCACATCAGAGAGGAAACACAGTTATGAGTAATTATACAAAAAGATGAAGGGTTTACAGGAACAAGTATAAAGGACGCGTGGACAAAAACTAAGGGGGGTGGAAATGGGAGGGAGATGGGGAGGGCTGGGGGTGAGCTGGAATGGGAGTAAAAGACAGAAAACTATATTTGAACAATAATTAAAATTTTTAAAAGATGACAAAATTTATATTTAGAGAAATGAAAATCAAAAGGAGATATTATTTTTTACATTTCAATGGATAAAAATTTTAATGTTTCACCATACATAGCAATTACTGTGAGAGAATGTGGAACCATAAGAACTCTTATGTACTTCTGGTAGGAGTGTAAATTGGTAGAATCATTTTGAAAAGGTCCACAAAACTTTATTAAATTAAATATATGCACATGTTCTTTACAACCCGGCAAACCTTCTCTAAGAACCTATGGATTCTGCTGTACTTGAGCACAAGAAAATAGCACGAGATTTTTTACAGCATTTATTTTTAATTACAATAAAATCAAAACAAGTTAGATAAATACCCACTAGAAGTACTGTATAAATTTTGTATGTTTGAAACACTATGTAATAGTCAAATGTAAAGGTCATAAAAGAAAAAGACTGAGAAAACATGTCATGTCTCTTTTACTCTTACAATCTGTAAGGTTGTAATCTTATAGATTGTAAGAATAAAAGAGATGTAACAAATAAAAGCAGTAAGTGATCCTGAATTGGGGGTGGGGCGTGGGAGGGTGCAAATAAGGGAGGCCAACTATAAAACCCATTATGGGAAGAAATTTAAGGGGTGCAGATTAGATAATACTATTGTATTCATGCTAATTCTTTGCTTTTGAGAGTTGTTCTGAAGTTATATATGAAACTGTCCTTGTTCTTAACACATATACACTGGGGCCACAATATAATCTCAAATAGTTCAGAAAAATGTTATATATATTACATAAATTCAGTGTAGGTTACTTCTTACTAGTGGCATTTTTGCTGTTTACCAGTCATAATTTGATAAGACATTTCAGTTCCAAATGACAATATTAACAATAAAAAGAAATTATGAAATACAACAAAGGGAAAAAAGATACAGTAGTAGCTTTAAAAAATTCATGTTGACTTTTCACTAGAGACAATCTCAAGTGCTTAGAACTAAAAGTTTAGAAACGAGTTGCTGGCATCCTGAGCAGGCAGAGCATACTTGCTACATGCAAAAGAAAAAAAAAAAAAATATATATATATATATATATATATATATATATATATATAGCCAAGTCCTAGGTCAGAAACCTGGCACAGTGGGCTTGGGCTTAATAAACACTGTGTTGGTCTTTCATACCCGACTGAAGAGAAGCCTAGTTCAAAGCTGAGGACGTAAGTCTGACTGCTGCTGCCTACTCTGCTGCACATTAAGTACACACCAGCCTAAGAATAATCCATGTGCCCTGCGTTAACTTTATACAAAATTGTTACCTCTACCAGGGTCTCCCAGTAACAAACCAGCCAACAATGGGCAAGTGTGTGATGGTGAAGGGTGGGCCATGTGGCTGGAGGCCAGGAAGCATGACCTTTACCAAATACTATTAGTAAATCAATACAAAATGTGATGTCAGCCCTCCAGCACTGGTGGCCCCTAGCCCCCAATATCATATGGATAATGGACTAACTGAATCCTCCACATTTATGGATGTGTTAGCTATACAGAGACACCATCTCTTAACTGCTTTAGACTTTTATTTTCTTTCAATGCACCTTAAAGCATCGACAGGCATTTGGTATATTTTCATCTATAAACACAGTGGCTTTTGGTTTTAAGAGTTATCTTCCAGTGATTTCAGAAAGCATACCTTAGCAACTGAGAAATTTAACAAAATCTCCGTGGCCAATATAAAAATGTACAGATGGCTTCTTAGTGATGCAGTTCTTAAATTGTGCCTAGCAGTTGTTTAAAATATAAATTTAAGAAACAATCCCTTGAGATTGAAAATTACCATAATTTTGCCTGTGTAAGCAGCTTTTAGCCAAACAGTACATAGAAGTTAAGATCTTCATTACTTCTCAATTTTATTCAAAGTATCTGACACATTTTCTCCTTGTAATCATGTAAATTTTTATGTGTGAGAGTATTTTATATTGACAATTGAAAAATAAACTTTTAACTAAACTTTCAGCTCTTAGTCATTGTTGTTATTGTTGTTGCTGTTGTTCTTGTTTGTAGAAAACAGGTTTTCTATGCACTATATGCCAAGAAATTGATTGTTTTGTCCCCGCTGGAATAAAATATTTCCCATGTTTCTACCTCACTATTATAGTAATTTCATGTGACTAAAATAATATCCCAAATGTTACTCCCACCTTCTCAACATGGGCAGAATAGTTTAGAGGCACTGACATAGGAACAAAACTCGGGTACAACATATTATACTTAGATAATAATCAACCAAAATTAAATTACACCCCAGGAATAAACCCATGCCTGTATGGTCAAATAATTTCTTGATAAGGTTCTTCAATAACTGGTACTGGGGAAACTGAAAAGAATGAAACTGGACCCTTACCTTACACCATACAAAAAATCTGTGCCAGGATAGTAGGAAGATAGGAGAATTCCTGAGCAAGCAGAGTGGGGTAACTGAGATGAGAAAAATTAAACAACGCCAAAATGTTTGAGCAACTTACAGCCAGCTGGCGAATCACGAGACCAGCTGGTCTTGTTATCTTCCCTAACAAAGGACACCCAAAAGCAAATGGTTTACATGTCTCCTCCCTATCCAAAGGATACATAGCTTAAATCTCCCTGGTCTGGGAAATAGAGAACAGAGACGCAATTGATGTTATTTGTGCCAGCCAGGACAAGTGAAATCAGGGGAACAGATAACAAAAACTCCATTAAAATCCAGACAGACTAAAGATAAATGTAAAACAATATAGCGGACCAAAGAATAGATATCTTTATAAGCTCATTTTGATGCATCAGCATATTAAAAATGCACCTGGAACGCTAATGAATATTTAGCTGAAAACCTCTTCTAAGATTCTCACCTGCAAAAGAAAGGTAAAAAGCCCTCACTACAAAGATTCAGTGCAGGCAGGGCTCATTCTACAAGCATGCCGGTGCCCCTTCTCTGGCATGAACACGTATTTCCTCCTAAACTCTAAGTGTCCTCAGGAGACTTGCATCCAGGGGAGCAGTGATCAGCAGTAGCTCATCCAGGGCTTATGCCCTGGTCCTGTCTCTAGGGGCCCTTTTTCTCTGACTTTCTAGTGAGCTAAAAGCAGCCCCACCTTGGCTCACTTCTGTCTCTGTGACCTTCACTTCCTAGTGAGCTAACAGCAAGAGCCAAGGCAGAGCACCACCTACATTCTCTCCTGTTAACTTCTTCTACCTCAAGTGCTTCCTTTGTTTCATCATCTCTACCCTTAATAAACATACTCTCAAAATTGCCTGGACTTGTGCTGGAAAACCTTTCCCACACAAAGTCAAGAACACACACACTACAGGTTGGCCTTAGGCAGATCTGCTCCAGGCTGGCTCCTATCCAGTAATAAATCTACACAAAATGGATTAAAGACTCATACATAGACTGGAAACTATAAAACTCCTAGGACAAGACATACAGAATAAGTTCCCTGGTGATGATCTTTTTTTTAATTTGACACTAAAAGCAAAGGCAACAAAAGCAAAAATAAAGAAGTGGGGCTGCATCAATGTAACAAGCTTCTTCCCAGCAATGGAAACTGTCGACAAAGTGAAAAGACAATCTATGAAATGGGAGAGAATACTTTCAAATCATATACCTGAGAAGGGATTAATATCCAAAATATATAAATGACTATACAACATAAGAACAACAACAACAACAAAAGCCCACCCAAACAATCCAATGAAAAAACAGGTAAGAGGATCTGAATAGGAATATTTATAAAGAAGTTACACGAATGGTCAACAGGTACATATAAAGTTACCCAGCATTACTATTTATCAGGGAAATGCAAATAAAATCCAAAATGAGATATGACCTCACACGCTAGAATTCTTACTATCAAAAACAGAACACAGAGTTAAGAGTTGATGAGTGTGTATGAAAAAAGAGAACCCGTGTGCACTGCTGGGGGGAATGTAGGTTGGTATGGCCACTCTGGCAACAGCATGGAGATCCCTCAAAAGTTTAAGAATTCAACTATCCAGCAATTCCACTTCTAGGTACACAGTGTGGGCAAAAGTAGGTTTACAGCTGTGAGTATATACACACACGCAAACAGCTTATATTTGTATTATTGTTTATTAATTATTATATTATTCTTCATCTGAATAACTATACACCCATACTTTGGTACAGCCCTGTATACCCAAAAGAACTGCAAAAAGAATCTCAAAGAGAGGTCTGCACTCCCACATTCATTAGCACTATTCACAATAGCCCAGCTAAGAAAACAACATAAGTGTCTATTAATGAATAAATAGATAAAGAAGGTTATATATATAATTTATATATTTTATATATATGTGACTAGGGGATGGGGGAGAGAAAATTTAGCCAAACACTATAAACTGCCAGCTATAAGATGAATAAGTTCTGGGTATCTAATATGCAACACAGTGACTATAGTTACTAAATCATGCTATATATTTGAAAGTTGCTAAAAGAGTAGATCTTAAATGTTCTCACCAAAAAAATGAATGATAATTATGTGATGTGTTACAGGTGGTAGATAATGCTATGCTGCTGATCATTTTGCAAAATATAAGTGTATGATACACCTTAAACTTTACAATGTAATAAGTCCATTAGGAGATCCAAGATGGTAGAGGAGAAAGTGGAAGCTACACTAACCTCCTCCCAGGACCAATCAGAAATTACAGCTAAATTGTAGAGAAATTATCCTGAATAACCCACTGAACACCAGCTGGAGAGAAGCCTTATAAACAAGGACAGACAGAAGAAACCATTCAGCACAATGAGACTGGTAGTGAGTATTGAGGAGGCACGAGAGGGCTGGCTGGGCCCCCATGGGTGGCAGCTGAAGCTCCAGAGGGTCTCAGCACCCAGTGGGTTCCCTCTGAGAAGTGTGAGGTCTAAACCACAACATGAGCATGCTAGCCTATAGTACCAGAGCTGGAAAGGAACCCAAATAAGATCCAGCTGTAAAAAGAAGCACAAAAGCAAAATGGAGGCACGGAGAGCCTCTTAAAGGGCCAACACATGAAATTTTCTTAGCAGCCACTTACCCTGGGCTCCAGCAGAGGGAGGGCAGAGTGGACTAGAGACGCTTGAGGAGCGTCTTCGGTTGGTGGCTCTGGGGAGAGAACTGAAAGGACAACTGTCAGAATCCCTGTGTTGAGTCATTCCACATACTTCGGGAGCCATTTTTCTCAGGCACAGCGCTCCCCTCCAAGTGGCATCAGCCTGAAGGGAAGCAGTAACCCAGCCTGCAGGACTCTGTCCCACCCTGGGGAGCTTAAGCCAGGCTGCTGATTACAACTTGATTAGTTTAACAGGTGATCAATTTAACAGCTGATTAGTTTAGTAACTGATGTGAATTATACAAAGAAGCAGCCAAAATGGGAAGACAAATAAACAGACCCCAAATGAGAGAAGAGAATTCTCCAGAAGAACAAGATAAAATGGAGGCAAATGATTTATCAGATAGAGAGCTGAAAGTAATGATTATAAGGATACTCAATAAGATGAAAAAAAACATAGAAGCCATTAAAAAGTCCTGTCATAAATATAGAATGCAATATCTGAAATAAATAATATTCTGGAAGTAATAAATAGTAGGTTAGATAAAATGTAGGTTCAAAAAAGTGATTTGAAAGACAAGGTAGAAAACAACACCCAGGCAAAGAAGCAAAAAGAAAAAAATAATTTTAAAAGAGTGAGGAAAGCTTAAAAAACATTTTGGACAACATGAAGCATAAAAATACCCCCATCATGAGAATACCACAGGAGAAAGAAAGTGAGCAATGGAATGAGAACCTACTTGAAGAAATAATGACCTAAAACATCTGAAATCTGTTGAAGAAAAAAGACTCATAAATCCAGGAAGCTCAGAGATTCCCAAACAAGTTGAACCCAAAGTGGTCCACATCAAGACACATCATAACTAAAATGACAGATTTAAAGACATGAAGAGAATCCTAAAAGCTGCATAAGAAAAGCAAGTAGTTACCTACAAGGGAGCACCAATAAATCAACATCTGATAACGGAAACATTTCAGGCTAGAAGGGAGTGGCATGGAATATTAAAGGTAATGAAAAGCAAGGACCTAAAACCAAGGCTACTTTACTCAGCAAGATTATTATTTAAAATAAAAAATAAGGAGCTTACCAGACAAGAAAGACCTAAACGAGTCTGTTAATACCAAACAGGTACTGCAACAAATGTTAAAAGGCTCTCTTTAAGAAAAAGAAAGAAAAGAAAAACAGAACAAAATAGTCTAACAATAAAATGGCACTAACTATACATCTATCGACAATTGCCTTAAATGTAACTGGCTTAAATGCTCTAACCCAAAGACATAGAGTATCTGAATGGATAAGAAAACAAAACCCATATAACCCATATATATATATACTGCCTCCAGGAGACCCATCTCACATCAAAAGACACACAGAGACTAAAAATGAAGAGACAGAAACAGATATTTCATGCAAATATAAAAGAAAAAACCTGGGGTAGCAATACTTACGGCTGATAAAATAAACTTTAAAGCCAAGGCTACAGAAAGAGACAAAGAAGGACACTACATAATGATAAAGGGAAGTCCAACAAGGCAACGTAACCCTAGTAAACTTTCATGCACTCAACATAAGAGCAACTAAACAGGTGAAGCAAATCTTGATGGACATAAAGGGAAAGATCAACAGAAATACAGTCATAGTTGGGGATTTTAACACCCCTTTGACATTAATGGATAGATCTTCCAGGCAGAAAATCAAAAAGGAGACAGTGTCCTTAAACAACATACTAGAGCAAATGAATTTAATTGATATCTTCAGAGCATTTCACCCCAAATCAGCAAAATATACATACTTTTCAAGTGCACATGGAACGTTTTCTAGGACAAGCCACATATTAGGACAAAAAACAAATCTCAGTAAATTTAGGAAGATTGAAATCATATCAAGCATCTCCTCTAATCACAATGTTTTGAAACTAGAAATCAATCACAAGAAGAACACTGAAAAATACACAAAGACATGGAAACAGAACAACATGTTATTAATCAATGAATGGGTCAACAACAAGATCAAGGAAGAAATCAAAAGATACCTTGAAACAAATGAAAATAAGGACATAACAATCCAAAATCTGTGGGACACTGGGAAAGCAATCCTAAGAAGGAAATCCATAGCATTCCAGGCCTATTTCAAAACAACAAGAAAAAGCTCAAACAAACAATCAAACTTCACATTTAAAGGAACTTGAAAAAGAACAACAAAGCCCTAAATGAGTAGCAGGGAGGAAATGTTACAGGTCAAAGCAGAAATAAATGAAACTGAGTTCTAAAAAATGATACAAAAGATAAACAAATCCAAGAAAAGTTACTTTGAAAAGATAACAAGATTGACAAACCCTTAACCAGACTCATAAAAAAGAGAGAGAAGGGACTCAAATTAAAACAATCAGAAATGACAGAGAAAATAACAACTGACACCAAAGAAATACAAAACATTATAAGAAAATATTATGAATAACTATGTGCCAACAAACTGGACAATGTGGAAGAAATGGATAAACTCCTAGAAACATACAGTTTTCCAAAGCTGAATCAGGAAGACTCAGAAATCTGAATAGACAGATCACATGTGGTGATTTTGAAGCAGTGATCAAAACACTCCTAACAAACAAAAGCCCTAGACCTCATGGCTTCACAGGTGAACTCTATCAAACAGTCTATCAAACAATCTAACTAACACCTCTCCTTTACAAACTATTTCATAAAATTCAAGAGGAAGGAAGGCTCCCAAACTTATTTTATGAGGCCAGCATTATCCTAGCTCCAAAACCCAATAAAGACACTAAAAAAGAAAAAAATTATAGGCCAATATCCCTGATGAATATAGACACTAAAATACTCAAGAAATATTAGGAAACTGAATATAGCAATGCATCGGAAATATCATACAGCAAGATCAAGTGAGATTTATTCTGCGAAAGCAAGGTCTGTGTATTTGCAAATCAATAAATGTGATTCAGCACATAAACAACATGAAGGATAAAAACTACATGATCATATCAATAGAAGCAGAAAAAGCATTTGATAAAATTCAGCACCATTTATCACAAAAACTCTCAGCAAAGTGGGATTAGGGGGGACATACCTAAACATAATAAAAGCCGTATATGACAAACTCACTACCAGTATCATACTCAACAAGCTAGAACTATACGCATTCCCCTTAAAATAGGGAAAAAGACAGTATAGGGAAGAATTCCACAATGGGAAATGTAGCCCAGCTCCCACGCAGAAAGGCCAGTGGGGAGTGAGGTCTGCATATTGGGTCCATGCTCTCAGATAGGTTCTCCCATGGGGAATCAGGCCTACATTGTACCTAGGCTGCTAAGAGACTTGCTTTTGCTAAAACTCCCTCTGCCTGGATTTTCTGCCTGGATTTAGGCAGAAAATGTTTACTGCATATCTCGAAGGTAACTTTGTAAAATCTGTGCTAAACCTCCCAAGTATAGATTGTAACCAGTTCAACCACTTTCCCCCTTGATCTGTAAGATCCTTCTCATTGAAGTAAGTAACAACATTCTTTCCTTTGTTATCTTTAAAAGGTAACTACCTACAGTGAAACTGCATAGCAAATGAGGACCATCCTTGGTGTAATGTACCCAGAAAAGCAATAAAAGCCTGTCCAGGCAGGGGTTGGGGCCCTCTCTCACTGAGAGAGCAGCAATGCCGTCCCCTTTTCTCCACAGGACTTCCGTAATCTGTATTAATTTGTTCATTGCAGCCACAACACATGGACCCCATGGACCAGGATCTGCCTTAAGATAGGATGTTTGCTTTCACCTCTTCCAATTCAACATAGTACAAGAAGTCCTGGCCACCACAATCAGACAAGTAGAAGAAATAAAAGGAACCCAAATTTTAAAGAAGTAAAACTGTCTTTATTTGCCAATGATACGATACTATACATAAAAAAACAAAAAGATTCCACCAAGAAACTACTAGAACTGATAAATGAATTCAGCAAAATAGCAGGATACAAAATTAATATCCAGAAATCAGCTCCATTTTTATATGCTAATAATGAACTAAAGAAAGGGAAATTAAGGATACAATTCCATTCACAATTGCTACAAAAAAGAATAAAATATTTAGTAATAAACCTAACCAAGGATGTGAAAGACCTGTACTCAGAAAATTATGACACTAAAGAAAAACAGAAGATATAAATAAGTGGAAGCACATAACATGTTTGTGGATGGGAAGGATTAAGATCACTAAAATGGGGGGGGGGGGATTTCAAGATGGCAGTGGACTAGGACGGAGCAGATACCAGTTCCTAGTACAAAAGAGACAGAAACCTACCCGATCAGAGGAGGTGAGGCCAGCAAGCCAGCAGTTGCCAAGCATATATGAAAATAAGAGACCAGAAACCTCATCGGTCACGGAGGAACCAGACGGTAGGGAGACAGCAGCGGTACAGCAGTCTCTGGGACGGAGCAGGGAGAAACAGCCGGTGCAGGGTAGGGGAACCAGCGCCCTGTGGCGAGAGCCCAACGGCTCCTGGGACAGCCTTCAGCGCCCAGAGGGCTCCCTCCCTGGGATTTTTCTGCCGGGCAGGCCGAGTGGCCCAGGCAAAGAGGTGTGGAAGAAATTTTAGCCTGCGCGCAAGTTGGGGATCTAGTCGCTCCACACGCAGTGTGTCTGGGCAAGTGCCTGAGGGCGCCTAGGCCAACGTTCAGCGCCCAGAAAGCTCCCTCCCTAGGATTTTTGGGCCCGGACCGGCCAAGAGACCCAACCAGAGGGGAGCAGAGGAGATTTCAGCCTGCACACAGTTCTGGGTCCAGCACCCGGCGTGGTGCTGCTACATCCCTAGGTTGTTTTTTGCCAGAGGTTGGCCAAGGGACCCAGACAAACACAGGAGCAGAAGGGATACACACCACGCAGCGTGCCATGATGAGCACACAGAGTTTCTAGGTCGGCGCCCAGTCCTCAGATCGGCTCCCAGCTTCCAGTCTACCCCCCTCAGACTATCTGGAAGCCCGGGGCGCTGAGGGGTCCTGGGAAAAGAGCTGAGACCCTCAACCCCCTCCCTTTCTGGCCAAGCAAGGTGGGGGGCCAGGAGAGACTTGTTTGATAGAGTTTACAGAGAGGGTGTGGAGGACAAAGGGCCCCAACCAAGGACTCTGTGGTTGACAGCCCAAGAGAACTCAGAGGTGCAGCCTGGGGCTCTGAATCCAGTAGACATGGCAGCCTGGTCTGCTTCACACCCAGCTTGGCAGCAAACCCAGGATTGGGCAGAGGGTCTGGGGCTTCCCAACTGAACGGGGGCAGGCCTGTGCTCAATCCCGAGGGAACCAGGCAACTAGGCCAGTGCAGGTGCCTGCAAACACAGCAAACCAGACTATGGCAGTAACCCCTGGGAGGGGGAGCGCTGTGAGAAAGTCCTAGATTCCCCATTGTAGGGAGCTGGGGGAGAGGCGCCAAGTGTCTGGATCCTGAGAGGGGCTGGCTGAAAAACATCACAACAATCGACCCTCAGCCAACTGCAACCAGAAAAACCGGTTTGGCTAGTTTGAAGCCAACAAGTGACATTTCCTTTTCTGAGGTTGTTTTTGAGAGATTATTTTTGTTTGTGTGTTTTTTGTTTTTTGTTTTTTTTACTTTATTTTATTTTTATTCTTTCTTTTTTTTTACCTTTCTTCCTTCTCCATTCCTTTTCTTTATCTTTTTGCTTTTTTAAAGTAATCTGTTATTTCTTTTAAACTTTATTACTGTTTCATCTTTCCATACTTTTGTCCTCTTTTCCCGGATTATCTGTTTTATTTCTTTTTCTTTTTTTTCTAAACTTATTGCTCTTTCTTCCATTCCCCTACCATTTTTTTCTTTCTTCCTTTTATTTCTTTCCTTATCATTTCTTTCTTTTACCCACAAGAGTCACAATCAACTTGAAAATATGAAAAGACCAGAGCTGGACCCATAGAAGAGGCCTCCCAGTAGAGTCAGAGAGACAAATTGCACATTGTTGTAGGAGAGAAGCCACAAGTTGCTGCATATTTGAGTAGGTGGAAGCAGCGAACAACAGGATAACCGAAAGAGGCTGCACCATTGAAGATCACTAAAATGTCTGTACTACCCAAAGCAATCTATAGATTCAATGCAATTCCTATCAAGATTCCAATGATGTACTTCACAGAACTAGAAGAAATATTTCAAAAATTTATATGGGAACACAAAAGACCATGCATAGCAACAGCAATACTGAGAAAGAAGAACAAAGTTGGAGGAATCACAATACCTAATATCAAATTATACTCTAAGGCCATAGTAATCAAAACAGCATGGCACTAGCATAAAAACAGACACATAGATATATGCAATAGAACAGAGAGCACAGAAATAAACTCATATCTTTATAGTCAATTAATATTCAACAGAGGAAACAAGCATATACAAGGAGCTAAAGATAGTTTATTCAATATATGGTGTTAGGAAAATTGGACAGACACACAGAGAAAAATGAAACTAGACCTTCTTCTTAAACCACACACAAAAACAAATTCAAAATAGATCAAAGACTTAAATGTTAGACCCTAAATTTTTAAAAAATTGTAGAAGAAAACATAGGCACAAAATCTCGAACATGGCTCATAACAATATTTTATCAGATATATCTCCCCAGACAAGGGAAATAAATAAATAAGCAAATGGGGCTTCATCAAACTAAAAAGTTTTGCACAGCAAAAGAAATCATCAACAAGTGAAAAGACAACCCACAGAATGGGAGAACATATTTACTGATACATCTGATTAGGGATTAAGAGCCAAATTTTATAAAATACTTAACAAAACTCAACACCAAAAAAAACAAATGGCACAGTAAAAAAATGGGCAAAGGACTTGAATACACATTTCTCCAAAAAAGACATACAGATGGACAATAGACATACGAAAATGTATTCAACATCACTAATCATCAGAGAAATAAAAATTAAAACCACATGAGATGTCCTCTCACACCTGTCAGGATGGCTGTCATCAGTAAATCAACAAACAAGTGCTGGCCAGGATGTGGTGAAAGGGGAACTGGTCTGCACTGTTGGTGGGAATGCAGACTGGTACAACCACTGTGTGAAGCAGTATTGAGATACCTCAAAAGATTAAACATGTATCTGCCCTTTGACCCAGTGATCCCACTTCTGGAAATATATCCCAGAAGGAGCCCAAAACACTAATTTGAAAGAATATAATCACCCCATATGTTCATTGCAGTATTATTTATGATCCCCAAGATATGGAAGCAGCCCAACTGTCCATCAGTAGATGAGTGGACAAAAGAAATATGGGACATTTGAACAATGGAATGCTACTTGATCATTAAAAAAAGAAAATTTTACTCTTTGTGACATTTTGGATGGACCTGGAGACCATTATACTAAGTGAAAAATAAGCCAGTTAGAGAAAGACAAATACTGTGTAACTTCTCTCATATGTGGAATCTAATGAATAAAGTGAATGAACAAGGAAAAGGGGGACAGACTCATAGATGGAGAGCAGGATGACAGCTAGTGGCAGTGGGAAAAGGTAGGGGTGGAAGGATTGAGCAAAGAGGAAAAAGGACTCATGGTCATGGAAAACAGTGTGGTGATTATGGGAGAATGGGGGTTTAAGGAAGATAAATGGTAATGGAAAGATACACTAGAGATTAAATTAAAAAGGAAATAGATCAGTTATATTTCAATAAAGCTGGAAAAGAAGAAAAATAATAAATTAAAAGGCCTGTAGCCAAAAAGAGAAAAAATAAATTAAAAAATTAATTGTTACATAAAAAGCTATGTTACATATGTATACGAGTTTCTTTTTTCTTCCTCACAAAAGTAGAGGCATCAAGCGGACATGGACTTTGTTCTAATTGCTGCTGTATCTCTAACACCTAGTACAGTAAATGGCATTGGGGGGTTGCCAACCAACATTTATGAAAGTAAGAGAAGAAGAAAGGAAGAAAAAATAAATTAGGAGTCACAGCAACACACAAGTTCTAAAGTCTGACTGACGGTTCCCAACTCAAGGTACGGAATCAAATTCCTAATAATATGAAGCACTACACAAAAAACAAACAAAAACCATGACTGTAGTTCTAAGTTAATATAAAACCAATAATGGTTCAGAGAAAAAAATTCCTTAAAGCACATGATAATTGGATGTCATTATATGTACATATATAAAATTCACATCTGGCTTAAAGCAGAAATATGAGATTTATAATTATGTAATTTCATAATTCTAGGCATTCCTGGAAACTTACTTTATTCTCCTTTGAAACTGATTGTAGTTTTACTCCAAGTTTGTTTATATACTATGCTAGACATTTGCTGGAAAACTACGATATTTAATCATTATCCAGATGTTCTCAAATCAATACTCCAGATGGTAGACATTGCATCTGAAAGATCCATTTGGGAAATTTTCAGAATTATTATTAAGCTATAACTTCCATCCAAAGCATAAAGTCAAATGAGAATAGATAATATTCTGTTTGTGGTTTTGCTTTTTATCTGATCTTGCTTCTTTTCTTCTTTTCTGTTGCCACCACCCTCACTCAGCCTTTCCAGGTTTCATAGGTGATGTTGCAGTGAGGATTCTCTCAACTCCTCACACTTTCATTTCTAATCAACTCCACAAACTGGCTCCCAGTGGAAGAAGGTACAGTGTCCTTGATTACAAAACCTTACACTCCCCATTGCTTTCAGGAGAGATTTGAGATGTTTTAAACCAGCTTCAAAGGCTCTCAATAATCTGATGCTACCATGCCCATTGAATAGTTCTTTCTGAATTTTGCTGAAAAGCAGCAACTATATTCATTGCTCCATATAGCCTAAACAAGCCACCACCTCTTAGCTTAAGTTACAGCATAGTGATGTCATGACTGAAATCCCCAGAAATCCCAGGACCTCAGCACCAAACTGGTTACTTTCTCACTCCAGTTACATGTCCATCTGGCTTAGCTGTGGCTGTCCTCCATCATATTGCCACTCTGGGGCACATGCTTCTAGACCTGTCTTAAACATTTCAGGAGACTGCTGTGCAGGTCATAAGGTCAAGCAGCCATCAGTGGGATGGGCTAGTATCAAGCACCCCAGAGAGAGGTGGTGATTAATTTGAACACTACTATAGTCTAGTACCAATCAAAAGTCATTCTTTCTCTCTCTACTTTTTAAAAAGAATATATCAAATTACTCAAAGAAAAGATGAAATTCTCAAGCATATTCTCCTGAGGCCCAGCCCTTTTAAGGCAAGGAACACATTCTCACTCTTGGCGATTTCTTTGTTCCTCTGATTCTTCTTCCTACCCACACCCTGGATCACTGAGCTTCATGTTTTCCACTCAGCACTCATTCTAAACACATCTAAACAGGGGTGACTTCATATTTCAGCTCATGCTAAGATGCAATTGAAAATTGTATTCTTGGTGAGTTAATTTCCCTTCCTCCCTAACTTCCTTCCTTTTTTCCTTCTTTACTAATTTCTTTCCAAACGAGAATACCTTGTAGAAATCAGTAAGAAAAGGATATAATTTATTAATGAAAACACTTATGACATTTGAGATCACTTAAAATAAATACAAAAGGCCAATAGACTTGTAAAAATATGCTCTACTACAACTATTATTAAAGAGATTTGACACAAATTGGAAAGGTTTCTACCTTTAAATTCATTAAAATTTTAAAAATTTGTAAGCCACTGTTAGGGACATATATAGGGCAGTATATATAACCGTTTTAAAGAAATTAAATAATTATAAATCTCATTTTTTGCTGTAACCATTTTAGAAGCCATTTTGGCAATATTTATACAACATTTTAATACATATACATTCGACTCAGAATTCTACAGCTAGTAAAATGACTGCATTGTGGTTAACAAATTGTTCCACATTGAATATACTTATTTTCTTAATAAATAAGTAACTTTAACCTGAAAAGAATTTCATGCTGAAAATAAAAAACTAGGACTACCTAAATATTTGTAAACAGTGAAAATTAGAAATGATCTAAATTACCATCAGTAGAAATATACTATATAATAACAGATTATGTATTTTAAAACATATGTATTACAACTCTATATGTATCTATGTAAAGATAGACATAAGATATATTAAAGTAATTAGTGATGCATACTCAAACACACACATATATGATGGCACATATGTAATTACATTCTAGATATATATATATATATTTGTACACATATAAGAAGTAGTGACAACAGTGGTTGTTATTGTTTTTTTAATGCTCACCGGTGACATTTTTTTATTGCTTTTAGAGAGAGAGGAAGTGGGAGAGAGGGAGTGAGACAGAAAGAGAAAAACATAGATTGGTTGCCATCTCACGCAGCACATGCCCTGAACAGGGGTTAAACCTGCCACCCGAGTATGTGCATTCAGTGGGAATCAACCCATAACTATATGGGTCAATATCCTATCAATTGAGCCACACCAGCCAGGTCGACAGTAGTTATTTTTGAAGGCAGGTTATAGAAAATTTTTACTTTTTATTTCTATACACCTATTATTTAAATTTTGAAAGCATAGTCTGATTTAAAATAATATTAATAGGAATTATTTGTGGGTGGTATTTATGGGGCATTATTATTTTTTTTCCTTTGTCTTTAAAAAGTTAGTAGTGTTACAAATGTGGAAACAATACGTAAATTGTTTTGTGTGTTTGAAAAATATATTCTCACCCTGTCTGGTCATCCCATAGACTGGTGAGGGCCCATACCTAGCTTGCTGGTTCAATATCGGGTCCAGGAGGGTATGATCCCTCATCTGGGCATGTATGAGAGGCAACCTATTGGTGCTTTTCTCTTGCATAGATATTTCTCTCCCTCTCTTCCTCTCTCTCAAAATCAATGAAAAAATGTTCTTAGGAAAAGATTTAAAAAATAAAGAAAAATATATATTTATTGTAAAATAAATAAAAATGAACAGGATAGAGAGGGAAATAAGAAATAATATGAAATTAGCATAGATTCTCACTACCAGAAGTACCGTCTTATAACAATATGCAACATGCAGAAGAACACTGAGCCTCAATTACAGATCAATTGTGTGAGGTGAGTAGTGACCCGGAAATGGTATTGCCGCATCCCTGAACACGGAATATGGACACCGTGGACTTCTGGCTTATCTGATCAAAAATAAAAAATAATAATACAAAAATAGAATATGGGGAGGTGGGGCAGATGGATTTTCTTAACATACCTATATCTGGGGCACATATTTTATTGCTTTTACACATATTTTATGACAAGCATCATGGCACATAGAGATGGTACTTATGTATGAAAGTGTACCAACCATCCCTTAAACAGACTGAGAATATGCTAGGAAGGTTGGTTCTGCATCAGTGTTTCACCAAAGAACATCCAACCTAGCAATTCTTTGCAGTTAAGTACCATCAATTTAGCTTCATGCCTGTGATTAAAAACAGTGATTTTTGTTAAAGCTCAAGAAGCCACTAGTGGAGCAACACATTAAGTTGATATCAGTCATTGGGACAGCAATGTAGATTTGTTTATACTTTCTTTCAAAAAGTTTTGAATGTCAGATGGAAAGAGAAGGTAAAGGTAAAGAGACATAGTATTGGTTAATAGATATAAGGAATATATTTGGTATACTTCTGGTCATAATATTTTTACTTCTTGCTATTGCTATAGCCATTGTCAGAAGGCATTTAAATTGTTTTTGAAAAATTAAATCACTTTATTATAAATATGACTAATCTTTATTGTGTGTCCCTTTGCCATTTTCTCACTTTCACTAGGGTCCCTTTGTGGGACAGGACAAGGAGAAATTAGAACAATGCACATTTTATACTAAGCCCTACATTCGGCTGACCATGAATCCACTGAGTGTCTGGCTTCACCAACTGAAAATGACGGTTAAGAGAAACTTACTGAATGAAGGTTGGTGGCAGTACACCCAGGCCTGCCCAGTGGGTAAATGTGCCCACTACATGAAATCCACAAATTTCTGATGAATAAAGAAAAATTTGAAAAATACGTCACAACTTGTGAGGTATGAAGCATATGGTGGTGATTTTCTACTGCAAAGGAAATGTTTCTGTGTGCATATATTTTAATGGCTCACACAGAAGCTTTACCTACATGTGACTCACAGAAACTTAAGAGGGTCTTTGCTGCACCATTCTCATGGAATTCACTGCAAAGCCTGACATTCTAAGTAAGATCATCAGGACTTGCGTGGAATTAAATTTTAATCTGATGCCAGAACTCCTCAGCAGTCCCCATACACACAGTGATTCTAAAGATCACACTTTTGTGTACTCCTCTATATGAAATGCTAACAACCAGCATGATTGAATGGGCTGAATTTCTTCCATGAAATTGATTTTATTGAAAAGTGTATATTCCACCAACTGATTTCTGAAATACTTGTAATGAATTCATTTTTTAGTTTCAAAGTACAGGTCTCTCCCTGCTCTTAGGAAATATTCCTTTGGGGGGAGAAAACTTAACTCTTTCCTTTATCCTGTTCAAAATAATGATATGCAATACACATTCACACCCTCACCTTCTGTGCTTCTTCTCTTCAGTCTCTCTTTCTCCACATAACCCTCCCTCTCTGACTCTAATCTTTGCAAAGTGCTCCTCCATCCTCTGCTAACCCACCTAGCAACAACTCACCCAGGCAGTGCCCCATGAACAACTTTCCCAATCGCTTCCGCCTTAGCAAACATTTCTGTCCTCTACCTCATCTTCTCGAGACTCCCCCTCATTAAAGGGACAAACAGCTCATTTTATCCAGCCACTACAAATTGGTGGGACAGTCAACCTGCTGCTCTGCTCTGTTAGTCTGTCATCACTGTGAGGATGCTGCACTAACAAACTGAGTCCTCAATCCACTGGCTGGTAACAATAAGCATTTACTTTGCTCCTCAAAGATCTGAAAATCAGCTGAGGGGTTTGCAGGGTAGACTGGGCTCTGGCCAGGTTTAGATCTGCTTCACCTAACTTGTTCTGGGGCTCAGCCTGAAGGGACAGTGGCTTTCTGAGACACGCACTTCTCATGACAATCAGAGGGAAACAGGAGGCCGAGCCAAACTGTGCAAATACATTTAGGGTCCCGGCTCACAGTGTCCAGAAGCATTTCTTTTGCAAAAGCAAGTCACGTGGCCACGTTCCATATAAATGGGATAGTGAAATACACCTCAGTCACTAGAGTGCACTGGAAGGTCACATGGCAGAAAAACAGTGAAGAGTCGAAAGTCTGCATAGCATCCAAGGGAATAGATTTGATCTTTAGTGGGAATGTACTAGAGGCAATACTGTAGCTTAAGTGGAAATAGAATTTGTATTGGTGAAAAATGCCGGAAACTCTGTAAGTGAGAGGCAGTTGAAGGAATGCAGGATCCTATGAATCACATCTGACAAGATACTCTTCTATTTCATCAATCACATAATGAGAATACAATCCAGTGCATATTATGTGACTGGCACTGTCTTAAGTGCTTTTCATGTGTCAGTTCATTGAATCACCACAATAACTGTACAAATGAAGGACTATTCTGATTCTATTTGACAGGTTAGGAAACTGAGGCCTAGACAGATTTACCAACTGGCCCCAGGCCACACACTTATCCTTTTCAAAATAATGACATGAATACAAGTTCACTTCCTCCCCTTCCCAGGCCACACACTTAGTAAGGCCTGTACTCCAAATCCAGATCCTATGCTTCTGAGATACTAAATGTGCAAATGGACAATGACCAGGCCAGACATTAAATATACTATTTTATGTTTATAGAAAATACATGTAAATAGAGCTCTGACTCACGACTTTGAACAATGTTCACAGGAATCCCACCTATTACCTACGATACCCCCGGGAAGGCAGTCTGCTACAGGTCAGACGTGTAGGGAGTGGGATTGCTACCTCCAGTAGCAATCCAGGCAGCCCAGCAGGAACCTCTGTATCACTGGGTTACATCACCCAAAATGCCTATGACTTGACAAGTTCCCAAATTCTTGTCCCCTCTTCGAATTTGGGAACAACCAGAGATAGCCGAATACGCACCCTAACCGGTCAAACAGAATGCCCTGTTTCTAGTTCGCCCAACCAGAGCCCCCTCACGCCAACAGCCTCCAATCAGGGCACATCTGAGCCCTCCCATTTTAACACTAGAAGCCCTCCCACTCCTCCACCTGCCTGTGAGTCTCTGCCGTCACATGAGTGATGGTGGCTCACCTTCCTATTGTAGCAAACTGTGAATATATACCTTTGGCTTTTCCCATTTGGTTAGCCTTTGTTTCCACACAATAAGAACAATGTCAATCATTTCTAATGGAATTGAATCTGTGCATTCTAACACAGGTAGGATAGTATAGTTCTATTCTAACTAACATAAATAGAATATCTATTCTAACACAGATAGTAAGACTATATTGTTAGCATTAACGGAAGGGAAACTATCAACCCTTTTCAGTACATCATTTTGAGACTATGACGGTAATGATACTCAATATTTAGAAAAGGATGTAGGTGTAAAATAGAAGGTTCACATTAATGACAATCAGAATAATAGTAACAGAAAGTTTAAGTCAGTGCTGAGAGCACCAATAATAGTAATAATAAAAATAATAGGTATTTTGTTAAGCACCTACAAGTATCACACACATTAAAACATTATTTAGATTAGTTTGTTGCATACTCAGATTAATTAGATGAGGTAATTACTGGGGTTGTCTTTGTTTTACAGAGGAAAAATTGAGGCTTAAAAGGCTAAGCAACTTGCTTTGTTGCCTGCTCTACAAATGAGGCTTAATGTTGGCAGCTTAACTCCAAAATCAAGTCAAATTATGCTTAGGTCGATGACTGGCACATGGTAGGAAGTCAACCTGATAAACATGTATAGATAGAAAGAAATCAATTAGTTAATAACTAAGACAGCAAAACCCACACTGATGCTGAGAACCTATTCATCAAATCCTTGGCACTTATGTCTTCCTCATCTCCTTGTTTTCTACAAGCAATTATTTGTGTTCATCTGCATGTTTGCATATGTATAAAACTGGATTTTCCCAATTAGATAAGAATATCTTGAGAGCACGCAGTCATCTTAGCTTCTTCTCTAGGGTTCCATTGAACTGTGTGTGTGCTGTGCACGTTCAGCCAGTGCTGGGGAGAAGCAGCCCCGGGATTCTGTGTCTGGCCTCGCCTTTGTGCCTGGTAAATCTGCCAGACACTGTTGGGTGCAGGGACTCTGACCTCTCTCTTTACTAATCCAGTCCAGTTAAAAAAATAAAAACTGTAAAAATTATATCATGTATAATGTGTGAGATAATAGTAAGTTTTTCCTTAATATTGTCATGATTTGTGAACCACTGATAATCTATCACTCAGATATATATGTGTATATATGTATATATATACATATATATTTACCATGTTTTATTACAGATTAAGAAAGTTCTCTCTTCCAAGCAAATTACTGTATATTTAAATTAAAACTTGGACTGCTTATTGTCAGTGTCTCAATACATGTTAGATAATTAAAATAACTAATAAGAAAAATGACAGTTTGGATATCTAGAATTAGAGCTATTATAAGTTTAATTACTACTCATGATTAGAAAATTTGAAATGGAAAAATGTAGTCTAACAGAGAAATAACAAAAGAAGAAAAAAATTCTCGGTAGAATGATATTGAATTTCACATCATCACTGAACCTGCATTTCTGAGTTGAGAGTCTCCCCACCCCACCATTTCTAAGTATCTATTTTAAAATACATATCTACTAAGCCGATATTTTCTTTGCCAGTTACTTCCATAATTATAATCACATTTCATGTTCACTAAAGTGAAGTTAAGTCATAAGGCATATTTAAGATTGAGGATGAAATGAGAGAGCTAGTATGTTGTAATGGAAAAGAACATTTGGCACCATTAGTTATCTAACTATTATGTAGGTTATTTTCCTATAGCTATCTAAGTGAATGGAATAGTTATAGGCAATATCAGTACAAGTAAAACCCTGAAATTAACTTAATCAAGCAGTTTATTTCAAACTGACAATACAAAATAGTTTGGACTAGGATTATGTGCAATGAACTTTAAGACTTCCTTTACTAGGATGTGGGTAAGATTGTGACAGTTATTAGCCTGTCCTCTGTAGCTGAAAGTGCCTGGACATACAGGTTTACTGTAACGTGCTTCCTGCCGAACCAGTAGGAGATAGGTAAAAATACTGCATCTTTTATTTCAGAAAGCAGGATAGGCCCTTTCTGAAATATACATTGCCCTTTATCTCTACTTTTCTTAAAATACCCACCTGTCTCTGATATAATTAGAATCTGATCTTTTATGTTCAAATACAAATTTTTGATGGCAAGGACAGTATCTTCATCATCCTGGTACCCTGAGAGCAGGTAGCACAGGGACTAAAGAGAAAAGGCAGTAACAATTATTGAAAACACTTTGTAGACCATGGTGAATGGGCCACAGGTTGTGTTGTGGGATCCACTCTGCAACACGGGCTGTATGAATGGAGGAGGCATGTCCTGCTTTAATTCTCTGGTGTCTGCTCCCTGCAGGAAGTACTTTAATAGTCAACTGCCAGGTCTATGGATATATCTCATAGATTTTCACCTGGCTGAGATTCATAGAGCCAAATACCAAAAATAAATATAGATAAAAAATTGACAATAATGGATAATGATAGAAAGATGCTTAATGTAAGAAGTGTCACCACTGGAGTAGAAAAGGGGTGGGGAGACTAATAAAATGATGATCTCAATGTGTTAGCAAACAGCAGATGGAAAGAAAGAAATCCTCTCAGGGTTATGAGAATATGGGCTGTGAACTTAGCCATGAGTCTTCAGAAATGAGAACTGGGAGTTCAATGATCTACTAGATAGAGTTTATTTTCTCATGGCCCTTTTTGGAAAAAGAAAAAGAACTGTGAGCATATCCATGAAATAATACTTGATTTTTTTTAGAGTAAAGCAGTGAGATATCAAGAAAGAAGTGGGGTGCTAGCAGACACATTTCCTTTGGAACAGTGCAGGATAGTACAATGTGTTATTTATCAAATGTCGTGCTGCCACACGAACAGACATCATCACACATGAAGAAAAATGGCATTTAGTTGTGATAACTCATCCTCTAAAAATGTAAATTGTGGAATCGCCATTTGGAAGTTCTGGCTCCAAAATAAGCACTTGGGTTATTTCCCATCACTCTCTATCTTCCCCGGAAGGTCAGGCATTCTTCATGTACACTGAAAGCATAACAGAGATGAGGGCTGCCATTTCCTAGCAGAAACCTCTTCTTTTCCTACACAACTGGTCCACTCAGGCATCCTGCACATCTCACTCTTCCTACACTGTGGCTTCGGGCACACTATTCGCTAGGACAGAAATATTTTTTCCATTGCATTTAAATGCACTTATGGCCATTGTTTATAATTGCTAATTTTATCTTCTCCTTGCAGATTTTTTAAAAAGTTTAAATAATTTTCACTTGAATACATTCTTAGTATCATTGCTTTGGTGTTTATCAGTGAAGTTTATTGTAAATTGTATTTCATTGTCTCCTGACAATGGATCTCAAGCTCTTTGAAGGAAATGGACTATGCTTCCCAACTCATAGGCATATCAATATTATAATCCCCTTAACTTTCCTGCCAAAGAATTGAAAACAGGCTGTTTTTAACATATCACTGTTGTGTATTCTCAGGAGATGTGATTATTAGGAAATCAACTTGTAGCCATAAGTTTTCACATACACATCAGACTCAGCAGAAATGTGATGGCTGTTTAATAGAGAGGTGGTGGAACCTTGAATTTGGTGAGGGGAGAGGCCAGAGTCCCTGCACCCAACAGTGTCTGGCAGATTTACCAGGCACAAAGGCGAGGCCAGACACAGAATCCCGGGGCTGCTTCTCCCCAGCACTGGCTGAACGTGCACAGCACACACACAGTTCAATGGAACCCTAGAGAAGAAGCTAAGATGACTGCGTGCTCTCAAGATATTCTTATCTAATTGAGAAAATCCAGTTTTATACATATGCAAACATGCAGATGAACACAAATAATTGCTTGTAGAAAACAAGGAGATGAGGAAGACATAAGTGCCAAGGATTTGATGAATAGGTTCTCAGCATCAGTGTGGGTTTTGCTGTCTTAGTTATTAACTAATTGATTTCTTTCTATCTATACATGTTTATTAGGTTGACTTCCTACCATGTGCCAGTCATCGACCTACGCATAATTTGACTTGATTTTGGAGTTAAGCTGCCAACATTAAGCCTCATTTGTAGAGCAGGCAACAAAGCAAGTTGCTTAGCCTTTTAAGCCTCAGTTTTTCCTCTGTAAAACAAAGACAACCCCAGTAATTACCTCATCTAATTAATCTGAGTATGCAACAAACTAATCTAAATAATGTTTTAATGTGTGTGATACTTGTAGGTGCTTAACAAAATACCTATTATTTTTATTATTACTATTATTGTTGCTCTCAGCACTGACTTAAACTTTCTATTACTGTTATTCTGATTGTCATTAATTTGAACCTTCTATTTTACACCTACATCCTTTTCTAAATATTGAGTTTCATTACCGTCATAGTCTCGAAATGATGTACTGAAAAGGGTTGATAGTTTCCCTTCCGTTAATGCTAACAATATAGTCTTACTATCTGTGTTAGAATATTCTACTTATGTTAGTTAGAATAGAACTATACTATCCTACCTGTGTTAGAATGCACAGATTCAATTCCATTAGAAATGATCGACATTGTTCTTATTGTGTGGAAACAAAGGCTAACCAAATGGGAAAAGCCAAAGGTATATATTCACAGTTTGCTACAATAGGAAGGTGAGCCACCATCACTCATGTGATGGCAGAGACTCACAGGCAGGTGGAGGAGTGGGAGGGCTTCTAGTGTTAAAATGGGAGGGCTCAGATGTGCCCTGATTGGAGGCTGTTGGCGTGAGGGGGCTCTGGTTGGGCGAACTAGAAACAGGGCCTTCTGTTTGACCGGTTAGGGTGCGCATTCGGCTATCTCTGGTTGTTCCCAAATTCGGAGAGGGGACAAGAATTTGGGAACTTGTCAAGTCATAGGCATTTTGGGTGACGTAACCCAGTGATACAGAGGTTCCTGCTGGGCTGCCTGGATTGCTACTGGAGGTAGCAATCCCACTCCCCACACGTCTGACCTGTAGCAGACTGCCTTCCCGGGGGGGTATCGCAGGTAATAGGTGGGATTCCTGTGAACATTGTTCAAAGTCGTGAGTCAGAGCTCTATTTACATGTATTTTCTATAAACATAAAATAGTATATTTAATGTCTGGCCTGGTCATTGTCCATTTGCACATTTAGTGTCTCAGAAGCATAGGATCTGGATTTGGAGTACAGGCCTTACTAAGTGTGTGGCCTGGGAAGGGGAGGAAGTGAACTTGTATTCATGTCATTATTTTGAAAAGGATAAGTGTGTGGCCTGGGGCCAGTTGGTAAATCTGTCTAGGCCTCAGTTTCCTAACTTGTCAAATAGAATCAGAATAGTCCTTAATTTGTACAGTTATTATAGTGATTCAAGGAACTGACACATGAAAAGCACTTAAGACAGTGCCTGTCACATAGTATGCACTGGATTGTATTCTCATTATGTGATTGATGAAATAGAAGAGTATCTTGTCAGATGTGATTCATAGGATCCTGCATTCCTTCAACTGCCTCTCACTTACAGAGTTTCCGGCATTTTTCACCAATACAAATTCTATTTCCACTTAAGCTACAGTATTGCCTCTAGTAAATTCCCACTAAAGATCAAATCTATTCCCTTGGATGCTATGCAGACTTTCGAGTCTTCACTGTTTTTCTGCCATGTGACCTTCCAGTGCACTCTAGTGACTGAGGTGTATTTCACTATCCCATTTATATGGAACGTGGCCACGTGACTTGCTTTTGCAAAAGAAATGCTTCTGGACACTGTGAGCCGGGACCTTAAATGTATTTGCACAGTTTGGCTCAGCCTCCTGTTTCCCTCTGATTGTCATGAGAAGTGCGTGTCTCAGAAAGCCACTGTCCCTTCAGGCTGAGCCCCAGAACAAGTTAGGTGAAGCAGATCTAAACCTGGCCAGAGCCCAGTCTACCCTGCAAACCCCTCAGCTGATTTTCAGATCTTTGAGGAGCAAAGTAAATGCTTATTGTTACCAGCCAGTGGATTGAGGACTCAGTTTGTTAGTGCAGCATCCTCACAGTGATGACAGACTAACAGAGCAGAGCAGCAGGTTGACTGTCCCACCAATTTGTAGTGGCTGGATAAAATGAGCTGTTTGTCCCTTTAATGAGGGGGGAGTCTCGAGAAGATGAGGTAGAGGACAGAAATGTTTGCTAAGGCGGAAGCGATTGGGAAAGTTGTTCATGGGGCACTGCCTGGGTGAGTTGTTGCTAGGTGGGTTAGCAGAGGATGGAGGAGCACTTTGCAAAGATTAGAGTCAGAGAGGGAGGGTTATGTGGAGAAAGAGAGACTGAAGAGAAGAAGCACAGAAGGTGAGGGTGTGAATGTGTATTGCATATCATTATTTTGAACAGGATAAAGGAAAGAGTTAAGTTTTCTCCCCCAAAGGAATATTTCCTAAGAGCAGGGAGAGACCTGTACTTTGAAACTAAAAAATGAATTCATTACAAGTATTTCAGAAATCAGTCGGTGGAATATACACTTTTCAATAAAATCAATTTCATGGAAGAAATTCAGCCCATTCAATCATGCTGGTTGTTAGCATTTCATATAGAGGAGTACACAAAAGTGTGATCTTTAGAATCACTGTGTGTATGGGGACTGCTGAGGAGTTCTGGCATCAGATTAAAATTTAATTCCACGCAAGTCCTGATGATGTTACTTAGAATGTCAGGCTTTGCGGTGAATTCCATGAGAATGGTGCAGCAAAGACCCTCTTAAGTTTCTGTGAGTCACATGTAGCTAAAGCTTCTCTGTGAACCACTGAGATGTATGCAGACAGAAATATTATTTGTTTTCTAATGCAGAACCACCACCATGTTCTCCAAATCATGCGAGGTGTACAGTATTATTCAAAATTATCTTTACATCAGAAATCTCTGGATTACATGTGTTGACCACATTTCCCTAGTTGGTGGGCCCAGGTAATTCAGTAAGTTTCTCTTAACCATGATTTTTATATGATAAAGCAGTAAGCTCAGTGGATTCATGGTCAGCAGAATGTAGGGCTTGATGTAAAATTTTCATTGTTCTTATTCCTCATCTACTTACTTCAGACAAAGGGACCCTAACGAACACAAGAAAATGACAAAAGAGAAGACAGTAAGGATTCGTCATATTTATAATAAAATGATTTAATTTTTAAGAAGGAAATGAAATGTTTTTTCTAATAATGGCTATAAATGCAGGAACAAGTATTGTAGAAATACCATGACTAAAACTGTCCCAAAGATATTTCTTACTTCTATTAATAAATACCACCTCCCTTTGCCTTTTCTTTCTATCTAATATTCTAATATTCAGTGCTTTTTTTGAAAAGAACTATAAACACATCTACTTTGTGGTCCCAATGACTGATATCAACTTAATATGTTGCCCCACTGTTGGCTTTTTGAACTTTAACAAAAAGTGTTTTTTTTATATATATGAAGGAATGAAGCTATAGATGTGGTACTTCACTATAAAAAAGTTGCAAGGTTGAATGTTCTTAGTAGAAAAATTGGAGCACAGGTGACCTTTCTAGCATATTTTCAATAGTTTAAGAAACAGCTGCTCACACTCGCTGCCATATAAGAGTACCATGTCTAAACACAGTGATCCTTTTCACAAAATATTGGTAAATGCACATACAATATGTACCCTGGATTTAGTTATCTTAAGCAAAGCCTTCTGTTCCACCACCCTCTATTCCACCTTTTTCTTTTTAATCAGGAAAATCAGAAGCCTATGGTGTATGTATTCTGTGTTCAGGGACACAGTGACACCAGTCCTGGTCACTAGTCACCTCACATGATTGATCTGTAATCATGCCCAGTATTCTTCCACGTGTTACATACTATTGTAAGACTGTCATCTTGGTAGTGGGACTCTATGCTGATTTTTTATTCTTTTAATTTTTTTCTGCTACTTGTTTTTTTTTTCCCATGAGAATAAATTTTTCAAACAGACAAAGCAACACACTTATTCCCATACCTCTAACACTATTAACATTTTAAAGTCCGGCAAAAGTTTTTAAAAAATTGCAACAATGGCCCATAAGTACTAACCACAAATAACCCCTGTTGATATTATTTTAATATCAACTATGTTTTAAATCAAACTATATTTTAACAATTCAAACAATATAAATATACAAATAAAGAGTTTCACATTTCTATCATCATCTGCCTTCAAAAATAAACAGTTATCACTACTTGTTACGTGTGTGTATGTAGATATCCAGAAAGTAATTTTACATCATGGTATCATATATGTGCGTGTTTGAGATGCAGAGTGTGCATTGTTTATTCACTTTAGTATAGCTAAGAAATTTTTACACATATGTACATGAGGTTATAAAATGTATTTTTAAATGCATAATCTGTTATTGTGTGGTATATTTATAATGATGGTAATTTAGATAGTTTCTAATAAGAATACTTTGGTATTCTGTTTTTTATTTTATTTCCAGGATGAAGTTATTTCCAGGTTAAAGTGAACATACTTGTTTATTTATATTGTGATAATACGTCACCCATGTTATAGTGACCTTACTAGCTATGGAATCCTGACTCAAAATGAATATCTAAAATGTTTTATAGATATTGACAAAATGGCTTCTAAAAGTTACAAAAATATATACTGCCATCAACAACACCTAAAACTGGCGTTCAATTTTTGAAATTTTTGACATACTTACAGATAATTCCAATTTGTTCCAAATCTCTTTAATAACAATTGTAGTAGAGTATTTTTTACAAGTTTATTGGCCTTTTATATATATTTTAAGTGAACTCAAATGTCATAAATGTTTTCATTTATATATCATATTATTTTCTTATTAATTTTTAGCAGTTATTTTAATTTGGGAAGAAACTACAAAGAAGGAAGGCAGGCATATAGGAAGGAGAAAGGAAAAAGTTAATTCATCAAGAATATAATTTTCAAACACATCTTAGCATGAGCTGAAATGTAAAGTCACTCCCATTTAGAGACGCTTAAAAAGGGTGCTGAGTGGAAAACAAGATGCTCCGTGCTCTAGGGCGGGGCAGGAAGAAGAATCAGAAAAACAAAGAAATCATCAAGAGTGAGAATGTGTCCCTTGTGTTAGGTAGTGTAGGTAGTAAACTAAGGATGGAGGAGGAGGGAGACATGTCTCACCTGACGACTGTGCAGTCCTGAACCTGGTCCAGTAAGATTGCCTGGCATTTGAAACATCACAAGAAGGGGGAGGAGGAGGAGGAAGGGAGTACAGCAGGAGGGGAGTCCTTGAGACTCTGGGCTGGGAAAGGGAGACCATGTAGCAATTTCACTAAGGCGAGGAGTCTTTGCTAGCTGAGAAAGAAAACCTGTAGCTGTCCATTTTCCCCAAGGTTTAGAAGGGGAGGAAGAGGGGAAACCTAGAAGCTACTAAGGTATATAACCCATGAACCCCGATCATCGGCACACCCAGATTAGTTGAGTGCTAACTTGTAGACTTGGACCAGAGGTACGGAACAAACTTACTACCATCTTTATTTTCTCTATGAGTGGGGCATTCAGACTATCTGGCTGCCTGCATTTAGTGCTGTGCTCATGTGCATTTCATTAATGAACTTGCTGTCTCATTTCTACTACACATGTTGTCTCTGGCTTGAATTCATCTCTTGAGAGCAAGACAAGAACCAAGGAACAAGCTCAGTGTGGGGGAGGGGGCACTGACTGGGGCTTTCCTTGGTAACACTTGCCTTTAAAGGGCCAGCCTCTGGAGAATATGCCTGATGATTTTATTTTATTTTTTGAGTAATTTGATGTATTCTTTTTAAAAAGTAGAGAGAAAAAGAACGACTTTTAATTTGTGCTAGACTGTAGTAGTGTTCAGATTAATCACCACCTCTCTCTGGGGTGCTTGATACTAGCCCATCCCACTGATGGCTGCTTGACCTTATGACCTGCACAGCAGTCTCCTGAAATGTTTAAGACAGGTCTAGAAGCATGTGCCCCAGAGTGGCAATATGATGGAGGACAGCCACAGCTAAGCCAGATGGACATGTAACTGGAGTGAGAAAGTAACCAGTTTGGTGCTGAGGTCCTGGGATTTCTGGGGATTTCAGTTATGACATCACCATGCTGTAACCTAAGCTAAGAGGTGATGGCTTGTTTAGGCTGTATGGAGCAATGAATATAGTTGCTGCTTTTCGGCAAAATTCAGAAAGAACTATTCAGTAGGCATGGTAGCATCAGATTATTGAGAGCCTTTGAAGCTGGTTTAAAACATTTCAAATATCTCCTGAAAGCAATGGGGAATGTAAGGTTTTGTAAACAAGGACACTGTACCTTCTTCCACTGGGAGCCAGTTTGTGGAGTTGATTAGAAATGAAGGTGTGAGGAGTTGAGAGAATCCTCACTGCAACATCACCTATGAAACCTGGAAAGGCTGAGTGAGGGTGGTGGCAACAGAAAAGAAGAAAAGAAGCAAGATCAGATAAAAAGCAAAACCACAAACAGAATATTATCTATTCTCATTTGACTTTATGCTTTGGATGGAAGTTATAGCTTAATAATAATTCTGAAAATTTCCCAAATGGATCTTTCAGATGCAATGTCTACCATCTGGAGTATTGATTTGAGAACATCTGGATAATGATTAAATATCGTAGTTTTCCAGCAAATGTCTAGCATAGTATACAAACAACCTTGGAGTAAAACTACAATCAGTTTCAAAGGAGAATAAAGTAAGTTTCCAGGAATGCTTAGAATTATGAAATTACATAATTATAAATCTCATATTTCTGCTTTAAGCCAGATATGAATTTTATATATGTACATATAATGACATCCAATTATCATGTGCTTTGAGAAGAAATTTTCCCTGAACCATTATTGGTTTTATATTAACTTAGAACTACAGTCGTGTTTTTTTAAATTTTTTCCTTCCTCCCTTCTTTTCTCTCTTCCTCCCTTCCTCCCTCCCTCCCTTCCTTCCTTTCTTCCTTTCCTTCCTTCCATGTAGTTCACAACCCACCACATGCCAGGTACCACACTAGATATTAGGGATACCGCAGTCAACAGAGCAAACCCTCCGTGTTCTTGAAACTCCTACTTTTCTGAAGAAGACAAAAGTACCCATAGAAATAGGTAACATAATGGCATGTAGTAAGTCCAAAGGAAAACAAAGCTAAAGAGTAGGAGGAAAGTGCCAATTTATTTAGGGAATTCCTCTCTGTACGTCATTTGAGCAGAGAGTCGAATGAGGTGAGGAAGTCAGCCAATCAAATCCATGAGGGAAAATTGGTTCAGGCAGAAGTATTAACAGTCCAGAGGGCCTGAGGTCAGAGCGTACGTCACATATTGGAGCAATGAAGGAAGCCGTGGTAGCTAAAGGAGAGTGAGTGAGTGGGAGACTGGATGAGGTGCAAGCCAGAGAGAACCAGGGGTTGAGATCACCAAGCACTTTGTAGGATGCAGCAAGGGCCAGGATTTTCTTCCAAATAGTGTGGAAACTCTTTGTAGGTTCTGAGCAGGAGAATAACATCTAACTAATGTTCTAAAATGCTTGATCTGTGCCACCAGAGCCAAATGCCTGTGTATGAATTCCTAGCCCTATGTCAGATTTCTTAATTACTCTGGGTCTCATTTTCTTCATGTGTACAGAGGAGTTAATTATAGTAACTCTATAGGGATATTGCAAATATTTTACAAAAGGTAATTCAAATAAAGCTCTTACTACAGTTCCTGAAACATATTAAATCTCAATAAATATTCTTTACAGTTTTATGATTAGTATCGTTGCATAAGCATCATTATTATTCAATGAGGCTATTGAAAGCCTCCAGAGGGAAGGAGATAACTATGCCAGAGAATGTAGTAACTTAAAATATGGGGAAGATCCAGTGCTGGTTGGGTTGCTCAGTTGGTTGAAGCATTGTCCAATGACCAGAAGGTTGAGGGTTCCATCCCAGATCAGGGGACGTACCTAGGTTGTGGGTTTCAATCTGTGGTCGGGGTGCAACAGACCAGTGTTTCTCTCTCACATCAATGTCTCTCTCTGCCTCTGTCTCTGCCTCTGTCTGTCTCTCTCTCAAATCAATAAACGCCCTCAGGTGAGGATTTAAAAAAATGTTTAAAGTATGGGTAAGATTGAGAAAGCACTGGATTGTATAATAGGAAGTAATCTTCATCAAAATAATAATTTAAAAAATGAGTGAGGGCAATGACCAAATTAAAAGTTTGCTTTCCCCCCCCCATTAGATACAGAGACATTTTGCATCTGGTTTTACTTTTACTACTTTTACTTATTTTTATAAACTATAATAGTGCCAAAACCAAGTGGAGTAATATATGATCTTTGACATAACTTCCATAACACATTTAGTAGTCTTATCTAATTTACTGCAGAAGTGTTAAAAACAGGAATATGTGTGAAGCAATTAACCACCAATATGTGATTACTTGCCCTCACATGGTCCTGAAGTTAGAGTACTGAATGCTATTTTAGTTAGAGCTATTTCTCTCATTTTATTTGCTAAACTTTTTATCAAAATAAATTTGATAATATACAGTCACTGTCAGTGAATTATGAAAATGGAAGTTTCTTTATAGCCACTGTTGATAAAGACAGCTCTATGTATTGCATTTTTAGCTCAGATTCTAACATTTATATTTAAAACTATAGATCAGCCAAGAGTAATAAATTTAGAGAATGCATACTACCATTGAATAATTTAGTAGGCTGAAAGCCTTTCCTCATTTTCCTATGAAGGCCAATTAGAAAAAATTGGAATTCCTTTTTAGTTATGTTGTACATTATTATGACACTGTCTGGAGCCAAGTTGGGCTGTAAGATTGTCCATATGAATTTTATACAAAATTAAAATGTAAGTAGCTTAAAGTAGGATCGTAATGCTTTTAAATATTTGGGCTTGATGACTGGGATTCAGGGCCAGAGGTGGGCAGGGGTCTGAGGGAAGGTACGAATTAGAGGAGCAGAGTGATATGAAAGCCTTTTAGCTAAAATTAGCTGGTAACAGGCTGACACAGGTTTTCATACCCAGAGTCATCCAGCAGCCCATCATGCAGCCATTTTCCATGACCGCCGGAGATGTCAGAGGGGCAGACTCTCAGCCAGGAAACAGTTTCTGATTCACAGAAGCACCAGCTCCAAACGGAAAACACACGGGGTGATAGACCAGTATCTAATATTCAGCCAGAGCATGTCAGCAGGTTCATCAGTGGAAATGTCTGTCAGTAGAGTGTTATTGCGATTATTTTTTAGTATTTGTATTATTAAGCATACCAAATCAGAGCCATGTTTACTATTTGTTTCCTCTTCTGAGATTTACACACCAGAAAAATAGAAGGTTCAAGTCTAACAATATATATACACATCTATACTCACTCCATGTAATGTGAATAGGCATGCTTTTGCCAGTTTTTCTCTTTCAAGCTAAAAGTAGTTGAATGAATTCACAGTAGTAGTAGGGTTCAAATCTTATTCCTTCCAATATCTGAAAGACGTATTCTGTTGATACCAGCCCAACTTTTTAAAGGGAAAGTATCAAAAGCAATGAATTGAAAGCTACTATTTGCTAGAGTAATAGGAGATACAGAGAAATATACATCTATATTTGATGCATATTTATCAACATATTTGGATAAAGATAAATAACTATTTTTATATATTATTTTGAAAATCAAATATTTTTATTCTCTTTTCGCTTTTTTGAAGTATAACTGACAAACAAAACTAGGATATTTAAAGTGTACATCCTCCCTGGCTAGTGTGACTCAGTGAAGTAAGCACCAGCCTGAAAACTGAAAAGGTTGCTGGTTTGATTCCCAGTCAGGGCACATGACTGGGTTGCAGGCCAGGTCCCAGGTGGGGCATGTGAGAGGCAAACAATCAATGTATCTCTCACACATTGATGTTTCTCTCCCACTCTTTCTCCTTCCCTTCCTCTCTCTCTAAAAGTAAATAAATAAAATCTCTAAAAAAATAAAGTATACATCCTCATGATTTGATATATGTACAGATTGTAAAAGGACTCCTACCATCTAATTAATTGGAAGATATAAATAAAAAATTTACATTAACATAACAAGATTCTATACAAGAGAAATGAGTTTTTTCAGGAATCTTTTTGTAGAAAATCACTGAGTCTTTTGAGATACTTGAGAAGGAAACAGAAGGACTAGGCATTGAAGCCTGGGGTGCAGAGGTAGGAAGGGGTATCTTCCCATCTTCAGAGGAACCTTCTTTCTTTCTGATGAAGCTTATAGGTTGAATTCACCAGAAATCAAAGAGCTGTACATATGTTACTTTAGGGTACCACGGGCACCCTTGTAGTGTTTATTCACCATTAAAATATTCATTACTGAGAGAAGGCTATAGTTGCAAACTAGAAACACAATGCATTTTCTCATTTTTACATAGATACAAAGATCACTCATCTGCCTATCAGGATGTAGTGATGTTGCAGAAACTCACAATGAAGGGAACTGTGAATTATTGTAATGAATAAATCATATCACAGTAAGTTGGACCAGGACCTAGCAGGTTTTGAAAAGTTGGTTTATTAACAAGTCTTCATTGAATCCATTAGATGCTGTGTGAGGCAGAAGAGACTTGGTGAAATGAGTATTGATCATCTGGACATCCTTGAGTAGTCTTTGATAATCCTTTCTGAGCAACAATAAAATATATCTGTTACTTCTGTTGGGTGAACTTTGCTAGTTTTCAGTTTGAGTCTTTGCCACTGAATTGCAGGTCCGTTTGTGAGATAATTTACAGTGATTGATTTAGCAAGATTGATGCCCAACATCAAATATATTAAACCTGTAATTGCCTCTGCATGCAGCAAAGCATATATCTCATAGTCAAGATGAGCTTTATTTGGAAATCAACCTACTATTTCATCATTAATATATGGCTTATCTTAGACCACAGGCTTTCCATACTAAAGCACTAAAACCTTTATTGAAATTTCTATATAAAACTTAAAAGCAAACTTACATACCCACAAAAGATTAAATAGGAACCACAAAATTTACTTGATCCTCCGTATCTTAACTTTATTATATTAGTGTGCTTCTCTGTCTTCTCCCACAACTGAATTCCTGCAAGCAATCAAACTCATCTTTTACATTTTACTGATGTTTTCAGTTGTTGATGCCAAACCAATGAATGTATCATAATTTATCACTGTTTCTCTCATGGCAATGTTGTTCATTGGACTGGCTAAATTCTTTAATTCAAAAGAATGCAAGATCAACTACTATGCTTTCTTCCTGGATTCAATTCTTAAAATATCAAAGAAGAGTAGATAACATTAGTTTTATCAGTATGATTTTACAGGTGGCTTATTGACACTTAGGCTAGGAAATCCATTGCTCGAATGCCATCTCTGAATAGGCCTAGAATTTGAGAAATTTATACTCAAAGTGAAAGTCATCCTTCAAATGTTACAATCAATGGTAGAAAATGGATACAGCATTAGAAATATAATGAGAAAAAATAAACATATCATGATTTCCTTTAAATGTTTTCAAAATGCAAAAAACCCTAATCTCTTGGTTCATGATTTTATAGCTCATTTCTAAATATGTTCCCTTGTTAAAACCCCACACTGGTATCTTGAAGAAATTGAGAATGTGACCATATCAGTTAGTATTTTTAGATATTAGTTTAATTGGTTAGAAAACTAACTCCTGGAATACTGCTTTCTGAGATTTAACAATGATATTCTGTGCTGTGACATCTCTTATGTCCTAAACCTTTCGTAGGAGTATGGAAATGTACAGTCTTGTCCTGACTCTCTCATGGTTGCAAGATTCAGCCAATGTCCAATTAATTGTTAGTGGATATGGAACCAATCTACAAAAATCTAATGTATGCAAAGATAAACTTACCTAAAATATGTGAGAAAGGTTAGACTTTTTAACTCTGTAAAATAATTTGCCTTAGAGTTTTATTATAATATATGGTTTCTCAAATGTGCTTGATGATTTAACATGCCAAAATTTAAAAACTAATAACTGAAGATGAAGAAAGAAAACATAATATCTAACCTTTCATTTTCATAAACACATAAATGCTTTTCAAGTCACGGAGCTTAGTACTAATTAGATGGGTATTCAAAAAGTTATGTCAAAACATCTTTGTCCTACATCATAAGATTGTGTTAGGCAGTAGCATCCTTTCTGAGGTACTAACTTGTCATACTTTGTTTATATATTTTGAATACATGCACCAATCCAATTCACATCTGTAATGTTTGAAATTTAATAGAAAAATTGTAGGAAGCCATTCGACTTGAACAAACTTTACAATCTTTCTTGAATAGTATATCACTATATATCTAAGCTGTGTTTTTTACCTTCTTTTCTCTGAAATTTTTTTCAATGAATTTAGGTTGTTTGGTATCAATACCTGTGATAGGATCATTTCATATTCTTACTTTCACAAATTCAAAATACTTTCCTATTTATTTGGGGTTGCCATTTCTTTTAAAGTAAGATCCATCCAAGATTCAGTGCTTAACCTAGCAGCTCTGACAACACTGATCTCATTAATACATAAACTCCCCTTGACCTTGGTGGGGTGGCTCATTTGAATGAAGCATCGTCCCACTCACCAAAAGGATGTGGGTTTGATACCCGGTCAAGGTCCATATTTAGGTTGCAGGTTCAATGCCTGGTCAGGGTACATATGGGAGGAAACTAATAAATGTTACTCTCTCCCTTCCTCTGTCTCTAAAATCCACGGATATGTCCTTGGGTGAGGATTAAAAGAAAGAAAAATAAATAAATAAATAAATAAATAAATAAATAAACAAACATCATGATTATTGTTATGTATCAGTATTTTTTAATAAAAAATAAAATAAAATCTCACATGGATTCTCCACTTCATGCTTTTCTTTATTCAAAACACTTTTCTTGCTGGGAATGCCCTCAGAAGATCTCTTAGATGTCTATTTCCTCCTCATCACTTCAGACTCAGCTTGCACATCATAAATGCTCAAATTTCTGTGCTGCCCATTGAACTGTTAGTTTCTCTGGTACAAAACCACACAATATTCATCTATGGATTTCCAGGGTTGATACAGTGCCTGACATAGAGTGAACACCAAGTAAGTGTTTTCTCTAAGCTATTGTGGCTTTGAGTAATCAAAACATTCCAGTAGTGGCATAAGAACAAATACATATATCAATGGAACTGAACAGAGAGCCCAGAAATAAACCCAAGTCTCCATGGTCAATTAGTATTCAACAAAGGGGGAAGAAGCATAAAATGGAGTAAAAATAGCTTCTTCAACAAATGGTGTTGGGAGATTTGGATAGCTACATGCAAAAAAAAAAATGAAACTCGACCACCAACTTCCACCATATACAAAAATAAACTCAAGATGGATAAAAGACTTACATATGTCACAACACCATAACAGTCCTACAGAAGAACATAGGGAAGAAAATCTGAGATATTCCAGGCAGCAATATTTTCATTGATATGTCCTCTAGAGCAAGGAACATTGAGGAAAGAATAAACAAATGGGACTTCATTAAAATAAAAAGTTTCCACATGGCAAAAGAAAATATCAGCAAAATGAAAAGGAAACCAAAAGTATGGAAAAATATATTTGCAAATGATCACTTGGACAAGGGTTTGATGTCCAAAATATATAAAGAACTCCTACAACTTCACTGCAGAAAGACAAACAACCCAATTAAAAAATGGACAAAGGACATGAACAGACACTGCTTCAGGGAAGACATACGGAGGACCCAGAGACATATGAAAGGATGCCCAGCATCACTAGCCATAAAAGAGATGCAAATTAAAACCACAATGAAATATGACTTCACTCAGGTCAGAATAGCCATCATAACAAAATCAACAAACAACAAGTGCTGGTGAGGTTATGGAGAAAAGGGAACCCTAGTACACTCTTGGTGGAAATGCGGACTGGTGTAGCCACTGTGGAAAACAGTATGGAACTACTTCAGAAAATGAAAACTGGAACTGCCTTTTGATCCAGCAATTCCACTGCTGGGATTATATCCTAAGAACCCTGAAACACCAATTCAAAAGAACCTATGTACACCAGTATTCAGAGAAGCACAATTTACAATAGCCAAGTGTTGGAAGCAACCTAAGTGCCCATCAGTAAATGAGTGGATCAAAAAACTATGGTACCTTTACACAATGGAATACTACACAGCAGAAAGAAAAAAGGAGCTCCTACCCTTCACCACAGCATGGATGGATCTGGAGAGCATAATGCTAAGTGAAATAAGCCAGGCAGTGAAAGAGAAATGCCATATGATCTCACCTATAAGTGGAACCTAATCAACAAACAAGCAAGCAAAATATAACTAGAGACAAGGTACAGAAAATAAGTAGCATAGACGGTAGGTAGAAAATAGATGGGGGAGGGCAAGAATAGTATGGGAAATATAGAATCCAAAGAACTTGAGACACATGGTCATAAACTACAGGGGGGGAATGGTAGGGGTGGGGGTGTGCAGGGTGGAGGGGAATGAAGGGGGGAATAGGACAACTGTAATGGCATAATCAATAAAATAAAAATTTTAAAAAAACTGTATAAAGGACACATGGCCAAAGTAAAAGGGGGGAAGAATCAAGTGTAGGAGGTAGGGATGGCTGGCGTAGTGGGGAGTGGTGGAAAGAAAATGGGACAACTGTACTTGAACAACAATAAAAAAGAGAAATATGAAAAAATATTATCCTGATATAATTATTGATTATTATATTAACTGAAATGATAGTGAAATAAACTTGCACTTATTTTGATAAATAGTTTAATACATTTTAATTATATATTTAGTTACATTATCAAATTTGACAGCACTTTTATGAAATATATTCTAATAAATAACAGAATTTCATCTAAAAAAAGTTATTGTGGCTTTGAATTAATGTTATGTGTTCTTAAAATATTGAGTCAAAATTCACCTTTTTCCTGTTAGTCAAATAGGTTAACTACTAATTAGAATAGGTTAATTAGAAAGGTAAACAGTTTTTCAGAAAATAAAATTTTCTTAAAAATTTTTTTCCTTCATGTAATTTTTAGGTAGTCCATCTTTTGTCATATATTTACAATCCCATGTAAGTATTTAAAATAGAAGATGAGCTAATTTGATTGGAGCTCTGAGAGTTTCAGTATTACTAGAAACTCAGAGTATAGCCTACCATATATATGCTTACTAGTTAAGACTTACATGTTTGCTTTAACTTTACCTGGAACCAAGAATAATATAGTAATAGAACCCTAATTATGAGCTTCACTATCCTCCACATATTTCACTAACTTATTTGTCTAACCATACTCAATCACTAGACATATTTCTTTAAGAAGAAATTGGTTTCATTAATTTTTAATATTTTATAACTTAAAAATGACCATGAAAAATTTTAAACATATACAAAATAAAGAGAATAGTACAACTAACTCCTATATACATCCATTACTCAGATTAAAAAATTAATAGTTTACTTATTTGTTTTATTTGTGATTGTTCTTTTTTTTTTTGCTAATGTATTTAAAGTAAATTCCAGACTTTATGACATTTCACCCATACATACTTCAGTATGTGTCTATGAGGACATTTTCTTACATAACCACAAAGCTATTATCAGACAACAAAAAAAGTTATATGCTGAGACTTCTGATCAAGATACCAGAGGAGGTAAATGCTGTGCTAACCTCCTCTCACAACCACAAAAATTATAAATAAATTCTAGAACAATCACCCTGGAGGACCATCTAATACTAGCTGAATGGACATTCTATAACTAAAGATTTTCAGAGCTACATGGCTTATGCCATACTGAACATTAGTGGGCAAATGGTGTAATATTTTAAATTTACTGTCCCAAGAAGAGGAAAGCATTTTTAGAAACATAATTATTTCAATATGAGATAAATGAAGTGATATTTATCCATCTTTTTTAAAGAATCAGTGAATAATGTTTCCTAAACAGTTAAAAAAAAGATTAGTAGGAGGAGTAGAGATGCAAAACAAGCTGGTCCTAACCTATCTGTGGCAGTTAATAATTAGGAGGGATCTCTCAGCTGCAGAGGTCCCCCTCTGAGAAGTAAGGGGTCCCAGCCCAACAATGGGCTCCAAAGCCAGGAAACCAGTACTTGGGAAGAGGAGATGCCACAGCATCTGACTATGATAATCACTAGGATTCATCCAGGTGAGATGAAGGGCTGCTGTCAACTCTTAAATGTCAGGCATACAGACTCATTAACTCACATATACCATAAGCTGTAGCAAAGACACAGCAGTCACTAAGACATATGGGGAGAAATTGAATTATGTAGCTTCAGGTTGAGAGCTGGAAGGGCAATTGCCACTGTCCCTGCGTTGAGCCCTCTTCCCAAACAGCCATCACCAAATCTGAATCTGCACTGACCTGGTGAACATCCCATACCTCACCCTGGTGACTATCTGAAACTGTGCCCCACCCAGCTTATTGCACTGCCCAAGTCACTTTCAGTGGCAGGCAGCTGGTCTTGGCCCATGCTGCAGACTTTTCTAAAACTTTCAAAGGTCCACAGTCCTCTACTCCTCTTGTTGAGTAGCTTCATACTTGGTACTGGTGGCAGGTGGCCTTCGTTTGCACCATGGCCCTTCACAAGCACCTCCGGGCCCACCATGGGAAGCAACCTACTGTGAATAACCTATATCTCCTACAAGGTGGCCCCAAGTTGAACATAGGCAGCTGATGACATAGGCCTATACAAGAGCCCCTCCTAAGTGGCCAAAGAACCAACACACCCAGTGGCCAGTTTCAGACCACAACAGAGAACCATGCTGTGAACTTCACAAATGAGACACTGAAAGGGAAGTCTCAACAGACTGAAGAGCTCTGTTAGAATAAATCTTGCACCATAGGGTCAGCCACCACACAGTGTTTGTCTGTTGCGTTTGTTGACCTTTGTCAACCTTTGCTGATGTGCTAACAGCAATCAAAGCTTAGCTACAACAGGACAGAATATAAGCAACGCAATGCACATTCCTGAGGCATTTGGTGATCAGGAGACTGCCACTGGGCCCCACAATATACATTCGATGTAAAACTACCGTGCCAAGACTGGGAGTCATAGCAGATATACCTAATACATACGAACAAACATAGAGAGGCAGCAAAAATGAGAAGACAATGAAACATGCTCCAAATCAAAAAAACAGGAGAAAATTCTAGAAAAAAAAACTAAAAAAAAAAAAAAAAAGAATGATAAAAATCTACCAGATACAGAGTTCAAAACACTAGTTAAGGATACTCAATGAATTTAGGTTAAGAACTCAGTGAGAATTTCAACAAAATGTTAGTAGACATGAAAAATGACATAGAAACCATAAAAAGAAGCAATCAAAAATGAGAATATAATACGTGAAATGAATGATACACTAGAAGAAATCAAAAACAGATTATATGAAGTACAGTAGCAAATCAGCAATTTGGAAGACAAGGTAGCAGAAAACACCCTATCAACAGCAAGAGAACAAAATAATTTTTTTAAAAAAGAATAGTTTAAGGGACCTCTGGGAAAATATCAAGAATACCAACATTCTCATCCCTGAGGTGCAAGAAAGAAAAGAGAGCAAGGAATTGAGAACCTAGTTGAAGAAATAATGACTGAAAATTCCCCTAGCTTGGTGAAGGAAATAGATACACAAATCCAGAAAGTGCAGAGAGTTCTAAACAATGTGAACATAAACAGACCCACATCAAGACACGTGTTAATTAAAATGCCAAAGGTTAAAAACAGAGGGAGCTCCCATAAGATTGTCAGCTGATTTTTCAACAGACACTTTACAGGCCAGGAAAAACTTGCATGAAATATTCAAAGTGATGAAAAGCAAGAACCTACAGCTAAGGTTATACTACCCAGCAAAGCTATCCTGTAGCATCAAAGAGCAGATAAAGAGCTTCCCAGATAAGAAAAGGCTAAAAGAGTTTATCAGTACCAAACCAGTATTACAAGAAATGTTTATGGGACTTCTTTAAGAAGAAAAAAAATCAAGAACATAATTATTAATAATAAAATGGCAATAACTACATATCTATCAAAAATCACTTTAAATGTAAATGGATTGAATGTTCCAATCAAAGGAAATAGGGTAGCTAAATTAATAAGAAAATAAGACCCATAAATATACTGTCTACAAGAGGCCCACCACAGACTGAAACATGCACACAGACTGAAAGTAAAGGGATAAAAAAAAGATTATTTCATGCAAGTGGAAAGAATTTTTTTTAATACTGGGATATAAATATTTACATCAGCCAAAATAGACTTTGAAACAAAGGTTCTAACAGGAAAGAATGAAGGACATTACATAATGATAAAGCGGTCAATCCAACAAGAGTATATAACCCTTATAAACATTTACATACCCACATAGGAGCACCTACATATACAAAACATAAAATGATGAACAAAAATTAACAGTAATACAGCATTTGTAAGGGAATTTAACACTCCATTAACAACAATGGATTTGATTATACAAACAGAAAATAAAAAAGGAAAAGTGGCCTTAAATGATACATTAAACCAGATAACTTTAATAACTGGTATTTTTAGAACATTTCACCCCAAAGCAGCAAGACATACATTCTTTTTAAGAACACATGGAACATTTTATACATATTAGGCTGCAAAACAGGTCTCAGTAAATTTAAAAACACTGAAATCATATCAAGCATCTTCTCTCACCATAATGGTATTAAACAATAAATCAATTACAAAAAGAAAACTGAAAACACACACAAACATATGGAGGCTCAATAACATGCTACTAAACAATGAATAGATTAACAATGAGATCAAGGAAGGAATCAAAAGATATCGTGAGACAAAGAAAAATGAAATACAATAACCCCAAATCTATGAGACACTGCCAAAGCAGCTTTAAGGGGGAAATTCATAGTAACACAGGCCTACCTCAAAAAACAAGAAAATCTCAAATAATCTAACTTTACACCTAAAGGAACTAGGGGAAAAAATGACCAAAGTGATAGAAGAAGAAATAATAAAGATTAGATTGGAAATAAACAAAAAGGGTCCAAAAGAACTATACAATGAAACCTACAGTTGGTTCTTTAAAGAGATTTAAAAAATGATAAACTGTTAACCAGACTCATCAAGAAAATAAGAGAGGGGATCTAAATAAATAAAATCAGAAACAAAAGAGGAGAAGTGATAACTGATACCATAGAAATACAAAATATCATAAGAAAATATTATGAACATTATATGCCAACAAATTGGACAATCTGGAAGAAATGGATAAATTTCTAGAAACATACAACCTTCCAAGACTGAATCAAGAAGAAACAATAAATCTGAACAGACCAAAGCTACTCACAAATTTGAAACAGTAGTAAAAAGCTCCTAACAAATGAAAGGTCTGGTCTGGATGGTGTCATAGTAAATTTTAAAAATCATTCAAAGTAGAATTAATACCTATCCTTCTCAAACTACTTCAAAAATTCAAGAGGAGAGAAGACACCTAAGTGTATTTTATGAAGCCCACATTATCCTAATTCAAAAAGCACTTAAAACAGCTAAAAGAAAATTATAGGCCAATATATCTGATGAACATAGATGCAGAAGTCCTCAGCCAAATATTAGTAAACTGAATCCAGCAATAAATTGAAATAATTATCTACCATGATCAAGTGGAAATTATTCTTGGGATGCAATATTTGCAAATTGAATATGTGATATACCACAGAAACCAAATGAAGGATATAATCACATGCTCACATCAATAGATGCAAAAAAAAGCATTTGACTAAATCCAACACTCATTTATGATAAAAAATAACCTCCCAGTAAAGTGGAAATAAAGAGAACATAATAAGATCCATATATGACAAAGACACAGCTCACTCAGTACTCAATGATGAAAAATTGTTTTCCTCAAGTTAGGAACAAGATGAACAAGGATGTCCATTTCCACCACTTCTATTAGAAATCTTTGCCACAGCAATCAGACAAAAAGAAAAAAAAGATGTGAAAGCCATTCATATTGGAAGGAAAGAAGTAAAACAGTCATTATTTATAGATTATATGATACTATATAGAGAGAACCCTACCCTTAAGATTCCACCCAAAAAATAGCTATTAGCACTGGTAAATGAATTCAGTAAAGTAGCAGGAAACAAAACTAATATTCAGAAACCAGTTTTATTTTTATACACCAATAATGAACTATCGGAAGAGAAATTAAATAATCCCATTTACAATGGAATAAAGAATACCTAAGAATAAATTTGACCAGTAAGGTAAATGACCTGCACTCAGAAAATTATAAGACATTGAGAAAGAAATTGAGGAAGATAGAAATAAATAGAAGCATATATCATGCTCATAAACAGAAGTAACATCATTACAATTCCACACTACCCAAAGCAATCTATAGATTCAATGCAGTCCCTAAAATACCAGTGATGTTTTTCACAGAACTAAAACAAATAATCCTAAAATGTATAAAAACCCCACAAAAGATCCTGAATAGCCACAGCAATCTTCAGAAAGAAGAAACTAGGCATGATGTAGTTTGATATCATGCTATCTGATATCAAAACAAATTACAAGGCTATAGTAATAAAAAATACTGATACTAGCATAAAAACTGAGACACACAGATCAGTGGAACAGAATAGAGAGCCCAGAAATAAACTCATGCCTATATGGTTAATTAATCTCTGACAAAGGAAGCACAAAGATACAATGGTGTACAGTCTTTTTAACGACGGTTTTGGGAAAACTGGACAGACACATACACACACACACACACAAAAAAAAATGAAACCACATCACTGTCTTACATTATGTACAAGAAGAAAACTCAAAATAAATTAATTACCTAATTGTAGGACTTGAAACCATAAAAGTCTAAGGACATGTGGGCAGTAAACTCTTTGATAATGCCATTATTAATATTTTTATGAATATATATCTGGAGCAAAGGAAAGAAAAGAAAAATAAGCAAATGGGATTGCATCAGGCTAAAATGATTTTGCACAGCAAGGCAAACTATCAACAAAATGGAAAGAAAACCTGCTGAATGAAAAATTATTTACCAATAATACATCTGATAAGGGGTTAATATCCCAAATGTATATATGTAAACCTCATAAAACTAAACACCAAAAAAAATCTAGCAATCCAATTAAAAAAAATGGGCAGAGGACCTGATCAGATACTTCTTTAAAGAGGACATGCAGATCTCCAATAGACATATGAAAAGATGCTCAACATCAGTAACCATTAGAGAAACAAATTAACACTTGTCAGAATAGCTATAATCAACAGATCAATAAACAAGTATTGATGAGAATGTGGAGAAAAGAGAACCTTTGTTCACTGTTGGTGGAATTATAAATTGATGCAACCACCATGGAAAACAATATGGAGGTTCCTCAAAAAATTAAAACTAGAAATATCATTATGACCCAGAAATTTCACTTCTGGGTATTTATCTGAAGAAATTCAAAAGACTAATTTGAAAAGGTATATGCATCCTAATGTTCACTGCAGCATTACTTACAATAGCCAAGATATCGAAGTAAGTTAAGTGTCCATCAACAGATGCTTGGGTTAAAAAAACTGATACACATATATGACGGAATATTTCTGAGCCACAAAAAAGAATGAAATCTTGCTATGTAAGACAACATGAATGGAGCAGAGAGTATTATGCTAAATGAAATAAGTAAGTCAGAGAAAGACTAATACTATATGGTTTCAATCAAATATGGATACTAAGAACAAAATGAACAAAACAAAACAGACTCATAGATGCACAGAACAGACTGATGGTTGTCAGATAAGAGTAGAGAGAGAGTGATGGATGAAAAGGGTGTATGTATTAAAAAATACAAGAAGGCAGTTACAAAATAGTCACAGGGATGTAACATTCAGTGTAGGAAATACATTCAACAATATCTGAATAACTATTTATGGTTTCAAGTGGGTACTTGACTTATGGTATATGGGGGACCACTTCATAGTTATATAAATGTCTAATCACTATGCTGTGCAACTGAAACTAATATAACATTGAATGTCAATTGTGATTGAAATATTTTTTTAATTTAAAGAAATGTAATTTTTTGTATCAATATGAAATCTATGCTCATATGTCTGTAATTTTTAAAAACAATAGCACTTATAGATAGTTTATTGTCATGAGGATGAAAACAGTATTTATTTTTTGGGTGTCATGTGTCTTAAAACTTTTTAACCAAGTTGACGTCTCTCTCCATCATTTTTCATATTCTTGACTTTTCAGAGAAGCCAAATCAGTTCCATTATTGTGTGTCTGCCATTTAGATTTGTCTGTTAACTTCCTATTGTTGTAGTTTAATTTGCTTCTCTATTCTTTATACACCTTGAAAACAGAGGTTAATGATACAGTCTTAATTAAATTTGAGTTTAGTTTTTGTTTCCTTTTTTGGGGGGTTTGGTCAAGAATGTTTCAAAAATGATACTATGCACTTCATGTTGTCTCACAGAAAGAGAACAGTAATACTTGTCCCACTTGCAGTGATGCTAAGATTGATGAGAGGAATCAGGTAATTGTAGACTGATCCCCCCAATATGAAGTTCACCACCAATATTTCATCAAATATTTTCATCTATTGACAATGATTACCAAAATCAATTGTTTCATGAAAGATTAAAAAGTGGTGTTTTCTAGTGTTATTATTTTTTCTAGTGTATATATTTCTTTCATCCGCTTGGGCTATTAGGTTACTAGGAAATACAATTCTTAAAAACAGATACATATTTAAGTCTTTCCTTTGGTCAATTTTCTGGTTCAGAGGTTGATACTCTAGTCATTTCCAGTTGTGTCCTCAATAGTTTTGTTTTCTATTTTTGCTCTTCCCTATCCCCTTATGTAACATATTGAACACATGAATTTTAACATATTTAATCTGGTAAAATTGATTACATTACTTATTCTTTTTCATGTGCAAATTGTCCCAAATTTGGCTGAGAGATTCCCTGTGTGTTTGTTTTGTAACCCTATGACAAAATCCATTTACCTTTGATAGTTTCCTTGCTTTCTATTATGACTAGATATTTCAATGTCATCTTGTATATTTTCTACCTCAGCTATGGAACCATTCACGACTGCAAGGAGCTCTTGTTTTTAAAGGCCACAATCTGGGGATTAGATGTGCTCATTATTGTTGTTTTGTCACTATTTTAAGGAACTACTAATAAATATAGATGAGAAAAAGATCAAGAGTTCATATTTATAATTCCAATTCCAATTTAATATTGCAGAACTTTCATTTAACATTCAGGTTTTACAAATATCTTTTTTCTCTTAAGCTGAATTTTTTTAACAAAATTATTTGTTTGTATTAATTTGTAACATATATACTTTAAAAATTATAATGTCAATATAGTACTCTTAATTAGACTACTAACTCAAGTACCAGATTTCTTTGTATTGTACTTGTCCTCACAGTATTTTCTACTACATCCATACAGTCAAAATACTGTATTCTAAAGTTGCTCAAAAGAATTCTTATCTGTGTGGCTTCTTAAGAATTTCTTTTTGTTTGTTTTTGTGTGGTTTATTAAGAATAATTTCTTTTTTGTTTTTAATTCTTAGATATTGTTTCCTATTTTAAATGTTTTAATACATTTATGAAAGCAAGACTATATTAACAACTTCTTTTTAAATCTTGCCTCTTTACTTGTCTACCCTGTTTCCTCATACTCTCCATAAGTAATGATTTTTATTAATTTTTGACTTATGCTTTTAGTGTTTCTATAAAATTAAGAAATGTATATGTATACATAACTTCTTTCTTTCACCAAAGGTAGCATATTTCATTTGCTATCCTATGCCTTGCTTTTTTTCTATGAGAATATGTAACAGAGATCACTCCATATCTATGCATGGAAATTTCTATTCCTATATACCTCTGCATAGTGTTTCAATGAGTTGATTAAAATAGTTGTTTATTTCATGCCCATTTGAGTTGTTACCAATCTTTCACTATTATAAATAATGCCAAAATAATACCTGAACATAAGTCTTTTTATGTATTTCCCAGTGTAACTTGCTATAAATTCCTAGACATGGGTTTGCTAGGTCAAAAGGCAAAGGCATAAATTTCTCTTCTAAATATTGACAAAATTCTCTCAGTGAGGTTTTGTACTTGTCTTTGATATTCCCAAGAACTGTTTTGTCAGTGAAATATACACTGCATGATAAACAATGTATTGAATGACATAAGGGGAATTAAGCTTGCTTTGGGGGAATTTTTGAGACTTTCATGGTAGTAGTGTCAAAATTATACTGTTTTCACATGTTCTGGGTTTTCTGGTAACTGGCTTGCTGTTTGAATCGGCAGATTTTAATTCTTAAGCAATTTTCCAGAGTCTTGGTTTGAATGATATTTGGTTGTTTAAAAAGTCGATGCTCAAGAGTTAGTCTTGTTTATTTAGAGGTCAATTCAAGTCTCCATTTCCCAGCTTCCATTCAGATGACTGGCTCAGCAAAAGCTGTTCCTATTACTTCAAAAGGTTTTATTATAGGTTGTGTGTGATGGATGGTTTTGCCTTCCCTGTTGTTTATAAGGCATTAAACAAAGGTTGATATTGAATTCCAATTCCTTAAAATAAAACTCAATTTATTTTTTCATCACTCTGCTAAGAAGCAAAGATTTTATGAGTGACCCTAAAGGGAAAATATTAATTTCCCTCCTAGCATCCTTTTAATTCTAACTTTCAATTTACTCAGCATCTCGAACTGGAAAAAACATTACATTCTAAGCCTAACACATTGTGAATAGGAGATGGATCCTTTTGGGGGTCATTTCTTGATAAGCTTTGAAAGGTAAAATACTTTTATAGAGAACAAGAGGAAGACACCCAAGTCAATTGAACCTGATCTTGTTCTGCCTCAGAGCCCTTTATTTTTGTTTTGTTTTCTAATCTTTTTCTGTTGTACCTGTTAGAAAGAAGAGAAGGTGGGAAACAATTAAGGATTTTTTTTCTCTATATAAAACCCTTATCTTGCAGCAAGCAAGTTTTTTGAGGACAGAAAAGAAAATCACCATCTATTTTCAGAGATAACAAGACAAAAGTCTTCAGTCTGTTTTCTTCTCACAGCTTCATTAGCGATGGGCAGGAACCCTGAACAGAGGGGAACAGTCAGGGAGAGGCTGGTAAACAAAAGCGCACTACCTAGTACAAGGTGAGTTTTGACTGCATCTTTATTCAAAGACAAGATAAACAAGTTTACCACGTGGTCGAAAAATATCTTTGTCACGAATTTGATATTAAGGATTAATTCTAGGGAGAAGAAATAGACCATTAAAACACAAATAATAATATCTTTACTAATTAAACAAATACAGTGTTCAAGGTGGGTAAAGCTCATTTATTTCTTACCCACATGTGTTTTTGTTTGGTATAATATTTCTTTAAAGCAAATTTAGCATGTGTCCTTTTGAAGAACTGAAAGACTCTATCCCTCTGTTGAGCAACAGGGGAGAATATGTTTCATTAATTGAAGTATAAATATTGAGAATATCTACCCATGGAAAAAGCTAACCATCAATGATTAATATAAAACAAAATTATTTAGCAATACACAACATCATGTGTGAAAAGGCAATTTTATAGCATGAAAACGATTTAACGATTAGGAAGGAACCACCTTTTAAAAAGATTTATTTGTAATTTATAGTAGTGTATCCTTTTTGAGCCTACTTTGTTTATTTTACAATGTGCATGTAATCTGTCTAATACGTTTCTTATACATAATAATGTTTTATAATTTGTATTAATGAATGTATTTTATTTTGATGTTTAAATTGATGAAACTATTAAATGTGTCTTTAAAAACACTAAAAGCTACAAGAAGTCTGTCAAAACTCATTTTCCTTTTTCATCTTTGAATAGTTGCACATGTATTAAAACTGACTTCCTCAGAAGCAACTTTCTAAGGCTTTGGATACTCCCTGCTCCCCCTTCCTCCAACTATATTTCAGTTGACCTTGGCGCTAGCACATCTGACAGGCAAGAAAACCATCAGTTGTTAGCATGTTAGGTTAAATCCTCTGGACACAAAGAGATCTGACACCGAACTACACTACTGAATACCCTTCATTTCTTCCTGGTACCCCTACTGGTAAAAAGTTTATCTTGGGGCTGAGGTTTGACACAGGTCTAAGCCATAAATATATTCTATGCTTTATTCAACTACAGAAAATTCATTTTTGAACTCAGTTTCCATCTTCAAGACAGCCATCTCTAAACAGAGTTTTACAAACAAAAGCATCATGATACATCCCCAATACAGAAGGGTTGTCAGGTGCCTAGATCACCTTGATCCTGTTTAACTCATACATCCAAATTTATAGTATAAGGAAGCCAAATCTAAGGTGAGGTAATGTTTGTAAGAATCATTTTGTGAACTAGAAACCTGTATGTGAAACTCAGTTAATATATAACTAAGAGTATTTTTTGTTATTATTTACTTTAAACCTTAACTCTAACTCTTTTGTTCTGGTACAAGTTGTTACCTTTTTAGGTTTGCTTCTAAACTCTGATCAGTGCAGCCAGAGGGAGACTTTCGCCCTAGGGCTCATGTGTCCCCACTACTGAGTGCTCTTTCTGAGGCCCTGAATATTAGTAGGTTTTTTCACCCTGGCTATGAATATGAACTATTCCCAGCTCTGTGAAAACTTTAGGACTTGTCCCACCGCTCCTTTATAGTAGTCCTTTCCTCAGCTTTGGGTAATTCCTCACATGTATGTTGTGATCAGTACATCGCTACACACTCAAGGGGAACCCCCTCTTTATCTCCAGAGCTCTTTTGCTATGTGGCTCTCTCTTCTCCACTTTCCTGCCCTGTGAATTCTAGCTGCTCTTTTCTCCCTGAATATTCAGCTCTTTTTCTCAACCCAGGAGGACCACCAGGCCCTGTCTGATTTCTCCCTTTCTGCTTCACCTCTTGAATACTCCACAAACAACAGGAACCGGGATATTGTAGGGCTCGCTTCAATTTTTTTTCTCTTCTTTCAAGGATTATTTTCTTGTACAGCCTGTTTTCCATATCTATAAAGTAGCGCTGTATACATTATCTGTTTTAAAATTTTGTTTAAGATGGTAGGGTAATTCTAGTTCCTGTGACTCAGTTGTGACCAAAAAGTAAAAGTTGCCAGTTTCCTATTAATGTTGTAATATACCTACGAAAATTTTCCTGGACAGTCCAATGTATCGGTATTTGTTGTATGATATTTGCCTTTGGTATAATAGAAATCTTCCCCCTCTATTCAGTGACATAAATATTGTCCTCCATTTCTATCATAATGGGGACTACCATAATTCCACTTTTTAATATTTTATTTATTTATTTTTAGAGAGGGAGGAAGAGTGGGGGAGAAACATCAGTGTGTGGTTGCCTCTCATGTGGCCCCCACTGGGGACCTGGTCTGCAACCCAGGCATGTGCCCTGAATGGGAATCAAACCAGCGACCCTTTAATTCGCAGCCCAAGCTCAATCCACTGAGCTACACCAGCCAGGGCTCCAGTTTTATTTTTTTTTGTTTTTGTTTTTTACTTTAAAATGAGTATATTTTATTATTTTATTTTTTAAATTTACTTAATTATTGCTCAAGTACAGTTTTCTGCCTTTTACTTCCACCCCAGCCCACCCCACCAGTGCTCCCCACCTCCCTCCCATCCCCCACCTTAGTTTTTGTCCACGTGTCCTTTATACTTGTTCCTGTGAATCCTTCCCCTTTTCCCTTGAAATTCTCTCCCCTCTCCCCTCTGGTCCCTGTCTTAATATAGTCTTTAAACTACTCAAAACTTTGTTGTAAAGTATGAGGTGGGATGAGATTTTTATGTATTTTTTGTGATTACCTAGTTATTCTCAAACCTTTTTTGAATAATTCATTATTTTCTAACTGCTAAAAAAAGCCACTTTTATCATTTAACTTTTTTACTACAACTAACATTTAGGTCTCTTTCAAGATCTATAACTTTATTCATGAATGAGTTTGTGTATTCTGACATCATTTATGTGCAGTATTTATTATTATAGAATTATAGTATATTTTAAGAGTTGTAGTCTGTTTCCTGCTATTTTTCTGGTAAAATTTCTCATATGACTTTTACATTTTTTCCACTCCATGAATTTTAGATGGCTTAGCCATTTTCTTTTATTGATGAATCCTTATTTGATATTTGGCATCAGAGAGAAACTAGCTTTGCAAAAATAAGTGCTGGAGTTTTCAGTCTTTCTCTATTCACTTAACTATTAAATTGCCTGAAATATAGAGTTCTTTTGTAGGTTTAACTAAATTTTCTTAAAGGACAAGAACATAGGCTTTTCTGTTGTTGTTTTTTGTCTATTTATTTTATAAAAATGTTTGCAATATTGTCCAAGGTTGTTGTCGTTGTCTTCATATCCCTTCTTGACTTAATTTTAACAATTTGTATTTCTGTAAAGATTAACTTATTTTATCCATATTTTAAATGTTCAAGTACAGAATTGTAAAAATGTTTCTTACATAATTAAAAGACTTTTATATATAGGTTGTTATATCCCCTCTCTTTATTTTTAATTTTTTAAATATTTTCTCTTGTTTCTTTATGAGACTATTGATTTTTGCAACGTATTTTGAGTTGAATTTTAAGTCAACCATATTCTTTTTGTTTGTTTTTTAGGGTATTTATTACTCCATTATTTATACTGGAATATGGTATTTTATCCTTTTACTCATTATTGAATTTGAGAGTTTTTTTCCTCTTCTTTTCTCCTTTTTGCAAACTATTTTTTCTGTTCCCTTTTTCTTTGTTTTTCTTGCTTTTAAATATATTTTTCATGCCATGAGTAACCAAATGATACAGACCTGACCTCCCATCGAAGCAACTATAAGACTGGACAAAGTCAACGAAACATCTTTTTTTCAGACACTGGACAGAAGGACTAAGTGCTGAGAGAAAAAGAAAGCAAGTGAGGCGAGCCCAGTGATAACCCCAGCTTACTGCATGAGAGACTTTGCCAAGCACAGCTCAGAACTGGAGAAGGCAGAAGGCAAGCAAAACACAATAGACCAGCTGAGCTGAAGAGAAAGAGGTCAAAGCCTGAGTAAACTGAGGCAGCTGAAATCAGAAGGGCAGAGTAAGCGAGCTAAACAGAAAAAGAACTCCACAGTAATCCTCTCGAGTTCATTCATTAAGTTGATTATTTTCCTCAGAGACTAGCTCTTGGATTTATCAATGCTATTAATTTATGTTTTCTTCTTATTTTTTATTTCATCTTCATCAATTACTTTTCTTAAATTTGCTATATGAGTATTATTCTAAACATCTTGGCAACAGTTGTGGGGCAATTTTGCCCACAAAGTACCCCCATCCTCCATGGATGAAAGTGAAACTACCAAGGCATGATTTGCTTAGGGAGGAAAGGTGGCCAATCCCTCAAAGGAGAAGAGCCAAGAGCCCCTTCCTCAAGGGGCTTTTATTGGGTTCACTTGCACAGGAATACAGGTAAGGATCAAACAATAGACAGCATTTAAAGAACTATGAGGGCTTGTTCTCAGTCAGGGTCAGATAGCTAAAGAGCCATAAAACTTTGAGGAACAAACTTCTTGCTTGGATCTTTACCATTTAAATGACAGCATTCTAAACAAAGCAGGTTTCACAGGATTTTTACATATTCTTTCTTAGGCCTGATCACCGGGGGACCAGCCCTTTCCAGCACAGGGCTGCACCGCCTTCCCCATCATAGGTTTTTAGACTTAAGTGGATTAGAGCCAGGAAACACTTCTCCTAGAAGGAAATGGGGACTCGGGCTATGTCAGAATAGCCCAGGGAGCGAGGGTCCATTGCTCTCTCTTTGCTGCAGCCCCCCTAGTCCTTCCATGATGGCCTTCCAAGTGATCATGTCTGGCTTAGGTTGCCCATCTTCTGAGGGCATCTAAGCCCTCAGAAGGGTATCTGTCATAGACTAACCAACCAAGCATTGGGGGCAGGGGACAAGCTTCGTCTACTTAGTGGCTCACATCCCGGAGGTTGCTCAATCAGCCTTAGCCATGGGGAGCAGTTACAACTCCTGAAACCAGGCAGAGTGGTTCCCAACAAACAATATTACTTCATTTATTTCTCTTCATTTACTTTCTGAGCTAATAATCAAATTGTCAAATTAGATGCCCACAGATCAAAGTTCTTGCTCAAGATGAAGCTTTATGAACAATAATTCAAAGCTACGAGGACTCCAAAGTAGATAAAATTCTGGGACTTAAGGGTAATTTCCCAGACACTTCCTTCTCACATGAAACCTACACTTTCTAGTCCATGATAATAGATGAGGTCTCTAAATGGAGTTCACAAGTTATTTCATGTAACGGGAGAATTTAAATTGAGTAAAATCTCGATTTTATACCCAGAGAGTTGGGTAGCTTATATGTATTTTTCCAGTGAGGCATGTCTCATGCTTCTATAGATTTTGTCTTTATTTACTTTCAGTAAGCCTTTTAGCTAGTGATATTCTCTTTAGAGAATTCTATAGATAAGATTCTTCCTCCCTGCAAATATTTTTAGTTTCTTTACCCAGAGGTCTTGTTGACAAGGGGAGCAACCAGATCTTGCCTTTTAACCCCCCCCGTTGGCTGGGTTCCTCCACTAACAGGAGTATATGGATCATAAGCTTAGGTGCTTTAATTCTTTCCTCTCTATTCTCTGTCTCATTTAGTAATAAAATAATTAGCAGGATTAATTTCTCCTTGAGGAAAGTGTTAGCCATGTATTTTATATATGCTCAAAATAATTAAAATTATATTAATATAATGATCGAAATTTACAACTATTCAATTTTATAAATATGGAACAATAGTTTATATTTTTGCTTTGATTCAATACTTGTTCAAGCGTATTTTTAATCTTATCAATATCATTTTATTATAACCTTATTAGAAAATACTCATGATGCCATTTTATTGAGGAGTCTTTGGACTTTGTAAGTGAGCTATTTTTATAAATAATTTGTGGGTATTTTTTAAAGAGGTACTCCCTGTAAGATACACAATTTAATATATGGCTGTAATACTAACTTTATTAAAATCATGTTGAGATTCCCTACTTCTTCCTCATAAGTTCTTGACTCTGGCTGGATGCTGCGATCGCCTGGGAGGTCTTCACAAATGAATAATGCCTGGCACCTACCCCACACCAACTGGAACCAAACACGTGGAGGTGGCACCAGGCAGCTGCACGTGCCCAGCTCCTCTGTGATGATGATACACTGAGGTTTTACACACACTGCTCCACATGCTCTTTTGTCTATATTTTATTTCATTTGCTAGAAACTGAGAAAAGCTATTAAAATGTCCCACTACTTTTATGTTAGAGTCCATTTTCTTTCTTATAGGTCATATATTTTTCTGTTTGAGTATTTCAGCACAGTTATGTGAATTAACAGTTATATCTTTATCATTGAGAAATGATTCCTGCAGATTTCTAACTGATTCTATATTTTATTTTTAATCACATATTTTACTTTGAGCAAGAAATATTTCAAATCCTCCTGTCTTTTAATTGCATGTGCATGCTTTATATTTTCTTTTTCTCTTAAAATTACTGAATTATGTTTCTTTATGCACATTTCTTGTAAATAATATTTAAGTGAATTTTTAAGTCTCCTCATTTGTTTTCATCTTATAACTGAGATTTTCAATTTATAGTGATTACTGTATCATAATATACATAATATACATATGCTGTTTTTACTGCATCAACTAATTTTGTTTTATTATATGTTTTATTCTTGCGTTGTCTCGTCATTTCAGTAGTTTTCTATTTCTTGATAGAAATAGAAATAGGGATATTTGTATTCTATTTTTTTCACACTAATGATTTAGAGAAGAGAAATTTTAATAATAATGAGGGTAATAATTAAGTTTTAAAATGTATGCATCATTTGTGGTACTGGCAGACTATGAAATTTAGACCAAACTGCCTATAGCTAACACCTAGAAACACTGTATCAAACTTTAATAAAATAAAATGAGGAAATAGGAAGATGACCAAGAGAGTGGAGATCTGCAGCACTGAGACCCTTCTCCTCTGGGGACACCTCCGGATCCCAGCAGTTGTGGCGGAGAAACTGAGAAGACAATTTCAATAGAACAGAGGCTCCAGGGGCAGAAACTAGAGCACAGTTCTCACCAGGAAGGGTTGGTGCCCACAGACTGTCCATCAGGCGTTAATGGACCGGCTTTGTCAGGAACAAAGAACAAGCTTTATTGGAATATTATTATTAGCTTCTGGAATTTTAGTTCTATCTACATTTTAAATTCTACACAACAGGCTTATTATTATTATTGTATATACTTAGTGTTCTTTTAAAATTATCCAAATTTAGTATCACTGCTTTGCATTCATTCTGCCTCCAACTTCCTATCAAGGATCATTTTTCTTCTGCCTGAAGTATATTTTCTTTGTTACAAATTAACAGGTGGTTAATTCTCAGAATTTTAGAGTGTCTGAAAATGCCTTTCATCATCATTTTCGTGGGTGCACTTGCTGGGTCTTCGCTTCTGGGTTGGCAGCTGTTTTCTGTCAGCTACTTTGAAGGTACGTTCTTATCCTCTGCCTTTCAGTTTCTTTCAAGGCATAAGCTATCAGGCTTATTATTTCTTCTTCTTTACATGTTATGTCTCTTTTCTTGGCCTCCTTCAAATTTTCCCATGTTTTTTGGCTTCTGTCAGTATAACTATGCTCAGCCTGTATTCTTTTCTTTATGTTTATCTTGCTCGGGGTTCAAAATATTTCTTGACTCCATGACTTGATGTCTTGCTCAAATTAAACAGCTGTTATTTATTAAAATATCAGTCTTCCCATTCTTTCCCTTTCCTTTTTCTGGAATTCTAGTTACATATATGTTAGGCCTTTTCATCATGACCGGGATGTTTTGTGTTTAATTTGTGTGTATGTGTTCCCATACTCTATTATGGCTATTTCTAAACAGGTGTTTAATACTTTGTGTAAACGTTGTAGAGATAAGTTGTGGCTTAGTATGATGTTATTGTTTTGCAAAGAGAAATTCTATTTGCTTCTGGCAGAAAGCTGGAAGTTCTAGAAATCAGGAACTGAAATGAATCAACATCTGAACCAGGGGATAGAGTTTCAACCCCTTACTTTTATTTATTTATACTTTTTTATTGTTGTTCAAGTACAGTTCTCTCCATTTTCCCACCACCAGCCCCTTGCTTTTGATATCAACACTGTACTACCTTCCCTAACGGGTTTGCTTCAGAATGTGCTTTACATTGAAGGGGTCCTCACTATTCATTGATGGGTTTTTTTTCTGAATTCTTGACTATCTGAAAGTATCTTCCTATTCTCTTCATACAAAAACAACTTGCTTCCATCTCAAATTCTTGGCTCACTACTTTTTGTCTATCCCATCTTATATGAGTGCTCATATACTAATCAAGTGTTAGGAAAGGGAAGTTCTAGGACATCCCAAAGCTTCTGCCTCTATGTTTCTGGTAATCTCTTTCTCTCTCTCGTCAATTTCATTACTTAATTCTGATGCCTCTAAGGCTAGCTTTTGATAAAATTTGTTTCTCATAAAGAGTAAGCCATTTTTTTTTCTTTTGACTCAGAATTCTATCAGGAATTAACATTTTTTCTTCTTTCTTTGAATATAGCTCCTATCCCAGTGATATCATTTTTTTCTATTTATTTAGGCACACCAATTACTCACAGGTGGTATTTCTATTTCCTAGCTTCCAAATTGACCATCACTCTTTCACCGCTTTCAATAATTTAAGCTTTAATTGGCATCCTGGGAGATTTTCCCAGGTCATACTGTGAGATATATTTCTTGGAGTGGTAATTCTGCCATCTAATACTACTACTGTAAATATTAATATTATACTGTTTGATTAATGTATTCCATCACATTAATAAATGTATTGTGCTACAGATTGGTTTAGAAAAAAATGTAAGTTACCTGCCTGAGCCCTACTCTCTTCAGCCTTAACCCTGTTCTCCCTAGGAATACACATCCTGATAGTTCTTGCTTCCTTTTTGTATTGAAGTGATACACAAAAATCTTTACTTCATAGGCAGTGACTCCTGATTTCATTTTTTGCAGAATGAGAATATTAAAATACTTGCTTTCTCTTTGCCAGCATCCCCCCCAATTCATCTTTTAAGTTCTATCAGTATTTTTACAGAGTCAGTGCTGATAATATTTATATATTTTTTTCCATAAATGTAATTAAACTTCTGTGTTTTAGCCACACATTGGTGTTAAAGTTAAAAATCATTAAGTAACATCAAATTAGTGTCAGTTTTGGAGATTCCCTGCAAAAGCAACAAAAGTTGTAGAATTACATTTCCTCTCTCAGAGAACTCTTAATTATTCTAAGTGCCCTTCCCAATTTCTTCTACATAGTGCCTTTAGTAGGTCTTTAAATTAGTCCAGTACTTCAAGCCTTCTATGGAAACTGTCCGTGAAACATACCTTTTTGCTTCCACTCTCCTGCAGCGGTGTCAAACACATTTTCATCGGGGGCCACACCAGCCTCATGGTTACCTTCAAAGGGCCAAATGTAATTTCAACTCCTTAACAGTTAAGGAGTGGTTACATTTATGTGGCCCCCAGTGAAAATGAGTTTGACACCCCCGCTAAGACCTTTATAAGCCTGGCCCAGTCTGCACCATTGCTATGTAGGACCCAGCTGTCAGGCATTTGGAAAGGTCTCCACTTTGTGCTCTTAATGTGAATGCACTATTTCTTGGTTCTGAAATCTTTCTTGGTTTATTTCATTTATTTATTTTTTACTGGTGAAACCTTCAAGAAATTCCCTGATATAGATAGAGTGTATGGAAAGTAAATTTCCTGAGTAATTTTATGTCAAAAATGCCTTTATCTTTCCTTCATACTTGATTTAGAGTTTAGTTGTATATCCAGTTGCAATATAAACACATAGAGATAAGAATTACTTCAAGTGACTTTAGAACACAGTATTTTTACTATATATTCTTATAAAGTAAATTCTATCCCATTTTTTTATGTTATTAGTAGTATTCACATACTAAATTTCATTGTGTGGTCCAATTATTAGTACTTATATTGTAATTTTGAAATCTATTTTATGTAGAGAATAGAAAAATGCAAGTTACAAATTATATTACTGCTTTGGGGAGCCAAAAGTTTTGGTATAAAGATAGATATGAGGATAAAAATGTTTTAAAATTAAGTAAAAATGCTGTAGTGTTACATGCAAATTGTAAATATCAATCTGGACTCTGGATTATTTTGTGTTGTTTTTAAACATACATGATTTCTAGCTTTGTCCAGTGAAAACTCCTAGAATCAGTGACCACCCATTAGCAATGAGTGACCTGGCATGCAGGGGTTTCTTGGAGGAATAGCTGATTCTAGGTCAAAGCTGGTCATACACAAGATTTGGCTGAATTATCTTATGGAAGAAAGCAAAGGAGTTTCCAAGAATCACAGGCTAGTGCAACACACAAACACACAGCAATGACAAAACAGGATGCAACCTCAAAGGCCCCCTTTGCTCAAAGGAAGAACAACCAATAATCTGATAAGTATGGCTGATTCCACGGCATTGGCGCATTGACTATATAAAAATCTGTGATGTAAAAATTACACTTAAAAAAGAGAAAGGAAAAAGCTGCGTCACTGGACATGACTGAAAGTAACTAAGGCAACAACTCTGAAAACTGCTTATTAAAAAGAACATTATCCTGCCTAATCCCTGTTCAATATATTTTAATATAATCAAATATCTGTAGCTAGCAAGGGAAAATTGTCCTTTGCTAAAAAATTCCACCTAGAAATGTGGAAGGAAGAACAGAAGAGGAAATCTTCGTTCCGCAGGTTCTACTGAAATAAAGAATAGATCCAGGAAAGGATCATAATTCAACGAGAATAGTGGATGAAAGATGATGAGATATTTCATAATGATGGGATTAGATTTCCAGGATTTGTATCCACCATAGTCCTGGCCTCACTACAGAAGGAATAAGCAATCACCATAGTGCTGAAACACAATGCAACGGGACAGAAAGCATTACCCAAAAGTGCTTTAGCAAAACAAAGAAACAAAATAAAAATCTTATCAGGATTTACAACTAACTTTCATTTATAGGAGACACATGTAATTAGTTAAATGGCACTGAAAAAAATCAAATAAGCAAATCCAGAATGTGGAATATTCTTTGGAAGCATTAATCTAGTTTTTTCAAGAATTCAATAGCATGATGACAAAAAGAGAAAAGTGTGTAGACTTACAGAGAAGACAGAAGACTCAAGAGACACAAATGCAGTAAGTGGGGACTGCATGAATCTTAATTCATACAGACCAACTACTATCAGATAATTTTGAGATAATCATGGAAGGTTGATTATAGACTGCATATTAAGTGACACTTAAAAATCATTTACTTTAGGTTCCAAGAGGACTACAGAGTAGCTGGAAGCTCTTTCCACATGCTCCCAGCCCCAGACCAGTTACAGCTGAACCACAGAGCTACCAACTCAAAAATCCAGCTGAGTGTGAATGAGAGTGCATGTGAGTGAGTATGTGTGCAGACGAGTGGGTGGGTGTGTGTTGCGAGTATGCGAGTGCCTGTCTACCTGCAAGAGCACTCAGTGGCAGGAGGCCCAGGGTCTCCTGTCAGAGCCACGGCCACCAGCACTGCAACCACTGCCCAGCCTGGTGCTTCTGGCTGCACAGATGTGGAGCAGGACCCCTTTTGTGGAATTTGCAATATCCTCCTTAGAAAGAAGCTGCCAGAGCAGCTGCACCTCACACCCAAACTTGCCTCTGTGGCTTCCCTGCCTTGCCAGGCTGGGCCATGCAACCCACCACCAGGGTCCTAGGGACTGTGGTACTTGCTTTGGAAAGGGTTGTAGCCTCCCCAGTTCCAGGTGCCGCTGGAACCATGAACAGGACAGATTCTGACCGAGGAGACTTCAGAACAGCTGAGAAACCAGGAGCACAAGGGCAAAGAGAGGCCACCAGGGCAGCAGGGGCAGGAGAGACCACGGAAGGACCGCAGTGGGAGCACAGCAGCAGGCATTGGAGGTGGAGCCTCAAGGGAGAGAGCAGCATAAGTGCCCGGCCACTGTCCCATGTTTTAGTTTTGCTGCTGGACCCTTGCCTTTCCTCGCCCACCCCATCAGGATGATATGAGACTTAAAAGATATATTCTATTGAACTGGGAGACAGGGGAGAGGCATCGGTGTGAGAGAGCAGTTGGTAGGTGGCCTCCTGTACGTGTTCCGACTGAGGATGCAACACACACCTAGAAGTCCTCTCCAGGCAGAGGTAGGCTGGGAGGGGCTGAGCCCCCAGTCAGCCAGATGGGGAAAGTTCCTGCCAAGGAATGAGCCAATAAAAACCAGGTCCCAGATACAACTGGAGAGTCCACATAACCCATACAAAGGACATTCTGAGAGCACCTTGATCGGGAGATAAACACATCACCTTTTTTTTTTTTTTTAAGGGACAAAGCACAGGTTGTGTGTTTGTGGCTACCCACCCAGGGCCCTCGTGAAGGGAGGGTGGCACAGACTAGAGTCACCTGAGGAGAATCTGCAGTGGGAGGCATGAGGGAGAGTCTCGGAAAAGCAGCTGTGGGATTTTGGGGGCCCTGATATACCTGGGCTACACGACAGCCATCTTTCCTGAGAAGAGCTAGGCCCTCCCAGGAGAAAATCAATTACCATACCCTGTGGGAAACCATTCTACCCACCCTCTGGAAATCCCCTCGCCACAACCTCTGAAATCCTATTCACTCCCCTCATCAAGTTTTTTTCACTTTGTCTTCAGTTTTATCTGTTGTGGTGTTCTATTTGTGTGTTTGTTTTTCTTTTCTCCCATCCTGCATCTTAATACTTGCTGAGGAGACAGCAACATAAATGGACTCAGGGGTCATCAGAGACTGGCAGTAGGGTGCAGCCGATCCACGTACTATCCTGAGAAACAGAGTGGTGCTTGCCCCTCAGCAGGGAGCCAGGGAAACACCTTCCCAGCATCTGGCACACAAAATCTGAGCTCTGGAAGCCTACCAGGTGCCCCACCCTGCCGAACATAGGAAAATAATCTCTGACAGACTCAGATTAGTGGCTCGGGAGAGGAGGGAAAAACCCATCATCTTCCTTCAAGTCTGAAAGGCACCTGCCATGGGAGGCCCAGGAATCGCAGCCGCCTGTTTCCACCAGAAGCCCTCTCAGAAATGGTCAGGTCCACAACTAGTATAAGATGGACAGCAGGACAGCAGGCCAGCAGGCAGAGAAAGGCAGAGGTGGATCCTGTGGTGACCTGGGATAGTTGCTAACACACCCCTGGACCCAGTGCTGATAAAAGCCAGCTTTGCAGAGCAGCTTGGACCACCCTGGGAGCCAAGCCCAGAGGAAGCAGCCACAAACTGTGGATCACCTGTAGCTTCAAAAAGGTGGCCAAGGGCCAGATGTGGATTGCATCTGTCATTGCTTTATACCAGACTCAGATGTTAGAACAGGTCCCAAAGGGAGAAACCAGAGGAGAAGTCTAAACTGTGCTGAGACAGATGTACTTAGTTCTTTTCTCTTTGTTTTAGTTACTTTTTCTTTTTTATAACCTTTTAACTTATTTTTAATTATTCCTTTTATTTTTGGCACTCTAATTTTTCTTTCATATCTCCTATTCTACTCTATCTTTTACTACTCCACTGTTCTCTTCTTCTCTCCTTTTATTATTTTTGTCAGGTTTTTTGTGTTCCTTTTCCCCATTTCCTCTTTCAATTCATTATGAGTAGTAGTTCTCTTCCCCTTTCTCCTAGCACAATCACTTTTCTTTGGTCTTCTCACATTTTTTTCTTTTTCCCTTTCTCTACTATTCCATTTCTCTTTCCTCTTTTAATATTCTTTGCTCTCTTATTATTAATATTGCTGTGGTGATCAGGAGGAGTTGCTTATTTTGGTGTTGTTTTGTGTTGTTTTGCTTTGTTCTGCCAGCACCGATACTATAGTATACAATATATGGTGGAGGTTGAGACTCTTACTCAGCCAGACAGAAGGGCCCACCAACAAATGGGCCAAGTAGCAGTCAGGACCCATACACAACAGGACAGTCCACACAGAGGACATTCCTTCAGCATCCAGATCAGGGGATCAAGGAGTCGGCACCACTGGGGTCCATGAGGCTCCTAACACACAATGCCACCCCATAAGACAAATCAATCTAATACATAGAAACACGCACAAAGAGACAACTAAAACAGGGAGACAAAGAACCCCCAAACAAAAGAAAAGGAGGATTCTCTAGAAAAACAGCTAAGTGAAATCAAGGCAAGCAATTTATCAGACACAGAGTTCGAGGTAATGGTATTAAGAATGCTCAAAGAACTTAGTGAGAACTATAAGGAACTCGGTGGGACCTACATCAGCATGAAAAAGGACATAGAAACCTTGAATAAGAACCAGATGGAAATGAAGAATGCAATACCTGAAATGAAGAACACACTAGAAGGAATTAAAAGCAGGCTAGATGAATCAGAGAATCATATCAGCAAGCCAAAGACAAGGCAGGAAAAAACACCCAGTCAGAGCAACAAAATGAAAAAAAATACAGAAAGAACAAGGATAGTTCAAAGGAGCTTTGGGACAACATGAAATATAAAAATATTTGCATCAAAGGAATAGCAGAAGAAGAAGAAAAGAGCAAGGGCTAGAAAACCTATTTGAAAAAAATGACAGAAAATTTCTCTCACTTGGTAAGAGAAAAAGTCATGTAAGTACAGGAAGCACAGAAGGTCCTGCTCAAGATGAACCCAAAGAGGCCCACCCCATGACACACTGCAGTCAAAATGGCAAAATGTAAAAACAGAGAAAATCTTAAAGAAGGCAAGGGAGAAAAAGATAATAACAAACAAGGAAGCTCCAATAAGGCTATCAATTGATTTTTCAACATAAACACTACAAGCCAGAAGGGACTGGCATGAAATATTCCAAGTAATGAAAAATAAAGATATGCAACCAAGCCTACTCGATCCAGCAAAGCTCTCATTTAAAATGGAATGTGAAATAAAGAGCTTCCCAGACAAAAGAAGGCAAAAGAGTACATCTCCATCAAGCCAGCACTGCAAGAGATGCTAAAGGGACTGCTTTATGAAGAAGAAAAAGAAATACAAAGAGGGAGGACCACGGGTATAAAGGGGAAAAATGATGATGAATGAGTACCTATCAATAACTTTAAATGTAAATAGATTAAATGTTCCAATAAAAAGACACAGGGAAGCTGAATGGATAAGAAAACATGACCCACATATATGTTGCCTACAAGAGACAAACCTCAGAACAAAAGATATACACAGGTTATAAGTGAAGGGATGGAAAACATATTCTAAGCAAATGGACATTAAAAAAAATCTGGGGTTAACAATACTTATATCAGACAAAGTAGACTTCAAGTCAGAGGTCACAGCAGGAGACAAAAAAGGTCACTGCTTAATATTTAAGAGAGTGGTCCAACAAGAGAATGTAAGTCTTGTAATCGTGTATGTGCTCAATATAGGTGCACCTAAATATATAAAGAAAATATTGGAGGACTTTAAAAAAGAGAGAGATAGCACTACAGTCATTTTAGGGGATTTTAACAGCCCACTGTCAACAATGGATAGATCTTCCAAAAAAAGAATCAAGAAAAATATTGCAGAATTGAATGACACTCTAGATCAAATGGACCTAATTGATTTATAGAACATTTCACCCCAAGGAAGCAAAGTGTACATTCTTCTCAAACATACATAGGTCATTCTCAAAGATAGGGCACATGGTAGGACACAAAACAAACCTTAACAAATTCAAGAAAACTGAAATAATATCAAGCACCTTCTTGGATCACAATGGCTTAAAACTAGAAACCAACCTCAAGAAAAATACTCAAAAACATTCAGATACATGGAGGCCAAATAACAGGTTATTAAATACTTAGTGGATTAACAATGAGATCAACAAAGAAATAAAAAACTATCTGAAAACAAATGAAAATGAACACACAATGACCCAAAATCTAGGGGACACAGCGAAGGCACTACTGGGAGGGAAGTTCATAGCAATTCAAGCCCACATAAAGAAGATAGAAAGATCTCAAGTAAATAACCTAACACTACATCTAAAAAAAAACAGCCTAGAAGAATAGCAACAAACAAGGCCCAGAGCATGCAGAAAGAGGAAAATAAGATCAGAGCAGAATTAAATTATAGAGACTTAAAAAACAATTCAAAGGATCAATGGATCCAGGAGCTGGTTCTTTGAAAATATAAACAAAACTGACAAACCACTAACCAGACTCATCAAAGAAAAAAAGGACCCCCAAAAATAAAATCAGAAATGAAAGAGGAGAAGTAGCAACTGATACACAAAAATACAAAAGACTGAAAGAAACTGCTATGAACAACTACATGCCAAGAAATTGGACAACCTGGGCAAAATGGCTAAATTTCTAGAAACATACAGTCTTCAAAACCCAAATCAGGAAGATGTTGGGAGCCATCCTGCCTGGTTTCAGTAACTGTAGCTTCATTAACAGACAAAAAGGCCCCATGCCTAGGGCTGAGTGAAAAGGCCTTGGAGACATAAGCCACTTAGGAGACAGAACATATACTCCTGGCAGGAGCACAGCCCCTGCCTCCTTCAATTCCCCCTGCTTGGCCTGGTGGATGACTGGTTAACCAATGACAGGTAAGACTCCTCAAGGGTGGGACAACCTAAAATAGACACAGTCATGATGGGCCATCAGAGAAGAGCTTAGGGATCTATAGAGAAGTGGCAGAAAGACCCTCACCCCTTGGCTGTGTTTTAGCCTGAGTCTTCATTCTTTCTATAAAGCCTCCTAATCTCTTGGCTGCTTTGTTCTCCCCAACTGACTCAGCCTAGAACAATGCCAGAGGCAGCTACAGCCTTGTACTGGAACAGAGGGCTCTTGAAATGAATCTGGCCAGAGTAAGAATATACATTGTTCCCATTGTTCCCAGGCTTGCTCCACCCTGTGGCCATGAAACAGACACTTGAGCTAAAGCCAGTCCTGACCAGAGACAATCTCTGTGTTTCTTCAACTATTATCTGAAAATCATGTCAGTTTTTCATGACTGTAGCTTTTTGGACATTGGGTGATGAGCTTTACGTGCATACCATGTATCTCTGTGTGAGCTGAACTCAATCAAGATGCAGGGAAGGAGATGTTCAAGACCTTTTTCCTCTGAGTGACTGGTCACCTTTCTTCCCCAAGCAGATCATGTCTTGGTAGATTTATTTTCATCTGTGATGGTGGGGGAGCTCTGTGGGCAGAGCTCCCCTCCGCCCACCGGAAGAGGCAGAAAATCTGAATAGACCAATAACGATTAGTGAAATTGAAGAGTAATAATAAAAAAAAAACTACTGACACACAAAAGCCCTGGTCCAGATGTCTTCACAGGTGAATTTTACCAAACATTCAAAGAAGAACTAAACTCTATCATTTTCAAACTATCCCCCTAAATTCAAGAAGAGTGAACACTCCCAAACTCTTTTTATGAGGCCAATGTTATTCTAATCCCAAAGCCAATTAAAGACACAACAGAAGAAGAAAATTACAGGCTAATATCTTTGATGAAAAAAGATGTTAAAACTCTCAACAAAATACTTGTGAACTGATCCAACAATACATTAAAAAGATCATACACCATGATCAAATGGGATTTATTCCAGGGGTGCAAGGATGGAAAAATATTCACAAATCAATAAATATGATGCATCATATAAACAAAATGAAAGACTAAAATCACATGATCATATCAATAGATGCTGAAAAAGCATTTGATAAAATCCAGCACCCATTTATGATAAAACACTTAGCAAAGTGGGAATAGAGGGAGCATTCCTCAACATACTAAAGGTCATATATGAGAAGCCTACAGCCAACGTCATACTCAATAGGCAAAAGCTACAGGCTTCCCCACTAAGATCAGAAACAAGACAAAGTTACCTGCTTTCACCATTTCCATCCAACATAGTGGTGCATTTACACAAGGGAGTACTACATAGCAGAAGGAAAGAAGGAATTCCTACTCTTTGCAACAGCATGAATGGAACCGGAGGATATTATGTTAAGTGAAATAAGCCAGTCAGTGGAAGACAAATACCATATATTCTCACTTATAAGAAGAATCTAATGAACAAAATAAACTAATGTCAAAACAGAATCAGAGACATAGAAACAGGGAACACTGACAACTGCCAGAGGAAAGTAGGAAGGAATGGTGGAAAAAACAAGGGATTAGTCAGACAGCATGTATGAATGGCCCATGGACATGGACAACAATGTGGGGATGGACTGTGGGAGCAAGGGATGGGCTAGATGGAGGAGGACAAAGGGGGAAAAATTGGAAAAACTGTAATAGAATAAACAAGAATAATTAAAAAATTGATGAGTTCAAAAACTGTTTTGAGAAGTGGAAAAAATGCCTGGATAGGTGTAGTCCCTCAAATGGAAAGTACTTTGAAGGTGACTGAAGTTTAAACATGTAAGAATAAACATACAATCTTTATTTAAAAAGTATTTATTTTATCAGGTAAGACAATGACAGTATAGTTTTATAAGAAGATGTCTATATTTTAAAAATATATACTTATACATGTCGAAGTGAAATTATCTTGACTTTATTAAGATTACTTAGCAAAGGAAAGAATGCAAAAAAGAGATAGATGAAGTAAATATCACAAGATCTTGATAATTGTATCTGGGTGATAGGTATATGAAGATTCAATGTGCCCCATTTAAAAAGCTTTAATAATAGGCCCTGGCTGGTATGGCTCAGTGGATTGAGTGCTGGCCTGTGAACCAAAGGGTCATGGGTTCAATGCCCAGTCAGGGCACATGCCTGGGTTGAGGGTCAGGTCCCCAGCAGGGGGTACATGAGAGGCAACTACACGTTGATGTTTCTCTACCTCTCTTTCTCCCTCCCTTCCCCTCTATCTAAAAATAAATAAATAAAATCTTTTAAAAATTAAAAAATATAAAGCTTTAATAACTTTTATAATTAATATATAAAACACATGATTTTTGTGATTTCACCTGTTTTTGTGATTTCACCTATTTTTGTGATTTCTTCTGTGTATTTCGAATATTAAACTTTAATAGTCGATTTTATTTGTACTACTTCTAAGCTTTAATGTTTAACATTTAACTCCAATTTGAATGTTTGTGTGTAAGGTTGTGAGTAATATTAGGGAAAGATGGAAATTCATCAATTTCATTCAATTCAACTGATATTTATTAAGTACCTAATCTTTGTTGGGTATTTGGGGTATAAAGATGGATATGATACAGTAGAAATAATATCAGTTTATATCCAGCAAATAGAAGTAAATGATTAATTTCTGTCAGGAAGAAATGAGAAATAGCTTTATACAGAATTTATAATTTGAGCTGAGACTTTAAGAATAAATAAGTGCTTGTCAGGAGGTGAGTAGAAAATGCCTCACAGAGGAAACACGAAGATAAAGGCACGGACTTGGGGAACTAAACCTTAAGGTTGGGGCAGCTGTTATTAACTCTGCTGGAAGATAAATGCAAGAAGGGAAAGAGGTAAAATAAAATAGTGGTGCAGGCAATGGCCCTGCTTCTCATGTTCAGAAGCTGGGCCACGCTGTAAGAGAGAAAGTAATTGGAAGGACCGAAAGAGGGAAATAATTATTCTGGTAACAATAGGGAAGGCTGGGGAAAAAGTGCGAGGTGATTGGAATAACACAGGCCGAACTAATGTGAGCTTAAACTGTCAGTGGCAATGAAAATAAATAAAATAGGATGAATTTAAAAGATATTTAACAATTGACTAGAGGAGAAGGAGGAGAGAATGACTTTAAAAACACAACCTTTGTGTTATCTGAAGTCCACATTCCTTGGAAGTCCCTTGGATTTGATCTCTGCCTCCATATTGATTCTTTATATCACTTGCCATCTGAAGAGGTTAGTGGTTTCCTATACCAGAAACGTATGTAAACTGATGACTAGAATCACATAAAGACTTAAAAGAGACCCACAGAAATTTAGTCACTGGATTTGTGAAAAATTCCACTCTAGTCTGTTAGTGAGATTGTGGTTTGATCAATGGTTGATGCTTGGTCAATTGGATATCATATGTCTTAAGCAGGACACACACACACACACACACACACCAGCACACACCCACAAAACAAACACATAAGCACCAACTGTACAGGAAAGATTGATAAACTGGACCTCAATGAAATTGAAACCTCTGTTAATCAAAAAACACAAGAGACTGAAAATGTAAGTAGAAAGTAGAAAATATGTCTAATACAAGTAACAGAAATAGAGAGAGAAGTATAAAGCAATAACAACAGACAACCAAATAATAAAATGGCTGAGAGACTTGGACAGCCAATTTCACAAGAGAAGTAAAGGATGTACAAGCATTCAACGAACATATGGAAAGGTGCTTTAACTAACTGATCATGTTAGTAAATCACTGTGGAAACCTCTCACACAGTACTAAAATGATAAATATTAAAATAGACACAAAAACAGATAAACTGCTAATAGTAAGCGTCGGCAAAAATTTGAAGAACCAGAATCCTCACACACACAGCAAGCATCAATTTAAACAACCATTTTTGAAACCTATGTGTTAATATCTGCTGAGACTTAAAACATCCATAATCAAATAGCTATTTTACTTGTCTCCTGATGGCCAGGCCCAGGGTCCCAAATTCAGGCCTGGCCAATCAGATACACTGCAGTGAAGCAAGGACAGAGAATCCTACCCAGCACTAACAGTGAGAGAGCATTCCCACGGCTGGTGGTGGAGATGAAGAAGGCTCCTGTTGGCAAGACTTTGGCTACGGTTTGTGCGGTGGAGTGACTGATCCCTGACCTTGTATTGCTTAAGATTCCTAGGAATCTGTGACTCATTGGGTATTCCTCTTCTGTTTAAGTTAAAATCATTTTCTTTTGGTTGTAAATAAAAACTCTTAGAATATATTTTGTACGTGTATGTACATGTGTGTATACACCTGTATTCATACACTTGCATATACACCCACACATCCAAACACACATAACCAAAAACAAATGCATACCCGCGTGTATGTGCATGGATTCCGCGTCAATGCCACATGGTTTACATTTTTAGAAACTAAAAGGTAGAGGCTGTTATGAGTTTTATTTCCGCAATGATTTATGCGGTGCAGTTCTCATTCTATTGTTTACACTACTAAATAGACTACACTGATATTTGTTTGCTTGTTTGTTTTAATAAAACTTTTATTAGCTCATTGTATAAACTGAGTCATTGCAGAATGACTTTTTTCTATACCTAGGTTGTATAAATATTTTTGTACAATATCTTAACAATTTTGTTATTTTTTTAAATTTTACTCATTTTCCTACAAGTTGTATGGTATAAGGAAAAAATTCTATATTTCTTCTAACTGATCAGCCAGTTGCTTGCCGCTAGTTATTCAATAGTTTTTCTATTTTTAATTGACTTGAATTGCCATCTTTGTAAACTATATTAAATTTATATGGGAATCTAGACTTCTTTATGGATATTTTCCCCAATTTCATTAGTCTATAAGTTTATTCCTGTACTAATTTCTCCCCATTTAATTACTGCAATTTCATGATTTGATTTATTTTCTAGTTGAGCAGATGGTACCTTATTTTCACTGAAATAGGCTCTTTTATATCTGCTATTTGTATCCACTTCCTCATTCTGGTATTGTTTTTTTAATTATCTCCTTTTTTCCAATTATTTTTGTAAGAGGTTTATCTACAGTATTGTTCTTCTTAAATAACCAGTTCTTGAATTTATTCATCAGTCTTATAGTTGTTCTATCTACTAATTCATGGCTTATTTGAATATATTTTATTTAAATAATGAATATCAGCTACCACCAATCCTATTCACTCGAAGCTCTTTGGGGATAGTTCTAATAAAATATGTTCTTTTCTTTGATTTATACTATTTTCATCTCATTAATTGTCTTCCCCCAAATTCAACTGGGCACATTTCACACTCCTTGATGGCCCATTTTATACATCACAAGGAAGCTATCCTTCCCTTCTTAGGCTAAATACATTTCATACAATCACTTGCTCTTACATAGAAGATTTTTTTGTAATCTGGAGTTTTGTGTTTATCTAGTTCCTCTCTCCTGGTAGGGTGACTTTATTGGAAACAGGAACCAACTTACAAAACAATTTAGCACAGTTGTCAACAAAGAGTATTTTTATGAACCACCACTAAACATATATTAATCTTCCAATTTATTTTACTTAGTTCTCTATCTTTTGATACAAATGAGATGCCATATTAAAATTAGAAATATGTTATCCATAGGATAAAATGTCAAATCAGTAAAAATACAACAGATCAAGAGAAAAAACTGGGTAAAATTTTAGACAAGGAAGCCTGTATATTTACAAACATGAGACATAATTTAGTTTGGCATCTCTCAATTACCAAAGCAGAAATTGAAGAACAATTGGCATTTTCTATGGGAAAATGTGTAGTATATTTAGTACATGCTGCATTGTACATGGAAATGGACTTGGGTATAGGGTGGAATTCTTGATGTTGAGGGTCTGACATAGTAAATTAGAACATTAGGTGTGTACCTTAGGAAAAGAAAAAGAAAAGAAAACCAGTGGCTCTATAATAAAGGCAAATAAGTGGCCTAAAGAAGCAAAGAGAGCAAATCATTGCTGGACAACATAGTGGGAAATATATCATGGGTCCTTAAAGTATGATTTCACAAGGACCTCTAGGGGTTAGATCTCAGATAAGTTTAATGTCCTAGTTAGAATATTCCAGGTAGGAGCAATAGTAAGAGTAGTATTAAGATTTACTACACCTTTTATTTGAAAAGTACAAATGGGTAAATCAGGAACTGAGGCTGTGACATAAGTAAAACAAACAAAGCTATAACACCATCTCCTTCTTTCTTCCTCATTCCAGACATCATGTTTGAATATGGAGTGAAGGTGGGGTCGTTGGAGATTTAACCTGTGTGGGTCATGTCATGATGCTACTACATTCACTGAGAAATCCCCAGTTCAAGTGAAGACATGATTAAGGCATTCGCAGATTTCGAGAGAACTCTTCCATAGAGTGCTTATTTCTGATGGACAGATAGATATAAAACTCATACATTTCTGTGATCCTGTTATGTCAACCTTATAATTAACCTGAGATCTAACTTCGATCGTCCTGATGTTTTTCAACAAGAAGTGAAAGTATTGAATGGATTCACACAGTTAAGTTACCACTGTATGCGAGAATAGTGTATTTGCAAAATGCATGTCATCTATTTGTGTTCAGCAAAAGGCCAAAAAGCACTAAAAGGAATAATCTAGTATTTATCCGTTGGCTGCAGTGTCAGAAGTCAGACAGACTTGGGGGTAGTTAAAATCCAGAAGTAAAATGGTCAGTAATGTCTGCATGGAAATGCTTCCAGCCTAGCCAAAGAAGGCCGTCAGCAATGCAAACACAGATACGGAGACGCTAAATCTGAATTACAAGGCTTCTGCCTGAATATAATTGGTTTTGCATTCTTGAATGAAGTATTGTCATTGTTTGCTTCTTCTTCATGGAATGTTAAACATTCAGAACAATTTATGAAGCCATAAACCTGTAAGATTTCTTTTCCAGCTTAAGCTAAATCAAGGCAATCTTTATTTTTATTTGTCTAGTCCACACCACTAAAATCAGTTTATCATTGACTGAAGTGACCATAGTTATTCCCTCAGGGGTACTGTTATAATGATCCTTTTTATTTTTATTTCCTACTTTACTGTTTTGCTAAAATCAATATTTAAGGCTTCATTAAATTGACAGCTAAATCTAAAATGTGTTTGCTATCGTTCAAAATGCAAATGACTATTTGGTTTTCTTAGATCTAAAAAAAGTACACATGTCACTGATATTATGAATGTATATATTTATTTTGAAATTTTTTACCCAGCAGGTTTCTCTTTTGTAGATAAGTCTTTTATATGAATATAAATTAGATATATTTCTTGATTTAGTCTGCCACCATTATGCTTGCAAAAAGTAAAAAAACAAAATTAGAAAACAGTCAATACAAAGGATGTATGAACTATCTTTTTTACAGAGTCATGAATTTGTTCTCAGTTTCCCTGCTGTTGTGTGAATTTGAACAAGGAGTCTGAAGAATACAAGGTGAGAATTTGCCTTATTCATTACCACACAGCTTGGTTGTGTCATTTTCTATATTAATAGGATTTTGTGACTGAATGACCTTGTTAATATAGCAATATGTTTTCTGCTATATCATCAGTAACAATCTTCTAAATAGGAAAAAAAAGTAGCATTAAAAAAAGTCACGCTTGACTTCACTCCATTTTTTCTCTTCCTTTAGCAAAAGCAAACAACTTTCATTATGTCTTAATGCAAAAACTACCATTTTTTTTAAAAGCTACTTTGAGTGTTGAAAATCCAGTGTTTTGAAATACAAAGCTGAAAACCTGCTGTCCGACCTCACAATCAGAGAGAGACATCTGGATATTTGGCAAAATGTCAATTTTAAAAAGTGGTGATAACATGGGAAAAACATTTCTCAGCAGGCATAAAATATACAGAATTAGGAGACCTTTGAAAGACCTCTACAAAGTACTACAAAATAATGAGCTACATAATGAGCTATTAAGATGACTAAAAGTCATTTCATATCTTTTTCAGATCTTTGAACCCCTATCATGTTTTGCCCATTTCTGTTAATCCTACACTATCCTATCAGTCAATCCTGGATCTATAATTTAGTAGCAGAGAGGTTGTCTCTTAAACAAAGAGCATGCTAAAATCAGAAAAGAACACACTTTGCTGAAGGGTGACTAGGAATCCCAGTAATTCGTTTCCTCAACTGCTAGGAACTCTTACTCTTCAAGAGTTAAATAACCTTCTCTGAAAATATTCAAGATCTATTTCACTTGCTGACCTCTCCTTTTCCCATTCTTTACCAGTCCTCACCATCAGATCCTTGTGCTGTCTTGAAACTTTCTACGAATATATTTCCTCTCACTACCACTCCTTCGGTAATTCATTACTTTCAGGACTCTCATTCAATTCTCTATACCAAAGGTTCGTTATCTTCACTAGCATCTCTGAATCAGCCTTATCTCCAATTCCCATTCCTTTTGCACAGCCTTATCCTTCCTGCCATCCTTTCTTCTCCATCCAATTCTGACCCTCACCTGACCATTTAGTTTCAGTTTTCACAGTTTCCCTTTGTCCTCACCACAGTTGTTCCTAAATCCCAGAAGGTGGATAGCAACCCACAGGAACAGCAAAGCCTGGATGCAATTCCTCTAAAACAGAAAGATGGACAAGATATTAGTCTAATAATAGCTTTCAAAATTTGTCTCAGAAGACTTAAGCTCAATTTATTTTGTCGTTGTTTCTTTGAGCTTGGCCTCAAGTGTCTAAGTGTAATTAATTAGTGACCACGAGGCTAACATAGATTTCTTCTATTTCATGAGACTCTCAGAATCAAGTTTTATTATATTTTCTGGTCGGCTGCCACAGCAATGTGTCACCAACTGTGTGGCTTGAATGACAGAAATGTATTGCCTCACAGCCTGGAGGCTAGAAGTCTGAAACTGAGGTATGAAGAAGGTTAGTTCTTTCTGAGGGCTGTGAAGGAAGGGTCTTCTAGGCCTTTCTTCTCGTCTTGTAGGTGGCTGTGTTCTCTCTCTGTCTCTTCACATCATCTTCTTCCTATGTGTGTCAGTCATGGATTGAATTTGGAGCCTCCAAAATTCATATGTTAGAGCTCTAACCCACAATGCAACTATATTTGGATATAGGCCCCATAATAAAGCTAATAGGGTTAAATGAGGTCATAATCTGATAGGACTGGTGTCCTTATAAGAAGAGAAAGAGATCTCCCTGTCTTTCTCTGCACGTGCACAGGAAAAAAAAGCTATGTGAAGACACGGTGAGAAAATGACCATCTACAAGACACTAAGAGAGGTCTCCCCAGACTCCATCCCTGTGGAATCTTGACCTTGGACTTCTAACCTCCAGAACAGAATGGTGTGAAATATTGCAAAATAAATTTCACACCATTTCACGTGGCTTAATACATATTATTTAAACCACTCACTCCAGTCTTTTATCACAACAGCCCAAGCAGACTAATATCCAAATTCCCACTTCTCATAAGGAAACCAGTCATATTGGATTAGGGCCCATCCTAATGACCTCATTTTAACTGTAAATACCCTATCCTCAAGTTGTCACTTTCTGGGGTTTAGGACTCCAACATATTTGCCAGGGGACACAACTCAACCTATAACACACACCAAACCCGAATCATACCTCTCACTGTTTAAGGAACCCTCTATTTGAAAAATGTCTGTTTGAGTTGATGTATAAGGCTACTGATAAATATCTTTGAAATAATTGACCTGGATCATGTGAAAAGACATTAGCCCAAGCCTAATGAGTAGGGTTACTTGAAAATCTGAATTAGCAATGACATGACACAGTTCTGGTTTTACCTCTACAGTGGGGTAATAATCCCCACCTAAATTTCAAACATAGAAGCTAATGGCTAAGTATTAGAGGGATGAATGAATGAACCTCATGGGTAAAGAGAAAGCCCCTTCTTTGCAGACAGGAGAGGAGCCAGTGTAGCACTAGGTAATTCCTGCTGAGAGAACACTGGGAATTTCCTCCTCCATATAACCCCAAACAAAGGACTTGGGCCTCTAGTGCATCCATCCTCACTCTTGCCAATTCTTCATTACACACAATTCCTCCTATGCAATGCTATTTGCACAATTTATCCCTTAAGCACAGTAAGTTCACACTGAACATAGATTCTCAGTGGGACCACGATCATCCCCAAGTAAGTAAACATGGGAGGGAGGTAAAATTTTTGCTCTTTTTATGTATAAAGCACAGATGTGCATGTAGTACAAAACAGATACAGTATATTTACTGTATTAAAATTTCATGGGACCATGATTAGAACAAAAAAAAATGCTCCAGGGGGTTATTTTTTAAAAATAGAAAAGTTGAAAAACACTGAAATACCATATTGACATATCCTGTAGCCATGGTTCCTTTTAAACAACAAACATCAAAATTCCAATCCCCAAACACTCCCTGCACCCCTCACTTCCTTTACATGGCGTGTGCTTTGTTCTGGTCTCTTGTTCCTCACTTTTTTTTTACTTTATTAAAGATGAACATTATAAAGGAATTGCACATTGAATGCCTTTAAATGAAAGTACCTTTAATGTATTTAAATGCAACTTCACACATGATTAATGATAGACAGAGAACAGAAAAAAAGCATCACAGGTTTTCAAACATACTTTCAATGGAAGATGAGTCCAAGAAGAAAATGCTGTAGTTCTATTTCAATATTAAGAAAAATAAAAAAATAATTTTTATATAAAAATATATTGCACGTGACTCCACATTAGTTGTCTTAGCTATTTCTAAAAAATGTTTAACATGTATTATTTATATATTAAGATAATATTATACATATTAAAACAATGTTGCCAATATTTTTAATTACTTCAGTGATAGTTGTGATATGTCCAGGGAAAAGCAAATTGATGTAAAAGGACAAGGTCACTCCAAATGTTTATTAAGTATTCTAAGATATGTCGTGGTTAAAACAACTTTCATTTCCCAGGACTGATGTTTTAAATCTTCTCTCCTCCTCAGCTATCAACTGCATGTACAGGCCCTGGAAATCGCTCCACTAAGCTGAATCAACTTGTTGGGAGTAACTATCCACTGGACTCATTTTCCAAAGAACGGTATCGTTCAGAGTAACAAAAGTTCAAGCCGACCAGATCTGTGCATTTATAGAGCCCTTTTAAAGTAACTCAGAAGGAATTTTATAAAAGAAAATGTAGTGTTCAAGTCACATTCTGCTTTAAAGGTTGTGACAAATACAAATGAGCTAAGAAGAGTAAGAATAATATTACAAAAACCTACAAACAAGCAAAAGCCCTTCACAACTGCCATTCAATCGTAGGAAGAAAACAATACAAATGCAACTCAATAAGTAACATTAACAGATCTCAGAAAATGTGCCAAAATTTGAACAAGGCCAGGCCCTTCCTTTAACTGTTTGTTTTTCTGAAAACAAACAAGAAATAAACCCTCATAATGGCTTTTTAAGCCAAAGGGGGCAGGATCGAGGGTGGGGGGTGGGGGTGGCTGGGGTGGGAGCAGTGGGGGGGTGGAAATGGAGATAACTGTACTGGAACAACAAAAACAGTATTTTTTAATAAATAAAACTTCTATATGCTTATGTTTTTTGCTATTCTTTTTCTTTAAAGGAAGCAATTTTCTGACTTGTTAAAAACAAGACAGGAATCAAACCACTGAGTGTCCATCTTAATCAAGCCTAAGATGTGGGGACTGTGGCTGTTTAAAACCCTAAACGGTTTTCGGTGAGCCACTCTGCTTGTCGGCTATCACTGAGGCCAGGAATGAGCAGCCAGTGAGGTTGTTTAAAGCTCAGAGGCTGTGGTGAGGGCATCTGTCTTGCAGGCAGCTCCAGCCCTGCCTGGTCCACTGGCTCGGCCTTTATGAGTTCTTTTGATTGGTAATTGAGAGAATAAATCTTTGAAAGACTTACATAAATGCAAAAATATATATTAAGATTTGAGTAATAAAATACCTACCAAAGCATTTAATGCAGTCTCTTTTCAGGATCCTACCATTTAACTCATTTTCCAAACATTTGGAATTATGATTCAATTATAGGGTTTTTGCCTTTGTTTTTGTTTTTGCTTCTCTCATGTGTAATTCGGCAATTTCAAATTTCTATTTTTTTTTTGTACCAAACTAGGCACTATGTAATTTAGGTATGGGCTGGGGAAAGGTGAAAGGTCACATCACAGACTTAAATACTAGTTACGTCTACATTAGTGGACATCTACAGGGAGAATTCAAAGGGTTAGTTTGGAAAGCATAAGGTCTGATAGGGAAAGGTTGAAAGCTTGATAATATTGGGGTTGTTTAACCTGAAGAAAAAATAAGAATAATTATTGATTGTCTCAAAAATATTGCATTTATAAACTCTCCTAGAAAAGGAGTTAAGGGTTGCTCCCAGGAGGCCAAGGAGCAGAATTTGAGCAGACACTCAAAACCAACTAAACCAGGCTGCAAACTTCTCTTTGAATTTTTTTCTCATTTTCCTTACAGGATGCCCCTCCCTTCTGACAGATAGTTTTACTCAATATTCCTCGTTATCCCCACGGAAAGCCATATGATATCAAGCTTAATACTGAAAACCATATTGACATAACAACCATTGTTTACCGACCATCCACTATGTGCCAAACTGTTCTGAGCACTTCACAATTATTCTCATTCTCAAAACACTCCAAAGTAATCATAGTGATGCTCATTTTGTATCTTAGGAAACGAAGGCTCATGAGAGGTTAGACACATTGCCTAAGCCCACAGCTAAGAGTGGCAGAACTAACCATCAAAACCTTGTCTATCTAACTCTAAAGTCTGTGCTTTGTCCTCACCCCCATGAGTCCTCTCTAAGTAAACACAAGGGGAAAAAAGCCTTATGTACACAGATGTTAAGAGCAAAGTGATTTATAATAGTAATGAATGTGACATATTTAAAGCCATAAGTATATATGAATTATTAAGTAAAACTATGGTAGATGTACTTGATGGACTAAAATAAATGCATAATTAATGTGGAAAATGTGTATTATTACAATGTTAAAATTTAAAATCCCCCTGCTGTAGACACAATTGAAATCATGCTTTAAAAATGTCCAGAATAAGTCCAGAATCAACGACACTAAAACATCAAAGAGCAAATGGGAGGGAACAGTGTGATGACCTGTGATTTTTGTTATTCTTATTATCTTAAATGCATTCATATTTTCTTTAGTAAGAATGCATTATTCTTACCATAAATATTTAATTAAATGTCTTTAGGTAGCATATGATCTCAGATGTTAGGAATAAACACAGTAAAACTCTGCCCTAAAAATCATCCTCTTATGAAACTTTATCCGTAATGCCCTTCTCTCCTGCACGCCCCCTCCTCTCTGTTCACCCTTCCACTCTGCTTCAATTCCCACCACTGGTCTCACTTTCTCCAAGGTCCTTGTCCTGGCTCCCTTTTCCCGCTGTGCTGTTTTGCCTGGACCATACTTTTGCCTCTATATAATTTAGAATTGTTACTTTTCTGGTTATTGCAAGCATGTTTTATTTCCTAAGGTACAATTCAGTGTCTTAGGAACCTCAACAAATACATCCGCTATTTAATTAAAGGAAGGCTTAATACTCTTCTTCCTAGGGGAACAGCCAGATTTTCTCCATCTCTAGTGAGTAAAGAACAAGAGAATTAGGCCTAGTGTTCACATGAGGGAGGAAATTTAACATCTCTCCCAAGAAATATTTATTGGTATTAAAAGTTCTCATACACTGGACCAAGCATTTTGGATTTACCACACTGGACAGCATAACTAATAATTTGGCTTGATGGATGTCATTTTTGGTTAAGGCCATCATTACACCAAAATGATATCTGAAGAGTCATTTTTCATTTCATGGATTACTTCATGTCACTCCTTTAAACATACCCAAAAGTTGTTTATTCCTTTTATAACAAAAAAGCAATTGATAATAATTTCTAAGCCAGAATATTTTCCTAAATTAATATGAGTCTACATGAAATAAGAGAACTCTCCCAGAAAAGATAGTTTTGCCCTTCATGGGTATCTTTGAGGGTTAACAGGATATTATCTAAAAAAATTATGAACAAGAGCCCTTTTAAAATTGTATAACTCTAAAATATTTCTTTCATTTACTTCTCTTAGAAAAAATAAAACCTCAGCTTTTCAGCCTCCTCCATATATCAAAAGATATTTGAAAACTAATATTCTGTCTTATCCATCTCCGTGTCAGCTAGACTACAATTGTCCTTCTTACCCAGCAAATACTAAATAAACACTCACTGAAGGTATGATTGAGTTAATGTTCATCTCTTATTGGCCCACACAGGCAAATCTTGAGCTTCAGCATAAACTATAAATACAGAAGAAACCTTTCCTCTAGGAATAGAAAAAGTTGACAAATTCATATTGCTTCTTGCAAGATTTGTCAGAAAAAGTCATGTCTCTTCTATGCGACACCCAATACAAACTAACACAGTGAAGTTCACGTACTGATTGGCCAACTTCATAAACTGACAATCTCATTGATCTCTACTCTATTTATGACTTAAGGCCAGTTATATTTCCTTAGCCTTATTGAGAAAAAGGGAAGGTCATTTATTTAAAAATCTGGAGAGAAAATTGGCAAGTGTAGAAAAAGTTTTGAACCCTCATGCACTTTTGGTGGGAATATAGATTGGTATAGTTACTGCAGAAATCAGTATGGAGTTACTGCAAAAAATTAAAAGTGTAACTGCCTTATGACCCAACTATCACACTTCTTGGAATTTATATAAAGAAATCCAAACACTAATTTGAAAGAATATATGCTCTCCTATGTTCACTGCAGTGTTATTTACTATAGCTAAGATTTGAAAGCAGCTCAAGTGTCTATCAGTAGATGAGTAGATGAAAGTTGTGCTACATTTACACAATGGTATACTACCCAGCCATAAAAAAGAAGGAAATCTAACCCTTTGCAACAACATGGATGGACCTGGAAAACACTATCCTAAGTGAGATAAGTTAGTTTTAAAAAGACAAGTACCATTTCACTTATATGTGGAATCTAATGAACAAAATGAACTAGGAAGCAAAATAGAGAGACTCAAAGATAGATTGCAGGCTGACAGTTGTGGGGGGAACTGGATGGACAGTAGAAGGATTGAGAAAAAAAGAGACAAAAATTCATGGACATGCACAATAGCATGGTGATTGTTAGGGGTGCAGAGAAGAAGAAGAGGGTACAGAAGGGATAAATGGTGATAGCAGAGACTTGGCTTTACTTGGGGTGGTGAACACATCATACAGTGGACAGATAATAGAATTGTGCACCTGAAACTTGTATAATTTTGTTAACCAGTGTCATCCCCATAAATTCAATAAAACAGAAATTTTTTAAATAAATAAATTAATTTAATTAAATTAATTAATTTAAAGATGTTAACAATTTGTGAGTATAAAATACTCAGAGTCTCTGAATTGTCGGGCAAAGCACACTAAATTAGGTTGAGAAAATGTTTCACAATATGAAGTAGCTTTCTACATTTTGTCATTTCCAGAAAAACAAATCAGCCTTTAAAATATTTTCCAAAAATAAAAATAAAAACAAATAATTCATAAATTTCTAATTTAGGGGAAGAGGGACAGAGAGATTAGAGTTACATGGAGAGTAATCTTAACATTTACTATTCAAGTTTGGACACTTCTGTTGTGAACAAATTCTAAGTAGGACTGAGAGAAAACAGGAATAAACAGGGATTTTTCGGAAAAACCCATATGTAGTCATCACATCAGACACCACTATTGACTCCTGTGTGACCTGAGGCAAATTACTGTCATCTTCCATGTTTCACTTCACCAAGGGACATTAATTTGTGTCTTCAGTAAACACTTGAATTGAACACTTACTCTGTTCAACAACATGCCTGCTGTCAGAATGAAAATAAAAACATTTTAAGTCCAGGATTCTAATTTCAGAGTGCTTACCTTGAAGTAATTGAGTAAATAAAAGCATTTTTATCTAGTAGAATCTTATCATTCTTAGATTTATCATACATTTCAATAGTTAACTTGTGTTCAAAGTTTACAACATAGAGTAACTTATAATTCTGCAGACGCCTGGGCTTGAATTCTGATAAAGTTTGGGATCTGTAGGGATAGTGAGGTTGAATGGGAATCTTTTGCTAGGAAGTCAGCCAAGCAGATGGCTCATCAACTCAGCATCTGCAATTCAGTGGGGATTTGTTTGGTTCACCATTTTTTACTTCATGAACAACTCGGCGGGGGGGATAGTAAGGTCCACTCATATCTATAGTTCCAAGATTTAGGGTCCCATGACAATTCCTTTCAGAATATCAAGGATCAACTTCATATAATTTATTCCCCACCCTTCCTCTACCCTTTGTAAGGCTCATCACTGGTTCATGAAATAAAGCTTATTGATGGATTCATTTATTTCAAACATAAAACCACCATGTTCAAATGTCTTCTTAAAGAGAATACTTTAGTGCAGATTGGTTTATCAGACCAATTTCTAATCCTGGCTGTGGATTAAGAGGTTAGATTCTTAGAAGCAGAGGTGTTGGTAGGACACAGGTGAACAAAATAGACACCGGAGTGAGAACAAGGACACATTGGGCACCTTACAGCCTGGCACAGGGTAAATTGAAAGAAGGAGTCATTTCAGCCTGAACTGTAGAAAATGCCATATATATTCAGCACCTGGGGTTCTTGATTGCTAATATGAGAACAATGAAATACTTCTGCCAGGTCATGTGGGGTCCTTTCACTATAGATAAGCAGAAACATCTATCCCATCCACTTTCTCTTACACACACCCTACTCAATTTTTTGCCTATTTAATTAAAAAACAAAAACCTTTGTTCAGCTTCTATTATATGTTAGGGTCTGTGTTGGGGCCTACTGATTGTTGAATGCTTTATTGCATTCACCAGAGACCCCTGTTGGTCAGGCAAATCTGAATTTATTAGATGTATTGCAGCAAGGGAGGAAATCACATTAATAGACATATTAGTGCCTCAAAGAAGAACTTAGGGAAGGATATTTCTAGAGTTGGGGGTAGTTTTTGTAAGACTGGGGGTTGTTGGACTTGGGCAAAATTTATGACATAATAGTTTAAGTTTAGTAGATACATGAATTTAAGTTTTGATGAGAAAACAGTTTGAGAAGAGCTTTTGCCCAGTGAGAAGTATATTGTCCAATAAAAACTATTTACCCACATGAACAAACTGATTACCTGGATGAACTGTTTTGCAAGAATCCTGAAACAAACCACAAATTTTTATTGGTTTATAGTTTTTGATTTACATTTAAGTCATATTGACAGAGATGGTCTTACTCCTCAATTTGGAAGATATAAAGTCAAATAAAACATATTCCTGATCTCAATGAACTTACTGTCTAATGTGGCAGACAAGACATGTAAACAAACAATTTTGCTTAGAGAGGAAGAAGCAGGCACAACATATTACAAAGATAGAATCAAAAGGATTTAATTGTCATTGGATAGGGACAGCAAGGAATAAAGAGGAATCTAAAATATTTCCTTTCTTACTTGGGTGTTGTAGAAAATACTGGCAACTCTAAACAGAATAGAAAATATGGGAAAAATAGAAGAAAAGGATTTTAAAATGTTGCCTATTTTAACATTAAGGTTAACACAGGTTAACCATTAAGATGCCTTGGGATAATCAAGTAGTGGTAAATAGGCAGCTAGCTATATGGGTGAGTGTTTGGGTGGGGAAAGACACAAGGAAAGTCAGTAACCATAAATATCATTCAGCCCTAGCTGGGGGTAGAACCCATGGATATAGAGAGCTCAAGTAGGGAATGTACAGAGTGAAAAGAATGTAAGTATTAAACCCTAGATAACTTCAGGGTTTAAAAGACAGGTAGAAGAGAACCCAGCCAAAGAAATGACAAAGACATCAAAGAAATCAAAAGAATAAAGAATCTTAAACAATAGGGAAAGTCAAAGGTATCAAATACTGCAGAGAAGTTACTATGATATTGGTTAGAAGTAACCACTTAATAGTTGGAGTGTTAAAAATAATTCTGGGAAGCAGTTTTTTGGCTCTTCTTGAATCTCTGTCTGGTTTGGCCTCCTTGCCTCCACCCCAGCCTCTAACCTCATCCGTAAGGTATCTAGAGGTCCTTCAAGGTATCCACCTCTGGCTCCAGGGCCTTCAGCAGCTGCTTGTCCTTGACAAGTAGGCCCAGTATCAGCTGCTCAGTCTTTTCCCAGGTGAGCAGCAGTTCCTGGCTTGGCCTGGACACCAGCATGAATCTGGCCAGGGGGTTCAGTGGACCTGGAAGCATGGGGACCATCAAAGCCATCCAAGTAAACCAGAGCCTGCTGACCCCCATGAAGCAAGAGGTGGACCCTAATATCCAGGCTGTGTGCAACCAGGAGAAGGAGCAGATCAAGAGCCTCAACAACAAGTTTGCTTCCTTCATGGATAAGGTGTGGAGATTGGAGCAGCAGAATAAGATTCTGGAGACCAAGTGGAGTCTCCTGCAGCAGCAGCAGATGACTCACAGTAACATGGACAGAATGTTCGAGGTCTACTTCAACAACCTTTGGCAGCAGCTGGAAACAATCGTTCAGGAGAAATTGAGACTGGAGGCAGAGTTTGGCAACATGCAGGGGCTGGTGGAGGACTTGGAGAATAAGTACGAGGACGAGATCAGCAAGCACACAGAGATGGGGAATGAATTTGTCCTAATCAAGGAGGATGTGGATGAAGCTTACATGAATAAGGTAGAGCTAGAGTCCTGCCTGGAAGGGCTGACCAATGAAGTCAACTTCTACAGGCAGCTGTATGACAAGGAGATTTGTGAGCTGCAGGCCCAGATCTCCAACATGTCCGTGGTGCTGTCCATGGAAAACAACTGTTCCTTGGGCCTGGACAGCATCATTACCGAGGTCAAGGTCAATTACAAGAAGATCACCAACCACAGCTGTGCTAAGACTTAGACCATCTACAAGATCAAGTATGAGGAGCTGCAGGTATTGGCTAGGAAGCACAGGATGACTTGTGTTGCACAAAGACGGAGATTTCTGAGACTAACCAGAACATCAGCAGAATCCAGGCTCAGACTGATGGCCTCAAAGGCCAGAGGGCTTCCCTGGAGGCCTCCATCATGGATGCTGAGCACCATGGCAAGCTGGACATCAAGGATGCTCAGGCCAAGGTGGCTGAGCTGGAAGCTGTTCTGACAGCCACCAAGCAGGACATGGCCCAGCAGCTAAGTGAGTACCAGGAGCTCATGAACACCAAGCCAGCCCTGGACGTGGTGATAGCCACCTACCGCAAGCTACTGGAGGGCGAGGAGAACTGGCTGGAGTCTGGGATGCCAAGACCACCAGCAGCTACTCAGGTGGGCTGAGCCTAGCTTAAGGGAACCTCAACTACAGCCTGGGCTTCCAGGCCAGCTGGGGCTCTGGTGGGAACTCTGACTCCTTCAGCTGCACCAGCACTGGCTCCTCCAAGATGGTGGTTGTGAAGAAGATTGAGACCTGTGAAGAGAAGCTAGTGTCTAAGTCTCCTGATGTCCTGTCCAAGTGAATGACTACTGCGGTCCCTCCTGTCCTCCAAGCTGGCAGGAAAGGAGCTCTGTAGGAGAGTGGAAGGTACAGGAGACCCAGCTCAGGCACAGCCCTGGGCCTCAGCTCACCCTTCAGGTGGGAGCATTTGCCCCCTGTGGCACCACCCAACCAAAAGCCAAACCTATGCCTGACCCATGCCTCTGACTAAAAGCCAAATCAAATGGGGTTTCTTTCTCCCAACATAAAGCCTCAGCTGGCTCTGCCAACTACAACAACAACAAAAGAATAATTTTGGTACTAATAATTTCAGTGAAGAGAAAAAAAACCTAGGATAGCAGATTCTCTGTCTCTTCTAGTTGTGCTCTCAGAAAAAAACTCTTTACTGTTTTAAAATATAGGAAAATAACTGTTTTCCTTTCAATAATTTCCATGATAATCACCTCTCAGGGTCACTGACTACAATAGCTCAGTACAATGGGTACTTGTTTTTCTTTTTGAATAACGGAATTTCTTCCTATTGTTTAGGGAATCCCCATCTTATGAGGCTTGGTGGAAGTAGGTCTCACCACCCCTTACAGAAGCTGAAAATGTCAGATCCTCTCTTTCTATCTTCCCTTGCAGCTCAAGCACGATTGGCCATCTACCTTCAATTGATCAGATACACCAACACTAGACTTTGACTCGGGAGCTAATGATGCCAAAAATCAAAAAACTTGTGGGAATCTTTCTGGAAGCAGAAGGCACAAGCCAGATCGGGTTCCTGGCTAAACATCTTGGACAAGCAAAAAGTTGAGTGCTTGATGATTTCCTCTCCAGAGCAGTTCCGTGTTGTTCAGACTCTGTTGTTCAGACTCTGACATTCACTGAGAACTATGTACCGAGTGAGAGTTTTCTGGGTACCAGGATACAAGGTTTCTCAATCTCAGCACTTTGACATTTTGGGTTGGGTAATTCTTCATTTTATGGGGGTAGGAGGAGCTTTGTAGAGGGACAAGGAGGGTCTGTCTTGTGTGTTGTAGGATGTTCAGCAGCATCTCTTCCCCACTAGATGCCAGTAGCACCCTCCTGGCATAAAAATGTGACCATAAAAAATGTCTTTAGGCATTGCCACACTCACCCCTACCAGTGAAATATCCCTGCATTTAGAATCACTGCATTAAGTCATTCAATATTCACAACCACCCCAAGATATAAGAACCAAGATAGATTTTCAAAGTGTTGAGGAGATTCAGTTCAATCTCCTTTTAATAAATCTGGTAGTGGAGTCTAAATCAGTTTTTGTCAAAATCTGTCAGTTCTGGTTCCTGCTGTTAGCAAACTAAAACCCACCTACTAGAGTTTCTCATTCCCCTTCATACTATTCTCACTGGAATTTCAAAATAGTGGCTGTGTTCCCTTGGACAGCAAATCCCTGGGTCCTATGTAATGAGAACCCTGATATTAATGAGACATTCCTGCAAGGAGTTAGCAGCTTGGGAAAGTGGTTTTCTGTCTCTCCAATCCAGTAAGGCGATTTCTAAGCTTAATTAGCTCTCTGGCTGACATGGGTCCAGTGCCTCTGCAGCCCTCATTAAAGCATTATCAGTAAAGTAGAAGGCCCACTGTCCCCTGTTAATGAGGCAACTTCACACCCTATTTTCCAAACAATAGGTCAGAGGAAATCTCTCTTATTCTTCTCAAACTGTGGATGGCAGGTAATTGGATTGTTAGTTCATCCTCTGGAAAGTCTACTTTCTTCTTTGCAACACTCACCGTCTCCTAGGGCATCACCCTGATGAGTAATCTACCAACCTCTCAGAAAGCTCTTAGTAAGTTATGAAATCAAACCTGTTACCTGTTCAGAAGCAGTAGGCTAAACACGAAGACCATCACTTTATAACACATCATGGCCAAACATCCTCCAAAAGCTTTTCTTTTTATTGGGAAGGCAGAGCAGTGTGGCTAGTTAAGCATGTGGACTCAGAGATTGATGGGTTGTACCCCTGGCTCAGCCCCTTCTGACCACTGGGCCTGGAGAGTTTGCCTGACCTGTCAGAGCCTCGCCCACCTCATTCATAAAATACAGGGAGTCATCTAAAGGCCACTGTGAGAATGAAATAAGAACACGTATACATTCAGCAAATAGCAATTGTTGTCATTGTTATTTAATTGTGTCCTTTCCTCCTAGCTTACAGATGTTTGCTGGATGTTTCTTTTTCCTTATCGGTGCCTACATATAATTTCCCACATATTCTCCAAATTCCAGTTCCTGGGACTACTCAGTCTGTGATTAAAAATGTGTATGCCTCATTGTCCAAGCCCTAGATTTTCTTTTTTGGCCATCTTCACAATTTTCAAAAACCTTTCAAAAGCATCATCGTATTTGACCTTTGAACTATGTGATTACACAGGAAAGGCAAGTGCTTTAGAGGATGAATCCACAATGTAGAAAAGACTTGAGCAGGAATCTCCTCAAGGCAGACATCTATTTGGTTGCTCTTCCCTCATACCTCATGGACCGCTGCGATGTGACCCTTGTCTCATAGTTTTTCATAAGCGCACCTTTTTTTCATTATTTGTTCATTGGGGGGCTGACCTAGGAGACCATTCAGTGTTTATGCCATCTGTCACAATCTATGAACTCATAAAAAAGGATTAAGTGAGCCAAAGCCATGTAAGGAAGTCAGCAAAGGAAGTCACTTTAAGCCAGACTGAGAGGAAAAAAAAAAGGTCCAGATGTAGCTAAATGCCAAAGCCTTCACGGACATTTTCCCATGGTGCTGGCATGACACTCTGACATTATGCCCTCTACAGTCACTGACACTAAACGACTGTCTCCAATCTTGTTCAGCCAAATGATCTTTCTGACTCAGCTTTCCAGCGACACTGCCTCAGGACTGGCTTCTCCTCCCTGACCATCAACGCTTTGTTTCCAATTCCAGCCACCTGTGTGTAACTCCCCACTGTTTCTGCTTATCTTAACCCTCGACTGACTGTCTGCCTCTCAGTTCTCACCTGCTCTCCACCTATGGACTCCCAGAAACAGCAAAACTCTAAAACGTATCCACTGATTACTGGGAACTATAAAAGTTGGCCCCTATTTTCCCAGCCTCTAGAAATTCACTTAATAGGACTTCAAATCTAAGTAATTTTGTTCATTTTACAGGACTTTCTGGGATGGTTTCATTGCATGCCGCAGAGTCATTGTGTAGCAATATCCAAAACCAGCATTCCTGGACTGGACAATGGCTGTCACCATGTTTGACCAGCTGCAGAGATACAAACTTCCCACGTGAAGGAACATAGTGCCTCCTTTTATTGAATACCCAGGGACAATTATATCCTCTAGGCAGGCTGTTGCATATGGATAAAGACTTCTTTGCTGGAGTGGATGAGGAGCTGCACCTACCAACAATGCAAACAGTAAACAAACAATGTTATCCCTTTGGGAGGAGCCAAGAGCCATGGACCAGAGAATACAACTGTAAGATTTTGTAAAATTTCTCAAGCTTTTGTATGTTTCCTGGTAATGCTATTTTTTCTATTACCATCTGTTTAATCCCCACAGTGATCAGCACTAAATTTCTCAAAATAAAGAGTCTACGTGCTTATTTTCAGGACATTAAAAAAGAGAAAAGCAGGAACACAGCCTTTCATTCTGCAGCCAAGCTCGCTAGGAGAAAGGTAGAGGGTGTTAGCAATTTCCAAAGGAGAGGAAATGTGTTGAGTCCTTGAAGCAAATAGAATCAATTAGGTCTTAAGAAGGGACTTGAGACTAGAAACAAAGTCCTTTGTACGAATTCCCCAAAACTGACCTCAAAATTTATCTTATTTGCCATTGACTAGCAAAAACATTCCTGAAGGAGCAAGTTAGGAGCCATCCTTTTGAGATCCTTTCAGACAAGAACCGAGTATGTGCCTTTTCACTGAGGAAGGTTGAGTGATAATCTTATTCCTGAGGAGCAATAATTTGTGGGAAATACACCAGACTGGGTGTCAGCAGAAATTGGCAAACTAATTCTAAATTTTTATGGAAATACAAAGATCCTGTTAAAATAAAAATATCTTTGGAAATAAATATAATGGATCTCATACAATCTGACTTCAAGATTTATTATAAAGTTATTGCAATCAAGAGACCGAGGTATTGCAGATAAAGAAATAGACTAATGAAACAGAATAGAGTTGGCAAATATGTTCACACACATGTTCAACTGATTTTTGACAACTGAATTCAATAGAGCCTTTACCAAAAAAAATGCAGTTGAAACAATTCGATATTCATATGCAAAAGAATAAACTCTAATTCATGCTATTTACCATATAGAATAAGAAGTTAAAAATATACCGTAGTTCTTTATATAGAACCTAACACTTATAGAAAAAAAAATACAGAAAATCTTATGAACTTGAATTATACAAAAATTCTTATATAAAATACCAAAATAGGATTAATATGTTTGTAAATTTGACTTCGTTATTAAGACATTATTAAGAGAAATGAAGAGACAAACCACACAGAAAAAAATATGCAAATCATATAGCTGAGAAACTGTTTGTGTAGGGAATACCTAAGGAATAATTCTCAAATTGCAATGATAAGAAAAAAATCATAAATGAGCTAAAAGGAAAATTCAACCAATGCTTCACCAAAAGAAAAAAAAAGATATGCAGATGGTAAGCAAACATATGAAAAAAAGTGCTCAAAATCCTCAGACATTAGAGAAAGGAAAATTTAAACCTTGATGAAATGTTATTATACGACCAAGTCTGCCAACCTTCAAACACTGACTGTAGCACATGCTGATGAGGGCGTGGAGCAATCGGAATACTCACACACTACTGACAGGAATGCTTTCCACTTTGAAAAACAACTTATCAGGGTCTTACAAAGTTAAATGTGTGCCTACCCCAGGGGTGTCCAACTCATTTTCACCTCAAGGCAACCTCAGCCTTGAGGTTGCCTTCAAAGGGCTGAATGTAATTTTAGAACTGTATAAATATAACCACTCCTCCACTGCAAAGGAGTTGAAATGACATTTGGCCCTTTGAAGGCAACCTCAAGGTTGAGGTGGCCCATGGTGAAAATGAGTTTGACACCCCTCATCTTCCCTATGATCCCTTTATTCTACTTTGAGTTTATCCAAGTGAGAGAAAAGCATGTGTTCATAAAAAGACATGTGCAAATATTCATAGCCATTTCATTTCTAATAGCTAATAATTAGAAACTAACCAAACATATATCAATAGGTAAATAAATAAACAAATGTGGTATATCCATACAATGGAGCACTACTCAGCAATAAAAAAGGAATGGACTATCAAAGGAATGGACCATGCAAAAATATGGATGGCTCTCAAAATAATTATTCTGAGAAACAGGAGACAGAAAAAATGTACAGATTTTATGATTCCATGATTTCATTTTTATTAAGTTCTCAAAAATGCAAACTCATCAATACTGACAGAAAGCTGATCAGTTTCATGGGGTGGACCCCGGGAAAAAAGAAATTTGCAGGGGAGGAGATGAAGGAAGGATTGCCAAGTGTGCAAAGAAACTATAGGTGTGATGGATATATTCTTTACCTAGACTTTGATGCTGGTTGTCAAAAGTATCTTACTCTTTAAAGATTATGTATTTATAATCGACTTATGTAACTAATATAAGCACAGTTATACCTCAGTAAATCTGTTTTCAGAAATGTCAGATAACTTGTCCAGAATGAGAGAGAATAATACCAAAAGCCCTGGAAACTTACTACACAGTGAGAAACTTTTAAAAAGCCTTTATTTCCTTTGTCCAAGTTATAATGTTCTAATACTACTGCCCCCCTAACCATAAGTTAGGACTTTGAGAAAAGCAACTATATGCCTAATCAAAACTTTAACGACAGGAGGAGCTCAAACACCCAATGAGGTCCTCCACTTGAAATTTACCTGAAAACAAAATTGGAAACAGAAATTTTACCTTCAATAAAACTCAGATATTTGTAACCCCAAGCCATAATGAAGATTAGGCAAAGTGGCAAGAGACTCAACATTAAAGCAACAGTCTTGTACAAAGGAGGTACCCCCCCCAAAATGGAATTTATTTATAAAAAAATTGTGCATTTAGTCTTACATGTTTCAATTTCAGTCACCTTCAAAGCACTCTCCCTTTGATGCAATACACACATCCAGACTCCCACTGCTCAAACAGCTTTTGGACTCATCAGTTTTGATGCCCTTTAATGTCTCAGTCGGTTTTTGTTTCACCTCTTCCACATTGGCAAAATGTTTCCCTTTGAGGACTTTTTTCAGCTGGGAAAGCAAAAAACAATGTTGCTCGGGGAGAGATTAGGTGAATAGGGAGGATTGGGCGTGAGGATCATGCCATTTTTTTGTCAAGAACTGATGAAAACTCAACAGGGTGTGGGCAGGTGTGCTCATAAATCACCCATCATGAAATGCGCAAATGTGTTCAGAGTCCTCAAAATAAATTCACTGAAGCCAAACACAGCCTCTCTGGTACACTGATGCAGATGGGTTCCTAGAACACTCACCAAGTGGGGGAAGCTTGGTCCCAGGGGCCCACCCTCCAGAAGATAATTCCAGGTTTTTTGGTAGGGTTCTTCCCTCACAGTGGCTCAGGACAGATTTTGATTGCCTGAATTCAAAATCTAACACTTCCATTTAGTACCTATGTGACTTGGGCAAAGTCACCCTGTGTTCAGTTTTCTCATTTATAAAAGAGGAATAAAAATATTACTTTTTAGGATTGTTGTTTTATTGAAATGAGTTATAATTACAGGGTGCTTAGACAGACCAGTACACAACAAATACTGTGTGTTTGTTAAGTAAATAAAACATTGTAGAAAAACCTATTCAAACTAAATGCATGCTGATAGGAGATAATAAAGAGCAAGGCTATCCAGAAAGGATGACTAGGTTTGCTTTTGCTTTTTTAAAGACTAAAACAAAGAAACCTTATTTGAAAGCCTCTATAATAAGAATCAGACATTTGGTTACTCCTTCCCCATACTGATTCTTGTCAGGAGATGATGGATTTATTTTTTTTAAATAGAACTAGAGAAGCTCAGGAGGCAAATTTATTAGACTTCAAATGCTTGAGGCTAAGCAATTGGATTGCAACCAGAGGCTGCAGTGAAAGTGGCCACTGAATAATGACCTTGTAGACCCTCCGCACACTGCTCCAGGATACTTCCCAGGCAAGCAGTCGTACACAGTCTGGGTAGAAGACAGGGGACCCTTCTCCAGAGAAACTGAGCCACTGAAAGTTAAATGTCTGGGAATACCTGATGATAAGCCAGTGGCCATTTTTACCAGTGATGTCCACCAAACACAAGTCCACCATTCACGCTGGCCTGCCTAACCATTTTTTGGCATCCCAACCTTAAATAGGAATGGAAAGACAGCATCACATCACCAGACACTTCAGAAAATCCTTCAGTGTGAAGGCAAGACCAAAGCAAATAGATTAAAAAAATAGAGATGGCACAGAAAATAGGACAAATCTTTTTAAAAAGATCACATGCATGTAACAAGAACAGGATTCTATAAACAGAAATAATCAAAAGGGGAAAAAAGAGTTCTTTGAACATAAACGTAGAATTGCTGTCTTAGGTCAAAAAGTCTAGAAACGGAGCCGGACCTTGTCCAAGTGTTAGATAGAGGGGGCACTTTGAGAAAAGAGGATGGAAGCAGGCTAGGACGGAGCAGGAAACCTGAACTAGAACCCGGTCTCACTAGGAGACCTCCTTCTGTCTGGTCCCACAGTGAAAAACCAGAAAATCAATCGTACTTTGAAGCAAGGGTCCGGACTTTTCACCCGCGTGTCCATCGGTTACTATCTGAGTTCTGATCCCTGAAATACAGGTGCACAGCCACTCAAAAGAGGCAGCTCCTGGTTGGTCAGGACGATTCTCTAGAGAAGGGGATGCTATGAGTTATCAGTACACCCCCCAGCAATTTAGAGATGGCAGTACTGGCTGACAAGGGGCGACTGACTCATTCACTTTCCCCAGAGTCTTATTGTACCCATTCCCAGTAACTTTCAGCAGTCTGTCTCCTTGCTCAAACATACTATGCAAATAATGAGCTTCTGAAATGATCTAAGTTATTTGAGATGTTTTGACTTTAAGCTTTTGAAAATTAAAACAAATACCTGCAAGACTTGCTTACGGTAAACCTCCAACAAATATATGCCAAGCTTAGACTAATACTTGACAATGGTCTCCTTTCACTTCTATTTTTATAGTTCAGATTATGTAACCAATGGAGTTTCCATTAAATCTTCTTTCAATTTCACTATATTAATAGAAGTTATAGAACAAATGATGAAAGAATTATCAAAGAAATTATGTAAGAAAATTTTCCAAAAGTGAAAGGTAACTCTTGATTAAAAGTACACATTGAATGTCCAGTGAAGTAAATGAAAAGGTCCCACAAAAAGACACATCAAAGATGAAGAAACAGTTCTAAAGGTTTTGAGACAGAAATCCAGGTCTAGTTTTGGCATTATTTGACTTTTCTAATGAAAGTATTAATAGCTATAGCATAATGTATGTATTTTCAAGAGACCTTACATTCCACAAAATCTATCACTAAAAATAACAGGGATCAGAGAAAAAAGTGTGGTTGAAGAAGACAACTCAAACTTAGGCACATTTGTTAATGAAAGCACAGAAAATCAATAAAAATCCTAATAAAAACTCACATACATCTTCAAAGTTAATAAGGGGATATCATACAGTATGGTATGAAATAAGCAAAATATCAACTAAAAGCCAGATCCAGAGTGTCTACCCAAGAAGTAGCAGGACAGGTGAAGCCATGGCAGAGGTTACTGAATGTATCCTCTCTAAACCTGTTCATTATGTGATCTATAAATTCGTGGAATTGTAGTGAAAAGGGACTCAGAGATCTAGCCCCATTTTTCAGTCTCGTGAGCACTTGGTGTTATGACAGTGTGGAAGCAGGCCTACTGAGTGACACCAGACGAAGCCGTCTGAGTGACGACACAACCCCTTACAGAGGGCATCCTCCTCCCTGTGCTCTTCAAATAAATGAGAATCAAGGCTTTTTACATTATCTTATTGTTGTTCAATTACAGTTGTCTGCATTTACCCCCTCCCCCGCCCACCCCAGACATCCCCGCCTCCCTCCCCTGCTTCCACACCCCCTTGGTTTTGTCCATGTGTCTTTTATTCTGTTAACTGAGTACAGAAACAATAAAAGAAGCCTGGGTTTAAGCCCAAACTTTGCCACAAACTAGCTATGCTCTTATTCTCTACACAGTGTTCCTCAACTGGGGGCAACTCCCACACCAGGGACATTTTTTACTATCACAGCTGGCACAGGGAGTTAGGGGGAGGGGTGCTATTGGCATCTCGGTGGGGAAAGGCCAGAAATCCTACAGCATGAAGGACAGCCCCACACAACAGAGAGTCATCCCCCCCAAGAGTGTCAGTACCGCAGAGTTGAGAAACCCTGCTCCAGCATGACAAAAGTCTGGCCTTATTTCCATAACTAGGCCCCTGATGCAGGATAAGGGCTGAAAATTGCAGGGAAGCTCCACCTGGAAACTCAAGTCTCCCATAAGTGGCATGTGGTACCTGCTGAACAGCCAGCTCACTGTCCCTGGAAAATTCCAAACAGAAGCTGAATGGTGACACTGTCTAGAGGCAATCTCCACCTTGGCAGAAATATAAAGTGAAATATTTAGGATTCTTTTCAACATGGAACATTTGTGAAAGAGATGAGATGGGGAGCCCAAAAAGGTGAACTGAATTCAGCAGTGTGCAATAAAGATCTGAAACAGCTCACAGATCCATTAGCAGACGAATACTAGAAAACACCTTGCGGTAAAACTATAGATGTCCATAGGATTGTGAGATAATTTTGATTTTTTTCTTGGGACAACATGATTTCTACCCTATTTTATATCAATGCCGCACAGTCTTAACTCTTTGGTACAAAGTATTTTTCCACTTGAAGTCTTTAATTAAAGTCTGGAAAGTATAAAATGGAGAAAAAAATAGAACAAAAAGAAGAGGGGATTATAATTTTTGAAGTTCCTTTGATGAAGACTTTAAATGGTAACCATGACCCTCTCCCCTGTGATTTGTCAAAACAAAGCAGCAGAGACAACTTTCGTGGTTCAGACCAGGTATTTAATCTTAACAATAGCTTCAATTTTTTTTCTTTAAACTGTAATGTGAAAGATCAAATGTGAAAGACCTCCTGGCAAGAAAACAAGATCAAGAATGGGGAGAAGATACTATCCAAAAAAAATTTAAAAATTTAAGCTGAGTAAACCTGAGTCTTAGGAACATTTTTAACTTTTTTGAAAGTTCCAATTTTATGCCCTTGAAGGTGTGGCTCAGTGGATTGAGTGCAGCTCACAAACCAAAGGGTCACCAGTTTGATTCCCAGTCAGGGCACGTGCCTGGGTTACGGGCCAGGTCCTCAGTGGTGGCCATGTGACAGGCAACCAAACGTTGATGTTTCTCTTCCTGTATTTCTCCCTCTTTCTAAAAATAAATAAATAAAATATTTTTTAAAAAGAGTTCCAATTTTATTTTCAATATTGGGTATATTCTTAAGCTTTTAGAGTATACTACTGCCAGTGCATGTATGTGTTGCCTGATGGTAATCAGGAAATGATTCAACTGGAGCCATTTCTTCCCCAAGTGAACTTAGCTTTGCAAACTGATACCACCTACTAGTTTCTGTAACAGATCTTCCTGATACTTAATGACAATTTTTTAAATTTAACATTTTTAATGAAAGATAATATTGGAGATAAAATTGGAATAAGAGTACAATTTTTAATTGGCTTAAAACTTACCAGTTAAATATTATATGAATTAAAATTTTATGTTTTTATTGTATCTTCAGTAAGTGAAGAGTACAACTTGCCTGTTAACTATACAATAAATTATTTAACTATTGGATTTAGTCCTGAATTTCACAGCTTTTAATCATCTAGAGAATACTCAGAGAGCTGACAAGGGAGGAACCCAGGAAGGAATGACCAAGAAGAGCCAAGGTCTGCACTTGTCAGTCTGCGCAAACAACTATGGTACTTGTGTAATCACAAAGTAATCACAGTTGTGTTCAGTACTTATCACAGCATAGATATTGAACAGGCCTCACAAAAAAAAAAAACTACTCAAGATTACAGTTCATGGGTTATAGGCTGGTACACGGAAATAGGATCCTGTTGTCTACCAATTCAAAATATTTCTTTAGCAATGGTTCAAATTTGACTGAAAGCAAGCAAGTAGGTTGCTTAGTTTTCATATTACTAAATAAAAATCTGTCTTTGGAATGCATCCCAATCCCAGTGTTAATTTGCAAAGTAAAAAATGAAATAACCAGAGGACATTAACCAGCTCCCTTCCAAGACCTGTGAAGCACCAGGGAAATCTGTAATTATTCATCAACCTGCCTCCCACTTAGTGAGTGTCTCATGTTGAGGTGCCGAGCCAGGTGTTGGCTGCACACGGATGTGAATAAGGTGTTAGCTGGGCTTGTTGACCATGGGGGCCACAGGTACTATTAGTTCTACCCTAAGCGAATCCTTCCTTATACTCTACTTCACTCAAAGGACATCTTCTCAGGGCTCCAGGAAGCACTCCGGAAGCAAAACGGAAAAAGAACCTGGTTCTTGTAAGTTGCATCCAAGCATCCTTTATTTTTAAATGCTAGGTGTTATTTCTGATGTGATATTCATTTCACTGTGCTTGGGAAAAAGACCCTGCAATTCTTTTGACAAGCCTGGCAGCTGCAGCTTTATTTTGAAACCACAGAAACTCCCACATCCACTGTCATTAAAGCATACTGTGAAATGATTCAGTGGCAGGTCTTGAAAAGGAAGGGGAAAACATTGGCAGAAAGGCAGTGGTGATGTAATGTGATTTGGTGATCCCCAAATTGTTATACTAGATAATAAGATGACTACAATCCCCTTGATAAACTCAGTTCTCTGGGTCTCCTCCTGGCTACATTGGCTGTACCAGCTGGACGCATTGCCTTCATGGCATCTGCAGGGCTTAATACTCTGTAAACACCACACTGAGCCTATGGGAGCATCCATACCTCACTGGAATAGACAGAGCTTTCAGAAATAAGGAGGGATGTCCACTGGGCCCAGCACCGAGGACCGGCAAAGAAGCACAAAGAGGCCCATTTCCCCTCAGCATTTCTCATTTTCCCATCTTCCTCTAGGGGCTAGAATAATTGATTAGAGATAGAGTAAGAAATTTGGAGCATCTGCTGTAAGAAAAATCAGGCCTTCCTTAATGAGGCCGATGGGTTCCTGGTTCAGAGAATTAGCTCCAGAAGAATTAAGAGCCCAAGTCCCCTTGACTACTAGTCTTTTTATTGCAATGCTTTCATATCATCACCTATCATTACACCACTGGATCCTTTCTGCCCTGATGTGTGATAGTTCTCTGAAGGACTTGACTTCCGTGCTTACTTCTCTCCTTCCACTTAGCATCCTCAAATAGGCTTGGTCTCTCATTTCAGGTGAATTTTATTTTTCCCACAGAGTACCACACATTCTTCTGTACTTTAAAAAATCACGAATCCATCATCTTCCTGCCACTGTTTCATTGGCATTTTTAATTCATAGCATTGTCTCATTGCTTCCTTTTACTTCCATATAGTTTTAACAAAACCTATTAATCATTGTGAGGGTAGCCCACATTGTGCTTGGCACTGTTTAGCATCACTGTCTGGAAGCTTCATCTGGCCTCACCTACACAAGTCTAGATTAGGGTGTCTTTTCTCTGCAGACCAGGAATTGGCAAACTACAGCCTCTGGACCAAATATGGCCCTTCACCTTTTCTTTTCTTTTTTAAAGATTTAATTTAGTTATTCTCAGGGAAAGGGGAAGGGAGGGAGAAAGATGGAGAGAAACATTGATGTGTGGAAGAATCATTGATTGGTTGCTTCTCACATGCCCTCATCCGGGCACCTGGCCCACATCCCAGGCATGTAACCTGACTGGGAAACAAACCAGTGACCTTTAGGTTTGCAGGATGACACCCAACCCACTGAGCCACACCAGTCAGGCCTGGCCCACCACCTTTTCATAAATTAAATTTGATTGGGACACAGGCATGTTTATTTGTTTATTCTTTGTCTATGGTTGCTTTTATGAATGACCAAGTTGCGGGCTTGCACAGAGATTGTATGGTCCTCACAAAATGCTGTGCACATCTGCTCCAGAAAAAAATGTTTTCATTTCGGTATTTTCCTCCTTCCTTGTCTCGCCTGCTTTTTGTAGTTAGATAAAGATCACAAGGTTAGAAAACTCAACCAAAAATAATAGGAAACTAGAGAAGCCAATTGTTTTCATTTAAATTTACAAAAGGATGGCCTCCATCCTCACATAATTGAGAATCCTTACTATTTCTCAAATAACAAAATATTGTTTCTACCTTTACCACACCTTAAAATTAGAAGTCACTTTTCTATTTATTTTTTAAACCCTGCTCAAGGACACCCACTTCCATGAGGCATTTCTGATGGCTTCTAATGGCTTAGACGGCCTCACCCTTCTGAGATACATCTCAGTTGTCACCTGTATCTACTTCCCTTCCCTTGCCCACGTCTTCTCATAGCCTTCGTTCTCCTTGTGATTTATGGTTTAGCAATATTTTTCATTGCTTGAGAACACCTTTGTACACTTCCTCCTATTCAAATAGCATTTTTCAATGAAACATATACAGTGCTTCACCTAAGATGCATTCTGGAAAATAAACATGTCTCCCTGTCCTTCCATGAATGAATACCCTATTCTAGTCTTTTCCGGTCTCCATGAGAAATTGTATATTGACCACTGGCTCTGAAATAGCATCTCTAATAGATACGAGATGCAATCCTAAAGAGGCGACAGAGATTGGGGAGCTGCATAGTATTTAATTTAATTTTATTTGAAATAGTTAATAAAATTAAAAATTTGTAAGCATTCAATTAAAATCTGTATTCCCAGCTTTTCTTGACAAATCAGAAATTCTAGTACCAGTGGGATTTCCACATGGCTTCAATGAGCTAGAGGCCCGCAGCAGTGCTCCATTTAGAAGAGCCTTGAGCTTTCAGATCTTCAGGCCACCACAGTTGCTGACATACCTCTTGGCCTCCGCTGGCCCACGTTCAGAATCTGTGTTGCCTACTCATTCCCCATATGCATTTATAATAGTCTCCCCTTACCCACACTTTTGCTCCCCACTGTTTTAATTATTGCAGTCATCTGTGGCCCAAAATACTAAATGTTAAATTCCAGAAATAAATTATTCATACTTTTTTTTTAATTTAATCTTTATTGTACTTTTTTCCATTACCATTTAGTCCCTTTATACTCCCTCCCCTCAGCAGTCACCTCACTGTTGTCCATGCCCATGATTCCTTCTTCCTTTTTGCTCAATCCCTCCAAATTTCATGCCATTCTGAGTGGCATGATAAAATCTCAAGTTGTGCAAGTTCATCCCGCCCAGGGCATGAACTGCCCCATATTCCGGCATATCCAGGCATGTACACTACCCAGCCTTTAGTCACTAAGTAGCTGTTCTGGTTATCAGATTGACTGTTGTGGTATCATAGCGCTCATGTTCAATTAACCCTTATTCCCTATTTTACTTAATAATGGCCCCCAAGAACAAGATGAGCGTTGCTGGTGATTCTGAGATGCCAAAAGAGAAGTGGCAAAGTATAGGCATGTATAAGAAAAACCAAGTTCATACAGGGATCTCTATTAACTTGGGTTTCAGGCATCTGTAGGGGGGTCTTGGAATGTACCCCACCATTAGGATGGGCTTTAATCCCATCTGACTAGTGTCTTACAAAGAGAGGAAATGTGCTCTTCTCCTCTACATGGACGCCTGAAGAGATACCAGGGGCCTGTGTGCACAGATGTGAAGAGGTAGCAAGCCAAGGAGAGAGGCTTCGGAGGAAACCAAATGTTCTGATATCTTGATCTTGAACTACAGTCTAGAACTGTTGTTCAGGAAATTCATTTCTCTTGTTTAAGGCACCAGGTCTGTAGGACAGCCGAAGCAAATGAACACAGTGGAGCCCTTGTAATAGTCTCTGTGGCCTTACACAAAGTACTTCTCTTTCTCCTATAACTCTGAAAAGTATCATGTTCACTTGATATCTCCCACTCTCTCACAAACCATTCTCTGTCACCCATTCCTCTCTCCTCACTGTTCACCAAACTACACCTATCCGCATCTTTAAGCAAAGTGATGGTTCCCAAGATGCCACAGTTTGCATAACCCATCTCTGGAAGACAAAGAATGGACTATGAGGGACTATAACAAGCATATTTATTCTTGTTATATTTATTCTTCCTTATTCAACCTAGAAATACATAGCACAATAGCATCCATCAATTATCTCATTACTACATCTGAGTTACTTTTTCTTCCAATGCTCCTAAAATATCACATATCCCTGCTTTTGTAATACTCTGTTGTTCAGAAGTCCTCAGTGCAGATAATACCTTTCTTGGCCATCATAAATGTCCCTGTTTATTTTTTCCCTAACTCAATAAAACTGGCCTGGAACTTTCCTCACCAGATTTACCCTCTTCTGCCATTATGTGAAAGTGACTATGGCTTGTTGAAAGGGGTCCCTTAGAGCAGGAAAGGGGGCTTCTATGGATATGGTTTTATGGTATAAACTCCGCATAATAGGAACAAATAATCAATTGGTCTTTCAACTTAATGAAATCATAGCAAAACCACAACTCTACTTTTTATCGAGCTGTTGCAAAATATATCATATACTTCTCTGCACTGTTGAGAGATGACCCCAAAACAGTGCAAGCCCCTTTGAAGACAGTGATTTTCTTTTTCCTTTCTGAGTACTTCTGACTATGTTGCTATGTTGCTGAAACTTGACCTTCCATTAGATGATCATTTGTATTGGCCATAGCTTTGCCCTAGTTAAAAGGAAATTCCTCCCGGAACACTTCATCTAAACTTTGCAGGGAGTAATATTATCCAAAACAACAGTAAACCAAAGACAATTCTTTGAAAGGAGATTTCGAATAGGGTTTGGAGTTTATAGAGATAAGTTCCTTTTAGAAGAGGGCATTTCCAAGTGGATGCCAGAGAGAGTAATTTGACTGGTGATCCAGGAGAGTCAAAGGGAGGGAATCAGCTCAAGATGGAGAATGCCACTGATCACAAAGATGGGAGGGAAATATCATCATCCTGCTAAGAGAGGGTTCTGAGTGGAAAAATGTAATCAGACGTCTCATAAAGGGAGAGATAGACAATGGTCTCCAAGGCACTGGCCTATTTGAGGACATCCTCAGATCTAATTACTCTTTGCTTGAACAGAGTTAGCACTATCATTTACAGTTTCATTGTTTAAAATAAATATAATCTACAAGCACCTAAACTTCTGTAGAAGTTATAAAAAGGTAGATTATTCACTTTTCCCAACAAATATTTGTTTTGATCTCCTTTTAAAAATGCATGCATCTATTACAATTTCAGATGTGTCTCCGTGTGATTACTGGTTTTTCCAAAACCGTAAATATGGCTTTCAACAAATCCTAAATGTATATAATACAATGATGCTTAGAAGTACATATATATTTTAAATAGGGTAACATACATGCACACAAACTCCAAACAGCATAGAAGTGCGCACATTCACACAGGCACACCTACACATGTGCACAAATTTCACACCAACCACTTCCCTTTAGGTTTTAATTAAAGTGCCAATTCCTGAGATTGATGATTTCCAGAAGTAGGTACTGAAAGAAGTAAATAAAAGGGCCAGTGGCATTTTGACAGCTGACAGTGTGACAGGGATTCATTGCCCAGTTTTTTACTAAAATAAATCACCTTCATGCTAATTTTCACCTTTGACTCCATTTCTCTACTTGCTCCCAGATAAGTTCTGAGAGAGATGCTCACCAAGGCAGAGATCAGATACACAGAATAGAGACTGATCATCTTCAGAGTCTTCCCCGAAATCCTATATAAAGCATTAAGAACCAAAGAGCCATACATCACTGATCATTAAACATCTATTGAGTCAGCTCAAAGTCTTGGTTTTCCTTTCCCAATCTTGTCCTGACTGTGGGCATCCAACCCAATTGAGCGTGTCAAAGCAATGAGAACAGATTACACCTGGGGGAAGGACAAAGGGGAAGCATTCTTTGAAGAGCGCATTTCAGGTTTAGATTCAATTCTCCTTCTGTTGCTACCGCTGCTGGCCAGGACCTTTCTTCACACCTCAGATCCTCACTCTGAGGAAAGGTTCTCTCTCTGATAAAACCAGCCACAGTCTGAAACCTCCACTTCCTGAACAGTCTTCCAGCTACACTAAATTCATCTCAGTGAAAAGAAGTTGTGATTTGGAGTGGTTTTTTTAAGATTATATCCCCCTAAATGTATAACATGGACTAACAAGATTTATTTGGATGAAATGAGAAATGGCCTTAAACTCTGTCTTTCACTTATACCAAACCTCAAAAAAACTTGCCAAGTTTGCAAATGTTTATCTATCACTTTTCCCTAATCTTCCTTTTCACTTGGTGAATGTACCAACCTCTACTTTCTTGTCTGTGAGGAAACAAATATATTAGAAATTTTTAAAAATTGATTTGAATTTTCTGTCACCATTTTGCTGATAAACAGACTGTACACATGAATTTCGAATAAGCATTCAAACTTTTTTGGGCATGAAGTATCAATACCTAAATTTAACCTATGCTAATTATAATAAATCTCACCTTTCATATATTTAATATCATGCAACTTGATAGTATGCATATTTATTGAAGGGAAACATTCTCAATTATTTCTCCCACATGTATATATCCTAATGTTATCTTTTCTTAGTAACCATTAACAGTTAATTCTTCTTGTTCTGGCATTTAGTTACAGTGTAACTAAATAATATTTTGAAGTGTTCTAAGATGAAGTAGAGTTTTCTAACCTTTACCATTTAAAATAATTAAAGAGATAATAGCTAGACTTATTTGCAATAAACAATTCTAATACTCTTCCAATGAATATATGCAAATCTTAGGCAAACATTAGGCATCAGCCTCCTTTCATTTCTATTTTTATAATTATGAGTTACATAACAAAATAACTTTTGTATAAATACTCTTAAGCTCAGTGGAAACTAGATATTCTGCACTGTTCCTCTAATATTTGCATATACAAGTTATTTTCCTCTGCTGTGGGGTGCTATTATCAGTATCCCCATCATCTAATGGTATAAATGATGCATGATGTCCTGCATTGCATCCAGATCTAAAGATAAAGAAATAAAATCATGTCACAATTGTTATGTGGCCTTTCTTTAAAAAGTATTTGTTCCCCCAAACTCTTTAGATTAAATTAACTTGAAAATAATAGAAGATAAGAGGTTATGACAACATTATATAAAGTATTATGACTGCCACAGCATAAGTATATTTCCATAGATATATATGACCAATGAACATAGGATGATAGGGAATCTGGCTGTGCTCAAAAGCCACAAATTGGCGTATTGTACAACATGAAGCTGATCCTTGATTTGAGACCTACTTGCTTTCTGAGATTCTCCCAGTATCGCTTTATATTCCAAAGAGTCCTGCTGTGCAGCTCTATTTCTCTGCTTTATAAGTACAAGAGTCACAGTGACCTACCAAAATGTTAGGCAGAATATCAACTCATCATTAGAAAAAATATCCATAATACATGTGATTTTGATATGAAGAACTTGCTCAGGAAGTCACGTCTATTCACTTCAATGTGACATTGTGCTGTTCCGCATGAGATAATGCTTACAGTCAGCTTCCAGCTGTCTGTCCAAAGGATGGTGTTGTGTTCAGTCAGGTTATTTATCCCCAGGACATTCATTCCTCCATGGAACCAAGTCAGAACTGTGGAAAGTACAATAACTCTTCTATTTAGTTCATTGGGTCATTTTGCTGCAAAGTCCCTCAGAGCCATAAAAGAAGTAAAGCAGTGTTAAAAAGAATTCTTCTTGACAGGGCTGTACCTGAGAATAGTTGTGGGGAGTGTTGTTTCAAATTAATGGTTTTGTTCTTCCTTCCTTTTCTCCCATTGTCCTAACATCAAGTTGGCATTAGCAGATTTCCAGCTACTTCTTCATGGGGGCAATAATGTCCCATACACATTTCTGTTCATTAGAATGATCAGGGAAGCTTTCAAACAATACAGATTTCCAACTTCAGAGATTCTTATTGAGTGGGACTCAAGTTTGAAAAGTTTTTGTCTCTTCCTTCTTATTATGAGACCTTGGTAATGTGCAAATTTCTCAAGATCCAAAGAAAAAGATCCCTAATTAGACATTTAGGTTTTGACAGTCATCTGATGAAAATCTGTTTTGTATCACATAATCATCCAGTATTCAATCCCATGCCTCATCCATGCCTGGACCAATGATATCTGGGTATTAAGAATTTTTCCGAATACTTTTTTTTGTCTTTTTGTATTTTTTACATTTATGTATACTTGGTATACAATATTTTATTAGTTTCAGGTGTTCGATATTTGACATTTATATGCAGTTGAGCTTTTTATATAAGGAAGGACTAGGTGCATAGATATTAAGAGCATCAGACATCATTTAAGACTTCTTGTGTTCAAATAATGACTTTGACACTTGTTACTTCTTTAAACCTCAGTGAAAGTGAATAATAGCAGTATCTAATCCCAAGGGTTAACGGAGAGAATTCATTGACATAATGGATGTGCCACAGTGTCTAAAACATAGGAAACACTCCATAAATGTAGGTTATTATAACTACTGTATTTTTAATGATTTATTGGAATCTTAAACTTTTGACTTTCCCGTTTGGAAATCTTCAGCAACAATAATTGGAGTATAGAAAATTGCTTCCCAAGCACCCTGAACTCTTTGAGTATAGTGTCTATTTTCCATTTGAGGCATAGTGAGCTGATCTTTTGTGGAAAGACTAAATAGCACTCTCCCTACATGTCATTAGGACACTACCATATTTCTATATATTCTAGCAACTTTTGTTGGTCCTAGGTGAGAATCCCATCCCTACTGACTTCAAGTATTAAGCTTTGCCAACTGCTGCCATGAATTTCTCCCAGGCTCTGGCTTCTACTGGTTGTAATAGCCGTTAATAGAGGTACCTAAACTTTCCTGAGGACATCTCCCTATTTCTCACAAGCTAGGTATAAGCACTTCCCTTTTTTTACCCATTTTTAAATATTTAATTTTTTATGCTACTACAGTTGTCCCACTTTTTTCCCCTTCATGCCCCCTCCATCCAGCCCACCTCCCTTTTCTATAATCAGACCCCTCATCATTGTCCATGTCCATGGGTTCTCCATATAAGTTCATTGACTAATCAAATTATTACTGATTATACAAGATAATTATAAATGATACACCAAAACTATCAAGTATGTTAGTAAACCATTCACACTTTGTTATCTTCTCGCTTCTGCTGGAACAAAACCTTCCAGGCTCTCTTAGAAGCTTTACCAGCACTACTCAAAGTACAGTCTGCAGACCGCAATGGTCTACTAACTGATAAGGATTAATGAGCAGATAGGAAGCTCGAGTCAGAATATAAATCAACCATGTCATAGGCACATTATTTAGGTTAACAGACTTTAGTAGAAAAATTTGCTTAATGAAGAAAGTGGTGTGCCAATCCACCTTTTTGCCAACTGTTAAATGATTCACAAACCAGCTAAAGAGGGTAGCACTGTTCTAGAATGTGTGCTAGGTATTAGAGATGCAATACTGGACAAGAGAGAAAACATCTGTTCTCTCATATAGCTCACTTCCTACCTGAGTTTGGGGTTGGGGGAGGAGGCACTCAACAAGATGACATTAGTACATTTTAGCAGTAATAACAGCTAAGAAACAAAATGATGGGATGAAGAGAATTTAGAGGAAAGGGTCAAAAAAGGCTTCTGCAGGAGGTAACACTTGAACTGAGACTTGAATAATATCAAGATCAAAAGTAGGGAGAAGAAAAAGCATTCCAGTTGGAGAAGAAAGCTAATACAGAGGATTAAAGTGGAAAAAACTTGCTGTGGCCCAGGAAATACAAGAAGGTCAATGGCTGAATGAAAATGAAAGGGGAAGAAGGCAGAGGAGGTGATTGTCTGAACAGCAGGTGGCAACTAAATCATTCAAGACCTTGAAAATAATTTACATGTTATTCTTGTTCTAATGAGACACCGTTGGAGAGTCCTAAACCCAGGAAGGTCATGATAGGGTTTACATTTTTTAACTGAAATCTAGTCTTCCACCTAAAAACACCTCATATTCCTGTAATTGTGCCTCTGGTCTTGCTCCTTCCATTTGATTCACCCTCCTGGCCCTCTTCTCTTACACCTGTCTCCTATGTTTCAAAGCTCAAGCCCATCTTCTTCCACTGCTGTTTCCTAACCACTCTAGACACAGTTTCTTTTTCCCAATTTCCATAATACTTAAAAATTTAGAACTTGCATGTTTACATTAATAAGAAAAATTTATGCTACTCTTCAGGGCAGGCAAATTGCACCTTGTTTACTTATTTAAAACAGCTATCTGAAACAACCAATGGGTGAGAAATGAATTCCTGTTAACTGACCCTCTCTTTGCTTTTGATGCCATTGCCTAGAAAATACAAGGGCGTTCAGAGTAGATACAGGACTTGAAGAATAGTAGAATATAAATAAATATGAGGGAAAGAGTTCCTGGTGGGAAATTAAATAAACAAAAGTGAGACCATTTAACATGTACAGAAAAAAATGAAGAGCATAATCTTCAGCAATTCACCACTCACCTCACTCCTGGACAGGTTACATTCATTGGGGTTTTCACACTGTTGATTTCTCCTCATTTTATCTCTTAAATTGTGGCATAAAATACATTTGGAGTCACCGTATTCAGAATGCCTTCTCACATCTATCACCAAAGATTCTCCTTGCCTTTCTTATGCTTCTTTTTATCTGTTCCATTATCTTCTGGAAATCTACCTACTCTTCAGTTCTAAATCTTAAAAAGTTACTCTTGTGTGGATGAATGGCTTCTTTTGAAACCCAATCATTAAGATTCTTTCCAGATTTTAGTACTTATCCTGAGGGCTGCTTGCTTACTCGATTATTCAAGAACTGAGGAGGTTAAAAGGCTGCTTCAGTTTCAGGGAAAACTGAGAAGGAAAACAGAAGATATTGATGGTGACACAGTCTGTGAGTTTATCTCCTTCATTTATTTCATTAAAAAAGATAATTGCATGAAATCAAGATTTTTCTTCCTTTGAGGATGCACCTGCTCTTTCCATGACACATGACAGAATGTCTTGTTGGCCATGATATCTGTTATTTCCAGTGGAGTTTGGGGAAATGTTTCTTGCAGTTAAAAAAAGCTAGATAGACAACAACTCTTCCAAGCTAAAAGGAACAACAGTCCTAAACCTTGTATTTAGTTATTTTGACTTTGGAGTGCTTTGAAATACTTTATTCATCCATAAAAAGGATACTTTTTAAAGAAAATGGCTACTAGATGGAGTGAAATCACTTATCACTCCTACCAATATGTATGTATGTGTGTGTGTGTGTGTGTGTGTGTGTGTGTGTATATATATATATATATATATATATATATATATATATATGTATATGGTATGATAGGGACTCTGAGAATTCAGAAAGTAGATTGCCTAAAATGACCAGAATATGTCTTTATAAACGCTTAAAGATACATGACTTTTCACACTTTTCCCTCCTATCTAATAAATGGTATATAAAATTCTCCAGCTGATATTTTTTATACAATGAGAATTAAATACCACTTTTTCCAATTTGCAGCTTCACCTTTAAGAAAAGATGACTGTTGCCTATGTAAAAGGAAAACGTAAACTGGTTTGCAAAACAGCATATCTACGTTCCCACTAAGGAAGTCAAAATTCATTATTCTTGTACACGGGGTGGTAAAAGAGAAGAGAAAATCTACTGGATAATCTAGGGTCTATAATTACCCAGCTATGTCATTTGTCTCTCCAATATGTCTCAGGTGGGGGGGGTCTATTTTCATTATATATTTTTGAATCATGAGCTCAGTCTCCTTCATGGGTATCTGGAATTTTGACAGGTTGCTCAACTCAGGAAAATTCCCCATCTTCAATATTATTTATTAATTACCCCCAAAACATCTGATGCTAAAGTAGGCACTATATCCATATCCAGGTATGGATGTAATTGAATACTAGATGCTTCAGACAAATCTGAATAAATTGCTTGGTAAAGACTGGGACGAATATTATTGGGACTAGATAATTAGTTCAAAGCAACATTTCATACAGTGATCTAATATCAAAGTAAAAAGAGCCACAGTATAGGTTTTTCAAAATATGTAAATGATTTGATGTGCTTTAACGGTCCTTCAATATTTGACTATTTAAAATAAATTTTACCTCCTACAAGGATATAATGAGGTTACATAATTCCTGCTTTTCTCCATTAAAGCTTGTCCTATGGTAGAAAATGTAATTTGAAGGTGGTAAGAAGAACTGCCATTTAAAAAGTCCCTTCTTCTTTGACCCAAGAATCTCATAATATCTCAAATTTTACTTTAGAGATTAATATCTTTTGGCCTTGAAGGCTTTTATGCTATAAAAACTTCTCTATTAAAATGCAAATGCCCCTATGAGTGGAAACATCTTCATCCAGTAATGAACAACCTGAGGCTCCGTGTAGCTTTAGGCCATAGCCAAGATCCAATTCTGCGTAAAAAAAAAAATGATTCAAAAGTTGCCTCCTTGTTGCTATTTTTCAGATATACCAAAATATTAGCTTTTTAATGGGTAGAAGGAAGTATCATTTTCCCATTTACATTAGTTAATAGGAAAACAAATCATCAGGATGTAGCTTGTAAAACTAGATTAAGATACAGACTGGTTAAATCTAACAGTAAAAGTAGAATCTGAGTTAATTTCTGACATAAAATCTTTATGCCTTTCTCAATATTTTATTTACCAAAAAATAAGTTAAATATACATTACAAAGAAAGTTGTGATATATTCACTTAATCCAGCAATATTTTATTAAGACTGATATTCAAAATAACATATGTTCTTAAATATGTCTGATTTGATATGGTTGCAGAAATTTTTTCAAATGTGAATTTCAATTTGTATGTATGATGAACAATTAGAATTATATTTGATAAATTCATTTGAACAACAAGACAAGACTGGGTCCCTAACAAATTTTAAAAAAAATATGCAAGAAAATCTGTTGTAAGAGAATCCTGAAATATAAAAAGCAGATGGATTGGGCATGATGAAACCAGGTAAACCACAGCATAAATCATGAGCAGGTGAAAGTTATCATGAAGATAACCACAGACACAGAAATATCAAACTCAAAAGTAAACACATGCAACAAAACAACCAAAAGAAAACCAAATACAACAGTTCCTGGAACAATCCGCCAAAGCTATTTATTAAAGAATATATTGAAAGACATCGTGGTAGCTAGCGAGTCTCCACACACACAACGACATCCACACAGCGTCCCTAGAAAATCCTACAGGTGAGTCACAAGAAAAGACTTTATGGAAGAAGTGAGTCTCAGGCTGAATTTGAATAATGGATATAATACAGGTAGGCAAAGAACAGAAAGAAAAGAGAAGTGACGGAAGGGGGAGTACAGAACAACTAGAATAAGAATGTACATGCTAATAGTCTTCCATTACCAAGTTTTAAATTTAAAATAATTAAGGAAACGAGAATTTATGCAAGTCTATTAAATGTCCCAAATGTTTGTAATAACTGGCCTTTGCTCACTTGAATCAGAAAAGAAATGAGTTCATTTCTTTTTTATTTTCTGACCTTATCACATACTTGCAAACTTCTATTTTTGCTTGGACAAAGCCAGGTTTGAAAAAGACATGAAAGGCCTCTTTGGGGATTGGAGTCATTGGCCCAGTATATTCATCTTGTTTTAAATCATAGTGTAATGAATAATTCTGGTGGTAATGACTGAACCTCCATATTTATAGAAAACTGACATTTCTTGAACATGAAGTTGTTCCTGTTTCTATGTAAATGAAGCTCTGCATTTAGGTGCAGTGGCTTCTGTTCATTTTACAAGCTCTGTCTTATTTAAATAAAAAGATTGTATCACCAGTTTTTCCCCTTCACCACCCCCACCCTCTAAACTCCGTGTAGCCTCTGTAGGGTCTTTGCTCCTGCTCAAAGGATATTTTCCTTCCTTTATGTCTCTCACCCCACATGCTGACTTTGTTCTGACTGGATTAGAAAATTATAAATATCATATAATCAAGTAAACGTGGTATATCAAACTAAAACAAAGAATGATAGATGTGTCTATTTTATCTTCTTACTCTCCAACTTATATACACTACTTGCACTTGGAATATTTCTTGCTTGACATGGGTCTTGCAGCATTTTCTGTTTCTGGCAGAATATAAAAGCTGACAGAGAAGAGACAGCCTCTCCTTTTAGGATAATTTCTGTCTGAATAAGCTCAGGCTGCCATAATGATGTGCCATAGACTGTGTGGCTTCAGCAACACAAATTTATTTTCTCACAGCTCTGGAGCCTGGAAAGTCCAAGATCAAGGTGTAGACAGTTTGGGTTTCTGGAGAGAGCTGTCTTCCTGGCTTGCAGATGGCTGCTTTCTTGCTGTATTTTACATGGCCTTGTCACATGAACATGGAGGAAAAAAAAGACTTCTACTCCGCCTTTTCTTCCCCCTTTTCTTTCTCTGCTTCCTCTTCCTATTCTGCTTTCTCTCCTCCTCCTCCTCCTCTTCCTCTTCCTCCTTTTTCCATCAATCCTATTGAATTAGAACCACTCCAGGTCTCATTTCATCTTAATTACTTCGTAAAAGTCTTATCTCCAAACACACTCACATTGAGGGTTAGGACTTCAACTTATAAATTTAAGGTGGTGCATGGGGACAATTCAGTCCATAGCAATTTCCATCTGTGGAATACAGCACTGAAATGAGCCAATCCAATTTAAATCCTCCTTTTTTTTCTCTAAAAATTCCAGAAATTCCACATGAGATTATTTTTAATATTTTCTTCCTATTTTGACTCTGTCCTCCCTTCTATGATTCTAGCTCCTAGAGCAGACATTATCTGTATTCCCTCCTTAAAAAGTTAATCATGTGCAGCCTCATGACCACCATACTACACGGTGAGCTTCATTTTAATCTCCTAGTCTGAATTTTTTTCATATTTCTTGCTTCTCAATAGGATTCTAAGCCATTTATATCACATGGCATCCTATGCCACCGCGAAGTTCTTTCATAGATTCCAGATGTAAAAATGCCTGGCATGAAGGTGCTTAATGTGTTTTTTTCTTTCCTTCTGTTTGTTTTAATCCTCATATACTTAATCAATAATCATACACCAATGAAAAGAATGTTAAGTGAAAAAGTTTAATATAGAAAGATGGTGGCAATAATTTTTCAGACACTTATTTTCAAAAGACTAAGTGAAAAGAAGGATATAACTCATTCTAGTATAACTTTCCCCAAATCAGTGTTTTATGCAAAAATTTTTGGTCTTGGGTAGAGTTTCAGGAAGCAGATGCGTAGGATGTAGTTTGAAAAACTAAGGATGGTTGCAGAGTCATAGAAAGAAGCCAGCTCTGAGTGTAGCTATCATTCTTATGATTGATTTTGAGATGAGATTTTCTATTAATTACCAATTTCAAATGACTGCTTAAAGCTTTCCACTTTTAAAGGGTTTAAGTTACCATTTTACAAAACTCACCAGTTGTGTTAACCCAGTAAATTGGTACTCTCTCACAAAAAAAAAATTGACTGAAAGGTAAGTCCTGCTGTGTTTGGGGGACATCATTAAAAATATATGAAAGAAGAAAGAGGAAAGAACCCATGTCCTATACTGACTTATCAGCATTTTTCTTTCCAAATGAAGATCCCCTGTGATGTGATTTTTTAAATGTTCAGAAGGTCTTTGGGATGTGCCCTCATCTCTGACCAAGAAAGAAGAAAAAAAAAGCCTTTTGTCCTTCTTATAAAAAATTCTTAGGAAGAAATCTATTTTTTGTTTTCTCTGACTGAGGTAGTCAAAACTATTCACATTGAACGTTGGAAAAAATGAGTAGAGCCGAATTCACTTAACAGTTTATGGGATCATCTGCCCAGAGTGGCATCGTTTCAGACTTCTTTGGCTCTTCTTAAAAGACAATGCTAAGGCTGTTCAGAGTCCATTTTCATCTACCATTTACACTAAAGCATTGCACCTCAGTAAAAGTTCATTCCTATACTGGAAATGATTTGGGAATTCTGATACAGCTTTACCTTCTGATGCCTCTAATCAGACCCTGTACAATTTACATGAGGAACTGGCTGCATTTCGGATTCCCTGTGAGTAAAACGGAGATTATGTGTAAGACAGTCATTTATAAGAATCTGAGGCACTGTATATGTTAGATCTAGTTCTCAACCCAGCAACCAGTAGGCATTCAATAAACGCAGGGAACTGTTATTGTGAGTACAAACACTGAAGTTACTATTTCCCTGCCTTTCTCTGGTAATTTCTGTTTGATTTTAAAACCAGACAATCTAAGTAGATAGTGATTACCTAACTTTATTGGAGTCATTATGTGTATTTAAGTTACATGAAGTGCTGCAGTGACAAACACTATTTGTTTTGGCAAAGATCTGTCTGTTGCATCTCACTGAGATGACAAATAGCTACTGCACGCATGACGTCAGTGCAGCTTTCAGACAAATTGCCCTTCTGCAATCACAAAGGGAACACCACCCCCAATGCTACAACTTTCTTTCTTTGTAATTATTTGTAATGGAAACAGTGTAATAGGGGCTCTTACAGTGCCTTCCATAAGTGCTAATTAAATTACATGGTGAATACATGTGCAATTGGTTTAAATGCCTTAAATTCTTTTTGGCATTATTATGAATAAATGCACATGTGTTTACAGATCCTAATGGGTGGCACTTTATTCCATTATCCTGAGTGGTTTGCTTTCTCTGCGTGTGATGAAAGACATACAAAAAAAAAACACAAAACAAAACGTGTGGCTGTCAAATGCCCACTGCAATGAGAAATCAATTATTCCAGGAAATGGCATAACAAAGCTTACTAGCTTCTGGGAAGGTGAACTTTGATAGTCTTATCTGTCCCTGTGTCTTCTGCAGACATATCACTACTTAGATATAGGAGAGAAGAACGTGAGGAGAACTTGGGTTTGGGAGAACTCTCAGCTTAACATACCCAGAGACACCCATATAAATGTTTTCTAAATGCAGGTGTCTTGACAATGTTTTGACTTCATTAGGACACGAGAAAAATTTTAAGCATATTTTCCTTAATGGTATTAAAAAGAGCTGTGATGTAACTGTGTCTGTCCAACTTTGGAAGGAAAGTCTTACCTTTATGAAATGAGCATAAAAGCAAGTGATAGTTTTGTTTTGTATTAGTGTCCTTTCTTGGCCAAATAAAGCACAGGCAACCCTTTGTCAGTTACCCAGGTTGGTCAAGATGTTAAAGGTGTCTTTAAAAGATAAATAAAAAGTGTGACAGCCAGAGATTTATAATGCTTGATCTTCACTCCGGCTCATTCCCTTCCCCCAAGAGTCCATATAAATCCCTTAGGACTAAAAACCTAAAAGAAACCAATATTTAACAATCTATTGCTGTTGCTAAATCAGTTTTTTAAAGATTTTATTTATTTAATTTTAGAGAATGGGGAAGGAAGGGAGAAAGGGAGAGAAACATCAATGTGTGGTTGCCTCTCATGTGACCCCCACTGGGGACTTGACCTGCAACCCAGGCCTGAGCCTAGACCAGAAATGGAACCAGGACCCTTTGGTTCACAGGGTTGTACTCCATCCACTGAACTACACCAGCCAGGGCCCACCGAATCATTTAAGAATTATTTTATTTAACTTTCTGTGTGGATGCTATGGAGGCTGTGTCAAAGGAAGGTATAAATGTGAATTAGCTGAACTTGCTTCCCCAAGTCCATCCACTAAGAGTCAGTCAGGCCAGTGCAGGGTCTCAGGACCCAAGATCCTTTTAAGGAGACAGAAGCTCCTTGTCTTACCGAGAGATTAATGGCGATGCTAATGGTGACAATTAACATTTATGTAGGGCTCTGAATTTTTAAAAATGTTTTCATCTCAGTTCATATAGAAAATTACCCCTTGAGGCAGACTTGACTATCCCTTATTTCAAAAGAAGTAACTAAAATCTCAAAACAGAAAAAAGAAAACCCCATCTAGCTGGTAAGTGGCTTGCACTTGATTTTCCACCGGAATTCAGCACTCTTCCCCAGAGCACAGCTATGTCAGCCTTCCAGGGGGACAGCTTCTCCTGGACCCAAGACATGGGTTAAAAGAGGGTAGTTTTCTCCTCTTTTCCCCTCAAAGGTGACACAATTTAGAAACTGGGGGAGACCCTTCTATCTAGTCCCAGCTTGAATTGTCCTTCATGTCTGACATCTCCTGTGTTTCTGAGTTCTTTCCGAACAGCCTCGGTGCCATGAGTTCACCAGTTTCTAGAGAAAACCACAGCTGCCTGAGAGTTCTTAGATTTCTTCTTTCTTCCTGGTATCTGATCTGTTCCTCTGAGAAGTCACAGCTGCAGGGCTCTTGCCACCTCCACTGGGACATTATCACTAGAGGGCAGCACAGCAGATGCCTACTGAGCACCTTGGTGTAACAACTGACTCACAAAGCTCTCCACGGGATGCGTCTGCCAAGCCCAACTCCACACAATGTCATAGTCCTAGCTGTTCTGTCGTGTCCCTCCTTTTGCTCAAGTGAGCTTGTTTCCCTCAAGGCTATGTGTGGCAAAGTGGGGGACATCACATCTGACTGGGTGGTAAGATCCATGGCCCCATTTTTCCCCTTCTGCTTCCCATACATGTGGATACACACACCAATCAATTCAAAGAAGTGCCCTGAGCATTCCAAAGCTTCCTGAAATAAACGTACAGAATGAAATACTGACCTTGGATTTTATTATTAAAAGAAGATTAACGCCAGGCCAACACTAATGTGCAAGACTTCAAAAGACTCTGGAAAGCTGAATGATTTAAAGTATCATTTTCACAGTTTTTATTTATTTTTTAAGTGCCAGGGCTTGGATGTTTCTGCAAGCAGGTTTTAGCATTTTTGCACAGTCCTAAGCAGCTCAAAATTGAATTAGAGCAGATTTTTGCAAACCATCATGAAGAATATGTATTTATCCATTTTAAAAGCTTCCTGGAAGATTTAAGAGGGCAGAAGTATTTCGGTCACAATCCATTAACCCCATTTATCATCCATTGAAAATGTCTAAGTGTGAAACCATTTTCAATCTCCGTTAATGTGCCTAGAACTGATAAAGCGTATCATACTTAATTTCCACCCTGCATTATGTAGTTGTGTTTTGTATTTGTGCATCCGAAGACAGCAGATCTCACCAATTCGGGGTCTCGTTCCTGCACAGCCAGCTGGATGACTGAGGAGGCTTCAGCTTTTCCACCCTTTAACTGAATAGGAACCAGAACTATGCAAATTTGGACCTCTTAGTCCCCTGTTCAGCCTACCATATAACCTCCTCATCCCGGAAACAATTAGCATAAAACATGGAATAAGTTTGGTTTATAAGAATAACTGCAGCTCTAAAGAACATTTTGTTCGAGTTCTTATTTTGGCTCTTTCGGCTATTTTCTCTGTTGATTTTGCACGATGTTTATTGAACATCTGTTACACATGACTGGGTGGCAATTGGTACAATAAGTAACACTTATTGTAAATTTACTGTTTTAGTTACTGTGCTAAATGGCTTATCAGCAATGTTTCATTAACTACTCACAGCAGCTCTAAGACAAGCAGTGCAGGTACGATCATCATAACCATTTCGCACGTGAGGAGCATAACAAAGACTCAGAGAGTCTAAGTAACTTGCCAAGGACACACAGTTATTAAATGTGACTCAAACCCAGTACTGTCTGACTGTGAAACTCAGCTCCTTGTCTATAAAACATGAGGAGAATAAAAGACTTGAGAAAGAAACACTTATAAACACCTATTGTGTAGATCAGCCAACATCAATCATTTCATACCAAAGTGTATAAAAGCAGAAAAGTCAGCACAAGCCCTCAGGCAAATCCAAGGAGAAAATGGGGAATAGTAGAAAAGATGAGTCCAGGATCTGGGTTGCAAGTAAAGAAAGCAATTTGGGGGCCAAGAGGTCTGCAGGGGAAATCAGGGCAAAGATGTGCAGGAAGGGCACAGGGAAAGTGGAATGAGGCGGAGACGGGGCCAGGATACAGGTGGGTCATTGAGCAACAGAGCATGCCCCCCCCAAAAAAAAGGAGACATCTGCAAGTCATGCGTTAACTTTTTGCTGAATGCAGGATGTCCGGGCAACCCCTCCAAGAAGGCCTTTGTCAGTAATCAAGGGCAAGGCTCAAAGAAATGGAAGTCCAAAATGTGCTAAAATCTGAGGGGAATGGAGAGGTCCCACCACTGAAAGCTCTGTTGGGGCGGACATTCCAGACAGAACAGCACCACAGGACTGGGTGGTACATGGGCTGAAGGGTGATGCTCCCCATATTGGGTCGGGCTCCAGCTGCGTGGCTTTACCCACCCACTTAAACGTCTGAGCCTTTCCTTACTCCCACTCCCTATCTGATTTAGGAAAAATTAATCAGTCCTTTGTGATCTCAAAGCACCGGGTATATATCGCTCTCTCTGTGTGGCATTTATTATATTAGGGTAGTCTGTGTCTCACGCATCAGCTGTGATGTTCTGAGGGCATAGCCACTGAAGGCTACCATTATTTTTAAAAATTTTTGGAAGTCTTCCTTTAACAAACACAATCACTGTTCTTCCCCAGTGACATTTTTTTTCAAATGATGGGAGAGAAGGAAAGTGACAGTGAGGAAGGAAAGGCATTTGTAGTGTAGCTTGAGACCCCAAGAGCCCTCACCCACTGAAGCTGGCTTACCATTCACATGTTTTTATGGGTTGCTGCCCTCCACACCATGCTAATAATTACCAGCTCACCTCATTTGACCTGCTTAAAAGCCCTCTGAGAGAATGACTGCCTCTTTGGCTCTCTGGGAACAAGGAACTATTCTTATTTTATTTTGGACAAAATTCTGTTTCCTTGGGTCTTCATTCCTGAACCACACGGGGATGCTACTGAGGTAGCTGAGCTTCCCAGGAAGTCATGGGAATAGAAGCCCCTCTTACTGGGAGCTTGGGTGAGAGCTTGCTTTAGCAACGCTGTTAGGAGGCAGATTGGAAAGCACACTTAGCCTTTCTCCGTGTGTCTCCGTATTCTTTTCCTCCTGTCGGTTTCTATGTCTATGTTTAAGCATGCCTCCTGAGCCTGCATTTTCATTCTGATTTTAATCACGTGTGGAAATGGATAATGCATCTCACTTCACTGAACTCACAGGTGCTTAAGTGGATTATTAGTTCCATGTCTTGAAATTACTATGCTTACGGAGGTCAGCTAAGAATATAAGCTTTGCTTGCAGAGCCAGTGATAAGTCCTAAACGATGGTATTCCCAGAGGATGTTCTCTGTGTAATGAGTTGATGCGCTGGTTGTCTCGGTCCAGGAGTGGTCGGCAGGAGCTTTGCTGTTGCACTGGGTGGCAGCGGAGGAGACGATATGGAGTGGGGATGGAGTAGCAGCACGCTTTATGCGTCTTAACTTTCACCCCTTACTTGTGCTGCTTCCTCAGTCTGGGCTTTCTTGTTCCACATCTACCCTATAGTGGGGGAAACACAATTTTGTAGCTGAGAGTTTGACTTCTGGAATCAGACAAACTTGAGTTTCAATGCCAGCTCCTGTATGTATATACTATTAAGTTTTTGAAGACTCAAAAATTTCCATACTGAGGTTGTAAGTAGTTCTTGAATTTATTGCCTGTCACATAGAAAGAATTCAACAAATACGAAAAAATTACAGGTTTATGTCTTCAAAGACAAACTCAGTCCTTTCCCCAGCTGAATATTTTCTTTACAGAACTTAAAGTTTGTACCGGAACTCTAAGAATGGGGTGTGACCCTCAGATCTTCAGACATTCTGTCTTCTTATTGCCAGGGTTATAAAAATGAAATGAATATTTCAAAAATTAACAATTAGAAGATTTCACAGGCAAATTCTAATTTCAAGCTTCTTTTGAAAATTCAGAAACTTGAGGGGATGAGGTGGGTGGAGGTAGAAGAGGGTATGGGGCAATAAATAGCAATGAAAAAAATATAATAAAAAATAAGTTATCTAAAAAAAAGAAAATTCAGAAAGTCTAGAGACATGGGCCAGCACCATCTCTATGCACCAACGATTCCCACCAGCTCAGCAGGTGCTGCCCGCCTGAGACCAGGGTGCTCTCCAGTTTGACGCAGACTCCCAGGACAAAGGCCATTGTTAGCTGTCATTTCTTCGCTGGATGGTTATTTTCCAACACAGAGTGGGAGAAAGTGGATTTACAGTTGTTCATACGGAATATAATAAAATACTTAATAAAAATCATATGAGAATAAACTGTGTTGCATGCACTCACAATGCTAAACTTACTTTGCCTCCACTCTGTATATTGAAACTATTTTTTTAAAACATATGCTCTGTAGTTGTTGGATTTGGTATTTTCTAAATGTTAATTAGGCCCACTGGGTTGACTGTGGTATTTAGATCCTCTGTACCCTTGTGTATTATTTTGTCAACTCTGTCTAATGATTACAAAGAGTAAAGTATTAAAATATCCAGCTATAATTATGGATTTACCTATCTCTTCCTTTAGTTCTGTCAATTGTTTGCTTTATGAATCTTGAGTCTGTTTTGAGTTACATACACTGGTATTATTATATCTTTTCATTGATTGACTCCTTCATCATTGCTAAATGAGTCTTTATGTGAAACCCTCCTTTTCTTTCTCATGTCATTGATCTGGCGTATCATTCCCAATACTCTCTCTTTCAAACCATCTGTGTCTCTATAGTTAAAGTGTTTTGCTTTTATACATTTGGGGTTTGCTAATTTATCCACTCTGACAATATCTAACTTTAACTGGGCATTCAGTTTATCACATATGACCAGGTCTGTCCAGAAGGTAACTAGCAATGTAATATGAAAAATAGAGACATTTATTGAAGAAGATACAAGATACAAGAAACACTGTACATAGGACAATGACACCTCAGCCCCCTTCAAAGTAGGCACTTTGGGACCTCACACAGTTCTCCCAGTCGCCATCAACTACCCCATTGTATTTCCCTGACTCTCATCAATAGTCTGAAATATCTTCCCTTCTAAAGGTGATTTTAGTTTGGGAAGAAGCCAGAAGTCACAGGGTCCCAAATCTGTGCTGTAGGGGGCTGAGTCACCTAGGCTATCTGATGTTTCACCAAAAAACACTGCATGAGACATGATGCATGAGCAGCTGCATTATCGTGACGAAGCTGCCAATCACCAGTTGCCCATACCTGCAGCCTTCTGAATCATCTCAATAGTTTCCGCAGACAAATGTTCAAGCTTAATGTAAAATATGATGCAAACCCATTTCTCTACTTGCTGAGTCATTTTGAATGCAACAGCCACACAGTACACACACTCACTCAACATACCACCCCCTCTGACTAGTACAATGAAGTGGCCATTGTTCACACCTGCACATTTTCCAGTCCCCTTTCTTGGGCTGCCAGGTTACATCAATGTCATGCAAACTGTTAACATTATATTAACAATGGCTGGACTTTTTCCTTGTATATGTACCAAGCTGCTGTTTTTTCTATTCATCCCCTATATTTTCATTTATTTATAGTTCCCCCTCTCTTTTCCTGTTATCTTTAGGTTAATTAAACATCTTTTGCATTCGATTTATTTTCTGTCAGAGAGCTAAGGGATTGCAGTCAGCCTGTTGTCAGAGCCTGAAAACTACTGCCTTTTATATTTTCTCCAGTGTTACACTGGATGGGAGGAGGTCAACTCCAGAACCAGTCACACTGTAGTTGGAAGTTCCATACATTTTTTGAGGAGTGCCTTGCAATATGAATTTTTTGAGTTCCTGTATTTGTAGGTACAAACTTGTGGCAGTGTTGAAAACAGTAGGTACAATGGTTTTTAAAGTCGTACATATTCTATGTATCACAACTGAAAGTTGACGTAAGTGGAGATTTTCTAGAGGAACTGCTTCATAGGCTCTGCTTTCCAAACCTCTAAAGTGGATGAAAACTAATACTGGCTCACCACTTGTTTGTAAGGCCAGCAAGAAAGACATCCAGACAACAAGGACTGATGTTTATGGACTCTCTCTGAAGAGGGAATCGGTAACCGGTCAGGGATAGCCAAGAGTCGCTCAGTTTATCAGCCCTATAGAAATTCCTTCTTCCTTTCAGGTAATTATCCCTTGTTTTTTCCCTCATAAAATCCCCTTGCCTTTAACTTGTAACCAGGACACTATTTGGATTTCTGCCTGAATCTGTGCTTCTAAAGTTGTAATCTTTCATCCCCAAAACACTTATTGCCTCTCTTTTCAGTTTTATATACCTAGCTATACTACTACTACTACTACTAAATAATAATGACAAAAACAACAGCAATAAGGAAATGAAGATGAAGGAGAAGGAGAATAAGAGGAAGGGGAGGAACAATAGACTTTTTATTCTCCCAATAGAAAATAATATTACAAATTAGTCAAATGAAGAGACAATAAAAAGTGTGCAGTCAAAATATATAGAAAAAGAAGACTTTATGTAAGAGTCTCAGGCAGTTCATTAACAAAAATTCTTTGCTATTTTTCTGGAATTTATGAGTTTTGTGCTGCCAGCTTTTAAAAGTTGTTCTCCTTAACAAGTGTTCACAAGAACATATAGATTTCATACCCCATGAAACCTACATTTTAGAAGCCTAAAACATCCTGTAATGATATTTAAGTAAATCAATAGAGGTAAAGAAAATAATAGAATTTGAAAGAGTTTAATTTGCTCAAAGCAGCAAGCAATGATTTTGGAGGTGAGGGATAGAGAAGCATTGGTCGGTGGTGAGGAAAGAGCAAACCCCTCCTATTCTATTGTTTGTGCCCCCCGCAGTTTGGAGAAGGTAAGGGCTAGGGGAAAATAATTCTTTGAAATCTCAACTTTCCTCACTGGAGGTATCATGTGGTAATAATGTAGGTGGGAATCTATCAAAAGACTATAAGGAAGAGCAAATATCCAAAGTTCCCATTCCAAGAGAGACAATATAAACACATGTGCACACACATACAGACGTATATATTCTCCACCTTCTGTTTTTAAAGAATTTAAATAAATAAGTACATTTGGAGACAGATTCCCAACCGTGAAAATGATTCCCTCCCACCTTCCTCAAATCCCATAAATCCCTGATTTGGAGAAGGGGCTGAGGGGAGCAACACTGCTCTGTTAGGTTCAATGAAGACAACAGCTGGCTTAAAAAATAACAAGAGCTATTTCGCATTAGAATGCATTAGGAGAACAGACCTGGGGAGCACAGATGGCTGTAAACAGGGCCATTGCAAATTACCATTCTCTTTACTTTTCCAGTGTCTGTGTGACTTTCAGGTCCCAAAAAACCACATCCCTAACTCCCCATCACAGCCAATTAGGTTAGACATTTTTATCACTGGCTCTGATGATCGTGTCTTTTTAGAGCTAATCTTGTAAGGATGGATGGGTGCCCGTTTATTTTTTGCAAATGTATAGCACACATGCTTGTCCTGTACTGGAAAAGGGGAGAAATATTGGAGCCGGGTTCTAAAAAAAGACATTTGGCAACAAAAGTGTCTATGACTAAGGCACTTCGGGCATTGAAAATGGAAATGAAAAGGACACTATGTAATACGTTAAGGCCCAAAGCTAACTAGCAAACTGGGTCACAAGTCCCTGGTTCAATTCCTGGTTTAACTAGCAACTCATTTTATAAACTCTGTCCTCTGTTTCCAGGTTATTAAAATGTTTCCAATTAAAACTGCCCATCCTTCAGTATCTCTAATTTCTTCGTGAACTTTCTCATGAGAAGATTCTCTCGTCTTCCCAAAATACAGCTGAATACATTCCAAGGAATAAAAATGAACATAAATAGATATATAGTCACAATAACAAAAAGTGTGCTTGTTTGGGTGCCAGCACTCGATTTTATTTTTTATTTTATTTTATTTTTTTAAATATATTTTATTGATTTTAAATACTCCTGCCTGGTTGAGCTGGAAAGACCTCTACAGGTTCTGGTTATTGTGTGTGGCTGTTGGCACCTCTTGGAGACCTAACAGATTTTACCTGCAGAGAATACCCACAGCACTTGGAGGAAGTACAACCTTGCAAGAGTTACATTTTACAGGACAGTCTACCATGTCCACTGTCATCCTGGGCACTGAAATCCCCACTCAAATTAAGGACTGGCTTTCCTTGTTAGAGGGGTTCTTTGATGAAGTCCCCTGGCCACACAATGGGATATACAATATATAATAATGTTTGGGGGAAATTTAATATTAAAAAAATAGTGAACTCACTAATATCCCAACCAGAAACTGCTTGCTTCCTCATTATAGCCTAAAAAGGAAAAGGATGTATTTGTTTAAACTGACCAAAAGTAGATTTAGATAAGTTTTGAAATATGAATATATTCAAATTTACGGTATCTTTTTAGTACTTAATTGTTAAATTTGTAGTGAAGAAATTTTATATAAAAATGAATTATTTGGGGCAATGCTAACCCCTCGCTGTCGGTAGGAATCTGTTCTGAGATACCTAAGAAAAAGTCCCCCAAACCTCACTGTCACCACCGGCACTCACCGGGACGCTGAACCCACTCCCCCTAGAGGACCACAGTTCTCACTCTGTCCTCTCAAACTGTGGCCTGAGGGAACACAGGTGGGTTTGGTGTTCTCACTCCCTACCACTAACTCCCACCCCTCGATACACATTTCTGCTGCTTTGACGTCTAGGCTTTTCAGCAATGCCACCCTCTCCCTTCCTCGATACACGTCACCCACCACAGGCTTTGGCACGTGGCCCACAACCCTGATGAAAACCCGGGCATTTCACCACCGCTGTGGACTCCTTATCTAACACTCTGACCAGTCGTTTCTTTGACCACCCCATCCTCGGGGCACACTCGCTTGCTGTACCCTTCCAGGGGAGTCCGAGCTTTTGGAATCTCTGAGCCACACTGGAAGAAGAAGAGCTGTCTTGGGCCACATATTCAACACACAAACATTCATGAAAACTGATAAGCGAAAAAAAAAGGTTTTAAGTGAGTTTACTATTTTGTGTCAGGCTGCATTCATAGCCATCCTGGGCTGCACGCGGCCCGTGCACTGTGGTCGGACACCCCACTTTCAAAGCCATTTATTTCTCCCATCACACTGTTACCACCATTATTATCCTATTTACTTTTAAACATGATCAAGTGTCTCCCATATAAAGAGCAAACAACAACCTCTCTTGACCTCCTCCTGATCCATCTAACATCCTGTCTTTTCTATTCCCCTTCAAACTTCAAAAGGAATTACATGACCTCATTCACACATTAGACGCAGATTCTTCTTTTCATTGCTTACCCACGGCTCCATGTCACTGAACCAAGAGTCTATTTCTCAATCCTCATTTCGCTCATTTGCTACTGACCACTTTCCCCTTCTTACAACGCTCATCATTGAGGCTTATCATTGTCCTGCTTCTCCTCCTGGTCCTGCTTCCCCTGCCTTCTCTTCTCTGACATCTCATCCTCCCTCACAAAGGTATTAAGTACTATCATCCCTCAACTCCACTTACTCAGTATCCTTTCCCTATGAAAATGTATCCATGCCTTCAGCTTTAATTACCACCAGTGCAATTTACATGTACATCTCTAGCTCCAGTCAGACTTTCAACTGCAGTCTTGATCAATATATCCACCTGCTTACCTGACATCTCCACTTTGATGTCTCACAGATACTTCATTCTTAAGATCTCCAAAGCCCAGTTAATTATCTTTCTGCATCAACTCCCTTCACTCTGCACCACAACTGACCAAATAAATAAGAGACTGGTTCTCTTCCAAGATTTGGTCAACTCCGTAAGCTGATTATTATGACCTCCATATTCATCACTCTGTATCCATCCATTTTCAACTTCTGCTTATGCTACCTTCTAAGTATCTCTCAAATACATTTTTCATGTCTGTAGCCATCATCTTCACCCCAATTCAACCTACCAGTACCTCTTACCCAGAGAATTCCACTGCAATAGCTCCTAACTAATTCACCTTTACAAACTCTTGCTTCCTTTCAAACAGTTACCTAAGTGATCTTCCCCCAGATAAATTTTATTATGCTCCCCTAATCCTTGAACTAAAGAATGGGTCCCATTATACTGAATAGACAGATCTCATCTCTTCCCCTCCAGTAGCCAGTTAAATTATACTCCTTCAGATCCCCTCCTGATGTGGCCCCCTGAGAAACCTTCCCTGGCCTCCTTGACATCATTTTCCCCCTGTGGCAGCATTCTGAAGTGGTTCAGAAAGTTCTAAGTCAAGTTTGGGTGAGGTTGATAAAGAAGCAATGAGAGAAATTAGAAGCCGGATTCTTCCCGTAAAATCTGAAAATGCTGCTGGTAGAATTCTCTAGCAGAAAAAGTCCCTGTCTCTTTCAAAGGCCATTACCCTTCTTCAACAGGACAATAATTTGTAATTTCTAGCTTCTACAGATTGTTTTTTGCCGTGCCTGGCAAACATAGTCTTTTTATCCATTCACAATTCAGCTGAGAATGAAGAGGTCTTTTGCCTTCAGAAAAAGTGACAGCAAATATTAAATAGCATTTAGTGTTCACTGTTTCAATAAGCTCATTAGAGGTCTCTAGTCAAATGTCTATAGAATTATAAGGCTATAATAGAAACATTTACCAAAAGTGCTAAACCATTTTTCAGAATAATTTGGTGTCCCCAATATTGAAGAGAATCATTTCGGAACACATTTTCACAGATCACCTTAATTCAACTTGAACTAAATTCATTTATGAGAGCTGCCGGGCTGTACATCTCAACTTATCTCTGCCTTGAATTTGCCTACGATGGCTATTGCTCGAGCTGCAGGGATCATTGAGCAGAGAAGAACACTTCTGCCCTTCCTTGCCCTTCTCGATAATCAGAGGGAACTTGAGACTTGTTATGTCTCCCTAACGAGGAGTTCAGAAATAGCCACGGCATGAGGCCTGGGAAGGAGCAATAGCAAATGGCCTTCTGAGTCCCCTGAGGTTTCTGTTGCTTCTGCTGAGAGCTGCGCAGGCTGTGGACAGCAGAACGGAAGCAAACTCAGAGAGGCCGGATCAGGGCCCCGCCCGCTGGTCTGGGACTCACCTGCTGAACCTGACTGCCAGACCTGGGCTTGGGAACAGGCTGCTCTCACCTGTGCCCTCTTCCTTTACCTGTGAAGTCAAGATTTTTTATGGTTCTTCAGTGACTATCTTTATGAAATGCAACGCCTCTCTGGTATCTTTGCTAGGTTCTTTTCTCACTCTATGCTCTCTCTCATTGCTTCCATCACTGCCTGCGTGGGGTGGACTCCTAAATTATAGTTCCTGGTCGCTCTCACTCCTGGATACAGACACAATTATCTCTTAACCTACTAGACAAAGGCACCTGGATTTCATATAAACACCTCAAACTTGGAGATGTCCAAATCTGAACTCAATTTCTTACCCCTTAAATCTGCTCTTTTTTTCTAGATTCCTTATGTTTATGGAAGGCACCAGCTCTATAAGTAGCCCAAACCAGTACCCTCATGCTTTAGTCAGCTATTGCCATAATAATACACTGTAACAAAGTATCTCAATGCTCAGTAGCTTATAATCACAAACATATATTCTCCTCCCTGTAGGTCTAGAGCTATCATTTGATTAATCTTGTATGAGCTTGGCTGGGCACCTCTACTTCCTGCTGAAGATCAACTAGCTTAGCTCAAGTGATAGGCAGGGTCCAGGTCTGTGTCACAAATGTCTGGGGCCCAGGCCAGAAAGGCAAATAGGTGTCCTGCATTGTCTTCTAATACCACGCTATTGGAGTGCAAGAGTCAACCATGGACACCTGAGGCCTTTGCTCTGATACAATTCTATCAGAGTGAGTTATGAGAACATACCCAACATCACTGAGATGGTAGTAAATATTTCTTCCACAAGTAATTGAAGCCGTCAGACCTAAGCATCATTATTAACAATCCCTTCCCCCTTTATCAATACCATCACCATTCCCAATCATTACTAAGCCCTGTTCTTTCTATTTCCTAAACGTTTCCAGAACCAGTGGGACAGGTCACCATCATGTCCTTGTCTGGATTTCTGCAACAGCTGGCCTTCCTGGCTCCAGGCCTGCCAACCATCCTATTTCCACACTGAAGCTAGACTAACCACTCTAAAAATCTTTTATTTTTTCATTTACCTCCTACTATGTGTCAGGTAATACATGTTAAACCAGACTGATCTTTCCTTTTTCTTTACGTGCTGAGATGCAATAATAATCTCAAATCCCTGCCCAAGTGGAGGTTATATTTTAGTCAGGTTGGGGTGAGGAACAGGTAAATGGATGATAGAAGACAGACAGACAGATAGACAACATAGTACATCAGATATTGGCAAACACTGTGAGGGAGGGAGGGAGCTGGGGACAGGGATTAGAGAATGTTATAAAGAAGGAATGATCTTATAAATAAATGCAGGGTGAACATAGATGGTCTGACTGAGAAGCTGACCTTTCAGCAAAGGCTTGGAAAAAGTGAGGGGAAGAGAATCTGAGAGGAAGACTGATCAAGCAGAATATGGGTGCAGGTGGGAGTGCGTAGGGAGGAAGCTGCAGGAGATGAGATCAGAGCGTCTGGAACAACACAAATGCAAAATCTGATCCAGCTCTCTACCTCCATATCCTAAAATAAATACTGATAAAATTCGAATTCCTTAATGTGCATTACAAGTACTTTGTAACCTTCCCTTCATTTACTTTTTAAATTCCAATGCTTACCTTCAGATTCTATACTCAAGACATTCAATCTGCATTGCTCTATCTCTGCTCTGAATCACTGCATGTCTCGCTCCCTTGATCTGACACACACATCCCCCACCTCCCTTCCCACCATAGCTTTGCCCAGCTAATTCTTCCATTTGCTCTTCTATTCTTAGGTCAGATACCCTTTCCTCTGGGAACCATCCCTGCCCTCTGGAGGCATTGTCAGGTCTTCCTCTTATGTGCTGCCACACTGTGCAGTAATTATCTGCTCATTGTCTCAATTCCCTATTTCTCACTAGACCTTGCCTTACTTACCCATGGTATGAGATTCATCTTAAATAATGTATAGTACAGACTGGGTCCTCAGTATATATAACATAAAGAAATAAATATGATTCTAATAAGAGTGTTATGTTCAAATTTGCTATGATACTTGTGATTATCAGAGTTGGTAACATCATCATTAATAAAGGGGTACAGAGATCTGTGCCCTTTATGTAGCTCAAAGCTGAGGTTTAGAAACAAGACCCCATCTGCAGCATTTGTTTCGATTACTCTTTTCCCTGTTTGGCACCTGACTGTCTCATCCCCACAAGAGCAGGAATTTAAGTCTTTGTTAAATAATCCCCAATGCATTAGTAGAAAGGTGTAAGACTTATTCCTCCCATCAGTATTTACATTTAACAAATCAGTTTTTTAAAGATAAAACCTTCAAAATTTAAAGGATTTACTTATCAATGGTGAGATTTCAAGCAATGATGAAAATACAGAGAGCTATTTGGAGAGCAAGACATCCTTGGGAGATTTCAAATTGCACCAGATAAGTGGTCACTTACTCCACATATAAATAATAAAATCAATCCCTGAAATTCTTCTGTCTTATATTTTACATAGCATTCATATACTCTGACTCCTTTGAATTTTTGCAGTGAAAATGATGGACCAGTTTTAGAGATGAAGAAACTAAAAGGCTTAGGGATTAATATAAAAGGACAAATAATAGGTACAATGGAGCCAACATTCAGACTAGAATTCAGAGTTTATACTTTTCAAAGGAACGTGAGAGAAAGTGAGAGGAAAAGGGCAGGAAGAGGAACTAATTTATAATGCTGGGCCTAAATTAACAATCTGGGAGATACAAATCTGTAACCTGCAATTTTGTAATTTGGTCTGAGTCCCTGCCTGCCCCTCTTTAGTGGGAGTATTTTGTTGTGCTACGTGTAAGTTTAAAAATGCAGCATTTCCTTTGCTAAGACATCTAAAGCACAGCTAACAACTAGGACGAGCTTGAACAGTGACTAAAAGCATAGAGCCAGGATGGACTGCCCAGTTCAAATCCTGCCTCTGGATCTTACTAATTCGTGACCTTGGGCAAGTTATCTAACCTCTCTATACTTCAGTTTCCTTATCTACAAGATAAGGAGGCCAGCATATTTGTCTCATAGAGTTCTTGTGAGAATGAAATCAACTAATATCTTCAAAGTCTTGAGAACACGGTAAATACTTACGAAAAGATCAACTATTATTGTCCCCTGCTCAACAGAACAAATAGCTGTTTAAAAATATTGAAAGTAGGTACTTTGATTCTCAACATGGCACATATTTATTTTACACTGTTTGTTATGGGTGCGAGGCTGCCCCTGCTAAAACTTGAGGAATGCACATGATCTTTTCACATTTTACTTAGGTGAAGAAGCATGCTTTCAAAAAAAGCACACTTGATGAGTTTTTGTTTGTGTTTAAGAGGTCTTAGAGGTGGAGGCCGAATTAGAATTTGAGCATTAAATTGGGGCTTAGATCTCATTCTAGAAATATGCTGATTGGCATCTAGACAGAGAAATAATTTTTTATAATTTAAGAATAAAAAAACCTTTCCCACCAATGTCATTTGGTGAATATTTTGGGGCCTCAAACAATATGAAAATGACTCAATTAAAGGCACTAGGAAGTTCCCAAATGCCAAAGAGCAATTTAAAGTGAAAAGCCTTAATTCTAAAACTGAAGAGTTAATTCAGGCTTCATTTTCTGAGGAACAGAAGGTTCTTAATAAAGTTGCCTAGACAACAGCAGCCCAGTCCCAGGGCAACCGTCCCTTTGATTTCTCACCATCCTACACCAGCGCACACCAACACCATAAACAACTTCAAGGCCGTTCGGGGCCCCACAGAATCGCTGCTGGCTGCTGTTAGTAGACCCATGTGACTGCAGACAGAAGGATCAACATATCTAATGCAGCCGATCCAAGGTGTGGGCAGGATGTGGGTCAGGACGGAGCAGCTGGTGCTTATGAGCAGTGTCATTTCAGGGTCAGCTACAGACTCAGTGCTCCCACTAAAGCAAAGGGAGGAATGGACAGAAGAGATTCGAAAGAGCACAGGGTCATCTCCAATAATGCTTACTTTTTTTCTCTAAACCTTTTTTAATTTTTTTCTGTTTTCCTCTAATAAGCACTCTGTTTTTTTCTAAATATTTATCATGATAGACATGAATGTATTTTATAATCAAGAACCTAAAAATATTTTACACCTCTGTGTCCAGAGGTACCAATGGAGAGCAGAAGATGTTTTTGAAACTGAAAAAGTTGGATCTTACATGTCTCCTTCATGGTGTTTTATCACAGTTATAGTCAGTGCTTGGATTATTCATATAGCACCTCTAGATTGTAAATATTCTGTTTTACAAAGGGACAGTGGGTATATTTTTCAGTGGATCTAAGTCCATCAGAAGGATTATGTTGAAATAAATACATATAAACACAGATTAACAAATGATAGTATATATATGTATATATATATATAATAGTGTGTATAGTTATATACTATTTAGTATATATATTTATATATTATTTATGTCTAGTGGTATATATATTTTATATATACTATGTATATATAACAACTTACCACAAAAGCTATCAGCTTAAAAACCGATACCAAATTCCTGCCAAGATGGAAGCATAGGTAGATACCTTTTGCTTCCTTGCACAACCAAAAGAACAACAAATTTAAAAACAAAAAATGATCAGAACTGGTAGAAAATCAAACTGTATGGAAGTACTACAACAAAGAAGTTAGAGGGAAACATTCGTCCAGACTGGTAGGAGGGATGGAGACAGCAGACAGTAGAGAGGATGCATGGCAAGGCGGTGGCTGGTGGACCACGAAGTCCCACATTTGCATGCAGGAAGAACAACTGGTAAGTGAGACAGACGATCCAACCCGCAGTTCCAGGGTGGGGAAATAAAGCCTCAAAACCTCTGGTGGTAAAAACCTGTGGGGGTTGTAGTGGGGGGAGAAACTCCCAGCCTCACAGAAGAGTTAGTTGGAGAGACCCACAGGGTCCTAGAATATACACAAACCCACCCACCAGGGAATTATCACCAGAAGGGCCCAATTTGCTTGTGGATAGCAGCAGAAGTGACTGAAAGCCAGCTGAGAGCGAAGCCAGTGGTACTGTTCCCTCTCAGACCCCTCCCTCACATACGGTGCCACAGTGCAGCCACGTGAACTGACCCGCCCTGGCAAATACCTAAGGCTTCTCCCCTTACAACATAACAGCTGCGCCGAAACAAAAAATATGACCCAAATGAAAGAACAGATTAAAGTTAAAAATAACAGAACTAAGCAATGAAGAGAGAGGCAACCTTTCAGATGCAGAATTTGAAACACTGATAATCAGGGTGCTCACAGAAATGCTTGAGTATGGTCACAAAATAGAGGAAAAAGTGAAGGCTAGGCAAAATGAAATGAAGAGAAGTGTACAGGGAACGAACAGTGAAGGGAAGGAAACCAGGACTCAAATCAATGGTTTGCAGCAAAAGGAAGAAATAAACATTCAACCAGAACAGAATGAAGAAACAAGAATTCAAAAAAACTAGGAGAGACTTAGGAACCTCCACAACAGCTGTTTATGTTCCAACATCTGAATCATAGAGGTGCCAGAAGAAGAAGAGAAAGAGCAAGAAATTGAAAACTTATTTGAAAAATAATGAAGGAAAACTTTACCCATCTGGCAAAGGAAATAGACTTTCAGGTAGTCCAGGAAGCTCAGAGGGTCCCAATGAAGGTGGACCCAAGAAAGCACACACCAAGGCACATCATCATTACATTACCCAAGATTAAAGAGAAGCAGCAAGAGGAAAGGAGAGAGTCACCTACAAAGGAGTTCCCATAAGACTATCAGCTGATTTCTCAAAAGAAACTGTACAGACAAGTAGGGGCTGGAAAGAAGTATTCGAACTTGTGAAAGGCAAGGACCTACATCCAAGATTGCTCTGTTCAGCAAAGATGTTGTTTAGAATGGAAGGGCAGATAAAGTGCTTCCCAGATAAGGTCAAGTTGAAGGAGTTCATCATCACCAAGCCTTTATTATATAAAATGTTTAAAGGGACTTCTGTAAGAAAAAGAAGATGATCAAAAATATGAACAGTAAAATGACAACAAACTCATGACTATCACTAAATGAGCCTAATATAACAAAAACAAAAACAAACTAAGCAAAAAAACTAGAACAGGAACAGAGTCATAGAAATGGAGAACACATGGAGGGTTACCAGCGAGGAGGAAGGATAACGGGGGGGAAAAGTACTGGGAATCGGAAGCATAAATAGTAGGTAGAAAATAAACAGGGCAGAGGGGGAGGGGAGTATAAGCATAGTATAGGAAAGGTAGAAGCCAAATAACTCCTATGTATGACCAATGGACATGAACTAAGGGGTGGGAAATGTGGGTGGGAGGGAGGGTAGGAGGGAAATAAAAGGGGAAAAATGGGACAACTGTAATAGCACAATCAATAAAAAACAAATACCTATTTTTTTATAAGTCAAGTATCTGGGGTAGCTTAGCTGGGTGGCTGTAGTTCAAGGTGTCTCATGAGATTGCAGTCAAGCAGTGGCTGGGACTACAGTCATCTCAGGGTTGCTAGATTGGAGCTGAAGTATCTACTTTCACATACATGCGAGGTCTGTCTGGAAAGAATCCAGCTACTGTTAATATAATGAGACTGGTTTGCTCAATTGACATCAGTGTAAACTGGCAGCCGAGGAGAATGGGCTGGAATGCATGTGTGAACAATGACAACTTCACTGTACTAAGCAGTGGGGGTGGTAGACTGTTGAGTGAGCATGTGTGCTGTGTGGCTGCCACATTCAAAATGACTGATCGAGTGCAACAATGAATCTGGATCAAATTTTGCATTAAGCTTGAACATTCCTCTGAGGAAACTATTTGGATGACTCAAAGGCACAGCTATGAGCAACTGGTGATTGGCAGCTTCATCATGACAATGTACCCACTTATGCACCAAGTCTTGTGGAGATATTTCTGGAGAAATAGCAAATCACCCAGGTGACTCTGCCTCTCTACAGCCCACATTTGGCACCCTGAGATTTCCGGCTTCTCCCAAAACTAAAATCACCTTTGAAAGAGAAGAGATTTAAAAATTTGATGAGATTCAGCAGGGCAGCTGATGGTGATTGGGAGAACTTCATGAAATTCCAAGGTGTCTACTTTAAAGGGAACTGAGACATCATTGTCCTGTGTACAATGTTTCTTGTATCTGCTTCAATAAATGTCTATTTTTCATATTACATGGCTGGATACCTTCTAGAAAGACCTTGTATATAATTATTTAAGCACCATCAAACTCGAAAAATATATAGTATATTTCCATCATTCTCTCAAATTCCTTCATGTCCTTTTCAAATCAATTCTTTTTCCTACTCCCAACCAGTGACAATCCCTGACATGTTCTCTCCCTCATCCTTGTAGTTTTGCCTTCCCCATATGGTCATACACATGAAATCCTACAGCATCATACAGCCCTTGACTCAGGCTTTTTTACTTCTTATTGCTGAGTATTATCCCACTGTAGGAATATACCACTTTTTTTTATCCATATCCATTCACAAGGTGATGGATACTTGGGATGTTTTCAGTTTGGAGCAATTATGACTAAAGCCATGATAGACACACAAAGGAATAGTATTCAGCCGTATGAAAGAAGAAAGTCTTGCCATCTGTGATAACATGAGTAGATCTAGAAGACATCATGCTTAGGAAAATAAACCAGTCACATAAGAACAAAATACTGCATGATCTCACACATGAAAACTAAAGTAATCAAACTTATTAGAAGCAAAGAGCAGAAGATGGTTGCTATGGCTGAGAGGAGGGGAAAAGAGAGGGGTAATAGTCAAAGAATAGAGTTTCTCTTGATCACGATAAATAATTTGTGGCGCTATACTCTCCAAAATAGGGCCTCTGATTAATAATACTGTACTGTGTATTTAAGATGCTGCTAAGAGGACAGATCTTCTGTTAAAGACTATCACCATGGAGGAAAATAAACATTTGAAAAAGGAGGTGAGAGAGAACTTTTGAAGATAAGTTTATGGCATTGATTATAATTGATAACTTCACACATGTATATTTATCTCCAAACACATAAATTTATGCACATTAAATATCCACAGCTTTCCTAATGTCAATTATACCTCAACAAAATGTTTTTCTAAGTGGATGTAAAAAAAGGATAAGAAGGGTAAGGTGTTCCAGAAGGACAGTGTAGGGGAAATTACTGAACAAAGAAACAAAAATAACTAGCAGAATTAAAGGTCATGAATCTCTAGATTGAAAAAGGCCACTGAACACCAATTAGTTACTCTCTGGCCCATCAGTGAAAACTACCTGCCAATGACAATAAAGTAAACAGTGAAATTAACATAAACAGAATTAACAATTAGGAAAATGGAAAATGAGAAAGTGAAAAATGGATTCTGCTAAGTGTGTTAAGCTCTCATCTTCAGCCTGGCATCTTGGGAAAGAGGGCTGCCTACTACCATGTCCTGGGGTTAACCTAAATCAACTAATAAAAACAGAAAGAATTTATAATAATGTGCAATCATCCTGCAATGTGACCCTTGTAACTTCTAAAGGACTAGCAACCCCCTTAATCTTCTGTAATCAATATGTTGTCCTATTGTACATGCATAGGCAGGTATGCAGATCACTCCACTCACTGATGTGTGGGAGTGGGCTTGTGCAGCCTCAGGAGAGCTGGCTGTTAAATTTTAATTATTTGACATTACATTGGTAGCTTGAAATCAGCCATGGTGGGGGCATTTACACCAGAAAGCAGTGAATACTACAAATCAAAAAGAGGGTATTTTGTTGTTAACTTGTTTCTTCTTGAGAGCCAGTGTACCTGTACACCACTACAAACAACTCACCATGTAAATAGACGGACATACAAAATATCTATCCATACCCTCTCCAGCAAGATGAGATCACCGATCACGGAATGTTGCAGCAATATCAAATTTCTCTAAAAGTTTCTAAACCCTTCTTTTTAATTTTTGCACTTACCCGGTCTTAGACAGGTAACAAACAGTTTTCAGCCTGAAACTGACCCCTAGACCACACATTGAATAGCACTGCTGCAGAGCAAATATATTCTACCCTCCACCCTCAACTCAATTTCAGCTAGCTTAATACATTTCTTTGTTAGTTCCCATTTTATCCAACTTAATACAACTTCAGTATGAACTCAAGGTCAATCTTCCTAACAAGTTTTACTTGAAAAATATTTCCTAAAATAAATGAAATGGAATAAAAAGCTGAAATGCATAGGGAAGGGCCTACCACTCAGTAAGTGTTCAATAAGTGCCAGGAGTAAGTGTCATTAGTGGATTATAAGCCTTTCGATTCATGATCATTGTTTTTGTTTGACTTTAGCTTTGTTTTATCCCTATGTTCCTTAACACTTAGCATGAGGCTTGGCCCTTCCTATAGGTCCAATACCTACTTATTGACTAAATGAATAATGAACATATAAGTGATTATAATGCTTATCTTCCTCAATTTAATTTAGATGTAGTTTTGACACTGAGACCGAAGCATAAGGAGTTCCAGAGCACAAGGATTTTGCAAACTTCAGCCTGCACAAATTCATTCTAGCATTTCTCCTTGTCTGAGCAACTTGTCCGTTTTCTGAATTTAGCCTCATAGTTTGACAAAAGAGAACAATGGAACAATTCGCACTGAACTCAAATCTGAACTGATGAGGAATCTTGGCCCTTTGTTTTTCTGGAAGGATGATGAAGTATGCAAGTATAGTCAGTGGAAGTGACCTGGGCCCCAGTCATCCCCTCTGCCAAGTAAGAAAACTGGAGATTTTTTTTCTTGTATCTCTTAAGTTCTATCATTTTGAGTGGTTAATGAATTGACTGTGCAAAAGGACTATCTTGTCCAAGAATAAAAATTAGCTGTGCCCTACACAATAAAAAAGTAGAAAGCATTAGTCATTGTATTAGAAGAGATATATTGGATTTCTAACTGTTGTCAGGAAAGCCTTCATGGAAGGTAGTGATTTGACAAGCCCGATCCAAAGTTTGTGGGTACCTGAATATCAGGTGTTGCTCCCTCTTTCACCTTCTGTGCCTGCCATCTCTCACCATCAGGAAACAAGGTACCAACTACCATGAGATTCAAGAAGTAGAACATATTTTCAAAAAATGTATAGGGCCAGACATTTCAATGGCAACTGATGAACCGTGTAATAACATCTGCATTTCCCTGTAAAGGTTTTGTCACATCTAACTGATGCTCAGAATCCTAACAGCATGTAGTAGGAGAACTGCCATTTATCATACTCAGGAGAGCCAAGAGTTTAGTTTACAACTCATATTTTAAAGCCATGGTTCTTAATCTCTTTAATAAAAAGACATGTACCTTTTGCACAGAACTTAGGTACCAGCTTTTGCATAACATTTGAGAAGGTCTATAATTTCTGAAGCTAAATACTAGTTCATCCAGGTTAAGACTCTGATGTTTGGTCAAGTTAGGAGAGCCTGAGACCGTTTCCATGTCAGCGCCGCTTGTTTGGGTAAGGAGTTTGAGCTAAGGCCGGAGTGATTGCTGACATGCACAGGTAGATGGGGTGGGGTGGAGTAGAGGCTGGGACTCCTGTGCAGCTGTAGAGAGAGCGTGGTTTGCGACAGACTGCCCGTCTGGGAGACAATCAAGGAGACTGAAAGGCAGCTCTGCTTATGCCTCCAAATGTCTAGGTGACATCACATTATTTCCTTTGCCTTTAGTCCTCTCATCTGAATAAGGATAGAAATGAATTAGATGATTCTTTTAACTCTAAGATCCTATCATTTGGGAGTACAGGATATGGACAGAGTATAGAAAAGACTGGTATAATGGAGAGAAATTGTATACCAAGGAGCTGAGCCTCTGCAAAAGTTTGCCTGAGGGCTGAATTTTATATTCAACACCACTGTGTTCCTGGGTTATAATGAGTCCTCACGCCTTCTTCCTTCTTTTTTTTTCCTAGAACATCACTTCTATCTCTTCCAGCAATCATTATAATCTCAATTTTAGAAAAAAGAAAATAGTAGTAACCACACAAGGGCACATCTAGAATTCAGACTGCCTTGGATGAGCTTGAGAAGGAAAAAAGCAATATAAACTTTCCAGTTTAAGAAGCCTGTATTCAGTCGAGAGCCCAGACAACTGCCAGCCCGATGGAGCCATAGCGGTTTGTTTCAATGCAGTGTGTAGCAGGATGCCCACTAATTTGTGTTTTCCCAACCCGGCTCTTTAATTTCAATTTCCAGATTTTAAGCTAGATCTGCTTTTCTGTCTTCTAGCTTTCAGCTCCAGCCTCAACCTCCGAATCAAAAGTTTGTATCTATGCTTCAGAGGAAGAACAATAGTCGGGTAGGCATCAACCAGTCAGAAAGAAAACTTTATACCAGTTCTTTCAGCAGAAAAAAAATCAATTTTTTAACTTTTCCATAGCTATGTAAGGAATTAAACAAACTCATATATCTTGGTTTCTCCAAACAATGATACCAGGGTTGAAAACAAAAATGTGCTCATGTAATTCACTTAAAATTCTAGCCAGCTTTTGGGTTTGCACAGACCGCACTGCTGGCTGTAAACAATACCTCAGGCTCGAATTGCCATTGCTTTTTCTTCTGAGCAACTCAAACCCCCTCTTCTCTCATATATTAACCTTGGGACTTAAGTAAACTTGACGATTCAGAAAATTTAAAGTAAACATGCCTCAAGTCTATGAAAAATATGTATATCTATTACATTTGTGCACCAGACACCCTGACTCATCATCCATTATGGTGACTGGGATTGGCCTCTCCCCACTCCATCACTATGGACCCAGAGTTACCTTTTCCAAGGGCATTCTTGCTTACACAGATCTATCTTTTAAACCAGAACAGGGAAAAAATGTTACCATTCATCCATTCACCAAAGACTGCCACCCACACAGCCTCATTTAATCTTCACAGCCCTCCTAGTAATACCATATAGAAAACAAAGTCCCAGTGAGACTAAATTTCTTGTCTAAATTCTCTTACTTATTAAATAAAAAACTAGGATTCAGACCCATGTTCTTTAACTCCAAGTACACATTTCTTCCTTCTGGATCCAAATGCCCCCGTATATTACTAGGTCTTTCATTTGCCAAGAGTAGAGACTCAAGTAATCTTAAAAATATGGGACTTTAATTAAATTAGAATTTAGGATTAGAAGGAGCTTTTGGTACTCAACGCTTTATCCATCTTTCTCCCAGACCCACAAGTCCCCCCATCTCAGGTCTTCTTCTCCTGCTAACTAGAAAACCTTCTGAAATTTTCCCATTGAAATTGTATAGACACCTGACCTGACTAGCTGGCTAATAACCCAAACTATAATTCTTGTTATTCTTGTAGTGACTTCTGCACCAGGATACCTATTGCCTTATTGATGAGCCTCTGGGTGAGACACCCTTTGCGGGGAGGGTGCACTCCTGTCCTGAGGAAAGTTTCCTTTCTTGAGCAGAAGCTGTGGGTAGAATTGTTTCAGCCCAAAACAGATACTGGAGACAGAGAGCAAGAACTGCCATCCACTAAAGCTCTATGAGAGGCACAAGATATCAGCTAGAGAAAGACAGGGCATCTGATACCACTGTGTCCCCTGGCATCACATATGGATGCAGCTCGTGGTCTCTGGGCTTCCAGGCGGCATGTTAGTGTAAATAGGTTAATAGATGACCTCACTCCCATTGCCTTTGCTATATTCTGCTTTTTCTTCATCCTAATAACCTTTAAATCATCCGTGCACTTAAAGCATCATATCCATAATGTAAAGACACTTTTTACATATGAGGTAATTAAGCATCTTATATAAGAATTAATCCTAAAAAATACTTATATTTCTCTGTTGCCATAGGGTTCATTGCTGTTTTAAACTAATATATCGTACTTGCATGGTCTTTGCCTGAAAACTATTTTTGATTCATTCTGTTCTGAGAAGTAAACCATCTCTTATAATCTAATGAATATCACAAATCTAAAATGCTAATGATTGGATCTTTATGTTGATAAATTATAATATTTTGAGAAATTAGCCCAAAGCATGTGATTCTGCTAGATAAATGGACAGTTTATCTTTCCAAATTTTTACAACTGACTTATTTCTGAAATGATATTATTCTGATGCTTTTCAAATTCTTCCTTTTTAGAAGTAGAACTCCAACATATTGCATGTATGTAGTATTCTAAAATATTACATGGCATGTGAGCCAGCAGGAGTGCTTATAAACATGCCGTGTGGCCACTGTAAACCCAGGCATCTTCCTCCCTACCATGTACCAGAAGTTGTGGGTTGGCCAAAAAATCCGTTCTGTGTTTTCCATAAGATGGCTGTAGTAGTGCTTAGTTGTCTTTAACTTCATTTGGAACAATTTTGTTAGATTGTATTGTGGTAGCTGTCAGATCAGCATGCTTTAAAAAAACTTATTGATATTGGTGAATAGCCAATTTTAAATTGAAGATAGAAAAATAAACAACATTTTTGGCATAGTATGCTTTATTATCTCAAGAAAGGTAAAAATGCAACTGAAATGCAATAGATTTCTGCAGTGTGTGGAAAAAGTACTGGGACTGATTGAATATGTCCAAAGTGGTGTACAAAATTTCTTGCTGAAGATATCTCACTGGATGATGCACTATGGTCTGGAGACCAGTTTCAATTGATGGCGATCAAATTAAGACATTGAGGACAATCAACATTGTACCAGGCCTGAGATAGCCAATATACTCAAGCACTGAAAATCATTTTCACCAGCCTGGTTATGTTAATAGCTTTGATGTTTGGGTTCCACATAAGTTAAGCAAAAAAACCCAAAAACCTTTCTGACCATATTTCTGCATGTAATTCTCTACTTAAATGTAACAAAAACGTTCTGTTTTTAAAACAAATTTTGACAGACAATGAAAAGTAAATACTTTAAAATAATGTGGAACAGAAGAGATCATGGGGCAAGTGAAATGAACCACCATGAACCTCACAGAAGCTGGTCTTCACCCAAATAACATGATGTCATGTATGTGGTGTGATCAGAAGGGAAGTTTTCTGTTATGAGCTCCTTCCAAAAAGCCAAACAATTAATTCCAACAAGTATGGATCCCAATTAGACCAACTGAAAGCAGCACTCTAAGAAGCATCCAGACTTAGTCAATAGAAAACATATAATCTTCCATCAGGACAACACAGGACTGTATGTTTCTTTGGTGACTAGGCAAAAACTGTGAAAGCTTGGCTGGGAAGTTCTGATTCAGCCACCATATTCAGCAGACACTGCATCTTTTTACATTTATTTTGTTCTTTACACAATTCTTGTAATGGAAAAAAATAATTTTAAAATCACCTGGAACCGCTCTTTGCTCAAAAAAGATAAAAAGTTTTGGGAAGATGGAATTATGAAGGTGCCTGAAAAATGGCAGAAGGCGTCAGGCAAAACGGTGAATGTGTTGCTCAATAAAGTTATTGGTGAAAATGAAAAAATGTGTCTTATTTTTACTTTAAAACTGAACAAGCTTTTTGGCCAACCCAATATCTGGAGGTGCTTTTGCTCCAAGTTTGTTTTTTCCTTTTCTGTCTCTACTGTCTCTTGTATTTGAAATCTGCCATGATTCCCTCCTCAATCCAGCCACCCCAAATAAACACAGACATACACTCTGTGCCCTACTTCCTTCGACACACAGCCCACTCCCACAAAGATCCCATAAAGAGAGGGCATTGGATACCACGAATGCAATGAGGACTCATGGGGTCTTAATGGCCTCCTGGAGGAGGCGACTTGTGATGCAGTAGTTTGCAAATTGTGATCTTGGACTCAAAGCAGGAGAATCCCTACCAGAAAGGACTCCCTTCTTTACTACCCCTCGTTCAAATGAGGATTTTTTTTTAATTTTAAAATAGGGATTTGTTTTAGGATGATTTCCTGGAACTTAACCCCAAAATATAGACTCATGTAAAGTAAGAAAGAGGTGTGCAGGTGCAGACAAGGGGCTCCAGCATGTGAGTTGTTAGACAGAGTCGCCTAGCAGGGAGGGGTGCATAATGGTAAGAGAGACCCAAGGGGTCTCAGCACAGTGGCAGTAGCATCCATAACGGGCTTTTCTCTTGCTGAACCCCCAGATGTGCCCAGTCCTCCTTTTGCTTTATTTCTCAGAGATATTCCCACTGACCTCTCCCTCCGTGAAAGTCTTTTACTTTGGCTTCTGTGACATTATCATTTTTGATCATCACAGCTGCTCTTGCCCTGCCATTTTGCAAGATCGTGTAACTTTACTCTGACCGTTTATTGGTGGAGTTCCTCAAGCCTTCGTTCTAGCCTGTCACCCTCCTCTGTGTTTGTTCAGTCTCCGTTCTCATCCAATGGTTAATGAACACTGAGAGGCAGAAGTTTCAAATGTTGATGTCTCCAAACTAGTCCTTCATCCTGATTTCCAGATATGTGGCCAATGCAACTGTCTTCTTTTATTCTGATTCAACAAATCAAATGTGCCCCCAAACTACAGCAACGACATGAGAACCATACGATTTTCCTATCTCCTCAGAGTCACCACCATTCGTAAGTCCGAAGTCAGAACCAATGCTACTCCCAAACATTCACCAATTCCCTTCACTTACCTCCTAAATAAATCTAAAATCTGTCCTCTTCAACACCTATAATACCACCATGCTGGCCCAAACTTCTGTAATCTCTCGTAGTGTTATTTAAAGCCTATTAACTGGTCTGACCATTTCTACTCCCTCTCACCAGCCCAGGATATGTTTCCCAGCACACTGCAATCTCTGTGAGGCCAGGCGCTTTGCTTAAATCACTTTGTTTTGTTAAGTAAACTCTACATTTTAGAATAGTTATAGATTAAGTAAATAAATGTGAAAATAAGACAGAGGGTGCCCATTACCCCTGCACCCAGTCTGCACTATTATTAATAACTTACATTAGAATAATACATTTGTTAAAATCAATGAACCAATACTGACACATTATCACTAACTACATCCTGTAGTTTATTCGTGTTTCTTTTGTTTTTACTGAAATTGGTTTTCCATACTAGTACACTTACCAAAATATCACATTACATTTAGTTATCATATATCACTTTAGACTCTGGGAGTGTGACAGTTTCTCAGACGTTTTTTTATTTTTAATGACCTTAATAATTTTGACAAGCACCAAGCAGATATTTTATAAAATATCCATCTATTAGAATTTGTTTGATGTTCCTAATATAATTACATGGGTTATGGATTTGGGGGGCAGGGGAGGAAAATCACAACGTTAGTCATTTTCAACCCACCAAATAAAGGGTGCATACTATCAACATGAATGATTACAGCTGATGTTGACCTTGATCCCCTTGACTGAGGAGTGTTTGTCAAATTTTTGAACTGTAAGTTTATTCTCTTTTTCCCTTTTCCATGCTATGCTCTTTGAAAGGGGGTTATAATGTAGAGTGGAGAGATGTTCTATTTCTTTGAGGGTGGGCCAGCTCCATAACGTATTTGGAATTTGTCTGCACAAGAGAGGTGTCTACTTATTTATTTATTTACTTACTTACTTATCTATCTATTTATATTAGTATGGACTCATGATCATTTATCTTACCCTTTGGGTTAGAATCCATTACTATTTTGTTGTTGCCCAAATGTTTTTCTTTGGCTATTGCAAGTTCTCACAAGCTGGCCCCTGGGTCTCTTTGGCATTCCCCACATCATGTTTTTTTTTTTTTCCTTTGAGCACTTTATGGCACTATAAGAGCTAAGCTTAGTTTGTATATTTTCTGCCACCACCCTAAAATGAGTCAGTTCCCCAAGAAGCCCTGGTTTCTTTGATTGGAAGATGGTATGTAAACAAAGATCTGGGAGCTAGATGTGCTCCTTGTTATTGCAATGTCCTTAAAAGGAAATACATGTGTGTGTACTAACTTGTATGTGTGCATATATACACACACACCTATGTGTATATACTTACTATAATAACTCATATATATACACACATACAAAATGGGGCAAAAGTAGGCATACAGATATCCATATGGAAAGTAATATAATGATTAATAAATAATAGTACAAGAACAAACTGTGTTTCATGTACTCACAACTGTAAACCTACCTTTGCCTCATCCTGTGTAGGTATATGCATATATACAAATATTTTTATGCAACCATCTATATCTACAGTAAGCTAAATATGAGTTCATGTTGTTGTCTCCAACTCTCATCTACTGCCACACAGATCACTGTAGTCCTCCTCTTGCTTACCTGCAAGCTCCCACTGCCACAGTGAAAACCCTGGCTCCACCACCAATCACTCACTCATTTCTTTACCTGTTCAGTCCCAGGGTACTCGAATGGAAGTATCAGCATTGCTAACCCACACCTCCACAGGATACAATTTCGCCAACTACAGTACGGTGCTTATGTACAGTTTCTTCACTTTTAGTTTTACTGACTTGACTCATTTCTGAAGTTATTGAGGTCAACACATTTCTCTCTCACCCTCCATGATTAAATTTTCATCATTATTCTCACTAATGACTAGCACCATCCCTTACACAGAGGGAGCAACCAACAGGTAATTTTTGCATGTTTGTGAGAATTAAAGTATTTAATTTGAAAACTTTCAACTGCTTAAGAGAGAAGAGGAAGGAAAAGGAGAAAGAAAACAAAGCTGAGTTAGATTCAAGCTCTACAGCACTCACTAGGATTTGTACCAAGTTAAAACCTCTGAAACTCAGTTTCTTCACCTGTAAGCTAGGGATATTCATAACCTAAAGGGGATGTTGTGAAGAAAATACAAAAGAATATGCATAAATTACCTGGAAGTACATCAAGAACATAGTAAGTATAGTCTAAACATTAGTTCCTTTCTAGTTTTGGAGGCTTCTAGAGTCATCAAAGTTTATTTCAGGGTTTCCAAGAAATACCTAATCACCACAATAACTTTTCGCTATCCAGCTAATGAGCCCTGAAATTCCTTCTACAGGGTGTGAGCTTTGTATTAATGGTGATAATTTAGGCCTAGATGCACACAGTTAGGGAGAAAGACACTGATACATCTCCTAAGGGAGCAATTAACAGCAATAATATTAACAGCTAACAAATTTTAGCAATTGCTGTGCTTCAGGCACTGTGCTGAGCCCTTTGAATGCAAGCCTCACAATAATCTCCCTTGGAAGATATGGTTTTTAACCACATTCACAAATGAAGAAACTCACCCGTATTCCAATCACTGTCATAACACTGTATACCAAATAGAGAGGCTAGACCGCTACACAGTGGCAGGCCAGCAGGCTTAATATTGGGGATATGAAACAGAAAGGTGGACATTTTCAGTAACCATTGACACTCTTGCTGCAGTTATTTCTCTCATTTATACTTTGTTAAATATCTGTGCATTCTAGAATTCAGCTCATCTCAAGTCTGCCTCTCTATGACCTCAGGCAAGTTATTTGACAATGTTCGCCCTTAGTTTTGGGGTTCCTTCAACATTTAAAATTCCAACATGCTGAGCAGGCTTTGAGAATGTCTTTCTGCAATGAACTTGTCTGTAGGCTCCTTATTTCCAAATGTATAGCCACACTTCCTCATTCCTGCCTCACTCAGTTATTGGCAGAAACTTAGTTTGCTGTCCCTGCTCTTAAAACGGTCTCAAATCATACCTTCCTTACTGAGTTATCTTGTTGCATGTTCCTTCCATAATTAAAATAGAACTTCATTTTACACAGTGAACTCTGGTTTGAAATGCCAATATAACAAACCTCAAAGCAAAGTTTGAACTCTCATTCCATGCAGGCACTGTGCTGAGTGCTCTAAAGGCATTAAACTATCTTGATCCTTCTACCAACCCTGTGATATAGTTATAAGCTTTATCCTCCTTTTCATCCGATGAAAAAAGATGTGCACACACATACACGCAAACTAGCTTCAGAGACCTTGGGCAAATTGCCCAGTCAGTAGGCAGCAGTGCAGAATTCTGAATAACTGACTCCAAAGCCCAAGCTTTTGACTCTTATTCCTTGAGATAGATAATGATTTACATCAAAAGTGTTAATAACTAAAAGGAGCATTAGACCAAGGTCATAGAGCTGGTGTACAGCAAGGCAAAACTGTGCATTAACTGTGCAGTGTGTACTGGACACTGTAATGTTACATACAGAGGGGAAGTTACTATTAGCACTTCCATTTTCCAGAGAAGGAAGATAAGATTTAGAAGTCTAAGAGCCTTGTCTGTGATGGCTCTGACTCCCTCTCAGGTAGCTTCCTATTGCCAAGATGCCAACTTCAGAATTATCTAGGCAAATTCACTGTAATGAAAGACAAAAAACAAGTTGTAATTTAGTAGACCTAAATCACCAGGTGAGTTTTAAAATGTCCTCAGGTGATTTGGTGATTCTGATCCATCCCTAAGTATACAAACATCATACAAATTTAGATTTGCCTGATACAGGGGTAAGTCCCATTAATAATAATACTATTCCAGGCCAGCACTGTTCCCTCAATTTATTAGCCTACTTAAAAATACAAATAAAGAGGATTTCTGAGATGGATCTCTCTCTCTCTCTCTCTCTCTCTCTCTCACCCTCCAACCCCCACCACCATACCAACATAGACAACTTCTAAAATCCACTTGTACCTTGGATGACAAGAACACTCTGTCTTTGAACAAGATCCTTAGCCCTTATTGTCTCTGAGGCAGTGGAGAGAATGGAGAGGTAGAGGACACCCTGGGCACGACCCTCGGGCTCTTGGCATCAACATCACGTCTGTAGGATAGCTCACAGACAAGCTGTTTTTCTCTCTAAATCTCAAACAGATTATAGAGCCCACGAGGCTAGTTTTGGTAGGAGGTCTCTACCCCACTCCTTAGCGTCCCTCCCCTCCCACCTACCACGCTTCCTTGCTCTCACTTCGTTAGTCCTGCCCCTCAGGAAGTTCACTTCAAGCAGTCATTTTTCTCCTCAGTCAAAATACTCCCTACCCTAGAGGCATTTATGTCCTACCTTTTTCTTTTCTTTTCATCATCCATTTATTCAGTAAATCAAAAAATATATTTGGAGTACCTGTTATGTTTCAGGTGCCATTTTGGAAGCTAGGGAAAAGACAAAATCCTGGAGTAGTAGGTTGCTTATATTCTCGTATTCTCTCTCTCTCTCTCTCTCTCTCACTATCCTTTTCTCTCTTTGTCTCTGTCTCCCCTGGGCCATGTCTTCCCCATAGGAAGTTCCACAGGCAGAGTCCCATTTTCTTGATCTTTCCCAAATTCTCCCTTTTCTCCTATATCTGAACTAATACATAGTGAACATCTTATCTTGAAGATGAGCCACTTGAAGATAAGCCAATCAGATGGATTAATCCCAGCCTTGGCATCAACGACTGATTATGAAGTGTTAAGGCTCTATTCCCAGACAACCTACATTTGGTAATCAATGTCTTCTATCCAACTCGCCTTCACTTCGACAAAATGTGAGGTGCCTTTGGCATCCAGGGGAGACGTTCAACTCTCTCCAAACCACCCTAATCCTCAGCCACCTCCTTCATCCCCCAAATCCATGGGAAATGAGTTTTTGTGAGGATCCTGTTTTTCCCAACCTAGAAATCACAAAGTTCATTGCTCTACTCTGACTCATTGTACACAATTTCACCTACTTTAAATTTCTGCATAAATTTGGAGCTATTTTCATGTGCCTTTTCTGTATTTTTTCCTTACAGTTTCCCCTCATCCTTATGGTTAGATAACCGGTGCATGCACAAAAGTGTGGATACATAAAATAGAAATTGCAAAAACGGTTTTGTTCTCCGTGACTCCGCAAGAGAATACAAAAGCAGGTCATTCATTGGCTTAACTAATTCTGGCATACACCCAGTCAGGAGAAACATTTTATTAAAAAAATGTCCTCACCAACTTTTCAGAGACAACAGCCCTCTACCTCATTGTGAGTGTGGTTTTCAGATCTATTCCTGAAAACAGGACACTGCAGGAAACCAAGAGTTAAAACTTCAGACTAACTGAGAAAGAATGGAGTAGGAATGCCACTAACCAGGGGACAAGAGTGCTGCATGGAGCTAGTGTGCCACCAGGCACATCTCAGCCCACTTGTTATTGCACTCTGCGGAGGAGAAGCCAGAGTCAGCTCCAAGGGCCTATTACGACCGGCCTACTCCTCCAGTTACCTTCTGTCCCCCCTGCCTACCATGCCCCTTCTCACCCATTCTGCTCTGGCCAGTGTGCTCCTCCCTGGTCCTCCAGCAGAGCAGGCGTGCACCACACAAGTGTTGGTCTGCCTGAGACTTTCTCTACCAATGACAACCATGTCCCACCCCAACACTCTCCATTCCCCATCCTTGCTTTATTATTTTCTATTACATGGATCTCCCTCCAACTTACTGTGTATTGTACTTACAACTTATTCATGTATTTCCACTCTCAACCCATAGAAGGTTAATTCCATGAGTGGAGGGATTTTTGCCTCTTTTGTTTACTGCTTTTTCACCATCAGTTAGAAAAGTACTCTGTGCGGAGTACATGCTCAGTAAGAGTAAAGGGGGGGTAATGGTGGGGATGGGGTGGGTAGGGTGGAGGGGAATGAAGGGGGAGTAGAACAACTGTAACAGCATAATCAATAAAAAAATTTAAAAAAAAGATTTTGTTTAGTAAACAAGTTTGCTATAAACTGGACAGCAATCATGACTATACAAAACAAAAACAAAAATATAATTCAGTGTTATTCTGTCCTGGTGCTAATAGATACGAACATTAGAGTGTCTCGTGGGCAAGTCACTAACTGACACTGAATCACTGTGAAAAAAATATCTATTCCTTTTCCATCTTTTAAATCACATCAGAAACAAGACTCTTTGGGGGCTAAAATGTCACGAACATTTGCTAATTTAATTTTTTACAAAAACAAAGGTCAAGTTTCAGATGTAGATTCCTGGTAGGCAGCTGATTCTGGCTGAAATTCAATAACTATTTTTGTTTTCATGTTTTTTACAGTTTTATTATCAAGTAATACAGTAATGTAAAAAATTTTTAATGTTATTTATAGAAAGAAAAAAGAAGAAGGGGAAGAAGAGGGAGACAGAGAAAGAGGGAAGGGAGGGAGGGAGGGAGGGAGAGGGAGGGAGGAAACATCAGTTCAGGTGGTACATATAGTTTATTAAAAATGACAAAGATAGTATAGCATTTATTAGCTCTTTAGAAACAACCTACCCCCATGATTACACACATCCCTCTCCCTGGGGAACGCAGGAGGCATGTGCTTTGGGTATTAATTTCTACTAGATGTAGCAGCCCAGGATCCCTGATAAACACAGAGTGTGGGTGCACGTCCTTCAAAATGCATGCTCTGGGAAAGCCCCTGAGTGCCTACCAGGTCCTGGGAAAGTTATATGTAAGGAGAATAAATTATTAAAAGGAGACAGAACTCAAGATTCTTACCAGTCTCCTGTTAGGTTGAAACTAATGTCTAGAAATTGGTGAGAATAGAATGGACCTGTGTAAAGCCAGAGGGCTGTTTCTAGGTGAGCCTCAGAGGATGGCATGTCATTTCATCATACCACTGAGTGACATTGTGGAGCCCAATCCTGGTCAGGTTTTGGTTTTATCCCTGGCATAATCTGTACAAAAACACCGATGTGCCCCCTGCCCCTACCTGAATTCACCTTACATTCAGAATGAAGCACAGCAACCTGCTGATTGCTGAGCCATCTGGGAAATGCAGACCCACTGCATCTGAGCAGTGAGCACTTGTCATTCTGATAAAGAAGCCACAGACATATTTGAACTATAAAGAAACAGCAGAAACAAACCATATCCTTCTTATCTTTCATTGTGCATCAGAAGACAATTTATTCTCATTTTTATATTTTAAGGGGAAACTGTGGAAGATTTGATGGTTAGAATAGAAATGAACTAATAGAGCATACTCTTTTTTTTCCTTCCTCACAAAGGTGGCCAGATGAATGTCTTTGCCTTCAGCTCTGAAATTTGTATTCTCTATCTGGGAAAATAATACAGGATAATATCCATTCTGCTGGGTTTTGCCCTATTTTGTTTATCCTTGCAAGGCAGAATTTTCTTAAAAAATGAAATGCATTAATCTTTAGCTACTAATTTATTTCTCCCCCATGTAAAACCTTTAAAAGTTATATTATTATAACTGACCTTGTGTTTCTTTCAAATATCTGCATCCTTTCCCTTCTTTTTTTTAATTGAATTTATTGGGCTGACATTGGTTAATAAAATTATATGGGTTTCAGGGGTACAATTAGATAATACATCCTCTGTGTACTGTACTGTGTTTCACCACCCCTTCTGGAGTCTCCTTCCATGGCCATTTTTCCTCATATAACCTCTTCTATCTCTGCCCACCCAAGTTCTTTCTTCTAAGAGAGGCCTCAAAACCTAACGTCTCTCCCTTTTTTTGAACATTATTAGTACAGGTGGGACTGCAGCTGCTGCAACTGTCTTGCTACCAACCTGAGGATAAATACGACCTACAGAGTAGAGCAGTCATGTTTAGAAGAGACTTCTGGAGAGAAACAGAGACACTGGATTGAGTCTTCTAGGTGTGTGAGAGAATAAATTTCCTAACTGCTTAAAGTAGTTTGTGGTAAGATTTCTACCCTTCCTCCTGCCTTCCTTCCCTATTTCTTCTCACTTAGGACCTTAAGTTTATAAAACTGAATTGATTATACTCTCAAGATAATGGCACAATATATTCTCTCTCTCAACCCCCTTTCTAAATGGAACACCCTTTCATTTCCTCTCACTTTTCTCCTTCTTCTCCCTGCTTAGGCACTTTTCTCCTTCTCACAATGTCAAATATAATCATCAACTCCATATTTACAGATTCAGTGAGATAAAGTACATATGAACTTAAAATTGGTGTTATGTGTTTGCTGGTTTCCATGCAAAGTATTGTGCTATGAATTTATTCCATTTCTAATTTTCGCCCATGACTATATATGTAACCATTATATACATACACACACGTACATGCACACAGCTAATTCCTCAACCATATGGTATTCCTTCACATACACATGTTATATTTTTCTTATCCTGTTTTAGAGTGAGGACAAACTACTTTCTCATTATCTTATCCTCTACCTTAGGCAGTTCTAAAATGGGCATTGTTGTGTAGGTCTCGCTGTGTACCTGCGGTATAAATAAAGGGGGTTATGACAATAGCTCATAGGATCTTCACATACTCACTGTCACTGCTGACCCACTGCTCCCCAGACTAGACCCCCTTCAATCAAAACTCCATAGATACTCCAAATGATACCTACTTTAGAGGAATGTCAGGAGTGCTTTAAAAATTAATATAAGTGAAACAAAATTCTTGGGAACATAGTATTATCTATTACTATTATTATCAATATTTTCATTATTATTCTTACATATTAGCCATTTGATCTCTGTAAATTGTTTGTATGTTTTCCCAAAATTTCCATTGGGTTTCCTGTCATTTACTCATTTCCAAGTGTTCTTTTTATTAGAGATATCAATCCTTTGCCTGTTTAAATGGTGCAAATATCACCTTCAACTCTTGTCACAAAGTTGGTATCTGTGATTTAAATACAGACAAATTAATCAATTTTTCTCCTTAAAAGCATTTTTCTTTTCAAGTGTTGCTTAAGAATTCCTTCATCACCCCCAAGATGACAATTTTTTATGCTTTCTTATGTTTCTTCTATAATTATACATTCAGGCCTGTAATCCATTTGAAATTTAGGAATGAAATACAGGCAAATCTTTTGTTTTTACGATTTACAAAGAGTGAAGCTATTTGTTCGATACCATTTCTCCAAAAACCCATTCTTGACTCCGTAATGTCTGGTGTCTCCTACTCATATAGGGATCTGATCCCAGGCTTTCTCTTTTATTCCATTGCTTATTGATTGTTTCTTGGGTTAGCAACACAGAGTTTTTTTTTATGACTTTGTAATAGATTTTTATACCTGGTGTCTTCAGAGCTGGCTTTTTTCTCTCTCCCTTGCACCTAACACTGGGGCTGCTCAAATTGAGCTTCTCTGACTCTTGATGGCTACTTTACATTTTGCTTCTTAGCCTTCCTGCTCTGCAAACAGAAAATTAGCAAATGCATCAAAGGAAATGTTGGCTTTTCTTGGTCCCTCAAGTCCTGACTGTCTTTTCGTATCACTCATTCTTTCAAACATGTTTTCCCTATTTTACCCAGCCCTTTCAGTTGTTATTGATGATCATTGTTACTGATCTATAAAATGGTAGTCCATCGTTACTGAAAATTGTTACTGAAAATGGTAGTCCATCGTAACCTGAAAATTGATATTTTAAAAATACAAATCCTCTAATCAGGAATCTTTCCAGACTCTCTTTTTAATCCCACTGTGTTTTCTGTAGCAATGATCATATCTTTGTTTCCCTGTGTTACAGACTCTGTCTGCCTATCAGAGATAGTGGCAGGCATTCAAAGTTTATGGGGAAATCAATACCTGTGAAAGCAAAGGGGGGAATATTAGGGGGAAGAGAAAGAAGTTGAACTGCTATGCAGACCAGACAAAGCCTCAGCCACCTCAGCAGGGAGTTATGGAATGAGTGCTACCAAGCAGACTTGTCCATATTGGGTCAAAACTGCCAGGTCTTTAAACACCGTCTTGTTCAATCATCAAAAAATAAATAACAACAAAACAGGTGCTCAGGAAGGACATGATGTTGGGGGAAGAAATTCTCTGCAAGTGAGGCAGACCTGAAGGACCATACTCTGATAGCTGTTGGCCCACTGCATCCCCTGCAGCGGGATGCACGCGTTTCCGAAGGGGAATATGAGCGGCATGTCCCTAAGTTTACCACACGTTCTACATCATCTACATACATCATCATACATCATGCACACACACACACTGTACACACACAGATTGAAAGGGGTGGGGAGCAGTGAAATAGAAAGGGAGAGAGAAGGAGCTCATTAGTCAATAAAAAGTCCAGTACTCGGTTTATCAGTAAGCATGTTAGCAAGCATTCTCGTCATATTCCTGACCTTGAAGGAAATCTCTTCAAAGTTTCTTCATTAAATTTGGTATTTTCTGTAGGTCTTTGATAGATAACCTTTATCAGGATAATAAAATTACTTCTTATGTCTGGTTTTCTAAAAAAAGTTTTCTATATAATAATAATAAGTATTGAATTTTAAGTTACTTTATTTGTATCTATTGACATAATGATGTGTTTTTCTCCTTTATGTTTTAATGTGGTAAATAATATTAATACATTTTGTGAATTAAATATTGTATTCTTATAATAAATCCTTTCTGATCATAATATATATACATGTGACCATTTGTCATCAGGTATTTAATATTTAATTTAGGATTTGTTTTATTTATACATATATATAATTTTGATGTTATTTTTCTTTTCTTCAACTATTTTTTTCACTTGGTTAGATTGTTCTCTTTTTGTTCATTCCAGTGAAACCTTCCTTAAAATTTAATTAGCTATCCTTTGAAAATTTTGTAGAACTCAACCATAAAGTTATCTGAGTTTAGTATTTTTGTAAAGAAATGTTTATTGGGCTATTTATATTTTCTATTTAATAAGTATTATTATTTTTATATACTTTTGGAAGTGTATATATATACATATAAGTTAAATTTTCAAATTACTAGTTACATTGTTATTCTTGCTTTATATATGTAGATATTTCTACTTTTTAATACTCTAAACATTTATTTGTATCAGCCCTTTTTTTTTGTCTTGCCAAAGTTTTCCTATCTCATTTATCTTTCTAAAGGGTTAGCTTAATTTAGTTATCTTTAGTGTTTTTGTTTATTTATGCCCTTAACTTTAATATTTCTTTCTTTCTTATTTTTTGTTATTTACTAGTTCTTTGTGTAGAAAACTTGGATTATTTTTTCTCAGTGTTCTATTTTTATTGGTGTTGGCTACTTTTCCAATGTATCAACTCAAACCAATAGCTAACAATGGCTTTAGCTACATTCTAAAAAGTATGACATATGGTAATTAATTTTCATGAGGCTATAAGTATTTTTTCATTTAGTTTTTTAAATATATTTTATTGATCATGCTATTACAGTTGTCCCATTTCCCCCCTTCATTCCCCTCCACCCTGCACACCCCTCCCACCCACATTCCCCCCCCTTTAGTTCATGTCCATGTGTCTTAAGTTCTTTAGCTTTTACATTTCCCATACTATTCTTGCCCGCCCCCTATCTATTTTCTGCCTGCCATCTATGCTACTTATTCTCTGTACCTTCCCCACCTCCTCCCACTCCCCTGTTGCTACCCCTCCATGTGATCTCCATTTCTGTGACTCTGTTCCTGTTCTAGTTGTTTCCTTAGTTTGTTTTTATTTTAGGTGTGGTTGCTAGTAATTGTAAGTTTATGTCATTTTACTATATATGTTTTTTATCTTCTTTTTCTTAGATAAGCCCCTTTAACATTTCATAAAATAAGGGCTTGGTGATGATGAACTCCTTCGACTTGACCTTATCTGAAAAACACTTTATCTGCCCTTCCACTCTAAATGAAAGAAAGCTTTGCTGGATAGAGCAATCATGGATATAGGTCCCTGTCTTTCATGACTTGGAATATTTCTTTCCAGCCCCTTTTTCTTTTTCTAAACTAAGTTCTCTACAGTAAGAACTTATTTGAATTAAAGAAATGAGATTTTTTGTTAGCTATGTTTTTATTATCAATTTTATAGCATTTGATTGGGGAACATGCTTTTCTATGTTTATATGTCTTTCTTCTTTCCCCATGGAGTAGTCTTAGCAGCCCTGTCAGAAATCCTTTGATCATATTCATGAATTAATTTCTGGTCCCTTATTTCTGTTGCATTAGTCTGTGAATCTGTCTTTATGCCAGAACCACCCTGTTTTAATTATTCGAGCTTTATAGCAAAGCTTTAAATCCAGAAATGTGAGTAACACAACTCTTTGTTCTTTTTCAAGACTGTTTTGGCTATTCAGGGTCCCTTGAAATTTCATTTAAATTTTGGGATGAATTTTCCTTTTCTACGAAAAAAAGTATTGCTGAGATTTTGATAAGGTTACACTAAATCTGCACATAGCTCGAGTATTATTGACACATTAACAACATTAAGTCTTTCAGTATGTAAAGCCAGGATGGCTTTCCGTTTATTTACATCTTCTTTAATTTCTCACAGCAACATTTTATAGTTTGCAGTGTGCAAGTCCTTCACCTCCTTGGTTAAGTCAATTTGTAAGTATTTTATTCAATTCAATAATATTGTACATGGAACTGCTTTCTTACATTCATTTTCAGATTACTCATTGTTAATATATAAACACACAACTGATTTTTGTGAGCTGATTTTTTATCTTGATACCGTTCTAAATTCATTTATTAGTTATAACAATTTGGGGGGAGGAAATCTTAGGGTTTTCTACATTTAAGATCATGGGCCCAGTAAACAGATAATTGTACTTCTTCTGTTCCAATTTGGATACCTTATATTTCTTTTTATTTCTAGCTGGAGCATATTTGCTCTAACTAGAACTTCCAATACTGTGTTAGATAAAAGAGGTGAAAGATAGCACTCTTGTCCTGCCCTTGATTTCCAAGGAAAAGCTTTCTGTGTTTTCTAAGGTTTGCTTTCTGTTGGTTTGTTCCTCTGAATGATTGTTGGAAGATATGTCTGTGCCAGGGATCAGCCTGAGGTATAAACTAACAATCCTCTCAGGACTTTGCTGAGCTCATGACGCTCCCTAGAATGTGAAGTCACTTTCTGATTTCCCCTGTGTATGCAGTTGGTTTTTAATGTCCTAGTCTTTAAATGTCTGTCTCTCAAAAGAAGAAAAATTGGGAAATGAAGGAGAAAAAAGCCCCACAGATGCTGGCCTTTTAAATACCCTGGAAGCCCCTTTAGCCAGGGGAGGTTGCAGCAGTGTCAGCCTGTCCTTGTGTCCGCACCTCCATAATTATAATCAGCAATCACAACTCTGATCCCCAATATTTGTACACTAAGGTCCTTATTGTCCAACCTGATTCCCACAGCAGAGTGTGAGCTGATCCAACATTGCAAGAATGGCTGCCTGACTGAGCCTGATGGATAGCTGCTGCCCCACAAAGAGTTGAAATTGGTCAAAATGAACCACAATTTACTATCTGAGCCTTCGCCTAAAAGCTGCAAGCCTTTGAATAGACTGAAGAACTTCAAAATAGTTACATCAGACACATTCTGCCAGTATAATTGTTGTCTGGGTGGGAGAGACAGATTGCTGGCACTCCCATTCCACCATCTTCCCTGCTATCCAAGGCGTAAAAATACAATTAATTTTCCCACTTTTTTCTACCTCAGATCCAAAATTGTAGTGATTTTGATTAATATTAATCACAATCCTTGGTTCATAAGCATGGCAACTGTTTCTCTATGCATCACCCACTTCTATACAATGGTTTGTTCAACTATTTTTTTTGTTTACTTATATACTCCCTTATTTATGTATAACATAATGGACACTTTGGAGCTCACCATCCAATGCAAGAACTAGGAATTATCAATAACTTACATTTCTTGTAATCTCTTTTTATATTCCTTATTACATGGCCTAATAAATAATCAGTTTCTATAATTATTATAAATATAATATTAAATAATACATTTTTATGTTTATTAATTTTAAATTCTATATGTGGCTTTCAAATTGAATTTATTATGTTATTCAAGTATTATTTCTACTACTGTGATCCCTGAGAAAAATGATACCTACTAAAAAGAGCTCCCAAAGGCTAATGGGGCTCAAATTACAAGACAGAGCCTAGCAGCCAACTCTACACAGAGACCTCTCTTGCAAACTATACTTCTGGGAGAAGCTTGCACTGAACTGTCTGCGTAAACTGTGTTTCTACCACCTGAGCCAGCCCTTATAAAGGATTTCCTAGAATTCTATTTCAACCAATGAGACTAAAGCTTTTCCCATTCAATCAGAGCTGCAAAGCTATATCCTCATCAGCTTTCTCACCAACCAGCCAGAGCAGCTCCATTCTGGCCAATCAGGATAGTGCCTTTTAAACCAATCGAACTTTCAGATTTGGAGTTTTCATTTGCATGAGGACTGACCAATCAGGGACAAGGGGCCAAGACTTTTATTTATATAAGTCAGTTCTCCTTCCTTTCCATTGAAGCCTAAACACTATGTTTTTCCTGCTGGAGCTGCACAGGGCACAGCAGACCTTCACGATGCAGAGCAAAGCAGAACTCTACCTTGGGGAGGGGCCTGGTTCCAAGCTGCCTCACCCCAGGGCATACTAACAGTCATGCTATTTACACTATCATGCTATATCACAACTGAGCTCTTTGCAATGAGTAGCGTTTTTTCACCACACCCCAAACTGGAGATTCCTGTTGATGTTGACTTGATGCCAATGATCTGCAGTTGACACTGCCTTATTTTTTTCTCTACTTGATTTAACAGTTACCAAGAAGGATGTATTAAAATCTGTAACTATAATTGCTGATTTATCTATCTCTCCATAATTTTGTCAATTGTCACTTTACATAATTTGAGCCTATGAGTGAGTGACATAGGCTTGATTTTAATTATTACAGTTTTCCATTTAACTACTAATAGTAGGCATATGATCTTCTATATCTCTATAACATAGATAATTTACCTAATTATTTCTTCTAAATTTGCCAGAATTATTTCACTTCTGATTTGCCTGGTGTACCTTTTCCATCCCTATATTTTCCCATTTTCTAAGCATATCTCTTATATTCAACATATTGTAGCATGTTTTACATTTATTAAAATTACACTGTCCAGAGCCCCCTATTCGCAATTCAAAAACCACTGAAAACTGAGAGCTTGTTTATAACCTATTCAGCAGCAACACTGAATGACCCTAAGTGAGCATGGTGGCAAAACCAGCCTTAAACTGACAAGAGGCTCTGTACTTCCAGTGAGATATAAAACATTGCTTCTCCCAGTTCTACTCCTCTTCCCTCTTTTCCTTTTTTGCATTATTATTGTTAAATGTATTATACCTACATATTACCAAATACATTGTTATAATTACTTTATATAGTTAGACATCTATAAAAGCATTTGAGAAAAGAATAGAGAACAAGGATATATTTATGGAATTTATTATATTAACCTTATTTACTATGTCTGGGTCTCTTCATTTCTTCCTGTAAATTTAAGTTAACATCTTCTGTCTTTTACTTTGTCTAATAGAGCTTATTCCTATTACCTTATTTGTGCTCATATTGCCAAATATAGTATATATCTACATGTTATAGACCAAACAAGCAATATATGTTTTATAGGTATTATGTTATTTTATAAAAATTATTTTTAAGTCAGTTAAGAAAACAGAAATATGTATATACACTATGTTTCATAATTATGTAATTACCTTTTCTGGCATTCCTTGTTTTCCCTTTGGATTTGAATTCTTACCTCGGGTTACTTGTTTGCAGCCTGAAAAACTTCCTTCAGTATTTCTTGTAAGGTGAATCTGCCAGTAAAGAATTATTCTAGTTAGCTTATACCTGAGAATATATATATTGCTTTCATTTTTAAAAGCTATTTTTGCTAAATACAAGATCCTTGGTTCACAGTTTTTCCAATACTTGAACATATCAACCACTTCATTCTGACCTCTATAATTTCTGATAAGAAATTAGTTGTTAAGCTTCTTGAGATTTCTTGTATTTAAGGAATTGTTTTCCTCTTGCTGCTTTCAAACATTTTTCCTTTGTCTTTGACTCTTAGCATTTACTGTCATATGTCTAAATGTAAATGCCTCTGTTTTTATTCTACTTGAAGTTCATTTTGTCTTATCCTACTTGGGAAAAATTTCATAGCCATTTCTCTGGAGCTGAGGGTGGGAGATCAGCTTGCTTCTCTTGAGGGGCACCCCTGCTTTACTAGGATGATGGGTGGGGGCCTAACCTCTAATCTCTTCAGCTTACATCTCCCAGCTGGAATAAGGGTAAGTGAGGCCCCAACATCTTCATCCTGCTGCAGATGGAAGGTGGAGGGTCTATGGCCAAAGAGTCTCTACCATCAAAGTAGAAGCTGGGTGGGAGAAAGGTGCTCATGAACTCAAAGCTGTACTTGTCAGAAATTTTGCTTCTGCAACTTGAACTGGGAGTGATGAGACATGCTCAGGGTCTGCCCCTCCCTGTGGGACATTGAATCCCTTGACTAGGAGCTGAGGGCAGGGGAGCCCTGTCTTACTGGCTGCACCTGTAGACCTTCCATCATGCTGAGCTGGGGAGGCTGGGATGCATTTAGGGAAGAAGTGGATTGTGACTCAGTGCTACATACTGGCTGTTCTTTAGTAGATTTTGTAGATTTTTTGAACAAACACTTCCTCAGAATTAATGCTATATGCCATTAGGAAAATTTCCAGAGATGTTAAGTAATTTAAGTAATTGTTCCCAATAGATAAGATAGAAAAGTAATCTATATCTATTTATTATCTATATCTATTATCTATATCTATTATCTATATCTATTTATCTATAAATAGATAATATATATTCACTATAAATCAAATAATTAATCAAATATATCAAAACCAACCATATACATGTAAACTATTCACTACTGAATGGTTGTTTCTGTGGTAAACATGTTCTGAGAACTTAAAGCCCCCATTCTCATAGTGGAGTTCTGATCTCTCTCCTTAATGTCTTCTGAGATACTTTCTCAACCCAATCTTTGAGTACATTAATTCATATTATAGCTTAACCTGTCCTTTATATATCTCTCTCACCTTGTCCCTGGGCATCTCCTGACTTCAGGGAATCTCCTAATACTTCGGTGCAAGATAATACTCTTTACTGGGTCCTCAACCATTTTTCATTCTTTATTGGTCTCCTGCTTTTAGATGGAAGGACTAGGAAAAGGGGAAAAGGATGCTCTGTGACAGATGAGCATGTGTGCAATTCTTGATGTAGTCTCTACCCTTTACCACTAAGTTTCCATGCTGATATGAGCTTACTGCCTATGGCTGGTTCTGGACTGGATCTGCTACTTCTCTTTTCTAAAGTAGCTGATCGATTCAAAGCAATAAAATAGCAAGGAAAAGGCATGATTAGAAAATGATTTCTAGCAACTCCCCAACGTCTGTCCCCTTAGCCATCTCTTGTAATCTACTTTTTATTCCCTGATTCTTCTCTTGGTCTTCAGCCACACCCCACACCCCTTCCACTTGAATCGGGCCCATTTACTTGGTGTATATTCAGAGGCCAAATCACCTTATTCCTAAAGCATTTCACAATGTTTTCATTTTATTTGGTAAACTTGTTCTGAAACCCATCAACCTCCTTTTCCCTTCCGTGGCAATTCTAAGATTCTGTGGAGGAAAATAAATCTTACTTGTTCTCCAACTGGTCCAGAGATAGATGCCAATTTTCTATTATTTGTACTTTAAGGTATCTTTGTTTGCTATTAATTGATTGCATCTTATCTCTCTTTCCTTCTAACGTGTAAGGGGAGGAATCATTTCTTTTTCCTTTTTGTGTCCCCAGTGCCTGGACAGTACTGGACAGGCATACTGAGGACCTAGTATGGATTGAGTGCTGTAGCTTTATGAATGCTAATCACTTGAAATCCCAGATGTCAGGAAGCTTAGTATTTAGCAGAAGATAGAGAGACACACATCTGGGTTGGTCTTTTTTATTGATTTTCAATGCTGCAGTAAATGAACCTGGTTTATCAGGGGTTAAACACATAAATTATACCCATTTTAGAATGCCAGTAAGTGGAGAAATGATCTATTACATTCCAACATCATTGCATTGATAACTAATGCAAAGCTAGCTTCTCAGCTATGTATCAAACCCTTTCCTTCTGCCAGGTATAACGGTACTTAAGTGCCTCCCAAAGCAATTGCATTTTTGTTTCTGCTTTTGATACCAGACCATTAATCCCAATGTTCTGTTTGGAGTAAAGTGATATGTGTGAACCCAGGCTTAGGAATTATGATAGTTAAAGGGCCACATTTAAAGAGGCAGATGCAAAATGGGACTTCATTTCTTTCTGGTATTAGGCTTCTAAGTGCCAGAATAATAACAATCCACAGAGAGGAATGTGTCAGTAAGAGCTGCAGCTCTGATATTTTAGTCACAGTTCTCTCCAAATCAGCTGCATATATGAATCTCGTTGGAGTAATGGCAGTTCAAAAACACAATTGTATAAAATTGACTTAAATCTTTTGACAGTGTGTCTACATTGTATAGTCAATAAAAAAAAAAGAGTTTCATGGGCCAAGGAAGTGATTACTACAATGCAGATATGGTCCTTCCTTAAAAATTATAATGCAAGATGTTATTCTCAAATGTTTTGTCTGCTCCTTCTCCAGCAAGCGTTGCAGCCCACTTGAATCAGGACCATTTACTTGATGTATATGATGGAAAATGTACAAATGATCCAGAGACGTGCATCTGGGATAGACTGTCATTGAAATGGAAATAGCTTTGCATTTATATGAAGAATGAGAACTTTTTTTACCAGAAGTTCTCAGATTTTTTCATTTCTCTGGAAGGAATCCCCCATGGTAATAGAGATTGAGTCTCTTCTTGAGGAGGGGAAATGGGGTAGTAAAGTACTCGGTGGCTCATGACTTAGGTGAATTAATTCTCTCAACCAGGGAGGTGAGCTTCATCATCTTGCCATAGGCAAGGGAACAAAGCTTAGGGAAATGAAGTCCCACAGACAATCAGTGTCACAGCCACAGACCTTGGTTTTCCTACTCATTGCCAACTCCAAGAGACCCGTGATTGAGGGGAACTCTCTGCTTTTAGCAAACCAATATATTAAAATTTACAGCCACTAAACAACAAATCTGAAGGTGTGTCTTCACAATGCAAAAGGATTTCCTAGCAGGTTCCTTGAAATAGCAAGGACATTAAAAATACTAACAAATAAAATAATATTAGAAATATTAAAAAATCTCTATTTTATATTTTGTATTCACCATTCCAATAATAGTTTCCATTTATCAAGAATTTATCTATCTTATGCATATTATGCATTAATTCTTCACAATTCCCCTGTAAGGTGGGCCCTATTTTAGTCTCATTATATAAGAAATGGAAGTGGGGCACATGGAATAAATAAATCTCCTGAGGTCATATACCTACCTAGAAGGGGATGAAGGCAGGACTTAAGCCCCAGTTATCTGAGTCCTACACTCATGCTTCAAGGCACTATGCCCTCCCTATCTCTGTGGGGCAGAACGTTTTCTCAACCTGATATGATACCATGCCACTCGTGAACTTCATTCCTTTGACAAATCATTTTACTGCTGGGTCATGGTGAATTTCATTTCAGACAGGTGCTGATTTAAAGTCGCTATTTGCCCATCAGTTCACTGGATGAGGACATGGAGAATAACAGGATATATGATGTGCTCATTGTCCTTATGGAAATTTTAATCTATTTGAATAAACCTCTTGGATTCTAACAGTGTGTGCTATATATGGACACATATTTATTGAGGTTCAGTGTTTCTTTTTTAAGAAGTATTTTTAAAATGTTATTTGAAATAGTACTTTACAGTGGTTTATACATTCTTCTAGGCTGTGCTATGCTAGAAATATGTTGTTGCAGTCATATCTTCTTTTTTATTATTTATTTATTTATTTATTTTTAGTTAGAGAGGAAGGGAAGGAGAAAAAGGAAAAGAAACATCGATGTGTGGTTGCCTCTCACATGCCCCCTACTGGGGACCTGGCCTACAACCCAGGTGTGTGCCCCGACTGAGAATTGAACCAGTGACCATTTGGTTCACTGTCCAGTGCTCGATCCAGTGAGATACACCAGTCAGGGCATATCTTCTATTTTAACAAAAGTAGTTTTCCCTTTTGTATGTTTAAACATTTGGAAGGTTTTAACATTTGGAAGGAGAGCAATCTCAGTTGTACAAGAATTAAAATTAACATTATATTAAAATAATGTTTTGTATTTCCAAAAATATTCAAAATTAAGTAAACTGACTTGAAGAGAAATGGCGCTTTCAATATTGGTTTCACCTTCCCACCTAGGCATATGTTTTTGCTCATTCATTCAAGTTTGTTTTTGAGTGTTATAAATACTACTTGAAGCTGATTTCCATAAAATTTCTCATTAAAATATTATTGAGATAAATGAACTTTTTAAGTTTGAGAATGAAAATATTTATGAACACATTTGCTTCCTTTTTAAAATTATTAGTTCTGTATATTTGTCAAATTTTCTCAATTTTTAGCAATCTTTTCCTTTAAGTATTTGGGTTTTTTATTACCAACATCTTTATCATGTGGGTTTTTAAACACTCCTCCCTATACACTACAGTGTGGCCCTTTAAATCATGAAGGAAGTGGCCCCCCACGCAGCTCAGCCACACTGATCGGTTCTCCAATGTCCCGGCCTGGTTCGGTGAGCCTAGGAAACAGCTGTCTGAGCCTAGAGCCCAGGACACATTTATGTCTCCTGTTCCATTCCTCTCACTGCTATTTCAGTAGGGGGAGGGAGGGAAAGAAAAAATACTTGTTAACATACTTTTTACCATAATTAGGTTTAGATTGGAAATTTATAGAGAGGATGGAGCTAGTGAAACTACTGGGATGGTCCCAGAGGATTTGCACCGCACCCCTGGTCTGTGCTGCCATGCACTGCTTTTCCTGACCATCAGGCCATGGAATGTTCCCAGCCAAGCTTTCCAAGCTACAGATTGTTTTAGATGCTGCTTGTGACTGTTCCTCTCTCCAGGGAAGCCCATGAGTGGGTACAGAGAAATCTGTTACTTTATTTTCCTAAAAGGTGAAGTATCTCTGAGAACTTGGTATTCAGATGAAACCTGCAATGTGATATTGAAGTGCTGGTCTAAATACAAAGGTACTTTGAGGTCACAGAGCATGAACAATACCCACAGGACCTGAGTGCTCTCCAGTCCTGCTGCCACCCACCTTCGTCGTTTCCTGCTTGGACCATTTGATAAGATTTGGACTGGTCTTCCCTTTTTCCAAAATGCCTTCTTTCAGTTTTGTTCCTTTGTTTGTTTGTTTGTTTGTTTTTTGGGGGCCCAATCAGATGAATTACCTTTAAACTGCAATTTTTGGCCTGCCATTCTTCAGCAAAATGTTTCATTGGCTCCTTATTATATAGGGTTAGGCAAAAGTAGGTGTACCAGTTGTGAGTATATGAAACACAGAGTTCATTCTTCATATTAGTGTTTATTAATTATTGTATTCTTTCCCATATGGACAACAGTGCACCTAATCGTACCCCACCCTGTACGCAGAATAAAATCCAAACTCCTTACCCTGGCACATAAATCCCACGAGTCCCTCCCGTGACCTTTTACTGCAGTGCAGTGGTTCTCAACTGCAGGCAAGTTGACCCCCGGGGCACCCCTGGTTGCTGTAACTCAGAGGAGGGGAGCTACTGCCATCCAGTCTGTAGAGAGGAGAGGTGCTGCTAACAACCTGCAATACCCCAAACAACTCACGACTGCAAAGAATTATGCAATCTAAACCGTCAACAGTGCTGAGATCAAGAAACCCTGCCCCAGACAATGGGCTGGGGGTTATTCCTGAGTGTTCCTCGCACTCACTCCTCACCGCGCATCCTCAGCTTCCACCTTCATCTCCTACATGTAACTCCTGCCTCTCGACTCCTGACCACTCCCAAAGCCCTCCAACTGAAATGCTCCCTCTCTTCTGAAGCTTTATAGAATGTTTTGGTCCCATTTCTGTGTTACTCTTCTTAAATGTTTTATTTCCCCAACTGTGTTATACAGTTTTGAAGTATAAAGAATCTATCTTCTCTCTCTCACATACCCCACGGTACTTACCATGGGTCTGCGCATATAATAGCTGCTAAAAAGTATTTGTTGGTTGACTGGACACAAGGAAAATAGTTCATTTTGACGGTGGCCTCCCTTTATAGCCATGTTGCTCCACTTACTATATAATTTGATTACTGCTCCTGCAGTCATTGAATGCCTAATATGTAGACTCGAGCTCGGTTTCTTTGTTTTAAGACACTGACAGTTTTACTAGGCCCACAGCTCAAGAAAACGTAATGGAATATTGGTGATCAGGTGCAGCCCTACTTCACTTTGTCACGCCTCTCAGCCTGCTATGCTCCCAAATGAGTGGCCATATGGAACAAATCACTAACACGAAGGACAAGGCAAAATTACCAGGAAAGAAAGCATGAAATGGTAAATGTTTTATTTAATCTAGGATGATATGGAAATGTTTCATCGGATGCCAGCCTGCTGTTTTAAACAACCTCGGCCTCATTACTCAGAAACACTAATGTTAATGTAGCTCTGCGGTGGAAAGCTTGCTAAGTAGGCTAAAAGAACAAAGGAGCGGGATCACACCTGTCCTGGCCGCTGCCTCTCCCTCAGATAAACAGTCCGATGTCATTTCACTTGTTGAACAGGTATGGGGCATTTACAAATCAAATGGACGTACACGCAGTGCGCTGTGCACTCAGCACTGTGGATGGTACAAAGAGGCCGGCAGAGCACTCACTATCCGATACACGTATCAGAGACAGAACGATCGGTAGTAACATGGAGTTCTACGGGTGTGCCAAGGATAGAGTGATCAGGGTCAGGAGAAGCAAGTGGCTAAGGGTCACTTTTAAGACTCTTCTAAACACAAGCAATAGGAATATTTTGTTTGTAATATTCTTTTAGTAATCTTGTTGAATTGTATTAGTTTTCTATTGCTATAGTATCAAATTGCCACAAACTTACTGGCTTCAAACAACACAAATGTATCATTTTGTAGTTTTGTAGATCAAAAATGTGACATGGGTGTCCCTGGGCTAAAAAAGATGTGCTGTGTTCCTTTCTGGAAGTTCTAGGGGAAACCTGTTTCCTTGACTTCTCCAAGCTGCCCACATTCTGTGGCTCATGGTTCTTTGGCTCCGTTTTCAAAGCCAGCAGTGATGGGGCGAGTCTTCCTCATGCCTCATTTTTCTAACCTACCTTCTCATCCTCTTCAACTTTTAAGGACTGATGTGAATAGATAGGTTTTACTTAAATCGTTCAGGATAGTCTCCCTACCTCAATATCCTTAACCTTAATTACTTCTGCAAAAATACATTTTGCCAAGTAAGATAACATAGTCACAAATTCCAAAGATTGGATTGTACATCTTTGGTGGGTCTATTATTCTCTTTACCACATACTATAAAATTTACAGTAAATTGCACAAATATTAAGTCTATGACTTGATGAGTTTTATGTGTATATAGCCACATAACCATCACGAAGAAAAGCTATTGAAACTTCCAACACTTCTGCTTTCTGGAACTTTTCTGACCCTTTTTATTCACACACTTATCCAGAGATAACCACTCTCTGACCTTCATTACCTTTAATTAGCTTCACCTATTTGTAAACTTCATATAAATAGAAACAAACAAAATGTACTACTTCTGCATGAGGCTTCTTTTTTGCCAATACTTTACCTGTGAGATTAATCCAGGTTCATACAGCTATAGCAACAGTTCATCTTTTGCATTACTCTGCATTATTCCATTGTATGCATATTCTACAGTTTATTTACCCATTCTATCACTGATAGGCATTTAGGTTGTTTATGGTTTGGGGCTATTGTGAATAAAGATACCATGAACTTTTTTTTTGTTTGCCTGCTCTTTCGTAAGTATACACATGTTCAGCTTTAGTAGATTCTACTGAGTTTTCAAAGCAATTGTACCAATTTTCATCCCTACCTACAGTGATAAGAGTTTCACTTGCTCTGCATCCTCAAGGTCACATGATATTATAAAACTCTTAATTTGAGGTTAATAGTATGTCATTACTATAATTTAAAATTTTAATTTGTTTTTTGTTTTAGATGACTAAGGGTATTGAGCACTTTTTCTTATGTTTATTGGTTATCCAAATATTGTTTTCAAATATTTTCCCATTTTACTTTTAATTTAGTCATCTGCCTTTTAAAAATGATTCATAAGTGTTCTTGATATATTTTAAAATGAATTTGTTGTCAAATATTTGATTGCAATGTATTTCCCACCTGTGATTACTTTTTCACTCTTGAAATGGTCACTTCTGGTGGATAAAGTTTCTTAATTTTAATAAAGATAATTTTAGCAGTCTTTCTATGGTTAATATTTTGGAGTTACATTATTAAAATAGCTACCTACCCCAAGGAGAGGAAGAAATTCTCCTATGTCATCCGCTACGTGATTTATTGCTTTGCCTTCCACAATTAGGTCTATGTTTCATCTCAAAACACTAAGGTGTGAGATAGGCATCAAGTTGCGTTTACGTCTGTATGAATATTCATGTAACTCTGTACCATTTATTCAAAATACCACCCTTTTCTCTCTGAATTATAGTAACATGTTGGCTTTAAATCAGATTGCTGTAGACGTGAGGATATTTGTGGGCTCTGTTCTGTTCTACTGGTCTATTCATCTATCCTCTGGCCAATATATCACACTGATGCTTGGTCAGTGATGAAATTACCACACAGTGGATTCTCAACAACAGTATTTTCACTGGTTAGAACAACCAACATATTTTCATGATGATTATTATAATTATTCTATCTCATACTAAGGTGGTCTTATACATCAATATTTACTTGTAAGTTCCTTGAGAAAAGCAGTTTTGCTGCCTGTTTTGCAATTGGCCATCCTATACCAAATAAACAATCAATAATAATTGATTATATCAAACTACAAAGTTCCTCAGCTGATAGATAAATAAGAACGATGGTGTTAGAATACTTAAAAGGCTAGAAGCTTGAGAAAAATCCACTAAAAGTTACAGACATCTTAAATACACCAAACAGAAATGATCTGATCAGGCCCAAAGACTGAGCCCGGGGCAACCTGGGAAATATGGCCTGGGCACTGCAGGCGAAGCGCTTTCCACCACCCCAGGCACACTTCATCTTTTGTGTTCTGTGCCCTATCTGTAAGCAGAGAAAAAAGCTAACTAGTGTAATAATATTTCAGCCTTATGGGACTACTGTGAGACTGAATTAAAAATAAATTTTGAAAATAATTTTTCATTAGCTGTGAAAAGCCAATTTATCTAAGATACTATTCTTTTTTAAAAAACATAAAATTCACCAAAGTCTACATTTGTATGTGTATATATGTATATATATTTGTGTATATATGTGTGTGTATATTTGTGTATATGTATATATGTGTGTGTGAGTGTATATTCTGTAAGAAACTAAAGAACATTTAAATTAGCATTAGCAACAGGAAACTAGACTAATTTTAAAACAGATTTAGAGTTTACTGTTTTTATCTTTAGCTGAAAACTGATCATCAAATAATATTATGCATATATACAGCAATTCTCCATTAATTAGACCCCTCTCTTCATTAATTTGGCCAGAGAAATGAATATTTGTAATAAACACAAATGCTCAAATTGTTGAAGTTTTGTTTGTCTTTGTCCAATGTCATTGAGTATGCCCATAAAATCAGAATCAAAGATAAGCAAAGGCTAGAAAAGGTACAATCTAAACAATACATATGTAACACAGAGGTTAAAAAAAGATTTACCACACTATTCCTTCCCTAGGAAAAGTAAACATTTTATAAGATAAGTCAGAATTTATGCTTTTCTTACTTTGATCTTTTAATTTATTTTTAATTTGTTTTCCTCACCACCACATGGTGTTTAGCCCATATCTAGTGCTCAATAAATGTGTGAATGAATGAAAAAATTGCTCCTTTATCTGTGCTCCCAAGAGCATGTCTCACTGTGATCATTTATTTACATGCTCTTTCTTCCTGATCTGTGAAGTCCTTGAGAGTGGAAACTCCTTTAATCATTGAGCTTCTCCCGTGCCTGACACATAGCGGATACTTAGCATATGTCTCAATGAATGCTGATAGGCTGATAGGCTTTGTAACCTCATGCTGACCAAGGAAAACATACCCTCTTTTAATGCTCTGACAAAGACAATCTGAAACTGAATGGGAAAATATTATTTAGCAGAGTGTGTTGGAAAGGGTATGTTTGTTCACAGGTAGAAGGAGATTGGCAAGAAGGAGGAATTTTCCCACCAAGGTAGGAAAACTATGAGAAAATCAATTCTGTACAGAAAGATAAATAGCTTCCCATTAAAAAACAACTGACCCCAATACAAGTAGATATGAGTTCTAAACTATTTATGGAAATGCTATAAATACATATACTTCTAATATGGGCCGTCTTTGCTATCATAATGACTTTATACCTTTTATGTACCCTACTGACTATGATGGATTAACTAGCCATCTAACTAGTCACATTGGTCTAGCCATTTTTTCACTTCATAACACTGTCCAGAATGTTGATGTCGTACCTTTGTGTGTGAAACCTGCCAGCAATATTGCACTTAAAGGACTATTCTGTATAGATGACCCCACTTGGTGGAAAAGACAACTAAGATAGTTCTAGTCAAGATGGTGAAGTATGTAAATGCTGTAACTGCACCCTCCCATGACTACCTTAAAATTGCAAACCACACTTAAGAATCACTGAAAGACTACCTGAACAGAACTTCTATAACTAAGGATATAAAGGAGAAACCACACCAATACTGACAGAAGGGATGGAAATGTGAAACAGGCTCATCCCACACCCACATATGGTGGTTAAGGGGATACCTCAGCTGCAAAGGTCACCCCTAAGGAGTTAGGAGTCCCAGCCCCACACCAGGCTTCCCAGCCCAAAGCACCGGGGCCAAGAGGAGTCACAACAACATCTGGCTGTAAAAATTAGTGAGGACTCCCTCTGGATGAAACATAAGGCTGCTGTAAATACAGGCAAGTTTGGTTAAAGGGCCAAGGCACAGATGCACTCTTTTACAGACTTACCCCAAGTTCCACCAAAGGAATAGCAGCTTAAAGAGCACCAGGGACATGTAGAGAGGAACTGAATTGTCTTGCTTCAGGATGAGGAATGGAGGGGAATCTTTCTCCCCGATGGAAGTGCTGGCAGGTATCATTGTTCCTTTGTTGAGTCCTTCCCCTATAAAGCCAGCAGGCACGGGGGGGGGGGGGTGCCATATCAAAGTCACCATTAACCTAGCTAATTCACCACACTGCTTGCTCCACCCTGGTTCCTGGTTCTTAGTTCCTGAGACACTGCTTTACCAAACACATGTGCCCAGCCAAACTTTTTCAGCAGCAGCTCTAAACAAGTGGTGGGACTCAACCCACAATGGGGACTTTCCTAAAATCTCTCAAAAGTCTGCAAATACTGAAAGAGCTGTGGCTGGCTTTGATGTTCCCTGTACTTCTTGCTAAGGGGCTCCAAGCTTGGCACTAGTGCCAGCCAGCATTGTTCACAGTATAGCCTCTCCCAGTAACTTAGGGCCCACCACAGACAACTACCAACAACAGGTCACTTTGTGGCTTCTACCAGATGGCCCCAAGCTGGCTATAGTCAGCAGCTTTCCTTGGCCCACATCATAGTCACTTGCAAGATGCCCCAAAACCAACCCACCAGGTGGCTAGCTTCAGACTACACCAGAGCACCACCAAGTAGCTCCACAAATGACACATGTAAGGGTTGGACTCAACAGGCATCAGAGCCCCATTGAAGTGAATTCTGCTCCACAGGGTCAGCCCCCACACAAGAACCATACAGTCATGGCTCATCATCACAACCAGTCAGCCTAGGGTCGGTCCCAATCATTGATGTGCCAAGAGCAATCAAGGCTCAACTTCAACAGAAGGGAACACGTAACCCACAGGGTCGGCCCCCACACAAGAACCATATAGTCATGGCTCATCATCATAGCCAGTCAGCCTAGGGTCAGTCCCAATCATTAATGTGCCAAGAGCAATTAAGGCTCAACTTCAACAGAAGGGAACACATAACCCTCATAAAGGAGCACCTGCTTAAGTGAGAATAGAGACTGCCACTGGACCCAGAGCATCCACTACATAAGGCCACTTTGCCATGACTGGGAGATGGAGCAGATGTATGTGATATATAGAAACAAATATATGAAATCAGCCAAAATGAAGAGACAATAAAATTGGTCCCCAGTGAAAGAACAAAACAAAAATAAGTAAATGAAATGGAAACATGCAATCAACCAGGTACAGGGTTCAAAATAATGATTACGAGGATGCTCAATAAACTCAGAGGAAGAGTAGATGAACTCAGAAGTTTATAAGAGATATGGAATATATAAAAATGGAGGTGTAAAACATAAAAAAGTCAGAATATAGTAACTGAAATGATGAATACATTAGAAAGAATTAACAGCACATTTGATAAAGCAGAGAATCAAATAAGTGACTTGAAAAATAAGAAAATATAAAATAGTCAGAGATTGAAAAATTATTTCAAGCAATAATGATCAAAAATTTCCCTAACCTGAATGACGTATAAGTCCAGAAAGCAAAGAAAATTCTAAACAAGATGAAGCCAAAGAAACCCATACCAAGACACATCTTAATTAAAATGACAAAGGTTAAACATAGAGAGAGAATCTTAAAAGCAGCAAAAAAAAGTTACTTAGTTACTTACAAGGGAGCTCCCATAAAACTGTCAGCTGATTTCTCAACAGAAATTTGTAGGCTGGAAGGGATTGACATGAAATATTCAAAGTGTTAAAAAGCAAAGACCTACAACCAAGATTACACTACCCAGCAAGGCTATTATTTAGAATCAAAGAACAGATAAAAAGCTTCTCAGGCCAAAAAGAAAAAGAAAAGCTGAAGCTGGAGCTAAACCAGTACTGCAAGAATTATTAAAGGTATTTAAAAAAAGAAGAAGAAGAAAAGGAAGAAAAAAGAAAAATAAAACTTAAAATATATATAATAAAATTGCAATAACTACATGTCAATAATTACTTTAAATGTAAATGGAATAAATGCTCCATTCAAAAGACATAGCATGGATGAATGCATGAGAAAACCAGATCCATATACATGCTTTCTACAAAAGACCTATTGTAAAACAAAAGATACACACAGACAAAGGTAAATGGATGAAAAAAGATATTTCATGTAGATGGAAAGGCAAAAAAGAAGGTAGCAATAATTATATCTGACAAAATAGACTTTAAAACAAAGAGTTTACTAAGAGACAAAGAATGATAATGTGATCAACAGGGGATATAAGCCATGCTGGATTTTATGTTCACATTTATTCACCCAACACAGAAAAACCTAAATATATAAAGCAAATCTGGATGAGCATAAAGGAAGAGACTGACAGTAATATGGTCATACTAGGGGATTTTAAAACCCCCTTGATATCAATAGAAAACATTACACACTACATCAGTGAATTTAATAGACATCTTCAGAGGATTTCAACCAAAAGCAAAATATATACATTCTTTTCAAGTGCACATGGAACATTTTGCAGCATAGACCACATGTTAGGACATAAAACACGTCTCAGTAAATTTAAGAAGACTGAAATCAGAGCCACTTCTCTGACCATAATGTTATGAAACTAAAAATCAACCAGAAAAAAAACTGAAAATCACACAACGACATGGAAGCTAAATAACATGTTAGGAAACAATGAACAGATTAACAATGAGATTAAGGATTAAATCAAAAGATACCTTGTAATAAATGAAAATGAGGACACAACAAACCAAAACCTATGAGACACAGTGAGAACAGCACTTAAAGTGATATTCATAGTATTAGAGGCCTCACTCAAGAAACAAGAAAAAGCTCATATAAACAATCTAACTTAAACTTAAAGGAACTTGAAAAAGAACAACAACCAAAGCCCAAAGTGAGTAAAAGAAAGAAAATAATAAAGATCAGAACAGAAATAAATGACATAGAGACCAAAAAAAAAAGGTCAATGACACCAAAAGCTGGTTCTTTGAAAAGTTAAAAAGAATTGTAAAGGAATAGTATGAACGGTAATATGTCAACAAATTGAACAATCTGGATGAAATGGGTAAAGCCCTAGCAACATACAATCTTTTAAAACCAAATCAGAAAGAATCAGATAATTTGAATAGACAAATTACAGCTAGTGATGTTGAAGCAGCAATAAAAAAAAAAAAACCCACTCCCAACAAACAGAAGTCCAGGATTAGAGGGCATCATAGGAGAATTGTACTAATCATTAAAAATAAAACTTAATATGTACCCTTCTCAAACTATTCCAAAATATTAGAGTCGGGAAGACATTCAAGTTCATTTTATGAGGCCAGCATTATCCTAATCCCAAAACTAGATTAAGATACTGCAAAGAAAAAAATTATAGGCCAGTATCCCTGATGAACAATAGACGCTAAAACCCTCAACAAAGTATCAGCAAACAGGAAGCAACAAAACATTAAAAAGATCATACACCATGATCAAGTAGAATTTATTCTGGGATGCGAGGCTGGTACAATATCTACAAATCAATAAACATGATACAAAACATAACAATGGGGGATAAAAACCACATGATCATGCCAATAGATGCAGAAGAAGTGTTTGATAAATTCAGCACCAATTTATAATAAAAACTCACAGCAAAGTAGGAGTAGAGGGGACATACCTCAAAATAATAAAGGCCATATATAAAAACCAACATCATACTTAATGGGCAAAAATTAAAAACATTTCCCCTAAAATGAGGAACAACACGAGGATGTCTGCTTTGACCAATCTTATTCAACATAGTACTGGAAGTTCTAGCCACAGCAAATCTCACAATGAGAAGAAATAAAAGGCACCCATCTTGGAAAGAAAGAAGTAAAACTGTCATTATTTGCTTCTCATAGATAACCCCCAAGATTCCACCAAGAAACTACCAGAACTGATCAACGAATTCAGCAAAGTAGCAGGATACAAAATTAATATTCAGAAATAGGTTGCATTTTGATATGTCAATAACAAACTAATAGAAAGGGAAATCAAGAAAACAATCCCATTCACAACTGCTACAAAAATATGTACAATATATAGGAATACACCTATCCAAGTCTATAAAAGACCTGTACTTTGAGAATTATAAGACTCTGAACAAAGAAATTGTAGAAGCCACAAATAAGTTGAAGTACACATCGTGTTCATTGGAAGAATTAACATAATTAAAATGTCCATACTATTCAAAGCAATATATATTCAATGCAATTCACATCAAGATTCCAGTGATATATTTCACAAAACTAGAATATTTCAAAAATGAACCTGGAACCAAAACTTCCCACATAGCAACAGAGATCCTGAGAAAGAAGAAAGTTGGAAGAATCATGATACCTAATATCAAACTATACTATAAGGCCATAGTAATCAAAACAGCATGGTGTCAGCATAAAAACAGACTCATAGATCAATGGAACAGAATAGAGAGTTCAGAAATAAACCCACACCTTTATAGTCAATTAATATTCAACAGAGGAAGCAAGCACATACAATGAGCTAAAGATAGTTTATTCAATAAATGGTGTTGGGAAAATTGGACAAATACGTACATAAAAATGAAACTAGATCACCTTCTTATACCACACACAAGAATAAATTCAAAATATATCAAAGGCTTAAACATTAGACCTGAAACCATAAAAATTGTAGAAGAAAACATAGGCAGCAAAATCTCAGACATTGACTATATCTCCCCAGGCAAGACAAACCAAAGAAAAAAATAAACAAATGGGACTACATCAAACCAAAAAGTTTTTGCACAGCAAAGGAACATCAACAAAATAAAAAGGGAACCCACTGAATGGGAGAACATATTTGCCAATATATCTGATAAGGGGTTAATATTCAAAATTTATAAAGTACTTACAAAACTCAACCTCAAAAAAGCAAATAACCCAATGAAAAAATGGTCAAAGGACCTGAATAGACACTTCTCCAAAGAGGACATGCAGATGACCAGTAGACATGCAAAATGCTCAACATCGCTAATCATGAGAGAAATGCAAATTAAAACCACAATGAGATATCATCTCATACCTGTCAGAATAGCTATCAACAATAAATCAAGAAACAAGTGATAGGGAAGATGTGGAGAAAAATAAACACTTTTGTACTGCTGATGGAAGTTTGGATTGGTGCAGCCACTGTGGAAAGCAGTATAGAGATACCGCAAAAAATTAAAAATGGATCTGCCTTTTGAACCAGTGATCCCCCTTTTGGAAATATATCCAAAGGAACCCAAAACACTGATTTGAAGAACATAAGCACCCCTAAGTTCATTGCAATGTTATTTACAATCACCACAATATGGAAGCAGCCCAAGTAACTATCAGTAGATAAGTGGATGAAACAACTATGGGACATTTACACAATGCTATACTACTCAGCCATAAAAAAAAAAGAAGATTTTACCCTTTGCTACAGTATGGATGGACCTGGAAAATATTACTCTAAGTGAAATAAGCCAATTGGAGAAAGAAACATACCATATTATTGCACTCGTATGTGGAATCTAATGAACAAACTGAACTAACAAGGAAAATTGGGAGACTCATAGATAGAGAGAAGGATAACAGCTAGTGGTGGGGGGAGGTTAGGGAGTGGAGGAATTGTGCAAGAAGGAAAAAATACTCATGGATGTGGACAACAGAACGGTGATTGCTGGGGCATAGAGAGTATAAGGGGACTAAATGGTAATGGAAAATGATAAGAAAGAAGGAGCTCCTACCCTTTGCAACAACATGGATGGAACTGGAAAGCATTATGCTGAGTGAAATAAGCCAGGGGTTGAAAGACAAATACCATATGATCTCACCTTTAACAGGAAGCTAAACAACAAAACAAACAAACAAGCAGAAAAAAAAAACAAAAAAAAAAACAAAGACACTGAAATAGAGAACAAGGGATAGTGACCAGAGGGGAGAAGGAAGGGAAGTTAAGGGGAAAATGGGGGGAGGGATTTGGAGGAACAAATAGGAAGGACACAGGGACAAGAACTAAGGGGGGTGGAAATGGGAGGGAGGTGGGGAGCAAGGGGCGGGGGAGGCTGGGATGGGAAAAATAGACAAAAAACTGTACTTGAAAAATAACTAAATAAAATTTAAAAAAAAAGATTGAAAATACTATGATACAATTACACAATGAAATACTAGTTGGCCAGGAAAAGGAAGAAAATCTTACCCTTTGCAATAGCATAAACAGACCTGGAGAGCATTATGCTAAATGAAATAAGCCAGTCAGAGAAAGACAAGTACCATATGATTTCACTCATACGTGGAATCTAATGAACAAAATATACTAACAAAGCAGAAACAGACTCAGAGAACAAACTGGCACCTGTCAGAGGGGACGGTGTTATGGGGCTTGGTGGAAAAAATGAAGGGATTAAGAAAAAAAAACCTCACAGACACAAACAGGATGGTGATTACTAGAGGGAGAGGGCATATGGGAATTAAATGGTGATGGAAAACTTGACTGGGGTGGTGAAAACACAATACAACATACAGATGATATATTATAGAATTGTATACCTAAAACCTATATAATTTTATCAACCAATATAACACCAATAAATGCAACTGAAATAATAAGATAAAACACCTATGAATAAATCTAACCAAGGAGGTAAAATTCCCCTACTCAGAAAATCATAAAATCCTAAAGAAAGAAATGGAAGAAGATACAAATAAATAGAAACATATACCGTGCTCATGGATAGGAAGAATTAACATTGTTAAAATACTCATACTAGTCAAAGCAGTCTATATATCTAATTTAACTGCTATTAAAATATCAATGGTGTATTTTACAGAACTAGAACAAATAATCCAAAAATTTATATAGAACCACAAAAGGCCCCAAATAGCCATAGCAATCTTGAGGAAGAAGAACAATGTTAAAAGTTTCACACTACCTGATACCAAACCATACTACAAGTCTATCATAATCCAAACAGTATGATACTGGCATAAAAAGAGACATATAGATCAGTAAGACAGAAGAGAGAGCCCAGAAATAAACCCATGCCTATAGAGTCAATTAGTAGGCAAAGGAGGCAAGAATATACAATGGGGTAAAGACAGTCTCTATTTAATAAATTATGAAAATTGGACAGATACATGCAAAAAAACACACTAGGCCTCTTTCTTATACCGTATATGAGAATAAAGTCAAGATGGATTAAAAATTTAAATGTAGGACCCCAAACCATAAAACTCCTAGAAGAAAACATCAGGCAGTCAAATCTTAGACACTTCTCCTAGGAACATTTTTTTAAATTTATCTCCTTGGGGAAGGGAATAAAAGAAAAAAAAAAACAAACAAATGTGAATGCATCAACCTAAAAAGTTTTTGCATAGTATAGTGAACCATCTACAAAATGAAAAGACAACCTACTGAATGGAAGAAAATACTTACCAATAGTACATCTGATAAGGGGTAATATCTAAAATTTATTAAGAACTCATACAACTCAACACCAAGAAAACAATCCAATTTAAAACTGAACAGAGGACCTGAATTGACACTTCTCCAAAGAGGACATAGAGATGGCCAATAGACATGTAAAAGGGTGCTCAACGTCACAGATCATCACAGAAATGCAAATATGAATCACATTAAATCACACATCAGAATGTTTATCATCAATTAATCAACAAATGGAATGTGTTGATGAGGATCTGGAGAAGGGAAATCCTACTGGCTGTTGGTGGAAATACGGACTTGTATAGCTACTATAAAAAACAGTATGGAGGTTCTTCAAAAAATTAAAGATAGAGCCAGTGATTCCACTTCTGTGTGTATAGCCAAAGAAACTCATCACTATGTGCATCACTATGTTCACTGAAGTACCATTTACAATAACCAAGATATGGAAGCAACCTATGTGTCCATAAATAGAAGCTTAGATAAAGAACTGATACATGTATACAATGGAATATTACTCAGCCTTTAAAAAGAATGGAATTTTGCCATTTGTGACAACATGGGTGGACCTAGAGGGGATTAAGTGAAGTAAAATAAGGCAGACAGACAATGCCAAATACCTTATGATTTCACTTATATTCATCATATTTATGAACACAAAATAAATGAACCCAAAAAAGAGAAACAAACCCTTAGATACAGAGAACAAACAGCAGCTGGACAGGACCAATTTGCCAGGTGGGAGGAGCTGGGGGGCTGGGTGAAAAAGATGAAATGGTAAAGAAAGCCAAATATATGGCAATGGGAGATGATCTGACTTAGCCTAGTGGGCACACAATGCAATGTACAGAAATGTACACTTAAAGCCTATTGATCTTGTTGACCAATGTCACCCCAATAAATTTAATTTAAAAAAAGATGCAGAGGTTAAGAAATACTCATTGACAGTTGCAAAACAGTCATGAGGATATAAAATACAACATAGGGAACACAGTCAATAACTAAAGCAGTCAGTAATAACTGCATAGGTTTAGCTGGGGACTAGACTTGTCAGGGGATCACTTCATAAACTGTAGAAATGACTAACCACTATACTATACCCCTGGAATTCATATGATAGTGAATATCAAGTGTAATTAAAAAAATAAAAGAAAAAAGAAATATGTGCTAAGAATGCTTTTGTCCTCCACTCTGTACTATTCGACATTCAGTAAAGGTGGAAAAAATACCAACTGAAATAAAAACATATTGAGAGGGTTGAGCAATTTTTTAAATTGTCATTTTTAGACACAGATAAACATGTCCTAATTAACAGCAGCTGGGCAGGGCTGAGTTGGATGGGGTTGGATTTCCTGAGATGGTTCAGCATTTTGCATTCCCATTGAGGACCCAGTTAGTCCCAGAGTATGGTGTTCAAAGGGTAAAACACGTATGTGTTTCAAACAGGAGGCTAGGAACACAGGAACTTACCAATAATGTTCTCTGGCTATGAACACACAAAACAGAGCCATTTCGCTTATTTATTGCCTGTTCTGTGCCATCCACTATGTACATTATTTCAGCTAACACTCATAACAACTTTTTGAAGAACTATTATTATTTCTCCAATATTAAAAAGTTGAAATTTAGCTTCAGAGAGATTAAAGAATTATTTCCAGGTCATAGAGTCAGAAAGAGATGCAGAAATATTCAAACCAGGTACGACAGACACCCAGCCCCATGCTGGTATCATGGCACTATTCTACATCTCAGAGTGAATTGAAGAATGGGGGCACTTTAGAAATGTAAATCGGTGCTGCCCATACAATAGCCACTGACCACATGTGGCTATTAAGACCTTGAAACACAGCTAGTTCAAACTGAAATGTTCAGTAAGTACGGAGTACATCAGATGTCAAAGACTGATTTAAAAATGAGAATAATAATTTGAATACATTGGATAAAACATATTATCAAAATTACTTTCGCCTTTTTCTATTTCATTTTATCTTTGTATCCACTAGAGAATTTAACATTGTATATGTGACTTGTATTTGAGGCTCAGGTTGTGTTTCTGCTGGGCAGCACCGACATCAGTGAAGCCTGTTGGCAGTCGCTGGCAAACAGGCTAGAGTTCAAGGACAGTGCCGTGGTCCCTAAATAAAAATAAGACACTTGTTCTCAACCAGTGTTTTTTCCCACCTCCTCCAAGGAACATCTGGCAACATCTGGAGACACTTTTTATTGTAGTGACTTGGTTGGGGATGCTATTGGCATACAGTGGGAAGAGGTCAGGGATGCTGCTAAATATCCTGCAATTCACAGAACATCTCCCCCAAAGAGTTATTAGACTCCATATATTACTAGTGTCAAATGGAGAAACCCTAGATTTGGGGATGAGGAGAATGAGCATAAACAGGCAAAATGTGAAAAATCGGGGAATTTAGCAGAAAGGCAAGCAAAAACCTGATGTAGTAGTGGAGAATTCAGCACTAGGAGTAAAGTACAAGGACTAGGTCTTGGAAACAAACAGGATGAGGCTATTGAGCTACTGAGGAGCAGTACAGCACATCCCAGAGGCCCAAGCCCTTGCCAGGCCCAGCCCATTCAGAACTAGGCTGGAGTTACTTACATCCAGGGATTAGAGAAAGGCCAGCACTGTTGGTCCAGCTGCTTTTAGATGCATGGGGAAAAGTCGTGCAGTCTCAGGCAGGGCCTGAGATACCTAACAAATGAGATCAATTACGTGACTTCTCCCACAGACTATGCCGTGCAAACTCTGGGCTGAGTGTCAGCCTCAGCACCCACTTATGTCAAGGCTCAGAGAACAGTCTCTTCAACCAAATAATACAAATTGAATTTATGAAAAAGAGAATTGACTGTGTGGGTTAAACCAGCATTTTCCAGAGCTGTTTTATTGGTTTCAATAGACCGTTATTATACATTTTAGAACACATTTCAAGTCAAAGAGACAGCTAGGTTTTTGTTGAAGACTAAATTTCAGCAGCAACATTTGACATCTGTGATGTGTGCATATTAAACCATAGAGGCCTTCACTTCAGAGGACGAAATGATTAAATTCTGCCTCTGTTCCTGAGATACTGCAGCATGAGGGAGGGTGTGTGTACTGTAAACAGTTTATTTATAGCCCGGCCTTGAGACAGAATATCTCTCTGTGTGCTCAACTTGGATGTCTCTGTCTCTTTAGGAACTTATCTATATCACATTGCACTGCATCTAATTAAAAATGGTAAGAAATGGGGTCATGGCATAGCATACGTGGGCACAGGTGACCTTGGGACTCTCCACTGCTCACATTTCCTCACATACCCAGCATACAAGAGCAAGCTGGAAAACTCGCAGATAGGGTGTCCCACTAAATTCTCAGAGAATCTGATTTTTTAAAAAGAGGAACCAAGAAGAAGATAAGGATTAAAAAGAAAGAAAGAATGAGGGTTATAGGACTGAAAAAGGTCTGAGCTTGGCTCCAGGCTCCACTCCTACTCTCGTAGCTGACTAATCATGAGCAAATAACAGAACCCACCCCTGCCTTTGAGCCGTAAGGTCGCTGACTCCTTGGGCTTACATGAGGGTAACAGAGAGGGTCATGCATTTAGAGCATGGACTCGATCTGCAGCGGCCTGGCTCAAAACCTGGTTTTGCCACCTAATTTCTGTGTGACCTTGCCCCAGTTACCTATCTCTGTATCTCTTTATAATGGAGAAAACAGCCCCTACCCACCAGACTAGGTTACAACATGTTCAGCACAAAGAGCTCCCTTGGCCTGTGTGACTGTACAATTCACCACTCTGCAGGCCACAGAAAACACAGAACTGGGGTGTTTGGACTGGGTTCAGAGAAGACTGGGGGTGACAAGTCACCTTGGTATTGGAAGGAACGTCTGGATTTATTTATTTTCTTACTTCTTTGTTTGTGGTTTTATTTATTATTACATCACTGCGGCAGTGCTACTCCCGGCCCAGTTGTATGGGGCAGCCATGTGGGTACCGGGAGCCTGGGCCTGGGTACTCATTTGACGATGTAAAATCTCTAACTGTGGAACCTTGTTTATTTCAGGATAAGGAGGGATTCCATATGAAAACTGAGTTTTAATTTCTTGCCATATAGGTAGGATGAAGCTCTGAGTTAGATGTAATCTGACTGAAAGGCCATAAAGCATTGCCAATAGTTCCAGAGCATCCCAAAGTTATCATCTTATTTCAACCATAGAAGCATGGAGCAGTGATGTTATCCTCTGTCGATTTTTTTCCTATCCCAGTCCCCATTGAACTTATCCAAGTTCCTAGAGGGAACATTAACAGCACCATCACAGACTAACCGTGGAAGACCAGAGGAAGTTGGGAAAGGCCTTAGTCTAAGCCCACGAGAGTCGTGCCTTAGGAGAGAGGAGACCCGGCTTTGGCAAAGCAGGCAACAGACACCACAAGAAAATGGTAGGAGCAGAACAAACTCCAGCTGGAGTGATGTCATGGCCATCTGATAAACAAGCTGAGGAAGACTTGCCCCAGGTGAGTAGGAGGCAGGTATGTCAGAGTGATGGCACTGACAGTTTTAGAGTCAGGAACAAACGTATCATCCCCCGACCCTCTGATTGGTTTGATCCGGGGACAGTGGGTTCTAGGCGTTCCATCATCTTTTGGGGTGAGAACTTTTGTCCTGAGTGTAGGCAGAATTAGGGAGATAAGTAGCTAGACAACCCTCCTGTGTTTATAGAATAAAAATAGAAGGCTCTTTGAGCTCACAAGTTTGAATAAAAGCAAATTTTCATCTGTCTCCATAGACTGTCTGTCTGATGAAGGTGGTAGAAAGAGCCCTATAAAGACAAGGTAGTTTATACATACTAAACTTGTAGTATGTACATACTTGTACATACTAAATTGAAATTATCTAAGTCGGGAGGGACAGAGCTAGAAAAAAATCCCTAAGTCATAATAAATAAGTATTTAGTACCTTCCCACTTCTGCAATAGTTAGGGTTTCCTTTCTGTTGATACCCACCCATGTTTTGCTCCCTAATCCTCATCTCATCAAAAGTCATTAATATGCTCACTTGGAACATTACTGGAGACCCTTCCAGAGTCATAAAGTTAGAGAGCATCTGAGTGGGTAGGAACTCTGAGATCACCTGGACTGAAGTCCTCGTAGGTAAATACACTAAACCCAAGATACATTACACAGAAAGGTGCTCCAAATAACACGTCAAGAGAGATGGGACTAGGAACCAGATGATTTCCGTAATAAAAGGAGTGTAGATTTAACCACTGAAGAGATCTGGATTAGAGCGTTACTTCCACTAATGAATAACTATACAGACTTGGAAAGAACCTTACACTCTTGATGCTTCAATTTCTCACTTGCAAAATGAGGTTAATAATCCTCACAGTGCATGGTTGTAAGAATATAATGAAATCGAACTTTAGAGAACAGCAAGTGGCAAGGCTTTGTAGTGAGAATGTGCTGGCAGGTTTGAGGGACAGAACGCAGGCTTTGCAGCTAGAAGACAGTGGGCAAGGGTGGTAGGTCCACATGGAGATGATATTATTGGGAGCCTTTGGGTCATGATAAAGACTTTAGTCTTTGCTTTGAGTGAGATGGGATACACTTGTGGAGAGTTTGAAGCAGAAAAGTGATGTGACCTGACATATCTTATAAAGTGTCCATCTGACTGATAAGGGAGAAGTAGACTGTAGGAGAGAATAGGGAGGAGGATATTGCAATAATTCCTGCAACAGATAGGAACTGGACCAGAGCATAGCAGTGGGGATGTTTAGAGGTGGATGGATGCCAGAAATAGTTTGAAGTTAGAGTACAGAGGATGGAATAATTAGAATGAATGTGAGATATAAGAGAGAAAGGAGAGTTAAGGATTACTCCAAGATTTCTGGTTTGTTCAACTAAAAGAAAAGCATATTTTGTAGGGGAAAGCACAAATTCAGTTTGGGGGAGAGCCATCTTTGAGTATAAGTGAAAATGTTGAATAAACAGTTGGATATATGACTCTGGAATTCGTAAGAGAAGACCTGGCTAGAAATATAAAATATGGTAATCGCTAGGCTACAGATAGTATTTAAAACCCTGTCTCTGGATGAGATCCTCCAGAAAATGAGTACAGAGAGGGTGGAAAGATGTCAGAAGACCAGGCCACAGGGCACATGGGAACATCCAGTTCAGAGAAATGAGGAAGACTGTGCAGGGAGATTAAGAAGGAGCAGCCAGGAAAAAAGAAAAGGAAGGTATTCCTGAAGAAACTATTTTAATAAGGAGGGATTTTCAACTATCTTAAATGTTACTGACTGATTTAGTTTGATGAGGACTGAGAATCTATCATTTGTCTTAGTAACATGGAGTTCATTGGAAATCTTGATAAGAGCAATTGGGTTAAAGTAATAGGGATGGAGGCTTAACTAGAGTGGATTCGTTAAAGAAAGTGGGTGGAGGGATTGACTAGCCTGCCTACATATTAAAATAGATGACAAAACTTCAGAAATTAAGACAGGTTTTATTGGCACATGAAGTGAAAGACAAGCCAAGGTACCAGAATAGACTTTCCAGAAATAGATCAAAATATATATGAGACTTCATTATATGATAAAGGTAAAATTACAAGAATAAATGGTGTTGAAATAAACTGTGTACCATATGGAAAAAGATAAAGTTGGATCCAATGTTATCCTTTCAAGTTTTCCAATGAACTGCTTTGATGAAGAAAAGAAGTTCTGAAAGAAAATATGAGTGAGAGCCTTTATAAACTTGAAGTGAAGAAAATTTCCTTATCTACAACTCAATTCCAGAAGCCACACAAAAGATTAGTAAAGTACTCTAAGTAAAAATTTAGCAAGTCAGTATTTCAATAGACCAATGATAAACTAGAACAGATATTTATAATACAAAACACAAAGCACTATTATCCTAAGATAATTATAAAGTGTAATAAAAATGATAGTAACATAAAAAATGGCAAAATATATAAACAGAGAATTCACAGAAAAAGAGATATTAGTAACTTTTATTTATATGACAAGGTACTTTTTCACTCATGGAAAGGAAAATATAAATTAGAACAACACTGAAGTACCATTTGTCATGTAGCAGAAGGGCATCACCCAGAAATTTAACAGTATCCTCTGTTGATGAGGTTAAAGGATAGCATCATTGCCATGCCTACTGGTGAAGGGGCACATGGTGAACATCCACGGAAGCTGACCCAGGAATAGTTCTCAAAATTACAAAGGCACTGTATTACTTTCCTAGAACTTCCATAACAAACAACCACAGACTGGCAGCATAAGCCAACAGAATTTTTTTTTCACAGTTCTAGAGACTAGAAGTTGAAACAAAGGTGTTGTCAGGACGTTGGGGTAGGTTCTTGAGAAGAATCCTTTCTTGCCTCTTGGCTGAAAGGAAAGGCAGGCAAGGGAGGTGAAGGATACACAGGTAGAGAGTATCAGGGTGCTGGAATCTAAGCTGGTTAAGAAGAGAAGTGAGGGCATGTGACATGTCACTGTACAACTTCCTCTTTGCATGTGGCACATTTACATTTCTTGCACCTATTTATTTATTCATTTTCTAAACATTGATCAAGTACCTCTACCTGTGTCATGCACCAACTGAAATACTTGAGGATATGACATTGAGCAAGACAGGAAAGTTCCTTCATGTTACTGAGTTCCATTCCAGGAACAGTTCATAGACAACAAAGAAATAAAAACAAATTAAAAAAAGGACAAATCAAATAATGCTCATAGCTATGCAGAGAATTAAAATGAGTGATTGAGGACTTCCAACAAGAAGGAGGTGTAGGTGGAAGCACTTCGCCATCTCCCACAACCAAGTTTAAAAACAATAAAGTTTTAGCAACAAAAACGCATCCAAACCACAGAAAATTGAACTACACAGAAGTCTGACAACAATGAACCCTTCAGCCAAACTGGTAAGAGAGGCAGAGCCAGCAGCAGAGCCGGGTCTGGACAGAAAAGATCCACTGGACAGACCCAGGCACCTGACCCAGGTGCGCCAGCAGCTGTGGGCGGATCCCAGGTGTGGAGAAGCGGGCGGACCCACTGAGGACTGATTATGGTCACACATTTAAGGCGGTGGACCCACTGAGGATGCAAGGCAATGGACCCACTGAGGGCTGATCTCAGTCACACATTTGAGTGCAGATAAACCTGTGAAGGAGCTACCAGTGAGTCTGACCACGCAGGCCCCAGCAGCAGGAAGCGGCAGAGGGAACAGCCATTTTCCCTCTCTGACCCTGCCCCCACATACAGTGTCACAAACCAGCGACCTGGGTGGCCCCGCCCTGGTGAACAACAAAGGCTCCGCTCCTCATATGTAATAGGCATGAACTGAACAAAACGTGGCTCAAGACCAACTCAGAGCCCCAGAGCCAATAAATCTAAGCAGTGAAGAAACAGCCAAACTTTCAGATGCACAGTTCAAAACACTGGTGATCAGGATGCTCACAGAACTGGTTGATTTTAGTCACAAATTAGAGGAACATATGAAAGCTAAACTAATTGAAATGAATGGAAATGCACAGGAAACCAATAGTAATGGAAAGGAAATTGGGACTCAAATTAAAGAAGTGGACCAGAAGGAGGAACAACGTGACCAAATAGAAAAGGGTGAAGAAACAAGAATTCAAAAAAATGAGGGAAGGCTTAGGAACCTTCAGGACATCTTTAAATGTTCCAACATCCGAATTATAGGGGTACCAGAAGGGGAAGAGGAACAGCCATGAGTGGAACACTTATTTGAACAAATAATAAAGGAGAACTGCCCCTATCTGGCAAAGGAAATAGGCGTCCAGGAAATCCAGGAAGCTCAGACAGTCCCAAAGAAGTTGGACCCAAGAAGGAACACACCAAGGCACATCATCATTACATTAGCCAAGATTAAAATGAAGGAGAAGAATCCTAGAAGCAGCAAGAGATAAGGGGACAGCACCTACAAAGGAGTTCCCAGCAGACTGTCAGCGATTTCTCAAAAGAGACCCTACAGGCAAGAAGGGGCTGGAAAGAAGTATTCCAAGTCATGAAATCCAAAGACCTACATCCAAGATTGCTCTATCCAGCAAAGCTTTCATTTAGAATGGAAGGACAGATAAAGTGCTTCTCAGATAAGATCAAATTCAAGGAGTTCATCATCACCAAGCCCTTATTATATGAAATGTTAAAGGGACTTACTTAAGAAAAAGAAGATAAAAAAGATGAACAGTGAAAGGACAGCAAACTCACAGTTATTAAGAACCACACCTAAAACAAAAACAAAGAGGACAGCTAGATCAGGAACAGAACCATAGAAATGAAGATCACATGGAGGGTTAGCAACAGGGGAGTGGGAGAAGGAGAAGGGGGGAGAAGGTACAGAAAATAAGTAGCATAGACAGTAGGTTAAAAATAGATAGGGGGAGGGCAAGAATAGTAGGGGAAATATAGAATCTAAAGAACTTGAGACACATGGTCATAAACTAAAGGGGGAAATGGTGGGGGAGGGGTGTGCAGGGTGGAGGGGAATGAATGGGGGAAATAGAACAACTGTAATGGCATAATTAATAAAATATATTTAAAAAAATAAAAAATACTAATAAAATCAGAAAACAAACTTCAAAAAAAATGAGTGATTGAAAAGAGTAACTAGACAGCTAAGACATTTAAGACGGTCAAGAAAAGCTTCTGTGTGAGATGATATTTAAACTGAGATCTAAATGACCAAAAAAAAATTATCCAGGCATGTAAATACCAGAGAGAATAAAGTGTCTAGAGCATGGAAAAGACCATACGGAAAGATCCTAACATGGGAACTCAATTAACTTGTTAGAAATACAGAAAGAAAGCCAGTGTAAGCTGGAACAGGAGAGCTGAGGTATGAAGTGAGGAGATGGAGGGGGAGAGGTAAGTGGGGGCCAGACTGAGCAGAGCTTTGTAAACCACAATAAAATGTTTGGTTTTATTATAAGTATGCATGTCGTGATAGGAGCTGATGTGTGTCCATTAATGCTCAGTTTAGAAGCTGTAGAATGAATTATAGAACCAGTAACAGTGGAATAAAGAGACCAGTTAGAAAGTTATTCCAATAATACAGGTAAGAAATCATGAAGCTTTGGTTATAAAGATTGAGGTGATGGAGATTTAAGATAAGTACTCTTCAATATTTTGCACTTTTAGAGAGGCCAATGCTTTATCCCTAAAAAGGATCACATATAATAAATCAGAAAAAAATCATTTGGGGAGGTGAATGACTACTTGACTCTAACATTTGAAAATTGTCCCTCATTATATTCACCCCCTTTACCTATGAGCCCTAGAGACAATCTTAGGCATATTCATTTATAACAAATGGTTCCAGTCTACTAAAAACTTACTGAACTGCCAATAGGGAATTCACTCCTTGTTAGGAAGGAGGGAAGGGAGGGAGGGAGGGAGAGAGGGAAGGAGAGAGGGAGGGAAGGAGGGAGGAGGGAGGGAGGGAAGGGAAGGGAAGGAAGGAAAAGGGAAGGGACAATAGGTGAGGGAAGAAAAGAAGGGCAAAAAGGGCATTGACAAAATGGCAAGATCAATTAAACTTTTTATAGTGAACACAGTTTTCATTTGTTAATTGAAGATCTGTATTTTTAATATTCATCGTGTCCTTCTCGGAGGCACAATTGGAAAAGATAGCATTTCTATGTATCTGGGAAACAATTAAACCTGCACTGTTCTAATTTTCTCAGCCTGCATGTGGTGGTAAGAAAACCTGTCCGTGCTGTCCTCTGTAAATGCAGGTATTAGTGCTCATGAAAATCATTGCACTGCCTTGGAGATCATAAGATGTCTCCATCCACATTAACCTTTAAAATGAGGGAGAACATTTGCCTTTGTATAAGGTGGGAGGAGGGAAACGTAAAGACCCAAAAGAGATGAGGGACATCAACACCCTGTCCATGGCATAAGTAGCAACTCAGTCTGGAATGACATTGCAGTAAAGCCTTTGTAATAATGGGCTGAAAAGACAAAACAGCTTCAATTGAAAACTGTGAGTAAGTTCTAAAGAGTAAAGATACAGATCGGTTCAGTGGATTCCAGTGGAAGAAATGGCAATAGTCTGGGTGGGAGGATCTACTTTTAAACATGTCCCAGGAGGATGGCCGGCATAGCAATCCAATCCCAATATCCAGCTGCATCATTTCAAAGAGCAGTCTGGAAAGAAACAGATATTTGAACCTGGGGACTAATCTTTAGATAATTTAAATGTGCTCTGGACAGCCCCACCTGTGCAATCGGCAATTGCTGTTCACAGTTTTATTTTTAGTAATTGGAGTTAACACTAACCTCAGCAAGATGTTATTGGTATACAGCAATTTTATGTTCTATGCCTTTAGCACAGCTTTGACGAGGCCCTGCATTTCGGCCTCACTTAACATGTTACAGAAAGAGTGACATTCACACCTTTACAAAAAAGCATCAATTGGAGAAGAGATTCCCTCAAACTTAGATGTTACTCATTTATTATATAGAATTTTAGAGAAGATCCTAAGAACAGATCATGGTGGGTTATAATTGACAGTTTCTGGAGAGGATATATTTTGATACAACATAAATTGGGAATACAAGTTAATCATTAAGGGAAATTATAATACCGGTGAATTAATTAAGTCTCTGTGCATAAAATTTGTTTCAGAAGCCATAACGCCTGTCAGAGCACCCCTGACACAAGGTGACCAGAGTCGGGGTGCTTTTCCTAGTGCTTCATCAAGTGACTGTATAAAATAGAGCATTCATTTTAGAATTGCTGGTGCCAAGTAGCAAAAACAGGAGTCAAACTGCTACTGGAACGTGCTAAGATTAAAGTGGGCAGGGTTGAGAGGTAGTCTAGAATCAGATTAAAAATGGCCCTAATGGAGGCAGGTCTAAGCTGGAAAAATTAATGCAGATCATTCTTCCTTCTCAATGAAAGAAGCTGCAGGGGGCTGCAGGAGAAAGGGCTGTGCGAGCATCTCACCAATGAGATGCTGGCATATCATTCAGTACCAATATCCTCAGAAAACCTAAATGCCACCTTCAGTTAATTCAGTGCCCGCGTGATTTGGCATCATCTTAAACGATCAAGTCGCTAGATCAGTCCACAAATAAGGGAGAGCTCTGGGAAAAGATTGCTAGTCCCTTTAATTCGGACATGTTAGGACCACAACTTAGTAAATCCATTTGACAAGCAAAGGACAGCATATGACAAGAAAAAATTTCAAAGGGTGGACCATTATTTACTTTCCTTCTCAATCCTCTGGAAGGTCCAGCATAGTGCTGGATACATGGTACATAGCTAGCCTTCCAGGCTGGGTGACTGATCTGAAAATTATGATCTCAAGTCTGAGAAGGAAGATACTATACCTTTTGTGTATGCACTACCACGATTTTGCACTAAGAATAGGATTGTCTTCTCACTTTAAGAAGATTATCTAAACCTCTTAAAGTGAGGGAGAAAATAGTAATAGTGCATATTAAATGTATGTATGTCATTCTGTAGTTGTCACATTGTTAATAGCACAAAAAGTGGAAGAAATATTCTTTGGGTATTAAAAAATTATTATCTGACTCAAAAATAAAGTTTCTCACGGTGGTCATGAAACAATAAATTTCTGGTATACATCTCCATTGTTTTATTTTTATTTTTCTCTTTAATACAAAGAATACTTCAACCAATATTCACCTTGGAAATACCCTTATTCATCAGTTGCAACCATAGGTTGTCTGCAGATAAAAAATTTCAACAAAAATATTCTATGAGAATCAATTGACTTTATAAAATTTGTAATGAGAAAAGTACTGTTAATATTACTATTATTCATAAATTGTGTGACATGCATCCTTCATACCAGTAAATTCACAATAAGCCTGTGCACACTCGTGTGTACTAGGGAACCGGGCAGAAAGCACCAAAAGTAAAATCCCCAGAGGCAAAGAAAATGAGGCTGAAATGACCAAATTTCTATATTTAAAACGTGAAGTACAGATGGAAATCTGGGTCACAGAAATCTAAAAATGAAAGAATTAGCAGATGCTAGCCAAAGCAGGTAGAATTGACCAGTGTTCTATATCTTTGAGAGTGCTTGTAGTCTTTGCTTACACTTTCTCTCTTCACAGACACTAGTAACTAAATAACTAATATTTGTTAGGTATATCAGATACTATATTAACTGCATCACACAGAGCATCCATTTAATGACTGCAATAACCCAGACAACCATTCCCATTTCTTCACACAGAAAACAGGAATCAGTATGACAGCAGGCATCTAGCTCAAGGACGCCACCTAATAAATCTCGCTCCATTACTAAATCTCAAACTCTGTAACGGTAACTCTTTGGGGAAAGTGTGTTGTTGTTGGTGTTGTTGCGTTGTTTTAGACTAGAAAAAAAGTGCTTATCATTTCCACTGGGGAGAAAAAAAAGAAAAAGAGGGTTCCATTTGAATCATATCTCCCTGAATTTAATCTATGTTTCTAGCCTGTATCCACCACAGTTGACTTTTTAACAAGCTATTTTTCTATTCACCTTACCTAGTCTTTTACCTGTTTGTGTTAAGGTTTTACCAGTGTGGTTTTTCCTTGAAGTACCCTTTTTCAAAATAAGTTGTCCTCTTAAGTCTCAATTCCAAATTCTATCCAGCCTCTTGGATTTAATTTCAATCAGTCTCCTCTGTAGATTTCTTGATTTTCCCAATTTGAAAAAAAGAAAAAACCTTCTATGCTACTAACTCCAAACACTTTGTCCACATCTCCTATAGCACCGAGCCCCTTTCTGCACTGAGTTAGGCAGCTGTCCCAAGCTAGAGTCTGGAAGAATACTATTCCTTTGGTCCTACCACCCCAGTATCCATTAGCTTATCAAAAACTTGAAAAATCCTGATGTGCAATAATGTTTTTTAATGTTATTTTTCCCCAATGTTACCACCATTTATTTTATTCTAGAACCCATTTCCCTCCAAATGCTCATTAATAACACTTGGTTCCAGTTTTCCAAAGCAACCACGATTTAGGAAATACTGGAATATATTATTTCTCCTTAACCATGAAAGCGAGGGCACAAAACCAAATTTTATCTTTGCATTGCTCAGTGAGACTTACCCACTGCTTTGCATATAGGATCTGAGAAAATATTAGCGGGGCAAATGAACATAATCAACAAGTTATATACTCAGGTAAAGAAGACCTAAGTGGCCACAGATAGAATGTAAGCTGAATACATTTCCACAAAGCTTGCTTTTTGAAGCACTCATTTTGTAAGTATCCAAGTAGATAACACCTTTATGACAAAGTTGGGCCAGCGAGCAGTCTAAGTAGCAAATGACAGAGAACATCGCAAGGTACATGGCTGATGCCTTCTCAGTTTTCTGCACAGGTAAGGGAACAAGATAGCGAAGATTTAGGAAACATCAATATGTTCTGTTATTATCCCAAAAGTGCCTCCCACATTGACTTGCCAGAAGTCTAAAATGTTTATAGAGGTTTTTTCTTTGGCTTTAGGCCAACTCCCTGTGACTCTTCATTGCAATCTTCCTGGAAGGACTCTCTCATGTATACACCTTATGATTTTATCCTATGTTCCTCTTTCTTCAGATTGGAGAAAGAGAACAAGAGACAATGGGTACCTTCCATAGAGAATCTCCTTGGGGCGTGGGGAAGGACTTTAAAGATCACCATAGGTCTAACTTGTCAAATGCCACAAATTTCCCAAACTTGAATGTGGGCATGTATATTTGTAGAACCTGTGTGTAAAAAGTTTTCCTCTTTTTGAAAGCTTTTTTTTTTCAGCCACTGACACCTATGAAAACATTGAAATGTCAGAATAGAATTTGTATTAATAACAAAGTTATTTTCCTTTTAACTTGACCCAGAGCTACCCAGAGGAAAGCTCAGTGGAAAAGTTTGAAAACTGCAGACCTAGTGAACCCAAGTTCTGTAGAGTCTAGCAAAAATGGATGGAAATATGCATCTCCATTACCAATTACAGGCTGCCTGCTGTGCTCCCTGAAAAATGATCAAATCTGATACCTCCTAAAAGCAAGTCTCAGATGCACACTCCTCCCTCGCCCACCCACCCAGGGCTGCATGGCACCTGCCCAGTGCCCATACACACTTATGGTCCAAAAAGAAGAGGAATGTCTGGATGAGCGGTACATTAGAGCAGAAACAAGTAAGGGGAAGGAGTGAACAGGGAAAAATAATAAAACAACTATTAAATAATTAAGGACTATTGCGCAAAGGAAAACAGACAGTGAATGGGAATGGAAGAAATAAATACATCAAGGTATATGGCAGAAGCAACAAATATATAGTGAAAAGAAGAGGGGATGAAAGAGCCCACCCAAGGCTAGAAAAACAAGCCATTGGTGCATCCTGGCAGGAATATTAATAACTGGATAAAGAATAGGAAAGAAACAACTTTCATTTCTATGGCGTAGTTAAAGACCCTTTGGAATAAAGTCATGTGTGTATAGGACTAACAGTGACTTCTAAAATAGTAATCTGAGGACAGTGGCTAGGATGGAAAGGGAGGAATTTTAAATTTATCCTAGGATTGAGATGACACACCTTCTGAAGTTACAGTGAGGGAGACCCACTCCAGCTAAACGTTTTACCAGCCCCTGGTAAGTTGATACAAATCACCCTGTGCAGTGGATGTTGTTCCATTGGGGTTATTTTATTTTCCAGGGGTTGGTGAAAGTTTTCCTTAAGTAACAAATACAATGAATACAAGAGTCAGTGGGAAAGCAAATCTTACTTGATAAGAGGAAATCTGTACAGAAAAGACATCCTGTGACCGTACTGAAAAGGGAGAACCAGGGGGGCAAATATTCACTTGGCAAACGTTTCATGAGCACTTGCTAGGTGCCAGTGTGTCCCCTTCCAAGGGAGCGAAGCAGGAAATCTGGAGTGAGCCTGGTATCTGCATCTCAGCAAACACTCAACGTGGTTCTGGGGTGCTGATGTTCTAAACATTTTTCCAGAAACACTATTCTAGGGCAGCATTTCTCAATCTTCTTTTCAATTACTATTCCCCAAGGAGCCTTTCCAGACTTTTTTTCTAACCACACTCCCTCTTGAAAATTGAATACCACCAATATACTGTATATCTGTTTATGTACTATGGCCCTTCAGAACACCACAAACTATTTTAATGTCTAAATTTTTTCACCTTCCAAGAACCAATATTCTCCCCCCTGGGGGGCCATTTACCTCTGTTAAGATATTATCCACATTCTAGACGTTCAGTGAAGATAAAATCCCCAGACACAGCTCTGTCAGGTCCAACAAATATTCACTGAGCACAGATTATGTACAGGTGCTGTGACACACCCTGATGACACTAGGTGTATCAATGACTAAGATATTGCCTCTATCTGGAAGTCACTGGGAAACAGATGTAATAAACAAACAATCCCTACATAAGTGACATTATAAAGATGAGCACGGACGTCCTTATTCCGTAGAGGAAGGTTGTTAGTCCAGATGGAAGTTGATGGAAGACCTCATAGAGGAGAAGGCATGTGAACTGATTCATGAGATTGAGAAAAGTGAACCAAAGAAAGGTAAGTAGTTAAACAAATCTTCATGGAGGATGTGGATTTTGGTCCGGTTCTAGAATTACACCTGGTATTTAGACAGACAGACATGTGAAATTAGTCTGTTGAGTATTTGGAGATAGAATTGGAATAAGGAAAGATTTTTTTTCTTTTACAATATAATTGGCTCATACATACAATGAGTATACAACCTAAAAAACCTTTTAAAAACCTATTCCTTTAAATAGGAGAATGAAGTTGGGGGGGATGTATTAATTCTGCTTAGTACCAGACACCTAGCAAGAAATATGTAAGTATGAGATTTCAGGTTTCCTGGTTTATTTTTAGGAGCAAGACCAGTGAACACATCCCACACCCATCCCAAATGTGTTCAGTCCACAGTGTTTCTGCCCTTTGTTTTCATCTATCAGTAAACAATCAGGTAGAAAGCAGCAAGACCACTCCAGAAGCAACATTCCCTGGACATGGCACAGCTGTGCCAAGCTGAGACTCCTCTCTCATGGTTTTCAAAGACAGGAAGCTCCCAGGCTGACATGTCTCACAATTACAAGTTCATTGGTGTGAGGAAGCTCTTACTGGTCTATCTCACCTCAGACAACCAAGGCTGACCTGAAAGATAACATGATCCCAGAACAAAATGCTCTGTTCACAGTCTCTGTTCCTATAGTGTTTGAATGAACATTAAAAAATTTCCCCTGCCCTATAAAGTCTCAACTCGAAGTTTATGTTATCTTTGACTAAATCAATTGATTAATGAATAATCATTGACTGAGCACCTAGCAGATGCCCACGATGTGCTGAGGAGGGATATAGAGTGTAAATCACAATTCTTAGGCGTCTACTTCCCAGTTGGATGTTGGGGAATTTTTCCCACAGAGCCCCCTATATGCCACAGATGAGACTAAGTCTACCAAGATATAATCTGCTTGGGGAGGAAAAGTGTCTAATCTCTCAAAGGAGAAGGACCAAGAGTCTTTTCCTCAATGGGCTTTTATTGGGTTCGTTTTGCACAGGAATACAGGTAAAGCTCATTAATCCTTGTCAGTCAATAAGGATCAAACAATAGATAACAAAGAACTCTGAGGGCCTATTCTGAGTCAAGGTCAGAGAGCTAAAGAGCTATAAAACTTTGAGGAACAAATTCACTTCTTGCTTGGACCCTTATTTAATTGAGAGCATTCTAAACAAAGCAGATTTCACAGGATTTTACATATTCGTTCTTAGGCCTGATTGCCCTAGGGAGCCCGCCCTTTCCAGCACAGGGCAGTACCCACCACCAGCATTGTTTCAGACTTCAGGCATTGTCTCAAGCTTAAATCAGGCAGGGGTAGTAAGGCAGCCAAGAGATTAGGAGACTGATTGCAAACAGAATGAGTACTAAGTCTATGTCAAAGCCGAGGGGTGGGGGTTCATCACCCCCCCAAGTCCTTCCTTGTGGCTTCCACATCATCATGCCCATCTTAGGTTGTTCCCCCCCTGGGGAATCTTACCCATCATTAGCTAACCAATCAAGCATTGGCGGCCAGTTATGGATGAAGTAAAAGGGGCTAAGGTGGCACCCCTGCCAGGGAGATGAACTTTGTCTCCTTAGTGGCTTATGGTCTGAAGATTGCTCACTCAGCCTTAGCCATGGGGCAGGGGGGTGGTTACAGCTCCTGAAACCAGGCAGGGCAGTTCCCAACAGTTGGACACACACATAAAAAGGTAACATGAGAAAAATGCATGTAGACGAGCATTCACCAAAGTGTTAAAAGACGTTACCTGAATATAATAAAGAGTTCATTCCATGCAACTTTTGTTGCTGCTGCTGCTATTGTTGTTGTTGTTAAGCTAATCTTCCATAAAAGAAACTTTAAGAACAATACTTATATAACAAGAGAGACTGTGGTGTAGTAGAAAGGGCACAGTTATTACAGGCAGACAGACTTAGGCTCATAACCCAGCTCTGCTAGATACTAACAAATACTAGAACAGTAGTCTTCAAACTAGCAGAGTTAGGATCACCTGGAAACTTGGTGGAAATGTCAATTCTATTGCCTTGTTCGAGATTGAATCAGAAACTCTGGGTATAGAAACCAGCACTCCATTCTAAACAAGTTTCTCAGATAATCCTGAACCACACTAAAGCAGACACTTAATTCAAACCCTCAGAGCTTCAGTTTATCCATTTGTAAAATGGTGCTAATAACCTGCCTCCTGAATTACCCATGGCTTAAGATAGGTACTTTAAAATGTTTGTTTATATCAATCTATAGGTCCTTCCTGAGCTACAAATGACACACTCAAAATGTTGAAAAGAGTTCAGAGAAAACACAAACATAAGCAGGGTTGACACAGCCCACATCTGAGGTTGGGGTAGATTCTCCACACTGCCCAATACAGGGCAGGTGGAATGGAGATCAGAGAGATGTCCACCAACTGTACAACTCATGTATTAAAGCACCTACAACTATTTAAACTCTAACATGTATCTGTCCCCTTTATCAGAATCTGAGTTCTTCAAGAAAGGAGCCCATGTCATCCAAATTTATTTTCCTATACCCAGCACATAGTGGGTCCTCGAAATAAATATCGCAAAAGTCAAAAAAAATCTCTGAATTGTCTTGACGTCAGAAAAGAGAGCTGACAATGAGATGATAACTCTTTTGTATGTACCAGCCCACAGGATTTGTCACCAGCCCAGATCAAATTGTTCCTGTTCCTTGCTTAGATTTCTGTATCTTTTAAAACAAAGGCATGGTATATGAGGCTAAAGATGGAGTCTCAGCAGCACAATTTTTCTGGATATTGCTATTTCCAGCTTCCTTCTGCTGCATGCACAGCTCTACTGCAATCTATAAATGCCTCATCAGAAACAAACTTTGTTCTAAGTTTGGTGAGTTTGATAATTATCATTCTTTAGGCAGGTCAGTGGAAAGATGGGAAATATAAATTGTTTCCTAGGCCTCATTGGGTAAAATACCCCTCAGTTTACAGATGAGTTCGCTGATGCTCAGAGAATTCATTACTTGGTCTAAAGCAACATTTCACTTGAGGGTGCATTATAATTCAGAAGAAAATGTGATTCCTGGTCTACCTGGGCAGAACATTTTACCTAACCCCTCTCATCTGCCTAAATTACACTGAAGGTCTGAACACAGGTAGGGCTGTAGTCAATTAAAAGGATTATGAGTATCCCATCTATTTGGTCTGCAAGGATTTGTGAAAAACATCCTTTCAGCCTCTTGTTTTGACCCATTCATTTCCTCAGCAGTTCCAAATCTTTCTTCAGTATGTAAATTACTTTCTCTACATGAATTCCTTCTCTGATCCAGCCTTCAGCTTCTCTTTATTTAATAAGCAATGCCCAGCATATGTTAAGAAAACATGTAGTCATTACAGTTCTAGTCCCTGCTTAAAATCTTGTTTGGTTCTATCTGTCCATCTGGTTGCTTCCATTCAACTGACACGTGTTTTGGTTCTTGTAGGCTCCTTAGACTACTTGATTTTCCCCAATATTTTTAGGGTATTAGCTACAGACTTCATATAATCTCCAAGAATCTTCTCCCTAGCTAATTAATCACTCCCACTTGTCAAAAGTCATACTCTCAATGGTGCACAAGCCAGCTCATTTTCTGTTGGTCTTTCTGCCTCTGGTCAGTGGTACCTTCCTGGGAGTATTCACTCAGAGCCTTGCACTGTTTAGGAAACCATTCCCAGGCTCTAGCTTGCATTTACCAATGTTACCAATAATATTTATATTGCCAAACCCAACAGATTTTTCTCTGATTACCTTAATCAACTCTCAGTAGCATTTAACATAATTTATCCCACTTTGTCTCTAAAAAAAAAAAAAATCATGTGTGGTTTTTTTTTCCTGTAATGCCATGTCCTTCAGGTTTTCCTTCTGCCTTGTTGTCCTTCGCTAACTCTTTCTCCTCTACTTTATGTCTGAATGCTGGGACGTTCCAGACTCTACCTCTCTGCTCTTTGCCCTCTGTGCTTCTCTCTCTTCCTAGGTAATCAGAGAGCTTGAGATTTAGAATTTTAAAGCAGGAAAAGTCCTAGTGGCATCAAGACCTAGAACAATCTGAGTAGAGATATCACTAAGATTGAGTAGATTAATAAGTCAGGGATCCAAGGTTGGGGGACAGTTGCCCACATGGACCTTGGAAACCGCCCCCCAAAAGAACATGTCAGTAGTGGAGTAAGATAGCAGTTGTGAGCAGCAGTTGAGATCCTTTGAAGACTCCTAAGGCAAGACTGGAGGCATGGATGAGAAAGCCTAAGTAAGAACCAAGAGGGGGCCTGGAGGGCTGAGAGCATCCTTGGGACCTGAAAAGGGTAACAATCGCACCTCTCAGTTACAAATAACTTTAGTCATTAGTGATCTTTCTCCACTGAGTATATTTTTATGACACTTGATTTTACTTTTCAATAAATAATGATATATGCCAAATGATATACTGTGTACTGTTCACTGCCATTGGCCATATTCTAAGCCCTAGGCCTGGGCTCAGGAGAGAAAGAACTGGGTGATACATCCTCACAGTGTTCCTCATCCATATAATCTCACACAAACAACAGACTAGCACCTAGCACAGTTCTGAACTACAAGGCCCCAGGAAGTATTGATACAACTTCTGGAAACAGAATAATCTTTTCCCTCAAGTTTGTAAAATATTTTAGGCATAGAAGTTTCTCTTTTCCACCTTTTCCCATAAGTGACAATCATCCCATCTGGACAGGCCTAGTGTAGTCCTAGACTCAAGCTGGTAGAGGGGGACTGAGGATTTACTATGAGTCTGGTCATGAGCATCTGGTTCTTAAGTATCCTGTGCACAGAATAACCTGGGAGAGGGGTGGCAATGCTCAGACATTTGTATCTAAGCTCAGCAAAGCTATGAGAACTATTCTTCTTAGAGGAACAGTTTGTGAAAATGAGGAGCATACTCATCAATCCAGTGACTGGAGAACCAGGCCTATAATCCTTGACCCTGGACTTTAGTTGATTTTCACAAATTAGATCAATCTGAGAAATACCCGAAAAGCCTCTCCAACCCTCATCTCCTTCTATCATGTTTCCTTTGCCAAATCATATTAGATAATTTCTCAGAAAGTCTTACTCATTTATTCAAAAATCTACATTGTGTCCCCAATATCTGCTGGACATTATTCCAGTAAGAGAAAAAAGAGATGACTGAAACTCATGAATACCCTGTCTTTAAGAAGTTCAGAAGTGGGAATGGCTGGGGTGGAGGGAGTGGTCAGGGGAAATGGAGACAACTGTACTTGAACAACAATAAAAAATATGTGGGGGAAAAAAAGAAGTTCAAAAGTTGTGGGGGGGTACTGAAGTCAGAAGTCTAAGATGTAGAGCAAATACTAGAGCTGGTGAACATGGAGGGGCTTATGGGAGTTCAAGAGAAGGACCATATCCTAGAGTGGAGTGCAATTAAAACTTCCCAAAAGACATGATCCCTGGGATGAGTGTTGTAGAACTAGTAAGCAGTAAACCAAAAACTCCATGAGTTCAGGCAGAGCTTGTGCTAAGGAACAGAGGTGAGACAGCATGGAGTATTGCGGGAATTGCCTCAGTGTGGTGCATTTCCCCACTCCCAGTTACAGTGGAGTGTTCCGGACATGAACATTGTAAACTCAGCTTCTGTGGAGTCAATTTAGGACTTTTAAAAATGGCCAGGGACATTTCAGTGGGTGGAGTAGAAATCAGGGCTATAAAAGGCCACTGAAAGAAACACTTTAGAAAGGCAATGGAGTTTTAGGATTATGTAATTCATCAGGGCTCATAGAGAGCTCTGATAGAGACAACAGAGACAGAACCCTCTCTTCTTTCTACTTCTTCCAGCCAAGTTAGAAAAGAAGCAACACTAAATAGTACTGTTATTTTTTCTGGTAATTCATTTTGTCTATGCGTATTTGATAAATTCATAAAGGTACAGGCATAGCAGCAGCCCATACCAGGCATTAAAAGACGTCCTCAGTTCAACAAATGTGCTGTGGGCCTTCTTTGTACCAGGCAAAGTTCAAGGTAGTGTAGGTACAAAATCATACAAGAAGTGCTGCGAGCACTCTGAGCAGGATGGCTCATCTTTCCAATTCACAGTCTCCATCACAACCACCACCACTGAAGAGAGCTCCCCATGACTGCAGGCTGGGAAGACATCAGCAGCCCCTCGATCCAAGTCTCCTCAGGGACAGGTACAACCCCCAGGCACTCAGGACCCTGCTGCTTCACAGTTCAAAAACAAAAGGTGAAGCTCACCTAACAATTGTTGTAGACCTAAATGAATGAATGGGATTAGTCCTGAAATTCCCTCACATTTGTGCACTTCTGTAGCCGCCTATTGTATTGTATCCTTTATCATTGGAAAATGTGGATGCTGCTTTCTAAGGGACATGAACAAATCTCCCTTCCACCTCAGCCCACATCCAGCACTTTTGTGCATTTTGAATTTATGGCTACATTTCTATTAGTTCCCAACGGTATTCACTAGATTAAAGCTGCACCAGAAATTGGATTTTTTTAAATGTTTTCTCCTGAAGAGTACAATTAAAACATAACCCAGTAAATCTGGAAAATTACCAATGAGATCTCAAATTCTGGGGAATTTGTGAAACTATGCTGTTGTGGAAGAAATGTAGATCTATTGACAGCTGAATCAATCAGATTACATATTACTGTTTACAAGTATCATGGACGCAAGACATTCCTTCCACCTAATTTGAACCAAGTTCACCACAAGAAATAAAAAACATCTCAGGAATAGAGAATATCATTGTTTTATTTTCTAAGCAGCTACCACAATCTTCTGTGAAATAGAACATTTTGAAAGGTCGTTTCTTAAGGTTTTTTTTTTTTTCATTCAAAAGTTGAAAACCTGGACAGATGTGGGTTTTGAAGTACTTCCCCTTGAACTAATCATCTGTGGTCTTGGGCTAGATATGAAGAAATCATCTTGTCCCGATTTATGTTCCCCTGATTGTAATAAAGGAAATATTAATTTCAAGTTCATGAGAAGCACTTAAAAAGGGAAAGTAAGGATATCTTTCACTGAAAAGCTTATAAGTGTTCAGACTGCTGAGATCACTTTACTTGGAAGAAGAACTGAGATCATGGGCCTGTAATCCAGTCAGTTGAGTAATCAACATTCCTGTAATCAACATTCCTTCATCACCCATCTCTCCCTAAAATAATTTTCTTCTCAGACAGTGGCTCATAACCTTTGTCTACAGTGGCTGTCATGGTCTTAAAATCTAAGCAAAGCAAAACAAAATACTTAGTTTTTTAAATCTTCCATCTCAAAATATGCCTCAGGTGAAAGAGCTAAATGCTGATGCCCTGGTGGCTGTGTTTGGAATTTCACCCTTGCACTCAGCACCCATTCAACCTGTGCTTTTAGGTTCCAGATACTTGCTGAACCTTCAGTGGTAAAAGACATTGACTCCGATCTGAGCAGGTTACTAGTAGATCTTCCCCAATGGGAAAAAACTGCAGATATTCTGCTTCCCACCTGCAATGCATTTATTTACCTTTTATATCCATTTGTTCTAACCCTATATTTTCATAAAAGCTCTGTTACAGTCCTACCCCCTCTGTGAAACATTTCCTGAAACTCTCTCCCTCCTCTGAACACATGTAATCTGTATTGCCTTTTTAACATTGAAGGGTTCCTAATCTAACTTGTGACATACATTATTACTTATTATTATTTTATCATTAATTATATAATAATTAACATGCCCTGTGTATTTGTTTTATTTTCCCAGGCTAGAGCATCCTTGAGCATAAAGACATCTTCAACTATGTTTTTGGAAACCTTCACAAAACTTAGGTAGTACTGTATATATTCAATGAATTTATTTTTTAAAAAGAAAGAAGAAAAAAGAGAGGGAGAGAGAAACAAACTAAGCATTTGTGAATTCTAATATTCCTAATCAAATCCTCATCCTCATCCAAATTAGTAAGTCTCACAAAAGGCTACACTTCTAATGCAAATTATGATGGATACCAGGTTACGTATGGAAGAATGTTATGATAATGCTGAATTTGATCTGTAAACTAGAAAGGTAAGTTTAGTGGCCTTAGGTGATAACAGGACCTTTTTTTATTTATGTTTAACAGGACCTTTTTTTATGTTATGTTTATTTATGTGTGTGCATATGTGTGTGTCAGAGAGAGTGAAACACGTGAATAAGACATATTGAAAATATAATAATGTAAACCAAAAGCCTGGCTCTTAGGTATTTAGTCATTTCTAATTCATGCTTTTATTTATAATTTTAAAATCACAATTTTCTTCTGCGCTCACCCATTCTTATTCATCTGCCTCTGCCAAGACCTACCACCTCTTAACCAGATAGGCCAAGCTTCTGTGAATGACTAGCAGTCGGAAATGTCAGCTGTCAGCAAATTGACACTAGCTGCTAGAAGTATGAGGTCTGCCTAGAAGGTACCCAGCCATGTAATATGAAAAATAGAGACAATTATTAAAGAAGATATGAGATTCAAGAATCATTATACATAGGACAATGATACCTCAGTACTCTTCGAAGTAAGAACCTTGGGACCTCATACAGTTCCCAACCGCCATCAGCCACCCTGTCGTATTTTCCTGAATCTCATTGACAGTCTGAAATCTCTTTCCTTTCAAAGGCAATTTTAGTTTTGGAAAAAGCCAGAAATCTCAGGGCATCAAATCTGGGCTACAAGTGGGGGCTGAGTCATTTGGGTGATCTGATGTTTCACAAAAAAAAACCTGCACGAGATGTGATGCATGAGTGGGCACATGTCGTGATGAAGCTGCCAATCACTAGAAGGCTGTGGCCTTCTGAATCATCTGAATAGTTTCCACAAAGGGATGTTCAAGTTTAATGCAAAATTCGATGCAGATTCATTGCTCTACTCAGTCATTTTTAATGTGATGGCAACACAGGACACAATCTTCACTAATTCAATGAAGTTGTCATTATTCATGCATGCTCATTCCAGTCTACTCTCCTTGGCAGCCATATTGCATTGATGTCATGCAAACTGTTCTCATTATATTGAAAATGGCTAGGGATTCTGGTCAAGATGGAGGTGTAGGTAAATATAGCATGCCTCCTCACACAACCACAGCAAAAATTACAACTAAACTACAAAGCAAATATCACCCAGAATCCAGAAAATCAAGTTGTATGGAAGTCCAACAACAAAGAAATTAAAAGCCCTGGCTGGTGTAGCTCAGTGGATTGAGCACGGGCCTGCGAACTACACGATCGCGGTTCGATTCCCAGTCAGGGCACATGCCTGGGTTGCAGGCCGGTTCCCTGCAGGCCAGTTCCCAGCAGGGGACGCACAAAAGGCAACCATACATTGATGTTTCTCTCCCTCTCTCCTTCCCCCCTTCCCCTCTAAAAGATAAATAAATAATAAAATATTAAAAAAAAAAAAGAAATTAAAGTAGCCACATTCATCTAGACAGACAGGTAGGAGGGGTGGAGATGTGGAGACATAAGGAGATGTGGAATAGGTGATCCCACACCCATGTGTGGTGGATAATAATTAAGAGGGATACCTTGAGCAAGCAATCCCAGCCCCACACCAGACCACCCAGCTCAGGGTTCCAGTGCCAGGAAGATAAGTCCTCATAACTTCTGGCTGTAAAAACCAACTGCTCAGGGTTCCAGTGCCAGGAAGATAAGTCCTCATAACTTCTGGCTGTAAAAACCAATGGCAGTTGGGGCAGCAGAAGAAATTACACGGTGCTCAAGTATCTCCCCTTTTAAAAAAACTTTTTACAAGAGTTTATTTATTTATTTTTAGAGAGAGGGAAGGGGAGGAGAAAGAGAGAGAGAGGAACATCGGTGTGTTTTTGCCTCTCATGTACCCCTTGCTGGGGACCTGGCCTGCAAACCAGGTATGTGCCCTGACTGCGAATCAAACTGGAGACCATTTGGTTCACAAACCCATGCTCAATCCACTGAGCTACACCAGCCAGGGCTCAGGTATCTCCTCTTAAAGGGCCTAAAATGGCCTTAGGATTTACACAGACTCACTTCTTCTGGGCTTTAGCACTAAGGCAGCAGCTGGAAGGGCACCAGTGGCATACAGAAAGAAACTGAAGTATTTGCATCAGGATGAATGCCAGGGAACAGCTTCCTCCCAGACAACACTCCAAAGGCCAGGCAGTGGCATTGTCCCCTTTCTGAGGCCTTCATCACACAGAGCCATAGAGCAGTGACACCATATCAGAGACTCCATCAACCTGGTTCACACAGGTTGCCCTACCCTGGCATACCCTTACAGGTATGCTTTTCTACAATAGGCCACACTACTAAGACAGGGAATCAAAGCAACTCTACCTAATACATAGGAACAAACACAGGGAGTCTGCCAAAATAAAGAGACAAAGAAATATGGCCCAAATGAAAGAACAGAAAACTCCAGAAAAAGAAAAAAAACTAAACTAAATGGAAATAATCAATTTATCAGATGAAAAGTTCTAAACACTGCTTATTAGGATGCTCAAGGAACTCATTTGGTACTTCAAAAGCCTAAAAAATACCCATGTAGAAATGAAGATTACATTAAATGAAATAAAGAAAATTTTACAGGGAACCAACGGTGGAGTGAATGAAGCTCAGAATCAAATCAATGATCTTGGACAAAACATTCAATCAGAACAGCAAGAAGAAAAAAGAATCCCCCCCCCCAAAAAAAAAAGAACAAGGACAGGCTAAGGTGCCTCTGGGACAACTTCAAACGTACCAACATCCAAATCATAGGAGTGCCAGAAGGAAAGGAGAAAGAGCAAGAAATTGAAAACTTATGTGAAAAAAATAATGAAAGAATCACCCTACCTGGTGTGGTTCAGTGGATTGAGTGCCAGCCTGGGAACCAAAGGATGGCCAGTTCAATTCCCAGTCAGGGCACATGCCTGGGTTGGCCAAATTCCTAGTAGGGGGCATGTGAGAGACAATCACACACTGATGTTTCTCTCCCTCTCTTTCTCCCTACCTTCCCCTCTCTGTAAAAATAAATAAAATCTTTAAAAAAATAATGAAAAAAAACTTCCCCAATTTGGTAAAGGAAAAAACATACAAGTCCAGAAAGCATACACAATTCCAAACAAGGCGGTCACAAAGAGGACCATAGTATGACACATCATAATTAAAATGCCAAAGGTTAAAGACAAAGAGAATCTAAAAACATGAACAGAAAAACAGATAGTTACCTATAAAGGAGTTCCCATAAGACTGGGGAGTTCCCATAACAGATAGTTACCTGTAAAGGAGTTCCAATAAGCTTGTTGCTCCAAAGAAACTTTGCAGGCAAGAAGGGACTGGCAAGAAGTATTCAAGGTGATAAAAAGCAAGGACCTACAACCTAGATTATTCTACCCAGCAAAGCTATCACTGAGAATGGAAGGGCAGATGAAGTGCCTCCCAGATAAGGTAAATCTAAAGGAGTTCATCATCACCGAGCCATCATTATATGAAATGTTAAAGGCAATTATATAAGAAAAAGAAGATTAAAACTATGAGTGTTAAAATGTCAATAAATTCACAACTATCAACAATTGAATCTAAAAAACAAACTGAGCAAATGAGCAGAACAGAAACAGAATCATATATCTGAAGATCATTTAGAGGATTATCTGTTGAGATGGGGAAGGGGAAGCATGGGGAATAGGTGCAGGGATCAAGAAGTAAAAATTGGGGAGACTGCTGGAGGGAATGGGAGGGAATGGGAGAGAGTGGGTGGAGGGGAACAAATGAGAAAAAATCGGGACAACTGTAATAGCATAATCAATAAAATATATTTTAAAAAACAATGGTTGGACTTTATCTTGACAGATCTTGTTTGTATGGGGTTTTGGCCCAGGATACCCACTCAGCTGGTGAGAGAGGATCTTGGATGTTACAGAGACAATGATCCTCCACAATAAATACTAGGGATGACAATTTGAATCCCTTCCAGTTGATATGCTCTGAGCAAAAAGCAAGGCTGATAGAAATGAATAGGCAATTCTGTTGTTATTTGCATAATCTGATCAATATATACAACTAAGCAAGACCACTGGCTTGCTGAAGAACTTCCAGGACGAGGGCAGAAATTGAGCCAGGCAGGGGCACTGGAAAACCACTTCCACAATTCATCTTCACACACCAGAATTTGGGGGAAAGAGAAGTTAGAATAAGAATGATGTTTCTTTGGCTAAAGGAGGTCAATATTCTATAGCTTGTTGAGGGTGTGGGATGAGGAGGCTATATGAATAGGGTAAGAGGTGAATAAGAAATAAAATTGAATAGAAACTTACAAGGTTTCAAAAATGAAAATATTTGATGATTAGTACTGATGTGTTTACAGGCACACATACTCTTTCATCATTTCCCAAAGGTTAGGGAAATTGGTATTTCCAACTTAGTTGTGAGGGTTTTGGACTTCTAGGCTATTGAAAGCAGCAAGATGTACAATAGAATTCTCTGCATAATGGAGGATCCAGCAAAGACCAAGCCTTAACCATTTTTTCTGAACATAAAAAAATTCTATTTAAAAAAATGTAACCTGTTGTGTTCCTGGGTTCATCTTTAGGGCAAGGAGTGTCTTTGTCTAGGAGGGAAAGCTTTACAAAGTTAGTCTGATTACAGGGATGTTAACATTAACCATTTTTCTTAGGGGCAGCAACAGTTCTTCCAAATCAGTGGATTTCTGCTGGGTCTAGATTCTGAACTGTGGAGAGCCCTGGAGATCTCTAGTAATTGGTGGAAAATGAGGATAGTGTGATCTTGTTCCTGTCACGTGTGAATATCAGGGAGATAGGCAGGAAACATATCCACCAAAAAACTCTGAAATCTGATTTGGATGCATGGTCTTTAGGAAGTGACTCCTTTTGGAATAGATGGAGGACCTGGCCATACTTCAGAAAAAGTTACTCAGGAAAAAGCCATGTCCCACCTGGAGGCCAGAACAAAGGTACTAGCAATGTCTACTATTCCAGACACTGTGGCACAGAAGGAGCCAGCAAACCTAAAGAAAGCCAGACTCAAGAAGGCACATAGTGATAGGCAGAAACTCAGAGTGACAGCCAGGACCCTGAGGCTGGCTAAGACAGGAAGAAGGAGGAGTTCAGGTTGATTTGTGAAGGAAGAACGTGTAGGCTCTGGGAACGAACAATGTAGCAAAAAGCCAGACTTCCTGAACTTAATCAGAATGGGAGCTCTCCACAGTAATTTGGATATTGATGTCATTGTGTCATTATTTTACAGACTCACAGTATTGAGGCCTGGGACATGTGAATTATGTCTGTAATTAGTGTATAAGCCTTCCTATTTTTATCCACTTAAGAATGTGCTATGGATAAAGATAGGAAGGCTGATTACCACCCCCTCCTCTCCTCAGTGAAAAAGAGAGCATAAAAGAAGTCTTTAAAAGGTAAGGCATTTTACTATGTCACGTAGAGATAAGACTTTTACCAATACTCTGTTAAGAAAGGGAAGTTAGTACTGGCGTGCAGTATATAACAATATAGTTTGTTATGTTATAAATATGCTTAAGTTATTTAGCTAATGAGATACAATTCACCCCATAGCACAGAATCAGTAGAAAAACCCTTGTTTGTTAACTTATAATGGTTATACTACACTGACCAATTCCTAAGGTACCTAAAAAATCAAAAGACAAAAAAAAAAGTCTACCCAAAGTCTTTACCTCTTCTTTACATATTGCATACCCTTAAAGAATGCACATCTCTTAAAATAAGATATCACCTCACATCTGCCAAGATGGCTATCATCAATAAATCAAGAACCAAGTACTGGTGAGGATGTGGAGAAAAGGGGACCGGCGTGCACTGTTGGTGGCATTGTAAATTGGTGTAGATACTAAGGAAAACAATATGGAGGCTCCTCAAAATATTAAAAGTACAACTATCATATGACCCAGCAATTCCACTTCTGGGAATTTATCCAAGGAAATCCAAAACACTAATTGGAAAAAAAGATATATGCATCCCTATGTTCACTGCAGCATTATTTACAGTAGCCAAGACGTGGAAGCAATCTAAGTGTCTATCAATAGATGAATGGATAAAGAAGATGTGGTACACACATTCAGGGGTATATTACTCAGTCGCAAAAAAAGAATGAAATTTTGCCATCTGGGACAACACGGATGGACCTAGAGAGTACAATGCTAATTGAAATAAGTCACATATAAACAAATATCAAACTATTTCACTAATATGTGGAATCTAAAAAACAAAATAAATGAACACACAAAAAAATTATAAACACAAAAACAAATCAGTGGTCATTAGATGAGAGGAGTTTGAGGGAATGGGTGAAAAACATGAAAGAGAAGAGGAAGTATAAGTTGCCAGTTATTTAAATAGTCACGGGAATGCAAAGTCCACCCTACACAATATAGCCAATAATATTGTAATAACTATGTATGGTGTCAGATGGGTACTAGATTTATCAGGGTGCTCACTTCATAAGTCATATAAATGTCTAATCACTATGTTGTATAAAACTAATGTAATATCGTATAGCAACGTTAATTGAAAAATATTTTTTAAAACAAAAAATGTACATCTCATACATTCCTAAAAACAACACAGAGGTGTCATGTGATGTCCCCTTTTTATAATCACATACCAATGCTTCAGGGGCTAAATAGTGGCATGCACAAATCAAGGGCCAGGCAGAAGTACAGAAATCTGACAAGCCCAAGCCAGACGACATGCCTATATTAAATACCTCTCCTTGGCCATCATTGAACACTTTCCCTTACATCACTTTTATTATTATTTTTTGCAGTGACATTAACTTTTAGAAATAGGGCAAAATTTGAACTATCTCCTGATTTCGAGAGCTGGACCAGTAAATGAATAGATGCCCTGAAGGCATCCTCAGGAAAGAAACTTAAAATAAAATCAAGAAAATTGCAAAGGTCTAGAGAGCCACTTCAGGCTGATTTTTTTTTTTTTCTCCCTGTGATGGCAGAGTGGTATAAGATTTGGAGTCAAATTCAAGTCTTAACACATGTGTATGACCTTGCACCAGCAATTCAACCTCTCTAAGCCTCAACTTCTCCTACTTTAAAATGAAAAGATTTATAATATCCAGCACTTAAGTTTGCTCTGAATATTAAGTGAAAGAGCATATCTGAGAAGCATTTTGTAAACTATATTTACTGTCCATACCAAACTATAATCTTAAAGGAGTTTGACTTGGAAAGTCAAAACTACACACTAGCAGACAGCAGTGGTGAAACATTTTGTCTGGTGGAAGGAGACTGTGTGGTAGATGAAAGATCAGAGTCTAAAAAACCATCTCTATGCTGACCCCTCACACCTGTGCGGAGACTGGGGCAGAAGGAGTTTCCAGTGCAAGCAGATGCGGCTGTCAACGCATGACTAGGCCTTTCTCAGCACTTTAGGATCCAACCTGGACTATGTCTGGTAGCCTGTCAAGGGTCAGGAACACTGGATGGGTGAAGAATTAAGCTCTTGGGAAATCTAGTCAACCAAATGTAGTTTCAAAAAGATAAAAGAAGAAAAAGTCATATAAAAACTCTTTATAGGTGACAGAGGGCATAAGCTGTGGAGGTGAGATATTTTATTTTGCTGTACTCTGTCTGTAAAGCAATTTCTTCTCTTAGAAAATGATGTTTCTACTGAACTCTGAGCTGTTTGTCATTCTGAGCCTGGAACAAAATACTGTTCATCAGAACATCAGAAATGCCATGCTGTATCAAACCCGTGGTCCCTCTGGTCCCGTGTTTTGCCTTTGAAAATAGCACCGACAGGGTTCAGGAGAGGACACAGATAGCATATTTCAGTGGCTTTCAAAGCAGTTTTAACTGTGGCTCAAAGTTAGAAATAGAGTTTGCAGTATTGACACACTCACACACACACAATTCCACCTATACATACTTATGTGTATGCTACGCTGTGTGTTACTAATACTTTGCATTCCTTTGTTTTTCTTTCTTTCTTTTTTTATGTTTTACTACTGGCCCAACCTACTTAACTGATTTCATGATCCAATAATAGAATCACAACTTACAGCTTAAAAAACTTTGTTCTACACGTGGTCAGCCTCAAGGGATCTATTACCCATGAATTTATCTAAAGACACCTTTTGGGGAAGTGAGTTCTACTCACAATCTGAGGCAGAACTTACACTCACTTGTGATTGTACAGTATGGAAGGTAAGTAAATGTGATCAAATGATCTAGATGGACAGCAGGCTCAGTGTTCCTTCTCTTCTTTATAGATTCCATCTCTATGGCAGACCACGAAAAGCAGTTTACACTAGATTAAACCTATCACAGTGAATGGCATTGAGTATTTCTGGAGAGCTAATTAATTTTTATGACAAAGTGCCCTTGGGCACTGATTTATCAAACCTATTAATAAATTAATTACATTAAAGGTTGTATTTTCCAAAGAAGGCCACAAAAAACGTGCTCCCTTTCACATGCTTCTCTTCAATGTCACCTTATCACGATGCATTAAGAGGTGGGTCCATTTCTCTATCCCACCAAATCTAGTTGGACTCTACTTTGACCAATAAAGTACAGAGGAAGTGACTAGTACCAGTTCCAGGGATAGTGCTTAACCGGTCCGGCAGCATTCCCTTCCTTCCTGCCTCTGGGAGGCAGCCATCAGACGAGAATTGTAACTACTCAGAGACCATCATGTGAAATGTCTAAACTAGCTCTGGAGGCCCTGGAGGATGAGATGTCACAGCAAGAGAAGAGGGAAGTCAAGGAGCACCACATACAAAGCAACTATCCTGAAGGAGATCTTTCAACTAGAGAGATCAACCATTCAGTCAAAACCTTCTTGAATACCTGGCTCAAAAAAAAAAATTGAGTAAAATAATTATGTTAAGCCTCTAAATTTTAGGGTAGCTTTTAATGCAGAAATAGATAAGCAAAATAATTACCCATATCATGTAAATCTGAAGTTCCTCTATGAACTAGCAAAAAAATGGACTTTGTGATTTTCTTTTGAATTTAAAATTTTGCATATTTTCTAGTAATGAAATATATATAGATAATTGTATTAACAAAAATATAAAGCTCATGTTCAAAAAGACAAAATGTAATTTTAATGTAGTTGTTCTTTTTCACCAATATTTGTATTTCACTTGTATCTATCCATTATTTCTTTTTTTCCCACCAGGTGCTTGGTGTGTGTTAAGCATTCTGCTGGGCACTGGAGAATATAGGGGTTAATGAGCAACTACCCTTGGCTTTGAGTGAGCTAGTTTACTAAAAAAGAGACAAGTAAAGGGATTGTTTTACTACATCAGGATCAGGAGAGTTGTTCAGGAGGACTTCACAAAGGTACATTTAAGCTGGATCTTTGAGGATGGTCAGGAAGAAGAATTGGAACAAAGCAATGGAATTCCAAGAAGAGAAGGCCAAATATTCAAAGGAAAGACGAAATAAAGGTATACTGGGGTAGATGTGATTCTAGGGATAAGTGACCAGTGGACAAGAAGGAACGATAAGACTTAATGTGGCCGGGGCCATATTATGCAGGGCTGTGGATGCCATGCTAAGAAGTCTAGATTCAAACCAATAAGTAAGTGATAAGGAACCAGGAAAATACTTTTGAGTAGACATGTGTCCTGAGCACTTTTACATCAAGGTAGAACTCCAGCAGGACATGTACAATGTGAGCCTGACCCCAAGCCTCCCAGTTCTTCTCTCCCACAAGCTCTGGACTAACCCACAATAGATGAAAGCAGACACCAATTGGTATCTCTTCCTTTACCTGGTTTCATTACTAAAATGGAGGGAGGGCAGCCACTTCCTAGGATCACTGTCGACCTATGAGTTTATGTAATAATGGGAGACAAAGATTTCTCAATGATGAAAGAAGAAAAAATGGTTAACCAGAATTATAGCAACTCAGACTAGGGGGAAGTTTCAACCGGGGACCTATATTTTCAACACTAGGATAATACACTTTATCTTCGATTCTAAGACGGCATTTCTATCACAGCTTACAAAGCAGAAAACATAAATCACTAGCAGAGTTATAACTTTCTGAGGTGCAACTTACATTTTTTTCCTCTCCCTATACACAGGATTCAGCTTCAGAATTTAGACTTCCCTAACATTAGAGAACAAGTTTCAGCAAAGACCAGGGTCAAGATGTTTGTGGTTTTTTGCAGTTAATCTTATTATTACTTCACTAGAGAATCCAAGCAAAGAAAAAAGCAACCAGACCAGATTGCCTGGGGCAAATACTGTAACATAAATGGACATCACAGCTCAAGGAATCCTGCTGCAAGAAACAAAGAGGCCAGAAAGGATCTTAACCTCTTGGCATGCAAACATCATGGGAGTGACACAGGAAAATAAAATTCTCCTTGGCGGTGTATAGTGCTTTATTATGATGGCCCACTCTCCAGGGATATGTAAAATTCTGAACTCAAGGTTCTCTGAGTTCAGATTCCCTTCTCATCAAAATCACTATCCTGATTTTAACTGCACTTCCCTGAGGGCACAAAACATCAACTTACCATATTTATAGCTGATGCATAATTACTGTATGCAATATTAATCTGGCTATTCATCTGTTTGCATGTCTTCTGTCTGGCTGGTGAAAACTGTCAATAGACCAGTTTCTCAGGAACTTGCAGAAGAGTGCGTCATTCACTGCATGTTTTGTTTACTTGGCTTATTTGGGGGGTTTCTTAAGCTGGTCATCCACTTTTATAAACCCTATCTGGATACATTTCTCTTGTTCCTTAGTAAAGTTTAGGCCCTCATAAGGCCTTTACTTCCATCTGATTATTCTCATCATTGATGTAGACCACAGTGTCAAATTATCTTTGTGATTATTCTGCACCATACTTACCTTGTGTAATCACAGTGCAGCTTCAAGCCATTTACTATTCACAGAATTCGTAAATAGGATGAGTATTTCAGTATTCTTTAAAAGGCTCCACCAAATCGTATGTATTTTAGCACTCTAAACTCTAAGAGTGCCATCTTTGTACTTCCTAGACATTCTAATCTATGTGTATATGGGGAGGAGCCAGGCAAGATTTCTCAGGATTCCACCCTTCTTTCACACTTAGCCAGTGAGAACTTCTACTCCAGCATGGTGATCAGCCTCTTCTTAGCTCCCAATCTCACCGCCTCTCAGTATTGATACATAAAATTTCAACTAAGCCTTAGTATACATATTTGCCTCAAGACTGGGTGACTGGGGTGACTGTTTAAGCTAACCTGGTTAGCTCACTACCATACCAGAAACGTGACCCATTTTCTTCAAATTCTTTATTTTCCAGAGCTTTGACCAGGGGTCATTTTGACATCCTAGTTTATACTAAGCCAGAACTAATCCACAGCAACAAGAGTAGCTGTATTCTCTGGGGCTGTTCGGCCTTGTACAAAGTATGACTTACCATTGCTTCAGCTTTAACTCTTTATCTCCTACAGATAAGACTTATGGAATTGGAGAAATAAATTTTATTTTGACATTCACACTTTCCTTCACCCATTGTAAATTTTCCAGGGAAAAATTCTGACCTTCATTTTTATCTGCATTGTACCCGGCAGAATGCTGGGGAAATGGCAGGTGGGCATCAGTAGAAGATTTATCATTAGAACTTACTGCCTTATTTTTTCCTTAACGTAGTATTGAATTTTCTCTTGCTCTGTCTATATATGTATCTATATTTCTATCCTCCCACCCTTATTTGTTTTGCTCTTTTATCTCTTATTAAGAGTCTCAGCCTTCCTCACATTCCCCCTACTAATTTATGCCTAAACAAAGAGGAATGGTATCTAAGTGCCATAATTATTGAGGGACAGAGGGTGAGAATGGAGTAGAAAGTACACTTGTCTAGATGGGGGAAACCTCTTCTTTTGAGCCAGCCAGTTCTTTGGAGCCCAGCTCTTCATTCTCTCTGCTTTGCCTCCTATGGAGATGGTCCCCTGGTATACAGAGATTGCCTCCTACTCTTGGCATCTGTCTGCTGTATCTCTCAGCAACCATCTCTTCCCTGCTCCATCCACCCCCTTCACTATCAGTGAAAAGGACAAAATCCCTAACTCGTCCCTCCCTGATGTTTGTAATCAGCTGAGAAACCACAGTTGCCCTAGCTGCCCTGACAGGAGTAGGTGCTACAGCTGCATGTGGGCCAGACAGCAACTAGTAATCCCTAGGTTCCTTTAAGAATGTCCTCTTCTACTCCAAATGACCACAGCTTCCATTATGAACTCCAAAGACATGGGGATTAATAACTCTTTACCTCCCTCCTACCACTCGCATCCAGAAAAAAAGGTCTAGTGTACTATAAATTATCGTTGCAAATTTGGATTGCTATGTGGTAAGTAGACAGGTAGAAGACAGGCAGTCTGGAGCACTCTTACAATTTATAGCACATGTTATGGCTTTATTTATTACTATTGCCTCTTTCAGATGCACTTCAATAACCTATAAATTGTCAATGGTGTCCGCAGAAACAAATTGGCAAAATGGACAGTGCACTTGAGGGGAAAAAAAGAGAGAAAGAGGGGACAAAGAGGACAAACAGGACTGCACCTAAAAATAAAATCAGGATTTGTTTTAAAATCAGACACATGTCACTGTCATTACATTTGTGATTTCAAAAGATAAAAATCAGGACCAGTTTTTCTTCCAGCACAAATCACTCTTCCTTCAAGGAAGCTGGGCAAGGCTGGGCGGAGGAAGCAGAGCAGGACCTGCGGGCAGACCGGCAGGCAGACCTGCAGGCCGTTTCGTCTTGGGTGTCCCTTCTTCCCACATTCTCTGCCCTTTCCCCTCTTTTTGGTTCTCTCTTACTCCCACCCAGGCAGCCAGTGTTCGCACCTTCCCCAGAGAGGAGTGTCCTGATTACCTACTTTTAAGTAAAGCTCAAAAGACTGATCAATGGTCAAGGGTGTTGAGGAGGGATGTCCTAACAATGAAGAAAACTCGAGACTTTGAGCTTGAAGTTCTATTCTTGCAAGCTTCGATTCTTTTAGCAATCACACTAATATTTAAGGATTTAATGCGCCATCTCTCCTGATACTCTTGTGACTTCAGACATCTTTAGAAGGCAGCACTTTAAAAAGTCATTCAGATATCACTGTGCCAGGAGTGCCTTACGTCTAAATGTATGCTAACCCCAAAGGACATACCAAGAAAATAGCCCTGCTATATAAAACCAGCTGGGGGTAGGGGAGGGAAATTCATTCATATATCCCTTCCAGAATGGCTCTGTTGAGCTCCTTCATGTCATGCAAGGGCAAGTTGCTTGGGTAGTAGAAGAGTGGCAAGATACAAAAAATAAATATAAATAAGATCTGTTCTTATCATTATAGTAGAAAAACATATATAATTATGGTAATAATAGCTGAAATTTTTGTAGCATATTTTCACATGCTGGACACTGCTCTAAGTGCTTCGCAGTACATATTCATTTCATACCCATAACAACCTGAGCCTCTTCTCAGACCCACTTAAATAAGCTGTAAATTTCAGTTGTTTCTATGGGAACGAATTGGCAAAGTGGACAGTACACCTAAAAAAATACAGAGTATGCAGAGGACAAAAAAGATCTTGTCAAAAATAAAACCAATTTCATTTCTAGAATCTCACATAATGCATAGTCAACACATTTACATTTTTGAAGATAGAAACCAGAACCAATTTTCCCTCCAAAATGTTCAGGGTGAGGCAAAAGTAGGTTTACACCCGTCACTTCTCCAGGGAAGGCAGGGAAGGCAGACAAGGCTGGTGGTCAAGGGGAAGCAGGGCTGACCTGCAGGAAGACTCACAAAGTCTGGATTTTTGCCTTGGGTGTCCCTTGCTTCTATATCCTCTGCACTGCCCCCCCCCGCCTTTTTTTAGCTCTCTCTCTCACTTGTACTCCAGCAGGTTAGTTTTATTTCTCCCATTTTAGAAAGGAGGAAACTGGGACACATAGACATTAAGAAACTTGCTGAAGATGACAGCTGGTAAATGGCAGAACTACAATTTGACTTGAGAAGCCTGGCACCGGAATCCATACTAGTAACTCTCTCCCTAAAAAAGTCGCAATTATCCCATGACATAGAGGCACTTATAATGCGCCATGGGAGCACAGAGATGAGAGCATTTCCTCTTGCCTGTAGAGTTGGAAGGGGTATTAGAGAATAAGTGACTTTTAAACTAAATCTTGAGAGATGTGTAGAAGTTCACCCGGAAGAAAAGAGCATTTCACCGAATACCAACACCATGTGCATCATAAAATAGCATGACATGTTAGGCAAATGGGAGGTATTCTGATGTGAGTGCATCTTCAGATGTGCATGTTTAGAGGCAGGGACACTGTGACAAGTAGTAAAGCTGGAAAGATTAGCAGTACCGAACTTATTTTACTGTATTATCTCTCCCACATCTGGTTAGATTTAAATGAAGCCTCTAAGGCTCCTCTTAAGTATTATTTCTTTGAGACAGTTTTCACTGTCTTCCCAAGGTTCTCCTAGGAGCTCTGTCCTCCTGGAGAAAACCATGCGCTCTGTATATTAACAGCACACTGTGTTGTTAGTTTACTAATCTCTCTCCCCAACTGCTCTGTGCTGTCCTTGAGGGCAGAAAATGAATGCTTAATACTTATGGTTCCCTGACCAATGCCTGCCACAGAATGGATGCTCAATAAAACCTATCATTTCTTTTCTACTCAAGGACCTCATCCCTGGAAGTATTCAATCTTTCTTCTGCATCAGCATTTTCCTTTTACTGATTTTTTCTCATCAATCCAGAAATGGGCCATTGTTTCTTCTTTATTTAAAAAAAAAGTGGTTTTGACCACACATCTCTGTCTAGGAACTGTACATTTATCTTATTCAGTTCGATAGAAACATGTCTTAAGAGTTGCCAATTCTTGCTTTCTTGACTTTCTCACTTTCATCCTTTCACTGACTCACTTCGAACAAGCTTTTATCTCTTAGCTATCTCTCCGCCAAAATTGTTCTTGAAATAGTTACTCATAATCCTCATTCTTGCCAAATTCAAACTCACTTCTCTGATTTCCTCTTACTTAACTAATCTCTCCTTCTCAAGACACTCATTTCTTTTTCTTCCCATGATACCACACTCTCCAGAGTGCCCTGAGATTTGGTCCTGGCCTCCACTGTCTTTCTCTGTACACTCCAAAAACGAACCCCTGGTTTCTCCTTTCAAAATCACTTCTTTCTTGTTCTTCCTCATCTCTGTGAATGGCCCATCAGCTGTATAGTGACTCAGTTCAAAAAACTGACATGTTATTCTTTATACCTTCTTTTTGGAGGGAATAGAACTCAGTCTACACATACATTCTATTAACAAGTCTTATTAATTTTATCTCCAAACTATGACTGGAATGCATCCACTTAGCTCAATTTCCCCAGCCACCATTCTGATCTATAGCGGCATCATCTATCAGACTCTGGTAAGTTCCTCCTGCCTCCCTTCTCATCTCTTCCATTCTTATCTCTTCAAGTCCATTTTCCATATAGCAACCAAAATAACCCTTGTCTTATTTTTAAACCTCTCTTTTTTGCCCTGATATAAAACATATATACAGAAAGTACATAAAGCACAAATGTTCAGCTGAATGAACTATAAATCTAATACCCATGAAACTATACCCAGTTCGGATACTAGACTCTTACCAGCACATAAATCTTAAACAAGTTCCTTCCAAACCCCAACCATTTCTTTCCCTCCTATAGATAACCACTTTCTTGGCCTGTACAGTAATAAGTCAATGACTTTTATTTTTACTTGTACTACTTAATTATGCACCTGTCAACTAAAATATAATTACACAATATGCATTCTTTTAGTTCTGGCTTCTTTCATTCAATATATATTTGTGAGAATCATGAATGTTGTCTGTAGCTGTAGCTTATTTCCATTGTTGTTTGGTATTCTGTTGTATGTTTTTACCATAGTTTATCTATTCTATTGCTGATAGACATTTGAGTGTTTCCAGTTTGGGATCATTGCAACAATACTACTCTGGACATTCTTGTCTATGTTTCTTAGTAGAAATGAAAACACATTTTTTTTTGGATACACATCTAGTAGAAGAATTGCTGGAATATAGATTATGTGAATTTTCAACCCTAATAGAAATGTTTGCCAAAATGATCATTCCAGTTACAAGACTGGTACAATTAGCACCTGGATTTAATTAGATTCATTAATTATAAATACTTTGTACACACCCTTATAATAATAATATATATGTTTACTTATTATTGTCACTATATATGTTTACTTATTGCCACTCACCATTTTAAAATAGCCCTTCAGACTAAAGTGTAAACATTGTGACCCTTCAAACCTAAATACTTTTCCATGCATCTCAAGAGAACAAAGAAATTTTCTGAAATATCACATTGTCTTTTATATTTTCAAATTCAGATAAATATAAATAAAATATAGTTAAGTAATACATTGTTCCCAAACTATAGTGCATATACAAATCATCTGATATATTGTTAAAATGTTAATATAATCTAGTAGGTCAGACACAGTGTCTAGGATTTTGTACTTTTAATAAGCTCACAGTTAAGGCTGATATGGCTGATTGATGGACCATACTTTGATTGGAAACTATATAATGTACATATTCAAGTATTTATGATGATGTCAGTAATATTCTTCAGATTATTTTCTGATTCAGAACAATCTAGTATCAAATGATACATTAGTTGTCATGGTCACCTTTATTAATAAAGGATATTTTACTGGGCTAAAACTTTAGGTTGCCAATTATTTTCTTTCGGCACACTAAAGATATTATTTCCTTGCCATCCTCTAAGCTTCCAAAGCCATACTGTTTTTGAGAAGTCCGATTTCAGTCTCAATATTGCCGTTTTGAAGGTAATCTCTTTCCCCATCTTCTATTTATGTTTAAGATGAGTTTTCTTTCTGTTTTCTGTGATTTCACTGTCATTTGTTTAGGTACTGATTTTTTTTTATTTTGCTTTGGTTTTGTTAGACTTAATGAATCGATGGACTACAGTCTTTCAACAGTTTTGGGAAATCATTAGCCATTAGCACTTTAAATATACAATCACCCTATTTTCTTCTCTTCATTGTAAGTATATAATAGATTTCATTGTGCCACCTGACTTTTGACCATTCCCTTACAGCTTCCATTCTTTTGTTTCTCCATCCTTTGTTATAGACACTTTCCCCCAATCTACACTTCAATCCAGTAATTTTCTCCTCATCTGTGTCTAATGCGCTATTTAACAAATACATTGAAGTGTAATTTTGTTTGCTACATTTTTAGTCTCAGAATTTATACTGGTTTCTTTTCAAATACGTTGGGTAACTTTTTAGAGTTTCATGTTTCTGCCAACCTTTTGTATCTTCTCTTTTGTCTCTTCAAAGATTATTAATAAAATGGTTTTAAATTCCAGGATCTGGAGCCCTTGTGGGCCTGTTTTCTATTTTGATATTTTTACTATTTCTCATTTATGTCTTTATCTGCATATATTTGGTTCTTTCATCTGTGACCAAAAATATCTTTCTAATATTTATAAAATTGGGGCCGAGAATGATGTTAAATTCCTTGACAGGGAACTGCACTTTGTTTTACACAGGTACCTATAGAAACTATAAGTAGGAATCACCTTAATGCAATTATAGGGCCTGAGAAGTCCTGAGTCCCTGAGAGGATTCAAAACTCTGCAATCAGTACAACAGCTGGTTTACAAGTTTGTCTCTTCCCCTAGGATGAAGCTCTTCAAGAATTTTCAGGGATACTCTTATATATCTGTTCTGCTGGTTCTTCTAAGCTATCAAAAGGGATACTTTTCTTCCTAGATGTCTCTCTTCATCAGTGAATGCCTCTTGAACAAAAGTGGAACCTCAACTGTTGGGATCTCCAAGGTGCTGTTGTAATTACTGTTCACCAATTTAGTAGTTTTCTAAGGCCTTTCAGCAGAAGAAAAATAAAAAAGTTGGTCCATGTATTGTCCTCAGTAGAATAGTTAGTCTGAACTACCTATTCTATCAGTTCTAAAAGTTGAAATCTAAATAATATTTTTCAAATATATGCAGTGGGATTTTAATTTGAAGCCCCAACTAACAGATATTTAATGCAAAATAGAGATCACAGAGAGGAATATTTTCAAAGTAGGTTTCAGAGAGCCAGTTGGACAACTGGCCAGTGTGAAAGACAAAAATGTGTTGAGAGAAATGCAACAGACACATGCATTTTCTCAAGCCCAGAGAATGGATTTATGAGACCAGTTTGAGACTGTGAGAACATTCTCTGGCGTTGAAGAACAGTGCTGACTCAAACTGAAAAAATCCAAAGATGGGAGGCCAGCTAAAGCATCTCATAGCAACAAAGTAAAATGCATTATCTGGGAGGCAACTACCCTCAGGGATAGGTAAACATCCATGAATGCTAGGGACCACATATGGAACTTATGGTAAAAATATGAATTCAGGATTATGTTTAAAGTGATCCCGTATCAAAGGGGTTTCTTCCAGGAGCAATGAAATTTAAACAAGTAGACCACCAGGAAACCAGAAGTTGAGTGACATTAGAAGCAAGTCAAGGAGGAATTAATTGTCAAATGAAAGAAGCTACAGTCAGGGGCCCCAGACAGGGGGCCTCCGAAGAACCTACAAATGATATGAGAGAGTCATTTGGCACATCTTTGAGGCATCAGGAAGGCAAAGCTGTCTTCTAATAATACCATCAGGTAAGAACCTTTTGTTCCACTATCCCTCTTCTTTAAATGCACTATAATCCTGAACAGGTCAGTAACAGCATCTAGTGAGTCAAATAGATGAGCAATCAGAAAGGATGATTCAGATTGCATTCTGTTCCTTGAAGGCAGGAAGCCTCATCTGCAGATGAAGGGGAGAAGACTTTCCACTAAAAGATGACTAAGTCTTCCTTCATACATGGGAATGGACATCTTGCTTTCCGCACTGAGCTCATATTTATGGCAAGAGACCATAGGGCTTTCTATTGTTACCTAGGAGTCACTGAAAAATTTATGAGGGTCACTAAGGTGTTTGTTCAGAGGGGAAGAAAGAAATTTTCAGTGAATTAATTTTAAAGAGTCAATGGGAGATAAAAATAAGTTGAGCTTTTGATGGGATCCCACTTTCCTAAGGAAGAAAAAAGATGACATCAGAGTTTTAGTAAGATGATTCTAGAAGAGGAAGGTTAGTATAGATTAAATGGAGAAGAGGCTGAAATCAGGAAGGCCAGTAAATCCTCTATTACAATCAATCCAATGTGGGACAGTAAAAGAACGGAAGCCTTTCAGGCTCTGGGCTTTCTGCAGGTAAGAGTTGCTTGTGTCTCCCCAAGAACAACTGTGGGGATATAAAAAAAAATAGTCAAAACCCACTGTACACACTTTAGTTCTACAGTTACTTTTAGTGTTGCCATGCCATCAACAAATTGTTAACCTTGCTAATCTGCACTTTCCTCATCTATAAAATGGAAAAAGAATACTTGAAAAATAAATTTCATAAAAAATATAATGATAAATGAAGTCACCATTAGTTAATGAATAAAACTGAGTTATCTGGAGGAATGAATGAATGAATGAATGCATGAATGCCTGGTTCTGATATAAGAATAGGAGGAAAGAACAGATAAACTCCACATCTTGAAAACACAATCCAGATGCCACATTAAAGCTGAACTTCCCTATATAAACATTTCTTTGTGTTTTCCTTTAATAATCAAAGTCATATTTAAATATTAAGTAGATGGCTGTAGTGCTTCAAAGACTAGTTTGGAGAATCCACTTAGGTTGACACAAACCTGTTGGGGTGAATGATCCTACTTGCTATTCAGTTTAGTCTTTACCAGCAAGCACTCAGTCAGAGCCCAATACTAAAGGCTGTTAGGGAGTCTTACTGTGATGAATGAATTGAAACGAATACCAAGAGAGTGTCAGCTGCTGGCTTTCATTAGATTCTCTTTGAGTCAAATATTACAAAAAGACCACCTGATAGAGTCATCTTGGATTCCTGCAGGAAGGGACTGGAGGTGCTGAAAGCAAAATGAGGTGCAGGTGGGATAGCATAATAAGTTCTGCAATTTACAGGTGTTAATATGAAAAATCAGAATGTGAACCTCACTGGAAAGGATCTATAGGCTATTTATCTACTCAAAATGACCTTGTACTCTATCAGTCATCAAAGCAATGGCAAAGAACATGAATGCCACCCTGTGGCTACCAGCAGAAATTATATCTGATATAACATAAATTTACATAATTAAAGGGTTATGGGAATGTGATTAAAAGAAATAATACAGATGCCAAGAGAAAGAGGGATGGCCCAGATATATAGTTATCACTGCTAATATATGACTCAGGGAGATGTTACCCAAAATACTGAGTTAAAACAATTCCCTCTTCTCTAAATAATGTAGCCAAAAAAAATAAATTCTTATTACAGACACACAAAGCATTAGGCAAAAACATGAACAGATTCCTGGTAACGAGAGAGAAGAGAACAGTGAAAGAAACATACGCATTTGGTGTCCTCATCACTCAAGCATACTAACTTTATGTAAGATCCCCACATATACACAAAGATAATTATTTCTACATGTATCTCTTTATACACAAATGTTCATATTCCAACTCACAAACACATGCATATTTTTCTTCTGTGTGTATTTCTCTGCATCTGACTACTGCAAAACAGTCATTGATTTTACTCCTTTATTCACCAGATTTCCATGGAGCCAGGTACTTTCCTAAATACTGGGGCTATAATAGTAAAGGTCCCTGCCCTCCCTAAGTTTACATTCTATGTGGGTCAACAGACAAAAAACAAGTAAGTTAATACATATTGGGTGGTGAACAATTCTGTGGGGAAAAAAAACTGAACAATGTAAATGCAATAGTGAATGCTGGAGGGTAGAAGTGTGGGAAGCTTCTTCAATAAGACATTGGAAAGCCTGAAGGATGAAGTGAGGGAACAAGCCATGAGAATACAGGGCAAGGAAACTTCCAGACAAAGGAGAGCATAGTGTTAAGGCTCACAGGTCAAATTTGCTTGGTGTGTTTGTGAAACAGTGAGGATGGCAGTGTGGTACAGACCAGGTAAGAGGAGTGTTTGGGGATGAGGAAGAAGAGCTTATGCCAGTGGGAGCACGGCTGTGCACAGAGCTTTGGGGACAGTTTTGAGAACTTTGGCTGTCAGAAAGCTCAATTTCAGAGCTTTCTGACATGCTCTGACTTATGTTTTAAAAGAATCCGTCTTACTTTCAGGGTGGAAAAGCAATGACAGAGGTGAAAACAAGGTGTCTATTTCAATAGTTCAGCAGATGAAAAAATTTTAATATAAGTAAGTCCCAAATATATTTACATGTACTAAAATATTATTCATCATTCATCTGAAATTCAAATTTACCTGGGTGCCCTGTATTTTATCTGGAAACACTAGTCAAGAAAGCATTTAAATTTCAAGTCTAAAGTCCAGGGAAGTTTTCTTGATGGGAAGGTATGAATTTAGGAGTCATCATTGTACAGATGCTATTTAAAAACTTGAGACTGACTGAGGTCAACTAGCAATGAGTACAGATAGAAAAGAGACAAGACCTGAGAATATGCTTTAGGGTCACATTCATTTAAAAAATGGCACAATGTAGTTAGCTGTCAGGCTTCCAATCATCCAAGACTTTTGTTTGTTTTAGAAAGTGAGCCACAGAATTATTCACACCCAGACCTCTCAGAAATAGACAGAAGCCAGTTCCAGAGCTGCATTTCTCCCAACGTGTCTGTAATCACACTTCTTCCTATACGCTATTCCTTTTCTCACATTGTAAGCTTCTATAAAAGATACAGTTTTCTTAATTTCCCTTTCTGATAGTTCATTATTGGCATATAAAAATGCAACTGATTTTAGATATTAATGTTGTGTCCTGCTACTTTGCTGAATTCATTTATCATTTATCAGTTCTCATAGTTTCTTGGTGGAGTCTTTGGGGTTCTCTATGTACAGTATCATGTCATCTACAAATAGTGACAGCTTTACTTCATCCTTTTCAATTTAGATGCTTTTTATTTCTTCTGATTGTCTGACTGCTATGTCTAGGACTTCCAATACTATGTTGAATAAGAGAAGTCAAAGCGGACATCCCTGTCTTGCTCCTCATCTTAGGAGAAACAATCATAGTTTTTGTCCACTGATTTAGTTGATACCTGCAGTGAGTTTGTCATATATGGCCTTCATTATGCTAAGGTATGTTTCCTCTATTCATACTTTGCTGAGAGTTTTGATCATAAATGGGGGCTGGATTTCATCAAATGCTTTGTCTGCATTTATTGATATGGTCGTGTGGTTTTTACCCTTCATTTTGTTTATGTGATATATCACATTTATTGATTTGTGGATATTGTACCAACTTTGCATCCCCAGAATAAATCCCACTTGATCACAGTATATGATCTTTTTGATATATTACTATATTTGGCTTGCCAATATTTTGTTGAGGATTTTAGCATCTATATTCAGCAGGGATATTGGCCTATAATTTTCTTTCTTTGTAGTATCTTCACCAGGTTTTGGAATTAGGATAATGCTGGCCTCATAAAATTAGCTTGGAAGTCTTCCCTACAAAAAGATGCTCAATGTCACTAATCATCAGAGAAAGGCAAATTAAAACCACAATGAGGTATTACCTCCCACTGTCAGAATGGCTGTCATCAACAAATCAAACACGTGCTGGCACGGATGTGGAGAAATGGGAACCCTTCTGCACTGTTGGTGAGAATACAGATTGGTGCAGCCACTGTGAAGAGTAGTATGGAGATATCTCAAGAAATTAAAAGTGAACTTGCCTTATGACCCAGAGAATCTACTTCTGGGAATTTATCTGAAAAAAAAATCTGAAACACTAATTCAAAGAATGCATGCACCCCTATGTTCACTGCAGCATTACTTACAACCATTAAGATATGGGAGCATTCCAAGTGCCTGTCAGCTTATGAGGGCTAAAAAACAGCTATGGTACTGTTAGGTAGAACAGGTAGTAGACCAAGGCAGGGAGGGAGTTGTCTCGCCCATTGACTCAGCAGTCCTGAGCCTGGCCCGGTAAGATTGCCAGGCATTTCAAGAACCACAAGCAGAACTGTGATAGCACAGGAAGAAGGAAGCCTTTGAAATTTTGTATGCATCACTTCCATGGGAAAGGAAGCCTCTGTAGCAATTTTACCAGCTGAGGAAGAAAGCCTTTATAACTATATAACCCCAAGGTCTGAAATGGGAAGAAGGAGGGAGAACCTAGAAGCAGACTTAAGTATATATCTCCTGGAGTTCCAATGCTCAGTGCGCTCAGGTTAGCTGAGTGCCCACTTGTAGCCAGGGGCTCAAGTGTATATAGAACAAACTATTTTATTCCCACTATATGTGGGGCACTGAGACTAGCTGGGTACCTGCATGTAGTTTCATGCTTGAGTGTATTTCATAAATAACCTTGCTCTCTCATTCCACTACGTGTGTTTGTCTCTCACCTGAATTCTTCTGCAAGCAAGGCAACAACTGAAGAAGGGAGTCTCCTGACTCGGTCTCCCTGGTAACAGTACAGTTACACAATGGAATATACTACTCCTAGGTTGTAAAAAAGATAAAAAATTTACCTTTTGCAATAGCATAGAGCTGAAGAACATTATGCTAAGTGAAATAAGCCGGTCAGAGAAAGACAAATACCGTATGATTTCACTTTTATGTGGAATCTAATAAACAAACTGAACTGACAAGCAAAATAGAGAGAGACTCATAGATGGAGAGCAGGCTGACAGCTCAGGGTTGGGGGACAATGGAGGGAGTGATCAAAAAAGAAAAAGAACTCATGGACATGGACAACAGTGTGGTGATTGTGGGGGAAGGGGAGTGGCTGGAGGTGGAAGAGGGTATAGGAGGGACAAGTGGTAATGGAAAAAACACAACGCAAAATGAACTATTGAAAAAAGATATGATAAACGGGCAGAATTCTCAGTCTCAAGATATGAAGGGAAGAATTCTCACACAGTCCATCCTGAGTCACCATGGTAACACAGGTTCTAAAATTATTTAATCTACTTTCAAATTCAATCTCCAAGGTGAGCAAAAATCAATGTAACAGAAGAAATATTGGGCTAAAGAAGGCCAGTGAAATATTTAAGTTTTAATGCTAGTGTTTCAAACTTGAGGCAAAAGAGCAGAAAGGTTTGTGTAAATCTCCATTTTATTTCAGGTTTCTACATGGGGGAACAGAGGGTCACCTGTAGATTAATGGGCAGTCAATTTGGAATAAATGAAGCAGAGTACCTGATGATATAGCTATGGGAACACGGAGCTCCACTGCCGTACGCGGACACTAAGAGTGCGTGGCTGTTTCACCAGTCTTACATGCTCTCATTGGCACTAAGGTCTCATCCCTCTTCCAAAAGTTATTTGAGGGTCTGACCAGATTCTTCCTTCTGTCCTTTTTTATCAGCTCATCAGAGTGGTGCAACCAGAGGTCACAGAAAAACCTGCCATGGCTGTTGGACAGGTTATGGTTTGTGTCTTGGTTTTGCCCTTCTTAATTGTAGGATCTGGGGCTTATTAATTAACCTCTTCAACTCTAGATCTCTCCAGCTGCAGAATAAGAGTACTAATAGAATTTTGTCAGGCTTAAATGCATTAAGAATAGTAATTTTTTTTCTTAGAAAATCTGCCACATAAAAAGTTCTCAATAAATGCTTGTATCACTTTTTTAATCATTAATGCTACACAGGCAGTGTGTATGAGTGAAAAACAGTACAATAGCATTCATAGATAATCAACTGAAAAAAAAAATGTCTTTCACGTGTAATTGCCTCCCAAGCTCCCTTCTTTGAGACATGTGGTGAATTCCCCTCTAACAAATGAATGACTCGCAAACCAGTGTCACCCTGACAGAGGGGACAGATGCCACTCTGGGCCTCAGCCACGACTTCAGGAGCACTCACTCCACTATTCTTGGCATGGTTTCACTGACATGTCTAGAAACAGCTATCCCAGCAGGCATTGTAATACTATACTGTGACACAAATTTTAAGAATTTATAGGAAGAAATATAATCAATGAAAAAACATGTAAAATATAAACTTTAAATATGGAGATTACAGATCACAGTTAAAGAAATTACCAAATTCTGTTTCCATCATGGATGGAACGTATATAGTACTCTGAGTAAGTGGGCTTTGGAGGCAAAGATTCCGTAATTCCTAGAATTTAGGCTTCCCTTCTCTCAGTGCATATCTTTTCAACAGTCAGCAGCTTATTTCTGAAACAAAGTGATTCCTAGAGAAAGGGCTTTGGGTCCTCCCAGCACCCCTTCTCTCACTGCTGCTTGCCCCCAGCCATAGCTGATTCCTGCCCATCTTCTCTTTATTACTAAGAACAGTCTGCATAACGTTTCCCTTCCCAATGCACACTTGACCCCCTGCAAATGGCAATACAGCCTTTCTTCAGGACTGTATCAACTGTATCAAGCCTCTGAGCCACAGCATCTGATGAATAATCACTTTAGATTGCAGAAGAAGAGGGAAGCCTTATTACGTAGCTATATCTATTAGTAAAAGCACACAGTGATATTAGTTCTTTTCAGGGAAGCAGGATGCATATGGCATGGTCCATATTAAAAGGCAAACATTAATGCAGAAAAAACAATCATTTGAGATACTAGCTGAACTATGTGAAACTGCTAGTATTTTGGCCCTTTTTCCCTACAAATACAGCCATGTCATACAGTTCAACCTAATAGAAACATTGCATTATTTTATGAAGTGCACATTGCCTCTGGAGGGAAAAGAGTGCTGGGACCCTGGGCTACTATTGGCCATCACAGAAAGGCACTGTGGGCAATCAGTGTGATTCAGAGGAACCCTTAAGTTTTCCAGAAACCTTTTCAATGTTCAGAATGAAGAGACCTGAGCAAGCCCCATGTCCCCATTGTGTAGATGGAAATTTTAAGCCACTAAAAATAAATTGACCAACCATCACAATGTAAATCAATATTCAACATGTTTCTCATATGTAGTGTCCAATTCTTGGCACAAAAAATGGGTATCTTAGAGAATGAGAAAAATAGGAGAGAAGCTGTTGCAGAGAAATAAAAGTCATGAAAGAAAAGGGAAGGTACCTAAGAGGGTGGAGGACAGGAGAAGGGGCGTCGATGCATTAAACACTCACACTGAAATCAGCAGTTACAATCACTGATTAAAGGAAGTTTCTCTCTCTGTGTTTAAAAATCACCTAATTCATCTCAGATCTCCTCCCATCAGATTCAACATAGGTATTCCTAAGGCTCTTGGTGAGTAGACCTCAGCCCTGCCACATACAGGTAAGTTAAAAAAAAAAAAAAAGAATCCTGAAGACGGCTTTGAACAAGGAAGGAAAGAAAAATCAGCGAGTCGCTGTGAAAAGCAGGTGAGTTCAAAGGGACATCCTAGAGAGCCCTACTCTTTCTCAGTCACGGGAATAGCCAAACCATTTATGTCCTGTATGTAGGCCCAGTCATATTATTCAAACTCATTCAAAATCTGGGGCCTGATGCAATACACTTCTAGGAGATGTTTCAATTTTTTAAAATATATTCCCAACCATTATCAAATCGACCCTAATACATAGGTAAGAAAAGTACTGTGATCACTGTGAATACATTGGAAAGATGGACATTTGAGGCTAATAAGGAAATTGAGCCCCGTGTACTTGCTCCAGGCCTCACAAGCATTGCAATATCCATGCCTGGCATCTAGGACTTCAGCTTGTTAGTTTCAGAAGTAACGTGCTGTGGACCTAGAGAGATCTGAGCGGCAGCTCTACAGCCAATGTCCTCTGTATCCACCTGGGTCTGCTTCATTAGCTGCAAAATGTGACTAAATGCGTCTATTTCTTGGAGGCACAGGTTGTGCTCAACTACTGTTGGTTCTCTCCCCACCCCACCCCCGTCTCCCAAAGAGGAAGAAAATCACCGTGAGGAAAGTGAACTAAAAAGAGCGGAGATTCCAAATGGTTAATCGTGAAAAGCAGTAAGGACAAGAGTTTTCTGGGTCAAGTTTGAAACGACCAGGAAGTCTTTGGAGGTTTTGGAGCCTCCTAGACAGTGCTCTCCAAAGAGCTTAGAACTGTGGTTTCAGTCTGCAGCTGGCACCCTCGAGGGTGTTCGTTTTCTCTGTTAAAGCAAATAATATGCTTTAACCTGGGGATGAAATCCACTTTAAAATGTAAGTTAAAAAAATGAAAATTACACTGTACTTCCCCTTATCCAAAGGAAACAAAATGCAAAAGAATTTGTCCTAGAGGTTAATGTAAAAAAGAGCTTGTTATCTTGATTCTTTCACCTTTCTAACACATTTCAATTCAAACCTAAATTGAATATTGAATTAGTTTTAATAACACATGGTAATTTTTTAAAAAACTGTAAGTTTTTGTATCCCTATTTACAGAGGGAATCAAAGAAACAGCACATTGTATCAAAGTATTTTCTTGTCACAAAGATCAGAACGCAGGTAATGTTGTATGATTTGAGGAAATACAAACTATTTCTTTGTGAACATACACATCCTTGGGGGTAGTAAACATAGCAAGCTATTTAGTACAAATTAGTTCATCATGTTGTCACCTCTACTCTGAGCTACTTGTCACCTTCATCCTAAGTATGACATTGAGGAGATAGGTCATGGGAATAGTAAGTTTTGATATGGGGACACTGAATTCAACACTCAATTCTTGGTCCTTCTGGACAGCATGGAAGCCCATGTTTTGCCTGGATATGATACTGTATTGAAATTTATAGGACATTAACAGCTATTTTTTCAAAATTATTCATAAAATATTTGTTAATTTTTTCATTTAGTAAATATTTTGAGCAATGACCATTTGCCATACAAAGTGGAAGGGCTTAAAGAGGAAAAAAAGGCTGATTAATTTGTGATTAATGTTCTCAAACAGTTTAAAACGTAGTGATATAGACCTGTTTTAAAATAACCTTATATTCCCTGAACCACAAATAATGGAAATAACATTAGGGAGTCACCAATTGAGCATTAAAAATTAATTGTAAGCATGTTGAACTATGATGCATTCGTTAAATGGGTTATAGAACATGTTGTGATGAAATTATTTTAAAATAGGGTTCTTGAGTTATGTTTAGAAATTTTCAGCATATAGTGGGTGAAAAGCCAAGTTTAACATACTGCATCAGGCTTACTCTGAAACTCAGCGACTTAACAACACAGTTTATTTCATAATCTCTGTTTGGCTAAGGAGTCCTTCTGCTGGATTTTTCTGGGGTCACTGATACAGGAATGCAATACAGCTACCGGCTGCCTGGGGCCTGCTTTATCCGGGACTGCTGGGATGTCTGTACTTCTTCATAAATGTGGCCTTTTATCCTCAAGGAAGCTCCACCAGTTAGTTGCCAAGCCTTCTGCTTGCCTCATGCTTCTCGGTGTCCCGTTGGCCAATGAAAGTCATAGACCTGATTCCAAAGTCGTTCACACATGAAGGGATAACTCATTGGAAGCCACAGTATAGAGCAGGTCCTTGAAAAATGTTGACGTGTTATAATATTGATGTGAAAAAAATCAGTTCGTGGCTGGGGCCACTGTCTGTGGGGAGTTTGCACATTCTCCTCACTTGTACATGTTTCCTTTGGGTCCTCTGGTTTTCTCCCATATCCCAAAGATGTGCACACTAGGTCAGTTGGTATGTCTATATTGTCCCAGTCTGAGTGTGTGCGCCTATGTGCCTGTGTGTGGTGGGGGTGGGGAATGCCCTGTGATGGAATGGTGTCCTGTCCGGGTGGGTGCTCACCTTGTACCCTGAGCTTTGGAATAGGCTCTAGCCACCCAAGATCCTGAGCTGGAATCAGTCGGTTGGAAAATCATGATCTTATTTTTATTAATGTTTCTTAAATGTGTGTATAGCCCACATTTATTCCAGTGTTTAATATTAAAAATATTTGGGGCCTTTATTTAAAATTTTGTAATGTTTTTGTGACCAGAATATGCTGCAGGAACTTAAGTCTTATTGCTGTAAATTAAACTATGGTAAAAATGGTTTCATTACACATTGTTCGCTACCATCAAAGTTGAGTAAGGACTTGGTGTATATCATGCACCACGAATTTCATGCCATTATCATCACATTTTAACACACATCCATCCCCATACACACAGTCTGAAGGAGATACACCAAAACACTAATTTCTCTTTGGGGAGAGAACAGTGAGCATATGAGTATTTTTTCTTTATTTTAAAAATGTACACTTACATTTTTCTACAATGAACAAACACAGGATGCATTATTTCTGTAAAGATTCAAAGTTAGTTCAAAGAAAATTACCTGTGGATATTCCCCACTCAACAATATAGAATTGGTTCAACTGTTAAACTGTCTGAATGATTCACATTTCAAAGCAAAAGTACCAGAGACATTGTTTTCCTTCACTCTTTCATTCTTTTAGAAGGAAATTGGCAATCCAAACCTGTCATTGTTGTTTTTTAAAAACTTTGCTGAACTTCACACATCCATTTTAGTTTTGAAGGTTTGAAAATTACATATGAGTCATGTGTCATTCATCAAAAAGTACAGTATTAGCATGCTTTCAGACAGCGATTTAAATATACACACTGTAGTCAAGTCAAGTTACATTCCTGAGGGTCACCCTGTTCTTCAAATCTCTCAAGCCCTGCTAATGTGCAGCCTTCCCCCGTCCTCACCCCTCTGGTGATCATGACTTCCTCCAGGCCCACTTTGTCCCGAATCCTTACCTAACTAGCCCAGTCCACACTGACATTTCCTTTTTGCAGTGTTTTTTTTAAAAAATCATTTCATTACATTCAGGTTTGTAATGTCATTTAATGGCTAATCTTAAGTATGTGCAGTTCCCCAATGAACACAGTGGTTACTCAAATATTTTAAATCTCTCATAAGATTTGAGATTTGCATGTACCACTTGAATGTAAAGCTTTAATTATTTAGATTTCAAATAGTTGAGCCTTCAAATCTCAATTACTTGAGCCTTTGGATTTTCTTTTCTTTTTCTTTTTTTTAATTTATTTGTTTTAATTATTGTTCAAGGACAGTTTTCTGTCTTTTACTCCCATCCCAGCCCACCCCCCCAGTGCTCCCCACCTCCCTCCCATTTCCACCCCCCTTAGTTTTTGCCCATGTGTCCTTTATACTTGTTCCTGTAAACCTTTCCCTTTTTCCCCAGAAAGAGAGAATAGGCTGACAGTGACCAGAGGGGAGAGGGGAGCCTTTGGATTTTCAAAGGTAAAGAGCAGGTTCCATCCTACCCCATGCAGCAGGAAAAAAGGGAATATAAAATGTCTTGCTTGTGGGCACTCATCATTTTTTCTAAGTTGTGATGCCACTCTTTTGGTAATGGAAGCTCCTTACAAGTGGAAAGTTCCGATGTTTGAACAGATGTGCCCTCATTTTGGAAATTTGTGAAGGGCATTTGGAAAAAAGGCATTTTAGTAAATGAAGAAACATCTCTGCAGCAGTAGCTTTTACTCACCATAAATTGAACAAACTCATTCTGAAGACCACTTCTCCTTCCCCTCTGTGCATTCCTGAGTGTTCCTTCTATCATATGGATATGAGAGAAGATGGCTGTGGCAGAGATAAGAATTGTACATTAGTATTTCCTGGAATCAGAGTGGAGGCAGACAGCTCTTCTTGTGTTATGAAGATATAAGGAAATGGGGTTGTTGCAAAAGCAATAAAAGTTTCCTTTATAGTTTCCTCTTTTTTTAATACTAGTTGCTTAAATCTGAATTTTCCTAGCTTTTCTCAGATGATAGAATCGTGGGGAAATGTTTATCTAATACAATATATGCTTTTAAATAAGCAATTGTGTTTGGGAAAAAGATGCATCATCACTTTCTTCCACTGGCATCCAAAGTAGGATTTAGGACTCTTTCTCTTTCTCTTTCTCTTTCTCTTTCTCTTTCTCTTTCTCTTTCTCTTTCTCTTTCTCTTTCTCTTTTTCTTTGTCTTTGTCTTTTTTTCTTTTTCTTTGTCATCTCTGCCAGTCTTTCAGGGACCAGTATCCATGTCTGTGTCCTGTTCCTGCCACAGAAGCGGGGTGATCTCATCATCACGGTGGTCACTCTCCTTCCGTGACACGGACCTCTTTCTTTGGGACTTGTATGAAAGGAGACTGATTGTCTAAACCAAAAGGCGTTTGCCGGGTTTCGGGACTGGAGCCTGTCCCCACCTGCATTTTGAAGTGGACAGAGTTGTCTTCTGTGCTGCAGTCTCGGATGTGCTGCAAGTTCTCTGTGATTCCCTGGCCAGCCTGTCCCCACACTTAGCTTCTCCTTTCAGCACCAGGGAGAGTGTTATTAGTGCATGTATAACAACGCCAGTTACAGAAGTTTCCTCTCGTTTTAATAAAGGCATTTCTAATATTAGGAGTAAAGAGAGTCTTTTTGTCATCCATTTGATGGAAGCACAGAAGGGGCTTCTTCCCCAGCCTACATGCTAACTACATGGTCTGAGAGGCGGGACCCAGTCTGCAAGTCATTTCCCCCTAGCTCTTCGCTCTATGCATTAATTGTACCCATCAGTTTCGAGTAGGGGTTAGCAGCACTGGGATCATATGGTTGGGTTCCAAGTCTGCTTCTACTCTTGTCTAGCGGGGGGGGTCCTGGGCAAGTTGCTTTACTTCCACGTGCTTGATTTTCTTTAAATCTATAACCAAACCTACCTCATAAGTTTGTTGTGAGATTAAATGAGTGAAACCGTGAAAAGCACTTCGAATAGTGTTTTTCACCCTGCAAGTACTCAGTGAATGTTACCATTATTTTAACATTCATATTCATTTCTTAAACTACTTGGGAATGGCATCATATCTAACATCTCTTCTACCAACTCTAACTTAAAAGACCTTACTTCCCCCGTGACAATTGATGCTTAGACCAGGTTAAGGAATAAGAATAAACCTATAAAAGCAAACTAAAGATAATTATGAGAATAGAATTAATGCAGCAAAAGTTTACAAACACAGAACTAAAAGGAATCAGAGATGGTCTGATCTACGGGCTATCAATAGTGGAAATATCAATCAGATAACATAGGAAGCTTAAATATGTATTCCATCACCCCAGACACACCCACACTTACTCAACTTTCCCACCTCAAACCTACTCAATGTCTACCAAACCCCAGCTAAAGACTCCAGTAAGATTCCCTAAAAGCCCCAATTACACACACTTTAAAAAGGGCCATCAGATTATCTGATACATTTTTACCTGCTCCTTGCCCACTGCAGTCTCCATATCCTGACTTACACTTTCCATTTATGAAGGACAGAAACAAGGCCAGGAGAAATGGCCCCCTCAAAGACATGTTGCTAGTTATTGTGGACCACTGCTTCCCTGACTCCTGTTCCCACCCTGCCAGTTTATGGTCTCCGGCTTCTTGTGACGTGTGCTTCCCCCAAATAGAATAATTTCTGGCACCCCTAAGGGGACAGCTCCCTCATATGCTCAAAATCACACTGTCCTGTCAGCCACCACACAGCTTCTGCCTCCCTTGGCTAGCTCTCTGAACTACTAACCGATGTTCCAGGTAACTGCTGCAGCCGTGGCATCCCCAGGTCCTGTGGCATCTTTCAGTTCCCACACCTGCTTCCACTCCTGTTGGAGTTGCCATCCCTCCCTCACCATGGCCTCCCACTGGGCACTGGACCCCCACTGATGCCCTGGGACCTGTGAGATCCCAAAGGTATGTGGTGTGTAGTAGTGCATCCTGTTACACAGAAAGCCCAGGTAGTACAACTTGTATTGCAGCCTGCACTCAAATTGCAGAACAAAGCTTTCTTTCAATTTATTACTTATGGCTCCTATTTTCTTCTCTGTGTCTGTTGCTGGGATTGTGTCTGAAAATAAGTAGGCAAACAGTACAAAAACACAGTAACAAATTTAGACAACTAAGATTTTGTTTCCCCTTTAATTTGGCTTTCAGATTCTTCCATTAGGGTAGTCCTCTGAAACTCAATTCATAAAAAAAATAATAATAACAAAAATAAGAACCAATACATTTGGAGCACTACTCTGTTCATGGAATGGTATCAAGTACTTACATTAAATCATTTTATATTCACAACCACCCCATGACAAAGGTAATATTGTTAACTCCCACTTATAAACAAAACAAAAAGATATGTAGCCACTTGCCCAAAGGCTCGAGACTGGTAATGGGCAAAGCAGACATTCCAGCAAACTGTGGCCGTCTCAGGAATCTAAGGTCCTAACTACTACTTCAAAGTTTGCAAACTCACTAAAATTATATGTAAAAATGTTACATGTATGTATTTTTTTCTTTCTGGTGAGAAATAGGAGATGCTCAAATGACCAAAAATGGTCCTAGCTTTATGTTGAGCTTTCTTACGGGATTAAAATCTCTCATGAAAACAGACATTGGCTAAGTCCTATCCCCCTGGCCATCACCAAACCTGCACAGACTCACTGGTTACTGCTGCAGCAGATGCAGCTCAGGCCATGGGTACTAGCGACAAGCAGCAGGGCCAGAGCCATGTGTTTAGCTATGTTAAGCTGATTCCAACAAGATCATGTGCTTTTTTTCCTACCTTCATTGACTTTATACCTGAAGTCTCTGTTGGTGACTGAAGACCCTATGAAATTGAAGACTGAAGTTATGAAAATGGAAGAATTTCAGTCCGTGGAAATGGTGAGAAGACTAGAAGCCCAGATGGTGGAAGCCACCTTTCTAAGGGCCCAGGGCAAGTGCATCCCTCCCCACCTATGTGCACTTAGGCAGACACACAAGGTGGCTTAGCCTGCTGCAGCTGTGCAGATTTCCATCACTGATAAAGCTTTGCCTGAGAGGTATTTGCTGATGATTGTCAACAATCAAATGAATTATAGATGATGTTGGTAAACAAAATGTTGCCTTGATGAATGATGCGTTGGCTCTATTCTGACATGACTGCTAAGTCATTCAAAGCACTGATTAAACCCATTACTGTAAAATAATCACCATCCATTACCTTTAATGCCGTGAACTGACATCCTAGTTAAGGCAGCTGATGGTGTCAGCAAAGTGATTTGTTGTACTGCATGTCCATCGACAATAAATCACTTCGATAAATCAATGAACAGTAGCAATAAAACAATATATTTTCATATTTCTTGACATTCAATTACAGTATGTGTATACTGACTTATTCTTAAACACAAAAGCCAGTGTGGAAGGATTCAGCATTCATCAGCAATGAACACAGCATTAATTCTATTTTAGCCCAGACTGGAGGAGGCTTGTGTAACTGTGTGTGTGCCCGCATGCTCCTTCTCCAGCTACTTGTCATAGTTGCTGCCGCCAAGATAACATATTGCACATGCATAATGAGGATACTAAAAATGTTTCTGGTCCTAAACTTAGATAAGAAAAGCACTAACATATAAAATAAAGAGTAGTGGACCAGGAGGAATTAGGAGGCCTCAGAACTCTATTTTAAACCACCTGTCTGACCTTGCACAAGTCACTTAACCTTTCTGGGATTTTGTTTCTGCATCTCTAAAGTGGGGATAATACCTGCCTTGTTCAGAGAGTCTTTACAACAATCAAATGATGAGATAATGTATGGGAGAATCCTTTAAAACTGTTTTCATTTCCCCTATCCTGAAGGTACTATTAGCTTTAAAATGCAGAGGTGGACATTTGTGAGTACATGAAATACAGTTTATTCTTGTATGGTTTATTATATTATTTATTATTATTAACCTCCTTTGCTCACTCCTGTATACTGAGAACTCTTTACAGCCTACAGGGTTTTTTTCTTTTTTTTATCTTTAGAAGGGAAGGGAAGGAAAGAGGGAGAGAAACATCAATGTACGGTTGCCTCTCATGTGTCCCCTGCTGGGGACTGGCCTGCAGGGAACTGGCTTGCAACCCAGGCATATGCCCTGACTGGGAATTGAACTGCGATCCTCTGGTTCACAGACCTGCCCTCAATCCACTGAGCTACACCAGCCAGGGCTCAGGTCTACAGGTTTTGTATGCAATTAAACCTTAACTAACTCCATTTTTAATACAGTAACATTTTAAATATTGAATCTTTGCTTTTTCACTGACATACTTATTATCTAGCACTTACTTTGGTGCCAAACAATGCCCTAAGTCTTGAGAGGACCATAGTTAAAAAACAAGTTTGCCATTTAATGATAAAAACAGGAAAAGAACAGAATCTGTGGGAAAAAATCATCATATAGAAGTTTGTTCCCCAAATACTCCAAACATATTTTTTTAGCAATTATAGTAGAAATTTTGAAAACTGTATCTCACGCTTCTGAGTCTTCAACTCAGTTTCACAAGTATTTTCTTCAGGAAACTATGTGCATGCTAGACATGTACGATTCCAACCCTCAGAAGGGCCTACTGCTCTATTGAGAGAAAAAGTAAGTATACCAATAACTACAATGTGAGACAGAATTTGTGAAGAGCGATCCAAAAGATAACTACCAAGTTTCTTTATAATTAGAAGAAAAAAATTATATCTGATTGAATAAATAAGAAGAAGCACTAAGGCAGGGTTGGCATTTGAGATGGTTCTGGAACGATGAATACAAATTTAAATAAATTTAAATAAGTAGAGCAATTTGTTGAGAGAGAGAGGAATTGATTATGTAAAGAAAGAAGTTCCCAATGGAAAGATAAACAAAGGCAAAGGTAAGGCTATGGGTAAGTGCAAATTGCAAATTGGAATGGGAATTGGTGAATTCATTCACTTCCGTTGATGTATTTGTTTAAATAAGCTAGGTTATGTTGTGGTAACAACTCCAAAATCCCAATTCCCAAATCCCAGTAGCTCAATAGAGCAACACACCAATACATCAAAGGTTCATTTCTTGCTCACACTGCATATCCATCAGAGATCAGTAGGGACTCAGATTCTACTACTTTGTAGCTGCATGATCTACAATGTGAGGCTTCCCCTGTTGCTTTAGGAGAATAGAGAAGCACAGAATTTACACCTGTTCTTCTATGCTCTGGCACACAAGAGATGCACCTTGTCTGCTAAGAGCCAATTAACCATAACAAGGCACATGGCCCACCTAACTGCAAGAAACTGAGAAATATAAAATAGGTTATTTGGTGAGCATTGCTATCTCTGTCATGGATCTATCAAATGGGTACAATAGGGATTGAAAAATAAAATAGGCAATGCTTCTGGACAAATTTCGAGGGTATGGAGAGAGTAGCATGATACCTGTATTGGAGAGAAAGAAAGAGCAAGAGGAGAGAGAATTAAAGCCTAAACTGCTGTCATGATTACAAAAATGGGAAGAAGAGGACCTATGTAAGAAAATGATGGAAATACAACCTACTATATTTGCTTCACTGAATGTGGGGCCTGAGGAGGTGGGAGTTAAAAAGGAGAGATCCAGGCTTGAATAACGGTGGTGCCATTGTGCAGCTGGTCCAGAAGAAAAGCTACTTTGAAGATTCCATAACTGGAGATAAAGGTGATTATTACTGAGTTCAAAGCACAGGAACCATAGCTGAAGCCAGAGCAGAGAGTCAGGTCTAGGGTGCCTTGACACTCATTCATGATTGTTTAAGACTTCTAATAGCTACTCCGCTATTTCTTTGCCACTAATATGGTCACATCACTAAATGATGCCAGATATCTTAAACATCAGCAAACATGGTAGTTTTTAAGGAATTAATATGTCTCAACACGATGAATAGTTACTATTAATTCAAGATGTAATTCTAAAGTTTTTATTTATAGCACAGTGGAATTAGGGTGCCAGTGTCCTACCTCCTGTACTAATCAGGTGCCGGACTTCAGGGAAATTACTTCATGACTCCATACTTCAATTTCTCATGCATTATGTATTGTTTGCTAAAAACAAAAATAACAAAAAGCCAATCATCATCACAAGGCCCTTACTGGTCACTTCACCTAAACTTCAATGGCCACCATACTCCTAACATTGCACATGCTTTATTTTTTCTCCTTACCCTCTAATATGCTATGTATTTTCCTTTTAACTTTTGTTTATAGTCTGTCTCCCGCACCCCCAACTAAAATGTCAGCTCCATGACAACAGAGATAATGTATTTATTTTGGTCATAAATACTCAGTACATAGAGGGCTCTCCAAAAAAAGAATAATACTGATATTATTACCATAAAGGGGCTTGAATTAAACTTGGCAACCAATTAAATACAGGAGCAGTTGAACTGGGCTTTTTGAACTCAAATAATGTGCATTTCTCCAACCTAAATATATTTTTACATTATCACTTTAATATATGCATAATATTCTAACACACATGTCCCTTAAATTTATATTGTCATTTCCTGTATATTTGATTTAGGATTACCTTCTTACTGTGGACCATTCTATAATAAACATCATTTCACATATAATTTTGCTTTATTCTCATATCATTTATTATATTCCTAAAAAAGGAATTCTTGGGTAAAAGGATATGAATAGCATCAAGCAAAACAAGCATTTTAACAACTTTTACAATTAAATTGGTTTTTCCAAATTGCCTTCCACAAAGGCATTACCTATTTATATTTCCTTTCAATTCAGATGTCCTTACAGTGATGACTAAGATGATGCCTCTTAGAAAAAAATCTGGGTTTAAGTCTTGGCTTGAAACCTCTGGTTAAAGGTACTGGGTAACTTACTAAATCCCCACAGGTCTGCATTTCTACATCAGAAAAATAAGAAAAATAATGGTATTTATTTCACAGAGTTGAAGTCAAATGTGAAAATATACATACAAATGTAAAATGGGATCTGACACATACAGTATGTATTAAATAAATTACCACTGCTAGTTCTGTCTATGACGTTGTCTTTTGCCCATATTCTTATCAACACTGGATATGTTTTTATAATCTCAAAGCCAAAATATCATTTTATTGGTAACTAAATTAGCATTTTTTGATCAAATGTTATTATTTATTTTTCACTGAGGTTGCCATGACTTACTGACCTGTAATATTTATTTTCAGGTTAAGCAAATTAGTCTTTTATCTATCAAATATATTATAATTGTTTATCCAGATTGTAATTTGCCTTTCAATTGGGTCTATAAATTTACCTTCCTTAACAAATTTAAAATTTTTGTTATTAAACCTATCGATGTTTTTTCTCCAAAGCTTTGTTTGGGGGAAATCTCTTTGCCAAGTGAAATATTATTATTCACTTATTTCTTCTAGTCCTCTCAAACTTCTGTTATTTATGTTTAAAGTTTCAGCCCATATGGAATTTATGTTGGCTTAAGGCATGCGGCATTTAGATTTTTTTCACATGTTAATGCAATTGATTATGTTGTCTGTTTATAACTTTTTATTGTTGTTGTTTCTGATACACTAAAAGAAACAAAAGTACCAGGAACAACTGGTTAACCACATTAATTAAATCCAGGTTACTGTTTTACACAAGTCTAATCCATAAAATCTGACCTGACTTCTCTAAACTTGTTAATAAAGTCTAATAAAGTACATGAGGTTTGCAACAACTATCTTCCTGATTACCTTTCCTTTTTAGCTCCTGCCAAACCTGGTCTTCAAGCTGAGGTTGCTACAAGAATACCACGGACACCAGAAGCATTACCTTTGCAAATGTGGACATTGACACTGCTCACAGAAATGTTAGTCTCTCTGGAAAAAGTTTCAGGGAGAATTCCCAAATCAATATAAGACTACCCTGTAGACCCTTGCTCCAGGGGATTCTTCCTTAAAAATTTAATTTTATCTCCCTAAATCTCTCCCATTGTCTCAAATAGCATAGAATAAGCATGCCCCTGTAACTGCTGGAAGTAAACATTTCACGTTTCAAAATATTATTGATTATTTTCACTTCTGCCAAGATAGAGGCATAGGTGGAAACACTGTACCTTCTCACACAACCAAGTCTAAAAACAATAAAGTTTTAGCAATAAGAAACGCAGCCAAACCACAGAAAACTGAACCATACGGGAGTCCGACAACAACGAACCACTCAACCAGACTGGTAAGAGGGGCGGAGCCAGGAGCAGAGCTGGTAGGGCAGAAAAGATCCCCCAACCCAGTCGTGCAGCCAAGGACGGATCCCAGGTACGAGGTAGCGACAGGCCGACCCAGTGAAGGTGCAAGGCATCTGGCTGACAGTGGTCACACATTTGCGAGCAGATAAACTAGCAAAGGAGCAAGCCGTGAGACATGCCGCGCAGGCCCCAGTGGTGGGAAGGAGCAGAGGGGACTGCTATTGCTCTCTCTCTGGTTCCTCCCCCACACACAGTGTCACAAACCAGCCACCTGAGTGGCCCTACCCTGGTGAACACCTAAGGCTCCGCTCCTCATACGTAACAGGCATGAATAGGCCAAAACATTATGGCTCAAGAACTCAAAGCCCCAGAGCCCATAACTCTAAGTGACCAAGAAATAGCCAACCTATCAGATGCACAGTTCAAAACACTGGCGATCAGGATGCTCACAGAACTGGTTGATTTTAGTCACAAATTAGAGGAACATATGAAGGCTAAACTACTTGAAATGAAGGAAAATTCACAGGAAACCAATAGGGATGGAAAGGAAACTGGGACTCAAAACAAGGAAGCATACCAGAAGGAAGAAAAAAATGACCAAACAGGAAAGAATGAAGAAACAAGAATTCAAAAAAATGAGGAAAGGCTTAGGAACCTTCAGGACATCTTTAAATGCTCCAACATCCGAATTATAAAGGTACCAGAAGGAGAAGAGGAACAGCCATGAGTGGAAAACTTATTTGAACAAATAATAAAGGAGAACTGCCCCAATCTGGCAAAGGAAATAGACTTCCAGGAAATCCAGGAAGCTCAGAGAGTCCCAAAGAAGTTGGACCCAAGAAGGAACACACCAAGGCACATCATAATTACATTAGCCAAAATTAAAATGAAGGAGAGAATCCTAGAAGCAGCAAGAGATAAGGGGACAGCACCTACAAAGGAGTTCCCATCAGACTGTCAGGGGATTTCTTAAAAGAGACCTTACAGGCAAGAAAGGGCTAGAAAGAAGTATTCCAAGTCATGAAATCCAAAGACCTACAACCAAGATTGCTCTATCCAGCAAAGCTTTCACTTAAAATGGAAGGACAGTTAAAGTGCTTCTCAGATAAGATCAAGTTCAAGGAGTTCATCATCACCAAGCCATTATTATATGAAATGTTAAAGGGACTTACCTAAGAAAAAGAAGATAAAAAAGATGAACAGTGAAAGGACAGCAAACTCACAGTTATTAAGAACCACACCTAAAACAAAAGCAAACTAAGAGGACAGCTAGATCAGGAGCAAACCATAGAAATGAAGATTATATGGAGGGCTAGCAACAGGGGAGTGGGAGAAGGGGGGAGAAGGTACAGAAAATAAGTAGCATAGACCGTAGATAGAAAATAGATAGGGGGGAGGGCAAGAATAGTAGGGGAAATATAGAATCTAAAGAACTTGAGACACGTGGTCATAAACTAAAGGGGGGGTAATGGTGGGGATGGGAGAGTAGGGTGGAGGGGAATGAAGGGGGGGAATAGAACAACTGTAATGTCATAATAATATATGTATTTTTAAAAATATATATTATTGATTATTTTTAATTATTTTGTCTAGCCTATAGAGTCAAATCTTCCCAGAGATTTCTCTAAACATATTGGTATTAACAATTTATCCAAAATAAAATAAGAATGCCTATTTAAGGCCTCTTTTGAGCTCTGTGGTTCTTTGGGCTCAGTGAGCATAAGACTTTCTTCCCGTGACAAGGATCTTAAGGGAACAGGGCTGCAATGTAGAATTTGATTACTGAAAGTTATTATCGAGCTAATGGCCTCCTGCCCACTCCCCCACCCCCAGGGCTTTAAGTCAGACTCTGGAATGCCTCCTGTGGGCTCATACCAGCAAACTCTGTTGACTGGCTGGCCTTGGAGAGAAAGGCTTGCAGCTGCCTTTTCTTAGCCCTCTCTCTCTAGAGGGTCTGCTATTGTTTGGCCTCATCACTTTGATTTTGAACTCTTGATTCTCTATTTAGCATGTTATCTTAGTCTTGTTTCTTCAGCCAGATCCCCTTAAGGAAAGAGTCTAAAATGCTCTGGAATTACCACGATGGCTACCATAGTGTTAGCTGCACCATAAGTGTTCAATAGATACTGTCAACCAGGGGACTGGAAGCCCTGTTCCCATGCTCTGTAGGCTAAAAGAAAAACAGTGTTTGCCTATTCTCATTAGAAATAGCTCAAGGAGGTAGAATTCCTGATGTGCCCTTTCTTTCCTTGCTTTTGTCCTCCATGAAACTCACACTTTTTTATTACCTCCCTCCAGCCTTCCTCACAATTTCATAAATGACTGTGGTTGATAAACATCTATTCATTTTCCTAGAAGTATTTAGTAATTAGATTTTACTATAAGGCCTTAAACTCATCATTTTATAATTTTCTAAGTATCCTAACAATCAATCCCACAAGTGAGATAAGGGGAACATTTGTCTTACCTTCAATATGTTGACAAGAAAATGAGATGTGAAATTTTCAAGTGGCTTCTCCAAGTTCATGTATTTAGTACATATCACAGGTAAGACTAAAACACAATTCACCTGGCCAGGAGCATCTAGTCCCCAGAATGGGGCCAGTGCTCATTTTACTAAGCCCTACTGGCTCTCAATTACTATCAGGCCACATTACAATTACAACCCATTCCACTTGGAAATGTATATAAACTTTAAACAGTAGCAATGTCTCATACAGCATCATGAACCATTCCTCCGTGGTGCTTTACTAAGAGAGAATTCCAGAAGTCAAGGCCATCTATCAATATTTCACTCCCTATTCTTCCTCCCTCATAATTAACTATTCCCTTAATTGAGCCAGTCTTTAAACTAGAAAACATGTTCATTTTTCTGTAAGAGATATTGCAGTCCCTTTTTACTGAACTGGGTATGAGGACCGTGTCTGAAATTAGAGAGATACAGTTACAAGTGTACTATTACTACTTGCAAAATGCAATTAAGCCCTGGGATGGTGGCCAAGAGCCCTGGCAGGCAGACATGAGACCAGGGGAGGGATTATATTGGAGCCATATTAGCACCATCTAATTGCTGTTTTAACTTTCTCTTTTCAGCCATACTAGTAGTCCTGGCAGGGACTTGATTCTTCCAACACAAGAGCAAGAGCCAAAGCGAATTTGTCATCAGATTGAATTTGTTTGTGTTTGAATTAGTCTGAGACCTGGCCATGAGAAATTGTTTTTTTTAACACCTCTGATATTGTTCCAGATGTTGCAGCTGCTTGTAGGTTGTTATGCTGCTGATTCAGCCCTGGCCCCAGCACTGGGAAATGGTAGCTGATCAACCTTTAGAAAGCCATTCCCAAGTCAACTGTTAATAAATAGCTTTGTATACATTCCAGAGACTGAGGCATTAGGAAAAAAATACTTAGTATTACACTGAAAGAGAAATAGCATTTAAATTCCTTTTTTCTGGTAAAGGAGATTGAAATACCAGGGCATAAAGTATAGTGTTTTGTGCAGGAGAAAATTCCCCCTTTTCCCCAAATATTTTCTATGTTTTTACCTGCAATTCTATACTAGTTATATGTACTAGAAAGTATCACTCGCTTGAGACTTTTTCAAAGCAAATTTCTTGGAATGGGGAGCACATCAGCTTTAACGTGCCAGCGTGGACAGACAGGGGAACCTGTGTCAGCGTGCATGAAGCAAATCTACAAAGCAGAGGTTGTACAGGATCAGGTCAATCTTACACTGCAGCTTCAACTTTTTTCTGAGTGGAGAGGATCAGTTAACATAGAGCATCCTGAGAGTTAAATACTTCTTGTTAAGCCAACATTTCTCAGGAAGTATTGTCTTACCCAGTTCACCAAATGTGTACACCAAAATCTTAAATACAATAATCAGTACCTAATTCAAAAAATACTTCCTGTAGTTGAAACTGTTTTAAAATTTTCTCTCTAAAGAGATTCATTCCCTTCATGTTACTCTGCAAATGCCTGCTATCTATTCCTGTCACTTATTTGCATCTTTATTTGCAAGATTCTAGAGTTACATCTCTATTTTTTTCAGAGTTCTTGATATAGTCGCCTCAAAAAGTCAGCATTTAGTTATATAAAATAAGTAATTTCTGTATAGCTACTATAAGGATAGTGCTATACACAAAACTGTTTTGTATACTTAAAATTTGCTGAGAAGGTGGATCTTATGTTGTGTTCTTACAATAAGAAGGAGGAGGAAGAGAAGAAAACTTTGGGAGGAGATGAACATGTTTATGGCCTTGATGGTGACGATGGTTTCATGAGTGTATACTTACTCCCAAACTCATCAAGTTGTATATATTATAATATGCACAGCTTTTTATATGTCAATAATACCTCAATAAAGTGATTTAAAATAAATTCAACATTATGCATTTTTCCTGTGCTGCAGAATTTTGCCTGTGTTGCAGAATTGGGAGGAAATAAGTAAACACCAAGATGACAGTCCAGCTTTCAAAGACAGTCACATGGAAATACGGATACCGTGCTATATCTAGTATAACAGCCTGAAACATTTTCTGTGGCTGTAGCACCTCTGTTTCCCCCTTTAACCATTTCACTTCTCAGTCATGTGTACAACATAAACAGAATTTGAGGCGAGAAAAAAAAGCACTGCCTATACTCCTCCATCAACTCCAGCCTTTCCTGTCCCAAGCAGCCACACTATGGGCCACCACTGGGGACTCTGACATTGTATTGAAGAGGGGAAGGGACCACATGGAGACCATGGAAAACAGCATCCCATTTAGAAGTGAAACATGGAAAGAAATCCAGCGCTCCGCTCTGACTCACGAGTCGGAGCTGCTGGTCTTTCTACAGGCTGTTCTTTCCCAGCTGTCACCTCTTTCTCCTTCGTTACCTTTAAAAACATTTCTCAGTTCTAGTGAGTCAAATGGAAAGGGCCACTGGCCTGACATTCAAGCAACCACACAGATTTACTTCCAACCCTTCAGGCCATTTGCACCGAAAAGTTAGATGAGTAGTTAGGCACTTAGATGCCATCTCTTGACCACCTGAAAAATAGCTGTGCTCATTTCAAGTACAGGTGCTCTAGGCCAGCAGTCCCCAACCTTTTTGGCATGAGGGACTGGTTTTGTGGAAGACAATATTATAATATAGTCCATTATAAAAGTAAAGTAGTAATACACAAGCCCAGTATATAAATCACAAAATCATTTTAAATACAGATTTCTATTGTTTAAAATGTGAATATGCATTAGGTAGATATGCCCTGAGGAACTATCATTTAAAAGATAAAATAATGAGTAAAGGACTCAGTCACTGTGTTTATAAAGCTTAGTCTCATAAAAAAAGATAGACATGAATTATACACATGTATTGTAAATATATAACCATAAAATATGTATGCATATTTTATACATGTTATGAAAAGACAATATGAAAAGCTAGACTAACATATATCAGGATGACCTGATACAGTCTTCTATGGACTGAATTGTGTCCCCCAAAATTTATATGTCAAAGACCTAACCTCTACTGTGATAGCATGTTGAGGGGGGAGTCTCATGAGGTCAATTAGATTTATATGCGGTCATGAGGGCGGGGCCCACATAATGGCACAGATTGTTCTTATAAGAAGGCACCAGAGACCTTACTCCAGTATCTCTGCTGTAACACAGTAAGGAGGCAGCCATCTGTAAGCCAGGAAGAGAGGCCTCACCAGAACCAACGAGGCTAGCATCCTGATCTCAGACTTTTAGCTTCCAGAACCTTAAGAAAATTAATGCCTGTTGTTTAAACCATGCAATCTGTGGTATTTTGTTATGGAAGCCCAAGCTAACACACAATCTAGGGAGTATATATCACGGATATCCATTCTTCTCTGTCTCCTTGGTAGACACTCTAAAGGTAGGGCAGAATTTTCCCCACTCACAGGCTCTCAAACTGGACCATTATTGATTGCTACAATCTGACTCAAGGCCAACACTTCTCCACGCTGTAGCAACTGCCACATTCCCTGACCTCCTAGTAAACCCACTAACTTCATCATCCCTTGGCTACAAGAATTCTCATCACTTAGCCATTCGCCTGTGCACATTGTTAAGTGGTAAATGTAATATAATTGCCTTGATCATATAATAACTATCCTTTTCCTGCTCTGTACACAGCATATTCTTTGGTATTTGCCTTTTTACTAGACTAGAGTACACTAGACTAGAGTGACTGAGAATGTGAGAAGCCTCTTGTTTGAGCTGTACTGTGACAGAGTAGATGTAGCATGGGAAACAAATGCTGTCTGAAGGAATCAAGGAAGAATGGAAAAAAATAATAACGAAAATAGAAAATGAGAAGAGACTACTGAACAGGTTGAAAAAGACACCCCATTGTGGATTAAACCGGACTCTGGCTTTGAAAGTTTATTGACTCAGAGTGATTCCCCAGAGAGAAGTCATTTGCCACCATTGAGCTGATGCAGCATCTTTGAACCTCAAGAAAAACAAGCATTTCAGCCAAATGGAAAGCAAAAGTACTGACTCTAGTTATGTGATCCCTTAGTTTTGCCAAGTGATGTCTTTAGCTCCAGCCTCGTAATAGTCATTCATCATTCGCTTCCTTCTCAAATCCCACAAGGCAGCCAAAATGACCGTTGTCAACATGAAGTGGATACTTATAAACATCTTTTGGATTGTCCCCTGCTTAAAGCTTCTCAGTGACTTCCTTTGCATTTTAGAATACAACCCAAACTCTTTACCATGGCTTACAAGGCACTGACAGTCTGATTCCTGCTCACCTCTCCCTCCTCGTGTGAGTACCACCCCCATTTCCAATGCATCTGCCACATTGGCTTTGCTTCTGCTCTTAAACATACTAATCTCATCCTCACCTTTGGTCTCTGAAGGCTGAGTGCTGAACCTTCACTTCTTCACTTGACTGGCTCTTTCTTATATGTCAGGTTTCAAGCATGAATGTCATTTCCTAAGAGAGGCCTTTCAATATGTATTTTGCAAATAAACCTTGTTATTTTTCTGTCTAGCACTTTGCAACCTATACATCTTCCCATGAATGGCAGGGTTTGTCCTTTTGTTCATCATTATATTAGAAAGACCCACCTCCCTGTCCTGCCTATAGCAGGCACTCAAGTATTTGTTGAGTGAATGAATGAGTGAGTGGTAGCAGGCCTCTATCCCTAGGGAGAAAGATATGTGGACCCAACAATACTTTTAAGAGCAATCAGATTTTTGACAGTAATGTCTGGTCCTTGAGCGTCGCCTCATGGATCACTGGTTTGATTCCCACTCAGGGCACATACCTGAGTTGCAGGCCAATCCCTGGTTGAATGAATATGGGCTGCATATTTTTGTCTTCTTATAAATAGACCACTGAACACAACTGGACATACTCTTGATATTTCATGGTATTAATACGAGCATAAATTATCATTTACTTCCATCTCTGAGTATATAGTTAAGTATAGCATATTCAGAAAAGAAAAAAGACACATAAAGAAATGCAGTCCCTCACAGGTTCTCTTAAGCCACTATGCCAAATGGCCTGGAGTATGCAAGACAGAAATTCTAAGATAACCAAACAATTTCCTTGGGAAAGAGAAACTGATCCAAACATGATCTAAGATAGTAGTAACAGGCTTCATTTCTCTGTAGAATGGCTCTCTCATTCTGTATTTCACCATACATATATTTAAGAAAATAGGTTGCCAATCCTATCTCTGGGGCTTCCCACCTAAACTTTTGGATTATTCTGAAAAAGTGGGATGAAAAGAGAGCTGCCTTTGGCGTCAGACACAGCTGAGCATGAATCTCAGGCCCCTTCTAGCACTGCAAGGAAGATGTGGACCTCCGATTACACAATGCATCAGTCGTACTTTACACAGAATCTAGCACATAAGTAAGTGCCTGACGCATGGGGTTTTCTCATCCTTCTCCAATGTGCCCTCTGCTTTTCTAATGCCCTAACTGCCCTGGGATCCTTGTTCTCCTTTGCAATACTTCCTGCCATTTATCAACAGTCCAAAAAAAAAGAATTTGATTAATTTACTAAATATCACTGGGTTCTGAATATTACTTACTTACATGTTTTCCTTTCTAAAGGCACTTGCATTTGTAAAGGAGTTCATAAATTCTTCCACAGGAGTGTCTCTTAAATAATAGAGCAGCAGGCGTCACAGCCAAACTGGCAGTAGTTTGTCTCCGGTGTCGTTTTGCTGCTGCTCTTCAAATCTCACCACGTGAGTAATGCTGTCTCTGTCTTCATGCAAAGCAAAGCAAATCCTTGCACCAAATATTTTATGTGCACATTAATGCTTGTGTGCTGATGTCTCTGATAGCTCACATTTATAAAAACTTTCTTCTTCAAATGCATTAATATGGTTCAGCATAGCCCTTACTTTCCTTCATGGAAAATAATGTTACTGCTGTGTCTTTATACAGTGGCATCTCATTCTGAGTTACTGAAGGATTTTTTTCACTTTTTTATAAAGAGGTATTTAACGAAGGCACTTTAAGCCCTTTTTAGATCTGAAATGATAAAAGCATTGGCAGGACTTGTAAGGGATAGCACAGGGTTGCCATACGAACTTCTTCAACAGCGGAAACCTGCCCCTACCCAAAGAGAGCACTTCGCTATTTATCAGGATTTAGGGAAGAGACTGAAGTGCAAGCATGATGCAATTTTGAAGGACCCCATTAAAAGCAGCCATTTTCACACCCACTGGAAATGGGGGTCCGTTTGTCGGGCAGTCTGCAGGGGGCATGTTTTCCATTCCTGTGGCCATTAGCGGTTGATGCCAGGGTGCAGATCCTAAAGTTCTCTTTGTAAGTAAAGACGTTCTCTCAGGTAAACTAGTAATAGTTAAGGTGACTCATTTGGTGATTTTACACAATATAAAAATAAAGGCTAATAACATATTAACTACAATCTCAAGAAACAAATGTATATCCCAGGGTAGAAAAGGAAGTGGTTAATTTGTTTGGCTGCCTGTTGCCATTGCTTATAAGTTCATATGTATAGTCACTAAAACTAAATAATGAGGCCATCTATACTACCCAGCCCAGCTTTCATCAATATTAGGCTAAGCACTGAAGCAGATACCAAGAAACATACTGTTTCTTTAGGAAAGTGTACGGTTGGCACTTTCTAAAACGGCTCCCAACAATCCTGCTCCCCTGTAGTCTGGTGCTTGTGTGATCCCTCCACCCTGCGTGGGGGCTGGATATGGCCACTTGCTCCTGCCAATAGAACATGGAGAACATGACAGGACGTCCCTTCTAAGATTAGATCTCAAAAGTCTCTACCTCTCCCCACCCCACTCTCTCTCCCTCTTCTCTCTTGTTTTCTGTGACAAAGATAGCCACCATACCATGCTGTGAGCTCCCTTGCTGAGAAACAAGCACCATGGCAGGGAACTGCAGGCAGCTTCCAGGGAACCACCAGCAGAGAGTCTGGGCCTTCAGTTAAACTGCCCATGAGGAACTGAACCAGGTCAGCAACCACAGGTGGGAAGCAGATCCTCTGCTACCTGAGCCACCAAGTGAACAACACCTACCACTACCTTGACTGAGACTTGAGAGAGACCCTGGGACATCTGTCTCAGCTGAGCCACACCAGATTCCTGACCTACAGAAACTATGAGTTAATAAAAGTTATTTTAAGCCACTAAGTCTTGGGGTAATTTGTTATGCTACAATAGAAAACAAATGGAAGAGCATTTAAATAGATAATATACAATAGAAGGGTAGATAACATGTAGTGTATTCACATAATGTCAAATAAGGTTAAAGACTATTTGATTACATGAAAATAATATTTATATAGTTACTTACATGACCTTTAAATAAGACTAAATCAATTTCCTCAGAAAGCCAAGAGGTAGAGAGACCAGAACATCAGGCAAGATCCAGAAATTATAGAATATGTTACCAAAAGGCATAAAAAAAAATCCCGATTTTACTTTAAAAAAATTCCGTTCTTTAGCAGCCAGTGCCCCAGGAGGTACACAGAAACCACTCTGCATAGCCCATGGGGAGAGAGATTTCATGCAAGAAATTAGAAACTAAGCGTTGGAAGTTTCCCGGGAGTAAAACAGGGAAGGTGATATTGACCAGAGATCAAGAAGCTGCCGGTGCCATTGTGAGAGCCTGAGGAACGGCCTCTGGCTTCTAGTGCCAGGGATGGTGCGGAGCAAGGGCCAGGCCCCGACGGCTAGCACTGCTGCTGCTGCTGCCTGAGGTGCCGCTGAAGCAGAGTGGCTCCTACTGCCCTCCTGCCTACTAATACTCCATGAAGATCTGTGCACAGAACCTCCCATCAGCCCAACAGAAAGGGGGTCTAGGGAAATGTATAACCAGTAGAAAACTGGGTATATGGCCGAGTGTCAGTGCACAGTATCTGCCATACAGATTCAAACAGTTTCAAGATTTTCACTCAAGTGACAGCATGTATTTCTCAAGACTGAAGTTATAACAGGAAACTTGGTATAAATTCCTTCAGTGTTTTACATTATTTTTACACATTAATCTCCAGATTACCACTGTATTCATATGATAACAAGATAACTGGATGAATATATCAATTTCATCACATTTGAAACAGGGATTCTGGATTTTAAAATGTCACTCAAACCTGTGGTAAGAGGGGTTTTTTGACTGAATGATTTAGATAATCTAGTCAAAACAGTTTATTAAAAAACTCTTTATACACAATATTTACTAGGCTGGTATGTGCAGATTTATATTCTCATTTCATTGAGAAACAGAAGTAAAAATGTGTCAGTTGCATATGAGTGCTTTAGAATCCAAATATTTCCCCTGCCCTTATTCATTCACAGAATTATTTGGGATCCTGAATATACAACCCTTACATCTCTAGCCATACCAGACAATACCCAATGCCTTCACTAGGATACATTAGATTTTATCATGCAATTACTGTCTCCTCAATTTGGTTAAGTGTTTCAGGCACACATGGAAGGAGAGTTGGGTTAGTAATTAATTTTCACCTGATTATTACTCTAGTTTTCAAACCAATCTAAAGCTTTGTTTCTTACGTACTTTCCCATGCTGTCTTTACCTCCCTATCTAGAGAGCACACTTCTTGACAGCAATACCCGTATTTTCACTCTGATAGATATTTACTGAGGGCAAAGGTGTTCCAAGCGCTGTGGTAGGTACTACCCCACATATCTTTTTAGTTCCAGGGCCATGAGCCTCACACTCTGCCTGGCCCAGAGCTAGCATTTAGTAGGTGGTTATCAAATCACTGGTCAGCTCAAGGAGAAATACAGATCAAGAGGATTTTCTCATCAAGCCACCATCTGCCACCTATTATTGTAGTAGATTCATGCTACCTGCCTTCAGAATCTCTGCAAACTTGTCAATGGCATGGTCACTGCTGAGGAGAGAAAAACCTGGATGTCTTGCTTTAACACTTGGGTTTATACATGTAATTGGATTTCTTTCCTCTTGAAGGGACACAATTAGAAAGTCATGTCTCCAGACCTCTTCCTTAAAGAGCCTGTATAACACTCTACTGCAATTTCCACACTCCCTGTATGAGCCTTCGTTAAGCCAAGGTAAGTCGCAGCATAACAGCGGTTTCTGAAGGCTGATGTTGAGGAAGTGCAGGTGTCGACAGTTGTGTCTGAAAATTGGTTCTCAGCACCAGTGTATTCTATGAGGCCCTGGAGTAAGTAAAGGCATTTCATACTGCTCTTACCCTAGATTCTTATTTGTTCATCTGAATTAACAATTCAAACTGCCAATGTCAACTGTGTAGGGCCTGAAAGGACAACATGCCTGGATCAATAACACGACTGGCTCAGGTGCCAGTGAAAAATGGCAGATGGCAGAGTAAGCACAAGTGTTTACCTTTGCTCCCTTTCAAGACCTACTAAAATGATAGAAAAGCAACATTTAAGAGATATAATCTCACAAAGCCAAGAAGAAGAGGCAACACTGGGAAACCTGGCAGCAGATACACAAGAGCAAACCCCAAAAGCTGATTCTTAAATGAAAGAGAGAATGCCGAGAAGCAACTCAGACCATCCTCATGCCCCTCCCCAAGGCTTACAAAGGGGCATCACCTGTCACCCCTGGGAGCAGGGACATGTACGGAGCTCCAAATGAGAGAACTGGTTCCAAGAGTGTTACAGAGCCACTGAACCCCAAGATTATCTCTCTCATTTAATGAAGGTTTCCACCCCATCAGAAGACTAGAAATTTATTCTCCCAAGGAAAAATAAAAAACAGAGTATATCTGATTTGGAGGGCAAAAAGCACTGAAGAATAGGAATGTGATTCCAAGAAAAGAGAGACACTATAAAAGCCTACATGTAGAATCTTGAGAACATGCACCACAAACAACAACCAGGAGCTTACTTTCATTACCAAGTCCTAAGGATGTGACTACTCTTAGAAATCTGACCAGCTCTAACAAAAAGGACTAACTTACAATACTGGTGATTCCCATAAACTTGAAGAGCAAAAACCAAAACAGAGAGAAGCAACTTGGGGTGGAGGGGAAATAATAAAATATAAATACATCATACACATCCTCAGAGAATGAACACTATGCTAAGCAAAAGTAACATTCAGGTGAAAAAGATTCTACAAATTAAAACTATGGTATCATACATTAATATTTTTAATAGAGAAGGTAGAAAAAAAAGTTAAAGACATTTCCCCAAAAGGTGTGCAAAGTGACAGGATAAAAAAATGAGAAGTTTTAAAAAAGGAGTGAGGTGACGCAGAAGATAGAGTTAAATCTTCATCTTCCAAAGGGAGAATTAATACATAAATAATAAATCTGGAAAACCAAGGAATACTGGCATACACATGTTGTATAGAGCTATGGAGGTAACCAAAGTGATAAAATAATTGGAGGCAGTTGTCTTTCAGAGATGAAAATGGGAGCGATAGGAGGAAAAAATGCAATATTTGGTAAGAAGCCTTATATAATAAGTCTTTAAAATATCTTCATGTATTGCCTTGGATGGTGTGGCTCAGTGGATTGAGTGCTGGCCTGAGAAACCAAAGGGCTGCCAGTTCGATTCTCCATCAGGGCACATGCCTGGGTTGCCAGCCAGGTCCCCATTGGGGGACATGTGAGAGGCAACCACATATTGAGTGATATTTCTCTCCTTCTCTTTCTCCCTCCCTTCCCCTCTCTCTAAAAGTAAAAAAAAGTGAAGTCTTAAAAAAATAAAAATAAATGTAACATGTAATTTCTAAAATAATAACAATAAAGTATTTTCATACGTACTTTTAATAAAAATAAACACTTTTTTTTTCATAAACAGCACAGGCTTTGCACCTGGCTTTTTAACACCTTAGCACTGGTGCCTATGAGCTTTGGAAATATCACTGAACTCCTTTAATGTCTCTTATCTATATTCTGGGGGAAATAATGTCTCCCTCAGTGAGTTTTTGTGGACATCAGATTTGATGTGTTTGTAAAGAGCTAATCAAATGGCCTAGTAAATATTAAGGGCATTTGCCAGAGGATTCTCTTATGCCATCCTTGTGATAACACAGATGAAAGAAGTTTTGTATGAAACTACATTTCTAGAGTTGTCTCTGGCCTCTGCGATCAGCACTGGCCGACCAAAGGCTCCTATAAATTTACCCTGTTACCTATACTTATAACTACTAACAACCTCTTCAGTTTGAGAGAAAGAAGTCTGGCATGGAGAGTTCGTAAGAGTTATGAAGGAAGTAATGTAGAGATCCTTATTCCATAATAAGTAGAAGAGGTATTTTCATGTTATTGTTTAATTACTCCTATTAACCTAATATATTTTCCAGGCATCAGTAAATAAAATAGTAACAATATCTATAATAAACATATTGGCACTCCAAAGATATCCACGCCCTAATTGCCCTGTTAAATGGCAATGGTAACTTTGCAAATGTAATTAAGGTTACTAACCTTAAAGTAGAATAACTTTTCTGGATGATCTAGGTGGCCATATCTAATCAGATGAGCCTTTAAAAGTTCATAAGAGAAATTTCCCTTGCTGGAAAAAAAAACAGAAGTGGCAAAAGGGAAAGTCGAGGCATTAGAAATATGAAAGACTCCATCTGCCATATGTGGGGCTATTTGGAAAGCATGAAAAGGAATTCAGGCCACCTCTAGGAACAAATACCAGTTCCCGGCTAACAAGTGGCAAACACACAGGAATATCAATTCTATAATTGCAAGACACTAAATTAAGAAAACAATCTGAATGAGCTTGAAAGTAAATTCTTCCCCAGAGCCATGAGTAAAGAATGTAGCCCTCACCCCAACAGCTTGAGTTTGGCCTTTTTGGACCTATCAAGAGATCTAGTCACACCCACCCAGACTTATGGCCAACTAACTGTAGTAGCACAGGAATCTAATGCAATAGTCAACCAAGACATACTTCTAGTGAAATCTCATCTGATTCAGAATGGATAATCTGATCCACTGGATATAACACATTTTCAGAGATTTTTATAATATAAAATCATATTATATCACCTTGTCTTTTCAAAGGGACCTTTATGATGTAAATATTAAGTACTTTCATCTTCCAAATACCAACGAAGCTTGACAGGATCGACATGCTTCTACATACAAGATGGATTGTAATGGCTGGACAACCAGCCAGAAAACATGATGTTCCTCAGTATAAACTTACTTTTGAAGGTGACTTAGGCATGCATTAGCTTAACAAATAGCTAAAGATACTAATATATACCATAAAGAAACTTGGCATTTTTTCCGTCATTGCCATTAGATTACATTTTAGCCTTCATTGAAAGGATACTACTCAATTCATCTCTAATAGAGAAGGTTTAAGTACAAAATGAATAATAACATAAAGTGTTGAATTTCAGTGAATTGAGATATTATCAAGTATGATGTATTATAGTACTTTAAAAATGTCCATATTTTGGCAGAGGTGTCTGGGTGAGAAACTAGAAAAGGGAAAAAGGTGAATAAGATAAGCTCCAAGCAAGGTCTTGAGGTTGACTACAAATATGTGACAATTAAAAATTATGAATGGTCATCTTGCATCAGATCAAAGCAGGGAAAGAGGCAATGACAGGACTCTGGAAAGACGGCCAGGACAGCATCACATGCATCTGGTCTGCTCAAGTCCCCCCACAAAAACGTGCAAATGAACTAGAAAACCAACAATCTACAGACCACTTCTACCACAAGATGTGGTAACAAGATATCACCAGAAACCCCAAAATACAAGCAAGTTCTAATTACTAATGAGAGGACTCCTATTACAGCAACTGTATAGAGTAAATAGGGAGAAAGAACAAAAACTCCTGACACCTGAGTTCATGAGCACTCAAAATAACCTCTAGGTACTTAGGAGCAACGTCAGCAAGTTAACATAAGAATACTGTCTAAAGTGGAGAAAGTTTTGCAAACTCCAAATCATGGGTGAATCCCATGAGACAGTAGTAATACAGTCCAACGAAGCTGGAGCGGTCAGGAGCCTAAGGACTCTGAACTGTAACTGAAGACCCTTAGAGAAAAAAAATTCTGAGCAGAAACTGCTGAGTATAGAATCCAAATTAAGAATAGGAAGAATGGTGAAAAAGAAAATGTCTACACAAATGTTAAGAAGAGAAAGAGAGTTGATAGACCTTGGGAATCAAGAGCCCACATTTCAAAAACAACAGAGGAGAGGGCTCCAGGGTTCTGAAGCTGGGACATTTAACCTGGCCACCCTCCCAGTAGATGTACAGAAAAGCTCACTGTATTTAAAACACAACTGAAGAGGATCAGGAATGAGTCCTAAACAAGATCAGTACAGGGGAACAAACAAAAAAGAAGAGAACGATATCCCTATATAAAATGAAGACATGCAAGAAAGTCATGCCCATATAACAATAAAAAATAGTCCAATATCTCAAAATGAGTTAAGAGATGTACAGAAAATTATAGATGTTTTGAAAAACTACATGTATGAGAATTAGAAAAACTTAGAAATAAGGTTATTAAGCAAAGGATAATTTTAAAAACTTAGAAATAATTAGAAATTAAAAATTACTTCAGAAATGAAAGTTACTGAACAAAATGGGGCTTGGCTGTCTGCCATCATCAAAAGGCAAACCCTAGAGGCAGAGGCTAGCAAGAAAAGAAAGAGGTTTTTACTCAGATGCTGAATGATACGGGAGAATGGGGGACTCCCCACGTCAAAGCTCATCTGCTCTGCAAAACCCAGACAAAACCCAGCTGTCTTCAGCAAGACCTAAACAAAAGGCAGGGCCCAAAATTCCTGCTTCATTTGAAAAGTACCATCGTTTGGAGCCCGAGGCAGCTGCGAATAGGCCACCCAGATAGCTTCGCTTCTTCCCAGCAGTTGTCCAGGTTCAGACTCCCTACCGGAGGCTGTGTGTGGAGCCAGAGCTGCCATTGGTCATGCAGCTTCTAGGGCCACAATATCCAATACTCCTGGGCCAGAGAGTGTGCGAATACACAGGCAAATGCTCCACAAAATCACCAAGAAAGATAGAGAGATTCTCTCTTGGAGGCCATGGGCCATGTGAATGCTAAGGTCCCATGACCCTTGGGAAGCATGGAAAGGACAGGCCAGTGCACCATCTGAGTGCAAGTCCCAAGCAGTGAACAATGAGCCAGAGAGCTTCTTCATGCCCCTGGATTTACATTAGTTTCAGGTGTGAGGCAGACCAGGTACTTTCTCAGAATGACCAATTAATTTCCTAAACTCTTGTGCGTTTTGGGTGGGTCCACTTCCCAACCAACCCCCCCCATTTTTCCCCCAGGCTCCACTAACAGGGCTCTTTGGTCCAGCACCTCCTTCTGTCACCACTTTAACTTCTATTGCACATGGCCTGCCTTCCCCTATGCCTACCTTCAATCTGGTACCAGAAGGGTGTAGGAGGGTTCTCCTCTATCCAATTTTCTTGCTAACCTTGCACATGCTCAGTTAAAAACCTCGCCTGCCATAGTTATGGCCAGGGGTGGGGAGTCCCACAGAACTCTGCCAACTTCATGTCTCCCATGCTCTAGTCCCCATGTGAAGCAAGTTGCCCACACTGGGAGCCCATCAGAAAGAGTAACCAAACCAAAAGCTTAATTAAGGGGACCCTGGAAACCCTGCACAGCCTCTCAAGCAGCACCAAGGCTAGCCTCAGCAGGAGGGGTGGGGCATCCACAGCCAGAATCAGGACCTTTGCATCAGGGGTGGAGCATATGCAAGACATGTGTTCAGTTCAACATAACTTCACAGTTCTATAGAAGTGCTGTTAAACTCAGCATCCTTGCCATGGCCCCGGGTGGTTCACAAAGGCATGGACTGGCTATACACCATACTCTTAGTGCTTGAGTTTCTGACCCCGTCCCCAAGGAGTATGGCTCTGTGCACAAGCACCTCTCAGGTCTCATTCCGGTGGTCTAGCTCCATCTTCCCTGGTGGCCCCACCTGTTCCCCACCCTTAGCCTGTTCCCCATGGTCCAGACAGGCTGTCTGTCAGTATCCTGAAGGCTAAACTAGAAGGACTAGAGGCCAATAAACATAATGGGTGATGGGTTAGAAACTAGAGAAGGTGGAAAAGAAAATATTTCAAATCAAATGGAAATTTTAAAAACAGACATGAAAGATCCAAGAGAAAAATAATATAAGGTAAGAAAATATAATATATGTACAATAGAAGCCCCTTAAACAGAAAACCAACAAAACAGGACATTTATTAAAATAGATAATTTTAAAATACTTTCTTGAAATCTACATATTTAATTGAAACAGTGTGTGCACAGAGGAAAAACAAAAACAAAAAACGGAAGAACCATTAACAAGTATGCAGTATAAGATTAATCTTGACCAAAGAAAGGTTTTGCCCTTTCTTAGCTCCTGGGAGGTAACTTGTAAGTCCTTGGAATATCCCGCCTGATAAGTGTGTCTTTGTTTTCCTGGGGCCCTTGGCCATGCCAGGTCATCTATAATAACAATAAGATTTGTGGTGGGTGCATTGGGCCATGTGCTATCAGCTTGACCTCTAAAGAAAATGGAAAATAAGATCAGCCCGTGTGAGAGGTTAGCCTTGCCTACATGACTGATCTCCAATAAAAACCCTGGACACCAAGGACCTACCTGGTAAGCTGCCCTGCTTAATAGCCCTCCATGTGTATTGCCTCATGTCATTGAGAGGAGATATGAGCGCATTCTTCAGGGCTCCAGTGGGAGAGGACCACTGAAAGCTCATGCCTGGTCTCTCCTGGACTCTTCCCTCTGTGCCTTCCTTGGGTGCCTGTTGGCTTTTTTTGTGTGTGTGGACAAGAAGGGATCACAAACTAAACTAAACAAACTCAGGGGAGGGCTATGTGGCAGCCTTACAAACTCAGAGACTTACAGTTACCACATAGGATGGTCCAAAAGTAAAACTTTTTAACTAAAAGCACTTCATAGTGGTCAGTCATGTCCTAGGTGAGAATCTTCCCTGACAAAAGTCAATCATTAACTAAGCCTATCTATTGTCTTTTTCATCTATGACGACATACCTTTGAAATGTCAAGGTAAATTCCCTTTTTCTGAACCCCTTGGACACAACAATGCCATCCTCTCATTGTTGCTATTGTGTTCATTGTTGACTGTTAACTATCCTATACCTACCTATGTGAAATAAGTATGTATCTATCACTTCAGTTTGTATCCAGGCCCAGAGGATTCCCCCCTTTGCTTTCTCCTGCCTTCCTAATCTATCGATAATGGATTTCATGTAACCCTCTTATGCCTCTTCTGATTGTAATGTATAAAATAAGGTGCAAAACTGCCATTTTCCAGAGCATTTTCTCAAACTATGGAGCTTTTGCTTCCTGGCAATTGTCATCAGTTTGGCTCAAATAAACTCGTAAAAATTCTTACAGGTTTGAAGAGTTCTCACATTGACACTTTTCTGATTTTAATTGGCATTCTTTTGCTGTAATAAGCCAAAGCTAAAAGTATAAGTGAGTTTCCAAGTTTTGTAAATTCTTTCATTGAGTCCTTGAACCTTATGGTGGCCTTGAGGACCTTCCAAACTACATTAAGAAATATTCTAGTAACACTATTGGACTTTGAAGAAAGAAAAATCCCTTGAGATTGAAACAAAAATACTTAGTCACTTATAAGAGAAAGAAAAATTGATTTTACCAAATATTTTAATAGTGTAACATCAACAGCAGTTTTCAGTACTTAGAAAAACCACTAATGGTAAAAGTCCCCATGTAATAATCACAAGGTCTCTGATGAGAGAGAATCCTCTGTGACTCTATCACATTTCTGAACATCTTGAGAATGAGACACTGATCACCCTTCGGTCCAGATTACCATTTCCAGGTTGTCTGAACAGCATACCACCCAGAAGATAAAAGACAGAGTCTCTCCCCAGAGCCAAAGACAGGCATGGTTACTCCTCCCCTGTTACGCAAACCACTGCAAGTGCACGCATCCATCTGCATCTGTCTGCACCACCCTAACGGGACTTGGGGACAAGAGAAACTGGTGCAAATATGTTGATATTCATGCTCCTTGCTACAACAATAAAATTCTTTTTTGCTATATAAAACGGAATGTTTTTCTTGATTTCTGCTTCTGCTGTTTCATTGTTAGTATACAAAAATGCCTTTGATTTCTGGATATTAACTTTGTATCCCACTGTTTTGCCAAATTCATTTATTAGGTCAAGCAGTTTTGGGGTAGACTCTATAGGATTTTCCATGATACCTCAGACAAGGGTTTAACCTTCAAAATATACAAAGAACTTACACGACTCCACTCTAAGAAGACAAGCAACCCAATTAAAAAGTGGGCAAAGGCCCTGGCTACTGTAGCTCAGTGGATTGAGTGCAGGCCTGTGAAGCAAAGGATCATGGTTCGATTCCCAGTCAGGGCACATGCCTGGGTTGCAGGCCACTTCCCAGTGGGGGACACATGAGAGACAACCACACATTAATACTTCTCTCCGACCTTACAGGCAAGAAGGGGCTGGAAAGAGGTATTCCAAGTCATGAAATCTAAAGACCTACAACCAAGATTGCTCTACCCAGCAAAACTTTCATTTAGAACGGAAGGACAGATAAGGTGCTTCTCAGATAAGACCAAATTCAAGGAGTTCATCATCACCAAGCCCTTATTATATGAAATGTTAAAGGGACTTATCTAAGAAAAAGAAGTTAAAGAAACATGAACAGTGAAAGGACAACAAACTCACAGTTATTAACAACCACACCTAAAACGAAAGCAAACTAAAAGGACAGCTAGAGCAGGAGTGGAAACATAGAAATGAAGATCTCAAGGAGGGTTAGCAACAGGGGAGTGGGAGGAGGAGATGGGGGGAGAAGGTACAGAAAATAAGTAGCATAGACAGTAGATAGAAAATAGATGGGGGGAGGCGAGAATAGTTTGGGAAATATAGAACCTAAAGGACTTGAGACACATGGACATAAACTAAAGGGGGGTAATGGTGGGGTTGGGGGGGCAGGGTGGAGGGGAATGGAGGGGGGAATAGAACAACTGTAACAGCATAATCAATTCAAAAAAATAAATAAATTTAATTAAAAAAAAATACTTCTCTCCCTCTCTTCTTCCCTTCCCCTCTTCTCTGAAAATAAATATTTTTTTAAAAGTGGGCAAAGGACTTGAACAGACTCTTATTCAAGGAGGATATACAGAGGATCCAGAGACACATGAAAAGATGCTCAATACCCCTAGCTATCAGAGAGATGCAAATTAAAACCACAGTGAGATACCACTTCACACCAGTCAGAATGGCCATCATAAACAAAGCAACAAACAACAAATGTTGGAGAGGTTGTGGAGAAAAGAGACCCTAGTTCACTGCTGGTGGGATTGCAGACTAGTGCAACCACTATGGAAAACAGTATGGAATTTTCTCAGAGAACTAAAAATGAATATGCCTTTTGACCTAGCAATTCCACTACTAGGATTATATCCTAAGAACCCTCAAACACCAATCCAAAAGAACCTATGTCCCACAATGTTCATAGCAGCACAATTTACAATAGCCAAGAGTTGGAAGCAACCTAGGTGCCCGTCAGTAAATGAATGGATCAAAAAACTGTAGTGCATTTATACAACAGAATTCTATGCAGCAGAAAGAAGGAGCTCCTACCCTTTGCAACAGCATGGATGGAACTGGAAAGCATTATGCTGAGTGAAATAAGCCAGGCAGTGAAAGATAAATATCATATGATCTCACCTTTAACAGGAACCTAAACAGCAAAACAAACAAGCAAACAAAATACAACCAAAGACACTGAAATAAAGAACAGGGGGACAGGGACCAGAGGGGAGAGGGGAGGAAGTTTCAGGGGGAAAGGGGAAGGATTCACAGGAATGAGTGTAAAGGACACATGGACAAAAACTAACAGGGGTAGAAATAGGGGGAGGTAGGGAGCATGGGCTGGGATGGGAGTAAAAGACAGAAAACTGTACCTGAACAATAATTAAATAAAAAAAAATTCTTCTGCCGGTATCCATGACACTGTGGCAGACTAACTTGTTACCTTGCAGATAGGGTAAAATCTCAGATTTCCATTGTTCTTAATCATTTGGGAGCTGATTTTAGATATTCACAGGAACACAGATTTCTTTAAAATGAAATGCAGACACCCTATGAGCTGGTTTCAAGGAGGTGAGAAGATTCTCTTGGACCCAGCATTGAATCCCTTGCCCAAGTGGCAGTTTGGGTTAAGAATCACAGGCTTGCACATGTGAAAGCATATGGCACATACAGGAATAGATGGATCACCCGGTGTGGCAGAAACAAAAGATCAGAGAGAAGATGAAGAAATGGAGGTAATGAGGCATCAGGAAGGAAAGGAAGGATCAGACTCTGTAGAGCCTGCTTTGGCCTATGGATCAAATCTGGCCTGCCATTGTTTTATATGGCCCACGAGCCATATAAAATGGTTTTCCCATTTTAACTAGCTGAAAAAAAAGAGAGAGAGAAAGAGAAATATCATTCTATGTATTCTTCCTATAAAGGATACTATTACATGAAAATTATATGAAATTCAAATTTCAGTGTCCATAAATTAGGTTCTATTGCTCCATAGAAATACCTCTCTGTTTATATATTATCAACAGCTGCTTTTGCCCCACAATGGCAAAGCTGAGTGAGTAGTTGTGACACATACTTACATGACCCACAAAGCCTGAAATATCTCCCAATTTTTACAGGAGAAATATTTGCTGACCCTGGTGTATGTCCCCATATGCCATGCTTACATAGTTGAACACTTTTCCTATGAACATTTAAAGAAAGAAGTGTATTAAATAAAATCAGAATTGTAACTCTCACAGCAATGTAGGGGATGAATTAGATGAAGAAGCAGCTGTATACAGATCAATTACTTAGAAATTACTGTAAGGACCCAATTCACAAATGAGAAAGGAATGCACTTGGAGGAGAGGGTGGAAAGCGGGGAGGAGGGAAGGAGTGTATATTGTGAGACATGGATCATGCAGGCCTGACAAACCTGGCCAGGGACTGGGAGGTAAAACAGTGGGGAGAAAAAAATATCAGTATTTTTAGTGTGGTTGGCTAGAATGACATTGTTTAAAGCAGACAAAAGGAGGAGAAAATTTGAGAGTAAGAAAAGAAAAAAACAAATGAGTTTGGCAATGTACATAAAACACTTGTCATACCTGACAAAAACTGTCATAATCCCTGCCTAAGCACATTTATAATATGCCGTTATCCCATTTATTGCATAGGACATTGGAGTGTTGATACTGGTGAGGTGCCCGGAGTGAGGGAAGGGCCACGGGACACCCCTGAGGCAGCGCAGGAGAGGCTTGCTCCAGCTCACAGAGTGCAGAGTGCACAAGCCAGCGTGGCAGCTCCCCACTGCCCCAGCAACCTGGCCGCATGGTGATGAGCCCTGCCCTGGGCAGTGATACAGCACAGCCTGCAAGACTGAGTGACGAAGAGAAAACCCTGCTACCTCCTTCCCATTTCTGATTGAAAAGGAAACGAGGTCACAGAGGCACATGTACCTAAAGGTTAACATGGAGGCAAGGGGGAGACTTGCCAGTGTAGCCTATAGGATTGGCTAGAAATACCGGGGCTCCAGGAGTGCATGGAACTTTGGGCCGGAGAAATTTAAACAAAGGGCACTTGCCACTTCTCCTTCTCCTCCATCTCCCTCTTGGGGGCCCGCAGTGTTCATAGGTGCACAGGCCCTGGCAGCAACCCAGGGCCCAGGCACAGGAAGTGGTGGAGGTGGTACGGCTCTGCATACCGGGTGCACACAGAATCCAGAAAGATGCCTGAAGCCCGTCTGTGACCAGGAACTAACTAAGCCTTTTCCTGGCTTACGATGTGCTGCAGCTGCCTGTGTCCCAAATAATGATGTTTTAAATGGGAGAAGGAACTCCAAGTACAGCCTTGAACTACCCAGGCAAAGGGTGGTGGGCTTATTTTAATTTGGGTGTTTTAGAGTGAATGGGCTCTGAGGCAGAAACCTGCCATTCTTCCAAAATTGTGTAGCTTTTGAGTAAATGACCCCTTTCCTTTTTCACCAAACCTCTGCCTCCAGAGTTTGCCTGTTGGGTGCCACCCAGGAGACTCCCATTACTGTTCAGTAGCAGTGTGTTTTCTATAAAGCTGATTTTACGACCTAGTGATCCCTGATGGATACAGCCCACATTTTATTTATTTAGTACCTAACACAATAAGTTGTATTAATAGGTCATCCGCACATATTCTTGAATGAATGGATTAGATTGTAAACTCCCTTAGGGGAAGAATATGTTTTAAATTGCTACAGAGCCCTGCAGCATCCAAGACACTGCAGAGAACACAGTAAGCATGAATAAGTGCTTTGTGATGGATGTCAAGGAGACAAACCCTGCAACCCACAGGAGGGCAGTGCACTGGTATTGGACTGCCCCCTGGTCTCAACAATGTTGTGTAACAACACTTTAGATGGAGATGCAGTCTGGCCAGAAACTTCTCTCTCAGCAGGTGTATGCTATAGAAACAGAAAACTCGATTTTCTTTTTCATTTCTATCCTCAGGGACCCAGAGAGACCATGGTTGCTATTTTATAAGATAGGTTACTGGAAAAGTTGACATGTTAGATGAATGGATGAGTACTTTGGCAGTGAAAAGAATAAACACGGGAGTATTAGGAGAGCCGTCAAGAGATGCCATCCCCAGGGGCTGAATAACCCATCTGCCAGTGATACTATTCAAACTCACAGTCCAGACTGCAATTGTTTGGCAAATAGACTCTCACATCATTAGATGGAAAACATAAGTAGTGACAGGTAAAATTGGGTGAAGGCTACCTTGTTATGTATAGTGTATGCCCAAGGGTCACTCCTGAATCTGCAGATTACCATTTGGAATTAAAATCACTCGCCATTCGTTTCCAGGAAAAGTGTAAAAGAAAATAAAGGGGTGCTGGGCAGATGCCAGGTGAACATGAGCCTGCTGCTAAATCAATGGCAGAGTCACATCCGTATCCGCAGATTCAAAGAGGACAGCCTGGGAGTAAGACAGAGTGGAAAAGGTCGTAATGCAAAATGACTTTGGTCTCCTGACGAATGACCCATAATAGGGACTTTTTATCTTTATTTCTTAGCGCACAGCCACCACCTCCTCACTACAAAGTGGGGCCCATTTTCCATCCATAAGTGCTCATTGGTATTGTGGTAGGCTGGAAAAAATAAAAATATATTTTCCGTCCTTTTCCCATTTAATACCTATAGATTCTCAGCCAAAACCAAGCTTCTCACCAGCCTTTCATATCACCAACAATCCTAAATTATACTCGCTTTTAGTATTAGAGGCATTATGCCTCTAACGAGCCAATTAAATAGATTTACCCTAGAATAGCAGCATTAATACTTTTTTAGGGCTACCTCAGCGTAAGGGATCATGTGGGACATCTCATTTATGAAACAACTGAGCAGACTCAGAGGAAAAAGTGCCAGGTGCAGTAACAGGATCCCTGGGAGAGAGAGAAGACGGCCCCTGGAAATCCCTGAGCCCCTTAAGCTGACCAAAGCCCACTGCGCTCCGGTCTCTGTCATCAGTGCGCTGTCCAGGAGAGTTGTTGCCGGCACCTGCAAACTTGTGATGGTGCAGAGAGCAACTCTTCACATCAGTTTGGGCCGATGTGACAGCCTCTGACCCCATTTTGTTCCTATCAATCATCGTGCATAATTTGTCTGTTAAAAAAAAAAAAGAAATGTCTGACAGTAAGCAGAGGGGAGGTGGGAGGGGATAATGGGGAGAAAGCAGGGAAGGGTTTTCAGGACAACTCTAAAGGACACGTGGACAACACCAAGGAGGGCGGTGGAATCAGGGGAGGGAGATGGGGATGGCTGGGGGGTAGGGGGTGGTAAATGCAGACAGCTGTACTTGAACAACAATAAAATAATTTTTAAAATAGGAAATGAATTATTCTTTATATTTTATGAGTAACTTTCAATTGTAGATTTCAAAGCACCAGCCAAATTCTCAGATCTTTCTCTAGAGAGCCGTAGCATATGAAGCTCTTTTTAAGCTGTGATTTTTCATGACTGTGAACCACTAGAAAATAGAGTCTGTGGGACAGATCACCCTTGAAAACTGCTCATTGAAAAAGACAAGGCTCATAGAGGTCCAATGGAGAACTTAGCCATAACGAAGCAGAGCAGTGTGACTGATCATCTTCTGTGGTCAAAGATGACATCAATGTTGAGGGAAATGAAAGAAAAAAGACTCCATCTCTGCCTTAAGGAGGATGGTATAGAGGAAAGAGAAAGGAAAAACTCAAATTTTTTAGTTACACAGATCTAGATTTGAATACTGCCTCTATGCTTTCTGTGTGGTCCTGGATAGATTTTTTAACTTCTCTAAGGCTTAGTGTCCTTGTTTGCCAAAATAAGTGTGACCCATTATCTCACAGGGTGTTTGTAACAAATGTGATTGGTACATGATGTGTGCCACACGATGCTACCATCCAACTTTGTTCTCCCCCCTCAAATTGCACAGACAAGGCTTATGCAGAATGATAACAATTTAATAGAGTCAGCATGACATAATGGACAGGGCAGGAAGGAGTCAGAAAACTTGGCTCCTTGACATGGCTCTGCCACTGTAAGAATAACTGCTTCTTATATAGAAATTTTAGTCTGTAAACACGTTAATGTATATTCTGGGTAGGAGATCTAAAGTCAGCAACAGTGTGCCACTGATCCTCAGTTGTATCATCTGAATCTCAGTTACATCATGAGAAAACCTCTTATGTTCTGTAAGTGTTCCCCAAACTCTCCAAACTTATGATTCTAATTATTAAGCTGTATAAAATAATTAATACTTGACAAGGCAGTAAATGAACATAGAAAGATCCTGGTGAACTTTGAAAACTGAAAAAGTTGAATAGATTACTAGAGCTTTGCATGTTTCTTGAAGCATGGGTAGGATGTAAATAGATAAAAGGAATATAAGAGGATGTCCCCAAGTGAGGTTGACAGCCTGAGCAAAGGCCAGAATCAGAATTGAAATAGATTTGCAAGGTCAAGGGAGGAGAATAACCTGAATGAAGCAAACAAGAGGGCTGGAATATAATACGCAGGAAGGCCAGAAAGGCCAAGGCCTGCATTTCAATGCACCGCAAAGCCAAAGATAAGATTATCTACAGCAGAAAACAAGAGCTATTGTAGTTCTTGTTTGATTGAGTTTGACTGAGTCTCTCTTCTGTTGCACTCATGGTTACCACCATGGTGAACAACCAACATAGCGAATAACCAACACCTCTAAACATTTTTCCAATCTTTTGTCTTCCTAAGTAGGGTACTCCAGGCCTCAAACCACAGCTTATGCTTGTCTCGTAGAAGGCTCAGAGAAGACACCCAACAATGCACAGGGATTCGCCAACTGGCTGAACCAAATGTCATGCTTATAATGCTGTGATCCATGTGGCTTGGCCCCAGAATGGTATTGCAGTCAAAGAACATGGACCATGCAACAAAAATAATATAAAATGACTCAGCTCCAGTTTTTTTTTTTTTTGTCTCTAACACCTAACACCATGAAAAAGACTACAGTGAACAGCAACACTTCTTAAAATCTGTTTCCTTCTCTAATGCATGAATTGCACACATTGTACGTGCTCTCAGGTCTCTCCTCAAAACCACCTGAAGCCACCCCTCAACACCTTGTTTACACCCTCTCCCCCAGGTTGTAATCCCCTAGTCATAGGACGAATTCAAGGAGGAAGCAGAAGGGTACTGAATAAACTCACTTCGAATTCTTGACAGCCAGCTGGAGGAGAGAAATTTTGTAGTCATTCACATATTCATCATTTTCACAGATATTTCCAAAATCTGCTCTATACTGAACTGAATGTGGTTAAGTGTGTTCAATATTTTGCATTTCATCTGGATTATATACACATGGACTCTGAAAAGCCTAACTCCACAGACCTAATAAGAGAAGAGCGTCAACAACCTATTCTGTTCAGTAGCACATCTCTTGAGCAGGTTCAGCTCTTGAGATATAAGTACCCTTGCTGCACCTACATTGGTCTGAGCCAGAAAAATAGTCTTGAGTAGGATTTGAGTAGAAAGGAAGAGAAGAAAGTCATTGGCCAGCCCAGATATTAATATAAACTGCAAACTCTAAAGTTCTTCAGTGGAATTTTGAGTTTCTGGCTTGTGTAATTCAAGAGAAATAGTCTTTACAGGACTCAAAAACTTAACTTTTTCCAGTTGCTACCTGCTACTCCTGAAATCCCTTTGTTTTGAAGACGGGTTAAATACCACTTGTCTCTTCTACAGATTCTGATGAAAATGAGAGTAACTAAAATTCCAAGAGCTAAAGGAGCCCTGCTTCTTGGGTCTCAAGGTAGAATACCTGATACTCTTCGAATAGCACAGGGGAAGCCAAGACCAAGGCTTTTCTCTCCAGGGCTTGCAAGTGTATTCAGTCCAATATACAGGGTCCACAGAAGCAACATCTGCTTGAGTGTGGTTGGTAGGGTAATAATATAGGTATAATAATTTATAGTTTTAACTTGAACATGTCACCTAAAATGTCATATGGTGTACTTCAGTGTGATATGTTACAGAATTCCATGCTTCTGATTTTGTAATAAAAGATTTCATTTAAAAAAGGGGTGGTTTTTGTGCCAGACCCCTGTATCTTTCTCGTCTCTCCACTTAGCACATAAGTCCCTTTCTATCAGTTGAAGGCAGCCTGAACCCAATTTACATGTTTCCACATTAACAAACCCTCATCTACTTTTTATGAGAAGCCTGTGCCCACCTACAAACCTCTCCCAAAGTATATGATGAAAAAATCCAATTCTTGAGACTGTGTTTCTGCAAGGCAGAAGGATGCCCTACATATTTTGTAACTGATCAGTCTAAAAACAGCTCCAGCCAATTTAAACCACTTTTTATAAAACATCATTTGCATCAGGTTTGACAGCCTTCCTGCCACTTTCCCACCCCATTATGACATGAAACAGCTGAGCTACCCATTCCGGGAAAAACTAACTTTCTGTTTGAAACTGCGGCTGAACAGTAATGGTCACAGGACTGGAAGCTGGCCTCAGCCCGCATGACAAAGCTCAGCCTGGGAAATTGAGGAGAAATTACATCATTCTGGAGAAGGGAAAGAAAACTAATGTTTTTGCGTTATGTCAGTAGAACACCGGTAGCTCTTCAGGTGATTTTACCAACACCACTTAGAAAAGCTTTGCTCTGTCTGCTGGGGAGACTGCGGCTTCCCCACTGGATTCTGTGATCCTGGCAGGGCTTCCTCTCATAAAATCCAGCTTCACTGGCCACTGAGATGGACGTGTAACCAAGACCAGCAATTTCCATATCTTTTCTCATGGTGTCCACAGTGCCTGGTTGATCTGGAGAGGGGATCCCAGCCTCCCCTCTCTCTCCAACCTGATACCAGTATATCACAATCATAAGATGATACAGGAGCATAAAGGAAATAAGTATATACAAGTCTATGTTGACATTAATGATCACACAAATAAATACACAACTTTTTATAAATAAATTCCTAGTTTTTGGGGGTCCTCCCTTGTATGTAGAGATAACTGAAAGAGACACAGAAATTAGTCAGTAGAATTGAAGCATTATAAATATTAGGCCCCAGAATTCAGAACTATTTGATTTTAGGTGTAGTGTGGTTGATGAGATTACTTTCATCAGCCAAGTTCTTCAACCGAGTTCGTCCAAGTTCACGAACCAGGAAAAGTGTAAGCTGAGGTTTTTCTTTGCTGCCTTAGAGGAAATCGTTGCCTATAGCAGAAGAGGATGAAATCAGAGACAATTACACGTGGGAGATGGATGCACAAGGAAAAGACATGTCAGTGCCAAGTCCTTGTTGGTTCCTGATGGTCCCAGAGCTGCCCATGTTCCCTCAGCTGTGCTCTTCTCTCTGGGAACCCTGCAGTTAAATTGGACAAAAACCGCACCCCACCTTAGTGTAAGCCAGTTTGTGTCCAGTTTCTGTTACATATGAGGGAGAACCCCCCAAAAATGTAATTATCTTCCAGAGGGTGGGCCCCTTGTAGGACAGGCTTTCCCCACTAGGGTAGTGTTCTAGGAACCCATCTGCATCTGTGTACCAGCTGGTGTTGTTGTGAGAGGCTGCATTCAACCTCAGTGAATTTTTTTGAAGACTCTTTCAATGTGTTTGCTCATTCCATGATGGGTGATTGGGTGATTTACAACTGCACCTGCCCACCCCCTACTAAGTGTTCAGTGCTTTTTGCCCGAAAATGGCAGGACCCCCATGCCCCACCCACTATATTCACCCAATCTCAGGCTAAGTGACTTTGTTTTTAATTTCCCCAGATAAAAAAATCCTCAAAGAGAATCATTTTCCTGATGTGGAATAGGTGAAACAAAAGACAGCAGAAGCACTAAAAGGCATCAAAATCGATGAGTTCAAAAACCATTTTGAGCAGTGGATAAAAATGATTCAGTAGGTGCATTGCATCAGATAGAGAGTACTTTGAAGGTGACTGAACTTTAAACATGTGAGAATAAATACACAACTTTTTATAAATAAATTCCAGGTTTTGGGGGGGGGTCCTTCCTTATATATAGAGATAACTGGAAAAAAACAGAAATTAGTCATTAGAAGTGAAGCATTACAAACATTAGGCCCCAGAATTCAGAACCATTTGATTTTAGGTGTAGTGTGGTTGATGAGATTACTTTCATCGGGGCTGGGAAGATAGAGTTATTTGTAATCTCACGGCACATGGCTAAGTGCTCTCCTATCATCTTTGGATCATACCAAAAGGGCCTTTAAGGACTGAGAAGACAAATGTAGGGTAGTGGAGGCTACCAGCTTCTGCTTATGGTTACCAAGGGGTTCTGTGAAAAGACAAAGTCTTATTACCAGCTGACATGACTAAAACTATAAAAGGATCCATGTTTAATATTTTCACAATAAACCCTTTTCCTCTGTTATTGGCATCCCTCTTGATCCTGTTCAGCCCCATCTCCTGCACATAACTCAGAAAACCAAATCTATGACAGTTCAATTAGGGAACTCTGGCGATGTGATTTTCCCACATGAGAAACCACCAATAGCAAGATACACATTCAGAATATTAATTGAGTGCCCACCATGCAAATTTGACATGACTTCCACCTCTGGGGAGTTAACAGATTCCTGAAGCATTGTTGACAACGCATTGGATCACAGTGACTTATCAGAAAAACCAGCCACTGGGTTTCCTTTTATAGGGCTTATATTTTTCATTCTTTCCCAAAATATAAGGCTAAAGAAAACTATGATAAATTTTGAACACTTGGACAAATACCAAAGCTACAAAATCACACTGTGAACAGGATGAAGCCCTTTAACTGTTGAATGAAGTTCCTTTGTGGGGTGGCGTTCACATCTCCCTATTGTGCATTTTCCATTCTTCTGTGTTCTTAGAATATGACTACTGAGGTTCAAGTCTAATTATCAAGTAAATGTCTAAGTTCACTGTTTTGTTCATTTATTTGTCCACCAAGTATTTATTACACTCATGCTACACGTCAAGTTGTGCGTCAGGTAAAACCGGAAGCAGAGTAGAGCTGAGAGTGAGAAAATGATTCCAGATCCTGTTCTGTAACCAAGTGACTCTGTGACCCTGGGTCAGCCGTGAACATGCTCTGCATCCCGAGTTCTTTACATGTATAATGGGATTGAAACCTGTACAGCACAATTATAAGATGATCCAGAAGCATAAATGAAATAAGTATATACAAGTCTATCTTGACATTAATGATCACACAAATAAATGAACGAAAAAGAGCAAATCGGGAAAACTTCAAAAATGCAGAAAGAATTAGGGAAATAAAATGGTCACTAGATAAGATAAATGCGGCAGGCAAGATCCATGGGTAAATGCTAAAAACAATGGGTAAAAGTTTAAGGGGAAGCAGGATTCTTCACAGCTGCAAAGTCTCTTTCCAAAATATCTATGAAATATGGCAATGCAGCCACAGGCAGGGCTTCATGAAGCCGGCACCTCCCCAGGTGATAATGAAAGTGCGAATGGACAGTCACGGAAGTGCTGGGCTCCGGCGGGCCTCCCACTTGGTCTGTGACTCCACAGCACCTTGGTCCAGCTTCTCCTGTCCCCTTCCAGACAGACGAGTTCCTGCCTCACTGCAGCAGGGCCATCCCACAGAACTCAGCAGGGGAGGCCACCGAATTAGCCAAAAATTGGGCCTACACCAGGAGTAGTTGCTCGGGTAACTGACATAAACAGACTAAAAACTATCCCATGGGGAAGCAGCCTCAATTCACATCGCACAGAATTTCTACGGAAAAATACACTGTAAAATGGGCTCAAACTTTCAATTACAGAACAAATGTATTAATGATCTACCATAAAGGAGTCAGCAAAAACAGCAGAATCAAATCACCTTGAAACTTCAAATATTGAGATATTAAATATGTGCCAAACAAAAGTGTTTTCAAATAATTATAGAAGTCAAATAATAAAATGTGAGAAAAGAGTAAGACAGATTTGGAAAGAACCGAATGAAAGTTAAAATGAAGTGATAAAAATTAAAATTCTCCTAACATAAGAAATCCTTACAATTTCTGTTACCTTAAGTTCTATGTCTATTCACAATGTTTATCTGTCTTGGTGTTATAACTGTTTTATCTGCTACCTCTCTCTATAGTTTTCAAAGTTGTAAAACTTTTTACTACCTTTGATCAGAATAACTGGAACTAATTTTTATTGTTTTGAAACCTTGGGAGCTCCCTCAGTGAAATATGAAACTTGGTCCCATACAAAGAGGACAAGGGAAAACCAAGGAAAGAGGCAGACCACTGCAGATTGATAGGTAACGGGTTTAAGAAGCAAGGGAACTTGCAAGGCTTGTCATGGGTGGTCATGAGACCTGTAGATCTCTGCCCCAGCCTGCCAGACTCTTAGCAGTTTGTATAGGGGCCACAGTTGGGTTCAGTCAAGTATATTGTCCAGACAGTCTCAGCAACACATTGGTGCCTCAAGACAATGTCCTTGAAACAGCGCCTAGTATATGAATGGAGGTTAAGAATACATGAACAGGGTTGGGGAGATGAGCAGCTTCCAGCTGCCTGGATCCAGCCCAAAGGTGCTCACATTCTCTACCTGATCTCTTCCAACAATCTTTTGAAGAGCTCACAATTCAGTCTTCTAATATAGTGTTCATAGCCTGACTAAAGTAACATTTCCTTGCTTTTCTTTACAAGTATTTCTAAAGATTCTGGCTTTGCCTTGAACATCTGCTGATGAAGACAAGTCTCAGACAACCAAGACACAGAATAGTGGCTTCTCCTACTGCCTCTATGGACATATGTTCAGAGGCCTCTGTGGCCACTTTTCTAGTCAATTGGCTTCTCTCATTACTGTGATAAGTAGCCAGATCAATCATGATGAGCTTCTGGTCAGTACTGGCCTCATTTTAATCATCTCAACAAGCTGGACCTGAGACAGAAACGATGTGATGACCAGTAGTCACCGGCAGAAGTGCTTGTTAACCCAAAACGCTACTAAATCCCCACAACTCTGTGGGATCTTCTTCTAATGGTAAGAAAAAAGAAGACAAAAAAAATAAGCTTCAGAATAGCCATTTGTGGAGCAATAAAATATGTATTTCGCAACACTTGGATGCCCCTGGTACACACCTCACCAGGCTGAATTCTGATGAAGCAGGGACTCAGCTACACACAGGGGAGTTGCAACAAAGTAACAAGCATGGCTTGTAACCTGGGGAGAGAAAGCAACTATCTCCCTTGTTCTCCTGTACTGGTTGCTTTAACATTATAGTATAATAAACCCTTGAATCAATAAGAATTGTAAAGGTCATTGCTTAACTCTGAAAGTTACAGCCCATCTCATGCTGAGCCACAGAGGGGCTCCCTGTATAGGAGCTGAGACTGACTGGGATCTGCAGAAGTGAATGGAGCTATGATTCAAGGTACAGAAAAGACAGAGCCACAGAATTGAAGGGAGAAATTCTAAAACATGCTGGTTACAAAAACTCTAAAAATGTTAGCCATGGCATTTTTAAAGGACCTGTATAAATTAATGAATAAACCTAGAATAAAGTAAAGGAATCCCTTAGTTCAGAAGAAATGAGAACGTGAGTCTGGGGAGATGAGCCAGCTCTACAGCTGTTGCATGCCCAAGACACATCTCCGGATATGTTTGGGCTGTAGTATCAGCAGGCGAGGGGGAACTTTAACTAATCCTGTGCATGTGCAGAACAGGACCCCGGGCCTCCAATCACCCTGTACAAAGCAAGGGCTCAAGAAGGACTGTGTGGTGAATCAGAAAAAAAAAAAAAAACCCACCTAGGAGAGGCAAAAAAATTAGGATTTGCCATGCTCTTTGCTCTGGGTCCCATGAGCTCTACCTGGGTTTGGATCTGAATTTATATTTTATCTTTCAATTGAAGAAACCACAACCTGAGAATTTAATCTCAAGTAAACATTGTTCTATAGTAGTGTCCCTGGGTACCTGAGGAATCACAGGTGCATCTCTCAGGAGAAATACACCTCAGCCTGCGCCTCTCACCATCTTACAGAGAGTGAAAGTCTGTGGAAATACAAATAAAAGAAAACATATACATAGAGACTTCACATTTATGAAATAAAAAAGGAAATAAAAATAAGAAACATAGCAGGATCCTACCAAAAGTGAAAGAAAACTGTTATGATAAAGGTTCTGATAGAACTTTGAATTGAAATATATGATCATTGGAAAAAATGCAATCAAAGGGTTAAATGTTAGAAGAGACATATAGAGGGGGACTAAGTAACTGGAAGACAGACACAATGAAACTGAAAAGAATGAAACATGAAGACAGACTGAAAATAGGAAAGACAGGTTAATAATATGGGGAATGAGCAACGTACATCTAAGTGTTCTGGCAGAGGAAAAAAAGAGGAAATGGGAAGTGGATAATATTCAGAGAGATAATGCTAGAGTTTCTCAGAGTCTATGAAAAACATGAACCCTGAGGCCCAGGAAGTCGTTAACCCCCAAGAAGAGCAATATTACAAAATCCATTCTAAGGTGCAGTGGAATCACATTACACCAAAGATAAAGAGCAGGTCTTCAGTGCAACAGCAGAGAAAAGATAGACTATGTATGTATAGAGAGCAATATTTAGATTCACATCTAAATTTTTGGTGGAGAAAACCCCAAAAAGTTAAGAAATAGTAACCTCAAATATTTTCTAATTTATATCCCATTCAAAAGTATCTTTGAAGAACAAGAATGAAATATAGTCACGTAAACAAAAAATGAAAGTCAGACACCTACTGACCTACACTACAGCTTAAAAAGGATGTTACTTAAGACAAAAGAAAAATGACCCTAAGGGTAAAAATGAGCATAGAAAATGCTAGACATGTGGATTAAACTAAACAATTCTTGTACAAAAATAGAAAGATGATTAATATAAATATTCTTTTTAAAGTTTAGTAAAAGTAATTAGTGAGGTTAAAAACAAATGAGGGTATTAAAAACCTAAGACTATCATGTAAAGTTTGGTGCTTGTGTTCACAATTAAAACATTAATCCACTGTAACAATATTTCATGAGCTCTTACTATAAGCACAAACTATTTGATCCATTTGAATACATAAAAGTGAACAAAGTAAAAAATTCTTTTCCTGCAAAATGTGCATGTTAGTACAGAAAAGCAGGCGATAAGCAAATAAATAGAGTCAGATCATGGTAAATCCTATGGCTAAAAATACAGAAGAGAGAGAGCATGTCCAAATGACATGCCTCTTTATCCCTTCATATCTATCATTATATATTTTTTCTATAAATTTATTTTATAATAAACAGAGCATGGGCCTGCGAACCAGACAATTGTGGTTCAATTCCCAGTCAGGGCACATGCCTGGGTTGCAGACCAGTTCCCTGCAGGCCAATTCCCAGCAGGTGACACATGAAAGGCAACCATACATTGATGGTTCTCTCCCTCTCTCCTTCCCTTCCCCTCTAAAGATAAATAAATAAAATCTTTAAAAAAAATTTATTTTATAATAAACAGAAAATTATTCTACAGCTTATATATTTTTAAGGAGAGTAAAACTCAATTAAATATAAACCTAAGTATATAAACTATAGATGTTAAAATTTCAAAACTGAAAAATTGAAGTCATGTATACACCTTCAAAAATAGATATAAGGAGGGGTTAGATAATGAAATAAGGAAGAAAAATTCAATGAATTCACAATAAACCAAGAAAGGAGGAAAATCTGAGATGCAGAAATACAGTGGGACAAATTAAAAGCTTGAAATAAGATAATAAAAATAAAAATACTTAGGAAATTACAGTAAATGACAGTGGACTGAGCTCTGTGGGTAAATGGCACGAACCGTCATACTGAACTAGATAAATCTAATAAATATATGCCCTTTGGGTGAAACAAGCTCAGACATAAAGATATAACAATATAGAGGATAAAAAGATAAAATAAACATTTTAGGCAAATATTAGCCAAAGACATCTAGTATCTAGTACATCTAGCTCATACCAATCAAAATAGGTTTTACTACAAACATATATAACAAATGTCAATATATATATTATATGAACAAATATGTATATATACATACTGTTCTGTATACACACATGTACATATTTATATATACATAAATACATATGCAAATAAGTATAAAACCAGAGTTAAAGATCACACCATAGTAAAAAAATGTTTTGGTTTTCCTGGGTGATGTAATAATTCTAAATTTGTATTGTCCTAATATATCCCAAAATTTGTAGAATAAAAATAGAAAGAACTATAAAGGAAAAAAAATGACAAATGTATCAATCTAAGAAAGGTATTAAATTTTCTCATAGTGATTTATGGATGAAGCTGGCTGAAAATCAGTAAGCATAAAGATTTGAACATTACTATTAATGAACTTCAGTAATCAATGTATTAAAAATGTTACACCCTGGCCAAGTGGCTCCATTGGTTGGAGTATCTCTCCATACACCAAAAGGCTGTAGGTTCAATCCCCTGTGGGAGCACATACAGGAGAAAATCAATTGATGATTCACTCTCACATAAATATTTCTCTCTCTCTCTAAAATCAATGAACATAGCCTAAGATGTGGATTTAAAAAAAGAAAAAAGAATGTCATACATAGTACTTTGTTTTCAAGCACACATAGAATACTTATAATGGTTAACAGAATCCACCACCTCATATGGCTTACATTCTCCTGGAAAAGACAAACATTAAGTAAGTAAATAAGATATATAGTATATTATAAAATAATAAATAATAATGAGAAAAATAAAAGTGGAAAGTAGTCAATAATATTGTAATAACTATGTATGGTGCTAGGTGAGTCCTGTAAATAATTGCATTTAATTCTCCATAAACAAAAAATGCAATCTTAAAAAGAGGCTCTGTATATTAACAGCAACAATATATGTATTTTATCTAAGAATATAATTAACAAATGATACGCAAATAATTTGCTCAGAAAATTATAAAACTTGATGTACAAATATTAAAAAATTAAATAAATGATACTTGAAGTCAGTGATATACAATAATCTTGGATTGAAAGACTAAACAAATAAAAATTATCCCTAAACAAATAAAAATTATCCCTAAATATACCAATATTTTGAATACATTTTCATTGTTAAAATCCCAAGAAGTTTTTGAAAGATATTCAACAACCTAATTCTAAAGTCTCTAGGAAAGATCAAAAGGAAGCCCAACACTATGAAGGAAGGAAGGTCTTGCTCTACCAGAAAAAAAAAATTTAGTATAAAGCTGTCATAAATAAAATAATCAGAATTAACTCAATTATTGAAAAATATAGTAGAGCAGAAAACAGAACCCCCCCCAAAAAAAAGTCTTCCTTGCATGTAGTTTGCTATATTGATGAATGTGGAGAAATGGGGACTGTTTATTTTAATAAATTATGCTAGCAAAATTGGTTATTCACATGAAAAAATTGAAATTCTATCTTTAAGGTTGCAGTATATACATACAAATCAGTTGCTAATAGGTTGACAAATTCAATGTTAAAAGAAAAACTTTCAAATATATTTCTGTGTTTTCAGGAGAGAAAAGTAAGGGCTAACCATAAAAGAAAAATATTTTACTAGATTTAAAAATTATTTAATAGCTGCACTGACATCAAGAGCTTTTATTTATCAAAAGAGTTCAGGAAGAAAATGAACATTACAAGCCACAAACTGTGAGAAAGATTAGAACAAAGATCATATTTTTAAATACCTTTAAAAATCAACAAAAAAATGAGAAACAACTCCTCATCAAAATCTTCAAAAGATATCCACAAACATTTCCCAGAAGAAGAAAAACAAATGACTAGTAAAATATGTGGGGAAAGTATTTACTCAAATAATCATCAGAGGACTGCAAAATAAAACAATGAAATGTGATTTACGATCACCAATATGACAAACATTTTAAATCTGATGAAACCAATCATGACAAGAATGCAGAGCAATGAGGACTATACATTAATGATGGAAATTCAAATTAGTACAACCAATTGGAAGTAGAATTGATAGTATCTTGTAAAGTCAGTTAGTATCACCCTATGACTCAAAAGTTTCACCCTTAAGAACACCCTACGTATGTCTTAAAGTAGCACTGTGAAACAGAAATTTAATACGAGCCACATAGGTACTTTAAATTTTTCCAATGGCCACATTTCAAAAAAGTTTTTAAAAAGGTGAGCTTACTCTTAACACAGATTTAATATATTTTATTTCATGTATTACATCAGTCCAAATGAAATCAATATAAAATGTTAATTAAATATTCTACATTTTTGTACTGAGGCTTTAAAATCTGGTATCCATCTTACACTTCTGGCACACATCAATCTGACTGCTTGGGGAATGGAATACTATGCAACAATAAAAGTGAAGGAACAGCAGCCACACACAACACGAATGAATCTCAGAAAACAAATGCTGAATGAGAAAAGCTAGTTTCACAGAAATATGTGCAGTATAATATTATTTTCATAAAGCCCAGAAGGAAGCAAAAGTATAAAATATGCTGTTTAGGGACACAAACACATTTGCTAACATTATAAAGAAAAGAAAGAGAATAAAACAAATACAGTGGTTACCTCCAAGGAGTCAGGGAAAAAGAATCAGGAAAATTCATTGAAGCTTTAAGGGTTTAGGTTAACTTTTCATTTTTCATGAGTGATCATGATTTATAGCTTATATTTGTTATATTTATTATTTTGAGTGTATTAAATTCTTCATAATAAAATCAGAAAAAATAAAGAGGTTGTTTTGGAAAATGGGCTTTCAACATTTCTCTACAGCCTTGGACAAAGGACAGAAAGGCCAGACTTAATGCATACAAGTTGCAGTTTAAAACTAAATATTTATCAAGTGTCAAGCACTGGACTAATTACTTTATAGTATCCAATATCACATTAAATCATTGCAAAGGCAAGCTACTTGGCACTTTTATGGTCTGCATTGCACACATGAAGAAATGGGAGAGAGAACTTAAAATAAACGGTCCATGTCACAGGGTCAAGTGAATAATAACACAGGATTAGAACTCAAATCTGGTGAATATTGTGCTGAACTCCAACACCAGCTGCAAGTAATGCCCACAAGGACTGGAGCCGGGGGTTACAATGTCATTAACCTAGACTCTGGGCCCCAAACAAACACCTGCCACTGCTTAAGTAAATTATTTACATACTAATTTGGTGCTTTCTCTATATTAGGTGCTGTGTTGCTTCAAGTCTCTAATTTCCACGATGCTGCTGGATAGTTATCCTCTTTCGCAAATGAGGAAACTGATGCTCAGAAAGTTACACTGACGGGGTGAAACATTTAGAAGATGGCAGTGTTGGAACGCAATCCTAAACTGTGGGTGCTACCCAAATTTTATAAACACTAAAGGGATGCAGGTAGGTGATCAGTAACTTCTGTCAGCAGAATTTGCAGCTGGGCTGACCCTGCAGGAGAGATGGTATCCTTCCACTAGTGCCATGAAGGCCTTTAAAATGTAAATGATGAAATTTACAAGGACCTTGAGTATGTGTGTGAACGACACCCTTGAGTGAGACATGCCTGATGCTAGACAGGATGAACTTCTGTTACTCTATTGAGGTGGGAGAGGCGAGAAGGCAAAACAAGTCAACAAGATGGCCAGGAAAGGTGCGATGATTCTGAAGATGTTGTCCAGTTAATGAAAATAAAGGCAGTGGGTAGTTTAGGCAGTTTTACTTTTTAGAAAGTATACTTTGAAGCCTGATGCTATATATAGTGAATAATTCATGTTCTCTGGGATCACAGAAAGGCTTTGAGATGCTCTAGGAAAAAGAATAAGAGGCGGGGGAAGCTGTCCTGAGAGGGTTGTGGGTTTGGAAAGAGAGGAATGTGAGGACTACATGTTAATGCAACTCTAACCAGGTGTCTGGATCAGCAAATCTGTCTGCAGATCATGCAGTAAGGGATCAGATTGTCTTGCTGTGGGAGTTCAACCAGCTTTGCAAATGATTTTTTAAAAATCATCACACTGTGAGCATTCTGTGTGGTCTGCAAGGCTGAAGCAGCCTGCCTTTTTTCTTCTCCATTATCCAGACAGGTTTTTGTCTCTTTTCTCTCAAGCTCAGCTTTACCCACTGGTGTCCACCCCCTGCCCTCACTTTGAGGGGCAGTAGCTCTGAGCTGTCTGGACCAAATCTGAAAACACTGGTGATCCAACAGCTGTAGTGGGGAAGCTAGAGCTGAGGAAACCCCCCTGGACAATGTGATCAGGATTTCTGTTAGTTCTTTGACTCATAGAGATAGTTCAACAAACCTCCGGGCACAAAAAGAAGAGAACAACGAGAGAAGATACTTTATACTAGGCAATCCTCTCACCAGCCCACTCCTTCCTACAGGAAGACTCTGGTTTCTCTTATTGGGAGCTGGGGAAACCCACAGGGAATGACAGCCACAGTGGTCCCTGGCAGTACAACAGATGAGGCTGGGATGTCCCTTCAGTGGTCACGACAGACACTAAGCAAAATCAAAAGCCAAGACCAGAAAAACTAAAGAGCCAGATGCAGGGGAAGACTAAGAACACAGGTCAGGCAGCCTTGCTGAGCAAGTCAAGAAGGTTCTGGAAGCAACAAAGAGACAACAGAACTGAAGTATGGCCTTTCCTTCTCAAAGGTGATTCATGCTACGGAGTGCTCAAAGAGGGGGGGACCTCCAGGCAACAAGGTCTCACCAGACTGACACCCTTGACTGCTTCCAGAGAAAGTGGGAGTACCTGGCTGCTACTTTGATGAAACTACTCCATCGTGGGAGTCACTGAGGCTGCTCCAGCCCAGCACCCTAAAAAGATGTCAACTCCCATTGACAGCAGTGGCTCCCAGTGCTGCTCCAAGAGCAGCCAACTCTTATCTCCTTGACTGGCCCTACCATCTCCTGAGTTCTTCAGAGTTTTCTTTTTTTTTAAATGATGATGATCATGATGATGATGATCATGATAATGATGACGGCAATAATGGCTAACATTTACTAAGCACTTACATGTGCCAGAGATCATATACTGAAGAGCCATTATTTCATTTATTCCTCACAATAGCACCATGATGAAAGTATGATTATCATACCCCTTTTAACAAATCAGGAAAATAAACCACACTTCAGTTAAATAACATGCTCCAGTTTCTGGTTTTTAAATGACTGAGCTCATACTTGAACCCGGGTCTCTCTGATTTCAAACTCCATGCATGCTCTTAATCCTGTAACAATGTCTTCCAAATTTAAATGATGCACACATTTGTTTAAAGGGAAAAAATACTGTGCATCTCACCTTCAGCAGTGACTTCTTACTTTTATTACAGTTTTATTAAAGTGCAAAAAATATGAAACTAGCTATAAACTCCTTCTAAAATTATGAAACCCTAACCAAACATATATATTAAAAACATTTAATAACTAAATGGAAGACCAATAAAATAAGAATTAAATGCATTAATTCAATGAGATGAAGGATGTTATTCTGCTGAAACTAGATTGTCAGTGTGGGTTTCAAGAGGAGAAAGATGAACCTCAGTTCAGGTTTTCTACTTAGCAATTTTGGGCATGTATTGTGGCTTCACTAATTCACATGTTGCCTGTTAGCATAAGTATGTAATTAATTATTTCAAGACTTTGTTTTCTGGTTCAAAATAAATAGTTCTCACATGTTTCCAGAACACTGCTAACAAGCTTCAAGTGTCAATTTTAATTGTCATTTGATAGTCCTGTAATGCTGTCTCGTTTACTTGAAAAGAAGGTAATGATTGCAGCATTACTAAACATTTCATTAAATAACCCTGATTGCCAGAGCAGGTCTCATTTCCTGTGTCTGGCCGTGCTTGCAATGAAGAAGTGGTGACTGTCTCGCTTGTGCAAAGATGGGTTCTATGCAGGGTGCCCACGCCGTTTGGGAGTGCCTGCCTGGGTGCGTGCTGCTTTGATTCCAATGTGCACACAGGCCGCAGGTCCTTGCGCCCTCTGACAGCTCAGCTCTCCCATCATGGTCCTTCCTGTGATACTTTTATTAGTGCATCACTGCCTGAAGTCAATTGATCTTCCCTAGTAAAATTAAATTTATAAAAACAAATGCAACTGTCCACATGGACATTGTGTGGCATTCTTAGAATGAGTAATCTTAAAATGATTTAGACAGGGGGAGGCTAAGAATGATAAAAAAATTTCAGAATATGCCTGACTTATATTACCATTGAAATACAATATAAATACAGTATAAATACAAATGAAACACAAACTTAAAAATTCTTTTATGAGACATTTGGAATGTTGAAAATTTGCCCATGGGTTCCAGTTTGGGAAATATAAACTATGGCTGCTGATTTTCCAGCATCCACTGTTTAGGGAGTATATGGCTCTTTCAAGGATGCTCCACTATTTAAAACCCTTGAGAAAACCCTTGGTCCTAGAGACACCTCTCAAGTACATGCAGAGGCTCCTTGCTCAGGCTCTTTCTACAGGCCAGTTTCTGAGTGTCCTGCCCACAAACATAGAGACCCCTGTTTCCTGCCACACAGGGCTATCCATGAGAGGCACTGAAGTAAGGAAAGGAACAGCCCTGAGTTCTACATTGACCTGCTTTGTCTTACCTTATAAAGAGACAAGCCCATCACTAGTTTTGAATAGAAATAGATGAGGAAATTGTAGCACAAAGAATTGAACTATACAACATCACTGAGAAGGAGTAGTTACAGATCTAGAATGTGAACCCATGATTCCTAGCTCCTGGTTCATGCTGTTCCCATTAAAATACACTGTGTCATCTGAGTAACGGACCTACCCACTTAGTAGCAGCGGGGATCCCCACATTAGTACTAGGACGAGAGGGAGGAAGCTACACGAGAACAAAGGGAAGACTCAAGACCATTTTGCACGTAGTACTGGAACCTCTTATTCTACAAACTGCAATAACAATATTGCTGATGATGCAAGAATTTTAGATTAACTTCTCTTGCTATTGCCATTTGTTCTATTTGCCAATGGTTTGAGAAGCAACTATTAACAAGATTTTTTTAAATCACAGGACTCTCAAATCCATTTATTAATTCAACAAATGTGTAATGAGATACAGATAAAGACAAACTCTAAATGTTTCTATTGTATTTTAATAGAAAAATTACTATTTTGGAATTACTAGATAATTTAGAAATAGACTTTCTTGGTTTGGGAGAAATTGACAGTTCTCAGAGAAAACCTATTTTCCCACAAGTGTGACTACAAATGGTGCAGGCTGAAGGTCGCATATTTCTAGGTGAGTAAATTGGGTCTATTCATCGTAAACCACACTGGGCCCTTAAAAATTTAAGTAACTGTTCTAATGTAGGATTAATAATTAATGCCCCTCAAATAGCATTATTCAAATTAGAATACCCCAAACTTGGGGGAAGATATTGCTGACTATTTCAACTGCTTTTTCTAGAGTTCCCTTGAAACAAGTGGGTGTTTGTGTTTGAGAGGGGAAAAACCATCTCGGGCTCAAGAATTAGTGCCTGTGGGTCCCAGGAGTGACCCCTGCTGATGACAGTACATATCAAATTTGGGGCTGTCCTTCCATTATTCCACTTGCATTCAATAAGAGAGACTGGCCACAGCTGTGCTTTTGAAGACCTCATAGAGTAGGCAGGGTCACCCTTAATAAAGAAAAAGCCAGAAGCCTGGAGAAGTAAATCAAGGTGAATGGTGGTATGGCGTTGAGGAAGAGCAATGACTCAGAGCTGAGTTGGCCAACAAAGTAACTAGTAACTATCAAGGTTCTTCTGAGGAACACGTAAGCATGTATTGGGGACCCCCTTGGAAGTTAAACTTGGGAGAATGATTGGCTGTCCTAAAATTCAGATCACGAAACACAACTAGGATTTTATACTCACTCCTGAAGCAAAACACGTAGATGTTTACAGTTGCCTTTATCGTTGAGATGTACCAGACACAATACCTGGAACTGGAGAGAGAAAGGCCAAACCACGGCCTCTGCCTTCAAATGTCTTAAAATCTAGTGGGTGGTCCCTTGTGTGTCTATGTTGTGAGGATGAGGGCATCATGGGCAAGTGAGAGGATTGCCTTTCAACAATCAAAGGTCAAAGTGTGACGAGTAGCCATTTCCAGGTCTATAATCTATCTGTATAAGAAGGAAGCACTTGATGCCTCAAAATGTGCTTCCTCTGTAACAAACCACTGGCTAACCTAGAGCAAAGGGCAATGACATAGCAAAAGCCACTTTGTCACAAGCCCCTGGGCGACAGGGACTGCTCCATGGGCACTGTGGTTCCTCCAAAGTAAATGAATGGATTTAACAAAAGAGAAAAATTACCATTTGTTAAAACATCAGAAGAATGCAAATGAAAGAATGAATCTCTGTGAACTGAATGTCAAAAAAGCAGCAGAGAGAGTATCACATAACTAACTTCATCTGCTAATGAGGAAGAAGAAGGTTGTACTCTGCGTTTTAGTTTGTGTGGTCTTTCCCAGCAACAAACACGGTGAGTGGCTTTAGCTCTCTCCTCAGGGTCCTGGGGCTGATGGCAGCAGCCAGGATTCCAGCAGCAGAGACCGATGGAGAATCACTCCATGAGTTATGTTTCATGAAGAAAGATGACAGTTCACTCAGAGAAACAAAAACAAAAAAGATTTCTGATTGAAGAGGCAAAAACCAAGCCAGTATGAGATTTATATAAAATCTATTTCTCTCCCATCATTGTTCATATATTGACAAGTTATTGAAAGGCTTAAATTGACTAACCATTTATAACATTCAAACAACTGTCTTCTCTTGATGGGGCTGCAGAAATGTGACTTCTGGGACCTCGATCAGCACACTCTCTCTTAGGTTTGGATGTGGTGCTCTCTCTGAATGAGGGAAATCAGCTGATCACTGGGGTAAAGACTGCTTGGTTCCTTAACTGCAGAAGTTCAATGTACACACAATATAATTTTTTCAAGAGTGTCTGTGTCCAGAAAGCTAGTCATAGTAAGACAAACACCACCAGAAGTATTCCATCTATGGTCACCAATGGTGTCTACATGGTTAAAAAAAGAATGGGCAATTTTGTGTCCTAATTTCTTGACAATGTTCACTACCTCTCCTTTTTTTCCTTTTCTTATTGATGCTTGAATACAGTTGGTTCCATTTTCCCACCACCACTTTCCCCTGCCCTACCTGCACCCACCTCCCACCCTCAATCCCACCCCTCTTGGCTTCATCCATGGGTCCCTTATTCACGTTCACTTACATCACTTTCCCTTCTTTCCCACATTATTTCCCTCTCCCCTTTTAAATGTTCTCTCTTCCCTTTGCTCCCACTCTTCTCTGATTCTCCTACAACCTCTCTGACCCCTCCTCAACTTCTTTCACAAATTTCTCCCCTTATAGGCTATTCCCCATTTCTGTCCTACCCCTGTCCCTCTGCATTAGTGGTGCCCATGTTGTTTTGTTTGCATTTGTGTTTGAATCCAGACAGGTGCCACAGTCTCCCTCTTGGTCTTCTTACCTTTAATCTTGCTTATCTCCAATCCAGTTTCTACGTACTGGCCAGAGAAATTTTCCAAAGTAATTATCTTTAATCTTTTCCCTGCTTAAAAGCACTCCAAAGTTTCCCATTGTCCATAAAACATAGGCCTCTTGGCCAGGTAAAGCATGATTTCATGATCTGGCTCCTGTCTACATCCCACTACAACTCTCAACAGGCATCTTATCACCACATCATGCAGAATTATTTGCACCTATGAAATAGTCATGCCACCTCTTTGCAGTGCCCTTTCCTGCTTGGCCAGGCCAGCCCTGCCCAGGTAACCTGCTCTGACCATGCCCACAGCACCACGCAGTCTGGGTGAGAGGCCATTCCTTTCTGATCTTTCCTTGTGTGCACTACTTGCTTCATTATAACAACCTCTTATAGTGGTTTGAATAGGATTCAAACAGTAAAACAGATCCATTGCAAATATTAAGGGAATAACAGATTTACTTTAAGAATTAGACTACTCAAATATGGCACCCTTTCTTGCTCTCATTTTGGGAAGATTGAGGATCAGAAAAACAGTGCCTGGCCAGACTCCTTGCATAATTTTATAGGTGGACCAGTGGGAGCTTAAAAAAAAATCCAAGAAGCCACAGAAGTGGGACCACAAAGGGAGAGCTGATCAGAAGCCTCTGGAAACTGCCCCTCTGGGGAAGAAACTGTCTGCTCTGCTGCAGCCCAGGTGGGTCCCTAGTGAAGCACTTGGTGGTGGGACTGGAGCCACTGTTTGAAGGCCAGTGTATGAAAAGTTTAGGAAAAACAGGCTGGTGCCCATCAGGCACCTCTGCATCCATCCATCACCACAGCTGACAATGAAGACCTTCTCAGAGCAATGAACTCTGCTTCGTTTCTGTCAGCCAAATCACACATGCAGAGTTGTTGTTGTTGTTGTTGTTGTTGTTATTGTTATTGTTATTATTATTGTTTTAGAAAGCCAGTCAAGGAAGATCATCCTGGAAAATATCATTTCCAGGTTTGGTGAAGTTGACCTCACAGTCCGGCCTGCCTTAGCTGTCTGTCTCCACTCTAGGCTGTGATGTCAGAAGACAAGGAACATGTCTTACTCATTTTCAACTACTCAGCACCAACCTCAGGACCTAAGATACAGCAGAGACTTAGGGGAGGTCTGTGTAATGAATGAAGGGCATTGAGATGGAATTTGTGTTTATTCATTTTCAGAGGAGGTTCTAGGAATTGTGTTCATTGGGGGATCAACATTTCTCATGTGACAAGATTGGATTCCAGTAACTAAATAAATAGAGAAGGATTCTACTGTGAAAGATAAATTTGATTATCTACATCAACACATTTACTTCAAATTTAAAGAAAATGAAAAATGTTTTCTAAAATCAATTTTGCTTTTTTATTACTTTGATGTTACCAACATCTTAAGTTTTATAGTGTTTTGTTTTGGTTTTAGGGGTGGTCATTTATTTTTTGTTTTCTACTTGCTTTTAGGATGCTGAGAGCAGTGCATATGGAAGGACTGTAGTCTGTCAATAAATTTATCCTGAGGTTAATTATATGCTTCTCAGAAAAATCAAGAGAGCTTGAACACAGACCTGCTTTTTAGTCTACTCAAAGAATACCAGAACTCGTATCTATCTGTCCTTGTCTCAGAGAAGGAAAAAGAGGGCTGTGTCAATGAAAGAAGTGCAGAGTTATTAACAATCTTCATATAAACGCTTGTGACTTTATTTTAATCCTACCATATATTGGACTCCCACATTGTAATTTACTCTTTTGATTAAAAAACAATGAACATTTGGGATGATGGAGCCATTCAGAGAAAGGATTCACTGCAGGTTTTATATGGTTGGTACAGAGATGGTAGCATATTTGCCTCCTTCTTTTCCCTCTCTGGCTCCTTGCAGGTCAATATGGTGCACAGTGACATTGTCAGAATAACTTGCTTATCTGGTCCTGTGTTTCATGGCCTGCTGAAGTACTTGTGGGTAAAATTTGAAACAAAATAAATATGTCCAGGCATTTATTTGACTTTTACAATCAAAACCCTAGATCAGCGACTCTCCAAGTGATAAACTCCTCCCTGCTGTCAGTGGCTGTGGCTTGGTTTTATTCCCTCATCCTCCAGAAGGAGGATGCGATATAATGAGAGAGGTAATGTGAAACTGCACAATAACAGTGGCACTTCTTTGCATATACCTCTTATTAAAGATGTTTTGTAAGAGTTGACCGTAAATCAAATGTGGCTATATTGTAAAAATAGAATGTAAAATTTTTGTGGATTTATAATATAAAATAAAAGACTCCAAAGAAATGCTGACTTCACTGGCAATCTCTCTGGAAAATGTACACAACCCCCCACCCCCAATTAAGCACAGTTTGATAAGAATGGTTGAGACGCCTGAAGCCTGGTCTCAGAGAAATCATCATTTTTGGTATTAGTGATGAAATCACTCATGTTTTAGAAAAAGGGAATCTTTCTGTCATTCTCAGAAAGATTTAGGACTGGGAAGCTGCTATCTCAACTGGTCCTGTCAAGTTAATCCAAAAAGCATTTTTATGTATTTTGTTATATAACCAGACATAACACAAAACGATGTGTCATTTGATCAATGATGCTGTCATAAATCAACATTCATTTGTCAGCCCAAAGAGAACAAATGACAAGAGGGTCAGGGATGGAAAACACAAGTGGCCTGGGTCAGAAGTCCACTGTCATCTAGGAAGGTGCTCCCGGATTTTGGGCTTTGAGCCACCTAGACTGTCCTCCCCCACCTCCCCCCTCACTGGCCTCCCCTTCTCCTTCCCCATTCCTCCTCATCTACTCTTTTGGAGCCTCAGATCAGCAATATGTGACTATTTTTCAGATTATTGCAATATTTGGTTAGATTACTTGCTAAGAGAAACTCCAGTGTTTCTTATTATGGACCAATTTATAAATTTTAGGCAAGTATGTTAGAAGATCCTCAAGAATAAATTCTTTAATTGCTATAAGTTAGAACAGTGCAAATGGATTAACTTTGGCAGTAAGCAAGCGATTCCCAATAACCCAGTCCCTCTGACATGGGACATCAGAGCTGCCTTGGCTTATTATGGGATGAATTTGAAATGAGGGACTAAGTTTCCCAGAGGCACTCCCTACCATCAGATAGGAGATGACCTTTGCTGTGGGAGATGACATTCACTTCCATTTGGTTGCCCCCGTCCCGAAGATGTTCTTGGTTTATTTCCATGTTAACTGTATCCCTCGTTCCTCATACTGGTAGGGTGATCATAAGACTCTGGTTCCCAGGGTAGTACTGGCGTAATTACTAACAGAGTCTCCTTTTGCTCATAATAATCCTAATTTATCTGACAAATCAAATGGTTTCTTTTAAAACTTACTTTAAAAAACTGACATTAAAGCTAAGCTATTTCCAGCTAACTCAGAGCTACAAAAATGAAAAAAGAATTAGTGCAAGGAATTTAGCCACGGTGAGGTTGGAGTGACTCAGCAGGGCCATTCAGCAGAAACAAATAAGGTACCACCACCTCCGGGGTCACCAAGGCAACAGAGGGAGCGGCTCCTCTCCCCCACCTGCCAGTCAACCAGCCCTAGCATGCTCCTCACACTTGGTCCCCTCTCCTAGCTGCCCTAGCTCTCCAAAGCAGTGCTGCACCTAAATAGAGGGGTGCTGGCTTTAGAGCCATGGCACTTGTATTTGAATTCCAGGCCTAATTGTTACCAGCTATGTGAGCTCGGGCTGATTGACTCAATCTTCTCTAAGCCACAGTTTTTCCATCCACAAAATGAAGAGAATCAGTTACCTTGTAGCACTAGTATAAATTTCACATATTAGATAAGTATTTAAGCCTGGGATCTAGTGCAAAGTTAGCACAAGATAAATGGAAGCTGTGTTCTTAGCCTAAATCTGAATTCTGAACAATTTAGTAGATGATGCTTAGAAGCATCATCTTATAAAATATGTTTTATAAGTGGGTCCCTATTTCTATATGCTGGTGCATCAGCAAATCCCTTGAGGACAGTCTCCATTTTACACCTCGGCTTTGCCCACAGCACCTAGGGTTCCAGAGTACAGGGCACAAAGCAGGCCTTTGATTCATTCCTGATCAATTAATAAATGCCTCCCAAGTCCAGTGCACACTCATGACCAGGGCCTGCCAGCTCTTCCCGTTGCCCTACAAGGCATCAAGGTACTGCATCAGCAGGGTTGCCCGAGGCACTCGAGGCGAAGAGAACATCTTGTGAGACAAAGGCATGAGGTCCTGTGTGGAGTCAAAATAAATTATTCTTTGAAAGCTGTGAAATTTCACTGCTTCTCTTTTCTTTGACCATGTTCATAAATAATGGAACCTTGGCATTGCTCTTCTTCATTCCAAAAAATAAAACTAGACTACAGACCTTGAGCTGTCAGTTGGCAGTGCTGTGTTGCTGGTACCTGACACTCATGCTTTCACACTCACCCCACCGCAGGATGAAGCTGTGCTGCACACGCGGACCAGCTGCACATGGACACATATTAAAACAGTTTAACTGGGTGCTTGATTGAGAGGTCTAGTGGGTGCAGGAACCAGATAAGCCAGAAAAATGCCAAATCTACTCCAACTTCAATGTTATGGAGACTGGACTTAACATTGATATTTTCTCAAGCACGATGGCCTACACAGTTTGTAATTAACTATAATGCAGTACTTTAATTCTTGATTACATTCCTGTGAACAAAGAATGTCATATTCTGTAGTCATGTTGTCATAGCTAAATGTTTAAGCCTGTCAAGGCAAAACGCTATTTCCTGGACTTTGGTAATCACCAACTCCCAGGAGTAAACCTTTCGGCAGATAATCAGGTGCCGATTTACTAGCATACTAGTACTGGCTCTGCTGCAAGCATTCCTGAGAGCACTCATTTTCCTTGAATTTTTATGAAACTTCCCAGGACCAAACCTGTGACTTAATGCAGCCACCACCCAACTTCCCCTGCCCTGGGCTTCATACCAGTGCACCCCAGTTCCCAGACACGCTCCCTTTCAGTTCTGCGGACTCTGAAACAGAGAAATGCCGGGCATCAGAACACAGACCCAAAGATCATTTGCAACAACCAAGACGTGATTTGGATTGTATTTGGTTTTTAAAGAGATTGAGACTTTCTCTGTCTCTCCATGAGAAAGTAATCTAATGCAAGAATTCTGAAATCCACTTTGTCCAAAAGCAACACCAAATTGTCCAATAAGCTTACAAAAACCCTTCTCATCATCTATCACTAGTCTTCATGGTAACATTGTTGTTGATAGATTTGATTGTCCACTTCATCCAGTGGTCAAGGACAAGTTAGGGGAGGGCACACCATGTCTCTGCCCACAACAGGTCAGCCTTGAACTCCGCAAGTCCTGAGTCAGAGAGAGTCTAAAAGGGGAGGCAAGGTCAGCAAATGTACATGTAACCAATGGTTTAATTATGTAACCAATGGTTTTAACTGGCTCAGGCAGGGCCAGTGGCATGTGACCAAAGTCGTCCCCATATGAGTTCACCACATAAACAAACTGGAAAATTGTCACTAGAAAGATTCTCTCTTCCAGGGATGAGCAGTTCACTTTCACAATCGCAGTGAGGAGATCGCATTCACACCACGGTCTCTCTCACAGTGTTTTACAAGTGCGTCTCATTCTGTCTCCACAAAAGCCTTATAAGCTAAGTGTGTACCCTCATATTTTAGAGAAGAAACAGGCTTACCCATGATTAAAAACCTCCTGAGATGCCACAACAGTGATGGAGCTACAACAAGAGCCCAGCTCTCCCAACTCCAGCAGTGCCCCTTCCTTTCTCGGCCTTAGGAACAGGTAATGCAGACCGGCAGCTGCATGGTGCCCTGCAGGAAGCTCCTCTGGACCACTTCCCATCACTCAGAGTACTGTCTAGCGCTCTCCTCAGCCAGTGCCTCATAAACTTAGCCTCACCAGCTCAAGCCTCATCACTGGCATCTACCCAGAGTGCCAGTACAGGTGGAGTTGTGTAGAGTGTACACTGCTCAACCCAAGAGGGTTTATTAACACTCTGGCCTAAATGACTGTCCTGTTTCAACATGCAAAAGGTGTGCTGTGACCCATCAGGCCAGATATGACTGGTTGCAGAGCTGGTGTGCTGGGCTCATCTGTAACGCCCCTCTACATTTACATAATCCCATCTAATTCTCATTATAAATTGTATGGTAGAACAATAAAATATCAATAAATAAAGCCTAATGTATGAAAAACATGGATAGTAAGAACTATAACCAGTATTAGAGTGTGGATAATAAAGAGGATTCCAAAATGCTACTTGAAAGATTTCATGTTTAAAGATTATCATGGTCTATGAAAAAATTCACAATCTAGAACTCTACACTCTTGTCATATCACAAGGGATTTTTATTAATGCCATAAGTCTTATAGTATATACTACATTCAAGTCTATAATATCACAGCAAGGCTATATTAGGTTTACATGAACAACTGAAATTACAGCATGATAATGTATAAAAAGACAAAAGGAACTTTTTAAAATAAATATAAGCCTACCAAATATGAATTTATGAATAGAGAATAAATATCTTTGATCATTTTATAACAGCATAGTTTGAAAAAGACAAGCCTGCATTATTTTTCCTCTTGGGGTAGCAACATACTCAGTTAATAACAAAATAAACTACAAAAGGCTGGAAATAAATCTTCAACAGTACCATTGTCAGTTACCTCCATTAGTTGGCCTCCTGTGTACTTTAAAAAGCAATAAGAAAAAACAAGAAAAAAAAACTAGCAATGACAGTGATACAGTGATGATGCCCTCGCTAAACGCAGACCCACCTGTAGTAAATGTTGGCACAAGTGGCTGCAATTATTTACACCCATGCACACACAACACTTTGCCCTGTGCTGTTGCGCTCCTCTCACCAAGAGGCAGACTCTCTGTCCCCAGTCCTAGAAACTGATCTGGACTTGTGACTCAGCATGACCAACATATTCCAACAGAAGTTATGCAATGCTGGTTCTGAGCCCCTTGGGAGGCCACCGTGCAAAGAGCAGCGGACTAGCCTCCTGAGGGATGAGTGATTATGTGGAGCAGAGCTAATCCATGCCAGCTGAAGCCATCTTGGACCAGCCAGAATCCAACTGACCCAATAGCTGACCACAGGCACATGAGTGATCTGGGCCAAATCCTGTAACTACTCAACTGAACCCAGAGCAAACTGCTAACCCCCAGAACCATGAATAAAACAATGGTGGTTGTTTTAAATCATGAAGGTTTGGAGTTGTTTGTTAAGTGTCAAACATGCAACTGACAACGCATGAGAGGAAATGATCATCTCATAGTCTTTACACATAGTTTCCTTTTGTCAAAGGATTCTCCAGTACTTCACCTTGTTTGACAGCCCTGCTTGTATGATTTTATTCTTCATGTGGCTACTTCCTCTGTCACTAAAAGATCTTTCTGCCCAACCAATGAACGCACAGGTATTCTCCCACTTACCCTAGAGGCCCTATTTTTACATGACTGCCCTGAAAAGAAAATTGGCTTGGAAATTAATTTTTTCACATTTATTTATAAGCCATTTAAAATTTCTGACCTGTGATAAACCTTCCTTAGTGAAGAATTGTACACAGTTGTGAGAAACCATTGGAGTCCATTGAATAAAAAGCTTCCTGAAGAAAGTGCACTTCATTCTCCAGTCCAGGGGTGCAAACACATGCTCCTACCTCACCTTGATATCTGAGTGACAATGTTTAACTTGTGAAATCAAGAAGTTAAAATGGACCTTGAATTCCTAAACTACAGATTCCCAAGAGAATTTGTAAGACAACAATCATAACCATCATCACCAGATGTTTGCATAATTCCTTTTTTTAATCTACAGGGAAGTCTGAGCAAGGATGAACTGGAAATGGCCTCAAAAAAACTCTTCGTGATATACAATAAAGAGGAAAAAAGCAAAGGAAGCTGGTGACGGGATCAAAAGGGTGATGCTCAGGTGGGAGAAGCACTGGGGGAGAAAAGAACCTGTATTGCACACAATATTTCAGGACTGAACACTCAATAATAAGATGTTTAATTCAGGTTTATCACCACTAACCTCCTGGTAACTGTTAGAGTCTCAAGTTTCCACATCTCACCCCCTTTTATATTAGAGAAGGGGTATCCCCTTCTGTATCCAATACAACATTGTTGCCACAATGGCACTGCCCAGCTGTCTGATTATGGTATGAGTAGCCATTTCTCTTCACTGCACAAGAGTGCAACTCCAGGTAACTGCTTCTGAGAGCATGCTGTCATATATTTTTACAGCCTAAGCAGTTTCTGTCTGGCCAGATTCTCACAAAGCTCATAGAACCATAATCATGCTGGAGATTATTCTAAAGTACAGCTCCAGATAACTCAAAGCTACATTAGCTAAGACATGGTTGAAGGGATTGGAGATTACCTAGACAAGTAAGATGATGATTCATGAGATACAGAACAGACAGAGCAAGGTCCAGTTGGTATAAAATATGACACGAGCATTTACACCACAGAAATGAACAAATCCACAAAGAAGAAATTTTTCTGGAAAGCTGATTGTTAAACATTTATCAGCATGCCACAGAAAATAACTGTCTTCATTTATTCTAAGGATTATCTTTGGTGGGATTACACTTGGTCATAAGCAATGCTTTGCAAAACTTTCCAATGCAGTGTCCACAGAAGCAAATGAATCATACAGACCCCTCACATCATCACTGACATGGTCCAAAGTGACAGAGAATCTACGGAATGTGTCACAGAATGAGGACATGTAATAAGGACAGAACTAAAATATTGAACAAAAAACTCATTTAGTCTAGCCAGTGAGTAGGCTTAAAAATGTTACACTCATGCATTTTTAGGAGGAAATTTAAAATACTGATAAAATTAAATCTTGTAAGTAAAAGGTATAAGCGTAAGATAAAAGTATAGGGTAAAAATTAGATAGTAACCATTAAAATTTATAAGGAGAGTATATAATATCCAAAACAGCAGATAGAATGAAATAAGGAAACAACCCAAGACAATAGCAATAAAGAAAATAAACATGCAAAAGTTTAACAAGTAAAAGCCAAGAGAAAAAAATGCAGTAAAATTAGAACAAAATAAAAATCAAGTTACATGGTAAAAGAATACATATAGATTGATAATTAGAGTAAATGTAAAATATTAAGGTCATCTGTTTAAAAAAACATTGTAAAGTTGGATTAAAACACAAAACCCAGGTCATAAGTGGTTATAAAAGGACATCCAACACATAAAGATATAGAAAAATTGAAGGAGCAAATGTAGAAAATATGTATAATAAAAATATTTATCAAATGAAAGACTGATATAAATAGATATCAGATAAAATAGATAGTAACATGAAAGACAATAGAAGAATAGAGTAAAATGCTATAAAATGACAGGAAGTTTAACTTACCTTGTATACTATTCTGAAATTATATGCCCCAAATAACATTTAAATATAAAAAGATTGTGTGAAATTTCAACAGTAATCTCATTTTCAGAAAACTGAAAATGTCAGTAAATACAGAGAAGCTTTAAGGAAAATAATAATATGCAGGATTTATAGAGTAAATATAGAACCTGTCAACAAGTAAATAGAGAATATTGATCCTTCTCAACCTTAAGTTAAACATTTACAAAGATTTGCTGTAAGCATAAAAAATGTATCAGAGTGTTTGGGGTAAAAATCAGCATAGACCACATTCTCTATTATATAATTACATTTAAAATTAATTACATTAGATTGAATCAATAATGATTATAAATTTAAAGATATCTATAGTTTATAAATTTCAAAAACATGTACCTGAATTACCCATGTGCCAAAAAGAAAAAATCACAATGGAAAACTGATTTGAGAAAGATTTCAAACTAAAATATAATGAAAATTTTACATATAAATATGTGAAACAGAGATAAGGCAAAGATTATAAGGACATTTGTAGCTTAAGTGTATATATTAAGAAGAAAGAAGGGCAGGAAAAGTAATGAACTGACAGCCACATAAGAAGTTAAAAAGAAAGGCTTCCAGCCAAGATGGAAGCATAAGTAGATATACTTTTCTTCCTTGAACAGCCAAAAGAAGGATAACAACCAATTTAAAACCCAAAATCAACCAGAACTGCCAGAAAATTGAACTGTATGGAAGTCCAACAACCAAGGAGTTATAGAGGAAACATTCATTCAGACCAATAAGAGAGGCACAGACAGGCACCCAGGATGAAAAGGAAGTGCAGCAAGGTGGTGGCTGGTGGACCAGGTGGTCCCACATATGTATGTGTATAAACCAGGAGGAACAACTGGGGAATGAGACAGACCACTCAACCCAGGGTTCCAGTGCAGGATAATAAAGCCTCAAAACCTCAGCTGTAAAGACCTGAAGGGGGTTGCAGCAGTGGGAAAAACTCCTAGTCTCATAGAAGAGTCCACTGGAGGGGCCTACAGAGTCTTAGAATGTACACAAGCCCACCCTCCCTGGAATCAGAACAAGGGAAGTACCTTGAAGGATACAATTCATCTGTGGACAATGGAGAAAGTGATTGAAAGCAGAGTGAGAGCAGAGCAAGTGGCATTGTTCCCTCTCTGACCCCTCCCCAACATACAGCACCACAACCCAGGGAGGTGGGGTGCCCCAACCTAGTGAATACCTACGGCTCTGCTCCTTACAATGTAATAGGTGTATTGAAGCAAAGAAATATGGCCCAAATGAAAGAACAGATTAAAACTCCAGAAAAAGAGCTAAGCCATGAAAAGATATCTAACCAATCAGATACAGAGTTCAAAACACTGGTAATCAGGATGTGCAGAGAAATTATTGAATACTGCAAAAAAATAAAGGAAGAAGTGAAGGCTATACATAGTGAAATAAATAAAAATGTACAGGGCGTCTACAGTGAAGAGAAGGAAACTGGGACTCAAATCAACAATTTGAACAATAGGAAGAAATAAAAATTCAACTGGAACGGAATGAAGAAACAAGAATTCAAAAAAATGAGAAGATTAGGAACCTCTGGGACTACTTTAAATATTCCAACATCTGAATCATAGGGGTGCCAGAAGGAGAAGAGGAAGAGCAAGAAATTAAAAACTTATTTGAAAAAATAATGAAAGAAAACATCCCCACTCTGGCAAAAAAAAAATAAATGAATAAACATACAAGTCCAGGGAACTCAGAGAATCCCAAACGAATTGGAACCAAAGAGCAACACACCAACCTCTTGCATACATCCTTGCATACATCATAATTAAATTGGCAAAGATTAAAATAAGTAGAGAATCTTAAAAGCAGCAAGAGAAAAGAAGAGAGTCACCTACAAAGGAGTTCCCATATGACTAACAGCTGATTTCTCAAAAGAAACTTTGCAGGCAAGAAGGGGCTGGAAAGAAATATTTAAAGTGATGAAAAGCAAGGACCTACAACCTAGATTATCTTGCAAAGCTATCATTTAGAATGGAAGGGCAAATAAAGCACTTCCCAGATAAGGTAAAGTTAAAGGAGTTCATCATCACCAAGCCCTGATTATATGAAATGTTAAAGGAACTTAATCTAAAAAAAAAGAAGATGATAAAAAATATGAACAGTAAAATGACAACAAACTTACAACTATCAACAACAAAATCTAAAAAACACAAAATCGAAAACAAAGCTTAATCAAACAACTAGAACAGGAACAGAATCACAGAAATGAAGATCACATGGAGGGTTATCAATGGGATGGAGGGGGAGTTGGGGGGTGAATGGGAGGAAAGGTACAGGAAATAAGCATAAAATAGTAGGTAAAAAACAGACAGGGGGCGTTAGGAATAGTATGGGAAATGGAGAAGCCAAAGAATTTATATGTACAACCCATGGATATGATGGGAAGAGATGCTGTAGAGACTGGGGGTATTGGACAGAGGCGGATAAAGGGGAGAAATGAATGGGACCATTCCAATAGCATAATCAATAAAACATACTTTAAAAAACAAGTTAAAGAACAAAAAGAAAAAATAGGAGCAAAAATTGTGGAAAGGGAAAATAAAGATAGAATCAATTTTAAAAAGTCATTTTTGAGACAACTAATAAAATAAAGAAAATTATGGCAATATTGGTGAATATTTTTTAATGGACAGAAATAAACTATACTAGGAATTGTTAAATGATTTAAAAAGGGAATAATAAACACTTATATGACAATAATTTTAAAAACTTTAAATGAAATGGAAACTTCCTAGAAACTATAATAAAAATTTTAAGAAAAAATAGAACCTTGAATGGCCCAATAACAAAGAAGTTGGATTAATATTCTTAAATCCATACACATACCCAATATAAAAAGAGGCTCAGACAGTTTTAAAGGCATGTAAAAACATATTTTCAAGAAACAGATTATCCTAAACTGAAAAAATTTTTCCAAAGCACAAAATAATAGGGATTATTCATCCACTCAGTCAATGAGGCAAATATATATGCTTGGTACCAAACTATATGAGGACAACACAAAAAAAGGAAAGTTAGAAATTATACTATCCATGAAAAATTACATATTACCAAAGTACGAGTTATTTATCAACACATATGACACAATACTGAATAAAATATTTAGAAAAGTAAATCTGTCAGTGCGTAAAATGATAATTTATAACCAAATTTGATAATCCTTAGAAATATGAGTAGTTTAAATATCCCTCATAACCCAGAAAGTTAATAGTTTGGGGGAAAACAAATGCAGAAAAAGCGCCTGAAAATATTTATCTTTGCTAATAGTATAAAAATTCTTAGAAAACTTTTCTATGATCTTTAACCTGATATCCAACCTGACTGCATAAAAAGCCTATAATATCATTTTAATAGTGAAAATTAGAAAACATTTTTAAATAAATTAGTAACATATATAAGAATACTCACCATGACTTCTATTCATTCTAACCAGAGAAGAGAAAGAGAAAGAGGAAGAAGGAAAAGGAAGAGAATGAGGAGGGAAGGAAAAGGGGAGGAAAGAAATATTTACAAAAATTGTACTAAGGAGGAAGAAGGAAAGAAGCAGTGAGGGTAGGAAGGAGAGTAAAAGGGAAAGAGAAAGAAATTAATTAAAAAGGAAGAAGTAAACTCATATATGTGACAGATATATGAAATTTCGATGTAGATGGAAGTCTACATAGAAATGTACCAAGTCAATTAGTTGTAAAATAATTATATTCCTAAATCAAGTGCATTTTCTCAATGTGACAACAAACATAAAGTGTAACTTTAAATATTGAAATCAGTTACAGTAGCAAAAAATTAAAACTTGTACATGCTATCTGGAAATAAACTGAAGATATTAAGTCTTTAATGGAGAAAGTATAAAATTTTATTGAAAGATATCAAAGAAGGCCCTAAAAAATCATGGTGATACACCATATTTAGGAATAGGAAGACTTAATATCTTAAAGGTGATAATTTTTTCCAAGATTAATCTATACAATCAATATAATTCCAAACAAAATTCTACCACAGTTTTTTAAAGCTTAACAAGGTTGTTTTAAGATTCATACGGAATAACAAAGGTCCAATGTAGGCAAGATATTACTATAAGAAATAAAATAAAAATATTTTCTTATCATGTATCAGAGTTACAGAGTTATCTTAAAGTTCTGGTAATTAAGATAGTATAGCATTGGTACAGATAAAAAGTGCCACGGACTATAATGGAGCTTAAACACAGACTGATACAGACTAGTTACTTAAGAAATTAGTTTTATAGATGAAAGGAGAAAAGAGGGTCTGTTCAATAAATGGTCCTGTGACAATTGTTTATCCATGTGGATAAAAACTATTATGCTATTGAATAAAACTGACTCGCAACACACAAAATATATCAATACCAAATGAAGACTTAAATATGCAAAACAAAACCATAAAACTTAGAAGAAAAAGTAGGAGAATATATCCATAAACTCAGGATAAAGAAAGATCACAGGAGAATGAAAACATAAACTGTAGTATATTTATATAATAGAATATTACACCATAGCAAAAAAATTAATAAACTATAGCTACATATAGTAACATGAATGGTTCTTAAAAATGTCAGGTTATTATAAATAAAAAGTAATGAAAAACTCCTGAACAAAGTAATTCAATTTTTATAAAACCCCAAAACAAGCAAAATTAAGTGATATATGTATTGTTTGGAGATTCAAAATGTGGTGATAAAATTAACTTCAGAAAAAAAGAATAATAAAGACAAATTCAGATTAATGATCACTTCTAGTCATAAGAACAAGAGGATTGAGTGAGGAGCAACAAATAGCACTGGTTATGAACTATTTCTTCAGCCTATGATTGTTTTATTATTTTGCTTAATAATTTGCACTTGTTACATGTTATCCATAAGTTATGAATGACAGAGTTTCAAAATCAAAGCATCAATTTAAAAAGATTATTCAAGGATTAACTTAGTTATAACTGGAGCCCTCTGAAATCTAAGTGAGGATTTGTGGGCAGACATCAGTGGGAGGTTCAACTGGTTAGGACATTTTTGTCACTGGAGTTGGTCAAGCATAGGTAAGCAAACTCCTTTAAATTAATAAGAATATTTTAATGCAAACTTAAGCAATAGTCCATTGGTTGGATTAAACTCTTACACATTGAAAAGACTATGATTGCATGAGTTGATTGTTTTTTTAAGATTTTATTTATTTATGTTTAGAGGGGAAGAAAAGGAGAGAAATATCAATGTATGGTTGCCTCTTGTGAGTCCCCTGCTGGGAACTGGCCTACAACCCAGTCATGTGCCCTGACTGGGAAGTGAACCATGGTTGTGTGGTTCACAGGCCTGTGCTCAATCCACTGAGCTACACCAGCCAGGGTTGCATGAGTTGATTGTTGAGTGAGATATAACTGCTCATGTTAGCCAAATCTGTAACAACCAAGAGTCCATACAGATACAATCCTGATCTTTAAGTCCTGGAGTTAGAATGAATCAGTTGTTTCCAGAAGAAGCTAGGCAACAACTTCACACTAAAAATTACTTGCTCCTGTTTTACCCTTAATGGTAATTTACTTAACTGATTATATGTCTTTATTCCCAGTTGAGATAGGGGAGGGGAGCAGCAGTTTCACATAACTCAATTTTATGCAATTAAATACCTAAAGATAATGTTGAAATTCATTTTAGCAAGTAACAAATTACAGGTGAGATCTTAGAGGATGTTCTGCCTCTCAATCTTGGTTGATGCTGGAGTTCAAAGTAGGAGGCCGCTGTACCGAAAGTGTGGCAAACGATCCCCAGACCCCTGACCATCAAGAAGATAAAAGACAGAAAACTGTACTTGAAAAATAATTAAATAAAAAATTATTACAATATGAAAGATAAAAAAAGAAGATAGAGAATGACAACAAAAGAGACAGCATTGCCAGCCGCAGGGAGCATTGAAAACTAAGCAAAAAGCACAGATTAAATTCATTTGTGCAACTTCTGAAGGGCAAGGGCAAGCTTCATATCTGGGAAACCTCAGACAGGATATGCAATAGGAGCTAGACTGCCAGCATTTACTAAATCTCCACTGAAAACAACCGTTCCTTAGGTCCCTCAGATTAGTCAGTTACCTCTGGGATAACCCCCTCGGAAGTGCCTCCCACCTGCTGAGATCAGACTGGCCGGAAGCTCTTAATCCACCTGCCCACCTTCTGAGCAGCACCATTTTGGGTTATTAATTACAGCAACAAAGGGGATCAATGACCACAACCCACTGTGTTATTCCAAGTGGGCTGGAGGAAGACATAGATGCTGTGACTGGAAACAAGTCTCTGCCTTTCACTAAGTGACACTCTTAGTGATGTTTCACATTGTAGATTGTGGCTCTTTGTGGAGAAAGTCACTCTGGTGAGAAGAGAATAATGAATGTCAGGGATACTTCTACAGAGAAATAATGTAACCTATTCCAAACATGCATCAAGGTTCTACTTGCTGTCTTCCTGGGTCAGAGTGTAAGAAACCCAGTCACGAAGAATAAGAGAGTAGCTTGTTTTGCCCCTGAAATTACTGGGGCCCCACATAGAGCTTGTGCTCTTCTTCTGGAGTGACCAAAAAAAAAAAAAAAAAAAGCATCCCTTGGGTCATGTGACCCTACCAGCTCTCTAGAGGCAGGTCTTGTAAGGGCACTGTGTGGAGCCTCTGAAATCTGCAAATGTAGGAAGAAAGCAAGGGGTGGATAAATGAGCATGGCCTTGCTCCTGGTCTCCTTGCTGGCATTCCTGAGCTTGGGCTTAGGATGTCATCATCGGATCTGTCACTGCTCCAATAAGGTTTTCCTCTGCCAAGGGAGCAAGGTGACAGAGATTCCCTCCGACCTCCCCAGGAATGCAGTTGAACTGTGAGTATCGGAGGCTGTGGGAACTGTGTGGCAGGCATTTGCGTGTTGCGTGCTAGTATTATTTTCATATTAGGCTGATAACTGTTCAGCTGAAATATTTCTGCTCTGACCTAAGGCTTGAATAAAACAAACTCTCCCAGCTCAACACCATGCCCTTCACCTCTCCAAGGATTTTAATGAGAGTCAGTCACAGGCTTTATCAGAGAAGGGCAGTATGGAAACCTGAGTGTCTTTTCAGGATGCTTGCTCCAGGGTCCCATACTCTCTTTGGTGGAACCAGAAAAGTAAAACTAAGAAAAAGCAGAAACTTAGGAGACCTAGAATTGGAGGCAGAAAGACAGCTTTGATTTAAAGTGGCTTGTACAGTGTGAGCCTCCTGAGGACACTAGATTCAAGAATGCAAGGGTCACTGTTGCTTTGGAGGCACCAGTAAATAATTCCTGAACTGAGATTCTGCTTCCTGGGGAAAAGGAGGGGTGGCCAGGAGAGGAAGGGGTGTAAAGAACTGGAGAAAGAGAAAAACAGAGGTGGAGAGGGAAAGAGAAAGACAGCATCATCCTTCATACAGGTGAGAACACATGATTCTCAACTTTAGATTTTTTAATGAACTATTTTAAAAGAAAGCAGAGTTGGACAAGAACTTCAACATCATTTCACTCTATCTCTTTATTTTGCAAATGAGATATATGGGGTCTGGAGAGTCAAAAGAATTGACCACACTCTTACAAAACTAGAAACCATGTGTTTTGACTCACAATGTACTGGGTTTTTCCCCTCAAAATCCCATGTCTGATTGCATTAGAGCAAAAGTACTACTTCCCCTGAGAACTGACAAGTTGTGGTTCACAGACTGTAGATATCGTCAGTGTTTTTAGTCCAAGATTTTTACATAAAGCTGCTATTCTGGAAGGCCATTTCAAACCTGGTCCCCACTAAAGCTATGAATGGCTCTTGCCTTATTGTAGAAGGTGGTCATCTTTTCAGTTCACTGATTACCATATCTGCATTCACACAGGTTGCTGTTGCATTTCAGAGTTTCACTCAGGGACAAATGGTCACAGATTTGGTTGGTCCTGGTTGGTACTTTTTCCCTTGACAGCCCAAGTGCTCAGTTGTGCTGCAGAAGGGAAAATAACTGGTCTGCTCTGTGTATTGGCTACACTGCTTCAGATAACACAGCTATTCGTCATTATAGAAAATCAGGTTTACTAGGTCATTACAAACATATGAGAAGGGCCATGCACCTGAGCTCCTGTAACAAGTTACTTGCTTCTAAATGACTGAACAATTACTAACCTCCTCTGAGCCTCAGGTTCCTTACTTCCAAAGTGCTTTTTACCCAACCTGCTTGGTTGGATTATTGTGAACACACAAAAAGATACCCTCCCCCACACATACACACATACATACACACCCATTTCTACCTCTCCTGCCTCTTCTCCATTTCTTCCAATTTTTCCATGTTGTTCAAGTAGTGCCAACCAGTTACTGAAGCAGAGAACCCCTAACAAGGTTTAATTTGAGGCTGACACTCCTCTGTGCAAAACTCCCTTCTACATTAGACTGCTTTCTGGTATCTTTTTACAAGAGGAAAATAAACTTCAGTCCACGTAGAAAACAGGAAGTACAAGAGGGAGGGAAGAAGAAAGGAAAAGAATAAAATTCATGCCCAAACCCCAAACCTCAGAGATGTATGAGTTAGTGGGAAAAGAGCATTTTAACTTTATACTAAGATATAAATGACTAACACCTCTCTCTGCTCAAGAACACTTTGCCACTGAGAAAAGAGACTGCAAAAGACAGTGTTGAACTGAACACCAGGAACAGATTTCACACTCTTGACAAGGGCTAACCCATCATCAACCCCTTACTTAGTAGTTCATGACAGTGTCCAATGTTGCTAAAATATGAGAGGGAAGAAAGTCTTTGCCTTTTATTGGCATTTTCCCCCACCTGAGGGATGAGTGTGGTTGTTGGGAAGTTCGGAGGACTAAAGTAATTCTCGCAGATACCTAATCTTGAGAAGATTCTTTTCTCTGCACATTCATTAGTAGGCCATGACTTAGACCATTCTGGAGTTCAGCTTTGCAATCTTCTTGGCAAGATGTATTGAGAAAAAGAAGATAACTATTGTACTGGCAGACAGACATAAGAAGAAAAAAGGAAATTATATGGGGGGATATTTTTCAGGTCAGTTTGTTAATCACTGAAAAGCAGATAAAATGCCAAGTGAACTAGATCTCAGACATTGTATTAGAATGAAAGAGCAATTATTTTTGCTTCCTTAAAAGGATGGATTAGGATTATCAGGAACATTGGTAAAAGGAAGATGAAGTGGCTTGTTCAACTAAGTATTTCTAATTCACCTACACGTCCAGGTGTAGGTGGGTGGAATAGCTGGGCTTCTGGGACAGCAACTGCTTAATCCATCAACATGTCCAAGCCTCATTGTCAGTCAGGTTCAGTGGGAGAAACCACCCCTAAACTTACCATTGTTAGCTTATCATATTCCACCCACCTTGCAGCAGTCTCGTTTTATGCACCTGCCAGGCATTGCTAAAGAGTTCTAATTCCCAACAACCAGCATAGGCTGACAGCAACACAAAAGCACACCGAAGCACCAGGAACAGATTCATTTACTGAGGGGCCCCTGGGGTTTACTTGATGCTTTGCACACCCTACTTCATTAAAATGTCACAATAAAACTGCAAATCTGGTATCACTGCACCGTGTTCCAAACGAGGCAAACTGGAGAACAGGGGAAGTTCAGCGCCTTGAGCCCAGCCGCCCCTGCCACTCCTGGTAGCAGAGCTGGGGTCCCTACTTGAGCCTGTTTGTTGCTCTGCTGCCTGTTATGTGCAGTGGAAGTCCTCTCACTGCTTCCACTCCTTCCTACAAAAAAAAAGTGCCCTTCCAAATTTTTACCAGAGGTCAACAAACTTTTTTTCTATAAAGAGTCAGATAACAAATACTTTAGTCTCTGCTGCAAGTACTCAGCTCTGCCATAGTTGTAGGTGAGCCACCCCAAACAAAATGTAAATGAATTAGCATGGTTGTGTGGCAATAAAAGTTTATTTATGGACACTGAAAGTTGAATTTCACACAATTTTCACAAGTCACAAAGTATGATGCTTTTACTTTTTTTCAATTATGTGAAAAGATGAAAAATATTAGCTCGTGGGCCATAGAAATACAGGGGGCAGGGCAGCTATGGCCCAGAGGCTATCGACGGCCCACTTCTCAGACTACAGGAGAGAGTGGTAAAATATTACTGCCTTACGTAGGGTGTAGGCAGCCTGAGACAACATGGTACGATGGAGAAAGCACTAAACTGGGTGAGCAGGGTCAGGAATGGAGGGAATTCTAAGGTAATATTCACAGAGGGGCTTTAATTGGTTCTGACAGGTCAGAGATAATAGAGCACAGTGTCTAGAATCTCAGAGACCTGAGTTCAAACTCAGGCTACGCTGTTGTTTTTTTGCTCTATCAAGTGGGCTCTTGGCTATACAATGGAAATTGGAGTGTGTGTCTTACAGGATTGCTGAGGATCGAGTGAAACAACATAAATAAAACGTCTAGCACACCGCCTCTCAGGGAGGGGGTGGTGATTGTGATGTCATCTGTAAAACACCAGGCCTTTATGACAATTAAATGAGTCAACAGGGAATGCTTTGGAAAATTTATGTAAAGATCTACATAGCTCTGAGTTTATAGTCTCTCACTTACTTAAAAATACTCTTCTCCTCCCAGTGGCTAGAACACTTATTCTCCGTGCACGTGTCTGTAAGAAAACATATTCCTTCAGGCTTTTGAAATCTTTCAAGAACTCAGGGAGCAGGTTTCATTCTGGCCATAGTCAAAGGAATTTTGATTTCTGACTTATTCTAGAAACTCGCTTGCACCCGGAGGCAGTCAATGGATCTAGAAAGGGCCCTTTGATCTTGCCTTATTCTTCCTGGAAGTAGAATTTCTAAGGAGAATGTGAATACTATTCAAAACCTGAAATTGTAACTCGAAGTAACAGTACAGCCACAGTTCTCCTTTCGTGCAGCAGGATTAGAGGCCCAGGACCCCCAGAAGAGCAAAGGGTCCACTGGTGGTCATTCTCCGCACAGACAGACCTGGACTGAGGTTTCGTTGTAAACCGTCTGCACTGACAACTCTCCTCACAGCCAAGTTCCTATACCTAACTGCAGTCTCAACTGACCAGCTCTTATTTCTAATTATCTCATTATAGTTTTCCGTTTTTTGTTTTCTTCCTTTGCCTCGTATTCCTTGGTTTGCTGTCTTGGTTCAAATCATTTTTAATATCTTATTACCATAGAGTATTGTTCAGTGAGGCATCTTAAACTAAGGCTCGTTTAATCTTTCCTTAGTGGGGCCTTAGTTCTGAGGGACATATCAGTGCCGTTTGCCAAAAAGGAAAGCTCTGTGATCTCCAAGGGGGAAACAGAGTTTTTGATGCTTGCAAACATGCTGAATTGTAGAATTTCTTTCTCTAAGAGCATCTTTGAGGGCAAATATGCAGAACACACCCTAGGAAAGACTGACTGATTTGTGGTCCATCCAATCCCAGCCACCAGAACAAATCCCCTGTAAAGTCTGAACTGCAGCCCAAACCTCATGACTCCTTATTCATGCTCAGTAACAGCTAGAAATGGACTCTTGGCTGGGTTTTCACTGTTTTGTGCATGAGCAGTAGCTACATGAGAATGTGCTGTGTTCTCATGAAGGAGATAGTTCTGAAGGACAGGCAATGCCGTCCATGATGGAGGTGCTACCTGTTCTGAGCTGATGAAAGAAAAGATAAAACAATGGATTACACAACTGCTAGAACTGCTCCTGACAGTCTCATTTGTTGGGTATTGATGGTTTAAATCTCCTCATCATGTAGGTTTCACTTTCCTGATTGCCTTTATATGACCAGTTTTACAAACACCCTTCATACTGCTACTAGCAACGACTTATTGTCATCATCTTTGGGGGGTCCTGAACATCTAAAGCCTTGATTATATAACTTGGTAACTTATCTCCAGACCTGCTTGCACACTGCCATTCATCTTTCTCCATGAAACACCTGCCACCATGTTATGATTCCCAAGCCCAATCTCTCAGTGGCTCATCTTTAGGACCTTACCTCTCACCATTCTCAGCAGGACCAACTATTTTGCAAGGCTGATGTATATTTATTCCAAGCCCACTTTGTGCATTTTAATTCCCTGTGTCTTTATGTTATGCCTGCTATATACACTAGACTTAATGTCTTTGCCTCTTGACATCCAACCTACTTATCCCAGTCTTGCTCAAAAGAAGCCTCTTTCATAAAGCCTTCCCTGACTACTCTGTTTTTATTTAATCTGGACCCTGGTACTGTTCATTGAACAATCTTGCTCAGCGCATAACTCTTTATGTGTGTCTTGTTTCCTCAGTCACAGTGAAAATTTCCTTTGTGCTCCTTATGATGCCAAGTTCGATGCAGCATATGTTCTGGGCCCTCAGTTGTATGTATAACAAATGTTACAATGCATTAGGGGGGATTACAACTGTTTACTTGCTCTGCTCCTCAGTATTGAAGAAAAGAGTCTTATAAAAGATGATTATTGTTCTCCCTGTGATGAACTATAGAATTTGAAAGTTTCCTTGCTTTTTATCTGTTTGTTTTAAGAAAATGCCTCTATATCATTCAACAGTCCAGTAATTTATTCAGAAAGAGCTATACATAGACTTGAAATAAGGTTTCCTAAGTTAAAAAGTCAAATATTCTATATTGTATGCATGCCGCTCAATTTTCTTGGCTTAAGTCAAAATACTGGCTTCTTTGTACCCATGATGAATATAAAAGGATAAATAAAATTGCCTAAAAAATCACTTTAAACCAAGCAGAAATATTCAAGAGATATACTTTCTTTAATTAAGGTTTAATTAAGATTCCAAACCATGAATTCAGGTCTGATCCTAACCCAATTAAGGGTAGCTTTCCTGGGCCCCCCAGATGTGCTTTGATCATTGTAGTTCTGTCTGGACATCAAAACCAAACACCCCACTGTGCAGCTGGTGCCCGTACTGGAAGTTCCTACTGCCTTGTTTACATATGTCTTTGAGAAAGACAAGCAGCACAGTTTTCATGCTAATACACACATAATCCTCTCTCACACTAAATCCTGCACCTACTTTTATAAGAAACTACATGTTCATGTCCAACATTTGGAATATGATTGGACTGGGGATAAGAGAGGATTATATTCCTTGCAGAAGAATTAGAAAACTGACTAAAGGAATGGGTATAGAATGAAGTACCTTGAAAGGAAAAAGTAGAAATTATATTTCAGGGACAGAATGCTTTAAAGGAGAAGAGGAACTCTACCCTGAGAATTGGTTAAGAACTATATTTTACAGAGTCACTATCAGCACTTGAGGAATAGAGGTGTAACGGCTCAGACCTGTACTTGCTTGGTAATGATAAAACCCCCTTGTTGACCTAAAGGTGAATGCTGTCCTTCCTCACCCAAGTCCTCTATCAAAAAGCCTAAGCTTCGAAAGCAGGACATCTTGCCAGCAAATGGAAAAGTCATTTAACTTTAAAAAATTTATTGAATATATTGGGGTGACATTGGTTAATAAAATTATAAAGGTTTCAAGTGTACAATTCTATAATACATCACCTACATATGGTATTGTGTGTTCGCCACCCAGAATCAAGTCTCCTTCCATCACCCTTTATCCCTCCGTCACCCTCATCTTCATCCCCCACGCCCCGGTCCCTTCTGGTAATCACCATACTGTTGTCTGTGTCTATTAGGTTTTTCAGTTTGTTTGTTCATTTAATCCCTTCTCCTTCTTCACCCAGCTCCCCAATGCCCTCCCCTCTGAGAGCTGTAAATCTGTTCTCTGTATCCATGTTTGTTAGTTTATTTTGTTCGTTAGATTCCACATATGAATGAAATCATACGGTACTTGTCTTTCTCTGAATGGCTTGTTTCACTTAGAATAATGATTATCCTTCTCCAAAGTGACTAATTGGGTTATCTAGTCACTGTGGATGATTGGACAGTACTTTTTTTTTAGGCTGTTACTCTCCAATTCTCCAACTGTTACTCTCTAAACTCTCCAATTTAGCTTTTTTTAGACTAGATTCTTGCTTATACATCTCACAAGGTCACTTAGGAAAAGCAGCACATAGTTACTTTTTAATTGCTTTGGATCCAATTATAATGAAGTTTGGATGTTTGTTCTTAATCTGACCTCTCCCTAAAGTTTCTCGGAGGATGTTCTGTATCTTTGACCTAAACATGCCCTCACCTTGTTCTTTCCTATGGAATATGCCAAGTGATCTGAAAAAATCCTCAAGGAAGGTGCAAAACATATTTGGATAAAGCAACCAGATTCTTGCCACAGACTTGAACTCAATTATATTTTTAGTCTTAAGGGTGGCTTGAGTCCAGTTTTTTTCATCCCTTCACCCAAACCTGTTTCAGCAAGAGCCAACAGAAAATCCATCACAGAAAATCCTGGGTCGGAAAATGTACTGTATGAGCCGATTATTTTGTACCTCCATAATGCTAGACTTGACCAAAGCCTCTAAGAAATAGGGACCCAAAAAGTTCAGCTAAGTTACAATGATTCAAAAAGATCAATTAAGGACATGAGAGAGAAAATCCATGAATTGGTAGGTAAAAAGCTAAAGTAAAGTGCTGTTTAGGTTTCCTTCAATTGTGAAATGCTGACACCTTTAGGCACCAAACTTCTCAAAGCCAAGGGGCTTTTTCTAAGCCTCCGAGTCCAGGAAGCGTGGAACTCCTAGACAACTGTGCTCTCAGGTGCGGGTCTTGAAGACAGCGCCGGTGAGGAGGGTTCCCTTGGCCTCAATGGGCAGTTCTGTTAGGCAAAGGGTTTTAAACAAAGAATTTTTTGAGGGATTCCAGCTGCTACATTGAATGTGTAACTAAATAAATGAAGGCTGATGAGAGGTCATGGACTGTTTCATCCACAATCTTTCCCCAGTGAGAGGGGAATAAAAAAGAAAGGCCCGTATATGGAAGGACCACAGTCTTGGGCACGACATTTTCAAGAGTGGTTCCAATTTAAAATATTCTGTTTCTTCTAAGAAAGTCTAATAGTCAATCAGAATATAGACTCACATCCGGGGAAGACAGGGTTGCCTCCCCCTGTGCTCTCCTCATCATCTCATGGTATCAGCCGGACTGGTCTCGGTACATGGGGTCTCCTTCCCTTTCCCCTCAATGCCCACCCCCAGCTCCCTGCTCTGATCTCTTGCTCTGGTTTAATTCCTCTGTAGGCCCCAGTGCCCAGATTCGGAACAAGAGTTGAAAATTTCACATTCAGGCCCTCCACATTTTGGCCTCAGATTCTCTCCTCTGTCCTCTTTCTTTTTCCATTCTCTCAACCCTTTGCTCCATGACCTCTTTTATACTCCCCAGCTCCCAAATATATCTTATATTCCCCTACCCAAATACTATTATTTTCTCCAACCTGAAAAACATTCCCCTACTCCAGTATTGTTCAGTTTTTAAGACCAGAGTAAAGATGCTCATTGCTTATAAAGTTTCTTTCAACGGCAAATATTTATTGAGTATATTTGGTCCAGGCACTACACTGTGCACTTGGGAGAGAAGAATCAATAGGAAAGGCACAGTGCCTGCTCTAACAGAGTTGCTCAAAACAGTAGAATATCAAGCAAGTAATGACAATAATGCTTTTCCTCACTTTTGCCCACAACAATCCAAATCCCTCCTCAGAACCCAGAAGAGTCATTATCAGTACCACTCATTTGACAAGTAATTGCAAGTTGCTTTGTGCATTCGGAAATCAGAGTATGAGAGTTGAAAGAAATGGATGCCTGGTGAAAGCCAATGAGAAGATGCTTGCCTGCTTGATGCCAGAAGGGAATTAATGAGATGACAATCTGCCTGTCCCACCAAGATTTGACCTTGTGGCCACCTAGAGTTGTCTTCAGGAGCTGCACAGGGTCACTTCCAGAATACCCGACTCTTCAAAAGGTCAGAAAATCCTTGCTGTGTTTTACAAGGAGAACACCTACCTCAAATAAAATAGAATGACAAATAAACATCAGTAAATGTATGATGGGCTTTAACTGGCAGATGTCCAGTTATTGGAGTTTGACTGGAAGTTTCCACATTATAAAAATACAGGGGACTGGTGGAAGTACCAAAAGGGGAATTAGGCTGTGCCATTTCATTGCCAATGTCATAATTTGTCCTAAGACTACTTGTGTTCATGAATACTATTATGTGGATACTGTGGAGCGAAGCTGTGCATGCCAGCTTCCCCCAGAGCAACTGAGTGTCATCTCTCTGAAATCGGGTAATCACACCAGCAGCCTTAATAAAGCCCAGAGATGTCTTCTGAAAAGGACACCCCTTAAAAATGTCTGCTCTGGCATACACAGGATACTAGTAAGAAATTATTGCTTGTTCCTGAACTTATCAGCAATTTCCTTTTCTTCTAAATTTCAAACTGCTGTATTTTGTATAACTATGTTTAGATTAAAAAAAAACACGAATGATTACACTTCATCATCAGATTACAGCCTGAGCAAACATCATCTGTTCTGAACCCTTGCCAACTGCCACATTCCCACCAAGGCTAACTTCTGGTCAGAGCACAAAAGGAAGAAACCTTCATTTAATTTGTATTTGTTTTGTGGGCAAACAGTGTAACCTTTCAGTAAGTAAATATATTGGAAAGGGGGAGCAGCAGAAAATGCAACAAAAACAATCTTTAAATTTAAAACAAATTTAAAAGGCAATGAAAGCAAATATAAGAATGTGGGGAAGAACAAGAAGGTCATCTAGAATCCTAGGTACAGTAGCAAAATTGCTTATCAGGCCCCTGATTATGAACATCTGAGTTCCTTCAATAAGAACATTCAGTCTTGGGATGGCATCTGATTCCCCCAAGCAAATACTGGAGACAAGAGGAAGAGAACAAAGAGTTATCATAGCTCGATTGGAAAATTACAAAGTAACTCTGTTAAGAGTTGGGCAGAGAGAAAAGCAAAAACAACAGCAACTGAAACTCTAAATAAAAGCAGTGGGCCATTGAGTTGAGAATCACTGTGTCCATGTCTAGCTCTTCCCTCTTGGGCTGGTCAGATTCCCTGGAAACTATTCTTCCAAAGTTCTATTTGGAGTGGGAAACCCTAACTTCCAGCATTCTGGCTGGAATGCTGGAAGCATCCAGCAGTCATAAGTGGTCCCTGACATCCTTTAATCTGGAAACTCTCTATTCTTCTCTCTTTAAAAAAATAAACCTTTGGAGTCCTGCTCAGGTGAGGAGGAGTGCCTGCCTGACTTCTCTGAGTAGGACTTTGGCTGCCTCTTGAACTTTCCACCAATCCTCTTCATTTCAGCCACTTGAGACTATCTCCTCCCCTCCCCCACTCCCAGGATCTCCAGTGCCACCAATTCCTAAGAAATTTAGGGACTGTGCAGTGTAAATTACACTGGTTTAGGATTCCATTTTCCAGAGTCTGCCAAATGAGCACTTCTCAAGACTTTAATGTGCAAGCAAATCAGAGTAATGTATTGGGAAAATGCAGATTTGAATTCAGTAAGTCTGGGGCGGAGCCTGAGATTCTACATTTCCGACCAGCCCCAGGAGAGGTTGGCAATACGAGTTCTGAAACCATGCTCATGAAGGTTCTTTACAACCCTAAAATGTTCTTGTTCCTTGTGGCTTTATGCCTCAAAAAAATAAGTAAATAATTAAATAAAAATAAATTAAAAAACCCAACAAGTAGAAAATGGTACACTTCATCACCCCATCCTAAACTCCTCGGAAACTCTTCTTCCAGTGTTCATCATCTATACAAATGCACGTTTGACCAACCCCTCACCCCCAAATCCATCCGACACCACGCACTGGGGCTTTAACCCTTAAAATACAGCTCGAATGTCTCCACTTCTAATCTTTCCTACCATCACCAAAGCTTAAGCCACCAGCTCCCCTAAGCTACTGCAGTAGTCTCCCCTGCTTCCATCCCATTTCCGTGTGAATCCATCCCCCACAGAGCAGCTAGAAAGACTTTTAAAAAGTGCAGAGCATATAATTACTTACAATTGCACTTACAATAAAACGCAGTTAGCCTGTATTTCTTGATTACCTACTATGACAGGCACAGTTCTAGGGGCTAGAGATCCTGCAGTGAGCAAAACAAACAAGATTCCCTCTCTTGTGGAGCTCACATGCCTCGCCGCGTTGCCAGGCACTCCACGATCAGGCCTCCGCCTGTAGGCGCGTGCGCACCGTATGCAGCTTGCCCATCACCACCGTGCTCTGGCCACCCTGGACCCCCTTCTGCTTTTCGAATACACCAAGCTCCTTCTGACCGTAGGCCTTTTCACTTGCGTTTCTTTCTGCCTAGAATGTTTTTTTTTTTCCTCTCTTTTTCACATGGACTCATCTTTCCATTCTCCACCCAAGTGCCAGAGACCTTCCCTGACCACTCCACTCTGCCCTCACATATGGCCCTTTTCTTCCTTAAACTCTCTGCAGTTTGAATGTTTTTTATATGTTTACCTACTTATCTCCTCCAGCAAAAAGCTAGAACTAGAGTTTCATGGACTCTAGCATGTAAAATAGTTCCTTATACAAAGTAAATGTTCAACACATACATGAATGGAATGAATGAATAAAAAGCCCCTTCAAGCAGATAATAGAAGATTGAATGTAACAAATATCTATTAAGTTCTATTATATCACCATGCTTTATGCTTCTTGCAGTATCTTGCCCAACTGTCTTGCATTATAGCTATTACTCTTCCCATTTGGGGAAATAAGGAAAGTGAAATTGAGAGAAGAACTGGTCCAAAGTCACTCAGCTTCTCAGTGTCAGAGTTGAAATTGCACCTCCTTACATAATTGATGTAAAAATCCTAGTCTTACATATCAGGGGGAATCATTTTTGAAAGCTATACAAATGTCTAACCAGTATGCTGTACATCTGAAAGTGATATTGAATGTCAATTATAATTTAAAAATTAGGAAAACAATTTTTAAATGCCTACTCTTTTTCTAACTGCAGAAAAAAGGAGGACCTCCCTGTCCTATGAACTCCTACAGCAAAAGATCTAAACTCTTCACCTGAGTTTAAATATGCATAATATTGCAAGTCTTCCGTAGTACAAAGCACACATTATCTTGGCTCTCAAATACAGTAGGCTCTCCGAAGGCTCACACTGCACCCCTCTCCTGCACCCAGCAGGACTGGGTACTCGATAACTACTCAGTAAGGGAAGCAGAGACAGAAAAATGTGAGCAGGGTTGTGAACAAATAGGAGGGCTGAAAGTAAATGTCAATGGCTACTTCCAGCAATAAATTGCAAAATAATCCGAAGCTGTCTAATAATGCCAAATATGAATGACATGAGTGACTATGGAGGAGGCGTTTGGAAAGGCTGATACCAGTTCCCTGTTGTCCTTTACATTTCCTGTGAAGATGGCTCCCCAACAATAATGAACTCTCTGTGGGTTGAGTAGCTGACCTTCTGTAAGTGCAAAGGCTTAGCAGCAGTACTGCCACGTGCCCGTGGAGTGCTTGATGGAGGCATGGATCCTCCCTCAATGGTCCTCACACAAGTAGATGAGCACTGACGATGTTTCCAAAGCTCAACAGTGTTGTTTAAAAAAATCCTTACTGATCTACTAGGAACTCGCAGCCTCTTTTCTAAGATTTCTGTTTAAATTTGGGGAGTCGTTCCTTTGTTTATGACTTAAAGTCTGGACCGAGGTTGCTCTAACTAGTTCACAACTTCCTATGTGATACAATTTGAGAGGCACCAAATTGGCTCAGTTGCCCCCAAATATCTGACCTGTTACCTGCCACAATATCACCATTAGTAAATTAATGCTCGCAGCTTAAGAGATTTCCCTACTTTCTAAGACTTTGAAGTTGCCATAGGTATAAAACCCTCTTGGAGGATAAATATCTTCAGCTCTTGAAGGCTGGTCCTTTGACATTTTAAAAAATGTATTCCTCACAACGTTAGTTTTGTAAGACCCTGCAGAAAAAAAGTAAATGTTTAAAAAGTCTCCCAGGATCACATAGGTTTGGGAAATGCTGCATTTTTACCCCTGTTCTAGAGATTCACAATGCACATAACATATTCAAAGCTCTCAGAGGTATTCTAATTTTATATGACCCGTAGGGGTTCCATAGAACACACTAGGGAGCTCTGATTTAGTGAGATGGAGTAAACCAAAAATATGCTTTTGCAAATGGGTTTCTGTGTAGATCCATAGGAACTAAAGGGTTGAGAAAGGTATCACATACCACCCCAAATATGTTGTAAACATATATTTTAAAGTTCTATGTGGGGCAAGTCTTCATCTTTGTGAACCTGCTTTGATCTTCAAATCAGAGACTTTTTTGTAAGATGAACTTGCGTGAGCATATTATTTCCTCCCTAATCTTTCCTGTTTCAGCAATAAGAATTAGTCCTAGTAAAATGATTTGTCTAAGGTCATGTGAGTAATTGAAAGTGTTGTCTATCATGCATTACCAAAGCCCAAAACTTTAAACCCTCAATTTCCAAGCCTCTGTAGCAAGCCTGGTGATAAGACATACCTCTCCACTCCAACAAAACACAGGCAACAGCTCCCCACCCCCAACCACTACCACCACCACATTTTGTCTCCTCACACCCAAGGAGATACTATAAGCATTAGAATTCCACCACTATTTTATTTTTACCTTTGCCTGCTTTATTAAAAAAAAACCTTTATTGAGATATAACATGTACCATACGACTCACTTAAAGTTCATATGTCAGTGGTTTTTAGTATATTCACAGATATGTGCAACCATGACACTGTCAATTTTTAAATATGTTATCACCTCAAAGGAAAATCCACACCTTTTAGCTATCACTCCCTACCTACCCATCCTCCACCCAGAGGTAAGTAACCACTAATCTACTTTCTGTCTCTATAGGATTCTTTGTTCTGGAGTTCACTGAATGGAATTACATAATATAAGGTCTTTGTGACTAGCTTCTTTCACTTAGCATAGTATTTCCAAGATCCATTCAAGTAATAACAGGGGTCAATATTCCATTCTTTCTAGAGCTGAAAAAGACTCCTTTGTATAGATGACACACCTTCATTTCCTTATGGACATTGAGATTATTCGCCTTTTGGCTATTATGAATAATGTTTCTTTAAACGTTTGGGTACCATTTTTGTGTATGTGACACATGTTTTCCTTTCTCTTGGAATACACCTTGAAGTAGAATAGTTGATTCATATGGTAACTTTATGTTTAATCCTTGGGGAACCACCAAACTGTTTCCCAAAAGTGGCTGAGCCATTTAAAATTCCCATGAACAGGATGTGAGGTGGCCTATTTTCCACATTCTTTTCAACACTTGTTCTCTGAATTTTTGATTCCAGCCACCCTAGTGAGTATGAAGTGGCATCTCATTGTGGTTTTGATTGGCATTTCCCCAAAGAGCAATGATGTCCAGCATCTTTTCATATGCTTAAAGGCCATTGGTATGTCAATGTTTTAATTTTTTCAAAGAATCAGCTTTGGTTTCAGTTGTTTGCTTTACTGTTTTTTCTATTCTTTATTTTATTAATTTCTACTGTAATTTTCACCATTTTCTTCCTTCTGCTCACTTTAGGCTTAGTTTACTATTCTTTTCCCAGTATCTTAAAATGAAGGTTAAGTTACTGATTTGAGATTTTTTTTCCTTTCTTAATTCAGGCATTCACAGCTATAAATTCCCCTATAAGTATTGCCTTAGCTGTACCCTGTATATTTTGGTATGTTGTATCTTGATTTCCATTTATCTTAAAGTGTTTTTAATTTCTCTTTTTATTTATCTATGACCCATCAGTACTTAGTAGCACATTGTATAATTTTAACATATTTATGAGTTCTGGATTTTTCTCTGCTATCAATTTTGACTTTCATTACATTGTGGTTAGAGAACATACTTGGTATCACCTCTCCTTCTCTGCTCTCCCATTGGCATTCCCTTTATGCGCGTAGAGGTGTGCTTAATTTTGTCCCATTTGTCTCTCCAGCTCTCTCCATTTTTCTTCATTCTTCTTTTTCTGTTCTTTGGCTTGTGAAATCCCTACTGATCTATTTTTAATTTTATTAATTCTTTCTTCTGCAAGTTCAAGTCTACTATGGAAAGCCCCTTGTGATTTTTAAAAAATTTTAGTTATTCTTCAAGAATTTCCACTTGATTTTTAACTATAATTTTTATCTCTTTACCAATATTCTCTATTTGATGCAATATTATCAGCATACTTTATTTTTAATCATGCCTTTCTTTACTTCTCTGAACATGTGTATAATGACTACTTTGAAAATTTTTTTCTGTTAAATATGACATTTGGCTGCTATCATAGTTAGTTTCTGTTGTCTGCTTTGTTTTTTAGTGTATGGGTCATATTTTCCTATTTTTTTTCGTTTTGTTTTGTTTTTGTTTGCCTCAATAGCTTTGTTCAGAACAGTCCTGGGGTGGGGGGCAAACAATATACTATTACTGAAAGGACCCCTCCCTTTTTTCTCCAGGGGATCCTGATACTAGGTTTGCTTTGCCTGCTGCCAGAGGAAAGATGTCTCTTAATACCAGAGATTGATGAAAAGGAAAGAAATTATTTATTTAAAATAATAAAAAAATAATCTGGGTGAGACTTAGAGTAATGACTTAATGTCTTTGTTAAAATACTAAAGTTCTTTAGAATACCCACAAATGCACAGTCCTTCCTTTTCCCCCCTACGCAGTCCAGGGTACCATATCTCAGGAAAAGTAGAAGTTCGTGATTAGGGCTCCCAGCACCATCAGCTATGTCACCACCATGATCTCTAGTTAATCCAAAGCCATGTGGCACCTTCTCATGCTCCACCAGCAAGAGTCCTTTCACCCCTTTACTTCCAGGCAAAGTCTCTCTTGCTTCCTAAGCCACATGGTAAAAGGGAGCACCCCAAAGCTGGGTGGTCCTAACTCTCACCCAAGCTGCATGGTCCTTTCCTGGTATGGCCGTCGAGTTTGGGTTTAAATCCCCATGCCGATCTTCCTCCACAGCCCTATCTTCAACTCCTCCCACAATCAGTTACACCTGCCAGCATTCCTGTATTCTCCCAGCTTTACTGGGCTGCCATAGTACGTCTGGGCAGGCATGGCCCCATGGCGGGAGTTGCTTCCCAGTTACATCCTGGGTGGAAGTCATGCCCATCCCCCTGGCTCAAAGCACAGGTATAGCTATTTAACATATCTAAGAAACCAGTTCAGGGCTATAGATATGTTAAATAACCATGCCAGAGGTTAGCTGCAAATCGCTTGCTATGCAAAACAGCTCTCAATGACCCTGCTCCATGTGTCCCATCCGCCAGCTCAGACTAGTGGGAGTGAGGACATCATACATATTTTTTTTCTCTGATATTTCCTGGATACCCTGAGTTCTGGACCCCATTAAAAATCCCCATTTGGAGACCCCCTTTGGCTGCACCCTCTTACAGTTTCTTTAAACATTTAAGTACAAATTTCTTTAAACATTTGTGAACAAGAAACAGTTTAGTTAATACATTACAGCATCCTGGGTACTGGTTCCCCATATGACTTGTTGCTGTTATTTGTGTTTGTTTTAGAGACTAGCTGGGTTATTTTCATGAAACCCACTGATGTTGCACTTGGGGAGGCACAGCTTTGGACATATCCATGGTCACCCTGGAAGGATAGTACTCGTAAGGCTTTCATTCTTTCCTCGACCATGCACACACGTTAAACTTCACTAACAGGTAGCCTGTGCTACTATTTTCAATAATCTCCTGGGGGCATAAATTCCTCTACATACTAATCCAATCAAACTGTAGCTCCTTTGAAGAGATCATTTCTGAGGTCAGTACTTGTTATTTGTTCTGACTCCATGGGGGTTCCTTCCAGCTGTTTTATTTTCCTAGTTCTCTCCAGCAAACCAGCTGGCCTACCTTAGATATCCATTAGATACACACCTCTACTGTTTTTGAGAGTACTTTTAAGCTTAAATATCTCCATGCTCTGTTGCAAATGAAGTGAGTTTCTTCTGGAATCAAATATATGTTTAGAAGATCTGTCCGGAAAAAGTCCAGCCATTGTTAATATAACAAAAACAGTTTTGCTCGACATTGATGTAACCTGGCAGCCAGGGAGAGTGGACTGAAATGTGAATGTTTGAACAATGATGACTTCACTGCACTAGTCAGTTGGGGAGATAGACGCCACTGAGTGAGCATGTGTGATGTGTAGCCATCATATTCAAAATGATTGAGCCAGTAAAGCAACAAAACTGCATCAAATTTTGCATTAAGCTTGAACATTCCTCCACAGAAACTATCCAGATGATTCAGAAGGCTGCAGCTAAGGGCACTAGTGATTGGCCACTTTATCATGACAAAAGGCCCATTGGTGTATTATGTCTCATGAAGAGTTTTTGGTGAAACATCAGATCACTCAGGTGACTCAAACCCATGATAGCCCAGATTTAGTGCCCTGCGAGTTATGGCTTTTCCTAAAATTATAGTCATCTTTGAAAAGGAAGAGATTTCAGACTATCGATGAGATTCAGGAAAACACAATAGGGCAGCTGATGGTGACTGGGAGAACTTTGTGAGGCGCCAAGGTGCCTACTTTGAAGGGGCCTGAGGTGTTATTGTCCTATGTCAATGTTTCTTGTATCTTCTTCAAGAAATGTCTCTAGTTTTCATATTACATGGCCAGATACCTGCTGGACAGACCTTGTATAGCTGGCTTCTCTCCTGATAAGACCACAGCCAGGGCTCTGGAACCAGGAGTGGATTCAGTGGCAAGCTTCTCTCTTAGACCTGCATCCTAAACACTTGATGGAGGTTACGTTAAGAGCTTGAAATCTTCTTGGTTTGACTCTTTTGTCATGAAACAACTACCTCATATACCCACGCAAGTGCTATCGGAATCCAGTATTCTTAGCAGGTTACACTCAAGATAGAGCCTCTGTGTGCACAAGTGTGGCTTGGTAAGAAGAAAGGAATCCCCACTTCCCCACAACACTTGCTTAGAGTATGGCCTGAGCGACAGGCAGCTGGAGGCAGAATAAGAAGTGTTCAAGTCCTACTCCTCCTGGGAAGAAGGCCCACCAGCTGGAACCCAGAAAAACAGAAGCCTTGTATTCTTAGCTGCAGCAGTTTGGAGTGAAGTCTCCACTTCTCTGAGGTGTGATGGGAGAGGCAGGCAGTAGTTTTGGTTCAAATTACAAAAGACTCTTGCCCTTTTCATGAATTTTCATAGATTTTTTTAATAGATGTTTCCTCTTTTGCATTTTTCTCTTAGGACTATTCCCAGAGGCTTGGAATATTGTTTGTTTAGTTGCCTTGGTTTTTATAATTTTCACCAGTTTCACTACAGAAGAGGTCAGCAGAGCTCCTCACAAAGTGATGCTGAAAGTCAATCCCAAGGTCATGTTTTGGACCAGGCAATTAAGGGAGGATTGTGGTGGGGGTGGGGGCAGTGTTCGAAAGCAGGAAAGCAGTCTGGTACTTAGGAGTATTGTGTCTGGCGTTCTCAGTGTGCCCTTGAACAAAGGAGAGGAGTTGGGAAAGCTAGAGGGAAATAAATGTTATTACAATGAAGTTTCATCTGCTGTTTACTTTAATGTGTTTCATGTGCATAATTAGTTTTAAATAATTCAGTAAACATGTCCTAAATACCAGTCTGGTGAATGGTAATGGCTCTATCACCTACAAAACAAGGCCACTAACCACGCTTTTTGGCAGGTGTAACAGTTTCTTAAATGCTGTGATATGGTGAGTAAAATAGAGAGAAATGGAAATACAACTGAAAGGACTGCTTTGGTTTGTTAGATCAAATGGCAGATTTATTTTCTCCAGAGCAGGATAGAGACAAAAATGACCTTCTGCCTGTGCATTTACAGTCCTGCCCATTCGACTGAAGTAATTTCAGCCACAGCGAGCATGCAGTTGTACCAAATGGAAACAAGCCAAAAGTATTATCAAAGTCCTGAGTTCAGCTTCTTCACAGAAAAACCACTGAGACCCTAAACTGAGCAGTACAGCAGCCATAAGCTACTACAGGCAACACACCTTCCTCAAATGCTTACCATATGCACGGCCGTTTGCTGAGATTGAGAGCCGAAGATGCAGCTGTAGCGCACAGACCCTTTTAATGTAGCTGAAGAGAATAGACACAAATAAAGACGCAGACACAGAAAAGGAGAATAAGGCTTTTCAAGTCGTCATGTGCTAACATGATAGGAGTAGGATGCACAGAACGAAATTTGAGCGCTGCAGAAGGTCTTTGAAGGGAGCGGTACCTACACTGGAGAATAAATGTAGGGCACTTCCTTGTGAAGGTGTGACAAGCGCCGGGAGAGGGAAAGATTTAAAGACAAGGCGGTGAGGGAGGATAGCAGCTAAAAAGACCCGGAGAGCAGTCACACAGCAAATCACAGAAACCGTTTCCTCTCCTAAAGAAAATACTGTTTCTGAACGATAAATTTTATTTTTAGAAATGTGTCAGGTACAGCACTTGGATGAGAGTAGAAGAAAGCATAACATGTTCATTCTAGACCTTCAAATTCAAGAAAGTTTAGCAGGAAAAAATATGAAGTTCTCATTTAGTAAAGTTGAAGGGAACTTAGAGGGGTTCGATAGAGGGCTTTGAATGTCTCTGTGACTGAATGTAGAACAAATTAGACCCCACTTTAGTTTGCAGTTAAGAAATACAAATTACTTAAGTCACTACAAATCTGTTTGAATAGAATTAGTATTTTATTCATTTACTTGTTTCAATTGCCTGGAATAGGGGACAGCTGAGATAATATTATGCCTAGAAAAATCTTTGTTATCTAAAGCTGCATGTTTCTGAAATAAATAATTCCTTCAGAGAAAGTTACTTAACCATTGTGTTAATTGACACTTCAACACAGTAAGCAAATAGACTCCATTAGCTCTAGTTAACTTTTCCTAGAATTAACCTCAATTCACCATTTTGTTTGTTGATCCCTAACTCACCTTGCTTTTCAAAAGAAAAGAGTAAACAATGAGTGAATGAGTAGAAAACAATAAATATCAAGAAATGTTTTGAATATCCTGTCTCCCCATTTATTTGTGTTTTTTTTCTAGCTCTTCCCCCAAGGGAAGCAGTCAAGATCAACTGCTAATCTGGGGCCCATCTAAGTTTGCTTTTTGCATCTCTCTGTTTTCTCCCTCCTAATAATCATTATGGTATAAGTGACACTCCAGGGGAAATCAATTTCTTTTGACTGAAGAGTGAAGCCCAGTCTAACTCCCTCTAATCATAATTGGGGCTTTGTTTATCTTGCTGCTGTTTGGACTCTGGCACCCTCTCATTTTCACTGAGGTTGACTCGCTTGTCTGCTGCAGTCTCTGGGAAGATTTGCCAGCCTTTAGGAACTGCCCTCCCCCTTGACAAGAGAATAATTAGAACCACTAGATATCAGAACTGCATTTTCCAGCAGCCAGCTAGATGTCGTTTTCCTCAAGATTGTTTAAAGAAAAAGTCCTTTAAACCCCTAAGAGGGCAGAGTCTTTCTTATTTTCTCTCCACTCAAGAAAAATGTGAAGCTACACAGACCATGTAGATTTGCTAAGACTCTCAAAAACAAGGATTCCCATGCCTCGCTTCTGTCTTATGTCTGCTAAGTGTTGTGCATGTCTTAGGCCTCGGGAGATATTTGTGAATAAATGAAATGAATGACTTGCACTAAACTGAACTGATGAGTTAAATTGAATTGGATTGAACTGTACTGAAACGAATTGAGCTGAGCTTCTCTGGAGTGGCGGAGTAGCTATCATGAAACCAGAAAGAAGGTCAGGGCCTCAGTCACCAGCTAGCTAATCAAGGCCAGAACTTGGAACTATCAGAGAGTCCAGGGAACCCTCCTGGCTGTTGAGGAGGAAACAGAGGCTGAGTGCTTTGCCAAGGACAGACAGCAAAACGGAGGCAGAGCTGAGAGCCCGTACACAGCAGCCACAGAGACATGTATTTAGTGCATATCGTGTTTCAGGAACGACTTTAAGTACTTCACTGTACCAGCTCATTTATTCCTCTGGTTGTCCTAAATTTAGGATAAGGCATAAATAAATTAAAGGACTTGCCCAAGTGGCACATCCAGGATTTAGACTCAGGAAGCAAGACCTCAAGAGGTTGCTCTTAACCATTTCAAGACATCCTGGGCAGTGGAGGAAGAGAGTTTATAACATAACATAAATAAGAATTTTTTTAAGGAAAATAGGCATTAAGAAAATGAAGAAACAGAAGGAAGAATTTTTTCCCCTCTGAAGACTTGCAATTATAAACCTGTTTTAGTCTCCTTAACGTAAGCATTTTTAAATATCCAGATGTCCCATTTCTTGGTTCCGTGAACTCGGGCCTTGGGCGGGTCTGCCAGACTGTAACTGTAGAGAGCCTTATGTGTGTGTAGGGGTTCTAATTTCTGGGAATGCCATAAAGGCTTTTTAAAATATATAGAGCACATATTTATCTATCCTTTATATTCTATCACATAGTCCCATAATGTTGAAAATGTCCACTTAATGTCTTGGGCTTTGAATTAGTAATAGGATTGATGTTAAGTGTTCTGGTCTTAGTTTCTAGAATCTGATTTCCACCTTTCTGAAAAAAAAAATGGGCATTACTTGTTATTCCCCAATCTTCTGATATCACTCCTGCTCTTCATAATTACTCAAAGATTAAGGACTTTCTCTCTTCTTACCCACGCTTTTCCAGAGCTTGAGATGCTGCTCATCTGTATTTAGAAGTAGCAACTCAATTGAAGCACCTTCTAGCTCTTCCTTTCCTCTCTCCTCTCATACATGGAACTTCATCTGCAATATGACAAAAGACCATTCCATGATTTTCAGGACTGTTGTCCCTGATTAAGAAGATAGAAGTCAAATAGGAGTGAGACACGTCTAAGTTCTCTTGTCGTCTGTGAGTGTCACGGCAGCAGCAGGCTGAGTCTTGCTAGCCTTTCTTTGCACCCAAAATATAGATGAAAAGTCCTCTTTGTAGGTCTTGGTGTTTTTCCTAAGCCCCAACACACTCTAGGATTAAGGTTCCTATCACTCTTTTGTTTTGTCTTTACTCCTGATTTTATGTTCCTTTTTCTGTACACAATATAGCTTTCTTGGTGCAGTGTTTTACAAGATTTTGGGGGGCCATTATTCCATTTGTTCATGTGTAGGTACAATATCCATTATAAATATTCATACTTTATTACTATTACTTGAAGAAAATTTTCCCATTCATTAACTCATTCATTCAACAAGTATCTATTGAGCATGCATTGCAGTAGTCACTGCAAAGCACAAAAAGATAAATCAGAAACAGATCTGAGTTCAGGAAACTAACAGACTAGTATGAGATCAAGCCACGCACAAATCACAGGTGCCATGAGAGCTAGGTCCTGTGGGAACTCAGAGGAGGCAGGTGCCAGGGACAGCTTGTGGGGATGACAAGGTGGATCAGAGAAGGAAGGCTTCACGGTGTGGACAGCAATAGACCAGCACCTACATTGAGCAATTCAGATGTGGCAGGTGAAGGTGTGCATTTGTTTCTATGGGAAAGCATGTTTGGGTGTGTGTGTGTGGTGGTCCTTACTGAGAAAGAAGCAGGGTACTCCAGGAGGTATAAGACATGTAATATCAGTTTTTAATTAATAAAGGGAACTTAAATGTGTATACTTGTTTCACTTCATTTCTTACCCCTCCCTTTTTTTCCATGATGCACTTTTCTTGCTACTTCTTATCTTTACTCTTTTATATACTGTTTTACATGCTATTTCAATCACTCTTGCCACCTCAGGACTCTTTTTTTTACCCAGGATCATTATTCTCTGCCTTTCCATGATTCCTTTTCCTCCCTCCAAGTTTGCTCAAACCATCCTTGGTTCCTCATCCTTTCTATGCCAGCTTGACAGAAGTAGACAATCCTTCCCTCTGGAAGCAGAAAAATAGGTTTCATGCTTCCCCATGGGGCAGATCTGTAGGCCACCTCTGTGGCCCCTACATTCCTCTACTGAGAGCTGTGTCCTAGGGAAAGGGGGCCAAACAGCACAGTCGAATGATCCCAGAATGAGGAATGAGAAGACCTAGGTTCTGGTTTTAGTACCAAGGGCACCCCATTATACAACCTCTGGGCCCATTTACTCCTATACCATGTGACAGAACTACACATGATTGGTCCCCAAAGTCACTTCCACCCCCATTAGACAAAAGGAAAAGCTGAGCCCTGGGAATGAACTACGACTGAAGTCATTCGACTATTTAATAATTGAAGCAGTATTGAGTCTAGTCACTGCCTTTTCCAGCCTACCACTTCCAGAGACATTTTACAGCTTTGTCAGTTGTAACTCCAGGAATCTCACATGTACAGTGAAAAGCCTGCATTTTTGCCAGCCTCTTTCTTCTGATTTGTCATGATTAAGTGGCAACAGGAGCAAGTGAAAGGACCGCTGTCGTTTTATTGACAGTCTGCCCGCTGGACCCTGCCCCCGGGGGGAAGAACAGAGGTTAACAGAGCTCAGCAGCCCCCCGCAGTTTCCTCGTTCTTAGGTCTGTTAGCCACTGACATTCAGTGGGCACCACTGCAGCTAGTGGCGAGCCGGGGGAGTAAGGGCCACTCCAAACGTGTGTATGATCATTCTCGGCTTTTCTTTTCCAAATCCAAAATTTAAAGTCAACAGTCCTACAAATCTGAGGCAAAAGATGGCCTTAAAATTCCTGAAGGAATTCAATCCTATTTCCGAGGAAAGAAGAAATCAGAGACTGATGAGCACCAGTTCATTCACACATTCATTCATCCGACAAATACTGACTGCCTACTGTGTGCCAGAGACAGCTCTATGTGCTAGAGAACAAAGCAGACCACAGGAGGAGGTGATAAGTTCTTATGGAGCTTATGTTCTATAGCAGATGACCAATAATGGATATAAAATATAAATAAGATATATAAATATGCTAGATGGTGACGTCTGCTACTAAAACAAAATAAAACAGAGAAAGGGAAAAGGAAAGGTCAGAGGTGGTAAACACACTAGCCAGGAAGCCCTTCTGAGAAAGAACCAACTGGGTAAAGTCCCAAAGACAGAGAAGAACTGAACATCTGGGGAAAGAGTGTCCCGGGAGATGGACCGGCAAGAGCAAGCAAGTGCTCTGAGGCAGGAGCACATCTGTGTGCACAAGGAACAGCAAGGAAGTCAGACTGGCTGAATGAATGAGCGGAAAGGGCATAGCCTAAAATAAGGTCAGAGAGTCCCAGAGAAGTTTGTAAGGAATGAAGAGCCAGCACCTTTGTAAGGATACTGGCTTCTGTCCAGGGTGAGATGGGAAGCCAAGGGCGGTTTCCTTGTGCACACAGGAATCTGATTTAAGCTTCAACAGAACTGTTGTCAAGAATAGACTGAAGGATGTCTAGAGAGGAGCAGGAAGACTAATTAGGAGGCTATTACAACAACGTGCTTGACAGGAGACCTGGCTCCGAGGAAGGTGATAACAGTGGAGATGATGAGAAAGGGTAAAATTCTGGGCATGTTTTGAAGGCAGAGACAACATCACTGCAAAACTGAATATGGAGTGTGAGGGAAAGTCATGTCAAAGACCGGGAAAGGGCTATAAACCTGAGCAACTAGAAAAACAGACTTACTTCTCCCAGGATGTGGAAGAATGTAAGAGAAACACAGCTGGGCGTGGGAGGACGTATAAAATTTATGAGACAGACTTAACCAAGAAAGATCTTTATCCTCTCAAAAATAACTCTACAGTCTAAAGATTGTGCTATGGATATTTAGTTACTTTCTTGTTTTCTGGTGCCAGCCAGCCTAAACTTCTGCATAACCCTTGCCATTAGAATGTCACACTAAAAATTTACACTTAAAAAATGCGAGAACTTCTGCACAGTTACATTATTAGAATTAGGATTAGCTTTTTTTAAAAAAGCCTTCTAAATAAATTCACCCCAGCTATGAATATGATCCATGTACCTTCTTCTATGATGGTCATGGAACTCTCTTCCCTTAAGACAACTGCTGGATCTCTTTCTTTTATCCACACTGTTCACCTGTCTTTGCTTTGTCCCCTGAGCAAAGTTCCAGTGCTTCTACCTGATCCCCTTTTCCCTCCCCAGCCCTTCCCCTGAAGAGCAACTCTGGATGCAGGTCTCTGACATCTGAACCTTGATGGGAGGGCAAGATTCCTTTCAAAACAGTTTTATAGTCACAGGATGAGAAGATAGAGTCTATATAACTCAAGTAAACATGTCACTCAAATTCTTCACGTTATGCATATCTCTGAAGTCAAAATGTGAATGAAAGTCCAGTCCAGAGGAAATGGACACAAAAGATAAAAGTAATAAGGGAGGGAAGTGGGATGGATGTAGAGAGGAAAGTGAAGAAAGAAGAATATTACAGTTCTTAGAGAAATACAGTGGATTGGACCCCAACATATCTACTGTTCCCTTCCTTTTATAAAGGTAGAAGCTGAAATCCAGAAAGGTGAGGCAACCATCCTGAAGACTCAGAGTCAAGGTTTTGGCAAAGCCAAAAATAGAACCATGATTTTAGACCCAAACCTTTAATAAAAGATCCTTCTTCATCAGGAGGAACTTTGAAAGTGAGACAGAGGATTGTAGATTCAATATAGCAGGCAATGAAAAGCCACTGTAGGCCCTGGAGCAGTGAAAAGTCATGTTTTCAAAGCATTTGCTTGGAAATTGTCCAAGACAAATTAGAAAAGGGAGAAACTGGTGAAATGGAGACAGAGCAAAGGCCGTTATAATTTATTCAGTCATGAGGTGAATAAGACTCTCAACCAGAATAAAACTGGAAATGGAGAACAAGGTGGAACCAAGGGAGTTTTCTAAGGAAGAAACAATCAAGACTTTTAGGTGATGGAGGCTGAGAACAAGGAAAAGTTGAAGAAGACCCCAGCTGCCCTCACCCTGGAGGCTGGCTCTCTGTTCCACAAGCTTCCAGCAGCCCCGCAGACCCATGCCTAGAGGAGGCCGGGGCCAGCCCTGCTCCCATGTTACAGGATAACAGTTCTGCCAGCAGAGTCAGTAAGGCACCAGCTCATTCCCATGTAAGCCAAGACCGCGCCCATGCGTGTTTATCAGTTTTCAGTTCTTTCTTTCCATCGGGAGGGTACAAAGGAAAATGCTCACACTGTGCTTTAAGCAAAGCATATTTCATCTCAAAGGTGAGAAAGTAAAAAAGTTCAACTCTCATGCCATGGATGCAGGATTTGGAAAACACCAGAAGTAGATAAAAGAAAATAAACTATAGCAAGGGCTGTTTCTTTAATTAGGTGCAGTTTGCAGTGGCCTGTATGTAAGCTGAGTGAGCAGACTTCGTGGAGGGGGAACACAAAAGGAGATTTAGCTGAAGCGCTTTAGATGACCATTTTCTAAATAAATAAATAACTGGAAAAGCATCACGTTCAAGATGAATAATGTTCATTTTTTGACCCTAAAGTCACAGATCATGAAAGGATTAGACAGAGAAGAAGTGCTACCTTATGGATATATTTTTAAGAAAAAAAAATCTTTGTTGTTAAAAATGAAAGATTTGGAGATTTTGATGTGGTGGTTCCCAATCTACCTATGATGGCCTCCAAAGTTGGAGTTTAGGTTCTGTGCCTGCAGCCTTGTCCCTAAGCATCTTTCATCATGTGCACTGAGGTGTTCCAAAGGGTAAGCTGCGGGAAAAGGAAGTTAAGTTATTTGAGAGTCTACCACTCATCACCAGATCCTCAGCCAGATATGCAGGAACCCCCGCAGAGTATCTGGAATGTGGAAGATAGCAAGAATTCTCCCCTCCCTGCACTGCTCTCAGCTCCAGCAAGGCACAGGGCGTGGGGGTTTTAGAGACATCAGAACAGGCCAGATTGCTGATCCTGACAGTTCTTTTCATTCATAGCAATAGCCAACATTTACAAAGTACTTTACAGTTTGCAAAACACTTTTGACATGCATTATCTCATTTGGTTCTTATCATGTGCAAGTGTCTTATTCCTTTTGGAGTGCTCTAACAGAATGCCACAGACTGGTGGCTTATAAACAGCAGAAATGTATTTCTCACAGTTCTGGAGGCTGGGAAGTCCAAGATCAAGGCACTGGCATATTTGGTGACTGATCAGAACCTGCTTTCTGGTTTATGGACAGTATCTCCTTACTGTCTTCAAGAGGGAATTCTTCCAGGCCTCTTTTATTAGAGCACTAATCCCATTCGCAAGGGCGCCACCTCTACGACCTAATCATTCTCCAAAGGTCCCACCTCCAAATACCAACATATTGGGCATTAGGACTTCCACATGTGAATTTTGGAGAAACACAAACACTTGGACCATAGCAGTAAGATAGAGGTGATTATTCTGCACTGTACTGATGAGAAATAGTGATAATTATTATTTCGTACTGATAAGAAAACTGAAGGTCAGGGAGTTAGATGATTTGTCCAAAGATACATACTTTATAAATGTTGAAAATGGAATCTAAATCCAAGGTCGCTGTGAAGACCAAAGGTAGTTTGTATAAATCACTCGGCACAGTGCCTGGCACCCAGGTGTTCCTCGGTAAATAGTATCGCCTGTACCCCAACACACAAGATCGCCACTGAAACGACCTGTCAAATAGTTTAGCAAGCCTTCCTTCAAAGGACGACCGTGCAAAGTAGAATGATTTGGTTCATTATCACTTGCTGTCTGGAAGTCTCAAAAGGACTTTTCATTTCTGCTAATTTATTAAACCAAGAAGAAAAACTCAAATGCACCAGCTTCCTCTTGGTACACTGCAATGTTGCTCTCATATTCTAATACATCGAGTAGAATGTTGCTTTAGAACTTAAAATGTAGAAGAAAGTGAAAAGGAAACCAAGATTTACTATAGATCAGCAACTGTGACAAGCCCTTTTAAAACCACCCTGTAAGACCGTTAGCAGTACAGCCTCTCAGGACAGAAGACAGGGAGGATCGGGAAGACTGTATAATTTGTCCATGGTGGAACTGGTATGTCACTGAGCCAGGATTTGACCCCAGCAAGTGTGTCTGGCTCCAAGCCCATCTTATTTCAACTGCAGCATAGTACCTCTTGATCCTAGAGATGCTAGGATGCTACTGAGTGATACTTAACCCAACAAATTCTAGCTCTTTCAAGGACACAGTATTACATTACTGCATCACTATAATTCGAAGTGCTAAATTTTCCCCTGATTTATGTAACAGTGTTGGTTAACTATAAAAGGCTTCTGTTCAAGGACAGAAACCAGAGTTCGTCAGTTTCATCCTCAAGGGGCCACAACACATTCCCCCTCAAAAAAAATTGACAATGAATCCCACTATGAGCTTGACTTAGAAGATGCAATTCTGTGCCTACAGCACAACATTGTAATCATCTCCTTCTCTGAGGAGCCACTGTCACTGAGGCTGCTGTGTGTCTGCCCCTGCTGTCTGCTACGATCATCCTCTCATGTCATCCTCACAGTGACTCTGTGAGGCAGAGATGATTATTAGGCCCAGTTTGCAGATGAGAAAACTGAGGCTCAGAGAGCTTGCACAACAAGCCAGCTCATACAGCTCTAAGTGTGAAATAGAGTCTGGGCTCTTTCTTCTGTTTTTGTACTTCTGTCCATTTGTGCTACATTGCAAATTGCCTCTTACAAGCATAACAGCTGCAAAGGAAGTATGTCCAAGGGTGATGTGTGTTATCTGGAACTTTGGTGACAATCTATATAATTGTTTAATATTTGCACAAGAATCCTGGAAGATAATGTTCTAATCAATTTGGTCAAACAAAACAAACCAGAGATTTAAAATGCACCATGGCAAAAAAAAAAAAGGGGGGGGCGGGGAATGGAATTGTGCAGGCATGAGGTAAAAGAAATTGGGAAAATTTTTAGGTGTGTGGAACTTTCTATGGAAGAGAAGGTAACTAAGTGACAAAAAGGAAAAAGAAAAGGTGCTTCCTGTCTGAATGTTTGGCCAAACTATAATATTTGCTTATGGAACTATTGCCATAAGAATAATATCCAAAATTGTGGCGAATTTTTATAAGGATTTATTTGAGCCGACACTGATGACAATGCTAAGAAGCAAAAACTCAAATGTTCAGGAGAAGGACAGTATTGCAGTTTCTTCTAGACATTTTAAAATGGGGCAGAATTAAAGAGGGAACAAGGAAAGATTACCGGAAGATGGGAGAGAGCAAGGTAGGGGTACTTAACAAGATTATGTGGTCCCTTGGGGGTCTGGGAAAGAGGATTACTGCAGGCATTTTAAAATCGCCTTAATCCAGGTGCTGGTTTACTGAGACCTCAGCAGGGTTAAGGAAATTATAGGCTTGGGGTGGGACCACTCACTATGACCTGCCCAATTAGGAATTAGGATCAGATTACCCTGTGAAGTTACTTTCAGTTAAATTTATTATGGCATCCCTTTTTCATTCCAAGAACACTTTTTGATATGTGTAACTTAGATGATATGTGGAACCTAAATTTCCTCACGAAGTCCACCAGCATAGTAGAGATAAGTCACATTGTAGTAATAGTTAATTATAAAGTTTCTGGCTTCTTGTCGCACTCTGTCACTCCCCAATAATGTCACTTTTCGCTTTGCCCTTAAAGGGTCCCCAGGTTACACTGGCACTTCCTGGGAGTGGACCACCTGGGTCCAGAAGCAATCTTATTCTTCTCCGAGCCTCCTTGACAGTATCTACTGCCCATAAAGCCACTTCATGTGATGCCTCTCCAGTCCCTCTGATGCCACAGTGAGAGCCTTGGGGTGATGAGCCACCGTCTCTCACAGGGCAACTAGCACCGGCCCCTCCCCCAGGGAACTAGAGCCATTCATGGGTCCCATTCAGCCAGGTATTCATTCGCCAGATCTTCCTACATTGCCTGTTTCCCTGACACACCCCAAGCTCACCTCCATCTCTCCCCAACCCTCCACCTCCCCTGCACTGCTCACCCCCCTGCACACCCCAAAGAGCGCCCTCAACTTCTACTTACGGCTGGGGTCCTCCCTGCAGGGCACACAGACACAACCCCTGTCCTGGGAAGGGGTTAGACAACTGCCTGTGTTTTCCCTGCACTAACCTTGCCTCCGGACCCTCCCGCAGAAATTGTGTTCCTAGGAGGCATTCTCTCCGCACAAATCCATCAAACCCACATTTTCAGAAAGATGCCCCACAGCTGGGGGCCACCCCTCCTTATCAACTAGGCCCAAACACTTCTAAAGCTCTGTGTTAAAGTTCCTGAGCTAGATCCTAGTCCAGCGCACAGCAATATTTGCTGAGTGATTAAATTCGGTGCCACCTCATATTTCCCTAAAATAATCCCATGAGTCTCCTCTCACTGGATTCTCTGCCTCTTCAATATAATGAGTGCACCTCGCTGTGATGCAAAAGAGAGACTATGGGAGCAAATCAAAATGATAACATAAGATCAGGTGGAAACGTTGGGATAAAATAACTCACTTTCAAGAATGGTGAAGCAAAATAAACAGTGAAGGTGGACTTACAGGGACATGTGAAGAAAGATTTGAGAAATAGGAGTGAAAAGGGCAGAATACTCCTCCGTGGTGCTGTGCTCAGTCTAACTCATTTTCACACATTGATGAGGTTCCTAATGTTACTGAACGCTTTTTCCTTCCTCTCCTGCTGTATTGTTCCAGGCTTCCACTAAGGCCACTGGACTCATCTGGAATAAAAACCCTATTCTTTTTAGAACTCTGATTAGTTCTTATCTTAGGAAAGTAGAGCAGCTGCTAGATTGAATTCCAGAGACAGGAAAGGTAAAATGATTATCCATGTATCAACTAACTTTTCTTTGCTTCCTCTTTGTCTTCCATCAACTATTATGATGCAGATACTCAGGAGAGCCAGAGCAAGCTGTACCAGGTTAACGATGTCAGTTGGTATGTGTCATTTAGTAGAAAAGTTCCCTCAGTGACACTAATGACACGGGAGAGATGCAAAGGTGTGTGTGAGGTCAGGAGTGAGGGAGTCCTTTGATTTGGAAGGCATACCCTGGAAGCCTCGACAGATAAGTCTTAAACATGAAAGCTGCATATTCCACAGTTGCCCTCAGTGATTTTTTTTTAAATCTGAAATGGAAGTAGATCTCTCCTGTGAACCTTTTCCCTTGGCCTGCTTCAGGGCTGGCAGCCTCCAACCTCTGACCCAGCTGATGGTAACAATCATAGCTAACAATGGCTGGATGCTCGATAAATGCTAGGCCACTTTTTGCATAGTAGCAGGGAAGAAGGAAGTGTCCTGCTCTCCCAAGCCCCCCTTCTCCTGTGGTTTTTCCTCCTCCTAGAGCTAGCTTAATTGAAAATGCTTCCACCCTCATCAAAGTCCCAGACAGAAACAGAAAAGGGCAGGGGAAGTGCTCCCTCGTTTGCTCTTTGGCTTCTAAATAAAGCCAACAAAACAGATGCTGGAGAAGGAGGCCGGAATCTTGAACTAAGAGCATTACTTTAAGAAGTATGGTAGCAAAATGTGGGTGTACAAAAGGATATTGCTGACCTACTTGGAGCTTATGAAAGATTCTAGCTTGTTCAACTGTATGTATCAAGTACTTAACTATGTGTTAGGTTCTATGCTAAGAACTTTATGTGCATTTACATCATCTCATTTAATCCACATCATGTCCTCATTTTACAGAGAGGAAAACTGAAGTTCAGAGGATATATGGCTTATAAGCAGCATAGCAAACACTGAGACCCTGATCTGTCCACACCAAAGTCATACCCTGCACCATGTTTCTTCTAGGTAATAGGTTTGTCAGCACCTTTGAACTCATCATCTGTTCTCAGTACCCTCCCTCCTACCCATTTCCTCAGAGCAGCAGAGGGAACTTCTGAAACTCAAGTTTGTTCATTTCACCACCCCTGCTTAAAACCTCTCAGGGCTCCCTATTTCCCTTGGGGACAAAGCCCAAATCCCCCAATGTGGCTTAATAAGAGCCTTCCTTCCTTGAATTGCGCTCACATACAGACTCAGCTCTACAACCTCTTCACCCTTCTGTTCTACCCAGGATAATTTTGCTACAATTCCCCCCAAATGCCAAGTTTCCTCTTATTTGTGGCCTTGGTACCAGATGCTCCCCCACCCAAATAACAGGCATCCCTCTATGCCCTGATCATCTGCTTTATTCTAATGCAAGCACATCTACAGAGTTTGCACAGTCTCCTCCTCTCAGAAGTCATCAGGCCCCACCAGGCTCAGTGAGCTCTCCAGTTTTCTGGGGTCTTACAGCCCCCCACCCCGCACTGTGCCATTGCACTTGCCACACCAAATCAGTTTCTCATAGCCCTAGATTGAGTCCTTGAGAGCAGTGACTGTTACATATTCTGTTTTAGCCCCAGAACCTGGCACCATGACTGACAGGAGCCAGCTGCTCCATAAATCAGCTGAGTGAGTGAAGAAACCTCGGCAGTAAATGCTGACTCTCACTAATGATGCACTAAGGGCAGATCATGAGAGCATGGCTTCTTTACCCTTTTCATAATATACTACAACTTGTGTTGAGGGGACTGTCTTCAGCAGCATGTTCTACTAGAATATCCACATGGTTCTCTAGGTTCAAACCCCAGCACCATTGCTAACAATTCCCTAAAACCAGCCACCTCCATGAAAAACCTTTCTTTGCCATTTGTTTAGCCTCTTTGCAACAGCTCCATGCTTGTTTTCTCCCTAACACTTAACCCAAATTCCAATGATCAATCCACTAGATTTCGTAGTCCATACATGTCAGGACCACACTAACTTTAGAATAGTGTCCGTCACACAGCAGATGCTCAATAAATATGTGGCAAGTAAATGAGTAATCCACCTCTCTGACCTCAGTGTGCAGTAATAATAACTATGGTAGGGATTGTCATGTTCCCCCTTGACAAAGTGCCAGGTCTAGAGAGGTCCATCCAACTGTAACAAGCTCTCTCTTTTCTCATCCCTCCAGATGTTCTGGTTGGATCCAATGAAGGGTCACACTGTGGCCAAGTCTTCCTATCTGCCCTCTTCCTATCAGCCAGGTGTTCTCCACCCATCATTTTGGGGTTTGAGGGAGCTGCTTTCCTTGTACATGACATCCTGTCCCCTGGAACTGGACTTAGGTAGGATCATTCTCTATGGGCAGGAGTGAGGCCAAGCAAACTTTTCAACCAAGTGACTTAAACCAAATTCTAGTTCTTTGCATTTTAGTATTAGGTAGTAATACTTTTCCTGCATATCATCTTACCTTGCAAAGGTAAGCTATCTTGAATCCCCTCTTGTCATATTGCTTTTACCACACTCAAAGCTTTGTGCAATCATTCTAACATTATTTGGCTCTGAGCCTAATATGTTATTAATGCGCCCTTCCCCAACAATTTCTGCTTTTGTTTGAACTCAGGTTGCCTCAGTCTCCCCAAGGCAGAGTGAGAAAGAAACCATCTAAACTTACTTCTTCAATAATATAAAAGTATAGTAATTGTTGCCATTGTCTTTACTATACTTTCCAAGATATTTTCACAGGCATTACCCCTTTTGAGTACCATAGTGATCCTATAGGCTTCTTACTCTCCTTGTATTTTTCTTAGTTGTGGCAACAGAGACTCAAAGCAGTAACTCACTTACCCAAAAGGTCACACAGCTGTTAAGTATTGCAGCCAAAGTTTGAATCCAGGACTCCAAGTTAATGTGCAGAACTTCTTGTTGATATTTTTTCTCTGAAGTACTTCCCCAAAAGCAAGACTATAGTTTGTGAGCAAAAGAAAATATAGCCTGCTCATTCTGATATATTACATTAAAGTGATATTTAGAGAACATCGTCTTGGTCAGGAATAAATATATGAGTCCACAGAGGCTCCCCAGGATGCAGAACTAATTGTTCCCTAATAACCTTGTTTAGCATTTAGATACTAAACACTAAGGGCTGACACTAAGCCCTATAGTGTGAGACACAGCAAAGCTTCCCTAGGTGCTGGTGGCTATCATGGCAATGGGGTGAATGCCAGGGCTCCAAAGTTATTCATTCACACAGTGGTCTCCATGTCACCCTCTAGTAACCAAGGAGGGAAGTAAAGAGATGAATTTGATGGAGAGAAAGTCTACAGTGAGAGAGGTACAGAAGTATAGCCATCCCGCAGATGAGAGAACAAGGTACTTTGCTGGTATGACCTAGACCTGGAGGAATGAGCTTCTGACTGACTGCATTTCTCTCTAAGCCTTTATTATTCCATCTTCTGAGTGGGAGCAGTGGGATTCATCTGAACCAACTCACAGGTCACTTGAGAATGATAGGAGGGAATGGTGTGAAACAATTAAGACTCTTTGTACATAATCGGTGCAAAGGTGGAATTTGCCACCCACAAGACTGGCATTTTACCAGAGCCTATGTACCTGGGCTCCAAGTTTCCCTTGGTGTGTTCTGGGGTCCTTTTCTGCTCAATTGCAGTTCAGAAACCACCTTCCACAAAATGTCACTGTCGTAATAGGAAACTAGAAGCCCTATCTCTAATAGAACTATTCAATTCAATTAAAACCAGTTGTTTTGGGTGTTGGGGATAGGTAAACAAATTCATGTTCTCACTGGCAGTATTTATTTACCCTTTAGTTAAAGTGGCAGGGGAGGGAATACTTTTGGGCAAAAGGAAAACAAAAAGGTTTGAATGGTTTTCAATTTAAATCTCCTCTCCTAACCTGCTGAGCTAACATCAGCTCTCTCCCTGCCTGTAAATTCACAGTTTCCCAGAACAGAAGGTAGAGATGTTGCTGGATGAATTGTTTTCATAAATAATCATCCCTTTAAATCCAGTACCAAGGAGACAAGAACTCACAGCAGCTGAGAAAGGAGCTTTCTCAGGGCTTAGCCTCTCACCCCGGGCACCTACCAGATTTGCACAGAGCCGCGTAAAGCCATCTGCACAAGGTTTGCCCCCTGCCACCACCACCCCCACTCCATGTTTTGCCAGCGGGATAAGCAATATGTTAAAATAGCTTAGTCCTGTCAAGCAGAACTGGCTCTGGGAGCTACCAGCCTCACATGTCTGGAGGCATTGGCATATCTTCAAAGTTGCCAGTAGTTAAGGCTTGTGGTAAAGGTTGCCCTTTCCACAATATATCCATTTTCACCTTTTAGACAGCTGTCCCGTCACCAATTCTTCTTGTTGCTCAAGCATGGTCTACCGACTGGCCTCCGCCTTTTCCCGTTGCCCCTACACCTGAGGTGCTTTTCTTACCCTCCTCCCCCAGTTGCTTTCTCCTAAGGAGACATTTGGGATTTGTCTCAGGAATGAAAGTTTTCAGGGATGGATTCCTAATGGTCCATTATGTTAATGCATCTTCCAATACAGCAGGACCAACTCATCTAAATATCTTGGTGCAACTGAAGAACTCCAATGAAGCCTTCTTCACCACAACAAAAGCATTCCCATTCAGGTTCTCTTGTACATTTTCCCCAACTGTCCTGCTCCTTCTGCTGGAAGATTCCAAAGACAGGAACTTCTCCACCTATCAGTGCTTCTTTATATGTCTAGCATTTTGTTATCAACTTCTAAAAAAATATTCATAAATGCACAGAAAGTAACATAACCCCAGTATACCTAATACCTAAGATTCAGTTTCAACAATATCAACAAACAGACCATCTTGTTTCATCTATTTCTGCCACCTTCTCTAAACCTCCTCTACTGTATTGTTTTAAAGAAAACCCAAGATATAATGATCTCACACATATATATTCAAATGTATTTTATTAGGAAAAAGTCACATTTCTCTTACACAACTTCACCTTCTTGTCAAAATACAAATGCATTATCCTGAAGCACCTTGGTCATATCTACTGAAAGTTTTGTGAATGGAAATATAATGATTATATTATATTTAATATAATCATTATGGGACATGGGATTATTGTCTTTGCTGTACTTGAGGACTCCAACTACAAGAAGCTCACACACATAACCAAGGCTTTAGTCTCACTTTCCATGAGAAGCAACACCATCACATGAAAAGAATGTATGAGACTCTAGTTGCTCCCTATCACTCGGAAGTGTGTGACCTTGAATGAATTGTCTCTCCTCAGTCTGCTCGTCTACAAATTGGGGGGAATAGTGCCTGCCCCGACTTGCTTCACCAAGATGTCATGAGAATCTCATAGGCTGATCCATGTGGAATCACTTTGTGAAGACAACATACTGTTCCAGTATAAGAAATAATGACTAAGGAGAACAAAATAGGCGCATTACAGAAGCAGAGCTCAGCAGGAAAATATAGAGAATATGAAGATTTTCTCTGCCAAGTCTCCTGTTAGGTTCCTGAATCACCCCTGACCCCGGGAAACTCATAGCAGATCCTTGCTGTGTAGTCACGGAGCGCACCAGCCACAGAGCTGTGCCAAGAGAGGTCTCATCACACGCGGTCTCAATCAGCCAACCCGCTGTCCTGCGCAATGTTGGCTCCTTCTTCCACTGCATGGGGTGATCAGACACAAAAGCCACCAGAAAAGGATATTTTCACCTTTTTTTCTAAGGCCTGAACAGAGGAACAAATCGCTGTCTCTTTTCCCTCAGACAGAAGAGAAATTGTCTAATAATAATACTTCCCCCAGCTGGCCAGAGAAACAAAGTCACCAGCTGAGCTGCAAGTAGATGATTATTCTTACAGCAAAAACTATGATCAGTCTGCATTCAAAGACCAAAGGCATTTTTAAAGGCAAAAACACCTGAGGAGAAGAATAGACAGTGGATTAAAACAAAAATTTCCCTCACAGGACTGGCTAAAAAAGAACAGGCGCTAGAAAGGAATGGAATAATGGCTGGTTATACAATGGTCCTTTGTCAGAGAAGCATTCTGGGACTGCCACTCTCTCCTACATTCAGAACACAGGCTCTCTCACATGTCCAGTCGGCTCAGTGAGGACAAGATGGCCACAACTGACCACTCAGGAAAAAGACAGGTCCCCAGAGGGTTCTGTCCTCAGTCAAGTTACATGGCCAAAGGCCGTATGTGAAGCAAAACTCAGGACTCTCTTTTTTTTTAATTTAAAGAAATTACTGTATTTACAAGGTTGTCACAACAAGCAACCTCTCCAAATCATGGTAGCTTACATGACAAAAATGTATACCTTTTCTAGCACAGAACCTGGCTGGGTGGCCTGTCTACTCAGTTCCATTGCCAGAATCACAGAGGGGCCCATCCGGATGCAACGGTGCTTGCTGGAAATGTCTCTCTGGCTGGGCAGCCGTCCCCAGTCCCCAGTTCCTCACCCTGGGAGGGCAGGCAGCACCAGGAGCAGCTGTTGGGCTCTAACAAACCTGGTACATTTGGAAACCATACACAACTGTTAAAGGTGGGGAAAAGGGGAACTGACTGATAGGATTTGTGGTCACCTGCTTTACACAAAGTTCTCTATACCTGTTATAAGAGAGGCAGAGAAAATAGGACCCTTGATCCTCAAGAGGCTTAAAATCTAGCGAGGATGACATACATGCAATCAATTAAAAACTAACTAGATGCTGAACCTCCATCCATTCCTTTTTCCCATAATCATGTCAACTAATGTACTTTTATAGAATATCAATGAATGTCATATACCTACCTACCAGGAAATAGATTATTTATTAGCCAAGTACTTTTCACAGAAGGTTCTATTGAGGAATTTAATGAGCAGAGGTAGTATATTAAATGGTAATGAATCAGCATTAGGGACAGACAGCCTGTGTTCAAATCTCGAGTCTGTCACTTCCCAAACTTTATCTGCTCTGTGCCTAGTTTTCCTCGCCTATAAAATGAGGATGGAGATTGTTCCTACATCACGGCTACTGATAGAATCAAATGAGTTGTAAAGGTAAAGCACATAGAACCAGCCATACTGGGCCGGGAATAAACACTAAGTTGGCTGTCGTTACTGATAAATACATATTAAATAGAAAGGGTGTAGACCACATGTAAACATGAAAATTCTTGAATGAACCAGCTTACAAACCATGGACATGCAAATCCCGCTCCCAAATGTACTCTTCTTGGCCTCCTCCTGTAACTGTTCCGATCTGCCTCTCAGGTGCTTCCTCCTGGTTGGCCACCTCTATGGCCCTGCTCTCATCCCAGACTTTCTGTTCTTACTCCTTAACTCTGGTCCCACCTAAACAGATGTCTTAATTTCCTAGGAGAAGTGAAAAAACTTCAGTCATTTTAAACTGGAAGATATATTACCCTTTTCCTAATTTGAAATTTTATTTTCATATTCCTACTATGGCAGAGTTGCTTTCCAATTCCCCATCGTGGTGGTGTAAAGGAGAAAGCAATTAATTTCTGAGGGGTTGCAGGGCGCTTCTTAGAGGAAAGGATATTGGGCTGGACTGGGTTGTGACAGGTGCAGGAAGCTTTCCAGAGCAGGTAGTTTTCTCTTTATTTGACCAGTTCTCATATATCTCATGCATCTGGTCTACCTATGCCGGACTACACTTGACCCCTATTTCCCCTCCCTCTCCCAACTTTCCTAACTGTCCCTTTGGTGCCAACTGTCCCTTTGCTCCCCTCCTGGCATGTCTTAGGTTGTAAGTATTTATGAAATGAATGTATGAATGACTCTTCGATGCTCCATATCTAAAATTGGGTATCTAAAATTTTGACTCTTTTTTTAATTCTCACTCAACATGCTTAATGATTTTAGAGAGAGGAAAAAGAAAGGAGAGAGAGACAGAACATCAATGTGAAAGAGAAACATTGATCAGTTGCCTCTCATACGCACCCCAGCCAGGGACCAAACCCACAACCTAGGCCTGTGCCCTGGCTGGGAATCAAACCTGCGACATTTTGATTTTGGGGATGATGCTCCAATCAACAGAGCCACATTGACCAGTGCTAAACTTTTGACTTTTTTTTTATCCTTACCAAAGGACATTTTTTTATTGCTGTTTAGAGAGAGAGGAAGTGAGAGAAAGAGAAATATCTATGCAAGAGAGAAACATTGATTGGTTGCCTCCCGTATATGCCTGGATCAGGGGTCAAACATGCAACCTAGGTATGTGCCTTAACTGGAAATTAAACCTGCATTTTTGCAGTTTCTGGAAGACACTCCAACCAGCTGAGCCACACTAACCAGGACTGAACTTTTGACTCTTTTAACCCTGTCTGGAGTATATCCCCTCATCGCCATTCTCATTGTCACAGTTACCTTCACCTTCAGACCACAGCTTGCCCCTCCTCCCAGTTCAGTCTCAGTGTTCTCAGAAGCACACCCAACACTAACCATGCAGGTCACCTTACTCTTCCTCTACAGTTGTGTTTCTCTCTCATTTCTGAAAACCCCCACATTTAGCTTTTACCTGATAGATTCTTGGCATAGAATTATAGATTGGGACACGGTCAACATTTAATGAACCTCTCCAGCCCTCTGCCAACATTCTGGGCTAGATTTGGTTGACCAGAATAGAACAAAGCAAGGGGTAGGAGAGACAAAGGGCACGTGAGAGTTGGAAGGCAATACACTCAAATATTGATATTCTGTGTCCAGGTAAGGAATGTATACTCAATATATATCTTGATAATGCATTTCAAAGCAATGGAAGGAGAAAAGAAAGAGCTCCACCCTTGTAGCCAGAATTGCCTTGCCTGAAACCCATCTCTGCTGCTAAATAATTGCATACAACTTGAGAAAGTCACCCAGCCTCTCACAACTTCACTTTCCTCATCTATAAAATTGTGGATAGTTGATCTTGCTTTGTAGGGTTATCAAGAAGACTGCAAAGTAGGTACATAAAGCCACATATATAGTTTTTGCCCCCTATACAGTTCCAATAAAAGATAGTGGTTATTAAGAATATGTGATTAACTGCTGTCAATCAATCTCATTGGAAGACCTAATGGTTTCTCTTGTACTACCACAGATGGATCCATTATTGTTAATATGTACTTATTAAACAGCTAGTATTTTCAAGATACAAGATGAATAAAATATAGTGCCTGTCCTCCTGGGGCTAATTATAGTTGAGTGAAACAGCCAGATCAGCAAGTGACCACAACTGTAAGGCAAGTGCTGTAAGATGAGTAAGTGCAAGGCAACACGAGGGCCGCGAAGGAACAAAGGCTTTGCTGAGCCTAGGAAGGTCAGAGGCAGAGATGTCTGTCCAGAGGAAGGGATAGTGGGCAAAAATTGTAAAGGAAGGGGAGGAAATCCCCCTGAGACCTAGGAATAAAAGCCATTTCAAGCAGAGGGAACAGCATGTGCGAAAGGCAGCGCTACGAGCAGCCTGATGCATTCAGGACACAGCCAGCAGCGTGTGGTGTCCAGCATGCAGGCCTGGGAGGTGAAGTCAGAACCCTGTCCTACAGAACTTGTTCACAGCTATCATGCTGAGGAGTCTGAACTTTATTCTATGGCCCATAGGGAGTTCCTGAAAGCAACAGTGGGGTGGCTTTTACATTTATAAAGTTGGGGTTTTTAGATACTATAGGAAAGGGAATAGAGCAATGCTCTCCAATTTTTTTTCACATCATGGCACATGCAAGCCAGGATGATAAATAAATGGCTCACTGTGGACATGACAGGACTGATTAAGGTAAGAGGCTGCCCCAGGCCCCACACAGCTGCCTGGAGGACTAAAAGGGTTTGCACATATGTAGCCTCCTCGTAGCTCACCTGTGTGAGGTGACACATAGGTTATGAAGCTCTAGATTAGAGGGGAGGTGAGATCATATGGCAAGAAATGTCTGGGAGAATTAAACTACACTGAGGTTATTTGTCTGGTTGTGTCCTAATGAATACAATGTGAGTAGCAGCCAGGAACACAGATTTAGTGTCAACCATGTTGCTCCATGACAATGGGCCTCAGGTGTTGAATGGGGTTTAATAAAATGTCTCTTTTATGCTACATATGGAGTAAAACCCTACTAAATAGCATGCATTTTTTTCTTCCATATTTCCATCTGTATCTCCTAAAAAGCCCTGAATGGTAGGAGCAGCGCCCCCACCCAGTTGTGAAATTGATGACATTTATTCTGGGAATCCTGTCTTTCTTCATCTTCATCCCTGGCACCCACATCTCCATCCAGGAGCCAACTCCCTGCAGGAGGGCTCTCTCCCTTTTTCTCGCCCTGTCAACCCTGACTCTCCAGACATCTCCAATGCAGCCAGGGACCCGAGGTGTAAATGTGCCATTGCACATCTTCTCCCTAGAGCATGTGCACTTCAAATGTCATGTCATTGTTAAACATGAAGACTTGATTTTTTTTCCAAGATATTTCAGGCCTTGGGACTCATTAGGAGAGGTGGGCTGGTAAGGAGATAAGGGAGCCTTATCTTCATGCTCTGAAAATCTCTAACAAGGCCTGTATGGTATTTAATAGTTATCAAATACTTCTTAATTTAGTTTACCTAATATGTTGGTCAGAGGCAAAGCAGGTGATCATATGCCTGCTTTGTAGAGAAGAAAACTGAGGCCGAGGGGGATTAAATGATTTGGTTCATCATTCCGTTCACTTGCCATTCACTTTTAGAGTAAAGTCTAGCTTGGCTGAGTGTTTGGAGGGAGGCATACCCTCAGCTTGCCAAGAACCTCTTTCAAATCAGTGTTCAATTCCTGTTTCCACTCAGAAGATCCTGCCAGCTCCACACATTGAATCAAGGTCAGTACATCCAGACTTATCTCCTTGTAGAGTTCTGTCTGCCTGGTAACCTTGAGTCCCACAGCCCCCAGACGGATGGCAAGGTAGCACAGCTCAGAAAGACATAGGTGCTTTGTCCTGAAGGACTAAATGTATCGGTGTTGAAACTGAGATGGGACACTGGGGGAGTGAGAACCAGCAGGTACATTGATAAGAGTTAGCTTGCAGAGCCTGATCTTTCTGAGAAAGCAGAAACCTCACCTACTTTTCTGTTTTGAATCTTTCCCATTTATGTTTGCCTCAGCTTCCTGACTTTTCAAGTTTAACTGCCAACTTCTGTTTTTTAAGTACAAAAGGGAAGGTATCTGGATTTCTAATACATGTAGTGACCTTAAGTAGCTTTCTTGGGACCATAGCCCTTTCACTGAATTTATAAAAGAGGGCATCCAGTCTTCAGAGTAACTGGGGTGACTGAGCTGGTAGGGAAAGCTCGGGAGCAGAGTTACCAACACAACATGACTGAGGCATAAACATACCAACAGCAGTCCCCCTACCCCTGCCCCACACACCAAGGCAATGAGAAAGAAACTACCCCAGCTCTTTCAATACAGGCTGACAGTTTTTGCTCTTCAAAGCCATTCCTAATATTCAAATAAACCAATTTACCTTGGTAAAAATACACTCAACATTTATGCTTTGTGTTATGTTTCTTTGAAAAGCACAAAGTGTGATTGGCCCCAAGTCTAGGATCAACAGCTTCAGCCCTTTTCTCCAAAGTCTTAGTATCTATGAATTTTTCTAGCCCAACACAAAATATTTCTGTTCCTTGGATTTACTGAACTTTACTGGCGTCTCCACTGCCAGATTCTTCTTACCCTCCAAAAGCCCCATGTAGTTTTGGAAGGCTGGTCTCCTCTCTCCTACATCTTCCTCCCTCACCCTGCTGCCTACCCAGTGGAGTTTAGGGCATTTCAGGACCAGCCAGACCACCTGGGTGAGATGGGGTGACTGCACCCTTCTCACTCTACCTTGTTCCTTCCAAAAAGAAAGATCCGATGAAGGAACTTCACAGTCACATCACCCTCTAGTCCCTTTCTCATCTTATTTCACATGCCCTTGGGAACGCAGTGTATCTTTCTGCAAACCATTTTTCTCTTATTAACTTTCAAATCAACTTGCTTCTGTCAAAATTACAGCTTGACTAGAATGCAAAGAGAAGACTGAACAGAAACATTTTTAAAAATGTTTCCTCTTTTCTATGTAAAAGAAAAACCTTGACAGATACAAAAGAGAACAGAAGCAGAATGGCTCTCAGAGAAACTTCCCATGGTGAATTGTTTTGAACCCTGACCAAACAAAGGCATCGCTGTGTTTCTGCCCTTTCCCCCCCTTCATAGCACCACGTATCCCTACTCAATCCAGAGCAAGTCACTGTCTGTACCGCAGGGAAATGGCAATGGCTGACCAGAAGGTCAAGGTGTACCTGCTATTCTGATCAGCCTTCTGGGATGCTAGAGAACAGTGATTCGCCAGCTTCAAGGACCACCCCTTTCTCTGAGGGATCACTGGGCCCAGGGTCAGCATTTTGCAAAGATTAAGTCTACTTTAATCTTCCTCCATGTCAGGGCTCGATACATAATGACCTTTTCTATTGTTAAAATAAAATTCAGAGAGCTCTACTTGATATTAATATTTTATTAAGCAAGAAACAAACTGTTCACATACAGGGATAATTCAAACCTGAGAATGGTATGACTCTCAGAGAGATGATGTTACAGGATGGCTTATAAAGTGAAAATGAGGATGTTGTTTAACATTTACAATGATTGGTTTTATAATGAGGGTTTTCAGGTGGCAGAGGATTGGTTAAGACTGATTATCTTATATTAGTTTAGGAAAATGACTTAACTTTTATTTATAATTATCAAAAGCACTTATAAGAAATGACCTAAGTTTCTCTTACATTCATGAAATACTCTAGATTAAGTTTCACTTCTATGACGACCGGTTTTGTTTGCTGAAGGGATCATCACGCCTGGTCTCCATTTTATATTATTTCATTAACGCTATTCTTCTCTCTGGCATGATCACTGATACTGTCGCCTCCTCAAACCTTTATAAACTGAAATTATGATGATAATGGTGAGCTCTTTTAATGTCTCTTTAGGGAATAAGAAAACCATAGCTCACCCTGGTCACAATAATCCATGGCATTTGGGCTGGGGGGAAACCAATAGGCCCTCACATTACAATAAAATAAAATAATACAAAGCTGTTGGTGTTCTCTAATCACTCTGCCGTAAATCGATTTGCCTTTATTCCACATTTCATCCAATGTGAAGAGTGATGTAAGCTTTTTTATGTTTGATCTGTAATATCATGAGGAAGAAACCTTGACCCTTGTGTAGATTATTATTTCATTAAGATTCAGAGTCAGATACAATGGTTTAGAGACTCCTGCCACCCCCTTCACTTTCACCTTCACTTAACAAGAAGAAAGGAGGGTCTCTCTACTGATGAACCAGCCCTTAGAGGTAGACCAACAGTTCTGTGGGAATGCCATCCCAGAATGAGCCCATTATTCTGAATTGGTAGGTACCACCTGGTACCGAGACATTGGGTACTAGCCAAGATCAGTGTGAGATCCACCTCTGGTCACAAGTGGCTCCAAGTTTTCAGCTTTGGAAAGGTGGACAGGAGCAAGCCTTACTTTTTTTCCTAAATCTTGTTTTGTGACCAAGTTTTGAGAGATTTGCCAATCTCGCTTTTTGATGTGGGTCTGAGTTAATTTATGATCTTTTAATTTTTGTAGAAGAAAGGATCTAACAAATTCTTAGAAGAGCCATGCAACTGTTTAATACTGGTCCTTTCCTAGAAATCCTCAATGGTTCCCATTTCTTCCCAAGTCCAAACATATTTACCTAGGACATTGCTTCTCAGTGGGACAATATTGCCCCTAAGGAGGCAAAATTGGTTCTTGACAAGGAGGAAAAAGATAGTTTTTACACCTTTTATGTACAAGAGAAAGGAAAATGGTTTTAAAATGGAGACCAGGCTTCATGATCCCTCCAGCAAACAAAACCAGTTAAGCCACATAACTAAAACTTAATCTAGTATCGTTCATGAACAAATATATATACAGTATTTTAACAGCTATACGGTATATCTATGGTACAAAATTTCATAAGAACAGCAAGAGTAGAAGATTAGGGGAGAAATATCTGCCAAAAAAACCCTCCTTATGAAAGCAATAATGAAAAATAAGTATGAAAAACACTGACCTGGAATGAAAGCTTTTATACTCCAATCCCAGCATACTTTTCTACCTTCCTCCTCCTGTACTTTTATATCAGAAACTGGCTAACCATTTAGGTGGAAGAGATAAGTTAGAATTCATCAAAGATAAAGATGTTTGTACTTTAAAAGACACAATCAAGAAAGTGAAAAGACATCCCAAAAGAATGGGAGGAGATATTTTTAAATCACATATATGATAAAGGTAATATATAAAGAACATGTAGAATTCAACAGTAAAAAGACAAATGACCCAACTTAAAAATGGGCAAAGAATTGAACAGATATTTCTTTGATGGAGATATATGAACAGCCAATAAGGATAAGATGCTTACCATCATGAGTCATTAGGGAACTGCCAGTCAAAACCACAATGGAAGGCTCCCTCACACCCACTAGGGTGACTATCAGAAAAAAGGCAGACAATTACAAGTGTCAATGAAGGTGAGAAATTAGGACATTTCTACATTGCTTATGGGAATGTAAGGTAATGTAGCTGCTGTGGAAAACAGTTCGACACTTCCTCAAAAAGCTAAACAGAGTTCTCATATAATCCAGCAACTCCACTCATTTGTATATACCCAAGAGAACTGAAAACCTGTATCTACACCACAATGTATACATGAACGTTCATAGCACCACTATTCCTATTAGTCACAAGTGGAAGCAGCTCAAATGTCTACCAATTGATGAATGGATAAACAAAATGGATATACAATAGAATACAAGATGGCTAATAAAAACAAATAAGGTACTGATAGATGATACCACATAGATAAATCTTTAAAACACGATGCTAAGTGAAAAAGCCAGACACAATAGGCCACATATTATATGATTATATTTATGTAAGATGACCAGTGTGAGTAAATATATAGAGACAAAAAGTATATTGCTGCTTTCCAGGGGTTGGAGGGAAAAGGAAATGGGGAGTGACTGCTAGAAGGCAGCTGACAGCCTGCATGAACATGAAAGAACCATGTAATGGGAGCTTGGTCAGGAGGTCAAAATTAAGAAGTGTGGTGACAGCTGGTAGGGCAGGAAGTTGTGGGCCAGTTCTGGGTGACAAATGGAATGAGGATGTGCTCTGAAAATGCCTGCTGAGGGTCAGTAAGGTGAAAGTCTTGAGAGTTATCCAGCGAACAGGTCAGTTGTCGAATAAGTTGGCAGCATAGACACTGAAATCTAAGATGATGAATGAAATAGTATAGCTCATATTCTTATTGTCAGATTGTATTGCATATAACAGAATGTTATGGATTTGTTACTTAATTCCAACATATAAATATTTTCACAAAAATCCACTTGGTAAAATTCTCCAGTGAAGCTATTCCCAGTCCTGGGCTTTTCTTCACAAGAAGTGTTTTGATTACTAATCCAGTGTCTTTATTTACTGTGTGTATGCAGATTTTCTATTTATTATTTGATTTTAGTAGTTTTTTGTCTTCCTAGGAATTTGGTTATTTCACCCACATTATCTAATTTGTTGACATACAATAGTTAATAGTATTTATTTATAATCCCTTTATTCTGTAAATTAAGTAATAAATTCCTATATTTTATTCCTAATTTTAGCAATTTGAGTCTTCTCTCTTTTTCCTTAGTCATCCTAAAGTTCTGTCAATGTTATTAATTTTTCCAAAACACTCTGATTTTTTTTTACTGCTTTTTGGCTCTAACAGTAATGTCTTTCAGTCTGCTCAGTCTGCTTGTTTTTGGTCTAGCTGCCTCTTCTTTCTCTAACTTCTGGAGGTGACAGTTTAGGTTATTGCCTGCATATCTTGTTTCTAATTTTTAATATAGAAGTTTTTAGCTATAAATATCCTCTAGCCATGGGTTCTACTGCATCCCACAGATGTAGTATGTTTAGTTTTCATTCATGGAACTACCTTTTAAAGTTCTAAAATAATTTTCAATCCAGAGTTCTATGTCCTGTGAGAATAGCCTTAAAGAATAGAGATAACATAAGACTTTCTCAAAAGAAGGAAAACCAAAAATATTTGTTGCTATCAAAACTGCACTAAAAGAAATCTTGACATTCTTCAGTTTGAAGGAAAATGATACCACAAAGAAATTTAGAACAATAATAACAAAGAAAGGGCAAAAGAAATGATAAAATATCTACAATATCTAGATGAGTATAATAAGCTATCTCCCTCTTGATTTCTTTAAATACATTTGGCAATGGAAAGCAAAAGCTGTAATTTCATCTGATGGGATTTTCAGTGGATGTAAATGAAATGCACATGACAACTACAACATGAAGAAAGAAGGTTACAAGGACTATGTAGTGGTTAAGGTTTTTCCATTGCTCTTGAAATCATAAAATATTAATTCTAAGTAGAGTCTGAAATTTTAAGTGTGTATATTTTAATCCCTAGAGCAGCCACTTCATAATTTATACAAAGAGATGTGGTCAAATTTAATTTGAAAAAATTCAAATAATCCTAAACAAAGAGAGAAGGAGGAACAGTTATAAGAAATAGAGGTGATAAACAGAAAACAAATTAGAAACAGGTAGAACTAAATCTAAACATATTAATCTAAACATACTAATAACTAATGTGTAAATTATTTAAATATGCCAATTAAAATAAAGGCATTCAACTATATGCTAAAAGGAATATATTTTAATATAATCAGAAGGCTGAAAATGAAAGGATGGAAAAAGATATACTATGCAAACTCTAACCAAAAGAAAAAGATAATATTAACCAAAAGAAAGTTGGAGTAGCTACATTAATATTAGACTTCAGAGCAAATAAAAGAGATACTAGACTTCAGAGCAAGGAAAACTACCAGGAATAAAAAGAGATATTATACTATAAAAATAGAAAGGGTTAAAAAGACAATAATTTTAAATGTGTATGCACTTGATGAATGCATTTGAAAATAATTCAATATTGCTTCAAAATACATGAAGCAAAAACTGATACAACTTAACTGAGTAGTAGACAAAACTATAAATATATTTGGAGGCTTTAATACTCATCTCTCAGCAATTAAAAGAACAAGTAGGTAGAACATCAGTAGGGATATAGAAGAATGAACAACATCAACAGCCAACTGGTTCTAATTAACATCCCCCAACTTATTTTATGAGGCCGGCATTACACTGGTATGAAAACTAGATATGGATAGTGCAACAGAAGGAAGGTATGGACTAATATCACTCATCAACACAGATGAAAAGTCTTTAACATATACTAGCAAATCAAATCCAACAACATATAAATAAGAATCATACACAATGATGAAGTGGTGTTTATCCCAAGAATGCAAGACTGCTTAAAATCAATAATCCATTGATTATTGCAAGACTGCATTATAATCCATAAACTACAATTAAAACACAAAAGATGAAAACAAGATTATATTAATTAATGTAGAAAACATTTGAAAATAACCTAATATCCAGTCATGACACAACACAGCACACTTGGAATAAAAGACTTCTTATTGACAAAGGTATCAAAAAAACAACCCCACCCCCAACATCATACTTAATCATGAAATACCAAAAACTTTTTTCCTGAGATAGGGAATAAAGCCAGAATGTCCACTCTCATCTCTCCGTAGTACTGAAAACCTACCCAGTACGATATGGCAAGAAAGAGAAACATAAGGCATTCAGATTGGACAAGAAGAAGTAAAATTGTCCCTATTAATAAATAACATGATTATCTATATAGAAGATATATGCAATCTCAAAAAACTAGTAAGTGACCTTATATCCTGTGCTTACCTGCACTTACTAGTGGAGGTTGTGAGGCCAACTAGTAAAAATTATATTTACTTCAAATTAACAATAAACAATGAGAAACCATAAATAAGAGCCAAGACTATTTACAATGGCTCAAGAAATTGAAATAGGCAGACAAAATGCTGATGAAAGAAATGAAGAAGACCTAAATAAACAGAGAGATATACTCTATTGTGTTTATTTATAATTGGAAAATGTAATACAATTCACATGTCAATTCTTCCCAAATTGATCTGTAGGTTAACACAATTCCAATCAAAATCCCAGCAGGATTTTCTTGTAGATACAGATTAGAGCTCATTATGAAGTTCAAATAGAAGGGCAAATAAATTAAAATACCCAAATCATTTTTGAAAAAGAACAAAATCAGATAATTCATATTACCCAGTCTTAAGATTACTATAAAACTACAGTGATCAAGAAAATATGACATTGCCAGAGAGATGAACACAAAGATTAATGAAACAGAATAGAGCCCAGAAATAGATTGACAAAATTATGGCTAATCGATTTTTGACAAAAGTGCAAAAGGAACTCAATGGAACATGATAATCTTTTTAAACAAACAGTGTTGGGATATATGCACAAAAGAAAAAGAGAGAGAGAGAGAGAGTGCACCTTGACCTAAACCTTAGATCTTATGTGAAAATTAATCCAAACCCAATATGGGTCATGAATCTAAATATACAACATAAAACTACAAAATTCTTAGAAGGAAACATTGGAGAAAATCTCTATGACCTGGAGTTAGGCAGAGACTTTAGGGATGACATTAAAAGTATTATCCATGAAAGAAACAATTGATAAATTGGATTTTTATCAAAATTAAAAACTTTTGCTCTGATAATATACTGTTAAGAGAATGAAAGATAAACTACAAAGTAGGAGAAAATATTTTTAAACCACATATCTAAGAAAGGACATGTATCCAGAATATACTTAAAAATAAAATAAACTCTTGAAACTCAACGGAAACAAAACAACAACAAAAAAGGCAGAGTAAAGACTTAAACAGATACTTCACATAAGAATGACAAATAAGCACTTGAAAAGATGTTCAACATCAGTAGTCATTAAAAAAATAATTAAACCTCAATGTGATAAAACTGTACACTTATTAGAACAGTTAACAACAACAAAACAAAACTGATACTACCAAGTGCTGACAAGGATGCAGCACATCTGAACCCTCGTGTGTATATAACTAGTGAGAATGCAAAATGGTAAAGCTGCTCTGGAAAACAATTTGGCAGTTTCTTATAAATGACCAATTTCACTAGTAGGCATTTATCTTGGAAAAATGAAAACACATATTCATATATCAGCATTAATTTTAGCCCTATTAGAAATCACCCAAAAATGAAAACAACCCAAATGTCTTTCAGTGGGTGTCCTTCAGTGTAGTATATCTATACAATGAGTTACTACTCAGCAACAGGAAGGAACAAGCTATTGACCTACACAACATAACAGATAAATCTCAAGTGAGTTGTAGTGACTGAAAAAAAACAGTCTAGAAAGGTCATATACTGAATGATACCATTTATGTTACATTTGGGAAAGGCAAAATCATAGCAAGAGAACACAGATCAGTGGTTACCAGGCCTTAAAAGTGGGAGGGCAAGTGTGACTGCAAAGTTGCAGCACAGAATTTTGTGGGGACAACATCGTTCTGTATTGTAATTGTGGTGGTAGGAGTTACATGAATCTACACATTTGTTAAAACTCAGAATTTTACAGACACAAACACACAATTTTACTGTATGTTACTTTTAAAACACATACTTTGTTACACTGCAATGAGAACTGAAAGTGAGGTCACACAGTAAACAGCTTTGAACAATGAGTGTATATAGTATGTCCTCAATGAAAGTTAGCTCATTTCCCCCACTCTTTCCTCCTCTTAGCCAAGGCCAAGCCCCTATCCAGTGGTCAGTGTCCCTACCAGCTAGAATCTGTGTCTCTGGCCTGGTTCAGAACTGCAAAAGCCTGGGGGGGGAACATGTGGGTCTGCACCCCAGCCACTGTGGCTCGGCTCCTCACCACCCTGATTTATTTCAAAATCAGTGCAAAGGCCCTGTTTAACAGGAACGTCTGCTGCTCAGATCAATGAGTGTTTCCAAAATAAAAAATGTCAAAAGTCAAGGTACAGATTTTATTCTTAGAGCAACATGAAATATGTCCTCATGTTCTGAAAATTGGAGACATGGCCTTCTGTTACTTGCAAGGTATCAATACTGTTACATCACTGCTGCAAAGCTGTTGCTTTGTCACACACGGTTACTCTAGATATTATCATTTGTAACTTTCAGCATTTTTAATGAAGAGTCCTCATGTTTCTATCGACCGTTGCTATTTATTTCTACCAATTAAATATTATAGACAAATATTGCTTTGTTTCTATCACAACACGTAAACTACTCAGGATCTGCTCTGGGTTAACAGTATCTACAAAAGCATAATGTTAGCTTAATATTATTTTATGTTCTTCTGATGCAAAGCAGAGGTATTTATCTTGATTTCTGGTAAAATCTCTGGTCCTTACTAGAAAAAAAACAATGCTAAATAATGCTTTCTTCTTATCCCCACAGAGGAAATGAAATTTCTCAGGGAATTTTCCCTCTGTCAAAGTACATGTTGCTCTTAAGATTAGGTACAGATGTCATCAGGTTATTGCATTAAAGATTAAATAACTCATTCTTCAAAACCCCGTAGTAAATAACACACTTACAATCTCAGGAGTGAATTTAGATAGTAGATTGCATTCTGAGCCCCATCTTGTTCCTTTCCCTCTGCATCTATTTTAAATAGTTTTATGCATTCGTTCTCATCTCTAACAGAGTTCATCTGAGCATTCAACATTTGCATTTTACACAGTCAGTAAAAGATAATTATTCAACACATATGCTTTCTGATTAAATGTGTGAAACTTCCAAATAGAAAACGGAAATAAGTTTTAAGTGCATTATGAAAGACTTCAATTTATCTTTGGTTCGTGGCGCAGTGATCAGCTTTCCTGGTGGCATGCCTGTGGTTTCGGTGCCTGCCACGGTTAGCCCGTGTGCATCGATTCCAGAAGGAAGTTGACCCTGGTTAGTCCTCCCATAGCTGAGCCCAAGCAGCTCCAAACTAGCCTCTCTGTGACAGTCACCTTTCAATATTGTATCTTGAGCTAAAAGTTGTCAATAAAATCACAGTTAAATCAGGCTGACATTAATGGGGGGGACCAGAACAACTGCTTCTGAGGCACAATATTTTTACCATTCTGTCAGATGCTGTCTAAGCCTCTAGTGCATCACTAAGGTGGAATCCTGTTTATTCACTCGGACAGAGTAAGAGTCAGGGCAGCCCTGAAGTCTATCTGGACCAAGACCCAGAGTCCAGAGTAACCCAATTCTGAATTAACTTAATAAGACTAACTCTTGGAGGAATTTTTAGTAAAATATTTCCTTTTATCCTCTAGAGGCACCTTGTGCTTTCCCAAATTCCCAGCACAATCTCAAATGACTGCTGACTCTACTTTGAATTAACTTGTCTAGTACTGCTTTCTAAAGAAACATCTAAGCTGCAGACCCATTTTGCTCTCATTCACCCCTGCCTGCCCCCATTGAAACATTACCAGCCCTGAATCCCATTCTCTTATCCTTCCTTTAGCATGGGCTTTGAGGACCAGACTTAAGTTTGAAAATCGGATCTGCTACTTAGTAGATGTGTCCATGATCAAATTACTAAACCCCTCTTAACTCAATGTCCTCATCTATAAGTGGACACAAATACTGTTACTTACTTCATAAAGTAGCTTTGAGGATTATATTAGATAATGCAAATGAGATATTTAGCATAGCACCTGACACAGCCAACACCAAATACATCCAACACCAAATACATCATTACACACTCTCTACTGCAATAGATTACATGTACAGCGTGTACAGCATGTCCATATATACACACACACACATCTTACAGTATATTAAAATAGAGCGTGAAATGTATTTTGCTCACCACTGTTTTCCCAAGACCTTGGATAATGTGTCATGTAGTAGGTGATCAATAAATGACTTATAAATGAATAACTAACTGCACATGGTACATCTCTTCCTCCCTCTATCTATCAATATATCAATCTAGCTAGCTACGTAGCATAGGTATGTATGTAATTTTAAAGGAATGCCTCTTCTTTATCTGTTATTTTATACAAAAAAAAATACTCCATTCATTCTAAATTGCCCCATGACTTTTTTATTTCAAATCCCCTGTCATTTTTTATTTCCCTGGCTAGAATATAAGCTCATTAGGGTAGACATCTTTTTTTTTTTTTTTTACTTTTTAAAGTAATTTTTTAAATAAAGATTTTATTTATTTATCTTTAGAGGGGAAGGGAGGAGAGAGGGAGAGAAATATCAGTGTATAGTTGCCTCTCATGCGTCCCCTGCTGGGAACTGGCCTGCAACCCAGGCATGTGCCCTGACTGGGAATAGAACTGCAATCCTTTGGTTCACAGGCCCACGCTCAATCCACTGAGCTACATCAGCCAGGGCTAAGCAATGTTTTTCGACATTTGGAAGTGTTACTTGTTTTTTTTTATTGTTGTTCTATTACAGTTGTCCCAATTTTCCCTTGTTGCTCTCCCCTGCCCCCACCCCACTCCCACAGTCAGTCCTCACCCTGTTGTCCATGTCCGTGGGTCATTTATACTTGTTCTTGAACCAGGTCTTTCCCCTTTTTTCCAATCGTATCCCCCACCCTCCTCCCCTTTGCTTCCTGCCAGTTTATTCCTTATGTCATCAAGGCCTAGAACAGTGTCAGAACTATACACATAGGAACACAACAAATATTTGTCAAAAGAACAAATGGACATTCTTTGACTCTGCCTTTCAAAATCTGCCTTTCATCCTCCATCTTGGACTCCCCTCCCTCATCTCATTTCTATTCAAAGCTCTTCTTCTCAGTAATGCTACACACACACACACACACACACACACACACACACACAAATCTTCTTCACTGAACTGTGTATCTTCTGAGGTGGAGTTCTCTTCACCCTGAACCAGCCCCAGCACCCAAACTTAAGCTCCATTGACCAGAGAAGAAGGTCTCCAAGAGAATGGGCACATATCTTATTTCTTTGTGTTGTTATTCTAATAAATCATGGTAATGTACTCATCTGGGGTTTCCCACCACTCCCAGATTATAAGGAATTGCTAAGATTATGCCTCAACCATATACTGAGAGGAGAGAGATTTGGGATAGGATAGGAACAGCTTTGTAAAAATCTTTCCCATCATGCCTGCAAGTAGTTACCAACTCCCAACTACTTAATGATTAAAGCATCTTACTGCTGGTTCTTTGTGTCATCACTCTAAGGCAGGTACTCTCAATCTTCACCATGCATGAGATTCACTTGGAATAAGGATACCTGACCACAGCCTGACCCCTGACCAGGCTCAGGCATGTATAGTATATGAAAACTCCCCCAAGTAACTCTAATATGGGTTCATGGCTGGGAACCACCGGTTGCTAAAAGGTTCAATCCTATTCAGACTAGCTTTTCAGGGACCCAAATCACAAACTCAAAGTTTTAAGACACAAGACAGAAGAACAGTCCAGCAAGGAATCTGACCAACAGGTAGCTATGCCAGCTCTAAGGCATCAGCCACCACTCAACTGCAGGCGATTGTAATTATGTAGGAATGTAGCCCAGTGTTGCTAGCTCTACTAAATCTTCAAGAGAAGCCATAAATCTGCAATTATAGATGAACTTTCACAATTTGAAGTGCTGGAAACCAATTGAAATTTCTTTAAAATACTCTGTGGGTGAACAAAATTATCTTGAGCTGGATTCTACTCATAGGCCAATAATTTATGGTTTTTACTTTCTACCAACTGCTCTCCCATATCCCGAGAAATCCTTAGTATATTCTTCACCAAGTCTGCATTAAATTATTAGAAAGTAGTTTTTTTCATCACTCATGTACATTTTAGCTATTGTGTTGAACAAAACTCATTAGTATGCTTAGAATAATGTTAATGAACAAAAAATACTGTGATTTAGAGTATGAGAATCTCAACACCTGAAATTTAGGGCTATTGCCAATATGAACCACCACCCCCCTTTCTACTAACATGTATTGATACCTAAGATATGCAAAGCACTTACTAGGCCCTTCAGAATACATACAAATGGTGTAATTCCTGCTTATAAAGCCATTCCATATACTGAGAAGATAGGACACAGATACACAGGATTTTAGTACATATAAACACAAGCCACTTATTAATGGTGAAGGCCTGGCTAGTTTGAATTCATACACAGGAATAAAACATGTCACTGAAAAGGAAGTGTCTCAGATGGATGACAAATGAGTTAAGATTTCTAGAGGCAATGATAAACAGTTGAAGAGGCTTTGTGTGTTTTTAATTTTTGATGACCTTTTTTTCCCTGTGTCTTGTCTTGCTTTTGAGTCGAAGGTCGAGGCAAGCAGCATTAAGAAGAGCACTCTGATTGTGGCAGATGAGACAGACTGGACAGTAGAGACCAGAGGAGGATGAGGTCACAGCCAAAGCTGCAGAAAGAAGGAATGAGGGTCTGGCCTGGGCGGTGACAGAGGGATGGTAAAGACAGGCTCAAGTGATTTTGACCTTTACAAGAGAAAAGGGAGGGTTAGCTATTATTCAGTAACCCCCTAAGATGGATTTCTTTCTGTGTTGGACACAACATAAAATAATCTCTTTCACTTTAAACACAATATGACTGAAATTGGAGAGCATTTGAGGAGGATTCCACTATATAAGCACATTGTAAAATTTAGCTTATAGGGCCTTAGAGATCATCTGGGCCAATGCTCTCACTTTAAAGATGGAGCTTGATTTTCCCAGTTACTTACATACCTTGTAGCAGAGCCAGAATAGAGCCCAGATTTTTAATTTTTTACCCTAGTGATCTTTCCTCTTCACTATGTTGCTTCTTCATGCTGAGCTTTCATGTAAATAGGTCATAAATCATGTGTCAGATTTAGGTTAAGAAGATGAACGTGACCAAGTGATAAAAATGAAAATGAACAGGTGATAAAATGTGGCGTAGAGAGGAATTCCATAACCACTCGATACAAACAAGGGAGGGGGGAGTCAGGAAAAAGTCTCCACAACCTTGAGGCAAAGGTTGTACAAAGGAGAAGATAAAGTCAGCTGTGATATACAGTTAGCAGTAGTGCCTACGTTCCTTTTATCAGCCCAGCACAGATGCTGAGATAAGGGGACATAAATGGAAATAAAAGGAAAGCAGAGTCAAAACAGCTATTAGAAAGCCCTGCTCACTGGAGGATGATAAAAGTGAAGAATCGCCACTCTGGAAAGGCTGAGGGGGAATCGTGGAAGCTCCAGGCACAGTGAGGTGTCATTGGAGCTGGGCTTGCAGTGACATCTGCCTCACGGGTTTGTCTTGAAAACATAAACTTTCTCTCCAAATGAAACCTCCTAGCATTATGATTTGATACAATAGCTTGTGGCAGTGTCTCCATAGGACATATTGCCCAGAAGTTTAGCTGAATAGATGTTCTAATGGAAACTAAACCCCTAGACAATTGGATCTCCCTACTGTAGCCAGCCCAAGGGCTGAACTCCTGACTTGCAAATGTTTCTGACAATCTTAAACTGTGCCAAAAGGTAAAGCCAAATTGCCCCCTCTTTGGCCTAAATTCCTCAACAGCCTAAGTAATAAAGAGCTAAATAACAGGGGTGGAAATAGAAATATGAACTCTTTACATTCATACTTCCATTTAAGCCTATAAGACTTTTTCTCTCACAGATAAAGCATTACAAAGGAAGGTTTTCACCAACTCAAAAATCATAACGCATTGACCAGGATGGATTTAGTAGGGCACAACCAGAAAATAAATTTCGTTACTACCCTTGCCAGGTACACCTACTCTGTTGACTCATTTCTCCCCATCCCAGATGAAATTTTGAACAGGCCTAAACAACTATTCCAGTCTCATAAATGTAGTGAAAGTCCACTGTCATCAATTATTAAAGGTCAACTCTCATCCTGTTTCAAACTTCCCTATTCCACTCTTTGGGCCTGCTTCAGACTCAGAAATCCACAGCTGGTGAGGAAGGGACCGTTTCTTCTCTCTTTTCTATTCCACCTCTGTGCAGTGGCTGCTGTCCCTGGCCTCACCTGGACTGGGCCTAGGAGAGGAAGGAGGTGGACCCAACACAGCTGGCACAGTAGACCTCTGTCTTTGGACACTCCAGGTGTGACACATGGGCTCCTCAGGATGCCTCACACTGAAGACCTCTGCCTGTACTTCCTGGAGAGTAACCCCTCCTTGCCTGGGCTTCAGCACTTCACTTCATACAGCCTCTCTTTTGGGGGGCCAGCTCCCTACTTAGCAAGCCCATTTTCCTCAGGATGCATAGTCCAGCTCCCTTCTGTAGGGTCCAGGTCTCACTCTAGGGAAACCACACCTTTGTTGCTGGAACGACAGCTCTCTTCCAAAGCAGCTGGCCACTTCTCACCTTTAAAGGTGAGGCTTGCCATGTTTTAGTCTCTGTCATCTCCCAAAATGGCCAGAAAGGCAGGTCAACCCCCTTAACTTGTTCTCCTAATACCTCCCACATTTGACCAAAGGTGAAGGACAAGTGCCCCCTCCACACCATAGAAGAGGGGATACAAAGAACCCTGACATTCTTGTCCCAAGAAATCCTCAAAGGAGACTTTGCAATGGCCAGTGAACCCTCAGCGTTTGCGTGTGCAGCCTAATGTGGGTGAAGGGCTAATGCTAACTGAACTCACACTGAGGTATGGAACACATGTGTCTATTTTATCCTTCTAGAAGTCACAACTCATGTCTAACTGTGTAAAAGCTTTTGTTTTTAAGTTTAATCTGAAGTCAAATTATACGTAAAGCCACTTTCCCCACCATGGAACCTCTTTCCTATTACTCGCTGACGTACTGGCTTCAAGACCATGTGTAACGACATGAAAAATCAACCAGTTAGCTATCCGCAGCATGTTGACAGTGGGGCAGACAGTGCTGGGTCATGGTAACAAGCCAAATCAGGTTATTTAAACTCTTTTCTTTTTTTTCTGGGTGATTGTTTATACTAGTTCAATCCACCTCTTTGGATAGTTTTCCTATGCACATTTCCAGTCAGTTAATTAGAGTAAGAGTTTGACCTATAAGGGTGTGAAGCACAAAAACTCTTGGCATTTTGAGGTCAGAAAGATGATCAATTTCTTTTTACATACCCTTTGCCAAGCTGTTCCCACTTCAATTTTTAAACTTGTGTGAGATTCAAAGAACACAGGGCCCAGTGTCATTTACACTTGGGCCACCATAAAAAGGCCGCTTCCTCAAAAAGAATATTGGCTGTTTTCCAGTCTGCCAGAAGCTTGTTATGGGATCTTTTAAACCATTCTCCTTTAAGCCAAAAAAAGGAAATTAAATTTGGCCAAGGGTGAATGGACTGCCCAAGATATGAATTGCTTCTAAGAGAGACAGTTCCAAGGATCCTAAAGCTTCCCAATTTCAGGAAAAAAAAAAAAAAAAACAGTAAATCCCACCCACCACATTTATCCTGGAAGAGACATTAAGTTACTTGCAATAGTAAAAAAAAACCTGCATTTTCAGACCCAGCTTGACAAACTGTGCATTTTTGGAGAAATCACGCAGGTACTTTATGCCACCTTACAGAGTGGAGAAAGGGGACCGTCTGACAAGACGGGTACGATGATGTTTTAAATAGCTCTCTCTGTTTAAAAACAAACAAGTTATCAAATAATGCTTGGGCTATGGCCTGGTAAGAATTTCAATCTTGAAGAATTAATTATGAAATATTTCAAGCATGAAGTATAGAGAATAACATAATAAACAGCCATAAAACTCCACTCCACTCTGCCAAATCATAACATTTGGTCATAATTGTTCATATCTTTTTTCAAAATAGAAAACACTTTAGATATAATTGATTACCACTTTTTTCCTACTGCCACAGAAGTGAACACTCTGTTGATTTTGGTGTTGACCGTTCTCAGAATTTTCTTTTTGATAAATACAGATGCATCACTAAATATGTTTAAATATATAGCCTTTATTATCATTCAGATGTGGTGAGGACAACAGCTCAGAAGATGACTGCTGTTAGGACAGTTGGCTACGCTCACAGCTCCCAGAGGGGCACTGGGAGCTCCACGGAGGGACCCATGAGGAGGCGCCGGGGTCAGCTGGGAAGCAGAGGGAGCTACAGAACAACCTGGCAAAAATCTCTCATGGCTTCCATGGGAAGGAGCAGAAAAAAGAGGGTAAACAAATTGAGAATTGGCTAGTTTGAATAATTCCAGCAAACTGCCGGGTGGAGGGACTGCCCTGTAGGGGTGATTAGGGCAAAGAAATAGTGGCCCAGAGAGTGAGGGCTCCATAAAGTAGACGGTTAGGCATATGAAGCCCAGACTGGCTGGTTTGTGGATGACAGGCACCCTCACGCGCCAGCTGTTAGCCACCTCTAGGGTTAGCCCTGTGAGGAGTCGTTCCTCCACAGATTCAAAACTTCAAGGGGTTAAAACTTCAAAAATACAGAATAAAAAGGCAAGACTTCTGCAAGACAGTATGACGTTTCATTTCCCTTTGGTAAAAATCAGATCATACTCTACATATTGTACACATCCCACCAGTCTTCTCTTTCTTTCTTTCTTTCTTTCTTTCTGCTCAACAATGTGCTTTAGGGCTTTATCCACATTGCTGCCTGCAGCTCTTCTCAGTTTGTTCCTTCTCACTGCTTTATAACTTAGCATTGTGTCAGTATACCATGGGTTTGGGTTTTTTAAAAAACATTTTAAGAATTTACTTAAGCAAAAATTTGTCGGAATCTGGCAGCATTCAATCTAGCAAAAAGAAAGGAGCTCTGAGGAGCTGTACAAAATGAAAGACATTTTATAGGCAGGAGGGAGCAGGAACAAGGAAGTTACACAAAACAAAAAAGTGAACTGGTTAAGGCAAGCCACTTCCCTTTAAGAGATGGCAGTAGTTTATCAGGCCAGGTTACCTAACTAGTGCTGATCAAGTGATTCTTTATCTTCTTTTTAAAATCAATTTATTGGGGTGACATTGGTTAATAAAATTATATAGGTTTCAGGGGTACAATTCTATAATCCACCATCTGTGTATAGTATTGTGCGTTCATCGTGCCAAGTCAAGTCTCCGTCCATCACCATTTATCCCCGTCACTCTTCTCTACCTCCCACCCATGTGCCCTTTCCTTCTGGCAATCACTGCACCACAGTTCGTTAATTTTATTCATTATTTAATCATGAGCATTAGTTTCCAGTATTTTTACTATTACATATAATATTGCAGTGATTAATCTTTTACCTGCCTCCAGCAGCACCTGTGGCAAAGAGACATAGAATGACTGGGTCCAAGAGCATTTGTACCTTCAACTTTAATACACATTGCCAAAGGGCTGTTCAGAGTATTTGCAGCAAATTGTCCTTCCACCTAGAGAACAGGAAGTGTCCTATTGTTCCTCTGCAGCTCTGTTATGAAGTTTTCTGTTTAAAATTTGCCAATACAATGGCATGTAGTAGTACATAATTGATGTTTAAATTAACATTCTCCTGATCACTAGTGAGTTTGAGCATCTTTTTTACGTGTTGATTGGATATTTGCATTTTCTCTTCTATGTGTATAAGTTGCCTGTTCACATCTTTTGCCAATCTTTCTACCGGCTTGTATGTATTTTCCTTATTATTTTGTAAAGTTTCTTATATTTCGGATGCCCACACTTTTTTAGTTGTGTTTTAAAGCTCTTTCCCAAGTTTGTATCTCATCTTCCCAATGACTTTATGTATCTTTGTTTTACAGAAATTTTAAGTTTCCTATAGTCAACTGTCTTAGAAATTTATTTTCCAATTTCGGTGTGAAGGTTTTTATGTCTTTTTTTTAAAGATTTTATTTATTTGTCTTTAGAGGGGAAGGAAAGGAGAGAGGGAGAGAAATATCAATGTATGGTTGCCTCTTGTGTGTCCCCTGCTCGGAAATGGCCTGCAACCCAGGCACGTGCCCTGACTGGGAATCAAACCACGATTGTGTGGTTGACAGGCCCACACTCAATCCACTGAGCTACACCAGCCAGGGCTTTTTTGTCTTTTTAAAGAGAGTCTTCTAAACTGTATATTGCATTTTATTTAAAAGTTTTAATGTTTTCATTTTTCCCATTTAGATCTTTAATAAGGCTAGCATTTTTATTTTAATTTGGTAATAAGCAAGGTCTTATGTTATTTTTTTCACCCAGATAATCAATAGTATCCCTTATTGATTGGTCCATATCCTCCTCCACTGATTTTTAATGCTTCCTGATCATTAGTCATTTTCTCTTGTTTAAGGTCTAGTTCTGTGCTCTTTATTCTCTTCCGTTTGTCTGCTTTTTAATCCCTGTCAATACTACGGCATTTTAATCAGTATAACTTTATAAAAATCAGTGAGATGGACCTAAATTGTTCCGTTCTTTTACTGTCCCAACCTGGTTTTGTTACTGATGTTACACGAGCCACATAAAACGGGTCAGAGAGTGTTCTCTCCTGCCAGTCTCTGGGATAGTTTGTGTAAGATGGAAATTGTCTACTATGTCAGAGGTAGAACTTACTTTTTAAATCGTAAAATGCTGACCTTGTTTTATGATGGGAATCTCTCAAACTACCAACCCAATTAGTTAATGCTGACAGATCAATTCAATTTTTCTATATCTTCCTAAGTCAGTTTTGGTTAAAAATGTATTTCTAGAAAAGTTATCCATATTCTCTGATTTTTCAAATCTAATGTTATAAGTTATTCTTAAGTTCCTCTAATTTAAAATTTATTATACCAATAATTAAATGCTGCCTTTCATGTCTCACATTGTTTTATTGCTTAAAATGGACAGATTATTTTATTCTATTAATATTTCCTAAGAATTAGCTTTTGATTTTGTTGGTCCTTTATATTATTTTTAATTAATTTCTACTCTTTATTATTTTTTCTCTCCACTGTCTTTAGGCTTCTTCTCTCAAGGAATTCTTAAACTTTGCAAGGTCCTTTAAGTTGATCTGTTACACTCATTACTTAGTTTCAAAATGAAGATTCACTAAGAATAAAGTTCCTTTTCCTTTTGTCTTTACCAATGTTACCTATTTAAAGAAAATTTGCACACATATTTTATATTAATTGGAACTAAATCAGTAATGACATAATAAATTAATTATCAGAAAGTTTCTGGTTAAAACCTTCCATGATAAGTAGCATTTGAAAGTAACAGTTTTCTTCAATAAACATTCAAATGATATTACTCTTCTATAATAATCATTTTAGTGTTAAATTCATAAATCAAGAGTTTGTGAAACTATTATAATAAATTTCTCAGTATGACAAGAAAGCTCCTTTACCCATCTTAGCAATAAATTTATGTAGAAACTTAACCTTATAATTGTGAAATGCCACATTAGTATAGATTGAACTTAAGTTTCCTGTATCAAGTTGTCAAGTTTAGTCGTTTATCTTCTCAAAACAGTCCATCAACAGTTCCTCATTTATCAATGTTTCTTATGAAACTGCTTTTGAGTTTACACCTGAAGTTCCAGCCACAAATGGAGTAAAGAAATGTTGGCTTTATAGTTTGTTCCCAGGACTCCTTTGTCCTTTCGCTAGTTTCCTAGGCTGAAAGCTTAGGGCACTAATTTTCCATCTATTTTATTTTTCTGGTATTATCATTTAAGGCTGCAAATTTCTTCACACAGAGCAGTTCAGCTATATCCTGTTTTATATGTTATATTTTAATTATAATTCAATTACAAATAACTGCTACTTATTAGTGTAATTTCTTCTTTGACCCTATCATTTAAAAGGAAATTTGTTTTTTGGTTTGGTTTGGTTTGGTTTGGTTTGGTTTGGTTTGGTTTGGTTTGGTTTAGGCTTTCCAGTTGGTTGCACATCTGTTGGGGTGGGGAGGGGGTTAACTCTCTTTTGTTGCTGATTTCAATGTGATTTAATTGCATCGTTGTCAAAAAAAATGATTTGTTTGAGGCTAACTTGCTTTGTGACCTAGTTCTTGGCCAATATCATTCTGGTACTCCTTATTAAATAGGTAAGGTTTCTGACAATTATGAAAACCCACCTATCCACTAGTTTTTTTGTTCACCATTCCTCCTTGCTTTTTGTTCTTTCCCACTGAATTAAATCTTCTAGAAATTCTTTTGCTAACACTTTGCTGTTAGTGGCCAATAAAACTTGTCTAAATGTGCCTTTACTTTCACATTTGAAAATAATCATGTTGGGGGTATAGTATTCTAAGTTGGCAATTATTTTGAAGATATTTTACAAGTTTTGCTAATCATCTTTTTATTTGAAGATAATATGTCTTTTTTGTTTGCATTTAAAATGCTTTTTTTTATGGCTCTACAGTTTTAACTAATAGATATCTGGCAGTGCATTTATTTTTGTTCCTATCCTGGGCATTGTTGAGATTTCTGAATCTGAGAATTTATGCCTTTTATAAATTATGAAAAATTTCCAGATTACATTTTACTGAAAATTGCCTGTCATCCAATTTCTGTGCCAGGGAGTGGGGCGGGGGTGGGGGTTGATGATGGAGGGAGAGGGAAGGAGAGAGCACAGACGAATGAAAGAAATAGATCCTTGCATTCCATCCTCCATGTTTCATCTCATGTACCAGTTTGCCATGACAACACAAACGCCCTGGGTACAAAGTCCACAAAAACTGCCTCCCTCATATTTTGGCTTCAGTTTACCCCCCTAGTGTTCTGGTTTGCACTGGCTGCTCAGGGTTCCATGTGGTATCCAGTTGATTTACCTTGGACGCCTGGGGATTTCTCATTCTTGCAAGCTCATCTGCGCATTTAAAACAATACTCGTTATATGTTACATCAGATTGCCAGGTCATTCTTAGTGGAAATAGCTTCAGGTTATCTAGTTTATAGCATTTCAGGAAATAGATGGAAATCAAGATGTTCCATCTTCAAAATAGATTTGATTACATTAATAAAGCTACAGGCAATGAAAATTTTCAAAATATGGCTGCTACTAGGACTAGGTTAAACAGGGCCATCTAGCTGACTTGTTTTTAGTAAAAGAGTCAGTTATCCAAGACTCTGCTCTTTGTACATCTCATTAATTATTTTACTTTAATATTTCAACTCCCTTAAATGGTTAGACTGAGTAGTTTAAAAACAATGTTATGATGTGATTTTACTATAGTTTGTTTTCATCATTTTTCTGTCGCATGATAAACAAAAGAAATTTGTGTTAACTATGGTTATATAAGCACAGTTAAGAAAATATGAACAATCTTAATTCTCTGCAGATGGGCATTCTAGAAGTTGACACTCTTCCAGATCTGTTATGCCAAATTGAAAACTAGGTCACTTTTCATTTAAAATTTGAAGCTGTTTAAACTTCAAATTTTAAACTTTTCATTAAAAATGGTTTCATAGAGACTATGCTTTTAGTAGGACCTGATGGTTTTGAGACCCAGGCTCAAAGTCACCCACTCCTTCCAATCTTCCTTTTATATGTTTATGTACCTTGGGTGTTTCTCATTTCAATACTTTTATAACATTTATAGTTATTGTATCAACTGTGTCACACAACTGTTTGCCAGTGATTCCAACATTTCTGGGTTTGCCTTCCTAGTATGTAAACCCTTTGCAAGAACAGCACACAGGATTCTCTCTCATGATGTCTTACCACAGAGCTGGTGCTCATAGCAGTCAAATTAACAAAGTAAATAAAGACAAAGTAAAAAAAAGTTTGCTTGAATAACAACTTTATCCGAAACAGGAATTTCACTAACACCAATAGATGATAGGAGAATGAAGCAATGATGGTATGCGAAACTTTCAACCCACCATATTTATTTCATTCCTGCTCACAGACTGCTTTGCAGAAGGAAGGATTCAAGTGGAAAGAAAACCAAATTCCTATGAGTCATTTACAAATCCAGAGAAAGCCTGTGCGAGGAAAGCCAGGAGAAGGAATCATATTCCTATTGTAGAGATGCCTAAAGGATCACTTAGAATTCTACCCTCAAGCCTAGAATTCTCAGGCTGTTCCACAGCCATTTATTTGGTTATTCCAGAAATGTTTTTTGAATACTGGTCATATACTAGGCGCTATCATAGGCATTTGGTATATAGCAGCAGACAAATCAGGCAGTAATTTCTACCTTCACAGAGCTTATGTTCTAAATAGTCACAGGTAAGAGATAAATATGTGAATGCATAAATATATACATAAATAGATTGTAATACATGTCAGAAGTGCTATGAAGAAAAATTTAAGCAGGAAAGGGGCCCAGGTGCCCAGTTAAGGAGATTGTCATTTTAAGTCGAGTGATTAGGGAAAGCATCATTGAGAAAGTGACATTTGGGCAAACAGCAGGCTGAAGGAGCAAGCCAGGAGGATAGCTACGAGAAGAATGTTCCAGGTGAAAAGAATTGCAAATGCATAAATATTAGGCAAGAAAGAACATGCCATGTCCAAGAACTAGCAAGAGAGTACTGTGATAAGAACAAGATGAGCAAAGAGGAGAGTTATCAAAATCAAAGCTAAAGTGTCTTTGCAAAGGGAGAGCATGAAGATCATGAAGGGTCACATAGGCCATCGTACACAATTTGGGTTTTTCCCTGAGTTGAAAAGCCACTAGAAGGAATTTTGAGATAGGTGTGAGACAAATAGTTTAAGCAGAAGAAAATGGCAAACTCTAAAGGCAGCTGAGGTTAAGAGACTTTTTTTTTAACATGGGAGAAGTCATGGTGTTTTTGTATACTGATGGACAGGATCCAGTAAAGAAGTAAAAATAGGTGAACAAAACTTATGAAAGAAAGGGGAACAGGCTGTCGTGGCCGCTCTACTAGAAAGAGGGGGATAGATCTGATGTGGATTGGAGGAGCTGTGCTTAGCCAGGTCCAGGGTTCTGATCACCATGGTAACAGGAGAAAAATTGGGGTATGCAAGCACAGGTACTGATGGATGGATGTCTGGGAGCATAAGGAAGTTCTCTCTCTGTTTGGTTCATGGTCTCTTTGAAAGGTCAGCTATGTATGACAATAAGGGAAGAGGTACTGGGGGCTGGAGCAGAGAAGGAGAAAGGGCTCACATGGGGCTATGGTAGCAATACGAAGTAGTGGTGGCAAGGAAGGTTCATATCCGAGCTCTGCCATGAGCTGTGTGACCCTGGCTAATGTTTTTATCCTCCCTAGACCTCAGTTTCTTTTTATGCAAAATGAGGGTAACAATAGTGCCAATTTGGCTGCTCTGTGGTGAAGATGAAGAGAAATCATGTAAAAGCAGTTGTGACCACTAAATGTCAAGCACCTAGTATATGTTTGCTGTTAGCTGAAATAATTCATTAGGCACTCGATTGCTTACCAATGAATGGGTAAGTTGTGATATTTTATGTCCACTCTCTTTTCAGGCGGCTTGTCCTCACCAACCTTCAAGTCATCCCAAAAGGAGCGTTTCCGGGACTTGGGGACCTGGAGAAAATGTACGTACCTGCCAATGCTGCGTGTGAAGGCCCCAGTCGGGCTGCGGGCAGCAGCCTCAGACTGCATCTACTGATACCCTGTGCTTAGAAGCCAGAAAGCTCTTTACACTTCCTCCCAAATTATGTCCATAGGATAGTTCCTCAACAGAACATGGAAACTTTCAGTGTAGCACTGAGATAAGCATCAGCAATCCAAGAATCCTCACTTTTTCCTTTTGTAAGGTGTTGCTCCCAAAGGATTTATGAGTAGAATTTTTATAGACAAAAGCCTGTTTTCTCTACTCACATCCATCCTTTTTCAGGGAATCTTTCTCTCATTTCTGGCTAATTTTGAATTGACAGCACGGCCTAACATTTGTGCTGTAGAGCTTCTCTAGCCTTCCTGTTCTCAGGCCACGCTGACAAGCAGTGATTGATACACAAACATTTTAAAGTATTTGGAAAATTTTACAGCCTGAGGGAGATTTCCTCTGAAAAGAGAAAACTCCTCTGTTAATGCACATATTCACTTCTTATTGGACTAGTTTCATATTGAGATTTTCCCTAGGTAGGATTTTCCCAAACTGGGGAACAGCAATAAAAAGCAGAACAAACTCTCCCATATTTAAGGTAACCCACTCTCCCTTTAAAGGTACTTGATTCCATCTCCCAGGCCTTTAGGGTCAGGAAAGTGTGTCCTTCACCACAGTGGCAGCCAGAATTCAGGACTTCAATGCCAATAAACACAGCAACAGACGGACGGATCACACAGAAGGGAGTGAGAGCAACCCCCCAGGTTACATGTGTTTCTCCTTCTTGAAGCTATTCAGTCTTTCCTCTTGGTTCTTCATCCCCCTAAAGGATGAACTTTCTTTATTCCCTACCCTATAAAAAGAATATTTACTGAAGTCTGAGAAAGAGAGAAAAAAAACATTAGTGAGAGAAACACAAAGCAGGTAGTTATTATTAAACCAGCTGCTTAAAGGAGGGTGGTCAGAATCCTGGGATTGAGCCTTAGTTTTAACATAAATTTCAACATAAATTTACTGTGTGACCTTGATTAAATCACTGTATCCTCCAGGGCCTTGATTTCCTCAGCTGCATACTAAAGGAGAAGTTTTAAAAGGGGCAGATGGTTCATGTGATCTGTGATTCCCAAGTGCAAACATCCTGTAGTTAGTAAGAGCCCAGTTTAAGACCTGCAGTCTTAAGGTTCACCTTCTTGGAGACGTTCAGCACTCCCAGGAATTGGGAGATGGGGGCACCAAGGAGATCAGGAAAGCAATGGATTTGGAGACCTTTTGGCTGAAAGTATGTTCCTGATAGACTGGCTACTGCCCTGCCTGGAATTAACACAGACCAGATGACTATAGATATGTCTAATCCCCAAACAACCCTATAATTGCATCAAAATTACTCTAAAAACAGAAATATCAGACATCACAAATAATCTACTGTAATCTAATTCAATCCAGCACTGTGACTGACCCCTGTTGGGTGTTTAGCATCAGACAAGACCTTCCTGTGATGACCTAAATGGTGAGGTGGACCTCACCTGGCAGCAATTTCAGACACAGGGCAGCTGGCTCAGAAACTCCACAACTTCCTCGGACACAGCTTGTCCATCTCTACCTCACGTCTTTATCAATCAGCCTGTACTGTCACAGGGAAATGCCAAAAATAAAATAAAAGGGATCTTATTTTTTTTCCAACATTTTTTATGTACTAAGGCTTCAGAACCATTCCCCGATAGAGGGGCCTGGCCCTGAATGGAACTCTGCATGGGCTGTTTGTACCCTTCAGTCTCTAGGCTCCCCTTCATCTGTTGTCTCACCTTCCATATGAGTTCTCATCCCCTCGGCAGGTCTGTGCCCTTCATTTTAGCTCTTCCTTCACTTTTTAACAAGTTTCCTGTACTCAATAAATATTGGCTTCCTCTCTAATATTTACCTTCCCATAAATCATAAAGTTCCTTTCATTCATTTTTGACTTGTGGCCAAGGTTTCCCATCCCACTGGAAAAGAAAGGGGTGAGCCTTCTGTGTAAATTCTGCCCTCCTTCCCCGCCACCTTCCTCTCTCCTCCCATCACTACCGCTCTTTTGGAAAAGCAGCCTATGTTCACTGCCTCCCTCTCCTTTTCTTTCAATCACTCGCTAGGCTGCCCACTTGCTACGTGTTCACTGATTGTCTAACACCATTATTCTATTAAATTTCCCAACAATACCATAACTGCCAGACCTGATGACTTCTACTTTGTCTTCTTAGTACTTATATGCAGCTTTAGATTTTACTGACTGTTCATGCCATTCTTAATGCTCTTTTCCCTTTTAACTTCAGTGACATCACACATTCTGCCTGTCCTCTGACCATCCCAGACTACTCCAAAACCACCTCTCCATCTTTCTTGTTCCTCAAAAGTTCAAATACTCTGGGGCTTCATTTTTGGCCATTTTACAGTCACGCCCCTAAATCATTATTCATCAAATAATGTCACACTACCATGGCTGCTAAACTTTCCTCAACTGCCACCTCTCTTCTGAGGCCATAATTCTTGTTTTGAAGGGGAGAGCCTCAGAAACATCTACACCTACATAAACTGCAAGTGCTTCAAGTTCAGTATGTGCACACTAGCTCATTAGCTTCATCCTTCAATTTCTCATCTTCCCACATTGCCCAGTGAATAACATTACCATCTGCCCAGACTCCCAAGCGAGAAAATTCAAAGTCTTCCTTGACTTAGGCCTTCTCTGTTCCTTATATCCAGGTGTTCCTCTAGTCTTATTGACTCCCCCACAAAAATATCCCAAAATGCAGCCCTTCTCTCACTCCTGCTGCTGTTAGATCCAAAGTCTCATCAACTTACACAGCCCGCTGCATGAGGCTGCCATACCTGTCCCAGCTTCCATCTCCCCACCCCTCTGCTGCCAGACCTGCATGGCTCAGACTCACCTGCAGAAGAAACTGGGAGGAACCCTTATTGCTATAGATTTCAGGCTTAAACCCCTGGCAGAGAAAAAAACCTTTATCTCCACCATATGCACTATATCTCACACTTTCACTGAGTAGGAAAATTTGCCATTTTCCAATTATTATCATTACCAGACGTCATAATCCTTACTTAGAATGTGATGGCTGTTTGTTTGGACAACGTCTGGCATATAGAGGGACCAAAAAATGGTAGCAGGTGAGTAAATGAATGGAAGAATGAAAAAATAAACAAACAAATTAAAAATATATACTTTCGCACTGGTCTTATGTAGATGCTATCCTGCCTAAAATTCCACTTAAAATTGAAACAGAAATCCTGCTTGTCCTCCAGGCTGCAGATCAAATGTTTACTCCTTTATACAGTCTTTCTAGAACTCTCCAGTGCTTCCAAACCAGAATCTCTTGTTTGGAGAATTAATAGAAAATCTATCAGATTGTATTCAGAATTTAAAAGTTTTTCCAGAGCCCTTGGTTGTTCTTTAAGGGAAAGGTCGGAGTGTAACTTTGTATTACAGTACAACACCAAGTCCTGTTGCTTTTATCTCCCTGCTATTCTTCTAATCCGTCTACTTCTCTCTTTCTCCAGCTTCCACGGCCTGCTCTCCCCTGACCCAATCCATTCCCCACATGGCAAACAGAGTCACATTTTCTGAATTCATATGTAATCATTTCACCTTCCACACGGGTCCACCTCTCTTTCCCTCTCTCTCTCTTTTTCGCATACACATGCACAGACATGAGAGCATACGCTCTCTCTGTCCATGACTTACCACTGCTCTTAACATAACATAAAAAAGAAACTGAACCTCTCATATTCTCTCCTTTGCTCTATTAGTCCATTTTTAGTTCATAACATGTACTAGGTTATGCTGCACACCATGGGCCTTGCTTGGCACACACTGTTCCTTCTGACTCGAGTGTCCTTTCCACTCTACCCTTTTAACTTAGTTGGCTCCTCCCATCTTTCAGGTTCCCACATCTGTGTCACTTGCCAAGAAAAGTCCTCCCTTACCTCCCAATAAGGGGAAAAGCCATGCTGTGTACACTCTCATATCACCACTAGTCTCTATGTAGTGACCATCATTTTGGCAATTTTACACTTATTTAGGTGATAGTTTCATTAATTTCTAACTCTCCTATTGGACTGTAAGTCCCATGAGCACAAGGATATTTTTGCTTTTACTTGGTATTAGATCCATGGTGCATCAGACAGATTAAATACAATAAATAACTGATAAATGCATGAATAAAAAATGAATGAATAAACAAATATAATTAGTTGGAGAGACAAGATATGCAGATATAAAAAGAAAATACTAAATATTATGAATAATAACAATAAATAATGTAAAACTTTAGAGGCATATGAACACTGGCTGAGAATCTACCATGATCTAAACATTGACATAGTCATAGTTTAAAACATAACCTATGGCAAAATGTACAAGATAATCTTTGCAAAATAAGTGATACAAATGTTGCATTTGTTTGGGTTCTCTCTGCTGTGGGAGACAAAAGAAAGCAAACTTCAAATAGGTTTAAGAAAAAAAAAGGGAATTCAATGACTCATTTGACTTGTTGGTCAGAGAAGAAGAATGGCTTCACAAACATTTCTATTCAGGTTCAATGTCCTTAGGACTTGGACTCTTTTCCTCTGGTAGGTCTTACTTCCATTAACTTAGTTTCAGCCCTCGGTCCCATCCCTAGTGGCAAGAAAGGCAGCCCCAGGCCTGCCTTCCCATCTTGGGTTCTATTCAGAAGTAATTTTTTTGCTCCATCCCAAAAAAGTTTTTAGATTTGATGACTTGCTTAGATCACATGACCATCCCTGGACCAATCACTTAGCTAAAGGAATGTGATAGGCAAACTGGCTGTGGCCTAGGCAAATGGGCTCTATTCTTAGATCTGAAAGTGCCTACCCCAACCACATGGACTTGGAGTGGGGGAGGGGAATCCACAAACAAAAACTGAAGTCATTGCTGGGAAAAAGTGGAGGCTAGATGACAGTCATTGGGCAAACAACTAACATCTGAAAAGAACATTAGTTCTGTGCTCATCCAGAAGATAAAGGTCTCTATGGATGAGGTGACTGGGGGTTTGATGAATTTGATTTTGCCTTCTTCCTCCTGTTAGAATGACTTAAAGAATCCAAGAACACCGCCCAACCCATGTTGATAATTCTTATTCTTTCATTAACCCAGCTTAACCTACTTCCCTCTGTTTGAATTCAAAAGGGAAAAAATTCTTTTTAGTAGAACTGGCACAGGAGTGTCTACATTGGAAATGAAATGATCGCTGTTCACACCTTAGCTTTAATCAGCATCACTATCTCAAACCTTTCTACTCTTCACTGCTTTGGGACTGGCTGGGGGAAAAAATCATTAAATGCTGCAACGTGAAGTGGCTTTGCAAAGTGCACCGTAAACTGTTTACATTGTCTTTAATTACTTCAGAGCCATATGTCAGCTAGGTAGAAAGTGTGAAGATTACATTGAATAGGGTGGGGGGACTAGGTGAACATGTGGAGATTTATGGTAACCAGAAAAATTATATATGGAAATGAGTGCAATTTAAAAACACATCCACCGTGCTATTATAACACTGGAGGGGGAAGAAAAGCCAGTGTACAACAAAATATCTCTGAAAATAGGAGTATGATGAATATGTAAATGAGACCAATCAACATCAGCTGAGATGCGGTATATGCAGATGAGACCGCAATAAGCCAAAATGTGAAATAGCTCCCAAACCATAAATATGAACCATATAAAATTCATTTGAAATATTCATGATAACATAAGGACAAAAAATATAATCAAGTGATTTACTTGCATATAAAAATGAGAAAACTAGTCTGACACTCCAGCCTCCACCCCCACATTGCAGAGGAAAGAAAAGTTAACAGAGGGACTTTTAAAGGAAGATTTATTGAATGAGAACTGCTGCAGGCACACGAAAAAGTGGAGGATCCTCTGAAATCTCAGTTCTTTGGCCTCACTCGACACAGATAAGAGGAAAAGAAGTAAATCAGGGAATTAAAACCATAACAGTGATAATGCTGGAAAATTCGGGTTCCAATCCACTTTGCCTCCATGAGCATCTCCTTGTTAGATAATGTTGGTCCAATTCTACCCTAGCTTTCTATGATTCTGAGAATTCATGAGCAAACTACTGAAATAAAGTAAGAGGGAGAGGCTGATGAGTCTACAGGCTCCTAGTAAAATAACGGAGACCAGGGTCGGGGCCGTTAGACCTCTGAATGGGAGGAAGGGATCTGAGTCCCTGGGCACCAAAAGGAGAACGAGATTCAGTGGTTCTCTTCTCAGGTTGCACTTTAGAATCCCCTAGGTAGCTTTTGAAATAATCCACAGGTCTGTCTTTCCCAGGGATTTTTAAATTCCATTTGTCTAGGGCAGGGCCCAGTATTGATTATTTTTTTAAAGTTCCCTTGATGATACTGACCTACATCCACAGTTGAAAGCTACTGAGATAGATGATAGTTAAGTCGGAATCCAATTCATAGAAGGAACAGTCATGAACATGTGCAATATGTCTATATGGTGTGGCTGGAGAACAAACGAAAGGTCAGAGAAGAAGCTGGGATGAGGCCACAGAGCCCAGTGCCATGAGGCAAGTTTGCATGTGATAGGTAATGATGTAAATTAAATGGGTTCTTTTGAACAACATGTCAATGATCTGACTTGCATTTTTTTAAGATCACACAGATTTTAATTTGATAATATTTTGTTAAGAATTTTTGTATATATATTTGTAGATATGTTCGTCTGTATATTATTTTTCTTAAAATGTATTTGTTTGGTTTTATACTGGTACTATAAAATGAGTTGAGTAGTGCTTTCTCATCCTCGATATTCTGAAAGAGTTTGTTACTGAGTTTTCAATAACAAGAGAAAGAAGAGGAGTTGCTTCCCTCCCACCCCCAGATGGTGCTAAATCAACTTGGTGATACCAGGGGAAAAGACCTCAACCCTCACTTCATGTCAGGCATAAAATTTAACTCTAAATGAATCAGAAACTTACATATAAAAACTAAAACTTCTAGAATAAAAGATAAGAGAAAATCTTCACAATCTTGAGAGAGACAAAAACTTATTACATAGGACATGAAAAGCATAGAATAAATTTTCATTTTGACCTTATCAAAATAAACTTCTGCTTTTCAAAAGACACTATCAAGAAAATGAAAAGCCGAACCATAGGCCAGAAGAAAATATTTGCAATGCATGTATCTGAATAAGGATTTGTATCCAGAATACATAAACAATTCCTAACAATAAAAAAAAATCAATAATAAACATTCCAATTCAAAATGAGCAAAAGATCTAAACAGATACTTCACACAAAAAGATATGCAAATGGGCAATCAGCCCATGAAAAGATGCTCAATATCAATACTCATTAGGTAAATGCAATTTACAGTTTTAAAGAAATCGCATGCCCACTAGAATGGCTGGAGTTAAAGATGCAGAACTAGGGACCGGTGAGGCTGTGGGGCCACTGGAAGTCCCGTGTACCCGGCGAGATCGTGAAATGCTACAACCACTTTGCGTTGTAGCATTTAGAATTTGTAGCGTTGTAGAATTTCCTATAGCATATTTACCCAAGAGAAATAAAAACATATGTCCACATAAAGAATTACTCAGGAAATCTTCATGACAGATTTATTTATAAATAGCTGAAAGCAACCCAGGCAGTCATCACCAGGTCGTGGGGTAAAGAAATTGTCTTCTGTTGGTATGACAGAATATTAGTCCAAAATGAAAACGAGTAAACTGCTAACCCAATAACATGGATGAATCTTGAAAGCACTCCACTAAGCAGAATAGCCAGATACAAAAGAATATACACCATCTGATTCTGTTTACGTGAAACTCCATTAAAGAAAATCCACTCTGGTGACAGAAAGATCAGTGGCTGCCTGGGGCCCAGAGCAATTGTGGGGATTGTCTGGGAGGGGGAACAAAGGAACATTTTAGGCAGTTAGAGAGATGTTCTATGTCTTGGTGTTGATAGTTGTTACAAAATATGTCAGTTTTAAAACTTGAACAGTTAAAATGAGTGTATATCATTATTTGTCAAATTATGTTTCAGTAAAGTTGATTTTTTTAAACAAACAACTATTCAGCACCTATCTAGGGCCTCGTGTTTAAAATTCCTCATCTCAGTTGATCTGCACTTTGCAGGCAGGGATATTAACATTCAGAAACGATGAACAGCCCACCAGTATCAGAGGGATCCTTCTGCAGTAAAGATGGGATTTGAACCCAAGCTAGTCTGGTCCTTCCCACTACACGAGGCTTTCTTTTTGCTGGCATTTACCATTTTCAAGAATTATTTTACTAAAGTAAAGGAGTGATCCATGGAAGGATTAAGACTGTGAAAGCTTCCTTTGATGTCATTTACAAACACAGGATAGGGTGTTTATGCCTAGAGCCTTGGAACCTCAGTAAACCAGAACCTACGGTCATTTTCTACTGGGACAGCTAGACAGGGCAGTAAACCTGACCTTGGAGCGTTTTTTGCCTCAAATTCCAGTGTGCCAGCTCTTTTCTCGGTAAAGTTCATGATGAAACTGGCTTTAGTCCAAGCATTTGCAAACTGAGCTGCCTGTTTTAAGTTGCAAATTAACTTAGTCAGCAATTGGGAAATGTAAGAATTTGGCCAATTAAGTTGTCATTATTGACCCAGGTCAAACAATGACTGTCTAGAAGTGAAAGTCCTTACCTCATTTCCTGTTCTCCATGAATATTCTGAAAATTACTATTTTTGTTGTATTTATTGCTTCACCAAAAACACAAGAAGCTGTTTTCTTGTCACATTCTGGGTTGATGTGGTTTTAGTGTTGCCATTAAGTCTCCTATTTTCAACTGTTTCTAGGTGGGTCCCTAAAATAAACTCTACAAATCCAATAGCTGCCCCACTCAGAAAGAGAGTAATGTATTGACTTTGTAATTATATGCCTGGGGTTTTGCTTGTTTGCTTTTGCTTTGATTTCTTTTTGTGGGCTGGGGTGGGGGAGAGTAAGTCTGATAAGGATAAACAGAGTTCTCAAGACCTAGTGATGTTATGGATGCTCCTGACACTATATTCAGTATAACTTTCCACATCTCAGTCCCTTATTCTTTATCCGTAAAGATAGGGTATGGTTTCCACTGCAGAAAGGAATAATAAGGAAGAATACAAGTGAGAGCCCTCCTGTCTTAGTCTGCTCTGGCTTCTTTATTAAAATATCAGACTCTGTGCCTTAAATAACAAACACTCATATTCTACAGTTCTGGAGACTGGAAGTCCAAGACCAGAGTGCTAATGTGGTCAGGTTCTAGCAAGAACCCATCCCCTGGCTAGTAGACAACTGCCTTCTTGCTATAATCCCACATGGCCGAGAGAGAGCTCTGGACTTTTTAATCCCCTTATGTGGGCACTGATCCCTTCATGAGAGTTCTACTCCCATGACCTCAACCTGTTACTTCCCAAAGTTCCCTGCTCCAAACACCACCACATTGAGAAACAGGGCTGTACCATATAAATTCAGTCTATAACACTCACTGTGAACTAGTAAGCTTATAGTAATAAAACATGTATACTGTAGATGATAGATTGGGAAGGAGTAGTTACGCCCTTATTTACATGTTCCGTCTCTAAGACCCTCCACACTCTTGGCCACTTGATGCTCCAAGGCATCTATTTAACAGACGACCTCCAATTAGTGCACCTTTCATTCCACAGCTAAGATTTCCAGGGAAGCAAGATGACATAGGTTACTCACACAAAGCTTTTCTGGTTTGCCATCAAATTAAAACTTCAATGAGATATCACCTTACACCCATTAGAATGACAACAACAAAGGACATGTATGAGCAAGGATGTGGAGACAAGACAACTCTTGTGCGTTGTTGGTGAGAATAAAGTTTGGGGCAGCCACTGTGGAAAACAATATGGAGTATCCTCAAAATATTAAAAATGAAACTCCCTTTCAACCTAGTGATTCCACTTCTAGAAATATATCCTAAGGATCCCAAAACACCAATACAAAAAATATATACGCACCCCTTTGTTCACAGCAGCACTATTTACAATAGCCAAGATTTGACAATAGTCTAAGATGAATTGATTGAAAAAAAGCTGTGGTACATTTACACAGTGGAATACTATGCAGCAGTGAAAAAGAAAATCTCTTACATTTTGCAACAGCATGGATGGACCTAAGAATATTATGCTAAATGAATTAAGCTAGTCAGTGAAAGACAAGTACCATATGATCTCACTTATAGGTGGAATTTAATGAACGCAATAAACTAACAAACAAAATAGTAACAGAAGCATAGATACATAGGACAGCTGCCAGGAGATGGGGGAGCAGTATGGGATAAAAGAGGGTGATGGGATTAACAATATTTATGCACAACCCATGGACACGGACAGGTATGGGGATTGACTTAGGGAAGGGAGAGGATGGGATTGGGTGGAGGTAGGAAAAGGCAGAAAACGTAGGAACAACTGCAATAGCATAAACAGTAAAAATAAACTAAAATATTCTGGCCCATAACTAATTTTATGTATGAATAAAAAGACCTTTTTTTTTTTTCATTAAAATACAATCTTCCATTTTCTAATAAACAACCAAGCAACATCACCTTTTAAGACATCTGCTTCAGCCACACTTGCCCTTCTGATCTTTCTTGACAAGGCAAGCTGGGGAGAGACATTCAAATGTGCTGTTTGTTGGGGCTACAGATATACCAGAAAATGAGCTGGCCTTTTTTTTTAATTCTCTGCCAGTAACTCAATGTTTTTGTCTACTCAGAGAAGATACAATTAAGGCAGCATAATACTCAAGTTAAAAATAGCCTCATGGCTCTGCCCTGGAGACTCTTGCTAGGTTTTGTTTTTATTTTTTAATAGAATGGTATTAAAATAAAAAGATGCAATCTAAAAGCAAGCTTCAATCGATGCACAAACTATTCATTTTTATTTCCTCATTTAGCCCATGCCCATCACGACCACATCCATCTGGGCTGTTTATTACTTAATAAGATGCTTTAAACAATAAAAGACTCAAATAGAATATGGACCCACTTGCCTGCCTACCCCCCAACAAATAAACTACCTGAATGTTACACTTCATAAACCTCTCCTGTGTTGCTCAGATCCACCCTTGCCAGCTTGCATGGAAATCAAATGATCATAGACGTGTTTTTATAGTTCAGACCATTCAGCAGTTAAACAGGCAGAAGGGAAAAAGGGTAAGAGTGAGGAATAAATGACAGAGGAGCCTAAATGGATAAAGTAGATGTTAACCACCCCAGTGGGTCTGGGATTCTGAAAGAATCTGGACACAGAGATAGCGATTGTTGATGCCAAGTGCTTTATAAAGATGCAATTTGCACTTGGGCGTGAGCGTGCTTTGAAAAGTTAGAAGTGCATATAAACACAAAGTATGAATAACAAAAAGAATCCATGAACTCCGCTTCTCATTCATGGCGTCTCAGCTCACCCACACCCTGACTGCTGCTCTTGCCTTCTCTCTTCTCATATTCCTCCAAAGCACCTGACAGGGCTGTGCACACTGGATGGGCAATGGCAGGCAAAGTTCATGCATCTGTCATCTCTACCCCTTGGATCATTTCCCAGCAATTCAAAGCCTCTTCCTTAAAGCAGGCCCTCAGTATTTTTTAAGCCTACTCTTCATTCTTCTTCCCCAGTAAATGGAACATCATCTGATGTTCTGAGGAGTTCTAAGGAGTTCATGAATTGGTCCCTTCAACCCAATATGCCTTTTAAAAAAAACACAAAGTGGGTAATGACCATTTCAAAAGATTGAGTCACTTATGGTGGGGTTTTAGTCAATGTGGCACATGTGCTTAAGGAGATTTGCTTTAATACCTGAAAAATCTTACCTAGATTTAACTTCCTTGTTCAGACTGTAATTTGAGGATGGGTGAGCTTGCCAGAATCACACTGACATTAGTGCCTTTGAGAATCCATCTACAGAGGACAGGCTCCCTCACTGACTGGCTGAGCAAGTGGAGAACTCAGGCTGGTGTTTTTGGTTTTGTTTTCTCCTAAGTGTTAAAAATTGAGGTGCCAGTCCTCATATAGTTGTTTAAAATGTGCCCCCTCACATCTTACTTTACGTTACTTTTCTTTTATATGTACATAAAACTTCCCAGTCCTATCAAATAAGACAATTAAGATGTGTTTTTCATTCGTTTTGTGGGGAAAAGGACAGTGGTTTAGGACAGCACCAAGTTCCGTAACAGCAACAACAATAAATCCTACAGAGAAAAGTTACATACTTCAGAAAACTTCAGGAAAATAAGGCAAATCAGAGATTGAGTGTTGGGATTTTGAAAGGAAGTAGATTTGTAGACTTCAGTCAAGTACTCAAGACCAAGTAGAGGTTAATGGATGACATCAAGTGAATCCATCAAACGATTTAACAGGGTTCACAGAGTAAATGATTGTGGCTTCCATCCCTCCCTGAACACTTGTAAGGATGAGGAGTATAGAGCTAATGCACTTTCTCAAGCCAGGGACACCTCCTTCTCACTGGTGTATGTGCTGTTCTGTTTCTTCTGCTCTACTTCTGAGCAACTCCAAGAGAAACCAAGCAAACTCAGGAAAGCATAATCCATTCATTGCTCTATAATTCCACAAATTCTTGAACCACAAAATATGTGGTGATTAGCTGAGGGAGTGATTTGAGGAAGCTCGTATACCTGAAATATTATTGTTAGATGTTCTGGGCAGTAAAGACAAAAGATACACAGTCCTGCTCTCAAGGAGTTCCCATACTGGTGAACAACAACAATCACAGCTGTCATTTGGTGAGCGATTATCTTACCAAAAACTGAGATAAGCCACTTTACACACATTATCTTATTTAATTGTCATAGCCTTATCATCCCTACTGTACAGTGAGGATGTGGAAGCCATGTCTGTTACATGGCTTGCCCAACATCACATATCTAATAAGTGATGGTCCAGAATTTGAATCCAGGCATTCTGACTACAATGCTCAAATAGTGATCTTTTATCCTGTAATATCTATAAATGTTAACATGGCTTAACATTCTGTGGGTCCAGATAATAATGATATAGGAGGGTGATAATCTTGCTCTCTAATAGAGAAAAGCAGGATATACGGAATCACAAAGTTCTCATCCATTGTGTTTGTAGTAGTATATTTTGCATTGGTTTCCTATTTTCTGATTTCTAAATGCCTCATATACCACCTATTAGCTCACTTAATCTCCCCCACTAACCCTTCAGTGGCAGCTGGGGCAAGTATCTATGCTCATCTCACAGGTGAGAAAATGAAGTTCAAAGAAGCTGGGTAACTGGCTTGAGACCAACAGCCAGGAAGCCATGCAGGTGGCACTCCTCTGATGCCATGTCCTGTGCACCTTCTCTATATAATGCTTTGCTTTTTGCAATGCCAGTACTCATTTATTATAGATAGATTACACCTTGAGGGTCTTATGGTTGCATCAGTACAGACAAACTGTCCAAGTCAGAAGAAAAGGTAACATATCTCTACCAAGTATATAACTTGCACATACAGGTGGTTTTGCTCAGCATTTCCCATACTTTCTATGTAGTCTTGAGCACTTGGTGGGAGAGGGGGGCAGGGGTGGGGAGGGAGATGTCCCAGAAGTGGATGAGTGTCTAATCCAAGCAGTAAAATTCCAAGTTCAAAAACTAGCCTTTTCTGTGCCAAAGAGAAAATGCTCCAAAAGGGCATGTACATTATTAAAAATTGGTCCAAGCTATCTTATCAAAATATCACTTTAATAGAAATTTCATTTCTAAGTCAACTATATTTATTGGTTATTTTGTTTATGTTTTTGCCTGATTCTCCCTGTCTCCCCTTGGAACTAACATTCAAGTAACATGTAGATTCAGCCAGAACTTCTTAGCCTAGACATAGGATGTCATCTTTGCAAGACAGAATTTTTCTTTCAGTCAAATGCAATGGGCATTTTATGAGTTCCTGCTAAGGGTCTTCTACATCACGGCATCTCAAATCTTCATGTGCACACATGGAATCTGGGGAACTAACTAACAGGGAGGGCCTGACTGAGGAAGTCTAGGTGGGACCTGAGATGCTGCGGTGCTAACCAGCCCCCAGGTGAGACCAACACTGCTGGCCCATGGTCCATAAGGAATAACAAGATCTAAAAATACTACTCTTGTGTAGGGAGTGATATAGTGAAGGATCCAAGAGAAATGGCTGCCAATCCCTGCTCCAGGGTAGTTGTCAATAAAATACATTTGAAACAATTAGAGAAAAGCACAGAACAAGTCCATAAACATGTGCTTCATTGCTATAACCAAATGATAATGGAAGAAGTGTTCTCACTCTCTTTCTCATTGTCAGATCCCATTTAATAGTTAAAGTAGTCCTCAGTTTTTAGTATAGTCACTATGAAAGTATTGCCTCTGTTCCAAAGAGCCCCTCTGTTGGTGCCCTGGAAACACAGCCAGATGTGGAAAATACAATCCACAGGCCACTATTTCTTGGCAAATTGAACTTGATCCCTTATTCTTACAGCAGGAATTTTGTATCTCAGGCAAAAAGTAGGAGACAGAACACAGGCATTTATGTCCTGGCAGTGTGAGGTGGGCAGAGGTCAGAGGGAAAGTGCAGATCAAGGTAGCACCTAAGGTTTTATCCAGATTAAACACAGCTGGAGTTGAGAGTTAGGCAGGTTGGGGAAAGTGAGAAGAAAGAAGGCAGTGGAGATGCTGGAAAGAAACAGAAAGGCCCTCTTTGCTCCTTCCTCCTCCAGCCAAGACCCAGAAACTTTCTTGGCACACTCAATGAAGTTCACAAGAAACCTAGGGCAGAGTAAAAGCTATGCTGATCTGCATGAGTTCCAGGGGAGGAATGACACAGAGCTAATCACTGGACTGAGATTGCCATTTAATGCCCTTCCTCCGCAAGCCATCCATCAAGTTTATAGCAGCAACAGGAGTTCATTACCATGTTCCTGTTTTGCACAATCTTGAACAAGGTTATGCCTCCAATTTTAAGTGTGGTATATAAAAGGCATGAGGGAAGCCGGGAGGGTGAGGGGGTTCCTAGAGGGAATGTAATAAATAGAACAGGTGCTCCTCAGCAACTGGAAATGTGAATCTCCCCAACTGCTTATGACTCTGTATAATCAGAAAGAACAACACATCACAAACTCTCAGATTCATTCTTATTAGAAGTTCCTTAGCTTCTTTTATCAATCTATCTCTCCATCATTCTTTCAGTCTTCCATATCAGGAGCCAAAAGAAAAGAGAGAATTTGGTTCAAACCCCCAAGAAGTTTGTGATATAGTTATAGAAATAAGAGGAATCTGTGTGAAACAGAGGACACAACATAAGCAATTGCTAAATATTGCTGCCCAGACCTGAAAGCAGTTCAGGTGCTCAAAGCAGATCAAAGAGGTGGGAGTTCGATCAGTGTGGAGCAGGGAAGGTTTTGTGGAGACTGTAGGATTTCTGTAATGAAAGGGGCGAGGGGAAAGTGTTCTGAGTGGCAGATATTAATGAAACAGAATCAAAGTCATAATGGGGATCTGAGGTCTTCCTAAAAAGGTATGCCGACTCCCACAGCCCTTGTCCTTCGATCATATCATGCACCATGGGCTTCTGCTAAGCTCTGAAAGATCAAATGAGTAGCAAGAAAAGCTCCATGCAGTGGGTTAGCCATCTGAATTCACCAGGATATTGACTCCTTCAATGCCCTACCCATGATTCTATAGGCAAGATGCTAAGAGCTTGTCCATCACTGTCCCAACAGTAAAGTAGCCCTTGTACAATAGGTAGACTCAAATTACACTTAAAACGGTTAAGCGTCATTGATTTGGGGGAACTGTTGTTAAGGAGGTCAGCTCTCTCCATGGAGATGTCCCTTAGACTGGGCTTATGCCAAACCAAAGGAAATGGGAGATTTATGTATGTCCACTTATCTCAGCCTAAAAATATAGTGAAATCAGGGCACATGCAAAATTCACTTCAGGGCCCTATTGTCCTGTTCTCTGTTTTCAGAGATTGTATTTACTGAGTAAATAATAAACATATACTACGACCACATCGGAGTCAGAAGTACAGGTAGGAGAAGTGGCCAAACATACCTCGGGTAGTTTGCTGCAACTGGACCTCTTAGTTCTGAGAAGTACTTTTTCTTCCTGAGGACAGAGTAAAATTCCTCAGTGTTCCCCCCAGACCTGAGCAGGACCAAAGTCATAAAAGGAAATATTCTTCTCCCAAAGAACAATGGTATTTTCTTGATCTCTGGAGAAATTCAAGTGAATGCTTTTTAAACTGCTCTGAGATCTCCTATATTCTCCCCCTTTTTGTGCACTGTTATCGATGTCAGGATGAAAAAATAAGCTGTGTCTGCTCAGTGAGTTTATGGGTGACACACTCCACAGCTGGTCTCTGCCTCTTGGCAATCCTCTACTCAAACAATGCAAATGGCAGGATTTCACTGAACTAAATATGCCACTTCCCCAGTCCTTCCTCATTATCTCTGTCTCTTTGGTCCTAGCTGTTCATGCTCCTGGCTCCTGCCACTGGAGTCTGGGGATAACCAACCTCAGAGATACATGTGGCTCTTTAGAGCTTAATATGTCACATTTAAAGCCATAAAAAAGGAAAATTCCTGTTCCAATGTTCGCTAAGGCATGATTAAAAGCAAAGCTAAGTCCTCTGCAAAACTTCAAAAGATACAGTAACAAAAACATATGTGCATCCTGTGCCACCCTAGATAGAGGAGAAAACAATGATGGCAATGAATGTGTCAGCCCTTGGTCAAGGTGAGGGGTGAATTTTGACTCCCGCCTTTGTCACATTGCCCCTGCCCCTTTGTGAGACTTGGATAATCTTATTTTCAGGTTGTGCTGTTTCTCTGGTCTTTGGCATTTAAAATAACTGCATTCCCCATCTGGTCTGATTTTCACTCCAAATAATTCTTAAACAGAGAGGTAGATGATCACCTTTAAGCTACAGGTTAAATGCCTCGGAAGTAGGTCACTGGCCAAAATTTGGGAAAGTAAAACATGATATGAAAGAATGTGCACCTGCCTTGCCTGTGTCCCTGAAAATACTTCCAAAATGAATTATTATGTATGTGGTGGGAGGGTGGTGAAGGTACATTAAAGCCACTATTGTAGCACTATTTCTCCAGTGTTTTCTTCCTCTTCACTTCTTAACAGTAAATGTCTCAATGAGACAGGAAGGAAGCTTTGTCTGAGGCTGAGCAATGATCCCCTTCCCTTAGGTCAAGGATGTCAAGGGGATAATAAGGGAAGGATTTCAGGAAGGTCCTCAGGAAGGATCTCAAGAAAACTCCTCAGACCAGACTCACTGTCAATTCTAGTATATTTTACTACAATGCTTCCCAGCAACCCTAAATTGGATTGTCCCTAGAAAAATCTAGAAATATTTTTTTAATGCTCCAGGGCCATCAATCAAATATAACAGGAGGACTGAAATAATTCTTCATGCAGCTTGGAATTCTTAATAAGAAAGATGCACATTGCTGAAAAGACAAGGTCTCAGTTCTGCCCGCCCTAATTGCACTTTCCTTTTGCTAGTATAACTTAGATTTTCTGCATGGCAGGAGGAGCTCCATGACATGTTACCCTTAAAAGCTGGACTAAGCAAAAAAAGGCGTGCTCACTGTACTATGTAAACATTTTATATTGAGTGAGTTCCATTTCTATCCATACTCATCACAAATGAGCACCACCAAAATGCTCAAATACATATTCACGGAGGACCTCTCAAATGCATTGTATGAAAAAATCAGAGCTAAGCAGGAGGCACAGATCTGTTTCATTTAATAAGAGTTCGAAAGAGGCCTGAAGAAAAAGGTCTGTGTCTCCTTAAGTGTCCTGTTTCTGCATGAGTATAGCTATCTTGCACTGTTAGATGGCTTGCATTGAAAACAATTCCAAAGGCAAAGCCTTTAAACCCCGAATGTTTGACTCAGGTAATATTATCATGAACAATGAAGGAAACAATGTAGCCCATCTCTATTCCAAATTTTATATCAGTGTCCACTTTTTCTTTAATCAGGGTGAGAGACTATTCCCCCTATATCAATGCTGGGGGCATGACTTAATGCCATGTTAGAATATTCTGCATTGCCCTCAGCACATCCTGAGTGTGCTCACTCCTGTTTTGATTCTCTCCTGCATTATTTTCAAGTCTCTTTCATCATCTCTCCCCAGCTTAACCACCCAACTTTGCTTGTTACTCCTCATCTGCAAGGACTCTCCCTGCCACCCAGATCAGCTTCCCCATGGCCCAGAGCTATGCTTTCCCCTTTCCTACCTTCTCAGTTCTACTCATGCTGTTCCTGAGCCTGCAGTATTACCATGCCTCTCTCCATATACACATAAACATGTAGCATGTATTTGTGCCTTCAGCATATATTCACTGAGCACCTACTGTGTGCTGGACACTGTAGAGGCAACAGTGACCAAACTAAACAGGGATCCTTGCCTTCATGGAGTTTAGGTTCTGGGAGCAAGAGACAGACAATCAACTTCTTAAAAAGAAAAAGTGAAAAAGAAAACCTAGAGGAAAGATCAAGGTGAGGGAGGAGTAAGTGGAAGCTACATTAACCTCCTCCCAGGACCAATCTGGAATTACACTAAATTGTAGAGAAATCATCCTGAATAACCAACTGAACACCAGTTGAAGAGAAGCCTTATAACCAAGGACAGACAGAAGAAACCACTTCACCACAACATGAATGGCCAAGCAGAGGGAGCCACATGCTGTGGATCACTGATAGCTCCAAACAGGAGGCACAGGGCCAGTCGCAAGCAGCCTATGACAAAGGTCTGAACAAGAGTCTTTGCAGATTACCTAATACACAGAAATAAATACAAAGAAGCAGTCAAAATGGGAAGATAAGAAACAAACACCAAATGAAATAACAAGAGAATTCTCCAGAAAAAGGAATAGATAGCCCTGGTTGCTGTAGTTCAGTGGATTGGGTGTGGGCCTGAGAACCAAAGGATCACAGTTCGATTCCCAGTCAGGGCACATGCCTGGGTTGCAGGCCAGTTCCCAGCAGGGGATGCATGAGAGGCAACGTTGCATCCGTTGCATATGTTGATATTTCTCTCCCTCTCTCCTTCCCTTCCCCTCTAAAGCTAAATAAAATCTTTTAAAAAAGAAAGAAAGAAAAAGAACTAGATGAAATGGAGACAATTTATCAGACAAGAGTTTAGAGTAATGACTATAAGGATTCTCAAGAGCATGAAAAAAAATAAAAACCATAAAAATAAGCAGTCCTAAACAAAGAATACAATATCTGAAATAAATAATACACTGGAAAAAATAAACAGTAGTTTAGATGAAACAGAGGATTCAATCAGTGATCTGGAGGACAAATTAGAAAAAAAATACCCAAGAAGATCAGCAAAAAAAAACAGAATTAAAAAAAATAAGGCAAGCTTAAAAAACATTTTGGACAATGTGAAGCATAAAAACATCTGCATCATGGAGAAGAGAGCTAGCAAGGAGTCAGGAATCTATTTCAAGGAATAACTTCCCTAATTTGGTGAAGGAAGACATAAAGTCTAGGAAGCTCAGAGAGTCCCAAACAACTTGGACCCAAAAAGGCCTACACTGAGACACATCATAATTAAAATGGCAAGGCTTAAAGATGTGGAGAGAATCCTAAAAGCTGCAAGAGAAAAGCGAGTAGTTACACAAGGGGGGCACCAGTTAGACTCTCATCTGATATCTCAACACAGACATTTCAGACAAAAGGGAATGGCACAAAATACTCAAGGTGATGAAAACCAAAGACCTATAACCAAAGCTACTTTACTCAGCAAGGGACAAATAAGGAGCTTCCCAGACAAGAAAAAGCTAAAGGAGTTTGTTAATACCAAACCAGTAATGAAACAAATGTTAAAGGGCTTGCTTTAAGAAGAAGAAAAAAAAAATAAAAAGGAAAAAAACTGAGGAAAACAGTCTCAATAAAAGGGCACTATATATGTATCTATCCATAATCACCTTAAATGTAAATGGCTTACATAAATGCTCCAACCAAAAGACAAAGGGTAGCTGAGTGGATAAGGAAACAAAATGTATATATATGTGATCTCCAAAAGATCCACCTCAGATTGAAAGATACACACAAACTAAAAGGGATGAAAAAAGATATTTTATGCAAATGAAAAGGGGAAAAAAGCTTGGGGGGCAATACTTATATCCAACAAAATAGATTTTAAAACTAAGGCTGTACTAAGAGACAAGGAAGGACACTACATAATGATAAAGGGAACAATCCAACAAGAGGATATAACCCTAGTAAACATTTACACACCCAACATAGGAGCACGTAAATATGTGAAGCAAATCGTGATACACATAAAGGGTGAGATCAACAGAAATATAGTCATAGTCAAGGATTTTAAAACCCCATTGACTTCAATGGATAGATCTTCCAGGAAGAAAATCAAAGAGACTGCAGCCTTAAATGACACACTAAATCAAATGGATTTCATTGATATCTTCAGAGCATCTCACCCCAAATCAGAAGAATATACATATTTTTCAAGTACACATGGCATGTTTTCTAGGATAGACCACATGCTAGGACACAAAACAAGTCTCAAAAATTTAAGAAGATTGAAATAACAAGGATCTTCTCTGACCACAACGCTATGAAACTAAAAATTAATCACAAGAAGAACACTGAAAAACACAAAAAGGCATGGAAACTAAAAAACATGTTATTAAACAATGAATGTGTCAACAATGACATCAAGGAAGAAATCAAAAGATGTCTTGAAACAAATGAAAATAAGAGCACAACAATTCAAAATCTGTGGATGTGAGGAAGGAAATGCTAAGAGGGAAAATCATAGCCATACGGGTCTATCTAAAAAAAAAAAAAAAAAAAAAAAAAAGAACAAGGAAAAGCTCACCTAAGCAATATAGCTTTACACTTACAGAAACTTGAAAAGGAACAAAAAACAAAGCCCAAAGTAGTAAATGGAAGGAAATAATAAAGATCAAAGCAGAAATAAACAAAATACCGTCTAAAAAAAGATACAAAAGATCAATGAATCCAAGAGCCAGTTCTTTGAAGAGATAAACAAGAGTGACAGACCTTTAACCAGACTCATCTAGAAAAAGAGACAGGACACAAATATATCAGAAACGAAAGAGGAGAAATAACAACTGACACCAAAAAAAGATATACAAAGGAACGTAAGAAAATATTATGAACACTATATGCCAACAAACTGGACAACCTGGATGAAATGAGTAAATTCCTAGAAAAATAAATTCTTTAAAAATTAAATCAGGAAGAATCAGAGAATCTGAATAGACAGATTACATCTATTGAAATTGAAGCAGTTGTCAAAAGACTCCCAACAAACAAAAGCCCTGAACCTGATGGTTTCAAAGGTAAATTTTACCAAACATTCCAAGAAGAACTAACACCTCTCCTTCTCAAATTAGTTCAAAAAATTCAAGAAAAGGGAAGAAACCCAAGCTCATTTAACAAGCCCAGCATTATCCTAATTCCAAAATCAGATAAAGACACTACAAAAAAAGAAAATATAGACCAATATACCTGATGAACATAGATGTTAAAATCCTCAATAAAATATTAGCAAATAGAATAGAAATGCATTAAAAAGATCATACACCATGATCAAGTGGGATTTATTCCAGGAGTGCAAGGTTGGTATAACATTCACAAAGCAATAAAATTGATTTACCACTTAAACGAAATGAAGAAAAGCCACATGACCATAACAATAGATGCAGAAAATCCAATACCCAGAGTTTCGTGATACAAAACTCTCTCCAAAGTGGGAATGGAGGGAACATAGCTAAACATAATAAAGTCCATATATGCAAACCCACTTCCAGCATCATACTCAATGTACAAAACCTGCAACCATTCCCCTTAAGATTGGGAATAAGACAGGGATGTTCACTTTCACCTCTCTTACCCAACATAGTACTAAAAGCCCTAGCCACAGCAGTGAGACAAGAAGAAATAAAAGGCATCCAAATTTGAAAGGAAGAAGTAAAACCATCTTTATCTGCAGATGACATGATACTGTGCATAGAGAAGACCAAAGATTCCATCAATAAATTGCTAAAATTGGTAACTAAATTCAGAAAAATAGCAGTATACAAAACTAATGTCTAGAAATCAGTGGCATTTTTATATGTCAATAAATAACAAACTAACAGAAAGGGAAATCAAGAAAACAATATCATTCACCATTACTTCAAAAAGAATAAAATACCTGGGAATAAACCTAACCAAGGATGTAAAAGACCTGTACTTAGCAAATTATAAGACATTGAAGAAAGAAATTGAAGAAGATACAAATAATTGCAAGCAGATACCGTGTTCATGGAAAGGAAGAATTAACATCATTAAAATGTCCATACTGCACAAAGCAATCTATAGATTCAATACAATTCCTATTAAAATTCCAATGATGTATTTCACAGAACTAGAACAAACATTCCAAAAATTTATATGGAACCACAAATGGCCCCACACAGCAACAGTGATCCTGAGAAAGAGGAACAAAGTTGGAGGAATAGTAATATTTAATATCAAACTATACTGTAAGGCCATAGTAATCAAAACAGAGCATAGATCAGTGGAAGAGAATAGAGAGCCCCAAAATTAGCCCACACCTTTATAGTCAATATTTGACAGAGGAAGCAAGCTCATACAATGGACTAAAGATAGTTTATTCAGCCCTGGCTGGTGTAGCTCAGTGGATTGAGCGCGGGCCTGTGAACCAGAGTATCGCGGTTCGATTCCCAGTCAGGGCACATGCCTGGGTTGCAGGCCAGTTCCCTGCAGGGGACTCATGAGAGGCAACCACACATTGATGTTTCTCTCCCTCTCTTTCTCCTTCCCTTCCCCTCTCTCTAAAAATAAATAAATAAAATATTTTTAAAAAAAGATAGTTTATTCAATAAGTGGTATTGGGACAATGGTTTGGGGACAGACATGTGCAGAAAAATGAAATTAGACCACCTCCTTATACCACACAGAAGAATAAATTCAAACTGAATTAAAGACTTAAATAATAGACCCCAAACCATAAAAATCCTGGAAGAAAACATAGTCAACAAAATCTTGGACATTGCTTGTAGCAATATTCTAGCAGATATATCATCCCAGGCAAGGGAAACCCAAGAAAAAATAAACAAATAGGACTACAGAACTAAACATTTTTGCACAGCAAAAGAAAAACAGCAACAAAAAAGACAACCCACAGAATAAGAGAACATATTCACCAATATATCTGATAACGGGTTAATATCCAAAATTTATAAAGTATTTGTAAAACTCAACACCAAAGAAACAAACAACCCAATTACAAAATAGGCAAAGGACCGGAATAGACACTTCTCCAAAGACGACATACAGAGGGCCCATGGACATATGAAAAGATGCTCAACAGCACTAATCAGAGAAATGCAAATTAAAATCACAATGAGCAATCACCTCACACCTGTCAGAATGGCCATCATCCATAAATCAACAAACAACAAGTACCTGAAAGGATGTGGAGAAAAGGGAACACTTTTTGAACGCTAATGGGAAGGCAGATTGGTGCAGCCACTCTGAAAATCAATACAGAGATACCTCAAAAAGTTAAAAATGGATCTGCCTTTTGACCCAGTGATCCCACTTCTGAGAATACAATATATCTCAGGGAACCCAAAACACTAATTTGAAAGAACATAAATACCCCTATGTTCATTGCATCATTATTTACAACCACCAAGATATGGAAGCTGCCCAAACATCTATCTGTTGATGGGTGAATAAAACAACTATGGGACATTTACACAATGGAATATTACTCAACCGTAAAACAGAAGAAAATTTTACCCTTCACTACAGTATGGATGGACCTGGAGAATATTATAATAAGTGAAATAAGCCAATCAGAGAAAAACAAGTACCATATGACTTTATTGCAGGTGGGCACAGGTAACCAGGCTTTTGATGAGCACAAACCATGAATTGAACCACACACACAGACACTGTATAGCAGAAAGTGAGACAGCAGATTTATTAAGCAATACTATACTCTCCAGGACGTGGTAGTGAACCAATTCCAAGCAGAGACTGACCCTCAGTGGCTAGAGGTATTCAGTTCTTCCAGGGCAGATATCTCCTGGCTAGTTTTGGTGGGTTTTTATTGTGCACATGCAAATGGTTATATTACTTTTAAACTACTGTGCATGTGATTTCCCATAATTTTCCTTGATTGGTCACCAGGGAAGAGTGTCCCACAGTGCTAATTTTTTGTAATGCTGTTACAGTGATCCCTCGCCTATCATGGGAGTTATGTTCCAGAGACCCCCTCAATAGGTGAAAATCCATGAAGTAGCAGCGTTAATATTTATTTTATTATTTATATATATTTTAAGGCTTTATAAACCCTTCCCACACTCCTATAAACCTTTCCCACTCTCTTATTAACCTTTCCCACACTCTTATAAATATTTCATATGCTCTTAAACACTTTCTACACTCTTATGCCTACGTAATTTTAACAACATATAAAATTCTATACGGGCACTCACCAGTGAAGTATACAGTTGTCCCTTGCTATATCGCGGTTCACTTATTGTGGCTTAAAAAAAACCACAATACAGTGAAGCCGCAATAAGTGAACCTCGCTATAGCAAGGGACGACCATATAATGAAACAGGGGCCATGATTCACTGCGATTCAGCACTTTTCCAGGAAGCAGGGGCAACTGGTCTTAGAACAGGGTCTCTGTCCTGTATTGATGTCCTTTGTCCTAGCCCTGGGACACCTTTGGGTTTTCCTCCTTCCTGAGGAACCAGTCTCCAAAGGTTTCTGTTCTGTATCAGTGACTTTTGCCTTAGTCCTGAGGTGCCTCTGGAATTTCCTCCTCCTATCTTCTGCCTCAGTTTCACTCGTATGTGAAATCTAATGAACAAACAGAACAAAAAAACAAAATAGAGACTGATTCATAGATGGAGAACAGATGACAGCTAGTGGGGATTAGGGAGTTGAGGGATTGAGTAAAAAGGAAAGAGGGCTCATGGACATGGACAACAGTGCAGTGATTACAGGAGACTAAATGGTCATGGAAAAAATACAATGAAGAAATTTTTAAAGAAAAATAAAGATCAAGTAACTTCTAGAAAGAGTAAGATGCTAAATTCTGAGCAGTGGTGGGGTGAAAAATCAGAGCAGGGTAAGGGGGATGAGGAGTGACTCCCAAGAAGACTCACTACCCTGGTTGGAGGTACAGCAGTCCACAAGATTCTCAAATTCTATTTTGGTCTTACTGAGCCCTAACTTCGCCATGGCATGCTCTGCAGCACTTCTCTGGGCCTGTTCCTAAAATACACCTAACTGCAGTTGAATAGGAAAAACAAAGTAAGCAACCACTGGTTCTTTAAGTAGCTCCCCAAGCCCCAGCACATTTTGTTTCGCAGGCACTGTGCACTGACACAGAACTGTCTGCCTTTCTGGAACAACTTAGAGCCTCTCCCAGGCTGCAGATCCAGGAATATTGTCACTGATGGAAATCGTTTTGGTTTGTTTTTTGTAATTAAGATAGGAATTTGTATGGCTATAAAAGCAATACACGCTTGCTCTGGTAAAACAAACAATGCAGAAATTTAGAAAGAACAGTGGTTTTACATAATTCCACAATGAGATATCCACTGTTAACATTTTGGTGAACAGCCTTTCACAATTTTTTATCTGCTGACACATGTTTTTAAGAAATCAAATGAGATTATGTTATGCATGTTCTTTTGTATCCTGATTTTTTCACATAACTGTATGCTGACAGTGTTTTAGAGAAAACTGAGAGCTATTACAGTGTTAAAAGACAAAGGCAAGAATCCCTAATTCAAGAAAACAATACACATAAGGGAGCAAATACCAGTCTGAGAAAAAGTAGGAGTCTACAAGAAAATGTCACCTCTAGTTTAAATGGAAAGCCTTGCAGAATGCTGGAGGAGAAAAACACTCTAGAGACACAGATGACATGAGAAAGGCACATTTTTTGTTAATCGTCTTGGAAAGAAGACAAGAGAGAGGAGCCTCGTTCTACTTTTTGAGTGGCTCGGTGCCCGCCTCCACGAGGTCTGGTCTGGAAAGTACTGTCTGAAAGGGCCTCTGTGAATGTTATCTTTGTTGTCGAAGCATGTTGAGTATCATTAGAGGAAAATCGATGTAACAGACATCGGGTCTCCAGAATCCAAGCCTGGCAAGACGAGAAAACAGAAGACCTTGGGCCTTCAAAACCGACCAGAAAAACGAGGATGTGAAGGGGTCTCCAGAGGCCCCTGCAGCCTGCTTTCTCAGAGATAAAGGACCTGCTGACTGCCACAGCAGGCGCGCTGTGCTTGTTATGACAGAGGGGCCTGGACAAAGTGCCATCTGGTCCACGCATGTGTTAAAACCCCGCTTTAGATTTACATTTAGGAAACATACAAGGACCTGACAAAAATAACTTTGTGATCTATGAAGGGACAGTCAGCCACCAGCACATATGTATATCCAGAGGGGTCCAGCCTTTTGGTGGCTCTGGGCCACACTGGAAGAAGAGTTGTCTTGGGCCACACATTAGAAATATTGTGACATGTAATCACCAAAAAATGTCATGTTTTAAGTAAATTTACAATTTTGTTTTGGGCTGCGTTCACAGCCATCCAGGGCCACTTGTGGCCCGTGGGCCACATGTTGGGTACCTCCAATTGTACATGTACACAGAGGCCATAATCAAACCTTTTCTAGAAATGCTGGAAATGTCACCATTACGATTTCTTTAGTCTTCCTTTCTTCTTGTCTACTCTTTTAGAAGTTGCATGTTCTACCCATACTATTTTATAGTTTATCATTTTTTCAAGCCATTTATTGAGTTTTTAATTACCTTGAATTCATATTTTTATATCAATATTTCCATTAATTCTTTTTTAAATCTTCCTTTTTTACACTTTTATGTTTTATCTTATGATTTCTATATCTTCCTTTATCTCTTTGAGCATTTGAAAACCATTTATTTTTAAATCCCTTGCAGTCTTATTTTAATCCACAGTCATTACAGTATAAATATTCTCTCTGGTGTGGTACTTCTTGTATGATTTATAACGTTTTCCCTCAGCCCATTTCAGGAGGGACGAGGTGTGTTCAGTGAGTCTCATGCTCTAGATACAGTAACATCCTAACAGATAGTTTCTCAGTTGCAGGTGTCAAGCATTTTCATATTCTCTAGTATATAAATGATCTTTCTATTAATTTTGTGGCTTGAGGTTACTATGCCCAGTGGATGGTGTGAATTCTCAACCAACAAAATCATGTATCACCAGCCTGGTGTTATACATAATTGCAGGTGACTGTTTCCAGCTAGTCCTCAGCTGCTTCTTTGATGCTGCCCCTCATCACTAAGGGGAATTTTAGAGCCCCCATTTCATGAATATGCAGCCTTTCCTGACTCCGGACTTTATGCAGGTAGTTCAGCTCTAGCTCCTCTCAAAAAAAAAAGACAAATCTGCAATGTGGGCTCATCTTCTCAAAGTGGGTTTTAAAGCTTCAATACCCAGCCATTAAGCAAATTGAAATTTTTCCTTGGCCCTTGGGCTTCGGTATATACTCATTATTCCAATCAGGTTGGGGATAGAGTCACTTTCGTAGTCTCTAAATTGGCTAAGTATTTTTTAAATGTTTGACCTATTTTATCCAGCATCAATATGTGTCCGGAGATAGAGAGGCCTACCTCTCAGACTTCCATATCAGCCAGAACCCTCCGTACCATGGTTCCATCATCTGTGATGGCGTTATCACCCTTGCCTGGCTATCCTTTGAAAATAAGATGTCAGAGGGAGGAACCAGTTATCTTAGTGGAAGGCACAATTTAGATTACCTTCTACCTTGACAAACTGGGGTACCTGATGGTACTGAGCATCTAAAGGAAGAAGAAATGATACACAGGTGGGAGAAGTTGTGGAAAAAAGATACTAAGGACACCAAAAAGAAATTTTCCCCAAGTTACAACCCTAAAGATAGATATATCTTTATATATATATATATATATATATATATATATATATATATATATATCTTATATATACATATAAAGATATATAACTAATATATATGATATATATATAAAACTGATAAGCAAGCAAAAAACTAGAACTAGATGCCAGCTGTTGATCTTACACAAGGAGCTGTACTCTAAAGGTATCTCTCAAAAGCCACAGATGCTCTGCTAGAGCAGAGAGATTTCAGAATATTAAACCCAGGCTAGCAGTTCAAATTTTCTTAACTCTTCTTGTTAGTGAAGGATCTTATTAGTGTTGAGCAATACTCGGATAATCCAGGCCTGATCTCACTGAGTCTCAGGAGCTCCAGCTCTCATCCTCTCCCCTGTCATAACTGGCTTCCTCCCACTCAGTCCTTAGGTGGAGAATGACTGGAGAAGGGCAGTGGGGAGAGGGAGGATCAGGCAGAAAGTTAATCACTGCAGACTCTCGTACTAGATATCAATCATTCGAGCCCTCCAGATGCTGGGTCATGTCTCCTTAACACAAATGCTCCAGAGAGTACAGCTTTGTGTTTGCCTTCCATGGTGTTGCATTGTGTCTGAGAGGCATCTACAATTCATCTGCTGGAATAATTATTTTCATCATTTTGGTGAATGGGTGAGGACTTGGAGCTCATTTTTAACCAGCCTGTTATGAAGTCATAACAGGTCAAATGTAAGGGGCTCCAGAAAGATCCAAAGGCTCCAACAGAACTTCTCCTACCTGATCCCTTGTGTCCGGTATTCATAACAAATCTTTTATTAAAGCTTTGCTCCCTGTTGCAATGTAATCCCCAGCCCCCTCAATCAGATTTTAATCAGTTGTCAGACACTGCCTCTGGTGTGAATGAGGTTTTCTTCTCTAAAGCAGAGATCAGTACAGGGAGGGAAGGCGAGAAGCCACTGAAAGGGGCTCCCGTGATGGAGGATAGAGAACAATTAAACTCCCTCCACTGCCTGGAGCTGTGCTCTGCTGCCACAGCCCCCTGCAGGCAAACTTGGCTGTGAACCATCCCATCCCATTTCCTCTCAAATACCTTCCTTCCCTATCTAAGCTGAAAACAGCTCCCCTGAGCTGGCCTCTTCATTAACTCTCCTTTCAGCTACTATTTATTCTCACTTTTAAGTTAGTGATTTTCAGTCTTTAGTTCTGTAAATTATTTGGGGACTAGAAGGAAGAAAAACCAACCTCAACCGAAATTTCTCAGCCTCAATTCACCAGTTCTTGCTGGTAGGTTATAAACTGGTACTACTATGTGACACCGCTTTAGGTTATACAAGCAGTGAGCAATGAAGGACTCACACTCAACTCTGGGGAGAGATTTTCCGATAGTTTTCTCATTCCTTCATTGTCTCTGCACCTCCCCAGCTCTCTTTAAACACTATGGGGCTTACTCTGTCACTGACCTTGTCTAATCATATCGATTGTCAGCAATTGCAGTCTAATTGGAGAGCAAGTTGCTATGGTAATTCCCGTGTCTTATGTCTTACATTTAAAGATACAATGATCCTAAAAGGAGGGAAATTGTTTGCAAACTGGTCCCAGAATTTCTACCAAAGGCACATTTAGTCAGAATGTTTTTCTTTTTTCCTTCAAATACTTGTATTAGGAAAAAAAGGAAGAAAATACCTCATGGATAAGCAGGAAGGAGGTGGCTATCCGTAAGTTAAAATGCCATATGCGGGGATATAACATCAGGATGCTACACTGTGTGTTTGGAAGAACATCAGCACGGAAGATGACAGACCCAGGTTCTGCCTCTGTCTTTCTGGGCTTTACCATTTTCCCTGATGAAATAACAGCTTTTGTTTCTTTCTTGAATTTAGTCAATCAACAATCACTTATTGTACAGGAAGCCTGGACAATCAGTCTCAATGGAGAAGAGAGCAGAGCAAGTTCCTATTAGAAGCATCTTGAAGGCAGAAATTGTGCTGTACTGAGTATGCCTGAAGAAGAGGCCTGAAAAGGAGTTTGAGATTTGGTACCAAAAATGCTAAAGCACTGTTAATACCTTTTCCCTCCAACTCAATAAAATTAAAGTCTACTGAGTGTGATGCAATGGATTTGCTCAAGTGAGAGTTCAGCAGTGGCCACAGCTCCAGCCTCAAGGGCCTATGGATGAAAGGAAGTATGGCCGGCTTGACTGTTAGTCTGATTACGATAAAAATATCCTGATAAAGACACAAGGAGCCCTGGCCAGTGTGGCTCAGTTGGTTGGAGCATCATTCTGTAATGAATAGTTTGTGGGTTTGATTTCTGGTTAGGGTCCATACCTAGGTTGTGGGTTCTGTTGCAGGTCTGGACATGTCCAATCAGGAACATGCACAGGGGGCAATCAATTGATGCTTCTTTCTCTCTCTCCCTTTCTTTCTCTCTAAAATGCAGTAAAAAATGTCCTTGGATAAGGATTTAAAAAAAAATACAAGGAGTGTGCTAAGGAAGTTCACAGAAAGGCACATGTCTTAATTATAGAGGTTTAGAAAAGGCTTCCTTGGAGAAAACTTTAAAGGTTGGGCCTTAAAATTTTGAGTGGGTTTCCTGCCTGCTCCACCACACAGGTGGGAGGGTAAAGCAAATGTTTCCTTTAATCAACAGAAGGCAAAGGACTTCAAGCCCTGCAGATGCTGTCTGTCCATTCAGCACACAGTTATGGAGTGCCTGCTTGGTACACAGATGACGAGTTAGCAATATAACAACATTCTTGACCCTAAGGGATTTACAGTCACCAGACAATAGAAAAAAATATCAATAACAATGATAGTAAATGTCATTTCTTTAGCACTAAGCTTTGGCTACTTAACATGTAATTATTTAATATATAGTCCTCACAAAGTTTTACAAGGTCAATACTAGTGTCCTCGTTTCAGATATGAGGAACCTGAGGCTCAGAGAAGTTAAATAACTGCCAGTTTCACACAGCCTTTAAGGTCTGGGAAGCTAGCTCTACTGTCTGGCTTATAACATGGATATCCCCTTCCCTGGAAGTCAGTCAGCCTTGACTATGGTTTTCCAGCAAAGAGACCCATGTAACAGAGGTTAAATGGATGAATGAACATTCATTTATCACCACAAGTATAAAGAACAGTTTAAACGAGAGTAGCTCAGTTACTACTTAGCTGTGCACTTACAGCTTCTTGTGCCTTTGTTACTTGATCTGAAAAGGAGAGGTGAGGCAAGTGCAGGAGAGTAAATCTGGAAGACAGCTACTGAAGTCCCTTCCTTCCTTTGCTGATGCTCTGAAATTCTCTTTTCAGAGACATCACAAAACAAAACAACTTTTCATAAGAGATGGCTTCCTAATAGGATCTTCATGCATGAAAGTATTTTAGTAAAGATTAACATGAATTTCTCAGTTAAATTTGCATACATGCATGCAGTAGAGAATAGCACCTTTGAAACTTAAGGGAGGAAGGTCTTGGTTCCCTTCTGCCCCTCTCGGCCAACCCCCTCGACCTCAGCAGGAACCATTGCACCCTTCTTGATTTTGCTACTTTCTAAGCATTTGTTTAAACAAAGGTTTACCAAGGCACAGAAAAGGCCTAAACACATATTGAACTAGGTTGATGATTCCTAACTTCTTGGGTGGCCTTGTCTGGCTGAATCAAAGCATGTTGGAAGAGAATCCACTCTCTTCCTTATTTTCTAGAATGACCACGTTTTTCTCCAGGCAGTGGCGAAGTCTTATCAAATAGGAAGCTCTTTTTAAAAATCTTTCTTTTCCCTGACCATACTGATCTCTCTGCTGTAAACACAGGGACATTTTCAGGACCAACATGAAGCAAAAAAGGGCCTGGCATGGGGCTTTTGACTACCATTTGGGGTGGGGTGGGGAAATGTACTGCTTAGAAATGGATTATGGAGTCAGTGAAAATAGGCCCCTGAATTTCTAAATTCAGAGAAATTCAGAAACTGTAGCAGAGGGCAGAACGGACAATGGCTCCGCATGCAGGGTGCTTACGGGGGTGCTACGCTCAAGCATTCCAAACAGGAAAATAAGACCGTCAACGTGACTCAAATGCAGAAGCGGCCAAATGTGAGTCTCTTCTTGGTCTCTCACTGCAGCCCATAAAGGAGGCACTTTCGTGCCAAGAGTAAGATTTAATGAGGTGGAAAATGAAGGGGCATAAAAGATAGAGTGATTGTGTATTATGGAGTGAAAACAGAGGCTGGGATGAGGACAAAAGCCAGCTGGGGGAGGGCAGGTTGTTACAGGTGTGGTGAGGAGAGCAAAGGGGCACAGTAGATCCCAGAGAGATTATCAAGGAAGACTTCTGGGGGGTTAGGGGGTGACAGAAGTAGACAAGAAAGCCCACAATAGCTGCCACATATACACCCATTGGGTGTTTCTTTGGTAAAGAGGCTTGGGATATCAGACAAGATAGAAATCAACACTGGCTTATAGGGAGCTCAGTGGAGCCCTCTTTAAGCTGACAACAAAATCAACACTTTCTTCAGGAAAAAAATGACTCAGGCCAGGGATACTTTTCCACTCTGGCCAGGGCTCAGAGAGAATGGTGCTTGCTGTCTACCCTGCTGCTGTTCCTTCCTGGGTCTGCCCACAGAGCTGTGCCCAAGGGAACGGGTGCAGCACCTTAAGAAGGATGCTTCACAGAGCCTCTGCCTTCACCCCAGCTCGTTAGAAATGAAAGCTGGCTGTCGTGGAGGACTGCCAACCATGTGGCTATGTGGCTGGCTGCCTTTTAAAAAGAGAATCACAGAAATAATGAAAATCACTGAATTCTGGAGCTAGAAGGAACCACAAGATCATCTGAATCAGTGTTGCTTTATGGATGAGAAACAAAGGCACAGCCAGACAACTGATCAGTTCAAGTGAAGTGGTTCATTAGTGGCAGAATCGGGACTAGAACCTAGGTCTCCTGGCTCCAGTGAGGTAATAAAAATAATAGTAAGTGGCATAGCCATTGTCTGACACTGTTTTTTTTCCTCCTGCATGACATGCATTATTCATATGGTCTTCAATAGCCCTGCCAACCACAGGGGATCGAGTATAAAGTGTACTAAGAACGGGAGGGTCCATCTCACAGAGGAAAATGGATCTCAGAGAGTTCCAGTAATTTGCTAAAGTGATGAAGGACTTCCTCTTGCCACTCAAGAGACCTCCCCTACTCGAGAGGCTCCACACTGCTGCAGCTTACAGAGCTGGGGTTCACATTTCTTAACCTGAACACCTCCGGGGCTCTGTGTGCTAATAAATTTAGTGGTCCCCATTGTTAAAATGTTGTTCCTTCTGGTATGCTGGAGTATGGGTTTTTTCATTAAATAATTTTAAAAAGCAGGAAAAAAGCAAAAGGGCCTATAATTCAATAAGGAGCAGGCACCTGGTGTGCTCACTGCAAGAGGCCAAGCAATTCAATCCCAGGCAGTAAATACTGCCATTAAGGAAGAGAGGTCTCTGACTAAACAAGGTCGAGTATAGAAAGTTTCAAGGGGGATTTTTGGTTGGTTTTTCCTCCCCATTCGGCCAAGCAACACCCCTACATGACTCCTAATTAATCAGCCAATGAACATTTTCTCAGCACATACTGTATATACCCATTTTTCACCATATTAGATATAAAAATGTACCTGATGGAAGAATCATTTGTTGAGCAAATACAGGATAGCATGTAGGATGCTAGACTCTTCTTACCTCAGGTCTTAGAGTGGATGGATGGCAACAACAAACTCTAAAATGTCAGGGATTTTAAGAACAAGTTTTTTTCTTTTTCACCTAGTAGTTCAGTGTGGTGGTCCTCAGCCCTTTATTTAGGGTCCCAGGACCCACCACAGCTTTGCTATATTTAATTGTGGATTGCAAGGTTGCCCTGGGCACCTCCAGCCAAGTCAAATGCAAAGGAGACAGAGCACAGAGAACCACCCCTGAGGGATCTGGCCAGGCCTGGGGTGCTACACATCACCCCTGCTCACCTTGCATGAAAGGAGCCTTGTCCCCACAAGGCTATACCCAACAGCAAGATTGCCCAGGAAATGCAATCTAGCCATGTACCCCAAAATATGAGGGGAAAAAGAGATTTTGGTGGCTAGCTAGAAATCACTTCCATGCCATATATTATATCAGTAATTCTCATAAAGACTCTAAAAGGTAGTTTCAATTACCCCCGTTGAAATAAATTTTATGCAGGATAGCTGACTTGTCTACACAATAATAAAGTGAGAATTTGAACCCAGGCCTATTTGGCTTTGAGACTCATTCTGCCACTCACATATGCATATGAACTAAGACAAATGCAAGTGAGCAAGACTCTGATAAGACAAGAGCTTTAGTGAGGTGACCCTTGCAGAGCATTTAGCATTATGCCTGTTGCATAGTAAATGTCTAATAAAGATTAATTATCACCATCATCAACATGCCTGCAGCTCTGAGTTACACAGCTTGAGTTTATAAGTGTCCTATAGACAAGAGACCATTCCTTATGTGTTAGAGGCCCCTGAGCCTTCTCATCTCCCTTTGTTTGGCTTCTGCTGAAGGGCCACAGATGCTCCGCTAGAGCGGAGAGATTTCAGAATGTTAGCCCCAGGCTAGCGGTTCAAATTTCCTTAACTACTGAAGTCAGACCACATTGAAGCCAAGTGACCCAATCAATGTCTCTTTTCTTTCTCAACACAACAGTGTCTACTCCCTTGTTACCTTCCCAGCCTCTTGCCGTCCATCACTTAGCACTCCAGGAATTAAGGTTTAAATAATTTCTGAGAGGCATACACAGAGGAATAAAGGAATTGTCTGCATTTTCTAACTTCCAGTATCATCCTACCTCCAGGGAAATCTCTTTCCCTCTTGCTCTTTCTCCCTCCTTCATTTTTAACACCTTCTTTTAATTCCACTTGCTTTTTCAAACTGTCCTACTAACAATCATAAGTACTAGATTTACTCCTGTATCCAAGCAGACAGGAACTCTCAGGCCACTACTTTCTCCTTAACCCTTTTCTCCACTAGCTGCTTGCTCCATTTTTATTTTCTTGCATATGACACACGTAACCTTAAATCTACTCCAGATCGTTAAGCATTGAGACATTTAATTGTTTAAAAAAGACGACTCATGACCCACATCAAACCTCTCCCAAGTCATCACATGACTGTTAAGAACTGCTGGTCTAATGGAAATTGCAAAAAGCCATTATTACGATAAAGCCATTATTACGATGGTGGAAAATGAAGGGACATTTGCAAGAAATACTGAAAAAAGTAATTGAGAGGATTTAGGATCTGTTAAATGTTGAAGAGTAGTCAGAGGTGACTCAGGATTTAAAGCTTGGGTTGGTCTGCTGAGTCAAGATGGATGACAGATGCAGCTGTTGGTTGTAGCTGTGATTTGGGAGGGGCGTTGGGAGAGGATAATAATAAGCCTGCTCTAGACTCGCGGTCCATGAAGGGTTCACAGAACATGTAGTAGAGTACGACTTTGGCAGTTGAAGACCTGATTCTGGTCTAAGAAGGAAACTTGTTCCCATGAATGTGAGGAGGCTTCAACAGAGGAGTTCTCGGGGCAGCCTTGAGAGATACTGAGCCAGGGCTTGAGAAATGCTGACATCTAGAGTGATGTGAGAAGAAAAATATGGTATATGGGGAAAAATAAGAAAATGTACTGAACCCCCACTGTGTCCCCTGCTCTGTGTTGGGCACTCAGCACCCTCCTCACACTTTTCTTCATTTCTGTTGACTTTGTACTTCCAACTTCTTATTCATGTGGCTTGTACACTGCAAATTCTTAAAAGCAAGGGAATTGTTTTCTACTATCTTTCAAACCTTATGTTTGTCTAGAGAATACTGGGGAGAGTACTAAAAAGAGCCTGTCACAGAAGTCACTGCGTAGGACTCTGATTTGTCTGTGGAAAGTGAATATACATGTTAACTTATGCATATATTCCCTTGCCAGAACTAGAAGTACCATGTACTGTCGTGGAAGGGGCTGGTATTTAGTTGTTTAACAGTCAGATTGCTTTCAAAAAATTCCTATTCTGTTGGAAGTTAAAACAATAGCAACAATAGCAATAGAAACAGTATTCCAAGTCACTGGAAATATGACCTATCTGATTTCTGCCATCTTGTTGAGGTCTTGTGAGTGGTGGGCTCACATCCCAAATCAACTTCACTTATTGGATCTATGTGCCTCCTGCTCCTTTTCTGTAAAGGAGCCAGGGATGGTACTCATCTCATAGGGCTGTTGTGAGGCTTAAGCAATCTAACAAAAATGAAGCACAAAAAAATTGCCTGGCACATAAAGAATGTGTAAGAAGTGCTAGCTATTCTGTGATTTTCAGCCCCTTCCCTCATCTGCTGAAGAATGCAAGGGAAATAAGTAATAATCTATACACTGGTATAACATAATATTTTAAATTAAGACAAAACTAAAAATGGCCACAGTGGTTCATTATTGATATATTTGAAAGTGAGTGAATTAAATTCAGATGTCTAAATTAGGTGGCGGTTCTGAGGTTGCTTTGATCTCTGTCTCATTTGGGGTCACCTTTAGAGTATTTTTAGCAAAGATTCACCTTACCCAAGAGAGGGAAGTAGATGAGACATGTCAGAAAAGGAAGGCAACTACCTGATGTTATCTGAGGATGGGAGAGGATCACCTTGGTAATGGATGTCCTTACCATACCTGACAACATGTCCCATCTTGTATTGGCCCTCTCCTGAAGGGAACAACATATTTTGTAGGTTGTGGCTTTAGTGATGGAGAAATTTTTGTTGAGGCAACTCTGTGCTCTGCCTAGTCTCCTTTGTTGGTCAACAAACCAGACAGCAGGTCTCACTGTGGGTAAGTCTCAGAATGGAGTTTGGGATAATAGCCTGGTTTTAAAATTTCAACGATCTATGGGTGGGGTTAAGAGAAGCATTGCCCAGACCTTTGCTAGCATCATTTCCCTAGCACAGTGGTTGGCTGGCTAGCCCAGCACTTCCCAGGTACAGAGGAATTCAGGCCTAAACTCCACAAAGAAGAGACGGCAGGCTTTCAGGCAGGCACAGTGACATTTGAGCTTACCATGTGACAAGCATTGTGATTTCACACTCACGCTCATATTCAATCCCATTGACAGACATGTGAGGTAGTTACTATTTTCATTTTACAAACAAGAAAACTAAAGATTAGAGAGACTGCAACTTGCCCACAGTTATACAGCTATTGTAAATGTGTGAAGGACACATGGACAAAGCCAAAGGTGGGAGGGGGAATCAAGGGTGGGATCGAGGGTGGGAGGTGGAGATGGCTTGGGGGGAGTGGTGGGGAGAAAGTGTAGATGACTGTACTTGAACAATAAAATATATATATATTAATAATTAAGAAGTATTCCTACTGTAAAAAAAAATGGAGGCAGGATTCAAATTCATATCTCTATTGTAAAGTCTCTGGACCTGACCCTAAAGAAATTCTAAATGAGGATGGTATTTATATCTGGAGAGTTTTATGATATTTTCTGAAATTCATTTTCATGGGAATTTTCACCTGTCCCTGCTCTGTATTTACTTAAATTACATGGCACATTTCCAGAAGAACTGGGGGAGTAGACAAATGGTAGATATACAGACAACCATACATTTTATTATATCTATCATATAGGCACAATATATAATCATATTTATGTAATATATATACAATTATGTATAATCTATACTATATACAAGCATATCATTATTTATCTATAGTTATATCCAAATGCAATGTGCCAATAATTCATTTTATTTTTCCAGTAACTCAGATGTAGCTCATCAAATAAAGATAGCACACAGTTAAGGAAAGCTTCAAATACTATACTCACCAAGTTAGAGATAATCAATAAAACCCAGGACCCATTTTCTTTAACTTTGATCTCCAGCACTGAGTATAGTGCCTGAAACACAAAGCTGCTTGATCACAATTTGTTGGACACTTGTTGTATTAGTTCTTCACTCTTTTAAAGATTCACTCCAAGGTTCTGCTAAACAAGAAGCTTCCTTCCTGTGCTAATACACAATTTGATTTGCAAATACTGTCTATCAACTGCAAGTTTTCAAGAATACAGCTTTATTGTGCAAGAGCAAAGGTGGAAAGTCTTTTATAGTCTTTCGAAGATAACTCATTCATTCAGCAAACACTTGGCTGAGAGCAGGAATATTAAGATAAAAGGCAATTTTGCTGTCCTCCAGGAGCTATTTGCCTGATGAAACAGATGAACCAGAATGCAAACCCAATGCAGTGTGTAAAGGCAATACAATAGAATGTGTGGGTGGTGAGGAGGTTGGCATGGGTGGGGGCTGGGGGAAGGGCAGGGATCCTAGACCACAGGAAACGTAGGGAAGAAAAATAGTCAACTAAATTTAGTTTATTAAAAACTAAGAAATAAATTTGATTCAGTGAATATTAAAAACATTTTAATGCAATTGAATCCCCTACTGCACCCAGTTAGGGAGGAATATATTGGATATATATGTATTGGAGAAAACTGCTGTGTGGAGAGTTAGGGGAGGAGGGAAAAGATGAGGAAGACCCAGATGGAGAATATCTCCTGTATCAGGGGAAAAAAAACAAAGCAAAGAAGACATTTCCATGATAATTTAATTTATTACATCCTGTTCTCTAACTCATAGAAGACTTTGAAATTCTAGTGACCAGAGACCTTTAATCTGGTCTCTGAGATAGACAGATAAGGTACCATCCAGAAACAAATAGTCAGGTTGGGGAATTAAACAATGACCACCCCCAAAAAAGAAAATCAATGACAAAACAATTTGGTAATCCCTTCAACTGCTAGATGAAAAGTCTTGTGAGAATGTAGAAAATAGGAAGACTTCAATAATGAGAGAATAAGGGAAAGCTTTCCAGAGGGTATGTAGGGTTTTTAAAACCAAGTACTTCACTCCTCTTCAGTTTATTTGAAATACCCTATCACACTTTTCTTGCCCACTCGTGTGTGTGTGTGTTGGGGAGAAAGGTTTGGTGGGGTGTTATTAACCATCCTTCTAAAGAACCTGGAAATACAAAGTGTGATCTCAATACCAGCACCAACCGCTTACCTGAGGTATTAGAAATGCAGAACTTAAGGCCCCACTCAAAATCTTCCCTCTGAGAATATGAAGCTTAACAAGATCCCCAGAGGATTTACCTGTGCATGTACAGTTGAGAAGCACTGCCCTAGAACATGAGAGCCTCATTTCTTGAAATAAGCTTTCCACAGAGTCAAGATCCCTCACAAGGGCTGTATTCAATGTCTACCTTGGACAGCTCCCAAACATCAAAGTTATTAAATACACCAAACATATTTGCTTACATGGGTTATACCTAGCAATATTTACCATACTAAAAACTAAAACTGGAAAATAATTTATTTGGTAGTTTATCTAAAAATCATATTCCTACATATTAATATAAATAAGAGTTTTTATGCAAAATAACCACCTTTTCAAAAACTGTTAGAAGAATACTATAGTTTTGCATATTTGCAAATATTTTTAACATCTGGCTTAGTGGAAGACAGATGAATCCTCATATCTGCGTCTGTATTATACTTCTTGCCATGTTACATATCAAGTATGACTCAATTGTATGCTCATAGAATGAGAGTAAAAAATTCTATTTCAGCATTATTATAAAAATCATTTTATCATATAGGCCCTTGGACCACACTTTAGATCTACCATATCCCTAGAGCTATCCTTTCTCATCAACCTTTACTTTTGACTCCAAGGAAACACCATCACACTTTGAATCATGCCAATTGTAATATTTTGTCACAACTGCAAAGAAAATTCTTAACAGAACCATTTGAGACAAAGAATGACTTCTTGATTAGGTAAGTTCTTTGGGTGTAAAGATTCCACATCTTCCCTTCAAAGGCCAGTTGAGTGATCCTCACAATAATGAATCATCTTAGCCAAGCCAGATTACCACTATTAATCTAACCAGGGACAGGATTGGCTGCACTAACTCTAATTCACATGGGTACACTGAAAATTAAAGGAAACTATGCATTAATAAAATATTGTTAATTATCAATACTAACCAGATGTAAGGTGTTACAATATATTTTCCACATCTCTTGCTACACATTTGCAGTGTTACAACTTGTGGTGCAATTTTCTTATTTATGAAAAAATTAACCTTGCTCATGCCTGCTCTATTTTACTCCTGTCTCCACATTCTATCTCCAGGCTTCCCTTGCTACCATTTTGTCTCACTGCCTCTTGTGCTTCAAGAACCTTATTTATCTAATTTATTGTCTTAACAGCCAAAGGCAAATTGGCCTTTGCTCCTGAAGCAAATCTTAAGAAGGAAATCATAGATCTAAAAGGGACCTTCTGGTCACCTAGTCCAGCAGTTCTCAATCCTTCCTGAACATTAGAACACCATTGCTTAGAGAATTAAAGGGAGATAAAAAAAAACAAAAAAACAAAACAATGCCAGAGTCAAACCCCAGACCAAATAAATCCAACTCTGCTGTGGAACCAGGCTTTGGAATTTTTTACAAGTCCATCAGGAGATGCTAATGTGCAGCCATGGTTGAGAAACTTTGAGCAATTCAAACTCTTCACTTTACAGATGGGGGAGTGCCACGTCCTCTCCCAACCACGTTGTCTGACAAGGTCCGGGCATGGAGGAGTCGAGTTCAAGAAATTCGTCTCCCCGGAGGACAATGTGGCATCCAAAATGGGTTATTTTATTTTAATTATTTTACTCTTGCTACTGAGTATGGACATTGTACTGTACTTACATATTCCTGTGAAAATCACCCAAGAGGAAGAAACAGTTTAGGGGAAAACATTAGTATTCCCCACGGAACTGCCTGAAAGGATGGAAAAAGCCCCACAGATTCCCCTCTCCCTTATACAGGGGAGTACAACAGCCAGGGCAATATAATTGTTAACCATAAGGGAAAACATGCCAAGTTGTATAAATTACCCTGGTTTGAGCAACTTAAAGCGATCAGGACTGCCATGGTGTACGAGAAATAAGAAAAATAAGTTAGATCTCTTAAATCAACAGTTAAGGCCAGTTAATAAAGAACCGGGTTATTGTTGCAAACACAGGTTGTGCTGCCAACAGTTGAAGGAATGGAAGAACAGATCAGAAAGACTTTCCCACAACTGTTCCTTACCCACAGATACAAAGGGTCTTCCAAGAAGACAACTAAAAACTATACAGACCCCTACCCACAGCCCAGGGATATGGTCGGGACTGTTGAGATGCATCTGCAAGGCAGAGGCAACTGTGGCTGGATTTCCTGTTTATCTCTCCTTACATGTTTGTTTGGGTGATCAAAAGGTGGTGGAATTGTTAGACACTTGTATTTCAGGTTCATTGATTTGCATAATCCCAATGAAGTTGTACAAAATAATTTCTTGACCAGAGAACAAAGTTCCCTCTAATGAAATAGTTCCTGAATGTTTAAAAGTTGTTGGAGTAATAGCCCCTCCTTTACCTTGAATAAGAATATATATTAATTAGACAGGCAAAGAAATAACAAAAGCTGGCTAGTTATTACAAACAAAACACATAGAAACAGTTACTAGAGAGTCAGTTTATAGTACACAGAGAAACATTTTAGACAGAAAAGGATAGCTAAGTTAGACATCACAAAGGCCTTATAATAAATTTCCTATTACCTCTACTCCATCTAGCATATTCTTTTGCCCCATGACAAATTCTGAGAAATTTTAATATACAACAAGATATTCAAACTCTGTACATAGAGCTATTTCAAATTGTTTGATTAATGGCTCTCCTGGTCAAAACAACTTTTGTTTAACATAACTGAAACTATGGAAATTCTTGTATTTTTCCTGGTTACCTTTGAATACAAAGAATTTTTTTTTTTTTGCTTAACTGATCATGCTATGCTGCAAATGTTAATCACTACCTAAAATGAAAATATAAAAACCTGCTTGTACTTGCAATAAACGGAACAGAGCTTCACTGTCCTTTGAGGCGTGTTGTCGTCTGTTACCCAGCGCCAACTCCTTACCCACCTTTGGGAATCTCTGGACCCTGCTGCGGCTGGTCCGCGGCAGGGGAGGAGGGAGAAACAGCCAAGTTGGGAAGGAACCTAACACAGAATCCCCAAGACAGAACTAGGATTTGCACAGCACCTTCTGGCCAGACAATATGACCAGGATTCTTCCATTGTTCTCTTAATTCAGAATTCTCAAAACAAACAAACAAACAAAATGGATTTTCAGTCTTCTTCCTTTTAAAAACAAGGCATTTTTTATAGAACTTTAAAGTATCTTTTATATACAAGAAAGTATATGTATTCATTTTAAGTTTAAAGTTCAATAAGTTAGACAAATAATACACACCCATGTTACTGCCACCCCAACCTTGATATCATCACCCCAGAAAGTGTCCCTGCCTCTTTCCTGTCAGCAACCTCTATCCTAGGCCTCAGGCAATAAATACCCTGATTTTGGTATTGGTAGATTAGTTTTTCCTGTTTTAGAACCTCATGTAAGTGGAATCACACAGTATGCATTCTTTTATGTCCACATTCTTTCACTCAGCATAATTTTTTAAAGATTCAGTGATGTTGTATCAGTGGTTTGTTCCATTTTATTGATGAGTAGTATTCTACTGCATGAATAGCCCACAGTTTACCCACTGGGTTGCTTCCAGTTTTTGGCTATTACAAATAAAGCGCTGTGAGCATTTGTATACAAGTCTTTGGAGGTGCACACATTTTTTTTTCTCTTGCGGAAATACATAGGAGTGGAAATACTGGGCCAACACGGCCTGGGATGCAGGGTGTGTAGAAGAAAGAGTTCCAACTCTGCAGTCAACCAGAGTTAGGTCTGCATATAGGTGAGGCAATTCATTGACATAGAGATCAAAATGCCAACTTCATGGGCATGTTGTAAGGACTGGAGAGGAAGTATGTGGTATGGCTGGTAAATAGAAGACACTTAATAAAGGATAATAGAAGTAACTAGAGACAGAACTGAGTTGGACTGTTCCCAGTGAGGTAATTTTCCACTATAGCTGTTCACCACTCCCCAACCCTCATCCAGCCAAAGGCTCTCGCCACCCCCACCACCCAATTCCTATACCCTCTCCTGTCTTTGAAATGAGGCCATAAAGTAGGAACTACCTTCTGAATCAATTTAGAAGTGTTTCTTGGCTTGTTTGTTCTATTAAATTTTAGTTATCTTTTAAGAAGAAATGTCTACCTTTGGGCAATATTAAACTGAGATACTACCACAAGGAGGGACCAAACCCACTGGTACGTGAGTCCGGAAATAGCTTTTGGAGGATGTGACCCAATTTGCATTTGAACCCCCTCTGTCATCTAATTCTCTCCTCCATGCTTTATTCTCTACCTGGGCCCCTCTTTCACTCCTCATATATGTTCATATAAATGACTTATTTTTCGAAGTCTAGCACCCCTTCCCTACTCCTCATTTCTGTATCTTCCAGCCTCCTTCCACTTGCAGGACAGGGGAGCAAGATAAATGGCCAAGAATCAACATGCAGCCCTGGCTGGTATGACTAAGTTGGTTGGAGCATCATTGCATAAACCAAAATGTCGCAGGTTCATTCCTCAGTGATCATGCGTGCCTAGGTTGTGGGTCTGGTCCTAGTTGGGTACGTACGTGAGAGGCAGCCACCAATCAATGTTTCTCTCTCACATCAATGTCTCTCTCCCCCTCTCTCTCCCTCCCTTACCTTCTAAAATCAATAAGCATGTACTCGGGTGAGGATAAAAAAAACATACGCACACATGTGCATGTGTGCATGAGTATGCACAAACATACCACCCACCCTTATCTATGTTTGACTGTGAAAATCATGAAGACTTAAATTTACCAAGTGAATCATAAAAAATGCCATTATAGAACAAAAAGGACTTTTCTCTCACAAAATGTCTCCTTCCTCATGGGGGCTTATGAGAAATGACCCTGTCTTCTCTGAGTTGACAAGCCCCAGATGTCACAAGCTGCCCTCACTGAGGTGGCTGCTGTTCACCATCGCACTTCCCCTCCTCCACAAGGCTTCTCCTGCCCTGACCTCCAGGTTGGTCCCTTGATCAAGGACCTTTTTAGAGCTCTTTAGCTAAATCCCAGGTCAGCAGCTAGTGCTTCTGCCTCAGCCAGTTTGAATGCATGCTGCCTATGAAATTTCCAAGACAGTCAGCTACAGCATTAAAACTGCATGAAAGTCTTCCCCAGGAGGCCTCATAATAGTGTGTTTCATCTGTGAGCCACTTTACAAACATTAACTGATTAAGCCAGCCTGTCTTCACAAGGTCTTCATTCTCTACTGCCCTCAATTACTCCAGGAGGAAAAAAGCAGGGGACTGAAGGAACTTTGGGGGGTATTTTAGGCCATGACAACATTATTGCCAAAGATCTTGCAATAGCAACCCCACCTGGGCAATGGCATGAAGGGGAAGGGATTAAATCCATATTTATTTAAAAGAGACTGAACGGAGGTTCTTGTCTCCCACAGCCAGATCAGCAGACAGAAAAACCTGACTTCATGGTGTCAGGCTGGGTCACTGAGTACAGCCCGCGGCACCAAGCCCAACCTGCCACTTGTTTTTCATAAGTAAGATTTTATTGGAACATTGTCATGCTCATTTGTGTGTTATCTATGGCTGCTTTTGTCCTAAATATCAGTTGAGTAGTTACAACTGAGACCGAATGGTCTGCCGAACCAAAATTAGTTACTATCTTTCCTTACAGAAAAAGTTTAGTGGACCCAGAGTAGGCAACTTAAAGTTTGTTCTCATCCTATATATTCCCTATTATATTTAAGCAAGTCTCTTTCCCTTTCCAAGCCTCAGTTTCTGTATCTATAGACTGAATAACCTCTAAACTGAGCCATTGCCTTGAGTTGTTCTCTCAGTGTTCTGTGTTAGCATCTAATATGTTAGTATCATCACAGCTGATTTTGTTGAGGAGAAAAATTGAGCGTCATGAATCATCTTAGCACCAGCCTCTATGCCAAGCCCTGAGTCCTTTTATGGAGTCTAGCTGAACTGACTTGAATTATCCTTTCTTTTCAGAGAGATCTCACATAATGATGTCTTGGAAGTGATAGAGGCGAATGTGTTCTCCAATCTGCCCAAATTACATGAAATGTAAGCAAAAACCTCTGGGGTTTGCTCATGACTATTCTTGGCAATCACTTTAAAGTCTGCTCGTATTCCTGGAAAGAACTGGCTCTGCTCTGTCCTCAGATCCCTACAATTTTAAGATATCCAAGTCAGCCCAAAGCACACTCTCATGGGTCCCTCTGCCTGATGGTCCAGGCACCAGTCCAGAACTTAATCTTATCACATGCCCTCCCTCCCTCCCAGAGTTGTTTGCATAGTAAACCTAAGAACCTGGCTCTGTGACTGTGAGCAAGTATCTCTACCTCATCTTCCCATTCAAAGTTGTTCCACCGTCAAAGCCCAAAATTAGTCTCACGTGATGTAGCTGAAATAAGTAGTCCTAGCCTAAATAGTAGTCTATGCCATATCATCACCAATAAACCTTGGCCAAGATACAAAATTATTCCTAGACTTAGTTTTCTTATCTCTAAGATGAGAATAATATAATTGCATGCCTCATAAAATCACAGTGATGAATATATGATATCATAAATGTAAATTAGACCTAATACATCAACTAGCATGAGTGTGTCATAATGAGTCTTTCTTCCTCTGCTATTCCAATCAAATTCCCTTTCTCTTGTTGACATTCTAGTTTACAACATGTCAATACTCACACAGATGCACTTCTGTTTGCTATCAGTCTGTAATTACCATAAATTACTTCACAGAATCATACTGTCAAGGCTAGAAGAGACTTTAGAAACTGTCTAGTCCAGAATTTTCTAAAGTAGACTGTGTATCATTAAACATTTGGAAATTTATTGTGTTTAAAGACAGGGGGAAAAATTCTATAGTAAAACAAGATTAGGAAACTTTGAAGAAATAAATCTGTAACTATAGATTACTTAACTATAGAAAAACTTCTCAGAATCTGTAGTATGAGTATTTACACTTGAAATCTCCATGCAGGATATTGTATTAAGGGATTTTCAACTAATGTCACTGAAAAGGTTTCTTCTGTGGAGTCTATATGAATATCTCACAAAATTTTCATGAGGTACAGTTAGAAAAGCCAATGAACCACTCTTCTAATTTTATAGATGAGCAATGAAAGGCACAGAGAGTTATGAGGCTTGCCTAAAGTCACCCAGCAAAATCCACAGCAGGACAGAGCTTCAAACATAAATCTCTTGACTCTTTTGTATTCTTTTAAAAAGCTTCAAGCATTTGCCAAATATCAGTAGGAAATAAACAGACACACACACAGAGTTTCTAATGACCACTGTGTAATACACACGCACGTACGTACATGCACATGGCTTTGTTTAGGAATGACACTCGGTCTGCCCATTTTGGCAGACTCTCCCTCCCTTTTCCTTCCTTCCATCCACCCTGACCCCCACTCTCTTCCTCATTGTCATTAAACCTCTGCAGCTGATGCCTTCCCTTCTTCCCATTGCCCTCCTGCTCCATTCTTTCTTCTCTCTCTGCTTGGCCTCTGCTTACCCTAGTGGGAAAAAGAGACATGACCAGGGTTCCAGGACCCAGAGAGCAGCCAGGCCTCTGGGCAGGGTTAAGCAGGTGTCCCGTGGTACAGTTCAATGGGCAGTGAAGCTAATAGGACAGCTATTCCCTGCATGGAGAGGTGATCACCCTTATGTAGCACTGACTGTCCTTAAAATGATTAATTACCTGGTACTTGGATCTGGGTAGCCACATGTTACTGTAACATAAAAGCTAATGAAACAGGGAGGAAGTAATTAACACAGAGTATCTCTGCAAGTACACATTGATCTAGCACGATGAGGAAAGGGCAGCCTCTCTGTTGGAATCCAAATGTGAACATGCTCACCTGTGGACTATTGATCAGGGCACGGCGTAGGCCAACCTGAAGCAGAAGTTACCACTTCCCAAGAGCTGCAAGGGAGCAGCCTCCGTCTACAGCATGAAGGGTATCACTGGCACATCCCCAGCTGCTGTCTGCTGGAGTTTCTCTGTTAAAACCAGAGACGGTAACTGTCTGTCCCCAATCTTTGTTTTCCTTAGCCTCATCTCTCTCTTTTTTTTCCAATTTCCTTTTGCCCCCTCAGCCGATTTCCTTCCCTCCTATCTTCTTTTCACCCCTTTTTATTGATTTCCACCCCATTATCTCTTGTCTCCTGACCAGACAAAAGCTCAGTACCTCATGCTGGTCTTATCCCTACCCTCTTAGCCTCCTCAGACCCTAGAAGACCCTTACTGGTTGAAGGACTCAGCTGTGCTCAGGGAGAAAATGACTCACCCAGCCAGTGCTTTGTTTGCCTCTGATAGACAGAGCCCAGGAGAACTTTGGTGATGAGAGTTAAGCAGGGCAGAGTTAATATTTAGTTTGCACAGTTTGGCATGGTAAAAGACGCTGCATGTCTGCTCAATTTTTATTGAAATGATAGATGGATGGATAACATCGATACATTCTGCATAATGTGAAAAATATTATAGCAGTCCTTACTGTTGAGATTACGTTAATATTCTTTTTTCTTTTACAGTAGAATTGAGAAGGCCAAAAACCTGCTGTACATTGACCCTGATGCCTTCCAAAACCTTCCGAACCTCCGATATTTGTAAGAACTTCTGTACTCTGGTGCCCCCTCTATGACCAAATTGTGTATTCCTATTTTAGCAAAATGTCCCCTTGCTACTCTGGGAAGCAATTGCTTTTTATCAAAGATGTGGGGCAGAAATGGAGGTGGGGAGACACTTGCTCTGGTGGGTTTTAGTTTAGTTTCATGAGTAAATCCCACTAATATAATTGCATTTTGCTCTCATTTACTAAAACAGACATCATAAGAAATGTCATTTGCATTAATGGGATTGTCACACAGACCTCTTGCAGAACTCGGTCTTCACTTAGTGTTAATGAGATGCAGCCAAAATTTCTGCTAGCATTTAGCTTGTGACCTTGACCTCAAAGACATCATCTCCTTCATTCTGAATATATGCAGTGGTTTCTTTGATAAATTACAGTGTTTTATTTTGCACATTTTGGTTAATAATAGACATGGTATTAATCAGTAGACAGATTCCTAGTGTTTGAACTCCATCTCTTGGTCCTGCCCCCATCAGCAAAAACATTGCTTCTTCTACTCAAATGGCTTTCAAATTAGCTAAGGGCTTGGCAGAGCCCTGTAGGCTATGACATGGCCCTATAAAATAACAAAAAAGAATTTGGATTACATGGTCAAACATTCTAGATCTTAGAACATTCTTAACCTCTCAAAGCTTGTTTCCTCATCAAGAGAATAGAAATAATAAATGTGCTATTTAATAACATAATCGTAATGCATAACTGACTATATCCAAAAGACAGTTTTAAAGCAACAACCACTTATCATTTCTCACCTGTGAGCTGACCGGACTCTTGTTTTTCTGGACCTCAGCTCAGCACACTCACGCATCTGCAGTTAGTTGGCAGGTCAACTCAGGGCTGGCTGCTCTGGATGGTCACAGTTGAAACGACAGCTCTCCTCCAAGTGGGGCTTACTTCCAGGAGGCTAACATGGGCTTGTCCTCATGGCAGTCCTAGGATTCCACAAGAAAAAGGTGATGCTTGCAAGTCTCCTGAGACTAAAACCCTGAACTAGCACCCCATCTCTCCTGGCTCACTATATTAGCCAAAGCAATTCATGGGACCAGTCCATGTTCAAGAGGGACAGAAGCAGATACTACTTCCTGATGGGAAATCTGCAAAGTCACAACACCTGGTGGGTGGATGCAGGAAGTGATACAGAACTGAGGCCACTTTGCAATCAATTTAAAGCACACAAAAAGTTTTGCACAGTGTCTATCACATAGTAAAGGCTCAATAAATATTAGCTACTGTTGATGTAGTGACTCTGCCCTTAAATTTTGATCTATAAGAACTAGAGTTGGCAGGTAAATTAAGGAACACTAGGCCATTATGTGCCTTAGATCTCTGAATGAAGGCTGACTGAGGAAATAACCAATTTAACAGAAGAGAGTACATGTAACCTGGATCTGAGAAAAAAATAAGGTCATCCACTTCTGAGTTAATGTCAGTGGGGGGACTGGCTTGATTGGCATGCAACCCATGCAGCTGCATAGGGCCCATGCTCAAGAGGACCCCAGACTCAGAGAACCTCAGACTAGATTTTGTCCTGAAATACATAAACATTTCTGAACAAGGGGCCCTGCATTTTCATTTTGCACTGTATTCCACAAATTATGTAGCCAGTGCTGCTCAGAGGTCAGGGTTACAATTGCTTCTAGTTTCAGACTTGAGAGTCTGGAGTCCTGCATGGACTTTGCTATACCCTCTGCAGAGGCTAGCCTGGTTTAGGCGCATAGCGGTAGAGGAAATGTGGATTAAGACAAGGCATAGGCTTCTGAGCTGGACTTCTGAGCTATACAGGGCTTTTATAAGTCTCAAGTGAGATTTATATATGCAAATGTTTTTTACAAAATATTTTATACTAAAAATTGCCCAAAACATTTCAAAACATACTAAGTTATTGGTAGAATGATTTTATCCTGGTCAACCAAAGTCTACCAGTCCATCCTTAGGAAAATTTCTATAGGTGTTGACTAGAGAGTTATGTTGGCCACTGAGAAAGACCTTTAGCTTCTACCTAGAGTGTTTGGCATGAGTTCAGAATGAGGACTCTGGGACTTGCCTGAGCAGCATAGAAAAGAAAAAAACTATTCACATAGTCAGAAGGACTGGATTCCCAATATTTATTAACTAGGCAGCCTATTACCTTCCCTAAGCCTCCCTTTCCTTATTTGTAAATTGTGGGGTTATGAAAACCAAATTAGGACTATGCCTGTAAAAAAATACTTTGCAAATTGTTTTTCAGTATACCAACTATAAAGAACTATACAAATATAAAATTATTCGTGCCTGTTACCCAGTTAGTTTCCCTCAATTATCTTCTCTTCTCCTTTATTTCCTAACCACCACCTCCCTTTCCCTGTCTCTCCCTTTCCTCCTAGAAAAAATGTGAGTGAAACCTTGGGTGGGGGGCATAAAGCCTTTAATAACAACAAAAACACCTTAGGACATGCAAAGGGACACCCCAATTCACAGATTATCACAATATGGCCAAAGAAAAGCACTCCTGCAGAGGATAGATCCAGAAAAAACCATCCCCTCACAAACATATTCGATAGCCCATGATCGTAACAGCATGAATAACAGTGAGAATGGCAGACGGGGAACAAGTGATTAGAAGATAAAAAATCACTGCAAAGTTTAAAATCAAGAGATGCAGAATTTGATCCCAATATTGTCTCACCACTCATAGCCAGCACCAATCATTTTTATTAACAAAGAGCTTCATCCTTTTCTCAAAGGAAATGAGGGCTAGGGAGGAACTTGGGAAGATACAGGCATAGCAGAAGAGAAAATTTTGGCAGAACACAGGAGACAAAGCTATGGCTTTGACTCTGGAAAGGGCTGAAATCTGTGTCATCTGTCATCGAGCCCAGCTTCCCTTTTGTGTCCTTTTCTCACTTTGAGATGTTAAGTAGTCCCCAGTCTTATCTGGCTCCCCTGTCACATCCAGACAAAGCTGGAGGTGACGGAATCCAGTTCCATCCCGTCCTGGGAGGATGCTATTGTTCTCAGGGCACTTGAAATGTGCTTTCTAACTGTGGAAAGAGAAGAATTAGTAAGCAGTTTGGAGAAATTGTGTCACTGTCAAATGCTCTTGCATGACTATTCTGAAAAAAATATCCTCGCATAATTCTATAGTGCACAAAATTTCTCCATACCCTCTACCATGCAGATCCCCATCAGGAAGCTGAGACAAAGTGTTGTGCATCTTAAGCCTTTGACTTGTTGCCCAAGATATGCCTCCCTCACACTCCATCATACACTCCTGCCCAGTTTGCACATGGGGACCCTAAGAATCCAAGGCACTTCCCACTAGCAATATATCTATTCGAGGATCACACTGTGGTCCAGTGAAATAGTTTCCCAACTACAAAGAGGAATAACCTGAAATCGTAATTGGTCCTCTAATCTTAAAAGTCATGTCATGGAAACATAACCCAGCTAAGCTGTCTTCCACATGAATGACTGAGCAGAAGTTATAAACAATCAGCAACTTCACCATCCAGCAACCAGCTAGAGATGAATGGCAAAGATTTCAAATATTTTTAAATGATGAAAGACTTGCCTCAGAAAAAAAGAAGAAAATATCACAGAATGGGTGAAGCACTCAGAGGGACCAGTAGGATTGAGTAGTTGGTGGTTTATTTCCTTAAGCCAGGATAAATGTATCATCACAGCCACTAACGCAGGAAATTACTAGGGGGAGAGGTGAGTTGTCACTAGAGTGTCCGAACTGCTGCATACACGCACTTAGAACTGCTCTTCTGAAATCCTCAGCCTTTATTCCATTTGATCTGATCACTGATGGCACAGAATCCCAGACAACTAGAAATCAGTGTTCTTCATCACTGCCTTCATACCTCACCGGGAGTGCAAAGTGGCGAGGGGGGAAAACTCATGAGTAAAGAAATGTACTTTAACTAAAAGAATATGCATCAAAGAACTCATCAGGGTGGATTTTTTTTAAGTCAATACTGTATTTGCACGTAACGTTTCTCTCTTTATCACTCTGCCTTCCTGGAGTTGACCTTTTGAGTGTGAAAGATTACCTATTGATCCATAAATAAGGTTTGCACAATATTCCCTTGCCTTTGCATCCTGTCTGTATAATTCTTAGGTAGCTGGATGTTACTTTTTGCTATTCAAGAAACCATAATTCCAGTTTAGCAAAACCTTCACACAGATTGGTAGGCCCCCATCTAACCGACAGCTATCTTCCTCTCACATGTGGGCCAGCTAGACTTCCTTAGGATATCTGCTAACATCAACCACCTATCGGCTTTCTCCAGCTGGAGATAGCTCCTGGGGGCTCTCCACTGAGACTCACCTCGGCGTGTCAGGCTATTTCTTACCTGTCCCTAAATTCCTCTCTCTCTTCTCTGCATTCCTCTCTTTCATTTGGCTGGTGGGGCTAATGAAAGCAGCTTCTCTAGCTATAAAAGCATTTTGGGGCACTGCATGGCCAAGCAACAGAGGGCAGGGACTAGAGAGGCAGTGCACAGTAGCAAGGAAGCACACAGGATCCAGTGCCACCTGTCTGGGCTCAGGTGTCAGCTCCCGCTCTTATTAGTTGTGTGACCTCGAGTAATTAGCTTAACTTCTCTAAGTCTCAGTCTTCCTTTCTTTTTTTTTTTTTAAGATTTTCATTATTTATTTATTTTTAGAGTGAGTGGAAGGGAGGGAGAAAGAGAAGGGGAGAAACATCAATGTGTGATTGTCTCTTGCATGCCCCCTACTGGTGACCCAGCCTGCAGCTCAGGCATGTGCTCTGACTGGGAATCAAACCAGCAACCCTTTGGTTTGCAGCCACACCAGCCAGGGCTCAGTCTTCCTTTCTTTAACCTAGGAATAATATTGTTTGCATCCCCACATTGTATAAATGAAGTATTTGGCAGAATGACTAATATTTAGAAAATTCTCAACAAATGTTAGCAATTTTTATTAAATCTCTGACCCTGCGACTTTTTAATTGAGGGAGCCCATGTAAGATACTTCATCTCTTTGTACCTTAGTTCTCTCCCCTGCTTAAAAGAATAACACCTACCTTTTGAGACTGTTGTAGGAATTAATTCAATAATAATAATCATGCTGGTGATGGTAGTGATAGTGATCTCTCTTTCCCCTTCCAATATTTCTAAGCTTTTGAAGGCCTTTTTAACTGTTTCTTTTGGTTAGAATCCAAAAGAATTTTGGTTTAAACAGTATTCAAACATGGAAATATATCATTTGTATTCTTCTAAGGACAAAGGCATTCTTCTTACTAAACTACTGACATGCCGAAAAAGGTCCTTTCAACAAACAAAGCTACATTATCTTATGAAGTTCTAATGGAGGGCTCCTAACCTCCTTTTAATGTTTATTTCCAACACTAGTAGTCCACGATTTCTCTTACCGCCTCCATCAAAATAAATTTTAGTTTTTCACACTGACTGCCAGCTGGTTGGCTAATGCATCCCATTTTTATGTTGATTTACAATTTAATGCTTTTTTATCATACTTCATTGCATTTGAACCTCACCGCAATCCAAGAAGTAGACAGCACAGTAAAGGAACATGTTTTTTATAGAAGTTAGTCTTCCCCATGATCCTTGGTTACAGGGCTCTTCTGAGAAGAATGCGCAGTGCCCCTACAGATCGTATTACTCTGATACATCAGGTAGAGCGATGCTTGGCTTTCTGTGGTGGCTGAGAAAGGATATACACTAGAGTTCATGTTTAGGTGTATGGCAGCCTCATACATGGTAGAAATGATTGGTACTTCCCCGTTTCTCCATCGCTTTAGATGGGAACCAGCCAATCACTACAAACTCATTTGTTCGGTCAACACTCACTCACTGAGATCCCACTACATCCCAGGCTTTGTTGTGGCTGTTGGGTGTACAGAAGATGACAAGACAAGAGAAGCCTCTATACTTATGGAGCTTATACTCTAGTTGAAGAGACAAACAATGCTAGATAATGTCACGTGGTGCTAGAGGGATAATGAAAAATAAAGCCAGGAAAATAGTGATGCTTTAGAAATGGTGCTGGAGGGAAGATGGAGGGCCTTGTGAGAGATACAGGTGCCATCTGCAGACAGCACTAGCTCACCTCAAGGAGCTCTGTCTTTTGAGGGGGAAAAGGACTGCCAACCATTAACCCCTAAAGATAATAACATATCTGTAGAGTTGTATGGTGCTGATAATAGACAAGAGGACTGACCCAGTGCCTTGGGCTGGACTCATCAGGGAAAGCTTCTTGGGGATAAAGTGAACTTTGCTGCAATTTGAAGGATGAAAAAAATTTGAAAAGACAGTAAACAAGAAGAAATTTTCCATGAAAGAAAGAGGTGAGTGAAAACAAAGGATGTGAAAGGGCCATTGTAGAGTAGGCAGAGGATGAGGAGAAACTGAGTCCCCACTGAAAAGGTAGGTACTGGAAAGGAAGAAGCATGACGATGCTTGGATAGGTGGGGTTTGGTAAGATTGGAAAAACCATTAAGGCAGGGGAGCTTAGGTCTAACACAGCAAGAAAGAGAAGCCATAAGACATTCTCGAGCAGAAGAGTGACGTGATGACATTGTCTTGGACTGTAGATTGACCACAAGGAGGGTACAGACATTCTCAAGGATGTCCTGCTAAGGGCAGTTGCCATAATCCAGTGGTATATTAATGGTGGCCCCTAAAGAAATAGAAAGGTAATGGGGGGACACGTTTCCAAACAACTATCACTGGTATATGATTTACCTCTATGTCAGACAGGGACCCAAGTGACTGCAGTGATTTTTGCCCTCTGACCTCTGTAAAGCCCAAAGTCTCCCTTCCCCAGTACCTCCCACACAGGACCACCCTGCAGACAGCACACATCAAGAATCCAGTCTGAGCCAGAAATAATCTCACACAGGAACTGTGATTGGAAAGAAATTATTAGCCATCTCCCTGGCTGTCAGTGTTGTAAGTATGCAAGGATGTTGTCATGACTACGAGGATGTTTGGGCACAGTGGAAATCATACAATTGCTTCTTTTATCACTAATCTATTTAGCACAGCCACCTTTGCCTACCATTGTCAACTCCGGGAAAATATCGCCAGATTCTCCTTCTGGAACACTGAAGGAGGAGATGTTGGCCTGAGCATGTCAGTGTAAGGAGGGCAAGGACCTTCTCTTGTCTGAGGTCCTGACCTTAGACATGGTGACATTTGTGCCACTACCCTCCCTCCTTTTTCCTTTAACCTGGTTCAGTGTGCGCTCTCCTGAAGGAGCCCAGGGCTTTTTCATCAGTGAGATAATTATTTGATCCTTTAATTCACACCAATATGTTCAGGTCTTGATATTTTTCTTTCCAGAGGAATTTGCATTTTTAAAAGAGGAGCTGAAAAAGGCACTGCTAAACCCCAAAATTGAGGGTGAGGGACTCTCAGGCCAGGGTCCCTGAGAGGGAGAGAAAAGTCCCTGCAGGAGCCACTCACATAGCATATAAATAGCCATCTACTCTACCCCTGCTGCAGAGTCTCTGAATCAAATTTTCACAGGATATACCTTCTTATGAGGTAGGTGTATCCTATTCTCATTAATTTGGAAATCATATCTGTCTCTGTCATCAACAGAAATCAGATATAAGGACAAGTCTAGAGAAGATTCAGAGAAAAAAAGAATCTCAGATTAGCTGTGTAAAATCAGCCGGATTTCTTCCTCATTGCTAGTATCACTCCCAGACAATGATGAACTAATCCCTTGACGTATCAGTTTCTTCATCTGCAAAATGGAAATAACAGAATAGGTTTCAAGAGGTTAGCTGGATGAGGGAAACAGCCTCTAGTCCTCTGTGATCTCTTCAAGCCCTCAAGCGCTTTTGCTGTCTGATTGTAATCTTCACCACCCTGGGGCCGCCAGTGTCACTGCCTGTCCTGAGGTCGGCACATTCAGACCCAGCATGAAAGGTCCAGTATGGAAGGAGAAAGTCCTCTGGGAGACCCCGCATCCTGTAGACTTCTGTATTTCCCAGATCAGGCTCTTCTTCCCAAGGATTCAAGCTGAGATCCTAAAGGTACATTAAAAAAACATAAGCCACCTATAAATTACTCTCAAAAGCTCAACTCCTGGAGCTAAAGGAGAGTGGTAGGAGGCATCCCTGCCACTTCGGTCCCTCACAGATGAGCACAGCCAGCCGCAGCAGGGCCGCGAGGCCCCCAGTGTGGAGGTGAGACTTACGAGGCAGATAGCATCCAGGAGGCACTGGAGCTGGCCTGGGAGGAATCAGCCACAAATCCCCTACGGAGCCTGCCTCAGGCACCAGCAGGAGGGAAGATAGCTTCGTGGGCAGAATCTGAAGGGCCATTAGGGGAATCACAGGCCCCATGGCAAAATAAACTTCTTTTTCTACCTCTGCAGCCTCCATGTAGGGAGGTTTAAAGGGTGTTTTTGTCCTTACAGACTTTTTTAGATTTGCAATTATCCCTGGGAGAGGCCAAACACTACGAGGTTAGAGCCAGCACAGAAACTGTCAGCTTCATCTCTGTAGGGATGAGGGCAAACCCCTGGAAGCAGAGATGGGCTGGGAGGGCTGGGCAGTGCAGTGAGCCACAGGGGCAGGCAGGACAGTGAGTGGAGGGAGGACGTTGACTCCAGTTACCAGATTCTGTGCCGCTCCAGGGTGGTGACCATGTTCCCTTCATCTCCATATTCCCAGTGCGTGGCCCAAAAAAGGCGCTCAACAGTTCATTTTTCTCCTTTGAGAGGATCCTGGCTGTGATACAGACCTCTCGTGCACCTGGTTCTCTAATCACTCTGCAACACTTGTTGAGGGACCCGGTCGTTTTCTCTCTGCTTTCATTCATCTCCTCTGCTTTACCTTTCACAATGCGCGTGAACACAGGCATGTTCTAGTTGAATGCTCCCAGACTCAGTCAGTCCTCTGGAAAGGTGCTGTCTTCTCCCTGCGTACATACAGCTGCAGGGGGAATGTGGTCCAGGGGCCACCGGATCGGCTGGCTCAGGACTGGGGGGGGGGGGGGGGGCAATGCAGTGACAGGAGGTGTCACCACCTGATTCCACTGACCTCTGATCTAGAACAAAGGCTGTGCCCAATTCATTTCTGAGCCCCCACAGAGTACAGAGTCTCCCATAGGTAAGCCCCACCCAGTTGGTTCTTAATGAAAATGTGGGCCTGGGTTCGAACCTTTCTATTTGGGTAGTGGAACGGAAGCAACTGCTGTTTTTAGAGAAATATCCTGGGGCGTCACAGACCATGGATGCTGCAGTGACAGATGCTCTGGTGAAGATGTTTTCATCTCCAGCAGACACCACACAAACGTTCTGCTGCAGTTGAATCGTGAGCTCACCCACAGCAAACACCCCACACATAATGTCTAGCCCAAGAGGAGATGAGCACCGGCTCCCCAGCCTGGGGAAAGACAGCAGTGCTAGGAAGAGGGAGCAGGGTGCGTGGGGGACATGTGAGGGAAGAAACTAGGCAGGCAGCCTCTCTCACCAAGTTCACCCAGCCATGTCTTGGGACAAGGGCTGAGCCACAGGAGCCACCAGGACCCAGAGTCACTCGGCAAGACACCAAGAAAAAGCTCTTCTTTTTACAGGACCGCCACACATCCAAGTTCCAGCTGTGGCCCTGCTTGTAAGAACTTGTTCACAAGGAACCAGGCTTCAAGTAAAGTGAGAGAAAAAGAATGACCCTAGCTCCTTCCAAAACCTGTAAGGAAGGGAGAAGTGAGACAGAGTGTGGGAACACTTCAAAAAGTCAAAACAGCAAACAAGTGTAAGCACTGCTAACTGTATGAGGCATTGCTGGGTGGTGCGAGGGTGGGGAATGGAATCGTAATTTAGAAAGTACTTTCACTTTGTATTAACTTGTATAATCTTCAAAAAACCCTATAAAATATTCACCGGTAGTGCCACTTTACAGCTGAGGAACTGCCCAAACCCACAAAATGGGACTGAGAAATGATCTTGGGACAGGGAGAATGGCACAGACGTCAAACACAGCCTTACTATGTGGCCGACTCTAAACGAGGTAGTTTCTTCAAGCAACTCATCTCAGCTTCCAGTCTTCCCAAAACAGTGAGGCATGTATTTCCCCTGATATACGAGGATTTTTGAAACTCAGAGATTATGTAGTTGAGAGAACTGAGAACTGAAGCCGGGAATATCCGACTCCAATGCAGTTCAACATTCTCTCTGGCACACCACAGTGGGAGAGGCGTAGGGTGCGGGTGGGCCCAGCGTGTCCACCCAGGGTTCTGAGCACGATACTGACACCTTATTAATGTTTGCTGTTTGGAACCAGTGATCATCTATCAGGCTAAGTTGAAGAGTTTCTAAGAAATAGCTTCCTAAATAATGGATGTTAGAAATTAGTTGTGGGGAAGGGTGTGCAAACTGTTTAAAATATTAACTCTTTAGTGACTCCCCTATGTAATTTAAAAGTAACTGCTTTCCGCAAATCTGTAGCTTGATTAGTTATTCTTACATCAGCATCCTCTGTAGACTGCCCCTTGGCAATGCTCTGTCAGCAGTGAGTCTAAGCTGGAAAAATCTTTAGGTTCTAAAAGTCCTGATTAGCCAGTGTGATATAATGGAAGGAATGTCACCAAAAGGCATGGGGACCAGAATGCCTAGGTTTTTTCTTCCACCTTCTAGCAGACAAGTTCATTGAACGTCCCTAAACCTCAGTCTCCTCATACACAAAATGGAGTGAATACAGCTTCCTTATGAGTGTGAGCAGGCTTAAAGGACTTTAATGGAGGCAAGACATTCACAATCGTGCCTAACAGGGGGACAACATAATTGGTAAACATAACTATTTTTCTTTCTGTCTCAAGTCTAGAAATTTGGGCGATGCATTTACTCTCTGTGAGCACTGCCTCCCTTATCTATAAGATAAAGATCACAATTCTGCTCACCTTAGAAACTCACTGTAAAGTCAAATATGAGATAACTCTCTCAGTAGCTCTGCTACACAAATATAGTGCAAGGTTATTTTCCAGTCTTTTCTTGAATCTGGGTCAGACTGTGAGTTGTGTAACTAGCTCCTCTGACTTCGGTTACTTTCTAAATAACTGTCTTCTGAGCTATTGCCACTGTAGCCAGACTCTCACTTGGGTCCAAGTCAGACACTGATCATTGGGTCTCCCAAGCAGGAGGGGACAGACATTAAACTTGCCACGTGGTCTTCATAAAGCTTTTTTATCAACATAAGTGAAGCAGAGAACAGCTCCTACTTTCCCCTGTTGATAGGAAGGGCAAGTCCGCAGTTGTCTCTAGAACCCCTTTCTCACATAGTCTACACTGCTTTCATGCCCAGTGGGCATGAGCAGTTACAAGTTGTGTAGCCGGTTGCCAGAAACCTGGGCTGTAGCACCTTTCATACCTTGTGTCTCAAGAAAAACTCCGAGTTTGACATTCCAAGACACGGAGATCTGCCTAGCCCCAAAGGGTTCCCACACCATGCTCCAAATTGAAAGAATAAATAAGGGAGAGCTGTATGGTAGCCCATCACAAACTTCTTTTTGTACATTCAGTCCTGTTCTGTCAAAGGTTTCTTTTCAGTTTAGTTCCCTTTTGATTCAGTCGGCCATTAGAGAACCTGATTTATTTTTACCCAGAGGTAGTGTGTGCAGAGGTTAATGGTTAGGCTAGGAGTAGGAATCTTCTCCTGTGACCAGTGTATTCTGTACAACCACAGAGAAGTAATTTGGAGTCTCTGACCGTACCTCTCCAGGCCTTAATCTAAAGGGGACCATCCTAAAATACCTGAGGATGGGAGTAGAAACCGAACCAAAGGTCATTTGGCACACTGTGCCCTTTCACCAGGGGGGTTCTGATTTTCCGTACTATAAACTTTCTGATTTATATTATGGTAGAGGAATGGAAGATGCTAACTAATAGAATATTCTAAAAAAGAGTTTGCCAACCACATCACAGTAACCACATTTTCAAAGAATTAGCATCAATCAGCCTAAATACGTTAGCTTCTAGCAGGACTTCCAAGGCTGAAGGAGGAGACACCAAATTCAGGAGCGACCCTACAATAAAGGAGTCCACTGTCGCTGTGTTTGGTAAAAGCCAGCACACTATTTCCTTCCCTTGCATATGTTCAATGAATAATATCACGGTAAAGGCTCTGAGAATTCTACAGGAAAGAAATTGCTAAATTTTGTTAATCTAGCATTTCCCAGAATTATGTGCATAGTCTTTCATTAGCAAATGAAGCATTTATATCATCTGGAAATTGTGTGTCTAGAGAAATGCTTAGAATTTCTATGTTGGAAGGTATCTAAGAGGTCACAGAGTTCAGGCGCCCCCTAATTCTGTACCCAATTTCATATGTGGTATTTCCCCTATACATCCAAGCAATTCTCAGGTACCAGCTGGTGTCCTACAATTCAGCTCAATCTTGCTACTCCCTATCTGGAGAGGGCTTCAGATCCCACAGATTAAGGGCCCAGTCCTACAAGACTGGACACCTTTCAAACACCAATCCCAAGCCCAGGTTCTCACCTGTGCTTCTGACCAAATGGCTATAGGTTAGAGGTTCCAATGACCACTCCTTGAGTTTACTAGATTGCACCGCCTTATCATAAAATGATATAATTCAGGAACAACAAGATGGAAGAGATACATAGGGCAAGATATGAGGACAGGGATCAGAGCTTCCATGCCCACTCCAAGTGCACCACTCTCCCCAAACTTCCACATGTTCACTAGCCTGAAGTTCTGTGCCAGAAAGGGGGACAAGGACCAAATACTTTTCCTACTATAAATCACAATGTTATGCCCCTCATGAAGAAACCCTTTAACGCAAGTTGGACACATTTCCAGAGGAAGCCATGCACTTAGTGTTAAAATCTATTCCTCTGTTGGGCAACTTTCATAATGAATGACTATCAGTCATATGGTAAGAGCACAAACTTTACTACAGTCAGAAAGATGTGGGTTTAGCCTCCTGTTCTGCCCTCCTTATGTATGGCTTTGTGAAAGTTACTGGATCTCTCAGCTGAGCCTCCTCCACTCTGATATGAGGATAGTAATGATACCTGTCTGCTAAGGTAGAGGAAAGGAATAAATAAAATAATCAATGTTAAGTGCTTGGTGTGGTGCCGGGTGCATAGGAAGTGTTCAATAAATGTTGGCCACTATTATTACTAATCCTATACCTACTTTCCAGAGCAGCACAGTACAAATCTATTGCCATTTCCACCTGGCAGCCTTTCAGAATCTCAGGATTCTCCTCCCAAGCAAAACATTCCATGCATTTGGACAATATGGCCTTGATTACTCACCCCATCAGAAAAAAAATATATGTCCCAAAATAAGTGTATTTATTTATAAGGAATAGGCACATACAATTACAGTACAAATGCGTGCATTACAAAAGTTACACAAAAATATTTTAAAATATGAAATAAAAATTAAATAATATGCTTTTCCAGTTACCATTTTATATGGCACAAAAAGCCTATTTTACTCTCATTAAATATAATAACAATATTTTAGAGAAAACAATATCATAGGATGTGCTTCATTATTTTTTAATCCTCAGTTTAATGCTGAGAAAAGCAACTCACAGGTCATATCAATACTAGATTTCAATGGCTGTCAAAGCTGAGAACAAAACTTTAGTAAAATCAGTAGATCCAGTGGAAAACAAGCCTAGAGCAGTGTTCCTTGAGTCATACTTAGTATTCAACTCCTAAACTGTTATGCAAATATTTTTATGAAATTTAGCTAGTATATTTCTTTCCTAATGTCAATCAGAGATTCTTACCAACAACCTATAAGATATTGTACTTTAATATTTCTCATGAAAGTATTCAAAACCCAGTAAAATAACTTAAATGGGTTCAAAAGTTATACTTCCTTGTTTTTAAAATATGCAATATGAAAGTTTTCATAAATGATGACATGCATCATTTTCGGCAATAAATTATTTCCATGCATGTTTTTTCCAAATCCTCTCTATATGATAGATTTCTTTTAAATGCTATTGTATTCTTCTTCATTGATACACCACCTTTCACATAAAGAACCAAATCAAATACTATGTCTAATTGGAAAATATCTCATTTGTAGCACTATTTGATAGCCATTTGTCTTCACAGAAAAAGTCAACAAATTTGGATCACTTGAATGTTTGTAAAAAGAAAAGTGTGTAAATCATCTCCAGTTTTGGCAACTCTCTGTCGTAATTGCCCTTGAGAGGGCCAACAAACCTCTAGGTGATGCTGTGACCAGGACACAGGGACTAAATAGAGTCAGACAGGCAAGAAGAGTGACCCAAGCAGGTTTAATAAAAGAAACAGGAAGAAATTAAAGAATGGGGGCAGGAGGAATCTGGGAAATCTATCTGTGGCTTCCGGTGGCTCCAGCAAGACACAGGGAGCATCAGGCAGCAGATAACAAGCCAGCCCGCTCAGGCCTCATGGGGGTCCCACAGGGACAATGAGCAACCAGCCATAGAAACAGAATCTCAGTACCCAAGAGAATTCCTAGGGGATAAGGGATATCAGGTAGGGTTATGTCAAATGGAATACAAGGCTAGGTAATAGTGCCTGGATGTGGTACTAGGGTGTCCTGTAAGGGAAATCTTGTCATTGCTCTGGATAAAAGATGAAGGAACTGAGTCCTAAAGGCTTCAACTAACCCCTTAAGTTCATACATCTTAAAAAGCGGTATAGCCAGGACTTGAACCCAGATTCTCTGGCACCAGAACTGCTAGCTGTGCTACATGCCCTGAGAATAGGACCAGAGCCCAATTGTTAAATGAGAATATTATTAGGTCAATGCAGAACCTGCAATTAGGCTAATAGGGCTGAGCTCTTCAAAATTCTGCCCTTGGGCTCATTAAATTCCCCCCTGATGACTAAGGAGTCTGGTTTCCATGGAGACTGAGCCAAGTTTGAGCTGACTATGAGTTAAGCAGGCCCAGTTGTGAAGGTGTGAGACTCAGAGGCAGGAAACCAGGCTCTCCTACTGTCTTACGTAATTCCTTATACAAAATTATTTTACAGAGAAAGAAACTAAGGCTCTAAAAAGGTAAGCGAACTGCTCGGTATTATTCAGCTATAGTGACAGAAGGTACTCAAATCCAGGGTCCCTAATCTTAAATTTGCACCCTCTTAATTACATCACAGTTTCTTATACACACTCCATCTAACTGCAAGATTGTATAATTCTACACCTAGCAAAATCTTTATTTAATAATTCAGAAAATACATGTTAGCATCTTTTATAATGGTATAAATAGAGATGCAAATTCCCAGTCAACAAGGACCTATAGTTGATAGAAATCTCACTTATCTCTGAGTTGCATGAGATAAGGAGTCTTTTTAATTAAACATAGCTCACTCTTCTTCTTATCTATCACTGGATAACTAACTTCTGCCACAGTGTTCAGGATGAAAGAGTTAATTTCATCTAGGAGACTAAAAAATGTAATTAAAAGTGTAAAAATAATTTTAAAATAAATAAAAAGACATTAGCTGTAAACAAATTTTATTTCAAGAGAAACCAATTAGAAGATAGGAAAAAAGTTCAAGTTCAAAACCTCAGACTTGGCTTCTAGGAAATGTACTTTGGCAAAAATGATAGACCCCTAACCTGGACATAAAACCAACTTGCAGCCTCCCCTTCCTAAATCAAATTTGCCTAAAGCACCTCAATGGGCCATTCAGGCCATGCAGTGAACTCTGTTTCTGCCTCAGTTCATGAACTAAAAGTGAGTTGGTTTACACAGTCTTAGAACTGATCATTCCCTTCCATAGTGGACTCCGGGTGGAATCAAGATGAAGAATTCATTCTTGGTTAGTGCGAGTCATGGAGATGGATGTCTTGTCCTTGCTAACTTTTCTCAGTTCATTGGATTATGTAATAGGTTCTCAGTAACTACCCATTGGTTTGTCCTGACCACTAATACGAAGTCCCAGGATTATGGGATGGTAAAAACATGGGCCACCTCTGCCCAAGGAGTCTCCAAGTCTTCTTACTTCCCCTTCCAAAAAAGTGGCTTCCAATGGCTTACCGATAAAGCCTACACTTCTCTACATAGCTCTTATAGTTTCTCAAGATACTGCCTCCTCCTTCTCCTTCTGTTCTATCATTCTCTGCACTCACTTCCCACATCCTTCCTGTGATCACTGCTCTGGTTCAGGCTAGTAAGCTCTATACTCTCTCAGAAATCCAGTTTGCTTTTCTGCAAGTTCTCCACAACTATTCCAACCCACATTTTTCTCTCCTTCCTTGACCTCTTACAACATTCACAGCCAATAGCATACGGTTTAATACTACACCAGTCTGGATATTTCATATGTACTAGTCTTAACTCTTCCATTTACCTGCAAGCTCCCTAAGAACAGGACATGCTTTTTGGTGTCCTCTCTTGGATGGAATGGAGGCTGAATGAAGAAAGGTATATACTCTAATGCGATACAAGTTAACAGTAAGCACACATACTGTTAATTTAAGGGGAAAAAAACACTAGCACTCTTTTAGATTAATGAAAGCACTAATGATATGTAGGACAATGAGCTTTAGAGTTCTGGGTTCACTTGCTCACAAAAAGCAAGTTTATTGTCCTGTTAGTTAGGACAATCACTTCCCGGCGATTGCAGGGACCACACTAAGTTCATCCTGACAAGAAAGAGGCCCATTTAAACATTGTAACCAAAAGATTAGGCACAGGCAGGCAGGAAAGCGGTTCACACTAGCTCAGGATGTGCAACTGACTGTTGAGAGGGGAGAACTGTGAGCCAGTCACCCTTCTATAGAAGATCCACTTGCAGAACTTAAATCTGTTGACATTGTACCTTTAGGCTTTTACCTATTTTTGAAACCCTGGTTATAAGTGAATTAAAACATTTTGTAGCAGTCTTTTGACTAAAGCAAACCCATTGAGACATAAAGCTCCTAGCTCATTACCCACTTCCAGCTTCCATCAGACATGAATTTATTGATCAAATGGGGAAAATGGATTGAAAACTAAGTGTTCATCCGAGCCCCATTTCCTGAGTAATCTGGGGTTATGGAGAACCTCAGATACAGAGTAATCACCAATGCTCCATCTTCCTAGATGGTCACTAGGTCTTCTTAAGTGTCTTAAACTCAGCACTTCTAAAATAATTTTAGCCATTTTTGCTGTGTGTGTTCTTTCCCATAATGACCAAATATGTCAATGTGCATATACAAAAACTTACAGATATCCCATAAGTACAGTGACTTTGGAAGCTCATGCTATTAATATTAAATAATATACTTATACATTTCTCACTGACAATTATGAATTCTTCCCTCTTTCAATCACATAAAATTCTTAGGTGTGACAAACACAAGTAGTGAGCGATTCCTTATTTGTTTTTGCCTCATGAGAGCACATAGCATGTTGCCTGGCCTGATAAACATCAAGAATATTAGATGTGCCAACAACTGTGCCAACACTGAGTTTTCAGGAAAAACATGATTTCTGCCCTCATGCCATTCACAGTCTGGCTGAGGAGTTGGGTACTGAATAAATGAACAGAACAATATACAGTTCAGAATTTGATGAGTGTTAAAATGGATATAATTATACTGGGAATAAATCAGGGGCCTTACTTTTGAATGCAGTCAGGAAGCTCTTCTCTGAAGCAATTCCATTTGTCACTGAAGCCTGAAGGGTAAATTGAGGTTGGCCAACTGATGAGTGGGTGGCGAGACTTCCAGACAGAGCACATGCAAGTGTCTGGAGACAGGAAGAAGTTGGTGTATCTGAGGAAGTGACAAAGTGACTGGTGCTGAAGTGCACTGGGGGAATGGCATGAGGTGAGGGTGCAAGAGAATGCAGTAAGGAGTATACTGTATTTTACCATGGAAAGGAACCAAAGAACAGGAGAAAACAAAAGCAATGTGATTTACATTTTTTAAAAGAATGCACTGTGTGCTGGATGGAGAACGGACTAGAAAAGAAGATTAAATGTGTGGAAAGGAAGAGACTATGGCAGAAATCTGGAGGAAAGATAATGGTGGCTTATTCTAGAATGGTGTCAACTGAGATGAAAAAGTTGTATGGAATCAAGAAGTATTTTGGAATTGGAATCTAAGAGGACTTTGAGATGGATTAGATGTTGGGGAGTGAGGGTGGAGGCCAAGTTGAACAGTCACATTTCTACCAATTGATAAATGGAAGTGCTATTTATGAGGAAGAATTGAGCAGGAGCAATTTGGTGGGAGTGATGGGAGGAAACACTTTGAACTGTTATGTCAATGAGATATTCAGAAGGACACAGAACAAAACCTTAGCTAAGAGACAGACTAGAGAGGTCAGGAGTCAAGTATGAATCTAGGAGTTGCCACATACTGATGGTACTTTAAGCCTTGAGAAGTGAGATCTTTCCAGCAAGTCTATAGAGAAAAAAGGCAAAGGCTCAGAGCACATATAGAGGATGGGGAATCAACAACAACAAAAATCGAAAAGGAATATCACAAAAGGAGAAGGAATAACGGAAGAATGTGATGCGACAGAACCCAACAGAAGAGACAGCCTGGAAAAGAGTACTGAGTTCTCCGGAGAGATCTAAAAAATGAGCATTTAAATTGTTTGTTAGATTTATTGGTGGTGGGTAGCTGAAATTGGAGCATGACAAAAGTAGATTTGGTGGAGAAACATAAATGAGAACAAATTGGAGCAGGTTGAAGATTAATGGGATATAAGAAAATGAAGATAGTATATGCAGACAAAGGTTACTCTCTAGCAACATTACTGTAAAAGAAGAGAAACAGAGCTAGGCTGCAACTGGAGACTGATTTGGTGCTCAGGGAGATAGCAACCATTAGTGAATCTATGTGAAACTTGAGAGTCAGTGCAAGTTGGTACGTCTTAGCCTTGGTCCTCCAAAATATGTTGAGCAGGGACACAGATGTAAGTAGTTTGTTTTTATACCCAAACCCAAAAAAGACTGGATGACTAAGAAATAAATAAGGAAAGATGGAAAGCCACCTAAAGAATGTATTACCAGCTGATCACCACCAGGAAACTGGAGCTCAATATGCCAGAGCCCCTCTAAGGTGTCATTTAGAACGATTTAGGATATATTCAGAATTGTTCACCCCAGGAATGGAAGAGAGGAGTTCGCCACTACTCAAGAGTTGCCCTGTGGAGTGCTAACTCATTGGTACTGTCTGACTTGCACTTGCTTCAGAATGGCTAAGCAGATTCCCGTAAGTGTCCCACTCTGAGGTGAAGGAAAAGCCCACCAGAAACAGAAAACAGAAAAGAGACACCTGGTACAGCTGAGGCTAGTGTCTGCCAAGTTAAACCTGTCTGTAGCTGGTTACTGGAGTAAAAGATGGTAACAGCTAAAGTAAAAAATGGACCAACAGGATGGGAAGCAGGGCACAGAGGTGTCTGAAACAATGTCTATGTGGATATTTACCCACTCTGCCTCCTTTCCAGTCTACAGATATGAAATGGCTTGTACCTAGTTTATACCAGAGATGCATGTTGATTCTCCTGATTCGTGGCCTCCAAATCTCCCTGCCTCTGTTTGAGATTAATTACTCTAAGTAGCAGTGATATTTGACAAGCAAATTAACTAAAGATTTTGATTTGTTCTTGGTGACAGAAGCGAGAAACATATTAGGAATATCAACCAATTAACTCGGCATTTTACAAACACATACTGCATTCCAAATCTGCACACAGTGGTATAGATTGTTAGAAAATATTAAATATGATCTTTGATTCGATGTTTCATTAAGGGAATGTTACATAGACACAGGGGATCTAAAAATAGAAGGCTGAAAGGATTAAATAACAAATATGGAGTAGGACTATGTCAAGCTAATAGATATTTAGTTATGGCAATGTTTCTGTTGGGGACTAGTGGAATCTCAGAGGTTATAGAGAGCAACCCTGAAAACTATTGGTGCTGGATGACAACTTCAAACTCCAAATGTTAACAGAAAGCTATCTCTGGGCAGTGAAACTAGAGATAATTTTTACTTTCTTCTGTAGATATCTCCATACTTTTCATAAGTCCCACAATAAATAGATACTAGATACTATTTTATATTAAAGGATATATAATTTTAAATAACCAAAAGTTGGTGCTGGCTGGTGTGGCTCACTGGATTGAGCAGCAGCCTGCGAACCAAAGTGTCGCCGGTTCAATTCCCAGTCAGGGCACGTGCCTGGGTTTCGGGCCAGGTCCCCAGTAGGGGGAGCACATGAGAGGCAACTGCACATTGATGCTTCTCTTCCCTCTCTTTCTCCCTCCCTTCCCATCTCTAAAGAAAAATAAGTAAATGAATATTTTTTAAATAAAATAAAATAACCAAATAACATAGAACAACTAGAACTCTCACATATTGCTGGTGGAAATGCAAAATGGTACAGCCACTTGAGAGAGCAGTTTGGCAGTTTCTATAAAGTTAAGCATACACTTACTACACCAACCAGAAATCCCACTCGTAGTTATTTGCCCCCCAAAAATAAAAAGTCCTCCCTCCCTTCTTCTCTCTTTCTCCCCCACTCTCCCACACCCCGCCCCACATAGTTTGAAGAAGTTTCAAGTAGCTTTATTTTAATCACAAAAAGCAGAAACAACCTATGTGCCCTTCAGCCAGTGGACGGATAAACTGTGGTATAGCCATACAGTGGTCTAGTACTCAACAACAAAAACACTGAACTGACACACACAACGACATGAACAATCTGAGTGAGCTGCACTGTATAAAAGAATCCAGACTCAAAAAGTCTCATAATACACAATCGCACTGATGACAGTTTGGAAAAGGCAAAAGCACAGGAATAGAAATAAACTAGTAGTTAGTTGCTAGGGACAGGAGGTAGGAGGAATGATTACCTGCAAAGGGCCCACACCATATAGTTTGGAGGATGATGGACCTGCTCTGCATCTTCAGTGTGATGGTGGCTACACAGCTGTAAGTGTTCCCGTGAACTCAGATCTGTCTGTACCAAACAATTAACTTTTCTGTGTGTAATTCTTTTAGGTAAAAAACAATAAATCGTCCAGAAAAGCAGGTTAACAATTAAAAAGCATCTCAAAGAGACCATCTCAAGGGCAGTTGAAGTACATAAATCAAAAGAAGAATTGACCAAGATGGGTTCTGTGTGAATAATTGGGAACCAAGAGGAAAAACAAACATTTGAGAACAATTCCTTAAATCCCAGAGGAAGAATTCCCTGACTCTTTAAATACAGAAGCAGAGAACAAGAGACGAAAGTCTACTCTAAAATTGTAAACCCCAAAAGGCACAGTCTTTCACAATGATGAGAGTCCCAGTGAAGGTTTTTTAGACTACAGCAATCACGACCACCTCTGGCTTAGGCAAATCACTCACAGAAAGGTAAATAGGAGTGGGAAGGTATTGGAAGGATTCTGAGTAACTCACAGAGTAAAGGGCATGCTGGGGAACAGTGTGTCAACTCTCCAGTGCCACTGGAAAACCTTTGTCACCACTGCTGTGGCAGCCAGTTCCACCCTAATTTCAACCAGCGTGACACAGGCACAACTGAACAGCACCTAGCCTGGGTTTGTATACCACTGTGTCCCAGGGATTCTTCCACCCAACTCTAAGAGCTACCCAGTAGGAACTTGCTGGGTGCTCACAAGCATGCAAGGTAAAAGTAGAAAGTTGAGACCATCACGACACATTGGACCAACAGGAAATCATAGTCTATAGACAAAGGCTTCCCCTTCTCTCTGCTATTCAAAACAACAGTTCCAAGATCCATTTTGAAAATCTTTGAAATCCAGTACTTGGCTTTGAGGATCAGTCACCAAGAGTGGTGGCCAACTCAGTAACTCATCCTTGTGTTCATCATCTTTCCTCCCTCCCTCTTCTATTCTCCCATCCCAAACTCCCTGAACTCACATTATCCAATATACGCTACCCGTGGGTCAACCTCCATCTCAGGTTCCGCCTTCTGGGGAACCCAGGCCAAGACAAGAAGGCTTTGGGAAGGGTCCAGTGTAGCTCTGAAAATTTCAGCTGTAGAAATTTATGGACTTGTCTCTTAAGGGTGATGGCACCAGTGGACTCTGCTCTAACCAAACTCCAACCTTTTCCCAGGAGAGGGCTGCATGTGTTTTCTGGTACAAAAGGGCATGGCTCTCATGCTCTAAATTCAACAGAATCCTTTGCAATGGGGAAGGTTTCTAACCTCCTCAAAGACTATGAGGAGATTAGAAACAAAGAATGTTTCAGGAAAAGTTTGCTATCTAGTTGAAAATTGCTTTTGGATCTAATTGACTTCTTAATTTTAAAATAGATGACTAAAAGTGTGCATCATGGCATACTAGCCCCATTGTGCCCAAAGTGCATGTTTCTTTTCCCTAAGGAACCAACAGCTTACTAGACCCTAGTTAAAGCCTTGAAATAGAAAACATGAGCATGATTCATGTACATTATGGGATTTTCTGGCAGGTTTTTCTCAAGATAGCTCAAAGCTGGTATTTTAAATATGGAAAGCTTACTTATACTTTTAGCAGTTGTTCAAATAGCCAGCTTTAGTTTTACCTCACTCTCATTTTATCTCTCTCTAGGTTAATATCCAACACAGGTATTAAGCACTTGCCAACTTTTCACAAGATTCAGTCTCTCCAAAAAGTTCTACTGTAAGTTTTTCCTTGAGCAGTTACCAATACTTGACTCAGCAGCTGTCTCTCCCAATAGCCTCTGGGCCTATACTATGCATTGTGCAGTCTACATCTTCCAAATATGTTGTTTGGATGAGCAGAGATAGGAAGGTAAACAACAAAGGTCCTTGGTTTTCCCTAAAGGCCAGCTAATCTCAGTTTGAAGGAAGTCAGCAGGCTCCTCAAACAGGTATCAGCAGAGTCAGCTTGTAGCAAGTTAAGCAGTCTCTCCTTTCTTCGCTATTTAGTGCCTTGTATACCTTTCTCCCAGCAACCTCCCTCCTCCATCATCCTCTCCTCTTCCCTCCAGAATGCCCATGCTGCCGAAGCAATAAGGAAACCACCCAACAAGCAAACTCACACTATCTTAGTGACATAATGTATTTGGCTTTTCTCAAGGCACCTGTATTTTGAAAGAGGAGGGGAAAGAAAATGTATAACGGCAAGTTTATTTTCAAGTTAAATTGTAAGAATCAGGACAGATCTGAAAGGAAATGGTAGGGCAGGGGCGTAAGGAGCTAAGGAAGGGAGGAGGGGAAAAGAGAGATTAGGAGGGAAACAGGAAGATAGAAAATTTCTCAAAATGTCTCCAATTATCCCAAACAATTTGCTATGTCTACATTTATGTATATGTTAGATCATATCCAACAGGGGAATCTTAATGGGATGAAGAGGGATGCAAACAGAAAAATGAGACTTTCTCCAGCCTTTGGTTCAGGAGAGAAAAATCAACAATACAATTTTTCTGTGACCAAGGAGAACAGCAGGAAGGAAGGAAGCAGTAAGATGGGGATTGAGATTGGAGGACAATGAAGGCCCAATCAGGATGAATGGAGAAACTTGATATGGAGATGAAAGGTCAGATCAAGTGTCTTTGCCATATCTGAGCAGACACCAACTGCGGAGACGAGGATAAAAATGTTAGAACCTTAACACAGTGAAACTAGCAAAGAAAACTTTCAAAGAGAAGATACTGCATGTGTATGATTCCATTGTTAATAACTAATATACTAAAGATAAATCACAAGTCATTTCCCAAGCTTTGGACTCATCATCCTTCAGAATAATAACTACTCAAACATTATCTCAGCTAAAGACCACATTTTGACAAGTAAACTAAATGGAGGAAGGTTACATGAGTAGAGCTGACGTAAACACCTAATCTGTCTGTACTTTCTTCTAGAGACATTCAAGACAATATAAACATCCACACACTTGAAAGAAATTCTTTTGTGGGACTGAGTTTGGAAGGCATAATTCTGTAAGTAGAGAAAAAAATACAGTGAAATAACATTTGGTTATTCATTTAATCACCTTTCTCATAATGGGGTACTTCTTTTTTGTCTGGGTAACTGGCATTTCACCATTTAAATTTCTCTCTGGTTCTGTGTTTTTCTCTCATTTCCCAGCTTTACATTTCAGAATCACAACATGGAATCGTGTTAATAATTTATGAAGCTGTGGTGTGATTCAAGTATTTAAAGTTGCTCTTTGAATGATGGTCTCCTGTGATGCAACATCTGTTCCGAAGGACAGAATAACTCATGCATCAATAAAGCTAGTTACTGCCTGGCAAGGCTTTTGTTGCCCAGAGAAAAAGACAGGAAGGAGGTGGAATCCAGGAAGATATAGATATTCCCTCATAACTATGCAAAGCAGCTCCTGTTCAGCCCCATGCTGAGCATAAGATGACTTCTCATTTTCTTAGAGCAATCACAGTTTTTAATGAGGTTGAGTTACCCCCTCTGACTTTTGAGAAAGTTTTAAATGCACATTGTGTCATTACTGAACTACCTTTTAATCTTCTATGCCAGTAGCCTGTGTAGCAATTCACCCTCTTCCCAAGATGGCCAAGAAATAGGGCACTAGGTGCTACCCAAGTGCTTGTGGGATCATTGGAAGTTATGTGAACAGAATGACTTTTAGGGAACCAGTAACTGAAATTCCATCTGTAAGGAAAGCATTTTATCTTTCTATTTCACAAACTGTTGTATTTTTTAAAATGTGTGTGTGTGTGTGTGTGTGTCTGTTTGTGTTTTTAATATGCCTTTTACAAGGAGAGGTGCCTTGGTGTTTACTGGGGTGGGGCCACCCAGGTGGCAGGTTTGTGACGCTGTATGTGGGGGCAGGGTCATCATCACCAAGCCCTTACTATACGAAATGTTAAAGGTACTTACCTAAGAAAAAGAAGATAAAAAATATGAACAGTGAAAGGACAGCAAACTCAGTTATTAACAACCACACCTAAAAGAAAAGAAAATTAAGAGGACAGCTAGATCAGAAGTGAACCATAGAAATGAAGATCACATGGAGGGTTAGCAACAGGGGAGTGGGAGAAGGAGAAGGGGGGAGAAGGTACAGAAAATAAGTAGCATAGACTGTAGATAGAAAATAGATAGGGGGGAGGGTAAGAATAGTAGGGGAAATATAGAATCTAAAGAACTTGAGACACGTGTTCATGAACTAAAGGGGGGAGAATGGTGGGGGAGGGGTGTGCAGGGTGGAGGGGAATGGAGGAGGGGAAATAGAACAAATGTAATGGCATAATCAATTTTTTTAAAAAGTTAAAAAAATATGACAAAGTATACAAAAGGTAAGTTTCAGTCTGGAAAGAATTTTCATCCTTTTCAAAACAATAATATGATTCAGAGAACCAGCTGGGGAAAAAGTGAAGGAGAGGGAGGACTTCTGGCCAAGATGGAGGCGTAGGTGGAAACACTATACCTCCTTGCACAACCAAGTTTAAAGACAACAAAAGTTTAGTAACAAAAACTCAACCAAAATACAGAAAATTTAACTATACAGAATTCTGACAACAACAAAACATTCAGCCAGACCGGTAAGAGGGGCGGAGTCAGCAGCTGGTAGAGCGAGGTCTTGCAGGAAAAAGCGGCCAGACTGACAGGTGCACAGTAGGAGGTTGACAAATCCCAGGCATGGGGTGGCAACAGGTGCACCCAGTGAGGGCGCAAGGTGGCTGGCTGACCACGGTCACACATTCACGTGCAGGTAACCAGGCAAAAAAAATGAGCAGTGAGACAGACTGTGCAAACCAAAGCCCCAGTGCTGGGAATTAAAGCCTAAAAAGCACCAATTGAAAAATCTTTCAGGGGTCAAGGTGCCAGGAGAGGCTCCCAGGCTCACAGAGAGTTTGTTGGAGAGACCCACAGGGTTCTGGAGGGTGCACAAGCCCACACACCTGGGAACCAGCACCAGAATGGCCCAATTTGCTTGCAGGAAGCAGCAGAGGGGACTGAAATTCAAGACAGAGCATGGAACAAGCACCATTGCCCCTCTCTGACCCTGCCCCCACATACATGGTCACAACCCAGAGACTGAGTTGCCCCACCCTGATGAACACCTAGGGCTCTGCCCCTCAAAGGTAACAGGTGTGAACAGACCAAAACATTATGGCTCAAGAGGAACAGCTCAAAGCTCCAGAGCCAATAACTCTAAGCGACCAAGAAATAGCCAACCTATCAGATGCACAGTTCAAAACACTTGTGATTAGGATGCTCACAGAACTGGTTGATTTTAGTCACAAATTAAAAGAACAAATGAAGGCTAAACTAATTGAAATGAAGGGAAATGTACAGGAAATCAATAGTAATGGAAAAGAAACTGGGACTCAAATCAAGGGAGTGGACCAGAAGCAAGAAAAAAATGACCAAACAGAAAAGGATGAAGAAACAAGAACTCAAAAAAATGAGGAGAGGCTTAGGAACCTCCAGGACATTTTTAAACATTCCAACATCTGAATTATAGTGGTACCAGAAGGGGAAGAGGAAGAGCAGCAAGTGGAAAACTTATTTGAACAAAAAATAAAGGAGAACTTCCCAATCTGGCAAAGAAAATAGGCTTGCAGGAAGTCCAGTAAGCTCAGAGAGTCCCAAAGAAGTTGGACCCAAGAAGGAACATACCAAGGCACATCATAATTACATTAGCCAACATTAAAATGAAGGACAGAATCCTAGAAGCAGCAAGAGATAAGGGGACAGTCACCTACAAAGGAGTTCCCATCAGACTGTCAGGGGATTTCTTAAAAGAGACCTTACAGGCAAGAAAGGGCTAGAAAGAAGTATTCCAAGTCATGAAATCCAAAGACCTACATCCAAAATTGCTCTATCCAGCAAAGCTTTCATTTAGAATGGAAGTACAGATAAAGTGTTTCTCAGATAAGATCAAATTCAAGGAGTTCATCATCACCAAGCCCTTACTATATGAAATATTAGAGGGACTTATCTAAGAAAAAGAAGATAAAAAGATGAACAGTGAAATGACAACAAACTCAGTTATTAACAACCACACCTAAAACAAAAGCAAACTAAGGGGACACCTAAAACAGGAGCAGAACCATAGAAATGAAGATCACATGGAGGGTTAGCAACAGGGGAGTGGGAGGAGGAGAAGGGGGGAGAAGGTACGGAAAATAGGTAGTATAGATGGTAGGTGGAAAATAGACAGTGGGGAGGGCAAGAATAGTATGAGAAATATGGAATCTAAAGAACTTGTGACACATGGACATAAACTAAAGGGGGGAATGGTGGGGGAGGGGTGTGCAGGGTGGAGGGGAATGAAGGGGGGAAGTGCAACAACTGTAACAGCATAATCAATAAAATATGTATTTTTTTAAAAAGATGAGTGGGGTTTAGCCACAGCACTGGCAAAGGGCAGGCAGAGGAAACAGAATTATCGAGGCCATGAAGGTTTAAAAAAAAAAGATAAAATGAGTTTTTGGAAACTAGTGAGTACCTGCCCAATGGGTATAACACAAACACAACAGTAAAATTACTCCCAGGCTACATCATGGAGGAAGAAGATTAGTGATTGTCTTCTAGTCAGTTGTACCTGGATAGTTGGAGTGTGCTGATGTCATTCTCACAGCCTTGCACATTAACATACATCCTTTTTGTCCAGAACATAATAAAACAGAAGGCAAGGCATCCTAACCTCCTTAGTCTTGCCTCTTCCCAAATAGAGGCAAGGACCCTAAAGACGTATTTATGACAGAGCCTTGCAAATCCAAACCTACAAAACAAACATGCAGATCATAACTTATCTTGACTAACTCCTATTTGTGGACACTTGAGGTTCCCCAGAATTTAGAACACAGTCTTCTTTCTTAAGAGCCAACACTTTTCAGACAGGTCTCTTAAAGGATAAATTCACATTTGTAAGAACAAAATCTATTTTTCTTACCTCAGATGGCTCTTAACACACAAAATAGACCCAGAAGATCCATACTCAATAAGACTCTAATTGTGTGTAGTCTGGGAGCTATGACTAGTGGAGGACCACTTTCCCCTGAGGGACATCCAAGTGCACTCAGGGAAAAAAAGTAGTGCAAATGGCACTGATGGCTGAAAAGTTCCCAGTGCATTGGCATTTTTCCAAAATCCTGAGGTCCTGTTCATGTATATATGTGCCCAAAGTGAAGGGTGGTGAGACACTTGGCTAGTGCTTCAGGGTGAAATGAGCGGTAAGAGCCTTCCATTGGTAGGACTCTGAGCCCTTACCCACCCTGACCTGCCCCTGCATGCAGAGGTTCTGAATTGGAAAGCACCTAGTTACAGCCAAAAAGCACAGTGGCATCATTCAGAACAAAAATAAAATGAGGTTACTTGTGTGCCTGCTCCCAGCACACCCTGGCCAAGGAGGCTCACTTCAGGTGCTTTTTCTTCCTTCCTCAGTTGCTTCCATCTCACTTGCCTGTCCCTCCTTGAACTCTCACAGGCCAGCATCTTCAATCTTTAGGCTGAGGGCAGACTCTGCTTCTGGAGCCTCCTAAGCCTCCACTGAGTGAACTCTGACACAAGAGAGTAAGGAAAACCATGATTTGGCTAGTGTTTAGCTGACGCCCTGCCAGGTCATCGTCATTATCACCATCTTTTAAATCCAGCACTACCTCTCTTAAGAGACTAAGCTTGCAGTTAATAAGTGTTGGCCTCTCTGTGTCAGTCGTTTGGAAGCCCGACAGCCACACATGCACCCCAGGGCAGGAGTTCTGGGCATTTGCTTTTTGTGCGATGATTCATTGTTGATGCCAACAATGTTACCACTACCATCACCACCCCGTAGGATGGTATCTGTTGACTGAGAAAATCCATAAAAACAAAGGGCTACCTTGAATGTAATGATTATTTTAAATTAGTCTGTATGTTATTTAATCATAGTGACATCTATTTGCAGGACATACACATTCAAAAAATAATATCTATTCTACAAAAAAATAGATGGGGCCCACATGGGTTTACACGCTCCTGTATAAAATTAAGAGGAAGACAACATGGCCCATGAGCTAGGGCTGCTTCCTACAAGTGAACATTCCAATGTTAGAAAACACTAACATCTAACCTAAATTAAGCCAAATGCTATCCCATGAAAAGAAAAAATATATCATTTTTTTCAATAGCATACCTATATTCCCCCCTCAAAAAAGTACTCAGTTATTATTACTATATTTTAAATTTGGTCAAAAATTTTGCAGAAATTGTTTTATTTGTACCTATATATTATCCTCCATTGTGCCCCTTGGCCTACAACACCTATAGTTCACTAAGTTTACTAACTGGCCTTGACAGTTTGCTGACCCCTGCATCTGATCCAAAACCCCCAGGGATCCCACAGGTTAGGGGCAGCTGCTCCAGCAACTCTTACGCCCTGGGGATAGGATAACAAAGAAGTCAGGAGGCTGGATGTGCCTGGGACAGGCTTTCTCCTGGGTGGGGATGAGCAGGTGGGGTGTGGGAAAGAGGTGCATAGCCACTCCTTGGCCATCAAGAGCCACCAATTGGTTGATAATGTTTTTAAAAGCTTACCCTGTTCCTGTATGAGTTGTTTTGTTTAGTTTTGTTTTGTTTTGTTTTGTTTTGTTTTGTTTTGTTTTGTTTTTAGCTAAACTGTTTTCCAAGAGGAAGAAATAAAATCAACAGTTGCTCTCCTGCGATGTTCAGTGTTTTCTAGCTGCCCATTGCAGTCTAGGAAATAGAGTCCTGAGTGCACGGGAGCTTCTCTGAGTCCATTTTTTAACAGTGTTGTTTGTAAACCCACTAAGCCCAAGAGGGAAAAGAACCTGGCAGCAAATCCAGAGCAGGTTGTCAGAGGCTCTCTGGGCGAAGCTCTCCTGACCTTGGATTTCTGTTTTTGTTTTCAGATCCATCAAAGAGCACAGTAATGCAGAGCTGTGGGCCCAAGGTGTCCTTGGCTTCCCTGTCCAGGCAAACCTGCTCACTGACCTTCTTTGCAGAATCAGGATGACTGTTCTATGTCACCCAGCCGCCTCCACCCCCAGAGCCTCCTCCCATGCCCACTCAACCCACCTCACCCTGCCACAGCCCACAGTCTCTATAATTGATTTCTCTTCCTTTCTGCCTTAACACAGAGCCACCTCCACAAACCTTCAATAACCAGGTCCCTATGGGTCACAGGAGATGTGCAGGTTGTGTGACAGCTTAATTAGATCACTTTTTGATGACAGCCAGGTCTGCTGCTATGGGTGAGCATGGGTGAGAGGCTTAAGGCCTTAGAGAAAGGTGATGCAAAATGCTCTCTGTCTTATAAACAGTTGTTCAATAATTGTATGATTTCTGTCCTTCAGGAAGGAAAAGATCTACATCTGTTCCCTGCATGGCATCGTCTCTGCACATGAATGATGTGTGCAAAGACCTCACAGGATCCAGGCTGCGATGCCTAAGTGTGTCTTTTCAAAATTAAATTTTGTTTATTTCTCTGAATAGGTAATACATGCACATAATGCAAACTTCAAACATTTCAAAAGGCTATACAATGATAAATCCTCCCAACCCCGAGCCTTAAGGGTGGCATTGTATTTATGGCCTAACCTGTGCTGTCTGACCTTGCCCCAGTGCTTCCAATTATAAAACCCTGTGTTGTTTGCATCTGACATTATTGGTTTTTTAATGGGCCTTTTATTTCAGATGGCTGAGTAAGAATGGGATTGAAGAAATACACAACCTTGCATTCAATGGAACCCGACTCGATGAGCTGTAAGTAGCCCTGACTATTCTTCCAGGCCATTTAGAGGGAAATGGCTCTTCAAACAGTGATGTTTATGTGACTTTGTGTTTCTCTTCTTCTTTCCTCAACTCCGGCCCCAGGAATCTAAGTGATAACAATAATTTGAAAGAATTGCCTAATGATGTTTTCCAGGGATCCTCTGGACCAGTCACTCTGTGAGTAGCTTGCCCCATTACCACATACAAGAGATCAGTGTGTATAAGTTAGAAGTTAACTTTCTCCAATTCATAGAAGTTTCAAGACAGGGCTGGCAATCAAGGTCAATTTTTATCTGTGTCATCTGCAAGGATGTACAGGTGCAATTAAGAAGTGATCCACGTTCTAACTTTCAATAAAATAACAATAACATTTAAATTTTTACTTTCATTTGCTTATTTTTTAGAGAGAGGGGAAAGGAGAGAGGAAGAGAAATAATGATGTGTGATGTATCGATCAATTGCCTCTCAGACGCCCCCAACTGGGGGACCTGGACTGCAACCCAATCAAACCAGCAACTTTTTGGTTCACAGGCTGGCGCTCAGCCCACTGAGCCACACCAGCCAGGGCAATAACCACATTTAACGACTACTTTCCAAGTCCCAGACAGTGTTACAAAAGCTAAAGATGCATTTTCTAATTTAATCCTTATAGTAACTTTATAGGGAGCTATTACTCCCATTTTAGAGGAGGAAAAACTAGCTTCCCTGAAAAGATTAACTAATTCACCCAAGGTCATGTAAATTTTAGAGCAGGAATTTAATTCCCACTGGTCCGACTCAGTATAGACTCTTATCCACTCTGCCAGATATCTCTTCCCAGGAAGGAAAAGCACAATCTCCTTCCTTACCCTCAATGCTTCCCCCAACCCAGTGGGAGACATTAATTTCTGAATCTGCTTTGCTTCAATTCCCGATCTCCTTGGACACAGTCAGTGCCTCATAGGCCTGCCTCAGCACCTTTCTTTCTATTGTTGCTTCCTCATCTCCATCTCTCCCTCCCAGCGTGACTTGTCCCTGTTCTCTTTTCTTCAGCCCCTGCTCTTCCACAAGGGCCATTCTGATTCCCACCTCTGCCTCAGTCAATACCGAGTTCTTCCTTCTGTGACCTTCATGGCTGCAAGGACCAAAATCCGCAAGAGCTTTTTAAAAATGTCTTCCTGGGCCCTGGCTGGTGTAGCTCAGTGGATTGAGCACAGCCTTTGAACCAAAGGGTCGCTGCTTCGATTCCCAGTCAGGGCACATGCCTGGGTTGCAGGCCAGGTCCCCAGTAGGGGGCACACTAGAGGCAACCACACATTGATGTTTCTCTCACTTTCTTTCTCCCTCCCTTCCCCTGCCTAAAAATAAATAATTTTTTTAAAATAAATAAATAAAAATAAAAATAAAAATGTCTTCCTGGGCTCTAAGCGAGACCTACTATATCTGCTGACAAATATACTGCAGGAAGTAGAAAAGAGCCTAGAAAGGAGAAGTCAGATGCTAGAATAGTGAGCAAAAAACCCAGACAAACACATGGACAAACCTAAAGATTTTCCAGATGATCCTTATGTAGCCCGCCTAAGGTCAGTTTGAGCACAGGGGAGCCACCAGTCTGCCCCTCTTATTGGCAGTCAGAACAAGCGACCATGTGTACCTATCTGCCTACCTGTCATCTATTGACATCACTTTATTATCACCAAAAAGCTTATATCCTTATTCTGGCTGGAACCTATGTATGGTATTTTCAAGGTTCTTTTCTATGTCGGACTTAGTGGGTTTATAAATAACACTAGACCCTGTAAGAGAGAGCAGAAACTCCTAACATGGTTATACTGATGATAAAGGATGTGTTGTGACCCATACATGAGACTCTGCATCTTTGAAGAAAAGAAGTTTTAAGAAATATAAGTAAGAGGAGGAAGTGTGAGCATGATTAAAGCAGAGGGGCCAGCACCGACTCCCTCAGGGTAAAACTGGTTCCTGCACCTCTCGGAGCCTTGGTTTCCTCACCTCAACAAGTGGCAAAAACAGTAACACCTATTTCCTGATATTATTGGAAGCTTAACAACATTATGTTCATGTATGTATATATTTACTTATTCCCTCATTGAACAGATAAATTTTAAGAACTAGCCCTGTGCCACCTGTTGTATGTAGCAAGAAACAAACAACAAAAAAAGCTTTTCCCCACAGAAAGCTTATATTCTTATAATGTGGAATCAGACAAAAACTAAGTATGTAACTTCATGTATCAGGCCATGAAGCATGCTGTTTACACCAAGTAGGACATGGGCATCACAAACAAAGAAAGCCAGCGTAGTCCATGTGTCCAAATATACAAACAATGTAGCACTTGTAATGCTTAGTTAATGTTTTCTATTCTTAAAGTACTTGGCAGACAAATAAACCTAGAGAAAGTACTTTGGACATCTCTGACCATCACAACAGCAGTTTGTCAATTTCACTTAGCTAAAATTCCTGGGGGGGGGGGGTTGACAGTTCCTAAGTAGGTACCTCTATTTGCTATAACAGAACATACCTGTGATGAGGCAGGTTTCCATGTGTGACCTGTACCAGGTACACTGTGAAGTCATATCACCTTAACCACTGACTGCCACTGAGAACATTCAGATTGGACAGAATGCCCAGCTAGTACATTAACCTGTTGAGGAAACCAAAGCCAGAAATGGGAAGTGACCTGCTCAAGACTACACTGCTATCGTAAGCCACAGCCTGGACCAGAAACTAGGTCTCCTGCCTCACGTACCATGCATTCCCACCATCTCATGTTGCCTGAAGTACACAAATGTCTAATCAAACATGTAAAAGTAATAACTAGGGCTCCTGCAATTGGCTGTAAACTAAAAGAGAAGAGGAAATAATTATAAACGCCAGACTCGCAGCCTAAGGACACCGGTAAATGATATGTACACACAGCAGAGAAGAAAGTCCCTGTGGTCACACAAGCAGGTCCCAGGCTGATGCACAATGTACGCAATGTGTCCCATCAGGGGGTCTAATGGAGAACACAGATCTGAAGCCACCCTACCACAAATGCCACCAAGAAGAGGAATGTCCCCCTCAGAAGCATCTCTGCAGCATCCTCTAGTAACAGGTCCATTTTCACCCCCTTTCCCCACAGGAACATACCTGGCCAGAATACAGTAAATAAAATTTACAGAAAACCCAAAGGAATTATGAAGCACTTGCCATGACTTAAAGGGTAGAGAGTAATAATGCATTCTACATCTTTTCATCTCAATGCATGGGGACATATGCGCAAGATCCTGGCCAAAAACTCAGCTATAGGAATTGCTAGTCTCCTCCTGCTTTCAGAGGGAAGAAGATTGATCACCAAGCCTCCCTTTCTGGGGCTTTAGATTAGTCCACAGATGTCTTTCCAGCCTCTCTGCTTATTGACCTGGGATTCTATGGCCTATCCCATCATCTACTTCTACAACCTCATGTGCCAGTCCAAGCTAAAGCCTGGCCTGGGAGCTATTTGTTAAGGTATGTGCAGAAGACCAGCCCACTCCAGGTGCTGTGGGTGAATGGGTAGGAGGAGTGTGCACAGACTGCTCATCCCACAGTAGATGCTGCTCAGGCTGGTGCTGTGACTGTGCCTTGGATCAGATTCTCTCCCCACAAATGATACAGTGATATGGGCATTTGTATGCAGGAGGTTTACTGGGAAGTGCTTGATGCAAGAAGACTCAGGCCAAGAGGGAAGTTGACAGCAACACATTTGCAACAGACGCCTCAGCTGATACCATGGGGAGCTGTGGAGTTAAGAGGGCCCTTCAAAGTTGTACTGAATTAAGTCAAGGGGCCACACCTCTTCATCAACAGTCATTGGGTGCAGGCTATCCCCAGGTAGGAGTCAAATCTTGGGTGAGTCAGGCAAGAACAATTCCCAGAGTAGACCTCAGCTATGAGCCACCTCCACAGCAAGAGTGGCTCTCGATTGCTCTCAAGCAGTCGTTCTAAATTTGATCACACATCAATACTCCCCTGGCATGCTGGTAAAAAGCCTGGATAACTGGTTCCCATACCCAGAGTTTTTGATTCAGCAAGTCAGGAATGGGTTTGTGAAACTGCATATCTAATAACTTCCAAGGTAAAGCTGATTTACTGGTCCAGAAAGCGCACTGAGAATCACTACCTTAGCAACAATGCTGGGACTTGAAAGCCTCACCTTTTTCTCCAGAATGTCTCCTCCATGAGCTAAATACGAATCTTCCTCCCCAACAATAGACGTGTGCAAGAAATCCTAAGAGAGTTAAGGGGAGGATACCCCAAACAGAGATAACTCCTTTCCTGAAGGCAAAAATTTTAGTTGAAGGAAGAACGGGGGGCCTCTGAACACCTAAGGGTGTGAGGGCGAGATGTTCCATTGCAAAGAGAAATAGATTCAGATGAAGCCCGGAGCACACAGACAAGCTCCATCAAGTTTCAGAGGAGCAGCCTAGCATCCTGATTTCCCCTCATGAGTCTTGACCTTGAATGGCAGAGGCCATCTCAGTTTCCACCTGATATTCTGAGCTCACTCAAGTTTTTTTTTTTTTAAACAATCAAGCAATTGCTATTTTTCAGGAGTTTCCTATGGGAAAAATTTAATGCATTGCCTTTGCAAGCTGGAGCCAGTACAATCATATTCTGATAGTTTATCAAATTGATTTGGCTATAGCTCAGATTCATTTGATAGTTCAGATTCGAACACTGAGTTATTTGTATAAGAATGATTCTCTTCCATTACCAGTGTACCCACAGTCCTATAGACAGTAAATTGCCTTTTTATTCCACCTGGGATCACAAAAGAGAGGTCTCCTAACCATCTGTCAGTGTAGTATACCCCAGAAATCTGCTGGCACTTATGGAAATGATTGACCTATAATAACATCTTTGCTGAGAAAAACAGAAATTGTTCAAATCAAATTTGTGGCACTGGCTATAACACACTTTATTAAATGGGGCACAGCGCGCATTTTAACTCCTGCCTCTCCAGATTCAGCGTCTTATTACTGACTGCTGCCTCTGTCTCCGCATCTCAAAATCAAGAATCCCAGCAATGTTGAAACAGTTAGGATCACTAAATGTCTTCAGCACCAGCCATCATCCATGAAGTCTCCCACTGGTGCATTCCAGGATTTAAATTCTCAAAACTGGTCATAGGCAGAACATAGCATGTGCTAAAACGTTAACCAAAGTGACATCTTAGAAAGACTGCAGTCATTAAACCTGCCTGAAAGACAAGGATTTAAAACACCAGCCCATGAATTCCCCTGCCCTGTGCTCAGGCCACCAGTCCTAGGAGCATCAGTAATAAAGCAAATATTCCTTACTGTTCACTGAGCATATTAAGTCTTACACATTATACATTTAACAGATGTTGATGGAGTACCTGCTGTGTGTCTAATACTTCGCTAGGTAAATGGGATAAAGAGATCTAAAAACAAATAGTTCCTGACCTACAGTATGTCATTTCTATAGAGGGATAAATGTTACTGCCCAGAACAATAAGCTCTGCACAAAATGTCACAGGACATTATAGTAAAAGAGCAGGTGCCCAATAAATCTTTATCATATAATATCTTCATGATATAATAAATCTTTATCTGATAAAAGTCACTTTTATCAGTGACTTTTATCAGATAAAGTGACAGTATGTAGGGAAGAGAGCTCTTAGTTTAGGCCAAAATTTCTACAACCACCTTAACCCCTCTCCCTACCTTCAATCCTTTCTCCTTTCAAGTCATTTAACAAGTATTTTTGAGCACCTACTATGTGCCAGGTTCAAGGTTTCCAAGATTAATCTTATAAAAACACAGTTTTCAACAGGTCATTCTTCTGCTCATATAATTTCTAAAGTCTGCTGCCTGGCTTTCAAGGCTCAGATCTCATCCTGTGGTTCCCTTAGTCCTCAATGTATGGTCACCCCATGTAATCCTTCTGAAAACCATTCACTGCCATGCGTTGTGTTCTGGGCCTCTCCCCAAGCCTACCTTTAGCCTCTAGTCATCATAATCTACTTCCATGAAAAAGTGAAAAGCTGATAATGTCTTATGTTGTTACTCCCCCAGGGACATTTGCATCATAAAAGTGAAACGTGTTTTTCAAAGGAATTAAAATCTAACATAAAATTTCCAAGCCACATGGCAGGGTGATAGCCAGGAAGTAGACTGTATGTGGTATGTTCGTGTGTGTTTATGTTTGTGTGTGTGTGTTTGTTCTCAAAAATGAGAATATTGGTTAAGTCCCAAACCACATGGAACAGTATCCACTTATCTTTGCCACTGCTGACATACATTTCTATGAATATTTTTTAATCCATTGAGACATCAGAGAGAGATTTTTCTGCCAGTCTAAAACTTGGAAGTCTTCAAAAGTTCCATGTTTGCTAACTCCAGCAAGTATTCAATAAGATTTAAGTAAACCCTTCTACAAACACTTTATTTCCCTACCTCCAGGAACCACTTTTACTGAAGACTTTTGCTTTCCCACACTCTAAGTGGCTCTGCATCTCTCTCTACCAACCACTCTCTCCTTTCAACATCTACCAGGAGAAAATCTAGGTGCCATGACACTGACAAGATGCCTTAGTTGCACAGCAGCAAAGCCACCTAGTGCCCATGACAGCAGCTCACATATTCTGTAGCTGTGAAGAGGAGGAATCAGAAACGCAAATTAAGCCCTGGCTGGTGTGGCTCAGTGGACTGAATGCTGGCCTGCAAACCAAAGGATCGCTGGTTTGATTCCCAGCCAGGGCACATGCCTAGGTTGCAGGCCGGGTCCCCACTTGGGGGTGCATGAGAGGCAACCACACATGGATGTTTTCTCTCCTCCCTTTCTCCCTTCCCTTCCCCTCCCTCTAAAAACAAAAATAAATAAAAAAATTTTTTAAAGTAAAGAAATGCAAACTGACTCCAGAACACTGAGCAGACAGAAAGGCATCAAAGCTTTTCAATCAGGCTTCCCAATTGAACACCGAGGCATTGGATTGCATTCAGGTCCATCCACCCAACACATTAGCCTCCTTATTCTCTGATACACATCTCTCTCCTTGTAAACTCTCCTTGCACGAATCAGCTCCTTTCCTTGTGCCTTTGGTACTCTGTCACATATAACTTCCTGCTGCAGAAACACCATTTTGCTGAGCTCTCTTTAAATCCAGATTTCCTCTCTTACTCTATCTTGTGTACTGTCTCCCTTCAGAATTGCTGATTGGCAAGACTTGCTCCAGCCTCTCATTTTTATTATGTGCTGAGGATCTCTGCTAATCAGACAAGTATTTACTGAGCAAATATCATGAGCCCAGCCATGTGCCAGATACAATGGAGAACACAAAAATATCATAATAATCCCTGCTCTTACAGCATCTGAAATCTGGCAGAGGAGGCAAAACAAACATACATGAAGAGTCAACTAATATGAAAAATGGGAGAGATAATGCAAGGTACAAGAATCTGTAATTGCTAGAGGTCAGAAGACATCACAGGTAACTAGGGTGTTCTATCTATTGCCTTCCCCAGTTCTTTGTTGTCACTCTCCACTCTATCTTCAAACAAAACAACAATTTGGGGGGTGCTTACAATGTGAAAAACACTATTGAGAATGCAAGTAGCCCTCTGCAATCAAGTAAAGATAAAATGAAAATGCAAAGGGCTAGTTTATAAAGCAAAATATGGTAAGTGGTGAGAGAAGCAGGAACAAACATAATGCTATTGTGCTCTTCATGGTTCTCAAGGAAAAATACTTCTATGACTGTTAACAATGATAGAGATAATGAAATCACGAAGACTTCAATGGGAGTCTGTTTTGGTTCTCTACTGCTGCATGAAAACTACCCTAAAACTTAGCAGCTTAGATCATTATATTTTGCTTACAATTCTGTGCTTCAGAATTTGGCTAGCTTATCTCTGATCCATGTGATGTCAGCTGGGTGGGTCTGGGGGATCTACTTCCTAGTTATCCCCTTCACTCACATATTTTGTTTATCTGTGACCTTTGGTATATAGCTCTCTCTACACACACACACACACACACACACACACACACACAAACACACACACACTGTATCCCCTAGAATCTCTACACATGGCTTAGCCTTTTCCCAGCATGTCTGTACCAGGGTATTCCACATTCTCCCATGGCAATTTAGGGCTCTATAAGACCAATAGAGAAGCTGTCAGTGCCCTTAAAGGCAAGGTCCAGAACTGATATAGAAACACTCCATCATACTTGATTATATTTCAAAGATATCACAGTTCAGCCTGAACTCAAGGGAAAGGCAAACAAACTTTCTACATGAAGAGTGAAAAAATATGACCCTGCAGAGAATATAAAAATGTGTTTATTTTTGGAAATCTTCAATTAATGTGATTTTTTTATATTATAAATTTAAGGGAAGAAGACATAACTAAGAAAAATAGTCTTCTGTTTTGTATTGTTTGCTTTATAACATATGAAAATGTTCATGGCAGGTAATGATTGTCCTGGTTTAAATTGTTCCTGAAGAACATTTTTTATACTTTCATCACATTTCTTGGAGACTTGAACTGTTGTAGACAAAATAGGCAAGCATTGCACCCTTCCATTTATGAGGGGAGAAAAGAGGAGCCCAAATGCCAGAAGAAACAAGAAATTGGTCACAGAGACCAGAGTGAGTGTAAATTGCTCCACTGGTCAGAGGAGAAATTGTCTGAAGACAGAAAAAGATTTTCTAGGGCAGAGAACAGAGCTGAGAAGCAAGTATAAGTGGAGAGCAGGCCAGGAATCCTGGGTTTATCTGCAGCAGAGAGTGAAGTCTCATCACAGGGACAGAGACTCATGGATCAGACTCTCATCTCCAGGGACCCCAGCTCTGAAAAATTATAATACAGAAGGAGAAAACTAGGAAAGGAACCCTGAAACACCAGAACTTTTACCCCACAATGTTAGCAGTGAACATTGTGAGGAGTAGTTAAATTTCAGAGATATGTGGAAGGTTAAGCCAAGACATTTTGCTAAGGATTAACATCTGGTAAGAGAAAAAGAGGGGAGTCAAGGGTGACTTCAAATTTCTTGCACATACAACTGGAAAGGCTGTAGGTGGAGCAGGTTTTCACGGAAAATCGGGGGCTCAATTTCTACTATTCGAAGTTTGACTTGCCTATTACACATCCAAGTAGATATAAGAAGGCACATGAACATAAATGTTGAGCTCAAGAGGGAAGAGCAACATAGAGGTATAAACCAGCGGGCCATCAGAAAATAAGTTCTGGACTTCTGGCCAAGATGAAGGCGTAGGTGGAAACACTGCGCCTCCTCGCACAACTAAGTTTAAAGACAACAAAGTTTTAGTAACAAAAATGCAACCAAAATACAGAAAATTAAACTTTACAGAAGTCCAACAACAATGAACCATTCAGCCTCACTGGTATGAGGGGCAGAGTCAGTGGCTGGCGGAGCAGGGTCACGCAAGAAAAATTGGCCAGACTGACCTAGGCGCGCAGGCGGGAGTTGGCAGATCCCAGGTGTGGGGTGGTAATGGGCAGACCCAATGAGGGTACAAGGCGGCCAGCTGACCATGGTCACATATTCACACTCAGATAAACTAGGCAAAGGAGCAAGCAGTGAGACAGACCACGCAGGCTAGAGCCCCAGCAACAGGAATTAAAACCTAAAAGCACCAATTGGAAAAACGTTCGGGGTCGAGGTGCCAGGAGAAGCTCCCAGGCTCACAGAGAGTTCATTGGAAAGACCCACATGGTCCTGGAGGGTGCACAGGCCCACACACCCAGGAGCTGGGACAAGGGGGGCCCAGTTTGCTTATGGGAAGCAGCAGAGGGGACTGAAATCTGAGAGAGAGCAGAACAAACGCCACTGCACCTCTCTAACCCCGCCCCCTCACAACCCAGCAACTGGGTTGCCCTATCCTGGTGAACACCTAAGGCTCCCCCCTCATACATAACAGGCACAAACAGACCAAAACATTATGGCTCAAGAAGAACAGCTCAAAGCCCCAGAGCCAATAACTTTAAGCGACCAAGAGATAGCCAACCTATCAGATCCACAGTTCAAAACACTGGTGATCAGGATGCTCACAGAACTGGTTGATTTTAGCCACAAATTGGAGGAACATATGAAGGCTAAACTAATTGAAATGAAGGGAAATGCACAGGAAACCAATAGTGATGGAAAGGAAACTGGGACTCAAATCAAGGGAGTGGACCAGAAGCAAGAAAAAAATGACCAAACAGAAAAGGATGAAGAAATAAGAATTCAAAATAATGAGGAGAGGCTTAGGAACCTCCAGGACATCTTTAAACATTCCAACATCTGAATTATAGTGGTACCAGAAGGGGAAGAGGAAGAGCAGCAAGTGGAAAACTTATTTGAACAAATAATAAAGGAGAACTTCCCAATCTGGCAAAGAAAATAGGTTTGCAGGAAGTCCAGTAAGCTCAAAGAGTCCCAAAGAAGGTGGACCCAAGGAGGAACACACCAAGGCAAATCATCATTATATTAGCCCACATTAAAATGAAGGAGAGAATCCTAGAAGCAGCAAGAGCTAAGGGGACAGTCACCTACAAAGGAGTTCCCATCAGACTGTCAGCTGATTTCTCAAAAGACACCTTACAGGCAAGAAGGGGCTGGAAAGAAGTATTCCAAGTCATGAAATCCAAAGACCTACAACCAAGATTGCTCTATCCAGCAAAGCTTTCATTTAGAAAGGGCAGACAAAGTGCTTCTCAGATAAGATCAAATTCAAGGAGTTCATCATCACCAAGCCCTTATTATATGAAATATTAGAGGGACTCATCTAAGAAAAAGAAGATAAAAAAGATGAACAGTGAAAGGACAGCAAACTCACAGTTATTAAGAACAACACCTAAAACAAAAGCAAACTAAGAGGACAGCTAGATCAGGAGCAAACCATAGAAATGCAGATCACATGGAGGGTTAACAACAGGGGGAGTGGGAGAAGGAGAAGGGAAGAGAAGGTACAGAGAATAAGTAGCATAGATGGTAGGTAGAAAATAGACAGGGGGAGGGCAAGAATAGTATGGGAAATGTAGAATCTAAAGAACTTGTGACACATGAATATAAACTAAAGGGGGGAGAATGGTGGGGGAGGGGTATGCAAGGTGGAGGGGAATGAGGGGGAAGAAACGGGACAACTGTAATGGCATAATCAATAAAATATATTAAAAAGAAAATAAATTCCAAATAGTTACAAGACAAGATTACCAGATAAAAAGAAAGCCACCAGGAAGGTACAAAAATTCTAAATTTGTACTAAATTTGTACCTAAAAAATTGTCATCAAAAATATATAAAACAAAAATTGATGAAACTAAAAGAAGTAATATACAAATCCAAAATTATAGTTTGAGATTCTAATGTACTTCTCTCAGTAGTGACAGAGCAAGACAGCAAAAAAAAAAATCAGGAAGCATACAGAAGTATTTCAACAATATTATTGGCAAATTTGATTGGCTTGGCATCTAACAAGGAGAGAACTAAGTGAAATATATGTAGATACTACGTAAAGGTAATCATGAGCTCCAAAAATGTAAATTTGCCTAAATATCAAGCAGGGAACTGGCAGTCCAGAGATTAGCGATAGTAGATAACCAATATGAATGCTGATTTGAGAGGTAAGTGAGGATGAAGTCTTACTGTCACATAAGTACTGGGGCAACTAGTAGAAGTTGGATTCTCAGAAGATCTGTCCAATGACAGCTGGAGTCATAGAGGAGCTGTTGCCTGAGGCAGAGGAGGGATGACAAGCACCCCAATTTTATTCTTCCTTCCATCTTCCAGTTTCCCACCAGTACCACGTGAAAATTGACAGACAAGGTGGTACCTGGGAAATGGAAGCTGAAGAGACCATTTCTTCTGCAATACAGAACAGCACAGATAAGCACTCAGAATGGATGAGAGAGAAAACTGGATGCTATTATCATCCAGCGCTTTGTACTTCATCGGAAGGACAATGGGGAATTGTTGAAGAGTTTTAAGCAGGAAGTAATAATCTGACTGGCCTTTTTTAAAATATCACCCAACCTGCAGTGTAAAAATTGCACTGGAGAGAGAGAAAGAGATGGTTGTGATGGTTAATTTTATGTGTTAACTTTCCTGTGCTGTGGGATACCTGCATAGTTGGGGAACATTATTTCTGGGTGTTTCTGTGTTTTTCCAAAAGAGATTAGCTTTTGATAAACAATAGACTGAGTAAAGAAGATTCACCCTCCCCAATGTGGGTAAGCAACATCCAGTCATTTGAGAAACCAAAATTGAACAAAAAGGCAGAGGAAAGGCAAATTTGCTTGCTTTCTTCTTGAGCTGGGACATCTATCTTCTCCTGGCCTCAGACATCAGAGCTCCTGGTGTGTGAACCTTCAGACTCTGGGACTTAGGCCAGTGGCTTCCCTGGTTCTTTGGAGTCAGAGGGGATTATAGCACCAGCTTTCCTGGTTTCCCAGCTTTCAGATGGCGTATCACAGGACTTCTCAGCCTCCATAGTCGTGTGAGCCAATTCCCATGATAAATTTTCTCTCACATCTCTATATATCTTATTGGTTTTGCTTCTAAAGAACCCTGAGTGATATAATGGTCATGAGAATAACAGTTATGAGATAACTGTCTTAGTTTAGGCAGAGATTGTGGTGAACTAGACTAAAGACTAAAGCTGTGCTGGAGGAGTGAACTGACTTGAAACAGATGTAAAAGTTGGGCTTGTGAGAACAAAAAACTGATTGTAAGTAAGAAAGAATTTAAGGATGACCCCCAGGTTTCGACCTTGAACCACAGGGCAAAATGTAGGGGTTATTTGCTGAGATAGGAAAAACAAAAGCAAAAGTACATTACTAAGGAAGATGATACATGCAGCTTCAATACTTGCAAGTCATCAAAATGGTGGGGTCTGATGGGCAACTGATTACCTGGGCCTGGGGTTCAGAAGTAGGATCTGAACTGGGATACGCATCTAGAAGTCATCTGCATACACCTGATCTCTGAAACCAAGGTGGGTAATAGCACCTTGGGAGAACACATACAGTTGGAAGGGGGCCCAAATCTGGAGAAACTCCAGTATTTAAAAGATAAAGAACAAAAAAGTCTAAGAATATTTCAGAAGAAATTAAAAAGAATGCAATGCCAAGAGTGTCTCAGAAAGGAGGTATGTTTTACATGTAAAATGTACCTGAGAAATCAAGAAAATTAGAGCTAAGGTATGACTTTAGTGAGTATTGTTTCTCTAGGGGTTGAGTAGAAACTGTGTTGGGTTGTGAGATCAGTAAATAATGGCATCAGGTGTGGATAACTCAGTACAAGAAGTCTGACTGGCAAAGGGAAGTGCCAAGTAAAACAGCACTTGGGGTGGGTTTCACTGGACAAAAGGAAGCATTATAAATTTTTTAGCAAGAGAACGAATGACACAGTCTATGAGAATATATGGGGCAGCAAATATGTACTCATACCCAAAGTTTCATTGCTCTTGGTGCCCACTGCTTTGACTTACAGGAAATGTAGACATTAGAAGATGCTCCCTCCCCAAGTATCTCCCAAGGTGCTGAAATGAACCCACCCTTGTCATTGCTTGCTTCTACCCCCATTAGAAGCACTCCTTCACAGCCAAAATGCTCACCCCCAAAGGTTTAGGCTGGTACCATTTAAATCTCCTTTCTCCCACCAGCTGGTGTTGGTTGTTTTGAGGGTTGCAGCTGCCAACAGTGCTGCCAGATAAGCACCCGTGTCACTGTTGTTGGAGCCAGCAAGGATAGGACTTCAGAAGCCCCCAGGGACAGGGACCAGGTGAAACTATCCATTCGTGCTGGCACCCATGTAGACTTCTGCTGGTGTACCCAGGCAGACACTCTCCTAACAAAGCAAGAACCACTGTGTGTATTTGAGTCTATGTATGTGAATTCTTGTGTGCGTGTGCATGAGAGAGAGAGAGAAGTTTATGGATTATAGCTGCCAATCATGTGCTCTCTTTTGGCAGAAAGTTCTGTATGTGTAATAACTCATTTAATTCTCACAACGACCCTCTGATTATTATCATCCCTATTTTATAGCTTAGGAAATTGCTAAATGGAAAAGTGATGTAATGTGGGCAAGATCACAAATCCAAGAGGTAGGGGGCAGGGTACACATGCAGGCAAGTCTGGCTGTGGATGCCATGCTCATACTCCATATTGCCATTTTGACTCTGTGCTGAGGGTGCCTTTACTACCTAGCAGGCTCCTTTTTCCCTTGTAGTGTATTCTCTTCTCACCCTATTCTGAAATTTGGCCACAGATTCCACCCCAGCTCATCAGAAATATTTTTATAGCTGGTTTGATATTGTGGGGGAAATGGTCTCAGTCCCTGGTTGCACGCCTAGGCAAATTAGTGGGTGTCTATTCTGTAGACTGTAGAAGGGGAGAGGACTACTTTTAAGCCCCAGATCAGCCAGACTGAGTATATCCAGGATTCAAAAGGGCCTGTTATCTAAGTGCTCCTGCCACTTAACACAGCACTTTTACTGAATCAAATGTCCTCTTAGCCAAATATTGATCTGACCAAGGTGTGTTGGATGAATTGGAGTCTCCCTCCTCGCCCATGTAAGGGGATCACTACTGTGCCTGCTATTTTGCCTGCTAATGGAGCAGAAAATTTTAGGCCCATGGTAATCAGGTTGTGTTTACTTTTTCTCCTTACAGAGATATTTCAAGAACCAGTATCCATTCCCTGCCTAGCTATGGCTTAGAAAATCTTAGGAAGCTGCGGGCCAGTTCAGCTTACAACTTAAAAAAGCTTCCCAGTCTGGAAAAGTTTGTTGCCCTCGTGGAGGCCAGCCTCACGTACCCCAGCCACTGCTGTGCCTTTGCTAACTGGAAGCATCAAATGTGAGTCTCTCCTGTCCATCTCTTGGGCCCTGCTTTGGATTTCTCCGATGCAGAAAGTGGTTCACAACTTCTACACATCTGTGGTGTTAAGAGAATCCACTGACAGAGAGATCAACCTGATAAAAGCCCTCAGGCACATTCTAGATCAAAGCTTCAGTGTTGTAGAGCATTTCCAATGTTCTCAAAAATGGGCTCACAGAAGAAGGCTACTCACATGGTAGACTACCTACCGAATATTAAATGAGATAACATGAAAAACACGAAGCATAGTGCTTAACTCATAGCTGATGTTAAATTTATATTTGTTCCCTTTTTCCTCTGTACCAATATAAATTTATCCTTCAAGTCCTGATCTCTGTACTCCATAACTGTCCCAGGGACCACTAAAGTCAACTCTGGAGGGGAAAAAACACAAACGCCACTTCAGAGACTGATGCACTCATCCACAATACATCCCAACCACTTTAAGCCTCTGTCACCTCTCTTCGGATTTTAGTACTTCACAGGGTGGAAAAAGTTTAGGACATCTGTTCACTTTGGCTTTCCAGGTTGGTCAGATTAAAGAAGGTAATCCAAATGGAGCCACACCCCAGCAGATAACTGGTTAAAATTTTAGATAATCATAGACAGGATCTGGAGCGAGTAAAGAGGGTGTACTTGAGACTGCACATATTCCAGACATGAAACAACCAACTAGAGATAGAATTATTGGGTATCAGGAGCTCCCAAAGCTCTCACCTGCCTCTGAATGGATATAATCCATACCACGCACTGCACTCAGTCACGTGATGCCCTGCCACCACTCTAGGACATTATCCCAGTCTCCCCTACTATCCAGCCTTTAACATACATTGACCTGTTCATGTAGACATACGCTCTGCTCAAAATCAAATAAAACAAAACAACAAGCAAAACATCCAGAAATGATTTTAAAGTAACAAGGAATTCACCCTCAGACCCATTTGAAAGATTTTCAGAAAGGGGGTTACTTTTCAGAATTTGCATTTGTCACTGGGAAATGAGCCAGAATCAGACACTCCTCACAAATTAGCTCAAGGGCTGGAGAATTTCTTCCTAATGATTAAAATTCTTAAGGGCTTAGGATGAGGCAGAAGGCTTGTCACTTTTATATGCCACACAAGAGTTATTCCAGCCTGGGCAAGAGATATACCCATCCACTGCCAAAACCCTGAAACTGAACACCCCTCAGGAAAATCTCGAAGGAGACTAAGATCACCGTGAGAGCTGCGTGGGGTGTGCTGGTAACACAGCACAGGAATGTGTACTATCTACTGTGTCGCTCCCACTTCTCTGGCCTGGCCGTGCCCTACAGTGTAGATGCAGCCTCCGTGCCTTCCCAGCCAGAAAGCCCCAGGTCTGCTTACATTGTCCGCTGCCTTGAAGCCTTCCTGACCCCTCCAGACCACTCAGCTCTCACCCTCTCTAGGTCTCAGTAGTAACTCACCATAAGGGCCCATCCAGTGCAGCAAAGGAGAGGCCCATGCCTCTCCTAAGAAAACATGCCAAAATGGAGCAAAATTGCTGTGGGTGTTTAGTCATTAATCAAATAAATTTACACACACAAACACAAAACAAAATAGTTATACTATTCAGAAGATGATCATGGAATTTTTTAAATGGTGTCATTTCCTTGTATACCATACTCGGTATGGTTTAGATTCAAGTTCAAAGCTGTGTGATGAAACCATTCTTCCAACCCTCATTTGCAAGTACCCAAAGTGTAAATGTTAGGCCCCTGTGAGTATGAGGTTTTGGCCAGTGGCCCTTCTGGCCTCTCAGCAAAAGACCTTGTTACCCACACTCCTCATCTGTCATGGAACCAGTTATTTCCTTGTCGTAGCTCTATGCTCAACTTGCATTGTTATCTTGTTCATTGTATTACTTAATGTTCTTGTATCTAGACCTTTTCTTCACAGCTAGATTTTAAACTGACACCCATGACTTATGCATCTAAGTGCCCTCACAGGGCCTAGGCCCCAACATGAGCTTAATAAGTCACCACCATCATCTGCCTCCTCATGGCTGACATTTGCTGAGTGCTCAGGGCCAGGCACTGAGAGACTTTGCATCTTTATCTCATTTAATTCTCACAAAGCTAATAGTGTTATTTTTATTCCTTTCTCACAGAGACAAAAACTGAAGCTCAGAGACAGTAAATAATCTGACCAACACCAACCAAACTCAGATCCAAACTCTCTGGTCTATCCTCCTCCAAAGCTCGGGCTCTGGGCCGCTCCACTCTGCACTTCCCTAGTGTCTGTTCGCTGACTCATCAGGGTCCAAGAGGACCACTTTCTTAACTGACCCTCAACTGAATTCCCAGCTGTTTACGATTCTTAGTATTTGCAAAGGTACTGCAGCAGCAAGATTTTATTTCCCACATTTCCACCTTGGTTTCTGTTATTTTCTCAGAGACATGTATTGCTTGCCTTTTTCCACACTCATGTTATTGGGTCACTTCTGTTTCAGGAAAGAAAAGCATCCATATTTAAAATATATTGGTAGTGGAACCAACAGTAAGAATCTTCACCGAGTCCAACATAAGCCCTGGGAAGTGAAGCCCATCTATAGGGGGTTAAGCCAGATTTGTGCCAATGAACGGAATCACAGTCTGCAGGCACCAGGTCACTTACTTCCTGGTCCTAGACTGTGCTGTCACTGTGCCTGTGACGGCGATTAGGAGCCGAATTAGAATAAGCACCACAGAATATTCTCCCATCCCCTGTATACCCACCTCTGAGCTCGCCTCACCTTTCTTGTAAGATCTCTAACACAAAAGATTTCCTTTGAATTTTCAGTTACATGTATGTTAAGTTTTCAGCCCCCTTAGTGCACCCATGACAGATGTGAGAAGCCCTGTCCCTCCTTAAAACAAAAGACGGCACATTCTACAACCAAAGAAAAAGAGTCCTTTGGCCCAAGAGAAAACGACTTCCTAGCAATTCAGTTCATTTCTCAGAGGGAGAGAAAGAAGGAAAGAGTTCTCCCTGACAACCCCTTCTCCTAAAGGTTAATGGGAAAAGTTCAGTCCATGCAGGTTCAGCCACTTGGCCAGGTCTCATCCTTGAGTATCAAATGGTGTCTTTACCTCCTTCACTCCTTCAGCCACTCTCTCCTTCTTATGAGGGGATCTTTGAGAAGTTTTAACACTCACTTCACACTCACATATGAGATTATGTTAAGGTTTGCAAGAAAAGTAGTGACTACATTGCTGTGAGCTTGCCTCCTAGGGAGGGTGGGATTTGGGGGACGGGAGGGCAGGGACTTGCATGTATGAAAGAGAGAAAGAGAGAGAAAGAGAGAGAGAGAGAGAGAGAGAAAGATGGAGATTTTTTCCATGCCCAAAGAGACCCAGTATGAACCATCCCAATTCCTTTGAAGCCTTTGCTTCAAAACAGAACTATTACCCTCTCTGTCTCTACGTGCACTACTCACCTGTGTGGGTAGAATATTTATGATCTGGCTGTTGTTCAAATCCCTTCTGAAAGTGCCCTTATTCTGTTGACAAGGCCTCTTGTACATTTGGGTCTAAAAGAAAAACTAAGACAGAAAAGTGAGCCCAAGAAGAGCCAGCTCCCCAGGAGATGACTTGCAATCTCAAAATAAATTAGGCCCCCTTGCAACCTTCATTTGCTCTTTTGGGCACTCACTAGGGAGCAATTTAACATGAGACAGCCAGGTTTACTCTGCAGACAAATGTATGCCTGAAGACTACTGTGGCCCCTGGAGAGTGAAATAATAAATAGGACCCTCAGTAACATTTCAAGCAAATTAGCAGATCTCCCAGTAGCCTAGGTACCAAGAGCCAGAGGCAGGAGCTGGCTGGGAACTAACTACAGACTAATCTTCCAATTTATGTAAATAAAAGAAGCAAGGAAGTTCTCATCTGAATCAGAAAACTGTCCAGATTTTCCAGCAACTTGGGTACAGGACTGAGGATAGATCCTATCCAAGCATATTAAGAGGTACTTGAATGGAGATGAGGGAGGGAAATGGTGGAGTTGATATCAGGTCTGTAAATTATTTGCACTTAACAGTGAAGGCTTAGCTAGTCCCAGGCGCCTTCCTCCCCACATTCAGGTTGTGGCCAGATGGTTTCCCCAGTGGGCCATCTAACGCTCGGAATAAATACACAAGTTGTTCTGTTCATTTACAGTAAGCAGCATTAACCCTTGATCTTAGCCTCAAGGGCAGACAAACTGGTAGAAGGGGGGTTGCAAATCTCAGGAAGAAACCCCATCATTTCTGCTCTATGCAAAGACAGTGATATATTTGCCATTCTGGATCCAGGATGTTGATTCTATTCCTTTTTGTATTTCTCTAGCTCTGAGCTTCATCCAGTTTGCAACAAATCTATTTTAAGGCAAGAAATTGATGATGCAACTCAGGCTAGGGGTCAGAGAGTCTCTTTGGCAGAAGATGATGAGTCTAATTACGCCAAAAGATTTGACATGATGAACAACGAATTTGACTATGGCTTATGTAATGAAGTGGTTCATGTGACTTGCTCTCCTAAGCCAGATGCCTTCAATCCATGTGAAGATATCATGGGGCATGATATTCTCAGAATCTTGATATGGTTTATTAGCCTCCTAGCCATCACTGGGAACATCACAGTGCTGGTGATTCTGATTACCAGTCAATACAAACTCACGGTCCCTCGGTTCCTTATGTGTAACCTGGCCTTTGCTGATCTCTGCACTGGAATCTATCTGCTGCTCATAGCATCTGTTGATATCCACACCCAAAGCCAGTACCACAACTATGCCATTGACTGGCAAACGGGGGTAGGCTGTGATGCTGCTGGCTTTTTCACTGTCTTTGCCAGTGAGCTCTCAGTCTACACTCTAACAGCCATCACTCTGGAAAGGTGGCATACCATCACCCACGCCATGCAGCTAGAATGCAGGGTGCAGCTCCGCCACGCTGGCAGTGTCATGCTGGTAGGCTGGACCTTTGCTTTTGTAGTTGCCCTCTTTCCCATCTTTGGTATTAGCAGCTACATGAAGGTGAGCATCTGCCTTCCCATGGATATTGACAGCCCCTTGTCACAGCTGTATGTCATGTCCATCCTTGTGCTTAATGTCCTGGCCTTTGTGGTTATCTGTGCCTGCTACACTCACATCTTCCTCACAGTAAGGAATCCCAACATCATGTCTTCTTCTAGTGATACCAAAATCGCCAAGCGCATGGCTGTGCTCATCTTCACGGACTTCCTCTGTATGGCGCCCATCTCCTTCTTTGCCATCTCTGCCTCCCTCAAGGCGCCCCTTATCAGTGTGTCCAAGTCAAAGATCCTTCTGGTCATGTTCTACCCCATCAACTCCTGCGCAAACCCCTTCCTCTATGCCATCTTCACCAAGAACTTCCGCAGGGATTTCTTCATTCTGCTGAGCAAGTTTGGCTGCTGTGAAATGCAAGCCCAGACTCATAGGACAGAAATCTCATCCAGTTTCCACAACTCCCACCCAAGGAATGGCCGCTGCCCTCCAGTTCCCAGGGGTACCAATGGTTCCAATTACACACTTGTCCCTCTAAGCCATTTAGCCCAGAAATAAAATGATGTACAAAAATATCCAAGTGTTGAATGATAATTGAGTTTTGCCTTTGAAAAAATATTCCATGACACACCTGACAGAGTGCTTCCATATACTCCAACTAACTTAATTTTCTTCAGTTACCTATAAGGTACATTGGTCAGGAACTGTTAACTTCATGTGATATATTAGGAAGCTGGAGTATTAATACCAATATTAATAATTAAAATAATGCAATACTACAAAATCACATTTGTTTTATACTTTATACTGTCCACAGCATTTTTGTTCAAATCACCTCAATTGATCCCTATAAAAGTCCTAATAAATAGGCACAACAGGAATTATTCTTAGAGTTTTTCAGAAGAGGAAACCAAGACCCAAAGTGTTGACTGTTTAAAATTGTTTGGTTTGTAAGCGGTAGAGCCAGGATTAAGTGTTCTGACAACCAGAAAACTTCTTAGAGAAGCAGCACGATCTTCATTCACTCATTTATTTGTTCAACAAATATTTATTGAGTACCTACATGATGGCTTTATAATGTGCCAACTCGGATAGGGTGAGTTAAATGTCCCAGAATTCCTTTTCTTATGTTTCCTACTAGGGTGGGCCACGGGGAAGATTCTTGGAAAAACAGGAGGGTAGCGAGGAAGCCATAGCCATTTGGTCATTCATACAGTTTATTGCTGATCAGCTGGTTCAGCTCATTGTTAAGAAGCAGCAGCTGGGCCTGCAGTTGCTCTACTTTCTCCTAGATCCTACTTCAGGTTCTCTGACTCCCGGACCAGCTCTGTGTATTTAGCTCTATGATGATGAACCCCAGATTCTGCAGAATGCTTTCATCATCAAGGTCAGAAGCAATAAGAAAATGTGGCTCAGTTTGACCCTGTGAGGTTTCATCTCAGGCTTATAACCTCCAGAATACTCGTGGTCTTCCCTTTATGACTGCTTGTCCCGTGGACTTCAAGCTCCAGCATCAGATGTACAGACAATATCCTTACAGAGACCTCTCAATCAACCCCACAATTGTATAAGCCAATTCCATGTAACACATACACACCTATGTGCATGCAAGACTGGTTCTGCTTCTTTAGTTGAACTCCTACTGATAGAATATACAACCTACTGTATGGCATGCATATGGATTATAATGTTAAGGACATAGCAGCTTTGGAATGAGAGCTGAGACTTTACTCTGACTCCATAATTATCCAGGATTCCATCTCTCTACCCTCCGTTTCTTCTTGTGTAAACTGGAGTCGGTTATAATACCTAACTATTGGGCTCACTGGGTATAATGAAATGGGTTCCAAGTGCCTAGAGCAATCAGCTTGGTCGATGTTAGCTTACTTCTCTCCTCCAATGTGTGGCCTAGTGCCCAGTTCTTCTGACCCTTGATCTAGAACTCATTACATTCTTCTATATTGTTTCTGGTAACTATATTTCCCATACCTATTTTCACAAGTGACCCTATCTGGATAATAAATACCAACCACAAGCCCTCACCAATCATCGTGCCATGACCAGCCTGCAATGCTCTGAGTGCTCTCTCAGTTTCTTCTTTACATGTCAAAGCCAATCCTTCCTCCTCTTGCCCTATGGCAAACATTGCAGAAGTGGATGCCATTAAAATGCATTAACAAGGAAGTCCTTATATGGCTAGAATCAAAAGAAATCATTTCTGCCTATGTGACCTGCGTATGTGACCTTGATATATTGTAAACACCGAGTGAAAAAGAGAATCATTCTCCTTAGAAACAGGCTGGACTTGTGCTGTTTAATACAGGAGCCACCAGCCACACATGGCTGTTGAGCACCTGAAATATGACTAGCCTGAGCTGAGACAGATAAGTATAAAAGATACACTGGATTTCAAATAATTATTTCAAAGAAAATAGAATATACAATATCACAATAATTTTGACATTGATTACGTATTGGAACGGTGTGGTTTTGGAAATATTGAGGTAAATATATTAAAAAATTAATTTCCCTGATTTTTTTACATATTTAATGTGGCTACTAGGACATTTAAAATTACATATATGATCATGTTTTTGGCTCATGATATATTTCTGCTGCAGAGGGCTGGTCTGGAGCTATGTGGAAAAGGGGGCTTTCATTTAGCATCTTCTTCTCGGGCCCATCCCAGTGTGCTGCACTGTTGGACTGTCCCAGCTCCATCTGCCAACATTTTCCTTCCTCGTTTGTAGCCAGAGGAAATGTATTTCTGAATTTGGATTCATAAGCAAGTAATGACTAAATTAAAAAAAAAGGATATGATATTAATTATTTCACAACATAGCTGTTGATAACACACTGGTTGAAAAGACAGTGGTGTGGAGAGGCAAGAACAGTTCGAAGATTAAAGACACACCAAGAGAAACTCAGAAGACTTCTGGTCCGTCACTGTCACTACAACATTTCTGGTCAGAGAGGAGAACTTTTCTCTCTTTGTTTTTAAAGATTTTATTTATTCATTTGTAGATAGAGGGGAAGGGTAGGAGAAAGAGACAGAGAGAAACATCCAGTGAGGTTGCCTCTCATGTACCCCCAACTAGGGACCTGGCCCACAACCCAGGCATGTGCCCTGACTGGGAAGGAACCAGAGACCCTTTGATTCCCAGGCTGGTACTACATCCACTGAGCCACACCAGCCAGGGTAGGAAGGTTTTTCTCAAATAAGCAAACACATTTATAGGTAGCTAACTTCGGTGTTTTGAAACCCTTTGCACAAGTCTTCCTACATTCTCTGTATCTGAACAGAAACAACTGGGTCCAGTGTACCAATCCCTCTTCCCCCCAAAAAGGGATTATACAGGCAGCACCTGTAGGTGGTGCTTCAGTACCATCGGTGACCTGGATGAAACCAACAAAAACAAACACCAAAGATACACAACCAAAAGAAATTTTGACATATTCCAAATTGTTGTTTCTCTGAAACTTTTATTTCAACCTCAAACACCCTTGAGAGGGTCAATGTCCCTCAGACATCTCTTAAAGTGTTCATGTCTCCAGAAGTGACACTCAAAATATTAACCACTGGTACAGCCCAGGGACTGATCTCTGAAAATGGACTCTGGCTGTGAACGATCTCTTTGGCCATCCTGGTGCAAAATGGGTGAATGCCACCCCTGCGTGGTTTCTTCCCAACCCCTGACCCCAACTTAGACCTGGCCACGTGTCTCTTTCTGCTCGAACTTTCACCCTTCAGTCCCGTCCTGGCCAGCCTCTCACACTGCCTTCATCACTGACCCTTTCTTCCAGATTCTCTTTCACCGAATTCAAAGAAGTAGTTGTACAATACAGAATACTACTTAGAGGGGTCAGAGCAGTAATTTGTTCATAAATTATTTATTTCTGAATAAATTATTCCAGAAACTTTAGAGAACAATGAACTGGGCACACAGGTTAACAGACTATTTTTATTTTGCCACACACAGGACTAGTAACCGTGAGGTGGGGGTTACGGCACTGGACGTTGTACTCAACAAGAGGGCGGCATGTGTTGAACATGGGAAGCCCTGAAGATTGGTTTCTAGAAGGAAGACATGGAGGGAGGAACAAAATGAGAGGAAAGGCCCTTCTGCTCTTGCATCACCAAGATGTGACCCATCTTATAAGAAGTGATGCTCTGCATTACTTAGGCTAGCATCAAACAGCACTCATTAGAAGATTTAAAAAAAAATCACTGAAACTGATTTGTCTTCAATTCTAGCGAGACAGCCACAAGCTTTGGGCTCATAAAGTATTTAATCTTATTAGGAAAGTTTATAAAGACAGGCAAGGAATAAACTTTCAGCTTCTGGATAATAAAGAGAATTGGAGAAAGAAGACAAATATATAGGATGTTTTGTCTGTTTAATATATTAAAGAAACTAACTAAAGGCATAAAATAAAGCCGACCATGAGATTGTGCCCCCTAATTCTCATCAAGTGCTTTCAGCTGCAAGAAGCAGGCACTCCAAAAATGGGCGAAACAATGAGGCCAATTACATGAGAGGCTCCAGACTTGCATGGGAAGCTCAGTGGTCTCAAGGACCCAGGACCTCTCCATGTTTTTGCCCTACCACCCTTGGAGTGTTCACCTATGATTCATAAAGGTGGTAGCAAGGTTGCTATAGCAATTCCAGATGCCACGTATGGGCATGACCAAATCCAGGAGCAAAGAAGAAAGGTCTTTCCTTCCATGCATCTCTCTTTTCAGGGGAAGAGAACTTCTTCCCAAAGATCCTGGGCAAACATTCCTTCCTACCCATTATCCACAATTGCTGCCCTGGCGGAAAGACAGGTGGCAAAATGAATCTTGGCCACATTTGGCCACATTTGGTGGAAGGCAGGACGGTGGAAGGGGGCACTGCAGTGGAAGGAATGTTGGGTAGGCAATCTTGTCCTCCAACCTGAGTAAACCCAAATCCTCTATCATGGGATGAAGCCAATGGGGGCTAAAGGTCCAGGTACACGTGGCTCCTTTACACCTCATTTCATGTTCTCTTCCCTCTCTCCTCTCCCCCTCTCCCTATACCCTGTAGGCCAGCCCCTGCTCCCCACGTTTGTCGTTCTATTCCTCCTTAGAACAAATTCAAAAGTTGCTTAGATCTGAAGGCAACCACTGGACTCACACGCTGCCCAAGAAATGGCCTGTTTAAGGCAAAATGTAAAAAAGGAAAAAGAGAAAGAAAAGAAATAAAAAATAAAATGAAGTCACAAGTAAAAGAAATAAACCAAGATAGAAAGAGGGGAGATATGAGGAGAAGAGAGGGAGAAAAACAAGACAAATTCAAGAAAGGAGCAATGTGAAAGGGAGCCAGGCCCTGACTGTATCTCTTTGAGCTAGTACTTGCTCATCTTGGTCTCAAAACCCTTTCAACTGGTTGCAAGATTTCAGCTCAAAACATGAATAGGCTCAGTCTCAGAGGCCAGAAGAAAGATCCACTGCTCATATCATGACGTTCCAGACTTCCCAGGGCTCCACACACCACAGTCTGGGGCCCTGCGAGCTAGTTTAAAGAATGGGTAATAGAAAAATATTTCTGGAGGTTTTCAAAGGCTCCTCACTTCAAACATCAGACAACGCAAGGACATCTCGACCCTTTTCATCAAGACCCACAGTCTTCATAATATTCTATTTTCTCCAATAGCATTACCCACAGCCCCTGAGCATCCTGTTCTGGGATGGATAATCCTAAAAAAAAAAACTCACTAAATTCTGAAATTTGTCAGTACTCTATCTGTGTTCTCTTGCTTCCTATTTTTTGTTGTTGTTGTTTTCTGTGCAACACAGAATCTTGAGACATTCCCTTTAAACAAACACAAAGGGAAAAAAATATCATAAAAATCATCTTATTTTTAGTGATAGTTTCTACATAATAAGATGCAAGCACATTTTCAGCTCCGCATTTAGAGAATTTCCAGGCAATTTTCCCCCCATGAATCATTAGCTAGGGTCATTTAAACTTCCAGGTACTAATAATTTGAATGAAGATGAGGTTTGGGCGCCCGAGGTTTTAAAGTTGTCTCATAAACAGCAGAAGCCATGCTGCAGGGTTCCTGTCTCTGAAGAATGAATCTACCGAAGAGCTATATGTTCCTGATTTACATAAAGTGGGGGGAGGGGAGGAAGAAAAAGAAGAAAAGGAAGGGGAAAAATTTGAAAACCACCAATTAGAATACACTGCCTCAGTCTATAAAGTGATGGGAACACTTTCTAGGGCACATCCCTGCAGAATCCCCTCCATCTCCTCCAAGTACATCATGAGCTTCTGCCAGGCCAGGCTCCCCAATACCATAAGCCAAGGTAGTGGACCCTCAGGACACCACCCAGGGAGACCTCCATCCACATTGAGCTTACCCACCTTGGGCTGTGGCCCAATCAGGCCAGTGTGATAAGCCCTCTTTCCTAGAATACCTGGAGTGCTTAAGGCAGCTTGTTTTCTCTGTATTACAGTGAACAGCTTTCTATCAAAATTCAAGAGTCTAATCAAAAGACATACTGCTTTGCATTGTGCAAATACCGGGTGTTAGGATAAATTATATCTCACTGGTGACCACTTATAGAAATCAAAACACTCACTGGTGACTACTTATTGAAATCAAAAACAAACTACGTAGAAGCCCCCCACAGTTCTGTTTTCCTTACATTTATTCATTCATTCAATAAATATTTAATGAATGTCTACTCTAAGCCAAGCATGATTCCAATCACTGGAAATACAGTGGCAAATAACCAGACAAAATTCTGCCCTCATGGAGTTTACATTCAAGTAGAAGTTACAGAGGATGTACAAGCTAAATAAGTCAAATGTATTGAATGCCAGACACAAATTAATGACAAAACACAAATCAGGGAAGCAAGATATGATGTGAGTGTCGGGGGATAACTAAATTCCTCCCTGAAAAGGGGGCTTTGGACTAAAGACAGGAAGAAAGTAGAAAGTGAGACGTGTGGATACTGAGGGAAGGGCATTCCAGGAAGAGGGAACAGCAAGTGAAAAGCCTTCAGGCTAAACAGAGCTTGTTGTGTTCTAGAAAAATAAGGTCAGTGTGGCTGGTGCCACACTGAGAAAAGGGGGTGAGAGAAAATGGTAAGGGACAAGGACAAAAGAAAGTACAGGCAGCCAGATCATGTTGATTTCTTTAGTTCCAAAAAGGTGAAGGTGGAGTGGTAGAAAAATATATGAAAGTTTATAGTAAATATTAATTGTGCCCATGGGCACAGATCTCCTAGACTAGTACTGAACACTAGGAAATCTCAAATTCCAGGCACTTTTCATCTCTGTAACAGCTGTTCCGCCTCCTCCTCCTCCGTCCTCATCTTCCTGGTTTCCCCAGCCCCCCACCCCTTTCATCCTCCCCATCATCTCTCCGCCCTCCCCATAGCCAAGTTCCTCTGGTACAGGCCTGTCACTCGGTGAGGGATATGATAAATGGTTCACACCACACTGATAATAATCTCTTACATTTCAATGGGCTTTACACATTCTTGAAGACTTTTACTTGCATTGGCTCATTAGGTCCTTAAAATATTCCTGGGAGGTAGAGGATTTTCTTGTTATGAGGGAAGAAATCACATTTAGAGGTTAAGTGACCTAGCTAGGGTTAGGCAGTAAACAGAAGGCACAGCAAGATTAGAATTCAAGTCGCCTACCACCCCCTTCCTAGAGGTACACAGAAGTGGAGACACTGGATACACGAGCCTCGGCCTGAAGGAAGGGCAGCAGCCCATACAGACGCCTCTGACACAGGACCGGCCCAGCAGCTGGCCTGCTGCTCGTGCTCACGGAGCTCCCGCTCACGGGTCCCGCTGAAGCCCTGATGGTGCCATGTGGATCAGAGGGACACGAAAAATGCAGTCTCGGAACACAGCACAGCACTCAGGTGAGCAGGAATTTTCCTAACTCCCTGTAACGCCATTTCTCCTCCTGACCCTAAACACAGGGCCACCCTGACTGGCACACAGCTGAGCTCAGCAAAAGGCAGAGTGAGACAAAAGTCCATGAAGTGCACTCTAACCCAGCGGAGCCCTAACTCACGGGCAAAATCTGGCCGTGGGCTGAGGTACTTAAGGAGTCTGAACACTCTAAGGTATTTCCTCAAGAAGAGCATAACCTTTAAGTGTATTTTTGATCATCCCTATAAGAGCCCATCTGTATGAAAAGTGACCTGAGCTCTTTTCTCTGCCATAATGAATCATTTCACGAGTGAAACAGTGTGAAGACAGCAGTGCCCTTAGACCCTGCCCAACACACCACTGCCTCAGGCCCCGCTCTGGCTAGGCACCACCCACAGCTAAGGAGCCCAGCAGCCCACAGGCCCAGCAGACAAGACCACCCAAGCCTGCATTGAACATGTCAATATTTGTGTCCCCAAAATCTCTGCCAGGATACTCAGGGCCCGCCGTGTCCTTCCCACAGTGAGCCATACGCCCAGGGTGCACACCACAAGGCCTGGGGATCACTGTTTGCAGGGCGTTGATGGAGCCCAGAGGTGTAGGCCCCATGCATGCTGGATGGGATCAGGCTGGGAAGAGAGGGAAGGGAGGGGCTGCGGGCCAGTCCCTCCACGTGCACCCTGCCCTGCAGATGCTAGTGATGGTCTGCATGAAAGAGGAGAGTTGAACTGGTGCCCTCCCAACCGCACTACTGAGAAAACTGTTCAAGGCTTTCAAGGTGGATTTTTCTCCCCTAGATGAAGTGCTTTTTATTTTTAGGCCAACCAAACATATTTAATATACACACCTTCCAATATACAAACTACAATCACAAGAGAATCCACAAAGCAATGAGGAGATGGGGTGCAATGGAAAGCATAGCAGGGGAGAGGAAGGCTTTCAGGGTCCCAACTGCTTCTTTTGCCCACTATCACTCTGTGGCCTGTTAGAGCTCAAGGCCTCATATCTCTGAGGGCCAGTCAAGGCAGCCAGCGGCAGAGGGACCCTGATGCCAACACCAAGACAAATGGCACAGCAAGTCCCCACAACGTGCCATCCGCATAACATGCCACCCCCACAACATGCCATCCACACAACATGCCATCCCAACATGCCAACCACACAACATGCCAACCACACAACATGCCATCCCCACAACATGCCATCCCAACATGCTATCCCAACATGCCATCCACACAACATGCCATCCACACAACATGCCATCACCACCATGTGCCATCTCTCCACCGCGTCAGCCTCCAGTTAAAGCCAGACGTGGTAGGAAGGAAACAGGAAGGTGGCTGTGTCTCAGAGGAGAACCAGCCATCATTCCTCAGCATCCTTCTCATCACACCTTTGGGAACAGAGTTTTCCACGTGCTGTTGAGTCAAAAGGACCTAAAAATCATCCTATTCCTTCACAGCTCACAGACCGGTATTGCCACCTTCATTTAGGACACATCCACGTGGACCCTGCTCTGCCCTTCAGAGAAGTTCACCATATTTAGTAACACTGGCATAATAGGGGCATCTGTTAAAACCTCTGTCTCTGTCTGTTTCCCCAGTGCTGTACCTTCCTGGTGACTCCAGGATCTTCATGGATCCCCCCAGCCTGGACCTCAGCCTCACAATTCTTTAACTTCTCACCCCCAGTACATTACACCTTCGTAAACTTTGGTAACATGTAACCACAATCCTGATCTTATAATCTCCAGAAATAGTCCCCATCCCTCAGAAGTTTTCCCCTAAAAATCTGCTCCCTGATCCCCTCACTATTCTACTGCCTTTCTCAATCAAACCGTCTCTCCTGGAACCTGCCTGCCTCTCAGGCTGCTGTGCGTTTTCACTGGCTGGCTCCCTATCTAGAAGACCCTCCCTGGCTACCCAATAAGCTTATTGACTGCCCAATAAGCCCAGTTCATTTGCAGAAACTCAGCTCAAACATCACTTCTTTATGTAATGTACATCGATTGAGCACCTACTTGGGAGCAAGCTGTGCTAAGCAACAAGATTACAACAATGAGTACAACATCTTCCTTTCCCTGTAGAGACCAGCTCAGGAAACAGATAGGGGAACATATAATTCCAACTGTGCAGGAACTCACGGCAACTAGACCTGCCTACAAGAAATGCTAAAGGGCATTCTTCAACTGGAAATAAAAGTATGCTAATTAACATTGTAAAAACGTGTGAATATATGTGTGTAAAACTCACTGGCTCGGGTTAATACATAGCCAAAGTCAGGTTGTCTAGTACTGTAATGGTGGTGCATAGTTTACTTAAAATTAGTAACAAATGTATTAAAAAGAACTATAAATACATGGTGTCAGAAGATGATTGGACTTTGGGTGGTGGGCACACAATGCAATATACACATCATGTATCGTGAAAATGTGCACTTGAAACCTATGTGATCTTATTAACCAATAAAAATAAAATAAAAATAACTACAATAATTTGTATTGGACACACAATATAAAGCATGTAAATTACAGCATCAATAGCCTAAAATGTGAGGAGAAAAGTATAATCTTTGTATATGCTAAAGAGGATAGGTTGTTATCAGCTTAAAAATAAGATGTCACAAAAATAAGATATTTTATGTAAGCCTCATGGTGACCACAGAGGAAAAACCTCCAGCAGAATCACCATAGATGAGATACGGGACTCAGAGCAACCCCCACCCGCCAAAAGAGTCATCGAACTGCAAAGGAAGACCACGAGACAAACAAGACTCTACAAAACAGTCAGAAAACGATAAACAAAGTTGCAATAGAATCTTCTTACTATCAACAATTACTTTAAACATAAATAAATTAAAATCCCCAATCAAAAGATATAGAATGGCTGAATGGATTTTTTTTTAAGCCAAAAAAACTAGATCGAACATTATGCTGCTTACAAGAAACTCATTTTAACTTTGGGGACACACAGACTGAGAATAAAGGGCTGGAAAAACAGTATTTCAAGTAAATGGCAATCAAAACAAAGCAGAAATAACTGTATGCTAAGCTGGAAATGGTCAAAAGAGACAAAGATGGCCATTTTATAATGATAAAGGGGTCAATCCATAGAGAAGATACTGCAGTTGTAAGTATTTATGCACACAACATTGTAGCACCTAAATATATAGAGCAAATACTAACAGAACATTATTCTCAATACATATATCTGACAAAGGATTCATATCCAGAATACATAAAGAGCTCCTACAAATGAACAATAAAAAGATAAACAATACAACAAATAAGAGGAAGACAAACACATTTCCCATATGTCCTAGTGACTCCTAGGTATTTCTACAAGAGATTTTTTTAAATACATAACTAAAAGACATGTACATAGAAACCTTATCTGTAAAACCAAGAGCATTTCCAAATGCAAATGTACATCAAAAGGTGAATGGATAAACAAATGTCGGTATATTTAAACAATGGAATATTACTCAGCCATAGATATGAGTAAACTACTGATACATATTACACACTGATGAATCTCAAAAGCATCCCATGAAGTAAACAAAGCAAGATACAAAGGACTGAATACTGTATCATTCCATTTATATAAAGATCAACAATAGGTAAAAGTAATGTGCAGTGAGGTAAGTCCAAAAGTGGTTGTCTTGGGCCCTGGCTGGTGGAGCTCCACAGACTGAGCGTGGGCCTGAGAACCAAAGGATCACAGTTCTCGATTGCCAGTCAAGGCACATGCCTGGGTTGCAGGCCAGTTCATAGCAAAGGGTGCACAGGAGGCAACCATATATTGATATTTCTCTCCCTCTTTCCTTCCCCTCCCCTCTAAAAGATAAATAAATAAAATCTTTTTTTTTAAAAGTGGTTGCCTTGGGATAAGGTTTTGCCTGGAAAGGGAGATTTTGAATAGTGATGGAAGCAGGCTGTGTGTTATGTGGTGGCTATACCGATGCAAACAATTATTGAACCTGTCAAACTGAACACCTAAGACCTGTGCATTTTATTGCATGTTATATCTCATTTTTTTTGACAATCCATGAAAGAAGTATGGTTTTGTTCCTTTAGTAACAATTAGCATATTTAGTAGAGGAGGAAAGGAGAACCCTCATAATCATAAAATACATAGGAATGATTATTTTTAAAAGTTCAAGACTTTCACAAAGAAAATTATAAACCAGAGAAGACCTAAATGACAATCAATTGTGTTCAACAATGTGAACTTCCATTCACCTCCAAGTGAGCATATCAATTCAGTGTAGTTTCAATAAAATCCCCAACTTTAGTTCACAGGTAGGGATTTATGAAACCTTGGAAATCAATTTGGCCATATCAAAACAAGTAAAGATGACTATATCATAAAACTCAGAATTTTTACTTCTAGGAATATGTTCCAAGAAAAGACCCACTCTAATGCACAGACAGTAGATGATTATTGAAACATTCTTTAAGAAACACCAGTATTACCGTATTTTTAGACCATAAGATGCACCTAGGTTTTAGAAGAGGAAAAAAGAGGGAAAATTTTAAGCAAAAAAAAAATGTGGTAAAATATTTAATAACATAAATAACATAATATTTCACCAATGTAAATGCAAACAGAACTCAACAGCAGCATTAACAACCATTATTCCTCCCAAATTGGGGGGGTGGGGTGGGGGGGGGACAGGTGCATCTTATAGTCTGAAAAATACAGTTCGACTCTTTCTCTACAGTTGAAGAAATGGTAAAGGGTTGATTGTTTGAAATTGAATGATAAATCCTTTCTGGCCTAATATGGCAAATTTTTTTAAGTCATATTTCTACTCAAAATAATGTGCATTCTCTGTTTATTTGTTACTTATTTACCTTTCTTCCTGGAAATAATTGCTCCCTCCCAGACTTTTCTCGCTTCTAATTGGAGTGCAGCCCCTGGGGGTTCTTCCGAAGTGAGGCCTTGGTAGTAATTACTAGGACATACTGTATGCCCCAAAATATCTGTGTTTCAACCTCACATTTAAATAATAGTTTTGCTCATTATACAATTCTACTTCTACTGTCTTTTCTTCAACATTCTGAAGATATCAGTTCACTGCTATCCCATACCAAGTATGGCTGTTAATTATCCACATGAATTTATCAAGTATGTAAGTATAACCATATAATCTGACTATAATCTGATATACTCTTGTTCCTTCCAGGCAGTATGCTTTTATCTTTAAAATCTTTAAAAATTGTCTCTTTTTCTTAGCCATTCTTTCCTGTTGCTGTGGAACTTCTCTGCGTGAGGCTGCCTCACCCACTCAGCACACCCTCCGTCTTTCCAGTTTAAGGTCTTTTCTTCTGTGAGTCTGTTGAGGGAAATTTGTGCTCCTGCTTCAGTTCCCCCACGCCTCTCAGCTCCCCATCTCTCTCCCTTTTCCGATGCCCTCTGAGAAAATTCCTGTCCCAGCACCTCTGCCTAGTGCGCTCCTGAGCCGGATCCACTCTTGCGTGCAGTCCGTCCGCTGCATTCTTTACTTCGACAATTATATTTAGGTGTCTGGCATTCCCAGTTGGTCTTGCTTCCTATTGGTTTCTCCCTGCTTTATTTTTCAATATTCTCCTTTACCTTTAAGGATAATTACCATGTCTATGTGTTAAATTATTCGTTCTGCTTCCTCTGGTTTAGTTTGTTAATTTTGTTAAATATCTTTCATAGAACTTTCACTCTTCACACGTCTCACCAGTTTTTCTTGTTAGCTCACTTTTATTCCTTGAGGACTACCACCTATTTTGTAAATAATGTCTTCCTGGGAGAGATGCAAAAACTTAGGCTTTGCTTGTTCTCCAAGTGAGTTAAAGGACGATGGTCTTAGAGAGCCAGTCTCCAAGGTTACAGTCTGAATTCACCCATGCCCTGATCATCACCACCACCACCACGCATTCCCCTGGCCTTCAGGGAACACTTCGTCCCCTCCTTTCTGGACATGCTCTCCTAAGTAAAGACAGCCTCTGGTACAACGCCTCGCTCACTGGATGCAAGGAGAAGGCAGGATGAGGGATGATCAGAGGGCATAGAGCTGATGTGCCTGCTGGCTTCTCACTTCGGTTCTGAAGCTGCCCCCACACTACCCTGGTGCTGCCACATCTGCCTGCCTCTGCTGCTCGCCGACCCACAAAGGCAGGCGATGGGTCTCCCAAGTAACACAGGAAGAGAAAGGACACGTTAGAAATCTCCCCGCCAGTCAATCCACTGGGTGGCCCTTGCTCTCTTCCTCTCTGGTTCCTCATTTCTCCCTAGGGTTCTCACAGTTTTCACCTTCGATAATGAAAATAGTGGAGATCCAACGGTCTTTGTTTCCCTGTGACATCTCCACTGTTAGGTTCAGAGAAGAATAAAACACCATGCACAGACAGAGCCGTGTGGGACTCCAGGTACACTAAGTTTATATAATAAAAACTTCATTAAGAGATTTTTTTTAATATACTGTAAGACCAGGATATTTACGACTGCGTGTAGAACTGGATTGTGTGTCAGCTTCTAGTTCAGGCTACACAGCTCCCTGACCATCCCCAAAATGAAGAGAGAATTCCAGCGTAGGTGTAATCTAATCAAAGCTCCCCAGAAGCGCTGGAGAGAGAATGTTTGACTGCTTCCTACAGTTGCTCAAAGGCCATGACTCCTGAAAGAACTGAATAAACAATCGCAGAAATATGTCCTGTAGGACGTAGTACCTGCCCTCATCTAACTCACTTTTTCTCTTAATATATCTTTTCAAACTTCCATCACTCTTGCTCCGTTCCTTTCCCTCTCTGATACTGAATCTTTGCCCAGTTTTATTTTATTTTGTTCCAATGAAAAGGTGTGGGCGATGGCTAGAATAAAGAGTCACCAGCGGGTTCTAATACGAGAAAGGTTACAATTCAGTTCCTTCAGTGAATTCTGGGCAAACACTAATTACTTTGAGATGAAGCAAGACACTCTTCATGGGTCAATTACAGAAAGCCTGGAGTACAGAGGACAGAATCCAGCTCCTTCTTTCTGCCAAAGGCAATTCGGCATTTGCACCGTACCCTGCAGAAAGCTGAGGAAAGCAGCCGTGGCTTGAGCCTCCTGGAAATTTGCCTGCTACAGACATTCTTTTCTTCTAATGAAACGGTATCAGTTTAAAACCCAAATCACTTCTGGATAAATGTCTAAAGTGTTCCTCATACAAGGCCCTATGACTAAGCATAGAGTAAAAAGGCTGTCACTATATTCATGATGAGATTGATCATAAATCTTTAAATACATTGAATATCACGAGACTGCTCCCAAGCCCCTAAACTGTAAATCAGGGACACAAAACCATCATCTTCGCGGGTTATGAGGATTCAAGATAACTGAGGATGCCTTGACCAATCAATAGTAATAATTCCCAGAAATAATGTGCATTGTTTACTTCTCCTACTTTCTATGGTTCCGGACCTAAGTAGGCCCATAGGCAGACACACACCACATACCACACCACACACACACACCACACACACAGACACCACACACACACATACCACACCACACACACACCACACACCATATACACCACACACACCACACACACACACACCACACACACACCACACACACACCACACACACCACACCACACCACACAATACCATTATAGAACTTGACCCCTTGCAGCCTTTACCTTGGTCCCCTTGCCTGCTCCCAACTTGTGGCAAAAACTCATGCCCGGGTTCTCCCAATGAAAGAAGTGTCTACAAAGCCTCTACCCACCTGATCAAGTCCCAAAGTTAAAAAGTACACAATGACCAACCAACATTCTTTAATCCCGTCTTTATTTTCCTTTCAGAGAGGCTAATGCTCAGCCTCTTTTTTGGCTTCACTGGTAAAACAGAAGGTCTTGGGGAAAACTGGCCCAGTCTCAGACAAGTTAGGTATTAACCTCTCCCATTTTACAGAGGAAGCAACTGAGGCCCCTAGAAGTTAAATGACTTGGCAAAAATATCACAAGCAAATGGCAACAGCTGACCTAGAAATGAAGGGCTTATGCTTCCTAAAACAGTATTCTCATTCGCCACATTGCAGGTTTTTAGCCAGATGCTGGTGCATTCTCTCTCACTTCACCATAGTCTGTGCAGAGTTGGGAAGACACTGGTATTCCTCAATTTGTATACATCAATCATTTTCTTTCACAACATTACAAAAGCTTCTCTGTTTCACTGTGGTAGGTTTCAACTGCCTGTAATTGACACTCTGCCACCCTCTGTTAATGGGCAATTCACCAGGCCAGTGCAAGGTCACCATCTAGTGGTGAAAGCCACTAACTGCTGGCCACGCAGCACTTGACAGATTCTTCTCCATGCCCTCTTTGCCGACTTTCCACGCTCACCTCCCAACCCAGCAGTTATTTCCAGCAAACTTCCAGAAATAAAGGAATTAAACTTTTAGTTACATAAAACATAAAGTGATTTTTTTAGTTATTTCCTGGATTAGGCATTTACTAAATTAATACACTTAGACTCTTATTATCGAGGTAACCATCTACCCTACCAGCAGATTGCTCACAGTAGCCTACAGCTTGATGTGCAAGGAGACATCAAGCAAATACTCCATATGAACCACATGGCAGATCATTGTTGTAAACACAACTCGAGGTCAGTGCCAGATTTGACTGCACTGAAGGAGCTCTCTACAATCTGAGCAATTTCCTGAGAATCCAGCAGGTACTGAAAATTGAGAAGAGCAAACAGAGCTACTTCTAAAAAAATGTAAATTCTGTGTCTACTCTCAAACGAGTATTTCCTGAACACCCACTATAGGCTTGAGTAATAATATGAGGTGTGTTAAGTAAGTATTAAACAATCCTCTAGCAATCTTGCTTTTGCCCACAACTCGCAACTCCATAGAATCTGCTATCTTTGTCAACAATACTCTAATAGCTATGCACAGTGTCGGAGGGGTACGAGATTTCTTGAGAGTGATCACTTAGTTATATAAGGTCTAATGACTGGGGTGTACACCTAACACTAGTAATTGTATGTCAATTGTAGTTAAAAATTAAAGAGATTTAATTTTTTTAAAGAGTCTACAATCTTCATATTAAATCTTTTAGATGCCAGATTCTATCCTTTTTTCCAATTCTAAACATTATGAGCTTCTCTGCAGACAGCACCACTGACTGTGTGCTCTTCCTAAGGCTTTCCCTGTCTTTGATTCCTTCACCTACTGTACTCTCTCTATTGTATGCCTATGGCGCTGATCACACCTCCAGTTTTTAGTAGCCCTGACCCTCAAGGTATTTATTCCCCAGGGATTCAGCCTGGGGCTCCTTGTCTTTTCATTCTTTTCACTTTATCTCGACAATTTATCAAGCTGAATGCAAAATTTGATACAGGTTTGTTGCTCTACTCACTCAGTCATCTTGAATGCAACAACCACACAGTACACATGCTCACTCAACAGCATCTACCACCCCGGACTGACTAGTACAGTGAAATCATCATTGTTCACGCATGTGCATTCCAGTCCACTCTCCTTGGCTCCAAGTTACATTGATGTCACACAAACTGTTCTTATATTAACAATGGCTAGACTTCTCCTGGACAGACCTCATAATATCTCCAGCACTGACTTTTCCTCTAAGTTCTACTCCAGCTCCACATTTTCAACTGCCTACTGGGTCTCTCTCCCTGGAATTTCAAACTCAACTTGCCTACATCAGAAATCAGCAACTTCCCCTCCAAACTCAACTGCTCTTTGTTCACGATGTCAGTCCAACTGGTTCCATACTTTGTTCCTACGTTAACCCCTCCTTTCCCAGGGCACTCTCATCCAATCAATCCCAGGGCAGAGGGTCCTGTATCTGCATTGATCTCTTCCCATCCCTTCCTCCCTTTTCCCCCAAGGCCATTACTCTGATTCAGGTCCTCATTCTCCTCTACTCTGACCACATCATTTGAATATTATTCATTCTATGTATATTTTTTAAAACCTTAATGTGTACCAGGCATTTATTAGGTACCAGGAACATAGCAGGGACCAAATGAGACAGCAGCCTTGTTCTGATGGGGTTTATAGCTTATTGCAGGGAAAAAGAAAACAAAGATAAGGAATGATGAAAGGTAAAAAGAAAAAAATTCTCATTCTTGCCTCCTTGATTCAACAAAACAAGATCTCTATCATCATCTCAACCCATTAGTTGTTTAGTTATTCTATTCTACCCATTTAAGTGACATGTAAGGAAACCCCCCAAAATTCAAAGTTTGTACATAGTTGATGAGAAAATAGTGGGAAAGCAAAAGGTAGATTGTTTCCCTAAACCTCTAACTCTTTAACTTTAAAATTATTTTCATAAATTAAGAAACAACTTCTAAACTTCTGAGGATGAATAGAGTTAATTAGGCAAAAAAAATGTACATGTGCCTTTCCATATCAAATGCTATGAAAAAAAACTACCTTTTGTTACTAGAAGGCAGATTTGTAATGTATGCCTGTTTTGATCATTTATTGGAAAACTAAATGTCTAAATTATTTTTATTGTCCTTACTAAACTGATACTTATTAAGCCTAAGAAGCAATTGACAAGACTTGTTTGTTCATAATCTCAGTATTAACTGCTGAGTCTTAAGTCTTTATACACTTGAGTGACTCATTCTCTTTCACTAAACAAACATGTATACCAATCCCACTATGTGCTGCATGAGTCTGGCTTCTGAGGTGAGTTATATGACATTGTAATTACCCTCAAGAAATCTGAAGACTTGCATGACAAGGATTTGTGAAACAGTGAAAGAGATGAGAATTACAACAAAAACTCAAAGTTCTCTGAGACAAAGATGGGTAGGAATTAAGCAAAACTTCATCAGAGACACTTAGACTGGGTGGTCTTGAGGGATGAGTATTTTCAGTGAAGATGGAGACATTGCAGACAGAAGGAAAAAAGATGCACCCAGAGCCGTGACACAGCAGGCCATTCTCCACTGGGTCAACTGCCGACACATGACAGACAGCCCCGAAGTTAGATAATAGTTATCCGAGTTGAACAGAAATATCAATACAGTGTCATACTTGTGTGAAATCGAGGTATTTGCCAGTTTCCAATGTCAGCTTGTTTGACAGGTGCTCGGGTGACCATGTGCAGTATGAAAAGACAAACACATGAATCTACTCCCAAAGCACAAATTGCTGGTAACTTTTCAACTGGACTCTGCCTTTAATCATTTCATAATTCTTCCAAGATCTTAAATTAATACACCATCAGTGTGCCCAGTTTTCTCAAGGCAACCCTGAATTTATTTTTTAGAGAGACTTTAGCTCTGTCCACTGGTTTGTGTTATGTAGCATTTTGATGTCTATGTTGTTACCACAGCAACAGGTAGAGAGTTAAACTTGGCACAGAACATGAGGTGCTGCTAACATATTGTTTTATGAAGTACTTCCTGGTACTATTCCAACTGAAAGAGGTCAAGATAATATAGCGATTCAAAGCCTCTGAGGAGGAATCAAAGCAGAAGCAGAGGGAGTGGACAAGGAGCTGGGTTCCAAAAGGGTTCCACGGGCCACATCCTGTGGCGAGGAATTAATAGTGCTCAGCAGAAAAGTCTCCGAGGCAAAGAGTGGGGTGAACGTTAATAATGACGCCGATGTGACCGTGACCGTGGCATCCCAAAGAAGGGGAGGTTCTCAGGCTTTCCGGCCTAATTGAACCCTCAACTTTTTCACTGGAGGCTCAGGGACCTTTTGTGAAACAAACGCTGAGGAAATAATGAGTTAGATAATATTATAGTTTTGAAAAAAGTATATTAAGAACCTTAAGTAAATATTACTAGGTGAAAGAAGCCAACTTCAAAAGACCACAAACTGTTTGATTCCAACCATATGACATTACAGAAAAGGTAAAAAAAAAAAAAAAGAACAAGTCAGTGGTTTCCAGGGGCTGGAGAGCAGTGACCAGGCAGAGCACAGAGGGGTTTTAGAGCAGTGAGATGATTCTGTAACGGCAGATGGGTGTCATCATACATTCGTCCAAATGCACAGAACGCACACACCACCAACCATGAACCTTAATGTCAATGATGGGCTTCCGATAATGACGAAGCGTCGGTGCGGGTCCATCGACAGTGACAAATGACCACTCTGGTGGGGAATGTTAACAGAGTGGGCGGCTGTGATGTGTGGGGTCACAGGGCATACAGAAAATTCTCTGCACTTTCTGCTAACTTAAGCTGTGATACAGTTGCTCTAAAAAATAAAGTCCTTTTTAAAACCTCTATTACGTAAATCCTAGACAGGAAAACTACAAAATAAGAGGGATGAGCCTCTCAATGAGCTGTGACCCCCAAGGTCCTGTCTCTGTGTATTGAAAACAGTGCCCGGGTGGACAAGCACTGGCTGAGCCCTGGGCTAGTCACCGCAGTGGAAACAGGAGAAGCAGGAATCTTGTTCCCGAGTCTAATCTGACTGGGAAAGGGGGAAATTAGCTGTGAAACCATTAGAAAAGCATATTCAGCTAGTATTTGTTAGGTACAGCTCAAGTGCCAGGCACGACGGGAGTAAGCTTGGGTATTTAGTAGTGAATTGTGCTCTTCTCCATGGAGCTGACGGTCTAGGTAGAGGGAACAATAGTAAATCAGCAAAAACACAAATCAAATGCACGTTATACAGCCTAACATAAGCAGCTATAGATTATAATCTGCTACAGAAGGCTTTTCTGAGGAAGTGACATTTGAACTTACACACACTAGTCAGTTGAAAAGTCAGGGGAACTGAATGGGTGAGATCCCTGAGGTGCCAACAGCTTTCGGTTCTGGGAACAGACGCACACATTCCGAAGGGGAGTGTGTGTGAGAGGAAAAGGGAGATCTGGGCAGCACCCAGTGTGCAGGACTGCGAGGATGGGTCAAGGAGTTCGCCTTCTGTCCCTCGGAAAAGGGGGCCTTCAAACAGTCTTTGGCAGAGAAGTGTCCAAAGGTGCTCAAAGTTTCCACAGCACAGGGAGCTAGGAATCACTCACTCATCAAAGTTTGCTGATTCAGTCTCTCATGAAATGGAAGTCCAGAGAAAAAGTGAACTACTTGGGTTGGAGCTCACATGTGATTTTGGTCAAAAACTCCAGAAGGCTGGTGTTGGGGTGGAGGGGGGTGCAAGTGCCTTTATTGGGAAGCTTATCACACAGCTGCAAGAAGCTCCTGTCGGCAGGTCAGTGCCTGCATGTGCGGGGCGTGCGGGAGGGTGTAGGTTTTCCATTCACAGAGCTTGCTGTGAGCCAGCGAGAGAGAAGGGTGCTGTGTGAGCGGGGAGGACAAACTGAAAGTCACAGTAGTCCCCCAGCACCAGGGCATCGCGTCTCTGCCCAGTGTCTGCTATTGTAACCCAGTTTTCTCTGAGAAACGCAACACCATCACTAGTTACCAACTAATGCCTTGGCCAGGAAATAATTAAAAGTCAGTTAAAAGCAACGTGGGTCTCAAGTGAAAGGAACTTGAACAAGGGAAAGAAACACTGGCAAGGTGGGACAGGCCTCCCCTCCTGTGCATCTTTTTCTTGCTGGTGCTTCACTAGGTATCAGGAGACTCAGTTCCATACCCTGCGGCTGCAATCTGGCTGTGACCTTAGGTCAGTCCCTTCACTTCTCTGAGCATATCACTTCATCACTCTAGTGAGAGTTGGACTACGTGCTCACGAAGGTCCTTTTTCATTCTCAGTTTGATCCTCTTCACTGAAAGTCTGTCCTTGAGACTTCTCACAGCAGAAATGGGGCAGAGAGCGAGGAGGGGGGCACAAAAGAGAGGGGAACAGAAGGGTTCTGCATTTCAACAGCTGCTGAGCTCACCTCAGCCTTGTTGCCTGTCTGTGTCACTCCCTGGCGACAAGCACCCGGCTTGTTAAAGAACAGCCCAGGGGCCAGGAGAGTGCCCGGAAGCGTTCTGCTGCCTGCTTCGTGCAGCCCGTTTCATTTGTCATCCTCCGAGCAAGTCCGTGAAGTGCGAACCTACCTCACGCTACGGGGGACAGCCACCGGCATTTGGAGGGTGAGTTTAGAAGGCCTGCTTCCCAGGAGTCACAGATGGTAACCAAACACTGTCAGATAAGATTGCTCTTGAAAATATCTAAAGTTTAGGTTTTATAGATTCAAAAATATCCTATTTTATTAAGTTGTCTTTGAAATAGGTTTGCATTTTGACACATAATGTTCTCATACATTAAACAGTCTATGAGGGGGATGTCAAGATAAGATGTGCTTTATAATGAGAATTGTTGCAACTGGGAGATTGGTACATGGGGATTCGAGATACTCTCCCTTTTAGTTTCACATCTGTTTTTAAATGTTGCCTTTTACTAAAGTTTTCAAAACAGAGTGAATTTGGAAACTAAAATGTATCCATATTAGATTTTCCAAATATATGTGAGAATTCCATGAATAGAACTAGGTGGCTCAATAGATCAGGGATTGGTAAACTATGACCTGTGGGCCAACTCTGGCCTGCTTCCTGGTTTTATAAACAAAGTTTTATTGGAACATAGACATGCTTGGTTTTGTACATATTGTCTGTGGGTGTGTTTGGCAAATTGAGTCATTGCCACAGATCATTTGGCCTTTACAGAAAAAGTTTACCAGCCACCACTCCACAGAGTCTAGTTTAAGTTACCTTTGCCTGCTGTGTCCCACGGACCACCAGCACCTGGCTCTAACCTCGTCCCTCCTACGGAACCATGACATTGAATGTTCAACAGGAACAGAAAGGTAGGTCAGGGCTGTCCAGCAGAACCTCCTGTGATGACAGCAACGTTCTACACCTGCACCATGCTACACCATGCAGCAGCCACAAGCCTTGTGTTATTGTTGAGTATGTAGGATATGGCTAGGGAGATAGGGAACTAAAGAAATTCTTAATTTTATTCATTTGAACTTAAATGTAAATAGCCACAGACGGATAGAGACTACCATAACAGACAGTACAGAGCTAGAATTCTGATGCCTTAGCCAGTGAAGGTGCTGATGAATGTTTAATAACAAGGCATGTGTAATACCTATACACACATGCACGCACACACACATCCTTGATCTCTAAGTCTGCCAAGCTCGCTGATTCACTATGGTGTAAATGCGCTCACTGTGGTACATTACAGACGACCAAGTGCACACTTGGGAAGAGACACGCAGGGCTGGTTCTCATGGGCCAGTGCCTGCCAGCTCCAGCGCGCCAGTGGCTGGCCTCGGTGTGGGGGGCTAGCGCCTATGAGGTAGCAAAGAAGCTCAAAAAAGCCAGAGGTGAGCGCAGACACAGGATTCATTTGTGGCTCTGCATTAAGGCAGGAAAAGAGAACAAGAGCCAAGAGTAAAATGGTCAAAACACAGGGAGGACAACAAAAAAAGGAAGTGAAACCTAAAAGGGCACTGCAGGGAAACAAATTACTACAGGCCAGCCTCCTTCCGTCTTAGCCTCATCTTCTCTGAGGAACATCTGTGTTGAGCAAGATTCCTTTCCCCGGGAAATAGGTCTGGGACAACTGGTGCCCAAGAAGACCCAGAACAGTGTTACTCACTTCTCAAATCCAGAATGCGTGAGGATTCAGAAGTTGAGTGTTGTCAACAGACATTGGCCCAGCAGCAACCCTGCTTCAAACCTACTGCCATTTAAAGGGCCAGACTGCAGAGGGGAAGGAGCCCAGGCTAAGACTTACAAACATGCAGGCCTGCTAAAAAGTGGTTCATCATCAACTGAAAATTAAAGCAGAGACCTAGGCTGGCAATGCCTAGTCTCCCATCACTCTTACTCCCAAGTCATGGAGCTTACAGACTTTTCTTCTTGGGCTGCATTTACACAGAAGAAGCCAGCTACTTGCCTTAGGCACTGTTTGAAGATGGGGACAAGTGGGAAGAGAAATTTAGCTGTTGGGCACAGGACACAGTGAGAGCTGGGAGCAGAGAGGAAAAAGGGTGGGATGAGCTGGAGGGAAGTGAAAAGGGGGAGGAGGAAGATCAGGGGACATGGAATACCAGAAATAAGAAGTAAAAACTAAGCTAGATACAGGCAATTCCTCTACAGTATTACTACAGGAGACACAAAAAACCCAAGGCTCCAGAAAAGGCTGAGAGGGGAGGAAATCAGTGTAGCACTCAATGAATAATGGGAGCCATGATCACCAAGCTGGGTACTGTTGGGGTCAAGGTAAACAGTGTCCAGTCTCTGAGCCCTGGGTGCATACTCATGAGGGAGAATTGAGAGAGCTGTAAATGGGAAATTATAATATGACATGATGTGTTTGATAGGGAAGGAAAGGTTTGGAAGTGGGGCACCAAACCCAGCCCCAGGGGCACCAGGGAAGTCTTCCTAGAAGAAATGTCAGTATCAAGACCAAAACCCGAAAAGTGAGTGAACAGAAACTAACCAGGGGCAGGCAGGGGAAGGACATTCTGGGCAGCTGTAATGGCATAACAGAGGCCTAGAGCCACAGTGTTCCTGGTCCACTGGTATGTGGCCATAGAACCCTTGTTTGTCTGGCATGGCCCTGGCTTGTTCACGTTATCTAGGAGTAATTATCAATAACTAATATCAAAAGACACATCCAAAAAGTGTCCCCATTTTAGATAAGTTGTGTGTTTTTTTCTCTCCTCTAGCTGATTGTGAAGAAAAATAAAAAAGAGACAAAGACAGTGGCTACCTCTCTCTACCCTCTACCCGCAACCACCTGCTTTCTGCTGAAAAAGGAAGCTAGGCTGAGTCCCCAGGGCCTGGCCATGGTGTAGGTGTGTTCTGGAAGTGTGTCCGGCAAAATAATGAGTGCCAAGCCAAATGAAGGATAGGTCCCGCAAGTCCTTGAAACGAACGGGAAAAGTAAGAGTGAAGGGCAAGACAAGTGTTCCTGAGAGCCTGAACCTGGACCTAGCAGAACAGCTAAAACCCTGCTGTTCCCAGAGAGTGGTGCAAAACTGCCTCCAGGCAAAACCAGAGAGAAACTGGACTACTACTGACCAGGTAGCGGAGGATTTTGACCCTCCATATAAATTATTTGGGCAAACTTACAGGGGAATTTAATTTTAGAAAATGGGCAAAGAAAATCAGATCTAAACTTCCTCCCTCCAATGAACAGAGTACAGGTGGAGAAGCCAGAGGGGAGCTGAGGTTCCTAAAACGTTCGGTCACTCATCGCAGAAGAGAATATAATTCTCTTACTGGGTAGGCAATCATGTGAGCGCTCCTGAAAACCTAAGGCCTTTTGTGAGTTGGAGACGATGGAACAATAACAAAGAAAAGACAATTCTTTTATCGCCTGAAAATAAGTGTTACTTCTCAAACAACATTTATACACCTCAGTGCCTGGGTGATATTTTTCAATGACGACCATTAGATTTAGGAATAGAAATTATGTCATCCTGTTCAAGTGACTGAGATCTGGCCTTTGTGCCAGGTTTCAGGTGGGTAAGAGCAGACCTGAGTGACTGAGACAGGACATGTGAGGTGCCCAGAATTGTCCTCAATGGCTGGTTCTAGCTAATTCTTTCAACGAGGTGGGGAGCTAGATTGCTGTTAGCACTTCAGTTTGCCTTCTTTCTGAGCCGTCTGTGGCATCTCCTCTCCCATCTCATTCCTGATGCCTACTCTTTCTTTTATTCGGGTTCTGAGGAATTTCTAAGCTACCCCCAGAATCACTGGGAAATGACCAGTGTAACCAAAGACTGGTTCTATCACTTGTCATTATTTCACCAGACTTTCCTTGTCTTGACCAGTCATGCCTTCATGTGCACCCACATTTCCATTCAGGGTCCAGGAGAGATTTTAGAAGTCAGGTGGTGTCCTTTAGAGAGAAACCTAATTAGCCAAAATATTCAAGGAGGGAGAACTTCTCACTCCAGTTAATCTGATGCTCTAGTAAACAGACAATTCAAGCCCAGGGCCAGAACTGCAGTGGGCTGTGGTGTGATGAGATGTGAGGAAGACCATCATTATCTGTTGTTCATGTCTAAAATTCATGGGCTCTTAGAACATCAGAAAGCTTATAAATAGTTTAGAAATCATCTAGTCCAGTCCATTCACTTTGCAGATAAAGAAACTGAGGCCTAGAGAGATTATTACCCAAATTCGCATATTTCATCCTAACAAAAGGGTATTTGTTACAATAGGAATGCCATATGTAATAGGCAGAGATGAGACCACTTTGAGTGGCTTCTGATGACCAACAGGGTCTCTTCTTGCCAGTGATGCACAGTTATTGGTCAAAAGTCTAACATGTGGTCTCCAGCCTGCTACCAAGAAGGGGGCACAGAGGTTGGCACTCAGAGTGGTGGTGACCTAAGGATGTGGGGTCATTCATCCCAACATCTCTTACAAAATTTTTCTATTTGGGTCAAGGTTATATTTCCTGGAGGGCTGGAAGACTTGTAAGAGAAAAACTATTGGCCTGGTCAGTTATGCTTCGTCCAAGAAAAGGACAAAAATTGTTCTGCTCAGTCATAGCAAGTAAGCTGTGGCCAGTAGAAATGAGCAGTTATGAACTTCAAGCAAGTGCAAATATTTAGAATTTGCTGTTACACTGCAATATCAAGTAAGATCACTACTAAAAATGATAGAAAAATGGGCTCTGGCTGGTGTAGCTCAGTGGATTGAGCACAGGCCTTCGAACCAAAGAGTAACTGGTTCAATTTCCAGTCAGGGCACATGCCTGGGTTGCAGGCTGGGTCCCCAGTGAGGGGTGAGCAAGAGGCAATCACACATTGATGTTCCTCTCCCTCTTTCTCCTTCCCTTCCCCTAAAAATAAATAAAATCTTTAAGAAATGAGAGGAAAATGGAATATTAGGAATACAACACTAAAAGGAAAAATGATAGGTTTGTTGTTTATAGTCTACTGAAACATCACACTAATAACTCTGAAGCTGGAACCAGGCACATTTTTCTGGTTAAAAAATACCTATTTATACCAAAGTGCCCTGCGGGAATGTCATCCCAAGCAGTGCCATAGCCCACAGCAAGTTTGCTGGTATAAAACCTACAAAACAATGACTGGACCAGAGGACTTCTTAGAGAGAGGTCACACTTAGACAGGCATGGTCCAGGAAACCAAATGTATTTTCAAGGTGAGTTTGCTTGTGATTATCAAATACTGCAAATAGGGATACAGGTCTTGAAATTTCTTTCCTTCCCTATTCACTTTCCTCATGCTGGCAGTACATAGAGTACCTGCCTCCTTAATCCCACCCTTTCCCCTGTCCCAAAAATCTCTTCCCCTAGCTCTATTCAAAGCCCCTCATTTCCCTCATCACTTTACCCTCCACCCAAACACCCAGCAGGGGCAGAACACTATTTCAAAAACAGGCAGAGAAGAAATTGAACAAACAAAGCCAGACCAGCCCCTCCCCCTCCCTGTCCCTTTAGCATAATAGATGCTGGAAAGGCTGCAGGCACTCTTGTTTGTGAATAAATTTGACCCATCAAAAGTGAGATCTGGGTATGTTTGTTAAACGTTTAAAACAAACTATTAAAGGATAATTTTAGAAAAGATAACAGCATGATTCTGGTACTTATGTAAGATGAAGCTGTATGACAAATATTATTTAACTTATTAGTTAATGAGAAAACCAGGAAGATGTTACAAATTCAAGGGAGAATCAAGAGCAGACATATATAGGCATTCCAGAATGCTGAAATGATGCAAGTTCAAAGACGATTAAAGATACTCAACCCAAGAAGATCAGATAATCCAGAAGGGGGCACTATACAACCCCTAGTAATCCACTGAAAAGACCCTGTCATCTTTTTTTTCTTTTCCTTCCCCCCAACCCTATTTAAAAGTTGTTCATTTTTTCCTGACAAGGTCTAGCATTTCTGCAATGACAAGGGCCCTACCAAAGGCTCCTTTCTATGGATATTTGCCTAATTTCTGTGCCAAAATGGCCAATTCAGATGTGGAAAAGCTACTGCTCATATTTGCAGAATTCACTGGTACTCTAAATACTCTGCAGTCCTACCGTGCTATCCAAAAAAGCAGGAAAGAATCCCACTCCCTGAACTTTGTTATTTAGCTACATAAGTCCCTAAGAAAGGATGCCTTTTACCACTAACAATACATGGTGAATTTGGCGACGTAGTTCACCTAGTCTTCAGTTGTAGACTTGTCTAACACCCAGGTATCCTTCCATGGGGACTGGGGCAGTCAATGGCCTGAGTGTTCACCACCACTGTCTATTAATATATTCAAAATCTGTACTCCATTTCAACTGGAAGACTTGAACCCTGACTGACAGAACCCAATCCATTTCCTCCCCTGTCCCCCCCACACACATACACACACCTACACACATGGTTAGATCCCACATTCACCCTGGTCCCCCATGCAAATAGATTTCAGGCATACTTCATGGATATTGTGGGTTCAAAGCAAGTGTCACCATAAAGTGAGTTGTAATCCTTTTGCTGCTGGTGGAGAATCTAGCCTTCAATTCATTAAAAAAATGCAATATCTTTGAAGAGCAATAAAGCTAAGCGCAATAAAGCCAGGTATACTTGTATTGGCAAGTACAATTTACCATTCCTTGAGACTCATCTTAATCCTAAGGTTAGAACACTTATCATTTATAAAGGTAGGGTAGATAAAGTGCTTCCCAGATAAGGTAGTTAAAGGAGTTCATCATTACCAAGCCCTTATTATATGAAATGTTAAAGGGACTTATCTAAGAAATAGAAGAAGATCAAAAACTATGAACAATAAAATAACAAACACACAGCTAACAACAACTGAGCCTAAAAAACAAAAACTAAGCAAACAACTAGAACAGAAACAAATCACAGAAATGCAGATCACATGGAAGCTTATCAGTGGGGAGGTGGAGTGGGGAGACTGGGGGAAGAGGTACAGGGAATAAGAACCATAATCGGTAGGCATAAAATAGACTGGGAGAGGATAAGAATGGTACAGGAAACAGAGGTGTCAAAGAACTAATATGTACAACCCATGGACAATAACTAAGGGGGTAATGCTGGAGGTTTGGGGGTACAGTGTGGAGGGGGGAAGAGGGGAGAAAAAATTGGGAAAATGATAATAGCATAATCAATAAAATACACTTTTTAAAAAAAGAATGGGTTCATCTCAAGCTAACAGCCCTTCTCCTTAGAAATGTCTTCTTAGAGAGGCAATGTAATGCTGTAGAGAATTCAACCTTCTTCCTCAGAAAGACCAGGAATTTAGTCCCAGGTCTGTTATTAAAATCAGATTGATAACATCAACCTTTCAGGGTTGTTATGAAGACAAAAATGAAAAAGTGTATGTAAAACATTCAGTAAAGGTATCTGTTATTGTTATTGTTATTGTCGTCTTGGTCACAGGGACCAGTAGCTGCCCAGCTTTGCTGTCACTATCATCATCAGTTGCATTCTGCATCTCACCTCCCTCCCAGGTGGTTCATGTGTCTCCTGTCTCCCCTTGCTCCAGGCTCAATGTCTCCCACTGCACCTGCTGATGACCATGTACACAGCTGATGGTCTGCCCACTGTGCGAATACCTGCACTGACACTGGCCCTCGGCAGTTATGCACCCGTAAAAAGCAAAGCTGCTTCATCCCTTTTACCCAACGCCCATGGCATGCAGTCCCTGAGCCATTGAAAATGCCCTGGTTTTGAATGAAAGTTTGTCAAATCTTCATAAAAGGCTCATATGCAATTCCATTATGAAGAGGATTCTCTAGAAATGACAATGGTGATGAAAAATATTGACTAAAGCAGCAAAGCTCAATTTTTTAGCAATCAAAATTATTACTTTTTCATTAAATTGAGGCCCTAGAGAGCAAAAAATGATAATTAAACAAATTTATGATGAAAAATTTCAGAGAACATCCTCCTATCCAAAGTGATCAGAAGCATAGACACTCAGAAAAAAAAGTATGATGTGCAGAAATCTGGGAGAGCGGCCTGCAAGGGGTATTTAAACTGTGACCCCTCCCCACTGCAGGCTCCTCCTTGCCGCTCCTCAGAGGCAACCTCTGGACCAGTGTCAGAGTGGCCTGTGGCACCTGGGACCTCCAGGAGAGACGCAGGCAGTTCAACAGCAACAAACAGAGGCCATGGGAGAAGGTCCAGAAGGCAGCGTCCATGTGTGCGCAGATCACTCATTGCTCTGCTTGAGACTCACCAGGGGTCGGCTGTCCCCTACTATATCTAGCCCTGACTGCTTATCTTGACACCGAAGGTCCTCTCCAGGCCAGCACGGGCCTGCTTTCCTCATCTGTGCTCCAGTGCTTGCCAACACCGCCCTCCCTGCTGGTTCATCGATCCCTTCTCCACACCACTCTGCTCCTGCCACCTCATCTTTGTTCATGTTGTGCCCACAATCACCTTTTCCAAACCCCACTGATGCCCTGCTTCTCCAAACTCCTATTGCACTGATGTCTTTGATCTGTTACTACCCTCCTCAGTTAGACTGAGCATTCACCAAAAGCAGGCTTGGGAACATTTACATTTTTCTATGCTATAGCCCACAATCTCTCCCACAAGGCTGAAATTATGTGTTCAGTAAATGTCACTGAGTAGTTAACTCTCTGGGTAAACAGGCTTGAATTTAAATGAATATATTTTATGGGAAAAGTAAAGGGAAACAAAAAGAAATAACGTTTGATGAATACTGACTAGGAACTAGATTGTCATCTCATAAATCCTTGCAGTAAGCCTATGAAATCGCACTGCCCCATTTAACAGATTTTTAAAAATCCAGGGAGGTTAAGCAACTCTGCCGAGAGTGGGACAATTTGTAAATGACAGATAAGCATTCAAACTCAGGTCAGTCTGACTCCAAAGCATGTGCTCATTCTGAGACTTGTTATCACTGCCATCACTGTCACCCTGGCCACGCTCATCTCTTCTAGCTACAGAGAGACCGTTAATTGCCACTCTGCATTTGCAGGAGACGTTCCTGAGATGAACAATAGAAGCTGTAAACTTATCCATGACAGACACAATCCTTCACATTTTCCTTGGCCCCTTTCCAGAAGACTCCACCAAACAGGCAAAGAGTGCCAGTTCCAACAGGCCCTCTCCCACGTCTTGATTCTCTGACCTTTTACCAGTTCATCGTCTGGGGCAATGGTGAAGACTTGGGTCATCTGAATACACAAATAACTAAAAAGTAGTACAAGGAAAAGATAAGTCCTTGCTCTACTACACCCTAGCTGTGTGTCCCTGGGTAAGCCTCTTTACATTCCTGAGCCTCATCAGCAACGTAAGGCTCCTTTGAGGCGCCATATAATGGTGCAACACTAAGTGCTATATAAATGTTGACAATTAAGATCCTAAATGCTCACAGTCTTACCTCCTTTGGAGAAGATATTTAACCAAATAATCAAGTGATTTTTGAAGAACAATAATTTTAAAAGAATAAAAATTATCCCTTTTGCACGAAACATGTGTAAATATTTTATTTAAATCATTAAGTAATGAGGGAACTAGTACAATGATACAATTAATTCGAAGGAGAATTCAAAGAACACACAGACAGACACAGGAACTCTAAAATGCATTGACAAAGAGATGTGGTTGATACCTGTGTGGCAATAATCACTTGCATTTTATGGAACAAACTTCATTTGCATTTCTACAGACAGGAAATCATTTGTGTAATACTTAGAATTCTACAACTTGCAGATTAAATAACATATCACAGATCATGGAAGTAGACCACTATAGAATCAGATAATTCAGATCAGTATGCTAGACAAGACCTAGAATTTCATAGGGTACCCAGTAATTTTTTATTGCCATTGTAAAATCTTTTACAATTTTTCCTTCCATAATTAATAGGTATCCCATATTTCCAAGATCTTGTCCTGTGGGAGAAGCAAGAAAATGGTGCCAGAGTCAACACCAAAAGAAGGAAAATTTAGCTGAAGAGTCAGAGCTCCATAGACCAGACGTGGCTTTCCTGCCCTTACTGGACCTCCCCGTTCAGTGAGCCCACCTTGGGTGAGTGCTCTTGAGCATCTTCCCAGGCCTTAACCCAGCATCCTCTCTGAAGGAGGTATTCAGGAATGGTTTAGGTCCCTGCTACTTAATAAACCGGTGTTGCCCAATAAATTGTATCATCAATATTACCCAGATCATGTAAGAATGCAGATTCTCAGGTCATGCCATTGGCCTTGTGAATCAAAATCTACATTTTTTAACATAGGTCTCCATGTGATTTGTATGGAAATGAAAGTTTGAGAAGAAGTGGTTTGAGTAATCATGACACAGCTCCACCACAAATTAACTGTGTCACCTTGAACAAGTCAATTCACATTTCTAGGCCTCAGTTTCCTCGTCTATAAAATAAGGCCAAGTCACTGGTCTCAGAGGTCTCCTACTTGTCTCTGAACCCATCTTACAAAGGGTTTTTTGTTGTTGTTTTTGATCTGATGTCCATTTCTAAAAGCTAATGCCAGGACACCAACTACTGGAACTCAAGGCATACAGATTTAGATAAAACTTACTTATGTTTTCCTCTCGCATCCTTCTCTGGAGAAGATAAAGTGACACAGAAACCTAAAGACATTAGCCTGCTTTCTGGAGCACCAACAATGTGCCCAGATTCCCTGGGAGCCAAATGAGTAAGAAATCTCACCATCTGCTTTCAAGTCAGGATTTTCCACAGTTTTGCTCCCTGATTGAGTGTATTGCTTTTTAAAGTCCCAAAATAATCAATCCTGACAAGAAAGATTCAGATATGCTTTTCAAATTATAAAAACACACATAACACACACAAATTTCCTGACAACCTGATAAGATGAGAAAGTGAATTACCAGCTTGTTATTTTTAAATGTATTTGTTTTCTTCAAGCAAGCCTACTTGTTCTGCAGCAAACCTCTGACCTCAGTTACAGCACATGGCACAGAACCTTGCAAAGCCCTGTCCTCACCATGGCAACATAGAGCCCCCTCTGTAGTGAGTCAAAACTACACTCAGTCCACATTTGAGGGATGTGTGTGGGGAGCGGGGAGAGGGAAAGACATGTAAGGAAGCTTCTAGGTAGATGCAAACAGTGCTACCTACATGCAGATGAGGTGTTTTCCCCCACTGTCTCTCATTACATGCATATTGCTACTATCCAAGAATGGGTTCCCAACTGAATTCAATGTCTACTAGAAATTTATGCAGAGCACAGTGATTCTGGTACCAGTGGGTCCACAACATTTAAGCCCTTACTATACCTGTAAAGCATCATTGCTCCAACTGAGAGGGACTAATTGCAGCCATTTCCTACATGTGTCTATTCAGTTCCCCACCCTCTGCCCCTTGGGTACCCGACCCCACATGCTGTCAGACTGATCTGTCTCTTCAGATTACTCAATATGAGAGTAATGAGAGAGTTTAATGAGAAATTGTAGAACTCTTACTCTCTGCCAAGTCCTGTGCTTTGAGCTTGAGTCTTGATGGTGAGCAACACAGACATTGTCCCAGATCTCTAGTAAAGCTGAGTTTGGTGGGACACATGGACCTGGCGATGGCAGAGACACAATCACTTCAGCATGTAATTTCAGCCTCAGTTGAGCCTGAGCTGGTCCTGACATTGAAAAAAGCTTTTGTAGTGGATTAACTTTTTGACTCAGCAAAGTACTTCCCTCCAAAACCCACAATTTCTCATGAGTTCCCTATAGAGTTGGAGACATGCAATAGTCTAAAAAAGGAATAGAATTTTCATAGCAAGAATATAAAAATATAGTCCATTCTAGGTTTTTGAGTTTCAAAATAAGCCTAGACTTAAATATCAATAGCAAAATCTTAAAGGAGTCAGGGTATCAGATTACTCTATGACAATCCTACAAAATGAAGATAATTAAAGAGTCAATTATACATTTACTTGGCTCCAAGGGGTCCATTGTGAGGGAGAAAGTCGACATGCTTGTGGATGTGTTATGACCAAGAAAAGCAGCATGTTGGCAGAGGATGGGGAGTGCGTTGCCCACCCTCTGGATGGTATAAAGGTGTTAATTCTCCTGACAATGACCACCCCCGTAGTCAGGCAAGATGGCACACCTTGACAGCAGCCAGACATCAGGACACCATGACCAGAGATGCATCAAAAAGCAGTCATGGGAACAAATATTTCGTGGCTAGAAACCAGGGAGTTGATGTTCTCCCAAATGCCTTGAAAATCGGTAAGTACACTTGCAAATTAGGTGCAGCCCCACAGAGACCCAAAGGTGGGGAAACATCTGAGGTAATTAAGTTTAATTCTGGTATTAGAGGAAATCTTGAAAGTGATTGAGTTTAATGGATTCACAAAATTGTAGCTTTTCCTGCCATTAGACAAAATAGGGAATAAGAATGAAATAGCTGATATGTAAAAAATAAATTCCATTTGTTACACACCTGGGTTTTGCAGTTTAGACATATGACACCTGCTATATTTCCTGCTCCATGAAGTGATAGCTGAAGTGGTGATCTATATGATAAGTAGGTATTTGCCGAGGGAGATAAACATTTCCAAGAGGGAGCAGTACAAATGATGCCAAAGCCTTAAATCAACATGGGATGTGATTAAGTTAAGCAACTTAAGGTCATTGTGCCTAGAACTGGTAGAGACATGACATGACATGACATGACATGACATGACATGACATGACACGAGGCTAAAGTGACTGGACTTCATCCTCAGAGCAAGCAGGGGGGAGGCACTTAAAGACTGTAAACAAGATAACTGTGCCATCGGATTTTGTTTCCCAACATCATCTCTGCTGCCACCAGCCCCTCCCCACCCACACCCTCATCCGCATTCATCCGGCAGAAGGCTCTCCTATTTATATTCCACTGCCCTATGTTCCAGAACAGGATCCTGTCTCCAGCTGGTGGGTTTTTCTCCCCCTCCCTACAGAGTTGTCCCTGCCCCTGCTCTTTACAACATCCCAGTGAGGTTATTTATTAAGAAGTAAATATGAGAGTACCAGGTGCTGTTATGGTATTACGGTCAGGAACAAAAGAATGACTTACTCATGCCCTGTTATTACACCCCCATCCCTTCCCAGCAAAGTTCTAGGAAGGTATTTCAAAGAACAAACAGAATGGAAATCAGAGTATCATTGTATGTACATCGGAGCAAGTGTGGCTTACATAGGTGCACGCTCTGATTAAAAGCTGAGTTGAATCAAGTTTCAAGGTGAAAGTGGGGTCTCTTATTAACTCCCTCCCTCCCAATTCTAAACGTAGCAAAGATGCTCAGACATGTCAATTGGGAATGAAAGAAATAGCTGAGCCCATAAAAGACAAAACTGAATCCTGACCTATTTAGGCACAGTGAACCCCCATCCCACTTCAAAGCCTCTAATCAAAGACCCTGGCTCTGATTCATCACCTTAGCAGAGGGGGCTGTGCTTGGAAGCTCAGGCCTGACAACGAGTACCCACCACATCTGCTTCATTGCCATATTTTGGGTTGCATCTTAATCCATTGTATTGACTTCCCAGTCTAATAACAACCATCACAATCGTTGCTGTCCCCCTTGGGGGAAGAATAAGACAATTCTCAGGGAGGTTTTGTTCAAAGGACAGCTGTGAGGATCAGATGAGAGGAAGAATGGCTGACAGGTCTGTATGCACTTGTTGAAACTCTGCCTTAGTGCACTGAAGGGCACTGAGAGCGGCTTCCAGTTCAGCAGGGAGACAAAACCAGAAGGACACGCTGCTTTTGGCCAGGGAGGCTTTCTGGGAGCTCTCAATAGTCACATCCCACAGATTAATGTCTCCTCATCTTTCTTGAAAGGCCATATCTGGGATGATTTTATTTAAAAGTTGATTCAAGGGAAAAAAATTACAAAATTTTTTTCTACGTGTGCTACCAATAAAACATGGCCAAAGTCTAAACTTTATTTCCCAATTTTCTCACAAAATACTAGCTCGAACATTGATTTGCAGTCTGTCTTTTACCATTTGACAGGAAAAAGATAAAGTTACTACTTTTTTTTTCTAGAAGCAAACACTGGAGACATGATTGTTATATCTTATAATTTTTTTTAATGAAAACTACTGATGTAAAAATCTAAAGGCCAGCCTCGTCGGGAAACAGAGGAGTTGGAGATAAAATGATCTGGCCCCAGGAGGGGAGGCCTGTCTGCTTTGAGTCCGCCAAGCCGAGGGACATTCCCACTCACAGCAGGGGGCCATCTCTCCCTGTCTCCTCTGGGGCAATCTGGAAATGATGGTTTGAACATGATGGCAAAGAATCAACATTTCCTTCTTATTTCCCTGAAAAATAATACAAAATTATGCAAAACTAGCAAGAACAAAAAGAAACCAAAAGACAAAACTGGGAGACAATTAAAACCTCCAATTCCTCACATTGACCACCACCCCTTCTCCACCTAATGGTTAGGTGAAAGCTTCAAACAAGTTTTGATTAAGAAGGGGCAATGTAAAAAGGAGCAGGAGTAAAAGAGATTCTGGAGAGGGAGACTCAGCTACAGCTCCCAAAGAGTGTGAGAAAATATACACTTTTTCAATTTGAGGGGCACCCAGGAAGGGGCACATACTGCAATGCACACGTCAGATTGTGGTAGGAAGGGCAGGGATGTCAGACGGGGGAGGGGGAGTGGTACACCGCGAGAGCCTGGACACAAGAGGCGGGGCTAAGCAGAGAATCACGTGCCATCGTTTCAGCCTGTGTCTGTGGCATCAGAGAAGAACAGAGCCATGCATTAAGAATAAATACTAAATAAAAAGCAATGGAGTTTTCTTTATTGGGTAAAAAGAAGTAAAGTCTAAATGAACTCACACATAGAACCCTAGATCATAAGAAAAAATTTCAACTATTCTAAATAGCCTTGGCTCACCCTTACGCATTTTAGTGGGCCAAGAAGCACTTGCCTCTTGAGTAATAAAAAAGCATAGGCTCTACCTAAAGATAATACAGAATTTCTTTTAGAGTGAGGAAAGGATCAAGAAAAGAAAATGGAAATGAGGAACACAGATCAGTGTTGCCACTGAGAAAAATGAGAATTTTTAATACCTGGTAAAGAAATTTCCTCTTTCAAACATGCGAGTGCAAAGCACAGATGCAAACGCCCAGGGAATAAATAACACAAGAGAGAGATTAAATATGGGCTGGCAGCCTTCTGGAAAGAAGTAGAAGAAGTAAAAATACAGCAATCACAGAAATAAAGGCAAAATCAGAATGGGTAAAAGGGAAAATAAATGCAGTAGACACAGCCCGAGATACAAGGAAGAGAAATTTTAAAAAGGAAAAAAAATTAAGTGGAAGTTTAAAGGGACTTGAGAGAAGATGATTGATATGGAAGACAGTTAAAGGATGGCCAGAGTAAGTATTATGAGAATGCCAAGAAAAAAAGCTTAAATAATGGTAAAAATAAAACTCAAAACCCCGAATTTACCAACAATATCCAGACATATATAAAACAGCAGCCCGGGAAACCAAACAACCCCTCATAGCAATTAGTCCAAAATGTCCATGTTTGGATCAATAACTGGCAGCTTCCTTAATTTCTGCCTCAATTTCCCATTAGAAACAATCAGAGAAAATCAAATATGCTCCTGAACCAATCACATTAGGATGCCCCACTTATAGTTAGCCTACCTATTTTTTCCGCATGCCTAAACCTTCCCCCATCAGGTCACACCTGAATCCTTCCCATTTTCACCATAAAGCTTTCCCACTTCTCTTCCTGCCTTTGCGTGACTGCCAAACACAGGTGATTGTGTCTGACTTGCTTATATTGGAAGCTCTGACTCAATAGCCCTTGCCTGTATTCAGTTGGTTGGTCTTAGTTTATTTCTACAATATTGTGAGCTTTAATTCAAGACACTTGAATCTATCTATTAAAAGAGCACGCCAGTACCTGAACATAAGTGACTCTGAACAGCCTATACAAACTCATATCCTAATAAATAGTCTAGACATCAAAGATGAAGAAGGAAACTTTTGGAAAGCTAGACAAAAATGTAAGAGTCACAAATTCAAAGGGAAAACCAGCCTAGTCTCGAACTTCTTCACAGCAATTGTTCAGTAGTAGAAGAAAAGAGTGGCACAATTCCCATGAAATCCTTAAAAAAAAAATAAACTGGGATTCAGGATTTTATGTAAACCAGCAAAACTTAGAGTTACATTCAAATAAAACAGACAGGATCATTTGCCTAAGCCCTTCTAAGAAATTTACTAGAAGTCAAACTTCATCCAACCAAGAGACTACTGAAACAAATTAATGCAAAGAGACTGGTGGAGTGCAGCCTCCACTGCTTAAGTGGATTACGTGCTAGGACTAAAACCAATATGAGTACACGGTAACAGAACAAAAGGTCAATGTCATATGCCCTGAAAATGTGGAATTAAAACAAAAATTGACAGAGGAATGAGAAAAGAAGATAGAAGTAGTGTAGACACAATGATCCTGCTGAGGACAAAGGGTATCATTTAAGCTTACAAAAAAATCAAGTGACAAAAACCAAATTTTACAGAATAATATGATGGCAACCAGTAAAAAAGATATGTAATTGTACTAGGGGATAGAACAGGAGACAAAGAAGAAAAGATAATACACTAATTCTCTCCATTGGCCACAAAAGAAAATACTTTTTTATAGTGTCTACTATAAAAAAGAAATACAGAAACGGGGCATTGGGGTATTCTATACTTGTCATATAAACAAATAGGAAAGAGCTAAACTCACCTTTTCAAAGAAAAATATATTCCTATTGGATCATAACATATAGTTCTGTGCCAAATATGGATTCCCAGAAAGGGGTGAAGATGATATAATAGGCAAACATATATTAGGCAAATATATATGAAAACAAAAAGTAATAATCGGAATATTGTTTAAAGTTGGATTCAGGCCAAAAGTACTTAATAAGACAAGGAAGGGTATTTCATAATGCCACAGGGTACAAATCTCGAAGAAGATAAAATAGTGTGCACATCTTAGGGTATTACTCATAAAACACATTTGTTAGGAGATTCAGAGAGAATTAGAGAAAAACACTTCAGTCTTAGGAAACCAATCTCAGTACATGACAAACAAGTGAATAAAAAGTTTTTAAATAAAAGATTATAAAAGTCAACATAATAAAGCTGACTGATTTTACATGTAATATAAATTTCTAGTTCCTTAATATGACGTGTGCACTGACAAGCAGTGCCCACGGTGTCATGGATGAGACATGAGGCAAATTTACACGGACGACCGAGTCCTGTGGAGGAAAAGGGCCAGCAAGGCTACTCCCTCAAGGGAGAAGAGCCTCAGAACGAACGGCCTCACCACCCTCTCAAGGGGAGAGCGGCTTGGAATGGCTGGGCAACTCTCACCAGGGGAGAGAGAGCTCCCGACCCTTGCCCAGTAGGGTTTTTATTGGGGTTTTTGCACAGGGGTTCAGGGACAGCTTATTAATCATTGTCAAGCAGTAAACAGTAGATAGTATACAGAGAACCATTAGGGCTCCTTCTAAATCAGGGCCTGTCAACTAAAAGGCTACAGAACTTTGGGAACATAAACTCTTTTTCTGCTTGAGCCCTTATCATCTAACTAAAAGCATTCTTAAACAAAGCAGGTCTCACAGGGTTTCACATATTCCTTCTCAGGCCTAATTACCCAGGGAGCCCACCATTCCCAGCACAAGGCTTGCACTCCTTTCCCCATCATAGGTTTTTAGGTTTAAGTGGATTAGAGCCAGGAAGCTCTTCTCCCAGAGGACATGGGAACTCAGGCTTCATCACAGCCGGTGAGGGATGGGGGAATGAGGGTCCATCACTCCCTCTTTGTCGCAGCACACCCCCCCCACCAGTCCTTCCCTGATGGCCTCCCAAAGTGGTCGTGTCTGTCTGGCCTCAGTTGCCCCTCCTCTGAGGGGTATCACCTGTCTCTGACCATCCAACCATATTTTGGGGGGCAGGGAGCTGAAGCAGGGGCAGCATCTGCTGCCAGAGACAAGCCTGGTCTCCTCAGTGGCTCGCATTCCGGAGGTCGGAGGTCGCTCACAGCCTTAGAGCAACGTGGGAGACAGTTTACAATTCCTGAAACCAGGCAGGGCGGGCCCCAACATTAATATAAATAATGTATTTTCTTTTCAAGTGGTTTTTGGAAGAGCCATAAAATTGATTAGGTCGCAAAGAAAATGTTAATAAATTGCCCAAAGTAGCAGTATAAACAGTATCTTCTGATCCCAAGGCAACAAACAAGAAATCAACAACAAAACAGAAAAAAAAAAAAAAACTTTCTTCTTAAACAATTCTTAATTCAAGGAGAAAATCCAAACTGAAATTATAGGTTATAGAGAAAATGATAAAAAACAAACAAAAAAAAAACTACCTATCAGAACCAACAAGAAAAGCTAAGTGTTCAGAGAAATAATCATTGCTTTAAATACTTTGTTTTTTAAAAAAGAAAGATTAAAATAAATGTAATCAGCTTCCAACTCAAAAAATTAATAAAATCAAGTAAACCAAAGAAAACTAGAGAGAATAAATAAAGGTGGAAAACAAGAATTAGAAAAGAGGCTAATACAGTGGCGCAGGGCTGACTAAAATTCATACCCAGGAAACATAAGGGACGCCTACAAATCCATAAATAGAAACATAACCCAATACAAAAATAGGCAAGGAACCTAAGTAGTCAGCAAAAAATATATCCAAATGGCTAATAAATATATGAAAGGTTGCTCTCATCAACCTTTAGGGAAATTAAAATTTAAAACATGAGAGTTCAGTCCCACTAAAATAGCTAAAATTAATCAGATTAACAATACCAAGTGTTGGTGAGAATGAGGATCAATAAGAACATTCATATCCTAATGGTAAAAGTATAAATTTATACAATCACTTGAAAACCTTATAGCATTTTTCAATAATGAAATTCTTAAATACATATCACTAGAAATGGATATTTTATATATGTGTGTGTGTATGTACCAAAGAATATATAAGAATCTTCATAGCAGCATGCTTGATAATAACTCAAATATCTATCAACAAAGAACAGAGATACAGGATCCAGAACAAATAAAGCCCCTTTTATTACAAAATCGTAAGCATGTAATTCTGTAATATAACAGTATTACACTCGAGCACACCATATGACATTTTAGGTGAAATGTTCAAATTGCTGCCCATCTCATGCAAGACATTTATGTTCCCTACCAGCCACACTCAAGCAAGCCTTGCTTCTGCTGGACCCTGTATTTTGATATATTCATGCAATAAAACAGCATGAAGCAATCAAAATTCATGAACTATTGCCACATGCAACAGCATATATGAATCTCACAATTGAATCTCTTATTCAGAGAAGACACACATAAAAGAATACATACTATGTGTTTCCATTTATAGAAAATGCTAAAAATGAGCAAACCTAATTTATGATATTACAAATCAGAATGGTAGTTGCTATAAGTAATGTGGGAAAGTGTTCCTAGGTGCTGGTTACTTGGATGTTCATTTTTTTTTAATACCTTGAGCTACAAGTTTTTGATGTATGCATTTCCAACAAGGTTATAACTTCAGTTTTAACAATCTATTTGAAAAAGAAAAAACTTTAATGGTCAAAAGTATTTTTATCTTTTATTTATATATATACATATATTTTTATTGATTATGCCATTACAGTTGTCCCATATCCCCCCTACATTCCCCTCCACCCTGCACGTCCCCTCCCCACCACATCCCCCCCCCTTAGTTCATATCCATGTGTCTTAGGTTCTTTAGCTTTTACATTTCCCATACTATTCCTGCCCTCCCCCTATTTTCTACCTATAGTCTATGCTACTTATTCTCCATACCTTCTCCCCCTCTCTCCTCCTCCCACCGCTCTGTTGCTAACCCTCCATGTGATCTGCATTTCTATGGTTCTGCTCCTGATCTAGCTGTCCTCTTAGTTTGCTTTTGTTTTAGGTATGGTTCTTAATAACTGTGAGTTTGCTGTCCTTTCACTGTTCATCTTTTTTATCTTCTTTTTCTTAGATAAGTCCCTTTAACATTTCATATAGTAAGGGCTTGGTGATGATGAACTCCTTGAACTTGACCTGATTTGAGAAATGCTTTATCTGCCCTTCCATTCTAAATGAAAGCTTTGCTGGATAGAGCAATCTTGGATGGAGGTCTTTGGATTTCATGACTTGGAACACTTCTTTCCAGCCCTTTCTTGCCTGTAAGGTCTCTTTTGAAAAATCATCTGACAGTCTGATGGGAACTCCTTTGTAGGTGACTGTCCCCTTAGCTCTTGCTGCTTCTAGGATTCTGTCCTTCATTTTAATGTTGGCTAATGTAATGATGATGTGCCTTGGTGTGTTCCTCCTTGGGTCCACCTTCTTTGGGACTCTTTGAGCTTCCTGGACTTCCTGCAAACCTATTTTCTTTGCCAGATTGGGAAGTTCTCCTTTATTATTTGTTCAAATATGTTTTCCACTTGTTTCTCTTCCTCTTCCCCTTCTGGTACCACTATAATTCAGATGTTGGAATGTTTAAAGATGTCCTGGAGGTTCCTAAGCCTCTCCTCATTTTTTTGGATTCTTGTTTCTTCATCCTTTTCTGTTTGGTCATTTTTTTCTTGCTTCTGGTCCACTCCTTTGATTTGAGTCCCAGTTTCCTTTCCATCACTATTGGTTTCCTGTGCATTTCCATTCATTTCAATTAGTTCAGCCTTCATATGTTCCTCTAATTTGTGACTATAATCAACCAGTTCTATGAGCATCCTGATCACCAGTGTTTTGAACTGTGCATCTGAAAGTTTACCTATTTCTTCATCGCTTAGATTTATCGGCTCTGGGGCTCTGAGTTGTTCTTGGGCCATGTTTTTATCTGTTCGTGCCTGTTATGTATGAGGAGCAGAGCCTTAAGTGTTCACCAGGGCGGGGCCACCCAGGTCGCTGGCTTGTGACGCTATATGTGGGGGCAGGATCAGAGAGGGACAATGGCGGCCCACTCTGCTGCTTCCCGCCACTGGGGCCTGCAGGGTCTGTCTCACCACTCGATCCTTCACCAGTTTATCTGCTAGTGAATGTGTGACTGTGGTCAGCCCTCAGTGAGTCCACCGCCTTGCGCCCTCAGTGGGTCCGCCTGCTTCTCCACACCTGGGATCCGCCCATGGCTGCCAGTGCACCTGGGTCGCACATCGGGGTCACACGTCGGGGTCAGTTCAATGGATCTTTCCTGCCTGACCCCACTCTGCTGCTGGCTCTGCCCTTCTTACCGGTTTGGCTGAAGGGTTTGTTGTTGTCAGACTTCCGTATAGTTCAATTTTCTGTGGTTTGGCTGCGTTTTTGTTGTTAAAACTTTATTGTTTTTAAACTTGGTTGTGTGAGAAAGTACAGTGCTTCCACCTACGCCTCCATCTTGGCAGAAGTCCCATTTTTGTGAATTCTTGTTCCTTCATTCTTTTTTGTTTGGTTGTTTCTTTCTTCCTTCTAGTCTACTCCATTGATTTGAGTTCCAGCTTTCTTTCCAACACTATTGGTTCCCTGTGCATTTTGCTTCATTCCACTTAGTGTAGCCTTCATTTTTTCATCTAATTTGCAACCAAAATCAAAAAGTTCTGTGAGCATCCTGATCACCAGTGTTTTGAACTGTGGATCTGATAGGTTGGCTATCTCTTGGTCGCTTAAAAGTATTGGCTCTGGGGCTTTGATTTGTTCTTCTGCGTGAGCCATAATTTTTTTGTCTGGTCACACCTGTTATGTATGAGGGGCAGAGCCTTAGGTGTTCACCAAGGCAGGGCAATCCAGTGGCTGGATTGTAACGCTGTATGTGGGGGCGGTGAGAGCGAACAATGGCACTTGTTCCACTCTCTCTGGGATTTCAGTCCCTTCTGCCACTTCCCACGAGCAAATTGGGCCCTTCTGGTGCTGGTTCCTGGGTGGGTGGGCTTGTGCATGCTCTAGGACCCTGTGGGTCTCTCCAACAAACTCTCCTGTGAGGCTGGGAACCTCTCCTGGCACCTCAACCCCTAAAAGTTTTTCTAATCGATGATTTTAGGCTTTATTTCCCGTCGCTGGGGCCCTGGGTTTTATGGTCTGTCTTACTGCCTATTTTTGCCTGGTTTATCTGTGTGCGAATGTGTGTCCATGTCAGCCAACCACCTTGCACACTTCACTGGATCTGCTCGTTTCCTCCCCACTCCCGGGGTCTGCTAGACCTGTGCCACCTGTGTGCCTATGTCCACCAGCTACTGCTTTTTCCTGCCAAGATCCCTCTCCACTGGCCACCGACTCCACCCCTCTTACTGGTCCAGATGAATGGTTGTCAGACTGCCATACAGTTCAATTTTCTGTCTGTTCTGGTTGTGGTTTTGTTTCTAAATCTTTGTTGTCCTTAAATTTGGTTGTGCGAGAAGGTCCAGTATTTCCACCTACACCTTAATTTTGGCCAGAAGTCAGTATTCTTATCTTTTCAATATGATTATTTCTACTGTGCTTAACCCACTGGAATTGTGGAGTTTGTTACAACAGCTAAAACTATCCTAATACAGAACCTTAGCAGTTGTCAACATTCATTGTCTAGATAAGGGAACTATGCCCTGGAAAATTAAGGAACTTGCCCAATGTCATAGAGCTAGTTAGTAAAAGTCTCTTGTTGTTAAGCTACAAATCCAGCTGGTCATTTCCTTTTCTCTATCACTCTGTCTCACTGCCTCCACTCACTTGACCCTTTCATCCCACATGGCTCCCAGTCAATAACCCATAATAAACAGTGATATCCACCTACTCAGCAGACAATTTCATATGACAGTGCTGGCCCTGAAATATCTCCTGAAATTACCCAAATATCTTTCTGTAAACCTGATCATCAAGTTTGGTATAACACACTTTGAAAAATAACACTTTTCCCAAAATGAAAATTTTATTAACTGATCCCAGGGGTTTGGTTACCCCCAAATCATATGCATATTTTGCAATTTTTTCACCTATTTGCATCAAGATAAACTGGATTATTTTGATTAAGCCTAATTATGCCCTGTGTCTGTAAAAAGCAGTATGAAAGGAAAACTCCTCTAAAATAAACACATCGGGATAAAAAAAAATAGTATACAAAAATTACATCTTAGCTACCCAATAAAAGCAAACTACATAATCTCAAGAATTCTTAGAAAGCCTAGTAGAATTTGGGGGTGTTTTTCTCCCAGTAAGAAAAAAATCTTAGCCAGGCCTATGCGGCTGTCCTGAATTTTCATTTAAGTAAGACACCCACTGGAGGCTGAGAGTGGCAGAGAGGAGCCCCGCCTACCCAGCATCTTTCCCAGCGAGGGCTGGTATGCTGGGATACGGGAGTTAAATGCAGAGGCTTCCCCTTGAGAGCTGCTCTGATCTTAACAAGGACGACTCAGCAAAACAGGTTCGTGACATAATGAAACTAGACTTCCAGGTGTCCACTTTTTAAACAGGTCTCCATCACCCTGTTTTCTTGTGCTTTACTAGAAAGAAAGGACTACACTGTCTCCCTCTAAAATTTACATGTTGAAGCCCTAACCACAGTGTAACTGTATTTGGGAATATGACCATTTTAACCTTAATTATTTCATTAAAGGTCCTAAGGGTGAGGCCCTAATCCAGTAAAACCAATGACTTTATGAGAAGGGGAAGAGACACCAGAGATCTCTCTCCCTCCTTCTAAGAGAAAAAGCTATGTGAGGACACAGAGAGAAAGTGGCTACATACAAGCCAGGAAGAGACCCCTCGCTAGAAATTCAATCAGCTGGTGCCTTGATCGTGGACCTCAGTCCAGAGAACTGTTAGAAAACAAACATCTGTTGTTTAAGTTACCCAGCCTGTGGTATTTTGTCAAAGTAGCCTAAGCCTACTAATACACTTGCTACTTGGACAACTGCGTTGTGCTGCCAGATCATTTCCAGGCAAAGTCCTCTGTTAGTGGTATTTGCATTTTCAGAGACAGCACTTAGAGGACTGCCTGAAAGTCTTCAGCATCCAAGAGCTCAACCCTAATGATGAAATTCCAGACATCATGACAGACCTTGCAGGGAGTTAAGTATAAAAAATTGACCGGCAAGTTGGATGAGGACGGATCAGAGAAATTTAAATGTTCAGCTAAGATGTGTAGAATTTCTTTTAGAGACAACGATGAGTCACTGAAAGTTTTTGAGGAGGAGGTATTATATAATGACTCAAACTTTACTTCAGAGAGATAACTGTGCCAGCAGAAGAAACAATTTATTATTATTACTATTAATTACAGTAAATTTTATAACTAGCATTTATCGAACACCTACTCTTCACCAAGCACTCTGTGTGTATTCTCTCTAATTAGGTGCAGAAAATTGTGAGAAAGACTTTGAAATGGACCAAAAAGGTTAGTGGTTGTCTTCAATGGAAAACTCAGTAAAATCTGAATTATAATTTTTTGGAAATATTCTACAACTCTGTAAGATATAGAAAACTGATAGCAAATAACTTTGTCCATTGAGATGCAAATGAAGTGTGTGCAGTGGAATGCAATTGATTATTGCCTTTTGGATAAATTCAGTGGGCAACTTATTTTTAAATTCATTGCAACATTAATGCCTATATCATATGTGGTTCTTTGAATTCTCCTTTATCCCTGTTGTATCATCTTACTGGTTCCCTTAATTTAAAAGTTACATAAAGTCTTTGACACATGTTTATTTTGTATTGCTATGTCATGATTTTACCTTCCAATATGCTCATGGTTCTTTGAAATTAGTACTATTATTCTCTCCAGCTAATAAGAAACTGAGATTTCAGGAAGAAAAGTAACTTTCCAAGGTCACAGTGACTTTGCAACTGGGATGGGATGGCAGATTACTTGCCTTTTCTGACCCCCAGATCACCACCTTCACACCTGATCCCTGGAACTTGTCTCTGAAGTCCTTCCCATCACCTCTCAGCAGAGTGAGAAGTCCCCTGCCATATCATGTTATCACTGTCCACAATATTCCCACCACCATCTGAGCCATCTGACCAAGTAATAGAAAAGTAATAGCCAGAACAGATGTTCTGTAACTGAGATTTAAGCAGACAGAATCTGCATCTTTTCTGCACATTGTGTCGGCCACCCCTTTGGGCACATGTAGATGGGAAATGGCTGTGGGACGAAGGGATGAACAGCATCAGTGACCACTTACTCTTTCTGATAACAAACAGACTAACACCATCCACCACCATGAACAGAGGCTCCACTTCTCCGCTTCTAATAACAGCACTGGAAGTATTAAAGCGATTGTTCATGATGCCGATTCCTACTCACCCCCTTTCACATACCCTCAGTGTATGGATTGGTGAAAAAAGCACTGGCAACCTTCCCAGGTGAAATCGTAAGGTGACGATGATGATTCCTTAACAGTGTATAATACTGTATGTTTTAAGCCCTTTCATGTCTATTATTGTGAAATAGCCTTGGGAAACAAACCAAATGTATATTATCTCCATATTACAGATGAAGAAATTAAGTTCTATACAGATGAGGCAACTTGTCTAAAGTCAGCCAGTAAGATATAGCAAAAATGGATTCTTCTCCCTAATCCAGATCAGGTCTCCCTTTACCACCCCAACCCACCCCATTGCATCAGGTCTTCCTTTCCCCCTTACACACATGGACATGTGCTCACACATTTGCGGTATTAACATTGGGTCATATCTGCAGGTCAGTATACACAGCCTCTAGGCCTATGTCCGACACTCAGCCCCAGCCCCACTGGTCCATGCCAGCTAATTCCTCCTCCTTGGGGGCTTGATTTACATACCCATCCCTCTCTGTCCTGGACTGCATTAGCTGTTCCCTCCTGCTTGCTCCTGTGATGCCCTACGCTTCCCCCATGAACGCATTTGTCACACCACAAGGTAATTGCCTCTTTACTTGCCTGTGTCACCTAATAAATTGTGAACTCTATAAATGCAGAAACGAGGCACACTGAAGATGATCGATAAATGCCTCAAGAACAGTGGCAACCTCAGGTCAGAACCAAGTCTTCCCTGTAAGTCTGAAATGTTAACCAACAGCTGGGCTCAGGCATGGCTTCTAGTGCAGCTGAGCAGGCAAGTCTTCTGAATCTCCAACAAGCCATGTTTTCTATAAGAAACCAAACGGTTCCCCCTCAGGGCCAGTACTTCCCCAGACCCAGATATATTCCCAAAGAGCAAATTAAGCTGTTCAGAAAGCTGCTTTCCAGATTGCAGCCACCCAGAGAGCAGCAGTTATGCTTTCCAGTAAGTCAAGGGATAAAAATTTTGCCCTTGGCTGTGTCACTAGTGAAATGGGATGAGTCAAGCCTCCTGCCTTGGCTGGGAGGGAGAATGCATTTGACCTGAATTCTTTTTCCTGCCTCTGAGATCTGGCTTCTCCTCTCTGACTATCCAAATGCTCTCAGTCTTCAACAATTAAAAACAGCTAATAGTCACTCAGCTCTTTCTAGGTGTTAGGCACTGTTTTCAACACTTAGGATGTACCAGTTCATTTAATCCACACAATAATCCTATTAGGTAGGTACTATTATTCCAATTTTACAAATGACGAAACTGAGGCACAGAAAGACTAAGCGACCCACTAAGGTCACACAGCCTAGCATTTTACCTGCTTTGAGGACAAGTTCGGGCCTCACCAGTTTAAGGACCACATCCTCCAGGAAGCCCACCTGAGCACACCAGCCCAGGTACAAATCCAGAAGTTCTCTAGCAATTATTTTTAGTACTGCTTCTTTGGGAATTAATTTCCTATCTGATGGTCTTATATAGAAGTCAAAGCTAAAAGATGCTGCCCCCTCACCTTTCCTCAGCTCCAAAGGCAGCTTTCACCACACCAGGTATTTTTGTCTTCACAAAGAGAATGGCAGGGGTGAAAGATCAAGGGACGGTGGGCCCGGGATATGCGTAAAGACAGCTGGATCATTAATCGGCTAAGAGAACACCTGTCACCACGCCGGAGCGCCTGGGTGTAGTCCTAAGGAAAATCTCCACCAGATCGTTCAGCAAGTTGTCTCGGCTCTGAGAGAACCTCTCTCCAGTGTTTCCCACTGACTCAGAACAACGAAACCCACCGCGTCCCGGCAGGACAAGAGCCCTGCGGCACCATTAGGAGGCAGCAGGACGTGGAGGTTAAGCTCTGGGCACCAGAGCCTGTTTCCTCATTTCCATTTTATAAACGCTTCGTAATTAATAATGCAGAGATGACAATCTGTCCTATTTAGTCAATTATTTTGTAGAAATCAGCAGTCTGTCAGAGGAAATCCTCTGGGCAGAAACTGCTTAATCATCTTCATTATCATCATCATTACCATCATGATAGATACGTTTAGTGAATCCTTGTGTGCCAGGCACTGTTTATGAATGATCACATCTCATCTTCTCTCCTTGGAAAACATTTTAGTAACTATGGGCTGGCACGAGGCACTGGCTCTTCACATGAAACCAAACCACGGCGGGTCCTCGGACAGTTTTATTTTAAGCTGCCAGACAGCAGACCCGCAGAGCAGAACGACGTAACCTCCATCGTGTGCATTATTGAAAAACATGTTTTCTACATAAGTTGTGGTGTGATTTACAGTGGCCTAATGAGTGGGTTTGACTCCTTCCACAGCCACTCACTAGCTGTGTGACAACAAGCGAGTTATCTTTTCTCTCTGAGCCCATTTCCCTGAAGATGAAACAAACCTCCATCATTTCACCAAATTGTGCCAATCCAAAGATACAGCGGCTGAGGGCACCTAATGCGAGAAGCCCCCAGGAGAGGGGGCTTGCTGCCCGACTTTTAGGGAAATCTTTCTAAAATTCTTCCCTGATTTATTAAGCAGAAAAAAATGTACATCCTTTAACCCTCTCTTAATGCCTCTAATCCTTTTCCTGATTGTTCTATCACATCACAATACAGGTGTAAGACTGTTTGCCTGCCTCCCACTGTTGTTCTGCTATCTTCCTCCTCTTTTCAGGGACTTCTTAGTGTCAGCTTCAAGCAGTGCTCCCTCCCTCCATCTCCTGGCTCCGCCACGTCGGCAACCTCGGTTTTTACAAGATGACAACTCAAAATTGATTCTGGCCAGGAGGTGCCTCTGCTGTCCCTCCCGCAGAGTGATATTCACAGGCTTTGTGCCAGACGCCTCTCCTTTGTCATCAGGGGTCTTTGGATCAGACTCCCATTTGGGGTGTTTTTCAGGTTGTTGAAGTGCTCTCCCCAAATTTAGGGAAAACCTGACGTGGATGGCACTATAGACATGCATAACTTACAGCTTTTATTTTCTCATGGGCCCGTGGTAATTACTCAGTCATTAAGCCGTAGGGGACTGGGCAGAAAGTAGGAGGAGACAGAGACAGCTTTCTGGTGATGCCTTTTTCCCTTATGTTCCCAAATACTGGGTGTGGGCACATGCAGCTAAAACGGAGCATAGCTCTGAAATCTTTAACAGTTCTCCCGTTCAATGGCAGGCAAGTCCTGGCTGAACTCCAAAGCAGTCCTCACATGAAATGTTTCCCCTCCCTCTTTGCCTGTGCAAATCAAACCCATGCCTGCAGACCCAGTTAAAATCCTGTCTCTACCTGGAGCCTTCCCTGACCAGCAAGCACAGTGCGAGCTGAGCAGCCCTGCCCCAAACACTGCCCTTACTCTTTAACTCACAGTTTCTTATCCCCTTGAGATCACATGGGCAAGGTTACCTCCTACTTGTATTTAATTCTTCAACTGGGACCTTTTCACTTTATATTCTAACCTCCCTCTGACCGCTTACACTCCCTGAAATTTTTACTTTAGTCTTCTTCAACAATGAATTTGTAGAAATGTCTGCCCCATCCCAACCTCACCATCTATTTTCAAGTTATTAAAATGTAGGGCTTCCTGGCTCAGCCTGCACAGCGGGGCATACCTGGGAGGCTGCCCCCAGGGAAAGAGGATTCCTCCCACCTCTTCCCCACACACACCCCCCCTGGAGACCACAGGGGGGAAGCTGCTGGCAGATGAAACACTCTTGTCTCCAATGGCCCTGCTGTCACCAGGGTGGAATTATTCAGCTGGTTTGGGTGCACAAGTAACTCTGAGACAAAATAAAAATCCAGCCTTCCCGAGTGTGAAGAGCTAATAAATCCTTAGTGAATAAGCCTTTCTAAATTGAGTTTCCTTTATGAGGCCATCCATGAGCACTTCTGGGTTTTTCTACTGAAGCAGCAAACTGCAACTATAAATATTAACAAGATGGTAGATGGGGCTGAGGGTGTGGGAACAGAGAAATTGGGAACAAAACACGCTTCCTAACCAGGGTCGCCCAGTTTAGCAGGGCTCCTCCTCCCTGCCTCTTGTTCACTAACCCAGGCTGCTTTTAGGGAAATGCAGTTCCAGAAGAGAAAGAACCACCTGTGCTCCAATGGAAAGGATAGCATCTCATTATGCTAAAACCATGGGTGTGTGAATATTGTGAACACTATTAATTCTGTGGTGGATTGACAAGGTTCTGTCCTGAAGACAGATTCTCCTACTACCCGAGTCACCAGCAGAGTGTTGTGTGTGTGCGTGGTTGTTGCTATTCTGGGGTTTTGTTTGTTTTGGTGAATAAACACAGGGCATTTTTCCTTAAGAGTACAAACAATTTAATATTTTCATTTCAAAAACCTCACTTGGCGATGTTAGGCCAATAATAAATACAGCAAGTTCAGAAACAGGGGTTGAGTGTTTCTGAGTACCAAGCACTATCTTTCTGGAAGTTTCCACATACTAATTTCACAAGAGTAATGGTTATAGAGAAATAGAACATGCTATACATGGATTATCTCAATTAATCATGTTGCTACTACCCCACATTAAAGATGGGAAAACTAAGGCCCAGGAAAAAGTCACCACTCAAGGCTGTACAATTTGCAATTTAAAGGGCAGAGATTCAAACCTAGGTCACCTCTCTCCAGGGATAAGGATCCTAACCCCTGCTGCTTTCCACTGCACCAAATGTACCAAGCCAATGTACCAAAGCAAGAACGCAAAGGTTCAAAAACAGTTTATGAGCCTCACCAGAGCTACTCTGAGGTCCTTGCTCTTCTGAGAATAGATTTCTCCAGTAGGCAAAATGACTGCAACACAAGAGGCCTTTCTTGGTGATAGGAACACCCCCTGAGATCTGCTAGTCCCAGGAGTCAGGCAACGTGCATTCCTCCCTGGGCTTTACCCTCAACTGCTGTTTATGCTTGGGCAACTCAGCCCATCTACATACACAGGTTCAACAGTGCAGTGATATATCTCACGAGAAGCTGAGAAAAGGCCCAGTCAGGGCCATGAAACAGGACATGCTTTGTGGGTTCCACAGTGTGAGTCAAAGTATGAGTATAGCATCTCAGGAAGCCCCTCCTGCTCCCAGGTGGGCACTATGTCCTTGCCAAGTGCCTGTGGGTTAGGGATTTTGGTTCACGTATTATATCCCATCCCTAGGAGACTGTAGTCAACTCTGGGGTTGCCTCAGCCAAAGGATTCTACCACTGTGGCAGACATCAGGTATCAAGTAGCCTTACCTCCATTCACCTATCCCCCCACCTCTATACTTTGCCTTTGCCTTTTTCAACTGTGCCAACCACAAACCCCCCTACTCGGTGCTGAGTGTGGTGGGTACACTCTCATCAATTGCTGTCAAATCTTCTGTGTCTCTACTCAGCAAAGCAGCCTACTGAAGCACAGTGATCAGGTTCAGATGCATCAAGCACAGGCTAGCAAAACAGCACTTTTTGCACTGCAGCTTTGATGGAGGTGCCATAGATATCTTAGTTACCAGGATTTCAAAGGAGGTGGGAGGGAGGTGGGAGGCAGGCCTCCCAAACAGACATGCTTCATGTAAGAATTCACACAAAAAAGGAAGAGAACCTGAGCCATGATGTGTGGACCCTCAACAAGATCAAAGATACAAAATTGGATAAAAAGAAGATTTTAAGAGAGGTTGGTTGAGCAATTTCTTTGTAGAAAGGTGTTGTGGGCTACAATTCCCCACTCCACCCTCTGTTCGGGGGCAGGGATGTGCTTTCTCTAACAATTCATCTAGAGAAACTCTCCAGGGCAATCACTCAGGACGCTCCAGGTGTGATTTCTGTGATTGAACGATGCCAAAGACTGGCACCTGACTCACTCCTAGAAATAGGAATGTAGACTGAGGTCTGACTCCTGCCCAGGAAATGCAGGTGAGAAAAGAGCAACTGTTTGGTAGGAGCTGAGAGAGGCAAGCTGTGTTGGACAAGCTTGTATTTTCAAGAAACATGGGAGGTCTCCCTGTGAGCTGCATGTGTGCCACCCAGGAAAGAAAACTGTCATCGGGTCATCATGAATGAGGGTGCCTATAGGGACGAGGAAGCCTCAGCTGAAAGAGGCTGAATGTATACCCACGTCCAGGAGCTGAGGAAGGAATCTCAAGGGAACATCCAGAACAGCAGGACGAGGGCCCAGCAGGGAAACCCAAAGAGCCTACAAAGTCCTCAATAGAGAAAGGCTTTTAAAACCACTTTCCAAGCCCCGGGAAAGAACAGAGCCACCCAATGAACTCTGCCCTGTATCCTCACCTCTTCTCACACCAACCCCCGAAGGGTCAAACCGGCAGCAAACGAAGGGTGATAGAGAGGGAAAGGAGAAGCAGAAGACAAGTCCCCATTCCCACTCGGAAAATTTCCAGGTGGAGCCAAGGAATGTTTCATGTTGGTCAAGTTCAGAGGTTTTATGTATATATTTTGGACTGGATATTCTCATTTCTGAATCAACTCAGTATAACTAACTGAATCCATTGGACTATATTTCCTAAGGAGCTTGCCAGAATTTTCCTCCAGAGGCAGAGAAAGATCTCTCCACTGAATTAAATTGAACGTAGGTAATGTGGTGTTCTCTTTCCCACACAAGTCCTCTTCTTGAACATGCTGGTTATACATTTTTTAGAAAACATACATCTACAATCTGGGCTCCAGCCCCCTCTGTCCTTCATTACACCAGGCTCTCCACATTTACCACCTGACCGCAGTTATCCAGGGGGCATTCGCGGAGACAGAGTTACCACCTGGTGGGTCAAGAGGGGGAACCGATGACTCTAACTCCCCAATATTCTTTCAAAAGCCTTGAGCTCTGTGGGGTATGATTTGGAGTGCTTCCCAGAAATCCTCTGGCTCATAAATTCCTCTCCTTCATCTTTCTCATGGCCTGCTGCATTGCAGAAATCTCATCATTCCTTTATGATAGCCACATGCTAAAATTAAAATATTCTGTGAAAGGTCAGGAATTTTACGTTCATCTTTCACACCTTATTGTGAATTATTATATTTCTTAAAATTTTAACGTATGCTCCTTTTTGACAGATATTTTATGCATGCCTTTAATATTTAACATTATCACGATTTACATAACATCACTAAAACAAATCCAAATAAGTATAATACTGAATATGCTTTTTTAAAAAATTCACATGCTCTCCAGAAATCCTGACCCTTCCATCTCACAGAGCTCAAACAGTCACCACACTGCATCATCTTGGTTGAGCCCCATATTAAAACTGGCTGAGAGCACAGTTCAGAAAAAAAAGTAAAACTGTTTAGTATTTGTTGGTCAGAGGGCAGGGGAAAATGGGAGCGGACTTGCTGAAAATTGTAGCAAAATAACGGGGTATCATCTGGACATAGCCAAGGAGACACAGTAGGTATGTTGGGGCTTTAGGGTTCAATTTTCTGAATACTGCTACAGAACAATAATTTTTTTCCAAAAGGACAGAGGATGATATGTTTAGATTTGTGACTGTAAAACTCAGCCTCATAAAGTAGCATCCCATTTCTTATAATAATTCCCTGTTCATTTATTGTACCAAGGTATTTCAGAAAACCTGCAGGGATCAGAGCAGGGAGGAGGCGGCTTTGAAACCACAATCCAGCACCTCTGAAGAGCTGCATGACCCTGGGCATACACCATACCTTCTCCAGGCCTATTTTCTCATCTAAAAATGGGACAAAAATAGATACCCTGAACCATCCGCTGTGGAGCTTGAACCATCGCTAGGTAAGTGTCAAGTGCGGTGCATCATCGCACACACTAAGGGTCTGATGTCATTTTCAGCAGTGTGTATAGGGGACCACAGAAGATTCTTGCATTCCAGGAGAAACAGAAACATGAAAGCTTAAGGACCCCAAAAGATAAGCCATAAAGTGAGCCGGGATTTCCCCCAGGGGATTGATAATGACCTAGTCCTGCTGCAGGCTGTCTGGAGTGTGGCAGACTGGCTAGCATCAGCGCAGGCGGTAGCCCTTCCTCCTTACTGTCTTGGGATTTTTGGAGATAATCACCCTGAAAGTCATGAAGTAACCTCAGCCTCAGCTCACCCATGTCAACCCTAAGGGAAAGGGTTGTGGGGAAATCTAAAGGTGCTGAGTACTGAGAAGGAAAGAGCCTTGGAGAGAGAAAATGGGAAAACTCCCCCACCCCAAACTATCTGTCAGTTTCACAGTCCTGCCCCAGCCTTTCTCTCCTCCCAGGTGCCATTGCCACACAGCAGACACACAATTAATTTGAGTCACACAAAGCCAGTCTTGTCACACTCCAGGCTGGGAGCTGACAGGCTGTGTTATCTGCACTCAGCTATTAGCAGGCACTACTGGGAAGGCTTCCTACTATCTCTGCCATCTTCCCTTATCAACAGCCCCAGGCAGCTGCTGAAGCAGCCCCAGCAGGATGCCTCCAGCCAAGCTGCCGATGAGCTTGGGCCCTGCTAGAACATTCCTGTTCCTTAAAGGGAGTTTCTCAACCAAGCAGCTTAGGGCTCCAGGAGTAGGGTCTCCTTGCTAGGGGGGAATTGGAACTGGCAGAGAAAAGAGGTGGCAGTTCATCACTTGATGCCCCTGGACTGAGAAGTGGAACCTGATCCTCAACTTTCCAAGAAGTTCTGTCTGTTGAAGAAAATCTATTGTTCCAATCTGATAGGGAAGGTGGTCCTGAGGGTGTTTCTCAGCCTAGCAGTGAAATAGCCTCTCTCCTCACTCCCAGGTTGCCAGCCACCGCACAGAGCCCCCCCTTCCTCCCGCCTCCCTCCCTCCCCCCTCTGAGACAAGATTCTACAAAGATCCCACCCCTGCCCTGTGGCTGTTATTTCCAGTACCAGAACAGACATTATCTTACTTAAGGCAAGGTAGGCATTTTTGTATTATTACTATAAAACCTTTCAACACAGATGTAATTATATATATTTTACATTTCAGAAAAGTGAAGGTTATGGATGTTAATTAACATGCCCAAAATCGCAGGTTAGGTAAGCAGTAAGTGAAGATTTTAACCAGGTTTGCCTGCCTACAATGTTGGCACTCTTTATTACAACAGTAAATGATCCTCTAATACCAGGATATAGATGAGAATGCGGGTGACCACGGCTCCCAAATCCAAGACAATTAGGTCATACCCATTTCCCTCCCAACGCTCAGGAAAGGCCCTTTAAATTGACAACAGCTCCAAGTTTCAGTGCCACAGGTCAGGTCTCCCAGGGTCTGGGGAAGTCAGGGAACCTGTCGGCCCCTGGAACACACATAAACAACCAGTCAAAAGGCTTCCACCCTACACAGCCACTGCTGGGAAACAGCACCTGCCCTGGGACCATATCCCACAGGGTACCTTGTACTCGGGGTGTCCACACGTCTACTCCTGCCAAAGGAATGCTAGCGGAAGCAACGTTCACCGAACACGGGCTGACGTTTTTCAGAAGTAAATGCACCCTCTGCTCTGTATCTTCCCTCTTGTGGTCAAAAAGAGAGGACGCCAAGCTGTGCTGGTGGTTCTCAAATTAGCTGCACATTAGAATCACCTGCGGTTTTAAAAGACCATCCCAGCGAAAAGGCCACACCAGAAACCAGTTTAATCGGAATCTCAGGATGAGAACCAAGTACACTGTCCGTTTTTAAAGTTCTAAGGTGATTCTACTGACCAGCTAGGTTGCAGAACCAGTACCCTGGGGGAATGGTGAAGCCAGCAAGTAGAAGAAACCTGGGTCTCCAATAACGCAAGGAGAAAACCCACCACTGACAATAACCACACACATTTGACTATCAGTGCACGAGAGATAAACTTCTCACACTGGAAGCTGCTTCTCACATTGGAAGCTGCTCAAGGAGAGGAAAAGCCCCAGCCCTTGCAGTGACCAGCCTTTATTTCTTTCCCGGGCACATTACATGATGGTCCTCATTTACTATGCCCATGTTGGCTTTAGGTGGTTACCTTTTACAGAAAACAAAGGAGCCAGTGCCACTAATCACATCACAGAAGAAGGATATTTGCAAATGCAAAGAGAAAAGTAGTTGAACCAGTTACGTTCCATACTGGATACTGGGGAGTTTTAGCATGGATTTTGGGAAGTTACAGTAAGCACTTTCTTGAGACTTCTGTCTCAATTCAGGGTGAGGGAGTTTTAGCAAAAGCAAGTCTCATAGCAGCCTAGGCACATTGCAGGCCTGATTCCCCATGGGAGAATCTATTCGTGGGTGTAGGTCCTGTGCATCTCTGAGTGGGAGCTGAGCCCATGTGATGCAAAATGGTCTCCTACACCTGATACTTTGCGTTTTTATTTCTTATAGGTGCCAGTATTACTCTGATTAATATACTCATTAGGAATCCAGAATTAATGAAAGACTTTTATTTTTTATTCCAAAGGAAACTCAAGATGTTCTTTATGCTATAATCCTCTTTGCCGTGGGACATGGCTCAGTCCTTGATGTCAGGGAATTAAGACACCTGTTCCTATTCAGAGCAGTGCCCCCCACACCCTCTGATCAAACCGAACTATGCTAAAGAGCAAACATGCAACAGCATTCACATTCCTGTAGCATAAATAGTACTTCAAATACCCTCTCATTCATTAGCTAGTCTTATTGTCATAAGAGCTCTAGAACGAGGGCCTCCTCCTAAGTTACGTGATGACACCATTTACAGACAGAGCACATGTGACCCAGAGGAGGAAACTGAGCTGCCTAAAACTTACATAGCCGATGAGTGGCAGAGCCATGTCTAGAGCTCAATATTCTAATTTTTCCAGCATATCCAGCAATTCTGACCTGTTCTTTAGAGTCCCCGAGACAGAAGACAGAAAATAATTTGCCACAGAAAGGGACACACTTTGAGTTTACTCTGAAGCCCTGTATGGTGGGATCAGGCATGAACCTTATAAGAAACCCCATGCTGAGAAACGGAACAAACATTGCTGGTTTCCAACACCGTCTTCTGCGAAAACCCTAGGGTCCTCCTGGTATTGAGTTCCTGCTAGCCCAGGGCACTGAGTTTCAGAAACTTCCCCCAAACTTCAGTTGCGGAGATCTTGGAAAGTGCAAGAAAACTTGCTTAAAAACAAAAACTTCTCATTTCAATTCCACAAGGTTGCCGAGGGCTGGGTGTACAGCCTACTCTGCCCACAATATGGTGTTGAGTGGAGGTTATATGGCAAATAAAAGGGCCAGAGCTTACATAAGGAGAAACCCGGAGGCCATAGTCATGTCTCTGGGGATGTCGGAGATGTCAGTGTGGCCCAGGCCCAACTCGGGTGAAACAGCGATGGGATCCCAATGAAGTTCCTTTCCTTTACCAATGCAATCCATTCACACTGCTTACTGGACTACATCCTGGAACTCCGTACAAGTCACTGGGACCCAGAAAAATGCATTGGGAGGCCTTAATCTAAATCCTCTCCATCTCCCAAGCCCCTAGCAAAATGATTCAATGATGACTTTAAATGTAGCTGTCACAGGGCCAGTACATTACACACCTATGATGGCACCATTCCCCAACTATTGCACCCCCTATAGTTGTCAGTGCACAGCCTACAGAGTTTCTCCTTTTAGCAGAAAATTGTGCTTCATCCAGCTGAATATAAGTTTACTTTAACAGACAGGAATTTACTGACTAGGAGAGGTATCAGGTGGCAACACTAAACAAAAATTAGGCAGCATCCCAGAAAAAAAGAGAGCTGTCCCCTTCATTCACCCAGATGCTTGGTAACACTCTTAGATACCACATATTAAAACTGAGTTACTGGTTCACTTGCCAGATTATGAGCTCCCTGGGAGCAGAAACTCTATCCTACCCCAGCATCTGGCACACAGCATGGCACATAGCAGGTGCTCAATACACCTTTGTCGACAGATGATGGATGCATTTGTTTACAAATTGATTGAATGACTATTCCAAACCAAGCACCATTCTGGGAACTGGGGGTGCAATGGTAAATGAAACAGGCAAAATCCCATCCCTGCCCCATGGAGCTTAGACTTTCTAGAAACTGAGTAAATGAATAAATGAGCACAAGTGCTGAATAAATTTAGGCCACAGGGGCAACATCTGTATGATAACGGTTGACAGTTCCTAAGTGCTAACCAGATTATGAGGCTGAACGGAACCTTCTTAATCTAGAAGGGTAGTATGGTAAATTGCTTAAGAACATGGCTACAAAACCATACTCTTAGAGTCACATTTAACTCTGCCACTTGCTAACTATGTGGCCTTGGTCAGCTTACTTAGCCATTTCTGAGTCTCAGCTTCCTCAGCTAACAAATGAGATAATACAGTTGTGAGAATTAAATGACGTAATTCCCATAGAGATCACTTAAACGGTTCCTGGTACACACTAAGCATCCATAGGTCAATAATTGCTGTCACTATTCCATTTAACCCTCACATCAGCCCTATGAAATCGGTACCTCAGAATTTTGATAATGCAGAAACGGAGGCTTAGAGAAGTAAAACAGAATATCTAAGGTCAAGCCGATAGAAACTGGCAAAGCCAGATCAAATCCAGCTTCTTCAATTTGAAAGTCCGTGCTGTTAACACTATGACTTGTGCAAAGACCAGCCTCACCAGAGTCGGCATCGCAAAGAGCCGACAGGGCTCTGAGAAGAGCCTCTACCCACAGGATCTCCCCAGGAGCCAACACAGTGCCTATTAGCCTTTCAAGGTAAAGCATCCTCTGTAAAGTAAAAATACCTCCACCCTCAACTCATTGCAGATGGGGAGCTGTAAAAGGATCACCGGAGAATGGAATTCTGAGATTATGGGCATTGTTCTAAGCTCTTTTTGTTATTGGTGGGGGAGGTGGGACTGGAGACCAAGGCATTATCTGGGAAAATCAAGCTTGGGCAGGAGCTTCACTGAGCTGATAACATGAGGACTTGAGAGGAATATAGAAGGGAAAATTACCGCAAGAGCACCACTCTTTGTGGGGTGTTCCACTTTTGTATGATCTGGAGCAGAAGGAAAAGGAGGTAGACACGGTGACAGGTTGGTGTGACTGGGACATACGTGTGGGCAGAGCACGCAGACATGGCCCTTGCAGAACTTCCCCTGATGAATAGATTCTTACCACGAATTGTAGGGAGGGAAGAGGTCAGTTTTCCATCCTGCTGTAGACACAGGACGTCCTGACCTCCCCTTGCTGCTGTGACAGGACAGGAACAAAGGGCACAGGTGAAATGGAGACTGAGCTGGCCCAACCCTCATCCCCACAAAAGAACTCCTGAACTCCTAAGAAGGCTGAACCAGAGTGGGCCAGTGACTGTACCCTGGCAGACAGAAATAGAAGAGGGAAGGAGGGAAGATAGAGGAGGAAAGAAGAAAGGAGTAACAAGAAAAGGATAGAGAAGGATGTCCCACCCACCCAGACCAAAATAACAGACTGGGCTGAGTTTTCTCCCCTGTTCCTTTGGATGACTCCACCCCGTCCATTTTCCACATCACCCTTTCCAGGGACTGAAATAAAAACTACACACATAACAGCCCATCTCACACACAGCCTCAACTGTACTCTCTCATCTTGTACATCATCTCCCTGTACTAAAAGATATAGATCACTGTATTTTCCATTAACAAGAAGATGATCAAATTCTCCACCTGAGTGACAAAGGAGAGATGGAATTGCTAATGGGCAGAAGAAAGAGGGGAGTGCCTAAAGCTCACTGCTAAGGCTTATGAGACATTTCAGAGCTGACATCTGATCTCTGAAGGCTCTAATAATGCTCTTCGACATCATTTCCCCATGGGTTGCAGAGGTAAGGGGGGAAAGATTCAAATATCAATTTCGGGGTTTAAGGATGCTTGCCAACTTTGCTCCAGATAAAATTTCACTTTAATAACAAGTAGGTGTTAAGATTTATTAGTGGTGCTAGAAAGTCTCTGTTGCTTAGCCTATCCCAGAAAAGCCATTTCATAAATGTTGGAGAGATTGTGGGTCAGTGAACGGGTGACTAATAGATGGAAGGATGGGTGGATGGAGATGGACATGGGTAGATGAGTGGGTGGGAGGATAAATGAGTGGATCTCTGTATTACATATAAAGATTCATCCTTTGCTTACAGAAAGAAGTACTTTTTAAAGAGTGGTCATTGGGAGCTGGTACATGTATATAGCATTGGAAATGGTACCATAATTAATTTAGCTCTATATGTCACTGAACTAACCTATCAGCCCCATATAAGAACTTTATACCTTCTCATCAAGTCACATTTTTTTTTCAGTTACTTTTATCATCCTTGCACTCCCTCCCCTGGGTATCTCATTTTCTCCTACAAAAAAAAAAATACCAACTACTAGAAGAGAACCCCAGCATCCCCACCCCTTGCTCTGACCTCTGTCCTGGTCTTGCATCCTCTCTCTAGCTGCCTGCTCTGAGTACATCTGGATGCCCAGAGCCACTTCCGGCTCCGCATGTTGACAGTGTTGCCTAAACGATGTTGACTTCTCTCCCACCCAGTCCAGCTCCCTTATGTAACTTTTCTATTTTTAAGGACTACCTATCTCCATTCTTCAACATTTTAATAACAAACTTTAAATCAGTTTTATTTCCTTCCCTTCTTATGTTATCTATCAGTAGGTCATTTTATCACACTATCACAAAGGCCTTTTGAAATGCTCCCAGCCTCTGATTTTTCCTCTCTGCAGTCAGTGCCATGCACACATTTATTCATTCATTTACGCATGAACACTACTCAGAGTGTCCATGCCTCTGCAATGCTCAGTGTGAGCTCTGCACTAGGGATAGAAAGATGAATAAAATAGAGCTGCTGACCAGAAGTATCTCAAAATCTCAGTAAATACTCCATAAAGCAATACATTGACTATATCTGGGGTCTCCTCAAAATTTTAGGCAGCTACCTGTTGTCTGGGATCCATAATCATTGCCCAAACCCTGTCTTAGCCTTGGCCTTGGAGACTGGTTTTAGTGCAAATTCTTCAGTGTTTACAGAATAATTCCTGTGAGTTGTAACCAGGTTTACTGGGGCCTGGGCCTATACCCTGTACCTTCTCCTTTCAAAATTATGATGTTGAGACTTGGGATGCTGACTTGGGACTCGAAGAAACAGCAGAATTGGCTAAAATTAAAATATTGGTGATAAATCGGTTAGTCCCCTGGAGCTAAGAATGCTGATGCTGAGAGAGCAGGAAAAAAAGGATGCTAATAATAATGGTAAAAATATGGAATACAAGTAATCAAGAGACTCAACCCCAATTAACAGTTCTGGCACTTTCTCAACCACCAGACACAGGTCCTAAAACTATCAGAATGACTCCTAGAATCACACAGGACAACAGAGTCTAAAGCTAAAAATGCTTTATAAGCATAAAACCTTATAAATGTGATTCATCTGGATGGCTTGAGGAAAGAAATAAAAACAATTTGGGGAGAGGATATCGATTTCAAGAGGAGCCTGCCCTCATGAGCCAGAAGGAAGAAATGAAAACTCCAACCCCCATCTACAGAAAAACTGCTGTTTTCACGTGCGCCTGGAAAAGTTGGAGGATCAGAGGAAATGTGTATATTTACAAGCAAGGCAAAGAGAAAAATGCCACCATAAAACTGAGGAGGAGGGATAATATAATAAAACAATACAGAGTGTCCTATAACCACGGAAACAGTAACAACGCTAAAACAGAAATAGCTTATTAAGTTAAAACAACAGTAAATCTGTCGGAACAGCCCATTGAAACTCTCATCTTATGATAGTAAAAAGCCTCTTCCAGGCCTATTGTCTTATACTTTCATTAAACTACAATTTTATAAGCTAAATTATGGTCAATTCTTGTTCAATTCCCAGAATAAAATTGAGTTAAACTCTTAATTTGGGAGATACATCTTTTCCAAGTGACAAATACAAAATGGACAGCCCCCAAAGCCTGACAACTCAGGCTTTGAGGACTCAGGCGGGGAACTAAGGCGCAGGAGGGCTGCCCCAGAGTCTGGATCTGGGGCCCTGTGCAGATGTGGCCCATCGTGGTTACACAGAGGGCACTGTCCAGGCTACTTTCTCAGCATTTCTCCAGGCTCCTTCTGACCCAGGGAGAGCAGAACAAGGAAACTTGTTTTCCTCCTCCAGCTAGGAGGGCTCATATCTCAGGTGAGGTTGAAGTTTGAATCAGCCAGCTCTATTACCTCCGTTTCCTCAAAAACTAGGTCGACTGTCCCTACAGTCCCCACGCCCATGCAGCGGCATATATATCAAGCAGCATGTAACAGAAATTCCCCGTACATCCCTGCTGGTTAGGCCTCAGTTCTGAACCTCCTACCTTACCTGACAGCCTGGATTTCTTTTTTCTTTAACTGGTATCTGGTAGACAAGCATCTTTGTGGCAGTGTCCCAGGAAAGCATTTTTGTTTTCACCCACACATCCAGTTTTATAAGCTAAATTATATCCACTACTTAAAACTGCCAAGGATGAGCTTAAGTACTTAATATAGCTATGTTATTTTTCACACAGCTTAGCGCCCCACACGACGGCCACCAACCCCCTCTTTCACTGTCAAACCCTAGCCCCACTTTCTGCTCCCTAATGTCCCACCTCACCCACACGTAAACCAAGTGTTCGTGTGGCCCCATCCCCACACCCAGGCCCTGGCTCAGGCTCCCCCAGCCTGAAATGACCTTGCCTTCAGAGCAAACTTTTCCCATCCTTCATAGCTCTGGCCAAATCTCACCTCTTCCTTGGAGTTCTCCCAGGCTCCTCCGTGTTCACGGTAATCCCTCTCACCCTTGAGAGCCCCAGGCACTTTGCTAATGCCCCGAGAGCATACACCTCATCTACCTAGTATTGTATAACTGGGGGAATTATTGAGAAATAAAGTTATTGGTGTGAATATTGTTTTCCTCTCATCCACCTCAGGATAAAGTAGCCAACCTTGCTTTTCTCCCAAGATTCAAGTTGAAATTTACACACACATACATGCACACACATGCACATGGACACAGAATTTCTATTTCGGACCTGTTGAGGAAGACTGAGCTGGGGTTGCTGAAGGGGAGGCATGGATATGAATGCTGAGAGGGGAGCCAGGGAAGCCACCTGCTTGAGGAGACTTGTTTTCTTTAAGACAGGGGTTAAGGGGAGATGCCAATGGCCTCCCTAAGAGGCAGTGCCCTGGATGGGAAGGGACGGGAATTGGGGGACGGTTAGATGGCAGACTGCCATCACCGGGGGAGGTACAAGAGGGGCATCCCTGTGACTTCCCCCATAGCATCAGAACTGGGGGCAGAGGGACAGGATCACTCCCTGCAGGGCCACCATGTGGGCAAAGGGCCAGTGTGAAAATGGAAACACCATGGCCCAAGGATCTAGCCCCTCCCTGGTTTGAGGTACATGTAAGCCCAGAATTCATGAGATCTATGATCTCATAGAGTGGAGAGGGAACCCCAATAATAACTGAGACTTACGTTTCTGCCCAACATGCACGTGGAGACTCAGAGCACATAAAATTTGACCTAGAAAAAGATTAGGACATGGATTGTATTAAAAATTCATACCTGCACCTGGCTGGTGTGGCTCATTGGATTGAGTGCCAGCCTGTGAACCAAAGGATCTCTGGTTTGATTCCCAGTCAGGACACATGCCTGGGTTGCAGCCAGGTCCCCAGTAGGGGGCACGTGAAGGGCAATGACATACCGATGTTTCTGTCCCTCTTCCTCCCTCCCTTTCTCTAAAATAAACAAAATATTTTTTAAATGCATACCTGCTACATTTGTGTTAAATCACTCACGGACACACTTGTCTCCCCCACTGGATTGGGAGCCCCTGGAATCAGGGGTCTTGACCTCCCTCATCTGGCCCTCTTCCCCCACCCAAGCTTTCACAGTCTAAATTATCGAAGGCAGTCCCTGAGGTGGCAAAATAAAAACTGAAGGAAATGATGCCATTTCACTGGCAGTTTGCAATCCACAGCCGTAAAAGGCGAGTGGCTAGGTCATCTTCCCATAAATCCACGGTTCTGCGGGAAAAGCAGACGAAGTCAGCTGGGGAGCCAGGCCACGGCTTTGTTTTTGCAACTTTTTCCATTGCAGTGCCCTTTATATATATAGCCCGGGTGGAATGCATCATAAAATGTGACATTTTATCACAGCAGTTTGTAAATTTTACAGAAGCAGGCTCCCTGTAAATCACCCAGCTTATTCCCTCGCTGACTTTATTATAGCAAATCCAGTCATGGATAAACTGTATGCCAGTTTACTTGAAATTTATCTTTTTTATTCAAGCTGAACTGCATCCTTTTAATATTCTTCTCTCTTCTAATGATAAGGCATAATGATAACCTTATTTCCTATTCAGACAGCTTTAAGGACTCTCCTTTCTCTGGAAATGAAATTCCTGTTCAGGGCCTCTTTTCTCCCCGAGCCATTTAGAATCTGTTTGTTGTGTTAGAAAATGTGGGGATCTGTCTGAACCAGGTCTTGTGAAGTCCCTGGAGCTTGCACTGATTTTTCTCCCTCAGTTTCCCCCAGCATGTCTGCTTCCCTGGGCCCAGGACTTTTCCACGACCTCCCTCTACTCACCTCACCCACTCCCCAGAGCCCTGTCCTCCAGACCATCCACTTAGGGGTAACACACTACTAAACTAACTCAACAGGAGGCCCTTAGACTGATGTGGCTCTGATGCCAGTGGTGGCCTGTGTAAGCAAACCAAACCGAAGTGAAGAATAAGCAATCACGAACAGCCAACTAGACTTTAAACTATAGCCAATCAAGTAATCTCCTTTCTTTGCCTCCACATTTTCTCTATATGAAGCCTTTCCCATGATTCCCATCAGCAGAGCACTCCTAACCACTTCCAGTTTGGTGCTACATGATTGAAATTGATATTTGCTCTTAAAATGTTTAATAGGGCTCAACTGCTCTTTTAACCACGGCTACAAGGAATGGTTCACTCACCCACCCTCTCCTGCAGTCCAGTGCACGTGGCAATACTTGAAATGTGGCTGGTCTAAAGGGGAATGTGCAGGATATACAAAATATACCCCAGACCCCGAACATGAATATCAAAGAATAAAATATTAATAATTTCATATTGACTGCATGTTGAAATAATAATGCTTTGGATGTGTCGGGTTAAATAAGGATAATTAAAATCAACTTCATCTGTTTCTTTTCACTTTTTGAACTGTGACTACTAGAAAACTTAAAATGGCATTTGTGGCTTGCATTATATGACCAGTGCACCACGCTGCTCTGGGCACATTCTAGCCCCTTGCTAGATGAAGTCTCACCTGTTCTATCAGACCTTTCTCATCACAATGTTCTCTTCCTGCTTTGGCTTCTATTCCACTTAGAGACTCATAATTTCACAGGTGATTGTTAATTTTCTTATCCCAGGCCCACAGGTTTCTCCATATAGATTCTTAGGGTCATCAGAGCACAGAGAGCATTTTTTAGTGACTTAAGTTCCCCTCAGTGCCTTTAATACATCCTGGGGCACGGTAAGGTAATCAGAAAATAGATAAATGAATAGGTTCACAACAAATAGACAGTTGTTGAACCTGGCTAGCACAGGGCCAGGACCTAGCCATCAGGAACACAGCTATTTCCTGGATTATAGTTTTCCTGAAATAAAGGTCCCTGTCCTGATTATGTTCATATCCTCTGTGGAGCCTAACTACAGAGCTTAATTGCAAACAGAGAAGGGTTTGAGTAACTGGGTATTGAGTTGACTGAGGTCAGAGTGCACCAGGGAAACCAACTCAAGACAAAGGTTTTCATCAGGCCAAAGGCCAAGGGCAGACCCAGAACTGGGCTCCCAGGACAGTGGCCATGGCCAGATTAACTCCTTGACCAATGTTACAATTGCCTTCTGTCTTCTCTAGTCCATTATACACAGCTCTACCAAAACTATCTCCTCAGAACAATGCTTTTATCACATCTCTGCCTCGTTCAAGAATCTACCATGGCTCCCTGGGGCTACAAGACAGTGACCCCACCCTCACCTTACCCTTCCCAGTCATTCCTTCAAGTTAGTGCCCCGCTTGCTCTACAAATAGTCCAGGACATGTGTGCAGAATGATCCATCTTCCCACGTTAGCCTCCCCCGTAGTTATTTTTGCCCACTTGATGTCCACCTATGCCTAGAAACTCAGTTATATCTGCACCAGCTTCTTCATGAAGCCTTTCCAAGTCCTCCAGCCTCTTCCCATCTTCCCATCCCTGAATACCTATGATCTCATCTGGAATCCTCTTGAGTTCGGTGTGTTGACACTGTGTTTCTGCAGCCAGATGGAAAGCCACTCATCTGCAGGAATTGTAGCTCATAAACCATGGCAGAGTGCTAGACACATCGTAATGCTGAGTGAATCTAAAGCAAATTAAATTAAGCCAGTTAAAATATCATTACTCTGAAAATGGTACTATCTAGTGTTTCCACGTGACTGGTGGGGAAGGAGGTAAGCCCTGGAAGTGGCACAGCAGCATGAGTGGCTGTCCTGCAGCATCCTCCAGGGGAAGAACTCTGCCTTGTGCCTGAAAAGAGGATGAGCAAGGCTAAACAAGGAGTCACGCACACCTCAGAGGACCTCGGTGAAGGCAACTCTGAGACCATTATGAGCTTTCTCTAGGGCCACTGCAACCCCAGCCTAATCTTAGGAACTTAAAACTATAAGGAGTCAAATAAATTACCTGACCTGACCCCTCACTTTTTCAGTTGTGACAATGATCTGCCAAGCATCCAGGAATTCATGGTAACAGGGCTCAGCCTTGACTGCCAGCTGGTACAAGGGCTTTTCCCTTCTACACCACGACTTTAGTGTGGTGGACAGAAATGACATTTGGAATGAAGGGAAATGAGTGTGAATTCCAGCTCTTTTGCTTATTATCAGAAATATTATCCTCTCTAATCTCAGTTTTCTCAGCTATTAAACGCAAAAGAGAAAAATCTTGTCTCTAGTACAATATGCTCAGAACACATTGGTTCCTTTTTTGGATCCTTTTTCTAGGTAAACAACATCTGCAGAGACTCACATGTGTGCACACACATACCCTGACCACTAAAAGCCATCAAGACCCATGCTACTTAAAGTGTGGTCCATGGGCCAGCAGCATCAGTGTAGGCTTGTCACAAGTACAGATTCTCAGGTCCTTCCCCAGACCTGCTGACTCAGGTTCCTTGAGTATTGCTCATGCATGTTAAACTCTGAGAACCCCTCTCTAGAAGCTCATTGGAGCTGGAAGTGGGACAGAGTTGAAGTTGGGAGCATGTTTTAATGCTGAATTTAGGGGATCAGAATAAAATGCACAAGCTTGGCTTTCCCAGGAATCTGATTTAATCTACAGGGACTTTGAGGGACTGGGATACCAGGTTTACCAGGCCACAGATCATTGTGATCCACTCTTTTTCCAATTGCAACCTGAACTTAAAAATAGGTGAGCCCTGAGCTTCAGAAGGGTGACAGACCCCTTGCAAGGAAATCAGGTCACAGTATTTCTTTTACATAGAATGGATATTGGGTTTTAGTATTAGCTTAGAGAGAAAGATGTACTTGTCCTACAATGGAAAAGAATGGGTACCTGATTGGTGATGTGTCCTTGATGAACTAGATCTTGAAACACGAGAAGGAATTTATAAAGATAGAAAGGAGATGAGGGAGGGCACTCCAAAAGCAGGAAAAAGCATGAAGAAAGGCTAAAAAGAGAGACCACGCAGAAAGGAAAAGCTGGCAATGAGAAGACTAGTTATATCCAAGCAGAGGATTCGAGATAGAGGACTGTAGAAAGGGGATGGGTAAAAAAGCACCTTGCATGCCACATGGAGGAGTGTAGATTTTATTGTATATAGTTCATGGGGGTTCTAAACAGGTATGTGCTTCTGGTTTTTGATGTATTTGTTTATGGTAAAGATGATGCCTACATACATGTTGAAAGATAATTCCCCAGGAGTCTGGTGTTTATGCACATCTCAAAAAATTTCTTCAAGGATGTTTGAATAGCAAACGACCCTGGAAACTAGAGGTATTGTATTCCTCCAGGTCAGAAGGAGACATTGTTTCTTACCAACAAACTGAAGCTTAAAGACCCCTCCTGAGACATTTCAGGGTAGTCAAGATAAAAACCTCTCCCTCCCAATTCAGAAGGGATTGGTTTACTTTCCAGAGAAATAGGAAGGTTTCTCTCTCTTGGAAGTGGGGGATGGGCAGGTTGCCAAAGGCCCTGTGTAAGATCAGAGCTTCCTTATTGGGGCTTCCTCTCCTATATGGCTCCCGACCACGTGTGCGGTTTCCGTGTGGCCCTCACAGTATCACCATGTGGAGATTGGGGCTTGCAAAACTAGTGCTAAGGAGTTGCAGTGTGTGCCATGCGTAATGAAGCATCTTTGTCTCCAACCCAGAGATCACCTGTGTATACACAGTATACCCAACACACACACACAACACTACAGCATAATAACTTGTCAGCTTGCCTGTAGCATAAAATCTCAGAACTGCTCTGGCTGGTGTGGCTCAGTGGATTGAGTGCCAGCCTGCAAATAAAAAGGTCACCAGTTTGATTCCCAGACTAGGGCACATGCTTGGGTTGTGGGCCAGGACCCCAGTAGGGTGTGCACGAGAGGCAACCACACATTGATGTTTCTCTCTCTTTCTCCCTCCTTTCTCCTCTCTAAAAATAAAAATACAGAAAATCTTTTTTAAAAATCTCAGCTTCTGACTTAACAATACAGCTTAAAATAATCAAATGAAAAACAAAGTGCTGTTAACCCAGGGCAGACAAAATGTGTGATGTCACTATTCCTCAAAATCAGACAAAGAATACACTCTGATGCTCTTCTCCAGGCACTGACTAAACTTCCTGGCCATTGTTCTTCTCTGGGCAATACCTTCACGGGTGAGCTAGAAGTTTTGGGAATTAAGTCAGCCATAGAGTTTCAGGGGTGCAGTCCATTTCAAAATGCAGTCTGAACGTCAATAACTGCAGGTGAAGACACTGAAGAGTCTCCTCATAGTTCAATAGAAAAGTCTAAGGCTTGCCAACTCCATGGGCTGTGAGCTGCAGTGAATGTTGGCAAGAAATTAAAAGCCAAAGTGTTGCAAGAAGAGAAGCTGAATGAAAACTAGAAATGTTTGAAACGTTTTCCATTTCTTAGTAAGTAGAGATAAGGTAAAAAAATAATAATTACACTACATCGTGATTGTAGTTCAGCCTATAAATTACATTTAAGTTAACACCTCTGCAAATTATATATGCATTCCACAGACTGGATTCAGTCACCAAAAATGAATCCTTTTTATTATCTTTATCAAATCCTAATGGAAAAACACTCTTTCCTCCACTTGTGGAAAAGTTCCTGGAGCGGATTGACGAACCCATCCATCTTAGTTAAGAGTTAGCAAGTGGTAACCACTGAAAACTGCAGACATGGGAAAGCATGTTCCAACTTCTGCTACAAGAACATAACCAGAGAACTAATAGACCATAGTTCTGGACCTACCTCCCAGTCTGCTTTAACCAAAGGCACAAAGCCACCTTCTTTTATAAGATTTAAAAAAAAAATCTTGACAACAAAGGTGTCCCTCACCATTTCCAGTCCCCAGACTACCATGCTCACGAACCACATAAAGCAGAGCCAGTTCACACTATGCTTTTCATCTGCATCCCCGGTTTTCATAATTCACCCGAGAATTTGTCTTAGGTCACCCAGTGCAATCCTTACCTCCCCCTGTCTTTCAGGAAAGGGAGCTGCTGAGAAGCACCAACATCTAGATCTCCTCTGGGGGAAATGTCAATGTGAGAAAGGTCAGCAGTCCTCCTAGAGCTGTATCAGTGACAGAAATGGAGTCCCCAACTCCACCCAGTCCTCAAGGACCACACCAGTGTGATCGGGAGGGGCACATCACTGGACGTCAAAAGAATTGCACTCTAAAAATAACTCTGTTACTAGCTAACTTCGAAACTTAGACAAACCGCCTGACCTCCCGGGGCCTCAGTTTCACCTGCGATATGAGGACCCCCTGCCACAGCTTTGCCAAGGACCCCCTGCCAGCTTTAAAAAGCTATGCCTGTATTGGTAAGAGAAGTGAGTAATGGTTTAGATAAAGAAAATGAAAACACAAAGATCTCCCCAAAAATGATAGAAAGTAAAACCTAACACAAAGACCTGCTTTGTCATTTTCTTTGCCTTTTCCCATACCCTTTGTCCACTTGACCCCCTACTACACAAACTGAAAAGAACACTTTTTAGGTACAAGTCCCAGATGAGGAATCAGAAAACTCACAGCGCTGGTCAGTGACTGAAGTGGCACCAAAGTTAAGTATGCGAACGCCCAGCCCAGGACATTTCAGCTACCTCTCGGGGGCTGCCCTCAAGTTCTAAGAAAAGGGAGCATTTGAAGCCATATCATTTGTTTTTACTATCTTTTAATTGAATTCATTGGGGTGACATTGGTTAATAAAATTATGTACCTAACAGGTATACAACTCTATAACACATCATCTGTATATTTTATTGTGTGTTCCTTATCCCCGAAAGTCATATCGTTTGGCTTCAGCGCATCTCAAATGTAAGTCACTGCTCAGGGGTCTCCACTCCATCAGCATGGCAGCTACACCCAGGTCCTAGTCAATTCATACAGCAGTGAGACATGCTGGCCTTTAGAAGGGAAAAGGAGCAAAAGACTCCCTTTGTGCCTTCCTGGGTGCTCCCTAGAACAGTATTCTTGCAAATCTATTTGTTAACACTGGGGATCTCACAAATCCGAATTACTTCCCTCACCTTGGAACACCCATAATGAGTTTGCCAAAGGATAAAGTATTATAGATCCAAATATTTGGTTGCAAATAAAATAAATAAGAAATACTTAGAAAAAGCCTGATGATACAACTCCAGGGTTATTGATGCAGTACCATTCTGGACTTCCTCCCCCAGAATTCAGTCACTGCCTTCAAGCCTGTCACCTGCCCTTTTGTGGGACCTGACATAAAACTGGCAGCACTTTTCCCTTCATTTTTCAAACCCCTCCCAACTGTTTGTTGAGTCAAAAGCTACTATATATATATTTTTAAGTATAAATAAAATTTATTTTAATTTTCACCCCCTGCCAAAAAACAGATGCTTGGTTTGAAAATAAAATACAAAGTTATTATTAGCTAACAGGGGGAAAAAAGTGTTGTTAATAACGTTCAGGAATAAAAAGCACCCTTTCAGCTGGGAAGTGAAGTGGAAGTCCCAGATGATCTTGTGTGGATTTGGGGCAACCTTCGGACAAAGTAGAAGAAGACTCTGAAGTGGCGCTGCGTTTCCGAGTCTCTAATCACAAGATGTCGTTACTCACCTTCATATTGTTACTGCCTGATCACGCAGATCTACACTAATTCTGTAATTGTGTTGAATTACACTAATTAAGCCAATAAGCAACCCACAAAAAAACACACACACACAAAGAATTTTGTGTGAAGAAAATCCTTCGTTACCTGGATTATACTTAGCAAAAAATGACCTTTAAAAGCAAGCAGTGGGGTAGTGAACATACAATACAACATACAGACAGATGATGGATTGTAGAATTGTACACCTGAAGCCTATATACTTTTAGGAACCAATGTAAATTCAACAAAAATTTAAAAAATAAATAACAATGAATAAATGAATGCAAAACCATACCTCACACCTGTCCCAGCCGCAGCCTCCCAACCCCTCACTACTGTCCCAAAGCGTGACCCTCTGCAGACCCGCCCCCAGAGTAGCCTCGGTGACAGGGTGTGAGAACCGGAGATGCAAACCAACGGAAGGAAACACTGAGATCTACTCCAAATCTAAAGTTGGGGGATTCTTCTGTAAACCCCCTATTGGGTTGGCCAAAAACTTGGTTTCTTTTTTTTTTCCATAACATAAAAGACACATTTTTTCATTCTCACTGGTAACTTTATTGATTTGGATATCTTGAGTATGCCGGCTATCTCCCCTGTGGTGGAGCATTGATCAGTCTCAATTAATGTCTCGATTGGATTGCTATCAACTTCAACTGGTCTTCCTGACCGTGGAGCACCATCCAGGGAAAAACCTCTAGCACAAGACTTCTCAAAAAGATTTGATCAGTCACAGCACTTTCTCCATACACAACACAAATCATTTCTTTGGGTGTCTTTGTGTTTTTACCTTTCTTGAATAATAAAGCATAATATGCCAAAAATGTTGCTTGTTTTCTTCCATCTTCAATATTGAAATGGCTACACAAAAATTCACCCGTTTTGATACATTGTTTTTTAATGCACACCGATGTGACAGCTGTCACAATACAATCTAACAAAATTGTTTCAAATGAAGTCGAAGATAACTAAGTGCTACTCGAGCCATCTTACAGAAAAAAACAAATTTTTTGGCCACCCCAATACAAAAGAGATCAAAGAAGAGCTGCTTCTCTGGGTCAGGCTGGGTGGGGAAGCAGGGAGGGAGACTGGGGTGGGCACTGCCATGTGCTACCCAGATCTCCCTTCAAGAAAGGACTTGTGTTCACAGCTCCTGAGACTGAGGACCACAGACAGCCCCTGAGGGGCTGCCTCAGCCACAGAAAGCCCCTTCAACCAAGATCATACTCTCTCCCCTCAGGAGCCCACATTCAGTGCTGACCCAGCCATCCTGGCCCAACTCAGGACAACTACGAGGGGCCATTCGACCTCCAGACTCCTGTGTGGCCAACGGGCACTCTTGCTGGCCTGTGTCATAGCCCAACTTCTCCCTCTGCCCACTCCTGGTTTTCGTACCCTCACGCAGGTACTGATCCCAATGGTGTTCTCTAACAAACATCCTCCATTTTAAACTCCGCCTCTGGTTGGCTTCCTGGGGAACCCAGCCTCCTACAGAGGTCAACAGCCTGCCCTTCAGTCTCCCTCACTGCAGGCCACCAATAACTCCTGCCTAAGCTAAACCCAGGTGCTCCATGGAACCCAGTGTGAAAACCTTTTAGTTGTTTCCTTCAAGAGTTCACATGTAGCAATGCTATGAATCTAACCAGGAAAGACAGAGTGTCGAAGTGCAGGGAAGAGCTGGAAGCCCAGAAGCCTAGTCTGGGAGGAAATGTGAATTACGGCAAAGAAATGGAGGAGCAAGAAATAACAGGATATACCTGGGAGAAAAACTGTAGACGTGGAACATCTTTCTGATGGTGGGTTCTGCTGTCAGATTTAAACAACTAGTATCCAATTCTATTGAACATGGATATTCTCAGGAATACATGTAATCTAACTTCTTTGCTAGTTAGCGGTCTGTTTCCTCTCAGACACTTATCAAGCCTCCAGGGAGGGTTCGCCCAGGAGGGATAGGTACTTGGGATGCCTTTGCTGCATTACATTGCATCATGCTTCTTCACGTCTGCCTTCCTTCTTTGGAGAGGCCCATCAGAACAGTGCAAATAGAAACAGCTCCTCAGATCAGCCTGGGACTCCCAGCATTTGTTGTATATCAGCGTGGGGCATGGAAATCGGTCCTTCCGAGAAGTAGGGCTCCTTGTCCCCCTCCCTGGCACTAAGAAACTGCAAGCCAGTGTGCAAACCGAGGCTGAGGGGGTACAGAGGATCCCTCAGGTGGCCCCCTGCCAGGTATTGTAGGGCAGAAAGGGCTTCTCTGAATCACAGAATCTCGAGTCTGGGAAGGACTTTAACAGTCACCTGAAAATCACAAACCCCCTTCCCAGACTTGACTCTGCCTCTGCTGGCAGCTTCCCCAGCTAGACCTGAGCAGCTCTGGAAATGCGCCAAGGCAATCCCACCGCACCTTTGCACAGCTCCATCCGTCAGAAAGTCCTTGCTTATGTTGATCACAAATCTGTCTTCCCGTAGTTCAGACACACTGGGGCCAAATCAATCCAATCCCATTATTCACGTGAAAATTAAGTGTCATACCATATACCACACCTCTCGGAATGTTAGTGGAATCCTTTCCCCATCTTCACGAAAAGACTTGCAAATTGACTTTAAAACCCAGATCAAGGTCTTCCAGGAATCCAATGACACTGCCATCACCAGCTCCATCACCAAGCTGTGCTCCCCACATCCTGGGTTCATACCGTCGTCATGGTGCATATTGGGCTGTTGTCCCCACTAGATTCTTGAGAGCAGGGTCTGTTTTGTTCATATTGGTGTCCCCAGCACATAGCCATATGAATACATAAGTGTCAAATAAGTAATTTAAAAAAATAATGAATGACAAAGGTCACCTCCGAGACTTCTTCAGGCTAAGTATACCACACCACCTTTCCCATGTACAGAGATGAATTGTCTCACTGCTCAAGGCATCCTCTGCACATCTCTTGGTCCCCCAGCTGCTGGAGTCTAATCAGTCGAGGGCCCCAGCTGCTGCCTCAGAAGTCCACATGGTGTTTGCACTAAGGCCACACATCCCCTAGGCTGCTCCCAGCCAATAACTGAGTGCATCAGGGATATTAAATCCTGGAAAACACGGGATGCTCAGATAGCTACCTTTGACTGGAGGACTCCCTGAAGGCCTTGCTAACCCTTCCTAGACCCACAGGACAGTCAAGAATGTTTTCACCCAACTTTTTGCCCCTCTGTTCTATGACTGAGTTAAGACATGTTATGGTCTGATGGCTCTCCCAGCCTTCTCTGGCTTTCTCACTAGTATTCTCTCAAGGCTTTTCCCTCAATAAAATCATTCAGTGTTGAATCCCATGTTGGTCTTTGCTTCTCAGAGGTCCCGGACTCACATATCCATCCAATCCTATGTGTCTGTCCCTCTTCAAGAGAGTGACCCTCATCTATACATAACAAGTCTGTAGTCAGCACAGCATCACACAGTCAGCTCCTCCTTTATTCTAGGAACTATGCTTTCATTAATGCAACCTCAGTGACACTCCCTTTCTTAGCCATCTCACACTGTTGACTCATATTGAGTATACCATCTAGCAGCCTACTTTTGAATAAGACTAACTAAGCCTAAAATGTTCTTTCTCACCCTACCCCAGCCCATCCCTTGTCTTGGTCAAGCAAGATCTAACACAAATTTTACTTTCTCTGAGAAGATTTCATGATACACTCTTTTTTTCCCTCCTTCCTCCCTTCCTTCCTTCCTTCACATAGCAAGTATCCCAATTATGTAACATAGTACAAGCTTTCTTTAAACTTCTGTCCCCCCAGAACATGACCATCTCTAGGGCAAAGACCATATCTTTGTCTTCCCCTAAGTCTAACACATAGATGGTACAGGATGGTTGTCTCTTGGATTAATGAGCAAGTATCTTTCCTCTTTAGGTAATTTTAAAACTCTTTTGGGGCAGAGACCAGGGCTTTGTCCCTTGAATCCCCTATGTGCCTTGCTCAAGGATGAGCACATCTAGATATTTAATAAGCATGTATTGCATGGAATGAAACTCTTACAGGATTAGAACATCTCATCCCATATCAAACCCCAGGTCAGAAAGGATGCTCAGGGCAAAAGAACCAGAAGGGAAAGGAATTGAATATGCTGAGCTTCCCTCTGGGGGTTGCAGAATCTTGCCCCTAGCCTGCTATTCCAACTCTCCCTGCCCCTCAATTTGGGCTCCCAAGAAAAGCCATGGCAATCTTTCAAAATAATTTTAATAATGATCTTTACAGATGGTTTCACCCCTTTGTCCAAACCCCTTTGACGGCTTTCCATTGCACTGAGGACAAAAATCCAAACTCAGTTCCAGGGTCACAAGACCTGAATGATCTGCCTCCGGCCACCTTCTCGAACTTGCCTCGTGCTACTGTCCTCCTGCTTCACAGTCTGCTGCTCTGACATCCTTTCAGTTCCCGAAACCCAACCTGCCCTCTCTGCTCTCAGAGCTTTCACGCTCTCTTCCTTCTGCCTAGAACCCTTCTTCCTGCATAATTGTCTCTTTCTCCTCCGGCCTCCAACTTAACTCCCACCCAGGCAGCCCACCACACTTTGCAATCCTCTATCACCAGCTGGACCCATGTCCTTCATGGCACTCAGCACAGTTGGTAACTGGGTGGTCCAGGTACACTATCCTCAGAGATAACTTGTCATCATTCCCCTCACACAAGCCACACCTGGGTCAGCTCTAGGAAAGGCTCTGATTCCTCCCCTCATCTCAGCCCTCACCTTGGCTTTTCCCAGACTCTGCCAATCCTCTTAGCCCTGGCCATCCTCCGATTTGTTCTCAAACCTGAAATGTCCACCCTACAGCACCTGCTTTGGGATCCCTAACCTACCCCAAGGTGAGTGCCTGTCAAGCCCACCAGGCATCAAACTATCAGTGACCTAAGAGACTTTTTACATCTTCTGCATGCCTCACAGGAGCCAAATGAGGCTTGAGTGTAAACTGCAGGTGTCAAACTCATTTTCACCAGGGACCACATCAGCCTCCCAGTTGCCTTCAAAGGGCCGAATGTATAAACTTTCGGACTGTATAAATGTAATTACTCTGTAACAGTTAAGCAAGAGCTCAGCACTGCCTAGAAACAAGGCGCTAGGCCAGATAAAACAAGGTGAAGGGCTGGATTTGGCCCGCAGGCCTTGTGTTTGCCACCTGTGGTGTAAAAGAAGGAGAATATCTAATGAGGTCCTATTTCTGCCATTTCTATGCTTCAGAAGCCTCCAAAGCTCCCCTCGGGAATTGATGTGCATTGCTCCCAGCACCAAATCCTGAAACCATCCAGGAGCTTCTGCTTCCATCCTCCAAACCCAGGGTCTAAGCAAGGTTATTCTCCCTTAACTAAGGTCCAGCCAGAGAGCTAGCCTTCGAAGGCTTTCCCACGGACCTCGCTGGGGTTTCCAGAGAAAACAGAGGCTTGGCCAGTGGCTCCAAAATGATGGGCTGACTCTTGCTATCCATGTCTAGCAGCTTGCCAGAGCTATCATTTAAATGGCTGTCTAATTGCTTGTGAGCACTCAGCCCCACTGTGGACTTTAACAAACAGACTCAGCAAAAGAACACTTATCTCTCATAACCACAGCACCCCCACATGGCTTTATCTATTTAAAAACAGTCACATATACAGGTAGAAATGCCTCTGGCAATAGGTAATACGTTATTAACCACTCCTTTCATCCCTGCCTCCCCACACACTTGATGCTCCTGGAAAGAGGATCTTCCAGGGCTCCAGGCTAATGAAGGACTTGGAGGTGGGCAACCCTCCTGACACCTGCTGCCACGGAGGTCCTGCAATATCCAGACCTGCTTCTCGCACAGCTTTGGAAACCCAGGTGTTAATCTGTCTTTCTTCAGAGGAACAACGTGGACAGGATTAAGGGAAGCTGAGATAGAAGCAGGCCCCTGAGCCCCACAGCTAGAAATAAGAAGCTGGAGTGTTTGTAAGCTGGTACTACTGCATTGCTCAGTACGACCCCTGGCCCCCAGAGCTCTACAATGGAACAGGAGGGGCTCTCTCTTCCTGACACAGATAGGATTTCAGGGACCAAATGCTCATGAGGTACCTCTCTGTCTGAGGCTGAACATTCAAGGTATCTCTTGCTCGCTACAGCCTCTAGTTAGCTCCCTCTGGTTTTATGCATATTCTCAATGTCAAATCTAAATTACTTCCTTAGAGAAACAACCAGAGAGCACCTCCCTCCGTGTTAACTCTGTGGATTCTTCCAGGCGTTCAGGGTCTTCAAATGATGCCAGGGAGACTGCGCTCTCTCCAGCTTACTCTCTTCCTTTTTCCCCCAGGTACATCTAAAATACTGGAAAAGCTTCAGTCCCACAAAAGCATACTAAGGCAATTAGTGGAGAAAAACAAGATTACACACATTCCAGCACTGAGGATTATGTCGCAAAGACACATGGGAGTTCCTGGGATAGACCAGCCTGGAAAAGCCACTCCTGAAACAGGCAGAAACCTGCGGCCTTATGAGTCAGGGCTTTCTTTTAGAAGCAATGTCTGCCAGGGCTAACTCATCTCTCACAACGTGGACCTTCCTTGGCTAGAGCTGGCACCTTCTGGTAAATCTCTGATGTGGGAGACTGTTCTGCATGGCGTGGGCCCAGCTCCCACTCTGAGATGCACAGGACCCACGCCCACAGATAGGTTCTCCCGTGGGGAATCAGGCCTGCAATGTGCCTAGGCCACTTAGAGTCTTGCTTTTTGCTAAAAAAAAAAAAACTCCGTCACCCAGATTAGTGACAAACATTTACTGCAAAGTAACTTCCTACAATCCATGCTTAACCTTCCAAGGATGAGTATAACCAGTTAAACCACTTTTGCCCTTTTCATTTACAAATATCCTTCTTCTGTGATATGATTAGTGGCATTAGCTCCTCTGTTTTCTGTAAAAGGTAACCACCTAAAGCAACCTGTGCATAGTAAATGAGGACCATCATGTAATGTACTGAGAAACCCAATAAAGGCCAGTCATCAAGGGCCACAGCTTTTGCTCCCCTTGAGAGAAAAGCCATGCTGTCCCTTGTCCTCCACTGGACTTGGTAGTCCATGTGAATGCCTCATCTCATCCATAATGACGCAGACACTGCGGGCCGGTGTCCACATCACTGTGAGCCACAACCCCATACTGACCTGTTTAGCTGCTTATCTCAGTTCACAGCTTTCATCATTGAACTAGGCCTGTTTCTACCAAGTGGGTGGGAGAAATTTAATCCACTTGGAGTGTGTGCTCTCTCTTTTTCCATCCTTCCCTTTTCCTGTCAGGGTTCCAGAATCCACTGGAACCACCAACATGCCCACTTCTCCAGTCTCCCTTTCACTAGCTAAAGCTGTCAGCCCCTGGACAGTCTAGGCAGTACTGCCCAACCCACAGTCTCCACTCAAGGGGAAGACATAGGTGCCCGGGTTTTGTCTCTTGAGTGCCTTCCCCACTCGCTCCCTGACCATACTTCGTGTGAACTGCTGCACCAAAGCCCACCAAACAGCAGGCTGTCGGCAGCCTGGACAACTCATTTTCTGTCTCTGAAATTTGAACTAAGAAACGTGGAAAAGATCATCCCATCGTTGGTAGGAGCCAAACTAAAAAGATGCCTAAATGAAGAGGTGGAGCCCAGGCATACTGAAGCCAAGTGCAGGCCACATAGTTACGAGAAAGAAGACACTATGAGTGAAAAAATAGAGGCTCTAGTGACAAGAACAAGACAGAGCAGTTATATAGAGGGAGGCAAAAATGTCACCAAGAGGGAGAAGCAGCCATGCAGCCCATAATGGGGAGGAATCTGGTCCCCAGAGCCTGGGACCTCTCCTTTCCAGGTGAGGTCCACATATTTGTAAACTTATCCTTCATCTTCTTTATTAGGCCTGTGCTCCTACAGCCAGAAGAACCTTATCTCACACACACACACACACACACACACACACACACACACACACTCCTATAAGTCCTCGATTCTGGCCTCCTCATATCCATATGCTCACATATGTGAATACATTGGAACGCACACACACGCTCCCGATTTGAGAGGTGTGTGCATGGTGCCAGTTCCTGCTTCAGGTGCAACAACACCTTCCTGTTCAAGCAAGTAAGGCACAGAGGCATTTTAAAGAATTTAAAATTTTAACTAAAATTTTAAAAATTAATGAGCTCATGTTCAACTACTGGTTGGGCGCCCTTTATGGAATGTATATTCTATCTCAATAAGCAAATATTTTTAAAAAGGAGACACCTACAACTCTCAGAAATATCAAAATAATACCTTATCTTCAGCTCACATTTTAAACTTTCCTAGGCAATTTCACATTTGGTATGCTAACAATTCTCTTTTTCTTCTTTTCTAAATTTTTTATTGACTTTATTGAAATGACGTTGGTTAGTAAAATTATGTAGGTTTCAGGTGTATAATTTTATACAGCATTTGTAGATTTTATTGTGTATTTACCACCCCAAGTCGGGTCTCCTTCCATCGTCATTTATCGCCCCTTTACCTCCTTCGACCTCCCCTCCCCCTCTTTCCCTCCGGTCGTCACCATTCTGTTGTCTGTGTTTATCGGGGCTTTTTGTTCGTTTTGCTTAATCCCTTCACCTTTTCCACCCAACCCCTCCGACAGCTGTCAGTCTGTTCTCTATGAGTCTATTTCTATTTTGGCTGACAATTCTTGACATTCGTTGAGTCACCAATGGGAGTCTTGATTTTAGACAGAAAACTGGTGACTTGCTTGGTACGTTGGTGGTATAATCTGCATTAAGATATTTGTCTCTACCCATTTCTAATCTGGCAGCACTGTAAGTGTTCTGCCCTAGATAATCCTTATATTATATAATTCAACAATGCGGAATGTAACAAATACATTAAGTCACCCATGCTTGAGACAGGCATTTCCTAGTGATGGGACAGATGACTGATTGATGCTTAGTATGTGCTTAATTGCAGACTTTTAAAAATCTGTCTAAGGGGTGTGTGCAGAGCCACTCTCGCCTAGCTGATTCATGGCTTTATGGTTTCAGCTATAAATATCCTCTGGTACCAGACACCTCAAATGACCAATGACAACTTTGGCAGCTCACAGCAAGCTCCTAACTTCTGCCGTCACCTTTGGCACCACTGTTCTCACTAGAGCTATGATTCTGCACTGTGCTTTAGGCTTGATTGACTACCTGCAGTACAGATAAATGGGGTCATGCATACACTGAATTCCCCAGAGAGATGCCTGGTCATCATATAATTTTGAAAAAGAAGAAATAAATCATTGTCGAGAAAAAGAGAAGAGATTCTAGATGGTTTCATGTTTGAAACTTTATTTAAAAAACAGTGTTGATGGTTAACTAGGTCTCTGAAAGTTGGGCATTAGTATAGAGAGTGTGCTGCATTTTCTACCATGACTTTGTATAAAAACCACGCCTAAAATAATAGTACTATTTAAATTTAGATCATGTGTATGTTTCCCAAAGAAGTCCCCCACCCCGTTTCACTCTGTCCTTTCCAAAGACTTTGAAGATAAGACAAGTACCATCCCAGATCAAAGATGAGAAAACCAATGACTAAGATTCAATGTGTTGTTCAGTCACTCAGCTGGCTAGTGACAGATCAGAACAAGACCCAGACAGGAGGACTCCCAACTGAATAAGAATGTGGCAATGGCCTTCTCCAACCACATGACAAATTACCTAATGACAGAGAGACTTTAAAAATATTAGTAATACAGAGCTGAAGACTGAGGCTAACCTAGGACAAGCACAGTCATCTAGCAGCAGCAACATACCTTTCACCAGAAGAGCCCTGACCTTCCAGAACCACACTCAGCAAGAGGATGGAAAGAATGCTGCCTACCATGTACTTGGAGAGAGTTCTGCTGAGCTTCCTGAAACAGTTCTGCTCCGCTCATGAGAGAATAAATGGTTAAACTCTGAGGCCCCATGGAGACAGGAGCTTAATATCCTGGAAGTTTGCTATTTACATCCTTGTTAGATAAAAACATTGCAAAGGCTTATGGGGTTTGGGCGGGGAGGACATTGCAGCAATAAAGACACAGAGGACCATCAGCTCTTCCAGTTGCTCATTCAGTCCATTGTCAGGAACAGCAGAAACTGGTGACAATTTGTAGAAGTGGGTTTTAATTCCTGAATGGCAATCCTGATACTTAGAGCCAAGACAAATGAACTCTTTGTGTGCACACAGATAGACACAGAGCTGTGAACTATATCCCTATACATGTATACATCTGGAGATTTAAAATTATAGCTGTTTCTTACATCTCCAGGCTCTCTGCTGACTGGACTCCACTTCTAGATTCCCCTGTATCATCCTTTGTCATCTGCTTGAGAGATGGTGGGAGAGACATGATCTCTCCCATGTGTGTGGTACTGTTATTATATGGATGCTATGGCCATTATCTGGTCAAATCCTACAAAGAAAGGCCCACCCTGTGTGAAAGGAGAGGGAGCTCACCTAGAGGTCAAACCCCTCTTGTCTTTAATTAGTTGGAGATGTGATGGGCTGGCTCTTAAACTAGAAGCCTGAGCTTCTGCCCTCAGGAAACCACAGACAAAGGGTAAGGTGGTTGTGATCCATCTTGGAGAAAGGTATTCATCATTACCTCCAAGGAAAGAGAAACAAAGATCTGATAGTGAGGAGCTCACCCTGCAAAGTCGTGCCAGTCTTCCCCTCCCTTTCTATTACCCAGCCCTCTGTACCCACGCCCCCTGTACATGCACAGAGCTAGAGTAGACATCATCGGGAAGAATCACAGGACAGGGCCTGAAACCCTTGAGTACACGTGACTAGAGGCAGGACCATACACCTAAAGTATGTAAACCATTCCTATGTGTCCCCTAATATTTAGCAGTGCTTGAAAAGGGGTAGCAACACAGTATGTCACTCATGAGACAGTCTATCCCAGGCTCCCCTCCAGCCAAAGCTGCCTGCTCCAGGGAAAGGGTCTTTGTTAAGGCTGGCTTTGCACAGAGGCAACTGCTGATTACCTCGGAGACCAAGGGGCAGCGCATTCACATTCTTTTAGTGGCCTTGGCATAATGTGGCACAAGACTGCCCAACCCAGGACTGCAGTTATTAGCTGGTTCAAATAGGTAAATTTTTGATGAATTTGAACTGGAAACACATAGAGTATTGGTCATTGCAGTAGCACAGGAGTACACTCCAGCAAGGAAGTGGGTCCTGTTTATGAGGAAACACCAAGGTCCACGAAGCCTGGATGTGAGCGACTTGGAGTCTCACTGAAGCCTTCCAGTTCTTGAACTGTTTTAGTCTCCACAAAGCCCAGCAGTGTGATGGCCCTAATTCTTGCAGAGATTCATATCTTTCTTATTCTCCCACATATCCTTATATTAAACATCCCCTTTACTAGAGGTAAATCAAGGGACTTTGCAAAAAGCTGTATGCTGTCTCCCTACTGGGAAATTCTAAAAGTTCAGTAGTATACTAAAGGCTCTGAGAAGTCTTGCAACACACACACACACACACACACGCATACACACGTACCCCTTTTTCCTTTGACTCTACATTCCCCAAAGAAAGTTATTCATAAATCATTCCTCTTTCTTTCTCAGAATAACCATTAGTATCTTGGGAAACAAACTGATATCCTTCCCAAAATAATTGATATTTTCACAGATAATACCAGCCTGTCAGTGAAGGTAGAGACATAGGTTCTGAAGAGAGCTTCCAGGGAAAGGCGGAGATCAAAAGCACTCTTTGGACTGAGTGCTCTGGATGGGCCACGCCTGGCAGAGAAAGGGAAGAGCATGAACGGAGGCACAAACGCATGAGCACCGCCAATGGACAGGAGCAGGGGGAGAGTGAGGGTCAACCTCGGGTACAAGTCAAGCAAGAGAGGGTGTATCCAAGTCTTGACATTAGTGTACCAGTATGTCCCCGCCTCATCAAATAATAGTCTTTTAATGCATCTATGACAGCCCTTGATTTTTTTAATCTATATTCCTGTCCTTGTTATTGTTTTAAGTTCTCTGGAGATAATTTTAAACTAATCTTCTAATCTTTTTCGAAGAGCCCTCATCAATAACAACCAAAAAAATGATTAAAATAACCTTCTGTGTAGAACAAACTAAGTCAAAATTATTGTGGCGAGTAAATTACTCTAACAGAGATATAGTGGCAGTGCTATCATTTATAAAAGATTTGTTGCCAAATGCTACCTCAATTCAAAAGTATGCTCGGGTTATAGCTCAGTCTTTGCCAGAGTATCGAGGGAGAAAAAAGGTACATAAGGGCTGGATTCTGGCCTTCACTAACCCACCTGTGTTGTAGGAAAGATGAAAGACCTGTGGTCCTATACAGGTAAGGGAAGCCCCAATTTTCCTCCAAGCCCAGCTCTGTTCTGCAAACCAGTTACCCTTCCGACTCGGCTCAGTCCCTGTCTCTGAAATGATCCTCATTCAAGAGCATGTAGCCCTTGAAGAGGAGGGTTATTGCTGAGATGTGAGAATAGCACAGTGAATACAGGTATCCACAGCTTCCATCAGTCGACAGAGGCTGACTTAGGCTAGGAATGGCTTCCCACACTAGTGCTGCAGGGGTTTTTCCCAGTTCCTGGGGCCCAGATAGAGCAGCTAGTGATTGCAGCCAGCAAGGCAACATCTATCTGAGAGGTACAGGAGCGGAACACTGTAGAGAATAAATACCAGGAGATACCTTAGAAAGCATATACTTCCTTCCCTTAAAATTGAAGAATGGAAACTGAGGCCCAGAGATGATCAGCAATTTGCCCAAGGTCACACCAACTAATTTAGGCCAGAGACAGTGTTTTACTTAGAGCTGAGATTTCTCACCCACACTGCTCAAAATCCCAGTTTGATTGTCAAGTTTTGCTTCACTTCCAATTTTGGTCCCAAGTTGTCATTTTAAATGAAAGCACTCTCTCGGTGCTATCAAGGGTTCACTGGTTATCAGTTTGACATCTCTCAGTGAGACCACGGTCCTCAACCTGGCAGTGCTTGACAGGCTGGCCACAGTGACCAACTGTGGCAGCGGGAGATAGAGGCTGTTAACCTGAGCAGATAGGGGCAGGTAATAAGTAGTTCCAACTAAGGAAGTTCCTGTTGAGGGCTGACCTTCTGCTGAGAATCTGTATGTTGGTCAAGATGAGCCCTAAACAAAAGGGCAATGACTCATAGGAGCCCGGTACTCTGAGAGCCCCCAGCAAGAAGGGCACTCATTCATTCACTCAATCACTCATTCATTGTTGGGTACCAGAGACTGTGTTGAGGGCTGGTAAATGAAGGGAACTGGGCAGGGAGGAGGGAGGCTCTACTACAGCTACCGACCCAGAAACCAATTCAAATCAAGGAGTGGCCTAAAGGTAGGAGTGCCAACATAGAGACCATCGGCTCAGCTTGAAAATCCCCACCAAGCAGGAGAGGACAGTGGATTAACCAAGGATCAGCAGATCACTCAGGGTTCCCTCTTCCTGATACTCCCCAACTGGCTTGCCTGTCCTGAAAGCCTCAGCGGTTATAGACATGACCCGACAAAGGCATGAGTTGTTCCCTTGGCAGTTTCCAAGCATTCAGTCTTGCCTGGTGTTGGATCTCATAGGACCCTCAGAACAGCCCTGTGCATGGGCTTAAAGCTCACAGTACCCCATTTCACCTTGAGAAACTAAGGCACAGAAGGGTTAAAGGATGAGCCAGTGATGTATAAGTGGCTAGTGAAGGGTGGAGCTAAGGTTCAAAAGGCTTTACCTGAATCCACTCATTCTCTCAGGCTCACTCGTTTCTCCTCCCCTGAAAGCATGTCCCCAAATCACACCAAACAACATTTTACCCCCTCCCACCTTGCTGTATTCTTAGGCAACAAAACGAGTCTTCAAGATTTCTAATAATCAAGATTTTTAAGATTGTTTAATATTTATTGAGTTCCAACTGTATGCTAGGCACTGCCCTAGCTATATCTGTCTATAATTATGTGAGACCTAGTTTTATTATTATTCTTTATTTTTTAATCACTGTTGTACATACAATACATCTGAGGCTTGGACAATGTAAGATGTGTTTATGGTAACGCAGCTGTATCAGAGCAAATATTCTAACTGGTGTGCTCCAGCTTATTATCTTTAACTCTCAGTTTCCTCAAAATTGCTATTAGCCAGACTTCCATTTATAGAATATTCCAGTGAACTGAGTTATTCTTGGTACTGTGATGAGACGTGTGGGTTGGGTGGGGGGAAACGCCTCGTTTCTGCCCTCTGGCTGCTCATCATCTCAAGTACCACCGCCTCTTCCACCCCGTTCACGATGAATGTCAGTGCATATAGGCACGTGTGCACATGAGCACGTACACTTATACATACACAAGCATATGAGAAGGAAACAGGTTCACAAATCAAAACCTTCTCGAGTCCCTTTGGGACTCCCTGGCTACATCAGAATGGAGAGAAACTTATATTATGTTTTTCAGTGTGAGGGACTGATTTTCAAACATTGACACTCTACACACAGGGCTGTCCAACCCATGGCCCACGGGGCCACATGCGGCCTAGGATGTCTGAATGCGGCCCAACACAAAATCACAAATTTACTTACGGCATTATGAAATGTTTTGTTTTCATTAGTGTCTCTGTATTTAATGCATACCCCATGACAACTCTTCTCTTTCCAGTATAGCCCAGAGATGCCGAAAGCTTGGACACCCCTGTTACATACAGTGTGTACGTAGCATACAATCAAAGGCAAGACACCTTGGGCAAAATCCCAGCTGAGAAAAAGGAAAACATGATGGCTTATTTTAAATAAAGTTGGGTTACTTCAAAATTATGAGCCTGTCACAGGAGAATCTTGAGTAATTCTTTAATGGCCTTCTGGTTTACCAAAAATAAAAATATTGAACAATTAAATTTTTAAAAAGATAATAAATAAATAAACACCCTGAGACATCAGACTTGCCTGCAAAGAATGAGTTAACACTAAAGTAATTTTTAACAGGCATCCAGAGGAGGAAGTACATAGCCATGGAGTCAGAAAGACAAGGTTTCTAATCCCAGCTCTGCCAATTACCAGGAGTGTGACCTTGGGGATGCTAACCTTTGAGTGTATTTCTTCATCTTCACCATGGGAATGGCAATGCCATGAGATTGTTGTGGGGATTAAAGGACAAAGTATGTAGAATACCTGTTACATTGCAAGTATTCATTGTTGGTCTCTCCCAACTGATGAGTCCCTAAATACCACACCCGAGACTTTTGCTCCTACATTTAGACAAACATCATTGGAATCATTTGGAAGCTCTGAAAAATCCAGATGCTCAAACCTCACTCCACATTAAACCAGAACCTTTTCGGGTGGGAATCAGGCTTAAGTATTTTTTATAGCTCCAGAGATGATGATTCCAATGTGCAGCCTGGTGTAACAACCACTACCTAGATTCCTAATCCTGCACAGTACAGACCTTGACAGAGAAGCTACATTATTATTCTAAATAAATCTAAAATTAGCTTTCCTCAAAGATTTTGCTCCTAGAGAAATTCCTAGAGAAGCTGCCTATCACCTCTGTATCCCCATCATCCAGGAACCTGGTACCCAATCCTCTCCCCCAGAACCCTTCACAGCCCCACCCGCCACCTCAGGAAAAAGCTGGGTTGTAGGTCATTTGCACTGCAATGGAAATGAAAGCTTTATTGTTTCTTTAACCATTGGCCTGAGGCCTGAGGTCTTGGCAAGCAATCAATAAAAGGCCTCTGGAGACATCAGAGTTGATGAATATTCACCATCCCTAAACAACCTTCCATTTTGCCTCAGAAATCACACCCAACAAGTAACCATCTAAATTCAAGCCATTCTCTGTTTCTGGAAGTTTTTGTCTTGGCCAGATAAGATAAGGCAGGGCTTTGAACTCTCAGTTTTACCCCACAGTTGCCATTCCCAGGGCAGGAGCGCCTGCAATGCTGTTAGCTCACAGCAGAAAGCTAAGGCTGCTGAAAGGCTTGACTTATAGAGACTCACAGCTGATGCCCAAGAACAACTCTGACCATTGTCACATATTCAGGGTAATACATGTATGAAAAGCACTCTTTATCATCTTGTTTTTCTTACCACAAGCTTATATCAAGCATGTATTATAAATGAAGAAATGAATGCTTGTAGAGGTTATTTAAATTACCCAAGTGAAAGTAAATCATAAGTAGAAATGAAACTTGAACCAAGGTCAGAGTGATGGCGACACCTTGTAAGGCCCTGGCCATCCATTTTCCTATCATTAATTGAACAGGTCCCACAAGGGCCAGCCACCGGCTGGCTCACAGTCTCGATTGGCTCTCATGCTGACTGACAGGAGCTGTGGGTCCTAATGGAATCTGAGTTGGTTGGACAAAGTGAACAGATCATTATAACCATTCTCACTCCTGGGAAAACAACACAAAGAATACTCCTGCTTATGTTATCTGTCAAGGTCCTAGCAGGAAACAATTCTACTCAGATACTTCAAATGAGAATTTAATGGCAGAACTCCTCTCAGACTACGGGCAGGGTTAGGGAACCATCAGAGGACATTGAGTTCCCAGAAACTAACAATAAGAGGATGCCATTCCCACTCTGAGGCCTCAAGGGCAAAGGGAGAAGTAGTGTGATTGTAGCCTGGTGAAGAAAGGGCCACCAGCAGGAGCTGTGGTCACCCAGGGACACAGCCATGTCCAGACCCTTGGTGCCCAGCAGGGAGAGAGCTGGTAAGAAAGCCCCAACTTCTCCCTTTCCCTCACTTTCAAGTCCTGCCTGTGCCTCCTGCTGATTAGACCCACTGGAAGCCAACCAGCAAGAGAGCCCGAGTCAGGCAGCCCATAAAGGTCAGCCTTCTGGGGCACAGAGCATTGCAGAGAGGGGAATAAATCAGTTTGGGCTGGAGGTGGGGTAAGTGGAGAATAATTCAGATGAAGAGGGGAAAATGATTTTACTGGGATGTTTATGCACATTGTAAAGCAACTCCTTACTTTTCAAAAAGAATTTCTGCAAATACCTTTCCTAATAATAATAACTGTGGTTTAAAGAGTGCGCTACGTGCCTGGCACTGTTTTGAGTTCTTTACAGAGGTAGTTGGTACGGGTCTCACTTCAGACTCAAAGGTACAAAAAATATTGCACCTTTTTATTTTCTATAAACTATTTAACTTTTATTTTGATTTCTTATCCGACCAGGATGATGGAAAACCTCACCTCAGTCATCCTTTGAGCTGTGCCAACCCAAAGGACAAGATACCAGGCACCAAGGTACGGGGCCCTCTGGTCTGTGTCCCTATGCACACAGGCTGCCCTGGAAATTTTTCCTGTCCAAAATGGCATGGTCTTTCAGATGCAGCGGCTCACTCCATCTTCAGAGATGCACCAGGTGGCACGTGGATCCCTCGGCCAAGGCAGGGAATACCAACCAGAACCTCACACACTTTGGTTTATGAAAGAAAGTAGAACCTGAGTTCCCACTTCCCAGAGACATGCAAGGAATTCCTCTCAAGGAATCTGGGGAAACTCTGTTTAGTCTGGAGAAATCCACCCTTCCTCTTCTTGCTTTTTCTACCCACTTTGTTTCTTCCACAATCCCTCTTCTCTCTTCTACCTCCTCTGGGACCTCTATATCCTCTGGTGGCCTTATGTTTGTAAAATCAAAGGCAGAGAGTCTCTACTGGCCCTTCCACCTTCCTCTCCCACCACCTAGATCTCCTTGGACATTGCACAGTGCTCCAGGGGGTGGGAGGCAGGGAGACAGAAGGAGAAATCTAGTCAGGAAAAGACAAACTAAAAGCTCAAAATATAATCAAGCTGCGCACGCATTTCTCTAACCTTCAGGACAACCTGTGCTCCACTTTTTTCAGTGGGATTTAGAACAGTTCAGTTATCTGCCCAAGGCTACATAGCAGGCAAGGATGATATAAATCCTGACCCAGCTGCCTCCAAAGCCTACCCTTCTAACCAGTCCAGAGATGACAAATAGATTTTACCTCAAGGGCCCACTATGATTGGCCGGTATGGCTTACCTACAAGCTGTGTGAGAAGGATTCTGTTGCCGTAACTAGCTTATTGAGAAACTGCCATTATTGATTGCCAGTAACCTCTGTGAGTATAGCAGGCCTATGTATTTTATATGCATTTACTAGAAATGAAGCCATTTCTTACATACAAGGGGAGATTTTAAAAAAACACTGAAATTATCTCCTGGGAGGTGAGTCCCTTGTAATAAAAGCTTCCCCCACTAGGTGAGTGTTCTAGGAACCCATATGTACCAGCTGGCGTTGTTGTGAGAAGCTGAGTTTGGCTTCGGTGAATTTTTTGAAGACTTTTCTAACTCGTTTGCCCATTTCGTGATGAGTGACTCACAAGTACACTTGCCCATATCATGCTGAGTGTTCAGCAAGGTTTGACCAAAAAATGGCTTGACCCCTATGCCCCACTCTCTCCATTCACCCAATCTCACCCCAAGCAACGTTTTTGGTTTGTTTGTTTGTTTGTTTGTTTCCCCCAGATGAAAAAAGTCCTCAAAAGGAAATGTTCTGCTGAAGTGGAAGAGGTGAAACAAAAACTGGCAGAAGCACTAAAAGGCATCAAAACTGACAAGTTCAAAAACTGTTTTGAGCAGTGGAAGAAACATCCCAGTAGGTATAGTGCGTCAAATGGAGAGTGCTTTGAAGGTGACTGAAGTTTAAACACAGAAGAATAAATACACAATTTTTTATAAATAAATTATGGGTTTTGTGCAGCCCCCTCATATAATTATGGGAAATAAAAAAAGTGGTTTAATTTGTAAAAATTCACTTTACACAAAATTAAAGGAGCACAGCTATGTTTGTACAATGTAGCAACAAAGAATCCATCAGGAGAATCTCCCCCAAATCAAGAATCAACGCTCCTTTTAATCTTTAATTTTATACTTCTTTTATTCGAAAGGTGGAAGAAGGCAGCCAGGTTGCCTGTCTGGTGTGCCTTCCATGAGAAACAACCCTAGAAATTAACTTGTACAACTTGCTATCTCTCTTCCTCCTCACTTACCCTCTCCACCCGCAACTGATCACTTACCCCAAGGGAAGCAAGTCAGCAAAGCATAGATTATTTCATTACATTTTTCCTTATATTCCCTTTTAGCAACTCTTAATGTCCTTCCTTGGAGCACTCTACGTCTGTTGTTTTTGTTGATTTATGTGGAACTGGGAATCTTTGTCAGTTTAATTAAGAAAAAATTACAATGCTGTGTATGCTTGTCAACTTAATTTTCAGAATTTGTCTTGCTTTACACGGGAAGCTTTGGGGACAATTTGTTCTGTCTTTAATAAACGCTTGACGGTTTTGTTTTCTTTTTTTATTATTATTTGTTGTTCACTTGCTTGCAAGTCAAATATGGACAAAAAATGTTTCACATATTCCCTTGTTTCATAACCTGTACCATCATGTTTATATTCATTTTGCTTTGAAGAAAAAGACAAATGGCTTGTGTTTTTATTGCAGGAAGCAGACTGAGCATAACACAGACCAGCCAGTTCAAAGAGTACTGAACAAAGAGTCAAAAGATCTGGTTCTCCCCCAAATTTTATGGGTGGCCTTAGATGGTCCCATGTCCTCTCTCAGGAAAGTGAGGGTAACCCAACATCACAGATAGGTGTGACACTCATGTTCCCTTTGTCATTTACGGATCCTACATTTTCTGGTTGCAAGCAACAGAAAATTACTCTATTAAATCAATGAACAGTAAAAGATTCTTTCATCATCATCACATAAAAGCTTCAGATCACATTCCCCACTTTGGGGTGAGAATTATGAGGTATGAGCTTGTCAGAGGAGTTGTCAGAGAATCTCCCCTGGTCCCAGACCTGACGTTTACCACGCCCCCTGCATGAGCCTACGGCAGCAGATGCCTTACCCACGCCCCGCAGAGCTCCAGCCTCAGACACCGTGTGGTTCCGAGAGAACAGTGTTGGTAACTTGAGTAACCTTTTAAAAATTTTATTGTATATTTTCTCCATTGCCATTTATCCCTCTTCTACACCCCTCTCTGAGTAGCTTTTTTAAAATCACCTTAATAGCATGAGTGATAGTTACCACCCTAAAATAAAAAGGAGGAGGAAGTCTCACTCCCCTTTGCCCCATCTTGCCCCAGTAACCCATTCCAAGTGGCCCACGTCTTTTGCTTGCAACCCTCTTGCTGGTACTAATTTGACATGAGTTAAAGTGTTGTAAACTTAAGGTATTGTGAAGGAATGTTAGGAGGAAACATCTTCTGAGGCTCCTGCTGCTAACCTCTACATTGCTCTATCCCCCTTATGTAGTCATTTTCTAAGCTCCAAGTTGTCCCTTCATTCTCCAAAGTATTGGACAACTGGGCCTTCTGGAACTGATGTGAAATTTTGTTTGTTAGTTAAATATTTCCCTTGATTGAAGGCCTATACATTGTATTTTATTTTCAAGGGACCGCATAACCTTCCCCAAAGAGAGTTAAGGATAACACCCCCAGATATTAAAATTGCCCTTAGTGTTTATCACCTGTGACATTACACATTCTAATGTCTTATTCTCAGTTCCCAGCCTCCCATCTCTCAAGCTGCTCTCCTTGGCTACTTCTCTGATGACTGGGTCTCCATTACCTCTTCCAAGTTTTACTTTAATTCTCTTCCAACTTAAATTCCATGATGTAGTGTTGTAGGCTGCTCTGCCTGATTTTAGGAATTGTATCTCTACCCCTTGTGGCTAAGGGCAAGAGACGACCTTTGGAATGCCAGCCGCAGGAGACAAAGCCTGTATCTGGTAGCAAACGCTGCCTCAGTTCCTCTCCCTGCCCCCAAAGCTTGGTTGGAAGTCAATGACGGGTAAGACCCCTCACAGCGGGGGGCAACCTAAGCCAGACTCGATCCCTTGGGAGGCCTTCATGGAAGGACTCAGGGGCTGTGACAAAGAGCAATGGACTCTCACCCCCGGCTTTGACAAAGCCTAAGTCCCCATATTCTCTAGGAGAAGTGCTTCCTGGTTCTAATCCCCTTAAACCTGAATACCTGCTGGGGAGAGGTGCAGCTCCTTGCCTTGCTACAGCATGTCCTGGGGGAAAATCTGGCATCACAAAGACTTGCTGATACACCTGTGAAATCTGCTCTGCTGAGAGTGCTTTCATTCATATGATAAGGGTCGGAGAGGAAATGAGTATGTCTCCCAAAGTTTCTGCAACTCTCTTCCTGACAGACACTCACTCAGACTCCGAAGCCCTCAGATCTCTTTGTAATGTTATCTACTGTTTGATCCTTGGTACCCTGTATTTCTGTGTATTACAACCCAATAAAAGGCTATGGAAGAGGGCACTCGGGGCCTTTTTCTCCTTGGAGAAACTGGCCGCTGCTGGCCTTTGTCTCCCCTGAGAAACTGGCCACAGCCCACTTCTCCTTCCCTAAACAGATCCAACATGCCTCGGCCATATTTATTCACATGTGTCAGTGACACTCAGGGGGACTCAGGAAGAAGTTGCCCCCCACAATCTAGCCTTTCAACAACTCTTCATTTGTTAAATCATTCAATTAATGTTTATTGAGCATTTATTATTTGTTAGACACACAAAGACAAACCAAGACAAAAAGGTTCCTGCCCTAATAGAGAATGTATTCTAATGAGGGAAAGCAAAAGAAAACAAGAAAAGAAAGAAATTCAAATTTGTCATTAATGCCATGAAAGCAAACAAAAGCTAAGCAAGAAAGTTAGAGGGAGACCTACTTTAAATAGCATGGTAGGCAGAATAATGTCCCCCCTCCCAGAATTTTGTTTTAATTCCTAGAATCTGTGAATGTGTTGGTTACAGGGGTAAAGGGAATTAATAGTGCTAATCAGCTTACTTTAAAATGGGAAGATTATCCTGGATTGCCTGGGTGGGCAAAACGAAGTCAGAGGGGTCTTTAAAGATAGAAGAGAGCACTGAGAGAACCAAAGGGATGGCAGGATGTGGAGGACTTGACCCACTGCTTCTCGCTTTGAAGATGGGAGGAGTAGCCAGTGAGTCAAGGAGTTCCAGTGGCCTATGGAAGCTGGAAAAGGAAATGAAACACACTCCTCTCTAGAGCCCCCAAAAGAAACTCAGCCCTGCCAAACCTTGATTTTGGACTTCTTAATCTCTAGAACTATGACACAATAAATCTACATTGTTTAAACCTCTGATTTTCTGGTGATTTGTTATGACAGCAACAGAAAACTAATACAGAGTAGGCCCAAAAAAAAGACCTTTCTAAGGAAATGACATTTAAAATAGACCCCTAAAAAATGTGTCAATGTCATACAATAAATGGAGGAAAGTTGTTCCAGGCAGAGGGAAGAGTGTGTACAAAAAGCCATGAAGTGGGGGAGAGCTTGGCGTGTTTTTTGAAATGGAAGCAGACCTATGAAGCTAAAGTTCAGAGACAAAGGAGAAAGTTGCATACAATCCGCTTTAGAAAGCCAGGCCAAATTCTGTAGCTGGATGAGGCAGGGCATATTTAAAAGTTTAAATTTTGTTCTAGATGTATTCTAGAGTGAAATACCATGAAGTCATCAGCTAGAAGTGAGGACAAATGAGAGTTTGGGAAAAGGGATGATTGGAAGAGTCCTCTCAGGGAGTAGGAAAGCAAATTTACCAGTGAAACTACAAAAGGACCACCAGGCAGAGAGAAATGTTCACTTAAGGTTCATGGTCACATGATATATATATATATATATATATGTGTGTGTGTGTGTGTATACACATATATATACACACACATATATATATACACATACATATATACACACACACATACATATATATATATATATATATACAGAGAGAGAGATCTAGATATCTATAGCTATATGTAGATAGATATTTAGATACAGCATATATACATATATTTATCCTCACCCAAGGACATTTTTCAATTGTTATGAGAGAGAGAGAGAGAGATACATGTGGAAGAGAAATATCCATTGATTGCCTTTTCATACATACTCCAACCAGGGATTAAACCCACAACCTGAGTGTGTGTCCTGACCAGGATTTGAACTTGCAACCTTTAAGTCTAGGAGACAACACTCCAAACAATCAAGCCACACCAGCCAGGGTGATGGTCATATGTTTTAAATAAAACTGGTCGGCTAGGGTTGTGTTTTCTCCAGAGACATTCAGCTAACGTTTACTGACTTGCTTTCTGTATGCCAGGGACTGCCATAGCACTTAACAAGCTAACTCTTTTAATCCTCATAACAACCCTAAAAGGTAGATGCCCTGTCATCATTACCTCTAATTACAGATGAGTAATTATAAAAATAAACATGGAATCTAGGCAGGCCAAAGAAGGATGAATGGGAAGCCTCAGGCTTGACTGAGAGTAAAGGATTGGCAGGGGGAATCAGTAGATGGAGGGTTTCGGTGAGGTTGAAATGGAAGAGATGGGCACACTTCAGCAAGTGAGCTGGAAAGATGGGAGATAACACTTGGGGAGTAAGATGCTTGAAACTGAGATTTCCTATGTGGTGGAAGTTTTGGGAGCTGACAGAGCCCAAGGTGTGACCGTGAGACTTTGTGGTTGAGGAGGAGACAAGAAATGGTCACTGAAGATGAGTGGCTTTACGCACTCAAGGTCTCAATATTTGGGGAGTTCATCCATGTAGAAGATGAAGTCACCAAGAAATATATCAGGAATCAGAACCATGAGCCAAGCAGTAAAGATAATAAATAAAGGAGGTAAGAAATCAGTCCATGATAAATCAGTCCATGGAGAGGTTATAGAACTAGGCATCAAATCTCCAATCACAGCATTTTTTTTGCAATGGTGAAAGAAATCAGTGGCCTGAAAGCAAGAAAGATACTAATCATTTCCTGCCTCGAGTGTGTAAGAAACGTGGAAGAAGACAGTATCCACCTGAGAGATACCTTTAGGTGAAGGTTTTAGCTATGCAGGGGTCCTCAAGCCTGGATATACACGAGGATTACTTGGGGAATATTTGAAAATCCCAATGATCAGGCCATATCCCCAGAGCAATTAAATCACAATGTCTCAGAAATGGGCCCTAGGCCTCAGGACCTTTTAAGATCCCCAGGCAAGTGCAATATTGAGCCAAGGTTGATTCCGATACATTACACCAGGAAAGTGGAAGAAGAAATGTTTTAAGTAGAGGCTGAGGATATAGGGCAGGGGTTAGCAAACTTTCTGTCAGGGTTCCGAGAGGAACTATTTCAAGCTTTGCAGGCTGTAGCTCTGCCACAATTACTGAACTCTGCCACTGAAGCACGAAACCGGTCATAGATAATATAAAAACAAATGAGCATGGCTACGCCCCACGAAGACTTTACCTATAGGCACTAAAGTTTGAATTTCACCTAATTTTCAGAAAGAAAATGATTTTAATTGTTTTGAACCACTTAAACATGTAAAAACCAGGAGGATCTAAGGAGGATAAATGGTAATGGGGGAAGGCAATCAATCGATCAATCAATCAATCAATGTAAAACCATTCTTGGGAGCCATGCCAACACTGGCAGCAGACTGGATTTGATCTATGGGCCATAGTTTGCCATCCCCTAATATACAGCAGTAGGGACTGACAGGGGCTCATGTCCCTCATTCTTATAACACACCTCGTGGACCGATTATTCACTCCAGATTGCCCTAAGCATCCTACACCTAGGCTATGGGGCACTGTGGGAAAAACCACACACCAGTGGAGACTTATTCTGTCTCCCACCTCAGCCCCATCCTGCTCTGATCAATTATCCATAAGAGCAGAGTGATTTTTCTATAACCCAAACCTGACCATGTCACTTCTCTGTTCAAAATCTTTCCAAGGTTACCCAGAGTCTCTCAGGTTTTTCCAAACCTCTCGACATGGTCGCCAGAAGCTGCCTTCCTAATCCATCCTCTGCACCAACCTACTTCTTGCATGGCAGTCATTTTTCCATTTTCAGTTTCTTTCTTTTTCCATCTTGTTCAGGGTTTTTATCTGCCTAGGTTACTCCTTCTCCACCTCGAAGCCTGCTTCCCTCCTTAGGTTCTATGCTTGATGTCGCTTCCAGCAGGTCTGGGGTCAGTGTCCCACCATGTGCTTCCTTAGCACCCAGGCCTTACTCGCCTCTGGACTTTATCAGGCTACTTGGAGCCACCTAGGTGACCTTCAGTAAGCACCACTTAGTGAAGGAATCACCTTTATTCTTTATTTCCCACTACTCCTGAAAAGTTTACCAGCAGAGAGTGCTCCCCCTTCCCCTGGATGAAAACATGGCAGGCCCTCTGATAGTTTTCATCCATCTTAGAAAACTAAATACACTTTGGTCATTTTAAGTATTAAAATACACACTCAACTGAGAAAGTTTTCATTCTATTGACCTGCACTTCTGTCTTCATCCATAGTTAAGGCTCCTTTCCATTTTCCCACCAGCTAAAAACCTATGGAAGGCAATTCCTACTTCCACCCATATTCCGCTGGCCACAACCAGATCTCATGGCCACACCTACCAGCAAGAGAAACTGAAAAGTACAGACTCGCTTGGGCAAGAGGAATGGAGTTTGGGGTACAACTAGCCAATCTCTGCCACAAGGGAGAAGAACACCTGGTCTTCTATATGGAGCAGGAAGTGGTGATTTAGGCAGACCACCGGTCAGAATCAGGACACCCAATTTCAGTGCCTCTCCAACTGCCTTTACGTCTCAGGAAAGAAAGTTCACCTCTCTCTGAGCTCTGGTTTCCTCATCTGTAAAATGAGGGACTAGACTAGAGGATCCCTAGTCCTCAGTTCTCTCATACCTGAGGTCTATGACCCTGAGGGAACACAGCCACCAATAGGGCAAAGCCATAACTCCAAGGGCAGACATGCCATGGGTAGGTGAGGGGAGATATTCTGGTCACACACAGACAGAAATTGCCCTCGATAGTATCTTTTTTTCACATCTGAAAGCCAGGGATCTTCTAGGAAGGCAACACATATATATAGAAGTCAAGATGAGACTGGAAAGTCTATAATATGTCTAGAAGCCCACCCTTGCTCACCATCTTCATCACTACCAACTCCGTAAATCACCTTCTCTCTCACCTGGGGTGTTGTACTAGCTTCCTAACTGGTCTCCCTTTCTGCAGCCTCTTTAAAAGTTTCAAGCTGTTGGATTGCTATTGCATGACTCCAAATGATACTTATTTCACTTCGATTCGAAAAGCAATTATAGAACACACCATTCTTATTTCTCCCATTACTCAAGCTTGGAATACTCACCTACTTCCCTCATCTCCATCTCTGCCTACCCCACTCCTTCAACTCACCACCCAAACCACTGCATCCATTCCGTGAAGTAAGTCCAGGCAAAGCTGAACCTCCCCTGCTCTCAAATCCTACCCTTACTGTTTGTCACACATTTGCACGCTCCTATATGAGAGCCGAGTTATTTGTGTACATCTTACCTTTCCTACTAAATTGTAAGTTCTCTAAGGGAATAGATCATACTATTTGCATTTGCACAATTCTAGGTGCTTAATGAATTAGTGAATGAATGAATAACTAATGACTATGGAGAACTGTTCAAAGGCAGAAGTAAGGTGGTCCTGTTGGAAACAGCAGTGAGCCTGGTTTCCACTCTGCAAGAGTGTTGTTTTCTGACTGTCTTTCTCAGAGTCTACTGCGGCTGCCCTGAGTAGTCTGCAGGAGGAACTGTGGGTGTGAATCTTCAGCCAAGATGATGATTGCACCGGGTCCGATTCAATTCAGTCCAGCCCAGGGGCAGTATTAGGACACGAGTTAAATATGAAGTTATATTCTATCGAATCCTGAAAAGATGGCTGGGCGCCTGCCAAATGAGACATTACATCTGGTCGGTAATTTTTCTCTTTCTCTCTTTTAAATGTGAAGCTGTGTGCTCTGAAACAAAATACAGCAGGGAGATGAGAAGTTATTTGAAGAATTCAAACAATGTGGGCAATTGTTCTGCTAAATTCAGACAAAAATCAGCCATCCTTTCTCAAAAGGATAAAATTATGAGCTAGTTTCATGAGTTCATGTTTCAGCCTCCATTTCCTTTTGGCCTGTTGGGATCAATGGCTGTTAAGTCGAGCTGCAGCCAGTTAGCTTAGGTGGGCAGAGCCGAGAGGTGACATCACGCCAGCCACGAGCCAGGTGCTCCTGGGGGCCCATTAGCTACACTTCCTTCACAGGCCCAGATGGTGCCTCCAGCCACAGATATGCAGCATGCCATGGCACAAACGGATCTACGTAAGGTGAAGGATCAGCACAAAGGCATCCCGACTACTGAAGAGGCAGCTAAGATTCACATGCACACTCTGCCAGCATCAGTAGTGCTGTTTGAACAGCACTCGGCACGGTGTCTTGCCCACAATAGGGCTGTCATGAGTATCCATCCAATTGTGTTCACCATAATCACCTCAGAAAAATAACTGTCAATTATGGAGCTTCTCCTCTGGACCATGCACAGGGCTTAGTATTTCACACACATTGTTTCCAGTCTATACACCAATCCTGCAAAGTAAAAGTTAACCCTTTTTCCTAATGGGGAGACTGAGGCCCAAAGTGGTCCAGCCAGTCCTCTTGGTCCAAGGTCACACAGTCAGTGTGTGCTGGAGCCAAGATTCCAACTGATGTCCAACTCCAGAGCCTTTCCCACTTGAGCAGGCTGCCCACTCTTGCTGACCCCGCCCCATGCTACTTTTGGGTCATGGCGATCCTGGGCCTTCTGCAGACTGCAGCACTCCTTAGTATACATTATCTCATTCATTCCTTAGAGAACCCTGGCCAGGTAGATCAAGCAGATAAAACACCCACTTTACAGATCAGGAAAGTTAGGATTGTGTGAAAAGTGAGAACTCAGTTCTACTTGTTCTTTCTCTAGATTTGAAGCCTATCCACTGTTAGTTGATGTAGAAACTGAGGCATAAGGTGAAAATTATTTTTATTTCAAGAGGAATACGTCACACTTCCACACCTGAAAACCTCCACGGTTTTCTATGCCCCTAGGATTAAATCTGACCACATTACCACATCATATGAGGCTCTTCTGAACTGGTAACCCCTGCCTCATCAATCTCTTTTCAGCTCTCAGCCCACCACCACTCCACTATCACACTGCCATCTCAAGCCAAAGCGAACTGTTCTCCTTTCTCTGAAGCTGTCATGACATCACGCGTACCAGCCTTTGCTCGTGCCAGTCCCTCTGTTGGTAAACTCACACTGCCAGACTCAGCTCTTCCCCAGCTTCCCCAGAAAGAACTGGCCATTCCGCATCAGCCTGGACATGACGCTGGTTTCACCACCATTGAATGAGAGGGCCCACGTACAGTGCACAGAGTGTCTACCTCTATTCAGGGGACTTCCCCACTAGCAGTGACTGTTCCATCAGCTCACTGGCAGGGAAAGCTGAAGTCCTCACACAGGACCACAAAGGTCTGCACACTTGGCCACATACTGACTCCATGGCTATGTACTTTCTCCTTCTGGATGCCAGTTAAAAATTCCTTCAGAGTTAACTCATTCTTTGCAAGCAAGTCTGATGTCTCAGGGTGTTCGTTTATTTTTATTTTTTGGTAACCCAGAAGGCCAGTAAAGAATTACTCAAGATTCTCCCATGACAAGTTATGGAGTTACATGGTCCCTTCTACTGCTTAGAAAATCCTAAAGGCTTAGCCAGGCCCATTTGATTTCCATGGCCACGACAGAACCAGAGAATCGAACGCAAGTCACAGTCCTGGCAGAGCTGTGGGTTAGGGCAGGCACATTGCGTCTAGGCAGTCTCTCAAAGCAAGTGGGTCCTGGAACAACCACTCTCAGGAGCAAGAGTACAGGACCAAGGGAGCAGAGATCCGGGGAGGATGAAAGAAAGCCAGGGGCAACAAGTCAAAACAAGGCAGGGAGTGGGCAGTGTGAGAAAAATCACAGAAATGATGGGCTTTGGTATGTGCCTGGTGATGAATTCCATGAGCAGACCAGAGTTGAAAAAGCTAATAAATGTTTGCCGAATAAATGAATAATCAATCAGTCAAAAAGCTGGGGAACAGTCTCGAGCTTCTGATGGCTGGTGCCTTATCGAACGGCCTTCCTGTGTGAGCACTGTGCTTCACACCCCCAGAGATGCAGGTGCCCTGCCAGCACCAACCTCTAATTAGCATGAGCCAATGCAAAGGACTGCAAGTACTCAAAGCAAACTATTCATCTTTTGTCCTGGAACCAAGGCCAACATCCCCAACAGATTCCTTTGGTGGAACTGTTCCATTTGATAAACGAAGTACAAGCTTTGAGTTCATGGTCTGCAGTCCTGGCCCCAGCATGAGGCCAGTTATCCTTTGTGGTTCCACAAACCAAGTACAAAGCGGAGCTAAGACAAGCTGCTATTCCACCTGGAGAGAGTGAGCAACCACACCAGGCAGCACTGGGGACATCAGCCAAGCACGGGAAAACCAGACAATGGGAAAAAAAAAAAAAACCATTTCAAATTGGCATCATCTATTTTATAGAGTCTTAATCTCAGGTGTATTTTGACTCTAGACGTTGGGTAAAGGTTGGGGGGACACACACAGGTGCAGCAGGATGCTCTCTGCCCCTACGTGCAGTATTGGGAAACGGGGAGGGAGGGAAGGAACCAGGGCCAAGAAGTGGCTATTCGTTCCTCTCAAGTCCTGTCAGTCCATCCCCTTCATTTTACCATAAGTGACTATTTTCTTACAGTGGAGCCAGAACTGGACTAGAGTGCCAGGGCTTTAAAACTGCTGTCCTTAGTTTTCTTAAAGATAATTTAGATTAGATTAGCACTATATGAAATCAACTGTTGAAACAATAGAGATATAGATGTTAACATCAGGTTCACATAGACATCGGCAGGCACAAACATAGACACAACTACAGTTATAAATATAAAAATAGAGTAAGCTCTGGCTGGTGTGGCTTAGTGGATTGAGGACCAGCCTGCAAACCAGAAGGACACTGGTTCAATTCCCAATCAGGACACATGCCTGAGTCTCAGGCCAGGTCCCCAGTAGGGGGCACGTGAGAGGCAACTACACATTGATGTTTCCCTCCTTCTCCCTTTCTTCCCTTCTGTCTAAAAATGGAGAACTAAAATCTTTAAAAAAAAAGAAAAGAAATAGAGTATAAAGTGAAACACTGTCCCTTACCCTCACCCCCTCTTTCCAAACACATTCCTCTTTCCAAAGGTAACCACTAGTAAAAATTAAGGGTTTCCTTCAAATAATTTATGTATGTATTTACAATCATATATAGTCATATACACATTTGTGTCTAGCTTTAATGAGATCATTATATGCATTTTTCATGCCTTTTGTCACTTAACAAAATGCATCAGTGATCTGCCTAGGTCTGCCCTTGAAGATATTTTTAATTTTTTAAAGATTTTATTCACACAAAAAAAGATTTTATTCACTTATTTTTAGAGGGCAAGGGAGGGAGAAAGAGAGAGAGAGAAAGATTTAGGTGCAAGAGAAACATCAATCAGTTGCCTCTCCTACGCACCCCGACTGGGGACCAAACTCATAACCCAGCCGTGTGCCCTGACCAGGAATCAATCAGCAAACTTTTGCTGTGCAGAACAACGCCCAGCCAACTGAGCCACACTGATCAGGACTAATTTTTAATTTCTAATTGCCACTCAGTAGCCCAGTGTGGGTGCACCATAATATATCTAATCTCTTCTTTTAAAGGAACTTTGAGTAACGTCAGTTTTTCATTATCATAAAATAATGTGGCACTAAACATCTTCACTTTTAAAATTCCTAGAATTAGAATTCTGAGTCGACCATGAGCACAATTTAAAGTTTGAAAAATATTCAGAAATCAGCCCCCCAAAAAGTCCTCGCCATAGCCCACTCTGCCCAAACAACACTGTGTGAAAGCTCTATTTCCTCCCATCCTTGCCCACGATGAATACTACAATCTTTTAAATATTTATCAGTCTGATAAATCAGAAATAACATTTTTTATTCTCATGACTACTCATGGGACTGATCATCTTTTGATATGTTCATTGCCCATTTGAGTATCTTATTCTGTGAATTGTCTGCTGCTATTTTTGATCCGCTTTTTGGTTAGATCCTTTGTCTGCATCTGAGTAATTTGAAACAGCAGAAATGCTTTCTTCCACCTTCTCCCCTACATATATTAGAACTTTGTTTTTACAATGACTTTTTTCTTCCTGAGAAATCTGCTTCATCTGCCCGACTTCACCCTAAGTCCTCATGAGTGGGCATGTTAGTGCTGCTCTGTTACTTCTATTTTTATCACTGCTAACACCACTTACTGGCTGCTGACTGTGCATATGTCACATACAGCCCCACGTGCCCTGGCGGAATGAACAGAGCCCTTCGCCCTCGGTCAGGAGGCCTGGACTCACACTGCATCCCTGCCCCAGTGAGCTGGAGATTTGGTCAAACCTGGGGGTCTCTCTAGCACCAGTGGCCACTTTCCTCTCAACGAACTGGCAGAGCTGAGTTTTGAGGTATCTACTTCAGCCAGATACAAGTTTCTATACTAGATCCAGTTGCCTAAAAAAAGCACCCAGCACAGTTTTGTGTTATATCAGTGTCTTTCACACCTGTCTCAAGCCTCAAACTCTATGTTTTGTCGCCATGGCTGAACTCCACATAATGACTTGTAGACTACTCTCATGGCCCCTAGTAAATCTGAGAACATTTTGAGAGCAGTAACTACTCCTTATACCTTTATGACAAAAGATTCTTTCACGGTCTTTGTTCACGTAGAGGAACTTCCACTTCAACTTTGTTTCATGCCCAGTATGTAACATTTATAAGTCTATGCAGTAACAAATGTCTCTTTAAATATTAAGAAATCAATAGTACTCAAATTTTACAGTTTAGTTACACAAATAATAAATCAATACCAATGATCTAACAATTCAGACTTTCCTAAACATTCAAACATTGAATACAAACATTTTTGCTCAAATTCTCCTATTTAATTATAATCACAAATCTAATGTTATATTCTTATGCATGCTTTAAGCATTTCATTTTAAAATTTATTAGGGTAACAGTTAATAAAATTACATAGGTTCCAGGTGCACAATTATTTTTAAAAAATATATCTTATTGATTATGCTATTACAGTTGTCCACGTTTCCCCCCTTTACCCCCCTCCACCTAGTAACCCCATTCCCTCCAGCAATCCACCCCCACACCATAGTTCATGTCCATGGGTCATGCATATAAATTCTTTGGCCACTCCATTTCCTATGCTGTTCTTAACATCCCCCTGTCTATTCTGTACCTACCAATTTGTACTTCTTAATCCCTACATGTTTTCCCCCATTCTCCCCCCTACCCCCTTCCAACTGATAATCTTCCAAATGATCTCCATACCTATGACTCTGTTCCTGTTCTGCTTCTTTGCTTAGTTTTGTTACTTAGATTCAATTACTAATAGTTGTGAATGTACTGCCATTTTAATGTTAATTATTTTTATCTTCTTTTTCTTATATAATTCCCCTTAGCATTTCATATAATAATGGCTTGATGATGATGAATGCCTTTAGTTTTGTGTAAGACATCATCTGTATATGGTATTGTGTGGTCACCGACCCAGGTCAAGTCTCCATCCATCACCACTGAATCCCCCTTTACCCTCTTCCACCTCCACCTACCCCCATCTCCCTCTGTTAATCACCATACTGTCGTCTGTGTCTAGGGGCTTTGTTTTGGTTTTTGCTTTTGTTTTTTCGTAATCCCTTTACCTTTTTCACCTAGCCCCCCAACCCTCTCCCCCTGATGGCTGTCAGCCTGTTCTCTTTATCTACATGAGTCTGTTTCTATTTTGATTCTTAGTTTATTTTGTTCATTAGATCCCACATATGAGTGATATCATATGGTATTTGTCTTTCTCTGACTGACTTCTTTTAGTTGGCATAATATTCTCCAGGTCTATCCATGTAGTTGCAAAGGGTAAGAGTTCCTTCTTTTTTGAGGCCAAATAGTATTACATTGTGTAAATGTACCACAGTTTTGTTATCCACTCATCTACTGACTGGCACTTGGGCTGCTTCCAGATCTTGGCTATTTGTTTTGTTTTACTTTTTGTGTTTGGTCTGAGCCGGGATCTGGTTAAGCTATTTTAGAAATTAAAACTTCCTTTGTTATGTCAATAAGATTCTAAGACTACACTTATCACACAGGTTTTAGCATCTCCACTTGAAATACTGTACTACCCTCTGAGTGTCACCTGGTCAGCCTGAACCTTTATCCTATCAGTGACCTGGATTATTAGCATTATTAGAAAGCTTGTATTCCTGATTACTATATTATTGTGATTAGTGAGGCCATCCAGGGGTTCTGTTTCCTAGGAGATGAAAAATTGAGTCTGTACAATTATCTCTCTTCCTGAAGACATCTGGACAATTGAAAACCTTGCCCATACATTGTTAACCTCTTTCTCATTGTGCCAATTAAATCTTGAACCCTCTTTCTGTCATTTTTGTGTGAGACAGTGAATGCTGATCAGTTATTCCTGGTTCTCACAGTTTCTGCTATTTTTTCCCCAGACTATTTGGGAATGCATTTTTAACATCTCTAAGATGCTGTAACAACAGATACACACTTAATAGAAGAAACAAAACAGAAGAAATATAATATAAACATCCCTCTGATTTTTTGATGCTTAAATTGTTACAACTTGACTGTTTAGCCTGATTCCTTTGTCCTTTCAGTTCCATCCAACATCCTTGAAACTGCGTTTTTTTCCATCCACGAATATTCTCAAGTTGTCCTATTCCATGGAATCATTTCCCCTTCGGCTCCTAAGCTAGAACTGTGTATGAGTCTCAGCAGAGGCCAATAGGGCTGTTTCTGCTGCTGGGCCACTAGGGAGCTGAAAGAACTGGAAAAGGTATTCCTTTTTTAGGTCGTGAGTTCAAAACGATTTTTTTTCCTAACTTAGCACATTATACTGATACACCCTTCTTTTCTTAGAGATGACTTTCTATCACTTTGACAATACATATGCCACTAAGGAAAGCCTAGTAAAATATTTACTCCACAAATGTTTGGTGGGCCACATTACATTGGAAGATACTCTGTAGAGAGGTATGGCTTTCCATTATCCCATTATCCCTGATGTAAAGCTGATGACTGTCATCTGTGTCTAGGGGCTTTGTTTTGGTTTTTGCTTTTGTTTTTCGTAATCCCTTTACCTTTTTCACCTAGCCCCCCAACCCCCTCTTAGATTCAATTACTAGTCTAAGTTCCCTTCATCTCATACCTCCTTCCCCCTAACTCACACCATCTGTTCTTCACAGTTCACAGAGAACAGAATCATTCCAACAAATAACTAACCTTCTGCTGGGGTGTAGAAAAAGCATCATTTCTAATCTTTAGAAAAGTTGTGGCACAACCCATATTCATCTTCACTGCCTGTAAGTGACCCACCTTGTTTCTTTGCTGTTGTACTAAGCAACCTCAATTAGGAGACAAGATGGAGTTGCCCAAAACCTCCTGGTCAGAAATGTCCCTTTCCTTCCTCTTCTCTCATTGAAATGTATCTATTTTTTGGTCTCGCGCCTTTAGGTAAGTGCATAATTGATGTAATTGATTTACCTTACCACAGAATAGTTAGGCTAATGAAGAATTAAACTCCTATTGCTCCTGGAAGTCTTAAGCATCTTGATAGAAAATGGGGTGAGGGTACTCCTTGCCCCTCAATTGCATTATGAGTGAGCTACCAACTTGCCTTTCCGTAAAGGTAGCACTAGGATGTCAATCCTTAAAAGAAAACCAAGGGAATGATCCTGAATACTCAAATATTAGTATAAAGATCGTAAAGAAAAGAGTGGCAGGAAATGAGATTGGCGTGGTTGACCATCCTTTTCTTCACAACCTATGGTACCATTTTTATATACTGCATTGAAGTTTTAACTTTATTTTTCCAGAATGGGGATTCTGTTGAAGGTTTTCAAGTAGCTATTATAATCAGATCTGTTCTCCAGAAATATAACTTCGGGAGCTGTGTGGAGAATGGGCTGGAGCTGGTGCTCTGCATGGCCACAGTCTAGGCTAAAAATAATGAGAGCTAAACTAGTGGTGCAGGTGGAATTCACACCTGCACCACTGGTGTGAATTCACAATGCTGGAATTCACAATGTATCTAAGAGGGAGAATCTATCGGATTAGGGGATGAATTGGATATGGTAAAACAGTAGGGAGAGACAAGTCTAAGATGGTTCCTATTTCTCTAATGAGGACATCTTCGAGGATAATGGCCCCATTCACCATATCAGGGATACATGAGAAGGTACAGATTGGAGGCAAAAATGCAGATTGAGAATTAGAGCTCTTAAATGATATAACCTATGGGTTTGTGGCACAGATTTGAAATTTAGCGATGTGGATTTTTGAGTCACCAACAGGACTGGACACTGTGAAATGGCCTGGAAAAGAGGCTGGTGGTGGCGTAGGGTGGAGATGGGTAACCTAAGGAGGAGAATGGACCAAATAAGCTTCAAAGCAGGCTGAGATCAGAGGCCTGAGGGTCACAGGCAGAAATGGACCTGAGATAGCAAGGTAAGAAATTACTGTGTGGACAAATGCTAAGAATAGTCTCTTCTGTGGAGGAAATATAACTCCATATTTACTACTTTAATTAATTAATTCACTGATATTCTAATTAACCTTACTAAAAAGAATTTGAAACAGCTCATAAAATATAAGACAATTTGGTAAAGAAAAAAAAGCAGATAAAGGAATCAGAGCAAAGAAGAACAAAGGGTAGAATAATATTTGAAACTATGAGTAAATTAAAGGTACAGCCAAAATGGATATCAAAATGTCATATGCAAAGATTAAATGTTACAAGTTCACTTTGAAATATTATGGTAGCCAAATCTAAAAGGGAAGCATTACTGATTACAAGAATCAAAGTGAACATAAAATGTTTTCATATGCATTTGTTTAGGAGAAAGGTAGATTTTCCAACCAGTTAAGTCTGGGAAAAAAAGTCTCTGATGGGTCCAAATGGGTGTGGCACAAATTAGTTGGAAACACCCAAAAGAAGTACAATAAGCAACATGGCTTCTTTTTATGGCCTCCTCATAGCTTCACCCCAAAGTCTAGCTCAGTAAAAGCAGCTTACAAAAAACAAAAAAAGTTTTGGTTTGGTCTAGGGATAAATTTTCAGCTTCTGGAGGAATTGATAGCCTTCTAAAAATCCTCTAAGAGTTTTATTCCTCACAATTGAGCTTTTGATAAGAACTAAACAACAGAGTAAAGGTCATCATCTCTGGCAGAAATCTGGAGTACAGATTATCTTGGGGAAGCTCTGAATCCTTTAACAATCTACCACAGGGGGACATTCTCCCCATGTCTCTTTCATGAAAGACATTCTCTTATGAGAACTAAAGAACCTAAGCAGGACTGTGCCCTTCCCCATGCCCAACCAAGGGAGCACCAGCTGCACAGCACCGAGTACCTGACTCAGCAAATGGTTCGGCAGCTTGTCCTGCTGCACAATGTGAATGGCTGGTAAGTCCTCAGCATGCAGGTTGGCCGTGTACTGTTGAAGTCAGGAATGCTAGTAACATGACATCCAGGGTAGATACTTGTTTTTGTGCACTTAGGATTCTAACTATGGAGGGGTAGCAAGGAAGATGAGGCTAAGGGAAGTAGGAAGAAATCATCTAGGAAGTAAATAGGTCAATTTAATGACCAAAAAGTGATGAAGAAGGGAAAAGGAATTTTCTCTTTTGTCCCTGAAGGCTATAGAGCAGAAGACCCTACCATAATTCAGCTCAGAATCACAATGACTGCATTCCCCCTTATCTTTGCAGGCTATACATATATTCTGCCCCTCTCCAAGAAGAATCTTGGCACAAGTATTGCCCTTGTAGACAGCACCTACAGCCAGACTGGGACCACAGTGAGACTCTGAAACGCCTATTGGCCAGTAGTGTAAGCTGCACCCTTCAATAATGGAGGCATGCGAACTCCATCTTTCTGATTCAGAACAGGATGAGAATAGAAGAGTGATACCATATTTTGACAGGTATAATGTGCACTTTTTTGCCCAAATTTTTTAGGGAAAAATAAGGATATGGTTATACATGGATATAATGATTACATACCATGGATATAACAATCCCATGTATAATATGCACAAAATGTGGGTGCACATTATACATGGCAAAATATGGTATTTACTGGCCTCTGAAAATCCCATTGTAGGATAGAAATAACAAAAGTGAAGTATGAGCTCATGGAATGCAAGTTTATTCCTGGTAGGCGCTAACTATCTGAAATGGTCACAGCAGCAACAGCCTTAGATCAAGAAGAGAGTGGCTTAAATTAGCTAATGAGCTGCTGGCTGCTCTGGCACAAGTTAGAAGAAGGGACATACACATATGCCATTTCCTATTTTTGTTACCGTCTTGGTAATGAGGGCAAGATGTCAGGTGTCTTCATTCTTCACACTGTCATTAAAGGTGATTGAGCTGGGAGCTCTGTTACTGCTTAGCAGTGGTCTTCCTCTTCAGAATCTTCTCTGAGTACTTTTAGCCATTATTCCCAATTATGGACAGGAAATTCTGGAGCCCCTTGAAAAAACTTCAAGCACTGATGGGTAGGGTCAAAAGAAGCAAAGTATAAATCTTTCCTGACATTCCCAAGCATAAGTAGGTCCAAGAGGCCTCATGGGGAGCCTTGTTACTTACTTCTGAAACACAGGTTGCATCTCAGTCTCCATGTGACTCTTCAAGGAAATAACCTGATCACGTTATTACACCTACCAATCTGCTGGAAAGTAATCTAAATCCCCCACCAGCACCAATAACCTACACCCAACTCCATGGCCAAGTCTTCAAAGCAATTGACCTTCCTCAGGAAAAATACTCTTGTACTTTTCCTTTTCTTACAGCAAACAGTGGGCAAACTCATCCACAAACTGCTCAGGTCTCACATTTGCAATGCTCTCATCAGAAGGAGCTTAGAGAACTATTGTAGCCTCTGGTTGAAAGCAACAGAAATGGACTTTGGGTAACTTAAGGGAAAAGGAATATGCTAGAAAACTATGGTCTGCTCACAGACTGAAGGGAAGACCAAATAACCAAGCTTGAAACAGACAGGTATGAGCAAGCTTCAGAATGTTTCACTGACAGGTGAGTCCTGGCCCCACAGCTAGAAAGATAAATTTCAACAGTTGCTCTACCCTAGGTTCACTCTACTCAAGATTTGAAGCCCTAGGAGAGAGAAACCTGCCTCTCACTGTTCTTCGGTTGTAAGAGGAAAGTCATGAGAACTGAGCCAAGAGGGTCTCCATCAGCTTCCATAATTGGACAGAGAATCCTGAGGCTTACCTACCTATCACAACTGCACACAAAATAGCAGAGTAAATTCTTCAAAAGGAAATCAAAGGGCTATCAGGAAGGGGAAATGTTGGCATTAAAAATGTGCTTCTCAGGAATATACAAGTTAAGTCTCTTTCTTTACACTTAAGGAAGGTAAGATCTAGAAAGGTTAAATAACTTTTAAAGATCAAAGAGGAAGTTTGAGGTAGAGGTGGAGCAGAAATGAAGATAAATGCCATCCAAGGGCAGTCCATGGACCCCTAGCACTGCCTCATCTGGGAAACGCAGATTCTCAGGCACCACTCCAGATCTATTGAGTCAGAATCTGCATGTTAACAACTTCTTTGGGTGATTCACACGCACACTAAAATTTGAGGACTGCTGTTCTATCTTTACGTATCTCAACCTTTGTGTTACCCAGTGGGAGTTGAACCCAGATATTCCTCACCTGAACTTGATCTATGATGATCTTTTCTAAATTCATAGGGAAAAAATGACCTAAGTGTTTCTTCATCATTTTCTAAACCCCGAGAATTATTCCCAGACTAGCACACCCAGACAGAGGGCAGCTTGTGTGGTCACCAGAAGCTTAACAGTAGGGTGTGCACTTAAGCCAAATTCCAACACAGTGGTAGGAGAAATTCTTTTTCCTAATGTATTTTTTATTTTTATTTTTTAGTAAATTTTGTGATTTTGTTACTACAGTTGTCCCAATTTATTTATCCCCTTTATCTGCCTCTTGCCTGCACCTTACCCATCTCCAGCATTCCTCCCCTTAGTTCATGTCCATGATTGTACACATAAATTCTTTTGCTTCTCAATTTCCCATACTATTCTTAACCTCCCCCTGTCTATTTTGTGCCTACTTATTATGCTTTTTATTTCCTGTACCATTTGCCCCCATCCTCCCCCTCCCCACTAATAACCCTCCACATGATCTCCATTTTTGTGATTTTATTCCTGTTCTAGTTGTTTGCTTATATATTTTGATTTTGTTTTTTAGGTTTGGTTGTTGATAGTTGTAAGTTTGTTGTCATTTTACTATTCAGAGTGTTTGATCTTCTTCTAGTTCTTAGATAAGTCCCTTTAACATTTCATATAATAAGGGCTTGGTGATGATGAACTTCTTTAACTTGACCTCATTTGGGAAGGACTTTGTCTGCCCTGCCATTCTAAATTATTACTTTGCTGGATAGAGTAATCTTGGATGTAGGCCCTTGCCTTTCATGACTTCAGATACTTCTTCCCAACCTCTGCTTGCCTATAAGGTCTCTTTTGAGAAATCAGCTGACAGTCTTATGGGAACTCCTTTGTAGGTAACTCACTCCTTCCCTCTTAGTGCTTTTAAGATTCTCTCCCTATCTTTAATCTTGGGTAATGTAATTATGATGTGCCTTGGTGTGCTCCTCCTTGGGCCCAATTTCTCTGGGACTCTTTGGGCTTTCTGGACTTTCTGGAAGTCTATTTCTTTTGGCAGATTGGGGAAGTTCTCCTTTATTATTTGTTCAAATAAGTTTTCAATTTCTTGCTGCTCCTCTTCTCTTTCTGGTACCCCTATGATTTGGATGCTGGAGTGTTTAAAGTTGTTTCAGAGGTTCCTAAGCCTCTCCTTGCGTTTTTGAATTCTTATTTCTTTATTCTGTCCTGGTTAAATGGTTATTTCTTCCTTCTGGTCCAAATCATTGATCTGAGTCCTGATTTCCTTCATGCCACTGTTGGATCCCTATATATTTCCCTTTATTTCACTTTGTGTACCCTTCATTTTGCAACCAAGCTCAATCATTTCTGTGAGCATCCTGATTATCAGTGTTTTGAACTCTTCATCTGATAGGTTGTCTATCTCCTCATTGATTACTTCTTTTTCTGAAGTTTTGATCTGTTCTTTCATTTGGGCCATATTTTTTTTGTCTCCTATTACATTGTAAGGGGTGGAGCCTTAGGTATTTGCCAGTATGCGGCAACCCTCTTCACTGTGTATGGGGAGGAGGGGTGAGAGAGGGAACAATACCACTTGCTTAGCTCTCACTCCACTTTCCAACACTTTCCTTGCTTCCCACAAGTGGACTGTGCCCTTTCAGGTGCTGATTCACAGGTAGATAGGTTTGCATACATTCTAGAACCCTGTGGTCTCTCCAACAGACTTCAGTGAGACTGGGAGTTTCTCTCACTGCCACAACCCCCATAGAGTTTTTACAGCCATGGGTTCTGAGTCTTCAGTTTCCCAAGCTGAAACCCTGGGTTCCACAGTCTGTCTCACTCCCCAATCGTACTTCCAAGTTTATTGGTGCAGGAACATGGGACCGACCTGTCCACCAGCTGCTGTCTTGCCATCTTCTCTTGCCCTCGCTGCCCCTCTTCACTTCTCCTACCAGTCTGTATGAATGTTTCTTTACTCTTTGGTTGTCGGACTTCCATGCAGTTTGAATTTCTGGCAGTTCTGGTTGTTTTTTGTTTTTAAATTAGTTGTTATACTTCTTTTGGTTGTGCAAGGAAGCAAAGTGTTTCTACCTACACTTCTATCTTGGCCGACTGCTGAACATATTAAATCTTAATTTTAGTTCAAAGAACCTTGCTCATGGACAAGGGGCACACCCTCCAGGGCACTTCCTCTGCTACAGGGTTCTGTCTAGCCTTTGACTGGAGTCCTGTCTGGCTGACCCAGCACTTCTCCAGTTCCACTGAACCACAGATGTGGAAGGCAGTCCTTCCATCCCTGTCCCTGCCCCATCGTCCCAAGTCAGCTGCCTGGTAGGAGAAATTCTTAAACTCCAGACTTTATAAAGGCATTCCTGAGAACTAGTCCCAACTTTAAAATAAAAACTAAAATCCTATAATGATACAAATTGCTCCATGGCACTTGAGTGCAAGAAACATCACATTTCTTTATTGTATAAGTCAAATTAAATTGGGTTCAGTCCCACCTGGTGAGCAGGAAATCTAGTCAGTTATTCAGGAGATCCCCCTCCTTTCCTTGTTTGAATTAGAACCAGGAAGCTCATGTAGTTTTACAAAAAAAATTTTAAAAGGGCCCTTTGTCCTCAGTTGGCCTTGGCCACTGACTTGACCATCAGCCCTCTACTCAGGGCCTCTGTTCTGAAGAGTTTGAAGTATGCCTGCTATCTGCAGACCCTCTCCCTGTATGTCAGCAGGCCAGAGGAATCTTCCTCCCTCTCCTCTCCACTGAGATATTGTGCTTTATTTTGTATTGGTGGAAGTGAGCTTTTGATAGAAAGCTTTTATTGCACATATATTGTATAATATAAGCTAGCAACATGCTTCTTGTTTGCCTACTGGAATAAAAACATATCAACATTTTATGGTGTTCCACAAAGAACACGATGTAAGTAAAGAGCACAGGCTTGTCCAGGCACCCTATCACCCAGGCTAGTCTGAGGGCACTGCCCTAGCTACCTATAATATACATATGGCCTTTGCTGCTGTTGGGCTTTATAACTCAAGCACCCCCACAGCTGTTACTCCTATACAACTCTTGGCCTTGAATCTACAACGTGTCACTCACCCAATTTCTTATCACTTCTTCTTTACTATGTATTCTTTTTCCACTGGAGAGCATAATGAGAATGTGGTAAAGCATCAGTGGCTCAGATTATTTGGGGAACATGGAAAATGAGGGTTTCCTCAGTTAATAACTAATGTTATTAGGACTTTATAGATTCATATACAGAAACCAGTTCCAGTTATGTGTGCACATGTGTGTGTATGTGTTAGTGTTTCGGGGGAGAAGGATGGTGTACATATTAAACTGCATGGTGTGATTTTAGGTATAAGTCATTAGCACCCTAAATTCTTTTCATATTATTAGATGCCTAGACTCTGTTTACTAGAAAATGAACTTTTCTGGTAAAACTTGTAACTTTTGCCATAATTAGAAGTAAAACTCATGCCATAATTAGAAATAACTTTAACTATAACCAATGTCTGGAATAAAGAATAGGGAGGCTGCCATTCAGACTATGGTCTAAATAATTTATAGTGTAGAGATTTTGCTGAGTACAAATTCAGGTTAGGAAAGGAAATACCTGAGGCATATGTCAGGGTAAAGGGGGCCCTGAGAGGAGAGGAAAGGACACCAAGGAGGAACACATTATCTTCCCAATGTTGCTGAGATCTTGTACTAAGTGCCAATCCCTTTACTGTATCCCAAATGCCCTAAAATATTATATATCTATAGTATTCCTCATTTCTTCTAGGTCAGGAATTTCGGCCAGTGACCACTCTGGCAACAACTGCAGTAAACTTACTCAGATCAAGAGGCCTTCCAGGGTCATCAGGTTGTGACTGACTCACTGGACATCAGAGGCCTCTGCCAAATGTGTTCTACAGCAATGAACATGGAAGAAGAAAAAACTGCCCATTTGGATGCCCTCATGTATCTAATTATATTCTTTGTCTAATCAAAACATACACTGAGTTATATACAATTCTAAGAGTTATATAGCAAGGCATTACCTTCAAGGAGCTTTGAGTTTATTTGAAAATATAGAGCATGTGCACAGAAAAAATAAACAAACAATACACAGTTTCAGTGGAGTTCGGTGAGAGAGGAAGGATAGAGTTCTCATCGTTAACCACAGTGATTTAGGAAGGCCTGATGAAGGACTGGAAATTTCAACTTGATCTTGAACAACGATTCTTAATTTAAGTCAATGTTCTCTTAAGGGGTACGTGAATGGAGCTGCAGGAGCCAACCAACCCTTTGGATATACACTTTTCTGGGATGAAGTTTCATGGCCTTCACCAGATTCAGAAAGAGGTGACTAAAAAACTTACAAGCCATTACCTTGCAAGAAATTACATAAGTAATGAGGAAGAAAATAAGCATCATAAATAGGGGAACAAACAAGGGAATGGTAAGGGAAGGAACAAACCAGTTAAGAGAAAAATGAGCAATACCAGTCTAGTAGTAGTAGTGGTCACATGTTCATCTAAGGCAGTATCAAAAGATGGAGTTGGAAAAGCCAGTTAGAACTGTGTGGTAAATGTCCTTGACTATCAGGATTATGCTGTGAGGCAGTACTCAGGTGAATGACCCAATGACATGAGCTTTAGGATGATTTACATGACCAGCTGAGGCGGCATAAGGTGGAAGATGGTGAGCCTGAAGTGAAAGAGAGCGCTAGTCCAGTGATGAGAATCAAGAAAATAAGTTGAATTGATTGCTGTAACCATGGAATGAATGGCAGGGATTCTGGAGATGTTGAGAAAAGAACTGATAAAAATTTAGTAACTTTGAGATATGGAAGGAAAGAAAAAACAACCAAGGACAACTCAAAGCTTCAACCCTGGATGCCTGAAAGAATGACTACTCATTCACAGAAATAAGGAACTGTGGATAAAAAGCTGGTTTCTAAGAACCTGCAAGACTTTGCCTTCTAACATGTGGAGTTTGAGGTGCTGCCCCAGTTTATAGTTGAGAACCCTCTTGTCAATGACACCACATATTCACATACCCAAATACCAGATGGGTGCCACCTCCAGTCATGTTCTTTCAGCCCAGTGCCTTCTATCCTGGACGCCTGATTTAGTCTGACTACTGCACTGTTAGCAGTAGTCAGGAGACTGCACTGTTAACTTCATGCTATGTCATTTTTGTTTTTTATTAGTAACCTGTCCTAAAGCATTTTTCCAAATGACATTATCACAGTGTGATTAGGAGACATGCACGATATAAACATTCCAATAAGATAAAAGCAGCCCTGCTTCCCTGATACTCTCAGAGCACTTCAACCTCATTAGGCCCCATGTTGTTTCATCAGAGTCAATGCCATGTAAATTTTTATGTTCATTTCAAGGCTATTTGTTTTGACAAAGGATTTTAAGAAAATGCAATATGAACTTTCTGGGTTTTATTTAACTTTATAACCATCTAATCTACTCCCCAATAAAGGAATAACTAAACAGCTCTGTTATGTTGCTAAAAATCCTCTTTGCATAATTTTGAAATACAATGCAAGACTTTGCAATTAGGAAACTCATGCCAAGAAAATGCTGACACAAGCTATCCAGTGTTTGGTGCTGAGGCTTAAGGATTATACACTTTCTCTCTACGAATAGCACATACACACCCTATAGGACCCAAAAACACCTCCTCTATTTATATATTGCTATTTTTTAAAGAAGTGTGTGTCTCTGACCCTATTTCATATAGGATACATGAAGTAAAGAGGGAATTCCCCACAGCCTAGGAATGCTAACAGACAATGAGTAACAAGGGATGGAGTGATGTAGCCGGAGAGAAGCAGGAATGTATGGGATTTTAAGAATGGCTCCTCATTTCTCTGCAAGATGACACTCTAATTGATTCAGACAGAGCTTCTCACTTGCCTGCTCATAAAATAAACCTGCTGCTTAACTCATTTTGTACAACATTCCCCCACGGTGGTCATGATTTCCCTCTTACTTGTCTACCTGTGGCTGATGTTCCAATATCCACCTTAAATACTGCCTCCTCCCTGAATCTTTTTGTTTACTTCAGACTCCTGGTTCATCATCCTCTCTCAATTACCCAAAACAAAAAATGCTTTTGAGCATCTGCTAATAGCAGGCATGATATCAATTGTACTTAGTCCTTGTTTTTCCCCTGACTATGAGAGTATATTCATATGTTCACTCTAATACACATCATGGTTTCACTTTCTTTGTATTTCTCCTAGTGCCAAGCCAATTCCTGGGCAGAGTATCAATTAATGTCCATATGTTACAATGTACCTGGTGTATTCTAAAGGAAAAAAAAAAAAGAAACAAAAACGCTTAGGCAAATCCAGAACTAGCTGTCATTTCAGGACACTGAGAAAGAAGACTTAGAATAGTAAAAATATATAAGGAAATATATAGTTTTTGTGAAGCAGAAGAAACAAGAGAATGCGTCCATTGGAACGTGTTTCTAATACGATAAGCTGAGAAATGTGTTTGGTCGGCTTTGTGAAGTGTGAGAGGGAGTAGAACTAACTTCCACTTGGATCTCACAAAGAGTTACTAGTCCAGAGGGGGCCGAGTGGCTCACGCTGTGCTCGGACGTGGGCAGCAACTCATTCACCTCGTCTGTGATAACAGCCACTGTGCGCTTCCAGAAATGGGCCTGGAATTCACAGACCATAAAACTCATGTCCAGGAAACATTCCCCAGAGGTCACCTTCTAAGCAATGTGTTTGAACTCCCTGGGAAAAGAAAATAGCATCATAAGCAAAAGAAAAAGATACTTTAAATAAAAAGATAATTCAAAACAGGAAAGATGTGTGTGGGCATAGCCTCATATTTAGTTTTTTCCTAATTATAAAGTCAGTGCCACCACACTCTCGCCCCTGCACAGCCACCGGTCTCTTTCTTCCACTTCATGGCTCCCAAGTGGTTCATATTATGGTAGAGGAAGCAATAAATACTTATCCAACTGAACTGCTAGCTGTTCACACAAACATCCAGAAAATTCTGTGGGCCTCTTAACTATTGAGTTTTCATATCAAACATGTTTTCTATTTAAATCTTTTATTCATAGTACTTTTGTGTATATCCAACCAACAGAATGTATTCTGAGGTAGAAATTTTAGCAAATGAATAAAATTTTTAATATGTATAACTTTCATAGCACAGCTTTTATAACTCACAAGGGAAAGGCAGGGCAATTAAAAATATTGTCTATGGGCTCAGAAGGAAGAAAACAAGAAAAGCCTTTATTAAAGTGGTCACTGAAGAAACATCTCCTCAAACACATTATTTATCCATCTCCCAAAACAGCAAGAAAAAGACATGAGAGTGCTCTTTAAATTAGAGGGATCTTTGTGAAGTGATTGCAGAAAAGCTTATCGAGGGTTTCAGCTCAAAGAAGCCACAGAAATTTCAATGATTCATCTTAGACAATGAGGAAAAGGTTAACAACACACACTCTTGTGGGCTCTAAAATTATACATTCCTGGACCAAATATCAACTTCGTCAGGTGTTACATGAAACACGACCCCATTTAGTGCTAGCCAGATGGTCTGTGTGACAGTTGGAAAGATTCAAAGCCTCTCTGAGCTTCATCTGTACAACGAAGATAAAAATACCAACGTCAGAGTACTGCTTTGAAGATTACACAAGATCGTATGCAACCCCTTGCACGGCCCCTGGCTCTCTGGCATACTCAGTAACTGCAGGGGTTTTTCTTTCTGTATCTCCATCCCTGTCCTCCCATCCTATGTGCCCTAATTGCTCAGAAACCGGGAGTTCCGCTCATACCTACCCTAAAACAGCATTATTAACAGCATTCTTTACTCTTCACATCAGTTTCTCCATCTACCACACTCTACCCACCTCATAAGAGTGCTGTGACATCTTGAAAAATACGCAGGACTGAAGAGAATGTCAGTGAGAAGAGAGGAAGCTCTGGGTGACTTTCAGAAGCCTGGGTTCTAGTGATGTGACCTTGGGCAAGCCTCTCAACCTCACAGTCTTCATTTTCCTTATATTTAACATATAATGATGTTTGCATTACTTATATCATAGGTTGCAGTAAACCTTCCTTTTCCATTTTATATCTTGACCTTCACACCTGTGAAACCAAAAGGGGTTTGGCTCTTGGTCACCCAGTTATTGTTTAAACCATTACTTGACACCATGCCCGAAGTCCCCAAGCCTTGCCTTCGCCTATACCAGGACGTCAACATTGAGGGGTGGCATTACTCTGGAGGGCAAGTTCTTTAAATGCAGGGATTATGCCTTCCTTCTAAAGAGCAGCACTTCTACCTCAGTAAGGATTTATATTGTATGTACACAATCAAATGCCAATATGTGATTATCAGATTGATTTTAATCCATCCTTGTTGTATATAACAGTTTTCATGCAGAATTATCAGTGAATACTGATGTAATTAAATACACCAAGACAGCGTAATGTGTTGGTAAATACATGGACATTAAAACCAGAGCAGCTGAGTTCAAATCACAGGTCTGCTCCCTGCTCTCTGTGTAATTGTGGGAGAGAGACTACACCCCTCCAAGTGTTGGTTTCTTCATCCATCACATGGGAAAAACTAGACCTGCCTCATAAGGTAGGACAGAAATTAAAAGAGATACCAAATTCATGTAAAGAAGATATTTCTATCTTTAGATTCTGTGCAAAGAGGGTAAAGAGGCAGAGGACACTGCATGGAAGGTAAGAACAAAGTGGAAATTTCAGCAATCAGAGAACTCTCAGTCCAACATAACTGAGTGAAACAGCAGCAACAGCTAATAAGGTGTGAGGGAGGGAAGAAAGTTAAACCTCACACTTTACCTGAGTTCAACCCTGCTTCCAGGGTTTCTGGTTTAAAGAGATGAGCTGAAGGGCCAGGTTAAAAAAAAAAAAGAAGAAGAAGAAGAAGAAGGAAGTCATTCGCTGAGGTAGATATAACTCTACAACTTGCAGGTTTTCTTTCCTCCTCTTTTCAGCACTTTTCCGAACAACTCACCACTCCAGGCCTATTTATAGCTCTTCAGCTAACATGCTTGCTCTCATTTTAACCAATACATGCACACACTACCACATGTAGCCTCGCACTTACTCAAAGAAACACAAGGATGAACACATACACATATATCCTTTATTGCTGACCTTTAGCCCCCAAACAATTCGAGGATCCCATATCTAAGTAACAGGAATTGATAGTATTAATGCTGGTAAAATACAATGGATAGGGCTTATGGTTAAACTTGACAGATTAAACATACACATTTTCTCCTCTTCTCCTCAAATCCCATTAAAATGTTATCAGTGTTTAAATTGTAGAAGCTAGAAAATAGATGAGCAGTGGCAAATGACTTAGCAGATCATAAAAGCTGAACCTAAACCGAAAGGCAATCTGGTTTGTGCTGCAGACCACAGGAAGACAGACTTGAAGTCACCAGGAACCTCTAAAGATTCCTCCAGGACAGAAGAAAAGAGACGCCTGTACAGCAGAGGGTGGGGTGAGTCACTGCGCTCAGACGAAAGGGTGTATGTTCATTGTACCTCAGTAATCTGTGAAATGGGGGGTAGGGACTACAGAAAGGGGGAATTAAAAGAAAATTAGCATTCTAAATGGTAAGAGATGACTTCACCCCCAGTGTCTGGAACTCTGGCCGCTAAGCTTGTATCTCCATACAGAAAATACAGAAGACTGTTCTGCAGAAACTGACGAGTCCAAGAAGAAAGAACCTCAGACAGGGACAGTCCTCCAATGAAACAGCTAAGTCCCCCTGTGAGATCCCCGTACAACCCCCCTTTGCTCATGCACATCTTCCAGTCGTATTTTTAGCGTTTCCCACTTAAATAAAATGGAAAACCACATCAAAGAAACATCTAAAATAAAAGAGAGAGGTCAAAACAAACAAGAAAAAGAAACTCAAAAGAAAAGAGACAATGCAGGAAGCAAAAGATTTCAAACACACTCAAAATACACTATCGCAAAGATACTGACACAGGTGTTCCTAGAATGTTCAGAAAAAATACGAACAGCTATGAAAACGTGAAATCAGAAGAGAAAAATTTATCCTTTATTTCCTTCGTGTTTATGTGTTTACCCATATGTGTGTTAAGATTATGTGTACTGCCAAGGGGAAGGGTAGAAGCAAGGGAGGGAGGCGGGTTTGGCTGGGGAGGGGGTGAGTGATGGGGGGGAAATGCAGACAGTTGTAATCGAACAACAGTAAAATAATTTTTTAAAGATTATGTGTACTATATTATTTTTGTTTATGATTATTCTCTTCACTGTACTTAACTGACAATCAACTTAAAATAATTAAAAGCTATAAAAACGGCCAAATAAGGCATTCATGAACAAAGAACAAAATGTCATATAATGTAAAGACAGAATTTTGAAGACCCATTAGAAGAGAAAGTTGAGGTAATATCTCCAAATGTAAAACAAAGGGATTAAAAAAATAGAAAAAAATCCAGAAGATCCAGCATTATCAGATATACGTAAGTTCCAAAAATCAAGTGCAGAAAGATCGGAAAGAAAGAAAACAATCAAAGATATAACACAAAGAATTTCCGGATACTTCTATAAAGGAGTCTCCGGGTTGACAGAACCTATCCCAAACATTTTTACTACAAGTTCATGAGTGAACTATCCTGGCATCTGCATGTTCTATGCTGCGGCATAATTATGTCTGGTTATGTTTACAGGGGATAAAGTTGGTCCTTCCAAAGCAGCCTGAGCCCATGCAAATTTTTCATTGCTTGGTGGTTATCTCTCCCATTCCTAACCTTATTCCTAGGCTAAAAATAATGACATTGTTAGATCTTAAAATGTCTTTAAAGAATTTCTAAATCACTATCCTCTTTATATACATAAAGGAACTTCACAGTTGTTTGCAGGGGGGAAAAAAAACATTCTTCTCTGTACAGGCAGAGGAACTTCTGCCTCAAAGCCTGGTTTCCATCTGTCCTAGCCTGATTGCATTCAGTCTCAATTTAGTTAGCTATGGCCTCCAGCCACTTTCTCTCAAGGACTTACTCAAGGTCACATTCTCCAGAAGCACCTCCAAATTCTACTGGTGAGAGCCAAAGTGATTCATGGATCACTTATTAACTTCCTAAATTCAATGCTTCTAAGGGGATCTCAAGTATCATCCTCTTATGCAACTAGCAATAATAGTTTACTGGTTTTTTTACTTTATTGTTGTTCAATTATAGTTGTCTGCATTTTCTCCCCACCCCTGCCCCCTACCCTGGCCACTCTCCCCCTTGGTTTTGTCCATGAGTCCTTTATAGTAGTTCCTGAAAGCCCTTCTTCCCACTGTTCCCTCCCCCACCCCTCTGGCAATTGTTAGATTGTTCTTAATTTCAATGTCTCTAGTTATACTTTGTTTACTTTTTTCTTTTGTTGATTATGATCCAGTTAAAGGTGAGATCTTATGGTATTTGTCCCTCACCTCCCAGCTTATTTATACCCTTTGCAACAACATGGGTGGATCTGGAGAGCATTATGCTAAGTGAAACAATAGTTTACTTTTTAAAGGTTAGCTCAAAGGGGAATAACAGCCCCGCCTTCCAAACCCTGAGGTCATCACTGAAAGGAAACATTAGGGTGAGTAGAATGGAAATCAAATTGGATTGGAGACTTCCACAGATCAAATTCTCAGGCCTCTGAATCTACAGCTTGACCTCCAGTGAGGTATGAAATTCCATCCTCCAAGTTTGACCTCTAGGTTTAAGACTTTTGCCATACAAAAAACAAGCAGATATCCTTGTCCACCATTATAGAGAATCAACAGAGAATCAGAGTTGCATGGGTGGTGGGAAGGGAAAGAAGAGCAAAGTGCTAAGAGCCCTGGTTTGTGGAGGGCAAGGATAAGCAGAATAAAAGGGGAACAAGTTTCTCCGGAAATTGACAGGGGAGAAGACAAAGCAGGGAACCCCAGGAAAAAGGGTCTGCCCCACTCACCCTTTACCACCCCAACTTCTCTTTCAGTGTTCTCTCTTAATCTCACCCTCTCTTGTTGAGTATTCAGTTTGTTAAAGAGGCTGCTGATCCTGTGACGCCCATGGCATCTCCATTAAAAAAAAAAAAAAAAAAAAAGGGAAGAAGCCCAATTAACTCCACCATGAGAGGAGATGTGAAATGATTTCACAGTCATCCCCACCTTTGCCAGCTCAGGACTCCCACACCTCTGACCCTAAGTATCGAAAGGATGTGAAATACTTCCTTCTCCTAGAAAAATTCTTTCAAAAATGTTAAGCTTTAAGATGCAACAGAAGAAACACAGAAAAAAAAAATACCTTCCTATCTTCACCCAACTTTGTTTTAGGAGAAAAAGGATAAAAAGAACTTCTTCTCACTCACCTGGTTCCATTGTTTGTCATAAATATTTTTGTTTTCTATCCTTCTGTTTTCTTTAATTTCCTGTTTCTTGACAGATTGCTACAATGAGAGGACAAACTGCATGACCTGAAGATGCAGCCCTCTCAAGCCTGCTCCTGCTTCAGGCACCAGTCACAAGTTTGGAGGTCTCCAGGGCCACCCTGAATTCACACCAGCTGACTACGATTCAAAGGTTTTCACATCCACTCTCAGGTTTGATAATTTACTTGAATGACTCACAGAACTCTCAGGAAAATGCTGTACCTATGACTATGGTTTTATTATCACAGACACATATAAATGAGAACCAGGTTAAAAAAGAGAAGCAGAGAGTGAGGTCTGGGGCACTTCCAAACCCACAGCTGTCATCATCCTCAGGGACGGGTGACCGGCCCCGCATTGATTTATGGCAATCTGCACAGAGTTTTGCCAATCGGGAAGCTCCCCAAGCTTCAGTGTTCACGGTTTTTACTGACGCTCCACCATGTAGGCAAGGCTGACTGAACCGCTGCCCTCTTGGTTGAACTCAGTTTCCAGCCCCTCTCCCCTCCCTGGAGGTCAAGCCGAAATCACCTGCCTCAAAGTCTCAAGCTCTAACCACATGCTTGGTCTTTTTGGTGTGGCCAAGAGCCTCTACCCTGAGTCACCCTGTTAGCACAGACTATCTCCTGGCCTACCATGAGGTCTCCGCATGAACAGCAAGGATTCTCCCATCAACCTAGAAATTCCAAGGTTTTAGATGTTGCCTTTAGAGGAGCAAAAACCAGACCTCTCTTTGGATATACTTAATTCTTCACTACCTAATTAGCAAATAAATAAATAAATAAATAGTGTCCGGATTGTGTTTAAAAAACACAAATCACTGATAACAGATGGGAAGCTCAAATGCATAGCACAGCCTAGAATTTTAATAGATGTCAAATATCCTTTGGAAAAAACTGCATGATTCCACTGCACAGAGTAGGGCTTTGCAAGGTGGAGGGAACTGGTTCAGCTAACTGTATACTGGGATTTAAAAAAAAAAAAAGAGTCAAACCCAGTCCTTCAGCATTGACCTCCCAGATTAGTTGGGAGGGATGCCGGAAGTAGAAGAAAGAAGCACGTATTGCTACCTTGAAACCAAATGGTGGGTCTCACCTAAAAACTGATAAATCTATCCTAAAATAGGTAAGGATTCTCTTTTTTCTGGCAAAAAAAAAATAGCAGAAAAATGGACTAAATCAAATAATGTGTCCCTTGTGTTGACACCGAGGAGAGCTTCCAAATGTGCCTGGCCAGATCTTGGAAAGTGCAGGTTCCCGGCCTGGCCCCTTGCCTGGGCCGTCCATCGCAGCCTCTCCTGCACAGTCCCTTCCCTGCACAAAGATCCCACCGAAGGGGATGAAAATGCTTGTCATGACAGATGCTCAAGTCAGACTTGGAATATTTGAGTGAGGAACTGTAGCAACACCAAGGAACATGGCTGCAGCTACTTCAAAGAGCCTGTTATTTTTTGTTTGTTTGTTTTTAAAGAAAAGTAATAATCCCCTAAACCTGCTTTCCTGGACACATGTCCCTTCCCTGAGTTTTCTGAAATTCAATTCAACTAGATTTATATTCTGTTCCTAGCAGTCTGAAAAGAATAGTAGGAAATCACATAGGAAAACAAGAGATGGTCCCCAGCCTCAGGGAGTGTCTAATCCAGCTCAAGAAATAACACTCACATATATAAATCCTGCATCAAAAATAAAAAAGTAGGTAACATAATAAATACCTTAGGAATTTAAGGTGTAGAAAAACCTAGAGACAGGCTTCTCAAAGGATGTGAAATCTAAGTTAAGCTTTGAAAAACAGTAAGAATCTTAGCCCATGCGGGTGGGAGGGATACATTCTAGAAAGGAGAAATAACACACAAGGGAGGAAAGAATATTGTTTGATATTTGGGGAATATATTTTTAGGTATAGTCTGATACAGAAGTCTAAAGCATTTCCCCTCCCCCTGAGAACACTAAAGTGTGTAGATTTTTTAAAATGAGATTAGAGACAGAGAAAAGGGATTTGTAACTAGTAATTTTATTACTACAATGGACCTGCAAACACTTATGTGTCAGAAAAACAATAAGCAAATATTTGAATAGGCATTTGAATAAGACTAAATCTTGCCACTCTATTTTGAGGGAAAATTATTTCTTAGGAAAACTGTATTTCTTAATTGTGTCAGCTCAGAAGATCCTTTTGTCCGACCCCAAGTTCCTACCGTGAAATACAACACTGGGTGAAACACAAACACAAAAACAGCTACTCAGCAGGCAAATGACATCATAGGAAAAACAGCTTACAAGGAGAATTTTAATTTTGTTCTTCAAAGTTCCAGCCACATGGGGTACAGACCAAAAACCAACATCGTTTGGATGTCCCTAGTCTGAGATGGATGGAATGTATACTGGGTAGCAAAATTGTCATCCACAATAAAATATAAAATTGTATGTTGGTTACAATATAACCTTACATATTTCAACAGAAAATAAAACAATCTTTAAGTGAAAGAATTGTACAATATAGCTTGATAACTGACAATAAGCACTGGGAGTCACAAATATAATGTGGCTACCCTCATGTATGGCAAAAGCAAACTTGGCTGTGTTAATGAAACTCACTTTCTAGAGGCATGGACGAATTGTCTCATCTATCCTGTACAGGTAGGTTATTTAGTGTCACCACAAACTTTAAACAGGGGTATAGAGATCCAGAGTATAAGAATAATTCATGGGACTCAGCCTGAAAAATTGCAATTTAGGAAAAAGAGGGACTGAAGGGCTGTACCAAGCAGAGACATTAGATTGGTTCCCTACTGGGCAGTTTCCAAATGTTCCAAACAAAAAAATCAGGACTTGTTACATAACAGAGAGTATTTGTATCACTTCCAAGTGTAGGAGGCAACCTAAGGCATGTGGTTTCAAACCTGAAAGCTGAAAATTTTTCAGAACCTTGTGATGTTCTGTAGATGTAGTAAATATTTGAAATCAGACATTATGTTCTAGAAAATCTGGGGCTTATAGTTGCAGAATATAATGACAATGAAGGAGTACAAATTCTAAATAATAAATTCCAACACAGTATGAAGGGAAATATTTTAATAGAAAGAACTATCCAAAGACCAAATGTTCTATTTTAGGAGATAGAGATTTTTACAATAAACATGTATTATGAAATTGTTGTGTAGCAAACATTACCCTACCCTTAAGTCATCCAAGGTCTAGAGTGGAAGCCAACTAAGGGAATAGGCAACTGTAATATCCATGGTAAAGAATTGTATAATAGAGATAAGAAAAACGTAGATGGAAGCCTGAGGAGTAGAAGGCAAGGGGAGCAACATTTAACTGAGTTTAACCTTAAGGCTTGGTTGCAAAACGAAAAATCTGTTACACTGTGTTTGCCCAGAAACCAGAGATTCAAGTGGAGAATGCATTGCCATAATGTAGAAAAGGTTTGTAAATGGCCAAGAACTAGGGCAAAGGTGGTGGGAGTAAAGACTACTGGATAGAGTTAACTATTAAGGACTTGAATTGGGGGATGAGGAAGAAGAGTAGTACCTATCAATTATAGCTAGGTTTTCCTAAAAGACGATAGTACCATTCCCCAGTTCAAAGAATAGAGAACAAGAGGTTTTGCCAAAGATGAATTCAGTCTGGGACTGGTTGAATTTGAAGGCAGGTCTAAAAAAACAACCACATGCAGCTGTCAAACAGGGAGCTGGATATGTGGGTCTAGAGTTCAAGTCAAGAAAAGAGTTCAAGAGCAAAGTTGAGAATATCTTGTCTTAATCCATTAGGACTGCTATAATATACCAGGTGGTTTAAAAAAACAAATATTTCTTTCTTTTAGTTCTAGAGGCTGGGAAGTCCAAAATCAAGGTGCCAGCATATTCAGTGTCTAGTGAGAGCTCACTTTCTGGTTTACAGACGTCCGCCTTTTATTATGGCCTCACACGGCATTTCCTTGGTGAATGTACATGGGGAGAGACATGAAATCATGTCTCTTCCTCTTTTTATTAGGACATTAATCCCATCGTGACAGCCCTAATTACCTCCCAGTACCCTACTTCCAAATGCCACTACATTGGGAGTTGGAATGTCAACATATTAATTTAGGAGGGATACAAACATTCAGTTCACAATACGTATCACAAAAAGTGAATAAAAAATACAAACTAATGAAAACTAAGAAATCTAAGAGGTCCAACATTCTAAACTAGGAGTTTTGAATACAGTAAACAGAGAAAATACAGCAAAGAAAAGTCAAAGGAAAAAATACAATGTAAAATATGTATTATAGAAGAAAATGACTTTCCAGATTGAAAAGTACAAAGGTAATGTCAGCAATAAATATAAAGGTTTTCTTAAAAAGTACAAAAGCCCAATAACTGAAGAAAAAGGTTTATCTCAAGGGCATAACTATGAAGCTTCAGAATCTAAAGGATAAAGGAAAGATCCTAAGAAAATAACAAATGACATACGAAGAACTGAGAATAAAAATGGCAAATGACTTCTCAACAGCAATATTGTAAATTACAGATAGAGAAAATCATGCCCAGTTTATAAATCTATACCTAGCCAAACTATGAAATAAGAGTAAAAATAGAGATGTTTCCTTATATGCAAGGTCTCACAAAACATACTTCCTATGCATGCTTTCTCAAGAAACTCCTAGAGGATAAGTTCCTAAAAAACAAAAAAAGTGATTGCAAAGTAAGAAAGAGGGAAATGTGGGGGCCATATAACTGGGGACTCAGGCAAAGAGTGGTGAGTAGCATCCCTGGTGTGATAGGAGATTAAGCCCCACAACGGGAGCCAAGCAAGCATTTTAGAGAGTCACCAGTTCAGATTAGAACGAAGGTAAAAGGTTCTGAGAGGGAGGCTTCCAGGAGAAAATAAAACTGGTAGATCTCATGACAGGTTTATGGTGAGAAAAATTGGATTGAGGGTCCTTTTACAGAAATATTGTCAGATACAGGACTGATTTGAAGAAAGCTAAGTAAAATTTTTTTAAAAAGACAAAAAGAACTTCAGGAAAACTAAACTTTGAACAAGAAAGAAAAGGTATTCATAACATAGTTTTGACTCAAAAATTGAACAATGTTAACATGGTTATTAATTATGAGAATAATAAACATGGGTATCAAATTGTGATAAATTATATTGGAAAGATCAAGGAAGATGAAATATGTATGAGTGACAGATGAATACATCAGGTATCTATTTCTGGGTAGTAAACTGACCCAAAACTTAGTGACTTTATTTAATTTTTTCTATTTAAAATTAAAACTATAATTTTATTTACTTATAAATCTGTAGATCAGTGATTTGAACTGGGCTCAAATGCACAGTTCTTCACTCATCTGATTACTGCCATCTGGTGGATGAGATATCAACTAACACAAGCCATCTACAATGGCCTCACACTCAATTTGGGGGACTGTCTGCCACTGGTAGGTCTAAGGGCCTCAGCTAGGACACCTCAAACGTGTTTCATCTGACCCATCACCCACCAGCAAATTAGGTAGGGCTTGTCTACATTCCAGCCCCAGGGCAGTGTTCTGGGAGAGTGAGAGCAAAGGTACAAGGCTTATAAAAGCCTGTGAGTCCCACAATGGCACTGTCAGCACGACTGTTGGCCAAAGCAAGGTACATGGCCAGCCCAGATTCACAGGGTAAAGGAAACAGATCCCACCTCTTGGCAGAAAAAGCTACAAAGGCATTTTGCAAGGGGTATTCCTAAAGGGATGAGAGAATTTGTTGTGACCATGTTTTCCAACAATCTTCCATAATACTTTATAAGAATCAAGTCTTTATCTGCTACAGTGTGAAATCAATACAATGTCTAATGTGGAAAAGTCAGCAAATTAGTGTGTAATTTAGAAATATGGTGAATGAACAAAAGCTGAACAATTTAAATAGGTTGTCTTTGAAGAAGGTACTGGGGGTAGAGAGAAGCAGAAGAGGCAACTGATGAAGAAGGTACCAGAGCAGACACTTGAAGTTTATCTATACTGGATACTGGATGTGTTAGAGATGGTTTAAGTCCTTGTTAAGATGCCATAGCCTGACATGGATGGGAACCTTAAAATCTTACATACCCTAAAAATTCCAATTTAGTAAATTATGTCAACTACAGCAGCATTTGCCAATTGTTTACCATTTATGCATTTATCAATCAACCTGCATGGTGAACAACTTGAAGAAAGGAATATTTTTATATAGACTATATGGTCAAAAATTGGTGATCTAATTTCAGACATGACTGTATTTTTATTGTTTTTCTAAAGGGTGGAATGTAAATACTTTGCTCACCTTCTAGGATGATCTGAAAGGGAAACTCTCTTGTCAATGTGGAAATAGGACCAATTTGGAATGATTTAGACTCTGTGCTTCTGAATTCATTGGAGTCTATTGTGAATGAACTGCAGGAGGATCAGTTTGGGGTTGAGGAGGTAAACCAAGGAAAGGGGAGAGAAGTGTCTTTGAGAATAAAAAAAGAGAGAGAGAAAGAGATGATTTCACCCAAACTAAATAAAGGTCAAAAATTTAGTGAATTTGGCTCACTCCTTGCCATTATGAATTGTGCCCCATGCAGGATGGTACCTAACACCCAAGAGATGTGTGACCCCCCACACTGTATGAGGCAATGGAGAAAAAAAAGCCCTCATACCTGTGTTTAGATTTGAGGGAGGAAAACTGAACATTCTAGAAATCTGGATCTGAGATAGAGGTGAGTCCCCTGTTACCTAGATTGAACTACTGAGCCAAAACGAAATAATCTCAGTAAAATTTTATGTGCTTTGTAAAATACAATGCTATTGATTTGGGGAAAAAAAAGGGTGTCTTTGGCATCTATAAAACTTTTTAATTTTACTAAAGCAGTAATTCTTTGCATTAGGTTTGATATGAAAGAGTTGGCAAAAATTCCTTCAAACTGTGATCCCTTCCCCAGCGACATGAACTATATCATTTTATAAATAAAGAATAGTAAGGAAACATCAAAAACACTGCAATTATTCTTTTTTTTCAACCCCTTAAACACAGATACATTTATCTACTTATATTACAGCAAATGTAATTATGGATGGTGTGAAACATAAGAAATAATAATTTAATGACATTTTTCAAGCTTTTCTCTGTGGGCACTGACTTATACCTCAAATGACCTTATATCTCCTGGTTTTCCTTATCCAGAAATCCTAGGGACAGGCTTGCCCTCTTACCCAGGTAGGGTCTGAAACTAGATTACTCCAGCAGGACTCGAGTTCTTGGAATCCACGTTTCCATGACAACAGGTCACCATGATAGAGTGAGCCTGTGGAAGGCATTTTACAGCTTCCTTCTGGAGGAAAAGGAAGAGGGAAAGGAGAGGAATGGAGGAGAAAAAGAAGCAGGCGGGGAAAGTAAGGGGGAGAAGAAGTAGGAGAGGAGAGAACGTGGTGCTCGGAAGGAGCTGAAAACCCATTCAATGGGAATCAACACACCAAACAGCCTAAAAAACGTGTAAACATTATTCACAGTCAGAAAGACTTCGGGAACCTTTCCATTATGATTATTTTCTTTTTTTCTCTCTATTTCTCTCCTTTCCAGGAGAGAAATGAATTTCTCTTAATGAATTTCTGTTAAGTTTGACCTGAATTTCCCAGCACCCTGGCTTTTCTCAATGATATTATCTACATGAAACTTCCTCTTAGAATTTCAATCAACCAGCACCGTCAAGCTTGCTCCCTGCCCTTTTTAACATCTAATATACAAATTGAGCAGGGGGTCACCCACAACTTAGTGAAATCGCCAATCTTATGGTGTTTAAATGGCCACCCCCTGGTGTATGGAAAATTGCTTTTTCCTGTGACTGAATGGGTGAAGGGTACATCCAGAGCCTTACTATGGAAGGGAGCACAGATATTCAACATACCAGAGTGTCACCAGCAATTTTAGGAAACCCATAAGACTGGAGTGAATCTTCAAGACTTTGCAGAGACAACACCACACACACACACACACACACACACACACACACACACGGTTTGTTCTCTGAGCACTTCCCCCTGCCCCCTATCACTTAACAACACCCATTCTCCCTTCTTGACTTATTGAAAGTGACACAGCATTGCTTCAAAGTTCTTTAATTCTTCTCTTTCACTTACAAGCAATTACTTAAAAAATCGCAATAAGATATTGTTCAACTCTTGAGACTCTGTTACATCTCTTCCGGGGGAAGGTGGGAGAAGAGGAGAGTGGGCAGCCACACTGGCATTCTCTTCAGAAAAATCCATGCTGATCAGCATAAGGTGAGAACTGGGCACCTTGCTTAATATTCATAACAGTTAATATTCTTTTCAATTATGTCCTTTTAATATCCAAAGACACGGAGGGTATTTTTCAGCCTACTTATGTTTGGTTTTTATATAGAAATCCGAGGACATCTGATTTAATGATAAAAGCCAACAATTTAGCACCAGAGGAACTGTGCTTGTTGTTCTGCCCTCCGCTCCTCTCAGCTACAGCGAAGTGCTGAAAGCAATGTAACTGGGAGAGACAGGGAGGAGCGCTGTGTGAATCGCGCCCCCACCCCTGACCTGCACACAGCAGACTGAACCCTACAGGGAGAGTGTGCAGGGCAGTGGGGGTATGGGACGGGGAGGAAGGCAAGTCCTTGGAGAGTCTGAGGAGGGTGGGAAATGAAAAGGTAGGAAGAGAAGATGAGAGTGAACTAGTAAAGGCAAAGGTGGGTAGAGAAAGAAAAAGAGCAGGAATTGTTTTAAAGGGAGGGAAGCAGAACAGCAGAGAGGAGAAAGGGAAGGAACAAAAGGCAAAAGAGCAAGGAAGCAAATAATCGCATAGAGAAACAGGAAGAAGTGGTGGAAGGAGAAAAAGTAGTATTAGGCAGATAACTTTAAATGTATGCACGCCAGTAGGAGCCTGCTCTCATCTAAAATGGCATGCAAAGAAGCCTTCCTTCTTGAGTTTCCTCTGAATACCACGCCAGTGCCCCTGAGCATGATCTGATTAATAAGTTCTGGCAGGACCTCATTGCATCTTAATGATTTAGGATTTTCCTTTTACTTCCTGCATGTGGTTTGGGGTCTTTTATTTGCTTTATCTGTGGAGCTTAATGAATTTCTGTTAAGTCTTTATAGCAGCTGTCCCTTCTACTTAAATCTTCCCCCTGATCCTATTTACCAGAGTTTACAGTTCAGAGTGTTGTGTGCTAAATTGTTTGTGTGTCCACAAATATCACTAAATGCTGACTCTGGAAAGTGGTTCAGTTGCTGGAAGGAGACACCTTGGGTAATGCGTACATGGAGTTGATGGGTAGGTAGTGCTTCCTTTCTGCTACCCTCTGCTCTGTCTGCTGTCCTGGATGTGGAGACTCAGCATGCCCTGAGGCAGCTTCCTTGGGTCTCTGCTTCTCAAAATTTTTCAATAAACTACCTGGCAACCAAGAGGCCTAAATTTGTCCCAGCCTTGCCATGACAAACCAGATGAGTTTGACCTAAGTCATGTAAGCTTCCTAAGCTGCAGTTTTCTCAGCTGTAAATTAGGACCAGTATATCTCCCTCCTTTACACCAGAATTGAGAGAAGAACCTCTCTCAATGATATGAAGCTACTAAAGATAAAGACAAACAGGTAAGCTGGAGCCAAGTAAGAGACACCTTGAATCTTTCCATGCTCCTCAGTTCCTCACCTGTAAAGTGGGTAGAAATTATGACAGTTAAATTCAAAAGTGCTAAGAAATCTGGCAGGACCGTGTCCGTGATCTAATGATCCACACCCTCCCTAGAGCCCCAGTCGTTCAGAGTCTTGTCTCCTGAATGCCCCTAGCTCTGTATATGGTCCTATCTCTGTTATGGCTAAAGTGGTCCCAAGGAAATCTCTGGCTCCTCACACAGCGCCTGTCACCACAGAATATTCTGAACCACTTTATCACGAGGTCCAGAATCCTTAGAGGATGATGCCAAATGCACCTCTGTCAGATAGGTTTGCTACAAAAACATGCCTGTGTGAGACAAAACAGCCGTCCTTGGGAAGTCTGTGCTGTTTGGCACGCTGCCTTTGCCAAGCCCCTTTCTCCCTGTCTGCGCCATCAGAGATGACAACATTCTCAGTGCTGGTGGCCAGTTTTGGGCATCCCAGTGACAGGAAAGATACCCTAATAATGTGGGCTATAACACATTACTTAAATAATTCAAGTATATTACCAGATCCATACAATTAGGTGGAAATTCACTAGGTAAAATTTTAGGAACAGCAGGCCCTTTTATTTTATTGCTTCATTTTCAACTGTTAAAGTTAACAGTTTTGAAATACATGGAGGCCCACAAAACATATCTATTGATGTGGAATAAAGGAATGAATGACTGAGCTAATTACCTAGAATAAAATACAAATATCATGAAGAATGATAACTCATTAAACACTTATATAAGCATGGAATGTCTTTTGATAGCAAGTTTTTAAAGTGGAAAAATTAGAAGGAAATAATTACTGTGTGTACTATATAGTTAATGCTGTGCTAAACATGTTATACATATATTTATGTAGGATTAATATGTATAATACTCACAATTACCCAGGAGATCGTTAATATAATGCCTATTACTTTTGAGATGAGGCTAAGAGAGTTTATGTGATTTGCCTAGGGTCACAGATTTGGGTACCGGAACAGCAAGGCAACACGGAAGAAGGAAAATAGGATGCCCCTATCTTACACCACTCAAAAAAATTAACTCCAAAAAAAGACTTAAATGTAATACCTGAAACCATTAAACTTGTACAAGAAAACATAGGGGAAAGCTCCTTGATACTAGACTTGGTGATGATTTATTAAATATAACACCAAAAGCACAAGCAACAAAAGCAAAAATGAAAAAGTGGGAGGTACTACATCAAACTAAAGAGCTTCTGCACAGCAAAGGAAACAATCAACAAAATACCAAGGCAATCTATGGAATGGCAGAAAATATTTGAAAATCATATGCCAATGTGGGCAAATACCTAAAATGTATAAGAAACTCATAGAAAAAAATAATAATAATTTGGTTTTTAAAAATGGGCAGAGGAACTGAATAGATATTTTTCAAAATAAGATAGACAAAGGACCAACAGGTTTGTGAAAAGGTGCTAAACATCAGAGAAATGCAAGTCAAAACCACAGTGAGATATCACCTCACACCTGTTAAGCTGGCTATTATTAAAAAGACAAGATAAATGCTGACAAGGGTATTAAAAGAGAGGGCCTTTGCACTGTAGGTAGAAATGTAAATTGGTACAGCCATTATAGAAAAACAGTAGAGAGGTTCCTCAAAAATTAAAAATAGAACTAGAACTATCACTGTATGATCCAACAATCCCACTCCTGGATATAATCATATGTCCAAAGGAAACTAAATCACTATTGTGAAGAAGTACTTGCCCCCTATGTTCACTGCAGCATTATTTATAATAGCCAAGACATGTAAACAAGCTAAGCATCTATCAACAAATGGAACAGATAAAGAAAATCCATGCACAGAAAAATGTCACTCAGCCAAAAAAAAATAAGGAAACCCTGCCATTGCAACAACAAAAATGAAAAAATGGACCTTGAGGTCTTTATGCTAACTGAAATAAGTCAGAGAAAGATAAATACCGTATCAGCTTACTTATATACAAAATCTAAGAAAAACTGAACTCATAAAAACAGGGAGTTAACTTGTGGTTGCCAGGGGCTGAGGGAAAGGACTTTGGGATACTGGCATCACCTGGGCACTTTCATGGGCAGAAGAACAGGCAGGAGAAAGGGAACCGGAGGCATAAGAAATAGAAACACCACATAATGAATTTAAAAGGAGAGCTACCTTTCAACACTTAAAATAGAACTTAATGCAAACATTTCATTTTCTGGAGAAAACATTTCTTAGAGCAAGATATGCCAGCACTAAAAGGGTTGATACCTCAGCAGATGAATGAAGGGCAGCATGGACAAGAATCAGGCCATATTCTTCTGTGAAGAGTCCTAGTGCCCCAGAGTTCAGGATCTGCTATCTAAAGTGTGAGTGTGTGCTAAGTGTTTAATCTCATGTAAAAGTGCAAGCCAGTAAAGAATGACTGATGATATCCTGGCTGGTGTGGCTCAGTTGGTTGGAGTGTTATCCCCTAACCAAAAAGTTGTGGATTTGATTCCCAGTCAGGGCACATACCAGTCCAGGTGTGTGCAACCCCCAGTCCAGGTGCATATGGGAAGCAAACAATTGATGTTTCTCTGTCACTCTCTCACATCAATGTTCTCCTCTCACCCTTCCTCTTTCTCTTAAAAAAAATGAAAATAAATGTCCTCAGGTGAAGATTAAAAAAAAAAAAAGAATGACTAATGGTGAACTGATTCAAAGAAGCCTTCACTGAGGCATATCTATCAAGTCCTGTAAGAATTTATAAAATTCTGTCTGCCTGTCAGAGAAGGTACAAAAGTTACTGAATGAAACTGTTAATATCTGAGTGAGAAAATGTTTTTCTTGAAGCATAAGACTTGGAAATCTCTACTTCCCACTCTTAGAGAGCAAAGATAAAGCATACACATGTTCTTGCTCAAATACTGCCAATAACTTAATTGCTTTAATCTTATTATGGTACCACAGATTACTGTCTTAAATATTTGGGGCTCCAACTTTCATTAATTTAAATGCAGTGTTTTCATTTGGACATTTATTTTTAATCAGTCTCTACAAATGAGCCTGATTACCTTGAATATTAATAATAATAATCAACCTGCTAGTTACTTCTTTTCCCTCAAATTGCAGGATTAAGCACGGCCATTTAATCACACTCATTAGCATTTCTTTCACTGGAAAAACTAAATCAAGTGCAAATATAAGAGCTCATTTTTCCATGCACATCCAAACAAAGTTGTCAATAAATTTTCTATTCCTTTCTTGTTTTTCCAGGTTTATCTCTAGGCTAGCGTACTTCCTGTACTCTCCAAAATATGCCAGATTCTCTGACAGATAATCATCAGGAGAGAGTAAAGGGCTAGAGAATTTATACCACTATAAACATCATTAATTATACATAGCAATTGCTGCTGTTGAACACTCATGGGCCAGGTACTGTTTACAGACTCCCTAAACATGGTTGATAACACTTAAGAGGTAGGTACTCATAGTATTTCTATTTGGCAGATAAGGAAACTGAGACTTAAAAAGATTAAGTAAGCAGCAAATGACAGAGCTCTTGTCTCTCTGACTGTAAAGCTGGTGTTCTTGAGACTTCAAGTCAAGATGGCAGCATAAACACAGCTTGCCCCCTTATACAATTACATCAAAATTACAATTAAAACATAGAACACATTCAAGACACACCAAAATTAAAATGCTACAGATTAAAAATAGAGAGAGAATCTTAAAAGTAGAAAGAGAAAAGCAGTTAGTTACTTACAGGGGAGTTCCCATAGACTTTCATCTGATTTCTCAAAAGAAACTTTGCAAAGTAGAAGGAATTGGCAAGAAATATTCAAAGTCCTGAAAAGAAGGGACCTACAGCCAAGATTGCTCTACCCAGCAAAGCTATTTTTTAGAATCAAAGGGCAGATAAAGAACTTCCCAGGAAAGAAAAAACTAAAGGAGCTCATAATCACCAAACTATTATTATATGAAATGTTAAAGGGATTTATTTAAGAAAAAGAAGAAGATGAAAATTATGAACAATAAAATGGTAACAAATACATATCTCTAAACAATTGAATCTAAAAAACAAACTAGAAGAAGCAAAGAAGAACAGATAGAGGATCATGGATATGGAGAGCATTTTGATGATTGCCAGATGAGAGGGTGGTATGGGGGAATGGATGAAGAGGTCAGAGGATTCAGAAGTACAAACAGGTAGCTATGGAATAGCCATAAGGATGTAAAGCACAGTATAGGAAATGGAGTAGCCAAAGAACCTATGCATCACCTGTGGACATGGAAAATGGTATGGGTATTGCCTGAAGGAGTAGCAGGTGTTGGGTGGAGTGAGGCAAAGGGGGAAAAATTGGGACAATTGTAATAGCATAATCAATAAAATATAATTAAAAATAGAGCCGGTGCTCTTTATCACTGGACTGCCCACTCACACATAAGACCCTCACATTAGTTCACAAGATCCCTGGCTGTAAGCCCTTCAGAAAGGAATTATCATAAGCAAAATGGCACCTTGGGCTAAATTAAGTTAATAATGTTGATGCCTTTCTGAATCCATTCACAGTCATGTTGGACCACCTTCTAGAATCCAGAGAGCTCTTACTATCAACAGTCTGAGGCCTTGGAAGAAGTCATCTCTTCCTGCCCAGTCCTTGACTGAGCTACAAACCAGCCCAGCCCTAGGAAGACAGCAGCAGGATGTATTCATGGGTTGGAAAAGCCCCACTTGTGGGGAGGGTATAACTCTATATGAGTGATTAGGGCCACATATGTTGAAAGCCTAGCAGAGGTGATCAGTCCCACATTAGTGGTATGAAACTTCTAAAACAACATTGTTCCAGGGTCTGCCTTCTCTTACTTCATCATGTGTGCCCCACTCCAGTCTGCTTATTCTCCCTTCCATTCTGTTACCTACCTAAGACATAACTATGTGCACCTGCCTATGAATCCCACTCCTGTCCAGCCATGAGCCTCAGGCCATTTCTTATTTCCTAATTCCAACACCTTTGATCATGCCCATATCTAGCCCTGCTGCTCCACTCCTGTTCCTTTGGACAGAAAATATGCCATCTTATTGCCCCCTGTCTTAGTCCTTTCAGACTGCTGCAACAAAAATACCACAGGCTGTATGGCTTATACAACAAACATTTATTTCTCACTGTTCTGGAAGCTGGAATGCCCAAGATCAAGATGGTGCAGATTCAGTGTTTGATGAAGACCTGCTTCCTGGTTCACAGACAGCCATCTTCTTGTGTCCTCACATGAATAAAAAAAGGTGAGAGAGCTTTCTGGGTCTCTGTAACAAAGGCACAAATCCCATTTGTGAGAGCACCACATTCATGACCTAGTCACCTCCCAAAGGCTCCATCTCCTAATACCATCATATTGGGGGTAGGATCTCAACATATGATTTGGAGGCAGTAGGAAAAACATTCAGTCAACAACATTCCCCCACCCCGTAAAGCAACAGAAGACAGTAGCCAGGCTTTCCTTATTTTTCATGATCTTAGTTAAAAGCAAAAGGGGATTGCAAAGTTGGCTTAACACTAAAAAATCAAGCATTATAATACACCATATTAATAAAATAAATTATAAAAACCACATGATCACCTCAATAGACAGAAAAAGTATTTGAAAAAAAACCAAGATCTTTTCATAATAAAATATCTCAAAATTTGTTACAAAGTAATCAAGACAGTGTGGGACTAGCATAAGGATAAATATGTAGATCAATAGAGTAGAACTAGAGTCCAAAAATAAACTATATTTATAGTCAAATGATTTTAGATAAACATGCCAAGACAATGTGGCGAAGAAAGAACAGACTTCCAAGAAATAGTGCTAGAGAAACTGGATATCCGAGCTGTAATTCTACTTCACACCATCCATAAAAGTCATTTCAAAATTTATCATAAACCTAAATGTACGATCTAAAATTGTAACCTTTCAGAATAGAATGTAGTGGTACATCTTCATGACCTTAAGTTATGCAGTGGTTTCTTAGATATGACACCAAAAATAAAAGCAACAAAGTAAAACGTAGATAAATTGAACCTTATCAAAACTGAAAACTTTTGTGCATCAAATGATACCATCATGAAAGTGAAAATGCAACCCAGAGAATGGGAGAAAATATTTGCAAGTGACATATCTGACAATATACTTGTATTCAGAACCCTTACAACTCACCAATAAATGGACAAATAACCCAACTTTGAAATGGGCAAAGAATTTGAATAAACATTTCTCCAAAGATGATATACAAGTAGCTATAAGAACATAAAATATGCTTAACATCATCAATCATTGCTGAAATGCCAATCAAAATCACAATGAGAAGCCACTTCCCATCCCTAGGATGACTATAATCAAAAACAGAGATGAGTACTTGGTAAGGATATGAAAAAATTGGAACTCTCAGATACTACTGATGGTAGTGTAAAATGGTGCAAACGTAATGGGAAACAATTGGTAATACATCTAAAGATTAAATATAGAATTTTATATAACTGAGAAATTATATTCCTAAACATACATACACCCAAGAGAAATAAAGACCTCTACATGAATGTTCATAGCAGCATGATTCATAATAGTCAAAAAGTGAACAACTCAAATGTCCACTGAATGATAAATGGATCAACAAAATGTGGTATATCCATACAATATAATACAACTTGACAATGAAAAAGAATAAAGTGCTGATACTTGCTATGACATGCAGGAAACTTGAAAACATTAAAAGAAAAAAAGCCAGATGCAACAAAACCACATAATGTATATCATTTACATGCAATGTCCAAAATAAGCAAACCCATAGAAACAGAAAGTAGATCAGTGCCTGGGGATGTCAGGACAGTGGGGGAAGGGAGTGAGAATAAAGAGTGACTATTATTGTGTACGGTGTTTCTTCTGGGAGTTGTTGAAAATGTTCTAAAATTAGAAAGAATGCAAAAGTAAGGATGGAAACCCAAGAAAAATTGTTGATGGTATGGTACTTTCTCTACCAGGTCTAAGACTAGAAACCATGACAGCATATACAAAAAGAAGTCCACCAATTTTACATTTAAGTCCCACATAATTTATATGGATCTACTCTATACAGTCATATGCTTTCCCAAATTGACAGGACAGCAAACAAACTTGAGTCCATCAGTAGTTTGGTGGGGCATTTGTTCACATCAGACTTATATATTATTTCCTCATACTAACTCATTCCTGTCCTCTGTGCCTGCACAAATGTCAAATAAGTTGATATGGGAAAAAAATTGAAAGCCTTTCATATGTTCTGAATGCCCTGAACGCCTATCTGAATGTGCCTGAAGAATTGGTGAAAGAGCCATCAGAGCGGGCTTGCCCTGAGAGCGATGGTGCGCTGGAGCTGGTCATTCCACCTCTCCGGAGCCCATCATGCTCCTCTCCTCCCTGCTCCGTGTTCGCATTGGTAGTTTGAAGTCAGCTACACTGGAGGCTTTAGAATGACATCCCTTTCTTAGCTTGACTTAGTCCAAAATGTCCCTTGACATGGGTCATTTTCTTTTGAAGACCTTACAGCTAGGGATCTTGTGAATGAGAGTGCTTTAGGAGTGAGTGAAGCAGTCCGGTGATTAAATGCACCCACTTTTAGGGGCTCTAGCCCAGGCTCTGCCATTTGATACTTCACCTCTTTTCAGGAGAGCTCGTTTACCAGCACAGCACTGGCAGCTCCTAGGAAAGCCTCTCATTCTAATGGCATCTATGAAGACAGAATGGTGTCCCCCAGCAAACTGAGTCCTAGAGACAAAGGGGCTACGGAGCCGGTAAAATCTGAAACACGTACTTCATAAAGATCAATGAGGCACATGGAGCAAGAGCCCAGGACAGCCCTGGATTCCTTCACTGGTATTCGGCTAGCAGGAACTGAGAGGACTGGTAGAACCCTCTGCAGAATGAAGTGGACCCCACCCAAGCTACATTTGTATCAGCCCACATTTGGAATAAATGGAAATAAAAAGGAGACGGCCATTTGCAGACATTGGAATTGGTTTGCACATACACATTACTTATTAGCTTGAACAGCTTGTCGCACAGGTCTGTTGGTTCATTTTTATTCTCTGGAACCCCTGCAGCCTCTCCTCCAAAGCCCAGCAGACTCTTGAAGCCCTTGGGTTAGGTAACTGCTTCTTTTATTTTTTAATAACAGCTTTATTGAGACCTAATTAACATACCATACAATTTTCCCTTTTAAAGTGTATAACTTAATGGGTTTTAGTATATCTAGAGAGTTATACAACCATCACCAGTATTTAATTTTAGAACATTCTCATCACCCCCAAAAGAAATCCCATACACATTGGCAATCATTCCTTCCCCATTCCTAGGCACAGTGATAGGCACTGGAGACATCAAGAAATAAATTGGAAAAGATCCCTGGCCTTGAGGAGTTCAAATTCCAGATCTGGGTGCAGCAGGGAGAAGTAGGGTTGAAGAGAGTCAATAGATGCGTTGGACGAGAAAGAAGCAACGTAGTTACACAGAAATGGCCTTTTTGTCCAGTCCTACCAGTGATTCATCAGCCTCTGCAGAGCCTTTTTCTCATTCCAGATGAAGTTTTTGATAAAATATTTTTGGTCCTGGGTTTTCGTAACTAAAATTTTGAGAACTCTTTTGTGTGCATAGATCACTAAAAGAGGGTAAGCAAGCCCATGTGCCCCAAGCAGTGCAGCTGCAGCGTCTGGGAGGCACTCTCAGACTGCCCTGGACAGCGCATCTGCACGCTGTCAGGATTATCAAAATTGCCATGACGATGACCCAAGGGCTCTTCCTTGAATAAACCCTGTAAACACTCAGCTGATTTCAGCCAGACCCAACTGCGTGCCCTTGAGGTTTGCATACTGTTAAAAAGAGAGAGAGAAAAAGAAAGAAAGAAAGTTGGGGGTGGGTAGGAAGTGGGTAGAGGAAGGACAGAGAGCCTGAAGCAAAGGAGAGGCCAGTGAGGCTGCTCAGCCTTGGAGTAATGCTCAGCTGAAGTATGAAAAGAGCTCTCTTGACATTCTGACTTCATCCTCTTGTTAAAATATGCAGGTAGAGCTGCTCACGGCTCCAGGTCAACGTGCAGGTATCTCAAGGTCTTAGAACTTTTCCTCACTTGCTGACCACAGGAGGGTGGCCCCGGGAAGAGGGAGAGAATGTATAGAGTCCAATTCCCCAAGGGTTCTTCTTTAGACCCTATACCTGGAGCTCAGCCTCTGCTAGGTTGTGATGTCATTACCTTTAGACTTCAGAGTCCTGACTTGGACATTCTCAACCCTCCCATTCCCATCTGGGGCCCTGATTCAAATTAAAGATAAATTTCCCTCATTACCCAGATGGGCATACTGAGGCCCAGAAAATTTATCAGTCAAAGGTGTTGAAATGCCTTTGTCAAAAGAAGCAAGGCAGTGGATTAGATGACCCCTAATTCTATTCTAACACAAAGGTTCTATAATTCAAAGCCTTGTCCAAAAGAACACAGCTATTTGGACCTTGGACGAGAACTCAGATCTGTCCACTGCCAGTCCAGAAGCCACTGGAGGATGAACCTTACTTCATCTTTGCTGAGAAATCCACCAGCAATTTGGATTTTTCAGCTTTTATCATAAACATCTGTTAAGCACTGCTATCTTGGGTGAAGGGGTAAAGAAGGAATAGAGCAGGGAAACATGCAGAACTCCCTTTATGCTGAAAAATACAGTCACGTTTTGCAAACCAAATTCTACTTTTAAATGGAAGGTAATTTCCCTGTAAATGGATTTTACCATGAAAGAGGGCCATCCATTTTACAAAGTGAATGATCACTTCTTACTGTGTTAATGTAGGATATATAGATGTTCCTGTTTGGTTTTCACTAAAACTTTATCCATATTTTATGGTCATTTCACAGACAGTAAAACCAAGCTCCAAAAGGGACTTCTGTGTCCTTTAAGAGCCCCATTGGACAAACAGCCCTATTATGACTCTCTAATCCCTTCCTTACCCACCCAACCTCACAGCCTGGGTCTCTCAGGAGCTTCATCTGATCTCTTTATCTTCCCTACATCAGAGCCTGAAGCTCCAAGGTGGCCATAATTTGGCAATTTTTTAAGCAAGACTCTCAACCTTGTGCTGAATACTGGCATGGAAGAAGAGGACCACGTCCCTAACACACAAAGCCACTCTGAATTTCCATGATCCCCTGCCTGCTGGGCCCTATTGCTGAAAGGGGACATAAGCTCCTCTGACCCTGGCCTGGACGAGTGCTGTGTGTTTGGGAAGTCAGAGAAAAAGGATAAGCAGAAAACATCTTCAAGTGCATTATCAGCCTACTTGCTCTCTGCTGGCTGTTCCAGACAGCCAGACTCCCATCTTTGGAGGAGGGACCCTTAAGACCACAGGCTGGCAAAACACAGGCTCCCTGAGAAGTACTGAGCTGCAGGAACAAACTGTTCCTTTTCTAAGAACAAGCAGCCCTGTAATCTTACCCTTACTGGGACAAAAGGTATTAAATTATTTTTCTTGCTTCCATTTTCCTTTAATGTTACAGTCATTGAACTCTTACCGCTTATTCAACCAGCCACTCATTTGTCAATTAAGCACAAATATAGCCCTTAAACTGTTGTCAGATGCTGATGATTAGCCCTTGGAAGGGTATTTGAATCATTTCTCTCCAGCTAGGCTGTATGCTCTTAGAAGGCAGAAGCAGAACCCTATGACTTTGCTTTATCCTCAGTCTTGCTGTTTTGAACAGAACTGACACTCAATGCACTAATTAATCTATAGATGAGAATTCTTAAGGGCTTATAATGATTATAAATCTAAATCAACAAATTGAGACAGGCATAAAAATTACTTCTTTATTTTCATAAAATCAAATTAATTTTCATTTTGAGTTCTCATCTTCCTGGACTTGTAAGAATTTTAACCTCAGGCCTTACTGAGGTATCTTTCCTCCTCGGAGTGTCCCTAGAATTCAGGTGGCTTCCGCTGCACTCAGAAAATCAGAGTAAGGCCCTCTATCCTCCTGTTGTGCTCGCTGCTGACATGCTCATTGTCCCAAACAATGGTGAGCCCTTAAGAAAAGGAACTTTTGCTCTTGGGAGCAAAGCAGCGTAAGGTCAGTCTCTCTTGGTTTATTTTTCACCCTTCCCTAAAATCTTGCCACCGCTTTGAGTAAGGGACTCTCACATTGCTGAGCCCAAGTCCTTGCCAGGCTTTCTCACGACCTCTTCCCCAGTCTTGCTAAGAGTCTGAGGGAAATCCCTCTCCCACTTCTCATGTTGCTCTCCATGGCATTCATCAGAGTCCCTTAAATGACACCACTGAGTCAGGGCAGGCTCCTTCTCAGAACACAATCAAGAAGTCCATTTGCTTGCTAAAACAAGTAGGAAGCAGTCCATTAGCTTGTGGTCAACAGAGCAAAAAGACCAGGAAAAAACACACAGGAAAAGAAGAGAGACTTTGTGTTTGATTGGGTTCTTTGGTTGTAAGCAATTGAAACTGACTCTAAAAAATATGGACAAAATAGTAATAATTTATTAGGATGACAGAACATTGAGTAATGTTCTAGAACTGAAGGAAGATATGAACAAGCAGTCATCATGAAGGATGGGGAAAAAATCAGTTCCAAGAATTTCAGTCAGATTCTCACAGATGAAAGAAAATTGCAGCGACTAGCCACCTCTGTCAACAAGTCATTCGGTGAAGTCTAAATCCCCAGGAGAGTCTAACGGGCCTAACCCAGGTGGTGCGAACCACACCTCTGGGGCAAAAGGAGACAAAGGAGTGCTTAGGTCAATAGGTTCACAAAACACATCGAAGAGGGGGCAGAGAATTCCCCTAAAAGAAAAGCAGGGTGCTGCTGCCAAAGAAGGGCCTAATCAGTAGGCAAATGATTAGTGCCCATCACACACAAGAGAGCCTTTCCAGGTAACAAGTTGCCAGGGGCAGAGTGTTGTGTGTGGAGGAAAGCAAAACATCCTCATCAATATTAATGAAACAAGTAACAATACTTAAAATGAACTTGGAAAACTTGCAGATGCAAACACCAAGAGCTGGCTGAAGAAAAATAATACAAGCATTAATATATGAAAATGATCACCCCAGAGCAGACTGCGTGGGAATAGAAAAGAATAGGCCACCTGAAAACTAAATAATAGACCAAAAGCAAGACTGTTTTCTTAGGGATAAAGACTTTATCAGTTTGCATGGAAGGAAACTTGAGATTTGTTTAAGAATCTCACTCCAAAAAACATACCTCATTGCTGTATAAAGGGGTATCTAAGCTATGGGTTGGCCAGAAAGTCTGCATGGTTTTTTCCATAAAATAAAGGGCACATTTTTCATTTTCACCAATAATTTATTGATTTAAATATTTTGAGTATGTTGGCTACCTCCCACATGGTATAATATTGTTCTCAATTAATGTCTCAATTTGATCGCTATCAACTTCAACTGGTCTACCTGACCAGGGAGTGTCCATCATCCCAGGAGAAATCTCCAGCGTGAAACTTCACAAACCACTTTTGACATTTCTATCAGTCACAGCATCTTCTCCATATACTGCACAAACCTTTTTTTTGCATTCCAGTTGTGTTTTTACCTTTCTTGAATAATAAAGCATAATACCTATTTTCTTCCATCTTCAGTATTAAAATGACTACACAAAAACTCACCAATTTTGATAAGTATTTTTAAACACATATTGATATGGCAACTGTCATGATATAATCTAACAAAATGGTTTCACGTGAAGTTAAAGTTAAGTGCTACTAGAGCCATCTTATGGAAAAAAAACAAACTCACTTTTTTGGCAACCCAATAGCTATATACTAATATACACATAATTCTCATAATTATATGTGAATTCAATTACTGTCAACTAATTATTTTATACTTATAAAAAAAGTCCCTATTTAAAGAATCCATCCTGTTTTAATTAAATATGGATACCTTCTGTGGACATCATTCTGGGGGAGAATTGCAGACCTGTGCAGAAGGTAGAGAAAGATTTGGGGAAGAGAACTTCACCAACCACATAGGCAACACCACATGGTGCACCCCTCCCCCAGCCCAAAGAAACCTAAATTAGTCCTCATTGCAGGCTGACCATTGCAAGCAGATTCACAGAGAGACTTTGATCATGCCAACATTCCAATTGGACCATAGTTAGCCTCAGAATTTAATGAAAGTTAATACACAGAGATTAGGCTACCAGATCTGCTCTCAACTCTGCCCACCCTCCACCAGCTAAATCGTGCCCAAAATCCTGACCCACAGAAACTGTGCAGTATGTGTTATTTCAGGCTGCCTACTTTGTGGCAATTTGTTACACAGGGATAAGTAATTAAAACAGGTAGCAATAAAAGTCTATTATTTAGAAATGAAGGAAATGCCATGGCTATAGATGGGGCAGGAATATGAGAAAGCATCGTGTTTTTCAATATTCAATGTTTAAAACCATTTTTGATAATTTTAGCAGGAACATTACTTCGATGCAAAAAAATTTTTTTAAGTAAAAACTTACACACTTTGTAGGACTCTCATGGTGGGTGTTACTATCTGACATTGTCTGAAACCGGGAGAGCCAGTCACAGCAGAGTGTGAGGGGAAGGTGCAAGTCAGGACAGAGAAAGACGGGATGCTAATGTAAAGTGCAGAGGGCCAGAAGCGGCATCCTAAGCTCGATAAAGAAGAGGGAAGAGTTGGAAAATAAACCATTGATGTAACTGATGAGTGTTGGGGTTACACTGTTCACATCTGAGAACCATGTAACTGCTCAGAAAACCAACCGGTATCTGTAGCTCATTTTATACCAGGGACACAGTCTATGAGGCACTGAGCTGACTTAGAGGCACAAGACTGGGACAGAAAATAAATTTGGTTTTCTTTTCCTCAAAGGAACATGTTTATATCATTGGACTTATGATGTAAATATTACTTTGTATTCTAACTTTTATTTAACACATCCAACTTTTCTATGCCTCTTAATTAGTCCAATTATTTTAAATTATTGCAATATCTTATTGATTAAGTGAGTCAGTGTCCTTAAATCACTGCCATACTGCTGAACATTCAGGTTATCTCAGCTTCGTCAGACAGACATCACTATTGCGAGATCTTCTTTCTCATGCCCATATGCCTAGATCTGGACAGGAATTATGACATTGCTTTCCAAAAAGCTGAAATCATTTTAAATGCGTGGATGTATTTGTTTCACAATCATTTCTCTATCATTTGGTATTTGCTTTCAGTAACTTTTTTTTGGCTAATTTAGTAGAAGTAAAGTCATACATCAGGTTTTCTTTAATTCTTATATCCCAATTTCAAGGTAGAATAAAGTTGTCCTCTGTGTTTGCCTAGCAGTTGTCTTATTCCTTGGGTGAAGAGTCTATTCCCCCAATTTCACCCCACTCTCGACTTCTCTGAGGGCTCCTCCCACTCCTCGTCCTCCCGAACACGGGGAAGCCCCCGTGCCATCCTGAGCCCATTTCCCTTCAGACATTCTCTCCCTGCGTTCCATCCACTACTCTGGAACAGTGTTTCTCAGAGGGTGGACTGGGGCTCCTTTTTCTAAAAAATCACCTGAGACACTTTTAAAATGCACATTTCCTGGCCCGAGCCAAATGTACAGAAGCAGAACCTCCCAATGAGCCCCTTGCATGCATCTCTTAAGTAACTTCCCAAAAGTGATTCTAAGGGATGACAACCATTAGGCTGGGATCCCCGAATCTGTCTTCCCCATTTCAGTGTTTCTCTTGCTCCATGCCAGTGCAGTTCAGCTGCCTCCTGGGTCTCTCCAGCCAGCTGTCACTTCAAGCCACCTCTCACAGTGCCTTTGGCTCTGCTGCAAATCAGCTCCGGATGCCTCCCTTCTGCCAAAAACAGGAGTACCATTCCCTCAGCCTGTCAGCCCCATGCTGCACAATTCAGCAATGATGCCTATTTCCAAACTATTCTTTGAAGGAGATTCCCCTTTTGATAAACGCCCTGCAGGCCCTAGGGTAATGACTGGTCTTTCTGTTCGTCTACATGTGACATGATGTCCAGAAAGCATAATTCAATGTGACAGGTGTCATCAGCACCATCAGACAGTGTGGCTTTCTGCGCATCTCTAATAGACATGAGAGCAAGAGGGTCTATCAGTGGGACTCACACCTCACTGCAGGGACAAGATGAGAGCAGAAGGGTGAGAGAAAAGGGCCACCACCTCCCCACAAAGCAGCCGGGAAGAAAAGAGAGGTTTTCTTCACTCTCCAGACCCCAAACTCTGTGATCTGAATGCATCAAAGGGCAAGTCATATGGTTCATTCCTGGCATAGTTCTGAGGGGAAAGCTTCCTGTGTACTTCTCCCTCCCCTCCATCAAGGTGCACCCGCCTCCTATACTACGTTCCCTGGGTCCCACACCACCCGGGGGCCCTTAAAAATTATTCTTAAACTAAATAATTCAAATGACAATGTAATCAAATCAGTATGTTCCCGCCCTGTGCTGTATTTTCATTTTGAAAAAGGAGATTGCAGAGGTCCACATGTACCCTAAAAGGATATATTGATAATGTTGGGATTTCCAGACCCTGACTGTCCACATCGAAGGCTAAGGGGAAAGGAACAGGAATCCAGGCCATCTTTCCGATCACCATCAAGTCCAATTTCAGTAAGCTATCACCACGCCAAGCTTCTGGCTTCCAGTTCAGTGAAGGGGTTCTTTGCCACAAGTTTCTGTTTTCTCCCAAATCAGTATTCTCAAAGCATGTCCTAAAGAAACCCCAGTCCTGTGCATATACTATGGCCCTCTTAGAGATTCAGAATGCATGCTGAAAGTTCTGAGAAATTGTCTAGTAAAGAACATTGTTTAACTTTAACCCAAGTTTTCCCAAATTTCTTGAATTTTAACACCTTTTCCCTAGATATTGCCAATAAGCCTGGCAGAGAACTGGTATCCTGTGGTGCACACTTTGGTTAGTTGTATCGGTCTTTTTAAAATCAAATCTTCTTTCCTTTTTTATTTATTTTCTTCTTTCCTTTTTTATTTATTTTATCATGTCAGAAAGTCTCCCTTCCTGTATTGGCTCTGCTTAATATTTTAGTTTGAAATTTAATTTCTAAACCAAGGTTGCAGTTCACTAGGAGCCCTTCCCTGAAGTAGAAAGCATGCTTGGTGAATTATTTAGCAAAATGCAGCTTCTCTAAAAAGAATGCTGTTTCTATGATACTGCCTCTTTTTTTCACTCATTCACATTCATTCATTTGTTCATTCACACACTGGACCAGTTTATTCCCAGCAGCACAGTGATAAATACTATCAATTAAGGGGGAACACTGAGTGCTATGACGGATAAGAATAGAAAAGTCCTATTTCTTTCCCAGCTGAGAAGGAAAGGGGGGAATAGGCAGGTCAAATAAAAGTCACAGCAAGGCTGATAGTAGAGATTAGGAAGTTTGGTTTTAAATCAGAGACACTCAACTCCAATTAGCTTAAGGATAAGAGAGGATGTATTGGCTCATTACTTGGGAAGTTCAAGGGAGGTGCTGGCCTCAGACTCTGTTGCCCACACCTGCCTTTCATGTCTGTTTTTCTCTCTGTAGTTTTAATCACTGCCAGACCAGGTAGGCTTTTTTTCACACACACAAAAAAAAGAAAGACAGCAGCCCCCAATTCATTCATATCCTCCCAGCAACAGGACCAAAATGGCCAGCCCCTTCTCTGGCTCTCTCCAGCAGTCTTGAAGATGGACTCTCATGCTCCAGACCATCCTTAAGCCTCCACTCACAGGTCCTTCCCTAGCGCTCGGTGCCCATCAGCCTGCTGCTCCGGTTAGTTCCTCCTAAAGCTTACGGGAAGCCCAGGGCAGAGCTGGAGATGGACAGCTGGTCACATCTCTGACTTCGCACCATGTAGACCGTGAAATGGAAGATGAAATTTTTAAGCACGTCACAGGGAGGTTGCATGAAATTTCACAGTGTTAACTTTTAGAGGTCATCTTCCTTGTTTTCTTTGGTTTTGTTTGTTTGTTTTTATTCCAGGTGGCAAAGTGGATAGCTCACAAGCCAACTGTATTTTTCTCTCCTTACACTTTTTCTTCTTCTGCCTTACTTTCCTTCTGAGGAAAAGGTAAACACACTGCTTTTAAGAGGGAAGAAATATCAGTTATGGTACTAACAGGGTATGTGTCAAAGAGTCAGAAAATCTTACCTAACCTGCTTGAGGTTTTTTCATTACTTTGCTATCTTAATGTGACATGAAATGATATTGAGTTTTGATGTAGTGAGTCCTAAAGAAAAATAGGATCTCTGATCTTGTGAAACTGCTCATTCCCCACTCCCCCCAAAAATTAAAATAAGTAAACTGATTGCTCCTTACATTTTTAAAAATTCTATTACAATTGTTTTATACACATACACACATATTATTTGTATGCACGTGCTAACACACACCAGAGTCCATAGTAAGGATTCGTGAGCTTTGTCTTCTCAAGGAATCTAATTCTAGAATTTCCATTACAGTGTTTCACAAATTGTGCTCTGAGAAGCCCATGCGTCCAAGTTGCTTCGGTGCTTGTTAAAACACAGACTCCCAGGCCCCACCGATATCAACTGAATTAGACTATCTTTGGAGAAGGGGGGTCCTAGGAATCTTTGTTTTTAAAGCTTCCCAAAGGATACTTCTGGACCTTAAAATATGAGAAGGCCTGTTCTAGAATTTTGAAAAGTTTTACTAGGATTTCTGAGTTGTCATGTGAGATATTTTTATATCTCTAAGGTAGAATAAACTTCTTGTGAATTCCAAGAACTTTAATTTGTCAGTGAAATATAATTAGCAGTCCTTGTGGATCATGCTTTTTTGAAAGTCTGTGACAAAAATAACTATAAATATAGTTACATGACATAGAAGTTCTTCATATTTAAAAACACTTACTCTAAATAGGTTATATATTAATGAGTAGGATAGGTAAATTGCATTGTGACAAACTTTTGTGATTATAACAATCAATGTTGATTTTGTTATAATAGGTACATTGCAAGAACTGATGTGATAATTAAGATATAATTGAACTTAATCAGAGATGCAAAATTTTATGAAAATTCATTACAGTTATAAGTTTTCTTTCAGATGAACAACTTCCACTTTTCATAAACTGGATTTTATTTCCAATCCAACACAATAAGAAGTCAATACACACAATCCAACTCCTCCCACCAGCATCCACAAAGACCGTGTGTTTTAGAGGCAGGAGAGCCTAAGGACTGAGAACTCCAACCCCTCCTACTACAGGTGAGGACGTCAAAGACCAAGTCACATGGCTGATGGCAGAACAGAAAGGAAAATCCAGGTGTCCTGACTGCCCTTTTCTTTTCTTAAGGGCATTTAAGTAGCCCCTGGGGATACCCAAGCACAGAATCAAATGGTTCTTCAGGGGTGGGCGGGAGCAACCATTCTTTTTATACAACAAATGGGCTTTGGAGTAAAAAGAAAAGGCCACATGAAACACAAGATTTGAGATAGGTGCCACTCGACCACCTTGAAGTATTCACTCCTTTTTTTCCTGCAATTTAGGGTATATGGTAGAAATGTTTAAAATTCCCAGTGTCACCCTAACTTCCCTACCAAATTCTGACAAAGCTAAAACAGAGGAAATGTGACCCCAAAGTAGTCAGGGATATTTACTTGATATCAATCCAGATAGATCCAGTGTAGCTGGAAATAAATCAAGCAAGGTTGTTCATCTCTCCTCAGATGATTCATTGAGCATATGCTATAGGTCTATGCACGGGCTTTCATTTATTCATTCTTTTACTCAACAATATATGCTGAGCACCTACTAGGAGCTGGGGGCTATGACATGCCCTAGCAGTACTAAGATGAACGGATGGGAGGAGGCCAAATTAAAACCATAATTTCACTGTGTTCTATCAATGGCTTTAGACTCAGGTGCTATGGCCACAACTGCTCAGCTAGGTTGAATCAGACTAGGCTTCAGAGTGGGAATGACATTGGGACGAGTCATGAAGGACAACTAGCAGTTTATGTAATGGAGTAAGGAAAAGGAGGGAAAAAAAATCATTCCAGGTCAGGGGAACAGCAAATGCAGGGGTATGAAAGGGTGAAGAGTAGCCAGGTAAACAGGTGGAGACAGGGACCCAGAAAATGAGGACAATCCTGTAGCCACAGCTTTGTTTTTCATATCATCTAGCACAATGCTGTCATCTAGCAAAGCCCAATGATTTTCTTTAAATAACCTTTTAAAACTCTGCCTTCCTTGGGCAAAAGACTCCAAGAGACCAGAGACTGGTCGCTGAGCCAGTCTGCCTGGGAGAGCTAGCTTCAGCACAGAAGAAAGGAAACTGTTTTTACTTCCTGTCTGTACAGTCTTTGATACCTTCCCAGCTCTCGAAATCCAGCTCTTCCAAAAAGTCTTCCAGGATTTCCAGAGTCCAAATAGAGGCCTTGGAAGGAAGGCAGGAAAGTGTTTTAATGATTAAATTAAATAGGGGAAATTATGGATCCCCAGGTTTACCATAAATTCTGCCTCCTTTCAAAGTCCTTGGTATGTAGATCATACAGTAATATTTTGCACTGATGGGAGAAAACAGGTGATAGACATGATTCAAACAGGCTTCTGCTACTTACAAGCTGTGTGACTCTGGGGAAGTTGCATAACCTCTCGGGGCTCTGGGGAAGTCACATAACCTCTCGGGACATCACTTTTCTGTTTTAACACCTGCTCCTTTGCTGTGAAGTTTAGCCTCCCATTTAAGTACCTGCTGTATATTGCTAAAGCCGTTTCATTCATTCAACAAATCTTTACCTTGTAAAGCCAGAGGAATACAAAAATTAATCTGAACTGTATTTTGCTCGCTAGTACATCACCATTTACAGTGGAGATCAGAACAGACTCAGGTCGCAAGGAGGAAAGCTGTTACTCCGAGCAGAACACTGAGACAGGACTGGGGAAGTTGGGAGGACAGAGAGAATTTGAGTGTGGAGGGAGACGGTGGGGAAGAAAGAGAAAGGAATTAGGGCTGAGACTGAAGGAGAGGAGCTTCTCAGCTGCACACTTTCGCCCTTCGGCAGATTCCGAGCGACCAATTACGGGTGGGCCCATCACAGATGAAATCCGAGAGGTTAGCGGGAGTGACACAACTCATTCAACTTCACACTCACAGTCACAGCAGAGCCAGGGCCAGAATTCAGAACTCCCCACCTCTCATCCAAAGCACACACCATTACCAACTCGGCCTCCTAGAACTGGGGCTGTTTGCAGATGTGGCAGACAGGATAGTCCAGGGAAAGCTGCAGTGGGGAAGCGATGATGGGGGTCACAGAACAGAAATTCAGCTGCAGGGAGCGCCACCGGGGAAGAGGTGGGCGGGAGGGAGGAGGTGGGAGGACAGACCTAGGGGCGGGGAGAGGGGCGCGGGCTGCACTCCAGGGCTGTCAAGGGCACCCGCCCAGCTGCAAGAGCCCATCCTCAGGCTCTTCCACCATGGGGCGGCCGTTCCCAAAGCTCTGGCTGCTCCTGGCGCTGCTGTTGCTGCCGCTTCCCGCGCTGCCACAGGCGCTGAGCCGGGTGCACTGTCCCGCGCCCTGCAGCTGCCCGCCCGATGGCGCCCTGCGCTGTCCTGGCCCGCTGGCTGGCCTCACTCAACTGTGAGTATGTGCCCCCACCCTAGGACCTTCACTTGCTCCTAGCCACCTTGCCACCATACTCTTTGTTCCCCTTTACCTGGAATCTTGAAGGAAGACCATTCATCCTATCAAAACTCACCTCCTTTTAGGGTGAAGAGAAGCCAAAGCGTGAGGTCTTTACCATCCTGTGCCGCACCTTGGATCTGGGCCCCACCAGCTGGCACAGCCTCCAGCCCCTAGCAGCCCCAGGTCCCCTCTTTCTCCTTGGTTGCGGCCACAGCAGGGGGTGCGGAACTACCGAGAAGCCAAAGGGAACAGGGTGGCTGATGCTCCTCAGTCAACCGCTGTCTCTTCCAGGAGAATCTTGTGTGGTCTTTGAACCTTGGGTCTGCCAGGTTGGTGAAGGTTACTGTGACCCCTGTCGCCCTGTGGTCCTCTAGGAACGAAGTGTTCAGGCCCTATGGCCGGAGCGACCTGAACGCAGGCTGTTGGGAAGCTGCCTCCCCTATCCAGGGCACACCTACACTTTAGTGAGCTCCACCCTGTCCCGTGCTTACTTGTATTTCAGTCAAGGCCTAATCAACCTAAGCCCTCGGGTCCCACCTGGGGCACACCTGCACCACCTCCACACTCACGACTGCAGGCAGGTGGAGGAAGTTGTTTCCTGATGTGATAGAGTAAAGAGGAGAAGGGGGGCCTTTAATGTATCAGAGTCTTACCCACTCTCCTTTGTTCAGTTTAGAAAAAGGTACCACACATAATATGATTCTGTTTATAGGAAATGTCCAGATACACAGAAAGTCGACTAGGAGTTGCCAGGTTGCAACACAGGCATGGTGACTGCTAATGGAAGCAGGTTTTGGGGGCGACAGAAATGATCTAAAACTAAATGGTGGTGATGGGAGCACAACTCCATGAATGTACTGAAAACCATTGCATTGTACACTACAAATGGGTGAATTTTGTGATGTACGAATTACATTTCAATACAGTTGTTAGAAGATAAAACAAAAGAATAGTAGTGCTCTGAAAGTCTCCGAAAGGCACAGGTTGGTGGAGGTTTAATTGTTATGTTCTAAGAAGTAGAGGTGGTACAATTCCACGCTGGGGGAGGAAAGAGACACTCCCTGCCCCTCCCAAATTCCTTGGGTCCCAGCAGTCTGTCCAAGGCCCACTTCACTGAGGGGAGTGCCCTCCCTCCTGAGAGTCTGGACTTTTCCCCTAGAAGAGTTAGTGGCCTTCAGTGAATATTTGTGGTTGACAGATACAGTTTAAAGGTTGAGGGGTTTATATTAATTAGTTTCCATTAATTACCTTGTCAGCTCAATTCCCTGAAGGTGAGGACCATGATGATAGAATGTTTCAATCAATCAACAAATCTATGGAACTTGCCTTCAAAGTCCCAGCCCTTGTCCTTCTCTGACGAGCCTCTCATCTTGCTCTCATGAATGATTGTGCCACTAACTGCCTGTCTCTCTCACCTGGTACTCATCATACGAATTATGGCACACTGAGATCCAAAGAGATGCAATAACCCACCCAAGGTCCCACAGCTAACGAGTAGCAAAGACACGTCATCTGTTAATGATCTTTCTATGTTTGCTTTCTTAGTAAAAAAATTACCCCGTCACATATATAATTTTTCCCAAAGTTGGCACTGAGTAGACAGTAGACACCCCCCCCCCCAAATGGGAGGCAGGGAGAAGAAGTACACCGAGTCCCAGCTCCTTTCAGACTCAGCTTTTTCCTGAGATCACTCAACAATTCTTGCTGCCACGGCCATGGTGGCCTTGGGAGAGAATCTATTCCCTAGAGAAGACTAAAGTGAGAAAACAAAAGGAAACAAAAATTTTCTTGTTGCCCACAGTTTCAAGAAGCTGAGAGTCCCTTAAAAAAATTTTAAGGGCTGATTAGGTTTGAGGGTGGGGTGTGAGACAAGGTAAGAACTGCCGGCATGCTAAAGCTGGCTAGTCTCCCTCTCAAAAAGGAGCTGGTTGTCCAGGCCCTGAAGCCGTTTGCCATCCCTGTGGGGTTCTGCAAAATCATTAACTCCCTCTCTTCACACGCACTATCTTGGCACCCACACCAGGAGCATCTTCTCAAGACATGTAGACCCCTTAGGTCAACAAGTGTGCTGCCCCTCACAAGGTTGGACTTCCTGAGAATCGGACAGTTGAGTCTGACCTCATCCTTCAGGTGAGAACGCTATGGGGGTGGGGCCAGTAAAGGCCCAAATGGGGTAACTTTTTAATCAGGATGTGGTGACTTCAGCATCAATATGACCAAAGAGATTCACAAGAATAGAAGGGTAGGCCTGGCTGGTGTGGCTCAGTGGATTGAGTGCCAGCCTGCAAAGCAAAGGGTCACTGGTTCAATTCCCAATCAGGGCACATGCCTGGGTTGCAGGCCAAGTCCCCAGTAGAAGGCACTGGAGAGGCAACCACACATTGATGTTTCTCTCCCTCTCTTTCTCCCTTCCTTCCCCTCTTTCTAAAATTAAATAAAATAAAATCTTTTAAAAAAGAATAGAAGAGTAAACATTTCAAGGCGATGTTGCTCAAAGTGTGGTCCCAGACCAACAGCATGAGCATCACCTGGGGAATGTCGCAAGCGCACCCTCGGGCCCCAGCCCCAGTCCACTGACTCGGCAGCTCCGAGGGTGTGGTCCTGCGGTCGGGTTTAATGAACTCCCCAGGTGATTCTAATGCACGCTGAACTGTGAGACCCAAGCTATTGCTCTCCACCGAGCACATAACCTCCTGAAAAGCAAGAAGTATGTCTTGAACTTCCTGCTGCCATACACTTCCCTTCTGTGTCCCCACTGCCCTGCCCCCCACACACATCCACAATATCTATTTGCTGCAAAGGCAGCTGTGATCAAATTAAAACCCAAACTCCAAGACATGTGGAAAATAAACAAGATTGAGAAAAGTTTTTTTTTTTTTTAATCTTTAAAGAAGAAGAGGGGGAGGAAGTCATGGAGGCCAGGCACTGATGATACAAGGGGTGGGAGTAATACTCAATGGAGTGGGGTCTCAGTGGGGGGGGTGGAGAGCATTAGTCTTAGATTGTAGGGAAAGGGTTAATCTTGGAAAAAACAGGGAGAGTCCTGAGGCAAGAAAATGGTTGGGAAAAGGTGCCCTGACTGGTGTGGCTCAGTGGATTAAGCGCCAGCCTGTGAGTCGCTGGTTCAGTTCCCAGTCAGGGCATGTGCCCGGGTCGTGGTCCAGGTCCCCAGTTGGCCGTTGATGTTTCTCTCCCTCTCTTTCTCCTTCCATTTCCATCTCTAAAAATAAATAAATAAATGATCTAAAAAGTATTTTAAAAAACACTGAGGTAAAGGACAGGAAATGTATATGGGTTCGTGCTGAAGTCCTCATTTTCTTAATGATGAATGGATGAAATGGTAAATGGTAACTACAAGACAGACAAATGTTATGAATAACGAGTTATCAGGAGTTTGGAAAAGAAGAGAACTGAAATTATGAGATAAGACTTCCAGAAAAAGAGGGATGTCGCCTTGCACTAAGTTATCCACAGGATTCACTCAGCAGAGAGGAGAGGAGAGGAGCACACCCGTTCTGGGGGCTGGAGAAGGACAATGCCACGGAGCGCCTTAGAGTTCGTCAGCAGCCCCTCAGTAGGTACTCGTTTATATTTCAGGCCTTGTTGGTCCTATCTTTTAAGACCTCCAACCAACATTCACTATTTGATTTAAAAGGGTGGAGGGGAACTGTGCATTATAAATGCTTGTCCTTGACAAGCCCACTACTTGCAAATTTTGAAGATGGTATTGCTCAGTTTTTCATATCTCTCCAACCCTTCCACATTTTATTAAAACTTAGGTATTTAAAATCTAAAATGTGATGCAAAAAAAGCCTCCCACTTTTCACTCATTTTAATTGGGGAATAAAAAATAGAAAAAATGATTTAATTTTTTTTCTTTCTTTTTCTTATTAGTTCCAGACAACTGGAAGGGAAAGAAAAAAAAATCTCACCTTGCCTATGGTTATATAAAGATCTTTGTCTCTATGACAACAGAAAGGTTGATCTGCTTGATATAGAAACAGCTTCTGAAAAATCTGTTAGTAAGAAAATGCTAATAATAATTATGGAAATTTATTTTTTGCATGTTGTTCCTACTAAACAAAGATTAAACTTTTAGACTGTATTATAAGACAATCCAGAGATTTTGGAAAGATAAAATGTGCTGTACTCATGAGTCCAGCTTCAGAAGAGGATGTCAGTATCCTGACATCTTTCATAAATGTCTTTCTCCTTCTTCCACTTGCAGTGGAAATCAGGGTCCAGGATAGTATTTAATGTTGTAGGGGTATGTATAGGAAGAGTGTGTGGTCCCTGACCTTGAGGAGTCCACAGTCTACATGGAGAGATACCCAAGAGACTGATGTACACAGGAAAAGAGGCAACATGGCTCAAAGGAAATTCAAGAATAGACCAATCACTATGGGCTGAAATCTCCAAAGGAAGGCTTCACAAGCCAGGGGACATGAGGCTGAACCTTGAAGAAGAAGAGGAAAGAAGAGTCCAGGTAGAAGAACCACAGCTTATGGTAGACTAGAGAAACACAGAATAAGGTTGAATGGATTTTTCTCTTATTATACTCTCTCAGGCTCTTTGGGGGGAATTTTTTAAAGGGAAGAAAATAATATCACCAAAAACAGTTGAGTAGATTAACAGATAGTTGTTCATTTTTTTTCTTTTTCTGCAAAAAGAAAAAATTCCAATATGTAGTTCTTGACTAATAAACTTTCAAAATCATTCTTGGATAGTTAACTGCAAAGACATTAAGCAAAAATCATGATTTGGCATCATTTCCCCATGAAGCTTCCCCCAACGTACCCCACCCACCAACGCACACATACCCACTTGCTTTAATTCCCTGGACTTACATACACTTTTGCACATATCCCACCATAGTGTAAGATTCCCAGAATTTCTCAGGTAGTATGGTTAAACTGTTTACTGAGCTACACACAGGGCACTCAGATAGAGGAGACAGCGGGATAACAGCCATGAACCAATGTAAAAGGAAACTTGTGTTCATTAGCATGCACCCTATCTGCATGTCATTTAAAAATTCCCCATCCTAGAGAATAGGGAAACCAAGGGTGCTGTGGGCACTGGAAGGAGTTTTCTGTGTTACATCAACATCTAGGTCCCAGATTTTGCAGACCCCCTGGTCTGTCCTTTGAAAGCTTCAGGAAGGCAAGACTGAAGGCTTACCTATATTAATATACCCCAGACAGATTATTTTAATTTTATGGTCTATGAAATTTACTAATTAGGAAAAAAATCAGTCCCCAGCCCAGGATTCATTAAAACAAAACCACCACCGAGGCAGCCTGAATTGAGACCCATGGATCTCCAGCCCAGACACCAGGTAGGAGCCTACAGGACAGACTGGAAGCCTACCAAATTCATGCCAGTAGGGCAGTTTGTCCTATCCTCAGCTTCCCTAAACCTGGCCAGACCAAAAAATCTCAGAATTCAGAAGCTCATGTCCCACCTCCCTACCCCACAAAAACGCAAAGGCCCCAGGTAGTGGTTGATCTTCAACCTTAGTTGACTCAGCTTCCCCAGCTAAAACTTCAAGGCAATTCTTAAACATGGCTGTGCCTATAAATAGGCTCCTTGGGGGAAGCTTTGCAAGAACCAGATTTTATTAGCTTAAAAATCATCCTTTTGGGGAAAGTGAATGATGGCCCCTAGAGAGACACTAAATAGCAAGCAACAGAGTTTCCAAAGTCTCAGTGGAAGTGCAGAGCCAAACGGTTTGCATACAGACCCCTTTGGCAGTGGACCCAGCCCCTGCCTTGGAGAGCAATAATTCCTTGACTTTTTTCTTGCCTTTTTTTTTAAATTTCAAAAGCAGTGTCAAATTAATTCAAGGCTTGAACTCTGCTCCTTTACCCATCTCTGTCTTCTTCCCAAGCCCCTCAATTTCATTTCTTTTCATGTCTTAAAATGAGGCCCGAAAGCTTTATTTCCAAAACATAATCTCGCAGAGTAGCTGCACCAGACAGTGTCTCAGCCGTGGGTAACTCTGATCCCAGACAAGGACCCTTACGGCCAGTGGAGCCACGGTGGTGGGGACAGGCCCTGCCGCTCACTCCCAGAGCCCAGGGGGCCGGCTCCACGGGAGCTTATGTGTTCTCTTCTGGCAGCTCCGCTTGGTGTGTGAAAAATCACATTTAATGCAGATTTTAGCAAGTCTCCCACCAACTATTTTTTAAAGAAGGGAATTAAAATAATCCCGCCCACCAAACAAGTGGGCTCCCTGACTTGGTGGGCAGCTTCTAGCAACTTCTCTGTATGGTCCTCATGTACTCCCAGCTTCTGCCTCACTGGGAGCTAAAACCCACTCCTGGCCAGGAAACCCTTCACAGCTGTTCTGTGTGGCCCTGAACTCATGGCTCTGCAATGCCACCTGAGCCAAATTCAGAATCATCCTTGACTCTGATGAAATGAGGTGACCACTGCGTCTCTAATTCTATCTCATGAGCAAGAGCAGACAGCATTTCTGAGCCCACAGGGATGGGGCTGCTCTGGTATATGACCGGGCAGGGTCCAACACAGCCCCCAGATTATCTGAATTGATCGAAGACCAGGATGAAGACCAGGCAGACCTGAGTTCTAGCACCAGGTCCGTTCTCCCTAATTTACATTATGGATTCAGGCTACTGATAAAACCCCTGTGTTGTCTGTAAAAGGCGTGTGATGATTCCTGCCCAGCGGGTCTGACTGTGGTGAAAACAAACAAGACAGCACAGCCAAAAGTGCCAGGAAATAAAGGTTTCACATAGCTACAAAGTTCTATTGTAACCATCTGATCATGCAGAGAAGACTGCATTTACTGTTCAGCCTCATAGCCCATATATGAGGTTGAACGGTCCATTCCTATCATCCAGGACCAAGCCTATTGGACTAGTCTAGTTGCTGGTAGTTGTTAATTACAGAGAATGATCTACTATGTCTTCTCAGCCTCGAAGGGTAATAAGTTACAATCCCAAAACTGCAGAGCTCATTATTGCCTAGAATCTGATATGCTGGTCTTTCCAGTCCAGGCTGAGCTGCCCCTCAGACATACCAGCTAACACCTGATTATAGGCTACTTTCTATCGTTCAGTTGTTCACTCCTATCTGCCCAGAGAGAGCATCCAAACCCATTCTGCATGCTTTCTTTTCCCCATTTCCCATCCCTAAGCCTCAGGCTGAAAACAAAAACCCTTCCGTTCAGATTTGTTGACCACTCAGGAACTAAATACTGAAATGAACAGGTCAACATACAGGATCCAATGACAGTCTTCAAACTAGGAGGGAGAGGGCTACAGTTTTCAGATGACTACAGGGAACGATAGAAAGTGATAAAAGTCAGATAAAGGTTATAAACAAAATCCGACAGGAATTCAGAGAAGGGAGCCATCCTTTCTAGCCAGAGTAATCAAGAAACTTCAGGAGAGATATCTTTTGAGCTATAGTATTTTAAGCCTCACTCTCTAAAAGGGCAGCTGAGTTAACACAGCTGTCCCGTAAGGTCAGTCGTGGCCTTTGACACCAGCCTAGAAAAGCCACTGGAAAATCACTACTCTAGGTCTTCTGCTCACACTGACCACCAGCACATGCCCTGGCCGTGCCACGGAACACCAGTGGGATGATGGGACACTTCCACCAGAAACCTTGGGTAGGGCTCTGGTGGAGACTTCTCTCATTTGCAAGCACCGGAAATCAACTTTGAAAAACTTAATCATAAGAGATAAATCTACTAGAAGAATAAAGAGGTAGAAGAAAGCGGGCAAGATCCAGCAAGAATCTGGCATTTTAGCAGTAAAAGGTCAGGGAACTCCTTTCTAGATTCCACTTTTACAATGAATCAGCTCCACAGACTCCTGTGTGTCCATTACAGTTTTAAATTCCCAAGGAGAGAATCTGATTGGCTCCCCCCTCTCCCCTGCCTCCAAGGCAGAAGCATATGGGTACAGTCAGTAGATGCTTCTACCCTGATGCCATCAGCAATGAGATGCTTAAAAAAAGGGGGCATTTTTGAGCCAGGCAACCCCATAAATGTATCTGCCAGAAAACACCCATGCTGGTAATTTCATGCACTTCAAGTCCATCCTCAGATTAATTAAAATATGTGGTGTATCAGTTGCAACCACCTTTCACAGGCTCACTAAAAATTAAAGTAAAATAAAGTAAAAAAAAGTTTGTGTCTGGAACAGAATCCTATAATGAAAGAGCTCCTGAAGCATATCTGCAATGTTGCCGCCCTGACAGCATAATATTCTCTACTTCTAAAAAATATTTTTGAGAAATCATTACAGATGACACCAACATTCCCCCAGGAAGACTTCAACATGTAGTTTTATTTACCAGAATTATTCTTGTCATGTTATATTATTGCTAGAAGAATTCTAGTTTTGGGGATAAGGATTGGATCATTTTGCTTTGTGTTTTTAGAAAATTTTAAATGGGTTTTGAGTGAGAGCTTAGATGTATTTACCATTTTCCTTTGAGGCTTTATATTTTTAATTTAGTTGTAGCACAAATGACTTGGAAAATCCATTATCTAGGAATCTTCTTGAACATCTTGCTTCACATTATAATTCATAAATACCCAGCAGCATCTTGGGTACTCTGGAATGGCTGTCTTAGAGGGCAGTCACTCAAATTGTACTTTCCAAGGGGCAAGTTCCAACTGAGTGGACTTTTTTAAATCAATGAGCAAATGTAAATTCTGCAGAGTGCTCCCTAGAGTTGAAATATTTAATAAAAAGGTTTTTTTTATCATTTCTCTAAAAGCTATCAGTGAAGGCCTATAATAGATACCTGAACCCAAAAGAAAGTTGGCCAACTTAGGACCGTTTACCCTTCCTTTCAGTTGTCTATGTATTACAAGAAGGTAGTCAAATGTCAGGGACAAGTCACAGTTTTATAAGCTTAAGGATCCATGACAAACTGAAGAGTACACTCCAAGTACTGAAGCCTACACCACCCCCGACAAGGAAATAGAGTTATCATTAAGCATAAGTGGAGTAGCTTGAATTTTTCACAGTAAGCAGCTGTGAATTAGAAGTACTTACTGAGCTCTTATCTTGTGCTTGACGCTGTAGCAGTGTTATATAAACATTTTCTAATTTAATGTCAAAACTCTCTGGGTTAGTTAGTATCATCATCATTTGCAGATATGGAATGAGGCCTGGCTGCAGGGACTGGCCTCACTGCCCCACTGTGCTGCTTCCAGAGAGCAAGCATGCAGCTGATGGTGAGGACGCCTTCCCTAAAGAACAGGGCACCTGAGAGAACCCTTCAACCACGTAGAATATGACCAGCAGAGAAGTGCGGCTGTGCCAAACAGTGGAGACAGGGTGACTGAAAGCCAAAAAGTGTGAGGCCAGTTCAGGAAGCACAGCAGTCTGGAGTGTCTAGGGAGGCGCTGTCCAGTAGAAATATAATGTGAGTCACATGGGTAATTTTTATTTTTTAATAACCACATTTAAAAAGCTTTGAAAAGGTGCAATCAGTTTTTTTAATATATATTTTATTTATTTATTTTTAGAGAGGGGATGGGAAGGAGAAAGAGTGGGAGAGAAACATCAATGTGTGGTTGCCTCTCATGGGTCCCTCACTGGGGACCTGGCCTGCAACCGAGGCATGTGCCCTGACTGGGAATCCAACCGGCGACCCTTTGCTTCACAGGCCAGCACTCAGTTCACTGAGCTACACCAGCCAGGGCAGGTGCAATCAGTTTTAATAAAATGTTTTGTTTAATCTGATATGTACAAAATAGTATTATTTCAACATGCAATCAATATAAGAATTACTGATGAGATACTTACCATTCTTTTTCTTGCCAGTCTTCAACGTTTAGTGTGTATTTTGCACTTCCCATGCACCTCGGTTTGGACTGGCCATATTTCAGGTGCTCAGCACAAGTTCAGTGTTCTGGGTATATGAGGGGAACAGTGGGTGATAGGACTGACAAATGAAGTTTGGGCCTTTATCTGGAGGCCCCGGAGTGCAAGGCTGAGACATTTGTCAATATCTGAGTAGAAGGGTGACACGGTAGGAGGTGGCAGGAAGGTTAATCTAGACTGAGAAGGGAAACCCAGGACAGGGTGAGAGGAAACCAATTTGGGGAGCATGGAATAGTCAAGGTGGAGAAAAGGAAGGCCAAGAAGAGTGGCAATGGGAAAGGAATAAAGGGGCTAGAAGCAAGAGCTGTGTGAGGCAGAATCTACCAGAGACTGGGTGCCTAATGGTAGAACAGAAGAGATGTTCACACAGGGCATCTGGTCAATTTCAGATAACAGTGCATTGAAAACAATACCTGCGTAGTTATTAAGTGCTGAGAACTGAGGAGAGAAAGGGAAACCAGGCTGGTAGGCCTCATGGAGGAAGAGGAATTTGAGCTGCATCTTTGATGTTGAAGACTGTGAGCGTGTGCCATCGAGAAGCTGATGACTCCATCAGAAGGCTAGGTTGTCACAGAAGAACCAGGGGATCACGTAGCAAGGTGTATGAACGAACCCCCAAAGGAAGAGTACTGATGTGATTTGATTAGTGAAGGACAGAGCGCTGGACCAGGAATGAAGTAACCTGTGTTCCAATCCAGATCTGCCACTGAATTGCCACATGATTTCAGGGAAGTCATTTCATTTTTCCTCATGTAAGGTTCTTCATTTGTAAAGTGAAGAGTGGCCCTTTCACTCTGATTCCATGAGCCTAATAAGGCAGGTGCTTAAAGGTGGTCAAACAATAATCAAAACTACCTAGATGTATTTTTAAGGCATGTTCCAAAATTTTCTGATGTATAACTTACCATATTGGATGTCCATCTCTACTGACTTCATATTTCAGTTAACACTGAAGTTTCAGCTCCCTCAAGGTAAATGCTAAAGACAAGAGGCCAACCAATGAAGACATACCCAGTAATAAATTGCCAAATAAATCAATGCATTTGAAATCGTGAAGATTTAAAATTATTTGGAAAGAGGAAAGCAATTTTATTTCATTCCAAGATGAAAGCAAGTTTATTGTAATTACTGAACAGCACTGAAAAGAATACAAAAATTCTTAAGTCTCTGTTAAATGTAGAACAAGGTATTTTATAATAAATACAAGAACATTAACATTCTTTTGATTTTAGATAAGGTAATGCTCCTCCCTCCCATTTCAATTAGTTCATTAGGCAAAAAACCTTTGACCATCTTTGATTTTTCTCTTTTTCCCTCCCTTTGATTTTGTAGTATTTTAAAATTCAGAATGTGTAGCTCCAACAATAAACTAATCATCTGTAAAAGATGAATGGATGTTTGTGTAGCTTTCCTAAATCAATAATATAGATGGCTTTTCTAAACAATTAGAGGGAAACGAATAAATGTATTTCACTTCTGCCATGCTGGGCAGAAGTGAGGGAGCATAGTATGAAGCTAGGAAAATTCATTGGCAAGTAGAATGGGGAACTTGAGACACAGAGCTGATTCAAACTGGCCTCATCCAGCATCCTAACTCACCTGCCTCCTTCTCTCTTGCACGGCCACTCCCTCCCTCAAGCATTAAGCCCTCAGAACAATGAGGTTCTGACCAGCATCAAATAATCTTAGGAACAAAGCCTCAGGTTTGTTGACCACAAAGAGAGAATTCTGGTCAAACCAGAGATAACATCCAGGCCTCAGTTTTATTTCAGCTCTCATCCCAGAAAAGCAGCAAAACCAGACAAAGAGATGCCATGGCTGGCATCAGGGCCAGATTCAATGACCAATCACTGACCAATCAGTAGGGGCGTGTCCCTAGCCCTAGAGGCTCATTTTGATGAATCCACATATTAAAGGACACATCTGGAAAGCTGATAAATATTCTACAACACTGAGATCTTCCCCTGAGAACTTCCCTAAAATTCCCACCTTTAGAAAGCAGATAAACACACTTAAGACAAAGGACTCAGTGCACACACGCTTTCTAGAGTATGCCCATGCCTTCTAGTTATGTATCTTTGCTTTCTTTCTCCTAAGCTCTAAGTGTCCCCATGAGACTTGCATCTAAGGGAGCAGCAGGCAGCAGTAGCTCGCCCCTGTGGACTAACCCCCTGAACCTGTTTCCAAGGCCCCTCCTTTTGCCTCTGTAACTCGTTTCCTGAGTCCACACAGCTCAGCTGGCTTTCTTCTACCTCTGTGACTTTCTTTCTAAAAGGCCAGGGAAGCTCTCTGAGCAGCTGGCTCAATTCTTTTTTTGTTTTTTTAGTGTACTTTCGCTTTGCTTGCTAATTAAACTTCTTCTTGCGCTAGAGTTCTTGGCTCTGAATTCTTTCTTTGTTGAACTCAAGAACCAAGACCTAACACCACTGGTAACAGAAGGAAAGGTGAGAGCTCCAGCAAAATGACCAAAGACCTTACCCAGGCTTTGAAGACTCCAGATTGGTATTGCATTTCTTCCCAGGCTCTCATCTCTCTCTGACCCTGCTCAGCCTGTGGGCCTCAGAAGTGGCTCTGCCCTGGAAACCATCTGTGCATTCTAAGCTCTTAAAAGCCAAGGGGAAATGGAGAACCTATGTTTGTTATTGGTTTTATGCTTTGCCCATCTTTAAAAGGAGAGAGTGTACCCACTGAACCATATTTTCCATTCACCTAGAGAGTTTGCTATTTAAGGGAACCTTGCATGGAATCCTTTCATAGAAAAAAGAGCCATTTGATAATGCAAATGTCTCCCAATCGATAAGTTTTGTAAGCAAGGACTTCCAAATCTTGGGTTTCCTTGAAGGGGAACACAGAGCCATCTGAACTCTGAAGCTCTCCAACTAACTTTGTTTTTAGGGTTAATAGTCCAGTAAACTAGGCAGATTAGCTCCTTTGAAGGCCATCTGTGTTATTAAACTCAGAAGAGAAAAAGAAGAGGGGCTCAAGGCCCGCCCTTGAGTACTCAAGAGACATTAGGAACTATTAGGGAGGACCTAATAATGTGGAATCACCCTCTTCAAGGTGATGGGGTTTATTTGTAAGCAAAGTCTCTGGTTCTGGGCGCTGACACATGGTGCTCTGGGTGCTTGGCAATTAGGGGTAGCTGGGAAGGGGCCTGAGTCAGGCACCCAGGTGCAAGAGTTGATGGGAAGAAGCTCTGAAGGCAGAATAGTCCTTCTAAGTAGTCCAATCTTGAGACTGAATTGACAAGTCACTGGATGTGGGCTGCCCAGGAAAGAAGATGTGATCTTGTTTGAGGTGGTGATTTGGGGCTGTGGATAACTCCAGGAAAGCAACTGAGCTGAAAGTTTTAGCTGCCCACTCTCCCATGTGCTGGGGTAATGAGTGCCTCAGTGCTAAAGGGTGATTTTGGCAGCTCACCACAGCATACACTATAGGAAACCCAGCTGCACTGGGTACACCCTACACAAGGTCCCCATCTGTGTCAGGGGGCCCAGTTTAAAAGTCAGAACCCAGCAGTGAAAGAAATTACATTGATCCTAACCGGATAGCAACCAGGAACTGTTTGGGTCATCAGTCTGTCTTGGCTCCTCTAAGGGGCTGAGATACAGGGTTACAGGGATTTTGTTTCGTTCTGCTTTTGAGAAGAAGGTGGGGTGGGGCCTCCATTCCTAGATGGAGTCTGGGAAAACAAGACAAGCTACAAGATAAGGAATCAAGGCAAAAACAAGCACCAACATGGTATGGGGGGACGCAGGTATAAGCCAAGGCACTGCAAGCACACTCCTACGCTCCAAATATTGTTGGGCTTAATGTAGACAATGCAGAGAGACACAGACCATCACCAGAGTCATAACCAATTCCACGATCCCAAAAATGGGGTGAGTGCTTTATTCTAATCCTAAGGAATAGAGACTACTTCTACTTCAGCTTCATAACTGGAAGGATTGAGGAACTTGCAGGCAGGATTCTTGAATAAATGGAGGTTCCAGAAATGATGAAACTAAGTCAGTCTTTATCATTCGATCTAAGTATTCGTTTCAACATCTGTGCCAAAGGCACTTGGGCAAGGCGGGATTTGGCCATAATCCATGTGTCACCTATGTTAGATCACTCATTCATGTAGACATCAAAGTTTAAAACTGTACAGAGGACTGTGTAAATGTAAGCAGCTACCTGGTTTCCCAGCCATATTCTTCCACAGCCATCTCACTTTTCAAGAGGCAGAGAGAACTCCCTACCCTGCAAGTTCAAACTCCCGTCTGCCCACTAACCCTGGCTCTCTACCACCCATCTGAGATGACGCGCAGTTTGGAAGTGCTGCTCTCTCTGAGACAGAACAGGTGCTGTCTCTCTTATTTTTCTTTGCTTTATGCATAGCTTTCATGCCTTTGTTGACCCTAGACAGCAGAGTTGCCAAACTGTCCTTGCCTTTGGCCCTTTTTCTCCAGTTCTCCTTGGCTTCTACTCTATACCTAATGACACTGACTAGACCTCTCCACAAGAGTTCCTGAAGTTCACAAAAATTTTGGATACATGTAGACCTAACTTCAAAAAAAAAATAAGAAAGGAAGAAGGAAGGAGAGAGGGGAGTGAGGGAAGAACTCAATACATAAAAATATAATGTTTTTTCTTTTCCATTTGTCTCATAGGAACATAGGGTTAAGTTGATCATATTTCTTCATATAAGTAACATTATCTTTGGTCCATTCAAAGTCTCTTTCTGTTTTTAGTAATTTACTTTATCCCCTTCCACTTCCTTTTGACTCACATGGAGCATCCATCCTAATGTATATTTATATATTCTCTTTTAAAATGTCTACAGTTGATGGGCAGGTATTTTAATTCTGCTAGTAGTATTTTATATATATCATTAATTTCTTACTTTTTTCTCTCAGTACCATGATTCTAAGATTAACACATGCTGCCCTGTGTGTCTTTCCACTCCCACTGCCAACTGCTGAGCAATGAGTTAGGTGTCTACTGTCCACATTTTACCATTGTCTCACTCAGTAGTGCACACCCAGCATGCCTCCCCCCCACCCCCAGTGCCACAGGCTGTGAAGAAGAATCCTTGTGTGGTTGCCCTTAAGTTTCAGTGTGAGAATTTCTCTGGGACGTATGCAGGAGTAGAACGGCAGGGTAATTAAGATAATCACATTGCTAAAAGTTTCTGGCTTCATGGAAAGAATCACAGAAGCATCCATCAAGAAATAGAGTGCCTTAAAGGAAGTACATTCAAATGATTATGAACAAATCATGGGCCATGTGAACAAGTTTAAGTACAGGAAACGGACACTTGAATGCTTAGGAACTGCAGCCAATTGAAGATATATCAGCAATAAAGACATGACATCTCTAAAATAAAAATATAAGTCAGTGAAAAAACCCGGTTTGGGATTCATAGAACCATATTTTCCACATGGCTTCAAGAGAATACATCTGTTGTGAAAAGCTCAGCGCTCCTGCCTCACCCAGCCTCTCTCCCCATTCTCTGGCCCCCAGGCTTTTATCTTGCCCTGTCCACATCCGCGTATCTCCCTGCTGTTCACTCAGTGACTCTTTTATGGTTGGGACTCAATCACTCTGCCTTTCCTGTTCTGCAGTATCAACATCAACTGCAAAATTTCATCTTGCACCAGGACTGTTCCGTAGTCACTGGGGACAGCCAGTGCCTGATCTACTGCTTCTCTCACTTCTGCCTGACCTTTGCTCCTCATCCCTCATCCCTACATCAATCAAAAGCTCAAACAACTTCCCTGGTCAAATCTGAGCCAAACTGCTCTTCGGAGAGCCACGCTGTGCCCCGTGTTGGAGGAGGAGACTGCCTGCTGAGAGCTCCAGCTTCTGGGCTCCATTTGCATATAAATGGCTCTGAAGGGTTCAGTTGAAGCTTTTATGTAAACACTCTCCCAAATATGTTCTGCACTGCATTATCCCCAGCAATAACGATTCTGGAATCAGAATTTGGCTGTCAGTTTTATTGATGTTGCATGGGGTACAGTAGAACACAGCTTCCTCTTCTGGAAATTTATTGACTTGGCAGTGCAGAGAGCAATAAAACTGTGTTTTTAATCAGTAAGCCAAGCAGACATGATTCCAGAAGAAATATAGGAAACAAACATGCCAGCGTAAGAATATTTCTCCCCTACAGTCCCTGTTCTTCTTGGATGCCCTGTTAAATAAGTTTGGGTATTGAACAAAGTGCTTGAGGGACTGTCTTCAGGAATAGATTCAGAGGACCAGGTTTGGATTACTTCCTCAAGATTGTACCATCTCTAAGAGACTGTTGAGTGAATGAATTTTTCTGAAATAAAATTTCTTTGCATTATCCCCAAGAGAGGAACTGTTGGTGAGATGCTTTGCAGGAGGAATATCGAGACAGGCCTTCTCTCAAGATCAGCAAGGTTACAGACCTGCCCCTCCACCATGCTCACTGAAAGAAAGTGGGTTACCTGGGTATATATCCGAAGGAAATCAAGTAACTATCTTTAGCGATATCTGCACTCTCACATTCACTGCAGCATTATTCATGATGGCCAAGATAAGGAAATAATCTAAATGTCCTTCATTAATATAACAAGAACAGTTTGCATGACATCGATGTAACCTGGCAGCCAAGGAGAGTGGACTGGAACACACGTGTGTGAAAAATGACAACTTCGCCGTACTAGTCAGTGGGGGAGGTAGAAGCCATTGAATGAGCACATGTGCTATACGGTCATCACATTCACAATGACTGACCAAGAAGAGCAATGAATCTGCATTAAATTTTGCACTAAGCTTGGATATTTCTCCTCAGAAACTATTTGGATGACTCAGAAGGCTTTTAGGGATGAGGCATTTAGGTACTAACAGCACAAGTAAAAGTGTGGCACAAACGCTTCAAAGATGGTCGAGAATCTGTTGAAAGTGATCCACATTCTGTAAGGCCTGCAACAAGCAGAACACCTGAGACTGTTGAACGTGTACAGGCTGCAATCAACAAAGATCAGCGACTGACAGTGCGAGAACTAGAAGCTGACCTGGGGATTCCAAAAACTACTGGCTTTTCCTAAAACTAAAATCACCTTCATAAGGAAAGAGATTTCAGACTATTGAGGAGATTCAGGAAAATATGACAAGGCAGCTAATAGTGATTCCAACAAAGGATTTTGCAGAGTGTTTTGAACAGTGGAAGAGACCTTGGGAGAACTGTGTGAAGTCCCAAGGTGCCTACCTTGAAGGTGACCAAGGTGTTATTGTCCTATGTACAATGTTTCTTATATCTTGCACCTTCAATAAATGTCTATTTTTCATATTACATGGCTGGATACCTTCTGGACAGACCTCATAAGTGTATATACACACACAATGGAATGAATGGTTTCCAGCCATAAAAAGAAAAGAAGGAAAAGTGGCATCTGTAACAACATAGAATGAACCTGAAGGACATTGTGCTTAGTGAAATAAGCCAGACAGAGTAAGACATACACTGTATGATATCACTTTTATGTGCACTTAAAAAAATGTTTTTAAAGTGGATTTCATAGAAACAGAGAATAGAATGGTTGCCAGGGCCCGGGAGGAGAGAAAAATGGAGAGACTAGGTCAAAGTTATATCAGTTATAAGAAGAGTAAGTTCTGAGGATCCAATGCACAGCATGGTGACTATAGTTAACAACACAGTATTGTATACTTTAAAGGTGCTGTGAGTTTATCTTAAGTGTTCTCACCACACATACAAAAAAGAGTTAACTATGTGAGGTGAGGGACATGTTAATTATCTTTATCTTGGTAGTCATGCACAATGAATGTGTATATCAAATCATCACATTGTACATCTTAAATATATGCAATTATATTTGTCAATAATTCCTCAATATAGTTGAGGGAAACAAGAAACAAAGAGAAAGTCAGTTAGGAATCCCATGCTTAAGCCCAATATTGAACAGTGGACAGGACATTTGGTCTCAGCCTGCTTAGTCATGTTACCTTGTTCAAATTACTCTTTTTGTGACCCAGTTTCTTCTGCTATTGAAGGGGAATTCCCCACCTCACTCCATTGTCGAGTGTACATAACAAGGTTAGAGGTGGCTGTGCATCACTACACAGCACCTTACACCAGCAGCAAGTCTCTCCCAGAGATACAAGACATCTCACTGACTCAAATCTGCACATCACAGAGGTGTTCTTTTCTAGAAGCTAAGGCAGCCTCTGCTGCACAGACACATGAAGACCAAGGCAGAACTCTGACCTCTGTTCTCATACTCATGATATTCATGTCCCACCTGAAATGTCTTGCTCCACCCCCCTTCTCTCTGCCAGCCCTTGATCTAAAACTCTGAACCATTGTAGATGCTTAATAAATGGTGGTTGAACATTCATTCCTAGCAGACACCTTCTCCTGATTTATCTTAACCCCACGTTCCTTTATCACTCATACATCATCGTGTTCTGGTTCTTGCTGTTGCCAAGTAATCACTCTATTCTCAAGTCTTATGTAATACATGATTTTTGTCTCAATTCAAGAACACTTACATTGTTTTTTGGATATAAGTAAGGGTCTGAAGGAAATGCTCTATAGATGCTCCCCCAAAATGGCATGAGATGCCTCTGTGATTTAACCACATTAGCAAGTGCTCTCGGGACAATATTGAAATGGGCTGCCTGGAGGGGACAGACCACGTTTTCAGCGAATCTTCCCTTCTCCTTTCTGCCTGATTTCCCATTGTATTTTCATCATTCATTTCTTCACTCTACCCAAGAAAGCTTCTTTTCCATCCTCCCAGCCAAACCTATGGGGCCACTATAGAACAACGTATTAACTATTTACCTAGTACCAAGCCCTGTCCTTTAAATGCATTTTCTTGATTAATCATCATAACAACCCTCTGAAATTGGAATTATTATTTGTTTTGTCAATGAAGAAACTGAAACAGAGTGCTTAAATAACACGCTCAGGGTCACAGAGCCAGGTAGAGAGAGAGTAAGGATTTGAAGCTGGGTGTGTCTGATCCCGAAGTTCAAGATATTAATCCAAAAATCCCACACTGCCATAGACTAAGAACAAGTCATAACGCATCTTTTTACGGATGTAAGTTGGAATTCTCAAGTTAAATTCAGTTGTTGAGAACTCTGTTGTCTCACATGCACATACACACCCCACATGCATTTTATTCATGAACTTAAAAGGCACCAATGTTACATCGTAAACTCCTGGCTTTCCTTCTTTCTTTTCTAGATCACTTGGCTACCTCCCTATCAGCATAATTCCATCTCAAGCTTTCAGAGGACTTAATGAAGTCACAAAAATGTAAGTAAGCTACTGCATGTCTAAAGACACTCATAATTGGAATAATAAATTTTTTCTAAGAGAAATCATATTTGAAAGGGGCTGATTTTTCTAGGAGAGAAACTGTATTTGGGAAACCCTAGTACTTTATCTTTTTTAATACAAATAATATCCAGGGACCTTTAAAGAAAGGTATGGTTTTCAAGAGTCATTCAAATCTAGATAATTAACCTTGATTCAAATGAACTGAATGCATTTAGATTAAGTGATGATAAACTTCTCAAGTAGAAAAGATGAGAGATTCCAATCATAAAAATTCTCCTGCTGGAGCAGTTTTTCCCTCATGTCATATTTTTAGATAACACCCACATAGAAGAAAATGTGTTGGAAATTTATTGTGCATCAGAAGATAATCTTCATATCTAAAATACAATAAGCATAAGACAAAAATACAATATTTATAGCCTTATTGATAAAAGGCATTTATCAGAGTGCAGAGCAGCCTAATAAGGCAGTGTGATCTTACTTTCATGTCAGATGTAACTTCAATGCTTTGCCCTGGGGCTCAGGTTCTGTGGCCCAAGACTCCATACATGGAGGGAGAACTGTCTCAGTACTCCAGGATCCCTGCATCCTCCGTAATGGCAGTCTGAGTCCAAGGAACATAAGGGGCCTTTTAGTTTCCAGAGAGCATCTCTGATCTTAACAATCCACTGGGCTTTCGGTAGCTCCTAGGGGAACCGCTGACTGCTCTTTAGGCTATTAGCAAACAGTGAGCATAGTAAAAAAATAATAATTCCCTAAGAATTAGTGTACATTAGAAGAAATTCACTGCAGGTTACAGAAATATCAGTTTGCTTAAACCTAATTCTCACTCTTCTCAAGTTGAAACATTGAGTTTTGGGAACTTTTAGACCTCCTGGTGAGAAAAGCAGCCACAGTTAAATGAGCAAACCATTAGTAGGAATAAGATGAATCAGCCCAGGAACCAATCCATTACTGTGTTGTCACAAAAGACATCAGCTGCTGTAGTCTCAGCCTTTCCGTGGGCCAAAGCTCTCATCAAGTCTGAAACCTTCGGTGAATGTTAACCTTAAAAAAAAACCAGTTGGTGAATTTGAGACTTATTTCTCAGCTGGCAGTAAATGGTAGCTTATGTTGGGGGTTTAGAATAACATTGACATTACCTACGTGCTTGGAGGTGGTATGTGGCAAAACTGTTTCATTTACTTTGTGTCTTTTTTTAAAAAATCAATCCATTCATTCATTTCTTTCCAATGTGCCAGGCATTATGATGCCACCAGGGTTCAGAAGTGAATGGGACATACTCCTTGTCCTCAATTTGTTAACAGAGTGAAAAAAAAAAAACAGTCAAAGAAATAGAATCCAAGGAAGACACTGTGTGCAGGAGTTGACCACATTGCCATTGCCTCAGAACAGGATTTGGGGAAAGGGGGTGTTACGAAACAATGAATTCAACCCAAACTAAAACCTCCCTAGAATAATGGAGTTGGGAACCCAGATAGCCTGATCTTGGTCCTGAAACCTCCCTAACCACACTAGCTGCTGGAGGTGCAGCCACTGTGGAAAACAGTAAGAGGGTTTTCAAAAAATTAAAAATGCAACTGCCTTATGACCCACTGTTCCCATCTCTGGGTACATATCCGAATGCACCCCTACATTACAGCAGCATGGCCAAGATCTGGAAGCAGCCCAAGTGCCTCTCAATAGACGAGTGGATAAAAAAGCTGTGTGATGCATTTGCACAATGGAATGCTACTGTGCCATAAAAAAAAGAATGAAAACTTGCCATTTGTGACAGCGTAGATGGACCTGGGGGCTATTATGCTGAGTGAAATAAATCAGTCAGCAAAAGAGAAATACCATATGATTTCACTTATACATGGAATCTAAAGAACAAAATAAATGGACAAACAAAACTGAAATAGACTCATAGAGACAAAGAATGGATTGATAGTTGAAAGAGGGAGGAAGTTGGGGGACTGGGTGAAAAAAGTGAAGTGATTAAGAAATACAAATTAGTAGTTATAAAATAGTCATGGGGATGTAAAGTACACCATAGGGAATATAGTTGATAATATTCTAATAATGATGCATGGTGCTGGGTGGGGGCAAACACTTACAAAGTATATGACTGTCTAACCACTATGCTGTACACCTGAAACTAATACAAAATAATATTGAACATAAACTGCAATGGAAACAAAATTTAAAGGAAATGATATGGGCATAAATAAAAGATAGATGGAAGAAAAACACTAGGTGCCTCTCTTTTTAGAAATTCAATTTTCAGAGCTGCAAAACAAAGGAATCTGAATACATTTTCTCAAAGGGCCTGTCTACTTCTAATAATCTATGATGCTGTATCATAATAAACAAGGAAGAAAAAAACAGGGATTACTGAAACTTGCATTTCAACAGCACCTGGGTTGTAGGTGCCCATCCGTGCTCCTAAAGGGCGATGTTAGCGCTTTACGACGTGGGCACAGCTGAAGGCACCCGAGTTCTTTTTCTGAAAGAACATATTGGAGCACCAAGTTGTCGGGCCACATGCATAGCTGCTTATGATGCAGACACAGGCATTTCTTTCATATTTCTTCTTTTTTTTCCCCTCTCTCTCTGCCCTAGTGAAATTTCTCAGAGTGATTCCCTGGAAAAGATAGAAGCTAATGCCTTTGACAACCTCCTCAATTTGTCTGAAATGTAAGCATCAGCTAACAGATCGTTTACTGCTATACGCTATTACCCTCACTGGCTGAAGCCCACTCGTTTTTTGTATTCAAGCATCCACTGCTAGGAAACCAAGAGGAAGAGACTACAGCAATTATGAGGTCTGGGCAGGCACTAATTTCTCTCACTGCAGTGGCCTCAAGGTTGCCATGGTGACAACTGCTTCTCCCTGAGAGTTGTATAAACTCTGAAACATCACAACACAAAGTTGGAAATTAAAATTGACATTGTGGAGTCCTGCCAAGTAGCTCTTACCTTAAGGAAGGGAGGGTATGAAGTCCTTGGGGCAGTGGAAAAATTTGGAAAGGAGCTTAGAGATTATGAATTAGTTCATTGGGAACTGTTTGAGCATACTCATTCAGTAAATGGTTCTTGAACACCTATCATGTGAAAGCCCTGTATTGAGAACGTGTTTGTAGGGTTTACTGTTGTTATTGTGATGTTTTAAAATTGATTCTTAAAACTTATCCTTTCCAAATCATCATCCTCCTCCAATTTACTAAAAGGACAGGAGAAGACTGGCTTAGTTTGGTTTTCAGTTGACGAACTTGTATCCCAAAGAAGTTAGCTGATTTGCCTGATGTCACACGGCAAGTCAGCCCTAAACTGGACCTCTTACTGCTGCCTGGTTTGGCCCAAACCTGAGCTTTTACACCTCCACATACAAGTTTAGAAAGTTAAGGGAAGGGGAAAAGATGTTACTGACAAATAGTTTTTAAGTGCTTGTGCTTGGAACTTATTTTCTCTAGAAGCCTCGGAGAGGTAGCTTGACCAATGCAGCACCTTAAGCAACAGCTGAGCTGGGCTGCAAGCCCAGCCTGTCTTTCTCCAATGCTTATGCATTTCCCACTATACCAGAAGACCTCGCTATGAATGGTCTAATTAGCAATTATCTGAAGAGAATTAATTGATCAGTATGATGACAGTATAGCCAGGGAAGTGAGAATAACTCACCAAACAATTATGGGAAATTCAAAATAATAGGTATTTAAGTACTCAAGGTATAGTCTAAATTTGTCTGTGGGGTAGAACTTCGGGAGGTTCTCATTACAATTGTACATGACAGTCCTATCCCAGGCCTAGAAATTTGCAGTTTAAACACACTCCCCAAGTGATGCTGATTCAGCACAGCTTACACTGAGAACTGCAAGAACAACTTCGGGTAAACAAAGCTTCTTATGAGGCAAAGCAACATGTATCAACAGAAAGAAAAATGAAATGCTCTAAGGGAAACTTCATAGACTTTTCCCAAGGCCCTGAGATTAGGGCGTTAGCTCTGCAAGGCTTCTCTTTGCTTTGCTCACGGCTGGATCCCCAGCACCTACACAGTGCTTGGCACGTGCAGGAGCTTAATCAATGTTCGTTGAATGAAAGAGTGGTCGGATGAGTGGTTTAAGGTCAAACCCCGAAAGATCCTTAAGAGATAAAAGTCCCTTCCATCTCACCCACATATGGCCCGTGATTGCTTGATTCCACTGTAAAAACAATTCCAACAAAATGTCACTCGCCTTTAAACAATCAAAAGGACATAAAAGAGTAGGCATGAGTCCTGACTGGTGTAGCTCAGTGGATTGAGCACTAGCCTGTGAAGCAAAGGGTTGCCGGTTCGATTCCCAGTCAGGGTACATGCCTGGGTTGCAGGCCAGGTCCCCAGTAGGGGACATGTGAGAGGCAACCGCACACTGACGTTTCTCTCCCACTTTCTCTCTAATAAATAAATTATAGAGAAATTTATTTCCCTTCCCCTCTCTCTAATAAATAAATAAATACATAAATAAAAAGAGTAGGTATGAACGGTGGGTAAATATGGTAAAGTGGAATGAGCACTGGACCTGGACTCAGAAAAAAATGTATTCATTTTTGAATTCTGCTGTTTCTCTGACAAATCATTCAATTTCCTGATTTCATCAACTATGACAATGATTGTGAATATTGGTTAAAGCTTTACAGTGAACCACACACATTGATTCCTTTAAAATCCAGGGATGTCAAACTCATTTTCACCAGGGGCTACATCAGCCTTGAGGCTGCCTTCAAAGCGCCGAGTGTAGTTTTAGGACTGTGTAAATGTAACTACTCCGTAACGGTGAAGCAAGAGCTTGGCGCTGCTGTCAGGTAGAAACAAGGTGCCAGGCTGGTTAAAACAAGGTGGAGGCCAGATTCGGCCTGCGGGCCTTGTGTTTGCCACCTGTGACCTAAATCATTGACCTTCCCGTGAGGAAACTGTGATACATGCAAGGTCATACAATTAGTAAAACCAGGATGGGAAACCAAATTAACTCCAGAAACCACCCACCTAACCAGTACACTATGTTTTTCTCTATGCAAGAGTAATTATTATTTCCTCAGGTGGTTGTTCAATGGCATTTACTGGCCTTTTATTGAATCCAGAGTAGACACGACACAGCAACTGTGGCCTCTTCTCCAGGGTCAAAATCACTGGTGGAACTAGGGAGAAGGTCGACAACACCACTGTGATGTTATGGCTCTACTTTTACAGTTTGCAAAGCCCTGCCTTGTACATTATCTCTACAAGTTCTATTACTACCTACCAACCTGTGAAGTACCGAGAGTGTCCATTATTATTTCAATATTACAGAAGAAAACACTAGCTCAGGGAAGTTAGGAGACTGGGCATCACCACACAACAAATTATTTACAGAATGAGCATAAAATTCCCCAAATCCAAGCACCGGGACTCTGCCCTGCTGTTCCACAGATTGGGTGACCATCTGGATAACTGGTCAGTGTGGCTGCCAGCCCAATATGAGGAGACCCAGTTTACCTGCAAGGGAGAGTAGCTAATTCGCTCATCTCTCCTAGGAGAAGAATCTCCCATTGCCCCCAGGTTGCAGGCTCCATGTCAGGCCAGGACCTACTTGGCCAGGAGCCCTGGATATTGATGCTACCTGGGGGCAAAGAAGGGGTGGAGGGAGGTGGAACAGGGGTGAAGGGGAGTTGAACAGACTCCCAGCTATGATGCACCTGCCTTGGCAGAATGTTGAGAGCAGAGCTTCCTGGAAATAGCCACTGGCTCACACCATGCTGTTTCTATCCCCAGGGTCTTAGGAGCTCCTCTCAAGCACTTGATTTTATTGATGCTGTTTGTAGCCAGCAACCTCTGGTGACCACGGTGTCATGTGTGCCAAACAATACATATCTAGTAAACTGCTGCTCGTTTTCCCTTCTCTCTTTACAGACTGATCCAGAACACCAAAAACCTGGTACACATCGAGCCTGGAGCGTTTACGAATCTCCCCCGGTTAAAATACTTGTGAGCAATTTCCCTTTTTAAGCAATTGGGAAGGGGAAGATGGGCATTTGATAAAAATCAAAACAATTCCAAGGTTGGAAAAAAGTTTTTAACCATATACTTAGTATTATTTGCATTTCCGTCTTCAGCTCTCTGACTTAATTTGGCATTTCTCATCAGCCACCGTGCTGACATGCCTGTAAGTGGTTCTCAACATTGTCTCTGGCGAATCACTCTTTGCAGTGATTTTCAAACTGGCAGTGGGCAGGGGGCAGGGAGGGATGGTCACAACACTTTAAAAGGGTAAATCAGAATCTCTAAGGCAAGGTGGTGATGTGGAAAGAAGATAGGCGAAGGTGGGAAAGGCAATCCTGATTTGACCCCCTACCCCTGACTGAGAACTACAGATCTCCTTTATCTCATTTGTCCATTCATTCATTAAGTGAAAACATTTTACATACTGCTTTAGGTAGGCACTGTGCCATATAAACTAAACCATTATTTTCCAATTCCCATTAAGTCCGATGAAGTCCGTTAGGTAGAATTATCAGGTAAGTACCCTGCAGATTCATTGCCTTGCCAACAAAACCAAAATTCCTGAAATCTGATACAATCTATAAATGTATCACTCTTGGTCTTCTCACATATCAAGTACTCACTTAATTCACACAGAAAAATTTAAATCCCTCTGACACAGATGTCCTCTCTCTCTCTTCATCCTGATAAGTTAAATTTTATAAAGTCTCCAGAGGACACACAGTCTACAACACCACTATCTCCAAATGAAAAAAAGGGCGAGAGAGGACATTCTCCCTGGTGTTCCGTGTCACCTGTGCGATCTAGCTCTGCGGCCCCTGCGGGAGCTGCTGCTGGCATTAGGGCGTCTGGTTTGGCAGCTGCGATGCTGGAGAACTCCTACCCCAGGTGTTTTGCTTTCCCAAACGTTCCAAAGGTCTATAGGACACATAAACACCTCAGCATTAGCCACTTTCGAAAAATAGAAGAAAATGCTGGAACAGAAATGACGGACTACAGTCCCTTGTTATCTACGAATCATTGTCTTTATTAAATAGCATTTTCACCTCCCCCTTCAAAGTGACGTTCCCTCGACCCCAGTACACACTGCAGTCTAAGCCCACGCTGCTACCACCGGCCACAGACAGGGCAAGGACTTGGTGCGACCTGGGGTAATGGGTCAGAAGGGGAACCAGAGAGAGCCAAATGAGAAACCGGGCTTCCTTTCGTTGTCACTAGGATGCCAGGCAGTGGCTCTCAGGTGTCCAGAGTCCATGACTGGCGAATTTAAAACTTGGTTGGGGAGAATTCAGGTGCCTAGGCTTCCCTAAAGCAGTCCCATTCTTGTATAATAAAATATCCTTCAATTTGACCTACCATTGAAGCCTCTCTCTTCTTTGAAATCTAAGGAAAAGGTGCGGGGGGAAGGAGACTTGAGTAGCTCAAATAATCAAAGGAATGTTTAATGATTTCAGTGGGATACAAGGAAGAACTTCCTGATACAGTACGAATGTGCAAGTGATGTGATAGGTAAAAACAGGGTGGAAATAAATATAAATGCAAAAGACCTGAAAGTCTGGTCCCAGCCCCGAGACCTCTAAATAGGAATCATTACTGCAACTTTTCCCACAGTGTCACAGGCTTTTAAATTCTCATAGCCTTCCACAGCTAAAAGCATAACTGATAAAGCCAAACTCAATATTTTTCAATGTAATAGTATTTGCAAAATGCCTTTGTACTGTTTGTATCTTTATGCCTTAATAACAATCACTTTTACTCATTCTCTGCACGCATCCTCACCTTGTCCCTGAATCCCAGGAGCATCTGTAACACTGGCATTCAGACACTTCCAGATGTTACAAAGATCTTCTCTTCTGAATTTAATTTCATTCTGTAAGTACCAGGCTGATTGCTATACATAACACTTTTCTATTTGCAGCTAAAATTTGGAAAGTAAATATTTCTCCTTTCATTCCTCAAGGGAAATTTGTGATAATGTACACATAACCACCATACCAGGAAATGCTTTTCAAGGGATGACTAACGAATCCACAACACTGTGAGTAAACCCCAGGTTCATGTTCTGCCACAGAGCCCCCTGCTATTCTCATTTCTAGCAAAGACAATCTCTGTCTTGTCTTTTACCGTGTCCCTCACTCACTGGTGACATTCTTTTTGACCTAAAATGCCAAAGGTGAGAGGAGCAATGTAGGATCGAAGCTGGGTCATATGTTCACATGATAACCAAGCAACCCATTCAGTTTCAAATTCATCACATGGGCCCGAGGACTTACGGAACCCGAATTTCCAACTGATGAAATTCTTCACCGCATCAGTGGAATGCTTTGACGCTGCAGAGACAGCCTGAAGGGGAGTGGCTGCCCTGCTTAAAAGAGAGCACAGAAATTTCAAGTTTCATCAGAGAAAAGCTTGGGAAGATATTCTCCAAGCAGGGAGAGTAGCTGATCGATGGACCCTGCTCTCTTTCTTTTCCTTCTCACTCTGATTTTTCACCCCCTGGGTGACTTTGTTTGTGAAGCAGTGCCATCCGTACCCATTCCCTAAGCCCCTGAATATTAAATTTGAAAATACTATCTTCTTATTTGACCATCACTCATCAAGTTACTAGGCTCGAAGGTCCGAACCCTTTCATGCTCTTTCCTAAGGTCTTGCTATTCCAAGTATGGTCCATGGACCGGTGTCCACAGTAGCTTCTCAGGACTGGTTAGAAATGGAAACTTTCAGGGCCATCCCGAACCTATTGACTCAGAATCTGCATTTTCCCAAGATCCCAAGTGATTCATGTGCACATTAAAGTTTGAGTGGGCATCGTACTAAGGCAACAAGTCATTCTCTTCACTGTGCACCTGCCTAACTTCCTTCCTTCTGTGATCCTTGCCATCTTCATGTGGGGCACCTTCCTTTGACCCACCATGTGGAAGCAGCATCCAGGACACCACATCTCATTTATTCCCAATGCCCAGTGACCCATATTCAATTCTGCTCCACACATCCATATCCCTCTCTCTCTTTTTGGTTATAGCCCATGGCAGGATTGTAATGAGACAAGAAGTGTGCTTCCCCTTAGAGAGAGAGGGAGTGGGGGAGGATTGGATGACCCTGAAATGAAGTAGTTGTGAAGCAAGAGGACAGACAGTCTCAGGGGACTCTTTTATATCAGTGGATTCTAAAAATTGGTATCAATGGTACACTGCAGTTGCATAGCACTTTCACTTTGTGTAGGCATAATCCAACACATACAATTATGCTACAAAGTTGTGGCCCCAGCTCAGTGTTTCAATCAAAAGAATACAGAGCAGGAAAGAAAAAAGTTTCGAAGTAAGTAAAATTCTTCACTTGCAGTTCTTGAACACCTGGAAGGTGACTGCAAATCCCGGGGGAACTTCACAGTGTTTCTGCTCCCCTGCTTCCCTCACATACCACAGTGTTTCCAGTGTTTCCAACCCACTGTTACATGTGGATCCGCAGCTACTCCTCTCCATCAGGCCTGCTGCCAGGAGTGGGGTATTTACAGAGCACACACTGAGTGCAGGAGCACCACCCGTGTTAGGGCTGCGTGTCTTCCCAATGTCTTTATCGAGAAAACAAAAGACATAGAAGATCCTTCTCCTCGAGTAGCTCGTCATCTCAATGGGGGAAAACATGAAATAATAAAAGAATAATATAAGCCAGTAGATATTCACCATGAGAGTGTCTCGTACACAGAAATAAGAAATCTTGGGAAAATGTCCTCTTAGGCTGCAGAAATCAGAGGAGGCTGCAGGGCAGAGCTGGGATCTGAGTCAGACCTCAGAGACCCGGCAACACTGGTAGTATTTACATAGCATTTATTAAATGCCTGCACTGTTTTTAAGTACTTTAAAAAACTCATTTAAGTCTCACAGCAACCCTTTGAGGTAGGGACTATCACCAGCATCTTTAGATGCAGGAACCAAGGCACTGAGAGGTTAAATAATCCAAGTGAGGGGACAACAGCATGACCAAAAGCATGGCTGTGGGAGGAGGAGAATGGGATGCGGCATGCTCACTGGGAGTGAACACCCTGCTGAAGGAATGGGAAATACATTAGACAGATATCTTCACCATTGATAAAAAGGAGTAGAAAGGAGTTGCATTACAGAGGGTCTTGAATGCTGGGATAAGGGGTTAAAAGGCTTAGAAGCAACCAAATAAAAGTAGTAAGAAGAACTGGCTCTGGTGTGGCTCAGTGGATTGGGCACCAGCCTACAAAGCAAAGGATCACTGGCTTGATTCCCAGTCAGGGCATATGCCTGGGTTGAGGGCCAGGTCCCCAGTAGGGGGTGTGTAAGAAGCAACCACACATTGATATTTCCCTTCCTCCCTTCCCCTCTTTCTAAAAGGAATAAATTTGTTTTTTTCTAAAATCACATAAAATCTTTTAAAAAAAGTATTAAGACGAAACTACCCAATAGAGGAGCCTTTATTCAAAGATCACAGATAGCCATGACTTCCTTGGATTTTGACCTAAAAATAATCTGGAACTAATAGGTACTGCCCTTAGACATGTGTATAATGATGGGAGTGGAGTGGAATAGGAATGACAGGGCAGAACACTTAGAGGAATATCCCCATGGACTGTTATTTTCTCACTGATGAGCTCACAAGACTGGGCTGCCCAACCAAACTCACCGAAGCACCAAAGATTCCTTTTCACACATCACATTTCAGCATGTATACACAACAGCTACATAGCAGTTTTATTTTGGGACTATTAATTTATGTTAGTAATGATTTTAAGATGAATGGTGCCTACCAGCAGGGTGTAATTGCCCCACCGCTGAAGTTAATGAGGGCTGTGCATCCTTCTCCCCAGGAGCCCGTGGGGGCATTGTGCTCCACCCCTCCTCACTCTCAACCCCGCATCTGCGCACCTGCGAGGGGAGAGGTCCGGTTTTTGCTTGGCCTTTGTTCTCAGCCGAATGGGCCCTTCTGTGAGCAAAGAGTCATGTGGCGCACCCCACCGAACAGGGTTATTACACGTAAAGAGGCAAGCCTGATTTTCTCACCTATGAAGTTCTGCTCCCTAATTATAAAATAATGAAAGCAAGCCTCCTCTCTTCATGAGTAGCAGTTTTGAAGATTTTGGTTTCTGTGGAACCTTTCTTGCTCTCCCCCAACCCAAATCTGTACCAACTGTGAGCTTATTTAATGAAAACAAAACACTTCACCGGATGCTGGAGAAGCTGAGTGGGGCTCATGCTAAAACTACGCCTTACACTCCGATGTCCCTTTCTAGCCATTTGGCTTTTCACTGAATCTCCTTAAGAGGTCACTTTGAAATGCCCTCCTGGGTAAGCAGGATTTGGCTGCACAGCCTTTAAAATATTCTAGATCACAGGTCATACCTATCTCAAAAAGCTGATAGATAACCTTGATTCACGTCTGAACTCCACCAGGAGGAGGAAAGGTCACAGCAACGCATTCTCTAAAACCCTTCAGAGAACAGCTGACGGTGAAGATGACAAGATTTCAGGCTGCCCTTGTGACAAGCCACAGTAGAGAAAGTACTTGGCACTGCAACCGAAAGCCTGGGTTCTAATCCTGGCTCTGTGTGCAGCCAGCCTTGGTCAAGTCCTGCCACCTCATGCCTCTGTGTCTGTCTGTCCAACGGGATGACTAATGCCTCCTTGTGTCAATCCAACCACCTTCCACGTCTCCACTGCACCATCACAGCTAAAAGCTGACATTCAGCAAGCCAGGTTGTTTTAGACTGTCCGGGAAACACTGCATCGCATCATCTCGATCTAAATTTGTTTTTGAAAATTTTATCTGATAATTGGAGTCGCTCACTCTCCATGTCTTCCTACTGACAAATGGAAAGGACAGTACTGTAAACTTCTCTATAAACCTTACCTAGATTCACCACTATTAACAGCTTGCCACACCTGCTCCATTTTTATATGTGTCACTACGTACAACACATTTCCCTTTTGCCAAACCATCCAAAGAAGTTGGTGGACATCGTGACACCACATGCCTAAATACTTCAGCGTGTATCTCCCCAAAACAGGGACATCCTACATAACTACAGCGCCATTACACTTAAGAAAATCAACATGAATTTAATAGTGCTATCCAACCCACAGTCCATATTCAAATGAAAATGTCTTTTATAGATTGTTTTTTAAATTCAGAATCTAACCAAAGTTTATGCATTGCATTTTCTAGTCTTCCCAGCCTACCCCCAAGAACTACACCCCTGCCTTCTTCGGTTCCGTATGACACTGAATCCTTTGAGGGGCCCAAGACAATTGTCTGGCCTCATCAGACTGTATTGTCATAACTAGATTCAGGTCAACATTTCTGCAAGAACACAACAAAGATGTTACATCTCTCCCACTGCATCAAACCAGGAGGCACATCACGCCCCACTGTGCCACCCCTTGGCCATTTGGTTAAGGTGTTAATGACTGACAGTCCCACAGTCACAAGGGTGCATGTTTCCCCTTGTCAGTACTGAGTAAACCAGGGTGGGGTCGTTTGAGTTTGTGTGACTATGCCATGGCTAAAGACCTTTTGTGCAATGGTTTCAGCATCTATTGATGATTATTCAGCTATTAGATATGGAATGACAAAACGATCATTTTAAAGTCTACCATTCCTCCACATTTATTAGCTAGCATGTTTCTATAAAAAAGAGGTTTCTTTTTCCTTCCTTTTACCTCTCACTCTCTCTTTTGCTTTCTCTCTTTTTAAATATGGAATGTGAATTTTTAAAAAAATTATTCAACATATTATAATCCATTGTTGTCAGCATTTCTTGACTATCTGTCATCCTTTTATTATTACTGTGATAAAGTCATCTAAGTTGACGTGGACTTGGCTGAGGTGGAAGGAAACATAAGAATTCAAGTGCCACTGAAAAGCAGGAGGCACAACGGAGTCAGAGAGAGAGATCTCCTGCCACAGTGGCTGCAAACCCCACAGAAATAGGGGAGTTCTGATGAACATTCAGAACCAGTGTCCTGGCAGCAGACAGTAGTGACTGGTGACAATTATCCATAAAACCACTGTCAGGGCATCCACTGGAGAAATGTTTTTATGCATGAGGAATTATTCAAATACAAAAGGAGGACCTCAGCCAAGTACCACATGAAGAAGACAGTGGTGAATTTAGGATCCCTCTTCTTTGAGATTGCATTCGTGTAGTTGTTTGATTAAAATTTGCTTATAGATATATCACCATGGGGCATATATTCTAAAATAGTATGCTTTGCCCTTCAAAAATGGGGGCCACTCTTTGAGACCCTGAGGGTCTGTAAACATAAATTGTCTTCTTTGAAATCACCCAAAACTAGGTGACTACATGACCCAAGAGAGAACTATGACAGAACATTCATATCACACCAGAAATGCTTTCAGAGCCCCATGAATATCTGGAGTTTTTATAAGGCAGCATTCAGAATTAAAGTATCATCTGTGGTTAAGTTCTAAAGTCTGAATCTTATTTTGAATAAAAAGGTGCCATTCTCTCCGTTTGAATCACCGTTACTGGCGTTTGAATAGAGAATCCAGACAATGCTTTAGAGTAAAGTGCAACTATTATAATAGAGGAAAGGAGGGGGAAATTCATTTCTGTGCCTGCGATAGCATCCTCAAGGCCCTTCCAACACCATGAGGTTTTGGGGAAAAAGTTATCTGAAGTGACTCTCCAGATGTTTTAAAGGGCATAAAGCATTGTGCAGGCCTGACAACGTGGGGTCGCCCACTCACATTTGTAATTTCTCTGGACTAAGGAAGCCAGTCTTTTCATCAAAACAATGCAGTACATCCTATTGTGAGAGTCTGGTAAAAACGGAGATGCAGAGCAGCAGCTGGAAAGGAAACAATGAGCCACATTCTTTGGAAAACTGGCCCACGCAGGACCCAAGCTATTTAAAAAAAAAAGACATGGAAAATGTCCAAATGCAAAAATGCCAATGATGCCAACCCAGACTGAAGGTGGCTGAGGGCCTTCAGAGGGTGGGTACATTTGGGGCAGCCCCAGCCACTGAACCGACCTGCTCCACCTGGGAACAGAAGGGTCCTACCCCTGTAGAGTTCCTTTAAACAGGTGGCTGCATTTCATGAAAATTCTGTCCAGAGCATGGAAAGGGAGACCGTTTGCCCCAGTTCTGGTCAGGAAGCTGGAGGCCACTGCCAAGTATATGAGTAACAGGTGCAACACATCACATATTTACTGTGTTCCAGAACCTGTTTCTAAAGTGTTGAACATGTTTACTATTTTAATCCTCACAATAACCTTTGAGCTCAATACTATTATTATCACCCCTATTTTCAGATTAGGAAATTGAGGTTAAGTAATTTTCCCAAAGTAAATTCAGCTCATAAGCTTGCAGACTGAGATGCAATCCCAGGCAGCTGGGCCCTGGGCTTACAGACTTAACTTTGAGGTGGTACTAAGAACACTTGTAAGCCCCACAAAAAAGTACAAAATCCTAATATGTATCAAAACTAGGATCATCAGGGCAGCACCTAGCAGTGGTAGGAAATGGCATCCAGACAACTGCTAGAACGTTTGCTTTGCCAAAATCAACGTAGGGGCTACTTTTCCTTGATCCACCACACATGGAGCTCTCTCACTTGCAAGGCAGAGAAAGCAATTAGGGGACTAGACCCAGCTCAGCTCTGACCAACAGACTACCTGGTGTGCACTATGGAAATGATGAGAACTGCATCAGCCTATAACATGCTCTAGGACAAGAGATCCCAAAGCAGCATACCCAAGGCTCACTGGGAGAGCTTGCTATAAGAGCGCATGTTCCCGGATGCCACTACCAGAGTGTGATTCTGTAGGTCTGCGGTGCCCCTGGCCAGCAGGTCTGAGTCTGCATTTTTGGCAAGCATCCAGGTAACTGATTCAGAAGACGGAAGAGAATGCTTTGATGAACCCTAGCCTAGATTCTAAGAAATCCAGTCTCAAAGAGGTTCAGAGAAAAGACAGGTATGATTCTGTTATCAAATAGAGATTGCTATAAATGACAAGATACTGCCAAAGAATAATATTCTAAGTATAAAATGAAAAATACAATTCCCATGCAACTGAGTGCTAAGGAGGCCAGAAGGTCATTTGTAAATATACAAGACAACAAATATAAACCAGTTATGTATCCCCTCGGATTGTACAACATAAATGGAGAAGGGAAATTTTTGAAAAAAATGGCATCCAGTAATCAACTACAGAATGTAGTTAAGGGCTGGCAAGTGAAGCTTAGATTCGAAAGACTCCCAGAACAAAGCGCACGAGAGCGGGGAGCTGGAACAGGCTGTTGCTCCCGTGGCTGAGCAGGGCTCCTGCTCTACCCCAACTGACCGTGGAGCTCCTGCGAGGCAACGGGATTATGAGAGGCCTGAGGGTTTTGTGGAATGAATTAAATATATTTCCCTGCCCTCTTTGAACTCAGTCTAATAAGGAGACTTTACAAAGTATTTCACAATCTCTGTGTTTTCTGAATTTCAGTGTTCAAATATCATGCTTCAACCTGAGTCCTGCTTCTACTTATTTATATGCTGGTTTGTCTCAGGTGTGCTGTGGGTTGGTGGAAAGAAGCCACAAACAAAGTACATACATATTACACACATGTACACTACACACATACACATATACCGAGATAAAATTCCGTGGTTGTTTTATTAAAGACTAGGGAAACCTGACAGATAACAGCCACATGGAGTGAGAGCAGGTGGAGGATGGGCCTAAACTGTCACAAGTCACAGTCCCCAAACCGTCCCTGACGTGGCCATGCAGCTGCCAGTACCCTGGGAAGGGAAGCTAGGGTCCTGCCAGACACAGGAGGTAAATCATTTTACCACAGCCCTTTCTCACTTGAGTCTTACATCATTGTTCATGAAGAACTTACAGAAATATTTCTATGTAAGACTGTGGCTTTCAAACGCATTTGACTATAATTTATAGTAAGCAACTCACCTTCCATATACTAGCTTATTCATCCAGTTCATTTAACATGTACTGACTGTCATCATCCCAGGTGCCAGCCACTGTTCTAGATGCAGAGGATTCTGCAACGAACAGAACAGTTCACATTCTGCTGGAGGAGGTAGACAATGAACAAGTATAACATAATCACAGGTCAGACGATGCTAAAGCAACAGAGAAAAAAATCAGAGAAGGGGGATAGGGAATGCTGAGATGCTGGGGGAGGCGGACGGTAGTTTAAACAGAGCAGCCAGGAAAGGTTACACTGTGAATCAAACACAAGCCTGCAGGAAGAAGGAGAGAGGGTCATCTCAGGGAAGAAAAGTAAAAATGACCAGCAAAACTGATGAGCGAGAAGTAGCTACAGACAAAGTGTGTTCCGGTCCCATTTTTGCCGCCTGTTAGCTTTAGACAAGTCACTTTACTCAAAATGCTGATTGTACCCAACTAAATTGATTTCATTATCCACTAATGGGTCTTAAAGAACTGTTTACAGATATTGAAATAATTGGTTGTGAAGCCACCAGATATGACATCACCAAAGCCACATACTCATTCGAGAAAAAGGATAGTTAACTCCGCTCGGGAGCCCACCTTCCTCAGCTTTCAGCATCCTGGAACACCCAAATGCCCACAGGCCAGCACAGCCAGAGACGAGACTTGTTGGTCAGCTCTGGCTTCAAATCCCAGCTCTGCCCCTGCTTTGTTTGACTTGAAGCAAGCTACACAAGAACAGTGAGGCTTGGGTTTCTTAACAGGACAATAAGGAAATAATGATGAAGATTAAATCATAAAGTATATGTAGAATGGCTGGTTAAGTATCTGATACTTAAAAAACACTTAAAATTGCTGGTGGTTGGAGGCAACAATGGTGGAGGTGGAGGAAAACCAGAGCAAAAAGAATAGCTTTATTTTACCAGATTCTAACATTTAGAATCTAAAATGTTAGAGAAACAGAGATAGACATTATGAATGCCAGCAATTATCTTAGTAATAAATGTCACATGAGGAAGAATGTGTAATTCCAAACTGTTCCTTTCCATCCTAAACCCTCTCTCTTCCCTCTTCAGCAAACTATATGAAAACGGATTTGAAGAAATACAAAGTCATGCGTTCAATGGGACAACGCTGATTGCCCTGTAAGTACGCTTATTTCCCCAGCTCATGAATACAAACGAAATACTACTCTGGCTACCAGATTACATTCAATTTTCAGCAACTAACTCAGGACAAAAATAAACTTTCAAGTGGCTAGTCCTCCATGTTTCATGCATGTTACTAGGCAACTGGCCAGCCAGAGATACCAGAGCACCCAGATTTCAAAGACAGATGCAGCCGACAGTTTGCTGAAATATTTGACACCCTACTTTAGGCTCCGCCATCTCACTGTATCCCTCCCTAGGCCCCTTTCACAGGTGGTGGGTGCACTAGAGGCAGCATGATTTTAGCAAAGGAATTCTTCCCATTTGTCCCACTGCAGAGAAATTGGGTAACACCATTTAGCAGCTACTCGGCCACAACAGACCAACTCAGAGTCCCATCTCCCTGCTGCCTGCGTGGTGGTGGTGGGCGGGGGAGGTGGACAGAAGGAGCAGGAAATAGGTTGCTTATTTTCCATGGGGTGAAGGAATCTTGAATTTTCACCACACCCTACTCAAGTCCCCAGTGTTAACAGCTTTTAAATCAAGGGGAGCATCCCAGCCAACTGGTTCCTTCATTGTTCTCAACCTCTCTCTTTGTATGGCTCCTTTTGTACAAGAGTGGTTCATTCACAAAGCATGCAGGGCGAGGGCTGTTTGAACCCTAACAGGTACAAGGGGAAGTGATGATCACACTACTGTTCTCTATAATAAAAACTAAGAGCATATGAAAACCTCAACTAAAGTGAAAATTAAGGAAAAGAAGTGAAAAGGCCTTTATAATAAATACTATGGTCTTTATTTAAATACTATGGTCTTAAATACCATATAAACTATGGTCTACACCAGTGTATCTCAAATTTTAACACACATAAGGATAACGTCAATTGTTAAAACACAGATTCCCCAGCCCCACCTTCAGAGACTTTGATTCAATGGGCCTAGGATAGAGATTTTTAACAAGCTCCCAGGAGATGCTGATGTTGCCAGTCTGAAGTTGCAGAGCATAAGTCTCTATAATACTCTCATATTATATATTTATTTTAACTATAGGTATTTATCAAAGGCCCTATTATATTGATACCATGCCATATAGTTTGGTGGCTAAGAGAAAAGATCTCTAATCTCACTATTTACCAGCTACCTTGGAAAAGCTACATCACCTATCTAAGCCACAGTATTCTCATTCATAAAATAGAGCCACTAATAGGCTTGTTTTGAGGATACCCCCCCAAAAATGAAAAGGTCTACTTTTGTATCCTCTATACTTAATACAGCACCTGGCACAGAGTAGGTGCTCATTTATTATTTACTACATTACATAGTTAATTAACTATGAATGAATAAATAATAATTAAATAATGTTATATTGTATGTTTTTAGTATAGGTCTGGCACATTCTAAGTACTCTAGAAACAGTAGCTTTTTAAAAGTTGTTCTTCCTATCACGGAGTAAATTTTCTGTCATTTTCTTGTTGACTTGAATTTAATGAAGGGTTCGCTCTAGCCAACTGAATCTGTTTTTGACAAATTTAAATCAGAGACATATCCTCTCTTGGCACAGTACTCTCAGATGCCTCATCCCATTATTCACTCAACAAGTGTCTGCCAAGCAACAGCTGTGTTTGAAGGACCATGCTGTATTTTAAGAGAAAATGAACATGAATAAGCCCTGGTGTTTGGCCCACAGGAGCTTACAGCCTAGGAAGAACCATCTCCAAATGGTATGTAAACTGTGCACCAAGGAGTAACCAAAACAGAAGACAGGATGAAGAAAATCGGAGAAAGCCTCGTGAGAAAGGCAGGTCTGGAGCTGGGCCTCACTTACTCGCAAAGACAGAAGGAAAATGCACTCCGGGCAGAGAACAATGGAAAGAATGTCCCAGGGAGCAAGCATGAGATACGTTCATAGACCAGCAAACAGTACCTTCTAGAAAGTCCTAGTTATAGGATAGGGACAAAGCAAGAAGTGCCTTAGGTGTCAGAATAAAGAATTTGGACTCTCTTCTGTAGAAAATGAGAAGTTCTGGGAAGGAAAGTGTGAGAGAGGTGCTTAGAGAAGAGTCATCTTTCAGCAGGAAGGACAGAGGGTTGGAAAGGGCAGTTCAGAGCTAGAGGCACAGACATCAGCGTTATCTGAATAGAGGGGCAGCTGAAGTCCTTTGTGACTGAGGTCACCTGGACAAGGGGGGGATCAGAGGACTGACTATAAAACTGAGGGGAAACAAGACAGGGGGAAGAGAAGCCAAGCGAAAGCAAACAGGCGGAAGGAAAACAGCAGAGTGCATCCTTTGGGAGGTCAGGGAGACAGGACTGCAGGAGGAAGGGCCTGGGCCAGCAGCATCTCAGCTGCTTCAGAGAAACCAGAATGGGTGTGGGCTTCAAAAAGTACAATTAGTCAAGACTCTGTGGCCTCCACCCTTCACTGGGGAAAAGTGAGAACCAAGAACACAAATCAATTTCACTCACTTACTCAGTCAGTACATATTATATTAAGCATCACCAATTGATTAGGCACTATATTAAGTACTGGGTCGCAATGGTAGAGTAGAAATAGTCCCTGCCCTCGTGAAGTTTCTGTTCTAGCATAAAAGACAGACAAAAAGGTAAATTAATTCTTGCAGGTGATATACAGGGTCCAGCACAAATAACACCCCTTTCAATGAACTGGTAATCTACACCAAATCTTTTATTACAAAATCATAAGCATGTCATTCTGTAACATACCAATTCCACACTCAAGCACACCATATAGCATTTCGGGTGACATGTTCAAATTGCTGTCCATCTCATGCAGTATATTCACGTGCCCTACCAACCACACTCAGTGGCGTTACTTCTGCCAGACCCTGTATACTATGAAGAAAACTTATCACTGTGACCTGTGAGAGTACAGAGGGATGACTGACTGTAGGCTAGGTCATCGCCCCAACAAGAATATGATATGTAGGCCGAGCCTAAAAGATGACAAGGAGTCCACCATGGCGATAACGAAGAAAAGTGTGCCTCGGGAAGAAGCAACAGCATAGGCAAAGGTCCTGAGTTGGGGGCAGGGGAAGAAGTTTACCAGCTCCAGTAATTAAGAGGAGGCCAGTGTGCTGGAGGGCCACCAGCAAGGAGAAGACTGGTGTGAGACAGACCTGCAAATGGAGCAGGAGCGCATCACGCAGAACAAAGAGGCCGTGGAAAGGAGTCCAAATTGTCTCCTAAAGACAAGAAGACCCATGGAAGGATCTAAGCACAGAAGGAGGAGGAGTTTTCAAGATTGTCAAGCAAAATTTTCAAAATCTACATTCAGCCCAGCGCTTGACACTTTCCTCATAAATAAGCCTGTCTGAAGTTGTTCAGAACAGTGACACCAAAGCTCTGCCAAGTTCTCACACTACTTACTACGGCAGGACAGGGTGGGGAGAAGCAGCACTAGAAGTTGCCCTCAGACACCTCCCGGGGCCTGAGAGTCAGTCTCATCCTTCCCAGAGCACTCGGTGAGGAAGGCTTTGGGTGGCACCTGGTGGTTCTCCTGCGGTGCTTCAAAAGGTCATCTTGCCTGTGCTGCTTACCCCTGGAGGACCATGTCACCTGGGAAGGTTCCCAAAAGTGACACCCAGGAAAAATGTGGCAGACAAATTTGATTTATTTTTGACCAAGTTGCACAATGCAGAGTCATCAGTATATAGAAAGATCCAAGGTTTTAATATAACTTGCAAATTACTGTCATAAAATTTGAAAAATTAATTTGACCTGGCTGACATGAGGATTATCTGTTCACGGAGCCCAGTTTCAATGATTTGTGACCATAACTGAACATAATTGAAACAAACCAAATCAGGAACAAGAGCCATGGAAGCTCCGGAAGAAAAAATTCTTTTGATTTAGATTTTAAACGGCAATTGTCTCTGACAACCTCATCTTTTTGCAAATGGAAATATACCCGGAGGATGAGACAATGTGAGACTGGCAGGTGCGTTCTGATTAAAGAGCTTAGGGATTCCAAGGAGAACGTGGAGTAGAAGCATGTGGAAGAGAGTTACCCAGGGAGGGAGATGCAGGGGCGTCTGCAGTTGTTAACTGGCAGGTGTGCTACGGAGACACGCAGACAGATGCTGGAGAAGAGGTAATGCCACTAGAGGAGCCCAGTAAGTACCTAGGCACCCTGCAGGGGAAGGGCCCTGGGTCTCGGTGCATCAGCCATGCTGTAACATGATGCAGAAGAATCACGTGGCCATGCTCAAAGTCACACCAACAATGGATGCGTACTGTGCCCAGTGTCCACGGTTTCTGGAATGCTCTTTGAGTCACCACCCTTCTCTTGTAAAAAGAAAGTGCTGAAAAGAAAACTGGCAAGTCTGCACCCAGGGACTCCTCTCCCAGCTCCCTTGTCCACACAGAGAAGAACCTGTGTTTGGAGATGCCAGCATCTGGGCCCAGGCAGGAGGCAATTCTGCAGGGCCAGCCTGAGCTGTTCCTGAGCAGTTCACCTTAAGCTGCTTTGAGTCAAAGGGAACAGAAGCCCCCCGGTGGCCACTGCCTTAGCAGCTTTGGGCTTCTGCCACAGGCTTAAGAGCCATGGCCCTAAACCCTTTTGTTTCCATAACATGCACACCTGGTGATAATCACACACACAGCACAGAACAGCAGGGCACTCAGGTTATGGGACAATTTTCTGCACAGCCTGTACTTTCTCCCCTTTCTCACCCACATAGAAATGCATATTTGGGAAAAAAAAAAAGAGTGCAATTAGCATGATGAAAGGAGTAACTTTGAATGAACCCTACTTTTTTAAGTACATTTGCAAACCTCAGTATATCACTAGTAAATTCTGAGACCTCCAAGGTCAGGACAGCTGAGAGCCTTGACACAGGGCAGGCTACACGTCAACTCTTCAGCCTTGAACACTGGAGCAGCATTTTCATCATCCCCCAGCTGTCCGATAGTAATCGTCCATAACTCCTGGACAGGAGCGGTGAGAACTTCAGTTGCAGGACAAAGGGTTCCATCGAGTAGGGGATGTGACAGAGGAAAGGTGGGGCCAAACACACACTCACCGTTTCACAATTTCGCCAAGCACTGGAGTGTCTTTTTCCACTTTACCTACACTCCCACCTCACGCCCTCTAAGCCTGAGCACCACGCATAGGCTGGTCCAAACCTGAGTGCACACAGCTATGACTGGTTACACAGGAGGTGCAGACTCTACTAAGACCACGCTGTCCTTCCCCACAGGGACCTGAAGGGAAATGCCCGCCTGAGGAAGATGCACACTGGAGCCTTCCAGGGGGCCACGGGGCCTGCCATCTTGTGAGTACAGTACTGCTGCCTCCTCTCCCCGCCCAGGGCACACCGCCCAGCGCACCCCAACTGGCCTGCTTAGGGAGTCCAGCCACGTCGCCCCAGCCTGCACTGTGGGGCATCAGCCTCTAGGGCTGCTGGAACCAAGTCCCACAGCTGGGTGTCTTAAACCACGGAAATCAACTGTCTCTCAGTTCTGGAGGCTGGAGGTCTGAAATCAAGGTGTCAGCAGGGTTGGTTCCTACTGAGGGCCATGAGGGAAGGGTCTGTCCCCCAAGTCTCTTCTTACTGCTGATAGTTCCTTCTGGATGTGGCAGAATAATTCCGATCTCTACACGGCATTCTGTGTGTGTGTGTGTGTGTGTGTGTGTGTGTGTGTGTGTGTGTCATCTCCAATTTTCCCTCTTTTTTATAAGTATACCAGTCATACTGGATTAAGGCCCATCCTAATGAACTCATTTTAACTTGATTACCTCTACAAAGACCCTATTTCCAAATAATGTCACATTCTGAGGTCCTGGGGGTTGGGACTTCAACATATAGACCTGGGGAGACCCGATTCAACCTGTAACATTAACTGTGAAGGGCACCTCGTGTGCAGGGGAGGCAGCTGCGATGCTTGGGGAAGCTTCATGGGGCAGCAGCAGCAGCCACTTAGAAGATGGGCGGAATTTTTGAATTTCCACTGATGGCTCTTTCCCCACACAATTAACTTGTTTGGAGTTTTCTTGGACATGGCCTCAAGTCTAGAAAAACCAAGGAGTTCAAGGCTGTGTTTACGAAACCTGAGCTTTCCACACAGTTCTGCCTGCATGTCCGAGTTCACTCGCTTTGACCTGCTGAATCCAGTTTGCCTTCACAGATGCGCATTCTGCTTCCCAGGCAGATGATGACTAACATCGCACGGCAGCTCTTAGTAATATAACCAGCCTGTGCTTCCTGGAAACCTACCCTGCAGGGCTTGATCAATCAAAGACAAGGCATCTGAAGCCCTGAGTATTCCCCCTGGGGTAGAGCACAAAAGCTGATGTCACTGCATGTGCCTGCTGTCTCACAAAGCAGGCAGTTATTTCACTTCTGCTAAGTGGGGAGAGGGAGAGGGAGGGAGAAAGGAGCCAGGAGAAGAGAGAGAAATGCTAGTGAGTGTATGGCAGGTACAAGGAGTTATACTCAACCTTGAAAAGAATAATGGGGTGCCTATAAGAAAAAAACACAGCCTAGCTCTTTTGAATTTCCATCTTAATGACAGTAGTAACTAAAATGCAAAATTAGGGGAAAGGCAAGATGGAGAAAAGATTCCTCAGAACCCAGAATGGTGCTATTGTTCAGAGGGTGTTTCATTCTATGAATCAAATAAATGTATGAAATAAGTAAATAAAAAGCCTCTCTCCCTTTTATTTTTCAGGGATATTTCTTCCACCAAACTGCAGACCCTACCTAGCTATGGGCTGGAGTCCATCCAGAAGCTAATTGCCACATCATCCTATTATCTGAAAAAATTGCCATCCAGAGAAAAATTTACCAATCTCCAGGATGCCATATTGACTTACCCCAGCCACTGCTGTGCTTTTAGAAACTTGCCAGCAAAAAAGTAAGTAAAAAAACAAAAGGTAAAGCCTGCCAAGCTGTGGCAGAAACTCAGACATCAAAACAGTCAGCTGGCCGACAGCTCCCCGCCTTTTCACTCCCTGTCTCCTAGACCCTTTTCAGACAGACAGGAAACAAATGAACCATCCTGGCTCCCCCCTGAAAACCGATTCCAAATAGTCAACTTACCCTGCAGCTAAAAGACCTTTGTACCCTATCTTGAGCTAATTGAATTATAGCCTCAAATTATTAGGCTATAATAGAAGTGCAACATGAATACAAAACTGGCATTTCGAAGATCAATTAGTTCTAATCCTTAACAGATGGTGTAATTTCTAAAGAGGTGGGAGAGTGGCCTCAAGAGGGCAAATTTTACCTAATGTCTAAATCTTTAACTGAAAATAGACCCCAAAAAACCTACAGAAGAAGTTTTTTGTTTAAGCTATTTCTCTTGCAGCAGAAGACCATCTTCGGTTTCAGACAAAAATCCTAGCTCCCCAAGCTCAGCTTAGGGAAGAAAAAGGGCAGAAGCTCCTGGCTGGTTTGTGTCCACTGAGGGGCGTCTTACTGATTCAATGGATCCATTTCACTTCACAATGGAATGGCCGGGTATACAGCGTTTCATTCTTTCCTCCAAGCATTGTTTTCTACACTTTTTTTTCCTGAGATGCATAGTAAAAAATACCTTTTTTACACTGCAACCCAGTTCACATCACATATGTAACTGACATAAAGCAAAGCAATACTTAACTTTTTACGTGTAGTATGTTCTGAAATTGCCTCGTCTATTTTACTCTGTTTCATTTCATGGTTGGTTGGTTGGCTGGTTGGGAGCACAGAGGAAGAGTTTCTAAATGGCAGTAGGGCTTATGCAAGGCTTCCTGAGAAAGTGACTTCTGCTGAGCCTTGAAGAACAGGTGGGCTAGACAGGTGTGGGGAAAAGCATGCCAAAAAGGCAAAATAGTTCCTGTGAAAGCACAAAGGCAAGAGACAGTGCGATCCAGAAAAACTGGAGCCAGAAGACTTCTGGGTACATGGAAGAAGGTGAATGAGGAGAGGAAGCCAGGGAGAGGTGGGTTGTGATGAGCTCTGAGTGCCAGGCCAAGTTGTTCAGAGGATGGGCCACCACTGAAGAATTTAAAGCAAAATGGCTCAGATTTTCTTTTGTAAAATATCACTCCAGCAGCAGGGCATAGGCTGGGTTGGAAGTGAGCAAGGCTGGTGAGAGACCAACCAGAAGAACAGTACAGATACAGGTTCTGGACACCATTTTTGTAGCAAAGAGGTCACGTCCCTTCTGAAATTACTGGCCTTCAAAAACTGTAGTTCAGGGGCTTTTTATTCCAGCTGGTTAGAGAGACTGTCTCTAGGTATAAAAAAGTGGGGGGCTGGGGGGCAGTGGATTATGCAATTGTGGGCCAGTATCAAAGTGTAATGGGAACGTAGTCACACAGGGTTTGTCTCAATTGGGATTAACTGATTCCTTCCATATCCCTAAAGCTCAAAACCTTGGATGTTCGTGAGGATGCAGAGCCTGAAGCTGGACCAGTGGGATGTTTGTGCAATCCCTGGTCACCCCTCTGCCTTGCAGCTGCTAAGTCTGGATAATGCTCGCAGCTGCCTGGGCACAGGGCCCCAAAGACCTCCTTGCTATCTCTGATTAAAATTTCAAAAAAGATAGAGCAGACGGAACCCAGTGCTATTATCTGAAGGACATAAACAACCACATGTCCTGTTAACTGTAGATTGGTTCACACAGAGTCTCTTAGTGTCAGATTAGAGACCCCATCTTCTCGCTTTCTCCCTCTCTTTCACACACGCACACACACAATTTGACCCAAATTTCAGGATGTGTAATCCTCACCCCAAATAACAAGCTGATTGATTTTTTTAAAGTGAGTCCAGCAGGTCAAATAGTTCTGATATATTCTCCACTTCCCTGCTTCTGTATAAAGTCATTCCTAAAAGGAACTGTCTTGTTAATGTAGGGGAATGCCTGGCTCGCATTGCCTCATTTCTCCTCTCCTCCTTAGGCAACGCTGAGGTTCTCACAGCCTGCTCCCCTTTCTTCTATTTCTTCGTCAGCTCTTCCTTTGTTCCTCCCATGGGTGTCATTTTGGGAATACAAGTACAGACCTGCTTTTCATTCCTTGGCGTTTCCCCCCTTTTTATTGACTAAAGGCTTAAAGGGAAAGATGAAGGAAAAGGGAGCAACTACATCTATTTCTGCACGTCACTGAAAAAAAGGCAGAAAATTCACATAATGATGTCAGGTCCAATATCTTCCAATCCCTACAAAAAAGATTCCCAGTTACAATTCAAAGAGAGTGAGGAGAGTGGTGAGGAGCAAACCTTAATACACCATAAAGATGGCTTTTAATGAGCCCTGAAAAACCCATGATTCAATATGACAAATTTAAGGTTTTTTCCTCTCTAGAGCCTGCACAAACCACTTAACATTCAGAAGCACTTTATCAAAGCTTGACGCACTCTAATGACAATTCAGAAACCTGTACTCTCTCCCCAGGAAGCATTTCAGTTAGGACAATGGTACAGAACACAAAGTTGGTGTAATAGGTAAAGAATTTGGATGAACAAAGCATTAACTGACATGATCAAATTTAGTTTAAAGACCAAAAGCTCAACTGCTTTTTTTCCCCTCCTCTTCTCTTTCAGGCAGAATTTTTTATTTTCCATTTTCGAAAACTTTTCCAAACAATGTGAAAGCACAGCATGGAAACGGAACAATAAAACGCTGTAAGTATTTGCATGCAAAGAATCTCAGGGCACCGTATCTCATTCTGTGTGCCCCTTATTATTATCAGTGGCAATGGTTTTCTTTCTTTTCTTGGTTGGGGGGAGAGTGTTTGCAAAGCATTTTTAATAGCTTTAAAGTCAGAACTTTTCTTTGCAAGTGGCATCCAGTTGATCAGGTATCTCATTCGACTTGTTAAAGAAAAAAAAAACCTTTCTAAGTAAGTACCTACATGTTCATTCTACTGAATTCTCCTCAGAAATTCAAGTTACACTTGCAAGTATTTTAATGTCATTAAGGGCTTCTTTAAATGATAATTTCATTTGTAGGAATTTTCACTAGTCATATGGCCAACATCCCACAAAGATTAACTGATGGCAACGCAGCTTCTAGAAGTAGTCACTTCCTTTAAAGAGACTTAGGCCACCTTGACCACTCTGTTCTGGAGCTATTACTCAGCCTTAATGTTATCACTAATATACACCAGGTGGGAGCTGACTATCCCACCCTGTTCTACTGACTGATCTTTTTAACATTTTTCCTGGTTGCCTCAGCATCTCACATACCTTCAAATGTAACAAAAGAAAAAAGCGTGCCTCAAACAATAACCCTGGTGTCCCCAATGTCACACTTACTGCGATTTAGGAATTTTATCATTCCCCCCATGTGTCCTTCAGGCTACAAAACCAGATGCCCTTCTAAGAAATTCTGCCAATCTCCATTCCCTCTTATGTATCTTCTTTCTTCTTTTCCCCCTATCAAAGCCACAAGTTACGTAAAGGCAGCAGGGGAGCATGATGGAAGGACCCTGGGCTCCCAGTCTCCTCAGAGTTGGACGTGAATCCTTGGCAGAAATGCTCCTGTAATGCCGGGTATTCCTGGACAGGAATTACCTTTCCTGAGCCTTTTTTCCTCATCTCTAAGGGACAGCAGAAATATTCTTTGGCTTTCAGAACTATGAGAGCTATTGCTGAAAAAAATTATATCCTGGATCCTCCTTTTCTTTTTCATTAGGTCCGTCCCCATCTGGCCTCCAGTGTCCCTTTCCTTCCCGCCAGTCCCCCACGGACCTCCCACCAGTCTCCTCCCACATCACTCTTTTGCAGTTGTATGGCTTTTTATCTCAACAGGAAGCCACTTCAGGGTACAATCAATGGTAGCACCAAGGGGTGGTTTGGGGGATGGGGAGACTTGAGCTCCCTCTCAATAATCCTCATGAGCCCCCACTGCAAGCCTTCCCGAATGAGTACAAAATCTTAAAGTTTGCTAACACTGCTTTAAAACAAATCCCCTAATCTCCAGCATCTCCAAAACTACCTAAAATATCTAATTTAACTTAAAAAAGTGTGCTTCCTGAAAAATCATTTTTATGATAAATCCCCTCCCGCCCCTTCCCTCCAGATTGCTCTTCCTGAGTCTCTAGAATTTAGACATTCTAGAGGCAGCCACTGAGCCTTCCCTGCTCTTCCCAAGACACTGTGGTATTCTCACTGCTAGGGCTGGCCCCATTGTTTTCCTAAAATTCTGTCTAGTCTTTTCTCCTTTCTTTGTTCATAGTGACTGGAGCAGTGGTACTACTGCTTGTCCTTCCTCTGACTCAATATTGTTAAGCCTATGTGAGTCCATTCACATTCCCTGCCTAAGGCTTCAGTACTAACCACGGCTCCAGGCTGGGTTTTGTCAGTAAGCACGCTGCTGCCCTCAGGAGCCATCCCAGGACACAAATGTAAGTAGCAGCAGATGGGTATTTGGCCTGAAGATAAATCACCAAGGAGAAAGTTGCTAGATATATACCCAGTGGTGCGAAAAAGAAAAAGAAGGACACAGGACCAGGGGAGTGGGAGAGAGGATATGCCTGACCTCTTATCGATACTAAATTTATTCAGAAATCCCGGCAGAAGTTTTAGAAATTTGAATGAGTGCTTCTAGAAGCTGAAGTAGATTTGATAAGGGAAAAGGAATAAGGAAAACTAAGGCAGCAACAGTTGGAAAGTTTTCACTTGATTTAATAAAGTCTTTATTTTGTAGTAATCATCCAGCAGGCTTGCTTAAAATGCAGATGTCTGGGCTCTATCCCTAGAAAGTAAATCTCAGGATTTGAAGTAAAGCCAGGAATCTGTATTTTCCAAACACCCTGGTGATTCTGATGGAAGGGGTTCGAGGCCCATGCTTTGACAAACACTGACGAGAAAATGGTGAACAGAGGAAAGGCCCCTGGACTACGGGTATGAGGACCTTGAGATGCCACTAATGCCTGATCCCGAAGGATTTTAGGCAAGCCACTTACCTGCTTTAATTCTGGTTTCCTTACCAATAAAATGAAGGGTTCAATGAGATGTTCTGAAAGACCTTTCTCATGTGAAGAAATAACCTATTTTCTTTCATCGTTTATAACCACTTTATCTCTTTAAAGATTAAAAATAGATCATTAGATCAATGTGCATGAAATGAGGACCAACGAATGTGCTCCTTATGTTTAAGAACAAAGCAGGTGAGGTTCCGCTGCAGTCTCCTGTGCGTCACAGCCGTCCCTCCACCATTCCAAATCGGTTTCTATGACTCCCAGCACCTTTTTAAATCCTGGGTCATGGATCCATTTTCTTTTTGTTAAATCTGTGTTCTTCCTCCCCTTCAGTAACTGTATTGCTCAAATACATCATTCCATCCACTCACTAAATTAGGTACACACCTCCTTATATAGAACATGAAAAGCTTAAGCTGTGAAAGTAGAGAGAAATACTCTTTGAATGTGTGAGGAACCATCAGGTAAAACACGTAATTGTAATGGTCCTGACAAAAAAACATTACACCCAATAATCTCTGGCACCCAAGATTACAGTAGTGGACTGTGGGCAGAGAGAAAATCTGTTGAGCCTGCATGCATCATACCGTATGCAGTGACTGTCCTTCTGTCCTCGCAATTCCTCTCAGAGCCAGGATTACTCTGCTTTGTTCATTCCACACACATTTATCGAATGGATATTCTGAGCCCAAACTGTGTGAGGCACTGAGATTTCAGAAATAAATAAAATCTAGTCCCCTGCCTTCAAGGAGCTAATAAATATTAAAGAAGATGGATATGCATCATATGCAACATAATGACAATACAGTTTAACAGTTACAGTGGTGCCTAAGCACAACCATAGCAGACGGAAGGGGTAATAAACTACTTGAAGGTGTAAAATCAAGAAGGAGAAGCTTCTCTTTAAGGATGAGGAGGAATTCATCAGAAAGATGAGAGGAAGGGAAGGAGAAACAGCACACAGGATGAAACAGTAGAACTTATTCTGAGAGCCACTAGTCACTTTATGTGACCGAAAGGACAGTTAGTTTCACAGAGCATTTGCAAGATAATTATAAGAATCCCTAATATTCACTGAGCACTTAATATGTCAGGATTTATCCTAAACATTCTACATGTGTTAATGCATTTAATCCTTAGCACGACCCTAGCAAGGAAGACAGGACCATTATTCTTACATGGCAAAAGAAGAATGTGAGGCACAGAGATGTACTTAAGAAAGGCCATTCTGTACAGATGGACTGGGATGGCAAAACGGGAGGAAAGATGCCAGCAAGAAAACAGATGTAATTGTCCCTTAAGAGATGAACACCTGACCTCAAACAGTAGCAAGGGGGCTGGGAGGAAGGGCGTGGCAGAGGTGGGACTGTTTCTTTACTCAGGACAGAGTCCCTATTCAATCCACTCCCTAAATTTCCTTTGCGCCCCTACTAACAAGTATCTATTTTCACAATTTCTTCCTACTGTCCATGACTATGTTCTTCCTCTGCCTCTAGGGCTCTAGCAATCCATTCCTTGGTTTCTGTTCCTCTCGGGGCTATTCAGTTAGCAGGGACTACGGTCCAAGCCAGTGCAGCGCTAGCTGACTACATTCAGCAGTGTGAGCCTTCCAATCCCATTTGCATTCTACCACAAATGGCTTCACAGCAGTTTGGGTGGCAACTGAATGAGATAAATAACTAAGAAAATGCCAAGAAAGGATTCTCTTTGATTTAGCAAGCATACTTTGTCATCTCTAAATTTGTTTTCCAAAGAAAATCATCCTCTGTTAGCAGTTTCATTAAGTCTTTGCATCAATGTATACAATTTATATATAAAAAAAGTCTAAATGGTTTTTTATTTCCTTCTTAAACTCCTACATCAATTCAGAGTTCTTGGATAATTTAACAAATAAATCTAAGACCGAGACTATTGTGGCTTTGTTTCCCTTTTGTTTCTTAGGCTTTAAAAAAACACTAAGGATGACTGTTAAATTCTTTTTTAAAAATCGGAATCATAGAAATCCCTTAAGTTTACATTGAGCCTAAATATTCTTCTTACAGTTATTCTGCCATCTTTGCTGAGAGTGAACCGAGAGGCTGGGATTATGACCATGATATCTGCTCACCCAAGACAGTCCGATGTTCTCCTGAACCAGATGCTTTTAATCCCTGTGAAGATATTATGGGCTATGACTTCCTTAGGGTCTTGATTTGGCTGATTAATATCCTAGCCATCATGGGAAACATGACTGTCCTCTTTGTTCTCCTGACCAGTCGTTATAAACTGACAGTGCCCCGTTTTCTCATGTGCAATCTCTCCTTTGCAGACTTCTGCATGGGGCTCTATCTGCTGCTCATTGCCTCGGTTGATTTCCAAACCAAAGGCCAGTATTATAACCATGCCATAGACTGGCAGACAGGACGTGGGTGTAGTGCTGCTGGCTTCTTCACTGTATTTTCAAGTGAACTTTCTGTCTACACCCTCACGGTCATCACACTAGAAAGATGGCACACCATCACCTACGCTGTTCAGCTGGACCACAAGCTACGATTAAGACACGCCATTCTGATCATGCTCGGAGGATGGCTCTTTGCTACTCTAATTGCTATATTGCCCCTGGTGGGTGTAAGCAATTACAGGAAGGTTAGCATTTGCCTCCCCATGGATGTGGAAACCACTCTCTCACAAGTCTACATATTAACCATTCTGATACTCAATGTGGTGGCCTTCATCATCATTTGTGCTTGCTATATTAAAATTTATTTTGCAGTTCAAAATCCAGAGCTGATGGCTACCAACAAAGATACAAAGATCGCTAAGAAAATGGCAGTTCTCGTCTTCACTGATTTCACCTGCATGGCACCAATCTCTTTTTTTGCCATCTCAGCTGCCTTCAAAGTGCCCCTTATCACAGTAACCAACTCTAAAGTTTTACTGGTTCTTTTTTATCCTGTCAATTCTTGCGCCAATCCATTTCTGTATGCGATTTTCACAAAGGCATTCCGGAGGGATTTCTTTCTGTTGCTGAGCAAATTTGGCTGCTGTAGACATCGGGCTGAACTTCATAGAAAAAAGGATTTCTTAGCTTATACCTCCAACTGCAAAAATGGCTTCACTGAATCAAATAAGCCTTCCCAGTCCACTTTGAAACTGACCACATTGCACTGTCAATATACAGTTGATGAAACTTGTTGTAAAGAGTGTTAACTGTTCTATCAGTAACCACATTATTGAACTATACCTAAATATGTAAAACATTATTTGTACCACTTTTAACAAAGAGTTGGCTTTAGGAAGTTATTTATTCTTAGGCATGTCAGGCAAAGAAAGACTTAGACCTAGTTCAAAGTATAGTCCATGACCATTAACCAGTCCACAAACTACTAGTCATTGGTATATGATGATATATGATACAGAAAATAAGAGTGTTGGAAACTTTTATAGTAATTTTGACAGTAATTTTATGTCTGTTGACTCTAGTGTTAAAAAAATAGGTGGCATTTTACAAGTCTTTGATTTTTTCTCATTTCATCTTTGTAGCACGTTTTTATCGCATTTTACAAAAATATTGGGCTGCAACAAATTTGGAATTTAAAATAACTCATCCTTTTCTTCAGATAGCTTGAGAAACACACTCTAGAGCTTCACTGTTCCATCTGGTAGCCACTAGCCACATGTAGCTAAATTTAAATTAAATTAAATTATAAATGTAGTTCCTCAGTTGCACCAGCCACATTTCAAATGCTCAGCAGCCTCAGGTGCCCAGTGGTTACTGTATTGGACAATACAGATACAGAACATTTTCAGCATCAGAGAAAGTTCTTTTGGATAGTGCTATTACAGAGACTTTCATTCATCCCCTGTCTAGGTTCTATTATGTAACATTTAATGTAAGTTAAGCATTTAAAGGCACTTTGCAGCCTATTTTCTTGATTCAGTGTTTAGCCTCTCAAGACCAATGAGATAGTAAACAGAATGGAGACTCCTTATGGGTAGGAACTGATCTCACTGTTGTTTTCCTGTCTCTTAAAGTTCAGGATCTTGGCAATGGTATGCAATAAATGTGCTAAATTACACTGAAGTTTCAAAATCTCTAAGGACAAAAATGGTTTTTTTTTTTCCTTTCAAGGGTCCCATCTTTTTATTTACCTAAGTAAAAGGAAATACTTAAATATTTAAAAATACTTAACTTTCATGCTTTCTATCCTTTGGATGGTGGTAAAGAAATATACTTGTATATCCAATATTGGCTAGAAAATATTTTAATCTATCAGAATTCATATAGGACAAAGAAATTGTATTTTTAATTGCAGTATTTTTGTATGTTCCTCCAACTTTTAAAAATAAATGTTATGGAAAGCTTATCATATGTTATGCTAAACAATAAGTATTTTATATATGTTAACTCATTTAATGTTCATAAAACTCTATGATGCATATACCATTATTCACATTTCGTAGTACAGGAAACCTATTACAATTTCTCCAAGTTCTCAAAACTAATAAAATATTCAACTAATAAAATCCAAACTCAAAGTTCTGATTCAGAACCCCAGCTTCCCAATCAGCAAATCACAGTCATTCAAAGGCTTATTTCATGGGTTTAAAGTTCCTTAAATTATCCCCCAAATTTTATTGTGAATATTTTCAAACATACAGAAAAGTTGAAAGAATTATATAGTACACACCCATATATTAAAGTCAACATTTTACTATAGTGGTGTCATTACCAATTATATAATTATCTATCCACTATTTATCTACCCATCATTTCTGGTGCATTTTAAAGTAAGTTGCAGATATTAGTACTTGTCATCTCAAAACCCTTCAGCACGCTCAGCATTGACCAAGATTCGACACTGGTTTACATTTTCGGGTTAGATTTCTATATGGTAAAATGGACATATCCTAAGCATACCATTTTAATGAGTTTTGAGAAATGAGTACACCCATGTGACCCAAAACCTCTAGGAGGATATAGAACACTATTTCCCTCAGAAAGTTCCCTCATGCCCCTCCCTAGTTATTTCCTCACCCCTGCTTCCCAGAGGTAACAGTAATTCTGATATCCCCCCATAGATTAGTTTCATCTATTGTAGAACTTCATATAAATGGAATAATACAGTATATACTGTTTTGTATAAGACTTCTTTAACTTAGCACAATGTTTTTGCTATTCATCCATGTTATTGTCTAAATCAGTAGTTCACTCCTTTTCATTGCCAAGTAGGATTCCATTATATAAATATAACACTGTTTTCCATTCTCTGATTAACATAACTTTTCCTTGACATTTTATTAAATATACAGTCATAACTACTCTCTACACATTTAGCCTTTCAGTCTTCGTGCCATTGTGCAATGATACTAAATAAGTTTATAAAAGATTACAAACTTTACAAATATCACTTCTCTGTAATATGCTTTTCACATTTCTTATATTCTTACTCCATAACTAGTTACATTTCTTTATTCAGATGCAGTCCTTTCTCTTGTAGGCTAGGGTTCCAGAACCTATCTCAGTGATGTGAGAGAATACTTATTAGACATGTTGGTATGTATATATTCAATAAACTTTGTCATTCATACATAAATCCCGGAACCAAAACAACTGAGTAAACAAAAAGCAGAAATTGAAACAAAAGAAAAAAATAAAACATATCATTGTGGACACTACTTAAATTACATACTTTTAAATATTGTTTTAGCCCAAGGAGATTGTACATATACTCTAAAAGTAACTTGTATGTCCTTTTCCATAAATATTCATCTTTATTTTCAACATTATATGGTTTTTTAAAAGATTTTATTTCTTTTTTGAGAGGGGGAAGGCAGGGAGAAAGAGGGAGAGAAACATCAATGTGTGGTTGCCTCTCACGCACCCCCTGCTGGGGACCTGGCCCAAAACCCGGGCATGTGCCCTGACTGGGAATCTAACCAGTGACTCTGTGGTTCCCAGGCAGGCACTCAGTCCACTGAGCTACACCAGCCGGGGCTCAACATTATATGTTTTAACATATAGAGTTATAGTTTATTTTCTCTCTCATTCTCATACCCTTTCATTCACTAAGACCTACCAGTTATTCCTTTGAATTATATTCCACATCAGTTCTTTATTTTGCATTCCTGCTGCCACACTCACATCTCAGGCCATTTCCCCTTACCTCTGGAATACAACTACACCTCCCTCACTTCTACTCATATTCCATCTTTCCCATGTCCACACACTTATACTTACTATCACCTCGATTAATCTGTCTAAAATTCTATTTCATCTTTTTACACACCAGCCCAAAATGCTGAGTGGTTCATCAGTACCTATAAATAAAAGTTTTATCTCCTAGCCTAACATTCAAAGAGCTCCAGAATCCATCCTCAATATACTTACTGTATCTCCTGTTTTCCTACATGATACGAATTGTTCCACTTCCTTTCCGTGGCCATGCCCTGTGCATCCCCATTCCACTGCCCATGCCACTCTCACCAGCTGGAATGCCTACTTGCTTACCTCTTTCTGCATCCTTTAAGACCCCCACTAAAGTTTTATTTTCTTTATCAAGCTCTCCTTAATAACCCCCCCAATATACTATAGTCAAGACACCTTCTTTACCTGAAATAAAGTAGGTCATAAATAATATGTAACCCACAGCGGCTTCTCCCTTTGGACTTCTTTAGCACCTGTCATCTATATTATCCATTTGTATTAATTATACACTGCTGGGTATTATTAATTATCTTTACATGTACTATATATCTATTATTTCACCTATGTAGTAGATTTCTTTAGTGGTATACTCATCTCTTTTTTGTTTCTTCTACTACATCTACTCTAAAGCCTTACATGTGGTAGGTAGTTAATATTTTTTTAGATGATTCACTTTTATAACTGAAATATAAAGCAATCATTCCCCCTAAAATCCTTCCCCCTAAGATCAGGGAGAAGACAAGAGTGTCTGCTTTCACCACTTCTATTCTACATAGTATTGGAAGTTCAGATAAGAGACACAGAGATCATACAAGAAAAAGAAATAAAAGGCATCCAAACTGGAAAGGAGGAATTAAAACTGTCATTGTTTGCAGATGACATGATAGTGTATATAGAAAACCTGATAGACTCCACCAAAAAACTACTCAATCTAGTAAATAAATTTGGCAAAGCAGCAGGATACAAAGCCAATATTCAGAAATCAAAGGCATTTTGTACACTAACAATGAAATATCAGAAACAGAAATTAGGAAAAAATCCCATTTACTGTAGTCACAAGAAAAATAAAACACCTAGGAATAAACTTAACCAAGGAGGTAAAAGATCTGTCCTCAGAAAACCATCGAACACTGATGAAAGAAATTAAAGACGATACAAATAATTGGAAGCATTAACCATGTTCATGGATTGGAAGAACTAACATCATTAAAATGTCCATACTATACAAAGCAATCTATAGATTCAATGCAATCCCTATCAAAATATCAATAACATATTTCACAGATATAGAGCAAATATTTCAGAGCCGTATGAAACTATAAACAACCCTGAATAGTCTCAGCAATTCTGAGGAAGAAGAACAAAGTAGGAGGGATCATGATAACTGATACCAAACTATACTCTAAGGCCACTGTAATCAAAATAGTCTGGTGATACTGGCATAAGGGCACATAGATAGACAGAACAGACAGAATAAAAACCCCAGAAATAAACCCACGTCTCTATGGTCAATTAATATTTGACAAAGAGGGCAGGACCATAAAATAGAGTAAAAATAGCCTTTTCAATAAATAGTGTTAGGAGATCTGACCAGGTACATGCTAAAAAAAAAAAAAATGAAACTAGACAACCCACTTACACCATACACCAAAATAAACACAAAATGGACAAAAGACTTAAATAGAAGATGTGAAACCACAAAACTCCTAGAGGAGAACGTAGGCAGGAAAATTTTAGATACCCCACACAGCAATATTTTCAACTGACACCTCCACTAGAGCATGAGATAAAAAGGAAAGAATACACAAATGGGACTACATCAAGTTAAAAAAGCTTCTGTGTGGCTAAAGAAAACATCAACAAATGGAAAGGGAACCAACCACATGGGAAAACATATTTGCCAATGATACCTCAGACAAGGGTTTGATCTCCAAAACATATAAAGAACTCACATGACTCTACTCCAGCAAGACAAATAATCCAATTAAAAAATGGGCAAAGGACTTGAACAGACACTTCGCCAAGAAGGACATATAGAAGGCCCATAGACACTTGAAAAAATGCTCAACATCACTAGCCATTAGAGACATGCAAATTAAGACCACAATGAGACACCACTTCACACCAATCAAAATGGCCATCATAACCAAATCAACAAACGAGTGCTAGTAAGGTTCTGGAGAAAAGGAAACCCTAATACCCAGTTGGTAGGAATGCAGACTGCTGCAGCTGCTGTGGAAAACAGTATGGAATTTCCTTGGAAAACAAATAATGAAACACCTTTTGATCCAGTGATTCCACTGCTGGGATTATACCCTAAGAATCCTGAAACACCAATCCAAAAGAACCTATGCACCCTAATGTTTACAGCAGTGTTATTTACAATAGCCAAATGCTGAAAACAGCCTAAGTGCTCATCAGTAAATGAAAGGATCAAAAAACTGTGGTACATTTACACAATGGAACACTATGCAGCAGAAAGAAAGAAGGAGCTCCTACCCTTCATGACAGCATGGATGGAACTGGAGAGCATTATGCTAAGTGAAGGAAGGCAGGTGGTGAAAGACAAACACCATATGATCTCACCTATAAGTAGAACCTAATCAGCAAAACAAACAAATGAGCAAAACAGAACCAGAGACATGGAAATAAAGAACAAACTGACAGTGACCAGTGGGGGTAGGAAAAGAGGACATTAGGGGAAAGAGGGAGAGGGGCATGCCAAAGAACATGTATAAAGGACCCAGGGGAATGGAAGATCAAGTGGGGACTGACTGTAGGAGTAGGGGTGGGGGGGAGGGGCAGGGGAGAGCAATGGAGAAAATGTGGGACAACTGTAATTGAACAACAATAAAAACAATAATCCTAAAACAATCAAAGGGAGGCCTTTCCCTTATGAGATGTTCTCATAAAAAGCATGTGTATTATTAAGCTATATAATCTCTCATAAACAAATCATAAAAATATCAAATGCTCACAAAATTTATATTTCTACCTTGCATTTTTCACAATATTTGATACTCTCACTGGTAGATAGCAAAATAACTAAAAAGGGTTAATCCACCTGGAACAACTCATCTTAACTTACATACATTTTCTAAAAGTATTTCTGTCCTCCATTTATAACACTGTTTTAGTTTCCTCAAAAATGTATCAAGTCCACATGTAAATTAAGAATCTTTATGTCACAAAGATTTTAATAAATGTGTTCATAATTGAAAATAATCTTTTCTTTGAAAAGTACAATATTTCATTAATACTGAGTTTCTTCCTAAGAGTTATTGCCATGGGCTTATGATTTATAATTTAGGTTTCTTGTTATAAATCACAAAGTTCCCACCTGGCTTAGAGTACATTTACATGAAAAACTACATAATATTAACCTACTAGCATGAGTCAAAAGAAAATCCCCCACTAAATTCCCCTGCTCACCACTCCAATTAACTATTGCTATTCAAACTAAGGTTATTAGTTTTCCTACAGAACTTAAGCGACTAAAACTGAATGCCTCGGCCAGAACTGGAGTCTCACTGACCTATAAAGTCTGAGCCATGCATATGATCCTTTACACATATTATATAGTACATTGAATAGTATAGGTAAAGAAGGTATTCCAGGCAAGGCCAGTTGGTCAGTCCCTAAGACGCTAACTATGCAAATTCAGTATGATCTTCTTAGCCTACAGGGATAGGTGGAAAGTATGTAAGAAAACACTGTAGGATGTCAGCATGAGAAAAAGTTTGAATTGGGAATTATGATACATGATACTTGCACAGATTTCATCTAACACAGCAAATTGTAACCTCTATAATTATGTCTCCCTGTAAAAAGGTACCAGATAACATTTCACTAGAAACTGAATTTATAAGAACTCAAAACCTACTTTTGACATTTTGTTATAATATGCAACAAGAAATGGTTAGCTTCGACATGGTGAAGAGGTTTCTAAAAGGAAAAGTAATATCATAACAAAGCTAAGTCTTGGATAAACTGCACCAACTCATAGGGCTTAAAGAGTAATTCTCTCTTTTGGAATGAGATTTGTCTCACTCTATCTTTAGCATGTACATTAAAAATATCTTAACTATGAATCATGACCCATCAGTAGGTAGTGAAATCAATTTATTAAGTCAATACCATCATTTTAAAGTGAAATAGAACAAAATCGAGTAGAAAATATAAGATAGCTACATTGTGCTCGAGACAAGCATGATTTTCTGAAATTTTTGTTTCATTTGTTATGTGTATCTATGTACACACAAACATATACCTGTTGTAAAGTATACAACAATTGTGAAAATCACTCATATAGACAACTTCAAGAACCAAAGTTTTTTCTAGCATTACTTGAAACTAATAAAAGTATATGAGGTCCAAAATAATTGAACAACTCAACTCTCTCTGCAATCACCATGAAAACTATCATCATGTATATTAGCATGCAAGGGGAATTACTATTGGACTTTGTTTTACTTTGTGGTAATCCAACTTTTAAATTGACTTTTTTGCACTTTTAAAAGATCAGAGGCATAAAGGCATGCAGAGACTCAAATGGAACAACTGTGATTTTTGTCTCTAGTGATAAAATGCACCACACAAATAAAGATGACCTGTGTAATAGTAGTATTTGTAATATGCCAATAAAAAAATTACCGAAGCAAAGTGTCATTTCAAAATCCATGATGGAAAAAAAGGAATTTTAGAAACAACTACCACTGCCTTTCTCAAACACTTAAACTAACATATTGAAGGCCAATTCCCAAGTGAATTCACCTTGTTAATAAATTCAATCCTTAATTTACAGTGACATTTGTCTAAAGCACATACACAGTAGCTAGATGAGCCTGTGAAGAAGAAAGACTACAAAATGTAATCCTCAGCCCTGGCAGGGTTACATTCAAGGACAGACACAAGGAAGAACCCTGTTTTTGCTTTTTATGTAGAAAAGATGGCCATTTCATAGCAGGCAACATCCAATGAGAACCCAGAGCACCTGGAAGTTCTCAACAGATAGAGAAGGATCAGGAATAGCAGTGATGGTAGGGTAAAGAACAATCATGCTGAGGATAAAGAGAACATAGCTGGAAAATCTGGTTAGGGGACCAGCTTACTTACTAGTACACACTGAATGCTCACGCAGCTGCCAACTTCAGACCAAAGATAGTACCCCAACACATGTTGTCCAAGATCCAGAGAGATTTATCCAGATTTTTAAGTGATCTGCCATAATAGCTGAGTCCCTTGGACTAAACAAGTGCTGCAACAAATTAAACTCTCTAATTGCAGATGCCTTTGAAAAGGAAATGGGGAACTCACCCTCTGACCTGCCAGACCCAGGTATCCAACCTTAGGGACCTTTCACAGACCATAACCCACTCACTCCCCCCACCCCCGCACTGCTTTGTGTGTGAGAGTGCTGTCCTGGAGAACACCATTCAGAGCAAAAACTAGGGATCCTAAATTTAGAGAGCATGTATACCCTACCCCTTAAAAGAAGCCAAAGAATGAAGAAAATATTCCTTTGATGGACCTCAATCTACTAAGTGAAAGAATATTACGGAATAATTTGGGGGATAATTTGCTTTGTTTTTATTGGTGTGGGAAAATGAGTTGTTTGTGTTTTACATTATTTTTTTTTCTCTCTACGATTTTAAGACAGTTATCCAGATCTTCTTGTTGCAGATAAGATTAGGCGATCTCATCTGGTCAAGGCAGATACTCTCTGAAGAGCATCACTCTTCCTGACTGATGTTTTAGAAAGCCTAACCTCAATGAGGGAATTCCCTGTTAGAAAGAAGGAAGAAAGGGAGTATCTTTGAAAGAGAAATAGTTTCAAAGGGGCCTTGCACTGTAAGAAAAATAGGACAAGATTAAGAAGAGAGGGAAAACCCACTATGGCTAGGAACAAGATGGAAGTGTGAAGTTTCAAGAAGTAGAACAGGAACCTAATCCATTCATCCCTCATAATTCCCCAGAGAAATAGGATACAAAAATGACCTAGTCACAGGATAAGCTCAGAGAGGCTGATTCTTAGATCAGGAAACCCTGCCTCAGCAAAGATTTCCATGTTCAAGTACAGTATGTGCTTAGAAGAGGCATCTGCCTCCAAGGGACCATCTGGGCTTGCACGATCAGCAGATCACTTAGTCTGGAGTGTAGACCGCAAGACCCAGAGAGGCCTTCCTGACTATCCTGCCGCTTTCTTGGTGAGAGGCGAGAGGAACATTGGCCCCAATCTAATAACTGATACTGACTTCACTATAAATAAGATTTAAATTTTATTTCAAGATGAAATGAATGTGACATTTCTTCATGCTCCATCACACCTAATGTATCTATACTTTGTAATGGTACAGATAATGAGGGGGTTTTTTAAGAAAGTTTTTAAAATTAGTAAATGAAAGAAATATAAAACTGAATATTTGTATTTGCATCTGAATTACAACTTTATTAAATTCCATGCAGCGAACTAAATATTTAAGCAGCTCTGTAGACTATATTTAAATAAAAATAAGTTTCACAATATATCAGAGTCCCACTGATGTTTATGATGTATTGAGCTCATGAATTTTACCACTCTGCATCACCAATGGCTTTTGCAAATACATAGTCTCTCCCTCCGAAACACATAATACCATCTTTCAAATAGAATTTCCATTTGTTCTTGCTTCGGTGAATCTGGAGGGAGAAAAATAGTCTAAATTAATTAAATTTAAGGTCAAAGGATTATTCACATTTCTTTGAATATCAGGTGATTATTCTAAGCCTAAATGGGAGTTCTTTAAAAATAAGGCCTCCTCAAAATAGTTCATTCATTCATTCAGCAAATATTTGAGGTTCCTATGCATCAGATACTGTTTTAGGCACTGGATATACCACTTTTTAAAAAGATATGTGTGTGTATATATTTTTTCATAAACAGAAAAGAATCCTATCTTTGAAAAGTTCACATTTTAGTTAGAATGGGGCAAACAGAAACCTAATAAATACATAAATTATATAGAATATTAAAAGGTGATAAGTGCTATGAAAAATAGAGCCAGAAACAGAAGATTACAAATATCAACGTAGGGTTATAAGTGGAAAAAAGGAAAGAGTCGGAGTGGGGCTGACTTCTGAGGCAGCACCTGAGCAAAGACTGGAAGGAGGTGAGAGATAAAGCCAGGAGGATACTGAGCAGAGCGCACTCCAGGCGAGGAGCACAGAGAATGCAGAAGTCCTGAGGAGGGGCGTGCCTGGGCTGTTAGAACAGCAAAGAGTTCGAGAGGTATGCAAAGGAATAAACAGAGAGGATGTATTAACACTGAGACATTTTTAAAAGTCGTGTTTCATCCTGAAGAAAAAGGTCACAATAAAACACTGAGCAAAGTCAGAAGACATAGCTCATAATCTATTAGATTCTATCGGCTATTATTTGAATCCAGTAAGTCAGCCTAGATACAGACAAAATAAAAACTAGGAAAATCTACTACATCAAGAGGTAAGAAATTATAAAACCACTGTTACCTCTGGGTAAACCGCAAATGACTACATATTTTTAAAACCTTAGGAATGTGTGATTTGAAATCAAGGTTAAAAATTAAACCTAGTTGTTTACTGCAAGTAGTCAAATGAAGAAAGAGAAGTCTATGACTACTATTCAGATGCATTTTGTGAAAGCATTAAGAATATGCAAAGGATAAACCCCTATTTGTGTTGGGGAAAAAAAGCCCTAATAAATGGAAAATTTCTTCTGAGATTGACTCCCAAATTTTCACTTGCATGTATGTATGTTAAAAAGTCTCAACACAATAGTAACGACTGAATCCTGAACTCAGCAATGGCAATAAAATTCAACCAGAATTAGGAGAACAATAGCAGTAACAACTCATTCAAATAGCTTTATCAAGTGAATACATTCATTCTAAAATTGCAGCACAGGTTCAATATTAAAATGTATTAATATAACAAGCGTATCAGAGACAGACTCATAGGTAGAAAGTAGGCGGACAGCTCTGGGGGGTGAGTTAGGAAGTAGAGGATCAAGCGAAAAGTAAAAAGGACTCATGGACATGGTCAATAGTGTGGTGACTGCAGGGTGGACAGGGAGGATAAAAGGAATAAAAGGTAATGAAAATTATAATAAGAAATAAAGTTTTTATAAGAAAAACTATAAGCCCTAGCTGGTGTGGCTCAGTGGGCTAAGTGCCCACCTGTGAACCAAAGGGTCACTGGTTCGATTCCCAGTCAGGGCACATGCCTGGGTTGCAGGCCAGGTCCCCAGTTGGGAGTGTGCAAGAGGCAACCACACACTGATGTTTCTCTCCCTCTTTTTCTCCCTCCCCTCCCCTCCCTCTAAAAATAAATAAAATATTTTTAAAAATAAAAAACTGTATTTCTGGAGCTAAGGATATAAATCATATAATCATCTCCAATGATACTGAAAAAGCACTGGAAAAAAACTCATGCATTTTTAAAAATTTTTAACTCAAAATAAGAATCAAAGACTATGTCCTACACACACAGACACACACACACACCCCTACTTCAGCCTAAAAGCTGTTCTCTTAATACTAAGAGGGGAGAGCCTACAGGTATTCCCACTGAAGTCAGGACATAATCAAGGATACCCACTATTTCCCACTTTTCACTCTGGAGAAGCATCTTACTGCCAGTGCAATAAGACAAGAGGAAAGTATGAGATACTAGCCAACGCAATTAGACAAGCAAGATGTTAAGATATAAAAATTGAAAAGGATGGAATAAATTTGCAGGTACAATGACCACATGTATGATAAACCTAGAATAATCAATTTCCAAAATGACTATATATAAGAATTCAGTATTGAATTTGTGTACAGAATTAATGTACAGAAATTCATAGCCCTTATGTATACATGTAACAATTAAAAAATATTAAAAAAGAGCCCACTTACCACAGCAACAAAAGACATAAAAGAGCTAGGAATAAAATTAATTTAAATAATTTAAATAAATTTAAATAAACTTATTTAAATAATTGATCTACTGGCACCATTTAACACACTCTTTTCTTTGAAATATTTTCCTCACTTCACTTCTAGAATACTCCTGGCTTCCCACCTAACTCTCTGGCCACTTCTTAGCATTCTTTATTGATTCCTCTTCATCTCTCTTACCTCACAATTTTAGAAAGTACCAAGACTCTTATTTTGTTTACATTCACTCTCTTGGTGATCACAACTCATCTCATGGCTTTAAACACCATCTATATGCTGATGACTCCCCAAATTTTTATCTCCAGTTCATACCTCTCCCCTAAATTCCAGATTCTTATTCAACTGCTTCACCATCTCTTCCCGAATGTCCAACAGACATCTCAAAAAGTTTAAAACTAGGACACTGATAACCTCACCCCCAAATCTCACAGTCTTCCCCATCTCAGTGGGGAATGCCCATGTATTCTTTTAAGTGCTCAGGCCAAAAATTTTAGAGATTCTGTATGCCTCCTACTTACACCCCATGCCCAGATTCATCAGTAAATGTTAGTTCTACCTACAAAGCATATTCTTATTTCAGCCACTTCCACCTGCTCCACTACTACTACTATTACTCTCGTCTAAACCACCATCCTCTCTCACCTGAACTAATGCATGCTTTACTAGTTTCCTTGTTTTCACCCTTGTCCCCCTTCAGTCTACTATAAACATGGTAGCCAGGGAAGTCTTGTTAAAAATATAAACCAGATGTCATTTCTGTGCTCAAAACTATCCAATGACTTCCCAACCAAAAACAAAAGTCCATGAAATACACTACAAGATCTGGCTTTTCACCTCACTTGCTTCTCTGACCTCTTCACTATTCCCTGAACACACAGGTATTTTTCTGCCTAAGGATTTATGCATTTACTGTTCCCTCTGTCTGAAATGCTTACATCCAAGGAGCCTCAGGGTTCATTCTCTTACTCCCTTTTGATCTTTACCCTGTCACATTCTTCAGAACATCCCATCTTAAATTGCAACCTATTCCTTCTTAATATCATTAAAATACCAAATTCTAATCATTTAATGTGATCTCAAGTAAAATACCAACAGGTTTTGCTTTGAACATACAGGCTGATTCTAAAGTCAGTACAAAGAAATAAATAATAACATCAAGAAAAATTCTGGAAAAGGACATCATGAAGAAACACTAGCCCTACTAGATATTAAAAACCTCAAAGCCTTAAATCAATGTACTATAGGCCAATGAACAGCCAAGAAAACATAAAATCAAAAAGCAGACCCAAATATATAGAGAAATTTAGTAAATGATAAATAAAGCATTCGCTTCTCAGTGTAGACAAGACAAACTTTTCAATAAATAATGTTAGGAAAAATGGGTAACCACCTAGAAATAAAAAGTTGAAACCTTTATGTCACATTATACACCAAGATAACCACCCAATCAATCAAGGCTTACATTTTTAAAAAGAAACCAAAGCGATACTAGAAGAAAACATGGGTGAATCCCTTTAAAATCTTGAGGCAAGAAAAAACTTTCTATTCATGACTCAAAATTTAGAAACCATAAAAATAAAGATTGACAAATTCAATACCTGCTTGAAAGAAAGTATTAAAAGCAGAGGGGAAAGTATTTCTGCATATAACAAGACTATTTTCCCCCAAAATAACAGTGCTCTTATAAATCAATAAACAAAGATTATGAACAAGCAATTCACATAAAAGTAAATACTAATGGCCCTTAAACAAACACCAAGATACCATTTCTGCCTTTCGCAGTAACAAAAATTCAAATGTCTTATTGTACTCAATTGGCAAGGCTGTAGGAAAAGAAAAGCACTCTCAAACACTGTAATGGAAGTATATACTGGAATACCCTCCAGGAAAGCATTCTGGCAAAACCTAACATATGCACTTGCCTTTTGATCCAGTAATCTCACTTCTCGGGATTTATTTAGTAGATACAACCACACGTATGAAATGTCTTATGTACATGGTCATTTGATAGCAAACAACTCAAAAATAACACAAATATTCATCAGTAGGGAATCAAATAAATCTTAATAATTCTACAATAGAATGTTATACAGCTATAAAATAATAGCACAAAGATCTCCAAAATATATTGTTACTCTCTTTAAAGGACAAGGTGCAAAATACAGTGTTGCCTGTGCTACCTTTCAGGCTTATACTTGAATAAAGAGACTGTAAGTATATTAAGAAACTAATATAACTGGTTACTTACTTGTACACAAGGCACGGACAGGGAGCTACTGGTAGGAAGTACAAATGGCAAAAGAGTAGGAACCAAACTTTTCATAGTATACCTTTTATAGTGCTTTGTGTTTTTAATGATGTATATGTAAGTCGATTCAAAACATACACACAGAGGAGAGAGAGATTATGCTATACAATTAGCAATTATTCATTGTACTAGCATCTAAGGGACAAAGCCAGCTATAAGCAAAAGTTTGATGCTGTTAAATGAAGATGCAACATATTCAAATACTTTCACATTTAACTATAAACAGTGTCCTATTTATAGCATAGAACACCCTCATCTATAGTAAAAGGTTTCATTTCACCATTAATCTCCCCTATGATAGCCTTATTACTTTACCCTTTATATTAATCTTAGACATTCCCTAGACTTCTGAAATAACATGTCCATAGACTTTAAGTAATTCTCACTCAGCATGTTGACCAGTAACCTTCATTTAACCTTTCATCATCATACATCTTAATATTTGCAAATTATTTTCCCAATCATTAACTTATAAATCTTAAAGGTAGTTACATATGTTAACCAAAGCCATATATATATTTTTTTAAGTATTTCTTTAAGTCTAAAGAGCATACAAATCACCAGGGGAGTCTTGTTAAAATGCACATTCTGAGCCAGCGGTCTAGTGTGAGGCTACTCAAAATGCCTCCTTTGTGACTCCAAGGGGAACTGATGCTACTAGCCTTCAAAACACACCGAGTAGTAAACCTCTTAAAAGAAAAATCTGAAAAGTCTATTCACTGGAGTCTTTCAGTACTACCTGAAACAAGCCAATTAATAATTAGAACTGGGAAGTTACTCTTTTATAAAAATTCACTGCTACAGTGGTCTTTCCCAGTCAAACCTCAGAGATGCATTCTTTTTGCAAGCTATCTTTTGACTTCATTACTCCCTTTAAAAAACTTTTCAATGGCTCCCCAATGCCCTGGTTCCCATTAAAAATTTTATTACTTAAAATATTAACTAATTGAAGAGTACCCTCAGACAATTAGCCTTGTTAACACTACACATATAAAATCATTCCTCCTATCAACCCAACAAGGTTATTGTAAGAAACAAAACAAAACCAAAGTATAAGAAAATGCCTTGAAAAATACAAAGCACTAAGTAATTAATTACAGGCTATTCCCCATAATGAAGTACAACAAAGAATACTCTATCCATAATGGTCCAGAAATTTCTCTGTGCCACTATGGAAGGCACATATAATTTCCTGCCTTATAATGTTTTCTTCATAGAAGGCAATATATCGTTTATAAAGAAGTAAATTAAGTTTGGTCCCTTTTGTATTACCTATTCCTTCTTGTGTTTATCTTTACCAGCATCTAAATTGCCATTTGAGAAAAGGACTTATTTTTTTCAATTCTAAACACCATCCTGTTTCACCTGAGTATACTGAAAAATTTTTTTCAGGCTTTTTTTTAATTGATTATGCCATTACATTTGTTCTATTTCCCCTGCTCTGTTCCCCTCCACCTTGCACACCCCTCCCCCACCATTCCCCCCCTTTAGTTCATGAACACGTGTTTCAAGTTCTTTAGATTCTATATTTCCCCTACTATTCTTACCCTCACCCCTATCTAAGAAAAGCCAAAGATGTAAATATGCATTAGTCATCAGAGAAATGCAAATCAAAACTTCACTGAGGTACCACTTCATACCCACTAGGATGGCTAAAATCAAAGTCAGATTACAAGTGTTAATGAGAATATGGAGCACTCTAAACCCTCATACACTGTTGGTGGAATAAAACATGGCACAGCAGTTTTGGAAGACAATCTGACGTTCCCCCAAATTACTATCACATGACCCAGGAATTCTACTCCTAGAGAGAAATGAAAGTATGTTTTCACCCAAAAACTTGTACACAGATGTTTATAGCAGCATTCTTCTTAATAGCCAAAAGGTGGAAACAACCAAAATGTCCATCAACAGAGGGATCAATAAACAAGATGTGGCCCATCCACTCAATCAACTAGTATTCAGCAATAAAAAGGAATGAAGAACTGTTATATGCTACAACATGGATGAAACTTTAAAGATTGTATGAAGAAACCAGTTACGACAGACCACATAGTACATGATTCCTTTCATATGAAACCCCAGAATAGGGAACTCTAAAGAGAGAGAAAGCAGATTAGTGGTTCCTAGTAGTGGGGTTGGGAGGAAATGAGCAATAAGAATTAATGGGTACGGAACTTCTTTCTGAGGCGATGAAAATGTTCTAAATTTGACTGTTAATCGTTCCACATATCTATGAATATACTAAAAACCACTGAATTGTATGCTTCATATAGGTAAATTGTGTAGTATGTGAATTATATCACAAAATTTTAAAAAATAAATATGTAAGTATGCATAAATAAGGATAAAAACTGGCCATTCTACCACATAATCACAGTTAAGTGTTCTTTAAAAAAGAAAAATACATATTTTAGTTGCTAAAGTTAAAGTGCTACTAACTTAATTTCTAGGCTTGAAACCTGAGAGACACCCTCCCTTGTCAATTATTCTCCAAAATCCAACTAATCACACTAAGTCCCACTGATTCTTCCATCACAATCTCCGAAGCTTCTGTGTTCTACACTGTCATCCTTAGCCTAGGCTCTGTTTACTTCATGTCTGTGCGACCCCTGTTCTTACTGTTTTCCTCTTTCAAACCAGCAAGCACTGCCAATTACAATTTCTAGATAACATTCTTAGAAAACTAGTGTCCACCAAATTTGGATTTCTCCTACCAGGATTCTGGATTTTCCAATCTGCTCCCAACTCTCTTCCCTACCCAACCTCATTTCCTAACACATCCCCCCAAAGAGAACGCTTCAGTCAAGACAGAGCTATCTCTTCACTGTCCCTTGAACATTCTACATGCATCCATTATTCTACCTTTTATTAGGCTATTCCACTGTAAATGCCTACTCTCCACACTTATCTATATCCTACAAATCATTCAAGACCTATTTCAAAGCCCCATTTCAGCCAGGAAGGATTTGTGGAGAACTCCAACTACAAATGATTTCTTGCATCTCTATCCACTTTTAGGACATATTTATATGTGCCACATATCTTAGCATTTGATTTACACACCACTCATCTCAGCATCTGACTTACCTGTCACATATTTCAGCTTTTAATTTACCTACCATTTATTGCATGAAATTCTATTATTCCGTACAGAAAAATCTTGTTTCAGTAAGACTGTCACCGCCTTGAGACAAAGATTACCATTTTTCTCGTATCACTGGGACCACAGTGTTACACCCAAACTGCATCCCAAAAACTTATACAATTAATTAGCTATTTCAAAGATTTAACTAAGATTAAGTTAAAGACTTAAGATTAAAGATTTATTTAACTGTAAACTAGACCTCACCATCATATTTCCCATCATTTTATACACTTTCCTACTATTAATGCAATTAATAAACCCAGAGTCTAAAAGGGGAACATAGTACCTTGTCATACTGACAGACAATCACATTATCCGTGTCAAACAGGTCTGGCACGTCCTGCTCACTTACATCATCTCCAGAATTTAAAGGGTCCTAAAAGCAAAAGATGGTCGCATTAAGGAATTTGATGATGTTTTCAATTTTTTAAAGGGAGGCATATGTAAACAATGGAACTTAGAGAGACAGAATAGTAGTGTACTTGCAAGTCAAATAGCCTGAGTTTGAATCCCAACTTGGCCACTTAATAACTACTGATCTTGGGAACAAGTACAAAAAACACATGGACAAAAACGGGTGGGGGGTGGAAACAGGAAGGAGGTGGGGAGGGCTGGGGGGTGGGCTGGGATGGGAGTAAAAGGCAGAAAACTGTACTTGAACAACAATTAACATTAAAAAAAAATAACTTCTGATCTTGGGCAACTTATTAAACTCCTCATATCTCAGTTTTCTCACCTGAAAAAAATTAGGACAGTAGTCAGACCTGTAGGACAGTGAAAATGTCAAATGTAAGGCAGGTAAGACTGAATATGGTAGCTGGAACATATGTAAGGACACCATAAATGATAGTTAGTACTACGTACATGCTTCTTAATTACCATATTCCACAAAGATCTTAGTATATTTATTAGGATTAGAGTAGATGCTATATGCCTCTACCCTAGCTGCCTCCTTTACCTCCACTCCCATACCCTCAACTTCCCACAATCTCTAGTTAAGACCAACAAATACAGTAACTGATTCCTAAATAATTAATACTGGTTTAAGTTACAGTTTAAGTTTAAACGTTTAAATACTAGAGTACAAATAAGACTCATTTTAACACAAAAGACAGAGTTAACCTTAACTATTACTCTTCTTGGTTCCAAAGTAAAGTACAAATGTTATAAATTTAATAAAGAAAGTTTCAGCTCAAAAGTCATTCTCACCTCTTCCACAATGTCTATTTGAGGGTCTTCATTATCACTGCTGTTAACAGTTGAATTTCCGTTTGATATATTGTCGGCTTCTCCTTCAAGTACCTTCAGGTCTCCTCCATCAATAATGCCTAAAAATTCATTCTCATCTACATCCCTTGTGCTTCCTATTTCATCATTGGAAGATGTATCACCAGTTCCATCTATTTGAATTATTTCATTAATATCATCATCGGTTACTGGAATACTTATACCTGTCTCAGAATTATAATCCTAAAATGAAAAAAGAAATACAATAAAGTTGTTCAAGTAAAACAATGTATAGAAAACACTGAATCACACAAAATATAAAATTACTCAAACATCTCACAAGTGGTCACTTAAAAGTGTTTCTTTCCTCCAAGATCATGTTCCTGATTTTGAATTTTAAGACACCCCTAGCATTCCCATGAAACATAGAAATATTTTTTTAACTTCTTAAATTTAATTATTGTTCAAGTACAGTTTTCTGTCTTTTACTCCCATCCCAGCTCGCCCCCCCCAGGAACATAGAAATAATTTAAAAATTATAAATAAAGTAAACCCACTTATAGTCATACATAGATGGCAAATAAGTTAACTGCTTTAAGATAGTATTTACCAGAATTTATATGCCTTAAATTTATAGAGTACCTGTTAGGTTTTAATTATTTCATATTATTTTAAATAGTAATTCAATGAAATGGAAAAGGACAAATGACATAATGCTCAATGGACAAATAAAAATATAAACAATAGTAACTGAAATAAGCAAAATAGGAAAGGATAAATATAAATCAACACTGATATAACTGGAAAAGAAATAGACAAATCCAAAATTATAGTTGGAAAATTCAACATTCGTCTCCCAGTATTCAACAAAAAAAGACTGAAATTCAGTATGGATGTAGAAGGCCTGAACAACCAAATTAACCAATTTAACCTAATTGATATTTAGAGAATACTCCACCCCAAAATGGCCAAATTATACATTCTTTCAAAAAGCATATTGCAGGGGTGTCAAACTCTTTTTCACAGGGGGCCACATCAGCCTCCTGGTTGCCTTCAAAGGGCCAAGTGTAATTTTAGGACTGTATAAATGTAACTACTCCTTAACTAAGGGCAAGGAGCTTGGCACTGCTGATTTCTTAACAGAAATTTTGCAGGCCAAAAGGGACTGACCCAAAATACTCGAGATATGAAGAGCAAGGACCTACAACCACGATTGCTCTTACCTAGCAAAGCTATCATTTAGAATAGAAGGACAGTTAAGGAATTTTCAGATAAGAAAAATGCTCAAAGAATTCGTCACCATCAAACCAGTATCATATGAAATGTTACATGAACTTCTCAAAGAAGATTAGAGCAAAATGTAAATAAAATGGAAAGAACTGCATACCTATCAATCATTACTTTAAATGTAAATGGATTAAATGTTACAATCAAAAGACACAGGATGGCTGAATGGGTAAGAAAACAAGATCCATACATAGGCTGCCAAAAAGGGGCCCACTTCACATCAAAAGACACACAGACTGAAAGTAAAAGAATGGAAGAAGATAATTCATGCATATGGACACACAAAAACAGCTGTAGTAATACCTATATTAGACTAAATAAACTTTAAAACAAAGGCTATAGCAAGAGACAAAGAAGGACCCAGCAATTCCACTTCTGGGTATTTTATTTAAAGAAACCCAAACACTAATTCAAAAAGACATCTTCACCCCTGTGTTCACTAGAGCATCATTTACAATAGCCAAGATATGGAAGCACCCTAAGTCCATCGATAGATGAATGGCTAACAGAGGCAGTACAAATATACAATGGAATATTACGCTATCATAAAAAAGGAAAGAAGTCTTGCCATTTGTGACAACGTGGATGGACCTAGAGAGTATCATATTAGGTGAAACAGACAGATAAAGAAAAATACCACCCTGGCTGGCGTAGCTCAGTGGATTGAGCGCAGGCCTGTGAATCAAAGGATCACAGTTCAATTCCCAGTCAGGGCACATGCCTGGGTTGCAGGCCAATTCCCAGCAGGGGATGCATGAGAGACAACCATACATTGATCTTTCTCCCCTCTCTCCTTCCTTTCCCCTCTAAAGATAAATAAATAAAATCTTTTAAAAAAAGAGAAATACCATATAATTTCACATATATATCGAATCTAAAAAAGTGAACAAACAAAACAGAAACAAACTCATATATGTAGACAGTAAATTGGTGGTCTCCAGATGGGCAGGTGGGTGGGGAGACAGGTACAACAGGGAAAGTGATTAAAATGTACAAACTGCCAATTTCAAAAACAGTCACAGTTAAATTAATGTCCAATCACTGTTGTATACCTGAAACTAATATAATATTGAATATTAACTGTAATTTAAAAATAAAAAATAGACTTCTAGCCAAGATAGAGGCATAAGTAGACACACTGTGCCTCCTCGCAGAACCAAAAGGACAACAATAAATTTAAAAACAAAAAAAACAACCAGAACTGACAGAAAATCTAACTGTATGGAACCAAGGAGTTCAAGAAGCAACTTTCATCCAGTAGGAGGGGAGGGAGGGGTGAGACAGGCAGCCAGGCAGAGAGGACTCTTGGCAAGGCAAGGCGGCAACTGAAGGACCCAGTGAGGCTGTGGCTTGTGGACTGAGCAGGCCCACATTAGCATGCAGATAAACCAGGAGGAACAATTGGGGAGCAACACAGACCACGCAACCCAGAGCCCCAGCATGGGGAAATAAAGCCTCAAGCCTCTGACTGAAAACACCTGTGGGGGTTGCTACAGTGGGAGAAACTCCCAGCCTCACAGGAGAATTCATTAGAAAGACCCACAGGGTCCTAGAATGTACACAAGCCCACCCACCGGGAATCAGCACCACAAGGGCCCAATTTGATTGTGGGTAGTAGGGGAAGTGACTAAAAACTGGCAGAGAGCTGAGTAAGTGCCATTGTTCCTCTCAGCCCCTCCCCCACAGACAGCATCACATACAGCAACATGGGTTGCTCTGCCCCTTACTAATAACAGGCACACCGGGACAAAAAAAAAGAAAAAGAAAAAGAAAAAAGAGAAATGGCCCAAATGAAAAAAACAGAGCAAAGCTCCAGAAAAAATATAACGAAGCAATGAAGAGACAGCCACCCTATCAGATGCAGAATTTAGAACACTGGTAATCAGGGTGAACACAGAACTGATTGAGCTCAGTCACAAAATGTAGAAACAAATGAAGTCTACCCAAAGTGAAATAAAGCAAAATATACAGGGAACCAACAGTGGTGGGAAGGAAATCAGGACTGAAACCAATAGTTTGGATCAGAAGGAAGAAAGAAACATTCGACCACAACGGAATGAAGAAACAAGAATTCATAAGAGTGAGGAGAGGCTTAGGAAGCTCCAGGACACCTTTATATCTTCCAACATCTGAATCATAGGGATGTCAGAAGAAGAGGAAGAGCAGCAAGTGCAAAACTTATTTGAACAAACAAAGGAGAACTTCCCCAATGTAGCAAAGGAAACAGACTTCCAGGAAGTCCAGGAAACTCAGAGAGTCCCAAAGAAGTTGGACCTCAGGAAGCACACACCAAGATACATCTTAATTATACTAGCCAAGATTAAAGATAAGGAGAGCATCCTGAAAGCAGCAAGAGAAAAGGAGACAGTTACCTACAAAGGAGTTCCCATTACACTATCAGCTGAATTCTCAAAAGAAACCTTGTAGGCAAGAAGGGGTTGGAAAGAAGTACTCAAAGTCACAAAAGGCAAGGACCTACATCCAAGATTACTGTAATTTAGATTACAGTCTACATTGGATGGGCCTACATCCAAGATTACTGCAAAGCTATAATTTAGAATGACAGGGCAGATGAAGTGATTCCCAAATAAAGTCAAGTTAAAGGAGTTCATCATCACCCAGCCCTTAAATGTTAAAGGGACTTATCTAAGAAAAAGATGAAGAAAAATATGAACAGTAAAAATGACAACAAATTCAACTAACAACTGAACCTAAAAAAAACTAAGCAAACAACTAGAACAGGAACAGAACCAAAAAAATGGAGGGTTATCAGCAGGGGAGTGGGAGAGGAAGAGAGAGGGAAAAGTTACAGAGAATAAGTAGCATAAATGGTAGGTAGAGAATAGACAGGGGGAAGTTAAGAATAGTCTAGGAAATGTAGAAACCAAAGAACTTATAGGTACAATCCATGGACATGAACTAAACGGGGGGAATGCAGATGGAAGGGGTGTGCAGAGCGAAGGGGAATAAAGGGGGGAAATGGGACAATTATAATAGCTTAATAAAATATTTTTATCTGAAAAAATTATATATGTGTGTATATGTGTGTGTGTGTGTGTGTGTGTCCAGAAGGTATCTCTATGAAAAATAGAGACATTTATTGAAGAAGATGCAGGATACAAGGAATACTACATAGGACAATGATACCTCACTCCCCTTCAAAGTAGGCACCTTGGGACCTGACACAGTTCCAAATGCCATCAGCTGCCCTGTCATATTTTCCTGAATCTCATCAATAGTCTGAAATCTCTTCCCTTTCAAAGGTGATTTTAGTTTTGGGAAAAGCTAGAAGTCACAGGCCACCAAATCTGGGCTGAAGTGCCACTGAGTCACCTGGGTGATTTGATATTTCACTAAAAAACTCTGCATGAGACATGATGCAGCAGGCATGTTGTCATGATGAAGCTGCCAATCACCAGTTGCCCAAAGCTGCAGCCTCCCAAATCATCCAAATAAGTTTCCACAGAGCAATGTTCAAGCTTAACACAAAATTTGATGCAGATTCATTGATCTACTCATTCGGTCATTTTGAATGCAATGGCCACACAGTATTACATGCCCATTCAACAGCATCTACTGTCCCCCACTGACTAGCACAGTGAAGTCGTCATTGTTCATGCATGCACATTTCAGTCCACTATTCTTGGCTGCCAGGTTACATTGATGTTGTGCAAACTGTTCTCATTACATTAATAATGGTTGGACTTTTTCCAGACATCCAATTAACTGAATTCTGAATTCAAATAACTACTGATATGATAGTTTACCTTTTAGAAGAATATCAGAATAGATTTAAAAGAAAAATAAAAGCTCTTACTTGAAGTTATATATTCTCTTTTTCCCTCATTCTATCCATTTCTCATTCATGTATTGATTTAGAGCTACAGAAGTAGCTCTTCTGTAATATGTAGTGAAGTTAATCTTCACTACATATTACAATCAGTTCAGAGAGCTCTTAAACACTGATGAGTGGAACCCACTCATGACCAATTAGATCTAAATCCCTAGGGGTAGACCTGAACATTATATTTTTAATGCCTCAGTAATTCTAACATTTAGCCAGGACTGAGAAGTACTGAGCCAAATAAAGAATCATAAATCCTGTTCTTTAAAAGCTTATATTCTAGCATACATAAATGTGTATATATTTTTAAGTACTAGATATACAGATTAATAAAATGTACCTCTCAATGCAAATAGGACCTTTTAGTGTATATGTGTTAACTGCATTATAGCAGACACATGCTTAATTTGCTATAACATAGAAGAGAAGCATCCAATCCAACAACAAAGGGAGATATTGAAGTAAGATTTCTGGAAGAAGTAGTAAATGGATAAGTAGGAATGGACCAAAGAAAAGGATGGCAGGAAGAAAATCCAGGCACCAAGCAGACAAATAACAGAAGCAAAAAAGAGAGGCAGAAAACAACAAGGTTAACACAGAGATTCATTTATAGTTATTGTGGTGTTCCCAGTAAAGTAGCAGGCATAAAATAAAGGAAGCATAAATAAGAAACTCTGGCTGAGAAAGAACACAGAAGTCCTTGCATGCCACATTAACGAGCTTAAACTTTAACCTAGAAGTGATGGGTAGTCAGTGATGTATTAAGTGGGTTGCTTTGTGGGTAAGTCTCTGCTAGCCATGAAGAACAGAGACTAATAGCTAATGTTACCATGTGTGAGGCAGTGTGCTGCTGAGCACTTCACACTGATTATCCCATGCAATCCTCCCACCACCACGACTCTATGGTAGATACTATTATCTTTCTTTTACAAATAGGAAAACGGTACCTTGTCCAAGTCACATAGTTATTAAGGAATAGAGAAGGGGTTCATAGTAATTCTGATCTCTGAAGCTTAACCTCTTGAGTGGACAGACTGAGCTGAGCAGAATGAAAACAGCAAAGATGATGTTTTCATTCTGCTGCTATCCTATCAGCTGTAACATAGAAAACTATTTTATTACCCCAAATGAGTAACAATTAGGGGAATAGCAGTACGCTGGAAGAGCAACCAGATTTCAGAAATATTTAGTTTTAGAAGTTATCAAAATCACATGACTCAGCCTCAAAAAGGAATTAAATTCTGACATATACTACAACATGGAATAACCTTAAAAATATTATGCTAAGTAAAATAAGCCAGTCACAAAAGGACAAATATTGTACGATTCCACTTATAAGGTACCTAGAAGAGCCAAATTCAGAGAGATAGAAAGTAGAACAGAAGATACCATGGGCTGAATGGATGGGGTAATGGCGAGTTACTGTTTAATGTGTATAACATCTCAGCGTGAAATGAAGAAGTGCTGGAGACTGACCATGGTGATGGCTGTACAACAATAAAATGGTTAAAATGATAAATCTTGTGTTATATATGCTTTCCAACATTTAAAAAATAGTTGTTAAAAAGCCCATGATATAAGGAGAACAAGGAGAAAGAAAAGAGACAAATGGTCATTGTAGTCCTCAGCCTGTGATGGCAGATGGGCAGCAGTACCAGGCCTCATCTCTCATGAGGAACGGTGAATTACTGTGACATTCTGGTAGATCTATCTGGAAAGCACATATGAGCATGAAGCTCCCAGGAGTAATGGGGTTGACAGTGTAGTCATCAACAAATAGGTGGTAGTTTACACTACGATAATACATGAGACTGCCCAGGGAAAACATGGAGAATATAAATGAGCTGAGGATGGACCCTTAGGAAACAGGAGGGGCAGATATGGAGGAGGAGCTGATGAAGAAGCTACAAGAATACAGTCAGAAGGCAAATACTTAGTATACGGCAGCAGAATGACAACGTGTGCAGTTGGGGCGATGAGAATGGTTTGGGGGGCAGGCCAGAAATAAGGAGTCAAAGCTAACCACCACACCCACTTCTCTCCCACTTTTTGGAGTTCTAATAAAGACCTGAGTTTCTAGTTTTCTGTGGCATTATAAGATTAGAAAAAATCATACACAGAGGAAAAACAACATAGTAACATAGACTTTAAAATAGGAGCACATCGAAAATTGTCAGGAATATATTTTATGAAACAGCAAGATTGTCTCAGAGACATTTGCACAGAAACTTAAGATTTGTGCTAGCCTACACAGGAAAAGTAAACAATTATAGCCAATTGTAACTTGCTTAAAGCAATAAGATTTTCTGAAAAGCTATTTATAAAAAAGAAAAGCTATAGCATTTATAAATTTTGAAAATTATATTAGTACAAACATTACCAGATTAAGAGGTATTTTAAAGATATCCTACAGTAAATTAATTTTAAAAATTGATAAGGTAAATTTTGAATGTTTGAATTATGTTTTCAATATAGATCTATTTTCATTCTAACCAACAAGTTACATAAAAAGTTACTCATTATGTCACATAAAGCATTACAGCACTACTGTAAAGCTTATATGGCACCAGAAGCTATTAAAAACTCTATATACATCATCTCTGATAATTCTTAAAAAAATGACATTGGTGTTATGCCCAGTTTACAGAAGATAATTTTAGAATTCAGAGAGCAACATTATATTGCTTGCTTGTAAGTAGTGAATCTGGAATTTGAACCTATTATGGCTCCAAAGCTTGAGCTCTCAACAACTATCCCCTAAACAATCCTTGATTATTCCCCCTTAACTAATCTCCTTCCCCATATCAGAACAAAGCACAAGGTGACATCTAACAAACAGTCCAATGAGTCCTTGAATCCTCACACCAAAACTCTGCAAAGTTCATGCACAGTCCAGGAGAAAAACACCTCCAAAAATTCTGAATAACAAAAACAAATACTTATTTTAAATGTACAGTTATTTTACCTCAAAACCATGTGCTTCATAATTATTTTAGCCTACATTTCTTATATTTTGTGTATTATTTGGGAAATATCAGAGTACTCAAAAAAAAACATTTAAATCTTAACACTTTACACCAAAACTAAACTAGAAACAGACTTGCTAAAAGATTTGGAACAAGCTTCATCAAATATCTGAAACATTCTAAAACAGGTCAGATAGTTTTTTACAGTCTTTTTCTGTGTTGGTTATCCTTCACTGTAGCCCACAGGCTTCCCCTTCTACCTACGAAAATGTTATGGTGGCACTTAACTATCCATCGTTACAAATTTGTACAGAAGTTCTAAAGGACCACTAAACCATTTAGCTTGAGATACAAACCTTTCATTATTTGTCATATGTCACTGGAAAGTGGATAAATGGAGTTAACTATACGACATATTTTACATTTATAAAAAGATAACATGACATTTTCTGTTTTACCACCCAAAATTCCCCATAAATCTTTCTGCTATCACTATGAATTCCCTGGAAATTAATAATTAAAGCCTATTTTCAATATGGAAAGTTAATTAGAAACTATTTTTTTAGGGTTCAAATTCCAAAAGAAATTATGTGAACTAGTATTTTAGCAAACAGGGAGAACCAAATATCTATTTGAAGATAATTCCTCACGTAGAGAAAATTTTCATATGGGAGTTTAGAAAAATTAGGTAAAGCAAGAAAAAAGTATTCTGGACCTCTTTTATATATTAAGTATGACAATGAATTTACCTCAAAATATTCATTTAATTACTAGGATGGATTTCTGGGTCTTTTATATTTTATCTGCAGACAAAAACAATTCTCACGATGTTAAAGGAGAGGTAAAATGGATTACCTTATAACAAATGCATTTTCTTTAAAGAAATATTCTAATTCACTAATTGAAATTAAAAGTTTAGAAATGCTGAGCATTAAAAGTTTAGAAATGTTGAGCATGAATACTTTAAAAACTGATAGTTATAGTAAAAACAATTAAAAAACAATCTTCTAAAGGGAACAACAAAACGTATATAGTTTAAGTAGCCTTACAGCTTAAAAAACAGAATATCTAATTACTGGCCACTGTTTATCCCTAGTACCTTCTCTGAGACAGGTAAACTGCTGGGCTCCTCTGTATTTCTTGACTGCTTTACAGAATCACATCCAAACATTCTATTTTGAACAAAATGAAGTTGAACATCAGACTTGTGCTGGTGCTGAGCCCCCTGAGGGCCCATGGAGATGGGTTCATGCAGGTTTTGAGTTGCGCTCGCTGAAACTCTGGGCAAAGTCTTCACGTTAGCATCCCTTTGAGAGACCTGTGCAGGAAATACAACACCTGGAACACTGATATACTGAGAGCTCTCTGGCTGACTCAACAAAGCTTCGGACGTGATTTTACGCTTATTTCCAGGAGGTGCAAGTGTATCACCGGTGGCACTTTCTAAACGTTTCCTATCCACTGTTCCAGAATGAAGAACTGAGGGCTGCTGGAGCACAGTTTCTGTTCCCTGTGACTTTTCACTGGATGCCCGAAGAGAGCCTGGGCTCAGCCGTGGAACACTGGTCTGCAGTACTGAAGGCTGCCCAAGCTGCTGAAATACTTGCTGAATTGGATGCTGAAGAACACCCGCTCTTCCAGAAGTCTGTGTCACCATAATTGGTACATTGACTTTATAAAGGTGACCTTAAAAATGAGAAATCAAAACTGTAAGAACAATATAATCCCGATTTCCTTTCAAATAAAGTCATATACAACAGGATCAGGGAAAATATATCTGTGTGTCATTAGCAGTTATCTCTAGGAGACACTTTCTCTTAGTCTTCTGATTTTTTGTATTTTCTAAAGTATGTATTAGTCATTTTAAAAAATTAAATGTCTTGCTTTAACTCTAGCCTTTTCTCACTATTGCTTATACGGCACATTTTGAGATACATATAGGCCACCAATATTTACTCCATAAATCTCTCACACTGTTTGATAAATTACAGTGTTACCAACCCAAATTTGGGATTTTAACAAAAATAATCATGGAAGGTATATTCCATATATTTAAGATATAAAATACTACATAACAACTATAAGACAAGGCTATGCAAAAAGAGTTTACTAATTGTAAAAGTTACCAAATTTTTCCCCTTCTTCCCTTTAAAATAAAACCATAAAGACAAAATTTATTTTTTGAGCACTGCATTAGCTGTTTTGCTTAAACTTTGCGACAACCCAAAGAATAGATATAATTCTCTTTCAAAGTTAGAAAGAGTACTCTTAAAAGCAGAAGTTGGTTAATCCCTACACATTTGGGATATTCTATTATGCCATACAATCTCCAATAAGAAAGGAGACAAAAGTTGATCAATCTAATCTTTAGTTTTTCTGGATTAGAAGGACACAGAAATGTTATTTTGAATTCATCACAATTTAGATAACTGACTTGAATTAGAGTAAACATAGAGTGAACATGTAAAGTATCTTATGCAATGCTGGGAAAGAGAACTGAGAATGAAATACAGGACAGGGCCCTGGCTGGTGTAGCTCAGTGGACTGAGTGCGGGCCTGTGAACCAAAGAATCACAGTTCGATTCCGTCAGGGCAGATGCCTGGATTGTAGGCCAGTTCCCAGTGGGGGACGCATAAGAGGCAACAGTACATTGACCTTTCTCCCCCTCTCTCCTTCCCTTCCCCTCTAAAGATAAATAAATAAAAATCTTAAAAAAAAAAAGAAATACAGGACAAGGCTAATATAGGGTCTTTCATGGGAGACTGTCTCCATAATAATAACCACCATTTATCATTAAAGTAAGGTTTATTAAAAGTTCTTATAACTTCTGGTATAATGTTTATTTAAAAACTCATAGAGATTAACATCCAGAAGTGAATGCCAATGCTGAAAACAAAACATCTTTAGACTGTACTCTCACCAGATGCGGTCTGTAGTGTCACACCTGCTGGTACGTGAATCGGATAACCAGGAAAAGTGAAGCTTGCACTGGAGTTCGAGGTGCTCTAGATATGAGAAATCTGTATTAGAAAAGGGCTTTACTTGTATCTTTTTTTCCCTGATGATAGAGGGTCAAAAAATCTGATTAAGGACAACAGTTTGACAAGTAACATTGCATTTGAGTTCTTTGGATTAAACAGCCTTTTTATGTTCCATTTAAATAATCTCATTACAATAAAAGTAATTCTGTTCTCTGGCTGTTAGCAATAAAGCCATTAAGTCTTAACAGTACAAACAATGAATGACTCACAAAAACTTGTCCACTACATATGCTTGCTTGGGCAACTGATCTTCAAGAGGCCAAATATAAAAAACACAATCATTTATAGGAGTCCTATAGTATGTAAGTTGATCATTAATGGTATTTTAAAGTAGATGATACAATAGTGTATATTTTTTATTTTGAAATAATTAAACCATATAATTTTAAATTTTTTAAGACATTAAATCAAAAGACAGAAACATTTTTGCCTATCAGACCTGCAAAAATTTAAAAGATCAATTAGTAACTGATTCAATGTTGGTAAGGATGTGATTAAAATCAATTCTCTCAAACCACTTCTTATATGAGTATATATGATACAATTCTCTTGAAGAACAATTTTGCATTTTGTATCAAAATTTCAACATATATCATGCATGATCTTTGTCCCAGAAATTTTATTTCTAGAAATTTATCCTGATTATCTGATTATCACACAAATACACAAAGACATATCTACAGGTATAATCAATGCAATGTTATATTTTTAAAAAGCTACAAATAATTTAAATGTCCATCAACAAGATTGGTTAATTAAACTGAGATATATTTACTAAGGCTAATCAATATTTTACTGGCATTGAAAAGAATCCCTCTATATTATTAATTTCTTTACAGTAAATTACAGAAACAATATGAAGAATGATCCTACTTTTACTCTGAAAATTAATATTACTTTCATGATAGAAATCAAGATGGATATATGTTAATTAAAACAGTTCTGTTTGGGGTATAGTACTGCATGGTCCTTTCACTTTTTACTTTATAGATTTGTTTTAACTTTTGAGAAGTATATTATTTCTTCTTAATCAGAAGAAAATTTATTTCTAAGAATTTCAAAAGCAGAGATATTTCTTCATTGGTGTCCTATCAAAAATGGCACCATTCTCCCCCAAAATCCTGTAAGGGATATGATTATTTATTGAAATGGAAATAAATAGCCCATTAAACTTTTTATCCTAGAAAGGTAGCTCATGGGCTGGAAGAAAATGAAAAACAGTTAGTGGATTATATACCATTGGTATATAAGGGAAAAAGGCAAAAGAGAAAAAGTAGTTTTTCCCCAACAAAAACTACTCAGTTATATACGTATTAAGTTTTAATTTTTTTCTTCCCCCAAATCCTATGTGGAGGGAATCTATACTTTAACCTCTACTACACAAATGTAAAAAATGACCAATATATTCTGCTTAAAGAAAAGGAATAGCTATGCTATGGCTCAACTCTGGGGAGAGCAAAATCAGAAAAAAAAAAAAAACCATATCTATTTAGAATCCACTAAGTATATAACATCATACAGTGTATTAAAACTCCATACAATGTAACTTCCAAGATTTTATAGTCTTGTAGGTACAGTCTTGGCAGATGCTAACAACTGCTATGGAAGATAGAAAAAGTTGATAAGAAGATGTTAATTTTGTAACTCCTGAGTTTTTGCAAGATCAATGTTACAGAAGCCATTCCTGTCTCCCATCCTTTACCATATCTTTCCTATTCAACTGGAGTATTAGGAATTACATTTATGCCCAGCCTTCTGCCGTCATTCACTAAAAGTGGGGTACATCTTTTAAAATATATCTTAAATAAACTACATACCAGTTCTGCTGTGGTAAAACTGGGAAGAGTTCTACCAGCAGGAATAACTAACGATGCTGCATAGAAAACAAAATAATTACACAATTCATTAGAATTTACCAATTGAATAAAATTCCTAAATATAGCTTATTTTAAAAACTGGTTTCCATCACACACTAACATGTTTGACCACGGTGAATTCTAAACTGCCTGATCCTGAGAGGTAAAAGTATTTAACTAGGTTTTTTTCCCAACAACTTTAAAGAATTTACAACTAACCTACTTTAAAACCCAAAAGAAAATATTGCATTGCAAAAATGTATACTACATTATGGAAGTCCATAATAAATACCTAGATTGTCTTCAGGAAGTCAATGTAGCACTAAATCTACATCATAACATTTCACAGGGAGAAAAGGTAATATTTGTTAAAGTGCCTATTTCTGAAAGACAATACTATTGAGCAAAAACATATAACCCAACATAAATCTTTCTACATTTTATAGGTTCAAAATAAATTTCAATACATTCATTTTATGAAAAATTATTTACAGTACTTTAGCCAAGAAAGGCAAGCACAGGTACATAGTTTCAAAAATAAATGAGTAAGAAGATGTCTCCTGACGCCCTGGTCAGTGTGCCTCAGTTGGCTGGAGCCTCAGCCCATAAACCAAAGGGTTGGGGGGGCAATTCCCAGCCAGGGCATGTGCCTATGGTGCGGGTTCAGTCCCTAGATGGGGTGCGAACAGGAGGCAATCGATTGAGGTTTCTCTCTCACATTGATGTTTCTCTCCCTTCCCTCCCCTCTTTCTAAAATTACTAGGCATGTCCTTGGGTAAGGGTTAAAAAAAAAGAATATGTCTCCTGAAGTCTTTGCATAAACAGGTATGACTGCTTAGAAAAAATATAAGAATAAATTAAGAGAACACCAACTTAACCTGTATTAAAGCTGCAATCTTACCTTTCCTTTATATCTACCAATTTTCTATGCTAACCATCATTCCATTTATAATATACCTAAAAGGTTGGCCAAATAAATGTAAACATAATCATTAAAAAATCAGTCTAAAAAACAAAGAGTAACTCCCATAATCTTAATCCTTAAACCTTACCTCAAGGTTCATTTTACTTAGCTGAACATGACTATAAACTATCATTTTGCTGTTTGTTTAATAAAACAAAAATGTTCAGCATGTTCATGCACATAGGTATTAAATGTAACATTTACTGTGGCCTCTTTCACACACTACATTAAGGAATATTGTCCCAAAGATCTGCTTCTGACACCAGAATGATTCCATCATATACAGCGAACAGCTAAGAAGAGCAAATATTTTTTAAACCATTCTTCCCACATTAAAACAACAGAAGTGAGGCTACCTAGATTGACAGTTAATGAAGCACAAAATTATTTTTATCCTCTGTTCATCTATGGCTTTGGTTGTTAACAGGCATTCTTTTAGAAAGGCTAAATTAGAATTGCAGCCGAAGGAACACAATGGTATTAGTTTTAATTAGCTGAAGTGAGCAAAGCTTAAGCTGGTACTGCTTAAGCCATAGCCTAAGAAGAAACAAAAATGTGTTACCACACTGTCTGAAGAGGAAAAACAGCAATAATGCTCCTCTTTTAAAGACTGCAATAAATCCTAAAGGATAATTCCCTATAGTTATAGAAATCAAACAGAGTTTCTTTATGGCCATCAGAATAAAAGCATAAACTAACAGAATTTTATAGTAAAGTTTCATGCAACTCCTACTCAAGTTTGATACTAAATTCACAAGTTATATGCACTATTTATATATGTTTGTAAATTTTATTTATACATGTATGTGTGTGTGTGTGTATATATATATTCCTAAGACTTTTACTTTTTTTTAATTTATTGATTTTAGAGAGAGAAAGGGAGGGAGGGAAAGACACACACACACACACATCAATTTGTTGTTCCACTTATTTATGCATTCATTGGTTGCTGTTTGTAGGTGCACTGACCAGAGATCAAACCCACAACCTTGGCGTATCAGCTGATATGCCAGTCAACTGAGTGAGATATCCGGCCAGGACCCTGAAACTCATTGTTCAAAATATTCAGGACAGTTTCAGTAACCAATTATGTTTTAACTGAATAAATGTTTTTACATAAACAAACTGTCAGAATTCTGGTCTTCATGTATATAACCTAAACTATTAAATTTCGCAAAAAATAGGCTTTAGAAAGAATTCAATTCCACAATTGTCCTAAAAAAATCAAGTCTTAAAAAAAAGGTAGGTTATAAATTATATATAATCACCCTAAAAATAGAAGAGTTCCCAAAGTGTCGTGTGCAAACCCCTGGGGATCCCTGAGACCCTTTGAAGGTGTTCACAAGGTCATTACCTTTTAGAATAGCAAGACAATATAGGCCTTCTTCATTTCTCATTAAATATTTTATTGATGCTCGCACTGATGACACAAAGCAATGATGAGTAAAACCGAAGGCACCTTAGCATTAATTAAGGCAGTACAAACCTTAATAGTGGTCCTTGTATTTACTCTCCATTGCCACTCACGAAGGAAGGAAGGAAGGAAGGAAGGAAGGAAGGAAGGAAGGAAGGAAGGAAGGAAGGAAGGAAGGAAGGAAGGAAGGAAGGAAGGAAGGAAGGAAACAACAGCAACAAACCTGTTTCACTTAAGATGGTCCTTAATGTAACTACAAAGAATTATTTTTACTAAATTTCAACTCTCAAGTACACTTCCTCTTAATATCCTGTGACGGAATGGGAGGGACACATGAGACCTTCCTGCAGCGTACAGAAGAGCAGTACGAGGAGGTGTGAGGGGCTAATGCTACTGTTTAAGTCGGGAGCTAACCAAGCCTCTTCATTTAAGAAACACTATTTTTACTTCAAAGAATAACTGACAGGAACTATGGTTATTCAGAATATTAGGTTATTGGCAGATATTTTTAAAATGAATTAATGTGTCCACCACTTCAAGGAAAGCACACTGGTATTTGTTTGACAATGATAAAATTCAAGTTTTCAACCAAAAATCAGATATTTGGAAACTATACCCACCACAGTGGGCTTAAGGGCTTTTTAATGCTTTTCTGATATGATATGTGGTGATATTAATGAATATGATTTTTTATCTTATTTAAGAATAATGTATCTATCAACTACATAACTCAGTGACCCAGTATTTTCCAAATACCCAACATATGTTACAAAATTACAGATGGGTTAAAGAGTCATTTGAAGTGTAAGAAACACCCATGAACTTGAACATCACGAAAGTCCACTGCTGTGGTTTCAGACTCCACCTTACACTGCCTCTCAGGAACTACCACTTGTTGAGTTTTAGCGTAATATTAAATTGTCTGAAAATGCTATTAAAGTACTCCTACTTTTCCAATTATCTATCTGTGTGAGGCCAAATTTTCTTCATCTACTTTAACCAAAACCGCATAGCACAACAGATTGAATCTAAAAATAAATGAGAATCCAGCTGTCTTTAACTAAGCCAGACATTAACAAAATTTGCAGAAAGGAATGCAATGCAACTAATCTCACAAAAGAATTTTTGCTCTGGAAAAGCGTTTTAACAATATATTTTAACTCCTTTTAACAAATATTTGTCATTACATTGACATAGTCATTTTTTTAATTAAACCAACTTTTTTTAATTTCTCAGCTTTAATTTCTAATATGGTAAGTAGATACTTAAAACCCACCTAAAAGAAAGCACTTTGAGGTCCTCAATTTTTAAGAGTGTAAAGGGGTCCTGAGACCAAGAAAATGTTAGCAACTGAAGATATTATTAACAAGAGTTAACAAGAAATTATTAAATAAATGGATAATGCAGTCTAAAACTAGAATAGGGCAAACAAGTTTTAAGGGTGGGACAAAGGCAAACACTCCATTATAGACTGAAGTTGTTTTCAAGAGATAAAAAGGTTGTAGAAATTAGTTTAGGTTGTTTTAATCAAGCTTTTAAAACTATACAATAAAGTACATCAATTTTATGGTACTCTTTGTTTTAAGAATCTTATTTTAGGGTACCTAGAAATGAAGAGGAATAGGAATAAGGCCTAAAATGCATTTTTAAAGGATATATATATACTTTCTCTTAAATCACTTCATTATAAGTGATGTAGAAGAGAATGAGAAAACTGTCTTGTTTAAATATAATTGTTTCTATTATTCTCACTTCTAAGACAGAGAATAAAAGTGCTGAGTGAAAGCCAACTAGATATATTAGTTCCAAGAGTATTTTGTGATTTAAATCACTGGGAATATTACCATCTTGCGGCAAAATCAAGTATTGCAATTTTGAATAACAAAGAACCTGAAAAGTGTTAAGTATACTTTTGATAAGACCAATATTTTCCCCCCTCAAACTTACCACCCACCAAGCCGTTCCTAAGTAAAAATCTTCAAATTCTTTAATAAAGAAAAAATGCAAAAGAATGTCATTTAAATAGGAAAGGGATATCCTAATAAAATAGACAAGTTAAAAATGAAATCAGCTAAAAATCCAACAACTGATGAAAAATGTTTCCATGTATCAACTTAGTAATTAAAACTTCCATGGCTAATTCTTATAGAGCAGAGTTAAACGAGCATAGTATTAAATAAAAGTTGTGTTTGGTAATTTAATACTCTATCAATTTGTTTTGTTTTTATACGCTATGATTGCTGCCACACTTAAATTCTCTCATTTTGTAATAAATGAGGTACTAGCCTCCTTACTAGTTTTCTCTTCACCTTGGTTCACGTGATTTTCACGTGAATGTTCCCAACTATGCAATGAAATACCTAGTTATTACTGACAATCTAATCTAAAATCTATCCTCACCTCATGCAAACATTAATCTGTGGAATTTCAGCTCAACTCAACAAAACCCATCTGTGTGTGTGACTATGTGTGTGTAGATGTGTGTATACACATATGTATATCTACACATGTGTACATGTGTGGCATTTATGTGTCTACACAGACGTGCACACAGAGACACACGAAATGGAGAGTTAACAAGAGTATGGAGATTATTCAGGCTACCTCACTGTTTTGGATATATGCAGTGATGGCTAGAAACACACACATTAGGGTAGCATAAAGATAAGAATCAGGGCAGAAAAGAAGGAATAAAAGCCAGAAAAATGTAACAGAATAGCTTTATCATTCATTAACTAGTCTATTCCATTTTAAATTGATATAAATAACATAGACAAATACAAGGGGGTCCCCCCAAAATGAAATTTATTTATTAAAAATTGTGTATTTATTTTTACATGTTTAAACTTCAGTCATCTTCAAAGTTCTCTTGATTTGATGCAATACACTTGTCAAAATGTTTTTTTCCACTGCTCAAAACAGTTTTGAACTTGTCGATTTTGATGCCATTACGTGCTTCTGTCTTTTTTTTATTTCACCTCTTCCACTTCAAAAGGTCTCCCTTTGAGGACTTTTTTCATCAGGGAAACAAAAATGTCACTCTGGCGAAGATCGAGTGAATAGGTAGGGTGGAGCACGGAGTCATGGCATATTATTTTGGTCAAAAACTGCCGAACACTCAGCACATTATGGGCAGATGCACTTGTAAATCACCCATCATGAAATAGGCTAATGCATTGAGTCTTCAAAAAAAATTCACTGAAGCCGAACACAGCCTCTCACAATAGCTCCAGCTGATATACTGATACAGATGGGTTCCTAGAACACTCACCTAGTCGGGGAAGCCTGTACTACAAGGCACCCACCCTCCAGAAGGTAAATCTGGGTTTTTTGATCCCCCAATATTTCTCTTAAAAGTAAAGATATAGATTCAGGAAATCCAAAAATAAAGATTGAAGACATATGGTCAATTTCTAGCCATCACTGCATATATCTAAAACAGTGAGGTAGCCTGAATAATCTCCATATAATAATCTCCAAATTCTCGGTAACTCTCCATTGTGCTTTCTTTTTTTAAAACTTTTTATTGTTGTTCAATTAAAGTTGTCCCCATTTTTCCCTATTACTCTTCCCTGCCCTACCCACCCCACTATTTTGCTTTCAATAGAATAACAGATGTATAATATCTACAGAAACCAAGAGAGAGAGAGAGAAGAATGCACAAGTATACAAGCACCCTCTGCTTCGTCAGCAAAGTGGCTGGATTACTCCTTGATTAGACCTAACCAAATTCTCCGAAATTATCAATGCACAACCCCAGTAGCCCACAAATTATATAACTTGTTCCTCTAAAGTGAGGCTTTGTCACCTTTGTAAACTTTAATACTTTAAAAACTAGTCGAATAACCCAATTATTTGTCAGTAGTTACATGAGGTAACTGTGTTCACTTAAGAGTAATGATTTTGAGGTCCAAATCCTCTCATCTTAAGAACATTACCAGAATTCAAAACCACCATCAAATGAGAATTTGTTCTGAAGATCCACATGGTACTAATTTACTAACTGTATCCAACCTGTTGAAGATTGCAACGTTTGGTGCAAGCCATGTGGCAACTGAAGGGTGAACAGAGGTGAATGGATGCTATTTCTGAAGAAGTCTTCTGTTGCTTTAGACTGCAAAACCTTTGTTTCCCAGAGCTGCAGACAAAAGAAAATTTTGCTTTTAAAAAAATAAAATAAAAATTGTAAATATTTATTCCTATTTTTTTACTTTTGAAAATTAAACTGTCAGCTGGTGGCACAATAAATGTATTAAACTATAATTAATGAGACAAAACTATAATTTATCAGTTTTATAAGGTGAAAAACAACAAGACAGAAACACTTTGTATCGACAAACCTGCTTCAAGTCTTTTAACACTTGTTCCTCTATACCTTCTTCAGCAAATAGATCCCGCACTCCTTCAATCACATCTTCAATAACAGATCTGTAGAGTTTAGGCTACATAAAATCAATTGTTAAAGTTTTAAATTCTCAAGTTTGAATGTATCCAGCTTTGAAAGACATGCAGTATACACTTTCTAATCCTACAGTTTAAAGAAAACCCACCATACAAATTGTAACTAAGTGCACCCTACTTCTGGTATGTATAGTCTTAGTTTTCCACAAATTAATTTACCTTCAAATCTAGAGTCTTGTAGGTAGCTACAAGGCTGAATTACAAGACTACAATAAAGTGTGAGATAATATTCTTATCAAGATGTATGGTTACTGTTAGATTACTTGGCTTTTGTGTCAATATTTAATCTCCCCACTCCTTTTAAAAAGGGAAATTAATTTAAGGCCAGTGGAAATGAACCTGTTTTTAATTTACCTTTTTCTCAAACAGGCCAAAGGAGGTTTTTTTTTTCACTGTATTATTTCCACAAATACAAGTAAGTTACAAGCCATAAAACTGGGGCAAGCACTTACAATAGAGTAGCCAAAGGCTGCCCCACTTCCAAAATACACATAGCCCAAAAAAATATTCTGAACTATTGTCAGGTGAAAATACAACTGCACCAAAATGGACTCACTAACAGAAACTAAGAAATGAATGAATCTTTTTCACAGTCTGCATATTGCAGAGACTAAGCAACATCCTAAAATGCTCCCTAATAAAAACATGCCATGACAATAATATTAAGTGGATTTCTACCCAGATTAAACACTGGTCATTATCAATAGAAAAAAATAGCCCTGTGAGATAAACTCTGCCCTACAAACTTCTGTAAACTGTGCTCCACTCTCACCTCTCACCCCAGTGTAAAATGGCAATGCCAAGTGCAGGGACAATACCGACATAGTGGACGTTCCACTAATAAGGAATGGTGAAACAGGGATTTAGTTGAGTTGCTCTTATTTCAAACTGTTTAATCGAGCCAAAATGAAAATTGTGGCATTCTAATACTGCTCGTTCATACTACTCAGTAAATACTCCCAAAACTCCTGCTCACAAGGGTAGCCAGGTTTTAAAGTTATCCTTCTAAAGACCCAGGGTAAGCCTATGAATAGGTCAATGAATTACATTTAAATAATGTTATTCATAAGCATATCCATCAATTAAGACTAAGTGCCCTCGATTAGTTGCTTCTTCTAAAACAATTTCCTCTGATAAAGGCATACTGAATAGAAGCTTCAGTGTGACCACATTTAAAACTGAAGGAGAAAACTCCCAGGGCTAAAAACATCTTTAAGATCTGCCCTCAGAATGTAACAGCAGCTGCCAACAATAACCTATTGGAACACCATTTTTCAAAAGCCAAGGAGGCATTAAACATACTTTCTCTTCTAGGAATACAGTTCGACTTTATATTCTTTCCCTATCTGGTATCTTTATTAAAACTATGTATAGTCCAGGATATCTATCTTAACCTCTTCTCTATTTAAAATAAATACACACACACACACAGACACACTTTCTCTCCTTGGAGTTCACCACTAGATAAAATAGGATACATGCTAGGCTTATACTAAGGTATAAATATTTCAGATATCTTAAAACATATTATCAGAAAACAGATGCATGTTAAAATAATGTCTCTAAAAATAGACCCTGTCATGCTGCATATGCATACATGGAACTCATAAAGTAACAGATGTGGACAAGCACATGGCCTTTCACAAAATGTGAAATCTGTTGAACTGAAAATGAAAGTGAATCCTTAATTTTTTTTTTTAGTTCAGGTTTTTAAGATTGACAGAGGGTCTCACAAGTGCCATTTCACCTGTCAGTTCCCATCGTGAGACTTAGGAACCCCTTAAGCAGAGCCACATTTGTCTTTTTATATTCCAATTGTACAATTAAGTATAACATGCACCGGTTGGAGAAATGAGGGTGAGGGAGAACTTTCAAAATATGTGGTGGGGTAACATGAAATTATCATATTACCTGTTACTTTGTGTAAATATAGCTTAGAATCAACCATTGAAGAACTACAACTAGAGTAAAATGGAACTCGGGAATTTTCTAAAAGCAGGAAACTGGGAGGGTTAAGGTGAGTTCCACACCTAAACACCTCCTAATCCTCTCATTCTAGATGAGCTCAGCTGGAGTGAGAACTGGGGCCAAGAGGAAGGATGGGTCTTCTTCCTCTATGGTGGACCACTGGCCCTCGCCACTTCCTCCCACACAGAGGACAGCCAGAGCCCCTACAGGGGAGAGTTTCTGAGAGTCTGATCGCCAGCAGAGTAAAAGGTTTGCAGAGTTCGGCTGCCATGAACGCGGATCAGAGCACCCTCTACACAGAGCCCAGGCCAAAAGGCCAAATTACCTCCTTACCACTGAGTTGACACCTGCCATAGCGCCGGCTGCAACGCCTCACTCCTTGCGCCTGCGCAGCTCACCTCACGCAGCTGAGGACGCCCCGTGCGCGCTTCGAAGGGGCACGGTGCGCACGCAGCTACGTAAGGCACGCCGAGGGCGTGGCGGGGCAGGAGGGAACCGGTCCAGAGGTGAACCACGTGTGCTGTGAACTCAGCAGCAGCTTGTGTGCGGAGAGCCAGCTGAAATGGGAAGGTTAAATCAGATCTAATCAGGTTTAGACCGTACATATGACCCCTGAAGAACCTGTATTTTCTCAATCTGCGAAGTAAAGACCTAAGAAAATAGGGGAGGGGCAGTGCTGTAGTAGATCCTAGTACAGCTACAGCTGGAGCTTTCATGCGGGTTGGGCCTGCAAAGAGGGGAGGCCAGTGGCATCGGTTCTCTTCTACCAGTTTTCATTCCTCCCCCTCCGCCCCACTTGCAGCTGAACTCTAATAAAAATATAACAAGAGCCAGACTCTTCTAAATTGGTTCTCAAAGTGTGGGAGCATCAGCATCATCTGGGAACCTGTTTAGAATGCAAATTCATGGGTGCCACCCCATCATCAGACCCACTGAATCAAACTCTCGGGTTGGGGCCCAGCCTTCTATTAACTTTTTTTAACCCTCAAGCAAAAACATTTTCTTTTTCATTGATTTTAGAGAGAGAGGAAAAAGGGAAGGGGGAGAGAGAAACAGCAATGCGAGAGAGACGCATCATTTGGTTCACTCTGATAACCAAAATCAGGGATCTCAGTAGTCGCCCAAGCCAGGATCATAGGAGTCTGGGCAGAGTTTGCATGCACCCACACCTGGACCCAGATGGGGAATTGAATCCTCAACCCAGGCATGTGCCTTGACTGGGAATCGAACCTACAACCTTTCCATTACAGATGATTCTCCAAACCCAGCTACACTGGTCAGGGCCCTTCTGTAATTTTGACACGCTTTCCAGGTGATTTTGATGAATGCTGAAATGAGATAAAGATTCTCAGTTTTGGCTGCACATTGAGATCACCTGGAGAACTTACTGAGGTTTGGCACCTAAGTCCTCCCAAAAGAATCTGACTCTATCACGCAGCCAAGGTGGAGAACCACTGCTAAAATAAAGTTGGCATGATGTGGACTCCGGCTCATGGGGTCCACCACAGTGTGGAAGAGGCACGAGAAATTCACATGGCCTACCGGATCCTGTGGAGGAAAAGGGACAGCATAGCTTCTCTCTCAAGAGGAGAAAAAGCCTCTGCCCTTGCCTTGACTGGCCTTTATTTCTTTTCTAGGCACATTACATGATGGTCCTCATTTACTATGCACAGGTTCACTCTAGGTGGTTACCTTTAAAAAAAAAAAACAAAGGAGACAATGCCAATCACAGGATAAGATATTTGCAAATTCGAAGGGAAAAGCGGTTGAACTGGTTACATTCATTCTTGGAAGGTTTAGTGTAGATTTTAGGAAGTTACAGTAGGCACTTGTGCCTCAATTAAGGGTAAGGGAGTTTTAGCAAAAGCAAGTCTGCAAGTGGCCTAGGCACATTGCAGGCCTGATTCCCCACGGGAGAACCTATCCGTGGGCGTGGGTCCTATCTGGGCCCACACCACGCAGAACAGTTTCCTATATCGGCACCACAATACCACCCAGGGTCCATTCTTCCTCAGGCAAATATCACTGTCTCTTAATCTACAATGATTCCCTCGCTCCGCTGAAGGGTAGAGCATCTAGGGGCATACCTTGCCTAGGGCAGAGGCTAGTTGTAATAGCAAATAATATGCACGATTAGAAAAGGGAAGGAGTCATCTATTGCCACTACTCTGACTACTCTGTTAAACAGCCTTTCTAGCCTAAGCAGATGACTTATTTAATGATTAAAAGTCCTATTCGGTTCAAAATTGGCTGTTTATTTATTGATTTATTTGTGCATGTAAGTTCAGTGGTATTTATGCTCTACCACTTTTTATCTGCTTTGTCTGGGTCAGGTGCCTTATGGTTTGTGAGTTTCAAGCAGCTGATTTATATGAAGCCCCATAGAAGACTTTCCTAAATTGAATACTATCAGGAACTTCTTTTACAAAAAGCCAAGAATTTTATATAGTAATTTTTAATGATTGTATCTCTACCTGGTAATTTACTACCAGAAGTATTCAAAGTGACTTATCTTTCACCCAAAATAGAAAAGCTAAAAGTAAGCATTGATTCCTACTGATATTATAAAATCCAATTAAATTATTCAAGCTGGGAAGTAAGAAAGCTGAAGGGTCTCTTGTTTTCCATCTTTTCATACCCAAGTTTGAAACCTTTATTCCTAAATGCACAGGATTGGTAATCCCCTAACTTTTGTGAAAGCATATTATTTTATGTTAGTTCATTATATATTTTACCCTTTTAGGGCTATACTTAGACCAAGTATACATTTGAAATTAAATTTGGACCTTGGTACCTGTAAAAAGCGTGACTGAGAGTTAAATTGTTACTGAATATACTTAATAGACTCAGGTTACATAGAGATTATGTAGCTTCAGCAAAGCAGTGTCAGGACACTAGAAGACTTAAATGTAATTTCTTCCCAAGAATACACAATGTCTGTTGAAGACGTATACTTTAACCCACATTCTAGGTGAATCCAAGCTGCAAACCTGCTCTGGACCTGTGGTAAGTAGCTTCCAGGATGGCCACCAATGATCCTGATCTCCTGGTATTTATGACCTTGTATGGTGCCCTCCCACATAAACAATAAAGCAGAAGTTACGGTGTATTGCTTCCAAGTCTGGATTTTAAATGACTTCCTTCACTGAGATTCCTTCAGATGACACACTTTGGGAAAGAAGAAAAAAGCTGTCATGTTGTGAAGACACTAAGGTAGCCTATGGAGAGGTCCAGATGGCAAGGAACTGAGATTACAGCCATGGCCAGCAAGAATCAGAAGGCTATATAGGTGATCACATAAATAACCTTGGAAATTGATCCTTCCCCAGTTGGGCTGTCAGATCATTGCAGTCCTGAATGACAACTTGACTGCCTCCTTTTGAGAGGCCTTGAACTAGAATCACTTTCCAGTGATGTCCCAGATCCTCAATTCTCAGAAATTGCGTACAATAAGAAATATATCATTTTAAGCAGTTAAGTTTGGGGATAATTTGTTACATCGCATGAGATAACTAATTCAGGCCCCATTATCTGACTGGACTGGGACTAGTGAAAGCATGTTTTTTTTCCTCATTGTAATCTCACCATTTTAAAGTTTCTTGAATACCTTCATCAATCACAAGAGCATTTGAGAAGTATCTAAAGGAATCTTTATAGACTATCATTCGATAGCACTGACATCATGCTATCATCATACAAGCAGACAGTTGTAGTCATGTAATGGCCACATTTCTTTTGTCAATATTTCAAACTCAATTAAATTATGAAATTTAAAATGTGAGAGAGAAAAAAATGTGTTGCATACACAAAATATTTTTGATGCTAAAATCTAAATTTCAAGAGATCAAAGCCTCAGTAAAGCACTTTTACAGTGGCTATTTTTTTATGTTGGCAAATAGAGAATAAAAAAGGAGTGCCGGGTTTCGTTCCTTCTTTGAGTGCTCAGTTCTTTGAAATGACCCCTGTGGCAAAGCATAAAGCCCTTCCCCAAATGCCCACCGTAGTTCAGAGCGTCAGATTTCCATTTCCTCCTGCTTCGTTTAGAGACTACAATGTATATATTTAATATATCATTTATAAGCAATACCAGGTTTGTAACATTTAAGCAAATCTTAATAATCAAATTAATTTCTTTGCATTCTGTATGTTCTCATTACTTTTGCCTGGAGCTTTCGGTGATAATGTTACAAAAGTAAAGAAACAATTTCACTTTGCTTATTGTGAGAAAAGGCCATATGCATGAAATCCTGTCTTTGAATAAGAATTTTTTAATGTATTTTAGAGACAACCCATTATCTTTTACATATTAAATTTTTTAATCAAATACAGGGCATTTCAGTAACTGTATAGACTCTATATAATATATTTATTGGTAATGAAAAATACAAGTTAGTGTATGAGCATATGGCTTAAGGCAGCAAATATTCATAATTAGATTCTGAACATTTTGCAACCAGTGCTCTACGCCCAGCAGTATTGTGATTCTCTGCCTTTGTTTCATCTTTCACATCTTTCAGGAAATGAGAATCCAGATAATTTCTGCCTCACCTTGTAACTTTGAAATAGTTACAATGTGGGTAGTTCTGCTTTATTTACACTCTGCACTTTCGCAACATTTTCCATTTTCTAATACAACTGCAAAATCAACTGCCATTATCTGAACATCAGATATGATTTCAGCACAATGAGTCCCTTCCCCCTCCAGTCCCAATAAGATTTTCGTTAAAATGACCTTGTGACATAACACTACGGCTCACTGGCGACCTTACCACACAGGGAGCACTGTTAATGATCGCATTACTGCCTACTTTAAACTATTTTAGTTTAAAGAGATGTATGCGTTGTGTACACATGAAAATTGGTGATTATAATTAAGTCATGGAGAGCAGGAAGGGTGATTTCAAACACAATTTTCTCCATGGCTACTTTTTCAATATTCTTCTCATCAGGGCCTTGATAAGGATTCAGTAATTTCCTAGCTAACAAATTATTCCATTTTCATTTCTTTAATCACAATGTGTATAATCACACATGAGCATGAAATATTAGCAAGGATAATGTCTATTGTCTCCAGTTCATTTTTCAATCTAAATTTCTACTTAGAAAAGATAGAGTTATAGACCTGGAGAGAAACAACCAGCTTTGTTCTCGCAATAACTGTACTTTACTTTTTTCCTAACTGGTCTCATTCTATAAGAGGTAAATAGAAGCATCTTGCATAATCTACATCTTAGGTTATCTCAGGTGCTTCAAATATCAGGAGAGGAGGCAGGGACAACATGGAATAGACACTTCTTCCTATCTCTTCTGCTAATCACAGCTAAAAACTCTGGATAATACACATAGAACAATCATAAGATGATTCTCTAAAGGTGAAGAGAAGAACACAGAGCAGTTAGGGACCTCACAACCCAAAGAACTGGTACAGCAGCGAGTCCCCTGGTTTTCTTTTTGCCTCATATATACTAGACTGGGTGCTGGTGAAGCTGGCAACCCAGAAACATCGATGATCACAGACCAAAAAAAAAAAAAAAAAGACAAAAGCCTTTTTCCCTTGCCAAAGAACCCAGAAAGGGGCAGCAAGACAGAGAGCTTTGAGACAGCAAGTGTTCTACTCCAGTCCAACACCCCAGAAAGAACTGGCCCCGCCCGGCCCTGTCGGCAGAGGCAGAGTAGGGAGTTTGGAGTTCAAGTCTCGGTCAGCTGCTATGAGGGGCAGCCATCCCCACAGCGTCACAGGAGAAGCAGTGTCTGGATTTGCACTGCACCCAGCTCTACTGCAGCATCCTCAGGCACCCCATCCCACGGGGGCGGTGTCAGAGAAGGCCAGGACTTTCTTTCCTGTTGGATGGCAGTGAGATGTTGCCCTTGCAGTGGCAGTGGAGGCCGCGTGAGAAGAAATAACAAGTTACCCCGCTCCGTTTTAACCAGCGTGGTGTCGGTGGAGGCCGAGTGGGGGGGGCCTGAACTTCCACACTAACCACGGTAATGAGGGGCTCCTCCCTTCCCTAGGGTATCAACAGACACCGAGCCAGACACCTGGCCCTTCGCCTCCACCTGGCAATGGCAAGGTGGCACTTTCACCATCCCCACGGGCCTGATGTCAGAGAAGAGCACCTAAAACAGAAGATTTAAACAAGATACAGAGTATCATAGCAACCAAAATGTCAGGATACCACTGAAAATCATTTGTCATACCAAGAACCAGGAAAATCTCTACTCAAAGGAGAAAAATACTGAGAGACACCAACACAACAACCACTAAGACGTTGAAAGTATCTGACAAGGACTTTAAAGCAGCCTAATCAAACTGCTTTGATGAGCAATTAATCAAACAATTTAACAAGCACCTTAAACCAGTGAAATAATAGAAAGCCTCAGCAAAGAAGTAGCAGATAAAAAGGAGAACCAGATGGAAATTACAAACTGCAAAATTCAATAACCAAAATTAATAATTCGATGAATGTTATAGGTTGAACTATGTCCCCCCCCAAAAAGGTACACTGCAGTCATAATTCCCAGTACCTCCAAATATGGCTTCACTTGGAAATAGGGTCTTGTGGATGTAATGAGTTAAGATGAGGTCATACTGGAATAGGCCCCTAATCCAATGTGACTGATGTATGTATAAGAAAAGGACACAGGTACCAGAAAGGCAGCCATGTGACAGCAGAGGCAGTCATTGGAGCGATGCATCTATAAACCCAGGAACACCAGCGACTGCCAATGAACCCCCAGAGCCAGGAGTGGTGAGGCAGCAGTGCTCCCCTGCAGGTCCCCAGCCAAGCCTCAAACTCAAGGCAATAAGCCTCTGTTATTTTAAGTTACCTGGTTTATGGTAATATGATATGGTAGCCCTAAAAAGCATGCAGGGCTCAACAGCAAAATGGAGATGGCAAAGGAAAGAATCAATGGACATGAAGATCAAACAATAGAAATAACCCAATCTGAACAGAGAGAAAAACAGACAATTCACATATAAGTGGATTTCTCATCAGAAACCATGGAGGCCAGAAGGAAGTGACCTGAAAGAAAAGAATTGTCAACTCAGAATTTCATGCTCAGTGAAAATATCATTCAGAAAAAAAAAGGGCATGGGGGAATCAAAACATTCTCAGATAAAATAAAATTAAGATTAGTTACCATTAGTCTAATCAGTCTAGAATGGCTTTGGAATTTTTGAAATAGAAAAGAAATGATAAAGGAAAGAATTATCAGGAAAAAAATAAAGAAGAAGAGAAAATTAAAATGTGGGTAAGTATAACAGACTTTCCTTCTCTTGAGTTTTCTAGTGTGTCTGACCGGTGAAGCAGAACTTACAACATTGCCTTGTGCTTCTCAAATTCCGTTATCAGCAGGGGAGGCTAGAGTATGGCAAGGTTTCTTCAATTCACTGGAACTGCTAAAAATGCTGACTCTGATAAGTTATGCATGTATAATGTAACACCTAGAGCTACACAAAGAAATACACCCCAAAATACTACAGATAAATCAAAATGGAATTCTAAAAAAAGTGTACAAGTAGCCAACTGGAAGACAGGAAATAGAAAAGATACAGAACAGAGGGAACAAACAGAAAACAAAAAGACAGGCACAGACCCTTGTGCAGCAACTTTGGAGAACAGTTTTGCAGTTTTTTGAAAATTGAAACATGAATTTACCATATGACCCAGCAATCCCACTCATCCCCAGGAAAAGCGAGAACATATGCCCGCACAAGTACTCGTACATGGATGTTCATAGCAGCCCTGTTGATAACAGTGAAAAAGGAAGGAAAACCCAAATGTCCATCAACTGAGAATGGGTAACTAAAATGTGGTATAGTGTACAATGGAATGGAATGTTATTTGACAATAAAACACAATGAAGTTCTGATATATGCATGAACCTGGATGAACAATGTGGATGAACCTCAGAGACATACTAAGTGAAAGGTTCCAGAGACACAGGGCCTCCACTGTGGAATTCTATCTGTGTGAAAGGTCTAGAAAAGGTAAATAGAGAGAGAGAAATTAGATTAGTGGTTGCCTGGAGCTGGGATGAGAACAAGGAGTGACTGAAGATGGTCTTGAAGGATCTTTTGGGGTGAATGGAAATGTTCTAAAATTGACTGCGGTGATGGTGGTGCAATTGTATGAAATAACAAAACCCACTGAATTGTATAACACGTGAATTTTGTGATATTTAAATTGGTCTTCAACAAAGCTGTTAAAATGTCAAAAAAGCCTCTCTTCTTCAGAGTAGACCTAATTTTTTTTAATTATGGTGTAAGACATAAAACTTGAAATTTGCCATCTTTACCATTGTTAAGTACAGTTCAGGGTGAGTAAGTACATTCACACTGTTCTGCAATCATCACCATTCTCCACCTCCCTACCTCCTTTCATCTTGCAGAACTGAAATTCTATACCCATTAAATAATAATTCCCGATTTTTATTTGGGGTTACATCTCCTCCTTATGTGAACAAGGAAGTGAAGCACCTTCTTCAGCTACAGAATGGGTCCAAAATACTTTTAACAAAAGACAGGTGCTTTGCCCTGGCTGGTGTAGCTCAGTGGATTGAGTGCAGGCCTGTGAACCAGAGGATGGAGGTTCGATTCCCAGTCAGGACCCATGTCTGGGTTGCAAGCAAGTCCCAGGAGGGGACGCAAGAGAGGCAACCATACATTGATATTTCTCTCCCTCTCTCCTTCCTTTCCCCTCTAAAGATAAATAAATAAAATCTAAAAGAAAAAAAGACAGATGCTCTCTTCCTGGTGTTCAGGTGAACAAGTTCTTTACATGTATTGGAAATTAACCCCTTGTCAGATGTATCATTGGCCAATATCTTCTTCCATGCAGTGGGTTCCCTTTTCATATTGCTGATGGTTTCTTTTGCCATGCAGAGGCTTTTAGTTTGATGTAGTCCCATTGTTTGTTTTTTCCTTTGTTTCCCTTGACTCAGGGGACACATCAGCAAGAATACTGCTACAACAGATGTTTGAGATTTTACTCCCTAAGTTTTCTTCTAGGATTTTAAAAGTTTTGAGACTTACATTTAAGACTGGTTAAAAAATGGGCAAAAGACCTAAATAGACACTTTAGGTGTCTATTGGAGACAAAGAGGACATACAGATGGCCAATAGACATGAAAAAATGCTCAATGTCACTAATCACCAGACAGATGCAAATTAATACCTCAATGACCTATCACCACACACCTGTCAGAATGGCTGCCGTCAATAAATCAACAGACAACAAGTGCTGGCGAGAATGTGGGGAAAAGGGACCCCTCATGCACTGTTGGTGGGGATGCAGACTGAGGTAGCCACTGTGGAAAATAGTGTGGAATTTCCTTAAAAATTGAAAATGGAATCGCCTATTGACCCAGAGATCCCACTCCTGGGAATATATCCTAAGCATCCTAAAACACCGATTTGAAGGAATATATGCACCCCTCTGTTAATAGCAGCATTATTTACAATAGCCAAGTGCTGGAAACCACCCAGGTGCCCACCAGCAGATGAGTGGATAAAAAGGCTGCAGTGCATTTACACAATGCAACACTATGTGGCCGTAAGACAGAAGGAAATCTCACCTTTTGTGACACCATTCATGGACCTGCAGATTATTATGCTCAGTGAAATAAGCCAGTCAAAGAAAGACAACTCCCATATTATCTCACTTGTATGTAGAATATAATGAACAAAATAAACCGGCGAACAAAATAGAAACAGAGGCATGAACACATGGAACAGGCTGAAAGCTGTTAGAGGGGAGGGGGAGGGAGGGCTGGATGAGAGAAGCCGAAGGGATTAGCCAGAGAACGTATTTGTATGACCCACGGACACAGACAACAGTGCGGTGGCGGCCAGATGGAAGGGGAGGCGGGGGCTGGATGGCGGGCAGCGGGGTGAGGGAGAAGGCGACACCTGTGATAATGTCAACAGTAAAAATAAAGTAAAAAACATAGAGACTATCATTTCACAACCAAAAACAACACTGACTTTACCAGATGTTAGGTGTTAAATGAAAAAACATGATCCCCGGCACATAGTAGGTGTTAAAAGGCTAAAAGTGCTTTTTATTGACTTGAGTAGCCTTCACCCACAAGATTAAATCAAATTTAAAACAAATATTGTAATCTTTTCTACCCCTTGAAGATTTATGTGTGTGTTTAGTAAGGAAAAGTATATTTGTAATTATAAGTGTGATAGATTTTAAATTTCTTAAGGGCCGAGGCTGTGTATTATTCATCCTTAGATGCCCCCTGAGTTTTTAGCACAGTACCTTCAATACAGAAAGCATTCATTAAAAGTTATTGATTTGAATTTATTGTTTAACTGCTATAAAATGGAATTTCTAGCCCATTTGTGCAGAAAAAATTAGACTGAGATGCAATTACCCTTCAGAGAAGTTGTACATTGATCTAAATTCACCCTGTCATATATTCATCCATTCGCTATTTTGTATCTGACATTTATGCCATAAGCTCCAGCTAAGGGATCAGCACCGTAGCACTGGCGTCAATACCGCCAGCACCTATCACCACCTCTGCATTTGGGCCTCTTCCTGGAAAATGGGAAATCACTGTGGGCATAGCCACCCCACTCAAAACTCCAGATGCGGAGGAAGAAAAGAAAAATACACAAGCAATGACCATATAATGGGATTGGTACTAAAAATCACTTAGAAGGAACACCTAGTCTGAATGGGGAGAGTCTGGGAAGGTGTTCTGTGGTGGGATCCCTGCACCTCAATGCAGAATGAGTGAGGGACAGAGGAAGGGGCCAGGAAGAGTGTTCCGGGAGAGGGTGCTGAACAAGCCGGAGCTGGGGGCACGACAGAGAATTTGTTGGCTTGGAGGAAATGAGAGGAGCTGGGTTTGGCCAGAAGACAAAGAACCAGGAAAGCGTGACAAAGCTAAGGACGGCCGATAAATCCATGCCAGGTGCCTGACTGCACACGGAGCAGGGATTGGAGGACGACCTCATCAAGCAGAGAGGCAGTAATAAGCCTGTGGGGTAAGGAAGAATCAGCAGCCCTGTATGAAGAGCCTGCAGCAGAAGCAGCATCTCCGGGGAGGAACAACAAGATCTAGGTTTCTGATAGGTATCCTTTCCTGGCACTCAAACAAATAAGGCAAACAGGAAATGGGGGGAAGACCCTAAGGGACTTGAGGAAGTTTGGGCGGGGGGGGGGGCAAGGTAGAGGTGGGAGGGGAGAAGGGACGGAGCATCCATTGATGGAGGAAAAGGCAATAAAAAGAAGGTGACAAGCATCATCCTGTTCACAATTTTATCCAAGGCCACTTCTGATCACAGTGTGAGTTTAATATAGAATCTGTCCTTTTCCACGTTGAGTACTTAGCAAAGCCTTTGAAAAGTGTTTCAGAATATCTCAAAATTATCCACTGGAGAGGCAGGCTCTTGGCATTTAACAATGCCACTGTTCAAAGATGCTCTTTCCTTGTCCTTTTCATGGCACTTGACCTTTTAGTGGAATTCTCTCTGAGCAGTGTGAAAATATCAAAATAAAACCCTACAGAAAAGGACAAGCACTGCAACTGGGCGTCACCTCCCACCCAGCATGCAGCCACTCTCAGACTGGCCGTGTCTCTCAGAGATGAGAGGTAGAAAAAGAGACTAAACTCTGTAGTGTCCTCAAGTGGGTTTCCCAAATCAGGACATTCATTCTCTGTTTCAGGGAACTAACCACCACCCTTCCCAAATCACAAGAGTGTCTTCATGTGGGTCAGTATAGTTGATATTCAATCAAGCGTTAGTATCAGTAAAGAGCACATAAATTGAAAGACATGACCAAAGTATTCAAGAAAATAAAATTAAAGTCAGTCACCAAGGCTCCTTAAAGGGAGCCCACAGACACCCACCCTCGGTGAGAAGGTGAGAAGTCTCTGAATCCAATTCCATTCCTGGAAGAGAAACTAAGATATAATACCTTGGATATATAGGCCTGCCTGCATCTGTGCCCATAAACTTGTCTTTCCTCCTATTGCAATGGGTGAACTTTTCATGCCCTTATCTAAATCAGCCCCTCCGCTAGCACCTCCGATCCCATCCCCTCATCTACACAGAGATATAGCCCTAGTATTTTATCTCTCTGTCTTCTGCGTCATCAGTTTTCCTTCCACTACTGGATCACTGCCAACATGCAGAGATAGCCACCACCCAGAGCTATATAAGGATGGGGTGGGGGGCAGTCAGTCCTGGGCGCAGGTGATGATGGCATGCATTGTTGTACAGAACTTAACACAACAATGAAACTGACTAAAGTCAGTCTGCTTTCTGCAATCACCATGTGCTGGCAGTTCTAAGCCCTGTCTGAAGTAAAATGCCCCCTTTTTAATTAGCATAGTGTTATTTATTTATTTATTTATTTATTTATTTATTTATTTATAGAGAGGGGAATGGGAGGAGAAAGAGAAGGAGAGAAACATCAATGTGTGGTTGCCTCTCACATGCCCTCCACTGGGGACCTGGTCTACAACCCAGGCATGTGCCCTGACTGGGAATCAAACCAGCGACCATTTGGTTTGTAGCATGGCACTCAATCCACTGAGCCACACCAGCCAGGGCTAGCATAGTGCTCTAAATAATTGCTGAATTACTGTTGAGTTTCAATAACGCACATGTAAGCTTCAAGTAGTACATTTTAATGTCTCATCATTTAATAAACATTGTCTTCTATCCAGAAGTTAATTTGGAAACTCCCAGTTACACAGTTGAACCTAGGATGTAGGTGGATTCAGATACACATGTTCATTGGGGAAGTACCTAATGGTCCAGAGTTGTTCAAACTTGCTTCAGCTGCGTTTCTTCTCCGCATCCCCTTTGCTACTCCATGTTCCTGGGTTTAAACCATGGATTCAAAATAAGCAATGACTACAAACATAAGAAACAGCACCTGAGTTACTTCAACTCTGTCATTCTATGTGACCATTTGGAGTTGCTATTTGTGTCTTTAAATTTTTAAAAAGTGATTTTCTCACCCATGTTTTTTTCTAGGAATTTTTTGGTGATGTGACTTATATTTATAAGTCTTTTATTCACCTTGAATTTACTTTTCTGTATGGTGTAAGTTAGTGATCGAGTTTCATTTTTTTCCATGTAGCTGTCCAGATCTTCCAACACCATTTGTTGAAGAGGCTATTTTTACTCCATTTTCTGCTTCTTCCCCCTTTGTTGAATTCTAATTGACCATAGAGACTTGGGTTTATTTCAAGGCTCTCTAATCTGTTCCATTGGTCTATGCGTCTGTTCTTACATGAGTACCAGGCTGTTTCGATTTCACCGGTATGTCCCCTAGAGCAAGGGACATAAAGGAAAAAATAAACAAATGGGATCTCATCAAAATAAAAAGCTTCTGTATGGCTAAAGAAAACAGCATTAAAATGAAAAGAGAACAAAAAGTATGGGGAAACATATTTGCCAATGATACCTCAGACAAGAGTTTGATCTCCAAAATATATAAAGAATTCATATGACTCCACTCCAGGAAGATAAACAACCCAATTAAAAAATGAGGCAAAGGACATGAATAGACACTTTTCCAAGGAGGACATCCAGAGGGCCCAGAGACATGTGAAAGGATGTGCAGCATCACCAGCCATCAGAGAGATGCAAATTAAAATCCCAATGAGATACCACCTCACATGGGTCAGAATGGTTCTCATTAATAAATCAACAAACAACAAGTGCTGGTGAGGATGTGGAGCAAAGGGAACCCTAGTGCACTGTGGGAGTGCAGACTGGTGCAGCCACTGTGGAAAACAGTATGGAATTTCCTCAGAAAACTAAAAATGGAACTTCCTTTTGACTCTGCAATTCCACTGCTGAGATTATATCCTAAGAACCCTGAAACACCAATCCAAAAGAACCTATGCACCCCAAATGTTCATAGCAGCACGATTTACAACAGCCAAGTGTTGGAAGCAACCTAAGCGTCCATCAGTAAATGAATGGATCAAAAAACTATGGTACAGTTACACAATGGAATACTATGCAGCAGAAAGAAAGAAGGAGCTCCTACCCTTTAGGACTACATGGATGAAACTGGAGAGCATTATGCTAGGTGAAATAAGGCAGGTAGGTGGTGAAAGAAAAATACCGTATGATCTCACCTATAGGTGAGAACTTAATCAACAAAACAAACAAGCAAGCAAAATATAACCGAAGACATTGAAATTAGGAACAGACTGACAGTAACCATAGTGAGGTGGGAGGAGGAAATGGGGAAGAAAGGGGAAAGGGTTTTCAGAAACATCTATAAAGGACACATGGACGAAACCAAAGGGGAGTAAGGATCAAGGGTGGAAAGTGGGGATGGCTGTAGTGGGGAGTGGTGGGAGGGAAACGGAGACAACTGTACTTGAACAACAATAAAAAATAGAAAATAAATAAATTTTTAAAAAGTGAAATAGAATGTGAAGGGCAAAATGTAATAGTTTTGCTTGGTAAGTTTTGTTTGGTTACTTTACAATGAAATATTCGTTGTATTTGAGTAATAACATCTTTAAAATTAAATTATATTCTTCTATTTTAATCACTGTTTTAAAACTAAAGAAGAAATCAAGAAAATAAAATAGTACATTCAAGTTGCTTAAATTGTACCTTTTGAATATATTTTTATTTTATTAAAATGCACTTATTAGTTACTGGGCAACTATTTATAGAATGTTATTACACCAAAGTGTAACAAAGAACTGAAGTACAAACTGTTAGGTAAATAAAAAAGCTATTGAATAAATAATTGTGGTTTTCTTTTTACCCTACAAAAACTGGGAGGAATTTGCAGGTGTTTGCAAGACTGTGAAACCAGCAACTAGTTCATAATTATTCTAAATTTCATAACAAAAATCTAAAGTGAGATCTCCTCACTAACATGAAATGACATTGACATTGTAAATTTTTTCCTGGTGGAACTCTACCAAGGAAAAACTTAAAGGCAAAACAAGAGGTGGTTGAAGCAATGGCTGAATTCGTAGTTAATGAAAACTCTGAAAAAATACCAGCTGGCACGTCCAAAGCCCCTGTGATAAAAACAACACAAGATTCAGATGACATTGGACAGAAAGATGACATAGTCCCATTTTCCATAATCAGTGACAATGAGGAAGAGAAGGAAATGTTCAGCAGGCGTCAACATCAATAAGATTAAAAGGAAAAAATGAAGGATAGACACTAGTAAAGACCAGGACTAAGACTTTGGTCTTGAGCAGGGGAGGGATGTTAAAAAAATCTCATCCCCACCAGCTACTGTCCCGATGTTCATATTCACAAATAAAGCCCCTCAAAAAAGCCATCTACTATCTTCACACCCACCTGCGTTGTCTGTCAAGGTCATCGACTTCCATGTTGCTAATTTCAACAGTTAATTCTTAGTCCTCCTCTCACCCCATCAGCAACAGTTGAGGCAGCTGATTACACTTTAGCTGGCTACTCATCTTCAGTCTCCTTTATTGAATCATCCTCCTTTTCCTGACCTTTACGCTTCAGAGTCCAAAAACTCAGTTCTCAGACCACTTCTGCTCTTTATATGCACTCAGGTGAGCTCATCCATTCTCGGTTTTTAGTACTTTTATCTCTAAATGCTCCATCTCCAGCCCAGCCCTCTTTTCAATTATACACCCAACTGTTACCTCCTGTCTCCTCTTGGATGTCTAATAGGCATCTTAAAGTTAACACATCCAAAGCTGAATTTCTGACTTTCTCCCAAAAACCTGCTCTTACAACAGTCTTCCTTTCTCCATAAAAGATAGCTCCATTTTTTAGTTGTTCAGGCCAAAAATCTGGGAGTCATTTTTGGTTCCCTTCTTTCCCTCATCCTGGATCCCATCCAATCCATCAGCATGCCTATTAGCTCTATATTTCCAATGGGTTCTGAGTCTCAGCATTTCTCATCTCCCCTCACCATTCCTAGTTACCATCTCCTCTCACTTGAACGATCGCAATTATTTGCTATCTGTCCTCTCTGCTTCAGTCGTTGAGCCCCTTCTATGGCCATAGGATGTTAACATGCAGTTCAGTTCATGTCGCTCCTTCACACAAAACCTTCTAGTGGTTCCTATCTCACTCAGAGTGGAATCTAAAGCCCTCACCTTGGCCTACAGAGCCCTATGTGATCTGCTTCTTTCACCTACCCACAACCTCTGTAATGCCACCCCCCAACCACCCTCCTTGGTTACTCTGCTCCTGCCACCCAGTCACCAGTCTGCCCACCTTGCTATTCCTCTGATAGGCTAAGAGCGTTCTGATTTTAAGCACTTTTGCATTAGCAGTTGCCTCTCCGACACACTCTTCTTTGTGTGTCCTTGGTGGCTTTCTTCCTCACTTCTTTCAGGTTTCTGCTAGAATGTCACCTCATCAGAGGACTTCCCTGACCAGCCTACCTAGAATAGCACTCTTCTGCCACTCTGATGCCTACCCCCGCCCCCACATTGCAGTCTGTCTACTCACTTGACCTCTGTGTATTGTCTGACTTGCTCCACTAATATATCCTCTACAAGAACAGGAATTTACCGCTTTGTGATTGCTTAACTTCAGTGCCTAGAAAAATACAGGTGTGTAGTTGGCACCCAATAAACATTAGAATCAGCAAGACAACTAATTGGAACAATGCATTCTAAGGTGATTCAATTTGGCCAAATAAGGCAGCCAATGTCTTAAACAAGCTCTATTCTTCAGAGTTTGGAAGACACCTTTGGGAGCGCCTCAGATGTTTAACCACTTTCATAGACTTATTCATGCTCTAAGATTTGGGGAACTATATTGTTCTAACAGTCTTTATAAAAGAGGACAACATCCAGCCAGAAATATTTCTGAGAAGACTGTGCCCATCTTGAAAAGACGATGCCCATTTACTGATATTCTAAGGACCAAACTGGGTGAGAAGCCTTGTTCCTGAGTCAAGGTGGCACAGAATATCCTCCTGAAAGCATATATATGCTTGTTCTCACCTAAAAATCTGAAAGGAGAATCCTAGGCTGAAGTTTTTGAGAGACGACATTGACCCCGATACACACAACTGAAGCTTAGAAATCAAACAGGATGGATTCATTATAATATTTTATAAATCTTCTCAAGTAAGCAGATTTAAACCTAATTAGAAACAGTTTGTTTGATATCTTTTTAAAAAGGCACTATTTTTCTGTCCCTAGTACTTAGAAATGTTTAGAGATAAGCATGGTTATTTAAATCTTTGAGATGTGTAAATTTGTAGTCAACAGCATTTTTAGACAAAGCATTAAGAACACTTTAAAATGTTTGTCTAGTGCATTAAGTTTAATTATACTCCACTGGACTCAAAATGCTTTGAGATGCTTTACACATTGCCCCCAAGATCTTGTATTGATCATAATACAAGCACCACCAAATTTAAACGCAGTTTCTAAAACTAAGTAGCAGCTTGCATGCGAGCGCCCTCTTCTGTTCCCAGAGTATACTGCAAAATACCTTACTATATAGAATTCACAGCAATTCTGGGTAGTACAAAACGGGCTTTTCGGGAAAATGCCCACACACACAATCAAATTCTTTATATAAGTTATCCTCCCATCTGAGGTTTGGAAGGCTGTTCTGGAGAAGATGCAGGGTGGGAGAATATGAAGGAAAAGCTGCAATCCCAGAAGTCTAATTAATGACAGTTTGCATTTCTTCCCTGGGAAGTCTCATAGAAATTAACTTCAATCTTTTAAAACATAAATTTGGGGTGTTGAGTATGTGACAGAGTAAACCAGCAATTTTCAAGCAATGTGCTTCAAGAGGCACCCCGGCGTGCTGCAAGCATTTTTACAACATGCAATACCTGACTCTTTAGTCAGGGTCACTTTCCTCTTTTCCCTTTGTCAAATAAAAAAAATGACAAAAGCCAACACAATAGCCATCTGGTATAAATGAATCAAAATTATAGCAATTTTAAAAATCAGATTGGCAAAAAAATATGTTTCTGGGTGTGCCACAGCCGCCATGAGATGAAAGAGGGTGAAAACCACAGGACTATACAGATTTTGTAGTATGAAGTCAGACCCCCAAAATTTCTACAGTTACTAAACGACGTCATTGCAGTAATTTTTTTAAATGGGACAACTAGTCTGTTTTCCTTTTCTTTACAAGTGGAACATAACTTTAAAGGCATAACTGTATTACCTGCAACTTTTATCTAAGTTATTTTTAGTAACTCAACTATTTGCTTTCTGACCAACAATTCTGCCTTGCTTTAAAAGTTGATTTACAGTCAAATTCATATTTAGATGCCAGTTTGAAGCAGGAACTTTGAAATACAACTGTAACAAGAAAAATCTTTTGTTTCATATACACTGGGAAAATATGCAGGTAATTGCCTTGTGCCCCATGAGACTGCCATCAAGAAATTGCCATCATAAGGTTCAGTGCAATCCACCCAGCCCTGCGCTGTAGGACCCTGGTACAGAAGATCCCTGGAGTAGCTCCAGGGAGTGGGGAGGGGCGAGGAGAGAGCAACATCTAGTGGAAACACCACGTGTACACAAAGTGGGTGAAGCTGACACAAAACAAAAAGGAACTGGTAGATGAGAATTTCAGAAATTTTGTTTCAGATATGATCAGTTTATGACACTTAATCCTTTACTGTTTCTTAGGAATTAGAGCCAAGCCCTGTTAATTCCAATGATAGCTAAAAGGAGGCTTAATGATCTGGACTCTATGAAGTTTTATTTCCTGTGGCAGTTTTGAAATTTAACTTTAATAGCTTGATAAACATTGAATTTCAACACTTGGCATTGAGAGGAGCAGAGTTTCCTACCCCAAAACCTGCCTTTTGGGGGGATAGTGATTATTTTAAGCTGGTTATTTTTAAAACATAAAAGACTCAGGATAACCTTTGACCTTTCCCTTGCCTAAAATAACTTAAATAGAGGACCTGCTCCAAGAAGGGAACAATCGTCATAGATAGCTGGAGTTTGACCGAACTAAGTGTGGTGGAGAGGGAGGAACCCACCAAGGCCCATTGGATCCCAGTCCTCTGTCCACTGTTAAATAAAGATGACCCAGCAAACACTTGTTTACAAATGTTTGCTTTTCATCTCCATGTGAATTACCTTCCTCCAGTTTGGAGTTGCAAAACACCACCTCCTCCTCCCCCACTTATGGAATCACTGCATGCACAAATGTAATAAACCAGGTTGTTTTCTCCTGTTAACCTACCTCATGTCAATTTGATTAGAACAACTTAGAAGAGCAAGAAAAAAATTATTCTCCCCCTTGGTCCCAAGAGCTTTCTCATAAAAACAGCGGGGAGAGAGGTTTGTTAGGTTGGTTTATATTAGAACTGATTTATCTTCAAATCTCTTATGGCCTCTCCCCTCAACACACACGCCTACCTGAAATATATTCTGCACAATTATATAAAAATAGTTTCTAAACTTTAAAAAATTTTGTTAAATGCATATCATATCTATCCTACTAGTTGCCAAAATTTGAAAAGCCCTTAGAATTCTCCTGCAGACAAAGTTTGTCCTATTGTCAAAAAAAATTGTGAATGACTGAGTAGTAGGTGCCCCATCAGCTCATTTGTCCAGGTTACCAACACCTTTCATTGTCTTTACCTTATTTTACAGCTTTGTAAGTTTTAGAAAACTGGTAACACACATAATACAAGTCCATACAAATGCAAATTAATTGTGGGGCAGTAGGGGAAATTGATTATTGACTATTGCCCTATGGATAGATCCATTTGACGTGTATTTGTAAATTCATTTCAGAATTCCTTGTTTCCTACGATGTCTCTCTGCTCTTTGAGTTCTCCTTGGAACCAGCTGTAACATCTTAACCGTTTCATTAGTTAATGAGTTAAGTAAAACACTGGGCACATACTCACACTATTCCTTTAGGAGAGTAATGATTATATCCTCTTTTAAAAGTCACAAATCACAGTTTGGTGGTGTTATTCTTCTAGGATGTGTCAAGATGCCATGTTCACTGACACAGTAGCAAAGCAGCATACATTTGCCTGACAGAGAGTCGATTGTTTACGGTTATTGAAATTGATTTCACACCTTTAAAGAATAGCCCCAGACCTTGCAAAAGAAGATATAAGTCCATCACACAGCCGGAATCATTTGAAATACATCTTTAATTTTTAAAAACCAATATGCAATCTACCAAATACTTTGTTACATGATTATTAAGGCTCAATCTGTTTTATATTTGTGTTGCTAGGACATAAAATAATATTTTAAGTACGATATAATACTTCATCATTATTAAGGAAGGCCTTCTAACTGAATTTATAAGAAAAGGGCACTCTCGTACACACAACTTCAGAACGAAGGGACTAAACCCTAGAACTGTCTAATATATAAATCAGGTTTTCAAAAAACATCCAGCCTTTATTTACGTGCTGAAAAGTATTTTTTATACCTTTGAAAATGAATAAGCTATTTCTATTCCCATAGAAAAAGAAAACATCCTTAAATCCTGATCTATACAACTGATCAAGAAATTAATCATCAAGCCACAAATTCATTCACACAGTTAATATGATCCTTTGACTGGTAAGATGACCAGACCTGAGCAATCAGAGCAGGACAGCTAGTCAGACACCGGTCCAGTCCTTGGAAGCAGGTGTCTGTCTGACTGGCCCCTGAATGGTCAGACTCAGAAAGGGTTCGCCTACATTATGTAAACTGAAATCCTGGCAAGGAGTGGTTCCTCCTTCACTCTCTTCGGTCCTTCCCAACCTTAAAAGCAGGGGTTTATGTTATTGCAGTTGTTGTCTCTAAGATCATCCTTTACTTTATAGCAAAGGAGAGTCTACTTCTTAATTTGTAAGTCTAAGTGGTTACACTATCTGATTTTTCACTTACAGCACATTTGACCTGCCATTTCTGAGGTCAGAAGAATTGTATTAAAAAGCCTCTCCTCCCTTCAAAGAATGTTAATTTAATGCTAAGTAATGAATATTTAAGGCTCCTAATAGATGTGCAAGTTAATAATTATGCCCTAGCACCCCACTGCTAATGCTATCAACCTCTGCATTGCAGCCGAAACTCCATTTGGGCTTTAGTCAGGGGTTTGTTACTGTGTTTCCAACAGTGAATCTTGAGATGCTCCTGAAGCCTGGATGGCTGGGAAGTGACCCCAGGCAGCCACAGAGACTGGGCAACCTGTGCAGCAGGAGGGGCAATTAATTGAACCCTTTGCTGAAATTATTCTGAGGTGTAAATATTCATTAAGTTCAAGTGAATCAGACTCTGAGTTGTTTACGGGCAGGATATCACCAAACAGATTTGAAAGCACCGGCAGTAACTAACCCCTCTGACTTCCCTGGGAGATGGAGCAGCATCACCTCCAGCCGTCTCTGTCTCCGTGCTCGTGCTGAGCAGACTGAAGTTGCTCCAGAATGTGCTGCACCAGATGATGGAGAAAGATGAAGGATTTGTTTTAACATAACGTACATACAGACGTGCCCTCCTATACTTCAACAGTGAGTCTCAAACATATGATATTATGAGCAATGCATCAAGTGGAGTTAAAAAGAGTAATAACAATTCATTTTAACAGTCAACTTTTGCATTCCTTGCTGTTACAGCAAAATAATGAAAAGCAATAAAATCTGCTGATTGATACAAACCATCATACATGTTTGCTTTAATCTGGTTTTGGAACACAGTACAATGAATGTAATACAATATTTAATAAAACATGAGACATAAACTCTGGGCTGACAAATAAATGTTGTTGGGGAGAACATTATTATATCAGTTTGATTCAAAACAAATCCGGTAAATAGAGAAAAATACCTCCTAATAATATTTTAGAGTCAACATAAATTGAAGATGTATTAATACCAAATGGAGGACTTCGTTTTTCAGGCTAAGAAATACCTAGAATATAGATTTCATACACTTTTAAATATGACCTCTTGCTGTAAATATTGAAAGGAAATTATAAGCAGAATTATAACTGCAAATGCCACTGGCTTTTCATTAGAAACCAAACATTTACCTGATTGAGGAATAAAAATGTCACTTCTTAAAAATCTAAGGAAAATAATCTAGTGCCTTTCCTTTGTCTTTTAAAGAAAAATACTCTAAATTTAGTAGAACTAGCTTAAAATAACCAGAATATGCATTAGACTTCTACTCAAGAAAGGCTTATCTCAATCACAAGTAAAACTTTATCAAAACACATTCTTAAGAGTCTGTACTTTGGGGAAAGACTCGTGAACTTTAAAAACTCATCTTTAATGTACATAAATATTTTAACTAGTGTCCAATACTGAGATACCATTTTAAAAGAAATCTGAGCAAAAGGCAATAGGTCTTAGTGACTTATACTGAAATATATATACCAACAGAAAGGGTTTTTTTGCAACACACATCAGAACACTAATACATTTTTTAAAACGAAAACAACCACAAGGGGAAGACAGGCACCAAACCCGGCCAACGATTGCTCGCAGTGTGGTGGTGGAGAACAGGAAGACAGTAATTCAGACTCACAGACACTGCCACCTCTGCACGGTCGCTTGTGGCTTCAGCATGATTCTACACCTACCCAGAGATGAGCAAGGGGGAAAACTCAGTATTTCGGTTTGTTTCCTTGGATTGCCTCACCCTCCACTGCAGGCGCTGACATAGCAAGAAGAAATAGAGACTGGAGGATAATAAACACGACACCTGGGTAATCCGGAGCACAAAACAATCAGCCACTGAGTAATCAAAAACCAGAAACCCTTTAGCCAAGCTGGCTGTGGGGTCACACATTGGATTACGGTACCTTTGAGTTTCAATAAGTAGCAGAAATATCACACAACTTAAAGGCACGGTTTAGATCAAACGCATAGGGCACAAACATATCAACAGCATAAAATATGTTGTTTGGTTTCAGGTCTAAACTTCTCTGAACACAGCCACTGGACCTGTCTTTGGCCCTCTGTTCAGAAGTCACTGCCACTATGTGGCAGCCAAACTGTGTGTGGTTTCTGTAAATTAACAATATGAAAAGTGGGTCTTCATCATTCACTCTTGCTACTCCTACTGAGTTATGCAGTCACTGGCTTTATCTGGGTCTTCTCCATCGATTTTAATCCACTTCTTTTCTATTTCAACCTGTTATACAAAAGCAAAACATGGGCAGGATTAACAAGTGCAACCCTGCACTAGCACGTGCTCAGTCCCAATTCCACTGAGAGCAAGGTCGGTAGCCACAGCACCCTCTACAGGCAGACACAGCCCTCCTGCCTTCTCCTGCTAGCTCCACAGTGACGCGCTCCCCTCCACTTTTGGGCAACAGAGCCCCCCCACCCCAAATCCTTCCCTCTAGGGTCAAATCTTGAAAAGAACTAAAACTCTCCCCTCTTCTAACCCAAATTTAGTTTCTATAAAATGTACACAGAATACATATATTGATAAGACAGAGACCCGGCTAGGTATGTGATCAGTGGCAATTCACAGCTCCAGGTTTTGACCCACCTGAGGTTCATAACCCCGCCCCCCAAATCATCTCTCTAATAAACTAAAACAAACTAGTAGTTCACAAACTAGTAAACCAGGTGGGCCAAACCATCTGCCTGCCCCTTGTCTTTTCTGTCTCGCCTCAGGTATTACCTCCCCACGGAGACCCTCCCGGACCACTCCGGACAAGGAGGCCCCCATCACTCTCTATCCTACTTCCTCACTTTATTCTCTCCTTAGAATCTGTGACTATTTGAAATTCTATTACTTACCTGTTTACTAGTTATGTTTTGTTCCCTCACTAAAAGGTGAACTGCATGAGGACAGGGACCTATCTTTCATTCCCTCTTGTGTCCCAGCATCTAGAATAGCACCTGGCACTTTGAAATTGCTCAGTAAATTCTTACTAAATATAAGATGATGTTTTGAAGCTGACTGCCAAGTGCAGGTTGGTTAGTAAATGCTACTGAAGCCAGAGACTTCATTACATAATTTGGAGCTGTCCTCGAAAACTATGTGAAATAGGCATATCCCAGGAATAGGAAACTAAGTATAAATGAAGACTCCGTGTGCACTTGACCCACATTTCAGTCACACTTACTACTTATATACCCAGTGACACAGGCAGGTTCCCCAGATGCAAACTCTGAGGTGGAGACTGGCCTGCAGACAGTTTACTGGGGAGTGCCGCTGGGGTTGACACCTGTTGGGAAAGGGGAGAAGCTCGGCTGCAGTGTGGTCACAATAAGGGCTTCGGCTGATCCGCAGGGAGAGCCAAAGCTAGCTAGCTAAGAGGGTTCTGCAGAGTTGCCCAAGCTGAGGCGAAGGGTCTTTATACCCCTGCATCCACCAGGCTCAGGACAAAAACTGCCCCAGGAAGGGGCAGGATCTGGGGTTTCTTCAGCCAGGACAGTTCCCAGCTGCTCGGGGAGCAAGTGCTTAGGTCCCCAGGGAGCTGCACAGGACAGCCACCCATCACTAATTTGATCAATGAAAAAAAAAATCACCGGATCCAAACATATATACTTCTAAACAGGTCACCCAAAATAAAGAAAAATCCTGACTTATTATAGAACCACCAGTTGTTCATGACGTCATATAATCACACTACTATTTTTTAAAAGATTTTATTTATTTATCTTTAGAGAGAGGGGAAGGGAGGGAGAAAGAGAGGGCGAGAAAGATCAATGTGTGGTTGCCTCTCACGTGGCCCCCACTGGGGACCTGGCCTGCAACCCAGGCATGTGCCCTGACTGGGAATTGAACCAGCGACCCTTTGGTTTCAGCTCGTACTTAATCCCCTGAGCTACACCAGCCAGGGCTAATCACACTGTTTTTGATAGGAATAAATGAGTGGAAAATCAGAATGGCATTAATCATAGCTGAGATTCAAGCAACACAGATTTAAAATGATATTAGAAAATATAAAATGCTATTCATGTGCAAGAAAAAAAATATAAATTCCAAACAGAATACCTGCTTGTTATTTGCTATTTTTTTGACTTTGGAAATATTTTCTTTTTAAAATTATTATTAGTAGTAGTATAGCTGCTGCAGTTTCCTGTTATTCTCATCCAGTGTTTTGGAAGTTTTCTTTTTTAGATTTTATTTATTTACTTTTAGAGAAGGGAAGGGAGAGAAACATCAATGTGTGGTTGTCTCTCGCCCCCTACTGGGGAACCTGGCCCACAACCCAGGCCTGTGCCTCAGACTGGGAATCAAACCAGTGACCCTTGCGTTTGCAGGCCAGCACTCAATGCACTGAGCCACACCAGCCAGGGCTGGAAATATTTTCTAATGAAGTATGTTTGTAAACAAAATCAGTAACATGTCACCATTTCATGATACTATGAGAAATGTATGGCAGAGGTTACCTCTACATCTACTTACTAACTTTGAAGATGAGAAGGAAAAGCCAGCTTAGAAACAGGTACAAACAGATGTCACTTAATTCATCTGGCCAAAGGATGCGGAAGCAATGACGGTGAGCATTTAAAATCGCCGCAGTGGAGTAACAGCATTTTCGAGGGGTGCTTCACAGAATACAATTCCAGAAGATACTGACACATGTTTAACCTAATCAATAAGTTGGGGTAAACTGGGTTAAAGTTAACGAGTTTCTTTATTGCGGGACTTCCAGAGCCTTCATTTAACATTAATTTTGTGTACGGCATTCCCAAACATTTTTTTCTTGTATACATGTTCCACTGAACACATATTGGGAAATGCTACTCTAACATAATTTTTATTATAAATATGCTTCTAAAATGTGAATTCATGTTTAATGCCCTGTTTTTCATTCAGAGTTGAATTACGTATGTGGCACTGTGTGCTGAGGCTCCTAATATTCTCTAAAACTGAGGGGATAAACTAGGCTCTCTAGTGACCCTCAAAGTGCCATGGTCAAGCTCTTTTCTAGGTCAAAAAGATACAAACACACACACACATTCACACACATACATGGTCACACAAGGGGGCAAAGCAAATATTTAAAACCAAATCAGGTCACAGCTCTAGAAGCCCCAACACGAGCCAGAGGGTACCTGGATGTTGTAGCAAGCTCGCTGGTGAACGTGTTTCTGCGGCTGGACGTCACTCTCCACCCCCAGAGACCTGACCTCAGTTCTTGAGGCAGACGTGTCAAGCACCCCAAACTGAACAGTAGCAAATGGATACCAGTCGGAGGGAATTTCTTGGTCTGATCCAAGTTCCAGTTTGTATGACAAACAATGGGGATGATCAGGACCTTGAAGAAAAAAATCACAGTCAGTCAAAGTAGTTCAATGGCCACTGAACATTTCTCCGTCACGCCAGAAGTCACATCCCTCCCTTTAATAAGCAATTCCATTAGCACTGGGGCAGTGCCGATGCCATTTGAACAAAATACCATTGAAATTCACAATTTTGTATGGACTAGGGGAAAATCTGGGATTTTTAAGTACTATCTTTAAAATAAATACAATTTTATTACTATGTACGTACATATATTAATGCCTAAAAATGTTTTTAGTTAGAAGCATGCTAAGTTTCTTTTTACAAGATAAGTAACATTTACGTTAAGTATCATTATTTAGCTACAGTGTGTATAGGCTCAGTACCAAAAACTCTCTTAAATCAACTGAATAAGCTTTTACAATAATTTGTAATTTATTCATTTTCTTACCACTCTTCCACTGACAAGTTAATGAAAAGGTAAACTTTAGCCTAAAATAGTTCATATTATTAAAAATTCTGATTGTTTTTTAAAGGTTTTATTTATTTATTTTTAGACAGAGGGGAAGGGAAGGAGAAAGAGAGGGAGAGAAACATACATGTGTGGTTGCCTCTCATGCGTCCCCCACTGGGGACCTGGTCTGCAACCCAGGCATGTGCCCTGACTAGGAATTGAACGGTGACCCTTTGCTTCACAGTCTGGCACTCAATCCACTGAGCCACACCAGCCAGGGCAAAAATTCTAATTATTTTTTAAAGTTAAACTTAGTGAAATTTTTATTATATTTCAGAAAATGTTCTAGGCAAAGCATTCCTTTTTCAGCAGAACAGGACTAAAATTATATTTTAGTACATTAATTTCCATTCACCCTTCTTAAAGCTTTCATGGAAACAGATGTACAGTATAGAAGAGATGGTCATGTTAGTTTTCAATGTTTCGATCTAATACTTGTTTTCATTTAATTCAATCTGTCATTTATTGAGCATCTATTCTGTCAGGCCAGGCTCTGTGCCACACCTAGGGATATAGGGATATCAGATAAATGCAAAAATTTTAAGGGTGATCATGTAATGTGTACGTGTGTGTGATAATAGAATAAAAAATATTTTCACTGTAATCACTGCAGTAACCCTAAATGTCCCATGATTCTGTGGCATTTCACACAACATCTACATATCCAATGAAGCTATCTTTACTTCAATAAATGTATGAGGTGACAGTAATTTCAAAGCCATATTAAATTACTACCGCACTGACAGAGCTTCAGAAAGAACACTTCCATCAGAATATAGCTTTAGGCACAAAAACAAGAGTTTAAGGGATTTCACTTAATTCTTAAAAGATAAATTGCCTTTCATTCCTTACAACCTGTTTCTTGTAGAGAGACTAATAGAATTCTAAGGCTGTAAAAGGCCTTGAAAAGTCATCAATCAATTAACCAAGAGAGGCTCATTACCATCTCCACTACGCACAAGTAGGGTAGGACAACAGCACACTGAGGTGCTGTAAGCCACCCAGATCACTGCAGGCAAGAGATAACTTTATACATACACACACACACCCCAGGGGAGATTCCACAATCCATTACCATTTCTAGTCTTCTGCTTGCAGTAAGGATACATTAAGTTCATGTAACCTAATTCAGAAACTCTTACATCCTTTTAAGACATACGGTGCATAAGAACGCAACCACTGAACCCAGGTTGCCAGGAGTCGGGTCCCAGCTGTGCTACTCAATAGCTGTGTAACCCCAGGCAAGTTATGTAATCTGAGACCCTGTTTCTCCACCTGAAAATGGGGGTGACTTTGCAAAATTAATCCAATTAGATTATAAATCCAATTTGTTATTTAATTACTATAATTTTGCCAATGAAGAGACTGTGAACTCTACATTTTTAGAGCTGAAAATTATATTGGAGATGATCTGATTTGCTATTCACATTTTAAAGGCAAAAACTGTTTGGGAATCTTTTGCTATCAAAATGACCCAAGTTGAAGACCTAATATTATAAAAAAACATTAGACACAAAACCCTTCTACTTGCTTTTCTAAACAACTGCTCCTTGTAAATTTTCTGGCATATTTTCCCTGGCTTTTAAAAACTCTAAATACTCTACAATGTTTGATAACATACTACCTCTTTAGACTTGGATCTGTGAGCAGAGGTATCATGTCTGTTCCTAGGACAATGTCTGGCATATTTGGAGCTCAGCTAGCATTTGACAAATTTACAAGTAAATGAATAAAAGACACAGGAAAAATCATGTAATTTATCTCAGTACTGACCAGCAGGGGGCACTCTTGAGCTTTGGTAGTTATTCTCTCACTATAACTCTCAAGATGGGGGGGAGGGAAAGAGTTGGGGCTGCAAATTACATCTACTTAGGTCTGGTCCCTCTCAAACCAATGTATTTCTCGTCTGAAACAGAACTGTTGAGAGCTGGTGGGTATAGAAGGAGGATACAGGTGGAGGAGGAGAAAGTAACCAACGTGTTTGTGTAAGAAAGCAAAGAGAAAAAGTAAAGGCTAATTATATTAAAAATCGGTAAAATTGGGAAGGCAGAGATATACTTGTTAATTGACCCTCTACCATTCCCTCTCCCCCTTCTAATTCTGTGTCACCATCTGTACCCCCCTTGGCTAACAACGCTCTCGTTCATTCCCCACTTTTCCTTTCTTTCCCCACTCCCCTCTTTCCCAATGCCCCCATCCTCCCACCCCACCCCCTAACCCCACCAAAGCCTGTCCTAAGGAAAAGCTCCTCTGCTCCTTTGCTGTCCTTCACACCTTAGTCTGAATGAACTATCTGAGCTACCTGCCCAAGCCCACCTTTGCTGCAAAATGAAAGACCTGCTCACTGTAAAGGATCACTGTGCTAGTCGGCAACATTTAAGGGGCCGGCAGCCCTCCCCACCTCCCTTGAAATCATGTGCAAGTGAAAAAGAAGTCAATCCTGACCTCAAAAATCCACAGGAAGAAAGGCATAATTTTTTGTAAATTAACACCTAGTAGACTAGTTCTTATTATTCTCTTTCATTTTCCATGTTTAAGTATTTTTTTAACAGTATAGGTTTTTCAGGAACTAACTTGGTAAGCATAATATTTTAAAGACTTTTAAAAACCCAATGTTCTCTAAACACCCAACTGATTTAAAAGTCATGTAGGAAAATAGAGATGCAGTCTCAGACCCTGTTATTCTGGTCTGTGGGCCGGCAGCATTGGCATCACCTGAGGACAGGTGGGAAACACAGCTATCAGACCCCGCATGTTGAATCACAATCTACATTTAACAAGTGATTCATGTGCACACACAAGTTTAAGGAGCACTGCTTAGGACAAATATTCCTTCTGCAGCCTAACCTCACTCTTTCTATGCTTCTCCAGAGGCAACTGGCCAGGCACCCTCTCACTCTCTGCCCCCACCCCCAATAGTGGTGAAGCCACAAGACAGGACCATGGGATCCCATCTGCCTCAGAACCACACCGTGCCCTCCAGACTCTACCTGCCACAGTCCACCTGCCTTTTCCCTGAGCCTCCTCTTTGCATGCAGACCTGATCTGAACAAAGCAGCTTTGATCCCAAAGCATCTGTTCTGTCAATTATCACTGGAATGCTTGTAAAATGTTGTTCTGTGTGGGCCTGATGCTATGAAAGTCTTCAAAAAGAATCCTGGAGACCAAGATCAAGTCCAGCCTCCTTTCTGGGAATACCCACTATTGTAATTGTTCTTAGTGAGCTCAACTGCCAGTAGATCCAGGTATGAGGCAAAACAGAGCTCCAGGAGACGCAGGGACAGAAGTGTCGGGTGTGATGATCTCTGCCTAGGGGGCCATAATAGGTTCCATAGGTCAGTAGTTCTCAACCCCAGGTCACAGGCCCCGGGTCAGTAGTTCTCAGCCCTGGCTGCCTGGGAGAGCCTTTCATTAGCGCTCATACCTGGGTCTCCCTCTACCAGTCATGGCTGGGAGGGGTCCTAAATAGGGGTATGGGGATTTTAAAGCTCTAATGACTCTGTGGACTCTTGACAGGCAGCCAGGGCTGGGAAACAGATTTTAAAAGGAAGAATGATGACAAGGACCCCAGGCCCCCTCAGCTAATGACACCAATGCCCACCTATTCCCCAAAGCCAGTGAGCCCGCCTCCTCCCACCCCCTTCCTTTCCCCCAGACCCACAGGTTATCTGTCACTATCTTGGGGGCCCCTCTTCAGATCTCCTCACCCCTCCCTAACCTCCCCAGTGAAAGGCAGTCTTATTACAAACTGCCCAGAGCAAAACTAAAGGAACTAGAGGTACTGCCTAAGAATATGGAGAAGACAGATCTTTAAAGGTTAATTAGGGAATCTGATGTCAACTACAAATTTTCCCTCGGTGCCGCCACCTGCAACAAAACCCTAGCCTAAGATGATATTTATGATATTTAAAAAAATTTAAGTTAACTTATCTGGTAGAAATAAGCACAAGAGGATGCAATAAGCCAGCTGTTTAACTAAATGTCCCATTTCCCACCAAGCACCATATAAAGTATGTCCTCAGCTGACTGAAGTTACCATCTGTCTCAGCCTGGTTTCAGTCCAAGGAGGAGGGTGAAAACATTGAAGCTATTTCACATAAAAAGCAACTTGGGGTGTTGAATATTTACTTGCATGTTTATCAGGAAGCCGGTCTATCTTCCACACCACAGCCCGGTAGGCACTCTCATACTTTGCCGATCCCACAGTGACCTGGATGACAGGTTCAGACTCAGGTTCATGTAAACTCCCCAGACATGCCCGGCGGTTCATTTTGGCTTTCAGCGACTTCTGCCTCTGGAGGTTCATAGTCCAGAGAGCCTTGATCCACTGCGATGGGACAGGAAAGTGTATCATTATGTTGTCACAGGACCTCAAGGGGCTGGCCTGGGATGATCTCTGAAGCAATGGGGTCATGTTGACAAAGGCCTGAAGCTCCACGTATGCCCCCTGGACAACCACTACCGACTTGAGGGAAAAGGGGAGCTCCTCCCCATCATACAAAGTCTTGAAACGCATCAGCTCAAACCGGCAGGCATCCAGGGGTACGAACTTAATGATTCTCGATGGCTCAAATTCTTGTGCTTTCACACACTTATGAAAATGATATTCAAGAATATCAATCCCCTTCTTTTCTGGGTCTGTTTCGAAATAGTGTTCATTTCGCTTCTGCAACTCAAGATCATTCAATGTTAAAAAGCATTCCGTGTTCCCATTCACAAAGCAGAGGCAAGAGATTTGAGTTATCACAGCACTTTCAACCAATTTTCCTTCTTCTTTGGTGATTTTACCCCAAAAATTGTCCACAATTTCAAGGGAAATTTCTTGTTCCTCGTAATTCTTTTTTGGCTTGGAAACAGCTGGCAGCTTCACCAGCTCCTCCTCCACAGTAGTCAGAAAGTCGAGGAAGTCATGGTACTCTGTGGACCCCAACTTTAGCATCTGTTCTATGTCTGGCTCGTGAACAACTTCTGTCTTAGAATGGTATTTTCTTTTTTCTGTGTAAGACACATGTTCAATCTTCACAGTATGGATTTTTCCTGTTACACTAAAGTTCTCAATTTTGTGTTCAGAAAGTCTGCATTGTGGATCAAGCTGTAACTCTTTAAATGGTTTTTCTAACCCCTGCTCATAATACATTTGCAAAATTCCTCCAGGTAAGACTTTTAAAAAAATTGGTCCCCACTGACGAGAGGACATCATGTTCTTCTTCTCAGGAATTCTCAGCATGAAAGACCACCCAGTTTTGGGCTGACTCCTGAAAAGAGTGTGGGGGACAAAGGAAGAGGTGGTATCTTCAGCATAGAGACACTGCATAGACACATTTCCAAATGAATCTTGATTCTCAGCTGATTGCAGATGTTCAAGCTTCTTACAGATGTAGTTGAGTGAACACTGGTTTAAGCTTTTTTGATCAATTGTCATTTCTTTGTCTCTTGATGGGAACCCCTTTCTGCTTCCTGCAGGGTCAAAGGTGAGCTGAGAAGCACTGCCTTCTTCTTTCCAAAATGGACTTGAAAAGGCACAGTCCTCCTGGAAATACTGAAACTGGAGAGCATCGCTTTGTAACGCTAGGCTTTCGGTCTGTGGAGAACTGATTTCATCTGGAAGACCCATTTTGGGAACTGGATGTGGACATGAGTGGTCACTGGGTAAGGAAGCATGTGGTAAACAGGTTGGTTGAGTAGGCGATAAGGAAGAATCTGCTCCAGGTGTTGTGAGTGGACTGTTTGAAGCTAATTCTGGAATAGGATAGAGCACATGAGTCCCTGCTTTGGGGATGCCAGGAATTCCTGGGAAGTCTTTGGTGGGTGTAGAAAGAGGAGAGTTACTTGGAGGTCCTGGACTGAAGTAAAAGTCTATGATAGGTGAGGGGAGAGGGGTACTACTGGTGGAGGAAGATCCACTGGGAAATTCCTTAGGACCAGAAAGGTTCAGCTTAAGTCCATTTGGCCTACAGATGCCTTGATTTTCCAGAGGTAAATTCTTTGACCTTTGAGAAGTCTGAAATTCAGGGTCATCATCAAATGTGACCCAGTTGCCTGGGTTCATAGAACACATCTTTGAAATCAGATGGTAATCTTGTCAATGAGTCAGATGTGTTGTCTCTGTTAAAGGAGAAAAAATAAGAACATAAAATGAGGTAGAAAATTCAAGTGACTAGAGGTCTTCAGTTCTGAGAAATACTTGGATTTAAAAGCGCCCAGATTTACAGATCAACTGAGTTTAAAGAAATGCTTTAAAACTATAACACTTTTGATGACTGAATGGATTTAAAAATATAATATCTAACCATATACTGTGACAAGAGACTCATTTTAGATTTAAGGACACACATAGGCTGAAAGTAAAAGGATAGAAAAAGATATTTTATGCAACTAGAAATCAAAAGAGAGCAGGGATAGCCATATTAATATCAGACAAAATAAGTCAAAGTCAAAAACTGTCATGAGACAAAGAAGGACATTATATAATAATAATAGGGTCAACTCACCAGAGAGACATAACAATTGCAAGTATATATAAATTCAACACCAGAGCACCCAAATATATAAAGCAAACATTAAAAAACTGAATGGAGAAATAGATAGGAATACAATAATAGATTTCAATACCCCACTTTCAATAATGGATAGGACATCCAGACAGAATATCAATAAGGAAATAGAGGACTTGTACAACACTATAGATCAAATGGATGTATCTCACATGTACAGAACATTCTGCATAACAGCAGTAAAACACATATTCTTCTCAAGCACACACAGAACAGTCTCTAGGATAGATCACCAGTTAGGCCACACAATAAGTCTTAACAAATTTAAGATTGAAATCATACCAGGTATCTTTTCCAACATAAGAGGAAAAAAAACTACAGATCAATAGCAGAAGGAAAACTGGAAAATTCACAAATATGCAGAAATTAAGTAACACAAAATGTGTCAGAAGAAATCAAAACAAAATTAGAAAAGAAATATCTTGAGACAAACAAAAAATTAAAACACAATATACCAAAACTTACAGGATGAAGCAAAAGTGGTTCTAAGAGGGGAGTTTATAGTGCTAAATGCTTACATTTTTTTTTAATTTCAAAAATTAACTTTTATAGCTCAAAGAACTAGAGAAAAACAACAAAGTTCTAAGTAAGCAGGAAGAAAAGAATATTAGAGCAGAAATAAATGATATAGGCAATAGAAAATGAAAAATATCAATAAAACTAAGAGTTGAATTTTTGAAAAAATCAAAATCAACAAAATTGACAAACTTTTAGCTGGACTGAGGGGAAAAATACTCAAAATCGGAAATGAAAGAAGACATTACAACTGATGTCACAGAAATTTCAAAACTATCATTATGAGACTACATGAACAATTATATGCAAACAGGTTGATTAACCCAAAAGAAATGTATAAATTCCCAGAAACATAACATCTGCCAAGATCTGACCAAAAGGAATAGAAAATACAAGCAGACCCATCCCTGTAATTAGTAAGGAGACTGAATTGGTCCTCAACCCTCCCCCAAAAGAAAAAGCCTAGGCTTTACTGGAGAATTCCACTCAAACATTTACAGAATTCTTACACTAACTCATCTCATACTCTGTGAGGTCAGGATTATTCTAATACTAAAGTCAAAGACGCTACAGGAAAACTACTATTTTTAATATAAATGCAAAAATACTCAACAAAATACTACCAAACCAAATTTAGCAGCAGATTAAAAAGATCATATACCATTATCCAGTTGGATTTATTCCTGGGATGTTCAATACATGAAATGTCAGTCAATGTGATATACCACATTAACAGAACAAAGGATAAATATCACATGATACAGAAAAAAGCATTTGACAAATTTCAACACCTTTTCATGATAAGAAACCACTAAACAAGCTAGAAATAGAAGGAATTACCTCAACATAGTAAAAATCACATATGTAAAGCCTACAACTAACATAATATTCAGTGTTGAAAAACTGAAAGCTTTTCCTCTAAGATCAAGAACAAGGCAAGGATGTCCACTCTTGCTACTTCTATTCAACACAGTACTGGAAGTCCTACCCAGAACAATGAGGCAAGAAAAATAAAATAAAAGGCACCCATATCAGAAAGGAAGTTATTGTTTCTGCTCATAGATGGTATGCTCTTACACATAGAAAACTCTAAAGATTTCACACACACGCACAAAATGTTAGAATACATGAATTCAGCAAAGTCGTAGCATATAAAATCAATATCCAAGTATCACTTGCATTTCTACACACATGCAATTAGCAACAACCCAAAAAAGAAAGGAAGAAATGTACCCTATTTACAATAGTATCAAAAAAATTAAAATGCTTAGGAATAAATTTAACTGAAGAGGCAAAGGACTTGTATACTGAAAACTACAAAGTATTATTGCTAAAAGAAATTAAAAACACAAATAAATGGAAATACATCCCACGTTCATGGATTGGAAGACTTAATATAGTTAAGATGCCCATACTACCCAAAGCAATCTATAGATTCAGTGCAATCTCTATCAGAATCCCAATGCCATTTTTGTGTGGGAATAGGAAAAACAATCCTTAAATTAATGTGGAATCTCAAAGGATTTTGAATAGCCAAAATGATCTTGAGAAAGAATACCAAAGCTGGAGGCCTTGTACACTCAGAAAAAAAAAAAAAACATAGGGCAAAAGCTTCATGACATTGGTATCGGCAATGATTTCTTAAATTTGACACCAAAAGCACAAGCAACAAAAGCAAAAACAGACAAGTGAAACTACAGCAAATTAAAAATCTTCTGTATACCAACAAAAACAATCAACAGAGTGAAAAGGCAACCTATGGAAAGGGAGAAAATATTTGCAAATCATATCTCTGATAAAAGCCTTAATATCCAAAACATATAAGGAATTCCTACAATTCAAAAAAAGACAAATAACCCAACTTAAAAATGGGCAACAGACATCCCTCCAAAGAAGACACACAAATGGACAATAGGTACATGAAGTGATACTCAACATCACTAACCACCAGGGAAATGCAAATCAAAACTCTCCTTACATATTAGGATGGTCATTACTGAAAAACAAGAAAAGAAAGAGAAAGCACAAAACAAACAAACAGAAAACCAAGTTGTTGGCAAAAATGTGGAGAAAGAGGAACCCCTATGCATTTTTGGAAAATGAAAAACCATACAGAGGTTCCTCAACATTTTTCAAATGTAACTGCCCATATGATCCAGCGATCCCACTTCTGGACATTTACCCAAAAGAATTGAACAGGATCACAAAGAGATATCTGCACTCCATGTTCTTTGCAGCATTACTCACAATGGGCAATAGCTGGAAACAACCAAAATGTCCATCACCCGATGAACGGATAAAGAAAATGTGGCACATATACATACAGTGGAGTATTATTCAGTCTTAAAAAGGAAGGAAACTGGGATACATGCAACAACAGGGATGATCCTCAAACAGAGACATGACGTAAAATACGTGATGTAAACCAGTCACAAAAAGACAAATATCATGTGAGTCCACTTATGTGAGGCATCCAAAGTAGAGTCAAGCAGCACATAACGATTTTTCAGTCAATGACAGATGACATATATGACCGTGGTGCTATGATGGAGCTAAAAAATGCCTAATTGCCTGGTGACTTGTAACAGATTACCACGTGTTGGTAGGAAGCTGGTATAAACAAACCCACTGGGCTGCCAGCTGGACAGCACATACCATTATGTAGTTCAGTATATAATACTTAATCATGACAAGAAACCGCTATATTACTGGTTTGTGTATTTGTTATACTATACCTTTTATCATTATTTTTAACGTACTCTTTCTACTTATTAAAAAAATTTTATTGTAAAACATGCCAACAGCAGGCTCATACATCTCCTATTTACCATGACTCTCGACTCTATCACGTTCTGTTGTGCCTGACTCTTGTATTGTGTACGGAAATGTGCCGTACAGCCCTGCAGTCTAGAAGCTGTGGCTCTACCATGCGGTCTAGGTGTGCAGGAAGCTGCATCATCTGGGTATTTGTAAGTACACTCTGTGATGTTCACACTACGATGAAAGCGCCTGGCAACATTTCTCGGAGCACATCCCCATTGTTAAGCAGAGCATTACTATAGTCCAATTTACAGAGACAGCGAGGAGAACGGTGGTTACCAAGGGCCAGGGGAGCGGGGCGAGGAAAAAGGGGTGTTGCCGTTCAGTGAATATGAAGTTTGAGTCATGCCAAGATAAAAAGTGTAGAGATGTGTTGTACAACAAAGTGCATCTTTTTAACAATACTCTACCATACACTTAAAAATCTGTTTAAAAAATTGTTTTTATTAACTGCAACACTTTTGAATCACTTCAGAAGGTCTTTATTTGAATAATTATCATGTAGCCAGACCTTGTTAGTGCTCTGGAAAATACAGGAGGAATCAATAAAACCCAATGTATATGGAACTTTAAATCGCTGACAGCCCCCAAGTATGTGATATACTTTAAAAGCATTTTTAAATTAATGATCTCATTTATCAAAACAACCCTGAGAGGTGTACTTCATTATTCCGATGTCAGAGCAGAGACTGCGTGGGTTTAGAGTCATTACCTAAAGTCACTCAACTGGTTAAAAAGCAGAACTAAGATTTTTTTTTAATAACAGCTTTATTGACTACAATTCATACACATTAAATTCACTTTATTTTTTAAAAGATTTTACTTATTTATTTTTAGAGAGAGGGGGAGGGAGGGAGAAAGAGAGGGGAAGAAACATCAATGGGCAAGAGATACATCCATCAGCTGCCTCTCAACACGCCCCCAGCTGGGGACCTGGCCTGCAACCCAGGCATGTGCCCGGACTGGAAATTGAACCAGTGACCTTTCAGTTCACAGGCCGGCACTCAGCCAACCGAGCCACACCAGCCAGGTCTAAAATTCACTTCATTTTTTTAAAAAAAGACAATTCGGTGGCATTTAACATTAACAGTTGTGCAACCATCACCACTATCTAATTCCAGAACTTTTTATCACCCTCCCCAAAATAAACCCTGTACCCATTTGCAGCCACCCCCCATTTTCTCCCTATCCCTGGAAACCAATAATCTACTTTATTTTTCTGAATATGCCTAGCCTGGACATTTCATATCAATAGACTCTCTACGACATTATGACCTTTTACATCTGGCTTCTCTCACTTAGCATAATGTTTTCAAAGTCCATCCATGTTGGAGCACATATCAAACGGTACCTCATTCCTTTTTGTGGCTGATGAAATTTCATTGTGAGAATACCCCAGATTTTGTTCATCAGTTGATGGGCATTTGGTTTGTTTCTATTTTTGGGCTATTATAATACTGTTATGACCATTTGTATATAAGTTTTTTGTGTGTCATTGTTTCTCCCAGGTATATTTACCTAAGTTTGGAAAGAACCCAAATTTGAACATAGGTCACTTTATGTAAATCTAATACAACATAAATTATTGAAATTATTCTAATGACATCAGAGGTGATGACCTGTACAGAGCCCAGCAGTCGCCCGGGGTTGGGTATAACCCAGACACTGGGCACTGCCCTGACACTCACTCCGGACATTAAGTGATTAGACTAGAATGATCTCTGAGTTTCTCTCCAAATTCACAACAACTCTACAGTAATTGACATCCAGTTGAATTTTCTTTCACAAGCAGAAATTGTGTTACCACTGGGATTTTTTACGAAACTTCCAAACTGACAGAAAGTAAAACTCCATAAGATCTACTGGTATGAAAACCCCAAACCTGCTGGAATAAAGGCCATGAGAAAGGCTATTTTTCTCCCTCCAGCCTGCCTTCTCACCTCCCACTGTGGATAATGAAGGCTCAACCAATGCAATCATTCGAGCTTGGAAAAGAGCCAACGCAAAGGGAGGGCTGGGGACAGGGCTCGTTCCGTGTTGTCATTTGCTAAATCCGCACACTCCTGAGGGCACAAAGGCACACAGTGGAGCAGCAGCCCAGGCCAGCTGGCTCTCTGGAGGGCACTTCACTGTCACTGCCCTGGGGCTGGAGTTGCCACAAAGCACTTTCCCTTCAGGGCAGGAAGAACGGTGAGGAGGGGACTCTGCCGGCAGCCTCAGAGGCTGGAAATCAGCAGCGGTTTGTACTAACCCGTCCCATCTCACCCTCTTCAGAAGAAATCCAGCCAAAATAATTCTTCATATAGGATAAAATATCATATAAATGTTTCCTTTAGTTGGGTTTGTTAAAAGAAAAAGAATTAAAAACCAAGAGAAGAAATAATTCAGCTTCAGACTGATTCCTGTTCCAATCCATACCAAACATTTTGCCTCATCTTTTCTGTTGCCAGCTTCAAAATTTGGAAAAAGAATATTAGTTTCTTTGGGGCTTTTGCTTATTATGAGAAAAAATGATTTCCATAAACCAGATAAAGAAATCAAGCTCATTATTTTTTAAGTGACCCCTGAACTTTGGAAAGTACAACTTGCAAAATATCTACAATCTTGAGCACAAAAACTCTCCCCATCAAAGCACTCTCCCCTTTGCAATACCCTTCCATAGGAGGCACTCAGCAAGTGCTATTTGAGTGAAAGGCAACCCAACAGATTCTGTATTGTGCCCATGAGCCCAAACCTTTGACTCTGTTTAAAAGGCAGGACTTGGATGCTGTTCTGAAACAAATGGCTGAGACTGAAGCTCCAAGGTTAAGGGCAGATTTGTTTCCTGTTCTGCTCTTTTTTCTCCTTTTCTCTATCCCTCTTGCTCTCCTTCCTTATCAATCCGTTTTACACTAATTTCCATTTCTCTCTTACCTCTTTTGCCCTTTCCCTCTCTATGACCTCATCTTTCTAGTCTAGTCTCCACACGGCAACCAGTCAGTTTTCCCAGAGTGAACAACCAGAATCAATTCTATCCAGCACTTTCCTTTTTTCTTTCCCTCCTAACCCATCCCTACCCACAGCAGGGACAGAGGGCCACATCCTGTCCAGAATCTTGGTCTGTCCAAGGTCCACTGGGTCTCCAGGAGGAATGAAAAAGTTCAGAGTCTACAGGTCTAGAATGTGTCTTCTTTTAATCATCTGCAAATTCACCCCATCTACTTCAAGACTTTGGAATCTAAAAGTATTCAAGCAGCAACATCTATTTAATGGCAGTATTGGAGTACTGCAAATGGAGTAAGATCTAAATATGTATCTGCACCTCCCAGAGAGCCCTGAGTCCTACCAGATAGAAAAGGAAAATGGCCCTGGCTGGTGTGGCTCGGTGGATTGAGCGCCAGCCAGTGAACAAAAGGGTCGCCAGTCTGATTCCCAGTTAGGGCAGGTGCCTGGGTTGCAGGCCAGGTCCCCAGTAGGAGGTACGTGAGAGGCAACCACACATTGATGTTTCTCTCCCTCTCTTTCTCCCTCCCTTATCCTCTCTCTAACAATAAGTAAATAAAATATTTTTAAAAAGAGAAAAGGAAAATGTATTATAGTAGAAATTTCTAGAAATCAGTTTCTGAGGCTTAAAGGTTTCTAGGGGAGTGTTTACTTCCCCTTAAGACTATTAGACATTCTTTTTGCCTCCTTATTTTCAAAGCAGCATCAGACCACACAAACTCAAGATCAAATTGAAAGCAAATGCACATGCCTATTCACACTGGGAATAACAAGGATATAGGCAGACCTTGGTTTTCAACCTCTTATCTCAACACATGTGACAGATGGCATCCCAAAGAGTACCACATTCTCTTCGATGTACCCAGAGTTTAACAACTCCCCCAAATGTTTAGGGGAGCCTTAAAATAATTAGTTATCCCCACATACTAACTGTTGGATCAGCAAAAGAGGGGCTCAGGCCAGAGCCAACATGAGAAAGGCTGCACTTACATGCAATTACTGCATTCCACCCCTTTTCTCCACTTAAGAAATCATACTGGGATTCTTTAAAAGTATCATGGAGATTATAATAAGCTTATTCTAAATTGTTTTAAAAATGGAATCTTTTACAAACAGTGATACCTTCAGTATTAATAATACTGCAGATTACCTGCAATGAGCCTTATGAATAAGAAGCACCAGTAGGAAAAAATGATCTCACCAAAAAAGAATTTTGGAATAAAAATTTTCAAGTTATCATAGAAAAAAATTCATACGCTCCTTGAGAGTCAGAATTTTTCAGGGTGGAATCATGTCTCATTCATTAGGGCATTTTCTACACAGCCTACAAATGTCTGACATGAGTATGCAGCTCAATAAATTTTTCATTGAATAATTTAACTAGTCTATTCATAAAGTAACTCATACTGCCCTCCCCAGTTCAAAGAATCACTGAACTTCAGAGTTAGGCAGAAATCGGAGGTATTCTGTTCAATTAACCACACCAGCAAACATTTGTCAGGTGCTCTGTGCGCGTGGTATGCCAAGTGCCACATGTGTGTGGTCTCATCTAATTCTCACAACCCCATCATTTTGTAGAAGAAGAAAAGAAGGCTCAGGGAGATTAAGCTACTTGCCTTAAGTCACCCATTTCGTTAGGCATACCTGGACTCCGACCAGGTCTGTCTGACCCCAAAACCCATGTTCAACACCATCCATCACCCCAAAGACCCCAAAAGATCTGATGACGGGCTGTGTTAGTGCCCTAACTGCCACTTGCAAGTCCTTTCCACCCCTCCACACTTGACTAAGGAGGAAGCTCCAGGGTACAGACCACCATTTCCTGGCGCCGGGAACTCTCTAAACTGGAAGGATTCTGTTCTCACGTGAGAAGAACCCATTTCTTCACAATGCCCACCACATGTATCTGCCGCTTGGACGCCCCAGACTGTGGGAAAGGCAAACTCTGAAACAGTTGTCCCCATGAGTGCTCAAGAACAACAGGAGCTCATTATCAATCTGGGTCAGTTCTGACTGGCTTTTGTCACTCAGCCTGCCCTGTTCCCGTCTTGTCTGCATCCACTGGCCAGCGCACCCTCAGTGATGAACAGTTTTTCAGACTTGCTGCCCAACAAAGGCATTTTGGTGCAACCTGTTCTTCAAGCAGCAGTCTTGGTAGACTAATTCCCCAAACTTTGTGTAACTCCCTGCATTGTCCTCCTCCCATGCTGAGCCCCAAACCGCTCTATTGTCAAGTGTCTACTTCTGCTGTTCTTTGCGGTTTTCCTTTGCTTTTCTCCAGAAACCATTCAAACAAAGTATAAATATCAAGTTCTACCTTACCCTGCAGATTGTCAAAGTCAGATTAGATGCACTTGATTGTTGAATCAGCATTCCAGGGTATCTGCAACCGAAGGCTGTCCTACTTCATCATATTACCTGTGGAAAACAACACCCCGTAGGATGACTCCAGGGTCTGGCTTCTCCGCACCTGCCAGGCTGGGGGTGGCCCGATACTAGAGGAGTATTCAGCAGAGAGAGCTCAGGGAAGCATCATCACACTTAGCAGCAGTCTCCTGGTATCAGCCTCATGAGAGCTGTCATTGTCGAGCTGACTCCTACTCGAGCCTCATGAGCACATCTGGACCCTCTGCAACGCCCTCGCCTTTGCAGAAGCTGAATTTGGTCCTTTATGCCTGTGAATTTTTTGCTCTATAACAATGCTGCATAATCTAGAGAAAGAATGTCTTCATGTCAGTATCTGTGTGGTTTCCTTGGCTATCCCCCAAATAAGGGATTCTCTGATTCTCCCCAGGGCTGTACTCCTTAATTGCCACACTGAAACTAGACTGGAACTGTATTCACAAAGCCTCCCTACTGCTTTGTATGGTTAGAGGTCCCCAAAAGTTACCCTCCTTGTTATTCTGGGATGTATACCTCAGAAACAAAGCCAAAGTCAGGGAAGGCCCAGTGTGCGCAATGCATCCATGAAGAATTTTCTTAAAGGTGTGCTATGAAATATTTAAAAATATTCCTACAGAAGGCTTCCCTTTAAAAGGGAAACTACAAGTTTGAAACAGAAACAAACATAAGACAACACAAAACCCTAAATGAATTAAAAACCTTTGCAAAGTACGCTCTCATCTTAGCTCACAGGAGGAGTGCCCACTATGTGTACTGGATGTATTATTAACGCATATGTCCTGCAGTCCATAATATTTAATCACAGACATGTGTGGTATTTAGTTCAGCCATGTGACAGGAAATACCATTTATAAAACATTAAACCACAGCAAAACCTGCCCATGCTTTCAAATATTATTCGTGCTGGTTCTAGTGAGCTCCCCAACCTCACTCCTCTCGTGCGATATTTAACCTCCACTTTTCCAGGATGAATTTGGCTCCCAGCTATCATTTTAACCTTGTTTTAATAATCTGCTCATTTCCTATATTTAGAGAGTACTATGAACAGATACCAAATCAAACTGGCTAGTCCCAGAAGATGGTCTTTAAATGAACAAAAAATGATTTAAGGCTAGGTGGGCATTCTGATTTCAGAATCTTATTCTCTTCTTTTATGGAGTATCCATAGCAGGTTTATGTCATTGACACAGATGCTGTGGAAATTTGCTAAACAGGTCTGTAAGCCTCAGTTTCTTCATGTGTAAAATGGTGATAATATCTGCCTTATATGCATATTGCCTCATAACAGGTACTCAATAGATGAGTAATTTTCCTTCCTCTCTCTCCCTCATTTCCCCTCTCTCCCATTCTAGTCTTCCTTTCCCTAGTCAGAAAGAAATTAAGGAGCCCAGATTCTGGAGTCTGCTTTGCATCTGGTCAACTTGTTACAAAACCGTTTCTAGAACTCTGTCTCCATTCTGCCAGGCACATGACCATGCCTCTACCCTGCCCTCCAGATGTGATCTGTTCCTATCTAGTCCTATCCATGTGCCTGAATCCCTGATCTGGACTTCTCCTTGAAGTATGCATCTCCCAAAGTGGAGAGAAGTTAAGAGTATGGGAAAAAAGATCCACGGTCAAAGGCATTTGAGAAATTCTGTTTGAACAATGGTATACAGGTCTCTTCAAGGCAATCCTTCCCAAAGCCCGTAGCCTGCTAATGTTTTCATGGGCTCCAGAAGCAAGTAACAGGCAGCTTTCCTTATGGAAAAGCCCCATATGGAGAGTGCCTCAGAACATTCTGGAACATACTACTCTAAAATAAAGTACCTGGGGCTAGAGAACACATAATTCATCTTTAACTCTGTATATGTTGGCCTTTTCATTCTGTTGCCAGCTTCTCTGCTCTGATCATGAGGATGGGGTATTGAGAACCATCCTGCCTGGTTTTAGAAGCTGTAACCACACCGACAGGGGAAATGGCTCCATGGCTAGAGGACCTCGAGACCATAAGCCACTAAGGAGACAAAACATATCCTCTTGGCAGAGGCTATGCCTCTGCCCCCTTTACTTCACCCTGCCTGGCTCCTGGAGGATGGCTGGACAGTCAATGACGGGTAAGATTCCTTAAGGGGGGAACAACCTAAGACAGGCACAGTCTCAAAGGGGCCATCGGGGAAGGACTTGGGGGATTGTGGAAGAGGGACAAAAGACCCTCACCCCTCAGCTTTATCACAGCCTGAGTTCTCATTGTATCTGTAAAAAGTCTCCTAATCTTTTGGCTGCCTTGCTTGAGTACCTTGCTCTATAAGAAACATACTACATTAGGCTACTCTACCAAGTCTAGGAGATGTAGCAGTTCTACCTAATACAAAGAAACAAACACAGGGAAGCTGCCAGAATGAGGAGACAAGGAAACCTGGCCCAGATGAAAGAATAGGACAAAACTCCAGAAAAAGAACTAAATAAAATGAAGACAAGCAAGCTACTAGATATAGAGTTCAAAACACAGGTTATAACCTAGTGAGAACCTCAACAACATAAAAAAGATCCAGTCAGAAACAAAGGATACATCATTGAAATAAAGAACAATTTACAGGGAATCAACGGTAGAGTAGATGAAACCAAAAACCAAATCAGCAAATCTGGAATGTAAGGAAGCAAAAAATAACCAATCTGAACAGCAAGAAGAAAAAAAGAATCAAAAACAAAACAAAGATAGTGTAAGGACCCTATAGGATAACTTCAAGTGACCAAAATTTGCATCATGAAAGTGCCAGAAGTAGAAGAGACAGAACAAGGAACTGAAAACCTATTTGAAAAAATAACCACAGCAAAATTCCCTAACTTGGTGAAGAAAATAGACATACAAGTCCGGGAAGCACAGAGTCCCAAACAAGATGAACACAAAGAGGTCCACACTAAGACACAGTATAATTAAATGCCAAAAATTAAGTACAAAGAAAGAATCTTAAAAGCAGCAAGAGAAAAGTGAAACCAAAAACACCCCAGAATTTATTTATTAAAAATTGTATGTTTAAACTTCAGTCAACTTTAAAGTGCTATCCATTTGATGCAATACACCACAGAGATGGTTTTTCCATTGCTCAAAACAGTTTTTGAACATGATGATTTTGATGCCTGTTAGTGCTTCTGACATTTTTTATTTCCCATATTGGAAAAATGTTTCCCTTTGAGGACTTTTTTTTATCCAGGGAAACAAAAACAAGTTGCTTAGGAAGAGGTTGGATCAATTGGGAGGGTGGGGCATGGGGGTCATGCTATTTTCAGGCAAAAACTGCTGAACACTTAGTGTGGTGTGAGCAGGTGCTCTTGTAAATCACCCAGGATGAAACGGGTAAATGCATTGAGAGAGTCTTCAGAAAAATTCACTGAAGCTGAATGCAGCCTCTCACAACAATGCCAGCTAGTGTACTGATATAGTTGGGTTCCTAGAACACTCACCTAGTAGGGGAAGCCTGTACTACAAGGGGCCTGCTCTGCAGAAGATACGTCTAGTTTTCTTGGGGGAACCCTCATAGTTACCTGCAAGGGCACTCCCATTAGACTGTCAACTGATTTCTCCAAAGAAACTTTGTAGACTAGAAGAGATTGGCAAGAAATATTCAAAGTGGTGAAAAGCAAGGACCTACAACCAAGATGGCGTTACCTAGCAAGGCTATCATTTAGAATCAAAAGAGAGAAAGACTTCCCAGACAAGAAAAAGCTAACAGAGTTCATTGCCACCAACCCAATATTATATGAAATGTTAAAGGGTCTTCTTTAAGAAGGATGACAACAACAACAAAAATATGAGCAATAAAGTGGCAATGAATACCTATCTATCAACCATTGAATCTGAAAAACAAAATAAACAAACAAGCAGAACAAAAACAGAATCAGAGATACAGAGAACATTTTGGGGGTTGCCAGATAGGAGGGAGGTTGGGGGCATGGGCAAATAAGGTGAAGGGAAAGGTGAAAAAGTACAAATTGATAGTTACAGAATAGTCATGGGGATATAAAGTACAGCATAGGGAATCAAGCAGCCAAAACATACATTCATGACCCATGGATACGGACAATGTTGTGGGGATTGCCTGAGGCAGTGTGTGGGGGGTGGGGGAGAAGGTTGGGTGGAAGGGAGGAAAGGGAAAAAATTGGGACAAGTGCAATAACATAAACCATGAAATATAATTTTTTTAAAGTGACATAGTCCCTTTCTACATGTGGCTGACATGTGAGGTGAAAACCTGAAAACCTGGGACCATGCTCATCACCCACAACCCTGACTCAGCATCATCTCTACCACTGGCTCTCAGCTGGAGTGATTTCACTCCTGGGAGACATTTGGCTGTGTTTGGACACATTTTCAGTTGTCATAATTGGGGGTCGGGAGTGCTACTGGCATCTGGTGCATAGAGACTAGGATATGGCCAAACAGCCTACAATGTACAAGACAGCGACCACACAAGGGATTATTCAGATCAAAATATCTCTGGCATTGAGGATGAGAAATCCTGTTCTCTGTTGAGAAGGTCAGTGAGCTGAGTGTGCCAAGCAGAGTATCCACCTGAAATTGGAAAAGTTGGTGTTCATCACTACCAGAACCAGTAAGTCTCTACCAATAAGTAGAGACAAGCATTGAATCCTTAGGGTACTTTATTCAGATGGTTGGAGATCAGAGAAGACAGTAGGTTATGTACCCTCAAAAAACTATCTTAACACATCATTTCAAGCTCACCTTTTTATAAGGAGAAGAAAAGGTAGGTAAGAGGTTAGGGAAAAAAGTTAAGAGATGGATAAGAGATGCAGTCTGGGTGGAGATGTTCCTAGCAATTCTTTATCTGTTGATCAGCAATTCTGTATCTACATCACTCGCTTCCCTCCCAGGAACACAATGGCTCAGATACCATCTCCGTTACTTGAAGACCTTCTGGGGCACAAGGTTGAATTGCTAGTCAGTCTCCTGGAGTCACACAGTCATACATTCCGGTTCCTGGAATAACAGCTTTCCATGCATTAATCACTTAAGCCTATCAACTAAGGCTATTATCTTTAACTCTTGAGTTCCCTTATCACACCCTTATGCTTGGGTCTACTTTGTAGAAAACTGGAGGCACAAATTCAGCAATTTTCCTGTGGTAGCAAACCCAGAAAAAGGTACTGACAGAACTGAACCCCCTGGCTCAGGCCCAAACCTCATGTTCTTCCCACTAAATCACAATGACTACCAGCATGACAATCACAACAGGAGTCAGTGCAGATAAAGGAATATTTTAAAAGATTTGACAGGACTTGGGACACCAAAGGTGATCCAGAAAACATGTGCCAAACGGGAGACTGACACTTAGAAAAGTAGAGACACAGGAGAGGCGGGAAGGGGAGCAGGTCGGTCATAGGTTGGTCAGGTTTGAGGTACATCCCAGTGAAAATATCTAGCAAGAAACTAAAACACAAAACCGTGCCTGGAGAGAAAACCATATGCTATACACATGTTGAACTGGGGTCTCTTTCAGCTAGATGAGAGCTGAATACAGGAGAGAATGGAAGAGGCCACAGGGCACCCAAAGCTAAGGACCCTATCAGTTTACAGGAGGAAGGAAAGAAAAGGAGCAAGTCAAACTGAAAAGGCCAAAGGAAAACCACGGGGTGCAAGCACCCCCAAGGCGGGAAGGAGTGTCCTCATAAGCCCTTGAAGAGCTGAGGAGGGTGGAGAGAGTAGAGACAGACTTCTGGGCTGAGTGATTAGGTCAAGTGTCAGGGTTGGGGGCAGCTTCAGCTGAGGGTGGGCATGAGCAAGGCTGCCAGTCTGGAACAGAGGCCAGGCTCAACTGTCCACTTCTTGGCAACTCCACCCCTAACCACCAGGTCCTGAGTTTCTGCTGCTCTGGGACTGTGTTGTTTTCCAGTGGACTGGTGTCTGGCAGCCCTAGTAACTGCCAGCCTCTTACCTTCTGGTCTCAGGAGCACAGAAGGGCCCCAGGACTTCCCACTCTCTGAAAAATCCAGCCCACCCCCCACGGAGGAGGGGAAGGAGGCAGACAAGTGAGCCTTCGTGCAAGCTGAGAGGCTGCAAACAAGGCCTGCTTTCAGAGCTGCCTTCTGGTATTTATATTCTCGTGGGCTCTCCCGTGGGAAGAGCAAGGCGCTCAGAGAAAGAAATGAGAAAGCATTATCTCCTTAGGGGCCCCTGAGGCTGGGCCGGGGTGCAGGGCCCTGTGGTTATTGGATGGCAGTTCCTGGATTTGGATTCTGAAGTCTCAGAGGAAACTATGAAAAAGATGTGGGATAGTTAGCCGAAGCGGCTTGGCTTACAGCACACATCTTAAATATGCAAGTCTCCTTCCCCTCTTCTGTGCAGGCCCAGGGCCCGTCTGAAGATGAGCGGCAGAAAGTCCTAGAAATTCAAAGAACTAGAAAGATCTCTCTCTCTTGATTTAAATATTTGGTGGGGGAAAACCAAAACTGGCCACTTTGCTATGAAAATTGGTCAAGTAATTTATCTTAATTATCATGTAATTGCTTTTAGTGTTTTGAGAGGAGACAGCAGCTAAATGGCCCAGAAAGAGTATTTAACACTTTAAAATGTGATTCCTACCCACGCATTAATGGTGCCTCATTGAAACTGGAATGGTCTGTAGGAGAAGTTAAGGACCTGCTGGAGAGGAGCGCCAGGATCTTTACAGCTGGATGCTGGGCTTTGGAGAATGTCCTTCAAAAGTTCTCGTACAAATTCTTGTGTTGTACCACTCACTGCTCATTCACTCAGCACGTAGTCACGTTGTCTTCTGTGCTCAGTCCTGAACCCAGCACCTTGTAGACCACAGAAACAAGACCTGGTTCACTGGCCGCGTGCTGGGGGAAGAAGGGCTGGGAAGTTAGACCGTGTGCAAATCCCAGCTCTGCCACCAACTTACGGAGCAACGTGGGGCAGGTTACTTTAATTCCATGAGCCTCCGTTTCCTCAGATGTGACACAGGACAATACTAGTTTACTTTCAGGGTTTGTTATGGGCTGAATTCTATACCCCAAAATTCAGGCCTAGCTCCCGGTGCTTCAGGAGGCGACTATATTTAGACATAGAGCCTCTAAAGAGCTGTGGAAGTTAAAATGAGGCCATTTCATTAGGCTGGACCTGAGCCAATCTGACTATTGTCTTTGTAAACAGGGGTTAAGACACAGAGACACCAGGGAGGTGAACACGTGGGGAAAAGGCCGTGTAAGGACACAGTGAGAAGGCACCCAACTGCGAGCCTAGCAGAGAGGCCTCCGAAGAAACCAGACCTGCCAACACCTTGATCTTGGACTTCTAGCCTCCAGAACTGTGAGAAACACATTTTGTTGTGTGAGTCACCCAATCTGGTATTCTGTTATGGGGCCCATGCAAAGTGAGACAGGGTTGTCACATATACTAAAGCAGTATCTGTAAAAGATAGATGCAGGGGGACAGCATAAATAGAGGCCATTGTTACTAGAGTCCTGCTCCTAAGTTGCTTAAAACCTGGTAGAAGAGACCACAGGAAACAACAAAGGCCAGGCAGATGTGCTGTCTCCTGTACAAAGTGCACTGGGAGGTTCAGAGAGAACAGCCCTCCTGGCTCACGGGCAGGGAGGCTGCCTGGGGGGGGGAGTCTGCTTGGGCGAAGACGTGGGGCAGCAGATGAGACATTAGTGATCACACCCTCTGCTCATGCTTCTGTGCATTTCAGTCACATGCCAGGTAACACCAGCATAAGGGAATTTCTTCCGCTGGCTCCACTCCCCCGAGAGAACATAATATCCAGTCACGCACACATTGGTCATTGCTAAACAGGTCTCCCTGCTGGCTGTCCAAACTTGGCCTCAAGCCACAAAGACAACCTCAGATCAGGGCTGTGTGCATATCCCAAATCAAATGCATTTTGGTTCACGCGTGGCCAGTCCTAAGCTGTTGCTGACCACCAAGCTCACCTGGAAATGTTCTCATCGTTGTGAAAACAGAGGCAGGAACCACTGACTTACAGAGAACAAAAACATATTGGCTTTGATTCTAGCCATTCCTAGAAATTCCATGAATGTACATGTGTATAAATGTAAAACAACTTGAGTGATTCCAAAAATATGGAAAGTTTTTAAAAATCATTTACGAAGGCCCTACTTACACACCAAGTATAGAATATTAATATTTACTTGAATTCTTAGTCTCAAATGTAGATATCACACACAAAAATAATATTTGTATCTCTAAGTCCACAAGGAGTGAATGCAAAGTAGTTGTGAATTTTACCGCATTTTGAAAGCCACTAAAGGCTTTACAAAGAATTTTCCATTCAAAGCAAAGTCTGATCAGAAATGTGTTTGAGTAGATGCAAATGAATGGATTTGCCAACTCACATTCTCAGCAATGGGCATTAACTAGCTTATATGGAAACCTACAGATCTCTCACTCTCAACCTGGGGCAACTGAGCCTATGGCAGACTGACTTCCTTTATCCCAACCCTGAGAATTAAATAAGTAAATTCTCAGCCTCCTCACCAGCACCCCAGGCGCCTCTGCATAGCCCCGCCCAGCAAGGCCCAGGAGCTGAGCTCCAGACAGATCCAGCCCAGCTTCTAAGATGCTGGTAGGTCTCCACTGGATACCACCACCCAGGGCTCTGCTCTCTCACCACACCCATCTCTCCACCAGACCGTCACACTACTGCTCACAACACACAGAGTTCCCTCTGGGTTAGTCCCACAACTGTGTGCCCAGCCTGGAGCCAGGAGGCCAGGCTCCAGCTCTTTGTGACTCTGTATGTTTACAAAAAGTCACTGCTAGCAAGTTTCCAAAGGCCCTTCAAACTCTAACAACATAGGATGATTTCTCCTAAAAAGGGACTGGAGAGGAGTATGTGCCTGCCTGAAGACCTTCCCACTCAAACTCTTCAGGACCCCTGCAATCATGCTTCAGGCTGGGTTTTCTGAAATGTCACCTTGTCGCTCCCTCCACTGAGAGAGGGGCTCCGTTTCCCCTCCCCTTGAATCTGGGTGGGTCTGTCACTGCTCTGATGGCTACAGTGTGACAGAAGTGATTCTGTGACAATTCTGGGCATAGGCCTGAACTGACCTAAAAGCTGCCATTTTCTGCTTATCAGAGCCCTGAGCCACCAACAAAGAAAGCCAGGCATGTGACAAAGAAGCCACATGGAAAAGCCACCCAGGGCCACCAACTTGGACACCAGCCAATTGAGCTTTCAGTGTTTCTGACTCCAGCCACCCTCTGACTAATATAACGTGAAAGACCCTGAGCAAGAACCACCCAGCTGAGACCAGTCAAACCACAGACCCAGCAAAGATAATATGAAGTTGTGGTTTTAAGTCTCTGCATTTTTTGTGCATGTGGTAAAATATACTTAAAGATAAAACTGACCCTGGGAATAAACCTAACCAAGGAGGTAAAAGACCTGTATGCAGAAAACTACACAGCACTGAAGAAAGAAATCAGGGAAGACACAAACAAATGGAAACATATACCTTGTTCATGGATTGGAAGAATTAACATCATCAAAATGTCCATACTATCCAAAGCAATATACAGATTCAATGCAATACCTATTAAAGTACCGATGGCATATTTCACAGACATAGAACAAACACTTCAAAAATTTATATGGAACCATAAACGAGCCCGAATAGCAGCTGCTCTTTTGAGAAAGAAGAACAAAGTAGGGGGGATCACAATACCTGATATCAAACTGTATTACAAGGCCACTGTAATCAAAACAGCCTGGTACTGGCATAAAAACAGGCACATAGACCAATGGAACAGAACAGAGAGCCCAGAAATCAATTCAACTCTCTACAATCAATTAATATTTGACAAAGGGGGTGGTAACATAAAATGGAGTAAAGATAACCTCTTCAACAAATGGTGTTGGGAGAACTGGACAGCTATGTGCAAAAAAATGAAACTTGAGCACAGACTTACACCATACACCAAAATAAATTCAAGGTGGATAAAAGACTTAAATATAAGCCGTGACACCATTAAAGTCCTAGGGGAGAACATTGGCAAGAAAATCTCAGATATTCCACGCAGCAACATTTTTACTGATATGTCCCCTAGAGCAAGGAATATAAAGGAAAGAATAAACAAATGGGATCTCATCAAAATAAAAAGCTTCTGCATGGCTAAAGAAAACAGTATTAAATTAGCAAGACAACCAACTGTATGGGAAAACATATTTGACAATGATACCTCAGACAAAGGTTTAATCTCCAAACTATATAAAGAACTTATACGGCTCCACTCTAGGAAGACATCAAACCCAATTAAAAAATGGGAAAAGGACTTGAATAGACACTTCTCTAAAGAGGACATACAGAATATCCAGAGACACATGAAGAGATGCTCAATATCGTTAGCTATCAGAGAGAAGCAAATTAAAACCACAATGAGATACCACTTTACACCAGTCAGGATGGCTATCATAAACAAAGCAACAAACAACAAATGTTGGAGAGGTTGTGGAGAAAAGGGGTCCTTAGTTCACTGTTGGTGGGATTGCAGACTGGTACAACCATTATGGAAAACAGTATGGAATTTTCCCAGAAAAATAAAAATTGACCTGCCTTTTGACCCAGCAATTCCACTGCTAGGATTATATCCCAAGAATCCTAAAACATCAATTTCAAACAACCTATGCACCACAATGTTCATAGCAGCATAATTTACAATAGCCAAGAGCTGGAAGCAACCCAGGTACCCATCAGTAAATGAATGGATCAAAAAATTGTGGTACATATACACAATGGAGTTCTATGCAGCAGAGAGAAAGAAGGAGCTACTACCCTTTGCAACAACATGGATGGAACCGGAAAGCATTATGCTGAGTGAAATAGGCCAGGCACTGAAAGACAAATACCATATGATCTTACCTTTAACAGGAAGCTAAACAACAAAACAAACAAGCAAACAGAATAAAAACAAAGACACTGAAATAGAGAACAAGTGGGCAGTGACCAGAGGGGAGAGGGAAGGGAATTTAAGGGGGAAAAAGGGGAGGGATTTTGAGGAGCAAGTGTGAAAGACACAGGGATGAGGACTAGGGGGGAGGAAGTGGGAGGGAGGTGGGGAGACAGGGCAGGGGGGGCTGGGATGGGAGAAATAGACAAAAAACTGTACTTGAAAAATAACTAAATAAAATTTTTTAAAAAATTGACCACTTTAACCACTTTTAAATGCACAGGTCAGTGGCGTTAAGTACATTCACATTATCATGCAACCACCAGCCTACTCTGTGTTTCTATGAATCTGACTAACTACCACCGATAATTGGAGTCATTCAATATTTGAACCTTTTGGAGTGGCTTATTCACTTAGCGTAATGTCGACAAGGTTTATCCATGCCAAAGCATGTGCCAGAATTTCCTTCCTTTTCAAGGCTGAAATGTTCCACTGTACATGCATACCATATTCTGTTTCTTCAATCACCCATCAATGAAAACCTCTGCATCTGGAGATGCTGATGTAGAGCAAGATGTAAGTGGAGCAGTAGGCAATGTGGCCCTGAGACAGCAGAGCACAGCCCCCAAAGCAGATGTCAGGGCCTGGTGAGTCTGGCAGAAACACAGAGCGCCACGGCACTAACTCCGAGGAGGAGACTGGCCAGTGATCCGGGCTGGATGTCCCAATAGCACCTGTGACACCACGCTGGGTGCCTCCTGTGGGCTCCATTCTAGACTGGGAGCAACCCCCAGACAGGGACTGGCAGGATCTTATTCATGCCTGGGTGCCCTGCCCTGGTACAAGCTCACAGGCCCCAAAAATGCTCAATGAATGAATGAAAAATGAACCTGACATTGAAGCCAGGTTCTGACTCATCCCAGAGTTTTTTACAGGCTCCTCGTAGGACAAAAACTGTGCCAAGAAAAGCACGGCAGAACAGCTGCTTCTGGCTAGAAAGAAGAGGAGGCGGCAGCAGCAACAACAGAATAGTCTGATGGGGAAGCACTCATGGCCAAGCCCAAGATTCCAAGGGAGCTCAGAATCTACCTGGAAGCACCCGCCCCGACTCAGGCAGCCCAGCACAGGCCTCACCTGGAGGTGAGGAAGTCCCATTCGGAAGGGTGTGCCAGGCATCAGGCTAAGCCAACAGGATAAGGCCTCTTGGGGACCAGCCTTGCTCAGCTTTGTTGGACTCAATTCCCAGGGTTCATTGAAATAAATGAGGGTGACAGAGCCTTACGAGCCCATTATAGTGGCACAGGCAGGGCTTAGAGGGGATCGACCCAGGGTCATAACACAAGCCGTGGGATGTAGGAAAGGGAACTTGAGCTGTGAGCTGAGTCATATAGCTGAGCCCTGGGTGCTTTGGGACAGCAATCTTCCTTCACTGCAGAAGGACCCAGGTTGGTTGCCCTATGACCCCATCCCTCTAACCCATAACCACTTTACCAAAGAAACCCAACCCATTCTTCCTGCTGCTCCACTCCACTTGGCCACATAACTTGGGTTAGAGGGACACCAGTCAGGATGCGACAGAGCACAGACATTAATTCCAAATCTATGACGAGGACTTGTTCCTGGTTGACTTAAAGAGTCAATGCCAACCATACGAATGCCTACTGGGATTTTAACAAAAAGGTTCAAGTTGTGTTTCAACTCTCATTTAGGTTTTCCAGACCCTAAAGATAAAGCCCCTGGATTAAGTAGTAACTCCAAAAGAGTTTTCCTCTGTTGCTCTTCAAAGCACATATCTTGACCATTAGGGACTGCTTACCATATGGGAAGCAGTTAGAAACACCAGTAAAAGAACTCAGAAAACACAGATCTGGAACTTGGCTCAGCTTCTAAGTAAATGTGGGACTTTAAGCAAACCAATTATCCTTGGTTTCCTGATACATAAATAAAGGAAAATACTTTGTATTCCCACTGATTATGTACATTAATAAGAATAAATATATGTGAGATGATATAGAGATAGAAATATAGAGATATATACACATATATGAGGTCCTCATAAGAAAACCTATAAATACCTTAGAGACTGGTTGACTTATGCTAATATTTGCTGAATGAATGGATGCATAACCTGAGATTTTAACAGGACTCACATTAGAACAAGTGTCCCTTTTCATACTTCGGAATCCCCAACTAGTGTATCTACTAGATCTTAGATGCCACCTCTCCCCCAAGGAGGCTGTCACCAGCTCGCCCATGTCTCAACAACCAACTCACCAAGCCTGCATACTTCCATCCCATCTGGCCTTATATTCCAGCTGTCGCTGGAGCTGGCCTGACTTCCAGGGTCAGAATGTGCCTTACTGTCCCCTGGCCCAGCTCCCACCTTCAAACATGGCATGAGACTGCTTGTTGGGCCAACTGCCAAGCCCAAAATGTTGGCCTCCATTTTCTTTGACACCAGAGGGAAACAACCATTCCTCTCTCCTCATTTTCCTGAAGCACAGGCCAAATGAAAGATTTATGGAACAGGAGCTAGTGTGTCTGCTCAGGGCCTCCTCCACACACGACCTTCACCTGCAAAATGAAGTTCACATGGGCTCTTCCACCTCAGACGGTTCTGGGGAACATCATATAAAGTGATAAACTCAAAAGCATCTTTGAAAAATGGTAAGCACTCCATAAATTCCTTTGTTCTCAGTCACTACTGTTTACTTCAGTGTGATTTCAGACTAATATCTCCAGAGACCTCATATGGCCCCTGGGTAAATTCTTTCAGGGTCCAATGACCCAGCACACAGAGAAAAGCTGGACCATCCCTGTGACACCAGTGTTCTGAGCAAATGCATGTGATCTCCAGGAGGGGCTGGGAGGGAAGTCAGGAAACTTTGGCTCTGCCAGTAAATTAAGCGCATCACTTAACCTCTGGGCATTTTTCTTCCTAAACACAATGGAGCTGACAAGCCACCCACATTCCTATTCACCAGGATACCAGGAAGGCAAAGAATCTGAAAAGAAAAACAGTGAAAAGAAAAAACAAATAGGAATGTAGTCAGTAAGCATGAAGAGTTGAGAAAGAAGAGATGAACAAGAAAAATGAAAGGGGAAAAGAAACAAATAAGACAAAGAGAGCATTTAGGGTGAAATGTGACGCTCTGGAGAAGGCAAGGATGGAAAGCCACAGAAGTTCCCAGGACAGAAAATGTCCCCCAAGCCTGAAAGGCACAGTCTAGATTAGAAGATTTACCTCAAAGGCATCAGAAGTTCAACTGCAGTGGAGAAAAGTAGATAAGAGGAAATAGACTCTGTCCATCACCTGAGGTGGCAGGTGCACATACCAGAGGAACCCAGACTCACTGCTGTTTGCTTTTACGGCTCAGCTCAGAGCAAAATAGATGAGGAATTAATAGGTCCGCTATCTGTAAAAATTGTGTAATATCCCTAGAGAGGCCCTGGCCAGGCCACATCTTGACCCATGAGGTCCAATTCAGGGTGCTTCTCTTTCAGGGAAACATTCAAAGAGTTCCCAAACTGTCACTGCACAGAAAGTTTATTTAACATGATCCTTTCTCCTTTCGGTCCGTCCACACCCTTCCTTAATCATTAAGCCCTTCAGACATCAGATTCTGGTCAACATCAAACTGTCCTAAGAACAAAGCCTCAGGTCTGTTGACCCCTTGACTCCAGTTGTGTTTCAGCCCCAGGCCCATGAAAGCAGATCCACACCCTCGGAAAACAGAAGGACGCCAGGGCTGACCTCACGACCTGATACAGTGATCAACTACTCCCTACCCTGGCCCCAACCAATCAGTAGAGCCCACGACCCCAACTCCTTTAACCACCGCGATTCATAATGTTTCCTCTACATAACCCATCCCCAAGAAGCCACAGGGGAGCCAGATCTCTCAGGACAAGTTTACCTGAGACTCCAGGCGTGGTGTCGCTTCCTTAACTAACAAACCTCTACTTTCTTTGCTGCAAACTCTTGTTTACTTTTGAATGGACTTTGAGGTGCACGGGTGAAAGAACTACTTTAGTCCAGTAACAAAAAGGCTGGTCACCAGGACAACAGGGTGTGCTGAAGAAGGGCTCTGATGTCTGAAAGTGTTTCCCTAAATAAGATTTGGGGAGGACCGAGAGTCAGAAGAAAACTTTAAACACCATCTAATCCAACCTTCCCAACTGAGGAGCCCTGATACAGCTCTGCTGAGGGATTACCCAGCTGCTGCGTAAACACTTCCAGTAGTGGAGACCGCATTACTTTATAAGCAAGTTCGTCGCATTATCATTTGGACAGGATCAAACTCTATACCCACCTATTTACCCCAAATTAACTTCTTCCTGGTCTATGCTCTGGGGGGATACAGACTGAGTCTGAACACCTTTTCACCTTCCCGTCCTTCAGACAACTGAAGCTGGTCTTGATGACTTACACCCGGTTCTCCCAAGACTCTCCTGGGAAGAGGACCCATTTCAGCACACCCCTGAAAGCACGCTGTCCAGCTCCCTTGCATGCTCCTTTCCTGGGTATCTCTGGCCAACTCTGACCTCAAACTGACATGGGACACTGACTGCTGCTCCTGCCTGGCTCAGGGCATCTTACCCCATGTTTGCTTCCCAACTAGGTCTTGGCCTCCTGCCACAGTTTGGGAAAACTCTGGTCCATCTGTTGGTCTCAGCTTTGCTGCTCTGCCCCTTGCTGGAGGGCTTGTCATGAACACACTCTGTGATGGGCTGAAAAATGAGTCCCACATGTGTGCCACTTAATGGAAAACAGCTGGTCGTCTGACTTGAGGCCATCTAATAAAAATGGAATCTAGACTATTCAACAGGCATTAAATACCTTTTCTAACACCTCATATGACAGATGAGGAAAAGGAGGTACAGAGAGGTAGAATGATTCACTCAAGGAACCATAGCCGAGAAGATGAACATGAACTCTATGACCTTTGCTCTTCCAGTCCACATTCTTTCTATGGTAATTAAGAGGAAACGGGGGTGGGGAGAGGAAGCAGGGCTACACAGTGGCCCTCTTCTTAAGACATTTTGGAGTAAATTTTCCATAGTTTGTATGTATGTGCAACTTATTCTTTCTTTGACTCAACAGACATTCACTAAGCACCTACATGTGCTTTGTAAATAAATACTCTCAGTAAGATTTAAAGTAAGCCCATAGGAATCTACATCCTGGTGTATGTGAAGTAGTTAATTCTTTCAGGCATGCAAACTTTCACCCGACAGTGGTAACTGAACACCCCAAACGGTCTGCCGCACACTGCTGCAAGTGACGAGCGGGCATAGTCCATTACCCCAGGCGTTCTCTGTCTAGCAGGGACAATTCTCATATGTCATGTTAATGTGATAAAGCCAAATGTAGGGTATTGTGACACTTCATTAATAAGCCAGATCCTTAATTAAGATGGGTGACAGTGATGGTGGCAGCATCCACAACTATGGTAGGGGAAACAAAACTGCTGGACCTGGTGATCTGGAAGGACCTCAGGAAGAGCGGGCTTCTGAGCTGCATCTCGAAGGTCCATGTGAACTGATCAGGCAGAACTGAGTGGAGAGAGGTGTGTGCACAAAAACAAAAAGGCAGGAGAGAGCCTGATGCTACAGGTAAAGGGCACGGCTGGAGCCAGGAGTTAACAGGGGTGATACAGTGGAAGAGGCAAATGGATGGGTGAGGTACAGAAGCCCTTCTGTATTACGTTAGGGAGTTAGGTTGTATCCTAAAGGCAACAGGATTCAATGAAGGAATTTAGAGAAAGAATACACAGGATCAGATAGGGATTTTCAAAGGAAAACTCTGACAGTGGGGGATGAACTGGAACATGGTGAGGCCAGAGGCAAGGTAGAAACCAGGGTTGAACCTGATCAATCCTGCCTCCACACACTTAGCTTCAAAGTTTGAATTATAAAAGGAGAAGAGATTGTTTTTCATGCACCTCTCTCATGGCACGAAACGATTTCTTCAAAACTTTGCAAAGGACATCACCTTCATCATTTTCCAGCCACGTGATGGCACAAGAATGATGTCAGCTGTGGCATTCTGACCAATGGTGATGTGTAGGAGCCTCAGACAGGGCAGCCATTCAGCAGGTGGTGGCTGACTGCATGAGCCCCTTATGTCAAAAGGGAATGAGGGTAGATGAGCCCTAAACAAAGTACAGTCAGGGTCCAGAAGCACGGATAAGTCAAGTCCAAGCAAAGCAACAAGTCAGAAGCAAGACAAACAAAGTTCCACGACAGAAGGAGTTATAGACCCCAGTTCTCCACAGGAATGGAGGGTTAAAAACAGACAGACTAGGAAACCAGCAGAGGAGCCAGCGCCTGTCTCAGTTGGGGTAGTCCACACAGTGCCCTTATGAGGATCAAAGAAAGACACTCCCTCTGGCCAGACCGGGCCACGAGCAATGGAATTTACAGCAGGAGTCCCAACCATGACTGGCCAAAGCCTGCGTGCACCTGTGGAAGGGCACGTGCGAGCAGCTAAGGAGGAACGTCTGGTGGGAGAGGGGGAACGTGTGGGTGGGAGGAGGCAGATCCTGACCAGCGAGGGCTGTTTAATGCTGGGTAAATCCCATCACTCGTGCTGCAGAGCCGTTCCTACTGGGAGTGTACAATCAAACAACTGACAAAGAGGATGAGGTCAGAAGGCTAACATACTCTCCTTCCTTATGGGGAAAATATGCTCATCTCGGCAAGTCTGAGCCTTCTAAGAACTGAAGGATTCTGACATTATCCCCTAGTTTCCAGGAAAGCTTGATCTTTTTCCCCCCAAGATAAGTGGTCTGAAAATCAAGAGCACCTGACTGCCAGCTTGCTCCTTAGAATGACCCCAGCAAGGCACCTTCCACAGAATCCAGGACCAGCAGAGAAACAGGCAATTTTCACAAAATTTATGAGGTTCTGCTTCAAGCCACAAACGAGCAACAGGCTTGCAGCTGCATTAGGAGAGGCTCTCGGTTGTAAAGATGTAAAATTAAAACAATTTCTCTACGTTTGTATTAACACTAAGCTCAGGCCAACAAAAGCAAGGTTTGCAGTATCAATTACCATCTTCTAGGCCCTCCAAATTGGCCTTGAATATGAATTACCATGAGCTAGGAAAAAAACTGTTCAAAGGGATGAACAGAGGCCAATGTGACAGCCCCGTCTCTGAATTTCTGGGCCACGGCTGTTTTAAATTAGATTCTCAGTGCAGATTCCATGAAACTCTTGGCTTAGCTCTCTAATGGAAAAGTTATTCTTGTGCTCCGAGCCACAGATATTTATATGGAGGTACATCCATAATTCCAATTATATTTTGTTTTCATGATGCTCTTTTCCTCTATATAAACGAAGTGATAACTTCTGTTACCATTTCTGATAGGACACTTGCAAAAAGCTCTGGGCTAAGTGCAGATTCCACAGAATCCAGATAAATGATTATAAAATAGGCAGATTTTAGGTGTTGGGAAGTCCTCAAGGAACACTTTCAGTTCTTCTACCCAATGAAGCATCATGCCTCTTCCTTGTCAACCCCCTCCCCCATCTACCCCTCAACTGCTCAGGGACTTCATGGCTCCTCCTGGGACACCTAGTCCCCAAAGTAGTTCTGTCATTTACTCCTTATCTTTGCTCTGGGGTCTTTGCATTGAACACATGGTCTTCAAAAATAAAGAGTTTTTATCTTCTTAAAGGAAGTAGCACCAACACATAAAGCAAAAAGATATTTCTGATTAAAAGGAAAGCATAGTTCTTAAGTAACAATGTGGTTATTCTATACAACAGTGTGATGAACAGTCTAGGAGAGCTACTAAGAAGTGGTATAGATAGAAAACACAAAAGGCAGTCCAAAGCTTTGAGGAAATTCATCCAAGAGAAATCTAAATCGATTACCAAGATGACATAAAATATTAGGAGGCACACCCATGGCCTCTTCCTAGAAGTCTCTCTGAAGCACAGTCCTAGTTTGAAAGAAAGAGCAGGGCGGGGGAGATGATGAGAGGAAACTAACATCTGTAAGTGTTAACATATGCCAAGCACTTGGTCCATATTATTTCTTATCTCACTTAATCTTCAAAACAATTTGGCGGGATAGGTTTTATTGTTACGATTTTATAGAGAAGGAAACTTAGCCTCAGAGAGGTGAATTAACTTGCTCAAGGCCACTGCTATACTCAGCCTGTGTTCCCCCCCCCCGCAAATACATGTTGAAATCCTAACCCCCAAGTGGAAGTGATTAGGTCCTGGGAGTGAGCCCTTGCGAATGGAATTAGTGCCCGTGTAAGAAGAGCCCACTGAGTGCTAGCTCACCCTTCCGCCACGTGAGCACACCGAGAGAAGACGGCTGTCTCCGAGAAGTGCCCCCACCAGAACCATGCCAGTACTCTCGTCTTGGATTGCCAGTCTCCAGAACTGTGAAAAATCAACGTTTGATGCTTATAAGCTACCCAGTCTGTGGTACTTTCTTACAGCAGCCAAAAAACACTAAGATAGCCACAACATCTAGTTATCGGCAAAGCTTGGATTCAAACCCAGATGTGCCAGACTCCAAAGTCCACTTCTTTCCCATGATCACATAGGGCTGATGTGAGGGCCCGAGGAGAAGGCCAAGGATGATTCCTGGTTTGGTTTCCTTAAAAGAATGGGATTTGTTGGGAGGATATGGGACAGACATATGTCTGTGTAGATTTCTTTATGTATTATAAACGGGCTTTGCTGATATCAATCAACATTCCCAGATATGTTGTCAGCCACAAGTAAAGGATCACACGTTGAACGTAAACCTCTCTGCACAGTTAGGAACACATGTAGACACATGCGAGCAGAGAGGGAACATGGTCTCCATGACCAAAGGGAATAGGAACCTCTCCACAGAGGCTTTTCCTTTCAACGTGAATGTGAGAAGGGCTGGCTGGTCAGGAGGAGGTTTTGATCTACTACAGAGAATCTGAAGGACAGCACGTGGGGGCTGGAGCAGTTGCTTTGGACATTCAGAACCATTCTGCACTGGGAATAGAGACCCAAATGCATCAGTGATTGTTAATAAAATTGAATGATCAATAACCGAACACGCATACCCTTTATAAGAAGTTCAGATGATTTTACAATAAATTATACCAAATTTCTAAGGAACAGATAGTCTTTATCTCTTATGAAGCACTTTAAGAGAAATATTCAGGAAACAGAAAAAACTACCCAACTTCTTTAATGAGGTTAATATAAACTTGACACCAAATAATATAAAAATAATAATTTTAAGAGAAAATTATAAATCAATTGTTTCACTTATGAACATTTGCAAAACTCCTAAATAAAGTACTAGCAAATTATTGGGTTGGCCATAAAGTCCGTTTAGTTTTTTTCCATAAAATAAAAGACATATTTTTTCATTTTCACCAATAACTTTATTGATTTGGATATTTTGAGTATGTCGATTATTCCCTGTGTGGTAGAACATTGATTGTTCTCAATTAATGTCTCAATTTAACCACTACCAACTTCAAATGCTCTACCCAACCGTGGAGCATTGTCCAGCGAGAAATCTCCAGCATGAAACTTCACAAACCACTTTGACACATTCCATCAGTCACAGCATCTTCTCCATATGCTGCATTTCAGTTGTTCTTATCATTCTTGAAATAATAAAGCATTATATGCTAGAAATGTTGCATATTTTCTTCTATCTTCAATATTAAATAGCTACACAAAAATTCACCATTCTGATTTTTTAATGCATGCTGTCACAATACAATTAACAAGATTGTTTTGAATGAAATTAAAGATAACTAAGTACTACTAGAGCCATCTTACATAAAAAAACAAATGCAACCAACTTTTTGTCCAACCCAATATATCCCATAAAATAAAAATGTATCTGTACGTACATATATATGCAAGTATGTCTCAACATAGGTAAATATACTCCTATTATTTATCACATTTTAACATAAAAATAAAAATATATCATCAACTAGTTCACATAAAAACATTAAGGCATTACATAAAATCAAATTCAGTCAAGATAAAATTTTTAACTTGCTAAATAATATTAATACAAGAAAAGTTCTTAATTTAATAGAGAATATATATCAAAACTTTAAGTAAACTTCATGCTCAATGGAGAAAATTTAAGAGCACTCATTAAAAGACAGTAAGAAGATAATGATGCCCACTATTATTACTGAACATTGTACTGGAGGATCTATCCAATGAAATAATAGAAGAAAAAGATCTGAGTAAGAAGAAATAGAAAAAAAGACAAGTTATTGTTTTGTGATTGTCTACTTAGAAAATCCAAGAATAGCTACATATAGATTCTTAGATCTATCTAATAAGAGAGGTCAGCTGGGATGCTGAATATCAAAATTCAAAAATCAGGAAATATCTCTCTGGGCCAGTAAATTTGAAATTATAATAAGGAAAAAAGACAGTGTCTACAATAGCAACAAAATCTATAAGAAATAAATACAGCAAAAGTTGTATAAGATATTTATAGGGGAAATCATCAGTCACTCACCTGAATAAAGGAAGACCCAATACTGGAAAGGTGTCAGTTCTCCTGTAATATAAATTGAAAGCAATTTTAATAACATTCCCAAAAGGCGTGTATGTGTGTGTGTGTGTGTGCGCGCATGCATGCGACCAGACAAACTAAGATTTAGATGAACTAGTAAAACCCCCAAAAGGCCAGAAATTCTGAAAAAATAGAAAAGTAATCATAGTAGTTAACAATTATCATGTGCTTCCTTAAATGGTAGGCATTATTCTAATATTCTCTACACAGTGTCTCTTTACAATTATCCCAGAAGTGGGTACTATGGTCTATTTTATAGACCAGGAGACTGAGGCATGAGTACCTTGCCCAGGGTTACCTGATACTCAGGAGTAGCAACAGGGAGAAAATAATCAAGTCCAGAGTTCTACACTCAGTCAAACTCTCATTTGTAAGTGCAAAACAGAGACATTGCGAGAAATATACTTTAAAGTTTACCACATACCTTTTATGAAAGAACTTCTAAATTTATGTTGGCATGAAGAAAAATGAACTCAGAAGGAAGGAGTGCGGTATCAGAGTAGGAGCCTCCAAATGCATTGAATAAAACAAAACAATGTAAAATAGGTGAGAAAATCGGGGCTCAAGGAAAAGTATAGGTAGGAAATACAAGGTGTATAACAGTGTCATTAGTTATTGAAAAACAGAGTCCCATACCTATGCCCAAGTGGACTACTGAGTTGACTCAGTGATACCTTGTGGCCAAATGAGAAATGTCAACTAAAGGAATCACATCATCACACAACAAAACAAACAAGTTGCTCACAAGAATTTCTCTTGACACTGACCAGAAAGACATTTCTCGTGTGGTTAAATGTCTACAAGATCTGGGGCACTAGTCCGAGTATGATAATTTGGGAAAGAAGTCCTAGACTCTTACAATTTTTTCGACAAGGAGGTGATTTACATGCATCCACCTTCCAGATGTCTCTTCCTTGTAGAATAGAAAAATAAAGCCTCCCTCTGACGGTGTATTGTTTGGATGGCCACGTGCCATTGAAAAGCCGTCCTTCTGGGATATTCAGGTGGATTTCTGGAGGAGGACGGATAAGGTGACCTCTGGTGGGATAGGATGTGGGCATTTTCTCCCCGGGGCTACCCCAGAATCACTCGCACTGACTATTTCCACCTCCACTAAACCAGTCCATCTTGCCAATGCATGGGATCACCCGAGTAGCCAGTCTTCTAACAAAGTAGTTTATTATTGTATTTTCACAGTAATAAGCATCAAGAAGCAATTAACTTTCCTTTCCCCTTGTTCTGTGGTAAATGCTTGACTTCCCTACCCTGACATTCCACATAACATGTAGGCAAATGGGAGCTCTCCCGGGGTCTTCCTACCCGTCACACTCCCCTGACAATGCCAAGAACTCTGTAAGCCCACATTGGCAGAGCTCTGGAGACATAATTTGCCTGGTCCGCTTAAAAATTCTGCCTTCTACCAGGACTGCTCCAGAATCCCATGGAGTTCTCAAACTGCAGGCTGGCTGGGAAGCCTCCAAGGAACGCTGGATACTTTTCGGTACAGTTGGCTCCCAAGGGAAGGTGACTTACCCACCTCTGGCTAAGTCTGGAGCAATTCCCAAGGACTTCCAAGGAGAAGTGACAAAGAAAGAAAAAAAGAAGTGGCAGTGGGAGATGGGGGAGATGGGAGGCATTTTATAGTTAATTAAAGTATCAGTTATTAAAGCAGAAAATACTCTCCCCCTCCCTTTTTCTATTTCTAAAAGATTTTATTTACTTATTTTTAGAGAGGGGAAGGGAGGGAGAAAGAGAGGGAGAGAAACATCAATGTGTGGTTGCCTCTCATGTACCCTCTATGGGGACCTGGCCCGCAACCCAGGCATGTGCCCTGACTGGGTATAGAACTGGTGACCCCCTTTGATTCACAGGCCGGCACTCAATCCACTGAGCCACACCAGCCAGGGCCCTATTTTCTATTTTTTATAAGTAAAATAATAATACATGTACAGGGAGACTGCAGACAGTAGAACTGAGATACACAGACTTTGGAGACTGACCCGAACTCAAATAGCACATGCAACCTTGTGCTATGCAACCGTGGGCAAGTTATTCCTCTGATTCCAATTTCTGAACCTTATATTGTGAAGATTAAAAATAATGGCTCATATCTCAAAGAGTGTACAAATGAAATACCATATTCATGTGTTTTGTACTCAATCTTAGCTATTAACTATTGTAAAAAAAAAAGGTGAAAAATATAGGCAAGCAAAAAGAAATCAAACGCATCTATAATTCCACCATTCATTTCAATGCATATAATTCCAATATTGTTGAATATATTTTTAAAGAGTAAAATGATAGTGCTTTCTAGTTCATAATCTGCTTTTAACATTTAACACCATACCCTAAGCATGTCCTATATAATTTGGTATGCTTGTACAATATGATTTTAGAAGGCCACATTCCTTTCCTTTGGGTTATTCTACTTCTTAATGACCCCTGCCCTCCTTTCTCTATGCAGGCCCCACACTTCATGTATTTAGAACTCATCTGACCCATCCCGATGACCACTGGCTGCTTTCCAGTTAGCTCACTGGGGATACAGCCTCCATGTCACCATTCAGAACACCTGCTCCTTAGGTAAGAGACACATTGCCAGCACTCATTATACCCCTGGCGTCCAGAGCAGCCTACCTAGCACTGCACAGCAAACTGTGACTGATGGCAAACCACCCAGTTTAACAAGATTCCATAAAGTGTTGGTACAAAAGCTGAACAATGCAGGAGGTGAGTTCTCTCCAAAAAGCATAAGGTTGATTTCTGGGGCATTAAATACACTATTAAAAATTCTCAGGAAAAGGAAGAGACTGAAGATTTTCATCTGAGCGCATTGTTTTTCTAAGTAACAGGGTCAAACAAGTTCAAAAACTAAGGGCTTTTTTTTTTTTTTAATGGACGTCATGACACTTCCTTTATCAATTACACTGAGACCACGGTAAAACTTTACTGATGTGCACAGATGGGGAATGGTCAAACTGAATCAGCAGAGAAAAATGAATTACGTCCTTTTCAAAATAAAGGAGTTTATTTCCAATGAAATTCATTTGACAAAAAATCTTTATTTCCAAATAGTTCAACATCTTGACTTGTTCTGATGGGTCGGTCAGAACCTGATCTAGTCAGCACATATGTTGCAATCACACTAATTGCTTGTATAGAAATGGGAAAGGCTAACGTTCTTCAGAAGTTCATTCTCCCCCAAAACAAAAAGTTCAGTACCCCCTAAAATCCTGCTCACACAGCTCACTTTTGGGGAAAGCCCTCCCTCCTAGTTCATGTGGACAGCGAGCTCCAGCTCCCGCTGCCCCCTGCTGCTCCACCCGAGGGGGCCAGAAGCAACAATATCAGTCCAGATGGATCCTGCCCCCACCCCCACAAAATATCTCCAGATTCCAGGCCTGACCTGTCCAGACCCATCTGAGAATTAACAAGCGCCTTCTAAGCAACCAGAGAACGAGGCCTGTCATGGAAACACTGATTCAACCTTAATGAGAACTGACATAAAACCACACAATGAACTAAACATTCTTCCACCCAATCACAGTGCAGTTGAAGGAACAGCCTCAAGAGTAAAAGAAGTAAAGCTGTTTTTTCTTTGTGGTTCCTGCTCTTTTTAGCCTATTCCACTGCCTTATTTTCACAAGTCCTGTTTATGAGAAAGTGGGGGTGGGGAGTTGGGAGGGAGGTGGAGAGCAGCAGGAAGGGGGGGAAATGCAGAGGGAAGATGCCGGGGTGAGGACTGCCAACAGACACTGCGGTTTCTCAGGGGCCAATTAAAAGTTCTAGCCTCCAGGAGGCCACACCGGTCTGTTTGGGGCAGTCTGAGAACGGGCTGCGCTGCACGCCCATCTCCCACTGAAACGGTTCAGTGCGGAACGAAGTCTTCACTTTCCAAAGAAGGCTTCTGCACTAGCAAGCATTCTTTTTTAGCTTTCTTCTCTTCTTTATTATTTTCTCTTGTACTCCTTTTTTTTTCATAATTAGAAAAGCTAATTACATGAAACACCATTATTATTGGGGAAAAAAGCTGAGTTGAAGAGGTCTCTAAAAAGATGCTCAACCTTATAGAAATAGTAAAACCCTAAAAAGGACTCTACAGAATTTAATTTCTCCTTGGACTCAAAAGGTACAGTGTGTGGCTCCACGGGACCTGACACCAAATCCCAGTGCCGGTCACTCCTGCAGGAAATGTCTTCTGGCTGTAGCCCCTTGGCCTGGTCATCACCTTCTGCCGCTGCAGAGGACACGGGGCTGGAGACACGGGCTGTGGCGGGAGCCTGGGGGACAGGAGCCTCCCAAGGAAAGGAGGGACGGGACGGCTGCAGCACAGAAAACAGGAGCCCGGGGAAAGGAGGGGGAAATCCCGGAGCCCCCGAGAGAGGATGAGGCACGGAGGCCGGTGGCCCGGGACGGGAAGGCCGGAATGAGCGAGGTCTGCACGAGCCCCCGGCCCCGCCCTCAGAACCGAGTCTGGATTCTTCGCTCTGCCCTCTGAGTTTTCCTTCTGTTTAGAGCCGGACCCAGGTCGCAGCAGCCCCAGAGCTGAGGTGCGGAGGGGAAGCCCCTTCGGAGCCACCCCGCGGGCCCGGGCTGCTCCGGAGCAGCGAGGGCAGTGTTGGGGGACCGGGGCACGGTACACCGGCCGGCCCCGGGATGCCCGAGTCCTGGGGCGCCCGCGCTCCCCACCCACAAACCACCCTGGAAAGGGGGTTCCCTGTGCCTCCCCGTCTGTCCCTGGGGCTGGTCACTCACCGACAGTGCCGCTAGGGCTCCGACTCCGCCGACGGACGTCCACACGGGAAGGAGGGGTAGGAGGAAGAGGGAGAGAGGCGGAGAAGGGGGCGGAGGGGGCGGGCTGGGAGCCTACGGGAAGGGAGGGCAGGGCAGGGGAGGGCAGGGGAGGGCAGGGGGGGGGGGGGGGGGGGGGGGGGGGGGAGGGGAGGGGGGGGGGAGGGGAGGGGAGGGGTGGGGCAGCCACAACTCTGAGAAGCTGCTGTCCACCCCTCACCTGCTCTGTCCTTTGCTGGATTTCCCCTTTTCTCCTCACTCCCTTCCTACCTTGGATTCCCCAAAGCTTTTCGGGTGTCTGATTCTCCATTCTCTTACTTCCCTTCAGTTTCCAGACCCCAAGGCGTGAGAGGATGCCCTCTCCAGCAAAAGAGAGGGCTAAGGGGTGCAGGCTAAGGGGTGCAGCAGGCATTACCTTTACAGGCCTCCGCGAAGCAGGCGGCAGGGTCCCTTGGCAGGTCTGGAGCCAACCTGCACCCACTCCCAAGGACCTAGTCGTCACCCCTCAGTGGTGACGTAATGGGGTAGAGGGGGGACCTTGTGGCTGTGCTTCCCACTTGGCTTCGAGATTTTGTTTGGATGGTTTTGTTTTGTCTTGTGATGAGGAGAACTAAAGAATTCTTTTTGAAGCTTCTGAGTGTTTCTTGTTCTTTCGGAAGTGGGACCAGACCTGGTTGTAAGGTAAGATGCAGGTAAAGATGAACCCTCACCTTCCTGGGCGAGTCAATACTCAGGAGGAGGGGGATGCCGGATGGCTTGGCCAAGGGCCTGGCTGTGTGCCACGGGCAAGAGGTAACTATTTACCGACACCTGTTGCCTGCAAGTGCAAAAGTCCTCTGAGGAGAGGTTAGAGGGCGGCTTTTAGTCCCTGCTTCACCTGCTGGCAGGTGATTCTGGCAAGGCGCTTGGCATCTCAGCCTCTTCCGAAAGTGGGGCTCCTCACAGGTGGAGTCAGAATGAAGAGAGCTGCCCCTGCCTTTTACCCTGGAAGGACAGACACCCAGCCACGGGATGGGAAGCCTGAACGGGGCTTGAACAGACTCAGCGGAGAAAGGAGGGCATTCTGGGCCCGGCCTGGAGGCCGGAAAGACTGGAAGCCTTAGGAGAGGTGGGAAATGTTTGGATGCGAACGTGTGACGACATGAAGCAGAGCAAAGGAAATCCATGGAAGTTTTTAAGCAAGGGAATATTTTGACCCAAGTGGTGTGCTATTGCCTTTTGTGTTCCCAGAGCCTGGTATACAGTAGGCACCAGTAAGTCCTTGTGGCCTCAAAATGGGGACTGGGGAAAGTTGGTGTTAGCCTGAAAGATGACCGTCTAGGAGGAGAGGGCTTCAGCGGCGCTAGTGAACATCGGAAGTGGATGTGCTGTGTCCTGTTGGTAGAAAGCAAATGAGGGAATTCTGACTGATGACTTCCTGGTGTTTGCCTTAACTGTGTGACTCTCTTTTAAATGCTCTTTCAGGTAGGTATAGTCTGATTTTTGGCTTTGGAGTCCCGTTGTGAAACAGAAAAGATACTCAGTATCCTATTCACCCTCCACCCAGAGTTAAGAACCTGAGCCCAGGGCCGTGAGGAGGGCAGCATTCTGAAAGGACACGGAGTGCCTGGGGTCGCACAGCAGGGACCTACCGCATTTGGCCATGTATAATGTGCTCCCATGAACGGTGTAATATGCACCGTTTGGGGCCCAAACTTTCAGGAAAAAAATCCTGTTTTAATTCCATTTTTAATTTATTTTTAGATACTTGGAATTAGTACTACCTATGTATAATGTGCATCCTTATTTTCCCTCAAAAATTTGGGCAAAAGTGTGCATTATACATGGCAAAACACAGTATATAGAATACTTCTATTCTCAGATAAAATTAATAATTGTGTTTATCCCTGAGTTCCCCTAAACAAACAGTAAGAGGCACCAGGTCTGCCTCTTCCTCATTTCCTCCAGCTGCCGTCCTGGGGATGGTCATCGGTTCAGGAAGGGCAGGAGGGAGACGAAAACAAAAGTCAACTGGTAACTTTTCACAGACTCTTCTATGGAACCAGACAGGTACTAGAGGGAAGGAGAGTTGGCAAGTCAGACTTCTTGTAAGGAGCTGAGAGAGGTGCAAAACAAGGAGTAAGGCAGGGGAAGGAAGAAAAAGAGGTGCCTTGACCCCAGGCCTTCTGGTCGAAGCTCCAAATTCAACCTCCTACACCCTCTGTCCAGCCAGTGGGCCTCCTGGGGAGGCCAACCCATCTCAGAAAATGCCACAGCTAACAACTGGAGAAAGGACAGACCCATCTAGGAAACAATACACTTGACAAATAGCAATTTTCACTGCATTTAAATAGAGTACAAGGGCCCTGGCTGGTGTAGCTTAGTGGACTGAGTGTGCGCCTGCGAACCAAAGGATCACAGTTTGGTTCCCAGTCAGGACACATGCCTGGGATGCACGAGAGGCAACCATACATTGATATTTCTCTCTCTCCTTCCCTTCCCCTCTAAAGATAAATAAATAAAATATTTTTTAAAAATTTTAAATAGAGTATGAGGGCACCTTTTGAATTCTATCATCTCTGTAGGAGCAGTATGGCCTGGATTAGTAGGTAGCCCACCTAGTTACTAAATCTTTTGTAAACTTTGACACTACTACAAAACAAATAGGCCCGTAAATTTCTAAAGACCACATAATTGGTCAAAAACCACTTACCTTTTGCCCCTTCTGCATGACTCAGCATTGCCCCAAAGGTTGTTATTTTCATGAATGCAGATTTATTTCTTGTAACTCCATCACATATTTCCATAGGACCCTTTCCAAAGGACCACTGTTCCTTTGTATAAAATGTGCTGGTAAACTGCTCAGCCTGGCCTCAGTCAGCTAAGCCACCACAGCCATTCGTCATCAGCTGTGACCTTGTTTTACCACAGTCCCTGCTCTTTCCCTTGCTCTACACGAAGCAGACCTTTAGATGATAGCATTCTCCTTTTTATTAACGGGTCCCTTTCCTGGCAGCCTTTTCCTCCCATTTAGAAATGATTTAGAACCTCCACGCTGTTTAACAAGGGCCCCCAAAGTATCTACAGCTATGACCCCGCAGATTAATGTGGAATTCCTCAAAACTGAAAGCAGCTGAAGCTGTTGGGATCAATCAACAGAAATTCAAACCATTCTGGTGTATGGCCATACCACCCTGAAAGCACCTGATCTCAGAAGCTAAGCAGGGCTGGGCCTGGTTAGAACCTGGAAGGGAGAAATGGCCACTTTGAAAGGGGATGTGGTTGGGAAAAGTGAGGACTTCAGAGTTAAGACAAGCGTGGCCCTAAAGGCTTAAGAACATTCCTCTCTAAAAACTTTACAACGATTAAGTCCCTATCTATATTGTAACGTTCGTTCAAGAAAGTGAAGGCTTTTGGGAAGCCATTTTAAAAAAAGATTACACTATATGGATGGCTTTTACAACAGTGAAAATGAAACAGGAAAATAAATCACCATTTTAGGTTCATGAAACATTCTGGCCTAATATCTGAAGCACACACTGGGTGGTTTTAAACCTTTACCACAAGGAAACCTGAATACTCTTTGGATAGAAATTTCCAGACATAAAAAGCCTGTATCTTCCCTGAGCATGCCAACTGAAACCAATGATATTTAAGGGAATGATCATGTAATTCAGAATGGCCCATGACTGGCTATCCTTTGTGCTAGAAATGGGACACTCTTAGGTGTGGCTGGAGCTACGCGGACAATTGCTATTGGCTGGTCCCTTGGCCCGCTCCCTAAAATGTATCCAATTAGTATTTATTGAACACCTACTATGTACAGACATTCTGCTAGGCACTGTGGAAGAGTAAGTATAAGACACGGTTCCTGCCTCACACATCTGAAGTTGCTTAGGGAGATGGTGCACATGGAAATGACCTCATGAGGTGTGCTGACAGTTTAACACAATAGAGAAGTGTCCTAAAATTCGCGAAAGCTTGAGAGAGGGAGAACATTCTTTACCATCTGAGCAAGATGTGGCTGATAGTTTGTTCTCTGCTAATTAACTGAACTGTGTTCTATTTTTGGACGTTGGTGGTGTCACCACTTAGCTATTCCTCTGCTGTTTAGGGAGAAGTGGGGCTGAGTTCAGAGATCATTAAAGCTTCTGAAAAAACAAACTGCAAAGGTTCTAAGAGGGGAGGTTGCCTTTTGAGGTCCCTACATGAGCAAAGCAGAAAATAACCTCCACCATGTTTTCACCGAGGAGTCAATTCTTGTAATCCTCTCCTTATGAAAACAGTGATTCTAATGCTCCATAACCACTGCTTTCAAAGATTTGGAAGAGCTATAATGGGTTTTCCTGCTCTAAAGCTCTGACTGCCAGTTAATTTCCTAATTTGGAGCTAATTACCAAACTGCTTAAAAATTTAAGGCATGGGCAACAGCTTACTGACAAGCTTTCCATTTATCACCATGGCGTCTGAGAACACAGCCCTGAGCCAAGAACAGAAGTTTCTTCTTCTGTCACAGAACAAACCAGTCCTTGTCAGCGTAGCTCTGGCAGATGCTTTCTTAGCCATCATCAACCAAGTTATCTTTACGTGCTAACGTTATCCAGTTTTAAGGCTTTCCAGAGCTGGGAGTAACATCCAGGGTTAACGCTTCAAAAAACAAAACTATTAACCCCACATTTTTCTCTCTGAGGATTTTAATGATAAAGAAGGCTTTATTTGGAAAGAGCTTTTTACTCCAACTTTTTGGTCACTTTCTTGCCTAATTTCTTCCTCATTTTACTTACTTTATCTTACATTTTTGTTTGGAAATAGTGCAGCTGAGTTTTGTTGTTCTAATGGATAAAAAATTGGGGAAAGTGGTCATGTTGTTAAAAAGTATGTTACTTGAACTTGATAGATTTAGTTTCTTACCAAAAGCAATGAAAAATCCAATTTTATCAGCCTTGAAAAGTGAGCAGTGTTGCTCATAACATAATAATGGGGATGGGGGGGGAATGTTTAATAATCCTATCACAGGACACATGCTATTTATCATAGCTTCGCAGGCTGTGCCTGGAGGGTCACCCAGTGCTCTCATATAACATAATAGAACAGTGCCCCCTGGAGGTGTGCAGCCATCTAACCATTACCCCATCCTATTAAAGAACTTCTTTTTTTCCCTCATTTGGAATTTCTTATAAATCTCAATTTTGATTAAAAGTAAGTATTTTATATATGCATGAAAAAAAGCAGGAACAAAAATGCTAATAGCTGAATCTCTACAAAGAGAGATGTGTGCTCTTGATACTTTTCCTCATTCCTAAACTTTTAACAAGCCTGTAGTATATAAAAAAAGAAAAAGTAGGAAATGTCATTTCAGTAAGTTCTGAAAATTCCATCTTCTCCAGGAAACAGTGTATGCTACTTGAAAGTCATTTTTCTTTTTTTCCCCCTTTTCCACTCCTACATGGACTTCAAAGAACTGTCTCTACTGTGTGCCTAGACTGAGAATGATCTCTTATTTTTCCTGTCCCTGCCGCAGACGATCAGACAGAACAGACAAGTCCTTGAGAGGTGGGCTGCATGGCAAGTGGAGGGACAGCACAGTCACTGGAAGGGCTCGGGGAGTGCGAGAGGCCTTTTTTAAGAGTGGGAGACACTTGCTGCCCAGGATGACAAGGAAGGGAGTTCCAGGACAGCAGCGGCATTGATGGCCTAGAGCAACCAAAGCAGCCCGGAGCAGGTCAAAGGGCTCTAGCAGAGACTTCTCAAAGAAGATGAGGTTGGCTGAAGACTCAGTTGCCTCTGACCACACTAAGAGGAGAGCTATATACCTGTGAGAGAATTTAGAAACAAAGTAACAGAAAATGTAAGTAAATTTTTTAAAAGGCAACTATTAACACCAAGGTAAAACAAAGAGTTGTACAGGAAAGGGAAAGAAACCATAGCGCACTATGACTCAGCTATGAACAGCACTTGAAGAATAAAGTATAGGCTGAGTAATGACCTAATCAAAATGTTGATGTAACTAGTTTAAAGACAGGTAAAGGGAAAGTGTGTATGTATATATGAGAGGTACGGAGTGAGGCACAGTTGGAACACAGGCCAATCCCCATCTTTGAAGTGTGAAGTCCATTGATAGTGCCCAACAGAAGAACACAAGGAATGTGCCATTTGGAATGAGGGAGACAGACACCAAAACAGGGAGTGCAAGCAGTCTCTCTGAGGAGCATGAAATGGGGGGAGGGAGGTGGAGGTCAGGGAACTATTTTCGTTGGTTTGTTTGCCTTGTTTTATTTTTCTTTGTAATAAATACTTTAAAACAGCTTGAAATATAGGCATTGAATTTTTAAAAACGATAGCCTTTATGCATTCTCTCTCACTGGCTGCTCGGAGACAGTTCCAGGGCAGGGTGGACAACGTATGATGGTGTGTAAGGATGTGTTTCTGTGATCGCTTTGTTGTCTCACCAGCAGGCTAAACGCTCTCAAAGGCAGCCAGCATGTGTTTTGCTCATCACAATCTTCTTAGGACTGAGCACACAGCAGGCACTCAATACATACTTTTGAATGAGTGATGAAACAGATAAGGCAGAGTCAGACGTCAGCACTCACCATTTTCACAAAGACATGCATAACTGAAGTATTTACAGGCAAAGTCAGCCAATATCTGGGAACTGCCTTAAACTACTCCAAGAAAAAAAGAAGTGTGGAAACAAGATAAAACAGGATTGACAAATGTTCATAACAAGCAGTAGGGAGATAAGGGTTTATATTCATCTCTACTTTTGTGTATGTTAGAAAAGTCCTTTAAAGAAAAGAGAAGTAACAATAAGGTTTGTACAGAAAGAGGACTACACGGAAGGGGCAGCATTATGGCATAAATACATTAAATTTAGAGTTCAGTAATTAGGAAGGTTTGTAAAATAGTTAATATATAAATAAAAATGAAACATTGGGGAAGGAAAAAAAGCATGCTAAAGGCTAACACTGGGCCAGGCCATTATTAGCCCAAGAAGCTAACCAGAAGCTGACTAAAAGGAGAGGTCAAGGTACTTAATAAGGACATGGAACGAGAGAGCTGAATGAAGTACTGGAGTTACTGAGAAATTAAATATACTTCATCCTCCAAATGTTATACGTACAGCCTGTAGGAACAAAACTGAATACCCCAGCCAAAAGGCTCAGATGTACTACAGCAGGAGTGTCAAACTCATTTTCACTGGGGGCCACATCAGCCTCATGCATGCCTTCAAAGGGCCGAATGCAATTTTAGGACCATGTAAATGTAACTACTCCTTAACCAGGGGCACGGAGCTCGGCGCTGCCACCAGGTAGAAACAAGGTGCCAGGCCGGATAAAACAAGCTGAAGGGCTGGATTCGGTCCGCGGGCCTGTGTCACCTGTGTTCTGCAGTGAGATAACCCAGGCTCCGGAATCAGACTAATCTGGTTGAATCCTGGTCCAACACGTACTAGCTGTGTGACCATGGACAACTGCACAGCCTCTCAAAAGCCTAGTTTCCTGTCTGTAAAATGGGGATATTAGCAGCACCACAAGGAACAGTTATTGGAGATTTAAATTAAATATGTCAAGTCTTACCCATGCCTGACATATGGTAAATGGGTAATAAATTGTGGTGGTGATATACCTTGGGAAGGGATTCTGCCAAGAGAGCAAAGATCTTACCAAGTAAGTTAAAAGGGAGCAATTTTGCCAGGAAACCAACTATACCCTTTACAGCCCTGCCCTGTCCGCCAGACTTGGGAAAACTCCCACGGGGTACTGACCCTCTCAGAAGGGCCAACCAGTCCACCAGTCTTGCCTCTGAGTCTATGGGGCCGGACACCATGCAGGATAATAGGGGTAGCTGGTCCGGGAGCTCTGGCAGCTCACAGCTGGAGGGAGACACAAATCAGCCCCAAAGCAGACAGGGAAACAGAGAAAAAGAGGCCCATCCAATCGTGCAGAAGAAGTAAGACTTTTCCTGACCTAGAGGTCTGAGAGTTTTGTTGTTTTTTTTTTAATATTTTATTTATTTTTAGAAAGGGGAAGGGAAGGAGAAAGAGAAGGAGAGAAACATCAGTGTGTGGTTGCCTCTCGCGCATCCCCCACTGGCCAGCCCGCAACCCAGGCATATGCCCCGACTAGGAATCGAACCTGTGACCCTTTGGTTCACAGGCCAGTGTTCAATCCATTGAGCCACACCAGCCAGGGCTGAGAGCTTTCATAAAGGTAGAGGGAAAGTACACAGGACACATGGAGAAAGATGAAGAAAAAGGGAAAGAAGTTCGGCTGTACATGTCTTACACACACACAATACTGCCAGACAGTGCCCGGTAGTCAGTGAGGAATTGTGCGAAGGCTTTCCATCAGGTTCTGCAAAGATTAAGCTTTAGAAAGATGCCCTGGTAAAAGGGATGGGAGGTCTGGAGTATAAGACAGACCAGTCCAGATACTAGGTAGCCAGGGCTCAATTGAAAGTATCAAGTGAGCAGCAGTTAGAATGGAGGTACCACAAAGGCAGGAGGATTCAGTAAGACCAGTAAGATGTGCAGAGGAATCAAAGATGATGCCCAGGTATTCAGCTTAAGTTACAACTAGGTAGCTAGTTGCTTCTCCCTCACTCTTTTCTCTCGGTCAGGTTTGTTCAGACCAAAATCCTTGGCTGCATTTTTGACTCCTCTGTCTCACACACCACATCCTGTCCAACTGACATTCACTCAACATTCACTGAATGCCAGGCTATGTTCTAGGTGCAGGGAATACAGCAGCAAAAAAGCCAAAACCCCTGCCTTCGTGGAGCTATATCTTCTAGAGGCTGAAACAGGCAGTAAATATGATAAACAGGCAAAACATGCCGTCCATTAGATTATGATAAGACTTAAGCAGTAAAATAAGCAGATGACAATAGAAATATAATATAGAGAGAGGGAGCTGTAATTTCACATAAAACTGTCAGTAAATCCTATCAACCATTTTTTCCAAAAGAAATCCAAACAGACTTCACATAACTTCACGGCCACCAGCATGGTCCAGGCCACCGTCTTCTCTCAACAGCCTCCTATTCCTGTGACAGCCTCCTAATGGGACTCTGCTTCCACCACTGTTCCCCTACAATCTATCACAGCAGCTAACAATTCCATTAAATCGCAAGTCAGATGACATCCCTTCTTTGTCCCAAACCCTCCAGAGGAAGACTAGGAATAGACTAAAAATGCCAGAAGGATTGATTGTCAGCACACTCTGAAGGACTGGCAGGGCTGGAAGCCCTAAGTTTATGAGGGGGCTAATCAGCGAGGTTATTTGGTGTTTTCCTGACGGTGCCTAGGGGCCTAGGCATAGCTGCAGGGAAAACATCTGGTTCACTTGATAGAGAACTGGAAATGGGCAAGTCACAGAACATGGAAAGGGCAAAGGGACCGAGGACTCGCAGGGCTGGGAAGAGCGGGACTGAGCTGACTCACCAAAGATCCCCACAGCAGGATCCAAACACTTCATTACTGTGAGGACCAGGCATAACAACCAGCCTCTCTCCGACAGGCAGCGAAGGATCTGGGGCAGAGGCCAGGACGGGGTTGGCTTATGTGCGGAGCACAGAGAAAAGCTGGTGGTGAGCTCTCAGGCCAACCATAATAAAGCGTTTTGGAGGGTGATTAGCAGCTGCCTAGTGAAGAGGCTCAAGGGAGATAGAAGTGTAGGCAGGGAGATTGGGAAGTAGGGAGGAAGAGGTTTCGGCAACATCTCAACTAATTTGGGGACTTGGGCATGCTCAGGTGAAATGGGCCTGTGAAAGTAACTCAGGAGAAAGGAGCAATCACTATACTTAGATGGGGGAATGGGGGTCCTGGGAGAGACTCCCCTGAAGTATACACTGAAATGACACAATGTTTATAAAATAAACCAAGGGGAGCCCCAAAGGCCTCAGGGACATAGCCTGAAGTGTGGTTACAAGTACCTCTCAAGGCAAAACTCAAAGCCTCACTAAAGGATTAACCATACAATTATTCCAACTAGGGGGATTGAAAAGATTATATCTAAATCAATTGGGATTTGGTAAATTATGTAAAGCTACTCTAATAGGTTTCAGTTTCCTTTATCAAATTTTCATAGAGAGACTGAAGTTTAGATATAAATAAGAATTTATTGACATCAATTTCCTTAAGCTATTATTCCAACACAGAGAGGGTCTTGAAGAGCTGAAGACAATGATAAACCCACAAGATCTGAGGTTTGCAAGGCCCACTCCCTCCCAGAAAGAGAGAGAGACAGAATGGGAGAGAGAAAGGGAGGAGAAGAGAGGGAGAGGGTGTTAGAGAGAGAGAGCAAGAGAGAGAAGGGAAAAAGTCTTTAAAAAGAATCTGGACACTGCTTTCAATTACAGCAAGAAGTAACGAGTTTGACAGTGTAAGCATTTTATCCAGAAACATATCTATTCCATAGATACCAAATCAATTACCATATAATTGAGTTTGAAAATATACAAAATATTTTTGTTCTTACATACTGAAATTAAAACCTAATTTTAAAAAGTGCACGGTAAAAACAGTGTAAGGAAACCTACAATATCCATGGTATCTGTATAGTTTTCCATTTTACTGTCAACACCAAATTCTGTATTTGCCTTACTGGTTACAAATATATTTTGAATGTTTCAAGGTCATTTACAACACCGACTAGTTTACTAGGTCCAACGACACTGCAGCTTCTGAAGGCGGCCAGCACTGGTCACGGAGTCTTGGCCCGGCAGCTCCCTGCAGCAGTAGCAGCTCTGGAAAGAAGTCACCAACCAGCTATGTGTAAACTATCGACTCTTGTTCTTCTTAGAATTTCCCTGTGCAAAGAAAAATATCAACAGTAAGAACACAAACTTAAAGAAAAACATCTCACATAGTTTATAGACCAGGCTGTCTGGAAGCCATATTCCACTTCGGACTTTAACTTCCAATAGAAGAAAAGCTGATAACCTCGCATTGCTTTTATTCAGTAATCACAGAGCAGTTTGTTACTTTGAACTCTCCCCATCTCTAAGTTCATGGGCCCTTATACCCCTGGGAACTGAGGACGGGCAATAATGAAAGAAATTTTAGCCTAAACATGTTTCTTTGCTATTTAAATAAGTACCTTTGAAAGGTCTTAATAGATACTAACTTTGCATGTGTGCCAACTAACACCCAAAAGGCAATGGTTGTCGTCAAAAGGGAGCTCTGACTCCGGCTGAAAACACGCTGGAGGGAAAGATGTCTTAACTTATTCCCAATTCCCTCACATATGGACCTTTGGACTTTCCAGTTTTGCATAACTTTTTCTGGAGAAGTTCACTTTTCAGAAAAACATTCTAACTAGATTCCGGTACTTAACTATTAGATAAAAATATATTCTTTTCATGTAAGTGGGAAAAGCTTGCAGAATACAAACATTAAAAGCAAGATAATAGCAAGCAAATGGTTTCAGGATGTTTACTTGGTATCCAGTGGAGATAATGTCAACTCAGCCATAAGATAATGCTTTGGCAATCTGAATTATTAATGGACAGGGAGGGGAAAAAGCAATAGCGATTATAGCATAGTCAAAGAAAGGTTAACAATATAGAGTACAAAGTGAAGAAGGATCTCTAACTCAGTGCTTTATCAATGACAGGTATTTTAAGGACTAGATTAAAAAGTTCTGCGAGGGCCTGAAAATTCTCTAACTTCTAAAGTAGCTACAATGAGCTCTGCTCTACTTAACACTGACCCTTTTCCACTCATAACCAAATGCATTCTGCAGCTCTGCAGTCTAAAGTTTTCCTGCTACTTTCTTTCATATGTTAGGTGCTAAAATAGGCTTTCTCATGCTGCTGGGACTAATGTGTGTTCTTTCTGCACCAGCTAACTAGTGCCCTGCTAGAATACCAAGAGGCCAAAAGGGTTAAAGGAGGCATTTTTTAAGAGAACCAACCCCCACCCCCTACCTCCAAGCTCAAGTTTCCTGAAGCACAAGTAGCTGGGGAACCATAATCAAAACCACACTGGCTGGTTACGATCATCAAAAGATGTCCCAGAAAAGCATCGCAGACATTCTCAAAGTAGCCAGAGGCCAATCAATATCATGAAACTACCCGAGAAACAAAACTATATAATGCAAATTCTAACACATTAACATGATATACTTTCCAAGGAGATGCCAATTAAACAGAATGCTGCCCTGCACCACCACTGGCAGATGATAAATAAAGCCATGGTTTGTTTATCCCGATTTCTTTCCCAGTGCCAGCACACAGCAGGAACTCAGTAAGTGCCTGCTGAATCAATAAGGGGCAGCAGTGGATTTCAAACGGCACAGGCTGGAGACAGTAAATCCAAGCTGGTGGTGGTAGAGCACTGTCTGAGTTACCAAAATGTGCTGGGCATCTGACATGATACATGAAACCAAGACCCGGGCCTCCTGAAGCCTACTTTTCATGACATGTGGAGATGCATTTCAACATAAAAATAATCCCAGTGTCAACTGACCCCAGCCTGGAGGCTTTATGTGAAATGGAATCAAAGGAACATTTTGGAATTAAAAGGACAAGCCATTCTTAGGTTAGATGGATATATCTGAGAATACATTTGCTAAAGAGGGTTACTCTTCAACGACACCATTTTAGATTCACATGAAACACAGAAATCCCCATGATAAACCTCCTAAGAATCTCCCAAACTTAGACAACATAAGAGAAATTCCAAAAGACAAAGGACACAGTATTAGGGCCTTAGAGGTCAGACCTCCTCCCACCTTATAACTCAGCCAAAGAAACTTCATTTTACTTTTGGATAATAGGAAAAATTATATACATAAAATGGTTTATAAATGCTTTAAAACTCTTAACCTTTTGCTCCTGGCATGCACAGCAATGAAATAAATACATTAAATATTATATTGTACAGAGATTACATCCCTCCTCTTTTTACCTTACTGGACATCTTTAGCGTGTCAATCTCCTCTCTCTGTTTGGACAATGTCTCATTCATGCTGCACAGGTGGTCACTCATCATACTTAACTGATCCTCATAACTTCTCTTGGTAGTCGTCAGTTCATCCTAAATGGCAAAGGAAAAGGGGGGGCAGTCAAAACCCCACTAGTCAACTTCCAGACAAGATGGAGGCGTAGGTGGAAACACTGTCCCTCCTCGCACAACCAAGTTTAAAGACAACAAATATTTAGTAACAAAAACGCAACCAAAACAGACAGAAAATTGAACTGTAGGTAAGTCTGACAACAACGAACCATTCATCCAGAGGGGTAAGAGGGGCGGAGTCAGCAGCTGTCAGAGCGGGGTCTCACAGGAAGAAGCTGCAGGACTGACCCAGGTGTGCAGGCAGCAGCTGACAGATCCCAGACGCAGGTGGCAAAAGGCAGACCCAGAGAGGCGCACAAGCTGGCTGCGGACCTCAGTCACACATTCACAAGGCAAAGGAGCAAGCAGTGAAACAGACCACGTAAACCAGGGCCCCAGCAACGGGAATTAAAGCCTAAAAGCACCAATTGGAAAAACTTTAGAGGGTCAAGGTGCCAGGAGAGGTTCTTGGGCTCACAGAGAGTTTGCTGGAGAGACCCACAGGGTCCTGGAGGGTGCACAAGCCCACACATCTTGGAACCAGTACCGGAAGGGCCCAATTTGTTTGTGGGAGGCAGCAGAGGGGACCAAGATTCAGGAGAGAGCAGAGGAAATGCCATTGCCCCTCTCTGACCCCGCCCCCACATACAGCATCACAACCCAGCCACCTGGGTTGCCCCGCCCTGGTGAACGCCTAAGGCTCTGCCCCTCATACATAACAAGCGCAGAGACCAAAACATTATCACTCAAGTAGAACAGCTCAAAGCCCCAGAGCCAATACTTCTAAGCGACCAAGAGATAGCCAACCTATTAAATCCACAGTTCAAAACACTGGTGATCAGGATGCTCACAGAACTGGTTTATTTTAGTCACATTAGAGGAACAAATGAAGGCTACACTAAGTGAAATGAAGGGAAGTGCACAGGGAATCAATAGTGATGGGAAGGAAACTGGGACTCAAATGAATGGAGTGGACCAGAAGGAAGAAAAAAATGACCGAACAGAAAAGGATGAAGAAACAAGAATCCAAAAAAATGAGGAGAGGCTTAGGAACCTCCAGGACATCTTTAAATGCTCCAACATCTGAATTATAGGGGTACCAGAAGGGGAAGAGGAACAGCAACAAGTGGAAAACTTATCTGAACAAATAATAAAGGAGAATTTCCCCAATCTGGAAAAGCAAATAGACTTCCAGGAAATCCAGGAAGCTCCCAGAGTCCCAAAGAAGGTGGACCCAAGAAGGAACATACCAAGGCACATCATAATTATATTAGCCAAGATTAAAATGAAGGAGAGAATCCTAGAAGCAGCAAGAGATAAGGGGACAGTCACCTACAAAGGAGTTCCCATCAGACTGTCAGCGGATTTCTCAAAAGAGACCTTACAGGCAAGAAGGGGCTGGAAAGAGGTATTCCAAGTCATGAAATCTAAAGACCTACATCCAAGATTGCTCTATCCAGCAAAGCTTTCATTTAGAATGGAAGGGCAGATAAAGTGCTTCTCAGATAAGGTCAAATTCAAGGAGTTCATCATCACCAAGCCCTTATTATATGAAATGTTAAAGGGACTTATCTAAGAAAAAGAAGTTAAAAAAGATGAACAGTGAAAGGCCAGCAAACTCACAGTTATTAACAACCACACCTAAAACGAAAGCAAACTAAGAGGACAGCTAGATCAGGAGTGAAACCATAGAAATGGAGATCACATGGAGGGTTAGCAACAGGGGAGTGGGAGGAGGAGAAGGGGGGAGAAGGTACAGAGAATAAGTAGCATAGATGGTAGGTAGAAAATAGACATGGGGAGGGCAAGAATAGTATGGGAAATATAGAATCTAAAAAACTTGTTACACATGGACATAAACTAAAGGGAGGAATGGTGGGGGAGGGAGTGTGTAGGGTGGAGGGGAATGAAGGGGGAAAAATTGGACAACTGTAATGGCATAATCAATAAAATATATTTTAAAAAAACACTAGTCATACCACTCTAAAGCTTTTTATATTTATTTTTTAAATAATTGGAAAAGCAACTTATCTAAATGACCTATATGATCAATTACCATGAAGGTTAAGTCAAAGGCTTTAACAAAGAGAACAAAGTTAAAAAACACGAGGAAAAAGTTTTTATGAGCCTTCAAAAGTTCTCAGTGTCTTTAGAAAAACATAAGCATTTCCTTCTATGCCAGGTATAAAATTATCACACAAAAAAAACAAGAGCTACTTGATCTTTCCAAATCCCCTCAGGTGTTCCCAAGCCTTTGGCGAGGTGGGGAGGTCCGCCTCAGGTTCCACGTCACACCTGGATGGTCCACAGACCTTCCAGGCAGGATCGTCCTTGGAAGAAACACCTTCCCTCCTTTCCCATCCCTAAGCTCTCCTCAGCCCCTTCCATTAATCCTGTGCTCCCAGCTAATCTCACACACTAATCTGTACCCAGGAGGAAGTGGGTGTCGCTGTGCTCATGTGTTTTTCTTTGCCCATGTCATGTTTATATTTAATGAGAGCTTTCTGGAAACAAGGCTTTAAAACAAAGCAGTGAGAAAGGACAAATGTTTTACTGCTCTACCTTTCAGTTTCGTTCAGTTTCATAAAACAGTAAAGAGAAGGAACAGAATAAAAGTAATGGGACAGGGAGTACCAGGGAGGAGGAAAAGAACAAACTGTGGGTAAACAGGTACTGTTTTACAAATGCTTTCGCACTGACATTGTTGTGGATCACACCACCATATTTGGAATGAAAAACATTTTACAGAAGCTCACTGCTACTGTAAATGAAGTAATTACTGGTATTTTAACCTATAATTGGCAACTTTGACATAAGCCGATAAATATTCTGTTGACTCAGCAAAGGTGACACTTTGTGATTAGAATATTATCATATTTTTTGAAATAGTGTTGAAAATTTTGAGAAATACAAAGAAGGTGCATGGAGGGTATAAAGAAATATAACTATTTGCTTTATTGCATACATTTCATAATTCATTTAAAGTGGATAATGACAGCTAGCATTCTGCTAAAAGTGTTGTTTGTATAATGAATTATCTTTTCACTTATAAAAATAAAAGTAATTTTACTTAAAAAAAGAAATGCTGACTACAAAACTATTTAAAATCAAAGTCAAGTCAGAGAAACAAACAATATAACCACTTTTTGTCTTACATAAGTGAGATGTTACGTTAAAATGAGTTGGAGCCCTGGCTGGTGTGGCTCAGTGGATTGAGCTCTGCCTGAAAATCGAAGGGTCTCCAGTTCGATTCCCAGTCAGGGCACATGCCTGGGTTGCAGGCTGCGTCCCCAGGTGGGGGCGTGAGAGAGGCAACCAACTGATGTTTCTCTCTCACATTCATGTTTCCCTCTTCCTCTCTCTCCCTGTCTTCCTTTGTCTCTAAAAATAAATAGATAAAATCTTATAAATAAATAAATAAAGTGAGTCAGAAATAAAGTGGTTAGAAAGATGTGTGTCTAGAGGTCAAATGCTACTACTTTATTTTATTTTCTCTAGACAAAATAGACTTCATCTTTTATTTTTTAAAAGTGTATCTCATCTTACTATGTTTTACAGATATTGTGTATTTTTACCCATAGAGGGTGTGTAGCAACCCTGCACTGAGCAAGTCTATCACCTGTGCCTCTACTTTAGAAAGCAAATGCTGACCTTGCTGCCCAAGAACTCTGAATGCAAAAAAATTTGTAAATGGCTTTGGAACTCACCTGAAGTCTGCTGATGTTCTGACTGGCTACTTTCATTTCTTCTGCCAGCGTCTCTTTGGACTTTTCAGCCAATGCTAGTCTTTTAGAGAGTGCTCTGCACTGTTAAATCAGAAAGCATTCCATTATCACAGGGGGCATTTCCCAAAAGCGAATTCACATCAGGGAAGATTATCAGAAAACAGTACCCCAAACCAAAGCCCTCCATTCACAATACCCGCAGAATACCTGCAGGCCTTGTACTAGACACTAGAGTACACATCAGGAAAATGAGGTCCCGCTCAGATTATTTTAATAAGCAAACAAAATGTCTACTAACCCAAGCTCATCAATGTTCTTCTTTCCCCTAGCTCTGGTCCAATGACCAGCAGTCATAAAAAAACATAAAAAGTTTTTACATTTACCCAGGATTCATTTATACTCTCACTGGACAAAAAGGAAGTAGTTATTTCAAACATTGTCAATGGCATCTGACTAGGCGATATGGATCCTAAGATACTTTTCTTGTGTTTTAATTCCTTTACAAAAGACCACATTATAGGAACAATAAAAGCTTTACGGTCTACTCTATCTACATGGAATCAAAAAAGTAAGGGCAGGATTGTAAATACCCCAGCTGCTTTCTTTGGGGGTTTTACCAAACCTAGGTGGCAGAGACAGAAGAAAGAAGAAAAACAAGTCTCTCTCGCACCCTTGTTTAGAGAGGGCACGCCACTGAAAGAATCACTAAACTTTTGGATGCGGCCCGGAGACTGACAAGGAGAACCTGCTGAGACACATTCGGATGCTCTGTCAACGTCAGAGGCTCAGACTAATCATTCCAGTAAAGTCACACGGGGGTGACCACTTCCTGTTTACAGATGAGGGGAAACAAGGACAATTTCATAATTCTTGTATCACATTTGTGCTGAAGACATTTACTCAGATAAGCAAATGAAACAGCCCCCAACATCCCCACTCATTTCAGGAAGGCTCAGCCAGCCAGATCAACCCCCCTCTATGAACCAAACATCTGTGTGCTCAGCACCACACCACACCTGAAAAAGAGGGAGAGAGTTTTACAAAGCTTGGGTCCTCATGAAGATAACAATCGAGTCTGGACACCAACTCAGGAGGCAGTGAGGGATCCAAATAAGGACATGATTTTGTACTGCACCACGCAGCTCAGATGCTAAGTACTCCAGCGGGTTTGTTGTAAGTCACCCAGTCTGCTGTCCTCCCTATTTTCTAGGGCCCTTCAGGCTGTCACTACTGATCCACTCATCAAACCAGTATGTAATGGTTGCTTATGAGCAACACCCAGCTAGGCACCTCATTTACTCTGGCAGGAAAAAAAGCAAAGCCCCTCTCCAGTTCAGCAACTGGCCTCCTATTCTCCACCTCTGCAGTTACTGGACAAAATCACAAAGTAAGGTCTCAACAAAGGGTGCTGTCTTTTAAAAAAACTTTAACAATTAACAGCATTATAATTCTGTCTGATATCTGCAGCTGACTTTGAATGTAAAGTTTCAAAGCAGACACCTACAGGGATTCTTAGATGTTCTACCTTATTTGTTTCTTACTCTTTGATACTGTACTTTCTTCATTTTCTCCCCTTTTAGTCAATGGGATATAATTTTAATGATTACTTTGCACAGTGTTTTTCCAGTTCTCAAGAAAATGAATTATTTAGTGAGGAAAGAAGAAAATGTAACAAAAAATAAGATTTTTAAATCTTTTAATGGTTGAAAAAGGTTGTTTCTTTTTAAAGATTGTATTTATTTTCAGAGAGGGGGAAGGGAAGAAGAGAGGGAAACATTAATGTACAAGAGAAACATTGATCAGTTGCCTCTCACACATGCCCAACCAGGGACCCAGCCTGTAACCCATGCACGTGCCCTGACAGGGAATTGAACCCACAACCCTTCAGTTCACAGGCCAGCACTCAATCCACTGGACCAAACCAGCCAGGACAAAAAGGATATATTTTTATCACTTACAGTAACTCATTTCAACAAATGTCATTTAGAAACTGAAAAGTATTTTTTAAAAAAGGAAAAAGGCATATTTTGTTTTCTAATTTCCCTATATGAAAATTCCTTGGCCTATGAATGCTACCTGAGTATAGCTCTCTAGCAGTAATCTATAGTAATAATGTTCCAAAACATCCATGACCGTAAGAAAAGATACCTACAAGTCTCAACTATTTTTCATCAACTTAGAAATGACACATCAGTGCTGTATTTACTGAAATGAAAATTTGGGGTTGGTACAGGGACACTGCCTTCTCTCTTCCAGTGAACGGCAGGAGACCAGGACAGTGACCCAGCTCCTAAAGGGGTTAGGAAAAACCACCAAATCTAACGAAATCTCCACTCACCTCAGCATAAAAATGCACCGACTTACTGTCAGCCAGCTGCAGTTGAGACGTCAGTTCCACTATCCTTGACATGTAGTGATTTTTAATTAAGTCTTCACGAGATTCCACATCTGGCAGCTAAATAGAACACACATAACGAAATAAATGAATGCCAGTGAGATGAAGCAGTTCTAGAAAAATAAAAAGGAACTCATGTTAGGGAAAAAAGACACAATGTTTTGTATACTTTCCTTTGAAATTTGTTGGGGAGTCATTGTTTTCCTACCCCTCAAAGAAACTTCGGACAGGGCAGGGAAATGACTACTCTGAATTTCTTGATTTTCAAAATCTGCCTATCTCAGAATGAAGCTGTGGCTTCGAGAACAGAGCAGAAGTGAGGTACTGGGAAGCCCCAGGGCCATGTCCCTCCATCAACTTTTATTAGCCATAAACCTGACTTTCAAAATTTCCATCTGACTCCTGTGTCCTTCTCTAACTGGAAAAGGGGAAGAAAAAGGGAGCATGTACTGGAACCCCTAAAATTTGAACATTCTTTTTTTCCAACATTATCTTAAGATAGCTTTAATGGTCTTAAAGATACTACCCTTGTCCCAGACTAGTAGTTACTTCTAGTTACTCTAGCAATGACACACTATTGAATTTAGTTAAAAAATATATGCCGAAGTTCAAGATTACCTAAAGTATAAGGCCAATAAGGAAATCAAAGAATTTATCAACTATGTTGAACTATATTTACCAGCTCACTGTACTGAGTGGTTATATGACTTCAATGTCCTTTTAATGGTTATTTACAAAATTACATCTCATAATATTTCAAAACAAATTTGCAACCCTATGTGACAAGCCAAATCTGACCTGAGTGCACTCATTCAAGGGCTGGGAACAACTACCAAGCACCCTGTTCATAAGCCCCTGAAAAGCCCCTTTCCCAGCCCTCCCACTGGGCAGGCTGACGGCTCTCAGCCTCACCCAGCGTGCCAGTGAGCTGATGGCCGGCTCAAGCCACACCTTGCCAAACCGCCAACTCAAGTCACTCAATGAGGCATTTACAAAACAGGCTATAATTTGTTGGGACAGTTAAAATAGAACCAGAGAAAAAAGCAACATGGACCCACTGATGGAAGAAGAAAACATTGGCTCCATATTTGCTAAAATGGTCAGAAAACACAATTAGACAGAGCTGGCGTTTATAAGGCTTTGTCAACAAACACACAGCCAGATATTTACTAACAAATGATATGATGCCAAGCACACATTACCTCACTGTCAGATGTCCTGGTTAAAACCCCAATCTGGAACATAAGGGAAAAATTCTTTAGAATAAACGGTTTACATTTCAAACACAATAGTTTAAGCACATAATATGTTCTCTTCTCGGCTCACACATTTAAAGAGCACTGGGGCTGGAATGCTAGATCACCCTGGGACTGTGTTAAAACACAACTGTAGTAAACTACAAGGAAGCAGTACCTGTGGAGAGGTACCCGCATTTGCTATGTCTCCCATGAGGCAGTAATGAGTAACGATCATCACTATTTCCTCTATCAAAATGCTGTTAGTCATTTTCATCACTGAAACCAACAAATTGTGAAGAGAGAATAGCTTTTAACTCCCCTTGTCCTTTCTGTGCCTATTTCCAAAGTGGCAGCCAAGATAATGATCATCGTAACAAAACATTCAAAACAGAGAAGAAAAAAAAACCACTGGCTGAAAATTCAAAAGGAGACAAATACGTTTTTGATGCAATGTTATTATGACGTCAATAAATATTCATTTCAGATTTAAATCAATGAAAATGTAATTTTAAACACATTAAAGTGCTGCCAGGTTTTAAAGATTGGTTCTGTGGATAGAGATGTGGAAAACAGAAAGTTATGATTACTCAGGTCATGGTTCGTGTGCTTGGGGACAATAACTTAAAAAGTCTACTGGAACCTCAGGTGAAATGTATTCTGTTCATCAGATAACACTCAATAAAGTTTTCACAGGTTCTAAATAATATATTCACAAGTAACACTCTGAACAGTGAGATCAAGTGAATGTGTACTAAAGAATACTATGCCCACCTAGCTATAAATGGTCTTTTATAAGACTTCTTTTTCTACTCACTGAAGCAGGAGTAGCAATTAGTCTTTCCCTTTCAGTTAAAAACTGTTTACAGTGACCAACTGTTTAACTTTACATATTCAAATGTGACTACTTTGGTACCCATTCTGCCTCCCCACCCTCATCCCCTCACTCCCGAGTTAGGACTTGAGAACGTGGGACAGCACATAGCTCCTCCGTACAGATGCCTATCCAAGCTCTTACTCCACTGAGAGCAACTAAGGAAAAGGAATATATTCAATCACATAAAAAATGAAAGGTGGCCAACCATATCTTGGGTCTCTAATCCTGACCACCAAAGACCATGCCCAAAACTGAGGCTCATGGAAAATGTGATAAGTGAGGCAATCTCAACTATACCTTAAATGAGAGGAAATAAAGACTGAAAAGCAGAAATACCAAGGAAGACAGAAAACACCCCCTTTTTATCTCTACTGTCTCCAGGTCATTTTTGGCAGGAATCTGCGAGGGGCAGAGGGCAAGAGGGCTCTGTGGCGAGCGCCTTCTCCATCAAGCACTCTCCTCCTGCCTCGGGCCCCTGCTCACTCTGCAGCGCACTCAGGCCACCTCCCTGTGATGTGCTCCCGAGCCTCCAGAGACCTCTGTGATCCCGCAGCACTCTGTGCAGGGCTCGCCATGGGATTCTTCTGTGAGCATGGCATCCATTCGGGTCCAAACGCTGAGAAGTTTCATTATGTCTTTTGCCTTTCTATAAAACTTTTCTTTTTCTCTCCCTCATATTTTATAATAAAAAATTTCAAATATACATAAAGTTGGGGGAAAAGTATTAAAAACATCTGTACAGCCACCACCTATACTCAATGAACATTTTATATTTTCTTTATTTATCTCTATGTATAAATTTATTCTGAACAATCTGAAAGTAAACTACAGACATTATGATACCTGACCCTAAGAACAGTGGTACCTCAGTACTTGTCGTTAATTCATTCTGAACTCATTGCAAGTACCAAGCAAGCATTTCCTCTTGAGGGGCAGCGTCATGACTCATACGAGTTCTAGCAGGTGTCTCGAGTCCTGAGCAGGTACTAAGTGCCAAAACATTTTCTTCTCGCCAAAATGTGACAAGTACAGGGTTTGACGAGTTCTGAGGCCAACAAGTACTGAGGTACGACTGTACTTTGGCATTTAGCTCCCCAAAATTAATTTATTCTCCTAAATAATCATAATAACATGATCAGACCTAGGAAAATTTAACAATAATTCAAGTTTCTGATATTGTTAAGGAGCAATGAGGTCAGTATACATTTTGAAAATAAGTTGAGTTACATATTTTACTATTAGGCATACTCCGAATCATATGCAAGGTAAATGTGAGAAGGACCACGACTTGTTCTTCAACAGCATCAGTGAGCTATGGGATGGAGTCACACACCTTCGGACAAGGACTTCAAGAAGAACTATGGCTCTCCTCAAGTTCCTTAAGAAATGCTTATAAAAATGCCGTTAATGAGACCTTTCTGATTGTGAAGGGTTTTTTCCCCCTTCCTGATTTCTCTTTTACTAAATTTTCTATTTTAGGCAAAACATTAGGCAGAACAGTATAATCAGAAAACTTCTCTCAAAGTAACTTTGAATTCTATACCTCCAAAAGAGATGGTTCTTCATTTTCTAAATCAATGCAGTTAAATATAAAGTTGCAAGACAACCTGCCAGTCTCCTGCCTTATGAAATAAAATTAACATGATGGATCTTTGTGTTAAATGTATGCCATAAAGCTTTACAATGTCTAGAAACATACCAGGTAATTGGTTTAAATTGTATTTGTGGCCATTTCTATAAAGTCCTAGGCATTTAGCCTTTGGGCAGAAATATAATTCCATTTTATAAATGTTTCTATGGAAAAACAGAATCATCTTAAGTTTGACTTCCTATATCTTTTCCAGGAACACAGCCCTCGCCATGAGAAAGTCTCAGGTAAAATCAAAGGAAATTTAATGGAGATGCTTTTGGAAGAAGGCATCATCCACTTACCAACTTGCTTTTTCTAAAGCACGCAGATTATTCCTATTATAAACTGACATGTTTATATAGCTAGTCAACCTAACCAACATTAGGTTAGATCCTTGCCATTGACATTAAAAAAAGACGGCACTCACCAGACTGGTGCTATGAACTGGCTCCAGCGCGGCCCTAGCTGAGGCTTCTTCCTGGCCTGAAGCATTCACCGCGGAGGCATTCTCCTGGGCCGGCCCCACCGCCTGCCCACTGCTTGTACTCTTCAGCTTATCTGCAATTCGCTGGTTTTCTTTCTCCAGCTTGATTTTGGCTAATTGTGCTTCTAACATCCAATGTTCTTTTTCCTGCTCCAGTTTAGAAATCTTCTCCAAACTCTGCTGAACCTTGAAAGCAACAGAGAGTTTTGCACCTCAGAGGATGATGAAGGTAAAACTTAGTGGCCAAAATAATACTTTACAGAATGTAAAGCAAAACTACTTCACAGAGGCAAAAACAAAAAAGCCTGACCATGGAATAGGGAACAATTTATATAATGGGATGCAAAAAGGACATCCAAAAGTTAAGAAATTGAGTTACAGTAAAATAAAATATCTATTCATCGAAAGGTATCATTAAGAGAATAAAAAGGAAGGCCAAAAAGTGGAAGAACAAACATGTATCTAATAGTGGACTAATATCCAGAACATATTAAAGCATTCTACAAATCAAGAAAAAGACACACTCAACAGAGAAATAGATAAAAGAAAAAAAGGCTTGAATAGACACTTGAACAAGATTATAAACATAAAAAAGAAGGTGCCCAATGTTACCTTTTATCAAGGAAAAGCAATTCAAAATCACCCAAATGACTACATTTTTTTTTAAAGTGAAGGGATTAAGAAGTACAAATTGACAGTTACAGAATAACCACAGAGACGTAAATTACAGCATAAGGAATATAGTCAGTAATATTGTAGTAACTATGTATGGAGCCAGGTGGGTACTTGAGATACCAGGGGACCACTTTATAAAGTATATGATTATCTAACCACTATGAGATACATTTGAAACTAATACAGAATACTACTAAATATAAACTGTAATGGAAAAAAAAGATAGAAAATACAAAGGTGGGCATGTTTGTGGAATAACCGTACTAATCACAGTGCAATGCTGAGAGGAGGGGAATTTGGAACAAACACTGAAAAACTTTGGGAGGAACTTTTAAAATTGAACATATAATATCCTATGATCCAATAATTTCCCTTCCAGGTATATAACCAATAGAAATGCATGCATGTTTACCAAAAGACATGTATGATAGCCAAACACTTAAAACAGCCCAAATATTCATAAGCAGTAAGAATAATTAATATATATTCACACAATAAAACAGTCAACAGCAATGAAAATGAACAGATTACAACTATATATAACACAGGTGAAGATTACAAATACCATGTTGAGTGAAAGAAGCCAGACCTGAAAGAGCATTGCACTACATAATCTCATTTTATAAAAAGTTTAGTATCAGGCAACAAGCCTAATCTCTGGTGTGAATGCAGGATAATGGTTTTCTTTGGGGGAGACGACAATAGCAACTGAGAGGCAAAGGGAAGGCTTCTGGGTCCTAGTAACTGGCTACATTAATTCACTGGGATATCATATATTAATGATTTATATACTTTTCTTTAAGTACATTCCCCTTCAATTAAAAGTTTAAAAAGCTAATTCTCAGGACCAATAAAAGCCTATGAAAGACATAAAATAAAATCTTACAGTGAATTCCAAATGCTTTACCAGCTACCACGGTTGAGCAGTCCCCGAGCACTGGGCACTCTTGCTGGCACTTCCCCCCATTACCCCACCGAGGACTCCTAACAGTCCCGCAGTTAGCATTTCTCAGAGAGAACGAAAGCTCCCAGCAGCTAAACCACCTGCTAAGCTAACAAACGGCAGAGCCAGGATTTGGGACCCCATCGGTCTAGCTCACAAATCTGAGTCTTTTCACTATGTCACACTGCCTCCCATTGGCTCAATTAATCCTTCCCAGACCTTGAAAGGAAGATATTATCCTCACTTCAGAGAGGCAGGAAGTGAGACCCAGAGTATTTATCAGACTGGGCTGCAGCTGATCAATGGCAGGGTGGGAAAAGCAATAGCTCTGAAGCCAGACAGTTCTGCCACTTACTAGCTATTCTGGGTAAAAGCTGCTTCAGTTCTTTGAGCCTTACTTTCTTCGCATTAAATATATCCCAAATCATTTTTTTTAGATATTCCACATTTTATTATTTGTCTTAGGAATTCCATTTTTCAGAAATTATTCTGTGGATGAAATTTTTAGTTCCAACATCAGAGCATACTAATAATGAAACGATAAGTAATTGTGTGTGTGTCCAGTGAAAATACGGTCAGCACAGACAAAATATTATCTCAGATTAATGCATTTGTGTTGTCTTTAAAACAAACATTCCCAACACTGAAAGCAAGCCAGTGTTAAAGTGGACACATCTCTGACAACAGCCAAACTGGTATCCATTTGTACCAACTTATATAAACGTACCTCCTACCTCCTGCCTCAAATTGAACAACCAATTGAATATTAAAATTGTTTTATTCCTGCTCATAAAATAATTGAGTCTCTACCCCCTTTCCCCTGGCCTTGTTATTCCAGACATTGAAATCTAGTGCCCAAAGAAAGAATTAATCATCAAGGCCAAAATGTGTTGATATTATGTCACTGGCAATTATAACACCAATTGAATCAAGAGGACTTTAAATTTAGAGTACAAAGAAATGCTTTTCAAAATGAATTATCTTATGGTGCTTTTCAGCATGTATTAAACAATTAACTTTACGTGTTTATTTATATAGCCTTTAAATCACCTACGGATGTTAAAAACCTTTTCCAGGGCGTTCAACATTTATGCTCTTTAACAAGTGTGACTTTCCAGGCGCCCATACCTGTTGTGCGAGGCCTTCTCGGCTTTCAGTAGAGCTGAGCAGCACGCGGCGGTTCGCCAGAGCTTCTTCGTAAGGCACAGACTCCGGGAGGGGCTGTGGGGAAGGCATCATAAAAACTAAAGAAAACGATCACATCATCTTCCTGATATTCTACAATACAAATTAGAATGCTAAATGGAGCCTGATAATAAATCTGGGGTATGCCAAAACAGACTATTTCCTTTAATACATTTGAAAAGAAACTTCTTTTCATAAAAAAAGAAAAATAATGAAGATGAACTTGTCATCCAAGTTACAAGCTACACTAATTAAAACCACATTGACCTGCGCCAAAACAAGAGATAAAGAAACAGGATAGAAACTCTAGAAACAGACAAAAGCACATAAAAAAATATATTATGTGACAATGTTGCCTTTTTCAGTCAACAGAGAAAGGTAGCCTTTCTCCGGATAAATGGTACAAGAACAACCAGCTAATAACTTAGGAAAATAAGTACTTATATTCCTATTTTTATACCTTTTATTAGAATAAGTAATTTCAAGATGGATTAAAAATCTCGAGCCAAAAATTTAGACCAAAAAATATGCGACCATGTCTACAATTTTAGGGAGTGCCTCAACTTTCTACGATCTCCCTGAGAATCACCACCATTAAGGAAAACACTGGTGTGATGATATAAAAATTAAAACTTCTGTTTTCGAATATTACTACAGCAAATTGAGGGGAAATACAATATAAGTAAGACATTTAAATCTTTAATGTAGAGAGTGCTTTCAACTCTATTTAAAAACATTTATTTAAAAACAGATAAATGCTTTAAACAGGCAATTTGACAGAATAGATATTCATGATAACTTTAAGAAAGGATGTTCCACTTCAATAATAAGCAAAGAAATGCAAATTAAAATAATGTAAGAAGCCTCTTGTCTGAGGCTGACAAATATTAAATTTATGGGTTAAATTTACACTTCTATTAATAGTAAACTATAAATAGGCAACCCTCCTAAAGTATTTCAAAATATGAAAATATGTCAAAATATGAAATACTCATAAGACTTTGAGCCAGCAATTCCTTTTTAAGGAATTAATCTTAAAGATATCTTAAAACAATTAGACAAATACAGGGAGATAAGTAGCCTTATATATTCCTAGAAGTGTAAAACAGTATAGCAATTGTAAGGGCAATTTGGCAGTAAATATTGAAATTTAAAATATGCAAACCACATGACCCAGCACATTCCACTTCTTGGTATTCCATAGACATGCCCAAGGAGGCATTTGTAAAACTATCCACTGCAGTATTCCAACAGTAAAAAAATGGAATCAACCTAAATGACCACCAAGAAGGGAACACCTAAATGAACCATGGATCGCCCACATTATAGACTTCTATGCCTTATTTAAAAGGAATATAGTGGCCACCATGTGTAAAGATACAGACACATGTCTACAACATTTTAAATCTAAAAAGGACGTTGCACAATAAAACATGCACTTATGTTCAAAAAGAGAAAATTCTATATATTGTACATTGTCTATAGGTTTATACAGATGCATATAAATGCTTCAAAATAGTCTGGACGGTTATACACCAAACTGATAACTATATAGTTACCTCTGGAGCAGAACGAGAATTACAGACTGTAATTTACCTGTAATGTCCTAATGTAATATGAGAATGTATTTACGTATAAGTAAAATTTAAAAAGAAATAGAGGGAAAGGTAAAAACAAATGCATAGAGTTGCATGTGCAAAAGTACCCCCTGTAGTATTGCACATAACAGTGGGAAATAAGAAACCACCTAAAAATCCACTAGAAGTAGGCTAGTTAATTAAATTTTTACACATTTATAAAATTAAATACTATAAAGGCATTAAAAGAATAATTTATATTTCCAGATACACATCTTTTGATATATAAAGATATCCACACTGTTTTATGAGGAAAAAAGATTCTAAAACACTATATTTTTCCAAACACAATGCTTTCATACAGCATGTGTGTCTGTGTGCATACATGCATTAAAGTTTTTTTGTATGTAGAGATACTCTAATAAAGTTAAGAGTAGCTGACTTTGGGTGGTAGGATTGGGGGTGACCATAACTGTCTCCTTCATCTTCTGGTTTCTTTTTGCAATGATTGTGTATTCTTACTACATTCACATAAAAATTATGAATGTGTTCCAATTATTTTTCTGTTTCTACATGTTAATGATTTTCTAAAGCTTGACACTTATTGGCTGCCTGGCTGCCTCACCCTAAACAGTTTCCCAGGTGCCAGGGACAGGAGTCCAACATGAGCTATGCATCTATCATCATATGTCAGGTGAGGTTTGGGTCTCTATTACCTCCTCCCCAAAGAACCCCAACACCCACCGATCACCTATGCCTCAAAATTGGGTACAACCTAAATAAGAATAATTGTGGAAAAACTCTTGCCATTTTCTGAATTATTCCTGGTTTGTCCTCTGACTTAAAAGTGAACAGAAGCTCACAAACCTTTCTCAAAGCCTTCATATAGGCAACGGCTTTTTTCTTGTACTGTAACATGCATTCGGCTGAAAGAGGGCTAATGAATCCACTTGCTGCCTTAGGCCCATAGCTCAGTGAGGCAATGAAGTAGTCCACATTGTTGCTGAAGAAAGATGCAATCTAAATGAAGTGTGACAAGAAGACAGATTTTGTTTTCCAATAATACATCTAATATATGTATGTAATAGCTTTTAAAGCAAAGTTAAAGATGCTAGAATGGAAATGAAATTTCAGCACCTGCCCAAAAGCCCACATTTCTTTGAGAATGCCTGGGCAATGATTTATAATAAAGAGACAATACTAGTATGAATATTGACACTACACTTCTGACAGGTCTTAATTTAGACAATTATTATTCTTCCTGAAAACAAAAACTATTTATTCAGGATATTCTTAGATGATGTTCATGACCTATGGACCTCATTAATTCTGCCATTACTCTCAAAATACACATATTTGGGCTATATAGTCCATTTGAACTTTAAATGTTTCAAATTCCAACATAAGACATGCCACAGGCATCTTGAATATGCAATCTCTACTTAAATTTAATTCCATAAAGCTCAATATGTATGTCACAAATATATTGGACTGGCCAAAAGTCCGTTATATTTTTTCTGTACAATGGCTCTAGTAGTGCTTGGTTGTCTTCAACTTCATTCAGAACAATTCTGTCACAGTGTATTGTGACAGCTGTCATATCAGTGTGCATTTTAAAAAATTATCAAAATTGCCCTGGCTGGTATAGCTGAGTGGATTGAGCACGGGCTGTGAACCAAAGGGTCGCAGTTCACTTCCCAGCCAGGGCATATGCCTGGGTTGCGGGCCCGGTCCCCAGTGGGGGCACATTGAGAGGCAACCATGCATTGATGTTTCTCTCTCTCTTTCTCCCTCCCTTCCCCTCTCTCTAAAAATAAAAAAAAGAAATAAAATATTTTTAAAAAATTATCAAAATTGGTGAATTTTTGTGCAGCCATATTAATATTGAAAATGGAAAAAGATATGTAACGTTTTTGCTGTATTATGCTTTAGTACTTCAAGAAAGGTAAAAATGCAACTGAAAAGCAAAAAAAGATTTGTGCAGTGTATGGAGAAGGTGCAGTGACTGATGGAATGTGTCAAAAGTGGTTTGCAAAGTTTCTTGGTACTACTGACATTTTAGCCAAATAAGTGTTTGCTGTGGGACTGGATTATTCATTGGATGATGGTTAGCAGCATCCTTGGCCTCTACCCACCAGAAGCCAATAGCAAGAGATAGCCAACACACTCAAAATATCCCAATCAATAAAGTTATGCATGAAAATGAAAAATGTGTATTTTATTTTATGGAAACAAGGTAATGAACTTTTTGGCCAACCTGATAATAGAAAAGACTGAAAATTAAGTAGACCCTTGTCACTTTCTGATTTAACCTTTATTAAATCTACATGAGCAGCCACAAGATCCTTAACTGTAACTTTGCAGAGCCATTATTTGTAAACTACAGTGATATATGAAATGGTAGTATAAAGAAAAATGTCTAAGAAAGTACTTAGCCAGAAAAAGTAAAGTCTTGGAGGCCTTAAAGAGTATCTTATTTTGAAAAGTAAAAAATGTGACATGGAACAGAGTATTCTACACTGGCAAAAATTGCTCAAAAAGTAGCCAATTAATTGCTAGTGGTCTGAAAATCTTATTTTCATTAATACTTTACTTTGTCAAACAAAATTGTTAGGGAGTATTCAAAAAAGTGAGGACCCTACAACTCTTGAGCCACATGTCCCTCGTAAATGACATGGACAATCACATACCCAGTGTTTGCATTTAGGCCGTGTTAGTACACAGTGAGGTTCGTTTTCTTTCCTCTTTCTAATATGCCTCTGCCTTTCCCAAATGTTCTTTCATGTGCATATTACACTTTCCAACTGAGTTTCTTAAAATTACAAACAAAAAAATTTATTTTAATCAAGACATATTAACTAAGTATTAAGCTACCACAGCTAGTGTCTGAACTAGCTACCATTAGTTCAGATACTTATTTTATTTAAAAACCATTTGTAAAAAATTCAGACTAAAGATCAAATACCTTTTTTTAAATAACATTTCAAGGTTCCCTGCAAAGCTAATAAAAAATAAACTGTGAATATATAGGTATTTAATATCCCACAGTTCTCATTAAAAGTGGCAAATGCAGAGAGTCTGGTAAAATGCAAACATTCTCTTTTTCTGGAATGTCTTAATTGAATCAAAGTTAGAATTATCCACAGAAAGCTTCCAGCACGCCTGTAGATAAAAGCATTAGTGGGAGCAGTGGGCGTGGTCTTCTGGCTAAAGAATCCTGTAGACACAGGTCTCCGGACAGAACCTGACAAAAACATCCCCACACTATAGCAAACTGACACAAAGGCCAGCCTCGTCTGAGTCTGGGAAAGATGACACTGAATATTTGACATAATCTATGATCATTTCTGATTAACTTAAACTACTGGAAAAAACTTCTATTATAGTCAACCTGTCAAAGAATAATGGTATATAAACATGATAGAAATTAGCATTTCCTTGCGAAATTGCGTTGAGGCTGTTGAAATAAAGTCCTGAATATAGTCCTTTCAGCTTTATACATATAGGTAATTCTCATAGAAATCTTAATCTGTAAAGGTGTTGATGACAGCCAAATGAACATACTTTCTTAGAATGTGACTTCTGCTGAAACTAGATATCCAAGATAAAATGAGTTTTAAAGAAACTTCACTTTTGTCATTTTATAATAATAATTAAGTACTTAATGATCCAAATGACCATTATCTGATATTGAGTTCAATGAAAAGACGTATGTTGAAGGCACTTTAGAAGTTCTTGTTAAGGTACAAAACCACACAGGCAGTATTACCACAAATATTTCCAAAACAAACAAAAAAACTTGGAGGGTATAAAACAAAATATTAACAGAAGATTTTTTTCTTTTTATGTATCGTAATTTGTAATAGCAGACCTTTGATATACACAGGGGTGTATATTGAGATCATCTAAAATCTTCAAATCATCAGATAACTCATGAAAATGTAAGAGCTGAGCACTCCACTTACTCATCACAAATACTTTGCAACAACTACCATATCGTTTTAAATATTGGGCAGGGAGAAGGAAAAAGGAGACAACTTTACTTTACAAAAAGCCTGATATTCCAATATCCTTTTACAAATCAATTTTCCTGTATCATTCAAGGAAGGGGGGAAAGGAGCATATTTCAAAACTAAATTTAATGTCAATATAAACCAGAGAAAAATTACCTTTCCTGCTCCATTTGTTAATGCTACTACTGATGACAAGATACAGTCATTCGTCGTTATGAGCTTCTGTGTTGCTATTGGAAGTTCATGTTCTATTGTAGCTTTTTGACTATAATGTTTGGAAATATCTGTAAAAGCAATTGAATGAAAACTCATTACTATCTATACACAAGTGGCATATAAATAACCAGCCTATTACCTTTTCATATCTATTCTTACAAATTTACTCAAAAAAATGGTCCTAAATATCAGGATTGTGCTGCATATCAATTAGGTCACAATACACATGGAAAGAATAGAGAAGTGAGGGTCACTTAACACCATCTGGTGCCTCTATTACAGCCACCAGCTTGCAGTTCCTCATTTAAATGTTAGCCCTTAATCTAGTGTCAGGTAAGTAACCCTGACCAGTATTTACCAGTTAAAAACCCTAATTTGATAATCCAGTAGGCACAAATGAGAATTTATCTTGCACTTATATAAGCAAACTATGACGTTGGAACAGAGCAGCCAACAGAGGCAAAATGTCCCACAGTCCTCATGGGCTCTTAGCTAGTTAGCTAGTAACAATGAGAGATGTCTACACAGCCAAACAAGGATTGGGTGTTCCAGTGTCTGGCTTCAGGTGCTACTGCCTCCAGTCTAAGAATATAGTACAACCAGGGTATGGGGTTAGAAATGCATAGAACAGAGGCTGAGATATAAACACGTCAAGACAAGCTACAGTAGGTGAAACTGCCAAACAGCTAAGCTTGGGGTTTTCTGTGTCTTGGAGAAATAAAATAATTTTATTGGTCTTGGTCTTGGGGGAATTATTAAGTCTCTGATTTACAAGAATAATTATATTTTAAGTAACAAAATGTTTACCATACAGCTTCCTTTGAATTTTTTAGAATACTTTTGTTATACAGCATTATCATTACCAATAATGCTCAAAATAAATAACACATGAAAATTAACTTTCATAGCAGACGTATAGGCAGAGAATTTCACTGACTAAGAATCAAGAAATTTAGTTAATTTTTTAAAAATATTTTATTTATTTATTTTTAGAGAGGGGGGATGGGAAGGAGAAAGAGTGGGAGAGGAATATCAATGTGTGGTTGCCTCATGTGCCCCTAACTGGGGAACTGGCCTGAAATCTATGCATGTGCCCTGACTGGGACTCAAACTGGCAACCCTTTGGTTTGCAAGACTGCCCTCAATCCACTGAGCTACACCAGCCAGGGGAAATTTAGTTAAATTTAGACAGTGAATAATTAAGAGGAAACAAGACTATTTAGAAAAAAATGGTATTTAAGATTTAACCTGGTATGAGCATATTTTAATACAATTACTGTAAATTTTATGAATAACATTATTGCTAAAAATATTTTATGTGCACGTGTACTTATATAGATTTTTAATTTTATAGTTTTTTATTTTTAAATTATATTTTATTGGCAATGGTATTACAGTTGTCCCAATTTTTCCCTTTGCCCCCCTACACCCAGCACTCCCCACTCCCTCTGGTAATCCCCTGCTTTGTTTATGTCCATGGGTCATACATACAAGTTCTTTGCCTGCTCCCTTTCCGATACCATACTTTACATCCTCATGACTATTCTGCAACTACCAATTAGTACTTCCTTAATCCCTTCGCCTTTTCATTCATGCCCCAGACCTCCTTCCCCTAGCAAACATCACTAACTGCATCCATGCTTGTTTGTTTTCCTTGTTTGCTTTTTTTAGATTCAATTATTGATAAAAATGTATTTATTGCCATTTTATTGTTCATAGTTTTGATCTTTTAAATAAGTTCCTTTAACATTTCCTATAATAATGTTTTAGTGATGATGACCTCCTTTTGTTTTTTTCTTGTCTGGGAAGCTCTTTATCTCTCCTTTTATTCTAAATATGAGCTTTTCTGGGTAGAGTAATCTTGGTTGTAAGTCCTTGCTTTTCATCACTTTGAATATTTCTGGCAAATTCCTTCTAGTCTGCTAAGTTTGTTTTGAGAAATCAGCTGACAGTCTTATGGGAACTCCCTAGTAAGTAACTAACTGCTCTTCTCTTGCTGCTTTTAAGATTCTCTCCTTAACCTTTGGCATTTTAATTAGGATGTGTCTTGGAGTGGGCCTCTTCGCATCCATCTTGTTTGGGACTCTACATGCTTCCTAAATTTGTATGTCTATTTCCTTCACCAAATTAAGGAAATCTTTCATTATTCTTTCAAACAGGTTTCCAACTTCTTACTTTTTATCTTCTCCTTCCAATACCCCTATGATGTGAATGTTGGACCTCTTGAAGTTATACCACAGGCTGTTTATACTACCCTCATTTGGGGGGGGGGGGATTCTTTTTTCTTCTTCTTGTTCTGATTGGTGATTTTTTGCTTCCTTATGTTCCAAATCATTTACTTGATTCTGGTTTAGCCTACTCTGCTGTTAATTTCCTGTAAATTGTCCTTTATTTCATAAGTGTATCCTTTTTTTCTGTCTGGATCTTTTTATGCTGTTGAGGTCCTCACTATGTTCCTTGAGCATCCTTATAACCATCCTTTAGAACTCTGCATCTGATAGATTGCTTATCACAATTTTGTTCAGTTCTTTTTCTGGAGTTTTGTTCTGACCTTTCATTTGAGCCATATCTCTTTTTCTCCTCATTTTGGCAGCCTCCCTGTGTTTGTTTCTATGTATTAGGTAGAGCTGCTATGACTCTATTTTGGTACCTTGGCCTAATGTAGTAGGTGTCCTGTAGGGTCCAGTGGCACAGCCTCCCCTATCATCCAAGCTGGGTACTCAAGGTGTGCCCACCATGTGGGCTGAGTACACCCTCCTCTTGTAGTTGAGACTTCTTTGCTTTTGGCAGGTCAGTGGAAGGAATTTACCCAGGCCAGTCAATTGCAAGGACTGGCTATGACTACTGACCACCAATCTCTGCCCTCCATGAAGGATCAGCTGTGTTGGGCCTGCTCCACTTCAGCAGGGCTCTGATGCCCACTCAATCCACAGGGCACTGCCTGTGGAGGCTGCTGAGTAGTGGTGCTCTGATGTGGTCTATAGCTGTCCACTGGGTGTGCAGGTTCTGGAGTTTCCCACGGGGTGCAGGCCAAGGTCAGTCACTGCTTGTATTCTATCTGGGGCCACTTGACATAAGCTATAAAGTGATCTGCAGATGTCTGCTACTTGTGCTAGGTGTAGAGGTACCCAAGCATGGTGAGACTATTATCCAAAGCCAGCTGCTCCTAGTGCCAGGCCTGGGACCACTTAGCAAGAGGTATGGGGGGGCCCACTGAAGCCAGCTGCTGCTTGTTTGAGAGGATTTAGGAAGATATGAAGCATGAGCCAAGACAACCCATTCGTATGGAAAAGCCACTGTTAACAGCTTGAGTGGGCCCGTTAGTTGGGCGGAGCCTCACAGAATCACCATGGTGGGCAAACAGTGCAAGCCAGGTTGACAGAGTTTCAGATATGGTACCCACTGCTCTGCTGCTATGGAGAGGAGGGCTCAAAAAAGAAACCATGGCCTCTGCCAGCAGTTCTGTCTGGGAGAAAGCTGTCCCCCAGCTCTCACTCTGACACTAAATGTTTCAGTTCCATCCCATATGCCACTAGTGCCTTTTATGCTGCTTCCCCAGTGCTGGAGCTCAGAGTGAATCTGTCTGTGAGTGGGCCCCTTAAGAGGAACTACTAGGAAATCCAGCAGTTTTGTCCACCAACTCAATCCCTGATGATTTTTACAGCCAGAAGTTATGCGGACTTAACTTCCTGGCACTGGAACCCTGGGCTGCAGGGCCTAGTGTGTGGATGGGGCCCCTTACTCCCAAGATATCCCTCCCAATTTTGATCTACCACACATGGGTGTGGGACCATCCCCTTCAGCACCTCTGCGTCTTCACCCATATTACCAGTCTGGATGGATGTGCTTTCTTCTTTAATTCTGTAGCCATGGGAGTGCTATTTAGCTCAATTTCTGGTGGTTCTGAGAGATGGTTGTTGTATAGTTTAGTTGTAATTTTGATGTGATTGCATTAGGAGGTATGGCGTGTTTACCCAGGCTGCCATCCTAGAGAATCTCCCTCATTTAATATAGCTTAAGATTTAGAGAAAAGTTACAGCCAGTTTTCCCTACTGTTAACATTTTATGTCACTATGGTACAGTTGTCACAATAAAAGAACCAACTAACTGGTAAATTATTATTATGTTCAACATATTTTTTAAAATAAACAATTATTTTCTATATAGTCATAAGATATCCAAGTGAGTAAAACTTCTACTGGAATGCCAAAAAGCTTCTGGATACTGAACTTGCTAACCTCTAACACAGACATTTTCTTTCTATACACCACAGTAAGTTCCAATTAATATTTTATAGGAAATCCACAGTGCTGTAATATACCTTGGCTGGTAGGCAATCCTGGTTGATAGGCAGGTGATTGAGATACTTGTTAAAGACAAACAATACTAGGAACACCTATGTGGCTTCTACGGGACCAATGCTCCTACAGTATGACAATAATTCTCCCAATCCAATTGTTTACTCCTTATTCAGTTTAAATATTTTAAATATTTAGGGTGTTCCTTGACATTATATTTTACTTCCAAAAGAACAAAGAAAACATGTGACTTAGGCCACAGATTTCTTTTTCTTTTGTTTCCTATGAGACTACCTGCTTAGACCTGAGACTAAAGATCAACAATTCTCACTTAGAATGGCCCTTGTTATAAGGGTAATCACTATTTTAAATCCACATAAGATATACCTTTTAATAAATCCCTATCTCTTTTTACACCAAGACCAACCAGCCAACCTGCCTGCCTTTTTTCCTTCCAACTTGGATCAAGCAATTACTCAGGGCAAAGCAGGAAGGGAAGAGGACTGAAAAACAAGAGTTCTCTTAAACACAAAGCTTCTCTTAATGCCAGTTAATGCTCACCATGAGTTTTCATGAGAGATGTACAACAGTCTTCCAAGCGAGGTAAAGAGATTTGAACTGTAAACCTAACAACAGGACCCCATAATCCTGCCAATGATTCTTCCTGTTTCCCAATATTCTCTCTTTATATTATGTTCATTTCCAAGGACAGAAATAAATGGAGGCACAAAGGGGTCTTAGGGAGCCTCTGATCCTCCCATAATCTCTATCAGCTTATGCCAAATAATCACAGTAACATTCTTGGATTTGGACCACCTGGCATCTTCTCTTTTATGTAATATATGAAAAAAAGCATATTTAGAAAACCTTTTAAATGAGATTAATTAAAATAGAAATATAAATAAAATCAAGATGTTTTAATGTAAATAAAGCTTTTAGACCCTTCTCATTGGACAGCTACCTTCCACTGTTACAGTCCCTCATTTACAGGAATGCTGGAGGAAGTTACTAGCAGGAATAAATCACAATATCAGCTTAGGAAAATTTAGAAAACAAAACCAAAAAAACTCTAGCAGAGCCACTTGTAGTTTCAGTGGCCTAATTCCGGGTTAAATACAATTCTTGACTACAAGACTACAGCTAAATCTGAGCTCCCCAAATCAAAACTGCACAAGAAAAAGGGGCCAGTCCCTTAGGTTTTCTACAAACCAGACTAGGTTCTGCAGGGTTGGCTTGACTACTGTCACCTGCCACCAAGACTGTCTAGTCAAGCTCTGTTTCTTGCAACCAGGGCTGGCTCCAGAAGTAGGGTGACTTTTAAAGTTCCTTATAATTGAAGACAAGCCACAGGAAGGACCATTCTCCGAACTGAATGGTAAGGTGATATGGACAACACGGCTGAGACTAGAAACGATTCCCAGCGTCACAGCTTATATGCCAATCCATAAAAGGGTTACACACACACCCATCTTGTGCATACTAACACAATTCTAAGCTTTTAAAAATTATTTTCTGTAAAACTAGCAACAGGTCACTAAATGTTAACTAAACACCACAATGAATAATCTAGGCACCTGGGCTATTTCCAATAGTCCTTAATAATTGCTCCCTCCCTCTCCTCCTTTTCCTACCCCCAACAGTCTTCAAAATGATCAGCAAGAAGAAAAAAACCTACAAGTCACACAGAGTTACAGATTTAAAATGCTTTGGACTCTGAATAAGAAGCATATGAAAGGTTTTTCAGCAGACTACAGACTTAGAAGCACACGAGCAAATGAAAACTGACCAAAGCTTAAAAACAGAAATTCATTTCTTGAGGTTCTGCTGAACAAAATAAGACTTGATATGGGGACTTTACACATAAAAATGCACAGGCTGGTAGAAAGTTAGTGCATTCTTTCGGGGAACTTTAAACCCTGGTTTCCTCAAAATTCCTTCGTGCTTAGGCTCTCTAACAAGTGCAATGTATTTTGCTAAATGCCTCTGAATAGCATGTCTGGTTTGATAAAATTCATATACCTGCCTTAAGTCAGTGTAATGCATTTTTGGCTAAAGTACTGTGCACAAGGATTTCTCTTCAGCACTCTGTCTACCTTCAGAAATGAAGCAGATGGGAAAAGCAGAAGGCAGTGAGCTATGCACGTCAATGGAAGCCAAATGCTACTACGCCTCTATCTGGGGTCTATTAGCCTTGGCAGTATTTGTTTAAATCTCATTCAGGCAGATCTGAGAAAGTAGGATGAAGGTTTTAAGCTTATTTATGTTCTTCTCCAAGCCTCACCTTTCATGACATCATGAAATCCATGCAGAGCAGCACCAACATTAGTTAAGACAGAACTGTAGTTTGTCCGAAGGAGTCCATCTGGCTCCGTACCTAGGAAACCAAAATCACAAACCTAAGCTTTCTCCCAGAAGACTTACCTGAAAAAATGACAGCCCACCATCTCCCTCTACTTCTGGGAAGACAAAGAATGAACACGACTTGCGATATGTTGAAAACAGTGGCCCTTAAAGTCATTGCAGACATATGTAGACAAATGGTGATAAACACAGGCACATCTAACTGATCTCCATCTCCCATGTCTACAAATATTTTTAATGATTAAGAATCAAAATGAAATTGCTAAGCAGGATTACATCTTTCATGACTCTTTTGGAAATGAAAGTCTTTGTGAATTTTCACCTTGTTACTATATAACACATTTTTCATTTTCTTTCCCTGCACACTATTTTTTGATAAGCATTACTAAAAACACTATTATTTAAACATCACAGAGTTCCACTTCCGGATGATAAAATGAGAAGCTAGCTGTACAGACCTGCACTCCAGCACAACTGGTGAAAATTATTTAAAAAGCAACCATTCAAAACTCAGGAAATGATCCTAGAAACATACAGCAAATGAGGAAACATTTACTCAAGAAAATCTATAATGTGTAAGAACAGTGAGTCCATGGTATGTGAACCAAGACCCACTGCCTCCCTCCCTCCCTGGCCCCACCAGCTCATGAAGTAGGAACCCCACTCCACACTGGCACAGCTGAGAATCTAGGACTCCCCCTCCCTAACACCAAGCTGGAGAACTGCAGCTCTCCTCATGGCCCCAGGTACCTACTGCTGAGCAAAACTGAGAGATGGGGGTTCCCTTCTTTCACAGCCCGGACTCATGAAATGGAGGCTCTACCTGGGCGCAGTGCTGCTGAGAATATGGGACCCTGATCACCAGTGCCCAGCTCAGCAACAGGAGTTTCATGCCAAAACAGGCAAGTCAAGGAGACCTGGGACTGCTGCCCTACACCCTCTACCAAGTGCTCAGCTACCAAGTGCAGGGGTGTCACTCTGAGAATAGGACATCCCTGTCCCTTCCCCTAGTGCCAAAACCATGGCTCAGAGATTTAGCCCAAGTCAGAAGCAGGCCTTAAAACAGAAAACTCTAAATCTCTTCTGAAAGGAAGTGACTTAATTTGCAAGAGTATGGAGGGGTTCAAGGATAAATGCTCAAGAAATGAAGCTGTTAGCAAAAGCAATTAAGAAGAAATTGGTAATTCATTAAAGATGTAAGTTAAACTGCAGACTAGTTGGTTTACCAGAGAGAACAAGAGAAAGAGACAGCTAAGAAGAGCCCTCCTGGGTTCAGAACAAATTTCAAACACTATCTCAAAAATTATAACTGCTAGGTACATACTAGGTCTATAGCTAACTACTCCTACTAAAGAGCCCAAATTTAATTAGATCAGTCTCTGGAGCAATTTATGCCCCACGAGGCATTGTTGAAAACAGGAGAGCTGTCAGCCAGCATCGGGGGAGCTTAAACCTGGGTGTGACTGAAGAAGGAGACAATGAAAGAGAGTCCTATCAAAACCACTGTCCTCCCTGGGATGACTCTGTATGTTGGTGCAAAAATTATACTCTGAAAACTACTATGTTTAAAAAATTAAAGAAGAGCTACTTAAATGGAAAAAACATACCATGTTCATTGATCAGAAAACAACATTGTTAAGATGGCAACCCCATATTAGTTTCCTAGGGCTACTGTAACCAAGTACTGCAAATGGACTGGTTTCAAACAGTAGAAATTTACTCTCTCAGTGTTAACAGTACCACACTCCCTCCAAAGGCTCTAGAGAGGAATCCTTCCTTGTCTCCCCCAGCTTCTGCTGGCCCCAAATGTTCCTTGACTTGTGGTAGCATAACTCCAATCCTTGCTTTTTTCCTCAGGACTTTCTCCCCTGTGTCTCCCTCTTTCTTCAAAGTTCTCCTTAAAAGGACATAAGTTACTGGACTGGGAGGACTCTCCCTAAACCACTAAGACCTCACCTTATCTTGAGTACATCTGCAGAGATCCTATTTCCAAATACGGTTACTCACACAAGTACTGGGGGTTAGAACTTCAGATATCTTTTGGAGAGACACAGTACAACCCAAAAAACTCCCCAAAGTAACCTACAGATTCAACTCAATCACCATCAGAATCCCAGTTAACTTCTTTGTAGAAACTGACAAGCTGATTTTAAAATTCACATGGAACTGTAAGGGACCCACAAAAGCCAAGACAATCTTGAAAACAAAGAACAAGGCAGGACTCCTCTCACTTCCTGATCTCAAAACTTACTACGAAGTGGCAGTCATCAAGACGGTATGGTGCTGGCTTATGATAGATGCAGAGACCAATGGGTTAGCCCAGAAATAAATTGGTACATCTATGGTCAAAGGAGTCTTAACAAGGGTGTGAGGACCATTAAACAGGAACAGAATAGTCTTTTTAATGAATGGTGCTGACACAAGCAGATGGCCACACGCAAAAGCTAAATTGTACCCCTACCTCTCACCACATACAAAACGTAACTCTACCTGAACCAAAGACGTAAATGTAAAAGCTAAAACTATAAAACTCTAAACAAACTGGAGTTAAGTCTTCATGACCTCAGGTTTGACAACAGATTCTTAGATATGATACCAAAAGCATAAGCAACAAAAAGTAAATAAACTTTTTTATTGCTTTACCAAAAGCAATAGGCCTCACCAAAATTAAAACCTTTCACGCTTCAAAGGACTCTTTCAAGAAAATAAAAAAATAACTCACAAAATGGCAGACAATACTGTAAATAATATATCCAATAAGGGCTTTGTATCTAGGATATATGAAGAATGCTTACAACTAAATGGAGAAAAGAGCTGAATAGACATGTCTCCAAAGAATATATACAAGTGGTCAATAAAGACATGAAAAGACGCTTGACAGTATCAGAAATAAGAGAAATGGGAATCAAAACTACAATAAGATACCATTTCAAATAGTCAGATAACACTAGATGGCTAAAATAAAAAAGTCAAATGGTAAGAATTGGTAAGGATGTGGAGAAATTATATGTTGCCTGTAGGAATGCAAATGATGCAGCCACCTCAGAAAATAGTCTGGCAGTTCATCCAACAGTTAAACAGAGAGTTACCATTATGATCCAGTAATTCCACTCCCAGGTATATACCCCAGAGAAGTAGAAAAACATGTCCAGTCAAAAGTTGTTCATAAATGTCTACAGCACCATTATCAATAAGAGCCAAAAAGGTGAAAACAATGCAACTATCCATCAACTGATGGGTAAATAAAAGTGGTATATCCACATGATGAAATATTCTCCTTCAGTAAAAAGAAATGAGATATTGATACATGCTACAACTTTGATGAATCTTGAAAACATTACATGACATAGAAGAAAGAAGTCACAGAGGACTACATATGATTTCATTAATAGAAAACATTTCGAAGAGGCAAATCTAAAGACAAACAGTAGTTACTGCTTAGTGCTGGGAGGGGCACGAGGGGAAGTGAGAGGGTGAAGCGCACAGGTTGCTTCCTGAGGCAATGAAAATACTGGTTGTAGTGATGGGGTGCATATCTGTGAATATACTACAAACAACTGAACTGTACACTTTAAAGAGATAAGTTGTATGGTATGTTAATTATATCACATTAAAGATATTACAAAAAAATCCAGTACCAGGAAAATCACAGCATTTTTTTAAAAAACATCATTTAAACTGAGGTTCATTCAATCCCTTGAAAATACTTTTATGAACTATGATCAAAGGGAAATGAATGGCATTTTTACTCCCCGATGCTACTTGTTGGAAAGTTACTACAATTCTTTTTCTCTGTTTTTGCCCATCTCTATTAAAAAAAAAAAGAAATGAAAGGGAATTAATATTTAATGCATGTCTTCAATGTCTAACATTATACATTCTTAATTTAACTTAATAATCAAATTGGCCTCCATTTCATAAATGAGAAAACAGGTATAGAAAAGTAAGGTTATTTGCCCAAGTTCATGAATGTGTAAGGGGCTGGAAGATTTGAATTTTGAGTTTTTCTGACTCCAGACCCTCAGCTGGTATCACTCAACCAAGCTAAACCATCTCCCTCCTCTAGCTTCTTGTTCTCTAGGTTTTTCAAGTTGAACAGTGAAAAACAAACATACTCACTTGGCAAGGCGAGAAGGCTGACGTAAGTCTGCAGCTTCTCAAACACAGCTGTCATCTTTTTCATGTCCTGAGACAACTCCAGATTCCTGGCTCTTAATGCAGATGTACAAAGAGAAGACTCACATTCTTCTTCTAAACTAGGAATGGGCAGACATTTAAAAAGTGAGCATCCTGAACAATTTTCAATTAGCTATAAAAAACCATCTAAATCCACAAACAACTTTATTCAAAGACAGACCAAAAAAAATTGATCTCACTTATAAGGCTTCATATTTTACACCATGATATACACATGCTAGTTGCAGTGTCCCTGGAGTAACAGAGGACGACATAGAGAAAAGATAAAGACATGTGTCCATTATCTTGTCATCCTGAGCAGTGCAAAAATGCACCTCTTAAAAATTTTTTCAGGAGGAAAATATTTCATGGACTGAAGTCCTACAGAAAATTAATTAAATAGAAACTAACAGAAAGGATCAAGCACTCTTCTTAGTATGTTAAGTTGCAGAAGCCATACAGATTGGAAAAAACAATGTATAGACTCAAATCTAAAAGTAAATGGTTAACATTCATAAAATACATTGTATCATTTTCAATTTTATATGGTTACTGTGGAAAACCCAATTATTGGTTTTTAAAAATCCATGTGGACTCAACGCCATAAAGAAAATGTTGCAGGTGATCAAATACTTTTAAACACAACTGGAGAAGTGATTAACACAGGAGTGATAACCATATCCTCTTCTTTGACCTTGACACTTGTCTTCTACTTTATTTATGGCATACGGCTTCATTCAGTGCAAGTCCATTCACTACTAAAGAACATGTCATCTTGTCAATTAAATTGGTATTTAAACCAACGACAATAAAATTGCCTATAAACACAAATACCTGATGGGGTAGGGTGAAAAGCATAGGAGACAGAATATTCTAAGAACAGAAATCTTAGAATATTTCTAAGGCCAAATCTAAGGCCAAAAAAGGCCTTATCCAGTCTTTCTAAAAATGTCATAGTGAAAAATAAGAGAAAATAAAAATACATAACTGTTTCAAGTAGTAAATACCATTCTGCAATGGTTCTTAAACAGATTCTTCTTAAAAGTAAGCCAAATCAGTACGGTATATTCACTTTAGTGTTAGTTTAAGTCATAATTCCCTCATGTCCCTGCATAAATCATAGAACTTACTGAAATATCTTAATAGCTTAGAATTAAAAAATAAGATGGCAATGAAATTTTATATTTTTGAAAAGCTAAAACCTACTACCTTAGTTTTATAAGAACTTACAACTATAATTACTTGTATATTTTCAAAACCTGTAAGTAATTAATTTACATATTTTCTAAACTTTAGTTGGTAACATACTATAATACATGTATGTTCTTATTTTTCTTATGTTCCATTATTGTTTGGTATTTTTTATGGTTAAATCTGAATATGAAAAGATTTAGAAGAACTAGAAGTCTTAGTAGTCTTAGACCATAAGTACCAAAGTTTCAAGCAGTATTATCAACTTTCCAGTTATATAAATTATTCTCACTTGCCTTTCCAAAAATATTTAAGATGGAATATTTAAGGTTACTAAATGACATATCCTATAAGGGCTAGAGTAATAAAGTTTTTAGTTTGTAACTTAAATAAATTATTAATAAGAATATACCATTTTAAAGAAACCTAAAGATTATAGATCCAAATGTAGACATTATTATAAATGCCACCTAGATATACATATATTTACTGCAAAAAAATAGTAAATACCCCAAACTTAAATATTTCTTGCAATAAATATGTCATTTACAATCACTGGATATAATGATTCATATAGCATTATGTGTTTATAGTAATAATCATAGCATAGAATTAGTAAAGAATATCCTAGCTGAAGAACTACAGTTCTATTTTCTTAAATACAAGTTCATGCTGCCCAAGCCATGGTGTCCCTTCTTCACAGCAGTCCAAACTGGTGTGGTACAGAAAAGTCAGGCAGATCAGGCCATGTCACTGTTTTATTAACTCCAGCACAGGTCAGATGACCCCCCAGAATTCCCCAAGCTCCCCGGCCTAGGGTGTAAGTACCTTTTTAACTGATAAGGAAGAATCTTCCTAAGAAAACATATGTAAGAGGTTAAATGCTCTGAGAAAGTTTTCAATTTCACAGTTGTCTCCTGGAAAAGAAAAACAATTTCAAGGTTAACAGTGTTATTTGACAAAGAGGAGCTCCTGCTCCCAGAAGTAAAACAGAAGAAAATTACCAGGACAGTCACAGTGTCTTCAGTGATGCTGTCAAACAAGTGAAGCATTCCTTCCTCAAGAGGGCGGACATAGGACGCATTTTCATGAAGGTATTGTGAGAACTAAGTAGGAGGGAAAGAATTTAGTTAGACCGCCGGAAAATAACAAATGCCAACATATTGATTGGTAAATGGACTCAATTCTTTTAGAGAATTTTTGGGGGGAAATTTGGCTTTATACAGAGATGCTCCCCTCTAAGAGTCCCAGCTACTATCCCACTCCCCATCTCAATACAAACAGAGGATGGAGAAGAGGGGTGTTAACAACCAGGCAGGAGGTACTGCATTACAGCCCAGCACCAGCAGACCCTTCCTAAACACCTGCTTCTCTCCATAGGTATCCCGGCTTTAAAAAAAAGAAAAGCTGAAAATCAAAACTGTGTGACATATTTTTGTGTTACATGCTTCATTTTCAAACAAGTCTTACTGAGGACAGCGTCTTATTTTTACTGTATAAAGTATTCAGGGTGACAAATTCCAAGAATGTACTTATCATCAAAAAGAGGATATAAAAACTTTCTGTCACTGATACTTTAACATTTATAAAGAATTAATTCAGTAGAAGAATAGATTCAGAAACAATCCTACAGGCATTTAAACAATTTGTAAGTGAAATGTTAATTCTTACTCATAAAATACTTCAATTATCTAAGTATTATGTAATGGCTCAAATTTTGATGTCTCAGTAAAGAAATATAAGATCTCATTCTGCAGAAATGTGATTCACTTAGCCCTGCAACCAACTACTCAAACATATGGCCCTGGACAATTCACCTAAATCTCTTTGGCCTTTGATCTTTAAAGCTGTCAAGGATGAACTTTAAGCTTGCAGATGTAAACGTCTACTTTAAGGTTCTACAAACAAGTCTAAACACTCTGGTCATCTTCCAACAACTGGCACCTGAATCTCCTTCAATATTACAGACTTACTAGAAAATCGCATAAGCCCTTCCATAGGCCAAGGCATCAAAGGTAGAATATTGAGAAATGTATAAATTTTTCAAAGTACTGAAATATTTCAGACAAGTTGAGATAAAATTGCAAGGACAAAGCCAAAGGGGATAGGTTCAAGGGTGGGAGGTGGGGGTGGGTGGGGCGGCTGGTGTGCTGGGGGGAAAATGGAGATAACTACACTTGAACAGCAATAAAAAAAATTATTAAAATTTTCTATAAGATAAAATTCCAATAATGGACAAAGAACCAGTAAGTACTGAGTAGAAAATATTTTTGATATTACAAAAATATAAAAGAAAATATAATTATATTAAAATGCTACAGTACTGTTTTTCAGGTCTTCTGATAGCTTTTCCCAAGAGTGATATTGAGCATTTCAAAGACCCCAAAATTTTTATGAACTTCAATAGACTTGTGGAGTCACGCCAAAAGTGATGAAACCAAGTACCCACTGAAGCTTCTTATGTGTAAGGTATAATAATAAGGATGGTGACAGCTAACCTTTATTAAATGCTGTTCTTAGTACTTTACATGTATTATTTAAGTTCTGTATATACATGCATGCCTGTAAGGTAGATACTCATATCCACCATTTGAAAGATGAGGAAAGTGAAACACAGAAGGGTTAAATAAATTGCCCAAGGAGTCACAGAAAGCAGCAGAGCTAGACTGGAACCCCGAAAGTCTGACTGCAGAGGCCAAGCCTTTGCTATACTAACGTAAAGTGCACTTAGGGGATCCATGGACGTAACACAGTTCAAACCATGTGATTCACAGGAGCAAGCTGGGATGAAGAACCAGGGAAGGAGGAAAAATGGCATGACCCATTTCAGGCTGGCACTTAGAGCACATTTATGGCCAGATCCCTCAACTTCCTCCCTGTGGGGACCGCCTCCCAGAGGGTCCTGATGGTCTCTGCCTCCTGCTAGTCCTGGCTTTGTGCCGCACCCTCACGTCCTGCCTCAGGGTTGGTCTAACTGACCAACACAAGATGGCAAACGTGATGGCATGTGAAGACACGCACACTCCCTATGCTCTCCTGCTCCGTGATTTGCTCACGTCCTTCCCTTTTCCAGAGGGAAGAACACGTAACCCACTTTTCTCCTCCTGTTCAACTCATGCTCATTTTCCAAAGCACATTCAAATCACCACAAACTCTTTCCCAGACACCACCCCTGACAGCACTTTCTTCCCTTTAATGACTTCATATTGCTTATGGGCCATAACCACTCCTCACACACTGAGGTCTTTTGACAACTCCCCTAGGATTTGACTTCTTAAGAATCTCCATGTTTGCCGTATTTTATCTTGAGGGTAAAGACTCTGACTTACATGCCATCCACTGTACTTGGCTGATGCACAGCCGAAAAAACTTACAGTTTTTTCTCATGCCTTCCACTGTACTTGGCTGATGTACTTGGCTGCCCTACTTGTTTAGGGCAGACAAAAGGCATCTTGAGTTACATTTACCCTCTGATTCAATGGAGATATAGTGTCAATGGCAGAATCAACAGGAAAAATCTGAATCCTCTGTTCTGTATAGGTGTGGAAGTTCAGGAGAGCCGTCACAAGATCTTGAACAAAAGCCAGGGCCTGCCCAGCTATGTCCCGCATCTTCAGCTTTAAAATGAAAAATACATAGTTAAAGTCAACTATCAAAGTCTCATTCTCAAACTACTTTATTAAGCCTGCTTTCGGAAATAACATTTGAATTCTAGTATAATTATTCATTAATTTAACCTTATTCACTCCTACTTGGATTTTAATATCCCCATCTAAGTAAATTATAGTAGAAAGCCACCAGTTTTGGCAAACACACCTCCCCCACTTAACCTAGACCATTTAGTTGCGAGGTCCACGAACCCAGAAGAAAGGTATGGCTCAGGAAATGAGCGCATCCCACAGTTCAGCTCTAACGTTATCAGACAAGAGAGATGGCAAAAACCTACATCTGGTATAAGTCCAATAAACAGCAAATTACAGAATTTTTGTAAAAACACAGAACAGCCCTGGCCAGGCAGTTCAGGTGGTTGGAGCACCGTCCCAATGCACAAGGTCTCGCATTTGGTCCCCGGTCAGGGCACATTCAAGAGTCAACCAGTGAATGCATGAGTGAACGGAACAACAGCTGATGTTTCCCCCCACCCCACCCCTGCTCCCTTCCCCCCTCTCTCTAAAATCAATAAATGAAAAAATTTTTTTAATGAGTGAGGAAGTAAAGCATAAGTTAAATACGATGGCTCAGTGGTTTAGTGCACTAAACAGAGGCCCAAATCAGCAATCCTTGTTTCTGAAAACCATGACATGTATGTCGCTGAAAAGAAAAACATGTATTTCATCTTTACCTGATGTCTCCTATTGTGGAGTGGAACATTCAGAGCATTATACTGACTATATTCTACAAAAAAAAAAAAAGTACATTAAATCTCTCATTTTACATTTATAGAAAAGCAGTTTAACTGCAAAATAATAAATGATTTGCAGCAAAATCAGCTTTACATAAGAATTTAAAATAACCAAAGTCACAGTCTAGGAGAATAATGGAATTTATACTTAGCTGATTCTCAGATAAAGTAATACTTTTAATATTATTTTTACCTTTAGGATAAAAAATACATAAAATATTTAAAAACACCCTGTTCCTGTTTCTAAGAAATCCTTTGAAAAACTGCTTTGGGACCTATGAGGATCACTTGGAAAGGCTCACGGTGTTCATGTTATCCTCAGTCATTCTAAAATTCCCTGCACCCGGCTGCCACACTAATCTTCCAAAACACCACAGTTTTCCCGAAACCGTAATACTTGAAAATCTATCACCGTGCTACGACTGATCCCAATGACTCAACCCTAAGTTTTCTGGGCCAGTTTTCCCACCTTTCTCACAGTGCTCCTCTCTACCCTAGGGTCTGTCCTCGACCTCTGACAGCTTCCCAACACCTGGCCTCATACTTCTTGGACCCCCACATTTTAATGACCTTCATCTCCCTGAACCTCTGCACAACATTTCGGCCACTCAAACCTTCCCTCCTCTGCTTGTTTCCTCCGTCAGAATGACCCAGTGCCAAAATCCAACTCAGAAAGTCCTTATACCATTCACATCCAATTCTCTCTTATGTCCCCATTTCTGTTCAGTCAGCTTGGTCTCCCATCCACGACCACAGTCTCTACTTTCCTGTCACATCCTTTCAGAGAGTTGCTTGTTTTCCTTCCCAGCCTGGTCCATCATTTTCAACAATGTTCTTGCTAACTCAGAACCAGATCAGGGACTACAATGATATAGTCTAACTAACTTAAGGAGGGCTTCAATGATACCGAACAATCCATGACTTCATGGCTGGGTCCCTGAAATTGTATTTCCCATGATTTCTACTCCAAATCTTTTCCACTCTAAGCCCCTAATACCATCCCTCCTCTCTTCCCCTGCCTCATGGATGGCTTGGCCTCCTGCTATGATGCCAAGAGGACCAGAGCCAAAGCACAAGGGGTTCTTACAGTCCTCACCTGCCACCTCAGTCTATGGCTTCACAAATTGATTCCTCAGTTAACCTTCCTCCTGGCCCCCAGCAATAGGTCCCTCTGGGTCTAGTCCATCAGTCACCTCCTCCTTCTTACATCTTCAAAATGACCTCATTCCAAAAAAAACAACACTTGTTGCAGCTTGTTTGACTCTTTATTCACTATGACTTCTTCCCCTTACGTCATTCTTTATTCCCTGCCCTTGCCCATCCCCTGCACACACAACATTCCCTTCCCTCTGCTAGAGTTAGTAAACTCTCCTCCTTTCCTATCTCCTTCATTGCCGCTGCCCCCAAACAGCCTGTCTCTGCCTGTTTCCTCGGCATCCATGCCCTCTGACTCTTGTGGGAGCAATCTGGGGTTTCCTGCACGGGAGCCCTTCTCTCAAAGCCCCCAAACCCGCTGCCGTCACTGTCACTACCCTCCCTGACCTCTCCATAGCAATGTACAGAACTTGCCAGCACCGCCAGGTGGCGCACTCCCTCCTCTGCTTTCACCCCTTTTCCCCAGCTCCTCTTCACCTCAGCCCCTCCCCCTCCTGATCACTGTAATGGAAAACTCTCCAAGGACACTGCACGGGTCTCTACACTTCATGCCCCTCATTCCCACCATTCCCAATAGGGGTGGCAGGCTCATCCATCCCAAGAAGGTCAACATCATTTGCTCTCCAGAGGTCTAGGCTTTTATTTATAAATACACACACCAATAGGTAATAGATATAGAACAATCTCTGTCTGAACATTAAACAAAGTTAACTTTATCATCTTCCCCACAAACCTGTTCCTCGTCTGCTTTTTTATTTCTATCAACTGCACCACACCTTTCCACCACGCTGCCTCCTCCCTCTCTTGGGCCTCCTTACCCCTCCCTGACAACTCAGGCTCAAGCCTCCATGACTGCACACCAGGACTGTCATCACAATAGCCTGGGCCCCTTTCCCCATTCCAGGGTGGTCCACACTCTTGCCAGACCTCACCATGATATTCCCTGCATCAAAAATGTTTTCAACAATCCCATTACCTTGCCAATTAAGTCGTAATTCCTCTCTACCCACAACTCTGGGTCCGGTCCCACCCACCCTTCCAGCACTTATCTGTCATTGCCCTCTTTACTTCACTAACTATTGCTCAACAGGCCATAACAGCACCTTTTGTCCTTTGCACCACACGTCACGCACTTCCCTGGCTCATTCTCCCTCATCGCTGCACAATAAAACCTACCTGCATAGCCAGTCCCAGCTCAAAGCACACTTCTTCCAAAAGGCTTCTCCGAACAACCCCACCAGCAGTAATCTGCCCTTCCCTCTGACTCCTCAGGAGGTTCTCTCTGGAATGTTTATTATCTCTCCCCTATTGAACTATAAATTCTCTGATGGTAGAAATTTTTATATTATAAATCTCTGCAGCCCCTATGCTCCCTACCCTTCGGGACATTGAGCAAATGATCTCTAAATACTTCAGAGCTGAAAGAAATAACCCACAATGACATAATGATCTAAAGCAGGGTGACAACTAGTACTGGCAAAGAAATGATAAACACAAAAGAGATTCAGAAGGAAATTATTAGAACCTGATGACTAACTGATACAAAAATAAAAGGAAAAACGAAATGCCAAGGTTTCAAGTCTTAAGTATCAAAGTACGCTCCTGCTATTCACATTAATGTAGAAACTGGAAACAGGTGCTGTTTCCAGAGGAATTTAGGTTTTTGATGCAGTAATGACATAATGCTGATTATAGTGTTAGATCAAACTGCTGTTTTTCTTTGGTGTCTTTTCCTTCCTCTTTTTTTCCATCTTCCCTTAGAAATATTTAGAGGAAGTAAAAAAAAAACTGAGTTCAATCATATGATTATAAAAAGGGAAATGTGTAATTTTTTTAATGTAAGTTTCAAAACCCAAACAATTAAACATTTACTTTGTGTTCAAGGTTCTGAATCCATTCTTGTCTAAAGGTTAAAAAATCAGCACCTATTATACACGTAAGTTGAATTTGTTTTGAAGTCCTTTTTGTTGCTCTTGGCTGCATAAACTACCAGACCATTCCCAAACGGAACAGGAAGCAGGACTGAACCCGAACCAGCTCCCTAACGACTGCTGGGTTTGTCCAAGGACCAGGAGGTCCCAGGCTAAGAAATCTACCTCCTACCCCAACCCTCTCCATCATGAACAACAACTTTTCTTGTACAAAGTTTTGGGTACTTTATGTGTAGGCTGGTTTTTACCTTGGGATGTACTAACTACAATTTTAAAATGTGTATTTGAGCTTTTTCCAAAAAGGCTAGCTTTGGAGTAGTTATATGACAATTTAAAATCTCCCTACGAAGAAGAAAAAAAATGAACAAAAATTTAAAAATAAATAAAATAAATTTTCCTATGACATATAAGGGCCAAACCTGGTCAAAAGCAGAAAAAGCACCCTTCTGCTGGACCAATGAAGTTTTGTGCCGATAGATAAGAAGTAAATAATTTTAATTAGTTGGCTACCACAGAGAGGTTCAAATCTACAAATAACGAAAAGTGTAAATAATACCTACTTGTATCATTAAAAGGTACTTTTTCATTGATGACTGATAAGGATTCCTCTAATCTATCTGACAAATCTTCATGAAGATTCTTTAACTGTAACTGACTGAAAGAAACAAACACAAAAGCACATTATCACCAATCAGAAAGTAGATCCTCATCTGTTTGTTACTTCAATGGCTGGTGTCAGGTTTTCAGAGAGTTGTGCCTGACGCATGGGACACTCTTGGTGGTACAGAATTATTAAAAGGTAAGATAAGAAAAATACCGAGCCTTGATTCTAAAGCCCCTGGGACTTCTATCTAATAATGTTGAAGTTTAGAAGAATTTATCATAGTCTCAGTATCTTCTAAAATTTTAAGTTGATTTCCCTAAGTGAAAAGTAACCTCAGAGTCATTTCCACATCACACATTTTCTCTTTATGACACATAAATGTTTGTTCAAGTATGAGGGTTAAATTCTTTTTTTAAAAAAATATTTTATTTATTTATTTTTAGAGAGCGGGGAAGGGAGGGAGAAAGAGAGGGAGAGAAACATCAATGTGTGGTTGCTTCTCACTTGTCTCCTACTGGGCGCCTGGCCCGCAACCCAGACATGTGCCCTATATTGGGAATCGAACCAGCAACCCTTTGGTTTGCAGGCCCATGCTCAATCTACTGAGCTACACCAACCAGAGCAGTATTAAATTCTTTTTTCAGGTATTCTATATTTTTTTCCTTTGGCTCAAAAATCTGATTGACTTTCTCATTTTGATTCAATTATGAGGCATACATCTAAAACCAAGCATGTAACTCTACCATAGTAACTATTGAAGAAACTCACTTGACTGATTCTATTAAAACCTAAAGTATTAAGTCATTTATCAAATAAGTATTGGAGAATGCTTTTATTACCCATCAATATATAATAAGATTTAGATATTTCCAAATTAGATCATATAACCTCTATTTTATTTGAAATGGACTACTAGTCCTGACTAGTGTGGATCAGTGGATTGAGTGCTCGCCTATGGACCAGAAGGTTGCTGGTTCAATTTACAGCTGGGGCACATGACTGGGCTGCGAGCCAGGTCCCCGGTTGGGGGCATGTGAGAGGCAGCTGATCCATTCTCTCGCACATCATTTCTCTTCCCTCTCCTCTCTCTAAAAATAAATAAATAAATAAAAATTTAAGTGGACTATTAAAAATTTGCCATAGTGATTACTAGTCAGCTCTCCTGCCCGGGACTACCAAAAGGCTCTCTCTTTACTGTAGTGTGAAACAGAAGGTGTCTAGTCCTTAGTCAAGGACCCCCAGGACGCTATCTGCCATGACCCGAACCATCTGCAGCTGAGGACTGTTGCACTGTGACTCTACAGAAGGCCCCAGAGATAACAGAACTGAAAAGGACCTACTCCCATTTCACTTCAATCGTGACAGGAGCTGCTAAACCAAAACTCAGGTCTTCTGATTCTTACTTCGGGGCCCTTTGGAATTCGCGTTTTCACGTACCATTCTTCTGTTCGAAGCCGACATTCCTTGGCCTCCTTTTCTAGAGCCTGGGATACTACCTGGATTTTAGAAGACAGAGAGAAGCAGATGGCTCAGCCAGGAGATGAGAGCACACCTAGGAGACACTGCAGGCAGCAGTCTCACCTTAAATGACTAACTTTATGTTCTATAATGTACATAAACAACGTACAATAGCCTTGACTCTTTCTTAATAGTTAATCTTAAAATGAGTTTCTCTCATTTTAAGTTCGGGCTTACTTCCAGTTTGGCCTTGTCATTCTGCAGTTTCTCGATGGTTTCCATGTACTTCCGCGTCAGACCATCAACCACGGCTTGGTGCTGGGCTGCCTCTGTCTCCAGAGTGGCCAGCCGACTCCTCAGCTCTGCTTCCACATGCTTGTGCTGCTCGTCGGCTTCAAAAAACTGAAAAGAATAGATCATTTCCTCTTCTCCTAATATCCTAATACGTACAAACGAAGAGGAAAACAACAGCAACGACTGCTTATTGAGCAACTTCCGTACGGCTCCACGTGCTCACCCTGCTGAACCAGTGCAGGCACAACCTCGCTGACTCCTCCCGGTAAGTCGTCGGAGGCAGTGCTCGTCAGCCCTCCTTTACAGGCGGGCAAACGGGGGGGGGGGGGGGGGGGCTCAGAGGGGCGCTGTGACCTGCCAGATGTCTCACGGCGGACATGTGGTAGGGATGAGACTGGGGCACAGGGGATCTACTCCAAAGGCCATGCCCCCTTCCTCTCAGTCTCTCAAATTTCTGTGTCAATTTCTGGCACACAGATACTTCAAACTGCCGAGTGTACAGCTTTTCTATTGGGTTACCTCCATAATTAAATAATCACAATGCAAATAGACATTATTTCCCAAACAGGTAAAGCTCTTTTCATAATGAGAATCCAGTACTAATTAATAATTATGAATACTTAACACAAAATGCACTAAAGTCAAAAGTTCACTTTTGTAACACTGTTAAAGACTGAGAATTAATGGATATTTACTTTCTACTGTTTAACTCTGTCACCATTTCTCACACACAATAAAAATCAGAAAGCAGCCCTGGCTGGTATGGCTCAGTGGATTGAGTGCCAGCCTGCGAACCAAAAGGTCACTGGTTCAATTCCCATTCAGGGCACATGCCTGGATTGCAGGCCAGGTCCCAAGCAGAGGACATGCAAGCGGCAACCACACACGGATGTTTCTCTTCCTCTCTGCCTCCATCCCTTCTCCTCTCTCTAAAAATAAATAAATAAATAAATAAATAAATAAAATATTTTTTAAAATCATAAAGTATAGTTGGATACACTACGCTATGACTGTTACAACATGCTGACTGGAGGTGAACAATGATTATTCAACGTTCCATAAACACTTGGGGGCCTGCCATGAGTGCAACCCAGTTCTGGGCCTGGACACACAAAACCAACATGATTTGTACCCTAAAAGTCATTACAGATTACCAGATAAACAGTAATAAATTAAAAGGCAAACACTACTTATTCATAAGCTCCCATCTAATTGATCTAATGAATCATTTCCTAAATAAAACAGTGCTCAGTATTTCTGTATTAAGTTATAAAGTTACTCTACTGCCCTCCAAACAAATGTGTACTTCGCATGTCCATATTAAGACAAGAATGAGATTTAAGAAATGAATGACATGACATAATACCTAGCAACCACAGGAAATATTAAAACACCCACACATACACAGAACTCTCTATCCTGCATTGATTTTTCGACATTCCAGACCATATGACCCATTTTTAAATTCATATGGAAAAACAGAAAGATCTTCTCACTTGTATGTGCAACCGTTCATTCTCTTCTATCTTCTTCTGCAGATCTTCATCAAAGACACTCTTCTGCTCTTGACTCAACTGAGAAGAAGAGTCTCCACTTTTCTGATGGAAAGAATAAGTTATGTCCACATAACTTTCATCCTTTAGAGAAACATCCTAAGGTACACAGATTCTCTATCACCTTAGTAGCTTGTCTCTTCTATGTGTTCATCATTCTCACACAATCCTGCAAAAGGTATACAGTCCATCATTTAACCTTCCTATGTGACAAGTTGGAACTGCAAGTATTGCAATGGGCAGGAAAGCTTAAAAAAAGAGAGAGAGAAAAACAGATAAGGCTTGCTATTCTTTGCAGATGAATTCAGGAGTATTTTATTGGAAGATAGAGAAGACCCCAAAAGCTAATCATATAAAAATAAATATGCTAATAAATATCATTTCAATTTAATTTGGGGGTTTGAGAAATGATGGTTTTACCAATTCCATGAGTCTGAATTGTTAAACTCCTCTAAGATAAATTACTTAGCATTCACAAAGATAAGATACAAAAGTTCACATAAATTTCTAATTAAAAAAATAAAATAAAGCTGTTATAAACAGAAGAAAAAAGAGCTCAAAGATTATGAAAAATACCTTTCTCTTGCTTGTTTTTTTTAACCAATATCAACTTTTCTACATAGAACAATAGTGCCATTTAGAAGAGCTAGTAATGAACATTTGTTTTCATGGAATACAAGAACTGAGGCTATTCAATTGACAACCTAACAATAAAACTGTGTTCAGACATCAGTCACCACCCTTCTCTGCCTTTCTTGTGCCTTCACTCCTCACTTCAAATGAAGAAGTCACTTACTGATCACTTACTGATAAACCAATGATTAGAAAACTGTGAAACACAGTAGCTATATTAAAAAATATATTAAATATCCATCCTATTTGGGATACAAGAAGTACACAGGGAACTGCTAAATTACATACTCTGTGTCCTCAGTGCTTCCAAGTTTGGAGAGCTTTAATTAACAAGATTTCAGGAGTGTTACACCCGAACCTCTGCTAAAACAGCCCTGTGAGGGTCTCACTAACCTGTGCAGCACGTTTCAAGCACAGATGGCTATTCCTTCCCCAAGGGTCTTTCGAATTTCCAGAGCATGTATATTTTGACAGTTTCCCAAGTGATTCGAATACATACCTGTTTTGCCAACTCTGTTCCCATTTGAAAATCACCACTCTCAAGAATGCTTCCATGTAGGGGAAATGCATATGGAAAGGTACTAGCACAGAATCATGTGGATTGTCCACTGTATGGTAAACAGAGTCCCAGGCACTTTTATGTAACCCCATGATCACCGAAAGAGTATTGTTCCTATTTAGCTGATGGATAAACTGAAGTTGCAAGGCTTAAAAATCTGCCTGAAGTCATAGAACTATAAATGACAAGCAATCCAATCCTGCGCTTCCCTCCAAAGCCTGCACTCTCCCCTCGACACTGTGCTGCTACAGTTACTGTGGGTCTTCCTCTTCCCTCCCCACGAGTCTACTATGACTGCCTCATGTCTGCACATCTGGGGGGGCTGTTCTATATACACATATAGACTTAAAAGATTCAGTCACTAGCTCTTACCCTTAAAAAAATGCAACTTCTCAAAGTACCAGATCATGCATAGCAGAGCAGTAAGCGTCTTGCCTCACTACATTAACCATAAGGGGAAAAGTTTATTTTTCCATCTTGGGACAAGAATACCAAGCTGGCCTAAGAATAAATACTAAGAAAAAAAACCTAGCTCTGTTTGATGTGGCTCAGTGGGCTGGAGCACCGTCCCACGATCCAAAAGGTCGCTGGTTGATTCCTGGTCAGGTCACATGCCTGGGTTGCGAGCCAGGTTCTTGGTTGGGAGTGTGTATGAAGAAACCAATAGATGTTTCTCTCACACTCTGAATGTTTCTCTCCCTCTTTTGTTCCCTCCCTTCCCCTCTCCCTAAAAATAAATAAATAAAACCTTGAAAAAAAAAGGAAAGGAAAAATATCTACAGCAAATTTACTAGCCTAAGGTATGTAGCTGCTACTTTCACACTTTTACGATTTCTCTTTTTATTTGCCCTACCTTCAGTTAATGGCAACTTGGTATAACTGAAAGATAGCAACAGTTTTGACCAATATGAGATATTCCTTTCACTTTTCTCAGCCACTAAATCAAGTACGTGCATGTCTGCTCTTAATAAATTCTTTTAAATTCATGTTCATATGAAAATGCCTCTAATACCTAGAACACATGAACAGTAAATATCTGTTTTCTTGACCCAATACCCAGGTGTAGTAATGAAACATTAGAGAATTAGAGAATCTTCTGTTACAGGAAGGATGGCCCACAGATGTCTCTACCTAACAAGGTTACACTCCCTTGCTTCTGTTTGACCTACCTTGTTCTTCTTGCCTCGGGGTTCACTTACAGCCAGTTCGTCTTGAAGTAGTTCTACCCTCTTGGCAAGCTGCAGATTTCGAAATGTCAAACTGTCCATTTCCTGCTGTAGTTTTCTCAGTGATTGATCCTTCATTTTCAGTTGTTCCTACATCAAAGTGAAAACAAACTATTTTTTATAATTTAGCCTAAAGGTTTAAAAATGAAAAAAAATTGTTCTTATTTCACCAAAATACAATCAAAACCTCTTGCTTTAGGAAATTCAAATTGCATGTTTACTATTCTGGTTCCTATGTTTTTAGCTGTTTTGTCAAACCAAGTAAATTTAAAAATAAAGAGTATATATACACAAGAAACAAGATAGTCATCAACTTAAAGTAAAATATCCACAATAACCCATTGTTATATAAAGTTGTTATACGTGTGTCTGGCAGTAAGGGGACGCAAGGCCTGAGGCTACAAAGTTATGAACCTGAATTTTTAAAGGGAATCCCAGACTCAACTGATGACACCCTTCAGTAAGCAAGAACAGCCAGAACTATATTCGTACTCAATTTTTTTCTATAAATCCTCCCCGAATTTAAGTCAGTCAAATGAAATCTTTTCAATACGCTTAATTTTAAACTACTGTACTCTAATTTGTCAGAGATAAAAATCATTGTTATCCTAACATAAGAATATTTTCAACTACTGTTCTATATTGATTCCCTTTAAAGTTAAGTGAAAATAGAAACAAAATCTAAAACCCAAACACCCTAACTTCTGCTGGCCATTCTGTATTCTTTATACCATGGGATAAGAAAATAGAAAATTAGAGAAACATTTAGTTTCACTCTATTGTTAAAAATATTATTCTAACTACATTTCACTTATGATGTTCTGACAACTTTGTGTTCACTGTTAATCAAACACAGATGGTCATAGGGTACTGTATATTTACAGAACTGTACTTTTATTACTTTCACTTTAAAACCACTTGTAAGCTAAGAAGAGGTCTAGTTTTAATGAACAGGTGATTGAAATGGATTGAAACAGCAAACTAAAAACCACAGGCTGATGTCTGCAATCTACTGACATTTTTATGTTGAGAGCAGAGCCAGAGTGATGTTTCCAGTAAGAAGAAAAACATTGTTCTTTCTATTGTTTTGTTTAATAGCCCTCAATTTTTACTTGAAGTTCAGTGGTAAACTTAGTTCTACTCCATGTCCAAATTATCACACTTCAAATTAAAAAAATTAAATCAATGAATGCTTATTGTATCCACAACTCATTGAAGAGGCAAACCCAACACAATCAAAAGCCTACTATGACAGAAGACATGCCAGCATTCCTATTGAGTAACTGTCGTTCTGAACTGTAATTATAATGACCACTGCAATGAACAGTAAAACAAAAGTAATTTCTTTACATCCTTATAATTAGTTAATCACTAGATGACTGATGCTCCAACTCTATTAACTAATCATTAATTTTGGATGACATCTTTCCCAACCTCTCTGTAAATCCCAGTTTGTGCAATGGGGATAATAATAATATTATCACCCTCACACAGTTACTATGAAGACTGAGATTGTGGATATAATGTATTTAGCAAAACGCCCAACACACTGTGAGTGCTCAGTAAATAGAACCTGCTGTCAACATCAGCACTGTCACCACCATCGCCACTACCACAGAGCTAATCAAACACGACCAGCAACAGGAGGGTGTCAAACCAGGAGTGGGCTACGAAAACAAGGTAGGAGATACATTCCCCAGTAATAGGTTTTAAATGTCATTAGGTGAGATAGTGATCATTTCTTCCATGACTTAGGCATAATAATGACTTGACTAACAACTCCTGACTATAAAGCTTATTTTTCATCACCTTGTCTTGGGCACAGACAGCTTTGGAAGCACGGGTAAGGCATCCTGACCCATCCCATCCCTGAGCCTGTGGAATAACACCCGAGGAGAGCGCACTCTCAAAAGACACATTTCTCTAGTGTAGAGTCCAACACTGGCCAAGTAAAAAGACACACTTCTGGGTGTCAGTTAACTGAATGAAACTATGGCACTGGTTAGAGGCTACTTCCGAAAGAGATAAGGGTAAAGGGAATCCTAATCCCTTTGGTCTAAAGAAGGAATAAGGAAGAAAGCCGAAGAATGAGGTAGGCAATATACAAGGGTGGGCAAAATTACAGTAGGTTTTTAGGTGTAATACTATAAATACTGGATTGGCCAAAAAGTTCATTTGTTTTTTTCCATAATGGTTGGGCTCCTAGTTGTCTTTAACTTCATTCAAAACAATACACATTATAGTGTGACAGCTGTCATATCAGTATACATTAAAAAAAAACTTACCAAAATTGGTAAATTTTTGTGTAGCCATTTTAATTACTGAAGATGGAAGAAAACATGCAACATTTTCAACATTATGCTTTATTTCAAGAAAGGTAAAAACACAACTGAAACACAAACAAAAAAGATTTGTGCAGTGTATGGAGAAGGTGCTGTGACTTATCGAACTCGTCAAAAGTAGTTTCCTAAATTTCATGCTGGAGATTTCTTGCTGGACAAGGCTCCAAGGTCAGGTAGACCAGTTGAAGTTGATAGTGATCAAATCAAGACATTAATTGAGAACAATCAACATTATACTACTCAGGAGATAGCCAACATACTCAAAATAACCAAATCAATAAAGTCACTGGTGAAAATGAAGAATGTGTCTTTTTATTTTATAGAAAAATTAAATAGAACTTCCGGCCAAGATGGAGGCATAGGTGGAAACACTGCCTCCTCACACAACCAAGTTTAAAGACAACAAAGTTTTAGTAACAAAAATGCCACCAAAACACAAGAAATTGAACTGTACGGAAATCCAACAACAATGAACCATTTATCCAGACTGGTAAGAGGGGCAGAGTCAGCAGCTGGTGGAGCGAGATCGGGCAGGAAAGATCGGCCGGACCAACCCAGGCTCACAGGTGGCAGTTGGCGGATCCCAGGCGTGGGGTGGCAACAGGCAGACCCAGTGAGGGCGCAAGGCTGCTGGCTGATCTCAGTCACACATTCGCGTGCAGATAAACCAGACAAAGGAGCAAGCAGTGAGACAGACCACATAAACCAGGGCCCCGGCACCAGGAAATAAAGCCTAAAACCACCAATTGGAAAAACTTTCTGGGTAGAGATGCTGGGAGAAGCTTCTAGGCTCACAGAGTTCGTTAGAGAGACCCACAGGGTCCTGGAGGGTGCACAAGCCCACACACCTGGGAACCAGCACCAGAAGGACCCAATTTGCTTGTGGGAAGCAGCAGAGGGGACCAAGATCCAAGAGAGAGCAGAGCAAACACCACTGCCCCTCTCTGGCCCTGCTCCCACATACAGCATCACAACCCAGCGACTGGGTTGCCCTGCCCTGGTGAACACCTAAGGCTCTGCCACTCATACATAACAGGTGCGAACAGACCAAAACACTATGGCTCAAGAAGAAGAACAGCTCAAAGCCCCAGAGCCAATAACTCTAAGTGACCAAGAAATAGCCAACCTATCAGATGCACGGTTCAAAACACTGGTGATCAGGATGCTCACAGAACTGGTTGATTTTAGTCACAAATTAGAGGAACATATGAAGGCTAAACTAATTGAAATGAAGGAAAATGCACAGGAAACCAATAGTGATGGGAAGGAAACTGGAACTAAAATCAATCAAGTGGACTAGAAGAGAGAAAAAAACGACCAAACAGAAAACAATGAAAAAACAAAAATTCAAAAAAAGTGAGGCATAGGAACCTCCAGGACATCTTTAAACGTTCCAGCATCTGAATTATAGGGGTACCAGAAGGGGAAGAGGAACAGCAACAAGTGGAAAACTTATTTGAACAAATAATAAAGAAGAACTTCCCCAATCTGGCAAAGAAAATAGACTTCCAGGAAATCCAGGAAGCTCAAAGAGTACCAAAGAAGTTGGACCCAAGAAGAAACACACCAAGGCACATCATAATTACATAAGCCAAGATTAAAATGAAGGACAGAATCCTAGAAGCAGCAAGAGATAAGGGGACAGTCACCTACAAAGGAGTTCCCATCAGACTGTCAGCTGATTTCTCAAGAGACCTTACAGGCAAGAAGGGGCTGGAGAGAAGTATTCCAAGTCATGAAATCCAAAGACCTACATCCAAGATTGCTCTATCCAGCAAAGCTTTCATTTAGAATGGAAGGGCAGATAAAGTGCTTCTCGGATAAGGTCAAATTCAAGGAATTCATTATCACCAAGCCCTTATTATATGAAATGTTAAGGGGACTTATCTAAGAAAAAGAAGATAAAAAATATGAACAGTGAAAGGACAGCAAACTCACAGTTATTAACACCCACACCTAAAACAAAAGCAAAATTAGAGGACAGCTAGAACAGGAGTGGAACCACAGAAATGGAGATCACATGGAGGGTTAGCAATAGGGGAGTGGGAAGAGGAGAAGGTACAGAAAATAAGTAGCATAGATGGTAGGTATAAAATAGACAAGGGGAGGGCAAGAATAGTATGGGAAGTATAGAATCTAAAGAACTTGTGACACATGGACATAAACTAAAGGGGGGAATGGTGGGGGAGGGGGTGTGCAGGGTGGAGGGGAATGAAGGGGAGAGAAATGGGACAACTGTAATGGCATAATCAATAACATATATTTTTTTAAAAAAAGAAAAAATTAAACAGACATTTTGGTCAACTGAATAATATAATAATTTGGATTAAATGATTCACACTTTCAAATCCATTTATTAGGACACAACCCTCTGGCTGAATATTGGGGATATAAATATAAATATGACCTTGTACTCAGAATATTGTCTCGTGATCCAGATGAATTTAGCTAAATAAATGCATTAAAGTCAAATAATACATTTTTTAAAAAATTTTAGCTAAGAAAATCAAAGCATGTAACATTCATACTGAAGGAAGAAAGTTAAACACACACACAAAATGTATTACTCATCACTATCCCTAGTGAATTAGATTAAAATCAGAGATTTTAACCCAGAAAATGAGCCAAATTCCCTGCTTTAAGCATCACCAAACACTCACTTAACCTCACAATACAAACACCCGGTTGCATACCTTCAAAGCAGCAGAATTTGCTTGTTCATCCACAACACCTTTTTTCAGAACCTGATTCTGAGCCCGAAGCTGAAAACAGAGTAAGTGATAATTAAGTTTTATTTTAATTTTAAGCATCACTTATAGCAAGAAAATCACTTACCATTACTTTATGGGAATCATAACGACTGGGTAACTATCTTCTCACATATGTATGAGAACAAAAACACTAGCCCAGAGGAGGACAGAAGGCCATCATTCTGCCATTTTACAGACAAATACACAGTGCCTTAGCTGCCCAATGACGTAAAACACAACTTGTGGCAAATTGAGACTAAATTCCATCTCTCTCAACTTCTAGCACACGGTTCCTTCTATGAAACCGAGTCATCTCCCTAAATAAAAACTACTACTTTCCTTGAGGCTCTGGCACACCATTCACCTGCGAAATGTATACAGTTGGACGAATTATGGAGTAACGATTCCACAGAAAATCAAAGTGTAAGGCAGCCACATACCCAGCGGGACACTGTGCCTAATATTAGTTGTGAAAATGTCATTGAGAATGGCAAGCCTGTTATCAGGCATCAGCTGAGACAGTGTACCGAAAGCAACTAAGAAGCAGGCTCAATTTAGAAATAATAATAATAGCAGCTAACATCCTAATGCTCATTACATACCAGCACTGTCCTAAGTGTTTTACATATTATCACTTCATTAAACCTCACAAACTTATGAAGTAGGTACTATATTCCCTCTATTTTACAGACGATGCTGAGATTCGAGCCCCAGCAGTTTTATTTTTAAGATTTCATTTATTTTTAGAGAGAGAGGAAGAGATCAACAGAGAAAGAAACATCAGTGTGAGAGAGACGCATTGATCAGCTGCCGCTCATACCTGCCTGGGACCAAACTGCAACCCAGGCACGTGCCCTGACCAGGAAGGGAACCGGCAAGCCTTTGCCTTGCAGAATGATGCCCAACCAAGTGAGTCACTGGTCAGGGCCTGCTCTGCCATTTTACCAGACAATATAAACTTGGGGAATTTGCTTAACCTTTTTGAGCCTCAGTTATACAGTCTATAATATGGGTAATACACCTACCCTATCTTCCTTCTTCTGAGGTTGCTGTGAGAACCAGATCAAAAATATGTGAAAACACTTTCTAAACCATCAAGTAAGTGTTCCACAAAGGAAAGAGAGCTCTTATTTGAGAACAGAATACAAAAGAGAATAGATATACTTATCATAGCTTGCCTGGTGTAACATAATACCCTAAATTATGTGGGGGAGAGAAAGAAGTAAAAAGTGGCCCCTGTCTTCAAAGAGCTTACAATTTAAAAGGGAAGATGAAAGATAACTAGCCATCCTAGCATTTCCTGGTTTTTTTAAAGTACTTTAGACATTAAATTTCTAGAACAGGGATTGGCAAACTAAGAGCCATGGACAAAACTGGCCCGCAACCTGTGTAACAGTTTGACTGGAACACGGCCAGCTCATTAGTTACATATTGTCTGTGGTTGCTTGGGAACTACAATGACAGAGACAAGCAGTTAAAAACTGTACAGCCGAAGCCTAAAATATTTACTATTAGGCTCTTTAGAGAAAAAGTTGGGGGATCTCTGCTCTAAAAGTTCAAAAAAAAAAGAAATAACACTTTAATGTTGACTTCTGTCATGTAATATTTTACTTTTTAAGCAGTATCAGCATACTCTTGGATAATGTGTTACCTATGTAGCAAAATCCAATCAATACATTCAAACCCATCTAACCAAATGGCAGCAACGCTACTTGCGTATCTAGGTCTCATTTCACGCCGCTGTCCTAACTTTGATCTATGATGTCTTCTAGGAGTGGTCTTTAGAAGCTCCTAGTGACTGCTCCAACACTACAGATAAAGCTTGAAATTTGCTGACCTGTAAATTTCCTGTAGGACCAAAACTATAGCAATTTAAAAAAAAAAAAAAGAGACCTCAACTTTCATTTCTAAGGCACATTTAAAAGCTACCGGTAGCAAACTGAATAGCCTACTTTGTTAAAAAGGAAGAAAAAACCTTTCAAATTACTGTTGTTTGGAATTTAATCTGATTATATTAAAAAATGATTTGGATTTTCCTTTTGAAAATAGTTTGCTAAATTAGTTACAACTCAAACATAGTTTCAGTGAAACTGTGTAATAGAAAACGCAGCTTTCAGAAATATTTATCTAAAAATACCTTATTATTTAGTAGGTAGAAAAGGGTGACATGGGATACTCCATTGCCCCTTGAATTACACTTTGTGGCACTTGGCATTTTCCTGCCTTTCAACAGCACACTGGTACGTCACCGAACCAGCAGCTTGTCAAATGCTGACACTGCTGTCATCAGCCTGATCTTTTACAGCCCATTTCTCCTCACCAGCATTCACCACCGTAGGGAGGCAAATGCATATTATTCCTGTTTTAGAAGTAGATACAAGATGACCAAATGGTCCCTAATGCCTCCGAGATAAGCATGGAGACTCCAATGCATGTGAACGTATCTGAAGTCTCTGTTATGACAGGAAAACGCTCCAGAAGAAGATACTGTGTGGTTCCAGCATAAATCTGACATGTTCCCATATGTAATATCCCTCATAATGAAGAGAAGCATCAATTGCAAAACAAACTGTTAGAGAAGTAATTGATGCTTGGCTTTCCCACTGGTTATTACTGCCTCAAAAAGAGTTTTTAAAAGATCATCCTTGAGCAAAAGCTCCTATACTGATACCCTTCCTTGAGCAGCTGTGCACCAAGCTCTTCCTTTCCATTCAGTAGAGGGACGGTACCTCTGAATCCCAATTCGAAACTCTTCTTTGTCCTTTTACACCTCATTTTTCAGGGTCTTATAATTTTCGGATTAGCTTTACCTTTCCTCTGAAAGTACAGTCCTTCCTCTTTTTGACCAGCCACATCCCCAACTGGTGTGTGATGAGCTTTTCCTACCTCTGGTCCTACCTCTTTCCTAAGCTTTTCCTAACCACTCCCTGTGGTCCCCCTACGGTCCACAGTGAGCTTGCACCCTCAGTTCCCTTGGCACCTACTAGTATAATAACAAGACACCTCTTATTAAACTGTTCAGTTTTAATTTTACTTTTAAAGTAGTAAATTTTACATTTATTAAGTTATGTATGATCTACGATTAATTTATGATTTCTCTACTCATCTCCCATCTATCAACTAAACTGTCTTTCATGGTAGAGACTACAGCATAATTCCCTGTATCTTTTGCCAACAATGAAAGATCAATGCTATGGATAGAGAAAGCACTCAATAAATTTTTAGAAAATCAACTTAAAATACTGTGTGCAAAAGGTGTCTAAATGTAATGCATTATATACTTGTAAGAGACTGTTCTTAGTGTAACAGTCCCTAAGACCCTTCTCCAAATGATTTGAACCTCCTGGTCCTATAAGGCACCACGCATCCTCAAAGCCCTGACCAATGACCAATGCCCTGACCTGTTCCATGAATCTGGAACAGCCTGGCCTCAGTGGGGCTTATCACAAAGCTGTTTCTCCAAGTTCAGAGTGTAATGGTGAGCCAACTATGATCTCTCTCACGCCACTCTGACAATCTGTGGTAGGATAATTGGCCCAAGATTAGGGATTTACTACCTTAAATCACAAACTGTGTAGGGAAAGAGAAAGGAATCGTCTATATGCATTTTCTCATCTAATCCTCAGCAATCTTTTGTGTTAGAATTACTCTCAATAGCTACTTTCATACAATGAACATTTTGAGATCGGTACATGTTTTACTACTCTGTGAAACCCATCTTTAAATATACAGCTTTTTTCATTACAAATCAATGTGTGCAACAGGCAACCTGGAGCCCATTCTTAAGCTTCACCAAAACCCCAACTTGTAGCTTCAGGATACGGGAGGCATCTGCAGACCCCAGCTACAGCATCTCTGGCCTCAGGGATCCCTAAAATTCCCTCCAGATCTAACATTTTCAGTATTCCAAAGTGCTGAAAGTACCACTTAGTCTTTCTACCTACTCACTGGTTCCTCCCCCTGGAAGAGGATAAAGTATCAGTTGGCTGGCTGGTGTGTGTACTACTAGCTGAGGTTATCTGGTCACTGAGGCAGGCCTTCTCCTCTAAGACATGCCCTCAAGTGAACCCTTTCTCCGGCTCCTGCTACCATGTAGGGTTCGTTACAAAACCCCCAACCCCAACCCCTGCAGTCTAGCTGCCCCATCAGTCACTGAATGCGTAAGTCAAGTGAATTAAAGAGGAAGAGTAAGACAACCCTTGTCTTTCTAAAGCCTTGCTTTCAAAGTGTGGTCCATGGACAGCTGCACGAGCATCCCCGGGAGCAGAATCTGAGGCCCCACCCCAGGCCTACCAAACCAGAAGCTGCAGTTTAACTAGGTCTGCAGATGAGTCACATGGACATTTACATCAGTGATGCACTGGTCTAAGGGCTGAGCTAGCACTGCCCAACACGTCCCTCCTTCAATTATTTGAAATGAAATAAAATCTAAAATTGAGTGCTTCAATGGCACTAGCTGCTACATTTCAAGTGCTCGACAGCCTCACATGGCTAGTGGTTACCCCGCTGGACAGCACAGATACCGAACACCTTCACTCTCATGCAACATTTCAGCTTTAGCAATTGACCCTGCACATCAGTGTAAAAATGAAAAAAATAATATAATAACCTCATTTCTCTTACAGGAGGGGGCAATTAATCAGCTTTCCAGACCCCACTGCCTGGAAAGCAAACACAGATAGTCACAACTGACCTTTCCCCAGTATCAGTAGCTCTATATTAAGAGCATAAATCTGACACGTCCCCATATGTAATATCCCTCATAACTAAGAAAAACATCAATTGCAAAACAAACTGTTAGAGAAGTAACTGATGCTTGGTTTCCCCATTGGTTATTACTGCCTCAAAAAGAGTTTTTAAAAGATTATCTTTGAGCAAAAGCTCCTATACTGGTATCGTTCCTTGCGCAGCAGTTCTCAAATTCTGATGTGCATCCGAATCACTGGAGAGGTTTGTTACAAGACGGACTGCTGGCTTTCACCGCCAGTTTTAGTTTCAGTAAGTCCAGGGTGGACCCAAGAACTTGTTTCCAGACCATGATGCTGACCCAGGGGCAGCACTCTGAGAACCAATGATCCAGTTAGAACTTGAAACTTTACACACACAACACGGTGCCAGGCAAGAATGCAGAAGCCCCTGCCGAAAGCAGGCTGAAACCAAATGAGCCGGGGCTGAGTGCACTCAGCCGCCCTTCTCCATGATGAACTATACTAGAGCCTCAGAAGCAGCGCAGGCCGTGGAAGACAAGTAAGAAATGCTCCGTGAGTCTTCACTGACAGTATAGTAACCGAGGCCTTGATCAGCTTTCCCTCACACCTCAAAGAGGCAGCTTCCATCTATTAACTTCATGAACCTCTGAAAATCGGCTTCTACACACCTTTCTCCTCTCCAAACCCTATTAAACCGGAAATTTTTAAAGCCTCCAGTGATGACCTCTTAATTGCCCCCAACCAGCAGGGTCTTCCGCTCCACTTCCACTTCATGTTTTGGCAACTTGCCTGCCTCAGCAATTTTCACCTGCTGCAGCCTCCATGGTTCATCTTTCACCTAAACTAAACTCTCAGTATCCTTAATGCAAGCTCCTCAGACTTTCTGCCTTCTCAAGAGGAAACACGACCATGACCATGTTAAGCAAGCAATGGGCTCCTCCTGGAACAGGGGCTGACATTTGATCTATGTAAGAATGAGAAGAGCCCTGGACAATGTGGCTCAGTTGGTCGGAGTGCCATCCTGTCCACCCGAAGGTTGGCAGTTCAGTTCCCAGTTGGCGCTTGCAGGTTTGATCCCTGGTCCGGGTGCGTATGGGAGGCAAACAATCAATGTTTCTCTCTCACATCAGGGTTTCTCTCTCTCTGTCCCCCCACCCTCTCCTCTCTAAAATCAATAAACATTTTTTAAATTTTTTTAAAAGAATGAAAAGATTCTATAAATGTTCTTAGTTTAGGAATCATGTTTGTTCCTCTTTTAATATGTAGGTCTCCTTATACAGATTATAAAAGGAAATCTTTTTTTCTTTATATCCTAACTGGATTTCAACAACAGCACACAATTTCTCCATCAAGTAAAGTAATAAGAAGTTATACTACCCCTTCCATAGAATCAGAGCTGAAGGTAGCATAGACCTTATCTAGAAATTCCTTGACATCAGAATTGGCAAGAAATAAAAAGCACGTGAGACCCTACCCAGGCAGCTCAGTTGGCTGGGGTGTCGTCCCAATATGCCAAGGTTGTATGTTCGATCCCCAGTCAAGGCACATACTAGAATCAACCAGTGAATGTATAAATAAAGTGAAACAGTAAGTCCATGTTTCCTCCTCTCTTCCTCTCTCTCCACACCCCCTCTAAAGTCAATAAATAATTTTTTAAAAAGCACACAAAATCTTTTGACCCATCTCTGTTCTTTTGTGTTGAGATTTCCATCACATTAAATTTAAAAGAATGAAAAATGGTCTGGCCCAATAAGAAAGAATAACCTTTGCCCGGCAGATCTATTACAGTCTCCTTAGCCTCTCCTCCTTCTCTTGTCACATCCTTCCCGCAAATGTCCCCCAAAGTGTCTCCCTAAAGTGTTCTACCCCGATTCACTCCTGAAGTTCAACTATCATTTTCATGGTAATTATTCCAAAAGTTCTTGCTTTTGTCCTGACTTTTAGCCAGTCCATCAGTCACTAGAAGTTTTCAGCAATTACCCAACATCAATCACCTCAAGCTACTACTCGGTGAATAACCTTAACAGGACTTTGAACCTCAAAATTCTATGATTGCATCTAAACGTTACTTCACTCCTTCACTTCAAAATGGCTCGCCTTTCAACCCACCCTCTGCTGTCAGTGGCAGTCACGTTCCCTCATCTGAAAACTTCAAGGTCAACTCTGACTTTTTCCTTCACCTACCATGTCCCACAGAATGGATGAGACAAAAGGATGACCGTCTCGTGCATTCCATATATGTCACACGTGTAGTGTTATGCAAAAAGCAGACGCTCCGACAAGACGTAAACTAAAAAGTATTTTTAACTGCAATTCCTAAATCTAGGGCCCCTCTCCATCTCGCTGTCACTATCTTTGTTTAACCCTATGTTATTCTCTCCCAAACTATTCTAACAACCTAGTCTCATCTGCTTAGCACCACTCTTTCCCTACTTAAATCCATCCTCCAAATAGTTACATTTCCTTCCTAAAAGTAATGTTACACCCCTCTCTAAAAACCTTTGATGTTTCTCTATTATTCAAAAGCTAGAGTTCAAATTTCTTATTTGACATCCACAACCCCTCATGATCAGGACCAAAACCATATCACCCCTCCAACCATATGTCACCCTGTCTGCCATGCATCTTAATGCGCTTTCGTGTTAGCTAACATGGCCTGTCCCCTTTGCCTGGAATGCTACCATCCTTCCCTCCCTCTTCCCTACTCCCCAGTCTGAGTAACTCCTACCCTTACGCTCCATCTCTTCTGTGCTCCCACTTCTCACAGTGTATTATAATTATGAACAATGTTTGAACATTCTATTAAACGGATCTCCTTTCGCGGGAACTCTGCCTCACTCAACCAACTCTGGCAGACTGTTTACAGGGGGTACATAACAAGTATCTGTTGAACGAAAAGAGCTTAAACATCCCCCCAAAACCCCCAAGTATTTCAAAGTTTGTATTACTTTCTTTAGGTTATTCCATTTTTCATCAATACAGTCACCGCTCAAAACATTTTGGGGACTTCTCTTTGCCTTTGGAATTGCCTTCTGAGCTTGTTTACTTTCTGGAGAAGAAAATCAGCCCCCTTACTTCATACTCATGAAATGTTTTCATGCCAAAATAGTAGAGCCAAGTTTGTGTACTCCTGCCATTCTCCACCCACCCCGCTTCATCACATGGATTTGTTCCAACTTCTGGCCCTTTCAAAGAAGAAAATATTCCTTCAAAGGATGAAAGCTGTCACCACCAACATTGTGTCACTGGCTCTCAGGACAATTTCCAATGGAAATGCACGAAGCTGTGCCAATGGCAGCGCCGCTGGAGTTAAGTGTAGTATCTCAAAAGGCTCCCATTTGATAGTGAAAAGATTAATGTGCATATTTAGACATGGGTTTTATTTTTTCATTTCACCTTACTGAACATTTGTTAAATGAAATCATAAAAAAGTCTCAGTTTCTCCAAGTTGTAAAAAGGGGGCTAAGTTTTTCCACTGCCCCCATGAATGCCACTGTCACTGAAAACTAAGGTTAGTGACTGCTAAATCACACCTTTCATAGTTATAAGATTACGCTTTTATAACTTCATTAGGATATTTCTTAAGACAGAAACACCATCCCCAGAAACAGCCCTTTTCAAAGGGAAGGGTTCCATCATTTGAAAGACTGATGCCATAAATACGACAAACAGGCCTAACTTAACATGTACTGAACACCTGCTGGGTGCCCTGCCCAACTCCAGGTGACCAAGGGAATAGCGAGAGAATGGCACAAGCGTAGGATTCGAGCTTTCAAAATCATTTCCAGACATCGTGCTTATCACTGAACACATCAAAACCACTGTGCCTGGTGAAGCAGTTTACACCCATGACTCTATTTACCCTTACAAATTGAATGGGGGCAGATAAATCTCTTTATACTAATACCATCCCTGTGGGCAGGAAGGAATCTTGATCTTCTCCATCACTGGGCTGGGAAAATTGAGGAAACCGCACCCACCCGGCCAGCATAGAGGCAGAGGCCAGGATTTCTGACATCCCAGTTCCACGCCCGCTAGTTCAGTGAGAAGGCAGAATCAAACTCCTGCTACTCCCCGCAGAAATGCGAATGAACCCAGACACCCCCCAGCTCAATCTCCAGGGAGCTGCAGGTGGAGGATTGGTAACTGTGGGCAGGGGAGGCGGAGGAGAGAGGTGGAGTGTCCTCGCATGCTCCCTCCGCGGTACCACACGGTCGCGACAAGTCAAGGCAACCCGAGGCCGCAGGGCCAGGGACCCCCTAATCCCCGCCCATGATGGGTACCTTCGAGTACTCCTGAGCCAGCTTCTGGTACTTCCCCTGCAACTCTGCCGAGGCCATGGCCTCTCCCGCCCCGTCCAGGCCGGGGTGTCCAGGCTGTCCAGCCCCGCCCCCCGCCCCCAACCCCAGACACGCTCCTCTACAGGGCTCAGTCGGCGCCGGTCGGCTTCAATACCGCTGCAGCCGCCGCGCCTCCTCCACTTCCGGGTTCGCCCAGGGGAGGAGCGACTGCCGGAGGCGGGGCGACGTCTGAACGTCACCACCCCTCCCTCCTGCGGCCTAGCAGGTGCGCGCGCAGCCTCACTGGCTTGCCAAGGTTCAGTCACTGGGAGCAGAGGAGGCCATCTTGACGCATGGTACAAGATGGCATCTTGGAATGGGGAAGGAGAGTCAAGAAGGGAAGAGAATGATGAGTCCACAGAACGGGCGGGAAACCAAGGAAAGGGGCGGTGGTTGCGAAGAGCCAAGGACCGGAAGAAACATTCTAAGCGTAACAAGAGTTATGGCCGGCCCGCTCTTCCCTCCCCCCTCTGGTTCCCATGGCAACCGTCTGGCATTTGATGGTTCCATCTTTCAGAATGTACACGCAGAGTAAGAGGTCGTATTCAGCTCTTTATCCGGATGTGGTAGCAGCACTGCTCATGCCCTGAATTGTAAACTCTCAGACCTCCCCTGAATTTATAACACTGTTCCACACCAGACAAACCTTTATTGTTTTATGTTTTGACATTGAGATTTCTTTGTGTTCTTTCTCTACCCAGTTCATCCGTTGCCCTTATACGCAAAACACATCAGAGCCTTTTTCAGTGGATTGGTTAAAAAGCCGTTAGAAATTTTCAGGAATGATAACCTGCTACGCATGCAAATAGGGTGGATGTTAACGACAAATAAGTGAAGAATTGAAACAAAAAGTATTTTGCCTGAGCTATTTTTATTTCACTTTTGTTTCATTTAACAGCCTGCCTCTACTCATTTATTAAATACGTTTTGAAGACCTATTATATGTTAGATGTTCTCAGGATTGCGCTTACTGCTAGACAGAAATGTTCATTGGTAGAGGGATGAAATAAATTCAGAGTATATGTTTGCCATAAATTACAACACGGCAGTTAAAACTAATGACCTACAATAGATCTGTGTATATCAACATGATAAAGCACTATGTTTAATATCAAATTGCAGTATAATGTAGCATGAAAAGATACATTTAAAAAGCACAAAGCAATATTTGTTAATGAAAACAGAAACATGCGCAAAAATAGAAAAACAAGAACTGTCGCATTCTGGGTAGTGGCTTCCTCTGGTAAGAAAAGGAAAAAGGAACAAAACACGAGAACAAAGGAGCATAAACTGCTAATTTTATTTAATTTTTTAAGTAAATAGAATGTTGAAGGTTATTATCTAGGTAATAGGGACAGGGATGCTAGTTACATCCGCAATTTAGAATGCTTGCAATTTACCATGGTTTATCCTGGTTTCTTGTTTGGCTATGAATATGCCTGGGATTTCATTGTGAAAGGCTGAATGCGTATGTACTTTTCAGCCACTGTAATATATAAAAAGATCATGAACTTTTCACATGTTTATATTTTCAATTTAATAGCCATGTGCTAGTGTTCAGCAAACTTTAAGAACAACAATTTTATTACTACTATTACTATTGTTATTATTATTATTAGTTTTCCATGGTACCACCAAGCAATGAAATTAAGTACTATGTGTGCCTTTCTGTGGTCTGTAATGGAATGGAATGTCCAATCATTTAAAAATAAAATGCCATCTCAGAAACGACATTCCAAAGAAAGAATGTGCAACTTTGGCTATAGGGCCTGTGTAAATTCATTTTACTGAATTGAGAAATTTATTTTCCATTGCTTAATCTAGTGATTCTGTCAGATACAGTGTTTCAAATCTTAATTGATACACCTGAATACATTGAAGTTAAGACTCTTTTCCTCAAAGACACCATTGAGTGAAAAGGCAAGCCACAGAGTGGGGGATGTTTACAACATATATATCCAACGGAGGTCTCCAGGTCTCGTCCAAGTACATAAAGAACTTTTATAGATCAGTAAGGAGAAAGGCAGATAACCAACTAGAAAAGTGGACAAGAAACTTCAACAGGCATTTCACAAAAGAAGAAACACAGTCATTAAATGTACAAAAGGGTGTTCAGTTTCATTAGTAATCAGAGGAAGTGAAATTAAAACCACAATGAGATACCATGCACACCACACTAACGGTAAAAGTTAAAAAGACTGACAAGAGTTAGGAATATGGAACAAGAGAAAGTCTTGTAAAATGTTGGTAGGGATATAAACTGGAACAATCATTTAGAAAAAGTATTTGGTGGGGGTGGGATGAGCAGAAGCGGGCAAAGGGATAAAAATCGGGACAACTGTAATAAAATGACAATTTTTTAAAATCTTAAAAAGAAAAGAATTTGATATTATAGACTCACCTGAAAACATATATATTCATCATACTAAACAGCAAATTTTAAAAAATGGAAATACAGCTACCGTTAACTATATATGTTAACAGTTAACTGTTAAAAAGGTAACAGTTATTAACTAGGTAAGTCTGAAAAAATAATTCAGAGCAAAAGAAGCCATATTCCAAAACAATTATATTGTATGACTTCACTTATATAACATTCAAAAAAGGGCAGGATTCAACTATAGGATTCAGGGATGCATGCTTGGGTAATAAAACTAGAAAGAAAAGTAAGCTTGTGAGAACTATTAAAGTCAGGAACTTGATTACTTTTTGGAGGGAAGAAGAAGATAACTATTGGGCTTCAGACATGTTGGTAATGTTCTAATTCTGTGTAATAGTTACACAGGTGTTTGTGATAATTCTTCATGAGATACCTATTTGTTTTGTGTACTTCTTTGCATGGGTGTTACATTTCACAATAACAAAATTTTTTTCAAACCCTTGTATCATATGCTTCCAGCAATAGTTCCCAACCTATAAATGGTGTAAAGTAAGGTGGCTTGGAGTTATTGTAAATATGCAAGTTCTGTGATGATCATTAAAGCACTGAAAAACATACTGTCTTAGGTTTTTCTTTTTCAGTTACAGGTGTCAGAAACCGACACTAGGTTTCACCCAAAGGTGGAAATTTACTAAAAGGAGGTATGGATAGACCACGGACCAATAGGAAGACAAGAGAAGCTGTAGGACCTCAAGAACAACTTAGACCAGGGACCATAACCTTTCTGCAACTTTCATCCTCTCTGTCTACGGTGCTTCCTGCTGCTGGGTTACCTCTACTTCTACTGGGTGGCAAGCATAGCAACTCTTGGGTCCTGGGCCTCATCTCACAACTTTCCCTCCAGAAATGAACCAGATTGCTTAGTTTCAGTTTGCAAAACACAAGGAAGATCTCTGCTGGCCGACCTTGGGCAAGGTACATCCCTGGGTCAGTCAGCTCTGGCATGAGGTCTCAGTCACATCAGACAGGCAGGTCAGCTGGGGAAATCTCTAGGCGATGAATAAACCAAGAGAGACTACACTTTCCTCAAATGAAGATTTCTGTGGCGGGTTAAGCAAGGGACCATCACTAGGGAGGCCGTGAGGCCCAGAAACCTGCTTGATGCAGATCTAAGATCCTTTGCCCTGACCTTGAAGGCACGGTACACTCTCCATACTCCCAGAAGTGATCTTGGGGGTGAGAGGGAAAATACAACACTCAGAACAAAGGAGCATTTTGTGAAAGGAGGGGTTATTGTACACTGAGAGAAAACTGTTTTGACTGAAAAGACTGGGAAATTATTAACCAGTGAGGTAGGGTTTCCCTCTTCCAATGGAGAGGACATTGAGGAAGGCCAGATCTGTCATAGAAAAAGAAAATCTTTTATTTTCCTTAGGAGAAAGGTTATTCAGTGATTCAGTGTTTGTGGTGATTTTATAGAACACAACTACTGCAAATAATGGGACTCACCTATATATAGCTAGAGAAAAGTGTGGAACGTCCCCTTGGTCATACAAACAGTGATCGGTTGTGCCACTGGGTTACTTAGATGATATCGTCAGTCTCTGAGTGCGCATTATTTCTTGGTACAGTAGAGACGTGTGTTCCATCTTTGTACACATCGGACAATCAAGAACTTCCTTCAAGCGTCAAAGCTGCATTTTCTGAAATCACAGTCTACTACATAATAAGCTGAGGGTATGTAGTAGATACCCAAGTGACGTCGAAAGACCAGCTAGCCCCACCAGCATCTGCCCTAGAGGTCATTGAGATAACTGCGTTAAGGTTTTCTCTGGCCTGGTTTCACAATCCTCAATGCTGGTCATCACTCTTGATCACTGAGATAATGGACAACAGTGTGTATATAAGAAAAGGATTAAAGAAGGCAACTTATGGGCCTTATATTATGACATATTGTCCTAGTTATTTACATTTTTAATCCAGTAGCAAATGCCTATCACTCTACTATGAAATGAAAATAAGATGGGGGATGGGCTGCAGGGAGAAAACACTTTTCTCCACGTGATTTTCTCTAGAGCAGCCAGCTCCAAAGTTCAGGTTTTGTAATGAGTAGTCAGTGAGGAAAAATCTGTAGATTTGCAACTTTGAGGAACTCTACTAAAAATAGAAATTCTAGACTGTGAGGTTTTGCAGCTCCTTCCTTTGGTCATGCCCTCAAGCTTTGCCTGTCTCCGTCCCAGCAAGAAAGAATAATAGGTTAGGCACAGAGCCCTGGCGCACCTTGTCCAGACTCACGTGGCAGACGACAGCAGGAGGAAAACTAGAACCCAGGTCCCTCGCCTCTACTGCAGACTATTTTCTCTGTTAAATGCCACTTGTGGGAAACCTTGGCCATTCAGCTTAAAAGATCAGAAAGAGAATGAACCCTAGATTAGGAGGGAGGGTGCCAAAGGGTGGATTATACTGGTTGATATTTGTTTGAACTCAGTCCTTCATGAAATACATAACATTAGAGCAGTTGAGGAGAAAGGGGCAGAAGTGACGTGTTCATGCTGATCATCTTGATAACCTAGTAGAGGTTAATCTTGACAACCTGTTACACTTTGGTGTTAAAGAGTTGTGTTTTCTTAAGCATAGAGCCTTCCCTTCTCTCCATTCTCCTGCCTGTGAACCCTGATCCCGCCCTTCCTGATGAAGAGTTGGCCTGCTGTGAAACAGAGGGTGTGTACTGAGGAACAATGGGGGATAAAAGTAGATGTGGGAAGACAGGACGACTGGCCTTTTTATGTTAATAGTTCCTACTCTATTGTACTTTTTGATTACCATTTATCCCCCTTATACCTTCTTCCAGCCCCTCCCCATCACCACGCTGTTGACGCTGTTGTCTGGTCTGTGAGTTCTTTCCTTTTTTGCTCCATCCCTCCACCCTCCGCCCCCCAGAATGGACTGGCTTTTAAGTCTGGCCTTTTGGCAGGGGGTGGGGAGAGGCAGAAGAGGTGGAAAGTAAAGATTCAACTTTCACATTTCTGGAAGTCCACTGTGAATGCTACAATGTGGGCATCCTCAGTGTGTGGCAAGGGCACAGGGAGGAGGGAAATGCCTAACATAAAATTTACCATCTTTACCCAGCTGGTGTGGCTCAGTGGGTTGAGTGCTGGCTGGCAAACCAAAGGGTTAGCGGTTCAATTCCCCATCAGGGCACAGGCCTGGGTTGAGGGCCAGGTCCTCGGTGGGGGGACGCAGGAGAGGCAACCACACACTGATGTTTCTCTCTGTCTCTTTCTCCTTTTCCCTCTCTCTAAAAATAAGTAAACAAAATCTTTTTACAAATTTACTATTTTTTCCAGCGTCATTAAGTAGATGCACACTGTTGTGCAATAATCGCCACCATCCATCTGTAGAACTTTTTCAAGTTTTCAAACTGAAACTCCCTATTATTAAATACTTACTCTTCACTCCTCTCTCTTCCCAGCCCCTGGCAACTATCATGCTGTTTTCTGTTTCCATCCATTTGACTCTCTAGTATCTCATAGAAGCAGAATCCTACAATCTGTACCCTCTCGTGCTTGGCCCATTTCATTTAGCCTGAAATCTCCACCTTTCCTCTATGTCGTAGCAGGCATCAGAATTTCATTACATTTTAGAGCTGAATAATACACTACATTTTATTTACTCATTCAAGTGTAAATAGACACTTTTTAAAACAATAGTCAGTCCTAATGGGTGCAAAGTAGTATCACATTGTGGTTCCAATTTGTGTTTCCCTAATGATTTGTGATGTTGAACCTCCTCTCATGTGCTTATTGGCATCCTTAGTTCTAAAGGTGCTTTACCACTACCCATTGTTTTTTTTTTGGGGGGGGGTGTTTTCTTTTTTGCTTTCTCTATGGCAAATTTCACCATCTTAGTCCTTGCCAGTATCACACAAGGGGCACAGTAAGGGCACAGGCCTCTGACTCTGTAAGAGGACAGGCTTTTATCGCCTTTCTCCACGGCTCTGCAAATAGTGCCCACCTTCAGGCCTCACCTGAGGCAACAGGTCTACCGAAGAATGGAGTCCTAACTAACTGTCTTCCATGACTCCAGGCAGCTCTCCAAGCTAGCAATCTTGGCAAAGATCGCTGGCTTCATGGGTTAGAAACAGCTTCTCAGCTGCACAGGAAAACACCTGGCCCGTTTACCTTCCCCACACGTGGCTCCACTGGTTGTGATTGTCAATCAGCTTCCCCAGCTCACCTCTGCCTCTGGGGAGCGCACCCCCTTTCTTCCCACTTTAAATGTCTTCCCTGCTCTGCACCATCTGACAAATACTTTTTTACATTAATTCCTTCTTTTCTCTCTATTATCCCTTTTCTGATGTCATTTAGCATTTTAAAAATCTGAACCTTATTGATAGTTATTTTCTTTAAATTGTGAAGAATTTTTAAAAACATATGTAGACCATATTTAGACATGTATCCTTAACTCAACTGCAAAATCTTTAGGTGAGAACTGTGTCTTATTCAGCCCTTCAAGGCAAAAATCACTGGAAACCAGTAGGTGAAGGGATGATGGGGAAGCTTACACTGCAGGGGATGAGGTTGCCACCGCCTGGGTCTACAGATCGGTCTCAGCATCTTAATTAAGAGGGGCAACCATGCACCATGAGCTTTCCGGTGAGATGTAGGATGAACTACACAGCACCATGTCTGAAGCATTCTTGCCAAAGCGTTTAAGATGAATCTCATCCAGGTTTTAGATCAAACTAGTTTATAGGAAACCCAGGATCAGAGGCACAAGTGAAGAGACACCACAAGGAAGCTGATGGACAGATGCAGGATGCAGAACCACTGGCAACCGGAAAAGTGGAAGAGCAGGGAGTGCTGGTAAGAGGCATGGGGTTTTCTTACAAAGTTACGCATACACACTCACTGGGAGCAGTTATTCTACTCCAGGGTATGTACCCAAGAGAAATGAAAACACATGTCCACGTAAAATTTTATTTAAAAAAATAATCATGGCAGCTTTTTTTCATAATACTCCAAATTGGAAACAATTCAGAAGTCCAATGACAGAACTGTACATAAGCAAATCTTGATACACACACACAGTGGGATACCATTCAATAAAAGGAACCTACAAAAATGGGGATGGACCTCAAAAACACTGTGCTGAGCACAAGAAGCTTATTCACGAAAAGGAACGTACTTTACGTTTCCATTTCGTATGAAATTCCAGGACAGGCAAAATTTATCCGAGGTGAAAGAAATCAGAGCAGCAGTTGGGGGTGGGAGAGAGCTGACGGTGAAGGCCCAGGAGCAAAGTTTCTGATGTGATGGGAACGTTCTCTATCTTGATAGGGATGTAGGTTACCTGGTGTGTGCTCTGATCAAAACTCACCAAACTGTGTGCTTAATACCTGTACATTTCACTATACAGGGTGGGGCAAAAGTAGGCTTGCAGTTGTTCGTATAGAAATACAATAATGAATAGGTAATAATACAGTAATAAACTCTGTGTTTTGCCTACTTACAACTGCAAACCTACTTTTGGCCCACACTGTGTACAAGGATATGTTAATTAATAGGGAAAGAGGAGGAGAGAGATGGAGCTAGATGCCTCCAAGGGATTATACCTTTTTAGACGTGATAATGGTATTTGATTATTAAAATGCTCAGTTTTTAGAAATACATTCTTAACTACAGTACAGTGTTTAGGGCAAAGTGACATAATGCCTGGCTATAAAATTTAAGGGACAAAGCAACTAAATATTAATGGTATATATAAAGCAGAAGTGACAAAATCTTGATAACGCCAGGACCTGGGTAGTAAGTATATGGGAGTTTATTCATTTTGCCTGTTTTTGTGTATATTTGGAAATTTTTGTAATAAAACAATTGAACTGTCCTATATGAACACAGAGATAATATAATACCCAGAACGTAAAAGCAAACAGTATATGGAAACTCTCAAAGTTATGTTCTCTTTCCTCCTCAGACCAAAAATCAATTCTTCCTGTTTTTTCTCTGCTTTGGCAGATTTTTCACTGTTGATTAAATTCACACATTCCAAGATCATGATTACGAATGGATTATAGTAATCAATTTAGTTTCACATTTCAACCAACAAATATTTACTGAGAAAGAACCATTAATATGTCCCGCTGAGAACGTTCCAAAAACACCACCTATTCTCAATTATCCTCCTACCCAGAGGAAATCGCTTGCTCAGCTGGATGGTTCTTTCTACCTTGTATAGTTTCCTGTTACCAGCAGGGGGCGCGCCCTCACCGAATTTGCTTTCAGGAAAGATTTTAAAAATCAGATCCAGAGCCTTAGTAGCTGGTTACCTCTTGGTGCTCCCATGACCAGTGTTTGTGATTGTTTAGGCACGTCTCTGGTGACGTCATCCCACTACACTTGAGTCTTTTTGAGGAAACAATTAACCTGTTTGAACAGAACAGGTAAGGCAAATTAGTAACTGGAAAATTACTAAGTCGTTCTACAAGGCCTGTTGGGACATCCTGTATCTCCTAGAGGCTTAGGGTTTGGGTGTGGACCCTTCTTCCTTACTTGATGGCTGAGAAAGGAGCGAGTCACTCCTCGCTGCAGAGTGCAGCGTTTTTTTGTCCTGCGTGAGCAGAGCCAGAGTGGAGCAGCCCTCCCTGGACCTGGGCTTCTCTGGCACAGAAGTGGGGCCCTCCAGTGACCAGCCCTGGGGCCCCAAGGTACACTTTGGAAGCCTCCGTGGTGAAGGCTCCAGAGAGGTGGGGACTGCTCCAGACTGCCATGTGCTCAGTGACCCCAGGGGCTGATTCTCCCCGGCTTTCTGGCTGCATCTGGCCATGTTCCTGCCCCATGAGCAGTGCTTCGGCAGACACAGCATTGGGAGAGGATGACAAAAGAGGGAATCTCTCTTATTCTCTCTTTGATCCTGCTACTCACGGCTCAAGGAAACCCTTCAGTGAGAGTGGGGAACTTTTTTTTAAATCTAATTTTAGAGAGCAGGGAAACTCTGATGTCTCCCTGTGGCTTTCAGGGTGAGAAAAAGATCCTTGTCATGGCTACCAGGTCTGCACAGTCAGCCCCTCCTACCTCCTCCGTCTCATCGTGACCACGTCCCCCTGTTCCGTGCAGTCCAGTCGGCGCAGCCTCTCAGTTCCTGGGCTGCGCTGTGCCTGCCAACACGCTGCTTCCTCAGCCTGACACTCCCCCTGCCCATGTCTCCTCCACTCTCCCAGCTGACTGTCTGCCTCTGGGAAAAATCCTTCCTGGACCTGAGATTTCTCTATAAAACTTTGCCACAAACCATAACCTCATGCTTCTGATCCCCCCCACTGGACTCTAAGCAACCTACAAAGTCTTTCCATAACACTTTTTGAAAAATTAAAAACATTTCGGACACATCTCTACCCCAGTGGTGAACCAGTAAGTGAAGATATGAAAGGTGCCTGCCCACCCCTCACCCCAAAGACCCCGAGGAGACCTGGCAACAATCTTAAGTGCCCATCATCAGATGAACGAAGATGTGATAGCACAGACACACACATAGGCACACACAATGAGATACCATTCAGCCATAAAAAGGGAAATCCTGCCATTCGTGACACATGGATGGACTTTCAAGACATTATGTTAAGTTAAATAAGTTAGAGAAAGACAATTACTGTATGATCTCACTTACATGTAGACTCTAAAAAAAAAATCAAACTCATAGAAAAAAGAGATTAAATTTGTAATTACCAGAGGTAAGGAAGGGGTGGGGGTAGGGGAATTGGATGAAGGTTATCAAAAAAATACAAGCTTCCATTTTTAAAATAAGTACTAGGGGTGTAACATAGAACATGATGACTATAATTACATTGTCATATAGTATATTTGAAATTTGTTAAGAGAGTATATCTTAAAAGTTCTTATCACAAGGAAGAAAAAAATTTTTTGTATCTCTATGAAATAATAGATGTTAATTTTTGTGGTAACAGTTGTATATTATGTGTAAATCAGGTCATTATGCTATATTCTCTCCAAAGCCATGGTGGTCTGGTAAATTGGGTCTCAAAAAAGAAGCCCTTGTATTTTATTCTTTGCCAATTTCTTTGGTATAAATACTCCTACCTACTCCAAGCTCCCTATGTAGCTGGGGCGTAGTGCCCACATCTTCTAACTTAAGTAACACTTCAGTTAAGGTGCATGTGATGTGATGAGAAAGAACTGGGTCAGTACTTGGTGACTGGCATGACACAAGCCATGCAAAGCCCAAATTTGTCTCTTACAGAAGCTGCGTGGGACTTCCACCAAGATGGAGGCATAGGTGGATGTGCCGTGCCTTCTCCCACAACCAAGATTAGAGAAAACTAAATATTAGCAACAGAAAACACAGCCAGAACACGGAAAATTGAACTCTTCGGAAGTCCGTTAACAACAAATTCTTCAGCCTGACCGGTAAGGGGCGAAACCAGCGGCTGGTGGAGCAGGGTTGCACAGGAGGACTTGGCCAGACACACTCAGGCCCACGGAATCCAGGCGCAGGGTCAGACCTAGTGAGCGACCCAGCGAGCAACCAGGCGAGCGACCTTGGGGGAGACAGCCAGGCCCGGGGCTGCGTGTTGACTGAGGTCGCGCATTTGTGCGAGGGTGGACAGGTGAGGGAGTGGGCGGTTGGACCAGGCCGGCAGGTCCCCAAGGCAAGCGGCAGTGGAGGGCGCCGCCATTTCCCTGCTCTGACCCCACCTCCACATACAGCGTCATAACCCAGCGACTCTGAGTGGCCCGGCCCAGGTGAACCACCTAAGGCACTGCACCTCCGCACCCAGCTGTGAGAAGCGGCAGAGGGGGTCGCCATTTCCCCGCTCTGGCCACGCCCCCATATACAGCGTCACAACCCAGCGACCTGGGAATCCAAGCCACCGCTTCTCACACTTAAAGGGCCCGAACAGACCAAGAATGGCGCAGGAGGATCTCAGAGCCCCAGAAATAAATCTAAGCAATGAAGAAATAGCAAAACTCACAGACGCACAGTTTAAAAAATTGGTGATCAGGATCCTCACAGAACTGGTTGATTATACGGTCAAATTAGACAAATATATGAAGGCGAAACTAATTGAAATGAATGGAATTGCACAGGACACCAATAGCAATGAAAAGGAAACTGGGACTCAAATCAATGGAGTGGACCAGAAGAAAGCAAATAATGGCCAAACAGAAAAGAGTCAAGAAGCAAGAATTCAAAGAAATGAGGAGAGTCTTAGGAACCTCCAGGACATCTTTAAATGCTCCAACATCCGAATTATAGGGGTACCAGAAGGGGGAAAGGCACAGCCACCAGTGGAAAACTTATTTGAACAAATAATAAAGGAGAATTTCCCCAATCTGGCAAAGGAAATAGACTTCCAGGAAATCCAGGAAGCTCAGAGAGTACCAAAGAAGTTGGACCCAAGAAGGAACACACCAAGGCACATCATAATTACATTAGCCAAGATTAAAATGAAGGAGAGAATCCTAGAAGCAGCAAGAGCTAAGGGGACAGTCACCTACAAAGGAGTCCCCATCAGACTGTCAGCGGATTTCTCAAAAGAGACCTTACAGGCAAGAAGGGGCTGGAAAGAGGTATTCCAAGTCATGAAATCCAAAGACCTACAACCAAGATTGCTCTATCCAGCAAAACTTTCATTTAGAATGGAAGGACAGATAAGGTGCTTCTCAGATAAGATCAAATTCAAGGAGTTCATCATCACCAAGCCCTTATTATATGAAACGTTAAAGGGACTTATCTAAGAAAAAGAAGTTAAAGAAACATGAACAGTGAAAGGACAACAAACTCAGTTATTAACAACCACACCTAAAACGAAAGCAAACTAAAAGGACAGCTAGATCAAGAGTGGAAACATAGAAATGAAGATCTCAAGGAGGGTTAGCAACAGGGGAGTGGGAGGAGGAGAAGGGGGGAGAAGGTACAGAAAATAAGTAGCATAGACAGTAGATAGAAAATAGATGGGGGGGGCAAGAATAGCATGGGAAATATAGAACCTAAAGGACTTGAGACACATGGTCATAAACTAAAGGGGGGGGTGATGGTGGGGATGGGGGGTAGGGTGGAGGGGAATAAAGGGGGAATAGAACAACTGTAACAGCATAATCAATAAAAAAAAGTGAAAAAAAAAAGTGGATAGAAGAGGTTGTTTCATGGAAATACTTACCTATCCTACATTCAATGAATAAATCTTTGCTGTGGGAGAACTTAGTTTGATAAACTTACAGTGTTGAAAAGTGTGAATGTTATTTACTTTACCTGAAACTTTTTTTTAGTAATATTCAGGCTGAATTAAAATGTGATACTATCAAAAAAAAAAAAAAAAAAAAGAAGCTGCGTGGGACCTTCCCAAGATGCTTTTTATAGCACCATAAACCCCCTGGTCTCAGACCCTGGTCTATCCATCCTGGAGGAAGATGACTCTTGCTGTCCTTCAAATTGTTTCCCACCCACAAATGGCTGCTCTTCTTCTCCAAGTCCAGGATATATATTTACATCTTCCACATGGTCCCATAAACTGTTCTAGATAGATCAGGAAGTACAGACCCCACCTATACCATAGCATCCTGTTTTACTTATTCAAGTGAAGTCTTCAGTTGTATTTCATACTTATAAGGTTTGTTTCCCCAGTGAGCCTGGAAGCATGAGTTCAGGGTACACCAGAACTGGACTCTCAGAGGCTCTAAGGGATATTTGCTGTTCTCAGGTAAAGATGCAAACCCCCAAAGCAAAAAAGAGATGGCCATCTTTCATGCCAAGACTCTAAAGAGAGTATTCCATTAGAATTTGATTCTCTGTAAGAGAGCTGGACCAAAACAGTGTGTGTGTGTGTGTGTGTGTGTGTGTGTGTGTGTGTGTGTGTGTGTTTGTATGCCTATTTGTAGGTGTGTGTCCGTTTTTGAAAAGATAAACATATAGGAACATCATTTACTAGATGCCTCTGAGCACCAAGAACTTGATATTCTCATTGAATCCTCACTACAGCCCAGTGAGGATAATATTACAATGGAATCTGATTAATAAGCAGAGTTGTAGAGTCTGCTACAAGCTAGTCGTAGGAATGACATGCGGCTTTCTGATTCGTTTTCTCTTAGGATATGTTTGATGATTTTTACAGCTAAGCCAAATTTTTCCACTTTGCCATTTTTATGAGATAACACTGTGCTGTAATTTAGACTAAGCGCTACATGATAACCAAGCTTAATAAGAAAAATACAGATGCATTGCTGCATTGAAACATTTTTAATGAATGATAACATTAGCTATGAACAGCTCTAAGTCAAAAGAGTTTATGAAATTAAAGTGTTCACTTTAGTAACTGTACATTATAAAAAATAAATCTTGAGCAAAAAGCAAAAAAAATAATAATGTCTCCTGTGTCAAATGGGTATGGGTGTGCTTTGGTAACTTGTACTAAACTTTCCTTTAAGAATATGTGTTACTGAATGTCTCCGTTGCTACAGTGAGACTCCGGGAAGCAAAGAGACTTGCCCAAATCATACAAGCTTGGTCTCTTGACTCCCTTTGTCTACCTGTTGCAAGACAGAGAAACTCATGCAAGAAACACAGCATCTCTGTCCTCTGTGTGGGCATGAGCTGGGGCCTGGGCTCCTTGCAGTTCAGGTTGGAAATCCCCAGGAAACAGTCATCATAAGCCAACCCTAAGCCAGGAGCAAATGGGGATGAATCTTTCCAAAAGAAGCCGTTGTTCTGGAGCTCACTGACCCCCACTTCCTTTCTGGACCTGAGCACATTTCACAGCTGATTCCAAAATGTAGCTAGAAAAGGGCTCCTGGCAGTCACAGGATGGTCATCAGGCAAACACTTCACTTCCCACATCCTCAGAAATGATGACACCTTCACTGGTGTTTGGTTTCTGTTGTCCTGGCAACGGCCATCTCCAGCACTCCCTCTCCCTCACATCTCTTAAAGACTGGCAAAGGGCTGGGGAAGGGGGTTGACCAAGATATTTCCTAACCCAAGGTGGAAGTTGCTTGAGATTTATCTGGGGAGAAGGTGAAGATTTAAAACACCCTGCGGAGATTGTTTACATTTGTTTGTTTTACACCCACCTCACCCCCACAGGGATTCAAGGAGGCAGGCATAGCTCCCGGCAGGGTTCTACCCACAGAGTAAGCATTCAAGCAATGTCTCTGGACTGGATGGAATGGAGTGACATGATTCTAACAGCGTTGTAAACATTCCTCCCCTCAATTGTTTTACAGATGAGGAAACAGACATAAAGAGGTTACATTCCTAGCCCGAAGTCACAAAGCAGCTTAATCACTGAGCCCAGCCTCAAAGCCCCAGACCGTCATCTGCTCCAGCTATCTTTCCAGGAGGATCCCACGCGCCCGCGGGGGTACACAGGGCTCTCCGTCCCCACGCTTTGCTGGGCCAGGCTCCACAAGGGACACTGCCTCTTTGTGTCCCCCTCCTTGGCACAGGATGAAATCAGGTGGTCCCCATTCTTCCTGTTCCACTCTGCCAAATCTATCCGAACACATTTCCTGTGCACAGAGCCAGCTCGCCAATTATCTGCTCCAATTAAAGAGTGTGAGATGTGGTTAATTCAGTCACTCCAGTGGGGTGACCAAGGCAGAACGGTGGGCTGGCCACACTGCAGGTCCCCTTGGTGGCCTGGGCAGTGCTGTTTCCCCGGCACTCTTCCCCCACCCCCAGATGGCCGCGCGGTTTCTTCACCTCCCTTTTCCTTCCTGAGTCCCTGGAGTCCCAGAGCTGTGCCTTGCTCTGCCTCCCCCTCTATCAACAGACTATTCTGCCCTAATTCTGTGTCCTCTGATAAAATAATGTACAGAGTTGTCAGTGGTTGAGGATGTACTAATATTCGAATCTCTCAGAGATAATTAGCTGTCAAGTGACATCGCACGAGGCATCTTCTGCATCGATGCCCAAAGCCAGGCTTGCCACAACTAAGTGGGAAAACCTTGCCTGTTTTGCTTTCACGGGCAGATCTCAGACTCTCCGCTCTCTATTGCCAGGCCCTTCTGCCTCTCAGCGCCACAGCGAAGAGGCAGACAAAGGCCGAGGGCAGGTCTAATCATTTAGGACAATGGGCACTGTCAAGACTAATGCTTGCCCTCCTCCTCTCCATTTTAGAGCAGATATTACGATACTATGATGAAATATATGGATAATAAGCCTACACATATGTGCCTTCTCAAAAAGAACATCAGCATAATGCCTTGATTGTAAAGAGTCAAAGTAGAAATAAAAGGAAGGTAATTTATTATAAAGTATTGTTACATATGTATTAATAAAGTATAATAAAGTATTATTACATATGTATTTCAGTATGAAAATGTTTGGGTCCAACTGCCTTAGAAAATAAAATGAAGGAGCCAAATGCTGTAATTATTATACATTTACTATGAATGGGACGACTATGAACACAGATCAATACAGGTGTGTTATAGCATACAATCAGTGCTACCGTTAGTGATGTAATTTTGTGAATACTGAACAAATCTTAGTAAGTTCCAAAACACAAAGTACAAGATTTCTTTGTTTTACATGGCAGTCGTAATCCTGGAAAACTGTTTATATGTTAGGTTCAAGACACAATAAACATTTTATTCTTGTTCTATTGAATAAATTTGTATGAACATCTGGAATAGGACATCTGAGGCTCTTGTCTACCAAATACAAGTAGTTCTCCCATTTATTGTGGCAACAAAAAATACAACCCCCTACCCACCCCCAAAAAAGAATTTCCCAAACATTCCCAGATGGTAATACTGTGCCCTTAACCCCACAGAAAGGCCTTCCATTAACAATTACCTTTGGCCTCTACTAAGAGAATCCTCAAATGACAAGACAGCTTAGACAAGACAGGGGTTTGTTTTTCCCTCAATTAAAATAAATCTGGATGCAGGCAGTCTTGAGCTGGTTTGCCAAGGCTCCTATCTTTTCTGCTATAACATTCCTAGTATGGATTTCCATCCTTAAGTTCATGGTCACAAAATGGCTGCTGGAACTCCAGCTATTGTGTCTGTGATTTAGGTAAAAAGAAGAAAGAAGGATGGAAGTCAGGAAGAACAGATAAGTCTTCTTTAAGAACCCCCTTCATATCTCATTGGCTACCCCATCCTCAAAGCAAGCCTGGAAATGTAACTTTAGTTAGGTGCTTGCTGTCTCTCATAACAGAGGGTTCCCTAGCGAAGAAGCAGAGTGCATGGACGTTGGGCAGGCAGCCAGCTATCTCTACCATATAGTTTCACCTACTGACAATGTCCAACGAACCTGCTGAAGTTCAAATGCAGATTCAATGCGTAGGTCCTAAGAGAAGTAACACGGTCTTTTGGGTTGCTTGGCTCAGGGCCTCTAGTTTATATGGGCTTCAGTTTTTTATCTGCTATTTCATGCAAGGGAGCAGAGTGAAGCCTCAGCACAATGATCCGTTCTGACTAGATCCTGGTACTGAACCAATCTGGGTCAGCAGACCTATCTGAGAACAGACGCAAAATCCTAAATCTACCTGAGCTTCTAGCATAAGAGATCAAGATGACAGTGGTTTAGCTTCTCACATTTGACATTAGTCATTCAAATGTGTGTATGTGTGTATGTTTTCCAGAGTTCGTGCCAAACCCTCTAGAATTTCCCTAGGGGAATTCTGTTCAGTTTCACAAGTACGTATTGCATCTATTGCATGTGCCAGGGATGCAACATGAAGCCAACCAAGGCTCTTCCCTGGAGAGTCTGGGCGTGGGGGGGGAGGGGAGGAGAGGCCACGGGGGAGCTGCAGAGACAGGCCCCTGCACTCTAACGTGGTCAGTGTGGCAGAAAGGAACATGCAGGCTTTGTTTGCCCACGACAGCCAATGAAGCGCCATACTTTGTAGGTGCTCAGTAAATAGTTGCATTTTGACTTATAACTCTTCTCTGTGATGCTTGGAGAGGAATCTGTTCTATTCTAAGCAGAGGCTGGGCTGAGAGTTATTCACTGCTGCTTCTGTTGTTGAATGCTCTTTTTCCTTCTGCTTCAGTCAACTATGCCCTGAAACCGTTTCTGAAATATGTTTTTATTTTCAACCTTGCAGAAATCCTTCTTGGGTTGAAACCATGCCAAAACTCTTGGAACTGGGAAATATCCAGAGATATGCAAAGATGATAAAAATAATCCCTGTACTTGGAAATTCCTAATTCTTCCCTAGCCTCAAAAATCCCTCCAGAAGGAAATTTGACAGCAGTTTTTAAAGTTTTAATGAAACCTTCATGGCCTTTGACCTAGCAATTCCTCTTCTAAGAACTTATACCAAGAAAATTATGAAGGATATACACAAAGATCAAAAATAAAGATCTTTGTTAGGGCCTGGTTTACAATCATGAAAGATTGGAAAGCACCTAGATGTGGTTGTTTTCACTGTATTCTGGCCAATAACAGGAGATCAATGAATAAATATAGTACATTCCATACAGCAACATGTTTCATCCACTTGAAAATGATTCATGTAACAATTGTATATTGATTACCTACTATGTACCAGACACTGTTAGGACTAGAAGGATACATTAGCAAATAAAACTATATGGATCGCACAACTGGTTATATGCAATAATTGTATTGATTGACATGAAAATATATTTAGGATATATTGTTAAATGAAAAAGTCAGTTTACAAAATTAATAATGATAATAATAGCTAACAATTATATATAGTACTCATTATATGCTAAATATCATGCTAGAAGCTTCACATACATAAGTCATTTTGTTTATATATGAACCTGGGTACAATCCAATGCTTGTTTAAAAATAGTTGGTATTCACCCTGGCTGGTATAGCTCACTGGATTGAGCACAGGCCTGTGAAGCAAAGGGTTGCTGGTTCGATTTCCAGTCAGGGCACATGCCTGGGTTTCTGGCCAGGTCCCCAGTAGAGGCTGTGTGAGAGGCAACCATACATTGATGTTTCTCTCCCACTCTTTCTCCTTCCCATGCCCTCTCTCTAAAAATAAATAAAAATATTAAAAAAAATAGTATTCATGACTATTCTGTTGAATGAGACAGGGCACAAGTGCAACAACAAAGCAAGTGTTTTCTTTCTCCCGCATCTGCTTCAAACCCTCTCTCCGGATTTGTCCTTTTCCTGTCCCTGGATGAAATCTCAGGCAGGTCTCAAAGATTTTCTGGTCCCTTTCAATGGGCTGGACAGTCTTACTTTGAAGATCAGAATGACCAATCTATCCTGAACTTCTTTCCACTCAAAGGGAATCTCCTCCAGGCCAACTTGCTTCCAACTTAGAATCCTAGAAGGGTTAATGGTTGCCATCCCCTCTTCCAGGTCCTCCTCTTCCTTCCAAGGCTGGTACCCTGGAATGGGACTGGGGGCAGACTGTCCTGTGGGTGTGGCAGATGCAACTTCTCAGCTTCTTTGCCCAGCAGGTATCTTTGCAGGTTGTCCCCAAGGTTCTTTGTTGAGGATGCCATTTTTCCTCCAGCCGGAAGCCCTCAGCCCACACTAATCCTCTCCTGGGCCCTTTGCTCTCCCACTCAGGAGTCCTCCCGTGTGGTTCCCTTTAAAAACGACCCAGACCAACTCCCTCCTCACATCCCCATGGCCACTGGTGAAGCTCACACACCTTTGCCTGCAGTCCTCTTTCTCCTCGCTGGCAGTCCTGCCTCCATCTCTCACGTGTAGGCTTCTCTGGCTGAAGAGATAGCAGTCCCCAAACTCCAGGGGGTGCGTGCTTTCTGAGTGGGTCTCTAGAAGGCCCTGTCACTTGGCTTGGGGTGAAAAGATGTACCCCTCCTCGTCTCCTGGGAGCTGGGTAGGACCCAGTCTGCCAATAGGCTCTCTAAGAAACTTTTCTCACTACTCTTGAACTCTCACTTTCATGGGTTGGAGGGGTGATTGCTTCATGCTGGCAGAATCTGTTTCATAATCTCTCAATCTACCCTCTGTAGGATGCATAGGAAACATAGCACCTCAGTTTGGATGTTTGGATGTAGGACCCTTGGGCACCTGTACCGTTATCAGCCTTTAGGGCATCGGCCAAAAGGAAGCAGAAAAAAATCCCATTTTAACATCCTGTTACATGTTACATACACATGTGCACGTACTTGAAAGTTTCACTTCAAAATGTTATATTATTGTCAGGCCATGGAGTTATTTTCCTATTTTTGGTTTATCTGTACTTTACTTCTATACCTGTATTGCACATATATTAAAAGAAAAAATAACTCTTAAAAGGAAAATGTTTTTCCACATGCCAAAAAAAGAAAGAATCTAGACTCAGACCTTACACCCTTTACAAAAATTAACTCAAAACGGATTGCAGACCTAAACGGAAAATGGAAAACTGTGAAACTCTTAGAAGATTACACAGGAGAAAATCTAGATGGCCTGTGGGTATGGTGATGACTTTTTAGATACAACACCAAAGGCATGATCCGTGGAAGAAATAATTTATAAGCTGGGCTGCATCAAAATGAAAACCTTCTGCTCCGTGAGAGACAACGTCAGGAGAATGAGAAGATAAGCACAGTCCGGGAGAAAACATTTGCAAAAGACAATCTGATAAAGGGTTGTTATCAAAAATACACAAAGAGCTCTTAAAACTCAGTAATAAGAATAAAAGCAATTCAATTTTAAAAAATTGTCCAAAGACCTTAAGAGGCACTCCAACCAAGATGATATACAGACAACAAATAAGTATATAAAAAAGTGCTCCACATCATATAGCATCAGGGAAATGCAAATTAAAACAAGATACCACTACACACCTATTAAAATGGCCAAAACCTGGAAAAGTGACAACACCAAATGCTGGAGAGGATGTGGAGAAATAGGAATCCTCATATATTTTCAGTGAGAAGGCAAAATGGTACAACCACTGTGCAAGACAGTTCGGTGGTGTCTTACAAAACTAAACATACTCTTCCCATATGATTCAGCAATTGAGCTCCTTGGTAGTCACCCAAATGAGTTGAAAATTTATGTCCATACAGATACCTGCATATGGATGTTTATAGCAGCTTTATTCATAATTGCCAAAATTTGGTAGCAGCGGAGATGTAGGTGAATGAATAAGTACATTGCAGAACTTCCAGACAATGGGCTGTTGTTCAGCACCAAAAAGAAATGAGCCATAAAAAAAAAAAAAAAAAAAAAAAACAGGAAGAAAACTTAACTACCTATACTGAGAGAAAGAAGCCAATCTGAAAAAGCTACAGACCTATGATTCCAACTACACTGCATTCTGGAGAAAGCCAAACTATAGAGAGAGTCGAAAGCTCAGTGGTCACCAAGCATTGGTGTGGGGGGAAGGGATTAATAGGCAAAGAACAGAGAGTCTGGAAGGGAATAAAAATATTTTGTGTGATACTATAATGATGGATAGATGTCATTATTAATTTGTCCAAACCCAAAGAATTTACAAAACCACGAGTGAACCCTAAGGTCAGCTTTGGACTTCGGGTGATGATGGTGCATCTGCATTTCAGCGTGGGTTCATCTGTTTGTAACAAATGCACCGCATCTGGTGCTCCTGTTGTTTGTGGAAGGGATGTTGGTAGTGGGGCGGCCTATGCATGCGCGAGGACAGGGGGAATATAAGCAATCTCGGTCCCTTCCTCTCAATTTTCTGTGAACCTAAAACTTCTTTAAAAAATGAAGTCTTTTTTAAGAAGGAAAATATTCTTTAAGAAAGAATGTTTGCACACACATCTATTTGCTGTCTCTTCTCCTTGAGTCAGTTTCAATTATTTGTCTTTCTAGAAATACGCCCATTTCATCGAATTAATCTAATTTGTCAGCGTACTGTTGTTGCAGTAGTTCTTTAAAATTCTTTTAATTCTGCAAGGTTGGTAGAAACAGCCCTATTTCCTTCCTGATTTCCGTCATTTGTGTCTTCTTTTCTTTTTCTTGGTCAGTCAAGGAAAAGTTTGTCTATTTTCTTGATCTTTTCAAAGAACCCACTTTTGATTTCATTACATTTCTCTGTTGATAGTCATTTTATTTATTTCCACTTTTATCTTCATTATTTCCTTTCTTCTGCTCTCTTTGGGTTTAGTTTGCTCTTCCCTTTCTAGTTTTTGTTAAGGTGAAAGTTTAGATTATTAATCTGAGACTTTTCTGCTTTTCTAATATAGGCATTTAGCTATAAATTTCCCTCTTAGCACTGCTTTAGCTGCATCCCCTAAGTTTTGGTACACTGCATTTTTGTTTTATGCATTGATTTTCCTACTTTCCTTATAGTTTTCATTTCTAGGAAAGGTCAGTTGGCCATAGCTAAATTAATGAAACAGGGGGATAGTGTGGATTCAATCCACCTGGTAATGCCCTTTAGATGGTATCCCACCTCGCCATGACATTGTGGCTGTCTAGGCTCCCTTTGGGAATGGTTTAAAACAATGACTGCTGTTTTACGTATCTATTTGCTGCTTACAGTTGCTCTCAGGGCTTCAACCCGCCCGCTTCTGTTCACTGGTTCACATGGCTGTTGCTAGCTACCTCTTCAGTACTAAATTCTAGGCAAATCTCCCATGTAACAAAAGCTTCGAAGATTTTAATGCATTTTTTGTGTCTATTCTTTTATTTTACCCTTTTATTCTCTCAACAAATATTTATTGAGCTAAGTACTGCACCAATCCCTGAGACACAAAACTCTCAAGACTGGTTTTCTTTTTCTGCTTATTTTTAACATTGGGGACCATATTAAAATACTTAAATTAATGAACTTTAAATGCATAGCACATTTATCCATATTTCTACATGTAGAAATCTGGAAAAATTCTCTTCCACCCCTCCTCCAAAGGACTCTGATAAGTTATAGACATCACAGAAATTAGACATCATGCCAGTTATTTTTCCTATACTTGGTTTTGGCTATACAAGAGTGAAACGTTTTATTTAGACAGTTTTTCATAAGTAATCTCAACATTCTACTGATGTACAAGGACATCAGATTCAGATTCATTGTGTACATCTATCCAATTTACAGTAGTTACACACAAACAAGGGGTGTGTGGACCAGGAAACAGATAAAATGTCCCAGTGTGACAGCGCCATCTCCAGGTGCTAAGGGACCGTGCAAGCTGGGTGCCTTGCTAGAGTTTTGGGCTTAGAGAGGAAACAGCCCATGTTGAGTTCTGATTGTTGCTTGGACATTAGCCCCTGGAAGAGGCCAGGGGTGTGTGGCCTCCATTGCCACAAAAAAATAGTCACGTGGAGAAAGTTCGGTTAGGCAACCGAACTTGTCTAAAAAATACACACACTGTTTATTTTAGAAGCTCACATAGTGATTGAACCCATTGGACTCTGTGACCTTGCAGTATTTTTACCCTTACTCTATCATCTTTTCGTGAGAGAAGTTCTAGAAAAACAAAAACACTTTTTGTTTTTCTGGAAACAAACCTAAACAATTTGAATGAGATGATTCTATAAATCCGGTTTGGAAATTATACCACCAGTCTCACCTGGGTCTGTCAAGCCCTGTGCTAAATTCTCTAGCATGGTCAAGTGAAAAAGAGGAGACATAATATTGTAGAACTTTCTGGATAGTTGGAAAAATAAGCCGCATTCACAGGGTCCCCCCACCCAGAGCTCATACAGCAAGTTTGTGCAAATTAGAAAAAACATCTCCTCCAGCAAATTACAAAATGGCATCTGATCAGGGCAACAAATTCGATGATAAGGATACCTTTCCAAAGACTACCAGCAGGAGTGCGTGTCTCGGCCCACGGAGGACTGGCTGACTTCAGCTCCTCTCACCACCAACCCGCCCCCAGCAGCCTGCCTGTCCCAGGCACAGACTACAAACCTGCGTGACCGACCGGCTTCTGGGGGGCAACTAACAGTTCTAAACACACAGAGGAGAGCATCGTGTCGCTTGTTCTGTGACTCATGTGAAAGAGAGGTTTTAAAATGTTCTCCATTTGCCAATATTTTCTTTTTAAAATTTTTTTCAATTCAACTTTACACTCAATATCATTTTATATTAGTTTCAGATGTACAGACAGGATAGTAACTTTACCAATCTTTTCAAACCAAGTAATGTCCTTAACCCTAAACAGAATAACCCTAAACCTATTGTCTCTCGAAACATAGCCTTAGGGGAAAAAAGCTATGTTGTTCACCTCAGTTCTTTTGTCCAGAGATTACTGCCACAGTAATGAGGAGCAGCCCTGACAGCGTGAGGGTTAAATGTTTGAAAATCCTCTTCCACTGAAGGCTGGATCCTGTTGCCTAGTGACTGCTGCGTTGCTTGCTGCTGTCACTCACCTTGTCTCCAGAGAGTTATCCCCCACTCTCATAAGAAAGGTTATGATTGGACAAAGGTGACATCATAGCACATAGAGGAAGGGCATCTCTTTGTCAAGACAACACCAATAAGATGACTCAAGAGTTGGTAGCAACGTGTTTGGGTTCCTTTGCTTTGTTTCTTTAACATAAAGCTAACAAATAGATGAAGCATTTCTCACAAAGCCAATTTTGCAAGTGTCAGTAGTGAATTTTTGCCCACCAAAAAATATTCCTTCACAGAGTATGGACTATCTTCACATCCATATAATCAATGCTAGCCCAGCCAGAGCCTGTTGCCCCTCAAGCACTTGGTCAGCACTCCTGAGCTGAATAGATTACTGGCAGTAAATGACTACCCACAGCTCATTATCACACCATTGGTTGCAGAGTGGAATTTCACACAAGGCAGGTTCTTCTTGGTGCTTATTTGAGCAGTACCTAAAGTGGCTCCAAAGCATCCGTTTCAAGAACAGTCTTATAATAAGACTTCAGGGTACTGAAGGCTTCAAAAAATTTTTTAAAAAATTCAATTAAACTTGAAGGCACATCTACTTTAAAAATCAAGCAGTTGGAGAAATCTCACTCATTTTAGATAATAAATGAGCATAAACTTTTTGGTTACTTTTGAAATTTACATCACATATGTTGACACTGCTTTGAAAATCAACCGTGATAGTCTTTATTTTACTTTTCGCACTGACTGGAGCATCCGGTGCACCTTTCAATACGGTAGCCAGTGAGAACTAGCTATGCGTTCGAAGTGTCGGTTGCAGATTCATTATGCCAGGCTGCTATATTAAATCATCTGTTAAATGTGTTCTTTTCTTGGTAAATATTCATTATACAGCATAGTCACAGCTGGTATAATTGGATAATTGCTTCCAATTAATGCTCTATTTTGAAAGCTGCAACTCCATATAAAGCTTATAGTTGAGCTGTAACAAAGGCAACCCCTCCTGGGAAACAGGAGTGAGAATTCCTTTCTGCAATTCTACTGGAAAGCAATTAGAGAGAGAGTACTAATAAATTATATATGGCCCCACTTTTACCTCCACTGATAGAAGAACCTATGGTGCGTCAGCTGAAATGTGTGAGTGCACCACTGCCTCTCCCAAGAGCTGATGGCAAGTATTTGGATATTGTAATTTTTCACTTGAATAACCAACATTATTCTTTAAGTGAATTAAAGCTGACCCTACATTTCCTGGGAAAAAGTTCCTCTGTAAGAAAGGAAAGATAGTACTTACACATAATGAAGTTTCAAGGAATCGCTCATTCTCAGAATTATCATCAAACACACCCAGGAAAAACTGATTTCACAGAGAATTTCCTTTAAGAACTCGGACTCGTGTGCAGGTGAAAGCAGAAAGCAGGTGGGGGTTCTTTAAATAAAGTCTTGATAGATGTGAAGGAAAAGCCCTGTTGCTGACCTGGTTCTTGCTCCTTTGGGAAGATGCCAAACAGCTGGGTTCTTAAAGCCTGTGCTTGGTAGCAGTCAATTGTGTTGTTCCAGGATCGGTAGTGTTGTAATTTGATCAAGATTCAGTTTTGTATTTACTCTGACTTTACCTAGTATGAGGTTCAGTACAGTAAACAATAATATGATGAGGTTGCAAGCAGATATGTCTGACCATTGCCCTAGAGGCAGCCATTCCCTTTATTGCCCTGGACATCAAACCGGTCCTCTGCTCTGGAGGGAGACGCCATCTCTGTCTTCTCTGGCTTGTTCACTATACGGCGGACACTTTGAAACTATATACAGTCTGTAAGGAAAGACTGGCAGTGCCTCTGTTTGCAAGACATAGAAACTACGGGACACCCTACTTCAGCCCCAGTAGGATAACTATTATAAACAAAAAGGAAAGAAAATTGTTGGGGAGGATATGGAGAAATGAACATTTATGTATTGCCGATGGGAACATAAAAGGGGAAAGCAGTAGGGGAGGCTCCTCAAAACAAATTAAACATAGAATTACCATATCATGCGACAATTCTGCTTTAAGGTATGCAACCAAAATCATTGAAAGCAGGGATTTAAACAGGTATTTGTGCTCCAGTGTTCATGGAGGTATCCATACAGAGTAGTTCAGTGCCTTAAAAATTCCTGTGCTCTATCTATCAATTCATCCGTCCCTCCCTCCCCGAAATTCCTGGTCACCATTGATCTTTGGACTGTCTCCCTAAATTTGCTTTTCCAAGAATGTCATATAGTTGGAAATCAGAGTATGTAGCTAGTTCATGGGCTTCTTTCACTTAGCAATATGCATTTCAGTTTCTTCCGTATTTGTGTGGCTAGACAGTTTCTTTCTCTCTCTCTTTCTTTCTCCCCCATCCTCCTTCCTTCCTTCTTTCTAAATGTGGTGAAATACATTAACAAGAAATTTGCCCATTTAACCATTTTTAAGCTTACAGTGCTGTTGTGTTAAGTACATCCACATTGCTGTGCAACCAATCTCCAGAACTCTTTTTCATCTTGCAAAAACTCTAGCTTCATGTTGATTAAACAACTCCCCATCTCCCCTTCCCCCAGCCTCTGGCAGGCTCCCTTCCACCTTCCATCAGTTAGACTACTCCAGGTGCCTCATATAATGGAGTCATTCAGTATTTTTCTTCTCGTGGCTGGTCCATTTCACTTAACATAATATCCTCAAGGTTCATCTGTGTTGTAGGCTATCAAAATATCTTTCCTTTTTAAGACTGAATTATATTTCTTATGTATAATACCACATTTTGTTTATCTACTTTTCTGTCAATGGACACAAATTATTTCCTTTTATGCTATCGTGAATAAGGCTGCAGTGAACATGGATTTACAAATATCTTTATGACACTGCTTTCAATTCTTTTGGGTATATACCCTGAAGTATAGTTGCTGGATCCTATGGTTATTTTATTTTTAATTTCTTTAGGATCCTTTGCAGAGCAGCTGCACAGTTTTACATTTCTACCATCAGTGTACAAGTGTTCCCATTTTTTTCGCATCCTTATGTCAGGTGGTAGGTATTTCACTGTGGTTTTCATTTGCATTTACCAAATAATTGGTGATGTTCAACATCTTTTCATATACTTGTCGTCCATGTGTATATCTCCCATGGAGAAATGTGAGTAGATGTGTCTTTTTATGGCTGAATAATATTCCACTGCATGGATGTAATAGCTTTTTATCCATTCACATACTGAAAGACATGTTAGTTGCTTTCGAGTTTTTGGCAGTTATGCATAAAGCTTCCATAACAACTGTGCACAGGTGTTTGCGCGGGATTCAGTATTCAACTTATTTGGGTAAAATACCAGAGAGCAAAATTGGTGGATCACACACTACGAGAATGTTTAGTTTTGTAAGAAACTGCCAACTTGTCTTCTAAAGAGGCTGTACCATTTTCCATTCCCACCAGCAATGAATGAGAATTCCTATTGCTTCACATTCTTGCTAGCATTTCATGTTGTCAGTGTTTGGGATTTTGGCTTTTTAGTAGATATATAATGGTATATCATTGTTCTTTAAATTGGCATTTCTCTAATAATATGTAATGCTGGGCATCTATGCATAATCCTTATTTGCTGTGTTTATTTTTGATGTCTGTTCAGATATTTTTGCCCATTTAAGAATTTGTCGGGGGGGGAACATTGATGTTTCTCTCCTTCTCCTTCCCTTCCCCTCTAAAGGTAAATGAATAATTTAAGAATTTGTGTTGTTTTCTTATTGTTACATTTGAAGGGGTTTTTTTTTTGGGTATATTTTTGATGCTAGGATTTTTCTTTTTGTAGGTGTTTTGCAAATATTTGTTCCCAGACTGTGGCTTGTTTTCTCATCCCTTAACAGTAACTTTCACAGAGTTTTTTTTTTTAATTTTAGTAAACTGTAACTTACTATTTTTTCTCTTTTGTGGGTTGTGCTTTTGGGGTTGCATCTTGTTGGAGGACTTTTAATTACTAATAGTTATTATTTCAACTAAAATAAGTACAAGATTATTCAGATTTCTGCTTCTTGATTTAGGTTTAGTAATTTATGTCTTTTGCTGTTCATCTTTCTAAGCTGTTCGTTGGATTTATTGGCATAACATTCTTAATAATACTCATTTATTACCCTTTTAATATCCATAGTATCTGTCCTTAGGACTTCTCATTTTTGATTTAGCTAATTCCTGTCCTCTTTTTTTCCCATTAATTAATTTGTCTAAAGGTATATCACTTTCTTTAATCTTGTCAAAAAATGGTGCTTCATATAGTGTTTTGTCCAGTTTTCTAGTTTACAGAGGAGCTTAAGTGTGGTCCTGTCACTTTATTATGGTTACAAGCCAAAGTGTCAGGGTAATCTTTTAAACTGTGTCTACCTTCAGTGCCTCACCTAGGTGGTTAAAAGCCCCAATCTATGAACCACACAGCGTTGCAAAATCTGGCTCCAGGTCTTTGCTTTGTAGCCCCACTAGCTTTTTAGTTCATTGAAAAATCTCATGTTCTCCCCTATCATAGGGAACTCAGTGCATGCTGTTACTCCCCACCCAAAACAATTTGCTGTACTTTTGTAGCAGGTAATTAGAGAGGTATGAGCAGAGTAGGAATGATGGGCCAGGTACAGAGGGTCCCCAGGGAGGAGAGCCCTGGGTGCCTAACAATGGGCAAAACTACAAGCCCTTGCTTCATCACCCCCTTGAGCCTTAACCCCTGGAGATGACATCTGAGGCCTTAGCTGTTTCGGCTGCAGGCTCAGAGAAACGCCAGAATCAGGCAAGCAATGCCATGGCTGATGGCAGGACCCCCAGCCCTGGCACCAACCAACCAGTGGAAACCAGGACCCTGAAGGGGCATACCTGGAAAACTGATATTCAGTTGAGATCCTCCCCCTGAGACCTCCAGATAAAAGCCCTCAAGACAGGGACCCTGCACGTGCTTTCTCAAGCATCCCCACCTCCCCTCCCTTTTGTCTCCCAAGATGTGTATCTCTCTCTCCCCTAAGCTCCAAGGGCCCTTCTTTTGCCTTTGTAACTCATTTCCTCAGTCCATTTCTTCTATGGTTCACTTCTTCTACCTGCAATTTTCTAATTAAACTTTCTCTTCTCGTTTGAGTCTTGGCTGTGAATTCTTTCTTAGCCAGAACTCAAGTACTGAGGTTGCTGGACCGAGGTCTAACACCTGGTGCCGTTTTGCTGCCAACACTTTCATTCCCAAGTTAACCTGTTTAAGATCTCAGCTTTCATCATTCCTCAGGGTAGCCTTTCCTAAAAACCTAGATTCAGTGTTAATGTTTTGATTACTCCCTATCTTTTCTTTCATGGCAATATTTACATTTTTAAAAGAGGAATTGTCTATTTTTGCTTCTTGGTGCATATCACATGTCTAAAACTTAAAAGCCCAATGCTTGAGTTGAAAAGATGCTCAGTTAAACAGAATGTAGAACTTTTTCTCAATTCCTGTCCTGACATACAAGATTATGAGTGTAGCTACTTTGCAGAGCTCTGTTTGCAGTCGCTCTTTAGAATTCTCAACCAGTAGACAGTAATTTTGCTTGTTCTTAAATCTCACCTAAGTTAATGTTTTCTACAATCTCACTTTTCAACTCTTAGTTTCCTATTTTAATAAAATTTCCCTACAAGCATGATTTATAAGTATAAACTTAAGCCGAAATCTCAATGCTGAGGAAAAGTTTTGTGTAAGAATCACTTTCAATTCAGAAGGGATGGTATTTACTACATTATGAGATAAACAGACTTTATAACTTGCCTTGAAGTTCAATGACAAAGCTATCTTTTCAACAATGTATTTGTAAACAACTTTTGGAACACAAACTATCCTTAAATACAAGAGTTATATTCTCTATGTAGCACAAGGCTATTTAAACTTTCAGTTGACAGCTTCTAAACATTCCTATACTTAAAAATTCATGAAGCATATTAATGCTGTTATTTTTAAGATTAGCAATTGTTTTCATTCTTAGATTTTCAACTTTTACAAAAAAAGATTTAACACTTTTACATCTAAGATTTTGCATTTTTGCTAGTTTTATTTAGTTTTAAAAATTATCAAAGTAGAATATCCTGAAATTCTTGAGAATAGTTTTTAGCCCATATTTTAATAATTTTTCTAAAAAATGGTGTATCTTTCCCCCTCAGAATTAGTATGCCCTAGAAAATGGTGATTAGAATAGAGAGAATAAAACTCTTGTATGAAATACATGACTCCCCAAATGGCTATAATTAAAAAAAATCTTATTGACTTTATTGGAGTGACATTGGTTAATCAGATTATATGGGAGACTCAAGTGCACAATCCTATAATACATCATCTGTATATTGTTTTATGTGTTCACCACCCACCAAGTGGCAATGATTTTTAAATGACTTTGTATTTCAAAGGGATGCCTTGGAAGGAGGTCTTAGAGTGACGGTAGTTTTAAAATGAAGATGCCGGTCTCACTTGACTTATTTTAAACAGACAACAATGGGCAATGGGTGCCTATGGGTTCCCTATGCAGAACTTCAAAGGGAAATGACGGGGAAAGCAAAATCAAGATGTTGGTTGTAGATTATTCCATTTTACAATGGATGCCTTAATATTTAAACATATTGTGTTACTGGCATTTAAAAATAATTTTAATAATTTCATATTCTATTTCATTCTTCCTAGTTGTGTTTCAAAAATCTCACATATATGTATGTGAAATAGAAAAGTTCAACTTTAGGAAGAAAATCACTTCATTGACACTACTTTAGCTTTCAATGATTAAGATGACATGTAAAAACCAGGGAGAACAATACTTAAGAAAGCAAACTTTAAAAAGTATCTTGAAATCGAAACTTTATTTTTTATCTGTATGTAATTCTAACTTTGCAACACTAAAATGGAAAGTGTGTGTGTGTACAGGACTGAGTCACCTGCCTCTACACTACCCACCCCAAAGAACAGAGAAAACACAAAAATGTTATAAAACAAGGTTTATTCTGTAATACCTTATCATAATGAATTGCATCTCTTTGGTAAAAATAAACTTTATAAACATCTTAATAATCAGAGATTACATACAAAAACTAAACTTTTGTTAAGTTGTTTTTAATATCAGCAAAGACTGGCAACTGAGAAGTGATCCACTCAAACTGCTCACCTACTGGTAGTTAAAAAACTCAAACTCGGGGCAGTTTTTATGCTGCATTAGAAAAGAGGATAAGGAAACAGTATAATCCAAATTTATTGACTCAAATAGCATTCTTACACCTTCATTAAAAATAAATAATAGTTACAATGAATTGGCAGTTATACATTTTTTATACACTATATGATGGCAACATAATACTTTAAAATTAAGCACTTAGTTTTAATAACAACGTACAACACTTTAAAAACAAGTGTTGACAATGGCACTGGCAGTTAGATGCAAAAAAAATGTGCTTTAAGAAAAAATGGCAGGTATAACATTAAAATACTCTGTTTTTCAATAAATATTTTCTGACTACATCATTAACAAACTGAAGTAAATTTCATTTAATCAAAGCTTACACATTTCAAATAAAAAGTATAAAATATACGTAAACCAGAAAGCCTCGAGTTTCTTATTTAAATGTTATGGTCTTCACATAAGAAGTTGTTAAATCACTGTAATATTTAAGACAATCGTCTACAGATTTGTGAAGTATTCACGTATGTTGCCTAAATTGCTGGGAAAGGCTTCCTGGTCTACCAAGACATACACATTCCCTCTTTAACATTTTCTCTAGCTTTGAATTCCTGCTAACATATGTGTAACTGGCCATCTAGTAGGAACCCTTTACCTAATGTCTCAGAAAGTAGCAAAGAAAAAAATATATATATATTCTAACTTTACTATGTACACGGAAACCTAAGTTAAGAAAAGTCATGCTGGCTATAAGGAGAACAGGAAAGGCTTGAAGGTGGAAAAAAAGGAGGTGACCCACCAATAATTAGCTTTTCCATGAATACAAGTAATGTTTTCTTCATCTGAATTTGAAAATAAAATATTAATTTAGTAATATATTGCACAAATAAATTTCAAAAATATATAGTAGTCAAGAAACACTGATTCTATTTGGGATGTGAAAGATAAAGATTGTGTTGAGGCAAAACTCTTCCTAGGGATCTTCTATTTATAAACTGAAATTGGCTGTGATAAATTATATTGATGTAAGGCAAATTATAAGTTAGCTTAAATCACAGTTTTAAAATCTGTTGGAAAATATGTAAGTTCTCCAGGATTGTTGTTTTATTACAATAAAATTTGTTGATGATAGATATATTATTGGAAATACAATTTCCAGTCCATAGGACTTCGAATGACTTTCCTTAACTGAGTGGTTATTAGCCATATTTTTATCTCAATATACCTGAGAAATGAGATCATAATGTCTACGGAAGTAATAATGGGGGACCATAATTAAAAAGGCTCTTCCCCCTGAAAAATAACTGTGTTGGTAAGTCAGTAAATGGAAAGTTAGGCACTAAATTCTGTACAAGAATTAAGTGTAAAATATTGTGTAACTTCTTCCTGTTAGCTTTTAGTGCAAAAGTGTTTATTGCCCTTGCTAGTGATAAACTTCAACTTTTAAATTTGTGGGAAGAGTACATGAAGAGAAAAAGAAAATCCAGTTTAAAGAGTTATTAAGAGAAAATAATTTTGAAGATTCCTATTAAAACTTGGAACGACCCCCCCATTCTTGTTTTAGATCATTTTCCTTCACTTACAAAGAATAAATATCTAATAGAAAGGAACTAGAGAGAACATTTTTGGTGCAGAATTTCAGTCAAACAAAATAAACTGGACCCAGATCATTGAAACACTGTTACTAAGGTCTATTCACAAGGCCATGGTAAATAGTTTTAAAATATTACTAAAATGATTTTATAATCTGTGTACTATTTTATACTGTGGTAAAGCAATTTTTGGTGTTATATTTACTAACTAAAAGATGCCAACTTTCTGTTGTAGACATGACATATGTGAAGAAAAGACCAAATACCTCATCCTGCATGCTTATAGACTATTTTTCAATAGAAGATTGAAAAACTACCAACTTCCAACAGCACTGATTCTATTAATGTGGCTAACCAGGTTCAATTACAATTAACATAGAAACAGAACAGATTATATTACCATTGTTCTCCCTGACTTAAAAGTCTTGCCAATTAAAAAAGACATTTTCATTATGCTTCTCATTTGACAGTTTTGCTCTAATAAAACTTAGAAGTTAAAATATTTGTCTCAAAAAAATCCAAGAAAATGCTTTGTACTCATAAAAATAGCTGAAAGTAACAAATCAGAATCATAAACCTGTGTGTGTACATGTATTTATGTACAGGGTCTGGCACAAATAACACCCTTTTATTACAAAATCATAAGCATGTAATTCTGTAACATAACAATGTCACACTCAAGCACACCATATGACATTTTAGGTGAAATGTTCAAATTAAAACTATAAGTTTTTACACCCTACCGACCACACTCTAGCAGGCGTTACTTCTGCCGGACCTTATATAAATGAAATCATCAGAAAATGAAAACAAGGTCATTGCCTATGAAATAGGATGTTGGAAAGTTGCTTCTGCCATTATAAAAAATATATATAATGAATAAGTTCAGTTTTATTAGTATCCCTTATACCTTCTAAATATGAAAATGATATGAAAAAAATGTTTCATACAAACAGACTTTTTTCAAGTACTTAAAATGCCTTAGTCAATGCACATTTGGAAATGTAATATAAGATATTTTAGCATGGATTAATGGCACATAATAGATATTACACTGCCTCCTCAAAAGGGTGTATTTTTTGAGATTTAATTTTATATACATTTTGAGATCCATGCAGGTGCTTTGTCTCTATAGTCTTGTTAAATCCATTGTAATTTAATTGAGTATATACAAATTTAATTTATAAAAAGCTTGGACAGAAGGTTTTTTTCCTAAATGATGACATTCCTTCCTGTATTTATGACATAAGTAATATTATTCAAAATATTTGTATTAGATTACACTCCATTCCTACTGTAAGTTTCTCAGAATGTAGTACATTTAACTGGCAAATGAAAAGATTAACTGGTAAATGAAAAGATTCTCTTATTGCAAAAGTGTGTTAAAATGGGTGTTAACTTCATGACAACTCTATAGCTATATCCTCTCATTGGGTAATTTTCATTGAACGAATGACAGCTAGGGGCTAATATTTAAACATTGGTTGCAAAGCACCATGGGAAAGAATAGAAGGCTCCAGTAAATGCTATGGAGTATCTAGCAAATAAAAAATTTTCAAAGATAATATTGTAATAGGAATTGGAGTGCTCTTAGATGACATTACACCACAAAACTGCCTTTTAAAAATCTTATAAATCTTTGCTGTACTCTCTGCCTGTGTAACCAAAAAGAATTTTCTAGACATCTAAGGTCTTTTCCAATTTACATTCACCTTTGTTATGCTTCAACAACAAAAAAATTAAGACGAAAGAAAAAACTCAAATCTTATCCTACTGGATTGAATATGTCAGAGAGGAGTATATGAGAAAGACATAAGCAAAATTTTTAACTGGATCAGCAGTTAATTACAAATTGAGGAAAAGGAGTTTCCAATTAATACATTATGACATATCAGCAGAATAAAAGATTTCTCCTACAAGTTTAAGACAGAAGCTGTGGGTTTTCTTATTTAAAAATTTCAAAATCTTAAAGACACATCACGAAAATGATGCTTTTAGGACTTCACATCATATTTATGGTTGGGCATGATCCTAATAGCAATTATTTAATAAAAGTTAAAACACAAACAAAAATGTTTTAAAATAAACAAGTAATTGGCATCCCTTCCCCACTCTAAAACAAAAATAAGTCCATATGGCTTTGATTCCCTTGTAAAGAACTAAGTAGAAGAGTATTGCCACACTTCAAAATAATTTCACACTAATAGGTATTTCTATTTTTTCCGCTGCTTTTGATTTTGTGCCTTGGCAGTACTTATTAGGGAACCCAGACATGTACGAATTCCAGCAAGGTGGAGCAGAGATCCAGCTGCCTCTTTGAGCTCCTCATCAATTTCTTGACATGACTGTTTTCGCATCTTTTTGCCTGGCTGCCCCTTTGCAGAGGCCTCTGCACAAGCCTGTGATGCATAGCCACTGTCTCCAAGAGGATCATCTTCGTAATCAACGTCTGTATCTTCTTCACTGTGAAATCCTTCACTGCCATCACTTCCCACATGACTACTCTTTGGGATAAATTCATATACCTCATCCACAGAAGACAGGGAGGACACGCTAGACCTGGATGCACAACGCTGTGTTGCAATGCTATTTGCACTGTAATTGTGATCTTCTTTTGGATCAATGCTGGTGGCTAAAGAATTACTTTCTTGTAATCGCACAGCACTGGAATGATTAAATGCATTACCATAACTCCTTTTCTTTTGCATTGCTGTTTTAAGAGAAAGAGGCTTCTCACCTGTGGAAAATAAAACTTCCAATAGGTCAAATGCATTTGATTGCAAAAACAGGCCATTTAAAACAACTATATAATTCCTGAATAGCAAGTGCTACAGATTAGTAATGTTTTGTTTACGCAACCATATCATCCTGTAGGTATTGATCTGAAACATTTTTAAACCACTTAATGATATATCTTGACTTTCCCAAGGAAAATATGATGATTTGAACTGCTCGCACAGAATGCCCAAATATGTATGTTATCACTGCATTGAATTATCACTACAATGGTTTGCTGTTTCCTTGTTGATATTTGTAGGTTCCCAATTTTTCACTACTACAAATAATACTGTAATGAAAATCCTTTTAGATGCCTTTTCTCACGCATATGAAAATACTTTTCCAGAAAAAAAAAAACCTAGAAATGAATTAAGTAAAAGGGATATACACATTTCAACTTACAGTTGGTATTTCCAAATTGCCCTCCAATATGGTTGGACCAATTTATATCCTACAGTTTATGACAACACCCAGTTCCCATACGTAACACTTAATATTATAAATCATTTAAATCTTTCATAATCTCATGGACAAAAAAAGTATCTCAATATTGTTTCATACTGCATTTCCTTGATTTCTAAAGAAGTTACAAATTTTTTCAAATGTATGTTGTCCACATAAATTTCTTCCTGAGATTCACCTATTCATATATTTTGCTAGTTTTTTGAACTGGTTTCTTATTTCTTACTTGTAGAATCCTTTAAAATTTTCAAGCTGAATTTCTAAAAATGCTATTTATTTCTTAATTTCTTGTTCAATGTAACATGATATATCTTAGCAATAACCTCTCAATCTCTCAAATGCTCACTAAATTAATGGAAATACAGTAAAAGAGAAATTAAGTTATTCAGATATAAACACAATTTAGCTGCAAAGAATATTTTTGCCATAACACTTAAATATCTTGCACTCTGAATTACATTTGAAAAGGCACTCAAAAATGTATTTTACGAAGAAAAGCCTGATTACTTACATTCTAAAATTCCTTGCTCTATGGACGTATTTAAAAGCATCATTGCTGTGGCAGCATCAATATCAGATTCTGAAAAAGGAGAAGAGTGACAATGTTAATGTTTTTAATCGTAAGTGTTTGCATGCACCCAAAGGTAACCACTGTTAAGGTTTTGGTGCATATTCTCCTACTTAAAAAAAAAAAAAAAAAGAATGGTGATGGAAGGAAACTTGACTTCAGGTGGTAAACACACAATAAAAGATATAGATGATGTATTAGAGTTGCAAACCTGAAACCTATATAATTTTATTAACCAATATCACCCCTATAAATTCAATAAAAATTAAACAAACAAAATGAGGCACATATTTTGCCACTTGCTTTTGTTCATTTAAAATTATGAACAGTTTTGTGAACAGTATCATATAAAGGAGGATTGAGAAGTATGAGAGATGATAAAAGTTCTCTTCTTTAATTATTTACAATGAAAATGAAAACATGAACTGCATTTTAATGAGATTTGCCTTTAGATAGACTAAGTTACCTAAAAATGTATTATAACTTTTTAACATTTTTACCTAATATTTAAAAAATACCCTTACCTATGAATATGTGCAGTCATAAAGTACTGCATTATTACTCGTACAGGCTAGTTACAAGAAATAAAAACATACATAATTGATCAGTCTAGATCATGTGAATCTACAAAAGCTAAATGAATAATTATTGCTGGCACAAAATATTAGTACTAATGTTTTTAGTCATAATTATATATGTCTATAAGTACTATAGATATATAATACTCCAAGGTCAAACATAATTATGAATGTCCCGTAAGAAAAATGGGCTTTAAAAGATGGTAAAATCAACATGTTCTACTCCAGATAAGGTCATTTGGCTCTCATGTTTATTTTTATACTGAAGTTCCTCTCTACCTTAGTGATCTATTAGTCTGAATAATTGCGGTTGAATAAAAGTGAAATGGTAGCCCTGGCCAGGTAGCCCTGTTGGTTAGAGCATTGTCCACATATGCCAAGGTTGCACGTCTGATCCTGGGTCAGGACACATACAAGAATCAACCAGTGAACGCATGAGAGTAAGTGGTAAGTGGTACAATGTTTCTCTTTCTCTCCCTCCAAAATCAATCAATAAAAAAAACTTTAAGTGAAATGGTATAAGCTAAAATGTGAAGGAAAAGTTAGAAAATAATTAAAAATTTTAGATTATAAAGGATACACTTAAAATAAGACTCAGATATGAAAACTCCCATTTCTATCTCAAAGCTAGAAAAAAATTTTATTATCCCAAAGCTTTTCATTTTACTTGTAATATCTAATTATAAAGTTACTTTAAATAATAGAGTCATTAAAATACTAATTTGTTTTTCCCCCAATGTGACTGTAAATTCTAAACAGGCAGGAAATATTTGTTATTGACTTTAATAAACAAGCTTAAGTAAATCATAAGACGGTTGCTATGAGGGAGCACATAATATGAGAGTTCTTTTCCCTTGACCTCATGAAACAGAGTCTCTATGTGAATGTCTTTCCAATGAGATGTCAGCTTCTTCAGGGTGGGAACTGTATCTTATCTGCTGTTTTTCATAATGTCTGGAACAACAATAGGTCCCTAATAAAGGTGTAAAGAGTAAGCATATTATATCTTTGCCTCCCTTTCCTTACATAAGCTGAGTATCACCAAATTACTAACACTGAGTACTTTCAATGGTCTTGGCATGTGTTAAGTATTATTAACTCATTTAATCCTCAAAACTTTATGATATGGATACTATTAGTGTTTCCATCTTAAAGATTAGAAAACAGATGCAGGAGTCTCTAGGAATGACAGCTGTAGGACCTGAACCTCAGTAGACTACTTCTAGAACCCAGGCCTTCAATTTGTACTCCATCATCATCCCTTAATGGTGAGTAAGGACCCATAATTGGAGTAGGAAATTCTTCAGAAAATTACAGAATATACTAGAAATCATTTATTCTGTTATTTATTCAATAAATTGAGTGTCCTGTTAGGAGCCTGACAGGCTGACAGTCACTCCTTGAGTGACTCAAGGCTGTGGGAATACAGCAGAAAACAAAACAGGAAAAACCCTAATCTCAAAACACAAAGAAATAATTAAAACACAGTATGCCAGAGAGTGAGTGATAAGCACTAGGAAGAAAAATTATTCTCTCCTCCAAGGGGAGGCTCATACTGAGAAAAGTGGCTGCAATTTTTAATACAGAGGTTAGGGAAGAGGAGAGGGTAATAGTTGAGCAAAGACCTCAGAAAGGTCAGAGAATGAAGCCATGTGAATATTGGATGGAAAAGCACTTCAGAAAGAACAGCAAGTAAAAAAAATTAATCAATGATTCACACATGTCATAGCCAGGAGGCTTGCAAAACAAAGACCTTTCTTATTCCTATCTTCTAAAATGAGACCCGACTACAACTTGATAGAGTTCAGTATTCTAACACATCTTTGAAGATAAAAAAGTACAGCCAGGAGCCCATATTGTATCTCCGTGTGAACTGGAAAAGAGGCAACTCTCTCTCCAGGTGGGTGCTTTCCTGCATCAAGGCGCACAGCTTGAGGACTGGAGTGTGGGTTGGATTTCAGACCCTACTCATTCCTTAGCCAGTTCAGGGCACAACTTCCATGGCATTATGCAAAAGCACTAACAGATATTTTGCTGCTCCATGAAATAATTTTTCTTTTAATAAAAAAGGTTTTCCTATTTCCAGTTATATATATATAAAGGAGGTGGTGGTGAGGGAGCAAATCCAATACTACAGACCTTCACTATAGTGAGGAAACAATTAGAGAAAATGTATAATCTTATAAATGAAACAAATAAAATCTTACTCAAATTCAGTATATCTCTAATTTGACTTCCTATAGTAAACTTCCATTACAATTCAAGGAGTTATATTTCTGAATGGTATACCTAAAACTAAAGACAACAGGTAACAGGCTTATCCTGGCAATATAAGTAAGCTGCACTAACACCATTTCTTTTCTCAGTTGTCAAATATTTAAAGTGATAACAAAATTAGGTACTATTTCTGTACCAAAAGAATGATAAATGTGTTCCTTAAACACATTTATTTCTTGTAGAAGTTATTATAGCCTCATTAATTTGACTCTCCCATAGAATTAACTTTATGAAACCAAGACTTTGCAAAAGGATTTTATCTACATCTGATTTGCTTGGTTTAGAACATTTGCAAGTCTGCTTCCCACAATGCCTTGTCAATTAACTCTAACGCTGATAAGTTTAACTTCAATGTTAAAATATGCATTAGAGAAATGACTCATAACACTTGGTAATCAAGAAAACTTGATTATCGCCCTGGTTGGTGTGGCTCAGTAGACTGAGTGCCGGCCTGTGAACTGAAGTGTTGCTGGTTCAATTCCCAGTCTAGGGCACATGCCTGGGTTGTGGGCTGGGTCCCCGTAGTGGGTACAAGAGAGGCAACCACACATTAATGTTTCTCTCCCTCCCTTCCTCTCTGTCTAAAAATAAATAAATAAAATCTTTTAAAAAAATACCTGATTTTCAATGATTTGTCTAAGATACAACCTTGAGCTTCTTTGAACAACAAAAACTCTGGCAGGCTTCACAATAATTTTTATTTATACCAACCAATCTGTCTTAGTATTAAAAATAAAATGAGGACTTACTTGTTTATTGTTACCATGAAAATACCTCATAATGTTATTTTTTCATTAATAAGTACTTAACACTATTTTAAAGGTGACTCTGTTTTAAAAATACATGCTATTAGCTATATTATTTAACATACCCAGTTCATGAAGAACAAAAACTTTGTTTTATAAAGTTATTTGTATGTACTTTCTCTGAGGCTACTTAGAAGGTTCTGTTATCTCATTCTCAGTCCATTTGTTTAGAGCGTGATATAAGAACCTCAGAGGCAGAATTTAAATAGGTATAAGCTCAGCAATAACTAAGAGGATTTACTGCCTCTATCAAAATTAACATACACATTTACAGAGCATCCAAATGGAGAAGCTGTCTCCTGTGATTTTTTAGGAGAGCAATTTCAATAAATTACTAATACTTCAAGCTGCCTGGACCATGGGGTTTACTTTCACTTCAATGAAGATACAAATTATGCTCATTTGCAACCTTAAATATGAATTCAGATTTGCACTTAGCCTCTAATATTATCACTATCTAAATTTTATATTTGCTTGTAGTATATTATAGTGCTTATGTATAAATACTGAAATCTACTAACTAGTATGTGAGTTCCATTTTTACCTGCTTTGTTGTTCACTGATGTGTCCTTTTTTAAAAAATGTATTGGTTGAATCTTTTATGTGCCCTGACCAGAGATTGAACCTGCAACCTTGGTATCAGGACAATGCTCTACCAACTGAGCTACCCGACCATAGCCTTCACTGACAAAGCCTTGGTAGCTTAAAAGAGTGCCAAGCACACAAGTGTGCTCCATAAATATTTTTAGACGGATGAATTTACCACAAATGCACAGCAAACCAAAGATTGACAAAAAAAGGTTTTCTTTTACTATCTTAGTATGAGATTCCTGTGTCTCTTGCTACCTGTTACACAATATTGTAACATAGATACTAGTACATAACTGCTGCGCCTGTTTTGGCTGATACTGGTTTCTGAAGTTCCTAAGCCTAACTTCTGTTACTCTCATATGTGTCTAAAGGTCACTCTAGTAAAATGATAAGAAAGATGTTTCCATGAAGTGATAAATGAATCTAATATTAGAATCTAACATCAAGCCCAACGATGACACCTAAGTAATCTTTACAAAATTGATAATGTCACCTCATTCTTTAAAGGCTCTAATGTCTCATATCAGGTAGGAGTGCAGGCTCCAAAACCAGAGTTCCTTCTTCTCTATTTACTAGTTGTGTCACCTTGAGAAAGTTGCTTAATTTCTCACAACTTCAGTTTCCTTATTTGGAACATAGTACCAGGACCTCAAAGAGTTGTGAGGATTAAATGAGATAATGCATGCAAAGCATCATAGTAAGCAACTCCATGCTAAGTGATGTTATAATCATTGGAAAAAGTTGAAAATCACGTTAACTAAGTTCTCCTGGATTTGGTTAACTTCTTCGTTGGTCTTGTTCATACTAAATGATAACATCTATAGCCACCAGACCAAGGCTACCAGTCTTCCTCTATACTCCTAGGCTTCAGCACACTCATCAACCCACAGCTCCACAGGTTAGCCAAATCTTAACAAGGTTAAGAATGCTCCCACTTTTGACTCCAGCTCAACCAAAACTCCTTCCTCTCCTACGATGCCTTTCCTAACTTATCTCTAAGCATAATTTGGCATTCACTTCCTTTTCCCCCAGTGTCCTCTACATAATTCTAGCCAACCTTTTTCAAATACACTCAGTATTTTCTGAGACCAGAACCTGGGTCTTTCATCTGTGCATATGCAAAACAAACCACTACACTAAAATGCCTGGCACTATGTAGGAACTCAACAATTACTGGTAGAATAAATAACTGTTTAATCATTTAGTGTTCTCTTTTTTAAACTTTTCCCTAGAAATCATATTAAGAGAGGAGAAAAAGCAAATTTCCTCAAAAGTCTATGAAATGCCCTAAAGTAACCTGATTTAAACATACATTTTTTTACACTTTTGTAAATTTTATGTTTTTCTCTTAAAACCTATGAGAACTTTATATTCTATTCCAGGACAGATCTGCATTTGTTTTACCCCAGAATACCAAACACCTTCCCCACCAAGTTAATTATTATATGGGAATAGACTTAAGACTTAACTGTATAGAAATGAAGGGAAATAAGGTGCTAGTAGCATGGGGGAGATCATGCATAACATACAGAAATCATTAAAGAGAAGTACCTACACTCTTGTTATAAAAACAGTGGCTGAAAACTAGCAGGAGAAACTTGTGAAAGTATCTGCTCTCCAAAAAGAAGAAGCAGAACTTAGATGAAATGAAACAAGAGCAAGACAAGATTCTAAATAAACTCTGTAATTCAAAAATAAAATCTTCTTAAAGTGTATATATAAACTCAGCTTAAAAGACTATGGGTCATGTATTAATGAGGTAATAAAACAATAAAGGAAGTTTCAACAATACATAAATGTAAAGAGAAACCACATTTGTCCATGAAGTGATAGAAAAATGGACACTTACCTTACATGAACCCAGAACATATCTGAAGTGGACTCCATATCCACTGTTTTTTTGCAAAGTTCTCTTAAGATTTTTCATATTCTCTCCCTCCCTTATTTTTACAGACCATCATTACATTGCTTCCTATACTCAGCTTTATTGTAATTCTAAAGAGCCAATATGTTTCTGATACATGGGAAGACTTTTGGTCTGAGAATTTCTATTTTTAAAAATCATAGTCTGCCCTGGCCGGATAGCTCAGTTGGTTAGAGCGTTGTCCCGATATGCCAAGGTTGCGGGTTTGATCCCTGATCAGGGCCCATGTAAGAATCAACCAATGAATGCATAAATAAGGTAAGTGGAACAACAAATCAATATTTCTTTTTCTCCCTTCCTCTCTTAAATCAACTTAAAATAATTTATAAAAATTGTAAAAATTTTTCTAGGCTCCAAAAGCAACAATGCTAGAAAACTTTATATTAATACATCACCAATCTATAGTATCGGTTATAAGTAGAGGAAATAACCCACTAATTCAAAATTCTGATATACATTCAAAAAAAGTTTACAAAATTCTAAAAGTTAACTTATATTGCCTTCTTAAAGTTCTTTACACTTAAATAACCTATAAAAGAATTTCCTGAACCATATTTAATCCAGGAGTTGGCAAACTGCTTCTGTAAAGGGTCATTAAGTAAATATGTTAGGCTTTGTGGGCCAAGAGGCAAAACCAAGGATACACTACAGAGGTCTCTGGTGTAACTACTTAACTCTCCTGTTGCAGCAAATTTTCTTTTTCTGTTGCAGGAAATTTTTACAAGCCTCCAAATATTATTTTTATTTTTTCAACTATTTACAAGTGTAAAACCATGCCCAATTTATAGGCCATACAAAAACAGGTGACAGACCAGATATGGTCCATGAGCCATCGATTGCCAACCTTCTGTTCTAGCCACAGATGTACTTGCAAAGATATGTGATGCTCTACTGATGATATTACTGAGAAATATTTTCCTATTTTGAAGGGAAAATACACAAAAAAGGAAACAAAAAAATTGGATTGTACAACAGTATGTATAGTATAGTAATTGGAGAAAAGATAGGTTTGTGGGCATGTCTATGCATGCATGCAAAAATCACCTACTCGCATATAAAGCATAAAAAGAACCAAAACAATTCTACCAAAATGTTAACAGTAGAATAAAGGGAAGTTTTAATTTCTCATTTATAAGTATGTTTATTTTAAAAAATTTCAATAAACAATAGTTGTTTTACAATTAGAAAAAAAACTTTAATCCTAATTTTTAACCTGAGTTTTTAATGATCTTACACATACCTTTGAGGGTTTGCACCTGGTTCTGCTTGAGTACAGAGCTTAAGTAGTGAGGTGATAAAGAGCCACTGAAAAAAATAGAGAAGACAAATGTACTTACAAAAACCTTAATCTCACTTTTTATAGAACTTAGTCACAAACACAACTAATGTGTGCCCCCCCCACAAACTGTTTTTACCTTTTTTTCTTTGTTAATACTACTCAGTTTAGGAAGAGTATGCCACAGCAGAAAGAACATAAGATTCAAGATTAAATCACAGCTATTTGGATGTTCTTAGGCTAAATAATTAATCTCTTAGCTTCTTCATCTGTAAAAGAGGAATAACTAAACCTCCCACACAAGGTTACTCTGCTAATTAAATAAGGATTATGCATTTAAAATGTTTGGAACAATAAGCAATACATTATAGTTACTACTTGGTGTTGCAATGCTGAAGTTTGACATAATATCGCTGTTGGTGTTACCACAGAAATAAAAGTGTTTATCAAAACAAATGTTTAAGGAGTACTGTATGGTAATGATGCAAAACAGTTAAGTCCCTGATTTTATTAGTAAATGTCATTATCACACTAAGCTTTCTATATTCATGAAAAGAGACCAGCAATTTCTTTTTAATTCCAAAAATTAAAACATTCCAGGGACAAACTACTTCTGTTTTTTTTTTAGCTTGTGATAGCATTAAAAAATCTGTTTTTCCAACTAAATTAAAAATCTATTTTCTATTCACAGTTTTATATACATTGTATCTTACTCTCTTTCTCAAAATTACCAATTATGATACAAAATGGGCTACACAAAGGCATGTGAAGTGAAACTGTCATTCTGCCAAACAATGAAAAAGATAAAAATGTTTCTAAAAATATTAAGACAATGTCTTAAGGTCAAAGATTAGCTTTATGCTGTCATTGTTTAATCTACTTATTAATCTCCTTAATTTTAAGTCATAAAATCATCTTTATCTACCTTTAAACATGATAAAGTTAACAAGTATAAACAAGAAAATGCAACATATGAAAGGCACAATAAAGTGTGGTTTTGATGATATACAAAAAATAGCACCAATTTTCCCATTTAATCTTTAATTTTAAAAAATAGAATAGCTAAATAGAATACATAAGTGACCATCATAGAACTTACTATTAGATTCTAAATTATTATTGTTTTTTAAGTGGAACATAAGCATCAACATTAACTAATAGATATCTATTCCTAAACAATGAAGATATAACTGATAATTTCTTTTCCATATTTCATAAGAATAAACCACTCAGTTCTTGTTACAATGATCCTTTTATCTACAATATGTTAAACAAGGTACAGCAAATTAGACATACTAATTTTTTACTGTATTTCAGCTACCTCTAAAAGTTATCAAATACTACTGAAACTAACCAATATATGAAATGGTGGTAATTGTTGCAGCTGGGACTTCATTATAACCTTCTCTCTACTTTTGTGTTTATTTGAAAATTTCTACTTATTATTTTATTACAAAGGTTTAAATATTTTTCAAAAATCAAATTAACTGTTATAGACAACACTTAAAAGTATCTTGACAGAATCTGACATTTTAAACTCAAATGAATATATCGTATTTTTCAGACTATAAAAATCATTCCACCCTTCCCCCTCCAAATTTGGGACAAATAATGGCTGTTAATGCTGCCGCTGAGTTGTTTACATTTACATTGGTGAAATAGTATGTAATTTATGTTATTAAATATTTTATCACATTTTTTGCTTCAAAAATTTTCCTCCTCTAAAACCCAGGTATGTCTTATGGTCCGAAAAATACAGTACATAATTCAAAAAGATTCTGAAGGCTTTTTAATAAGAAAACAATATCAGATTTAAGGAGGTTGTGCATTTTCAGATGTGACTTAAAATGGGAAAGGTGTGAGACCAATAGGAGTCACTGGGTTCGAAAACAAAAAGCAAGAAAACACATTACAATTACACTTACCAGCAAAAACAAACAAAAATCATGTTTCTTTAGAGCTTAGTTATAACATATTCAGTATTACTACATTTCCCAGAATTTATATTCTTATCCATCCAATATTGTTTCCTAACAACACAAGTTAGACTCTAAGTAAACCTGCCGTAAACTAGTGTCTTATCCATAAATAATTCTTTATACGATAAAAAACCCCAAACCCCTACAACTTTGTTGAGTTTCTCCATCTCACACAAGGGAATCTCATAAATCAGCACTGACATTTATATGAAGACCCTATACCTTTGTGCAGATGTTAATGCTGAGGGAAAAGGTTGCTTCTTCAGTGCTTGCATAAGGTTGGGTTTATACTCTGGATCAACACACCATAAAGAACCTTTCCCATTAACCTAGAATAAAATACACAAGAATTAATAACCTGGAACTTTAAGACACACACAATTAGTGTATGAATGTTTTTATAAATATGAGGGGAAAAAACCTCCTATAGTACCTTTTCAGTACAATGCAAAGGTTGAAGTAAGCTTGCTAGGAATACACTGTGTGATTGAAATACCCGAAGGCAGACTGCCTGGGTTCTTATCTCCTGCTCTGCCATTTACCTGCTATGTGGCTGGCTAACTTCTATTTCTTTGGGCCATTATTCCCACACTTGTAATGTCAGATAATAACAGTACCTACACCACAAAGAATTGTTACATGGGTTAAATTATGCATAAAGATTCCTGCGCAGTGCCTCGCCCAGAGGGCCACAAGGCCGCACAACTCTAGGACATGCCATTCACATCACAATCGGTAAGAATGATACAACCCCAACTTATGTTATGCGTGCACAGCATGGAGAAGTGCACAATGTGGCCCTCTACACGTTAAGATGTCACAAATGCCATTATTATTGTTATAGAGAAATTAAAAAGAAAAATGCTTTCTATGCAGCATCATTTCCCCAAAACTGTTAGGGAATATGGTATTAAGTGAGGCATCAAAAATTATTATTTTTTAAATGGCATTAACAGCAAATAATTTAATAAATGGAATGGTAAGAGTCTGAAAGAGTAGTAAGTCAGTGATAAGTCAGTGACTGAGGTATGGAAAAGACTCTTGTAAAAAATAAAAAAAGAGGGAGAAGCATCATTCCTTCCCTTAAGAAGGTTAAGTTTTAACATTTGAGTGACTTCTGGATAACATGGCAATGAGCACAAAAGCCCACATGCCATTAGAATAGTCAATAAAATCTAAAATCATGTGATTTGTATGATTACTGGAAACTAGAGAAAATATAAATAAAAATGCCTACTAAACTACAAATGGGAGGTGCCTAAAAGAAAGACCTGCCTGATCCACAGTTCCCATAACATGAGGAACAGCTACGGGGAAGGTAAACGGGAAGATACCAGGAAGGTTTCGGGAAGATACGTGAAGAACCTCACTAATATTATCCAATGTGCAGCAGCAAGGCCAGGCTATAATTCCCTTGAGTGGGTTTAAAAAATGCTGCACATTTTGCCACACTACACATACTATCAGCTTAAGGAATCTACATAGTCCTGCTATAATTAAACCTGCTTTACGTGGTTTCCAAAGTTATATGACACAAAGCCTCTTTCTCTCAGGTAACGTTTACAGACTCGGTGTTTTGTGGAATACCTATAAGAAAACCTGATGCAATAAGTCAATTCTTATAGAATATGCTTTCAAAATATTAATGAAAAAACAACAACAAAATCAGGTAACTATACAGGCACCTTGTGTCTCTCCAAGAAGTCCAAGGCTCCAATAAAATTTTAAAGGTGCTGGAGTATCAGAAACTACTGCATATATTCCATGCAGACTGTCTGCCCCTAAACCTGTGTTTTCATTTTCTTGTCATACCCCTCAGTTCCTCCAAGCCTTAGAGGCTATACCAGAAAAGAAGAGGTTTTTCTAGGCATAAAAAATGAAAAAACAGATTTAAAAATTCAACAATTGAGGAAGTGCCTTTTCTAAGGACACGAAATCAAATCTCATATTTATTTAGCAGTGGTGCTGTGCTGCCCATGGCTCCCAGCGATATTTCCTTAAGGTCCTGTATACACATGTGACAGTGGCTGCTGGTATGTGTCACACATAGATCACAATTTTTTTTGCCCTGGCTAGTGGGGCTCAGTGGATTGAGCACCAGCCTGTGAACCAAAGGGTCACAGGTTGGATTCCTGATCAGGCGACATGCTTAGGTTGCGGGCCAGGTTCCTGGCCAGGGCATGTGAGAGGCAACCAGTTGATATATCTCTCACACATCGATGTTTCTCTCCCTTTCTTTCTCCCTCCATTCCCCTTTCTCTAAAACTATATAAGTAAAATCTTTTTAAAAGATCACAATTTTAGAACCTGATACAGAAAGGAAAAAAGAGTTAACAATCCCACAACCACAAAGTTCTCTGACCACTTGGAAATTTGTAAACACTCTTGGATTAAAAAGCTATCCAAACTACAATTACAGATTACCTAGTAATTAAGGGCTTTGAGAAACACTGTTGTATCAAAACTAAGCAGATGTAGCCATAGCTCTACTTAAAGGCAAATTTATATCCCCAAACACTCTTCTTCTTTTTTTTTTAAATTTTTATTTATTTATCTTTAGAAGAGAAGAGGGAGAGAAATATCAATGTATGGTTGCTTCTCATGCATACCCTGCTGGGAACTGGCCTGCAACCCAGGTATGTACCCTGACTGGGAATCAAACCATGATCTTTTGATTCACAGGCCCATGCTCAATCCACTGAGCTACACCAGCCAGGACTTATATCCCCCAAACACTCTTCTTCTTAAACAAGAAATGAAGTATCCGACACAAGCTTTTGTTACATCTATGGGGGGGGAAGAAAAAAATAAAACTATATAATATTTTATAATGTAAATATATTTTATAAAACCATATAAAAAGAAAACAGATAAATATATAAACTAGAAATGAGGAAAAGAATGAAGCTGATAAATTCAGGAGAGTATTTGAAAATATTTTTTATCCTTACCCAAGGACATTTTTTTCATTGCTTTTTAGGAGAGGGAGAGAAACATCAATGCAAGAGAAGCACCAATTGGCTGCCTCCTGTGTGCACCCCAAAGGGGGATCCTATGCCCCCAGATCAGGGACTGAACCCACAACCTAGGTATGTGCCCTGACCATAATTGAGCCCACAGCTCTTGGGTCATGGGACAACATTCCAACCAACTGAGCCACATTGGCCAGAGCAAGAGAGTATTTAAAAACCATCAATACGTTATTCACACTAGTTCAGCTAGTCAAGTGAAGTGACTAAAGGACTTGAGGAACCGTCGTATCCCCCATTAATTCTAACTTCAAGACAAATCTTTCCTATTTCCTTAGCTGAACATCCCAATCTGCATATCCTGAAGAGAAACCCAACTATAAGCATATTCTACAAATGTACCACAACCATACACAGCTTACACACAGAACCCCACAGCCACACCAGGAGGGAGTCCAAAGGCAATCTCAGCCCACTAGGCCAGAGCTAAACACTATGTGTATAGTGGTTAAGAGTGGAAGCATTGGAGCCAGAGTGCTTACTTTAGAAAATGGCTCTACCTCTTAACAGCTGTGTAATACCCTTCAGAAAAAAATATCTATGTTCTCTGTGTATTAATGTGCTCAAAATATATCTTTATATAAGTTGTACCCACTTCAAGAATTACTGTGGTAAGTTAATTCATGTAAATTGCTTAGTACACTGACAAACACATAAGCACTCAATAAAAGTTGGCTACTAGATAGCTTTTTCTCTACAAATGTCAAAAATCAATTACCAGTGTAAGTATAACCTGTCCCCTCTCCCACCATGGGATGTACAAAATTTCCTCAGAACCTCAGAACACATGAAATTAGTGAAATTCAAACTATTTAATTGTTTTTTTTATAATACACCTCTTCTATCTCAAAAACCATTTCTTTAATTCGAATTATACTCTAAAAGCACATTAGCAATTACTTAGACAACAATAAAGTTTATGTTTTCTGTTCCCCTACTCTTTGTTATTTGTCGTGATGTGTCATGATGTGACTGTTGTTGATGTGATGAATTACAGAATGCTTTCATCTCCCAAAATCTTCCTGAAGGTAATACTGGTCTATTACTGAGGCTCTTTTACCTTACAATATCATGTGTTAATTATTAAGGCAGAATGGCACAATGAAAGAACACTTCTGCAGGTTTAAAAAGTGAGGTCCTAAACACTGGTTATTGATTGGCTATGTGATATTGAACACATATCTCAATCAGTCCTCATGCAAAATTTATCTATAAAATAAAAAAAAAGCAGGCCATTTGAGCTGTGATGAGATTTAAAGAAAGTAATTTATATGTGACAGATACAAAATAAGTGAATATTACGGGGTTATTCTGAAATTAGCATATGCATATTAGAGTTTATAATATATAAACTATATATATAAACTATATAGTTTATAATATATATAAACTATATATATTTAATTCTCTCATAGAGAGAATTTAAAAAAATTAACAGTAAGAACAAAATCAATTAATTCTACATAAGAGACAAAATTTAGGTAGTAAAGAACAAGGAATAAACTAAAGTTAGAAGGGAAAAAAGCTCATCTGAGGATAAGTATGGTGATTGAGTATAAAGTAGTATTTACCATCCTCACAATTTAAATATATAGGAAAAGAAAAACATGGGTGGCATATCACACTATGATATAGGAAGTAATATATCATATATCAGCTAAAACTTTTTTCTAGCCTCCTGTGGCAAGATACCATATAACTGTGCCAAACAAGTATTTGAAATTTTTTTCCCAAAGGAAGTTTTACAGGTGTATTTTTAGATTAAATGATGAAACTTCTTAAATTGTATATTCAGTCACTTGGCCCAAATGATAATTGTTTTGATAGGGAAACAAAATTATAAAATGTTAGCACCCATAACATCCTTTGCTCCCAAACCATTCCTATTTCACAGAGAAAAGATATGCATATATTATTTTTCATATATTGACTAAGATAATCATTATAATAATTCTAGCCATGTTCTATCTTGGTATTGCTGAGATTATACTCTTAGAACTGTTTAGTTCAAGTCTACTACTTTTCAAATTCTATTATAAGAGAATTGCAAATTGTTTTGGTAGTGGTAGACTTGCTGGTTCCTTGAAATAGAAAATTAGAAAATCTGGTACTGAAAACTTGTAGTTCAGGACAGTTAAGTATCTTGAATAAGGTCTCCAAATAACAGTCTGGTTTATGTTACCATGGTAGCACTTCCTTTCACTGGGTCTGTTCACGACTATCAGTGACAAGAGATAAAACTATGCATTTGCTAATCTATGTTTTCGAGTCGACAGCAAAAAGGAACTTATTTTTAATTAACTCTCAGATTAAAACTTTGCCTCTTCATTAATGTGCTTAGATGATAGAATGCAAATAAAAATGAGCTTTAGAAGAATTGTTTTAAACTAAATTTGCATAAAACAAAGTGAATTTTTTTGTGTGTGGTAAAGACAGGAAATGTGCATTCTCTCATTTACGATTATGCATTTTGGAACTCTAAGGCTTCTGGATTTATTTGGTAGAGAACCAATGAAGGTTTTGAAGAAATGAGCTGAATTTTTAAAATATTTACCTTAATGGAAGTTGTAAATAGACTGGGAGAAGAGGCAATGTTCATTATTCTTGAAATGATTTTATGTACTTGCCCTATACACTTTAGTAGAGTTCCCCTCTTGACCACCTTTTCAGTGGTTTTTAGAACCACTGAATTTAAAAGAATTAACTAATTAAAAACCACATTCATGACTCTTGTGTATAGCATGAACTTTTATAGCAATTAGCATGACTTTTTCCGCCTGAATTTCAGCTACTGAAACAAGTCATTATCATGCAAATATACAGAATAAAATTGTACTAAACCAGGTAAAATGTCAAGTTTTATATTTCCCAGCTAACTTTTTTTCCAAGGGAAGTTAAGTTTTACAAATGTATTTTTAGATTAAATGATGAGACTTCTAAAATCCCACTTTGGCTTTATAAAAAGTTAGAAAAATAGATATAAGGCTTGGATGTTAATGTTTAAAATATAAAACCAAACCCAAAAACCACCATGTTTAACTTTTGTAATTTTAAAATCTTGAAGCAGAAAAATACTATGCCAAGATTTTTAGACCTGTCTTTTGAGAGTAGTAACTATGGTATTAATGATGGGGAAATCTAAATAGCAGGTATTCAAACTGATTGGACATCATCACCACTTTGTAGTTTGAACTGAACTTTGCCATCTTGCCTTCTTTTGAGATTATCATCTCCATATAACTAGTCGTCCGAAAAGTACTGTCAAGGATGCCAACATTTAATGGAAGTAAGTATACCCTACTTGCCTTCTGGAGATTAGAAGAGAAATACTGTCATCTTGAGGCATCGGTTCAAGAAGTATTTCATAAACTATAATATCCATAAAGCTTCCCAATCCTACTTCAATCTATCACTTTCTGTGTCCAAATTTCAGACATTTAAGCAAAGTGTTCTACTGATTTTTGTGAAGACCATCACCTGTGAGTTCCTTCCCTCACACCCTGACTTGTGATAATAGCTTGATACTTTTTGTCCCAACACATAACAATTTCTATAGTTATTCTCATATTCTTTACTGTCTCTGAACATGATTTCTTTCTCTTTATCACACTCTCCCTGTACTCTGGACTTAACGCTACCATTTGCTAGCTCTCACTTCCTTAATTTCTTTCTTTCTCTGAGCATTAAAAAACACTCCAGTTAATGACATAAATAATGCACACACTTCAAAATTATGGATAAAAACAACTTCCTTTTGATCATACCACATTGAACATATTATTCTACAACTTTTATTAAAAATAATACCACAGCAAATATTCTTACATACATTACCTTCTACACAAGTATAAATGTTACTATAGGGGAGAAATCAGAATCTGATCCATTAGAACTAAGGATATGCAGGATATGCACATTTCTAATTATAATAATTTCTGCCAAGTTGCCTTCAAGTTTGGTCATATTAACGATCATAATTTATACTCTTTTGTAATCAATGGTGTGAAACTATTGATTTTTTAAATTTCCCCATGTCCTCATCAAATTTGATGCTATCAAACATCTAAAATTTTTACAATCTAATAGGTAAAAACTGACCTTTTGTTTTTGAATTCGTATGTCCCTGATTATGTTTGAGGATGAACACCTTTGCATATGTTTATGAGCCATCTGTATTTCTTCTTCAGTGAACTGCCTGTTCATATTCTTGCCCATTTTTCTATTAAGTTTTCTTTTCTTTATTGAATTATGAGTTCCTTAAATACAGTGGTGTGTTGCTGACTATAAACATATCAACTTCACATTTAATGTTGTTAGCTTGAAACTGGCCATAATGGAAGTATGTGTACCATGGAAATCTGAAAAAGCTATATCCTTGCCATCACCCAATTATTAAACATTAACCAGCATACCACTGCTTATGTTTGGATCCTAAATCTTTTGGTTGCTACTTATCTCTCAATGACGTCTTCTTAGCTATGTGATATGCAGCAATTTGTTACATGGCAATAAATAACTAATAAAACCTCCTCTAAGTTAGCATAAGATGATGCTATGTGCTAATGTCTTGTCACTCAGGGTATGTCCATGGACTAGCAGCATCAGGATCACCTGAGAGCCTGTTAGAAATAAAAGCCTCATTCCCCATCCTAGATTTGCTGAATCACAATCTGCATTTTAACAAGATCCTTAGGTGATCAGTTGGTACATTTAAGTTTGAGCAGCACTATCCTAGAAAATACTTCAGTTACCTAAAAATATAATTACTTACTATTTTAACTTTTATTTTACATAAGAATAAACTCCTACCATTTTGGGTATAGTAAGCCATAAGACAATATCACTCCTAGACTAGCAGGGAAAAAAACCAAAATAATCTACAAAATCATCATTTTTATGCACCTGTATGAGAGCTAAAGCAGCAAGACAACGGAAATACCTAAATTCTAAACTGTGACAGGGCCCTGTGAGTAGAGATGGAACGTGTAGACTGTTTTACCTTTGGCAGAGCATGGAAGAAGTGACCGTCATAAAAGAAGAAAAAAATTACTTAAAATTTAACAAATTCTTAAAAGCCAATGTGAGCTAGCAAGACCAGTTAGCATCCCTGGTACTCCCAGACAGAAAGAGAGCCTGCCTCCACTAGCCAGCATTTTTCCATGGGCTTCCATCCTGTGCTCTAGCAGGGCAGGAGATCTAAGAGACTTCCTTGAGTCTCTTTAGATACCTTTCATCAAAAAGAGATGAAGACAGATATACAGAATCTACCAAGGCAGAACTCATCCATGCTACAGGCCCTGAATGAGCATAAGGTGAGATCAGGTGTCACTGTGGGACAGGCACACAACCTTCACACACTCTGGACAAAGCTCCAATATGAAGCAAAAGCTATCTGCTACTGAGAGACAAAATACCCTGCCCACCTCAGTCCCACATAAATGGTGGCTGCTGGGAGAGAAGTACCAAACTGAGCTATCCTGATACTTCACTGACACGAGGCAGTGTGCCACGTGTCATTAGGAGAAGGGCAGAAAATCAGCTCATTCTGAGATTCTCCAATGACACAAAGCACAAATCTGCTACACTGAGGAAGGAAATGGTCATTCACCTGTACCTAAGACATCCCACTGATATCAGCCAGTTTACCTGCCACAGTGGGAATAAGCAGGAAAATAGGTCTGAGCTCTGGAACAGTGCTCTCCAGTAGGACTTTCTACAATGACAGAAATATCCTGTATCTGTAACTGTCCAATATGCCAGCCACTAGCCCCACATAGATAACTGGCTGTGATGAATGCGGCTCTAGACTCCATGACTAGTAGATGGGACAGACTGTCTGCTCCTGGACGAGGCACGAACAGACCCTCATCTGGAGGCATAGGCATATAGGGCCTGCTTAAGACTAAAACTGGAACAAAGGAAAGAAACCCACCCTACACCAAACCCTTGCACCAAGTGATAGGCAATGACAATCTATTGCTATGGGAAGGGCAAGAACATGAAGGGAAATGTGCAAACTCCTCCCCTGCCTCCAAATGTGGCACAAGCTGAAAGATGAAGATAAAAGTAGAATCACTGAAAAAAAAAAATCATCTGATACACCAGTTCTTCTTCTTTTTTTTAAAGATTTTATTTATTTATTTTTAGAGAGGGGGAAGAGAGAAAAAGGAAGAGATACAATGATGTGTGAAGGATACATTAATTAGTTGCCTCTTGTACAACTCCCACTGAGGACGTGTCCCACAACCCAGTCATGTGTCCTGATTGGGAATCGAACTGGTGACCTTTTGGTTTGCCGGCCAGCACTCAATCCCCTGAGCTATAACAGCCAGGGCTGATATACCAGGTTTTCACACTAAGCCCAAAGTATTGGCAGTCCATCTCTGCAGGAATGTGAAACCTGTAGTATGCTGAAGGGAAATATGATGACCACAAATCCCAATCCTAGTTCAATTAACTAGTTTGGCCAATACCTGTTTGCACAATCCACATGACAGAAGTAGAGGCATGCTTATTTCTGGGTGGAAACATTATTTATTTCAATTTCAACCATTTTTACACTGACATTCAATCCAAAATTATGAAATATACACAAAAACAGAAGATAAAGTAGTCAAACTAGACCCATAGACGGACTGGACACTGAAATGATCAGATAGATACCACAAGTAAGATTACTGTGTTTATGGACCTACTGGGAAATTTTAGCAGAGATGGAGAGTATTTTTTAAAAGGCAAATGCAAATGCTAGAAATAAATACGAAGAATCCTTTATCATGCTTATCATCAGAATGAACACAACAGAGGAAACAGTGAACCTATGTAAAGATTAATAGAAACGACCCAAACTGAAACAAAGGGAGAAAAAATAGGAAAAGGGCCAGAGCAACTACGAGGTAAGACAACAGCAAATGGTCTAACATATTTTTACTTGGAGTCCCAGAAGTAGAAAGTTAGCCAAAAGAAATATTTGAAGAGATAATGAGCTAATTTTTTTTTTAAATTTAATGAAAGACAACAAACCACAGATCTGAGAACCTCTGAAAAACCAATTTGGGATAAAAATTAAAAATAACATAATCAAACACATCATAGTCAAACCACTGAAAAGTAGTGCTAAAGAAAAAAATCTTGAAAACAGCTAAAAATAGAAGCACAACAGAGGAACAAAGATAAGAACGGCAAGAGACTTCTCATTAGAAATTAGGCAAGCCAAAGACAAGAGAACAGCATCTTTAAAGTATAGTAGTTCCCCCTTATCTGTGGGTTTGCTTTCCACAGTTTCAGTTACTTACAGTCAACCTCAGTCTGAAAAATTAAATTTCCCCAACCACTGACATTGTCTGCTGGTGCCATCCAAACACCATTACTGTCATGGTTCGATGATCCAGGATTACCTAAAGCAGATGATCCTTTTCTGATGCACGGTCAGATGGTCAATAGCAGCCTAACACTATGTCACAATGCTTACATCATTCGTCTCACTTCACCTCATCCCATAAGCATTTCATCATCTCGCATCATCATAAGAATAAGGGTGATTACAGAACAATGAGATGTTTTGAGAAAGAAAAAGAAAGGCCATACTCAACTTTTATTATTGTTACAATTGCCCTGGCCAGTGTGCCTCAGTGGATTGAGTGCTGACCTGGGAACCAAAGGGTCGCTGGTTCAATTTCCAGTCAGGCCACATGCCCGGGATGTGGGCCAGGTCCCCAGTTGGGGACATGTGAGAGGTAACCACACATTGATGTTTCTCATCCTCTCTTTCTCCTTCCCTTCCCCTCTCTCTAAAGATGAGTAAATAAATAAATAAATAAAACAGTATATTGTTACAATTGTTCTAATTTGTTATCAGTTACTGTTAATCCATAACTGTGCCTAATTCACAAATTAAACTTTATCATAAATATGTATGTATAGGAAAAAACACAGTATATTTATATATGTATATATAGGGTTCTGTACTATCTGTATCCACTGGAGGTCTTGAAACAGACCCCAGCAGATAAGGGGGAGGAATAGTGTATTCAAAAATTGCCAACCTAGACTTTTATACCCCTCTTCCACAAAATGGTTAAAACAGTATTTCATTGCTAGTGGAGGTGAATTATAAGAAATGTTAAATAAACTTCTCCAGGAAAAAGAAATTGATCCAGATAGGACATAAAGATTAGTCAACTTTTTCTGTAAAAGTCCAGGTAATAAATGAAACGGTATAACATTATTTGAAGGTAGACTGTGATAAAGAGATACATTGAAAATTTCACAGTAACAAGTAAAAAAAGTAAAGTAATAGCTAATAAGCCAAAGCAGTGATAAAACCAAATCATAAAAAAATACTCAATCCAGCCCTGGCTGGTATAGCTCAGTGGATTGAGCACAGGCCTGTGAAGCAGAGGGTCGCTGGTTCGATTCCCAGTCTGGGTGCATGCCTGGGTTGCAGGCCAGGTCCCCAGTATGGGACACGTGAGAGGCAACCACACATTGGTGTTTCTCTCCCACTCTTTCTCCTTCCCCTTTCTCTAAATATAAATAAATAAAATATTTTTAAAAATACTCAATCCAAAAGAAGGCAGGAAAAGTGGAAAAAAGAAAAAAAACTGAGCAAATAGAAAAAAATAGCATAGTAACAGATTTAAATCCAACCGTACCAATTGCATTTATGTAAATGGTCTCCATTTCAATTATAAGGCAAAGGTTGTCAGACTGAGTAAGAATATCTGAGCCCTGGCTGGTGTAGCTCAGTTAATTGAGCGCAGGCCTGTGAATCATGCGATCGAGGTTCGATTCCCGGTCAGGGCACATGCCTGGGTTGCAGACCAGTTCCCAGTGGGGACACATGAGAGGCAACCACACATTGATGTTTCTCTCCCACTCTTTCTCCTTCCCTTCCCCTCTCTCTGAAAATAAATAAATAAAATGTTAAAAAAAAAAAAAAAGAATATCTGATACACTGATAGAAACACCATAGGAACTAACAGAAAATCGAAACATTTAAAAAAACTAATTTATGTACCTATCTATAGTAGACTGAAAACAAATGATGGACATAATTAACATCAAGCTGAAGTCATCTGACTTGGCTATTTTTGTCTTCCTTTGATTTCCCCATATTTTAGGGTCTCCATGTTAACTTTCCCCACTTCCCCAAATATAGTAATGTTCATAATAACACTGACCTTGCCATGGCTTCTTTCCACTTTCTGAAAACATTTATTCAGGGACAGATTATGTCGAACAGAATTCTTCCAGCCTGTTGGTGCAGTGGCAAAATATGGAAAGCGGTCCAGAATCCAGCTATAAATTTCTTTGACAGGCAAACATTTATTTGGAGAGTGTTCTATAGCCATATAAATGAGAAGACTAAAAGAGTATGGGGGCTTCGAAGTTGCTGATTTTTTTTCCGGGTTCTGGTAGCAAGATGGTCCTAATGATGGCACATCATCTCCCTCTATGTCATACAAGGGACTAACGATTGGAAGACCCTCACTTCCAAAGCTGAAGTTTGTTAGAAGATTAGTACTTTCATGAAGCCAGTTCAAGTTTGTGAGTTCATCATCTGCTGATTCATTGTCCACTACAGTGGCCTTTGGCCTGGCAGCATCAACAGCTTCAGGCAAGCTTCCCATTTTGTAAATCTGACTTAATCCTGCAACCTTTTCAAATCCTGGAGTTTCAGCTCTCTTTTCTGGAGTCATTCCAATTACCGGACCCATTTACTCTTATAGTTCTGCAACAAAGGAAACAATTATCAATCAATGTAATGCTTAAGATTCTTAGGCTCATGGAAAAATAAAATGCATATTTAAATACCTCCAAATTGGAGAAATTTTGTATTACCCCATATAATATTTAAGCACTGTATTTGTACAATGAGGACACTAAAGGTTACAATATGAGTAAGAGAACTTATATTATTTGAAACGGCTGTAAATAAAATGCAGTATTATAGTACCATATGTCTGGGTGATATAAACAAAATTAAATTATGTATTTTGAGTATTTATCAAAGTCCCTAGCCCACAGTAACTACTTAATAAGAAATGGTTATTATTAAAAAAGAAGAGACTATTTCTTTGAATTTTAAGACTATATGATCTATGCATTCTAAGGATCTATGTTTTACCATAAGTCATATATATTGCTCAATATAGAAAACAAATTTAAAATATTGTTTAAATAATAATCCTAAATAAACCCTTTCCTCAAATCTAAAATATTTACTATAAAGAGAAACTATTTATAAGTTTTATTACATCATACTAAGATAACATTTCTTATTCACTGTATTTATTATCAGTAAAATCATATTTACTACCAGTTACTTCTTTTGTAAATTCCAGTATTTTACATCTGCATTGTATATAATCTCATCACATACTGATACTGAAAGGCTGACAGTCCCTTAATAAAACCTTAAGTGTCACTGTATTGCTGGCACTCAGTCCCCTGAGCCATACCAGCCAGGGCTGAAGTGTGACTGGCTGAAGTGTCTCTTTTTTCAAAGAGAAAAAAACTATTTCTATAACATCTGTTTTTATTTATATTTTCTCAAATGACTTTTCTTTTGCTTTTAAAACACATTTCAATTCAAAACACTTAACATGGGAAAACAACTGACTAATGTTGAAAGTGATAGAACTAATGTACTATTTAATTCATTTAATGATTCATAAATGTGCCTCATTTCTGAATTCAGTGAAAAACTGTCTATGTTTTCCATTATTCTAGTTAATCTACTTATAACTCCGTAACTGAAATATGAAAAGTACCAGATTTTGCCATGTATAATGTGCACACTTTGCCCAAATTTTTGAGGGAAAAATAAGGGTACACATTATACATGGGTAGTACCTGAAATCCCTTGTATCTGCTCTTGTGTTTTGTAATTATTTGTCACATAAAATTTCTTGAACTATAATATGTTCAAAAATAAATGCTAAAGTTCCTTTATAATGCAAAAAACAAGTATCTAAATATAAATGAATAAAAAACTGAACTAAAACAAAAGATTTTTTTCCTGAAAGTTTGGGCCAAAAACGTGGGTATACATTATACACAGGAGTGCATTATACACAGCAAAATACAGTACCTTCAAAGTTTTACTTTACTTAGAATACAGCTGGCAGGTTAGCCCCAAATTTATACAATTCCAGGGTACTCAATTATCAATAGCACTAGTTATTGATAATAATTTGGGGGCCAGGCACTGTGCGAAACACTATCTCAACCATCGATTAAACCCTATAAAATAGGAACTATTATTAACCCAATTATTATAGATGAAGAAAATGATTCACAGATGTTAAATATCCTGTCTGAGGTTACCTGGGTTAGTAACTGAAAATGCTAGAATTTAAAACCTGGCAGAGTGACTTAGAACCAAAATTCTAACCATTACATTATCCTGGTAACAGTACAAGTACATCACCTGTGAGTATGAATTACCCGATCCTACCCATTTTAAATTTTATCATTGTTCTCTCCACCTGGCTCTTATCTCTCTCACATACACCTATATCTTTAGCTTCTTACACTAAGACACTGTAAAAATGAAAAGGTCAAACTATAACAAATTTGTTGTCCATTTCAATCAATAAAGAAACCACGCATACATAAACATATGCACGTGTGCTCGTATGTGCACACATATTTCAGAGATGACATCCTGTTCTGTGTAACTGACCAAATGTTCATTTACCACTAAAGTCTCTCTACCCATAGAAAACTTAAAAAATGTAATGGTTGAAAATTAATTGGTTGAAGAAAGTCTTGTTTCCTTAAAAACATAAAAAATAAAAACTTTGCATTTAAGTGTCCAAAGAAAGAAATAACTAATTTCTAATGGTCCAGTTTTGTCTTTTCACCTATCTCTTCATTTATTTCCTGTTTTTAGAGATTTTACTTTTTTATTTTTTAGAGGGAAAGGAATAAGAAAAAGAGGGAAACATCAATGTGTGGTTGCCTCTCACATGCCCCCAACTGGGGACCTGGCCTGCATCCCAGGCATGTGCCCTGGCCAGGAATTAAACCAGCAAATTTCAGCCCACAGGCTACTTACTGCTCAATGCACTGAGCCACACCAGCAAAGGCTTTACTTTCAATTACATATAGAAATTAGGGAGTACCAAATAGCACTGATTAACATTTACTGAGATTTTACTATATTACAGACACTATGCTATGGGCTTTGAAATACACTGTCTCGACTTACTCCTCCATACTACTTAGCTCTATGTATGATTCTTTCTTTTTAACTGTGAATTGCATAAAGGGCATGAATCTTTTACTTTTGTATTCCTAATGAATCTTAAGAAAGTGTTGGGTGTGAGTAATCAATCCACTCATAATTATTTCAAACTGAAATTAATAATCAACATGCATGTCTACTCTGTACCAGGTGCTATGCTACCCACCTTTACTAGTTATTTATTTTAGAAACACATCCTTAATGCTAGTAAACACTGTCACTGGTAACCAGAAAACTGAAATTCACTGTTTATAAATAAGGAAATGGAAGTGAACTAAGCCATTTGTCTAAGGTTCTAAAGCTAAAAAAAGGAGAGCCAAAATTATAAACCAGGCTGAGTTCAATAGTCAACTCCTTTGTTCATTCGAGTACACTCAATATCTTAATGAATTTATATTTTAGCAATACTACTTAAAACAAATAGATATTGTTGACAGACACGAGAAAATAAGGTGACAGAAACTAATTTAGATGGTTACAACTGTTATTCCTCTGAATTACAAGTTTAGAATAAAATCTTATTAAGATAAAAACCAATATTATATCATCAAGTTAGTCAAAGATTACACAAAGTACACAGCCAAGCAAAGTTAAAAAAAATCAAGTACTGAAAGGCCAACATGCTCTTAGTAAGGTTTGAATTTACATTTTCAAGGAAAGAAGAGTGTTTCTAAACTGTCATTTTAGAATACTTTAGAATACCATCATCCACTTAGTACACTAAACATTAGAACACTAAATCCACCAAAACAAATAACTGTAAAAATAGAGAACAAATATACTAGAAAATATTCAACTTCACTAATGATTAAAGAAATACAAAAAATGTTAAATATGATAATGTAGCATAGTACCTAGTGTTGCACCAAGCACAAATACTAGTAATAAAAGTAACAGTATCTACTTTTGCACAAATAAGCAATAGTTTAAAAATATGTACAATAACAATTTGGGGCAAGGACCTCAGAACATTTTGGATAGCTACCTGGCAATATGCACCCAGAATCATTAAAAATGTCATATTTCTTGGCCCAGTAATTCCACTTATGAATCACTTCAGTGAAATAATCCTCTGTAGGGAAAAAATTCTCTCTCCTTCTCTTTTTATTTATTTATTTATTAATTTATTAATTAAAAAAAAATCTCACCTGAGGATATGCTCATTGATCTTAGAAGTGGGGCAAGGGGTGGGTGAGAGAAAGACAGAGAAACATCCATGTGAGAGAAACATCAGTGGGTTGCCTACTGAACACACCTCAACTGAGGATCCAACCCACAACCTTTTTGGTGTATGGGACGATGCTCCAGCCAACTGAGCCACCCAGCCAGGGCTCCTTCTCTTTTACACAGCACAAGCACACAGATGTCCATCCGAGATTAATGAAAGATAATAGATAACTATAAACAACTAATATATCTTATTACAGAAAAAAGATAAGTAAACTAAAGTACATCTATTCAATGTAATATTTAGTAGTCATTAAAAATGACTGTCATAAAGACTGTGAGGTAAACAAAAAAGCTTTATTAAAAACTGGTAAATAGAAAATAAAAGGTGAACAGTGGTTTCTATTAGTTAACTTGGTTAATCAGCCTAACAATAATTTTTCTTTGTTCTATTTTCTAGTATTTCTTTAATGTGTTTATCATTTTTATAGTTTAAAATTAAAAGAAACTCAAGCGGGAAAAGGCTATGCTAGATTTTTTTTTAAGATTTTATTTACTTATCTTTAGAGGGGAAGAGAAGGAGAGAGAGAGAGAGAAACATCAATGTATGGTTGCTTTTTGTGCGTTCCCTCTGGGAACTGGCCTGCAACCCAGGCACGTGCCCCGACTGGGAATCGAACAGCGATTATCTGGTCCGCAGGCCTGCGCTCAATCCACTGAGCTACACTGGCCAGGGCTGATTATTTTTAATTGTAGTAAAAGGGGGACAAAAAACCCAATAAAATTTATTTATAAAAAATTGTATATTTATTCTTACATGTTTAAACTTCAGTAACCTTCAAAGTACTCTCCATTTGATGCAATATTCCTATTGAGACTTTTTTCCCACTGCTCAAGACAGTTTTTTAACTACTTCAGTTTGATGCCTTATGGTGCTTCTGCCGTTTTTATTTCACTTCTTCCACACTGGCAAAGTTTCCCTCTGAGGACTTTCTTCATTGGGGGAAAAACAACAAAAAACAATTGCTTGGGGCAAGACTGGGTGAATAGGGAGGGTGGGACATAGGGTCATGACATTTTTAAGTTATAACTACTTACCAATCTTTTTATCATTCCTTCTTGAATTTCAGATTTTCTGTGACCATTTTCCTTCTATTTAAAAAGTGGTCTGCTGGTAAACTTCCAGATTTTATTTCTCTGAGCATGTATTTATTTAACTTTTTCTTAAAAGATATTTTTGCTGGTTATAGAACTCTAGCTTGAACTACCATGAGTCATAGTTGTTAGATTTATTTTCACTATCATCATTTCATGGTCTTCTATTCCCATTATTATTGAAAACTTAGTCCTTTGAAGGTGTTCTGTGTTTTCTCTAAAAATGCCCCTTTTATTAACCTTTTTTTCCCATTTATTGTCTCCTTGTGTTGCATTCCAGATTCCTTCAGATTCATCTTTCATTATATTAATTTTTCTTCAGTGGGGTCTATTTGCTTTTATCCATCCATTAAATATTAATTACTTAAAATATTAGTGAAAATATTAGTGTATATTTTCACTTCTAGAACTTGTGATTTTTTTACATAGTTTCTTACTCTTTTCCTCATTTTTAAGCCTTCACTGAACACATTATTTTATATTTTACATCTGATAATTCCAAGATGTGAACTATTCTCAGGCCTGATTCTTCTGATTCTTTTATACTGTATCCTGTTTCCCCTAGATGTTTATACATTTTTATTACAAGCTAATCATTTTCATTAGAACTTTACCAACTGGAATCATTTGATGATGATGATTTGTGTTGCTTCTGTCAGGCTTCTGAGAGCAGTAACAATCCACGATCCTTTTAAATTCTTAGCTTGAGGGTTACTATGAATTCAGGCTGCAAACCAATAAGAGGGCTGGTTTGTGGTAATAAATTTTCAGCAGAGATTTTATTTTTCCCATTAGCAGAAATAATCTAGAAAGATAATCTTCTTTGTTATCCACTGGGACACCATGGGAAAGAATTTCTAGATCACTCTTACACCTACAATGTACAGCCTTGCAGAACTCCAAATTACTGGGAGAAGCCTGTTTCTTGCTTGATGTTCTACTTTGGCCAGGCCTGGGCTTTGCTTCCTGATCCCCAGCCCTACATAGCAAGGAAACAGAGTTCACTTAATTTGGTAAATACCCTCAAGGCAATAGCCAGTTTCAGCATTCAGCTTACCTCACTAGGTTTTCAGTTAGTGGTTGGGCTAAATATTCTTTGCTTTTGCGCCAGACCATCGATGCATTTTTATTCAGTATGTTAGCCTTTCAGCAGAAAGGCTTGTCCAGGCATTTAGTTCACCATGCTGCTGAAAACAGATATTTACATTACTTTCTGATGGCAACATCTCTAGCATGCATTATTCTCTATTGTTAGAGCACGTGTTCTTAAGTTTCTTCAGCCTCAGCACACTTGAGGAATTTGATTTACAGTACTTCTGTCTATAAGGAGTTGCTCATTATGACAGTGACTTCCAACTGGAATTAGGTAGAGAACATTTCCTTGGAGGTTAAACATAGTCATCAAAAACTCGGTGCAGATTTTTTAAAAGAGGGTGCTTTCATCCCTTTAAAAAAACATGCTCCACTTCCGCCAAGATGGAGGCATAGGTGGAAGCACTGCGCCTTCTCACACAACCAAGTTTAAAAACAACAAAGTTTTAGCAACAAAAATGCAGCCAAAACACAGATAATTGAACTACACAGAAGTCTGACAACAATAAACCCTTCAGCCAAACCGGTAAGAGGGGCAGAGCCAGCAGCAGAGCAGGGTTGGGCAGGAAAGATCCACTGGACAGACCCAGGCGCACAACCCAGGTGCGCTGGCAGCCGTAGGTGGATCCCAGGTGTGGAGAAGCGGGCAGACCCACTGAGGGAGCAAGGCGGTGGACTCACTGAGGGCTGACCAAAGTCACATAGTCGAGCGCAGATAAACTGGTGAAGGAGTGAAGCGGTGAGACAGACCTTGCAGGCCCCAGTGGCGGAAAGTGGCAGAGGGGACCGCCATTGTCCCTCTCTGACCCCGCTCCCACATACAGCATCACAAACCAGTGACCACCCTGGTGAACACCTCCTCGTACATAACAGGCACAAACAGATCAAAACATGGCTCAAGAACAACTCAGAGCTTCAGAGCCGATAAATCTAAGCAATGAAGAAATAGCCAAACTTTCAGATGCACAGTTCAAAACACTGGTGATCAGGATGCTCACAGAACTGGTTGGTTTTAGTCACAAATTAGAGAAACATATGAAGGCTAAACTAATTGAAATGAATGGAAATGTACAGGAAACCAATAGTAATGGAAAGGAAACTGGGACTCAAATCAAAGGAGTGGACCAGAAAGAGGAAAAAAATGACCAAACAGAAAAGGGTGAAGAAACAAGAATTCAAAAAATCGAGGAGAGGCTTAGGAACCTCCAGGACATCCTTAAACATTCCAACATCCTAATTATAGGGGTACCAGAAGGGAAAGAGGAAAGGCCACAAGTGGAAAACTTTTTTGAACAAATAATAAAGGAGAACTTCCCCAATCTGGCAAAGGCAATAGACTTCCAGGAAATCCAGGAAGCTCAGAGAGTCCCAAAGAAGTTGGACCCAAGAAGGAACACACCAAGGCACATCATCATTACATTAGCCAAGATTAAAATGAAGGAGAGAATCCTAGAAGCAGCAAGAGCTAAGGGGACAGTCACCTACAAAGGAGTCCCCATCAGACTGTCAGCGGATTTCTCAAAAGAGACCTTAACAGGCAAGAAGGGGCTTGAAAGAAGTATTCCAAGTCATGAAATCCAAAGACCTACATCCAAGATTGCTCTAACCAGCAAAGCTTTCATTTAGAATGGAAGGACAGATAAAGTGCTTCTCAGATAAGATCAAATTCAAAAAGTTCATCACCAAGCCCTTATTATATGAAATGTTAAAGGGACTTACCTAAGAAAAAGAAGAGAAAAAAGATGAACAGTGAAAGGACAGCAAACTCATAGTTACTAAGAACCATACCTAAAACAAAAACAAACTAAGAGGACAGCTAGATCAGGAGCAGAAACATAGAAATGAAGATCGCATGGAGGGTTAGCAACAGGGGAGTGGGAGAAGGAAAAGGGGGAGAAGGTACAGAAAATAAGCAGCATAGATGATAGGTGGAAAATAGATAGGGGAGAGGGCAAGAATAGTATGGGAAGTATAGAATCTAAAGCACTTGAGACAGGTGGTCATAAAGTAAAGGGGGGGGAATGGTGGGGGAGGGGTGTGCAGGGTGGAGGGGAATAAAGGGGGGAATAGAACTGTAATGACAATCAATAAAATATATTTAAAAAAAAGAAAAAAAACATGCTCCATAATGCAATAAAGATATTTTAATCCCTTAACTATAATTTAGGTCCATCATTATAAACAAAGACTTGATAAAGAGTAACACTTATAGGAGCTACTCAAGTATACAGGATTATTGGCCAGTTTATCAGTGTTTCTCAAATCAGGATGCCCCAAGGATATTTTCCAGAGATCACAAGTTCTGTCATTTTCATTTTTTTATTTCATTTCAATAACAGCATAAAAATACATTTGACCATTTCCTTTTTAAAAATTTTATTTACTGATATTAGAAAGAGGGGAATCAGGGAGGGAGGGGGGAGGGGAGAGCATGGGAGGGAGGGAGGGAGGGAGGGAGGGAGGGAGAGGGAGAGGGAGAGGGAGAGAAGGAATCATTGATTTCTTATTTCACTTATTTATGCATTCACTGGTAGATTCTTACATGGGCCCTGACAGGAGATTGAACCTGCAGTCTTGGAATATTGAGACAATGCTCTAACTAACTGAACTACCCAGCCAGGGCCTATTTTACCATTTTCAAAGAAAAAAATGAAAAGACTTAAAACTACTTGAGGACCCAGGTGGTGTGGCTCAGTTAGTTGGAGTATCATCCCATAAATCTAAAGGTCAGGATGCATGTCTGGGTTGCCAGTTTGGTCCTGGTCAGGGCACCTGTGAAAGGCAACTCTCACATTGATTTTCCTCTCCTCCTTTCTCTCCCTCCTTCCCCCTTTAAACATGTCTTCCGGTATGGATACAAAAATAATAATAATAAAAAAACCTACTTGAGGAACTGAAATCAGTGATTCTCAAAATGGGATCTATAATTTTTTTCTACATAAGGGACACTTATAATTAAGGTTGAGAAAAATTGCTCCACACTAAAAGGACTCACATTCCTATGCTTTATTTACTGGATTAATCTTCTTAGTTCTATATCCTAGACTTCATTTGTACTGTAGTCACTACCTGATTATACAGGTATATGACCCCTTATCTAAAATCTTTGAGATACATTTCAGAATTCAGAGTATTTGGATTTTAGAAAGGGACTACAATGCAAAAGAGGGTTATATGATGTGACAGTGAAGTCCGAGGCAGCACCCATAATAAACATGTTCATATTTCTGCCGCAAAACGTATGTTCACACTAAAAGGTAACTAAATAAAGAACATCAATAGTCTTACATCAGGTCAGATCATGTTTTGCCAATAAATAAAACTTTTGGTTTTCATAGCATTTTTGATTTCTAAATCGTTGGGATGGAATTATACAATCATTATTTGCTATAATTGTACAACCATTATTTGCTATAAATTTATCTGGAAACCAGATCGTAGTAAGAAAGATTGGATAAGGGTAATAAGTTCACTTTAAGGTACATAAATTTAATGTATAAACTTTGTAATTTTTCTCCTAGCTACTTAGGACTCTCTTTTTATCTATCTATGGTTTAATAGTGGAAGATACAGAATAAGTGAACTGATAAGCAAGAAATATATTATGAATTCTAAAATGTCAGAAGTTCCTAAATGTATATAGGAATTTAAAATACATTCCAAAAACAATATATTAGCCAAATTAGATTATGATTACAATGTCTCTTCAGCTAGCAATGTAGATAAAAGACAGAGAAAGAGACGTACACTATTCAGCATAACCTCTCCCAGTCCTTTTCTAATAAATTTCAAGGAGACACCTCTTCTGCTAAACTCATGGCTCTGTTGTCATGGTTGTTAGATGCTATAGAAAATAGTGTACAACTAAAATGGAAGCCTTTTTTTCTTCAGAAAGAATATACTGTATTTTGCCATGTATAATGTGCTCCCACGTTTTTGGCCCTAACTTTCAGGGGAAAAAAGAGTTCATTTTAATTTTTAATTCAATTTTTTATTTATTTACATTTAGGTACTTGTTTTTTGTATTATAAAGGAATCTTAGCATTTATTTTTGAACATATTATGGTATAAGAAATTTTATGTAACAAATAATTATAAAACACAAGAACGGAGAGAAGTGATTTTGGGTACTACCCATGTATAATGCACACCCTTATTTTTTCCTCCAATATTTGGGCAAAAAAGTGCACATTATACATGGACAAATACGGTATTTAACACTAGGAGGTATTAAACAGAAACTTGAGGGGGCAATATATTTGAAGTTGTAAAGAATTTCATATTATTGCCCTGGCTGGTATGGCTCAGTGGGTTGAGTGCTGGCCTGTGGACTGGAAGGTCGCTGGTTCAATTCCCTGGACAGGGCACATGCCTGGATTGTGGGTCAGGTCCCCAGTTAGGGGCAGGCAAGAGGCAACCAAATTATGTTTTTCTTTTTCTCTTTCTCCCTCCTTTCCTGTCTCTAAAAATAAATAAATAAAATCTTTTTTTTAAAAGAATTTCATATTATAAAAAACATAAAATCTAAATCATTACTCTTAATATCATAATCACATCTGGATATCATGAAGCAGATGGTTAAGAGCATAAGCTGTGAAGAGATAGTCTCAAATCCCTTCAATGGGGAGGATTTACCATTCAATAGGATTCTACCACTCAGTAGGATTCTAACACTAACAGCTCTACCACTCAATAGGATTCTAATAGTATCTTTCAATTTAGAATTGGCTCCAAGTCCAGCAATCCTCATGAATATAATAGTACCTACTTTAATAAGATTGTTAGTACAAATTACATGAGAATAAATATAAAGCACTTAGAATGGAGGTAAAGTATACAATAAATACTAGCTGTTGGGAACCACCCTGCCTGATTTCAGAAAGCTGTAAACCCCCATGGCTAAGGCTGAGTGAGAGACTTTGGGGACCCTAAGCCACTAAGGAGACAAAGCTTATCTTCCTGTCAGGGGCACTGCCTCTGCCCCCTTTACTTCACCCTGCCTGGCCCCCAGTGGATGACCAGTTAGCCAAATGACAGGTAAGATTCCTCAAGGGAGGGACAACCTAAGACAGGCATGATCACAAAGGGGCCCTCAGGGAAGGACTTGGGGGGCTACAGAAAAAGGGGGTGATGGACCCTCACCCCTCAGCTTTGACATAGCCTGAATCCTCATTCTGTGTGCAAGAAGTCTCCTAATCTCTTGGATGCCTTACTTCCCCTGCCTGACTTAAGCCTGAAACAATGACAGAGAGCAGTGCAGCCCTGTGCTGGAAAGGGCAGGTTCCCCAGGGTGATCAGGCTTAAGAAAAAAATGCATAAAAGCCTGTGAAATTTGCTTTGCTAATACCCTCAATTTAAATGGTAAGGGTCCAAGCATGAAATGAGTTTATTTCCCCAAAGTTTTATGACCCTTTAGCGAACAGACCCTGACTCAGAATAAGTTCTTGTAGTTCTTTATATGTTATCTATTGTTTGATCCTTACTGCCTGACAATGATTGATGAGCTTTACCTGTATTCCCATGCAAACTGAACCCAATAAAAGCTCATTGAGGAAAAGGTTCCTGGTCCTTCTCCTTTGGGAAATTGACCACCTTTCCTCCCTAAGCAGATCATGTCTTGGTAGACTTATTCTCATCTGTGGTGGCAGGGGTCCTGCAGGCAGACCCCACCCCCTGCCACCAACAACTAGCTATAGAGATAGTGATTATTAATGTTATTAATTTTTTAAATTATTACTAGCTTTCTTTTTAAAGTAGTAGATTTATATCTTTTAAATAAAAAGTTATGGTATACAAAATCAGTAACAATACTTTGTTTTGAAATTTGAAAATTAGAAAAAATTCTAGTGTTAAGAATGGATCCCCTTCACCACCAATGACACCCATTGACAAAACAGCCAACTGAAATTAGGCCTTCTCAGAAGAGTGCTGCAATATCAGTTTCATCATCTTTATGATACAATTTTCACTTCCTTATTCTATTTGTACCTATGAACTTTGTTAGGTTATGTCAATATCTTACCCAATCATGCAACATGACAAAATCCTTCAAATCTTTCTAATTTAAATAATATAAAAGCACTTAAATCATATGAACTTTCAGAACTTTAAAAATATTTTATTGTCTAGTGCACCCCTACCCCTCTAAATTCCTTTATTAACAGCTCTGGCTGATAACATTCACACACACACATAAAAAATAATGAAAATAACTATATTACCTTTGAAATAAGAAAAGTTTAGTTTTCTCTAATAATGACATTGTCAATAACAAAAAGAAAAGATAATGCTCTATATAATGCTAATTTATGCATTGCAAATATAATGCTATGATCAAAACAGGACAGAAATATAAATAAAAGCATATATAGTTACATTCATTTGTATTCAACTAATTCAGAATCTACTATCTTGTTATAAAATTCTTATCAAGTTAAAATATTCAAAATAATAATTTCCCCTAGTTTCAAGATATTACTTATATTGTGAATTTCAGCATATATAATATTTTAAAAATATGAGTTCATGAATATAAAATTTAATGACAAGAACTCAGGCTCTAAGTCCAGCAATCCTCATGAATATAAAAGTTTTTTAGTTTTTACTTTACTAAGTAACACAGTACCACAGCAAATAAGAAATAATTTCAATTAAGTCAATTCTATTAATGCTGTTTAATCATTTTAAAAAGTGCTTTTCAAATCATATTATCAACTCTCTTGTTATATTTTCCTTACATTATCTTACACATATAATTGTCAGAGCCCTAAATCTGTTATTTGCAAGAAAATTTTTAACTGTTAAAATTTACATTTAACCCATTACACTAAGAGTTATTAGAATATAAAAAATAACACTGAAAATTGACTCAGATCAAAATAAAATATGGTAGTCAATTTTTGATATCCAAAGCAAATTTATTCCAATTTACTTTTTTTCTTACACCACTAAGTATTTCTTTCCTCATTACCTAGAAAGAGTACTAAGAAAAATCAATTTTGCTGTTTCTAAAAAGCCTTTACTACACTGGTATGAAAAAGAACCATGTCACCTGTTATGTTATACTAAAACTGGGCAGAAAATAAAACCAACACTTGAGCAATGGTACTGAGAGGCCCTGAAGACTTGTAGTCAGTACCATGCTTAATTAAGCAAGGGATGATTAACCATGAACTATATATGGCAGCATCTGACTTAACAGATGAAGTTGTTTCTCATCGTTTTTACCCTATTGGTCCAGCTTCCTACTTAAACTCAATTTCTTTATACTCACTTGAAAAATGTGAATTCCTGAGGCATGTGACAAATGGATCATGATTTTTTTTTGGGGGGGGGGTTATATTTAATTAAATGCATTTCCAACTGCTAATTCTGTCATTTTACCTGGTCTTAAGACATTTGGAAATTTTATTCTTATTGACTTGCCATTTTACTTCCCACCAAGAACTTAATGTCATTGGTAAATCAAACAATCTTATAAATGTCAAAAGAGCAACCAGAGAGTAGACCTCCCACCTCAGATTTGGGCTTTCCCATCCAATCACTTTAGATTAACTCATATTAAAAAAACATTTGATTTGGGCTAAGACATCCTAGCAAAGAGAAATAGGCATTCACTTAATTTAGATCACTAAACAATGGTTTTCATAGAAAAAAAACTATGACAGTGCTATGACATACCACAGAAATATAAAATGTTTGTGCACTAATATTAAAACTACCTGGCAATTAGCTGATTTCTTTCCTGTAATTTAAGCACTGTCCCTGATTAAGATATACTATACATCAAAGAAATTTCCATTCAATTTCCCTCTCCTTTCCTCACCTCCAATCTCCTAAGGAATGACCTATTTTTATTTGTTAATTACAGTAAGGTACCATTTCTCAAGACTGGAAGCCACTGCATTATATTTCCTAGATTTATTCAACAGTGTAAAAAACTTATTATAATAAGCTCAACATAAAATATTTTAGCAGTTTACAGCTACTAATACTTTTCTAAATCTTGTCAGTTATTCATTTAAAAGTTTTTCTTCTCATTAATTTGTCACATTGGGTGAAAAATATGAAAGGATTAAGCAAAAACAAACAAAAAACCTCACAGACACAGGCAACAGTACAGTGTTTACCAAAGGGAAAGGGGGGTGGGAGATAGCAGAAGAAGGTATGGGAGGGTAAATGGTGATAGAAGAAGACTTGACAATAGAATACCCAGGTGATGTATTACAGAATTGTACACCTGAAACCTACATAATTTTATTAACCAATGTCACCCCAATTCAACAGAAAAGAAAAAATTGTTACATTGTTAGCAAAAACAAGATGTAATATTTATTGAGCACATACTATTTGCAAGGCATTGTGTAATAAACCTAAGAAATGCAATAACTTTAAAGATATCCTATTAACTTAAAATATCTGTTAACTTTAGTAACCTTCAGTAAGGAAAAAAAGACATTAAAAAGGAAGGAACTCACAACTTTTCCCATTGAATTAACAATACATTCTTTGTTTTTATTAAGATTCTTGATTATAAGTACTACCCCCTCCCATAAAATCCAATACTGAGATTAGAGGGTAAAATCCCACATGTACTGCAAAAAGACGTATGTTTGATTATAATGCTACATGATGTCATGTATCCAGGACAACAGAAGCATTATGGTCTCTTAGGAATAAAACTGCCTCTTCGTCATAGATTTAGGTGACACAGCATGTGATCCATTGTCTCTAAACAAACAAAAAAAAATGTGTGCAGCTGCATTTTCCAGTCCAAGAAAGGGGGGTGGGGAGCAGAATACAAAAGGGTCAAAGATGTCTCATAGGAAAACTGTTTTTCAAATAGGATTTAAAATAAAAGAAAGTAAAATGAGTGGGGCAGGGGGGAAGCCTTTCTCCAAATCATGCTAAAAGCAGAAAATACTAAAATCTGGGGGGAAAAATCTGTTGTGGTAACTTTCCACTGAAGCCACTTTTCTCCTAACTTGCCCAGATGCACTGTGTAAACCATGGCTCAAATGCCACTTCTATCTAGAAAATTTTGTACTATTTGTACACAGTAGAGAGTTACCCTATACACTGTTGCAGCATTTGCCAAAAAAAAACCCCTCAATTGTTCATCAGTTTCTAGGGGAAGTTAAAATGAAGCAATAGCTTTGTAAGTTTAAAAATGAACACATTGGCTTCTAAACAGTAACAAACCCGATGTTTTCTGCATAAAAACCAAACACTTCCCTTTACAATGAATCTCTAGCACAAAACCCTGCCCTTCACACAGTAAGGTAAAAAAGCAGTACCCAAATCTAAATCGAGTGAAAACTGTTTTCTCTAATAAAGAAAATAGCTATGTCTAATAAATGTTTAAGAAGTAGATGACACGATAATTTGTAAACTATCAGTATCTAAAATATCACAATTACCTTACATGTTATTAAATATAACGATAGAAAAGAAGCACTATGAAGAAGCAATAGTAGCTCCTAGAATAATCTAGTATTAGAAACCCATATTCTCAAACTTTGAATAGCAATCAGTGTGGGATCCAAGCAAAATATGCTGGAGGTTGAAAAAAACTGATCAAACAGAAATTAAAAAACAAAAATAATCACTAAAGGAATTAAAAGTAATAACCACCTATGCAACAAACCATAGAGTGACCAGTTAGCCAACCAACACTCTTGTTCTTTGATGGTCTTGTAACTGCACTTGAGAAGTAACGCGGAGAGGAACAAAGTAACGTAGAGAGGAACAAAGTAACAGAAACCTGAGAGTCAGGAGATCTAATGTCCCAAAGTACAAAGGTAAATTTGGTTGGCATTTGAATACAGTCAGCTGGTATTATTTTTGTCACGATTTTAAGATAATTTTCAATACCCTGAACATAAGCCATGGAGTAAATCTCTCATAGCCAATTAAATTGTCCCACTGAAAATAAACATTTTTAAAAAGCACACTCATGATCAGAAATACATTTGATCAGAAGAAAAAAAGACAGAAATACATTTAATAAAGGCATAAACTGGTATCTTACAAATAAGCCCCTGCTGTCAAATTTGAAAAGCAAGAGTAAAACTGACTATAATAAAACTATACTGGTTGATTTAATGTACTGATTTTATATGTAATTCCCTAAACAACACAAAAGTATAATTAATTTAACACAGAATTAAGTCCATTTTACTTTATTTTTATTAGAATTTTTAATCCTCACATGAGGACATTTTTTTCATTGCTTTTTTAGAGAGAGAGGAAGGGGGACAGCAAAACATCAATTGGTTGCCTCCCATATGTGCCAGACATGGGGCTGAACCTGCAACCTAGGCATGTGCCCTGACCAGGAATTAAACCCACAACCCCTCAGTTACATACTACAAACCAACCAACTGAACTTCACTGGTTAGGGCAAAATTAAATCCATTTTAAATAGGACTAAGCTAACCCTATGAGTACACTTACACTAAAGTAAATATTAAAGTAAGATATTTTTATACTAAAAATTATTAAAGACATTTCCACTATAAATAGACCCCCAGAGCATTTTAGAAAATAATACTGCACCCTAATAAACTCTCAAGTTTCTAAATAAACTTACATGGCATATAACCTAAAGTCTACTTAAGCCATATTAATATTAACTTCAGCTATGTACAGCTAAGTAGTCTAGTTCTCACAACCAGTAGACAGAATCAGCAGGAGAGTGGATGTTAGTTCCACTTGATAATATAAAGAATATTGAAAGGGATAGTGGCTGTTTTTCTCTTGGTGGTAGATCAGTGTTTGTAGTGGGTTTTTGTTGTTTTTTTGATCTGGTAAGTTTAAGATGCTTATGAGATACTCAAGTAAAGGGGGCATTTGAGATAGATGTGATCAAAGGTTAGGGAGACTTGTCTGGTCTGGAGATAGATTTTGGGGTACTTATATCTTAAACCTGCCCATCCCTCTCTCCATTTTCATGGTCACAGCTATAGTCCAGGTTAACATCATCTCTCATCTAAACCACCACAACAGTAATCTTCATAAATGGTATCCACTATGGTTGTGTTCTGCATAAACACACAGTGGCTATGACAATACCTTCCTAAACTGGTCTCCCTCAATCTGTGTCTGATCCTCTTAATTTGTTCTCTAAAATGTAACTAGAGTAACCTTATAAAATACAACTCTGACAATGTCCTTTTCTTGCTCAATATATCCAGGGGAACCTAAGATCAAAATCCAAAGTTCTTGACATGGTATATGACAGACCCTGCACAACTTAGCGCCTGCGTAACCTCCCTGACCACTCTTTTGCCACTCTTCCCCTTGTTCTCCCCACTTTAGATTCTGAACAGGCCATGCTTTCGCCTCCCCCAGGACCTTTACAAATGCTACTTCTTCTGCCTAACACTTCATTGTACCTAGCCCTGGCTAGCTATCATTCACATCTCAGCTTTACAATCTTAAGAGAAACTGCCTCCTACATTCCATATTAGACGGTACCCCAAACTGCATTCTTCTATAATATCCTGTACTTTAAATATATATATATATATATTTATTTTTAGAGAGGGGAAGGGAGGGAGAAAGAGAGGGAGAGAAACATCAATGTGTGGTTGCCTCCACATTCCCTCTACTGGGGGACCTGGACTACAACCCAGGCATGTGCCCTGACTAGGAATCAAACCAGCAACCCTTTGGTTTGCAGGCCCACACTCAATCCACTGAACTATACCAACCAGGTGATATCCTATACTTTTTGTTAACATTTATCATACCTAGAATGGTTTAATACACATCTTTTCCTGACTTACTAAAATCTCTATAAGGCAGATTTGGTTATCCGTTTTGTTTACTGCTCAAATACTTGTCTGACATCTCAGTTCTAGCTCTGCTACTACATAACTTTGACATCTATTAAATTAGATGGTTGCATTTTCATTCTATAATAATCTACATGCTATTAAAAATGGAAATTCAACTACTACTAGTTTTCCTGCAAATATATACATGGTAAGACCTACATGTACATTTCCTACATGCCTGAATGTATGTCTAAATTATGTACATAATTAATATAAAGGTGAGAACTAATACTTTTTCATATGTATTATTTTGTTTCACTAGTATTAACTCCTTTAGTTTTTATAACAACCCTACCAGGTAGTTGCTATTATTAGTGTCTATTTTCTATCTGGAAACAGATATAGAGAAATTAAATGATACGCCTAATACCACAAATCTTGAAGTGGCACAACTAGCACACAAGCACAGGGAGTATAGCACAAAAGCACACACTCTTCACTACCACACTAGCTGTCATTCTGCCTAGATTGCTTCATAAGTATCAATACAAAAGAAAGAACAAAAAAAGTACATACTATCATCAATAAATCTGACTTAATATCTACATCCTCAAGCTAATGCTCTTCTGCTTGAAGAAATATAATTAGTCCTAACTAGACTAATCCTGTTCAAATACTTCCTGTGCATTTCTCTATTTATATGCTTGCTCCTGCTATTCTAACATTGGATTTGTCTACCTTGCCTGCCACTATTTAGCCAAAGCCCTAATATTTAAGGCCTAACTCAATGACAACTCCTCTATGTAATTCTCACCCAAACATCTTTTCCAGATTTTTTTCTCTTTCCTACTATGTTCCAAATGCATTTATCTATCCTTTTGACTGTAGTTTTATGTCTCAATAGCTCAAAAGAAACAATAGACATAAACTGCCTTATAAACACTAAAGTTCTATACTTTATAAGATACTTAATCCAGACTAAATTTTTATTAAAAACGAGAAGGAGAATTAAAAAATGTACACAATACTCCTAAACAGATTGCTTCAAGCAAGTAGAACCTGGCTCCAACTTGCTGCCAACTAGCTTAAAAATGCAAGGGGAAAATTACACCCAAATTACACCATGCCATTAAGTTTTCTTCAACCAAACAAAGATATTTTTTATCAAACTATATAAAAAAACTTAAGTAAACTATGATATTTATTTTAAAACTATGTACTGAGCATTTAATATTCAAGTGCAAAATACTGTATTTTCCATTATGCTTTGCAATCTTTTCACTTCCTAAATTTCAGTTCTCCACTTAAGAAGTATTACTGATACACCACTAATAAAATTCTATCATGACTGTAAAATCCACCCCACCCAATCCCACTGCTTGGGAAAAGTTACTTCCTACTCTGTGTTCCCACGGTACTCATGAATCTATGTCTAGAATAGGATGTCTTACACTGCTATTATTTACTTTCATTCACCTAATTACTAACATGTAGTAAGCATTTGATATTTGTCAAATTAGTATCTTCACCTAGTACAAATTATTTAATTTTTTGTTCTTCTAAACATAAAGAGAATTTCCTATTGAGCTTTCTAATTATTTTCTATCTCTAAATTTTATTCATATACAGAAAAACCAACTAACAAAATTCTCAAAACTCTAACCAATCAATATGAAGCTGTTAAACCCAATTCTAACTCCATAATTTAAGAACAGTCCTAGATGTACATAATGCAGGTTAGCTTTTTAATACTGGAAACAGCTAAGGCAATAAATGTCAAAGCAACTAACATTTGTGTATTTGCAACGGAAAGACAATTCCATGACCCTTTACTGTAATATCCTCTACTCCTTTCTGGGGACAAATATCCATTTTTCAAAGACATAAGTTTCCAGTTCAAAGTATGAATTTCCGACTCCCAGTCACAATGGCAGCATAGGTAAATACAGCTTGCCTCCTCACACAACCACATCGAAGTTACAACTAAAATATAGAACCATCAGAAATTGAGTTGAATGGAAGTCCAACAACTATGAAATTAAAGAAACCAGATCCATCCAGACTGGTAGTGTGGGGGAGCTTTGCCTGAAGGGCCCCTCCAGCCCCCACAGATGAGAGTATGTCTACTAAGACATGATCTACTTGGGGAGGAAAGGTGGATGATCTCTCAAAGGAGAAGGACCAGGAGACTTTTCCTCAGTGGGCTTTTATTGGGTTCAATTTGCACAGGAATACAGGTAAAGCTCATCAGTCACTGTCAGGCAGTAAGGATCAAACAATAGATAACATATAAAGAACTACAAGAACTTATTCTGAGTCAGGGTCTGTTAGCTAAGGGCTATAAAACTCTGGGAAACAAACTCATTTCATGCTTGGACCTTTATCAGAAAATTAAGAGCATTCTCAGCAAAGCAGGTTTCACAAGATTTTATGCATTCTTTCTTATGCCTGATCGCTCCCGGGGAACCAGCCCTTTCCAGGACAGGGCTGCACTGCTCTCTGTCATTGTTTCAGGCTTAAGTCAGGCAGGGGAAGTAAGGCATCCAAGAGATTAGGAGACTTCTTGCACACAGAATGAGGACCCAGGCTGAAGACTCAGGCTATGTCAAAGCTGAGGGGTGAGGGTCCATCACCCCCTTTTTTTGTAGCCTCCCAAGTCCTTCCCTGAGGGCCCCTTTGTGATCATGCCTGTCTTAGGTTGTCCCTCCCTTGAGGAATCTTACCTGTCACTGGCTAACTGGTCATGCACTGGGGGCCAGGCAGGGTGAAGTAAAGCAGGAAGAGGCAGTGTCCCTGCCAAGGAGATAAGCTTTGTCTCCTCAGTGGCTTAAGGTACCAAGGTCTCTCATTCAACCTTAGCCATGGAGGCGGGGGGTGGGGGGTGGGGGGTGGGGGGGTTACAGCTTCTGAGACCAGGCAGGGAGGTTCCCAACATTAGGTAGGAGCGGCAGAGATGGAGAGACATGCTGGTACCACACCAAAGTGTGGTGGATAAAAATTCAAGAGAGATATCTCAGGAGTGAGGAGTCCTAGCCCCACACCAGGCTCCCCAGCCCAGGGTTCCAGTGCCAGGAAGATAAGTACCCATAACTACTGGCTACAAAAACCAGCAAGGTGTGAGTTGGTGGAAGAAACTTCTGGAGTCTCCAGTAGTTACTCTTAAAGAACCCACACTCAGATTTACTTAGATTTCCTCTCTCTGAGCTCCACCACCAGAGTAGCAGGTTGAAAAGCACCACTGGCATACATGGAGGAACTGAAGTGTCTGGTATCAGGGAGAGAAAGGGGTACAGTTTTCTCTGACACAGGGGTAGGCAGAGGATATTGTCCCTTTCTGAACCCTCGCCACAGAGCCACAGAGCCACAAAGCCACCAGGCAGGTACCATATCTGAGACTCCATCAACCTGGCTAATAGTGTTTGTCCCCCAAGAGATCCCCAGAGACTCCATCCCACCCAAACTGTTAACCATGACTTTTCCATATGAATGGCTGATCTTGGCTCATGCTTCACAATTTCCTAAATCCTATCAAACAAGCCACAGCTGGCCTCAGTGAGCCCTCATTCCCCATACCTCTTGCTAAGTAGGCCCAGGCCCACTACTAGCAGCAGCCAGCTTAGATTCACAGCTTGACTTCACCTGGGAATCTCTAAGCCCACCATAAGTAGCAGCCATCTCAGTCTGCTTTATAGCTCATGCAGGCTGGCTCTGGGCAAAACACAGGTGGGGGCTACCCTAGTCTGCACCATCTGGGAAATCCCAGAGCCTGCATATCAAATGGACAACTACAGACCATATCAGAGTACCACCATCCTGCCCCTGCACAGCTGGTCCTCCATAGAGGGCAATGGTTGGTGGTTAGTGGTCACAAACAGTCCTTGCAGCTGACTGGCCTGGGTAAAGAGATCCCTCCCACTGACTTGCCAAAAGCAATCAAGGCTCAACTACAAAAGAAGGGTGTACTCAACCCACACAGTGGGCGCACCTCATGTACCCAGCTTGGGTAATAGGGAAGGCTGTGCCACTGGACCCTACAGGACACCTAATTCATTAGGCCATGCTACCAAGACATGGAATCAAAGCAGCTCTACCTAATGCATAGAACCAAACACCAGGAGACTACCAAAACATGGAGACAAAAAAAACAGGGCCCAAATGAAAGAACGCATCAAAACGCCAGAAAAAGAACTAAAGAGAGTATCACAACCAGGATGACCTTTGGTCCCCATTCTGAGGACAAGGTGACTTTATTTTCCTGTTGTTAACATAAGAAGACTCAACTAAAAAGAAAAAGAAAAAGAACTAAACAAAATGGAAATAAATCTATCAGATGCAGAGTTCAAAACACTAGTTATAAGGATGCTCAAGAAATGTGGAGAGGACTCAACAGCATAAAAAAGATCCAGTCAGAAACCAAAGACACACTAATTTTTAAAAAGAACAATTTACAGGAAAACAACAGTGGGGTGGATGAAGCCAAGACTCAAATCAATGATTTGGAACATAAGGAAGCAAAAAACCAATCATAAAGACAAGAAAAACAAAGAATCCAAAAGAATGAGGAAAGTGTAAACAGCCTCTGGGACAAGTTCAAGAGGTCCAACAGTCACATTATAGGGGTGCCAGAAGAAGAAGAAAATGAGCAAGAAACTGGAAATCTATTTGAAAAAATAATGAAAGAAAACTTCCCTGATTTGGAGAAGTAGATATGCAAGTCCAGGAAACACAGAGAGTCCCAAACAAGATGGACACTAAGAGGACCACACCAAGACACATCATAATTAAAATTCCAAAGGGGAGAGGGGAGGGAATTTCAGGGGAAAAAAGGAAGGGTTTACAGGAACAAGTATAAAGGACACATGGACAAAAACTAAGGTGGGTGGAAATGAGAGAGAGGTAGGGAGCACTGAGGGAGTGAACTGGGATGGGAGTAAAAGACAGAAAAGTGTACTTGAACAACAATTAAAATAAATAAATTAAAAATTAAAATTAAAATAAAAAATAAAGGATCTTAAAAGCATCAAGAGAAAAGCAGTTAGTTACCTGCAAGGGCATCCCCATAAGACTGATTTCTCAATCAGTCAGCTGATTTCTCAAAAGAAACTTTGCAGACTGAAGAGACTGGCAAGAAATATTCAAAGTCATGAAAAGCAGGGACCTACAGCTAAGATTGCTCTACTCAGTAAAGATATCATTTAGAATCAAAAGGCAAGATAGCACTTCCCAGACAAGAAAAAACTAAAAGAGTTCATTATCATCAAACCATTAATGTTAAAGGGACTTAGTCAAGAAAAAGATCAAAACTATGAACAATAAAATGGCAAAAATACATTATCTATCAACAATTGAATCTAACAAAACAAACTAATCAAACAAGAACAGAAACAGAATCATGGATACAGAGAGCGTTTTGATGGTTGCCATATGGGAGGGAGGTATGGGGCAAGGGATGAGGCTGTGAGGGGATGAATAAATACAAATAGGTAATTACAGAACAGCCATGGAATATAAAGTACAGTATAGGAAATGGAGTAGCCAAAGAACTTATACACATGACCCATGGACATGACCAGTGGTGCGGGCATGGCCTGAAGGAGTATAGAGGTGCTGGGCGGAGAGGGGCAACAGGGGAAAAATTGGGATAACTATAAAAGCATAATAAATAAAAATAATAATAATAGAAACCAATGTGTTAATTTTCATAGTCTGACAAACTTGGGTTCAAATACCTAGCACTGCATTTAAATAATGTCTCACTTATCTGTTTCTTAATCTATAAAAATAAAACACTTTCTTAGGGTTGTTATGGAAATTATACACTCATATGACTAGTATAATACCATGCCAGGACATAGTAGGCACTCAATAAAAAGTAGTAATTATTACCATGATTATTAATAGGTACTGTTCAATCAGAAGAGAAGAAGTAGCATTAAAACTAAACTTTTAAGGATGGAAATGTTTAACAAAGACATAGGGCAGGTAAAATGAACAGTAAAATCTTAATTTACAAGAAATTTCTTCCTTTTTTCTGTGATTCCTCTTTTAAGATAAAGAAACAACTATAAGGATATAAGTTTATCAATTTCCTCAATTCTCTACCTCCAACATTATGAATATAGTTTAAAATTTTATATTAACTGTCAAAATTGTAATTTAAATATCAAATTTTGTTCAGTGGTCTATACAATATAGTTTGAAATGTGTAAATGTATTAGTACATTTTAAAAAGAATCAGTAAGAGTTCAAGGTAAGACTGTTTTGTAGTTAACTAGATAACCCAGTTATCTAGAAAAAAATTAACTGAAACCCTCATTCAACAAGTCATTAGTCAGGTTTTATTCTCCAATAAAATTGGTATTGTTGTATTAATAATATCCCAATAACATTCCCATTGTTAGAATGGGATCACTCTTTTCTATTAAGTGTAAGTGACTTTCCTCTAAAAAAGGTTAGTTTCAAAATTTTGATTAATGTTCGTTTCCTGCAACCTCATTTTCTTTTCCATAAAGAAATGAACAAAACCTCTCAAAGAAGATAGCTCAGGATCTCTGTTCTTTTCCCAATACACCTTTCAAACCACTTCTCAGGGAAAAAAAAAAAAAGCTTTTAAGCAGCAAAAGTACTAAATACCTATGAAAATAGTGTCAAGAACCAAGAATTTTCTTATACAACCTGCAAACTTTATTAGATATTAAGATAATTAATGGTAATTAAACTGTCCAAATAATTTAACAATAATATATCAGCTTAAGGAAAATCAAAGTAATTTTCCATTCTGTTTCAGTAGCAAAAAGGTGGTTATTTTTATGGTACATAATATTTAACCTTTATGATAACAGCATATCTTCTGAGTGACTACCTAGTTACAGAGCTTTATTTGGACTTTTAGGACTCACAATAATACTATGTTTATAACTGTCAGTGAAATTAAAGCATGTACTGATAAGGGGATAAATTCTATTTCATGTTTATTTCAGGGAAGGCTCCAGAAAGGTAGAAATGAATGAAGTCTCTTGTTCACTATTATAGTCTCAGCACTTAAAACACAATGGATGCTCAATAAATAGCTGTCCAAGTTTAAATTTTTATTTATGGAAAAGAAAATTAAGTTGAGGGAAACACAAAATATATGAATCGAAAATTGGGTTAAAGCCTAGGGCATGGGCAGTGCTTAATGACTTGCTTCCAGAGCAGAATATGGAATGGGTGGGAGTGGCGGGTGAAACCTGGCAAACAAAGACCTCAAACAGGTAATCAAGGTTAATACAATGTTATCATATCGTTAATATGTATGTACTCTTTAAATAATGTGAGAAGAACGTCACTTTACCTCTGTTGTCTTTTTTTTTTAAAGGCATGCTTATTGATTTTAGAGAGAGGGGAAGGGAGGCAGAGAGGGAGAGAAACATGATGTGAGAAACATCAACTGGTTGCCTCTTTTACACGCCCCGACCGGAAACTGAACCAGCAACCCATGTATGTGCCCTAACTGGGAACCAAACCGACCACCTTTTGGTCTAAGGGCAATGTTCAATCAACTGACCCACACCTGCCAGGGCTCACCTCTGTTGTCTGGCTCCCTAAAACCCATGACCCTGGTCTAATTATGAAAAAAAAAACAACAAAAAACAAAACAAAAAAAAAAACAAAAAAACAAAAAAACACACCAGACAAATCTCAAATGAGGGATGCTCTATAACATTTCAATTAGTACTCCTCAAAACTATCATAGTTATCAAAAATAAGAAAAGTATGAAAAACTGGAATTCTGAAACAGAAAAAGGACATTAAGGGAAAACTAGTGAAATCTGAATGAAGTGTGTGGTTTAGTTAATAGTAATGTAGCAATTTTGTCCCCTTAGTCGTGACTAATGTACCATGGTATAATGTAAAAAGTTAACAGGGAAAATAGGATGAAGTATATACTGTGTACTTTTGGTAAATGTAAACTATTCTAAGTGAAAAAAATTATTTAAATTTTAAAAAAGGTAGGGTAAGAGAAGTAAGGAATACTTGAATCAAAATCCCTTGGAAGCAAATGATAACAAACATTCTTTTGGTTCCTTTATATTTGGTAGTAAGACAGAGATAGCATTCTCATACAGTGGAAATAAAGTTATTAATAAAACAGTATCGGCCCTGGCTGGTGTAGCTCAGTGGATTGAGTGCGGCCCTGCGAACCAGAGAATTGTGGTTCAATTCCCAGCCAAGGCACATTGCCTGGGTTGCAGGCTGGTTCCAGGTGGGGGACCCACGAGAGGCAACCATACACTGATGTTCTCTCCCTCTCTCCTTCCCTTCCCCTCTAAAGATAAATAAATAAAATCTTTTTAAAAATTAAAAAAACAGTATCATATGTATTGTAAAATAAAGGTTTACAATATTAATTATGAAGTCACATAGACAAAGCAAATACCCCTTGAATTCTACTTTTCTAAAATATCATTCTTAGTCCTCAACATTTCGATTAACCAACTCTATGACAAAAATTCATAACATTAGCTGTCTGCTCTACATTGACTAAATTATCCTACACCTTTAACTTCTAGTCATTAAAGTTCAAACTCACCTTGATAGCTCTCACTCACTTCACACTCAACCAAACTCACCATCTTCTTTGTGATGTTCCCCTTCTACATCTCCTTCTCAGTTATTAAATTTTCTCTTCAGTACATTGCTCTTTCCCATTCCTCTTCATTCCCACCATTATTAATCGGTCCTGCACGTGGCTATGAAATGAACCTTCCTCAAATAAGGATATTATCATTCCCAGGCTCAAATGCCATCTTTCTGGGGGACTAAATCATGTTTAAATTCAGAAGTGTTGTCTTCAAGGCCATCCATAATTGGTTATTCTTTTGTGCCCTTCACTTATAAAAAAAGACCTTTCTATCATTTTTCTACCTCATACCATAAGCCCTGCCTTTCCTTTATTCAGAAAATAATCAAATATTCACTAAGAAGATAACATTCTTCTGGGTAGTCAACTTTATATCTTCTTGGAAAGATAAAATCTAAAAAGATAACTAAAACAAAGGATATGGGAATTTGTCTGTTCAAGACTGTACCATCAGTTCCTGGTGCCTGCCACATGCTAGGAAGAGAAAAAACATTTATTAAATGAAAACAAGATGGTACAGAATGTTACAGCCCTAAAGTATACTACTAGAGAAGAGGTTTTCGGTTGGCGAGATAAAGGCAGGTATAAAATTGTACTATACTAAGGCTCTCAGGGCAATCAAAATTTCAGCCAAGCTTCAACCTTGAATAGATCTTCAGTAGTTAAGAGGATGTGTGCAAGTGCACTTCAACAGAAAAATGTCATTACCAGCAAAGGTAAAAAAAGAAGCAAAATTGGTATACCATGCTGAAGTAATTAATAAAAAGTTCCTATAGGTTAGTGGAAGATAAGATGGAAGAAGACAGGAACCAAAGGTTAAAAAGTCTTGAGAAGAAATTTGGTCTCATGCTTCATACAAAGGGTTTTGGTCATTAGTGAAATACAATCTTCAGGAGGATTAATCTAATGGGGGTAAAATAAAGGTTAGACTTTAGAAAGCAAGGGCCTTATTTCTTCAAGAAGCCTCCCCTATCTTTTCAAACTGTCTAGTTTTCCTCTCCTCTTAACTCTTACAGAACCTGCCTCCACCAAACAATTTAACTGCTAACCATATCTTCTCATATAAGCTCTTATGTTCATGTGTGTTAAACTAGTTTCTTCAACCTAAGAATAGGGATCAAATCTTAGACCTCTTTTCTTCTCTAAGAAATCAGCAAAGTATTGGGCCTTCAAAATTTTGTTTTTGGAGGACCTTTTTGCACTTATGCAAAACCCAGTTACTAAAATGACAATAGTTTAAAAGCTACACACACATGGCTAAGACATAAACTGTTTGGATGGCAGTTTTTTTTAAATTTCACTTGATAGTCAGATCCCGTAACTAATAATGTATACAACAATTATCTTGTATGTTTTCAGTGCTTTCTGCTTTATATAAGTATCTCATACCCTCATTTTCTTTTCTTTCTCACCTAAGCATGGGCATATATGCTGATTTCTCAGTCTCATTATCTTTTCTGCACTGAAGACTCTCTGATATTTTTATCTGTTAACCTCATTGATTAAGAACCATTGTTATGGTGTAATTAAAATTCTAGTAAGTTTTACCATAATTTCTCTACACATCCTAAATGTTTGCTGTGGTTTATCACTCTTCAAGTAAAGCCAATTCAAATAAAAACATGTTATGACCCTGGCTGGTGTAGCTCAGTGGATTGAGCACGGGCCTGCAAACCACACGATCACGGTTCGATTCCCAGCCAGGGCACATGCCTGGGTTGCAGGCCAGTTCCTGCAGGGGACTCATGAGAGGCAACCGTACATTGATATTTCTCTCCTTCTCTCCTTCCCTTCCCCTCTAAAGATAAATAAATAAAATCTTTAAAAAAATATATATATGTTATGGAAATAATTCAAATCCACCAAAGTATTCACAAAATGGAACATAATGTATTAGTAATCAAGGATTGTACTTAAATTTTAATTTTCTGAACACTACAGAAGTTTAGATTTTAAGATTTTAATCTTTTGACATTTATTTTTTATGTATTCTAAAATTTATACTTCATTCCTTTAAAATAAAATCCATTTGTTAGCTTTCATATCCTTTAATACCTTCCCCCAAAAAAGCTTCAGAAAGTGTACATACACAAATCAAATGAGTATTTATTTCATCCCTGAACAAGTATTTTCAATGGTAATATATTTATATCTTTTCAAGTTAAGTCTTTTAGGTAAAAATAAAAAACAGATTTTTATAAAACTATCAAAAAATCCTCCAGAATGTGATTATTTCTGACTATATCAGAACCTCTCATTAGTGGCTTTGAAATTCAAATGATTCCCCCCCAACCCTAATTGGAAAACTCCATAATGTACCATTCTATACCCAACCAATCTTTAATGGTATCTAAAACTGCTGAGATTTTAAAAAAGAATTATCAAAATGGCAAAGGAGGGCAAAAATGTCAATATATACCTTACAAGGATTGCAAGGAAAGAAATGTCTTACGGTGCGGACAAGTACAGTTCAACTTTTTCCACGTCCCCACCCACAAAACACCAAAATAAATGTGGGTGCAAAGCTACTGCACAGTTACAAAGCCCCTGGCTACTAGTGAAGCCTGAGCCCTGGTGGCGCTAGGGCAATCTCTAACACTCAGACGGCCACGTGGCTGTCACAATTAGAAGACAGGAGAAACAGCGTAAACTAACCTGAAACAACTGCCCTCCTCCCCCACGTCGGAGTTTGGGTAGCAGAAAGCATGTGACATTTCTCTGCATAACTTTTTTCCTGTAAGGAGAAAACTAAGTGCAGAGGCTGCTTTAAAGAGACTTTAAATTGAAATCGGGTCAAAAAAGATCCCGAGAGTGTGCCCCCAATGAGCTGGATACCTCAAAACCGTGAGCTGCAGTGAGAAGAGGAATTCGGCTAAAAGGTAAAAGGGGTGGAGTTGAGTAAGATGGAGCACTGAGCACATGGGTCGCTTTCCTCTGACTTCCCACCGCCCTCCCAAGGTTCCAGACTCGCTGCTAGTGCTGCTGCTGCTGCCCAGGGGCGACCTGAGAAGGCTGAAATGCCTCGCGCACGCCCTCAAACCTCACATCCAGGAGAGGACTCAAGAGCCGAGTAACCTCGGCCCCCAGACAGCAGACGAACAGGAAGTGTCCTTATTGCAGCGCTGAAACACAAACTCCCATCCCACATAGACAGCCACCTTCAGAGGCCCCCAGGGCGCCTGCTGGAGGAGATGCCAGAGGGCGCCAGGGTCGGCCACCCCCACATCCGGGACCCGGACCCGAACCCGAACCTGCCCAAGCCAATGCCCCGCCACGCAGCTGCTCTAAGTTACTCCTGACGGCGCCCAGCGCCTTCACGGACACTACTTGGCCGGGCCCAGCCAGAGTCCGCCTGGGGCTGGACCAGGACTCCACGCCCGCACGTCTCACTCCACTACAAGCCAGAGGAGGGGGCGTCGCAAAGACTCCCGGGGGGCTTGGAGCAGACACTTCCTCAAACAGCAGAGAGCCCGAAGCATCCTCCGGGCCACCTCCGAGCCTTTCCGGAGAGACCGCACCGCTCGCCGCAGTTTCCTCAGCTCAACACCCGCTCCCGAGTGGTCAATACCTTTCAGGAAAAAAACTCCGAACTCCTCACGGGGCTGCACTCTTCTCAGTTCGACACCCTGGTGGAGCCCACACACAATCTAAGCTGCGCGCTGCGGAGACCCCCGAGCCGGCATCAAAACCTTAGGACGAAAATGTCCGGGCGCGTCACGGGACAGCCGCCTCCGGGCCCCACGCCCGGCCCAGCCACCCGCGCTGCCTCTGTGTCCAGGCGCTGCGAGGCGATCCGGGGCACGGAGCAAGGAAGCCGGGCGGCGCCGGCCAGGGAGGGCAGCGTTCCGCCCAGACTCACCGTCAGCTCGGTCGCCACAGCGGGGAGGCAAGGGGTGGGTAGGGGGAGACACAATATGGCAGAGCACCGCAGCTCCTGCCGGTAGCTTCCAGCAACCGCCTCCGGGAAGACACGGCGACGAGAAGGCAGCGGCAGCTGCGGTGGCGGCTTCGGCAGCACCTCACCCCCCTCCCGCCAGCTTCCTCCCTCTCCCTCCGCCCCCCGCTGCCATGGCAACGAGGCGCCTAGGAGATTGGCCCCGCCCTTCCCTTCAGTTCCGCCTCCCTCATCCTTTCTGGAGGGGTGCTTGGTCTGCCCCTTCCCGTCCCCTCCCACCTCCTTCAGAAGGGCAGGCCTGGGACCTGGAGGCCCCCTAGAACGACGGGTAGAGGAGGAAAGGGTGTCCGGAAGGGCGGGGTTCGCACGGAAGGTAGGGCGGAGACCCGGTCGGCTGGAGCAGGTTCGAGATGAGGAGGGGCTGGAGAAGGCGGGAAAATGGAAAGGCCTCGTCTGTCCTGAGAAGGACCTATAGGAGTGTGGCGGGGCGGGGCGCAGTCTCTGACTGGCGGAGGAGGCGTGGGGGCGGGGCGGGGAGGGGCGGGGCGAGGGTGGCGGTCCGCGCCCGCCGGCGGCGTCGCCGGTGCCAGAACTGCGAGGACAACCCCCAAACAACTCCAAGTTCTGTGGGTTTCCCCAAGAGCTTTCCGCCATTGGCCAGGCTTTTTGAAAGCGCTATAGAGACGATAAATCATTAATATAAACTTAATCGTCACTCTCGCTGAGTGAAGTTTTGTGTGGAAACTGAGCTCAGCATATTTGTGGTGAAAGACTTTGGAATCAGAAACAAAATTTAATAAGCATAGCGTTTACAGAGTGCTCACCAAAAGCTTGGGACTGGGCTAAGTCCTTTACATGCATTGTCATAACGGTAGCGCTGACATGGCGTTGCCAGATAGAATATAGGAGTACCCCCTTACATCTGAATTTCAGGGAAAGGTAGAATAGTTTTTTAATATGAGAGTGTTCCATTTGGGATATTCTGTATGATTTGTTTTGTTGGTTAGATCTGCCAACCCTATCCTAACTCTTACAAATTTCCACTTTACAGATGCAAAAACTGAGGCTTAGAAAAATAACCTGTGAGATATAAAGTAAGTGGCTCTGTTTTACTCTTATTATGATGCCAATAATTAAATCTTTGAGTATCGATATCCATGTCTTCAAAAACTATAGTAGTGATAGTACCTTACAAATGTATTGAATGGATTAAAAGAAAAAATATATGAAACAGACCGGGGCTGTGACTGATGCACAGGAGGTACTAATAGAGGTTTATTTCCTTCCCAAACACTGAATGTTAACTAGATATTCACTGTGTGTCAAGCTCTGAGTATAAGTAAGCTGATATGGAACAAGCTGCCTACTTGACAATAGACAAGTAAAGCTGTGGGGGTGACAGAGATACAGAAAAATGATAGGCATCAGGATATATAAAAGCAAAAGTGGACATGCGAGCCCCTCATTCTACAAATGAAAACACAGTATTTATACAATTTGTCCAGAGTTGTCTGTTAGTTCCATCTGTTTTTCATTACACTGCCCGGCAGCGCCTTATAGCTGCATTCAGAGTAAGAGACCACAAGACAAGTATACGATGCGCTTCAACCGAAACGGGAGTTACTTCATTCTCTCCCTTCAGGACAATCACAATTGTCCCCTCATGTGGACAAACTGAATAAAGAACCTGCAGTAGAAAGGAAGTTGAGGAAGAAGGAAGGGATGATTGAGAGAAGGTAGCTTTCGGAGAACCACAGCCTCCTCAGACCTCAGTCTTGTTTTTATGTCTGCTGGCCACTGTAATGGTAGTCATCAGCATAATACAGGTCTTCATCTTCTCACACACACACACACACACACACACACACACACACACACACGAGTTTTCAAAAGTAGGTTTGTAGTTACATTAGGAGGTTCTTCTGAGTTAATAAAGCTACTGTCTCCCATCCAAGTACTAACCAGGCCCGACCCTGCTTAGCTTCCGAGATCAGACGAAATCGGGCGCGTTCAGGGTGGTATGGCCGTAGACATAAAGCTACTGTAATAATCATAATCTGCATGTCTTTTTCCGTACAAACAGTTGTAAACCTACTTTTGTCCGCCCCCTGCATTGAACTTTAGTTTCTCTTTTTTCTTCTGATCTATTTTCAACTGAGGTGGACAAACAGTCCCCATCAACTCTAGAGGAATGCTAAAATTTGAGAGCTGGAAGTTATATATACTTTACAGGTATGTCATCCAGGAGCCAAACCTATCATGGATGAGAAAACAAATCCAGAAAAATTATGTAACTTGTCCAAAGCCACATAATGAAGCTACGGCATCTTTATCCAATAAATTCTTTGTACTGATTCTTTCTGCTCACTGACTTACCCTAGAGAGGCTGAACCCATTTAAATAATCTCTGTGGGTGAGGTTCATTATGTCTCTTATGAAATCTGTCACACTTAGTTTAGAGTCCAGGGACACTTGTGTACTTAGAGGCTTTTTTAGAGAACTTTGAACACCTACCAAGGAAGAGCTCTGATTAAAAATAATGATGGTTCAGCATAAATGGCTTTCCCCAGAAATGTACAAGAGTAAAAAGGCTAGGAAACCAGAACTTAACTCTTTAGGAAAAAGAAGATCCTGGCATTTAAGGTCTCTTGCAAACCTCTTGTTAGTTCTCCAAAAGCTTTAAAAGAACATATTTAGTAGTAAACTTTATTGGAATACAGTTTAGCCCTGGCTAGTGTGGCACAGTGGATTGAGTGCCAGACTGTGAACCAAAGGGTCGCTGGTTCAATTCCCAGTCATGGCACATGCCTGGGTTGCAGGCCACGTCCAAAGTAGGGGGTGCACAAGAGAAACCACACATTGATGTTTCTCTCCCTTTCTTTCCCCCTTCTTAGTCCATTCTAAAAATAAATAAGTAAAATATTTTTTTAAGAAAGAAAATACATTGTTTAAAATGCTCTCATGTTTAGGCCGAAAGTTTATAGGAACTCAAATACACATGTTTAAACTTTAAACATATTTATCATTGTATTACATGTATTTAATAAAAGACTTTTTGATTGAGAATTAATGATTCTAAAAGTAACCAGTTTACCAATAAGGAATCTAGACTTTTAGTCGCTTGAAGTTAATGACCATGTCTTTTTCATCTCTCTGATCTAAATTCTTAGAACAGCTTTTGGAATAGAGGTGATGTTCAATTCTTGTATTCTTATCAGTAAAAGTATTCTTGTTGGTGAAAGAAGTAGCTTTCCTCAAATTACATGGTATGAGGACTACCATATAACATTCCTAAGTACTGATCTGCCACCTGGGCAAAAAAAAACCTCTATGTTTTTTCCCTTTAATGATTTTTTTCATTGTACACTCTATATTTTTATACACCCTTTATACACCCTATAAAGCAATTACTTATATTTAATAATGTCAGGATGGGTGGGGTAGGACAAAATGGCGGCTGAACTACAACCCAGAAAAGACAGCTGACATCAAACCAGAGAGCCAAAAGGGCGGGCTTTGCCAATCCGCATAGCAACCAGAGCCTGAGGAGAACCACCAATGATATACTGCTGCTTTGTTCAAAGGGGACCAATCCCCAGCTCCCACAAAGAGAGCCAACCAAAATAAAACCCCGCCACATTCCCTGCTTGGGCACACTTCCCTGGCTCCACTCTGCAGACTGGAGAACCTCTCCTGGGTGGGCAAACCCAAATAAAGCTCTATACTGCCTAACTTTGTGGCCGATTGGCATTTCTTCTTCAGTGGAGCCTAAGAAAACCTTTCAAATAATATCTACATTTCCATAAGTCTTGGTATTGGCAGTAATATTGATCAATCCTCCTACTGAGGACACTAAAAAACTCAACAAAATATAAAAGAATACCATCTCAAGGCGTCAGAGAGCTTACAAAATAGGAATTACCAGGCCATGACCTGAGGAACAGTGGAAACCCAGGAAGGTTTATTTTCCTTTCCATAGAAAGTTGCTGAGAGGATGAATGAACAGAGATGGGGGCCGGCCATTAGAGTTCAGGGTATGTTAAGGGATGAGGGCAGGAGAACTCTATTGAAGCTCCATTGCTTTGGATTGGAAATCCAAATGGCTATATCCTAGAAGTGAAGGGGCTACATCTATTTTAAATCAGCTCAATTCCAAGATTAGAGTTAGGTAATTTCTTTGAGTTTGGACCCCCAAGCCATTGGCAGAAGCAAACTAATGTTCTACTACATGTGGAGGAAAGTAATATCATCATTTATATAAATAATGTTACAAATACAATGTCTAGTACATAGTAAGAAATAATTAGTCACCCAAGGAAACAAGAAAAACATAGCAGAAATACCAGTGAACAAAAACAGGCCCCAGAGGGATTTGGATAGTGAAATTATCAAACAGTTTTCCCCCTCTAATTTTGGAATTTCTGATCCTTGGAAAGAGAATCAAGTAAAATCTCAAGTTCATTGAGAGCTTGGTTCATTACATTACACTGAAGAAATAAATATTATATTGGTCTTACATAGTCTTCAAGTATATATTTAAAGAGGTCTTTTTTGTATTAGTTTCCCTGTCACTTCAGTTCCTTTGTTATGTATGATTGATGTTTTTTCCTATTAAAATCTAAAGATATGGAGATATTTTGCACTTTAGCTTTGATGAAAAGTACATGATATGTTCAGAGCTTCCCCAATATTTTTTTATGTTGGTAGCTATGTAAGTTAAGAATAACATGGCACAGAAACAACAATGGGGAAAAAATGTTTGCTTTTGTTTTCAAAATGAGTTTAGCATTTTGGGTTGCCATATATCAGTTTTTAAATTTGGTGCTCTGCTAATTACACTCTGGAAAAGCAAGTTAACAGAGCTTGAGACCTGCCCTTATATGCAGTAAAAGATAATTCTGTATAAGCATATCAGCCAGTGGGGTAAAAGTCATTCTACTCTTCTTAATTTAGTTTATATTGAGGAACAGTGTTTGGTATTTGGACCCAGAAGGTCAGAAATAAGATGGACTTGTGTGTTATTTTTCATCCCCGTTCTGTATTCAGGTATGTTTCCAACTTTATATTATCACAGTAGTCACAGACATGTTTGCGTTGAGAAATTAATCCTAAAGTGTTGTTATCTGTCATTTTTGACAGATTGGAGTCAGCCTGATGTTTTAAATCTTCAGCCCAATATGAAAACTTAAGGACTTATTGAACTTTTTACCATTTTACTGAAAATACTAAAATTTACTTTCACAGGGGTTTTTTTTGGGGGGGTTGGTAATCTATGCCATGAAACTTAGAAACCACTGAAAATCAAGGGACATTTTGTATGCAATTTCTTTTTCTGGTGCTATGTTACATTGTATAGACTATTAATGCATGTCCATTGATATAACTGTTCAGGTTTTATTGGTGACATTAGATTAGTAGTTGCATTAAAAGCTAAGTTCCCTTTGTGATTATTAATTGAAAAATAACAAATGCATACTATCTATACCTAAATATAACACATGATTAAAAATTTAGGCAAACAAGTAGAAATTTAAATAACCAGATGGAATTTTAGGACCAATAAATTCCCTAATTGAAAATAAGAAATTGATGCTACTATAGCATATTAGACACAGATAAAGATAGATTTAGTGAACTATAAGATATGTAAGAAGAAAATAAAAAGAAGCACAAAGAAGAAAAAGGATTAAGAATACAAAAAACAGGACAGGCACCTGGAACATACCATGATTATGTGTAATATACATATAAATGAAATTCCAGAAGGAAAGGAAAGATAGTATTGGGCAGAAATAATATATGAACTAATGAATCTCCTTCAGGATAAATTTTTTTAAACACACACAGTTGACACATAGACACATCATAAAAAAAACCGCTACAACTCCAAGTCAAAGAGCAAACACTTAAGAGTAGCAAGAGAAAATAGAATTGATCTTTAAGGGAACAGTAATTAGATTTGCAACTAACTTTTTAAAAGAATTATCTGAAGCCAGAAACTGATGAAATTATAACTTTAAAGGACTGGAAGCAAATATTTTAAGAATGAAGATAAAATTAAGACATTTTTAAACAAACAAATTAAAGTATTTGTCACCAACAGATTCACAGGGGCATTCTTTAGGCAGAATGAAAATATTCCAGTTTTCAGGTCAGAGATACATAAGGAAATAAAGATCAATCAAATGATAAATATGTAGATGAATAAATTAATGTTGATATTGTCTGTATAAGGCAATAATAGTAATGTCTTCTGTATATAAAAATACAGAGCAGTAGTATAAAACTCAGGAGAGGGTAAATGAAATCAAGTGTTCTAAAATCTGTGCATTGTCTTAGAGAATGGAAAAAGTTACAATTAATAGTAGACCCTGGTAACTCAAGAATCCATCTTCTAAGCTCTAGAAGAATCATTAAGAAAAATTTTTAAAAAGACTATGTGTATTAGTCAAGGTTCACCAGAGGAACAGAACCAACAGAATGTGTGTGTGTGTGTGTGTGTGTGTGTACATTCATAAAGAGAGAGACTTATGTTAAGGAATTTGCTCAAGTGACTGTGGAGGCTTAGTATGTCCAAAATCTGCAGGGTAGGCTAGCAGCCTGGAGACCCAAGCAAGAGCTGCAGTTTGAGTCCAAAGGCAGTTTTCTGACTGAATTTATCCTTGCTCAGGAGAGGTCAGTCTTTATTCTTTTAAAGCCTTCAACTGATTGGATGAGGCACACTCATATTGTGGAGGGTAGTCTGCTTTACTCAAAGTCCATCAATTTAAATGTTGATCTTATTGAAAAATATATTTACAGAACCATCTAGAAAAATGTTTGAATGAATATCTGGGCATTTTATATGACACAGCCAAGCTGACACAAAATTAATCATAAAGTGCAGCTTCTAATCTAAAAGGGGGAGAAAGGGAATGGGCTAATAAAAAGAAATCAATCTAAATGCAAAGTAGGAGAAATATGAGGGCCTATAACAGGCAAGATAATTAGTGAGATGGTAGATTTAAACCCAAATATATCACTAGTTACATTAAATGAAAACAGTTCTTAATGAAAAAAAATTGTTTTGGTTACCTATTGCTATGTAACAAACTACCTCCAAATTTGGTAATTTTAAACTACCACCATTTTATTATATTTCATGATTTTGTGGGTCAGGAATATGCATAGGAAATGAAAAGAATGGCTCATCCCATCCCTGGGCAATGACTGCTAGGGCTGAAACATCCTGGATAGCTCCTTTACTCTCATGTCGGGCACCTCGGCGGGGATGGCTCCAGTGGTGGGGGTTCGCAGGACCAGCTTGACTGAGACCACAAATATGGGTCCTTCATGCTCACTGTTGATTGGGTTCTTTGGTTTTTATTCAAGTGGTTTCATGACTTTCTCCTCTGCATATAGTCTCTCCAGGGAGGTAGTGTTTCCAGAAGGACTTGGAACTAGCATATTGTTACTTCTGCCATATTTATCAGATAAAGCAAAATGCAAGTCCTCCCCAGAGTCAAGGAGAGGGAACTATACAAAGGTATAAATATTAAGAGATACGACAAACCTGGGGCTACCAATCCATTTAACCAGCTAGCATAGATTGTGACACACTGCACACACAGACAAGATCAGCTACATGCTGTTTACAAGGGATACCCAAGGGATACAAGGGATATCTGGAACATAAAAATGCAAAGAGGTTGAGCCCCAGCTGGTGTAGCTCAGTTGGTTGAGCATCACCTCAAGAACCAAGGTCCTCAGTTTGATTTCTGTTCAGGGCACATGCCTGGGTTGCCTGCATTGCAGATTCAGTCCCTTGGGGCGTGCCTGAAAGGCAACCAATCAATGTTTCTTACATCAGTGTTCCTCACTCTCTCTTTCTCCTTCCTTTCTCCTCTATCTAAAATTTAAAAAAAAATATTTTTAATGCAAAAATGTTGAAAGAAAAAGAATGGAAAAGAACTAAACCATATATTATCAAAAGAAAGCTGGAATGGCTATATTAGTATCAGTTGACTGTAAGACAAAAAGCACTACTGGATGTAAAGGGAGACTCTTCATAATGATAAGGATTTAATTTGCCAGGAAGATAAAAATTCCAAGTCTTATTCCCCTAATAACATAACCTCATAGTACATAAAGCAAAAATTACAGCACTATAAGGAGGCATACAAAATTGACAGTTTTAGCAGGAGATGCTAAATATATTCATTTACTAAAAAAAAATAGGCAGACAGGAAATTTAGTAAAAATATAGGTTTGAACAACACTGTTAGCAAGGCTAAGTGTGAAGGCAGATGAGTACATTTCTATAGTCCTTTAGATATGAACAAATTTATCAGTTTATATTATTTCTGTTTTGGCTCATGACATCTGAGGATCCTGAGTCTTAAGGCTGGAGAGAACCTATCTATCCTTATGTTAAAGAGAGTATTTACCACATAGACTTTTACCTTATTCATTAAATAACTTATTAAGTTTGAACTATGTGGCAGGCCCTGTACTTAGCACAGAGATGGAAACTATAGTTAAAAATACAGACGAACAAATCAGAAAATATATAATGTGGTATTATAAGTGAAGTGATAGAACTTTACATTAGGAACTGTGGGAATAGAGTCCTAACTTAGCCGTAGGAGATGATGCCTGAGCAAAGTCTGAAGAAAGAAAAGAATGTGAAAGAGAAGTGGCAATGTCAGGGTGGAGAGTGGAACCACACCTAGCAAAGCCTAGTTGTAAGAGAGCATGATTGTTGTCAGAGAACAGCCAATTGCTTGGAATGTCTGGAGTATAAAAGGTTGCTGGAGTTAAGAGTTATCTGGTTGCAGGAAACAGAAAGTCATGCCAGTTGGCTAAAATAAATGAGGAACATGTATAAAAATAGGCAGGGATTATGTGAGACACAACTGTGGGAAGCACAGACGGCATTACAAGAAGTCTCGTTCCCCCTTTCTCTTTCTCATCTGATCTCTAGTTTCAGCTTTTAAAAATATGTCTGCTTTATTCTGTCCACAGACTGTCTTCTCTGCTCACTTATCTGCTTGCATGAGGGCTACTACTGCTGTGCCAAACAGTGGCCCTAGCTCTTCATCTCAGGCCACCACCCAGTTTGCCCAACTTTATGGCTTACAGTTATTACTTAGTCTCAAGATCCCAATTCCATATTTCTAGGAGTTGTAATCTGACTGCTAAAGTTTCAACATGCGTGTAGATCAGAGGTCAGCAACATGGCCTGGGGCTGGGAGTAGGTATAGGCAATCTGGCCTGCCTTCCACTTTTGTAAGTAAAGCTTTAACAGAGCACAGCTATGCACATTTATTTATATATTGTGTATGGCTGCTTTGGCATTCAAATGACAGAGTTGAGTAGCTGTGACAGAGCACCGATGGACTGCAAAGCTGAAAATATTTACTCTTTAGACCTTTACAGAAATAGTTAGTTGACCCCTGCAGTTTGATATGGAAATGTAGGGCCCTGTAGAGGATTAGTGAAGGTCAACTCTGGTAATTGAAGCTCTGAGAGGTTTTTTGTGGGGAAAAAAAGATAATGTGGGGAAATGGCAACTGAGGAAGTATTTTGAGAAAAGATCAGCCTGAAGGCTTGAATATAGGGAAAAAAGTAATCAGTCTCAAGTATACACTATATTTTGTACACAAAGGTTGGAAGAGTGCAAGACAGTTATGTCTTAATCTGGAGAAGTTCATTAAGATGCTAAATTTAGGAGAGTGTGCCACCCTAACTACCTTTAAATAACTCACTGGTGGCAAATTTCCCAGACCCTGCACAGTTAGCTCTTGCTAGATGAACTGGCTGAGGCACAATGTTCGCTTTACAAGATTTTTAAATGCATGTCCAGAAGGTTAAATGTTGTTTACTTTTCAGAGAGAGAGAGAGTGTGTGAAAATAGGACCTGAGAGAATGAGACAGATAGATGGAAAGATAGAGGCAGACAGACTGAGACTTGCGGGCAGGGGAGGTTTAAATCTAGAATTTACCATTTGGTAATCTTAAGATTGTTGTGGGGAAAACCTTTCATAAGCAGTCTTTGGTTGAATAGAAAAATGATTTGAGTTTTAAAAATCTTAGAGATCATCGTGGTCCAATTCCCCATCAGGGCACATGCCTGGGTTGCAGGCCAGTTCCCAGCAGGAGCCAGTTCCCAGCAGGGGATGCACCAGAAGGAAACCATACATTGATATTTCTCTCCTTCTCTCCTTCCCTTCCCTTCTAAAGATAAATAAATAAAATAAAATAAAAATATGAGCTTAAAGAATAGACAAGTCTTCACTCATGTACATGAATTAAAAAATTCTTTAAAAAAATCTTAGAGATCATTTTAGTCCTTGCTACTCAAAGTGTTCTCTGGGCACACTCAGCATTAGCATTACTCAGGAGCTTATTAGAAATGCAGAATCCCGGGCCCCACCCAGACCCACTGAATGAGAATTTGCATTTTTAAAGATCCCATAGGTGATTCATATACATATTAAAGCATGAGAAATTCAAGCACTGAATTAGAATAGTTTTTATGCCCTTCGAAGTAGAACAGTTGTGGGGATTTTTGTTTGAATGAAATCTTACCTGGAGTCCAACTCTATTAAACAGATCAAAGTGGACCTGCTCTGGTTGATGATGGGCAGATGCTGAAAGGCAGAGAAGGGCTGGAAAAAACTAGGCATTTGCATCCAGTGTTCCTCAAGGAACATAATACTTTGAAAACTACTGATCTAATGGAATGAGCATAAGTATTGATAATACCAGAGTCTTTAAGGCCAGGCTTTGTCAAACTCCCAGGTCCTCTTCTGCTTCCACCTTATTGAGAACTTCTACTATAATTAATCCCTATCAGAGATGGGATGTGTCCTGCCTTTAGACAGTTGGAATTTTTAAAGACCTAGAAGACACTGTTCTAGATCCCTTCTCTCAGTTTACAGATGGGGAAACTTGGGCTCAGGATGTGACCAATGAAGATCCATTAAAACACAGGCACATTTAAAACTACACTGATTGCCAACAAAAGAAGCTGCTATAGATTGTTAGCGTTTTCCCCAAATTCAGAAGTTGAACCTTAATGACCAATGTGATGCTATTAGAATGTGGGACCTTCGGGGAGTGATTAGGCCATGAGAGTGGATCCCTAAGGAGTGGGATTAGTGCCTTTATAAAAGAGACCCCAGAGTTCCCCTTTCCCTTCTACCAAGTGAGGTTATGGCAAGAAGATGGCAGTCTGTGAACTAATAGTTCTCATCAGACACCAAATATCAGGACTTATTCAAACTCTATTAACTAACTAAATTGAACAGTAACACAAAAAAATGGCATGGGATACAGAACAACTGGCCTGGATTTTTCAAAAAATGCCGATATCATGAAAGGCAGAGGAATTATGTCAGATTAAAAGAAATTAAAGTGGCACAACAATCAACTGCTATGCATGATCCTGGATAGGATCCTGAATATAGTTGGGAGAGTCTTGGAGGAATGCCATAAGGACATTATTGGGAATATTACATAAAGTACTTATGGACCATAGATAGATAATAGTATGGTATCCATGTTAAATTTTCCATATAACTGTCTTGTGGAAAATGCCTTTATTCTTAATAAATATATATTTGGGGAGAAGTTTGCACATTTTCTGCAATTACCTCTCAACTAGGTCAGAAAAAAATTATGTGTTTAGAGATTATGGAAAAGTGATAAAGCAAATGTAGTAAATTGTTAATAATTGGTGAATTTGGGTGAAGGATGTAAGGGAATTCTTTGTCCTCTCCTCATGTTACAGAACAAGAGGTCCGAGGGAGGGGGGGCAGTATTTGGCCCACCTAGGGATGCCAAAAACTGCTACACAACAGGGGGCCCCTCCCAAGGACGGTATACTAATATCTACTGGGCTCTTCTGTCTGCTGCCAGTTGGAAAGACATCTCTCAATGCCAGAGATTTGTGAAAAGGAAACAAAATGTTTATTTAATGCTATTCAGGCCTAGCGCCTACACTAAAATATCAAAGTCCTTTAGGGTATACACCTACAACCACACAGCTCCCACTTCTCCCACTGTCCCAACTCTGGGTACCGTAAATCAGGAAAAGACCACACGTCCCTTTTTCAGGCCACTGGCACCGTCAGCTGTGTCACTGTGCAGGATCTCGAGTTAATCCAAAGTACTGTGGTACCCTCTCATGGTCCACTGGCAAGAGTCCTTTGTACCCAGTTCCAGTCAAAGTCTCTCCTGCTTTCCAGGCCACGCAGCCAAAGAGAGCATCCCAAAGCCACATGGGCTTCTTCTACCAAAGCTGCAGGGGTTCGCACTCCACCAAAAGCATGTGGCTTTCTTCTTCACCTGGCTGCAGGGATCTCCATTCTGGCAAGGCTGCATGGTTTTCCCTTTCACCTGGGAAAGAGGGGTTCCGCACTCTGCTGAAACCACATGGCTCCCTCTTTCACCTCACCAAGAGGGGGTCCTCACTCTGCTGAAACTGCGTGGCTCTCTCCTACATGACTGCAGGGGTCCTCACTCTGCCCCAAACTGCGTGGCCCTCTCCTCACCTGGGCAGTTGCCCCTCATGTCCCGGAGCCAATCTTTTCCAAGCTCTCACACAGACACTCTCACTCAGGGACGCAGCCCCTAGTTACATCCTGGGTAGAATCCACTCTCTTCTCCCTGGCTCAAAACTTGGCCACAGCTATTTAACATATCTATGAAACCAGTTAAAGGTTATAGATATGTTAAATAATCATTCCAGAGGTTAGCTGCAAAACTGTTGCTATGCAAAACGGCTCTCAATGGCCCTGGCTCTATTTGTCTCTTCCCCCTGGGTGGGGGGGCGGTTGAGGACATCTTATATGTCTCTCCAATATTCCTATACACTTTGAATTCTGGACATCATTCCAAATCCTTTTTTGGAGGGGCCCCTTGGCTGCACCCTGTATCACTCACAATTCTTTTGTAAATTTAAAATTATTTCAAAATAAAAAGTTTTAAAAAATAAATACTTAAACAAAATTCTCCCTCTGTCCCTTAGCTTCAGCCAGGATCAAACACCACTACCAATACAAATAGAAAAATCAACTGGAGAAATAAAGGAAATAAATGATTTTTGACTTAGTACTGTCAGGTACTGTTTTCCTTTGTTTTATTTAATTCTTATATGACTCTTAAAGCACTGCTTCTTGACCTCATCTGCACATTACAGTCACCCAGCATGCTTTAAATCTCCCTATACCCGGGTAACAACCACACTGGTGAATTTAGAAGCTCTGGTGGGCGTGGAACCTAGTCATCAGTATTTTTAAAGCTCTCTAGGTAATTCCATTGTGCAGCCAAGGTGGAGACCAGTGCCTTGCATCTAAAGCTTTATTATTGCCCTTTTACAATGGTCAAGGTTGAGGTCCAAGGAGATTCAGCAAATTTCTCTTGGTTACATAGCTTGTGGAAGTGGCAGAGAGAATAGAAGTGGACACCATCACACAGAGAAGGAGTGGGGGTTACTGTCGGACCCCATTTTGGGGCTCTCTTCACCACATGTCTCTTTTCAGGTCTTCAACTGGCTTTTCCAAATCTGACCTACAGGCAAGTAGCTGAGCTGGATATCGCAAAATACAATCAGGCCTGCTTTGGATTTTAAGGAACTTACAAAATTATAAGAGCATATGAAGAAAACCAGTGAATAATAAAAATTCTATAGAAGTGCTTAGGTGCTTTTTGAAAGGGTAAAATCAGCCGATGGGAGTAATTTAATCAAGAGCGATTTCTTTCTTAAGTGATTAAGAGACATTAACATCAGTAAACATTTCTTCTTTTGGAACATATCTCCTTTCGACTTCTTTTCAACTATGTTCCTCTTTGCTCCTCCTTAAATTTTCCTCAGCTAGACAAAACAGACCTAAATTTTTAAATTGTAAAATAATAAATTTTGAAAGGCTTCACTCTAAATTTAGAGTAATTAAATCTTTCCTTTAAGCCCTGTTTCTCAATAACTTATAAGTCATTACAAAGAACTATGTCCTTTGTTTAGTCCAACTGTTAATTTTGCATATTGCTGAACAGATAATATTAATATGTAATTAAACCTTAATTTTTCTCCCAAACATTTAGTAACAAACCTTTTCAAGTACTATGTAAGCTGAAGAGGAAATCTGACCCACAGTTTATCACTTGGCTCATTAACATACTAATATGGCTACAATTTGCATTTGGCTAAGGGGGTTTTCTTTCACCCCTGCGATCTCGTTTGAGAAATATCACAGTTTTTGGTGGGTTTTTAAAACAATTGTCTATCTACACAAGGGAAAATAGGTGATGTTGATACAAGAAGCTTGGAAGTGAATTAATTGCTCTGAAACAATCCATGTTGGTTTTAGCCCCTTAGATAGTGTTATTTGCACAGCTCTCACAAATGTTCAATTCACATTGCATTTAACATAATCAACCCTGAAACATTTCTCACACTTCCTAATGAGTGATTCCTTTATGAGTGATTCCTTTTTTCCTTAATCTCAAATTACTTATATCCTGCAGTAATTTAGGATGGCTCTACGTGAATAAGGGAGAGTGTGGTTGGGGTTTTCCAATAGTTTTTCCAGGTAACTAATTCAGAATGAATTAGCTGTTTTCTAGCCAGTTATGGTGCAAAGCATTTACCTTGATGTGGATACACATAGAAAGGAAATTAACTAGACCATGTTGATGGCAGTCTTCCTGATAATTGAGACTTTTTATTATTAAAAATGTAATTAAATATTTTAAGTAATAACAAGGCCTGTAGCAAAAAGCACACACTGTATAGAGAAATGGGGTATCTGGTGTAATGAGGCCACTGATTTCTGTATGAGCTAAAGACTGAATAATTGTGCCCCGCCCCACCAATTCATATGCTGAAACCTAATCCCCAATGGGATGGTATTTTGGAGGTGGGGACTTTGGGAGGTGATTAAGTCATGAGGGTGGAGCCCTCATGAATGAGATTATAAAGATCCAAGTGAGCTGCCTTCACTCCCAGCCACAGTGTGAGGACAAAACAAAAGAGATGGTGGTTTATAAAATAAGAGCTGGGTCCTCACCAGATACCAAATCTGCCAGTGCCTCAATCTTGGAATTCCCAGCCTCCAGACTGTGAGAAATAAATTTCTGTTGTTTGTGCTACCCAGTTTATGATGTTCTTATAGCAGCCCAAATAGACTAAGACAATATGTACCAGGTGCACCAGTATAAGGGGACAGGTATTTCACTGGGTAATAACATAAATATAACATATACAACAGGACCTTGAATAATGTCTTTCCATTCCACATCATTTTGTTATACTGTTGATGAGGGAAAATAATCAATTCCTGGATGTGCAAACTCTGTGTGTGGTGTTTGCGCATTCTCCCATGTTTGTGTGGTTTTTCTTCCAGAACTCTGGTTTCCTCCCACGTCCCAAAGATGCACACATTAGACAATTGATGTGTCTAAATCATCTCAGTATGAGTGAGCCTGGGGTGGGAGGGTGTGAATTCACCCTGCAATGGAAGAGTGTCCTATGTAGGGCTGCTTTTGGCCTTGTACCATGAACTGGAATAAGTGAGTTGGAAAATAATTAGGATATACCTAACTCACATTTATTTCAATGTTTAGTATTTTAGGTGTTTGGGGGTTTTAGTTAGAAGTTTGGTGATGTTTTTGTGACCAGAAATATGCTATAGGAACTTAATCCTTATTTATATCAATAATCATATGGTAAATTGTTTTAAAGATTTTTACTTATTTATTCTTAGAGAGAGGGAGAGGGAAGGAGACAGAGAGGGAGAGAAACATTGATGTGCGAGAGAAACATTGATTGGTTGCTTCTGTAATGCACCCTGACTGGATACAGGGCCAGCAATTCAGACATGTACCCTGAGTAGGAATTGAACCAGTGACCTTTGACTTTGTGGGAAGATATCCAACCAACTGGGCCACACCGGTCAGGATACTGACAACTTACTTTGTGTGTGTGCGTAGTGGGGGTTCAGAAGGAGTCACACCAAGATGTGCCTCTGTGGTATATAGACTAGTTTGAGCTAAAGACAATTTTAGCTCAGGGCTCAAGAGAAACTTCTGCTCCTCCTTTAAATGCCTAGAACTTGAATTAGGAGCTTTGCCAATAATAGATCACTAGAGATCTATTTTGACCTATCTATAGGGCAGGGAAAACCTCTATTTATTAAATGTCTCTTCTTATCATTCTGCAATGAGCTTTTACAGCCCCCAAGGCAATTTACTTCATCTCCAGCTCAGAATGTCATATATACCCACCTTTCCTCTCTGTCTCTAAATTTCTCATGCATGTGCGGGTCTCTGACTTTCTCACATTGGTGGGGTTCCCATAGATACATATCTTAAATTTAGTTATTCTCTCTTGCTAATCTGCCTTACATCCATTTGATTATTAGACCAACCAAAATAACCTTGATGAATGAAAACATTTTTTTCCTCCCCAATATGATATATATTTGTCAAAGCAATAGAGAGATATGATCAGATTACTAAAGAGGAGTAAGAACAGGCCATAGGAGAAGGTTGCCTGAGGCAATGGTAAACAGTATAGGGTAGGACTGGCTAAGAAGCTGACTACCTCAGAGTGCATGGAATTATGGGCCAGAAGAGTTAAAATAAAAGGAAGGCAGAGGCTGGCTTTCTGGCCCTCTTCCTTGAGGATGCACGGATGATTGTGTTGCAGCTGCCTGCATTTCCCAAAAGATGGCATTTTGGATGAGAGAAGAACCTCCAGGCACAGCCTGGATGGGGCTGGCCTGGCAGGAGGATGTCAGGGTTATTCTTTAATTATTCTAGAGGGGACGAATTCTGAGGCAGAAGCCTGCCATTTTTTCCAAAATTGTGTACCTTTCGTATCTTATGTTGCTTTAGTTTGTAAACAAATCCTATAGAAATAAGAATTAAAAACTAAAAGGGGAATGATAGGGAAACTCAGAAGTTAAAGATTTTTAGCCGTAATTGTTAGGCTTAAGTGACTAATACATGTGAAAAGCTGTTGTTCCAAAATTGTGTAGCTTTTGAATAATGATTCCTTTTCTTTATGACCAAACATTTGCCTCTGGAATTTTGCCTAGAGGGTGGCAGCAAGCAGTAGGTTCCACTTGCTGTTTGGTAACAAAAGAGAAACATTTCTTTCTTTTTAGGAAACATCAAATACTTAATAGTTTCCTCAGCTCAACTGGTAAGATGGTCTTTTCCCTGTCCTGGGACAAAGTGCCAAGAACTCTCTTGCAGTGGAGAAGGGATCTGCAATACCTGTCAATTAGTAGTCTAAAATAATTACTTGATAGAGCTAAAATTTCTGGAATGCTAACAAGAGGATTTTTATGTGTGTATAGGCTGTGAAGGTCTTTTTGGCCACACAGGTGACTTGGTTTTGCAAGACCATCTCTTTTAAGAAAAAGTACTTGAGAGTAATTCAGAGGGAGGAAGGAGAATAAAAGAGGAATGACAGTAATAGTTAACAAGCGCCTACTCTATGCAAGACACTATGGTAAATACACTTAACCAATGTTATCCCGTTTAATTCTCTAAGCATAAAATAGCCTAAAGTAACAGTAAACTAATAAAGTAGAGTTCAAACCCAGTTTTATGGGCTCTAAAGCCTGCTTTCTGTTTACAACACCACATTGCTGTCAAAATGTAAGAAGTTTCAAAAACCTGATTAGAAAATGAAGCTGAATATTTTACATTGTGTTGAGGAAAACAGAATAAGGTTTGGGAGTAAATATGTTAAAAAAAGAGTTCAGTGTATTGCTCAGGATGTGGCAGGTGAGGACAAGAAGATAAGTAGAAATAAAGAACAGGAGAATCCAGACTTCTCACAGACTCAGGACTAAGAATAGAATGTGCTTTGGTAACTGAGCAGACCAACAACTCACAGTATAGATTTCTTCTAAGTTGAACAAAGATGAACTGTAAGGTGGTATATGCAGACCCATATGTAGCTATGGTTTTCAAAAAATAGTTTTATCACTTATGGTTGCTTCAAGATTGGCCTAAGTGTTTATGAAATGTCATTGAAAATTTACTAAGAGGAGGAATATAAGAGAAAAGTAGGACTGTATGTAAGGGCATTTCTCTAGAGTATACACAAAGGAATGCAATTATTGGAGCAATGGGTATGTGGATCTGCATGTTAACTGGATGTACCAAAGCAAGGGAGGTTAGTTTTTAGGAAATCACTCCAGGAATATGACCTGGTCTCTCGATGGAAGGAAAAGGAAACTGCCTTCACTCTGTCAACAATTCCCCAACCTCATGAAGAACTCATTATGAATGTGGCACTGGATTCTGGAAGATGCGAATAAATCCTCAGGATGGTTTCTGCCTTTGAGAAGCACGTCACGTGATGTGGAACAAGAGCATGGACCCCTGAAACACTAAATAAAACTTGGTGGTAAGGGGCTTCCTTGGGAAGTAAGAGACAGGAGAGTTGTGAAGAACCTTGTGATAAAAAAGGTCTTCTGAGGGACTTGAGCAGGGCCTAGAAGGACAGGAAGGTGAGAGGAATTAGGTTGGGGCAGATAAGAGAGGGAAAGAGAGACAGGTGAGAATATCCAAGCTTCAGTCTTTTGATCCCTGATGTATATAGTTCCACTGCATTGATTTTAACTGTAGTATCATTGATAGTCCCATGGATGAATATGCCACAATTTATCCATTTTTGTATGGGTTGACATGCAAGTTGGTTCTAATATCCTGTTGTTAAAAACATGCAATAACCATTTTGTGCATGGTCCCTTAAGCACAGGAGGAGAAATTTCTCCTAGGCTTAAGGAAACAAGTGAGTACATGTGACATACTTACCATATATGTCTGATACATACACGAATATACATATTTACACTTAAAGAGTACATTACACTTTCTGGACCAGGTGGAGTAGGAGGTGCCATCATGGGAGTCAACATCCACCACAACAGAGACTGAAAGGTTCTGTGTAAGGAGATCAAGAGCTAGGACACTTACCTAAGGCTGTTGGTCAAGCTGTACAGGTTTCTGACCAGATGAACCAACTCCATCTTCAACCAAGTGGTGCTGAAGAGGCTGTTCATGAGTGGCACCAACTAGCCACCTCTGTCCTTTTCCCAGTGATCTGGAATATGAAGCTTCCCGGCCAGGAGGGCAAAACCACTGTGGCTGTAGGGACTATAGCCCATGACGTGCATGTCCAGGAGGTACCCAAACTGAAGGCGTGTGCACTTTGTGTGAGAAGCTGTACCAGGAGACTTATCCTTAAGGTTTGGAGGCAAGATCCTCACCTTCATCCTGCTGGCCCTGGGCACCCTTAAGGGCTATGGCACCATTCTGCTCTCTGGTTGTAGCAAGGGCCAAGAGGTATACAGGTATTTTGGCAAGGCCCTAGGAACCCTTCCCAGCTACACCAAACCTTACATATACTCCATGGGCCAGAAGTTCTAGCACACAAGAGGCTCACAGGCCAACTGGGGCTACAAAAACTAACCCCTTGTTATTAAAAAGATTTTGGATGCTAAAAAAAAAGAGTATATTACACACATTATTGGTAGGAGTGTAAATTAACACAACCATTTTGAGGGCCATTTGATAATATCCAAGTAATTTACACCCTTTGTTTCAATGATTTTATTCCTAGGAGAAATTCCTTTTCTTGTACTTAAGAGAACATGCACAAAATGATTATTGCATGTTTTTAACAACAGGATATTAGAACCAACTTGCATGTCAACCCATACAAAAATGGATAAATTGTGGCACATTCATCCATGGGACTATCAATGATACTACAGTTAAAATCAATGCAGTGGAACTATATACATCAATATGAATAAATTTTAAAAACAATAATGAGGTATAAAATTGCCGAGGAATGTATTCAAAATGATATTCATATAAAGTTTTTAAAGCATGCAAAATACTCCTTTATATCACCCATGTAAAGTGAAAATATATCACAATACAGTCATCCCTTGGTATCTGTTGAGAGGGTGGTTGGTTCTGGGACACTCTGAGAATACCAAAATCCATGGATGCCCAAGTCCCTAATATGAAATGGTGTAAAACGATACATGCAGTTGACCCTCTGCATCTGTGGATTTGCAATGGCAGATTGAAAATACTGTTTTTAATCTGTGTTTGGTTGAATATGTGAGTGCAAAATCTGGGCATACAGAGGGGCAGCTGTATATTTATTGAAAAAATGAGGGGGACTTCCAGCCAAGATGGAGGCATAGGTAGACACACTGTGCCTCCTCGCACAACCAAAAGGATAAAAACAAATTTAAAAGCAAAAAACAACCAAAACTAACAGAAAATTGAACTGTATGAAAGTCTGACAACCAAGAAGTTAAAGAAGAAACATTCACCCAGACTTGTAGGAAGGGCAGAGACGGACTCATGGCAAGGTGGTGGCTGGAGGACCAGGACAGGCAAGGCAGTGGCTGGACGACTGGGCAATCCCACATTCACATGTGGATAAACTGGGAGGAACAACTGGGGAATGAGACAGATCATGCAACCCAGCATTCCAGCAAGGGGAAAATAAAGCCTCAAACCTCTGACTGAAAGGACCTATGGAGGTGGCTGCAGTAGGTGAAACTCCTAGCCTCACAGGACAGTTTATTGGAGAGACCCACAGGATTCTAGAATGTGTATACAAATCCACCCACCTAGAATCAGCACCAGAAGGGCCCAATTTTATTGTGGGTAGCAGGAAAGTGACTGAAAACTGTCTGAGCACTAGCAGTATTGTTCCCTCTTGGACTCCTCCCCCACAGACAGCACCACAACACAGCCATGTGGGTTGCCTTGCCTTGGTGACCACCTAAGGCTCTGCCTCTTACTATATTATATAACTGGTGTGAGGAAACAAAAAATAGCCCAAATTAAAGAAGAGATCAAAGCTCCAGAAAAAATACAACTAAGCGATGAAGAGATAGCCAACCTATCAGATGCACAGTTCAAAACACAGGTAATCAGGATGCTCACAGAACTGGTTAAATATGGTTGCAAATTAGATGAAAAAATGAAAGCTATGCTAAGCAAAATAAAGGAAAATGTACAGGGAACCAACAGTGGTGGGAAGGAAACTGGGACTCAAATCAACAGTTTGGACCAGAAAGAAGAAGGAAACAGTCAACCAGAACAGAATGAAGAAATCAGAATTCAAGACAACGAGAGGCTTTGGAACCTCTGGGACAACTTTAAACATTCCATCATAGGGGTGCCAGAAGGAAAAGAGGAAGAGCAAGAAATGGAAAACTTATTTGAAAAATTAATGAAGGAGAACTTCCTTAATCTGGCAAATGAAATAGACTTCAGTGAAGTCCAGGAAGTTCAGAGAGTCCCAAAAAAGTGGACCCAAGGAGGGACACACCAAGGCACATCATAATTACATTAGCCAAGATTAAAAATAATGAGAGAATCTTAAAAGCAGCAAGGGAAAAGGAGATAATATCTACAAAGGAGTTCCCATGAGGCTATCAGCTGATTTCTCAAAAGAAACCTACAGGCAAGAAGGGGCTGGAAAGAAGTATTCCAAGTTGTGAAAGGCAAGAACCTACATCCAAGATTACTCTACCCAGCAAAGCCTTCATTTAGAATGGAAGGACAGATAAAGTGCTCCCCAAATAAGGTCAAGTTAAAGGAGTTCCTCCTCACCAAGCCTTTATTATATGAAATGCTAAAGGGACTTATCTAAGAAAATAAGATAAAAAATATGATCAGTAAAATGACAACAAACTCACAGTTATTAACAACCAAACCTAAAACAAAACCAAAAATGAACTAAGCAAACAACTAGAATAGAATCAGAATCACAGAAATGCAGATGATATAGAGGGATATCAGTGTGGGAGTGGAAGGGGAAGGGCAGGGGAAAAGGTACACAGAATAAGTAGCATAAATGGTAGATAGAAAATAGACAGGGGAGGTTAAGAATAGTATAGGAAATGTAGAAGCCAAAGAACTTATATGTACAACCCATGGACATGAACTAAAAGCGGGGAATTCTGGTGAGAGGGGGTGTGCAGGGCAGAGGGGAATAATGGGGGAAATGGGACAACTGTAATAGCTTAATTAATAAAATATATTTTTAAAAAAGAAAAGGAAAAAATGAGTGTATAAGTGAACCCACACAGTTCAAACTGTACTATGTATCATTTATTATGTGATTAAAAAAATGTACGGTAATGGTAACCCTGACAGTGACATAGTTGAATATAGCTGGGAAGGGGCGTTCAACAGTTTGTGTAATATTTTATTTTTTAAACTGTGTAATAAGCATGCGGGTGTTTATTTTGTCAATCTCAGATATTTTGCATGCCTATAGTATTTCAACTTAAAAACATTAGAAGAGGGGAAAAAGACTAAAAAGATACACAGTAAAGAGTTAACAGTATTTATTGGGATTACATGTAGATTAAAATTTCTCCTTTATATTTTTCTATATTTTCCAAAATAAATATATCATTTTAATTTAAAATTTTATAAATAAAAATTCAAACCCAGAGTACACTGTAGAGACATGCTATATTGCAAGGAGCTAGAACAGTAATTGGCACATATTAAAGTCTCAGTAAATATTTACTGAAGGAATGAATGCAACGGATGAACAAATAAATGAGACTTTAGCAATATATGCAGTAGGGAGGAGAAAGCTAGGAATAGTGGAGGTAGTGCCTGAGGCAGATAATCCTGTATGATACAATGTACAGTGGCCATGTTCCTGTTTCTAAGAAATAAATAGCAACTCAAGTATAATATAATCAGATTCATTCTGGCAGGTAAGGTTAGGTGGAGGCAAAAATGTTAATGTGATCACTTTTCTCCACCCTCCTCCAACCTATTTCTACCTTTTTTCCTGTGTTGCTGAGTCCATCATCCCTAGCACTTGAGTCTGCCTGTCACCATCTATAGGACAAGTGGAAATACCTATATATAAATGACATTCATGGTCTGAACAACTAGCCTAAGTAACCTGAGTTGTGTCTAGATATGGAATGGTTAAAAATTAGCTAATTTGCATTGGTATTGTCTTACTCTGGACTGTTATAACAGAGTATCATAGATTGGGTGGTTTTTTAATAATAGGAATTTATTTCGCATAGTTCTGGAGGCTGGAATCCTGAGATCAGGGTACTAGCATAGTGGGGTTCCAGTGAGAGCCCACTTCTGAGCTGCAAACTGTTGAGTTTTCCTTGTGTCCTTATATGGCAAAAATGGGGGAGAAAGCTCCCTGGGGTCCCTTCTATTTGCGCATTAATTCCATTTATGAGGGCTCCACCTTCATGACCTAATGACCTCCCAAAGGCTTCACCTTCAATGCTATCATATTAGGGTTTAGGATTTCAATATGAGTTTGGGGGGTCATTAACATTTAATCCATAACAAGTATCAAACCCCTAAACCATCATCTCAAAACATTTCAGAAAGCTAGGGCTGAGGCACCATAGACAGGTTATTTAGAGTCAGTAATACATTTACTTGCTTTAAATGCACCAAAGTTCTTATACGTCCAAGGAGAATTATTTACCACTTGGTAAGATTCTGGTTTATTAAACTGACAAACGAGGTAATTCTTTGGGCCTAGGGGATTTGAGGAAGATACAATAAGCATCTGCTAAAAAAATAGCAGTAATCTAAATACAGCCAAGTCAGTTGTATCTGTTGTGCACTAATAGAAAGACTCCTGGGTTTTAGCTGATAGCCCACTATGTAATCATCCTGGCTGAATAGCTTTAGATATTTTGTTTTCAAGGGAATGCAGAAATCCTGCAGGTTTAATTGCCAATAAATTAGCATGACCTCTACTCCCTGGCAGTCCTTTTCTACAATGATCTTTTCAACCAGAAAATGAAGAGATGGATTTTACAGGGTATGCGTACTGCCTGTGGTAAGATAACAAAATTACACTTGCTGTTTTCTCTGTTATAGGCTACACTAGATAATGAAGGACTCTATTAATGATATGTTCTGTTTGCTTTTAGGTTATTTTAATCTTGTAGTTATTTCTTTTTGTTGTTATAGAGAGCTTCCTTCCTTCCTTCCTTTCTTTTCTTTTCTTTATTTAAAAAAAAACCTTCTATCACTTGTTAGTTCAATATGTTACCATCACCAGAGATTTTGTTCCCTAGTTAATTCATAGGAATTTGAATTAAAATATTCTGGCTCACTCAAAAAGCTATTTACAAACTGATTGATTTGGATGTTGCTCTTAGCTGATTTTCAGATTTGTTTTAAAAAGTAGCTATTTTAAATTAATATTTCCAATTCATAACTATAACTAATACAGACATTTTAACACTCATCCATACCCAAATGTAAGATAAACCTGCTCTTTGCATGTTTGTTTATTTTAATATAAATAATATTTCGTGGTATATATTTATATGTTTGGATATTTAATTGAACGAACAGTGTAAGAAAATGTCAAAATTTAAAACTACTAAATAGATTCCACTCCTACTTAACTTTGGAGTGCTCCTCCCACCTGTTCTGAGTTTAGGATGATATATTTCTTGGCTGAACCACGGGGAACTATACCAGCTGATTTATTGAGGCTCTAATTCTAAGATCTATGATACAAGCTACTGTATCAAGAGACTATCTTCTTATGGTCTGTGCACTGAACAACACTGTTGTACATTAAAAATATTTTGAGATTTAGAAGATTTTGCAATGATGGAAGCAGCCACATAGTTTTTTACTCTCTCCAAATCCCCACATAACAAGTGGAGCCACTAGATAGCAAACTTCAAAACACTTTTTTGAAAGGTTTTATTTATTTATTTTTAGAGAGAGGAGAAGGGAGGGAGAAAGAGAGGGGAAGAAACATTTATGTGTGAAATATATCTACTGGTTGCCTCTTGCACGTCCCCAGTTGGGGCCCTGGCCCACAACCCAGGCATGTGCCCTGATGGGGAATCGAACCAGTGACTTTTCAGTTCACAGGTTGGCACTAATGCACTGAGCCACATCAGCCAGGGCCCTGAAACATTAACAATAAAATTAAGTGACAGTGTATCCTCAGAAAACCCAAAATACAAGTGGATGAGAACATGCCACCAAAATCTATAAGACCTGCCATTTGTGTGTGAGAAAGCAGAGGAAAGCAATAGATCCTCTGATGAAACTGAGAACAGAATAGAACAGACAACCTGCAGATATTTATTGGGAAGTGCGAAGGACAGACTTGGGAATAGTGCCAGAAATTGGGAGCTGTTTCCTGTGGGGGCAACTTCTCTCTCGAGTCCCCCGGTGCCGGCCGCAGACACGCATGAATGAACAAATATGGCCGAGACAAGATGAGCTCTATTTGGGGAAGAAGAGTGGGCTGTGGCCAGTTTCTCTGGGGAGAAAGGGGCCAGCAGCAGCCAGTTTCTCCAAGAATAAAAAGGCCCCGAGTGCCCTCTTCCATAGCCTTTTATTGGGTTGTAATACACAGGAATACAGGGCAACAAGGATCAAACAGTAGATAACATTACAAAGAGATCTGAGGGCTTCAGAGTCTGAGTCAGTGTCTGTCAGGAAGAGAGTTACAGAAACTTTGGGAGACATACTCATTTCCTCTCCGACCCTTATCATATGAATGAAAGCACTCTTAGCAGAGCAGATTTCACAGGTGTATCAGCAAGTCTTTGTGGTGCCAGATTTTCCCCCAAGACATGCTCTAGCAAGGCAAGGAGCTGCACCCTTCTCCATCAGGTATTCAGGCTTAAGGGGATTAGAGCCAGGAAGTACTTCTCCTAGAGAACCTGGGGACTCCGGCTTTGACAAAGCTGGGGGTGGGGGGCAAGAGTCCACTGCTCTTTGTTGCAGCCCCCCAAGTCCTTTCATGAAGGCCTCCCAAGGGATCGAGTCTGGCTTAGGTTGCCCCCCACTCTGAGGGGTCTTACCCGTCAGTGACTTCCGACCAAGCTCTGGGGGCAGGGAGAGGAACTGAGGCAGCGTTTGCTACCAGAGACAGGCTTTGTCTCCTGCGGCTGGCATTCCAGAGGTCGTCTCTTGCCCTTAGCCACAAGGGGTAGAGATACAATTCCTAAAACTAGGCAGAGCGGTCTACAACAGTTTCCCCCTACTCCAACAGTAAATGAATACAAGAGGCTACACAGAGGAAAGAAAGGACTGGAGCAGTTTGGCCCAGGAAGCCATGAAACTGACCAGCCAGGGCTTCCTTCTAAAATCTGAGAGTGAATTCAAAATTTATCACAATAAATATAATAGAGACAAAGGAAAGAAAAGATCCACAGCCAGAAAGTGTCAGAAAGCAAGCCTTTAATTTGTTAACACTTCGTGGAAACAAAAGGGGGAACTCTGTGAAGTTAACAAAGCTACACTGAACCATACCGCCTTCTAAAAATTCAGAAAAAAGCCCTGGCTGGTGTTGCCCAGTGGATTGAGGCTGACCTGGGAACCGAAAGGTCACTGATTTGATTCCCCATCAGGGCACAAGCCCCAGTTGTGGGCCAGGTCCCCAGCTGGGGACGTGCAAGAGGCAACCACACATTGATGTTTCTCTCCCCCTCTTTCTCCTTCTCTTCCATTCTCTCTAAAAATAAATAAATAAAATATTTTAAAAAATAAAAATAAAAATTCAGAAAACAATTCTTTTCACATAAAATTGAACAACACATCAGCTACCACACACACACACATAATAAGGAGCAGAGAGACATCACTTTGACGAGGACAACACATCAGAAACGTGTCCACAGAACACATCAAGATTATAACATTCAATTTAAAAATAATCTAGAAGATATTAAGAAAAATGATCTAAAATATACTAAGACAGAAAAAAACCAAATTTATTTTAAACTCAGAGTGATAGAAGCTAAAGAATTAAAAATATAAGAAAAATCATTTTAGAAATGAAGTCTTAACTGCAAAGAATATAAAAGAACAAATATATAAATAATATTTTGAGAGAAATAGAAGGTGAAAAGAATAAGAATTTTAAAATTGAAAAAGAAGCTAAAAGAGGTAGAAATAATTTAAGAGAAAGTAACAAATTAAAGGCAGAGGAGATCCAACATAGAGATAATAAGTCCTCAAAAAAGAAATCAAAGTTAGGGAACAAAACAGATACTAAAAAACATACTTCAAGAAAACTTTCCTGAAATTAAAAGAAAAAAATGAATTTAAGTTATATATTGAAAGATTGTACCAGGTGTCTGAGAATATCCACCCAGAACACGCAACACCAAGGTATGCTACAGTAAAATTATTGGGCTTTAAATTTTTCTTTAAGAAAAAGGGGGGGGAAATTTTTTAGTCTCCCAGGCAAGGGGAATGTGAGATTTATTATTTTTTACTCTTCTTTTCTTTTATTGTTGTTATATTATAGTTGTCCCAATTTTTCCCCCTTTGCCCTCCCCTGCCCCACCCACCTCCTGCCTCCATAGTCAATCCCACCCTGTTGTCCATGCCCGTGGGTCCTTTATACATGGTCCTTGACTAGACCCTTTCCCTTCTTTCTCCCCTTGTCCCCCTCCCACCTTCCTTCTGGTCACTGTCAGTCTGTTCCTTGTTTCCATGCCTCTGGCTCTGCAGAATGTGAAATTTATATAACAAACACAGTTAGATTACATCAGACTCGTCAGCTCTTATGCCAGACAAAAATGGAGTAATATATTTGAGGAACTCAAATAAAACAAATGTGAACCAAGAAGTTAGCAAACCTGACCTTCAAATATAAAAAAACTCAGACACATGTTTATCAACATGCAAGAGTTCAGGAAATAATGTTTTCTTTTTCCCTCTTAGGAATCTTCTAGAGAACAAGCTTTAGACAACAAAAATGACTAGATAGATGTTGACATAAAGACCTGCTCATGAGCATTAAACAAATACTTACGTGTAGGTCTAAGACTAAATAAGGGCTAAAAGGGAAAATATGGTATGTGATGGCTATCCGACAATGTAAATTATAGTACAACCATTAAAACTGGGAAGAGAATGGGGAGAGAACATACACACAAAAAATTAGCTTTTCTTAGTGATTGTAGTTTTCTCAGCCTATTAATACATGATGTGAGATAAAGTAAAGAGAAATTATGGGACTTTTGGATTCTATTTTACCCTCTGTTGTTGAGAACAAAGATAAATATAAAACCCATAGTCCTGAATTTGAAGTAGAGATACTACTATTAATTCAGAGATATTTTATGATTAAAATGGATGTTTTTCTCTATCTGTGTGTTGTTTTACAATAAAAAGTTTCTTTTAAAGGAGTTTTCTTTTTTAATTTGCATATCTCTGTCCACTGACAAGGCTTAGAAGCAGTGACCAGTCCTGTAGCCACGAGCATCCTAACAGCTCTACTGTAGTCCTGAAACTCCATCTCTCCCTAGAGAAACCAGAGTTCAGTAGGGGAAGGCCGATTTCAGCTCTTCAGCAGCATATTAGTTTGCTAGGGCTGCTGTAAAAAAAGTACCACAAACTGGGTGGCTAAACAACAGAAATTTATTGTCTCACAGTTCTACATGCTAGAAATTCAAAATCAAGGTTCTGGCAGGGTTGGTTCCTTCTGAGAGCTGTAAAGGAAGAATCTGCTCCGGTTTTCTCTTCCTGGCTTGTAGATGGTTGTCTTTTCACTATGTTTCTTTACATTGTCTTCTCTCTCTACATATTTCTCCTTTCAGATTTCCCTCTTTTTATTAGGACATGAGTCATGGATTGGGGCCCACTTGAATGACCTCACTTAAATTTACTCTGTAAAGACCCTATCTCCAAATAATGTCACATTCTGAGGTACCGGGGGGAAAGTTAAGACATCAACATATGAATTTTGGTGATAAAATTCACTCCATAACAAGCAGTAAAAAAAGTTTCCCTCCATCTAAAAGTAGAGTGTTCCTATGAAAACTTTCATAAGTCAAAACGGTTGGTGTAAAGTGAAGAAGCAATCACCTTAAGACTTATCTTGCTAACAGAATGCACAGAATAAATTGAGATAAAGTGCAGATGCTCAGAGACACAGATCAAAGCTATGGCAGATTGATGCTGAAATGCTGTATGTAATAGTTCCTAGGGAAGGGGCTTAGGGGTACCACTCTTGCTTCTCTGGGTGTGTGCTGTTTCTATAACAGCTCTCTGCAAAACAAACACTGAACACTATTTTCACTTTTTGCCATTTTTCAGTAAAAGCAAAAATCCTCTTTGGATTCCTTTTGTTTAGCAAAATCAGATACTAATGTAGGTCTTCTGTGAAATCAAAGTGGTGTAAAGTGAACGTTTGAAAAGGTGGAATACTTGTACACAGAGTGAAGTTCAAAATGTTATAATACATAGTGAGGACATTATCAAGACTTACCAGTGTCAGGTCAGAAGACCCAAGAGCCAATCAAACGAGGCTGCCACTGGCAAAAAAAGACAATTACAGCTTGAGCTTCAAAGTTTACACACACACACACACACACACACACACACACACACACACACACAGAGAAAGAGACAGTTCAGAAAGTATCCAACTGTGCACTATGAAAAAAGAGACATTTATTGGAGAAGATACAAGACATAAGAAAGACTGCACATAGAACAATGATGCTTCAGTCCCCTTTGAAATAGGCACCTTGGGACCCCACACCGTTCTCCCAATTGCCATCAGCTGCCCCATCATATTTTCCTGAAGCTCATCGATGGTCTGAAATCTCTTCCCTTTCAAAGGTGATTTTAGTTTTCAGGAAAGCCAGAAGTCACAGGGCACCAAATCTGGGCTGTAGGGGGGCTGAGTCACCTGGGTGATTTGATATCTTGGCAAAAAAACTCTGCACAAGATGTGATGCATGAGCAGGCAGGTGCATTGTCATGATAAAGCTGCCAATCACCAGTTGCCCATACCTGCATCCTTCTTAATCCTCTAAATAGTTTCTGCAGAGGAATGTTCAAACTTAACAAAATTTGATGCAGATTCATTGCTTTCCTTGCTCAGTCATTTTTAATGCAATGGTCACATAGTACATATGCTCACGCAATGGCGTCTACCACCACCACTAACTAGTGCAGTGAAGCTGTCATTGTTCACACATGCGCATTCCAGTCCACTCTCCTTGGCAGCGAGGTTACACTGATGTCACACAAACCATTCTTGTTATATTAACAATGGCCAGACTTTTAGAGTATCATCATTTTTCAACTTTTAACAAATTAATGCACCGAGCATCAATAAGCTGCTTACATCACAAAAGGAGACAAAAAGATATATACCTCCTGGTGAAAGAAAATATCAGTACCTAGTGTCTTAGTCCATTCAGACTTCTACAACAAAATACCACAGACTGGGTGGCTTCTAAAGAGCAGAAATTTATTGCTCAGAGTTCTGGAGGCTGGAAATCAAAATCAGGATGCCAGCATGGTTGAGTTCTGGTGAGAACCTGCTTTATGGTTCATAGATGGTCATCTTCTTGTTGTGTCTTCACATGGTGGAAGGTGATAAGGAGCTCTCTGGCACTAATCCCATTTATGAGGCTTCAACCCTCAAGACTTAATCACTCCCAAAATTTCCCACCTACGAATACCATCACCTTTGAGGGTTAAGCTTTCAACTTACAAATCTGAGGAGGACGCAAACATTCAGATCATAGCACCTAGTTTTCTCATAGGGATCAAACTTGAATTTGATCATGCCTTTGGATCCAGCTGCCAATATGCAGAAAATAAAAGGACAGAGAAACTTGAGCTGCACTATGCGTGTTTAATCGGCAGCATTCAGAATGCAGGAAATGTACAGGTTAAATGGTGTGGATTCTTCCATGGATAGGGTCTAAGGGAAAGAAGTGGAGAAGGAACCTATAGATTAAAAGAGACTTAAAAGAAAAACCTCCCTAACAGATAATACTAAACAATAGTCTAGGGATACACAATTGGATGTTTTATTACACTTGGGTGATAATACTGTAAAAAAAAAAAAAAGCCAGGATTGGTTTAATCCTCAGAATAGTGGATACTTTTGGAAAGAGAGAAAATTATCTTTTTTTTATTGCTTTTAGAGACAGAGACACAGGAAAGGAGAAAGAGAGAAATATCAATCAGTTGTTCCACCTATTTATGCATTCATTGGTTGCTTCTTGTATGTGCCCTGGCTAGAGATTGAACCCACAACCTCAGTGTATAGGGACAATGTTCTAACCAAATGAGCTAGCTGGCCAGGACTGAGAGGAGTTTATCTTTGGAATGAATATCATGGAGGGACTTCTTGGTGGGAATTAGGGTTGGCAGAGTTCTATTTCTTGGCCTGCATGGTGGTTACAATGGTGTTAACTTGAATAACTAACTAAGTAAGATGTACATTTATTTTCTGTGTTTTGCTCTTTCTGTTGTGTTTTTCAATAAAAAGGTTTGTCTTTTAGTGTACTTGTGTGTTAAATGTAGTGCAAATATGAAGATCTTTAAAAGAGACTTGTGCTATATACTACTTTAATTTCAGGATACTTGTCAGTGTCTTTTAAAAGTCTAATGTGACCCCATTTTTTCATTAAATTCAGCAAAGCCTGTTCTTGGAATAACAGACACTCATTTCTGCTGCAACCTGACTTAAGGACAGGGTAGGAAGAAAACAGAGTAGAAGAGGCAAGTTGTTTTGCCACCTAAGCATACAACAGTAAAACATTATATTAAGCAAAACTAGGAGAGCATAGATACAGACATGCAGCATTTGTGTCGTGGTGTAGCAGAATTTCTCTGAGAAGCTAGAGAATCTTTCACTATCAGTTCAGGTTTACAGCTCCACTCCATTCAGATTAGACAAACAGAATGGCTTTTATCCATTCAATCCATTGCTCTTTCAACCTTAAGCTGCAAAGGGCTGTGTAGAGATAAGTTTGCAACCCAAATCAATCTTTAAGTGATCAGCAAAGAGCTCTCTGAAAGCTAACTTTCCTCAAGTATTCATTAAATCAAAGAACTGGAGTCCACTGTGCAGAGCAGTAACACATTGCCTGCAGCAAATGAGAAGAGGGCCGTGGGATCTGTATCAGACAATTTGCAAGTATTTACTGAGCACAAATTTTTCTTTACAGTCTTAATTTCAAATGTGGAGTCAGAACTTCCTACACATGGTCATTATACTTATGCTACAAAATCATTCTTTGTCTTCTTTCTTCCACTTCTGATGAAAACAGTGCTCACTTTCAGGTAGATCTGACAGATGGATTTAACACATTCTTAAAATTTAAATTATTGGAGCCAGCTCATGAGGTTCTAAGAATGTGCCCTAGAACCCTCAAAGTGCCACTTGGAGAAGTGGGGTTAGTAAGCAGGCAGTTATTTAAATCCTATCTATTCCTTAAGGCTCGACTCAGCATCATCTTTCTGCTTAAGAGCATTATAGACTGAACCACTCCTAACCTAGCTATCATTATTGCTGCTATTGCATATTGTTCTCCAACTACTTTTTTCTTTGCAGAAGCACTTTATTCAGGTTTTCCTTTTTCTGATTTTTTTGGGGGTGAGATTGGTTAATAAAATTATATAGGTTTCAGGCATACAGTTCTATAATACATCATCAGTATATTGTATTATGTGTCCGAAGTCAAGTCTTCCATCACCATTTATCCCCCCTTCAAACTCTCCTACCTCCCCTCATCCCCCTTTCCCTCTGGTAATCATCATATTGTTGTCTGTGTTTGTGAGCTTTTTCCCTTTGTTTAATCCCTTCACCTTTTTCACCCAGTCCCCTAAGCCCCTTCCAACTACTTTTTAATTGTTAACTTTGTGGCTATATCTGGTTACAAAGCTTCCTGAAGGCAGCAATTATGTCTTATATTTTCCTTTATTTTTTGTAGCCTATAGAAAACACTCAATATTCATTGATCTCATTGCTTTGATCCTTTAATTCATCCATTTATTAAATTGACAGTGTTTATTTAGGACCAACTATACGCTGTTCTTTATGCTGAGGCTATAGCTATGAGCAAATTCGTGGTCTCGTAAAACTTCCATTTTAATGATCAGGATCAGGAAAACCCCCAAGGTACCTTTTATTATTTTTCCAATTTATGGACTCTAAAATGACTAACTTTCCAGAGGTAGCAGGGGCTAAACCACCCTTTGTCCATAAACAATCCCCAGCTCATTCTTCTGCCTAGTGGTAGGCAAACTATAAGAAAAGAAAAAAACAAAAGAGGTTTAGCAGGTATGAATTCTGATGGCTCTCTTTGGTAACCTGCTAACTTCAACAAGCCAGCTAGAGCGTTTTAACATCCTGAGGTGGGCAGGGATTCAGCTTCCCTTTGACTCCCTTCCATCTCCCTATCACTTTTCCTTAGACGTATTCTATTTAACATTATACATGTACATACACATATATTTATATATTTATATAATCACATGTGTGTATATAGTAAGGTTTGTCTCTCTTCCCTTCTGCATAGTGTTTCTAGGGAGACTTTTTTAAAGCACTAGTCACCCTAGTGCCCTTTGCCCTCTAGAAAGATTTCTCAAAGTCAGGGCTGTGCCAAAGCTATAAACCTTTGTCTTTGTGATTTTCTCTTTGATGTCGGAGCTTTCTCACCACCTGCTCTTTTTGTCTAAGCAATTCCCAGGCTTGTATTTGGCTACTTCTTAACCATGCTTCCTTATTTCCTCAATAGTATTGAAGTGGCTAATTTTATAGTACTGTGACTACAATAACACTGATTCTCAAAGTATATTAGGTGTTTTTCTGGTTTTATTTGTTTTGACAAAATAACCTTTGGAAAAAAATAATAACCTTTAGAGAAAGAACTAAATACAATTTCTCCATGTGAGCTGTTAAGCTTTATGATGGATATATTATTGAAATGATAAAACTGCCCTTGATATATAATTATAGTACAAATTAGTACAGTGAAGATAATGTTAAAAATCATTAATAGGTAGACACATGTATACAGTACCTTCTGAAGGAGGAAAGAAGTTAAAAAGTCACAGTGTTTGCCCTTAATATAGAATCATCCCTGCATCCCAGTGCTGCTACCAGATCAACATGTAGTAAGCACAATAATAGTTGTTGAATAAATGAATTCAATTCACTTCTTTTACCCACCCCTCCCAGATTCCTAATATGTTAAGAGTGAATTATCTATGAAGGTAAGGAAACATGTTATAAATATAGATAATAATAGGATCATAACAAATCATGCATCAAACCAAGTGTCACTATGATCAAAACTTAGTGCTCTAAACCCACGGCTCATATAAATAATTGCTCACCCATTCTTTGTACATCATCTGAGTAATCTGATTACAGACAGATGGAAAGAGAAAAGTTTCAAAAAAAAGGAATTAGGTGTATTTTTCTTATGGAAATGCACATTCTAGATACTTCCAAGGTTTTCTCTGGGTGATCCACTCTTCCTACCTAAAGAATTGCTGTCAGGGGTGTTACTACTCCAAGGTGGGGTTGAGTGTCTTTGAAGGAATATGAATTAATGGGTTTTCATGTAGGGTGATTGTTTTTACTTGTCCAAGCAGAACCAGCACGTGGGAAGCAGATGGCTCTCATCAGTACAGAAAGACTCCAGATGACTGTACTGTTCCCAAGTTAAGCTCTGATGAAGCTCAAACCAGGCTGGCTGTAGGCAATCAGTGAAATTTTTGGGTAACTGTGGAGGGTCTTTCCTACTGTACTCTGACCTGAACTTCATTCTGCAGCATCTCTTTGGGTAGAGACATGTGTTTACCTCACAGGAGACTTTTGAATGATTCAGTGTCCTAAAGGACTCAGAGATTTTAGTCAAACAAGTGCAATTCACATCTCTTTTCCATCCAGAAATGACATAGAAAATATTAAAATTGCTTAGGTATCCTCTTTATTCATACCAGTGGAACAACAGTAATGCAGTGACCCTGTAGAGCCTTTTGCTGAATTAAACAGTTTGTCTAATCAAAGCAGTTTCTCTAAGAGTAGATCAAATTTCTATCCTGTGGAAGGGAGCCCTAGCTGAGCAGCTAGAGGCCTAACGCCTAAGAGCTACTAGGAGAAGAAAGGGCCTCAGAATTTCCTCCCCTTGCCCTTAACCCCAAGTCTTCATTCATCATGCTATGTCCTAAACCTCCCCAATACCAAAATCCAGAGCAACCACCCACAAGCCTGTTTCTGTATGATAGTGGTAACTAGCATTGGCTGAGTGCTTGCTATATGCTAGGCTCACACTGCTGATTACTTTATGTATATATTATCCTGCTCTATCCTCCCAACCTGATAAAATAGGTACTGTTATTACCGCAGAGTAGCTCTGATCAGACATATTTCATTTACTGCTGGGCTGGAATATTACACAGATTCTGGCTCTGAGGGGCTGAGATTCAAGAGTGAGAAACTGCTTTGTATTGTTGTGTCTTGCTATATGCGTCCGAAAGCTACCTCAAATTTAGCAGCTTAAAATAACACACATTTATTATCACATAGTTTCTGAGGGTCAACTTGGGTGGTTCTGGCTCAGGGTCTCAGTCTAAATGTTGGCCAGGGCTGCAGTCATCTAAAGGCTTGACCAGGACTGAAGAATTAGCTTCCAAGATGGCTGACATTCATTGCTCTTGGCAAGAAGCCTCAGTTCCTTGCCTCATCAGTCTTTTCACAAGACTGCCTGAAGCAATGGCAGCGGCATCCTCCAGAAGGACTGATCCAAGATGAAGCCAGGCAGAAGCCAAAATGTCTTTTATAATCCAGCCCAGAAAGTGACATTCTATTACTTCTGCCATGTTCTATCTGTCACATAGTCTAACTCCGACATGAGAAAACAATACAAGGGTATGAGTACCTGGAGGTGTGGATCTTCAGGTTTACTACCACACCTTTTAAAGCTGAAAATCACAAACCAGCTCTTCTCCATATTAAGAAAATAAAGTCTTGGAGTGTCTCTGCTTGGCAGGCAATATCTGGCTTTAACATTTAGGTGTTGCGTAAGTGCTGTGCTGGCTGGAAGTGGTCTCTGCCAACTCAGGTGGAGTGCCCACTCAGGATTAGGGCTGTCGGTTGTCTTCGCTGGGTGAGTTACCCAATAGGAGATTATTATATCGGTTGTTATTTTAGCAGAAGTCAGGTCTGTACCAGTGTCAGCCTGGCCATGTCAAGGGTTTGTGATTCCTATTTTACAGGCTTTGAAAAGTAGACATTTGTTCAAGATAATACTGTATTATTAATGCCGGAGGCAAGGATTCTAGTGCAGGCTGTCAAAATGCAGAGGCCACCTTCATAACCAGAACTCCATAGGGCTCTACCCTCCAACAGCAGGCCATGCTCTCATAGCTCCTTCTAGTCATGAGCCCAAACTTAAGGAACTGCAAAGGGGAGCTAAGGCAGGAAATGGGGCATATCCAGAGCGTTACTCCAGATTCCCTTGGCAGGGCATCCCAGAAGAATGGAAGGTAAGTATGCATTTAGATCAAAAGAATACTCAGGGCTGGAGATGGAATGAGAGAATTGAACAAAGGGATTTCCTGCTTCTGACGGGCTGATTGAAGGTCTTTGTTTTCTAACATACGTGAAAGTGAAATAAGAAATTCAATGAAAAGCATGCAAAGATGCTTTTCATTAATGCTGAATAATTAAAAGAATGGAAGGAAAAGATACACTTGTGTTGACAAGTCATTAACATGACATGTTTGCCATTTGTGTCTGGCTAATGTAATCACATTCAGGAATAAAAGCAAGGAAGTTGTGGGCTCTGATGTGCATTTATGAGCCTCTCAGAAGTTCTTCAACTGGATATTTCTCTTGAGACTGGATTTGCCCCACCTTCTCTTTTCAAAAATTAAATAAAAAGTAGCTGAAAGGATAAAGTCAGCCGCATTTGCTATAGTGGCACTATTTGCTGAGCAGGCCTATGACCTTGTTAAACATGACTGCCATTTTACTCTTCTGAGCTTATATCCCCAGGACTAGAAATTATTGGAAAGCAAGAACAGAATATAACTAACACAGGCAAAAGATAACTTTGGAACAAACTGCAACCTATGTTACAACCCACCTCACCCTTTCTTAAGCCAATTATAATCCCATGAAAGCTCAAAGCCCCTATCCCTCAATGCTGGTGTATCTCTCCATACCATATTCACTTTCTTGGAGAGTAAATAAAAAAAAACTTTACTCTCTACACTTTCTTCTCTTTGTGATTTTTTTCACAGCCCTCATCACCAACTACCCTAACAGCAGCTATTTTTTTTAAATGATGTTAGCTCTGGAGATTCCATGGATGCTGACACAGAAGGGTGCTGAATCATAAAAGAATTTTGTAGAGATGATGCCAAATTAAGAAAGGCATTTGTTTCTTCCTCTTCTGCAAAGCTTCCTTGATTTTGCCATGGTAGTCCAGGCATTTCCTTTTTCTATTTTGCTTAAATGGGAATTCGGGTTAAGGATAAGAAGAAAAGGCTATTTGAAATCATGGAGCACCTAGAAGAGGACAGGCACTGGGGGATGGAGGGTTGTACCCCCCCCCCAGGGATTGTTGGGGAACTCTAAGGCTCTCTTCCTAGTCAGACTTTCAGTGATCTGCCCCCTTGAACTTTTTTCTCCTGTACATAGGTCTGAGAAGTTCAGCTTGCTTTTTTTTATCCCCCAAGCTGTTAGCACATACTCTCTTTCTTGGTTCTCATTTTCCTCCAAGAGTGGATTTGGAGTGGGATATATCTCTGTTGTTCTATGCATGAAAATAAGTTCACAGGCCCTTTCAGTTTTAAGGGCTTTGTTGAGGGCATCATGAGGGAACAGAAGGGGATAAAAAAATAACAAGATGAAAAAGTTATAAAGTTTCCAAAAACCTTACATGATGTGCAAATTTATTCTTATCTGGTACCTAGAAATGTAGATGGCTCCTTTTCTGCTCCTGAGGGTGTAGCTCTCATCAGGGCTTCTCCCTTCTGCACATTTTTTCTCTCTTATCTTGTTTCCACAGACCCCTTCCTTCTTCCCTGAAAGCCTCTCTTTCAAGACTTGTAAATAGAGTTTGGGTGTGGACACATCGACACTCAAGTAGTCCCATACTCAAGATATCATTTACAGTCACAGTTACTCCAAAGCAGTCCTCTTCATCTCTCTCAATGCCTCCCTTAGGCCACCTCAGAAGTTCTTTACTAGAACTAAAAACATAAAAACTGAAGTCGAGGAGAGGGAACATGGGGAGAGGCAAAGATGTGGTCTTTGGGAAGGCGCCAGTAGCATACCATACTTACTTTGCCATTTTGCTGAGGATCATTGGTGCCAGAATCTGGTCTGGGTGCTCCTGACATCATCTCTAGGTGAAGCATTTAATAGGCTGTTCTAGGTGGATGTTCTCTGTACATATGAATCTGGACACTCCCCAGCTTAAAGGTATGAATCACAGGAATCCAACCTGGCATAACCAGGAAGCCAGTACTTTGCAGGACAGATCAGTGACTCACCAAAACTTGATTCTATCCCAAACAAGGACAAAGCTTGGAAGCTTTGCTTTGCTAAATGGAAATCAAAAATACTAGTCATTTTTAAAGCATAAGAGAGAGTGCATCTAAAGTCAACTTTTAAAAATGTTTCCAACTGTTAGTGTGCTTAATGCATTCGATAAGAACTTCAACAAAGAATGGAAATTGGAAACTGAAATATTGACGTTACTTCAAAGGGTTGATAAGTAGTTAAGTGACTTGGGTATAGCTTGTTAGTAACTAAATCTTCAATGATATGAAACATACTTTTTGTGAAAAAACCTCTTGAAAATTATTCATATAGCTTATGCTCTCATTTGCATATTAACAGCATATCTAGTGTTAAGTTACTTTCCCATCATCCATGATAGCTGAAACTGGTCTCCCTATTACCCTGGATTTCAGCCCTTCCCCATAGGGGCAGTTATATTCTGCACCCAGCCTTAGAACAGGAAACAAAGACAGGTTCAGGGACCAAAAGGATTCATGATAATGGATAACCTAAACTGAAGCATTATATAAAGTAATTATGTGTTTTTTAAATTATAAAATTCTTATGAGAAAAAACTTTCATATGACATGTATACTTCAATAAAAAATTAATCTTAAATTTTAAAAAATCCTCTACATCAGAGAAGGCAGCTGATGACACAGTTGTTTGGAGAAAGTTTTTTTTTAAAGAACAACAAAAGACAACTCACTGAAGGATTTTGAGAAACTCCAGATGGTCTTGAACATATTGATGGAGGCAGTGGGCAGCAACTTGACAGATCAGGTCTGACTTGAGTATCCATAATTTTCAAAAGGAAGTTTGAAATTCTCAGAAGAGAGAATTTCTGAAGGAAAGAAAAGTCTCTAGAATTCATACTTCTCTGTCCATGGGTTCTGAAGAACTATTTACCAGTGTGGAACAACCCTAAGGGTTGCAACGGAGCAACAGATTGCTGCCCTGTCCAAGACCGCTGGGCCATTTGCTCTTATTTGGCCGCATGAAAATGGTTATGGGTCCTAGATACTCCATGCTGTGATTCCTCCTCTCACATCACCATCCCACTCTTATCAACCCTGTTCTTATAGCACCATAATACTTTTCTTGGTGGCAATTAACCTACTTTGTAATTAGATGTTTACTTGTTTGATCATTTGATTGTTTGACATCATCATAATGGAAACTTCAAGAACCGGGACTGTGTGTTTTGTTCAGAATTGTATCCCCAGTGCTTACTTAGTGCATGGTATCTAGTAGTAATCAATACATATTTTTGAACAAATAAATAAATGAGCCTTAGCAGATGGTTCTCTACTTGGACTTTCTTTTCTCTTCCATTTAGCTGGTGATCTCATATTTATGTTTTTCAAAACCCAGCTGTATCATCGCTGCCAAATACTGCTTCTGCAGAGGAAATTACAGCCTCCTTTCTCTCCACGTCTTTCAAGCATCTGGATTAAAAAGCATCTTAAATCATCTGGATTTAAGCTATACTGACAGTGTTCACCTACAGTTGTTTATTTATATGGCTCTCTTGACAATTAGCCTGTGAGCTCCTTGAGGTTAGCAACTGGGGTTTATTGATCTTTTTATTCCCAGTATCCAGCAGCATATAGTAGATGCTCATAGACATTTAGGAAGTAAAGTAATAAATGAACCTATGTTTTCTATCTACCTCATCAAAGGAGAAGTTCACTTAGGGGAGTGGTGAGCAGCACATCAACACCTCAGTGAATACACAGGACACCAGTAATGCCTCCATGTAACATTGATGTTGCTTGCTTTTTATTTCAGGGCTTGCCACTTTTTCCCCTCAGTTTTGTGATCCAACAGACCTTTCCAGGCCACTATAGGGCAAGTCCACAATGAGAGATGAGAATGTCAAAGAATTTCCCTAGGTTTTTTCTTCCAAGAGCTGACTAATATAGCAGTCTTTCCTTTCTGATGATAGTAATGTCAAGGTATGAGCACAAGTCATTCCCCACCACTTGAAGAATGTAGCAGTCTCCAGAATGAGTCCTGAGAGGATCAGGTGCCTAGTTCTAGTAAGATCCAGCCATCCCTGTACTTTCAGTGATTTGGTTATATAAGCAAGTACATTTCCCTTTGACCTAAACCAGTTCAAGTTATAAGACTTACTAATAGAGGCAGAGTTTAGCTTCTCTACCACTGTTGGTCTTCTTTCCCCATGCAGCCCCCAGCCTCTCATCTAAAAATTTCTTGAACAGCTCTGACAAGTGTGACTCAGATGGTTGGGTGTCATCCTGCAAATTGAAGGGTTGCTGATTTGACCCCTGGTCGGGGCACATGCCTGGGTTGCAGACTGGGGCCCTGGTTGGAGCATGTGTGAGAGGCAACCAATAGATGTTTCTCTCTCACATCAGTGTTTATCTCCCTCTCTTTCTCCCTCCCTTCCCCTTTCTCAAAAAATTAATAAAATATTTTAAAAACAATAATAAAGAATATCTGTGAGATAACAGAAAAATATATATTAGTCTTTGCCTCCAATTCCTGACATAGAAGTCTTAAAACCTTTATAATTTCCCAAGTGATAAGAGTACTAGTACTAGGAGTATCTTTTGTTCTAATATTTGATCTTTGACCCTATTCCTGATACAGAGTTTCTAAATCTGTTAGAATTTCCTGGGTGAATGCAGTAACTCTTGGTGGATTCATAGATAGGGGCTGGTCACCAGAAAGACCAAGCCACGATTAAAGCTTGGAATTTTCAGCCTAACCTCCCACCCTCTAGAGAGGGGCTGGAAATGGAATTAATAATTGGTCATGTCTATACAATGAAGCCTCCATAAAACTCCCCCAAATACTGACAGTTTCCAAGTCAGTAAACACATCCACATACTGGGAGGGTGAGTCACACCCTCTGAACTCCAGGGGGACAGAAGCTTCTGCTCTCAGGACATTTCCAAATCTCACCCTATATATCTCTTCATCTGGCTGTTCATCTGTATCCTTTATTATCTTTTAATAGCACAGTAAATGTAAGTAAGTGTTTCCCTGAGTTCTGTGAGTATGCTGGTAAGTAGTAGAATCCAAGAGAGAGAGGATCATGGGAACTTCCAATTTATAGCCAAGTCAGATGGAAGTTCTAGGTAATCTGGAGACCTACTACCTGTAATTGTCATCTAAAATTGGGGAGGGTGGCAGCTGCATGGTGCTGAGCCCTTAACTTGTGGGATATCCAGGTAGATGGTGTCAGAATTGAGTTAAATTGTAAGACACACAGCTGGTGTCACAAAATTGCTTCATATGGGGTTTAAAAACCCACACACATCTGGCACCAAAAGTGTTGTGAGTGTGGTAGTAGTATGAGAGTAAAATACAGTATTCATTTGGAGGGCTTCCAGTTTTAAGATGACAGAGTAGAGACGGTTCCACCCCTCCTATTTTCCTCAAAAATTTCCCTAAAACAACAAGAATTAGAAACATAGAGTCTATCTTTAGTAGAACTAGGAGACAGTGACTCTGAATCAAAGAGGAAGAAGGTCAGACTAAAGTTCCTGCATGGGGCCATGTTAATCAGAAGGAGCTGATCCACTCTGCCCAACTGCAGAAAGGCCCAGGAGTCAGTGGTGTGAAATATCTGGAAGGCGGAGGGGGTATAAGGGAGTGGAAAGGGTTTAAGAGTGTTTAAGAAACAGATAGGTCTCTGGAAAAGCTGAACTAGAAAGTCTCAGTAGATCAGGTGCAGAGGAGAGCTGGCAGTGAAGCCCTAGAGTCTAAAAAGAGGGAAATGAGGACTTCAGTGCCAGGTTCTAATGGTACTACCTCTCTGCTCTCCTCCCCCCCCCAAAAAAAAATTAAATACCATCAGAAATTGAAATCTAGGAATACCAAATGAAAAAGTTGTCTAACCACTTGACTATATTACAGGTCACCAGAAGATAGGTACATTCTCATATAAACAGGTTCCAAATATCTTTTAAGTACTTCATTTTAAGTTGTAAATGGATAAACGAAGATCACTGGAGATTTGAGGAAAATCTCCAATGTGGAAATTAGAAACCAGAACAATAAACAACAAAAACTCAGAGGGAGGAGATCCTTTCAGAGATAGAGAAAATATATAATTCCAAAGGATTGGGAAAAAGAGTAACTTCAGATTAGAAACTAATGGAGTAATACCATTAAAAGTCTAAGTAAAAGTTACTTTCAACCTAGAATTCTACACCACTCACCCAAACAAACAATTAGTTATGTGTGAGGATAGGATAGACAATTTTGTAAAATCTCAAAAAGATGTTTTTTCATATATTCTTTCTCAAGAAATTACTAAATGATGTTTCCCCAAATGAGGAAATAAACCAAGAAAGAACCCACTGTATCCAGAGAACAAGGAATCCAACACAGGAGTGAGGCAAAGGACATCTCCAGGATGATGGCAAAGGAAGTCCCAAAAGACCTCAGGTAGACTAGGTGATGAGGTGGGCCTAGAAATGACAGTATAAATTAAGTGGAATGAAGGGCTTTAGGAATGATGCTATCAGGGAGAACAAAACAGAACTGCTAGATTATCCAACAGGTTTAGTAATGTGAAAATTTTTAGTGAGAAGTGTTTTATGGAACTGTTAGTGGTGGTGGAAACACTTACATTTAATTCAATGAAATCTAAGCAAATGAAAAAACAGAGTCAGTTATCAACTTCAGGAGAAACCAAAAGATATACAAGAGAGAAAATGCAGCTACCATACACCTCTTGACTCATGAGCAAACAGTGCTTAAAGTCATATTAATTAACACTGAATATGGGTTTAACCAAAAAATATAATATGACTATGTTGGGAAGATGAGGGTATAGGCAAGAGAAGAGGAAGAGAGCTAACTGCCTCACCTAAATAAAAGAATATCAATAGGTAATATCTAACTTGATGCATAGAGAGAATCTTGAGAATCTCCCAGAAACTTGGAGGCAAGTAGTAACAACTATAAAAGCTGGAACTGATTGTCCCTGGATCATAGGATGGTGGGGGTGGGACAAAGGAGGTGAGAAAATATTGCTGTTTTTTTAATAAGAATTTTGGCACTACTTGACATTTTAAAGTATGTATATGTATTGCTTTAATAAGTAAAAATTAGTTTAAGAAATATTGAAGAGATACCAAAGCATTAGCTAGCTCAGTTGCCCACATATCTTTACAGCTCTATGCTTATGCTTGGAGAATTGAAGATGTGTTCAGAGAGGGCAGATCATGGAGTGTGTCATAGACCAAGCCAAAGAGCTCAGATTTGACTGTACAGGGAACCCTGCAGGACATTAATAGAATAATAGCATGCTCTATGAGCATTCTATTCCTAGGTTGGGTTGGCTTAGGAGAGACTATTCTGCTACTTTTTTCTCCCTCAATATTTTATTATGAAAATTTCAAATGTTGTATTAGTTCACTTTAAATTTATTTATTTTATTGATATTTATCATCTATTAGTATATAAACATAAATAATTTATATGTACTGTGAAAATTTTCAGAAAAACTGAATTGTACAGTGAACATCCGTATAACTACCTAGATTTTACCTTTAGCACTTCTCACGTAATGATCCATGTATCTATTCCTGTCTATCTGTCAATCAATCTGATCTTTTTGATACATTGACAGACATCAATGCACTTCATTTCTAAACACTTAGGCATGTATATAATTTATTAGAGAGATTTTTAATAGTTTTGGGGGGTATAATATACATAAAATGGAATTCACAAATCTGTAATGTACCATCCCAGTGTTTTGACAAATGCACATGCCTGGATAACCCACATTCTTTTCAGTATGTACAGCATTATCATCACTCTAGAATGTTCTCTCATTATTCTGCCACTTTTTAGTTTCTATGAAACTGTAAAGTTCCCACAGGCCTGGGTGCTGACATCGAAGCCATTGCATGAATGTAGGAAGGAGTAAGTGTGGCATGTGGGGTTGGGACTGTCAACACAGCTACCCTCCATGACCTGGGTTCCAGTAAAATCAGAGACACTGACAGAGTAGGGAATGTTCATCTTGGTTAATGTCTTTATTAAAAATATCAAATAAATCTTTAAAGTCTATTGGATGGCAAAGCCTAAACTAGATGACCTCTAAATCCCTTCCAGCTCTGGTGCTATTGCACAATCTTTGTTTCTGGGGTCTGGAAAGTTGACTTGTTTTTAATGAATTTCACCAGTACTTATTTATTTATTTATTTATTTATTTTGAGTTAGAAACATTTTATTTAAATGTGCCAAATAAAAACCCACCATTTTCAAACCATAAGATGTTAATACATTCAACAAAAATTTATATTACCTTAGTGCTGTGAATTTACAGAGTAATAATCCAAATCTTGATTAGGTTATTAAAATAACCTTCCTAGATTACATTTAACAAACATCACAAATCCCTTAGGGTAATGTGAACAAAGTAACTTTTCCCTAAAATGTGAACTTGAGAACTTCAGTCTACTCTTTCAGGACTTGCACTTCTTCATGGACTTCCTGATGGGGAACAACTTCAAATATTTGGAAATGGAGATCTGGGCTTTGATCAGCTGCTTCTTGGTGGTGAGAGACCTGGACCTTGATCCTGACCTTGACCTGGATCTGGATCCTTTCATAGAACCAGGCCTAGATCATCTGAGTAAGGCTGATCATGATCTACAAAGAAACACAGATCTTGATTGTTGAGGAGATGTTGATTTTGACTTCCTTCCCCTGCTCCTGCTTCATGAGCAAGAGTATCTCCTACCTCTGGATCTTGAACGTGATCTAGACTGTGACTTGCTTTTTCTTCAGCAGCTATAGTGATGACAATCATAGGCATAATGTCCCTTTTCACCACACTCATAGCATCTATCATTGGGATTAAAGAGACGTTGAGCAGGTGGTCTATCAAAATGAGATCCCTGAGGCATGCATGTTGATAGTTCAGCCCTCACTTGGGAACCACAAATCATCTTTCCATGCAGGCCTCACACTGCATCTTCTGCATCCCTAGGGTCTTCAAATTCCACAAAGGCAAACCCTGGAGGGTTTCTTGCAATCCATACAGTTCTTAAGGGACCATAATAACTGAAAACCCTTTCTAACTCTCCTTTGCCAGCACCAGTTCCCAGGTTACCAACATACACCTTGGTTTCTCCTTCATACCACCCGTAACTCAACATGATGACTGACCCACAAGCTCTGCTTCTACAGCTTGCAGTGCCCAGGGATCCAGCAATACAAAAAACTGCAAATCCCTCACATGCCAACACTCCTGGTGGCACTACTTCACAAGTACTTATTAATAATGTATACAACTGTAATGCACCCTGGAAGACTCAATGTATTAAGTATTATGAATGCCATCTGTTAACGGGCAGAGTTAGCCAGCTTTTGCTCTGGTTTGGGTGTTAGTTATATCTTCCTCATTCTGTAAGGTTGAAGTTGGTACATTGAAGAGCTCTGTAATATACCATTCCTGGTGATGCACCTCTTACCCAATTTCCATAAAAATTACACAGTGAAAAATTGCTCTGTCATGACCAATGATGAGAATTTGTGAGATTGCTGGCTAGAGTTAGCGTTTTCAGCACAGAACTCTTCTCAATTAAGTAATCTCATGACTATAATCTTATGTCCTTCTTAACCACACAAGACTTTAATAAATACTCAGTAAAAACTATTTGGTAGAATTTAATCAGAAATATCTCTGGCATTTCTACAAAACTGGATTATTTTCAGAATGGTGAATATCCAGAAGTGCCTTCCCCAGCATAAAAGAAGAGGCCCAGTCATTCAGTTGTTTCTGAGCTACTGACTACATTCCCTTGGCCCTGGGTTAGGCCTTATGGGTGATTCAGAACAACTGTGAGAATGACTCTACTTTCAAAAAGACAGGACTCATGCCAACTAGACAAACACCCAAGTTTTCAGCTGTGTGCTAACATTTCTCCTCTGAACTAGGGCTGGTCCCCTCTGTTAGAGACCCACTCTTTCTCTACCACAACATTTTTCACACTTAAATTTAGTGTCAAAGTCTCACTGCTCAACTGTGAGCAAAGATCTGTCCGGTTGGCCCAGGACCTAGGACAGTGTGTGGCACAGAGCAAGTCACTGATAGATGTTGACTACATGAATAGGTTATACAAAGATATTTCTATTAAATAACATCATTTGAAAATGCATGTTGTGTCAGGTTAGGTTTCACAAGGCCTTTCCTTTACAGCACAGCTATGCCTTTCTCTGAGGCTTTTCTTGATCCCTGACAGAAGCCCCCACAAAAGCTGGTCCCACTTCTGTGCCTTTACTTTATTACATCTTAAGCATCTGTTAGGCTCTTTATTACTCTCTACCATATATCTTTTTTTTTTCTTGTTTGTATTCCACACTAGACCTTGAGAGCAAGATCCCTACACCTTTGCATCCTAGAGTCAGGAGATAGTGGTTGAATACATAAACTTTCTTAAATTTATTAAAGCTGAATCCATTTATAGAACATGCTATAGACAGGATTAACCAGAAGCAAGAGTTTATATCATTTTTATAAGATTTCACTCAGTAAATATTTGTTGAAAACTGTTAAGGATAAATTATTAATCCCTTGCAGTTAGTATTCCCAAAGGCCTCTGAGAGTTCATTTCCCATTTTGAATAAACTATCATCTTCCAAAGTCTAAGCTTTATCTAACAGGAAGGTAAGACAGATTCTCTCTGATGGTACATTGAACAGTGACAGTGAGTATCATTGAGAACATTGTTTTCCTTGTCATTGGTAAAGAAAGTTTTCAAGGCTGTAACATCTCTGAAATTGACACATTAAGGCTAATAGTTGAGGATTAATATTTAGAATACGGTAATTGCTGTTATCTGCAGACCCTGGTTCATTCACCCCAATTAGCTGAAGAGTTTAGTTCCAGTGTCACTGTCACTTTCTCCAAAAATAACCCTGTCTTAATTCTGGGTGATTTCAGTGGCATGCAGATGATCCTATCCTGGCCTCTCCAAGTCTTCGATCCCTGCTTCATTTCTCCTCCAATGATGGTGTCCTTCACCCTATCACAGTCACCCCCTCTATGGTCCTGCCTTGTCATTACCAATAACTCCACCCTCTCTATCATCTCAATTCCAAGTAACCCACTCTCTCAACTAATCTTTTAACTTCCCATGCCCTTCCTCTAGTACCCTGTCAGGATTTTATGACCATTTTATCATTCCTTATTTCCTTATGGCCTCACCTCCCTGCCATCCCACCTTTGTTACAATTACCCAGCTAGTCTCTTACTCCTCTCTCCTTTCGTGGTACTCTCCTGGCAAAACCCCAAACCTGATCATGTCAACTTCTTACCTCCTCTGAACAACCACCCACACAGGTAAATACAATTGAAAAACATTAACTGTTTTCACTTTAAATATTTCACCGTCAACCTCAATTAGGCCCTTAGTGCTGCCAGGTAATCCTCCTACCCTTCTTTAATATACTTATTTTCCCCATCTCTTAGATGACTATCTCATGTTTCACATTTTGTCTCAAACCTCCAATACCTCTGACACTCCCCACTCACAGCTGAGGCTCTTGCTTTATATCTTACAAAGCAGAAAGAAGTTATGAGAAGAGAAATTCTACACACTCCCACCTACATCTATACCTGTAGACTTGGCCTATGCTTCAGTCATGGATGAATTGTCTACATTCCTAAGACCAACCTCTGCACTTGGGCACCATATTCTATCCCTCTTTTCCTCTCAAGGACATCCCCTCTCCATCTTGTATCATTAATTTTTCCCTCTCAAAAAGGATCATTTCCTCCACCACACAGTTATTTCTCTCATCTTAAAGAAAACAAACTAACTAAAACAAAAACACCCTTTGACAACCCTCACAGCAACCTTTGGGTTGCTTCCATATTTTGGCCACTGTAAATAATGCTGTGATGAACATTGGGTGTATATATCTTGAATTAGTGCTTTTGGTTTCTTTAGATATACACCCAGACATGAATTAACTTGGTTATAAAGAAGTTTCATTTTTTAAAATATATATTTTATTGATTATATCATTACAGTTATTCTAATTCTCCCCTTCATTCCCCTCCACCCTGCACACCCCCTCCCCCACCATTCCCCCCTTTAGTTTATGTCCACATGTCTCAAGTTCTTTAGATTCTATATTTCCTTTACTATTCTTGCCCTCCCCACTATCTATGTACCTACCGTCTATGCTACTTATTTTCTGTACCTTCTCCCCCCTTCTCCTCCTCCTCCTATTCCCCTGTTGCTAATCCTCCATGTGATCTTCATTTCTATGGTTCTGCTCCTGATTAAGCTGTCCTCTTAGTTTGCTTTTCTTTTAGGCGTGGTTGTTAATAACTGTGAGTTTGCTGTCCTTTCACTGTTTGTATTTTTATCTTCTTTTTCTTAGATAAGTCCCTTTAACATTTCATATAATAAGGACTTGGTGATGATGAATTCCTTGAATTAGATCTAATCTGAGAAGCACTTTATCTGTCCTTCTATTCTAAATGAAAACTTTGCTGGATAGAGCAATCTTGGATGTAGGTCTTTGGATTTCATGACTTGGAATACTTCTTTCAAGCCCCTTCTTGCCTGTAAGGTCTCTTTTGAGAAATCCTCTGACAGTCTGATGGGAACTCCTTTGTAGGTGACTGTCCCCTTAGCTCTTGCTGCTTCTAGAATTCTCTCTTTCATTTTAATGTTGGCTGATGTAATGATGATGTGTCTTGGTGTGTTCCTTCTTGGGTCCAACTTCTTTGGAACTCTCTGAGCTTCCTGGATTTCCTGGAAGTCCATCGCCTTTGCCAGATTGGGGAATTTCTCCTTTATTATTTGTTCAGATAAGTTTTCCACTTGTTGCTGTTCCTCTTCCCCTCCTGGTACCCCTATAATTCGGATGTTGGAGCGTTTAAAGATGTCCTGGAGGTTCCTAAGCCTCTCCTCATTTTTTTGAATTCTTGTTTCTTCATATTTTTCTGTTTTGTCATGTTTTTCTTCCTTCTGGTCCACTCCCTTGATTTGATTCCCAGTTTCCTTTCCATCACTATTGATTTCCTGTGCACTTCCCTTCATTTCAATTAGTTTAGCCTTCATTTGTTCCTCTAATTTGTGACTAAAATCAACCAGGTCTGTGAGCATCCTAATCACCAGTGTTTTGAACTGTGCGTCTGATAGGTTGGCTATTTCTTGGTCACTTAGAGTTATTGGCTCTGGGGCTTTGAGCTGTTCTTCTTGAGCCATGTTTTGGTCTGTGCATGCCTGTTACATTTGAGGAGCAAAGCCCTGGGTGTTCACCAGGGCGGGGCAACTCAGTCGCTGGTTTGTGATGATGCATGTGGGGGTGGGGTCAAAGAGGGGCAATAGCAGTCCCCTCTGCTGCTTCCTGCAAGCTGCTGGGGCCTGCATGGTCTGTCTCACTGCTTGCTCCTTCGCCTGGTTTATCTGTGCGTGAATGTGTGACCATGGTCAGCCTGCCGCCTTGCACCCTCACTGGGTCAACCTGTTGCTACTCCACACCTGGGATCTGCCAACGGCTGCCTGAGCACCTTGGTTGGTCCAGGGGATCTTTCCTGCCTGACCCCTCTCCACTGCTGGCTCTGTCCCTCTTACCAGTCTGGCTGAAATGTTCGTTGTTGTCGGATTTCCATATAGTTCAATTTTCTGTGTTTTGGATGCATTTTTGTTACTAAAACTTTGTTGTCTTTAAACTTGGTTGTGCGAGGAGGCACAGTGTTTCCACCTGCACCTCCATCTTGGTGGAAGTGCTCAGAAGTTTCATTTTTAATGTTTTGAGAAACTCCCTTAGTGGCTGCACCAATCTGTAGTCACACCACAATGGATGAGGGTTACCTTTTCTTCACATACTAGACAACATTCATAATTTGTTGATTTATTGATGATTGCCATTCTGACAGGTCTGAAATGGTATTTCATTATGGTTTTAAGTTGCATTTCTCTGATGATTAGTGACATGGAGCATCTTTTCATATGTCTATTGGCCATTTTTATGTCCTAGTGTCTATACAGGTCCTCTAACTCTTTTTGAATTAAATTTTTTTCAGGTGTTGATTTGCATGAGTTCTTTATAAATTTTGGCTATTAACCCCTTATCAGATATGTCATTAGCAAATATCCTCTCCCATTAAGTAGGTCGTTTTTTTCATTTTATCGATGGTTTCCTTTGCTGTGCAAAAACTTTTCAGTTTGATGTAATCCCATTTCTTTGTTTTTCTTTTGTTTCTCTTGCCCAAGAAGATATATTAGAAAAAATATTGCTATGAGAGATGGCCAACATTTTGTTGCCTATGTTTTCTTGTAGGATTTTTATGGTTATGAGTCTAACATAAGTCTTCAATCTATTTTGAGTTTATTCTTGTATATGATGTAAGAAGCTGGTCTAGTTTCTTTTTTCTTTGTTTTGCATGTGCCTGTCCAATTTACCCACCCTTTATTGAATAGACTGTCTTAACCCTATTGTATATTCTTGCCTCCTTTGTCAAATGTTAATTGACCATAAGGCATGGGTTTATTTCTGAGCTCTCTATTCTGTTCCATTAATATATATGTCTGTTTTTATGCCAGTACCATGCTGTTTTGACTATTATACCCTGGTAGTATAGTTTGATATCAGATGGCACGATACCTCCAAACTCATTCTTCTCTCTTAAGATTGCTCTGGCTATGTGAGGTCTTTTGTGTTTTTACATAAATTTTTGGATTATTTGTTTTTATTTCTGTGAAAAAATTATTGGTATTTTGATAGAAATTACAATGAATCTATGGATTGCTTTGGGTAGTGTGGACATTTTAACAATGTTAATTCTTTCTATCTATGAACATAGTAGATACTTCCACTTAATTGTTTCTTCTTCAATTTCTTTCTTCAGTATCTTATAATTTATGAGTACCATACAGGTCTTTTACATCCTCAGTTAAATTTATTCTTAGGTAATTTTTTGATGCAATTGTAAATGTTTTCTTAGTTTCTCTTTATAATAGTTCATTATTGCTGTATAAAAATGCAACTGATTTCTGGGTATTTATTTTGTACCTGCTATTTTGCTGAATTCATTTATTGGTTCTAGTAGTTTTTGGTGAAATCTTTAAGGTTCTCAATATACAATATTATGTCATCTGCCGATAATGATAGCTTTACTTCTTCCTTTCCGATTGGAATGCCTTCTTTTTCTTCGTGTATGATTCTTGTGACTAGGACTTCCAGTAATATATTGAATAAGAGTGCTAACAGTGGCCCTGGCTGGTGTGGCTGAGTGGATTAAGTTCCAGCCTGTGAATCAAAGGGTCGCTGGTTCATTTCCCAGTCAGGGAACATGCCTGGGTTGCAGGCCCAGTCCCCAGTAGGGGGCTGGCAAGAGGCAATCAGACATTGATGTTTCTCTCCCTCTATTCTCCCTCCCTTCTTCTTTCTAAATAAATAAATAAATAAATAAAATCTTTTTTTAAAAAAAAAGAGTGGTAACAGTGGTCATCCCTGTCTTGTTGCTGATCTTAAGGGAAACACTTTTAGTTTTTTTCACTGAGTATGATATTAACTGTGGGTTTGCCAGATATGGCCTTTATGATGTTGAGGTATATTTCTTCTATTCACATTTTGCTGAGATTTTATAAAATCATTAATTGGTACTGAATTTTGTGAAAAGCTTTTTCTGCATTTATTGATAAGATTGTATGATTTTTATCCTTCATTCTGTTTATATGGTGTATCACATTAATTGATTTGCAGATATGTATCAACCTTGGGTCTCAGAAATAAATTGCATTTGATCATGGTGTATGATCTTTTAATGTATAGCTGAATTGTGTTTGCTATTATTTTGTTGAAAAATTTAGTGTCTCATTACATCAGGGATTTGGGTCCAAAATTTTCTTTTTTTCTTCTGTCTTTTGCAATTGTACAATAATGCTTGCCTTGTAAAATAAGTTAGGAGTCTTCCTTTCTCTTGAATATCTTTGAAATATTTTGAGAAGGGTAGGTGTTCTTCTTTAAATGTTTGTTAAAATTCATCTGTGAATCCATCTAGTCCAGGAGTTTTGTTTGTTGGGAGTTTTTTTGTTTTGTTTTTTTAAATTTCTGCTTCAATTTTTTTGGTTATTATCAGTTTGTTCCTGTTTCCTTTGATTCAATTTTAGAAGATTGTATGTTTCTAGAAATTTATCCATTTCTCTTAGATTGTCCAATTTATTGGCACATAGTTGTTTATAATATTTTCTTATAATCTTTTGTATATTTGTAGTGTCAATTGTTACTTCTCTTCTTTTATTTCTGATTTTATATATTTTGGCCTCCCCTTTTTTTTTCTTGATGAGACAGGTTAAAGCAGGAGTGTCAAACTCATTTTCACCAGGGGTCACATTAGCCTCGTGGTTGCCTTCAAAGGGCTGAATATAATTTTAGCACTGTATAAATGTAACTACTCCTGAACAGTTAAAGGGAACTCAGTGCCGTTGCTGGGTAGAAACAGGATAAAACAAGGTGCATGGCCGGATTCAGCCCTCAGGCCTTCGTTTGCCACCTGTGGGTTAAAGGTTTATCATTCTTGTTTAGCTTTTCAAAAAACCAGTTCTTGGTTTCACTGATCTTTTGTATAGGTTTTTTTGGACTCTATTTTGTTTATTTCTACCCTGATCTTTATTATTGCCTTTCTTCCAGTCACTTTGGACTTTGTTTGCTGTTCTTTTTCTAGTTTCTTAAATTGTAAGATTAGAGTGTTTATTTGAGATTATTCTTGCTTCTTGAAGTAGGCCTGAGTTGCTATGAATTTCCCTCTTAGGACTGCTTTTGCTGTGTTCCATAAATTTGGATTGTTGTGTTCTTCTTTTAAGGTTGTCTCGAGGTAGTTTTTGATTTCTTCTTTGATATTACTGTTAACACATTCATTCTTTAGTAACACGTTATTTAGCCTCCATGCTTTTGTGTTTTTCAGTTTTTATTCTTTCATGATTAATCTCTAGTTTTATACCATTGTGGTCAGAGAAGATACTTTATATAATTTTTTTAGCTTTACCTGAGGACTTTTTTATTGCTTTTATACAGAGAGGAGGGGGAGAGAGTGCCAGAGGAACATTGATTGACTCTCAAAGCATCCTGAAGGAGTATTAAACCCATGATCTAGGTATGTGCCCTCACTGGGGATCAAACCCCCAACCTTTTGGTGTATGAGATAATGTTCCAATTAACTGAGCCACATCTGCCAGGGCAGCTGCTTAATATGATTTTAATCTTTTTATATTCATTGAGACTTGATTTGTGTCCTTACATGTGGTCTATTTTAGAAAATATTCCATGTATGCATGAAAAGAATGTATATTCTGCTCATTTGTGGTGAATGTTCTAAAAATATCAATTAAATCCATCTGGTCTAGTGTGTCATTTTAGGCTGCTGTTTCCTTGTGGATTTTCTGTCTGGAAGACCTATTTATTGATATGAACGGGGTATTAAACTCTCCTACGATGATTGTATTACTGTAGCTATTTCCCTCTATATTTATCAGTATTTGTTTTAAATATTTAGGTGCTCTTATTTCAGGTGCATAAATGTTTATAAGGCTTATATCCTTATATTGGATTGATATCTTTATTATTATGTAATATCTTACTTTTTTCTTATTATCGCCTTTGTTTTAAAGTTTATTTTGTGTATGATAAGTATTGCTACCCCAGTATCTTTTTCATTTGTTTCCATTGGCATGAGATAGCTTTTTCCAGCCCTTTACTTTCACCCTGTGTGTGTCTTTCGTTCTAAGGCAGATCTCTTGTAAATAGCACATACCATATTTTGCCATGTATAATGTGCTCCCATTTAAATATGCATCCATGTTTTTCTGTGCATTATGTACAGGATTATTATATCCATTATTATACACATGTATGCAATCATTATACCCATGTATATTGTGCATCCTTATTTTTCCCTAAAAAATTTGGGAAAAAAGTGTGCATTTTACACAGCAAAATACAACATATGGGTTTTGTTATTTTATCCACTCAGCTACACTATGTATTTTGACTGCAGCATTTAATTCATTTACATTTACAGATTATTGGCTAGACAAGATGGCAGCATAGGTAAACACACTTGCCTCCTCACACAACAACATCAAAATTACAACTAAACTAGAAAAACCATCACTCGAGACTATCAGAAATTGAATTGGATGGACGTCTGACAACTACAGAATTGAAGAAACCACATCCATTCATACTGGAGGGAAGGCATGGACATGGAACAGTCTGGCCCCACACCCACATGGATAAAAATTCAGGAGCGATATCTCAGGAGTGGGGAGTCCCAGGCCCACACCAGACCCCTCAGCCCAGGACTCCAGTGTTAGGAAGATAAGTCCCCAAAACTAATGGTTGCAAAAACCAGCAGGGTTTGAATCCATGGAGGAGGCTGCTGGAGCCCTGAACAGTTCCTTTTGGGGAACCCACACACAGATTCACCTACTCAGACTCACTCCCTCTGAGCTCCAGCACTATGGTTGAAGCTTAAAGGGCACCAGTGGTATACAGGGAGAGACTGAAGTGCCTAGCATTGGGGCAAGCAGAGGCCATTGTCCCTTTGCTGAGCCCTCCCCCACCATGGAGCCTGTAGGCTGGTGTCCCATCTGAGACTTCATCAACCTGGTTAAAACTGTGACCCACCTTGGAGATTCATAGAGGCTCTATTCCACCCAACTTATGGGCCCACCCAAGCTGCTTTTTCATAAGAATATCTGGTCTTGGCTTCTAAAGCCTATCAAACAAGCAACAGCTGGCTTCAGTGGGCCCTAGCAGCAGCCATATTAGTTACAGCTTAGCTTCACTTGGGCATCCCCAAGCCTAGTACAAGTAGCAGCCATCTCAGATTGCTTTACAGCTCAGGTAGAATGCCCCGGGCAAAACACAGGTGGGGGCTTGTATGTTGGCCTGACCATCTGGGAAACCCCAAGGTGAGTGCACCCACGGACAGCTAAAGATGATGTCAGAGCACCACCACTCTGCCCATGAATAGCTGATCCTCCATGGAGGGTAGCGGGCAGTGGTCAGTGGTCATAGCCAGTCTTTGCAGCTCACTTGCCTGGGTAAATCTTCTCTTTGATCTGTTGACAGCAACCAAGGCTCAACTACAAATGGAGGGTATACTCAGACCATGCAAAGGATGTGCCTCGAGTACCCAGCTTAGGTGATAGGGGAGGCCTATCACTATTACATGTAATACATAGTAAGAAACACAGGGAAGCTGCCAAATCAAAGAGACAAAGAAATGTGGCCCAAATGAAAGAATAGATCAAAACTCAAGAAAAAGAGCTACATGAAATGGAGCAATCTATCAGATGCAGAATTCAAAACACTGTTTTTAAGGATGCTTGAGGAATTTAGTGAGGAAATCAGCAGCATAATAAAGATCCAGTCAGAAATGAAGGATACACTAATTGAAATAAAGAACAATTTATAGGGAAATAATAATGAAATAGATGAAGCCAAGAATCAAATCAATGATTTGGAACGTAAGGAAGCAAACACACACACACGCACACAGAAAAACAAGAAGAAGAAAGAATTTTAAAAAATGAGGATAGGTTTGGAACATAAGGAAGCAAAATGCCAAAGGTTAAAAATAAAGAAAGACCTTTAAAAGCAAGAGAAAAGAAGTTAGTTACTGGAAGGTTGCCAAATGAGAGGGAGATGGGGGAGAATTGGTGAAGAGATGAGGGGATAAAGAAGTACAAGTAGGTAGTTACAGAATAGCCAAGGAGATGTAAAGTCCAGTATAGGAAAGGGAGTAGCCAAAGAACTTGTATGCATGACCTGTGGACATGGACAGTGGTGGGAGGATTGCCCAAGGGAGTAATGGACGCTGGGTGTATGGGGGGCAAAGGGGAAAATATCAGGGCAACTGTAACAGAATAATCAATAAAATATAATTTAAAAAGTGGAATAAAGTTACGGTAATTAAAAAACAAGAAATAAACTGATTATTGATAGGTACATATTTATTATAATTTTATTTCTTATTATTAATGTTCCTTTTATTTTCCTTATTTTAAAAGAAGTCCCTTTAACATTTCTCGTAATACTGGTTTGGTGGTAATGAAATGCTTTAGCTTTTGGTTTTCTGGGAATCTCTTTACTTCCCCCTTTAATTTTAAATTCTGGCTTTGCTGGGTAAATTAGTCTTGTTTGTATGTTCTTGCTATTTTTTTTAATCCTCACCTGAGGATATGTTTATTGATTTTATAGAAAGAGGAAAGGTGGGAAAGAGAGAGAGAAACACTGACATGGGTGAGAAATATCAATCAACAGCCTCCCAGGGATTGAACCCTGACCAGGGATTGAACCCACAACCTACATATGTGCCCTAAACTGGAATTAAACCTGCCACCTTATTGTGTACAAACAAAGTTCTAATCACGTAAGCCACCTAGCCATGGCCGTAGGCTCTTAATTTTTATCACTTTAAATATTTCCTGCCAATCTCATCTGTCCTGAACGGTTTATGATGAGAGATCAGCTGACTGTCTTATGAGAGCTCCCTTGCAGGTACATTGTGAATAATGTTACTATGAACATGGGTGTATGAATATCTGTTCAAGTTTTTGCTTTCACTTTTTTGGGGTATATACTCAGAAGTAGGATTGTTGGATTGTATGGTAATTCTATTTTTAAATTTTGGGGAAATGGCCATATTATGAATATAGTCAGTACCATTTTACATTCCCCACAGTATTATACAAGGATTATAATTTCAGAACATCCTTACTAACACTTGTTTTTTGTTTGTTTATTTTAATAGTAACCATCCTAATGGATGTGAGGTGCAACAGACTTCCTTTTAAAATCTAAGTACATCTGCAACTACATCTAAGCACCCAACTGTGTGTTTTTATCCTGAAAGACAGCCAGTGTTACTGAGGTGAGCTTCTGGAATTTGTTTCCTGGCTTAGACACTTCATCTCACTCCATCTGCCTTCTCCTAGCAGAGCTCCACCAGCTACTGTTGAACAGCTTTAGTGGTGTAAATTCTCATGATTTCTGGCCCCCAGCTGCTTGGCAGCATTAAATATATACTGCAAACCTTACTTTCCTCTCTTCTCCTGGAGCTATGGCACATTCTCTCTGCTAGCCCAAGGCTGGTTTTTCCAGAGTCTTATAGGTCCAGCTCCTCCCTAAGATTTTATGGTTCACAAAATGCACCTGAGGGAAGCTATGCAAGGTTTACTTTCAGGAAAGTGATAGTATAGAGGTAATAGGCAATCTGAGTAAGTTCTTAAAATAAGAGAGTGAGGACAGGTTTTGAAGACTCCTTACAGTGCTGGCAACAGAGCTGAGTCAAGTAATACCTGGCAGGCTCCTTCCCCAGCCACATGCCCCTTCGCCCCATCAGCTCGCTACCCCCGAGTCAAGCTCTGTTCTTAGGGAACTTTAGTGTGGATCATTTCAATCATATTGCAGGTAGTTATAAGGATATTTCTAAAAATTTATGTGTAGCCTAATAAAAGAGAAGCTACGATGTAAACATTTTTAATTTCACTATTAACTGTTACTCTGGGCAAGTCAGTAAACCTCAGTACTCTTGTGTTCTCAGCTATGAAATGAAACAATTGGACAAGAAATATTTTTTTTTAATCCTCACCCAAGGACATTTTTTTCATTGCTTTTAGGGAGTGAGGAAGGGAGAGAGAGAATTATTGATGTGAGAGAGAAGCATTAGCTGGTCGTATCCCATACTCACCAGGACAAGGGATCAGTGCCAGCATGGGGATCCCGGAGTCTGGACCGGGGGTCACACACACCCACACCTGGACTGTGGATTGAACTGGCAGCTTTGGTGTGTGCCCTGACTGGCACTTGAACCTGCAACCTTTGGGTTATGGGATGACACTGAAACCAACTGAACCACACCAACCAGGTACAGATAAGAAGTCTTTAAGGGCCCTGCCAGTTCAAAATAATTTTAATTCCAAAACTAACTTTGGATTATCCAAAAAACATTTCCTTTTAGTTTTAGCAATTTTAAAATATATTATATGTATATTTTATATTTTTATCTTGGATGTAACCACCCATAAGGTTTTGTGTAGTCTATATTTAAATAAGTTAGTGTTTCCTAAGTATACCTCAGGCAGAACAGGTCACTTGGGGTTATACTGGTTTAAGTTTAAGAAAACAGTAATCCACCAAATGGATAACTCACATATGATCAAGAACTGGAAGGCTGTAACTAGTCTGTAAGAGGCCTGAGAGTCAGAAATTCTTTTTCTGCCTTCAATAGTGACTTCATTAGTATTTAGTATATCTCTGAAAACTCAGAATCGGATAATCGTTGGTGTTTGTTCTCTGCCAGAAAACTGTATATTTGTGTGCCTGCCTTTGCAGGGAGATGTGACTTCTCAGTTATTTACTTTATCCTCCACCACCTCCAAATACTTTTTTTCTAAAAACACACCAAAAGTGTCACTGGTTTAAATACAAGTATAAAATGCAACAGAAACAAAATATATAAAGTGTGTGCTCAGTGGTACTTAGTCTATAATTGTTCTTGTATCACTTCCTTTTACTCACTATCAAATTCACATTACAGAAAGATGTAAAGAGACAAGATTCAGAATTGTCATTATTTCCCACAGTATCACTGTGACTAAAAGGTAATGAGCCTATTATTGTTGTAGACTATGAGATGTTTTAAAGGGTTTCCCAGGCTGCTGAGAATCATTCCAGGACACCTAATCAAGGAGAGTGAAATCTGAATCACCCAATTGTTTCTGACACACATTTTGATTGACATCACCAGGCATTTCTTAGAGAGTAGAGTAAGCCGTGGCCCACCTGCTAGTCAGGTTCATTCTCACCAATTTAAATAATATTCATTTATTGAAAGTAATCCTTAATTCTTATGTATTCACTCATTCTATATTCTGGATAAACTTTAAAAATGAAGTTAAACATGCTGCCCTGATTTGCTCTGTATGTTTTGACATACTAGTAGCTGTTAGTACAAGCAGAAGAGAATATCATAAGTAATTCTCAGTTTTTAAACCCTTTAAAACCCATTTTGGTAGCCTACAGTGTACGGGATAAAGTAAATTACTTTAATGATTCTAAAACAAAGTTTACAGATTCTTTATGTTTTAAAAGTCCACATTATCAACTCCATCAGTTAAAGTAAACTTGCAGGAAACAAATAACTACCTATTTTAAGCATAAGCACATTTAATACAGGGAATTGGGTGTTTACAGAATTGTTGTGGAGGCTTATTCTGCATCCTTTCTAATGATCTCCAAAACATCACCACAGAACCGTCCTGCTGGAGGAGTGTCACAGTCAGGAAAGTGGGGCATCAGGACCTTGCTCTGGAAGCATTGAGTTCAAGAGCACACCTCTAAGACTCTGACCCAGAGATCAGGAAGCTGCTAATTTAATTACCTTTTGCTATCTATAAAGGTAATCTCTGGACACTAGGTAGGACACTGCCACAGAAAACCCTGGTAATTCCATGAACATCACTGTTAACAGCAACAGCTAAGAACATGAGAAGGTGGTACCTGCCTCTTTTGCTTTCCAAATCTTGCGCAATGCATGGGATTGATGCAATCTATTTCATATCCAGAACCATCTGCAAAAGAGTAGAAGAAGTGTCAGATTTTTAAAAAACACAAATAATCATTATTATTGTCATAAGTATCACAAAGGCAAAGCACAGAATATAATGACAACATAAAACAGGGTAATCTGTTGCAGGGGTCAGAGACATTTTTCTCCCTGTATCTTTATAATAAATTATATACTCTCTTTTACATCTTGCCTTTTTAAATTTAATAGAATATCTTGGATATTATTCTATATCAACACATAATTAGCTTTTACATTCTTTTTTAATGACTACAAAGCATTCTCTGTTATAGATGTACATAACTTATCTTACCATTTCTCTCTCAGTGAACATTTAGGCAGTATCCAGTCCTTTGTTATCAAATAATGCTGCAGTGAATGGCCTTGTATTTACAGAACTTCACATTCGTACAAGTATATCCACGGGGTAAAAGTGGAACTGCTCAGTCAATGGGCATGTTGTTTTTAAAGGAAACATGTTCTTTTATTCATTAGTTCATTTTTTGAATAGCTAATATACAGTGTAAAAAATTAAAAGAAACAAAAAAAAAGTAGATAGTGGAAAGCAGCTTTCTTCATAATCTCTCCAGAGGTATTTTATGCATATACAAGGACATAGACACACACATATAAAACATATGAACATATATAGTAATGTGAAGATTTTCTCTTCTTTTAGTATTTTTATTTTATTATTTTATGCTATTCTGTTCTATTTTATTTTTATTTTATTTTCATTGTTGTCAATGAAGTCCAGGAGATTTTGCCAAGACATAGAGAGACCCCAGCCTTCAGAGTACCATTGTGTTCTCATCAGTCCATTTTTATTGCCCATGCATAGGCTTTCACTGTGCCTGTATAGTTACTCTGGAGGCAACGGCAGCTATAGATCTGGGCTGTTCACAGTCCTTGGCCTTGGATTTTCTAAAAAGACATTCTATGTTTTGTGTAGAGCAGTCATTGAGGAGTCCACTTTCTTGGTATCTAACAAATTCCCTTTACCTCTCTGCTGTGTTGAAGCTGCTGTTTCATGTGGCCCATTACAGGGTCTGGCACAAATAACACCCTTATTTTATTACAAAATCTTTTATTACAAAATCATAAGCATGTAATTCTGTAACATAACAATAACATACTCAAGCACACCATCTGACGTCTTAGGTGGAATGTTCAAATGAAAACTATAAATTATTATACTCATGTTTTTACCCTACTAACCACACTCAAGCAGGCCTTACTTCTGCCAGACCTGTATACTCCTTCTTGCTTTACTTACACATTTGATGGAGCATATTTTTCTAGCAGTTTTCTTAAAAAAAAAAAAGGGGGGGAGTGGGGTATGTAAAAGATAAATTTTTTGAAATCTTAGATGTCTGAAAGTGTTTTTATTCCACCTTCCCACTTAATTGATAAAGTGACAATATAGATTTTAGATTAGGAATATTTTTTCCTCAGTTTCAAAGCCTTTGCTCTATTGACTTCAAGTTCTAAGTGCTGCTGTTGAGAAATCTGAAGCTGTTCTGAATTCTGCTTTGCGACTAATTTTTTTAGTAGAATTTCTTCTTTGTTCCCAGTGAAACTTCATAATGCTATGCCTCTGTGTGAGTCTAATTTTCATCCATTCTCTTGGGCATCCAGTAGGTCCTTTCAGTCTAGAAACCCTGGGTATTCTCTTAAATTATTCATTGCTGCTTTCTTCCCCTCTGTTATTTAGATACTGGATCCCCTGACTGGGCTCCATTCTTATCATTTTTCTCCTATTTTCCTTCAGTCTTTTTGCTCTATTTTCTGGGAAATTTTTCCAACTTTATCTTCCAAAATTTTTATTAAGTTTTTTCATTGCTGTTTTCATGCTTTCAGTTTCTAAGAGCTCTTTTTTTGTTTTCTGAATTTTTCATTGCACTTAGTATGCAGACTCTTCTCATCTTCCTAAGGAATTAATATAATTTTTTAAAAGTATGTTTTATTTTTCCTGAAAGGGTTCTTCTCTCTAAGTTGCTTTTTTAAAAAAATTGTTTGCTTTATTTAATCTTTATCTTCTACATTAGGATCTTTCTTCAGATGTCTTGTAATTGTTAGTTGTCTGTTCATGATTTATTTCTGTTGCTGTTCATGATTTAAAGTGAGGGACTAATTTTGGGGGGTGTTGGGAATATTCCATCTTGTGTTAAGGGTGTGAGTTACAGAGATGTGTGCATTTACCAAAATTGCTGAGTACATTTAAGATCTTTGCATTTCAATACTATATATCAATTATAGCTCCAAAATATTTTAAAAAGCTAAAAACAAGTGAGGATTGAAAATACTGGTAGCTCTGAGCAAGTGAGTGGGACTTACCAAAATAGAGGTTTACCTTTGAGACATCTGGTGGACCATTTGTTGGTACAGAACCCTTCCTTCATTTGGGCTGGGCCTTCCCCAGTCCTGACATCTTGTACCTCCATAGGGAATAACTCCCAAGTTCTGCTAGGATAAAGGAGGGTTACCCAGCATTGTGAAATGAGGAAGAAGTTCTAAGGATCTAATTGCTTCTCAAGCATCTGTCACTTGACCCTTCTTATTTCAGCATTATACCCTTTCACCCCAGCTCCAGTATTATCTAGTATGAATTCTTGAATCTTGTGAATTCTGCAATGTAAATTGGTTTGTTTCTCTGCTTCCTTGTGGCTACCATGCAGCTTTCAAAACATTAATTGTTCTTGCCTCTTGTTTTCCCAACCCTAGAGGGTTTATGCCTTAAAAACAAAAAACTTTCATTGTACTTTTTCTAGGGTTTCTAGAGGAAGCAAAGTTAGATATGTGTATTCAAGCAACTGTTTTAACTCAGGAGTCAGGAAATCAGAAATATGCTTTTTAACTAGCCAGCTGCAATACAGAAAGGAATCCTCTAAGGAGTTTGGAATACATGCTAAAAGTGACTCACCCAAGTGATCATAGTTCACCCCTTTGTATTCAACATTTATATCTAACCTTCTAACCATACTTTAATTTCTAAACAATAGAAATCTGAACATGCTTTTAGCTAACAGAGTGCAATGATCCTTTGTGCAAATGAAAACATTTTGAGTGTCTCTGAAGGGGAAATTAAAAAATCTTCTTCCTTGGACATCTCTATGGGTAATTTTCATTCTTCTAGTTTAAGAATAATCTCTCCTGGATATCCTGAAACCTGAGAACTAAACTATAAATTTAACTACCATCAACATTTCTTATATGAAGTAAGAAGGGGTACTGCTTATTTATAATTAAGTGTGTGTTAGGAAGAAAATATGAGTGGCTGCTGTAGTCCTTGTTCCTATAAGTGGTCACCAAGACCACAGTTGGTATTTATAATTTCCTTCCTTTGTATCAGAAATTCAGCTATTTGGAATTTATATTGTCTGTTAATTCAATTAGTGGCAAGGCTAGACATTTGGGGTTGTGAACAAGAAAATTTTAAATGGATCCTCCCTTATTTTTTTAATTTTCAAAGTGCAAATTTCCAGTTTTCTGGCATTGCAAGGAGTGTTTTGATATTACTGATTCCTATGAAAAGAGAAAAGCAAACAGGGGTCATGTGTTGTATTTTCTATATAGATGAGAATCCCAGGTGAACGTTACAGCTTCACGGATGAGTACTTTTAGAAAGTTAAGCAATAATGGATTCATTTACCAATGGAAGAAAGAGGATTGTGCCTTGGATTGAAGCTAGCAAATAGTAAAGTTGCCCTTATTCTTCATCCAAATTGTGAAGCTTGATGTTGTGTTCAAGAAAACCACAACCCTCAGTACAGACATGATCATCAAGGGTAATTGCAAGCAGAATTAAGGTAGTCCTAAAAAGCAGTCTGGGAAGGGTAATAAAATTTGTTTTGGTGAGTCTGTCTCCAGGATACTTCCCGTCCATAACAAAATCCCCCTGACTCTTTAGAGGCTCTTCAGATTCTCCTCTGTCATTCAGTCCGCAATCTTAGTCTATTTGGGGAGGGATATTGGTGTTACAGCCATGGCATTTAATAAGGAACTTGATCCTGTACAGAGACCCTTCATGGATAAGATTAGAGGATACAGAACTAAGCATCAGTTCCAGAGGACATGTTGATACTGGCCCAGAGTATCAGCAAGAGTTGAAGAAGGAGCTTTATAAACTTAAGCAAATGTATGGTAAAGCAGACTGAATGTGCTCCCTCACTTGAAGTCATCAATAAACTCCATTTGAGAAGAAATATAAAATTTATCTGGTAATTTGCACTAGATAAGTTGTACAAACTGGTCAGAATACATATACATTTCAACAACCATCAAATGTTTTTGTTTGTTTTTTAAAATATTTTATTTATCTATCTTTAGAGGAGAAAGGAAGGAGAGAGGGAGAGAAATATCAATGTATGGTTGCCTCTCCTGCGTCCCCTTCTGGGAACTGTCCTGCAACCCAGGCATGTGCCCTGACTGGGAATTGAACTGCAATTCTTTGGTTTGCAGGCCCGCGCCATCAATTTTGGTGCCTCTCTCTCTCTCTCTCTCTCTCTCTCTCCTCTCTCTCTCTCATTAGCCTCAGCTTTTCCTTTTCTTCCTGACCAACCTCTGCTAAAATATTAACCTTTTATGTTAGCTGATAAAAAATTGGAATAACCCTGAAAGAGATATTTATGTTTAAATAGAGTATTCATCAAAACCCGAAAAGTTTTAATATTAAAAAGAGTAGAACTTTACTTATGAAATAATAGATGATGAGATTCATCTGCCCCATCCCCCTCTTGTTTGAGCAGAAGTTTCCAATAGCCTGCAAAACCATTCTACTAAATTGATCTGTAATATAGATTATAATTAGTGACAGGGACAGGGTTATATCCATATCTCAGGACGTATGGCTCACATTCATACCCTATTATCACTGAGCTCGAAGGTGGCTTTAATAATTGATAGTTCTGTTATTATCAAGCCCAGAGAATGTGAGGAATAGTTAGCTTGATGTTTAGGACATACAGCTATAATCTGTCAACACCAATTATATCTCGGACTACCCAACTTTCTTCCAAATTCAATAGCTGGTCACTAGGAGAATTGGCTTAGGACCTAATGATACTGTTCCCAGGTCTCTTTTCTCTGGCAATTTAAGAACACTTGGAACTGTTTTCACATTGGGCAATTCTTCAGCAAGTTTGAATTGAGAATTGAGTGCATTTTAGGTATGATGTGGCCTACATTGACATTGGGGATTTTCTGGGGCAGAAACAGGCAAATATTCAGTAATACCCTAGACTCTAGGGCCAAAAGAAAGGAGTGATAAAGTATGAAAGGATTACTCTAGGTCTGCTTTAAGGGAAGGAGATGGGGGAAACCTTTGGTGATCCTTGGGAGAACACACACTTGGCAAATACACACTGACCTCTGCCCTGGGCAATTCAAAGATGCTTCCTGCCCTTAGATTCAGAATACACTAACTTGGAGTTTGTGATCTTTTGACTTTGCCTTTGTGCCATTTCTGAGAATATGATTTATCAAACAATTGACTGCAAGGGGAAGTTTTCTGAGGGAAATAATGAAACTATTTTAGAGAACCAACTCTTTTCACAGAAGAAATTGATATACTAATCGAAAACAGGTTGCTTGTTCATTATACAGGCCTAGAAGGCCCTTCCCTTGAAATGTTTTATTACCTTTAAATGTACTTAACTCTAAATACTAACAATTAATTATGTTACAACGCTATGGCTGAGTTTATAATTCATACCTGCTCCTGTCCCCCAACAAGCAATTTGAAAGCTCTGTTTTACAAAGTAAAAGCTCTGATTTCAGACTGAAGAAAACCTTCATCCTTGCTCAGGAAGAAAGGGGCTGGTGGAGGCAATTTAAGGAAAAAAAAAAAAAACTTTGAGTAGGAAGGAAACAAATGACTTAGGTAAAGTATTTGGGTAGTCTGTCAAATAACAAACCAGAGGAAATTGTGGGGTGGGTCAGGAAAAAGGTTAACTGAAAAGACCTTCAAAGTACATGTAAACAACCTGATACTAGTGAGTGTATTTTGTGGGTTTAGGTTGCCCCGAACTGTATGTTTGATGAATTTGAGCAAATGGACAGATTAAGAATTAAAAAGACCAGTGAAATCCATGTTTTTGAAAGCTTGTGGTCTTTTTGTAATCTTTAAACCTTGCAGATCAGGTTGGGCCCAGGGAAACTGAATATAGGCATATCTCAGAGACATTTCAAGTTTGGTTTTAGACCACCACAATAAAGCAAGTCATAATCTTTGCTAGCGATCTTTACTTGTGGAGGAATTTGCCTTCACTTGGTAAAAACAACAACAAAATGCAACATCTGTGAAGTACGATAAAAATGAGGTACACCTATGCAAACATCTGGAGATTTACTCTGAAACTTGCCTTTAAAATGGAGACACATTAACACCAGCCTGGCTGCATAATGGGAGGTGAACCCTATTTTACCATAGAGATTACACCAGCTCTCTGTTATCTTGGTCTAAGAGAGTTTTATACTGAAAAAATTTTTAAGGTATTTGCTTTAGTTCAACTTAAAAGTTTATGTGTTAGCACCTTTATTTAGAGGTTTTATTAAAAGAGGTATGAAGTAAAAACAAAATGACAAAACCCATTTTAATTGCTGGATCTGTCTAGTTGGATGCTTTGCTCATATTTCACGTGCATACCGGTGTTTAGAACCAAGTCCTATGCAAGGAGGCAGGGCAGACAATAGATTAAGAGAAACCAGGTCACTTGCTTATTTGAATATTTACTCAAGAAATAAGTTTACTAAATAAATCAGGGAAAGGAGAAGAACAAAAAAATTTCTTCTGTTTTTGTTCACTTTTCAGATCCAGGAGTCTCTACTGATCTCTGTTATGGAAACAACTAGTAATGATAATACTGGAAATTAATTTGTGTTCATTGCATTTTAACAAATATTTAAAATGTGTGATTTTCCATTTGGGATGCTTTATTTTGGCCCTGAAATTTTATTTATACCAACCAGTTTTTTAGTTGTTCACAAATGTATCTCACCAGCTAGACTGGAGGCTCCTTGCAGGAAAATTTCCATCCTCTCAAAATCAAGATACTTTGATTTTTCCCCTTTATTTGTGTGGATGAAAAAGGGGCCACATACTAAACCTGACAAGCTCAGGGGATGCCTGCATGGTGGCGCTTACCGAGACCTAAAGTAACCACATACGACAGTCTGAAATTAAAACTTCCTAACTAAAAGCCCGTCCCAGTAGGTAGTCATGTTCTATGCCAGTATCTTCCTTGACAAAGGTCAATCTTTACCTAAACTGAGCCTGTCTGTTGTCTTTTTGCATCTATGATAACATAGCTTTTGAATAGCAGGATAATTTCCTTTTTCCAGACCCCTCAGGGAACAATTTCCCACTAAAGCAGGAGAAGGAATCCCTTGTTTTTATTGTTATATGTTAATAGTTAACTGTTAAATATCCTATACATACCAATGTCAAAGAACTGTGTGTCTTTTCTTTCGATTTTATATCCAATCTCAGACATTCCCCTGCTTTGCTTTCTCCCACCTCCCTAATCTATCACTAATAGATTTCATGTAACCACCTAAGTCTTCTCCATTGATTCTAATGTATAAAATAAGGTCTAAAACTTCCACTTGCTGGAACATTTTCTCATTCCATTGAGACTTTGCTTCCTGGCAATTGTCATCAGTTTGGCTCAAATTAACTAATAAAAACTGTTATACATTTGATCGTTTCTTATGTCGACACCTGTAAATCAACCACAGACAGTGATATTTCAACAGTGCTTTGATGCTGCCAGTCCTGGAGGCATTGTTTTGGTATTAGAAATTGCTGGAAAGTAGCCACTATCCCAAATAGCAAAACTAAGCCAGCATCTGAAATTGTCTCTCAGACAGTATCCTACTCACACTAGAACCCTTGAACAATTTTCAAGGAATTATAAGGAAAATGCAGAGTAATCACATCTTCAGGTGAGCATGCCAAGGTGCAGATGAATAGAAGCCTTCTTTGCTACTGCCTTAACACTATTATTTATGGCATCTGTTAGCAGATGCCACAAACCTGGAAATCAGCACCCCCATGTGCTGTGTTTTGGAAATCACTCTATTAACACTGCTATCTCTAGAACATGGAGGAAATAAATGTATTTCAAAAACAGCCCATGAATAAATACCATCAGGTACTCTTTTGACTGCCTGAATCATTTTCAATTTGGAGACAGAGACAACAGATGCCAATAGAGGAAATTACACCCAGTGCTCTGAAATTGGGATAATCAGGTCAGGCACAAATCTGAAGGGTTTGAATGGCTTTCAAGACCTCCAGCTGATGAACCTAGAGGAAGCCAGGACCATCTGGAAGCCCAAAGGAAATTCTGTCAGGTAAATAGAATGAGTGGAGTTAATTATAGCTGTAACTAGAGCTCAGAACACCTGACTTGAAGGAGCCACACCGAATGATACTTCATGTCTCTACCGGTGCTGGGCGAACATGGCTATGTGGCTGTTTCATTTGGAATAACAGTAATTTGATTTTCTCCCTCTGTAGCTAGAGTTATTGTTTAAACTGCACTATTTGGTGGAGAAATAATGATGTCAGCAAGCTCTCTCAATATTTTCTTTTTTATTTCTCTTGGCTGTGAAGTCCTTGCCCCCCCAGTACAGCCACCTAATTATCTCAGAAAGAGCCTTATAATTGCTCTAAGTTTGGTGCCGTCACCCTTGCTGTTCTTCTGATGCATTATGAGTCATCTGGGAGGACTTTTCTCCTGTAACCATTCACCCCCCACACACCCCAAGCGCATGCACGCACACACAAAGAAGCTCCAGAAATTATTGCCTCTTGCAGTGGTTTTCAAAGTGTGGTTCCTGGTCCAGCAGCAACAACAACCCCTGAAAACTTCTTCAAAATGCAGATTATTCATCCTCACCTCAAGAACACTGAATCAGAAACTGAAGAGCCTCGGCAATCTGTGCTTTATTACACCCTTCAGGTGATTCTGACTCATGGTAAGGATTGAAAACTACTAGCCAATGGAATCAAGTGTAATCTCTTCTGTCCTTGAGAGCTCTTGGTCATCTATTCTGGCCTATCAATTCAATTCTGTTGGTTTTAATAAGTACCTATTTTGTGTTGGGGATTTATAGCTGCTCTCTGGCTACCTTGAACCCTAATCTGTCAAATTTGTATTGCACAGTAATTTTTTTATTTGTTGACAATATTAAGAAATAAAGTGTTCCTTATATATGAAAGAAAATGTCATATGACAAAAACATGTTCTTTTATATGCCAAAATGTTAAAAAACTGGTAAAGATTTTACACAAAGCATTTCTGTATTAATCAACCTGCGCTAAGTAACAAATTACCCCCCAAATTAGAAGTTTTAAGCAACATTTATGGCCTTATAGTTTCTATTGATCAGGAATCAGGAAGCTTAGCTGTGTGCCTTGGTCTCAATCAAGGTATCTTAAAAGACCCCAGTCAATGTGTCAGTGGGGCTGTTGTCTTATTTGCTTCAGATGCTCACTCACGGGCTGTTGGCAGGGTTCAGTTCCTTGCGGGTTGTTGGCCTGAGGGCTTCAGTTCCCCGCTGGATGTTGGCTAGAGGCCTCCCTCAGTTCTTTGCCCTGTGAACCTCTCTTCATCAGCAGCTCACTACACGGCAGCAGGTTTCCCTCAGAGCAAGCCAAGAAGAGAGCAAGAGAGGATAAGCAAGACAGAAACCACTGTCTTATTGTAACCTAATCTGGAATGTGACATCCCATCATTGTTGCTGTATTCTATTTGTTAGAATCAAGTCACTAGGTCCACCTGGCTGATTCTTAAAGTATTTGGACCTATTCCTAAGTGTCTATGCCAAATACTTAGACTCCTAGAAACATGATTTTTAATTCTCTGCTATTTATCCTTTACTTTTTAAAACTTCCAAAGAATTTCTGATGTAGCAGGTCTGTGGACCAGTATTTGAGAAACATCACTCTAGAGCTGTGCTTCTTGAAATTTTGGTGTCTGGAAGCATTACCTGAGGACCTGTTAACAATGTATATCCCCAGCCTTTAACCCAAGAAAGTCTGGTTCAGAAGAGTTGGGTGGTGAATTGATGGCCTCCCGAGGGCTGCTTTACTTCCTCACATCTGCCTTCAGCCACTTCCATGGTGTTATCAGACAGGGCACCTGGCCTGATACCTGATACCTGTCCTCTGTTCAGGGGACCTCCTTATGTGTGTCATTAGAGGAAAACGGTTGAAAATTGCTGTGTGAAGCCACTGTTACTTTGTATTTCTGACAGTTATATGCAGCCAAACCTATTTCCTAATAATATAATCTCCTAAATCCTTTTGTTTGAGATTTATAAAGATTTCCTTTCTGATTTCCTACAGTTATAGCATTTATTATATTTCTAAGAAGTACAAATTTATCCACAGCTATATCTTACATTAAACTAATTCAGTAAAAAAAGACAGAATATTACAAAAATGACCTGGTATTTTATAATTTTTAAGCTGGAGTAGATCTTAGAGATCACTGAGTTACTAAATACTTTATTGCTACCTGAAAAATATTTATAAGCTTGTTTATTATATGTGTCCCTTATTGCATTGAGTACCACAAAGACATTGCCATGTTTTTTACTATATAGTTATCACCTAACACACATGCCTGCCGCATAATAGGCCCCTGATAAATGTTTAATCCATGAGCAAAAGTAATTCTCCAACTTCAGAGAGATTATTGTTCATCCTGCACCACAAATCTATTCAGCCATTTGTGACCTATAAAATTATCATTTCATATGATTCCACCTGAAGGTGGCAAAATGGAGATGAGAATCAAAGTCTTCCAGTTATTTACCTAGTGCACTTTCATTGCAATATACTGATTACTGGTTATGATTCAGATTGCAAAAATTATTCTTCATGAAAAAGTAATTTACCATAACAAAATTAAAACAGACTCATAGACACAGAAATGGGTATGGTTATTGCCAGAAGGGAAAGGGGTAGAAGGACTGGGTAAAAGAGGTCAAGGGATTAAAAAGTACAAATTGGTGGTTACAGTATAGTCACGGGGATGTAAAGTACAGCATAGGGAATATAGTGAGTAAGATTGCAATAACTATGTATGGCGCAAGGTGGTCCTGGAAATATCAGAGGAGGGGGATATTTTGTAAAGTATGTGATTTTCTAATTACTATGCTATACACCTGAAACCAATGTAAAATAATACTGAAATAAATAATTTACTATATATTAGAGCTTGTATTCCTGTAAATTTAAAATAGGGTCCAATTAATAAAAAACATCACACCCAGCCTTGTAGGAAAAAGAAAGGGAGAACATTAAAATTACTTGAGGAAGGATATGACACTTAATATGTGTATTTACACTTAATCCTCACAGTAGTTTTATTTCACAGATGATAAAGCCAAGCATCATTTGGTCTAAGTAGGCTTGCCTGGGTTTTCCCAGCTACTAATGGTGAAAAGAATCTGAGGCTGAGTGTGTCTCATACTAAAAACCTTTCCTAGTGGGCCAAAGGTTATAATACTATTTTTCAGACTATAATCTTTAAAGTAATTGATAAATGTAAATTGTTAAATTATCTACAGCTTTCCTTAAACTGTCTTTATCAACCTCAAAAGCAATGTTATTCATATCTAATAAAAAGCATTCTTGCCACCTTTAAAATGGATCCACATTTTTAACTGCAAACAGCTGCATCTGGTTAGACAAATTTTAAAGTTAGAACATGAAGCATTGTAAGGCAAGGCATTTAAATTTTTTCTCTGGTTTTTGTTCATGCATCAAAGCTACAATATCTTGACCACATAAGATTTGTACAGTCCTATACACTTGAGTTACTTATCTAGTGGTTTAGAAAAAGAAGTGTGAATTCAGAAAAGCAGCTGCTTCTAATTGGAATGATATCAGACAGTCTCAAAATAAGTTTGGTCCAAGATTGCCTATTCTCCTATGAATTGGTTGGTACTTTTTAAAACTTCCTCATTTTGCAATGATTATGTTAAATCACCTTTCTATTTCTGTAGGATTAGGCTACCAGTGGTTTTGAACCTATTGGTAAAAATAATGCCTCTTTTTCAAATGGAATCTTATGTGGAACATTAATATGTAAATCAGATAAGAAAAAATGGATGAGGGCTGAAATGGGAGCACAGAGGCTCATACCAGCAGGGCTGCAGTTTGAGCTTAGAGAGAAGGTTGCCCAGAACCTCTGCAGAGTCCCCACATAAGACACCTCTAAGGTCCCTTGCAAGTCGAAAATTCTATGAAGCAATGGCTCTCTTGGGTATGTGTTAGTTATCTTATTGCCATGAAAACCAGTTGTGGTCAACAAGGGGAGAATAACAATTACTGCTGTTCTCTGGGAACATCTTCTCTGGAAATTAGAACATTTTAGTTCCAATCCCAGCTCTACCACTATTTAAGTCTGTTACCTTGGACACTGTTTGCCTCTCTATGAAATGAGGATAAAACATTTCCTACCTAATTTATTTTCTTGTGAGGTTAAAAATTCCCTCACAATGCATTTTCTTTGTGTGGTTAAAAATTCCCTTTGACAAACAAAACTAGAGTACAATTGTAAAGTATTAGCCCCAGGGAGCTCTAAAACAAGAGGTGTGGATATTGACTTCTCATTCTAAAGTCTCCACGGTACAGTTACTGCCTTTGTTAATGATTATAATAAAATTAAAATCTTCAAATATAAGTTGGATTAATGCCTGGGAATGGGGCAGGCGTTCATTTTTATTTGTGCATAGTCACAAAATATTTCCCAAAAAACGTGAGAGAATTTCTTTGTTTAAAAAAAAAAACTTAGTTTTTTACATTGATGTATTTTATCACATTAGAACATGATCCTTATTAAAATACTAAAACAAAAAAAAAATTTCCACCCTTCAGACCTCCAACAAATGACATTTCTTGAAGATTTTTGAAGACCGTACACATACATCTAAGATACAGACGGAAAGATAGTAGGTACATAGACAAGTAAATGTAGGTGAAATGAGAAAGAGTCAGACTGGTAGACAAAAATGGGAGTCAGATTGGTAGACAAAAATGGGAGTCAGATTGGTAGACAGATATTTCTGTTTAAAACAGAAATGTGCTGTTTAAAAACAAAATATGTGAACCTCAGAATTTCATTTAATGGTGGTGAAGGAAATTGAAATGAAACTAAGAACTGATGAACTTTAAATACATGTTTCTTCACTATGAACATTATTAGTTATTGGGGGAGGCATCCAGCAAAAAGAAAAAAGGACTCATGGTGATAGATGACAGTATGGTGATTGCTGGGGGGAGAGGTATAAGAGGACTAAAAGGTAATATTTTAAAAAATACAAAAAAGGTTAAATTAAAGAAAGTTATTAGTTACTAAATTTCTTTTTAAAGTTATGAAAAACACTAAGAGGTTGGAGTCATTATGTAAAAGGTTTTTCTTTAAATTCTGTTTGAGACTATATCTACAGATCTTGTGTGATGCAAGATGAGAAAATTAGCACATTTACTTATCTACCACGTTCTTTATTTTTGTGTTATCTCTTACATTCCATTCTGTAACCATAATTCCCATTATTATTAATCTTATTTTTATATTTAAGTGAGTTAAAACTTCTTCATTAACTCTTTTACAGTGGCTTCCATATTTCCCATTCCTATGTTATTTTTTATGTGCTTCTCATTGATAGTTTCATCATCTAGTTTTCTTCCCAAGCTTGAGAAGTTCTGTCCATTTATATCTGAAGGACAGCTGCCCAACATAATCATTTAGAGTTTGGTTAAAAATAAAGAACCCTCCCTACCCCAACACACATACACATAAGGGATTTTAACAAGTTGAAATTGTGTTGCTCTCTCACATAACAGAAGTCCAGGTCTGGCATGATGGATCCATGAACTCATCAGAGACCTGCAGTCTTTCCAGCTCACTGCTCTATCATTTCTTGGAAGGCTACTTGAGTGCCAGCCATCATATCCATATTTCAGGCAGCAGGACAAAGGAAAGAGTCAAGAAGGATAGGCCCCCACTTTAAGGAGATTTCTTTGCATCAGCATACAACATTTCTCCTTAAATTTCAGGAGACAAAGTTTTATTACATGGCTATAGGACAGAGTCTTTAGGTGATGGCAATTGTATAGCTTAGAAGCTGGGTCCTTTGTGTTAAAAAGGAAGAAAAGAATGGACGTGGAGAAGTAACCAGCAGTCTTCACCTGTCAGATCTGGATATGAAATTTGGGGTCATGACTTCATGCTCTCAAAACCTGTGTAGTCAGGCAACGCTATCTTCAGACATTTGATTATTACTATAAAGATGTCTGAAGTCGACCTTATTTTTTCCTCTTTGTAAGCAGTCTGCCTTTTTTTGCTTGGATCCTCATATGACTAGTTTTTTTTTATTTTTGAAGATGAGTAGTTTCTCTAATATATTACTTGGGTCTATCTTTCTGTATTAGTTTTTCCAAATATATGCTTTATCTTTTTGATCTGAAGATTAAGGCCTTTCAAGAAACACTTCTTTTATTACATTACTAAATACTATTTTAATCACATATCTATTTTTCAAGAAGTTGAATCTGCTTTGTATAACTTCTCTATATCATTTTTACATTTCTTTTTCTTTATGCTATCTTTCTCTCCAGCTTGTACCCCACGTTTTAACATGCTTTTTTCACACTTTATCCCTATTTCTCATTATTTCTAATGTAGATTCATCCCTAAGCTGTTTTTGTTTTCTCCATTATTTCTTTTTTCTTTTTACTTTTATTGCTTTAAAATTTATTGAATTTATTGTGGTAACATTGGTTAATAAAATATAAGCTTCAAGTATACAGTTCTATAATACATCTGTATTATAAATCATCTGTATATTGCATGTTCACCACTCAAGGTCAAGTCTTCCTCCATCATCATTTATCCCCCCTTTACTCTTTATCCCCCTACCCCTCTTTCTTTTTTGGTAATCACCATACTATTGTTTGTGTCTATGAGGTTCTTTTTTTTTTTTTTTTCTCAATCCTTTTACTTTTTTCATTCAGTCGCCCAACTGCCCTACCTTTAACACCTGTCAGTCTGTTCTCCTTTTCTATGAATCCGTTTTTACTTTGTTTGTTAGTTTATTTTGTTCATCAGATTCCACTTTTAAATGAAATCATATAGTATTTATCTTTCTCTGACTGGCTTATTTCACTTATTTCACATAGCATAATACTCTCCAGGCCCAGCCATTCTGTCACAAAAGTAAGATTTCCTTCTTTTTTTATAGCCAGGTCGTATTCCATTGTGTAAATGTATCACAGCTTTTTTACCTATTCATCTACTGATAGGCACTTGGGCTGCTTCCAGATCTTGGCTATTGTAAATAACACTGCAAGAAATGTGGGGGTGCATATATTCTTTCAAATTAGTGTTTAGGGTGTCTTCGGATATATTCCCACAAGTGGTATCACTGGGACATAAGGCAGTTCCATTTTACTTTTTGAGGAAACTTCATACTATTTCCCTTAGTGGCTGTACCAATCTGCATTCCCCCCAACAATTCATGAGGGCTCCCTTTTCTCCATATCCTTGCCAACATTTGTTTGTTGATTTATTGGTGATAGCCATTCTGACAGTTGTGAGGTGACATCTCATTGCAGTTTTAATGTGCATTTATCTGATGATTAGTGATGTTGAGCATCTTTTCATATGTCTATTGGTCATCTGTATACCCTCTTTGGAGAAGTGTCTCTTCAGATCCTCTGTCCATTTTTTAATTGGATTGTTTGATTTTTGGTATTGAGTTTTTTCAGTTCTTTATAAACTTTGAATATTAACCCCTATCAGATGTATCATTGGCAAATATGTTCTCCCATTCAGTGGGTTGTCCTTTCATTTTGTAGATGATTTCCTTTGCTGTGCAAAAACTTTCCAGTTTGATGTAGTCCCATTTGTTTCTTTTTCTTTTTTTCCCCTTCCCTGAGGAGTTATAGCAGAAAAAAAATATTTCTATGAGAATCTGAGATTTTACTGGCTGTTTTCTTCTAGAATTTTTTTTGGTTTTGAGTCTAACATTTAAGTCTTTAGTCCAGTTTGAGTTTATTCTTGTGTATGGTGTGAAAGGTGGTTTAGTTTCTTTCTTTCTTTTTTGGCATGTGTTATTCAATTTTTCCCATCATCATTTATTTAATAGACTGTATTTACCCCATTGTATATTCTTGCCTCCTTTGTCCATAGCCATAAAGGCATGGTCAATTGTTATATGGGTTTATTTTTGAGTTCTCTACTCTTTTCTATTGATCTATGTGTCTGTTTTTTATGCCAGTGCCATGGTGTTTTGATTACAGCAGCCTGGTAGTGTAGTTTGATATCAGTTAGTGTGATTCTTCCAACTTCATTCTTCTTTCTCAAGATTGCTGTAGCTATTTGGGGTCTTCTGTGGTTCTATATAAATTTTTTGAATATTTGTTTTAGTTCTGTGAAATATGCCATTAATGTCTTGGTAGGAATTGAGTTGAATCTGTAGATTGCTTTGGGTAGTATGAACATTTTAACAATGTTAATTCTTCCTGTCCATGAGCACAGTATGTGCTTTCACTTATTGTATCTTCTTCAATTTTTTTCTTCAGTGTCTTATAAGTTATGAGTACTATACATGTATTTAACATCCTTGGTTAAATTTATTCCTAGGTATTTTATTTTATTTTATTTTATTTTATTTTATTTTATTTTATTTTTTGATGCATTTGTAAATGGGATCATTTTCATAGTTTCTCTTTCAGTTGAATAAAAATGCAACTGATTTCTGGGTATTTATTTTGTATCCTGTTAGTTTACTGAATTAATTTATCAATTCTAGTAGTTTTTTGATGGAATCTTTATGGTTCTCTAAATAAAATATTATCTCATCTGCAAATAATTATGATTTTACTTCTTTCTTTTAACTTTGGATCCTTTTATTTCTTTTTCTCGTCTTTTTGCCATGGCTAGGACTTCCAGCACTATGTTGAATAAGAGTAGTAACACAAGCATCCTTGTCTTGTTCCTGATCATAAGGGAAACTCTTAGTTTTCACCAACTGAATATGATATTGGCAGTGAGGTTATGTTGAAGTATCTTGCTTCTATTTCCAGTGCACTAAGAGCTTTTATCATAAATTGGTGCTGGATTTTATCAAATGCCTTTTTTTGTATCTATTGATATAATCATATGCTTTTTATTTTTTATTTTGTTTGTGTGGTATATCATATTTATTGATCTGCAGATATTGTACCGAACTTTCATCCCCAGAATAAATCTCACTTGATCATAATGTATGATCTTGTTAATGAATTACTGGATATGGTTTGCTAATATTTTGTTAAGGATTTTAGCATCTATGTTCATGAGGGATGCTGGCCTATAATTTTCTTTCTTTGTAGTGTCTTTGTCTGGTTTTGGAATTAGGATAGTGCTGGCTACATCAAATGAGCTTGGGAGTCTTCCATCCTCTTGAATTTTTTGGAACAGTTTGAGAAGGATAGATGTTAGTTCTTCTTTGAATGTTTGATAAAATTTACCTATGAAGCCATCCAGTCCAGGACTTCTGTTTTTGGACATTTTTTGATTAGTGCTTCAATTTCATTAGTTGTAATTATTCTATTCAAATTTTCATTACTTCTCTATAAATCTGGTTTAATCTGTTGTGTTTTTAAACCCCTATAATATTCATTGAGATCTATTTTTAGAACAATCATTTCTGTTTAATCCATTTTGTTCTCATTATTTATTTATTTGTTTGTTTGATTAGTTATTTTAAAATAATGTAATAAACACCTGACAATCTAACATGAAAACTACTTTTGGCCCTGGCCAGGTAGCTCAGTTAGTTAGAGCATTGTCCTGATACACCAAGGTTGTGGGTTCAATCTCAGGTGAAGGGGTATAACAAGAAGCAAACAATGAATGTGTAAGTAAATGGAACAACAATTGATGTCTCTCTCCCTCTCAAATCAATAAAATAAAAATATATTATAAAAAACAAAGCTACTCTCTTGACAGTAATCTATATCTAAATATTTGTTTCCCTTATTACATCCCAATGCCTCCCGACATCCAAAGTGAGCATCATCTGGTATCTTATGTCACCATTTCTTTGATTTCTTTTTATATTGTCTTATTGCATCAATACATACTCCTTAAAAGGATTACATATTTAATATATAATATAAAGCATACATATATTTATGTTGGTTGTTTCTAACTTTATAAATAAGATACCATGCAGTATGCAAGGGACTCATTTTTTTAACTTATATTGCTGTTATACATCTATATTATAGTGTGTCATTGCAGTTCATCTGTTTTGGCTATTGTATAATATTTTATGGCCTGAATATACCGCAATTTGTTTGTCTACTTTATGTTCATAGGCATTTGAATTATTTCCAAGTTATTGTTTTACTGAAGTGTTTCAGTAAACATTCTTTTGTACCTTGTTATACAGGTCCAATAGTTTCTTTGGGGTTTATACCCAGGAATGGAATTGTTGAGCTATAGAGTACATCCAAAACAGAATTCATTGTGATGCCCTCAAAACCAGCCTTCTCTCTACCTCCCTATTTCTGTTAGTAACATCACAATCACTAGCTCCTTTGACTCCTAGTCCTTCCTGTTCCTTATAAGCAATCGATTGCCAAGCCTGGAAAGTTCTTGCCTTCCCATGTTATTATCCACCTCTTCTGTTCAAGCCTCATTAATTCTCCCCTTTACTCTGTACTTCTAAACATAATTGTTAGTAAATTCCAATCACAGTTAAGAACAGTGTACTGAAATAGTTGTAGGCAGGGAGAATGAGCATGAGTATGTTACATTGAGAAAAACATTGAGATACTGGGCTGGAAGAAAACAACCAAAAAGAATATATTCTTCTATATGTTCAGTATAATAATTATTACACAATTTTATGACATTGTTCTTTGCTACTGAAAGAGTGGAACTATTCTCTTGAAGATAATCATTGTGCTTGAAAGGCACCTTTCAAAGAGGAAACCAGAAAGTGATGATGGAGGGGCCCTAGACATTCAGTTTGAATAGTAGGGTTGAAACTGAAATTTTTTTCTCATTCCCTCTCCCAGCACCCACCCCTTTCTTTCTCATCTGTCAGTCTTGCTTGTGAAATAATAATCAATAGTATTTACTGATTGCTTTCCATTTGCTAAGTGCTTTACTTAGATAACCTCATTCAATTCTCACATCAACTTTATAAGGTAGATACTATTATTATACTCATTTTACAGATGAACATATTGGGCAAAGAGAGAATATACCTAACAAGTGAGTAATGAGTTATAAAATGTCACTCTTCACCTTTAGACGATATGAGAACTAGAAAACAAGAATTCAGTGTTTGTGTCTAAAAATTTTGCTGTTTTTATTTGTGGATAAAGTATAGACACTGCAGATGCCTTGAGGAATTGGACGAGTCTTGAGCACCTTGACTTTGAGCATATGTTAGAATTATTCAAAATTTGTAATGTGTGAGTGTTTTGAATTTTTTTCTTTGTGTTTGTTTTCCTTTTGGCTTTCCTTAGTAATTAATAAAGCCTATCCATTTTGTGCTAGGTGAGCCAAGAGAAAGTCTATTTGTTTATTCACCTGATCAGAGTGCTCAAGAGGCAGCAGCACGCTCCTGGAGGAAGAGAACTCCGTGACAGGAGGAAGGTGAGTGTCATGGGGACAGTCATTTTACCACTGGGAGAGCTTTTCGGTCTCTCCTGTAGAGTCCCCTCCCAGTGCTAACACCCAAAATTCTAGACAAGTTCTAACCAGAAATTTAAAAGGTTGGCCTTTTGGAACTGAAATAGTTTATGATCAAAATCAAGTAGGAAAGCTTATGGGAAAAGATGAAAGCAAAGGGTTGCCATATTTTAACTGTCAATCACTTAAAATTGGTAAATATTTATTAAGCCTACTGTTTGCTGGTTATGATCCTTGCCCTCGAAGTGAAACATCAAACATGAAAAGGTAAATATGTACATGAGTGGAACAGAAAAACAAGTTAAAAATACAAGGCCTGTCATAAGTCAACACGCCAAATGAGGGGAACAGATAGTAAAGAGGTCCTGTAAGTTTAACAAGGAAAAAGAATTCACTGGGCTAGGTGATCTTTCATCATGAAGGAAGGAGGACTTGAGCTAGATATTTAAAAAATTACAAATTTTATAAGTGGAATAGAAGCAGGAGTAGAGATGAGGTTAGGAATACCTATGCTATTTAACAGGAGCAGTGAGCAGATTTTTCTGTCTTGAAGTGAGACTTCCTTTAGGGGACCAGTAGCAGGTACTGCCTGATGGTAGAGGACTCGAATGCCAGGGTGAGAAGCTTGACTTCACTCTGTAGAATGTGGATACTTTTTAAGATGCTTGAGATAGGCAATGAAATAATGCAAGTTACTTTTTAAAAAAGATTTAATTTATTCATTTTTTTAGAGAGGGAGAAGAAAGGAGAGAGAGGGAGAGAAACATCAACCGGTTGCCTCTTGCACACATCCAACCTGGGACCCGAATTGTAACCCAGGCATGTGCCCTGACTGGGAATCAAACCAGCAAACTTTTAGTTTACAGGACGATGCCCAATCCACTGAGCCACACCAGCCAGGGCACAAGTTGTTTTTTAAGATGATTGGTTAGTAGGGAGATGAGTTAAAGCATCGCTGGAGAAAAACAGCAACATTTCAATAATAAATGTGTCTTGAGGACACTTTTACGTGTGCAAATGTTTAGGAAATTGCTAATTCTTTTTTTCTTATGCTGACTACTCACTGTGTCAAGGAGAAAGGAGAGAAAAGAATAGGCAGAAATCTTTTATCTAAAATAGAAGATGGTCATTTTGCTAGCACTTACATGTGTTGCTGACATTTTGGGCACAACTGTGGCACAGGCCACTTCTCTGGAAAAAATAGAGCACAGTTCTCAGTCCACTGATTGCATATGGGAAGACAGAGAACCTTCAAAACTGGAAACAAATAAAGCCCTCAAAGGCCAGTGTGATGTTTCTTCCTCTTTTAAAATATATTTCTGCTTCAATAAAAACAAACAAAAACAACTTTATTTAAAAATCTCTTTTTATACTAATATAACTAGGACATTTTCTAAAGAGAGAACTGCTTCCCTCTTCTTACCTAGAAGTTTCTATAGCCTCAATCTGTTCCAAGATTTCCTTTGGAAATTAAACACTTCGTAGGCAGGGCCTCAGCTGATAAGGACACAAGGCTGTCACCCTCAGGGATCAGTGTTGCCAAGATTGCTAACAGTGATGTCTTCTCAATAAGCCGGGAATGCTCCATTTCTAAACAGAGCTAAAGAAGTCAAGTATTGGCTTTAGGCCATCAAAATCAAGTGGGGAATGGATGCAGAGCAAGTCTCTGGAACCAAGGATGCTAGTTGAAAGCAAAGAGGCCCCACTGGGCAAGATTTGGGATCAGAATAGAGGTCATTGGAACAGGGGGATAGAAAGGACTTGTGAGCAGCACCAGGGGCTACTTGCGCCTAGTCCAGCGCTCTCTCCACCACACCAAGCTGCATAAAGAAGGCCAGTCCAGAAAGTATCTAGCCATGCACTCTGAGAAGTAGAGACATTTACTGAGTAAGATACAGATACAAGAAACATTGTACATAGGACAATGACTCAGTCCTCTTCAAAGAAGGCTCCTTAAAAACTCAGTTCTCCCAGTTGTCATCAGCTGCCCCATTTTATTTTTCTAAAACTCACCGATGGTCTGAAATCTCTTCTCTTTCAAAGGTGATTTTAATTTTGGAAAAGTCCAGAAATCACAGGGTGCCAAATCTGGGCTGTTGGGGCTGAGTCACCTGGGCAATTTGATGTTTTGCTAAAAAACTCTGCACAAGACGTGATGCACAAGCAGGCGCATTGTTGTGATGCAGCTGCCAGTCACCAGTTGCCCACAGCTGTGGCCTCCTGAATCATCCAAATAGTTTCTGCGGAGGAGTGTTCAAGCTTAACACAAAATTTGATACTGATTCATTGATCTATTCATTCAGTCCCTTTAAATGTGATGGCCACACAATATACATGCTCACTCAACAATGTCTACCACCCCTACTGACTAGTACAGTGAAGTCATCATTATTCACGCATGCACATTCCAATCTACTCTCCTTGGCTGCCTGGTTATATCAATGCTGTGCAATCCATTATTGCTATATTAACAATGGCTGGACTTTTTTTGGACAGATCTGATATACTTATTGTGAGGTCTAGAAACGTATCCCACTTTCTTGATTCTTCCTTGCCCTCCTATGATTGCTTGTATGAGTGAGAATCTTGAGCACACTCCAATACCAAACCTGCCTTGGCACAGAGTGGTCTGGGGCAGGTGTTGACTTAGAATCAGATTTATGTATCACAGGACTCTGATTGCTTGACCTGACATATCCTTGATTCGTTCTAACTTGTGCTAGCCATTATCCACTAACCGACTTTTCCTCCTATTTTTCTGACATCTGGTGAGTCCTATACTTGATACTAGCCAAACCTTTGGTCTGTTGGTGCCCGTCACCCTGAATTAAATCTGTGTCAATATTCACTTTTCATCTGGTTGTAAACAGTTGTGTTCACAGACCCAATCACTCCAGACAGAGTTCCCATCTAACTTGTGATGTAAATTTCAACCAATAAGCAGGTCATGAGGCCCCGTGGAACTTGATTTCTTTCAGGGATAATAGTACTGACCTGGAGAGTTGGGATCTAGGAACTAGATCAGACCAATGCAGCAAGGGTCCCTGGAGAACAGACTGAGTTGCTGGTTCTAGAACTAAGTTCACCCTTAAAATGTATCCTGACAGATCGGAGATACAGGCACATACTTAATTTTCTTTTTAATTAGAAGATTTTTTCAGTTACAGTTGGCAATCAATATAATATTAGTTTTAGGTGTACAGCATAGTGGTTAGACATTCATATAACTTAGAGTCATCCCCACCCCCTCATAAGTCTAGTATGTACTTCATAATTGGTGGGAATTTAGAAATTTAGGAACACTGGCAGACAGCTCAGAGAAGTCTGAAATCTGGTAGCAGAGAGCCAGCCACATTATTTAGTTCAAGGGTGAGTACTGGTGATGTAGTGGTGTTTGGAAAGGGAAGACAAAGCTTTAGTTCTGGAATAATAAGGGATCTGAACTTGTTCTCTAGCTTTCCCAACTGGAGGCTTAGTTATTAGCTTTCCTTCATTTCTGTTACCTCAAGGGACACCGTAATATTCAATCCTCTCAGTTCCTCTATCGTTTCTGCCCTCTGCTATCAACCCCAAACTAAGGCTTTGGTTTTGCTCTCTGCTTACTCACTTGAACTGATCATTAAGTTTTTCTCTCTTTCCAAAATGTTGCCAGTTTTGTGCATGTTTAAATCAATCCTGGTTCCAGATACCCTGACCCTGGTCATTGGCCCAGGACCCTACAATACCAGGAAGAAAAATTTGGGCAGGATGGAGGTAATGTCATAGAAAGAAGGAACTAGTTACTAGAACTAAGGTACTTGGAGAAGGTACACTGCATTCAAGAAACAGGGTAAAATTCTGACTGTTGAAATTGGGGCAGCAAATCTCAAAAGTGCTTCTCAAATTTTTTCTCCCTGAGATCAGTGCTTATCAGACTTAGTAAGCGTCAGAACCAGTACCTACACAGATATGGCCTGTGGGTCTGGGGTAGAGATTACAGTCTTGGAACCTGCAATTTTTCTAATACAGCTTTCCAGGAATATTTAATGTATATTAGGCAAAAATTACATATGTGTATTTCCCCTTTCATTCACATAGTAGCATACTATACACACTTCCTGAACTTTTTTTTCTCTTAACAATGTTTCTTTACAATTATGCCGTGCCAGCATATAAAGTTTTCTCGTTCTTTTGGATGACTATATAGTATTCTATTGTGGGAATATAGTGTAATTTGTTTAAAAATCAGCCACTGATGGACATGTAGGGGTTTCTAATTTCTCCCAACTGTAAACATTGTAGCAACAATGTACCATGCATATATGTCATTTCAAAAATAAGTGATTATATCTGGATAAAATCTTAGAAATCGAATTACTGGGCCAAATGATGTCATTTTGTGATTTTGATAGATATTGGCAAATTGCCCTACACAAAAGTTATATCAATTTATACTCCTACAAGCATGAGTATCATTTTTTTCACAAACTATAGCCAATTAAGTTTATTATCAAACTTTTTAACTTTGTCAATATGATGGTGAAAACAGTAGCTCAATGCTATTTAAATTTATAATTTCTTTCTACCACAAGAGAGGAAGATGAGCATATTTTAATATGTTTAATAGTCACTTGTATTTTCTTTTTGTGGAGTCTGTTCATTTCCTTTGATCATTCTTTAAATAAGGTTTTTAATCTTTGTTTTGCTGGGTGGTTTGTAAAAACCCTTCATATATTAGGAAAATTAAGTCTTGGCTGTGACATGAGTCGCAAGTATTTTTTCCAATTTGTCATTTATTTTTAATTTCCCTTTTGGTGGCTTCTGCAGGATAGCTTTTTATAAAGGTTAAATTGTTTTTTTATTAATATTTTATTTGGTGATATCTGGGCTTTGTGTTATACTTAGAAAGGCCTTCCCTAATCTAAGATTATCAAAAATTATCCCCTAGATCTTTCTTGTACCTTTATAGTTTAAAAAATTAAATGTTCAGGCCCTGAACATTTGGCTGGTAAATGGCTGGTATAGCTCAGTGGATTGAGCACAGGCCTGGGAACCAAGCAACCACGGTCTGATTCCCAGTCAGGGCACATGCCTGGGTTGCAGGCCAGTTCCCAGCAGGGGGGCACACAAGAGGCAACCATACATTGATATTTCTCTCCCTCTCTCCTTCTCTTCCCCTGTAAAGATAAATAAATAAAATCTTTAAAAAAATTAAATGTTCAATCCATATAGCATTTATTCTAGAATAAGATGTGGAATTTGTTTGCAACTTATTTTTTCCAGGTAGCTATGTAGTTTCCTAATATAATTTATTGAATAACTTATTCTTTACCTCACTGCCCATGATTAGAACTGTCCCTTTTATTATATTCTAGATTTCCATATGGATTTGGGTTTAGCTATGAACTTTCTCTTTTGTGACACTACTATATGTCTCTACCACACCTTTTAAATTATATTAGCTTTATAAGGTAGTTTTAGTGCAGGTCATCCATGGAGTGCACTTTGAGGAATACTTAGGGCCGAGGGCAGTACCAGCCCTGTGCAGAGTAGGATTATGAGTTGATTTCCACAATGAAGAGAAGAAGACTACGAAGAACATATGGGGGGAGAAAATGAATATTTCATACTTCAAGCTGAACACATGTGTTTCACAAATTTGAGGCAACTCCTATATCTTGATAGCAACAAATATATAAACAGATAATGGGTCATACCCTTCTCTGCTCTACCTTCCAAGTCAATAATACTGACTATTCAACAGATCAAAATCTATAGTTGAAGACTTGGCTTTGGCAGTAGCTATAATACATTACTGGCAAGACTGATCAATTCTGACAGTTTCAGAGAGAATATGAAGCAGATAAGACAGACCACTCCTTTTGGAAAAATATTTGCATTTTTCTGTTTAAAAGCATAACTTCATTTTTGCTCTTTTGATAGGATTTTTGTTAGTTGTTATTTTTATTTGTACAGCTGTTTAGTTCATTTAAGAAGTAGTTTTATGTGATGCACATTATTTATTCAGTCCACATACATGGGTTTATAATGTGTCCTTTGCAATAGTAAACAACTAAAATAAATCAGAAAGTATGTCAATATACTTCTATATAAACAGATTATACACATACATAATCAATTTATTCCTTTGTTCAACATGTGTTAATTAAGCTCCCATTATGCTGCTGAGAACTTTGATAAGTACTGGAGATGCAATAGGTAGTAAAACCAGAAAAGAAAAAAAAGATGAATTCATGTGAAAAAAATCATATTAGTTTTCTATATATAAAAGACTACTATAATAAAGTGCCACCAACTGAGTGGCTTTAAAAAGCAGAAATTTATTCTTTCACAGTTTTGGAGCCTAGAAATCTAAAATCAAGATGTTGGCAGGCCATGCTCCCTCTGAAGTCTGCAGGGGAAAATACTTCTTTGCTCCTTCCTAGCTTCTAGTAGTGGTCTGATATCCTTGGCATTCCTTGTCTTATCACTGCATCAACATTTTCATACAGCCAGTTTCTGCCTCCCTCTTCACATGACTGCCTTCCCTCTGTAAGTGTCTGTGTCTCTTCACAACTTTCTTTATGGACACTAGTCATTGGGTTTATGGCCCCCTTTTGTCTAGCATGATCTCATCTAGACCCTATTTCCAGTTAAGGTCCATTCACAGTTATCAGGGGTTAGGTTTTCAACATATCTTTTTGGAAGATAGAACAGCACTTAGCAAATATAAGGCAGAAATAATATCTTTAGTAATCAGAATCTACTTACCATATTTTTAGGACTATAAGACACACTGGACCATAATATGCACCTGGGTTGTAGAGGAGGAAAATAGGAAAAAATCTGAAGCAAAAAATTTGGTAAAATATTTTATAACATAAATGACATAGGCTGCCGGCCCTGCCCCCCCACCACAGTGAGCCAGGTAAGCTACATTCAGACTATAAGATACACTCCCCTTTCTGCCTGAATTTGGGGGGAGCATCTTACAGTCTGAAAAATATGGTAACTAATCAAGTTAGTTCTGAAACAACTTATCCCTGACTGGTGTAATTCAGTGGGTTAGGCATCATCCTGCAGACCAAAAGGTCACTGGTTTGATTCCTGGTCAGGGCACATGCTTGGGTTTCAGGTTCAGTCCTCCATTGCAGGGGATGCAAAAGGCAACTGATCAATGTTTCTCTTGTACATCAATGTTTCTTTCTCTCTCTTTCCCCTCCCTTCCCCTCTCTCTAAAAAAAAATAAATAAAATCTTTAAAAATTTTTGTAATTTAAAAAGAGTTGCCTGATTAACTATTTAATTCAATCAAGTGGAAGTGAAGGCAATGGATTAAGAGGTGGTAGAATTGTCAAAATCACTGGACCTGCCATTGACGCACACCATCTTACTGAACACAGAAGCCACATTTACCATGTTGGTGACCTAGGGTGTCAGGAGTAGTAGGATTTGGGACACCCAGGGGAGAGCGAGGCCTTTTGGAAGGGCAACTAAAATGGGGCCAATAAGAAATATCTCCACAGTTTCATGGAGGGTCTGCAGTTTGCCTTGTTTAAGGCAAACTACCCCTACTTGTATGAAGGAGACACTAACCTGGGCTGTTTTTTCTCTTCGAAGAGGTAGTAGAAACCAAAATACACTCTCCCCGACTTCCTTGTTTCACTGAGACTGCAGAAAAACAAGCTTCTCAGCTTCTCCCCATTCCTGCCCTTGGGAACCTTGGCCACAGATAGGAATATAATTCTCAAAACATATTTCTATGTCTTTGGTTTCCTACCAGGCTGTCTCTTTTCTAGAGCCAATATTTCATACAGACAGCAAAGTGACTGTGGTTGATTCAATTTTATCATATCGATTAACATTATTTTTTAAAGTATAGTGACACATTCAGAATCAAGAGTCTAGGAGGATCCCATATTTTCCTACTGGTAACATGAAGAGCTGTAACAGAAGTTCTATCTGGCAGCAGTAGATGGAAAAAAAAATGTAGTTGCTACATCGAGAGCTAGCCCTCAGCTAACAAGTGAGGTTGTTTTCATTTGCCTCCAGCTGCACACAGCTGGTTTCTCTGCCCTCCCTACTGAGGGTCTCAATATCCCCGTTCTGTCTTCTCCCTCCATGCTGTGAAAACCTATTTTCAAAAAGCATTTGGTAATCTCACTTGCACATTTGTGATTAATGGTAAAAGGAGATTAGCGCAAAGTGTCTGAAAGCACACCCGAGTAGGAATCCAAAACCCTAGGGTTGAGGGAAAATGCTCCCAAACTTTGGAGGCAAGCATGTCTGAGTTTGAATCCTGGCTCCATGACTTATTAGCCATATGACCGGAGATAGTTAATCTTGGTGCTCCTAAGTTTTCTATTCTATAATGTGGAAAAAGTAATACTTACTTTAGTAGATAATTTTATGGATTACAGTAGTTCCCACTTATCTGTGGATTCGCTTTCTCAGGCTTCACTTACCCGTGGTCTACCGCTATTCAAAAATATTAAATGAAAAAGTCTAGAAATAAACAATTCATAAGATTTAAATTTCTCACTGTTCTGAATGGAGTGATGAAATCCCGGTCCCACCTGGGACGTGAATCATCCCTTGACCAGTGTATCCATACTATATATGTTCCCTGTACATTAGTCATGTCATCAGGCCAACTGTTGCAGTATTGCAGTGCTTGTGTTTAAGTAACCCTTATTTTACTTAATAATAGCCCCAAAGTGCAAGAGTAATGATATTGGTGATTCAAATATGCCAAAGAGAAGCTACAAAGTACTTCCTCTGTGTGAAAAGGCAGGTATGTATAGGAAAAAACATAGTACATACAGGGCTTGTTACTATTTGTGTTTTCAGGTGTCCACTGAGGGTCTTGGAACATATGCCCTGCAGAAAAGGGGCAATTACTGTGTTTGTCAGGCAGCACAGCGCTCGATATCTAGAAAGGCACTAAAAGGGCCATCACAATAAGTTGCTAATAGAAGAGGATTGAGGACTCTGTACTGTTTAAGAGAGAATTCCCTTGCCTTTTTCCCCTAGCCAATTAGTAGGCATTTCTTTGCTTCTTATAAGAAATATCAAACAGATCATGGCTCTAATGACCAGTGACAGCTTTCTGTAGAACTAGCTAATATCAAGCTTGCCTATAGACATATCTAGGGAGGCGGAGATCCCCTGTCAGAAAGACAGGCTGTGTCTCCTTTGGGAAACTTTGGCAACCCTTAGCCAGGGAACAGGCCACACCACTTTGATCGATTACCGCACAGTTATAGCTCAAGAGCCTTGAATTTAACCAAGAAGCAGAAAGAAACGTGGAAACAAAAAGGAGACAAGCAAATAACGCCTGGACAGTTCCTTTCTTGGTTCTTCTCTATCATCAGGTTCTTTTTTACCTCTGAAGAATCCATCTTTTCAAAGATTAAATTAAGCCCTTGAGGATGGGAATATGCTACTTTACATCTCCATTCCAGTCTCTCCCATGGATCACTGGTATATGATCATAAATATTTTTCAGTGGTCATCCTTCATTGGACTGGAGTCTCCTAAGAAAGAGGACCATGTGTTTTGTTCATTTGTTTATCCATTAATTTATATATTTATGTATTCATGTCTATAAGTTTAATAATAACAGTCAATATTCACTGAGCTCTTCCTATATGCCAGAAAATTTACCAGACTTTTTCCATATTATCTAATTTAACTATACCAACAACTGTATGATGTAGTTACTAATTATATTTCATTTTTCTAAGTTAGAAAACTGAGGTACGGATATCATCTGCCCACTCATACAGCTAGCATTTGGGAGAGTCCAGTTTCTACACTTTGCCAGAGTCAGCATTAAGTAGACACCAAGTAATATAAAAGGTATACAAATGATAGTTCTTTCCCTCCAGGAACTTATGTGGGTATATAAAACATAAAACAATTAAGAAGCCAGATGGAACAGAATAGGGCTAAATATTCAAATAAATATACTTGGACAAAGGAAGTTAGTGTGGGCTAGACCAGTAAAAGAACTCCTAGGCTGGGGTACTGGGGTGCTAAGAAGGCAGGCACAGCCTATCTGGGTTTTTATTGTGTTGTATTATTGTAAGTGGTGAGGAATGAATGTAGTTCCACGCTCATTTCATCCAACGCTCATTAAATGTCTGTCTGCTAAAAACTATGTGAGCTACTGGGCAAGTGACAGAATAAGACATGTTTTCTAATCTCAAGGATATACAAATAAACATTGTAGAGCATAATACAGACATAAAATAATAAAGTCTTGTTCAAGACACAGAGGAGATGAGTGAGTCACTGACTTTGGGGGACCGAGAGAGGTAGCCAGGGAAGAATCACTGAGGAGCAAACCTTTGCACAGCATTTCAAAGGATGACCAAGATGAACAGGGGTTTTCCCAGGAGGGCGGGGTGGCTGGAGCCCACGGCTCCATCCAAGGTTTAGAGGAACAGAAAGGAAATGGCAGAAGCTATCAGGCGACAGAGCACTTCAGGATTCAGGGTCAGACTCTGAGCTCAGCAGAGAACTAATATACTACAGAGAAAATTGAGGTAGAACTTAGGCATGTGACGGAGCGAGGCAGGGGCAAGGAATAATCAGGCCTCCATGGGCTTGATAGTGTCATGACTGACTACCGATGTGTGGGATAACAGGCCTCTGGTCATGTGACTAGTTAAAGACCTTCCCAGCTGGAAAACCTGATTTTTAAAGCTTCGGTTTCCTGCCCAGAATTGGCTCAGGGACAGGAGGACCAGGCCTCTGACTTTTGCTGAGTGAGGCTGGGTCAGTTCCTTCTTTATGAATTCTGCCATGTTCAGACTCCTGGCTCTCTGGATTATTAAAATAGCATTCTAATTATGTTAGCTGTCTAACACAAGTTTCTCTGATCCATCTTCCAGACAACCCTCAGGGTGATTTTTCTAAAAGGCAAATCTGATGTCACTTTCCTGCTTCAGATCCCTCAGTAACTGCCTATTGTATGCCCCTCACCCCCACTCTTTAACAAGGCCCCTCACACTTATAGCCCTACCAGGGGCAGATACTTCAGGAAGATTCTGAAGCTGAAATGTCATGGCTTCCCAGCTTCAGTTCCTGTGAGGCTGCCAGAGGTGTATTTAACACAGTCATTTTGTATTCAGTTTTGTAATGAGGGTCTTTCAAGTTATAGAAGCTCCAGGCTCCATAAAACCTAACCGTACCCCCACAGTCCCTGCCCATATCTCCAACTTCATCTCATTCTCTCTCTCTCTCTCTCTCTCTCTCTCTCTCTCTCTCTCTCTCTCTGTGCTAAGGGCCTAAGGTTCTCTGATCTCCCAGTCTGGAACATTCCTCACTAAGCTGTCTGTTTTTCAGCACACTTATGAGGCACCTCTCCTGAGGAAAGGCTACTCTTATCCCCCCATATCCCTGAAAGTTTACAACCTCCAGTGCCATGCCACCTGGTACCACGGGTGCACTGCCAGACTCCTGCAGGAATCACGCTGTCTGCCGCACTGAACTGAGACCTGCTCTCCGCAACACAGAAGCTGCACCTTGGATGAAGAGGGGGCTCTGAAATAAGACTTGTTGAACTGACCTGAAATGAAATGTTACTGCTGCTTCTTATAACTCATATTAGTCACCATTTACTGTAGATATACTAAGTATCATAGAATGAGTAAGACATTTAAAATAGGTGATCTGTAATCCTGACAATAACCTGAAGGGTGGCCAATGAGAAGGTGATATTAGGTTGACCCACAGCAAATTGCCAAATGGTCATCTCTGGTGTATACCAACAGTAATTTCCTGTGGTTCACTGTAGTAGATTTGAGCCAGGTCAGCCTGACTTCCAAGTCGATGTTCTTTCCTGTAGAGAGAAAGACTCATCCTGACTGGCCCAGGTAGAGAAGAAAGGTCTTGGAGCCGAGGTCTCAGGGCGAGTCCTGGAAAGCTCACTGTTTATTGTGTGGAGAGAAGTGTGTGTGATAAACCTTTTTCTTTTTAATTTTTTATAGGCTGTATTTTAACAACCACAGTAAAAAAGTCAAAATATTGTTTTGTTTGTTTATTTTCTTCCCCCTCAGTTAAAAAGATCCCAAAGGGAAGGATTCTTTTTTTGAAGAAGAAGAAGAAGGAGGAGAAAGGGAGAAAAAAAGAAAACAGAAAGGACAGCATAGTTTTCTCTATTAAGATCTTAAATAACAGCTCCTTGCTAGTCTTATGAATAGAAGAGCTCCCCTTTATTGTTTTTCATAAGGTTATATTTTTAAGTAACAGCAACTTTCACATGACACTCCTTGCATAATGATTTTTGAAAGAGGAAATTGTGTTTATGTTTTAGGATGGCACTTAATTGCCAGAAACGTAAAGCAAAGCTGAAGCAGCTTTACTACTGAAGCCTGAAAGAAAATGGAAAGCTTTCAGTCTTATTACTGCAGTGCATACAAAGTCATAATTAATATAATTTATAAAGAAGTTCTATCAAAGGGAGTATGTCACCAAGAACTACCATCCCCAGTTGTATTACAGACAGAAAAATTTTGACATATTCACATGGGCCATACCACAGATCCTTCATCAGCTCTGCCAAGGCATTTTGAGCATTGCCTGAGGAAAAATTTTGAATTGATTGTCTAGAGCAGAATGGGAGAGAACAAGAACTGAAAATGGAAATCTGCAGTTACAGCTCAGAATATCTTTAGGGAAGCTGAACCATTTCAAACCACAGGCCAGGCGCACCAGATGACAAATGAGAATGGCGAAAGACTTCTGACAGCTGGCACCCCTCACAAGTCATGGAACAACTTTTGTTTTTCCCTGGGACCTTTCTAATCTCTTCCAATGCACCCCTAGTGGCCATCTAGGCAGGGCAGTGATCATTTCATCTTCAGATGCATGCATCCAGTAAACCTTCCATGAATAGACTCCCTCCCAGGTCTCTTTCCCTCCTCATCACAGGAATGTCTCCTCTCATTATCAGCCCCAAACATATGTGAATTCAGGTGTGAGCAAGATCAAGTTAGGCAGCTGCATTAATTTGGAGCAGAGGGACCACAAGTTTAGTCCTATGAGGGAGTGTTTACTCTTTCTCGACCTTTGGTGTCAACCTAACATCACCCTTTCTTTTTCCTCATATTCCTTTAGAGACTCCCATTTCCAAGCAAAGTTTCTTCTAGAGCAGAAGAGAAAAATCTTGGTTTATAAACAAAATATAAACAGCAAAGACCAGAAGTGGTGGGCACAAAGATTCGACAGCTGATGGAAGACATGTCAGTAAGGATAGCTAGATCCAAGATAGTCAATAATTTGATTAACATCTTCAGGACTTGCATCTTGCAAGAAGCCTGGGTGGTGAGACTTGGTAGTGCAATGGATGAGACCTGTGCTGGCATTGGAAGATGTGGGTTCTAATCTCCTTTCTGTTACTATGTGGCTAAGTGGCCTTGGGCTGCCACTTTGTTTTTTAGAATTTCCATTTTCTCACCTGCAAGATGCCTGGTCAGACTAGATCAATGATTCTCAACATTGCTTCCTCCGGTGACACATTCCCACAACAGCCTTATGATCATATCCCCAAATTTGAGATTCCTCCTATGAGATGTGGCTGTTTTTCTCAGAATCATTTTTAATCTGTGCTGTCTTTTGACGACCATAACAATATAAAGAAGGATAGTCTGATATCCTTCCACCTTTATCATTCTCCAGTCCCAAGCAGAAATGGCAGAATTTTAATTTGCATGCTTGTTTCTGTGTCTGGGTAGTCTCAGCTAGTGTCCCGGAGCAGCAATTTTCAAACTCTTTCATCTCATGGCGCACATAAACTGGTTACTGAAATTCTGTGGCACACCAAAAAATATTTTTTGTTGTTGATCTGACAAGAAGAAATAGGTGTAATTTTGATTCATTCAAACCAAATGGCTATTGTTATGTTGGCTGTTGCCATTTTTTAAATTTGACAGTCTAAGGGAAAAGAGGTCAGTGCCCCAACCTAAATAGTCAAGTCAATTTTTTAAAAGATTTTATTTGTTTTTTAGAGAGGGGGAAGGGAGAAAGAGAGGGAGAGAAGCATCTATCAGTTGCCTCTCAACACCCCACCCAGGATATGGCCTGCAACCCAGGCATGTGCCCTGACTGGGAATTGAACCAGTGACCCTTCAGTTCTCAGGCCAATGCTCAATCCACGGAGGCACATCAGCCAGGGCAGGTATTGCATATTTTTTAAAATTCTTGCGGCATAACCGTGTGCCATGGCACATCGGTTGAAAATCACTGTCCTAGAAAGTATTCAAATATTTGGAGAACACAATTTAACTAGATGTCTTACATGTCCTTCTCTTTTTTGGGTCAGGGAAGGACCACCTCACCTTTTTCCCTCTTCACTGCCTTTTATCTCCTTTTCCCTCCCATTCCTTCCATAATCCAAAAAGTGCATGGGCTGTGGGACAGGTGCAGTTTGGCAAAGAACCTATACTCACCGCTTTAATCCCTAGCTGATGAAGCACATTCAGCCCCCAGGAGATCTGGGATTTGCTTAGCGAGGGAACCAAATGTCAGTTTCCCTTTCCCTTTTCAGGCAGCAGCAGACAAGAATGTCCTGCAGAGGGCCAAAGCTGATAGACTTATATGGAACACACTGGAGTCTTTTTGTTCTTGTCCTCCCTATATTTTGGAAGCTCCAGCGGGAATGTGGCCTGAATTTAAACACTTGGGGCCATGACCATTAACAGTGAGTACTTTTGTAGATTCATGCAGCCTCTCCTGCTTTTCCTCTCCCATGGCATTGAATGATCTGTTGTTTGCAGACAATTTGCTTGTTGTACTCTAGAGAGCAGGCTGATCCTGGCTCTCCCATTGTCTCTTATACGGGCAAACAAAAGCAGTCTTCTTAGGCCAGAGCACCAAGCTGATAAAAGACTGATTAAAGCTTCTTTTGTGGTGAAATTTAATAGGTCTGGGTTGGGCATTATATTTGATTAACCCCAACCAGTCATTACATGGCATTATATATACAGCACAGCTATGCCCAACAGTCCCCAGCTAAGCGGATCTGTCTTTGAACTCCTGAATGGAGCCAATACACTGTAGGCAGAGCTGGCCATCGGCAAAATGGAAGTCAATAAACTTACCTCCAGGGCCTGCAATTTTCCCTTTCAGTGTCTTTCCTTCTCCACACACCCTTTATGTTCATTTATTCGGCTCCTTCCGACAGGGAGGAAGGCATTTAATGAACTCATTCACACAGAGTGATTTAATGGGTTACCCTTTCCAGCAGTAGCGGCAGTTCAAAATAGGAGCTTGGATTGGGTATTGATAAACTCGAAGAGACAAAGCTCTTATGGTGGTGTCAGAGCCTGACTGCTTCCTCAGCTCAGACTCTCCTTTCTTCCCATACTTGAGACAACTGTCTTCTCTCTCCTGGTCTCAGTTTGAAAACATTTTTAAAAACTCTGATTTGACCCTCAGGTGACCCTCAAGCCTCTCTAGCTGTCTGTCCTGTTTGCTCAATGACTACCTAAGTGATGGGCTATTAGCCTTTTTGGAGCAACCAGTCTTCTTACCTCCGATACCTGGCCCACCCAGGATCCCCACCCAGCCTTTTAAGAATAGGTCTATGCCTTATTGTTGCCAGTTTTGCCTCTAACTCTCTTTAACCCTCCCTATCCCACCACTGATGAACCCTGAGCTTCCTAGCCAACTTCCTGGATTTCCAAGTATTCCCTACTTCCCTCTTCTTTCTCCTTCCATTCTTTATCTCTTGCTGGACCACCCTAAGGCTGACCTGAACCTGACCTATAATTTGCCACCCATCCAGCTGGATTTCCTCCTGCTGCTTAACCCAGTGAGAGTAATGGGGTCCTAAGCCCACCTTACTTCTCTATCAGTTAACTCTTTCTTCCCTCAGTGTTACAAGAATGCTGGAGCTAAGTGTCAGGAATCAATAGTAAGAGGCCAGCTTGTATTATCAAGGAAAATTTTTCAATAGTTGCATGAATGGAATACTCTTCAAAATTCCACTCAGACAGCACCCTCAATGTCAGTGTATTCTCAAGGCTCAGTAGGCATCCCTCTATTATTGCACTGAAGGCATTGTGCTTTCATTGTTGATGTAGTTTTTCTTTATTTTATTGATTATGCTATTATAGTTGTCCTATTTCCCCCTTTATTCCCCTCTGCCCTGTGCACCACCTTCCATCCACATTCCCCGCCTTTAGTTCATGTCCATGGGTCATATATATAAGTTCTTTGGCTTCTACATTTCCTATACTATTTTTAACCTCCACCTGTCTATTTTCTACCTACTATGTATGCTACTTATTCTCTGTACCTTTTCTCCCTCTCTCTTCCCCTCCCACTCCCCTGCTGATAAACCTCCATGTGATCTCCATTTCTGTGATTCTGTTCCTGTTCTAGTTGTTTGCTTAGTTTGTTTTTGTTTTTATTGTAAGTGTGGTTGTTAATAATTATGAGTTTGTTGTCATTTTACTGTTTATATTTTTTATCTTCTTTTTCTTAGATAAGTCTCTTTCATATAATAAGGGCTTGGTGATGATGAACTCCTTTAACTTGACTTTATTTGGGAATCCCTTGATCTGCCCTTCCATTCTAAATGATAGCTTTGTTGGGTACAGTAATTTTGAATGTAGGTCCTTGCCTTTTGTGACTTTGAATACTTCTTTCCAACCCCTTCTTGCCTGCAAGATTTCTTTTGAGAAATCAGCTTGATAGTCTAATGAGAACTCCTTTGTAGGTAACTCCTTTTCTCTTGCTGCTTTTAAGATTCTCTTTATCTTTAACCTTTGGCATTTTAATTATGATGTGTATTGGTGTGGTCCTCTTTGGGTCCAATTTCTTTGGGACTCTTTGAGCTTCCCGGACTTTTTGAAGTTTATTTCCTTTGCCAGATTGGGGAACTTCTCCTTTATTATTTGTTCAAATAACTTTTCCACTTGTTGCTCTTCCTCTTCTCCCTCTGGTACCCCTATAATTCGCATGTTAGAAGGTGTAAAGTTGTCCTGGAGGTTCCTAAGTCTCTCCTCATTTTTTTGAATTCTTGTTTCTTCATTTTGTTCTGGTTGAATGTTTCTTTCTTCCTTCTGGTCCACACTGTTGATTTGAGTCCCAGTTTCCTTCCTGTCACTGTTGGTTCCCTGTACATTTTCCTTTATTTCACTTAGCATAGCCTTCATTTTTTTATCTAATTTGCAACCATATTCAACCAATTCTGTGAGCATCTGGACTACCAGGGTTTTTCACTGTGTGTCTGATAGGTTGGCTATTTCTTCATCGCTTAGTTGTATTTTTTTCTGGAGCTTTGATCTGTTCTTTTATTTGGGCTATTTTTTTATCTCCCCATGCCAGTTACATAGTAAAAGGTGGAGCCTTAAGTGTTCACCAGGGCAGAGCAACCCACATCACTGCGTTGTGATGCTGTCTGTGGGGGAGGGGTCCGAGAGGGAACAGTGCCGCTTGCTCCACTCTTGCCTGTTTTCAGTCACTTTCCCTGCTATCCACAATCAAATTGGGCCCTTCTGATGCTGATTCCCAGGTAGGTGGGCTTATGTACATTCTAGGACCCGATTAGTCTCTCCAATGAACTCTCCTGTGAGGCTGGGAGTTTCTCCTGCTGTAGCAACCCCCACAGGTGTTTTCAGTCAGAAGCTGTGAGGCTTTATTTCCCTGCACTGGAACCCTGGGTTGCGTGATCTGTCTCACTCTCCAGTTGTTCCTCCCAGTTTGTCTGCACGTGAATGTGGGACTGCCCAGTCCACAATCCACCGCCTTGGCCTGCCCCAGTCCTCCAGCCTCCACCTTGCTGTGGATTCTCTCCACCAAGCTGCCTACCTCTCTGCCCCTCCTACAGGTCTGGATGAATGTTTCTTCTTTAATTCCTTGGTTGTCAGACTTCCATACAGTTCGATTTTCTGCCAGTTCTGGTTGTCTTTTTTTAAAATTTGTTGTCGTCCTTCTTCTGGTTATTTAAGGAGGCACAGCATATCTACCTATGCCTCCATCTTGGCTGGAAGTCCTGTTGATGTAGTTTTTCCTCTGTGCCCCCTACCAGACTGCGTATTTAAGAGGACCACATTGAATTTTATTAGCTTGGCACATTGTCAGCCTTTTATTATTATAATGATTATTATTTTTAAATGGGTTGAATGAATTGAATGAGTTATTAGAAAATGAGAACCACACCCTGAATTGTGGAATTTCCACTCTTCACCATTCATGTCCCTCTCTGACACCTATTAGTTACAAAGCACTTTTTAACAACAGGTAACAAACCTTTTGGGTTGATAATAACATAGCTGTATATAACTAAATATTTGTCTGTTTTTACTTTTTCTGTCCTTTCACTTTCAACCTTTCAGCGCCTCTGTTTTAAGTTTGTTCTTATAAAAAAAAGCATGCTGCCCGGTTTACTTTTATTATTGTCTGACAAACCCTGTCTTCTAGCCTCACTAAACCAGATTAACTAAACTAAATGTACTAAAATAGACTATTCACTTTTCTTGCAGTGATCGATATTTTTGAAATTATATCTACTGTTTTGTTTTGTGCTATTTGTCCTGCCTTTTAAATTTTCTTTTATTTTTCCTGCCTTCCTTAGATTTCTTGATTTTTTTACTCCATTTTTATTTCTCTATCTACTTTTCAATTAAATTTGTCTTCTTCAGGATGAGAATACAAGTGATTTTGGAATGAATATATTTTCTTGTTTACTACTGCATACAGTAGGTAAATGGATTAGCTTCCCTGAGTGCAAATAGCTGAATATCTGATAATTTAATACATGATTTAATAATTCTTTTTTCTACTAAAACTCTGAATTTGTAATGAAAATTAAAAAATTAAGACTCAAATAATCTTTAATTTTGAACATTTACAAAATAAAATAAACATAGAACAAAGATCAGAGAAATACTACAACTGAAACAATCGTATCTTTTATTTAAGAAGTACAAAATCTTGCCAATCATAACAGATCTCTTTGGATTACAAATGACAAAAGATCCAATCCAAACTGACTAAAGCAAAAAAGGAAGGCTTTGGCTCTTTTGACTGGAAAATTCTGACATGACTCAGTGTGAGGACTCAGTATATCACTAAGGCTTAGTTTCTCCATTACCCTAACTCTTGAGTTGGTTTCAGTTTCAACCACATGCTCCTCTGAAAGTAAGGGAGAGCTAAAGCAACTTTAAATCACATATTCTCTCAAATTCAAGTCTCACCTGAGAGAGCCAGATTTCCCAAAGTCTTATTTTTTTCTCATTGATTTTGACTGGGTCATGTTACCATCACACTCCAAAGTGCAAGGATAGAAACTGGGGCGTGGTAGATGCCCAAAGAGCTATAACTGGGATTGGGGTAAATGAAAGCCAGATAGAGCATCCACTGATACTGCTACTTTGTTTTCCTCTGCTTTCCCTTACTAGGGTTAAATAGAAAGCAATGCTCTTTCATAATTTTGTTTAGGGTCAAAAGATTTTCAGGAGTTTTGTTTTCTGAATTGGGCATTGGCTTTTGAGTTACAGCTTTGATATTAAAAGTCCTTGCAAAGTTGTCTTACTTCAGGGGTAAGGGTGGGGGATAGGATGAGAGTGGGTAATTGAGATGCCGCTATAGTTATTCCTGTGAAGGCATATTGTTTTTTCACAGTTTTTGCTAATCACAATCAGGATATTTGAGTCCGAGTTCTTTCATTAATTTCCTATGTGACCCCTGTGTTTGACTTTTTAACCCATAAATGAGGGAGTTGAGCTAGAATCAGTGGTTTTCAAACTTTTAAAAAAATTGTTGGAATCTTTTTGCTGATAAAGTCTTTCTTGTAACCCTGGTAAACATGTGACAGTAAGATTTTATTAATGTGCAAATGTTTCCAGACTTACTTCCTTCCCCACTCCCAGCCTGATTAAAAGGATATATTTTTCTACTTATATTACCCAACTCAACTCTGAAGTGTTCCCTTCTACAAAGCAGATCCTGGACTTTTACAATCCAGGGCCAGAACTGGAGTAAGGAAAATAAGGCACTCCTGGTGCAAAATTTTTAAAAATATATTTGATTGATTATGCTACTACAGTTGTCCCAATTTTTCCCCCTTCGCAACCCTCTGCACAGTACCCCCATTGCCTCCTGCAGTTGCCTTAGTTCATGTCCATGGGTAATACATACAAGTTATTTAGCTTCTTCATTTCCTATACTATTCTTAACTTCCCCCTGTCTATTTTGTACCTACCAATTTATGCTTCTTAATCCCTGCACCTTTTCCCCCATTCTCCCCTTCGCAGTCCCAGCTGATAACTCTCCAAATGATCTCCATATCTATGATTCTGTTCCTGTTCTGTCCCTTTAACATTTCATGAAATAATGGCTTGGTGATGATGAACTCCTTTAGCTTTACCTTGTCTAGGAAGAACTTTATCTGCTCTTCCATTCTAAATGATAGTTTTGCCGGATAGAGAATACAGGTTGTAGGTCCTTGCTTTTCATCACTTTGAATACTTCTTGCCAGTCCCTTCTTGCCTGCAAAGTTTCTTTTGAGAAATCAACTGATAGTCTTACAGGAATTCCTTTGTAGGTAACTCTTTTCTCTTGCTGCTTTTAAGATTCTCTTTATCTTTAACCTTTGGCATTTTAATTATGATGTGTCTTGGTGTGGTCCTCTTTGTGTCTAACTTGTTTGGACTCTCTGTGCTTCCTGGATTTGTATGTCTATTTCTTTTGCCAAATTAGGGAAGTTTTCTTTCATTATTTTTTCAAATAAGTTTTCAATTTTTTTGTACATTTGCTCTTCTTCACCTTCTGGAATCCCTATGATTAGGGTGTTGGTACATTTGGAGATGTCCTAGAGGCTCCTTATACTATCCTCATTTGTTTGTTTGTTTTTAATTCTTTTTTTTTCTTGCTGTTTTGATTGAATGCTTATTTATTCCTTATGTTCCAAATTGCTGGTTTGAATCTCAGCTTCATCCCCTCCGCTGTTGCTTCTTTGTAGATTTTTCTTTATTTCACTTAATGTAACCTTCATTTCTGCCTGGGTCTTTTTTATGCTGTTGCTGTACTCAATGAGTTCTTTGAGCATCCTGATAACCAGTGTTTTGAACTCTGCATCTGATAGGTTAGTTACCTCTGTTTCATTTAGGTCTTTTTCTGGGGTTTTGTTCTGTTCTTTCAGTTGCACCATCAGCATTGCCTATTGTAGAAAAGGCACCTGTAAATTGTGTGGGTCAGAAGCTTAGGTAACCTCTAGGGGTGGGGAGAGGCAACCTGCTTCACTGCTTTGTGATTCTGTGTGGTAGGAGGGCTCAGAGAGGGGACTATGACACTCACCTGTTTCCAGTCACTTCACCCACTCATTGTATGCAACTGGTGCTCTTCAAGCTGTTGCCAGTGCTGAATCCCAGAGGTGATGGGTCTGTGTAAGTTTTATGTTCATGCAGGCTGTTTAAGAGGAGTCTCCTGAAAATCTGGCAGTTTCTTCCACCACCCCAAACCCCAGTGGTTTTTACAGCCAGAAGTTAGGGGCATTTATCTTCCTGGTACTGGAACCCTGGGGTTTGTAGTCTGGCCTGGGTGGATCACTCACTCCCGAAGCATCTCTCTTGATTTTTATCCACCATATGTGAGTCTGGGGCCACCCATTCTGCCACCTCTCCACTCCATACCTCCTCTCCATGCCTCTCTACCCATCTCTGAGTCTCCAGCCCTCCTACCCATCTGGATGAATGTAGGTTCTTTAAATCCTTGGTTGTTGGACTTCCATACAACTTGATTTTCTGACAGTTCTCGGTGATATTTGTTTTGAAGTTTAGTTGTAATTTTTTCTGTAGTTATGTGAAGAAGCAAAGAGTGTTTACCTATGCCTCCATCTTGACTGGAAGTCCAGTTCTGGTGCAAAATTTAAGGGAGTCCCTAACACTTAATAATGAAAATATATTTTAATGCAACATTTTAAAAATCAAAATTAATGCAAAAAAACCTCTAGTGAGCAGAGCAAAAAAGTTTTTTTTAAAGACAGGATCCAACTGTGCTGAGCCTGAAGCAAAAGAAAACACATGGGCCTCTCACCATATTAGTTGTTATGCATTTATTTTAATGTTTAATTTTTATTAACATAGTTGAAAAAATATTGGAAAGTTAAAAATTAGAAGTATTATAATTCCATTATTTTAATTTCAAATATTTTATTTATACCAAAACCAGAATTTATTATAATTTTACTATCTTTGTTTTAATGGAAGCAAATTTACCAATGATTTTTTTCATTAAAATCATTGACAAATAAAATTACATAAAAACATGTATATAGGGGTGCATGTTTTTAATTAGTGAAGCTATTAGCAAGTGAAACTTGTTTTTCTAAACTTGTTTAATATCTCCAGGCCTAATTTTGATTATCATTATAAACCTTTTATTTTAATAGCTGTAAAAACTAAATTGATTAAGTCAGTTAATTAACATAATTAAATTTTTATAATGAATTTCTTTTGCTTTTCACTGATAGATATGTATTTATTGCCATTTTATTATTATATTTTTTAATTTAAATTTTATTTTTCAATTACAGTTTATATTCAGTATTTTTTAATGTATTTATTTAATTGTTGTTCAAGTACAGTTTTTTGTCTTTTACTCCCATCCAAGCCCACACCCCCAGTGCTCCCTACCTCCCTCCCATTTCCACCCCCCTTAGTTTTTGTCCATGTGTCCTTTATACTAGTTCCTGTAAATCCTTCCCCTTTTCCCCTGAAATTCCCTCCCCTCTCCCTTCTGGTCCCTGTCAGCCTGTTCTCTATTTGAGTGTCTTTGATTATATTTTGCTTGCTTGTTTGTTTTGTTGTTCAGGTTCCTGTTAAAGGTGAGATTATATGGTATTTGTCTTTCACCGCATGGCTTGTTTCACTGAGCATAATGCTTTCCAATTCCATTCATGCTATTGCAAAGGGTAGGAGCTTCTTCTTTCTTTCTGCTGCATAGAATTCCATTGTGTAAATGTACCATAGTTTTTTGATCCATTCATTTACTGATGGGCACTTAGGTTGCTTCCAACACTTGGCTATTGTAAATTGTGCTGCTATGAACATTGTGGTGAAAAGGTTCTTTAGGATTGGTGTTTCAGAGTTCTTAGGACATAATCCTAGCAGTGGAATTGCTGGGTCAAAAGGCGTATTCATTTTTAGTTTTCTTAGAAAATTCCATACTGTTTTCCATAGTGGTTGTACCAGTCTGCAATCCCACCAACAATGAACTAGGGTCCCCTTTTCTCCACAACCTCCCCAACACTTGTTGTTTGTTGCTTTGTTTATGATGGCCATTCTCACCAGTGTAAAGTGGTATTTCATTTGCAAATATCTGATAGCTAGCAATATTGAGCATCTTTTCCTGTGTTTCTGGATCCTCTGTATGTCCTCCTTGGAGAAGTGTCTGTTCAAGTCCTTTGCCCACGTTTTACTTGGGTTGCTTGTCTTCTTAGAGTGGAGTCGTGTAAGTTCTTTGTATATTTTTTAGATTAAATCCTTGTCTGAGGTATCATTGGCAAATATGTTTTCCCATACAGTCGGTTCTCTTTTTATTTTAATACTGCTTTCTTTAGCCATGCAGAAGCTTTTTATTTTGATGAGATCCCATTTGTTTATTCTTTTCTTTGTGTCCCTTGCTCTAGGGACACATCAGTAAAAATGTTGCTGCGTGAAATATCTGAGATTTTCCTGCCAATGTTCTCCTTTAGGACTTTAATGGTGTCATGGATTATATTTAAGTCTTTTATCCACCTTGAATTTATTTTGGTGTATGGTGTAAGTTGGTGTTTGAGTTTCATTTTTTTGCATGTAGCTGTCCAGTTCTCCCAACACCATTTGTTGAAGAGGCTATCTTTACTCCATTTTATGTTGCTGCCCCCTTTGTCAAATATTAATTGACTATAGAGATGTGTGTTTATTTCTGGTCTCTCTGTTCTGTTCCATTGTTCTATGTGCCTATTTTTATGCCAGTACCAGGCTGTTTTGATTACAGTGGCCTTGTAATACAGTTTGATATCAGGTATTGTGATCCCTCCTACTTTGTTCTTCTTTCTCAAAATTGCAGCTGCTATTCAGGGTCATTTATGGTTCCATATGAATTTTTTAAGCGTTTGTTCTATGTCTGTGAAATATGTCATTGGTACTTTAATAGGTATTGCACTGACTCTGTAAATTGCTTTGTGTAGTATAGACATTTTGATGATAATTCTTCCAATCCATGAACATGGTATATGTTTCCATTTGTTTGTGTCTTCCTTGATTTCTTTCTTCAGTGTTGTGTAGTTTTCTTCATACAGGTCTTTTATGTCCTTGGTTAGGTTTATTCCTAGGTATTTTATTTTTATTTTTGCTATATTGAACAGGATTTTTTTCCTGATTTCTGCTTCTCCTGTTTCATTGTTGGTATACAAAAATGCCTTTGATTTCTGGATATTGACTTTGTATCCCACTGTTTTGCCAAATTTATTTATTAGGTTGAGCAGTTTTTGAGTAGAGTCTATAGGATTTTCCATGTATACTATCATGTCATCTGCAAACAGTGACAGTTTTGTTTCCTCCTTTCTGATTTGGATGCCTTTTATTTCCTTTTCTTGTCTGATCACTGTGGCTCAAACTTCCAATACTGTATTGAATAGAAGTGGTGAAAGTGGACAACCTTATCTTGTTCCTGATCTTAGTGGAAAAGCTTTTAGTTTTTGCCCATTGAGTATGATGTTGGCTGTAGGTGTCTCATATATGGCCTTTATTATATTGAGGAATGCTCCCTTTATTCCCACTTTGCTGAGTGTTTTTATCATAAATGGGTGTTGTACCTTATCAAAAGCTTTTTCCGCGTCTATTGATATGATCATGTGGTTTTTGTCTTTGCTTTTGTTTTATGTGATGTATTACATTTATTGATTTATGAATATTGAACCATCCTTGCATCCCTGGAATGAATCCCACATGGTCATGGTGTATGATCTTTTTAATGTATTGTTGGATATGATTTGCCAATATTTTGTTGACGATTTTAGCGTCTATGTTCATCAGCAATATTGGCCTGAAGTTTTCTTTCTTCGTTGTGTCTTTATGTGGTTTTGGGATTAGGATGATGCTGGCTTCATAAAAGGAGTTTAGGAATCTTCCATTATTTTGGATTTGTTGCAATAGTCTGTGAAGAATAGGGGTTAGCTCTTCCTTAAATGCTTTGTAGAATTCTCTTGTGAAACCATCTGGTCCAGGGCTTTTGTGTGTTGGGAATTTTTTGATTACTGCTTCAATTTCATCTGTTGTTATTGGTCTGTTCAGCATTCTGCTTCTTCTTCACTGAGTTTTGGAAGATTATATTTTTCTAGAAATTTGTCCATTTCACCTAGGTTTTCAAATTTCTTGGCATATAGTTCTTCATAGTAATTTCTTACAATCCTTTGTATTTCTGTAGTATCAGTTTTAATCTTTCCTCTTTCATATCTGATTGTGTTTATTTGAGTCCTCTCTCTTTTTTTTCTTGATGAGCTTGCTTAAAGACTTGTTGATTTTGTTTATCTTTTCAAAAAATCAGCTCCTGGATTCATTGATCCTTATAATTGTGATTTTAGTCTCTATGTCATTGAATTCTGCTCTGATCTTGGTTATTTCCTTCCTCCTACTTGCTCTGGGCTGTCTTTATTATTGTTTCTCGAGTTCTTGTAGGTGTAGGGTTATGTAGGTTGTTTGTTTGAAATGTTTCTATCTTTTTTAGGTAGGCCTGTATTGCTATGAACTTCCCTCTCAGGACTGCCTTCACTGTGTCTCATAAGTTTTGGGTTGTCATGAGTTCATTTTCATTTGTTTCCAGAAACTTTTTGATTTCTTCTCTAATTTCATTCTTGACCCATTCATTGTTTAATAGTATGCAATTCAATCTCCATGATTTTGAGTGTTTGGGGTTTTTTCTTTGGGGTTGGTTTCCAGTTTCAGTCCCTTGTGGTCGGAGAAGATGCTTGGTATGATTTCAATGTTCTTGAATTTGTTGAGGCTCGTTTTGTGTCCTATCATGTGGTCTATCTTTGAAAATGTTCCATGTGCACTTGAAAAGAATGTGTATTTAGCTTCTTTGGGATGAAGGGCTCTATATATATATTAGTTAAGTCCGTTTTTTCTAGGGCGTTGTTCAATGCCACAATATCTTTGTTGATATTTTGTTTGGAAGATCTGTCCATTTTTGACAGTGGGGTGTTAAAATCCCCTACTATAATTGTGTTGCTGTCAATATCTTTCTTGAAGTCCTCTAAGATTTTCTTGATATATTTGGATGTTCCTATGTTGAGTGCATATATATTTACGATGTTAATGTCTTCTTGGTGTATTCTTCCCTTGAGTATTATGAAGTGACCTTCTGAGTGTCTCTTTATGGCCTTTTTTTTAAAGTCTATTTTGTCTGATATGAGTATTGCTACTCCAGCTTTTTTTTTCTTGTCCATTTGGTTGGAAAATTTGTTTCCAGCTCTTCACTTTTAGTCTGTGATGGTCTTTTGTCCTGAGGTGGGTCTCTTGTAGGCAGCATATGTGTGGGTCATGCTTTCTTATCCATTCTGCTATTCTATGTCTTTTGACTGGAGCATTTAATCTATTTACATTTAAGGTTATTATTGATAGATACTTATTCATTGCCCTTTTTGTACCTGTGTTCCTCTCTGTCTCTCTCTTTTCCTTCCTTTCCTTAAAGCAGTCCTTTTAGCATCTCTTGAAGAGCTGGTTTGGTAGAGGTGTATTTTTTTAGACTTCTTTTGTCTTGGGTGCTTTTTATTTGGCCTTCTGTCTTGATTGAGAGCCTTGCTGGTTAAAGTAGCCTTTGTTGCAGGCCTCTGGTTCTCATTAGCTGAAATATTTCTTGCCATTCTCTTCTTGCTTGGAGTGTTTCCATTGAGAAGTCAGCAGCTAACCTTATTGGGGCTCCCTTGTATGTTACTTCCTTTTTCTCCCTTGCTGCCTTTAGGATTCTCTTGGAATCTGTTCGTCTTGGAATTCTGCTATTTTAATGATGATGTGTCTTGAAGTGGGCCTCTTTGGGTTCCTCTTGATTGGGACTCTGTGTTTCCTGGATTTGTGTGACTTTTTCTCTCATCAAATTAGGGAAATTTTCCATCATTACTTTTTCAAATAGGTTTTCTATCCCTTGCTCTTCTTCTTCTGGCATCCCTACTATTTGGATATTATTACATTTGGATATTATTAGGTCTTGGATTGAAGTTTGTGTGGTTTCCATTCCCACCTTCACCTTCTTCTGTTGTTATCTGTTGGTGGTTCTTTTGTTGTTGTGTTTCCTCTTCCAGTGGGTGTCCTGATGTTCACCACTTCCACCTACTCTTTTTTTGTGATCAGTTGGAGGGAAAGGCAAAATGGTTTATGACAGCAGGAGCCGATAGAGAAGAGATAGGAGATCTTTAGGCTATATATAGTGTTAACTGTAATCTTCAACCCAACTAACCACTTTTAAGAAAAGATGGACAGAAGATAAGACTCTTGTTGGGGAGGGAAGGGTTGTGAGTTGGATCTAGAAAGCAACGAGGTTGTGGGAGGTCAGATTCTGAAGTAAGGTGAGAGTAAAGGGTAGTAAATAGGTGTAGTGTGTGAGAAAATAGAGTTAACCACTACAGTAATAGAGTTCCAGAAACTGTGAAGTGGGCTAAGATCCGGGAGGGGTATTGTGAAGTATTTACAATTGTATGGAACAGCTATTATTTACAATAATATTAGAACAACAATCATATGACAGAATCTAAGTGATCTGGATAACATGAATAGGGGGTATAGAACTTTGAGTAGTGTGCTAAAGGAACGCAAGTGACATGAAGGATAGTAAATTAGAAATACACTGTGGAAGAGAGAACTTCCACAGCATGGACTTTCCCGGGTCTACCAAAGAGTCCATGGGAGACCCTGCGCCTGGTGCGGGCCAAGGCTGCCACCGCCCCTTTCTTCATGCTGGTCCCTGAGACCCTACTGTCCTACAGCCATCTCCTTATCATCTGGTTTTTCAGTGTCCGCTACAATTTCTGATCTCTTATTTTCATATATGCTGGAGTACTGTTGGCTGTTTGCTCTGTTCCTCCATAGATCAGCCAGGTTTTTCTCCATGTGTAGGGAGAAGTGGAATCCACTCTGTCCTACTCCACCGCCATCTTCCCCTCCCTCTTGAGATTTCCTGGTTTAAAAACACAAGCCAGGTAAAGAGTTAGATGAGGCAAAGTCCAGAATGGTCCTCCAGGCACAGGAGCTTCTGTTTCTGTGGAACTGAGGTGCCTCTGGGCCTGCTCGGGAAGCTCTCCATATTATTTTGTATTAGTTTCAGGCACACAACATAGTGTTTAGACAACTACATACTTTAAAAAGTGTTCCCCAGATATTTCCAGTACCTACCTGGCATTATACAAGTTATTACATTATCGACTATATTCCCTATGCTGTACTTTACATTCCTATGACTATTTTCTAACTACAAATTTGTGGTTCTTAATCCTTGCACCTTTCTCACCCTGTCTCCAGCATCTCTGCCCTCTGGCAAGCATAAGTCTGTTCTCCATATCTATGAGTCTATTTCAATTTGGTTTGTTCCTTTATTTTGTTCTTTAGATTCTACATCTGAGTGAAATTAGACATTTGTCTTTCTCTAACTGATTTATTTCACTTAGCATAATACCCTCTAGTTCCATCCATGCTATTACAAATGATAGGAGATCATTTCTTCTTATGGCCAAGTAATATTCCATTGTATATAGTACCACAGCTTTTTCATCCATTCATCTATTGATGGGCACTTGGGTTGCTTCCATATTTTAGCTATTGTAAGTAATGATGCAATGAACATAGGGGTGCATATTGTTTTTCAAATTAGTGTTTTGGGTTTCTTTTTTAAATTAAAACTGAATTAATCAATCCTTGATTAATTAGCTTAATTAAATATTATAGTGATTTTTAAGTAGAATATCAAGATTCTATAACTCTAAAATTATAGTTTTGGGGTATTTCATCTAGTTTTTTGTATATCTTTCTTATATATATATTATAATCATTATATACAATCGATTTGTTTTTTTTAACTAAACCACTTTCCTATGTTGTGAAATAGCCTTTATAATTAGCACTTAAAATGATTGCAAAATATAATATTGAGTACATTTCATGTTATCTTACCCCATTAGTAGATGTTTGAATAGTTTCCAATTTTGCAGTGCTATAAATAGTGCTATTACTTTGTGTTGCTGTCTATTTTTTTTCTTTAAGATGGAATGTCTGAGCATTTAAAAAACACAATTGAATAGACTTCTAATCAAAGATAAGGGGCTGAGCTGATGGCAGAAGTCCCTCTTCACCCACCCAAACATGAAAATTACTACTTAGTTGTGTAGCCAACCCTGAAATCAAGAAAGGGAGATCTCTATAGACCAGAAACAAAAGAGCCCACGGCAATATGAAGGATGCTTGAGGATGATGAGGCTGGGAACACAGGCTATTTGGAGTTGAACTATGGACTCCATATGCAGTGCCGGGGAGGCAGGGCGGCTGGGGGTGGATAATATACGTTCCCTGTAAGAAAAACCTTAACTCCAATTCAGAAGTGAATAGAGATAATTTTCAAAAAAAGGTTAAATCATGACTCTAATGCATATATAAACATCATCTGGTAGCAGGACCCTGGTCTGGAAAGAGCAAGGGAGATCCCTGGATAGAGAGAATCAGATTATTATTAGATGGGTCACCAAAGGTGAGATTTTTTTAGAGGATTTGTACTTTTAAATATGTCAAATATATATTATATGTTTTAGAAAGACATACTTTTTAATATCTAGCTATGAAAATGTATGCTATAATATAACTGTGGTCACTCTGCCATTTAGAGCTGCACAAGATTGACTCATTCCTCAATCTGTTTGAAGTTCAGTTACTTCCTCACATTTTCTGGAAAAGTCCCAAGGGCAAGTTCCTCATCAGCTTTAGTTTTCATCTCCTGCTTCTGCAGAATTAATGGTTTGGAGCTCATTTGGCCACTTCATACGTGCTGCCTCTGTGACTATATAGGCCCAGTCTTGGAACCAGCCGTCTCCCTGATTCTTTTCATCTTCTCCTCACTGCCGGTAACACTCACCACCACTGAGTCATACAAAGCCATTGGGTGTATAGCAGACTTTAGTGGTTTGGAAGGGTAAGGAAGTTATATTGCAGCAGCACACATAACTTATGGTAAAAAAGTGTCATCACTGTTTTTTAAAAGTTCTTCACTGCTGTAGCATACTGCTCAGTACCCGCCATCCCACCATTCTCTAATCACTAACGCCCAAATTCCTGTTAATTGTTCATGCCCTCGGGATATAAGATAATTTTTCCCCATGAGAGGCTTCCCAGAAGCCATACTGTTCTTAAACCCAGAAAGAGGAACTTCAGCTCTGGTACTGTGCTTTAGAGGAGTCTGTCTGTAACCTCCTATAGTTTGAGGTGTTTGGTGGCCAAGGAGATGTCCCTGCCCCAAGTTTGCCCTCCTTCCTACCTTCTAGATGAAATAGTAAATATTTTAGGCTTTATGGCCACATGAGGTCTATGTCAGCTGTGGGCAGGAGTATGTTCCAAGCTTGGCTGGGAAGGCAGGGGTGTCTTCACATATGTGCCAGAGCCTCCCTCTATGTGAGATGGAATTTGGGTAGAAAGAAAGGCCAGGGATGGGGGCTGGTTCATGGGGCAGGACCTGGAGCTGGGGCCCAGCTTCCCTAGGATACTAAGTTCTGTTTCAGAACTCTGAGGAGTCCATGAAGTCCAAATTCAAGACTGGATTTCTAGGTTATTAAGAAGGAATATTTGTCAGATTAGGAGAGTGGAACACATTTTATTTAACAGTTTGTTAATTTATAACTTTAAACCTTTGGACCATATTATATGGGCCTCCTTTGTCATTTTCCCCATCCCCCACCTCATACTAATGTCAAGGAGTTTTCCTAAGCAAAAATTCCATCTTGAAGGAGAATCCTGATTATAAAATTTTTGTTTCACTCTGCTACAATAATATATTTCATCTTCAGCTCTAAACATTCAAAGTCAATACCAGATAAGTAGTTAGTATGATTCGATGCTAAATCCTGCTTTTGGACAAGAGCTTCTTACATCTCTCCCAGTTCAGAATGTGTTCTAGTGACAGGCAGGTTGGGGGTTTGCTAAATTAGCTAGTGGAGGGTCCTGATGTTTACCTGTGGGGAGGTGCTTGCCAAAGGTAGAAAACAGGCAGGGTCTGTTTTTCAGATCCAAACTTTTGCAACCTTCACTCAGTTTAGAAATCAAATTTTGCAATAGCTAGCGCTGCTAGGAATGGAACTATCAGGATTTGTGCTTGCCCAGAGAATAAACACCACGTGAGAAAGACACAATGAGAAGAATGAGCTTTGTGCCAGCTCTGAACAGTTAGGCTAGGAGGCTGGAAAAGGGACACTGCAGCTGGTCAGGAGGCCTTTTCCCTCGTGTTTCTCTTGGCCATCTGTTCTGAACCGTACCATAAGCTTCCCATTGGAAAGGTCAGAATGGGATTTTGGGTAAGGCCTAATGTTGGCTCCACATGCCACGTTAGGTGCAGCTGCTCTTGGTTTGGTCACGCCTGGGTTTGTACCCAGGACCTTCAAAGCTCTGTGCATTATGGTAATTAGCCATCTGCTGCAGCCTTCCCAGGACTGCTGATTACAAAGGAAGCTAGGAAGCTCTCTGCCTACAGCAGAAACAGAGGTATGAGGAGGTGCCTCAGGCCGCTGGTCTCCTCCCTCTCCCCTCCCCTCCCCCACCCTAAGGCCCTACGGGAACTGGCCCAGCACTCAGCTCATGCTGACACAGGACCCCAGGGGAAACAAGCAAAGGGTCTCCCTGCTGATGCATGGCTGTCACTAATTCAAATAGAGGAGCCGAACAGGGGACTGGAGTCTGTGGAGACAATGACATTCTGTGTCATTAGAGAGACAAACACCATTTGTCTGAGAAGTGACTTTTCTTTAGGGAATGGATGACTAGAGATAGCATGACTAGCAATTTTTAGATCATTAGTTCCTACTGAAACTCTAAAGTTATGCTTATATATGTAGGTAGATTAGTCTCTAATTAGTAGTAACTACTGAGATTCTAAAATTATTTATAGTGCATATGTATAGCAATAGATATAGTTACATATGTATGCAATGGGATCCAGATCTATAAATAGCCATCAGCAGAAATCTTGCCATGCATAAACAACCTTCTAAGGATGAAATTTTTATTTTTTATATGTGGGTATGTACATAATAGACTATGAAATAACTCTAGGATACATAAGTATATATTTATGCATATTTATGCAGTCTATATAGGTTAAGGAGGTTTTTTAACTTGGTCCATAAATGTATACATAAGCATTAAGCTACATCTGTGAGGGGAGAACAGCACGTAGAACTCAGGACTTGGGGATTGGTTCAAACCTGAGTTCTGCCATGCCACACATACATGTTCATACTCATGGGAGGACTGTATTCATTGTAGCAAGAAAAGTGGAGTAAAACAAACAACAGACCCTTGGTGGCATTGGCTGGAATTGCCTGTAGCTATGTTAGAGCTCCTTGGCAGAACTAGAAGTATGAGTTCGGTGTGGCAGTATAGAAACATGCAGAGAGGTAGCAAGAGCCTGGAGGCCTGTGCTAGAAAATGGGGGCAAACAGGCATTAAATGTGTTATATTCATAATTATAAGAGCAAGGCCAGAGGTGTGTGTGAGTGTGCTTGGGGCACTGGTGACTAGGAAGGTCAAGGAGAGGAGTCATGGTGGAGCTTCCTTGAGCCTGATCTAAAGAATGCACAAGTGATCACGGAGTGAGGGAAAGCATTTCAAGATTTAGAAATAGCAAGTCCGAAGGCATGAAAATGCAAGGCGTGTGCTCATGATGGTGAAATGCTGGGGTGGCCAGAGCCAAGGGCAATGAAAATGAAACCCAGAAAGCAGGGTGGGAGTCTGATGGAGGAGGGCCTGTGAGCCCCCTAATGAGCGAGGGTTTTATCTTGTGGCTAGTGGGGTACCACCAAAAGACTTTAAGCTGGGGAATTATTAAATCAGCCTTAAAAGTTTGAGACATTTTAGTCTAACAGCTAAGAGGGGACAGACTGGAATAGAAGGCAGGAGGGAAGTTCCGCAAGAAGCCAAGCAGGAGATTTTGGTGGTCATAGTAGTGGAGATGGAGAAAATGGGATGAAGTGAATTCAAGATTCCGTGGCCACAGAATTGGTAGGATTTGGGGGCATGAGAGAGAAGGAAGAAAGAAAAATGACTAGGGCTTCTGGCTTGATTAACTGAGTAGAAGTTTATGCTTTTAATGCAGACAGAAAATACAGAAGGAGCGGTGGTTCTGAGTGGTAGACAGCTGTCTTGGAGATGTTTTGAGGTGACTGCAGGATGACCAAGTAAATACTTTCTAGAGTGGAGTGAAAGTACTTTATACACACAGGACCCCCTACTAAGAGTAATCGGATAGGAAGTATGATGAACCTATACCTGGAAACCTCAGCAAACCCTCATATGATTCAACCACTGGTCCCCCTCAGATCTCTCTCTTGTTCGCCTTTTGCAGCTCTCTCTGGTCCAGTCACACTGGCCTCCTTTGCTGTCTCTTGAACAGATCAAACATGCTCCCATCTCAGGACTTTAGCTCTAGCTGTTCCCCCTCATCTTACATGTTTTCTTATTCTCTGTATTGATTGTGTGTTGCTTGTTTCCCTTGATAACATAGAGAACCTGTGCTTGATAACATATACTCCCCAGGGGCAGGGACTCTTGTTCATTTTGTTCACTGATATATCTCAAACACTTAGAACCACGTTGAGCGCACAGTTAGCTCTCAATAAATATTTGTTGAATGAGTTAATTTTAAAGTGAGTCCACTTAAATGAGGACCAAAATTTGATTGCAAATTTACCTTTAAAGAGAGAAGTAAAAATTTTATGAGTATTTTAATTTATATTTCACAAAGTGTGGTTTATAATTACAACTCATTCTTAGAGTAAAGAATAAAGCAAGTGTTTTTTATTTGGGAGGATAAATAATTTTTCTGACAAAACTGTTTTATAGCATGATATAACTTGAACCAATTTCTATTTGACTTTTGCAGTATGACCATAAAAAAGGGCCATCTTTTACACAAATATTTGAGGCTTTATCAGTTTTCCCTGAGTACTTCTCTCTCTGCAAAAAAAATTAAATAAATAAATAAATAAATAAAATTTTAATTAGATATAATAATGTATAATGAAATGCTCAAATATTAAATGTACCATTCAATTAGCTTTAGAAATTCATATCAAGACAGAATATTTTCATCATCCCAGCAAGCTCCTTCATGCCTCTTCCTGGTCAGCAATCCCTCCCCAAGCGAGAATCATGTATCTGATTTCTATCACCTTAGATTAGTTTGTCCTATTCTAGAATTGCAAATGAACAGATTCATAGAGTACATAGTGGTTTTTTTTTGTACCAGGCTTTTTTCACTAAACATAATGTATTTTGAGATCCATCAGTGTTGTTGTATGTATCTGTAGCTTATTTCTTTTTACTCCTTAGTAGTGTTCCAGGGACTTTTCTTTTATTTCAAAAGGCTCATTCTGTTATCACCTTTGTAGATGTTATCAAGTATTGCTCTAACTCTGACAACGGCTTTGCAAGTGGTTCAAGTAGTAGTTCTCTTTCACTTTCTTTCATCTGAAGTTCTGTATCTTTTATAAGACTTGCCACTTTACTTTGCAATTTGTTTCAATTATATTTGCAATGTACTGTCAAGTATATGTCTAACAATGCATGAGAAACTGACAAAAAAAAGTTGGCCCAAAAAGAGTATGTAGTTAGACATTACCAGTGTACAAGGTAGGATATTTGTAGTAGAGACTAATAAAGGGAATATTTTTATGTTTTGATCACTTTTGCTTCACAAAGCAACCTTGTAAATAGAGGGGCCAGGATAATGAATACTCCATACTGAGCACCCTTATTCCCTGTGCGCACATGCATAGCATACACTAGTTCATGCCTGGGAGTTGCAGAATCACTCGAGTGTACACATTCACTAGCTAGTTGGTATTGTTCACTTGAGACTATAAATTTAAACAGGCAATAACTGTTTGATGCATAGAAAATTATTTGATTCAATTATATGAAATTGCCAATATTTGGGCATTTCTGATCTTTATAAAACTAGCAATTTCATGGAGTTCAATTTTGTGGTTTTTAAACTGCAAATTGCTACCCATTAATAGGTTATGAAATTTAATAGATTGGAACCAGCATTTTAAAAAAATGAAAAGAGATTAGAGTAGAAAATATCAAAGGGCATTTCATGGTGTAAGAATAAATACTGTTTTATGAACCTTTTATTTCAGTAATGTATGCATGTATTATATCAGTTAGAATATTGATTTGGATGCTTTAACAGAGACCAATCAGTGGATGCTTAAACAAGATTGGTTTATTTTACTTTCCTGTAAGTCTGGACTAGAGTTTGTCCAGAGCAGTAGGCAGCACTGGTCCACCAGCCTTACAGGCACCCAGGTCTCATCTGTCTGGTTGCTCTTCTGTCTCCTGAGTGATGTCCTCATCCACTTGGTTGAAGCTGGCTCATGGCCACCACATCTTTATTCTAGTCTGTATGAAGGGATAAAAAACAAGGTTAGAGCAGTTTTCCTTGAAAGACATCATGGGGCAAATACTACTTCTGCTCAAAATCCAATGACTTCACCTTAGTTGTCAGGCTCCACCAAGATGTAAAGGCACTGGGAAACATTGCCTTTAGCTGGGTGATATGAGCACGAAGACAAATCCAGATAGCCCTGGAGGCTGACTTCTTCCCTGTTTGGGTAACTACAGGGACTGCCGGCTCAGCAGGTCTGAATGAACTTAATGAAGAACAGACTGCTATGAGCAGCTGAGCTCCAGAAATCATTTTTCACAAGGTGACTTCTCTCACAGGGAAGTTCTACTTTACACACATAAATATTCTCTGCCCCTTGTCCCTGTAAGCATGTAGGGGATGGGGTAGCAGGGAGGCAGGGGGCAGGGAGAAATCTGTATTGGAAACCATCCTGAATGTGTGGTCCAGCCATGCCGTGTAAGCAAGCCTCTCTGTGGATGGATGAGGGGCTCATGAGTGTTTTGCTCCTTGTCTGTGTAAGTTTGCCATCAGTAAACCTCATTTTATATCTGCACTACACATGCTGAGCCCTGATATTGTGGGTTATGTTTAAAAAAGAAACAAAAAACTGACCCTGACCCATGTGCCTCAGTTGGTTGAATTTTGTCCTGCAAAGTGAAAGGTGGCTGGTTCGATTCCCAGTGAGGGCACATGTGTGGGTTGTAGGTTTGGTCCCTTGTCAGGGCAGCATGTACGATAGGCAACCATCAATGTTTCTTTCTCACATCAATATTTCTCTCCCTCACCTTCTCCCTCCCTTCCCCTGTCTCTAAAAATAAATAAAAAGACAATTTTTTTAAAAGTTGAAAATCTCTAGATAATGAATCTAGCTGATGGCTATTGTTCCAGTGACAGAATTATTAATACTTTGCCCAATATTTCTGTATGGCTTACTCTGCTAAAGATAGTTATCTTTAAGATAATGATGGAAAATCAAATAAAAATTAGCTTTTATCCTTGAGGTCAGTTCTACAAATTATGAAAATTAACAGCTATTAACATTTTACCACATTTTCTTTATCACTTTCCATATGTATACACTTATTTTTCTGAGTCATTTAAGACTTACAGACCTAATTAATGCTCTTTTGCCTCCAAATACTTCAGTATATATTTCCTAAGAACAAAGATATTCTATTATGTAAGCCTGGTAGAAATATCTAATTAAAGAAATTTAACATTGACGTGATACTATTATCTAATATACAGTTTATATTAAAATTTTGCTAAGTCTGCCAATAGTGTTCTTTATGCCAATCTTGAGCCCTCCATCATTTCTCCCCAGCCCCATCCAGTGTTCCATCCAGTATTCAGTTCAAGATCCACAATATATTTAGTTGTCATGTCTGACAAAAAGGAAGCAAAACCTTCATACTGTATACTGTTTCCCTCAGCCATTGGACTCCTCTCTTTCCTTCTGGTTCCTTATAATACTGCACTGTGGCCATTTGTTCTCTTTTCAATGGAGATGGTTGTAAAAATAGGGCCAGAATTCAATCAGATATTATTTTAATAGCTATATAAGGTGAGGCTTTGGGAGATAAGAAACACATTAAAAGAATTCCATGAAGTCCAAAGGTCCTTAGATTTGCCGGGAAGATGTTTAAATATCTAAAGAACTGAAGAAATGCAAAATGCAATATATTTTCCCCAGGTAGATTGGAGATGTGTGATATGTAACTTGACCACACCCTTTTTTAGATTCTAGAGGCAGGACTGTGCAGACAGGCTTAGATGGGCAGTTGGGGCCATGAGGAAACTGCCCAGGAGCCTGCAGCTCCAGCCCTCAAACCTCAGTCGTTATCTCTCACCCATGAAGTAACTCCACCAACATTTGCAGGGAAGGGAAGGTCAAAATTGTTCAGGATGACATTTATTTCCTGAGCAGGTTAGAAATAGAGATTTGTAATTATGTAGAGGTATAAGAGATAGCAAATGAAAATATTAGAAATAATCTATACATTTTGGTCTTTTTAGTTCAAGTGATATTTTAAAAAATTTGGGGCTTTTGACTACCTCACAGATTAATCTTATGGGTCTAATATAAAATATATTATATATAAAATACATATTACAGATCTAATGTAAAATAAATTTAGACTTGTAATTTTAGATTGAAATTTTCCTGAGTTTGTTCATGAGAACAGTCAAAAGAACATTAGATTCACCATATTGACAAATTTAATTTATTATTAGATTTATAAAACAAGGTCTTGGGAGAGTCTTATTTGTCAGAATTGTAGCTCTTCGAAGAGAATAGAATATATTCAATGTATGCATGCATTTGAAATATTTAAAGGAATTTAATTTACTAAACTTGTAAATAATAAACATTATAATTAAAGAACCCATCAAAGTGATTATTAAAATTTGCTAGAGTAATATACAGATTATAATCCATAACTATAACCTGAACTTAAAGTTTAATAACTAGGTTTTTTATTTTATAACCTTAATAACTTGAATATTTATTTTTAAAAATAAAGTTAAGTTTTGTGTAATTTTTTCAGTGTTCAAAAGCCATCCTCAAGAGGCCCTGAACCCTCCCATTTACAGAGATAGTCTCCTTCCTACCCAGCGATGCTATTGCCAGCAGGAAGTCAAAGCAGTGGCTGGTGGCCCCTGCCTACATGCCCTTTTTTGTCCAGCAGTGGCGGAGACTGCTCTGTTTTCACCCACATGAGAGCCAAACTTGTGAAAAGCCTTTGGTCTCAGCATTGAGATCATGGCCAACTAGGGCCTTCATTATTAGGGGAATCTAGCCTTCAGAAATATTTTTACCTCAACCTATCCTTAAATGCCTTCCCTCTTGCTGAATTGGGCGTGTTTATGATTTTAGTTATTTCTTATTGAGATAATGTGAAACGAGACTTGACTGAAATAAAAAGCTAACTGGTCTTCCATAGTTTCTTTTTTTTTCCCTTCAGACACAGCCCTATTAAAAGGAGCTGCCTGCTTTTACTATTTTAGCTTTATCTCCATAAAGTGATTTACTACTGCCCTATCTTAGGAAAATTCTCACCTGGTTTTGTTTACTGTCACCTAGATATTCTCTCAATACCCCTATCTTACACAAGGTGTCCAAGTCCCTCACTCTGGGCCTGGCTATTGGATACAGGTGACTTAGCCACAGGTAACCTGTTGGTGAACTTGGTACTGAGAAAAGAACCTGGTAATAAGGCTCCTCTACACACTGGCTCTTGGGGTCCTTCTTCACATTTCCTGAATATCCCTTCTACCTCCTGTCTTCCAACTTCCAGCACTATCTCCTTCCTCACTCTGTGGGAGAAGAACATGCCTCCAAATTAAAAATGCATCCAAATCTTTACTTCTCCACTTTGAGTCTTTATTTATGATTCTGACTTGAGAAAAGAAAACTGTCCCTTGGGTACTGGTAAGAGACCAAAGCAAACAGGAGAATACTCATAAATATAGAGAGATGGAATCCTCCTTCCCTGAAAATGATTCATTTTATTTCATCTTATCTATTACTTTTTATTTAAGAATTTTTGAACAATTAAAATAAAAAATTTAAAAATAAATAAATATTTGTATTGTTGTTCAATTATAGTTATCCCCATTTCTCCCCATTACTCTCCCTTGCCCTACACACCAACCCCCACTTTCAGTCCTTCTCCCCCTTCCCCTCCTTGCCCATGGGTACTTTATACATGTTCCTTGACTTGACCCTTCCCCTTCTTGTCCCCATTATCCTCCCCACCTCCCCCCCCCCAGTCACTGCCAATTTGCTCTTTATTTCCATGTCTCTGGTTCTCTTTTGCTGAGTTGTCTGTTTTGTTGGTATCTTTCGCTTTTTAAAGAGGAAGTAGGAGTATGAGCTTAAGGAAGATGGACAGGCAGATGATTTTTTACCCCAGACTGCAGAGATTGAATCCAAAGTGCAAGCTCTGGGTTTGAACTGTGCTTCTTCACTTATTAGCTGTGAAGCCACAAGTAAGTTACTGGCAGGTTCAAGCCTCAATGTCCTCATCAGTAAAATGAGATTTAAAAAAATACTTGCCTCTTAGGGTGGTTGCTAGGACTGAGGAGAAAAGGCTTGTACTCAGAATAGTGCCAGACACAGAGTAAATCTTCAATAAGCCTTAACTGTTATCATTATCAGCATTGTGATTAGTAACTTTACGCTAGCCCTAGTGGGCCAGGAGAGACTGATGATATCACGTTAAAACTTCATTTAGAAAATTGAAGACACCTGCACGTCAAATTATCTGACAGCTGTATAGCTTCCACAAGACTACCCCCAAATACTGCCCGGGGGAATCTGACAAGTTGTGCCCTCATGGTAATTCCAGGAAAACTAAGTCTGATGTGTACTTCATATTGTCTCTTAAGTTGTCTCAACAAACTCACAAAATGAAAGTCAAAAGAATCTTTTTTTATATAATGGATGAGTTTCTGAAAAGTTAAAAACTTAAAAATCCAACTCAATACTGAATGCCTGGTATATCTGCTTCAACTTCTGGAATCATCAGGTTCAACTCCCTTATTGTACAGAAACCTCTCCCATTACATAAAATTCAATGGTAAATCCTTTCATAAAGTGAACAATTCCATCCCTGGTCTTCATTATCGTATTTTCCTAAAGCAAATAGTAAGTCTTTCCTATTCAGTAAATAGTTAGCTCCATATGAAATGTGTATTCTGTTTCCATATTCCTTAGGATGAGATTAATTCAGTTGCCAGGGTTTGCCTTTTCCACAGTTTTCCTAGAGCCATAAGTTAAGTTTTAGGCTTTGCTGATAGGTAAGGGTGTGTCCCTTTCTTCTTTCTTTTTGTTAGGATAATACTCTTGCAAAAACCCACCCCACCAAAAACACCCCAAACAATAACAAATAGTATAGCCAGTAAAGGCCTCTGTCACTCTTCCCCTTCCCCCCCAACTTCCCCCTCTGGAACTCAGTTTCTATAACATCAGCATATTTCACTGAACAAAAGGTAAGCAGAGTGTTTATACACTCTAAGAGCATGAACTGCTACACCAAAAATATTGGGGCTTATAAGGCAGGGTTCCTGCAGGGAGAGTGCCTGGAGCGGACAATTCTTGCCAATAAAAAGCTTCTTTGCAAAGGGATTAATCTTGCAGAGGCTCCTAGTGCTGGAGGAGCATTCCTTTCCTAAGACAAAAATCTTTCAAGTTAGTATTTTTGAAAAAGCCAACATAAAATAGTAACAATAAGGGCTTGACATCTGTTTTCTCCTGGGTTAGAAGGGAGGGAAAAAAGCCTGGATGAGTCAGAAGCCTGTCTGTCTCATCAGAGCCACTGTAGTAGAGGTGTTTTGTCAGTGGGCTGAACATTACAGTAAGCTGCTAGGAAGTTCTGCGTAGACTAAATAATTGTTCTTTGGTGCACATCAGTTAAAGCAAATACTTATTGAGCACCTACTAAGTGCAAAGTACTGTGCTTAACAAATTATGTTGTAATTTCCGAGAGGCATTTTTCTCATTCTCAATAAACAGTTAATGAAAAGCATGTCTTTGAGGGGAAGCAGAGTTTGCCCCCCAAAAAGATGCCTTTTAGGGTACTGATTATTTTAAGTGGGTTACTCTCAGGAAAGGAAAGCCTCCAGAAAAGCATTTGACCTTGTCCCTAACTGCTAAAAAATTTTAGATAGAGTATCTGTTGCAAGAAGGGAGCTATGTTACTACAAATAACTATAGTTTTGAATAGTATGTGATAAAGAGGAAGGATCCTAACAAGGTTCTCTCTGTGTGTCCCACTGTTAAAGAGGCCCAACAGACATTTGTTTTCCAAACATTTGCTTTTTTTTTTCATTTCCACGTGAATTGCCTTTCTCTCCTTTGAAGTCCCAAACCACTACCACTGTCCTTATGAAGATGACATATCAGCCTCCACTGCCACTGCTCTCAGGTTCCCTGTTCTTGTGGAGCCCCCATATGTATGAACAATTTGGTCATTTTCTCCAGTTAATTAGTCTCATATTATTTTAATTATTTTGCCAGCCAGCCAGATTTAGAAGGATAGCAGGAAAATAATTTTTTTCTATTCCATATCTTAATACTTTAAAATCAATCTACTTCACATATACTTCCTTAAAACTCTGTCATTTATGTCAAATGGTTATTCTTAAATACTTCAATGACTCAGTATATTTAGGCTCTCCTTGATTTAGGGACATTCAACTTCTATACACCCTGCCCTTTTCTACCTTTTATACTGATCCCCCTTCACCTCCTGTACTGTACTGTGTATAAAAAGGGGCCACGTGTGAAACCTGACAAGTTCAGGGCCCTGTGTGACAGCCTTACAAACTCAGAGACCTAAAGTAACCACAAAGGATGGCCTGAAATGAAAACTTATTAACTTAAAGTAGGTCTTGGCAGGCAATCATTGCCCAAGGCAAGAAATCTTCTGTGACAAAAAGTCAATCTTTACCTTAACTGAGTCTATCTATTGTCTTCTTTCATCTATGATAACACACCTTTGGAATGTCAGGTAACTCTTTTTTCCAAAGCCCTGGGTCACAACTACCACACCAGAGCAGGGACACCAAAGCCCATCATTGTTGCTGTTGTCTTAATTGTTGACACTAACTATCCTGTAACCACCTATATAAAAGAAGTATGTGTCTATCATTTTCTCTTTTTATCCAATCCCAAAGGTTTCCCCGCTTTGCCTTCTCCTGCCTTCCTAATCTATCAACAATGGATTTTATGTAACCCCCTTATGTCTCCGCTTTTAATTGTAATGTATAAAATAAGATACAAAACTGCCATTTTCCAGAGCATTTTCTCAATCTGTTGAGGTTTTGCTTCCCAACAATTGTCAGTTTGGCTCAAATAAGCTCATAAAAATTCTTACAGGTTTGGATGTTTCTTACATGCATAGTACATTGAATTCAAACTTTCTTTTATTAGCTAATGAATGAGCAATTTAAGTTTCTGCGTGCACTGCTAGTCTATTAATGCCTTAATTTTGGCCAAGTCTCTGTCTTTGCTTATCCAGCACTATTTGGAATTATTTGAATACTTCTTTTGCATTTTGCTCTAATTTTATAAATTAAGTGTTAAGTGGGAAAAAAGAATGAAAATAAGTAGATTTCAAAATCAACATAATGGAAAAGATGGAAATCATTGGAATGCTAAGAGCAAAGCAGTTTTAGCTGTAATCAAATGTTCATTGAACTTTAAGCCAGTATTATGTGTGTTTGAAAGGAGAGAACAAAACTGAATAAGAGTCAAAATTTACCTGAAGAAAAAGGTATATTGAAAATGGTTTTGTTTTGTTTTTAGCTTTCTGCAAACAGTCCTTTCCTTATAACATACAAGATGATACAACTTTATAATATTTGACTGTGTGTGTACATATCAGGCATGCTGTATCTACATGTAGAGGACTGCAAAGAATCCTACCTGTAAATCTTTTCTAGAGAAAAGGAATCATTTTAACAATGAAATTCTTGTTGGTGGAATAAGTACCAAGTTTGCTTCTTGTCTCTCTTGGGAGGGGCAGGTTGCCCACTAATGAGAGTTTTGAAGATATTTCTAAAAAAGAAAACTGACAAAGGAAACCTGTAGGGAAAGGAGAGTGGAGCAGGAACTGCTCCAAGGTAAGAGCACTCCCTGTCTTTTATAAAATCATAAATGAATTAAATAGGCTTTGCAAAGTACCTTTAATGGCAATAAGACAAAAGGGTTAGAGAGTGATTTCTTCTAGAATAAATGCAAGAATGGAAGAACAAAGAATCTCTCTGACCTTGAAGAGGGAGCAAGACCAGAAAGGTAGAAAGGGTTATTGTTTGGTTCCTTTAGGTTGTTTGGGCTCCAGCACCAGGATCCCCACTCTGGGAAAAGGATCCTATAGTCCTGGCATTTAAGCAGAAAGCCACTGAGCCTCACAGAACCACGTTTCTCAACAAGAACAGAGGTCTTGAATATTGATGGCAATTGCAATGTAAACCCACTGTGAGGCACGTTAAGAATCTGATTTTGTTGTACTGGAAGAAAATAAATAGATATTTCTTTAACAAAGGAGCCTTCTTTTAAGAGCCACAACCTCCACCTTAAGATAAGCAGGAGGAGTTGTAGTTGTACCTTGAATAACAGTAATTTTGAGTATCCTGTAAGCCCACAAGAGAGATGCTTTGGCTTTTTGACACCTAAAATTTAAAAAAGTAATTGTCTGTTATCCTTAGAACCAGCTTGTCTTTCAGCTTTCTCTCTCCCTGTAAGCACCACCTGTCACTGCTAGGAATAGATGTATACTCTCTGAGTTTCCCACCATAAATCAAATACATTCCATCAAGTTACTGGGTACAGGTCACCTTTTGTACCCTCACTGGGACTGGAATGGGGACACAGGAAGGGTATGGGGTAACAGCTGGTCTCTTAAGAGGCAGGTGGGAGACCAGGAAGTTCAGCTTGACACTTTGCAGTCAACAAGTGAGGTCCGGATTAACTCAAACATCGTCCCAAATACCTTAATCTTTCACTCAGCCCATTCTGTATGCTGCCTCTCATGTTTTGTCTCATACTGTTCTATCTCTGAGGTGTCATTGTTCAGAATCTGCCTTTGGACTTTAAGGTCCTGGAAAGCAGAGCTGGTGTCTCCTCTCGTGAGCAGTATAAGACTGGCCTACAATAAGTTGCTCAAGGAAAACACTCTAAGAAATTTGGTTTTGTAAGAGTAACATTTGAATCTGGCTGGAAAACAGTTCCACTCACCAGAGCTTTTATTTCTTCTGGTGGTGATCTCTACATCTTCAATTATGCTTATACTACTCTTCTTAATTCATGAACCATTGGTGATGTCTGTTGACTTATTGCTATGTCAGATGGTGACTCAGCTTGTTTATATACTCTGCTTATACCCCTATACCCTTCCTACCAATGTTCCATTTCCCCACTGGTTTCATCTTTGACTTCAAACAATGTACATAGACCTCCATTTATTGCTCTACTTAGACAGTGTCTCTAGACTTCCTTGTTTTGACAGGAGGTTAATTATTGCAGCCTTTCCCCTTTCCTCTTTACTCCTTACCATTTTCCATTCTTCTACCTCTGCCAAGATTGATCAGATTAACATTCTCAAATTTGGGGAACATTTACATTCTGTTCTACAGCAGATTGTCTTCAGTGATTTGCCAATTCACTCATTCATTCATTCAATCAATAAATATTTATTGATTTCCTACTATGTGCCAAACCCTGTTTTAGGCATGGGGGATATAGAAGTAAATACAATAAGCAACATTCTTCATGGAGCCTTTCTTCCAGTAATGGGAGAGAAAAAAAAGAAAAAAATATTATTATGTTATATGATGGTAGGTCCTAAGGAGAACAACAAGCAGGGAAGGGGAAAGCAGGTACATGAGCTCACAGATACACACACACACACACACACACACACACACGGTCACAGTGGCCTGAAGAAAGTGAGGGAATAAGCCATTTGGGTACCTGGAGACAGAAGGGCTAGAATGCAATGGTCCTGAGGTGGGCACATGCTTAGTTAGTTGAAGAAACTGAAAGGAAGCTCAGTGAGGTTGAGGGAAATTAATAGGAGATGAAGTCAGAGTAGTGATCAGGAGTGTGTGTGTGAGATCAGTGTGTGTGTACCACACACACACAGCTTGAGTAGATTCCTATAATCCCTGTGAGGGCTTTGGCTTTGATTCTGAGTGACATGACCTAACTGCATTTTACCAGGGTCGCTCAGGCTGCTGTGCTGAGGAGAGGCTGTAGAAGACCATGGGTGGAGGCAGAGAGGCCAGTGAGATTCCACCAACCAATTCCCCTGATTCCGACACCAACAGGGGATCTAACGACTCAATTTAATTCTGACATTCAGTAGCTGGAGTTAGCCCAGGCTGCAGGTTACAGGTTCAGTCCCAGAAGACTGCCCCCACTTTGGATGCCACAAATGCAGTAACCAGGCTACCATAACTTCTTCAGCTTAGGTTTGGTAATGCCCTAAAACAGCTTATAGAACTTAGAAAAGCTCTTTACTTACTATTACCAATGTACTACAAAGGACACAACTCATGAACAACGAAATGGTAGAGAGGTATAGGACACAGTAGGGGTAGAGAGGGGCACAGAGCTCTCATGCGCTTTCTGGGAGTGGCACTGTTCTAGCTCCTTAACATGTTAACCAACCCAGAAGCTCCCTCAAACCCATCATTTAGAGGTTTTTATGAAGGATCCATTGCATAACCTTGACTGATTAAATCATTAGCCATGGTGATTACACTCAATCTGCAACTTCTTACCCCTCCCCAGAAGTAGGTTGTGCTGCAGAGGTGGGGTAAGGTGGCGGGGGGGAGGGGGCTGGGGTTGAAAATTCCAGCCCTCTCATCATGGCTGGGTCTTTCTGGTGGCCAACCTCCATCCTGAAACTATCCAGAGCACCCCTTAGTCCCCTTAGTCATTAACATAAACTCAGGTATGGTTGAAAGGGGCTCATTATGAATAACAAAAATTACTCTCATAACTCGGGAAATTCCCAGGGTTTTAGGAGCTCTGGCCAGAAACTGGTAACAAAGACCAAATATATGTTTTTAAAAACATATAATTATTATTATTCCACTCTATGGTTCCCATGTCATGGTCATTTGGGTTACTGAGAGGAGAAGGTTTCTAGGAAGAAGTCCACCCCCATGATTCTTTCTTAAATTCCTGCTACCTTTTAGTTCATTTCAGATTATTTTTTCAATAGATAACATATTCATATGATTCAAAACCAAAAATGATGCAGGCCTGCGAACCAAACAGCTGTGGTTCGATTTCCAGTCAGGGTACATGCCTGGGTTGCAGGGGACACATGAGAGGCAACCACACATTGATATTTTTCTCCCTCTCTCCTTCCCTTCCCCTCTAAAGATAAATGAATAAAATCTTTTTAAAAACCCAAAATGACATTATATGGTGAAAAAATCTTTCATTTATGCCTATCCCATCACTTTTATATTTAGACCATGACTTTTTTTTGCTACTGTTTTTTGTTTTAATTTAATTTGGGGAAATTTAATTTAATTTAATTCTGTTTTCTCCCCCCCGGAGTTTCTGAACACATGTCTTCTCCATCATATAGCTAACATTTTGCAATTTCTTACTCCTTTTATCTATAGCTTAGAGTAGATAATTCCACTTATACAAGGAATTTAGATAAGTAGATAATTCCACTTATCTAATGTAGTCAAATTCGTAAAAACAGAGAGTAGGTGGTTGCCAGGGGTTGGGGGTAGGCGGAGGGGAAAAGGAGAGTCGTTATTTAACGGATATGGAATTTCAGGTTTGCACAACAGTGTGAATGTACTTAACACTACTTGAATGCACACTTAAAATGGTTATAATGGAAAAAATTGTTATGTGTAATTGAAGGGGTTCAGAACAAGCCTTCCCCAAATGTACTGCTTTGGCATGTGGACTGTTTTTATCTAAAGACAATCAAGACCCAGCAAATTCAAGAAAAACATTTACTTCTCCCTTAGCTACCTAAAAGCATTTAGATGGGGGGCTTGGCCCAGAAAGGAAGCTATTATAAGAGATGACTTTTTAATCTGAATGACTTATCTGTATGGCAGAGCAAATATCTCATTACCAAACATCTGTTCTTCTTATCTTCCTGTGAATTGCCCTCCTTCCCTCGCAAGCAAGCCCCGGGTACTCATCCCATTCCTTAGCTCAGAATGGCACATAAACTTCAACTTCCTGACTTGCCCTAGGGGGGTCATAGTCCCAGGGGGCTCCCATACATACATAATTAAATTTGTTTTTCTCCTATTAATTTGCCTTATGTCAATTTAATTATTCAATGTGCCAAAAGAACCTAGAGGGGTAGAGGGAAAAAATTTCCTCCCCAACCTAATTTACAATAATTTAAAATAAAGTTCTAGAAAAGGGTAACAAAACAGAAGTTTTACTAGCCTTCACTAATTTCTATGGAAGTTAGAACTCTGGGCTTGAATAATAATTATAATGATTATGATAAATTACAGCTATTAATTATTGAGCATTTACTAGGTGATAGTCCTTAACACAATTTCCTGAGGTAGGGATTACCACTGCCCTTTTAGGATAAGAGTATTCACAAAAATACCAGGGCCATCCAATGGTCTCCTCACACTTTCAGATGGCTAACTAATTTGGGCGGCAATAGGGAGCAGAAAAGGACCAGATTAGCAATCAGGAGTTTAGGCATGTTGCTTCACTTCAGTGAGCGCCTCTGCATCAGAGATTTCCCCACTGTGTCCTGAGGAACTCTGGGACAGAGACCACTCAGTGCCACCCCAAAAGTCACCTAGGTGTGGGGATAGAGAGGTCAGGTGGACACGGCTCAAAGTCTGCCATCCCTCCCCTCTGCACCAAAGCAGTCTGTATTTTTTTCTTTTGTACTTTTGATTTTTACCCTGAACAGTAGGTTCTGCTCCTAAAATAAATTTGAAAATCACTGGATTAGATTATTTCTCAGATCCCTCTGAGCTCACACTTTATACCTCAAATGAATCTTGTATCGCATCTCTGGGACCTGTGGGTGGGAAGAATCAGCTACAAACTTGCAGGGTCCAAGACAAAATGAAAATGCAGGGCCTCTTGTTCATAAACCAGTGAAAAGAAGAGTCTTATTAAAGGCACTAAAACATAAAACTTCCTTATCTCTGTGGTCTTTCTCTTGATTTATTTTTATTTGCTATTTTAAGTCATCCCAAGTAAAGATAAAGTAAAATTTAAAATTATTAACATAAAATTTACCATTCATCTTTATATTAGGCAATGCTCTTTCAAATGCAAATATAAAAGCATTTAACTCATAATTGAACAACAATAAAGTAATTTTAAAAAAGCATTTCACTCATATGCAAAGTCACTAAAGTTATATAATTTATATTTCTTCTTATCAAAACATGTATTTTCTTCTAACCAAACAGTGGAAATATAGCACAAAACTACCTTAACTGTTTCTATTTCACACCTTCATGTGCACACATTCTACCAACACTCTTTACCTTCTATTGATAAATAAGAAAGGACTGAAAAGAAGAGGAGCTGTGGGTTGTTGCCCTAACTTTCCCTTTCCTTCTATGTCATTTTTTTCAGCAATAGTAGTTAGTTAGATGATGCAGGGACCTCCTGTTAGCCAATATGCTCATCTCCCACTCATTGTGGGTCCAAGGAACTTTTGTACTCAGGGGGCATTGTCAATGCTCCATGCAGAGCAGGTAATAAGGAACAGCAGTGAGCATACATACTGTATATCTCCTCTGCTCACACACATACTCCATTGTCCCACTGGACTTCATTTAAGAATACAAGTTCAAAGAGAAACTTATCAAGAATATCAAAACAGCAATCAGCAAAACACTCAAATCAAAATGTGGGGCCCTACTGAGCAGGGGCCGTGTACAGGTTGCACACTCTACAGCTGGTAGTGTGGGTGGGTATGGAGCATGAACATTTTGGTAGGCAAGTACTTTCTTCTTTGGATGTGTCATTGTTTCAAAAAGTTGAAAGGCTTATAAGAAATGGAAACAGTGACCGTAGGCATTTACTACTGTTCGTCAATATCCACTTCTCTTCTTCTCGGCTAAACCCATCTTGAAGAATGTTCATGTGACTTTGGTAGTAAAATGTGCATAAAATGACATGTCTCTTTTGGGCAGCATTTAAGAGTTAGTGTGTGATCCTTAACTCTCTTCTCCATACCAAAATGACCAACGATATCCAGATGGGGTCTCCAATAGTTCAAGTCCTTGAACGAGAATACGGGGAAGCAGAGCCCCAACTCTCCCACCGCCCTCCTCTTCTGACCCAGAGTGGGCATGTACCAAGAAAAAAACCTTTGTCATAAAGATTTTGGGGTTGTTTGCTATTACCCAAACTAATACAGTGTTATTACTTTCTCACCCTGCCCTGAAATGTAACATCCATAACTACACCACAGCTTAAAATTATCTCTGAAATAACCACAAAATGTGTATTTTAAAACCATAATCTATAGATTTATTTCTAAAGGTGATTTCATTTTCTTTTTCTTGAAAAAGAAATTACCTTTGATAAATTTTGTGGGTATTACCGTATTTTTAGGACCATAAGATGCACCTAGGTTTTAGAGGAGGAAAATAGGGGAAAATTTTTGAAGTAAAAAATGTGGTAAAATATTCAATAACATAATATTTCACCAATGTAAATGTAAACAGAACTCAACAGTTTTGCACAATCTGTGTGGCTCTTCGGCAGCTGTTGCCAAATTACAGCTCCCATAATTCCAACCTGTCCAAGCATGATGGGAGTTGTAGTTCTGCAACAGCTGGGCCGCATGATAGGCGACCCTGCAGTGGAATTTGCCTGTGTTAATGGAGGACACGCCAGTCACCTGATGGATGCACGTATGGACGCTGCAGGCTTTCTTCTCCTAACGTGCCTGCACCGCCTGTACCCTCCTCCCTAGCACTATAGAATCCGGCAGTGGGGACTCTGCTCCTGCCTCCCTTGCTTTGCACCCCAGGGACACCCTCTCCTCCCAGCCCAGGGCCCCGCGGCATTGCCCCATTCCTGATGCCGCTGACTTCCTGCAGTGGCGACACTGTTCCTACCTCCTGTGACCCCGCTCCAGTGCTGCCCCACCACCCAAGGTGAGCCAGGTAAGCTACATTTGGACTATAAGACGCACCCCCTTCCTCTCAAAATGGGGGGTGCGTCTTATAGTCCAAAAATGCAGTAGTTGCGTGTTTAACCGTTGTTAATTTTTGTGTGTTATTCGAACGGCGAAACACAAGATTAAAGTTCTGAAAGTTGAACCTAATTTTTATTTGTATCCAGGGATCTCCACCGATATCCTAGGGTCACTGTAATACCCTCGAGTCCATATTCATGCTATCAGGCAAAGCCTTTTCTTTTTAGCCCACTTGGACAAATAGAGAAAATAATAACGCTACTGAATATTTTCTCTTGCCTCACCTCCAATAGTGGAGTGATCAGGAAAGGTGTTTTCCCCAAAAAAAGGATACAAAGAAAACCAAAGACCTGAACAACCGGAGCCCGAATAACTCTATATACCTGAAATTCTTGCCAAGATATCACATATGTGATAAATTGACAATTTGCATTAAATTCGTCTTCTTTCTCTGACCTCTGGAAAGAAAGACTCAACTGGGGAGAGCTATTTATAAGGAAAGAACATGGAAAACTTGTTTTAAAAGCAACAATAAAAACTGGCATCAGAGATATTTGCTGGATTCTTCGTATTCAGAATTAATGCTCTGAGGAGAAGGAAAGCCAATAAATATAAAGATCTGAGGAGCAAATTAACAATTTTCATGGTTGCTCTTGATATTTGATGTCAGATAAACTTCAATGAACTAAGTCTCCAATTTCTTTCTTCAAGCAAATATAGAATCTGCTCTCTATAGACTTTAACAGATGGAAAAGAAATATACTGAATTATGTAAAATGTTAAGAGATCCAGTTATCTGAAAACTCATATAATTCCTAGTAAACTCCATATGTCTGGAAATGTATTTGTAGATTTAATATTTTCTGGCTTGACTATCTTTGGGTGACCCTGAAGTTTCATTATAGTTAAAAACCTTGCAAATTTGTGAGAGCCCACATGTGAATAAATTGCCACAAATTCGGGATATCCGAGTTACTACACAGGAGGTGTGCCTTGTCTGCTGCCCAGCAGCTCCACCTCAGTGCACCCTTGCGGTTCACATGTCCAGTGAATACAGAGGTATAAATGAGTGTGTGTGTGTCTGTGTGTGTGTAAAGAGCCCTGCAAAGAAATGTAGTTTCTAGTCCTAATATTGTTGAAAAAGGGGTAGCAAAGAACTTAATGTAAAAATCTAAGAAAGTAATTGTTCTTAGCCAGAAAATAATTTGGGGGTTAAATGCAGCCTATTGTCAAAATCTCTCTCATTTGAAGTTGACTATATGATGAGTCTTCCATGGATGAGAGAGAGAGAGAGATTGGTTTAGAAGACTGCTTTACTTCCCAGCCAGGGCACAACTACTTTTCAAGTGAGAAACAAAACTTCAGTGAAGTGTGAAATGCCTTTAACTAGTAGTTGAGGAAATGCACTGGAAATAATTTCCTTTGCAGAAATGGGACTCAGGAGAAGTCATGTTTAAACATGTCTGTAGAGGCATGTTTATGAAGCAATAGGTGATATAGCTTTTATTGCTGCAATCAAAACACCAGAAGTAAAAGATGATTCAACAATCTGCTTAATGTGATGCTAATAAAAGGGGAAGAGGTTTCAGCTGACCCTCCAGTCAAACTAAAGAAATTTGTACAGGAAACATGCCCTAGCATAGAAATGTAGAGGCAGGGAGTCTGCCTATACTCAAAGGCAATGTTATCTTCATGCCAGGAAATGGATAGAGTTGCAAAGGAGACAAAGGCAGTTGTCAGTCTGTTCTTTAAGGATGCACTTAACAACATTAAGGATGCCTTCCCAGATGCATCCTTGGCTTTCTGCTTCCATAATCCTCTACAATCCCCTTCCCACGTTTCTTCCAACTCTGATGCTAGAAAATCACTCGGAAAGGTGACTTTTCATTCTCTTCTGTTCACAATACTTTTGAACAACCACAATTACATTGTCTCATGAGCATAGACTGGATTTTGCAGTTTCAGACCATGTTTACAATTAGTTACTTCAGTAATTATGCAAGTAGGATTGGCTTACTTTAGTTTATTTATCTTAATAGTTTTATATAAGACTCTAATCCTGTATTGAGAAACTCTTTCCAACTCTGAACAAATTTAAAATTTAAGTAATAATTTTCTGTAATTCATGGAGGAAATGATATCTGGTGGTAGTATTTAGAAATTTGGTTATTCACAAGGAATTCATGACTTTAGGTGTCCTAACAGATACCAAAGGCCTATGTTTTCTGTTTATACAATTAATCATTTACACTGTCAATGTAAGAAACATCCAAAGCTGTAAGAAGTTTTATGAGTTTATTTGAGCCAAACTTATGACAATTGCCAGGAATGGCAGTTTGGTACCTTATTTTTTTCTACATTTCAATTAAAAAAACAAGAGGCACAAGGGGGTTACATGAAATCTATTGGTGATAGGTTAGGGGGGTGGGAGAAGGCAAAACAGGGGAATGTTTGGGATTGGATAAAAAGTAAAAAAAAAAAGGTACATACTTCTTTTGCATTGGTGGGTATAAGATACTTGACAGTTAACAATTAACATGGCAACAATGACAATGAGGGGATTTGTAGTCTCCCCCTGGTGCATGCTTTCAGGGCTTTGGAAAAAGAAAATTTGGCATTCCAAAGGTACCTTATCTAGATGCAGAAAGACTATAGGCTCAGTTAAGGTAAAGGTTGACCTTTGTTAGGGAAAAATACTGGCCTAGGACATCCTGCCATGACTTGCTGTTTAGTTAGGAAGTTTTAGATTTCAGACCATCCTGTATGGTTACTTTAGGTCTCTGAGTTTGTGAGGCCACCATGCAGACCTCCTCTAAGCCTGTCAGGTTTACTATGTGGTCCCTTTCGTTCATCAACATATTGTTAGTTTTTTTTTGTTCTGTATATTTTTAAAACCACTCTCAGTTTAAATATTTTTTAAGTAACAAAAAAGGTTTACAAAGATGCAAGGAGAAAAGAGTCAATATAAGTCAGCCAGAACTCAGCTCTGCTGCTGTGTGCCCGTAAGCCCAACAGAGACACAAGAGACTGGAAAATTAAGTTGATGTTTGAGAGTTAATCTTATAAATAAAACACGTATTAGATTGAAGTTCTGAAGAGCTGGATTAAATAAGCAAGAAACACCTAGAAATCTAATAAAGATTTGCCCAAAAGTCAAAAAAGCTGTAGCTTAATCATTAGTGTTAATATACCTACAGAAAAGATGTTCATCTCCAACAGTAAGGCAAACTGGGTAAACTTGTTAACCCTTCATGTGAAAACAAATAAAACAAAAAAATTTACAGCCATCTTTTTAAATGCATGAGTGATCTAGCAAGAAAATAAGAACTGCTCAGGCCAAAAACTAAGTGGTAAGGAGTAAAAGAGCCCAGAGATATGAGCTGAGCAGTACAACTGATTTTTTAATTTCAGGGCATTTGCTGAACTGGGCAAACTTGAACTTTGGTTTTCAGGGCTTCATAGGTACTAGAGATAAGAGACAAAGTCCAAGAACCCCAAGGTTCTTGGGGTTCCCTTCCAAGGGAGCATCTATTATGAGACCTAATGAAACTGGGACATTAAACACCTCACCCCTATTCTAGTTACAAGGAACAAGCAAATAAACTTATTCTCCCCTTCCCTTACCTCAGAAGGCTACAGGGAGAATTCTCTGCCTCAAATCTTATTACTAAGTAAAAAAGGCAAACAAAATCTCACTTGAGGATTTGTAAACAAACAAATAGGCTTATAGTCCGAATCCACTTTTTATGGATATCTAACCTGCAGCCCAACACAAAATCATAAATTTGCTTAAAACATTTTTTTCTCATTGGTTTTTGTTAGTGTTGTATATTTAATGTGTGGCCCAAGACAACTATTCTTCACCTATTATGGCCCAGAAGTGTTGGACAAAAGGGTTTCCTTTTGTGGCCCAAAAGGTTAGACATTCCTGAATTTCTAGGTGGTCAACCTGATATACCTTTGAGCACCTGGCAAAAGGAAAGCTACCTTCATTTCTGTCCTCAAAAACTCCCCAGAGATAAGATACTATAAAATATAATATGTAATCAAAAACTATAACTGAGCAAATTGTGGCTTGTCCATGTGGCACCTTGTTGCATGACCCAACAATCAGTGTTGAAGGAAACAAGTTTTTATTTACAGGATTCCAACCTCGAGGGGGCTCAGAGCACTCCAGCTCCGAGCCCTGTTCTCCCATGAGATCTAGCGCTTCCCCTACTCCATAACAGTCTATAAGCCAAAACCATTCCCAGAAGTTCCCCCTTTTCCTTATCTGTTCTTAATCTGGCTGTACAAACAGGTCTCCATCCCCTCTGGAAGGTGCCCTTGTGGGTTTCAGAGTTGTCGCCCTCTCACAGCGGCTCTCTCCTTCAGGATCTGGGGTGTGTTGTCCTCAGCCTCCATGTAGTGGTTCGGGAAACATGTGCCATGTTACACTGGATCATGGTGGAGTCCAGGGAGGCACACATCTCAAGAGAGTGTCTTCTCCGTGTGTCCTTCACAGAAGCAGAAGTCTGGCTGGGCATTCCCAGTTCGGCTTCGAGTATCTCCCATGAATCACGCTTGGTTAGGCAGGTCCCCACACAGCTCCATCAGCTCTCTCCTTACACCCTTTCCTCCTGCATAGCTTCTACCCCTCTCTTTTAGACCTCATGGTGAAATACTCCTTTTTCAGCCCACCCTCATTTTAAATGCCGGGCCAGGAACTTCCTGTGTGACCTCACATCTGACCCCTCCTAAGATGTGCTACTTTTACAAGTCCCCCTGTATCTTTTACCTTTTTTCAGCTGCTATCTTTAGCCAGGGCAAGAGTTCTCAGTGATACAGAGGCATCTGGCTCCTGCCTCTCACGCAGATGTTGTAGAAGCTCCCAGCAGCTATGTCATGAGTCCTCAAATGCTCTGAAAGTCACATGCACCTTTGTTTGCCAAGGGCACAACACAGCTATTAACTTGCCATTGTTATTCAAAGTATCTTAACTGTCATATGGTCCATTTCTCCTTCCCCCAATCAGGTTTGTGGGGAAAATGCTCTGCTATTTTCTGGGGAGCCCCACTCTGCACCCCATTACAGAATCACAAAATACAAACAAACAAACAACAACAACATACCTTGAATGAAAACTGGAAGTTATTAGAATTAGCACAATCAGATCATCAAAGACTTCAAAGGAATTATCAGAAATGGATGTCAACTAAAAGAAAGGTATGGGAAAAAATCAATAAAGAACAACAGAACTGGAATTACCAAGCATATTAGAAAAAAGAACCAAATAAACCTTACAGAAAGAAATTTGGTAATTAAAATTAGAAGTCAAATGAACAGGTTTAACAGCAGATTAGCTCTAAGTAGAGAATTAGTGAAGCAGTAGACAGGTCATAAAACAAAGATATAAAAAGCAAAAGAGATTGGAACAACTGTAATAAAATAACAATTAAAAAACAATAAAAAAGAGAGAGACACGGAGTAAGACAAAATAAGAAAGTCTAAAATGTATCTAAATAGAGTTCCAAAATGTGATAGTCCGTTTTATGTGTCAACTTGACTAACTTAAGGCACCCATATATTTGGTCAAACATTACTATACACATTTCTGCGAAGGTATTTTTTATAAGAGTGAGACATTTGAATCACTAGACTTTGAGTAAAGCAAAGTACCCTCCATTATGTGGATAGGCCTCATCAAATCAGTTGAAAACCCTAATAGGAAAAGACTGATTTCTTCAAGCAAGAAGAAATTTTACCAGCAGACTGCCTTTGACACTGACTGTAGCTCTTCCCTGGGCCTTCAGCCTGCTGAGCCAACTGCTTAAAATAAATCAGCCTTTCTCTCTCCCCCTCTCCTTCCCCTATACGCACACATTCACCACCACCACCACCACCCTCCCCTTGTTGATTCTGTTTCTCTGGAAAACCCTGACTGATAAATGCAAGGAAAGAAAAGAGAGAGAAGCAATATTGAGGAGATAATTTCTGAGGATTTTTCAGAACTGATGATAGACACCAATGTACAGACTTAAGAGCATTAGTGATTACCCAAGAACATGGGATAATAAATATAAAGAAGTCCATACCAGTCAAATGTTCTTGAGGCCAGTGAGACTTCATTAGTCTTTGAGTCCCTTCTTCCACTTAGATATTTGACCTAGTCAGTCCTTGCTATTTTTCAGTCCTATTGAATGCTTTTAAAAATAGGTTTACAAATATTTTTTTAATTTTGTATTTATGGGTTTTTTCTTTTCCTTTTTTTTCTGGGGACTATAAAACACCTGGACATTTATACTACTGGAATAGAAAACCAGTTCGTTTGTTTTTAATTTTCTTTTATTTTATAAAGGCTATTTAAGGTTATAAATTTTCTTTTGAATACAACTTTAGCCATTTCCCATAGGTTTCATTATACATTGCTATTCTTTTGTTAATGTCTAAATAAATCATGATCTCAAGTCAAGAGGTTTTATTTCCTCTTTGACTCAGAGGATATTTTGAAAAACATTCTTTAATTTTGAAGTGGTTGTGTTTTTGTTTTGTTATGTTTCTATATTCTTCTGTTGATTTCCAGCTTACTTGAATTGTGGGCAGAGAATGTGGTCTGTAAAATCTTTATGTTCTGGAATCTATTAAGATTTTCTTTGAGCCAAGTACATGATCAGTTTTTATGGATATTCCATAAGCAATTGAAAATAATGTGTTTTCTCTGTTTGTGGAAACCCAGTGTAAACAGATATAACATTTATACTTTAAATGAATGTGCTTTTCTCTTTTACATTTCCATATGTGTGTTTTTCTTCTACTCCCCAGAGTAATCTTTTGCTTTATGTGGAAATTTGGACAGTTACAGCAGAGATAAAAAGAGAAAGTGGTGGTCTGTGTGTAGCTTTTGATCGCCAAAACAAGATTTTTAAAAACTAAAGTAAAACAGCATTCTTAGAAATCAGGCTTTCACCAAAGGGGGGAAAAAAAGATTTTTTTTAATTCCTCATACTTCATTAGCATTTCAAAATTCATGCCTGGGGATTTGCATGCTGAATTTAAAGTAAACCATGAGTAGACCAAATTCATTCTGTGAAGCCCTTTCTAGGAGATCACAGTTTCTGTCTGGTCTCGTTCTTTGTTTAGGAAGAGGGAAAAGATCCGTGTTCTGACTACCTTCCTCCAGGCTAAAATCGAGGATGGAATGGTTCTGAGGGTGATACTTACCCTGAGGGTGGAGAACATAAAGGGACCTGCCCACCTTCAGGTATTTAAGAGCCAGACTGTTACAATGTAAATAGGGTCCGTGGCAAAGTTAGACAAGTTGGAGCCTTTATCTCTTTCCACATTTTCGTGGTATGAGAGGGAATCAGAAGTTCCCATGTCCCCCTAGGGTGATGGCTGGCTTCTAGAATGAGGTTTGACCTGACACCGCCACAGAGGGGCAGGTAGACCAAAGCTAGGGCTGTGTGGCTGGTTCGACTTGGAGGAGCGGGCAAGCATTGACTGCCAAATTCCAAGGACAGCTACTAGGGCCCAGAGAAGTTTCAGGAGGCCACCAGCCACAGCCTTAGGCAGTGGATCCCTCCTAACTAGGTTGACCATCATTACAGAAACCTGAGGACAATACCAGGTCCTGCCCACACAGATCCCAGCCCCAACTTCTGTATAACTGACATCATCTTGGGAGTTGTAGGACTTGGAAGAAAAAATCTGAAACTGTGAGTACATACCCAAAAGAAACTAAAGGTCCAAGAGTGAGTGCAGTACCATTAATTAGCAAACAAATACTACTCCGTTTAGTGCCCAGTCAGGAAAAGCTCGTGAGGAAGATTAGATTATAAGATTTATATCTTCTTTATAGAAGCTACAGTGTTGTTTTTTTTTACATATCCAAGAAGTTGTGGGTACAAATGTATAACTTCATTATCAACTTGCCTGTCTCGCATTAAATTTGTTGCTTGTCTTATTTAAGTTTTATTTATCCCTTACCTACTTTTTGTCAATTTGAGCTGCTAAATTCTAAAAGAAAAATATTATCTCCTCTCCCCATTTAATAGTAGTTTTATCAAGTTCTTCTGTTCCTGGGCATTTTTGCCATACACGTTTTGCTGTGTTAAGTTATAAAAAATGTTATATTTTCTTTATGGGCTCTATTATTTATCTTTATAAAATGCTCGTTTCTATCACATTTAATGTTTTTGACTTTGAAATCTATATTATTGGATGATAATTAGGCATTCTTGCTTACTTTGTGTATGTTTCCCGGGGCTGCCATAATGAAGTGCCAGAAACTTGGTGATTTAAAACCACAGAAATTTAATGTATCACTCTTCTGGAGGCTAGAAGTCCAAAATCATGTGTCAACAGGACCTTGTTTTTCCTGACGGCCCTAGGCGAGAGTCCTTCCTTGCTCTTCTAGTTTCTGGTGTTTGTCAGCAACCTTTGGCATTTCTTGGCTTGTAGATGTGACCTTCTAATCACAAGGTCAGTTTTTCCCTGGCTCTCTTAACATTGTCTTCCTTCTATGCCTATCTGTGTCGGTGTCTAAATTTTCATAAGGACACAAGTCCTATCAGACTAGTACCCACCCTAATGACTTGGTTTTGACTCAATTACCTCTATAAAGTACCTATCTCCAAATAAGAGCACATTCTGAGGTACCAAGTAAGGTGTATTCTGAGGGTTAGGACTGCAAAATATGTTTAGGTTTAGTGCCCATAATGCTTTGAGGTTGCATGATCTGTTTGGCTCCTTCCTTTGTTTTCAACCTTTATCATTTTGTTCCTGGTGCGTTTCTTTTAAACAAAATATTTAAGAGCCTTTATTTTTTTATAGGGACTTTAACTCACTTATATGAGTTTTAATGTTTTCATTTTATGTTGTATCTACTATGGTTCCTCTTTTCCCTCCCTTTCCTTAATTTTGCTGGGTTGATCAACTGTTTACTATGCTACCCACGAGTAAGATGCAACGCTTCGAACACTTTTCCTTTTTTATTTCTTTCATTTTCTCTCCTACCCCTATTTTTTTTCCCTTAAATAGAATAAAATAGAATTTTATTTTGTGATTGTTTTTACATCTTTCTTTATTCCTTCTGTATTCAAGAATCTTAATCCTTACACAGCATTTCACAAACATACTGGCGTCATCCATTTAGATTTAATTATAAATTATGTTTAATTTATGGCTTACCACTGTTTCTTATATATTTTTTCTAACTCTTTTGAAATCTTTGCTCTGAATTTAATTTTTAGTTGAAAAACTTCTCAAGCAATTTTTTCAGTAAGAGTATATGTCCATGTATTTTCTCTGCCATTGTATGTCTGAAAAAAATCAGTCTTTTCTTTCATGTATAATGATAACATGGCTCAGAATAAGAATCTTGATGTATGGTCCTTTTCTTTCAAGTGTCTATAAATGTTGTTTCACTATATCTAAAGTAATGCAGATGAGAATTCTAAACCTGGCCTGATTATCTTTTTATTTGACAACCACATTTCTGAAAACTCATAAAATTTCTTTTTTATTCCTGGGGTTTTGAAATTTCACTAGGATGGAGTCAGGTTTGTTTCTCTTCCTGAAGTCTGCCTGCCACTTCATGGGCCTTTTAAAAGAATTCTTTCTTTTCTTTCTTTCTTTCTTGAGAAGGGGGAAGGGAGGGAGAAAGAGAGGGAGAGAAACACTGATGTGAGAGAGACACGTCAGTCAGTTGACTCTCAGACATGCCCCAACTGGGACTGAACCTTCGACTCAGGCATAAGCCCTGACCTAGCAACCTTTCACCTGCAGTATGACGCCCAGCCAACTGAGCCACACCTGTTAGGGCTCATGAGCCTTTTTAATATGAAAACATTTTTTTGTTCAGTAAAGTTTTTTCTTTGTTTATTGCATACAGGAGACCATTCTGTGTGGTGCGAGAAGTGTAGCCCAGCTCCCACTCAGAAAGGCCAGTGGAAAGTGAGGTCTGGCACACAGGACCCACACCGAAGGACAGGTTCTCCCGTGGGGAATCAGACCCGCCTTGCACCTAGGCCACTTTGAGACTGGCTTTTTACTAAAACTCCCTGACCCTGAATTGAGGCAGTAAATGTTTACTGCATATCTTTAAAGTAACTTCCTAAAATCTATGCTAAATTTCCCAAGGACAAGTGTAACCAGTTCAACCACTTTTCCCTTTACATTTTCAAATACCCTTCTTTTTTTGATGTAATAAGTAACGTGCTCTCCTTTGTTTTCTGTGAAAGGTAACCACCTAAAGCGAACCTATGTATAGTAAGTGAGGACCATCCTCAATGTAATGTGACCAGAAAAGCAATAAAAGCCTATCCAGGCAAAGGGTCCACGCCGGCCCTCTCTCACTCAAGAGAGTGGCCATGCCACCCCCTTTCTCCACGGGACTCCTGCAGTCCGTGTGAATTTGTCTGTCTCATCCATAACCGAGGACACTGTGGGCTGGTGTCCACATCAACTGCATTACTGGATCTTCTTCGTCAATTCCTTTTTTTTCCCCCTGAAATTTATGATTCTCATTTTAGTACTTTTGGATATGCCTTCCATGAATCAGCCTTTTACTCCTAGGTTTCTCTGTAATCTTGCTCAGGGCTGTGAGATAGTGTCTCCATCGGCATGTAGGTCACTCATTTTCCTTCCAGCATTGTTCTTTGTCACCTTTCTTGAATTGTTTGGTAATTTTTTATTTTGATATAATTTTTAAAGTTGCAAGAATAGTACAAAATAATCCTTTACCAATTGTTTATATTTTGCTTCATTTTCTGTGAGATTTTTAAGTGAGGAATCATGTTTTCTGTTTATCAAAGGTACTTTATTGTATCTATTGCTATTATGGATGGAAATATTTTCATTACATTTTGTAATTGGTCATGTATAAAAATGGGTAGGGGAATAATTATCTAGTAATCCGACTTTTAAATTTTTCATATTAATCCTAGGTTTTTCAGTTAATCTTTGGTATTTTCTCAACAGCTAATGATATCTACTGCAAAAAATAACAACTTTGTACCTTTCTTTCCTATAACTGAATTTCCTACTTCCTTTTCTTATGTTATTATTTTGACAAGGGCCTTCAGAATAATGTTGAATAACATCCATGATCTTCCTGGTCTTGTTCCAAATCTTACAGGAACAATTTCTTTCTCACATAATTGAGGACTGTCACTTGTAGTTAGTTCGCCATAGAATGTGGTATTTGCTACCAGTGTTTGAAAAATGTCCCATTTCAAATTAACAAAGTTCCATGTACTTCCAGTTTAAGAGTTTTGATGAATAATAGATTTTAAATGTTACCAAATCTCTTTTTGTACCTATCATAATGAGCACATAGTTTTTCTCATGGAATCTATTAACATGGCAAACTGCATTAATACGTTTTCTAATTTTTAGCCATCTTTCCATTCTGGTAGTAATGCTTATTGCTCAAAGTATATTCATCTTTTTAACATACTATTGCATTTAATTTCCTGTAATCAATTAGGATTTTTATATCTATATCTTCAGTGATATTGATATTTTCTCCCTATATCCTGGTTTTAGTGTTGCAGTTATATAAATTTCACATCTTTTACTGTGCCCTTAAACACATTTTAAATAAAATAAGTATTTACAATGATTAAGTTTGAAGGCTTAATCAACCTCTTGGAGGCTAAATCTAGAAAGTTAAATAAAACTAAATGATAATAAACATGTTTTCTTTACTCTTCTCACTTTATTAGAACAGAATCTCTCAACGTGTCAGCTGAATTTAAGATATCAGTTGCTCGGGGCCTCATAGACAAGGAATTAAGGATCAAGTTCTCTCATTTCAGAAGTATCAAAAATTTAGATTTGCAAAGTATTTAAAAACTTATGTAGCTTATAAAGTCAAATAGTACTAAAAGTGACATCAAAACCCCCACCAAACTGGCGTCACTGCCCCTGGTTCCCCAACCCCCAAAGGCATCTACTGGATGCTTCTGTTATTCGCCATCATGTTTCCAAATATTAAATGCATACTACTGTCATTTGACTCATCAATGTATATATAATCTATTATTTTCCTGTTATGGTAGCTGAAGATTTTAACTTTCAAGGGCTTTCTTTTCCCCATTCTCTAAAAATAGTTATATATTTTGTTTTTATTCTATAGTCATTTTTATGTTAAATAAATCTTGCATACTGCTGAACTGAGTCATATAAGCTTATTACGTTTCCTTTCTTACAAGAGACTTTGATTTTCTTGTCGTTATTCACTGCCTCGTGTTTAGTTTTCCCTGAACTTATTGCTAAGTCTTCTGGTACTTCCCAACAGCTCTGTAGAGTGCCTCTCCTTACAGTTGCCCACACAGTCAGTCCTGTTGGATAAGCTCCCTCCCCACGCTCCTCTGGCTGATCTGCTCTGGTCTTCTGGTGGGTGGCACAGCTCTGAGCTCTCCCTGTCGTACTTTCCTTCCCTGGTGTCCTGCTTTGCATTTCCAATTAGTCCTTCTTTTTGATAGAACATACATGCCAGCAGCTTCCTGAGAAAGGCAATTTGAGACTGAAAAGTTTTGAGACTTTGTATGTCTGGAAATATCTTTATTATGTCCTCATGATCGATGTGCCAGGACATGACATTCTAAGTGGGAATTAATTTTGTAGCATTATTCTTGTTTCTTCCGGCTTCCAATGTTACTCCTGCTGCATTACCATCATTTTCTTATTCCCAGTGTGTTTAGTGTGATTGTTTTTTCTTTTTGGAAACCTTTGGGATATTCTTGTCCCTGGTAAGAATAAATAATATTGTGAATAACTACTCTGTATATGGACACTACTCTTCCCACTTCATATGGTATTCAGCCACTTGATCCTCAAAAACCCTCTAAGGTTAGTGATACTATAATTATTCACACTTTACAGAAATAGAAACCATGATACAAAAAGATTGGGTTATTTTCCTAAGGACACAGACCTATAAGTTAATGCATCAGGCATTTATATCCAGTTAGACTCTACAGTCCATGCTATTAACCACTATTCTTGATTCTTCAAAAGGGTAAAAGTAACTAAAGGAACTTCCCACTAATGCAAACTTTTTGGCACTAGGTCCAAGTGGTAGGGATTAATACCATCTGGCATTTGGGATCTTAACCTATGCAAAAGATCAACACTAATTATGAAGCAGTTTCTCTCTTTACTACAGGGTCTTAAACATTTCCTAACTGCCAGAAGGTAGGGAGTTTCCAAAGGCAGAACAGGTATGATTTTCAGCATGTCTCATACCATTTACAGCCAAAGCGGAGGTTTGCGGAGGGTGAGTCATTGTCTGCAAGGCTGAAACAACAGCACTCTAGTCAGTAGCAAGCTAGTCCTCTTTGTGATATCTTGAGGTGTCTGGTACCCAAATGCCGCTCAATGTTCCTGCCCTTATCTTTCATGATGACCTTCCTCTTCTAGGAGTGGTCTCCTGGAAGACCACTACAGATGCTAATCATTGGCATGTGATTGATCTCTGTTCTGTGATATTCTTTATCTTTTTTATGACATTTTAATACATTTGTCTTCCCAGCTAGACTGTGGGCAAAACAATCTTATGTATCTTCTGACTCTTCATGGTGACAAAGAGGTGTAACACACACACACACACATACACACATACTTCTAGATATATATGAAGATGTATATATATAGATACAAGAGTTGAATATATGTCTAAATATTTATATAAATGTATGTGTGCACATGCAGTTCAAAGGCTTTTTATCATAAAGGTCATATATCTTCATGTTAAAAAAATTAATACAGCCCTGGCTGGTGTAGCTCAGTGAGTTGAGCGTAGGCTGCAAACCAAAGGGTTGCTGGTTCAATTCCCACTCAGAGCACATGCCTGGGTTTTGGGCCAGGTCCCCATTGAGGGCCACATGAAAGGCAACCACATGTTGATGTTTCTCTCCTTCTCTTACTCCCTCCCTTCCCTTCTCTTTAAAAATAAATAGATAAAATCATTAAAAAAATTAATACAGTACGGAAGGATGGAAAGTGAAAGTTAAAGTAGCTCACATTTTGTCTCCCAACCCACTCCTTTCATCTCCTGCTTCTCACTGTCTATTCCCACTCCACAGAAATAGTGATGATTACTTATGTGGCTCTTTCCAGAAACTTCCAATGTATATAATAGTATTTTCTATTATATAATAATATATATATTTATTATATCTTAACATAAATTGGACCATGTAATACATACAGTCCTGAAACTTGGCAATTTCACTTGTTATATTCTTATTTTTTGTAATATACTTTCTGTAAGTGCAAATTCTTACCTTTTTAAACAGCTGTGTAGTATGAATTAATCCACTTTATTAACTGGTCATCTATTAATGTTCATTTAAGTCCTGTCCAGGTTGGGTTTCTTTTTGTTGTTTTTATTTTGTATTATAATAAATATTGCAATGAAAATCCTTGAGAAAACATCTTTAATCATTTATACAACTATGTTTATAAATAAATTCATGGAAGTGGAACTTCTGGGTCAAAGGGTATGTGCATTTAAAATTGTGATTAAGTACAGCCACACTTATTTCCACAAAAGTTATGCCAAAGTGTGCTACCATAAACTGTGTTTGATAGCATCTATTTCCCCCATCATATCCAATGCCAAATCATGTAGCTTTTTAATGTTACATCATCTAACATGGAAAACATTTGCATCTCCGCCATTTCAAATCCTCTAATCATGATTGAAATTGATCATATTTTCAGATATTTGTTGAGTTTTAGTCTCTTTTTTGCAATGAACTGATTCTCTACCCTCTGGCCATTCTCTAGTGGGTTCTTCACTGGTGTGTTGGTTTGCTTGACCTTTTGTTTGATTTGTAAGAGGTTTTTTGTTTGTCATATTGCTCTCTAGTATATGAGTAAGATTCATTCATTACCTGGTATATATGTTGCCAATAGTTTCCCTGGTTTGTTGTCTATCTTTTAACCAAGTGTTTTGTCTGTTTTAACTTTCTTACTTTGTGTGTAAATGTGAGGATATTTATGAATTTAAGCATCTGAAAAGAATAGAGGATTGTTTAAAGCTCCTAAGCACAAAGGAGTGAAGAGAATGAGGGAGTAGGAAAAGATATAAGGGAACTTTCCAACTCTGTTGCTCATGTGAATTTTTTCCTTCCTTAAAAGTCCTAAGCCTTACGCAGAAGCCAGGAAATAACCATTATCGAAACCTGAAACTCCTGTTTACTATATAGTTCTGGCGAAAAAAAAGACAATAATATAATTTAAGAAATACGTTGTTAGATAAAAAGTAGCTTCCCCCCTTAAAAGATTATAGGCTATTCAAGATTGGATGACAAATTAATATGCAACTTGTCCAAGCCAACTCTTTCAGCCAGCTTAATTGTCATCAGCCACTATAATTTATTAACAGTGAGGTGAGAAAAGACATGAATCAGCTTAATGTGATATAAGTAGGGCGTTGCTATAGCAACAAGATGCAGTCTGTTTTCTACTATTTATGTATGGTTTATTTTCTCCAGAGCCTCTGAGTTATTGCTTGAAACAAATGGAATGAGAAACAGCTTGTTCTGAACACTACCCCCCGCCCTCAGTGTGTATGTGTATATAAAACCACATTCTTTTCATGAGAGGAAATACAAAAACACTTGAATTGTTAAAAAAAAATTATGTTTATAGCAACAAAGCTAACTACACAATGTCCAATCTGCTGTGATTTTGCAGAATTCAGGCTTGTTTTTTTCCACCTCTGAGACCCGAGATTCCTCACTGAGACCTCTGGGAGAAAACCCGAAACACATGCTGGAAGCAAACCTAAGGCTAATATTGCTTCTCAAAGGAAACATTCATATTCACTCTCCAGACTTCAAGACTGCTGGAACCAACTCTCCACTCCTTAAGGGAGTGAGCAGACTAAGCCTACTCACTGCAAGTTTTTTTTTTTTAGGTAAGCTCAAAAATTCAGGAGAAAAGTCCAGTCTAGGGAGGAAGCCAGGGCCGAATTTTGAGTTTGCCTGCTCCTGGAGGACACACAGGTGCTTAAGGAACCTTACCAGCCAGTAAGCAGCCCCACCTTCGCCTGTAGTACCTTGCGTGGAATGGATGTATTTCGTAAAGAATCTCTATAATTTTCCCCACTCCCCACTTTCCCCTGAAGTTGTTAATTTAGAGATTTTAGATCGAAGATGGACTTGCTCATCTTCAGGACATAGAAACCCTGAAACCTTCGGTAACAAAGGTTTCCTCACTCCAACTCCCAATTCCTATCATAATCGTCCCCACACTCTGTAAAGACAGGAGACATAAAACAATGGAGAAATTCAATTGTCGGTATTTTTATTCTACATTAAATGTGAGGTGATGTTTGTTTATTTGGCTATTTTATTTGACTCTTTAAATCACTTCATATGTTTAGCAATTCTTCCCGATCAGATCCTCATAGTCACCATCTACAGCATGACTCAGGTCTTGAGCTAAAAAAGTTCAGAAATGACCAGTAGCAACTCACCTCTCATAAAAATGGCCCTCAGACCTCAGATTCTAACATGCTTACCTTTAGGATCCCCACACCTCTTCAGACATTCCTCCACAGCCCGGGTCTCAAAGGAAGGGAAACCATGGAAGAAAATTACAACTGCTTCCAGGGCCCCTTTTGGTGTCTGGGAAAGGTCCTTCCCCCACACCATCTTCTTCTGGAGGGAGGGTACCTGAATCAGGATGTCATACAGCAAGTGGGTTTACGTAGTTTTTTGTCACCCAGACTCATCAGTCCAGAGGACCTGTATATCACTGTATGATGCCCCACCATCTGTATCCACTACAATTTACCAGTAAAGGGAGGATCTAATTCAACCCAAATGCAATGTTCCTTGAGTCAGTTTCCTTCAAGGGTTGCAGCATTTCCAGCTATACTGAACAATGGGGTGTCTTCTTTTATTTACTTTTAAGTATAATTTCAATATAGTAAAGTACACAAACTTAAGTGTTCAGCTTAAAGAATTTTTTTATGTGTACACCCACAACCACCTTCTAGACCAATATATAGAAGTTTCCCTCATCCCTGTTTTCACTCTGTGCCTCTACAAAAGAATACACAATTCTGATCTCTATCATCCTCTATGAGTTTTGCTTGTTCTTGAACTTTATATAAATGAAATTAGATGATACAAACTTTTCCTGGTATCTGGCTTCTTTTGCTCAACATTATGTCTGTGAGTACCAATCATGAATGATATTATATGAGCAGTTCATTTATTTTTAGCTGTGTAGTACTACTCTATGGATATTCCACATTACATTTATTCACTTTGCTGATTGATAAATATCTGGGGGGTTCCAGTTTAGGGCTACCGTGAGTAAAGGTCTATGAATATTCTGAAACATCTCTATTGATGAGCATGTGTAATTATATAGAGTCATAAGGTAGGTTTAGGTGTAGTAGTAACTTTCAAAGTCCCAAAGTGGTTGAATCAATCTACACTCCCAACACATCCGTGGCAATCTTGGTATGGTTAGTCTTTTTAATTTTAGTCACTTTGGTGGGTGAGAAGTAATATCTAATTGTGGCTTTTATCTGATGACTAAGGACATTGAGCACTTTTTCAACTGCAGGGCCCAGGGCATTTGGTCACTATGAGGTCTGCACCTGCCCGACAGGTATTCCCATGCCCGAGGGAATGAAACATTAAATAATAACTAAAAAACACAATGTAGGTGGAGGGAGAGCACAGAAGAAAAAAAGGCACTTTTCCTGCTTTTTAAACAAGAGGCCTATGTTTTTATTTTACATTGGGCCCCCAAATTATGTGCCTGGACTCTACCCTTAGCCTGCTGAATTCAAATCCTCAGAGTAAAAATTCTGCATGTTTGTTAAGATGTGAACATAATTGCTATGTGCTACAGACTGTTTCCAATCAGCATATAAATATGCGTGACTTTTTTCAAGGGTAAACAGACAGGCAAACCAACAAACAAAACCCCCAACACCATCTCTTCCTGAGGCCCTTTACCGTGGACTTGAGAGTTGTCTCCACACACTGCCCTCACTTCTCTGTCCACTGCCAACCAAGTTCAGTTGATACCAAGCCACAGAAACTGTTCTTGCCAAGGTCAACAAGCATATTTTAGCTTCAAAAATCCAAGGACTATTTTTCAGTTCTTGTAATAGAAACCTTAATTTAGGGTATTTACATATTTTCATAATATCTCCTTGAACTGCCCTTTTTGCCAATCAGGGTGGACCCCCTAAGAACCCAGTTTATATTTTAAGATTTTTTCCCTTCTGGCTGTAGGTGGTTGGATGAGTGGTGATCATCTGTATCTATTTTAGGGCAATCGATGTTTCTCCCTCTTTTCTTCTGTCTTTCCCCTTCTGTCCCTTTGTCTCTACCTTTCTTTCCCCATCTCTCCCTTTCTCTTCTTCCCTCCCTCTCTCCTTCTTTTCAGCTCTCTCTCTCTCTTTCCTTTCCTCTCTCAAGAATTGGGATTCTAGTTCAGTCTAGGAAAATGTGTTAACAACACCAAAGCTGGACCCTCAAAACCCTAGGTGACCATCTTTTAGTTTCTGCATAGCCTCATGAGTCAAGGAGCAACGTCTGCATAGAGATGTGCAGAGGAAAACTGCAGGCATGCTAAGAGCTTTAAGTTCTTGCCGGCAGTCCTTCCTGCTCTTGGGTCCTTGTGGCATTCCTGTACCCTTATGATCTATCTTCTCCTTTTTCTTACACACGGTCAAGTTGGTTTCTGTTCCCTGCAGCCAAAGGATTCTAATTAATACAATCCTTGTTTTTCTCAGCTCCTTGGAAAAGTTGGTTCCTACTGAGTACTCCTTTCTTCTTTTTACTTGGGTGACTCCACCCTCCTAGGTGTTCTACAGTTCCAGTCAGGTCTTCACTGTCCCCCTTGCTGGCTCCTCTTCTGTTTCTTTCCTAAATACCTTCCAGTCTCTGTCCCTGCTTCTTTCTCTTTCTCATTTTATCACTCCCAACATGTCATTCTATCTATCATCTCCTTGTTGACGTATACAGACATCAGCAGTCTCTTGAGTTCCAGATGATCCACCTATTTCTTTGCCTACTGCTTACACATTTCACAGGTGCCACAGACTCACAAGTACAAAACCAGAGTCATTATCAGCCCTCTCTCCCAAAGCCTCCTCCTCCTCTTCTTCCTGTACTGTCTGTCTCAGGGAATGGTACAAACCAACTGTTCAACGAGAAATTGTCCACTGTCCCCACTCCTGTCTTCTTCTCTTCTATCTGCCATTCCCCCCCCACCCCCCCGTCAGCAAACCTCCCATTGCTGTCTATTCAGTTTCCTGTCTCTTCAGAGCATCTACTTCCTTGGCTCTAGGCTAGTGTAGATAATATTCATTCTCTCCAGTTTAATCACCTCCTTCTAGTGTTGCCCTCATTCTCTCTAACAGCTTCAGCCCACTCTCTACATTTCAGCTGGGATGATCTCTCTAAAACAAAAAGTGAACACACATTCCCTCGCTTCTCATGCCCCCCATTTTCTGTAGCCTAGACTTTGTAATATGGTTTACAAGACTCTGCTTGACCTACCCTCTGCTTGCTCTCCAGTCTCAGCTTTGAACATTCTCAGCCTCCAATCACAGGAAATTACTTTCAGATCCTCCAAAGTACATGTTTTTTTGTGTTTCATGCCTGTGTACAGGCTGCTCCCACTGCCCCATCACTCGAATTCTTCTGACCTCGCGATTCCCTTCTTAGCTTGGTTCATTCTAACTCCTCATTCAGGTCTCAGCTTTAAAATCTCTGTGGAAGTCTTTCTAGACCCTCATCCCCTGTTTGTCCCTATCGCACTGTCATAGTGCATTATAATTTCCGGTTTACTTTTCTGCCCCTTCCATTAGATCACAGTCTTTACGAAGTCGGGGTTGTGGGCCAGGTCCTTAGTTGGGGTTGGTGTGTGGGAGGCAGCTGATCGATGCGTCTGCCCATCTCTTTCTCCCTCCCTTATTCTCTTTCTAAAAATAAAATAACAAAATAAACAAAAAACAAATTTTATTTGAATATATAATATTCTGGTTTCTTTAGGGGGGAAAAACTAGTCATATTATTTTTCAGTCATTCCTTCTATTTTTGTCATTTTCTCCATCTGGTTATCAAGTTTACAAATCATCTTGTTGTTGCCGGTCATATTTTACCTCCACTGAGTACTATGGCTCATTCATAAGTTGTTTAAAAATAATACAGGGATATGGGTAAGTCCTAGAAAAGTATCCCAGAGCTGGTTAATTCATTGTCCTTTCCAGTGTAAGTATTCTTGATACTTTCTCTTATCACAGACTTACTTCTTAACCGTAGATTTTGGAGTTCATTTTTTTCTCGGGGCTTGTGCCCCTCTGGCCTTTACCACATCTGTCTCTGTCCTTTCTTGTTATATGGCCTGTGCTAGCTTCCTTGTTTTAGCTCTTTCTAAAGGCTTTCTCATTTAATATTGACATTGTAAAATGGATGATTCTAGTCTTGTCACCCTAGCCAAATTCAGATGGAAGAAATGGTATAGTTTCATTTTATGGCATATATATATATATATATATATATATATATATACACACACACACACACACACACACACACACACACACATATATATAAATATATATATATATATACCCAGAAGTTTAAGTGTTATCAGTCAGGTCTCAGTTATGAAAACAGAAGGCAAACTAGGTACTTCAACAAAGAGAATTTATTACAGGGGATGGGTTGCAAGCATTTGTACTAGGACTGCTCATACCAGGTCATGACGGTTGGTGTTGCCATGTTGGTAGTTGAAAATGATCCATGCTAAATTATGTATATTATGAAAATCACACATTACAAATCAGGGTTCCGTTTGTTATTGCTTTCCTGGAGAGCTGGTTGCTAAATATTTACCAGCACACCACTCTGTATAGGTACTGGAGAACTGGAAAAAAGTGGGGGACACTGAGGTAACATAGAGGTAGTAAATTAGAGAAAGCAGCTGTCAATCTAGGCCTGGGAGACAAAGGGAAAAGGTGGGGTTTTGAAAACCTAGGGGATCACAGGAGGGGCTTAGATTGCATAGGAGAGGGGCTGCCCCCCTGGTGTTGATACACTTGAGGGGGAATGATAATACTGCAAAGGGGTGCTGAGGGAAACTGGAGGCCAGACTTCATGCTGTCGCCGGGCAAAAAGAAAAACGTGTCCTGAAGGATGTGTCCTTCCTCCCTCTGCCTTGAGTTTTTCTCTAGCGCCCCTGTTGGCTCAGTTTAACAAGGGGAAGCAGCGAAGGAGAAAGGCAGTTTGCAGACGCCCAGAGACAGCGTTTCAGAGCCTCCCACATACAGAAGGTGGGTTTGGGGTGAGAGCCAGTAGCTTAATACCTAGTACACTAAGCGACTTTCCCAAGTTCACATAGTATGTATGCATGGTCTGACTCGTTCCCTGTGATGTCTCAGTACCTAGAAAAGTCACTGGTGTATAATATGCATTCAGTAAACATTTGTGAAGGAAGGAAAAAAGGCAGGCTAGACTAGCCCAGTTCTACAGAGCACATTTAAAGGCAAAAAAAAGTTTAAAATATCCTTGGTTGCCTGCCCCGGGATGTAAGCACAATCACAGGACCAAGTATGTCTTTATACTTGACTCAGTTGTCTCCCAGTGTCACTGAAGGAGGTCTAGTACTTTGGAGAAATGCAGATCTGGATTCAAATCACAGCCCCACTATTTCTATTGTAGGGCCTTGGGCAAATTACTCAACATCTCTAAGCCTTGGTTTTCTCATATGTAAAATAAGGATAATAATGGTGCATGAGGCTTAAATAAGTTAATTGTACGTGGCACATGTTCAGCTGAAGCTCACTGTTACTATTACTCCCTTCCCACACCTCAGAAGGGTAGGCAGATAGGTGGCAGGCTGTGAGGCCAGGCTGGAGCCAGCAGCCCCCATTGTTCTGGGCTGCCCTCCCATGCCCCCAGTGCTGGCCAAGGCCTGGGCTGGAGGAATGGGGATCTGCCGAGGGATGCCACAGTCAGGCCTAGAGTTGTAAGATGGAGGTCAGACTGGCCAGGCCCAGGCTCTGCAGCCCAGGAGTTTCATACATCACACTTGGGATCTCTGTGTGTTTCCTAATAACACTCTTTCAAAGCAACAAACGTGGGTGTGGCAGTTCCTTACATTCAAAACGAAACAAAAGAAAACAAAGGCATACCCTGTGCCCAAGCCTGGAATTGCCTGCGGACTTTTTCCCAGGCAAAATGTGCCGCGGGAGGGGAGGGAGCACCTTTGTGACTGTTTCTTGGATTCAAAGCCTATGAGCGAGCGCAACCTTCTCGGGTGCTCAGGTCTGGGTTACTGAGCCCCAAAGCCTCAGGGGCGTCAGGGGTTGGGCAGAGGGGCTCGCCTTGCCCAGCCCCGATCTAAACCGCTTGCCCACGACGTTCCGGAACACAGGAGGGCTGGCGAACTGCTGGACAGAACGCGCCCCGCCCCAGGAGGCACCCGCTCCCCCTGCCAGAATCTCGGGAATGTCGCTGGTTTGGGAAGCATCTGGACGGCCTCTGGGCAAAGGGAGGAGACAAACCTGGCATTTCTCTGGTGTTTTTGTACAAAATCCCCTAAGCATTTCAGCCCCATGAGGTTGAAACCCACGGGGCTGAGAAGGCACCTTCTTTCTTCTTATCCGGGAAGACCGTGCGCCCGCAAAGGTTCCCAATCCCCGCTGTGAGAAAATCCAAATGTCTCTCCCAGCTCGAAAGATCCCTTTGTGTCTGAGTAACGAAGCCCTTTCCCTCTTGTAAACCCGCGGGGCCACCCCGGCAGGCATTTCCAGCTGGATTGTCGCCATCTTGTGGCAGGATTGAGTGGCCACAGTGTCGATGAGCATCGGCCAGGCCAGCTTGTCTACAACTTTCTTGGTCCTGAAGTACCTTTTCTTCTTTCCCCGACCAGCTAGCAATGGAAAATTTAAAATCATGTTCCCTGGGCATAGAAGTTGAACTGTGATGCCACTGAACCCTCCTCTCCCGATGGCATGTGCATGTCTTCCTAAAAGCACCAAGTGTTAGCCGGAGAGTCCAGGACAGACCAGGTTGCCTCAATGAGGGGCTCTGCCTCCAGAGACACCCTAACCAGCCCGAGTGACATGCCAATTCCCCCACCAGTTTCCCATGATACAAACTAATGATTAAGAAGACAGAGACGCACTTCGTCTTGTTCCTACTGGTTAGTAATGTTATTATGCTTGATGAGTATTATTAAAGGACCCCTGTTATTAAAGACTCCTTATTATTATTATTATTATTATTATTTAGCATTTATAATGTATTCTGTGTTTTTAAAGCACTCATAGACTATTATCTCCTTGGGTTTTCCAAACACTCCAGAGAGGCAGGCAGGCGACAACTTTGTTTTATAAAATAGGGAAACTGAGGCACTGTAATTAGTGCAAGGTTCATGGATTGATGAGTCAACAGTACTCATTTCTTCCCAGATGATTACTATCTTACTCCCAAGTGTCACTGATGCCAGTAGACAGTAAATAGACACCCTAACTTGTGAAACTAGTTTCTATCACCTGCTTTTATGACCCATTGTAATTATATTAAAAACCCAGTCCCAGAAGTTTTAAAACTTGAGTCATGTATGTGCTCATGGCATTGAGCATATGTGTGATGTTAATTTTATTTTATTCTTACATGTAAAACACAATTCATTTAAAAAAACAGGGATGTTACAATCAGTAAACCAGCTGTGTCTGGATTTGGAGAATAAATTGATTTTCAAGACAAATATTCCATTCATTAGGCACAACAATCATAAAAACAACCAATAAAAAAACCATCTCATTTCAGTGTCTATTTTCCTTTCAGAGACAAGAAAAACTGTTTTCTGCTTTCAGACTTTGTTTCTTCCTTTCAAAAAAAGTTTGCAGTCCTATGAGTACACACACATTACTACAGTACCTCAAGTTCCTTCAATAACTTAGTTTTCTCTCCAAAAGCAACAACAAAATAAGTTCCTTTGCTTTCCTCATAGAATACAGTAACATCGTGTGCTCCCTCCTCCCCGCCCCACCTCCCCCGGCAAGAAAAACATCCTGTCTTTCTGGAAGTCTCTTGTGGAAAGCCTTGGGCTTGACTTTGGGGCTGGGTCAGGGTCAAGGCAAAGGAGGATTTGAGAGATTTGTCCCACCATCACGTACTGAGTTAGCCTGCCCCCCAGCAAACAGTAAAGTTGAGGAAGTCAAACACAACCCATTAAAAACGGAGCTTTTTCATACAGTCTTTGATGTTCTCCTTTCTACCCGGTTCTCACCTAAGATACTTCATTTTTAAATGGACATTTTTTTAAGTTAAGGAAGTTGTTTGATGGTTTGGAGGTATCAGGTTAGCCATCTCAACCTTCCCTCATATTCATTCACTAAGAAGGAATGTATTTGTAAGTTGTAGTAATCAATAGCTATTCCTTAATGGGCCTACAATAAGCAAGGCACATTAAATTCATTATTCCTATGCAGCAGTCCTTTGAAGTAGATTCTTATTTTCCATAGGTGAAGAAACTAAAGTCCAAAAGAGCTCAAATAACTGGCTGTTAATCACATGGTAAGGGGAAGAGCTGGTCTAGGTACATAAGCCTGAAACATCTGTGCACACAGAAATATGAAGCTGCCTTCACTCTTGAGTGCTTCAGGTAGAAAAAAATACTCAGGAGTATGATAGTAAATAGGAATGAGTTTAAAAAGTAACACAAAGAGACAAAACATTCCCAGTCAGTAGGGAAAGGGCCCTGGGTGCACACCCGAAGTTTATCGTGTCTGTAGAGTGGACTGTGATAGAGCTAGCCCTACTCAGTTCGCCAGCCTCACCTTTTTGCTTTCTGTCTTAAATCAACCAGCTGGACAAGTGGGACGAGCTGATGAGTCAGTGAGGAAGGACATGACTCCCAAACTCTTTCAGACTCCTTTAACTTCCAGTCAGTGGGGGAGGGGGTTCTCCAAGACTATCCCAGGCTTCACAGGGTACAAAAATCCAAAGCCCTATGCAGTCCCAGTTAGGTGTAAATACATAGGTGTTTACTAGTGTGGTAAATGGGAATTTTCTACGGGATCCAGTGTACACTGAATAAGAAAGGGGTGATATAACAATGAGAGTGGCAATTTCCTTCAATTGTTAGATTTTTTAAATTGGTAAGAAACTGATAGGCAATACTGAATGGTATTGAGAGTTTGAGAGTACTTCTCGATTGAAATCTCATCTTTGTCACTTATCAGCGGTGTGACCTCTGATAATTTGAGAGTACTTCTCGATTGAAATCTCAGCTTTGTCACTTATCAGAGGTGTGACCATGGGCCAGTAATTGGGCCTTTTTGTTCCTCAGTTTCTTCATCTATAAAACAGAAGTGATTGTAGTATCTACCTTATAAGGTTGATGTGAAGATTGTATGAGTTAATGTATGGTATGTGCTTAGAGAAGTGTCTGGTCCATGGTAAACACAATGCAGAGTCCACTCTATACACACAACAAATGTTGGCTGTGCACCTAGGGCCCTTCCCCTACTGACTGGGAATGTTTCGTTGCTTTGTATTATTTTTTAAACTCATTTCCTATTTACCTATCATACTCCTGAGTATTTTTTTCCTACCTGAAGCACTCGAGAGTGAAGGCGGCTTCATATTTCTGTGTCTAAGAAAAGAATAGTAAAAATGAAAATATGCATAATCTGTAAATATATATAATTAAACTATATAAATTAAAATATATTTTATCATTAAAAAGAGGCTCACCATGAGGCTCACAGTGGTATCATAGCACCCAGACATAAAATGGGTGCCAAGGAGGGCTGTTCCCCAGGAAAACTGTACGGCATGCCAGTGGACAATGGCAAGTCTGTGTCCCTGTTCTGGGCAGTGTTTTGCGTGTGTTCAACCTTGCCTTCTCTTCCAACTGTCTGAGGGCAGAATCTATGGGAGGAGTGAGGTATGAGGTAAAGAAAGAGAATAACTCACTGGAGTGCCCGCAGTGCTCACAGTTGCGTCAGCTCCTTTCCTTTTCCCCTGAAGTCAAGGTCAGAGGGATAACAACAAAGCTGAGGTGGAGGGAAAGGCTCAGCGTGGGGTACTGGCCTGCTCAGAAGCCCTGGGTTGGGGTCAGGGTAGTTACCTGAATTATTGCCCCTCAAAAGGCATCACAGGCAGCATTTAGGAGCTTGTAGAAATGCAGAATCTGAGATTCCACCCCGGACCTACTGAATTAGAATGTGTGTTTTAACAAGATTTCCCAGGAGATTTAGATGCACGTGAAAGTTAGAGAAGCACTGTGCTGGAGCCTGTGAAGCCCGCTGTAGCCTCTTAGTTTAAAGGGATGCTGGGATTTGGACTTCTATTTTATTTTTATTGTATATTTTTAAAAGATTTTATTTATTTCTAGAGTGGAAGGGAGGGAGAGAAGTATCAGTGTGTGGTTGCCTCTCATATGCCCCCAACTGGGGATCTGGACCACAACCCAGGCATGTGCCCTGACTGGGAATCAAACCGGTGACCCTTTGGTTCTCAGGCTGGCGCTCAATCCACTGAACTATACCAGCCAGTGCAGGGACTTCTATTTTAAATTGTGCATCTCCTCTTCATTTTCTCTTTCCTTGAATCCACATGGTATGCCTTATAAAGGGAAAAGACAATGGTGAACTATGGCAAGAGTGGCCCCTTTAATTGATCAGAACTCTCAAGAGGCACGGAAGCTGGAGCTGGCCCAGATGACAATTGAAAATTCATTTTCGTGGCAAGCAGAGTGGTGAAGATGATAATCTGTCAGTCAAGCAGTACATATGGAGTGCTATGTGTCAGGTGCCAGCTGTGCGCAAGCACTGTGGTGGACAAAAAGACAAAACAGTGCCACAGACAGCACTGGGCTGGGAATGTTCAGGAGATCTGGGCTCTGGTCCAAACCTCACTTTTAAGTAGCAAGGTATTTCCTCTCACCCCTCAGCATCTTCATTCTCCATCAGAAAAACATGTGGGTCAGATTAGAGGACCCTAAAATTCCCATCCAGCTTTAAAAATATGTGATTCTAATCATCCTAACCTCAAAACCTTAGTCTGATTGGGTAGACAAAGGGATTTTAAATAATTACACATGAAACGGAGGGCAACCTAGGACAGGATGTGATTAAAGGCTGAGTTGTGCAGAACTGGCAGCCGAGGGATCAAGGGCTCCTGGAAGCTGTGTGTAAAAGGCAGTGTCTGGAACCTCCCTAAATTCCTCCCAGAGCCAATAGGAAGGGGTGGGACGGGCTGAACTTTTACATGTGGCCACTAGGTGGCGCTGTCATGATGTGAAATCCATGGCTGGCAGGGACACTCCCAGGGAAAACTGCCCTTTTGGGTAAAGAGATAACACTGGCTTCAAGATCTAGAAACACAGGTTTCTAAGAGTGCTGAGGAACTCAGAAGACAGGGTTATCTTGAGTCTAAGTAGGAATCAATGCATACAATCCACCCTGCCCAGCCTGGCTCAGAAGATATGAAATAAGTGACCATCTAGAATGCCAGGGGAGAGTACATAAAGGAGCCCATCTTCCTACACACACACACACACACACACACACACACACACACACACACACACTTTTTGTTCACTGAAGTGTGCGGACCCATCTTCTTACACTGAGTCTATCTCACATTCTGACTGCCCAGCTCAGCTTCTCATTTGCCCTACAAATACAGGAATTTAAGCCTACCTCAGAAGTCCTTCCTCCACATGACCACGCCCAGGACAGTTGGCCCTAGTGGTAGGTAGGTAGACACAAGAGGATTCAGCACAAGCCTGAGGCTCCAGCCTGGTCACTCTGTCTTGGGGCGAATAGTGTCCGCTCCATAGCCATCAGCACTCTTGAACATTCTCTCCATGTCGTTTCCCTGGAAAGGGAACGTGTGTAAGGGAAACAGCATTTACTGAGGCTCTGCTATGGTCCAAGCTCTGGGCTAGGTGCTTTCCATATATTGCTCATGAGTCCATGCCCTCTGCACTGGTTCCCTCCACCCACTTCTACTCTCCTCCTGAAAAACAACCTAAACAAACTGAAAACCTATGGACTCTTGTAGGGAAATAACCAGCAATTACCCCAAGGTATGGGTGAAAGTGCTCAGAACTTGCAGCCCCCACACCTTGGTCATTTTCAGTTCTGTTTCTTGACAACCATGTGACAATATGAACATCATCGAACCTTTCTGAGCCCCAATTTTCACATCTGTAAAATAAAATAGAAGTTATATAGAAACGATTTTTTAAATTTTTAAAGTTTCTTATTCTTTTAACTTTTTATTGAGATAGTTTACACACACTAAAATAAGCATATCACCCTTGTATATAGCCCACTGATTTTTCAGGCTAAACATCACAGCACCTAGACCAAGAACAGCACAGCCAGTATCCCAGAGCCCCTCACGCCCTTTCCCAGTCACTAACCTCCCCTCTCTCCCACCAGAGTACACACTAGCTTTACTTGTAAAAGCACAAATTACTCTTTGCCTATTTTTATACTTAATATATGTAGAATCATGCAATATGTACTCTGTCATCTCTGGCTTGTTTAATTAAACATCATGTTTTTACCAGTAGCAATACTTCTTTCTACTTGCTATACAGTATTTTGTTGTGCGAATATACAAACATCTATCCTCTTTACAGTTTATGGGCATTTGGGTCATTGTCTGTTGGGGGGACTATCATACATAGAGCTTCTCTGATTATTCTAGTACATATGTCTTTAATATATTTTTAATGTGGTATAATACATATAACATAAAATTTACTGTATTAACCATTTTAATAATATAATTCCGTGGCATTAAATATATTTATAATGCTGTGTAACCATCACTACCATCATCTCCATAACTCTTTTCATCTTGTACAACTGAAACTCTATACCCATTCAACAGTAACTCCCCACTCCTCCCTCCTCCCTCCTCCCTCCTCTCAGGCAGCCACCATTCTTCTTTCTGTCGCTATGGTTTTGATTACTTTAAGTGCCTCCTATACGTGGTCCAGTACATTTCCTTTGAAGAACATTTATTCTCATTTTGGTTAGACACAAGACTCTAATTTCTAATATTTTCCTTTTTTGTGCCACTTTCAAGTAAATTTGGGTTTGCACATGTTAAAGCATCGATATTTTTCTGACAAGCACATCCCCTTCTCAGTAGGCTGGCTGTGAAGAGATCTGGGAACATTGGTGCTGGCAGAATTTTGCTGGCTCTTAAATGTGCTCCCTTTAATAGGTGTGTGGCTGCATTCCAGTCCAGCACAGCTATCACAACCTGTTTCATGTGTTTTTGTTCTGTCTTTAAAATTAGGTTGTTAGATCATTGAACAAAAAGGATCCATTTTTTTTTCCTCGTCTTATATGTTCTGCAGAGCTGACCACAGGTTGGTAACAAGGTGAATGAATGTTCAGTTGATTACTTTCAGATTAAATCCATTAGATTGGACCACACTAGACTAGACTAGACTAGCCAATGCAGGAAAAATTGTCACCATAGGAACTCCAGGTCATTCTGGACTGGGAAAGGGCAGTTAAAAATAGTAAATGTCTCTTTTCTGGAAGGTGCAGCAAATGTGTTTCATTGGCTCTGATCTGGTCACATGCCCAGCCCTGGAGGGGAAAAGAACTCAATTCAGCCAGATACTGCATTGCACATTTGCCTGATTTTTTAAACTGTGTGCCTATATACTTTTTATTAACTTTTAAAATCATGAAATACAGAAAAACACATAAAATACATAAATACAATTTAGTGAATAATTAGACAGTGAACAACTACATAATCACTAAGCAGATGAAGAGAGAAAACATAGGTAGCTACCGAAACCTTCCATCATGTGTCTCTTCCTGATCAAAACTCCTTCCTTCCCTCCAGAGATACTGTATTATTATTCTGACTTTTATGGTGATCATTTCCTGTGGTAATCATTTCCTTGTGCTTCCAAATAAGCATCCCTAAAAAGTAGTTTAATTTTGCCTGTTTGGAACTTATGTAATATCATGTGTAGACTTTTGTGTCTTGTTTGTTTCACTCAACATTGTTTTATGGTGGAAACCATGCTGTTTCACGTGTAGTATTTCAATGTATTAATATGCCACAGTTTCTATTGTTGTTGAATATGTTGGGTTGATTCTAGTTTGGGCTGATTATGAAAAGTGATGCTAGTATGGCCATTCCTATACACATTTTCTAATTTACATGTGTATAGATTTCTCTATGGTATACATTTAGAGATGAAATGACCGGTTTATAGTATGTGCATATCTTCAACTTCACAAGATTCTAGCAAATTGTTTTAAAAGTTGTACCAAGTTACACTACCATAACTAGTGTACAAAAGTTTCCATTACTTAACATCTTTGCAAATACATTATTGCGAGACTTCTTAATTTTTACCAAATAATGCCTCTCTGATGCTTTTCATTGTGGCTTTAATTTTAATCTCCTTGTTTGTTAATGCAATGAGTGGTTTTTAATATGTTTATTGACCATTTGTACTTCCACTTTTAAGAGACGCCAAAGTACATTCCCCTTTTCATTGTCCATTTCTATTTCTTTTTTAAATATGTTCCTTGTATATTCTGGATCCAAGTTCTTTGTCATTTGAATGTGTTGGAAATATCTTCTCCTACTTGATAGCCTATTGTTTCACTTTCTTTATAGTATTTTTTGGTAAACAGAAAGTTTCTAATTTCAATGTAGGCAAATGATTTGCTCTTTTCTTATATGGTTGCTGCTACTGATCTTAAACAAGTAGCCAGATATTTCTTCAGCAAAATGGGTTTAATCACTAAAAAGATTTATTTTTTTATTTTTTATTTTTTTCCATTACCATTTGGTCCCCTTATATCCCCTCCTTCCAGCAATAACCACACTGTTGTCCATATCCATGAGTCCCTTTTCCATTTTGCTCAATCTTCCCCCACTAAGCCCGCCCACTAGTCTCATCTGTTCTCCATCTATGATTCTGTTTCTGTTTTGCTTGTGAGTTCGGTTTGTTCATTGGGATCCACATATGAGTGAAATCATATGGTATTTATCTTTCTTTGACTGGCTTATTTCACTTAACGTAATGTTCTTCAGGTCTGTCCATACTCTGACAAAGGGTAAAATTTTCTTCTTTTTTATGGCTGAGTAGAATTCCATTGGGTAAATGTCCCATAGTTGTCTTATCCACTCACCTATTGATGGACAGTTGGGCTGCTTTCATATCTTGGCGATTCTAAATGACACTGCAATAAACATAGAGGTGCTTATGTTATTTTGAATTAGTGTTTTGAGTTCCTTTGGGTATATTCTCAGAAGCAGGATAGCTGGGTCAAAAAGCAGATCCATTTTTCATTTTTTGAGGTATCTCCATACTGCTGTCCACAGTGGCTGCACCAATCTGCATTTCCACTAACAATGCAAAAGTGTTCCCCTTTCTCTATGTCCTTTCCAGCACTTGTCAGTTTTTGATTTATTAATAGCCATTCAGACAGGTGTGAGATGCTCTCTCATTGTGGTCTTAATTTGCATTTCTCTGATGATTAGTGATGTTGAGAATCTTTTCACATGTCTATTGGCCATCTGTATGTCCTCTTTGAAGAAGTGTCTATTCAGGTCCTTTGCCCATTTTTAATTGAGTTGTTTGTCTTTTTGGTGTTGAGTTTTGTAAGTACTTTATAAATTTTGGATATTAACCCCTTCTCAGATGTATCAGCAAATATGTTCTTGCATTCTGTGGGTTGTCTTTTTATTTTGTGGATGGCTTCCTTTGCTGTGCAAAAACCTTTTAATCTGATGTAATCCCATTTGTTTATTTTTTCTTTTGTGTCCCTTGCCTGAGGAGATATATCCAATAAAAATTTCCACAAGCAATGTCTGAGATTTTGCTGCCTATGTTTTCTTCTAGGATTTTTATGGTTTGGGGTCTAACATTTAAGTCTTTGATCCATTTTGAATTTATTCTTGTGTGTGGTATAAGAAGGTGGTCTAGTTTCATTTTCTGCATGTGTCTGTCCAACACCATTTATTGAATAAACTATCTTTAGCTTATTGTGTGTGCTTGTTTCCTCTGTCCAATACTAATTGACTATAAAGGTGTGGGGTTATTTCTGAACTCTCTATTGATCTATGTGTCTGTTTTTATGACAGTATCAGGCTGTTTTGATTACTATGGCCTTGTAGTATAGTTTGATATTAGGTAACATGATTTCTCCAACTTTGTTCTTCTTTCACAGGATTGCTGTTGCTATGTGGGGCCTTTTGTGGTTCCATATAAATTTTTGAAATATTTGTTCAAGTTCTGTGAAATATGTCACTGGAATCTTGATAGGAATTACATTGAATCTATATATTGCTTTGGGTAGTATGGACATTTTAATGATGTTAGTTCTTCCATTCTATGAACACTGGTTGTGCTTCCACTTATTTGTATCTTCTTCAGTTTTTTTCTTCAGTGTCTTACAGTTTTCCAAGGACAGGTCTTTTACATCCTTGGTTAGGTTTATTCCTAGGTATTTTATTTTTTTGAAGCAATTGTAAATGGGATTTTTAAAAATTTCCCTTTCTATTATTTCTTTATTGGCATATAGTAATGCAACTGATTTCTGAATATTAATTTTGTATCCTGCTACTTTGCCGAATTTATTTATCAGTTCTAGTAGTTTCTTGGTGGAATGATTAGGGTTCTCTGTACAGTATCATGTCATCTGTTTGTTTTTTTTTCATTTATTTTTTTTTAATTTATTTTTTATTGATTATGCCATTACATTTGCTCTATTCCCCCCTCCCTTCCCCTCCACCCTGCATACCCCTCCCCCACCATTTCCCCCTTTAGTTCATGAACATGTGTCTCAAATTCTTTAGATTCTGTATTTCCCCTACTATTCTTACCCTCCCCCCTATCTATTTTCTATCTACTGTCTATACTACTTATTTTCTGTACCTTCTCCCCCCCTTCCCCTCCTCCCACTCCCCTGTTGCTAACCCTCCCTGTGATCTTCATTTCTATGGTTCTGCTCCTGATCTAGCTATCCTCTTAGTTTGCTTTTGTTTTAGGTGTGGTTCTTAATAACTGTGAGTTTGCTGTCCTTTCACTGTTCATCTTTTTTATCTTCTTTTTCTTAGGTAAGTCCCTTTAACATTTCATATAGTAAGGGCTTGGTGATGATGAACTCCCTTGAATTTGACCTTATCTGAGAAGCACTTTATCTGTCCTTCCATTCTAAATGAAAGTTTTGCTGGGTAGAGCAATCTTGGTTGTAGATCTTTGGTTTTCATGACTTGGAATACCTCTGTCCAGCCCCTTCTTGCCTGTAAGGTCTCTTTTGAGAAATCAGCTGACAGTCTGATGGGAACTCCTTTGTAGGTGACTGTCCCCTTAGCTCTTGCTGCTTCTAGGATTCTCTCCTTCATTTTAATCTTGGCTAATGTAATTATGATATGCCTTGGTGTGTTCCTTCCCGGGTCCAACTTCCTCGGGACTCTCCGAGCTTCCTGGATCTCTCGGAAGTCTATTTCCTTTGCCATCTTGGGGAAATTCTCCTTTATTATTTGTTCAAATAATTTTTCAACTGGTGGTTGTGCCTTTCCCCCCTTCTGGTACCCCTATAATTCGGATGTTGGAACGTTTAAAGATGTCTTGGAGGTTCCCAAGCCTCTCCTCATTTTTCTGAATTCTTATTTCTTCATTCCTTTCTGCTTGATCATCTTTTTCTTCTGTCTGGTCCTCTCCCTTGATTTGAGTCCCAATTTTCTTTCCATCACTATTGGTATCTTTTGTATCAGCATTCATTTCAATTAATTTAGCTTCCATATGTTTCTCTAATTTGTGACTAAAATCCACCAGTTCTGTAAGGATCTTTATAACCAGTGTTTTGAACTGTGCATCTGAAAGACTGGCTATTTCTTCATCACTTAGGTCTATCGGTTCTGGGGCTCTGAGTTGTTCTAGAGCCATTTTTGGTTTATTCGTGCTGTTTAGTGAGCGGAGCGAAGCCTTAGTTGTTTACCAGGACGGGGCGACCCAGGTCGCTGGTTTGTGACGCTGTGTGTGGGGGCGGGGTCAGAGAGGGAGCGATGGCGTTCCTCTCCGCTAGCCCAGCGCATCCAGTCACTCAAACGCCTCGGGCTTGCTCATCTGATCCTAATTTTGCGAGCCTGCTGCACCGCGCGGGTTTCCCTTCTCACTGGTTTCTCCGCACGTAAATGCGCGCGACTGAGCGACCCACCGCGCCTATTCCCTGTGCGCTCCGGCAGCCAGCTCGCTGGCGATCAGCCCTCGGTTGCCTGCGCGCCCCGCGCACTGCCCCGGGAATTTTTTCTTGCTAACCTGCTCTGCTTCTGGCCTCCTCCTCGTACCGGTCCAGCCGAGTATCTAGTTGTCCTTTGGACTCCGTATTGTCGATTTTCCGTGTGGCTTGGTTGTGACTGCTGTTAAAAATAGTTGTTCTTAGATTTGGTTGTGCACAGAGGCGAGGTGGACCCTCCACCTACTTCTCCATCTTGGCGGAAGTGTATCATGTCATCTTCAAATAAAGATTGGTTTACTTCTTCCTTTCCAATTTGGATGCCTTTTATTTCTTCTTCTTGTCTGATTGCTGTGGGTAGGATTTCTAGTACTATGTTGAGTAAGAATGGTGAAAGCGGACATCCTGTCTTGTTCCCAGTCTTAAGGGGAACACTTGTAGTTTTTGCCTGTAGAGTGTGATGCTGCTGGCAGTGGGTTTGTCATACATGGCCTTTATTATGTTTAGGTATGTTCCCTCTCTTCCCACATTGCTGAGATTTTTTAAATCACAAATGGGTGCTGGATTTTATCAAAAGTTTTTTTCTGCAGCGATGATATAATCATGTGGTTTTTATCCTTTCTTTTGTTTATGGGGTGAATCACATTTATTGATTTGCAAATGTTGTACCATCTTTGCATTCCTGGAATAAATCCCACTCAGTCATGGTGTATGTATGATCTTTTCGATGCATTGCTGTATTCGCTTTGCTAATATTTTGTTGATGATTTTAGCATCTATGTTCATCATTGATATTGACCTATAATTTTCTTTCTTTGTAGTGTCTTCATTTGGTATTGGAATTAGGATAATGCTGCCCTCATAAAATAAGTTTTAGAGGTTCATTTCTCTTGAATTTTATAAAATAGTTGGAAAAGAGGAGATGTTAGTTCCTCTTGGAATGTTTGATAAAATTCACCTGTGAAGCCATCCAGTCCAGGGCTTTTGTTTGTTGGAAATTTTTTGGTTACTGCTTTAATTTCATTAGGTGTAATCTGTCTATTCAGATTCTCTGATTCTTCCTGATTTAATTTTGGAAGATTGTATGTTTATAGGAATTTATCTATTTTCTAGTTTGTCCAGTTTGTTGGCATATAATTGTTTATAATATTTTCTTACAATCCTTTGCATTTTTTTGGTATCAGTTGTTATTTCTCCTCTTTCATTTCTGATTTTATTTTATTTTTAAAAATTTTTTATTTTATTGATTATGCCATTACAGTTGTTCTATTCCCCCCCTTCATTCCCCTCCACCCTTCCCCCCCACCCCTATCATTCCCCCCCTGTATAGTTTATGACCATGTGTCTCGAGTTCTTTGGAGTCTATATTCCCCATACTATTCTTGCCCTCCCCCCATCTATTTTCTACCTACTGTCTATGCTACTTATTTTCTGTACCTTCTCCCCCCTTCTCCTTCTCCCACTCCCCTGTTGCTAACCCTCCATGAGATCTTCATTTCTAGTTCTGCTCCTGATCTAGCTGTCCTTTGAGCTTGCTTTTGTTTTAGATGTGGTTGTTAATAACTGTGAGTTTGCTGTCCTTACACTGTTCATCTTTTTTGTATCTTCTTTTTCTTAGATAAGTCCCTTTAACATTTCATATAATAAGGACTTGGTGATGATGAACTCCTTGAATTTGATTTTATCTGAGAAGCACTTTATCTGTCCTTCCATTCTAAATGAAAGTTTTACTGGATAGAGCAATCTTGGATGTAGGTGTTTGGATTTCATGAGTTGGAATATCTCTTTCCAGCCCCTTCTTGCCTGTAAGGTCTCTTTTGAGAAATCAGCTGACAGTCTGATGGGAACTCCTTTGTAGGTGACTGTCCCCTTATCTCTTGCTGCTAGAAAGGATTCTCTCTTTCATTTTAATCTTGACTAATGTAATTATGATGTGCCTTGGTGTGTTTCTTCTTGGGTCCAACTTCTTTGGCACTCTGTGAGCTTCCTGGATTTCCTGGAAGTCTATTTCCTTTGCCATCTTGGGGAAATTCTCCTTTATTATTTGTTCAAATAAGTTTTCCACTGGTGGCTGTTCCTTTCCCCCTTCTGGTACCCCTATAATTCGGATGTTGGAGTGTTTAAAGATGTCCTGGAGGTTCCTAAGTCTCTCCTCATTTTTTTGAATTCTTGTTTCTTTATTCTTTTCTGGTTGGTCATTTTTGTCCTCCTTCCCGTCCACTCCTTTGATTTGAGTCCCAGTTTCCTTTCCATTACTATTGGTTTCCTGTGCATTGCTATTCATTTCAATTAGTTTAGCCTTCATATGTTCCTCTAATATGTGACTAAAATCAACCAGTTCTGTGAGCATCCTGATCACCAGTGTTTTGAACTGTGCATCTGAAAGTTTTGCTATTTCTTCGTCACTTAGATTTATGGGCTCTGGGGCTTTGAGATCTTCTTGAGCTATTTTTGGTCTGTATGTGGTGGTGGGGTCAGAGTGGGGAAATGGCGTCCCCCTCTCCTGCTTCCTGCTGCTGGGTGAGGCTCGAAGCCTTAGGTGTTCACCAGGGCAGGGTCGCTCAGGTTGCTGGGTTGTGAAGCTGTATATGGGGGCGGGGTCAGAGACGGGAAATGGCGGCTGTTCTCTGCTGCCTCCCGTTGCTGGGACCCACTGGGTCCCGTCTCACTGCCCACTACCTCACTGGTCTGTCTGTGCAGGAATGTGCCAGTACAGTCAACCTGCCGTCCTTTACCCTGGCTGGATCCGCTGGTCACTCACTGGGTCACTCACTGGGTCGGCCCTTTGCAACCCCACGCCTGGGATCCACGCGCCTGAGTCTGTCTGACCAAGTTTTCCTGTGCAACCCCACTCTGCCAGCTGCTAGTTTCGTCCTTCTTATCGGTCACGCTGAAGAATTCATTGTTATTGGACTTCCGAAAAGTTCAATTTTCTGTGTTCTGACTATGTTTTCTATTGCTAATATTATGTTGTCTCTAAACTTGGTTGTGTGAGAAAGCACGGTGTCTCCACCTATGCCTCCATCTTGGCAGAAGTCATTTCTGATTTTATTTATTTGGGTCCTTTCTCTCTCTCTCTCTCTTTTTTTTTTTGATGAGTCTGGTTAAAGGTTTGTCAATTTTGTTTATCTTTTCAAAGAACCAGGTCTTGGATTCATTGATCTTTTGCATCATTTTTTAGACTCTATTTCATTTATTTCTGCTGTGATCTTAATTATTTCCTTCCTTGTATTCACTTTGGTCTTTGTTTGTTGTTCCTTTTCAAGCTCCTTTAAGTATGAAGTCAAGTTGTTTATTTTAGCTTTTTCTTTTTCTTTTTTTTTTTTGAGGTTGACCCGTGATGCTCTAAATTTTCCTCTTAAGATTGTTTTCCTAGTGTCCCACAGATTTTGTATTGTTTTATCCTCATTTTCATTTGCTTCAAGATATCTTCTGACTTCTTCCTTGATCTCATTGTTGACCCATTCATTGTTTAATAACATGTTATTTAACTTCCATGTCTTTATGTGTTTCTCAGTGTTCTTCTTGTGACTGATTTCTAGTTTTATAGTATTGTGGCCAGAGTAGATACTTGATAATGATTCCAATCTTCTTAAATTATTGAAACTTGTTTTGTGTCCTACTATGTGGTCTACCCTAGAAAATATTCCATGTGCCCTGGAAAAGTATGTATAATCTCCTGCTTTGGGGTAAAATGCTCTGAAGATAGTAATTAAATCCATTTGATCTAGTATGTTGTTTAAGGCCTCTGTCTCCTTTTTGATTTTCTGCCTGGAAAATCCATCCATTGAAGCCAGTGAGCTGTTAAAATCCCCAACTATGACTGTATTTCTGTTGATCTCTCCTTTTATGTCCATCAAGATTTGTTTTACATACTTAGGTGATCCTATGTTGGGTGTGTAAATATTTACTAGGGTTATATCCTCTTGTTGGATTGTTCCCTTTATCATTATGCAATATCCTTTTTTGTTTCTTACTATAGCCTTGTTTTGAAACTCTATTTTGCCAGATATAAGTACTGCTACCCTGGCTTTTTTTTCTTTTCCATTTGCATGAAATATCTTTTTTCCAACTCTTTACTATTAGTCTGTGTGTATCTTTCAATCTGAGATGGGTCTCTTAGAGTTAATATGTATATATTGATCTTGTTTTCTTATCCATTCAGCTACCCACTGATTTTTGGTTGGAGCATTTAAGCCATTTACATTTAAGGTGATTATTGATAGACATGTACGTAGTACCATTTTATTGTTAGTCTGTTTTCCTGGTTTTTTCCCCTTTTTCTTTTTCTTCTTCTCCTTCTCTTTTCTTTTCTTTTCTTTTCTTCTTCTTCTTCTTCTTCTTCTTCTTCTTCTTCTTCTTCTTCTTCTTCTTCTTCTTCTTCTTCTTCTTCAAGCAAGCCCTTTAACATTTGTTGCAGTACTAGTTTAGTGTTAACAAACTCTTTAGCTTTTTTTTAATCTGGGAAGTTCCTTATTTCTCCTTCTATTTTAAGTGATAGCCTTGCTGGATAAAGTATCTATGGTTATAGGTCCTTGCTTTTCATCACCTTGAATATTTCATGCTACTCCACTCTGGCCTGAAATGTTTCTGATGAGTAATCAAATGACAGTCTAATGGATGCTCCCTTGTAGGTAACTACCTGCTTTTCTCTTGCTGCTTTTAGGATTCTCTTCTTATCTTGAAGCCTTGTCATTTAAATTATGATGTATCTTGGTGTAGGCCTCTTTGGGTCCAATTTGTTTGGGACTCTGAGCTTCCGGACTTGTGCAGCTTTTTTCTTCATCAGAATAGGGGAGTTTTCAGTCATTATTTCTTCAAAGAGGTTCTTGATCCCTTGCTCACTCTCTTCTCCCTCTGGTATTCCCATGATATGGATGTTATTATGCTTCATGTTGTCCAAGATGTTTCTTAAGTTCTCCTCAGTTTTAAATTCTTTTTTCTTTTGCTGTGCTGCCTGATTGTTTTTTCCTACATTATTTTCCAAAACACTGATCTGATCCTCTGCTTCATCGAACCTATCATTTTTCCTTTCAGTGTATTATTTATCTCAAATATTGTATTCTTTAATCTGACTGATCCTTTTTTGATGATTTCTATGTCTTCTTTGATGCTGTTGAGTATCTTTATAATTATTATTCTAAACTTCCTATCTGATAAATTGCTTACCTCCATTTCATTTAGTTCTTCAGGAAAATTCTCTTGTTCTTTCATTTGGGATCTGTTGGTTTGTCTTCCAGTTTTGGCTACTTCTTTGTATCTTTTGCCTTAGATGTTAAAAAATATTTTAAAACACAAAGTATAACTGAGAAAATGTAATCACATAAAATGTTCAGTTAAGGTAGAAAAAAGTATAAGACAAGAATAGGAGGACTTCTGGCCAAGATAGAAGCATAGGTAGATACACTGTGCCTCTTCCCATAACTAAAAGAAGGCCAACAACAAATTTAAAGACAAACAATAACCAGAACTGCCAGAAAATTGAACTGTATGGAAGTTCAACAACCAAGGAGTTAAAGAAGAAACATTCATTCAGACTGGTAGGAGCAGCGGAGATGGGCAGCTGGGGCAGAGAGGACACATGGCAAGGCAGCAGCTGGAGGACAGGGCCAGCAAGGTGGCAGCTGGCAGAGTGGGTCCCGCATATGTATGCAGATAACCAAGAAGAAGAGCTGGGGAGCAAGACAGACCACGCAATCCAGGATTTTAGCATGAGGAAATAAAGCCTCAAAACCTCTGGTTGTTAAAACCTGTGGGTGTTGCAGTGGCCAGAGAAGCTCCCAGCCTCACACCAGAGTTTGTTGGAGAGACCTACAGGGTCCTAGATCATACACAAAACCATCCACCCGGGAATCTGCACCAAAAAGGCCCAATTTGCTTGTGGGTAGTGGGAGAAGTGACTGAAAGCTGGCTGAGAGCCAAGCAAACAGAATTGTTCCCTCTAGGACCCCTCCCCCACATGGAGTACCACAGCACAGCAAAGAGGGTTGCCCCACCCTGGTGATGAGGCTCTGCCCTGTACAATGTAACAGCTGCACAGAGACAAAGAAATATGACCCAAGTGAAAGAAGAGATCAAAGCTCCAAAAATAGGGCTAAGTAATGAAGAGATAGCCAACCTATCAGATGCAGAGTTCAAAACACTGGTTATCAGGATGCTCACGGAAATGGTTGAGTATAGTCGAAAAATGGAGGGAAAAGTGAAGGCTATGCAAAGTGAAATGAAGAGAAATGTACAGGGAACCAACAGTGAAGGGAAGGAAACCAGGATTTGAATCAATGATTTGGATGAGAAGCAAGAAATAAACATTCGACCAGAACAGAATGAAGAAACAAGAATTCAGAAAAATGAGGAGAGGCTTAGGAACCTCCAGAACAACTTTAAAGATTTGTTTGTTTGTTCGTTTGTTTGTTGTAGGAAGAGGGGAGGGGAGAGTGAGAGGGAGAAAAACACCAATGTGTTGTTGCCTCTCGTTGTGTATCCCCGCACTGGCAACCTGGCCAGCAACCCAGGCATATGTCCCAACTGGGAGTAGAATCAGCAACCCTTAGATTCACAGGCCTGTACTCAGTCCACTGAGCTACACCAGCCAGAGCAACCTCCAGGACAACTTTAAACATTGCAACATCTGAATCACAGGGGTGCCAGAAGGAGAAAAGAAAGCAAGAAATTGAAAATGCATCTGAAACAATAATGAAGGAGAACTTCCCTAATCTGGTAAAGGAAATATACTTCCATGAAATCCAGGAAGCTCAGAGAGTCCCAAAGAAGTTGGACCCAAGGAAGTATAAACCAAGGCACATCATAATTACATTAGCCAAGATAAGGAAAGAATCTTAAAAGCAACAAGAGAAAAAGAGACAGTTACCTACAAAAAAGTGCCCATAAGACTCTCAGCTGATTTCTCAAAAGAAACCTTGCAGGCAAAAGGGGGCTGGAAAGAAGTATTCAAAGTCATGAAAGGCAAGTATCTACACCCAAGATTACTCTATCCAGCAAAACCATCATTTAGAATGGAAGGGAAGATAAAATGCTTCCCAGATAAGGTCAAGTTAAAGGAGTTCATCATCACCAAGTACTTATTATATGAAATGTTAAAGTGACTTATCTAAGTAAAAGAAGATACAAAAGATGAACAGTAAAATGACAACAAAGTCACAACTATCAACAATTGAACCTAAAAAAAAAACAAAAATTAAGCAAATAACTAGAACAGAAACAGAATCACAGAAATAGAGATCACATGGAAGGTTACCAGCAGGGAGGGGAGAGAATGGAGTAAAAGGTACAGAGAATAAGAAGCAGAAATAGTAGGTAAAAAGGAGATGGGGGAGAGGGGTGGGTAAGAATAGTATAGGAAATGGAGAAGCCAAAGAACTTATATGTACGACCCATGGACATGAGCTAAAGGGAGTGGGATGCTGGTGTGGTGGAGGGTGCAGGGCAGAAGGGAGTAAAGGGGAGGAAAATGAGGCAACTGTAACAGCATAATCAAAATATATTTAAAAATAAAATGTAAAGTGTATTAAATGTACAGGGTGGGCAAAAGTATGTTTACAGCTGTGTGTATGGGAAACACAGATTAGACTACACAAATGAGTAATAATGTAAATAATCATAACCTGCATTTTTTGCTATAGGAACACTGTAAACCTACTTTCACCCATCCCTGTACATATGACACTTAATAACTCATAGGCTTCATAGGTTTCATGTCCATGGATCAGGTGGAGAGCCAACTGTTTCTCTAGAAAAGGGTCGTCTAATCTCCCACTGAGATGGCATTATGCCAGCTGTCATAGTTTGGAAAGTGGAAACGGGGTGGAACTGAAGATCCAACTACTCCATTCTTTTGTTTTCATCATCACACCTCACCCTTTCCTCCACGGTTCTTGTGGTTTTTTTGCAAGTTTTTATCCATGTCTCCTTAGTGTTCTACTCTGAGGTTCATAACTTTCTGTACTCTCTAGTTGATTGTCTCTCCTCCATTAGCTTTTTATCTTGCAAAAAAAGTGTTGGCATCTCTTGTGAGCTAATGCCTTCTCTCCTTTTTGTTTTTCAGTCTTTGTATAATTTTCATCTCAGGTAGTGGCATAATTACCCATCTTCTCACCTGCCAGAAATCAGTATGTCATTCTTTTTTCTCATCCAATTGTTCACCTAATCTAATTGATTCTTATATTATAAACATCTCCTAGGTACATACCCATCAATGCTACGTTAGATCTGGCCCCCCTACTTGGACTAAAAAAAGAAAAAGTAATCTAAGGGGAAAAAGTCCCAAAGGGAGCATTTGCCTTTGTGTTCCAGTACTGATGAGGAGTAAAAATGCCCCAAAGTGAAGTTACTGGCCATTTGGCTGCTCTCTAATAGGGAGATGGTTGTTTAACAAAATATAAGTGTTTCTTGGGATAACTCACCTTCTTTTACTCTGTGCTTATCATAGAATTTCCTGCAAAGAATGTTATTTTTTTCCTTTCTTTCCTTCTGGAAAAGATTGTACTATTGGCAACTGTTATTGAAAAATAACTAATAAGTCTGGTGATTGGGAATCTTGGGACCTGATTACTCTCAAGAAAACTGTATCTGGTTGACCTTATACAGTGCTGAGGCTCAGGTTCTAGGACTGTTATGACCCCAGGGAGTTCTGATGCTCCAGGAAAATGTGACTATCAGCAAACACCTCTCTCCCTCTCCCTCTTCCACACTGACTTCCAGACCAAATTCTGAAACAGTATTCATCATATTTTCAGTGTTACCCAATAAATCATATCACCAAAGGCTAGACAGCATGGTTACAGACAATCAAGAAATAACCTGAAAAAATGTCATTGTGTCCGACTGATAGTTTCTTGTTTAGTGTGAAAATCAGTAGAGCCAAGCACATGGGGAAAAAATGTAATTCACATAGTCTGTACACACACACATGCCCATACAGAATTCATATTTATATTCATATCTCTAAGCTGCCCCACTACAATACACTCCTAAAAACTAAGATTTCTTTGGTTCTGCTGGTTGCCAAGGTGATTTTTGCTGGAGTAAACACAGTTTTTCTGGTTGACTCAGACAGAGAGAGCTTCGTTAGGACTTCAGGTCCTCTGGTGAGGAACCCCCCCCCCCCTTTCCTGAGGCCCTTCTTCCTGCCCACGTTCTCCCCACCACCGGACAGAAACGCAACTGCCAGCTGCAGAGCTGGCTCAGAGTGTGAGGAGCCCTATGTGGGAATCCTCAGTTAACACATGGAGTCCAAAAAGAAACAGGAAAAAAATCTCAGTGCTCAGCTGAATTCCAGAGCCTACTCATTCCAATACTAACAGATGAGTAGGAGAACAGGAAAGCAAGTGTCATGATCCCACCGCTCCCATTTTCCCTGGCTCACTCTTCTCATCATTCCTGCCTGATCCACTTCCCCCAATTCCTGCATCTGAAGCAGCTCTATTACTTGAGTCTGGAGATGCAGCATCTTTTATTTCTCAGTCTTTCAGTGTTATGATTTTTGAGTAACCAAAAGGAAAAAAAATTAAGGATGAGATTAAAGAGCTCTGGAAAAGTTCAGTGCTCCTCCCCAGAAAGATAGCAGTGCCTTCACACAGCACAGCCTGCAGAGACACAGGGCCTCCCTGTGAGCCCTCTGACCCTGGCCCTAGTGGCCGGAGTAGGCTGGGTAGGCCGATAAGGCCAGCTCCTCCCACGGGCTATCCCTGGACACAATTTTTATATCTCAAAACTCCGAATTTTAAATTTTTAAAAGATATTTTCTCTGCCTCACTCCCTAATATAAAATGAAACAGAGGGACTTACATTTTGAGGTCTGGCTGTGCCTTTGAATATGCTGTATGTTTCTCTCCAGATTACGCCAGAGGCAAAACTCAGTCTCTTTGCTGGTTTTTCCAAGAAATCCACTCATGCCAAGTTTTGGTCAGTTTAGTAGAATTTACTTACGCCTTGGTGGAGTTACAAGATCACCTCACAAAATAAGCAGCTTTTTCTCCTTTCTCCTCAACCCTTCCTCTCCTTTACTTTCCCTCCTCTCTGTTCATCACTCCTCCAATTATTTCTCACCCAATTAGGCATAATAGTTTCCCTCTCAATCTGAAACTGTAGTGCTAAGTGACATCCAGACACTAGTTGAGGGTAGGGTGGCTGAGGGAAGGCAGGAAAGGAATTGGGCTTAGATTCTACCTTAAACTTGCGTATACATATTCATCTAAATGCTCAGAAAAACAAAGGCCTCTTCATTAACACAACTCACTCTCTTTAGAACATAGTCATATTACAGATAGCAAATTACCCCCCCCCATATCAGGAAATATATATACATATGCAACAGTAGAAATTACTTTTGACTTTGGGTCCCCAAAAAACTGCTGGAAACTTCTGTCTTTCCTGTGGAGTCTCTGGGGCTCATTTATTTTCCTTGAAGAATATTGCTTTTTTTTGGTTAGAGCTGATGATCTCCACTCTGCTGCCTCGTAGCTGGAGCCATCTCCTACCTTGTTTCTTCTGACCAAGGGGCTGTCCTGCTCCCTGGGTCCATGCTGATGTGGCCTGTATAGCCAGTGATATTTTCCTGAGGTCGGGGAGGTCTTCATCTCTCAATCAGGTTTACGGCTTTCATGGCTCTGGTCCTTAAACAGTAGGCCTCCTATCACAATGCTTGTATATTACTTGCTCTCTCAATTCCTTAATGGTTCTTCTCTTTGAAGGATATCCCTCAGTGTTACACACAAAAATATCCCTTAATATGAGCCTTTTCGTATATCCCAGAGCTAAGTCCAGCTGCCTCGATGGTCTCCTACCTCATTGTGCACCCATGGCTCTCACTGATGTGTATGTGGGGATGGGGGGATGCAGCTCTGTTAATTCTGGCTTCCTGGGCATTTTCCCAACCATTTGCCTCTAAGCCTCCCTATTGCTCCCAGAATTCCTGTGTCTGTTGGCTCTTCATGCAAATAAGATTATTTAAACCTCATCCTGATATTCTAGAACAATGCTATCTAATAGAAATGTAATGCAACTTCCGTATATAACTTTAAATTTTCTAACAGCTACATTAAACAACTTAAAAAAAGAAAGAGGTAAATTTTAATAACATTTAACCTGATATATTACAAATACTATCATTTCAACAAATAATCAATATAAAACATTTCAGGAGTTTTTTCAGTACAAAATCTTTGAAATTCAATATGCATTTTACATTTACAGCATATCTCAATTCAGACTAGCCACATTCCAAGTGCTCCCTAATCTTCCATGGCTAGTTGCTGTCTATCGTACAGCATAGTCCTAGAGTTTCAAGGGTAGGTATATAAACAGGCCCTTCTCACATATACAAAATACACAGATAATTCAAAGTACAAATTTCTCAGCTGAGCTTTTAAGGCCTTCTGTAATGTGTCACACCATTCCAGTTGGGCTGGTCTCCTTGTTGGTGTGCATTACCTCACGTTCATTCCTGCCTCCAGGCTTGGCCTTTGCGGTTCCTCTGACCAAGGAGCTTCTCTGGTTTCTCTTTGCTTTTCTAACACCAAGCCCAGCTACAGTTCCATCTCCTCCTGGACTATAGCAGTTCCTAATGTTCATTCTTCAGAGCTTCCTACAGCACCCCTGTATAGGAGGACCATAAAATTTAGACATTACTTTGATTATATTGTAATGCACATTACTTTGCATTACTTGCTATTATAGAGGAAACTCTTTCTTCCACCAAAATTGGGAGCCCTTTCAGAAAGCTATCTGTGTTGTATGTTATGCTTCTCAGTCACCCAAAATGATTTACCCTAGTATGGAGCCCACTGTACACACTAAAATGCTTTTTGGGAGTTTAGTATATTGTTAGATGTAGTTTTTATGCCATTTCACTTGTACCTTGTCTCTCCACATAGACTGAAAACTCCCAAACCATATGTTTGTTCTTTTTTATCTCCTAAATCACTTAACACAAATTCTTCTGGGATTTAAATATCTAAGTTTAGCCAAAATTGCAAGTACTTGGCAGATTAGTAAGTGCTTTTGCATATACAAACTCATTTGATTCTCAAGACAGCTCTTTGAGGTAGAACTTACTGATGTGATCATCACATTATACGTGATTAATGTGACATTCAGAGAAATGGATTGATTTGCTTGAAGTCACACAGCAGGAAAATGCTAAATATTGCAGACATCTAAATACAAATGAGAAGTCTTGCTTTCCAAATCAATCGTTACCACTTGTAGCTCCATCATACCTTACCCCTACTCCTTCCAGATCAGGGTGGAGGCAGGGATTTTGTTTTGCTTTGTTTTTCTAATTACCGTTTTCCAGGAGATGCTTGGGCATGTGGCCCTGCCATTTCCAAGAATAAGCATTTGAAAACTACTCCTCAGATAATGCTATATAGAGGGCAGCTCCCTTCTCTGCTCCTGTGGGAAGAATTTCCAGGGAAAAGTGTTCTCGTAAGGGATCTCCCCACCTGTTTTTCGTCTCTGGCCTGAAAGAGAAAGGAGCACAAAAATTGTTAAATATGTGTGAGTGAGCACTATTCAGTAATAGTTCTAAGTGTAAGCTGTCACATTATTACTCCAAAATGAACTAGTGATAACGGTTCAGAACTTCAGGCTACACATTCCCCCTCCACCCAGAATGCCCCACACCCATTAAAGCAGGATTATTAAAAACAGCAGCTACTGGGTGTGCTTCGAAACAACTCTTCTCAAGTAAATAACTTGGAATGTTTTTATTTTAGAATATCAAAGGGAGTCTGGACCACATTATGGCTAATTGACTACATATTTTCATGAGCAGAAATGAAGCTATATTTTAGTTATAAGGATACGACCACATTGTCTTTAATGCCGGTTACTAGCTTTTTTAAAAAGATGAGACGCAGAGAGAAGCAAACGTGAATTGCACACTTAATTTCAGCCTGACAGAAATCTTAACTCCAGTTCTACAACACAGAGGTAATGGGGAATGTAGCACGTACATTTTGGCCTAATTAAAATGCTCCCAACCATGTTGCCATGGCCCTACCTTTGCGTAGATCTATTCTGCTAAGGAAACGTTTTTTAGGGACAATATTCTCTCTCTCTTTTCTTCACTCTCCTCCCTGGAGGGAGGTGGTTAAAGCAGCCTAGATGACTAGAACACAATGAATTCTGAAAGCTGAGCACACTCGAATGAAGAGCCATTCCTGAAGTTAAGAAACACAACAAAGTTGATCTGCCTCTCTTAACGATTGGCATAATTATTTTTGTGCTACATCCTAGTTTGGCTTACTAAACATTGTTATTTTAGAGCCAAACCAGCCATTTCTGTGCCAGCTACAGCAGCGTCTGTGAGAAGTCCCAGGGCAGAGCCTCTCCCCTGCTGGCCCCTCACTGCCCATTGGCACCAGGGGAGGGGCCCAAAGTGAAGCCACACCTAGCACCTCATCCTCTCCCCGGTATCCTCCCTGTTTTCTCTGCTGGTGAGTAAATGACTTCTAAAACATCTCCACTGTGGGTGGCCTTGATGAAATGTTCTAGGGAGAAAAGAAGAAATAGGAAAATCTTCCTTATTCAGAACCCTTGAATAATATGTCTTTCTGAGTGGTAGAAATTTCCCAGATAACTAAACATTTACTTCTTTAAGCCCTGAACTTTTCATTTGAATCTGCATCAGATGTCTTCCTTGAGTTCTTAAACAATGGACTTAATAGTCTTGACCGAGTCACAAAAATTACAATTTATTTCATTGACTTGTAATAGAAATACAATAGAAAGATGACCTCAGAGGTTGCCGAGACATGTAAGATGGTTTATTCCTATATTAAATGACCCAGATTTATATACATGTAAGTCCTTGCAATGGCTTTTTATAGTTTTTCTGAACATCTACTCCTCTGTTGTCTGCGTATGAGCAGTTTCCTTACCCTCTTTCAAACTGCTCCATTCTGCAAATTAGAATAACCGGGGTGTCTATATTTGGTGCAAAGTGAAGGTAAATAGGCTCTGACAGAGGATATAAAGACAGCAAATAGGACTTTCTTGTGTCCTCCAGGATTTCCTCATTCGTGCCAGCTTTCTGTATGGTATTTTCTATATGGGGAAATTGTCAGAAAGCTGAATTCTGAAAGGTGAGAAATTAGTGTAGCTGCTTCAGGGAAGTTGATTTGAAAACCCAGATGGAGATGTGACTCTCTCTCACAGAATGTATAATAAAAATAATTTTCTTATGACAAAAGCAATGTGTGCCAATTTAAAAATATTTATAGCTCATAGATATATACAGTATAAAAAAGGAAAGCCCCTCATATTATCTTTACCTCCACTACTAAAAAACTACTTGTGAAAAGTACACCAATGTTTTTATATCCACATACTATATTATTATGACTTTTTTAAAAGATAATTTTAGTATCATACAGTACTTAGTACAACTTTTACCCATTAATCTTAAGTAGTTTGTGAATTCATACTTTTTTATTTACCTTATTGCTTTTTTTTTTAGCAACAAAAACCTGTTTTATTTTTTCCAAATACAGATACAGAAGTTTGCATGTTTTGCAAATATTGCTTCAAAGCAACATTTCTATATACAGCGCCTTCTGTTCTAATAGCGCGTAAACATAGATATGTATCCACAGTGCAATGTTGGCTCATCAAGGGTCCACCTTATACATTATCACTTTTTAAAGAAACAAAATGATTAGTCCAACCAGAACTGTTTTTGTCAAGGCAATTTTTTAAAGGTGGATAGTTTTACTCAAAACTTAGGTAGTGTACATAGTTCTAAATGGTAACAGTAATATAGAGGAGCAGAGGCCTTGGCTGCCCTACCTCCCTGTAGGACTCTTCACTTTCCTCACCACATCTCTTGCATGACTTCATGGTACCGGGGACAGGTTTCGTATGCTTTCACCCCAGAGTTGGCTGGGTAGTGTCTTTTATACCTTATTGCTTTTAACTACAACTTAGTATTCTACTAAAGAAGTCATAAGTTATTTAAACAATCCTCTGCTGATGGGTATTTGGATAGTATCCAGTTTTTCAACATTATAATCAACAATAAAATGGACATCTTTGAATATGTACAACTGAGTGAGTATTTGGGTAAAAAAAAATTCTTAGATGTGGAATTTGTCCTTTCTATTAGCTTCCTAGGACTGCTGTAACAAAGTCCACCAACTGGGTGACTTAAAACAACAGAAATTTATTGTCTCACAGTTTTGAAGGCTAGAAATCCAAAATCAAGATGTCTATAGGACCTCTAACCCTCTAGAAGAGTCCTTACTTGTCTTTTTCTAGATTCTACTGGTTCGTTGGCAATCTTCAGTGTTTTTTGCCCTGTAGCTGCTTTACTCCAGTGCCTGCCTTTAACATCCCTGTGTGTCTCTGTATTCTCATGGCTCTCTTCTTATAAGCACACTAATCATATTGGATTAGGGACCAACCCCACTCCAGGGTGACCTCATCTTAACTAATTATATCTGCAGCCACCTTATTCCCGAATAAGATCACATACCAAGGTACTAAAGGACTGGGGGTTAGGACTCTAAGATACCAATTTTTGTGTATGTGTGGGGCCAGGGGGGACACAATTTAACTCATAATGTCCTAAGGGCTTTAAAAATGTTAACAGATGCCAAATTTTCTTCTGAAAATATTGTACCAATTTAGATTTTCGCCAATAATTTATGAAAGTGTCAGTTTCTTACCTTTCACCAACACTCAATATTTTTATTATTTTATGATCTAAGTAAAAATTTCTAACTCATTTTATTTTGCATTTCTTTAATTATTAGTGAGTTAAGCAGTGTTTTACTTCCTCTACTGATTACTCACATTTTTTGTCATTTGCCTCTTATTCTTTGCTCATTTTTCTATTTCATTTTTCATCTTTTTCTTATTGATTTATATGTGCCCTCTGTTTATTAGAGGAATATGTAAACTCTTTGTTTATTATATATGTTGTACTTTCCCTCCAATTTGTCCTTTGCTTGTCTTTGTACAATTTATTATTTTTAATGAGATATAATTGATAAATATTTGTATTAGTTTTAAGTATACAATGTATAATTTGATATCTGTATATATTGCAAAATAATGACCACAGTGAGTTTAGTTAACTACATACAAATCTTTTTTTCTTGGGATGAGAATTTTGAGGATCTATTCTCTTAGCAACTTACAAATATACAATCCAGTACTATTAAGTACGGTCATGCTGTACATTACATCTTCAGGACTGCTTCCTTGGCTGAGGTTTTCCCAGAACACAGGAAGCTCTGCTTGTAGGCTCCATATACCCAGAAGTGTCTTTCTCTGGCCCAATCTGCTGCTTCTCCTGTCTCCATATAGAACCTAGAAGAATGCTGGGGACAGACGGAAGTATGAGGACTAACCCTTAACTCTCTCAAGGGATCTTGCAGAGGAGAAATGGGCTTCCCATTTCCAACAACATTCTAGTTCCTTTCTTTGTTCTAAGAGAACATTTTGGTCCCTGGTCCTCAAGGGGAGGTTAAAATGAAATAGGTTTTATTTGGTTAACTTTGCTTTCAATTTGGGGCAGTTAGAACTACAAGGGACTACATACCTAAGGAATGCTTTCAGGTAGTAGGTGTTCAGTAAGTGCTGCTGACTTTGGTTAAGTGGCTTGTGGTAGGTCTGGTGGATGGTTAATGGCAGAGTTCAGACCAGGACTTAGAGCTATAGGCTATCTTCCCAGCCTCCTGCCACCAAACCCACCTTATTCTCCCTTTGGAGGTGAAGCAGAAGTAATTATGGTGGTGAAGAAGGCAATATCCCCGTGGGAGCTACTGTAGAAGCTGTGCCTAGAGAATAGGAGCAAGGCATGGAGTCACCCAGACCCAGACAGTACTGGGCATCAGGATTTCCAAACAGAGCATATGTCAGAGCAAGCAGCCATGAGCCCGAAGCCAGGGTCTCTGTGACCCAGGGGAAGCTTGCAGGAGCTGCCATTCTTCCTGCTATTGCAGGATCCAACGGCTGTCCCAACATGGACTTCCCACAGTATAAAGGCTTATCAGATATCACATCAGCCTGCTGATTTAACCACATCCACAATATCTTTGATGTTAAGGGTTGAACTTCAAGATAGTTCATCTGAGAATCCCTTTGTAGAATGAACACCACCTGATAAACACCAATTGTCTCCTTAAGTGTTTCTCAAAATGTGGTCTGTGGATCACCTGTTTCAGAATTACCCAAAATGCTTGTAACAAATATGAGTTCCTAGGCTCCACCAAGACCTACCAAATCAGCATCTGTGGGAGTGTGACCAGGAGTCTGCATATTAGATAACATCCCAGATGATTCTTATTTATGCACATTGACATTTGAGCTCTCTTACATGATATCCAAAAACACAAGTTACCTGGAAGTGGATAAATGGTGATAATAAGCTCTGTCCCATATTCATTCCTTCCTTCATTTATTTGTTCAACAAATATTTTTAAAGATGTGTTTAAGGTATTATGTTAGGTGCTATGAAAAGTTAAACTTAACTAGTTAGTATATGTTCCTATTCAATTCAACAAGCAACTAATAGATGCTCACTCTGCTCCAGGTAAGGTGCAAGGTGCTGAGATCCATCATAAATTAGCAGTTTCTTAACAAGCAAAACAGAAACAGACTCATAAATGGAGAACAGATTACAGCTAGCAGGGTGGGGGAAGGTTAGGGGATGAAGGGATTGAGCAAAAAGGAAAAAGAACTCATAGACATAGACAACAGTGTGGTGATTGTGGGGGGAGGGAGGTATGTGGGGACTAAATGGTAAATGGTAGTAAAGATTATATTTTAAAATAAGTAAATAAATAAAAATAAAACCTATATAATTTACAAGAAAATAAGCAGTACCAGCCCCCCAGGCGCTGGGCAGGGAGGGCGGCCCTTACAGAAGAAATGTGACACAGTATGAAAGGTGCTGCTGATGTTATGAACAAAATCCACGAGACCAGAGTTGGAGAAATAATTCTATTAAAGGGCAGGGAAAAAAATCCAAAAAAGGTTTCAGAGATGAGATGGCATTTGAAACGGATCCTGAAGAATGAGTAGAATTTTGCCTAGGGTAACAGGCAAGGGCAAGAGGAACATTCTGGGCAGAGGGAGCAACCCAAGCAAAGATACAGACAGACACAAAGACTCGGGGCAGAAAGGCAGACACAAAAATGCAGGGTCCGATGAGTAGTTTGGTGTGATTGGCCCATGCGGTGCCTGCCAACAGGAAACTAACTAAAAATGAAGCCAGGCACAGGCAGGTGCCAGACTGGGAGAAACAGTGAATGCTATTCCAGAGTCTGAATTTGGTTCTATAAGCCTGTGATTCCCAAACTTAGCCATGCAGATTTCTGATCCCCGTCCACTAACAGCCTGAGTCATTCTGGGTGGGGTCAAAGTCTATGTTTTCACCAAGGACTAAAGATAATGCACAGCTATGGTTGGGACCACTGCAATGAAGATTGCTAGAAGGACTTTCAGTAAAGGAAAATCATTATCACCATTGGACTCTGGGCAGGCCCAGAACTAAAGTGAAGTGAATGAGGTACCTATGGAGCGTAATGTAAGGAAGGCTTCACTCTCAGCATTTGCATGATCCTGGGAGTAATGTCTCTTTAAATTGTATGCCTTCGGCACCTCACTCATTGCACCCTAGTCCCAGCCTTCATATGGGGACAATGGAGAGGCTTGGAGATGGGCAGGGCATATATCAGAAAAGACCACAAGGGAGCCAGTACGACAATCCAGGGGAGAGAAGATGGAGGCTTTAGGGATGGAGACAAGATTAGGGAGACCCCACTGGAGTAGCACCTGTAAGACTGGGTGTGACCCAGGGCAGTAGCCTAGGAGAACACTGAGGTTGTCCAGCTTAGAGACTGAGACTTAGATGGTAAGCACTGACATAGCAAACATGAGGTAAGTTTAGGGAGCAGATAAAGGGTCCAGTTTGGGACACATCATTGACATTCTTTTAAGAGATTCTGGAAAGAACTGTACTACCACTCTTCCCGAAGATATTTTCTGGTATATCTTATTGCGAGAATCTCAACAAATTCAACAACTAATTATTAAGTACCTACTATGTGCAAAGCCTTGATCTGTGAGGGTTAAGGGTGAATAAGACCCTGGATACCCAGGAACTCATATATACTAATGAGTAATTCTAGTGTACATTAGCCTATATTAGATCCAATGGTTAAGTATAGAGAAGAAGAATTCATAAGATTAATTCTGGCAGTGGGGATTGGAGAAGGCTTCTTGGAAGTGAGATATGAGCCAGTTCCTGAATGTAGTTATAAAAGAGAAGAGCAAACAAAGCAGAGGAAAATTTGAGCAAAAGCTCAGAAGTAGGAAATGCACAGAGTATTATAAGACTGCTTTGGAGACCACATTTCCACGCACATTCATTGAGCACTTATGTATGTTCAGAACATAGGGTAGGAACTGTGAGAACATGCCCCATCTGGATTGACCGCCACACTCTGAAACCCACAGGCTGCTCTTAGCCGATAGCCAAGCAAAACAGGGATTCTGAGAGAGGCCCATTTCTAGAAAATATGAACTCCTTTGATGACCAATTTTGGTTCAAAGAACCTCCCTGAAGTTACACAGCTATCTAGGATACTCACCCATCCTCCAATCACTCCCCTTCCCTGGGTCAGATTACACTGGAGCCTGATGCCTCTCCTGCCCTTACCAGGAACCTCCCCAGTTCTTTCAAACCAGCTTTCCAAGGGCACAGACCAAAACCTAGAGAAGTATTATGAAGAGGGAATAATATCAAGATGATTCTTTTTTACAGTTCTTTACATATTGAATTATTCTTAAATACCCTAGTAGGGCTATCTGTTCAAAGCAATCGGAACATTTCTGAAAAAGGACAAATTACCCTGTGCCTTTATGCATATATCAGGATTACTCAAAAAGGGGTGCGGCTGGAATGGAAACACTTTGGTGGCTGCTGAGCACAGTACTGAGCTGTGAACCTCTTGCTGATTGCTCAGTCCAGCCTCGTTGGCTCTGTGCTTTCTCAAGTAGTACACAATGGATATTTTCTAAGGTTCTCTGATTTTTAAAAAAATCACATGGGGTAGTAGAAAGAGGCTTTGGAGCCAAGCAGACCTCAGTTCGGGTGCAAATGTGCCATTTTCTGAATGACCTTAAACTGGTTCTGTAGATTTTTTGAGCTGCTCTTTCCTTGTCTGCAAAATGGGGCTAGCACATAGAACGTGTACGATCACTGGGGGGATTGGAGATAAAGTATAGAGTGTCAGGCACTCTATAATTGGGAGTGCTTATGTCTTTTAGTTTTATCGAAAATTGGGATTGAATTTAGCAGTATAAAATGAAATGAAGGAGTCAAGGTCATGCTGAAGTCTAAGGATCCAATATTTCTCTCTGTCACTGCCAACATGAGAAAACACAGTTCAAAATCAAAATTAAAATCATCCATCAGCTTTATTCTAGGGATACACTTTTAAAATTCTTCCGGTCTTCAGCTATTAGAACCAGAATCTTCTGCAGATTAGTGTAGTACCTGCTGGCACACAGGCCTCTGTGCCATTCCATCATGGTAGTCACAGTTTTGATTCAGTGGAACCAGATGTTTCCATGCCAGGTATCCCTCAGCACATGGAATTATAAACCCCCATTCTTCTGATACCCAGCAGAGGGGGATCCCTGTTCTGTGTACATTGTTAGTGTATAACTTACAGGGCCCTATAGTGGGTGGAAGATACCTGCAAATTCTTCAGCACTCCTCCCATAGAGAGATGGTCCCATTTTCCTCCCCTTGGTTCTAAGCTGGCACATTTGTATTTGTCAGCATTCTCAGAGAAACAAAGACAAGTACATAGATATACATATATACACACATATATAAGGAGAGAGAGATTTATTATAAGGAATTGGCTCACATGATAATGAAGGCTGAGAAGTCTCAATATCTGCCATTTGCATCCAAGAAAACCAGTGGTGTAAATTCCATTCTAAATATGGGGACCTGAGGACCAAAAGCACTTATGGTGTACGTCCCAATCCAAGGGCAGGAGAACACCAATGTCCAGCTCAGGCAGGTGGGCCAAGAGTGCACATTCTCCCTTCCTCTTTGTTTTCATTCTGTGTAAGTCCTCAGTGGATTGGATGGTACCCATTCACATTAGAAAGAGGAATCTGTGTTGCTCAAGTCTACCAATTCAAATACTAATTTCATCCAGAAACACTTTCATAGACACCCCCAGCAATGTTAAACGAAATATCGGGGCATCCCATTGCTCAGTCAAGTTGATAATATTAACCAGCAGAGTACAGTGAAAAAGAAGCTATGCTGGTTCTGAGATTAGCCTTGAAGAGAACAGGGAGCTTCCCCCTTGCTCTTTTGGAGCCCTGAATAGCCACATGAAAAGCCTGGCTGCCCTGCGGGAAAGGCCACATTGAAAGGCTTTGAGATTATGTGATGAGAGACAGCCAGCCCAACCTTCCAGCCAGCACCATTCTCACTAAAGTGACAGGAAAGTAAGAAGAGCCACCTTGGACCCTCCAGATCAGACAAGCTGCATCTAAATACCCTGAGCAATCCCAGGCAACCCAAGGTGGAGCAAAGGAATCATCACCCAGTTGAGAACTGCTGAATTATAACCAACAAAATAGTGAAACATTATAAAATGGTTGCTTGGAGCCACTAATATTTTGCAGTAGTTGGTTATACAGGACTATAACCTTTAAGAAAGAGTCTGCATTTGACACTCCCTTTGTATGGTGCCCGGACGACCCTTGGAGCTTGACATGACTCACCACCCTGGGTGCCTTATTAGACTGAGATATCGAGGGTCTTAGAGTTTTTTGCCTGCTCTCCATCTCGGGACCAATGTGTGTGTAGCAGGGGCACGCAGAGGAATGCCCCCAAGCCATCTAAAAATGGATTTGTTTCCCTTAACCCTAACCTTCTGTTCCTCTTGACCATTATTTTAAAGTGTGGAAGACTAAGATTGTGGAGAGAAGGAGAAAGAAGAGAGTATAGAAAAAAGGAAGTAGAAAGAAAAGAAGGGGAGGTTTCAGCTTGTTAGCATCTGCTCAGAAATGAAAGACTAAAATCAAAACGTCCGAGTGGAGACATGGGCCAGTTTAACCCCCCTTCGGAAACTCCATCCATTGTTCAGTATGACCCCGCCTTACATTGTTCAGTATGACCCCATCCACTGTTCAGTATGGATGAAGACAAACATCTAATGGCCAACAGACCTCCTTTATCCCCAGTTTTTATTTGACATCAGTTCACTTGTTCATTCAGTCCATAGCACTTATTGAATAATTATTATCTGTGGGAAAAACTAAAAACTGGGTATAGTTAAAATGTTTTACTACATCCATTGTAACTCAGAATAAGGTAATATTTCTTTTTATAATCAAATCAATAAAATTTTGCACTCCCACTCCAAGGGCAGGAAGTCTATCCTCCTCTCCTGGGGTTCCTGCCTGTGACACATTCAAGAAGCCCATAGGTGCTTACCCAAATCACTTCAAAGAAAATCCATTGTCTGGCAAAAGAAACCATCCTCTACCATCGTTGCTGCCGTTGTGGCTTCACTGTAGAGATGCTGAAAACAGGGAATCCATCACAGTCTTTAGCCAAAAGAAGTGCTACACTGGCCAAGGTCCATGGCAGTAAGAATAGAGGTCAGTGTGGCCAACTTGCCACCAAAGCCAGCAGCCCTGCACTAGCCCTGTTCCATGAGGCGTCACCATCGAATCGGAGGTTCACTGCCAATTTGACAGTGGTTTCTGAGTATGCAGTAGGATGGGAACATCCTTCTTCCCAATGTCTCATCAGCTTCAGATGCTTCAGACACCAGCGTTACAGATCTTTAGGGAAACATCTCATATCCCAAATCCTCTCCTGCTAAGAAATGCCATGGAGCCTGGGCGATCAGGGAAGTAGAGGTTCCAAAGTAACCACCAGATACACCCCAAACCAAACTTCTTCCAGGAGCAGTCAGATCAGATTCCCAGAGAGGAGAGGAAGTCCCTCCCTCCTCTGCTCAAGACTGCCTAATTTCCTGTCCCAGTATTAACCACTTATCATCCCCCATAGCGTCAACAGAGAGTAAAAACTTGTTTAACAATATTTTCCCATTGTCCCTGGTCACTTCATTATAATAAAACATAGTCTTCCTACCTTGGAGAGAGTATGCACATACAAAAACTTAGGTAACAATGAGGAAAATAATACATTGAATGGCAGAAACTTTTAACTAGAATAGACTCCAAAGACTATATAGTTCAGCCTCTCAACTTTACCAACAATGAAGGAAACAGGCTCAGAGGCTTAACTAATCTGTGCAAAGCCCAGGCATAGCATTTGGTAGTTGAATCCAGGGCTTCAACATAAGCTCCTTCCTCCAGATTTCCATGTAACTGCCTTCCCTCTCTTGGCCCCTAAAATAAACTGAACGATACTTAAATAATTTGAAGGCTTTACTTTTTTTTTTCTTTGCTTAAGAAAAATAGAAACATTCCTTGTTAAGCCAAGGCCGGGTCTGACAGACCTTGGCAGCTGGACGTGTCTTTCTAAATCTGGAAACACCACATCTCCTTTGAAAAATGGGAGCAACAACTTGAGCCTCTGAAACGTGAAGAAACGTACTCCTTCACATTTGGGAAAAAAAGTAACTGAAGTGAAATTGCTGAAGACAAATATTAGGCAAAACAGTCAGCAAGGCAAGAGATACTGAATATGTCAGAACATTCAGTTTGTTTATGTGCCAAAAAGGGGAAAAATACCAGCAAATTATTTTTCATTTGCAAATATCTTCTGTGAATTTTCTCAGAAAATGAATACACAGAAACTGGTGAGTTACAAAAATTGAATGCCCCAGTATTTGATAAAGAGAACAAGCTGAAATAGGACTAAGGAGGGAAGAAATCTTTATTCACTCTATAATAAAATATTCCCACCATCATCATCCAGGATCATCGATGGGCTGTTATATACACAAGATCACTGGTTTGGGGGAAATCTCGGTTTAAAACATACACACTCCACTTATTCACATACAGAAATGATGAATGACATGAAAATAATAATAATGCCTTCCACTCCATGCCATTCTGGGGGTCTTGGTTTTCCTTTTCCAGATCTGTGTTTATTTTTGCTTTTCCAGATTTCTGGTCTGGACAGCTGGATAGTACAGTCACCATGTAAGGAAACTTGGAGAAAGGCTAACAAATTCCAATTTTGACCTCGTATTTCAAGTTTCTATGGGACCAAAATTCTTTCAATATACCGGAGAGATTATTCTTTTTACTTGTTTGGAATTTAGCACACAACTTGCCAGACACTGTTTTTGTTCTTTCACTGAGTCCCTCTGCTGTTTGCTGTTCCTTTTTTGTTTTTCTTACCTTGCTCCTGCATCTTGAGAAACAATATACACTCATGATTGAATGATTAACTCCTCTACTGGAATACAAAGGTCTGGTCCAGTGGAATACCTGTTGTATTCTCATTTTGAATCACTCACATCCCTGTGTCCACCATTGCACATCTGTATGCACATTGTCTTGAATTAGTTTTCTTTTTTCTTATTCCCTTTCCCCTGACATATCTCAAGAAGCAACTGCACATCTCTGATAAACTGAAATGGAGTAGCACTGACTATTAAGGGAGAAAATTCAAGAATTAGTCCTGTTCACTAGAAGAGGAGACAGGAGGGTAGGTACATGCACCAGTGCATCTAGACCCAGATACAGATTCCAGAAATCAGTCTGCAGGCAGAGCAGGAGCTGACAGACAGGGTGGGCCAGGTCCACATTGGCACCATAGGATGTAATGAGTCTTGGGCGCAGTTATGAAGAGAGGATGGCACTCCTCCTACTGAGGAAAAATCAGAGGTTTGTCACGCAGATGGTAAGCAGAATCCAAGGCGGTACCGAGGCACCCAGGAGACAGTGGTAGCATCTGGTTACCAGAGCTGAGCTCAGACCGGAAGGAGACCAGCAGTCAGGATGAGCTTGAGGCCCCCTGAAGCTGCTTGAGCAGATCTGCCTCAAGACCAGGAGTTGGGATGAGGTGAGCATGGGTAAAGAGGGACATGTGTGAGGAGAACTGTGGCATCAGGAGAGCGATTGTTGGTTGAGCTTGGTATTTCCCAGTGCAATTGTGACAAGCCCCTTAAGATCAAGACTGTTCTGCTCCTCTGGTCTCCAATCAGAGTGCACATAGTGAGTACTTAAGTGTAAGTGTAGTTGTCACGAGCCTGTGTTTTGTGATACAGTCTTTCCTATAAGTCAGCCTTCAGTCTCTGCTTCGGTTGTCTGACCTGGGCCTGAAGAAAAGAAAGTGCTGAGCCCCCTGTATGACCAGCAGTCCTACAGGTGACACTAGCACCGAGAAATAACAGGGAGCCACCACAGGTACTACACTATTCACTTGGCTTTTATTAATGCAGGTTCACTTAACTTTTATTAATGTAGATTTACTCCATATCCATACTAACCAAATGACAGTAATAATTACTTAGATGCAATCAGTAATAACATCACCCAAGAAAATCGGGGGATAATGAACCCAAGTCCCAGAGTCCTGGTCTGTGGGTCCAGGACACAGCACAGTAGGCAGGGGAACATCAGCATCTTACAAGGCAGAATCTCTGGAGCTGTGTCAACAGTGGGGCAAACAAAATCCTTGGTCCAGTAGCAGAGCCTCCGACAGCACAGCAGTCAGAAGATTAGCACAGCATGGAGCACACATGGGTGTGTGGAGCTCAGCTGTGTCAGCAGTGGTCTGACACCTGCCTCTGTTATACCCTTGAGGATCATGTACTCTACCCCTCTGGGCCTCTCAATAAATATTTTGAGACCCTTGATAAGTTGTTGGAGAATTCCTGGTGGGATTATGCTGGGATGCTCCAAGTCTAAAGTTGTGTCTGTTCAGGTCACATGTGCAGGAATCTTGAACACTCCACCCTGCCAGACATGACTAAGGTAATAGTTTCCTTCTTGAACCAAAGTGTCATGGCTGACTGGCAGCCACCTTGGTTGACATGAATGACGCCATTTTGTTTTACATACTTTATCCTGTCTTGACTAGACCAATACCATTTTATTTCTCATGCTCACCAGAGTAGTTGAATTTAATTAAAAGGCCACCTTCAGTCAATTATTCAGAATGCCATTGCAAAAAATAGCTTTCCGAAGACCCCAGGAGCCCACTGGGGTCTTCGGAAGTTCCCTTTCCATTCTCATTACTCTGTTATCCCTTCATTCTATTATGGAGACTTGCTTAGGACAGGCCTACAAGTAACCTAACAACCCAGCACATTCCTGAGTGCTTACTAGGAAGGTGAAGGGGAGGTCAGTTTCCCAGGATTAGTTGCCAGGTGCACGGAACCAATCCTAAAGAGCCGACTTCAGTGTTTCCTGCACTGGTTCAACACGGTAACTCCTGAGTCCACTTCCTACCTCCTGTGCCCTAAAAGGACAGTGTTGGGAATCTGTTGTAATTAGATTCTAGACGTTAGGGAGTCTACACCTGCCAGAGAAGAATACATTCCTGTGGAACACAGAGGAGAGAGGCATGTTTTCTGCTAAGGTAAGAGCCAGCACTGGACACCACACATGTTTGCACAAAAGTTGTGTTTTTCCCAGGAAGATGTGAAGATAAACAGATCCTGACTAAAGCAAAATTGTGAAACTGAGAAGCCAGTGAAATTTGCCTTGATTATCCGCCACCTCTCCTAGTTCCCCCTAAGTAATCAAGCCCTCCTTCCCCACCTTGCTCCTTCCTGGTTCTGGGTACCTTCCTGAAGGTTTTTTTTTAGTGATATTATAACATAATAATATTTAACTGTCTCCTTCACATTATTGTGGTAACTGTCTTAGGTGTTTGCAAGTTAAAACCTTTTATTATATCCCTGGCTGGTGTGGTTCAGTGGATCGAGTGCTGGCCAGTGAACCAAAAGGAACCTAAAGGCTGCTGGTTTGATTCCCAGTCAGGGCACATGCCTGGGTTGCAGGCCAGGTTCCCAGGTGGGGGTGTGTGGGAGGCAAATAATTGTGTTTTTTGCACATTGCTGTTTCTCTCCCTCTCTTTCTCCTTCCTTTACCCTCCCTCTAAAAATAAAATAAATAAAACCTTAAAAAAAACTCATTTTATAATAGAAAACAATGGTTTTGTAGGTCTCCCTGGAAGGAATTTTTAAGCAACATTAAACATATTAAACTGGTAGAGGTTTTTTTTTTTTTTTGAGGAAGAGAATGTTTTTCTGGTTTCCAAATTTACACTGAACTGTATCAAAGGCTGGCTGGACCCAAATGTCAATAATTGACTTGTGAGTGTGCTTTAGGTACATTAGGTGCTGGGAAGTTATTTCAGAAGGAACGTTCTGGCCTTCTTTTCCCGTCCCTCAACCTTAGCCCATACACTCCCGTTCCACTGCTAAAGAGAATACCCAACATTTGTAAGCCTCAATGAATTATTAAAATATTTTTTGTGTATGATATCTCATTTAACCCTCACAAAACTCCTATGAGATAAGGCTTATAATTATCCTAATTAAGCAGTAATTCCACTTAATGCTTCCTTTAGAAACACCATTTCCTTGCCTTGGTGATAGCACACTGTTCATGTTTCCTTCCCTCCCACCCAAACCTGCTGCTCCTCCCCCGGACCATTGCTGGTTTCACCTCTCCCTGCCCCTTACGTGTTTGGGTTCCCAGGACTTTCACTGTTGTCTAACCCTTCTCATTCATTCAGGAACTTTAACTGCAGCATGTGTGACTAGACTCTCACAGCTACCTTGAGAGCCCAGCCCACTCTCTGAGTTCCAAGCCTTTTCAACATTTCTGCTTGGATGTCTCACAGGTCCCTAAAACTCCTAAAGCAGGAAGAATAATCTCTCCACCCCACCCACTGTCACCACTGAAAACTCCGCCCCTCAGGAGGTGTTCACTGAATCCTCTGTCATCTGCCCACAGTCATTGCCCAAGTGCTATCTGTGATCCTCCTGATGGTCTCTCACTGACACTGCCACCATTACCTTTCCAATTAGACTTCTGTAGTACCTCCCCAAATGGGTACCCACATCTACTTTGTCCCTCTTTCAGCCATTCTCTGTTGGGGGGAAAAATGGTTCCTGGGGACTTAGAGATATGGGTCCCCATCCTTAATGTGGTCTCTGAAACTCAGGGCAGTAGGGTCCCTACCCAGCTTCCCAGTCCCATTTCACCCCACTGTCTCCTTCATTATCAACATTCCTGCCCCTCTGAAACTTCAGTGGTGTTGGTACCGCAGGACCTTTGCACCACTTGTTCCTCTCACTTGACTAATTCTTAGTCATTCTCCAAACTGCAATTTAAAATGTCACTTCCCTAAGGGAGTCTTCCTTAGACAAAACTAAATCACCTTGGGATGCATTCTGAGAGCACAAAACAGTCATCACAATTAAAATGATATTTAATGTCTATCTGTTTAGCCAGACTGTAAGCACCACAAGAGTGAATTTCATTCTCTCTCCACCCCCCTAACCTCTTCACACTTATCCTTGGAACCCAGCTAGGTAACAGCCAGTATTAATTGCCAGACATACGAGTGAAGAAGCCTTCAAATTGTTCTAGCTGAGGTCCCACTCATCAGGCTTCAGAGGTAAGCCTTTCCTACTCCTTCCTGTCTGAATTTTTTGATTCTCAAAAACTATGATAAATAAATGATTATTTGTTTAATCCACCAAATTTTGGGGTGATTTGATTTGCAGCAATAGTTAACTAATACACAGTCTTATAAGCATGATGTCATTAGCAAAGCAACCAGAATGATGTCCTATGAAATAATAAGTTGGTTAAGGTTCAGTGTAGCAACTATGGTACAACAGCAAAAAGCTGATATAAAGCTGAGGTAGGACTATAAAGTTGTGCTGTTGTCCTTGCCAAGTAAAAGCACCCTGTCTCAGATGTTCACATTTATTCACAAAGACAAGTGGGTGTGGGGGATGGGGAGGATAAAAGCATTTGCTAGATTATTCGTTGTTTTCCAGGTGCCAGTGGTATTGATTTGCTCCAATAAGAACACTGCGTTTCAAACAAAAGTTGTAGTTGGAAGTACCAGCTGATTAAGTTTATGACAGTCCATTTTCATAATTCTGAGACCCACGCATCTTCACTGAAAGAAGAATGTGGTAGGAATGACCACACCTGTATCTTTCAAACCTTTGATGATGGCTCTGATTTATGAAATTTCCCTGAGAAATTTAGTCATCCAGCTAGTCAATAGATGTTTACTGAGTGCCTTTTCTGTGCCAGTCATTGTTCTAGGTCCTGATGATAGAGCAGTGAACAGGACAGGCAAAATACCTGCCCTCGAGGAAATTACATTCTAGGAAAGAAAAGAGACCATACACAAACGATTGTATAGTAAATTGCTAGGTAGTGATAGGTGTCATGAGGTAATATTGCTCTTCTGTAAGTATGTTGCTGATTAGGGGGTACTTCCAGAGCTTACGCTTTGCTCTTCCTATAATAGCCCATACTTCCTGAGTCAAGGAGTTAATGTAAGAATTCTTCCAGTTGTTTACATTGTCTAATTCTATTTGTGTCCTTAGGTAATGGGTAAATTGCCATGGGAAGAGAATTTGGGGTCCCACAGAACCTGCCATGAGGTTCACTGGGTCAAAATTCTGTTTAATACTTGTCCTACATGAGTCTTAGTACTAGTGTGTTCTGGGTCCCAAGAAATTAGGGTAAGTCCAGGGTCAGTGTTGAAGAGCCCCTCAATATGTTGAGTGTCTCCCTTTCTCTTGATCGAATGTACCAAGTAAGTGGTTTCAGATCTATGGGGAAGGCCAAGAAGAAAGATTCCCAGCTTAATATTGTGACACTTGTGTAAATATCTCCCTCATGCAAAATTGAGCACATCTTCACTCTAGAAGGTCTGCACTGTGAATTCATGCAGGGCTAGAAATTGGGTGAAGTGCCACGACTCAATTTGGGGGTAATGTAAGCCAAATTCTTATTCGACAGACCTGTCTTATTAAAAATAAAAAATTAAGTAGGGTTTTAGCAGGCCGCCCATCTCCTCAGTCCCAGGAATCCCATAAACAACTGACCCACGCCAAAGATCTCTGTAGAGCAGATCATTCTGATTACCCTCTCACCTGTGGCCTCTTCAGAAACCGCAGTTACTTTGCCACTGGCAGTTATGTCTAAGACTTGGGCTGTCATGCCTTGCGTTCTTCCATTCCTGTTAGTTTATTTAAGCCTAAAGCCTTACCTTACATACTGCTAATTGTGTTAACCTAACCGAGGACAGAAGCCAGAATTTACTCATGTTTTTGTAAAGGGCTGCAATAATGTCATGAAAAAGCTTTCCCCAATTTTTCATCAAATGAACACTTCTGCAAAGAACATCATGTAACTCTTAATTACTCTACCAATACCACTTTGAAGGAAGAGATTTGTTTTGGACTCACTTGTATGTCAAGGTCTTCAAATGACGCTATGAAGATCTATCTGGAACATTTTGCAACAATGTACTCTGAGTAAAAAGGAGCTTAGAGACCTTACTAAATTTTTGTAAATGCCATTCTTATTTTCTATTTGAGTGAAAGTGCCTGAGTGAACTCCCCAGCAAATGAATTCCCTAGCAAGTCCTCCAGAGCAGGTCTTCCTACAGCAGTTCTCCATTTTTCAGAAAGATTCTCATCACTCCTGCCTCATCTTTAGAATATGTTCACTATTGGTCATTCCAGAAGAAACATCTTATTCAGCATTTATTGCTTCTTTCCATTTCAGTGGTGGGGAGATGTACTAGCTGTATAAAAGGAGAGATCAATAATTCCTGGCACTTAATGTATAGCACACTTGAGAAGGAGCTCAAGATTTAGAGGAATGAGCCAACTTGGGGTTAATAACTGTGGACTCAAAAGTGATTTAATCAGATGCTATTTGAAATTCTAATTCCACCCCTCACTTATTCCTTGCTGCTCCGTTCTCAAATGGCAGGCTGAAAGAATACCAGTGAATTCCATCTCCTCATATGTGTAAAAAAAAAGAAACACTCAGAGGAAGCTTCGCTGGGTCTTCCATTACAATTCTGTCTGCTTTGGGAAAGGTCAGAGTTCAAGGGATTGCTTCAATATGGGTCTGAGCCTCTCTCCAACATTTCCAAATACTTCTATTTTTTTCTTTTGTGGCTTACTTTCTGTTTTGCGGTCTTTTTTCTTTGCCCTTGCTTAAGGTTGCTCCTGCCCCTCAATCCATTGTCCCCCACCAAGATGATTTACTAAGAGGTGCTCTGGGAAGCTGCGAGCTGGAGTGGGGAGGGAATGGGGTCTGGAATTACACCCGCATTCCAATCCCGACTCTGCAGTCCCTGGCTATGGGACTGGTCACAACATTTAGCCTCTGTGAACACCAATTTCCTCACCTGGAAATGAAGTAAATCAATCCTACTTCACAGTGTTATTATTAACTTAGAGAAAAATATATGTAAAGTACCTACTCAGATGCTTGGCACATGATAGGTAATATATTAATAAGTACACCAGAAACCACACAAGTATATATTATTAGTAGTGTATATTATTGATAATAATATGTGCATTGTTCTTTCTACTTTCCCAATAAAAACATTAAAATGTTGTGAGTCTTACTATAAAGGCATACTTCTAAGCTTTCTACATATATTAATTTATTTAATCCGCTCAACAACTCTATGTAATAGGCATTATTACAAACCTAGTATTACTACACTGAGGCACAGAAAATCTAATGAACTTACCGAAGGTCACATGCTGGAAACTATGGAGCCAGAATTTGAATACAGTTAGTTTGGCTCAAAGCTGGTGTCCTTTAGAAGCCATACAGGAATGATGGCTTTATGAGAAAAATATTGTGCTTTATATTTATTAAAAAGAGAGGTATTTAAATGTACCAGAAAGACTAGCAGAGTCGCTCCCCACAGAGATAAGCTGAATTTATTCTCAGCCATGAGGTTCATCCCCTGTCCTTGCTGTAAGATGCTTTCAACTACAGGTAATAATAGAAAGGTACCCCAAAGTGGCTCACCCAAAGGTCTAATTTTAGGATGTGTGCTTCCAAAGTGAGCACAACAGAAGTCAAAAGTGAGGCAAGGTTTAAGTCTGGTTCTCCAGCAACTCAGTGAGATCCTAAAAGACAGACTCTTTCTATTTCTCTGGTTTGCTGTCTTCTATCAGCTTTATCTTGAAGCTGGCTTGCTTCATTATCATGTAGTAGTGATTAGAACTGCATGAATCTACATACCCATGTAGAGGGAAAGTAAAAGAGGCTCCAGTGTTCTCCCAGCATAGTAAAACAAGGCTTTCCTGAACACTACACCGCCCCCCACCCCCACCCTACATACACGTCAGTGGCGCAATTAGCATGCCCATTCCCAAATGAGTCACTGCCAAGGAGATGGAATTACCCTTAAGCCAATCAAGCTCGTCTGTTGAACTTGAAGGTGTGGTCATTTTCCTCAAGGCCCTCAGATGTCAGGGAGAACAGAGAAACCTGAACAAAGTTGTGATTCTCTTAGGAAGGGGGAGTAGAGATGATATACAACCAGCATATCTAGTACTTCTAAAAGTAGTTTATCTGTTTTCTCATGGACTGAGCTTACATGAGCTCATACGTTATGAAAAGGTTTTTAATACTATATAAATATAAATTATAATTATTTTTGCTGTGCTCTTTTGTACTTGGGATTTATATTCAAAGTATGTTGTGTTATATTCAAAGCAAGGCCAGAACAGACTGTGTGCCTGCTCCATGTCATTCATTCCTACCTGCCGGAACCCGCTTTCCCCCATGCACCCCTGGGCCCTCCTTGCTGCCCAAAGCAACCTCTTCCCGATATTCTGCTCAGGCTTATCCTGAGCATCTTGGATACCAAATTACTTCCCCTCACAACCTTCCTACCATCAAATCTCATTTCCTAACAGAGCTGCTTTGACATGAGTTCTAGTCCCACATGCCTTTCACTAGTTGTGTGATTTGGGGCAAATCGCTTCACCGCTCTGAACTCCACTTCCCTCTTCAGTGAGATGAGACGCTTGGACTAATTCATCTCTCAGGCACTTTCAAGCTTTAACTTTTTATGATTCTATGAATTTCAGGCAGCAAGGTAAAGAGGAGTGAAGAATTTCAGACCAATGGGGAAAGGGATTTAGGGTGAAGGGGTTTTAAGCATTCAAAAGGTCAGTTAGCAAGGCTACCCTGATTTTTGGATTCCAAAAATACACACACATGCGCACACACACAGGGTGCATGTTAGCAATCAACAGTGAACCTCACAACAGGAACGAGGACATCTAATAAAACAAAGATGGGCCCAACTACAGGGTGGACCTGAGACATAAGATGTGGGGAGTGTGGTAGTGAGCTCAGAACCTTAGATAAAGTTGGCAGAGCTGAGAATTCCACTGAGGATGGAGAATTATCACTGCTGTGGACATTGTTCTTACCGGCCTGTATGAACTAAACTCCAAGAGGACTTCTGAAGAGATCATTTTGATCTTCCAACCACAGGAACACAGCTACTACTGGGTCTGACCTTGTTTTGCTTTTTTTTTTTCTTCCTAGTTTCAGCTGGGCCTCAAAAACAGAAAGGCCAAAATCCAACAAGAAAATCTGTTTCTGTTATATTCTCTTGGCTGCTTAGGAGAGCTCTCTTGGCAGCCTTTCTGGTGATTTGTCCAAGCCTGAGGCCTCTCTTTCCTGGAGTTTCCATCCCCTGGTTCAGGGGAGAAGAAACCCTAAGCATCACTATGCAGTGTCTAAGAGGCAGGCGCTCTTTTTCTTAGCCAGGAGTCCTTCGGTGCTTTTTCCCCTTCTTTTCCTCCAAAGAAACAAGACAACCATCACATACTGGGAAACAGAATAATAATTATTACAATGATAATGGTAGCAGCAGCTACCATTTATTGCCTACATATTATTGCTCAGGCATGAAACTAAGCACTTTATATTATCTCAATTACTAATTAAGTAGTAATGGCAAATATTAAAATGGTATAAAATCATTAAGAGAGATAAAATGGGTATTTAATTTTGATAAAATGTATAGTTCATCAGGAAACTACACCAGTCATGAACTTTTATGCACCTAAAATATAGTTTCAAAAATGTATAAAGCAAAAATGCTAGGGATACAAGAAGAAATTGACAGGGCCACTATCATATTAGATATTAAGATACCTCTCTCTGAAATGGGTCAAATAGACAAAACTTAACTAAGTATATTGAAAATTTATGTAACATGCTAACAAGTTATATAGAACTTTTCACTAAACAGAGATTACACATTGTTCTGAAACATATGTGGAAACAGTTACATTTGACCATGTATTAGGTCATAAAGACAATCTTCACATACTCAAAACAAAACAAAACAAAACAGTATTTATACAAGCACTTTTGATGATCAAATGCAATATGCCTTAAACTAGCAACAGAAGGATAGCTAAATAAATGAATAAATAAATAAATCTGCCTACTTTAAAATTTTAAACACCTTTCATTATTAGGTATATCAGTTGGGGTTTAGTTAGGTTGATACCCTAGGAAATATCGATCTGTTTTGTTATCCATACACACAGAGATTTGACCTTATACAGTCTTGGTGGTTGGTTAGACAACATCTGTGAGGCTGATGGCTCTGGTTGGGTAGCTCATTTGGTTAGAATGTCATCCTGATACACCAAGGTTGTGGGTTCAATCTCTGGTCAGGGCACATATAAGAAATAACCAATGAATATATAAATAAGTGGAACAACAAATCAATTTGAAATCTCTCTCTCCCTCTCTCCTTCCCTTCTCCTCTCTCTCTAAAATCAATATTGAAAAAGCAGTATCTGTAAGGCTGTTGACATTGCATCTGATACTGAAACTTAAAGTCCTCAGGGCAGGGAGTCAGGATGTAAAGTGGGAAGAGCAAGAACAGGTTGTAACCCACAAACACACACTGTAGCTTATGAGGACAGATTAAAACCTGTGTCATCTTGCCTCTGACCTCAATCATGTAGAAGCCTGGGCTCTTTGTCACAGAGCTAAACACACACACACAAGCACACATACACACACACACAGCGTGAATGTTAGCAGTCAATAGTGAACATTACAACAGAAATGAGGACATCTAATAACTCCTCTGACTGAGGAATAAAAGAAGCTGAAAGAGGATCCTGGAGAAGGTGGAGCAGTTCCAGTCTTGGCCATTGTCCCACACCAACAAGAAAAGCCAGTGAGTAACAAAACGGCTATGGGTTCACTTATACTCCAGATTGCTCATGAGAATCTCTCTTATGACCTAGCCTATGGAGAAACATACAAGGAAGGGAATCCTGGGAAATGTAGTTCAGCCTAACCAAGGTGACACCTTGCAAAACCACCATAATCCATCCCTTGTCAACTTGGTACCCATGTATATCTACGTTTTTAATCTTCACATAAAGATCATAACAAATTCTGCCCAACATAATACAACTATGCCCATACAGCCAGAAACATGCTAACCCGGGGCTCAAAAAACTTTCTGAAAGGGCCAGATAGCAAATACTTTAGGTTTTGCATAGGACATGGTTTTTGTTACAACTATTCAGTGCATGCAAGTAGCCATAGACAATATGTAACTGAATGAATGTGGCTGATTTCAAATAAAACATTATTTATGAAAACAGATGGCCAGCTCTTGGAGCATAGTTTGCCAATCCCCATGTTAATCTTTTCACCAAAGGAGAATTTTTGAAAAACCTCTTTTTGATTTGAGTGATCTTTATTCTCTTATCTAATTCACACATCACCCTTGAATATTTTATAGACTAGATACTGAGATATGTTACTTCACTTAGCACATCTTATATTAGATAAGGAAATTAAAGAGGAGGAAAAAATGAAATATTTTTTATTCATATATATGCAAGCATATGCAAAACAAAATAAGGAAAAATACTCATAACTATTACATTCCTCTTTTCTGCAAGTAGTTATAGTACTTTTCTGGTTTCTAATCTTATTCCTGAAGGGTCTGGGCCACTAGCAGTCCTGCCTGAATTGGAGATTGTTGTAGTTTTCCACTGACTTACTATTCACAAAATACGGGTGTAATAAAATTTGCCCTAGAGGATCTCCTGCATTCCAGACATACTCATGGTGTGATAGCAACTCAATTTCCCCTTGATAGTCAACATCAGTTACCAAAAACAGTATAGTAAATCCCTTTTTTGCCTGTTGATTCAGTGGTCTTAGGAGTTCAAAGTGTCCAGGTGGCAGTCTCAACTTCCAGTTCAATGGCATCATTGTTGTGGCCACTGGTAAAAGCATTGCTCCTTGTGGAACTAAGACTTCTAGAGCAGGAGAGCCTGAAGTTGTGGGGATGGGAAACAAAAAGTGAACTAGTGAGTCATGATGGGTAACAATATGAGCAACAGCTTTCATTTCTACCCCCTCGATTCCTAAACTTGTGACTTCTGCTATGAGAGAAACAACAATATAATAAATATTGATTTAGGACCTGCTTCAGCCCCACAAGGCAATGCTGCCTACCTGGTGCCATAACTGAGATTTTAACAGATGATTACACCATTCTCTTACATCAGCCGCTTCAGAATTATGGGTAATATGGTGAGATCAGTGAATTCCATGAGCACGAGCCCACTGCCCCACTTCATTTGTTATGAGGTGAGTTCCTTGGCCAAAAGGTATAGTGTGTTGAGTAGCATGTTTTGGGTAAAGTATTCATTCAGTTCACAACCGATAGTTTTGCCAAAAGAATTGCAAGCAAACAAGCAATAAAGGCAAATCCATATTCAGTAGGCATGATTGAGAGAAAGAAGGAAGTGTAGCAGAAGTAAGGGGCATGTACATCTTAGCTACTTCCTCATGCAATTTACTTGTGCCTTCAGGATCTGCTTAAGTCCAATCTCATAAATGCCACTTCCTTCTGATGATGAAATACTGCTGTACATGCCCAACTTAATGGCTTGGTGGGTCAGAAAATACTCAGTTCAAAATGGGCAGCTCAGTTCATATGGTAACTTGGTAGCTCAAGATCAAGCTTGCCATCTCTGCTAAGACACAATAATAAGCCAAAAGTTGTTTTTAAAAGGATAACAGTTATCCTCAGAGTATGACATGACTTTGCTAAAAATTCTAAGGGTCTGTGCTGTGATTCACCTATGGGATAAGGGCCTGTCAAAGGCTCCAAACAGCATCCCTATCTATGCACCATTAATACTTGAAGTATCATCATATCTTCTGAGTCACATGGCCCAATTAGCAGAACAGCTTGCAGAACAGCTTGACCTGTTGCGGAGCCTACTCTGGGATTCACTCAAAACAGTCAGATTTTCAGGTCACTTAGTAAGTGGGTCAAAGTAGCATGACCAAATGAGATACATATTGTCTCCAAAATCCAAAGAGGCCCAGTAGGCATTGCACTTCTTTCTTAATAATAGGAGGAATCAAAATGCAACAACTCGCTCTTCACCTTAGAAAAGAAATCTCTTCATGTCCTATATAATTGGACCCCTAGAACTTTAATCAAAGTGGCAGGTCCTTGAATTTCTGTGGAATTTTACTCCCACTCTCTGGCACACAAATGTCTTAGCAATGTGTCTAGAGTAGTTGCTACTTTCTTCTCACTGTGTCCAAAAGCATAATACTGTTAATGTAATGAACCAGTGTGATGTCCTATGGAAAAGAAGAGCAATCAAGGTCCTCATAGACTAAATACCCATAAGGGGCATCTTACACAGCAAGGGTGTCTTGCTGCCTTGCCAGATGAAAGCCATCTGCCTCTGATGGTCTTCACCAACAGATACAAAGATAAAAGCATTTCCCAGATTAATAGCTATGTGCCAGAATGTGTTGATTTGCTCCAGCAACAAAACCACATGTGGAAAAGCAACTACAATTGAAGTCACCACCTGATTAAGCTTTTGGTAGTCCTCTGTCATTCCCGTTGAATCCCAACCCTGCATCTTTCAAGTCCTTTCAAGTGGCACTAATCTCTGCAATTCTTCCAAGAATGCAGTGTTGCTTTTGGTTTACTATTTTTCTAGGTAGATATAGTTCTAGTAGCTTTCACTTGATCTTTCCTTCCATAATAGTCTGCATTCCATGTGTCAGAAAACCACTGTATTGTAGGGAATCTGCCAGTTGCTGAGTGTGTCTATTCTAATTATGCATTCTGGAATTGGGAAAATAACCACAAGGTGGTTTTGAGAATGCACTGGGCCCAACGTGAGATGGATTTCAGCTGTGTATTAGTTATATATTGCTGCATAACAACTTATTCTAAATTACAGAAGCTGAAAACAAGAATATTTATTATCTTACAGTTTCTATGGGTCAAGAATTTTGGAGTGGTTTAGCTGGGAATCACTAGCTTAAGGTCTCTCATAAAATTGCAGACAAGGTGTGGCCTGGGGCTACAGTTGTGTCAAACTTGATGGACGATGAAGGACCCACTCCCAAGCTCACTCACCTGGTTGTTGGAATGCTTCAGTTTCTCTGGGTTGTTACACTGGAGTCCTTTGGTCCTCACCATACCACATGGGTATGTCCATAGAGTTGCTCACATTATGGCAGCATCCTTCTCTCAGTGCAAACTATCTGAGAGAAGGAGAGAGGGAGAGAAAGAGAGAAGGAAAAAGAATTAACCAAAGACACAAGCCACAGTCATTTTATAACCAAATACAAAAAGTGTTTTCCCATTATCTCTGCCATGTTATATTCATTAGAAGCAACTCATTGGGTCCAATCCACACTCAGGTGGAAGGGATTATAGAAAGGTGTGAATACCAGGAAGTGGGGAACATTGGGGACCATATTAGAGACTGACAACCACGTTGGGTTCTTGAAATAAAAATGAATATTATGAACAATTTAGAATTATACATCAAGAACCAGAATAACAACATTCATGAGGTCTTCACACAATACATCCTATTGTACCGATTGGAAACTCAAGGCAAAGAGTGGTGAAAAAATTTGCCCTGGGTCCTTTGCATTTGTTAGCAGCAAAGCTGATGCTAAAATCTCAGTCTAATTCCAAAGACTCATTCTGACTGTCTCCTCCCCTCTAAAATGTCCATTAACAAGGTCAGTTTATTCCAGATCACTTCTGCTCACTTTTTTCTCTTCTCTTTCTTCCAACTTTTCTCTTCACTTCCCTTTCATCAAAAAGAGAAAGACTATTCAGGAACTGGCATATTTGCCTTATTGGACCAGTTTTGAAACACCCTGAAACATGAAGCTACATTTTTTCAGAGATGAGATCATGTTCAATGATAACCCATGGTTTATCACACTGAACTGTCTCTTCCTTTCTGATGATTTTACATCTTTCCTGTACGTTTAGCCTTCTGAGCAGGAGCTATTGACACTGATACCACAATTTAAGCACACTTGTTTCCTAGCAACAGCTGGGTACATCAAGTTTCAGAGCTACTCAGAACTTCCCCTCTAAAAGGGCCAGATTCACTCTCAGAACAATACATTCAAAGTTTAAAATATAACTTGAGTGGTTTAATTACACACCCCCATTCCACCCACTCCTTCCACTTCCCTTCCCCTCCTTCCTAGAGGCCCAATCACTGAGATTTCAGCAGTAATTTCTGTAGTCTGGGAAAATGCCGAGGTCACACTTGGGAGTACCTGGCTGCCCAGAGAACAGTTTCAGTTCCCACTGCTCACCTACAAATAAGAAGCAACTCGTACATTTAGAATGATCATTTTCTTCATGTAACAAATAAATCTCAGGCCACAAATTAAGGATTGAAAGAAATACACTATACTTTTTAACAACAAACCTTATTTTATGAGCCTTTTTTCACATGGGTATAAAATCCTACTGCATCATTTCAGGGACTCATACTTAGGGTTGACTTGAGGTCTGGGGGATAAGACAGGAGAAGGGGACCCTAGCATGCAGCTATTGAGTGCAGCTATTGAGATATCCATCATTATGCGGCTTCCCCCATCTTAAAGCCATTCTTAGCCCCTTGTGCTTGACCACAGGCCCCTCCAGGCTGGCTCTATCTCAGACATACAAGAAACACTTAGAAATACAGAAAACACTCAGCTGCACTTCTACCACATCTAAACGAGAAAACCAGACAAGTCTTCCAACCTTCTTCTATATCCCTGTAGTTACCTGGGGAAGGTTTTATTTCCTTCACTGCCCCCAGGAACTGGCCCTAGGTTCTAGCCACAGGACTCCTGTTCAGGAACTAATAACGTTTTGCTTCCTCTCAGATACTCCTCATCTTCCTCCCTTAGTTTTGTGGACTTTATCTAACCCCAGGTGGAAAGGAGGGAGGAAAAAGGGGATAGTTTAATTAACAAAATATTATTCTAAGACCTTTTGTCTTCTTCCTGGACCTAAGTTTTTAAAACTCAAAAGACAATATTTTACTCTTGTTCTCTGGTTTTTCTGTAACAACTTTCCCTAAGGCAATCCATACCTCAAGAATGGGGGAAGAGCCACAAGGTTAAAGGAATTATGGGAGAACACATATCAATTAATATCAAAATATTACTTCACTAAAATTAAAGTTTTCTGCCTTATATGATGTATCTTTCTTGTTTATTTGTTTATTTATTTATTTATTTATTTATTTTCTTACTTATAATCAGGGCTCCCTACTCATCCCCCCCAAAAATAGGTACTTGTCTGTCTTTGGGTAACCAAAAGAATTCACTAAAGTTGTGCCCCCTAAAAGAAAGAGCAGTCCTTAGGACAAATGTGAGCTTCAGAAATTGTGAAATTCAGAAAAGGCAGTTTGCCAGTGACTTTCTTTTTTCCCCATCCCTTCATCATCCTCCCCTTTGGCAACCATCAGCTTGTTGTCTATGTCTATGAACCTGTTTCTGTTTTGTTTTGTTCAGTTGTTACTTTTGTTGTTTTCAGATTACACATATAACTGAAATCACAAAGTATTCTTTCTTTTTCTGACTTATTTCATTTAGTATAATACCCTCTAGGTCCATCAATATTCTTGCAATGGCAAGCTTTTATTCTTTTTATTGCTGAGTGATACTCCATTGTGTGTGTATATATATCTTCTTTATCATTAATCAATTGATAAACACCTAGGTTGTTCCCATATTTTGGCTGTTGTTTGTAATGCTGCAGTGAACATCCTATGTACACATATCTTTTCAAATTAGTGTTTTTGTTTTCTTCAGATAAATACTCATAAGTGAAATTGCAAGGTCTTTTCTGAGGACTCTCCATGTTATTTTCCACAGTGGCTGCACCAGTCTGCATTCCCATTACCAGTGCACTAGAGTTCCCTTTTCTCCACATCCTCACCAGCACTTGCTGTTTGTGGATTTATTGATGATAGCTATTCTGACACATCTGAGGTGATATCTCATTGTGTTTTTTTTACTTATATTTTATTGATTATGCTTACAGTTGTACTTTTTCCCCTTTTGCCCCCTCCACCCAGTGCCCCTAATCCTTCAGGCAATCCCCCCACCATTGTTCATGTCTATGGGTCCTGTATATAAGTTCTTTGGCTACTCCCTTTCCTATACTGTACTTTACATTTCCAAGGCTATTCTGTAACTAGCTATTTGTACTTTTTAATCCCCTCACCTCTTCACCCATTCTCCTCCTCCCCCCTCCCATCTGGTAACTAACTTCTTTTCTCTTGCTGCTTTTAAGAGTCTCTCTTTATCTTAAACCTTTGGCCTTTGAATTATGATGTGTCTTGGAGTGGCCCTCTTTGCATCCATCATAATTTGGAGTCCCTGTGCTTTCTGAACTTGCATGTCTATTTCCTTGACCAAATTAAGAAAGTTTTCTTTTACTACTTTTTTAGATAGATTTCTGATTTCTTGCTCTTTCTCTTCTCATTCTGGCACCCATGAGGCAAATGTTGGGCCTCTTGAAGTTGTCGCAGAGGCTGTTTATACTATCCTCATTTTTAGTTTTGGGGATTCTTTTTTTTTCTTGTTCTGCATGGCTCTTGTTTGCTTTCTTGTATTCCAAATCATTGATTTGATTCCCAGCTTCATTCACTCTATTGCTGTTTCCCTGTAGATTGTTCTTTATTTTAATTAGCGTATCCTTCATTGCTGACTGGGTCTTTTTTTGCTGCTAAGGTCCTCACTAAGTTCCTCGAGGATCCTTATAACAGTGTTTTGAACTCTGCATCTGATACGTTGCTTATCTCCATTTCATTTGGCTCTTTTTCTAGAGTTTTGATCTGTTCTTTTATTTGTACCATGTTTCTTTGTCTTCTCATTTTGGAAGCCTTCCTGTGTTTATTTCTGTGTATTAGGTAGAGCTGCTTTGACTCGGTGTCTGGGTAGTGTGGCCTAATGTAGTAGGTGTCCTGTAGGGTCCAGTGGCCTCCCCACTGGACAGCCTCCTCGTCACCCAAGCTGGCTACTTGGAGTGCACCCTTTGTGTGGGTTGAATACACCCTCCTCTTGTGCTTGAGCCTTGGTTGCTGTTGGCAGATCAAAGGGAGGGATTTACCCAGGCCAATTAGCTGCAAGGACTGGCTGTGACCATTGACCACCAACCTCTGCCATCTGTGGAGGATCAGCTGTGCAAGAACAGGGTGGTGGTGCTCCCATGTGGTCTGTGGTTGTCTACTGGGTGCACTAACCCTAGGGTTTCCCAGGTTGTGCAGGCCAAGGTCAGCCCCCACCAGTGTTTTGCCCTGGGGCACCCTACCTGACTGTAAAGGAATATGAGATGGCTGCTACTAGTGCCTGGTTGGAGATTCCCAGGTGAAGCCAAGCTGTGAATCTAAGCTGGCTGCTGCTAGTACCTGGCCTGGGGCTCACTGGAGCCAGCTGTTGCTTGTTTGAGAGGACTTAGGAATCAAGATCAGCCTTTCTTATGGAAAAGCAGCTTGGGTGGGTCAATAAATTGGGTGAAACAGAGTCTTTGGGGATCTCCAAGGCAGGCCGAACAGTGTTAGCCAGGCTGATGTAGTCTCACATATGGCACCAGCTTGCCGGCTCTGTTTAGGAGAGGGTTTAGAAAAGTGACAATGGCCTCTGCCACTTTGATGCCAGACACTTCAGTTTCTCCCTGTATACCACTGATGCCTTTCAAGCTGCTCCCCTGGTGCTGGAGCTCAGAGGGAGTGAGTCTGAGTAGGTGAGTCCATGTGCGGGTTCTTTAAGAGGAACTGCTTGGAGCTTCTGCAGTTTCTTCCACCACCTCAATCCTCGCTGGTTTTTTTTCAGCCAGAAGTTGTGGAGACTTATCTTCTCCACTAGCACTGGAACCCTGGGCTGTGGGACCTGGTGTGAGTCTGGGACTCCTCACTCCCAAGATATCCCTCCTGAATTTTTACCCACGTGGGTGTGGGACCATCCCATTCCACATGTGCCTCCTTCCTACTAGTGTGGATGGATGTGGTTTCTTTAATTCCGTATTTGTCAGACTGCCATTCAACTCAATCTCGTAGTTGTCAGACTTCCAATCAGCTTGATTTCTGATGTTCCTGAGTGATGGTTTTCTATATTTTAGTTGTAATTTTGATGTGGTTTTATGAAGAGGTGAGCCATGTCTGCTTACACTGCCACCTTGTTGATACCTCATTGTGTTTTTTAAATCAATTAAATTTATCAGGGTGACATTGGTTAATAAGATTACATAGGTTTCAAGTGCATATTTCCATGATACATGCTCTGTACCTTGCATTGCAGGCCCATCACTCAAAGGCAAATAATCTTCCGTCTATATTAATCTATTTATTCTAGATTATCTAGTCTGTTGTTATATAACTATTTGTAGCATTGTTTACTGATTATTTGTATTTCTGTGGCATTGGTTGTAACTTCTCTCTCCTTTATGACTTCATTTTATGTTTACCTTTTCAAATAACCAACTCTCAGTTTTATTGGTCTTTTCTATTATTTTTAAGTTTCTATTTTTATTTTGTTTATTTCTGCTCTGATCTCATTTTCTTCTTTATATTTACTTTGTTTGGGGTTTGTTTGTTCTTTTTTTTAGTTTCTTTAGGTGTAGAGTTAGATTGTTTATGGGATTTTTCTTATTTCTTGAGATAGGCCTATATAGCTATGAGCTTCCCTCTTAGCTTTTGTTTCATCCCACAAATTTTAAAACATTTCATTTTTATTTTCATTTGTCTCACTGTAGTTTTTGATATATTTTTTGATCCATTAATTGTTTAGAAGCATATTGTTTAGTCCCCACTTATTTGTGGTTTTTTCAGCTTTCTGTAGTTGATTTCTAGTTTTATGCCATTGTGGTTGGAAAAGATGCTTAATATGATTTCAGTCTTCTTGAATTTACTGAGACTGGTTTTGTAGCCTAATATGTGATCTTGGAGAATGTTCCATGTACACTTGAAATAAAAAGAGTATTCTGCAGTTTGTGGAATAAATGTCCTATAAATATCCATTAAGTCAATCTGACATTTCAAACGTCTAATGTGACATTTAAGGCCATTATTTCCTTTTCATTTTCTGTCTGGATGATCTATCTATTTATGTGAGTAGGGTATTAAAATCTCCTACTACACTTTTGGCTTTTGGCTTGGAGGAGACTTAGGTACAACTTTCTTTGGTCCTCCTGAATCTGGTTCATCTGACATCAGCTGCCTCCACCATGCCACTGAAGTTCGACCACATTGAGATTGAAGTCCTATACATGGGGTACTCCAGTGGCAAAGTTGGTTTTATGTCTACCCTGGTATCCAAGATCAACCCCTTGGGTGGGTCTCTGAAAACATTTGGTTATGACATTGCCAAAGTAACCAGGGATTGAAAGTTTGAGGATTACAATGAAATTGACCATTCAGAACCAGGCAGGCAAGGATTGAGGTGGCACCTTCTGCCTCTGCCCTGATCATCAAAGAACTATGAAGAGACAGAAAGAAGAAAAAAAACCCAAACCACACATTAACCACAGTGGAAATATCACTTTCAATGAGATTGCCAACATTGCTTGACAGATGCAGCACTGATCTTTGTGTAGAGAACTCTCTGGACCTATAAAGAGATCCTGAGGATTGCCCAGTCTGTGGTCTGCAGTGCTGATGGCTGTCACCCTCATGGCATAATGCATGACATCAACAGTGGTGTAGTGGAATGCCCGACTATTATTGTATTACTGTGAATTTCTCCCTTTATGTCCATTGACATTTGCTCTAATTATGTAGGTACTCCTACGTTAGGTGCATAGATACTTATGATTGTTATATTGTCTTCTTGCATTGACTCCCTTATATTATGTCATGTGCTTGTTTGTGTGTTTGTCTTTACATTTTTTGTTTTAAAGTCTATTTTGTATAAGATGAGTATCACTATTCCACCTTTATTTTCATTTCTATTATGGCTAAAGTTTTTAGCCATTATTTTTTAAAATAAAGTTCCTATTCCTTTCTCTCTCTTTCCTTCCAGTGGGATTCCTATAATACAAATGTTTGTGTGTTTGATGTTATTATAGAGGTTCTTAAACTATTCTCATTTTCAAAATTCTTTTTTCTTTTTGTTCTGATTGATCGATTTCCACATCATTAATTCATTCTTCTGTATTAGCTAATTTGCTGTTCATTCCTTCTAATGTAATTTTCCTTTTAGTGATGGTATTCTTCAGCTTTGCTTGGTTCTTTTTCTTTTAAAGATTTTATTTGCTTATTTTTCACGGAGAAGGGAAGTAAGGGAGAGAAACACTGGTGTGAGAGAGAAACATTGATCAGTTGTCTCTCCAAGGCACTGCAACTGGGGATCACAACTCAGGCATGTTGGGAATCATGCAGGGTTGGGAATCAAACTGGCAACCTTTTACTTTACAGAATGATGCCCAAACAACTAAGCCACACTGGTCAGTGCTCTGCTTGGTTCTTTATTATACTTTCTAACTCTTTAATGAAGTCCTTCCTAAGTTCTTGTATTCCACTAAGTTCAAGTTTGGTGAGCATCCTCATGACCATTTCTTTGAATTAATTATCAGACAAATTACTTGTCTCTGTTTCTTTAGGATTATTTTCCTGGGGAATTTATTTTTTGTTCCTTCATTTGAGAGATATTCTTCTGTCTTTTCATATTGTTTGAATTTCTGTATTTGTTTATATGAAACAAAATAGCTATGTCTTGTACTCTTGAAAAAGTGGCCTTCGGTAGAAGCAGCCTCTGTGTAGGCTATGTGTGTTCGGTGGTTTTGCAGGTGTGTTGGAGCCTATGCTGTCCAGAGCTGGAACAGCTCTGAGCAGAGACAGGTTTGTGTGGTAGTGTTCTGTTCATCCTGCTTGCTCTTTGCTTGAAGCTGAAATGGGCTTAGGCAATAGGTCTGGGAATGCATTACAGCAACAGTGCAGACAGGCCAGAGCACCTGAATAGAGCTCCCACTCACTGTATAGAGGTGGAAGGGCACATATACAATCACATTTATCAGTACCTCTGACCCTATAAAATTCCCCAAATTCCCAGAGAGTTCTTGCAACTCCCCACATTCTCTATATTGTCTCTCTCTTTCATTTGTTGTACAAATGTGGTCTTGTGTAGAAGTAACCTTTGTGTAGGCTGTGTGTGTCAGGTAGTTTGGGCAGGCTGGGTGGAGCCAGGCAGGCACATACAATGCTTGGGGCATGCTTGCAGGGTTGGAGCAGCTCCAGGCAGAGAGGACAGGGCATGCCCTATGGTGATGCCCTGTTGATCCTGCTTGCTCTTTGTTCAGAGATGAAATTAACTCGGGGCATTGTGGCTGAAAATACACTGTGGTGATCTTGCAGGTAGGCCAAAGCACCCAAATAAAGTTGCTGTCCACCCTATCAAAGTGGTGGGGGACATAAACAATGGTGCTCACCAGCAGCTCTGGTCAAGAGAGTTTCCACAGATCCTGTAGTCTTCCCTCAATTTTGCAGCCTTCTCTATTTGGTCTCTTTCTCTTGGTTGTTGCTCAGAAGCTGTTAATTCAGCCCTTGGTTCTCTCTCAGGAGTGGTTGTTCTCTATATTTCAGTTTGCTCATGGGAGGGGACCAGTTCAGTGTCATTCTACACTTATACCATTTTGGACCTCTCAGTGTCATTCCTTTTTAACTTTGAATTTCTCATTTTTTTATATTCCTCCAAAAATTACCCTTAGTTAAGTTTCCTTGGAGTGAAAAAAGAATAAGACATAGTCCCTTTCCTGAAGAGTGGTTCTTATGGATTGAATATTGTATCCTCTAAAGATATGTTGAAGTCCTAACTCCCTGTACTTCAAAATGTGACTATTTGTAAATGGGGTAATTGCAAATGCAATTAGTTTAGACGAGGTCATACTGTAGGAGGGTGAGCCTTTAATTCAATATGACTGGTATACTTATAAGAAGAGGGGAAGAAACACAAAGACTAAGCCACACAGAAAGAAGATGGCATTTGACCACAAAGGCAAAGTTGGGAGTAAAGTATCTACAAGCCAAGGAAATCAAGGATTTCAAGAAAACGCCAGAAGCTAGAAGAGGCAAGGAAGGATTCTCCCCTCCAGATCTCACATAAAAATATGGTCTTCCACTTGAGACCATTTAAAAATATGGTCTCACATAAAAATATGGTCTTCCAAAAATATCATAACTGGTCCAATAAAGTAAATATATCAGTCCCTGAGTAGTCTTTCTATTGATAAAAAGTGATCATGGCCCTGCCAACATCTTGATTTTGAACTTTTAGCATCCAGATCTATAAGGCTATACATTTCCATTGTTGAGCCACCTAGTTTGTGATACTTTGTAAAGGTAGCCCCTAGAAAATGAATAGAATAGTCTAATTAAAGATTCAAACACTCAGATATCACAAAGCAGTTATAGAATAATGCAGTGTTTAACCATATGGCACTAGAAGACCTGTAAAATGAGTCCAGAGACTCCTGGACACAGCCAGTCCTTCTCATCTTCAGACTTTTTTGCCCAGTCCACAGGGGTAACTAGGTTAATTCATTTGTAGCATTGGCACAAAGAGGTTTATATCTTCATGGCCTTTTTGGGCCCCATGCTGTAGGATCTTATGTGATAAAGCCTTCGTCTAAATGTCTAGGAATTACTCTTTTTTTTTAAACACATGCCATAGTCTTCTGAGATAAACAGGACAACCCCTTACATGTAGGAAAGGTTGCTTCCTATGACCGTCAGCCCCAGGATAGAGCCAACCCTGTGGTTCTGGGCTTCCCCCAACTAGAACCTCAACTAACAGAAGAACTCTGCCCTATAAAACCTGTTTTGGATATTCATTTGTTTACCAGTAATATTGCTGATTGAATTAAAACAGTGAGTCCTACACATCCTGCTCAACTTGGTTCTCTCAAGTCTTCTGCTCTTTGGACTTCTTTGACATGGGCCACTGAATAAGTTATCTCTAATGGGTCTTCAATGTCCACCAGATACATAACCAATAGATTCTCTTTTCCATAGTTGCAGGATGACCATTAATTTTCTGTTTCCAAACAAGAGAGCAAGAAACAGGAATGAAATTGCACTTAAAGGGCAGAGTGGTAAGGGCAGAATGAGAAGCCAAGTTACGGGTTTAAAAAAGGATGAAGGGAATGAAAACTAGCTGGGTTTGCTAGTGAGAAGTCATTCTTGTTTTCTTATTTTCTCTCATCTCCTACATCCAAATAATCTGCATTATCTTATCCATTTTATGTCCAAGTTACATTTAAAATCTACTCTTAGAAATTTTAATAGCCATAACTTCTTTAGATCAAGCAAATTTCATCTCTGCCGTAGACAACTACTAAAATCTCCTAACTGATCTCTCTTCTTCCAATCTTATTCCCAGGTAACTCATTTCTACAAAGCCACCATAGTAATTGTAAATCATAAATAAAATCACTTCTCTCCCTTAGAAGCCTTCAGCTTTCACTTTCAGCCAAGATGCAATAACAGAAATGAGATCTATCCTCTTTCCCTAAGCAATTAGAAAAATGAACAAAAATATATAAAACAACGATTTTCAGACAGATATACAGGACTATGATTGCTGAGAGAACAGAAACAAACAATGTAAGATCTACATTTGCACAAGCTAACTGTCTGGAAGGAGTTGTCAGTGCATGTTGATAAACCAAACAGCTCTTCAAGAGTTGCAGAGACAGAGATCTAGCTCAGGAAGTAAGGTGGCTAGAATTTGTGGAGCAGAGTACTAGAGAAGAGAGAGAGAGATCCAAAAATCTTCACAGGGATCCTATCAAGTCACCCACTGAGTACTGATATGTGCATGAGTAAGAGAAACCTACCCTAGTTCAGGGAAAGAACCACCTAAGGGAGTAGGCAAAACAATTCACAGATCTGGGAATAGTTCTTGTAACTACCAGAAAGAGTAGAAAAAAACCTCATAATACATGGGACATTAGGTAGAGTCCTGAAAAAAAAGAGTCTTTAGTAGTAGTATTAAATTAGCCCTAGATTAAAAGCTACTCTGGACCTGCTCTAACAAAGCTTAAAAGCAAGCCTCAAAATAAGCCAAAAGATCCCAACTAACTTAACTGTGCACCAAAACAATATCCAACATTAGTTAAAGAAATAAACCAAATCCAATACTATAAAATTCACAATGTCAGGCATCCAATAAAATATTAGCAAGCATGCTGACAGGACTTCTAGCTATGACTGAACAAAGAGGTACATGAATCTTCTCTTTAAAAAGCAAGTAAAAACTGGACAAAATATTTAAAAATTACCATTATAGGACACTGTAAAATGACCAAAGTCAAACATCAAGTGGAGAAACAAGTATTAACTTTTTTTAAAAATTAAAACCTAAAAACAGAAGGAATCTGTACCCTTATTGCCTGGGTCCACTCCCATATTCCCACTTTCCACACTGATTGCTGAAAAATGATAGTTTAAAAAAGTGAGGCTGGTTGTAAAAACTAGTAGCTTCACGTTGCCAGAGAAGGCAAACAAGACTTGTGGCAGGAAGAAAAAGCCACAGCCGCATCGTCAGTTTATAAAAAAGAAGGAGGAGGCAGGGGAGGGGGAGGGAAAGGAGAAGAGGAGAAGGAAGAGAGGAAGGAGAAGAAGAAGAAATTTGGGTAGGAAATGAAAAGGTAAAACTACCAATTCCGCTAGCCTAAGTTTAAGATCACAGTTGCATCAAGCAGCCAGATCAGGCAGAAATTTAACAAGGAAATCCTGGGAATGGCAGAGTCATAGAAAGGCTAAATTAGCACTGACTACGAAACTACACAAATGCGTAGAGAGGGCCCAAGAAGGCCCATTGGAAAGTAAAGGCCTAAGCACACTTGAAAACAGACTAAATTTTGAATGCATTCCCTACTCAATCCACATATAGAGAGGTCAGCAGAGTGTTGGTCAAAGCCTATGGACTCAAGGTGTTTGAGTGATGTCTCTCTTTAATCATTGGCTGACTACTAGGTTATATTGACACAGGATGGCCTATTGTAGGCCAGGGTGGAAAATGGAAATAAGAATAAAAATCTGGGCAGAGACATCAGCAGTGGCCTGCAACTCAAGGGGGAGAAAAATTCTACTATTTAAGTTTAGTCAAATTAAAGAAAAAAGAAATCAGAGGGGGAAGTCAAAATACAGAGCTGCTGTAAGATATCATTGAAAATGCCCAATTAGCAACCAAAAATTATGAGGAATGCTCATAATGCCAAAGTGTAACTCACATTTTAAAAAATTGGTCATTAAAAACTTACTCTATGGGCCAGATATTGGATTAAGCAAACACTTCAAGAATGCTATTATAAATATATTCAAATAATTAAAGAAAACTATGATCAAAGTACTAAAATAAATATGAAAATGTCTAATAAATAAGGAATCTCAATAAAGAAATAAAAGCTGTAAAAAAGAACCAAACAGACATTCTGGAGTTTAAAAGTACAATAACTGAAATAAAAAATTTTCTAAATGGGCTCAACAGCAGACTTGAGTTGGCAGAAAAGCAAATCAATGAGCTTGCAGATAGATTAATAGAAATTTTTCAATATGAAGAATAGAGAGAAAAAAAGAATGAAGAAAATGAAAAGATCCTCAAAGACACGTAAGACAGCATCAAGTAGTATAAGCACCAGAAGGTGAAGAGAGAGTCAGAAAAAAGCATTTGAAGACATAATAGCTAAAAATTCTCTGAATTTGATGGTACACAGTAATCATCAAATCCAGGAATTTCAACAGCCCCCAAGTATGATAAAGAGATCCACTTCTAGGCACATCATAGTTAAAAAGTTGAAAGCCAAAGGAAAAAACGACAATCTTGAATCCAATAAAAGAAAAATGACTCATCATGAACAAGGAAACAAAAATGTGAATAATAGCTGACTTCTCATCAGAAATAATAGAGGCCAGAAGGCAGTAGAGTAACATATTCAAAATGTTGAAAGAAAAATCTTTTAATCAAGAATTCTATATCCATCATACTAAAAGTAAGGACATTTCCAGATGATCAAAAACTCAGAGAATGTGCTATACACTACTTATCATACAAGATACACCAAAAGAAGTCCTTTAGGCTGAAAAAAAATTATACCAGATGGTAAGTCAAATTCACAGAGAGAGGGGAAAATCATAGAAATGAAAAATAAATGTAATATATAAGAAATATATTTGTAAATATACATTACACAGTTTATAAATAAACACATTTTCTGTTCTTTTAATTTCTTTAAATATACAATTGCATAAAACAATAATTATAACACTATATTAAAATATATGACAATAATAGCATGAAGGGAGGAGGCGGAAATGAGTTATATTGGAGCAAAGTTACTATATTTTTCTGGAATTAGATGAGGTAGATTATGGTATTTAAGATATACACTATTATCCTTAGAGCAACAACAACAACAAAAAGCTTTAAAAATAGTGCTTAAAAATCAAAAGAGGAATTAAAATGGTATACTAATATGTTTGACCCTAAAAAAGACAATAAAAAGGTAACACAGGAACAAAAAAGCCACAAGACATATGAAGACAGATGTCAAAGTGGCATATACATAAATCTAACCATGTCAAATACTATGTTAAGTGTGAATAGATTGAACATTCCAATGAAAAAGCAGAGTATCTCTTTATAAGGTATATTAATGTCTAATCACTATGTTATACACCTGAAGCTAATATAATATTGTATGTTAACAATAATTAAAAAATAAATTAAAAAAATGTCTTAACAAAAATGTCAGCCCAAAGCAAAAAACAAAGTGTCAGACTGGATGAAAAAGCAAGATCCAGCTGTAAGAGGCAAAGTTTAGGTTCAAAGACACAAAGATTGAAAGTAGACATATGGTGTGATTGTTAATTTTGTGTCAACTTGGCTAGGCCATACTGCCCAGATTTTGTCAAACTTTATTCTGTATGTTTCTGTAAAAATGTTTTTTTTTAAATAAGATTAACATTTAAATCAAAGAATTTTAAGTAAAGCAGTGTGAGCCATAATATGGGTAGGCCTTACCCAAAACAGTTGAAGGTCTTAATAGGACAAAGACTAACCTCTCCTGAGCAACAAGGAATTCTGGGATGGCCATATAACATTAGGCAAAATAAGCATTCAGACAAAAAATTCTACTAGAAAAGAAGGGGGAAATTTTATGACAATAAAACATCAATTAATACATCGGTGAAAAGAAATAAAAAGTAGTAAAGTATATACACACCTAACAACGGAGGCCTAAAATACATGAAACAAAAACTGGCAAAATTAAAAAGAGAAATACACAACTTATCAGTTATAGTTGGAAACTTAACACTCCTTTCTCAGTAATTGAAAAAACTGGTTAGTAAACAAGTAAAAATATAGAAGACTTGAATAATACAATCAACATAACTGACATTTATAGAACACTACACTTGCAAACAGCAAAATATACATTTTTTTGAGTATCCATACAACATTCTCCAGGATAGACAATATGTTGGACTATAGAACAAGTTTCAATAAATTTTAAAAGATTGAAATTGTTTGAAGTACATTCTCTGACCATACAGAATTAAGTTAGAATTCAAAACAAGATTTAAAGAAATTAGAAAAATTTACAAAATAAATAAAACACTTTTAAGTGATTTATGGATCAAAAAGAGAAATAATAATAGAATTTGGAAAACATCTTCATTTCTTAAATCTTTTTTTACAGAGTGGAAGGGAGGGAGAAAGAGAGGGAGAGAAACATCAATGTGTGGTTGCCTCTTGAGTGTTCCCTACTGGGGACCTGAGCTGCAACCCAGGTATGTGCCCTGACTGGGAGTTGAAGGGACGACCCTTTGGTTCACAGGTCAATGCTCAATTCACTGAACCACACAAGCCAGGGCCATAGAAAACATCTTAAGTTGAATGAAAACACAACATAATAAAATTTACAGCATATAGATAAAGCAGTGCTTAGAGGGAAATTTATAGCTTTAATTACTCATATTAAAAGGTAGAAAGATATAAAATCAGTCACATAAGCTACCATTTCAAGAAGCAGAATAAGCCTAAAGATAACCATGGCAATTTGAATCATAAATTACTGAAAACTAGTGATGAAGATAAATTTGTAAATTCAGAGGAAAATATGATACAAAGTGGAAACAAGATAAGAATGACAGCATGCATCTCATGAAAACCAGGCAATCAGAATACAATAGCTGTTCTCTACCTCTTTGCTTTTTACTGAAAAGAAACTGAAAAATCTAGAATTCTTTAACCAGAAAAAATATATTTCAAAAATAAAGTCAAATAAAGGCATATTTAGACAAACAAAGCTCAGATAGTTATATTAGAGCAGATCTTTCCTACAGAAGGATAAGGGAAATTATTCAGGTAGATGGCAAGTGATAACAGATAAAAATATGGTTCTACAAAAGTGAATGAAAAGTACCAGAAATTATTACTCATTAATTACAAAGTGAGATATAGTACTTCTGGGTTGAAAAATATAGTGGACACCATGGTTTGACCAAGTTAGTAAATATCATAATCTTCAAGATGAATTGACATTATGCACTTCCCGATGTGATATATGAAAAGAGAACATGGTGTGTGCTGTTGTGAAGGGTAAAGCTCCTTCTTTCTTTCTGCTGTGTAGTATTCCATTGTGTAAATGTACCACAGTTTTTTGATCCACTCATTTACTGATGGGCCCTTAGGTTCCTTCCAACACTTGGCTATTGTGAATTGTGCTGCTATGAACATTGAGTGCATAGGTTCCTTTGAATTGGTGTGTCAGGGTTCTTAGGAGAGCATCCTGCTACATGAAATAAGCTAGGTGGTGAAAGACAAATACCATATGATCTCACCTATAAGTGGAACATAATCAACAAAACAAACAAGCAAGCAAAATATAACCAAAGACAGTTAAATAAAGAACAAACTGATAGTAACCAGAGGGGAAGCAGAAGGGGAATAATGAAGTAAAGAAGGGGAAGGGTCATCAAGGAACATGTATAAAGGACACACAGACAAAGCCAAAAGAGGGTAGGATCAAGGGTGGGAGGTAGGATCAAGGGATGTGTGTGAGGGGAATGGAAACAGCTATATTTGAACAACAATATAAATAAACAAACTAACAAATAAAAGAACACACCCTGCCTGGTGTAGCTCAGTGGATTGAGTGTGGCCTGCAAACCAAAGGGTTGTTGGTTCAATTTCCAGTCAGGGAACATGCCTGGGTTGCAGGCCAGGTCCCCAGCTAGGGGCGTGTGAGAGGCAACCACACATTGATGTTTTTCTCCCTCCTTTCCTTCCCTTCTCTCTAGGAACAAATAAATAAAATGTTTGAAAAAAAAAAAGAGAACATGATCTACTTACATAGAACTCATGCCAAAAATGTATGCCTTGAATGTAATCATGGGGAAACAACCCCAGCTGAGGGATATTCTATGAAACAATTTGTTCATTCTTTTCAAAAATATCAATGCCATGGAAGACAAAGAAATGTTAAGAAGTTGCTCCAGATTAAAGAAGACTAGAGAGATGTGACACGTAAATGCAACACCTGATCCTGGATTGGATAGTGGATCAGAGGAAAATAAAGGATATTGTTGGGGAAATTGGTAAAATTTAAATATCTACTGCATATGAGATAATAGTATTGTGTAAGTGTTAAGTTGTTGAATTTGATGACTATACAGGAGTTATATAAGAGAATATAAATTTCTTAGACGAACTAAAATATTTAGGTACAAATGGTATTATATCTATAAAGTACTCTCAGTGATTCTGCTATATATATATATACACACATATATATACATACATATATATGTGCATACACACATATGTATGCACATGTGCAATGAGCACAGTGGCCCTCTGTGCATTTGTTCCTCAGCACCTTGCCATTTACCATTTGCCGCGAGGAGACAGGACTAAGTGATCTCTGAGTTTCTTCTACCTCAAAAATTCTAAAACTCTGATTTTACCTTATTTCTCTCCTCTTTTACATCCCAATCACTTCCCTTGACTCAACTCAAAGCTGTTCCACTATCCATTTTCCACTCTGCACCTTTTCCACAGAGAACAGTCGTTATAGAAATGCTCCATTCCTTTAAGAAGGTAGGGAAAAAAACAAACAAAATGAGGAGATTAGTAGAAAATATAAAAACATAAATGAAGCTTTAGAGATAAAAACCAAAATGCACTGGAAAATATTACGCCTTGCATTTTTTCATCATGCAATTGGCCAACCTTCTCCCCATATGGTAAAGCAATTCCTGAAACATCATTTCTTTAGGGAGCCTTTTCAGATTGATTCCAAGAGAGAGCTGTACTCATGACACCCCATCACTACTTCCTTTAGTACATACAGGGTGGGGCAAAAGTAGGTTTACAATCATATGTGAAACAGTTTATTCTGGTATTATTATTTATTATTATGTTATTTTCCACATAAAGGACTATAAGCCTACTTTTGCCCCACCCTGAATTTAAGTTCATTCAACCTTTCCTGAAAGGCAGTCATCCTTAACCTATATTAATATACGTTTTCCCATTTATTTGTGGTTTTGACTTATGCTAAATTAGATTGTGAATCCTCCATATGCATACCCAGGTCAGTGAATCTGTTTTTTACTTTAAAGGGACTGTATTCTCATACTTTAATAAGATTACTCTCACTATCAAAATGAATAAATAAAAATAAAAATATGGTGCCCTGCCCTGTATTTTTTTTTATCAAACGTTATTTCTAAATCCTTAATAAAAAGTACAGGACTTCTGCTTTCAGGAAGATGGAGTAGACACACTTTTCTCTACGCTCTCACTAAGTACAACTAAAAACTCTGCACACTCTATAAAAATATAAAAACTCTGAATGATAGAAAGAATGGCTAGGGATCTCAGGACCCAAGAAATGACATGGTGGTGCCTTCCCTGATTTTTTTTTTTTTTTTTGCCTCATGTACCTCAAACTGAATGCTAGAAAAGATGGTGATATGGAAATGCCTATAAGAACAGATGTAAAAAGTCCCCAACAAAAGCTTGCTCTCTCTTGCCAAGGACCAGGAAGATGAAAAAGCTTTAGACAACAACATGGCCCCTTCCTAGGCCACTCAAAGCACAGTCCAGAAAAGGAAAAGTTATAAATGGAACTTCATAAAAATGGAAAACTTCTTCTTTGTTAAAGACCTTGTTAAGAGGATGAAAATTCAAGCTACAGTCTTGAAGAAATTCTTTGTAAAACATATATTTGACAAAGGACTAATATCTGTAATATATAAAGAACTTTTAAAAAACAATCTATTTAGAAAATGGGCAAAAGACCTGAACAGAAATTTCACTAAAAAGAATATATAGATGGCACATAGTACATCGAAAGATTTTTTACTTTATTAGCCACTAGGGAAATACAAATTAAAACCACAAAGAGATATCATTACATACCTAATAGAATAGCTAAAACAAAAAATAGTGATAATATGGCAAAATGCTACAGCCACTCTAGGAAATAGTTTGGCAATTTCTTTTTCTTTTAATTATATAACTACCATACAGTCAAGCAATTATCTGGGCATTTTCAATACCAGAGAAATGAAAACTTATGCTCACCCAAAAACTTGCACATGAATACTTAGGGCATCTTTATTCATGATAGTCAAAAAGTGGAAGAACACACATGGCCTTCAATGGGTAAATGATTAAAGAAAATATAGGTGTGGTACCTTCATATCATGGACTATTATCAATCAGAAGGAATGAACAATTTTTTGAAGACAGCATTCTTTTATTTATTTATTTTATTTTCCAATTACAGTTTACATTTAATATTTTGTATTAGTTTTAGCTGCACAGCACAGTGGTTAGACAATCACTTTAATAGGCATTCCCCCAATTTTTCCAACACCATATGTATTATTACAATATTATTGACTATAGTCTTTATGTTGTACTTTACATCCCTGTGACTATTTTGTAACTGCCAGTTTGTAGTTCTTAATCCCTTCACCTTTTTCAGCCAGTCCTCCAACCCTGTCCCCTCTACCAACCATCAGTCTGTTTTTGTATCCGTAAGTCTGTTTCAACTTGGTTTGTTCCTTTATTTTGTTCTTTAGGTTCCACATCTAAGTGAAATCATATGGTGTTTGTCTTTCTCTGACTTATTCCACTTAACATAACACCTCCTAGGTCCATGCATGCTGTTGCAGATAGCAAAATTTTCATTTTTTATGTCTGGGTAATATTCTATTGTACACATATATGTGTACCACAACTTTTTTATCCACTCATCTACTGATGGGCACTTGGGTTGAACTATTGATTAATGCAACAACTTGAATGAATCTCCAGAGAATTACTCTGAGTGAAAAAAGCCAATCCCTAAAGGTTACATACTCTATGATTTTATTTATATAACATTCCTGACAGGACAAAATTATAGAAATGTAGAACAGGTTTGTGGTTGCCAGAAGTTAAGGAAGGGTTAAGAAGAGTTAAGGAAAGGGGTAGGGGTGAAAAAGAAGTAGATGGATCTGTCAAAGGGCAACATGAGGAATATTTGTGGTGATGAAAATGTTCTGCATCTTGAATACTAATTTTAATAATCTGGTTACAGTTTGGTACTCTAGTTTTGCAAGATGTTATCATTGGGGAAACTGGGTAGAGAGTAAATGGAATTTCTGTTTTATTTCTTATACTGTGTGTGAATCTATTATCATCAAAAAATAAAAAGCTTAGGTTAAAAAAAGTCAGTACACCAGATGAGATCACATTTGGCTGTTTTGAAGCTCTTAGATCTTACTATAAAAAATATTTTGATAGAGGATCCTTCAGAGAAAACAGAATGACCCTGGGTGGCTTGTGAAAAGAAGGTAGACACAAAGTAGAGGTTTAAAGGACCAGAATGAAGCCAGATACAGAAATTAAATTACATTAACTTCATAATTTAGTCCAGGGCTGACCCTGCTAATTTCCTTACCTAATTTCTTTCTTACTTTTTTTTAAGGCAGACACACACACACACACACACACACACACACACACACACACTGCTAAATACAATCTATCCTTCATGCTACTGCTACTCAAAATATTATTGACATATAACGCGACTGCACTCAGGGAAGACTACTCTCAAGCCAAGGCAAGCTTTGTTTACTGAAGCCACATCTGTTTGGTAACAATTGTAGGCTTAAACAAGTGGAATATTACTTGATTCCTCTCCAAGCTTCTCTGTTTCCTGCCTTCCAGAGATTATAGATGGTTTATGCTCATATCTGATTAATTCCCCATTTAAAAATGGAGTTTACTCAGTTTTCATGAGTTCCCTGTTTTTGTTTTCTGTGCAGGGGCTGGTCCTACGACGTCACCATCATCACTTCAACATCAGTTCTCAGTTTCCCACTTCGTCACTACCAACCCCCTGCCCCACAATACATCGAGTTTAAGGGGTGCTTTCTCAATTATGACAGTTTGTTAGGACCAAAAAATTTGACTTCTTTCCATTTTTCTGTTCTCTTTGCTGAAAGACTTGGGATAAGCTTCCACAGGACAGGATCATTCCAGAAGATATACACACCTACTACCTGCCAACACCAGAGTAGATCATTAACATTCCCTCCTTTCTATGACAAAAGTATTTTTAGTAATAATCATAGAATTAAACAAATAATTTTGATGGCCAGAAAAGAACAAACAACAATGGAATTTTTTTATTTAAATGTATGTGTTTTTAGTGGCATATGTGCCAACAAAAATATAAATATTATAATGTATAAAACACATTAGTAATAGAGTAGTATTTTTTAATTATAATGTATTTTTGGAGTCAAAGATAAGAAACATATTTACATATTAGCAGGCTATAATAATGAATAATAAACCTTTTTTTAAAAATAAGAAAAATAAAAAGAATTTAAAATTTAAAGATTAATATTCAGTAAAAATATTTTGAATAAACTAAAGTTTGCACTTACTAAACAAAAATATTACACCTTAAATTTTATATTGTGCTTTATTTTAAATTTCATACACAATTAAAAAGCCTAGAAAAATGGGATTTTAGTAATGCACATTCTGTCTCTTTGTTTTTATAATCACTATGGTATTGGCATCTATTTCTAGTCTACCATTTAAATAAGGGAATACGTAATACCCCTGGGGTTAGAGGCAGAGAGCAAACTCAAATGATTCTGGATCATTACTAACTTACTCTTGAAACAAAAGCATGTGGTTAAGTCTGAATATATTAGAAGCCCATCATAAAACTGGGAATTCTTCATATTAACTTCCATTTAGAATGCAGTATTTATTAAAGAATATGTAATAAATTGTGCCAATTTGAAGTTTACATATATTACTAAAATTTATGAGAGAATTAGAACTTAGCCCAACAAAAGATTTTATTGGGGGAGAATATTTTATCATTGACATTATTTAGAACTGTTGGCACTTAGTGATAATAAAAATTATATCTACTTTAACATGGTTTTATATTTTTTTGAATTTAAAAAATATTTTATTTATTTTTATTTAAAAAATTATTTATTTATATTATTTTATTTTTAAATATATTTTTATTGATTATGCCATTACAGTTGTCCTATTTCCCCCCTTATTCCCCTCCAACCTGCACACCCCCCTTTCCCACCATTTTCCCCCTTTAGTTTATGTCCACATGTCACGAGTTCTTTAGATTCTATATTTCCCATACTATTCTTGCCCTCCCCCTGTCTATTTTCTACCTACCATTTATGCTACTTATTCTCTGTACCTTTTGCCCCCTTCTTCTCCTCCCACTCCCCTGCTGCTAACCCTCCATGTGATCTCCATTTCTATCCTGATCTAGCTGTCCTCTTAGTTTGCTTTTGTTAATAACTGTGAGTTTGCTGTCCTTCCACTGTTCATGTTTTTTTAACTTCTTTTTCTTAGGTAAGTCCCTTTAACATTTCATATAATAAGGGCTTGGTGATGATGAACTCCTTTAACTTGATCTTATCTGAGAAGCACTTTATCTGTCCTTCCATTCTAAATGTAAGCTTTGCCGGATAGAGCAATCTTGGATGTAGGTCTTTGGGTTTCATGACTTGGAATACTTCTTTGCAGCCCCTTCTTGCCTGTAAGGTCTCTTTTGAGAAATCAGCTGACAGTCTGATGGCAGCTTCTTTGTAGCTGACTGTCCCCTTATGTCTTGCTGCTTCTAGGATTCTCTCCTTCATTTTAATCTTGGCTAATATTATTATGATGTGCCTTGGTATGTTCCTTCTTGGGTCCAACTTCTTTGGGATTCTGTGAGCTTCCTGGATTTCCTGGAAGTCTATTTCCTTTGCCAGATTAGGGGAGTTCTCCTTTATTATTTGTTCAAATAAGTTTTCTACTCGTGGCTGTTCCTCTTCCCCTTCTGGTACCCCTATAATTCGGATGTTGGAGTGTTTAAAGATGTCCTGAAGGTTCCTAAGCCTCTCCTCATTTTTTTTGAATTCTTGTTTCTTCATTGTTTTCCGTTTGGTCATTTTTTTCTTCCTTCTGGTCTCCTTGATTTGAGTCCCAGTTTCCTTCCCATCACTATTGGTTCCCTGTGCATTTCCCTTCATTTCACTTAGTGTAGCCTTCATTTTTCCATCTAATCTGCGACCAAAATCAACCAGTTCTGTGAGCATCCTAATCACCAGTGTTTTAAACTGTGCATCTGATAGGTTGGCTATCTCTTGGTCGCTTAGAATTATTGGCTCGAGGTCTTTGAGCTTTTTTTCTGCTTGAGCCATAATGTTTTGGTCTGTTTGTGCCTATTATGTATGAGGGGCAGAGCCTTAGGTGTTCATCAGGGCAGGGCGACCCAGTCGCTGGGTTGCGATGCTGTATGTGGGGGCAGGGTCAGAGAGGGGCAATAGCGGTCCCCTCTGCTGCCTCCTGCAAGCCGCTGGGGCCTGCGCGGTCTGTCTCACTGCTCGCTCCTTAGCCTGGTTTATCTGCACTTGAATGTGTGACCAGGGTCAGCCAGCTGCTTGCGCCCTCACTGGGTCCACCCGTTGCTACCCCAAGCCTGGGATCTGCCAACTGCCGCCTGCACACCTGGGTCAGTCTGGCTGAATGGTTCGTTGTTGTCGGACTTCCATTCAGTTCAATGTTCTGTGTTTTGGTTGTGTTTTTGTTACTAAAACTTTGCTGTCTTTAAACTTGGTTGTGCAAGGAAGCACAGTGTTTCCACCTACACCTCCATCTTGGCCAGAAGCCTACTTTAACATGGTTTTATAATTGTTTTTAGATTCTCTAGCAAGAAAGGTACCCCTCTTTCTTGCTTTACATAAAAGGAATCATTTCTATCACCCCACCTTGTTTTGCCACTACATAAAAAACCTGGCCCTTATAACATGTTCCTGATTCAGTCTTTCCTACTGACAATTAACAGCTTCTTACATTTGTAGCAGAAAAAGAATTTAATCTATTAAAGGTAGGAGAACAAATCTTCCATTCCCCTCTGCTTTTTAACTGTAATAAGAAGACATTCAACATATTCTTGGCAAGTGGGAGGGAAACTTCTTCAGGATGGACTAAAAGAGATTCCTCCAGAAAACAGTGTCTTGGCAATTTGAGGAGAAAGATATGTCAGCAATATTTAAAGAAGTGCTTCCTGCCGCCATTAGCCCTTTTGGATCTGGTCTGCTTTGTGTTGAAAGATGGTCCTAGTTCTCTCAGGCAGGTTTGTAGCTGCTAAACTCTCTTAGCTATTGTAAGGCTGAGATTTCCCTTTCCTCACTGTCATTCATGTAATGGTTAAGCTTGGTGGTTCTCAAGTATAACACCTATAGTAGTAGAATCTGAAAGATGGAAGAACTTGTTGGAAAAGTACATTTTCAGCCCCCCTAAGAGCTACTGAATCAGAAATTCTGGGGGTGGACTCAGTGATCCATGTTTTCATGAACTTTCCAAGTGGTTCTGATGCATACCAAAGCCACTGATTTAACTAAGGACTCCTGGGTTGATACCAATTTTTCCCTTCAGCTTTAAAAAAATACTACTTATGGTCTTTCAATATCTATTATTACTGATGAATAGACCGTGGATGTATCCTTCTGTCTTTATGTTATATTGAACCATATGAAATTTCCAGTGTTCAACCATGTTTTATTGAGATAAGTTTATAAATGATAAATTTTCCCAAATTTTAAGTATATAAATAAATAAGTTTTAGCAACTGTACAGTAATGTAACCATCAGCACAATCAAGATATTAAAGATTTTCAAAGGCCAAAAATGTTCCCTCATGACCCTTTATAGTCTGACCCTCCTCCCACTCCTGGTCACCACTAGTCTGTTTTGACACTACAAATTAGATTGAATTTTCTAGAATTTTACATGCATGGAGTAGGATAGCATATGCTCTTTTGTATTTGCTTCTTTCATTTAGCATAACGCTTTTGGGTTTCATTTATGTTATTGTATTTATTGGTTTTTCCTTTTTATTTTATTAGTTTGTTCCTTTTTATTGCTGCCTAGTATTTCATTGTATGAGTAAATTACAATCTGTTTATCTGTCCATAAACTGATGGACATTTGGGTTAGTATATATTGTCTTGCTCTCTAACTAATTAGAGATAAGACAATTCTCATAGCAGTTCATTCTTTACAGGAAGAAGCAGAATTTCTACTCAAGCATTTGTGATCTACAATTGATCAACATTTCACATGGCTTACCCCAATAGATAATCTGTCTTTTCTATCTTGAAGTTTTAAGGTTTTTTCTTTTACTTTGATTTTCTATATTTTTACTTCACTGTGTCTCCATTTGGATTTGCTGTCATTTATTCTACTTAATTCATTTGTACTATTTCTACCTGAGGATTCATGTCTTTCTTCAATTCTGGAACATTTTTTTAGCCATTATCTCTTCAAATATTTGCTGTCCTCTTTCCTCAATATATTTTCTTTCCCCACTGAGCATATTATGTAACCTCTTGCTTCAATCTCCATGTCTCCTAATTTCCCTATTTTCTGTCTTTTCTTTCTGTGCTCTGCATTCTGTATGATTTCTTTACATATATTTTCTAATTCTGTAATTTTCCCCTTAGCTAATCTAAATTACTACTTAATCCCATTTTCCCAGTAAATGTTCTCAGTATCTTAACTTCTAGAGTTTCTGTAGATTCCTGTTATTTACTGCTACCTAACAAATTATTTCAAAATTTAACAGTTTAAAACAATCTGTTTTGCTCAGGATTTTGTGCATTGGGAATTCAGAAAGGGCTCAGTTAGAGGTTCTGGCTTAGGGTCTTTCATGCAGCTGCAGTCAGCCAGTGGTTAGAGCTGAAACAGCAGAGGGCTGTAGAAGTTGTGGAGAGCCAGACATTTTTCCTTCTTTATGTAGTCACAGGACCTCTGCATGTGGTCACAACTTAGGCTAATTTGGGCTTCCTCGTGCCTGACAACTCCCTTGTAGGTGAACTCCTAACATGGCAGGCAGCTCAGGACACCAGCACAAGTAATCCAGTTGGCACAACCAAATCTGCCTCACATTTCTAATGTAGCCTCTGAAGTCACACAGCATCACTTACGAAGTGAGTTACAGTTGTGTCTATCAAAGGACGGAACATAGCACCCACTTCTTGCTAGAGGAGTATGAAGAACATGCTGTAAGAGAAAAGCATGTGAAATGGGAAATGTTGTGGCCATCTACGTGCAATGATTTTGGAAGATAACAATATACAGGGCTACAGGGTTCTTTTCCAAATCTCTCCTTTTCAAAAAAGTATGTCCTGTTCTTATTTTACAAGCTCTGATCCTTCACCTCTTTTTTGAACATTTTAAAGCATACTTAAAGTCCCTTTTACATTGTGTCCTGGGTTGTGGATAAGACCCCAAGCTTTTCCATAGCTACCTTTGCTGGGGGTTCACTAGGATACACTGATTCCACACAAATAATTAGTTTAGATTCTTGGCACAGGGCTTCTATGTGATGAGGTTATTGTGGGTATTTGAGCCTGCCTAGACAGCACAGGATAAGGATCTTTATTTCTCTTAGCTGACCCTTTTGACATTTATGGTCCAACATGCTCTGCAGGGAGACTAACTGCAGCTTACCTCCATACGCAGGAGATATAAAGGCTTAACCACCATCCTTTCCAGATGTTAAAATCCATACCTGCAGGTGCTGGGATGGCTCATAAGACATAATTATCACTCACCTCTGTGGAATCTCTCTTAATTTCTAACACCTGGAAATTTCTATTTGTTGCTTATGAGCTCAGCCATATACTTTTTAAAAAACGTTTTTAATATCTAGCAATTTTTTAAAGATTTTATTTATTTTTAGAGAGAGGGGAAAGGAGGGAGAAAGAGAGGAAGAGAAACATCAGTGTCTGGCTGCCTCTCACGTATCCCACACTGTGGACCCTGCTTGAAATCCAGGCATGTACTCTGACTGGGAAACAAACTGTCACCCTTTGGTTTGCAGGCAGGCACTCAGTTCACTGAGCCACACCAGCCAGGGCAGTATCTAGCAATTTTATGTGTTAGGAGTGGAACGTGAGGATTTCTCATGTTTTCTTAGTCCTCGTCTGGACCAAAAGTCAACTGTGATTCTCAATATAGAGCTTTGGGTTGCTGAATGCTTGCATTTAATGAACAAATAAGCTCTTCTTTATGGATCATCCAACCTCATTTAGGAGGAAATAAGAGAATGAGTCTTTTGTGTGGAAGGATGAAACAGGTGTGGGTGTGTATTTGTGGAAACCTGTAAGGGAATTGATAAGTTCAGAGTCTGTTGGATTCAAGTCACAGATGTTAAAGGCCCATTCTTGAAGTTATTCCAATATGAGTCTGCTGTCTGGAAGGTACCCACTGAAAGTTGAGACTCTATTTATAGCCACTATTCAATGATCTTTCTATCCGCATCAACTGACTATCAGTCTTCAGATAGAGTAGGAACACTAAACTGTGTATTCTCAGAGCCCTTGACCACCAGCTTTCGAACTAGAAGTGAGAAGTAGCAACACCCTGCCCAGCCATCATTCTATCCAGGCCAAAATGTTTGCCAACCCCAGGTGCATGGAAACACCGGGTGAGGTTTCCAACCTCAGGAAACTGAAGTGAACATTCTGGAAAACCAGCAAGGTTTGGGAAGGAGCTCTCTTTTACTTCATGGAGGAACAAAGCATAATAGAGTGCCAAGAACTGAGACAGCTGGAGAGATTGCCTGTGTCACAATGCAGAGACTGTAGTCACAGGTAAGATATAAGGCAGGGAGAATCCTAAAGACACTCAGTCTAATCCCACAGAGTCAGATCTCAGGGAAAAATGAGATCTTAGGACAGTTAGTCTTAAATGCATTTTCTTGCATCTTCCTTGTCTCTTGATGCTTACACAGGGAATTCTTTTTAGACTCCTGTCTGAAAGTGTTCTCTCAAATGGTGACTTCTGAGGGTTCATATTTATACAAGTGCTCTTCTGTAAGCATGATGATAATGATAACAGTGACTTTTCAACCACTACTCATTCCCCACGGTTTAGTCAAATTCCCACCCCTATATGAAGTCTTCTCTGTCATCTCCAGCCCATTCTGACCTTTCTTTTCCTCTAGCTTCCAAGTTATTGTCTATTCCACTCACTGGTCACCTCACACGTGCCTCAGAATTTTTCTTGTCATTGTCTCAAGTTGTTATTTATCTCTAATATTCTTTGTAATCTTTTAGTATGTTGAGGTTTGGTCTCTCTAACCAGATTATAGGATTTTCAAGTCCAGGAATGCACATTGCACATCTTCATTTTTTAAATTTATAGCACTTGCCATAGGCTGAGCATGACACAAGGGCTCCATAAATATTAATAAATGATAGCTTATTTGTTCACTGTTCTTCTTTGGAAGTTTACATGATATACCACATATTCAAACACTGAGTTGCCCTGGAATACAAATATCCCTTGAAGAAATGATTCAGTCTCGCCATGCTTTAGTTTCCCACCTGCAACCCAGAGCTGACAATACTCATCTATCTGCTATGCTGGCAGATGAGAAGGTTGTTATTGTTATTGGTTTTTTTAAATTATGTGACATAAATGTCTTTTAAATATAAATTTACTATAAAGTCTTCTTGCAGGTGTGCCTCACTTTACACCAATGACATAGTTTTGAAAATTGGATGAAAAATAAGTTTTCACTGATTTATTGTTTGACTTCGTTTAAAATTTGATATGAATTTGTCAGTTGTAAAATTAAATATGCAGTAGGGACTTGAAAAAAAGCTTGGTTAGATTAAATTGACTTAAAGCTACTGCTCTAATTTGTATATTTATAAATCCAGACTTTTTCCTTAACTCTCCCCCCAACATCGTGGAGAAGATCCATCCACGATCCATCAGTCAAATCCTTTTTCTGATTCTCACTCTCCCTGCTCTTGCTTATTTTCTGCTGAACATAGCTGGTGTAACTCCAAATGGTGCAAGCCAACTTTCTGCCTTCAGGTTCCTGCACCTCGAATATCCAGCTCCTCTGACGATAATCAATCATACAGCACTGTAGATTTCACTATCACCAATCTCCTCAAACCCCTGATGCTATCACCACCCCCAGAACTCATAGTAAATGACTCTGCTTCCCACTTAGCTGAGGAAAATATGTGTGTATCATAATATAAGAGCAATCTAAACAAAACTGCTTTCACACCACATTATTTCCTGGGAAACATTCATATATTCATTGGGCCCCTCTTACCACTGTTTTCTGATGACAAATAACTGCATGTCTCCAACAATATCACTCTTTTTTCTCCAGATAGGAATATCTCAATATCTCCTGGACATAACTTAGACACACGAATTCAGTTTTCTTAAATTATATTTTATTGATTTGCTACTACAGTTGTCCTGATTTTTCTCCCTTTGCCACTCTCCACCCAGCACCCTCACTCCCTCAGACGATCCCCCTACCATTGTTCATGTCTGTAGGTTGTGCATGTAAGTTCTTTGTCTATTCCATTTGTTATACTGGACTTTACATCCTCATGGCTATTCCATATTACCTATTTGTACTTCTTTTTTTTTTCTCAGTATTTATTTATTTATTTTTTTTAATATTAAATTTTATTTAGTTACTTTTCAAGAACATTTTTTTTATCTATTTCTCCCATTCCCCCCCCCCCAGTCCTCATCTCTGTGTCTTTCATACTTGTTCCTCAAAATCCCTCCCCCTTTTTCTTTTTGTACTTCTTAATCCCCTCACCTCTTCACCCATTCTCCCCTACCACCCTCCCATCTGGCAACTATCAATATGTTCTCTGTATCCATGATTCTGTTTCAGTTCTTCTTGTTTGCTTAGTTTGTTTTTTAGATTTAATTGTTGATAATATGTATTTTTTGCCATTATATTGTTCATTGTTTGATTTTATTCTTTTTCTTAAATAAGTCCCTATAACATTTCATATAATAACAGTTTGGTGATGATGAACTCCTTTGTTTTTTTCTTCTTCTGGGAAGCTCTTTATCTGCCCTACGATTCTAGATAATATCTTTGCTGGATAAAGCAATCTTGGCTTTAGGTCCCTGCTTTTCATGACTTTGAATATTTCTTGTCAATCCCTTTTATCCTGCAAAGTTTCTTTTGAGAAATCAGCTGACAGTCTCATGGGGACTTCCCTGTAGGTAACTAACTGCTTTTCTCATGCTGCTTTTAAGAGTCTCTCTTTATCTTTAACCTTTGGACTTTCAATTATGGTATGTCTTGGGCCTCTTTGCCTCCATCATACTTGAAATTCTCAGTGCTTCCTAACTTGCATGACTACTTCCTTGACCAAATTAGGGAAGTTTTCTTTCACTATTTTTTTTTCAAATAGATTTTCAATTTCTTCCTCTTTCTCTTCTTCTGGTACCCATGAGGTGAATGTTGGACCTCTTGAAGTTGTCCCAGAGGCTGCTTATTTTTTTAATTCTTTTTTCTTCTTGTTGTTCCAATTTATTGGTTTTTTTGTCCCTTATGTTCCAAATCACCAATTTGATTCTCAGCTTCATCCACCCTACTGTTGTTTCCCTGTAAATTGTTCTTTATTTCAATCACAGTATCCTTCATTTCTGACTGGATCTTTTTCATGTTGCTGAGGTCCTCACTAAGTTCCTTGAGCATCTTGATAACCTGTGTTTTGAACTCTCCATCAGATAGATTGCTTATCTCCATTTCATTTGCCTCTTTTTCTAGAGTTTTGATCTGTTCTTTCATTTGGGCCATATTTATTTGTCTCCTCACTTTTGTCATCTCCCTGTGTTTGTTTCTATGTATTAGGTAGAGCTGCTTTGATTCTATGTCTGGGTAGTATGGCTTAATATAGTAGTTGTCCTTTAGGGTCCAGTGGCACAGCCTCCTCTATTATCAAAGCTGGCTACTCATAGTGTACCCTTTGTGTGGGCTGAGTATACCCTCCTCTTGTAGTTGAGCCTTGGTTGCTGTTGGTGATCAAAGGGAGGGATTTACCCAGGCTAGTCAGCTGCAAGGATTGGCTGTGACCATTGACAACCAACCTCTGCCATCCATGGAGGATCAGCTGTGTGGGTGGTGGTGCTCTGACGTGGTCTGTAGCTGTCACCGGGTGAACTAGCCCTGAGGTTTCCCAGGTTGTGCAGACCAAGGTCAGCCCCCACCAGTGTTTTGCCCAGGGCCACCCTGCATGAGCTATAAAGCAATCTGAGATGGCTGCTACTTGTGCTGGGTTGGAGATTCCCAGGTGGAGCCAAGCTGTGAATCTAAGCTGGCTGCTGCTAGTGCCTGGCCTGGGGCTCACTGGAGCCAGCTGTTGCTTGTTTGAGAGGATTTAGGAAGTTGTGCACCATGAGCCAAGGCTAGGCATTCATAGAAAAGCAGCTTAGGTGGGCCTGTAAGGTGGGTGGGGCAGAGTCTTTGGGGATCTCCAAGGCAGGTCAAACAGTGTTAGCCAGGTTGATGTAGTCTCACATATGGCACCAGCTTGCCGGTTCTGTTTAGGAGAGGGTTTAGAAAAGTGACAATGGCCTCTGCCACTTTGATGCCAGACACTTCAGTTTCTCCCTGTATACCACTGGTGCCTTTCAAGCTGCTCCCCTGGTGCTGGAGCTCAGAGGGAGTGAGTCTGAGTAGGTGAGTCCATGTGCGGGTTCTTTAAGAGGAACTGTTTGGGGCTTCTGCAGTTTCTTCCACCACCTCAATCCTCGCTGTTTTTTTTTCAGCCAGAAGTTGTGGAGACTTATCTTCTTAGCACTGGAACCCTGGGCTGTGGGACCTGGTGTGGGTCTGGGACTCCTCACTCCCAAGATATCCCTCCTGAATTTTTACCCACGTGGGTGTGGGACCATCCCATTCCATATGTGCCTCCTTCCTACTAGTGTGGATGGATGTGGTTTTTTTAATTCCATAATTGTCAGACTGCCATTCAACTTGATTTCTGATGGTTCCGGGTGATATTTCAGTTTAAATATTTATGTGGTTGTGCGAAGAGGCAAGACATGTATGTCTGCCTACACTGCCACCTTAACCAGAAGTCTCAATATGTTTTTAAGGAAACTACTTGTCTGCTTTTGCTATCATCCTTCCCTGAAGAAATATGTTCTTTCTTTTGTGTGAAGGGCATTCTCATCTACCCTGTTGACCAAGTCACTCTTAACCTTCCTCTCCTGCAACTTTCACATGCAATTAAACAATCACCAAGACCAATCAGTTCTACTGCCTAAATAACCTTCTTTCCCTTGCAAGTTCAAACCTACGTTATTGCACGAGTCTCCTTGCTGGTTTCCTGGGGACTGGTCTTTAATTCATTCTTTGGACTTTGTGCTACAGGTTGGTCATATATGCTCTACTTAGCTCTCATTATCTTTGGGCCAGCATCTACTTAGGGCTTGAATATAACTCCATGTATCTTATTCTAGCATCCAAACTAACAGAGCAGTGGCCACCCATAAGTCCATTGTAACCAAAGAGATCATTCTAAAATTCAAAGGTTATCAAGCTCCCCCTTGATTAAAAAATTTTAGTGACTCCCTAATGCTCTTCAAATTTATGCTTTATCAGTCAGCTATTGGCCACAATGATACTGTATAACAAACTAACTAACTAGCATTATTGTAATCAGATGCTTACAATAATATTCCTTTTTCTCATTCTCATAATCCTATAGGTTACCTACAGCTAAACTGAACTAGACTAGAATTCAAGATCCTGAGCTCCAGGATCCAAGCTAATGGAAGCAGATTAGGTACAGATCTGTACACAGCATAAAGTATCTTCACAATAAAGGCCTTGCCTTGTCACCCAAGTTCCCAGCATAGAACATAAGTTGATACTGAATGACTGAATGAAGCCAAATATGACTGGCTTTGGGGAAACCAGGAAGTTAATTCTTGTCTTCAGCCTCCCCGCTTTGCCTGCCATTTTCTTCTTTATAGTGTGTCTTGTTTAGGAATGTGGCTCTCTCATAATCATTTCCCTCAGCTCATTACTAAAATTCACTCTCGCAAAGGCCATGCATCCAGTAATTTACACATTAATAAAAGTAGCAATCCGTTAACCCTTTCATATTTATTTGATATCTGAGCTCTCAGTGAGGAACCTGTAGCAGGACTTTGACCCTGCTAATGGAATTTAAATCATCTACTAAAGGATAAAGAAAAATTAACACTGAGTAAGTGGCAAGTTATTTTGTCCTTCAGGTAAGGTTCATTCAAAATCAGATCCAGCTTCTATCAGTTCATCATGTAAATGTCAGCTCAGCCTCCTCACAACTGTGTTACAAAAAGTTTCACTCAATTTTAAGCCCTCCAGAATAGAAGTGTTCTTTAAATGTACTATGGATAAAGACAGCTGCCACAGACAATGATCTTCCCATAACACACCAACATTCATGCCAACCTCCCCCATATTTAATCCTTCAGCCTGTGGTATACACATGGCTTCTTCCAATCAGATTTCAGAATGCCCCTAGAAATAGGTCGTCTGAAATAAACATCAACTTTGCTTCACAAAAATTCTGTGCCTATGTGGTCATAGACCAAAAAAAGGGTCCTTTGGGGAAACAGGCCATGTAAACAGCAGAGCCCAGGCATCCCTTGCATCCTGCTCCTTCCTTCTCAGTGGCAACTTCATATTTGGCCTCTAAAATCAACAGTTCTCTGCTCTCTAAATTGAGTTTATATAATGCCATTCCCACCTTCCCCGATTTCCAATTCCTCACCCCCTCAACATAATACTCACTTGCAAGAACATTACTTAAATCTTATAAGAAGCAGTCTTGCTCCATCTCTCTGATAAAGTAAATATAAAAAATTTTATTGTTATATTCCTATAACAAAAAATAGCAAATATAACAAGAATGCATCTCTAAGTGAGATTTCTAGGCTGGGAGTTGCAGGGGTAGTTGGGGATGCAGAGGAAACTAATATTTATTGAGCAACTTCCATGTGCACTGTTCTATTGTTTTACCAACAGGATGTAGTTTAACCCTCATACACTTATCTGAGGTATCTGTTTTTATTTCTTTGGTAAATAGGAAAACCAAATCTCAGAGAGGTTAATTAACTGGCTCTTCAGTTCCATAGCTAGAAATCAACAGAGACAGAATCAGAACCCAAATCTGGCCAGTTTTCAAAATACATGTCCCCAGCAGTTGCTTCATAACATATCTCCATGTACCATCCTCTTAATGGAAGAATGAAAGACATTTCTAGAACTGCATGATAAGCAAAGGACTGTTTTAATGAACCAATCAACAATCTTTCAATTCACAAGTATGTGGTTAAAGTCTCATAAATGCTGAGCTTCAGGCTAGGTGATATGGGAGAGACACAAGTAAGCAATGGACTTTATGACCTCCAGTAGCTTCAGCCCAGTAAAGGAGAAAAGCGTCTTGCAAGCAGGGAATGAATAAATGCTCTATTGTGTAGTACAATTCAGAGATAGAACAGGCCAGTGTGGGCTGAATAAGGACTGGACTAGTCAGGGTTCTGGTTGCAAGAAACTAGATTTAAGCAGAAAGAATTTATTTAACAGGTAATGGGGAAAAAACACAAGATATCACTGTATGCTCACTAAAGTGGCTATAATCAAAAAGACAGGTAATAACAAAGATTATTTGGCAAAGATGTGGAAAAATCCGAACACACACACATTGCAAAATGATGCAGTCACTCTAGAAAACAGTTTAGCAGTTTTTCAAAAGGTCAGTCATAATTACCATACCAGAAATTCCACTCCGAGGTACATGTACCCAAGAGAAGTGAAGATCTTCATCTTCACAAAAACTTGCACGTGAATGTTCACAGAAGCATGACTCATACTAGCCAGAAAGGAAAAACAACCCAAATATCCACCAACAGATGAGTGGATAAATAAAATGTGTGGGGTAGCTATACAATGGAAGATTGTTTAACAATAAAAAGGAATGGACTGCCAATATGTGTTACAACACAAATCAACCTTGAAAACATACTAATTGAAAGAAGCCAATCACCAAAAAGCTCACATATTATATGATTTCATTTATATGAAATGCCCAGAGTAGGCAAATCTACAGAGTTATAAAATAGATTCGTGGCTGCCTACAACTGGGAGTAGAGGAAAGATTGGATAGTGACTGCTAATGGGTAACAAGATTTCTTTTTCAAAGACAAACATATTCTAAAGTCTGATTGTGGTGATCATTGCACAGTCCTGTGAACTTACTTTAAAAGTCTGAACTGTATGCTTTAGACAGGTGACTTGTATAGTATGTGAATTAAATCTTGATAAGATGTTTTTTTTAAAAAATAAAGGGATGGCTTACAGAAACTCCAGTTGTGTCCAGGCAGCTGGAATGCCAAAGACATCACAGTGTTGCTGGGAACAGACTGTGTTGCCTGCCCTGAGGACACAACTAACACACTGCTCAGCTGCAGGGATCACAGCCATTGCTGCCTTTGGGAGCCAGATTATCTGCGGCTGCTACAGCCCCCACTACCCACCAGAACAGACTGCACAGTCCCTGCTTCTTCGCAGGGCTAGTTTGGGGTGGGGGTGTTTCACTGGGAAAGCCTTGGTTACATGCTCTTACCTTAGCTACAACAGAGGCTGGGAGAGTGAGATTCCAGCTTGTCAGGGTTGTAGGGGAAAGTGGACTGTGTATTATAAGGGTGATTCTGCAAACACAGAGTGTAGGTGGCCACAAAGAATGACTGATGCTGCTACAGAAATTTTCTCTGACTGGAAATAGCTTTAGCTGCACTTTGAGGAATAGACAGGATTTGGACCCAGAAAAATGAGAAAAGCATTGCAGCTGAAAAAATTGTATTAGCTAGATGGGAATGAAAACCTATGTTTTTCAGAAATTCACAAGGTCCTCCAACATGATGGAAAGATAAGACATGTGGGCGTCTAAGAGACGGCACAGGAGATAGTGTGGCATCAAGCTCTGGGCTGTGCAGTTGTAGGGACTTAAGAAGAAAGGTCGCCACCCAAGGTGGGTTATTAGAGGAAACCCTCAGGGTCCAAATGCCTTGTCAGAATTTCTTTGTAGTTTGGCCACCAGGAGCTTCAGTGATAACTTGAAAGTTAGAACTACCCAGTCCCCCAAAAGTATCAGTAAGGAGGCACCCAGGTGGTTTCTTCACTTTCTTTGTTTTGTCCCCCTGCACACCTGGGCAGGAAACAGAGCAATGGAAACAGGGCTGCTTTCGAGGTATATTCAAATAAAGGGCATGGTGGCAGTGTGGGGGGGGGAAATCCTATTTCTAGTTTAGGCTGCCGAAGGGGTTTTTTTTGCCCCCAAATTTCTTTGTCTCCTTGTGTCACTATGAACACGGGATAGATTGACACCTTTCTCAGACCATCCCACGTCATTTCTTTGTATTTTTTAGTTTTGTTTGGAACTCTACGTCTTTGTCCATCTGTGTTGCTGGGATGATGCAGAGCAGTCTGGATGAGGGTCTGTCTCTCTCACCGCAGTTCCCATCACTTTCATGCTCTCTTTCTGTCTGGCTTTTCTTAATAGCTTTGAGATGAATTTCCTTTCAGCCTTGCTCTGGCCTTGTGAAAGCAAAGAGTTGAGTTATTAGGCACAATAGGAGCATTTATTTATCTGGCTTTCATCAAGATAAATAACAAATTTATATAAAATCTTAGCACATCAAAAACATCCCAATATATAAAAAAATAACTGTGGTTTGCCTAATGGTTTTGCAAAACTTTGTCATAAAATATCAACATGGTAAATTAATTTGTGAAGCAGTATCTTAACCCGAAGTCACTTATAGCACTATGGAGCAAATGGAAGGGGTGAATTTCAAGAAAAGTCTCACCATGGAGCTTTAAAAAAATCACCACATCAGCAACATCATACATAAAAAGCAGGGGTGATGGATTCACCATCAATAAATTTAATAGCAGCCAGAGCACTATTTGCTAGAAATTCACTTTGAGACTGAATTATTTTAAATAAGGCATCACACATAAGGTACGGAAGAAAAAAATTCCAAGTTCAGGTTCCATTAATTTCCCAGCTACTAACTTTGAAATAGTATGAATTTACAGGTCAGCAGCAAAAACTCACTCAACCAGGGGAAAAAATGGGCCATTTCTCTTTGGTGTTCAACTGAAGATCCCACTTAGGAGCTATTTTCTGATTCTTGAAAAGTCTTTTAACTATATCATTTCTTGATTTTAACTGGGCTGAAGTGGCTCCCCATGATACAGGGAAATGTGAGTGGATTCCGTTTTCCCTGCATTATAAGGGTGTTATCCAGGCCCCAGAGCAACAACCTGCCCAGATGAGTATGGAAGACTGTGTCACACCAACTGAGAGGAAGACATAAGGCATAGATGCTGGTTCCTTGTCATTGGCAAGTTAGAAATGCTGAGCAAATAGAAGAGAAAAATGTGCCCAAGTTTTGCAGCCCATTAGAGAAGATTGTCTTTTATTCTGCCTTACTCCACAGAACAGGACTTATCATTGGGCTGGAGATTCAGGCCTGCCATTTGGCTGGTTATCACATTCATGAAGAGCTTCAGATGTTTGATGTTATCATCAAAGGAGGTCAACCATCCAGTACCAGAGATACACAGTGACTAAAAGGGGATGGCATTCATTATAAAACTTTCATCTATCTCCTGTTCTGCCTGTGGTGCACTCTACATTAATATTTCAAATCTTATTATGTGAATAACACAAATATGACATTTCACTAGATTTAATGTAAATAACACTTAAAACACACTACAATTTTTAACGCTATTTTTGGAACTTTTTGTTTTATATACAAAGAACCTCAAAAAATAAATAAGTAAAAGAACAAAAGAGAGGGGAAAAGTAGTCATAGCCCCTCTGAATTTCTGAGAGACCCTATCTAGAAGGCCATGTTTATCTCACTAATGACAAGATGCTATATATTTGTCTCAGTTTGTTTCAATTATCGATCACTCTTTAGGACCTTAAGTTGTAGAAATAATAAAAGTAATCTATAAATACAAATAATAGTGAACATTCAGTGGACACCAGTTATATCCTGGCCACTGTGCTAGACTTTTTTCTGTTATTTTCTTTAATCTATAACAACTTTCAGGTAAAAATTACTACCTATACCTAAACTGAGATTTGGTATTTGCCTAAAATCACTCACATGATAAAAAGAAGTGGGGTTTGAATCTGTTTGCTTCCAAAGGCCCTGTTTTTGGCCACTACTGAATGATCATTTAAATGGCAATTACTAATTTTATATGAAAAATAAAAGGCATAGTATGCACTTTAGAAAACATCTCCCTCAGTCAGTGCTAGATAAATACTGTCAATCTTTACTTTTAGCCTCCTTTTCTCGACCCCATTCTCACCAGCTCCCATGTGCCAGCTGCCTTCCTTTAAACAAATAACTACAATTCAGCTAAGCAGGCTTCAGCTTTAGATTTTTGTGTTCTTCTGAGATTAGTCACTGACTGGGATTTGGACAGTTCAGAAACTCCCTAGCAGCCATTCACAGATCACTGTTAGAATAATAATCTTATTCTCAGTAACGTATCTTCATGGGGGAAATAAAACCCCTACCAATTCTTGAATATTTACTAGTTAAGTTACAGAACAGCTTTTACTTTTAATAAATAATTGTAGCATTTTATTAGGTAAGATAAGTACATGAAAGAATATTCAAAAAGTGCAAAAGAATATGTAGTGAAAAGTAAGTCTTTCCACCCATCCACCTGGAGGCAGCCACTATCTTTTAGAGATAGGTCATGAAAACATAAACATTAAATGTGCCATTTTAAATGTCAATGTCCCACCTACCCTGAACATTGCATTTTTAATGATGCATCTCTAAGATGGTTTCACATCTGCATAGAACTGCTTTCTTCTTTTTTGAGGCTTCATAGTATTCCACAGATGGATGTACCATTATGTATTTAACCAGTAGTCCCTTTTGACAGACATTTAGGTTGTTTCCAACATTTTTGCTATTGGAAACAATGCTACAGTGAATGTCTTTCAACATGAGACAACTTTAAGTGGAGATATATCTGTAGGATTAATTTCTAGAAATGAAATTTGTGTCATATTTAATATGCCCTCTCTAGAAATTGTGCCAGTTTACAGCTTGCACCAACAATTGTCTGCTTCCTAATATCTTCATCTGCACAAGGTGCTACAAACTTTGGAATCTTTGCCAGTCTGATTATCACTTTTAATTTGCATTTCTCTTAATACTAGTGTGATGGAACAACTTTTCATATGTTCACAAATCATCTGTATTTCTTTTTTATAAACCAGCTGTTAATATACTTTGCCTATTTTTATGTTGTTAATCCTTTTTCTTATTGATGTATAGGAACTCTTTATATTAAGAAAATAAACCCTGCCCTGGCTGGTGTAGCTAAGTGGACTGAGCACTGGCATGAGAACCAAAGGGTCACTGGTTCTATTCCCAGTCAGGTCACATGCCTGGGTTGTGTGCCAGGTCCCCAGTTGGAGACGCATGAGAGGCAGCCACACATTGATGTCTCTTTCCCTCTCTTTCTCCCCTTTCTTAAAAATATATAAATAAAATATTTTTTAAAAAGCAAATTTAAAAAAACCCTATGGGATATGTGTTACAAGTGGGGTTTTTTCTCAATTCGTTGCTTGTCTTCTACTTTATTATTTCTTGGCAAGCAGAATTTTTTTCATTTTTATTCATTAAAATTATTAATCCTTTCTTTTATGACTTCTGGGATTTGTATCAAACTTACAAAGCCTTTCCCACATTGATATTGTTGGAATTTTCCTTTGTATTTTATGACTTTATTTTTTATGTTTAAATCTTTTATCCATCTGGAATATATTAGACACAAAGAGCAAGGTAGTGATCCAAGTTGATATTAGTGTTCCAAATGGCTGCCAAATGGCCCCAAAACCATTTTGCATTTTATCATTTTTAGATAATGCTTGGGGGCATGCTAAGAAACCTAGAAATTGGTCTTACCTTCAGTCTCAGTTCCCTTGGGAAACCGTCTTTACATAGTATATAGAAAGCACCGTCATTACCCATCAAGAAATAAGCTGGTATAGTTGCATGAGTTCTTTATATATTTTAGAATTAACCCCTTGTCAGAGCTATTGTTTGCAAATAAATATCTTCTCCCATTCAGTTAGTTGCCTCTTTGTTTTGTTTTCAGTTTCTTTTTCTGTGCAGAAGCTTTTCAGTTTGATATAGTTCCATTAATTTATTTTTGCTTTTGCTTCCTTTGCCTTTAGGATCAAATTTATAAAATCTCCCATAGGTCTGTAGTTTAGTACCTATGTTTTCTAATATGTAATTTATTGCTTCAGTTCTTATAGTTAGGTCTTTGATCCATTTTGAGTTAATTTTTGTGTATGGGGACAAATTGTATTGTAGTTTCATTCCTTTACATGTAGCTTTCCAATTTTCCCAGCACTGTTTGTTGAAAAAGACTTCTTTTCTCCATTGTATGTTTTTGGCTCCTTTATCAAGACTTATTTGTCCACATACATGTGGGTTTATTTCTGCCACTTGCAACAACTTGCATGGATCTTGAGAATATCATGCTAAGCCAAACAGACAGAAAAAGTTAAGAACAATATGGTTTCACTCATAAGTGAGATATAAAACTGAAAGCAACAAATTAACTAACAAGAACTTATAGACACAGGCAGCAGTATGATGGTTACCATAGGGAAGAGGGATGAGAGAAGTAAAGGGTAAAGGGGGTCAAATATATGGTGATGGAAGAAGTGACTTTGGGTGGTAAGCATACAATGCAATATACAGGTCATATATCATAAAAAGGTACACTTGAAATCTATGTCACTAACCCATGTCACCCCAATAAATTTAATTTTAAAAATAGAAAGAAATTGGTATAGGAATACCACACATCTGACCAAGAAGCAAGGCAACTGGAATTAGTACAAGTCTGGGCAGACAAATTTGGTGAGGCCTTAAGCTAATAAATTTGTGTATGTGGAGGAGTATTATTTAACAAAAATAATATAAAATTACAAATACAAAATTTGATATAAACATGAATAGTTATTTAAAATAAAAAGAGAAATAATACATTTTGTAAAGTTTTAAGTGAATACATTCTGCAAACATTAGAAAATGAAGAAAAATGCATTTCAGAAATAAACCCATGTGTCTATGGTCAATATTTGACAAAAGTGGCAGAAGCATAAAATGGAGTAAAAATAGCCTCTTCAACAAATGGTGTTGGAAAATCTGGACAGCTACATACAAAAAATGAAACTCGACCACCAACTTACACCATACAAAAAAATAAACACAAGGCTAGTAAAAGACTTAAATATAAGTCACAACACCATAAAAGTCCTAGAGGAGAACATAGGGAGGAAAATCTCAGCTATTCCACATAGCAATATTTTCACCAATATGTCCCCTAGAGAAAGGGACATGAAAGAATAAACAAATGGGATTTCATCAAAATAAAAAGCTTCTACATGACTAAAGAAAACATTAGCAAAATGAAAAGGGAACTAGCCATATGGGAAAACATATTTTCCAATGAAACCTCAGACGAGGATTTAATTTCCAAAATATATAACAAACTCACACAATTCCACTCCAGAAAGACAAACAATCCAATTAAAAAATGTGCAAAGGACCTGAACAGACACTTCTCCAAGGAGGACATACAGAGACCTGGAGACATATGAAAGGATGCTCAGCATCACTAGCTATCAGAGAGATGCAAATTAAAACTATAGTGAGATACTACACCAGTCAGAATGGCCATCATAATCAAACAACATGTGCTGATGAAGTTGTAAAGAAAAGAGAACCCTCATATGTTGTTGGTAGGAATGCACACTGGTAAAGCCATTGTGGAAATGGAATTTCCTCAAAAAACTAAAAATGGAACTGCCTTTTGACCTGGCAGTTCCAGTGCTGGGACTATACCCTAAGAATCCTGAAACAGCAATTCAAAAGAACCTATGCATCCCAATGTTCATTTTACAATAGCCAAGTGCTGGAAGCAACCGCAGTGTCCATCAATAAGTGAATGGATCAAAAAACTGTGGTACATTTATACAATGGAATATCGCACAGTAGGAAAAAAGAACAAGGAACTTCTACCCTTTGCAACAGCATGGATAGAATGGAAAAGCATTATGCTAAGTGAAATAAGCCAGGCAGTGAAAGAAAGATACCATATAATCTCACCTATAAGTGGAACTTAATTAACAAAACAAACAAACAAGCAAGCAAAATATAACCAGAGAGACTGAAATAAAGAACAAACTGACAGTAACCAGAGAGGAGAGGGCAGAGGAATAATGGAGAAAAGAAGGGGAAAGGTCATCAAGGAACATGTATAAAGGACCCATGAATAAAACCAAAGGGGATTGGTATTGAGAGTGGGAGATGGGGGTAGGTGGGGTGGGGGAGATTAATGGGGGGAAAATGGAGACAACTGTACTCGAACAACAATTAAAAAATAAAAAGACAAAAAGGATACACTAATTGAAAAAAGAAGAACAATTTAAAGGGAAACAACAATAGAGTGGTTGAAGCCAAAAATCAAATAAATGATTTGGAACATAAGGAAGCAAAAAACAACCAATCAGAACAAGAAGAAAAAAAATCCAAAAGAATGAGGATACTATAAATAGCCTCTGTGACAACTTCGAGTGGTCCAACATTTGCATCATAATGGTGCCAGAAGAAGAGAAAGCAAAAAATGAAAAACTTATTTGAAAAAATAATGAAAGAAAACTTCCCTAACTTGGTGAGGGTAATAGACATACAAGTCTAGGAAGCACAGAGAGTCCCAAACAAGATGGACACAAAGAGGACCACACCAAGGCACATCAAAATTAAAATGCCAAAAGTTGTCCTGGCTGGTGTGGCTCAGTGGATTGAGTGCCAGCCTGCAAAGCAAAGGGTTGCCAGTTTGATTCCCAGTCAGGGCATATGCCTGGGTTGCCTATCATGTCCCCAGTGGGGGATGTGTGAGAAGCTACCACACATTGATGTTTCTCTCCCTCTCTTTCTTCCTCCCTTCCCCTCTGTCTAAAAATATATAAATAAAAAAATTAAAAAAATAAAACACCAAAAGTTAAAGATAAAGAAAGAATCTTAAAAGCAGCAAGAGGAAATAAATAGCTACCTACAAAGCAGTCCCCATAAGACTGTCAGCTGATAACTCAAAGGGAACTTTGCAGGCTAGAAGGGACTGGCAAGAACTATTCAAAATAATGAAAAGCAAGGACCTACAACCTAGATTACTCTATCCAGCAAAGATATTATTTAGACTGGAGGGGCAGATAAAGTGCTTCCCAGACACGGTAAAGCTAAAAGAGTTCATCATCACCAAGTCATTATTATATAAAATGTTAAAGGTACTTATTTAAGAAAAAGAAGAGCAAAACTATGAATATTAAAATGGCAATAAATCACAACTATCAACAACTGAATCTAAGAAAAATGAACTAAGCAAACAAGCAGAACAGAAACAGAATCATAGATATGGAGATCATTTGGAGGGTTATCAGTTGGGAGGGGAAAGGGGAGAATGGGGGAAACAGTGAGGGGATTAAGAAGCACATATTGGTAGGTACAAAATAGACAGGGGGATGTTAAGAACAGTATAGGAAATGGAGAAGCTAAAGAATGTATAGGCATGGCCCATGGACATGAACTAAGGGGGTTATTGCTAGAGGGAAAGGTGGTATTGAGTAGAGGGGGCAAAGAGGGAAAAACTGGTACAATTATAATAGCATAATCAATAAAATATATTTTAAAAATAAGTAAAAGAAGCCTCTGTTTCTTAGAGAAATGGCTGATTCCAAATCTGCAGCAAAAAAAAAAAAAAAAAACGTACAGGATAAGCCCAGAATATCCTGTAATACTAGATAAGAAATAGTATATTGATGTCAAAAGAACTTAGAAGTTAACTTGAAGAGGCTCATATTGACAAAAAAGAAAAAATGAGTTTTAAAAAAGTAATAATTATAATTTATTGGAACCTATCAAATATATTTAAATCCATGAGTTTATAACATTTTAAAACTAAGCAAGCCAGACACAAAAGTTCACACATTTTATGATTTCATTTATATTAAAATATCCAGAATAGGTAAATCCATAGAGACAGGAAGATTGGTGGTCCCTAGGGACTATAGGATGGAAGGAAAGGGGAGTGACTGCTTAATGAGTAAGGAGGTTCCTTTTGGGCTGATGAAAATGTTCTGGAACTAGACAGTGGTGATGGTTGCACAACACTGTGAATGTACTGTAACTAATAGTAAATTTCTGTGTACTTTACCATAGCTTTTTAAAAACTAAAAAAACCAATTTGATCACCTCCAGAGAATTGTAGGAAATTAATTTATTACCTTGAAAGCTAGTAAATAAAAGAAAGAATCAATAATTTATTCTTCTTTTCTATATTAATTTTAACACTGGGCAAGTAAAAAGTAGGTTAGGGAAAGGAGGGAAGAAGGACAGAGGAGGAAGGAAGGGAGAGAGAGAGAACAATACTATCTCAGCTTGCAAGGAATATAATTGTGTTCCTAGAAAACTCAAGTGACAAAAAAGACCCAAGAATTAACAAAAGAATTTAATAAAATGACTGAACACAAAAAATAAAAAATAAAATGACTGAACACTACATACACACACACGCAAAAACAAAAAATCAATAAATATCCCTCTATACTTTTAAGCATACAGAAAAATTTCATTCATAATAATGGCAAACTTAAAATGTTTGGGATAAAATTTTAAAAGACTAGACCTATATAAAAGAAAGCTATAAAATCTTGAAGACTAAATAACATGAGAACTGAACAAACAAGAAAATTTATCATGTTTCTAAATGGGAAGTCTTAGTTCATAAAAACAGGTCTCCCAGAGTTAATACATAAAGTTATTGCATTCTAATTAGAATCCCAATAAAGGGGGGGGTTTGGTTTGGGAACTGAATAAAATTATTTTTAAGATGACTATGGAAGAATAAGTACAAAGAGTAGCTGAGAGAATTATTTTTACAAAGAATAGTATAGGGTTGTATGCTCCACAGAGAGAGAGTTTTGCCTAATGGTTAAGAACATAGCTCCGGAGTTCGTACCTGTCTGTGCTATTGGTGGTAGGGTATAGAACATGTTCTGTAACCTCTCTGACCCTTAATTTCATCATCAGCAAAATGAGGGTATTAATAGTATCTAACTCATAGGGTTTTTGTGAGGATTAAATCTAAATTGCTTGGAAGGGTATACTATAGTAAATATTATAACCTAGCTCTGTCATTATATTATAATTACTAAAAAGTCAGTATAACAAAAGAGTATCATAAGGTCCAGAAGTAGGCAAAGAGATAATAAAACAAATCAGAAAATTGGAAATAGAGTCCAGCATGCATGGAAACTTAATGTACCATTAAGGTAGAATTTCAGTTTTGCAGAAAAAAATTAATTTATTTCCAGAAGTGGCACAATGGGCTAACCATCTGGGAGAAATGCATGTCATATATAAAAATAAATCCCAGATGGATTCCAGATTTAAACATAATCAAAAAATAAAACTTTTAGAAAAATTTAGGAGAATAATCATCCTTGGGAGGAAAGAGCCTTCTAAATTAGGACAGAAAATTCAGATGCAATAAATAAAAAGACAAACATATTTGACAAAAAAAATTTTTCTATAGCAAAAACCATAAGTATAAGTAAAATAAGAAGGTAGGTTATAATCTGAGGGAATATTTGCAACACATTCATCCACTTAACAAATATTTAGTTGAACACCTTTTGTGCAATAGGTACTACCAAATGCCATGTTGAATAAAATATTCAGCAAATGCTACAAGTTGGGGTTTGATTTATTATTTGGTTAATAGTCTAAACAGTATTCTTGTATTCATGGAGCTTACCTTCTACTGATAGGTGATTCATATGATTGTCAACATACAAAGGGTTCTTACAAGTGGGAGAGAGAAAGAGTATGGTAAGAATAGTAGAAAAATATAAATAGACAATTCAGAGAATTCCAAATAACCATAACATGAAATTATATCTATTGTGTTCATATGGTGGAAACACTGCATATTTCTTACCAACTTTGTGTTCAATAGCCTCGTGCTGGTAATTTGAACTTGACTATGATGAGAATATTTACACCATGGAAATCAGCAAATGCTAACTAAAGTTAGGGTTTGATTTATTATTTCTTTTTTTTTTAATTTATCTCTAGAGGGGAAGGGAAGGAGAGAGGGAGAGAAACATCAATGTATGGTTGTCTTTCGTGTGTCCCCTGCTGGGAACTGGCCTGCAGGGAACCGGCCTGCAACCCAGGCATGTACCCTGACTGGGAATTGAACCGCGATTGTCTGGTTCACACGCCCGCACTCAATCCACTGAGCTACACCAGCCAGGGCTTTATTATTTCTTTATGTGTCTAAACTTAAGAAACTGATGGAGAGAAATGTTAAAAGGGCAGATGAAAGTTAAAAGTGTGCCATGTATGTGTTTATCACATTATGATAACACTAAATATTAAGGAAATATTCTCATATTTGAAAACTATTACCCAATTCAGCACAGAAGTCACTCACCTCATTGACAAATGAGGGAGGTTCTGACACATGCAGTTGAAAGAGATTTCAGTTTAATGAATATAATTTATATGAGGATAAAAATAGTTTAATAGTAGATTACATTTCAAATTAAATGATAACAAATTTATTTGAAAAAGAGTTAGTGAGCCCTGGCTGGTGTAGCTCAGTGGATTGCGCTTGGGCCTGCAGACCAAAGTATCATGGTTTGATTCCCAGTCAAGGCACATGCCTGGGTTGCAGGCCAGTTCCCAGCAGGGAACACATGAGAGGCAACCATTCATTGATATTTCTCTCCCTCTCTCTCCTTCTCTTCCTCTCTAAAGATAAATAAATAAATATTTTTTAAAAAGAGTTACTGAATTGGAATGGAACTCCATTTGTCAAATCACGGTTGAAGGGTGATCATAGATTGCATATAGATTTAAGATTTCAGAAATAATCAACCAAAGCATTCTTTAAGATTCAATTGGCTACACATAACTTATGATAGGTTACTATGTATTCTATTATTATTTGTAAGTTTTGTATCTTTACTGTCAGTAAAATTTATGATAAATGTATGTATTTATCTATACACACACTGTGAATGGTCTCCAAGCCTTTGACCAGAACTTATTCATGTGGCCAAGGAAGGCTTGTTCTATGTGAGCAACTTCATGATTATCTAAAAATTCTATTATTATGGTAAAGGGTAGGCTACATTTGGAAAAAGAATTAGCAGTCTCTGGCATAGCACTGTTACTTTCATTTGGTATAAGAGGTAACAGACTCAGAGAGGTTAAGCTAGCTTGCCCATGGTCACTTATCTAGTTAAGGTTAACAGATTTAGACTCATGTTTGTCTAGCTTCAAAGTTTTTTTTCTCCATGCTATTCTCTACCTCCAAAAATATAACATACTGAGTTTGAAGTAATGGTAGCATTTATAAGTAAAAGAATTTTGCAATTTCCCCACAGGTATATACTTACATATTTCTATCACAGAGAAAAGAAGTCAATGAATAGCTAGGGTTAGAAAGTCAGTGGAAACAATGTGAATTCTCTGGAAAGTTCCCTTGCCCACAGACAGTTTAAATCTATGGGTTTGCCTAGAGAGGTAGGGAGTCGTGTCTAGCTCTATTTTTTTTCAGACAAAGTCCACATTATTTATTATCATTATTACCTTGGAAATAAACATTGCTACAGACACATCATGAGAGACAGATGATAACCAGAGAGAATGCTATGAGACATGAGAATGAGGCAACTTGGAAAGTTGGTTAGTAATACCCACTCTCCAATGTATTTAGCTCTGTATGTGAATCTTATATACTACAGGGGTGTCCAACCTGTGGCCTGTGGGCCACATGAGGCTCAGGATGTCTGCGAATGTAGCCTAACACAAAATTGTAAATTTACTTAAAACATCATGAGGGGTTTTTTTTGTGATTATACATTACAATGTATTTAATGTGTGGCCCAGAGATGCCAAAAGTTTGGACATCCTGGTAACCCCTTGAAGGCAGGAACTATATCTTATTAAATACCTTAACACAATTTTTTCATATAGTTAATGAGTAATAAATATTGGTTGAATGACTTTATCATATGAGTGGATTGTGATTAAATGTACTCAGTACTTGTTTATGTAATATATATTTTATTGCTCTTTGAATATTCCCTGAGAGGAGAAGCTATGTCTTCTACAGGACCAAAGGTTATTCAATTATTTATGCAAAAGATAATCCATTAAACTCTTGCATACATAAAGCACCATAGAGTAAAAATATTGGCCATTCCTTAGACTAGGAACTCTTTGAGGGTGAGGACCACACTCCTTCTTTTCTCTGGAATTTTCCACAGAGGACTATATATATTCAGAATGCAAGTTTCATTATAAAACTAGCTAAATTTATTGCAGTGTTATTTACAATCGCCAAAATATGAAAGCAGCCCACGTGTCCATCAGTAGTTGAGTGGATAAAGCAACTATGGGACATTCACACAATGGAGTGCTACTCATCCATAAAAAAAAGAAGAAAATTGTACCCTTTGCGTCAGCATGGATGGACCTGGAAAACATTATGCTAAGTGAAATAAACCATCAAAAAAAGACAAATATTGATACCATATGATTTCACTCATATGTGGAATCTAATGAGCAAACTGAACTAACAAGCAAAATAGAGACAGACTCATAGATGGAAAGCAAGCTGACAGCTATAGGGTGGGGGCAGGGTGTTAGGGGTGGAGGGATCCAGCAAAAAGAAAAAAGGACTCATGGACATGAACAACAGGGTGGTGTTTGTGGTGGGGAGGAGACTATAAGGGGAATAAATGGTAACAGAAAAAGACAATAATAAAAAAAGAAAAAGGAACTAGACTTTTAAGAGTGTTATATGAAGTTGTAAAAGTAATCAAGAGAGCCAATGATAAAACAATAACCAAGAAAACTTGGGAGTAAAGGGGAGGTGAAAGTTCATATAAGTGGGTTAAATTTCCCATCTTTCATAGTAAGGAGTCAATTGATAAGGTCTAAATTTGGTAAATGAAAAAATAAATAGCTAGCATATTATTTTGACTGATTATGATGAACAGCAGAAGAACTAAAAATAGAAATGACCAAAAAAATGGATATTTCCTATCTATTTCAGAGAAACATTTCCACATGTGCACCAGAAAGTCGGGACAATGATGTTCAGCTCTGTGTTGTAGTAGTGAAAAATTGAAAATAGCTGAATGCTCACTGTACATAAATAAACCATGGCACAGTCATATTATACAGCAGTTTAAAGAAGTAAAATAGATATATATGCATTCACATGGAAAGATATCTAAGACATTATTAAGTCAAAAATATAAGTCCCTGGATAATAATGTAATGTGCCATTTGTGTAAAATAAAAACCGAAGCAAGCATGCTCATAAAGATTGTAAAGATGTGGAAACAAACCCACCACTGTTAACAATGGTGGTTACCTTCAAGGGGGAATGCAACTGGGGTGATGGTCAAGAGGGACTCTAGCTTTATCTCTATAGTTTGAAATTTTTATAGGAAAGTGTTCATGCATAATTTGTGTGGCCTACACCTGATCGTTTAAAGTGGTTACCACTGTGGCAAACATAGTTTTTTTCATTTATACCATCTATGACATAGTAATTTCTTTTTATTGTTTGTATTATTCTAAAATTATAATTTTAGACAACAGGAATCAATGTTTTCACTCCTTTAGTTACAGGAAACTTCGTAGAACAGTGTTGCTGCAGGCAGTTCTCTAAGCGCAAAGGTTGCCCTCCCACCAGCCCCATAAATGATAGTTATTTATGACCACTTCATGCCATAGATGTGTACAGCTATTTACCATTTCTGCTGGGAGGATGGATGTTCACATTCATATGAGACAAAAACAAATCAAGATTCAACTAGACAGGCTGCTGTGGGCTTGGGGATTAGAAGAGCAAAAATAAAAATAAAAAACAAACTCGGCAACATACTCCCGTAAATCACTTCTCTTTTCTGTCTTGTTCTTACAAAAGAATTTAACAACCTCATCTGGGTTGCAGACATTTTTATGTACTCGCCACTGAGTTTTAAAAAGCATGAAGAAAATATTTGGCTAAACTGGACTCTGGACTGGAAGCTAGATTGTAATCATGGTGGATTTTTTTTTTTTGGTCCAGGATTTAATATTGAAGTGTATGTATGTTACTTCATCTGTCTAACAATGGCTCTTTCCTTTTTAAAAAAAATCTTTTCTGAGCAACCTTTCTAAAAGCTTCAAAATTTTAACCAGACATGGTAGGTTTCACTTCTTAAAACCAAGTGAGATCATTTGAACATTAGGGAGGTAAGAGAATATTTCTTTTGACTCTTACTCAAATTCGGACCTTCCAACAGCCTCCTTCCTTCAACGTGACACCATTTTGTTCTTTCTGAACCTCGATGGGTAGGTTGAGTTTAACCTTCTCCTTCTATTGTCTCTTTTAAGTCATGATTCACTTGGGAAGAACCTGGAATCCTAAAGCAAGAATCACAGATATTAGTTCAGATGGTAATTGTGAGTATTTTGCTTTACCTGTAAAGAAATTAACATTAATGAGTTTGTTCACAAACAATATTATTTAATCCTCTCAATGTCCTTAGAAGCCTGAGTTTTAAAGAGGAAGCTGAGGTGAAGGGTTAGGAAATTTGCCCTCGGCAATGCATCACAACAAACCGCTCTCCATTCCAGGCCTTTAACTGGGCTCTCCTGGTCCAGTTATCTAACAGGAGGTCTTTATTAAAATGCCTACTGGGCCAGCTTGTATAAAAGCACCTTTATGTAGTTTAGTAAACTTGAAGGGGCTTTAATGAGAAGATCTCTTAATGAATCCTTTTGAAGTTGCCAACACCTTTTGGATATATTTGTAGTGATACCATGAAATACTTTTTAACCTGTTGAAACAAAGCACCCTATCTTTGATGTTGGGCTCTGAATCCTAACCTGTGTTTCTACCTGGGGCAGTGCATTTAGGACAGTGAACTGACACTTGAAAAAAGGATTCACATATGTGGTGTCCCCATTCTCACCCCCTCTCTACTTAGTGTAGGTGATGTAACCTCACTCCTGACCTTTGGGATATGCAGGAGAGAACCATCAAGTCTTCCCACCCAGATCCAAGTAGGTAAGGAAAGTAGATAGAGGTCAAAGCAACAAGAAAGACAGAAACATCACAGGATCTCTCTCTCCTATCCCACCTCATGTCTACTTGGCCTAGACATTGACATTATTCCACTCACCCTCATTTTAAAGGTATTTAAACCAAATTCAAAGCTTGGAGTTTGGTACATCAAATCACACCTTCATTTACTTATGCCATCTGTCGTCTCCCCAATTTCCCTAGTGCTAGGGCTGCTCCAATGTGATCTAGGCTTGTTCTTCCCCTCTTCTTCCCAAGTTGATCCTTTCTTAATCTGCCTCATTCCCATTGGTTCAAAATGTCTGCCTTCCACAGTGAGCTGGCCTGATAAGCCAATTTATGCAAATATACTACAAAGCTTAGAATAAAACCCCCTTTCTCCTCCCAAATAAGGCATACATAATTTCTTCAAGAGTAAAATATTCAAAACAAACAAACAAGCAAAATATAACCAGAGACATTGAAATTAAGAACAATCTGACAATAACCAGAGGGGAGGTGGGAAGGGATAGTTGGGGGAAGGGTTTTCAGGAACAACTATAAAGGACACATGGACAAAACCAAGGGAGGGTGGAAGCAGGAGAGGAAGGTGGGGATGGCTGGGGTCAGGGGTGGGGGCGGGGATTGGAGGGGGTGGTAAATGCAGACAACTGTAGTTGGACAATAGTAAAATAATTTTTAAAAAAGAATGAAATATCCAAAACTAAAAAGAAAAATTATAAACACATAAAATTTTTCCCACCTTATTTTTCAACTAACTTATCAAGAACATCTTTCCATATTGATCAGCTTCATGCAACATCCCTTTTAATGTTTCAAAATTGAATTATACTTTCCTGTCTTCCCCCTGTTGAACACTTAGTTTCTCTCCATTGTTCACCATGAATATCTTATATCTAAATTTGTACACACAAAGTATGATTTCTGTATCATAACAAATGCAGCCTGATGAACAGGGAGGAAGTCCCCTTGATGGCCTCTTATGCAGCCTCATTTTCTGTCTCTGTCTTGGCTTGCAGTCATCACTCTGAAACCTATTAGTTGGGGACAAATTTGGGGAAAGAGCTTCAAAGCTAAAAAACCTTGACATGTCTGTCTAAAAATTCATGTTTATTGTATATACCTCTGTTTATCAGTCTGGATAAAAGCTGGTAAGATTTAACCAAAGTCTTTATGGGCAATTCATGTCTGGACAATTAGAAAGATGATTAAGTTTCTACAGTAAATTTGGATTTTGTGAGGCCAGCAGCTGCCCTGAGCCTTTAACTGGTGGCTTTATCTTCCTTTGCTTCTACAGCCCTTTTTTCTCAGCTTCAAAAGGTCAAGAGAGTCAGTAACTGTGTCTCTCTTCTAAAATTATGTTGGAATACAGGCATCATGATAATGGCGGTGGTGGCAGTAATGATAGCACAAATAGACTCTGGCTAAAGCATTTGTTCTATTGGCAAAATCTTCTACTCCAGAAACAATACTGCGGAGCAGAGAAACAGAATGAGAACTGGAGTCTTCTCATTTCAGAGGAAATATGGGGGCTCAGTGCTCTTCCCATCTGCCTGCAATGGGATCCAGCTTTGTGTCCATCCTGCTGTTCTTAGTTCTAAGAAGGGCAGACTTTATAACTCTTTGATGATTAAAAGGCACGCACCTGAGGATAAAACTAGAATTTAGGGAAAGGTTCATAAATCGCCTTTAAGTCACTAGAAGACTAAAGACTTTGCCTCCAAAATCCTGGGGATAAGGGATTATCCATCATCTTGATGTGTTCAACATTCAGTTATAGAGAGAAGCTCAATTTTAATGGAATACCAGGAAAAGCGTCTGCTGGATTATCAGGTGTTGATTTAAGGTATCACAGAGAGTGTGTATATTTTGTGTCAGAAAGATGGAGGATCTTTTCTTGTCATCAGAATTAGAGGTCTTTCCAGCAAAAGACACCTGAAGGGCATCTGTATACTACACCAGAGGCAATTGCCAGGTTCTCACTAGCTGTTCCCACTTCACACAGTTTCCATTTTGGCCCATGATCCTCTCATAAAGCTCTGGGCTTGACTTTAAAGTGCAAGTTGCTATTATTCAAAACAATTTTATTTAATGATGCAAGGACATAAAAATTGATGGGAAGCAGCCACAGATTTGGGGAGATTATAGCAGTTTCTATTGTTTGGTTTGAGGGACACCAGAAAGACTCCACTTTTTCTCTCACCAGGTATGCTTATTGCATCCATTAAGAATTTTTTTCCCATGGAGTCTTAAGGACTTTCTGACTTATGGAGCCAGAAGCCCAGAGCCCCCAGTTATGACATAGAGCCATCTCTTAGTATCCACAAGGGCTTTGGTTCCAGGACCCCCAGTGGATACCAAAGTCTACAGGTACTCAAATCCCTTAAATGTATATAATCTATGCACATCCTCCCATGTGCTTTAAATTATCTCTAGATTACTTATAATACCCAATGCAATGTAAAACAGTTGTATTGTTTAGGAATAATGAAAGAAAGTAAAAGTCTGTACATGTTCAGTACAGACAAAATCATCATAGGCCTAATTATATATTATGTGTTAGCAACAACTTAACTTTTTTTTAATATGTTTTATCCATGGTTGGTGGGATTCCTGAATTCAAAATGTAAGGATCCTGAGGGCCAATTGTAAATATCTCTTAAAAAGGATCACATAATCACCTAACATTTTAGAAGGAGTTGATTATATTATCATTTTTACTGTGTATGTTTTAAATCAATGTAATACTCTTTCTAGTGAAAAAGTATTAGGACCCTGATACGTAAAAGGCAGAGTAACTGGCTGAAGCAGGGTGGGGGCTGGAGCTCATCTACATGGCTTCCTCTAAATCGAAGAAATCCAGAAAAGCAATAGTCAATTGTATGTTTTTTAAATGAAATTTGAATTAAACATGTGAAGAGCCACTGAAGTAACCCCATGGAACTTTAGAGTTCTTCAGTATATAATTTGATAATTAAAAACTGTGCAACTAGACATCATGTGCTTCTTAATGGAGTGCGATAGGGAAAACACAGGGCCATCTATGAAGCTTCTCTACCTTAAAAAATAAATTTAAGAAGCCTCTAGTTCTTAAGTAGCTGCTTACAGGAAATAAAGAGCCAGAGAAACAAGTTAAACTACACCATGTGGAAATGGTCAGCAAAATACAGAATGAAGGAAATTACACAAGACAAATGAACCAGTTTTTTTAACAAATAAATAAGCATGAAAAGGGAAAGGATGGTAGGGAAACTATTAGATTTTAAAAGACAACAATACCAAAAAGACAAACAGCCCAATTTAAAACTGAGCAAAGGACTTAAATAGACATTTCTCCAGACTGAGTATACAAATGGCCAAGAAGCACATGGAATAAAGCCCAACATCTTTAGTCATTAGGGAAATGCAAATCAAAATCGCAGTGAGATGCCACTTCACACCAATGAAGATGGCTGCAATAAAAATGTAGAAAATAACAAGTGCTGCTGTCAAGATGTGGAAAAACCCTGACTGGTGTAGCTCAGTTAGTTGAAAGGTCACGCCATAACCAAGAGGCTGTGAGTACTATTCCCAGCTGGGGCACATGCCTAGGTGGTGGGTTTGATCCCCTGTTCAGGCACATATGATCCCCCAGTCTGGGACAGTACGGTCCCCTATTGGGACAGTACGGTCCCCTATCTAGATATGTAGGGGAGGCAACTGACCAATGCTTCTCTCTCACCTCATTGTCTCTCTCCTTTCCTCTCCCCCTTCCTACCTCTCTAAAAGCAATAAAAAATGTCTTCAGATGAGGGTTAAAAGTGGAAAAGTTGAAACTTTCATACACTGCTGGTGGGAACAGAAAATGGTGCAGCTTCTGTGGAAACCAGTTTGGAAGTTCCTCACAATATTAAACATAAATTTACCATATGACTCAACAACTCTACTTCTGGATATATACCCAAAAGAATTGAACACTGGTACTGAAACAAATATATGCACCCACATGTCCATAGCAGCACTGTTCACAGCAGCCAAAAAGTGAAAACAGCCCAAATAAGTCATCGACAAATGAATGGATAAACGAATTTGGTATATTCATACAATGGAATATCATTCATCCATAAAAAGAAATAAAGTACTGATACATGACACAATGTTTTTAAATGAATCTCAGAAACATTAATGCTATGGGAAAAAGCCAGACACAAAAGGTCACATATCACAGGATTCCATTCTATGAAATAGTCAAAACAGATCCTTAGAGATAGAATGCAGATTGGTGGCTGCCAAGTGCTGGTAGGAGGTGGGAATGAAGAACAACTGATGAATGGGGTTCTGGGTTTCCTTTGGGATTATGAAAATGTTTTAGAACTAGATAGAGATGGCGGCTTCACAACACTGTGACTCCACTAACTGCCATTGAATTGTTCACTTTAAAATCATTCATTTTATGCTGTGCGGATTTTACCACAATAAAAAAGTAGATGGGTAGATAGGTAGATAAATGAATAAACAAGCAGATAGACAGATTTTTTTTAAAAATAGACTTGGAAAATACACTGAACAAAGAAATGTATAGCCCTTGTTTTGATTCTAAGTCAATTGAAGCAATTATAAAAATGCCTTTTTGAGGCAAGCTTGGATATAAATTGTTAGATGATATTAAGAAATTATTGTTATGTTTGTAAACTAATGGCATATAATTGTTTTTTAAAAATTTCTTTTCAGAGATTCTTTCTGAAGCAGGGGTCCCCAACCCCTGGGCTACAGATTGGTACCAGTTAGGAACCCGGCTGCACAACAGGAGGTGAGTTTGAGTGTAATGAACTTGAATCATCCTGAAACTATCCCCAAGCCCGTCTGTGGAAAAATTGTCTTCCAAGAAACTAGTCCCTGGTGCCAAAAAGGTTGGGGACCACTGTTCTAAAGTCTTTGTGAATGAAATAATATGATATCTTGGATGTACTTTTAAGTACTCAGAAAAAATGTTGGGAGGGAATATAGTTGAAACAAGATTAGCAAAATTTTGACAATGATGAGGCTAAGCAGTGGGGACATGGACATTATTGCTACTTTTGTGTATGTTTGAAATTTTCCACAATGAAACACTATAATGTGGTTAGAAACTATACATTTATTTAATGCCATTTATGGTCCTTCAACGTGGACATAGGATAGGTGACTGAGAGGTTTTTGGCAAGCATGGGAAGAGGAAACAGAAGGAAAAGCAGCAGGTAGAGAAGAGGAATCCTGGAAAAGAACAAAAAAGGAGTCTAAAACCACATAATTCACAACTTTGCCGCAGGAAGGTCCTTCAGGAGAAAGAGAAAATTGTGCTTTTTCAGCTATAAACAACAGCCCCACCCTAACTGTGCTTTCAGTCACTGTAGTCACAGGGGACCTAGACATGGGGTAGGAGACACTGGGTGTGTCCCATGCTAGGGCAGAAGAAACAGTGTCCTCATCCTGGTTACCAGTGGCCAAGCATTTTCTGGGCACAACCCATGTAACTATCAGCAGCTCTGAGTTAAACCACAGCCTTAAACAGTAGTCTCCTAATAGTTAGTGATTGCATGCAAACAGCCCTTACAGAACTTGGGGACCATCCCTTCCTGGAAATGGAAGGGAATCACAGACCTTGATTTTGTGAAGTCACAGTGGACCTTAGCAGCATTGAGCACACTAGTCAGGAGCCCTGGGCTCTAGTCCTAGATCTAACAACTACCCTCCTCCAGCTGTGAGTCTGTAGTTGCTGACTTTGAGCACCCCATTTGTACAGTGGGACTTTGGATGGTTTTTCTTGTCCTTTCTACCTCTACAAAGCATCCATATCATTCATATGTTGATTGCATAAACATGTATTCTATGAATAACTTTACTACATCACAGCTAGCAAAGTACTCTAAGCCTTTGTTAGACATGGAATCTCTAGAAAGTTTTCCCTCAACAAAACTCTCCAATGGCCTCATGGCTTCATGGGTTGAAAGTTAAATTAGTCAAGGCTTCTCTAAATGGGAAAGGTACAACAAATACCTTTCTTTATCCCTAGTCATAGGTGCCTCATAGGTGGAGCCCTAATATTGAAGGAAAACAGCTTTACCCTGCATTTATTGAGGGGCAAGGAGGTCTTCACAAATTCATTTCCTTTCACTATATTTAAAAATCATCCTGAAATTTTGCCATCCAGGGGAAAATTCTTCTAACAATTTTTGTACATCTTTTCCAGGCATCATCTGTAATGCTTACATAGTATGGCTTTGTATCAATGCACTGTAATTTACTTAAATGCTCTCTACTTAGGTAGTTTCCTACTATGAAAACACTGGCAGGAACATCCTGGTACACACATCTTTGTTAAGTTGTCCAAGATACTCCTAGAAGTGGAATTTCTGGGTCAAAGGAAATGCACATCTAAAGTTTTGATAAAACTGCTTAAGTGCCCAGAAAGACTGTAGCAGTTTATTCTCTCCCATCACTATATGAAAATGCTGTGTCACTTCATCTTTCCAAAGTGAGTGTTAGCATTCATTTAGGTCTTTGCCAATTCATCCTTCCTGACATTTTACAGGGTCTCCTATAGTACTGTGCTTGCATTTCCATGCCTGAGAGGTGCTATAATGCCACTGTAAGTTTATTCAAAGATGGCAGCTCCCTTTCTCTGTTTCTGAGGGAACAGGATTGGTCACAAGCCACCTGAACCTCATAGCTTTCAAAGCAAGAGTCAGGAGTAAGCAGGGGTCACAGTCGCCTTTTTTTTTTGTCCTGCTGCTGTAGGAAACTGGCTTTCCACTTCCATTTCCAGCTTCCAACTACATGAGGCACTTGTTCAAATTCCCTATCTATGCACAAGCAATTAAAAGTTAATCCACCATGGCTCCTGTTTTGGCTATAGAAAATAAAGCCTTCTTGCACCCCAGTTCTTCAATTAACACTGATTTGTTGGGTATAATGTGAATTTTACAAAGCAGCCAAAAGCGATAGAGGAGATTTTATTTTATTTGGATTACTTTCAACTATGATTCCCTGCTATCTGCCCATCTTACAGTTACCCAAACACAGAGGAAACCCCATACTATATGTAACTGTTTTTCTGTCTTAAAGATTCAGTTTAATAGATGTTGGCAATGACCTATCACATTGCTAGGGATTTTTCCCCCAGCAAATTAAACACCTAATTAATTTATTCTTCTAGCCAATCTTCCCTCCTCTGCCCCTACCCTGTGACATAGTCATGAGGTTATGAAAACATAGAGGTTATGAGAACCAGTAAGGTTCAGAACATGCTGAACCTTACTTGCCTAAGGTTGACTTTATGAATGTGTACAAATTCCGATTCTCATTTTCCCTGCAGAAAGCAGGCTGTTACATATTGCTCTCAGCCACATTGTGAAATCAGCTCTCTATCTTCAGGGCCTCTCTCCCTGAACACAAACCTCTCTCACATAAAGCACTGATCCAGCTAGTGTTTTTAGCCAATGCACTGATAGAAGAAATGAGGGTGTTTTATTCCCTCTGAAGAGGACATGCCATGAAAGGCAGGCTTTTTAGAAGGGTCACAGAGGGCTATGGATTTTTGCTGGTCGTAAATCAAGCTGTTGATAAAAAGCAATGTGCTTGCCGGGAAGGTGTGATTTGAAGTAGCTCTGACCCAAGACATGGTGAAAATATAGCACGTTAAATAAGAGATAGTGGTCACCTGGGATAATGCTGGGTGGCTCCAGTAATTTGTAAAGATTGTGTGTTCAAGACTTGAGGGAATACTTTAAAATTATAATCTTTTGGAAGAGGCACTTCATTGCTGCACACAAGGGGCAGCTTTTGGAGTTTATGACCATCGAAGGGCTCCCCTGCTACTTTGTTTTGAATCCACGCCCTGTCTCCCCCAAAAAAGGAGAATCAGTGTGTCTAGGGCAGACTTACCCAACCATTTTGAACTATGCCTTCTTTAAGTTAATATAAAAATCTCATAAACATGCTCCCACAGAGATTCTGACAGCTTCCACACACACTCAATTTAGAAATCATTACCTTCTGCACATCCCCACCAGCCTGGGAGATTTTACTTGCAGTTGTTTTAATTATGAAAACAGTAAGCAGTTGTTTTTATCTGTCAAATGTCTTCAAATATTGAAAATTACTTTTTTATATACAGCTCTTCCAAAGGTGGATGATGGCCGTCCTAGAAGTTCAAAAAATGCCATTGTCCTAACACTTGCTAGCCTATACCTCTTTTCTGTTCTTCTGTTCACCATTCCTGGGATTAAAATACTAGCCAGAAGCTCTATTAGTCATTTACACTTTAGTGTAAGTCCATGTCACTCTGTTGTTTCCTTGGAGATATGTGTGGATTAAGCCTTATCTCTGAAAGTAAAAGGCTTCTGATTAAGGGGCATACATTAAACCTGCCAAAATCTAGAACCCACATGGACCTACTAAATCAGCTTCACCAAGAGTATGGCCTGTGAAACTTTATTATTGCAAAGTTCCCCCAGGTGGCTCTGATGCATTCCAGATCTGTAACTAAACAATTCACCTTGTAATAGACATTTACCTTTCTTGGCTCCTCTATTTTTTTTTCAATGCACTCATCACATTTTAATGGTTCTCCACATTGTGAATCTCACCTTCCCATTGAAAAAATTCAAATAAATTGTTTCCCCAGATTCCTTTGCTGGGATTCCTTTCCCAAATTCCTTCCCAGATGTGAGCCTGTGACAGGTTCTACCATTCAGATACAGCTATGTGAGACTTCCAGTAAGAGCCATCTAAGGAAACAGCCTGAGCACTGGGGGCTTGTTTTTGCTAGTCTGGGTGGCAGTAGAGGCAGTGTGTTCCTGGGGTTGTCAGGGGAGCTGCAGCTTGCAGATAAAGGTAGAGACTGTGTTATTCTGAGGTCAGTGTCAGCAGCAGCTTCCTCACCTGGCAAGTCCCCCAGTGTGGTTCTAGATGTTATCCCTAGAGGCTCAGTCTAGCGTATGATTCTCAGTCTTGGCCATGCATTTTGAACTCACCTGAGAATATGGTTTTTTTTTTAAATACCAATGCCTGGATTCTACTCCCACAGTGTGGTTTAAGGCATGGGATGAAATGCAAGCATTAGCTCTGAAGTAATTCTAATGTGCAACCAAGTTTGAGAACTTCTGACCTGAAGCCTCTGCCTCTTTCTTTTCCAACAATGATTTAATATTCAATAAATTATTTTCCTATTAAAATAGCTAAAATTCATTCTGCTGTCTGCAACCAAGAAGTCTGACCAGAATAGATTCCTGAAGTTCCTTTCAACTATGAAAATATAGAATTTTATGGTGTTCTGTCTTTTTTAATTGTTGGAGGCATACCAAGACAATTTAGTGGGGAAAAACAATCTCTTCAACAAATGGAGCTGAGACGATTGACTATCCAACTCTGAAAATATAGAATTTTATGGTGTTCTGTCTTTTTTCATTGTTGGAGGGGTACCAAGACAATTTAGTGGGGAAAAACAATCTCTTCAACAAATGGTGCTGGAACAATTGAATAGCCACATGCAAAAGAATAAAGCTGTAATCCTATCTTACACTATATATAAAAATTAACTCAAAATGAATCAAAGACTTGTACATAAAAACTAAAAGTGTAAAATTCTTAGGAGGAAAAATAGGTGCATGTCTCCTTGACTGTGGATTTGCCAATGGCTTCTTGCATCTGACACCAAAAGCAGAGCAACCAGAGAAAAAATAGATAAATTGGACATCATCAAAATTAAAACTCATGTGTTTCAAAGGACACCATCAAGGAAGTAAAAAGACAACTGACAAAATGAAAGAAAATTTTGCAAATCATATATCTTACAAGTGATTTTTGTCTAGATAGAATATATAAAGAATTTCTACAACTCAATAAAAAGCAAATAATTAAATTAAAAGTAGACAAGAGATCTGAATAGACGTGTTCCCAAAGAATGTATTATAATAGCCAAAAAATACATGAGAAAATACTCAACATCATTAAGCATTAAACAAATCAAAATTAAATACACATTGAGATACCAGTTTATGCACACTGGAGAAACTACTAAAAATTACCAAGTGTTGGTAAAGTGTGGAGAATTCAAAATCCTGATACACCCACCACTCCTGAGCATGTAAAATGGTACAACCATTTAAAAAAATGGTTTAACAGTTCCTCATAATGTTAAACATAGTTACCTTATGATCTAGCAATTTTGCTCCTTAGTACATACCCAAGAGAAATGAAAACATATGTCCATGCAAAATATTGTACATCATGTTTATAGCACTATTTATAATAGTTAAAAAGTAAAACAATCCAAATGTCAATCAACTGATGAGTGGGTAAATAAAATGTGATTTATTCATACAATGATTATTATCCAGCAATAAAAAAATGTGATATGCCAGTCACACATATACTGTATGATTTCACATTTATGTGAAGTATCCAAAAGAGGCAAATCCACAAACAGAGAAATCTGATGAGTGGTTGTCAAGGATTGAGAAGGTTGGGAGGAAATGGGGAGTATCTACTAATTGGCATGGGGGGTTCTTTTGGGGGGTGACAAAAATGTTCCAAAATTTATCATAGTCATGGTTGCACAAATTTGTGAATATGCTAAAAACTATGGAACTGTACACTTTTTTAAACCTGAAGATATATTTATTGATTTTAGAGGAATGGGGGGGGGATAGAGAGAAACATCTATCAGTTGCTGCCCATATATGCCCTGACTTCAGGTCAAACTCACAGCCTAAGTGAGTGCCCTAACCAGAAATCAATCCCACAACCTTGTGGTATACTGAAGATGGTCCAGCTAACTGAGCCACCTGGCCAGGGCTGGAACTGTACACTTGAAAGTTATGGTATGTGAATTATATGTCAATAAGGCTGTTACAAAAATATTATTGGAGAGATTCCAAACCTTGGCCTCTGGCAGAGGAAATATTTGAGAGAAGTGGCAGGAAAGAAATCTTTCTAGGATTCAAGAAATAAGCTCACGCAGTCAACCACCTTCTCTGCGTGTAGGTAAAATGTACTGCAGAAAACTATGTGCTGCAGATACTAAAAGCAAGAGGGGACCCCAAAACAGGTGAGAACAGAAAGAAGGGCTTTAATGGCAACTAAAATACTCTTTGAAAGGAAGTCAGGGAAATAATAGTGTATGACATGACTAGTTGACCGGCTTCTTATAGTCAGAAAGAAGGTAGTGGAGGAGGAGCAGTTGTCCTGCATACCCTCAACTGGGTTGCAAGGCATGGATGTTGGAGCCAGTGGAAAAACCTGATCTGAGCCAACACAGACAGACGTGGTTAGGAAGGTAGAACCAATCCAAAGAGCAGATGCAAAACCCCTGTGGAAAGTGAAATGTAAGAAATGTTTAAGAGGTTTGCATCACTGAACTGTTAATAGGGGTCACCTACAAGGGGGGCAGCGGGTCTTAGAGTGGAAGGGGGAGGGGCACTTTCACATTTCATTGTATTTTTCTCCCTCAAAAATTAGAATTTTTTACAGCAAACATGTATTACTTTGTGGCTACCAACACAAAAATAACCTAGTTTGCTTTAAGCAAGTGTGAGTATGACAATTTAAATGAGAAAATGATCAGGAAGACATCCACGAAGCAGTGGGAAAGGGAAACAGGAAAAGAGAGAACAGAGAGGGTGGGGGACAAAACTCATTACCTAAACTGTATTTGGAGAAGGAAGTAAATACATTCTTACTTCAAAGTTCCTTAAAACATACTTACAGAAGAGTTTTCGTAGCACAGGAAAACTAATAAAGGCTGTGTCCTTGATTTTGTACTTGCCAATTTAAGTGATTTTTCTCAAGGTTACATAATTAGAGGTAGGCTAAAATTATAGTAAAAGAAAATTGGGATAGATGGGCTGGAATATTGTATGCCAGGCTAATATTTTAGTTTATTCTGTAGACAATGAGAATTCTTGAAGCATTTTGAGCAATTAGAATTGGATTTGCTAAGGACGTATAGGAGTGGTTCCCAAACCTGGCTGTGCATCAGAATCACAGTTAGCTTTAAAAAATACAGAGATTTTAGGGCCTACCACCTTTCTTATTCCATAGGTTTGAGGTCTAAGAATCTATCTTTGTATATCTCATGTGTTTCTGGTGCTTTATCATATTTAGGAATAAATGGAATATAGAATGGATTAGAGTGAAGGAAATAATGCAAACAGGAAGACAGGAGTCTACTGAAAAAGTTCTGGTACAGAGTGCTGGAAAACTGAACAGGAGTGGTGGTAGAAAAAAAGGTTATAAATATGACTTTCATTGTGAAGGTAGATGCAGTAAGATTTGGTGAGTGCTTGACTGTGCATCCCATGAGTCAAATATCAGTCTGTTTATTGACTACTGGGTATCCTGAAATGTCGCACAGTGTCCATGATGTCGTAAGGACTCAATAATATCTGATCAATGAATGAATGAATGAATGAAACTGAAAGCTAACTCCGGGGGTTGGAATAGGAAGACTTAACACTGATAGCACATATATTTAGGGAACCTGGTTTCAGGGAAAATAATGAGAGATTTTCCAGGGTTGAGTCAGAAAGAATTATGAGATGTATATTGCCTTAGGGATATGTGGGGAACTTGTGCCTACACCTCCCTAGGGCACTGTGGCGGGAACAGTAGTGGAAAGAAGCCTGGAAGACCTTTTTTTTCCCACTGGCTATAAAGCCTCTATGTAACTGTCTGCAAAAGTGAACTCTATGACACATTCAATTGGGTCATGAGGTCGTAACTGCATTTTCTGTCTACAAGTGGGAGGTTACAGCTAGGTGGTTTTCCACAAGTGGCTCTCCCCTCTGTAGTTTTTAATTAGGTCAACTCACCCCAAACTTTCAGTCATTATCCATAAATGAGTCTGTACTCCAGCCTGACTTATCCATTCACCAACTAGCTCCTCTCACCTCAATTCCCCTTTTCCATCTGTCAAATCCTTCTCTCCACAACCCTCAGCCTCAACAACCACAATCTGTTCCTGTGTTTACGTGGCCCTTGACCTTTGGGTTCTACCTCCCTTTCATAAAGAGATGGGCTTCTGTTGGCTGGACCCTGAGCATTCCCTCAGAAACGTGTACACTTTCATTCTGTCTCTTTCTACTCCTGGCCACCCAGCCATCAACTTCTAGACTGGGACCCCACTAGGCCTGCGTCCTTCTCCCCAGAAGGAGAGCCAGTCAAGCATGTAGTTGAGAGCTTTGGCCAAAAATGGGAGATTTCCTTCCTCTGTACAGGAGTAACAAAGACATCGGCTAGACCTGTGGTCCATTTCCATTTAGGCTGAATCACATTGGCCTAATCCATAGATCAAACAGAATTTCATCTTCCTATGGAATCTTAGGAATTGGTAATAATAATAAAAAGGCTCATCCTTGTACCTAGGTGCCATATTACAGTGCAATTAGCTGTGCAGCCACGAGTAAGTCCTTTCACCTTAAATGAGGCTTCTTTAGCTAAATGGTGAAAATCGTCCCTTCTACCTCTAACATTCTTTGAGCTAGTAATTGTATCCCTTTGTGTCTGATCCCTCCACACTGAGGTGGAGAAAATGGGATGGAATATGTGGGCCTACCAAGACTGGGGAGGAAAATGGCAGTAACATATTCTAGTTTTTCTGGTTAATGCTGGGGAGGATATGTCAAGAGTCCAGGTGGTCCAGCCAGGCTGGAGAGGCTTGCCTGAAAATGGTCTCCAAAGCCACAGTCACCTGATGTCAGATGGACAAGCCATAGTATGCAGCTAAATAAAAGTCAGAAGATTGGGGTATATGACACCCATGAGTAGTAGAAGCAGAACAAAATTTGAAGTTATAATGGGAACATTTCAGGTGTATAGGCTTTGCCCTGAGTCCCTAGACCTTGCTTTTGTAGGTAGTCAGTTTCATTTAAGGGGGCCAGGATGAAAATGGGAATGCTGATGGCATATTCTGGCCTTCTGGGCTGCATCCAATGACTGACTGAGTACCTACCTCTGATTTCCCTTCCTCAACTTCTGTGCCCGAAGAAGTAACATTCTGTTATCAGTTTCTCGAGGTCAAACTATGCAGATGGAGACCCTTTCTCTTCGTCCCAAGTGGATGTTTTGAATGAAGGAACTACATTTCCAGTCATCAAAGGAAATGATGGGTAATTTAAAGAAGGAGAAAGAGTGATGCATGTTTGTGGAACCAAGGAATCAAGCCCCACCTTGTCAGGAGTGCAAACTTCTGGGTCTTCAGAGGGGTGAGGGTGTCATAAGTACAAGATGTCACACTGTGCTCTGCTTCTCCTGCTCTCTATCTGTGACAGACACTGCCATTTAAGAAGACAAGTCATAATTATAAAAACTTGTTTGCTTATTTCAAACTGGCTTTTTCTTTCTTGTTTCTCACCTCTCATAGATCAACTTAAACACTTTTTGGACATTCAGGCTGTTGCCAATTTTTCACTATTACAAAAACACTACCATGATAAACATCTTTATACATATATCTTTGTATAGTTGTCCAATTATTTTATAAGGATGAATTTCTAGAAGCGAGGTTGGTTAATCAAATGAAAATGATGTTTTGAAGAAATTTAATAATATCTGCTACATTACCCTTCAAATATACAACAATGTACAAGCCATAGGCTGATAGTGACAGTACCCTTTCCCCATATGCAAAAAACTTTTTAAAAAACCTTTACTAGTCTGAAATGTTAAAATATATCTCCTCCTTGAAATAATTTCATTTTGAATCACCAAAGATTTTTTATTACATGTTTATTTGGCCACTTTCATTTATTCTTCTTGAATTTCCTTTTCATGTTCTTTGTCTATTTTTCCTTTACAACATTCAGACTTCTTTCATTTATTGGTAATAATTCTTCATCTGTTAATACTACTAACACTTTGTCCACAACTTGCAAGTAGTTTTCCAATATTTCCTTTGTCTTTATCATTGTTTGTGGCATTCATTTTGCTTTGTTTTTCTTAATCATATAAAATTTTATTATTTTTTATTTAGATAAATCTATCTGATGCTTGCCTTTAAAAGAGGAAATCCTCAAAAAAAAAAAACCGGAGGGGAAAAAACACCTTAATTATAGTGGACCAAAAAATAAGAATTACAACAGACTTCTTAAAAACCATATAAGAAGAGATTTAAAGTGTTGAAAGAAGAAAATCACCAAACTAGAATTTTGCGTAGAGTGAAATTATCTTGCAAAGGTGAAGGAGAAATAAAGACTTTTTCAGGCAAACAAATGAAAAGGATGATCACCAGTAAGCCCTTGTAAAAAATGTTAAAAGATGTTTTTCAGAGAAAAGGAAAGTCATATAGATATTTTACACATGGATCTACATTTTAAAAAGAAGAAGAATGTTATAGAAGAAACTAATGAGGATAAAATAAAATCTTATGTTTTTGTTACCTCTCATTGATCTAATAGATAACTGCTTGTTAAAAACCACAATAGTGAGACTTCTGGCCAAGATGGAGGCGTAGGTGGAAATACTGTGCCTCATCGCACAACCAAAATTAAGGACAACAAAGATTTAGAAACAAAAACAACCAGAACAGACAAAATTGAACTGTACGAAAGTCCAACAACCATTTATCCAGACTGGTAAGAGGGGCGGAGTTGGCAGCCAGTGGAGAGGGGTTTTGGCAGGAAAGGCGGTGGCTGCCAGACCCAGGCACACAGGTAGCATGGGGCTAGCAGACCCCGGGCATGGGGAAGAAACGAGCAGACCCAGAGAGGCGAGTAAGGCAGTTGGCTGATTGTGGACACACATTTGCGCACAGATAAACCAGGCAAAAAACGAGCAGTGAGACAGACCACACAACCCAGGGCCCCAGGATGGGAAATAAAGTCTAAAAGCAGCAATTCAGAAGGTGCCGGGAGAGACTCCCAGCCTCACAGGAGAGTTCATTGGAGAGACCCAGAGGGTCCTAGAATGTAAACAAGCCCACCCACCGGGAACCAGCACCAGAAGGGCCCAATTTGCTTGTGGGAAGTGGCAGAGGGGACTGAAATTTGAGAGAGAGCTCCATTGTTCCCTCTCTGACCCTGCCCCCACATATGGCATCATAACCCAGCAACTGGGTTGCCCCGCCCTGGTGAACACCTACGCCTTTGCTCCTCATACATAACAGGTGTGACCAGACCGAAAAATTATGGCTCAAACAGAAGAACAGATCAGACCCAATACTTCTAAGTGACCAAGAGATAGCCAACCTATAAGATGCACAGTTTAAAACACTGGCAATTAGGATGCTCACAGAACTGGTTGATTTTGGTCGCAGATTAGATGGAAAAATGAAGGTTACACTAAGTGAAATGAAGGGAAATGCACAGGGAACCAATAGTGATGGAAAGGAAACTGGGATTCAAATCAATGGAGTGGACCAGAAGGAAGAAAGAAACAACCAAACAACAAAGAATGAAGAAACAAAAATTCAAAAAAATGAGGAGAGGCTTAGGAACCTCCAAGACATTTTTAAATGTTCCAACATCCAAATTATAGGGGCATCAGAAGGGGAAGAAGAAGAGCAACAAGTGGAAAACTTATTTGAGCAAATAATAAAGGAGAACTTCCCCATTCTGGCAAAGGAAACAGACTTCCAGGAAGTCCAGGAAGATCAGAGAGTCTCCAAGAAGGTGGACTCAAAGAGGAACACACCAAGGGACACCATAATTACATTACCCAAGATTAAAATGAAGGAGAGAATCCTAGAAGCAGCAAGAGATAAGGGGACAGTCACCTACAAAATCAGTCAGCTGATTTCTCAAAAGAGACCTTACAAGCAAGAAGGGGCTGGAAAGAAGTATTCCAAGTCATGAAATGCAAGTACCTACATCCAAGATTGCTCTATCCAGCAAAGCTTTCATTTAGAATGGAAGGGCAGATAAAGTGCTCCGATAAGCTCAAATTCAAGGAGTTAATCATCACGAAGCCCTTATTATAGGAAATGTTAAAGGGATTTATCTAAGAAAAAGAAGGTAAAAAATATGAACAGTGAAAGGACAGCAAACTCAGTTATTAACAACCACACCTAAAACAAAAGCAAACTAACCAGACAGCTAGAACAGGAGCAAAGCCACAGAAATGGAGATCACATGGAGGATTAGCAACAGGAGAGTGGGAGGAGGAGAAGGGGGAAGAAGCTACAGAGAAAAAGTAGCATAGACGGTAGGTAGAAAATGGGGGGGGGGCAAGAATAGTATGGGAAATGTAGAAGCTAAAGAACTTGTGACACATGGACATGAACTAAAGGGGCGGAATGAGGGAAGGGGGTATGCAGGGTGGAGGGGAATGAAGTGTGGATGGGACAACTGTAATGACATAATCAATAAAATATATTATAAAAAACACAATGGCAATAATGTATTGGATGACAGTAATTTTATAAGGGATGAGGGCAGAACTGGGAATATTTTGTTGTGCCATTTCCTACCTATGGAGCAATACAAGGTTATTTTTAAATAGGCTTAGATTAGTTGCAAATGTATATTACAAACTCTAGGGCAAATATTCAAAAATTTTAAGAGGTGTAATTAATGTGCTCAGAGAAAATTGAATCATATAAAATTCCAATTAAAAACAGCAAAGTCGGAAAAGTAAAGAAAGACAAAAAGCAAAGAACAAATGCAATAAATGGAAAGCAGTTGCTAATATGGTAAATATTAATCCAATTATGTTAATAGCCATTTTAAATGTGAATGTTCTAAATACACTAATTAAAAGACAGGCACTGACAGTGGATAAAAATCATATATGGTCTACAAGAAGCCCACTTTGAATATAAAGATATACATAGATGAAAAGGGATAGAGAACCATATACCATGGTAACGCTAATCAAAAGAAAGCTGAAGTAACTATATTAATTTCAGATGAAGCCAACTTCAGAACAAGGAAAATTATCATGACAGTATCATAATGTTAATATTTTAATATAAATATCAATAATATCAAGAAAATTATTAATGAAAATTCAATTCTCCAAGAAACATAATAATTCTGAATGTGTATGTACCAAACAACAGACTACCAAAGTAAGTGAGGCAAAAACTGATAGAATTGCAAGAAGAAATAGATGAACCCACTATCATAGTTGGAGCTTTGAATGACCCTCTATTAGTAACTCCATATTCAATAGGCAGAAGATCAGTAAGGACAGTTGAACTGAATAGCATCATCAGTCTACTGGATGTCATTGAAACTTATGTAATACTTATGTCATCCAAAACAGCAGCATACACATTCTTCCCAAGCTTACATGGGACATTCACCAGGATAGACCACATTCTGGGCCATAAAACACATGTTAACAAATTTAAAAGAACAGAAATCATAATACATATGCTCTCAAACACAATGAAATTAAAATAGAAATCGGTAACAGAAAGATGGGTGGAAATCCCCCAAAAGTTGGAGATGAAATAATGTATGTCTTAATAACACATTGCTCAAAGAATGTCTCAAGAATGTTTTAAATATTTGGAATTAAATAAAAACACAACTTACCAAAATTTGTGGCATGCGGCAAACCAATGCTAAGAAGTAAATTTACAACATTAAATTCAAATATTAGAAAAGTAGAAAAATCTAAAGATAATCATGTAATCCTCTACCTTCAGACACTTGAAAAAGAAAAACAATGTAAACCTAAAGCAAGCCATTTTATATATATACTAGAGCAGAAAACAATGAGATTGAAGAGAAAAACAGTAGAGAAACTCAGTGAAACAAAAAGCTGGTTCTTTGACAAGATCTATATCTGCCCTTGGAATGTTTCTTTTCAAACTGCCCCGTCTCTTTAACAAAGGATAATTCACATACCATAAACTTACCCACTGTAAGTGTACAATTATATCAGCACTGTCCAGAATTTTGTGCATGTGGAAGTATTCTGTAACATGCAAAGTCCAATCAGTAGCACTGGCCACACATGGCTCCTGAGCACCCCAAATGTGGCTAGTGTAACCCAGGAAATGTGTTTTACTTTGTATATATTTTTATTGAGGTAAAATTCACTTAAGGCAAAATTTACCATTTTAACCATTTTAACCATTTTAAGGTATACAACTCTCTGACCTTTATTACATCCACAATATTATATCACCATCTCTAGTTCCAAAATATTTTTGTTACCCCAGAAGGAAACCCCAACCCCTCACGCAGTAACCCTCCACTCTCCCTTTCCCCCGGCTATTGGCACCCTCCAGTCAGCTTTCTTTCTGTCTCTTGGGATTTGCCTCTTCTGGATATTTCACATAAAAAGAATAATACAATATGTGACCTTTTGTGTCTGACTTCTTTCACTTAGTGTAATGTTTTCAAGGTTCATCCATGTTGTAATGTGTCAGTGCTCCATTTTTTAAATGAGTATACCCTGTTTTGTTTATCCATTCATCAGCTGATAGACATTTGTGTTGTTTCCACCTATTGGTTATTGACTGATATTGCTATGAACATTCATACCAACTTTTGTTTGAATATCTGTTTTCAATTCTTTGGGGTATATATACCTAAAAATGAACTTGCTTGGTCACATGGTAATTCCACGTTTTACTTTTTGAGAAATTGCCAAACTGTTTTTCACAGCACTGTACTAGTTTACTTTCCCACGAGCAGTATACAGGGGTTTCAACTGGTCAACACCCTTACCAACACTTGTTATTTTTCTTTTCCTTTAAAATTATAGCCATCCTAGTGGACATGAAGTAGTACCTTGTTGTGGTTCTGATTTGCATTTCTCTGATGACTAATAATATTAATCACCGCTCATGTGCTTATTGACCACATGTGTATCTTCTTTGACAAAGTGTCTATTTGGCCCTTTGCCCATTTTGGAATTGGTTGTTTGTCTTTTGTTACTGGGTTGCAAGTGTTTTTAATCTATTCTGGATACTAGACTGTTCTAAGATATATGATTTGCAGATATTTTCTTTCATTTCCTTGATTGCCTTTTCACTTTCTTAATTGTGTCCTTTGATGTACAAAAGTTTTAAATTTGTATGATGCCCACTTTATTTATTTTCTTTTTCTTGCACTTTTGGTGTCATATCTAAAACTCCATTGCTGGATCCAAGGTCATGCATATTTACCCCTCTGTTTTGTTCCAAGAGTTTTATTATTTTAACTCTTACATGTAGGTCCTTGATCTATTTTGAAGTAATATTTGTGTATGGTATGGGGTAGGGGTCCAATTTCATGGACCCTTTTTTTTTTTTTTGCATGTGGCTATCCAGTTGTCCCAGCACCATTTATAGAAAAGATTATTTTATCTTCTTATGTCAGTACCACATTGTTTTCATAACTCTAACTTTGTAGTATTATCATTTTAATATGTTTTAATTTAGTAGCTACATGGAGCTAATTGGTACCATTGGAGAACACAGAATTAGATGATTTTTAGTTGATTCACACAGTTGTGTAACCTACTACAAAGTTTAGAACACCTATCATAGGGTCATTTTTAATTTTTAATATCTGTTAATTATTCTTTTCATTTTCATAATACCTGTTTTTGCTGTGATTAAGTTTAACCAGGATCCAGCCTTTATATATATATATATATATATATATATATATATATATATATATATAAAATTTTAAAATATTTAACAAAATTTATAACATTTTAGAGTAATTTACTGGCTGTTTTTTCCTTTATTAATTAATTAATTCCTTTGTAAATTAATAAATATTAATTTATTTGACTGTTAACTAAAATCAGGTCCAAAAAATGAGAATTTTTCTTCATCTCTTTACCTTAATATATTATCCTTGTCTCTTACATAGCCTTTCTTTTAAAGTATATTTTTTGTGGCCCTGGCCAGATAATGTAGTTGGTTAAGGCATCATCCCAATACACCAAGGTTGAAGGCTTAATCTCTGGTCAGGGAATATACAAGAATCAACCAATGAATGTATAAATTAGTGGAACAACAAATTAATGTCTCTTGCTCTCAATACAATTATAAAATAAAATAAAGTCTATTTTGTCTAATATGCCATATTTTAGACATTCTCATGTAATGCATTCTCATGTATAGTATGTGCCCACATTTTTGGCCCAAACTTTTAGGGAAAAAAATCTTTTATTTTAATTTTTAAATTCAATTATTTATTTATATTTAGAAACAAAACCAATGATCATATTCCAGGGTATTATTTTGTATACAGAGATTGTTACTGCTTTCTACAGTTATACTTATAATGCATAAGCATAAATAAAAGAATAAAAATATTTTTATATATATACAGAATTAGTACTACCCATGTATAATGCACATCCTTCAAAAATTAGGGCAAAAAAGTGCATGTTACACATGGCAAAATATGTTAAGTATTGCTACCCAACCTTTTTAATTTCCATTTGCATGAAATTTCCTTTTTCATCCCTTTACTTTTAGTCTCTGTATGTTGTTTGTTCTGAGGTGCATCTCTTGTAGACAGCATATGTGTGGGTCTTGTTTTCTTATCCATTCAACTACCCTATGTCTTTTAATTGGTGGATTTTTAAAAAATACTTTTGACTTTTATTGTTGTTCAAGTACAGTGTTTTGCCTTTTCCCCCTACCCCTCTCCACCCCTTCCAGCCTTCCCCACCTCACTCATGTTTCCAGTCCCCCCTTGTTATTGTCCATGTGTCCTTTACAGTTGTTCCTGTAAACCCTTCACCCTTTTCCCCCATTATCCCCTCCCCTCTCCCTTCTGGTTACTGTCAGCCTGTTCCCAATCTCAATGTCTTTGGTTATATTTTGCTTGCTTGTTTGTTTTATTGCTTAGGTTCCAGTTAAAGGTGAGATCATATGGTATTTGTCCTTCACCGCCTTATTTCACTTAGCATAATTCTCTCCTGTTCCATCCATGCTGTCGCACAGGGTAGGAGTTCCTTCTTTCTTTCTGCTGCGTAGAATTCTGTTGCGTAAATGCACCACAGTTTTTTGATCCATTCATTTACTGATGGACACTTAGGTTGCTTCCAGCACTTGGCTATTGTAAATTGTGCTGCTATGAACATTGGAATGCATAGGTTCTTTTGGATTGGTGTTTCAGGGTTCTTAGGATATAATCCTAGCAGTGGAATTGCTAGGTCGAAAGGTAGTTTCATTTTTAGTTTTCTGAGTAAATTCCATACTGTTTTCCATGGTGGTTGCACCAGTCTGCAATTCCACCAATAGTGCACTAGGGTTCCCTTTTCTCCACAACTCCTCCAACACTTGTTGTTTGTTGATTTGTTTGTGATGGCCATTCTCACTGATGTGAAGTGGTATCTCACTGTGGTTTTAACTTCTGTCTCTCTCTGATGGCTAGTGATACTGAGCATCTTTTCATATGTCTCTGGACCCTCTATATATCCCCCTTGGAGAAGTATCCTTTCAAGTCCTTTGCCCATTTTTTAATTAGGTTGCTTGTCTTAGAGTGGAGTCATGGGGGGTTGCTTGTCTTAGAGTGGAGTCACTTGAGTTCTTTATATATTTTGGAGATCAAACCCTTGTCTGAGGTATCATTGGAAAATATGTTTTTCCATACAGCTGGTTCCCTTTTCATTTTAATTCTGTTTTCTTTAGCCATGCAGAAGCTTTTTATTTTGGTGAGATCCCATGTGTTTATTCTTTCTACCCTGAAAATATTGCTGGGTAGAATGTCTAAGATTTTCCTGCCTATGTTCTCCTGAAGGACTTTTATGGTGTCATGACTTATATTTAGGTTTTTTACCCATCTTGAATTTATTTTTGTATACAGTGTAAGTTGGTGTTCAAGTTTCTTTTTTTTTTTTTGCAAGTAGCTTTTCATCTTTCCCAGCACCATTTGTTGAAGAGGCTATTTTTGCTCCATTTTATGCTGCTGCCTGCTTTGTCAACTATTAATTGCGCATAGAGACTTGGGTTTATTTCTGGGCTCCCTGTTCTGTTCCATTGGTCTATGTGCCTGTTTTTATGCCAGTACCAAGCTGTTTTGATTACAGTAGCCTTGTAATACAGTTTGGTATCAGGTATTATGATCCCTCCTACTTTGCTCTTTTTTTCTCAAAATTGCAGCTGCTATTTGGGGTCATTTATGATTCCATATAAAATTTTGCAGTGTTAGTTCTATGTCTGTGAACTATGCCATTGGTACTTTAATAGGTATTGCATTGAATCTATCAATTGCTTTGGGTAGTATGGACATTTTGATAATGTTAATTCTTCTGATCCATTAACACAGTATATGTTTCCATTTGTTTGTATCTTCCTTAATTTCTTTCTTCAGTGTTATGTAGTTTTCTGAGTATGGATATTGATTGGTGGATTTAATCCATTTACATATAAACTGACTGTTGATAGCAATATATTTATTGCCATTTTATTCCTTATAACTATGTTCCTCTTCTTTTTCTTTTCCTTTTTCTTCTTAAAGAAGACCATTTAATATTTCTGGTTTGGTGGTAGTGAACTCTTTTAGATTTTTCTTTTCTAGAAAGCTCTTAATTTCTCCTTCAATTTTAAATTATGCCTTGCTGGGCAGAGTAATCTTGGTTGTAGGTCCTTGCTTTTCACCACTTTGATTATTTCATGACAATACCTTCTGGCCTGAAATGTTTCTGTAAGACTGATTGAAAAATCAGTCTTATGGGAGTTCCATTGTGGGTAACTGTCTTTCTCTTGCTTTTTTCTCTTGCTTTCTCTTGCTGCTTTTAAAATTCTCTCTTGGTGTCTTTTTTAAACACTGCCGTTTTAATTATGATGTGTCTCATTGTGGGCCTCTTTGGGTTTGTCTTGTTTGGGACTCTATGTTTCCTGCACTTGTGTGTCTTTTCCCTTCAGTACAATAAGGAACTTTCAGTCACTTCTTCAAATAGGCTCTCAATCCCTTGCTCTCTTGTTCTCCTTATGGTACCCCTATGATGCAGATGTTGTTATGTTCATATTGTCCCAAAGATTCCTTAAGCTATCCTCATCTTTTTAATTCTTTTTTCTTTTTGCTTCTCTGATTGGGTATTTTCTGCTACCTTGTCTTCTAAATTACTGGTTCAGTCCTCTGCTTCATCCAAATGTTTACTCCCTCTAGTGTATTCTTCATTTTAGATACTGTTTTCTTCATCTCTGACTGGTTCTTTTTATGATTCCTCTGTCCTTTTTCATATTTACTTTCACTTGGTTTAAATTCTCACTGAGTTTATCCATTTTCCCCCTAAGTTCCTTTAGTATCCTTATACTATTGTTTTGAACTCCTTATCTGGTAGATTGCTTGCCTCCATTTTATTTAGTTCTTTTTCTGGGAATTTCTCTTGTTCTTTCTTTTGGGGCCTGTTTCTGTGTCTCACCGTTTTGGCTGCCTTTCTGCATTTGCTTCTGTGTATTAGGTAGATCTGCTATGTCTTTCAGTCTTGGTAGGGTGGCTTTATGTGGTAGGTGTCCTGTGGGACTCATGAAGTGGAATTCGCCTCAGCAGGTGTGGTGTCTGCTGAGATCTCCCTTTGGATGTTCCTCTTGTGGAGCTAATTAGATCCTCCTCTGATGTTGTCTAAAACTACACACTGGGTATGTTGGTTCTGGAGCCTCTTGGGAAGGACTATGGTGCAGATCAATGTCACATGCAACCTGTGACTGGCCCTGGGTAGCCTGCTTGGAGCTACAAAACAATCCAGAGTTTGTGACTGCCTCTGCTGGGCCTGGATGTGCATGGGCAGGACCAAGCTACACACCAAGGTCAACTTCCACAAGTACTGAGCCAAGGGATAGGTCAGCAAAAGGCCCAAGGCATACCAAGATCTACCTCTGCATGCCTTTTCCTGTTGGCTACCAGCTAAGCTCAGTCACTGAAAGGTCCTCTGACAGTACATGAGTTGCATGAGGTAGGTTCTCGGTGAATCACCAGGTAGGGGCGAGTGGTACTCACCAGACTGATACAGGTTCAAACTTGGTGCCAGTGCTGGGTCTGAGGCCACTCAGCAAAAGTCCCAGGATACACCAAGGCTAGCTGCAGACCTTTGTGTTGGCCTAGGGTCTCCGGGAGTCATCAGGATTAGGCCAGCAGAGTTTATCACACCAAAACAAACTAAGACTTGGCGATGTGAAGGGAGGGCTATGCACTAGTTGTGTGTGCAAGGGGAAAATGGCTTCCTCGTAGAGCCACACAACTCAGTCTGCCCCAGATTCTGCCTAGACCTTCCGGAGAGATTGAGCTCATCAGGTTGGGATAGCCAGAAGTCAGGAGGGTGGGGCATTCCCACGGGTCAGGCTTGTGAGAATGTGGGAGGAATGGCCCTCACCCTACAGCCACACAATTCAGTCACTGACACCCTCTGACTCTGTCCAACATCTACACCCTGAGCCCAGGCAGCTGACTCCTCTGCAGGCAGTGAGCTCCACAGGGCAGATGACAGGAAGTCCGGAAGGTGAAGTTATTGCATTCCTCCAGGATAATGCTATATGGATGGAACTGCAGAACCCAAAAAAGATGGTGTTTGAGGTGTAGGAGAGGAATTCAGCACAGGAACCCTAGCATCTATTATTTCAGCTCCCTCCCTGGAGCCACAGAACTCAGTTTCTCCTCATACGAATCTTGCCCTCCCTCCTCTGGAGCCCAGGGAGAGTGGCTGCAAATGAGATTTTATGCACTGGCCTTTAAAAGGGTGCCTGGGTTTCTAGTAGACTCTTGTCTCTCCCTCGCAGACAGAATCCCACTGATTTTCACAGCCAGGTGCTATGTGGATGCATCTTCCCAGCCCTCGTGCTCCGGGCTGGGGAGCCCAGCATGGAGTTGAAACCCCTCACTCCCCAGGGGGAACCTTCGCAGCTGAGATTCTGGAGGGAGCAGAGCCAGCTTTTTTGCATATCTGCCCTTCCAGCCAGTCTTGATGTGACTTCTGTACATCCTTGGTTATAAGATTTCTGTTCAGCTAGTGTTCACTTGGCTATTCAGGTTGATTTTAGTTGTAATTCCAGTTTGGTCCTGGGAGGAGGTGAATGTCACTGCCACCTACTAAACCACCATCTTGGCTCTTTCTCCAGAATTTTGCTTGAGAATAATGGTCAGGTAAAGAGAGGATATTTTGAAGTTTAGAGCATATCCTGAGAAAGGTGACAGAGGAGAACATCAAGAGCACAGTGGACCCAACCAACACCACTTTTCCAGGGTCAGGTCAAGAAGGGTGAAGGTACCTAGGGTCAAACCTCTCCTAGCCAAGACTCTTTTGGTAAATGTTCTATCTTTTAGGGATAAACTCTTCAATATTTCAGATTTATTTTTCCTCCCTCTGTTCCCTTCTAAGGTAATGAACAACAACACAGAGGAGAAGTATCATTTACATGACCACATGGCACTAGAGGCATTACTGGGATCCATTCAGTGTTCTTTAGCTTCTCACTGGGATTGTTTGCAAAGTGACTAGATCAGACAGTTTCCTGGACTGGAAATAGATGAAGGAAAGCTAACCCTGTATGACTATTATGATGGGTATGCTGATATCCATAACTATCCCCAGGTCCCAACAGGTCTCAACTATGTGCTGTTGGTCCTAATGTCTCTATCTACTGGGCCTCCATTTTATCCCCCATTCTTCATCAAGTCCACTGAAGCTCCCAGCTGCTCTCCCTCTCCTTCACTTCCCAGCAGGCTGGCACTGATGTTCTTTGGGTGCCTTCCCCTAGGCAACAAGTTTGGGGTAAAGATATTCTTTGCATTATAGAAAAAATAGTACTTCAGTCTTAATCATTGGTACGTAAAGTAATTTAGAAAGTCTTTTCTTTCTTTTTTTTAATTGCTGATTTAGTAAATTAACTCTTTTTAAAAATTTTTAAAAATTTTATTGATTATGCCATTACATTTGTTCTATTCCCCCCTCTGTTCCCCTCCACCCTGCACACCCCCTTCCCTCATTCCGCCCCTTTAGTTCATGCCCATGTGTCACAAGTTCTTTAGCTTCTACATTTCCCATACTATTCTTGCCCTCCCCCCCTATTTTCTACCTACCGTCTATGCTACTTTTTCTCTGTAGCTTCTTCCCCCTTCTCCTCCTCCCACTCTCCTGTTGCTAACCCTCCATGTGATCTCCATTTCCGTGGCTTTGCTCCTGTTCTAGCTGTCTGGTTAGTTTGCTTTTGTTTTAGGTGTGGTTGTTAATAACTGAGTTTGCTGTCCTTTCACTGTTCATATTTTTTATCTTCTTTTTCTTAGATAAATCCCTTTAACATTTCCTATAATAAGGGCTTCGTGATGATTAACTCCTTGAATTTGAGCTTATCTGAGAAGCACTTTACTGTCCTTCTATTCTATATGAAAACTTTGCTGGATAGAGCAATCTTGGATGTAGGTCTTTGGATTTCATGACTTGGAATACCTCTTTCCAGCCCTTTCCTGCCTGTAAGGTCTCTTTTGAAAAATCAGCTGACAGTCTGATGGGAACTCCTTTGTAGGTGACTGTCCTCTTAGCTCTTGCTGCTTCTAGGATTCTCACCTTCATTTTAATCTTGGCTAATGTAATTATGATGTGCTTTGGTGTGTTTCTTCTTGGGTCCAACTTCTTTGGGACTCTCTGAGCTTCCTGGATTTCCTGGAAGTCTATTTCCTTTGCCAGAATGGGGAAGTTCTCTTTTATTATTTGTTCAAATAAGGTTTCCACTCGTGACTGTTCCTCTTCCCCTTCTGGTGCCCCTATAATTTGGATGTTGGAGTGTTTAAAGATGTCCTGGAGGTTCCTAAGCCTCTCCTCCTTTTTCTGAATTCTTATTTCTTCATATTTTTCTGTTTGGTCATTTTTATCCTCCTTCTGGTCCACTCCTTTGATTTGAGTCCCAGTTTCCTTTCCATTACTATTGGTTTCCTGTGCATTGCCATTCATTTCAATTAGTTTAGCCTTCATATGTTCCTCTAATTTGTGACTAAAATCAACCAGTTCTGTGATCATCCTGATCACCAGTGTTTTGAACTGTGCATCTGAAAGTTTGGCTATTTCTTCATCACTTAGATTTATTGGCTCTGGGGCTCTGAGTTGTTCTTGAGCCATGTTTTGATCTGTCCGTGCCTGTTAAGTGTGAGGAGAGGCACCTTAGTTGTTCGCCAGGGCAGGGCCACCCAGGTCCCTGGTTTGTGATGCTGTATGTGGGGGCGGGGTCAGAGAAGGAGCAATGGCCATCCACCTCACTGCTCGCCCCCACCTGCTTATCCAAGCACAAATGTGCGAGGCCGCTGCCTTCCACCAGCTGCCGGGGCCTGGGAGATCTCTCTCAATGCTTGCCTCTTCACTGGTTTATCTGCGCGCAAATGCGCAACCAACTGTAGACAGCCAGCCTCGCCTCTCCCCTGGGTTCCACCTGTAGCTAGCGCGCACCTGGGATCCTTGCCCTCAGCTGCCTGTGTACTGCCCGGGTCGGGGGATCTTTTTTGCCCGACCCGCTCCGCTGCTGGCTTCACCCCTCTCACCAGTTTAGCTGAGCAGTTCGTTATTTTCAGACTCCGTATTCGATTTTCTGTGGTTTGGTTGCATTTATTGTTGTTAAAACTTTGTTGTTTTTAGATTTGGTTGTGCGAGGACGCGAAGTATTCCCACCTACGCCTCCATCTTGGGGGAAGTCCAAGTCTTTTCTTTTGATGACATTAGATTTTCACCACAATTTTCTTGCTAGGGGAGGAAAGGCTGAGTAATAATTATTTTTTAAAAGCAGGTATTCATCCTTTCCCTGAAGCTTTGAAACATACTGCTTCAGTGGGTGTAAGTCCCATGGCAGCAAGCTTTAGAAAATATAGCAATACATATGACAATATTATTTTAAATATCCCCTCTGTTGCACTCTCTCTTCCCCATATGCACCATAAAAGAAAGGGCTTGTGCACCTTTTTCACTGCTGCACCCTAGCTCCTAAGATAGTGAGTGAAACATGGGAAAGGGATGCATGGATGACATACAACCTCATTCTTCATTAATTCAGAGTGACTTTAGGAAGATAATTATGCTGCTGCTAAAAAATTATAAAGGTGAGTAGAGATGAGTGTCAAACTACCTAAATCTTATGTTTGTCCATGACACTATTTTCTCTGAATCCTGAATTAACTCTTTCATGTGGTCATTGATAAATGTTATATAAGGCTAACACCAAATCTTCAATCTCTTCTCTTACCAAGTAGAGATGCTGTACAGATAACTCAAAATATCAGATAAATTCATGCTGATATGCATATTTTTTAGGTTGAGGATTTTCTGGCCCTAAGGTTAATTTTAACCAACAGAATTTGGTCTTGCAGATCACATGGTCTCTACACCTAGAAACCTAGGTCATGTAATTTTTCTCTAGGCTACTCCCTAGAGAAAAATTTCCTCCTACTGAGTTGCTAGAGTACTTCAGAATTTTCTGATTCTGAAAGTAATATGTGCTTATTGTAGAAAACTTTAAAATTGCATGTGATAATTTCTGTTTGTTCTTGCTGAGTGGGTGATTGATATATGCATATTGCAAGAAATGAATTCTTCTGCATCATAAAGGGTAAGATATTTTGAGGCCTGGAGTAGAGAAGATCTCAAATTGAGGTAACCAGAAAGAAGCTTGTCCAGATACTACCCAGAGAAGGAAACCTTGTTTTGCTTGTAACTGGAAAGAATTGAGATGAGGCATGTAGTAATCAGCGTTCTCCAGAAATAATTAGAAGCAATAGAAGATACATAGCCTTACATAACATTAATCAATAACCAGATGAAACAGTTGATTCTGGACTCAGAAAAAAATCATATATAGAGAGATTTTTTTATGAGGAATTGGCTCACAATTACAGAGGCTGGAAAACCCTACAATCTGCCATCTGCAAGCTGGAGACCCATGAAAGCTAGTGGCATAGTAATAGTCCAAGTTCAAAGGCCTGAGAGCCAGGAGAAATGATGCTATAAATTCTAGTCCAAAGTCTCAAGAACCAGACAGTGGAGTAAGTTCCAGTCTGAGGGCAGAAGACTGATACCTTAGCTCAAATAGGCAGAGAAGGAATTTTCTCTTCCTCCACCTTTTTGTACTATTCAGGATTAGATGGATTAGATGATGCCCACACAGATTGGGAAGGGCAACCTGCTTTACCCAGTGTACCAATTCAAATGCTAATCTCCAGAAATACCCCCACAGACATACATAGAAATAATGTTAACTAGGCATTTCCATATTCCACAGCTCCATCATATTGACAGATTAAAATTAACCATCACAAGGCACAAGTAAGGAAAGTACAATGAGGTGTTATGAACTGTACAGTATAAAACTCTCCTCTGTCTCTCCTACAAAATCTTCAGTAAAAATTGACATTTGGTCCTAATAGAATTCTCCTGGGAACCCAAAGGTATTGTGAATTATTTAATGATAGGTTCAAAGCTATGACAGAGACTAACATAGAAAAATGTAAAAAGAAGAAAATGTAAATGCTCTGTAATTCCATGTCACAGAAATGAACAGTTGACCTTGCATTTTCTTTCTTATTTTATGTACTATGTATGTATGTACTATATAAATACATATATAACTGGGAGTGAGTTGTAATTCTCACTATTCTATACTTTTCACCTAACATTGAATCATGACTAATAAGTCACTAATAGATACTGTCAGTTTTCCAAAGTGGTCATACCACTTTATGTCCCATCAATAATGTATGAGAGTTACAGTTTCCTCACATCCTTGTCAACAGTTAGCATTATCACAATTTTTAATTTAGCCATTCTGGTGGATGTGTAATAGTATTTCATTGTGGTTTTAATTTGAATTTTCCTAATGACTAACGTTGGATTTATTTTTATTTATTGGTCATTTAGATATGTTCTTTGTGAAGTGCCTATTCAAACTTTGCTCTTTTTTCTATCCATTAAGTTGGATATATATATATGCAAATATCTTTTCCCATTCTGTCTGTATTCCCTTTTCAGTCACTAAATGGTATTTCATGATTCAGGTCACATGATTTCTGGTCACGATAGTGGCATAGGTAAACACGGATTGCCCCCTCACATAATCACATCAAAATTACAACTTAACTATAGAACAGCCACCATTCAGAAACATCAGCAATTGAGCTAAATGGAAGTCCTACAGCTACAGAATTAAAGAAGAAACCAACCAATACTGTAGGAGGGGAAGAGATGCAGAATGGACTAGTCCCAGAACCACATGAGACAGATAAAAAGCAGGAGGGATATCTCAGGAGTGATGGGTCTTGGCCCCACCCCAAGCCCCCAATCCCCCAAATCCAGGGTTCCAGTGCCAGGAAGATAAGTCTCCGTAACTTCTGTCTGTAAAAACCAGCAGGATTAAGGCTGTGGAAGACAGAAATTGCTGGAATCCCAGGCAGTTCCTCTTGGCCCGTGCACAGACTTACTCAGATTCACTCCCTCTGAGTTCCAGTGCCAGGGCAACAGATTAAAAGGCATCAAAGACATATGGGCAGAAACTGAATTGTCTGGCAACATAGCAAGAGCTGAAGGGACAGCTTTATCCCAGACAGAAGTGCTGGCATTGGCCATTGTTCCTTTGCTGAGCCTCCACCCACAAAGCCCATATCTGAGACTCCATCAACCTGGCTCACACTGTTTGCCCCACTGTAGTGATTCCCTAAGACCCCACCCTATCCAACTTTCAGGCCCAACCACACTATTTACACTGGCATTTACATATGAATGGCTTGTCTTGGCCCATGCTTCAGATTTTCCTAAATTCTCTCAAACAAGGAGCATTTAGTTTCAGCGAGCCCCATACCTCTTGCTAAGTTGCCCCAGTCTGACAATAGCAACAGTGGGCCTTGGTTCAGAGCTCAGTCTCTCCTGGGCACCTCCAAGCCAAGCACAAGTAGCAACCGTCTGCAGATTGCTTTGTAGCTAATGCTATGTGACCATGAACAGAACACAGGTAGTGGCTGACCTTGGACGTGCCAACAGCAATCAAGTCTCAACTACGAGAGGATGGTGTACTCAGCCCACACAGTGGGCACACCTTGAGAACCCAGCTTGGCTGTGCCACTGGACCCTACATGATACCTACTACATTAAGCCACTCTGTCAAGCCTGGGAAATATAGTAGTTCTACCTAATACATAAAAACAAACACCAGGAGGCTGCAAAAATGAGGAAACAAAGAAACATGGCTCAAATGAAAGAATAGAACAAAACCCCAGAAAAAGAACTAAACAAATGGAGACAAGCAATCTATGAGATCCTCAGTTCTTAACACTGGTTATAAGGATGCTCAAGGAACTTAGTGAGGACCTCAACAGCATAAAAAAGGTCCAGACAGAAACAAAGGATACACTAATTGAAATAAAGAATAATGCACAGGGATCAACAGTGGAGTAAATGATGCCAAGAATCAAATCACCAATTTGGAACATAAGGAAGAAAAAACTACCAATCAGAACAGCAAGAAGAGAAAAGAATTTTTAAAATAAGGATAGTTTAAGGAGTCTCTGGAACAACTTGAAGCATACCAACATTTTTATCTTAGGGTTCCCAGAAGGAAAACAGACAGTGCAAGAAATTGAAAACCTATTTGAAAAAATAATGACAAAAAAACTTCCCTAACTTTATGAAGGAAATAGACGTACAAGTCCAGGAAGCACAGAGAGTCCCAAACAAGTTTGACCCAAGGAGGACCACACCAAGACACATCACAATTCAAATACAAAAGGTTAAATAAAAAGAGAAGCTCAAAAGTAACAAGAGAAAAGTTACCTACAAGGGAGCCCTCATAACATTGTCAGCTGATTTATCAAAAGAAGCCTTGCAGGCCAGAAGGGATTGGCAAGAAATAGTCAAAGTGATGAAAAGCAAGGACCTACAACCAAGATTTCTCTGCCCAGCAAAGCTAGTATTTAGTATCGAAGGAGAAAAAAAGAGCTTCCCAGACAAGAAGAAGCTAAAGGTGTTCATCATCACCAAACCAGTATTGTATGAAATTTCAAGAGATCTTCTTTAAAAAGTAGAAGATCAAAAATATAAACAATAAAGTGGCAATAAATACATATCTGTCAACAATTGAATCTAAAAAGCAAAATAAGCAGAACAGAAACAGAATCATAGATACAGAGAATGTTTTGATGTTTGACAGATAGGAGGAAGGTTGGGGGATGGGTGAAAAAGGTGAAGGGATTAAGAAGTACAAATTGGTAGTCACAGAATAGTCAGGAGGATGTAAAGTACAGCATAGGGAACAAAGTAACCAAAGAACATATATATAGGACCCATGGACATGGACAACAGTGTGAGGATTGTCTGAGGGAGTGGGTGAGCTGGGTGAAAGGAGACAAAGGGGGAAATTTGGGGACACCTCTAATAGCATAAATAATAAAATATAATTTAAAAAATAATAAGTGGTATCTTCAGATGAACAGAAGTTTTTCATTTTAACATGGCCCACTTGATTTTTTTCTTTAATGGTTAATGCTTTTTGTGACTGTTTAAATAATCTTTGCCCAATCCAAGTTTATGAGGATAGTCTTCTATGTTTTCCTTAAAAATTTTGTTGTTTTCTCTTTCACGTTTAGATCTATAATCCATGTAGAACTGATATTTGTATGGTGTGAAGTGGGGTTCCAAATACATTTTATTCCATGCAGGTTATCAATTTGTCCAACACAATGTAATAGAAAAACTGTCTTTTGCCCTCTGCTTTATAATATTTATTGCTTATCATTAATTAGATGACTATATATATATATATATATACACATATATATGTTTTTCTTTCTTCATTCTATTCTACTGATTCATTGATTGGTTTTTGCATTCCTTTTTTTTCTTTTTCCTTTTTAATTTGCACATCATTCTTTGCAGGGACCATGCTAATCTTCTGTGTGTTGTTTTAATTTTAGTATATGTGCTGCAGAAGCAGGCACTGGTTTGTGTATTCTTGCACTAATATCACAATGTCTTTGTTACTACAGCTTGTTCTTCAAGATTATTTTGACCATTTCTATAATGGAATATTTGGAATTTTTTATTATATCTATTTAAGAATTCATTATCAGTAAAGCATATTAATCCTTATAACATAATGTAACTATCTTTCCTTTGTCATTTGATTTTGATATTATTTATAGTTTTTCTTGACTTACAGGAGTATTAAATTCTTAAAAAGTAAATTTGATTGTTCTGTGATCCCCCACACTATTTTTAATCTTACAAAGTTTTTCCTAATCCTCATTAAGTTTAAATGTAATGTTTATATTCACAATATAGATGGTGTGTAGCTACATAAAAATAAAGATCCTTTTTTTCTATAAAATAATCAATAATCCTCCTCACTTTCTAGATTAGGAAGTTGAGGTTCATGGAGCACAAGGAGGAATCAGTATTGCTTAAAATTAGGAAAATGGGAATTCTGAGAAGGTATTTACTCACCTCCCTGATTCCCGTCTTCGTGGGTCAGTTTCCCTTGGCAGGGGGCAGGGGCAGTACCCATATTTCATCTGATTTCTCTGAGCAGGTGATTACCCAATTAACAGAGTAAATTGCTGTGTTAGCATTAGAAGGATTTAGGTTTCGAGGCCTGGGTTCCAAGGACTAGAACTGAGTCTGACAGCCCTCCAGGATCTCCCTGCTCCATAAGTGGTCAGCACTCAGGTAATCCAGAGCTGGCTAGGACAGGGCAATATCCTGGTCTTCAGAAGGATTGCCTCAACCCCGTGATTCACAGGAGGCTGCCTGGGAGCTACTGACCAACCAACCAGTCAGGTTTATTAATATGCTTGACCAACACAGCAGTGGCATTTCAACTCACAGAATTCCCTGTTTAATGTCTTCTGGAAATGCAGGTAGAAAGAAGGTAATTTAGTTATTTGACTTCTTTTTGATGAAACCAAACCCTTGTAGTGATTATCTAGTCAGAGGAGAAGCCCAACCAAGGCAGAAATGTGGTTTTCATTCTAGCTTTTCTTGCTCCTATGCTCATTTTTTTTTCTTTGCAGGAGAAACAAGGGAAAGCCATAAAACCCCTTTGGCACCATGTGTGTTGTGCTTAGTCCATGGCCAAGGAGAGTTTTATGGGAAACTTTGCTCTGTGCCAGTGAAACATATTCTTTTTCACCATTTTAAAAACAAAAACAAAAACATTAACTAAAACAAAATATCTCATCTTTTTCTATAAGAAGGAGGAGGAGGAGAAGAAGAGGAAGAAGAACAAAGAAGAAAAACCCATAGAGTCACAATGCTACAATGCTGCTTGCCTTAATATGAAAGTTTTTATAACTTAGTCTTTCCCCAATATTAATGCATATGACTGACTGCAGTTCTGAAACATTGAAAACTTTGGTTTTTTAGCCACTTAATGTCCTGTTTGCATATCCTTGGAGGAAAGCCAAAAGAATTGAAATCCTTTGCTAAAAGATCATTATCTTCTTTGGCTCTACTGTTACACTCTAAATCTCTAGCTTTTGAAAAAGGTGGAATTATCCAGTTCCAGTGGCAAAGCTTTTTTCCTTCTTCTTAAAAGTATGTTAAATTATATTCATATATCCACATTCAATCTCATATTTGAGAGGAAACACAATGAACTGCAAACTTATTTTAATTGTGCAGAGGAATGAGTTTCCCATCTACCACCTAAAACTTGGAGTTTCACCTTTTGATGAAGTTTTCTTTAGATAAGATGCAAATACTCTTAAACATTAATACTAAGTTTTACCTTAGCATGAATTACTTTACCAGGCCTCCTCTCCAGGGCTAGTTTTAATAGTAAGAAGTTACATGCTCTGCTGTGATTCAATCTCAACGGACAGGGCTAAGAAGGAAAAAGAAGGAGCCAAAAGAAGGTACAGAACCCATGACACAACCAGAATACAGGCACAATAATATCAAGTGTACAGCCATTCAAAAACACACCTTTGTTTTATATCCTCTTTCTTCTTCCAACAAGATAAGTGAACTTTTCCTCATAAGGATAAAGTTGGGGTAAGGATTAAAAACCATAGTATTTTGGAAAGGAAAAAACTAGGGAAATGGGAGGCAAGGAGGTAATGCCTGGCAGGGACATCCACACAGGGTCCTTCAAGACTGAGAAGTCATCTTGCACTGCCTCTGCAGAGAGAGCCAAAGGCTTCCAAAGATGGTGTTAAAGCCTCACCCTGGCCCAGCTGCTCAGCCTTCCTGGGCCTTGTCAGTTGACCTGTCTTCCAGTCTAGGCAAAGGCACAACCCACACCACTTCCACCATTGCACCAGATGGTCATACATCTCTGACTCTCTCTCTCAACTTCTATGACAATTGATCTTCTCTAAGGAACAACTGATTTCTGATTTCTTATCAGACCTTTCTTGGAAAACCAAGATTACAAGAATACTTGCAAACAAGGATAAAGGTGTTTAGTTAATCATACCCTAAATAAGAGGAAAATACATTTGGCTTTCTTCTGAAACCAAATAAATATTAACTAAGAAACATTTCAAAATTCTCTTTTCGAAACACTGAAGTCATGATTTTTAAGAGCTGAATTATGGATACAGAGTCAGTAAAGCTTTGCATGAAGGTTTAAAAACTCTTTGAGCCCATATTAAATGTTTTGTGTGTAGTAGGTATTCAGTCAGCATTGATCAATTAATCACATTTATTGACTCCATTCCCTCTTACTCTGCTGCATGTTTCCCAAGTAAAATGATGCCATTACCAAGAATTCAGTTACCCTCTCAACTTTTTCACACACAAATTCCAGTAAGAGCCAAACCAAACTAAAGAAGAGTACAAAGGAGTACATGAACTCTGTTTGTTTTGGTTTTTGATTTACTATTTTGTGACCACTGTCTGATTTCCTCTGGGCTTGTCCTGATTTATTTGAGGGCTTAGAATTATGTTCACTCTTTAAAGAAATGGGGGTGAAATTAATTAACTCTCACTAAAAATACTAAAATGCCTAAAGCACTTACCCTAAAGAAGCAAAATCAAAACTAAGGCCTAAATAACTTTTTGAAAGACCCAGATGCTCATCTGACCTGGAGCCCCACTCAAGTTGACCAAGAAATCATCTTCCTCTACCTTTCCTGGAAACACTTCTCTGTCCCCTGCCTGGGTCCAAAGTATTGTCCAGCATTGCAAAGTAAGGGGTGACACCAGCATAGGATACTAGAGAACAAGGGGAAAACAAAAAGTGGACATAGTAATGCATCTCATTGTATACCTAAATGTCATGGGTCCATATATGGCTTTTTATTTCTGAAAATTTGATTTCAGAACTCATTAGGAACCCCTATCCTCAACACCCTCATCTTGAGATTGGGAGGGAAGTTTCTTCACTTCCAAGTAGATTCCCTAGCAACTTGTCTTGAGAAGACCAGCAAAGCATTGCTCCTTTTTTTTACTATAACAGACTGATTGAAAATGTTAATATTTGGTGCAAACCAGAGCTTCTTAGACCATGTTTCAATAAAGCTAAAGCAGAATTCCATCTCCATTTAGGCCAGGAGTTACCAAACTTGTTCTTTGAGATGGACAGGGCCTGTCCATCTCCACTAGCGAACTTTGGCTTGGTAGTGTAGAAACAGCCATAGATAGTATATAAATGAATGGCCATGGCCATGTCCCAGGAAAAATTTATTTACAAAGATTATAAAGATGGTTGGGCCTCGGTTTGGTCTATAGGCCATAGATTGCTGACCCTTAATTTAGATAAAAATAATATTGATTAATATAACAATAAATATCATAATTAACAACTCTTATGGCCAACCAATCAGAACAGACAATGCATAGGTGAATACTGGTGAAAATCAACCAGTGATCATGGTAGTAAACTGTCCTAGATTATATAAATAGTCCACACAATAGGTCTGGCATTTTCATACATGTGATCTGACTCCAGAGCCCATGCCTGATATATGCTTCTATAGGCCAGAGAGGCTTTGTTTCCATTGAAGCCTTGCACCCCTATCAATGCTTAGTTACAACTGTGCGAGAGTAAGCCATTCATACCACTTCCAAAAGTATTCAAAACCCAGGTAAAAAATAGTTATTTACAAATATTTCAGTATGTTGCTAGTTATATTGAAAATAATTTAAATGTTAAAATGTGGACTCCTTTGCCTTCCTTCTAACTTGAATTCTTTTCCATTTTCTATTCCTGTGGCGTATTCCCACACTTTCTTCTCTGCTCAGGTATGTATTTGAATATAGCCTTACTGTGGGGCCTTCCTGACCAAAGTAATAAAAGACATTAATAAAATATCAGCTCCTGCTCTGCATTTCCTATCTCTCTTGACATGCTTGATTTTTCTCCATAACACTGAACACCATCGGGCATACTACAATACATTTTGAATTTATTTTTTAATCTCTTCCAGTTAGAATGTGAGTTTCACAAAGTTGGGGGCTTTTTCTTGTTGGCTATATCCTCAGTACCTAAAACAGCACTTCTTGAATGATTGAATAAATACTGTTTACAGTAGAGACACCACATGGTACAATAAGTAAAAGCATTGGATTTAGAACCAGAGGTGGGTTGGGATCCCAGCTCAGCCACTTACATGATTTCAGACAATCTAACTAATCGAAGCCTCGGAGGCTGCAGGAAGAGCAAAAGCCCTGCTATTGGGGGGCATGCTAGTCAGGACAGAGTACCTGCAGCACAGAGAACAGGCAGAACATGGTAAGAGATGAGAAAAATAAAGGTTGACAGGCAGATTTTAAGGACTTTGAGTTTTGCTCTGAGTGAGAAGAGAAGCCAATTGAAGGATGTGACACTGAGGAATAATGTTATCTGTTTTAAGTTTAACGAAGAGTGTTTAAGGGCAAGAACAGAGGCAGAGAGATCAATTGGGAAGCTACTGTGGTAATCCAGGTGGGAGATGATGGTGGCTTGAACCAGGTTAGTAGTAGCAGAGGTGGTCAAATGTTGTCAGATTCTGAATATATTTTGAAAACATAGCCAACAAGATTTGTTGATGTTTGGGTGTGAAATGTGAGAGGAAGAAAAGAGTCAGTGATTATTCCAAGAATTTGGGGGAAGATTATGGGAGGAGGAGGTGTGAGGTGGAGGAATAAAAAATTTGTTCATTGTCCAGCTAAGTTTGAGAAGCCTGTTAGATGTTCAAGTAGAGATGTGAAGCTTTCAGTTGAATAGATGACTCTAGCATTCATGGGAGAGGTATGAGGATATAAATTTGAGTAATGTCAACAGATAAATAAGAATGTCCTATCCTGGCTGCTAGCAAGAATCACCTAAGATGCTTTAAAAATATTTTTTAAGTTGTGTTAAAATGCACATAACAAAATTTATCACCTTAACAATCTTTTAAAAATATGTCTGTGCTCCAACCAAATAGAATGAAAATTTCTTGGGGTAGGAGCTAGGCACCAGTATTTTTAATAAATATACCAAGTGTTTAGACTTGGGACAGTGGGGTGAAACCATAAAAAAATAGAGAAAAAACAGCACTATGGCATAGGAAGAAACTAGACAAGTACAATATCCCCAAAGTTGAATACAAAAGGTATTTCAAGAAGACTAATAATAAACTGTGTTGGTTCAGATAAGATAAGGACTGCAGAAAAAAACATTAAACTTAGCAAAATGTAGATCACCATTTTCCTTGACAACTCCTCTTGGGGTGGATTAAAGAGAGATTTTATATTGATGGGCACTCCCATATTTATTTATATTAAAAATAATATGTGGTAGTTTAAAGTAGCACCTTTCAACATCAGAGCCCATTTGAAGTTTTCAATTCTGCTAAGTCTTATTCAGGACAAGGTCAATTGGTGATTTGGACCCAGCCTGAGTCTCCTGCAGATGATATGAACCTGCACATTTTTCTCTGGGCTAAAATCAAATCCACAACCTCTTGGTGTACAGGATGATGCTCTAACCAACTGAGCCATCCAGCTGGGGTTCTTCCTTTTATTATTTGAGAAAATGCCTTAATCTCTTCCCTATAACAACACCAAATATTTAACTTATACTCTAAAGATTAAGAAATTTGAGCTTTGCCAGACCCCAAAGAGAGGTAATTCAAAGACTTGAGCTGTCCATTGAGAAAGATCTGCTGCTCAAGTTCAAAACCATACTTTCCAGATGTTTCCTCTTGTCCTCCAGAGTCACTTCCTACTTGCTGACCCTGAATCTGTACTCAATTTATTCATGAATCTAGTTGGAGCCATCCACTGTTTAGTAAGAGCTTTTCTCCAACCCACACTAAGGAACTAACACTTTTACCCACCTCGCTCCACTCCAAAGGGACAGAAACTATGAGGAGGATCAGGGACGAAATCAAGGATACATGTGGAACATAATGTGGGGAACACATAAGGGGGATGATGTCAAAATTCTCTTCTTTCTGGTTATTCACACACTTCCTCTTCATCTGGATGGTATATCTCAAACAGGCACCTAGGAGTGCCTCCTGCACTTAGAGCAGGGTTCAGAAGGCTTGTCCAGAGGGCCAAGAGATCTCTAAGGGCTATGTTGTCCCACTCAGTTCATCAGAACAGGAAACAATATAGGAAGCTGGGACTGAAACCCTAATAAGTAATAAAAGAGGGGAATCTTCTGAGTAGATGCTCAATGTGGGGATGATGTCTGTGGTGTAAACTAAATACCTGTGTCCCTCCAAAATTCATATGTTGCAGCCTTAATCCTTAGTGTGATGGTATTTGGAGGTGGAATATTTGGTAGGTTATTAGACTTAGATTAGGTCGTAAGAGTAGAGCCTACATAATGGGATTAGTGCCCTTATGAGAAGAGACACCAGAAAGCTCTCTCCTTCCCAATGTAAGAGAAATATGGTGGCCATCTTCAAAATAGGAAGAAGGCCCTCACTGTGCACCAAATCTGCTGGCACCTTGGTCTTGGACTTTCAAGCCTCCATGCAGAACTGTGAAAAATAAATGTTTGTTCTTTAAGCCATTATAACTTCCATGTTATAATGTATTCCAGAGCCAAATATAAAATTTTGGGGCTTTAATTACAATTACTTTTCTATTCCGTTGAACCTATAGAGCGGGTAATGCAACTTTGGAGCAAGAGCTAGCCTGACTTTTTTTCATTACATGGACTGTACAGCAAAAGGTTGAGGGACCAGTATAAGCTTTATTACAACAGTGAGGGAAATCTTTTCATAGAAGGAGATAGAGAAAAATATGACTCATTATAAATGAACCTTAAAAATATGATAAGTAGACAAAACCAAACATAAAAGGCCACGTTTTATGTGATTCTATTTACATGAATGTCAAGAACAGGCAAATCAAATCTATAGAGAGAAAAAGGTTTGTGGCTGCCAGTGGCTGAGGGAAGGGGAATGGAGAGTGACTGCAGATGGGTATGGGGTAAAGAAATGTTGTAGAGCTAGATAGTGATGAGAGTTGTACAACTTGTGAATATACTATAAACCACTGAATTGTATTCTTTAAAAGGGTGGATTTATGATATATGAAGTTATACTTCAATTAACAAAAGAAGAAGAAAGAAAAGATGTGACTCAGAAAGGATTACTCACAATTGTGGTTAAATAAATTATTTGGCAGCTAATTTGGGGTATGTCCTCGAGATATTTTTTGTATGTATAGTTCTGTGCTGTTTAACCTGTCCTGCACTCCAACAAATCTTTTTATTGGTTTTTCCATTTAAAAAACAATACATATGCATGTTTTTAAAAATTCTGCAAATACAAGAGAACATGAAGAATAGAATAACTTCAAAAACCACCACTCAAAGAGGATCATTATTAACATTTTGGTGAATTTTTTCCATATTATTTTTCTATGCATATACAACAGGGAAAATGTTTTGAAACTATATTAATGTGTTTTTCTCCTTTGCACTTCCTTGTATGTTACTACCCCACATTCTGTACAAAGCATCCTTTTTGTTTAAACCTTTAGGATTCTTACAGCAGAAATGTAAAAAGTGGAAAGAGCCAATATTCAGTTTTTACTTCTAAAATGAGATTTTTTATCTCAAGCCCTGAGATTCTCAAACTCTTGAAAGAGTTTCAAGCCCTGACCCATGTGGCTCACTTTGTTGAGCGTCATCTCACAAAGCAAAAGATCACTGGTTCAATTCTTGGTCACAGCACATGCCTGGTTTGCAACCAATGTTTCTCTCCCTCTCTTTCTCCCTCCCTTACCCTCTCTCTAAAAATAAATAAAATATTAAAAGAAAAAGAGTTTTTGAAGGCCCAACTTTGAGAACAAAGAAAAAGATTTTTAAATAGTTTTATTTTTTTGTTAACACAAGACAAAATAGAGCCAGTCAACTAAGTCACACAGTTTTGCTAAAAGCCAGGAGATAAGAAATCTCAGTGCGAGGAAAATGTACTTGAGGAGAGGGCAAGGGCCTGGGGGGAGGGAGGAGAGGAAACTTTTGCTCAGAGGATTATGGGAAAAAAGAAGAAACTAGGGGACACAGAAGCAGACAGTCAGAGAGCTATATTCTGGACCACTACTCCCTGGACTGAATTTCTTCTGTAGGGCAAAGCACATTAAACAGTTGGAAGGGTAAGCTGAAGGCAAGGGAGCCTTTCTCCTGCCTCCCAAAAAGAAACCTAGGAAGAGACCACAGCTCAGGGAGGTCCCATACTAGTATGTGTTGGAGGTTGAGCAATAGCAGAACAACAATGGAATGTGACTAGACAGACTAAGCAAAACAGCCATCTAAAACTGGTCTTGGCTCCCCTGTGACATAGAAGGAATCCCTCCAGGGGAAGTCCAAAATTTAGATGAGCATTAGTTGGGGAGCAGCTAGTGTACACCAACTAGACCAGCTGTCCTGCAATGGAAACCAGCCCCCGACCCAGTGCCATAAGGACAGGTGAGTACCCCCATGCATAAGACACCATCATGGGAAGGATGGTGAGGGGAGAAACAGCCTTGTTAGGGAATCGAATTTTGAATTGATTAATATTTACCTGTGAGAGACCATTTTAAATCAAAATAGACTTAAAAAACTATTTAATCTGGAAAACACTGAGATAACATGGAAGGGTGAGAGTGTGCAAGAAGATTAAATCACTAAGGAAAGCAAAAACCCACATGCTCTTGCTTCTGAGTAGAGCAGTGTCCTTATTAGATCTTATGCTTTTGGCAAAATAAGAAAAATGAATAAAAGTGTATAAATATTTTTAGCATACAAACTTTTGTAACCTGATGTTTTTCACTTTATGATACTGTTTATTTTTTTACTTATTAAAGGTACAGTTACATTTTCTTTCCCCCAACTTGGCTATACATTTCTCATGGACAAGGACAGTATTTCCTATTTCTCTGTCGCTACTTCAGTGCTGAGCATAAAGTAGACACTCTATGTCACTGCCACCTCAAGCATTTTCAGTTCTCTCCCTATACACTTGCAATTAAAAAAAATATCTTGAAGCAAGCAGATAGTTTAGAAGAAAGGTCCAGTCGAAAGAGCATTGAGCAGGTACCTGAGTTCTTGTCCTAAGTAGTCCTTGACTTTAGGCAAGTCACTTCACCTTCCACTCTCACTTTCTCTAGCAAATTGTAAATTGAAGCTAATGCCTTCACCACCTTACATGCATATGTCAGACTGAAAAGGAAATTAACAAGAAAAATATTTGGAGATGTTCTAAATTAAATTACAACATCAGGAGAGTAAGAGAGATAGAACAGTTAGCCTGTTAGTTGCTGTGGACCACCTCCAACAAAAGACCACTCACATTCCTGTACAGTGTATCTGTTGGAATTAGGATTAACTTCAGGTGGCTATTTCTGAAGAGAGACTAGCCAAGTGCCACTGAAACCCAGAAGCCACCTCCATCCTGACCCCAGGTGCCTCTACGTCTTATTTACACGTGAATTTTCCATTCTGCTGCCCACAGTTAATCCACAGGAGTGGACAGTTGTTCCTTCTGGACTTTGGTCCTCTCCTAGAGCTGTCCCCACTTCAGCTTCTCCTACCCCCTTTTTCCATGGTTAATGTTAAATTCTTCCAAAAATGCTTACATCTCTCCCCTGCCCCAACTCCCAACTTGGTGTATAAAAATTCTCAACAACTCCCAGACATGAATATGTTATTATCTTCCCACCTAGCCATGTTGTTGGTGGTTCAGACTTTATGCCCCCGGACCTGATCTTTTCACACTAGCAATGGCCTAATAAACACTTTTTTTAAAAAAAGAGGGACTTTCAGCAATGAAAGTTAAACTTTTTTGTTTAACAAAGCATACACAAAATAACTAGGAAGAGAATGCAAAATGATCAATGTATAATCCCAATTTAATTTAAAAAGTGGTCCAGACTAGAGATCTCAGGACGAGTCAGGCTTTCTTTGCAGGCTTCCCTCCCTGCACAGCCTCCCTCCAAATCCATTGCTGCAGCATCCCCTCACCCTCACCCTCACCCTCAACTCCTTCTGCAGCAGCCAGACTGAAGTCAATGATCACCCAGTAAATACTTGTTTTAAAATAACAACTGAAAGATTTTTACTTAGCTGACTTGTGACTGTTCCCTAGACACAGATGGGAAAAGGTTATTTGAGACAGGAAAACAGTAAGGGTATTTTTTTCATTGTAACAGTGATTAAAGATCCTTTCTATTTCACCAATTATCAGTTCATAACAGGTCTTGATTGAAAACAAACAAAACTAAGGATATTCTCCATACATTAATAGTCTTAACTTATGGCATAAGCAAGTTGGGTAGCCAGGACATCATCAGTCAAGGCATTGCACCTTGATTGCTCTGTGGTATGTGTAATGTGGCTCTGGATCATCAATAAAACCCACAATTTGCCTCCAGTGGTTTCAGAATCTAAAACAAGCATGATTCTAAATAATTCTGTGATTTTTAATCCAATTCCAATTTAAGTATCTACCATTTACCATTTAAACAGATCACTGAGAAATATCTTCTTGAAAAATAGTATTTTTTAATGTTGAACAATTATTCATTCACTTAGGAAACATTAAATGAGTGTTATGTGCCAGGAGCTTTGCTAGGCACAGGGACACAAAAATGAATTAATCTCAGGTTACTAGGAAAAACATGTATGTTGAACAAATCATTGTTCTACACTGTAGCAAGTGCAGTAATAGATGTTCGCTGGCCTAGGAGGACCCAGAGCACCCAGGTGAAGTGCTGCAGGAAAGGTTTTATGGAAGAGGCCCTTGAGCTGGATGTTTTCATTCATGCACTCATGCCACAAGTACTTACTACACTCTCCATGTGTCAGGCAGTGTTCTAGGTACTAGGGATACAGTAGTGAACAAAACAGATGAAAATCCCTGACCTCATGGCCTTACATTCTTGTATGAACAATAATAAAGATAATTAAATAATGACTTATATAACTAGTAAAAACTGTGCTAAAAAAGAAAACTTAAACCACAAATGCATATTTGAAATTGTAGATGAGAAGGCCATGGAAAGTCTCACTGAGAAGGTGACTTTTAATATCTAAAGAAAGTGTGAGAATAACCCCCTGAGGATGCCATGGGATAACCAGATGGAGGGAACAGCAAGCACAAAGACCCTGAAGTAGACATGTCCATGGAGCATTTGAGAAAGAGCAAGGTTAGTGTCCCTCGAGTAGAATGAGTGAGGGGAATAGTACTAGGAAATGAGATTGAAGAGACAATTGATGAGGGCAGACTTTGGACAGAAAGTCAATGAAAGGCTCTGAGCAAAGAGTGACATAATCTGACATGACCACTGCATGATATGTTTACAAGGACAAGAGCACAAGACCAGCTGAGAGGTCATTGCAATGGCCCAGATGAAAGATGGTGGTTTTGGACCAGGATGATGAGAAATGGCCAAATTCTGGATATATTTTCAAGGTTGGGCCAAAATAACTTGCTAACCCATTGGATGTGAAATGTGAGACAAACAAAGGAATCAGAAAAGCACCAAAGTTTTTTGTTTTTTGTTTTTTTTGGTCTGACCAACTACAAGGATAGAACTGCCATTGGCTGAAGTGGGGCTGAGTAGAAGGAATTGGTTTAGGGGGTTATATCTCAAGTTCAACTTTGAACACATTAGTTTCAAGATGTCTATGACATGTAATTAAGTCTAGAGTTAAAGGAAGAGAGATTGGGTATGGAAATATAAATGTGAGCACCATCAGCATATAGATGAAATAAAATGCTGAGTTTGGATACAATAAGCTAGAGAGAGTGAGGATATAAAAGAAAATAAAGATGAATAAAGAAAGAAAAAAGAAAGCATTCCAGACAGAGGGGAAAACGTGTGTGATGACAAGAGGGTAAGGACAGAAATTAGTTCAGTTGAGCTAGAACAGGTGTTGGCAAACTGTTCTGTAAAAAGCCAGATAACAGTTTTAGACTTTGGGGGGGGTCTTACTGATCCTGTCCCAACTACTTAACACTGCCATCATGGCATGAAAGCAGCCGTAAACAACACTTCAGTGAATGAGAGTAGCTATGTTCAAATGAAAATTTCTTTGTGGACACTAGAAGTTGAATCTAACATAATTTTCATATGTCACAAATATCACTCACCTTTTTATTCTTTTTACCCGTTTAAACATACAAAAGCCATCTTAGCTCATAAGCCATGCAAAAACTAGCATTAGGCCAGATTTAGTCCACAGGCTATTATTTGCCAGCTTCTGAGATAGAATATAGGGTACAGTCGGACCAGTGGAAAATGAAATTGCACAAGTAGTCAGAGTTTTTACATCATGGATTAGAAATATTGTGTATAAAGTGACTGATACATGGTATGCATTTAGTAAATGGTAGGTGTCATTATTGATTTGATGGGTTATATAAAGGGAACCTGCAGACAACTTTTTCATTCTAACAGTGACTAAAGATTCTTTCTACTTCACCAATTAGCAGGTCTCACAGGTCTTGATTAAAAACAAACAAAACTAAGGATGTTCTCCACACACCAATAGTCTTAACTTATGGCTTAAGCAAGCTGGGTAGCCAGGAAGAGAAATCTCTTCCTTAAGGAAGAGAAATCTCTTCCTTAAGGAAGAGAAACTTATAATCAAAACTGAGACCAACAACCACAGGATTTAGCAGTAGCTAAACCATGAGAAGGAAGAGGATAAATGAGGCCTTAACAGCCTTGATGATAGATACTATAGAATTGCACATACAGATGACAAGATGTAATGATCCTTTAATTTTACAAAACATATGGAAACTCATTGTGGTTGTAGGCACAATTTATTTGCTATCCATGAATTAAGATATTAAGTTATTAATACAAAAGTTGCTTCAGAGCTGGCCCAAGTGTCCATCAATAGATAAGTGGATAAAACAACTATGACATTTACACAATGGAGTACTACTTGGCCATAAAAAAGAAGAAAATTTTACCCTTTGCAACAGTATGGATGGACCTGGAGAACATTATATTAAGTGAAATAAGCCAGTCAGAGAAAGACAAATACCTTATGATTTCACTCCTATGGAGTCTAATGAACAAACTGAACTAACAAGGGAATTGGGTACAGACTCATAGATGGGGAGCAGGATGACATCTATTGGTGAGGGGATGGAGGGATTGAGCAGAAAGGAAAATGGACTCAGGAACATGGACAACAATGTGGTGGTTGATGGAGGGAGGGGAGTGTAAGGGGACTAAATGATAATGGAAAAAAATACAATAAAGATAAAAGAAAATACAACAATGTTGCTTCAGAGCAAATAAACCATATTTTTCTAATATAGGAGCTTCTTTAATTATACGTAACCTTGTCAAACAAGAGATAAACCAATGTCTGAGTTGAAAGTGCTCTCATCCTATTCAGAATCACCAGGCAGAGTCTAAGCTATGTAGTAAAATGAACTACCAATTCTCCCCACCAAACTACCTCCCTACTAGCAGGGCAGAAGGTCAGGTTTACTTGTTCTTCTGCTGCTTACTAGCTGAGTGAACTTAGCCCAATCCCTTAACTGTATTGGGCTTCCCTCTTCTATAAAATGGAACTAATATATTTTACTAGTTTGAAAGATGGCAAACCAACTGTTTATCTTTTGGATCTTTCAGGTAATTTTAATTAAAAAAGACCACTGCCCAGTGACCTGGTCTGCAAGATTCTCTAATTACCATTATTTAAAAATAAATTTTATTGCTCTGACCGATGTGGCTCAGTTGGTTGGACATCATCCCACAAAGTTAAAGTTTACTGGTTCAATTCCCAGGCAGGGCACATGCCTTGGTTGTGGGTTTGGTCCTCAGTTGGGGCATGTACAAGAGGTAACTGGTTGATGTTTCCCTCTCACATTGATATTTCTGTCCCTCTCTTTCTCCCTGCCTTCCCAAATAAATAAATAAATAAACAAACAAACAAAATATTTTTAGAAATAAATTTTATTGTATTGCATTGTAGGTGTAAGATATGATCATTGTACAAAATATGGAAAATACTGAAAAGGAGAAAAATGGTCATATGGGGTGGACAAACTCCAAGAATATCACTATTAAAATTTCAGGAAGGAGGTATATAAGGGTTAAATGATAATGGAAAAAATACAATATTTTTTTTATTTTCAAAAATTTAAAAATATTTTTGAAGTGACATCAAAAATACAACTAAACTGCAGAACAACCATCATTCAGAATTTCCTGAAATCTAGCTAAGCAGATGTCCTACAACTAAAGATATAAAGGAGAAGCCATATCAAGACAGAGCTGGCAGGCCAGAGCCTATCTGAATCTTCATTAACCTAGCTATTACTGTTTTCCCAGCCCTGATGATTCCCTGAGACCCTGCCCTACCAACTTTCCAGCCCACCCAAGATGTTTCCAATGGCTTTTTAACACAAATGGCCTATCTGGCTCATGCTTCAGACTTTCCTAAAATCTCTCAAACTAATAGCATCTGACTTTGGCATGCTTCATGCCTCTTGTTAAGTGGCCCCATGCCCAGAACTAGAGGCAATTGGCCTTGTTTTGAACCTTGGCCTTTCTTGGGTACCTCCAAACCCAGTACAAGTAGCAGCCAACTTCAGATCACTCTGTAGCTCATGCTGGGTGACCCCAGGTAGAACAGGGGCAGCAGCTAATCTTAACCTGCTCCTCCTCGGAGGCCCCAGAGCCAGTGCACCCAGTGGACAGCTTCAGACCATATCAAAGTACCACTCAAGCATCTCCACAAGTGACACACCCAAGGGGTGGACTCAGTGGGCAACAGAGCACTGTTGAAATAAGTCCTACTCCATGGGATGGGCTCCTGTAGAGCTGATCCTCCACAGTGGTCATAGACAGTCCTTGTAGCTAATCAGCTGGGGGCTAAATCCGTCCCATTGATGTGCCAACAACAATCAAGGCTCAACAGGACAATGTACCCAGCCCACGGGGGAGGGGGACAGTGTACCTGGGGTACCCAGCTTAGGTGAATGGGGAGGCTGTGCCACTGGACCCTACAGGACACCAACCATATTAGGCCACTTTACCAAGCCTGGGAGATGTAGCAGCTCTACCTAATACATAGAAACAAACACAGGGGGGCTGCCAAAATGAGAAGACAAAGAAACATCCCAAATGTAAGAACAAAACAAAACTCAAAAAAAAAAGAATTAAACAAAATGGAGACAAGCAATCTGCTAGATTCAGACCTCAAAACACTGATTATAAGGATGCTCAGTGAACTTAATGAAAGAGTAGTTGAACTTAGAGAGAACTTCAACAGCATAAAAAAGGACATGGAAGCCATAAAAAAAGAACCACTCAGAAATGAAGGATACACTAACTAAAATAAGGAATAATTTATAGGAAATTAAGAGTAGAGTAGGTAAAACTGAAAATCAAAGCAGCAATTTGAAATATAAGGAAGCAAAATATACCAAATCAGAACAGCAAAAAGAAAACAGAATCCCCCCAAATGAGGATAATGCAAGGACCCTCTGGGGCAAGTTCAACAGTACCAATATTCACATAATGGGGGTGTAGGAAGGAGAAGAGAGAGTGCAAAAAATTGAAAACCTATTTGAAAAATAATGACGAAAACTTCTCTAATCTGGTGAAGGAAACAGACATACAAGTCCAGGAAGTGCAGACAGTCCCAAACAAGATGAACCCGAAGAGGCCCACATGAAGACACATCACAATTAAAATACAAAAGGTTAAAGAGAGAGAGAAAATCTTAAAAGCAACAAGAAAAAAGAGTTAGTTACAAGGGACTGCCCATAAGACTGTCTGCTGATTTCTCAAAAGAAGCTTTGCAGGCCAGAAAGGATTGGCAAGAAATATTCAAAATGATGAAAAGCACAGACCTACAACCAATATTACTCTACCCAGCAAAGCTATCATTTAGAATTAAAGGACAGATAAAGAGCTTCCCAGACAACAAAACGCTAAAGCAATTTATCACCACCAAACCAGTATTATATGAAATGTTCAAGGATCAAGAGGAAGGAGGAGAAGAAGAAGAAAAGGAAGAAGAAAGGAAAGGGGAAGAGGAAGGAGAAGGAGGTGAAGGACAAAGAGAAAAAAGATAAAAAATATGAACAATCAAATACCAATAAGTACATATCTACCAGCAACTGAATCTAAATCAAAAAACAACAACACAAAAACAAAACAAAATAAATTTGCAGAACAGAAACAGAATCATAGATACAGAGAACATTTTGATTGCTACAATGAAGAAGGTTTGGGGGAAGGGGTGAAAAGAGAAAGAGATTAAGAAGTACGAATTGGTAGTAACAGAATAGTCATGCGGATGTAAAATACAGCATAGGAATTATAGTCAATAATATTCTAGTAACTATGTAAGATGTCAGATGGGTACGAGATTTATCAGGAAGATCACTTAGTAAGTTATATAAATGTCAAATCACTGGTATGTACACCTGAAACTTATATAATATTGTACATCAACTGTAACTGAAAAAAAATTTTAATGATTAAAATAAATAAATAAATAGCTCTGGCTGATGTTCAATCAGCTGAGTACTAGCCTGTGAACCAAAGGGCCACTGGTCCAATTCCAGTCAGGGCATATGCTTAGGTTGCAGGCTAGGACCCCAGTTAGGGGTATGTGAGAGGCAGCCAATTGATGTTTCTTTTCCACATGGATGTTTCTCTCCTGCTCTTTCTCCCTCCCTTGTCCTCTCTCTAAAAGATAAATAAATAAATAATTTTTTTTTTTAAATTTTGAAGTTTCTGTCTCTGTATAATTATTATATTTTAAATTTCCAAACTTTTTATCAACACCAAATTTTGTGGTGATAAAATTTGGTGGTGATAAAAATCCTCAGCCTGCCATAAATATAATGTGAAAACACTAGAATACATTAATATTACCTAACAAATTCTTTTTCAGCATGCAAAACAAAACTTCATAGTCCACCAACAATATATTATTAAGATTCTTGCAATGTGCTTCAGGACTGTTTGTTGAATACTTAAAAATAAAGATCAGCATTCCATTTTTAAAGAACAGCTGGCTGTGACTCCTCTGCAGTTTTGGATTTATGGTCCCTTCTGATTCTTAGCTGTAATTAATTTACTGGAAAGATTTTATGAGATTGAATTAACAATGCAAACACACAGTTATATGATAAAAGCCTGTTTTGTTATTCTTTATGTCTCTATATTTTTTAAATCATAACTATTTTTCAAAGAGGCTATTAGATATAGATCAAATTATATTACATGGCAACTATAAAGCTCCTTTTAAGCCACAATAAAAACATTCTCAAGAATCATCTTACAGCCTACAAATGAACTTTAAGGAATATTTGACGAGATAAAAATTCCAGTCTAACAAGAAATTGTCCCTTAAAAATTGTTTAGAGAGGAACTAGAGCTATAATAATAAATTAACACATGGCTATTGAGCATTTCCTGCAGATTGCTTCAGTTCTCCTACTCCTGTCTTACCCTTCACAATGTTATTGTTGTGATGGGGGAGTGGTACATGTTTTTAATGGTTTCTGCGCCTGTTGTTTTACCCACATTGTCCAGAAAGCCCTTTCAAGGCTGCTCTTTGGAATCAGGCTTCACATGTGCACTGCAACTGAAAGTTGGGCATTTGCCAGTGAATTCAATGTCACTGTCAATTGGGGTCCAGGGACCATTCTGTGGAAGGCAGTTTAATACACCAGAAATAGCACTCTACTAAGGTTCTCAGTCCTAATTCTGACCATACCATTTATTAGTTTTGTGTGCCTTGGCTATTTACTCAAACCATATAAGCTTTCATTTCCTTATCTGTAAAATGAGCATAATAATAACTGCCCCTCATATCTCTCAGGGTTGTGAAGAACAAATAAAATACTGCAAGTAAAAGAGCTTTTTACACTTGATCTTAGCCAAAAAGCCGAGAAGCGATAAGAGCTTTTTAAAAACTGCTAAATAATTGTTGATTTTTTAAATTGTGGTAAAATATACACATAAAATTTACCATTTTAAGTGTGCAGTTCAGTGGCATTAGGTACATTTACAATCATCACCAGTATGCATCTCCAGATCTTTTTCATCTTACCAAACTGAAACTCTAACCATTAAACACGACTTGGAATACTTCTTTCCAGCCCCTTCTTGCCTATAAGGTCTCTTTTGAGAAATCAGCTGACAGCCTGATGTAGCTGAACTCCTTTGTAGGTGACTGTCCCCTTATCTCTTGCTGCTTCTAGAATTCTTTCCTTCATTTTGATCTTGGGTAGTGTAATTATGATGTGCCTTGGTGTGTTCCTCTTTGGGTCCACCTTCTTGGGGACTCTCTGAGCTTCCTGGATTTCCTGGAAGTCTATTTCCTTTGCCAGATTGGGGAAGTTCTCCTTTATTATTTGTTCAAATAAGTTTTCCACTTGTTTCTCTTCCTCTTCCCCTTCTGGTATCCCTATAATTTGGATGTTGGAACATTTAAAAATGTCTTGGAGGTTCCTAAGCCTCCTCATTTTTTTGAATTTTTGTTTCTTCATTCTTTGTTGTTTGGTTGTTTCTTTCTTCCTTCTGGTCCACTCCATTGATTTGAGTCCCAGTTTTCTTCCCATCATTATTGGTTCTCTATACATCTTCCTTCACTTCACTTAGTGTAGCCTTCATTTTTTCATCTAATCTGCGACCAAAATCAACCAGTTCTGTGAGCATCCTGATCACCAGTGTTTTGAACTGTGCACCTGATAAACCTGTCTCTTGGTCATTTAGAAGTATTGGCTCTGATTTGTTCTTCTATTTGAGCCATAATTTTTTGGTCTGGTTGGCCTGTTATATATCAGGGGCAAAGTCTTAAGTGTTCACCAGGGCAGGGCAACCCAGTTGCTGGGTTGTGATGCTGTATATGGGGGCGGGGTCAGAGAGGGGCAATGTTGCTTGTTCCATGCTCTCTCTCAGATTTTGGTCCCCTCTGCTGCTTCCCACAAGCAAATTGGACCCTTTTGGTGCTCGTTCCTGGGTAGGTGGGCTTGTGTACGTTCCATGATCCCGTGGGTCTCTCCAGTGAACTCTCCTGTGAGGCTGGTAGTCTCTCCCCACACCTAAACCCCCGGAAGTTTTTCCAATCGGTGCTTTTAGGCTTTATTTTTTGTTGCTGGGGCCCTGTCTCACTGCCCTTTTTTTGCCTAATTTATTTGTGCATGAATGTGTGTCTGCAGTCAGCCAGCCACCTTGTGTGCCTCGTCTCCTCCCTACACCTGGGTCTGCTAACCACTACTTCCTCCTGTCAGGACCCCTCTTTGCTGGCCGCCGACTTCGCCCCTTTTACCCGTTTGGATGAATGGTTTGTTGTTGTCGGACTTCAGTACAGTTCAATTTTCTGTCTGTACTGGTTGTGCTTTTGTCTCTAAATCTTTGTTGTTCTTAAATTTGGTTGTGCAAGGAAGTACAGTGTTTCCATCTACACCTCTATCTTGGCCAGAAGTCTCAATATCTGTCCTTTTCTGTCTGGTTTATTTCACTTGTATAACATTTTCAAGGTCCATAGATGTTGTAACATGTATCAGAAATTACTTTCTTTTTAAGACTGTGTAACATTCCATTGTATACATAAACCATATTTCATTTATCTATTCATCTGTTAAAGGACATTTAGGCTGTTTCCCCTTTCTGGCCATTGTGACTAATGCTGCTATGAACATAGGTATACAACTATCTGTCTGAGTCCTTGCTTTCAATTCTTTTGGGTAGGCAGTGAGTAGTGGAATTCCTGGATCATATGGTAATTTTAATTGTTTTAGAAACTTCCAAACTGTTTTCCACAAAGACTTCATCATTTCACACTCCTATCAACAATGCCCTAGGGTTCTAATTTGTCCCACATCCTCATCAATACTTGTTACTTTATATATATATATATATATTTTTACATGTATATATATGCTATCCTAATCATTGTGAAGTGTTATCTCATTGTTTTGATTTTCATTTTCCTAACAATTAGTGATGCTGAGCATCTTTTGTGTGTCTATTGGCTTTCTTCTTTTTTTTTTTGGAGGCATGTCTATTCAAGTACTTTGCCTGTGTTTTAATTGGGTTGTTTGGGTTTTGGGTTGTTGTTGAGTTATAGGTATTCTTTATATATTCTGGATATTAATCCCTTGTCAGATGTGCAAATTTTTTTATCACATTCCACAAGTTACCAAATTTTTAAATTTTTATTCGTGTGTCAGATCCTTTAAAACAGTATGTTCAGTTTTTCATCAGGGAACTTTAGGAACTGAGAACACTCTCCCAAACAGACTTCCTCTATATTAACATGATACCAACAGTTTAAAGATAAGATTTTAATAGGCAGTTTTTTCCCTCCAATTTAAGTGGTAAATATATATACACGTATATACATATATGTACATAACATATATGCACATATGTATGTGCATTTATACGCATACCTATATATTTTAAACTTCCCCTACCTACAACTTGTCTCAGTAATATGTTTAATTTAGTAGCAAACTGGGAAGTGATTTTCTTTACCTATTTACACAGAATTTACGAAGATTAACAGATTTGACAACAGAAAGTAAAGCTCTACATGTCTGAGGAGAGACTATAGAATCACTTTTTAAAAATAACACTTCCTTCTTGTGCTTTGTCATTCACTCTCCACAGAGAAAAGATGAACAAGCCATTTTCTAGCAGAGAATAATCACTCTCTCCAGAGGCAAACTGTTAAATTATGTAGGTGGAAATAACATTAAAAGAATATTGGATGCCTACAGGTCTTTCATTTGGTCATTTACTTTACAAACTTGGTAGACTCCACTCTGTGTTAGGTGCTGAAGACACAAAATGAATGAGCACACTTCCTGCCCTCAAGGAGCTCTCCCACTGGTGGAAAAAAATAACCAAGTAAACAGACAATTACAGTACAATATGGTGAGAACCAGGGGACTCTAGGAGTGCTTCCCTTATGGATAATTCACAGGTAACTGCTGTGAGGAATATCTCAGGAGTATCAAGCCAATTGCTAACATGTAGGGGCTTAGAAAATCCATTATGAATATGAAAACCTTATTAAATGTGACTTATTGTTACTGCATTCTTGGTATTTTTTTTAGTGCTAAGAAATAAGTTGTATACCCACATAGGATTTTGTGTCTAAAAATTTTTAAACTTGTTTTCATTACAAAAATAATTCATTCTTATCATAAAAAGTGCAAGCAATACAGAACTCACCAAAAGTACTGATCATTAACAGTTTACTGTGTTCTATTCCATCTGAGATGTCATTGATATAAGACACAGCCTAAAAACAAAGTTGTTAACAAGTGCAGAAGAAAAAGGGGTTTTAGTAAGCACTTGACATCTTGGGTCTATATGAACAGAAGGCAGAGGTATCAGGGCAGTCCTGAGCAAACTGTTCAGGAGAATCACAAAAAAATCTGGCTTTATGATTAAAAAAGGGTTATACTTATTTTCTTAGTAATGTTTTATACTTCTAGGTGCTGTATATTGCACTAAAATGTAAGCATTCCAAAAATCCCTGGTCTTTAGAAGATGTTTCCAAAGTTTATGTTCCCAGAGTTGTACTTAGTACCTTATGAGTAGATTAAGGAATATGATCCTCACCCTTTGGAAGATTTATTCTATATTACTCAAGTGAACCTTTGCCTGGAAGAAGATAAATCTCTAGTTTCTGAAACATTGGTCAATAAATATATATATTGGTCCCACATGGACTTAACAGATATAAAAGAACATATGGCTTTTTAAAAAAATTCATTGTCCCATATTTATTCCCTGTTCTAAAATCCAAACAGTTTTAAGGTATGAAAAGTGCTGAGATGCAAAGTGTCCTGCCTTCAGGTCTCTTTGTTTTAGAAACATTTAGAAGGCAGCATGGTATAGCAGAATACAACAGGAAGAGCTGTGTATGGAGACCTAACAGTATGGAGATCTAAGCTACTCTTAGATCTACCACTAATTAGGATGGGTAATTTAAGATAAATCACTTAACCTCTCTAGACCTCTCTCATCTCTAATTGCTCCATCTAGTCCATAGGTTACTGTGAAGATGAAAAGAAATCATAAATGTGGAAGCAATTCAAAAAATGTAGCATATGCATGTTATAAGGTATTATTAATACATACATTTGTTACTGGTCTGCAATACGATGCTTAGATTCAGGCAAGAGGAGCCCTTGCCCTGAGCTCTGTACTTCAGAGGGCCCTGCATATTACAAACACAAATGCATACATATTTATTGCATACAAATATCTCCCAACATGTTCCTAAAAGACAACCCCTCAATTCTTACAATAGCAACAGCATTCTCTGGAATGATTCAAAGATTATATACAATATGTTCTGAATCTGACTCAGACTAAACACATCAAATTTGACCTTACAGACATCCTGGGTTAACAATGAAGATGTCATTTAATTTTAGACAAACACGCGGGTGAGGGCTGCCAAAATGAGGAGACAAAAGAAACATGGTACAAATGAAAGAACAGACAAAAACTTCAGAAAAGGAATTAAACAAAGTGAAGACAAGGAAATCTACTATGCAGAGTTCAAAATACTGGTTATAAGGATGCTCAAGGGACTTAGTGAGATCCTTAACAGCATAAATAAGATCCGGTCAGAAACAAAGAATACACAGTTTTAAAAAAGAACAGTTTACAAGGACTCAACAGTGGAGTGAATGAGGCCAAGAATCAAAGCATCAATTCAGAGTATAAGGAAGCAAAAAAATAACCAATCAGAACAGGAAAAAGAAAAAAGAATCCCCCAAAATAAAGACAGTGTAAGGAGCCCCTGAGACAACTTCAAGCATACCAACATTTGCATCATGGCACTGTCAGAAGGAGAAGAGACAGTAAGAAATTGGAAACCTATTTGAAGAAATACTGATAAAAAAACTTCACTAACTTGGTAAAGGATATAGACAAACAAGTCCAGGGAGTGCAGAGAGTCCCAAACAAGATGAACTCAAAGAGGACCACACCAAGACATATCATAATTAAAATGCCAAAAGTTAAAGACAAAGAGAGAATCTTAAAAGTAGCAAGAGAAAAAAGTTACCTACAAGGGAACCCTCATAAGACTGTCAACTGATTTCTCAAAAGAAGCTTTGCAGGCCAGTAGGGATTGGCAAGAAATATTCAAAATGATGAAAAGCAAGGACCTACAACCAAGATTACCCTGTCCAGTAAAGTTATCATTTAGAATCAAAGGACAGATAAAGAGCTTTCCAGACAAGAAAAAGCTAAAGGAGTGGACTACCACTAAACCAGTATTATATGAAATGTTAAAAGGTCTTCTTTAAAAAGAAGATAAAATATATAAACAATAAAATGGCAATAAATATGTACCTATCAACATTTGAATCTAAAAAGCAAAATAAACAAGCAGAACAGAAACGGAATCATAGATACAGAGAATGTTTTGATGTTGACAGATGGGAGGGGGTCAGGGAGATAGGCGAAAAAAGTGAAGGTATTAAGAAGTACAAATAGGTAGTTACAAAATAGTCATGGGGATATAAAGTACAGTATAGGAAATAGAGTACCCAAAGAACATATATGCATGACCCATGGACAGTGATGTGGAGATTGCCTGAGGAAATAAAGCAAAGGGGGAAAAGTTGAAAAACCTGTAATAGTATAAATCAATTAAATATAATTTTGTAAGTAAATAAATAAAGTTAGAGCAGTTAGATATAATTTAGACATAAGAGTAAGATGCACTCTAGGATAGTTAAATGAAACATTAGATGACCCTCAAATAAGGAATTGTGGTCTATGGTAGAAAATATTTTTTAATTTTTTAAAATTTATGCAAATGTTTTAGAAAATACTGTGTAATTTTGCTGGATATCACAAATGGCTTTCAAATATCTCTGAACATTTTACCCACGGCAGGAACTACATGTGTTCATGGTTGTGTTGACTTTCTGCCACTGTCCACAGACCAATGATCAAAAAAGCCATCAGCTCCTTAGCAAAAACAGATCAGATCAAGATACAATCTTTTCAGTGAAGACCTTAGGTTGGTTTGAGATAACTGGTCATTCATATCAAGGATGTGTAGAGAATTCTGTTTGTAACCTCAATCTCTTATTCGATATAAATATTAGATTTTAAGATAATTTGTGTAGAGAGAAAGTTTAAGATCCCCTATCTTCTGTATGATGGAGATATATAGCTTCATATTTCCTTTGTATCCAGTCTTCAAACTAGAAATGTCAAAGGGTAGAATTAAGATAATTGTCTAGACAACAGTTAATCAAGATAACCAACTAACAATTATTTTGTTTTGTCTAAACTATTTATATATGGGGGATCCAAAAATATAATTTATTTATTAAAAAGTATGTATTTTTAATTCTTACATACTTAAACTTCAGTCACCTTCAAAGTACTCACCATTTGATGCAATACATCTATCAACACTTCCACTGCTCAAAACAGTTTTTGAACTCAATGATTTTGATGTCTTTCAGTTCTTCAGCTGTTCCTTTTTTCCCCTCTTCCACATGGGGAAAATGTTTCCCTTTGAGAACTTTTTCATCAGGGAAAACAAGAAAAAGTTACTTGGGGTAAGATTGGGTGAATAAGGAGGGTGGGGCATGGGGCCCATGAGGATTTTGGTCTAAAACTGCTGGACACTCAGCACAGTGTGGGCAGGTGCACTTGTAAATCACCACTCATGAAATGGGCAAATGTGCACATTGAAGGAGTCCTAAAAAGAATTTACTGAAGCCAAAAGCAGCCTCTCACAACACCAGCTGGTACAGTGATACAGATGGGTTCCCAGAACACTCACCTAGTGGGGGAAGTCTGTGCTACAAGGGGCTCACTCTCCAGAAGATAATTCCAGGGAGTTTTTTTGGTTCCCCTCTTATTCCTACCCAAGAGTTCTTTGTCTGTTTGAATTAACAGTGTCATAACTCAAATCTCCAAATGCAGCAATATCTTCTGAATCTTGAAAAAATTATCTCTAGCAAAGCATGTTCATAGCACATTCTTCATTCTAAGAATCTTTAGACTGCAGAATTGCCTAAAAATGTAGTAAACATGTTCCTAGGAGAAAAAAAATAAGGGCTATAAAATTAATTCCAATTTCAGAAACACTGAAGGGGGACAATATGCCTTAGAACTGAGAAAACATTGAAATAGCATTTTAAAGTCTGCTTCAGCCCTGACAGGCATGGCTTGGTTGAGCATGGTCCCACACAGGAAAGGTCTCTGGTTTGATTTCCAGTCAGAGCACACACCTGAGTTGCAGGCCGGTCCCCAGTTGGGATGCACAGGAGAGGCACACCAATCGATGTTTCTCTCACACATTGATGCTTCTCTTTCTCTCTTGCTCCCTATCCCTCTCTCCAAAAATTAATTAATTAATTAATTAAAAAATGAAAGTGTACTTCAGAATTAAGAAAGTTATTATAATTCTTATGGAAAGCTGGGGAGAGATGAAATCAAAAAAGTGTACATGTGGGGTAATTACGTAGAAATAGCATGGTAGCCCTCGGTTCTGGTTCTCATGTTATAAAGACATAACATGAGAGATGAGAACCTAGCAGGGAGGATACCACGGGTGGGGATCAGGGGGCTTTAATGCAGTCAGGGGTCATGCAGGAGTGAGGCATGAAGACACATTACATCATGATACTGCCTCTGAATAGTCCTAAATAACCAGAAACCTATAAGAAGTTATTAAGGTGAGCTCTCACTTCTGTTCCATATTCCCTTAGTTTATTGTCAAAACCTAACAACCAGGCAAAGCACAAGAACTTTCAGTTAGCCTTTTGAGAAACAGGGCTCAGCGTTGTGCCTCCTAGAACATTTAAAATTGTGCTTAATCTCATTTTAGTGTAATGTCAAAATATTTTTTAATTTAATTGTGAAGAAATGCAAAATGTTTTAAAACTAAATACCAGAGGGTAGAGTCATTAGGTGTTACTGTTTTTACCCAATAATTGGCTCCTTTCCTATATGGATGAATGTCTGTTTCAGAATGTGAAAATAAATTAAACAGAAAACAAATTCCCTACATAAAGGTCATATGAGCTCTTTGTAACTAGGAATGAGGTATTACAGTAACTTTATTGAGCACCTGGTATTTAGTTCAGGTGATTTGCTTCACTCTGTAAATGCCAATAACCAGCATTTGTAAGCCTGAGCTATAATGGTCACTTGCAAGTAATAATCACATCCTGATTCTCTGACCGGAAAAAAACAACATAAAAACCGTGCAAACTGTGTGACTCAATAGGGAAAATAAATATAAATATCCTTTAAAATTTTGGGAATAGGAACAGTGTTCGAAGACAGAGAATAGAAAAGAGGCATCCAGAGCCTTCTAGGCAGTTTTGATTCTGTCCTCCGCATTTCCAAAGCCTACATGGGTGCAAACTGCTATAAAACGTCTTTAACGTGTCTCTATTCCTCATTTCCAACTCCTTCTTTTTAGGTAAGGAGCATACTTTTGTTTTTACATGTTGCTCTGTTTCTTAAGCACGGTAAGAGGATATCAGATGGTAACCAAAGGAAATGCCTCCTTTATTCATTGAGCTCCTAGAAAGTGCCAGGCACTGTGCTGGGTGTCATGGAACCAAACATGACTAAGATAAAATCCCTGCTCTTCAGAAGCTTTAATGTGGTGTGGTGGGGGTGGGGGCATCATCAGGATTTGGGTCCAGACAAGTAAATAAATCATTAGGTTACTGGGTATTTGTTTTTTAATTACTGATTTTAGAGAGAGACAGAGGAAGAGGAAGAGAGAGAAAGAAAAACATCACTTTTCCCCCCACTTATTTATGCATTTATTGGTTTATTCTTACATGTACCCTGAGTGAGGATCAAACCCATAACCTTGGCATATTGGGATGATGCTTTAACCAACTGAGGTACCCAGCCAGGGCTAGGCTCCTGGGTATTGATTACAGGTAGGGGTACCAAACAGGATTACTTAAATCGGCCTGTGGTGTGTGTCTTGGGGTGGGAAGTGGAAACAGCAGTGGTTACTAGAAGACCTTCCTGGAAAGAAAACACAGAATTTAAAGTCTTAACCAGCCTTGGCTGGTGTAGCTCAGTGGACCGAGTGTGGGACTGCAAACCAAGGGATCATGGTTTGATTCCTAGTCGGGGCACATGCCTGGGTTGAGAGCCAGGTCCCAGCAGGGGACACATGAGAGGCAACCATACATCATTTCTCTCCCTCTCTCCTTCCCTTCCCCTATAAAGATAAACAAAATCTCAAAAAATAAATAAATAAATAAAGTCAACCAATAAGTAGGAATTAGTCAATTGAAGTATAGCAAAGGAATGCGGAAGAGACTTTTTTGGCAGAAGAGACAAAAATAAAATTGGAGGAAATTGGTGAGTCATTAGATAGGCACTGGGTCAAAAAGAGAAAGAGGGAATATCATAGATGAACATGCTGCAAAGGAGCAGGCAGAGAAGCCAAGATCAGGTTTTAATCAGGTTTTTCTTCTGTCAACTCTGCTTTGGTGAATGTTCCCTCCCCTTGTTAACTGGTGTCTTTGTCCTGGCTCCTAACTTGGCTCCAGTAAAGGACAGGCCAATAACTAACCTCACCCTTCTGGCTTTGACACTGTAGGAAGTCACCATCTTTTTAGCTTCCTCCTCACTCTCTTCCACCCCTGACATTCAATCCTGTGAAACCTCTATTCAGTGCATTTTGCTGCTTGTTTGGCTGTTGTTCCAGATGCCTCACAGGCAGTTAAATTAAACTTGGCTTTATACTTATTGATCTTCCTTTGCTAGAAAGAATACATTTATTCAAATAGGAGCTTAGTTTTTACTTTTCAATGATTTCCAAAGAACTAGCTAAGAGCCAAGGGCTAAGGGCCAAGAAAGCCAATAATAATGATAATAGCTATGAAAATAGACTTTTGTTGTTTGCCTACTCATTGTCTTAGCCCTGGCCTTCTCTCCTCCACAGTACCTTTGTTTTCCACCCCACCCCATGTAGACATGTGCTACCAGAGAAGCTGACCCACTGCCTGGTTAGTTTAAGGCAATCATCACATTCCATCTTCCCAAGTACAGCTTTTGGTTCCAGGGAAGGCCTTGTGATTTAAACAAATATCACAATATTTGCTGGATTGCTGGGATCAAGTCATTCTTTCTGGGTGTGGATGAGGGAACATGTACTCTTTGGAGCTGTTGGCAGCTACCTTCTGATCATGAGTTGCCAGCTTTAGGATAAAGTTGACATTGCAAAAGGCAGAGTAGAAAGATGGGAAGAAACTGAACCCTTAGTGACCGAAGATTTAGAGAAACAATCTTTAGTAATATAAATTAACTCAAAAGCCTGTACTACCTCAGGCTTGAAATTTTTTTTAAGTTTTAAAATGTATTGATTTGAGAGAGAGAGAATTGATTTGTTGTTCCACTTATTTATACATTCATTGGCTGCTTATTGTATGTGCCCTGATTGGGCACCTACAACGTTGGCATATCAGGAGAACGCTCCAACTGAGTACCCATTCAGGGCTCAGGCTTGGACTTTTCAATGTTATGAACCAGTACCTTCTCTTAGCATTTAAACCAGTCTAAGTTCTGATTTTTTGTTATTTGCAACATAGAATATTTCATGCTATATAGCTTCTATTTATTGAGAGCCTACTATGTGCCAGGTATTATAATAGGTGTTCTATAAAGATCGATTCTCACAACTATCTTTTTCTGTTTTAATTCTGGTAAAGTATACATAAAGTTTCCATTCTAATATTTTGAGGGTACAATTCAGTGGCACAATGTTGTGCAACCATTACCACTATCTATTTCCAGTCACAGCCATATTTTGAGGTGGGTATCAATATCTTCATTTTACCTAAAAGGAAACTGATCCTCAGAGGACTACATTACTTAAATCAAACCACCAATTACTGGGATAGTCGGGATTTAAACCCAAGTCTACCTGACTGCAAAGCCCATGTTTTTTCTACTTTATTATAGTGCCAATTAAATTATCAAGCAAGAAAACAGGAAATATTGGTCAGATTACCAGTCCAGGATCCACAACATAGAGATTAAGATCTTCCAAGGTACAGATCCAGCAAACAGAAAACCGAGTAAGACACAAAAAGTGATCAGAATCCAATTCATCAATGGTAGAATACTAGAGATTGGAATTGAGAGGGATAGGGAAAACCATTTAGGATCAAGAAGGAGTATTTGAAAAAGATTCATCCGTGGAGGTTACAAGAATATCTGGCTGTATCTACGCATCCTGCCTTGGATTATAGGCAAACTGTCCTTGCCCTGACCACTTACTTTCCCTAATGATTTTGACATGAAGACTAATGAAAACTTCCCCAATCTGGCAAAGGAAATAGACATACAAGTCCAGGAAGTACAGAGAGTCCCAAACAAGTTGGACCCAAGAGGAACACAACAAGACTCATCATAATTAAAATGCCAAAGGTTAAAGACAAAGACAGAATCTTAAAAGCAGCCAGAGAAATGCAGAGGGTTACCTACAAAGGAGTTCCCATGAGACTATCAGCTGATTTCCCAAAAGAAACTTTGCAGACAAGAAGGGGCTAGCAAGAAGTATTCAAAGTAATGAAAAGCAGGAACCTACAACCTAGATTACTCTATCCGAAAAAGCTAGCTTTTAGAATGGAAGGGCAGCTATAGTCTTCCAGACAAGGTAAAATTAAAGGAGTTCATCATCACCAAGCCATTATTACATGAAATGTTAAAGGGACTTACTTAAGAAAAAGATCAAAATTATGAACAATTAAAATGGCAACAAATTCACAAATATCAATAACTGAACCTAAAAAAACAAACTAAGCAAACAACCAGAACAGGAACAGAATCATAGATATGGAGATCATTTGGAGGGTTATCAGCTGGGAGGGGGAAGGTAGAGAACAGAGGGGGGGGAGATGCAGATTAAAAAGCATAATTGGTAGGTACAAAATAGACAAGGGGACATTCAACATAGAATAGGAAATGAAGAAGCCAAAGAACTTATATGCACGATCCATGGACATGAAGGAGGGGGAGGACTGCTGGAGGGAAGACAGGTACCAGGCAGAGGAGGGTAAGGGGGAACAATTAGGACAACTATAATAGCATAATCAAGAAAATTTAATTAAAAAAATAAAGTAAAATAAACCAAAAATATCCTCAATTTTATGTTAAGCATTCATCAAAGTTAAGTCACATAATAAAGCTGATCCATATCAAGAGACACGTCCCATGGTGGGGCCTGGTCCTCTCTAAATGAGGCCTCTAATGACTGGAAAGTTCTATTACCTTCCTGTTGGGACAAGATGGATTCCAAGTGGTGTTCCCTAAAAAAAATTACAAGCTTCTATGCTAAAAGCTATCCACCTTTGATGAGAATCTCATAATTGTTTACTTTTTAACTAAGGGTTTTTAACTAGGGTTATTAGAACTCTAGAGGGTGTTTAATCTGTTGATCTGTTTGTTTTAAAAAGTCTGACTCCTTTCATTTGCAATCCTAGGTAAGTAGTAGCTTGGAGGGTTTTACAAAAGGATCTGTTCCCTAATTTTCAATTTCTGTAACTGAATTTTTACAGTGTCAGAGGCTGTCTTGAAGTGGGGGAGCGGAAGTTATGAGAATGGATTAAGACTACTCATTGTTTTCACACCCAAAAATCTGGACCTCCAAGGCTCCTTCTCCAGCTGTGTAGTGAACAAAAAATACTAACATTTTCTCAGCAATTTTTTATATATAAATCTAAGTGCTGACCTTAATGATTTATTGCACACTGAATAGAAACGTGACAGGGGGAGGAGCTCCACAGAGCCAGTCATTTGACATGGTTGGCATATGTATGAGGCTTATCACTCTTTCACCCTGGAGCAGCATTTGGGGAGTGAATGGCCATCCCATGTGTAGACAGTCTATTTTGCAATATAGTTTTTTGGACAATAAAATATAAAATCTGAAAAAAAATTGTTTTGTGTTTGTGCATTTTAATAAACTTTACTTCTTTAGAGCAGTTTTAGGTTCACATCAAAATTGAGCACAAAATACAGACATTTCCCTTATATCCCTTATACCCCCTGCCTCCCTATACCTAGCCTCCCCCATTATAAACATCCCCCACCAGAGTGGTACATTTGTTACAATTGTTGAACCAACACTGACACATCATTACCACCCAAAGTCCACAGTTTACATTAGAGTTCACTTTTAGTGTTGTACATTCTGTGGGTTTAGACAAATGTCTAATGACATGAATCCATTATTATGGTATCCTACAAAATAGTTTTACTCCCCTAGAAATCTTTAATGCTGTGACTATTCATCCCCCCTCCACCCTAACACCTGGCAACCACTGATCTTTTTACTGCTGTCATAATTTTGCTTTTTCCAGAATGTCATATAGTTGGACTCACATAGTATTGTAGCCTTTTCAGATTTGCTTTCACTTAGTAACATGCATTTAAGTTTCCTCTACGTCTTTTCATGGCTTGATAGCTCAATAATGTTCCATTATTAATATCCACTATTATTTATTGTACCATACTTTATTTACTGCATATTTAGTGCTAAAAAATATTCATTATTTATTGTACCACACTTTATTCATTCACCTACTAAAGGGCACCTTAGTTGTTTCCAGACTTTGGAAATTATGTATAAAGCTGCTATAAACTTCCATGCGCAAGTTTTTGCATGGACATCAGTTTTCAACTCCTTTGGGTAAATACCAAGGGGTGTGATTGCTGAATTATATGATAATATGTTTAGTTTTGTAAAAAATCTCCAAACTGTCTTCCAAAGTGGCTGTACCATTTTATGCCCACCAGCAACAAATGAGTGTTCCTGTTGCCCCACATCCTCACCAGTGTCTGGTGGTTGGTGTTCTGATTTGGCCGCACCAATAGGTATGTTAGGGATCTCCTCATCTTTTCAGATTTTACCTGTGTCCTCCTCTCTACCCTCACTACTCCTTGCAATAGTTTATCTTCTCAGAAAAACCCATGGAATTGAGGGTTGGGCAGTGGATGGCACAAATTAAGCAACATTAGGTAAATAATAGAGTGAAAAGCTCAGAAAGGATTGGCTGAAGTCAAGTGAGAGCCCTGAGAAAAGCAGTAATCTGGCACCTCATCAAACCAATATTCTTTAAAAAGTTGAGGGCAGAGAAAAATTCATTTTTTATTAAAAAAGTATATAGATTTTCATAATTAAAATAATTTATTACATACATTGAATACAACAATATTTCCACTTATTTGGAACTGTCTTTCATTTCACATTTTTTACATCACTTATTACTTGAATAGCAATTGTTAGTCGCTAAACAGAGAAGTAAATTACATCTACAAAGTCTTACTCAGAATATACTTACAAATTTTCTTCTGGTTTATATGTCACAAGAACAGTTCTTTCTTCTTAAGTTATTGTCTTTCTTCATTTTTCTTTTGGGAATATCTGAGCTAGACCACCTTTTAAGACATGGTCATGGCTTTAAAATGTAGAAACTGAGTCTATGTCCCTAAACAATGGTGTTATAAATTTGGAGAATTCCAAACTCAAACCCTGCCCCACCTCTTATCCTGACCAGCTTACCTGGGGAACATACACACCTGCATCTATGCCCCAAAGAGAACCACAGCAGCATTTTATTAGTAACTAAGCAAATGTCCAAACTTAAAGTAAAGCTTGGGTCAAGACTGGGTGGAGGCCAGGACATCTAGGTGAGGCTTCTTGCTTTCTAGCCCCAAATCTAAATCCTGTGACCCACTCAAGTGTACTAGATGACAGAACAGTAAGAGTGAAGATATGAATAAGACTCATATGGAGATGTATTAACAGCTGAGCTTAAATCCACTTACTTGACCAGGTGCCAGTACAATGTTGGCCTGCCAGACCCATGAAGTTAGGAACAGAGAGAGGGGGGAGGACTAACCCTAACCCCCACCCGACCTCTCCTTCTGCTTATGACATGGAGAACATATGTGCAAAACAGCCTGCTCTCTTAAGGGTAGGAAATGAAAAAGCAGGTATTAGAACCTGTAAGAAATGAAAATTAAGTGTCTTTCAATGTCATAATCTCTCTAGTGAGCCTCTAGAGCCTCTAACCAGATTAGTCACTTTTCTATGAGGAAGATCTAAGAGAGTAAATATACATAGAAGCTTGGGCGGATGTTTCCTCCTTCCTGAGCTTTGGCAGAAATGCAGGGAGAGAAGCTAAACCCACCCCCCCAAACCCCCCCCCACCATTATTTATTTTCTCTTTAACAGCCAAGGTTGTCCAACTAGGAAAGATTATCAAGACCCTTAGTTGATGTCCCTGCTCCTCACTGTAACTTCCTGGGACCCCTGAGAATCACAGGTAAGCTGGTCCTCTAAGACTTTCTGTAACAGGTCATAGCAGGTCATTAATTTAACTTTAAGGTCACACAGCAACCTAGGCAAAAATAGTCACTCCCCAGTTTATTTTTCACCTGACATCTAGTCATGTAGTCCAAAATTGTTCAACAAAGGAGATAACTTCTTTTTTTAAATATATTTTATTGATTATGCCATTATAGTTGTCCCATTTACCCCTCTTCATTCCCCTCCACCCTGCACACCCCTCCCCCACCATCCCCCCTTTAGTTTATGTCCGTGTCACAATTTCTTTAGATTCTATATTTGCCCTACTATTCTTACCCTCCCCGTCTATTTTCTACCTATGCTACTTATTCTCTGTACCTTCTCCCTCTCTCTTCTCCTCCCACCCCTCTGTTGCTAACCCTCCATGTGATCTCCATTTCTATGGTTCCATTCCTGATCTAGCTGATCTTTTAGTTTGCTCTTAATTTAGGTGTGGTTGTTAATAACTGTGAGTTTGCTGTCCTTTCACTGTTCATATTTTTAACTCCTTTTTCTTAGATAAGTCCCTTTAACATTTCATATAATAAGGGCTTGGTGATGATGAACTCCTTGAATTTGACCTTATCTGAGAAGCACTTTATCTGCCCTTCCATTCTAAATGAAAGTTTTGCTGGATAGAGCAATCTTGGTTGTAGGTCTTTGGATTTCATGACTTGGAATACCTCTTTCCAGCCCCTTCTTGCCTGTAAGGTCTCTTTTGAGAAGTCAGCTGACAGTCTGATGGGAACTCCTTTGTAGGTGACTGTCCCCTTATCTCTTGCTGCTTCTAGGATTCTCTCCTTCATTTTAATCTTGGCTAATGTAATTGTGATGTGCCTTGGTGTGTTCCTTCTTGGGTCCAACTTCTTTGGGACTCTCTGAGCTTCCTGGATTTCCTGGAAGTCTATTTCCTTTGCCAGATTGGGGAAATTCTCCTTTATTATTTGTTCAAATAAGTTTTCCACTGGTAGCTGTGCCTTTCCCCCTTCTGGTACCCCTATAATTCGATGTTGGATTCGAGCGTTTAAATATGTCCTGGAGGTTCCTAAGACTCTCCTCATTTCTTTGAATTCTTGCTTCCTGACTCTTTTCTGTTTGGTCATTTTTTTTTCTTCCTTCTGGTCCACTCCCTTGATATGAGTCCCAGTTTCCTTCCATCATTATTGGTTTCCTGTGCATTTCCCATCATTTCACTTAGTTTAGCCTTCGTTTCTCTAATTTGTGACTAAAACCAACCAGTTCTGTGAGCATCCTGATCACCAGTGTTTGGAACTGTGCATCTGATAGGTTGGCTATCTCTTGGTCACTTAGAAGTACTGGCTCTGGGGCTTTGAGCTATTCTTCTGGAGCCATAATATTTTGGTCTGTTCATGCCTGTTATGTATAAGGGGCAGAGACTGAGGTGTTCACCAGGGCGGGGCAACCCAGTTGCTGGGTTGTGATGCTATATGTGGGGGTGGGGTCAGAGAGGAGCAATGGTGCTTATTCAAAGCTTTCAGATTTTGGTCCTCTCTGCTGCTTCCCCCAAGCAAATTGGGCCCTTCTGGTGCTGGTTCCCAAGGGTGTGGGCTTGTGCACCCTCCAGGACCCTGTGAGTCTCTCCAACAACTTCTCTGTGAGTCTGGGAGCTTCTCCTGGCACCTTGACCCCAAGAGTTTTTCCAATTGATGCTTTTAGGCTTTAATTCCTGTTGCTGGGGCCCTGGTTTGCGCAGTCTGTTTCACTGCTCGCTCCTCTGCCTGGTTTATCTGCACTCGAATGTGTGACCACAGTCAGCCAGCTGCCTTGGGCCCTCACTGGGTCTGCCCATTGCCACCCCACTCCTGGGATCTGCCAACCACCGCCTGCGCACCTAGGTTGGTCTGGTCCCTTTTCCTGCAAGACCCTGCTCCACCAGCCACTGACTCCACCCCTCTTACCAGTCTGGCTAAATGGTTCATTGCTGTCAGACTTCCATACAGTTCAATTTTCTGTTTTGGTTGCGCTTTTGTTACTAAAACTTTGTTATCTTTAAACTTGGTTGTACAAGGAGGCACAGTGTTTCCACCTATACCTCCATCCTGGCTGGAAGTGGAGATAACTTCTTAAAATCCCCAAATAAAACACAAAGAATTGCTGAAAATGGAACAACATGAAGCCCTTCCCACCATTAAAACCTTTCCCAAGTTCAAGATGAATTTGAGCTACTATAAACTCCAAAGACCTTAAAGTCCAATTGCTCTTCTCCCTAATTTCCAGATATTCTCAGTCCCTGTCAGAAAATTCTCCTTCAAATGCCTTGAGGTTTGGGTTCCTTCAGCAGCCATTGCACCTTGAGCCTTCTCCGAATACAATGGGTTCAGCACTTCAGTACCTTCAAAGTTGAAGCAATCCACCCAAATCTCTAGTATAACATAAATGTTGAAGCAATATAAGTCCTGCAGTAACAGCATTTTGCAAACAAAATGATGTTCTGAGAGCCCAGTACACAGACCCTATCAGAGACTGCAAAAGAACTGGTGTTATCTGGGGGAAGGAATAATGTACAGGGAACAAAAGAGGAAAAGAAAACATCTTTTTTGTTTGTTTGTTTGAGCCTTGCCAGGATGTCTAATATAACATGTTTTGCAACCTATAAATTTAAATTCGTATGGGATAAATTTCCCATCAAGAGGTTAACCATGGCATAGGACATGTCTTTTTATAAGGACATAGTTGACTTCCTACAAAACATATTGCTCTTTGTACACCCCCAAAACTAATTTTTCTCTAGAGACCCATATTTCCTCCATCCACCTGACCACATCTGAAGCTAGAGGCAAGTCTGATTGGTCTAAGAGGAATCCCCTCACTTTTGCCAGAGATTAATTCAAGAATAGGCATAATGCCCAATTAGGTACAAGACATGAGGAGGTTTTCAGTGGTAGTATCTCGAACATCTAGATTACATCCAAATCGTCTTTCTTTTGGTATCTTTCCTATATTTTGAACATTTCTATTTCCATTGCCCTTTTGAGTCTGGTGTTTTGGGTCTGGAAGCCAGCCCAGTGTTAAAACAAGCCTGGTCTCTGTCAAGTTATAGAGCTTCCTTTTCCATGTATGAACACAGCACTCCATGGCACAGCAGTCCATATCTATAGCCTTGCAGCTGATCTCTTCTGGGTATTTGTCCATCTCTGTGAGGAACACAAAACTTTTTAAACTTTATGACATAGTTGCTGTCACTCTTTCCTCCTCTAAAACTTCTTACATCTACTAACCTTGCTTCCAAGATCCTCATTCCTGAAATGTATCTTAGCTAGATTATCACTCTCAACAGATTTCTTGAATAGACATATTCAAGAAAGCTTGAATCTGAAGCTTTATGGATCTGAAGCTTTATGGATGCTTCCAAAGGCCATAATCTCAGTATCAGAGAGGGGTCTACTACATCCTCCCCTAAAACTCCACTTCCTTTAGCTTTTGGATTCGTCAGTCATTCAGTAACTTCTGCCACTTTATGTATTACTTTCTGCCATTGCTTTCTCTACTCCTGTACTGTATCTTTCTGTCATTCCTGTTCCTTTCAAGGAGGCCTAAGTAAGTTTTTAAATTTTAACTTGCTACTTTTTTTCCCCTTTCATTCTTTCCTTCTCTTTCTTTCTCAGCCTATGAATTTGTTTCCTGACCTACTCCTTAGACTCTCCCTTGAGAGGTTCCCATAGTGAAAAAATATCAGTGTATTTTGCATCTGCCACAAGATCCTCAGTTTAGATACAAGGATGAGCAAAAGTAGGTTTTAAGTATCCACTTTCGTTGGTTGTTGGTTAAATTACCAGCCATCGTTACCTAAAAGATAAATCATAAGGATATGAAATAATAATAAGTCAAATAATACAATTATATAATGACTTCCCCGGCTCCACTCTGCAGACTGGGGGACATCGCTGGGGTGCGCAACCCCAATAAAGCTCTATACTTTCTAAAAATAATAATAATAATACATTAATAAATAAAATATAAACTGTGTTTCACATACTTACAATCGTAAGCCTACTTTTGTCCACCCTGTATGGCTTGAGTGGAGAAATCCTGCACAGGAGGCCTTTTCCCATCAGTTTCAGCCCATGCCTAATCTCTAACTATTGTTGTTCTGCCTCTTTCCTTTGGTGTTGTCTTGCCTGTACCTTTTTAAAATTTTTCAAATACCATTCATTTTCTAGACATATTTCTTTATAACAAAAGCCATACCTGCTTCCTTACATATGTCTGTGTAACTTTGATAATCAAGTAAGGCCTGAAATAATACCAATGGCAATAACAATAATGGTTAACAGTTTACTGAGTGCCTGCTATGCACCAAGCACTGTTCTAAGCATTTTATAGGTATTAATTTACTTAAACATCACAAAAAATCCCATTAAACTAGAACTATTATCACCCCCATTTTATAGATGCAGAAACTGTAGCACAGAGAGACTAAGTAGTTTGCCCCAAGTCAGCCAGCCAGTCAGTGGTAGAGCTCCCTCTTGGTCTTCCACTCTGACACCTGGCCATACTTCTGTTCACCTACCAGTTTATTCACAATATAATATACTTTTTTGTTTGTTTGTCCCAATCTCCTTGAAATGCTTAGAAATTCGGTTCTGCCTTTAAAAAGCAAAAGTAAAGATTTACAGCTATCTATCATAGCCCATGCTATATCTTGAACATAATTAATTTATTTTAATAGTGCTATATGTCTATTACTCAACAGGGAAGGGTATTAAAGTTCAATTCCATAATTCTTTAAAGATAACCTCTATTATGAGTATTACTGAACTATGTGCTTACCAGGTTTTCCCACATATACATTAAATTTAAATCCTTAGTTCCAAGTTAATTTTCACTGCCTAACTGATAAAATATTATCTGAGTATGTACTTAAGAATGAATTCTTGCAGCTTAGCAAGATAAGTCATTCATACTCTAACAAGGATATTTTAAACAGAGCTGGTTATTCCTTTAGGAAAAGCATATTCAGATCAAACTAACTTCCTAAATGACATAAAAGGAGTGAGCAGTTTTGAGGTGTCTTATATAACTGACTGAGTGCTGACAACTTGGGACTAGATGATGGAATGACAGAAGAAAAGGAAGCTGAATCTTTGAAACTAAAAAATTATCATTTAAAAATCACAGTAAATATCACCTGCCAGGTATTAAAATGATTAAAGGGCTTATTTTTTCCACACTCCTATTGTGATAGGTTTTATAAACAAATAATTTTAAGTATATGAACCTGTTAGGCACCAGTAATTAGTTGAGAAAAACAAACACAAATGTTCTTGAAGAGAGAGCAAACCCTAAGGGAATTTAGTCCTCTGAAATTATGCAAAGTATACACTGAAATCATTCTGGGAGACGCCTACCCCAAATAAAAACCCCCTTTAAGGTTTTCTTCTGTTTTCTCTCACACATAAATTCTATGACAGCTAATTTACAGGATTATTTGCTAACACAGGTGGACTTGGCGATGAATAAAACCATCTGGAATATTTTGGATTTTCACTGGAAGAATTAAGCGTCTATAACACTTGTGAATAGAAAGGACACTGGACTGGGAGGCAGTAACTTTGCTACTAAATAGTTACACAATTTGGTTTTGTCACCTCGGCTCTTTGAAGTTTAGTTCCCCAGTCTGTCAAATACAGAAATGAGAATTAAATGATCTCCAATGCCTGTTCTAACAACTCTTAAGTTCCACAATTCTAAGTTAAGATGGCTTTGAACACTTTTGCAAAGACTATTCTAACATTTACTCTAGTTAAGATACACTAAGAATATGTAGAAACCAGTTAGTTTTATGGAGATAGTATTTTTAAATATCTCCCAATAGATGTTCCACTACTGTTAAATTAATATCTCAAGCACTCCATCAAGCCACCATGGTTCCAAGAAAGGGAGAAGAGAGCAGATGCCATAACAAAAATAAGGAAGATATGGTACATGAGGAATGTTGACATAGTACCAGAACAAGAAAAATCCATCTCTTGTAGTCCTCAGGCATGATGGAAAGAAAAAAAGGGGACATGGAAGAGGTATCAAACCCAGTTTACTTCCCATCTTTCTCAAGGTAAAAAGTAGAATTGGAGGTATATATAGTTGAAGTGTTCACCAAGAAGCGGAATTCCAAAAAAACTGGGCATAGTGGTTTGCTTCCCTGCATATGCCTGTGAGTTCCCTATGCTTTTAGCTTGAGAGCATGCTCAATATGATGAAGGGAGAATAATGCAACATTGGTGGAGAAATTTGGCTCAATAGAAGAGTCCAAAGCAAGGCTCCTGTCTTATCAGGGCTTACATGTGGTGTGCAAGGAATCCAGAAGTTCCCATACATCTCATTGGAAGACAGAGTGGTACAGTGAGAATAAATGGACCTACAGAGACCTGGGGTCAGTACAGAGGTTGCAGTGTATAGGGCAAATGGTTCAGGTATGGACTTCAGCAGAAGAATCAGTGTCACACGTGTAAAGGACAGAAATGACTAGTTTTACCTGTTTTCAGACCATATCAGCCATTCCATGCCAAGTAAGTTTCCCCATCCCTCAGGGCTGCTACCAACCCACTAGTCACTGTGTGAATTAGAAAAAAGCACTCCCTTTCTCAAGACATTTTACTTCCACCTATCATAAAACTGTCTTAATATATTGGTTTTGTTGAGACAAGGCATCTTACTACTGCATGCCAAAGAATTGCCATAATGACTTAAGAAATCTAAGGTGCCAAAGATGTGAAAGATACTCCATCTCAACCCTTCCCCCCCCCATACATATCTTGGAATGAGAGTGAAGTACGAAAATAAAATCTAAAAGATTCAGCATTTATGTTTTTTAAAAATTAGATAATGTGTGTATGCAGGTTAAAATTTATAGAAAATAAGCTCTGTTTTCTTTGTACATGTGAATTAATAAAGTAAACCTGTCATACCAAAACACAGTCTTTATGATGGAGATTTTGCCTTTTATTCTGTTTTTTGGTATTTCCTATAGAACCTTACATAGTAATACACAGAAGGAATCAATAGGTGCTTGTTAAATAAAAGTTTTCTAAATCCACTTATATGTATACTTTCCGTTTTCTCCCCTACATTTATTTGGATCACATCTACAATTGTATCCATTTGCACCTAGCTAACAACCATAAAAAACCCAGAGTTCCTCAGTTGTTTTCTAATAGCCCTCCTCCTCAAATACTTTTTGAGAAGGAAACTTAGATCTAAGCAGTCTCCATCTTCAGGACCAAAGAGATATTATTTGAAAATTACAGAAGTTTTAAAAATTGAAAACAGGATTATATAGTCCAAAGTCTGTCCTTATTAAAAGGTGCCTCCTCTTTCCATGTCCATTAAGGTAATTTGCCTAGAGTAACATATCAAATTAGGGACTCCAACATCCAGGATGGTCCAACTTTTTGGCGTGTCTGGGCCACACATTAAATACACAAACACTAATGAACTCTGATGAACAGAAAAAGATTTAAAGTAAATTTATGGTTTTGTGTTAGGCTACATTCATAGCTATCCCACAGGACTGGCTCACATCTCCTCTCCTTCCTCCCAAAATACTCCCTCCTAGGCTTACTTTATCATACTTTGTAACCGCTTAATTATCTCAAACCTATGCAGAAACTAATCAAATTCAAAAGAGAGAGAAATCACCCAAATAGCTGACAACTGGAGTCAGATAAACTGCCAGTTTTACCACTTCCATAACATGACACAAGAGAGAGCAGAGAAAATTGAGTTGGGGTAATTTTTCGGTCATCACAACAGCTAGGGAATAAAAACACGTTTCCCTTGAGGAGAGATTATGCTGAGGGGACCAGATACAGATACAAAGGACAAGTCCTTTGGGATTTTTTTCTTTTCCTTTGAGTTTGTGGGATCTAGAACAATTTTTAATCACATAAACAAACGTAAACATATTTACTTCTCACCTTTTGTCACGTATTTCTCCGAACATTACACAGACTACGTCTCCAAAAAGCAAACTGCCTGCTAATCAAAACCTTTCCAAGACACAGATGACTCCTCTTAGACTACGATTAGAAATCATCTCCAAACTTCTGTTACCATGCTCAAACTAGAACGCCAAGGTTTGCAAATACCTCAGCTCGGCTAAGGGCACAGAATCTCTAGCGCTCCCTACAGCTCAGACTTTGAACCTACCTACCACAGAAAACCCAAGTTACCAAAGATCGGCTCCTTCGCTCCACTTTTTTTTCCGCTTAAAAAATCGGGTGCAGGTGGGGGTTGAGGGAAAGCTGAAACGGCGAACCGAAGGATTAATCACTTCTCCCCATTACATCAGCAGCCCCCGCCCTTTCCTCCGAGCACCTCCTCTCCGAGAATCGTCGCTACGCACTAGCGCTCACTTCGCCCACCCCCTGCTCTATTATATGCCCTGATACCTCCCCATTATCGCCCGCCCCACCACACTCCCCCCTTCCTACTTCCCCCTCCTTAGCGGGGGAGGGAAAAAACCCGACAGAGGAAACAGGGCGTTGAAGGAAGGGACTTCGCGATAAGAGGGAAGGTCTCATTGGTCCGAAGGCTGTATAAGTACCTCCCATTGGCTTCTTGGCCGGAATCCCCGCCCCTCTCTTCCCCGCCCACCCACCCCTCCCCCCCAAGGCCCGGTGGCCCTCCCCCCGTCGCCCCGTGGCCCTCCCCCGCGGCCCTGGCCAGCCCCCGACGGGGAGGGACCGACTGGGCGAGTGGAGGCTCTGGTGGTGTCAATGGCTCCTCCTGCCACGGAGCAGCAGCAGAAGCCGCGGCGACGGGGCTGAGGAGGAGGAGGAAAGGTTCCTTTAAGGAGGAGGAACGACGACGCCTCTTTTTCCCCCATCTCCTCCTTTCACACTCATTTCCCCTTCGTCGAGGAGAGAAGGGGGGGAGGAGAGAGAAGAGGCCGAAGAAAGAGAGAAAAAATTCCTCTCAGAAATCTCTTTCAGGGGGTGTGGGGGGGAGGAAGAGGAAAAAAAAGAAGCCGGGCGCCCCCTGCTCCCTCCCTCCCTCCCTTCTCTCCCTCTCTTCTTCTTCTCCCTTTCTCACCCGCCCGCCCACTACCCCCGCCGCCGGAGTCGCCGCTCGGGAGTCGGCGGGACCGGGGTCTGTCTCCTCAGCCGCCGACGCCGCGCTTCGCCTCGGGATTCCTAGGCGGGCGGACGCCCTTTCTTTCTTTCTTTCGCTCTGCCCGTCTCTCTGTCTCCGTCCCTCGCGGCCGCCCCGCCCGGCGGCCTCGGCCTTCCCCGTGCGTCGGGCCCGCCCGCCCGCCCGGCCTCGCTCGGTCTCTGTCTCCGCGGGCCTTTCTCTGGACTCGGGGGCTCCCTCGCCCCCTCCACCCTTACCGTCTCCCCTTCCCCTCGCTCCCTTTCCTTCCTCCCCCTTCCCCCCACCCCCTTCTGCTTCGGAGCTCGCTGTGCGTGTGCGTGTGTGTCCCTCCGCCGACGCCGCCACCTCAGCCCGGCAAATGAACTCCGTTCGAGCCGCCAACCGGAGACCCAGGCGAGTGTCGCGGCCGCGCCCGGTGCAGCAGCAGCAGCAGCAGCAGCCTCCGCCGCAGCCGCCCCAGCAGCCGCTCCAGCAGCAGCAGCAGCCTCCGCCGCCGCCGCAGCAGCAGCAGCCTCCGCCGCCACCGCCGCCGCCTCCGCCGCTGCCCCAGGAGCGGAACAACGCCGGGGAGCGGGGTAAGGCCGCGCTCCTTCCCCACAGCCCGTAGGCTCGGGCGCCCGCCCGTTGGGGACCCGCGGGAAGGGCGGCCGGAACGCCCGGAGGGTGGGAGATGGAGGCTGAACGGAGGCGGGTCCCCGGGTGCCGCAGTGTCAGCCCGACTCGGGCCCCGGCCGGCAGGAAAAGCCCCGGCTTCCTTACTCGCCCGGGCTCTCGCTCAGGCCGCGCTTTGTTTGGTTTCGGGGCTCGGCACCCTCTACCCCCACCCATCCCTTGGGCTTCCCGGCTCGTTCACGGACCCCGCCGGAGTCTCTCGGTGGCTGGGGGGCGGGGAGGGGGGAGCGAAGGGTGGGATTTGTTCCTTTTCTGCTGCCTTCCACGGTTTATAACCTCCCCCTTTCTGAGGGTAGGTGGGGGAAACAACTGGGAGTGATCGGGCGGTGGGGTTGGCTGGGGAACTTGTTTTCCCCCTTTTCTCTCTTAGCCTCCCCCTTCCTGTGGAGGAGGGGAGAGGGGGAATCGGAGTGGTCCGTGGTGTTGGCCGGGGAACTTGTTTCTCCCGCCCCCCACCCACCCAGTCACGGGGTAGGGGGAGCAGCAACTCCTCTCCAAACCCCACAGTGTTTGCTGCGCAGTTTGGCTTTAGTTACAGAACCCCTGGAAGGACCCGTTAAATGAAGACCTTTAAATAAATAAATGTAGAATCCATCGGCCATTTCCAGCCCCCTCCCGCGCGTGCAGTGCAGTTACCCTTAACGTTCTATCAACACCCCTCTCGCCTGCCCCCTCCTAGCGAACCCAGTCGGCCTTGCTATCCTCCATCTCCTAGCGGGGTTTGAAACGCCCCTTCCTTACTACCGGCCCCTTGGTGTGTGGTTGGTGTGTGTGGTGTGTGTGTTGTGTCTAAGGCCTAGTGAAATGTGTCATTTAGACCCAACTGTGCAGCTCTGTCTTGTAACCACCATTGTCTAAGGGCTGAGGCTCCTGGGGGTTGGATTTTTGCTTTAGCAAAAATAATGTTCAGTTCTACGTTGACGATGTGCTTATTTGGGGGTTTTGAGGTGTGGTGTTGCACCTTGGTCTTCAAACATAACTACTCTCTTTATTAATTAGCTGCTCTCAGTGGGGTGGAGGTCAGTACCATATTTATGTGTACGGTAGTTGTGTTTAGGAAGAGGGGAATTGTTAGGAGACATTTTGCGTGTTTTCGTCGGTGGATTAAGGTTAATTTTACATGCGTTGCTTGTCACACCTCCTTTGACTGAGGTAGTTGAGATTAAATGCCTTTTTTAAATTGCACATTCTTTCCTTAAAAGCTGTTCCATTGTTTTACTTCATCAAAATACTTAACAAATGGAAGAGGGAGATGATGATCTGAAAAATACTTTAAAGGGTTTTCACCAGTCACTGTTTCAGATAGTCCTTGAGAATGCAGTTTGCTCTATGTCACTTCAAAGAATGTGATGTTTCAAGCCAGGTAGAGGTCTTGTGCAACAGTTCTGGTAAATGTTTTAATGATTCCTTGATACATTTACTATTTTTTTTAATTAAAAATGTAGTTTTATCATTTTCTTTCACGTTTGCATGTCAGGGTCCTCTTGTGTTCCATTCAAATAATATTCAAGTCTCCTTCCAGAATTGGCACTATAAATAGGAGAATTGACAAGTTTTTTTGTTCGTTTGTTTTTGAGAAAACAATGACACTGGATTGAAATCCTAGCAAAATATTTTATTGCTGGATGTAAAGCTTTTTCAAGATGTACTGATTTGTTCACAACATTAGCACTGAATCACATTCTTTCAGCCAAACTTAACTTAGTTCCATTGTATGTTTCTAAGTGTTTTTTTTTTTATCTCTTTCACAGTTTGTGTGTAATTTCAGACTTCGTTGAGGTACTTTTGTCTTAAATGCTTTTCTTCATTTGTTTGAAATTATTAGTTATTAATATCTGTTTCCTTTTGAAGTGAATTGACTTGGTGGTTGTTGGTAGTCACATGCTAAAGTGTCAGTTTTCTTTTCATTGATATCCATAAACTGACTAAGGTGTTCGTGAATCAAAATTTCAGTGTGTACCTGACTGAATGGTAAATCAAATTCACTGTAGAATTGTTGCTTTGCTGCAACTAGTAGAAATTGTTCTGGAGATTCAGTGTTGGCACAGAGGGGAAAAGAACTTGCTGATTAGTCTTTAGGGAAAATGCTGTGGATCTTTTAGGGAACAAATAAATGGCCTCAGAATGAAAAAAACAAAGATAAACTGAAATACAAAAAATAATATTTTTGCTAGTTTTATGTAAAAATGTCATTCTTTGAAAATTGGTGTGATTACATTTTCAAGTGTACAGTTCACTTAATGATCAGAAGTTAGCTAAGAAGAATAATTTTTATTTTAAAAGTTTTATGGAGCATGCAAAGTGTCTACTATTTCTGGTTTGGATAGGAGGTTTTGTTGTTTAAGAATTTGCTGGGTTTCATAATTTTGACAAGGTAATTAAGGAACTACAGGTAACATTGTGTGTGTGTGCGTGTGTGTGTGTGTGTGTGTGTGTGTGTGGTTTTACTAACTCTTGATGGATATGTAATTCTTACATTAGAATCTTGGATACAGTTACATAATAGTGTATTGGACAGCCTTCCAGGTAGGGAATTGAAGAAGTGAGACTCACTGTTTTAAGACAAGTTAATTCAATCTCTATATAAAATCACTTATTTATTTTACATGAAGGATGGGCTTTTGGCTCTTTAGAGGTAATAAAATAGTTACAAGATAGTATTTTTTCAAGCAAAAATTCTGTCAGAATTGATTTTTAGTTGCTGTTTTGCCAACAGGTTAATTGGTCTAAAAACTTCTTTGACATAGCTTTAAACACACACACACACACACACACACACACACACACACACACAGAGTTACATGTAATGGTCAGTGTTTGAAGGAGAAAGAAACAACCTTATAGAGTGTAACCTTAGGATTTTTCAAAGACGTCCATAGAGAAGAATTTCTTATACTAAGAATCCAGTAATCATTTGTTTTTTTTAGTCATTTAATTTCAATTCCTTAGTTTAGGATTTCACATACCACTTTAAGCTAATGGAAAATAATTTGTGTTCCACATAGGGACACTTTGATAATGTATTTCAGAGTTAATGAAACTGAAAGTAGTGTGAGGTTGAATATTTTATATATATATTTTAAATGTTAAAAAGGGATTTTAGCTTTTGTAGCTTGTTCTGCTTAATTTATCTCAATACCTGGTTGGTTGGTAGTCTTTTTTCTAGAAGTATGAGGAAATTTACAAGTCTGCAGAAGTACTTTGTATTCCGAGTACTTTTAGTTGTTAGTTGTTAAAATTGATTACTTTGAATAAGTAATAAATGCATATACCTACCCTCAGCTACCAGATTTTCCTACCTGGAATCAATCACTATTGATTTCTGATTTATTCTAATAAAAGATGAAATCTGACATCTGAAAATAATCTTGATATGGAAGTTTTTGAAAATAGGTGTCATTATTCTAATTATTGGAAAATTTATAAGATTGTTTTGAAGTGCTGAAATTTTTAACTGATTATAATTCAAGAGACTTAATAAATATATTAATGGATTTTGCTATTAATTTCTAGTCTGAAATAATTGTAGAGAGTAAAAATTTAATCAGTCTCTTTAAATCCCATATGTATTTGTAGTATAAAAATATCACCTATGATTCTGAAATTAAAGTTATTTTAACTGAATTTTTGGAAATAATTCAGTAGTGTAGTGTTATATAAAATATTCCTGATGGAACTACATATTTATAATATGCAGCAGCCAGGGAACTCCTTAGTGTTCTAGTCATGTATGCTAATTATACTTTCTGTGGGATTGCTCTGGCCCATGATATTTTACCTTCAGATTTTCCTGCTACTTACGTAATAAGGAACTTCTGCAGACTTTCTAGATAGAAGAGTTCTGGACAAGGAAAATGATTTTTCCTGTTTACGAATTAAGTACTGTGGGTTACCATTCACCAATCTGGTGGCTAAATATTCAAAATCTTTACATCCCGAAAGAAAAAAGATGCTACCATGTATGTGGTGGGGGTGAGGGGAGAGCCTCTTCTCAAAATTTAGAAATATTTGAGGAATAGAAATGGGCTAATGACAATACTCATGTCCAAGTTCTGCTGATTAGGCCAAAGGATGTCCCTGTACTACTTTTTCTTTTACTGGAAAGGCCAGCAAGCTTGGAAACCAGGTAAGGGAAGAACCACCTGTAGATCTTGACTTCTCAGTGAGAACCCCTGGACTTAGATTTGGCATAATTGAAGGGTAATGAATATTTTCTTAATTATTTTCCATTTGTTTAAACTTTGAAATTAAATAATCTATAATAATTAGTTTTTTCAATTTATGTTCTCTTGTTGTTCCCCATTTATTACTAAAAACTTACTTTTATATTGTATTTATCTTGTCCCATTGGTCTCAGAAGGGATATTCTGTTTTAGACTTGCCATTTCACTAATTTATCAGCCTTTTAATTGCATTCTTGTCTTCCATAGAACTGTGGTTAATATTGAGATTGCTTGTAAGGTACCCCCAAAATGTAGTTGTTACCTTCTGAAAATAAAATCCTAGGAAGTAAAATAAAAGAGATGAGGTATTTGGGTAGTATGATGGAGGGAGCTCAAGGGTTAGACCTGGGTTCTAATCCTGACTACACCCCTAAAGAGCTGTTTGATATGAAGCAAGCAGTAAGTTCATGGAGCCTTAATTATCTTTTAAATGAGGATGATAACACTTACCTTATGGAAAAATTGTGAGGATAAATAAAGTCCACTACATGGTAGCTACTCAATTAAATGGCAGTTCTTTTAAATGTTAATAGTATGGAATTGAGTCAGCTATATGTAAAACTAAATCCAATACATAAAATCCAAGAGGTAGTCTTTAAAGAGTTTCTGGCATCCCCCAAAGTACAACCTAGGTAACTCGTAAATCACTAATCTTAAATCTGATGAACTGAAATATTCCTCAAAGAAAAAAATAAAGAAACAGAAGAAATGGAATAATGATAAACATTGACTATTTCTGCTTACGTGTAAGAAAGTGTCTGGCACAGACTCTTTCTGTGCCAGACACTTTCTTATATACTACCTCATTTAACCCTTAACAATTCTCAAGATGGACATTACACTAAGTGAACATGCATAGTAAGTAACAGAAGAATTTGAAAACTGATTTATGTCACTTGGTTTTTCTATAAACAAGGGGAGATAATGAAATATATTTGGCATAATGTCTCCATCACTTTCGGGGAGGAAATAACCCTTGAAGCACATCTGTCTCCTATCCTATCCCATCTATCCTATTGGAGACCGATCCTGTAGTCTAATGCCTGTATTAAATCATCTGGTTTCATTTTTTCTAAGTTAACCTTCTGATCATAATTTTACCTCTCGTGTAGATTTGTCTCCAGAAGAGATTGCACTGATTGGCCAGCATGTTTTTCCAGCTTGTTGATGAGATCACTAAGCACTCATTGTACAAAGAAGGGTAGATTTCCCTTGAATTACTCATAAGTCATGAATAAAGGGTGTTAGGTCATTTTAGCTCATAGTTATAAACTGGACAGTTTCAGAAAGGGGAAAAAAGTGAGTTAAATTAGATTTCAGCAGTGATTTTGACATGTTTGTGGACTAATTCTTTTCTAACCATAACTTGATATCTACATACATAGCTTGGGGTTTTTGTATATATTTAGTTAATACAAGATATGTGCTTAAATTTAATCCTTAGAAAATAAGGAAATGAAACCAACTAACTTCTTTACATAATTTATTTTAGTTGAAGGAAATATAATTTACTTTGAAAATGAATAAATTGCATTTTTTATTTTAAAACCCAAAATAAGATAGCATGGTAAAGCAAATATAAGTTCTATTTGTTAATTGCTTACTCTCCCAATTTCTAAAACTACAGTTGTCAAATGTTCTGCCCTTCTAACAGATGGAGAATCATTTGACTGTTTCAAAGAGAAAAAAACATGCTATTCTCTCAATTGGTGGCTAAGCCTTAAAAAACATTAAGGAATACGTCCATATTTCATGAGAGAAGAGGTGTCATTCATCTGTTTTCTGAAGAGAGCCCATTTTTTCTAGTTTCTCAAAGCTCAAATTATTTAATGATAGAAATGGAGTAACAATCTATATTTCTGAATTATTTTTCTGGTAACAGTGATAATCTTAGTTTTACTATTTTCCTGTAGTATACCATAACACTCATTTTCCAGATGGTTGATTTGGATTGTGTCAGATTCTTTGTTGAAAGTTTTTCCTTAGTGTGAAATTAACTGGCTGCTAAATAGGTTCAACCTATGGCATTGGTTTATTTAGTACAATATATTGATAACTGACTTAAATCAGTTTAGCCTTTGCTGGTTTGCCAACTCTGCTTGGATTTAGCTCTAAGAATTCTTTTTTATATTCAAGTATGATTTTCCACCCATAGTATACTATGGGCTGTAACATAGTATATAACATATACAAGACGTGGCTTTATGATGAGCTAACACTTTAGAGGAAAGGGAGTGGGGAAGAGGAAAAAGCCTAACTTTTTTATTCCCCTGTTACATTTTGAGATAGACAGTGTTGGTATACAGTATATAATGTCACTACTAATTGTTTCTTCACACATAACTGATCATATATTTTTGAAAAAAGAAGAAAAACAACCTTTAAGGAAAATTAGAAGTTAGTAAAATTTAACGAACGAAAAGTAATGATTCCAGGTTTGTATTATGGCAGAGGAGAAAAATGAAAGACTTGTTTTAAAGAAATAGGGATGTGTGAAGACAGTGTATTTTGAAATCTAATATTTTGGGCAGAGTGATCATATGGTAAAAGAAACAATGGAGTCATTCATCATTCTTCACCTGGAAGGTTATCTATATGTTAAAAGTAGCCATAGGACTAATTCACAGTTGTGTACAAATGCCTGTTATCTTCATAATCCTTTGAGATGCATTTGAATTTATAAGAAACTGATTACTTAGTCAGGTTTCATATTTTAAGCCTAGTAAAAGATAAGAGAAATGAGTAATTTGGACAGACTTTTTGGTAGGACTACTGCCTTAAAGGCAAAGTAAGCATGTCAGGGGAGGGAGAAAGTAGGAGATGCTTGCAGAAATCACTTACCTTACACATTTATTGTTTTTCCTAATCTACTTCCAAACCTAAAATTTTCCTTAAAGTTTCATTTTTTTTTCCCAGAAGACTGATTTTGGGTAATGGTAGGAATGGAGAAAAGAGAAAGAATTCAAGCAGGTAGGAGTTGCCAGTATTATGGGTCATTAAATTAGTAGTGGTCATTTGAAGTAGAAACAGGTTATATATAATTTTTCTATTTGTGTATGTACTACATATAAATATATAGTCGCTTAAATTGTGGAAATAAATTTTGTCTTTTTTAACTTAGGTTGTAATGAAAGTATACAAGTCCACAAATCATTGGTATGCACAGCTTTATGACTTTTCCACAAAGTGAACACATCTGTGTAACCAGTAATACCTAGATCAAGAAATAAAACACTACCTGCATACTTCACCCTTCCCAGTCACTAACACCAACCCTGTCTTTCTAAGAGCTTGGATTAGTTTTACCTGTTTTTCAACTTGATGTAAATGTAATCAATCACCCAGTATATATTCTTATGTGAGTTCTACCTATGTTGCTTGTAGCAATATTTTGTTCATGTTTGTTGCTGTATAATACCACAGTTTATCTATTCTACAGTTGATAGACATAGAGTTGTTTTTGTATTTGGCTGTCAGAACAGTATTGCTGTGAGCATTTATATATATCATTTGGTGAATAGAATGCATTAACACATTCTCTACCATGGCTTATTTCTTCCCAAAGGCAAATTTTTCATTTACTTTATAAGAAATGAAAGATGAAACAGCTCTAAGACAGATATTAGCATAGCTTTTCATTATTATGTTGCTAAAACAACTGATTTTATTTCAAATATCGGTGTTTTTCTTAAGCGTTTTGGTATGTCTACTTTTGCATCTTTTAACAGTCCAGTGTTAGGAAGTTTACCCACCAGCTTCATATATTTTAATTTTTACCAAAGATATAGGTTGGGTTATTTTGAGTAGGGGGGCAATCTCTTTTATTTTTAGGAATTTTAAAAAACACCTTCGACTTCAATATGTGATTCTGAACTTTTATTCCCAAAAAAAACCTGTTTTCTTTTTTGCTACTGTCATAAATATTTTTGTTCCTTCATTTCAGTTTGGAACCCTGTTTCTATTATGTTTAAGCTTATCCTTTTAACTTCTTGGAAAATATTTTGCTATTGTGTGGTTGGTTGCATCATTTTATTTCTTTTTCTGCGTATCTTGATTATTTTTATTATCTTACATTCAAATTACTTTAAAATTATAAAACTTTCACGGAAAAATTGGGGTACATTTTGCCCTCCAAGTTGTTTTTCTAGTCCTTGACCCAGATCTATCAGTTAGCGATGTATAGGAAGATATAAAAGTGCCTCTGACAGCATAATAAATTTTTTCTCAAGTGAATGCTTGTGTTAAAGTGGTAGGCTTATATGCCCCATGATACAAGAATGCCCTGAGAATGACAGATGAAACTCTTCTTAAGGAACCGCTTGCTTGAAACTGATGATATAGATAGCCTTAGATACCAACAGAGTAAGATTTCATTATTTCATGTGTGCTCTTTCAGCACTTAGCAGTCCATTGTTAAGGCTAACAGCTGTTCTTTCTTGCCTATAACAAGCAGTATAGAAGAGACTGCCACCTTCTTTTCCATCTTAAACGCACAGCCACATTCAGTAAATGTTGCTGTAAAGTTTTAACATAAGGAGCCAAAGTGTTTTCAGTGGCATTTTTTCTCTTTTTTAGAGTGGTGTCTTAATTTCATCTAAATTAGGGGATTTTGAATATGGTGACACTGAAATGCTTTAAAACTCTGTGTCATTTGAGTTACCAGCATAAATCAGTGAGATCTGAATTTGTTAGGTATTACTATATAGACATACGTCTTGCCTTTTGGAACTTATAGTTGAGATAGAGGCTGAATTTTAAATAACTTTTAAGATCAAGTTGAATTGTAAATAATGGGTTGATCATTTTCATCGTTTTCTGATGAGCCACAGACAAAGATTGGTTGATTTGTAACCTTATTCTTAGGCTGCTTGCAAGACCAGTCTGTTAGAGTTTTCTGGGAAATGCTGTTAAGATGGTGAGTTAAACCACCCTGGTGTCTGGTATATGTTGTACCCTTTAATCATTTGTTGTATTACCTTTGTGCCATGCTAAGAAACTTGTTGCAGCCCAAAGATTAAGCTAAGTTATAACATGTTTATATAAGTGATTAAGAAAGAAATATGTGCCTAGTGAAGGAATTACCTGCAGAGTTGGGATCATTCATCTTGTTTTCACAGTATCATCCTTCATCATATTCACTGTTTTGCACTTATATCCAGAAACGAAGTAGGAGGACAGACCTAAGTTAGATTATATGTTGCTAGAATCTAACTCCTCAGTTGCAGAGATGAAACAAAATTTAAAGTTTCTTCATAGCATCTGTAATCCCACTTACCAAGTAATCGTAATTCTCAGGTCTTCTTTATGAATTTTTCTCATTCTGTCTCAGTATGTCTATTGCTACATTTCACAGGGAACCTGTCCTCTATTTCTGAGTCATTTGATTTGAGAACCTCTTAGCTAAAATTTTGAAGGCCATGAAAACTGACCTGGGAGATCCGTATGTAATGAGCTTTGTACAGGGTCTGTGATTTTAGAGGGCTAGAAAAATGTCACATATTGATCATAGACATGCATTGATAACACAGACACAATGAAACTGAATATGTACTCTTGATTTTGTGAAGTATCTAAAAATTTTCAGTGAAATATTAGCATAGAATCTTGGGATGGTGGAAGTAAGGTGATTTTTTTTTTTGTTACTCTTTCTGCATTTCTTTGTTTTTCAAATGCCACTTGAAATCTGGAAGGAGGGAGGTTTGTATTTTTTAAAAGAATTTAGTAGTTCTAATTATTATATAAACTCATTATTTCTTGGTTTGGTCCCCACATAGGTCATTTTAAGTTTGAATAAAAGCTTAAAATTTTACATTTTTCAATGTTAACTGTGTTTTAAGTGCTTATTTATGGTAATTTTGTTTGTATTCACAGTAATTTTAGGATAGTAAGTGGTGCTATAACTTACAGGTAATGAGAATAATTGATGATCAAAAAGTCAGAATTAAAAACAAAATTTGATATTTGAACTTTGAGCCAATATTTCTGTTTTTCTAGGATAAGTTTGTGACAATAGACAGTGGTAGTAAGTACAAACAGTATTTTAATTACATGCCTGGCTGAATGATGGGAGATGGAAATTCAGTATGCAAAAAACTGGATAATTAGAAAAAAGAAATTTATTTGATTACAACAGGTGGCTCTTTCTTCTGTATCTTGGTATGTTATGGACTCAGGTCTATTTGATATTATATGGGGATATTTTTGTTTTCATAAAACTAGAATTCTAAAGAAATTAATAACTGTCAATTTGTTAAGTTGAAACAGATTGCTAAGGGAAATTGTTTCATCATTATCAATAAAGAAAATACATCCATCCCTTTCTAATATACTATATTCTGAGATGATTTAGATTGTGGATTCTGTTGTGCTTGGGAATAATAAGAACCTGGCAATAATTTTCCAAAAAAAATTGGGATTTTTTTCTCAACTCAACTAGTCTTCCAATCATTTTACAGAATCTTTATAAACCTAAACCAAATGGAAACAAGCAGTTTTCTATTAGAAAGTACACAAAAGCCTTGTGAAGGGATGAACTGTTTGGTTTTTACATTTTGTTTTTAAAATAGGGACTACTGATATGCTTTAGGGCAAATGAGTCCTTAAGTGTAGATTCTGGATAGTAATCCTGGATAGCTTTATGAAGAACTGATTACAAGTATATTTAAAGTATTTTTTCTGAAACAGTGACTTTTGGTAGCTGAACAGGAAATGAGCAACATAGCCATATGTAAATAAAGCTTTTAGTATTCTTTTTTGAAGTAGTCATATCGGTGTTGTAACAGTTGGCAGAAATTTTTTAAGTTGTGTTATGTGGAAGCTACAACTTATAAAAATAGTGCTAACCATTTGCAAATAGGCATTGAGTAAATTGTTCTTTCTATTTCCCTTCAACTACCCTGGATGTGGTTTTGTTCATATAATTACTAATTTAAGTGACTGAACATATTAACTGCATAGGTTGTTTTAAATGGTATGAGGTTAGTTACCAGAATAACTAAGAGCATAGATAATAATTTTTAAAAATGGTACAAGGCTAAGTACTAGAGAAACTAAGAATGAAAGTCAAATTACTTTGAATAGTCAGTTAAAAAAAAAAGAGCAAATGTGTTTTAATCTTTGTAGAAATAACAAGAAAAATGAGTAATCACTTAGAAATGTTTAGCCAGAACTAAGTATAGCAGCAAACAATATGGACTGTAGTTTAATGAATCATCTTAAAGTGTGTGTATGCCCATGTAAACACATGATATTGTATAGTAGCAATAAGACTTGTAAAATGGTAAAATGGTTGGGCAAATATACCTATTAGAAAATTTTAAGTATCATATTCTAAAGAGGGACAAGCTAAAGGATGAACAAACCTTTCACATGGTTGAAAATAATTATTAAAAGAAAAATGTTGCTCAGTTATTTTTCATTATGCTCAGAAGATAGCTGGAGAAAATTAATTTAAATTATTAGTATGGCAATTTAGACCGTATAGAGAATATGTAGTTAATTCTAAAATCGATCACTAAGGAAAACTATGTACTTTCTCTTTTTTGGTTATTAGTATTAGATATTTTAATTATCTTAGAGATGACAATTAGAAATTATAGAATGTTGGGACTAGAACTGTAGTCTTGAGGTTTACTCACTTACTCAAGGTGAGTGGTTGGAATTACAACCCAGGTCTCTTGACTCCCAATCAGTTATCTGTTCTTGTTACAAAATTTTTTTATCATTCTGTTTACTTTTCTGTTTAGTGATTGGTTGAACCTATAAAAGTTTCTGTAACCTTATTTAAACTAAACAAAAAAGTCTTTTAGCATACTTGTCTTACTAAAGAATATGCAAGTAAAAGTACAGTTTTTCTTTTTGATTGATTTGATTTGTTTTAGCAATGAGTGGTTGAAAATAAGGCAAGTTATACAGTATAAGGTGAGCCTGATGATAGATTCCATGCATAACTGATTTCAGATGCTTAAAAACTGGTTAATGTTTTTGAAGAGGTAAAGCAAAGTTCTTTTCCACTGTGAATTCAAGTGTCCATTTATGATAAGGGTGGTATTTCAGAGCAATGAGGAAATAATTTACCAGTCAAGGAGTGATAATTGTGACTATCAGTTATTTATTTGCAATAACATTCAGTTAGTTTCCTACTTTCCTCAGTACCAAGAAATACATTGAGTGATTAAAGAGCTCAGCATTTACAAATTTTTTTATTGTACTAAGAATATTTAATGAGATCTCTTTTAACAAATTTTTAAGAGTACATTTAGTTTAAATGTATTTAAATGTACTTAAACATTTAAAAGAGTACATTTCAGTACAGTATTTAAGAATACAAAATTATTACCTGTAGGTAATATATTGTATATCAGATCTCGAGAACTTATCTTGCATAACTGGATCTTTATGCCCATTAAATAACAACTACCCATTTCCCCTGCCTGCCCAGCCTCTGGCAACCACCATTCTGCTCTTCCTCTATAAATTTGACTATTTTAGATACGTCATGTAAGTAGAATCATTTAGCATTTATTTGTTTTTCTGTAACTGGTTTATTTTAATTAGTGTAATGTTTGCCAAATAAGAACTCAGTAGCTTTTTAAAATCATAAAAGAATTAGGAGAAAGTACTTTTTCCTAAGCAAGGACAAAAGAAATATTAAAAAATCACTGAAGAATGATCAAGAAATTGATCTTCATAGGTGCTAATAAAGTTAATGCAAATGACAGGATGGAAGAAAAATGGCACTTTATCTGACATACAAACAATATCATACATGAGTTTTTACAAAAAACATTTTAGAGGTAAAATATTAATTATTGAGCTAAAAGTTACTCATTCTCCTCCTCACTTTGACTGTTCTCAGAAGCTACCACTATCATAAATTAGATGTGAACCTGTTCATTTCTTTTTTAAAATACTTTTACATACATACACATATACACCTATAAACATTCAGTTCTAGGGTGTTGTGGTTCCTGTGGGAAAGTAAGAACTTTGCCTTCAAGATATTTATGGTTCAGTGGGGTTAAACAGAAACATAATATATTTCCTTAAAAGATATTTAATGTATAAGTGCCAGGTGAATGGTATAAATCATAAGTACCTGGTACTCTCAGATTTGTTTTAATGATTGAGAAGTGAATTAATGAATACAGAAGTACATAAAATAAAGTCAGTTCTTTCCTCTTCTCCTGTCTATGCCCCAAATAACTCTTAACTGTGTGTGTTTACTTTTGAATTTTTTAATGCATGTGTCTATAAATACACATAACTTTATTCACTCAAAAAAACCACACTGTATGTATTAATTTGTAAATTACATTTTTACTGAAATATATCCAGGGCATTTTTCTATATCAATATAAATGTAAAGTTACCTCCTTTTTTGCAGTTGCAGAGTTGCCCATTATATGAATTTACCATGATTTATCTATGTAAATATATGTATATATTTTAGAGAGGGAGGAAGGGAAAGACAAAGAGAGGGAGAGAAGCATCAGTGTGAGAAAGAAGCATCTATCGGTTGCCTCTCATACATGACCTGTCGGGGCCCAAAACCACAACCCAGGCATGTGCCCTGACCAGGAATTGAACTGGCAACCTTTTGCTCTGCAAAATAATGCCCAGCCAACCTAGCCACACCAGTTAGGCCATGATTTATATTAAATGTACCTCTATTAATATTTAGGCTCTTTTTTTGTGTGTGTTATCATAGGACTGCAGTGAACATCTTTGTACAAATATATTTATGTCACAATTTCAGTAGTAGGTTCATAAAAGTGAGTTATTAAGTCAAAGGGATATTTGCATTTTAGTTTGATAAATGTTGCCATTTAAAAAATAATCTCACTATTCATGTGTGAGGTTAAATGTTATTGAATGAGTGAATACATGAAATACTTAAGAATTGAGGGGAAATTAGTCTAAGGGACACAATGGTTTGGAAAGACTTCCCAGAGAAAAGGGATACTTAAACTAGATCTTGAAGAATGAGTATGTCACAGATAGAGGAAAGGGGGGTGGGAGGATATTCTTAGTAAGAGGAAATGGGCCAGACAAAGGGCATTGGAAGAGTTACCGGGACAGAATTTTTACTCTGTCATCATGTTCCGTTCATCTCTCAGTTCACTTTGTGTCAGTGTTTCTTTTTCAAAAAGGAAATTAAAGTTGAATTTAGTCACTCTTCTATCTTCAAGGCTTTACCACTTCTGGAATAATCTAAATTCTTTCTCTGGAATTCCAAGTCTTCTACACTCTGGCTACCTGTTTCTCTTTTATATGATTTTTCTTTTGACATACTCATCTGTGTTTTTGAATAAACCATACACATTGCTATTCCATGTGTGTGTGTGTATATGCACGTGTGTGTTTTTCGATACATATAAAATTGTGTGTTCAGTTGTCGCCTGATTTCAGGCAACTTCATTTTGTGCCCCCATGCTTTCTTGGTAGCTACCCCATATCCCAACCTCAAGTACTCGATATCATTTACAGTTGTTGGTAGGTACATTTACTCTTAACGTGTGAATGATTATCAGTAACTGTTTGATAATACTTTATAGTGTAAGCTCATCTGTGTTCCAAATGTTTTGTTTATAATACTGTTTGACAGTGAAGTTCCTGAAAACTCACCAGAAATATATTTTTATTTTTAATAGCTATCTACTATTAGTTTGTGGATTTGTAATATACAATAGAATTGATGTATAGTTTATATACTGTATACTAAGCATAACAAAATATTTTATAAGGGATTAAGTACCAGTGAAGCTATCTAGATATCCATGGGAAAGAAACACAAGGAATTTTTGTAATAATTACAATATTATAATTACTCTTTAGTAGTTGGGATATTTATAGCCACATTTATTGATCACTCTGTTCTAGGTAGATACTAAAGCTCATTTTATTGTTACAGAATCTCCTATATGTAGGTAATATACCTATTTTACATGATATAGAAGCTTAGGGAATTTACACAACTCATAAGAGCTAGTAAATGGTAACTGTAGGGTTAGAATCCATGTCTTTCTGATTAAAAACAATCTGAATAAAGTTTGAATTACATATTATGCTATATTAGTATTATCTCCATGTACAAGTTTATAAAAATATTTTTAGGAAATATTTGTTGAATGAAAATAATCACCAGTTGCCCTGTAGTTACTTGCTTTTGGAAGGCAGAAGTAATAAATAATCAGTTATAGGTTTCCCAAGAAAATTTTGAAAATTCAAAAAGGTATAGAAAGAAATTGAAAATCAGCAACAACCAAAGTAACGAAAGTATACCATTTCTTTTGCTGTAAATGTAATTTATAGAAACGTAAAATTACAGTACTTTCTATGGAATCATACTGTAGATATAATTATATATTTTCCCTTAACATGTTACTGTTTTCTCACTAGAAATACATATGCATATATTCTTTGAAAGTGATTCTTAGTGGTACATAATACACGTTACGTATGTACTTGAGTTTACTATTTCTCTATTCACTGACAAGGAGCTTACCTCTAATTTTTCTCTATGTTATACTGTAAGGAGAAGTCATCAGGATGGCTGCTATGAGTTCCAGAATTGAGACTCTCCACCTTCTCAAAGACAAACAGTGATAGATTAAACAAGCATCCACAATTTATAATATATAGACTTTCAGCATGAATATGTCTGCATAAGTCTGCATCATCCCCCTCTTATAAGTCATTTAAAAAGTAAGAAGGGGAAAAAATGACTCAACTTCCCATTTTCAATGAACCAAAAGACATAATGCATAGGCTCTATGTTTTACTTAAGGGCTATCAAAAGCATTTGAGAAGGGGAGGAAGCTGTGGACTTAAAATATACTTACTGAGCGAGGTGTTCATCTTGAAGTTCAAAGTCTAAATCTCTTAGCCATGGCTGGTATAGCTCAGTAGATTGAGCACGGGCCTGCGAACCAAGATCAAGGTTCAATTCCCAGTCAGGGCACATGCCTGGGTTTCAGGCCAGTTCCTAGCAGGGGCCAGTTCCCAGCAGGGGACACACGAAAGGCAACCATACATTGATATTTCTCTCCCTCTCCCCTTCCCTTCCCCTCCCCTCCCCTTCCCTATAAATTAAAAAAAAAAATTTTAAGATAATCTTTAAAAAAAATCTAAATCTCTTGTTTATTATGGCAGGATTAGTGACAGAAATACCTGGTTTGATAAAGCAGAGCTACATGCACGCAGAGGCATATGTACAGGAACCACCTTTTTTCTGTATCCTCCTCTATATGGCATCAAAGGAGGAGTCTCTGGACTGTAAAGCCTCTCCACATCAATAAATAGCTGCTTCAGGAAAAATCCAACTTATTTTATGATGAAAAATACAAAAGAAAATAACAGCAACAGCAAAACTTTCAAATGACAAAGAAAGTCACTCGTTAGAAAAATGTCCTACAGAGCACATGAAAATTGTGACCTAAAACTGCACCATATACTTACTTAGAGGTGGGGAAACCTTCATTCTCTATTAAAGGAGAACACAAAGCGGAAATATAGGAAATCTGGGAAGAGATGGCAAGTTAACAGGAGAAATGAAATAAGAGCAAATAATTTTTTTAATTGAGCAAAAATACAGATGAAATTGGAAGGAACCCAAGGAGCATACTAGACCTGAGGAAAGCACAATAAGGGTTATAAGGATAAAAATATGAAAAATGGACAAAATGGATTGGAACTAATGATATTTTTAAGTTTAGAAAATAATGCAAAAGGCAATAGATCCAGCACACTTAAAAATACAAATTGTTACTGTACAATTAAAATGTTACTGAAATAAAATTTATATATTGAAAGGGTATTTGTGCAAGGGAAAACTAACCAGAATGCTCACAAAGATAAACAAAGGTTCCTTTGGTCAGCCACCCACCTTCCTCATCCCCTGCACAAAATCTTCTTTTATAAGGGGTCAGTATCAGGCTGACCTCAGATTTCTCCACAACATTCAATATCAGAAATCAGTAGAGCAGTATTTACAAGATAAAGAATTAAAGTGGGAGCCAGAGACATCATATCCAGTCATGCCACTCTTCAAGTATAAAAGATAACAAACAGAACTCAAGCAATATTGTTTATAGGAGTATTTCTGGAGGAAAAATACAAAAGTATAAACTTCAGCTAACCAAGAGACATCTGAGGAAAAGATTGGTAGTAAGCTTAGATTATATATAGATATACATATAGATAGGGACTTTACATAGAGAATCTGTCTATATCTGTATAGATATATCTATATATAGATAGCATATATATTTTATAGTCCTAAAAACTAAAACAAATACAGAGATCATGGTGACAGAACATAATGTTATAGACCCTGGTGATGCAGAAGTGATAAAACCTAATAAAATTTGAAAGAAGGAAATTTATAGATTATATCTCATTGTAATTACTGGTAGTTGAAAGATGTAAAAAGATCACAAATCAAATAATTGAAGTATAAACATATTTAACACTCCAAAGGAAGCCCTAAAAATAAAACTATTGATTAAATTGGGAGAGGAAGAGGAAACGTTAATTTTGACATTGTTCATAATAAGGAACTAATAGTTATGTAAAGAGATGGAAATCTAGGGGAATTCTGCTAAGTTATAAGTGTAACCACTAGAACAAAAATATGTCTTACCAAGTATTGAAAGAGCTGTAAAGCTTTCAAAAAGAAAATATATAGTAAAAGAATATTGACAGCCACACTTAAAACATGTCAGAACTAAGACCAAACATATCTTTCATATAAAAAATATAAATAAGACTTAACTCATCTTTAAAAGAAACAGATATTCAGATTAGACTCAAGGTTTATGCACTGTGTATACCTACAACAAAATGATTGCGAAAGGTTAAGATTTTAAAAGATGGACAAAGTGAACAATTTAGGGTATCATGATCTTAATGTACAAGGTTGAGCTCACACTAAAAAGCAATAGGTAAAGATGGGCACTTACTAAAGAGTATGATGAAAAAAGAGTATGATGAAAGTTTAATAGCTGTGAGTATCTGTGTATCCAACCTGGGCTAAGCAGAAATTTACAGAAAGTATGAGGAATGATGGAAGGAAGCATCAGTAGTAGGAAATAATTATAAGATACTAAGCAAGCCTTGAACAAATAAAAAGACATACCATATTTTCTGGATATGAAGAATAACATTGTAATAGTTCTTAATTGAGGTAATTTACAAATTAATTTTAAAACTAGACGTACTAATTCCAAAGTTAATAAAGTAAACAAGAATAGCCAAGAAAAGTGAAAAATGAAGAGTACCAAGGGTGATTCTAGCCTTGCCAGATATTAAAATACAATACATAAAACAGCACAATACCAGCCAATAGACACATGGATCAGTGAAACAGAATTGAAAGTCCAGAAATAGTTTCAAACACATATAAGAATATAATAAAAAAAAGCCCTGGCTGGTGTAGCTCAGTGGATTGAGTGTGGGCCTGCAAACCAGAGTATCACGGTTCGGTTCCCAGCAGGTAACACAGGAGAGGCAACCATAACATTGCTATTTCTCTCCCTCTCTCCTTCCCTTCCCCTCTAAAGATAAATAAGTAAAATCTTTTTTTAAAAAAAGAATATAATATTAAGGTAGCATCTCAAATCAGTAGTGAAAAGATCAAGTGATTCACTCTGGAAACAGCTGGATAGCCATACAAAAGAAGTTGCATCTGTATTTCACACATAATACAAATGGATCAGTTAAAAATAAAGCCATGTAAGTAGTAGAAGAAAGCATTAAAGAAGTTTGTTTTTTAATGTTTATGTGAGGAAGATATTTTAAACTGACTCCAGAATTTATAAATGAATGGATACATTTACTACATTAAAAAAGAATTTCTGAATGGATAAAGAAAATGTGATTTGTACATACAGTGGGTATATAACATAGATGAACCTTAAGGACATTATGCTGGGTGAAATAAGCCATTCATAAAAAGACAAATGCTTCATAACTCTACTTAGATGAAGTACTGAAAGTAGTCACATTCATAGAAAGTAAAATGGTGGGCGGCAAGGGGCAAGGAGGAGAAGGAAAGTCGGAGTTACTGTTCAGTAGGTAGAGTTTGTTTTGCACAGTGAAGCTCTAAGAGAACCATTGCTCAACAATTTGCTTGTAATTGATACTACTACATTGTATGCTTAAAAATTATTAAGGTAGTAAATTCCCTGTGTGTTTCATCACAATTTTTTTAAAGCATTTTATTAATTTTTAGAGAGGGTGGAGGAAGGGAAAAAGGGAGGGATAGAAACATCAGTGTGAGGAAGAAACATGAGTTGGATGCCCCATGCAGGTGCCCTGATCCATTCAGCCTGAGGACTGAATACACAACCCAGACATGTGCCCTGACCAGAAATCTAACCAGCAACATTTTGCTTTGCAGGACAACGCCTAACCAACTGAACCACACCAGTCAGGGTTACCACAATTTTTAAAGAGTGCTCAGTGTCAAAAACCATATCAGTAAAATCAAAATACATATTAAAAACTAGCAAAACTTATCTGCAATTTATGTCATAAAGAATATCCTGGAAACTCAATTTAAAAAGATTTTGCAATCCAGTAAAAAGTGGGCAAAGATATAAATAGATAATTTACAAAAAATTCAATGCAAATGACTTATAAGCATATGAGAAGTTGCTGACCTCATTCATAGTAAGAGAAATTCAAATCAAACCAAAATGATACAGTTTACAAATTAGGCAAAAACATAAAAGTTGGATAACATAGTCTTGTGGGTAAAGACTATCTCATACATTGCTGTTGAGAATGCAGTTGAGATACTTGTGGAACGTGATTGGATACTATTTTCCAAAATTAAAAGGTATTTATTCTTAAAGACAAAGATAAAACATCTTTGAACTTGAACAAAAACAGTATGTTAGGTAGGAACTAAATATATGTAAATTGCATGTTCGCAGTGGTGGGAGGAAATAATGAAAACCTCCTGGATGAGATCTGGGTCGGACCTACCCATGACTTATTGACTGGATCTCAAGGAAGAACTATCTGTAACAATTAGGAGCCTCTTTCTGGGGTGGTGGTGAAATGATAGCAAATGCAAACTGTTAGAGTGAGGTAAGCACATAAACGTACCCAGCAGTCCCCCCCCCCCACACACACACACGTACATAGCACTGACTTGTGATGAAACAGCAAACAAAAGTTCAAGAACACACAAGAAAATCTAACCCATGGCAGACGGAAGAACTGGTCAGTACCATTAAAAAAAATAAAATGCTCTGTGTACTAATACAGAAATATCTCTGCTTAGTGGGGGGAAAAGGAAATCATAGTAGTGTTTGTCGTATGGTTCCTTTTGTGTAGCAGTAAGGGGGGGTAATTGATATTCTCATTTAAGTGAATTCTTAGTCTATGAAAAACAGTCTTAAAGTGACTAAGTATATTTAGGATCCTCAAGAAGATAAAGGAAGTAATAATAGTTATAAAAGAAAATCAAAATTAAGTAAATGTTAACAAATGGATATCAGAAGAAAACACACAGATCATTTCAGTGAATTCAGTAAATGGAATGTACTAGACTGAACAGTCAGTAAAAGAATTTTAGTTATTTGGAACATAATATTGAATTCATCCAAAATGTAGCAAGAGAGAAAAGATATAAAAGTGAATATTGAACATAGCCTGAGAGATTCAAACGTTATGTCCAAAAGAAATTTTAGGGCACATTAGATAGAGTAGCACAGAAACAATATTTAATGGGACAGTGATTAAGCTTTCCAGAATTGAAGTAAAACATGTTTCCATATTGAAATTGTACATTGCTGAACAATAGCTTAACAAGATAGATACCGCCCCAAAAAATCTTCTAAATGCTCAATAATGAAATTGCTGAATATAAAAAATAAAGTTCATTAATTAAATTTTTAAAATTGTTTAAAAATAATAAAAATAAAGTTCATTAAAATGATAAAAGACAAAGTGCTTACACCAAAACATCAGTTATACTAACAGTATATTTCCTGGAACAGTAATTTCCAGAAAATAATAGGATATTCTGTCCTCAAAATGTAGAACAAATGTAACTTTTCCCTGAATTCTGTACTCTTTTAAACTATCAGCAGAAATAAGCCCAAAGCGATAATAGGCACAAAAACCAAGAGTTCATCACTTAATCACTTATAAAAACTTATATAAGAATAAAAGGATGTACTTGAGCAGGAAAATAGTAAACTAGAGAAAGAAATGGATAAAAGAATACATCATGAGCAAATAATTGGTTTTTAAAATGTTATTAAGTAGGGCTTAATATTGGTTGTAAATAGGTGTAATATTTTTAATGGTGGAACAAAAATATTAGAGAATAACAAAGTTGGAACAAAAGGGAATGATTACATTGAGTCAAGAATTCTAATATCTAGTTCACAAAAAGTGAATACAGAGATACTGACTTACTTCAGGGCATCTTACAAAAATATAATTACTGTTTTCTTGGCTCTGCATCCAGACTACCTGGATGGAATCCTAGTTTAGCCCTTACTAGCTGTGTAACATTACAGTTATTTCACCTTCTTGTACATAAATTTTCTTATCTATAAGTGAGGGTGAAAGGAATACCTCCTCATAGTGTTATGAGGATTAAGTGAAATACATACAAATTAGAACAGTGCTATTAGAACACTACTTAGTGCATGTAAGTACTCAGTGCATGTTTGCTGGTGCTGCATCTGTTTCTTTTTTAACCTAAGGGTGACTATGGAAAGAATGGAAATAAAATCAATGGCTCCCAGGCCAACAGAACTGAAATTTAAAAGTGTAGAAAGCTTAACCATCAATGTACCATCAGGATCAGTTGGAGTAATTTTAGTTTTTTTTTCTTTTTCAATAGTTATAAGGGTTGGTGTTTTTATTTATTCTTTGTTAGAGATCTTCAAAGAACAGAAAATTTGTACTTACTTTTTTTTTATTATTCTTGCAATTACCATGAGTCCATCAGACCCTTTTTATAAATCTAAAAGGTGCATTATTGGGGTCTTAGTGATCGTAGGTTTCCTGTATCTTTAAATATTATGATATTTAATTTTAGGAGTTTTAACATTACCAGTGATTATATCCTACTATGCTTAAAAAAGAAGATTTAAATTAAGCAAGAATGATAGAACCTTCTAGAAGGAAGATGCAATAGTGAAAGTCATTTTTCAATTTTTAAATTGGATTTTTCAAGTGTTGCATCCTCCTTTGAAACAGTGTAAAAGATGATGAGAGACATACAGATCAGAAAATAAATGCAAAGAGAATTAGCAGTGTAGACCTGAGCTGTCCAATATAGTTAAGCCACTTACTACATGTGACTGTTTATATTTAAATTAATTAAAATTAATTAACGAAATTTAAAATTTAGTTCATCACACTAACCATGGATTGGATATGTAAAGGGAGTATAACTGTTAGCTTCATTTCACTATGGCTTTCATACATAACATTTTCATCATTGCAGCAAGGTCTATTAGATATTACCACTCTGTACTCGAAATATGATAGCAGAATTGATCATGTACATTAAATCTCAGATTATGAGTCTTGAGATAATCAAATCCTGTATGAGTGTTCTGAGACTTGAGAATTGGTGAACACGCAGTATATTTCTGATGAAAGACAAAAAGAACTGTGGTATTCTCCTTCAGTTAATCATTCAACAGGAATATTTTGCATCATAAGCCTAGGTCATGGCCTTTTGCTGAAAACAGCTCTGTGACAGTGTACCTTCCTCTCTTACAATGTTTGTAAAAAATTACTTTGAACAAAGAGGTTTGCAACGTTTAAATTCTTACTAAAATTTCTAATGAGGTGGTCTTTCACTATTCCTTCAATCTTCTGTAAATAATTTATTAAATTACCTGAAAATTTATTTTAAAGTACTAGTCCATTGGACTGAGATGATAAATGGCACATTAAGGGTTAAAGTATAAGAAGAGAACAGGAAAGGGGAGAGTGTGAAATAAAGAAAAAACAGAATAAATGTAATAATAAAACAAAAAAGTAGCCCGGGTGGTATAGCTCAGTGGATTGAGTGCCAGCCTGTGAACCAAAAGGTCACCAGTTCAATCCGTGGTCAGGGCACATGCCTGGGTTTCAGACCAGTTCCCCAGTTGGTGGTGTGAAAGAGGCAAATAGTTGATAGTTCTCTTCCTCTCTTTCTCCCTCCCTTCCCTTCTCTGAAAATAAGTAAGTTAAGTCTTTAAAAAATATTTTAAACCCCAAAAGTAGAAAGGTGATTAATTATAAATATTAAATTAATTACAATTAATTAAGTATGGGTGTTTCAGTTATAAGTTTTTAAAAAAAACAATCAACTGCTACTACAAGAGGTATACTCAAAGTGAAGGAACACAGATTAAAGGTAAAGGGATGGAAATGTGGTGAATTGAATTCATGTTTATCTTTGTTTCCTCTGAAACACTATAATGTTACAGCAGATAATTTTTAAAAGGCATAAACCTACAATAAACAGAGAAAAGGGGGAAAGAACCAAAGTTTTTGGCGACTAAAAAGTAAATAAATGAGTGGTAACCAACTTTTGACATATCCAAGAAACAAGCCAAATCATGCCAAACCACCCCCAAGGCCTGTGAAAGCTGAGTGTAGGACAAGGCAAAAAATGCAGAGTCTCACTGGTAGTAAGACTTAAAGTCTTACTTTTTAAAAAAGCATGATTAGACTTCAGCTCCCTTCCTGTGTCTTATGCTATTAGGTATTTTGCCACTTTACCATCAAGGCAAAAAGCTGAAGGTTTTTTATGGGAGAAAATATACCAGATACATACAGGTGAGGGCGGGGCCTTCAAACCTAAGATGATGATTAAATGGAAAGCCTGCACATTAAAAGTTGAAAACCCCAGGCTTTAACCCTCTTTGCCTCCTTGATTTACAGATTTATGTCTTTCAGGGAAGAAGTTACAAGAGTAGTTTCTGGGGAAAACTAACCTGTCTAAAAACATAGACTTATGCTTTCATTATTGACACTGACACTTCCTGTGTTCCTATTTTATTCTTAAGTATTTATTGTCTCACAGTTGCTGAAGATCAGGAATCTGGTAGCAGATCAACTGGGTAGTTTACCTCAAGGTCCCTCATGAGGTTGTAGTCAAGCTGTCAGCCAGGGCTGCAGTTATTTGAAGGTTTGACTGGGGCTGGAACATCAGTTTTTAAGATTGCAGGACTCATTCAGTTCCTTGCTGGTTGTTGGCAGAAGGTCTTAGTTTTCCACTGCATGGGCCTGTCCACAGGACTGCTTGAGTGGATTCATGAGACTACTCCTAATGACATGGAGTTATATACAGAATGGAGTGATTCCCTCCTCTTCCCCAAAGTTTATATGTTGAAAATATATTGTTGAACTGTAATCCCCAATGTTATGATTTTTGTAAATGGGGCCTTTAAGAAGTGATTAGGTGACTAGAGTGGAGCTCTCATGAGTGGGATTAGTGCCATTATAAGAAGAGGCCAGAGAATTCATTCACTCTTTTTTTTCCTCATAAGGATACAGGAAAATGTCAGCTATCTGAAATGCAGGAGAGGGCCCTCAACTAGAACCCAGTCATGATGGCATTATGATCTTGGACTTGAGCCTACACAACTATGAGAAATAAATTTCTGTTGTTGATACGCTACCCAGTAATAGTACTTTGTTACAGCAGCCTAAACTAAGACACATGCCATCCGGCTTACCCCCACCGCAAGTATCCAAGAAGGGACAAACAGGAAGCCACTGTGCCTTTTATGACCTCTTCTTCCATACTGCATATTGTCACTTTCTACTCATTAGAAGCAAGTCACTAAGCCCAGCCAAAGTTAGGGGAAGAGGAGTAGGCTTCACTTATGAAGGGAGAAGTATCAAAAAATTTGTGGGTTTTGTGAATAATTCTAAGTGTTCAGGAGTGTATACTCTGCAGTCATTCTGAGGCTCAGTTTAGTAGTATTTAGGTTAAGAATATGAATGTCTCATGACCCACTATTTTTGTTTCTAGGCTTACATCTCAAGATGTATTTGTATGAGTTTCACAGGGGATATGCGCATGGATGTTCATTGCAGTATATTACTTGTAGCAGCAGAAAGATGGAAGCAATCTAGGTGTCCCATATACAGGTCTGAGTATAGATAGGTAAAATTTGTAAATGTATGTTGTATTTGTTTCCTAGGGCTTCCATAACCAAGTACTAAACAGAGTGGTTTAAAACAAATTTATTCCATCAGCTTTGGAGGCTAGAAGTTAAGAACCAATGTGTGAGCAGGGCCATGTGCTCTCTGAGACTCTGGGTAGAATCCTTCCTTTCCTATTCCTAGATTATGCTGGTGGCTGTTAATCCTTGGCATTGCTTGGCTTGCAGCTATATCACACCAGTCTGCCATCACAAATTCACCTCTTGTCAAACTGACACCATAAATATTTCCTTAAATCTTTAGTATCCAAATAAAGACAATAACAAGGTCATACTTCCACCTACCATGATACAACTATCAAAACACAAACTCTTTTCCCAAAGGAGGATGCAAAGTCTTTAGATGATGTTTACTCTTCTGGATATCAAAATAACTTAAATATTGTAATGTTATTTTTATGTATAGTGTATATACTATTATATAAAGTCAGTAAATTTTATGTTAAATGGTAAGAGGATAAGAGAGGGAAGGAAAACATGCAACAGAGACATTCATAACAAAATTAAAAAAAACTATGGCAATTTCAGTTTTGGCTTTTGTAACTGGTCACATGCCATACCTGGTATTCATAACTACATTAATCCACTACCTATTCTGTAGTACCTTTGCCTTCAGGAAGCAACTCGGCTAGCTGATCATGATTCTCTTTACTTGGTATAGTGACCCAAACTTTTATCCTGAAGGGTCTGAGTCATTAAGTAGTCCTCCCTGAATTAGGTGGTTGTAGTTTTTCAATCATTTTAATACGAGGTCATGGTAATACTAAAAGATGCCCTTGGGGGTCCACCTCTGTATTTTGAATATACTCTTTACCTTCATTGTGTAGTAACAGTCCAAGTTCCCCTTGGTTCTGTAATAACAGCAATAACAGTAACTCCCTTCTTTACCTGTTGATTCAGAGACATGAAGAGTCCAAAAATGTCCAGGTGGCAGTTTTAACTTTCAGTTTAGTAGAATCATTCTTATGTCTCCTGATAGATGCATTCCTACCTTTGGAATTAAGACCTCTAGGCCACAGAGGATAGGGCCTTAGGGACATGAAGCAGAAATTTTGCTAGTGCATCACTAGGGGTAATAATGAGGGCTGCCACTTGCATTTATACTCCTTGAATCGTGCTATTGGAGAAGCAGCACCATATATTGGATGCTTATTCAGAACATACACAACCACCTAGAGAACCTTGTCCCAGCCCTGTAAGGTATTGCCATCCAGCTGGTGCTAGTCTTAAAAGGCCATCCCACCATTCTGTCAAGTGAACTGCTTCAGGACGGTAGGGCATATGGTATGACCAGTAAATCACATGAGCATGGGTCCATTGCTATACTTCAATGAATTCCCTTGATCAAAAATAATGCTCTATGAATACTATGAGGGTGGATAAGGCATTCTGTAAGTCCATAGATAGCAGTTTTGGCAGAAGCGTTTCATGCAAGGAAGACAAATCCATACCCAGAGTAAGTGTATGCCAGTAAGAACAAATGCTGCCCTTTCCATGGTTAGAGTAGGTCTAGTATAGTCAGCCTGCTACGAGGCTGATCACCCTGGGGAATGGTTCCTTATAGGGGATTTGGTGTTGATCTCTGCTACTAGCAGGCTGGGCAGTTAGCAATGTCTGTAGCCAAACTGGTCTTGGTGATTGTAAATCCGTGTTGCTGAACCCATGTATAACCTCCATCCTTACACCATGACCACTTTGTTTATGAGCCCATTGGGCTATGACAGAGGTGGCTGGAAAAAGAGGCTGGCTGATACCCACAGAATAGTCATCCTATACACTTGATTACTCACATTGTCCTCTGAAGAGGTCACTCTTCAGTGGGTATTAAGATGGGACACACATCTTCTGACCTTCACACATTCAGAGAGGTCTATATGTATACCTGTTTCTTAGGCTTCCCTGTCAACAATTTTCCAGTCATGTTCCTTCCAAGTCCCTGACCATCTAGCCCAACAATTTTCAACCTTTTTCATCTTGTGGTACATATGAACCAATTACTAAATTTGTGCAGCACACCAAAAATATATTATTTTTTGCCAATCCAACAACAAAATAGGTGTAATTTTTATTCACACCTATTGTGTTGGCTGTTGTCCTTTTTTTTTATTTGACAGTCTAAGGGAAAAGAGGTCAGTGCCCCTGACAAAATAGTTAGGTATTGCATGTTGTAAAAATTCTTGCAGCATGGTGGTGTGCCTACTGTAGCACACCAATTGAAAATCACTGATCTAGTCAAAACTGTTGACCATAGCTGATGAACTGGTGTATAATTGCATGTCTGGCGATTTCTCCTTTCAAGCAGAATAAACAATCCGATGATGCACTGCTTGAATTTCAGCCCACAGGGAAGATTTTTTTTTCTACTACTGTCCTTCACGGATGTCCCAGAAAGAGGCTGTAGTGCCACAGCTATCCACTTAGGTTGTGCTTGCATATCATGCAGAACCATCTGTAAACCACGCCTCAGTTTTCTTTTCTTCTGTCAGCTGATTGTAGGGAACCATCCATGAGGCGGTAGGTGCAGGCTGGGAGAAAAGGTAGTGTGGCAGGGATAAGGACCATAGACGTTTGGGTCACATTTTCATGTAACTTACTTGTGTCTTCAGGACCTGCTTGGGACCAGTCTCATATATACCACTTCTATTTGATGATGGAATGCTGCTGTATACACCCAATTTTATGGTTTGGTGTATCGGATAACACCCAATTTATGATCAGCTCAGGTTGCATGGTAACTTGAAGACCCATCTCTACTAAGGCCCAGTAGCAGGTCAAGAGGTGGTTCTTAAAAGGAGAGTAGTTATCTGCAAAGGAAGTCGGGATTTCACTCCAAATGCCAATAGGCATGTGCTGTAGTTCTCCTATAGGAGCCTGCCAGAGGTTCCAAACAGCATCCCTTTCTGCTACTTCAAGCACCATTGGATGTACTAGATCATACAACCTATGTCAGAGCAGCTTACACAGTAGATTGGAGCTATTGCAGAGCTTTCACTTGTTCAAGATCTCACTAGCAGCTTTTTGGAATAGTCAGTGAGCCAGAGTAACACACCCAAATGAAAAACATTGTCTCTAAAATCCAAAGAGGCCAACTAGGCATTGTGTGTGTGTGTGTGTGTGTGTGTGTGTGTGTGTGTGTGTGTGTGTGTGTGTGTGTTAATTGTAGGAGAGGCCAGATGCAAAAACTTACCATTTATCTTAGAAGGTGGTCAGTGTTCCCGCATCACTGACTGTAGAAATTTTGCTGAAGTTAAACACACCTGAATTTTTGTCAGATTTATTTCCTACTTCCTGTCACTTACATATTTTACCAATAAGTGTAGAGTAGTTGCATTTGTTGCTATTACTGGCTCACTAGGTCTTATCAGTATAATGGACCAGTATAATTGATCACCAGGAAAGGTGATCAAGATCCTTCATCAAACTACATGTAAGAACTAATGCACCCTGGCTGGTGTGGTTCAGTGGACTGCAAACCAAAAGGTGGTAGATTCGATTCCCAGTCAGGGCACATGGCTGGGTTGCAGGACCAGGCTCCCCAGGTGGGGACATGTGAGAGGCAGTTGATTGATGTTTCTCTTGTACACTGATACTTCATTCCCTCTCATTCTCCCTCCTTTCCCCTCTCTCTAAAAAGTAAACAAATAAAATCTTTTAAAGCCCTTGCTGGTGTGGCTCAGTGGATTGAGTGCCAGCCTGCAACCAAAGGGTCACTGGTTCGATTCCCAGTCAGGACACATGCGTGGGTTGCCGGACAAGTCCTCAGCTGAGGGCATACGAGAGGCAACTACACACTGATATTTCTCACCATCTATTTCTCCCTTCCTTCCCCTATGTCTACAAATAAACAAAATAATATCTTTAAAAATACTAATATTTGTTTTGTGATAAAAGATTCATATTTATAATAGTTGTCTTTGTATATGGAGAATGAAAATGGAAAATAAAACAAGAATTTATACAAATAGAATTATTAAAGTTGCAGAAGTTTCTCAGATACTGGAATCAAAAGACCAACAGTATGGAATATAGGTAAGAAAAGTTGAGAAGAACTGTCAGTCTGGAAGGTCCAGCTCTCAATCTCAAGTACAAGGAGTTCCAGAAAAATAAAAGGGAAAAGAAGTAATTTAAACAAGTATTTCAAGAAAATTTATCAAAACCTAAGGCCATGAATTTGCACGCAAAGTTGGGTTGCCCACCAAGCATTCATAATAGTGAATGATAAAAGACTTACATTGTGGATATGATGAAATTTCAGGACATCAGGAGTAAAGAGAAAAACCTAAAAGGTTCAGGGAGTTTTGGGGAGAGTCATACCAATGATCTGGAGTCAGAATATCATTGAACTTCTTAAAAACAAACCTGAAAGATACTTGAGCAATGTCGTCACATTTATGAGGAAAAACTATTGAAAAATTATATCTACCTTAGAAATCAGCCCTGGCTGGTGTAGCTCAGTGAATTGTGTGTGTGCTGCAAATCAAAGGGTCACCAGTTAGATTCCCAGTCAGAGCACATGCCTGGGTTGTGGGCCAGCTGCCCATCAGGGGTCACATGAGAGGCAACCACAAATTGATGTTTCTCTCCCTCTTTCTTTCCCTTCCCCTCTCTCTAAAAATAAATAAATAAATAAAATATTTTTAAAAATCTAACAAATCATTACTGAGGCACGCTGCCAATCATATGTGAAGTAGAATAAAGTATAATACCCTTAAAATATGTGAAGAAAAATATTAATCTAGAAAGCACAGAAAAATGGACGAGTCCACAATCATAGTCATACATCACAAAATTAGGATATAAAAGATTAAACAATACAATTGGCAGGCTTGGTTTTAAAAATATGTACACATACAAATAGAGCATATACATTATTTTCAAGTGTGCAAAATTTAAGTTACAAAAGTTAAATTTGTGTTAAGTCATAGTGGAAGTTTCATCAGATTTCATGGAATCAATGTCATTTAGAGCATATTCTTGAACTTCAACTAAATGAGAAATCAGCAACAACGGGTTTGTTTTTTTTTTTTAAGATTTTTTTAAATTTTATTTATCTGTAGAGGGGAAGGGAAGGAGAGAGGGAGAGAAACATCAATGTATGGTTGCCTTTCGTGCGTCCCCTGCTGGGATCTGGCCTGCAGGGAACCGACCTGCAACCCAGGCATGTGCCCTGACTGGGAATCGAACCGCAATTGCCTGGTTCGCAGGGGTTTTTTTAATTACATTTGAAAACTATGTAGACAACTTATAAGAGAAAACCGTTTTAGAAATTACAACATATTTAGAATCCTTTGACATATAAACACTACATGTCAGAACTTACTGGTTGCAAGTTTTGTAGTGAACAGACAGTTGATGCCTTAAAAATACTGATTTTAAAAGATTGAATGTGAAGTGATTAAATCTTCACCTCTTGGAGCTAGGAAACAAGAATAAAACTAAAGATAAAAGAAGCAATATAAAGTAGATATAAAGTAAAAATTAATGAAAAATAATTAGATCAATGCATAGACTAATAGGCAAACTTCTACGAGAGTAATAAAGAAAAAGACATAAATAAGCATTATTAAGACAAAAATAAATATAACCAAAGATAGGGTAAGACTTTTAAGATCCTATGGTAGATAGTTCAATGAATACATCATGCCAATGAATTTAAATCCCAGATAACATGAACCATTATTTTTAGGAAGATATAATTTGCCAAAATTAACTTTAGAAATAAATAATACTAATCAATTAATTACTGGTAAATGCTAACTAGAAAACAAAACCAAATTCCCCTGTACCAATTCCACCACCAAAAATACACCAAACCCCAAAGTTTTATAGTTACAGAAAATAGCAAAAAGAGTTGTGTATTTTAAAAGAAGAATCATTCAAGTACTTCTAGAGCATTTATACTATATATGTTAGTGAACTAATACAAAAATATTTGACACCCAAAGCAACCAGTGACAGTATAGGAAAAGATCTTACGAACAGGGCTGCCAAAATCTTAAAACATTAGCTACTTAAGCCCAGCTTATAGTAATGAAATGGTATTAATTCCAGAAATACAAAGTTGGTTTAATACCAGAAAACCACGTAATGTAACCTCTCATTTTAAACAAATTAAGAGAAAAAAATTTTAACACATTCATTGAGTAGATATTGAGCATCTACCATCTACCAGGAACTCTAGGCATCAGTGGTGTAACAATGTATAAATCAGAATCCTGTTTTCATGGAGTTTACAGTCTAGTGTAAGATTGATAAATGCTGTGAAACAACAAATCAGATAAAGAGGACAGTAATAATTAATACTAATAATTCATACGTTAAATATAAAAGTCTCCTTTTTTTTTCCATCTCTGTTCTCATTCAGTCTCTTTGGCTTTTACATTTCCCTAAGAACAATTAGAAAAACTGTACTATAAAATAATTCAATAATTAAATAAATACTTTCATACAGAAAATATGAAAACTGCTAAAATGAACTTACTAGACAGCAAGGATCTTGTACTAACTCAGTCTTTATCAGCTGAAGTTTAAAAAGTTGAAATTTGTGTCTGGGGGTGATAATACAAATATATATGGAATATAAATATATGTTTTTAATCTAATATAATCACCTGTATAATTTAAATAAATATATAAATATAAGTGAAAAACTGCCCATGTATAATTTATTTGTTTACATAGAGCAATTTTACTTATATTTCTCATAAAAGGATTAAAGGGAAAAATAAGCTATTTCCTTAGCTATTCACTAAATTTTGTGGCATAAAAGTATGGTTCTAAAGTTATGATGAGCAAATGTCTAAGAGTTAATTAAGTTTAATTTCAACACAGTGCTAAATGAAGTAAAAGTCATGTAAATTTCATATGGAAAGACTTATCCCAGGTAAGCAATCTTGCAAATCCATTCCTATCAGTCATTATTAAGGTGAACTGTAGAATATCTATAGATTTAACAATAGCAAAATGTATGTACTTCAATAAAAAACCCTTAGTCATGTCTATTAGCCAAACCCTTAGACATGTCTATCATGTCTATGTTCCATAGTATAGCACTGTATTTGAAGGACAACAATTAAGAAAAATCTGAATTGGATTTCAGGAGATCTATTTGGAAATAAATTACTTTGGTTTAATATCTGCAAAAGAACTAAACTCTCATACTCTGACTTCATTAAAATAGTACTTTAGGAGTTTCTGCTAAAATTTATTCTTACACTATTATATTAATGTATTTTAAATAATTTTAAAAGCAGAATTTTATAAAGTATTTTAAGTCTGTTCTGTCAGACTCTTAATTTTTACCTCAATATTCCCAACCCCCCTTAAAATAAGGAGTTATTTTTCTAAGATGCCTCTGAGACAACAGTCAAGAATCAGGCAGCTTCCTAAAAGATGTGTGCACAAAAGGTCTTTGACTTTGCCTAGCCCAAGGTTTCAGATTTACAGCCAACAGATGGATCTGGTCAGTAGAACGTTTTATTCTGCACAGTCTTTGTAAAAAATAACTTTAGTTGGTTCCCAACATTTTAAATGTGAAATTTCACATAATCTTGATTCCTAGATTCCTTTAACATTTTACATCACCTGATAGCACCAGCTTGAATTTCAAGAGTTGGCCATGGCTTAGCATTGTGTAAGGGTTGCATGAGCCATAAATGCTGCAATTCTCTGCATCCTCCACAATTTCTTACTGTTTCATTTCTCTCACTTCTTTACCTATGACCTTTGTAGACAATTAACTATGTGACCCTTGCTAATTTATTGGCCCATATGCAAAGACTTTTTAAAAATTGTTGTTTCTAATTCCTTGTGGCATGGGAAGCTAACATTAATTAGGATAAACAAAGTGGTTTTTTAAAAATCCCTGAATTTGGACTAGTGTTGCCACCCTGCTTTCTCTGATCTATAATGTCTTCAGGAGAATATGTTTATGTATGTCTTTATATTTGTCTACATAGATACAGATAGAAACAGATATGTATTATCAATTCTACTGACATACTCAAAGCATTTAATATGCCTTCCCCCAGAGTTCAATACTTCTGTAAGAATGTTGATGAATTCAGTGAAGTTTTTTAGGTGCTTAATTTTGTTAAGTGATGACATGACTATTAGAATTAGTGATTTCTCAAGTCTGTATCACTGAAAAACATTTACTTAACATCTTTCTGTATCATTAGGATGGCCACTTGGGGTACTCATTTATACTTAATAAATATTTTTGGCTCTTCTCCATCTGGTACTTCCTGACCCCTCTGTCACTGGGCTATGTGTACAGTTCTTGCTAAATAGTTGGAAGTGAATGTGTCACTTCCAGGCCAGTCATTTAATTGCCAGTATGAGACCTTCCAGAGCCCTGTTTTCTTCTGCTGTCACTAACAGTATTTCAGAGAGTAGTTACTCCATAAGTCTGAATTCCAGAGAATAATTTTACAGAACAGAGCTCTTCACCAACCAGTAATAGACAGGCAAAGTGAGCAAGGAGTAAATCTTTGTTGTTTGAAGCTGGAGATTGTTTTAAATTTTTTTAAATCTTCACCTAAGGGTATGTTTATTGATTTTAGAGAGGGCGGTGGTAGAGAGAGAAAGAAGCATCAAACAGTTGTCTCTCATACATGCACTAACTCAGGATTGAACCAGCAGTCTAGGTATGTGCCCTGACCAGGAATCAAACCTGCAGTCTTTTGGGCACGTGGGATGACACACCAACCAACTGAGCTGCCTAGCCAGGACAAAGATAGGTATTTTTTAATTGTTCATTGCCGCAATTTAACCTAGAATATCTGGCTGATACTACAATGTGCCAATAAACTAATTAATTAAATTAGTAATTAACTAATTTTTAAAAATTAATTAAAGGCAGCTATATTAAACAAAATGTGTAACCTGCAAGCTAGTAAATTGTTTTTAGTCTTTAGGGTAACTCTCATTTATAAGTTGTGTCATTGAAAGCCTTAATCCTTATAAATTGCTACTCTGAGAATATACACAAGATATACCAGATCACTGAACACTTTGTAGAGTCAGCACAGTATTTATGTACATTAAAATAGTCAGAAGATAATCAAAGCTTATGGCAAATTCTGTTTGTTACTGGAGGGGGGAGGGTGTGTGTGTGTGTGTGTGTGTGTGTGTGTGTGTGTGTGGCTTGGAACTGAAAGTTTTGGGGCAAAATTGCTAGATAGATAATAAATATTTCTGATATAACACAGTCGTGTGAGATAATCTTAGATGCAGAAGAACCCTTAGATGTCATGTAATACAGTACCCTTATTTTACAGGTGTTATAAAAGATGAAATAAAGAATGTGTTTGAATGAACGCCTTTTGGGTTGGCCAGGGAGTTAGTTTAGTTTTTTCCATAAAATAAAGACACATTTTTCATTTCACCAATAACTTTATTGATTTGGGTATTTTGAGTATGTTAGCTATCTCCTGCTATTGACTTCCAGTGATTAGAGGCCAGGGGTCATGTTAAACATCATGCAATGCATGACAGTCCCACAGCAAAGAATTATTTGGCCAAAATGTCAGTAGTACCAAGAAACTTGGCAGAAGTACTTTTGACACTTTTGATCAGTCACAGCACCTTCTCCATATACTGCACAAATCTTTTTTTGCATTTTGTTTGCATCTTGACCTTTCTTGAAATAATAAATCATAATACACTGAAAGTGTTATGTAGTTTCTTCCATCATGACTAAAATGGCTGCACAAAAATTAATCAGTTTTAATAACTTTTTAAATAAAATGCATGTTGACATGACAGCTGTCATAATACAATCCAACAAAATTGTTTCAAATGAAATTAAAGACAACTAAGTACTACTACAGCCATCGTATGGAAAAAAACTAGATGAACTTTTTGGTCAACCCACAATGTGCATTATTTTTAGGTTTTAAAATACCTTTTTTATTATATCTTATTAATTATGTTATTACAATTGTCCTGAGTTTTTCCCTCTTTTCCCTCCCTCCACCCAGCACCTCCTACTCCCCTGGGTGGGTACCCCCACCATTGTTCATGTCCATGGGTCATGTGTATGAGTTCTTTGGCTACCCTATTTACGAACTTTATCCCCGTGTCTATTCTGTAATTACCTATTTGTACTTTTTTTTAATAGTTTTTTTTTTAAAGATTTTATTTATTTATCTTCAGAGGGGAAGGGAAGGAGAGAGGGAGAGAAACATCAATGTATGGTTGCCTTTTGTGCATCTCCTGCTGGGAACTGGCCTGCAGGGAACAGGTCTGCAATCCAGGCATGTGCCCTGACTGGGAATCGAACCGAGATTGTCTGGTTCGCAGGCCCACGCTCAATCCACTGAGCTACACCAGCCAGAGCTATTTGTACTTTTTAATTCTCTCCCTCTTCACCCATTCCCTCATATCCCCCTTCCATCTCACAACCATCAAAACGCTCTCTGTATCCATGATTCTGTCTCTGTTACTCTTGTTTGCGTAGTGTGTGTTTTATACATTCAACTTTTGATAGTTATGTATTTTTTGCCATTTTATTGTTCATAGTTTTGATCTTTTTCTTAAGTAAGTTCCTTTAACATTTCATATAATAATGGTTCAGTGATGATGTACTTTAGTTTTTTCTTGTCTGGAAAGCTCTTTATCTGCCCTTTGATTCTAAATGATATCTTTGCTGGGTAAAGCAATCTTGGCTGTAGGTTTCTGCTTTTTATGACTTTGAATATTTCTTGCCAGTTTCTTCCAACCTATAAAGTTTCTTTTGAGAAATAAGCTAACAGTCTTATGGGAACTTCCCAGTGGGTAACTACCTTCTTTTCTCTTGCTGCTTTTAAGATTCTTTATCTTTAACCTTTGACATTTTAATTATGTGTCTTGAAGTAATAAGCCTCTTTGCGTCCATCTTGTTTGGGACTCTCTGTGCTTCCTGGATTTACATGTCTATTTTCTTAACCAAATTAGGGAAGTTTTCTTTCATTATTTTTCAAATAGATTTCCAATTTCTTGCTCTTTCTCTTTTCCTACTGGCACCCCTGTGATGCAAATGTTGGACCTCTTGAAGTTGTCCCAGAGGCTGCTTATAATATGCTCATTTTTCTTTGGATTTTTTTTCTTCTTGTTCTGATTGGTTGTATTTTGCTTCCTTATGTTCCAAATCATTGATTTTATCTTCAGTTCCATCCACCGTACTATCGTTTCTCTGTAAATTGTCTTTTATTTCAATTACTGTAACCTTCATTTCTGATTAGATCTTTCTTATGCTGTTGAGGTCCTCACTTCCTTGAGCATCCTTATGACCAGTGTGTTGATCTCTGCATCTCATAGATTGCTTATCTCCATGTTGTATAGCTCTTTTTCTGGAGTTTTGATCTGTTCTTTTATTAGCACCATGTTTCTTTGTCTCCTCACTTTGGCAGCCTCCTTACATTTGTTTCTATGCATTAGGTAGAAATGCTTTGACTCCATGTCTTGGTAGTGTGGGCTGATGTAGTAGGTGTCCTATGGGGTCCAGTGCACAACCTTCTCTGCTATCCAAATTGGGTACTTGAGATGTACCTTTTTTGTGAACAGAGTATACCCTCCTCTTGGAGTTGAGCCTTGGTTGTTGTTGGCAGATCAATGGGAGGGATTTACCCAAAATAATCAGCTGCAAGGATTGGCTGTGACCACTGACCACCAAACTCTGCCATCCATGGAGGATCAGCTGAGTAGGTGCAGGATGGTGGTGCTCTGCTGTGGTCTGTAGCTGTCCACTGGGCGCGCTGGCCCTCACCTGTTTGGCCGACCTGCCTGAGCTATAAAGCAATATTAGATGGCTGCTGCTTGTGCTGGTTTTGGCGATTCCCAGGTAAAGCCAAGCTGTGAATCTAGGCTGGCTGCTGCTAGTGCCTGACCTGGGACTCACTGAGGCCAGCTGTTGCTTGTTCGAGAGGATTTATTTAGGAAGTTGCACAGCATGAGCCAAGACCATCCATTCATATAGAAAAGCAGCTTGGGTGGGTCTATAAGTTAGGTGGGCTGAGTCTCTGGGGATCTCCAGGTCAAGTCAAACAGTGTTAACCAGGTAGATGGAGTCTCCGAGATGGCACCAGCTTGCTGGCTCTATGGGGGGAAGGTTTAGAAAAGGGATGATGACCTCTGCTTGCCTTGATGGTGACATGTAGGGCCTCTCAAGCTGCAACCCTGGTGCTGGAGCTCAAGGCAGTGAGTCTGAGTAGGTAAGTCCATCTGTGGGTTCTTTGAGGAACTGCTTGGGGCTCCAGCAGTTTCTTCCACCAACTCAGTCCCCACTGGTTTTTGCAGCCAGAAGTTGTGGGGGCTCATCTTCCTGATGCTGGAACCCTGGACTAGGATGCCTCGTGTGGGATGGGGAGTCCTCACTCCCAAGAAATCCCTCTTTAATTTTTATCCACCACACGTGGGTGAGGAACCAGCCTGTTCTGCATTTCCATCCATCCTGCCAGCCTGGATGGAGATAGTTTCTTTAAATCCACGGTTGTCAGACTTTTCCATTCAATTTGATATTTGACAGTTCTGAGTAATGGCAGTTCTGTGTTTTAGTTGTAAATTTGATGAGGTTGTACAACAAGCAAACTATGTCTGCCCATGATGCTACCATCTTGACTGGAAGTTCCTAAATTTTATTTTGATTTCCTTTTCCCAGCTAAGACTTTACTTACCTCTCTTTGCTGACATTTGTTTTCCTTTTGTTTTCTCATTTTCCTCCTTTATTACATTTAATCCCTATAATAATTCTAAGAAGCAGATATTTTTCTGCCATTTTACAGCTTTGGAGAGTGAGACAGAGTAATCTGCCCAAAGCAGCAGAGCTGGGATTTAAACAAGTTCTGTGGACTCTAATAGCTCATGTTGTTTCCACTAATGTCTAAAATGTATTTAGGATTCTTACACAAATGCATAGAATGTTTTTACTTTGTGTGATTACTATTTAAAATTAGATTAGTGAGAGTGACAGGAAACCTAAAGCAACAGTTGTTTAAAAATGTAGAATATTTTCTCGTGATAAAAGTCTAGAGGTAAGCATTTAAGGTTAGTTTGAAGGTTCTACTATGTATGACATTATGGTCCTAGGCTTCTTTTCAATTACTACACTATCCTTAAGCACATGACTTTTATTTTATGATTCAAAATATTTGCTCCTCTTCCAATGTTGTACTTAGTGGAAAGGGTAAAGAAGGGCTCTCTTTCTTCCCTTTAGAACCTGTCCTGGAAGTCATACCAGGACACTGCTTATATCCCATTGGCCAGAACCTGGTCAGATGACCAGCTTAGCTATTAGGGAGGCTGAAAAATGTGTGGGCTGCATTCTGAATGGTCATCTCCTCAACTAAAAGTCTATAGAGTCTGTCAGCAGAAGAGGCAAATAGATTTGGGGTACATAACAATTTCTGTCACAATGGTGTAATCAATTTTTGTTTTGAAATGCTTATTTAGAGGTGTTTATTGAACTCTTATGTACCACAAACTGAAAGTGTTAGGTTAATATTTTAGTTTAAAATATTGTTGATAAAATAAGTGAGAAAAGTTACATTTAGGTCTTCAATCCATTTTTAATTTATTCTTGTGTGTAGTGTAAGAAGGTGGTCTAGTTTCATTTTTCTGCATGTATCTGCCCAGTTTTCTTAACACCATTTATTGAATAAACTGTCTTTATAGTCCATTATATGTGCTTGCTTCCTCTGTGAATATCAATTGACAGTAAAGATGTGGGTTTATTTCTGAACTCTCTGTTCTGTTCTATTGATTTGTGGCTGTTTTTATGACAGTACCAAGCTGTTTTGATTACTATGGCCTTATATTATACTTTGATATTAGGTAGTATGATTCCTCTAACTTTGTTCTTCTTTCTCAAGATCACTGTTGCTATGCATGGCCTTTTGTGGTTCCATATAAATTTTTGGAATATTTGTTCTAGTTCTATAAAATACATCGTTGGTATCTTGATAGAAATTGCGTTGAATCTATAGATTGCTTTGGGTAGTATGGACATTTTAATGCTGTTAATTCTTCCTATCTGTAAACACAGTATCTGTTTCCACTAATTTGTTTTTTTGTTTTTTTTTCTTTCTTCAGTGTCTTACAATTTTCCAAGTACAGGTCTTTTATATCCTTGGTTAAATTTATGCCTAGGTATTTAGTTCTTTTTGAAGCAGTTGTGAATGGGATTGTTGTCTTCATTTCTCTTTCTGATAGTTCATCATTGGCATATAAAAATGCAACTGATTTCTGTATATTAATTTTGCATCTGGCTACTTTACTAAATTCATTTTTCAATTTTAGTAGTTTTTTGGTGGGATCTCTAGGGTTCTCTATGTACGGTATCATGTCATATACAGATAACAGTTTTACTTCTTTTTTTCCAAGTTGGATGCCTTTTACTTCTTGTCTGATTGCTGTGGGTAGGACTTCTAATATTGTGTTCAATAAGAGAGGTGAAAGGGGACATCTCAGTCTTAAGGGGAATACTTGTAGTTTTTGCCTGTTGAGTATGATGCTGGCAGTGGGTTTGTCATATATGTTCTTAATAAGTTTAGGTATGTTCCCTTTATTCCCACTTTGCTGAGAGTTTTGATCATAAAGGGTTGTGTGATTTTGTCATTCTTTCTCTACATCATTGATATGGTCATGTGGTTTTTATCCTTCCTTTTGTTTATGTGATGTATTGCATTTATTGGTTTGCAAATGTTGTACCAACCTTGCATTTCCAGAATAAATCCCACTTGATCATGATGTATGATTTTTTTGATGTATCACTGTGTTCAGTTTGCTAAAATTTCATTGAGGATTTTAGAATCTATGTCTATCAGTGATACTGGCCTATGATTTTCTTTTTTTATAGTGTCTTTATCTAGTTTTGCAATTAAGATAATGCTGGCTGCGTAAAATGAGTTTGGGAGTCTTCCTCTTGAATTTTTTGGAATAGTTTGAGAAGGAGAGGAGTTAGTCCTCAGAATATTTAGGAAAATTTCACTTGTGAACCATCTGATCAAGGAGTTTTGTTTTGGGGGAGGTTTTTGTGGGGTTTTTTTATTGTATCAGTTTCACTAACTGTAATCTGTTTATTCAGATTCTCTGATTCTTCCTGATTTAATTTGTGAAGATTGTGTGTTTCTAGGAGTTTATCCATTTTGTATTAGGTTGTCCAAATTGTTGGCATACAGTTCATAATATTTTCTTATAATCCTTTGTATTTGTTTGGTGTCAGCTTTTAGTTCTGATTTTATTTATTTGGGTCCTCTTTCTGTTTTTCTTGATAAATCAGTTAAAGCTTTGTCAATCTTGTTTATCTGTTCAAAGAGCCAATTCTTAGATTCATTGATCTTTTGTATTTTTTTAGACTATTTTGTTTATTTCTGCCCTGATCTATATTTCCTTCTTTCTACTCACTTTGGGTTTTTTTGTTGCTCTTTTTCAAGTTCTTTTAAGTGCTTTAATTCCTTTTGAATTTTAGATTATTTCTCTAGTCCAGTGGCTTTCAACCCTGGTTGTGTGTTGTTAACAGTGAATCTTTTTCAAAATTCAAGATGCTTTTGGGTGTTGAGTAGCTTAAATTTGACTCAAACTGGCTTACACAATAAGAAAAATTTATCTCACATAACAAGTTTTGTCTCAAGTTAATTCCCCCCAAGGGCCTAGGCTGGCTGCCTACCATAATAATGCAGCATTTATCTTTGTATCTATCTACTAGGAGAAAAGAGAGAAGGACCTCCCTCTCTAACCCAGAAGCCAAAAAAGCAAGCTACTTCTTGTATCTTCTTGGGCCAAATTGGTTTAGGCCTGCTCATCCTTGAGTGAAATTACCATAAATAGCCAGACTATTCATAAGTGATAGGTAGAAGTTAGTCACAATGTCCACTCCATAAGAAGTGAAGTGTGGATATATGTGTGTTTTTACAAAGTCCACAGGTGATGCAGTGCACAGCTAGGTTTGAACAGTGCTATACTTCCTGGTTCAAAAAATAATGGAGAAGAAAAAAACCCTTTTTTTTCCCCATTATCCAGTGGAACAAAGGGCAGTTTGTTTTAACTTCTTGATTTCTGCTTAAGGAACTGCAGTTTTGCTTAACCTTGGTTAAGGCTCCAGGGTAAAATAAATGTTATGGATAAGATTGAAAACTTGTAATTGTCATTAAAATTTATTAACCAATTATGTGAAATATAGCCAATTTCTAATGTCATAGCTGCTGTTAGAGATTCTTCAGTTGTGTGCTGTCAAGCAAATGAGTTTTAACCACTCAGAGCACAATGTTAAAAAGTATTTTAAACTATTTGGAATAAAGCCGTCCAGTAATGTCATTTATCTTGACGCTAAGAAGCAGAATCAATATAGATTCCTGAGCCACATTACATAGTTCTAAACCCCATGTACTTTATTCTTGGAAAATCTCCTAAGCCCACTTTTGGTGCCATTTTACCCTTATTTTTAAAACATACCTGGCATGCTTTTTTTTTTTTTTTTTTTTTTTTGGTTTATCAGAGTCAGAGAAAAGAGGAGTCTATAGTCAGGCTCCTAAACAGCTAGAAGTAGTAGCTAACATGACAGCAAAAAAGGGAGGGGGGAAATTTATAAACTGCAACAGTTACACAAGAAACCCAACAGTTTCAGACAGTGTACTCCATAAAATAGCTTTATACTGGTAAGTGAGTCCGTATCATATTACAAAACAGTAGATTAATTTCATGATCCTAATGACTATCTTATAATCAAGAAAAGGTTGCATTATTTTTTAAAAGATTTTATTTATCTTTAGAGGAGAAGGGAAGGAGAGAAGGAGAGAAATATCAATGTATGGTTGCCTCTCGTGCATCCCCTGCTGGGAACTGGCCTGCAACCCAGGCATGTGCCCTGACTGGGAATTGAACTGCGGTTGTTTGGTTCGCAGGCCTGAGCTCAATCCACTGAGCTACACCAGCCAGGGCAGGTTACATTATTTTAAGAATATTCTTTTAAAGGCTAAATTTACTTCAGAAATATTTTCAATTAAAATTAAAATTCTGTTTTGGTGCTTAAAAGAGGTATAAAACTCAGCTATCCTGAAAAAAGTTGCTTTGAGAGCTACAGGTAAGATGCTTTGAGAGCTACAGATAAGAGACACATTAAAGCTCTAGCTGTTTGTACCCAAGTGATTGAACCACAATCTTTTTTGAGGTCTCATTTGTTGATGAATATATGAAAATGTACTATTTTTGTGTGTAAATCATCTAACACCTATCACTTCTAAATATTGCCAAGTTTTCTTCCCCAACCTCAATCAGTGCAAATTAGTTTAATCTTGACCTAATCCAGACTAGTTTGAAAGGATATATGCAGCTCTGTGTTCAATGCAACACTATTTACAATAGCCAAGATTTGGAAGTAGCCCAGGTGTCCATCAGTAGATCAGTGGATTTAAAAAAAAAAAAAAGTGTGGTACATTTACACAATTGAATGCTACTTGGCTGTTAAAAAAGAAGGAAATCTTATCCTTTGTGACAGCATGGATGGACCTGAAAATCATTATGCTAAGTGAAGTTAAACCAGTCAGAGAAATTCAAGTACTATATAATTTCATTCATATGTGGAATCTAATGAAAAAAATAAACTAACAAAATAGACTCAGAGAACAGAGGGACAGTTGTCAGAGGGGAGGGAGGGGTGTTGCAGGGTTAGGTAAAAAAGATGAAGGGATTAAGCAAAAAAAAACCCCACAAAACACACCCTCGTAGACACAGAGGGAAAGGGAGGTGGAAGGGGATAGAAGAGGGTATAGTGGGGATAAATGCTGATGGAAGGAGACTTGACGATCATATACAGATGATGTATTGTAAAATTGCGCACCAGACACCTATATAATTTTATTAACTGATATCACTCCAGTAAACTCAATAAAAAGAGTAAACCATACAGTTTCTTTTAAAGTGAGCCATTGATGTTGACACAAGTGTTCTCTAAACCTTCAGTTTTAAAAAATTTTACATTTTCATATTTTTAAACTCTGGATAATCTTGAGATCAGTGGGTATATTTTATTGTGGTAGTGTTCCTCCTTATACATCTTAGAATCAAGAAATGAAAAATACATTTCTCTGAAGGGTATTTTTAATTACCTGTATTACTGATCAGTTTTGTTGGTGCCATTTAGGGTTTATTATGTTAATATTGATATCAGTTCCTTTAATTTTGTAGATATTAATACTTTTTTCAGACTAGTAACTCTTTTGTAAGAAGTATAGTTAAATTTTTAGTAAAACCCAAAAGTACTTCCAATAGTTGTTTTTTGTATTTGATGCAATACTGTATTTTTAAGTAGGTATTCATGCTCTAGGTCATTGTTGTTGACATCACTCTGGATATACCACATGTGACTTTTTTTTTAATACTTTTCAGTTCTAATATGATGAGTTTTCCCTTTTGGTTTCAGTTAATGATTTATGTGACTCAGGGGCAGTGGCAGAAAATAAATATTTTGGCGCCATCTGCTGTTCTTAAATGTAATATTTTATTAAGTGAAACCTGTAGGTAGATTGACACATGTATATATATTTCTCTCTTTACATAAAAAATACAAAAACAATGGACTTTTTAAAAAGTCTGCTAAAGCTGCCTTATGTTTCCTGTATTTGCAACCACTAAGGCTATCTCCTTGTAATTTTGGTAGTAAGAAATATCTTGTCTAAAAAATATTTTCATTCAGTGCCTGTGATTTTCTTCTTTAGCCTCCTATGTCCTCCCATGAAAGCTCCTGAATAAGACAGATTCACTGAACTCCTTACCTTTTTTTGTGATTTTTGTGTTCCTTGTTTCTGAACACCTAGTTTTTCATCTTTTATAGTCTGCTCATAACTTATCCTCAAGCCCCATTTCTGTTCGTTCTATAAAATCTTCCCCTGTAATTCTGAACTACATTTACTTTTACTTTTATTGCTTTTCTGTAGTTTTTATATGAACTGTTTACACTACAGAGGTAATATTTTATAGTCATAAAATGTGTATGAAATAAACTATGTTCATAGCCTCTCATTGTCTCACATGACCTAATACTATAGCATAGCATGATAGATAGATAGATAGATAGATAGATAGATAGATAGATAGATAGATAGATAGATACTGTTTTGCTCCTTAATTACTATATATGTCCTTTCTCTCCAAACAAATGGCATGTTCTTTGTTGATTGGGGCAATTTATATACTGATCTTGTAATCTTCAGATAACAAAATTTCCGATTTGGAGACTTGGAAATCTGATGCCCTAATTAAAAGAACTGTGTGCAGAGTAAAGATAAATGAATCCTGGGCTGTTAACTTTGAGTAATGTGGATGAATTTCTGTGCGTAAATAGCACGATGAGTGTTTTGCTACCCAAAGCTTATCCTACTATTTCTCCATGAAATTTAAACATTGTTGATTTCTTGATCTCTGCTGCAATGGTTTACTTATAGCATTCCCTCTACCTACCTCATCCCAATATCATTGTAAAACACATATTTAATTTTACCTTTAAAATTAAGTAATTTTATATTTCCTCAACTATGAATATAGACTCGCTTCTTTGTAAGATGAGGATACCGTGGTTCTTGCCTTTCACCACTAAACTGTTTGTTTCAATTCTGCATTTCCATTATCAATGTTAATAACATGTATATTGTTAATGAGATTTTTCAGTGACTTACATGTAGGTTGACTCAAGATAATGAAAAACAATGTGTTCGTGTTATTATGAATATGGAGTCATTTTCTTTGTAGACTCAAGTATGTGCTAGATTCTTTTCTACTACCTAATATTATTCCTAGGTCACTCAAAAGAGATTATTCCTAATTGTTTTGATGGATTCTTTTATACATTTCACATACTGCCTTTAATGTTTCCTCAGGTTTTTATAAGCTCTCTAGTATATGTAACCTATTGATTTTTTTTCCCCCAGGAAAGTATATTCCTACAGCCTTCTGGAGCCTTATTCTAGTATGTAGGCCTGCTTCACACCCTTTACCTTGGAATTTCTTCCTTTGTTGTTTTCTGTGATAATATCATTAATTACTACATTCCAAATCTTCCTCTTTGTATAGTTACTCCCTAGTTTTGTTAAAGTATGTTCTTGAGTGACTTTCTAAGGTTATACAGGAGTTAACTTTGTAAGTCTCTGCATGTCTGGAAATTTCTTTATCCTACCTTCACTCTTGTTTCACAGTTTGATGAAGATACTAGACTTCCTTTTATTGATCTACAGTGGGTGTCATTGTTTTCAGATCCACATATTACTGTTACCCTTTTTTGTACTTAGATTTTCAGAGTTCAAAGCTTCTCTGAGGCTTTGAGGGAACTTGACAGCTCCCTTTTCTGTTATAGCCTCTAACATGCTTTATTAGGGAATAGCTTCCTCTACATTGCTTCTTTTTGTGTCCTTAGTCTCCAAATATTATTAATTTTACAATATAAAAATATCTAAAGAGATTTTTGTGGTTTTGTATAAAATGTTAATTCATTAACACTTTGAATAAAATAAGACATGAAAAAGTATGATTTGATTTTTTTTTAATTCTGTAAACATTTCCTAAAGTCGTATGTGTACCTTTTTATGGTATTCTTTTATATTTATATAGCACAGTGGTTAAGAGTGTCGTGCTCTGGAGCTAGACTGCCTCTGCTACTTAGTACTGTGTGACCTTGGGCCAGATGCTTAACCTCTGCCTAGTTTCCTCATCTGTAAAATAGGAATAATAATATGTTCCTCATAGTTTTTATACAAGGATTCAGTTAGTTAATACATATATAAAACCCTTGAAACACTAGTGCCTCCACTTTTTTAAGTTTTCAGTTTTAGGTATACTAGTAGTAGCAGTAGCAGGGGTAGCAGTACCACTGTTATTCCAATTCTGTCATCATCATTTGTGTTGATTATATAGTAAACTTTTTTGAGACTATTTGTTAAAAATAAGTAAATAAAAATGATGTACTTGGAGTCCATTAACCTAAAAATTGTTTTGCTACCACTTATTAGCTTTCTAACCTTCAGCATTTAACTGAACCTTAATTGGCCTCAGTAAAACAAACTAATAATATCTTTCTTGTCAGTGATCTGCTGATCTCTAAAATGTTACCAGAAATCATGCATTTCCAGAAATTATGGTCTCACTGTGGAACTGAGAGAGAAAGGGAACTGATGATGCTCAGCCTCCCCACTCCCCTCTCTCCCTCCCTGCTCTCTCTGCCCATTTTCCCTCCTTCAAAACGAAGTTTCTGCCTTGCCTGGTGTAGCTCAGTGGATTGAGTGTGGGCCTGCAAACTGAAGGATCATGGTTCGATTCCCAGTCAGGGCACATGCCTGGGTTGCCTGCCAGTTCCTAGCAGGGGACCCACGAGAGGCAACCATACATTGATATTTCTCTCCTTCTCTTCCCCTCTAAAGATAAATAAATAAAATCTTAAAAAAAAACCCAAAAACATAGTTTCTGAGATGAAGTCACATCAGGGTTTAAGCATTTAACCTTAATAACCTTAAGAGTTAATAACCTTATCATTTTGATCTTCATGCTCTACCCTCCTCCTATTTCTTGGCTATTTCTTCCCCCTAAAACTGAACTGATAAGCATTTCTAAAATTTTCTAAATTTTATGTGAAAATTAAATTAGGGACAAACTAAATTGTTTTCTTTTAAACCCTATGCATATGTTCATTTGTGTCTCTTGTTTTATACTTTCCTAACATCTTATATGTCTTTAGTATGAAACTGTGGCTTCAATTGGGTTTCCAGCCTTTTGGCATCTCATGGCCATGCTGGAAGAAGAGTTGTCTTGGGCCACACATTAAATACATAAACATTATGGAAACTGATGAGCAAAAAAGACAGTTAAAGTAAATTTACTATTTTGCATTGGGCTGCATTCATAACCACCCTGGGCCCTATGCAGCCCACAGGCTGTGGGATGGACACCCCTGCTTAGCTTCCCAACTAGATCAAGTCCCTCGGTGACTGATGTTCATAGTGACTAGCAACTGGCTTTTGTGAATCTTAGATTAGCTTAGTATTAGGTTTGTCTTAATTGTTGATTTGGGGCCATAATTATTCTGATCTTGAGTTAATGATGCACTTGATACTCTGGTAATATCAGCTTCTACTTTAGATGTAATACTTCTTTTGAATTACATTGTCATTCAGTCATACTTAAAATTTATTGAAAACTTACTAGCTTTAAAAATATTTTTCTTTTTTGATAAAGTAGAAAAATAATTATTATTTGGTGAATATTCTCACTTTAGGAAATAGTGAAAATGTAAAAGTAGAGGTAAAAATATGAGACTGTAAGAAAGAATTTTAAAATGTTTCACTTTGGGGTTGGAACCACGTGATCTTGAGGTGGGGGAAAACACATTGTTGTTTTCTTGCAAGATGTGGAACCATGCATTTTGGGGGAGAACTGTGCAGTTTTGGGGCTCCCTTCACCACGCAGCTTAGAAAGCTGGAAACCAAGATGTAGCAGCAATGCAGAGCTTTCTCTTAGCAGTTTGGAAGAATGCAGGAAAGACATTGCTTTAAGGAAAAAGGTGAGAGGATTCTTGCTGGTGAGTCATGAGAAGGTGCCAGGTGGGTTTGGATTAAGAACTGGAAATCCTAGCAATACAGCTGAAGGTGCTGTGAACCGTGGGAGGCCTGCCAGCCAAGCGTGGATTACCTGGAAGAATCAGGGGCTACCTGAGCCACAGACTTCTATTTCTTTTCGTGAGATACGGGGACATACTGGTAAAGATATTGCTGTGTAGAATATCTGAGACTTTTCTGCCTGTGTTCTCCTCAAGGACTTTTATGGTGTCACGATTTAAATTTAAGTCTTTAATCTACCTTGAATTTATTTTTGTGCATGGTGTAAGTTGGTGGTCGAGTTTCATTTTTTAAGGAAGACAAACAACCCAATTAAAAAATGGGCAAAGGACCTGAATAAACACTTCTCCAAGGAAGACATAGAGAGGGCCCAGAGATATATGAAAGGATGCTTAGCATCACTAGCCATCAGAGAGATGCAAATTAAAACCACAATGAGATACCACTTTACACCAGTCAGGATGGCCATCATCAACAAATCAATAAACAACAAGTGTTGGAGAGGTTGTAGAAAGGAAACCCCAGTACACTGTTGGTGGGAATACAGACTAGTGAAGCCACTGTGGAAAACAGTGTGGAATTTCCTCAGAAAACTAAAAATGGAACTACCTTTTGAGCCAGCAATACCACTGTTGGGATTATACCCTAAGGATCCTGAAACACCAATTAAAAAGAACCTGCTCAACCCCGTGTTCATAGCAGCACAATCTATGATAGTCAGGTGCTGGAAGCAACCTAAGTGCCCATCAGTAAATGAATGGATCAAAAAACTATGGTACATTTACACAATGGAATACTAGGCAGCAATAAAAAAGAAGGAATTCTAACCTTTTGCAATAGCATGGATGGAACTGGAAAGCATTATACTAAGTAAAACAAGCCAAGTGATGAAAGAGAAATGCCATATGATCTCACCTATAAGTGGAACCTAATCAACAAAACAAGCAAACAAGCAAAATATAACCAGGGACATTGAAATAAAGAACAGTTTGATAGTAATCAGAGAGGAGGAGGGAGAAGGATAATAGGGGGTAATGAGGGGGACATCAAAGGAGCATGTATGAAGGACACATGGACACAAAGGCAAAGGGGGGATGGGTTTGAGGGTGGGAGGTGGGGATGGGGGTGAAAATGGAGACAATTGAATGACAATAAAAAAAATAGATAAAATAAAATAAATAAATACATGTTCCACTTTGGGGTGAAGTTATTTTATACTCCTTTCCCTGAAAGTAGTGGGGTGGCGGGGAGGGGGTGTCCTAGGAGAACAGAATGTGATAGTGTAGCAGAGAAGAATGAAAATTAAGCTCAACTTTTCCCAAGGGATGTTAATCCTTGAATTAGTAGTTGTCAGTTGGTTTTCTTTTTATTATTCTCATCAAGCTGGAGCTATGAATTCCTGTCAATTCTGGGACTTACAGACATTTTTATATACAGTATTGATAATTTTGACATCAATAGATAAAGAAATTTTTTACATGATATGCCTGTTTCTTGAGAGTTGGATGGCACACCTACCTTGAAACATCAATATTGTACCATATGTAAATGTTGAGAGCTAACTACACTTTCTGAACCTCCATTCCTAATACAGTATATTTTCAGAGTGACAAAATTCTCTAATTCTTCTATCCATGTCACTCACTGGAGCTTGAGATCATATATTTAATTTTGTTAAGAATCTCCACTTGAATGTCCCACAGGTACCTCAGAACTCAAAATCCAAACCTGAACTCATCTTTTTCCTTCTCCTCCTCCCCCTCCTTGTCTTGCCCACAAAGGTCTCACCTTTGTGGTACCATCACCCATTGGATTGTCCAGACTAGTATTCCTGGCTCCATCCTGATCTCCACTCCCAGTCATGTATATATTCAGTCACCAAGTTTAATGAATTTAACTTGTGACTAAACCTCAAATCTATGCCATTTGTCCATTTCTTTTACCATAGTTCAAGCCATGTTTATCTAAGATACATGTAAGTGCCATAACCTCCTAACTGATCTCCCACCACCAATGCCATCATCCATTTTCAACCATTTTTACACTGTTCAGGTAATCTTAAAACACAAAGCAAAATTTGTCACTGAGGAATTTAAAACTCTTCATTGGCTATCCTAGGCCTTCAAGATAAAAATTAAATTTTTTAAGTGTTTATAGCAACCTGTATAATCTGGCCCCTGCTACATGATTGAACCATTCAGAGCAACTTACAGTTCCTTAAGACCTGTGTTGGAGGTGAACACCTTCAGGTCTTGACACACACTACTCCTCCTGCTTGACTAACTCCCAGTTGTTGTTCATCTAAGCTTGGACTTTCTTGAAGAAATCTTCACTCAGATGCCAATATCATCTAAGATTGGATTAGATGTTACCATGTGTTCCCATATTACCTTCTATTTATCACTATTGGCAATATGCGACATACTGTATTACTAATATGTTTGTATTATGTCTCTCCCAGGCTCTTGGAGGGCAAATGGAATATTGTTTGGTGGTTCTGTTTATCTCATACAGTGTGGCACATTCATTCTTTTATTCTTTACTCTCTCTTTGAGCCAAGTAGTCTATACTTGAGCAAGTATTTGTTAAACACACTTTAAAGCAGTTTAGAATGAATTTGTTTAAATTTCTTCTGTCGAACTGAAGCCTCACTTGAGTCTCCAGTATAGTTCTTCATAATATCAGAGATTTAGCTTCTAAAGATTATTCAGTAGTCAGTGTAAATAAATTTTCTTTGACCAGTCTTAAACAATCCTAGTAGTTTATGTTGTGTTGAAAATTCAGCAGAAGTGTGTGTGTGCATAAGTTCATGTGTGTATAAGTAATAACTGAATACATTAATGGAAGTATAGAACAGTCTCCTGAATAATTAAATTTTTTAAAGTTTGTGACTATATATAACACAATTAAAGTGTCTGATCACAACAAGTCAGGGTTTTATAAAGCAGGTTTTTAAAACGACATTACTTCTGGAAACCTTGCCTTAAAATCTTGTAAGTGATACTTAAAGTAAAATATTTCAGCTTTAAGCTTTTAGTAAAATATTTAAATTTAAAATAAATGTTTGTCTTCATTTCAGTTCATTCGTGGATTTTTTTAGTAGTTGGAAAAAAGTCATGCTAGTTCCCAGCTGTGTTAGAAACAGTTGCCAAGTGTGGTTCTTTACACTGTGAGCCTGGGAGTTGTTTCTAAGCACAATTACTAGCACAGATTTGCCTAAGTGTCCTGTCTGGTCTGTGGCTATGGGTAAGTAATGTGGAATATATATATTAGGGGGAGGGGGTGAAACTTCTGTCTGTACATTAAATTCCATAAACTACCCTCTAACTTTGGATTACTCTGTACCCTAACATGTATAAACTTTAAGCCCCAGCCTGTCAATAGTATAGTCTTTTGTGAATCTTTAAGATAGTTACAAAGGTATGTAAAAATTAAGATATCCTGCTAGCCTCAGAATGTGTAGAATTAAGTGTCTTCTTTTGTTTAAATGAATCCTAATGTAAACTTTTAGTGCTATTTAATGTCAAAGATTTCCAAAAAATTGTTTTTTGTCAAGGAAGCATGTGTTTATGCTCCAGAAGCCCTTGCTTTCCACTGTAGTTCCTAGTAATAATGAAGGCTCTAGTGTGTTTTTGTAGGATTTATAGTCAAATCTAAAATAAATTTTGGTATTTGTATATATGTGTATAATATCCATTTAAAGTGCATGGTACTTTTTATTTGAGGGGATCGATAAGAATTTAATAATTATGTGTGTACATGTATAGTCAGTCCATTTAGGGTAGCCCACTAGCCACATGTGGCTATTAGCACTTGAAATACGGCTTGTCTGAATTTTAGGCATGCTATATTAAAAATACATAGTATTATCAAAAATTTAGTAGGAAAAAATGTAAAGTATCTCATGATTTTATATTAATTTCATGTTGAAATGTAATTTTATATAGAGTGAGTTAAATTATATTAAAATTTATTTAGCTACTAGAAACTTAAAAATGATAAAATATGGCTCACATCTTGTTTCTGTTGGAGATACCTGGTCAAGAACATTTTTCCTAACTGAAAATCAATTTTTTTATAACAGTTGAAATAGAATATTTTGATCAGTTAATTTTATTAGTCATATATTACAGTTTGACATCTAAATATTAGCATTCTAATATTACATGTAAAAATGGAAGTTATAAAGTTAAACATATTTAACAAAATATTATTTTGAGGGCTTGTTTATAGACTTGGTTGTTGGAACAAGACATAAGTAATACTTCATGATTTCTTGATTCTTGGTGTGGAGCCAGATAAGCTACCATTGATTATTTGACAGGTATTTTCTGTTTGCTTCATATGTACCAAATCTATCTTGGAGAATACTTCTCTATAATTTTATAAAGGAACAAAAAAGTGGATGTACATACCTGTAATTTAATTTGTGGACTTAGAGGTAGGTAGAAGTGAAGTGGTTCCTGTCTGGGTTTTTGCTTTCTGTAAAGTAGTTTGTAAGTCATCACAGCCTACCACTAGTGATGTTTTCTAAGGAAAATATTTTGAATTGAGTAAAATTAAAGGGCCTTCATAGATGAGAATCAACATTTAAATACTTATGGGTCAGAAAAAGATAAATACCATATGATTTCACTCATGTGGAATCTAATGAACAAACTGAACTAACAAGCAAAATAGAGACACACTCAGACATAGTAGGTTGACAGCTCTGGGGTTGAGGGGTTAGGGGATGGAGGGATCTAGCAAACAAGAAAAAAGACTTGTGGGCATGGAGAACAGTGTGATTGCGGGGGCTGGGGGAGGTGAGTAGAAGTGGAAGAAGGTACAAGAGGGGTAAATGGTAATGGAAAAATACAGTTAAAAAGTCAAAAATAAGTAAATACTTATTGGGCACTGAGCTAGACACTGAGGAAGACTATAAAAGAGGGAGGGGCCCTTCCCTCAGAGCTTATGATTTTTAGGAAAATATGGCATATACCAAAAAAGTAAATGAGGCAGCTGTGATATGGTATATATACAGTACACTACAGGAAGAGCTCAAACAATGAGGAGAACACCAATGACTAGAGATTTTATTCTTCTCCTTTGCTTCTTACAAGTGATCTTTTCAGAATGACCCCTTTGTAAAAAATCTTCTGTCTGGCACAGTACCTTATAGTCAGTGGTAACTTACTATGAGAACTGTATGGAAATTTAGCACAGATTCTTCACCTCAGTACAAATAACAGTTTGATACAATTATTGTATAACAGCTTTGAATGCTTTAGAACAGGACAGTGTTTATGAATAGGAAGTCGAGGTTACTATGATATTACATGATTCAAATCATGTAGCTTCAAGTCTTTGGTGGGAACTTCAGGTTGTAGCTGACTTAACCAACAACCTTCTCTTTCCTGTTATTACCTCTGAATTCCTTACTTTTCAGTCTTTAATATTTGTTGTGTTGATGGTGAGGAGGAAAAGAGAATTGTGGGGTGGGTGGGTGGGTATCTAATAATACTGTTTGTAGATTTTTAAACAGGAGTTGGAGGAGGGTGAGAGAGGGTTGGATGGGATGAAAAGTTTGAGAATGTACTTTGAAGTGTTGTTGAAACTGGCTGGCTCACTGACTGACTACTCACAGTATGATAAACCAAGCTGATAGAGAAATCACCCCCACATGCATATATACTACAAATATAGAAATATAATGCAAAACTGTAAATTCATAGCTAAACTCTTAAGGAAAGAAAGAAGTGAAGGAAATTTCCACCTGCAGAAATGAGAGAAATTAAAGCAGTAAAAGAGAAGGGATACTGCTGTATAAAATAGCACAAAGACCTTTAGGTCCTAGTTATAAGTCCTAATGGATCTGGGGCAGAATTTTAGGGAATGTACAGGGATAGGAAATGGGGCCTTGGACCTTGCCAAAGTATAGCTAGCACTAAATTGGAGCATACAGTCTAGAACCTGAAGCACTGTCTCTAAATTGTGCTTAGATTTTAAAAAGTGTTCAATTATAAAACATTCTAAAAGAGAATATAAAATGTGTATAAAAATGATTAAAAGAATTAAGTAAAAATGAAATGAAGTATAGTAAAGTCATAGACCAATATTTAAAAAAAAAACAACCTTGGAAAAAACTGATGCAACTTTTGAAATTAAAAATATAATCATAGAAATTGGTGTTCGATGGGTGAAATAGCAAATTAGACAGATATTCTTGCTTTGGCTGAGAAGAAAAGAAAATCTAGCAGTAGTGGTTAAGAAGAACTAAATTTAAAATGCAATGACCTGAAAGTAAAAGTTGAAAATGCAGGGTTAAAAAAAGTGCTGGACTGATATAAAACAAAACCAAAAACTGTTAGGAAAATATTGTCAGCCAAAAATAGATTTTTAAGGTAAAAAGCATTATTAAGCATGATGATCAAAGGATTAATTCACCAGGAAGAAATAATCTTGAGCCTGTATTTCCAAATAACATATCAAAGTATAATAAAAGCAAAATTTTACATACTAAAAATAAATGGACTACCTACAGATAAAGTGGGAAATTTTATAGGAAATTTACTTCAAAGAACAAAAGGCAAATGAAGCAACCACTGTTACCACCACCAGCAAAAGTAAAGGTATAGAATATTTGAACACACAATTAACAAACTTGATATTTTAGATATATTTATTCTTTACTGTAAAAAAATAGAATGTGGATGTCTCTTTCAAGCACACATGAAACATTTATAGAAATGTAACCACATATTAAACTACAAAGGAATGACTCCACAAATACCCAGGCATGTCACACTGGCTATATTTTCCTACTACATTGAAGTACATAGAAAACTTATTCAAGTTTTATTTAAAAGTAATGTTAATAGAATATTATTTAAATGAAATAATTGCTAAAACATTTATTGAACACTTAATGTGAGCCAGGCATACTGCTGACAGTTGTTTTGCATATGTTATTCTATTTATATCCTTTCAACAGCCCTGGGAATTGCAAGGTACTGTTATCATCTTTAATAGTTGAGAAAATTTAGGCTTAAAATGTTAATTTGCTTAAGAACTGCTCTTAGAAAAAACCCTGTTTTTTAATGGTATGCCCTTAAAACCCCTCATCATTTAAAAATCCTTTATTATTGTAAAATATAGCCAGATTGAGAAACTCACATAAAAATTTATAGCTCATTGAAATATTATTAAAATTTACAATTATTACTAAGATTGGTATTGTAATACTGACAGGTCAAGAAATTGAACTTGGCCAACCACTGTGGAAGCTTCTTATGTGCTCCACTCTAGTCATAATCCTGTCCTCCCTACAAAAAGCATTTATATGACAGTCATTTTCTGGCTTTCTTTAAAGATTTTATTTGTTTGTTTTGGAGTGAGGGGAAGGTAGGGAAATAGGAAGGAGGGAGAGAAGATAGACCTTGTCATCTCTCACACATGACCCAACTAGGGACCAGGCCAGCATCCCAGGCACATGCCCTGACCATGAACTGAACTGGCACTCCTTAGCTTTGCAGGAAGATGTTCAACCAACTGAGTCACGCCAGCCAGGGCCATTTTTCAGCCTTTTAAAAATTAATTTTAATAACAAAGTATACATTCTTAAATAGTATGCTTTAGTTTTTCTAATTTTTCTTCTACTTGTTTCTTATCCAATTTATTTGTTGATAAAATGGTATAGTTTGACCTTGTAGAATTTCTTACAGTTTTGATCCAATTCAAATTTAATATTTTTGTCAAAACTTGATAGGTGGTGGCATGTTCTTTCATCAGGAAGTAGTATATAATGTCTGATTCTTGTTCTTTTTGTGATATTATGGAACTGTTAGTACTCAGTGGTTAAATCCAATTTTTATTTCTACTCTTCTTATTTATTTATTGCTAGTCTGTTTCTGTAGAGAAGCCTCCCCTCCTCTCATACTTGGTTACCTGTTTCATTTGATATGAGAAAAGAAAAATACATATTTGATTATTTTTCAGTTTTCAAAATGATGAGTTGGTTTGCACTATCATCTTTGAAAGTAACCTTTTTTTTAAGTATCATTATAAACCCACAGATTTAAATATATCTCTTTAAGTTCATTCTTATGCTCAAATTATTCCACCTTTAGCCAGTGGTTGCCTCCCTACCATCACAGTTTATATTTTAGTAAATATATACACATGTAAGAATATATATGTATAGCCTTAAACCACACACACACTAAACACATTGTTCTGTGTATTTCTGTTCTTGAACTTAAATAAAGATAGTTTCTTACCAGTCTGTATAAAACTGCTTTATATTTTGTCCATGACCACACAACAGTGTGTTATATAGCTAGACATAATTTATTTAACAAACCCTTATTGATGAACATTTGATTGTTATCTTTTAGTTCTGGAAACAGTATGCAATAAAAATCTTGCTACATACTACTTTGCCCACATGTGGGGATATAGCTGCAAGACAAGTTCCTTAAAATGGAATTGCTAAGTAATACTAGCTTTTGCTAAATTGCTCTTCTTAGAGCAATTAGGAACTGTTTTTTTCCTTAGTGTTATCCTTTCATAATACTAGTATGTGATCAAACTTTCGGTCTTTGATAATCTATATAAAAATATTTCATAGTTTTTATTAAAGCATTTCATGTCTAGTTTCTTAATTCTGAATTGTTCTTGCATTGGCCTAATTTTCTATTGAATTATTGGCTATTGGCCTTTTCCTATTGATTTGTAGACACTCAGGTATCATAAGGAAATTACTCTTTTGTGACATGTGTTACAGATATTTTTTCCTAATTGTGTTGCCTCTTTTGATTATTCATGGTGTTTATTTTCCAAGTTGACTTTAAAAATTTTTAATATATTATTCAAATGTATTAGTTCTTTTTATAACAATCCAAACTTGGTATGGAGAAGAATTAGTGGTACAAAACTAAGTTTATTCCCCGATCCTTTCTAGAGTAAGTTGAGAGCCTGTTGTCCTATCACCTCCTGATTTTTAATCTGTATTTCCTATAAATAAGGATATTCTCTTAAATAGCCATACTGCGACTATGAAAATCAGAAAATTAACATTGACATAATGCTGTCTTCTAATCATTAGACCCCCATTGAAGTTTCAGTATTGGCCCTAATAACAACCTACTAGCAAAAGGATCCAGTTCAGAACCACATGTTGCTATTTATTTTGCCGTATCTCTTCAGTATATACTGTATCTCTTTAGTATACATCATTCTGGAACAAGTCCTCAGATTTTCCTTGGCTTCTATGACTTTGACAGTTTTGAGGATGATTCAAAACAAAGTAGAACAAATTTGGCTTTCTGATGTTTCCTCACACTTAAAGTTAGGTTATGCATGTTTTTCAGTAATATCATAGATGTGATATAGTGATCTTGTATGCTATCAGGTGGCACACTATTTCAGTTTGTCCTAGTAATGGTGATGATCACTTGATTAAGGCACTATCTGATTGGCATCTCTACCATAGAGTTACTGTTTTCCCTTTCTACTTAAGTTTTTGTGGGGAAGGAACTTTAAACATCCCATTCCTTATCAGACTTCCAGTTTATTTATTTATGTATTTATTTATAGCAGTATGAATTTATGGGTTGCTGTTCACTAAGTGTGTTAATCCCTTTACTATCATGAATTTTGATGTTCCAACATAATTTTGTTAGTGGGTGACCATTCGGGCCTACGTCTATGGTTTTTTTGTCTTCATCATTCTGTAAGCACATTCTGTTTCTACCACCAGATACTCCAGGCTCATGTTGTATTCCCCCCAACCTGGAATCAGCCATTTCTCCAAGGAGACTTTACTGTATTTTGCTGTGTGTAATGCACCCTGTGTATAATGCACACCTACATTTTTATGTGCCTTATAAACAGGATTATTATGCCCATTATTATACCCATGGTATGTAATCAGTATACCCATGTATAATGCTCATCCTTATTTTTCCCTCAAAAATTTGGGCAAGAAAGTATGCATTATACACTGTAAAATACAGTATTTTTTTTATAGAAAGTGTTACTCAGAAGCCAAGCTCCAAATGTTACTTGTGCTCATTGGTATTGGAATGCCACTGCTTCTAGGCTCGTTCTCAGTGGACAGAGCTAGGGAATATATATGCATACATGCATCCAAACATTTATGTTTATATTATTTCTGTAACTATTAAAAATCATGAGTTCCATGTTAATACCTTCAATTCTGTTCTAACAACATAGAGTTTATTCTAGTTTTCTTTTTTTGTATTTTAACTCTCTTTTCTGACTGAAGGTATCTGGCATCCATTATCTTATATAATTATTTGATTAATTACTTTATTAGCATGTAATCAGTCTTGCAGGTCTACCATCCCCTCTGCTGTGTGATACTCTTCTCTCCTTGCTCTCTCTGACTTCATTCTAAGCTACCCTGCCCTCCATGCAGACTTTCTTCTTCCTCCTTTTCAGTTCAGTACCCTATGCTAGACCATGCTCTCTGTGGACACTCTTTTCATCCTGCTTGGCATCTGATATCCCATACCAGGCTGCCCCTCTCAATGGACATCCCCTTCACCCTGCTTAGACTCTGACACACTTAACCAAACTGTCCTTCCCATCCCTCTTGGGCAAGCCCCTCATCAAGTGAACATCCTTCTCACCTTTTTTTTTTTTTTAAATGCCTTCCAACTTTAGTGTTATAACCTTAAAGGAGCTTCTCTGCTTTAATGTTATAAAAAATATTTTTTTGTTTTCTTCTAATGATTTTGTTTCCTTTATGTATTTAAATATGTGGTATATTTTGGAATCTATTTTGAAGTAAGAAATACAGTGGAAAATCAATATTTCTTTTTTTTTAAATTTTTTAATTGATTATGCTGTTACAGTTGTTCTATTCCCCCCTTCATTCCCCTCCACCCTACCCCCCTATCCCCGTTACCCCCCCTTTAGTTTATGACCATGTGTCTCAATTCCTTTAGATTCTATATCTCCCATGCTATTCTTGCCCCCCCATCTATTTTCTATCTACTGTCTATCCTACTTATTTTCTATACCTTCTCCCCCCTTCTCCTCCCACTCCCCTGTTGCTAACCCTCCTTGAGATCTTCATTTCTGTGTTTCCACTCCTGATCTAGCTGTCCTTTTAGTTTGCTTTTGTTTTAGGTGTGGTTGTTAATAACTGTGAGTTTGCTGTCCTTTCACTGTTCATGTTTTTTTAACTTCTTTTTCTTAGATAAGTCCCTTTAACATTTCATATAGTAAGGGCTTGGTGATGATGAACTCCTTAAATTTGATCTTATCTGAGAAGCACTTTTTCTGTCCTTCCATTCTAAATGAAAGTTTTGCTGGATAGAGCAATCTTGGTTGTAGGTCTTTGGATTTCATGACTTGGAATACCTCTTTCCAGCCCCTTCTTGCCTGTAAGGTCTCTTTTGAGAAATCCGCTGACAGTCTGATGGGGACTCCTTTGTAGGTGACTGTCCCCTTATCTCTTGCTGCTTCTAGGATTCTCTCCTTCATTTTAATTTTGGCTAATGTAATGATGATGTGCCTTGGTGTGTTCCTTCTTGGGTCCAACTTCTTTGGTACTCTCTGAGCTTCCCGGATTTCCTGGAAGTCTATTTCCTTTGCCAGATTGGGGAAATTCTCCTTTATTATTTGTTCAAATAAGTTTTCCACTGGTGGCTGTGCCTTTCCCCCTTGTGGTACCCCTGTAATTCGGATGTTGGAGCATTTAAAGATGTCCTGGAGGTTTCTAAGACTCTCCTCATTTCTTTGAATTCTTGCTTCTTGACTCTTTTCTGTTTGGCCATTATTTGCTTTCTTCTGGTCCACTCCATTGATTTGAGTCCCAGTTTCCTTTTCATTGCTATTGGTGTCCTGTGCAATTCCATTCATTTCAATTAGTTTCGCCTTCATATAATTGTCTAATTTGTCGGTATAATCAACCAGTTCTGTGAGGATCCTGATGACCAGTGTTTTAAACTGTGCATCTGAGAGTTTTGCTATTTCTTCATCGCTTAGAGCTATAGGTTCTGGGGCTTTGAGATCTTCCTGCGCCATTTTTGGTCTGTTCTTGCCCTTTAAGTGTGAGAAGCGGTGCCTTGGACTCCCAGGTCGCTGGGTTGTGACGCTGTATGTGGGGGCGTGGTCAGAGCGGGGAAATGGCGACCCCCTCTGCTGTTTCTCACAGCTGGGTGAGGATTAGCGTCTTAGGTGGTTCACTTGGGCCGGGCCACTCAGAGTCACTGGGTTATGACGCTGTATGTGGAGGTGGGGTCAGAGCAGGGAAATGGCGGCGCCCTCCACTGCCACTTGCCGCGGGGACCCACCGGGCCCTGGTCCAACCGCTCACTCCCTCGCCTGTCCGCCCGCGCACAAATGCGCGACCACAGTCAACACGCAGCACCGCTCCCCCCGCTGTCTCCCCCGTGGTCGCTCTCCTGGTGGCTTGCTGGGTCACTCACTAGGTCCAACCCTGTGCCTGGATTCCACGCCTGAGTCCGGCTGACCGAGACCTGTGCAATCCCGCTTCACCAGCCGCTGGTTTCGCCCCTTACCGGTCAGGCTGAAGAATTTGTTGTTAAGGAACTTCCGAAAAGTTTAATTTTCCGTGTTCTGGCTGTTTTCTGTTGCTAATATTTAGTTGTCTCTAAACTTGGTTGTGTGAGAAGGCACGGCACATCCACCTATGCCTCCTCCATCTTGGCCCCGAATTCCAATATTTCTTTCAGATGGTTATTATCCAGTTAACTGGAACTTTATATAAAAGTTATATTATCCCTTCAAAAAAAATTAGGTTTTTAAAAAGTTCACTGCATTCATAGGGATTTTTAAATGTCATTTTTCATATTGCTTTTGTTTATAACAGATGATGATGTACCTGCAGATATGGTTGCAGAAGAATCAGGTCCTGGTGCACAAAATAGTCCTTACCAACTTCGTAGAAAAACTCTTTTGCCGAAAAGAACAGCGTGTCCTACAAAGAGCAGTATGGAGGTAAAATAAATGTAACTGCTTTTATTTTTCTAATGAAAGAATTGTTAGGAAACAAACAGAAAAGGGAATGTCATTATTTTTTAGAAGTAATGATTACATATGGTAAAAATATTTGCTCAGTTTTCATTTTGTTTTTGAAGGGTGCCTCAACTTCAGCTACAGAAAACTTTGGTCATCGTGCAAAACGTGCAAGAGTATCTGGAAAATCACAAGATCTGGCAGGTATTTCCTATGGGAAAACTAAGGGATAAGGTCCAATAATTATTTTTAAATTTTGTTTTATACCAAAATATTTAAATTAAGTGTACTTTTTTGTATTACATTTGGGATTGAGAAAGTTATTATTATAGAATAAACATGTAACATCTCTGACCTCTTATTCTGTGACTTTGTTATATGAAAATACCTTTTATATATTTACTCTCACCAGTCAGAAATGGTACGTAATAGCTAAAAGAGAATATTTAAGTCAGGATAAAAGAAAATGTGTCACCTATGAAAGGAAAATGTTTATAAAATGATTGTCATCACAAAATAAAAGCTATTCATTAGATAAAATGAAAATGATGCTTTTTCTTTTTAAACACTTTATTTGTTTATTTTTTAGAGAGGAGGGAAGGGAGGGAAAAAGAGGAAAGGAACATCAGTCATCAGTGTGTGGTTGCCTTTCCACATCCCTACTGGGGACCTGGCCTGCAACCCAGACATGTGCCCTGACTAGGGAATCGAACCTGAGACCCTTTGATTCACAGGCTGGCACTCAATCCACTGAGCCACACCAGCCAGGGCAAAATGCTGCTTTTTAAAAAATGGGAAAATTAATTGCTAACATTATAAGTAATAGATTGTTTATATTTTATTTGCTAATCTCTTTATAGCAGCACCTGCCGAACAGTATCTTCAGGAGAAATTGCCAGATGAAGTAGTGCTAAAAATCTTCTCTTACTTGCTGGAACAGGATCTTTGTAGAGCAGCTTGTGTGTGTAAGCGCTTCAGTGAGCTTGCTAATGATCCAATTTTGTGGTAAGTGAACATTTATTTATTACCTTGAGATATATTATTTGGTACCCAAAATACTAAAGATGATAGTGAAGGTGAAGTGTGAGTTGGTGTTTACAATTAAATAAAAATAAAATTAGATTGCTTATAAATTCTAAGTTACCTGTTTACCACAAATGTGAGTTGTCAACTTAGTATTTAAAATAATAAATGAAGTATTTTCTGTACTGTTTATCAGTTAACTGTGTGATTGTGTCAAATGTTATTTAATTGCTTTTTAAAATCAGAACTAAGTCTATTTTAAAACAGCAGATAGGTTATTGAGAATGTGGGTTTTATACATCACTTTTGGAAAAAACTTGGACAGTTGTATTCATAGCCACTTCTAAAAATTCCACTTCTGAAAAAATTTTTTGCCTTCTTTACATATTTTTTATAGTGGCATAGTTAATAGTGAAGGGAAATGTGAAATTACGTCTACCAATCAGGAAATAGATGAAGTGAACACAAACTAATGTCTGCTTGGTGGGGGGTTGAGGTATAGGCATGAGCAGTGACTTTCACAGTTTATAGTAGCATGGGGAGGCCTTCCAGCCAAGATGGATGCATAGGTAGACACACTGTGCCTCCTCACACAACCAAAGAAGAACAGCAAATTTGAAAACAAACCAGAACTGACAGAAAATCGAACTGTATGGAAGTCCAACAACCAAAGAGTTAAAAAAGACACATTCATCCAGACCAGTAGGAGGAGCAAGACAGGCAGCTGGACTGAGGACTCCTGGCAAGGCAGCAGCTGGAGGACCTGGGTGGGCAAGGCTGCGGCTGGCAGGTGAAGCGGCAGGCAGTTCCACATTTGACTGTAGATAAATTAGGAGGAACAAGACAGACCATATAACCCAGGGTTCCAGCCTAGGGAAATAAAGCCTCAAACCTCTGAATGAAAACGCCTGTGGGTGTTGAGGCAGCAGTGGGAGAAACTCCCAGCCTCACAGGAGAGTTCATTGCTTAGACCAACAGGGTCCTAGAATTTACACAAGCCCACCCACCCGGGAATCAGCATCTGAAGGGCTCAATTTGATAATGGGTAGCTGAAGAAGTGACTGAAAACCAGCAAAGAATGGAGCAAGCAGCATTGTTCCCTTTCAGACCCCTCCCACACACACAGCATCACAACGCAGCGAAGTGGGTTGCCCTCCCCTGGTGAACACCTAAGGCCTCACCCCTTACTATGTAACAGGCATGCCAAGACAAAAAATATGGCTCAAATGAAAATTCAGATCAGAGCTCCAGAAAAAATACAACTAAGTGATGAAGAGATAGCCAACCTATCAGATGCACAGTTCAAAACACTGGTAATCAGGATGCTCACAGAATTGGTTGAATATGGATGCAAATTAGATGAAAAATTGAAGGCTATGTTAAATGAAATAAAGGAAAATGTACTGGGAACCAACAGTGATGGGAAGGAAACCGGGACTCAAATCAACAGTGTGGACCAGAAGGAAGAAAGAAACAATCAACCAGAATAGAATGAAGAAACAAGAATCCAAAAAAATAAGGAGAGGCCTAGGAACCTCCAGGACATCTTTAAATGTTACAACTTTTGAATCATAGGGGTACCAGAAGAAGAGAACCAGCAGGAAATTGAAAAGTTATTTGAACAAATAATAAAGGAGAAATTCCCTAATCTGGCAAAGGAAATAGACTTCCAGAAAGTTCAGGAAGCTCAGAAAGTCTTAAAAGAAGTTGAACCCAAGGAGGAACACACCAAGGCACATGATAAGTTACATTAGCCAAGATTAAAAATAAGGAGAGAGTCTTAAAAGCAGCAAGAGAAAAGGAGCCAGGTGCCTACAAAGGAGTGCCTATAAGACTGTCAGCTGATTTCTCAAAAAGAAACCTTGCAGGCAAGAAGGGACTGAAAAGAAGTGTTCAAAATCATGAAAGGCAAGGACCTACATCCAAGATTGCTCTATCCAGCAAAGCTTTCATTTAGAATGGAAAAACAGATAAATTGCTTCCCACATAAGGTCAAGTTCAAGGAGTTCATCATCACCAAGTACTTATTATATGAAAATTAAAGGGACTTATCTAAGAAAAAGAAGATAAAAAATATAAACAGTAAAATGACAACAAACTCACAACTATTAACAATCAAACCTAAAAAAAAAACAACTAAGCAAAAAATCAGAACAGGAACAGAATCACAGAAATGGAGATCACATGGGGGGTTATCAGTGGGGGAGTGGATGGGGAGAGAGGGGGAAAAGGTACAGAGAATAAGTAGCATAAATGGTAGGTAGCAGATAGACAGGGGGAGGTTAAGAATAGTCTAGGAAATGTAGAAGCCAAAGAATGTATATGTACAGCCCATGAACATGAGCTTAAGGGGGGGGAATGTGGGTGGAAGCGGGTGCATAGGGTGGAGGAGAATAAAGGGGGGAAATGAGACAACTGTAATAGCATAATCAATAAAATATATTTTTTAAATAGCATGGGAAAATGGTATGTTACAAAAAAGTGGAAAGAGCAGAATACAAAATTTTGTTTTTGTAACAAATGGAACTAACCATAGATTAAAAGACTGGAAGGTAATATAGTCAACTATTAATGAATATATTAAAAGTATAGGTTATCTTTTTTCTTTATACTTCCTATATTTTATAACAGTTTGTATGGTGCTAAGGGTAAACTATTTTGAGACCTCAAATAATATTTTGTAATTATTTAAAAGACATTTTATGAAGAACTCTTTAATTTCTTATCTGCCTTCAGGAAACGATTATATATGGAAGTATTTGAATATACTCGCCCTATGATGCATCCTGAACCTGGTAAATTCTACCAGATTAATCCAGAAGAATATGAACATCCAAATCCTTGGAAAGAGAGTTTCCAGCAGTTGGTATGATGTATAAATAGAAAAATTAGTTTATATATATTATATATTTGTAAATAAAATTTCCTTTTTAAAAAATTGAAACTGATGCAGGGAGATATTTCTATTGTCATATGAACCTATCTTATGAACCTTGTGAAAACAGGGAATGTTCCAGGTATTACATGACTTACTGAGATAAACATTTTGCCACACTCATAACAACAGGTGTAATGACCCTGATGAAGTCATAGATACTACAGAGGAACATGTATCACTGGGCAAAGACAGACAATTAACCAGACAGCAAATAAATTAACTTTTTAAAAATTTTTAATCTCAAAAATAGGCTTCAAGCCAGTGAACATTTATCAGCCAACATAATATTCTACAGTTTTACTACTGATATTTATTAATAATTTAAACAGTGACAGTAACAGTAGCCTAACAGCAGTATACTTTCTATGGATCTGTTTGAACTTTTGTTTAAGTTATTACTGTTCAGTAGTTGTTTTACAGTTTCACATTTAGTTTAATTTCATATAGTGCTTTACTAATGGTTCTCAGCTAGGCTACTTTTGCTCCACAAGGGATATTTGACAACTTCTGGAGACATTTTTAGTTGTCACAACTGGGGAAGGGGATGCTACCAGTAGCTAGTGGGTAAAGACCAGAAATGCTAGCAGATATTCTACAATGCACAGGACCGCCCTCACAACAAAGAACTGTCTGTCCCACAATATCAGTAGTGCTGAGATTGAGAAACCATGTCTGTTCTTACTGGATATTACTGAGTCACAAACTGTTCCAGATTTTATATTGCACTATGCAAAAGAAAATTAGTTGCAATAATTGGTCGTTTTTTAATATTTTATTTATTTATTTTTAGAGAGAGGGGAAGGTAAGGAGAAAGAGAGGGAAAGAAACATCAGTGTGTGGCTGCCTCTTGTGCATCCCCTAGTGGGGACCTGACCTGCAACCAAAGCATGTGCCCTGACTGGGAATTGAACCAGTAACCCTTTGCTTCACAGGCCCACGCTCAATCCACTGAGCTACACCAGATAGGGCAATTGTTCATTTTTTAATGTTCACACAGGAATACTAAATTAATTTATAATATGATTCCATTTTGTTTTTTGTTTTGTTTTATTTACATTTAGTATAAAGGTGCACATGTAAAGCCAGGATTTGCTGAACATTTCTACAGTAACCCTGCAAGATATAAAGGAAGAGAAAATATGTTGGTGAGTTTGATGTGTGGGGTTTTTTGTTTGTTTGTTTTGTTTTGTTTTGTTTAATGGGTTTTTAAAAAATATATTTTATTGATTATGCCATTACAGTTGTGCTATTCCCCCTTTTCATTCCCTTCCACCTTGCACACCCCCTCCTCCCACATTCCCCCCTTTAGTTCATGTCCATGTGTCATAAGTTCTTTAGTTTCTATATTTCCCACTTTACTCTTGCCCTCCCCTATTTTCTTCCCATCATCTATGCTACTTGTTCTCTGTACCTTCTCCCCGCCACTCCTCCTCCCACTCCCCTGTTGCTAACCCTCCATGAGATCTCTATTTCTGTGGCTCCACTCCTGTTCTAGGTGTCCACTTAGTTTGCTTTTGTTTTAAGTGTGGTGGTTAATAACTATGAGTTTGCTGTCCATTCACTGTTCATCTTTTTTATCTTCTTTTTCTCAGATAAGTACCTTTAACATTTCATATAGTAAGAGCTTGGTGATGATGAACTCCTTGAACTTGACGTTATCTGAGAAGCACTTTATCTGCCCTTCCATTCTAAATCAAAGCTTTGCTGAATAGAACAATCTTGGATGTGGGTCCTTGCATTTCATGACTTGGAATACTTCTTTCCAGCCCCTTCTTGCCTGTAAGGTCTCTTTTGGGAAATCAGCTGACAGTCTGATGGCAGCTTCTTCATAGGTGACTGTCCCCTTATCTCTTGCTGCTTCTAGGATTCTCTCGTTCATTTTAATCTTGGCTAATGTAATGATGATGTGCCTTGGTGTGGTCCTCCTTGGGTCCACCTTCTTTGGGACTCTGAGCTTCCTGGACTTCCTGCAAGTCTATTTTCTTTGCCAGATTGGGGAAGTTCTCCTTTATTATTTGTTCAAATAAGTTTTCCACTTGTTGTTCTTCCTCTTCCCCTTCTGGTATCCCTATAATTTGGATGTTAGAATAATGTTTAAAGATGTCTCGGAGGTTCCTAAGCCTCTCCTCATTTTTTTTTTGGATTCTTCTTTCTTCATTCTTTTCTGTTTGGTCATTTTTTTCTTCCTTCTGGCCCACTCCCTTGATTCGAGTCCCAGTTTTCTTCCCATCACTATTGATTTCCTGTGCATTTTCCTTCATTTCCCTTAGTGTAGCCTTCATATTTTCATCTAATTTGTGACTAAACCAGTTCTGTGAGCATCCTGATCACTAGTGTTTTGAACTGTTCATCTGATAGGCTGGCTATCTCTTGGTCACTTAAAAGTATTGGCTCTGGAGCTTTGAGCTGTTCTTGAGCCATAATGTTTTGGTCTGTTTGCACCTGTTATGTATGAGGGGGAAGCCTGAGGTGTTCACCAGGGCAGGGCAACCCAGGTCGCTAGGTTGTGACACTGTATGTGGGTGTGGGGTCAGAGAGGGAGCAATGGTCCTTGTTCTGCACTCTCTCAGATTTTGGTCCCCTCTGCTGCTTCCCACAAGCAAATTGGGCCCTTCTGGTGCTGGTTCCCGGGTGGGTAGGCTTGGGTAGGCTTGTGTACATTCTAGGACCCTGTGGGTCTCTCCAGTGAACTCTCCTGTGAGGCTGGGAGTCTCTCCCGGCACCTCAACCCCCACAAGTTTTTTCAATCTGTGCTTTTAGGCTTTATTTCCCGTCGCTGGAGTCCGGGGTTGCACGGTTTGTCTTACTGCCCATTTTTTGCCTGGTTTATCTGTGCACAAGTGTGTGTCCACAGTCAGCCAACCACCTTGCACACCTTACTGGGTTTGCTGGTTTCCTCCCAGTGCCTGGGTTGCCAACCACCACCTTTTCCTGCTTAGACCCCTTTGCCAGCCACCAACTCCGCCCCTCTTAGTAGTGTGTTTGAATGGTTCGTTGTTGTCAGACTTCAGTACAGTTCAATTTTCTGTCTGTTCTGGTTGTGTTTTTGTTTCTAAGTCTTTGTTGTCCTTAAATTTGGTTGTGCGAGGAGGTACAATATTTCCACATATACCTCCATTTCGGCCAGAAGTCTGATGTGTGTTTTTGTAGGACTTAAAATGGTAATCTTTTAGTTCTATATTGACACTTTAATTTTTTATTTTTTTAGTATTATGATACAATTGAAGATGCCCTGGGTGGGGTACAAGAAGCTCATTTTGATGGACTTATCTTTGTTCATTCTGGAATATATACTGATGAATGGATATATATTGAATCTCCAATTACCATGATTGGTGCAGGTATTTTGAAATGCACTATTATCAGAATTTTAATATTTTACTTATATAATGGGTTTATTAAATGTTGGTGACTTAAAATTCAGGTGAACCTTGATAATACCTTAATGGGAGGAAAAATATGAATTAAATATGCATATTTTATAATGATAGAAATGAAAATATGGACTTCAGAAATTATGCAGGTTAGCTATTTGTTTTTAAGATTTATGTATTTCTTGATATTAGTACTTTGTTCAACTGCCTTAGTTTTTCATTAAGGAAAGACAAATGTTTGTTTTATCTTAAATAGTTTTATACTATATTAAAAGTTGTTTTTAGCTTGAGATTCTGTGAATAAATGTAATAAAATACGTGTTGATAACTGATTGGTCATTTGAAAACTTACGCTATCTCTGATTTCTTTTTTATGGATATACAGGGGTGTCGAACTCATTTTCACCAGGGGCCATATCAACCTCATGGTTGGCTTCAAAGGGCTGAAATAATTCTAGGACTGTATAAATGTAACTACTCTTTAACTATTAAGGAGTTGAAATTATATTCAGCGCTTTGAAGGCAACTGTGAGGCTTATGTGGCCCCCAGTGAAAATGAGTTTGATACTCATGGTATACTATATAGACCATTTTCAGATGGCTTGTTCATAAAATTCGCATTTACTGCCCCTTCTTCCCTTCTCCATTTCCACCATAAAAAAGGGGGAGGAGGTGTAGCAAATTTCTGCATAGTGGTTTTTATTACTTTCTAAATCAAGGCCAGTTTTGTAAATAAGTTTAAATAAAGAGGTTTCTTTCAACAGTAAATACTATTTGTAGCTGAATATTATTAGTAGTATTATTATACATGGATTTCAGTATGACACTTAAATAATATCTGCCTTAAATATGATTGTCTTTAGTAAAGCCCAGTGAAACAGTTGTCAGTAAAATGAGTATTTGGCCTTCCTACTCACTATTAATGATTTTTAAAAGTTCTCCGTTAAAAAATATACTCAACTTAAAAACAATAAAAAGTGTTCCTACTATATTACTAGTTTTGTAGCAAAGTATTTCTACTATATTTTTAAAGTATATTTTTAAAAAGTAATTTTTTAATTTCCATTTCATCTAATAAAGGTAATGTGCTCTAAATATCTTCTCCACAGCACCTGGAAAAGTAGCAGACAAAGTTATCATTGAAAACACTAGAGATTCAACCTTTGTTTTTATGGAAGGTTCTGAAGATGCTTATGTTGGCTATATGACAATAAGGGTAAAAAATTTTAAGACTTAAAATAATGTGTTCAAATCATTAAAGCAGTGATTGTTTAGTTAACAACATTTCTATTTTTTAGTTTAACCCTGATGACAAATCTGCTCAGCACCACAATGCACACCACTGCTTAGAAATAACAGTAAATTGTAGTCCTATTATTGATCACTGTATCATCCGAAGTACATGTACAGGTTAGTTTTTCCTTTATGTTTTATTATACAATGAGTCACTGTGTTATTGCCCAATGGGTTTTTTAATAAATTTGTTTTTTTATAGTTGGCTCTGCAGTATGTGTTAGTGGTCAAGGAGCATGTCCCACTATCAAGCACTGTAATATCAGCGACTGTGAAAATGTTGGACTTTATATAACAGATCATGCCCAGGTATTTTTTTAATCTTGTGCTTTTATTCTTTTAAAATATTTTTTGAGGCTTTAATAATGTTTATTTTTTATTAATTGTTATAGGGAATATATGAGGATAATGAAATTTCCAATAATGCTTTAGCTGGGATTTGGGTTAAAAATCATGGAAACCCAATTATTAGACGGAATCATATTCATCATGGACGTGATGTTGGTGTGTTCACATTTGATCATGGCATGGTAAGAACATTTATTCTGTTAAGAATAAAATTAAGAAAAGTTTCTATTAAGAAAAACTGACCTCATATCAGTTAAATTTCAAATAGGTTTCAACATTTTATAACCACCAAACTATCTGAATTGCAGGGTATAGGTTTAAAAGAGATTTCATTTCAGCATTACATTTTAAAATCAATATGTAATATTCATTCTGTATATTCATGGATCTCACACTATAGTCATGTAGGAAAGATGGAGTCCATCCATAAGGAATTGATATGACATTTGAGAGGATTAATGTCTGATCCAGCAATTCTCAAATGTAAGTGTGTATAAAAGTCACCCACACATTATAAATCAGAATTTTCAAGGATCAGGCCTAAGATATGCATTTTTAATAAGCATCATAAGTGAGTTTAATACAAGTTGTTTATAGACTGTACTTTGAGAAGTAATGGTTTTATCATTAGTTTGACTTCCATTTTACTCCTGTTTAAAAATTTTTTTAACTGGCAGAACTTCTAGTAAGAGGTACAGTGATAATATATAAATTGTAAAACTGTTATACCACAGTTAATAAGGCATCTTTATGGATGATATGTTTTAAATACTACTATATTGTTTTACACAATTTTCTAGAGACAGACTTTTTGTACTCGGACTACTATTTAAAATATGTTCTTGGGTATCTATTCAGGTATTACTTTCATTTAATGTCTAATTTTCATTGAAGTAATTTTCAAGTACTAGTACAACATTTTTTGATGAGTCGTGTAGGGAGGGAGGAGGAGGTGAAGTTTTGTTGCTATTGTATGGCATTAGTCAAGCAACTTGGGAAGGTTAGATTCACATACACAAATCTGTTAGCAAAGGAAATTCTTTTCATCATTTGCAGAACTCTTTTCTTTTTTAAGCTGAACTAGACTATGAGGAGTATACTCTTTTATCAAGTTCTGATTAGATAGACCTAAATAAGTTCATCATTATTCCAGGAGTAGCTGTAACCTGAGAGAAACAATTTGTTTACAACTTGGGTTATAGCTTGAGCTGGTTGATAAGAAAGCAGAGTGGAGATAAGGATTTGCCCTCCTCCAGCTGGAATAAAGATACTGACATGTTGCCCTGGAAGTTGAGGCTCAGTGGATTGAGCTGAGTCCCAGCCTGTGAACCAAAAGATCACCAGTTCTGTTCCTGGTCAGGGCACATACCTGGGTTTCAGGTCAGTTCCCCAGTTAGGGGCTTGCAAGAGGCAAATAGTTGATGTTTCTCTCCCTCTCTTTCCCCTTTCCTTTCCCTCTCTCTAAAAATAAATAAATAAAATCTTTAAAAAAATTTTTTTAAAGATACATTTTGTTGCGAACTGTATGTGTTTTCTCCATGGAGGTGGGAATTGGAGAGTCTGGGCAAAGGTGTAGAAGATGGGCTATAGTTTCTAAGTAGTGTCTTATTTTGTAATAGAACTATCCTATACTAGAATTTCTTTGCCTATGTTACCTTTACACTGCCCCAGAGTTAACATACATTTCAAGTATCAAATTAATGTTTGCCACTCAACTGTTCTCATTCCCAGATGATTTGAGGTACTAATATGATTTTAACCTGAGTAATTTACTCATTTTTAAAATATCTGTCCTGATGATTACTTACTAAAGTTCATCAATCATTATCATTATTTGTAATAATGATATAGTTTATTTTTTATAACTTTTTAAAAATATATGTTACTGCCCTGGCTGGTATAGCTCAGTGGATTGAGCCCAGGCCTGTGGACCAAACAACTGCCATTCGATTCCCAGTCAGGACACATGTCTGGGTTGCAGGCCAGTTCCCAGCAGGAGATGCATGAGATGCAACCATATATTGATATTTCTCTCCCTCTCTCCTTCCCTTCCCCTCTAAAGACAAATAAATAAAATCTTTAAAGTGTGTGTGTGTGTGTATGTGTGTGTGTGTGTTATTGATTATGCTATTAACAGTTGTCCCACCCTGGCCGGTGTGGCTCAGTGGATTGAGCACAGGTCTGTGAACCAAAGGGTTGCTGGTTTGATTCCCAGTCAGAGCACATGCCCAGGTTGTAGGCCAGGTCTCCTGCGGGGGGCACATGAGAGGCAACCACACATTGAAGTTTCTCTCCCTCTTTTTTCCCTCCTTTCCCCTTTGTCTAAAAATAAGTAAGTAAAATCTTTAAGAAAAAATTGTCCCAGTTTTCCCCCCTTTTACCCCCTCCACCCATTACTACCCTTCCCTCCAGAAATCCCCCCTTAGTTCATGTAATGGGTGGTACATGTATTCTTGGGCTTCTCCATTTCCTGTTCTGTGCTTAATGTCCCCTTGTCTATTTTGTACATACCAATTATGCTTTTTAATCCCTGAACCTTCCCCCCCCATCCTCTCCCTTTTGCCTCCTTTCCCCCTCCCAGCTGATACCCCTCCAAGTGATCTCTGTATCTATGGTTCAGTTCCTGTTGTTTGTTTGCTTAGTTTGTTGTTTAGATTCAGTTGTTGATAGTTGTGATTTGTTGCCATTTTAATGCTCATAACTTTGATCTTTTTCTTACATAATTACCTTTAACATTTCATGTAACAATAGCTTGGCAATGATAAACTCCTTTAGCTTTACCTTGTCTGAGAAGCACTTTTATCTGCCCTTCTATTCTAAACGCTAGCTTTGCTAGATAGAGTAATCCAGGTTGTACGTCCTTGCTTTTCATCACTTTGAATACTTCTTGCCAATCCCTTCTTGCCTGTAAGATTTCTTTTGAGAAATCAGCTAGTGGTCTTATGGGAACTCTTTTGTAGGTGACCCTTTGCTTTTCTCTTACTGCTTTTAAGATTCTGCTTTTGTCTTTAACCTTTGGCATCTTAATTATGATCGTCTTGGTGTGTTCCTCTTTGGGTCCAACTTGTTTGGGACTCTGTGCTTCCTGGACTTGTATGTCTATTTCCTTTGCTAGATTGGGGAAGTTTTCTTTCATTATATTTTCAAATAAGTTTTCATTTTCTTCCTCTTCCTCTTGGGGCATACCTATGATTCAGATGTTGGTACATTTGGAATTGACCTAGAGACTTCTTATACTATTGCTATTGTTTGAATTCTCGTTTCTTCTTTTTGTTCTGGCTGAATGCTTAATTCTTCCTTATGTTCCAAATCATTGATTTAAATCCTGGCTTCCTCCCCTTCACTGTTGGTTCCCTGTAGATTTTTCTTTATTCACTTGGTGTAATCTTCATTTCTTCCTTTATGTTGTTGCCATACTCACTGAGTTCTTTGAGCATCCTGATATACCAGTGTTGTGAACTGTGCATCTGGTAGGTTCATTATCTCCAGTTTGTTTAGTTCTTTTTCTGAGATTTTGTTCTTTTCTTTCATTTGGGATATATTTCTCTGTCTCCTCAATTTGCAGACTCTTTGTTCGTTTCTGTGTGTTAGGTAGAGCTGCTTTGACTCCCTGTCTTAGCATGGCCTGTTGTAGAAAAGGCACCTGTAAATTGTGTTGGGGTAGAGCCTTAAGGTAATTGCCAGAGTTGGGGGAACCTGCTTTAACACTTTGTGGTTGTGCGTTGGGGGAGAGTTTGGAGAGGGGGTGATACCACTGCTTGGCTTCTGGAGGTTTGCCCTGCCCTCACCCCTTTCCAGTCACTTCACCCACTTCCTGTATGCAACTGGCACCCTTCAAGCTGTTTCTGGTGCTGAATCCCAGCATGGGTGGGTTTGCGTAAATTCTAAGACTATGCAGAGTCCCCTGAAAGTCCGGCAGTTTCTTCTGCTGCCCCAACCCCCACTGGTGTTTACAGCCAGAAGTTATGCGGAATTATCTTCTCAGCTGTGCTGTATGCCTTGGGGCTGGGATTGCTCTCTCCCAAGATATCCCCCTTGATTTTTATATCTACCACACATGAATGTGGGAATGCCCATTCCACCTCTGCTTTTCTGCACCACACTGCTTCTCCCTGCCTCTCCACCTGTCTCCACATCTCTGCTCCTCCTGCCCCTCTGGAGAAACTGGCTTATTTAAATCTTGCTCCCATACAGTCAGACTCCCATACAGTTCATTTTTCTGACAGTTCTGGGTGTTACTTGTTTTGAGGTAGTTGTGATTTTCTTTGTGGTTGTGCAAGGAGGCAAAGCACACCTACCTATGCCTTCATCTTGACCAGAGGTCTGTTTTTTATAACTTTTTAAAAACAACTCTAGGCACTAAGGATTAATAAAGAGACTTGTAAGGGAAGGATTAAAATAAAGTATATCTTGGGACTATCGTGTGTTTTAGTATTGGAGCACAATCCTTTAAAATCCTTTGGTAAAATGTTCTTCCATTCCAAATACAACAGGTCCCTGAATAACATAATTTTCTTATAATGTCAATGAGAAAAAAACATTTCAGGCTGGGTCCACTGTCTATGTGGAATTTGCACAGAATATTCTCCCCTTATCTGCACGCATCTTTCTCCTGGTGCTTTGGTTTTCTTCCACATCCCAAAGATGTGTACATCAGGTTAATTGGTGTCCAGATCATGAGTGTGCCCTCATGCCTGGATTGCAGGCCAGGTACCCAGTTAGGGGTGTGTGAGAAGCAGCCAATTCATGTTTCTCTCCCTCTATTTCTTCCTCCCATCCCCTCTCTCTGGAAATAAATCAGTAAAATGTTTAAAAATATATTACATTTCTTTCCAGAGAGAGGGAACAGGAGGGAGGAAGAGAGGGAGAGAAACATCAATGTGTGGTTGCCTCTTGTGCATTCCCGAATGGGGACCTGGCCCACAACCCAAGCATGTGCCCTGACTAGGAATCGAACTGGTGACCCTTTGGTTCTCACGGTGGCATTCAATCCACTGAGCCACACCAGCCAGGGCATAAGAAAAATCTTCGATAAAAAAAATCATTTATGTGCCCTGAGATGGAAGGACATCCTGTCTACGTTTGGTTTCTACTTGCTCCATGAGCTACAGATAGGCTCCAGCACCTGTGACTGTGAACTGGAATAAGCAGGTTGGAAAATAATTACCCTATATTTATTATAGGATAATAAGTCCTATAATAAATGTATCTGTACTTTCTTAAATGTATCTGTACTCACCTTTCCTCAGTGTCTGATGTGTTTCGTGGCTTTATTTAGAAATTTGGTGATGTTTTTGTGACCCAAAATACATTAGGAACTTAACATATTTTGCCATGTATAATGTGCTCCCATGTTTTTGGCCAAAACATTCAGGAAAAAAACTTTCATTTTTAATTTTTAAATTTAATTATTTATTTATTTATATTTAAATACTTGTTTTTTGTATTATAAAGGAATTTTAGCATTTATTCTTTAACATATTATACAAGAAATTTTATGTAACAAATAATTACAAAACACAAGAACAGATACAATTACTACCCATGTACAATGATCATCCTATTTTTTTTCCTCAAAAATTTGGCCAAAAAAAAGTGTGCATTATATATCACAAAATACAGTAACTCTTGCTTATGTCAAGTAGCCGGTAGTTAAATTGGTTTCTTTATACATTGTTTTGTTTAAAATTGAAGTTTCCAAGCAGCTTATCCACCAACTACTTTAAGTAAAGACTTAATTATATATTTTTTGTTTGTCTTTGTGTTGCAGCTCATGTTTAGTAGTATCACATCACTAAAGATCATCTTTTTAAAATTTGACTTTGTTTTCTATAGAACTTTAGACAACAACACAAACCTTTGAACTATTTTTTTGTATTGTCCTCTTTCAATCTATACTATTTAATTATATTTATATTTATCTTTTTATTCTGAAATTGTTTTTCCTTGTCTATGACATACTTAGAATTTAGATTTCCTTATTCATAAGAATTAATTATAGAAGATTGTCTACACCCTGGCTGGTGTGGCTCAGTGGATTTAGTGCCAGTCTGTGAACTGAAAGTTCACCAGTTCGATTCCTGGTCAGGGCACATGCACTAAAGTTGGGAGTATGTGAGAGGCAATTGATTGAAGTGTCTCTCCATCTCTTTCACCCTCTCTTCCCCTCTCAAAAAATAAAAACTTAAAAAAAATAAGTATGTTGTTTTACTTACATTATTTCTCTGTTCTATATGTTCTTTTCTTTCCTATTACTTAAATTGTTGTTCTTTTCCTTTAAGATTTGTGTGATTTCTTTAAATCTATGTTCTTTACTGTCTCCATACCTTTCTCTCTTTTTCTGTTTTGTTTCCAGCTGGTTTTTATCTCTAATTTTTAAATGTATTTTTGTTTTATGGAATCTTTCTAATGTACATAAAGGTGGAGAGAATAGTACAATGAATCCCCATGTGCCCATCCTCTACTTTCAACAACTATCAGCTCATGGCCAACTTTGTTTCATCAGTACCTCCTCACTCTTCAACTCTCCTCTTTATTCTCTGCATTATTTTTAAGTAAATCGTGACATCATTATCCTGTTTGTAAATATTTTAGTATATATCTTTAAAAGATGAGGATTCTTTCTTTTTTTATCTTTCACATAACCACAGTGCCAGTCTCAGTACTAAAAATAATTTTTCTGTCAATGTTCACAGTTCCCTAATTAGTTTTGTTTAATATTAAATCTATTACAGAGTGTTAATTTTGTTTAATAAAATTAAAATGATATAACAATACCAAATTGTTATAAAATTTTTGAGACCTTCTAAATTTATTAATTTAACTCTTGACACATTGACAGATAACAGATTCTCTATGCTGAAATCTGGCTGTCCTCTCTCTCCTCACTTTACTTTGGATAGTCTTCCTTAGGGAACAAGTTTTATATGACAGAAATTGCACATAATGTAGTGGCTTTTCTTCTTCAGATTTACTTCTTGTGACTATTTCTGTGAAAATGATACTCTGTTTCCTTCTCCTTTGTTCTATTCATGCCACTAGATCCCATCACTTTAGTAGATCATTAGGTAGGTTTATTAGAACCTTCAGTTACTTAGGAGAAACTACCTTGCTGAAGGTTTTTAAGGTAACATTTGTGCTCTTAGCACCTTGCTCTTCCTTATCCAGATTTCACAGTATTTAGCAAGTGTTTTTATAGATCATATTTTGGGGTTATGGAAGTTTATTTCAGTGAAGATAGCATATATTTTCTTCTTTTTAGTGTTTGTTGGGGTGTGGAGAGTTTTAAGAGAAACACTTGAGTGTCTTTTACTGTCATTTAATAAAGAATACTTTATTTCAAAAAATTTAAATACGTGCTTAGTCTCATCTTTTATTTTTTATATCAGTGTTTTGAACTTGATAGAATGATAATTTTAAGTAATGTGTATGGCAAAAATTTAGAAATGCTTCTGCCAAGAAGTAAATAAGCTTTTATTTTAAATATAAAGAAGCCATTAGCAATCTGGTATCTTCTAGTAGGGCCATAAATCACATTCTAATACAGGGTAAAATGTCTATGCCTTTGGGGCTTCGCATAGATGTTGGAGCTTCTGTAGTTTTCATTTAAAAGGCAAAGTAGAATTCCGTCTAAATTCTGCCTACCATTCTGTATTAGACCATTTTGCACTAAAGGCATCCCAGCAAAACAGATACATGTCATTAAAATGTATTTTAAAGCAGATTTATATTAACTGAGCCCTTTAACCCAGAATAATACTAAAGACATGTATCCTTATAAAATTATAAAACTATATATTTATCAGTTGTTCTTTCTAAATGTAATAAAATCACAGTTTTAGTATTGTAGGGGCTTCAGATTTTAAGACATGAAAGAAAATTTTTCTTTGCTGCATTCTTTTCTCGAAAGTTACCCCAAAACAAAAGATAGAGATTACAAGCTCCATAGTTGACGGAAATAGGGGACATTTTTAAGCATAATCTGAATTAAATATGATAAATGACCTTGTGCCTCTGACCAGGGCAGCCAGTCCAGGTTAGAGCAGATGATAAAATCTATTTATGTTTAAGAAGATAAATTGATAAATCTAATGTGAATAAGAGGTAATTTAAATAACTGGTAGCAAGTTTAGGATAGATTATCACGAGAGATTTATGCAAAGAAAAAACGAGATGATTACTAACTTCGGGGAAAATTAAAAGTTGTTCAGCTCTGAACAGCACACTAATCTAACCCAAATGATGATGTTAGTACATAGGAAAAATACAGTGTGTGAATGTGTATGATGGAGGATAGAAATGTAGGAGAGTTCAAGTCTCATCTTTCATAATAGGAAGTCAGTAGATAATACCTAAATCTAACAACTCAAGATACAGCACTGTAAGTCTTTATTTTAAAATATGGAGGCAGATTAACAAATCCACTAAAAGAATTAGAAGTGTGGGCCTCTGGGTAAGTGAAAATAAAGAGTGGTCAGCTGTTTGCCTAAATAAACTTGTTGATCTAGTTGACTCTCTTATTGTACAAAATTAAAACCTAAAGAAAATAGAGAAAGAGCATTCTCACATTTGATAATGTTTAGTCAATATGTAGCAACATATACTTGCAGTACTACTGCAAGTATGTTTAACTAGGATAGCCAGGACATGATAGCGGCCTGTTAATTGGAATTTTCATGAAATCCCCCAAAATAGCTCACATTTCTCTGTCACATTGTGAGCCAATTAAAAAATAAAGCCATGAAGTAGCATGAGGAGGCTGACATATTATCTTTGTTACTCTCGAAGGTTAAGTTGGAATGTACAACTTAAAATGAGAACCAAACTGGGTTTGTTCAACTGAACCCCAAAGTTAAATAGGCTTACCCACTTAGTCACAGGTGCGGTGTTTGAGTATCAGCAGAAGGTTTGCTCCCTGAGGGTAGCTCACTTCTGTGAGGAAAAGGGTGAAGCTGAATAGAGCATACACAGTTTATTCTTTCCCAGGTTCACCAATCAGGTATGTCATTTAACTTTGGGCAGAGAGAGACTGAGAGACTTAGTTGAACTCCCTTCTCAGTGATAAATGCAGCAGAAAAAAAAGTTTATTTCAATAGAACATTGAGTTCTTTTAGTTTAGACTCTTTTAAAATTTGTTTTTGTTTCTTTGGTGCTCTGTTTTGCCATAATAGTTTGTATAAATTGACCCAGTGTCCATTTATTTGCTATAAATCAAAGAAGAAAAAACTTTATAAAGAAACTATTTTTATTTAACTCCCAATTTTTTAAAAGAAAATGAATAAGATTATAATCAAAATGTAAAGTGGTAAATGATAGATAATTTGCACCTTATCTCTGGAAAATGAAACCTGAAAACTACTTCTGAATGTTATGTTCAGAGGTCCATTTTCTTAGAGTTAAACATGCAGTATACTAGAGTATTCAGAATTATATCCTGTTTCAAACTCTGCTAGATTGCTATGGCAAAAAGTTGTCAAATCCTGCTTGAGTGCTTGCTACATATAAAGTCTTGCATAGTTAGATACTTCTTTCTTTTCAGGAGATTATGATCAGGTATAAATAAATAAGACAAATATATAAATAGTATAGGTCAGTACATGAAAGTTTAACAAGAGGGATGGATGGATGGATGGATGGATGGATGGATGGATGGATGGATGGATGGATGGATGGGTGGATGGATGTCACAGTTTAGCTACTGAGTGCCACAGTATCTTCTTTCTCTTAATATTTCATCTCGATTGAGCCTTAAACTTTAAAATGTCAGTATTAGAGTACTTTTATTCTCATTATAAAATGAGCAAAACATGTCCACTATAGAAAATTTAAGAAATTCAGAGAAGTATAAAGGATACAAAAATCATCCTTAATGCCACTACTCAGATGATCGCACCCTCATATTTTTTTTATTTTATCCTTTGGATTGTTTTCTTTGAGTAAAATTGAGATCATACTTAATGTACACTATCTTGAGTATAGACTGTTCTTTTCATTTAACATGATAGTATTTATACCATGAGCATAGTCTTCAAAAACATTTTATTTAGCCAGTTCACTATTATTAGGCTAAAGTGAAAAAATTTTTTTTGTCTTTCTGTAGTCTTTAATTATATTCCAAGGTCATCTTTTTAGAAGTTAGTTTCTTGGGACATTTTTGAGGCTATACGGATTTATTTTCTTTAATATTTACAAATATTTTATTGAAGAATATATATACTTTTTGGCTAATGGTATTTATTTGCAGTTATTGAGTAAATGTTTCTGTATTTTTCTTTTCCTGGCATTGAATATATTCAGACTAATTAGAGTATTTATAGTTTTGTTGTACTAAAATTAAAACATTTCCTTCCATGTTTATCATTTGAAATTTAGTGTATGTCTGTCTGTGTTTTATTCTTACTCTTGAACATCTCTGATTCTTAATTTCAAGGTGAACATTAAAAAGTTTTTTAGTGTTAATTTTTGGAAAGTAGTCTTAGCTACAGGTTTGATTTCTGTATTTTTCAGGGTTACTTTGAAAGTTGCAACATACACAGAAACAGGATAGCAGGCTTTGAAGTAAAAGCCTATGCTAATCCCACAGTGGTTCGATGTGAAATTCATCATGGGCAGACAGGAGGAATATATGTCCATGAAAAAGGAAGAGGACAATTCATAGAGAATAAAATCTATGCAAACAACTTTGCAGGTGTATGGATTACCTCAAATAGTGACCCAACAATAAGGTATTTATGTATATTATGAATAGAAATTACTTTTTAAATTTTGTTTTATGTTATTAAAAAAACCAAGCCCTGGCCGGATGGTGGCTCAGTTGGTTGGAGTATCATCCTATGCACCAAAGGGTTGCAGGTTTGATCCCTGGTCAGGGCATATACCTAGGTTGTGGGTTCAATCCCAGGTCGGGGCATGTACAAGCAGCAACCTACCGGTGTTTCTTTCACAACAGTGTTTCTTCCTCTCCCACTCCCTCCCCCTCCCCACTCTTTTTTCTCCCTCTAAAATCAATGGGCATATCCTCAAGTGAGAGCTCAAATAAAAAAGTCAGAATACTTAGCTTTAACTCTTACTGGTTTCCCTAGGTACCTAACTGCTATAAAATAACGTTTCCTAATAAGTCTGTGCATCTGAATGAGCATAGCTATTGCATTTATTTTGTGTGTGTGTTTGTTCATTTTTTATTGATGATCTAAGCCATGGTCAGTATTACTTTATGGACCATTCTATATGCTGTAGTTTTAACTTTATTTTTTTAATTTTTTTATTGTTTGTTCTGTTACAGTTCTCAGATTTTAACTTTAAATTCATCAAAATTCATTGTAGATGAGTAAAAGGGCTGGAACCAGAATGACCTATCTCTCTCTCTTTGTTCCCTGAGAGTCAGCCAATAGAATGACTCAGCAAAGATTTCAAAGATTTGAACAAACTATTTCAAAGATTCTTGAACAGACAAAACAAAAATAACAGAAAAATCAAAACTTCAAGCTGTGACTTTTTCTTGAATAGTTTCTGCCACTCGCCCAGACCCCTGACCAGAGTGGCTCAGTTACTTACTTGGGTGTTGTCCCACAAAGTAAAAGGTGAAGGTGGCTGTTTAACTCAGTCGCTGGGTAGATTCCTAGGGGCGAGTGCCTGGGTTGTAGGTTCAATCCCCAGTCGGGGTGCGTGCAAGAGGCAACTAATCAGTATTTTTCACATTGATGTTTCTCTTCATCTCTTTCTTCCTCCCTTCACCTCTATCAAAAAATAAATACCTGAAATCTTTTAAGTTTCTGCCTTTCCCTCTGACCACAATGAAGGAACAAACAGATCCAGTCTTAAAGGCATTGCTTAAGAATGTTGAACAGGGCTATTGTAATTTAACTGAAGACCATAAAGTATTTTTAATTGTCAAATTTTATTTTCCACTTGTTTTATTAGTGTGTGGGTTTTCCATCTTGTTTAATATTCAGCAAATATGTCTAGATCAGCTTTTAAAAAAGTTTTTTTGAATGTGTGAACCGTTTTGAAAGGAGTTTTGTTTGTGTGGGGGGTTTTTTAATTATTATTGATTGATTGGTTTTTGGAGTGGGAGGGGAAGGGAAAGAGAGGGAGGGAAAAATCAGTGTGTGGTTGCCTCTCGCATGCCCCCAAATGGGGACCTGGCCCACAAGCTAGGCATGTGCCCTGACTGGCAGTCAAACCAGTGATCTTTTGTTCTCAGGCTGACACTCAATCTACCGAGCCACACCAGCCAGGACCTGAGTCTCTCATTTGATGGATTAGGAAACTGAGGACCATAGAAGTTAAATAATTTCCCAGAATCATATCACCATGAGCGGTTTTACAATTAATTGGATAAAACAAGTAAACTTTGCTGAATAGATGCTTATTTTTATTATTTCATTTAATTATAGGGGGAATTCTATATTTAATGGAAATCAAGGGGGAGTTTACATCTTTGGTGATGGACGAGGCCTTATTGAAGGAAATGACATTTATGGTAAGCATGTGGTTTTTACAGTTTGACCTGTCTTCCTCACATTAGCAAAATGGTCCAGTTTGAAACTAAGTAGAACTGATCCAATTTTTTTTTAATTCTCATTAAAGATTATTCTGTAATACTCACTTAACAAGCATTTACTAAATACCTACTATGTACCTGGTACTATACCACATACCAGGGATGAAAATACAAATAAGGTAGATAAATAATCTCAAGGAATATCTATAGTTTCCTTAAATTCACTCCATCGTTTAACAATTATTCCCAAGGTAGTTTGGTATTAACTAGAAAGGGAAAATACTTAATCCTCATTAAAACTTTTGAGGTATTAATTCAGCAACCTATTGGATTTGTATGTGCTAGACACTGATACATTCCTAGAGTCTCTTTTGCTAACACCTGACAGTACTTACATAAAATTTACTCAGTACCAGGCACTATTCTGAGCACCTTACCTAAATTAAGCCATATTGTATTCACATCAGTCCTGTGAAGTAGATACTATTAAATATCTCCACTTAGTGATCAGGAAACAAAGGTACAGAGAGGTTAAATAACTTACTCAAAGTCACCCAGGAAGTAGATAGAATTTCCTGGGACTTAAAACTATGCAGCCTGGCCAAGAATCTCTACCCTTAACCACCTATATACCTATACTGCCTACAATCCTTTGCATCTTTTTACACATAGTTCCGCAGAAGCATCTTTCTAAATATTACATATTTCACAGAATTGTGCTTTTATTAAACATGTAGTAAGAATTTTTACTATTACATAATGTGAAACTTTTACTATGTTTCACTGGGTTCCATATGTTGACAATGTAACTTTTACTTTTAAATAGGAAATGCATTAGCAGGGATTCAGATTAGGACAAACAGTTGTCCAATTGTTCGACATAACAAAATTCATGATGGCCAACATGGTGGGATTTATGTGGTAAGTTAATAAATACAGTTCTGGAATCTCATACATCAAAACCAGGGGAGAATGAGGGAGGGAGCAGAATTATGTCTAGCTTGGGGTAGGCCAATTTTTTTTAGGCTATGAATTTGTGACTGTCTTTAATATTGAGACAATGAATAAGACTCTTGTTCTCCTTACCCCGGTATATGTAAATGATGTTTAATTTTATTGTGTGTAAAGTTCTATAAAATTTAATCAATTGACTAAATCTAGGTATAAGAGATGAATCTTTTTATTAAAGTTTTCATTATAATTGGCAATATTGCCTTAAACTTATAACAGTAACTGTCAATCTGAGTCATATTTGTTGTACTGGAATTTTGCCAGTGTGACTACAATATGAATCTCTGAAATTTTCCAGAGAAAAAACCAATTTTCACATAAATTTATGTTGAAACAAAATTTAGCATATTACAAAATTTTAAAGCATCTATATTTTCTGTTACCATGGTATCTGAAACTGTTACAACTGACTCATAAGAAAATAATAGGGTTCTAATTTCTGAAAGTTCTAGGTAATGACAGGTATAACTTGTGACTCCAATTTTTATTTACATTTCTAGAAAGTCTTAAATCTTCTGCTACAAATAAAAATTTTAGCAATCCGAGACCATGTCATTTTGAAGTGATTTTACAGTGATAAGCTTGAAATAAATATTAACTTACTAAATGAGAGATCTTTAGTTTGCTATATACCTTAGAAAGAAAGAAATTTTGTTTAAAAAATTGCATGATACTACTCTTACTATAGTAGATTTAAAAGTACAAAACCACATAAAGAGTAGTATAAAAACTTTGGTGACCTAAACTTAGAGGCTATGTATAAATGTTATCATTGCTTCCTTGTCCCACATAAAGAACAAAAATTTTTTAAAAATTTTTTGTTAAAACTGTCTTTAGAGAGGGGAATGTATGTACTAAAAACTTCTTACTTACACAATGTAACTTTTATTTAGCACGAGAAAGGACAAGGTGTAATAGAAGAGAATGAAGTGTATAGTAATACTCTGGCTGGGGTCTGGGTAACAACTGGCAGCACTCCAGTACTGAGAAGAAACAGGATACACAGTGGCAAGCAGGTAGGATTTTCTTGGACTCTTGTATGGGAATAATTGTTTTGTAAACACTTGGGAAAAAAGTCATTTGGGAAAAAAACCCTTTTTTTAAATTTTAGGTTGGTGTTTATTTTTATGACAATGGACATGGAGTGCTAGAAGACAATGATATCTATAATCATATGTATTCAGGGGTTCAGATAAGGTAAATGTTTTCACATTTGGCTTTCTTTAGGGGGAGGGAGTAGGGAATATGTGGGATATATAGGAGAAATTCTCATTATTCAGTGTTTAATCTTTTTGTATATATATTCACACTCTTATCATACTCTTGGTTTAAATTGTCAGGCTATATAACTTCTTTTGACTAGCTGAGAATAGCATTCAATGTACTCAACCATACTGGGATAGTGGAAAGCTATATAAAAATATTTGTGAGCTATGCCTGGCATATTGTAGGCACCCATAAATGGGAGCTTGTGTTTTTATGCTATTTCTGTAAAATTAATAGATTTTCACATACCCCCTTTCCTGTATTATAGCAGTTTTTGGAACGCTAGTATTCCTAATCGTATAATTCAGCCCTTCATTTTACAAAACAAGCATATAACAGTAATTTCATCTTACCCCTTCCATGTAGTTTACATGTTAAGAAACTCTGTAGTAATGAAATATAACTGTTCTGTGGGAAATTAAATCAAGCTATATTAAACCAGTTTGTTTACTAATTGGTTTAATATAAAGCATTTTGAAGGATTCCATTATATTCTTGTTAACGATGATTAATGTGGATTTTTCCACTGTTACCTAATCTAACATGGGATGTGGAAGTGGAAGCAATTAAAATGGCATTGTTTACTATTCTGTCCATAGGACTGGAAGCAACCCCAAAATTAGGCGCAACAAAATCTGGGGAGGACAGAATGGTGGAATCCTAGTTTATAATTCTGGTATGTGTGATCTTTACTCTTTTTCTCAGTGCTAATTGTCTTTAGTAACATACTTTCTAAATAACATAACCTAAATTTTTGCTTTTATAGGTCTAGGCTGTATAGAAGACAATGAAATATTTGACAATGCAATGGCTGGAGTCTGGATTAAGACAGATAGTAACCCTACACTAAGAAGAAATAAAATCCATGATGGAAGAGATGGTGGCATCTGTATATTTAATGGGGGTCGAGGTATTGTTGTTAATTTTGCATTAGTCAAAACCCCAATTTCCCATTATTTTTCTTCCGTATCTTTAACGATCAATGACATTGCCAATAACATGTTATAAATGAGTAAATCTTTTTTTTCATATCAAGTCTTTGAGATGGTTTAGAAGATGAGTGCCTAAAGTTAGACAAATGTTCGCTGAATTTTTCTTTTCCTTCTGTAGCCACCTTGATTGTGCCTGTTGTTAATAAGGCTTTTTAAGGTAGCAGTTTGTTTAGCCTCTCTGGACTTCTGTTATTCAGAAGAGTGATATAATTATAATAAACTTCAAAGTCAAGTTATAGAACTAGGTGTGAGAAATTGGTCTGTAAATACACTAAAATGTCTGTAATAGATAAATTGCTTTGAACCTGTTTAGAACTGTTTGTTGGAGAATGGAATTGATGAAGGTAAGGTGTGCTGGGTTTGGTATCCATAAAGGTCAACACACTTCATAATGAGGCAGAAGTTGCACAGTCCCTGCCCTTTGCAAATTCATGTTCATAGACTGGGAAAGAATGACTAGTGCAGATTTATCACCATTCCTGAAATGTGAGTAACCCAACATTGTGTACTCATCTTATATGGAAGGATAGCTAGTTATTACTCTAACATACCAAGATTTAATCAACAAAACTTACTACTGCAACCAAGCAATCATGATTCTATTAATGACAGACTCTCCAGTAGTTTGTATAATAATGTAGCAATTCAATGAACATACCTCTGATAGGAATCTTCACAAGATATATAATGAGGAAACACAATACAAAATGGCAGTTTTATTTGTAAGGTATTGAGAAAAGATTCATGGAGTAAAATTATTGTGTCTTAAAAAATGAGTATTCACTGGAGAGTGGGAATGGGGAACATGTGGGAAGCAGGCCATTCTAGGTATAGAAAGCATAATTCTTTCACTCTTTCATTTGTTAATTAGTAATTGAACACCTCTGTATCAACCACCATGATACAGGTGCTAAAGATATAATGGTGAATAAAACAGTACTGCATCCAGAAACTTTAGTCAATGGAATGGCACAATGTAAGCAAGTCTAAATGAAACAAAGTGGTTTAGTAAGGCAAGAGGTACTAGAAGCTCAGGCTGGAGAAGGAGCAGGGCCCAAATCCTAAGAGGCTTTCTGTGTGCAGTATATGGAGTTTGGACTAGACCTTAGCAAAGTATGTGAGTAGGTTAGTGGTCAGTACTGTGAAATACCAGATGGGTCAAATACCTACAAAAATGAAAACATGTTTCACATCTTCACAGAGCAGAAAAACACTAGTTCACAACTAACTATAATTCACTATACATAAGTTTTATAGTATTAATATTAGCTAATACTTATTTACTATGTACTTTTACATATTTTGACTTAATTCTCACAGTAACTGTACGTGGTAGGTGGTGATTGCCAATTACAAGGTAAGTTATTTGCCCACTCAGTGCCACTAAGATTCAGTATTGGAAGGCCCAAAGTCTGATTTCTTGGCTGACTTTTGGAGTTGTTAAACTGCCAGAAGAAAGAATACATTTGATGGAAGGAAACTAAAAACTTCCCTGAGGAAATGACAGAATGAGGAAGAAAGAGTACAGGACATTCCAGGAAGAGGAAATAATATAAACCAAACACATTAAGAATAAAAATATTCAGACATAGGTAAATGGAGTGAGACAAAGTAGCAGCTTGGGGAATGTTATCATTAAAGTTTCTTCAGCAAAGAAGGGACATGGTAGAGTTGAGAGACTGGAGTAAAGGAAATTGATCAAGGAATCATTATAGTAATAATGGCCACATATAATCAGAACTTCAACTAAAACTTCAGGATACAGTACGAAGGTTCTAAAAATGTTTCAAAGGAATTAATTCAGCAGTTTTCAACGGGAATCAGCTATATACCAGGCACAGGGGATACAATGGTGGGTAAACTAGATATGGTCCCTGTAACCATGAAACTTCAGTGTGTTGGCTAGAATGGTCACCTGCAATTTTTTACTAACCCCCTACTTTAAACACTTGAATTGCTAATGAACTCAGCTGAAAAATACTTTGAATTTCACAGTGCAGTTAAATAAGAAACTTAAAACCTTTAGTACTACCCAAAATTGTTATATGCACTAGCCTTAATCTAAGGGAATCTTTTATTATAGGTCTCCTTGAAGAAAATGATATTTTCAGGAATGCTCAAGCAGGTGTTCTCATCAGTACTAATAGTCATCCAGTCTTAAGGAAAAACAGAATATTTGATGGATTTGCTGCAGGTTTGTATTTTCTTTTGTTACTTGTAGGTTGTTTTCTCTATACATTAAAGTGGTTGGGTTTTAGTATATTGTTTTGCTTAATAACTAAAGATGTGCCAAGTGTACTGCAAAAGTAGCTGAAGGCCTATTAACAGTTCGTTATGAGAGTACCTAATGTAAGTTCTGAATTCTTCTACTCTTATGAAACACTAATTGGGATAGAATAAATGTAGGCTTTGTACTACTACCATTAGGAATACAGATAAATTCAAGCCTCTGGCCTCACACACACATTTCTAAAAATCTTGATAAGTGAAATCTAAGTACCATGCATATATATTTCACCTTTTTGCTAATATAGCAATTACTTTTAATATTCCAAATAATAATCATCTAGCTCTTTTTCAATATATAAACCAGCTGTTACCTAAACATGTTTCTAGGCACTATCCTCTTCTTAGTTTGCAAAGAAATTTTATAAAAGTAGTAAATTATGGAGCCGTCTTATATCATGCCAGTATAGAAGATTAACTGGAAAGTGAATGTTACCGTCATTCAAATAAACATTTGTACTTTATTCACTAGTTAATATACATTTGATATAAAAGAACTAGCTTACTATATTTCAGATTTCATTTAAGAAACTATAAAGTGATACATCTGTTTAAATTTTATTTCAGGTATTGAAATTACAAATCATGCGACTGCAACACTAGAAGGCAATCAGATTTTTAACAACCGGTTTGGAGGCTTATTTTTAGCATCTGGTGTTAATGTGACAATGAAAGGTATGTTGGCATCTACCTTATAAATACATGAAATATGCTATGAAAAGATAATAATCAAAAGTCACTGCTCTTTAGGTAACTTGATTTCTTCTGTCACTCTACAAAGCCAAACAAGAACTCAAGAATTATTTAAGTTTTGTGTTGACTTCAGTTCTAGTTGGAATACCTCTCACAAAAGGAAAACCCATTTCTATTCTTAGCTTACTTATTTCATTGGTTAGCCTGACTCTTCTGTTAGAATAACCCTATAATCTATTATTTGTATCTTACGTCTTTCTCCTCTAGAATTTTTTTTTATTGCAGATAACAAAATAATGAACAATCAAGATGCCATAGAAAAGGCTGTTAGTAGAGGTCAATGTTTATATAAAATATCAAGCTATACCAGCTATCCCATGCATGACTTCTACAGGTATATTTCTAAATTATTTGGGAGTCTGGAAAAAGGGGGGAGATGGTTTTTTTTACCCCCATACTAGCAAGAGCTAGTGTTTTTAGATACCCCACCCTCACCACCCTCCATGTGTAAGCCAGGGCAGAGTAAATTGGGTATCTGCCAGTAGAAAGAACATAGTTTGCCCACATGGAGTGTTTGAGACCATAAATGTGGGGCGGGGGGGGGGGGGGAATACAAGACACTGATGTTTTCCCATACATCCCAGTTACTAAGTTTTGGCTCTCCTCTTCCCATAATTGTTTTAGTAGTGCTTGATAGTAAAATAGTTATTTTGAATAACATGTTCAAGAAAAAAAATAATGAAAACTTTTGCTTTTTAGATGTCACACTTGTAACACCACAGATCGAAATGCCATATGTGTTAACTGCATTAAGAAGTGCCATCAGGGACACGATGTAGAATTTATTAGACATGATAGGTATGTAGCACACTTGTTTGCTCAATTACTCCCCTCCCCTCCATTTCTTACCTGCTCTATTGCCCAATTATTCCGTGCCTTCCTAATTTTTGGGTTTTCATTTTGCTTTAGGTTTTTCTGTGACTGTGGTGCTGGAACACTGTCTAATCCTTGTACATTAGCTGGTGAGCCTACACATGATACAGATACACTATATGACTCTGCTCCACCTATAGAATCTAATACATTGCAGCACAACTGAATTCCTTACCTAAAGAAAAAGTTCTGCCATTCTAACATAACTTAAAACATTTTTGGAAGAAGATTTAAAATATTTGCCCATGCTACAGGAAGAGACTGTATTAAAAATGGATACACGAGGTCAGTTGACACTATGAAGCTGAAGCTACCAAAAAGAAAGTGGCAATATATTGACTCAGGATCTCAAAGCTGGGTGTTTTAGCATTACTGTGTAAAGACTTGAAGGGACAGAAGTGAAGAAAAAATAAGCTGCAATTTTGTACAGATACCAACTTCTGAAAAAAAGCTGGTGTTTTTACAGCTAGCATTGAATGCAGTCTAATTTGCAGTAGAACTCTCTTCAATAGACAACAAGCAGCTTTGTTGCTGCCTTTATGGACATGGGTACCAATTGCTTTTTGTAATATGGTAAAATGTGAGCTAGCACTTCTGCATTTCTTTTGATTTTTTTAACATGTATTCAGATTGAGAAATATGATTTTAATGCTTTAATCTCATGTAGTTTTTTTTTTTTTTTATTTCAAGCAGAGAATCTTACTGTACTTGAACGTGCCCTGTTTTGTTAGCACACCTAGACTCGCTGTAATGTACTCATGTCCCAGGATGTACGTTCTTTCTATGAAAGAGAAAACACTAACCTTAAATTATATCCAGCAATGTTTCTGGTATCCTTTAAGAAAAGTTAAGACTATTATTTCCTTTCCTTCCCTGTGCAGCATTCAGAATCACCCCTAGAAAAGTGAGTGTTTTAATGAGACTTCCTAGGAAGGGATGCACTGTAAAACAAAAGTATTCTTGTAACTCAGTTTTGTGAAAGGTAAAAACTACTATGTTTTAAAGTACACTTTAGAAAGTCTCTTCAAAACAGTCCTGTATTTGAACTCTGTTCATAAGTTTTTTTTTTGAACAGTTTAGACAAACTGCTGGAAATTAAAACAATTTCCTGCATTAAGCTGAGACAAGTATATATACAGCCCTATACAGTTTCATAGCTTCCCTCCCCCATTTATGTGTATTGGTGACAGTGGGTATAAAACAGCCTGAAAGTGTATGCATGTACCATAACATCTAGACTTAATATATTGTGAAGTATTCAATAACCATTATGTAGAAGGTAGATAAGAATTAAAAGGGTTTAATTTCCTAGAAAGAAATGGAAAAATGGTCATTTTTAAAAAATAAAGTTTATTAGATCATAATGTTGTCTGAATTTACCACCTTTGTCAAAAAAGTGAACTCAAGGCTTCCGACGTAGTCTATAATTCCTCAAACATAGTCAACAACTTATGGACAGCTTCAGCATCTACAGTCGACCTTTCACTAGCCAGGCAAACTTCCCTTAAAATTAAAAAAAAAAAGAGTTTTAGTTCACATTTTTCAAAGTGTGTCGTCTATCCCTCTTTACTGTTTTAAATAAGGTCAGCTGCATGACAAAATTATGGCCAATTATAATTACCGAAATAATCGCAGCGAATTAGTTATCTTCTCAAATTCTCTTGCTTTTCTATGTCCCTTCTGAATAACCTCCTCTGGAAGATTAGCAAGCCTTGCTGCATTAAAGCCATAGCTTTTAGGACACGCTCCCTTAATGAATTTATAAAGGAAGGTAATAGTCTCTTGACTGGGATCTTCACATTCGTTTTCTACCATGCATGCCTAAAAATGAGAAACATTAGTTATATGCTAACAAAGTACCCAACTTGATTATCTCAAAAACCTAGCCAACTTCTAAATAAGCAATCTGCACATACCATGTGGCCTAGGCGCACTGCAACGTTTTGAGAATAATCTTCAACTAATGAATGGTAGTGGGTAGAAAACAATGTACGACACTTGATATTCTCGGCAAGTTCTTTAACAACTGCACTTGCTATAGCGGTCCCATCAAATGTTGCAGTACCTCTTCCTGTGAAAGTAAAACATGCATAAATTAGTATATCCCTAAAAAGGATGTAGCTCACCCAAAAAATAGGGTACAATATCAGTTACAAGTACTCTGGCCCTGGCCAGTGTGGCCCAGTTGGTTGGAGCACTGTCCCACAATTGTGGTTTCAATTCCTGGTGGGGATACATATAGTTTGTAGGTTCGGTCTCTGGAGTCCCTGGTCAGTATACAACTGATCTAATATTTCCTGTCCTTTCCCTCCTTTTCCCCCTTCTCTAAAATCAATGGGCGTGTCCTCGTGATAAAAATTAGGCTGTTTAGTCAAATAGGTCTGCTTTGTCCTTGGGGTATATTTCTTTTTAAGACTAGACCTCTCAAGTATCCCTGATCTTCAGAACTTCCTATTCTTAGTACTCTCATTATTCCCATATTATAGCAACCAAATTTGAATAGGATTAAGTAATTTAGTAATCAAAAACTTTTCACATTATCTCCAACTCTGGGTCTATGGCACAAAGTTGAGTCCATTCATATTTTTTTTAAGAATTTGTTTAAAGATGGCCTTCAAATGGAAGTTTTACTTCTTACCTAATTCATCCACAAGCACCAGAGAATGTGCTGTTGCATGTGTAAGTATACTGGCAGTTTCACTCAATTCAACAAAAAATGTACTTTCACCTTTAAAAAAAAAAATCACAAATGGGCGATCATTCAAAGAATCTTATTACAACAGTAAGTTCATCTTATAGGTTCCTACTATTTGCATTTATCATGAGTTGCCCAGTTGTACAAACGGTTAAATGTCATTAAAGAGATTATTTACAGTATTTTAAGAATTTGTGTTTTCAAATTCCTGAGAGCATTTTGCTTCATATTTCACATCAACAAAGAAAGAAAAATCAAATAAAGCCTAATGCAGGGGGGAAGGAAAAAAAAAAAGCTCACCTGACATTATTCGGTCTGAGGCACCAAGTCTAGTAAATATTCTATCAATTGGTGTGAGCCTGCACACTTCTGCAGGTACATAACAACCCATCTGGGCCAATACAGCTAATAGACCGGCCTGTGTGAATAAGGGAGGAAATAGTCTTTTATGACTGGTGTTAAAGAATATCATATATACATAGATATACAAAAGACACACAATAACCTAAGCTAAACATTAACCTTTCTTCAGAACCATTATATAGGTAAAATCAGACACTTTAAAAAAACTTCACAATCCTACATCAGAAGTCGGAAAAGTGACACTGAGAAGGCAAATGGCTTAGGCCCTAACTTATTTTAAAATCTCAGCTTCTATACTAACCCAACTACACTACTCATTCTCAACTCTGGCTATATAGTAAAATCATTTGGGGTGCCTAGAACCAATTCCAGTCCAAATGGATTCATTTCAGAGAATGATGTTTTCCCCGTACATTTTTGTCAAGCTCTATAGGCAATTTTATTTGTTATTAAAAACAAAGGTACTGGCTTTAACAACACAGATACTAACATTGGGACAATACAGAGAAGCTTAGCATGGCCCTTGCACAAGGATGATGTGCAAATTCATGAACCATTCCACATTTTTATAAGTTGAGAACCACGATACTGCATTATGCTGCCTCGCTCTAGTTAGCAAGCCTGGTAAACTTAAGTACAATATAGTACAGAAGTGCTACAGAGAGTCAGCGAACATTTCTGTCAAGGTCTCAATGTCTTTCTCACATGATTGGCCTTTTTTACCTACAACCCATGTATCTGGCATAAAGAAGACAAAATACATTTATTGTCTTCCCTAAAAGCAGTTGCCAGTGGTTACTAAAGGTCATGAATGTTGCTTTTCTAGATGCTTAACTCTGCCATAGCTCTTTTGTAAGAGGTTCCTACAAATGAGTCTAATCCAAAGACAACCAGCAACATCTGCATTACTTCTTATGAATATATCTACCTTCAGAGGGAATGAAGTAAAAAAACTTATAAAGAAATCATGAGCCCTGGCAGGTGTGGCTCAGTGGACTGCGTCCCAGCCTGCAAACCCAAAGGCCACCAGTTGATTCCCAGTCATGGCACATGCCTGGGTTGCAGGCCAGGTCCCCAATAGGGGGCATGCAAGAGGCAACCACATGTGGATGTTTTTCTTCTTTCCCCTCTCTAAAAATAAGTAAAACCTTAAAAAAATAAAATCATGACCTGAAACCTCCCTTGCCTTTTTAATATGTTCCTCCCCAACACCCGATACTCGACTGATTAGAAAAATACAATTAACAATTTTATAAACATAAGAGTTCCCTTTCATTCCTTAAGTCATTGACTGAATTCTGTGTAATTCATGTGCTTTTTGGAAAAGGGTGGTCTAAATGCATAAAACATTCACTCTTAAACTGTTACAAATGACTTTCTGTAACAAAACCTTAATAGTTTACCTGTCTCATAAGTGTAGACTTGCCCCCCATGTTAGGTCCAGTAACAAGTACACAATAAGCTTTGCCATTTCCCTCCTCTTCCTCCTCACAGCCTATTACAATGTCATTGGGAATAAACTCTGCTCCAAAAAAAGTCTTTGTGATGCAGGGATGGCGTGATCCTTTAAGGTCTAAGAAGACAGGAGCATCTTCTTTTGGTAACAGAATTACTGGACGACACATAGGACCATCACCCCCTCGACTGTAGTTAGCCAAGCACAATAAGACATCTGTTGAAGGGAGGAAAAGTGAGGGTTCATCATTCTTGAAGTTTCTTGATAATCTCAAAGATCCAACTTCTATAAAATCTTTTTCAAAAATGCTTTCTCAGTGGAGGTGGTCTGTTTTAATTCCTTTTTTGACAGATACAGTAGGCATTTTAATTAGTGATATTATCATTAATTACACAATACAGTGCTTTCATTAACTGTAAATGAGTCATTAGCTTAAGTGTTATATGTGGTTTAATTATAGAACATAATTTTGAAGCTAACACTTCCTGGGAGAAGCAGAACATTCTGACAGTAGACACAAATCTTAAGAGGAAAATAAACTCACCAATTTTGAACACTGCTGAGGGAGGATTTTAATATACCCACTAAACTGTTTGCTATACTGGCTTAAGGAAAAAATGTGGCATTCATAATACATAAAGATGCTTTTCTGGACAGTTGAGATTCAGACCAAAATGATATTTCAAATTTGGGTAGCATAATTTAGGTTACAAATATTTGGTGAACTGAGGCTATATTAAAAAAAAACAAAAACTCTAAGCTGTAAAACAGTAAAGGCTTCAAAAAGTTAGCCTTGAAATATAAAGAAAAATTAATGAAGCTGAAAAGGTTATAAATTACAAATACATAAATTAGGACTCTTAGAAATCAATTACAGGGATGAAGTGATAATTTGGACTTAGAGAGAAAGGGAAACTTTAAAATCTCTTGAAATAGCCCTGACTGGTGTAGCTCAGTGGATTGAGCGTGGGCCTGCGAATAAAAGGATCAAGGTTCTATTCCCAGTCGGGGCACATGCCTGGGTTGCAGGCCAGTTCCCAGCAGGGAATGTACGAGAGGCAACCATACAATGGTATTTCTCTCCCTCTCTCCTTCTCTTCCCTTCCCTTCTATAGATAAATAAATAAAATCTTTTTAAAAAATCTCTTGAAACAGGCATATAAAGATTCACTAAAATATAAAAAATGCAGAGGTTATGCAAAAACCTCAAGTAATGGATCGAGGGATAGTTTTAATTTCGTGTTAACAAAAAAACGGGAGATAAAAAAACAGTATTCTTCAAATACTTAAAATTCATTTGGAAATTGTCTTATTTAAAAGGCTGAAGGAAGGCCAGAAGGCTACTTACTAACAGTGAAGTTTCCAGTGAATGACTTACATGACTATGGGTTATCTAGTCACTTTGCCTCATGAGGAGGCAAGTTTATTTCATACTTCTCAAAATGCACATTAACCTTGTTACTTGTGTTAAGGGATATTCACCACTGGATAATCAAAGCCTTAGGAGCAAGCTTGTTGAACATCTTACCCAACACCGCAATGCACTCTACAGCAGCCTGCCAGTTCTTGTAATTTTTATCAAAGTTATAGAATAGTCGCCGCATGCAATCCTTCAGTGACACATCTCTCCTTTCTTCAGCATTTATTAGGTTAGCCAGCTTCTTCTCAATAGTTTTGGTCCAGTATCGTTTACAGCCCTTCTTGGTGGACTTCAATTCATATTCTTCTGGCAAATTATGGGTGATAAAATTCTCTGGAATTTCCAACTGGTAACGGTTCCTGCCAATTCCCCAGTAGACTATTGTCCTACAGCCAATTCGACTGCGCTGTTTCTCTAAGTATTCCAAGAGGCTCTGCTCATTTTCTTTTATGTCAGCAAGAGCTTGGTCATAATCAGAGTCAAATCCTGCTTTGGGAGTAATCAGTCCAGTCTTTCGAGCTTTTTCATGGTCAAAGGCTGTATCCCATCGATTCAGTTCTACAGTTAAATCTGGAAAACGGCCTTCAGGATTTTTCGTCTGGAGAGTAATGACCTGCTTAAGGATTTTAGACTTAAAGTCATCAATGACTTCTTCCATAATCCCTATAATTTTACACATTACTTTGAATCCTTCCAGAGCAGAAAGAAAATCAATAATCTTTTTTTTGCTGTATGTAGTTTCTTCATACATTATAGCCCTGCTATCTGGATGGTTCTGGCTCTTCAAGGGAGAGCCAACATTATGAATTTTACTCAGTAGTCTCTCAAGGTCTGGAAGCTTCTTTAGAAGGTCTGCAAGCTCAGGGATTTTGTCAGGCACAACCATTAGATCTTCAATAGCATCCAGGCGATCGTTGATAGCAAAAGGGTTACACAGTGGGGCACACAGCCATTGCTTTAGGAGTCGCTTACCAAAAGGAGTATGGCAGGTATCAATCTTCTCTAGCAGAGTACCTTCGGTAGAACCGTTTGTTCCATTCAGAAAAATCTCCAAGTTGTTTAATGTCACAGAATCTAGCACCATTCGTTGACTGGCTTTAGAAAAAACAGCACCAGGTCTTGTAGCATTGACCATGTCTGAATCCAAGGGAATATATTCTTCAAAATTAGCCATTGATAAAAGTTCCTGATCGATAAGGCATTTTTTGAGGTAGAAGACACAACCACCTAGAGCAGAGAGGGCCAATTCACTCTTCTCTCCTGGTGTCAACCCAATAGAATCAGACTCTGAAGTCATACCCTTAAGCACCTGGGGTAACATTACCCCACTGTCCTCATTTAACTTTTCTGTAAAATATCCTTCTTCAAGGAGAGTTCTTAAAGTTTTGGCTGCATCCCAAAACTGGGAGCCTGGTATCAGAGCTTCCTGAAGAGAAGAGGATAATGAACCCTTCAAAATCATCTTAGTTTCTGTTGAGAGATTTCCTTTCTCAAACAAGACTTGTACTGGAGGGTAATGTGCCACTAAAGTCCTAAACCTGGAACAATGGCGATCATCTGAAAACTGACCTATGAAAAACTTTCCCAGCGAGGCATCAACAAAGCATATACCATACACTCGAGTGTGGCCAGAATTATCATCCTCTTTTTCTTTGAGGCTAAGAAGATATTTGCTGTAGTTCTCAGAGGGGTCACCTTCCAGCACACTGTATGTCTGTGTACCCTTAGTAATGACCCTACAAATTTCCCTCCTCACCACTTTATCATGCTTAGATATATGTGCCATCTTTCGACATCTTGCCTCCATCATTTCTGGGGTCTCAGTCTGTTCCACTCGTGCTACTTTGTAGCCCTTCTGGACCAGAGAATCTGAGTATCGACCAAATGCAATTTCAGGGAAACCAGAATGGGCCCAGTTGCCTTTCATGAATACCAGCCCTAATTCACTGACTCCAATAAGAGCATCCATGTGGTACAGCTCATAAAACTTCCCCACCTTATAAAATATGACAAGGTCAAAGTTCTGAGACTTAATCTGCCACCACTTCCTCATCCCAGGAGTACAGGAATTAAGGAAATCCTCAGGCACATAGAGTGTAGATGCATCAAAATCGGGATGATCGGGTCGCCTCCTGTGCACATCTCTTCTCTTTTCCTCCTTAAGCCATTCTAAAGTTTCGTGATACCAGACAGTGGGGCGACTACTATCATCACAGCCTCCGCTAAAGTGGGCTTGGGATTCAGAATTTTGAGGGGCAGAGAAAGCACACAAAGCACTCTTGGTTTCAGATGAAATGCTGGTTGCTCGTTTGGTGACTGGGGGCGTTTCCTTCCTTGAACTTTTCCTTTTGAGAGGACCATTTCCAGTCACTATTCTCTTCCGCTTCGGAGCAACTTTGACAGAGCTGTGCAGGCTTTCGCTGTCACTATCCCCCAGTCCACTGCTTATTTCATCACTGCTTCCTTCTTCCTTAGTATCTGGCTTGAATTCCACATCAGAGCCACCGATGTCACTCTCAGAGTCTGATATGACTCTTCGTTTTTTAATTTGGCGGCTACTTCGCCTAGATCCTTGCACCTTAGGTGGTACTTCCTCTTCACTCTCAATTTCATTGTCTTCTTCACTCTTATCTGATGCATAAGTTGCCCCTACCTGTCAGGCAAGGAAAGAGCATTTAAAAACAGCAAAATTTGGAAAATTACAGTATTGCTCTGGAATACCTCTCAATATGCTGATACTTCCTATACCAAAAGAAGAACCAACCTTCAAAGATGAGAAATAATTTTCTTTCTCAAGGCATATCAATTTCAGTTTCACTTAACATTAAAACAAGTACACATTGAAGATTAGTAATTCTGTCCCAACAGCTCGATCCTATCCAGTAGAGATGAAGCACTACCACATACCACAAATACCCATAGGTGATGTAATCATTATTATAGCTGTAGAAATAAAACCTTTAAATCTCCCTGTTATCTTCCAGGGTTACCTCTTCTACAGAAAACGTATTTATGAAGTTTACTGTTTTATATATTCTTTAATAAAGCTATAAGTTAATCTTTACCAATTCTAGTCCTTGATCTTTCATAAACCAACTCTATCTTCTCGGACAAGGTACACCTACTTACCAACTTATCATGGACCTCTCTCTCTCTCTCACAAATAAAGGCTAAAAAATCACTGTGGTTACCATCCAGTTCTAAGCCAGATATCAATGTCATGACCTCCTTGATCACAACCTTAAAATTAGAAACTTCCTTCATTTCTCTTAAAACACCTACTATATTAACTCACTTTTCCCCTCATCTATAAAACAACAGAATAAAACAAAACCAAGCTTATACATGAATCTGTTAAGCACATATTCATTTACTCTATTAGAAAATGTTTTAAATGGACAAATTATTTGTTCATTTCCTTAACAGGACTTAATTCACTCAAATAATGACCATTAACATTTGAAACTAAGGTTGTTTAAATCTTATAAAACGTCAAAAGTTATAAAACTTAAAAAAAAAAAAAAAAAAGCATTTGTGTATGAGTACCAAAGTATATACAGATGTAAAACAAGACAGTATCACTTTAACATGCCCCCTCCCTTCTTTTCCATCACTTTACTAGCAGAAATAACTGTTTGCAATGTCTCACCTGCATTTCTTCCTCCTCTGGTTCTGAGGGCTCATCACACACTGCCAATTCAAGCCTTTTAATCTTGTCTTTATTCAAGGCTTCATCTGCACGTTGCATTGCTCTGAGTATTTCAGGCTTTGCACTATAAAAATGACCTCCTTTCTGGGCTTCCTTCGATTTTGAACCTAAATACACACTTATAAATAAGAACCGTTGGCTGGATAGTTGGTTCAACCTACAGCACTTGCCCAAACGAACAAGAATGACAACAATCAAGTATTAAATTCATATAAATAGATCAATAAAGCCCACAAGGAAGGAATCTTCAGCGTAAAACAACCAATGGAACTGAAATTACCTAGTTAACCTCCTTGAACCTGCGTCACCCAGAATCACCATCTCTCTTCTTCTAATGACCAGGGACTGTAGCCCTAAACAAACAGGTAAGGCATACCTCTTGGGGTGAGGCATGAGATGTTTGTTTTGAGATCCTTTTTTTTTTTAAAGTTACTTCAGGACTACACTGTCAGTTAAACGAAGCTATGATATCAGAAAGAAGTTTGTCCCCAAAGCAGTAAGGTTATATTTAAAAAATAACTCTGAAGTAAGGGAGCCTAACATTTTGAAAGGGTAGCCCAGTTCAGACTCTGAATGTGTTAACTTTTTTTTCAAAACAGTGGCTCTGCTTTAAAGTAAAACTCTTCCTTTATTTGTTTCACTTTAAAAAGCTGCAATAGCCCTGGCTGTGTGGCTCGGGGGTTGAGTGTCAGCCTGCAGACCAAAAGGTTGCCACTTTAATTCCCAGTCAGGGCACATGCCTGAGTTGCGGGCCAGGTCCCCAGTTGGAATGCAAGAGGAAACCGATCAATGTTTCTCTCGCACATTGATGTTTCTCTCCCTCTTCTCCTCCCTCTCTAAAAATAAATATATTAAAAATCTATAATATTATATGACACTTCTCTCCATTGAGCAAACAAGTAGATGCAGAAGATCACTAGTCTAATGGTACAAAACTGTTTAGTTCTTTTCCAGAAGTTATAACCAGAAATGTCTGTTTTCTTCTGCCCAGGTATAACGAGAATTGGAAAGCAAACCTGAATCTGCCTAAATTGAACCAGTCCAAACTTCACATTATTTCCTTCTTCTTTATATTGAAACTAATAGGACATCCTAAGTTTCCAATGATTTACCAACTTTCATGAACTGCCTAAAATAAGGCTGCCATTTCCCATTTCTCTAAAACGCTGCAACAAATTACAACCACCAAAATCATTCCCAACAGACTGTGATGCAGTCCTCTCCTAGACGATTCTAAGGATGGCCCCACACAAAAAGGACTTTATAAGCTATATGCATAGGAATGACTTTAGAAAATAATGACAATATACACAAAAGCTTTTTGGTCTCTTTTTAAAGTCATTTTGCCAAAGCTGTGTTTAGAATCTCAAAATTACTCATGGAAAAGGACCTCATTCATCATCTAGTCCAACTCATTTTATATGAGTAAACAATATCAGAAATAAATTACTTTGGTTGGCCAAGATTATACAGCAAACTAGGAGAAGACAGAACCAAACTTCCTGATTATGTTCCTTTCCTGCATGTCAGATTTCCATGCAGACTTAATTTTCTTCAGTGAGCCCTCCCCTCCCCCCACCCTGCAGGATAAGCACTATGACCAAAAGGCATGAGTCCCAGATATTTCTGGGAAACTGACCGTTGTGCTGATTCTGAAACATTGAATTCAATCATGTCCTAGCCTGGAATGTCTAAGGATGATGGATAAGGACATGGTCATGCTTCGGTGTATATAGTCACTGTATTATGCAATCATACTGTACATGCTCTACAGAATTCAAGAGATTAACAGGGTGCATGCACCTAACCTAAGTGAAGCTACACATGTTACTGTAGCCTGCTGCAATAAATACAACTGAACCTGGGAAGAGAAAGTTAAAGTTCCACAAGTCTGATATGAAAGTGAACTCAGATTTAAAGGCTGGCTAAGTATACATCTCTAACTGTCCTACAGAATGCTGTTTACCTGTATGCTATATATCCTGATGGCATTGCATTTCTTTTTGATCCCTTAAGATGGGCCTACTGTTTCATTTACCCTTTTCATGCCTGAATTTGATATTTTGGTCCAAATTGTAAAATCAAAAGTTTTTGATTTCATTCTTTCTTTTAGGACATGATATTGCTGTAAGTCACTCAAAGGACACAAAAATTCCACTCTATACAACAAACTAATTAAAGACCAGATGCATCTTACCCTTTTCCATGCTAAAGCTTTCACCCCACCACTCCTACAATCTGATGAAGTAAAATACACTTAATTTCACTGCCTGGAAGACACACCTGTGCACATGTGTGAAGGCTCTCTCATTCTCACACACACACACACACACACACACACACACTCTACCCACCCCTTCCTGAGAAGTGGCTCTTACCTGTATATGGCTTTAATAGCCTTCTGCTAACCCAGCCCCTTGTTGGGCTATCATCAAAAAATTGTACATGAACCCGGGCAGACTTCCCTTTCTCACGGATGAATGTTCCATCGAAAGGGTGGTTGTAAACCAGGCAAGGCCACCAGGGGTAGCCCTCCATCTTGGCCCAAACCAAATCACCTGGTGAGAAGTCACAAGAACTGCTGCCAAAAGGAAACACAATTTGGTTAATGTTCTGTTAAGCTGCATTAAAGGTAATTACCTATGAATAAGCAATTCCTACAATGTATTATTAAGACTCCTCTGAAGTTTCTAAGCATATGAATTCTAGAGTTAATGATTTTTAAATCAGATTTTTAAGTCACTTTTTAAACATAAGCACATACCACAACATATAAACTAACACAAATATAACCAATTCTAGTACTAAGGTGAGAAACTTTGTCTCAATCTTTTGAAGCTTAAAAACTATGACCAAATTCAGGTAGAATACTGATTGCAGGACAAAGGTACACACTTGCGCACTGCTCTCCAAGTTACAAATCACACCTGTACTCCAACACAGCATGTATCGAAAAGTGGCTCCAACCACAGTACTTATTAGTAAAAAAGCAACTATATCAACTATGTAATTTGCTAGTGATATTAAACATTACCTCATTAGACTTTGCTTGTGCTCTCCAGTTAAGCTCCTCTACATTCCAAACACTGCCAAGGCTACCTAGCCCACTACTACTCACTGGCTCCTAAAAATCTGGTTTCATGAAAAACCTCATGTCAACAGGTAAGTGCCCTTGCCAAACAGCAAGTAGGTGTGTATACCTACACAATCAAAACAGATTAAATCTTCACAAAAAACTTCCCTGAAAAAACTAGCCCTGAAGGCTCCCTGAGAAAGGGAGACAAGAAAGGGGGAGGGGAAAGGCGGGGGTTGAAGAATCTAGCTAACAGACTATGGAAGGGTCCACAAAGCTGATAAACCCTGTGTGGGTACCATATACCAAGATCTTCTAAGCCTGCTTAGAGATTTTTTCTCTGAATAACTACCAAAATAAGTATACTACGAACAATAATATTTTAGACATTTTAGAAAAGTGACCATTATTAGTCAAATGAGGCCATTTTATTCAGACCTAATAATGAAATTAAAGCATTCCTTTTTCAAAATACGTGAGGTAGAAAGCCCTAGCCTAGACAATTACTAAAAAAATACGAGAACCGGACCATGACTTTGGCTGGTGCTTGTCTCAAGAACCTTTATAGTATATATAGTATTTCTCAACTTATAGAAACCTACAGTAACCTTTACAAATTTGTAAACATTGCAGTCAAGCTCACCACGTAGGTCATCTTCAAACAGAATGCTCTGTCTGCACAATTCAAACTTCTTACCACAGCTTCTTCCTTGCTAACAAGACCCGTTAGCAAGACACAAAGACCCTATCGCTTTGCATCACAATACAGAATGGTTTGTTTACAAGCCTCCCTTTTGTCAAGAAGGCTTTCCCTTAAACTCAGGGACTAGCCTCGCAAACCACAGTGTATCACACTGGTCTCAGAAAACCGCAAACTTTGTCTGCACTTAAGTAGCTGAGAGTACCCCTAAAGCTATTGCTTTTTTACTTCTACTACTGAAGGCGGGGAAATAACCTTTATTTACATAAACACACTATGTACTCTGAGTCTGAACTTTTGGAAGTTGCCTAAACACAGCAAGTACACGTTAACATCAAGGAAGCATATTTCTGGCAATATAGTCTTGAGACATCATCAGTCTTCAAACTGTGTTTGCCAAGGCAGATCTTTGTGAAGGGGGACCCATCTGTCAAGCCTGGCCCCTTAAGACAATTAAATCCCTTGAGATGAATACTCAAGTAAGGTTTTGATGTGTTCATAGTGAAGCTCTAATGCCATCACAGGCCAGTTTGGGACAATCCCCCCCCCTTATTGAAATTATTAAATATCTCTAGATAAGCCCTGATGCTAACCAGTATGGAGATTTACAAAGTAGTCTTAGTTTGTAAAACTAAAAATAACTTTTCCTTGTCTGTGTAAGCTGAGTTATAAAGAACAAAAGAAGGGTTCGATCAGACACCAGCTATTTAATTAGATATATGTCTATAAAGATTATAGACATAATCTATATAGAATTACAGATTCTCAAGAACAGAGCTTCTACATCAGAGACTTTGATAAGAAGGCACAGACTTTGATAAGAAGGCACATCTTGGTGCTGTTATCTGAAGTTCAAGGGAGCAAGATGCCCCAAACCCAGTGAAATTCTATTTTGGCTGAAAGGCAACGAGTATTTGCAAGCATCTAAGGTGTATTAGGGGCTCCCAGGGAAATTAAATGAATAGATAAAAATTCTTGAGCAAAAAAGTGTGAGATAGCCACACATGCCTCCTGAAGTTCCTCTCTATGCTCAATTAACAGTGACTCAAGTTTCCGAGATCCAAAAGACATATGGGGGAGATATTTTTGTTTTATATCTATAATTATACCATGTAATAAAATAGTACTGTTTTAACACAAGTAAGTTAATCATCCTAGTTTTATCCCAGAGGAAAAAACTCGAGCTTTCTAAGACTGCTGTTATGTTAAAACTTGTCATTTCTACAAAAATAGTGCAAATTCTAAAATACTATTCAAAGGTCTCACAAATGATTTAAAAACATCCCTTTCCCAACAACCAACTTTAAATTTTAATGTCTTTAAATTTATCTGAAAGGCAAATGTGCATAGTCACTAGAGAAAAGCAAATTGTAAAAAGCTAATTACAATCATTATTAGTTTTTAAATAAATTCATCTGTAAAATTAAAATGTTATAAACTGAACTGTTTAAACAAAAATTGTTTTTCAACACCACTTTACCCTAAATATAACCTTATACTTACGGAATATCTCACATATAAATGAACTTCTGTTTTATGATTTGGCAAGTATACTATAAAATGCTAAGACTAAACAATTTAGACATGGTTTGCCTCCAATGCTAAAGGGCTTTAAGAAAACATAACTAAAAATAACTGGTTTCAAGCCACAAAGAGAATTAAGCAACTAAAAATTGTTAGTATTTCATTAAAATTTTTCTTCACTTAATGCTAACAATTTTTTCAATTTATTAATTTTTGTGTGCAAACACTAATTCTTTAAAGGTAATTTTAAAATTTTATCTCTAGTAGTTGTGCAGTTTCCAAAGGCGAAAATAAAAGGAATATATCCATGTAAAAATTCCAATTTTTTCCTGCCAAGACTACCATATTTTAAAATATGTAAATATAATGTAAGTGTGGAATGACAGTGGAATGTGCTATAATTATCTCCTATCTTTCATACATTGGTCCTTGTAAAAGCAAAAAAACCTTATAAAATAACATGACATATACAACTGGCTCTACATCAAACTTTCTTTCAACAGTCATATTATCTTTACTATATCTTAATATGTGGCTGTATCTCCTGGCAATCTTAAGATATTTCATTTTTCATATAATTTAGAATGTGTTAATATTAACAAGGAGCATTCTAGCCCCATGTAAATGTAAATCCAACTTGAAAATATCTGGGCCTCCCCTGGCCTGTGTGGCTCAGTTGGCTGAGCATCCTCTGGCAAAGCCAAAGGTCGTCCGTTGGATTCCGCATCAGGGAAGTCGGGGCACGTGCCTGGGTTGCGGAATCAACCAGGAGAGAGACAACCTACTATGGCTTTTTCTCTGGTACATCAATATTTCCCTCTCTTCCTCCCTCCCTTCTCTCTCTAAAAATAAACAAAATCTTAAAATATGCATATATCTGGGCCAAAAAGTCACCTTACATCGAAGTATAATACTAATCCCATTGTAAAATACACCGGCTCTTCCGTAAAGCCCAGGTTGAAATGACAAAATAAATACTGGACTTGTATCATGATATCTTTATTTATTTATGACTTTACAAGTGTTTTAAAACTTTAATATATCCTAAATGTCTGACATATTGGGATTTTAAAGACAGTGAAAAAAAATAAAATGACAGCTCAGAAATACAAATGTAAGTCTTCCTTCATACAACCAAAAATAAGAAGTGACTTAGTAAAGCTAAACATGCACTGAGCCTATCTTTCAAATTTTGCTTTAAAAATCCCATTTTTATTTTCTCTTTAGTCTATAACCTTAGTGTCCATTACTTATTGTGCCCAAACTTATAATAAACATTTTTAGCTATCTACTTTTAAAAAAATAACCACTAGATACCAAAAGCATTGCTACAACTTGCTTCTAAACAATAACAGATAAACTGCATTTGTCCAACAAAAACTCGTGTATGTAAACAGAGTCACCACCGATATGCAAACACTCTTCAAACCAAACTACCAGTGTTTGTGCTTACTTATACCTTTCAAGGTGGACCATTAGAGCAGACTTTCCCTACCCTCCACTAACTAAATGCAGTACTGACCAAAAGAGAGAGAGAAGTAATCAGCGATTAATTCCAAAGCCCCCATCATACCTATCCATCTACCTGTACCTCTCTACCCACAAACCCTGCTTTTGGAGCTTCAGCTTCAGTCCCTAAGTAGTGTTTCCCATCACTTATGCACTAGGTCTAAGGTGGCTATTAAAATAATTATCCAAACTAGCCTCTACTACTGTATTTACTAAACAATGTTAGCAACCAGGGTTCTTTGGACAACAGCTTAAGTCCATGCCTTGAAGCTGGGAAAATTGAGAACTGTTATCAGAATAAAAGAATGTTTTCAAAAAAGTTCCAAGTTAATAATATTAAAAAGTCCTAAAAGCCAGTTTAAAAGAGGCTCCTGACCCAATTATAAGTTGAGCATCTTTTAAAAATACCGGCTTTAATTATATCAATTAAAACAAGTTAAGTCTGTGAAACTATGACTTCACAATCACACTTTTTTAAAAGCTTGAATCCAGCCCCTGGCTGGTGTAGCTCAGTGAATTGAGCGAGGGCCTGTGACGCAAAGGATCACGGCTCGATTCCCAGCCAGGGCACATACCTGGGTTGCAGGCCAGTTGGGGGGGGGGGGGGGTGGCGATTCAAGAGAGGCAACCATACATTGATATTTCTCTCTCTCCTTCCCTTCCCCTCTAAAGATAAATAAAATCCTTTTTTAAAATAAATAAATAAATAAAAGCTTGAATCCTTTTCTCTTATAATTACATACTGACTGAATCATGATAGAACTTGGAACAAAAATATTACTATAAATGTTTAACTGTATGAAAATTCTCAAGAAATGCACCTACCGCTAGGGCAGACAGTTACCTCAGACTGACTGACTACCTTAAAGACTCAAAACTTGTCAGTCTGACATACCACTTCTAATCGATTAATGACCTCATTACCTATATTCAGCAGTTATCAAAATGAGATTATGAAAAAGGTACTGGCCATGATTTGTTTTTAAAAGCCAGACTTAAGTACTCAGAAGTCTTGCTCACAGCTTTGTCAATTATGATCTTAATATAACGACAAAAAAAAAAAAAAAAAAAAAAAAACTTGAAAAGCAGGCCCAGGGCACACTTACTTAAGACTGATGACATCTTGACTCCTTTCTCATCTCCCATAATCTAATCTTCACCAATACCTGCCTACTCTTCCAACCTCTTCTAAATCCTCTCTACCCTCACTGCCAACACCCCCATTTGCTCTCCATTTCCACAGCAGGGTCCTGAGTGGTCTCCCCAACAAAACACCACACTTAGCTCTAAAGCATCACTCTGCCCTATGAATTTCTTAATAAAACCTACAGAAGCACTAGCCATAAAGAAAAAGACTGACAAGTTCAACATTACAATTAGTAACTTCATTTCAAAAGATCTCATAACCTGAACAAAAGGACAAACCAGAAGGGAGAAAGACTTTTTGCATCACACATGGAATGACAAAGAAATTAGGAAAAAGGGGGGCTGGGATGGGAGAAATAGACAAAAAACTGTACTAGAAAAATAACTAAATAAAATTTTAAAAAATAATTTTAAAAAAATTAGGAAAAAATAGGCAAAACACTTAACACTTGAGCACAAGAGGAAATCTAAATAAGATGCTCAATTTCTGAAAAATAAATTTGAAAAAAAAATAAAATGGAGGGGGAAAATACAATGCTCAATGTCATTTTTTAAAATATTTTATTTCTTTTTAGAGAGAGGGGAAGAGGAGAGAGAGGCAGAGAAACATCTGTGTGTGAGAGCAGCACAGACTGTTTTTGCCTCTCACATGCCCCCAACTAGGGACCTGGCGGGCAACTCAGGCAACTACCCAGACTAGGAATTGAGCCAGTGACCTTTTGGTTCACAGGCTGACGCTCAATCCACTGAACTATACCAGCCAGGACCTCTATGTCTTTTAAAGCTTTCATCTGACCCTCAGAAGTCAAAATGTCTTTGTGTCCCATCAGCCTGTTCACAACTGCATCCCTGCATACCTTCTCCATGGCTTCTACCTCCTCTCCTTTCTAGCCACAACTTACAGGACCTTCCTCTTCCTAAACTGACTTCCTAATTTTTCCTCCCTCACCCTCACTGTAGCCTGGCTAACTCTTACACATCCTCTGGATCTCAGTCTAGAGAACTGAAAGGCTACCCTGATCAATACACGCCCCCTCCTGGTCCCAAAGCACACAGAACTCATACACTCTGCTCCTGCTCTATTGCTGCCTTTTTGCTTGTCCTGTTCAGTTATATTCAGGATCCACAATGCCTAATGCTGTACCTGGCAGAACAGGTACATGAAAATTTGCTGAATGATGAACTAAGGCCCAATCTATACATAGGTACTGGAGAGTTTCTTTATACACCTAGTATCAAAATGAAGCACCCCAGAGGATGCTCTAACTAACCAACTGAGCTAGGCCCTGGCTGGGCAGTTCAGTTAGTTATAGCATCCTCCTGATAGGCCAAGACTGTGGGTTTGATTCCCAGTCAGGGCACATACAAAAATCAAAAAAACATCTGGCTGGTGTAGCTCAGTGGATTGAGCACCGGCCTGAGAGCCAAAAGGTCGATGGTTCAATTCCCACTTGAGACATACTGGGTTGTGGGCCAGGCCCCCAGTGAGCGTGCAAGAAGCAACCACACATTGATGTTTCTCTCCTTCCCTTTCCCCTGTTTAAAAATAAATAAATAAAATCTTTTTTTTAAAAATCAACGAGTGAATGTATAAAATAAGTGAAGCAATAAATTGATGTTTTCTCAAATCAATTTGAAAAATAAAGAAGCCTAGTATGAAATGCCTATCTTTCTTGAATACTCTGGAAATGGTGCCCATAGTAGGTCAAGTATAAATAATGCTATGCTTTTACATTATTTATGCTTTTATAGGTCTCCTGAGGTCAAATCTAAAAAAAACAAATGGTCTTTCTCTCTCCCAGGAATAAGCCCATGCCTTTCCCTTCCCTCTCTTCTTCCCCTCAGGCATGTAACCTCTGCCTCTCTTTCATCCAAACCCTGAGGACCCTTCTTCTGCCTCTGAGATGTGCTACCTGGGCCTACACAGCCCAGCGGACTCACTACCTGTTAACTTTATAAATAAACTTCCTCTTACAATTTGAAAAAAAAAAAGCATATGCTCCTTACTCAATACAGAGCACAACCATACAATAAATGTGTCTGTTTAGCATGGATGCAGGAAAAATCAATTCCCATTCAAGTAAACATTATAACACCATGTACTATCTCTCACCATAAAAAAAAAAGTCTGTTATGGAGGATGCATGTGTAGGGAAAGAAGTATATTTTCCACTCTACCTTTCTCAGTTCTTGGCTGAGACCTTCTGTAATAAAAGATTAACAAGAAAAAAGCAAACAAAAGCCTCTTAACAAGCATACCTCCTGCATACATGGGCAATACTAAGGAATACTGAGTAACTCCCTGAGACAGCCCAAGTCACCACCACCTTAAATACCACCTGCAGCTAAAGACAAAAGAAAGATGGAGGGGAAGTTATGGGAGGTAACCAGGAAAAGAAAAGTTAACAACAGTATGGCTGTTATGCAGATTTAGGTCAGTACCCTCTCCATTTGTTTCTTGTAATTCAAAGTCACCCCTCTCTTTCTGATATAGAGAGGGAGACACCGTACAAATGGAGATTTCCTTTATAAATGTACATTTCCTGTACAGAAGATAACTACTACAGTGTTAACAGTTTCTCATTTGTCAGCCATTTCTCAAAAATAATCGGCTCAAAATAATCTTTAGGCCAAAGAGGCATGTTCTAGGTAGGCACATCCTGCTATTCTTCACATAACTATATAAACAGCCTTGGAGGGTCGCTTACATGGGGGTAGCATTATAATTACATTTGGACTTGAAAAATCTGTAGAATGCCTATAACACTGGAAATTTCAAATCAACTACTCAGAACCACTATCCAACTCTCTGATCTTGGGTGTTCTTTGTATTTTCTGAACCTCTATTTCTTCATCCTTTCACACAGCTACCCTTACACTTCGTGCCCAATTCAACACCTGGGATACAGTAAATGCCAACTTTTCGAAAGGTCACTCTCTACTCGGACAAATAAGCGGCTAAGCACTGGAATAGCAAAAAAAAAAAAAAAAAAAATGCCCAGGAAACAGTACACATGCAGGCAGGCTTCCTCACAACTTCGTTTGTACATCCCTGCCCAGGATCGGATCAAGTACTTAGAGGACTCACTCTCGACTCCGAAAAAATTATGGTGCTCCACCCTCCGTGGGACCGCCAGAAATGGTGTTTTTCATGAAATAACGTTTTATTCAACTCAACACAATACTTCCGCGTGTCCAAATTAAAAGACTCTCAATTTTTCACTTGTTCTGGTGGGCAGCTATCAACCCGGGGGATGACCCAAGAGGTCCCAGCACTCTCGCTCCCCTGCCTGGAACCCCAATCCTGCAACTCGCGATCCTCACTGGGACCAATCAGGCCCGCACGTCTAGCGGTGTGACACGCCCCCCCCCACCCCGGCGCTCTCAACTAGAGTCCACCCCACTCCCAACTGCACAACGCAAAACCCAGGCCGAGGGCCCACCGCCCCCCTCCCCCCAAAGCGTCTCGGCTTTGGAGCTTCATATCCAAAGTTCGCCAGACGTCTACTGGAGTCCTAATTCACTTTCTCGGCTTGCAAGGAAGAACGTTCTCCTGGCACCCATTCTTCTGGCATCCTGGGAAGCCGTGCACCCACACTGTCCAGGATGCCAGCGTTCATCCGCCCGCAGGCACTTTTTTTCCCCCCACCCCTCCCCCGCCCTGGATACGCACTGTGCGGGAATGGGAGAAATCGCCTTTCTCTCTGCCGCATCCACAGTGCTCCCATCTCCCCCGAACCCCAAAGCGGCTTGCACTTTCCTCCACCCAGCCCCCTCCAACCTAGCGGAATGCATCTTCTCTTCCTCCCAACTCTGCGCGTCTCCCCTCCCCCCTTCCTCCTGGAGTCTATTTCCTACTGCGTTGTTTACAGTCTACACCCCCAAGGCTACAAACTCAGCCCCGACATTCTTTCAAGCCAAATGTAGCAACCTAGCTCCTCCGAGCGCAGGTCCTGGCCGCACACACTCCAGTGTTCCAAGACAAGCCTCTGTGCCCCAGCCTCCGTGCGTCTAGCAGCGGTACTCCTGCCTTCAACGCCCGCACCCCACCCTGCTACCTGGAGGGGACCGCAGGAGCTGTTGACCTCTGTAGCCTTCCGTTGAGGTCCCTCGCCTCGGGTGGCGACGCGGAGCTCGCCAGCGGCCCGGGCTCAGGCCGGTCCTCGCTCCAGGCCGCATCCCCGCTGGGGGAAGGGGAGGCCCCTGTGGCAGCGGCGGCGCCGCCTTCACCTGAGGCCTTGACTCGGGCCTTGTTAGTATTATTCAGCGCCGCTGGAGACTTGGGGAAGAAACTGTACAGCGTGCTCTGTCGCGACATAGCGACAGGCTGCAAGGCCCAACCGCTCTATCCGACCCAGCGACTAGAAGCACCAGATTGACCGCGCGGCGCCTGCTGGCGGGAAATCTGGGGGGAGGCGCGCGTTGCGCCGGAGGCAGCGGCCAATCGTCAGGCACCTCGAAGTGCGCGGGCGGTGTCTAAGAGGCGCGCGCCCGGCCCCGCCCCGCCCTCTCGAGGAGCCAAGCTAGTTGGGGAAGGGGAGGGGTCTGGCCGCTGAGCCGCGCAGCTGTCGGTGCTGCACCCCTGGCGGGAACAGCCTTGGACCTGGTGCGCAGATGCGGGGGGCTTGTCGAGACCGGAACAGCTCGGCCGGAAGCCGGGTGCTGCTGCGGGGCTACCGGCCCGGAAAAGCGCTCGGGCTGAGAAAAAGGAGGAGGTGGTCGTGGTAACCGCGAGCAAGGAGCGGGTTCCGGTGTGCGGAGTGCTTGGGAGGCGTGAATGTCTGAGGTCCTGGGGACAAAGCGAAGGGCCGCCGATAGAGACAGACCCTCACAGGGAAATGTCTTCCAGCCAGCGCCCGCTCGAAAAATCCTGCGGTCGGACACCTTCTACCAAGGAACCGGCAAATTATGGACCCAAACTTTTGTCTGCAGTAGATCAGGTCTCCTGTTCACGTTGTATTCTCAAAACGTTGCACAGAGGCACTTGACAAATATCTGCTAAATGAATGTTAAGTGGCAAGTCCACCTAGTTATGATAAAAACCTGCCAACTACCCTCCGCCAGGCAATAATTCAATCATTTTATATAGATTAATTAAATCCTCTCAACCTATGAAGTAAATACTTAACGTCCACAGAATTTTTTTAAGGTCTTATTTATTTTTAGAAAGAGGAAGGGAGAGAGAAAGAGGACAGAAACATCAGTTGACTAACCCTGGGAGACCCCCAACCAGGGACCCAACCCGCCACTTTCTGGTTCACAGGCCTGTGCTCCATCCACTGAACCACACCAGCCAAGACTGAGGCCCATAGTCTTATCTAAACCTGGGCGTCAGAATGTTTTTAAGATTTTAAAGATTTATGTATTTATTTATTTATTTATCTATCTTTAAAGGGGAAGGGAAGGAGAGAGGGAGAGAAATAATCAATGTATGGTTGCCTTTTGTGTGTCCCCTGCTGGGAACTGGCCTGCAACCCAGGCATGTGCCCTGACTGGGAATTGAACCACCATACTCTGGTTCCCAGGCCCACACTCAATCCACTGAGCTACACCAGCCAGGCTTTTTTTTTTTTTAGATTTAGAAAAGTAACACGGTGTGCATAAGAAGAAATTAGAAGGCTGACCATCCTGTGGCCCTAATCCCAAATTGTAAGTAAATAACTATGGAATCCAGAATCCTGGAAACTAGCCCCAGTCAGCAACAGCTCAGCTCTTTAGTCCGTTAGGAGAAGCTGTGTTCTGTCACTTGCTTTTCTTTTGTTAAGCAAATAATAAAATCAGGTTTGTTTCAAATGTATTTCAAAGGTATTTATTTGAAGGGTAGATTTGTGACACTCCCAGAGAGTCTGGGCAACACCCTGAAATCAAACATTCCTGCAGCAAAACACACTTATTCATACTAAGTGGGATAAATATTGGTAACAAGAATTCAACTGAATGAATTTTAAAGATTTAACTGGTTTTATTGAATAATTCATAAATTGAGCAGCATCCCTCCTAGCAAGTAGAAAGCTACAGAAAGGGAAAAGTTCTTAAGGGCACAGAGGCAGTGAGAAAAAGAAACCGTAAATGAAGTTGAGGATTATTTACTTTCTTTGGGGGACAGTAGGGTCTGTTAGGAGGATTACCTCATTCTGCTGACCAGGAAATTCCAGACCAGTGTGTTAAAATTACATTCCTGGGGAAGGCTGAAATTAGGTTATGTATTAAGCCTTAGGAGTGCTTAAGTGGAGTTTAACACAAGTGATTGCATTTTGAGATTGTTGTTCCTTTTTGACAATGAAGCTTATGAATAGGCTCCAGTCAGCTCGGGTCAAAATTTGCTACTAAGTGAGTTTGCCCCAAAACTTTAGGTTTTTTGGAGCTTTTGGGGTTTCAGAATTACAGATTAGGAATTGTTGGCACAATGACTCAAGTAATTTGCCCAAGATCAGCTAGATAATGATAGTGTAGGGAATTTAGCGGTAAATTCTGGGACACTGTTCCTGAAGTCCTGCGTTATTGACAAATGTTAGACTTTTTATTTCACATTATTTTATTGAAGCCTCACAACAACCTTGAATTAGGATGAACTGCATGAAATTGCCAATATTGAACCTTTTTTGAAATGCAAAAATTGCTATTTCATTTGATTCAACTTAATATAATATTCTTGTTTTACAAAGAGGAAATGGAGGCCCTAAGGGAATAAACCAGTTATGGGACAAAGGTTGTGAGCCTGGGTTTGGGGGTAATGGGGGCCTTGGCTCTAATCCCACCCCGCCAGCTAGATAACCTAGTAATTTTTCCTCTTTAAACTTTTTTTCCCTCATCAGTCATGAGAACAATACCAACTTTGGACCACATTTTGAAGGCTATAGTTAGATGTATGGATGAAAAGGGCCACATACTAAACCTGACAAGCTCAGGGGAGTCCTGCATAGCAGCCTCATGAACTCAAGAGACTGAAAGTAACCACATGGTATGGCCTAAATTTGAAACTTTCTAATTAAAAGCAAGTATGGCAGGTAGTCACGTCCTGGACCAATATCTTTTTTGGCAAAGGTCAGTCTTAACCTTAACTGAGCCTGTTGTCTTTTTGTATCTAGATAACATACCTTTGGAATGTCAGTTAATTTCCTTTTTCTAGACCTGGCAGGGCACAATCTCCTACCAGAGCAGAGACCGTGAGCCCCTTGTTATGATCGCTGTCATGTTCATTGTCAACTGTTAACTATCTTATAACTGCCTGTGTGAAAGAAGTATGTGTCTATTTGTTTCATTCCTTCTGCAATCCCAAAGATTCCCCATCTTACTTTCTATCACTAATGAATTTCATGTAACCCCCTTACACCTCCTCCTTTGATTGTGTGTATAAAATAAGGTTCAAAACTGCCACTCTCTGGAGCATTTTCTCAGTCCGTTGAAATGTTGCTTCGGGCAATTGTCAGTTTGGCTCAAATAAACTCATAAAAAATTCTTACAGGTTTGGACATTTCTTCCATTGACAGATGCCCCCCATAAACCTTATTAAAGAATTAGACAAGTAACAAGTTACATATCTTAGAGTCATCTGATAATGCAGAAAATAAAATGGAATAAAGTTGGCTAACAAAATCACTTAAAATAATCAGGAAGCTATTAGAGAAGCCCGCCCATGCACACCCATGTGCCTCAGTTCTCAGCACTACCATTAAGTTGCTGTTTCTGTTGCTACACTCAACTCAAATCTGTAAACATCCTGAAACAACTGTTGGTGGACATAGGTGGACTTTACTTTCTTCCCTATAGTTGGAGCCCCTCTTCATTTGTATATTGGGACTAACCAATCCCTGCTATCCTTTTTTTCTTTTTCTTTTTCTTTTTTTTTTTTTTAGATTTTTATTTACTTGTTTTTAGAGAGAGGGGAAAGGAGAGAGAAAGAGGGAGAGAAACATCCCTGTGAGGGAGAAACATCAATTGGCTGCCTTTCTCATGCCCCCAGCCGGGGACCTAGCCTAACTAGGAATCCAACGGGAAACCTTTTGGTTCACAGGCCAGTCAGTACCCAACCCGCTGAGCCACGCCAGCCAGGGCCCTGCTATCCCTTTTTTGTGTGAAAGAATTACACTTTGTGGGGTTGGGCTTTATAAACCCTGCCTTTCTTTGTCCTCTCCAGGGTGCAGTTTAGGTTGTATAATGCAGGAGCTCCAAACCGGGAGCTGTACTTGCATTCGTGATATTCTGGAAAAAAACACCCAGAGGGACTAGCAGATGTGGACATGCTGTTTATTACTTATATTACAGGGGAGTGCACAGATCAGTGGGGAAAAAGAGACTGCACCCTGCCTCCAGCTTTGGTGTTACTTATAGGGTTAGGGAGGGAGTAGCATGTGAAAATTCTACACTTTTGTGATAAACACAGGAGCCTTGAGACACGGGGGCTGTTCCATGAAGATACAGACTGTTTTCCTCATTCTTTATGGCTACTGGCCAGGCAGCCACCTGTTCTCTGAGGTTGTGGAGGGGCCACGTCCTGAGTTACCCTACAGGTTGCCACCTGAGTTGGCATTTCTCAGGTTGCAATCTTTTTGCTCAAATAAATGCTTTTTGTTCTTTATTATAGCCTGACCCTGTTCTTCGGTTAATGCATCAAACACACAATCCCTTGGTAAACAAGAACACCCAGCCATCTCCAGAAGGTAGGTACTGAGTATAGATACACATGAAGAACACCCAAGTAAGAATGAACAGAACAAGATACTTATTTAAAGCTTGCTACAGCAAGGGAGTCAGGTGCTATCATTTGCATTTGGCAGAGACTTAAAGGCAAGCAGAGGAGCAGGTAAGCTTCCTAGTGAACAAAGAGAAGGCTTCAGGTGTGCCCTAATTGGAGGTAGTTGGCATGGAAAAGCTGGAGGTGGGCTAACGAGAAGCAGAACATATTCTGTGATTAGCTTGGGGAGCATATTTAGCTTTCTCTGATTGGTCCTGAGTTTAAAGTGGGAACAAAAAGTAGAGAAGCTGAGCTGACCAGTCATTGACCAGTCATTTCTAGACTGGTTGCTGCCAGTGCTTTGGCTTCAGTTTGCAGCAACCAGCTCAGGAAGTCAGCCATATCTGTAGTAACCGGTCCAGGGAACCAAACAACAACCCCTGCAGCAATGCCTTTGAGTCACTGCCAAACACAAGTGGTGGTGGCTGACTCCCTTGCTGTTAGCATGCTCTGAGTAATTGGCCTTTGCTTGTCCCATTTGGGTGGTCCTAACTGTTTGCACATGTCTGAGTGAAGAGCCTTCCAGGCAGAGGAAACAACTCCTAAGTGAAGAGCAAACATCCTGCATTTGAGAACTGTAAGAAGGCCCAAATGGCTTCAAGAGGATGAGCTGGGGGGAGCAGCAGGACAGGAGTTCAGAGAACAAAGTCAAGGGCAGGTCATCCGAGCCCTTACAGACTTTTACCTTTGACTCTGAGTAAGCTGGGGAGCAGTTGCAAGTTTTGAGCAGAAGTGTGACCTAATCTAATGCAGACTGTTGTGTTAAGAACAGACTGTAGTATAATAATCAGTAACCTAATGCAGCTGTATTGTTGCTACACAATAGAAGGAGTGGGGAAATAGGGAGAATATGGTCTCTATAAAGTTTAGGAAAAAAGAGCCAGAAGATCAGGAAATAGTATTTTTATCCAAAGGTCTGGACACACTTACTCTGGGATGACTCTGGAGTGGGGAAGGGTGAAATATCTTTCAGGAGTTAGTGTGCAAGCTGCACCTGTGCCCTCTAAGCTCAGGTGACACCTCCTTCAAATGAGTTCTTACTTGTTTCAGGCACCGATGTTGGCACAGGGGATACAGCCATGAACCAGACAGACACGTTCAGAGAAGACGGAGACTGCTGAGAAAAGAAGCAGTTAAAGTATGCCGGTCCCAGCAAGCCCACAGATTATGTCAGATCACTTTTACAGGGATTTAGGCCAATACCTTGGTTCCCACACTGAGCACCAAGGCACTCCAGTGAACTAGAGTAAATTCACAGAGACACCACAGGGTATATTTAAACTTCGAGGGAAACTCATTGACATTTATGGATCGCTGCAGAAAACTACTAATGAAAGGTTGTTCACAATCTTGATGACACTGATGGGGAAGAAAAAACATTTCTACCCACTTAGGTTCACTTTGGGGAGTTTGCAACTTAAACTGACAAAAGAAAGATTAGTAAAAGAAAAGGAAGTTTATTTTGGAATGCAACACCAGTACATGCAGGAGTGCTCAGTGATGGGTAACTCAAAGGGATGGTTAGATTTTGGGGACTAAAATATCTAACTTATTGCATGGAAGAGAGGGGGAAGAAATGGCTTCTATTGGAAGGACAAATAGGTTTCTTTAGGGAAGACAAATGGCCCTGGCTGGTGTGGCTCACTGAGTTGAACACTGGACTACAAACCAAAAGGTTGCCAGTTGGATTCCAGGTCAGGGCACGTGCCTGGGTTGCAGGCCAGGCCCCCAGTAGCGGGTGCGCAAGAGGCAATTGATTCATGTTTCTGTGACACATCAGTGTTTCTCTCCCTCTCTTTCTCCCTCCATTTTCTATCTCTAAAAATAAATAAATAAATCTTGTTTAAAAGGAAAAACAAATGGGTTTTTAGGAGAACAGTTTGTGATAATTAGTTATGCAGGTATGAGTGGCCTTTCTGTCTTCTTCGTGATCATGAAACTCCTCTAGAGAGGGGATTTATGTCATCCTCATTTCTCAGAAGTTGCTGCTTTTAGTCAAATAAAGGATGCTCTGTTAAATCATAAATGTCTTCAAATTAAAATAATCTCTATACAAACTCTTAAGTTTCTGAATGGGTCCCAACAAAATAATCTTTATTTAAGTTTTTTTTAATTTTATTTATTTATCTTTAGAAGGGAAGGGAAGGAGAAAGGGAGAGAAATATCAATGTATGGTTGCTTCTCGTGCGTCCCCCACTGAGAACTGGCCCCTGCTGGGAACTGGTCTGCAACCCAGGCATGTGCCCTGACTGGGAATCAAACCGTGATCTTTTGGTTCCCAGGCCCGTACTCAATCCACTGAGCTACACCAGCCAGGGCTACAAAATAATCTTTATGAAGCTGAAGTTTTGGTGTTTTCTGTGATAAAAAGTAAGTACCATGAAAAAAGTTAATGTGGAATGAGGGTGGTAGTATCCAAAAGAGTCCAACGTTTGAGAAGTTGGCAGTGCCCAATCAGCACACACATCCCATTACTATTATGGATGCTGAGAAAGAAGATAGAAGGGTTCCTGGTGGCTAATTGTGTTCTAAAAAAAGCGTAGCAGCCATTTCTAAACAGAGATCTCTCACAGGACTCACACTTTAGGGAGAAGCCTGCACTAAACTGTCTGCCTGTACTATGTTCCTGCCACCTGAGTCAGCCCTTATAAAAGATTGCTCAGCATCTCTACTGACCAATCAGAGCTATTCCATTCTGACTAATCAGGACAATGCTTTTTGGACCCATCACACTTCAAGGATTAGGAGTCCTCATTTAAGTGAGAATGGACCAATCAGGGGCCAGAGGCAGCATTCTGTCTGTAGCAGCATCAGCTCCCCCTGGGGCCCAGGGAGTGCACTTTCCCTTTCCACCAAGGATAGAAGGCTGTTTCCCCCTGCTAGAGCTGAAACACCAAAGAAGTCTCGCCAGACCAGAGCAGATAGACCAGTGTGGAACAGAGCAGGCCACCTTGCCCCAGGGCAACCTCACAGTGCTGTTGCCCAGCCATGCTGCTTCATAATTGAGCTGTAACGTTACTGAGCTGTTCCACAGCTGTGCAATGTCACAGTTGAGCTGTTTTCACAGAATGAACTTTTCTTCCTTACTGCAACCCAAACCAGAGATTCCTGTTGGCATTGAATTGACATCAGTGACCGTCAGCTGACACTCTATATGGGATATTTAAGAATGGAATAAAGATATTATTTTTTCTTTTAATTTATATGTATTTTTTCAAACAGTAAATTATTAGGACATAAATGCTTATTAAGCTGTATGGACGTAAAACTTAAATTAAATAGAACTGTTAAGTATTCCTTTTGGCCTGGGAGTTTAGTGGAGAAAGTACTGCAAGATTACGAGCACCAGAGGTTTAGGTTTAGGAGCCTCTGGCCTAGTGGTTAGGAGTTCTGCACTCAAACTCTGCCCTCAAACTCTATACCCAGACTTCAGGTGCTGAAATCCTGGCTGAGCTGCTTACTAACTGCATGACTGTTGGGCAAGTTTTTTAGCCTCTCCCTGTGCCTCAGCACCTAGTTGCGATGAGGACTGAGTGAAATGGCACTGTAAAGCTCTCAGCCCAATGCCTGCCCCACCATGAACACCAGGTAAGTGGAACAGTGTTATGTAAAGAAAATCCTGCTGGTGTCCAGAAGTATGCAGCGCTCTGCATTCCTTCTCCATCCGTTCAAGGAACAGGCTGCCACAACAATCTTTGCCTTTTTCTTGGGCCTTGGGAGATATAGTCAAGTCTGAAAAAAGGCGTTTTATGAGGGTCCTGTCCTAGCCCAAACAGCCTTTAATCACCAGGGAGAAGCTTACGGTCTGTCAAAGTCAGTTTTTCTTGGCCAGTTGCAAGGAAGGAGACTCCATAGCACAGCAAGGAACCACAGGGCATCTGTCCAAACAAGGAGAACAAAAGAAAAAACTGTTCTGTGCTTTGGGACAGGGTGGAATGGGCTCAGAGCAAAGCTGTGTGTAGTCAAATCTAGATTGCAAAGTGAACCCAAAGTCCCATTGTTTTTAGAAACGACCAAGTTAAGATGGATGTGGAATAGAGTGTCCAAAAACCCCTTTTCTACTGTTGTCCACCTGTGTTGTAATTCAAAGCTGCTTCTCTGTGTAAAGTGAAGTAAGGGCTCCAAGCAAGAGTAGGGTACTGTGTTATTTCACTACTGCTGGCACAGTTTCAAACAGCAAAGTTTTTGTTTGTCTGCGATTTTAGAGAACCGGATTTCTCAGTAAAGAAAGCAGTAGGAGGTGAACTCACCATACAATATACAGATGATGTATTATAGTACTGCACATTTGAAACCTATATAATCTTATTAACAAATATCACCCCCCAAAATGTAATAAAAATTTAAATTAAGAAAGAAAGAAAGCAGTAGTCCTCAGGCCTATGTGGATGAAAAGGGGCCATACACGAAACCCGACAAGCTTGGGAGAGGCCCTCATGGCAGCCTTGACAAGCTGAGCCCTAACGTGACCACATCAGCTGGTCTGCGATTGAAAAGTTTCTATCTAAAAGCAGACCCTGGTGAGCAGTCAAGTCCCAGACCAGAATCTTCCCTGACAAAAGTCGGTCATCACCTTGATTTCACCTGTCTGTCGTCTTTTTGCATCCAGATAACGTACCGTGGGCATGTCAGGTGGTTTCTTTTTATCAGACCCCCCTGGGCACCGGCGCCACCACAAAGGGAGGCCATGAATCCCCTGGTTGTTACTGTTACTGCGTTAGTTGTTAACTTTCACTGTGCTGTACCTACCTGAGTAAAAGGAGCATGTGTCTATCATTTTACTTTTTATCCAGTGTCAGAGGTCTCACATTTTTGCTTTCTCCTGCTTGTCTAATCTGTCGCCAGTGGATTTCATGGAACCCACTTACATCTTCTTTTTTGATTGGGATGTATAAAATAAGGTGCAGAACCACTGTTTTCTGGAGCATTTTCTCAATCTGTTGAGGTTTTGCTTCCCAGCAATTGTCAGTTTGGCTCAGATAAATTCAGAAAAATTATTACAGGTTTGGACGGTTCTTATTCTGATACCACTTTGCAGCTGCAGCTTGTCCTTGAGAGAAAATAGTATTTCCTGTTTTACATTGTAGCTGGCTTTATCTTTGTTGTCTCAGCCCAGTGAATGGATGGCACATTTTTAACTTTTTATTCCTTGCTAATTTTTACTTTCTCAGTCTTGAGAAATAAGGAGGGGAGGGACTTTGCCGCAGCCAGGTAGGAGATGCCAGCAGGAAAAGGACAGAAGTCAAAGGGGCCTGTGTACCCTGCCAAGTGCCCAAGGTGTGGTGGGGGCTGGGAACCCACAGGGCCTAGACCACCTGGAGGGAGGAAAGATAGGCCAGCAGGCTTCCGCAGGCTGGAGGGATTCCCCTCCCAGACTGCCAGCCTTCTTCTCTGACTTGTAGGTAGCTTCCTTGGAAACTTCCGTATTACCTCCGAGCACAATCAGCACCAGTATAGGGAGAGCTAGCACCAGCATTTCTCTGGCTTCCAGAGACGTCCTGCATAGAACTGCCAGGTGCTTTTCCAATTACTAGATTAGCCCTTTCATGTGGAGTATGGTCTCAGCCTCTGATCTCCAAGGTCTGGCTCCAGGCTCTCTTCCCAGCTAACTTCATTCCTGCCTTTTACCTTCACCACCTTGAAGCCATACAGACCTGGTTTCAATCCTGACGTCCTCACCTACAAACTCTGGCGACCCGGGTAAATTACTTGTGCTTTCACCCTGGTTGTGCAATCTGATGAATGGGGATCAACTAATAACTACCTCACAGTGTTGCTAACGGAGTGAAAGGCTCAGCCTCTCTGAGTCCATCCTATTCAAGCTTGCACTGCTCCCGTGGTCGTCCCGCTATTAGCTCCTTCTTTAGACATGTTAATCATTAGAGGAATTCTGTTTGAAGTTTGAGTTTTCACAAAAACAGCCCTTCCATTTTTTCCTTCCCTTGACATAAAAGAAGGCTAAACTCTATAGTTTCTTAAGATGGATTTGAGAATTAGGGCTCCAAATCTTCTCACTTGGCGCCTTCTCTATCAAAAAAAGTTTCTTTACTCCAAACTCTGACATGTTGAGTTTTGGCCTTTTGAAGCATCAGGTGCATGACCTTTGAACTGGCACCACAATTATTGGGAGGACAGAAAGCATATAGTGTGTGTCCAATAAATATAAATCCCTTCCTGCCCTGGCTGGCATAGCTCAGTGGATTGAGTGCGGGTTGCGAGCCAAAGGATCACAGGTTAGATTCCCAGTCAGGGCACATGCCTGGGTAGGGGGCCAGGTCTCCGGTAGGGGGCCACTCAAGAGGCAACCACAGATTGATGTTTCTCTCTCTCTCCTTCTCCCCTGCTTCCCATCTCTAAAACTAAATAAAATCTTTAAAAACTAAAAAATAGACCCCTTCCCTCCCTGTGCTGTTTCTGCCCTTGCAATGCCCTCACCCACTTCCCTGCACCAATCAAAATCCAAAAACCCTCTGCCACCTTAGTTGAAATCCCTGCCCACTCCAGCCCCTCCTCTGAACACACAATTCCCTCTCACTGGGACAGTCTCAGAGGACAGACTTTTCAGGTCACAGACCCCAAGCTGTGGTGTGATAGCTGTGGCCCCAGCAGCTGTGGTGTATGCATTTGATCCTTGTGACATGTTGCAGGTTGTCACTTGCCATTACACTGTAAACCAGAGAATGATGGAACTGGATCAGCCCTATGGAAACTCACCCTGGAACCTCAGAATTGGTATAAAGATTATTTTAAGCTGAAGACATCTGAGATTCAACAGAAGCAGATAGATGCCTTCTCAAAGCTTCTCTTATCTAACTAAAAAAAGAAACTTCTGACAAGTGAGGACTGTCATAAATCCCTTCCTTTGGGGTGGGCCTGCTCCCAGGAGAAAAACCAAGAGCAAATGTACCATAAATCCTCTGCCAAAGGATATTTTATGGCTCTGAAGAGGGAGAGATCACATGCACCTACATAAACAAACATTATCCCAAACATTCTTGTCTCCCTTTTGTTCTCTCCAAAACCCACTTGTCTTCCCTAAAGAAACCTATTTGTTCTTCCCATAGGAACAGCTCCCCGCCACCCCTTTTCCCTACTCAGTTAGATGAGCCCCTAAGTTAGATGAGCACTCCCACGGACATGTGTGATCCACCTATAAATAAACTGTCTCTTCTCTTGCTAATCTGTTTTTTGTCAGTTTAATTTGCAGGCCTCATTCTCCCTCCTTCCCTCTTTTACTGTAACATTTTCATCTGAAGGTACACAAAAATTAATCAATTGCTTTTATTGTGTGACTGTTTTGACTCTACTGCATCCCATAAAGAACCAAAAATTACTTTCATAGCATTAAAATAAAGTCATTTGTGAAGCCAATATTGATGGGGACTGTCTTGCACTATGACTAATCCATTATACTTCATCATAGCCAAAAGGCTGAGAAGCAGTGATGACTAATACGTTATGAACAAATGTCAATCTTAGAAACACAACTCCAGGCCCTGGCCAGGTAGCTCGTTTGGTTTGAGTGTCATCCTGATACACTATGGTTACAGGTTTGGGTCTGGTCAGGGTACAAACAAGAATTAACCAATGGCCGTGGCCGGCGTGGCTCTGTGGATGGGGCGTTGTCCTGAAAACCAAAAGGTTGACCCCCAGTCCCAGTTGGGGCATAAGTCTGGGCTGCCAGCCAGTCCTCCAGTTTCAAGTGTGTAAGAGGCAACCGACTAATGTTTCTCTCACATCAATATTTCTCTTCCTCTCTCTCACTCCCTTCCCCTCTCTCTGAAAATAAATAAATACAATCAAGAACCAAGCAATGAGTGCATAGTAAGTGGAACAACAGATCAATGTTTCTTTCTCTCTCCCTCTTTCTCCTTGCCCCTTCCTCACTAAAAATTAATAATTAAAAAATAAAAAATGTAAAACTGATCTTATATTGCAGGTCTATACAGGGTGTGACAAAAGTAGGTTTATAGTAGTAAATACATGAAACACAAAGTTTATTCCTGTATTGCTTATTAATTATTTTATTATTTTCCATATAAACAGCTATAAACCTACTTTTTCCCCACACTATATGAATGAATGAATGAATGAATGAATGAATGAATGAATGAATGAAATCCCATCATTTTTCTCTGTATGTATGCTTAGATTCCTTGTACAAATAATGGAACACTTCATTTTATTCATGTTAGTAAGATGAACTCTTTAGAAAAAGATTGAAAAGATTTGATAACCAGCTCCCAAATTTTAAGCTTTTTTTCCCACCAACATATGTAACATAAGCAGGAAAATCTTATCAGTAAACTGAGCAATTGAAGACTCCAGTAAAAACTCAAGTAAGGATGCAAATATCTGGAAGAACTCTGGCAGGTGACATGTACCCCATGTTGCTTTGGCTTTCCCATCTCTCCTTCGCTTCAAATCCCCATGCGAGTTTCTTCTTCTTCTGAGCAACCTGTGAATTTTCAGCTTCCTTTTTGGCTTTTACAAAGTTATGGCAGCAATTGCTTTGGCAATTTTTATACCAGGCTCTTGGGCAGCTAGATATTCCACTCATCCACAGCCTGGTTTATGCTCTTTTCAAGGCTCAACTTCTCAATTTTTTTTTCTTTTTAACAGGGCATTCAAACCTGTTATTGACTTCAAAATACTGAGTAAGTTCCTTTCACTGAGTTTCCCTTGAGGACAGACTATTCACGATGAGATTCTTCTTTACTCTGCAATTTACCTTTTCTGGAACATTTCTTTTTTTTTTTTTTCCTTTCCAAATCTTGAAGCTCAGAGTGTTTTTAAGATTTCATTTACTATTTTTAGAGAGAGGGGAAGGGAGGAAGAAAGAGAGAGAGAAACATTGATCCCCTGCCTCTCCCACACACCACCCAGGCACACGTCCTGACTGGGAATCAAACCTGCGACCTTTTGCTTTATGGGATGACTCCCAACCAACTGAGCCACAACAGTCAGGGAAAGAGCATTTTTTATGCAATTCTTGAAATTTATTCCATATATGTAAGGGAATTCCAGAAGGATACTCTTCATTTTGCCTCTGTTTCAATTTTTTGTCCATGTTTAGAGAAATCTGAGATCTTTATGTTTGAATGGTTCTATACTCTTCATCTTCCTGCAAGTCCAGAGTTCTCAAATGTGTCTTCATCTTCAAAATTCAACTCAACATCACTTTCATTTAAACCAGGACATAGCGGTCCACTGCCTATCTTTTTCTCTTTCTTTTTTTTTTGTTTGGTTGTGAGCCGACTGCCCGGCAGCCGCTGGCCCCATTCTCTCCACCTGAGATGGCAGAGGAAGATTTCCTCCTAACAGAGATCCTTCCTCGAACAGACTCTAGTCAGACGCCTTGGGACTCTTTTCTTAACCAGGACTAAACTTTCAGGTTTCCACTTCAACTGGGCATTGTCCACTTTTGCCAAGAATCCTAATGACTTAGTTTAGTGAACCCTCACACCCCCACACATACATACACTGTCGTCCAACCACCCTTGATAGCTTTTCACTCTGGCCTGCCTTCAGCAAAAATCCTGGTAGGTCATTTGAACAAAGAATTCCCCTGCCTCTTGGTCAATTTCTATCCACTGACCCCACGGAGCCCCCCATGCCTGGGCTACACATCCCCACTTTTCCTTATTGTGTCCACATTCGAGCACAATCTGTCTCGCCTACTACAAAACCCCATTGGAATAGCCCCTCTCGAATAAAGTCTGTCTCACCATCTTTAAAAAGTGTCATGAGTGATTCTTTCTTTACTATCTCCCCCCCTCTCCCCAATTCCCAGCCTTTATCACCCGGGGCCAACCCTCTCATTATCTATAAGGGAAAGCTGAGACGTTAGGCAGTTAAACAAGGGAAAGATTAACAGTCTGGAGGCCGGGGCCCAGATTTATCACCATTCACCAGCTGTGTGACCTCAGACAGGCTACTTAGCCTGCGTCTGACAGAGGCACATCTGTACCGTGGGGCAAATAACAGCACCCATCTCACTGTGGAGTTGTAAAAATTAAACGAGTTAATAGTCGTAAAGCACTCAGAACCCAGCACAATAAGTACCATAAAATAGTTACTTATTTTTTTTAAAAGTCACTTGCCTGAGGCCTCTCAGTTAATGATGAGAACTGAGTGAACACACTTTCCTGTCCCTGAGTTAAATAACACTAGGACCAAGCAGAAATATTTTAGCTGCTTGCTCCAGGAAATGTCAGCTCCTAAAAAGATAAGATTGTAAACTAAGCAATTGACTTACTGAGATTATAGCTTACTCATTAAGACTTTCAAGACCCTTGCATCCAGGACCTAAAATCCATTAAGTCAGAAACTGTGCCCCACCCAACCAGTTTTCTCTCTCACAAGACCCAACCTCAGGCCAAGTCTTCCTTCTGCAGGTCTAGACCCACATGCCCAATAGCCCAGTTGTCTCATGAGCATCTCACGCTGAATACAGTCATATGTCGCTCAGCACCTGGGATACACTCTAAGAAATGTTTCACTCAACTATTTTATCACTGTGCAGACATCACAGAGTGCACTCACACAAACCTAGATGGTACAGCCTACTACACACCTAGGCCATATGGTATATCTTCTTGCTCCTAGACTACAAGCCCATATAACACATTACTATATAAAACAACACAAGATTAAACCAGGCAGGAGAGAAAATGATGCAGTCAAGAGACATGGAAATGCGAGATAGATGAAGCTGCTGCCTGCCCAATGCAGCATTCTGTTTTATGACAAACGTTTTTTTTAATAAGTAGAGTACACACTAAAGTAATGATTAAGAAGTGTGGTATATAAATACATAAACCAGTAACCTTATTGTCATTATCGGGTATTACGTACTGTTCATAACTGTATGTGCTCTACTTTCATAGAGCTGGCAGCACGGCAGGTTAGTTTACACCAGTATTGCCATGAACGCATGGTAGGAATTTTTTAGCTCCCTTATAATCTATGGGACCAGCTTGACACTCGGTCCACTGTTGACGGGAACGTCTTTATGCTGTGCATGGCTGTATATTCAAAGCCTGTCCTCTGCCTCTCCTCTGCCTTTGTAAGTGGCACCCGTCTGGTCCCAAGTTGCTCAAGCCAGAAACTTTGGTACCTCCTCCTCTCTTACTCTCCACATCCAAAGCCTCAGCAAGTTCTGCCAGCTCCACTTCCAAACAGCTCAAAACTGTCCTCTCCCTTCTCTCCACTACTCTTAGTATCCTCTTGCTAAATTACCTCCCTAACTTTCACTGATTCTCTATGTAACAGACAAAGTGACCTGTTAAAGCACAATCACAATCAGATCATGTAGCCACCCCCACCCCCATTACCATGTTCCAGTGGGTTGCCAATCACACTGGGAATACAACCCACATTTCCTATCACTGGCCTTGCTACTTCTCCCGTCTTATTTCCTGCCACCCCTTTCCTTGCTCACTATACTCCAGCCATATTCAAAGCCTCTTTCCCATTGCAGAGCCCAGAACAATGCCTGTGTGTATCTGGCCCTTGTGGCAAGTTGATTGCATCAATGCCTCCTTTCTCCCTGTAATTGTATAGGCCCCTCGCACTCTGTCTCTGGGATCACTATGTGCCTTGCTTTGGCCAATGGGATATTAGCAAACACGACTGCAAGCAGAGGTTTGGAAGGCACACATGCACTCCCACTTGCTCTCCTGAACAATCGGGCTTATTCTTTCTTGGCTCCTGCCATTGCCATGACAATATACCCCGCTGTCTGCGCTGAAGGGATGTGAGAGGAATGCAGAGAAGATCTGAGTCAGCCTAGTGGCGGTCGTCCACAGCCAGCTGACCCTCAGATGTGCGAGGGAGCCCACCAAGAGCAGCAGAGCCGCTTACCTGGGCCACAGCTGCCTGTGGACTCATCAGTAAGCCCCCCGAGATCAGAAGAACCAAAAAGCCAGCCTACAGATTCACAACTAACAATAACTAGCAATTCCTTTAGCTCACTGTTTTTGTATAATTTATTAGACAGCATTACTGCAACAATAGAGAACTACACGAATATTTGTTGGCTGCATGAGAGCAAGGCAGGAGATGTGGAAGATCATCTTGTGCTGAAGGGATGTCCCTTTCAGCGCATGCCACGTGGGGGGCTTTCTGTGGGTTGTTAGCTCTCTTGCTCTTTCTGGTTAAGAAGAAAGCCAGGGGTTAGTGGGAATGTTCCAGAATGGAGGTACCCAGGATGGTGGTGAGGCCTATAGACACTGCCTGCATTGCTTCCCTGTGGCTGCATACCAAATTACCACACACTTAGCAGCTTTAAAAAAACCAAAACAAACTTATTATCTCACAGTTTCTGTGAAGAGCCCAGGCCAGTTAGCTGTGTCTTCTGGGCAGGGTCTCTGCCTCTGAGGTCAAGGTGTCAGCCAGGGCTGTGGTCTCACCTGTAATTCAGGGCTCTCCTCCAGGCACAGATTGTTGGCAGAATTCAGTTCCCACAGTTGTAGGACTAAAGTCCCTGCCTTCTTGCTGGCTGTTGGCCAGGGGTTACTCTTAGCTCCCAGAGGCTGCCCAGGTCCTCGCCACATGCCCCTCACATGACATCTCTGCACTCAAATGTGCGCGGCTGCTGCTCCCTGCATTGTTTGCTTTCCTTCATTCAGCTCGTCGTTCTTGTTCTTCGGGAAGCCCCCTTGACGCTCCAGGCAGGGCTGGGTGGCTCTGCAAGCTCCCACCACAGCTCTGCTGCTCTCGGCTGTGAGGCCTTGAGGGTCTTATCATCTCTGTGTTTCCAACTGTACGTCTGCATGTCCTCCATACTGCATGTGAAGAGAGGAGCAGGGGTAGAAATCAGAGACTGGCCTTGGCACTCTACCAGTCTAAAAAGACAAACAAGGGACTATTTACAACATTTACAACGGTCTGGGTTAACAGAAATCAACGACGGACGATGACAGAGCATGCAAGGGCAAGCCACAGCGAGAAGTGAAGGGCGTCAGGACATGCCATCCCCAAATATACCACTGAGCATAAGGATTATTCTGACCTGAAGGCAGTTGAGAATCATTGGGTGCAGAAAGAGTTGTCGGCCCTCCTCTTATCTGCCTGAAAGGCTATACATTTTCCTTGTGACGTGTCCCCCGCCCCCCACCAGGAGAAGAGACTCTTATCAACAGAGACAGAGAGGCAGCACTAAGATGAATTTGCATAAACAAAACCTACTAAAATAACCCTTATCTTCTACTGGTTTCCCCCACACATTTCCTAGTCACTTTCCCACACTTTATCATCCCTTTGGGCCCAAACCCTCTTTCCTTTGTTAAAATGGTATATAAGCCCCTGAGTTGAACCACTTCTCCGAGTTTTGTTTGTGGGGGAGAAACACACTTTCTTCTACCCTCAAGGTTCTCTCTGGCTGGTCTAATACTCACATAGACATGAGACAGATTAGCAAGAGAAAATAACCAAATTTGCTACTCATATGTGTATGGAAATCTCACACGTGTGAATGAGAATCACAGACATGCTGGAGAGGTTCCGAGGTAGGAAGGAGGATCTAGGTATGTGAGACATTCGGAGCTAGGGATGAGGTAAGTTGCCTTGGGGACTTCAAAGGGTCACAGCGGGATGCTGAGAAGAGCAGACGAGTGTCCCCTGCCCTATTGGTAGGTCAAAAATGTTATCTCTAATAATGCCTTATTATGGGAAGGCCCCTAATTCAAGTTCTTCTGGCCAAAGTTTCTCTTGAGCCTGAAACTAAAATTGCCGTTAGCTCAAAACAATCTGCAGAGCACAGAAGCACATCTTGGGTGGCTTGTTCTGAACCCCCACGTTTCTTTTCTGTGAACTGCTGTGCCTACAAATATTAACATAAATTGTGTGACTGTTTTCCTGTCTTTTTAAAATTTAATTCGCAAGCCCTCAGGAACTTAACCTAAGAGAGTGGAGGAAAAGTTTCTTCTCAAGCCACTACCTCTTGTCCACAAAAAGAACCCGAATCTCTGAAAATATTGGAAAGTTGTTTTGGTGCCTGACAACTATCACCCAAGAGCAGAGTTTCAAGAAACCTTGAAATAGTGGCTCCACCTTTGGAAAAGCTGGTGTGCTTACAGAAGCAGAGAAGGAAACCCAGCACACAGGGTCCAGCACAAAGAACGCCCCCTTTTTTTTTATTACGAAACCTTTATTACCAATTCATAGGCATGTAATTTTGTAATATGAAAATGTCACACTCAAGCACACCATGTGACATTTTCAGTGAAATGTTCAAACTGCTGTTCATCTCATGCGAGACAGTCACGTTCCCTACCAGCCACACTCAAGGAGGCCTTGCTTCTGCCAGACCCTGAACATCGGGTGTGTTAGAAGTTTCAATGAAGGTACATGTGGTGCAACAGTGAACGGTTTTACAGTGAATGTATGGAGAAGATAAGGTTGGGTGGTTGTGCCCCCTGGCGTCAGGGAATCTGGAGATGGGGTTTGGAAACAATTAAATTACTTCAGAACTCTTGAAGGTGATGGTTATCAGCACGTGGAAAGAGCAGGCGCTGTTTTCTGTAATCACTGATCTCTAGTGTCGAAGCCGCAGAAGATGAACGTGACTGCCACCACGGCTTTTCTCAGTCTGGTATTTTAGAAAGGCTCATTGTTCTCTCCTGGTTACTGGTTAACTAAGCACCCTCTCTTTACTTTACCCCTTAGCCCTGAAAGGGTAGGGAAAAGAGCCCTTACCAGAACTGGGGGAGACTGAAGCGGTAGGACAGGTCATCTATAAAGTTGTGGACTCAGGTGCAGAAACCCAGCCCCTACCAACCCTCAGCCCAGCAGTGAGGACATGGGGAGCAACCCTCCTACCCCTCTGGCTGAACCCAGTCTGCAGCCGGAGGACAAGGGAGGCCTGGTGAAGCCGCCAGCCCCCTGCATGGCGTGGGGTGGAGAGGGGATATGGAGGGAAGGAGAGAAACAGGCAGTTCAGGCGCTGAGTGTGAGCCCTCCTGAGTCCTGTAGAGCCCGGGCCACAAACAGAGAGCAGGATGAGTTCTGGGCTCTTACCGGAAAGGGGACCTGGCCTTAGCGGGCCTCCCTAAGGCCAGCTAGGAGCGTGCAGGTTCTCACACAAGTCTAGGTGACTTTAAAGCTGGAGACAATGAAATGAGTAGGGGCCTAGGAGAGAAGAAGCAGCAGGAGAGAGTCTAGGCGGGGCTGATTTGGCTCTCTGAGAAATCAGAAAAAAGGGGGCCATGGGGACAGGTTCAGGGGGTTAGCCCGGGACGAGCTGTCATTGCCCATTGCTCCCCTGGTTGCAAGTCTTGTGGGGACCCTTAGGGTTTAGAAGATGCGCATCCGTGAGGGAAGAGAAAGCCCTGAGCATGAGTTGAGAGAGAGAGAGAGAGAGAGGAGTTCTGTGCTGTTCCTTTTCTTTGGCAGTGGTTGTTTTGAGGGCTTTTAGAGTCTGAGTGTTTAGGGAGGTCTTAGGGTAGGGTCTCAATAGAACACTCATTAGTTTTATGCTAATGCTCCAAAATGAGATTTATTCCCTTAGCTTCATCCTTCCTTGGGAATGGTTAGCACAAATGGCACTAATTGGATTTCTGCTCTCTATCTCCCTGAATAGGGTGATTTAAGTTACCATATTTTTTGGACACTCCCCCTCACCCCATGCCCCCATATTTGGGAGGAATAATGGTTGTTAATGCTGCTGTTGAGTTCTGTTTACATTTCCATTGGTGAAATATTCAGTTATTTATGTTATTAGATATTTTACTACATTTTTTGCTTCAATTTTTTTTTCCTATTTTCTTCTAAAACCTAGGTGTGTCTTATGGTCCAAAAAATAAGATATTTACCCTCTGGTTGGAGAGAAGTGTAAACCATTTACTCTTAAGTGTCCTTGGTTTAAAGAAGATAGAATTTACTGGATGGCTGTAAATTGGCTGGCCATTTACCGTATTTTGCCGTGTATAATGTGCACCCATGTTTTTGGCTCAAACTGTCAGGAAAAAATCTTTTAATTTTTAAATTCAATTATTTGTTTATTTAGATGCTTGGGGTTTTTTTGTAACATAAAGGATATTATTTTGCATACAGATATCATTATTGCTTTCTAGAGTTACACTTTTAATGCATAGGCATAAATAAAAGAATCAAAAATATTTATATAGATACAGAATTAGTACTACCCATGTATAATGGGCATCCTTATTTTTCCCTCAAAAAATTTGGGTGAAAAGTGCGCATTATCTGTGGCAAAATATGGTAAGCATCTGTCTCAGTTTCCCTATTCCACTTGCCCTGGCTGACCGGCCTGTCTCGGGGCCTTCGGGCCAAATACACAACCAAAGAATGTGAAAGGGGCCTTTGGGGAGACACCTTAACACCTTCCCAGGTCATTCTGGCCTCTGCAGCTCCCAGAGGAGAGGGCCAGCAGGGATGTCTCTGTAGGGCTTGGGGTGGAAGACACACCTGCTGTGTGGCTGGGTATTCAGTCTTGTCTCTTCAACATCCGGGAAAGCAGGCTGCAAGTGGGTCACTCCGCAACCCTCAGCACTGACAAATCCTGCCACGGCACAGGGCACAGAGAAAGTCCGGGATAGGAATGAGTCCCCCATAGGGACATGTGGAGCCTGTGTGGCACTTAAGAAATCTACTAAAAAGCAGATTCACACAAAGGCAACTATAAGACTCCACCCTGGGCACATCCTCCTGCCGATTTTTTAAGAAAGATTTTATTTATTTAATTTTAGAGAGAAGGGAAGGGAGGGAAGAAAAGAGGGAGAGAAACATCAATGTGTGGTTCCTCTCACGTGGCCCCTACTGGGGACCTGGCCTGCAACCCAGGCATGTGCCCTGACTGGGAATTGAACCTCAACCCTTTGGTTCTCGGGCGACACTCAATCCACTGAGCCACCTCAGCCAGGGGTCCTGATGATTTTAATGAGGAATTTCCCTCCAGTGCTGCCCTCATTTTGGATTTGACTCACCACGCTTCGGAGTGGGCAGAGGAGCCAGGAAGCCCGGTGGAGAAGCAGAGGGCAAGAAGCCACAGATTTCAGCAGTCCTTCCTTCGGTCCCCTTAAGTATAAGGGGCTAGAGGATCTGCTCTTTTCAGATCAGCCGCCTGGGGGCGATAAAGTAGCTGGCTCAGCCGGAGAATGGACCTCCAGCGCGACTACGTGCTTTAAAAAGCGCCTCGGTGGCCCTGGTCCTGGCTCGCCTTCATGGCTTCCTTCTCGCAGTCCCTGGTGGGACCTCTGCTCTTGGGTAGAAGTCAGAACCGAGAACAAATGTCCACTCCTGTTCTAGTGCGGCGGCTGCAACGTGCCGCGCGGCCACCAGGGGTCACTCCTCTCCAGGCGCTCAAACCAAAGACCAGGCGGCCGGGCTTCACCCCACCTCTTCTCTTGGTAACGCTCCCTAGGCTCTTGGCCTGTCCTCCTCCCGCCAGCACTTCCTCCCAACAGTTCAGCGGCCAGCACCCTGGCCCACACAAAGTTTAACTAAATCTGGCAACTAGGTTTAGAGGCAGACCCTTGCAGTCAGATGCCAACCTCGCCATTCACTGAGTGACAGGAGCAATCCTCTTCATTTTTCTGAGCCTCAGTTTTTCAGTCTACAAAATGGGTAATGGCACTTCATGGAATAATGTAAAGTCTATGGTCTTCAGGTAAGGGCTCAATAAACCTTGGCATGTTTTCACTCCTTAGATGCCACCGATTCTTGGCTTTACACATGTAATATCTTCTAGCTAAAAGCTGACTATAAACAAACAGGAGAATGCAAGAGGCACAGGCTAGGGGTCAGAGGCCAGACCCCCTCCACCCCCAGACTTACAGTCTATATTAACATGAGTTTACTCTTCCACTGTATTTATCAGCCTAATTTTACTATTATAGGAAACTCTGGCCAAGGAGGATAAAAGTTACAAATAACTTTATTGTTGATGCTAAGAACTTCCTAAAAGAGTCATTTAAATTTAAATATCCCCCGCGGGGACTTTTAGCAACACAAGAGACATTTTTGGTTTTCATGATTGTGGGTGGGGAGGGCTTCTGGCATCTGGTGGGTAGAGGCCAGGAATGATGTTAAATATCCTACATTGCACAGGACAGCCCCAAATGTCAAAAGTGCTTAGGCGGAGGAACTCTGATTTAAAGGAACATCACACCGTTCAACTCTTCAGTAGTGTTAAGTCAAATAAATAAGCAAGAAGGCCATTAGACCAAGGTAGTTCTAATACTGAGGAAGCCTGAGTAAAGCGAACCAAAATCTAAGCCTGTAAATGCCTCAAGGTGTGAAATGGGAACATAAGAACAACCAACAAACATCTCTAGCCAATCAATAAGTTCCTTAGTTTGCTTCCACCTTTTCCTACAAAGGTTTTCCTCCAGCTCCCAGCCATGGAAGGCTTCTAATTACTTCTAGCTTGGTGTTGTTCTGTCAAATCCATGTTGTTCAAATACATTTTAAATTTTTAACATGACTCATTTTATTTTTTAACAGTTTGAAACCTCAACAGACTGTTTACTACCCAACACTCTTCAAAATCTTTGCCCTCAAATCCTATCCTTGCTGTATCCATCAATTTGAAACTACTGCAGTACGATGCTCGCTCAATTCTAATCAAGTCCCCACATAGAAATACCCACCTCACCCCGCCTTTGCCCGCCTTCCTCTGTGCTCCTGAGACTCTGGTAGTGCTGTGCCTCCTCACAGTGAGAGCAAACTTAATTTGGTTTTCAAGATCATTTTGGTGATTCATTCAAGGAGCCAGTGCCCCACAGGCACCTTTCCTGCCACACCTGGTTGTAAGGTTGGCTGTTCATGGGTCTCCATTCCTTTGTGAGGGGCTGAGGAGGGTGAGGAGCAAGCTCCAGTCCCCTGGGACAGGCCCAGCTCCCCAGAATGTACAGAACCCATCAGCACAACCTCCCTTATACCAGGTCTGCCAAGGTGTTGAGACTGTGCAAATCCACCAAAATCCAGAGTACAAAAAACAAGACATAGACTTGGGTTCTGGGTTTTTTTTTAAACACCTGACTTTCCAGTTAACCCACTGGGAGGCCCCTGGGAGGTCTCTGTGAGCCCATGCCTGCAGGTGAGGGTCCCTGCACTTTTGTCATTCAAACTGCAGGGCACTGCAAAGATACAGAGGCAAGGAATGGCCCCCACTGTTCACCCAGTCAAGGAGTTCCAACTCCCTGGCCTAGCTCACTTAAAAATGATTGAAAACTAGAGAAAAGGAAGGAAAAAGTAAGAAAGAGGACGTACCCTGCTCTTTGGAATGTTTCCTTCTAGGCTTTCACGTATACGTATAACTGATGATCATAGCCTATGTACAAGGTCATGTCTTATACATATTTCCCACTCACAACGAGGAAATTTCCTTGTGATAATAAATCCCCTAGGAAAACTAAGCTTTACTTCATGGCTTTAAAATTCCATCAAGTAGATAAAATTGAGTGTTTCCTTAAGAATTCTAGCCAGACTACCATTTTCAGTTTTCCAGTATTGTAAATAGTACTGCGATGAATGTTTTTGAACATAAGGCCCACTTTCGCCGTCCTCCAGTTATGGATGCGTTGTTAAGTCCACCCACAAATGCTTTGCTCCTTGGAAGAAGTGAAAGAAATGTATTTTTTTGTTCTTTTAACCCCAGTACTTAGTACAGAGCTTGGCACACCAGGTATTCAAAACTGATTGACTGCCTGGCCGGTGTAGCTCAGTCGGTTGGAGTGACATCCTATAACCAGTAGCATTCCCTGGCCAGGGCACGTGCCTGGGTTGAGGGTTTGATCCCGTCCCAGAGTGTGCAGGAGGCAACTGGTCGATGTTTCTCTCTCACATCGATGTTTCTCTCTTTCCTTAAAAGCAATGAGAAAATGTCCTCAGGTGAGGGTTTAAAAAAACCAAAAAAACTGGTGTAGACTAACTGACGTCCTGTAGTTCTCTGTTCTCCTGCTCCTGGTGTGGCCCTCGCCTCCCTTTGGTGGCCACAAGCCACAAGATCCCGTTCCTGTGAGGCTTTGGTTGGACTCCCATCACCTCTACGGCTTGTCTTATCCATGTTTAGAGCATGTGTAGATCCTTGGTGCTTCTGGTGCTTGATTCTGGGGGCCAGTGACACCATCTGGGGAACTTTGACAAAAGGCAGCCATGGCTCTCCCTGCAAAGAGCCTGATATAATTAGTTTGGGGGTGGGTCCCAGGCACCACACTTTTTAAAAGCTCAGTAAAGGATTATAAGAGCAGTTGAGGATCTCTGAATTATATGGGCCTTGAGGTCTCTTCCAGCTCTCATGATCTGAGATTTGACTCCAGTTAATGAGCAGAAATTCTATAGTTTGACCTGAGACCACTTATCCATCCATCCATCCATTCATTTAAAAAAATGGGAAAATAGAGCACATGAGTCATTATTTCTAGGAGTATATGGTTAAAATTCTCAAAAAAAATTTACAAAGAGTCTTTCTCCACCTTTTGGAAATATCCTGGCTCCCTTCAGGATGACAGGCTAACCCACCATTTGATTATTTCCATTTCACAGATGGAGAAATAGAGACTAGGAAAAGTCCCAAAGACAAGAGTCCAGCTGCTAGCAGAACCTGTTGGAAGGAACCCTGTGTTTTCAATAGTTCTTTTCAGCCAATATCTGTGTGGGAGAAATTTCTGGAAGGTGTGATGGGTAGAAAAGCTGCAAAAAGGAGTGTTCGGGCCCCGACTAGTGTGGCTGAGTGGATTGAGTACCAGCCTACAAACCAAAGGGTCACCAGTTTGATTCCCAGTCAGGGCACATGCCTGGGTTTCGGGCCAGGTCCCCAGTTGGGGGGGCGGGGCATGTGGGAGGCAACCCCACACTGATGTTTCTCTCTCTCCCGTTCTCCCTCCCTTCCTTTCTCTGAAAATAAATAAAAACCTAAAAAAGGAGTATTTGGCTGCTGCTTTGTGTATCCAGAAAGTTAAGGCTGAGCTCACCAGGACTGGAAGCGGGAAAGCGAACTAAAGTGGACGAGTGCGGTTGACCGCCCTGATGCCTGGAGTGGTCTCTCCTGCCGCAGAGTATCAGCCCGCTGCCTGCAACCCCGACACGCAAGCCCAAAATATGCCACCTTGCTACATTGAATATTTTAAACTGATGGAATGTGAGAATTAGCAATTGCAGGAGGGACTCTTTGACCTTCCAAGAAGCAGGTCATAAAACCCTCTTGTGAAGATACCCTCAGAGCATCCTTATCTCCAGAGAGTGACAGGCCTTATCTCCAAATCCTTGTCCCCCAAACCCTTGTCTCCAGTTTACTACTCTCGGCTCCTTTGTCCTATCCTATTTTCCAGTGACTCTTTTAAAATAGATTTTTAAATTTATTTTTTAGAGAGAGGTGAACGAAAGGAGATCGTGAGAGAAAGAAACATCGGTTGCCTCTCGAGTGCTCTCACAGAGGGATCTGGCCCTCCATACACTCATGTGCCCTGACTGGGAATTGAACTGGCAACCTTTTGTTTTCCTGACCCCGCACTCACCCTACCCAGCCACACCAACCAGGGCCTTCCTTGACTTTCAACTCTTCCTGGAACCTAGCGCAAAAATGCAGACAGACTTTTTTTCGGGCCTTTACTGCCTTGGGAAGACTCCTTTGTCTCTTAAAACTTACACTAAATAAATGTGTGTGCTTTTCTCTTGTTAATCTGTCTTTTGTTACAAAGACCCAGCAGAAAACCTAGAATGGCAGAAAATAAAAGATATTTTTCCACTTTAATTCTTGGAGAATTTTCTTTTGTCTTTAATTGCAGAACCCCCTGAAGGGGGTCTCACGCTCCCTTGCGGTCCTCCAGAGCCCTGGCGGCCAGCAGTTGAGATGGTTGCAGGGCACAAAGCGGATGCAGCTGTTGGGGCGCAGCAGGAGGCCGCGGCTGTCAGCCGGGCCATTCAGCTGAGGGCGGCCTCTGGAGAGAGGAAAACTCAACTGAACCAGCAGATGAGTTTTCCTAACAGCTTATTCTCTGATTCAGTAGAGGAATTATTGCCTGGATGTACTTGAACCACCTTCAGGGGCTTGTAAGACACCCCCAAAGAGATTAAAGTGATTTCTCCAGAGAACACCATAACATAATGATAGCTCAATAGAGAATGAAAAAGAAAACACTGTCATATAGGAGAAAATAGTTATTTCCTCCTGCTCACAGACAGATACGGGACATTAAAGGATAGCATTTAGGAATACAGCCTGTAGGAGAATGGAAAATTCCCATGGGCTAACAGTCTGGCTTCTTCCTAACCCACGGAGGTGCTAAGACAATAAGGGAAGGAGGAGCAGGCAGCGCCCCCTGTAGGAGATCCTGACTTACTCCCATCTGCCTCTCCGGATGAAATGCAAACGTCCTCTCTGTTGCAAGAGCCCGAAGTCTGGACGGCCCCCGGAACAGAAAACTGGAAGGAAGCCATCGTCTGGACTATCAATTCTCTTTTCTTAGATTTAAAACATTGGCTCAAATTTCAGACTTTTAACTATAATGAACAGAATAGCCTTGCATGTACTGAGATGTATTTTTGTATGGCTACCCCCTTCCAAAAGTGTGAGACATTTGCCTCCTGTTTCATAAAGGAAATGAAATCATTTAAATGAGAAATACTTCCCCTATGGAAATTAAACACTACTTGCTCATTGCAAAGATCATTTTTATGTCCTCTAAATAGCTGGGAACACTTGCTGAAAAGAAACCTGTAGACGTCTGAACAGCTTTGTTTGTGCACTCCGTTCTGGGCTCTGTTATTGAAACAATTTCTGTTGGCAGGCATTGTTCTCCCAATAATTTTTTGAGCACTAATTTCTTTGTTCTTCTTAATGCAATAATAAGAACGGAGCATATGACTCTCTCAGGATAATCTGGAGGGGGATGGGAGGGGGGGTGCGCAAGAGGGAGTGATCATGTTCCTAACTGATTTTGTGTTGATCCAAAATGTATACAGATTCACAGATAACCAGGTTTCTAGGAAGGGTTGGGACATGAGGGACACAGAAAGCTTCCTAATGGCCCTGCTGTCATTCTTGTGATTCTACCAGGATCCTCCTCTTTGAGGTAAGGCAGTGTATCTCACACCTTGTAGCATTGTCTCTTAAAGGCTCATTAAGGATTTGTGTTAGATGACTTCGAGGAGTGTTCAGAGAAGAAGGGTTTGCTCTGAATAAGATAGTGTCAGAAAGTGGAGGTAATTCTGTCATTGGGAATCTTAACATTTCTCACTTAGCAAATGGAAGGAATGAAGTGAAGCAAAAGCTATAATTGGCAGGAAAAAAAAAGCAACAATCATTCGTATTAGACAAACAGGAAGGATGTTTTTGTGGTTTGGACCAGGCCCTCGTTTGGTCCAGGTGGACGGCAGTCTCGTTTGCTGTCAAGCTCTAACTCAGTTCACAGAGCAGTCTGGTCCATTGGATATTCGGAGAGCGCTCTGTTCAACAGAAGACCTCCATAGCCTGCTCAGGACGGTCCTCGGTGCTCAGGGGCTGTGCTTCTCTTTCTCATTGTTACTGCCATTAATAATGGAATCTTGCTAGTGTTCAGATTCATTTCTCAGCTTAGAGAAAGAAGGGAGTGGGCCCGAAAACAGAAGTGTTGGCAGAGGAGGAAGCCCATGCCCTCAATCTATCGGAGTGCACGGGAGGCCCAAGAGCGGGGTGTAAGCAGCTTGTGTGCCTTAAACAGCCCCAGTGAGGACATTGCTGCACAGTCATTGGCGCACTTGCTTTTGCTTTGAATTATCAAGAAAAAGTTAAGTGATACCCAGTGAGTGCTGTTAAAGAAGGCAGTTCATTTTACAACTATGATTGTAAAAATCATTAAAATATTTAGTAAAAAAGGTATTCCCTATAGAAATCAGTACAGCCACCCCCACCCCCACCTTCAGGTACCCTACAGACCCCCCAGCAAGGTATGAATACCCTGCCGGGGAGTCTGTGGTAGATCAGGCACACTGAGGCTTTACCTCCAGAGATTCCTGGTCCTACGGGGGAAGCCGTTTCCACTGTTGAGAAGGCCCAGATGGAATCAGACAGATCAAGTTCCTGCCCTTGGGGATATGCCAGGCCGATGCAAGAAGAATGGAACCAGAGCTATGGGGGAGGCACAGGTCTTGCTTGCTGGCGGTGATGGGGATCATAACTGGGGCTTGGCCTTTAGCCTGGTGGCCTGGGACACAGTAAGCAGAGCTCAGCCTGGCCTTTTACTGTTAGCCAAAGTGTATGGCTCACAAAGCAGACTTCCTACAGAATGAGAGGAAACAGCTAAGGCAAAACAGCAAAGAAGATCTGTATATTGAACTTCCAGGAGGGCCGTGCCATGAGAGAAGCTGGCTATCGAAAGGCTCAAAAGCCTGAGAAGGATCCTTGAAAGAAAAATCAGTAGTTCAGTGGTTGTGGAGTGTTAGCAGAAGTGTAGAGAGAAGGGGAAAGATTGAGCTAAGTAAAACTAACATAAATAATAGCTAGCACTTATCAAGGGCCTACTATGTGCTGGGTACTGTTTTGCTTTCCACATGTTAGCACGGCCCTCACCAAAAAAAATCCTATGAACTAGGTGCCCCCATTTTTTTCATTTTTATAGAAAAGAAAATTGGGGCACAGGGATGCCAAGTAGACTTCCCGAGTTCTAGTAAGAACTGGAGCTAGAATCCGAGTGGTCTGGTCTCAGAATCTTGCACAAGCTGCCACCCTGCACTAGAACTATGTCTTTTCTTCTCTTAGATTTTATTTATTTTTCAGAAAGAGGGAAGAAGACAAGGAGAGAAGAATTGATATGTGAAAGAAACATGGATTGGTTGCCTCTGGTGCACTGCCAAGTGGGGACCTAGCCCGCAACCCAGGCACGTGTCCTGACTAGGAATGGAACCTGTGACCTCTGGTTCTCAGGCCAGTGCACAACCCACTGAGCCACACCAGCCAGGGCAGACTGTGTCTTGATAAATCATGAACAGTTATGTGGATCCTGATTGGGTAGCCCCTGCAAACCTGAGGGCTCCTTAGAGATAGTGGTGCTTACAGGCTGATTTTAAAGTTTATATGGAAAGGTAAAAGAACTGAAATAGCCAACACAATTTTGAAAAAAAAAAAAAAAACAAAAAAAAAAACAGTGTTGGAGAGCTGATTTCCAGATTTACCAGAAGCCACGCTAGTAAGATAGGGTGGTATTGGAGAAAAGAGAGACATAGAGGTAAGAATGGGAATCCAGAAATAGATCCACACGTGTTTAGTCTATTGAACTTGACAGAGATGCAGAAATAATTCAATGGAGAAAATGTAGGCTTTTCAAGAAATGGTGCCAGAAGAATTAGATATCCACATGCAAAAAAAATAATAACGCTTACTTCATATTTTGTCCCCTATAAAAATGAGCTCAGGGCGGTTCTAGACATAAATGTAAAACAAAGCTGAACAACTAGGAGAAAACATTGTGGCCTTGGGTTAGGCTGAGATTTCTTACATATGACACTAGAAGCATAATCTATAAAAGAAAAAATAATAACCTAGACTTTATCAAAATTAAGAACTTCTGCTCTTCAAAAGACACTTGTTAAAATAATAAAAAGACAAGACACAAGCTGGGAAAGAATGTTTGCAAAACATATCTGATAAAAGACTTGAATCTAGAATATACAAAGAACTCATAAAACTCAATAATAATTTTTAAAAACCCAGTCAACTCAACTTTTATAAATGGGTAAAATATTTCAACAGACACTTCCCCAAAGATGATATATGAATGGCAAAAAAAAAACCCATGCAAAAACGTTTAACATAATTAGTCATTAGGGAAATGCAAATTTAAACCACAATGAGATCCACTACACCTACTAGAATGGCTAAAATTAAAAGCCCAACAAACCCAAGTTCCGGTGAGGGTGCAAAGCAACTGAAATGTGCCTACACAGCTGGTGGGCGGGCCAAATAATTCAGCCTTTGCAGAAAACAGTTGGGCAGTTGTGTAGAAAGTTAAACATTTCATCATACTACCCGAAAAACCCACTCACAGGTATTTACCCAAGAGAAATGAAAATCTGTTTATAACAGCTTTATTCCTAATTACTAGAAGCTGGAAACAACCCAAGTGCCCCTCAAGTGGAGCGTAAGTAAATAAAATGTGGTGCGTCCATACAATGAAATGTTATTCAGCAATAAACAGGCATGAACGATTGATGTATGGAACAGCATGGATGAATCTCACTTGCCTTCTGCTAGGTGAGAGAGGCCGGGTTTTAGGCTACACACTGTATGAGACACCTGGGGAAAGGCAAAGCCACAGGGACAGAAACCGATCTGTGGTTGCCAGGGGCTGGTTGGGGAAAGGGCTGTGAAGGGAAACAGCGAATGTTTTGTGGCTGATGGAACTGTTCTAGATTTTGATTGTGGTGAATGACTGTCGGCAAAACTCACACTGTGCATTAAAAGGGGTGAACTTTACTATATGTAAATTGCACCTTCATTTTTTAAATGAAAGGAAAAAGGTAGGTTTCTTTGTGGTCAGTGCCACAAGCAGCTTTGGTGGCACTGACCACAGTCGGTAAATTCTACAGGCGATTTGTCCAGAGTCTGGCCAGTGTCCTCAGAAGCTCCATCAACGGTATTTCCATGACATGTTGTAAAAGCAATGAACTAGCTGGATTCTGTTCCTCAGTGTTGCTCTTTCTCCAGGTGGGAGGCCTGGTGGGGGGGGTAGACACCAGCAAAGAAGGGACTCCCTAAATTAAATTTAATTTAATGTGTTACTTAATTCTTGCCTTCTGGTTAGGCTGGCAGGTAGCCATCTCCCACTTACATCCTGGATCCTCCAAGTCACCACAAAATGTGACCACAGAAGACCTCTCTAGCGGGGCCACAGCCCCTCCCTGTGGCCCCCAGCTGGCCCCTCCCCAAGCCCTTCCAGAGGAAACCACTGCTCGAAGTTCTCCTGGGCGTTGTGTGCTCTGGAGAGTCGTGTCCTGCTTCTCCCAGCATTGATTCTCAGAGGAAGAGGCAGTTCGTTTTCCCCGCGAATTTAGGCCCCTGGCACATATAAACCCCTGGGAAGCATCTGCAGTGCTTCCCAGGCCTTTCTCGGCGTGAATATTTTATACTTCTGCAGTAAACTAGATCGTTAAAGCAAGGAAAAGGACTCGTCTGTGCCGCACCGCTACATGTCGGTGAGGAGCTGGGTGTGGAAGTGGTGGGAGAGGATGGGTTTCTCATCTCTTCCAGAGCAAGGCAGAAATTAGTCCCTCATCTGAATACCCAGCCTTCTCCAGCAATGTGATGGGTGCCTGTCACCAGGCCAGCAGTAATTCCTGCTCACTGGAACACCATTGAATGCTCCAAAAGGTCACTTGGATTTCTGCCTTATCATTTTAGTTCCTGCCTCTTCTTCTACCCCAATCACTGAATATGACAGCCCCATCTCTGAGGCCCTCTCATCCAGCTGCCACATTTTACAGAAGGCAAAATAAGACCAAAGAGATGAAGTGACTTTGCTCTTTGCACCCAGGGAGGATGCTGAGTGCACAGAACACAGGATGTAGCCAGCAGAGGCCAGCCCTTGAACCTCCCAGCCAAGCCCTCTTCTCCTTCCAAAGTCGGAGAGGGTCAGATGTGAGGAAACTGGGACCTTTTGGATATCAGTAGTGCCAGAGAAAGAAAATTTTCTACTGGAATCACTTCTTTAAAAAAAAAAAGATTTTATTTACTTAATTTTTAGAGGGAGGGGGAGGGGGAGAAAAACAGAAGGAGAGAAACATCTATCTGTTGCCTCTTGGTTGTCTCCTGCACACCTCCAACTGGGGACCTAGCCCACAACCCGGGCATGTGCCCTGACCATGAACCGGCAACCTCCCAGTTCATAGGCCAGAGATCAGCCCACTGAGCAACACCAGCTAGGGCACCTCTTTCTAATAAAGAGGTCACTTTAATCTCAGAAACAAATTGAAGACAGTATGCTTGTCTGGAAAATCTGCCTGCAGGGACAGCTTCCCCGCTTCTGAGTGAGTTTGTTCCAATAAAAATACAGACAGCAGTTATTGGACATATTAATTTTTCCAACAGATTCTCTTTGATTTCAAGGCTGGGATGCCCAGAGGCCAGTGAGCAGGCTCTGACCTGGATGCTGAGGAGAGCTGACTGTGTGGGCAAGCCAGGGAAGAAGTGATGAGGATGCCCAGGGTCATGCAGGGCAGGATGGAGAGCCCAGCGGGCTTTCCTGAGAGGTCAGGGGAGGGAGGGACAGAAGGAGGGTGGGAGCAGGAAGGGAGGGGGTGAAATGAGGGAATGATTTGTTTGCAGTAATCTTCCCAGTGGGAGTTGAGCAATACATGACATCTTGCTGGATTGGTATTACTTTCCTTTTCAGAGACTGAGTAAAAAGGGTTTCAGTGTCTCTTTGCCAAGCATACAAGGTGTGTGCAGAGAGGACTATGGGTACCCGGTCCCACCACCGGATAGGCTTCAGCTGAGGAGGGTTACCTGTGGGAGAAAATCAAAGGGCTGTGATGAATGCAGGTGGGAAGGGTGTGCTGGACCTGATGGGGGCCAGGGGTAGATCTAGAATAACTAGGTTTGTGAGGGAGGTGGGCAGTCCTGGAAGCTGGAATTTCAGGAAACCCAAATGCACTTATCTGCAGGGGATATGTTCCCCCAACCCCACTGGTTGCCTAGAACTGCAGCACTGAACCACACACACACACACACACACACACACACACACACACACACACACACACTATGCTGTTTCCTATACAGAGACACACTTTATGGATTCTCTTTGGCATGTCCAAATTGCCAGTATTACTGATTTGGCACTTTGGGGCCATTATTAAGTAAAATGAGACTTACTTGAATATGAGCACTGCAATACCTTTCTTTGTTTTATTCTTGTTTATTCTGTTACAGTTGTCCCAATTTTCCCCCCTTTGCCCTCCTCTGCCCGGCTCCATTTCCCCAGTCCCCAGTCCACTGTCACCCCATTATCCATGGTCATGGGTCATTCATTCATGTTCCTTGACTAGTCCCTTTCCTGTTTCATCACCATTCCCTCCCCTCTCCATCCCTTTTTCTCTGGCATCTGTCAGTCTGTTCCCTGTTTCCATGTCTCTCGTTCTGTTTTGACATTAGTTTATTTTGTTCATTAGATTCCTCTTATAAGTGAGATCATATGGTATTTGTTTTTCAGTGCCTGGCTTATATCACTAAGCATAATAGTCTTCAATTCCATCCATGCTCTTGCAAAGGGTAGGAATTATTTCTCCTTTCTTTTGTGCAGTATCCCACTGTATAGACGAACCACAGTTTTTTAATCTATTCATCTACTGATGGACACTTAGGCTGTTTTCAGCACTTGGCTATGGTAAATAGCGCTGCTTATAAACATGGGAGTGCATTAGTTCTTTTGAATTGGTGTTGTGAGATTCTTAGGGTGTATTCCTAGTGGTGGAATCACTGGGTCATAAGGCAGTTTCATTTTTAATTTTTTGAGAAAATTCCATACTGTTTTCCACAGTGGCTGCACCAGTCTGCATTCATACCAACAGGGCACTAAGGTCGCCTTTCATCTGCATCCTTGCCAGAACTTGTTGCTTGTTGATTTATTGATGATAAGTCATTATGACTAATATGAGGTACTGTGTCATTGAGGTGCTATGGCTTTGATTTACATCTCTATGATGGCTAGTGATGCTGAGCATTTTTTCATATGTCTCTGGGATGGAGAGGTGTCTGTTCAGGTCCTCTGCCCATTTTTTGATTGGATTGTTTGTCTTCCTGGTGTTGAGTTGTGTGAGTTCTTTTGGATTAAACCCTTGTCCAATGTATCATTGGCAAGTATGTTCTCCCATAGAGTTGGTTCCCTTTTCATTCTGGTGACCGTTTCTTTAGCTGTGCAGAAGCTTTTTAATTTGATGTAGTTCCATTTGTTTATTTTTTTTCCTTTATTTCCCTTGCCCTAGGAGTTATATCATCAAAAATATTGCTACGTGGGATCTCTGAAATCTTACTGCCTATGTTCTCCCCTAGGACTTTTATGGTGTCACGGCTGTGTTTAAGTCTTTTATCTATTTTGAGTTTATTCTGGTGTACGGTGTAAGTTGGTGGTCTAGTTTCATTTTTTCATGTATACCAGTCCAGTTCTCCCAACACCATTTATTGAAGAGGCTCTTTTTACTCCATTGTATGTTCATACTTTCTTTGTCAAATATTAATTGATCATAGAGACATGGGTTTATTTCTGGGCTTTCTATTCTATTCCATTGGTCTATGTGTCTGTTCTTATGCCAGTACCAGACTGTTTTGATTACACTGGGCTTGTAATAAGGTGTTATATCAGTTATTATGATCCCTCCAACTTTGTTCATTTTTCTCCAGGTTGCTGTGGCTATTCGGGATCCTTTTTGGTTCCATATAAATTTCTGAAGTATTTGTTCTAGATCTGAGAAATATGCCATTGGTATTTTAATAGGAATTGCATTAAATCTATAGTTTACTTTGGGTAGTATGGACATTTCTTTCTTTTTTAAAAATTTTTAATTGTTGTTCAAGTACAGTTTTCTGCCTTTTTAATATGGACATTTTAATATTGTTAATTCTTTCAATCCATGAACATGGCATGTTGCTTCCATTAATTTGTGTCTTCCTCAAGTTTTTTCTTCAGTGTTCTGTAGTTTTCTGAGTACAGGTCCTTTACCTTCTTGGTTAAGCTTATTCCTAGTTAATTTATTTATTTTTGTGCTATAGTAAATGGGATTTTTCTCTTGGCTTCTCTTTGTGATAGTGCACAAAGTACCTCAATAGTCATAATCTGATAACCAGGATGGCCACTAAGTGACTACTGGGTGGGGACAGTGTGCAGCATGAATACGCTGGACAAAGGGATGATTCACATCTCAGGTGGGATGGAGAGGATGGCTCGAGATTTCATAAGGCTACTCAAAACTAGCCTTGGTCCACAATTTAAAACTTACAGATTATTTCTGGAATTTTCCATTTAATATTTTTGGATTGTGGGTAACTGAAATTATGGATAAAGGCGACTGCTGTGTATATGTATGTGTATGTGTATGTGTATATGTATATGCGTATATGTATGTGTGTATATATATGAGTTTTGTCCAGAAAAAGTCCAGCCATTGTTAATATAACAAGAACGGTTTGTGCAACGTCGATGTAACCTGGCAGCTAAGGAGAGGAAACTGGAATGCACATAATAAGTGAACAACGACAACTTCACTGCACAACTCAGTGGGGGCAGTGATACCATTGAGTGAGCACGTGCACTGTGGGGCCATTGCATTCGAAATGACTGAGGGAGTAGAGCAATGAATTTGCATCAGATTTTGCATTCAGCTTGAACATTCCTCTGCAGAGATTACTCCGATGATTCAGACGGCCGCAGCTCTGGGCAACTGGAGACTGGCAGCTTCATCATGACGATACGTCCACTCATCATCATGTCTCGTGCAGAGCTTTTGGGGAAACATCAAATCACCCAGGTGACTCAGCTCCCCTACAGCCCAGATTTGGTGCCCTGAAGCTTCTCGCTTTTCCCCAAACTAAAATCACTTTTGAAAGGAAAGAGATTTCAGACTGTCAATGAGATTCAAGAAAACACAACAGGGCAGCTGATGGGAATTGGGAGAATTGTGTGAGGTCCCAAGATGTCTACTTTGAAGGGAACTGAGATGTCATTGTCCCATGTATAGGGTTTTTGTATCTTGTATCTTCTTCGATAAATGTCTCTATTTTTCATATTACATGGTTGGATACCTTCTGGGAAGACCATATATATATTAGTCTAAACTTATATAAAGCCAAGAAGATGACGGTGAAGTTATTTTTTTCTAAACTCCCCTTATCTGCCTAAAAGCAGAGCCTCTCAAAATAACTCAGCTGTTACAAATCCCCTCCTCCAGGAGTTCTGTGATCAGGGGGAAGAAGTCACTGAGACAGTCATTGTCACAGAGCTTCCATATCTCCTATCTATTCCCTTGTGGGTCTATTTATTTTTCTTAAAAGTCATTTGTTTTTTCATTAGGCCTTTTTCCCTCATTCACTTCCCCTATTAAGATGGTATATAAGCCCAAAATTCTAACCTTCTGAGTCACATTTTTTATGAACTCCCACATACATATATGAAAATGTCTTTTTTCTTCTAAATCTGCCATTTCCCAGTTTAACTCACAGTCCCCCAAAGAGTGATCCTAAGAAAAGGTTTTCATCCCTGATGGTAGCATGCTTTTTTAAAGATTAATTTTTAAAGGGAATATACCATTGTTTGGCTTTGCTATTTACTACTAATTAAGGGCACATAGTCTGTGAAGTTGCATAGTAACCTGCAGATTTGCATATGATTTACATACAGGAGAAAAAGTAACTCCAAAGTTATCATTTATTGCCCCATAGGACATTAACCAATTTTTGTATATAACTCAGCAAACTTATTTTAATATTTAGTAAATTGTCTATAAATGCCCAGCTTTGTATGGAGATCATTGTAGATTCATATGCTATTGTAAGAAATAATGATGATTCTATACACTCTCCACCCAGTTTCCCCAAATGGTAATTTCCTGCAACACTCTAGTGCTCTGTCACAGCCAAGATATCGATACTGACACAACAATCACGATGCAGAACAGATCCATGCCCCCCCCAAATCCCTCATCTTGCCTCTTTATAGCCACACCCACCTCCTGCCCCTCTCTGCCTCAACTGCCCTGACCCTTAGAATGTTATGGCTTAAAATCTTACTTCTTCCCTCATTAAAAAGTAGAACAAAAAATCTTTAGTGCATGTCCATTTTATATTGGAATGAATCTTGTTCTTAAATCTTTAAATCTTGTTTCGAGGATTGTTTTGAAGCTGGGTGTTAAATGCCATGGGGGTCGGTTCCCCTCTTCAGTGCCCTCCTTTCTCCCTAGGCATATCCAAGTCCTCCTCATCGCTGACCCGCAAGCTCTACTTCAACTTCTTCCAGGAACACGACTTACTCTGACCTCTCCATCCCAGAGCCATAGCTTTTAGGCAGCTTCAGACGGTGCTCATTACAGTTTGGACACTTGTCAATTCATCTCCCTTCAACAAACACATTTACAGAGTGAGGTCCTCTTATGTGAAGTATCACAAAATTCCTGCCCTGACTGATGTGGCTCAGTGGATTGGGTGTTGGCTTGCAAACTGAAGGGTCGCCAGTTCGATTCTTGGTCAGGGCACATGCCTGGGTTGTGGGCCAGGCCTCTGGTTATGGGTGTATGAGAGGCAACTGATTGATGTTTTGCTCCCTATCTCCCTTCCTTCTTCTCTCTCTAAAAGTAAATAAAATTTAAAAAACATTCCTTTCATTGCTATTTCTCAGGAGACAGTTTCCTGTCCATCTCTGCTCCTTCCTTGCACCAAGGCCTTGCTTGTAGAAGGCTTAACACAAAAGAGGCTCTAATTGTAGAATTTCTGGAGGAGGGCGTTCCCAAGTGCCCTCGAAATACATGCAGAAGACTACCATCTTGGAGCTGGCACAGAACCTGTCCCTAACCCAGCTTCCTGGCCCTGGAGAATCTGCCTGTGGATACGGGGTTTCCCACTGCAGAAAGGTTTCGAGGTGATCGCCCAGCTCATGCCTCTTCCTTGGAGCTGTTCCCACTCGCAGTCTGTGGTACGTCAAAGTCACATACGATGTGAAATCAGAGGAGCAGAGAAACCACAGAAAGTAGAGAGCCAAAGGATGGTGCAGGCTCTCCAAGTCCACATGCTCCCTGGGGAGAAAAGCCTTGGTTCCTAACGTCCCTGTCCCAGGCCCCAGGAGGACTTTCTGGCTGCATGTTTCCCAGTCTCAGGATGCCTGTGATTGACAGGTCCATGCATTTACCGTTCAGAGTGGGTTTCTGTCTCCTGAGACCAAACAGGTTTAATACGCCGTATTTATCTGGTGTCTCTGAGACCTTCCCTAACGGTTCCAAACTGATAGGCCTAAGGTGATTAGACTGCTTGGGGTGGCAGGTGTGGCAGAGTCTGGTCCAGAGTGGTCATTCTGTGCCTGTTTGCAACCCTGGCTGTGCCTGAGGAGACTCCACCTGGAATGCTGAACGAGATGGAGAGAAAATAATGGACAGAGGCAACACCCTGAAGATGGTCAGGGAGGGAACAGTGAGGCTTCTGTTTGGAGATTATTTTAAATTGATTGTAATTTTCAAGAGATGCTGACCTCAGGGCCGCGGTGAATGAGACTGTCCCACATATGTCATCTTCAGACTCTTTCAAAACCAATGTGATCTGTTCTATGAGGGTGAGGTGCAAATACGATTACATCTCCTTGATCTCTTTGACTTTTCAAAGAAATCTTTCCAGCTCTCATTTTCCTTTATTAGCAGAAAGTCCATTATCTTCCTCTAGAGGCTTCTCTGTCTCAAATGATTACAAACGCTACTCGGTATTGCTGCTGAAGGCAGTCCTGCTGACCAGCTGGGCTTGCCTGCTGCTGGGGGCCTCCCTGGTCGAGCTCTGTCCACTATAAAGTCTCTGTAACGAATGTCTTCATTGTTGCTGAAGCACACCGCTGCACAAGCCTGTCTGGATCTAGAGGGTCTTCCAGCCTCAGTCCCTGTGGCCCTAAGGACTCCCACAGAGGCTTTGGTGTCCTTTGCTGCCAATAGGCCTTGGTTTTTTATTTGCTCTAGTCAGAGCAAATAAGGGAAATTCAGATAAGATTTCAAATGTTTGCACTTTAAAATCATCTTTATGCCCAAACTGTGATTCCCTCACTCTCATGCTACGAATCTAATCCATCAGCAAATGCTGTGAGCATCATCTTTAACACCTATACAGACTCCACCATTTTTCACCACCTCCTCTGCTGTACTGGTCCAAGCCCTACCATCTCTCAACTGGATCAGAGCTTGGAATTGGTTTTCTGGCCCTGCCTTGTCCTGCTGCAGTCTTAACATGGTGGTTAAGTTGTTTTAAATGTAAGTCACAGAATAACCAAATCCATTGGGTGAATCCTCTCTGGATCCTGATTAAAACACATTAGATATTAAACAAACATGTTTCAGACCATCTGGAAAATTTTATGACAAACTCACTATTATATGATACCGAGGAATAGCGCTGTTACCTTTAATACGGAGGAGATAATGACACAGAGGAAAATGACCATATTTTTGGAGATGCACATGGAAGTGTGTAGGAGTAAAAGAACATGATGTCTGAATTTTTAAAAATATTTTATTTATTTATCTTTAGAGGGGAAGAGAAGGAGGGAGAGAGAGAAATATCAATGTATGGTTGCCTCTCGCGCATCCCCTGCTGGGAATTGGCCTGCAACCCAGGCGTGTGCCCTGACTGGGAATTGAACTGTGGTTGTTTGGTTCACAGGCCCGTGCTCAATCCACTGAGCTACACCAGCCAGGGCTGAATTTTTTTCTTAATACTTCAGCAAACCAAAGAAAGAGATGGATGAAGAAATGGACAAAAACCGGTAAGCTGTTGAATATGGATATTAGTGCATAGGTATTCCTTTGACTATTTTCTCTACTTTTGAGTAGTCTGAAATCTTAAAAATTTAAGTGATTATAAACAGAAGTTAGATTAACTTACTTTTCTGCCTAAGCTTCTCAGAAGTACTGACAGGGATGAATTAAGTGAAGCCCATGTAGCTTGGATGCCACAGCTTGACTGTATCGCTCGGGCGAGGTTGGGTCACAGCATCTCCACACTCACCATCTGAACCGGAAGGACTGCTGGGCCACGGGCAGGCACAGGCAGACCTGCCTGACACACCCAGTTAAAGGCACAGAACCAAGCCTGGTGCCCGGGAGCTCTGAGGTCCAGCTGGGCCTGTGTATGCAATGGAACTCCTGCTGAATTAGCACCGCTCTACCCCAGCCACACTGAGGGCTGACAGCTGCTCTTCCCTTGACTGTGTTCACCTTTCAGACAAGAAATTGAGTCATTAACACAGAAAACACAGGGAAGACTGAAAGCACACACACAAAAAATAGGTTTATTTACAAAAACTGAACTCCTCTGAACTAAAATCCAGAGCGTGCTGGGCCTGCAGGCTGGGGCTCCAGAGCTCCAGCCACTCCGCCCCCACCTGCCTAACAGAATTCAATTATTTTCTCCTTCCAAACTTCAGATGAAGCTAGCGATGGCTGTGTGGCCCTCGCTCCTCACTGAATGGGGCTCCATGGTCTGACTTCCCAACTCTGCAGGGCAGAGGCCCAGAGACCACTGTTTCAGTCTGTGAGAACAGTAGGTTCAGACTGCAGTCTGCCTCAGCGTCTGTGGGGGCGACCTCAGCACCAGTGTGACCAGAGCCGGTGCTGGCCTCCAGGCTGTGCTGCGTGTGGGCTCAGCTCACCGCCAGTGCACCTTCTCCTGGAGTCTCTGCCACCTTCCCGGTCCTTGGGGCAGAAGCTCTGGTCTCTCTCAGAATCTTAGATTCCTCTCCCCACATGCACTGTGTTGCAGCTTCCATAACAGGATGCTTTTCAGAGCAAACTGGCAAGAGATCAAAAAGAAAAAAGAAAAAAAATAAGCAGGATCGCCCCCAAACTGTGGAGTACAGGGGCCCATTTCCCCAGGTCTTTGCCAGAGATAGATTTTTCCTGGTCATTTTAGGAGCTTACATCCCAGCCATGGCTGCAGCTTCAGGGCAAGAGCCCCTGGGTCGGGAGAGAAGAGGAAAGGGTCCCCAGCAGCCCCCCACTTTGGCTTGGACAGGCCCTAGTCCAGTCCTCTCCGAGTCATTCCCCTCCTGCCCATGGAGCTGTACTGAGACCCACCGTTTTTAAGACAGAGCTGAGATCAAGCTGGCAAAACCCATCAGGTCACTGCCATGCTGGTCATTTCGTCCAGTTCTGACTTCTGTCTCCAGTCTACCCACTGCTGCTTCCATCCAGAATCTGCAGGCACGGGCTTCTCTTGTCTGTCCGGAGCTCACGGTTGTCATCAGCGAGGGATTCCTGGCCGTGGACCTGGTCCAGCTTGGTGGCTCCAGAACAGTGTACTTTCTTTAAGAACTAGAAAAGGAAGTAAGCACGTGAGTCTGAACAGTGAGCAAACTTTCTTTAGAAGTCGGTGGACAGTGTTTTCTCTACTCACAGTCCTTTAAGTGCTGTGTTGCTGGCATTGAGCTATTTTATTTTATTCTTCCCTCTGTGTTCTCCATGAAGAAGGTGAATGAAGCTGGCTACACAGATACGGGGACAGGAGGGTGGCTGTCCTGTGCGGGGTTCCAAGACACCTGCAGTTCGTGCCGTTCTGTGTTTCTGAGCCTCTCTGGGCAGAGGTAGCCGCAAGTGGCTCCTCCCAGGCCCTTCTGACACCATTTGTCCATCCGTCCATCATGCCTTTGGTTTGTGCTTGTTGCCCACGGAATGTGGAGGGGCAGCTGGCCTCCAGGGCACTTGTTGGAGCCACCTGGGGAGGAGCCAGGGGTCCCTGAGTTGCTGTGGAGAGGATGAGCCGTGATGGCTCCTGGTCCTCATCATGGGACACAAGGAGCAAGTAGGTTTCACTTGGTTCAGATATAGAAAAGTCTGTTATGACAGCTCAGTGTTATTACCCTAACAAGCAGAGTCTTTGAGGGGTGATTAGAATCTGCCTGGCATGAGCGCTGGGTAAGTGTGGGACATGTGATGACTTTCTGTCTCAGAATGGGGTGTGTTTAACCCTCTGCCGAATGGAGGGTGTTGATGTCGCCCACCGTCCCACCATCACAACTTTTCCCTTCCTGCAGCCAAGTTGAAAGATAAATTGGAGCCATCTCTGGAAGGAGAGTGCATATGAAGACGAGGTACTGTTATTACCACAATTTTGAGCACCATTCTGCTCAATTAATCATCCCTTACCTTTGACAGAGCATATCATTTCTGCAGTTGTGATCTGTAGATAATTAAAAATCCTTGCAGCACACCAGTTTGCACCACAATGTCCTTCCTTTGGAGGAGGAGTCATATTCCACTTTGTGGATGGACCACATTGGGTTTTACCCATTCATCTGTCAGTGGAACACCTGAGTTGCTCGCATGTTTTCACTATTGTGAATAACACTGCTGTGAACGTGGGTGTGCATGTACCTCTTTAAGACCCTGCCTTCGGTTCTTTGAGCAAACATTCCAGAAGTGGGATTGCCAAGCACATAGTAGTTCTGGGGTTGTTTGTTTGTTTGTTTGTTTGTTTGTTTTGAGGAATCTCTGCAGTTTTCCACAACAGCTGCACCAGCAGTGTACCCAGAGCTGGCTTCCTTTGTAAGAGTGGAATTAGAATGTTGAAACAGGCCACATCCCAGGACCTAAGGGGTCCAGGATCCATAGTCTGAGATCAGCCATGTGAGCTCAAGGGCTCCACAGAGGGTCCATGGTTCTCAGAGGCCAGAGAGCTCCTTCCTGTTGTGGGCGACCCATGGCCCCCTGGGATGCAGAGGAGGAGTGAGAACATGGCAGGGTCACGCAGCTGCAATCCTGTCACCTTTCGTGAAGAGTTTAGTCTTCTCATGTGTGGCCGATCCCAGCAGATGCCTCCCTCTATTTCCTTTCTAAGGGAACTGCAGTTCCATTCAGATGTCCAACCAGATGCACGTCCACCGGCTGCCCGGGCAGCACCCGCCCAGCCTTTGCTCTCAGGGCTGGGTGAGCCAGGTGGGCTGGGTCGGTGCATGGGAGTGTGGGTGGGCGGATAAAGGTCCCTGGGGTGGGCTGAAAATGCTATCAGAACCGTTAAGGGTTTTTTTCATTTTATTTTTTCCGTGTCTGTTCCTACACTAGAACTAAGCAGCCTAAGTGAATGCTTAGCTCACTCTCAAGGCACAGCTTTGCCTCGCACCAGTGCCAGAGGCCACCAGGACAGACAGAGGCACCTGGAGGAAGCGGTCAGCACACTCTCTGGGCACCGGGCACGGTCCCCGCAGCGAGTCCGTCTGTGCAGCGGCCTGGTGCTGGAGCCAGTGAGGGTTTTGGGCATGAGAATAACTTGATCTGATTTATATTTTTAAAAGATCACTCCCATTTGTATTTTTTATTTTTATGTATTTTATTTCTATGAATTGAACAATTTTTCAATTAAAGTTGACATTCGATATTAGTTTCAGGTGTACAGCATAGTGGTTAGACATTTATAAACTTACAAGGTGGTTCCCCTGGTAAGTCCAGTGTGGGGCCTCTTTGAGAAGGGCGTTAGTCCTTTCGTGAAGGCCCCACTCTCCAAGGCCCCACCTTTTATTTATTTTTAATTTAATTCATTGGGATGACATTGGTTAATAAAATTATATGAGTTTCAGCTGTACAATTCTATACTCCATCATCCGTACATTGTATTGCCTGTTCACCACCCCAGGTCAAGTCTCCTTCCATCAACATTCATTCCCTCTACACCCCTCTTACCTCTTCCCCACCTTCCTCTCTAAAAAGCACTTGGCGATTTGACACTTAAAATATCTGAGATGTGTCTTGAGAGCACGGGATTTAAACCGGCGATTTTCAGCAGCTGTGCCGTGGCGGGAAAACTGGTGCACTGCAAGGATTTTTAAAACATGCAGCACCTGACTGTTTAGTCGGGGGGTCCTGGTCTCTTTTTAAGACTTTTATAATTTTTTTCTTTTCTTTCTTTCTTTCTTTCTTTCTTTCTTTCTTTCTTTCTTTCTTTCTTTCTTTCTTTCTTTCTTTCTCTCTCTCTCTCTCTCTCTTTCCTCATTTCTCATTTTCCCCTCTCATTACTCCTTTTCTCTTTTTAAACGTTTCTAATGACCATTTAATTTCTGAACTTTTTAATGGCCAACGGACCACAGCAAGACATTTCTTTAGGCTCCTGCTTGAAACCTATTGTCATTTTTTAAAATATATTTTATTGATTATGCTCTTACAATTGCCCCATTTTTTCCTCCCCTTTATTCCCCTCCATCCTGTACTCCCGCCCAAAAGCATCCCCAGCCCCCTTAGTTCATGTCCATGGGACATATACAGAAGTTCTTTGGCTTCTGCATTTCTTATACTGTTCTTAACTTCCCTCTGTCTATTTTGTACCTACCAATTATGCTTCTTATTCCCTGTACCTTCCCCCCCATTCTCGCCCCTTCTCCTCCCCACTGATAACCCTCCATATGATCTCCATTTCTGTGATTCTGTTCCTGTTCTAGTTGTGGCTTAGTTTCTTTTTGTTTTTGTTTCTTTTTAGGTTCAGTCGTTGATAGTTTTGAGTTTGTTGTCATTTTTTAATTTGACAATCTAAGGGAGAAGAAGGGTCAGTGCCCCTGACTAAACAGTCAGGTATTTCTTATTTTGAAAATTCATGTGGCACACCTGTTGAAAATCGCTCGTTCAGGCAGATGAAGAGGGCGCGGTGTGCTTCGGGTACAGAGAGTGGGACTCAGCCAGGAGGCAGGAGACACGGAGACCAGAGACCAGAGCACCGCCCCTCAGAGGCCTGTGAGTGAGGGGACAGGTGGGGGAACAGGAGACCCGCTATGAAGAGGGGGGAAAGGGGGAAAGGGGACCCTCCATGCAAGAATCAGGGCGGGGGAAACAAAAGGCCAGGAGAGGGGAAGAGCGGGGAGAACAGGGGACCTGAGAGGGGCAGGGTGGGGAAAGGGGGGCACAAGGGAACCTGGTAGGAGACAGGCAAGGGAAATACAGTACCCTCCATGGATGGGGCAGTGTCACCTGTACCTCATCCTCTCTTCTTCCTGCTCTTCCCCACCTATAAAAGGCCCTGTCATCCCCACCCTCTCCCCTCCATAGAGTCTTCCTATTCTATTCCCTCCATCATGCCCCTTCTTTGGAGGGTCTCCTATCCACCCTGTCCTGTCCCCTCTGCCCCGCCCCTTCCACAGAGGGACTCTTCCCCTCTGCCCTGCCCCCTCAAAGGGGGGTCCCCTACCCCCTCTGTCCTGCCCCTCATGGAGATTCCCCCCCACCCCTGCCCTGTCCCATTCATGGAGGGTCTTCTCTTCCCCTGCCCTGTCCTGTCACTCACGGGCCTCTTACTGACGTGCACTCCGGTCTCTGGTCTCCGTGTCTCCTGCCTCCGGGCTGCGTCCCAGGTCTCTGTACCTGAAGCACATTTCTCACCCTCTTCATCTGTCTAAATCCAACCTGTGCTCTCAAGGCACAACTCAAATATCATTTCTAATGTCAAATCACCACGTGCTCTTTAAAAATATAACTCAGATTATGCCATTCTTATGCCTAAAAACCTTAGTGTGATAACATTTTCAACCCACCCAAGGGCCCTTCATCTGCCCACCAGCCCTGTCCTGCACCCCGGCCAGCCTGGCTCTTTCTACCCTGGGGGAACTTGCTGTGGCTTTGGGGGTGGCTTCCCCAGTTCTCCATGTGGTCTGATCTGTCTCAGCAGCCAAGTCTTAGTTTGCATATAACAAGATCCTGGAGAGCCCTTCCCTGACTCCTGACCTGACCTGCAGAGGTCTCAGCCCAGCACTGCGGGGTATCATGTGGTGACAGGTCACAAGGGTAAGACAGGTCACAACAGTAAAACGGGTCACAGAGGTAACCTCGCAACCTTTCCGGGTCAGCCAGGGGGGCCAATGTAACCAGGTGTTCTTTTTTTTTTTTAAAATAAATTTTATTTATTTATTTTTCGAGAGAGGGAGAGAAATATCAATGTATGGTTGCCTCTCATGCATCCCCTGCTGGGAACTGGCCTGCAACCTAGGCATGTGCCCTGACTGGGAATCGAACCGTGATACTCTGGTTCGCAGGCCCAGGCTCAATCCACTGAGCCACGCCAGCCAGGGCTAACCAGGTGTTCTTAAAAGTGGGAAGTGGGCGGGAAAGTGGGTCAGAGATACCGTGGGTGGGACTCAACCCAGTTCCTGGCTTTGAGGCTGGATGACAGAACCCTGGGCCGAAGTTTTGGGGCGGTCCCTAGAAGCTGGGAGTGCCTTTGGCAGGGAGCTGTCCTGTAAGGAGCGGACTGGGCCAGCACTGCCTGAGCAGGGGCCGGGGCTCCGGAGGAGGAGCGCGATCTGAGGAGTTTGCCTTGGGTTTCTGACCCACAGCACCTGCGATCCCACCCTTTGTGGTGTGGGCCACTCAGTCTGAGGTCATTCATTAGGGTTGCAATAGAAAACCAATATTGTCCCCATCACTCCCTAGTAACATCACCGAAGTCTGTTTCCTTTATGGCTCTTAGTATCTTCCAAAATGAAGTGTGGTTCTGGTTCACCTGTCCGTCACTCTGCCCCAGCCCCTGAAAGGTGGCCTGTGGAGGCTCCACTCCGGAGACCAAGGCACAGTGAGCGCCACAGAGGAGCAGACAGCACACATGTTTCTGACTTCATAAAATTTCATTTTTGTAATAAAGCTGATTCATGAATCTTTGATTCCTTAAATCTCTTTGGGACATGCCAAATAAATTCACAAATAAAAAATAGTTCTTTTTTTTTGGTCAAAACCTGCGTCTCAATGTTTGGTCAGAGATGCAGTTGCCACTTTGTGAGCTGCTCATGGAGGGGGCGGGTCTCATCTGCAAACCAGGTTCACCTAGGATTTGCCTTTTGTCCTCCACAGGCCAGCCCATTGGTCTGCGGTGGCCAGTTAACCCTGGTGTTGCTTCCTGAAAGGCTGGGAGACTCCCTTCCTGGGGCTGTGACAGCCCTGGTGATCTGAACAAACTCCTTGCATTTGAGTTTTTGCTCATTTCTTACTTGGGGAGCAGGAATTGTGGCCATTGGAAGTGGGAGCAGCTTGGAGGCTGCAGAGGCTGCACTCTCGTGGCTGTGGGGGGTGGGTCAGGCAGTGTGGGGGACTCCGCCTGGATCCCCTCACTAGCTGACCTACTGCCTGGCCACCCCTTCAATAGCAGCTCCCCTCCAGTTCCGTTTGAGGTTGGGGTGGGGGGGGACAGTGTCGTGGAGCGAGTGATGTCAGGCCATGACCGGACAGCCTGTGCCTCTGGCCACTGGGGTTGCTGTGGAGGAGCCCGAGTGGAAATGACCTTCCTCAGGCTGTGGTGTCGGTGGTAAGGGCTAAGCAGGGAGGTCTGAGGGCCTCCGAGCTGCCGAGCTTAGGGTGCTGGAGCTGAACTTGAGGCTTGAATTCTTTGGGTGTGAGCGGTGGCTGCAGAAGGAGGGCCATGTGCCCTGGCCCTGGGGTGGCCTGGGAGCTGGCCCCTCCAGCTCCTGACCTGCCCCAGGGCTGTGCAGGCTCAGCTCCATGGCTGGACAAGCAGGGCTGCCAGATGCAGCCAATCAGACATAAAATGCTGCATGAGACCATGAATATTGGAAGATTATTTGTTGTTTATCTGAAATTCAAATTTAATTGGGCAGCCTATTGACAAGGCCTCTGCAGGTACCAGGAACCCAGCCTCAGAATCTGGAGCCAGGGTGGCTCACCAAAAATTAGGTGCTCCTGCAGGTCTCAGTCTCCTCATTTGTCAAGTGGGACAAATGAGGAGACAGAAAGCTCCTGTGTAACTAGGCCCAAAGTCAGAAACCAGGCTCTGGGAGGTCTTGGGCAGCCAGACACCCAGGCCCGGAGGGCCCTCCCGGGCACAGTTACTGGGGGGCAGAAGCAGTACCACGTGCTTGAGGCTCCCCCACAGGTCGAGGGCCCTGACCAAGTCCCCAGGTCACTCAGCCACTCAACCAATGCTGACAGAGCCAACTGGGACTGGAGGGCTGAGGAAACAGCAGTGCGGCCTGACTCAGAGAGGTCCAGGGCCTGCCACACCGGGGTGTCCAGGGCGTTGAGGAACAGGCTCCAGGTAGTCTTATCCCTGTATCAGGCTACTCTCCCCAAAACTCTTCCTGAGCCCCCACAGAGGAAAGTCCACCCCCCAGTCCAGCCATGGTCCTCCCTCATACCCAGTGGAGAAATGGTGGGTACCTACAGCCTGTCTTCTTGCTGCCCCCTACCTGTGGGGGGTGGGCAATGCCCCCTGAACCCCAGTTACCACCTGAAGTGCCCTCAGGGCCCCTGCATCCCTGGGCTCTGCTTGCAGCCTGCCCCTCACCACCCCGCCCTGGTTGTGCACAGGTGAGCTCTGTGGGAAGCAGAGGGTGCTGCCCTCACCTATGCCCCGCCCACTGAGCCAGCCCTGAAGCCAGAGTCCTGGTCCTTGTCTCCACCCACCAGTACCAGTGTTGCCTCCTCTGCACTTCTGCAGGGCTCTATCCAAGCTCTTCCCACACTGGGGCTGCCCGGACAGGGTGCCTGCTCCTAGCCCCAGCTCTGACCCCACACCTACAGGAGCCAGGGCCCACACCCAGAGTTCGCTCTGAGAAAGAGAACAGGGTCTCTTTGGCAGGGAGCAGGGTTGATTCTCACACCTCAGGGATTTTTGTACATCCTTCCCTCCCAGCCCGAGCTGGTCAGCATGGCCGTGACAGTGGAGGTCTGGCTGACCGTGGGAGCCAGGAGACTCTGACCTCAGCCAGAACCCCCCGAATTCCCAGATCCTATCACAGGGAAGGCTCAGTGAGCATGTGTACCACCTGCCATTCATTTGCCACCTTAGTGCGATTGCTGAAGACAGTCTTGCCTCTCAAACAGCAATGCCCACAAATCACGTGGGCTCCTGTCAAAACGAAGGTTCCTTGTGCCATGGGTCTGGGGTGGTTCTGCACTGCCAATCAGTTCCCTGGCAATGTCGATGCTGCTGGTTCAAGGACCACACTCTGAGTAGTGGGGGTTGAGAGCTCATCAGGTTCCAGAGTGACAGGTTCGGTAGATGTGTTGCTTGTAGCCAATTCTTTAGGCAAAAACGGGATGATGCAACTCTGAAATCAGAATGCAGCTGCCCCGAGGGTCGTGTGTGAGGGTCCTGAGCTAAGTCTTCACCGAGGGGAGAGTTCAGGGACTCAGGGACACACACCAGGGGGCTGGGAATCCAGGCTGCAGTGCTGTCCTTGGAGCGCCCAAGCCTGAGCCCTGCTCTCAGGCTCTTGGGCTCCAGGCTCATCGCAACCAAGGCTCACAGTGCCCTTGGGTGACAAGACGCCTTCTCTCTGGGCTCTGCCCTCACGTGGAAGTGTCTGCCATGGGAGAGACAGGTGACACTTCAAAAGGAAGAAGGGTGGCATAAGTAGCACTTACCACGTGCTTTTCCTGTGCCGGTGTCTTTAATGCTCATGGCAACCCTCGGGCATGGGCACTAGGCCTCTTGTTACTGTCTCACTGGTGAAGAGCCTGAAGCCCCCAGACAGGACGTGCCCGCATCACCCAGTGTCAGAAGGCCCCAGGCGGCCTGGCTCCAAAGCCTACGTCCTTCCCTGTTGGGAACCACCCTGACTGGTTTCAGGAATTGTAATTGCCCCCCATGGCTAAATGAGTGACCTCCAGAATGTGGGCCACAGGAGACAAAGCTTGTCTCTGGCAGCAAACCCTGCTTCTGCTTCTTCCCCTGCCCCCAAAGCATGGTCGGTGTCCATGGCGGGTACAACCCCTCAGAGAGGGGCAACCTAGGCCAGACAGGATCACTTGGGAGGCCATCATGGAAGGACTGGGGGCTGTGACAAAGAGGGAGCCAGGGACCCTCGTCCCCCCACCACCCCTCCGGCTATTGTGACATAGCCCAAGTCCCCAGTTCTGTCTGTGAGAAGCGCTCCCTGGCTCTAATCCACTTAACCCTAAAAGCATATGATGGGGAAGGTGGTGCAGCCCTGTGCTGGAAAGGGTGGGTATCTGGGGTAAATCAGGCATAAGAAAGAATATGTAAAAATACTGTGAAAGCTGCTTTGTTTAGAATGCTCTCATTTAAATAATAAGGGTCCAAGCAAGAAGTTTGTTCCTCAAAGTTCTATCTGACCCTGACTGAGAACAAGCCCTCATAGTTCTTTGAATGCTGTCTATTGTTTGATCCTTACCTGTATTCCTGTGCAAACAAACCCAATAAAAGCCCCTTGAAGAAGGAGCTCTTGGCCCTTCCCCTTTGAGGCATCAGCCACCTCTCCTTCCAAGCAGATCACGTCATGTCTTAGTCATGTTTACTCTCATCCGTGGCACATGGGGGGACTTGTGAGGAAAGTCACCCCCACACTTACCCATCTCTTCCCTCAGCCTGTTCAGGGTGAGGCTGGGCGAAGACCATGAGGAGAGGGGTCCTGTCCACCCCCTCACCCCACAGCCCCGAGGCTCCCCTGCTGACACGGCTGCACACCTGACGTCCCTCTGCTCTGGGGCTGTGTTTGTGGACTTGGACGGGCCTGTGGGGGAGAACACCCTTGCGCCCCTCGCACCCCCGATTTGGGGCTGCCCTGCTTTAAACCAGCCCTAATATGTGACACCCGAGCCCCCCCAGCCAGGCCCCTACCTCATCCTATGGCTGTGGTCTGTGTCCTCCTTGGTCTTGCCCCCCCCATCTGTACACTGGCAGAAGCAATGTTATTTCCCTTCTTTCCTTGTCTCCCGCTCAGCCCCTCTGCTCAGCTCAGCAAGGTGCACGGTAGGTGCCCAACTGACTTCACACCCACAGGTTCCATTAGAAGTGTGGGAGGAGGGGGTGCTTTGGCCAGTGTGGCTCAGTCATTTGGGTTCCTCAAAGCGATGGCGGCCAGTTCAATTCCTAGGAAGGGCAAAAGCTTATTTTTCGGGTTGGGTCCTGGGTTGGGGCATGTACAAGAGGCGACTGATCCATGTCTCTCTCTCACATCAATTTTCATTCCCTCTCTTTCACCCTTCCCCTCTTTCTAAATAAATAAATAATTAATTTAAAAAAATTTTTAAGTATAGAAAGAGAGGGGGTGGGGTGAAAATTCAATGGGGGAATATTTCCAGATTTTTCCACCAGAGGGCAGGCGTGCACAGCAGCTGGAACACTGGCCCTATTCCAGGGAGAAGGTGGGGGGTGGTCTGGGAACCCACTAGGACGCGAAGCTGCCTGGGCAACTCCCCACTGCTCCTCAGATTCCTGCCTGAGCTCCAGGGTCCTCTTGTTCTCTTCCTTTCCTTTCCTCCCATCTTTTCCTCTCTCCCCTTCCTAGTTCCTGGGCCAATCTGGACTTTGTGTGACTTTGAGCCAGGCACCATTTCTCTCCAAGCCTTAGTTTTCTCATCTGTACAGTGGGCAAATATTGGTAAAACCCTACTTTTGTGCACTTCCCCTAGCTGGAGATGTCGGGCCCTTGGTGTAGGGCTACTCTTCCCTTAGCACCTGCCCTTCCCTGTCTCAGGGAGGAGGAAGTCCAGGCTGTGGAAGAGGCAGAATCAGGTGCCTGTTCCTCAGGTGTCCTGTGCCATCCCTGGTGGACAGTATCTCAAGGCCCAGTCTGTAGTGCTGGGTGGGGCTGGCTGGAGCGGCTGGACCGCAATGGCCACTCCTTCTCTGGCCCAGATGCTGCTGCAGCCACTTGTGCTAGGATGTCAACTGGGTCTTCTCCACTCACAAATACATGAGCAGGCAGGAAGGAAAGCATGGATGGATGGATGGAAGAAAGAAATCCATGCTGAATTAGCACCGCCCTACCCCAGCCACACTGAGGGCTGACAGCTGCTCTTCCCTTTACTGTGTTCACCTTTCAGACAAGATATTTAGTCATTAACACAGAAAGCATAGGGAAAGACTGAAAGCACACACACAAAAAATAGGTTTATTTACAAAAACTGAACTCCTCTGAACTAAAATCCAGAGCATGCTGGGCCTGCAGGCTGGGGCTCCAGAGCTCCAGCCACTCCACCCCCACCTGCCTAACAGAATTCAATTATTTTCTCCTTCCAAACTTCAGATGAAGCTAGCGATGGCTGTGTGGCCCTCACTCCTCACTGAACGGGGATCCATGGTCTGACTTCCCAACTCTGCAGGGCAGAGGCCCAGAGACCACTGTTTCAGTCTGTGAGAACAGTAGGTTCAGACTGCAGTCTGCCTCAGCGTCTGTGGGGGCGACCTCAGCACCAGTGTGACCTGAGCCAGTGCTGGCCCCCAGGCTGTGCTGAGTGTGGGCTCAGCTCACCGCCAGTGCACCTTCTCCTGGAGTCTCTGCCACCTTCCCGGTCCTTGGGGCAGAAGCTCTGGTCTCTCTCAGAATCTTAGATTCCTCTCCCCACATGCACTGTGTTGAAGCTTCCATAACTGGATGGTTTGGGGACAAACTGTCATGAGAAAAAGAGAAAAAATAAGCAAAACTGTCCCCAAATTCTTTGGAGTACAGGGGCCCATTTCCCCAGGTCCTTGCTAGAAACATGTTTTTCCTCATCATTTTAAGAGCTTACATCTCAGCCATGGCTGCAGATTTAGGGTAGGAGCAGGGCCCCTAGTCCAGCCCTCTCTGCTACATCCCCCTCCTGCCCATGGACGGAGCTGTGCTTATCCTCACCACCTTTAGGACAGAGCCGAGACCAAAGTGGGACAACCCATCAGGTCACCACCATGCCGGTCATTCGTCCACTTCTGACTTCCACCCCCAGTCTGTCCATCGCTGCTTCCTTCCAGAATCTGCAGACACCAGCTTTTCATTGAGGGGCTGGCTGGCTATGGACCTGCTCCATGGTAGTGTCTCCAGAATGATTTGTTCTCTCTTTTTTTAAAAAAAAGGCAAATTTATTTATTTATTTTAAAGATTTTATTTATTTAAGGGGAAGGGAGGGAGAAAGGAGGGAGAGAAGCATCTGTACGAGAGATGTTGATCCATTGCCTCTCACATGCCCCCAACCGGGGACCTGGCCCGCAACCCAGGCATGTGCCCTGCCTGGGAATAGAACCGGTGACCTTTTGGTTTACAGGCTGGTGCTCAATCCACTGAGCCACACCAGCCAGGGCTGTTCTCTTTCTTTAAGAAGAAGAAAAGGAGGGAAGAAAATGAGTCTGAACTACAAGTAGACTTTCTTTAGAAGTCAGTGGACAGTGTTTTCTCTACTCACAGTCCTTAGAAGTGCTATGTTGCTGGCACGAGCTATTTTTATTTTATTCTTCCCTCTGGGTGTTCTCCCTGAAGGAGGTGGATGGAGTTGGCTGAGAAGTCCGTTATGACAGCTCAGTGTTATTGCCCTAACACGCAGAGTCTTCGAGGGGCTATTAGAATCTCCCTGGCTTGACCACTGGGTAAGTGTAGGACTTTTGATGAGTCACTTTCCAACTCTCATCGTTGTTTTTTTAAAAATATATTTTAATGATTATTCTGTTACAGTTGACCCATTTTTTCTTCCCTTTACTCCCCTCTACCCTGTATCCCACCTCCCACCAGCATTCTCCCACCCCTTAGTTCATGTCCATGGGTCATACATATAAGTTCTTTGGCTTCTCCATTTCCCATACTATTCTTAACTTCTTCTTTCTATTTTGTACCTACCATTTATGCTACTTATTCCTTGTACCTTTTAACCCATTCTCCCCCTCCCTGCTGATAACCCTCCATGTGATCTTCATTTCTGTGATCCTGTTCTAGTTGTTTGCTTAGTTTGTTTTTGTTTTTGGCTTTTATTTTTAGGTTTGGTTGTTGATTGTTGTGACTTTGTTGTCATTTTACTGTTCTTATTTTTTATCTTCTTCTTTTTCTTAAATAAGTCCCTTTAACTTTCATATAAAAGGGCTTGGTGATGACGAACTCCTTTAACTTGACCTTATCTAGGAAGCACTTTATCTGCCCTACCATTCTAAATGATAACTTTGCTTGATAGAGTAATCATGGTTGTAGGTCTTTGGATTTCATGACTTTGAATACTTCTTTCCAGCCCCTCCTTGCCCATAAGGTTACTTTGGAGAAATCTGCTGATAGTCTTATGGGAACTACTTTGTAGGTAAATGTCTCCTTTTCTCTTGCTGCTTTTAGGATTCTGTCCCTATCTTTAATTTTGGATAATGTAATTATAATGTGCCTTGGTGTGTGCTTCCTTGGGTCCACCTTCTTTGGGACTCTCTGAGTTTCTTGGACTTCCTACAAGTCTATTTCCTTTGCCACATTGAAGAAGTTTTTATGCATTATTTTTTCAAATAGCTTTTCAATTTCCTGCTCTTCCTCTTCTTCTGGTACCCGTATGATTCAGATGTTGGAACATTTAAAGATGTCCTGGAGGTTCCTATGCCTCTCCTCATTTTTCTGAATTCTTGTTTCTTCATTCTGTTCTGGTTCAATGTTTTTTTTTTCCTTCTGGTCCACACCATGGATTTGAGTCCCGGTTTCCTTCTTGTCACTGTTGGTTCCCTGTACATTTTCCTTTATTTACTTTTCATAGCCTTCACTTTTTTCCTCTATTTTGCAACCATACTCAACCACTTCTGTCAGCATCCTGATTACCAGTATTTTGAACTCTGAATCTGATAGGTTGGCTATTTCTTAATCGCTTAGTTCTACTTTTGGAGCTTTGATCTGTTCTTTCACTTGGGCCATATTTTCTTATCTCAGTGTGCCAATTACATAGTAAGGGGCGGAGCCTTAGATGTTCACCAGGGTGGGGCAACCCACCATTCCTGTGCTGTGACATTGCATGTGGGGGAGGGGTCTAAGAGGGAACAATGATGCTTGCTCCGCTCTCTGCTGAATTTCAGTCACTTCCCCAGCTTCCCACAATCAAATTGGGTCCTTCTGGTGCTGATTCCCAAGTGGGTGGGCTTGTGTATGTTCTAGACTCCTGTGGGTCTCTCCACTGAACTCTCTTGTGAGGTTGAGAGTTCCTCCCACTGCTGCCTCAACCCCCATAGGTTTTTAGTCAGAAGTTTTGAGGCTTTATTTCCCCCACACTGGAACCCTGGGTTGTATGGTCTGTCTTGCTCCATAGTTGTTCTTCCTGGCTTATCCGCACATGAATGTGGGACCACCTGGCCCAACAGCTGCTGCTTGTCCTAGTCCTCCAGCTGCCACCTTGCCAGAAGTCCTCTCTGCCCAGCTGCTGGTCTCTGCCCCTCCTACCAGCCTGGATGAGTATTTCTTTTTTAACTCCTTGGTAGCTGAACTTCCAAACAGTTCAATTTTCTGGCAGTTCTGGTTATTTTTTGTTTTCAAATTTGTTGTTGTCCTTCTTTTGGTTGTGCAAGGAGGCAAAGTGAATCTACTCATGCCTCCGTCTTGGGTGAAAGTCTCTCATCTTTGTTTAACTCCCTAAAATGGGGCATGTTGATTTCATCCTCCATCATTACTTTTCCTTTCTCACAGCCAAGTTGAAAGATTAATTGGAGCCATCTCTGGAAGAGAGAGCAAATGAAGACAAGGTATTATTATTCCCCTAATATGAACACCACTCTGCTGAGTGCACAGAGCAAAATTATTAATCATCCCTTAAATCTGACAGAGCATAAGTATCACTTCTACAGTCGGGTTCTGCAGATAATTAGAAGGCACACTCTCCTGCTGCCATTTCCACCTTCCCTGTGATCATCTCTCATCCTTGAGGACTGTCACTCATGGGCACTGGGTCTGTGACAGCTGCCAGGACCCAGCCGAGGCAACAGGTAATGAATCTGCTCTGCCGATAGGCCCCCGGCACAGTGTTCAGGGAATGACACCGCCGGCCCATCTGTGCCACTTGTTGGATGTGGTTTTAATGAAGCAGGAGGGTTCCTGTGGGGGGAGCGTGCCACCCACATTGTGATTTGTGAGACGGTTCAACGATTTGGGAACTCCTTTAAGAAACCAGGTGGTAAAGGAAAGGAACTGTTCACCTGCATGATCACATTAGAAGTGGCTGAGACACGTCAGCTTTTTCGAAGGTGTTAGGACCTCCCACGATGGGAGAAGGGGACGGAACCTGCAGAGGTGGATGCTCTGGGTGGTGGCCCCCAGTCCCACCGACCACCAGGTACCCCCGGCAGCTCCTTATACCCAGCCCAGGCCTCAGCTTGACCTACTGGGCCAGAATCTCTGGGACAGGGCCAAAAAAATCTGGATCCTTTTATTTTTTAATCCTTTTTTGATATAACTGTAGATTCTCATTGTTTGTAAGAAGTAGTGCAGAGAGGGTCTATATACTCTGACCCAGTTCCCTCAATAATAACATATTTAAAAATCTCACAACCGGGATATCGACGTGACAGAAACCGCCGATGTTGGACGGGTTTCCTGTTCTCTTCGTGCCCACTCGTGTGTGAGCGTGTTTAGTTCCGTGCACTGTTATTACGGCGTTCGCCGTGCGGTCCAGATGGAGAACAGCTGCACCCTGTGCTCCAGCACTCGGGACGGTGCCAAGCACACGGCAAGCTCCTGGAGTCTGTTGCGTGAACTGTTCAACAACCCCCTGAAGAGGCCTGTAGGACTGGTGCCAGATCAGAGAAGTGATAGGGAAGCAGTTGTCAAAATACCCGAGACGCTGCAGATATAAATCTGGCCCTGAGCTTTGGAAGTGAGATGCAGTGAGCAGGGCGGTAGGCAGGAGAGGTTGTCCTCTCGTGAGCACTCTGAGTGTCGAGTGTGAAACAGATCCAGGTGTGTCTGCCAAGAAACAGGACGCTGTGTGACACTCAGATCGTCCTCCTACAGCTGTAGGAGTGTCCACCTACAGCTCGCGGTGGCTTCTTTTGTCAAGTAGCTCTGACACATGGGGACGGTCGCCAGAAGTGTTCTCATAGTACAGGGTCATGTTGCAGACGCTCTGTAGAATTTGGTGTCCCATGGCCACCCTCTGGGACTTGTGTGACAGGCGATCACATCAGCCTCATGTTGCTTTGTGCAAAGGATGAAGCAGCAGGGTCCAGGGTACCAGGGACCTGATACTGCGGGGCCAGAGGACGTCTGGGTGCCTGGTGTGCAGCCAGTTACACAGGAGCGCCTTGCTCGGGGGCCCAGGACCGACATTCCAGAGGGGAGGAAGCTGCCCACAGACTCGGCAGTGACCTTGAGAGGGCGGGAAATGGGGCCCATGAAAGGCAGAGAGTAAGAGAAGAAACCACTAGTCACTCCATACAAGACAAGAAGTTACAGTCCAAGTATCAGCTGCTGGCCTGACAAGAGGCAGCGTGAGAACGAACTTGCGGTAGAGGAAACAGAGTAGGGCTGAGCACTGTCTGCACACACAGCATCCTGGTGCCAAGAGTTGGTCTTTCTTCTCTGTCAACAATGGTAGGCAACTAGAAATCGTAGGGAAACACTCCATAATAAATGCATGGCCCAACACGGTTTGATGAAAACAAGAGTTGGCTTGGATACTTGGTGAAGTGTAGGAAAAACTCTCAGGGGCTTGGCACTTGGAATCTCTCCTGTGTCGGGAAGAAGTCTGACCCTGAGGCAGGTCAGATACACCATCCCCTGATGCAAGGGTGTGGGGGTGACGAGCAGCAGGGGTCAGCCAGGGGACTTCCAACGGTGGTGGCGGGCGGGGGGGGGGGGGGGGGGAAGGTTGTCTGTGATCTGGGACCAGACCCTGCAGGGCTCTTCCTGGCTGTGGCTGAAATGGGATGCCAAGGACTGCAGGGAAAGTCGTGGGGTTGGGGTGGAAGAGCCTTGCACCTGGGGTCCCGAGTGGCTGCCCATGCACCTGTTCACCTTCACGAGCAGGTACACAGGAAACAAACAATCGTGGTTGTGCCCCTCTTAATTCTGGGGTTAATCTATTACAGTGATTAGCTATGCTAATTCAGAGTAATTTGTTTTCAACTTTCTAGACTCTATACACAAAGCACAAGAGACTTAATTAGGAGTAAAAACAGATGATAAGTGTTGCCAACCTTAACTGGGTGAAGCATGCCTCAGCAGCATAGGCGAGGACAGGAAGAAAAGGATGACCATGTGGCCACCTTCATGTGCATGGCAGGACATGAAGGGCGTCTCCCTGATTAGAGAAAGTGTTACAAATCCACGATCACTGTGGATTCAACTTCAAACACGCTGCAGACGGATGTGACCGCACTGACAGCTGGGGTGATGGCAGAGGAGCCGTGTCCTTACCGTCAGCAGGGAACCCACCGCATCCAATCAGGAAGGTGCCTTAGCTTTATGGGAAGGTGTGGGGGGGACCCCTGGAGGTCGGACCTCAGAGCCAAGTGAAGTGGTTCCCCTGAGGAGTAGGTCTGGGGCTGGGGAGGTGGGCCAGGGAGCCCCTCCCCTCCTCTCTCCCCTCCTCTCTGTTATTGCTTGCTCCATCCCCATCTCTCTGTGCTCTGTATCTCTTCTTGTCTAATCAGCTCTCTGCACTGTATGTTAAAGATGTGCATTTATTACTTTCAGTAAAATTTAAAGTGTTTAGCCCTGGCTGGCGTAGCTCAGTGGATTGAGCGCGGATCTGTAAACCACAGGTTCAATTCCCAGTCAGGGCACATGCCTGGGTTGTGGGCCAAGTACCCAGGTGAGGGTGCGCAGGAGGCAACCAATTGATGTTTCTCTCCTTCTCTTTCTCCTGTCTCTCTAAAATTAAATAAGTCTTTAAAATTTTTTTAAGTATTTAAAGGTTTCGCGAAGTAAGTAAAATCAGAAATTAGGTTACTGAAGAGAACAAAAAATTTTTTGAACCCTTGAGTGACTCTGAACCATTAATTGACATGTAACTTACGCACCATTCTTATCCATTCTCTGAAGCAGGCCCCAGGTTCCGGGCCTCGGGACATCTTTATGCTAGTCATTGGGGGGTCACTGTCTGACCTTTAAATGCTGCAATGACAATCCTGTGAGAAGTCCAGTGTGCAGAGTCCTGACTTAGGGGAAATGGGAAAGGTGTATGCATGCCTTTCCTCTACCTCACGTCACCCACTATCTGTCCATCTGTTTGTCTGTGTGTGTCCCTCTGGTCGGCCAGTGATAGAGTGCGGAGGGCAGGGCCTTACGCCACGTGCTACGGTCGCAGGCCAGCAGCAGCCCCCAGATCCGCGCAGGGGAGACAGGAGGAAAGGCCCTCATCCGTGCACCAGTGTGGGAAGGGGGTCAGGCTCACGGGTGACGGTGTGTGAGAGCCGAGGCACTGATGGACACTCCTGTTTTCTGGGGCCCACAGAGTGGGGCGGGGCCAGGCGGTTTGGCGGCAGTGAGGATCAGCGCCCGCTCTGTTCACGGTCTCTCTCCCAGGAACTCAGCTGCCGCCTTGGGGTGATTGATTCCATCCACCCCACGTCCCGGCCTCCACTCGGCCTGCCTGAGCACCTACAGGAGGTGTACCTACGTGGAGGAGGTCAGGCTCCAGACTCCGCGTTTGACCTTGAGTGCAGCTCCATCACCTGAAGAAGAATATTTAACCTTCAATTTCCGCACCTGCAAAATGAGGTGACAATAACTGCAGCATAGACTCTGTTGAAGGGTTTTTCTTCTTTAAAATTGTTTAATCCGCCCTGGCTGGTGTAGCTCAGTGGATTGAGCAGGGGCCTGCCAACCAGAGTATCGCGGTTCGATTCCCAGTCAGGGCACATGCCTGGGTTGCAGGCCAGTTCCCAGCAGGGGACACATGAGAGGCAACCATACATTGATATTTCTCTCCCTCTCTCCTTCCCTTCCCCTCTAAAGATAAATAAATAAAATCTTTAAAAAAATTGTTTAATCCTTACCCAAGGACATTTCTTACTGTTCTTAGAGAGAGAGGAAGGGAGAGAGAGAAACATCAATGCGAGAGACAAGCATGGACTGGTTGCCTTCCAGTTTAAGGAAACCCGAGGAAAGTACTAATGAAGGTGTAGGAGTGGGAGAGCTTGACGGCAGCCCAGATCTGAGGAGCAAGCAGGACCGGTGGCCCGGGGCCAGCCCCAGGCGCGGCGTGCTGGGCGTGTACCCCAGCCCTCACAACACGTGTGTGTGTGTGAATGGACGTGACTGTGTGTGAGTGTATAAATGAGTGTGTGACTATGAATGGATGTGTGTAATGATGTGTAAAGGTGTGTAATGGTGTGAACGTGAATGTCAATCTGTATAAATTATTGTAAATGGGTGTGAATGTGTGTGTTTGTGTGCATGTCATGGAAAGAGTGCTCTTTCATTGTAACCTCCAGACCTTCCGTTTAGACCCTTGGTCTTGTCCTCAGATAAAGTTAAAAAAGGTCGCAGTGAAATTCGGACAGCTTGAACAGTTATGCCATCTGCTTCTGAGGTGTGTCACCAGCACAGCCCATGAGTTATTACTTTAGAAAGTAAATCCAACGATTTTTTTTTTTTTGATTCTAATCCTTTATTTTCTTTCTTTTTCTCTGTTGCAACCCTCCTTGAGATCTTCATTTCTATGTTTCCACTCCTGATCTAGCTGTCCTTTTAGTTTGCTTTCGTTTTAGGTGTGGTTGTTAATAACTGTGAGTTTGTTGTCCTTTCACTGTTCATGTTTCTTTAACTTCTTTTTCTTAGATAAGTCCCTTTAACATTTCATATAATAAGGGCTTGGTGATGATGAACTCCTTGAATTTGGTCTTATCTGAGAAGCACCTTATCTGTCCTTCCATTCTAAATGAAAGTTTTGCTGGGTAGAGCAATCTTGGTTGTAGGTCTTTAGATTTCATGACTTGGAATATTTCTTTCCAGCCCCTTCTTGCCTGTAAGGTCTCTTTTGAGAAATCTGCTGACAGCCTGATGGGGACTCCTTTGTAGGTGATTGTCCCCTTAGCTCTTGCTGCTTCCAGGATTCTCTCCTTCATTTTAATTTTGGCTAATGTAATTATGATATGCCTTGGTGTGTTTCTTCTTGAGTCCAACTTTTTTGGTACTCTCTGGGCTTCTTGGATTTCTTGGAAGTCTATTTCCTTTGCCAGATTGGGGAAATTTTCTTTTATTATTTGTTCAAATAGTTTTTCCACTGGTGGTTGTGTCTTTCCCCCTTCTGGTACCCCTATAATTCGGATATTGGAGCATTTAAAGATGTCCTGGAGGTTCCTAAGACTCTCCTCATTTCTTTGAATTCTTGCTCCTTGACTCTTTCTGTTTGGCCATTATTTGGTTTCTTCTGGTCCACTCCATTGATTTGAGTCCCAGTTTCCTTTTCATCTCTATGGGTTTCCTGTGGAATTCCACTCATTTCCCTTAATTTAGCCTTCATATGTTTCTCTAATTTGTGGCTATAATCCACCAGATCTGTGAGGAAGCTGATGACCAGTGTTTTAAACTGTGCGTCTGAGAGTTTTGCTATTTCTTCGTCACTTAGATTTATCTCTGGGACTTTGAGTTCTCCCTGCGACATTTTTGGTCTGTTCTGGCCCTTTAAGTGGGAGAAGCGGCGCCGGTTTGGTTGGAGTCCCATGTGTATCTCGACGGGACCTTCCTACGATTTTTTTGATAGCACAATTATCACATGGAACCAGTGATTTGGGATTAAAACATTTATTAATGTAAATATTTGAACTAGGCCACCATTTTAAGCCCTGTTTGGCCCTTCTCGGCTGGCCTGGCTCCGTCACAGGTGGTTCTGTGTGGTTTCTGGCAGGTGGAGGCACCACGTGGGGTTCCAACTGTCGGCCGAAGGCGGCTGTGCATCAGCGGGGGCGGGGGCTGCTCGGCTGTCCACGAGCTGCCTCCTGCACGCGCCCTGACAGGGGGCTGAACCCACAACCCAGGCACGTGCCCTGACAGGGAATCAAACCCTCAACCTCTCAGTTTACTGAACAATGCTCCAACCAACTGAGCCATACCCACAAGAAACCGTCCTAAAAACTATCAGAAAAAGACAGATATGATTAACCTGATTTTTTTATCCTAACAGTTTGATAGGTGTTTAGATAATCATTTGTACTGAAATTATCATCTAAGCATGTCTTCATGCTTATAGTCATGCTTCATTCACATGCACACACACACATACAAAATATATGCTGATCCCAATACTAAATTCTAAATAACTTCCTGTAGGACGAAAGAGACATGGGTCCTGCCTTCGCATTTGGCAGTCACCAGAAACTGGGAAAATCCCGAGGAACTAGAAAGCATGAAGTGGTTTGGTTGTTTACGTACCTACAGTAGGTGGGACTTAAGAAAATTGGCATGGTCCCATTAAATATAAGATCAGGCCCTGGCTGGTGTAGCTCAGTGGATTGAGCGCGGGCCTGTGAACCAGACAATCGCGGTTCGATTCCCAGTCAGGGCACATACCTGGGTTGCCGACCAGTTCCCTGCAGGCCAGTTCCCAGGAGGGGACGCACAAAAGGCAACCGTACATTGATGTTTCTCTCCCTCTCTCCTTCCCTTCCCCTCTAAAGATAAATAAATAAAATATAAAAAAAAGATCAGTGTATCTGGCATTTTAATTTTAAATAATGTGGAGCACTTCTAAGACTTGGTGACTGAAACCTACAGCCCGCAGTTTTGTTATTTATCCATTAGCAGATAAATCATTTTATTTGCCCTTTTTATTTTAGATGACCATTTCAAGCATTCAGAGAGCATTCCTTAGGAATAAGTCGGCTCCTGATATTATCAGGATAATCACGGTTACAGCAGCTTCCTTAGTAGGCCTTGTAATCAGCTAAGGGGAGTGAAGTTGGAGCCAGAGTTCTAATCAAGCTCTAAGTCCCCCACTCAGCTTCAGCCAGAAAAAGTCCTTCTTTGGTTGATTTTTGTATGTATTGGATGTGAAAATTACTGCATTTCCTTGATTTAAAAGGAAGTAGTAGGCCTAGCTGGTATGGCTCAGTGGATTGAGTGCCTTGTCTGTGAACTGAAAGGTTGTTGGTTCGATTCCCAGTCAGGGCACATACCTGGGATGCAGGCCCCCCTCTGTTGTGCATGTGTGAGAGGCAACCAATCGATGTTTCTCTCCCTCCCTTCCCCTCTCTCTAAAAATAAACAAATAAAATCTTTTTTTTAAAAAAAGGAAGTAAACCCAGTGCTAATCTTTCCTTTGGCTTTTATATTTAAGCTTGACTGAATTTAAGTTGAAGTAATTTGCTATCCTTCCTCTTAAGTCTTTTGTTGTACACTAACAGTTGTTTTCTTCAAACAGTGGTTGAAGAAATGAATTAAAACGTGTGCTGTTGACTGTGAAGCCGCTGAATGGATTGCCGCCAACACAAAGGTCACTGTTTTCCCTCAGTGAATTTGTGGGGTTACCTGGTGAGGGCCTTGTTTTACGTTTGTCTCAACTGAGGTATGTTTTTGTTTTATCCAAGTGATTGTCTCCTATTAATCATTTTTTTTTATTTTAGTGTTTGAGTTTATTTTATTGAATACTATACTGTAATATGCACAGTATTCCATTTTAGAAATTTTACTTTATTGGAAAAACATTAGTTTCCTAGAGAAAAAAAGGCTGATCATTTTTCTACCCTGACCTGTGCTATAATGCCTTTTCATATTGTTTGTTCTCGGCTACCTGTTAGTACACAGATGTGTTGTGGAGTTGACTCCACCTGGCTTGGCTGATTTGCATTTCTGCATTTAAAAATACCCAGGGTAAGCCCTGGCTGGTGTAGCTGTTGTGTTTTCTTTTTTAAAGTATAATATTACCCAGGGTTCAACTTTTAAGGGATCATTCTTTAGAGTAGCATCCAACCAGAGTAAACAAGTAACGATTCTTATTATGTAACACCTTTAACAGTGAAACTTCTATGATATGATTTATTAAGATACTTGACTATCAAGAAATAGAAGTTTAGGGGTAATATGGATATCCCTTGGTGGGGTTTTTTCGAAGTGCATTGCTTAAGATACCAGTTTGAAAATACAGTCTCTTTATGACCGTAAACCACTTGAACGCTATGCAAAATCTTACAAATGCAAGTAATCTCGAGCCCCCTTGTTTTCTATCACAAAGTAATAAGCAGGCATCTGAGTCCCGACTGTGTACCAGCCAATCTCTTGATAGAAAATTGTGTACATACCCAGTTTTATTTAAAACTCTCATATCCCATCCACATAGGATGCGATGTGGGTGATGAATGAGAGGGTTGTTCGTGGGCTGTTCATTCTTAGTGTCGTCTGTCACACATGAAGATAATGCTTTAGAGAAGGCCGAGTTGTTTGACCAGTGCGAGTGAGAGCTTTGTGCTGTTCCATCACTCAATCACAGGATGATGAAGATGATGGTGCTTAAAAGATGAGGCTAACTTGTGGTTTTATCCCGTTAGTACCCTGCACTACCCCAAAAGATGAAAAAATATACATTTATCCCTGTCTGTGAGAAAGCATTAGGAAACAGTGAATCTTGTCACATAGTCCAATGCCTACATCTTTGCGGAATGTCTGCTTGAAATATTTTTGTGCTTTCTAATACCATCAGGATAAACGTAAGTCATGTCCCTCCTGAAAGCCTGACTGTAATGTCAAGAAGTATGGTTACTTTGGTTATTTTTTTAAAATTCCTAGCTCTGGCTGGTGTAGCTCAGTGGATTGAGCATGGGCCTGTGAACCAAATAACCATGGTTCGATTCCCAGTCAGGGCACATGCCTGGGTTGAGTTCCCGGCAGGGGACACACGAGAGGCAACCATACATTGATATTTCTCTCCCCCTCTCCTTCCCTTCCCTTCTAAAGATAAATAAATAAAATCTTTAAAAAAATTTCCTAGCTTAGCCTTCCTTTTTGAAAATTGAAGAGTTTTCCACAGATATGTTTATTAAAGCCCCAGAATCCTTGAATATGCTCTATAAAACTAGTATTTGAAATAGGGCAAGTCTACTTTTACTAAGTAGTGTGACTAAACTCTTGTCCTCTTTCTGTATCTTCAGAAACCACAAATACTCTAAATCCCCATGATATTTAAAATAGGCAATATAGGCTTGAATATGTCTAACTTTGTTTAGAAGGTCGATTCCTGAGGAAGAATGGCAATTTGTGATAATACAGTTATCTATGTTAACAGAAGAAACATCCAAACCCGTAGGAATTTTTATGAGTTTATTTGAGCCTAACTGACGACAATTGCCAGAAGCCAAAATCTCAAGGGACTGAGAAGATGCTCTGGAAAATGGCAGTTTTACCGCTTATTTAATGCACCAGAATCTAAGGGAAAGCCGTAAGGGTTTACGTGAAATCCATTCGTGACAGATGAAGGAGGCAGGAGAAAGCAAAGGGAAGGGATCTCTGAGAGTGGATAAAAAGGAAAAGGAGTGGGATGCACTCCCGTTACTCAGGCAGGCGCAGGACGGTTAACAGCCAACAGTTAACATGAGGATAACAACGAGGAGGTCCTGGTCTCTGCTCCGTGCGGTGGGCCGGCGTGCTGTGAGGGGAGGGGGGATGAAGGGGAGAAATCACTTGGATATTTCAAAGGTGTGTTATCTAGGCTACAGAAAGACAACAGGCAAGCTCATTTAAGGTAGACCTCTGTTAGGGAAAAATACTACCCTAGGACATAACTACCCACTTTTAGTTAGAAAGTATTCATGTCGGACCACCCTGGTGGCACCCTTAGGTCTCCGAGTTTGTGACGCCACCTGGCAGGCCTCCCCTGAGCTTGTCAGGTTTAGTGGACACATCTACTTGGTAGTTTCCAGGTGAAACAGAAGAGTTTTTCTCTCGACAGGTTTTAGAAACTTTCATTGTTATCAGCTTCTCAAACACATTTGCAGATTGTCGATGGTATCCTAATAAACATACTGAGAGCTTAATACTATTTGGTTCATTTTAACCAAGAAAGGTAGAGCAATGCAGATATTTTAGGCCTGGAACTTGCTTCTTTGAGAAAAATGTAGATTTTCTTATGTGTATGATTTCAAAAATTTGATTTAAAATGTGTAATTAAAAATCGCCATATTGCCCTGTTTAAAGTTCCTGCAGTTTATGGGCTTGTAGTCTGTGTCACTAAGGCTGAATTGTGCAAATTATATAACAGGCACTGCTTCCCCTTGTGGGAGTCCCAGACGTCAAACACAAACACAGCATAACTACAAGCTTTATATCTTATTTATAGTTTTATTTAAAATAATGGGTAAGTTTGATCTGTCTAGGTTTTTCAAAAGAGAAAAACAAGAGGCCTGCAGGGTAATAACTCTGGCTCACTGGCAACAGAGAAAATGATACAGACTTGGGTGAAAATCATGAACTCTAGCATAAGGGGGGTTGGAGACTCGGGCTGTGAACTCACAAAGGGAAGAAAGTGCAGAGAAAAGGTTTTGTTTTTACTTTGCCAAGGGAGGGAAAGGACTGGGAGCAGAGAGGGGCAACCAGCACCAGCCCGGAGTGGTGGGGGCTTTGGGCTTTTATCCGGTGATGGGGCGGCTGTAGGGCTGGATGTTTCAGTTCCGCTGCAGCTTGTTTCAATGTTATTTTTGGGTGCAGGGGCTGGCGGTGGGTGGTCTGGTCCTTGTGGTCTGCTATGGCCTGTTCCGTAAGTTCTTGAAGCCTCTGAGCCTTCGGGGCGCTTCCAGTAATTTTCTAGTCCTGAGAATAAAGGTCATAAAACAATTAGGGTCAGTCATGCTTTATGGGGCCCAGCCAGCTCTGGGAAAGAGGGCCTGAGAAAGGGGCTTTCGTCCTGTTACATTGCACAGTTGTGAATGGATCACAATGAGAAGAATTTAAAACAAGGGTATTTGGCAGAAGAAAGTCGAGGAACTCAGTAGCCACAGAAAGAATGAACAAATCCTACCCTGACTGGTGTGACTCAGTGGGTTGCGTGTCAGTTCAGAAAACTGAAAGTTCTCTGGTTCGATTCCTGGTCAAGGCACATGCCTGGGTTGCCAGCCAGGTCCCCAGTTGGGGGTGTGCAAGAGGCAACTGACTGATGTTTCTCTTCCACATCGATATTTTCCTCCCTCTCTTCCCCTCTCTAAAAATAAATAATTTAAACAAACAAACAGACAAAAAAATACCGATCCCACTTGCCTGACTCCTGAGGCCAAATTGCTTGGGTCTGAATTCTGATTCTACTGTTTGCTACCCATGTGAATTTAGACTAGTTACTTTATTTTCTGTCTCTTAGTTTATTCAAGTGACAAATGGTAATAGGAATAACATTACTATAAGGATTATAAATTAATGCCTAAAAACACTGAGAATAGTGTGAGATACAGGAAGTATTCAATAATCATTTTTAGATGACACTAGAGAGATTATTATATTTACCCGAAGAAAATATTCTACCTTCCATGAAACTATTGTTACTATGTGTGCAGTTAAAGGTACTTAAAATATTTTTGTCCCCCAACCTCACTAAATCAAATCCTTAAATTTTTGTATATCTTAAAAGCCGGTAGTAGTGGTAACAGCTCATTTTCAGTGTACTGATCCAGTGTTTGACACAGTAGTTCAGTGGTTTGCAAACTGGTCCACAGACCAGCAGCACCAGTATCTGCATCAGCTGGGAACTTGTTTTGATTGCAAATCTCATGCCTCACGGCAGACCCTCTGAGTCAGTGGGGATGGGGCCCAGCAGCCTGGGCTTCAACGAGCCCTCTGAGGCAACCCGAGATCACTGCTGCTGCTGCTGCTGCTGTAGATTCCTTCTTCTAGATTCGGAGCACCAAGCATGGTGCGGCACACATGAGGCTTGGCAGCTGACTTGGAGCAACTCCTCCTTCAAATCCTGGGGCTGCGCTTTAAGAAGCTCAGAGCCTGGTGAGGTTTCACCTGTCATCTGAGTCTTCCCGCTTCCTCTCTGACACTGTTGGCCCTTCTCTCCTCTGCCCTGGATCCTCACAGCTTTTGGGCCAGTCCAACCTGGCTTCCAGTCCCAGCTGTGTCGGCTACTGGCTGACTGACAGTTATTAGCTGGGCTTCAGTTTCCTCATCTGTACAACAGGGAAGATCCGCTGTACGTAGTTATTGTGTAAGAAAACATACCCGAGAGTGTGACACTGCCTGGCACCAGGCACTTCATCACTGTGAGCTCCCATCCTTTAGTGTCCTCCAGGGCCTACCTGCTTTGCTCCAGTGAGGATTTTAAGAACAGGTCTAGAACTGGATCACAAGGAAAGGTGACTGAAGTACTGTAACCCTCCCAAGGGAATTCACATTTTAGTTGCAGCCCAAGGGTCACATTTCAACTAATTTATTTTTTTTTAAGTTGGGTGCTGGGGAGAGAGGTGAGGCTTCCTTCCTGGCCCCTAAAGTCACGCCACATGCGGAGCTATCTGCCACATCTGGATTCCTGGCAACCCTTCCCCAAAGGCATTTGACCTTGAGAAGCCTCCATTCTAAGAAAAATGCCCCCTTGTAGAGACAGCTGAACAAACCAGCTGTGCTGTAGGTTGTGATGTTGGGAGTTGTCCAATTAGCCCCAATGCCCCCTTTGGACCAGGACGGGGATCCTCTCTACAAACACTTCTTTCATCTGAAAGTTGAAAATCATCCTCAAGACATCTCATGGCCCAGATCTCAGGGTTCCCCAAGGTTGGCCTGACTCTGAGACAGAGAAAGTAAGGAATTTCAGGGACACCCCCTAAAAACCCTCCCCGACCTGCTAGTCAGGGGCTCATAGTTCTTAATCCAGAGGCATCGCCTTCCATTCCGCACTTCGGGCAGAGCAGATACCCGAAGGAGGAGGGCCATGAGCTTCCATTTGTGTCAGAGATGACGTGACTGACAGCAGGCCTTTCTGAGAGCGGGCCCCAGTAGGTGGGAGCTCCAGGTAGCTGAAGAGGGACTGCCCAGGTCAAACAGCCACAAATTCAAGTTCAGTAATCACACCTCATCACCCAGCGTGATGCTGGCATTTCATCCCAACTCATGCTTTCCTTTGAGGTCTTCATTAATTCCGAAAGCCAACTTCCTACGTTTGGTGTCAATAGCCAGTTTCAGGGGGGAAAAAGCAGGTCCAGTCACCATACGCACAGACAGCTTGTCCTCAGTACTGCTCCATGAGGTGCCGGCCTGAGAGGTTCAAGGGAAGCACTGAAGGCGCAAGGCCTTGGAATATGTGTCTCCGGAGCAGCCCAGTGGTCACTAGGGGTCACCCAATTCTGTTCTAGCTTCAAGATCCTTCAGTGATCTTCCACAGTGTCCCAAGGCAAGGAACCTGGGGTTTGTACTAAGTCAGTGCCAGTTACAACCATCTATATTGAAGGAGTGAGTTTTGGAGCTCATTGAGTTCTTCCCATCAATCTCATCTGTCCTCTACCTTGCACCTGTGAGGAGAAGGCGGACATAGGTGGGGAAGCAGGCTCAGAGAGACCGTGACAGTTGCCTCAGTTACACAGCTAGTAAGGGCTGAGATGGGACTTGTTCCCAGGCCTTCCATCTCCAAATCTGGTGCATTTCCCATTGCAGAGGGAACAGCTCTAGAAGCAAAGCATAGAGCAGGTCTGCTACCTTCCATGACATCCACCAAAGAAGAGGAAGGAGGAAGGGCCGAGTAGCACCTGGAATGCAGTGGAACAGTTTCCCCATGTGGGTTGAGGTTCTATTAATACAATGGTTTTCTCTTATGGTTTAGATTATTCATTTTTTTTTAAAGGAGACAGAGGCCTGGGATTAGATGAGTGATGTCCCCAGAGAAGTTGCTTTGTATGTTAAAACTGTTCTCCATTAAAGACTCCAAGATGGATCAAGGTTTTAGAAGAGAGAAATAGAACCTAGCCCTGGAAGTCACAGCCATGAGCCTGGGTCCTTAGGAACGCTGGAAGCTCCTGGTTTCTAGAGACACAACCGAGTGTTTACATAAGGTCATAGGAGTGCCACTCCCCCGCCACAGGGCCCCTGGCTGGGGCAAGCAGTGGGGACTGCCAAGCACAGTGGCACAGTGGGCCACTATGTCCTGTGAACATCAGTGTCTCTTCAGAGCAGTCTGGTCACAGTCACCTTCAGGAAACTGAGGCAGCCGGGCAGGCTCTTTGTCCTGTGGTGTCAGAACTAGTCAGGCCGCCTCCTTCAGAGACTGCTTTGCAGGAGAAAGGGGTCTGCTCTACCTGGGAACAACAGCTCACACTCTCCCTGCTCCCCAGGGCAGCTCATCGGGTCCTGGCTTCTGTTGCTGGGGGTGTCCTCCGAGCTGCCCTGGGGTGGTGGGAGGGTTCTAAGCCCCTGCAGTTTGGGCAGTAAGGGGGAAACTTCAAGGTTTGATGTGGCATAAAAATCCTCACCTCACAGTGAGAAAGCCTGTCCCACAACACAGCCCTAACAGATGGGTTAACCAGCCCTCCTGGTGTCGGCAGGCAAGGAGTGTGTGCTGTAGCTTCTGCTGCCCCCTCCCGTGAACGGGTTTGCTCATCCTTAGGGGAACATCTCTCTCCCATTGTTATCTCAGGGGAGCTAGCTGACCATACCCAAAACACTACAGACACCGTGGCCCAACAAACGTCTTTAAATATGTTTTGGTAACTATTATTAAAACCTTACTGGAACACCATGTTCAGTAGATGAAGAATTCATTTGCATACGTGTAAGACCATGAGTAAAAAACAAACAAACAAAAAACCCCGAAGTGTTTGATTTTTCGTCTGCATCAGATCAACACAAGGCATGTTTAAGTAACAGCATGATATGCAGGGGAGGGCCGCTGGTCCTTCCATCCCGCAGGCAGAGACCGTGAGGGTTTGAGTGATGGAGGGTTTGAGTAGGTCAGGCCAGCTCTTGGTTACAGGTGAGCCTCTAGATGATCTTGGGTTTGTGTTTTCTGTCATTTAATTGTTCCTTGAAAGACTGAGATGTGATCACATGAGATAAGGGGTAGGGATATAATTTGCCCTGACCTCTGATCCAACAATTATTTGTATTGTTACCCTGGGACAGACACTGGGACGCACTTCCTAGAGCTCCTGGACAGACTCCTGAGAGTATCTCAGGATACCCCGTTCCCAACTCTCCCGTGCCTTTGTTTTGAACAGCCACCACTGGTGACTACCTCAGGCAGACAGCCCCCAGGTCGTTACTTTTCCCAGCTGAAATCACCTGGGACTTTGCGCACCCCCACCCCCACCCCCCGCACCCAGAGTGGCCCATCGTCAATGACAGCACCATGCATAAATGTGTAAGATTACAGTTTCCAAAGATGGTGATGGCAATATCTCTGGTCCCACATGTTCCAGAAGTTTGTTGCTGCTCCACCAAGAGCTGGACTGTATTTCCCTTCCCCTTGTTTTTGAAGCTGGGTGGGCCTTTGTGACTACTGCTACTCAGAATGTGGTGACAGTGATGGCCCATGATTTATGGGACTAGGCCAGGAAAGGCAGAATTGCTTCCACCGGCCTCTCTCTCTAGACAAGTGGCCTTGGAACTCAGCCACCACGCTGTGAGGAAGCCCAGGCCACGTGGAGAAAGTAGGGATGAATGTGTTGGTCTCAGCCTGCCTGCTGCTGGAATGGGGGTGAGTAGGCCTCTAGGGGATTTCAGCTGACACAGAGTGGAGCCGAGATGACCTGTCCCCACCAAGTCCTGCCTACGTTAAAGACTCATGAGAAAAGTGTATTGGCATTGCTTTAATTTACTATGTTTGGGGATGGTTTGCTGTGCAGCAATACATACCTGATCTAGATTAAAGTGACTGAAGAAGGGTCCTGCCATAAGCAAGCCTAAAAATGGGACTTTGGTACTGGGGGGTGGATAGAGGTTGGAAGGACCTGGAGAAAATGACTGGTAAGATCCTAACCAGCTTCAAAGGGACCGTCAGGGCAAGCTGGGTGCCCCTGGAGGCCCTCGGGAGTGTTTCCCGTCCCACCAGCTCCTCCAGAGCCAGGCACTCCCCGTGAGGAAGAGGAGCGTTGGTTCTCCTTCCTTGAAATTGGGCGGGTCCCAGCCTGGCCTGGTGGAAAAGTGACATCAGGTGCTGTCGTTATTTTAAAGCCACTGCAGAGGTTACGCATAGATCACATTTATGGCTGGAGCATGGGATCTGGAGCCATAGACTCCTAAGGAGATTTTCCTAATTCAGTAGGGACAAGTTGAGCCCAATTATATAGTAACTTTGCTTAAACTCTGTGACTCTCGGTTCACGCCCTCTGAATGGGCTGGTCTCAGCCTATGAGCCCTGGATTACACCTTCCCTAATTATCGAGTTTGGTTGGAGCCCCCACCCCCACTCCTTCCTCACTCGTTGGAACTCCTGTGTTAACTACTTAATGCTATTTTGAATTCTTTTCATGATCTTCCAAACTGGTAAGGCCACACCTCTTGAATATATTTAAATCCATTTGGATTCTGAGCAGCTCTCCTGTCCTTGTCTGGCTCTTATTGAGGCCATTTCAATGACAGACAGAACACACAGAAATGATCCTTGCTGCATCGCTTATAATAGTGTAAGAACTGGAAGCAAATGAAATGCCCAGTCAAGAAGCTGTTGAACCTCGGGTCACACTCAGGGTAGGGCAGCAAGGGAGGAAATGGCAGTAGCTCATCCAGGCCTAGGAGACCTCAAGCCAAATGCAGCGCTTGGCATCTGTAACCCGCACAGCTCCCTAAGCCAGGGCTGAATGTATGAAGCCAAGTCTACCAGCTGCCCAAGAGGGTGAACAGCAGTGGCCTGTGTCTGTTCCTCCCACACCTGCTCACAGGTACACAGAGGCACAGGATGTAGATGAAGAACTTACCTCATACCCACACCCAGAGCTTAAGGAGCAGAAAGCCAGCAACTAGAACAGGCCCGCAAGCTGTCTCCCACGCAGGGAGGGGCCAAATAAACTCATTCCTCCTGAGGGCTGGAGGTGGCTCTGGGACGTCTGTATAGGAAGGTCTTGGGAGTGCCCTCTGGTCGAAGAGGAAGCTGGCCAACTTGGGTAGAAGCTGTATTAATGTTTTTATTTGTAAATGAAGATTATGACTCACCCTCCTCACAGATACCCGTTGGCACTTAGACTACAAGTGTGAGGAGGTCAGTGTCTTATACCACCAAAAAGACCTTCTAATGTCTAATGGTGGGTTTCAGGTGCCAGAGGTAGGGATAGGACATTGGACTTGACGTGGGAGGTCCCTTGAAAGCAGAAAATTATGCGCAAATCTCTCACCAAAAAATATGTTCTCTGGCTCAGTGAGTGAATAGATTGGCAAGAATGGCTGGGAATTGCTTTCCAGGTAGGTGAGCTGAAAAAGAAGCTCGCCCTGGGCAGACAGTGCTCTCCAGAAGGCCCTTGGGGGCCCTCGGCAGCCATGTAACCCAGGGTCTAGTCGCTGTGTCTATACTAGCACCAGCCCCAGACTTGAAGCTAATCAGCCCTCACATCTGTGGGTGACACTTCCCGAATGGAAGTTGAGGAATCAAAAGAGAGTAGGAGGAGAAGTCAAGCAGCTGAGGAGTGCCTCTTCCCACTTCACGAGTAGGAAAACTTCAGTCCAGGGCAGCACGGCCTCGGAGAGGGTGCAAGCCTGAGCCCCGCAGAGCAGGCATGTGGGAAGGTACTGACACCGAAATGCTTGCCTGCAGAAGGCTGAGCAGGGACTACAGCTAGGGCGGTGGAGGCAGCCCCTGTCTGCCAAACTTTAAGGAGATTTGAGCGGTTGAGTGTAGGGATGAGCAGGACCAGGCACACAGGAGTGAGGGCTTAGAGGTGGGACCATGCTGGGGCCAGTAAGAAGACTGGTCTAGCTGGAACAGAGTATTGGGGGCACACAGGGAAAGATCAGGTGTTGGCCTTGCTTAAATACCAGGCCAAAGGGTTTGGACCTCATCCTGAGGGCACTGGGGAGTCACAGATGGATCTTGAGCAGGAGATCAGTTTGATGCATATAATGATGTATAAGGATAAATCTAGCCCACCCCATGAAGAAATTATTTGCTGTTGAGAGTCTAAAGGCAAAGAGGCCAGCTTGGCATCTATGGCTTTAACCCAGCATGTGGTGATGGAACCTGGGCGAGGGGAACTGATTAATCTTAGAAACACCCAGTGGAAGAATTCAGAGAAGTCCTTCTTAGCTCCAAACTCACCCTGACACCACTATTTCTTGGCTTTTGGCATCAACAGCACCGATCTGGCTATTTCTCATTTGTGGGTGTTTTCCTGGAAAAACTTAGAGTAGTCTCCAAGAAAATGATTCAGTGGACATATGCAGATCCAAGCTGATGAGCCCATGTCAGGAAAAATGTGCACAGAGCTGAGTGTAAGGAATGAGCCAGCTTTCTGCAAGAGAGGCTCAACCCTGCTTCTGTGGATGTCAGTGCTAGGCTTGGGCTGGGTATGAAGCTCCAAGGAACTTAGGCTGAGCTTGCAGTTCTGCAGGATGGCAGCCAGAAAGCCTCATCAATCCCCAGGCAGCAGCCACAGGGTGCTCTCTGGCAGAGAAAGTGGGAATTTGCTGATACCACATGTTTATTCCCAGCAAGTGGCCCCAGGAGGTGTTTTGCTCTATGAGTCAGCCAGAACAACAATTGCTACAGATCTGGAGCTCCCCTAGTAGCTGAGCGTGCTATGTGAAGATATGTGAGAGCACAGGCACCCTGCAGAGACCTGGACACTGCCAACTGCAAAACACTGCTGAGAGCAACCGAGACCTAAATAAATGGAGGAGCATCCTGTGTTCCCGGCTCATAGGACTCAGCATTGGCCAGATGTCAAAGCATTCGAATTTTCCCAGAGAGTCAGTGAAATTGCAGTCAAAATTCTAGGAGGTACTTCTGTAGAAACTGACAGGCTGATTCTAAAAAATTTACATGAAATGACCAAAACAACTTTGAGAACCTGGAGGAACATTGCCTGACTTCAAGTTCACTGTAAAGTTAATCTAGACAGGGTGGTATTGCCATAAAAATAGACAAGTAGATCAATGGCACAGAATAGAAAGTCCAGAAAAAAACTCGAATGTACATGGAAAAGTGATTTTTAACAAAGGTGCAAAGGTAATGCAGAGGAAAAAGAATAGTCTTTTCAATTAATGTCCCAAAAGAATGAACTTCAATCCATACTCTTCATCATATAAAACAACAACAACAATAACAACTCAACATTAATTACAAACTTCAATATAAAGTCTCAAGCTATAAACCTTGGAGAAGAAAACAGGAGAAAATCTTGTGCCTCCAGTTAGGCAAAGGTTCCTAAGATATGACACCAATAGCATGACAAAAAAGAAAGAAACTGACGAGTGATACTTCATCAGAATAAAAAATTTCCTCTGTTTGAAAGACACTTAAAAGAATAAAAAGGTGAGACTTCCAGCCAAGATGGAGGCGTAGGTGGAAACATTGTGCCTCCTCGCACAACTAAAATCAAGGACAACAAAGATTCAGAAACAAAACCACAACCAGAACAGACAGAAAATTGAACTGTACAGAAGTCCAACAACCACTCATCCAGACTGGTAAGAGGGGCAAAGTCAGTGGCTGGTGGCGAGGGGTTGCAGCAGGAAAAAGCAGTGGCTGGCAGACCTGGGTGTGCAGGTGGGTGTGAGGCTAGTAGACCCTGGGCGCGAGGAGGAAATGAGCAGACCCAGTGAAGCACGCAAGGAGGTTGGCTGACTGCAGTCACACATTTGTGCTCAGATAAACTAGGCAAAAACAGGCAGCGAGACAGACCGTGCAACCCAGCGACGGGAAATAAAGCCTAAAAGCACCGATTGAGAACACTTGTGGGGGGCGAGGTGCCAGGAGAGACTCCCAGCCTCACAGGAGAGTTCGCTGGAGAGACCCACAGGGTCCTAGAATGTACACAAGCCCACCCACCCGGGAACCAGCACCAGAAGGGCTCAATTTGCTTGTGGGAAGCACAGAAGGGACTGAAATCTGAGAGAGAGCAGAAAAAAACGCCATTCTTCTCTCTCTGACCCCACCCCCACATACAGCATCACAACCCAGCCACTGGGTTGCCCCACCCTGGTGAATACCTAAGTCTCTGCCCCTCATACATAACAGGCCTGACCAGACCAAAAAATTATGGCTCAAATGGAAGAACAGATCAAAGCCCCAGAGCCAAGAGGTACTTTTAAGCGACTGAGAGGTAGCCAACCTATCAGATGCACAGTTCAAAACACTGGTGATCAGGCTGCTCACAGAACTAGTTGATTTTGGTCACAAATTAGATGAAAAAATGAAGGCTACACTAAGTGAAATAAAGCGAAATAAACAGGGAACCAATAATGATGAAAAGAAAACTGGGACTCAAATCAATGGAGTGGAACAGAAGGAAGAAAGAAACAACCAAACAGAAAAGAATGAAGAAACAAGAATTCAAAAAAGTGAGGAGGCTTAGGAACTTCCAGGACATCTTTATACATTCCAACATCGAATTATAGGGGCACCAGAAGGGGAAGAGGAATAGCAACAAGTGGAAAACTTATTTGAACAAATAATAAAGGAGAACTTCCCCAATCTGGCAAAAGAAATAGACTTCCAGAAAGTAGGAAACTCAGAGAGTCCCAAAGAAATTGGACCCAAGGAGGAACACACCAAGGCACACCATAATTATATTAGCCAAGATTAAAATGAAGGAGAGAATTCTAGAAGCAGCAAGAGATAAGGGGACAGTCACCTACAAAGGAGTTCCCATCAGACTGTCAGCTGATTTCTCAAAAGAGACCTTACAGGCAAGAAGGGGCTGGAAAGAAGTATTCCAAGTCATGAAAGGCAAGGACCTACATCCAAGATTTATCCAGCAAAGCTTTCATTTAGAATGGAAGGGCAGATAAAGCGCTTCTCAGATAAGGTCAAGTTCAAGGAGTTCATCATCACCAAGCCCTTATTATATGAAATGTTAAAGGGACTTATCTAAGAAAAAGAAGATTAAAAATATGAACAGTGAATGAACAGTAAACTCACAGTTGTTAACAACCACACCTAAAACAAAAGCAAACTAAGGGGACAGCTAAAACAAGAGTGGAGCCACAGAAATGGAGATCACATGGAGGGTTAGCAACAGGGAAGTGGGAGGAGGAGGGGTGGAGAGAAGGTACAGAGAATAAGTAGCATGGACAGTGGGGAGAAAATAGACAGGGAGAGGGCAAGAGTAGTGTGGGAATGTAGAAGCTAAAGAACTTATGGCACATGGACATGAAGTAAAGAGGGGGAATGTGGGTGGGAGGGGGTGTGCAGGAGGAATGAAGGGGGGAGATGGGACAATTGTAATGGCATAATCAATAAAATATATTATTAAACAAGAATAAAAAGGTAAGCCACAGTTTGAGAGAAAATATTTATAAGTCATATATTTGACAAAGTATATATACAATGAATTCTCAAAATTCAATAGTAAGAAAACAAGCAACCCATTTTTTAATTGGTAAAAGATTTAAGCAGATGCTTCTCCAAAGATACAGATGGAAAATAAACAAATAAAAAGATGCTCAACATCACTAGTCATTGAGAAATGCAAATTCAAATCACAATGAGATATCACCGCTTACCTATTAGAACAGGTAAAATGAAAAACACTGACCGTCCCACGTCTTGGAAGTGGACTGGAACGCTCACACACTGCTGGTGAGAGTGTAGGGAACAGTCCAGTCGCTTTAGAAAGCAGCTTGTTGCTTGTAAGTTAGACCATATGATCCGGCCCACTCCTAGGTATTTACTCCAGAGATACCAAAGCATATGTCCATTCAAAGATTTATATTTAGAGCAACCTTATTTATAATAGCTCCAAACTGGAAATCTCCCAAATGTCCACCAGCTGGGGGTAGATTAACACATTGTCATGCATCCATACAATGGACAACCCATACAAATCCAGCAATAAAAAGGAACAAACTATTAGCACAAGCAACAATACCGATAAACCTCAAAATAATTATGCTAAGTGAAAGAAGGCCATACTAAAGACAGCACACAGTTGCATTCTAGAAAATGAGACTAATTTGTGGTTTGATCAGTGGTTGCCTGGGGAAGGGATAGGAGGGAGGAATTTACAAAGGGACTCAAGGAAATTTGGGGGATGATTTCCACTATCTTGTGGTGACCGTTTCATGGATAAATACACATGTTAGATGTCCTGACATTGTACACTGCGTAAGTGTATAGCTTGTTATTTGTGAATTATACCTTGATACACCTTTTTTGGGGGGAAAAACTCCAAATCCAATGCATTTCATTCAAAGTAAAAGCCAAAGCATGCGCCGAGGCAAAGCCACCCAGCTGCCTGACCTCTGCTCAGAGCTGTTTCCCCAGCTTCCACAACGGTGCTTGGAACACTGACAAGGCTCAGGAAGGGTTCTGGAATGGTCGCCTAGCAGGCCCTCCTTCAATCACAGTTGTTTGACAACAGCTGTTAAGAACAAGGTGGGGTTCCCTAAGCAATTAAACCTGAAGTTACCACATGACCTAGTAATTTCACTCCTAGATGTATCTCCAAGAAAAATAAAAATGTATGTACATACACAAAAGTCATTCATAATAGCCAAAAGGTAGCAGCAACCTAAATGCCCATCTAGTGGTGAATTAATAAACAAAATGTAGTGTACCCTGCAATGAAATATTATCTGGCTATAAACAGGGATGAGGCACTAACACATGCTACAGCATAGATGAACCTTTAGAAAATTATGCCAATCGAAGAAAGCCAAATGCACAGACCACACTTTATACAATTCCATTTGTACGAAACGCCCAGATTAAGTAAATCTGTAGAGATAAGACAAAGCTTTGTGGCTCAGTGCGAGGTTATGTTGGTAGGACAATGGGGGCTGGGGGTAGGTAAAAGCTAAAAGGTACAGTGTTTCTTTTGGGGGTGATAAAATGTTTTAAAATTGTGGCAATGGTTGTGTGTGTCTGTAAATACACTAAAGAACACTGAACTGAAATCATTGAGTTGTATGGTGTGTCGACTGTACCTCAATAAAGCTATTTTATAAAAAGGATGGGTGATGCAGGGGAAGGTGCAGCCCTTGTTCAGAGTCTGAGTGGAGAGTGGTGATCTCTGACTCCTGCCGGGTCACAGGCAGGGTTAGGGCCCTACCAAGTGCCCCCTGAGGACGCAGGTGGCACGATGTGCCAGGCAGAGAAGGGGCCGAGGCCCCACGGAGGGTTTGCTCAGGTCACCCTGATGGTGAGCCCCGAAGGGAGGAAGGGCTGCTTCTCTCCAGGCAAGTGAATGAAAGCAGGTTTCTTTCAGCCCAGCAGCCCACAGCTGGGCTCTTGACTGTCTTCAGCTCCGCTGAGCAACACGACGTCCCCCAGTTGCCTCGCAGTGATAATACCTTCTATTTATACCAAACACCTCTCTTCCCAGGAGAGCACTGTGTTTTCCCAACATTGATTCAATAAGCCAGCTAGACTGAATTAAATTAAACCTCACAGCAGCCACTCACAACAAGCCTACCACTTCTGCCTGCCTTTCACTCCCTCAAGCACTGCTGTACCGCTCACAGCAAAACGGGGAAGTCAAGGACACTAGTCTTCTGCACACCTGCCCCTGACTGAAGGACCTCTGCCCCTACCCTGCTCCAGGCCTGGGGGAGGGGAGATTCGTGCCACCCCAGGGCCTTTCTCTCCCAGGGGAAATTCAATGCTAGGAGAGGGGTCTTCAAGTGCAACACTCTTTTCATGAGCATTTAAACCATTGAAACCCAACAGTGAGAACTGCTGATGATGGGGTATCAGGCACAAAAAAATTAAAATATTGAGGATGGCACCTTTCCTAAGTCTTAATTCGTGCTGCGCAGGCAGCTGTTTTGTCTCCTGGAAAGGACAACTTGGACTCCTGGTCGGCACAATCGAGGTCTCCACTGGGCAGACCCTTGACTCCCTGGAGAATGAGGAGCAAGTTTCTGGTGGACTCCGCTATCTCTTTTCTCTTATTAGAGATCCAGTTGGCCCTGGTCAGTTTTTATCCCTGGCCTGAAGGACAGGGAGCAGGGACGGGTGGAGAGGAGCCTGCATTGCACGGACAGATAGGTATCCCCAACCCCTTTTCCTCAACACGCACACAGAATTTCACCTTCTCTGTGTCTTTAATCTGCTTTGCACGTGGCGGGCTCTTGGGAGGCCGGAGGGACAAGGATAGTGCTGGGGCCTCCTGCACACGTGCCCACTCCTGACACTGCCACACTCAGTCAATGAAACGATCAAAAGCGAGTCCTTTCTGTCGACACTGTGTGCCTGCCCTGGGCCGCCTTCTGCAGGGAAGCGTGTGTCTGTGGGGGAGATACCCATGGCTTTAGAGATGAGAGTCTGAGTATCTCTTAGGAAAGGGGGAAGCCACATGGCACAAAAGCCACATAGCTGTCCTAAAGGGCTTTTCTCACAGAGCTTGGGATCTCAGGGTGGGAGCTGCCTAGGGGTTGGGGAGCTGTCCCCTCACCCCCACTTCACCGCTCATCCCCTGGCCAACAGCCGCAGCATGTAAAAGGAAGGAATTTCAGTGCCCTTCCCCAGGAAGGATGTGGGAATAGCACTGGGGCGGGGAGAGGTGGGTACCAGGCCCTTTTCTGGGCCCGTCAGGCAAGCATCCAACTGTCTTGCAGACTCTCTGCAATGCTCTTTGAAAATAATTGGTGCTGACCCTCGCATCAGGGAACTAAGGAAGGCACTGCCTACTTGAAATTTTAATTAACCATCACTGTCTAGCTCTTTGCCTTAGAAACAGGACACTTCTCTCTGGAGGACAAGGGAGCTGATCTGCAGTCTTTCTGTGATGTGGGAGGAATGTAGTGAAAGGACAGGAGGCTGATGAAGACTGTAGTCTTGGAGAGTGCTTAGTAGGATGGGGGCGGCGTGGGGCGGAGCTGAAGAAGGAGGCCGATCCACCTTCTTCACCGTGCCCAGCCCACTGACCTTCACTCCATCCCCCACCAGCTCCCATCCCCTACCAGCTCCTCCTGGCCCACCAGGTCATCTCACAAACATGTGAAAATAGTCCACGCAGACTGTTTCCTCTCGAGGAGAAACATGCAAACTGCACAGTGGAACGCGTTTACAGATCCCGGTACAACTTCCTGTGAGATCTGTTAAATGCAGAATTACTTCCCTGTGCTGTGCCCTCCACCGGAAGGACGTTTCAGCCCAAAGCTCGGGTTCACATCGATTGCCTGTCCCATCAGCCACAGCGCTGTGGGCCTCATCTGTCAGAGGGACTCTGGAGCCAGGCTGCCTGGTTTCAAATTCCAGCTTAGCCATTTGCTAGTTGTGCAGCTTTGGGCGAATTATCTGACCTCTCTGTGCCTCGATTTCCTCACCTATAAAATGAGGGCAATAGTAATATCTACCTTATAGGGTTGTTCTGGGAACTAAATGCATTAATCTACCTAAAGCATTTAGAGTAGTACTTGCAATATAGCATTTGCTAAGAAAGTGCTAACCTGTAACAAATTAGTCACATAATTTGTCTGCAATGTGGTTGAAATTCTCTTTCGTGATATAAGTGGGGATTTCCTTACTTTTTAAAAAGATTTTATTTATTTATTTTTAGAGACGGGGAGGGAGGGAGAAAAAGAGAAACACTGATTGGTTGCTTCTTGCACGTGCTACCTCCACCGGGCCCTGCAACCGGGGCCCAGAATCAAACCTGCGACCTTTCAGTTTGAGGGATGATGCCCGACCCACCGAGCCACATGTCAGGGCAGGATTTTCCTGTTAATCCACAGGGACTATTTACAAAACGTTTTATAGACTAACTGGTTCCCCAATCCACTTTTGAAAATCACATCTTAAGTTTCTCAGCTGAGAATTCTCTGATCACAAGGATGTTTGTCAGATGGTAGGATGCAGGGGGTTGCAGTAATTTCCACTCAATGGTGTGTCTCATAGGCCTCTTGGGGCTGCAGAGGAGAATTTGAGTCAGTCGTAAGAAGTGGAGTCAACATAAGAAACCTCATTAATTGGGGCTCATCTCTGTCATTTTCTGCTGAAGTGGCCACAGTGATGTCTTCAATGCCTGACCTTCTAGTGTTTTCTGATGTTCCCAGGGATGTTGCATCTAGAGTGACAAGTACAATCTAGTGACAAGTACAATCCAAGTGACAAGTACAAGAGTAGCAAATGCAACCCACACATTTAAAGAAAAGTTGAGCAGAAATAACCAACGGGTCAGGACTCAGCTCAGTCCCCTAGGCCACTCCCTAGCCAGGAAGGGCACGTATTTCTCTCTCCACCAAAAGGATGCCCCTCCCCAGAAGGTTTTCATCATGAACCAATGAGCCCATGGGATGGAGGGCTTTGAAAATTTATTTTAATCACAGTCCAACTTCAAATAATCCTAATGATGACTTTTATTATTGCTATCAGTCCAAGTTTGGTCTTTAGCAAGGTGGGTGATGGGTGTATTGAGGATGACACACAGGATGAGATAGCTTCTCCCCCTTCACACTTGCTGCATGAGTGGGAGAAAGACAAACCACCAAAGAGTCAAACCCCAATGATTTGGGGCTACTAATTGGTAAGTTATTATAACGCTGATGTGCTCTGTGATTGTATAAATCCTATCATTTAAATTAAAATGGCTGTCAATGGAAAGTAGGTGGGGAATGGAGAAAAGATACAGGATAAAAGAAAATTAGAAAATAAAAAAAGTGTTTTATAATTCATTCATCTTTTCATCGGTTTTTTTAATAAAAATTTTTGTTGAGATAAAATTCATGTAACATAAAATCCACCATTTTTTAAGTGTGCAACTCAGTACTTTAGTATATGCACAGTGTTGTACAACCATCACCACTATCTAATTCCAGAACATTTCTGTCATTCCAAAATGAAACCTTGTATCTCCCAATTCCCTTCTCCCCCAGACCCTGGCAAACACTAATCTATTTTCTGTCTCCTATGCATTTGCCTGAACATGTGCTGAACATTGCATATGAATGGAATTATATGATACATGGACTTGGCTCCCATCATTTCTTGAGCATCCATCATGGGCCAGATACTATAGGTGTGTTTGCCCTCAAGAGAGGTTTGCTCTCCCTAGCCAGGGAGAAGGAGCTGTAGCAGCAGAAATTTCCTACCTGGCAGAGTGTGGCTATGTTGACAAAGATGATGGAGTTTCCAGTACAGAAGGAATGGCATTCCAGGAAGAGGAAACAGCAAAGTGATGGTGCATGTGTGTTTGTGGGAGGCCAAGGAGTTCCTTTGGTCTATAGCATCTGGTCTGCAGGGAAGTAGGGGCATGCTGGGGAGTAAGGAGACAAAGGGGACTAGCAGGTAGGTTAGCTCAGGAAGAACAGAGCCTTAAGGGCTGCTCTAAGAGACTGGGATTGCCCCTCTAGGCTCCAGGGAGCCACCAGAGGTGCACAAGCCAGGAGGAGGCCAGGAGTACATTTCAGGAAGGAAGGAGGCCATCATGGAGGGTGGGTTGCAGAGGGAAGGTTCTCAGGTGGAGAAGCCTGAACTGCAATAGTCCAGGGGGAGGGAAGGCTGGGACTCCCACTGAGGCAGTGGTAGTGGGCTTAGGGAGAAGAAGGTCCAGTTGACAGCAATTTTCTAAGGTGGAATAGACAGGAATTGGGTGTCTGCTTAGATGTAGCTAGTGAGAGGGAGGAATCAGAACTCTGGACTGTTTTTCCTTGGGAGGAATCAGAGGCCACCTTTAAATCCAGCACCTTCAGCTTAGAGCACAGTGGCTTCCCCTTTTTCCTAGGCATTCTTGCTAGGGCTTCTGAAGCCCTGCAGGGTGGGGCCTCTGCCTGGCCTCATACACCACCATAGTGGTCTTCTTCAGTTCTTTCCTCCTGCCAAGAGGCCTTTGCACATGCTGTTCCCTCTGCATGGCTTCTCTCTGACACGCACATACCCTCCTGCTGGTCAATGCATGCACATCCTGGCCTTGTCTTGGCAACTCCCCCAGTATACATTTTCATAGAACTATGCAGTTTTCTCTCATAGCTATTGCCACATGTTTGCTTTTCATTTACGTGTTTGATTTTTGATTCCCCAGTGGCCTGAAGCTCTGTGAAAGCAGGAACAATTTGTCCCCTGCAGCCAGCACTCAGCAGCATACCTGGCATGTAGTTGATGTTCTGTAACACTTGTTGGGGAAAAAAATGAGCAAAGAGACCCTTTGAGATATAGTTTCTGTTAGGGGTGGTGGGAAGAGGAAAGATTCACAGAATCTTGGCATTTTCATGGGGGCCTGCCCCACCCCCACCTGGGCTTTTCTCCTGCTAAAATCTGCTTATGAGAAATGTCAAGGGCAGCTACAGTTCTCCAGGTGAATTCAGCCCGTGCGTCACTGGCTTATTACTCTCAGGTGTTATGCTCTCTACACGCACCATAATGAGGACTCATATAATGAGAAAACGCCTCCCAGAGGGTAATCAACCTGCAAGAGGGCCTTTATTCAGCACTTTCCTCCCAGTTCAACACATGGGGAAGAGGTTGGAACTTTCTGGCAAACCTTTCCGGTGCTAGTCCCTCTCTCCTTTTTTCCTTTTCCCTCATTTCTCTGCCTGATAAATCTCAATTGTTCTACTACAAGGGCTTGAGCAGCTACATGCAGAACAGAAGGGTTTGCAAACCGCCACTGAGAGGACAGGCTCCCTCCCTGGGGCTGCAGGCCGCCCTGCTCCAGGGCCCTGGAGATAACACAGCCAGCCAGGCGTTCATGGCTGGGCTCCCGGGAGAGCCAAAGCCTCAGGTTCTGAGGCCTCCAGGAACCCCTTGATAGCAGAGCAAGAGAGTCTGGAACAGAAATGGAATTTTCTTCAAACTCTGAAGAGTAATCTTGTAGAGTCACCCAAAGAAAGGTTTTCAATGATATCACCTCATTGCCTCTGAGCTGAGCATCCAGGTCACCTGGTCATAATTGTGATTCTGCAGCAAGGAAGGGGATATTGGTTGGTATGTCAGGTTAAAACAATTACCCACAGGTGTCATGAAGGAGGGGCGGTTGGAGGATGACTAGCCAAGGTCACATAGCAAGTGAGTGGTAAACTGGCCCTGGACCTCGTTTCAAATTTCTTTTACCTTTCCTCATGACACTGGAATACGGCCAAGTATTTTTTCAGACTCTAACCCTGTAAGACCTATTTTAATTGATCCAAGGGCCCAAGCCCACAAATGCCACACAGTACAGGAGACTCACCCAGGAAGTCTGCTGAGCCTGCAAGCTCCCAGGACCAGAGCCCACAAACTGGGATTCCGCAGGTCTTGGGCTGGGGCCCTGCCCACTGCATATTCAGTAAGAGCCCCAGGGAACTTGAATGCAGAAGGCCCAGAACCACATGGAAGTAGAATACAGTCCACTTTGAGCCCAGCCAATCCAGTGAGCATTTGGATTGGCGAAGATGCAAATGCAGGAAGAAGAAAAAAAAAAAAAAGAGACACAACTGTCTGGCAAATGCACAGTTGTGAACAGCTCTGAGGGCCTCCCTGGGCCTAAGCTTCCTTATCTGCAGTTCCAACTGCTCTCAAGGCCCTCCCACCCTCCTTCCTGTCCATCCTAAAATAAAGGCAATCTGTAATGAGTCCGAATCCTTAATAGCATATTGTCTGGCACATGGTAAATGTTTAGAAATATGTGTTGCCTAGGTGGAAAGAAGGAAGGTAGGGAAGGAAGGAAGGAGGGAGGGAGGGAGGAAGGAGGGGAGAGAAGAAAAGGAGGGGAGGGGAGGGAGAGGGAGAAATAAAGACAGGCTGACCACACTCACAGGTTCATCTCCAGAGAAGACCTTCTCCCACAAGGAACACTGCCTCCCGGAGAAAGCCCTATTGACTGATGTAACACCTGGAAAAGGATCTCCAGGACTATTTCCCCACCCCATCCCCACACTCTATTAATCCTACCTCTCTGGACACCAGCCCCGTCTCATCCCTCCTCCAATCTCCCTACCCACCAAGGCTCATTTCTGGGCTATTAGCAAGGGAAACGGTTGACTCACTCCCCTGTCAATCCTTTAAGTTGAATGTAATCCATGCTGCGATCCATCTTCAGCATGGGAGATTTAATTTTTGTCTAGCGAACAAATCTCTCATCTTTGCACACATTTCACAACCCGTAGACAAGTTGATAATGTGAGGGGTGGTCTGGGTAAAGGAACAACCGCTTCTGAAAACTGCCTGGCCTCCAATGCTGCCTTCCATCGCTTTCTCCTCTTGGGCCCCGCCCTCTTTCTCAGAGTTGCCCCGCTGAAACAAAGGCTCTAATCCCAAAGATCAGTTCCTTATTCTTAGACCTCTGACTCATTTGAAAAGGAGATATTAGCTGGCAACCCCAAAGCATCTTTGTGCCGCCACCCCCCCCACGCCTCTGCTTTGTTTGTGCTTTTATTTCTGGTAACCTGGTGTTTTCAAATTTAAAAAGTCGCTGACATTTCAGTTCTCCTAATTGCAAGAATATGGAAGGATCAGGTGGAGAGGAAAAAGAGACTTCACAGGAAAGTCAGCCATAATGAGATCACAGGGCACAGATACCTGAGAGAATACGCGGGGCAGGGGTGGGGTGGGGTGGGGTGGGGTGGGGGGGTTGGGGAATGAGAGGGAGAAATTGAAATAGATGAAGGAATAGGCCTGTCTCACAACATGTGAAGGTCTAAATTCTTATCACAGACTAATTTTAAGTTGGCACTTCTGAATATTTGGGATACTAATGAAAGAGATTGGGCAACAGTGGATTAACTACATCAAGGTTAACTTTCCTCCATAAAAGAAGACTAGAGATAGGCTTTCCTCAGTTATGCAAGCTCATTTCATCATTGTGCTTCTCCACAATGTGGCTTGCATCCTCAAAGTCACCTCATGGTTCAAAATGGCAGCTGGAGTCCCAGCCATCTCATCCATATTCTAGTAAGCATGACCGAGGAAGGAGAAGTGGTGAAAAGGCAAAAGGCCACCTCTTCCTGTGAAATTAGCCTCCTTTACACAGTCTTCCTGAGAGTCCCACCTAATATTTTACTAGAACTTAAAAACACAGCCTCACCTAAGTACAAGGAAGGCTGAAAAATGGAGTCTTTTAACTGGGCACATTGACACCCCAAATGAAATGGGTGTTCTGTTGCTGAAACAGAGATGGAGAATGGCTTTGAGTGGGAGCCAGCAGTGTCAGTGAGAAGCCAAACCCAAACATTTATTGATACTTTCATGGGGAAGAAAAGAGCAATGAGAAAAAATACAGAGGAGAGGAAAGAAGAGAGAAACATAAAAAATCCAGAAATAGCTGCAATATGAAATTTAGCTAAAACTTTCTTTGGAAAGGCACCATACCAGCAAATAATACTCTCTCTACATATGAAAGTAATGTAAGATCCATGATCATGCCTCAATCCCAGGTACCTGGAACCATCCTTGGCACATACTATGTGCTTGACAAATATGTTTTAATTGAGATATTTTTGAACCTATAATATTAGATTTAAAAAGTAAGTTTAAAGCATACTGGGCATCACATGATTGCATGCACTGAAGTCATACTGAAAGGCGGAGAGGCCAGCCTGTGAGGTCATGGGTCAGTCACAAAAGCCAGAGACTCTTCCCTCTCCTCTCACCCACACCCCCCCACTGCTTGCCACAGTCATGTGAACACGACACGCTTCCACATTCGCACCCACGTCAGTTCTCCTGGCTGGGGTATCCCTTCTCTCTTCCAGTCCATTTGAACTTCATCATGCCTTCAGGACCAGCTGACATCTGCCTTCTTCCTGAAGCTGCTTCTGACCCCTCCAGCCCTCACCACAGGTGCCTTCTCTGACCTCTCACGATCAGCTCCTAAGTGTAGTTGTTATGTCACAGTTCATGCTGCTTCATACATGGGTGTCTGGTCTCCTCAACCAGACTTTAAGCTCTTGCAGGAAGAACAGGGCTCCTCACACACACATATACACACACACACACACACACAGTTTATAGCACACTTTTTTGTACCTGATAAGTTCTCGATAAATATCTATTCTTTAATTATTTGGAGATATACCAAGAGGTGATTGCATCTGACTTTACATTTTTCCTGGTTAGGACTCTGGCTATATTTGGAAATTTACCAAGAATAGTATAGTTATGAATAATGTTGCAATGAATATCCATGTGTAAGTTTTGTGTGATGTGTATTTTATTTTATTTTGGGTATAGATCTAGGACAGAATTGCCAGTTGATTGCATCTGACTTTACCTTTTTCCTGGTTAAGACTCCTGCCAATGTGCTTTCTTTTATAGGAGAGAAAGAGAGAGAGAGAGGCTATAACTACTTAAGTGTCATGTCTGAAGTGCTTGAGGGCATGGCAGAATCAAATGAAATGATTTTAAGGTTGCAATGAACGAATCAAAGTGATTGGGTCAAAATATCCTACAAAGAAAAAGTTTAGCAGTGGCCAGTGTGGCTCAGCTGGTTGGAGCATCGCCCCATAAACTGAAAGGTCGAGGGTTTGATGCCCAGTGAGGGCACATACCTTGATTGTGGGTTCGGTCCCCAGTCGGGGAGCACAGGAGGGGCAAATAGTTGATGTTTCTCGCATCAGTGTTTCTGTCCTTCTCTCTCCTTCCCTTCCTCTCTCTCTAAAAGCAATAAGCATATCCCTGAGTGAGGATTAAAAAAAAAAAGGAAGAAAAAATGTACTGGCAAAAAAATCTAACCTAAGTTGAGCTGTGTATTTGAAAAGCTAAAGAGAAGAAAGAAGAGGGCATTCCAGCAGGGGCCATAAAAGTAGCAGAGGGCTGCTGATTGGGCTGAGCATGGACTATGTGGGGATAATAGGAGGCAGTGATTTGTTGGGAATCACAGCCTCAAGGGTTTAAAGACTAAATTTTGTACAGCTTTGGGAGAGCCATTGGAGACTGTGGTCCAGAGACATCTGTCATATAATCAGATCAAACAGCATGATCACAGCAATGACTGGCAGGTGCAGGCAGGATGGACAGACGAGGGGAGAGAACTGAGAGAGTAAGCCCCTATCCTTAGGAAGCTATACTAGCGATTCAGGACTGAAGCAAAGACATTAAGGATAGCCAGCTGGAATTCAGTGACTTAGATGTTGATTCAGTGGGCAAAAGCGTCATTCATCATGGGGCTGATTCCCCAAAGGACCCATGCCTATGTGCAGAGAACTCATCATTTTGCTATTATAAAAATTGATTCAGTCATTCAGCGTGGAGACTGATGCCAGGAGTTTGCTGCTAATCAGCCTAGAATAACAAGCCGGAGGAGAAGACAGGCAGGCCCTCTGCCACCTGGGCAAGGAGATGGTCCAGAGACACAGAACACTGCAGCGAAGCACCCTGCCCCTGCCCTGGGAGTCTGGGCAAAGGAAGCCACTGAGAGGTCTGGCAGTGTCCTTCTGGGGATTCCAGAGCAAACTCCTGGAATGACACTTCTCAGGGCTTTCTGTCAGAGCTTGACTGGTCAGGTGGAATCTGGCCTCAGGGGTCCATGGCTGGGCTATCCTCCCTGCTGCAGGAGCTTGAAGAGAGGAAGGTACGTATGGATGGGGAACAGGCTGGGGTGACACCAGTGGAGAAGCCTAGGGGAGGCGAAGCCTTGGAGAGGCACAGAGAGAGAAAGAGAGAGAGAGAGAGAGAGAGAGAGAGAGAGAGAGAGAGAAAGAAGTACATTTGCAATAGCAACGATAGTCTGCAATGGCAAGAATTTGTGCTTGTACAAGGTTCCCACCCTGGATGAGATGGTCTCCCCCTCACACAAATGTTCCCCTGCCCCTTCCTAAGAAGATCGCTGCAAAACTAGCCACATGCCACCTCGTGCCAAGAAGGCTGGTGTTGAGTATGGTAATGGTGAAGTCTCCCCCCATCTGTCCCCTCCCTAACACAGAGGAGACTGCAGCTGGCTCCATCTACAAACTGGAAAAGCATTTCTAGGATGATCCAAGACTCCAGTGTGCCCTGGTTTGGGAAAATCAACATCCCAAGTCAGATGCCTTTCAACTCTCAGATCGCTCCTGTCCAGGCCCCGCTGTCTCCACGTGGGGCATGGGCTCAGAGGGCCAAGTGAGTGGTGGGCGCTTGTTCAGGGGCCACTTGGGGCACTCTGAGCTTTAGGGGACTGACGCTGTGTGGCAACTTTGGGTGGATCTTAGCTCGAGTGCTCCACGGTGGGGGCCGGACAACCAGGTATTGGGGTGGGAGGCCAGAATTGCATTTTGCTGCTCTTCACCCACCCAGGGTATGTAAGCAGTCACCAATTGTTTTCTGTCATCTGTGTCATATCATCATCAGGGTCCCCCTGTCCTGTGGAAGGGGAACAGAGAAGGGGGCTGGCTGCTGGAAGAGGACTGCGTTCCGTTTGTACCAAGGGCATTCTTCACCACAGAACTTGGTGGCCCAGCCTGAGATTCACCAGCAGAGAAGCTCTTGCAAGAGCGCGGCATACCCGCACTGTTTCCTGGTGGCAGCAGGGCGTAGGGGGCGACGATCTCGCCCCAGCTCAAGAGCAAACCCACCCACACACCTGCACGCGCGCGCTGGGGGTGGGGTGTGGGCGGGAGCCAGTGAATGAGTTCCCCCTACACCTCCTCTACCAAACCTGCCGCATCCACGTTCTTATCCAGACTCCCCGACCCTGAGCTGCTGGGTTCAGGGAGCGGGGGTGGCGAGAGGCGATCCAAACCGCAGGGTGGGCCTGGACGCTTCCTCCTCCCGGGACGCCTTGGTCCTGACCGGCTCTTGACTCCTCCCCTGTCTCCATACCGCAGCATCCCCGCCCTGCCAGCGCGCCGCGTTCAGTGACCGCACCTGCTCCCGATTGGAGGGAGAAGCAGGAGGTGGAAAGGGAAAGCGAGCATTTGGGGAGCTCAGCGCCGCCGGCTGCCTGGCCTCGCCCTGCGCCGCGGGCCCCCGCAGCGGCTGCCGCACCGATGCGCTGTCCGCGGTGCTGACGCCGGCGCCCCGTTCGCTGGAGAGGGGGTGGAGACGCCCTCGTTCCTGTCGCCCCGACGCCTTCCCAAGCGGGATCACCCCCACCGCTGCCAAAGCAGGATCATTTCCTCAGAGGAACTCTCCGAGACCTAGCACTGCGGATGGATCCAGCAAGAAGCGGCGAGTGAGAGGGAAGTTAAACTTCGGACTGGAGCCCGAGAACCCGAGGTCGGGAGGCGCGTGTCTGGCGGCCCCCAGACCCTGAAACCGGAGGGCACCATCAAATTGAGCAAAGTTTGGCGGCCTCTTGGGGATAAGAGAAGGATTCTGGAGCAGAGGCGCAGTGAGGGGCCCGACCGGGTTCCCTGGCAGGGTGGTAGCAAGCCCCACATCCCGACGCCTGCTTCGATGCCCGCGTCAGTGCCTCCAGGACGACTGGGAGGCCGGAGGCGTAGCGGCAGCCCAGCTCCCCACTCCTTTCCTCCCTTCCCGACTCCCCCCACCCCCGCTCCGACACCCCGCCCCAGGCGCTGGTGACTCCGCCTCTCCGTGCCCGGCGGCTCTCCCGAGGGAGCTGGAACCGGTGCGCTTCCCCGGACTCCGCTCGGTTCTGAGGCTCCGAAGCCGACGCCGCTAGCTCAGGCCCGGGGGCGGGAGCCGGACTGCCCGCGCAGCCTGTGCCGGGGAGCTGCCAACTCCGGAGCCCCTCATGGGACACCCCCAGGGGCTCTGTTCGTGCCCTGCCGCTCAGTCCCAGTCCTAGGCGCCCGGGCTCACAGCCCGCCCACCCGCAGCCCGCGGCCTGACTGGACAGGAGTATGAGGCCCGGGGCCCCGCGGACGCCGGCCACTGGGCTGCAGGGGCCTAGCTGCAGACCCCCGCGCCCGAGGGCGGCGAGTGGAGAGCCGTGGGAGCCGGCGAGGCGTCGGGGCGCGGAGAGAAGCGCCCCAGCCCGGGCGCTGAAAGGGCCGCGGGAGCCGTGTGCGGCCTGAGCGCCGAGTAGGAGGTGGAGGCGCCCCGCCGTTCGGGGGAGGCGGTGAGGGGCTCCGCGGCGCCCCTGACCACTGGCCACCATCCTCACGTTTCTGCTCCCGCGGGGGGGATGTCGCGGCCCGGGCCACGAGCGCCGCCCCGGCCCCGGGGCTGAGCTCCGGACCATGTCCTCCCGCAGCCCCCGGCCCCCGCCCCGCCGCTGCCGCCGCCGCCTGCCGCGCCCCTCCTGCTGTTGCTGCTGCTGCCGCCGCTCGCACCTCAACGAGGACACGGGGCGCTTCGTGCTACTGGCGGCGCTCATCGGCCTCTACCTGGTGGCGGGAGCCACAGTCTTCTCGGCGCTGGAGAGCCCGGGCGAGGCGGAGGCGCGGGCGCGCTGGGGCGCCACGCTGCGCAACTTCAGCGCGGCGCACGGAGTGGCCGAGCCGGAGCTGCGCGCCTTCCTCCGACACTACGAGGCCGCGCTGGCCGCCGGCGTCCGAGCCGACGCGCTGCGCCCGCGCTGGGACTTCCCCGGCGCCTTCTACTTCGTGGGCACCGTGGTATCCACTATAGGTGAGCGGCACGCCCCGCGCGCGCTTCCTCTCGGAGCCTCTAACCTGGCGCCTTTTTCGCCTTTTTCGTTGTTGGGTAGCTGGGTCCGCGTCAATCGGCTACCTGCTCTTTTATACCCCGTTGCCCACTTTCTTCCTGCCCTCTCCTCTTCGCGGTTCCCCTACTCCGGCCCCTTCTCTCTCTTAAGTGGCATTCGGTGCGGGAAGTGACCAGAGGAGCCCATTCCTGGTGCTGACCCAGCGGTGACTCGCCTGGCGGTGCAGCCAAATGGGGAGAACCCTCACCCAGGCGCTGGGCAGGCCCGGGCCGCCGGCGCTCCCGCGCTCGCCAGCTCCGGTACTGAACCTCTGGACGACTCAGTTTTTTCCTCTGTAAAAGGACCTGTGAGCGTATGTGTCAAGGGTCTTCTGCTTCCCTACTACTTCTCACAGCCCCTGGGCCTCAGTTTCCTCATACAATTGATTTGCAAAGCCCTTTCTCTCCACTCACGGCGTTTGTTTTGTTTTTTTTTCTCCTCTTGAGGCTCCTTTAAAATTTTTTTCCATTCGTTCTCCCCTCAGCATCCTCTACCAGGGGTGTCCAACCTTTTGGCGTCTCTGGGCCACACCAGAAGAAGAAGAGTTGTCTTGGGCCACACATTAAATACATTTCGACATTTAATCACACACAAAAACCCTCAATGTTTTAAGTAAATTAACAATTTTGCGTCGGGCTGCTTTCCTAGCCATCTTGGGATGCATGCGACCCTTGGGGTGCAGGTTGGACGTTCCTCCTAGCCCTTTTACCCGCGGGAGTGCCACCACTTTCCCCAGAACCTCTTTCCTAGATTCCCTTCCCACCTGCTTCTAGAGTTTACATCGGCCCCTCTTCAAAGAAAAGCCCGTAAGACTTGGAGGCCTGGACTTCAGCTGCTCCTGTTCTGGTCCCCCCTTGTTTTTTCCCCCTCCTCCACGTCGCCTTCCCCTCCAGTTTCTTGACCTCTCTTCTTTGTTACCTTGCCATTTTTTCCAACCTATAGTGGCACCACGGGGTAACTTGAGCCCAGTAGGGGTAAGTATTTCTATACTTTCCATCATCTCTTCTGTTCTTGGTGTAAACAGTTCATGGTCTCACAACCTTACACACAAAAAAATGCTTTGTAAATACTCCGTGAAGCTCCTCCCCCCACTACTCCCACGCCCCCCTCCTCTGAGCCTCTTCCCTGGAGATCCTAGAGCCACCACTGCTCCCCACTCCACCCCTACCCTCCCTTCTCTCCTCGTCCACTTCCCCCATCCCCCTTTCTCCCTGGGTCCTGGGTGTCACAGGAAATGGGCCCAGTTACTCTACAGAGTATGGAATAAACACAAGATTTTTTTACTTTGGCAACATTTTGTGAGTGTGCCATCCACTCCTGCTTGGAGTCCCAGGGTGGGAGAAGGCACTCGGCTGTTCAGACTTCCAGCCACCCTAGCTGGTGGTAGTTCTGGAGAAGGCGGCTGGACTCACTGGGCTGAGAAGTGGGGGATTTCAGAGACACACCTCCATGAGTGGGTTCTGCTCTGGCTTGGTAGGCCAGCTTAGAGACAGGAGCATGGACTGACTGGCCAGAGCCATCACAGATGGCTGCTGGGAGGCTGAGAGAAAGACTGTGTCCGTGTGCAGGGTATGGACAGCTAGAGATGTCTCTCTGAGTGCCTGTGTACAGTTTACTAAGGGGCTCCCTTTGCTTCAATGATTTTTAATCTGTCATGCTTGATCTGATTGTCTTGAATTAAAAAAGGCAAATGTGGCCCAATTCCAAAGCACAAATTAGATTAAAATACCCTTTAAAAGCTATATCATGTTGTTATGGTGATTGAAGATATAAAATGACCCCCTCAAAAAATCCCCTTTGAAGAGCTGCATCAAGTTGCCATAGCAACTAGAGCGTTTTTTTTTTAAGTGCTTTAAAAGTACTAAGGACGTTTAGTCCTGAAGGATGACATCATGTGTCCCTAGCTCATTATTGACTTGGGCTCTTCCTTTTGTAAACACACCTTTTTGCTCTCTTCCACCTAGATGCACACCTGTGCACACATTGGAACACCACAGCTTCTCCCAGTCACAAAGGAAAAGGGGTTGGCAGTGTCCTCGTCCCCTGTGGGCTGTGAGTTCATGCAGATGGGGCTCCATTCCAGTGACCTGGTGTCTCTGTGCCTCTTTGGTGAGCTCCCATCGTTTTGTTCATTCACTGCCCAGCCATCGCTTCTAAAGCTTCTCTCAGCTCTTTGTACAAAAACCAAGTCAGTGCGTTGGCAAATTGTTCCAAGCCCCAGCCTTTAATCTACTGGCAGGAATGGCTGTTCTTCAGTCAAGTGGAAAAGAACTATATTCTCTTTCTTGATTTGTGTTCTTTGGATGTCGCCAAGCAGTGTAGGAGGGCTACACTAAAGCATGTGGCTGTGTTACGAATGACCCAACACATTGTTTTCCAAAATCAGCTACTGAAAAACATGAATCTCTGAGAGGAGCTGCACTCGGGGAGCAGAGCCAGCCTGTGGACAGCTCTGCACTGAACTAGTCCCTTGCAGAGGTGCCAAGATGGCAGCTGGAGTAGCAGGGTCTCTGTTATCCACCTCCTGTCATGGTCTGAGGCAGTGGTTCAAATTGGTCAGATAAGTTCTGCTGAGTCCCAAGTAGCATGATTGTCATTTCAGCCTTCCTTTGCAAAGTGTACTTGGATGAGATTTAAGTAAAGACCTACTTACGTTAGTTTCTCTTCTGCTTACATAGTTCCTTCCCCTTAAATGCCCTGCATCTTCAGAGACAATAATTACTATTCTGGTGCTTTTATGGATTCAGCAGCTCAGGGAGCCAAATTCAGTCCAAAATGGGCATAAGGATTCTCTATCTGCTACCTTACCCAGTGAAGAGGAAAATTAGCATGCACTCAGTTATATCCCATCAGTGAATATCACAGTGTAAATGGTCCATGCAGCGGTATGAACTTTGTGGGGGGTGTGTGTGTGTGTGTGTGTGTGTGTGTTGTGTAGGCACCGCTCAGTCATTCATCTAGACCTTAGTATAAAAACCCGTCCTTTATTCATTGCATAAAAATGAATTGTGCATGTCAGGTCCGGTGCTAGGTTTTGAATAGTGAAAGCTTAGTCTATCAGGCAAAAGTGAAAGCACACGCCAATGTGGGCCATCGAGTGCAGCATTTCTGGGCAGCACATCTTGGCTACCTTTACTAAAGATGATTAGAACAAGGAAAGGGGGACCTTTGGTCCAGTTCCACGTGGCTCAGAATGTTAAAGAATCTGTCTTAGGTCACAGTTAATTATGTGTTTAACTGGGTCCGGAATCCAAGTTATGCAGGATTTGTTCTACCAGCTTCATGCATATAATGTGTGGGTACATTCTTTTTTGAGATGAAGTATTTAATAGTGGGTGTGTGTGTTTAGGGGAGGGAAAGAAGGGGCAGAAATGGGCCTTTGTCTAGAGGGAGACACAGAAGAAAAGTTCAGGTATGGCTGTGTGTACCAAGGGTTAGAGGGAACATCGTAATGAGATGGAGTGTTTGTCCTGGCATGTGGTGTGAACAGGGCTCCATGTCCAGAACTAGACCATTGGCAATTGTATAGACAATATGCGTGTCCACATGGCACAGACCCAAAGCAAACATTTGCCAGTGGTTGTTCACCAGTAGCTAAGACTAAATAGACAGTTAATCTGAATAGCTCAAGCAAAATAAAAATCCACTTTGTGGTCTAATTATTCGTATTGATTACTTACACAGACCCAGAATCCTGGGTAATATTATTTCTCCCACTTATGCCAGGTCACATACTCCCAAGGGGCCAAAATCAATTTTACTTGAACAGGAAGGTATCCATTTGTTCATCCCCCATTTAACAAAATCCAAAGAAAGCGTAAGTTATCATCACTGCATGTGTGGCCCTTGGCATGTCCTTAACTGCATACCCTGTGACCATATGAACTGAAGATAAAGATGGCAGCTTGTGTTCTTTTAGTGCTAAGCAATATTCCTGGAGGCAGTGCTCTTGCTCAAAGATATTTAAACAATCTGAAGACTATTAATCCATCACTTGACACCCTAAAGGATGTTATATTGGCTTACTTTGAAAAGATTAAAAGGAAACTCTCCACTGGCGTTTTAATTATGCAACTGCTGTCAGATTTACACACAGGGAAGAACATATTTAAGCCCTTTTCCAATGGCAGCTCGATATAAACAGAAATCTTTTTGCTTCCTTTTATTAGGTTTTCTGGCAGCATATTTCAGCTTTAAAGCTAAAACCATGGCTCTATAGACGGGATGGTGTAGGGATGAGACTTGTCACTTTCGGCACTGAATAATTTAGCTTGCTACTTTCAGGATTAGGCACACTTAATTATTCAACTGTGAGATTACTAACAAGTCCTAACTTTTTTTCCTTTAAAAAAAAGATTTTATTTATTTATTTTTAGGGAGAGGAGTAGGGATGGAGAAAGAAAGGGAGAGAAACATCGATGTGCAAGAGATAATATATCAATCAGTTACTTCTCACATATCCCCAACTGGGGACCTGGCCCGCAGCCCAGGCATGTGCCCTGACTGGGAATTGAACCAGTGACATTTTGGTTTGCAGGCCAGCAGTCAATCCACTGAGCCACATCACCAAGGGTTCCTTTAAAAACAACAACAAAAAAAAAAACATGGATTAAAAAATTTTTTTTTGCTTCAAAGGAAACATTATAAGACCAAAATGTCACTACCACATTTACATTGGACTTTGTTCTAACACGTATGGAATCCAGCTGGAAGTGGCTCAGGAGTGAAATACATTGCCCAGAAGGAGAAGAGCACCTTTCCTGGCTTATTTCCCTCATCAACTATTTTTTTTATTGAAAGATGATGCTATGACAACTCAGAAGGACATTTAGGAAAAAAACCATAGCGTCTGATTTGAAGCTGAGAGCAGGAAATGCATTCTCATTCACTGCTCCATCCTCAGCCCCCAGCACTGGACCTAGCACGAACTAAACACACAATAATTACGTGTTCACTGAATGAGACAACAAGTCACTTAAAACCCAACTTCCCCAGCCCAGGTCTTCATCTTTGCAGGCTCCCCTGCAGCTGTCTGGCATACCTTTTGTAAAAAAAAAAAAAAAAGGGGAGGGAACGAACTAATTTGTACAGAGTTGTTAAAAACTTTTTAATGGGAGATTTAAAAAATTATTGTTTAGAGAGAGAGAAATATCAATTTGTTATTCCACATAAATATTTATACAGACATTGGTTAATTCTTATATGTTCTCTGTCTGGAGATCGGGATGACGCTCTAACCAACTGAGCTATGCATCCAGGGCCCTGAGTTGTTAAAATTTCATCATCAACGTTCCCATGTTTCCACATGGCCTTCACATACTAATTTTAGTGGGTGCATAATACATATTCCATTTGGTTGATGTTCTATAATTTACTACCCCTACTGCTGTGGAGCTGGGCGGTTCCCCTGGAGCTATTTTTAGTAATGCCACCATGATCATCTTTATGCAGATGGCCTTTTCTTTCCATATTACCTCCTTGGGTTGAATTCCCAGCAGGGAAATTGCTGAGTCAAAAGATACTTCTGTCTTCATAACTCTTGTGGCCGGCCCCTTTGAAGTGAGGGACTTCCTGGTCTCGCCGGAGCTGAGCCTGTTTCTCTACAAAGCCCAGCAGAGACTGAGCAGATAGATACCCAGCTAAATGTTTCAGGGAAATAGGCCACAGAGCCACTTGGTCCTCTCCAGGATTACACTCAGCCCCAGGGGCTGAGCTGCCCCTCATTCCACCCCATCCTCAAAAAGGCTGTGGCTTCAGCATCCTCGGCCTTCCCTGCTCTAATGAGAGCCGCTTCATTTGGGGAGTTTTGGGTGAGTAAAGAAGGGCAGGAAGGAGCAACAGACTGGAGCAGCTTTCAGGCCATCAAAACTGAACGAGAAGGGTACCAAGACCCTCTTTCCTCCTGTCACCTGTGCTTCCAGGTTAATCTGCCCCCTACTCCTGGGTCACACCAGCTGAGGAAGAGCATTTTCCCCTCGGTCCTGACAGTGTCCAGGTGCTCCAGCCTAGAAGAGCCCAGCATTGTACCAGATGGAGCAAAGATCTACCCTAGAATATTCTACCTGGACAGCACTGTAGGAATCCTCCAGAAATATCCCCAGTCATTTCAACCAGGGGTGTCTAGCCTGCGGCCTGTGGGCCACATGTGGCTCAGAATGGCTATGAATGCAGCCCAACACGAAATGGTAAATTCACTTAAAACATTATTGAGATTTTTTTGTGTGTGATTGATTATGTGTCGCAATGTATTTAATGAGTGGCCCACGACAACTTCTTCCATTGAGGCCCAGAGGCCACAGGTTGGATACCACTGAGCCCTTTTGTCAACAGAAAGAAGCCAGCACGTGGCCCACTGAGAAAACAGAGGTAGCAGAGCTGCTCCGCTGGGGGTTTGGGCCAGAGCCCCGCCTACCGGGCTTCCCGCCCATGCTGCCTATGCTGCATATTCCCCGAAGGCTTCTCTGAGGAGCGATAGAGATCCTCCAAGACCCATCTGAAGCGCCTAACTAAGCTTTGTTCCTCATTTTACATGAGATTCAGAAGAGAGGAGAGGTTGCCCAAGGTTACATAGCAAGTCATAGCAGTTGCATTTGCTGTAATCTGGAGCTTACCCACGACTCCCCTGTGTGGATTCTGAGGTCTTTGACCTCAAGGCATGAGCTCTCACTCTGCCCTGGAAGAGTGTCCTGAACTGGAGACCCAGCCATGGTTCTTCTGAGCAGGTTCCAGGTGTCCTAGCTGGGGTGGGCATTACGCTAGACAACCAGGGAAAGGGGAGGAGCTTGTACACAGTAGGTAGGGCATCTGAGGAGCAGCAGTTAGTGAAAAGCTCCGGCTTCATCTTAAGGCGGTGGCAGAGCCTTAGGTCTGTTTGGAGGTGGAGTTTGGTACCCACACCACCTTGTCAAATGCAGTGGGGTCTCCTTGCCATTATGTAGCTGCCTCAGATTTAGAGGAGCTGAGAGATAGAGCAAAGGCCCCTGTGTCCCTGTGGTCACCCTCCACCCTGGGTCTCCCTCAGGCTTCCGGCCCTCCCTTGGCTTCTGCCCAGCCCCACTGACTCTCTCAGGATCCAGGGCTGGGACAGGGGCTGCCAGCCAGCCAACCAGAACGTGGGCGGTGGGGAGATGGGGGAGCTGAGGTGAGCACATCGGGCAGTCTTGGACTCTGACCTTACCCCAGGCAGTGGCAGGACCTTTGTGCGGAGAAGGCTGGGAAGGAGAGGGTCTTAAGGGGCTCAGGAAGGCATAAGACTTTCCATGGGGTAGAGAAAAGCCTTTGCACAGCACAGGGCAGGTGTGGGAGAGGGTGGCCACAGCTCGGGCCAGCTCTGATTGCTCCCACCGCTGTCAGCCTCTGGCCCCAGAGGTTCTGTTCTAAACCCTGCCATTCCCTAGGCAGCCACCAAGTCTGGATCTTCTTCAGGGGAGTCTAGGCTTCCTCTGCCATTGCTTGTGGTTTTGTTGGAGGGTGTTCTGGACCATGTCTGTGAACGTCACCTCCTCCCTAGGCTTGGATTCCAGTCCCAATTCTGCCACTTACAAGCCGTGTGCTCTTGGTGAGTGGGTGTACCTACCCTCCCCTGGGTATCTTCTGCAAAATGAGGGTGACAGTGGCTCCTGCCCCAGGGGTAACTCTAAGGACTGAATGAGCTAATCCATGTGCAGTGCCTGGCGAGCCCTCAGTAAGTGCTGGCCGCGCAGAGCTGGGCTAGCCCCGTCGGTGAGCCCTGCACCACCTCGAGGCACAGGGGGGAAACCGAGGCACTGCTCATCCCCCTCGTAGGTCCCTGGTCACGCCACTTTGTGCACAGCCCTCTGGGTCTCAGCCACCCCTGCAGTGTGGCATCTGCTGCGCTCTTATTGGGCACTGTCTCTGGGGCATGTTGCTGTCGTATGTTGTTACATAACTGGCCTGGGAGAGTGCTTTTAAAAATGCATTTTCTTTGGTTCATCAACTAGAATGTCTTAATAATTCCTCACATGTGTATCCTCTTTTATCTCTTTAAAGAATATATTTGGCAAAGAGCTGATGAGTGATTCAGTGGTGGGTAAAACCAGTGTCCCCCAGCGCTTCTCTGTTCTCCACCCCTAGAACCAAGCCCTGAGAGCCCCCCCAGCCACTCTCCTGGTTTCCAGGTGGGGTGGGGCCTCTCCACTGTGCTTGGACTTGGGGGAGGTTGTGGAGCTGAGACCAGCAGAGAAGCTAGAGGTGGCCGAGGCCAGGCCCTGCCACGCCTCTGAGATGGATCTGGTGTCAGGACTGCAGTGGAGGTCCCTGGAGGATGGCACTGTGGCAGATAGCCCCCTTGGGATGGGAGCCGAGGTGCTGGCCCAGGTGTCCAGGCCTGGACTTCACCCTGCACCCTTTGTCCTGGGGGGCTAACATAGCCCCCAGGCAGAGGTCTTCTGGGGCAGAGGTGGGGAGGCTGCAGGGCCTGCCAGCACCTCCCTCTCCAGATTCTGCCATACCAGCGGCAGGGCATTTATTTTGGGGAGCGGAAGGAATGACCAGAGCATCAATGGTCTCATAGACTGTTCCCCCCACACACACACATACATGTGTGTCTGGCTTGCCAGTTTACTGAGTTTTCACCTATGTTAACTCAGGAACCTCCCCCAAAACCCTGGAACAGCAACCAGGATTCTATTATCCCATTTCACAGATGAAGAGACAGACTCAGAGAGGTTAAGTGACTCACCTGGGGTCACACAGCAAGTGAGTCAACGCCAGGATACAGGATTCAGGATGCCCAGCCTACTCTCTGCTGCCCCTGAGCATTACACAGAGGGGGAAGGATCAGGTCTGCTAGTTGGGAGGGGTGGAGGAAAACATGAGGGTGTGAAACGAGGGTTCAAGTGCAGTTTAGGGACTTGGATTTGTCTGTGCTGTGCCCCTTGCAGCCCCAGTGGCTAGACTGAACCGAAGGCTGCCTTCTTTCCATCCTTTACAGCCCTGCACCTTTCTGTGAGGGAGGCTGCGAGGCAGATGAGACAGGGCGGAAGAGTGTGGTGCCCTGTGCAGTGCTCGCTGGTGCCCTGGAGCCTGTGCTGAAGCAAGCTTTGGAGGCCTGCTGCACCAAGTTCCTACCCAGAGGAGGAACCCTGTGACTAAAGGGCTCTTAGCCTTGCATCTGGGGTATCGGCAGTGGACATGGAGAGGCAGGAACAGGAAACCAAGTAACCAGGAGGTCTGCACTTGAGCATACCAGCCAGGAAAGTCTGGGGACCCAGCCAGCTCAGGCCTGGGCCTCCCAATGGCCATCTGGTTTGTGAGAGATGCTGCCCAAGGTCATGTACTGGAGGCAAACCTGCCCAGATGTTAGGGGAACATAGGAAACCAAGTACCTGCCAATGCACCACTCTCTCTAATCACTCAACTTCTGGACATCCCCCCTTCACCCCAGCCCCTCCCAGCCCTAGACCCTGGGCATCTTAAGCCGCCAGGCCATTGCTCATGCTGTTCTCTCCACCTGGATTTCCCTTCCCTTTCTCTCTATCTTCTACTGAGTGAACTTGATCTTCAAGGCCCAGCTCAAATGGGGCCATTAGAGAGAGCTTCGGTGAATTACTTACAGTAATTTTTTGTTTCTATGCCAGCTTCCCTGGCAATCACACAAGCCTCTGCTCCGTGGGGTAAGGCATGTCAACAGCTGGCACAGGACCCAACACATCGTAGGTGTCAGAAATTCCTTTTCTGTCTTCCTCGTCCCGGTCTCAGCAGCATCTGTCACCGCCACAGCCGATAACAATAGCAGCCTTAATGGCAGCAGCCACACACTGAATGACTACTATGAAGTGGGCCCTGTGTCTGGCGATGGAAATAATTAAAGCAAAGAGGTAGTTTCTGTAAATCATGGAGCATAATGCTTGGCACAAAGTGGTGATTAATCAACGTATGGTGAATGGTTGGAATAAATAAATGAATGGGACTGCTAGACATAATTTTTAAAAGAATGGAAAAGGCTGGGCCCAGGCTGGGCTCCAAGAACCTCCCCGCACCTTGCTCTCCCTCTGGGCCCCTGGATCCAGAGGGTCTGTGCACCGGCCCCTCCGCTGGACAGTTGGTTTAACAATCTCTCAGCTGCTGGCAGGTGCTCAGCAGGCAGGCAGCTCATTCTGGCTGGGACTCCCCTGGCTGACAGTGCTGTCTCCGTGGCTCTCTGAGTCAGCTTGGTCCTTGTCCCACCCTGCCTGGGGCCCAGCAGAATCCTTGCAGTGAAACCATGCCAATAATTCTGAGCCTGAGCCCCTATCGCCCCAGGAGTGGTGGGAAAAGTTCTGGAAAAGGCCAGGCTTCTGGTCCCAGCTGTCCCACCAACTCAGATTCCGCGTCTGGCCCTGGCCTTGGCCGCAGCCTCCAGCCCTAAGGAGCCTGCTGAGTTCTACCACTTGGCCCAGCAGTTCCACCTTGTCCCTCACCTGTCCTTAGAAACCAGATGTTGGCTCACGAATTGGACAGAAATTTTATAACTCAACACAATTCCACAAACCAGGAAATACCACCTTCACCCATGCAACCCAGCACCACCACAATGCCTCCAAAAATACTTGGGGGGTCTTTTATTGGAATTGGGTGTCCCAGCTTTCTGGAAAGTTACAGTTGAGATAAACACAAACCCCGAATCCCACTCTGTGTCACTTCTCCCGAATCCTTTCCAAATGGCCACAGTCTTACTCCTGGCTGCCAAGTGCTCTGAATTCTGAGCTGCTAACACCAGGACCTGCCAGAAATGCTGCAGGGACTGCCCAGGCCGAGAGGGGAAGGAAACCACCACACTCTGCCCATGCTGAGTTTGTTGGCATTTCCTATGGGGGCAGGGTGCATTTTGGAGACCATGCAGTTTTTCATTATTGGACTCTATTTTTAAATGGAGAGGGAGGAAGGAAAGCTGAGATGGCACTGGCTGAGAAAGCCAGTTCTGAGGGAGGCCTGTAAGCCCCAGGAGGCAGGCAGGAAAGAGGCCGCTGCCCTTGTGCGCCCTGAGGTGGAACTGCAGGGCCTGGCCCTCCCAGCATCCAGGATCCTGGCTCTTCTGTTTCCTACTGTATCTCCCAGCGCCCGGCACAGGGCTCGGCATATGCAAGGGGCTCCAGGAATTTCTGTGGAATGAATGTCTGTTTCCCAGCTTCTCAACTTTCCCTAGGCACCCGTTTAAGAAAAAGTAAAATGTGAAAATCCCCATTTACAAATCATATGATGATTCACTTTGTAAAAAAGCTTCATTTGGTGGAAGAATTCATTCCGGGGATTCTGTAAGTAGCCAGGCGCCCGAGGGAGGTGCAACACGCAACCAGTGTGTCAGAGACCCAGCAGCTGCATACGGTCCCCCTGACGGCCATCGCCACCTTCACACAAACCTCGATTCCATTAAGGCAACACAGTCCCTAATGTCAAGGGATCCTGGCCTAATTAGTAAGCAATACATGTGACTCAGCAGGCAGTTTAGAAGCGTGTAGGACAAAAGCTCAAGGAGGTATAGTGCCCCGCACTGGCTGGAGCTGGTCAGGCAGCTGGAGCAGACCTACAGACTGGATTGTATGCTAATGTAAAGCCCAGACAGAGGCCAGGCAGGTGGGTATTGTTCATATCTCCATGTTAAGAAGAAATACATCTGCATCACCAAGAGTCAAATTGCAGCGTGACATAGCCCTTCAGAAGAGGTGCAGGCAGGGGAGGGGTGTGGCCTGGGCCTGGCTTTGAATTTCAGCTCTGTCACTGATGGGCAGGGCTGCCAGCGCAGAAGTCGCAGAAGTCGGGCTCTCCGCCTTCCCCTCTGCCCCTCTCCAGCCTCCCATGTGTGACCCATCCCGAACCTGGAGCTCAGGTTTCTGGACCGTCTCGCCCATAGCAATGTTTCTCTCTCTGTGCCACTCCATGAGGCACTCAGTTCTGCCTCTGTCCTTGCTCTGACTGGTAACTGCACTCCCTTCAATGTTTGGGATTCCAAACATCTCTCCTTCTGACTGCCCCCTCCCACCTCTCCAGCTCCCCAGTGCAACAACCCTTGGACCTCAAGACCTGCAGTTTCCTACTTTTATGTTTCCCTCATCTTTTGGGGGCCCTCACTTCTTTTTGGATCCAGCTTAGATTTATTGTATTTCCTCTGCAAGGACCCTTAACTTCCTTGCCCTTCTCTCCTGTACTATGACTCTAGCCCTACTCTGCTCGCAGAATACCAACAGAATGCCAGCTTTCCACTTGCTCTTCACAGGCACTCAAGCTGCTGAACGTGGCTGGAGTAAATCACGCAAAGATGCTGACTGGTCCAGAATTAAATCGGTGACCCTGGGTACCAGCTGGGTGCTCCAAGTGGCAGGCCCTCCGATTACCTTCCTTCTCTGTGCCCCCTCTTTCCACCTCCAGGGCCCCATACCCCTCATTCTCTGCTCAGACTTCATTGAGAAAATCAAAGTAATCAGACAAGGGCTCTTATCTTCACACCCCCAAATCCACTCCTCATGTGCAGTGGTTTCTCTCTTATGATGAAGAGAGAAGTGGTTTCTCTCTCTGCTGATGAAGTGTCCACTTTCAAAGACCTGCTTCGCTGGGTCCCATCGCCCCTAACTTCTCAAGTACTCCGTCCTTGTCATTGCCCACCGCCATGCCTTGTTAATTTGTCCTGTTGGTATGCAGACATGTTGTATTCTCTTTCTTCTTAATGGAACCCTCTCTTGACCTCTGTATCACCCTGCAGCTACCTCCCTATTTCTCTGCTTTCATTTACAGGAAAACTTCTCATAAGATTAGTCAACATCTCCCTTCCCCCGCTTCTCTCCTGGATCCACATCAATCAAGAGTCCACCCCAGCCCTGACTGGTGTGGCTCAGCTGGTTGGGTGTCATCCCACAAAACGAAAGGTTGGCAGTTCAATTCCCAGTCAGGGCACATGCATGTGTTGTGGGTTTGGTCCCCCATCAGGGTGCATACAAGAGGCAACCGACCGATGTTTCTTTCTCACGTCAATATTTCTCTCCCTGTTTCTCACTCCCCTCCCTCTCTCTAAAACTAAATACGTAAAATGTTTTTTTAAAAAGAAAACATATAGGAAAATGTTATGAAAAAAAGAGTCCACCTCACCTTTCCACTGAGTCTGCTCCAGCAAGGTCCCAAACAGCCTCCTTCCTGCAGACTCGGTGGCGACCTCCTTGTCCTTACCTTCTCAGCACTTCGGTAACATTGGACTCAACTGATATCCTCCTTCTTGATTTCCCCTTTTCTCTTGGCTTCTGGGACATCGTACTCTCCTTAATCCTCACCGGCTGCTGTCCTCAGTTTCCTTTGCTGGACTCACCCCTCTTTGTGGCCTCAGTGTTGGAATATCCAGTGCTCATTCCTCAGACTCTTTCCTTGGGTATGAGAGGAAAAGATTTTTTTTCTCTACCCTCTTAGGTTCCATTTCTGGGGTTCTGCAAACTAAACTGACAAAAGCCAGAGCAACAGAAAAAAGGTCTTATTATGTGTATATGGGAGCCTTTATAGAAAAGAATTGAATACCCAAAGAAATGGTTAGGTGAGGGGCTTATCTACCCACTTAACAAAGAGCAATGAATTGTGGAGAAATTACAAGACAAGGGAAAGGGGTTGGGGGCCCTTAGGAGTGGCACACTGTGGAAGGTAAACATATAGAGAAACTAATAAAAAATAAGGGTTATTTTAGTAAGGTTTGCTTTTCAGACTTAATCTCACTCAGTCTCAGGGAGATTTAAGTTTTCTCTTCCTGGTACAGTTGAAGGGAGGGGGACATCTCTGCAAGGGAAAATTTTTCCCCTACACTTAGGCAGACAGGAAGAGCAGAGAGCTTTTCCTGTCTGCCATTTCTCCACTGCCTTCAGCTCAAAATAACACTTATGCCAAAGCTGTATGTTTTGGGTTGGCATATTTCGAAACCTTCACAACCATGGTTTTAAATCTCATTTATCTGCTGATGACTTGACAGTGAGTTACCCCAATCCTCCACACTAAGCTTCAAGACCACAGGTCCAGTCGCTTACTTGACATCTTCATGGAGGTATTTAATATGTGTCAAAACTTAAAATGACCAGAACAGAACTCTTGACTCTTGTCCTATCGCCATCTTCCTCATTTCAATAAATGGCACCAACAAAAGGAATTGTCTTGATTCCTCTTCCTCCCAAATGTTCCATATTCAATCCTTCATCAAAATCTCTCGGTTCAACCTGCGAAATACATTCCAATTCCATGCACTCATCTCCGTGCCCATCGCTACTGGTCTCCTCCAGCCATCACCATCATCTGTTGCTGGGGCAACTACATCAGACTCTTAACCAACCCTCGGTTCCCTCTCTGCATCTTGACAACCTCTTCTCCACACAGCAGCCAAAAAGATCTTTCCAAATATAAATCAGATCAAGTCCTTCTTTTACTTAGAAACTTTCAGTGACTTCCATTGTAGGAAATCTGGCTCCTCACCACGGCCTGCAAGGCTGTGCATAATCTGGTCCTGCTCCCTCTCAGCCTCATTGGCACTGCTTTATTTTTGCTTGACTCACTACAGTTTAACTGGACTTTTATAGACCCCAGGGCATTTGCACTTGCTGTTCCTCCTCCCTAGAGCACGACCTCCTGACTCTTAGCGTGACTGACTTCTCAACTGCATTCAAACCTCAATGTCTACAGCTAAAACGTCACCCTTCGAGGAGCTTTCCCCGACCACCCTGACTATAATAGTATCTGCCACTCACTTCCAGCCATTGTCCACAGTGCATAGAGTGTTTTTATTTATTTTTATTTTTAGACCAAGGGGAATGGAGGGAGAAAGAGAAAGAGAGAAACATCAGTGTGTGATTGCCTCTAGCACACCCCATACCGGGGACCTGACCTGAGACCCAGGCATGTGACTGGGAATCAAACTGGCAATCCTTTGGTTCACAGTCTGGTGCTCAGTCCACGGAGCTACACCAGCCAGGGCAAGGAAGCTTCAGTTTTAACGTCTGTAAAGTGGCAATAATAATAGTGCCTACCAGAGGGACTCCCCCAAACACTCAGAATTTATTAAAATTGTGCATTTAGTCTTACGTTTAAACTTCAGTCACCTTCAAAGTACTCACCATTTGATGTAATACACCTCTTGAGATGTTTTTTCCACTGCTCACAACAGTTTTGAATTGGCCAATTTTGATGCCTTTTAGTTCTTCGGCCATTTTTGTTTTACCTCTTCCACTTCAGCAAAATGTTTCCCTTTGAAGACTTCTTTCATTCCGGGAAACAAAAAAAGTTACTCAGGGCGAGATGGGGTAAATAGGGAAGGTGGGGCGTGGGGCTCATGACACTTTTAGTCAAAAACTGCTGAACACTCAGCATGGTGTGGACAGGCGTGCTCGTAAATCACCCATCATGAGATGGCCAAAAGTGTTGGAAGAGTCTTAAAAAAAATTCACTGAAGCCAAACGCAGCCTATCACAACAATGCCAGTTGGTACACTGATTCAGATGCGTTCCTAGAACACTCACCTAGTTGGGGAAATTTGTACTGCAAGCAGCCCGATCTCTAGAAGATAATCCCGGGGCTTTTTTTGGGGGGTACCCCCTCATATTTGACATGGGTGTTGGGAGAATTATACGAGACAATGAATGTAAGTGCTTAGTCTGGCCCTGGCATTTAATAAGCACTCTAATGCGCGCTAGCGTTTTATCAATGAATAATTTGGGTGAGGCTTCAAAGTGCATGGCAAATCTGGACCCTGAACTGAAGTCTCTAACCCCAAGACCTTTGCTCATTCCACTTGTCTGATGCCACCTCTCGGGCCCCAGGGTAGGTAGGCTAGGGAAACAGCATGAGCTAGGTCAGGACCAGCCAGGCATGTTAAGGAACAATGACAGGTAAAACAGCTTTGGTAGGTTTAGGTCAGATCAGAGGGCCCCGAGTGCCAGACAGAAATGTTGTGACTTGACCATTAGGAGCAGTAAGGCTTAGCTATTACTCTTGAGCAGGAGTGCAATGTGATGGTGAGTGTTTTGGAAGTGCATTCTGGCTGATTAGTCACTGCATAGTTACACATTGAATCAGGCATCTAGTGAGTCTAAATTGTTGGTCAGAGACTGCCTGGAAACAACAGGGCGATAATTGCAAAATCCCTCGTTCTGGCTGTCCACCTCAGACATTTCAGTCAGCCCACCACCAGCTGTCCTCTCCACTGTATGGGAGCTTATGTGTCTCTATGGGTGGTAGATCCTTCAGGAGTGTGTACTTAGCTTGTATATTCAGCTCTGAACTGCGGAGTGATTCTAAACTCATTCAGAAGGATTGCCAGTGTGTTGTTACTTCATGAGCTCTAAGTGGTTCATATTCTATGATAGTTATAATTTTATTTTATAGCTGACGGCATACACACTTGGAACAAAGAACAGAATTTGACGTTAGACTTAGTAGCTGTATATAACTCTTTCTCACAATGACGTATGCCTCACAGGCTCACGGGGAGGACCCTCACATAATAGACTGAGGGTCAATAAATGTTTGTTCATTTGTTTACATGGAAACCTAGGATGCTGAATGTTTATAATGCAGAGTGATTGGGCAGAGGGGGCAAGGGATGGGGCCAGGGATCCTGTGGCTTTTGGAAAGGAACAGTAGTGAAGCCACAAGGGATGTTTTCTGGAGCCACATGGCAGGATCTAGTGAATGGCACTCAATAGAACTCAACACGACCTCCACTAATCTTGGGTCTTGTTCTCTGCTCCTGCCCCATTTCTGGATATCAAAGCCTCATACAAAGATCCAGGAAAAGGGGCTGACTGTGGGTGTGGGGACCTCTATGACTTATCCAGGGATTTGTTTGTGCATCTAATAGCGGCAGTTGAGGAGGCTACAGCCACACAGGAGGTGGGGGTGAAGTCAGGTTGAAGCTAGAGGAGAAAGCCCCTTCCCTCCCCTCCCTGCTCAGAGATTGCCGAAGGCAGCCCCCTGGGTCCTGCAGGAGAGCAAGGCACTGGGGGAGGGTAGCAATCATGCAATAGAGGTTGGTATATAAATAGCAGTGATCCTTAATTCATGGAATCTTTGTCCCCAGAATCACCTTCACCTCCAACTAAATCCTGGCTTTGTTTCTTTTTTAATGTTTCTCTGTAAAAATTCTTTTTAATATAGCTGTTTATGGCTGAAGGGCGCACTAGCTTCAGTCTTAGAGCCGAGTACTGATTAATTCCATTCCAGTTCCTGACCCTCTCTCCCTCCAGGGCAGAGTAGGAAGGAAGGAGGTAATTCAATTCATAACCTGCAAGGGGAGGCTCAATTTATCTATGTAACATGATCCAATGAGCCAGCATGTGCAAGGCCCTAGCTCTTCTCCCTTGTAATGTTTCCAGGGTTTCCAACCCCAGACTAGTGGCCTCTGTAGTAGTACAACACCTGTCATTTAGAGCTCCTCCCAGCCCCTCTGAGTTATGCACAGGGCACCAAAATGCTTTTATACATCAAGGAGTCTAGAAGTGATGAGTTCCAGAAAAACTTGAGGTATAGATGCTGTATTCTGTGTGTGTTTCTGTGTGTGTAGTTGGGGGAGATGTTCAATAAATGAGAAAACAAATGTCAGATACTGATAAACACAACAAAAAGAAACAAGCAAGATAAGTGATTGGAGAGTGATGGAAATGGAAGTGCTATTTTTGATAAGGCAATCTAAAAACGGTCTCTGATGACATGACCTTTGGGCAAAGATGTGGCCACTTGGAGGAAGATTATTCCAACAGATACCAAGGTCCTGACGCAGGAGTTTGCATGGTTTGTTACAGGAGCAAGGAGCCAGTGAGGCTGAGATAGTGTTTGGAGAAGGCTCAAGTGGGAGAGTGTTAGAATATGAAGTCAGAACAGTAGCCAAGGACTAGATTGTGTAGGGTGTGTGGTCCATAGGAAGACCTTCAGATTTTATCCTGAGTAAAATGGGGAGCCCCTGGAGGGTTTCAAGAAGAAGAGTGAGGTGATCCGACATGTTCTAAGATTGCTCTGTCAACTGTTTAAGGAAAAGTCTGTACGGCAGCAAGTATAGAAACAAGGAAGGCTTTTGAAATATTCTAGGTGAGAGATGATGGTGACCTGGACCAGGATGTGATTGGCAGAGCCAGGGACGGGTGATGAGATCTTTCAGAATGTCCTTCAGAAAAAGATATATTTACTGAGTGTAAAAATCTAGGCCGAAGTATTTTTTTTCTTTTAGCATTTCCAAGACTTTCCCCCTCTGGCTTGCATAGTTTCTGACAAGAAGTCCATGATTCTTATCTTTGTTTATGCATAAATAATGTGACTTTCTTTTTCTGTGGCTGCTTTTAAGATTTTTCTCTTCATCCTTGATTTTCAGCAATTTCTTTTGATGTACTTTGATATTGTATTCTTTGTGCTTAATACTGCTTGGGACTTACTTAACTTCTTGGATCTGTGTTTATAAATTTTATCAACTGGGGAAATATTTTGACCATTATTTCTTCAAATATTCTTATTGCTACCCCACCATCTCTTTCTGGACTTCAATTACACATGTTTGACCACCTGATACTGCCTCACAGGTAAATGATGCTCTTCTCTTTGCTTTCTTTTTTTTTTTCAGACTTTTTTTCCTCACTGTGCTTTACTTTTGGATAATTGCTATTACTATGTCTTTGGGTTTAATCTCCCCCACTACAGTGTCTAAGCTACTATTAATCCTATCTGATGACATTTCAATTTCAGATATTATATTTTTTTATCTCTAGGAGTTCCACTTAGGTCTTTCTCATTTTGTCCATTTATTTCATTATGTTTATCTTTTTCTTTATGTCATTGAGCATGTCTAACATATTTGAAACAGCTGTTTAAATGTCTTTGCTGTTAATTTCCTAATCTTCAGCATTTCTGGGTCTGGGTCTGTTGACTGATTTTTCTTTCCTCTTATTTGCGAATTACATCTTGCTGCTTATTTGCATGTCTGATTATTAGAGACATTGTACATTCAACATTGTTGACTCTTGATTATGGTGTACTCCATTAAAAAGGGTTGGACTTTGTGCTGGTAGAGAGTTAGGTTACTTATAGATAAGGCTGATATTTTACAGGTTAGTTTTTAGGCTTTTTACAGGCAGATCTAAAGGAGACTTTTCTCTGGAACTACTGTGGTCGCACTATTTAGGCATGATCTTTCTGGGGTCTCCACTATTCAGTGCATTTAGTGAAACCTGGGCACCCTGGCAGGTGGGAAGTCGGGTGATTTCTGGAGCTGTGAGATTGCTGGGAATTGGTCGGCTTACAACTCTAGCACTTGTTCTTTCCTGGAAGTTGTTTTTCTTTCACGGATCATAATCCTATACTACCTGTTTTTCGGTATCTGAAAATCCTTGTTCAGTAGACTTTGGCCAGTTTCCTGTTGTTTATGGTAAAGGGAGGTCTGGATGCACTACTCTCTCTCAGCCAGAAGCAAAGCCAGTGGTTAGATTCTGGGTATGCTTTGACAGTAGATTGGCAGGAGTTGCTCACGGATCAGATATAAGAATAAAAAAGGACTCTGAAGACTTTTGGCCTTAGCAAGTGGAAGGATGGATTTGCCATTTACTGAGATGAGAATGCCTGTAGTAGAACCAAGGAGGGGGGTGTCTGGGAGGGAGAGGAGAGTCAAGAACTTAGTTCTGAAAATATTAATTTTGAGCGGGCCCTTAGACTTCAGGTTGGATGTCAGCTGGATAGCTGGATATGCAAGTCCAGAACTTAAGGGAGATTTTGGAGCTAAGATCCAAATGTGGGACTTATTAGCCTCCTATATAGACCCCTGGCTCTTAACCCTGGCTGCATGAGGTTAAAATCACTCAAGAAACTTAGAGGAAAAAAAATCAACATCCAGACTTGACCCCAAGCCCATTCAATCAGAATCTTTAAGACTCAGACCTTGGAATTGATATTTTAAAAAGTTCTCTGGATTATTCTAATGTGCAGGCAGGGGGGAGAACCACTCATAAGTGTGATTTAAAGCCCCGCCCAAGATTAACTAGGACAGCGATTCTCAACCCAGGCTGCGAAGTAAAATTACCCGGGGAATTTTAAGAAGTCTTCTAGCCCAGGTTCTCCCCTCACCATCCAACTGCATCACACTCTCTGGGGGCGGGGCCCAGGGATTAGTATTTTGTTAAACTCCTCAGATAACTCCGATGTACAGCCAGGTTGGAACCCCTGGGTTCCAGGGAGCCATCGCGGGACCCAGAGGAGAAGAGGTCTGAAGACTGGGCCTTAGTGTCTGAAAGATGGAGCAGCTACGCTAGGAGGAGAACGGAGAGAGAGAGGCGGCAGGCTTTTCTCAGATGTCTGCACTGTGGCCGACCAGTCACGTTTAGGAATTGAAAGTAGAAAATCAGACTGGAAACTCAGTGTGCACAGGTGGGGCTTGCGGATTTGGGTTTCTCCGCAGGTCAGTGGGTGAGCAGCCAGCCATTCTCCTGAGGTGCTTCCCCGGGTTCCTTGGCCACCGCATCGCCTTCCCCTCCTCAGCTGTCACCTTCTCTGAACTGCATGCACCTTCATCAGTAGCCACTCTTTCCCCTGCTGTCCGCCTTCCAGAAACATGGTGGAATTCCTCACCCCCCGGGACCCTCCCTCCCCATTCTCGGTGGTGCTGCTGCTCTGCACCCTTTTACCCCTTTGCCCTCGTGGTAGCAGGGTCTTAGAGGGAGGGCAGATAAAGTCAGGCAATGAGATATCCATCTGGAACCAGAAGTCTGCCAACCTTTCAAAATCTGAGGATCACTTTAAATGCTAGAAATATTTTTACACAATCTATATGCTAGAAGTTACATATACTTTCAGTTTCCATTAATAGGGAAAGTGCATATTGATAGAAACTCCTCTGAATTAATTCAGTACCACTTTTAAATGCATTAATGGTTTTACATTTACATATATTTGGAAACTAATAGCACAAGCATGTAGGAGACAGTATGGCTAAGAAGTATGTTCGGTGAACAAATACATTCAGATGCCTTTGCAATAACTGCAGTCGTAGGAGCCCAAGTCAGATAACTGGGCCTCGCGGAAGCCATTGGAAGGTTTTGAATGGGGCAGGGCTGTTCCCAGGGCACCTAAGTGCTCGCTCCCTTTACAGCTTTTCCTGTCCATAGTGACCTCTTTCTCTGGGAGTTGAAGGTGGGGTGGGTTCCTCAAGAGAGCTTGTAGATAAAGCCAGCTGGCCTCCAGAGCAAATTATCTACTAAAAGAAAACAAAAGAATTTTCATAAAGTTGAGTCGGGTTTTTATTCTCTCACTTTCCTCTTCTCTGTTCTTCCTTATCTGCTATCGTGAGAAATTCTGTTCCTTGTTCCCTAACAGGACACATGATCAGCCTTTCCCAGCCCTGTGCAAAGCCCCTGGAACACTTTATCACATTTACTCCTCACCACCATCCTGTGGAAGTGGGTCCAATTCATTTGCTTACTTTACATCTGAGGCAACTGAGACAAAGAGAAGTTAAAGGGTTTTCTCAGATCAAAGAGCTTGTGAGCCCTGAGGCAAAGCTGGTGCAGCCCAGATGATGAGAAATTTAGACAAAACCTACTTAGTAAATGACTGAATCAGGAAAGGATTTGGTGCTGTACCGAGGCCTCCCAAAGGGTCCGCCCTCTGGCAGCAGCCTCCCTGGTTTCCCCCAGGATTCCACAAACCGGCCCGGACTCTGCGAGCCTGAGTGCAGTTAACGCTCCCCTCAGCTCTAGTCAAGCAAAACCTGGTACCGTGCACCTCTGGGTCTTTACTTACAGCATTACCTCTGCCAAGAACACCCTCTCCTGCCCTATCCCCTTTACGTAACCAAGTTCCTTGTAGCATTCAAGGGCCACTTCCTTTGCAGAGCCCACCTTGATGATTCAGGCTTCACTGATCCACCTCCTTCATTTTGTTTCTGCCAGTGAAGTTTCCACCACACATTTACGACTTTCCTCCCCACCAGACTGTTAGACTCTGCCTTTAAAAAAGAATGACAAAACACCAAAATACCAATTCAAAAGAATATATGCACCCCTATGTTCATAGCATTACTTACAATAGCCAAGATCTGGAAACAGCTCAAGTTCCCATCAGTGAATGAGTAGATAAAAAAGCTGAGGTTCATTTACACCTGGAGTGTCAAACTCATTTTCACCGGGGGCCACATCAGCCTCGCAATTGCCTACAAAGGGCCAAATATAATTTCAACTCCTTAATAGTTAAGGAGTGGTTACATTTATACAATCCTAAAATTAATTCAGCCCTTTGAAGGCAAATGCGAGGCTGATGTGGCCCCCGGTGAAAATGAGTTTGACGCCCCTGATTTACACAATGGAACGCTACGTAGCAATAAAAAAGAAGGGGGTCTTATTACCCTTTGCAGCAGCGTGGGTGGAATTAGAGATTATTATGCTGAGTGAAACAAGCCCATCAGTGAAAGACAGACACTATATTATTTCACTTATATGTAGACTCTAATTAACAAAATAAATTAATAGCAAAATAGGAAAAAATAATGACAAAATAAAGTATTTCAAATGTCTATAATGAGCAGATATTATTTTGATAATCACGTCTGCTCATTATGGAACATCTGGAAAGAGAGGCACACAGAAGTGAAAGAAATCACCTATTTCCACTGCTAAAATAGAACTACTAAAGAGAGCTCCCTTTGAGTCTTTTTTGGGGGGGATGAAATTTGGAGTCTTGCTTTTCGTATATGATATGTGATATACACATAACTTGTAAAGCATCCCTGTTGCTGGAAGCACAGTATTCTTGGAGAAGATGTTCTGTAGCTTGTCAGAAACACAACTGCATCCTCACAGGACTTAGCCCAGGGACCCCAAGAAGGGCCCTGATGAAGACCTTGTGAGTGAGTGAGTATTGGGTTGTTGGGGGTGGAAAGAGGGTGGGTTATGTTTGGTACATGGTACGTGCTAGTTACCACGTACCATTTAGGGGGTTGGAAAATTGCAGAGTACTCGTTACCATGTACCATTTAGGAGGCTGGAAAATTACAGAGCACTCATGGACCCATGTCTGCCAACAAAGAGCATTTAAAACAAATCTCGTGAAATTACAGCTTTTGGGATCTGTGAGTTACACAGGCAGGAAAGCGCACAGGACTGACATGTTCGGGGAGAGCCCTGGGAGCAATGGTGTAGCCATCTCGAGGGCCTGGGAAGGGGGGTCTGAAAGAGCAAGGCTTTCCCAGCTGCTTTTCCAGGGAGCAGTCCCTGCCACTCAGAGATGACAAGGCGGAGGCCCCGTGCAGAGGAGCCAGGGCTTCCCCAGGGTGAGGAGGCCTGGCTGAAGCACAGACTAAGACCCGATGCAGAGAGAACTCCTTTGGCCTAGCTTTGTCCCTGAGACACCATGTGAATGGTAAGGCGGGCAGGGAACAGGGCAGCTCAGGAGGCATGCTGTCTGTCCTCAGGGTGAAGGTTAGTCTTTGCTTTCTTCTGAAACAGTAGTCAGTCCGAACGAAAGAGAGGTGAAATCGGTGGTGGTGTTTCTAGAGTTGCTTGGCCTTTCGCTGCCGCCGGGAGCTGACAGAGGGCAGGCCCTGGGGACTCGGCCCTGCATCTGGGAGTCCCCCGCTCCCAGGAGCAGTGATGGAACGTCTTCCCGCCTCGGTGGTGGGAAGAGCCCCTGCCCGCCTCCCAGCAGCGGCAGACGCAGCTATGAGAATCAAAGCTGGGTGGGCGATGCTTCATTCCTTGGCAGAGAGATGAGAAATAAAGACTATGAAGATGTTACACATCCTTTTACAGACCTCCAGAATCCCAGCAACAGGGAAGAGGAGGAGGGAGTGACCTACCCGCCAGCCCAGCTTTGCTGGCACAGCTCCCAGAAGACCAGTCCATGGACGGCATCCACAGCCGTGTGACCATCCTGACCCCACCCCAGTGTCCTTTCTCCCCAAGAGCCAACAGAATACAGGACAGGCTGGGGGGATACTCCCCACTGCCTTTTCGGTGTCTGTCCGGCCATGGGGCAGGATCACCTAGTGGACAGTATTGTCAGGGATCAGAGACTTGCAAGGGGAGCCAGCCACTGTGGGGTCACCGAGTCGTGTTCTGACACCACCTCCCCCACTTCCTCAGACCAGGCCTTTCATGCGCAGGCTCAGATGGTGCCTCTGAAAACTGAGGATAACAGCACCCGAGGATAACAGTAAGGAAAGCGACACAATGCGATGATCAGAGCTGAGGAACGTGGTCGTCATCTGTGCCTGTGGCCCTGGTGGTGGCTATGGCAGGGACTGTGACGCAGTGCTCTGGCAGCCCTCTTTTTCCATTATATGGACACGCCTACTCAAGTAAATTAAAGTCCCCACCTCGAATAATTCCATTAATAATGTCACCTCTGCATTTCAGTGTGTAGACTGACCCAAGCTCTTACCCGCCCAGGAGTATATGATGGCGTTTCCACCAGCCAGCGCTGAAACCCTGTGCGCTTTCCTATGTCCTCTCCGGCTGGTCACTGTGGCGTCACTGGCCTCCCACACACTTGACTGCTTGCAGGCCGCAGGAGCCAGAGCACCCGGCCTTGGTGCTCTCACCTTACACGCCATCCCATTGAGGACCTGGAGTCACTGGGTGGCAGTGGTTTTTCTGATAAAACAAGAAATCTGTGCATTGCGACCAGGGTCTAGCTGAAACCTCCCACAGTCTTCTGAAAGCTCAGCCTGGCTGCAAGACCCCCAAACGAGCCCAGGGTGGCTGGCCCCCGCTCCCAGCAGATCCTCCCCTCAGGCCTCCCAGGAAAGAAAGCAAGGAGGGAGGACAAGTGGCAGAGGCACCTTACAGTGTATAAAGGTGCGAATCTGGACTACAGCAGCCCCCTCTTATCACGGGGGACATGTTCCAAGACTCCCAGTGGGTGCCAGAAACCACAGACAGTGTTAAATGCTGTGTATGTGATGATTTTCCCAGCACCTACTCACTTTTTCACTTAAAGGAAGCACGTTAGGGCTTCCCTTTGTCATGTCTGAGTTGCCAGCGTCGCCACTCTTGCACTTTGGGCCATGATGAAGTGAAATAAGGGCGACTTGCGCACAAGCACTGCAGTGCCCTGACAGGCGGGCAGATAACGGAGAGGGCCGCAGCGTGATTCATGGGCGGGCGGCGTGTACAGCCTGGGTGTGCTGGACGCAGAGCTGATTCATGTCCTGGGCAGGGGGGAGCAGGATGGTGTGAGATTTCATCATGCTACTCAGAACAGCGTGCAACTGAAAACTTATCAGTTATTTCTGGAATTTTCCACTTAATATTTTCAGACAGTGGTTGACCACAGGGAACTTGAAACTGCTGAAAGTGAAGCTGTAGATAAGGGGGGGGGGCAACTGTAATTTTAAAAATACCAAAACCCTTTTTAAAAAAGATATTTTTAAATTTATTTTTGAGACAGAGGGGAAGGGAGGGAGAAAGAGAGGGAGAGAAAGATCAATGTGTGGTTGCCTCCTGTGCACCCGCCACTGGGGGACCCGGCCCCCGACCCAGGCATGTGCCCTGGGAATTGAGCCAGCAACCCTTTGGTTCGTAGGCCAGCACTCAATCCACTGAGCCACACCAGGCGGGGTCCAAAATCCTTTCTTATTCTGCCTATTGAACAGCTACCCAATACCCAGTATTGTGTTGGATCTGAGTGAGACTAGAATTGCGACTCGTGTACAAAGGTACCAGTCCCTGGGCTGTGCACATTCTGGAGAGGTTGTGAAAAGCAGTCGGCCTCTATGCAGTCACCCTGCACTAAAGACTAGATTCCAGCCCTGGAGCCCAAGCCCAGTGCGGGGGTGAGGAGAGCTGGCATCAGAGGGAACTGAAGGGAGGTGGCCCCTGAGAACCACAGGGGCCTGAGCGGGTGCGCCCGCCTGGCTGGAGGAGCCCAGCAGGCCTGACGGAAGCAGCTGGTTCCTTGGCTGCCCCCATCCTGCCTGGAAGGTTATTGCTCTGGATATAAATAGTCCCCTGCAGTTAGCAGGATAAATATAAACACAGCCTCCTGATCAGGGCTCAGAAACTAAGCTTTGCTTCTGAGCTCCCTGCTGCTACCGCTGCTGTAAAACAGAATGAGCAAGGGGCGGCATGCCGGGCTTCTGCAGGCGAGCCAGCGGGCTGCATTAGTCAGCCTGGGCTGCCATGAAGAAGCGGCACTGCCAGAGGGATGGGGGCGGCTTCTTTATCACAATTCTGGAAGCCAGAAGGCCAAGCTCAAGGTGTCAGGATTGGTTTCTTTTGAGGCCTCTCTTCTCAACATGTAGGTGGCTGTCTTCTCCCTGTGTCTACACATGGTCTTCCCTCTCTGCATGTCTGTGTCCTAATCTCTTCTTCTTATAGGGGGACCAATCATATTTAGGGCCTAGTTATACGACCTCATTTGACCTTAACCAACTCTTTAAAGACCTTGTCAACAAATACAGCCCCATTCTGAGGTACTGCAGGGTTGGGGCTTCAACGTATGAATTTGGGGAGGGACAAGGGGTCATTGAGGCCATCCCTCTGCCTTCAGACTGAAACCTATCAGACCTTCCTAGGCAAAGGAGAGTCGGTCTGCATTTTAAAGGCCACCCTGGAGAAAGAGATTCCATATATTTAATGGGACTATGATGACTTGAAGATTTCTGGAAATTGATGTTGCTCATTATATGAGTAAAAGCCAGTTTACTTTCACAAAGGATGTGAACAAATTTAAGTGATAGAACTAGAATAAACCGACTGTAAGCTCTGAGAGGTTGAGGCAGTGTCCCGGCTCAGTGCTCGCACATAGTGGGGATTCAACAGATCTTGTGAACAGGAAAAAGGGGGAGGGACAAGTGATGGAAGCTTAAAAATAATTGAAAACTGATAAGAAATGTACCAACTGCCAGGACATAGTTCTGTAGCAATTCATCACACCACGCTGACTCTGAGCTTCCTCCCCTGAGCAGGCAAACTGGCTCTCAGTGCTCCAGAAAAGGGAGCCGAGACACAAGTCCCCTAGAAAACCAACGCTTCAGACCCTGAATTGAAGGAAAAATGAATTCCATGCATCTTTAAATAAAGGACCTGGGAAGTGATGTTCTCCCCTGACACAGACATCATCTTCCAATAGGTGCTTCCACCAGTCCTTCCTGAAGGCAGGAGGTGAAGTACTGAATCACAGTAGTTCCCCGTGGAGAGCAAAGATAATTGAGTCCACGGTTGCTATTTTCTGATGAGTTGACTTAATGTAGAGGTGGCATTTAGAGTCCTCACAAGAGAGGACTTGCCGCTGAGGGTCTCCAGCCTCTCGTTCAAGGCCCCTAATGGGCAGAGCTGTGCCCTCCCATGTCCCAGGTCAGAAAGGAAGCCCCTGGACACAGTGAACACCCCTCATAGCTGGCACATAGTAAGCACTTCGTGACTTTATGAAAGGAAATGAGCAGGTGAGTGCGCATGTCAGTGAGAGTCTGGGATCTGCATGTTTGTGTCCCTGCCACAAATTTCTATGTTGAGACTCACCCATGAAGGTGATGGCATTAGGAGGGGAGGCCTTTGGGAGACGATAGGCCAAGAGCGCAGAGCTGAGGTTCTGCTCGTCCCGCTCACCTCGTCACCACAGTGCCCGACACAGTGCAGGCTTTTGCACCTGGCAAATGAGCATGTATATGTGAATAAGTCAGGCCTGGCTGGTGTGGCTCAGTGGATTGAGTGCCAGCCTGTGAACCAGAGGGTCACTGGTTCAATTCCCAGTCAGAGCACATGCCTGGGTTGCGGGCCAGGTCCCCAGTGGTGCCCAAGAGGCAACCACATATTGATGTTTCTCTTCCCTCCCTTACTCTCTCTAAAAATAAATAAAATATATAGTTTTAAAAGTCAGTGGGGGACCCCTGAAGAAGGTTCAAAGAGGAGGGATGATGCTAGCAAAGTGGGTGAGGGTGTTGGGTGCTGGTGTAAGAAATTGTAATTCCTCCTGTCACTTGGGAGCATGGTGTGGCTTGAGCAGCAGGGTGATCTTGGTAGAGCTGTGCTTTGATACAGTCGATTTGGGACAATGTACAGAACAGACCATAAGGAGAGAAACTGCTTCCAGAAAACAGTGAGTCTGGGATCCTGGTCAACAAGGCCTCCAGGTGAAAATAGGGGGAGGGGCTAAAGCAAGGCGATGAGTGGCAGAACGTGGGACTCGAGTCAGGCAGACCCAAGTGGGAATCCTGGTTGCTATTTCCTGTGACCTTGGACAAGGTCATTGACACCCCTGAGCCCCAGCCTCCATCTCCTGCTGCCTGAGATCTGGAGCTCTCACCCAGGGCCCACCCAGGGCAGGCTTTTTGTGCAAGTCTTCAGCTTGGTGCAATTACTTGCAGGTTTCAGAGCAAAATCACAGTTGTGCTCTCTGAAGCAGAGGCTGAGTTGGGCCTCAGGAGGAGGAATAGAAAGAGCTGTGGGTGAGTGGTTTGGGCCTGCGTGCCAGTGCTATTCTTTCACTTGTCACTGTACTTCTGGGCTTTGGTTTCCTCACCTGAATAATGAGCACGACACCCACTGGCCAGGAGTTGCTCCGAGGAATAATACATCCGTGAAAGCACAGTCAGAGTGCTGGGCCTGGGCGAGGGGCTCCCTAAAGCCAGCCCCTCCATCCCTCACTTCCTGAGAACTGGGGGTCCACCTCCCTTCCCTGTAGGTGGCTGAGAGCAGAATGTGCAGTAGAAACTGGCTCCCACCCCCTTAGGAGAAGGAGGCTCCCCTCACCCCTTAGCATCAGTCAGAGGCCACAGGTCCAGTCCCTCCGGACCCAGCCAGGCCCTAACTGAGACCCTTAGGTTTACTAGCCTGTATAGCAGGGGGCCTGTCAGCGGGCCACCAGGGCAGACACAGGGTTCTGCAGTGACCGCTAGAGTATTTCCCTGTCTGCGACTTTAAAGTGTGGGTTTGTTTGCATTTTGTCTTCTCATCTTTGTCACTCCACTGGGGCAGCCAACCAGGCTGCCTTCTGTGAGAAGAGGGGAGGGGAGGAGGCAAGTGCCAGGGACAGCGTGGACAGACCCATAGCAAGCGCAGAAGGTCCCCTGGGCCTGCGTGAGTCCTCCTGAGCTTCTCAGGCACTGGGCCCCCTCTCCCGACCCCTCCCTGCCGCCTGGGCACAGAGGCCCTCCTTCCCTTGGGCGGGGATGAGGGGTGCTTCTCCAGGCGTGAAAACTAAATTGACAAGAGAAGTTGGAACTGTCCACATGACAGCTGGAGTCCCTGCTTTATAGGAACCACCACAGGTTGCCTTTTTAGAAATCTGCTTCTCTATGATAAATGATTTGAGGTAAAAGCATTTCAAGTGACATGGTCTTGACAGTTCCAAGCAGAGGTGGACGGACCTGCCTTCTTTCCATAGCCAGGTCTCTCTGCTCTTCTGAGAGGTGGCCCTGGCCTATCACAGCCCTATGTGGGGGACCCGAGATGGGGGAGCAAGGAAGCAGCCAGGGCCACATCGGAGCTTTCCTCCCCTCGTGGCGCCAGGTCCAGCTCCCGCCGGCCAGGGCTTCACCCCATCAGCGACTGTCCCGCCATCCCTGACCTTGGATTTAGTCTTCTCCCACAGTTCTGGGCTGAGGCTAGGGCCCTGCTCTTTTCGTGGGGGGCAGGAGGAGTGGTGATCTCACTTCTGAATTAGTCATCGGGGAGACGGGGACAGATCTGCGAGGGGAGGGGCCAGGACGGAGGATGGGCTCTGGGTAAAGGAGCCATCTTCCCACAGCGCCAGCTCCCAGGCCTGAGCTGGATGGACAGGTGACGGAGCTGCCCTGGTGGCAGAAGCCATTAACCTGCCTTTAGTAACTCATTTGGCTGAATGATTTCTGATGAGGGGGAAAGACCTCAACCACACAGATGACGCGAAGTCAGGAGAGGTTCCAGTCACCCCGCAGGCGAGGAAAGTAGTGCCGAGTCCAAAGCCAATTCTTGGGGCCACTTGCCCATTGCTCGTAGTTTACCCAAACTTTCCTGGTGTGAAAAAATCACCAGCCTGCAGCCTGTGGCATTCCGCCTTCTAGATCCCTGCCCTCTGAGCCACCCCCACCTGCCCTCCTGCCCTCCTGCCCTCCTCAAACAGAGAACATCATCCCAAAGGCCCCCACAGAACAAGACAAAAGCAAACCGGAAAATGGTGAGGGGCCCACTTTTTCCGTGAGTCTTGCTGGTCGCTGCCTTCCTGGCCTCAGTGGTGGAGCATCCAGCATGGGCCCAGCCGACACCGGCTGTGAAGCAAAGGAAACCAGGCACGCAGCCCTCAGGAAGCAGTCCGTCCACTAGTTTACAGTTTAGACCAATCCACAAACTCCAACACATACAACAGCCCATGGTTTCAACTCTTCCACAACAGCTCCATTTTCCCACCCCACTGCCACTCTCAATTTTGGGACTGGAGGAGGTGGAGAAGGTGGTGACCCCTGCGAGCAGGGCCTCTCACCCAGCCCAGGGGCCAGGGCCTGAAGGAAGCTCAGAGGGGATGTTGCCACTCACCAGGAACCACTGAGGAATCTGAGGCCCAGGGAGGAGGAAGGACAGCAAGTCGACAACAGACTCGCTCTTGGAGGTGTATACAAGAGCTTTTCCTTGTCACCCAAATTCCTAGCCATGGCCTGTCTATATCTCGCCTCAGGTGAAACTGTAACAGACTTCGGCTGTGACCCAAAGGCCACGCCTCACCGGTGGTGTTTTCCAATTGAGTTTGCTGCATGTTTGAGCACTTACTGTGTCCTGGGCACTGTGGGAAGCATGTGGGAGCCACCTTCTCCTCCTTTACTCCTCGCAACCACCTTTCCAGGCAGGCAGTCCCCAGGCCATTTTTAGGGGGAGAAGTAACCCGTTCACATTGTCCCACCAGTGAGGGGAGGTGCCAGAGTGTGAGTCCGCAGGCCCTGCTCCCAGCTTCTGCTCTCAACTCTCCAAGACAGGTGATGTTGGCACTTCCCAAGCTGCAGGACAGAGACTTGTTGGGTTTATCTTCCACAGCTGGAGGCTTCCGGTGCTTGTCAGTTTCTAGAAGGCAAAGCATGTTGCCAGATGCCAGGTTCGGGTGCTGGAAAATCTCCTAGAGGTGCCAGGTGAAGCTCCCACTCCCACGAAGCTCCCTCTAAATTCAGCCCCAGTACAGGGTGGAGGGGAAGGCCCCTCAGCCTTGTCCTCTCCTTGCACACGCCATCAGCAACAGTCCCTGCACACTGTCTGGGGGAGGCGCCAGGCTGCAGGTGGGAGCCGGCCAGACTGAACCACCCACACGGCCGCCCTGTGCATTCTTGCAGCAGGCCACACCTCGCTCAAGCAACGTCTCTATTCCTCCCTCTCAAAATCTTACCCACCCGTCTGGACTGCACCCAAATACCTCTTCCTCTCTCTCTTTCCCCAGTCACTCTACCAAAGGGACTTCAGCCCTGACCCTGATCCTGACCTAAGCTGGTCTGGCTGCACCTGGGCCTTGGGGATGGTTTTGTTTCCCAGGTGATTGATTCTGTTGTGCAGCCAGAGTGAAAAACTGCTGTACCAGCCGGAAGCAACCCACTTCTTTTTCTTCTGAGCTCTTATGCATTGGACTTCTCCCTCACCACATCACAAGCTGCTTCCTCTACTTTTTAGTCTGGGCTCTGCCACTTGCTTGTTCTGTGATCTGAGCAAGTGATTTAACCTCAGTGTCTTTATCTATTAAACGTGGCTTCATTTACTCATCTCACAGTTGGGGATGATAATGACTCCTCTGTCATTCATCAGATCTCCATCAATTATAAATGTTCCATTATTGCCTACCATTAAGAATTTAAAATGCTACCACATAAACTGTCGGGTCATTGATTGTAAAATCCATCCTGATTTCAGGGAGGTTGAAATTCAAGAGAAAAAAGTGTGACTTCGAATGAATGAGTGTCTCACAGAGTTGTTGTGAGGGCGAAATGCACTGATAGACGTGAAGTCTTGGCGAAGTGCCTGGAAACAGTGAGGGCTCCACACACGTCAGCTATTATTATCCCCCCTGCGTTCTCCTTCCTCACCGAGTGCTTTCACCACTTTCCCCGGCCGTTCTTCCAGCCCCACTTCTCCCAAGGGGCTTGGGACTTCTCCAGGCTGCAGGTCTTCCCCTGAAGAGTGACTTGCACGAGGACACAGGGACAGCGCTGAGGGCTGGAGCTCCGGGGCTGGAGCTCATGTCCTAGGGAAGGCTCTCTGGCCCAGTGTTCTCTCAAGTCCAGCCCTCCTCCATGGAGCGTCCCCAGAAGCCCCCTTTTCCTCCCTGGCACTCAGGGTCTGGGCTCCAGTCACGGAGCAGCCCGATGCCCCACCCTTCACCCCACAGCTCCCTCTGTTCCCTTTTTGGAGAGGGAGGGGCACTGGCAGGCCTGGCTGCTGCCCAGGCCTTGGGTGTGAGCTTCAGGCTGCTTAGTTATTAAAGTGAGGCTGTTAGTCCCTCCTCTGGCCCATCAGGAGGGATGGGAGGAGATGGGGACATTGGGAAGGGCTTCTCAGAGGAGGGCACCTTATCGACAAATGGGCCCCTGGCAGCACTGTTAGATTTAGCAAATAAAAACACAGGACTCCCAGTGAAATTTGAACTTCAGATAAACAACGAATCACATGAGAGACACACTAAAAAAGAATTCATTACTGGAAGTGATAGTAATATTTAACGAAGCATCCTGTATTGTATCTGGCAACCCTAACACTTCCTTTTCCTCCCCTGCTCTCTAACAGCACATTTCGGTTTTCCTGCTCTTTCTGGTATTTAACTCCCAGCCTTTAGAAGTTCTTAAAATGTTTGCTTTCAGTCATTCACTCAGCACATAACTGTCGGTGCCTAATTCCCTGGAGAGTAGAAAGATTCCTGATAATAATAAACCTTTAAGAGAACAGTGGGAGACAGATTCCATCCAGAAGGGTCATCAGGGATATAACGTTCTTTCTTAAAGGAAGCGTCCTAGCCCATTTGCATCAGAATCATCAGGAGCCAGTTGCCAAATGCAGGTTCCTGGGCCCCTATTCTGACCTGGCAAACAGCCTGGAAATAGAGCTCAATGTACTAAATAAACGTCTGGAATGGGACTTGCCTTGGAATCTGCATTTGAATCATACATCCCGGTTGCTTGGAGCAGCCCTGATTTATACGTGCCGTCCCGGGGGAACTGTTAGTAGTGTCCTGTTACTCTCACAAGTATTCTGGGTCACTTATATTTCTCCCCCTCAGAGTTGACACTACAGAGCCAACAGGACAAGGTGGCTAAGGTGATGAACCAGGACTTCCCATCTTCTGGGGCAGTGGGAAGGGCTTCGGGGTCAGCTCAGAAAAAAGCTTAAAAACTATAATTTGGGCAAGTACCCTCAATGCCCTTGGCCCATGTCCTGGCCTGCATTGTTGGGGTTAATGATGCCTCCCTCACAGGGTGGCTAAAGGGACTGGAGGTGCCACCAGAGGGATGTGTCACAGAGGCTCCACCCACAGCCCATGATACAGTTCAGTGCTGGCCTCCCTGTCTCAATTCCAGGCTCTTTGAGCTGAAAACTCCAGAGGCCCTGTCACCAGGGCCCCCATTTGCGAAGGCGGCACCAGACAGGCTGTGGGAACGAGCTTAACAGCTTTTGTCAAAGTGGCATAATAAAGCCCCCAAGTGTCTGCTCTGTGCAAACCAGGATGGCAGATCAATTGTGGCATAAACAAAATAGCAGGCTTGGTGCAAAGCTGGGGACAGATTACGCCTCTGCAGGGTTTGATTGGGGAAGGAGAGGATTTTCGGGGTGGCTGGGTTTGTCTTTTCTCATCCTGAAGCCTCGAGGCCCCTCTCTGGAGCAGCCCGACTCCCTGCAGATTATCAGAGCGTGGGGGACTACTCCACTCTGGGAAGCATCTGGTCAGGCAGCAGCCCAGGCAGGGACCTCACTCCCCTCAGCAAGAAGCCTGACCCTGGGGGCCTCAGCATCCCCCTGAGTTCTGAGTCTATTGGTGGGGAAGGAGGGGAAACCATGCCCCCTCCACCTGTCTCCTGAGCTGAGCCTACAGTGTGGCCTGGAGGGGGGCAAAGTGGGCACAGGTGTCAGACCTCAGCACTCGGAGCAGTGAGAGGGACATTTGCATTGAGTGCCTTCTGCGTTGTCAGAAAACCTCGTGACCTGCCTGTCCACTTCTGGGAAGAGAGTGCCACTGCCAGTCAAGCATTTGGCCTCATTCTGGGCCTGCAGTCATGACCATGAGGAGACCCCAGGACAAGTCCTGGCCCAGCCTCTTCTCGGGGGCAGAAGGGCAAAGCCGTGCCCTGGCCCAGGGTTGAGCTGCTGGCAGCAGAGGGGCGAGCATTTGTACAAAACCTCTGAGAAGGCAGCCCAGCGACTCTGGGCAGAGACTGCGTCTGTCTTGTTTTCCACCACATCCCCGAGCCTAGTAGGAAGCCTGCTAAACCCTTGTCACTGTCTGCTGAGGGATGAATGGTGGACGTTGGTCCCGCAGCTGCGTGTCTGGTGGCGCTGCGATGCAGAGGCTCTAGCATGAGGCCACACATACCTCAGGTGTGGAGAAAGCCCCTTGGGGAAGGAGAAAGGGGAGCAGAGAAACAGGCCTCATTCTGGTTCCATCACTCAGGGACACCCAGGGGGACACGTGCTCAACAAGAGACCCGACTCCAAACAGAAGCCTGGGGTGGCATCCAAGAGTCTAGACAAGGAGGAGTTTGCAGGGATCTGAGGATGCTCTGGGAGAAGGAAGAGGTGACCTTTGACTCAGAGGGTGGGTCAGGCAGGGGCAGTCCTGTGGGGACCCCAAGGGGCAGATGAGAACCCTGCTGTGAGCAACCAGCAAGACTGCTAGCCATAAACATGGCTAAACATAAACAGAGGGCAGTGGTGCCCTCTGTGTCTCATCCCTCCCGCTGTGCCCAAGCCCTGTGTCAAATCTGGTTTGAGTAGCCCCACCTTTCTTAGCTGTGCCGAGCCACAGGCGATGTGTCCACCTTGGTGGGCACGTTCAGGCAGGAGCAGTGGCCCCTCTCCCCAGCAACAGGCACTGGGAAGAGAGCCACAAGAGGAAAGAGGACTACTGGGGACAGGAGTCATGACTGAGCCCCACGCCTGGAGGACTGCAGTTTGGTTCTCTAGGAGCAATGGAGGCTTTTGTGGTGCTTTTGGAAGACAGTCCTGGTTACATGGCTAATTTGGTCTTTCACTGTCTTGTGGCCAAATTCTGAATCTAGGGATATAATCCATCTTTCTCAATGTGGGTTCATGATCATAACATTGTCTCCTAACTTGAGCCACAAGGCCTAAGATCAAGACCATGGTCAGGTGAGTGGGCATTTCTTCCAGGGAATCTAGAGACTGATTAGCATACAGGTTTAAGGAATTACTCTGAAAAAATTTTTTTCTCGGGCCCTTTTAAGGAAATGGTAAGCCCAGAGACAAAACTCTACTTCCTCCTTCCCAGGGCTGCCCCACCCCACTAGCACTGCACAGGTAGCCCTCTTGACACTGGGTATGAATTAAAGAGGGATGCCCCTGACCTTTTGCTGCAGAGGTGTCGAAAGGTGCCATAGTGCTACTCAGACAGATGATTCATTTTCAACTCATACTCCAAGCAGCAGTGAATCTTCCCACCAAGAGATTAAATCCCTTCTTATAACCAGAGTCAGGCAGCCATGAGTGCCACAAAGAAACTAAAGCCAACAGCAGGCCGAGAGCTCAAGTGGGAGGGGCAGAGCTACCACTCTGCACTGCCCTGCGTGGCATGTGCTGAGCCCACTGGTGGGAAGCCAGACAAGCCTTCCGCAGAAATCAATTGATGAAGACTCTCCTTTAAAGACTGTGCTTTGAGTAAGTGGGTGAATTAAGACTTAATTATAAGAGCTCGAAGCAATAAGCAGCTGCCCAGGCACAGAGCTGATCTGCCAGGACAGAAGCAGCGCAGGACTGCACTGGACCGTAACCTTTCCGTTCTCGAATGAGAGCAGGGATGATGGTGGTCCTTGGGTGAGAAGAAGCTGGCACTCAACAGCAAAACCATGTTTACTCTCTGAAGATTGTGGAGTCACTCTCAAACAGTCCTTTTGCCGGTTCCATAAGCCTCTTTTCAGAAACCACCAAATATAGCTCCCTGGACTGAATACCCTCTACCTGGTCCCCAGAAATCCCATATAAAATGAAGCCTTTAATGGAATGCCATCCTGATAAGGCCTAGGCGTGCCACTGGTTACATTAACAAACAGATTCAAGGAATCAGAGAGCAGATGACACTTGCTTTGTAGGCACCTGCGTGGTTTGCACTGGTACAGTGGTTTCTGTTCTGTGTCCTGATTAGTCCTTCCTAGTGACCATCTTGCCCCACCTGTTTTTTAAGGATTTTGTTTGTTTTTAGAGAGAGTGGGGAGGAGGGTGAAAGAGAGGGAGAGAAGCATCAATGTGTGAGAGATACATGGACTGGTTGCCTCTCACAGGCCTCCAACTAGGAACCCGGATACAACCAATGTATATGCCCTGACTGGGAATTGAACTGGCAAGGTTTTGGTTCCTAGGCTGGCACTCAACCTACTGAGCTACACCAGCCAGGGCTTGGCCTATCCATTTTAACTTAAGATCCCCAACAGGAGAGGCTATGTCTCCTCCAACAGTTTATGGGCTGACAAAATCAGGAATAATGTCTAATGCCATGAAGGGAGAGAAATGTCTAAATACTAACTCCTCTCTGCTTGAGCCATGCCACTCAAGGTAGCAGCCACAGCATCACCTGCATACTCAGAGCACCCACCCACTAAGGACCTCCTGTCCACCCAGGACCTCGCTGACCCTTGTCCTGTCTCTGCAGGTTTCGGCATGACCACACCCGCCACTGTGGGTGGGAAGGCTTTCCTCATCGCCTACGGGCTTTTCGGCTGTGCTGGGACCATCTTGTTTTTCAACCTGTTCCTGGAGCGCATCATCTCGCTGCTGGCCTTCATCATGCGCACCTGCCGCGAGCGTCAGCTGCGCCGCAGTGGCCTGCTGCCTGCCACCTTCCGCCACGGCTCGGCGCTCTCGGAGGCCGACTCCCTGGCAGGCTGGAAGCCCTCGGTGTACCACGTGTTGCTGATTCTGGGCCTGTTCGCAGTGCTGCTGTCGTGCTGCGCCTCGGCCATGTACACCAGCGTGGAGGGCTGGGACTACATGGACTCACTGTACTTCTGCTTTGTCACCTTCAGCACCATTGGCTTCGGGGACCTGGTGAGCAGCCAGCACGCTGCCTACAGGAACCAGGGACTCTACCGCCTGGGAAACTTCCTCTTCATCCTGCTCGGCGTGTGCTGCATCTATTCTCTCTTCAATGTTATCTCCATCCTCATCAAGCAGGTGCTCAACTGGATGCTGCGAAAGCTGAGCTGTCGCTGCTGCGCCCGCTGCTGCCCCGCACCCGGCGCACCCCTGGCTCGGCGCAACGCCATCACCCCCGGCTCCCGGCTGCGCCGCCGCCTGGCTGCGCTCGGCGTCGACCCCGCGGCCGGCGACAGCGACGCCGAGGGCCGCCGTCTGTCGGGCGAGCTCATCTCCATGCGCGACCTCACCGCCTCCAACAAGGTGTCGCTGGCGCTGCTGCAGAAGCAGCTGTCCGAGACGGCCAACGGCTACCCGCGCAGCGTGTGCGTCAACACGCGCCAGAACGGCTTCTCGGGCGGCGTGGGTGCGCTGGGCATCATGAACAACCGCCTGGCGGAGACCAGCGCCTCCAGGTAGACTGCCCGCCCGCCTGCCCTTCTTGCGGCGCCAGGGACCCTCGCCAGGCTGGCGTGCCACCAGGCGTGGCTTGCTTTTCTTCTCTCAGACGCTGGCGCTTTCTTAATCTTTATCCAATAAAATGAAACCAAAAAAATTTTTTTAAGAAATACTATTTGGCCAGGCCTGATGTTATCAGTGACAGGTTTTGGGGGAACCTATTTTACTTGTGGGTCCCCTCTTGGAGAACCGTGGCCCCAAGTAGATTCTCTTCGAGGGAGAGGAAAAGTGGCACCCAATCCCTCACCCGGTGCATACCGCAGCGAGGAGAGTGCCAGCCCTAGGTTTTGCAGACTGGCATGAAACCCGGTCCCCATGCACGTAAGCAGTCGGCAACCCCAAAACATATGGTGCAACTTTACATGGCTCTGAATTACCTCCGCAGCATTTAGAATCCTGGCCCAGCCTAGCAGCTTCCTTCTGGTCGTCAGAAGTGATATAGTCACAGTTTTGACAGGTGGGGGTGGGGAGAGCCATCTGTTACCTCCTGATGTATATAGATAGCACAGCCGCTACACACAGAATGGTGTAGTATTACGCAATGAGATGAAACATAGAACCAACTTGCGGACTGCGGCGTTTCCCCGAGGTTTGGAAATTGCAGTGGTAAGGGGCTTAGCTGGCCTTTCTCAGTCTGTGGTTCACTTAGCGCAGCACACGGGGCAACTACTCTGAATGAAGAAAACCCAGGGTGGCCTGCCTGCCGCCGGGAGGGGAGCACTGGGCTGCAGGGGCCCTGCTCTGCTTCAGCTGCCTGATCTCAGAGGCCCCCCTTACATCTCTGAATCTCCCAACCCTCCTTTCTTTCACAAGCGTCATCCATTTTGCTTTGCTAGTGTGTATTTTTTTTTTCTTAACTCCCATTGATCAGTTCAACGTTTTTCCCTTTTCGAGAGCCCGATGATGCAAAGTGCAGCCTCCAGCCCTCCCCTCCTCCTCCGAATCAGGGCTGCGCCAGCTGCACCCGCTACAGGCACCGGTGCGGCAGCACCAGGAAGTCAAAGCAGCCGTCCTGTAAACGTCAGAGAACTTGGCTCCAGAGTGCATAGGGTTTTGGGGGCACATCCCATTCTAAACCTTATTTGGCCCTCACTGGTAATCAAGTGAAGTTGTTTCCTCCACACATGGTGTGTATTGGAGGTAGAGGAAGGCAGAAGGGAGGGAGCTGGTGGAACAGCAGGATGGGAGCAGTTTTAGGACTCAGGTTTTGCTCTGAATGATCCTCAAGCTAACAGACAGGATCTCCCAGACTCACCCTCTAAGACATTGACCTGGAGGAAGGTCAGAGGCCTATCCTTTATTGAAAGGATAAGGATCTTGGAATATGAAAGAACCACACCCTTTCAGCCCATTTTCTCATCTGAAAAGATGACGATTCCAAGGACAAATGTGATATCTAGTCAGACACATATATATATTACATATATTTTTATATATACACTAGTCATATATATATATAGAAAAGCACCGGACACCTCACACCACCGAGAGAGCCATTTCGATCACCACTGGGAGATCGAGAGCCATGAGGTCTCCCTCCCTGGCAGCGAGCGAAGCATGTGAGCCTGGAACACACACACACTACTATTAAGAGTCACACTTAAATGTCAGCCTCTTCTTTCCCCTTCCAGTTCATGGCAGAAAGAAAAAAAAAATAAGTTGGGATCTCAGTGATTCTCCAGCTACTTTGGGTAATTTCTAGTTTGTGCTGAAATAGGTTTGAAAACACAAGCCCTAGCTGGGGTGAAGCCAGTGAGGCAGGGTGGCCGGGAGAGAGGTCAGGGCTGCTTCCCCAGAAAGGAAAGGCGTCCGGGGGCCGCGCCTCCAGAATATGGACCATGACTGTCGGGCCAGCTCCTGAGCCCCCCGCCTGTGTCTCAGTGACGGCTCTGGTCACGCTGAAGGCACTGCACACTTAGGCACATGTTTTCTAGGACGGGGTCCTCTCACAGGACCTAAATAAAGTGTCATATGTATCCCTTTAAAAGAGCAAAAGATTAAAAGGCATCCAACTAGAGGTGTCACCTAGGTAATGAGAAATAACTTGGGGATCTGAGCCATCCAGGTGGGGAGGTAGAGCTCCCCATGATAGAGGCACCTAGACCATGAGGTCTCAATGGCAGGCAAAACAGCAGCCCGCCTGGAAGGAGTGAGCCCCTGAGACAGCACAGGGGGCTTGTGACCCGGCCTTCAAGGCTCTTTGCGCTAGATGGTCCAGAGAGGTGGCCAGGTGATCCCGTTGACCGGCACACAGGACTACCCAGAATCCCATCCCCACAGGAGGAAACAGGACTTGCCTCCCGAGAAGAAAAATCGCAAAACCTTCTTTAGCAGTCTTCTTTGTCAGCAGTTTTTCCTAAAGTCTCTGCTAAAGTGCTGGTGCCTCGGCCTTAGCTGCTGTCACTCCCTTTCCAATGCTTTGCCTTTGAAGGAGGCGATTGTGGGCAGCCTGGGCAAGCTTCCGAAGGAACCCGAGTTGTGGTTTGAGGAGGCAGGGAGGGACCGTTCCCTCTCAGCAACCTCCCAGAGAAACACAAGCCTCCAACATACAGTGGTAGCTCAGGAGCCAGTGGCAGGCATGTATCTTTGCCCAAGTTCTCCTGGTCCCTTCCCCATCACTGTCCATCACTCAGGCCAAAGGGCTCAGTGCCCCAGATGCCAGGAATGCTCCTGGGGAAAGCCGGGCTCCCAAGTTCAGGGGGAGTCATGAAGCCTGGACCCACACACAACTAAAGGGCTTGTATGACGCCCTGCCTGAGGGTGGGCATCGAGAACCAGAACTCCTTAACACGCAGGGGTGGGGCTTCCTCTCACTTCTGAAACGGTGACACTGATAAGGGCCCCCTTCTGTGGTGCAGATTCTTCAGAACCTCAGGCTAAGAAAGGGCTCCATTTTCTTAGACACTGTGGCCTCGCCCACCATGTGGGGTCCCTGGTTTGACCCGCAGCTTGCTCACGGCAGTCTACAACTCCCCAGGCACCTGACGTTGCTTCCTAACCTTGGGCCCACACTCACCCCTCCAGTGCCGGGGCCGTGGGGCAGAAACGACACGGGCTTTTCCTTTTTCTTTTAATTTTTTTTTTTTACTTTTTTATTTTATTATTTAATTTATTTTATTTTAGGCACAAGCTTTTAAGAAGTCACCCAGCTGTGGGCAAGTAGAGAAGCCACCCATGGGGTCCTTGCTTGCTAACAAGGCCAGGTGACCTCCTGACCTGGCCCCTATGTCCTCTGACTGAAGCCAGAGCCTAGTAAGGGAGGCAGAAGTCTCAGGCAGCCTTGAGCACTCAGCTCGTGGAAAATGCCTGACAGTCCTTGGCATCACACATCACAGCAAAACACACACTCATCAGCCTTACGAAGAGGGGCTAACCCCATTCCCCAAGGAAAAATTTTAGTCTGGGCCACTGTAAGAAGAAAGAGTTTCCATTTTTGACTCGCTGGAGATCTACTAGAGCCTAGAAAATTCTGCTCTGCCCTGGGGGATTTTATGTACACTTTGCATGATGTTTTACACAGAAGCCTATGTCCAAACCCAGGTGAAGCCCGGGCAAAGGGCTGCTAAATTTACCCAGGCTCCCGTGCCCCTTAGTGAGGCTTGCTAGCAGAGGCCCTCTCCCTGTGTGCTTTGGGGTGAGGGGTGATTGAGCTCTCAGGACCAAAGGAGAAGTTTCCAAGGAACCCAGGCAGATGGCAGCCCACGGAGGCAGAGACCGCAGGGGCTGTGTGTCAGGTGGTTTCGTCTTACTGTAACTTTTTACATTCTTAACAAACAAAAAGCACAATTCCACATGCACACCGTCTGGAAGGCACACCCAGACAGATAGCTTAGAGCACTTCTGAGTCCAGAAGAGGAGCTGGGGCTTCTTTGTTGCGGTGGTCACATGTAACAGGCTCGCTCCGTCCTGTGGGGTGGGAAGGGATGGAGGGCTGCTGAGACCACTCCCAGCCCCAGGACGGCGCATCAGCATGGACTCGGGGCCTGGACTCTTGCCCCTGGAGCAGCTCTGGCACCTTCAGGTGCGTGCACCGTCACAGCTCCATCGCGGCCCCTTCGCAGCCCCACACCCAGCCGGTTTCATTGTGCACTGAGAAACGATGAGATTTCTGCACTAACCTGACCCAAGCCCCATGTCCCCTATCTTCTAGCCTCCTCCCTCCCCCTGCTCCCTAGGGAGCTCCCCCTGGCTTTACACATTATTTTCTATGCTCCATGTTCTCTCAGGAGGGGTGGGTAGAGCATGCGGGGCAAGCCTGCAGGGTTCCTTAAATAATACATTTATTTTTCTGAGCAGCACGCCAAGAGAGGACTTGAAGGGTGTCTGAATTAACCACGAATAAAATGCAGCCTGCCACCCCTTGAGCTGTTTGCTTTCTGTCTGTCAGAGCCACCTGCCTCCCCATCTTCCGGCTCAAACCTCATCTCAGGGGCCCCCAGGGGACTTCAGCTTGGAGGATCGAGCTTAAATCGCAGCTCCCAGAGGGGTTGTTTTGTAAAACAACAGTGACATCCATATGAGTTGGAAGGGGGAGGGGGAGGGCACCGAGGAAGCTCACAGGCAGCCTGGCCAGGCCGGGCCAAGGTCAGTTTCTGATAGCCAGGGCCAGAAAGAAGGCAGAAGAGGCCAGGAAACTGGAGCCAGGGTGTTTGGGGGATGGGTCCCCACCGTGGCCCTGGTTCCCAATCCTTTCCAGAGGCAGCTTTAAAGATGCTGACGTCCAGCCCCCCCAGCCCCACCCTCCGCCCCTGAGATTCTGATTTCACTGGTCTAAGGGGAGCGCTGGAGGGCATTGGCATATTTTGGTAACTGTTAAGGTGATTCTAATGGGCAACCAAGGTCTTGAACCTACGCTCTAAACACAAAGCACTCACCCTGCGGTGTGGGAAGGGCACCCACTCAGAAGCTGGGAGGTCTGAATTCTAGTCCTGCGTCCGGCAGTCACTCTGCTTTCTCAGATCCTCAGTTTCCCCATCTCTAAAATGAGGTAATGATACTGTCCCCCCACCTCTCAGGAGTCTTGTGAAAAATAAATGAGGGGCTGGGAACTGAAAAGTGTAAAGTGCTCCATAAATGCAGTGTCACCATTGTAAGAGGTATTTCATGTACTAAGGGACCAGGCAGCCCCCAGCACTTCTGGTGGAGACCCTTCCTGCAGGGCCAGCTGGGGAAGAGGGCTCCACCTGGGTGATTACTGCCGCCCACAGTGCCTCTCCTTTTTGACACCACCTTAATTGCCATCATAACAGTGCAAGGCCCACTGAGGCTCCCCCACCCTGCCCAAGTCATCCTGTTCCTTCAGGTTGCCCTAGAGATGAGAAGCAATTGGCAGGCCACTCAAGTCCTGCCCCACCTACCTCAATCTGCAAAATCACTCTCTAGCCTCCCCCAACCCCAAAGGTTTCCTTCAGCTGCACCGACAACCCCTCTGGTCTTTTGGCCTTCCTGGTCCTTCTAATGCTGGTCAAAGCTACCAAACTGATTTCATGTCCTGCCTATGAATCACCACCACCAACCCACCCCCCACCCCGCAATCTGAAAAGCAGGGGCCTACGGTCTTTCCAGAAAGAGACCTTCCCGTTTTCCTGCTTCTGCTGAGACTCATCGGCAGCGGAGGGGTCTGGGCTCAACTCACCCGTCAGCCCTCTTCTCCCTCTGGGTCGCCCGCCCCAGCGGTGTGATCAGCCCAGGCAGGCGCTTCAGCTGCATGAACTGGTGGTGCCTGCCTTCCTTTCAGCTTCTAAGGCCTGTGATTTCTATGACACTTTAGACTGCCCTCCAGCCTCCCTGAATGGACTGCCAACCCTCTCCCTTTCACAGTCAGTTACCTTTCCGTGAAAATATCTGTTTTCCTAATGAGAAAATAAGAAAAAGGAACTTGCCTTTACCCAGTCAGGCCCTTGGACAAGAGATTTGTATATTTACCTCACTATGCCCTACCCACCCAAGGAATTCAGTACTTTTCTCCCATTTTGTCCTGGGTCAGAGAGGTTAAGGAATTTGTCTAGTTTGGGGCCAGGCACCCCGTGTTAGAGGCTGGAGAGACGATGAGAAAGCCAGCCCAGCCCTCGCTGGCCCTGAACTCTGGACTCAGGAGAGGCCGACAGGGTACCAAGTATGGCAGGCAGGATTAGGGACAGCCTGGGCTGCAGGCCACACCCAGGGACAGGTCGTCAGGGATGTCAGGGAAGGCTCTCAAGGGTCGGGCTGTCCAAGCTGAGTGGGAGAGGGAGGCCCCTGAGCCTCCTGTGGGGGCGGGGCGGGGGTAGAGCAGGACGTGTCCGGCAGAAGGAGCGGGATGAGAGAGAGTCAGGAACTGAGTGCTGTCCACAGGACCGGCATCTGCACAGTGCTTCCCTGACTATAAGAATTGAAGTTTGGGCAAAGAAAACAACCTTCCTGGCCCCCTCCTACTTCATTTGGAGGGAAATGTTCACAGGAGGGTTGTTGGTGGAATCTCTAAAGAAAGGCTTAACCATGAGGCAATGAATGCTGGGTAATGAGAGGTTGCCTCTGCTCGCTTCTGGGGCTGTGAGCAGACCCCTCACTGACGCTCCTTCCCATGTCAGCAAAATGAGGGACTGGCATTTGATGCTCACTCGGGCTCCGGAGGGAGTGGGGGAGAACTGTGAAAGTCGAATGGGATTCCTATGAAGAACCTCCCTTAGAAAACATCCGCCAAGTGCGTGACCCAACGTGAACAACTTCCTTCTCCGCGGCCACTTCTTTCTCCAAGGACCAAGCGGAGTAGGGCCCGCCATCTGGATGCAGGATAGAAGGACATGTGTCCCACTGAGGACTGGCCAGCTCCCTGCTGAAAGCTGCAGATTCAACACACATACCAAACCCTTGCGACTCCAGGTCTCTGCTGCCATTGGTCTCTGCTTTCTCTGGAACAAATCAAGTCCATTCTCTACAGTAGCCAGTGGCCACACATAACTATTTAATTTTAAATGAATATAAATTAAACTTCAAAATTTAGCTCTTCCATCCTGGCTGGTGTAGCTCGGTGGATTGAGTGCCAGCCTGCGAACCACTAGAGTTGCAGGTTTGATTCCCAGTCAGGGCACATGCCTGTGCTGCAGGCCAGGTCCCCAGTAGGGGGCGTGTGAGAGGCAACCGCACATTGATGTTTCCCTCCCTCTTTCTCCTTCCCTTCCCCTCTCTCTAAAAATAAATAAAATCTTTAAAAAAGATACTTAAAAAAAGTTTAGCTCTTCCACTGCACTAAGCACACGCCAAGTGTTCAATTAACACCAGAGCTTCTAGACCTCTTTAACCCACACTCCATCCTCCCTGCTCCTCCACAGCACCCCTCTGCCAGGTGGAGCGTCTGCCTGCAGGAAGGCAGGAGGCCACTGTGCAAAGGGAAGCAGGGGCAGGCCTGCCTACCTGCAGTGCTCCCTCCGCATCTGGGAGCCCTCCTTAGCTTTCTTCCCGCCAGTGTGAGGCAGCCAGCAATTTCCACCTTTGCCCGTGGGCTGAGTTAGGTAAACTTGCAACTGGAAAAGTTTGGCTAACACTGTTTCTTTGCCGAAAATAAACCCCTTCCTTGCTCCTTGAGGGCTGAAATGCCTTTTACAGCAACAGCAATTTGGGGGGGAAGTTCAGTCCTGGAATGCAGACAGCTCTGGGAGACAGTACAGGCCTACATATTCACACCGAAGTGTAAGTGACTGAGAGTTCCTGATGGAGCCACAGTAACCAGATCGAGGCCACCGGAAAGGCCACTGGAGCACATCATGGATCAACCTTGCTGACTGCCTCTTCAGAGAACTGAAGCTGAGTGTAAGCTCTAACACTCCTTGCCTTAAAAAGCAAATTTCTAGCCATCTCCTGACATATTTCTAACAAACACTTAATATTTATTGACTTAATATTTATGTGACAGGGTCTCTGCCCTCCCCATCAGCTTCCAACACTACTAACCAGACATCCCAGCATTTGCAGGAGCCTCGCAATCTGTCTGCCTCTCTCACACCCCAGCTTCCCTCACTTCTCTTCGGAGCATCCACAGCGAGAGGGCAGCAGCGAGAACGGTACTGGCTAGAGCCAGAGAGCCTCTCTGTTCCAGAACCTTGGAATATCCGCCCCTCCCAGCCCACCTATCCTCACCCCACTCTCCCTAATAGAGGATTTCCATTTCCACTGGTTAAAAATCAAAATAATAAAAAGAGGGAAAATATAATTCTGGAATTTTATTCACCCAAAAGGAATGATGCAAAGGCTGTGGCAGAATCAAGCTTTGGGGCCTGGGCGCGTCTTAGGGTGCAGCCTTCTCTGAGCGTTGCAGTCCCCCTCAACCTCTTTCCCTGAAGCACCGACACCTCCCCTCACCTCCCGTGAGCCCCCACCCCCACCCGGGCCCTTCCTGACTTGTGACTGCAGCCCCTGGCCGCACACGGACTCCAGGCGGGGTTCACACGGGGCTGCTCTACCACTGATGCCATTTAGGGCTTCACTCCTGCAACAGAAGCCCGAGAGAGTTGCTGCTGTGTCCCAGTGGCCCCTCAGAGGCAGTGGGAAAATAAGCCATCTGGCCACAGAAGGGGCAAGCCAAGCACCACTGGCCTTTCATTGCCTGCTTGGGCTCACCCAACCAGGAAGCTGCTTACAGCCACACAAAAAAGCAGCCTATGGACGCGGCCAGATTTCAGCCTGGGCCGGCCACTCTCCTGTGTTACCGGAAATGGGACCTGGCCCTTAAGAGGTCTGCCTTGGACCTATGGGTAGTGCGTGCGTTCTTCACTACGTACAGAAAGATTTCACAACGTGAGTCCGGGTGACTATGAGGGTACATTTATTAAAGCTGGGGACGAAGAAACAAGGAAGGAATTAGCATAGAAGAAGCAACTGCAGAGCCTAAGCGAGGCTGCCCTGGATTTCTGGGAATGTTATAGGGAAGAAACAAGCCTAGGCAGGCCTTTTCTCTGAGAAGTCAGAGAAAAGGGGACCTTGGAGACAGGTTCAGGGGGTTGCCCCGGATGAACTGCTGCTCCCCATTGCTGCCCTGGTTACAAGCCTGGCAGGGTTTCCGAGAGTTTAGGAGATGCAGGTTTGTGGGAGAAGAGGGGAGGGGAAAGTTGTGAGTGAGCTCCCAGGAGGGGGAGGGTAAGTGTGCACTGGATCCTCCACCCTAAAAGCTTTTAAGGGTAGAGAGTTGAGGGGAGGTCCCAGAGGAGGGTCTGAATCCAGTTCCATCAGCTTTGCAGGTGAGCCCTCTCAGGGTGGTGATCTCTAACTAATTTGTGGGCTCCAGGGCAGGGGTCATTACCTGATGCACCTGCGCCAGAGGTCAGCTGCTGTGTCCCTGGTCTGGTTTTGCTGCTTTTCTGGGTCTGGAGTAGAAATACAACTGAGGCCTGCCTACATGTTAACTCCTAGATGTTATGTCCAGGAAGGAAAGGCCAAGGGAGGGAAGGGGACCCTAAGAGCGAGGTCCTTGTTTTCCCAGTTTTGCCCCCTGCATGGCCCAGGGGCTTTCTACCCTGGTGACCCTCTCTATCTGGCTACATACTGCTTGGCCATTGGTCTCCATTTCCCTATTCCACTTGCTAAGCCATTTTCCTAGCTTCTCACTGACCTGCATTTCCCCCTCAGAGACTCCCAGCCCTCAAGTCTTTTAGGGGTGATTTAGGAGAGTGGATCTTCAGTAGTCGCTTCCTGCTGACAGGGGTCGTGGCCCCTGCCTGATATGAGGGAGACGAGGGACTGGGGTCTGAGACTGGAACCGGGAGGCTGCTGGGTGACTCTCCCCATGCTGGGATGGGCCAGAATCCCTGAGGCATTGTGATACGCAACTGTTGTATCCTAGAGGTGACGAATTTGAGAAGAGGGCTAAACAGATGTGGCCCAAAGATGAGGAGGAGAACTGTAACTGCGAGGGGCCCAAGGAGGAGTAGCAACCAGGCAATGGCGGGGAGAGCAGACCTCACAGCGTCCGGGATGGAACTGGCAGTAGGGTCCTCTTTCCAAAGTTAGGAAGCCAGGTGGGCTGGCCATAGATTTTTCTGGTGTGTTTGTCTACTTGACCTGAAGAGTTGACGTAAGTGCAGCAGGTTTTGGTGATGACTGCACGTACCCCTCCCTCTGATGCCCACAGGTCCTTGAGGGCTGGTCTGCTATCTAGCACGACATCAGCAAGAGAATCTAGAGGCCGTTGTAAGTTTCTTCTTCTTTTTTTTAAAAAGTGAACTGGTTTTATTCCACGCAGCACCAGTACAGGGTGCTGTGGGGGCCTGTCCTGCACCCACTGTGACGTGGCATGCTGGGACTCGGACTACTGACACATAAGCCAGGCCTCTTGTCACCTGAGGGCCGGCCTGTGCTACGGGGGGCCCAGGACCCTCAGGGTGAGTGGGCCCACCCCTCTTCTCAGCCGCCAGGGCCTCAGTACCCACCTCCCCGCTGACCAGCAATGACACAGAACCTTCAATGTGATCTGTGGCTGCTAGTGCCACCAACTGCCTGCTCTGTAGGAAAGCCCATGTGCTGCAGCTGCTGGAGATGTAGAGAGGAGACAGAAGACTTAGGCAGCCATAGTGAGCTCTTGAGAACCTGGGCTTGCCCCTCAAGGAGCGAGGCCTGGATCCCCTCCTGCAGCATCTGCTCACCTAGGGCTGCCCACAGTAGGGTCCCTGTGGGGAAGCTGAGCCTGGTCCAGGCCAGGCCAACCTCTGTGGAGCCGTCCCAGGTCAGCTGCATGGGCCCCAGGCCTGGTGGAAATTGGGCTGAATCTTGCTGCGGGACCGAAGCCTAGGGAGGCCATGTGAGGAGGTCCAGGGGTGAAAAGCCTCACTCCAGGAAGGGTGGAAGGCAGCTCAGCCACACTGCCTGGGGTGGGAAGGAGCCTGAGCGGCCAGCACTCAGCCAAGAGCCTGCACAAAAAGCCCTCCTACAGCAGCTACAGCCACCACTCAGAGAGCTCCAGCCATTAGAAGACCCCAGCTGTGTAGGCCAGGCCAGCAAGGAAGCCACAGAGGAGATGCAGGACGGGTTGCTCAGAGGTGAGCAAATGTGTCAGGATGAGCAGTAGCCATGGTGACAGCCATGGTGGCAGTGCCCCATGGGGCCACCTAGGGTGGTAACCTAGCCCCACCAGCATGGCCAGATGGATAGGCATGTACCTGCAGCCGGCAGCTGCACTGAACACCCTGAGGCCTACCAGCAGCCAGGGGGAGCAGGGTGGAGGCATGCAGAAAACACAGCGTGCCCAGGTGGCACTCCTGCCACCAGCCCACTGTGGGCAGGAGCAACAGACTCAAGAGCAGGCCGGGTAGGGCCGTGTGGCCCACAGCACTGGTCAGCAGCCGCTGTGTGTGCCAGGGGTCCAGCAGCAGCTCCAGGGCCAGGGCAAGGCTGGGTCCGGCCCCCACCAGCCACAGACTGCTCATTAGCAGCATCAGGACTGAGGAGGCAAGAGGCGGCACTGGGGACAGTAGGCCGGGGGGCTTCTGTCATACACGGCTTGGCTGAAGGTGACCAAGGGCAGCCTTGGGGCTGCGTGCTTCCACAGAGCCCCAGCACAGCCCCTCTGGCCCTAGCCCCCCTTTCCACAGGAACGTCCCAGCATCCGCTTCTTCCCATGGTGCATCCCTGGGCAAGCTGTCCAACTTCTGAGTCTCCTTCCTTTTCTGTGAATGGGGATTAAGAAAATCCTGCCCTTATTGGGAAGCCGGAGGGCAGAATGGGAAGGACCTGGAAGAGTCTTCAGGGCAATAGAGAGTGGGGGGTCCCAAGGTGTGGGTCAGACTCAGCTTTGTGACTAGGACAAGTATCCAAATTCCTTGGGCCTCAGCTTCGCATTTGCAGCCTGGGGTGCCCCCACTCTCAGCCCACCAAGAGCCAGGCAGAACACCCATCTGGGAGTAGAAACTCTAGCTTCCCAGAGAAGTCTGGGCACCCTGAAACCGTTCTGCTCACTCTGGGGAGTGTGACCCCCAGTCAACCGCCCAGCGCGCCACCCTTTTCCCTGTCCCACTGTAAGTTTTTGAGGGCATCACTGGTACTTTTTTCTAGAGCAGCTATACTGTCTGTCAAATTGCATAAGGTGGCCTCATGGTAGACAAACCTTCCCCGTGGAGCTGCTGGACTGTTGGCTACCCCTATGCCAGCTGCTATGTGGATTGCCCTGTTATTTTGAGGGTGAGTGGCATTGTAAATAGTGACAGAAATCCCTCAGGGGCCAGGAAAGCCTAAGGCGTACTGGCCTTGAAATTGTGTGTTGCTAACACATTGGTAGACTAGAGCAGGTAATGGTTGGTAGAACCCGGTATAAGGTCTGCTATCATAAGGTCAGGTACTTTGGGGGTGTCCCAGAGAAAGAGATATCCATGAGGGCACATGCCTGGTGGGAACATGTTGTCAAACACCAGGCTTGTAGGTGACACCCAGTAGGTGTCTCCCTCGCAGTCAGGGGAAAAGGGTGCCCCTTCTATGCGGGGGTCCCTTGGCTCTGTGGGGGCTCTGTGTGCTGTGGCAACTTGGCACACGAGTTTCCAGCTGACATTAGCGTCTCCCTGCAACAGCTGCAGGTGTTCCAGGGTCATTCTGAGACTTAATTTCCTAGACCCCGGATTGGCTTGGTGCACACCTGTGTGTCACATGAGGGGTCCAAGAAACACTGTTAGAAAAAGACTTTGGATATATCAGAGATGGTACAGAATCATCTAGTTCGAGCTTATTGACACATTCGTTGGTGGTAAAACAGTGACAGCGGGGTTCCCTGAGGGCCCTTCATAAAAGCCTCAGTACCGACTGCTTGTCAGTCTGATCAACAACCAAGGTTGGACTGGTGCAAGGGAAGCCAGTGGGAACTGGAGGGAGATTAATGAAAAAGGACAGACCTTTTCAAAAGTGTGGGGGGACCCGGAATGTAGAATCAGATTTGAGGGGTCGTAGGTTGAGACTGGGATGGGAAAGCCATTGCAATCAGCTGTCTGTGGCAGATCCAGCAGTTAGAAAGTTGATTTCAGGTGGCAATGATATTGGAGAAGTTCACTAGTATATTTGCCTGCCATTCTCCTTGCAAAGGTCCCAAGTACGGCAGGGACATAAAATCAAGAAAAATACACGTTGTTGGTTGGCGGAGGGAGAGCTGAGACCTTCCCTGAAGTCCAGCAAAAACAGGAGAAATATCAGGAAAACAATTACATTAAATGCCTAATCACCATGACACTTCTCTGTGACAGGCTCTTGTTTCTTGAAGAGGAGCTCGAGGTCCTCAGTGGGTTCACAAGCCTAAGTCTTTGGTTGTGGTTCCCACGGGGACTCATTTAATTTGAGAAAAGTGAACCCAACTGGCTCTTCCTGCAAGCTTCGCTGCAGTTGGGGCGCTGTGGGTAACATGGACTCCAAGGACTCAGAGGTTCCTTGGCACAGCTTGGCTAGAGTCCTTCCCAGGGTTCGATGAGCTTTTCCCACCTCACCCAAGGATTGGAGTCTGCGTGATGAGTGTCGGTGACGGTCGATTCCCAGAGCTGGAGCCTGCTGCCGTGTGGTCCTGGCTACAGGAGGCCTGTCGTCACTCTGTAAGCTTCTTGGAAGAGCAAACCTAGGTGAGATTTCTTTAGCAAGTATTTGGCCACCTCAGCTGCCTTTTCTGTTCTGGTAGGCAAGGTTTCAATGCTTCCAGGGAAAGTGTCTGCAAACACTAGCAAAAATTTCAGTCGAGCTTTGGGGGCATCTGAGTGAAATCAGTTTGCCGATTCTCCCCAGGATAGGTGCCCCTTGTCTCATATTGGCATCGAGAGGGGCGGAGGAAGGTGACTCTGGGGTTATTTTTGGAGCATATTCCACATCCTCGGGTCATTTCCTTTACAGTTTTATGAAGCCCTTGTGTCACAAATGCCTGGGAGACAAGGGTGGCGAGAGCATCTCTCCCCAGGCAGGTGATTTCATGGAGCATTTTGATGCATTTGCATTTTAAGCTTTGAGGCGATAAAAGTCTGTTATCCCTCAACACCCTGCCTGTCCGGTCTCTAGTGTATTGTCTCTGACTCTCTCTGTGTCCCCCCTTGGTGGCCCCTGCAGTGTATTACTGCCATTTCCCCGGGGAGTGTCACAGCCACCAGGGATACTCACATTTCTTCACAGTGTTTCACGGGGTAGTTTTTAGTTGTTAAAACTCCTCTTTCCTTTCAAATAGCAGCATGGGCATGAAGTATTACCAATCCATATTTTGAATCAGTATAGATATTAACCAGGAGATTTTTTCCTGACTGTAAGGCCCTAGTGAGTGCTATGAGTTCAGGTTTTTGGCCTGAAGTGGTAGGGGAGGGGCTTTGCCTCTGTTGTCCTGAAGACCGACTCTGTCTAGTATAGAACCGCTGCTGTCTGCAAACCGTTCCACTTCAGGGTTATGTAAAGGTTCCTCTTGTAGGTCAGATCTGCTTGAATATACTTGTTCAGTAGTCTGTATGCATTGATGTGCGACCTCGGTTTTCTTGTTTATTGACAGGATTGAGAGTTTGGCAAACCTTTAGGGTTAATTTAGGAGAGTCAAGGAGGAGAGTCCGAAACTTACTTAGCCTCCCCCCCCCCACCCCGTGAACCACTGATGCCTGTTTATTTCCAGCACAGCTTGTACCTGATCGGGGCTGTGCACTTCGAGCAGCTGCCCTCGGCTGTTTCTTGGCCTCTCCTGTTAGAGCAGTGGCTGCTACAACTCATAACTGTATGGTCAGCCAGCTGACCCAGGTCCTGCTACAGGACCTAGCTGTTTTGAAAAGGAAGCTCCTTGCCTTGGAGTCAGACCCGATTTCTGGGTAGGGAGTCCAAGTGCTCTGCCTTTTCTCTCTGCCATGTACAGGGTAAATGGCTTTTCTGGGTTGGCACTCAGGGGTCCAGTCTATAGGTTCTTTGTCATCTCCCTTTGAAGCCTCATGTGGAGGTTTAGCAATGAGCCCGAACCCTGGTCCCCATAGGCAGTGGGAGGTAGCCATTCCTAAAAACCCTTGAAGCTGTCGAGGGGCTCTGAGAGCCAGCATGGCCTGTTTTCTTTGGGGTGACAGGGCCCTGGCTGTTGGAGTGAGCAGGTTACCCTAGGCATTGGACCCACTGGGAGGGTATTTGGGCCTTTTGGGGAGAGACTTTTTGTCCTCCGAGGCCCTGAGGGAGCATAGTCCATGTATATTGGCAAGTTTCTCTAGTTTGGGGGTTAGGCCTTTCCAACACGAATAAGTACTAGGAACCAGGATAAAGGGGGGTGCAGAAAAAGGCGTCCTTTACTGTATTAAATCTAATACAGTAAAATATTTGGCTTCTCCTGGGATTTGAGTTAAGATAGTGGAGGGGTTTGGAGCTATAGGATGGACCAGAATCACAGCCTCATTTTCCTCCCTCAGGTCTTGTGCAAACCAGAGCTCTCTGTTCAGCTCCTGCACTGGGAGAACAGGGCACTGCATATGGACTGGCAGGGCCTGAGAGGCCCACACATTAAATGTCTTTTAGTGAGAGGTTCAGTCCCTCTTAGGCCTCCGGTTTTAGCAGGCTCTGTCTCTTGTTAGGGTAGGACACCCCCGGTATCAGAGATACCCTGACGGGGGTGCGTTTGTGGCCCTGCCTGATATTCCACTTTCCCACACCTCAGGGTTGACGTGCACGAGGTCAGACTCTGGAGTATTATACTTCTGGGTTCAGGGTGAGAAATTAGATTGGCCATCAGGCATCACAACAAGGGTTCATTATATTTTATGGCTGATATTCCTAGGGTGGTGGTAGTTCCTACACGGGATGAGATGTCCCTCCCTAATAAGCAAATGGGGCACCCTGGAACCACAACGAAGTCATGACTAAGAGTGGGATTTCCGAGGCTGCAGCAGGGGGCGAGGGAGTTTCGAGTGAAATGGTAGCGTTGAGGACGTCCACTCACTCCAGTGATCAAACAGGTTTTGAAGAAAGAGGCCCTGGTGCGTGAGTCAGAGCAGAGTGAGCAGCCCTGTGTCCATTAAAGATGTAAAGAGCTACCTGCCTCATGAAGGCTCACCTGAGGCTCCTCTGGTGTGATGGTCAGCTGGTCAGTGGGGCAGTAGGAGGATGGGGGCACCGTCAATTCTTGGGTCATGGGTGTCCTGACCGTCATTGGTTTAGAGGCTGTAGGTTTCCTTCGGAGCCTAGCATGCTCCCCTTTCCGATGGCCTCCCCTCTTACAGAGGGGGCACGGTCCTGGAGGGGCACGGCGGGGCTGAGTTCGTTGTGGGCTCTCCCTTTCCTAGTGTTTTTCTGGTGCTTGGGAATAGCGTCGCCCCTTTGCTGTTCTTTGTAGCCTGGCGGCCGGGGACCAAGGTGGTGTGAGACTGAGAGCAAGGCTAAACGAGTGAGTCTTTGTTCCCACAGGGTGGCTACACTGAAAACCATTTCTGCCAGGTGCTCAGTGAGGGGTCAGAGGTCCCAAGGTTAGCTTTGTGATTTTCTCCTTATCTCTGGAGCTGCCTGCAGGAAAAAAGACATCCCCAGAAGTGCACCACCCTCAACAGGGTGGTGTCGATGTACTTTTGTAACACTTCAGTGAATTGTCCCCAAAAAGGGCAGGATTTTCAACCTCTTCTTGAGTGGCCTCTTTCATTTTGTCATAATGAACAGACTTAATGGTGCAGATTTTCATCTCTTCTATGAGACCAGTAACCATTATGGGTCTGGCGATCCCTTCCCTCTCATCCTTCACCTGCCCCGGTGTGATAGGGACACCGCCTGGTTAGGTTCCTGACCTGGGATTGCACTCCCCCCACCCCCCCGGACAATGGATGTGATGTTGAGCATGACAGCCACCAAGTCACAGCGCTCCATCACCGGTGAAGCAGTGGGAGAGGACAATCTGTAAGTCACCCCCAGTCAGGTCATAAGTCAGTGGTAAGTGATTAAACCCCTCTGTGAATGTGCTAGGATCTTCTGAAAACCAACCAAGTTTCTCTTTGCAAAGTGTCAGGTCAGACGCAGAGAAGGAAACATGTACAGGAACAATTCCTAGGCCACCAGGTTCCTGGTTTGCCACTTCCCCCAGAGGGAACGTGTTAGGAGTTGGGTGGTATGGAGTCTGCTCCCGGTAGTAGCAGGACTACAAGCTGGGGCAGGAGTCTGCTGCTGTGCAGTGGCAACAGGATTTTACGGTGAGGGCTGCACTTTGGGAGACGAGAGGGGACAAGCTGGGAAGCAGGCCATTCAGCCCCTGGGGTGGGTTCTGTTTGATCCGCGGAGGGCAGAGCCCAGAGGTGCCCTGCCAGGGCTGCGAGGAAGGTGTCTTCTAACTCATCTGACTTTGTGGCACACACATCCCACAGGACTCTCTTAAGTCCCTGTCTTGGTAAAGGGCTGTGAACATCTGAATGTAAGGTATTTCACTCCATTTGCCTTCATTTTCACAAAACAAATCTAACTGGAAAATAGTGTTATAATTCAGAGACCCATTTATAGGCCAGCCCTCCCCATCCCCTAGTTTGTATTGAGGCCAGGAGATATTATGAAAGAAAATGAGGCAGGTTTTTTTGATCCTCACTCTTAAAAAGTGGCCCAATTATTAAGGAGACACCCTAGGGGGGACTCTTGGGGGACGCTTTCTGCAGTGCCCATTTCGTCTCTTTCTGACCTGGTCAGTACAGCTGACACCGATTATGGGACCCCCAGAAGCAGGAGGTGGGGCACAGCCAAGGCACCCAACAGTTATTTCTTAGAGGGTCTACATATCTTCATCTGGGTTAAAGACGTGACCTGAAAAGTTACTTATTATTATATATATAATTTTTTAAAGTTTAGAATAAATCAGAGTTCTTTTCATTGATTTTTCCAATGATGAAACACATTTGCAAATGCATCCCAGTGAGGCAATAACTGTCTCCAGTGATGGAAATCCTCTAAAGACATGGCTACTAAAGTACAGAGAAATCCTTGTCTTCCTAACAGAGTGAAAAAGAACCAAATTCCAATTCTGTTTTTTTTTCTTTTTTAAAAAATATTTTATTTATTTATATTTTGAGAGAGGGGAAGGGAAGGAAAAAGAGTGGGAGAGAAATTCAATGTATGGTTGCCTCTCATGCGTCCCCTGCTGGGAACTGGCCTGCAACCCAGGCATGTGCCCTGACTGGGAATTGAACTGCGATATTGTGGTTTGCAGGCCCACGCTCAATCCACTGAGCTACGCCAGCCAGGGCCTCCAATTCTGTTTTAGCTTAAATTCATTGACTTGAATTTATTATCCAGCTTACCCACATGACTTCCTCTCAAGATTCTTCATCACAGATCTTCCACAGCCTTCAAAACTTTCGACAATTTTCACAAACGATTCAGAAATAATCGTCTTTAGTACATCACACTTTCAATCCTTGTCCTTCAAAAATGCATTTCCAGCCCTTTCTTTCTCTGCAACCATCATGGCTCCTGTGAAAAAGCTTGTGGCGAAGAGGGAGCAAAAATGAGAAGCAGGGTCTGAAGTCCTCCCTGGGACGCACCCACCCTGTGGAAGGTGGAGGTTGAGTGCCGCAGGTTTGGTTTTGAGCAGTTTCTTCGGGAGAGAATCGAATTTGGGAGTGAATGGAAATTTCGCTGGGAGTCTTGGCGGAGGGCTGTAGCCCTTGAAAGAGGCCAAGGTAAGATCGCTGTGATCTCTGAGGTGCCTTCTTCCCAGAGGTATTTGAAATATCTTACCAAAAATATTTGAAAAAAAAATCATCGTTCCTGCTGCACGTAGTTGCTAACCACAAAGAGTTATGAATATGGGGAAGGAAAAAATAAGCTTCTAGAAGGACTTTGGTTTGTCTTTGAGCCTTTTAAGAGATAAATAGGGGAGGTTCGGGGATCTCGAAAGGACTGCTGAGTTTTGATGTTCTGGAGCCGCCCTCTGGCCCAGTACACGCTTCCCCTGCAAAACAACGACGGTTGTTTTTTGTTTTTCATGCCTTAACGGCCAGGTCGCTGCTCAAATGTTTAAAGGACTGACAGTCTCGTCCACTTATTTTTGAAATGTTTTTTGCCATCTGGGTATATATTTCTAAATACATTTTACCCTCCTGGTAAACGATGTTTGGTCATTATTGGTTTCAAGAAAATCTCACTCAGGTGAATCCGAGTAGATTTGATTGATAAAAATATATGTTGTCCCATAATATTTGCAGTTGGAAGGGAACAGGTTCTGATTTAAAAACAGACGGTAGATATTATCTCTACCGTTTGTATGAGCTTACTCTGAGGGAGAGCAATAGTTGCCAGAGGAAAAGGGGGGATTAGGTGAATAAGGTGAAGGGATTAAGAAGTACAAATTGGGCCCTTGCTGGTGTGGCTCAGTGGATTGACCGCCGGCCTGAAAACCAAAGGTCGCCGGTTTGATTCCCAGTCAGTGTGCATGCCTGGGCTGTGGCCAGGTCCCCAGTTAGGGGCCAAGAGAGAGGCAATCTACCTACTGATTGATGTATTCCTTGCACATTGATGTTTCTCTCCCTCCCTTCCCTTCTCTCTAAAAGTAAATAAATACAATCTAAAAAACAACAAAAAAGCGCAAATCACAAAACAGTCCCAAGGAGATAAAGTGCTGCATAAGGAATATAGTTAATAATATTGCAATGACCATGTACGGTGCTGGCTGGGTGCTTGAAATATTGTGAGGGTTGGTTTATGAAGTATATGACTGTCTAACCACTATGCTATACACTTGAAATTAATACAAAATAATGTTGAATGTAAACTGTAAAGTAAAAAAAGAACAGAAAAAGTATGTATAAAGGCCTTAGTAGTTTTTCCTTTTATGGTAATTTCAACTTCTCCCGAACTATTAGTAAAGAAAAGGGAAATGCCACTGGAGCAAACCCATGCCGGCCTCCGCCTCCCCTCTCCTTCCAAACCCCACTTCCGCCTCCTACAATTCCTCCTCCATGGCCTGGCTTCCCTTCTAAAGGCAGACTCCTGCTCAGAAGCCTCCAGTGGGCCCCACCCAGCAATTCTGTTGCCCTGCTCCCAGGAAGCAGCAGGCACGTTCACCGGGACAGTCAGGACCATTCTCCCTGAAAGTTAAACCAGATTCCTTTGCAAACCCATCAGGGTCCCAGAGAAAGGAATGCACACAATCCCTGCTGATGGGAGCCTCCACCCACAGGTCCCCTGGACAGGGCTTGTGTGCGGAGCAGGCTTACTGCCAGCGTGGAGACGGACGTCACGCTGAGGACTCAGTCTCCTCAACCGAATCCACTGTCTGGACTCCCAAATCCTGCTGCCTGTTGGCTCCTGTCCTGTCCCCCTTTTAATAGTGATGTCTGTTGAGTCTAAGACTGGCAAACATTGTTCCTGGGCAGCCCCCAGTGCCCATAGTGAGGCCTCACCTTCCTCCTCCTCTGAGACCTGACCATTCAAGCCTCACCTGCTCTCCTGCTCTCGGCTTTTACACTCTGGGATAGGCAGGCAAGGCCGGGGGACATGGGAGCAGAGAAGGGCCAAGATGTGGGGGAGCTTTGCCCACAGAGTGCCCCGTCCGCTGTGGATGAGAATAAATCATAATCTGCTTGGGGAGGAAAGGTGGCCGATCTCTCAAAGGAGAAGGGCCAGAAGCCTTTTCTTCAACGGGCTTTTGTTGAGTTCATTTTGTGCAGGAATACAAGTAAAGCTCATTAATCATTGTCAGGCAGAAAGGACCAAACAATAGATAGCATACAAAGAACTACTAGGGCTTATTCTGAGTCAGGGTCTGTTAGCTAAAGGGCTACAAATCTCTGGGAAACAAACTCATTTCCTGCTCGGACCCTTATCATTTATTTTATTTTATTTTTTAAAAATAATTTTATATTTATTTTAATTATATTTTATTGATTATGCTATTATAGTCATCCCAACCCCTTTGCTCCCCCTCTACCCAGCACCCAGCACTCCCTCAGGCAATCCCCACACCATTGTTCATGTCCACGCATCACACATTTCCTATACTGTGTTTTACAATCCCATGGCTATTCTGTAAATCCCTATTTGTACTTCTTTTTTTTTTAATTGATTATGCCATTACAGTTGTTCAATTCCCCCCCTTCATTCCCGTCCACCCTACTTCCCCATCCCCACCATTACCCCCCCTTTAGTTTATGACCATGTGTCTCAAGACCTTTAGATTCTATATTTCCCATGCTATTCTTGCCCCCCCATCTATTTTCTATCTACTGTCTATGCTACTTATTTTCTGTACCTTCTCCCCCCTTCTCCTTCTCCCACTCCCCTGTTGCTAACCCTCCTTGGGATCTTCCTTTCTATGTTTCTACTCCTGATCTAGCTGTCCTTTTAGTTTGCTTTTGTTTTAGGTATGGTTGTTAATAACTGTGAGTTTGCTGTCCTTTCACTGTTCATGTTTTTTTAACTTCTTTTTCTTAGATAAGTCCCTTTAACATTTCATATAGTAAGGGCTTGGTGATGATGAACTCCTTAAATTTGATCTTATCTGAGAAGCACTTTATCTGTCCTTCCATTCTAAATGAAAGTTTTGCTGGATAGGGCAATCTTGGTTGTAGGTCTTTGGATTTCATGACTTGGAATACCTCTTGCCAGCCCCTTCTTGCCTGTAAGTTCTCTTTTGAGAAATCAGCTGACAGTCTGCTGGGAATTCCTTTGTAGGTGACTGTCCCCTTATCTCTTGCTGCTTCTAGGATTCTCTCCTTCATTTTAATCTTGGCTAATGTAATGATGATGTGCCTTGGTGTGATTCTTCTTGGGTCCAATTTCTTTGGGACTCTCTGAGCTTCCTGGAATTCCTGGAAGTCTATTTCCTTTACCAGATTGGGGAAATTCTCCTTTATTATTTGTTCAAATAAGTTTTCCACTCATGGCTGTTCCTTTCCCCCTTCTGGTACCCCTATAATTCGAATGTTGGAGCGTTTAAAGATGTCCTGGAGGTTCCTAAGACTCTCCTCATTTTTTTGAATTCTTGCTTCTTGACTCTTTTCTGTTTGGCCATTATTTGCTTTCTTCTGGTCCACTCCATTGATGTGAGTCCCAGTTTCCTTTTCATTGCTATTGGTGTCCTGTGCAATTCCATTCATTTCAATTAGTTTCACCTTCATATGTTTCTCTAATTTGTGGCTATAATCAACCAGTTCTGTGAGCATCCTGATCACCAGTGTTTTAAACTGTGCGTCTGAGAGTTTTGCTATTTCTTCATCGCTTAGATTTATAGATTCTGGGGCTTTGAGATCTTCTTGAGTCATTTTTGGTCTGTTCTCGCCTGTTAAGTGTGAGGAGCGGAGCCTGGGACTCCCAGGTTGCTGGGTTGTGACGCTGTATGTGGAGGCGGGGTCAGAGCGGGGAAATGGCGACCCCCTCTACTGTTTCTCACTGCTGGGTGAGTAGCAGAGCCTTAGGTGGTTCACCAGGGCCGGGCCACTCAGAGTCGCTGGGTTATGACAAGTGAAGAATTTGTTGTTATCAGACTTCCGAAAAGTTCAATTTTCTGTGTTCTGGCTGTGTTTTCTGTTGCTAATATTTAGTTGTCTCTAAACTTGGTTGTGTGAGAAAGCACGGTGTCTCCACCTATGCCTCCATCTTGGCAGAAGTCCGGACCCTTATCGTTTAATTGAGAGCATTTTTAGCAGAGTAGGTTTCGTAGGATTTTATCTATTCTTTCTTAGGCCTGATCACCCAGGGAACCCACCCTTTCCAGCACAGGGCTGCACCGCCCTCTGTCATTCTTTCAGGCTTAAATCAGGCAGGGGAAGTAAGGCAGCTAAGAGATTAGGAGACTTCTTGCAGACAGAATGAGGACTTAGGCTACGTCAAAGCTAAGGGGCAAGGGTCCATCACTCCCTTTTGCTATAGCCCCAAGTCCTTCCCTGGGGGCTCCCCATGATTGTGCCTGTCTTAGGTAGTTCCTCCCTTGAGGAATCTTACTCATCATTGGCTAACTGATCAAGGATTGGGGGCCAGGCAGGGTGAAGGAAAAGAAGTAGCGGTGGTGCCCCTACCAGGAGATAAGCTTTGTCTCCTTAGTGGCTTATGGTCCAAAGGTCGCTCACTCAGCCTTAGCCATGGGGGGTTACAGCTTCTGAAACCAGGCAGGCCAGTTCCCAACACCAAGCTAGGCAGAGCCAGCCAGCTGTGGCCAGGTCTCCACTTGCCCCAGCACACAGCATTCTAAAACAGGTCTGCTGAAAACGTGGCCCACCTGTCCTCAGATTCTCTTGAACTAAGAAGAGGAACAGTCTTCCCAGGCTATTTGAGTTACTGGGTCATGGGGAGACCAGCTGTTCCCCCAGCCCCTACAGCCAACCCTCACTCATGCCTGAGCCTGCTCCACTTTAAGACACTGCAACTCAATATCCACATATTTTCCTGAGTAAACATCACAAAAATCAACTTTTGGTGTCTACTTGGTGTTGGGTTGACTTTTGGAGAAGGGGTCCCCAACCCCCAGTCTGAGGGCCAGTACAAGTCCCTGGCCTGTTGGGAGCTGGTGGCACAGCAGGAGGCGAGCGACCCCCTGAGCTCCACTTCCTGACCCCTCTCCATCACCCCCACGGCTATGGGGGAATTGTCTTCCACGAAACCTGTCACTGGTGCCAGAAAGGTTGGGGACCGCCGTCGTAGATCGTGGTGGGTCTTCCCATTCAGACAGACCTAGATGAGGGTCCCATTAAGCAAATTCCTTGAGCTGAGGATCAGTTGCAACACCTTGAAATGGGAACGCAAACCTACCTTGCTTTATTAGTGTGAGAATTAACCAAAATGATTGTTATAAAGTGACAGTGTCTAGTACAGACATGCAAGTGCAATTTGTTCTCCTTCCCTCCCTTTATCAACCCACGAATTCTCCTTTCCCAGCGTCAGTGTCAGGGGCTGTCCCTCCCTCCCTCCCTCCCTCCCTTCTTGCATTTACATTACATCACTTGTTAAACACCTTCTATGTAAAAGCCGCTGCACGTTGTCCACGCACATAGATAATGGAAACATACAATCTGAAAGCAAGAATTAAATGTTAAGACCAGGATATAAATAATTTGGCAGAAAGCTAAAAGTATCATAAGGGAGGTACAGAGAAAGTGGGAGATTAAACACTCCCTGGCCTCTTGTCAAGTTTAAAAGAAGAAAACTGCCCGGCTTAGATTTTATTTGACAAAACATTTCTCTTGCACTAATGGACACCACCAGGATGATTTTCCCCCTTCCCTACAAGGAGAAAGCCTCGGATTCTAATTATCCTAACCCAGGCAATGGCTCTGTTGCGCCTTTCACTTGACTGTTCAGCAATTAGTTACTCCACTGGGTACCATGTTCAGATTGCAGATTCCTTCCAAGATTTAAATTGGACCGCCCACGAGGGATTGCAAAGCCAACAAAACAAGCTAAATGAGGAGCTGATGGATACATTGAAGACAGCTGCCTCGGGCCCCATGTTGCCGACACAACACAGCGCAGGTGAGCCAGGCAAGTGCGGGCGTGCGGCGTCAGCAGCCAGCCTCCGCCCCTGAAAGACCTCTCCCCACCACCGGAGTCAACGCCAGGAGGAACTGGGGGGAAAATATCTCCCTAAGAAAGTGCCTGACAAAAAGCCTGGAGCTTCGTTTCTCAGCCAATGAGAGAAATTTTGTTGCTACCGAGAAGCTAGGACCGGCCAGGGTGGTGAATAAATGAGACACTGTGTCGTCTCTGAAGGCCACTCCTCACCTCCGCAGGAGGACACTGGCCCCAGGATTCCTGCGAAGACGTTGCCAAGAGAATGCTGCTGATGCTGCCAGTCGAGTTGTTGGGTGCTGTGGCTTCAGAGACAGAAGACCAGACTGCCGCTTGTCCACCGCGTGTGTTTGGGCGGGCTCTCCATTCACTAATCCACAGGTAAGTGGGGCGGCCACCGCCCCCACCCCCACTCCAATGGCCAGATTATGCGGCTGTGACTGTGCTCTTTGGGAGCACAGGAGGCACGAGGCATGGTGGATAAGCCAGTCCTTCTGTTCTGCAGGGTAGATAGTAAACCAAGGCAGGGAGGGGGAGGGACACGTATCACACCCATCAACTCAGCAGTCCTGAGCCTGGTCCCATAAGATTGCCAGTGATTCCAAAAATCACAAGAAAAAGCGTGATAACACAGGAGGAGGAGAGCCCTTGAAATTCTGTATGTATCGTTTCCACTATCTGGGAAAGAAAGCCTTTGCAACTATGTGTTAATATCCCAAGGTCTGGAGAGGGAAGGAGAAGGAGAACCTAGAAGCTGGCTACAGGCATAAAACCCCTAAGATCCCCATAGTTGGGGCACTCGGACTAACTGGGTGCCTGCGTGCAGATTTGTGCTCAGGTGTGCTTCATAAACAAACTTACTGCCTCATTTCCACTATATGGGTCATCTCTCGCCTGAATTAATCTCTAGCGAGCCAAGACAAGAACCCAGGAGGGGGAGCCCCCTCGCTTGGGTCTCACCAGTGACACTTCCATCATTCATTAGCTCAGGCAAGCGGCTCCCGTTCCTGAGCCTCCATTTCCGCATCTGTGTAGAAGGCTGGTTTGTGTGTGGATTAAATGAGAGCACGCACGCAGAAGCAATGGTGCAGACCAGGTTGCTCCTTGGTTTGTATGCCCTTCCCCCAGCAGGGTGTCCAACCCACAGCCCTCAGACGGCATGCGGCCCAGGATGGCTATGAATGTGACCCAACTCAAAATCATAAATTTACTTAAAACCTTTGCTTAGTTCATCAGTGTTCGTAGTGTTTGTGTATTTAATGTGTGGCCCAAGACAACTCTTCTTCCAGTGTGGCCCAGAGATGCCAAAGGCTTGGACACCCCTGCAGGCCTAGAGCTTTGCTGTCCACACTCAGCAGAGTTTCCCTGGGTCTGGGGCAGGGAGTACAGGGTCTCCTTGGGCCCCCAAGCCACAGCCCACATCCTTCACTAGCACCTGAGGCCCGTTCACTACACCAGCAGGCACAAATCCACACTGCGCCTCTGCATGCCTTTACAGGACTTCAGAGTCATTTTCCCAGTGCTGGCTTTGTGAGTTCAGGGGTTTTAACTCTTTGGGCCTCAGCACAAAGAGATACTCTTCTTCCTAAGGCCATTGATAGTTCGTTCATACAGGACCTCTGTGGGAATGAGGGCCAGGCACCCCACTTAGCAGACAAAGTCCACACCAGAGCACACAGTGGAGGGAAGGCTGGATGGAGTGTGGCCCACTCAGCCACCAGCTGGACCCCTCGTGCAAGGGGCAGACATACCATAAACCTGCTCCTGTGACTAAGAAACCACAGGGACTCAAGTTAGCGTGACTTTTGCATGTCCCCCCACCACCCCTAATACTATCCCTTCTCTACGTGTGGACTCAATTTGTTCCCCACTGCTGACGGGCTCCCCATGATGGGTGGGCGGGGTGAAGGGAGGTGAGGGGCATATCCACAGACAGCTCCAGGCAGGGAACGTCCCAAGTTAACAGTCTCGGAGGCAGAGCCTATCCACTGGCGGCGCAGCTCGGCTCACTGGCCCTTCTCTGTGGCCAGGACAATGGCCCTGTGACTGGCAGCCCCTTCAGATCTGCATAGAGGGGCTTCACCAAGAAATGTGGGAGGGCATGGTGAACAGCCAAATATCAGACATCACCTCACTGTCAACGGGGACTGGAGTTTGAGGAAGGCTTAATAGAGGCCATCCAGTCCAGCCTCCCGCAGACACACAGGCACTTACCATCTTTATTCTCGGTGATTCCCTCAGGCCACCTGTGTGGCCTTCGGTGCTTGGTTTCCTCATATCTAGCCAAGTATTTGAATTTGATGGTGGCGTCTGAAGACCCTCCCAGCTCTGATCATCCAAGGACTGTCATAGCTACAAGAAATGAAGCTTTCTTGGGCTTCAGCCCCAGACTGTGCGGGAGCTCGTGCTAAAGTAACCAAAGTAACCAAAGGCAGCCAGGGGAAAGGACTGAAGCCAGGACAGCAGGAGGCCAGCCCCAGCAGAGTGAAGATCAGGAAGTCTCTGGGCCTGGGCATAGCTGGAAGATCAAATTGCTCGTGAATGAGAAAGAACTGGTGTCAAACCATTCGAGTGGTCAGGGTATTCAGGAACTTGGTCCTTAGGCTGCCTGGCCGACTGGGAGGAGTATGGGGCCAGGGGGGCAGGGATTTGGAAGCCCCAGAAGAGGAACCAGAGAGGGTAGAAACTACATGTGAAGTGAAAGCAACTCAGCTTCAAGCCAAGGAGGTTGGGCTTTTCCTTACTTGGCTATTGGGCTGCCAGGGCCCAGGTGGGATGCACAGGTGAACACCTTAAAGCCAGAAGAGGCTGAGTCTCAAGGGTTCCCAGAGGGTGGTGCCCTCTCTTGAGCTGTCTGTCACCTGGGACCTCTGGCAAGCATAGACTCTGGGCAGGAGTCACCACGGGAGACTAGTTCTGGGGTGACGCCTCCACAAGCTCACCGAGCGTCCCGAGCCAGGTGCCTTGGAATTGCTCACGCAGCCCCGAGAGGCTTGGAGGAAGGGCTGCGTTTGAAACACATGAAGCCGGCTGAGGACAAACAGGAGTCTCCCTCACAGAAGGAGGCACCAAGGGACAGACACGGATTGATTCCAAGTGGTCTGAGAGATAATGTTAGTAAGAGAGTCACAAATATCTACTGAGAAAACTCAGAAATGGCCTCAAAAAACCCTATGAGGTAACCCTGAGACGGTCAGCAGGATTCTGCGAAGAAAGCAGTTTGGCCAATGGCTCTGCGAGTCCTGAACTTGCCATTCATCCCCCAGTTTCCTCTCCAGTGAGGTGTCCTTGAAACACGACTCCTTCCCCAAGGGAGTGTGGGTACTTAGGGTGCTGCCCTTTGGAAATACGATACAACTTCTAGAAAAAAGAGACTGTTCGTTCTTCCAGCTCCTTCATTTTCTGGGTTGTCAGTTTTCATACCAAGGGAAAAACTGGTGGGGGAAATGATGAGAGAAGAGAATCATCTTAAGTATTATGGTCTTCTGGGATCTCTAAACCAGGCGGTTACCATGTAGATCAGGTGCTCAAAAACTCAGTTCAGGTTCATAACTTCCTGCTCAGTTAGCCAGTCCCGAGGGGAGGGGAGAGAAACAATTTCCAAATACATAAAAATGTATTACCAACTTCTTTAAAAACTTGTTTTTAGTTTATTGGGGCAACATTAGTCAATACAATTATACAGTTTCCAGGTGTACAGCTCTATAACACATCATCTGTATATTGCATTGCACATTCACTACCTCAAGCCAAGTCTTCTTCCATCACTGTTTATCCCGTTCCTCTCTTCCACCTCCCCCAGCCCCTTGCACTCTGGTAATCACTGCACTGTTGTCTGTGCCTATGAGGTGTCTGTCTTTCTTTTTTGCTGAATCCCTTCACCTTCCCCCAGTCCTGCAACCCCTCTCCCCACTGACAGAAGGAAAAGCCCATCACAGTCCACGCTCCAAGTGTGAACAGTCCAGGTCCGCAGGGAGCAGACACAGCACAAGACAGACAAGGTCTCGAGTTTTTAGATTAGCTGGATTCCGTGGAAACAGTGATCACAGAACAGAGTGGAGTCAAGAGAACTTAATTATGAGGAAAAGAAAAGAACAGAAGCCAAAGAGTGCCCTGGGGGGAAATTACACTAGGCGGGGCCGCGAAGACAGTGGTTAAGAAGAGGAAACATCATCATCCCAAATCATTTACTAAGCACCAAATAAAAAATCCCTCGCCATTTCCGAACATAGTTGTCAGAATGAGTTGTGGTCAGTTGACCCTATGAGGTAGGGAGGACAGCTGAAAGGCCTCATTCCCGGCCTGTCTCCATGTGGACACGCAACCCCATTCTGGCCCAGAAGATGCAAGTGGAAGCAACGGGTATGAATTCCATGCTTTCCCAAAGGTGTCAAAGAACATCCTTGCACCTTCCTCCTTTCTGCTGCCTAAAAATGTGAGCGCCTTGGTGGGAGCCCCTGCTGTTGTCCGGGCCATGAGGAGACCCAGGCAAAAGAAGCACGCACAGTGCAGAAACAAGCCCCGAGGATCCTGGGTCCCCAGTGCCCACGGAGCCTCCTACCTCCAGACTTTGATGTGGAAGGAAAAGAATTTCTTTCCTAATCTACTCATGTATGATGGTCTTGGGCAAGTCACTTAGCTTCTTCTCTATATCCCAGTTTCTTAGTTTGTAAAACAGAATGATAGTGTCTACCTAACAGGCTGAGAATAAACTGAGTGTCATACACAAAGCACAATAAAAGCTGCTATTTTAGTGACTTTTTTTTTATTTAATTAATTTTATTTAGTTATTTTTCAAGTACAGTTTTTTGTCTATTTTTCCCCATCCCAGCCTCCCCTGCCCCTTGCTCACCACCTCCCTCCCATTTCCACCCCCTTTAGTTCTTGTCCCTGTGTCCTTCCTATTTGTTCCTCCAAATCCCTTCCCCTTTTTCACCTTAACTTCCCTTCCTTCTCCCCTCTGGTCACTGTCCCCTTGTTCTCTATTTCAGTGTCTTTGTTTTTTTTTTTTTTCTGCTTGCTTGCTTGTTTTGTTGTTTAGCTTCCTGTTAAAGGTGAGATCATATGGTATTTGTCTTTCAGCACCTGACCTATTTCACTCAGCATAATGCTTTCCAGTTCCATCCATGTTGTTGCAAAAGGTAGTAGCTCCTTCTTTCTCTCTGCAGCATAGAATTCCATTGTGTATATGTACCACAATTTTTGGATCCATTCATTTACTGATGGGCACCTAGGTTGCTTCCAGCTCTTGGCTATTGTAAATTGTGCTGCTATGAACATTGTGGTGCATAGGTTCTTTGATATTGATGTTTTAGGATTCTTAGGATATAATCCCAGCAGTGGAATTGCTGGGTCAAAAGGCAGGTGGATTTTTATTTTTCTGAGAAAATTCCATACTGTTTTCCATAATGGTTGTACCAATCTGCAGTCCCACCAACAGTGGACTAAGGACCCCTTTTCCCCACACCCTCTCCAACATTTGTTGTTTGTTGCTTTGTTTATGATAGCCATCCTGACTGGTGTAAAGTGGTATCTCATTGTGGTTTTAATTTGCATCTCTCTGATGGCTAATAATATTGAGCATCTCTTCATGTGTCTCTGGATATTCTGTATGTCCTCCTTGGAGAAGTGTCTATTCAAGTCCTTTTCCCATTTTTTAATTGGGTTAGATGTCTTCTTAGAGCGGAGTTGTGTAAGTTCTTTGTATATTTTGGAGATTAAACCTTTGTCTGAGGTAACATTGGCAAATATGTTTTCCCATACAGTTGGTTGTCTTGCTAATTTAATACTGTTTTCTTTAGCCACGCAGAAGCTTTTTATTTTGATGAGATCCCATTTGTTTATTCTTTCCTTTACATTCCTTGCTCTAGGGGACATGTCAGTAAAAAAGTTGCTGCGTGGAATATCTGAGATTTTCTTGCCGATGTTCTCCTCTAGGACTTTAATGGTGTCATGACTTACATTTAAGTCTTTTATCCACCTTGAATTTATTTTGGTGTATGGTGTAAGTTGGTGCTCAAGTTTCATTTTTTTGCATGTAGCTGTCCAGTTCTCCCAACACCATTTGTTGAAGAGGCTATCTTTACTCCATTTTATGTTACTGCCCCCTTTGTCGAATATTAATTGACTGTAGAGAGTTGGGTTGATTTCTGGGCTCTCTGTTCTGTTCCATTGGTCTATGTGCCTGTTTTTATGCCAGTACCAGGCTGTTTTGATTACAGTGGCCTTGTAATATAGTTTGATATCAGGCATTGTGATCCCCCCTACTTTGTTCTTCTTTCTCAAAAGAGCAGCTGCTATTCGGGCTCGTTTGTGGTTCCATATAAATTTTCGAAGTGTTTGTTCTATGTCTGTGAAATATGCCATTGGTACTTTAATAGGTATTGCATTAAATCTGTATATTGCTTTGGGTAGTATGGACATTTTGATGATGTTAATTCTTCCAATCCATGAACAAGGTATATGTTTCCATTTGTTTGTGTCTTCCTTGATTTCTTTCTTCAGGGCTGTGTAGTTTTCTGCATACAGGTCTTTTACCTCCTTAGTTAGGTTTATTCCCAGATATTTTATTTTTCTTTTTGCTATAACGAATGGGATTTTTTCCTTGATTCCTGCTTCTGCTGATTCACTGTTGGTATACAAAAATGCCTTTGATTTATGGATATTGACTTTGTAACCAGCTGTTTTGCCAAATTCATTAATTAGTTCGAGCAGTTTTTGGGTAGATTCTATAGGATTTTCCATGTACACTATCATGTCATCTGCAAACAGTGACCGTTTTGCTTCCTCCTTTCCTACTTGGATGCCTTTTATTTCCTTTTTTAGTGACTATTTTTAACAGTTTTATTGAGATATAATTTATACATCATACAGTTTGACCATTTAAAGGTACAATTCAGTAGTTTCTAGCATATTTGCAGAGTTTGGTAATTGTCACTGTAATCTAAGTTTAGAGCATTTTTATCAGCCCCCAAAGAACCCTCGTACCCATTAGTAGTCCGTCACCCCCCATTTCGTCCTTCCTCCTCTCCAGCCCTTGGTGTGGTGTTTCTTTTTAATAGTAAGTTCTCTTTAATCACAATTTTAAGGGTGTTTGAAGCTATTTTGTGGCATTAGACACTCCTTAATTTAAGAGACACATTTTTTCTATTTATTTAGATTGTCTTCAAGACAAGGACCTGACCTTGTACAGTAAAGTAAACCCCATTCACACGTGTTTCCTGGATTTTTCTTTAGATGTTAACATGCAAAATAAAATCATGATTTAAATACACTTTTAGACAGTTTTCTTTGTGTCCATTTTCAATGTAATATTGATTTTTACCAAAGCAAGAAATGTAATTTTTGAAAATCTAATGTAGTGTCGTGCGGTTTGCACTGACAAACAGCAGCTCCCTCCCAGTGCTCCCAGCACCGCCCCCGTCAGCTCTGAGAACCCTCCTGCCGCGATTTCCACATTTTGGAATCACATGCTTATCCTGCTATTCACTAGCTTCTAATTTTAGACATTATTGTACACAAAGAGTGGCGGATTTATTCTTACACCCTTTCCCATCCCAATATACATTGTTGTTTACTATTTTTCTTAAATCACTCATTGGTGTTTAAATTATAACTAAATGAGCGAGTCATAGTTTACTATCATGATATTTACTTTTTAAAAATGTTTTGCCCTGGCTGGTGTGGCTCAGTGGATTGAGCGCCAGCCTGCAAATCAAAGGGTTGCTGGTTCGATTCCCAGTTACGGCACATGCCTGGGTTGTGAGCCAGGTCCCCAGTAGGGGGTGCACGAGAGGCAACCACACATTAGTGTTTCTCTTCCTCTCTTTCTCTAATCCCTTTCCCACTCTCTAAAAATAAATAAAATCTTTAAAAAATTTTGATATTCTTGGAGTTAATGATCCCATCTACCCCCCCTTTTTTCCCAATTGCTGTTTCTTTATAGCTGTTATTAACTCAACCCCAAATTCCTCTTACTGCGCTCAAACACAGCAGCTCCATTTGCTCCCTTTGTGACTGCGCCCATCCTTCCAGGGATTCCTATCCTCCAGTTGGTTTGTCTAGACTTGTGAAGGTTACTTGTGCCACATGCAGTTCTGAAGGACACTTTATCTCCTCCTGCCTACCAAGACGAGCTCGCCCCTAAACCTAGACTTAAGTTCATGGAGCTGAAAGAGGCTTAGAAGTGCTGCTTTGATTTAACCACTTGCCTTGCCTCTCAGAGATCCTCCCCCATTCTCTCTGCTTGAAATTCATTGGGTCTTTTTTCTCCATCTGATTCTAGTGAATGGGGCCACCGAAGCGGTTTCAGGGAAAAGCATTATCAGTGGGTACTTCCCAGGCCTCAGCACACTTAGATCACAGTTAATAATAAAAAGTAAAACACACTAGCGTGCTCTGTTGCTGATTAGAGACTCAGGAGTCAGATCATTAACATGACACTTAAAAGGGCAAGGATGTGGTCAGGTACCTGTTTGGGTGCTGGCATGGACTGATTGCAACACAGGCTTGAACTTTTTTTTTTTTTAGCATCTATGGAAAAATTATTTCTTATAACGATGCAATATTAGACTCCACCTCAGAGAGCACAAACTGGTGGCCCTTGGACAAAATCAGAAATGCAGGCAATTTTTCTTGGCCAGCATTAATTTGAATGCTTTCGGGTTCAGGCATTCACCTTAACTGCACTGTTCTCTGCACCCCACGCCTGCCTCGCCCTGAAGGTGTAGCAACTGAGAATTCTAATAATCCAACCCCGTTAAATTATAGAGGGAAAAATCCAAGGAGGGGTAATTTCAAGACACTAGCTAATTGACAAAGCAAGGACTAACCCAACTCAAACAGCCTTCCTGATACACCACATCGCCACTCACTTCAACTCCCAGACATGTGCCCAGACATGAGCAGGCTCGCTAAGCACATACTCAGAGCAAAGCGATGGAGAGAACCTACAGGGTTATTCCCCGTACGTAGGCTGGATAAAACATTCCTGTCTCAAGACAGGGCGTAACCTCCACGTCAAGCTCCCAGGTTTGAGTGCACCAGCCTTAGCGTCTTGCTCCAAACACTGCTGGCATTTAATTCTAACTCCTTTCAGGCTTCTGGCTGACCATCTCTCTTCTCACTTAAACATAATCCTTTGTCCAAACACGGTATGATGCAATCACTCGGTTAGATGTCAGCATCTGGTGACTGGTGAACTCCTGGGACAATGCAGCTTCTGAAGTGCTCAGTTTCCCAGGTGGGCAGCGGGGGCCCAGGTGAATGCCTTTCGCAGTGTCCATGACAGCCAGGAGACAAGCCTTCCCCAGCAGGGACAGCTCCCACAGCAGAATCAGAAATACTTACATCCGCACCACACCTCCCTCTACTTTCTTTAACTCCTGTTGCACTGCCCACACCACTCGTTTTGACATATTTAGAAAGATTAAATTTATCGCATGTGTACATCTCAGATTCCTGTATTTTAAGCCTCTGAATGAAAAGAAAAAGACAGCTCTGAGACATGTTGCTGGGGTTCAAATCCCAGTTCTGCCATTTCCTGGCTGCGCGACCTGGGCGAGTTACGGAACCCGAGCCTCTGAGTTCTCTCTCACCTGTGCACCACAGATAATACAAGCGTGCACCCACCTTTCAGTATCAGGAGTCGTCGTCTTCTCAGGACTTAGCACACGACCTTACCTTCAGGTGCTAGCAAAGTATTAATTGGCCAAATTTTTTATCCACATTATAATATTCAAGATTCAATGTGGAAAGTCATTTTCATGGTCGATTTGGCTGAGCCAATGTTTAGCAATAAAACATCACATTAGAATTGACACATAAATATGAAGTACTGATTATGATGTGAAGAAAAATGACAAAAGACATCCTGCCAAATGGACGATGCATAATAAAGGTTCATATCAGTGGCTGGACTGAAAATAGTTGTATTAGATTTAACAATCCTTAATTGGGTTGTAAACTATCTCCAGTCAAAATTATTCATAATAAAATCGGTAATTATAACTGGTGTCAACACAAGTGGGATAATACTGGTTAATTGCAATGGTTGTATTTACTGGTTGGTTCTGAACACCAAGGAATTCACTGCCATTGTTCTTTTGTTAGAGAAAGAAATTGTCCAGACAAAATTTTCCTTCTTTCTAAATTTAACCATTTAAGGGAGCTTGTAACTTTTCTTTACCTCTTTGAGTGAACCAAAGGCAGCAGCAATGTAGTCTTCTATTCACCAAGAAATAAGAGTAGAAATAAGAGCAGGGTGGTCCAGTGAAGGCCACCAACCGCACCCCCCCCCCCCAATTCACACCACTGCTGAGTTTCCCAGATAGCGGGATGAGATGTGTGTGGGCACTTCTGTTTGGACAAACCACACGCCAAAGCAAAAATATGGTAACGTACAGTAAATTTGGACCATGTTCCGAATGTTGTCTGACACCATGGACGCTTTGCTTCCAGGGAGGTTGAGAAGCTGCTGCCGCGCAGAAGCCAAGCAAGAGCGCCCGTCCCCTCCTCAGAGGACAGGAGACGCAGCTACTGCAAGGAGTCACGTTCTACCCAGCGCTGCACCAGAATGCTCAGGAGCCTGAACTGGCATGACAGGTAAATTCTGAAGCAGCACTGTCAGGAAGCAGCAGCTTTAGGTGTCAAGGAGAGAAGGGAGAACATCAGGCAGAAAACTATTAAGCCGGCTGCACTTCCAGCTTAATCTAAAAACGTGTTATCATTCTGGGCATGTTCATCTTCTCCGGCCACACCCTGTCTCTTTAACCCAAACGCACTAGGAAGGCAGTAAGAGCTTTTCTTCGGATGCAGAAATTCTTTGTTCTTCCCCATAAGCTGATTAACATTGTTTAATTTCAGACCAGAGACCGGTTTTTCTCCTCACTGGTCTGTCTGCGCACCATTTTAATCAGCAGAATGTAACTAACAAGCTTACAGAGCCGCTCAGTCCTGAATCAGCAGCTCCTACCATATGCTGTGGGTAAAAACATACTTCCCAAAAAAGCTAAATGCAGAAAGACTAAGGATAGAAGATGCGTTTGATACTTAAGAAGTCTAACAGGATGTGCTTAGTATATGGAACACTGAGATTTTAAGAAGTTATTTTTCAAATATATCAATCCTAAAACATCTTTCTTCTCTTGTTACAAAAAAATCAATTAGAAAAACAATTGCACCTTGTATGAACTCCTAGTGCTTTTTTTTTAAAGATCTAAACAAGTTATTTAAAGCTTTTGATTGCCCCATAGTTTGGTAAAGATACATATTTTGCTGATTATGTTATTACGATTGTCCCAACTTTTCTGCCTCTGTGCCCCTCCCTTCAGTATCCCCCATTCCTTCTCGCAATCACCCTTCTTAGTTCATGTTCATGGGTCATGCATGTAAGTTCTTCGGCTACTCCATTTCCTGTACTGTTCTTAAGAACCCTGTCTATTCTGTACCCACAATTTGACTTTTTTTTTTTTCAAAGATTTTATTTAGAGGAGAATGGAGAAGGGAAACAAACATCAACGTGTAGTTGCCTCTTGCATGCCTCCCACTGGGGACCTGGCCCACACAACCCAGGCATATACCCTGACTGGGAAATCAGATATTTTGCAGGCCAGCACTCAATCCACTGAGCCACACCAGTCAGGGGAGGGCACAACTCAACTTCTTAATACCTGTACCTTTCCCCCCCATTCTCCCTCTTCCCCCTCCCACCTGATAACCTTACAAATGATCTTCCTATCTATGATTCTATTTCTGTTCTGCTTGTCTGCTTAGTTTTTTAGATTCAACTATTGATAGCTGTGAATTTATTGCCATTTTAATGTTCTGTTTTGCTCCTTTTTCTTAAATAAGTCCCTTTAACATTTCATATAGTAAGGGCTCGGCAATTATAAACTCCTTCAGCTTTACCCTTACTGGAAAGCACTTTATCTGCCCTTCCATTCTAAATGAGAGCTTTGTTGGACAGAGTAATCTTGGATGTAGGTCCTTGTTTTTCATCACTTTGAATCACTTGCCAGTCCTTACTAGCCTACAAAGTTTCTCTCAAGAAATCAGCTGACTCTTATGGAAACTCCTTTGTAGGTAACTATCTGCTTTTCTGTTGTTGCTTTTAAAATTCTCTCATCTTTAACCTTTGGCATTTTATTGATGTCTTGGAGTGGTTCTCTTCATGTCCATCTTGTTTGAGACTCTTACGCTTCCTGGATTTTTATGACTATTTCCTTCACCAAATTAGGGAATCTTCATTTTTTTCAAGTTCTCAACTTCTTGCTCTTTGTCTTCTCCTTCTGGCACCCTTATAATTTGGATGTCTTGGGGTTTTAGGGGGGGTTCTTTTTTCTTCTTCTCATTCTGATTGTGTATTTGTGTGTATATGTATAATTTTATGTTCTAAGTCATTGATTTCCCAGCTTCATCCACTTCACTGTTGGTTCCCTGAAAAAAAACTTCACTTAATGTAAACTTCATTTCTGCCTGGGTCTTTCTTATGCCATTGACATACCCATTGACTTCCTTGAGCATCCCTATAACCAGTGTTTGGAACTCTGCATCTGACAGATTGCTTATCTCCATTTTATTTAGTTCTTTTTCTTGAATGTTGGTCTGTTCTTCCACTTGGGCCAGATTCTGTCTCCTCACTTTGGCAGCCTGTGTTTGTTTCCACGTTTAGGTACAGCTGCTTTGACTCCCTATTTTAGTAGTTGTGTCCTCTCGTAGAAAAGGCATAACTGAAGGTCTGGTTGGCTCATTAGCATATTCATGATAAGCACGGCTTACTTTAAGGGACTGTCAATCTGGGGAAGACAGCCCTGAGGGGTAACCAGAATGGTTTTCATTTTTCTGACTGGTGATTACACACCTTTTCATGTGTATGTATTACTTAGATTTCCTTTTGCGTAAAGTCCCTCAACTTCATGAAAAACAAGTTTTGAGATATAATTCACATACCATCCAATACACCCATTAAAAAGTCCAAGATTCAATACCTGTTAATATAGGTAGTGTGTGCAAACATCAAAAGTCCATTTTAGAATATTTTCATCTCAAAAAGAAACCCCAAACCCTTTAGCTATCGCCTCCAGAGACTGCCAGCCCTACGCAGCTGTTACTCTACTTTATTTCTGTGCTTTTCCTATCTGGACTCTCACAAGAATGGAATCACACACAAACTTTTGTGACTGGATCCTTCACTGTTTCCAAGTTCATCCAAGTTGTAGCATGTATCAGTACTTCATGTCTATGATGAGAGTAGCATTCCACTGTATAGATACGCTGCATTTTGTGAATCTGTTCATGGGATGAGACATTTGAGTTATTTCCACTTATTTTGCTATTATAATACTACTGTAAACATCTGTGTCCAAGTTCGTGTGAACATGTCCACCTCTCTTGAAATACACCTAGGAGTGGAAATGCTCGTGGCTGAGGAAATACCAGACTCTCTTCCAAAGCAACTGCACCACTTTACATTTCCACAGGCAGTGTACGAGAGTTCCAATTTCTCCACATCCTCCTCAATACCCGTTTTCTGACTTGACTCGATCCCCTAATGGGTATGAAGCAATAGCTCACTGCAGTTTTGACCTGCATTTCCCTGATGACAGTCTGCATCTTCTCATGTGCTCAGTAGCCACCTGCCTATCTCCTTTGGAGAAGTATTTGTTTAGATTCTTTGTCTTTTAACTGGGTTAATGAGTTGTAGTAAGACTCTTCAGTCTTTTTCACTTTGTGATTTTCTTAATTCCAGTATAGCTAAGTGTGTCCAAGTTTATGGAAGGTGTTTGTGACTTGAATCTTCTAAAGTCGAGGTCATAAAAGTATTTTCCTGTATTATTTCCCATAGAATTAAACTAACTACTAAAAGCCTGGTACTTTTTGCCTTGTACATTTGGGTCAAAAATTCACGGGAGTTGATTTTAATATGCATATGGAGTAGGGATCCAATTTCATTTTATTATATAAATAAGCCATCATTCCATCACCATTTATTGAAAGACTGCTCTTTCCCCCCATATTCACAAGGCCAGTCACTAACTTTTAAACTCTCCATCTCTTTCCTGTAAAACAAGAGAATAGTCTAAGTCAGGGTCCTCAGTATGAAAGGTTTTGTTAAAACCCAGATAAGTCTGGTTCTAAGTCTCACCAGAGACTGGGCGGGACAGTGAAGACAGGGTGGAGGGTTGCTCTAGAACTGTGGACTGGTAAGTTCCTTGGCCAATGTGTATGCAGCCAACCTGGCCCCTGCTAGCAATGGACACTTTGGGTAAACCACCGGGAACGATTTCCACGGTTTCTTCTAGTTTTAAGATCCTTCACTTTACAAAGTCTCTGTGTTACTTATTTCTCCCATACCACTTCGGGATGAATATATGTTAAAGTCTTATTAACAAGAAATACAACGCATATCAAATTCCACAAACTACATGATTTTATTTATAAAATTCAACGTATGGCCTACTATCATTGCCCATGTCCATTTAAGTATTCCTCAGTTACAGCTATCATTTTTCAAAATAAAGATCTCTGGAAATGTACTCAGGTAGAGCAAAGTATCACTAAATATTTTATTAAGTTGATATCCCATGGGCATCATTTGCCATCACTAAGAAAAAGGAGTAATATAAAACAATACAAAAGTGTTACAGACAATAGCTTATCAATATTATCTTCAATCCACCAGTGGGAGTTTCTCACGTAGTAACCTTTATTCGTGAAATGATTTCATTCACAAACCCATTATTCTTCGCCACCACCTCTGCTTTCAGCTGTTTTAACTTCCTTGTGATGTTTTCTCCCGACATTTCAGCAAACGGTATTTGCTTCACCTTGGATAAAAACTCTTCAATAATTTTTTCACCTTGCTGAAAAACAGGTGTACGTTCCATTAGTCTTTAAAATGTCTTTTCTAAAAGTCACAATAAATAATAATGAATTGTTTAATTAAATTTCCATCTAAACACACCACTCAATATTTAAAGAACATTCTTTAAATTTTAAGTGTGCACCGTCTAGAATATACAGTTGACCCTTGAACAGAACAGAGGTTGGGGTGCTGACCTCCCCTGGCAGTCGCATATCTGTGTATAATTTCTGACTCCCCCAAAACTTTATTTTAGGGATATTGTATATAATACATATAATGTAAAAATATGTGTTGACTGTTTATGTTATCAGTAAGGCTTCTGCTCAACCAATAGGCTATTTAAAGTATTTATTGGGGGGGAAAAAAAGCACATATAAGTGCACCTGTGCAAATTCAAACTCCTGTTGTTCATGGTGAACTGTGTAGCAGAGCCCTTCATTGACCATATTTCTCTATAGCAAGACATTAAAAGGGTACTCATACATTCAGCTGCTAACGAAAAAGGGGCTGGATACTTTAGCATTACCAAATTCCTCAGTTTTTATAATTGATATATATATAGTCAGTCTTCTAGGAGAAAAAGAACTCAAGGTTTACAAATACGGTATAAACACTAACGGAAAATTTAATACTCATATACAGGATTTTTTAAAATTTTATTTTAATGCCCAGTTATTATCATTCCACAGAATGCTTATTACTTGGCCTGTGGGCAAATTCTTTATCCACATTCCTCATCCATGAAATGAGGATAATACTACTACCAACCTCACAGGGCTGTTTCAAGAATTAAAGAGTAAGTATGTGTAAAGGGCAGTGCCTGGCAAAGGGTGAGCACCATGGAAGTGTCTACTGTTGTGCGTGAAGCAGGTCTGCGTGTCACACAGGGAACTAATTGCTAATAAGTACCTTAAAGGTGAAGGAAAAGTAGGTATCGAAGTAAGATAAAGGAAAAAATACTTCTCTATTAGACAAGTCCACTTTTGTCTCTCTCGGCATAAAATACATTGTAATTAATATTACTGAAAGTGCACGACTTCTGTTCCAGTGGGAAACCGGGATTTTGTGAAAGAGCCTACCTATCCCAGATGACTGCAAGCTGTGGTGCTGACACCAGCCCACTTCACCTGCAGGGCGGCAATCTTCCACACTGAAAGCCGTTAACAAGTTATAACACATTTCTCCTGCTTTACAAGTACAACAGATAAACCATACTTTTAAGATAAAAGTACCATATGGTAACAATCAGCTATCCTTCAAGAACAAAAAACTCATAGGGTAAAAGCTAAAAACGTGCAAAGTAAAAATGCATACCACGTAGTAAATGTTGCCAGAACCCAGCAATGAGTGAATAAGATTCATTATTACAAATCCTTTAATTTTTTAAAAGGATGCTGGGCATAGGCTTGTACCTTTCTGTGTGAACCTCTAATTCCCACCCACTGCTCAGAGGGCCCATTTCTCCCACGAGAATGGAAATGCCCTGCCCACAGAGAGCTTTCCCGAGCAAACATCTGTACCTGCCACTTTATCCCGTAACATCTTCATTACTTTTCTCTCTCCAACTATGTTCTGAACAACTGGAGGACAGGAACTATTTTCAATTATTTGGTATCATCTTAACTAAGCACTGAGTAAACATGCAACCTAAATGGACTTGATCTATTCACTTATGAAGTAACCAAAGATTTACTTGGACACCTGTTAACTCCTCTGACTTACTTATCTTAAACCTGGACTAACAGCCCTATCCCCTCCTTTTTAAATCTGGTATTTGAAAGGTTGTCCTATGATCACGTAGGTGGTATATAGTGCAGAAATCAAAATAATAGACGAAGCAAAGAAATGTTAAGTGAACTCCAATAGTGATCAATCAGTAAGTAAACATAATCACAGGGAAAAAAAGACTCTATCTCAGTGACCTGATACATATATTAACGACAGAGGTTATATAACTACAGAGCCCGTCTGACAAACCTCTCTTTCCAGGTAGCACCTCTTTGCTGCTGGCTCCATTTCATCCTCTTCTCGCAGCTCTCCGAGATTCTGAAACTCCTCCAGCTCCAGGGCTTTCTGCTTAGCACACTCTATTACGTGCCTGGGGAAATTAGCAAGCTCGGCAACGTGAATCCCGAAACTTTGATCACAGACACCTAGAAGAAATCGGGGGCGGGGGGGGGGGACAGGGTGAGAGGCAGGGTAGGAAGAAACAGCAATTTGTATGAATGGAACTTACCCTTCTTACCTCGTCGTTACAAAACTCAATTCTGTATTAGTTCAAACACATTAGCTGAATATTTCAGAGTAACTTAGACAAGGGAATTTTAATTAAGCCTCCAGTAAATAGTGATTATGACTTGGCACCATGTTATAGTTTATCCTTGAAAAATGTAGTAGAAAAATAAAAATAGCAGAGAAAAGGCTTGACAGTCCTCAAAGGCCTAGACAAATATCTGAATCTGAAATTAATCAACTCTATCTCTCTGAGGTTTTCTCCCTTTTATAAGGGAGAGATTAAAAGTACTAAGGAAAATAAATGGAAAAGTGTCACTAACTAAAAAGAGCATTTAATTAAAAATATATTGACTTATGGGACTTCCGCCAAGATGGAGAAGTAGGTGGAGGATCCACCTCACCTCTGTGCACAACCAAATCTAAGAACAACTATTTTTAACAGCAGTCACAACCAAGCCACACGGAAAATCGACAATACGGAGTCCAAAGGACAACTAGATACTCGGCTGGACCGGTACGAGGAGCGAGGCCAGCAGCGGAGCAGGTTAGCAAGAAAAAATTCCCGGGGCGGTGCGCGGAGGCAACCGAGGGCGCTGATCGCCAGTGAGCTGGCTGCCAGAGCGCACAGGGAAGAGGCGCGGTGGGTCGGTCGGCCGGTCACGCGCATTTACGTGCGGAGAAACCAGTGAGAAGGGAAACCCGCGCAGTGCAGCAGGCTCGCACAATTAGGATCGGATAAGCAAGCCCGAGGCGTGTGAGTGACTGGATGCGCTGGGCTAGTGGAGAGGAACGCCATTGCTCCCTCTCTGACCCCGCCCCCACACACAGCGTCACAAACCAGCGACCTGGGTCGCCCCGTCCTGGTAAACAACTAAGGCTTCGCTCCGCTCACTTAACAGCACGAATAGACCAAAAATGGCTCTAGGACAACTCAGAGCCCCAGAACCGATAGACCTAAGTGATGAAGAAATAGCCAGTCTTTCAGATGCACAGTTCAAAACACTGGTTATAAGGATCCTTACAGAACTGGTTGATTTTAGTCACAAATTAGAGAAACATATGGAAGCTAAATTAATTGAAATGAATGCTGATACAAAAGATACCAATAGTAATGGAAAGAAAATTGGGACTCAAATCAAGGGAGAGGACCAGACGGAAGAAAAAAATGATCAAACAGAAAGGAATGAAGAAATAAGAATTCAGAAAAATGAGGAGAAGCTTAGGAACCTCCAGGACATCTTTAAAGGTTCCAACATCCGAATTATAGGGGTACCAGAAGGGGGAAAGGCACAACCACCAGTTGAAAAATTATTTGAACAAATAATAAAGGAGAATTTCCCCAAGATGGCAAAGGAAATAGACTTCCGAGAAATCCAGGAAGCTCAGAGAGTCCCAGAGAAGTTGGACTCAAGAAGGAACACACCAAGGCACATCATAATTACATTAGCCAAGATTAAAATGAAGGAGAGAATCCTAGAAGCAGCAAGAGATAAGGGGACAGTCACCTACAAAGGAGTTCCCATCAGACTGTCAGCTGATTTCTCAAAAGAGACCTTACAGGCAAGAAGGGGCTGGAAAGAGGTATTCCAAGTCATGAAAACCAAAGATCTACAACCAAGATTGCTCTACCCAGCAAAACTTTCATTTAGAATGGAAGGACAGAAAAAGTGCTTCTCAGATAAGATCAAATTCAAGGAGTTCATCATCCCCAAGCCCTTATTATATGAAATGTTAAAGGGACTTACCTAAGAAAAAGAAGATAAAAAAGATGAACAGTGAAAGGACAGCAAACTCACAGTTATTAAGAACCACACCTAAAACAAAAGCAAACTAAGAGGATAGCTAGATCAGGAGCAGAACCATAGAAATGAAGATCTCATGGAGGGTTAGCAACAGGGGAGTGGGAGGAGGGGAAGGGGGGGAGAAGGTACAGAAAATAAGTAGCATAGACAGTAGTTAGAAAATAGATAGGGGGGAGGGTAAGAATAGTAGGGGAAATACAGAATCTAAAGAATTTGAGACACATGTTCATGAAGTAAAGGGGGAAATGGTGGGGGAGGGGTATGCAGGGTGGAGGGGAAGGGAGGGGGGAATAGAGCAAATGTAATGGCATAATCAATAAAAAAAATATATATATATATTGACTTATTAATGATTGGTCTACCCTTTGGATCTGCCTACATTATTTTCTAGAGATGCTGATTCCAGAAAACTGGCTGGATAAATATTTATAATACTTCTCCTAAAAAAGTTATTTACCATTCTTACATAATCTCATTCTGATTCTATACTACTACAAATGACAATGAACTATTTTGACCCAATCTTCATTTGCAGAAAATAAACTGACTTAAGACATTCCTTCCAAACGTTTAATACAGGTGATGCTCACAGTTACAGAGCTTCCATTTTTGCCTCAATTACTTATCAACTCTAAATTGTGAGGGGACTGTTTTTACATCCCATGTACTCTTGAGCTGGATGCTTCACATGACTGAGAGAAACAAATAATCAAAACAGAAGCATATGTTTGATAAACACCCACAGTGAAGGACAAACTTATTCCTATCTTCTCTGCACTTCATTTGGTCTTTTAAAATATACCGAACCCATTTTTATATCACACAAAACACAATAATTTAAAAGCAAGATCTCAACTTTATGCTCAATGCCAAATCCAACTAAAAGCATCTATAGCCTATGTCAATACTAGTAATACAAACACAGTAACTCAAAAGAATTCCTACTGAAGCATAAAAAACACAAAGGATAAAAGAACCAAAAGTAACATCTCATTTATGTGCAACCAAGTGATACAGAAAAACCTGTTCTTGGAAAATCAGAACGCCATCTGATCAAGTTATTCTGATGACTGGTGAAATGTTTAATAAAAACATTAAGAGTATGTTAATTGTATCAATTCAGTAATCTGATTAGCTGCAAGATCCACAAATAACAAAATTTTTCTGAAAGGATAAAATGCCAGTGCAGAGTTCTGGCCACGATGGGAGGCACAGATAGATACACTTTGCCTCCCTGTACAACCAAAAGAAGGAAACAACCAATTTAAAAACAAAAATAACCAGAACTGCCAGAAAATCGAACTGTATAGAAGTCTGACAACCAAGGAGTTAAAAAGAAGAAACGTGTTCAGACTGGCAGGGGGGGCGGGGACGGGCAGCCAGGACAGAGAGGACCCGTGGTAGGTGGTGGCTGCACAGCTGGCAGACTGCCTGGTCCCACATTCATGTTCAGATAAACCAGCAGGAACTGGGGAGTGAGAAAGACGGCATAATCCAAGGTTACAGCTCGGGCAAGATAAGGCCTCAGCACCTCTGGCTATAAAAACCGCAGGATTGTTGCAGAGGAAAAAACTGCTGGTTTCTTGAAAGTGGGGCAAGAAAGAGGCAACCAGCATTGTTCCTTCTGACCCCTCCCCCAATATACAGCTCTGCAACACAGCAAATGGGTTGCCCAGACCTGGTGAATACCTAAGGCCCTGCCCCTTACAATGTAAGGGAGACAGAGATGTGAGGAGACAGAGAAATATGACCCAAATGGAAGAACAGATCAAAACTCCAGAAAAAAACTAAGCAACAAGGAAAAAGTCAACCCATCAGATGCAGAGTTCAAAACACTGGTCATCAGGATGCTCACAGAAATTATTCATCATAGCCACAAAATGAAATGAAGGCCATGCAAAGTGAAATAAAGCAAAACATACAGGGAACCATCAGTGAAGGGAAGGAAATCAGGACTCAAATAAAATATCTGGAACAGAAGGAAGAAAAAAAACCATTCAACCAGAACAGAATGAAGAATTAAAAAAAAAAAAAAAATGAGGAGAGGCTTAGGAACCTCTGGGACAACTTTAAACATGCCAACATCTGAATCATAAAGAGAAGAGGAAAAGCAAGAAATTGAAAACTTATTTGAAAAAATAATGAAAGAAAACTTCCCCAATCTGGCAAAGGAAATAGACATACAAGCCTGGGAAGCTCAGAGAATCCCAAAGAAGTTGGACACAAAGAGGAACATGCTGAGACACATCATAATTACATCACCCAAGGTTAAAGATAAGGAGAGAATCTTAAAAGCAGCAAGAGAAAAGAAAAGAGTAATCTACAAAGGAGTTCCCATCAGACTATCAGCTGATTTCTCAAAAGAAAACTTGCAAGCAAGAAAGGGCTGGAAAAAAGTATTCCAAGTCATGAAAGGCAAGGACCTACATCCAAGATTGCTCTATGCAGCAAAGCTTTCATTTAGAATGGAAGGGCAGATAAAGTGCTTCTCAGATAAGGTCAAGTTAAAGGAGTTCATCATCACCCAGCCCTTATCATATGAAATGTTAAAGGGACTTATCTAAGAAAAAGAAGATCAAAACTATGAACAGTAAAATGACATTAAACTTACAACTATCAACAACTGAACCTAAAAAAACAAAAACGAAAACAAAAATGAACAAAGCAAACAACTAGAACAGGAACAGATGCACAGAAATAGAGATCACCTCTGGATGATCTCTATTTAGAGGGTTCTCAGCGGGGAGGGGGAGAATGGGGGGAAGGTACAGTGGGTAAGAAGCATAATTGGTAGGCACAAAATAGACAGGGGGAGGTTGAGAACAGTATAGGAAATGGAGAAGCCGAAGAACTTGTATGCATGACCCATGGACATGCACTAAGGGGGGCAATGCTGGAGGAAGGAGGCACTGCAGCAGGGCAACGGGGGTGAAAGGGTAGAAAAAAAGAATGGGACAACTATAATAGCACAAAAAATATACTTAAAAATAAACAGAATTGTGCAATGAAAAAAATCCCAACGAATCATTCCTTATATGATAATTACGAACAATTTCAGGATTTCTGCAAACCCCAGCTTCAAATGAACCTGTGCATGTAACATACCTTTAACAAAATCATATAATTACAATAGTTTATTAAACAGTAACAGCTAGAGCCTTGGAACAACAGAGCTTATGGTTACTATATTCTAGCTAAACTGACAAGAAAAGATACTGTCATGGGAGATAGCACAAAATTCCTCTGCGAATACATTCAAGAGCATAAATTATTGTTTCTGTGATTGTTTTAGAATGACTGGTCCTACTACAAGACAGAGAAATAACGTACCGTATCTCCGCCCCCAGACTGTGAATTAAGAGACAAAGGTTTCCGTAAAAACATCAGTAATTCATACTAATTTAGACTGAAGCAAACTGCTGATGATTTCAAGGGTAGAAGTTTCCCGCTGTCACACTCTGAATTCACAGTACACCAGTGGTGTATACTCACCTTTCTTCACCTGATAAAGCATAGTTAAGGTATCTTCAGTAGTTAGTGCCGTGACGTGGAGATTATTAACGGTGGAAATCTGATTGGCCAGGGCAGTAAGTTCATGAAAATGGGTTGCAAACATGCAAAAAGCACCAATTTTTGTTGCAATGTACTCTGATATAGCCCATGCTAACCCAAATCCATCGTACGTGGAGGTTCCTCTTCCTAATTCATCTATGATTATTAAAGAATCTTTGGTTGCAGACCTAAAACACACAATTACGTGAAAATTTCCAAAGTGTATTCATGCAGAAAACAAAATTAAGAAAATATAATAGAAAAGATGTGCCACAAACATAACGCTTATTATTTTAATATTAACATTTCAACAACGTAAATAAAAAGCACTAAAACTTCAGGAGAAAAAAGTAGGCTTGGACATGAACAAGGAACAACTGATGGAAAAGGAAGCAAATGGCAAATAAATCCAATCAATCAAGACTGAGAAAAATAATACCACCATGTAGGGGACTGGTCTGTTTTAGTCTGGCAAATGTGACTCAGCTCTGTATGGAAAACCTACAGAAGTGAGGTGGGGGGCAGGAGGCAGACCTTCAAACTGAGTTTTCCCATGGGAATCTGGCTAGAAAATGCATACAGACTTCTATGGCTTGCTTTTGCTAAAACTCCAACACCCTGGTCTGAAACAGTAGATGTGTACTGTCTATCTTCAAGGTAATTTCCAAAGCCTGCGTAAATTTTCCCAAAGAGCTAATCAGTTTACCATCTTTCCCTTCTGCATGTGTTATTTTCATTTCCTTGATTGTACCTAAAATATAGACAATAATATTCTATGTAATAGATAACAAATCCTTCTTTGATGTATGACCCAAGAAAAACAACAAAAGCTTGTCTAGGCAAGTGTCAAAGTGCTCTCCTCTTGAGGGAGTGGCCGAGGCATCCACAGGCACTCTCCCCTTGAGAGAGTGGCCGTGCTGTTCCCTTTTTCTCCACAGGATTGTTGTCGCCTGTGCATTCATTCTCACCATCAGCCACAACAGGTGGACTCTGCTGGCCAGGGTCCACCACCCCACCCCATGAAGATGGGACAAGGGCATAACGAGGAAGACACTGGGCTACAGGGCTGGTGGTCATGACAGTTTGTGTGCAATACTTAACTAAATGTAAGGAAGGGGCATTTTTCTAAATAAGAGAATTTGACAGTTCATCTACTTACTGGTCATGTATCTATTTTTCTGTGAACTGTCATTGATATCTTTTTCTTATTTCTTTAAACTGTAAGTTATAAATATTAACCTGTTGACAAATTACTATACTGAACAAACAATAATCAAGCCATAATTTACTAAGGACACCAAAAACCAAAAGGCACAGCCTCTGTGCCTTCAGAGAAGCTCCTGAAATGTGAAATCAAGAGATTTCAGTAACCTTTACAATAAAAACCTAATACATTTCAGACGTGGCAGAGTTCCCTGAGGAAACACAACATTAAGCTCACATGACCCCCCCCCCAAATCACTGGAGAAGTGAAATTTCTGTCACTCAGGCCTATAAAGATTGGAAGGGACTTGAGTAAAGGGCAAGAAGGAAGAAGGTGCCATTTGAGGTAGTGTGAACAGTGCAGGTAAAAGCATGGTAGCGGGGAAATCTCAAGAAGACAACTTAAAAACTGGAAGCTTTCCATAACTACCACAAATCACCTTTTCAAGACAATACAGTCCACAAATTATTACACTAGACGGAAGTTCTTAGGTGTTTTGTGAGTGGGCCTGCAAATGCACTTCTCAAAGGACAGGAACACTCATTTCCTTTTCCAGGGGGCTGGGAAATGCACTCACCTGAGAATAGAAGCAGTTTCTAACATTTCAGCCATGAAGGTGGAGACTCCTTTCAACTGACTGTCACCAGCCCCAACCCGAGCCAAGATACAGTCCACGATGGACACTTCTGCCGACTCACATGGCACAAAACAGCCAATCTGTGCCATGAGAATGATCACCCCAGTCTGGCGAATATATGTTGATTTACCTCCCATATTGGGGCCTATAAAACAAATTATATCAAAAAGCAAACTTACTGGTTTATTTCTCATCAACTGTCAGTCCTAAATTACACACTGGTGACTAGTCACCTAGGTAATGTGAGGTGACACAAAAGAGGCAGAACCATACGCTGCCCAAAGATGTGGCCAGAGTTGCTGGCAACACTTCCCTGAAGCGATGCTATTTTCTCTTCAGACAAACCTACACTGCTCCCTTCACAGAGGGGACCCATGAAAAAGGTACCTTACCTACAACTTGACAATAGCCTAGAAAGACCACACAGACACTTTCCCTCAGCTCCCAGGGCTACCTGCAGAATAATGTTATAACATCCAGAAAAGGATGTTATGTACAGGCCTAACTCACAGGACACAGTAACACATTAACACATGGGTTGTTGTTGTGAATGGACCAGTACGGTCAAATCCTTCAAACCACTTAAAATCCACACGGAAATCCTAAGACATGATCATATTCTTGGAAAAGGTACAATTTACATGTCTGGGTTAGATTATGTAAACAACTTGAAAATCCATTTGGGGGAAATGGAATACATTTGCCCAAAGACTCCTAACTCCCTCCCCTTTGCCTTTGGGATCTGGTTAGGATCTCTCAAAAACTCTCTAGTTTGAGACATACTACATTAGTCTATAAACTTGTCTACCTTTTCTTTGAGTTTCACATGAATATAGTGTCATGTCTTTAAAAGAATGGCTACCCTAAACTGAGGTCATTCCAACAGCCAATTATGCTTGATCTTAAATGACCTCATTTTTAAAAGTCTGTCTCAAAGGTACACTTTGAGGAGGAAGAGTTGTTCATTTCCACATACTTGGATTTCCTGGAACAGAAGTTTTATATTATAAATACAGTATTCTTTCATAAGTCTCTCCCTACCTCTTCCAATTCTTCCCTCTAATCCAAACATACATATATTACTCATTAATATGGACATGTTCTTTTTCTAATGTCAAGAACTAGAATTTTCTTCATCAATTTTAAGCATATTTCCACTCCAACATTAAAAAAGGAAACAATACCCAAAATAACCCATAAACTAGGTTTTATACCAGTAATGATGTGGAACATCTGTTTATCTTTTTCAAAGTGAACATCATTAGGAATAAATGCAACTTCATCTTGAACTTCAACACAAGCATGTCTGGATGCTTTCAAAATAATTCTTCCTTGTCCTTTCTCCAAAATGACTGGTCGTACGTATGGAACAGGTGCTCCATTTGACACATGAGCAAAGCTGACAACAGCATCTAGCTGAGCTAACACATCATTGAGTGTCTGCATTGGTTCTACGTAGCCTGTATAAAAAAAATGTGCAAAGGAATACTGAATCATAAAAACATACGTATAAGCAGCTATGAGAATAAATTCAACTTCTCCATTTGAGAACTCAAACTATTTCCTAATTTATGTAATTTTAAAAATTAATAGAAGTTTGCCACAACTAAACTTGAAAATAACACCTAAAACTCAACATGAGGTTAAAATGTGTTGCCATGTCTTAAAGAGTATGATGCCCTCTTACTAAAATCCAGTAAAATATAAAAGCACACAGCTAATGCTCTAACCCGCGTGGCTCAGTTGGGTCAGTGTCGTTCCACAATGTGAAGGGTCGCCGGTTTGATTCCCAGCAGGGCACCAGCCCGGGCTGTGGGGGCCCATCCCTGGTTGGGGCGTGTGCACGAGGAAACCGACCAGTGCTTCTTACACATACTGATGTCTCTCTCCCTCTTCATCTCCCTCCCTTCCATCCTCTCTAAAATAAATAAAATCTTAATTTAAAAAAAGCACACAGCTGCTTATAAAGAAATGAAGTAGATTTTTAAAAAACCTAATAAGGAAAAGCCATCCTAATTTATTGATAAGGATAAAGAAAAGCAGGGTACAATAATATCTGAGGCATACCTACAATTTTAAGAAACACCTTTTTCTAAAATTTAAGAGTCAAAAACCAAAATGGCATTTCACAATTACTGTAAAAAACATGCCAACACCAAGTAGTAAGATACAATGTGACCACCAAGGCCTGTGCATTTAAGACCATTTTACTTCAGAACTTTACCCATCAGTTATCACATACCTAATTATAACATAAATTTAGATCCATTATTGTCACTTAAAATACTTTCAACAAGATTCTACTTTGCTACAGCATTAAAACTAAAAGCTAACTAATTGAAGGGCGTAATGACAGTAACAGCAGAGGTGTTTCTTGGTTCACTCAAATACTTATTTGATAAAGTATGACTTGTCTTTTGGGAAGTTATAAATAAAACTCTGTGTCTATTTGACAGTTCTTGTTTGGTACTGAACATCAATCTGACACTGATGAGCTTACGGAACTTTTCATTATAAACAAAAGCAGATCAGAGACAATGTCTTATTAAGTTTATGGGGGAATAGAATTGAGGTTCATGAAATAGATATGACCTGAGTTTTTACGGTAGTGATCTCTGTATTGAAACTTTCAGTATTTCCTTAGAATTATTTTTATTCCATAGAGACTAAAATCTTAATATATAAAATGAAAAAAAGACAAACCTAAAAGCTATTCAATGTTATGTACATTAAAAAGTCCCTGAGCCCTGGCTGGCATGGCTCAGTGGCTTGAGTGCCTGCCTGTGAACCAAAGGGTTGCCAGTTCAATTCCCAGTCAGGGCACATGCCTGGACTGTGGGCCAGGTTCCCCTGTGAGGGGCGTGCAAGAGGCAACCACACATATTGCTGATTCCCTCCCTTTCACCCTCCCTTCCCCTCTGTCTAAAAAATAAAATAAAATCTTAAAAAAATAAAAAGTCCCTCAAACATGTTTAGGCAATAAAAAATGGTCACAATCAGAAGAGATTCTAGAATTTCAAGCAGTTGAAGGGGTCGGCATAACCGACCCACATGTCCTGTGGAACTACCACACTGATGCCAATGTGTCAAAAGCTCCAAGGGACAGTCAAGAGAATAATGTCCCATTTTAGAAGAACACACATTATGACTTCACACAGCAGAAAGTTTGACTCACCTCTGATTCCCTGGTTCCCCATGAAAGTGATAAAATGTTTTGAAAATAAAAATGAACACAAATGGCCAAATAAAAATAATTCTTACTTTGTTTTACCATTTAAAAAAAAGGGGTAACAGAGTTCACTGTACCCTATCGTGCAGCAAATACGAACCTGTGAGAATTACTTAGACATGAGTGGAGTACTTACTCTAAGTACTTTAGTAAAACCTCTAACGTATCAGTAAGGATAGGCCTATAATAAAAAAACCAAAAGCCTCTTAATGAAGAGGTTTTAATGAAGAGTCCATATTTAGTTTCTCCATTCATCTGGCTCTTACCAATATTATTTTTTTATTGTTCAGTTACCGTTGCCCCGCCTTTTCCCCCCTTGCACACACCTACTCCGTACCCCCCACTCCCACAGACAATCCCCTTAACAATATTATCTTTTTAAATGCAAGATAGAAAGCTACAAAAATGTCCCGCTATGTTTTTTAAAGATTTTACTTATTTACTTTTAGAGAGAGGAAAGGAGGAAGAAAGAGAGGGAGAGAAACATCAGTGTGTGAAAGACACATAGATTGATTGCCTCTCACATGCCCCCAAACTGGGGACCTAAATCCCAGGCAAGTGCCCTGACTGGGAATCGACTTTTCGGTTGTTCATAGACTGGCACTTAATCCACTAAGCCACGCCAGCCAGGGCTGATCCACTATATTTTTAAATAAAGATAGTTTAAAATGTAACACCTAAAATGCATGTTAGACCAAAAAGAGGTTTTATTTAAATTCCGGGTGACTCCAAATATAAGACCTTCAATTTAAAAATGTTAAAATCTAACAGCTTTAACTTACTTAGTGCTTAATGAATATTAATGGTTTTTTTGAGGAAGACTCACAGTTTGGATATATTGCATTTAGAGGGTTCTTAAAAATATAATCACTGAGGAAAATAATTGAACAAGTTATCATAGGATAGTTATGTTACCAGCAAGCAAAAACATAATCTTTATAAATCTTGTTCATCTCAAAAGTAATGTATAAAGTGTATTAAAATCTTTAAGTTTTATTTCTGATTTATAGTAAAAATTCACAGTAGTAAAACAATTTACAGAATTATAAATGCCCATAAGTTTTTAAATGACCTTCACCCCTAAATAATTCAGCATGCATATCCTAAGAACAAGGACATCCTCCTATTTAATAATACACATCAAGGAATGCAATACTAATACCATATTATCTTATATTGAACTTTGTCAGTTTGTCCCAATAATGTACTTTATAGCTATTCCCCAAATTAACCCCTAACCCCTGATCAAATCAAGGATAGTCTATAGCATTTGACTATCCTGTCTCTTTAAGTCTCCTTTAATCTAGAACAGATCCTACCCATTTTTGCTTTCATGACACTGACATTTTTAAGTAGTTGAGGCCTTAAAAAGAATGTCCCATAATCTATTCACCTCATTTTTCTCCCTATGATAACCTCATTAGATGTTTTTATCAATAATATTACAGGGGTGATATTGTGTCCTTCCCTCTGCATCACATATAATGTCATTTGTCCCATTGCCAGTGATGCCAGCTTTGATCACTCGGTTTAAGTATTTCTTTGGTATATTTTTGCAAGGCACGATAAAAGCTGCAGTCACTATCAACATGACAGACAAAGCTTCCAGCTTCACACATCCCCATCTACCCTGCCTGTGCTAAACATACATTCACCCATGCCAAGGGAAATACCATGGTGCCAAGTCATGCTATCCCTTTAATTATAAAACAATCACCACAGGCAAAGGACTCTGAACATCTATAAATGGCACATGGAACTTGAAAGGGTCTGCTTGCCTCACGTATAACTTCTACTTGCTTCTCAGTGGTTTTTATTTCTATAGCCTAGAGCATGAGCCCATAGACAACAGCCCTTGGTGTGTCTTCCCCTTGTTACAACTGCAGTACGTTTTGTGCTCTTTGGCACGTCTTTGTTGTTCAGGGTATTCCCATTCCTTAGTGTGCACTAGCTCAGCCTCCTATGTACTGGAGTCATTTCCACTTACTTTTCCTACCACAGTGCACCATGCATTATGTGGCAGGTAGTCTAACATAATTAACAGTATAACAGCTTTTTATAACACCACTCTTCAAACATCCCAATATTTTTTCTATTACAAAACCTGGTCATATTCCGAATTTGCCGGCTCTATTAAATTTACCTGAAGAAATATTGATGATTTCTTTAACAATGGCATTCTGGGCTTCCTCGTATTCAGTTTTATTTTTGGTATATTCTTCATTAAGAGAAGTCAAAGCACTGCAAATCAAGATAATGATATTTTAAAAATGAAAACATTACTAAAGGAAATGAAAACACTAAATAAAATATAACCAGAATATCCATCCTATAAAAGCATCAAAACAATAATTAAAATGGAAACAGAAGGAGAAAATATACAACTTCACTAGGGAAAGATGTGGTTGGAATTCAATGCATTAGCATTTATGTTGTTTGCAATAGCCTACCAGCATAATTCTTCCTGTAACAATGATTCCATTGGGTAAAATTCTGATCTGTGACCCTTTCTAAAATACTTGAATGAAATAACTCTTCATCCTCACTTAGGATAGAGGCCACGCCCCCTTTAAAATACACCCCTGCATAGTTCCTCCCAATACTGCAGTGTATTTGTCTTTTGATACTAAAGGTTGTCAAAATAAGGAAAGGGTTTCAAAAACTAAACCTTATTGAGGAATTAAAAAAAAAGTTTAAAGTTGAGAAAAAATTGCAGAAGATGAGAATAAAGTGAAGAGAAAGGATTCATTCACTGGTGTCAAAGGAAGGGACTGAAATTAAAAACCAAGGACGAGGGGGCAGAGAAAAGAAGAGGTGGAAGCACTTATCTGAAGAAAGGCATCAGTAAACCGAGACAATAACTGTGAACTTGATGGAATTAACCCATGACACAATATACACATACAGCTTAAGAACAGCACGTGGGCAAGCGGCGGCACAAAACGACTGCCACAAAACACGCCAACGAAAAGAATTACAGAAAGAAAAGCAGGAGGCAAAGACACTGTAAAAGTGAGACTGCTGTGTGAAGGGGCGAGCTGCCAGAGACAACAGCACAGGTGGGCCAGGACCAGACAGGACAGGTCATGATAAACACTTCGGTTTTCTGAATGACAGACAGACATCGGAGCATTTTAAGAAAGAAAATTATACAATCAGATCCAGATATAAAGCAAAGCACTCACTCTTTTGAAGAAAACAAAAATCAACAAATGAATTCTTCACAACTTTTGGAATCACTGTTATCATTCAGTTCAATTTTTATGCATTATAATTAACAAATGAATGATTTAAAGATTATAACACCCCAAAAGTTCCAGCTTATTTAAGCCAATATACATGTATTTCTTAAATGGGGATCTAGTGTGGTGGAAAAACAATAGCTACTAAATTTGGCACTAGAAGATCTAGGTTTGAGTATTTAGCATTTCTAGATGCCTCATCCTGGGGAACTGAGTTTCAGCTTCTGCATCTAAAATAGGAGAGAAATATGCCCAACCTATTTATTTCAGCAAACTGTTACGAGGCACAAACAACACACACTATGTTCATTACTGGAGTGTCTGAACACATAGAATAATAACTGCACGTAACAGACACTCAAAATACTTTTAAAATAAATTCTACTTAAATAAAACCTTAAAAAAAAAATCCTGGCTGGTGTAGCTCAATGGATTGAGCGTGGGACACACGAGAGGCAACCACACATTGATGTTACTCTTCCTCTCTCCTTCCTTCCCCTCTAAAGATAAATAAAAATCTTTAAAAAATATATATTCTACTACAAAGGAGAAAAGAAAAATGCCTTTCCCCACCCAAGTCACAGATTTATTTTAAAATAATTTTTCTTCAACTATGAATAACTTCCTAACGTCAGCCAGGGAAAAGCAGAACAAAATTGGTAAGATATTTTTTAACATGGACCATGATTTTTTCCAAAGCTATAATCTAATGGGTAGCCTCATTACCGTTGGTAGACATCTCCCTAAACTAATTCATACAGCCACTTGATATACCAGAAGAAATTTTTTTACTTGATGAAGGATAGCAAAATTTTCTCAGAAAAAATGAACATGAGAAAATAAGTAAAGCAGAGAAGTGAGGGGGGAACTATCTCTGATATGGAAATGTACAATAAAACAAATACAAGCTTTTTCATGCTGACGAAAGAATGGTGAGACAGATAATATGAAAAATAATCTTAAACATAAACACGAAGCGCCATTTCTGTTAATGAGGAAAAGAGTGGTTATTAAATAAGCGGTGTTGGGACAGCTGACTAGACTTTTGTAAGAAATAGAGCTTCGATCTTACCTTCTGCCTCATTTCAATCAACAATAAATAGGGCAAAACTTCCTTATCACAGAACATTCACATTTCATCAGACAGTAATTTTGTTCTATGGAACTACTGAAGGCTTAACAATATAATACAAGCTTACGCACCTATTGGTAAATTTAACGCCGTTCTTCTGGATATCTACGGTACTGAAGTTTTTATTGTTACGAAGGACTTTTTCCTCCTTACATGTCACGCGAAAATAATATCCAAACTGTGAGTTGGAATCCAGTTTAATCTGTTTGCCGGACTCCAAACCTTCATGATCAGGAAAAAAGGAAAAAGTGTATCATAGATAATATCAATACCCATTGTTCCATATAAATGTTTAAAATAATTAAACCTCAACTTTTACTACATGATAGCATACTGAAAATTAACATTATCTAAGAAAGATACAAATCCTATTTCACTCAAAAGTTACACAAATTAAAGACATCTATAAAATCCTTTAACCCCCTTATTAACGTTCGATTCTGACAGGGAAGCACGGTTTGGGCAAAAAACCGAGGCTATGGGGCAGTGGCCACGGGCAGCACCCGCTGTTCTGGATACTGTTTTGGATGCTGGGGCCGTGACAATGAGGAGATCTAGCCCCCGCCCTTCAGGAGTGCTGCCTGAGGGTTCTTTAGTTAACCAAAGCATTTCTCTGGAAGACAGAGCAAATCAGAGTGAACAAATACACTTTTCAAACAAAAATATGAGACTGACAATGAAACTCGAGAAAAACTAGGGCATTTTTTGTTCAATGTAGGAGACTTCACAAAACAAAGATAGATCAGCTAGACTTGATGCAACAAAGATTTTTGAGTTTATAAAAAGATTTGATTTGTTTATTTTTAGAGACGGAGGGAGAAACAGAAACTTCCACTGGATTCCTCTCACTTTAATGCCCCAGCAGGGACTGGGCCACAGCCCCATCCCTTTCATGACCTTTTCGCCCTGTGGGTCAACAGCTAACGGACTGAGTTTTTCTAAGTCTGTCCTCTCCTTATATCTCATTCAGCAATGTGATCTTTACACCAGAAAACCAGAAGACGGACAGTATCTACGAGTTTACGTGCTGAAGCATGGCTCTCTGATGTTAGCAGCAAACAACTAGAGAGGCAGACTCCACCTGACTGGGGAGCAAGGAGACTGTGAAGAGCTATGGTGTGAGGAGGGTATATTTCAACACTCTTCAAAGGCAAAAATTCTTGAATCTAGCATCTAGTCCATACATGGACTCTCCATGGAAACTATGTGTGCATTGTAAAATATGAAGATATGGGTGTAGATCTCCAACAAGAATCTATAACCTTCCTCGGATTCTCCAGAAGTTTAAGTATTCCTGCTCTGAGGAATCTTCTAGTTCAAATGTTAGGATTCATTTACTCATTCAGCACACATGTGAGTGATGTTCAAAACAAAGAGGTTTACAAATTTAGAACAAAACAGAGTGAACAGCCTGAAGAGTAGCTTAGGGGAATTAATCTAGTACAGCAGGCAGACATTTTAAAAAATTGATATGAATGAGGTGCTCAGAAGCCCAAAGCCAAATCAATGAGCTATTTCTAGTAGAGTAAGGCTATAGAGAAGGTAACATTTAAAACAATTCTTATTTAAAGGACATGATAGGGCCTGCTGGGTGATTTGTTGGCTGAAATGTGGAGTCAGTCAACCTGGGGCTGGAGGGTTCGTAAGAAATGAGTCTGGAAGAGCAGGCAAGGCTTCGAATGTCAAGCATCCTGGTCAACCGTGTTTGTAATTTTATTCTGTACAAAAACGGGCTGGCACTTTAAACAAGGATGCTGGGTACAATCAACTGTGTCTTCTAGGAAAGTAATTCCCACACCAGTGTGGATACTATGTAGACAAGAGGATTAGTCAAACCTTCAAGAATCCATTCTTACCTAGATCTCTAGCTGTACTTATTAATGTTGATTGCATCTTTTTTTCTAAATCATCCATTATTTCTCTTAATTCACTCAGATTAGGATCAAATGAAGGTTTTACAAGGAATTCATGGTTTTCCACCTATAGACAGAACAAAGAATAGTTCACTTTTATTAACAATGGATAAAGACGAAAGTCATTTACTTTCTTTTACTCATTTAAATTTCACTGATGTTTTGAGGTGTTCAGTTACAGCTGTAAGAAGCATCTATTTAATAAGAGATGTAAAGATCTTTTTACCAGAAGCTGAGAGCTCGAGGCACAAAATTATTTGTGTGAAACAGACAGAGTGCTATTGATGCATATGTCACCATTATTTTTATTTACATTTCCTCTTAACGAAGTTCAAAACAGTTTTTCTAAACATTACTAAAGAATGTTTGGTGTTCAGCCCTTGCTGGTATGGCTCAGTGGATTCAGTGCCGGCCTGCAAACCAAAGGGTCACCAGTTCTATTCCCAGTCAGGACACATGCCTGGGTTGTGGCCCAGGTCCCCAATAGGGGACGCTCAAGATACAACCACACACTGATGTTTCTCTCCCTCTCTCCCCCGCTCTCTAAAAAAAACTTTTAAAAATAGTTCTACTACCCTAGAAATAACTAGATAAATATAAGCTTTTTTTTTTTTCCAAATAAATGTATAGTTGAGTTGGAGAAAACCACTCGTCTGATTTCCTGCAAAGTAAGAGAGTCCATGGTGTAAACCAGGCCAGGGCTGGGACATTTAAAACATCCACCTCATGATCAACAGCAGTAATAAGAGAAACCTGCCTGGGCCCTGGGGAAAGGGGAGGTGGGGGTAGAATGTACTCCCTGACAGTGTGTGACGAAAAGCCTGCTTTCATCCATGTTTGGAATTCAAACACGCTGTTAGTTTTGGCAGTGAAAAAGTCTGCTGGTTTTTGGCCATTTCCATTGTCTCCTCCTTCTACAGCAATGAAACTGACAAATTTTCACGAGAAACATAACTACTAAGAATGAATACATTTTGCACCTAGGTGTGGGCAGTGCTAAATTCTGGCCATTAGAATGGGAGCAGAAAGAATGTGTGCCATTTCCAGAATGTGCTCTCCTCTTCCCCTTTTGTCCTCGCCCATTGGCTGGAATGAAGATAAGGTAGTAAAAGCCGACCTGGACCTTGAAGGTAAAGACAGCACACTAAGGGTGCTGGAGCAGCCAGGGAGCAGCCCGGACCCAGAGAGAACGGGGCTGTCCTGCCGGCCCTGGGCTGCTATACCCACACTGTTATAACAGAAAATTTTAACCCTTATTCCTCTTCAAGCTACTGTTTTATATATATGGGGTTTATATTTTAGCAGCTGAATCTTCACCCTAACCAATCTACAAAGCTCCAGACTGAGCAATTAACTTAAAAGTGGTCCTGAGTGAATCACACATTGTCAGTGTATGGCAAAAACAGAAGCAAATTCCCCCCTTCCCTGGAGAAATATATTATTTGCTTGTATAATCTGCTCAGATAGAGCCCAGATATATAAGAATTCATAATCTAAAGATACATAAAAGACAAGGAAACCAGACACTAAAAGTAGAAACAAGGAGCAGATTTAAATCCAAGAAATTTCTGACATGTAATATTAAGTGTATTTTTAAAGTTTAAACAAATATAAGTGAATGGAACACATGGGAAAAGAATAAGATATTACTTAAAAAAGACTAGGAAGAGCCAGAAATGAACCAAACATCTTTTATGAATGAAAATTATAATTATTGGGGAAAAAAGCCCCAACGGACTGGTTAAACACTGTAACGAGAGCTGAAGAGATGATACTCAGTCAGAACATCTGAGGGAATCACAAAGAGAGCAACAGACACAAGGCAGCGAGAACATGAAAGTCTAACATATGCTCCCATCGCGGTTTAAGAAAAAGATGATGAACAAGCACAATACTCAAACACATAATGACTGATGATTTTCAAGAACTGATAAAAGACATGAACTGTCTGATTAAGAAAACACCAGCTCTAACAGGAAAAATAAAAAGCAACCCATTTATGGACGCATGGTAATAAAAATAATCAATATCTGGAACCAAGACTTCTAAACATCAATACTAATGCAAGCCAAAACAGAACAATAGAATTTCGTAGGTACTAAGGAAAAGATAACTGTCAATCTGGAATTGTACACCCATATAAAATACCCTTCAAAAACAAGGGTGAATTGCAGACATTTTCAAACAAACAAAACCTGACTAACTGACCCCCAATAATGGAACTTCTAATGACTATCCAGGAAGAATGAACAGCAAAGAAATTGGTAACTAACTATATGGGCAAATCTAAAGGGGTAAAAAGACAAAACTAAAAAAATATATATCAGCCAATGATGAAGAAATGTAATCTGATATTAGGTATCCTAATATCCTAGTGTTTAGGGGCAAAAATGAAAAGATACTGATAAACTTTAATCTTTGATGAGTTAAGCACACATATTTTCTTAAAATTTGTGAAAAATTTCCATAAACTAGTGTATGTGTTTGTTACAGGATGAGAGAGGCAAAATGGAACTTAAAAAACCCAATCATGAGGGGTTTGGCTGGCCCTGGCTGGTGTAGCTCAGTGTATTGAGTGTGGGCCTTTGAACCAAAGAATTGCAGTTCGATTCCTAGTCAGGGCACATGCCTGGGTTGCAGGCCACTTCCCAGCAGGGGATGCATGAGAGGCAATCATACATTGATGTTTCTCTCCCTCTCACCTTTCCTTCCCCTCTAAAGATCAATAATAAAAAAAAAAATCTAAAAAAACTAAACCAAAAAAAAGGGTCTGGCTGGGTAGCTCATTTAGTTGAAATGTCATCTCACCAAGGTTGCTGGTTCGATCTATGGTCAGGGCACATACAAGAACCAACCAATGAATGCATAAATAAGTGGAAAAACAAGTAAATGTCTCTGTCTCTCTCCCCTTTCCTTTCTCTCTCCCCTCTCTCAAAAAAATCAATAAATAAAAAAATTAAAAACCCAATCAACACAATAGATGGATAAGGGCCCCGGCCAGTATGACTCAGTAGACTGAGTACTGGACCTGAAAACCAAAAGGCCGCTGGTTCAATTCCCTGTCAGGGCACATGCCTGGGTTGTAGGCTAGATCCCCAGTCGGGGGTGTGCAAGAGGCAACTGATTAATGTTTTCTTTTTCTCTCACCCTTACCCTCTCTCTAAAACAAAATAAATAAAATCTAAAAAAAAAAAAAGAATGGATAAGGAAGGCCAGAAAGAATTGGAATCACAAAATGATTTGGTAAGATATCCAAATTGTCACCTTATAAAGAGATTAACAAATTGAATTTAAAAATAAATAAAATGTAGCTATATGCTTTTTAACTTAAACCATGAAGACTAAAGAAGGATGAAAAACATAATGCCATGTAAAACACTAAAAAGGACTCTGGCACAGCACTCTTACCATCAAACAAAATAAACCTAAGGTATGAATCATTACCAAAGATAATGTCCCTAAATAATAATGAAAATTCAAATCACCAAAAATAAACAGCTCTGTGCCTTAAAAACAGGAAGCAAAACTGGACAAAACTATATGGAGAAATATAATTCACAGATCAAAAATTAGTACATATACAATGTGAACAAAACAACTAAAGCTTTATCTAGTGGACAACTAGAGACCTCTGCAACCAAAATTAGGGAGCATACGTGATCCTGAAGTATGTGGAGAAGGTCTATTAAACTGACACATACAAAGCTTAGAAATGTGGAAACTTAATTGTGAATAAATGACAAACCAAAGAAGCAATGATAATGGAATAAACTACTTAAATCTGAGTAAGAAATTGTACCCCTCAACACTCATGGGATGCATTCAACTCAAGTAACAAAAAGAAAAAAAACATAATCTTAAATGCTTACTCAAAAGGAAAAGGCTGCACCCTGACTGTTGTGGCTCAGTCAGTTGGGCTTCGAATCCCAGTCAGGGCACATACCTGGGATGCAGGTTTGGCCCTTGACTGGGGCGCCCAGGAGAGGCACTTCCGATTTGTGCTTCTCTCTCACATCAATGTTTCTCTCCCTCCCTTGCCCTCACTCAAAAAAGAAATAAAATCTTAAAAAAAAAAAAAGGAAAAAAAAAAAAGGGCTAGAAAAATAGTGAACACACAATTAAAGAGGCTGAAAAACAACCAAGAAAAATGGAAAAAAATATATATATACAAGAATTGAAATTAATGAAATAAAAGTGAAGATATAAAAGGATTTATAAATCAACTGATGAATGCATAAATAAGTGAAACAAATCAATGTTTCTCTCTAAATCAATCAATAAAAACTTTTTTAAAAGGAAAAAATAAAATTGGGTTATCTTCGCCACATCTACAGCGAAGCTAAAGACCCTGCTCAGCATCAGCCTGTTGAGATTCCAGAAAGGGCCCCAGAGGCAACCTGTGAAGGGTTTTTAATCACATCAATGTAGAACTCAAGTCTGCTTGGAAAGAAAAAGAGGCTCAAAGGAGCCTGACAAGGTCAAAATTAAATATTAAAAAGAGAAATGGGATACGTTTAGATATGCCTTTGCTTTTCAAATATATTCTGCTGCTTGAATTGCAGAGTATGTTACATACCTGATCCATATCTAAAGTTGTTTCTATCATTTCCTGAAACTTGGAGAAATCCGAACGAAGATCAATAAAAGGCGTCACAAAAACTGCCAACAACAATGACTGATGTTTTCCTGAAAGAAATAAATACATATATATATTTAAAAAGTCCTTTAAAAAAAGACTACAGATAATAAAACTTTGACTGGATAATGAGTATCATTTAATCCAAAAGCAGAAGAAATAGTGCATCAGGTTCCCAAAGTTACTATTTTCCCAGGTATTCAAAGGTGCTTGGTCCTTATTTGTTACAGGAAGGGGAGAGGATCGGGCACCCGAAGCTTCCTGCTGACAAAACACTGTCCCTCCCGTCTGCCTCCCTCATGTGGAGTGTGAGAGATGCAGAGACGGGACGTTAATTGTAACTAAACTACACTTCTTTGTAGATTTGTATTTTTTATTAAGTTCATTTAAAAAAAACAGATTGTACTTATTAGAGACAGGGGAAGGGAGGGAGAGAGGGAGAGAAACATCAGTGTAAGAGAGAAGCACTGACTGGCTGCCTCTCATTCGCACCCTGACCCAGGGACCAAACCCACAACCCAGGCATGTGCTCTGACCGGAATCAAACAGGGAACCTTGTTTGCGGAACGACACCCAACCAATTGAGCCACACTGGTCAGGGCTCTTTGTAGATGTAATAACTCAAAAGTCATTAAAATTAAATGCCTCTAATACACCTTATATCCCTAATTTCCATTTATAATACTACGGTGTTCCAACTAAGAGAGATTAATCAAGTCAAGTATTTACACTGGAACTTTGCTTCCTGCTATTTAAGAGTACATGCTGAGGAATCATGTGAGAAGTAAGTGAAGTCACAGAAAGTCTACAGCATGAAGGGCATATAGTCAAGATCCAGGCGTCAGCTGTGCAGATCAGTTGGTTGGGCATCCCCATGCAGAGCAAAAGGGGGGGGGGCAGTCTGATTCCAGTCAGTCCACATGGGTTGTGGGTTTGGCCCCCAGTTGTGGCGCCTGCGAGAGGCAGCCCATTGATGAAGTTTCTCTCCCTTCCTTCCTCCTTCCCTTCCCCTCTCTCTAAAAACAAATAAATAAATCTTTAAAAAACAGAAAGATCTAGGTACCAATCCCAGCTCTGCCACCTACTGGCTTTTGTGATCTGAAACATATTTCTGAGCCCCCTTTCCCTTGTCTATTACAGTGGGAATAGTAACAATAGCTCCACAGACGAATACATGAGATAACTACACACAACTCCTAGTAAAGTGCTTTGTGCTTAAGAGAAGCCCACCAGTTACCACGTATTATTATCATTATCCCACAAGTATTCTTTTCCTGATCTGCAATAAATTCCCTTATAAGAATTCTGCAAGTGACCACTAGCACTCTGCACTTCACTCCCAAGCAGTAGTGTCCAACCTCTTCCAGGAATACAAGTAGCTCCTGAATGAGAAAATAAAAAACTACTATGAAGTCAACAAAACTGTTGTGAGAATTCATTTTATTATTAATCACAACAGCACCTACATATAGTCAGAAAATAGTACATATGTGTGAAACATTTCTATAAACAACACTTTGCCCACATAATGTCTGTGCTACAATGCCCAGTTCTTTATTCTGAATTAGCTCCTATACTATGGGTAAATAGGGGAAGGATGGCAGGAAACAAAACAGGTAGTGCTGGTTCACGAATTATTTTTTCCCCAGCCCACTGTTTTGAAGTGATCAAGAACAACTTCTCACACAAATTGAAGTTTAAATTCAGCTATATTTGACGACCTCAGAGTAGTTGGATTGATGACCATTGCACTTCCCAATATGTTGGAAATGCAGGGAAGCTGGGTACAGACAAAGGGTGCAAGAACATTTGCAAGTATGTAATTATTTTTCACTAAGTTCTACACGTTGGTTCAGATCCTTAACTTTAATGAAACTGACTTCTATTAGAGGTAAATGCCCTCAGAGGGCATCTCAAAAGATGAAACAAGAGTCCCAGACCTTAGGGCTACAAAGAGCATCTGATGCTGGTGCTGGGTAAAAATGCAACTGAGATTTATGCAGGTTGCTGTTTTCTTAGTTTGTTAGTGCTTTTGTTAGTGATCTTTTTAAAAGATTTTATTTACTTATTTTTAGAGAGGGGAAGGGAGGGGAAAAAAGGGGGAGAGAAACATCAATACGTGGCTGCCTCTTGTGTGCCCCCTACTGGGGACCTGGCCTGCATACCCAGGCATGTACCCTGACTGGGAATCAAACCAGTGACCCTTTGGTTCTCAGGCTGGTATCCAATCCACCGAGCTACACCAGCCAGGGCTTGTTAGTGATTTTTAAAAAATATTTTATTTATGTTTTAGAGAGACGGGAAGGGAAGGAGAATGAGGGAGAGAAATATCCAACGGTTGCCTCTCACACTCTCCCGACCAGGGACCTGGTTTGCAACCCAGACATGTGCCCTGACCAGAAATGAACTGGAAACCTTTCGGTTCTCAGAATGATGCCCAAAGCACTGAGTCACAGCAGCCAGGCTTGTTAGTGATTGATTAAAAAATTTCATATATTTTGATGTCTATCTTAACCCAATCTTTATAAGCTCTGTTACGTTTCTATCATGACTTTATTGGTAAGGTTTTGCAAGAATACATACAAGATATTATTACAAACTACCTGTATAAACTTCAGAACCTGTCATCTTCAAAGTGTCTTCTAGCCCCTCAGACACAACGGACCACCTTGCTATGGCTCTTCTCATACTCCATAAAGCCCTTTCTGCATCAACCTGCTCCTTAGACCAAAAACTTTCACTAGCACCTTAAATTCTTTCCCCTATTTGTAATTTATACCGAGCCCCAGCTGCTAATTACCCACTTGGTTTTTGTCAATTGATTATGGTTTTTTTTAAATTAAAAACAACAGCTTTACTGTCCCTCTCCCCTTTTTTTACAACGGCTTTACATTTTGTCTAACATCTTGGCAAGGCTGCAGAGGTAGCAGCTGCTCTCTGACCTTCACTATGCAGTCTGAGGACAAGAAGAAGAAAGATGTTAGAAAGATGGTCAAGACAAACAAAGTCCCAGTGAACAAATCTGGGGGCAAGGCCAAAAAAGAAAAAGTGGTCCAAAGGCAAAGTTCAGAACAAGTTTAATAACCTTGTCTTGTCTGACAAAGCAACATATGACAAACTGTAAGGATGTTTCCAACTATAAGCTTATAACCCCAGCTCTTTTCTCTGAGAGACTGAAGATCTGTGGTTCCTTGGCCAGGGAGTCCTTAGTACAGTAGTTATTAAACTAGTTCCACAAGCACAAGTAATTTAGATCAGAAACACCAAATGTGGAGATATAAACAACAGATCCCACCAGCTATCCATTTTGAAAAATAAAACTTTATTAAATTTTAAAAAAAGGAAAACAGTTTTATGGGCTATAATTCACACCAAACCAACTATCCAGTTTAAAGTGTACAATAAATTCAGTGATGTGAAATACACACAGATCTGTGCAACCACTGTCACAATCTATTTTATTAGGACACTGTAATCGCTCCTAAAAGAAACAAGGGATTCTGTACATTTCCCTCTAACCTCTTGCCCCTCCTCTAAGCCTAGGCAACCACTAATCCATTTTGTAGATCTAAAGATTTGCCCTTTCTAGACATTTTCCACAGATGGGTCATGTGACACTGCAACAGCCTTCTTTCACTCTGTACGTTTTCAAGGTTCATTCATGCACGTTGTACCACCATGTATCAGCACCTCATTTCTTTTTATTGCAAATAATATTCCACTGCATAGACATACCATTTTATTTATCCATTTATCAACTGATGGACACCAATTGGGTTTTGGTAAAGCTCCATTCTCCAATAGTCATTTCAGTCTAGAAAGCCCTACACAATCTATCTCAGGGTCTTAACTCAAGGACCACAGACCCGTGAATTCAGAGTAGTTCATAACTGAAATCTAGCATGTCCACCATTACTGACAAAGGCAAAAAAACCACAGTCAGTACCTATGTCTTTGTCATCAATAAAAATCCCAGATATACTTTCATATCATATACTTTTCAGAGATAACAAGTATCATTTAAACTCATTATCAGTTCAAAACTGGTTAGCAGAACTTCATTCAGATGTTATTAAATGCAATAATAAAAAATATTTATCAAAGAATTTGTTTTGTAAAATGTACTTCAATACAATTGGTTTCCTTTCCAACTCTAAGTTTTTCTTTTATGCGTTTAGAAACACCATTCTGGAGGGGTGTGGTAAAAAATAATTTAAAAAAATAAATTAAAAAATGAAAACACTCTGAGAAGGGGTTCACAGGCCTCATTAGAAGCCGAAGGGTGCATAGCACAAAAAGGTTAAAAACCTCATACAGGCCTTCCCTCTGTGGCCTCATCTGCCAACAACCCCCTTATTCCCTATATTGACCACTCTAGCTTTGTTTCACTCCTGTCAAGTCAGGTCTGTGTGCCAGCCGTAGGCACCTGCATTAACTGGTCCCACTAGCCTCCCCACAGAGCTTAACAGCAGGGTTCTTCTCATCATCCAAGTTTCACCCTAGACAACTACTCCTTAGAGAGAAAATCCTTGACCCCCAGACCTAGTGTCTTCCTGTCCTCTGACCGAGTCACTCTATCACATCAGTATATTCCACTTTCTTTATTGTACTTATTACTTATTACTACCCGAAATCCTTGCTCATCTGTTTATTGTTTTTATCGTCCACTGTTATAAAACCTCTATAAGAACAGGGACCTCATAACTCACTTCTGTGACTGTACCTCCTAGAACAATGGCACGGAGCAGGAAATTGATAACTGTTTGTTGAATGAATGACTTAATGAAGGGAGCAAGGCACTGCTGAAGCAATCGATCGCTGGTCATTAATTAGCTTTGATATGCACAACACTCATTCAGCAAGGACACCAAAGACCACCCAGGAAATAACTGTTAACTTCTTAAAGGCATTAAAATGTGAAATCCCAAGTAATCTAGTCACTACATTAATTTTTGTAAGAACTCCAGCTTCACTGTCAGCCCCTAGATTCACTGATAACTCCTTGAAGACTTCACTTTTTAGGAATGGTGCTGTACCTCACCAACGGCTGCAATGTTTTAAGTCAACAAGCGTTAAGCAATTACATTTCTACAACAACCTAAAGCATAATTACCCACCGTTAAACATTTCATCTTCATTTACTATGACACAAATTATAACAAATTTCAGGGTTAACTGAAAGCCCATAAGTCTATCGAGAGTAAATGGCCATTAAAATATACCCCTGGAAGGCTGCCCAGATCACCTTCTAAATCTAAACCTTAACTGTATCATTGGTGTATCAATTCTGGGACTTTTATTTCCTCCATCTTATCTATGTTCATGCCTCATTCATAGATTGAGAGAAATACTAAAGAGAACATCTTTAGTGAATTTAGAAAGATTAATTTGCAAATGGTAACACATCAATGAAAATTACTATGGCATATGCATTACCAAAAAATAAAATGTTGTACTTTCTTGATACACCACTTCAGAATGCTCTTTTAACTTGTATAACTTATCTATCAAAATTATATTTTCGGAAGGTGCAATGTACATCATGGTGACTAGCTAATAATAATGTATGGGCTAACTTCTGGCCAAGATGGAGGCATAGATAGATACTTTGCCTCCTCACATAACCAAAAGAAGGACAAGAAATTTAAAAACAAAAAATAACCAGAACTTCCGGAAAATCTAACTGTATGCAAGTCCGACAACTAAGGAGTTAAAAAAGAAACATTCGTTCAGACTGATAGGAGGGGCGTAGACAGGCAGTAGCACCTGGGACAGTTGGAGGTCCTCAGCAGCCAAGGAGACAGCTGGTGGACTGGGTGGTCCCACATCTGCACGGAAAAAATGGGAGAAAACAACTGGGGAGTGAGACAGACTATGCAACCCAGAGTTCCAGTGGAGGAAAAGAAAGCCTCAAAACCTCTGGCTGTAAAAACCTGTGGGGGTTTGTGGTGGCAGGAGAAACTCCCAGCCTCACGGAGTTTGCTGGAGAGACCACAGGGTCCTAGAATGTACACAAACCCACTCACCTGGGAATCAGCACCAGAAGTGCCCAATTTGCTTGTGGGTAGCAGAAAAAGTACTGAAAGCCAGCACAGAGCCAAGCAAGCTGCACTGTTGCCCCTCGAACCTCTCCCCCACATACAGCATCACAACACACTGACATGGGTTGCCCAGCCCTGACCAATACCTAAGGTTCTGCCCCTTACAATGTAATAGGTAAGCCAAGACAAAAAAAAAAAAGATATGGCTTAAATGAAGAACAGATCAAAGCTCCAAAAACAGAATTAAGCGATGAAGAGATAGCCAACCTATTAGATGCACAATTCAAAACATTGATAATAAGGATGTTCACACAAATGGTGGAGTATGGTCGCACAATAGATGAAAAAGTGAAGGCTATGAAAAGTGAAATAAAAGAAAATGCACAGGGAACCATCAGTGGAGGGAAGGAAACCGGGACTCAAAACAATGATTTGGAGCAGAAGCGAGAAATAAACATTCAACCAGAACAGAATGAAAAAAGAAGAATTAAAAAAAAAAAAAAGAGGAAAGGCTTAGGAACCTCTGGGACAAGTTTAAACATTCCAACATCCAAATCACAGGGGTGCTGGAAGGAGAAGAGGAAGAAGAAGAAATTGAAAATTTATTTGAAAACATAATGAAGGAGAACTTCCCCAATCTGACAAGGAAAATAGACTTCCAGAAGTCCCAGAAGCTCAGAGAGTCCCAAAGAAGTTGGACCCAAGGAAGCACACACCAAGGCACATCATAATTACATTACCCAAGATTAAAGTGAAGGACAGAATCTTAAAAGCAGCAACAGAAAAGGAGACAGTTACCTACAAAGGAGTTCCCATAGACTATCAGCTGATTTCTCAAAAGAAACTCTACAGGCAAGAAGGGGCTGGAATGAAGTATTTGAAGTCATGAAAAGCAAGAGCCTACATCCAAGATTACTCAGCAAAGCTATCACTTAGAATGGAAGGGCAGATAAAGTACTTCCCAGATAAGGTCAAGTTAAAGGAGTTCATCTTCACCCAGCCCTTATTATTATAAGAAATTTTAAAGCGACTTATCTAAGAAAAAGAAGATGATTAAAACTATGAACAGTAAAATGACAACAAACTCACAAGTATCAACAACTGAACCTAAAAAAACAAAAACAGAGCAAACAACTAGAACAGGATCACAGAAATGGAGATCACATGGAGAGTTAACAGCAGGGAGGGGGAATAATGGAGAAAAAGGTACTGGGAATAAGAAGCATAAATGGCAGGTACAAAATAGACAGGGGGAAGTTAAGAATAGTATAGGAAATGGAGAAGCCAAAGAACTTATATGTACAATCCATAACATGAACTAAGGGGGAAAAATGCTGAGGTGGGGGGAAGTGTAGGGTATAGGGGAATAAAAGGGAGAAAAAAATAGGACACTGTAATAGCATAATCAATTAAATATACTAAAAAAATTAAAAGTACATTAGGAAAAAAAGTTAACTATCAGTTCATTGAAAAGGATGCAGAGACGGGGGAAAAATATTAAACATGAGGTATTTAAGAAATATATTAAACAGCAACAGATGATTAATTTGATATGAGAAGAGTTAGATACCTCAGTACAATAGCTGTTATGATAAAAAACACCAATAAAATAACCTGCATATTTAAGAGTTATTTCAAGCATTATCAAGAATTTGTGCCCTGGCTGTTAGGACTCAGTGGATTGAGTGCCAGCTTGTGAACTGAAGGGTCGCTGGTTCAATTCCCAGCCAGGGCTGGGACATGGCTGGGTTGCAGGCGAGGTCCCCAGTAAGAGGTATGTGAGAGGCTACCACACATTGATGTTTCTCTCCCACTCTTCCTTTCTTCCCCTCTCTAAAAATAAATTAATAAAGTATTTTTTAAAAAGAGAAAGAAATTTTCCTAATTGCATAATACCATTATATTAGGTTTTACATCAACTTGTTAATTTTAAGAGAAATGAGGAATAATGAGGGGCAAGTGTATTTTTCCCCGCTATTTCTGACGGGGAAAGATGATATAGAGTAAAGCTTTTATCAGTCAATGTAAAAGGACTTTCTGGCCCTGGCTGATGTAGTTCAGTGGATTGAGCGCAGGGCCTGCGAACCAAAGGAATGAGCTTCGATTCCCAGTCAGGGCACATGCCTGGGTTGCAGACCAGCTCCCAGTGGGGGACGCATGAGAGGCAACCATACATTGATATTTCTCTCCCTCTCTCCTTCCTTCCCCTCTAAAGATAAATAATAAAATCTTTAATTTAAAAAAAAAAAAAGGGGCTTTCTGTACTGCTGCTGCCCTCTGCTGTCTCTGAAATTTTGGGTTTTTTTTTCCCAGGAATAACATTAAGATATTAAATCTAGAGTTACCAAACACCAAAAATATCACAAGGTACCAGAAGAACATACCCAATTTTTATCAACAAACTAATATATTTTTAAAACTTTTAAATCATGACTTCGCTTTTCAAGGGAGCACATCTGGTTTATTTTCTTTATACATTGGCCCTACTTTTGGCTTTCTCTTTGAATCAGTAAGACAAGGAGGTATGCTGAATGCTGCAAAGTATTATTCTGGTGCTTTCTGTTTTGTTTTGTTTTAAAAGCTCAAGACAGGCCCTGGCTGGTATGGCTCAGTGGATTGAGAGCCAGCCCATGAACCAAAAGGCCGCCAGTTCAATTCAGGGCACACGCCTGGGTTGCAGGCCAGGTCCCTGGTGGCAGGCGTGTGAGAGGCAACCACACATTGATGCTTCACTCCCTCTCTCCTTCATTTCCCCTCTCTCTAAAAATAAATAAAATCTTTGAAAAAACGAACACACTCAAGACAGGTCAGTTAGGTTCCCAATAACCAGGATACACCTGAAGTCTCCAATATTCATGTTGTAAAAAGAAAAGAACAATGCTCTTAGCAACCATGACACCTGAAGTCTTTCTCCTCTAGTATTTTCTAGGCTGAATAACTTCAAATACCTGGACACCAGTTGCCAAACTGTTGCAAAACTCTCAGCAAATGCATTAGGCCACATACACACAGAGAATGTGGCATTATTGGATCATATTCTATTTTTTTGCCTTCTCCGTAAATGGTACCTTTTCAGGTCCCAAAAAAGGGAGTAAGAAATTCTGCTCTGCATATTCCTTGGGTGATCTTTATCCTACCCTTGGAAAAGCATCAAAGTCAGAAACTGGGGTTGAGTCCTGGCTGGTGTGGCTCAGTGAACTGAGAGTCAGCCTGTGAACCAAAGGGTCACCAGACTGACACCTGTTGATTCCCAGTCAGGGCACATGCCTTGGTTGCAGCATATGCAAGAGGCAACCAATCGATGTTTCTCTCTCACATTGATACTTCTCTCCCTCCCTTCCCACCTCTCTAAAAATAAATAAATAAAACCTTAAAAAACAAAAGTTCTAAGTTGTCTCATGACTTGTGTGATAAGCTACAGGGCAACACAAACCTGTTTTTAGAAAAACATAGCAAATTATCAGAATCACATTTGCTATATAAAGACAGCACATTTGCTAAGTATGTCAAGAGTGAAAGAAAGAAAACAAAAACAAAATCATTTTGTTACCTTCATATTTTTCCAGAGCCTGTATAACATTAGGGAGTTGATTTATGCCCTGATAGAGTCGGTAACAGTCTTGTAAGTTTGCTGCTTGTCTCTGAAATTTCCTGGCAAGTCGGTTAAGATCTGGGAATCGACGAAGCAAATCTTCTTGTAAACTTTGTCTCAATTCTGCATCTTCCACAAAAGCTTCCACTAAATTTAATCTGAAATAAATTACACTAGAATTAATCTTAAATATTTCAGTAGAGAATTACAGTTTGTCAACTAGGCACATAGTCTCAACTAAAAGAACTGAAAAATTCCATGTAAGGATCTTAAATCTTTTCTGAAATGTTAGCTTTTTATGGAGGATGAAAAGCTCCATTAACACTGTAATGTAAGCAGTATCTAACTAGTTGTTAACCAAAGCAATGTTTAGTTGAATGGCATAGGATAATAAAATACAGCCATTTTGTTTAACTGTCATCAGAATGACATTTCTTCAATAGAAGAATTTCACACTGCAACACTGTTGTTAGACACATACTGCACATATAAAACAATAATCTTTAATATAAGAGAATTACCATTCAAAAAGGTTGCCAAATTCAGTATTTATTTAATCAGGTCTTATAAGTTTTAAAAATGCATTCTAAAATTACCTGACAGTACAAAGCCAAAAATTTCTACTTAAAAAACTGAAATGTTTGTTTCCTGGCTAGTGTAGCTCAGTGGATTGAGCACTGGCCTGTGAAACAAAGGATCGTGGTTCGATTCCTAGTCAGGGCAAATGCCTGGGTTACAGGCCAGGTCCCCAATAGGGGACACATGAGAGGCAACCACACATTGATGTTTCTCTCCCACTCTTTCTCCTTCCCATTCCCTCTGTCTAAAAAGAAATAAATAAAACATTTTTTTAAAAAAAGAACTATAAAACACGATGCCCATATTGTTTTTGTAATTTACTGGAATCGGTGGCTTTCCCTTTTTTTCCCCCCACTGCAATCCACAGGAAGGATTTTTTGCATCATGACCCAGAACATGCATGAATAGATATTGTAGAAGGCAGAATATGCCACCTCAAAATGTGACACTTGGGCATAAGAACTACTGTGAGCTGTAAACAACTAAGCAGCTGAAAAAAGAAAAGCTGTCTTCTCCCATCTGCGTAAAAAGCAGGACACACATTTAGTAAAGTGTCTCCCCTCTTTCTTCTTTACCAGGAAGGACAGAAGCTATTCACCCTGGACGATATTAAACCCTTATCAGCCTGAAGATGTCAGCAGGGGGAACCTACATAAACTTTTACTAACTAGTTTCCCAAATATCTGCCTCCCCACAAATTAGCCCTACAAACTCAGTCTTGTCATTCCTCTAAAATTTTGTTGTTTCTTTGCTACAATGTTATGTAAGTTCAAGTGCCAACCAACCCTCTTGTTACTTCTCTCTGCGCATTTCCATAGATAAACATAAATTTCTGCCCCGGCTAGTGTAGCTCAGTGGACTGAGCGCAGGGCCTGTGAACCAAACAACTGCAGTTTGAGTCCCAGTCAGGGTACACGCCTGGGTTGCAGGCCAGTTCCCAGCAGGGGGCGCACGAGAGGCAACCATACATTGATATTTCTCTCCCTCTCTCCTTCCCTTCCCCTCTAAAGATAAATAAAATCTTTTTTAAAAATTAAAAAAAAACAAAAACAAAACATAAATTTCTGTTTTTTCTCTTGTTAATCTACCTTTGTCACTCCAAGCAATCTACAGGGCCCCAGCCAGACAACCTATGATGATGGTAGGATGAAGGAATCTTTCCTTCTCTACAAAATATAAAAAGTATAAGTGTCAAAGAGCAACACTATATATGATGCAGTGATATTTTTCTATCATATTTGACTTATTAAAAATGCTGATTATCACCCACTACACTAATTTCACAACCCACTATTGGGTCACAACTTGAAGTTTAAAAAAAAACAAGTTGTAGATGTTACTGAAGTTAATAGCTGGAAGGTAAGTTTTAACAATCAAAGGCAGAGAAAATGGCCATGGCACAGCAAGTGACTGAAGGTCAGAAGGCCACCTATCAGATGAACAACCTCTTCCTTACATTTGTAAACTACATTAGAAGTAAATTAACCCACAGCAGGTTACACAGGACCAGGGTAAGGAAATAAATTAGCTTTCTAAATCTCTTAACTATTTATCGGTCTCTCCATCAGCATTTACAATTCCTGCATCATCAAAATGTTCATCCAATATATTATATGAGGGAAAAATTTGTGGTCCCTAGAGTAATTACATAATGACTACACATGAGGTCTGTCCAGAAAAAGTCCAGCCATTGTCAATGTAAGGCGAAAGGTATATGTGTCATTGATGTAACCTGGCAGCCAAGGGGAGTGGACTTGAATGCACCTGTGTGAACAATGACGACTTCACTGTACTGGGGGGGCGGGGAGCGGTTACTGTTGAATGAGCATCTGTACTATGTAGCTGTTGCATTCAAAATGATTAAGTGAGCAGAACAACTAATGTGCATCAAATTTTGTATTAAGCTTGAACGTAATAGTATCTTCCGCAGACACTATTTGGATGATTCAGAAGGCCGTAGCTATGGGCAACTGGTGACTGACAGCTTCATCACGACAACACAACTCATTCATGCATTGTGTCTCGTGCAGTTTTTTGGCAAAACATCAAATCACCCAAGTGACTCAGCCCCACTATAGCCCAGAGTCGACACCCTGTGACTTCTGGCTTCTACCAAAACTAAAATCACATTTGAAAGGGAAGAGATTTCAGACCATCAGTGAGATTTAGGAAAATACAACAGGGTAGCTGATGGCAATTGGAGGAACTGTGTGAGGTCCCAAGGTGCCCACATACAATGTACCTTGTATCTTCTTCAATAAATGGCTCTATTTTTCATATTACGTGGCTGGATACATTCTGGACAGACCTCATCTATCTAAAGGATTTCTCAGCCTCGGCAATATTGACATTCCTTGTTGTACGGGGCTATTCTGTGCTGTTTAAGAGCATCCCTGTCTTCTACACATGAAAATGTTTCTAGGAACTGCCAAGTGTCCCCTGGAGGAAAAAACTGCCCCAGGTGCCACTGGTTTAAAGGAACCTAAATAAAAACTCACTCTTTAAAAAATGAAAATAAAGACAAAAATAACTCAAACTCTATAGACTGTCAAGATATCGAGAGACAGCAACTTCTGCCAAGATGGAGGCATAGGTGGAGACGCCATGCTTTCTCTCACAACCAAGTTCAGAGACAACTAAATATTAGCAACAGAAAACACAGCCAGAACACAGAAAATTGAACTTTTCGGAAGTCTGGTAACAACAAATTCTTCAGCCTGACCAGTAAGAGGGGCGAAACCAGCAGCCGGCAGAGCGGAGTTGCACAGGAGGACTCGACCAGACAGACTCAGGCGCGCGGAACCCAGGCTCAGGGTTGAACCTAGTAAGCGACTCAGCAAGCGACCTCGGGGAAACAGCGAAGGAGCAGGGCTGCGGGTTGACTGTGGTCGCGCATTCGTAGGCAGATAGACAAGCGAGGGAGTGGGCGGTGAGACTACGGGACTAAGCAGGCCCCACGGCGAGCGGCAGCAGAGGGCACCGCCATTTCCCCGCTCTGACCCCGCCTCCACATACAGCGTCATAACCAAGCGACCTGAGTGACCCCGCCCTGGTGAACCACCTAAGGCTCTGCTCCTCACCCAGTGGAGCGAAAGGGGGTCGCCATTTCCCCGCTCTGACCACGCCCCCACATACAGCGTCACAACCCAGCGACCTGAGAGTCCAAGGTGCCGCTCCTCACATTTAAAGAGCGCGAACAGACCAAAATTGGCTCAAGAAGATCTCAAAGCCCCAGAGCCTATAAATCTAAGCGATGAAGAAATAGCAAAACTCTCAGACGTACAGTTTAAAACACTGGTGATCAGGATCCTCACAGAACTGGTTGATTATAGCCACAAATTAGAGAAACTTATGAAGGCGAAACTAATTGAAATGAATGGAATTGCACAGGAAACCAATAGCGATGAAAAGGAAACTGGAACTCAAATCAATGGAGTGGACCGGAAGAAAGCAAATAATGGCCAAGCAGAAAAGAGCAAAGAAGCAAGAATTCAAAAAAATGAGGAGAGTCTTAGGAACCTCCAGGACATCTTTAAACGCTCCAACATTCGAATTATAGGGGTACCAGAAGGGGGAAAGGAACAGCCACGAGTAGAAAACTTATTTGAACAAATAATAAAGGAGAATTTCCCCAATCTGGCAAAGGAAATAGACTTCCAGGAAATCCAGGAAGCTCAGAGAGTCCCAAAGAAGTTGGACCCAAGAAGAAACACACGAAGGCACATCATCATTACATTAGCCAAGATTAAAATGAAGGAGAGAATCCTAGAAGCAGCAAGAGATAAGGGGACAGTCACCTACAAAGGAGTTCCTATCAGACTGTCAGCTGATTTCTCAAAAGAGACCCTACAGGCAAGAAGGAGCTGGAAAGAGGTATTCCAAGTCATGAAATCCAAAGACCTACAACCAAGATTGCCCTATCCAGCAAAACTTTCATTTAGAATGGAAGGACAGATAAAGTGCTTCTCAGATAAGATCAAATTCAAGGAGTTCATCATCACCAAGCTCTTATTATATGAAATGTTAAAGGGACTTATCTAAGAAAAACAAGTTAAAAAAACATGAACAGTGAAAGGACAGCAAACTCAGTTATTAACAACCACACCTAAAACAAAAGCAAACTAAAAGGACAGCTAGATCAGGAGTGGAAAGAAATGAAGATCTCCAGGAGGGTTAGCAACAGGGTAGTGGGAGGAGGAGAAGGGGGGAGAAGGTACAGAAAATAAGTAGCATAGACAATAGATAGAAAATTGAAGGGGGGGCAAGAATAGTATGGGAAATATAGAATCTAAAGGACTTGAGACACATGGTCATAAACTAAAGGGGGGTAATGTTGGGGGTGGGGGGTAGGGTGGAGGGGAATGAAGGGGGGAACAGAACAACTGTAATGGCATAATCAATAAAATAAATAAATAAAAGATATCTAGGCAGCTGGCAGCAGATATATTTGTTGTGGTAAGTGGGAAAATAATCTGCTACCAAGCTTATATTATGAACCAGTCACTGGGGCTATAAACAAACACCAAGAATAACTCAGGCACTTATTGCTCTGGAAAAAACGTCTATTGCATGTACTCTAGATTAAAAAACAGAACAGATGTGGCCAAATTACAAAACCCAATAAAGCAAACTAGGCTTTCACAGCTAAGCCTCTGGGCTTTATCTGTACTCTTCCAAGTTTGGTCCAAGATCGCCAGCATCAAAATCACTGGGAGATGGATAATATTACAGAATCCCTGGTGGGGATGGGGGAATTCTATGAAATTTCAATGAGTTTCTCGAGATTCGTACGCACACAACAGTTTGAGAAAAGGCTGAGTCCTAAGGATCACAAGCAATTCCTGAGGTGTAAGGGGTGAAGAAAGGATGAACACTGATGCTGACTGACTTGACCCTTCATCTTTCTTTTTCTCTTCTTTCCCTAAAATCCCACATTCTTAGGCCACTCTCAGATAAATGGTAATAATGCAGAGAGAAGGTATTTCTGATCAAGAATCTTCCTATGCCTTTTCCCTGTTCCTGCTATCTTATCACTGATTCCTCTCAAATGGACCAGAACACGAATCATATGTAATCCACACTGTTCAAGAACACAAGAGTTCTAGTAAGAGTTATTAAGAAGTTAGACATCAAAGAAAGAGGCTTCTAAAATTCACTGTATAAGACAATATACTCAGCCCCTCAATCTTTGGTTTGGATATCATTAAAAGCCTAATAAATTGCTAGTTTCCCAAGTCTACTCAGTACACCATTTCAAAATTAACTACAGTGTCAGTTTATTTTCTAGTTAACCGACATTTTTAAATGAATGCTCTGCTGCTTCCAGGACAATGCCATTTTCACATCACAATTTTAGAAGTACCAAGATGAGTGAACAGACATATGTTTTTGCTTGTTCAGCCACAGACTTTCCATGGGAGGGTACAGGGCAGTGGTAGCAATCCACACAGAGTACGACAAGAAATGTGTTCCTGGAGACGCAAAGGCCCTGAGGAAGGGGTCCTGGGAGCTAAGAGACCAGGGTAGGAGACTTATTACTGTATATCCTTCTGCTTTAAATTCTGACACACATAAATGTAGTTACCTACTCAAACAATTAAAATTAGAAATTATAAATTGCCTTAATTACTTGCAAATACTCAATCTTTCCTATTTCTTATATTGTCACTAAATCCCACTCTTCCCTTATTTGTTTATTTATTTTTGCAGGGAGGGGAAGGAGGAAGAAAGACAGGAAGAGAAATATTGACACGATGAAGATTAATCAGCTGTGAACCAAAGTGTTGCCGGTTCGAAGACTCCCAGTCTGGGCACATGCCTGGGTTGCGGCCAGGTCCCCAGTGGGGGCCGTGAGTTGATTCATCAATCAGTTGCCTCTCACTCGCATGCACCCCGACCAGGGACCAAACCCGAAACCTAGGCATGTGCCTGACCAGGAATCGAACCAGTGCCCTTTCACTGTGTGGTACAACACCCAGCCAACTGAGCCACACTGGTCAGGGCATTACTACCATTTTAAAAGTGAAAAAACTGACACAAAGGTTGAGTAACTTGCCCAAGATAAAAGCTAATAAGTAGCAAAGCCATGTTTTGAACCAATGTACTCTGGCTCCAGAGTTCATTCTCTGAAACGCTATCCATACCATCTTTCCAATAAAATTTTACTTTTATAGTGTAAAACATAATTAATAAATTAATCTAAATCATTACCATTTTATTATTATAATTTAGCACTCTGTGAAGTAGATGCTATAATATAGGTACAAAATTGCATATAAGAGTAAGAGGTACCCTGCCTGGTGTGGCTCAGTGGATTGAGCACTAGCCTGAGAACCAAAGGGTTGCCAGTTCAATTCCTGGTCAGGGCACATGCCTGGGCTATGGGCCAGGTCTCCAGTAGGCGGCACATGAGAGGCAACCACACACTGATGTTTCTCTCCCTTCCCCTGTGTCTAAAAATAAATAATACAATCTTTTTAAAAGAAAAAGAGTAAGTGGTATAATCAAACGGAGTAACTGCATGTTACTCAAAGCTAACAAAAGTATACACTAGTAACATACCTCTCTTCTATTCTGTTCTTATCCATGAGAGGCTGCTTAATCCACTGGCTAACCAGTCTTTGTCCTTGAGGGGTTTTGCACTTATTCAGCAATGCAGCCAGAGACTGAGTGCCAGTGGTGTCTTCAACGGAACCCTGGTAAACAAAAATCACAAAGAACAGCATGCTCATTAGTAAAAATATTACTGTGCCATGAAAAATAATTTTGAGAACAAGAACATTTAATATTCTTCAAATATTAAATGAGAAATTTGCACAAAAGTTCTCCCTAAAGTCAAATTTTCAACCTGTTAACCTGTATTTTGCTGGATATTCCCCCAAACCAAAAGCGCTTTATAATTATGGCAGTTTTAAGACATAAAACTTATTAGAATATAATTCTTAAAAGCTGCTGTAATATAAAAACGTATTCCTAAAGCCAGAAAAAATACCCTTTGTGTATCTTCCAGGTAGAAAAATACAATAATTCAAAACTACTTATCTAAGTATAATATTTCAAAATAGTTAAGGTCCTTAGTGAAATTTTTCAGGATATATCAGAGGAAACAATTTTTTAACCATTCCATTTTTTTCACGTTTTTATTTTTTGAGACAATTTCTTTTTTAATAATCATCTGTGTATTGAACTGTCCGTTCACTACCCCAAGTCCAATCTCCCATCACCATTTATCCCTGTGCCTTTACCCTCTTCTACAGCCCCCACTCACCTTCCCCTCTGGTAATCCCCATACTTTTATCTGTGTCTATGCATTTAAACATTCAATGTTTTTGATCCATGAATTATTTTTTACCTGGAAAAGGTTAAGGGCTCTGACTGCTGCAATATCCAATTTCATGTATTGGCTGAAGTCAAATGTAGTCAGTTCAAACTGTCCAAAGTTTGAATCATCTGATAAGAGTTCTAAAAACTTGATAACTGCAGACAATGATGAAACTGCAACCTAAGATTAAGAATTTAAAAGACTGCTATCACTACAAGTCTAGAGATTTTTTTAAAGGCAAGCGGCAAAATAAAAATAAATTCCAAACACATCGTTTTCCTTGGTGTTTCTTCCCAATCCAAACCAAGAAAATCAAAGTTTAAGCAAATCTCTTAACATTAGAAAATGATTTTCAGAAAATAAAAGTATACTATAATAGCAGCACTGTTCATAAAAGTCAAAAGTAGAAAATACTCAAATGCCCACTAAGAACAAAATGGATAAATTAAAGTCTGGCAAGTTTAATGTTCACCCTAAGGAATACCACACAATATAACACACAATGTACAACTACACGCAATCCAGATAAATCTCAAATATAATACTGAACAAAAGAAAATTAAACACAAAGAATGTGTGTGTGTGTGTGTGTGTGTGTAAATGAAATGATTCCATTTACATAAACAACAAAAATAGGCCAAACAAATCTACACTGTCAGAGGTAACAACCAGGGTTACTGTGGGTGGGTGTAATGGATCAAAGAGTATTTTCAATTCTCAAGTCTTATTTAAGTAACACATTTTGTAAGGCTGTAGCTACCATTAATAGTGATTCCTCTGATGGATCTGGACAAAGAACTCTGAAAGCCTTCTGCAAAGGATTCATTATTCTAGATGTCATTAAGTTACTCTTGGGAGGTGAAAATATCAATGTTAACAGGAGTTTGTAATAAGTTGATTCCAACCCTCATGGATGACTTTGAAAAGTTCAAGACTTCAGTGGAGGACCCTACTTCCGCCAAGATGAAGGCATAGGTGGATGTGCCGTGCCTTCTCACACAACCAAGTTTAGAGACAACTAAATATTAGCAACAGAAAACACAGCCAGAACACGGAAAATTGAACTTTTCGGAAGTCCATTAACAACAAATTCTTCAGTCTGACCGGTAAGGGGCGAAACCAGCGGCTGGTGAAGCGGGATTGCACAGGTCTCGGTCAGCCGGACTCAGGCGCAGAATCCAGACGTGCGGAATCCAGGCGCAGGGTTGGACCTAGTGAGCGACCGGGCGAGCCACCAGGCGAGCGACCGCGGGGGAGACAGTGGGGCAGCAGGGCTGCGTGTTGACTGTGGTCGCGCATTTGTGCGCAGGCGGACAGGCGACGGAGTGGGCAGTTGGACCAGGGCCCGGCGGGTCCCTGCAGCAAGCGGCAGTGGAGGGCGCCGCCATTTCCCTGCTCTGATCCCACCTCCACATACAGCGTCATAACCCAGCGACTCTGAGTGGCCCGGCCCAGGTGAACCACCTAAGACGCTAATCCTCACCCAGCTGTGAGAAACAGCAGAGGGGGTCGCCATTTCCCCGCTCTGGCCACGCCCCCACATACAGCGTCACAACCCAGCGACCTGGGAGTCCAAGGCACCGCTTCTCACACTTAAAGGGCCAGAACAGACCAAAAATGTCGCAAGATCTCAAAGCCTCAGAGCCCATAGATCTAAGCGATGAAGAAATAGCAAAACTCTCAGACGCACAGTTTAAAACACTGGTCATCAGGATCCTCACAGAACTGGTTGATTATACCAACAAATTAGACAAATATATGAAGGCGAAACTAATTGAAATGAATGGAATTGCACAGGACACCAATAGCAATGAAAAGGAAACTGGGACTCAAATCAATGGAGTGGACCAGAAGAAAGCAAATAATGGCCAAACAGAAAAGAGCAAAGAAGCAAGAATTCAAAAAAATGAGGAGAGTCTTAGGAACCTCCAGGACATCTTTAAACGCTCCAACATCCAAATTATAGGGGTACCAGAAGGGGGAAAGGCACAGCCACCAGTGGAAAACTTATTTGAACAAATAATAAAGGAGAATTTCCCCAATCTGGCAAAGGAAATAGACTTCCAGGAAATCCAGGAAGCTCAGAGAGTACCAAAGAAGTTGGACCCAAGAAGAAACACACCAAGGCACATCATAATTACATTAGCCAAAATTAAAATGAAGGAGAGAATCCTAGAAGCAGCAAGAGATAAGGGGACAGTCACCTACAAAGGAGTCCCCATCAGACTGTCAGCTGATTTCTCAAAAGAGACCTTACAGGCAAGAAGGGGCTGGAAAGAGGTATTCCAAGTCATGAAATCCAAAGACCTACAACCAAGATTGCTCTATCCAGCAAAACTTTCATTTAAAATGGAAGGACAGATAAGGTGCTTCTCAGATAAGATAAAATTCAAGGGGTTCATCATCACCAAGCCCTTACTATATGAAATGTTAAAGGGACTTATCTAAGAAAAAGAAGTTAAAGAAACATGAACAGTGAAAGGACAACAAACTCACAGTTATTAACAACCACACCTAAAACGAAAGCAAACTAAAAGGACAGCTAGATCAGGAGTGGAAACATAGAAATGAAGATCTCAAGGAGGGTTAGCAACAGGGGAGTGGGAGGAGGAGAAGGGGGGAGAAGGTATAGAAAATAAGTAGCATAGACAGTAGATAGAAAATAGATGGGGGGGAGGGAAAAGCATGGGAAATATAGAATCTAAAGGAATTGAGACACATGGTCATAAACTAAAAGGGGGTAATGGTGGGGATGAGGGGGTAGGGTGGAGGGGAATGAAGGGGGGAATAGAACAACTGTAACAGCATAATCAATAAAAAAAATTAAAAAAAAAAAAGAGGGGAGCACCCCCCCAAAAAAAGACTTCAGTGGAGGAAGTAACTGCAGATGTGGTATAAGCAGCAAGAGAACTAGAATTAGAAGTGCAGCCTGAAGGTGTGACTCATAAAACTTAACGGATGAGGAACTGCTTCTTATGCATGAGCAAAGAAAGCGGTTTCTTGACATGGAATCTACTCCAGGTGAAGCTGCCATGAAGGCTGGTGAGGTGACAACAAAGGATGTAGAATATTACATAAACTTGGTGAATAAAGAGGCAGGGTTTAAGACGACTGACTACAATTTTGAAAGAAGTTCTACTTTGGGTAAAATGCTATCAAACAGTATCACATGGTACAAAGAAACCGTTTGTGAAATCAAAAGCCAATCGATGCGGCAAACTTCACTGTGTTATTTTAAGAAATTGCCACAGCTGTAGTTAGCAGCCATCAACACTGAAAAAAGACCCTCCTCAGTAAAAAGATTACGACTCGCTGCAGGCTCAGATGATGGTTAGCATTTTAGCAGTAAAGAATTCTTTAGCTAAGGTATGTACATTGTTTTACAGACAGTGCTATTGCACTTCACAAACTAACTATAGCATAGTATAAACGTAACTTTTACATATACTAGGAAACCAAAAAAATTCATGAATTGCTTTAGTGAGATAATCGCTTTATGCGGTGGTCTGAACTGGACCTGTAATATCTCCAAGGTACTCCTGTATGTACTGAACACAAAATAAGAAGTTCAGGACAGCGAACTGATAGCCCAATGATATATTGTATTTTCGCTGTATGTAACACATACCTTTTTGCCCAAATTTTTGAGGGAAAAATAAGGGTGTGCATTATACACAGCGAAATACAGTATTCTACTTATAAATATACTTCAGGTGTACACTTCATGTGTGCTGAGTACACCCTCCTCTTTGTAGTTGAGCCTTGGTTGCTGTTGGCAGATCAATGGGAGGAATTGGCCTTACTCAGGCCAATCAGCTGCAAGGGTTGGCTGTGACCTCTTACCACCTCTTACCGCCAACCTTCACCCCCCCGTGGAGGATCAGCTGAGCAGGTGCAGGATGGTGATGCTTCCATGTGGTCTGTACTGTCCACTGGGCTAGCTGGCCCTGGGGTTTCTCCGGTGCTGCAGGCCAATATCAGCCCCGACCTGTGCTTTGCCAGGGGCCACCCTGCCTGAGTTACAAAGCAACCTGAGATGGCTGCTACTTTGTGCTGGGCTTGGAGACTTCCAGGCGAAGCCAGGCTGTGAATCTAGGCTGCTAGTTCCAGGTCTGGGGCTCACTGAGGCCAGCTGCTGCTCATTTGTTCATATGGAAAAGCAGCCTGGGTGGGCCAGGAAGTTGAGTGGGGCAGAGTCTCTGGGGATCTCCAAAGCGGGTCAAACAGTGTTAACCAGGTTGATGGAGCACCCAGCTTGGGTGACAGGGAAGGCTGTGCCACCGGACCCTACAGGACACCTACTACATTAGGGCACACTACCAAGACACCAAGTTAAAGCAGCTCTACCTAATACATGGAAACAAACACAGGGAGGCTGCCAAAACAAGGAGACAAAGAAACATGGCCCAAATGAAAAAAGAGATCAAAACTTCAGAAAAAGAACTAAAGGAAAGAAAGATAAGCAATCTGTTAGATGCAGAGTTCAGAACATCGGTTAAAAGGATGCTTAAGGAACTTAGGGAGGACCTTGACAAACATGGAAAAGATCCAGTCACAAATGAAGGATACACTAATTGATATGAAGAACAATTTACAGGGAAACAAGAGTAAAATGGATGAAGCCAAGAATGAAATCAACGATTTGGAACATACAGAAACAAAAAACCACCAAGCAGACCAACAACAACAACAAAAATCCAGGAAAAACAAGGGTAGTATGAGCAGCCTGTGGGACAACTTTAAGCAATCCATCATCCACTTCACAGAGGTGCCAGAAGGAAAAGAGAAAGAGCAAGAAACTGGAAGTCTATGCGAAAAAATAATGAAAGAAAATTTCCCTGATTTGGTGAAGGAAACAGACATGCAAGTCCAAGAAGTACAAAGTCCCAAACGAGGACACAAAGAGGCTCGCCTCGAGACACATCATAATGAAAACACCAAAGTTTAAAGATAAAGAGATGGGGGTGGGAGAAAGGGTGAGAGGTGAGGGGATTAAGAAGTACAAACAGGTAGTTACAAATGGCCATGGGGATGTAAAGTGCAGAACAGGAAAGGGAGTAGCCAAAGAACTTACACACATGACCCATGGACAAAACAAGGGTGGGGGAATTGCCTGAGGGAGTGGGGGGTGCTGGGGGGGGGCAAAGGAGAAAAAAAATCAGGACAACTGTAATAGCATAATCAATGAAATATAATTAAAAATATATATATATACTTGATCCCAGATTCATTATAAATGTACATACTTTTCCTAGTTGATAACACAGTCACCTATCAGCCCTTGCCAAACTATAACAAATGTATAAGGCTGCTATAAGAATCTCCTGCTATGTCACCAGGAGACAAAGATAAGAACAGTTCCTAATATCCCTAAAAGCGTCTTCATTTCCAGAGAGGGGAAGGGAGGAAGAGAGGGAGAGAAACACCAATGTGTGATAGAAACACTGATCAGTCAGTTGCCTCTCACATGTACTCCAACCAGGGACTGGGCCTGCAACCCAGGCATGTGCCCTGACTGGGAATTGAACTGGTGACTTTTTGCTCTGCAGGACAATGCCTAAACAACTGAGCCACACTGGTCAGGGCGCTTCTTCATATTTTCAACAGAGACATAAGTTTCTCCAATACTGGAATTATTGCTCAGCTATATTGGCTTTTGATTATGTCACACACACTCAAAAAGAGTAAAAAAGATAGTTTATAAGAAATTATTGGGACTTCCACCAAGATGGAGGCATAGGTGGATGTGCCGTGCCTTCTCACACAACCAAGTTTAGAGACAACTAAATATTAGCAACAGAAAACACAGCCAGAACACGGAAAACTGAACTTTTTGGAGGTCCGTTAACAACAAATTCTTCAGCCTGACCGGTAAGGGGCGAAACCAGCGGCTGGTGAAGCGGGATTGCACAGGAGGTCTCGGTCAGCCGGACTCAGGCGCGGAATCCAGGCGCAGAGTTGGACCTAGTGAGTGACCGAGCGAGCAACCAGGCGAGCGACCGCGGGGGAGACAGCGGGACAGCGGAGCTGTGTGTTGACTGAGGTCGCGCATTTGTGCGAGGGTGGACAGGTGAGGGAGTGGGCGGTTGGACCTGGCCGGCAGGTCCCCACGACAAGCGGCAGTGGAGGGCGCCGCCATTTCCCTGCTCTGACCCCACCTCCACATACAGCGTCATAACCCAGCGACTCTGAGTGGCCCGGCCCAGGTGAACCACCTAAGGCGCTGCTCCTCCGCACCCAGCTGTGAGAAACAGCAGAGGGGGGCCGCCATTTCCCCGCTCTGGCCACGCCCCCACATACAGCGTCACAACCCAGCGACCTGGGAGTCCAAGGAGCCGCTTCTCACACTTAAAGGGCCAGAACAGACCAAAAATGTCGCAGGAAGACCTCAAAGCCCCAGAGATAAATCTAAGCGACGAAGAAATAGCAAAACTCACAGACACACAGTTTAAAACACTGGTCATCAGCATCCTCACAGAACTGGTTGATTATACCAACAAATTAGACAAATATATGAAGGCGAAACTAATTGAAATGAATGGAATTGCACAGGACACCAATAGCAATGAAAAGGAAACTAGGACTCAGATCAATGGAGTGGACCAGAAGAAAGCAAATAATGGCCAAACAGAAGAGTCAAGAAGCAAGAATTCAAAGAAATGAGGAGAGTCTTAGGAACCTCCAGGACATCTTTAAACGCTCCAACATCCGAATTATAGGGGTACCAGAAGGGGGAAAGGCACAGCCACCAGTGGAAAACTTATTTGAACAAATAATAAAGGAGAATTTCCCCAATCTGGCAAAGGAAATAGACTTCCAGGAAATCCAGGAAGCTCAGAGAGTCCCAAAGAAGTTGGACCCAAGAAGGAACACACCAAGGCACATCATAATTACATTAGCCAAAATTAAAATGAAGGAGAGAATCCTAGAAGCAGCAAGAGATAAGGGGACAATCACCTATAAAGGAGTGCCCATCAGACTGTCAGCAGATTTCTCAAAAGAGACCCTACAGGCAAGAAGGGGCTGGAAAGAAATATTCCAAGTCATGAAATCTAAAGACCTACATCCAAGATTGCTCTATCCAGCAAAACTTTCATTTAAAATGGAAGGACAGATAAAGTGCTTCCCAGATAAGATCAAATTCAAGGAGTTCATCATCATCAAGCCCTTATTATATGAAATGTTAAAGGGACTTATCTAAGAAAAAGAAGTTAAAGAAACATGAACAGTGAAAGGACAACAAACTCACAGTTATTAACAACCACACCTAAAACGAAAGCAAACTAAAAGGACAGCTAGATCAGGAGTGGAAACATAGAAATGAAGATCTCAAGGAGGGTTAGCAACAGGGGAGTGGGAGGAAGAGAAGGGGGGAGAAGGTACAGAAAATAAGTAGCATAGAAAATAGAAGTAGATAGAAGATAGATGGGGGGGCAAGAATAGCATGGGAAATATAGAATCTAAAGGAATTGAGACACATGTTCATAAACTAAAGGGGGGGTAATGGTGGGGATAGGGGGTAGGGTGGAGGGGAATGAAGGGGGGAATAGAACAACTGTAACAGCATAATCAATAAAAAATTAAAAAAAAAAAAGAAGTAAATATGCAAAAAAAAAAAAAAAGAAATTATTATGTAATAAGCAAGCACTGCCAAATCATAATAGTTGAAGTTCATTCTAATTTGAAATCTACTTTGAAAATTATAAAGTTTATTTTGTCTTATTTAAATGTACAAGAGCCTCTAATATTTTACCATAAAAATACCTCTCCCAAGCCATACACACCTTGAAGAGTTGAATAAGAGAAACTTTAATCACTGAAAATCCCATAGTTACATTTGCATATTCATTTCTACCACTGAATGTACATAACTTGTGCAAATTTTTTAGCTAAATTGTTTAGATTTAACATTGATTATGCAATTATTATGTGCTGTATACAATTTCACTCTTATTATATACTAATCTCCATAACAATGCTTAGCTAAAAATACCTATTTTTAATCTTATTTAACATATAATGAAACTGCCTCTCAGAAAGATAAAATAATTTACAGAAGATTCCACAGCTTGTACGTTATAAAGCTTTGACTTGTATGTTAAAGCTTGTATGTTATAAAGCTTTTGTCTTTCCCCCCTCTGGTCAATAAACTTTCTCATAGATTTAAGTGACAGTAATCAGGCTCTTTTATATGGACCCAATAAAGCTCTTCCTGCCCCAGGGATACGTTGTGTAATTATGACAGAATTATATTTAAGGTTATGCTTAAATTTTCCCAGTCATTTCCTTGAGTTTTTCACAAGCTTTCATTGATAAAATAAGTGTAATATCAGTGATCCAGAGTTTAGGTTTGAAATATATGTGACAAAAGTAGCCTTCTTTAAAAGTCACTACTGCCCTGGCCATTGAGCTCAGTTGGTTAGAGCATTTTCTTGTAACCAAAAGGTTACGGGTATGATCCCCCAGCAGGGCACATGCCTTGGTTGCAAGTGTGATTCGTGGGACCAGGTGCATACAATCCCTGGTCTGGGCATGTACAGGAGGCAACCAATTGACATTTACCTTTCACACTGATGTTTCTCTTTCTCCCTTCCTCTCTATCTCTAAAGAATGCAGTAAAAAAAAAAAGGCCTTGGGTGAGGATTTTTTTAAAAAGGGTTTTTTTAAAGAAAAAATAAAGTCATCATTGTAACTAAAGACAAATTCACATTTGTAATCCACATACCTGATTCTCCATTTCTGGCAAGACAGCACTATTCACCTGTTCATCCTTTTTGCCTTTTAACAACCGGTTAAGGTCCTGATAAATATCTCTTGTGGAGAAGTCAGTTCTTTTTCTTTCTGTGATCAGAATTCCTCCTCTCTGAATAACCTGTTTTACAAGAAATATTTTAAATTACTATGAGAAAAGCAGTAAGAAAAGGAAAACTACAGCACTGACATATGTGAAGTGACAACGGCTAACAAATTATTAACTGACTTTCTATTTCCATACAAGCAAGACATTACTAAAACATTTATGTGTCAACGTGTATTTTAAAAAATCTATACACTGAACTTTCATAGATATTTAAAATTAGGTTCCCACAAAGCTTTCAAAAAATAGTCCCAAAGGTTAAAAACTCCAAACAAAATAATACTCTTGGTAAGTTGTTTGGATACTCTCTATGCTAAAAATGCCCATCACAGATTTGCTATCTCTCAAGCAGTTCTTACAGTATTTGCGGCCCACAAAAACAAAACAATCCTTGGGGAATACAGCATCCCTTAAGAAATAGCTAATAAACAATACCTATAAAATGGCACAATCAGAATTTTGTTAAAAGAATCAAGTTCCACTGAAACTTGCAAAATAACCCTGAAGAACTACATCTCATTTATTTGATAAATCCATGCTAACTATAGTAATAAATTTTTTTAATGGCCCTAAATCACCTTGTTTCCCCCTGAACTGTAAAAGCACTCCTTTTGTCAAATGTGACTTTGATTTGAACCCTTTATGCCTTGCATTCTCTTACTCTTTGGGGAGGAAAGAAGAGAGGAGAAATGATGTGAAATAGAAAAGTCTTAAATAAAACATTACTGTAATCACATACAGAAAATTCTTACTTTAAAATTTTTATGTTTCCTGAAATAAAACAGCATCATGTTAATTGGAGCCTTCACGTGGCTTGGCTTCTCCTCCATCACTAGACTAATGCTCTTACCTGCCTCAGTTTGCCCATGTCTCCAGCAGTTTCTCCTCCCGGTAAAACACACTCCTTCGGTCCAATCTGAATCAGGAGGGCCTCCAGATTGGAGAACTGATCGTTATCGGGGAACTCGCACAGTCCTAGCTTCCTCTGTATGCAGTCAACGTACCCAACGCCGACCTGTCTTTGGCCATCAACTGTGGACATTTTAACGCCCACAACGCCAATGGAATCTGATGTATCGTTGTTCCCGAAGAGAATGTCTTCAAACTGAGAAAGATTACCAGGAGAAGCCTAAGCAAAAAGAAAGAAAAAGTTTAAGAAACTGTTGACCATAGTTTAAATTTTTACTAGCAAACAAGAATCGCCCAACTTGGATAAATTTAACAAAATCTTACCAGAAAAAAATAATTGCTTATAACCATATATTTGAATAATCACCACCAATTTTCTATAAAGTATTCCCTCTGCTTTTCCAATTATTTTCAGAATACCTGGGTATTATCTCAAAATAATTGTACCAAAAGTGATTTTTGGTTTGAAATTTGGCAGCTGGGTTTATACACACAGAATCATGAAGGAACCAAAGTGATCATCCTGTCAATACTAGGCTTCAATTTTTACTTTCTGCCTTACTATCCAGGGTTGCACATGATCAGTATTTTCACTAAGTAGCTTTAACACAAAGGAGAGCGGTATTATTAGCTTAATACCAACCTTGAAAAGTTTCTCTATATATCAATATACTTATATATAAAACAAAAATTGGCCCTGGCTGGTACAGCTCAGTGGATCGAGTGCAGACTGCAAACCAAAGGGTGGCTAATTGAATTCCCAGTCAGGGCACATGCCTGGATTGCAGGCCAGGTCCCCAGTGGGGGCCATGTGAGAGGGAACCACATATTGATTATTTCTCTCTCCCTTTCTCCCTCCCTTCCCCTCTTTAAAAATAAACAAAATCTAAAAAAAATAAAACAAAAATTGTTCTAAATCAGTGATTTTCCAAATAAAGGGTCCTTGACCTATTTTTAATATTTCAAAAATATTAGAACTATTTCTCTAAGATTACACAGAATAACTAAAAGGTCAAGTTTCTTTGCTTTTGCCTGAACAAGTCTGTGGATGACACTAAAGACTTCAACCTGATTAGCTGATAGGCTGAAGTTAACATAAGGCATTCTGGGGCAATTGACAACCATAGTAATGAAATATGAGACAGTCACAGTCTAAATGAGCAGAGTGACAGCCAAATTCAAGTAGCCAGTAGCCATCCATAATGTTAAATGTGATTAGCATCATAATCATTTATCTTTCCAGAGTGATTGTGGATCTCCTACAGTTATGGGCTGATTAAAATCTGGATCAAAAATGAAAAATTGTTGTCTGATATTCAAACAAAAAAAACCACTGATTCAATCATAAATGTAAACATCATACTTTCACATTCATGCTTTAGATTTACATACAGAGGTTATGAAGCATACCTTAAACCTGCAAAAGTAAACCAGGAGCTAATAAAGAGGGGTTCTTGAGAATAAGTGAAAATGATATGACTGGTAATCCCTGAACTGATGGTATCTAAGTCCTTTCCTGTTCCAAACACACTAACTACTGAGAACATGGAGAAGAAATCAATCACAGAGGTCAACTACTTTAAATATAACTAACACTTTACAACAGAATCAATAAGGTAAAAGCATAAACCTAAATTAGTTTTAGCAGTTATAATCTGAACTACTTTAAATGAAGATACCATCTATTAACCTGATAGATACACGTTTTAACATGAGCCCCCCTCACCTAAAAAAGAAGTAAAAAGAATTCATCTTCAAGGGTTCTGATATGACCTAAAGGACTGACAGACTGATAACCGTGGTAATCACCTGAACTTATGATTCTTTTTGTTGTTGTGACTGAGTTCTGTGAGGAATGAGAAAGAAAACATCATTTTGTGGCACCCTCAATTTTCTCTTAACATCTTCTCAAGACACTAGCACTATCTCCTTGAAGGCACTGAAAGCATGCTTGTCATCCTGGCTGCTGTGGCTCAGTGGACTGAGCACTGGCCTGAAAACCAAAAGGTCACCAGTTAAATTCCGGGTCAGGGCACATGCCTGGGTTGCAGGTCAGGTCCCCAGCTGGGGGCGTGCAAGAGGCAACCCATGGATGTTTCTCTCACACATCATGTTTCTCTCCTTCTCTTCCCCTCTAAAAATAATTTAAAAAAAAAAAAAAAAAAAAAAAGCAAGCATGTCCACAAGCCTTTTTAGACACACCACAGAACATAATCACCATTAAAGTTCCAGACTTAGCCCTGGCTGGTATAGCTCATTGGTTGCGGGTTTGATTCCCAGTCAGAGCACATGCCTGCATTGCGAGCCACGTCTCCAGTGGGGGCCACATAAGAGGCAACTACACACTGATATTTCTCTCCCTCTCTTAAAAAAAAAGTTCCAGACTTATAATTACAATCTAGTCCTGGCCTGTGTGTGAGCTGGTTGGAGCATCATTCTGTAAACAAGAAAGGTCACAGGTTCAATTCTCAGGGCACATGCCCAAGTTGTGAGTTCAGTCCCCAGCTGGGATGTACGAGGCAGCCTGCTCATGTTTCTCTCCCTCCTTCTCTAAAATCAATATGTCCTCAGGTAAGGATTAAAAAAGTTATAATGTAATGGAAGAGAAAGGAACATACAAAAGGTATAAACAAATGACAAATGTGTATAAATGAGATATTTGGAAAAGTGTAAATTTGCATAAAATTACTTCCAAAACAGTAAAATCAAATCCTTATTTAATGCTGTATTCAGCTTTACGTGACAGCTATTTATTATTTATGTTTCCAGCATAGTGACAAACATCAGAATGTTCATACTTAGGATACAGATCTACTGAATTTCTGAGCTGCAATTAAACTGTAATTTTTTTAAATCACATGCTAAACATTAAAATTTCTCAAAGCATTTTAAAATTGTACGTGGTTAAAATATTAAAATACAAAGAATTCCCTTACATTTTAGTTTTTTTCTATGCTTAAAAAAATAAATCAAAAAGGAAGATGATTACCTTAAATGCCAAATACCAATCATTCTCCTTGGAAGCCTTATTTCCAGCTTTGTTCTTATAAACTTCAACTCTATACTGCTGAACTAGAAGAAGATCTTTTACAAAAGACTCAAAATTCATTTTACTAAGCACAACACTCTCCAGAGTCTTTGCTCCTAAAGAAAAATATTTAAAATATGTTAGAAATGTAAAGATTTGAAGTAACGTGTTCCAAGTGCCTAACACACTGTATTTCCCCAAAGCTACTAGGTTCTCTCAGTAATTTATTCATTTGATAAACTGTTTATCAAGCACCTATTAGATGTCCTAGGGACTTCAGCAGATGAGAAGTATAAAACGGTAACTAGAGCCCCCTGTTCCCATGGAGTGGACGAATCAAAAAAAAAAATTGAGAAGATACAAAAATAAAAGAATGAGTAAAAATATATAGCTAACCGTTCTTGTTCTTTCTTACAATTTGTTTTCCACAATTCTGAATTCAAGTCATATATGAACTATGTAGTATTAGGTTGGCCAAGAAGTCTACATGGCCTTTTCCATAAAATAAAAAATACATTTTTCATTTTCACCAGTAACTTCTTTGTTCTCAATTAATGTCTCGAATTGATCGCTATCAACTAAAACTGGTCTACCCAAGCGTGGAGAAACAAATCTCCAGCACAAAACTTCACAAACCGCTTCTGACAAGTTCCATCAGTCAGAGCACCTTCTTCAAAGACTGCGCAAATCTTTGTGCTTTGACTGCATTTTTACCATTCATGAAATAATAAAGCATTAAAATGGCTACACAAAAATTCACCGATTTTGATTAATTTTTTTAATGTACACTGATACAACAGCTATCACAATACTATCTAACAAAATTGTTTCCAATAAAGTTAAAGACAACTAAGCACAACTAGAGTCATCTTAAGGAAAAACGATAAACAAACTTTTTGGCCTTTTTTTCAAAAGGTCCATGAAAAGGAGTTAGTCATTATTAATTGCAAATGTTCTACCTATCTAATATATTCACATAGCTAAAAATTCAAAGGTTCAAAAGGTACAGAAGAGTTCCCTTTCAACACTGTCCCCTACACATCCAGTTCACCATCACGGTGTCATCAGTACGTAAGACGTGTTCCCAAACACAGTCTATGCACACACAGCAAATATGAATAAAACATTACCTGCTTCCTTTCACACAGTTGCTTATCATACACAGTATTCTGTGTCTTGGTGTTGTTTTTAACTTTAATATATTTTGAAGATTGTTCCATCAGCTTCTTTCAGTTTAGAGCTGCAAACAATCCAGTCACTCTTAGGACGCTCCCTAATTTAGCCTCTTACTGATAGACAGAGACACCTACATCTTCAGCCTCTGTTATTATAACAATGCTATCTGAACAGCTTTGTGGTTCACTCTCCAAACATGTGAGGATATCTGTGATATAAAGTCTTAACACTGGACTTCATCAAAGGATATGTGGGATCATGATCAACATGACCAGACTATCTCCTTGGGTGGCTGTGCCAATTCACACCCCCATCCATAATGTATAAATGCTTATACTTCCCCCCACCCCACCCATTCAACACAGTTCTCAAGCTTTCTAGTCTTCATCTTAGATCACTGATCCTCAACAGTGGGCGTCATGCTCCCCAGCAGACAACTGGGAATGTCTGGGTAGGTAGAGGCAGGATGCTGTGAAACATGCAAAGGACAGCCCCCTTGCAACAAATTCATTAGTCAGTCCAAAATATCAATACTGTCAAGGCTGAGAACACATCAAAGTTGAAAAATAGTGTCTCAGCTTAGTTGTGATTTGCAAGTACCAATTTCTTTTCACAAATATAATCACCCAAACTACCAAATTGAATCAAAACTCAATTTTCATGTAAGTAATGCCGATTATTCACTTACTAGCAATTCAGAATATACTTGTACATTATTCTGACAATTGTGGAACTTATGAAAAATCTAACCTAAATTTCTCAGTAGACCGTACCAAGTACACGTATCAAATACAAATAAGTATAAAGATTAATTTTGATTTAAATGTTTTTAAAAAAGATTTATTGTTTGTTTCTAGAGAAGGAATAGAGGGAGAAAGAGGGAGAAAAACATCAATGTGAGACTGAAACCTCTTGAAACATAGACCAGTTGCCTCTTGTATGCGCATGTGCTCCAATCTGGACCAAACCCTCAACACAGGCGTGTGCCCTGACCTGCAGTGAAACCGTGACCCCTCGACACCCAACCCACTGAGCCAGGCTGACTCGGGCCTAAGATTTGTTTTGTACAGCACTTGAGACACGGCTGATACACGCAATATCAATTAGTTATAAGTACTGGACAGGAATCCCCACAGTCACAGACACCCTGAAAACTGGCTCAAATCTTGCTTAAGGTTGTTTCTTATGATCTAGCACAGAACTAGCAAACAACTATCTACAGGGATCTAACAAATAAGCAAAGGAATCCAAAGGAAGAATTAAAACAGAACTGACAGATGACAAATGGCTTCATAAGAGAGCATAAGGGAACAGCAGGAACTGACAAAATGAGCAAAGCATCAGGAAGAGAAGGAATCTAGACTTAATAGGTCAGAAGGAGCAGCTATTCGGCTCCAGCTCACTGCTGAAGTGCAGAGGGGTATTTTGGCCCAGAGTTTGTACCTATGTAGATTTTTCAAAAATAGGATCAAAATCCAATTTTTTTCATGAAATCTCCAAATTTTTAAGTTATAGGCAATTAATTCAAACTTTATCAAAATATCAGTTTTCAATTCAGTAAATTCAAGAGAGCCACATTTTTCCTAAGTCTTCAATAGCCTATTTTTTTGCTCATTTAAAAAGTTGAAAAAAGAAAAAAGCAAGTTAAATGAAAACGATGTTTACCCGAGAGTCTCATTCAGCAAGGCATGTACTAACATTCTCACAGGATATGCAGGATTAAGCCCTACCCAGGCTGCAGCAAATCCACAGCTCCCAACACTCAAGATCAGAACCTCAATGTGAAATGGTGGACCCCATTTAAATGCCACCCCTTTTTTGCCCTGACTGATATGGCTCAGTGGACTGAGTGCTGGCCTGGGAACCCAAAGGTCACTGACTGGTTCCCAGTTCAGGGCACACACCTGGGTTGAGGGCTGCAGGCCTGGGTCCCCAGGTGGGGGCGAGGAAGAGGCAGCTGATGGATGTATCTCTCACACATTGATATTTCTCTCCCTCTCTCCCTTCCTTCCCTTCTCTCTAAAAATACATTTATATCTTTAATAAGTAAATAAATCCTTCCCTTTTTTTGCCTAGCACACAGGGTGACCATGCTGGTTTGCCCAAGACTTTGCCAGCTTTAGTATTGAAAGCCCAGCATCCCAGGAGTCCCCACACCCCCGGGGCAAACCAGAATTATTGGCAAACGCTACCAGCCCACCTAGTTGAACACCCCAGAAATAACATTATTCCTATGATGAAATATCATCATCGAAAAGAAAAAAACTTGCTAAAAAAATACTGAACCAGAGTTAACACAAAATCAGAGAGGAATTTCTCCCAGAAATATTTATAAATGTCATTATAAATATAGTCAGCAACTTCCAGGAATATATGGCAGTGAGTTTCAAAACACTGTTTTTCATTTCATCCTTCAATTTATTTTTTTAAATATTTATTTATTTATTTATCTTTAGAGGAGAAGGAGAGAGGGAGAGAAACATCAATGTATAGTTGCCTGTAATGCGTCCCCTGCTGGGAACTGGCCTGTAGGGAACTGGCTTGCAACCCAGGCATGTGCCCTGACTGGGAATTGAACCGCAATCCTCTGGTTCGCAGGCCCATGCTCAATCCACTGAGCTACACCAGCCAGGGCTTCATCCTTCAATTTAGAACGCAAAATATCAAGGGCAACCCAGCAAAAGCAATTCTGGGGAGAAGGGAAAAAACACAATGATCTAACTGATGTAACTCCTAAACAGCTCTTACTTAACTTGGTTCAGCAGGATAAGCCAGCAGAACTGTCTAGCTAACAAAAGTTCTTCAAAACATTTGCATGTGAATGTTTATCACAGGATGCACAGGCCCTCTCAGATCTACAAGCCCCACCACTCCCCATTCTACACCTGACCACTTTGCACATCAATGTGAACGGCCTGACCCTGAATGAGAAAGTATTCTGAGCAACAGCTGTCCTTTTCAATGACACATTTATCAGAACACAGGTTCACAACTGTGGTGATACCTTAACAGTGGGTGAGGATAAGAGGCTATGAATGAGGTGATTTCCCTCTTTCCCAAGGCCTCCTCTAGTTCCTCCACCCTCCCACAAAGTGAAATGCTGCCAGTTGGATTCCCCATCAGGGCACATGCCTGGGCTGCGGGCTTGGTCCCCTGTTGGGGTACATCTGAGAGGCAACAGATCAAAGGCAACAGGCTGACGTTTCTCACTCTCACACAGATGTTTCTCTCCCTTTCTCTCTCCTCATCCCTTTCTCCAAAAATTAACCTTTTTAAAAAATACTGTTTTTGTTTTTTAAAAAGTATAGGTTCAAAAATAACCCCCATTATCATCAACTGATGGATAAACAAAATATGGCATATTCATACAATGGAATATTTGGCAATAAAAAGGAACGAAGTACTGATAACCCAGATGAAGCCTGCAAGTATCATTAAGAGAAAGAAGCCGGTCACAAAGACCACATATTGTATGATTCCACTTATAGTCAGCCCTCTGTATCTATGGTTCTGTATCCTCAGATTTAACAAACCTCAGATGGAAAATATTCAGGGGAAAAATGATATTGTTGCTAATGTTTACTATGTGGTTACTTCTATCACAGTTGTATCTGTACTGAACATACGCAGACTTTTTTTCCTTGTCATTATTTCCTAAACAATACAGTATTGCAATTTACATAGCATTTACATTGTATTAGGTAAGTAATCTAGAGATAATTTAAAGTACATGGGAGGATATACCAAAGCTATTTACGAATAGTATAACACTATTTACATAAGGGACTTGAGCATCTGGATTTTGGTCTGGGGTGGGGTCCTGGAACCAATCCCCTGTAGACACCAAATCTAGCCATGGAAACTAGATTAGTGGTTGCCTGAGGGCTGAAGGATCAGAAAGAAGGGGAAGTAACTGCTAATGGATACAGGATTTCTTTTGGGGGGTGATGAAAATGTTCTATAATTTGTGTTATAATTGCTTCATGTTGTGAATATCCTAAAAACCACTGAACAGGGTGGAGAAAAAGTGGGTTTACAGTTGTTCATATGGAAAACAATACAATAAGTAAAAGGAATACAAGAATAAACTAGGTGTCTCCCATACTTACAACACTAAATCTACTTTTTCCCCATTTTATGCTTTAAGTAGGTAAATCATATTGTGTGTGAATGATAGCTCAACGAACCTGTTATGTTACAACAAATGTGTCCAGAGTAGGAGTAGAAGTGCAAGGGATCCTCATGGGGTTATCTGGGGTCATTTTTGCAAGAAGCAATGCTAATTAGAAACATAGCTAACCTACTTAGTCTTACCAGATTTCCAGAGTAGCAAAGGAAAAGATTTTGTTAACCCTTTACCCAGGTGGTACATTAAAATAAAATTTAAAATTCCTTCCAACAAACAAGTAAGTTTGGCAGCCTTACATCAACATACATTATAGAAAATATCCTTTATCACACTACACCTTGGACAGTAAAAACTGCAAAACATCAGCTTTTGGGATCCAAGATACTTTTTGTTTTTGAGCCTTTCCCTTTTTCAGCCACTTCAGCCAATTTCTACTAAATTACCCATCTTTTTAGAACTCTTCTTACCCTACTCAAATAAATATAATAACAATCCTTTACCTAAAATGTGCCTTTGGCATAAACCTCTAATTAAGAAACAGAACCTTGGGAATAACTAACATTCACTTCTAATCACCTTTGACCACATTCTCAATTGAATTCAGATGAAGTGACTGTCTAGGTTATTCTATTTTTAGAAATATCCCTGGCAAAACCCAACACTTTAACTTTCACAGGCAGCAAAAAGAACAATTCTGTGGTTTTTTTAAAAATCTAGCCTTGGCAAAAATCTAGCCCTGGCCAGTGTGGCTCAGTGGCCTAAGCACCAGCCTGCAAACCAAAGAATCACCGGTTCTATTCCCAGATCAGGGCACATGCCTGGGTTGTGGGCCAGGTCCCCAGTTGAGGGGGGGGGGGGGCTTATGAAAAGCAACCACACAATGTTTCTCTCCCTCTTGTTTCTCCCTCCCTTCCCCTCTGTCTAAAAATATATAAACTCTTTAAAAAATTTTTAAATCTGAACTCCAACATTGAAAATTTTTGGATGTTCATACTAAATTTCCTTCCCAGTAAATGGATATAATGCTTAGGATCCATCCATTATTCCATTCACGATCTAACTTAGAAAAATAAAACTATTTGGATTATTAACAGGTATTTAGAAAATCAGTCATCCAATCTATCTGATAACATACATGTTTTGAATGCTTCACATATTTTTAAATGCTTAAACTATTCTAAACCATGTAATACAAAGACGAGAGTACTAGCCTGGAATAACAGGAGTCATATAATCACTTTAAATTTGGAAAGCAATTTAGATGGTCATTAACTATGAAGCCACCCATCACACAAGCTCTGGCTGGTCTTACTGGTCCCTAGACCCCTTTATTCTTGCAGAGCGCTGCCCCATCCTCCACACTACAGTGGACATGACATGATCCAACAAGCCACCTTATCTTTTTTTAAATTAAGTCTTCAGACCTCTCACTGCTCACAACATAAAATTCTAACATCTCTTGGCACAACGTAAAAAGTCTTTCATCTTCTGACCCCACCTATCTGGGCCACTTTCTCACTCATCATGTTCTGCTCCAACACCAATCTACCTCTTTTCAGGCCTTCTCCCCAGCAAACTCCTTGTTCTTCAAGACTCGAGTGGAATTTAGCCTCTCACACAATGCCTCTCCTGATGTCTCCAGTCTTTGGTAAGCTTGCCTCTTATGCCTTTTCAACAACTTGTTACAGAGCATGTAACTCCAGTTCCTCACCTTGAATCTAATTATTTATGCCTTGCTCTTCACTACAGTGAGCTCTGTGAAGGTAGGGATATTGCCTTTTCATCTACTACTCCCAGTGTCCATAACCCTGGCTGACACACCAGTACTCAATCAGTTCCTACGTAATGAACGAAACATTTTTGTCAGTGACATCCAAGTTGCATGTGGCAAAGACAGGAGGAGAAACCCACAAAGGGTTTCTTACTCCCCCTAGAATGCTCTTTCCACTCTCACAATGGAGCCAGGGAGGAAAGAGAGCAACATAAAACACAAAGCCCACAAAGGGTGACAAGTATGTAGCTTTCCACGGAGTGATGATGGTGCTGGAGGATGGAGCCAAGTTACAGAGAGCACTCGAATGGCGAGTTGAGGCACAAACGTACATAGCTGCTAAGTGGAGGAGCTGCGACTGCAATCCAGGCAATCTGGCTCCAGAGTATGAGGTCCTAAACACCTGGTGGGCGACACTGCTTCTCAACAGTCCACAGGTCCCCCTGCTGGCCCAGCAATACAAATCGAATGTGAGCAAAATAATAAAGCTGACATAAAATGGTTTCCCAAAACCCCTTCTATTCTAAGTCTCACTTCTGAACAGGCGTTTGTAATAAAAAGGTTTGGCTTTTGATGAGATTCACAGGGCCCAGGTGGGGCCGTAGAGCAGAAATCAACGGGACTGTTAAACAGAATATATTAAAACGCCTCTCACGACGTATAGCACGTAGTGAAGGCTCCCTACACGTTTGTTATTTGTTCAGCTTCCGAGGCAGGGCGAGGGGGGCGGGGTGGCACCCTACCTGGCCAGGCAGGGGCCAGAGAAAGCGCAATTTCCCACAGGACACACACATCCCCATCCCCGCTTCCCTCCGACCAAGTCTGCTATTCACCCACTTCCTGAGAGAAGCCCACTCCGTCCCGATCCTTACCCGCCGGCCCCATGTACTTGATTACGCCCTGGGTCTTGAACACCTCCCGGGCAGCCAGCAGCGCATCCTCGCGGTGCACCGTGTAGAAGTCCCCCCGGTCGAAGAGGCGCACCGTGGTGGTCGGCTTCTCCGGCATGCTCTGGAAGAAGCGCACGAAGCCAAACTCGGCCGCGCTATCCAGCTGCAGCGTCTCTTTTGGCAGCACCGCCATTTCGGAACCTCTCCAAACACTAGCTTACGGGAACTGCACGACCCCACACCCACTAAGCTGTTTCCCGCCTCCCCTTCCTCGACCCCAGTATAGCGTCCGGCCTCTGCAGGCGGCCAATCAGTATCCAGCACTGCGTTTCTGTAGGTGGGAATCCGCTGTCGTAACCAATCATAAATGGACGCGGCTCAGCTTCCCGCGCACGCTGGCGACTCTCTACTGCGCATGCTTGAGCCTAGGTCGCGCAAAGACCTTCGCCGGCTCCCATCCTGAAAATGAATCAGTTCTAGGGGTTTTCTGGACTGCGCGGGCTGGGATTCGGGAGGGTGGGCAGCCATCAGGGGAAGCAATCAGGTGGGGCGTTAAGGCAGGTTTTGCATTTATTACAGACCGGGAAGCGTGGGAGTGGAATCAGAAAGAAACTTGAGAACAAGGGAAAGCTAGCTTTCTACCCTTATTCCCAGTAGTTGTTTAAATCTGAACACACACCCCTCTCTTTCTCTCCTGCCTCTTTTTTTTCTTTTTTAAGCAAACTGCTAACATCAAGGTTTATTTTCTACAACCTCCTAACTGCTTCGTACTAGCTAAATTACTTCTTTTTTAGTCTACTTCTTAATTCATTACAAAATGTTTACATAACCTGCTATATGCCAGACTCTTTAGGATCTAAGGATCACTAGTTAAAAAAGCAAACAAAAAAACACTGCCTTTGTTCACCTTACATTCTAATGAATAGTTCAGTTATATAGTAAGTAAACTAAATGCTATGTTAAAAGATAAGCATTTAAGTAAAATTAAAAAATAAAATATACATGGGGTTGAAATTTTTTTAAACGTTAATAAAAGACCTGAAGGAGGTCCTTCACAGTTACCTGCCTTAGACAAGTATCATACTCTCCTGTTTGGCTAACCCTTCTCCTAAAGAAGCTGCCCCAAACCCTGATTCAACAAGCAGAATGACCCCAGGGCCTTTTCTGGCCGTCACCTACATTCAAGGGTTAGAGTTTCTGAAAGTAGGGTCTTGGGATCTTTCAAAAAGCTCCCTAGATATGACTGATAATCAGCTCAGTTTAGAAATCACTGGCACACAGTTTAAAATCCAACTACCTTCTGAGGCAGAAAACAAGTTTGGATCACCTGATTGTTGGCTATTCAGCAATGCTACATCCAGCCCTGCCCCCCTCCTCTCACCCAAATCCTATGATCCAGGAAGGCAATAAACTTCCCCTTTCCTCTTAACACTTGTGACTTCAACACAAATTTGTGTCTCTGCTCTGGAATGGCCCTCTCTTGCTCTCACAGGCACTTTGTGTAGCAAACTCCTAGTTAGCCTTCAGTCCTCTGCTCAAAGGTCTCAGAGAAAGCTGCCCAGTCTCCCACAGTGTAATTAGTTGCATTATCTTCTGGGGTTTCAATTTATTTATATGTCTTGCTGCATTATTTTAGAAATATTTGTTCACCTGTCTGTCTTGAAAAGGACAGGGATGAGTATTGATGTTTATTTGTAATTAATAATAATAGCTAATGTTCATCAGCATTTATTGACTCCTGGATATTTTCTTTATTTTCATGTGTTTTCTGTGTCAACCTGTTGTGGGAAATACTCGGTTCTTCTTGCTGAGGCAGTAAAGAATTACTAATCAGCAAGTCTATTAGCATGCAAGCAAAGTTTATTAATAATATGTTCTCATGGAAAAAGGTTGGGGGCTGGGGAGAGGAGAAAGGCATAGGTAAAGGACAAGGCAAGAGCGTCAGGTCCTTTGTTCTGAGGACTTAACATAGTTGGCAGGAAGGGTGAGAGAGTTACATATTGATTGGTGGGTAAAGGTGTTGCCAGCTTCCCCTGAGAAAGATTTGATCACCTAAACGTAGATACGAGTGGAGGGCTGTTAATCCAGAATTCTTATCTTTCTCCAGACCACACAGGAGACAGCTAATGAGAGTTGATGCAGTTACCCCAAAGTTATTTATGGCTCTTTCTGTAAGCATTAGGGATCTCCTTGTAAAACAGACAGTGACCAGAGGCAGGCAACTAACCAAAGTTGTTTTATGGGCTTTTACTTTGGGCACGGTGCACCCCTCCTCCTCCCCTTTCTAGACCTTGGGGTGAATACACAGTTTCAAAGGCTTTTTCCTAGATAGAGGAAACAAGACATAAAGGATTTCAAAGACTCCCCTTATCGTGTTTCTTGTGATGTTGGAACACCTGGAAATCTTATCATACCAGGCTCAGGACTGCTGAGTTGGTGAGTCAGACATGTCTCTGTCCTCCTCCTGCCCTGGTTTACTATTTATCCTACATAACAAATCTTTGCAACTCTAAGTGTTGGGAACTTTCCTTGTTTTACAATAGGAAACTAAAACTCGGAGATGTCTAAATCACAGAGTGAGTAACTGGTAGAGCTAGAGTTCAGTCTTGTTGCAGATTCTGTGCGCTTAACCATCTGTGCGCCATAAGGCCTGGCACGTATTAGGTATGCGAGAAATGTATGTAACCCAATGAGCTGTGCATCCCAGTAACCGCTTCTACATGATAACCCACGCCTGAGTGTCATTCCATCTCTTCCCCTCTCTAAAACAGTTCAGAGGCAGGCGGCATTATAAGAAGAATATCTACCTCTAGGGTTCATGTGGGGATCCAGTGAGACAATATAGCTTTGAAAGTATTTTTTGCCCTGGCTGGTATACCTCAGTTGCCTGGAGCGTCATCCCCTACACTAAATGGTGGCAGGTTTGATTCCCAGTCAGGGCACATACCCAGGTTGCGGGTTCAGTCACTGGTCGGGGCGTGTACAAGATGGCAACGAACAGATGTTTCCCTCTTACAACAATGTTTTTTTTCTCTCTCTCTCCCCCTTTCTTTCTCTCTCTAAAGGCAAGAAAAGAAATTGTCCTCAAGTGAGGATTTTTTTTTAAGTATTTTTTAATCTTTTGTAAACAGCCTTTAGTTGTTTACCATCACATTTACCCCCAACCAGACTATATCTATTTGGTAGTTATTTATCAGTTGAGTCTTTTCTAAAAATAAAAAGGATGCCCGCAATTGCCCTGGTCTTAGAGGACAATTCAAAGTAAAGTGAAGGGCTGCAGGGAATGTCAAAACAAAATTCTCACCCCGGCTGGTGTGGCTCAGTGGACTGAGCGTTGTCCCGCAAACCAAACAGTTGCTTGTTTGATTTCTAGCCAGGGCACATGCCTGGGTCGCAGGCCAATTCCCGGGTTGGGGGCATGCGAGAGGCAACCAATCAATGTTTCTCTCCTCTTTCTCCCTTCCTTCCCCTCTCTCTGTAAATAAATAAATAAAATCTTAAACAAAACAAAACTTCTCAAGCCAATTTAAGAAAAGGTTAATAGGGTGGGAAATGAGGGCCTTATGGGAGGACATTTATGTTAAGGTAGGCGAGGGCAGTGGATTTTACTCTGATATTTAAAGATAAACAAGGGAAAAAAACCCACTTCAGGTTATGGGCTAGACACTGCATTCCCCACTTCAGAATATTTGTACAGTTTAGGGTCATATCCCACTGCTGATGGAGATGAGTCCCCAGATGTGAGCCTATTGCAAGAATCCAGTAACTGTGGTTGTTCCTAAGCAACAGTACTAGAGCCACCAGCAAGAATGGGAGCTCTTTCCGTATATCCTTTTGTACTGAGAAACAAACTGTGTTTCAAACCTGAGGTTTGTAGTCTGATGTTATTAGTTGCTCGTTTGGGCAAGTTATCGTTTATCATAGATTTTAATAGGCATAATGTCCAGAAAATTAATCTAGAAGACTATCAGTCTTGGCAGAGGACAATGACCATTAACCAGACTTAGAAGATAACTAATGATTCCAGACATTCTTTACTCTGTACCCAAAGTAATAACAATGATTCTAACATGCTTTCTTCCTACAAAATGCCCTGGAAAAGAGGGACCTTTAAATCATCCTGCTTGGAAACAAGTTTAAAATAAAACTTTGACATGCTTGTCAATTTGAGAGGTAATTTTAACTGTCTTCTTTTTAATTCACGTGCATGAATTAAATAAATGTGCATGACGTTAACAAAAATTCAGTAAGGTACATTTGAAGATCTAACTGGCTTTATTGAGGAATTCATGAATTGGGGAGCATCTCGTCTACCAAGCCAAGAGAAGCCACGTAATCTGGAAGGTTTTTGTAGGCAGAGAAGGGTGGCACAAGAAAGGTATTAGCAAAAGAAAAGAAAGGATTATCTCAGGCAAGGTTACTTAAATTTAGGGAAAAGCCCGGTCTTTTTAATTTTTTTAACAGTTTATTTTTTATTGTATTTTTTCCGTTACCATTTATCCCCCTTACACTCTCTTCTACCTCAAACCCCTGTCTTATCAGGAAAATTACCTCTGCTTCTATTGGTGGGAATGGAACTGGCTCAAATGAAAAACTCGCTGATATTGACCAGAATGTTCCAGATTGACTGGTGAGATTACATTCCTGGAAAAAGGTTGAAACTGCAATTAGAACAGGAAGAAATGTAACTTTGGTGCCATGGGTTCAGCATAAGTGACTTCGTTTGGGGCCTGTGGTTTTCTCTTTTGTTAAATTCCAAAAGTTAATGTCAAATAGTCGTACCTTATAGAAATTTCCTATGTTTTTCAGTCCTGCACAAGAAACTGAATTTCTAAAAATAACTGGTAAGAGGAATTTTGCAAAAATATACCTGGAAGACATGACATAATTGATAGGGGGCAATAAAATATTTATGCAATATGTGTTTTGTGGGGTTTTTTTTCAGATTTTATTTACTTTTAGAGAGAGGGGAAGGAAGGAGGAGAAAAAGAGGGAGAGAAACATTGATGTGAGAGAGAAACATCAATTGGTTGCCTGCCTCTTGAACACGCCCCTCCCCACAGCCCTGCCCCAAGCCCGAGAGAGGACTGAACCTACACCACCAGGCATGTGCCCTGACTGAGAATCAAACCCACAACCTCTTTCTTACTTAGCAGGATGGCGCCCAATCAACTGAGCCACCTGGTCAGGGCCCAACATGGTTGTTTTTAATTTTCCACTATATTTTCCAAATTCACAATAATGACTGTTACTTTTTTATAATCAGAATAAGTATTGGGCAAAACAGTCCATCTACCTACCAAACGGACTTTTGAAAGAAATAATAAGTAAGATTTTAAGCCAACTAAATCTGGAATAGCATTTAGTGAATTTTTAAGTGTTTTAAATAAATCTAAAACTATGATTGTTAGTTCAACATTATATGAGAAATGCATATTCAGCACTGATTTTGCTACCACTCCAGCTTCCCAGATCTTCGTGATGCGCGCGTATTATTCCCAAATCTTCGTGATGCACGCGTATTGTCCCCAAATCTTCGTGATGCGCGTGTATTGTTCCCAAATCTTCGTGATGCCCGCGTATTATTCCCAAATCTCCGTGATGCTCGTGTATCATTCCCAAATCTTCGTGATGCGCGCGTATTATCCCCAAATCTTCGTGATGCGCGCGTATTATTCCCAAATCTTCGTGATGCGCGCGTATTATTCCCAAATCTTCGTGATGCTCGTGTATTATTCCCAAATCTTCGTGATGCGCGTGTATTATCCCCAAATCTCCCTGATTCGTGTGTATTATTCCCAAATCTTCATGATATGCGTGTCCGATCCTCAAATCTTCCTGATGCACGTGTATTATTCCCAAATCTTCGTGATGCGCGCGTATTGTTCCCAAATCTTCGTGATGTGCGCGTATTATTCCCAAATCTTCCTGATTCGCGCGTATTATTCCCAAATCTTCATGATGCGCGTGTCTGATCCCCAAATCTTCGTGATGCGCGCGTATTATTCCCAAATCTTCGTGATGCGCGTGTATTATTCCCAAATCTTCCTGATGCACGTGTATTATTCCCAAATCTTCGTGATGCGCGCGTATTATTCCCAAATCTTCGTGATGCGCGCGTATTGTTCCCAAATCTTCCTGATGCGCGTGTATTGTTCCCAAATCTTCGTGATGTGCGCGTATTATTCCCAAATCTTCGTGATGCGTGTGTATTATTCTCTTATTCAAAAATGACAAGTAAGGCACTGAGATGTCAACCATCTCAGAAGCTGCAGTTTCAGAGAAGGGGTGCCTTTTGGAGTTGGGTATTAAGAAATACATTTTTTTCCTAAGATTGTGTTTATTTATCTTTAGAGGGGAAGGGAAGGAGAGAGGGAGAGAAACGTCAATGCATGGTTGCCTCTCATGCGCCCGCTGCCAGGAACTGGCCTGCAACCCAGGCATGTGTCCCAATTGGGAATCAAACCGCGATCCTTTGGTTCTCAGGCCCACGCTCAATCCACTGAGCTACACCAGCTAGGGCAACAAATACATTTTTTAAACAATGCTGTGGAAATACAATCAGGCTCTATATAATTCGCCCATTTAAATTTGTATGTAATTTAATATTTTCAGGTATATTAACAGGATTGTATAACCATCACCACAATCTAATCTTAGTGCACTTTGTCACTCCAGAAGCAGTTTCATCCCCATTAGCAGTCACTCCCATTCTGAATACACTGACAACCACTAGTCAACTTTCTGTCTCTAAGATTTGCCTCTTCTGGACATTTTATATAAATGGAATCATATAATATAGGCTCTTTAGTTACTGGCTTCTTTCACTTAGCATATGTTTTTAAAGTTCATCCCTGTAATTATATGTAACAGTACTTCATTCCTTTCTATTACCAAATAATATTTCATTATGTGGGTATGTATTTTATTTCTCCATCCATCAGTTGGTGGACATTTGTGTGGTTTCAACTTTTGGGCTGTCATGAAAAATGCTGTAAACATTTGTGTGAATTTTTTGTATGAATGTATGTTTTTATTTCTCTTAGATACATACATACCTTGAAGAGAAATTTCTGGGTTATACTTTAACATGTGTAACTGTAATCTTTATATTTGACTATAATCCATATATTTAACATGCTATTGTTAACATTTTGAGGAACTGCCAAACTTTTCCCAAATGGCTGCAGCATTTTAAATTTTTACCAGCAATGTATGAAGGTTCTAACTTTTTCACATCAAAAAGACATTACTGGCCCCAGCTGATGTGGCTCAGTGGATTGAGCACCGGCCTGTCAACCAAAGGGTCACCAGTTCGATTCCCAGTGAAGGCACATGCCTGGTTTGTGGACCAGATCCCCAGTAGGGGGAGCACAAGAGGCAACCACGCATTGTTTCTCTCCCTCTCTTTGTCCTTCCCTTTCACTAAAAATAAATAAAATATTTTTGTGTGTGGGGTTTTTTTTTTTTTTGAGATTTTATTTATTTATCTTTCGAGGGGAAGGGAAGGAGAGAGGGAGAGAAACATCAATGTATGGTTGCCTTTCGTGTGTCCTCTGCTGGGAACTGGCCTGCAGGGAACCAGCCTGCAACCCAGATATGTGCCGACTGGGAATCAAACCACGATCCTGTGGTTCGCAGGCCCGCGCTCAATCCACTGAGCTACACCAGCCAGGCCCATAAAATCTTTTTTTTTAAAAAAGGATTTTTAATCTGTGATGAGAAAGGACCTTGTCTGAACATAATGATCGCAGATTGTGAGCTTTAAAATGTCACTGAAAAAACAAGAAAGAATTTTTGGTTCAAGGAATGATAAATTATGAGGAAGCAATTAGGAATCTATGGGAGAATTAATGGAAGAGCAGGGCTATTTTATTAAGATCTGTTTATGCAAACTCATCTCATTGTGACTCTACATCTCAGATGCTAAATGACTCTTCATTCCCTGGTACAAAAAGAAACTCCACAAAGGGAAATTTCTGCCCTGCTTTGAGACAGTTACGGGGAAGGCAGAGAACCCTTCCTGCATCTGCTGACTCTCAGCTGCCTTCAGCTCAAAATAATGCTTATGCCAAAGCTGCAGGTTTTGATGTGGCATATCCTGACTGCCTTTGTGTTGAAAGAAGTAGAAAGAGCTGAGATGTGTTAAGAAAGGCTTCATGGAAGAAAGGGATCTTAAGCTGGGTCTTGACTAAGTAGAGTGAATAGTACGAAATAAAATCAATCGTGATCAGATATTAGTTCTGGGAATGGTATACAAAAAGGCTTGAGAGTGGGAAGAGCTTGATACTAGGGAAGCTAGAAATTACATTAATCTATCAAGTGGTAAAGTCTGGAACCAGGTAGTGATCGTGAAGACCAAGGAGGAACCAAAGGAGGCCACGCAGAGCAGCCATAGCTAGATGACACCATTGGAGCCCAGGGTCGGGATGCCACCCTGGGAACACTCCTGTCGCTGCCATTGCTCTCGCCCCATTGGTGCTCATGAGTGTTCCCTCAATTTTTCTTCCTTCTTCTTCTTCTTTTTATTTTTTTTAAGATTTTATTTATTTTTAGAGAGGGGAAGGGAGGGAGAATGAGAGGGAGAGAAGCATCAGCGTGTGGTTGTCTCTTGCATGCCCCACACTGGGGACCTGGCTTGCATCCTAGGCATGTGCCCTGATGGGGAATAGAACCAGAAACCCTTTGATTCATAGACTTGCACTCAACCACTGAGCCACACCAGCCAGGGCTGTTCTTCCTTCTTTTTAATCATAAGATTTCAAGTCCTACATGGGGGCACCTGTTCCCTGGCTACTGAGAGCAGAGGGCGACAGAGAACTGTCTCTCACTAATACCATACACAGAAGTCTCACCGAGTTGAAGAGAGGATGGGATACTGGACAGCCAGAAGGGGAAAGAGTGCCCACTATAGGGCCAGACTGTGAAAGGCCTTGTACACCCACCCTCATTGGTAGGTGAGGGTAGTAGACTTCATTCTGTATAAAATGCTATGATCGACTTTAGGCAAATAATTCTGGGAGCTATGTGAGGTTTAGGCTAGAGAGAGAATAGATTGGTAGCAAAGAGACCAGTGAAAATGTGTAAGAGAAGGCAGATTAGAGGAACATTACTTCCAAGGGAGAATCACAGGGGCCCAGAACTAAGGGAAAAGAAAAGGTAGGAAACAAAAGAATTTGGGACTTGGTGCGTGATGATGTCATCAACTGATTCTGAGAATACAAGAGACAAATTAGGTTTGTGAAGGAAGATGGTGAGATCATTAAAGGCTGGTCAAGTGAAACACAGTTTTGTGTAGAACTAAGGATCAAGGGCAGAAATAGAGACGGTATTTTCATGATCATCTAGGCTTAAAAGGTAACTAAGGCAAGGGAATGGATAAGATCCTCCAGAAAGAAAAACAGGAAACAAAAGGATAAATCCTGAGAACAGTATTTCAGAGTTAGTAGGAGAGGAAAACAACCAGGGGAGATTAATGGTCATGAAGCCAAAGAAGAAAATTTGTAAGTGACATACTGGAGTAGAGAATGGAGCAGTTAACATGGTGATAAACTATGGAAGCTCAAATGGTGAAACACTGGGGAGAAAAGGCCATTGGCAACTAGCAGGTGAGTGTCGACCTTAGCAAGAAAAGCTTTAGAAGAGATAGAAGAGTAGGACAGGGACTACAGGGCACTGGGCTGAAGTGTGCCACTTATACAGGTTAGCTCCCCAAGTGCACCTTTTGCCTACTCTGGAAAAAAAAAAGAAGTTTTGTCAGTAGAGGGCAATGGAGAGACACCAAAAGAGGAGAGGATCCTTCCCTTGCAGCCCCATTGGCTTCCCCAGTGCCCAGCTCTCTCAGAGCCAGGGCTTCCCCATCTTCTGACTCAGAGCATCCGCGGCTTCTCCAACACAATGCTGCTCCTGCAGTGGACAGCAGCCAGCAGCCTCCCTGAGCTCCTGCCCCACACCCCAACATATCTGGGTTGCAGGGCAAAATCTTTTTTTAAAAAGGTACAAATAGGTAGTTTAAGAATAGACATGGAGATGTACAGTATAGGAAACAGAGTAGCCAAAGATCTTATGAGCATGACCCATAGACATGAACAATGGTGGGGGCATTGTCTGAGGAAGAGGAGGGTGCTCAGTGAAGGAGGACAAAGGGGAAAAAGTTGGGACAACTGTAATAGATAATCAATAAAATTAAATTAAACTTTTGCTGGGAACTGGCCTGCAATCCAGGCATGTGCCGACTGGGAACCGAACCGTGATCTTCTGGTTCATAGGCCCGTGCTCAATCCACTGAGCTACACCAGAAAGTTTAGCCAGAGCTAAACTTTTGAAGGAGAAACATCAATTTTTCTTTCACTTATTTACGCATTCCTTGGTTGGTTCTCACAGGCACCCTGACCTGGAATCAAACCCACAACCTTGGCGTACCAGGTAGCCAGGGGTAGGGTTCTTAATTCAAGTTGTTCTTTTCGTGTTTTAAAAATTCTCCTACCAAAAGGAAAATCACTTTGTATAACATACCGGGTGGGACAAAGGTAGGTTTAGTCTTTCACATGGAAATAATACAAATGTAAAAATGAAGTGTTTCGTGTCCTCACAACTGTAAACCACTTTTGCCCCACCCTGTATATTTGTATGATTTTCATTATACCAGATGTTGAAAAACTGGTGCTTCAAACTTGACCAACCATAGAATTTATGGTTCACAAAATTCTCTATTAATTCTGCCTGAAGCTGTTTGCCAAAATGCCAATTTGTCTAAAACAGAATCTTCAGATTCATTCTGAATAAAACTGATTTTCTGTGTAGAAGTTACATATTTACAGGTTATTTAACTTTTTTTTCTTGACAATATATTTGTAAGCGCATGTTCTTTTCATTTTTTTAAATTAATTTTATTTAGTTATTTTTCAAGTAGTTTTTTTGTCTATTTCTCCCATCCCAGCCTCCCCCGCCCCATGCTCCCCACCTCCCTCCCATTTCCACCCCCCTTAGTTCTCGTCCCTGTGTCCTTCCTATTTGTTCCTCCCAGGTTATTTAACTTTTATTAATATGCATGATTAGAAGTACTCATGCAAAATTTTGATTTGTAGTTAGCATTCAGAGTATTTTTTAACCTATTATGTGTATAGTATGAAATTTGATTCAATACAATTCGAAATTAGGAAATTCAGTTTTAAAATGTTTTATTTCATAGTTCATAAAAAAGTTTTTATGTACAAGACTCAAATGTAAGGAGGAAGGCAGCTTTCAGTCACAAATGGAAACATATTTAATGCACATTCTTCAATGTTACGTATAAATAATTTTAACTATGCGACCCAAGTTCTGGAACAATCAGATTCTGGGGTACTGGATCTGCATATATGACACTCATCAAACTGTAAGATTAGTAAAGTCAATTCCAAGCTGCTTATATTTTGAATACAGGTTTCACTGTTACAAATACGTTAACTAACAAAGTAGTCTTCACGGACGTCTCCGTCCCATGCTGAGACATTTGTGATCAAATCTGTCTATTACTTTCCCTTCTTCCAGCAACCACTCAAATGACACAGTTATCCATTGAGTTCCCTGTGCATCTCACCCATCTCCTTTATCTGAAATAGAGGGGAAAAGTGGAAAACATATGAAAACAATTTTCCAACCTTTTGTTCAGAAAAGTTAAAAAAAAAAGTAAAGATGAAAGTGAAATAATTCTCTTCCACATTTGAGACTTATTTAAATTTAAAAAAAGTAAGCTCTCTTACAAGAAGCACACATTAGGTGCACGACTCAGCTGCTGTTTCGAGAGCTGAGGTAGCCCAGGTGAGAGGTGAAAAGAGCAGGTAAGCTAGAGTTTTAAGAATGAATGCAATTTTTATTAAGTGTATATTGAGTAATCCATTTACCTCAGCCTTCTCATACTTTGCCATTCTTTTCTTCCTGGAAATAACCTGAATGAGGAAAAAAAAGATTACTCTCTTAGAACTGCTACTAAACAAAGAGTTGATCTAAATTGAGCGGTTTTTAACTGGTGTGCTGTGAGAATTTTTAAGACATGCAAGACCTGACTATTTAGCCAGGAGCCCTGACCTCTTTTCCCTTAGACTGTTAAGTAAAAAAATGACAACGGCCTACACAACAATATCCATCCAGTGTGAATAAATAAAAACTATACCTATTTTTTTGGTCAGACTGGCAAAAAATATATTTTTGGTGAGCTGCAGAATTTCAGTAATTACTTTAGGTGTGCCATCAGATGAAAACAGTTGAAAATCACTGGTTTAAATTGACACATATGAGCCCTGGCCAGGCAGCTCAGTCGGTTGGAGCATCATCCTGATATGCCAAGGTTGCAAGTTCGATCCCTTGTCAGGGCACATACACAACCAATGAATGCATAAATAAATGGAATAACAAATCAATGTCTCTCTCTCTCAAACCATTAACTTAAAAAGGTATTAAAAAAAAGCTGACATATGCTTTTTTCCATAATTTCTATATGAACAAATTTAATTTAAAAATCTAACTAAAGACATTATACCTTCTTTTTAAAAATTTTATTTACTTTTAGAGTGAGGGGAAGGGTGGGAGAAAGAGAGGGAGAGAAACATCAGTGTGTGGTTGCCTCTTGCGTGCCCCCTACTGGGGACCTGGCCTGCATCCCAGGCATGTGCTCTCACTGGGAATCAAACCCAGCAACCCCTTGGTTTGCATGCCAGCACTCAATCCACTAAGCCACACCAGCCAGGGCTAAAAACATTACCTTTAATTAAAATTCACAACTAAAAAAATGTCTAACCTTCATTTGGTAGAGCGTTATCCCGCAAAGTGAAAGGTTGCTGGTTCGATTCACAGTCAGGGCAGATGTCTGCGTTGTGGGCCAAGGCCCTGGTTGCGGACATGCTAGTGGCAACCAACCAATGTTTCTCTCCCTATTTTCTCCCCCCTTCCCCTCTAAAAGTAAATTTAAAAAAAGGTCTACCACAACCAGTGAAAGCAACCAAAAAATCATCAAGAAAACAGTGAAATTAATCATCCTCAGTAAAACTGAGAGCCTAGTGTGCATTCTTCCACATACTGTTCCATTATAGTACAAACACACATGGGACCATGCAATAATCATGCAATATTTCTGCACAGCCTGTATGCATCACAGGAGCCCTACCAGATCAAAAGCTATAGATCGAACTCATTCAGTAGCCACTTCATTCCAAAGCATGGATACACCATGCTCAGGTTGTCTGCAGATCCATCGTTACCAGCAACACTGCAGTATGTAACCTGACCAAGCTTCCTTTCACTGATACAGGACAGATCAATGGCTTCTATGACTCATCTTCATGTTTTACTCTTGCCATCTAGAATTCTTCTTCTGTGAGTTGTCTATCCATACCTGTTGCCACTCTTTCTTTAGTTTCCTCATCAATTTGTAAGAACTCCGTATACATTATGCATAATACCTACTTTAAAAAATTTATTGAGTTTTTAGAGAGGAAGGAGGGGGGAAGAAGAGAAACATGGGTTTGTCATTCCACTTATTCATGCATTCATTGGTTGATTTTTTTGGTAAACTTTATTTATTTAATTGTTGTTCAAGTACAGCTGTCTCCATTTTCCCACCACACCTTCCCCTGACCCCACCCTCCATCCTACCCCACCTCGGTTTTGTCCGTGGATCCTTTATCCATGTTCCTTGACAACCCTCTCCCTTATTTCCCCCATTATCATTGGTTGATTCTTGTATGTGCCTAGACCAGGGATCGAACCCACAACCTTGGCATACTGGAACAACACTCTAACCAACTGAGCTACCCAACCAGGAGTTAATACTCTTTTTTGTTTTATGCATGATAAATATTTTCCCCCAGCCTCACTGATATTTTCTACTTTACAGTATCTTCGCCATATAAAATGTTAATTTCAATGAGGTCAAGTATACAATATATCTTTTCTTTCACAGATTCCAGATTTCCATCTTTACTTGGTTTCCTTTACCATAAAGTTACATAAACGTTTCCTAAGTTAATTTTGAGATGTTTTATTTTTAAACATTTCCAACAATAATCCACTTGGAATTTGTATATTGCAGCGTGGGTGTGCTGCCCGAGTCCTCTCACGCATACTTTGCCATTCGCACGCTTGGACAAAAGCTCAGCCCTGGTGGAGTGAAACAGGAATTCAACTTTCGTTTTCTTCTAGGTGGATAGCCAAGTGTGATAATTCCACCGAATGGACAATGTAAATTCCCATATACCCTCACATCTACTTCTGAATTCTTCATGGTGGTAAGATTTCCTGATGCTGGAGTATCCTCACATTTCCATACACCCTGCTTGTTCACACAATACATTCTTCTGAAGTACTACTAAATTCAATTTGCTCATCTTTTATTTAGAACTGTTGGCACCCTGGCCGGGTAGCTCAGTTGGCTAGAGTGTCACCCTGTAATGCCAAGGTTGCAGGTTTGACCCCGTCAGAGGACATACAAGAAACAACCAGGGAATGTATCAATAAGTGGAACAACAAATCGATGTTTCTCTCTCTCAAATCAATAAATTTAAAAAAAATTGAATTGTTGCTTTGTGTTAATCATTTTTAACTCCTTTCTATGTTAACCTTAATTTGTGTTCTGTTATTTCATTTCATCAAATGGCCTGGGGATTCAGGTGTTTTTGCACTAATCCTGGCAGGAGTGTTGTACTGTTTGCAGTGAGGAGAACTGAAGGCTATTAGCTGCTTGACGGCAACATAACTGACCTGTGAGGTGCCCAGCTACAAGCTCTTCTCAGATTAGTATCCTTCCTTGCTTTATAAGGTGACTTTTAAATAAAAAGGGACCCGAAATGCAATAGATTCACTTACTATAGAGAATTATTAATAAAAAAAGATGAAGATTTTTGTTTCATTTATATCATTCTGGAACGTAGATGTAGCCTTTTGATACTGTCGCCTTGCCTTGAAAGAATACACCCTAAAATGAAATTTTACTTGTTCTGTACTCACCAGCACAACAATTCCAGCAATAAGTGCTATTGTCACAACCACAATGACAGCAATAATACCAGCTTTTAGACCCTGCATTGAAAATTCAGGTGGTTTTTCATCAACATAGTAAATTGTAGTTCGACCAGGATCCAGATCCAGTAGTTCCCCATCTATTCTCAGGTCCATTTTCTTGGAATGGAACAAGGATTCATCTTTAACCTATATTGAGAAGGAGAAAAGCAATTTAAAATACAGTAGTACCTCAGTAACCCACCGTTAATTCATTCTGACCAGTGACAAGCAAGCAACGAATGATGAAGCATTTTCTCTTGTGGGGTGGCACGTCATGACTCATGCAAGATTTAGCAGGTGTGACGAGTGGTGAGCAAGTGCCGAGTGCTGAAACACCTTTTCTCATCCCAAACCTGGGACAAGTACCAGGGTTGATGAGTTCTGAAGCTGAAGAGTACCGAGGTGTGACTATATTTATGAAAACCTGGCCTCACCAAATTACATGCCAATTATAAACCAAAGGAACTGTTGCCAAGGATCTTTATGGTTTTGGTGTTAACAACCTTATATTGAAACTTAGAAAAAACATCATGGGAAATTTTCAAACATATACAAAAGTAGAAACAATACTATAATGAGGTCCCATGTACCTACCACCAGATTCAACAATGTAAGCACACAGCCAATCTTAGTCCACCTGTTCTTCCTTCTGTCCTTCCCACCTTTCCCCACGCCAGACTTTTTTTTTTTTTAAGATTTGATCAATTTTTAGAGAGGGGAAAGGTGAGAGAAAGAGAGGGAGAGAAATATCATTGGGTGGTCACCTCTCAAGTACACCCTAAGGGGACCTGGCCCACAATCCAGGCACGTGCCCTGTGCCCTGACTGGGAATCAAACTAGCAACCCTTTGGTTCTCAGGACAGCACTCAACCCACTGAGCCACACCTGCCAGGACACAGGCCAGATTATTTTGAAACAAATCCTAATTTCATCAGAAAATAGCTAGCTATAATATATTAAAACTTAAACAATTTTATCATACAGCATTTCACATATAACTCTTATTCATGAAAACAGGGAAAGGTTATACACACAAACTAAGCACCTATTGAGGAGGTAGTAGACAAGAATTATGTGAAGATATTCTAGGCAGAACAACTTGATAAAAAGGTATAAATATACAAACAAGTAAGAAAGGTGTGTAAGAAAGGTGAACGAGAGTGACAGGGAAGATAGCATTAATTGCTGCACAAGAACCATTTGAAGAACAGTTAGAGATATGGTTGATTTGTAAGTGGAGCCGCCGACGCTGCAGCTGAACCCAGGCACCTTTCTCTTTGGCTTCCTTCTTTTTCTGATCGTTTCCTTCACACGTTTCAGGAAGCTGTCTCCACTCTTAGTGCTTAATGGGCTCAATCCGTACATTAATTCCCTTGGCAAGAACCTTGCCCTTAACTAGTTTGTTTACAACAACGCCCACTGCCTGCCGGGCGACACTGTAGACTCTCCCGGTTTTGCCATGGGAACCTCTGGGGGCATCCTTTCCGAACGGTGCCCATTCCCTTGATGCCCCCAATACCACCTTTCTTGCAGGTTCACATGCAAGTAGCCAAAGGAACAACTCCATGTTTTCTAGAAGGCCCAGAGAACATGTAATGGGTACCTCTCCTATTTCCCTTTGTGCTGCTCGTTTTGGTGAATTACTGGAAGATGGTGGTTCCGGCCGAAAAAGAACACTATATTTCTAAACATCAGAATAAAATGAGCAAGAGTTTACTCACATCTTTTTCAAAGTAATAAGCCACATCAGCTATGTCCACATCGTTCTGAGTTTTCTGAGAAGAATTTTGCATCAGATCAATAGTGATAATATCATTTTCATACTGGGGGGAAATTGAAAAATACAAATTAATATTAACATAACCGAATTCATAAAAATAATGTTCAATAATCTGAACATTCACTATTTGATTTTCTATGATCTATATGTGTCAATGTTCTTTCCACTAGCAGATAACTGAGTTTATCACTAATACTTTTTAAATCTTTGGACAAAACTCTTAGGGAGGTCTTTAAATCTATCCAAGGGAATTAAGACAGCAATTCAAACAATGTTAATTACAATGCATGTTTTCTTTTCAAAAGAGAATTTTCTTCTCCTGAAAAGCTTTTAGAATCAGATATTAAAGCACTGTATTGGGTTAGAATCACTCTAAAACTAAAATGCTAAAGAAATGCAATCCAAAAAGCAATATGCATTTATCACACTCTGCTTTCAGAAGCAAAATAAGCGTTCCTTCCAAAAAGTCTTTTTAAAAACACTAACTTTAATCTAGAGAAATTTAAAAATAAATTCATACGGCTCTGAAAGAGTTCCAGAAGGACCAACAGTTAAAAGGACTAGCTCCTGAAACCGAGGGAGATGGGAGCTGGGCACACGGAAGGGTGTGTCAACTGCAATCACAGAGAGCAGTCTCCCAGGGTAAGAAGACCGGCGTGTGTTTGGAATATTAAGATATACTACATTTTCTTTAAGGGGAAACAGTTTTTCAAGGGCTCTCAAAGAAAAACAAAGGAGGGAATTTGCTTTATGATGTGCCATGGGCTGAAACTACTACTCAAATGCAATTTAATCACCACCAAAAAATCAGACCCAAACCATACCACTTCACCAACTTTCTGCCAGATCTCATTTGCTTAAAAAACAAACAAACAAACAAACAAACAAACATCTTACCAGAATATTTGCAATATATTTTGGATCCAGTTGATAACGAGTTGTGATTACATCCTTGAATGCACTATAAATAATTAGAGATTGTGTTTTTTTAAAGAACGGTCATATTATACAACATTAAGAAGCACTACATTAACTAAACAGATAGCTCAAAGTCTGGAATTGTCATTAATCAAATTTGTTGAAAATTTTATATCATTTTGCAAATATAATATTAAATTCAAGCAAGATATCCACTGATGCTAAACCGTTGAGTTCCACTTTCATTAGAAGCAGGGTACCAAGTATCTGCCCACAGACTATACTTTTTAATTGAAAAGAGGAAAATGGTAACTCAACAGTGGAGAAACCTGGTGACACCACCTTAACCACAGGTAGCATCATCAGTACAGGGACAAGATGACATGTCTTTCCTGATGTGAAATGCTTTCGAGTACATACTATTATTTAAGTGGGTTTTTTTGGTCAAAAATGTATGGCTTGACAGTCACTATATTAAGACCATGCTTATGTCCAGAGACCTAGTTCTCCCCCCAGGACTGGTTTTATAAATGCTGACACTAAACCAAGGGGGGAAAAAGTATAACCTGTACTTTATTATAAGAAAATAACAAACCAAATGTGAGAGACATTCTATAAAACGATTTGCCCACACTATTCAAAAATACCAAGGTCATGAAAGACAAAAAAAAAAAAAAAAAAAAAAGGCCAAAACAGTATCCTGAATTAGAGACAATAAACAGTCCTGAAAACTAAATGCAACGTGTGATCTTAGATGGGGTCAGAGGGTAAAAAAATGTTATGAAGGGCAATACTGGAAAAACTAGTGCAATATGGGTAAGTTTTATGAATTTGATAACTGTACCCTGGGTTATGTAAGAGAACACATTTTGTTTCTAAGAAAAGATATACTAAAGTATTCAGCAGTAAAAGGGCATGATGTCTACAATTTGCTCTCACCTGGTCATAGGAAAAAATATACCTGCTAGGTAGAAGACATACAAAGCACACACACACATACACATGTAAAAAAAAATACGGCAAACGTTCACTGGCGAATCTAAGTGAAGGGTACTACAGAAACCTGTACTATTCTTACAACTCAATTTCAAAATAAGGTTAAAAGTATTATGTATAGTATCTTTTTAGGAAACACGAAAAAACATTGAGACTTGTCTCAGTTTTTCTAATGTAGGATGTAAGATCTGAGCACCAGTTGTGCAAATATAATGCATTTCATAGCACTTACGTCTGCAAACTTTGAATATTATAAGGTTTTTCTCTTGTTTTGTGTTTTAGTTCAATGATGATCCAGCTGTAAATTAAAAAGACAGTATAAACTATATGCACTCAGACTTTTATATTGTTTTCCTAATAAGCTAGTAAAGGTAACAGAAAAAGGATTTATACAAGTGGTATGCCTTTAATTTCTTCCTTGGCCCTCACATATCCTTCATAAAGAATTCACATAGCGGCTCTCCCTGTGGAGTGCGCCCAAGCCTTTTCCCACAACCACAGCTTTCCCCACACCCCTTCCCCAGGCCTCTCTCTCCCCCCTAGGCTCCAAGGGCCTCTCTTTGGCCTCTGTAACTTGTTTTCTAAGCCTACCACTTCTACCTTTGTGGCTTTCTAAATAAATTTTTCCTTGTATTTAGGGGGAAAAAAAAGAACTCATGTAGGAAGGGACACCTTTCTAACACTGACCCTCTGTCTACAAATCCAAGGTCACATTGGGCAATCGTCAGGTGAAGACACAGAAAGGTGCAGAGAGCAATAAAAAAGTAACCTGGAGGCCCCGTAAAACAGAAGCATAGAGAATGCCTGTCTTGGTTTTGATACCTTTTCAGTTTCTAGTTCTTGCCAAAAAATTCTTTGTTTGCTTATGCTAGCTTGCTATGCTACCAGATAGCATGCTATCATAAAGGAAAATATACAAAAAATAAAAGTATGTTGTTAGTAAATTCATAAAATATCTCTGCCAGGTTAGAGAATAACTGGTGCCATCAGTTCTGCAGAGGTAAACTGGGTAACTGAGGCAGGATGGAGACTGTTCACTCTACACTCTTTTAGCTTTTGACTCTAAACCATCGAATTGTGTGACGTACTCAAAAAAAATAAGTTTAATTGATTAAACGAATCTGGAAAGTATGAAAACAGGTCATGCAGGCAGCCCAACTCACTAGGTCCTCACTCGCTCGGAGCAGGTCTTTTCCGTGTCCTTGTCTGTCCTCCGGACCCCGGCAGTGTTCACACACCAGCACGTGGTGGTGCCATTGCACTGCTTGGCCTTAAAGAGCCCGTGCTCATCACAGTCAGGATCATAGAGCCCATCGTTATTCTGAATCGCACCTTCAGGTTTCACTCTTCTCCCAGACTTTGTATGAGACATTTCTGCCTTCATCACCAAACATTTGGTAGCCACTACAAAAAAAAAAATAAGCCTATCATCTTACTAAAAAATAACTGCAATTTTATGCTTAAGGAAAAGAAATTTTAATTTAACTCCAAACCTCCAGGGCCAAAGATTACTGTAGACTTACAGGTGCCACGCTCACTTTCCAAAGATAAGAAGCTTTCACGGATATGAGATAATTGACAAAATAACAGGATTCCTATTTGAGCCAATAAAAGGCTTCCCAATGCAAAATACACCCATTAAAGAAATACAAGTCAAAATAAAGTTTAAAGGCAATGAAGATATTCTACTCACGTGTTGTGCAAATGACGGAATTTTGTGTACCAAGTGAAGTACATTGGCATTGACGATGTGAGTTCAGAAAGCAGTCTGTGGTCAGTTTGTAGTTTTCACAGACACAGTCTAAGAGGGGAAAAAATCCACTTTAAAATGTGAATTGAGTCTCAACTCTGGTGTCCCAGCTTAATTATATTCTAACAATAGCACCTAAGTTACAGGGACACAAAGCCTTAAAAGGTGATTCTGAATGTTTTCTTTTTCGGCTGTAGTGACACTGGCTGACATAATTTGTATGTATTATACAGACACTGTCTAATTTGCACGCATTCCCATTTTGATTTTTTTTAAACCAAGAATACAGCCCTCCAACATCACATTCAGCTTGGCCTTTATGATGCTCCCAGTGTCGGCTCCTTCCCTCTTTCCCATCCTGGTAAGATAAACCTTTGCCTGTCAGCTACCGACCCTTCTTCAAAAATCAACAATTCCATACCCTTCCTTCCTTTTTGCTTTGGGGCTTAATGGGAACAGATTCGGTCCTTGGGCTGTAATTACATCTTAGAAAAATTACACTTTCAAATTGAATTTGGTAGCACCTCAGTATGTGGGCTTCCTAACTAAATTAAACCCGGGTACCCAGCTTTGCTGTGCATCCTGAGTAATGGTGTCAGTTTAATAGTTATATCCTCAACTATCTCAAAAGCAAATTTTAACTTCAAATTGGCAAGCCCATCTAATTTCTTGTCTAAGGAAACACAAATCATTAAAAACAAAAAATTAGTATGACAAACCAAAGAATTTTATTTTTATTTTTTAAGATTTTATTTATTTATTTTAGAGAGAAGAGAGGGAGAGAAACACCAATGTGCGCTGCCTCTCGTACATTGCGAATCCCCTACTGGGGACCAGGCTCACAAACCAGGCATGAGCCTTGACTGGGAATTGAATTTGAAGGCTGGCACTCAATCCACTGAGACACACCAGCTAGGGTAAAACAAAGAATTTTAATATTGATCCTTCATGTCTCTAGTTGGCTTTCATTTTTTCCTGTTTAAGTTTTAATCAATACTAACCACCTGCCTGATCTGACCAGCACTAAACTCAATATTAGGGTCACAGATGTACAGTGGCCCTCCTCAAGGAGTTAAAATCTGACACAGAACTGTACCTGCTCAAAGCATTTTTCACGCCCAAGCAATGTCAAATTTAAAACAGACCAATAGTTACAGACTTTCTGAACGTAGGTCTATAGCAGCTATCATCGCTTTAAAGCAATTTAAGGTTTAGGTATTTAACCCCAGAAGTATTCTAGAAAACCATGAGTTGATTAAACTGCATAATGTTTAAAGTGTAATTAACTCGGCTGTGCCCTGCTGGGGAGGGTATAAAAACTTTTCCAGAAACCTTTGGCCAACTGCCAGGGTACTTCTGCCCACCATCTTACAGAGGATGGCAGCCAAGACATTTATCCCAGAGTAAGAAACACTGGAATCAGCTCAGGCTGGTGTGGCTCGTTGGATCGGGTGCACCACACATTGAAGTTTCTCTTTCTCCCTTCCCCTCTTTAAAAAAAAAAAGAAACACTGGAATAAAACTACATGTCTGTCATTTGGATAGTGGTGTGACCTTCCACAATATAGATTATGTCACCATTTAAATCGTGTTTTGCAAGACTAAAACTGGAAAGCTCTGGATGTAATATGGGAACAAAAAAAAATCAAGATTAAAAACTGTGTGTTTAGATTTAGGGCAACGTTTAGAGCAATGTTTAATAAAAATGCACCCTATTATTAATTACAAGATTCTCTTGAAGTGGCGGGATTATGTTTTTTTTCAATCCATTAGGGTTATCGATAGTTCCGGTTTCCCTATAATAATAAACCTGGCGTTACTTACACGCTCTTTAGAAAATGAAAACCACCTACACGCCTGGCAGTCAAGGTCCAGGCGGACTTTCTCCCGCGAGCAGGTGAGGAGCGGCCCCGACGGCCTCCCGGCAACCACCTGTTTCCTCCCGAGGCAGACATCCGGGGCCCGCCGCAGGTGCTCCGGGCGGGGCGGACGGGCAGGTCGTCCTCTCGGCCTCGCCTCCCGGCCCGATCTGGTGCCGGCCACTCCACAACCCCAGCGCGCTCCCGCACCCTCGTCGGACACTCAGTGCTAAGAATCCCCGCACGCAGCCGCTCCTTTCCTTGCCCGCCCCTCCGTCCTCGTCCCGAACCACTTCCCTACTGAGGAATTCAAAGCGGCCGAGGGAGGCTGCTCCCTCGGGTCCGCGCAAGTGGGCGCCTTCCCACCGCCTGCCGAGTGGTAGGCTCTCCCGACGGAAACCTGCGGCAGCCCTCCCCTTGCCCGCGATCTCCGTCGCAGGTGCCGGGGGGCCGACACACCCCTACTCCAGGCCCAGGCCATCCCCTAATTCCGCTCCTTACCGTTTCGAGCCACGGCCACCGCCGTCGCCGCAGCGAGCAGGAGCGCGAACGCGAGGACGTGGGGGGGCGCCATGCTGCGCGCGAGCCGAGCGGGAGGGCGCGAGGCGGCAGGGGCTCTCGGGAGGGCGCTGGAAGGAGCCCGCCGGCGGGCTGGGCCGTGGGACGCGCAAGCGTGCACAAGACCGCTGCACGATGCTCCCCCGGGCGGGTAGCAAGACGCGAGCTCTTCGAAGGACAGCGAACTATGGGCGCAGGGCGGAGCGGAGCGAACTTGCTGGACCTGGCGGCCCCGCCTCCGGGCGCCAGTCGGGGTCTGCTTACCACTGTCCTACGGTTCTCCCGGATGAGTCACCGCCCCAGGGTGGAGGCGGGAAAGGGAGCAGGTTCCCCTCCCCCACCCGCTGCGCGGTCGTTGGGGCACCACCCCTTTCAAGGTGTGCACCCCTCCCACGGAGCCATCAGATGCTTCCTCCCGCGGAGGCCGGTGGGAATAGAAAAGGTAAAAGGCTGCGGCTGTGACAGCCAGTAGGGGGGACCTTTGCTGGCCACAGAGGTTTGAAAATATTGGGGCTTCTTTTATCCGAGAGAGCACGACTCTGAAACCTTGAAGAAATGGGACCTGGAGGAAGAAGAATGTGGAAGTTAAAATGGAATACAAAGAGAAGCAGAGAACCCTCGAACCATACTATAAAAAAGACCTTTGAGCTTTACCTAGCAGTTTAATTGTACTCCTTTGAAACTAGTAAAAAAAAAATTATATATATATATATATATATATATATATATATATATATATATATATTTCCTTGGCTCCTGGAAGATGACAAATTTCTATGTTCTCAATCATTTTTCCCCCGTTTTTAGCCCTTGGAGATGTAAGAAAAGTTGTTCCCAAGAGCCAAGTGCTAGAAACAGATTTTGATTAATGTTAGAGAACAATATTTATGAGTTTTTTTTAAAATATAGGGAAGTAGAAACGACAGTCAATTTATTTTAGTGCAAATGAATTCAAGTTACAACACTAATATTAGTCTTAAAATAAATGTAATGACTTAAAGCCTTCAATGACACCATATGTCTTTAAATTTTGGTTAGGCGTAATATTATGATCTTTTTATTTATTTCAATCTTTTAAAAAATATTTATTTTTAGAGAGAGGAAAGGAGGGAGAAAGAAAGGGAAAGAAACATGGATCAGCTGCCTCTTGCACATCCTCCAACTGGGGACCTGGCCCACAACCCAGGCATGTGCCCCGACTGGGAATCAAACTATTAACTTCTTGGTCCACAGGCCAGGCTCAATCCTGAGCCACACCAGCCAGGGCTATTTTTTTAAATCTTTAGAAAGGTTTATTTTAGCCCAAGCTGACAACTTTTGCCAGGAAGCAAGATGTCCAATGCTCCTTAAGCTGTTTTTAAAAGGCTTTTTTTTTTTTTCCTGCTTAAGAAACCATTGTAGTAAGAATTCAAAAAAGGAAAGGTGAAAAAGCAATTTTAACATTCAACTAAATTAATATATAGTCAGTAAAAAATTATGCTTTTATTGAGCATAATTTCATTTAAGTGTGTTGTACTCCCCTGTTGAAAGCTGATTAATGTAGTCACATTGTTACACTAAGCTGTATCATTTGAATTTCATTTGGACATTAAATAAGCTATCCACTTGATTATCGAAGTCTTAAGGAAATCCTATCACTGTTTTAAATCTGTAAATTTCAGTTGCTAGACCTAATATTGGAACTTTGTGATCTGTTCTGGGACTTGAAGTGAAAAGAAGAGTAATGTCAAATCAGGAACAAGTTAACCAGATTTTTGTTGTCTTCTGCATTTTGTATGCTTTCAGGAAGTTACACACAGCCAGCTTCCAAACTATACATCCTTTTTTAAAAGAATCTTTATTGTATTTTTTCCATTATCATTTAGCCCTCTTATACTCACATCCCCCGGCAATCACCACACTGTTGTCCATGTCCATGAGTCCCTTTTCCTTTTTGCTCATTCCCTCCACCCCCACTAGCTGTCATCCTGCTCTCTATCTATGAGTCTGTCACCATTTTCCTTGTTAATTTAGTTTGTTCATTAGATTCCACATATGAGTGAAATCATACAGTATTTGTCTTTCTCTGACTGGCTTATTTCACTTAGCACAATGTCCTCCAGGTCCATTCATACTGTAGCAAAGTTTTCTTTTTTTATTGCTGAGTAGTAGTCCATTGTGTAAATGTCCCATAGTAGTTTTATCTACTCATCTGCTGATGGACACTAAAGCTCCTTCCATCCAGAATTAACATCATCAAAATGTCCATACTACCCAAAGCAATATACAGATTCAATGCAATACCTATTAAAGTACCAATGGCATACTTCACAGAAATAGAACAAACACTTCAAAAATTTATGTGGAACCATAAACGACCCCAAATAGCAGCTGCACTTTTGAGAAAGAAGAACAAAGTAGGAGGGATCACAATACCTGATATCAAACTGTATTACAAGGCCACTGTAATCAAAACAGCCTGGTACTGGCATAAAAACAGGCACATAGACCAATGGAATAGAGCAGACAGCCCAGAAATCAACCCAACTCTCTACAGTCAATTAATATTCAACAAAGGGGGCAGTAACATAAAATGGAGTAAAGATAGCCTCTTCAACAAATAGTGTTGGGAAAACTGGATAGCTACGTGCAAAAAAATGAAACTTGAGCACCATCTTACGCCATACACCAAAATAAATTCAAGGTGGATAAAAGACTTAAATATAAGCCATGACACCATTAAAGTCCTAGAGGAGAACATTGGCAAGAAAATCTCAGATATTTCACACAGCAACGTTTTTACCGATATGTCCCCTAGAGCAAGGAATATAAAGGAAAGAACAAACAAATGGGATCTCATCAAAATAAAAAGCTTCTGCATGGCTAAAGAAAATGATATTAAATTAAAAAGACAATCAATTGTATGGGAAAACATATTTGCCAATGATACCTCAGACAAAGGTTTAATCTCCAAAATATACAAAGAACTTACACGACTCCACTCTAAGAAGACATGTAACCCAATTAAAAAATGGAAAAAGGACTTGAACAGACACTTCTCCAAGAAGGACATACAGAATATCCAGAGACACATGAAAAGATGCTCATAATTGCTAGCCATCAGAGAGATGCAAATTAAAACCACAATGAGATACCACTTTACAACCAGTCAGGATGGCTATCATAAGGCAACAAACAACAAATGTTGGAGAGGTTGTGGGGAAAAGGGGACTGTAGTTCACTGTTGGTGGGATTGCAGGCTGGTGCAACCATTATGGAAAACAGTATGGAATTCTCTCAGAAAAATAAAAATCGACCTGCCTTTTGACCCAGCAATTCCACTGCTAGGATTATATCCTAAGAATCCCAAAACATCAATATCAAAGAACCTATGCACCACAATGTTCATAGCAGCACAATTTACAATAGCCAAGAGTTGGAAGCAACCTAGGTGCCCATCAGTAAATGAATGGATCAAAAAATTGTGGTACATTTACACAATGGAATTCTATGCAGCAGAGAGAAAGAAGGAGCTACTACCCTTTGCAACAACATGGATGGAACTGGAAAGCATTATGCTGAGTGAAATAGGCCAGGTGTTGAAAGACAAATACCATGTGATCTCACCTTTAACAGGAAGCTAAAGAATAAAACAAACAAGCAAGCAGAATAAAAACAAAGACACTGAAATAGAGAATAGGGGGACAGTGACCAGAGGGGAAAGGGGAGGGAATTTAAGGGGAAAAAAGGGGAGGGATTTGGAGGAACAAGTATGAAGGACACAAGGACAAGAACTAAGGGGGGTGGAAATAGGAGGGAGGTGGGGAGCACAGGGCGGGTTGGGCTGGGATGGGAGAAATAGACAGAAAACTGTACTTGAAAAATAAGTAAAGAATATTAAAAATAATAATAATAAAATAAAGCTCCTTCCATCCCTTGGCAATTGTAAGTAATACTGCAGTGAGCATAGGGGTGCTTATGTTCTTTTGAATGTATGGTTTCCTTCAGATATATTCCCAGAAGTGGGATTGCTTGATCAAAAGGCAGATCTATTTTTAATTTTTTGAGGTAACTCCATACTGCTTTCCACAGTGTTTGCAACAATCTGTACTTCCAACAACAGTGCAAAAGCTTCCCTTTTCTCCGCATCCTTGTCAGCACTTGTTTGTTGATTTACTGATGACAGCCATACTGATAGGTGTGAGGTAGTGTCTCATTGTAGTTTTAATTTGCATTTCTCTGATGATTAGTGATATAGGGCATTTTCCACATGTCTATTGATATATTCAGGCATGTCCTTTGCCTGTTTTTTAATTGGAGTGTTTGTTTTTTTGGTGTTGAGTTTTGTAAGTACTTTATATGTTTTCGATATTAATGCCTTATCAGATGTATCAGTAAATATTGTCTCCCATTCTGTGGGTTGTATTTTTATTTTGTTAATGATTTCCTTTGCTGTGCAAAAACCTTTTTAGTTTGATGTAGTCCCATTTCATTACTTTTTCTTTTCCTTCTCTTGTCTAGGTAGATACACCCAATATACACATACTTTTAACAAGAATAATCTAACTGGTTATTTTGGCTTTACTTGCAAAATGTTCCATCGCCAGGTTTTAATCTGTTATTTAATCAAGAAGCACCTCATCTTATAAGGTCGGCAGCTTTTTATTAAATTGTTCATTGCAGAAAAATGAATTGAGTAAACATGACTATTAAATAATTACAAAATACCACACTAAGCTCTGACTCATAATATCTGAATATACATCCAAGATATTTATTTTTATAGCTCTTCAACACCTCAGTTTATCATTCACTGCTCAAAATTACTCTTATTTTATGCTATGCTTGTGAATCTTGTGTAGTTCCAGTGCTATATTTAAGATTATTTCTTTTTTTTAAAGATTTTATTTATTGATTTTTAGAGAGAGGGTAAGAAAGAGAGAAAGAGGGAGAGAGAAACATCAATGTGAGAAACATTGATTGGTTGTCTCTCATATGGCTCCCACCCCCATCCCACACTGGGGATTGAACCTGCAACCCAGGCACGTGCCCTGACCAGGAATCAACACATGACCCTTCGCTTTTCAGAACAATGCCCAACCAACTGAGCCACACATACCCAAGTATATTCCTAAAATTACTATTAAATTTTACAGATGTTGGTTTTTAATTTTGAGAATAGTTGGTGTGATAGATAATATTTAACTAAGAAAAAAGTATGGCAAGATTAAAAACTATATCTAAATATTTTTTGAATTTTTAAAGTAATTTTTAAATTTTCTAATTACAGTTGTCATACAGTATATTAGTTTTAGTTGTATGCCCAGTGGTTAGACATTTATATATTTTATTACATTTTTAGAGAGGGGGGGAAAGGAAGGTGAAAGAGAGGAAGAGAAACATTGATGTGAAAGAGAAATATCAATTGGTTGCCTCTCACATACCCGCGACTGGAGACCTGGCCCACAACCCAAGCATGTGCCCTGACTGGGAATTGACCAGCAACCTTTCCATCTGCAAATTAGCACTCAGTCCACTGAGCCACACCAGCCAGCGCAGGCATTTATATAATTTATGAATAAATCTAGTACCCATCTGATACCATACATAGTTGTTACAATACCATCGACTATATTTCCTACACTGTAGTTTACATCCCCATGACTACCAATATAACTACCAATTGGTACTGAATCCCTTCACCTTGTCACCCATCCTCCATCTTACCCCCAATCTGGCAACTGTCAAACTGTTCTCTGTATGTGAGTCTGTTTCTGTTCTGCTTGCCTATTTATTGTTTAGATTCCACATATAAATGAAATCATATGGCATTTGTCTTTCTCTGACTGGCATATTCCATTCAGGACAGCAGTTTTCAACTGGTGTGCCGTGGCACACCTGTGTGCTCCAAGATTTTTAAAATGTGCAATACCTGACTGTGTACTCAGGGGCACTGACTTCATTTCCCTTAGGTTGTCAAATAAAAAATGACTACAGCCAGTGTAACAATAGCTGCCCAGTGTGAATACCCTGTATAGAACCATAAATGTATAGGTCATTTAATAGAGTTGCATCTTGTTGGTTACGTGGCATAATAAGGCTGCATCTAATTGGTTAATTCTTAGTACCAGAAATCTTATACTTATATACAAGTATAGATACCCGATTCTTTTAAAAAGTTACTTTGGAGCAACAAGGGTAGGTAATTACTTTTTTTTTTGTAAAACAGTCAGAATTATACCTATTTTTGTCAGATCGGCAAAAAATCTACTACATTTTTGGCATGCCACAGATTTGTAATAATTAGTGTATGTGTGCCATGAGATGAAAAAGGTTGAAAATTGCTGCTCAAGGTCCATCCATGTTATTGCAAATGGCAAGAATTCATTCTTTTTTATGGCCGAGTCATATTCTATTGTGTTTATATGAGACAGACCGAGCCCTTTCTAGATAAGATTAGATTTTCATCCGTTGACCTTCAAACCCTACACCCAAGCAGTGGTCAGACAGAATGGCCCCAGTAATTGCAGTGTATTACCTTATTAGGCAAAGAGACTCCCAGGACACTAATGAACGCTCGGTTTAGCCCTAGAATGAGTGTTTTATAATCTTACCCCTGTTACAGTAGTAAAAACAAACCCCAGGGTGGAGAGCTAACATGCTAATGAGACATGTGATACGTGAAGAAGTATGTAATTCCACTGTGCAAGCCTCAAAGAGATCCTGCTTCTATGTACTTAGACATCACATTCAGACATCATCTTTCCTGCCTTTACTTCTGTTATTTTTTTAATTTTTATTTATTGATTTTAGAGAAAGAGAAGAAGGGAGAGAGAGAAACATCAACTTGTTGTTCCACTTATTTATGCATTCATTGGTTGATTCTTGTAAATCTCCTGACTAGGCCTTGAACCTGCAACCTTGGCACATTGGGACAACACTTGAACCAACTGAACTACCCAGCCAAGGCTACCTTTAAAACTGTTCCCCTGCCTTTGTTTAGGGAGAAACAGCCACTTCTTTCTCCCTTCGGATGCTGTTTCCTGTGCACGCATGAGCCTTTTAATGAACATCTCACCTGAGTACTATTTTTAAGTGAACTCTCTTCATTTCCATCTTATGACTTTCTAAGAACCTTGGTTGGACACCAGGATCATAGGCACCAGTCTTCTTTATCCATCCATCTCCTGGTGGACGCTTAGGTTGCTTCCATATCATGGCTTTTGTAAATAATGTTTCAGTGAACATATGGTTGTGTGTCTTCAGTTTAGTGTTTTGGGTTTCTTTGGATAAATAGCCAGAGGTGGAATCACAGTCCTTCTTTGTCTCTTGTTAGAGCCTTAATTTTAAAGTCCATTTTGTCTGGTATAAGTATTGTTACCCCAGCTTTTTGTTTACTTGTTTTTATTTTTTGAAATATCTTTTTTCAACCCTTTTCTTTCAGTTTCTGTGTCTTTCAATCTGAATGGAGTTCTATAGACAGCAATTATAAGAGGCTTGTTTTTTTTCAGCTTCCAGTATCATTTATTTTTCCTAGAATCTAGATGCAGTGAACTGTAGCAAGACAGTGCTCAATACTATTTAAGCCTCATTTTAAGTTATTTAAGCTATCTCATTGTTTATACATGTGAACTCACATTTCAGTAAAAATGGAAACTAAAATTTGGCATAACAAATACACGTGGATTAAATGCTCTTATCAAAGAACATGGGGTGGCTGAATGGATAAGAAAACAAGACCTTCCAAAAAATTTCATCCTTTGATAAAAGCATTTTGATAGGAGCATTTAACCCATTTGCATTTACAGTAATTGTTGATAGATATATATTTATTGCCATCTTATTATTCATATTTTTTTGAGAGATAGGGAGAAACACTGAATTGTTCACCTACCCATGCATTCATTGGCTGTTTCTTGTATGTGCCTTGACCAGGGATCAAACCTGCACCATGAATATATGGGGATGATGCTCTAACCAACTGAGCTAACCAGCCAGGGCTTATTATTCATATTTTACAATTAACATGAGCTGGTTACTCTATTTAATTTTTCACTTTAAAGACAAGACTAAAATAAAAGCTACTGAACTTTATACTTCAATCTGAAAGAATCAAAGAATAGCTATAATTTTTAAATACCTTCAACAAATCAAATATTATTCGTATGAGCACTAATGAACTATATTGAAATGAGATAAAATATAAATGTCTGATTTTGTACTTCATTTAAAGTTTTACCACTGCAATCAGTTACAGATGGTTTACTCCGAAAGAGGCTGCTCTGAAGACTGCAGACTCAAATTCTGATAATGGTTATTCAAAATTGAATTTATGGAATACCTAGAAAATAGGTTAAATTGGAACCAAGTTGTCAGTTTTATAATATTCATTAACACAATTGTTTAAAGATATAGAAAGTTATTGTTTTAATGCAAATCAGGAGTTTTAAAATCATCTCTAGTGCTTTCAACTGTCAAATGATCATAAACCAAAGGCCCAAATAATTTCAAATGATCAGGTATTCTTTGGGCAACAGTTCTCATGCATCATTACATTTTTTTATTTAAAAAAATTTTTATTTATGTATTAGAGAGAGGAGAAGGGAGGGGGGGAAAGAGAGAGAGAAACATTGATGTGAGAGGGAAAAATCAACTGGTTGACTCTCATACATGCCCTGACCAGGGACCCAACCCACAACCCAGATACACAACCCAACCCACAACCCACAACCCAATCTCTTCACTGGTTTATAGTCTGTTTTCTTTTTCTGTATGTCTTGAATGTTTGTTAGCATCGCCGAGGAAACCATCTGGGCTGGGAGGTTCTTTGCAGGAAGATTTTTAATTACAAAGTCAGTGTTTGAAAAAATGAAAGGTAGTTCAGTTTTTTTTGGTTTCTTTTTGTGTCTGTTTTAATATTTGTGTCTTCTAAAATATTTTTTCCATTTTATTGAAATTTTATAATTTATTGGCATAAAGTTGTTTGTAATATTCCCTTACATCTTTATTGTTGTTCTATTGCAGTTGTCCCAATTTCCCTCATCGCTCTCCCTGGCCCCTCCTACCCCCTTATACTTTTTAGTATTTGTAGAATATGATGATATCTTTCCTTTTATCCTTATCATGGATAATTTCTATCTTCATTTCTTTTTTGAAAATTATCAACTTAGAGATTTATAAATTGTACTTTTTTTAAGAACTAATTTTTGGTTTTCTGATTTTCTTCTATTGCTTATTTCTTTTCTATTTTCTTGGGTTTTCTCTCTTATTTTTAATGTTTCTTTTTTCTACTTATTTTGGATTTAATATGCTCTCTTTTTTTTTACTTCCTAGGTTGAAAGCTTAAAACAATGATTTTAAACCTTTCTATTTTTATAGGATAAGTATTCACACTTCTAATATCCCTGTGAAGCACAACTTTAGCTGCAGCCCACAAATCTTTATCCGTTGTGCTGTAATCATCATTCATTCAAAAATCACTGCTGATTTCCTGTATGCTTGTCATTGATTCATAGGTTACTAAGCGTGTGTTGTTTAATTTCCAAGTACTTACAGATTTTCCAGATGTCTTTTTGTTGTTAATATTTCATTACAGTGGGGTCAGGGGAAAAACTGGGTGATTTCAATACTAACTTTACTAAGACTTGTTTTATGACCCAGCACAAGGTCTGTCTTGGCGAAGCTACCACGTGCACCTTGAGAGGGATAAGTATACTGTTAGCTGGAATGTTTACTTGGTTGATAGTGTTGTTCAGGTCCTGTATATTCCTTCTGATCTTGTGCCTTTAAAAAAAAAATTTAAAAGCAGCCCTGGCTGGTGTAGCTCAGTGGATTGAGTGCGGGCCTGCGAACTAGAGGGTTGTGGTTTGATTCCCAGTCAGGGCACATGCCTGGGTTGCAGGCCAGTTCCCAGCAGGGGACGCACGAGAGGCAACCATACATTGATATTTCTCTCCTTCTCTCCTTCCCTTCCCCTCTAAAGATGAATAAATTTTTAAAAATCTAAGAAAAAAGTTTAAAAACATTTTTTAAAATTACAGTTGACATTCAATATTCTTTTAGTTCTGGGTGTACAGCATACTAGTTAGAGATTTCTACACCTTATAAAGTGCTCCTCCCAACAAGTGTAGCACCCACCTGGCACCATACAGAATTAGTATAATACTATTACCTGCATTATTATTATAACTATTATTATAACTGTTACCCGCATTCCTGTGCTGTACTGTACATCCCAAGACTGTTTTCTAACTGCCAATTTGTACTTCTTAATCCCTTCACTTTTTCTACCCAGTCCCTCAACTCCCTCCCATCTCTTCTATCCATTATCAAGAGGAGGGTATTGAAATACGCAGCCATGATTGTGGATACTATGGACAAATCTATTGTGAACAAACATTAACTAGAGATCATGCTTGTTAAGAGCTTTTTCCTTCTGCAGTAAAACAATAAACAGAAAAAAAAATTTAAGTGTAGCATTAAATGAGATTAGTAAATGTATACATCTATGACCTAGATGCTTACCAAAATAAATATGACCCTCATTTTCAGAAAGTTTTATTTTTCCCTTTCCAGTCAATCCCTATTACCTTCAGATGCAATCCTAATTCTAATTTTTTTTAATTAATTTTTAAAGAGAGAGGGGAAAGAAGAAAGAGAGAAACAAATTTGTTGTTCTACTTAGTTATGCATTCATTGGTTGCTTCTTGCATGTGCCCTGACTAGGGATGGAACCTACAACCTTGGTACATTGGGAAGGTGCTCTAACCAACTGAACTATCTGACCAGAGCCCTGATTTTTTTTCCACCATAAATTAGTTTGCTTATTCTGACACTTAAGGCCAATGTCAGGGTCATGCAACCTGTGCAGTCACTCGGGACCAATTGCTTAGAAGGGCCTCACACTTGGTATAATGGCCTGCTATAATAATTTTGAAATTCTTAATATTTTAATCAGGGGCTTGCAGTTTCATTTTGTACTAGGCCCTAGGAATTATGTAGCTGGTCCTACTAGAACTTGCATATAAGTAGAATGAAACCATATGTAATACTATTTCTGTAAAGCTTCTTTCATTCAGCATGTTTAATAATGTTTTTTGAGATTCATCATGCTGTATGTGTTGACAATCTTTTCTCTTTTATTGCTGAACAGTATTTAAATGTATGACTATGCCACAGTTTGTTTATATATTCTCCTACTGGTGGACACCTGGGATATTTCCAGGTTTTGGCTATTATAAATAAAGTTGTTATACAAACACATTCTTGTGCAGGGTTGGTTTTTTTTTTTGTGAACACAAGAATGCCTTAGACTAGGTGTCTCAACATGGGGCACTATTCAAATTTTGAATAGAATAGACTTCAAAATATTTCAAGAAAATTGCCTTTACTCACTCAATGCCCTGTTATTATAAAAACTCCAAAAGCCTTCATACATGTCCAGCTTTCTGTGGAAGGCAGTACCACTTCTGATAAAGAGTTGAAGCCTCAAATAATAGCACACTGCACCTTCATTTCAGCAACGTATTTGAGCTAATATGATACTGCTATAGATAAGATAGAAAAATGCCTACTGTACACAAAGTATGCCAGAGAACAGAAAGGTCAATGGGACTAGAATTTGGTGATGGAAAGGGGAAGGGCTTGGCGCTGGCCTGGTAGCCCAGTTGGGTAGAGCACTGTCCTGATAAGCCAAGGTTGCGGGCCAAGTCCCTGACTGGGGCACATACAAGGATCAACCAATGAATGCATCAACAGATGGAACAACAAATTGGTGATTTGCTATCTCTCTCCCTCCTCTCTCTCTCTCTAAAAATCAGTAAATAAAAAATTTTTTAAAGGGAAGGGCTTGAGGACTTCAAAGGAGCTGGATATTTAGAAGGAGGAAAGCAAAGAAATTGTTTGGAAATGGTAAGCAGAACATTTACACCTCCTGGCCGTGATGTGTGGGGAGAAGTAAAACCAGTTTCTACCTGAGGGGAGTGCTCAGAAGATGTGGCAGTCAGGGGCAGCCAGGTTCATTGACTTCCAGGAGGTGGAGGGAATCTTCCGAGAAGAAGAGGAATCTGCCAGGACCTTTGAAGGTGACAGATATTGGAGTTGTAATGGGCAGAGTGGAAGAGTTTAGGGAGGGTAGGAAGTGGTTGCTTCAGGGGAGGTGAGGAACTCAGGAGTCCTGGGATGAATATCCAATGTTGATACCAAGTGACTCAGAAGGCTTGTTTTTCTGGTGATGACTGCGATACATGGGAATATGAGGCCCATAAGGGTTAGCCTGACAGGCTCTTGGAGAGAGATGGAAAATGAGCCTGAGTTGTACGGATTCTGAATAGCTAACAGGAAGGTCAAGGAGCTCCGGAATGAATGCCCGCCCCAGCAGAGGGTATTGGTGGTGACAGGGATGGAAAGGGATGGAAATGGTCTCTCTGGGAGGATATGGTAAAGTAGGGGCTACAGGTGACCAATGATAGCTTAATGACCACCTGAATGGTTGAGTCACCAAGGTGGAATTCCATCCTGGTAGAATATTCAAATATAGATTAGGGAACAGGCGTAGATTGGTTTGTCACTCAACCTGGTTCACTCCCATAGAAACAGTCTGTCCATAAATTTATTTTTTTAATTTTATTTTTCAATTAGATCGGCACTCAATATTATTTTATATTAGTTTCAGGTGTATGGCATTAATAAGCATTTATTGGTCACCTACATTGCGTGTGACTTAACCATTCAACACTCTGAAACCAATACTGTTCTCAGAGCCACGCCTAGAGAGGAACCCATTGGTTCCAGAGGTGGTGCTCTGGCTTGGACTGAAGGAAAAAGAATGTAGCGAACAGAGATGAACTTCAACCTTTGCTTTATCAGGATCTGAGAGGGGTGAGGTCTTTATGGCGGGTCATTTACAGCGTCTGCAACAGCTCTTGGTGAAACCTGAGTGCCTTCTCAGTGTTGTTTAATGACGTCTCTGAAGCAACCAATTAGGCTATGTAACCGTGAGGAAGTTCTCTTCTGGTAATCTCCAGTTATCTCCTGGTAACCAGACAGAGTCAAGCAGGGCCGTTTCCGTGGGTTCCTGTGTTGCTGGTTGGGAACTATTGCATTGGTGCCTTGTAAGGCATGAGAAAAAAGCAGCAAAGAAAACTACACATTTATATGGCTTTTCTTTCTGGAGTGATGTGTATGTCTCAGTAGGGGATGCCTGAGAGGTCTGTAGAAAGTCAGAGTGTATGACAAGAGTAGACTAAAAGTCACAAGCTTAATGTCATTGGTACTCTTAGTCAGGATGAGTGAGTTATTAAGTGCCACAGTCCAGCTGAACCATGTACAACACACCTCAATGGATATAATACTGATTCAGAATGTATTCAACTTGATAATGTCTGGGTTGTCCCCTGTCCTAGTTGGTGCTAAGATCAGCAGTCATTGAGGATTGAATGAATAAGGTAGAGAGTGATTGCTGTGAATTGGTAGAAGGAACTGAAAGAAGAAAAAAATAAGGGTTGTGGATTGAGGAGGAGGCAGGGAGGATATGTCATGTCTTCGATGGTTCCCTGTTTGTAAAAAAAAAAAAAAAAAATAGAAGAAGGGGAACTTCCAGGAGTCTGTAGGGAAGTTTTGTGAACTGATAATGTCCAGACCGCATTTCCATTTCTGTGCAGGATTTATTTGGTGAATTAGCAGCAGGTTATAATAGTGGAGATGATGATGATATGAAGCTCTATATAAAGCAAATCTAGTCTTAGCATTTCCCTCCATTACGGCCAGCTGGCAGGACTTGCTGGAATATAGCTAGCAGCTAATGGGTGGTGAGTTGAGTCATTTACAGAGTTGGAGCACTGTTAGGGACCAAGTTTTTATCTCCAATTTGGTCAAAAAGACAGCCCAGAAAAAACAGCATGTGGGTCTAAATACTACAAATAGTTCAAAGAATACCTCAGATTGGTGAAGTGTTTGTGAGCCATCTTGACAGGAGGACATCACGCTTTATTTCTATCTTTAAGTATAAAAGGCTTTGTTGGAAAAAACAGAGGGCAAGTTGAATGGAAATCGCTTCCCGGTGGAATTATGCAAATATAGATCAGGACACAGGCATAGCTTGGCTTGTTTTTCAGCCTGGCTCAGTCCTGTAGAAACGGTCTGCCCGTAAATTTATTTTCTTAATTTTATTTTTCAATTAGATCGGCATTCAATATTATTTTATATTAGTTTCAGGTGTACGGCGTAGTGGTTAGACAATCATATAACTTACAAAGTGATTCTCCCAATATTTCAAGAACCCACCTGGCACCATACATAAGTATTAGAATATTATTGATGATATTACCCAATTGCACCTTAAATTTTGTAACTACCAATGTAAATTTATTTGATGCATGTTTTTGGGCATAACATGGGGGCAGAAATGTGAAAGCTGGCCTACAAATAAGACTTAAGGGGATCCAAAATTGGCTACTAAGAATGGTATTTCAGGACTAATTGGTGGGGCAAGGAGACAAAATCATAATCAACAATCAAACTTTGAGTCTCCACACGAGACCTGTGGAGACTCAGATTCAACAAGAAAGGATTTTTAAGGTTCTCGGTCACTGTGTACCCCTCGGGGAGTTTCTAGCTCCAGTAGTGCGAGAGATGCCTACACAGATAACTCCAGTCCATAGGACCAATAGAATCAGGATCGGTCTGGCTACCACCCAGTTCTAGACCGTAATAAATGTTAATGAATCAGACTGCTTTCTTTTTTGCAGCTTACCTTTTAGACTTTTTACTCTTGTGGAGTTTCGGAGCCTAATCTGGCTACTGATCTGAAATCTTCCTTAGTAGTTAGTTAATTCAGCTGATCATTTAGAAAGGAAGAAAAGGGGGAAATGAGCACTTGGTAAGCACTCACAATGTGCTTTCTTCATGTCATCTTAGTTCATCTTCACAGAGACTGTATCACTTATTTCCATTTGCAAATAAGAGCACTGGCTAGGCAAAGCTGGCAATGGCCAAGATCCCACTGGTGAATGGAGCAACTAAGGTTTGACCCTAGGTATATGTGACTCCAAAACCTAAACTCTTTCCCCATACCATGTGGCTGCAGGGCTACCATCTCTAAAATTTATGTCTTAATAGTCAAAACCTAGAGAAATGTTTATTTGTGTATCAGCTAAGCTCTGGCACTTCATAACTTTCTCATTGATTCCTGAAGGAACTTGCAGTGAGGAGCTCATCTTTATGGGGGGACTTTATTCTTTGAACTATGGTCTCATACTTCCTATCTGAAAGGCTATAAAATATGTTGTACTTTGCTTTCTTCTTGTGAAAACGCCCATGAGAACAAAAGCAATAAGGAAGCCGAGCCCTTGTAACTCAGGGACCTTCTGTGCCTGCTTCCTGCTGGGGGGTGGTGGAGGAAAGAGAATTCTGCCTGGGGCTGTGAGCTCCGCACTCTCTTTGGGATGCTGTTGATTTCTGATTCCTGCACATCATACCAACAAGCAATGTATAGAAACAAAGTCCCGGAATTATACATGAAGAGGCATTTAGGCATAGGCATATCACATGTGGGCACAGGTCTGTTTATACACAGACTGCTCAGAATTGAGAAGGTATATTTTATTTACTTATTTATTTTTAGAGAGAGAGGAAGGGAAGGAGAAAAAAGGGAAATATTGATGTGAAACAGAAACACTGATTGGTTGCCTCTTGTACTCTTTCCGATAGGGACTGAATCCATAACCCAGGCATGGAACCGGTGACCTCTCGCTTTGTGGGCCAATGTCCAGCCAAATGAGCCACACCAGTCAGGGCCAATTTGGAAGCTATATTGGTTGTGGGTCAAGGGCCACATCACATCAACCCATCCCCCCATGGTTTCAGGGGAGAATTCCAGATGAGAACCTGATGTAATAAAGCCTTCTGCTTACCTGAGAAATTGTTTCTCTCTCCCTGCTTGCTTTGGTCCTCATTGCAACTGCAATGAGATTAGCAGTTATTGTGAATGTAGAACAGACTGCAAAGAGCCCTAGACCAGTCCCTATTCACCACTCAGACAATGCTCTGAGTGTAGCCTTGGGTCCGATGGGAATTCCTTCACTTGAATACTTGGTTTATACCCAACAGCACCGGGTTAGTTTGTGAATGCTCCACACCACAGATCAATTTTTGCTGTACTGAGATGCGCACTGACCCAGTTAGGCAGCCCCTGCCTCACCACACAGGTGCCCAGCCCAGTGGACTCATGCTCCACGCCCCACCCCTCATGTTATAGCTACAGGTATGCTTCACCTAAGCCACACCCCAAAAGTGAGACCCTAGGTTCTCTGGCTCTTTCCCTGGGCACAGTCCTAGGCTCAAGGGTCTGCTGGGAAACTCAAAGTTCATTTCCTAGTGAGTGACACCTCCCAGGCTAGATGTTTACATTTCTTTGCAGGCCTTCTGGAGACAATGTTTTATCCAAAAGAGCCAAGTGATGGTGAGAATCGGGCAGAGAAGTACGTCATTGAGGGAGGTGTGTGAGGCAGTAGAGTCAAATCATCCCAAGGCTGACATGGGATCATCTTGTGCCTTGTTTACTTAATACACATTTATCGTACTAAGCACTTTAATTTACTTAGTTTAAGTTACACAACTCTGGAATGAAGCATTCATGGCGTCCAGGAAGTAAAAGACATAGGCCCTCACACGCCTCCAGCCCGGGTGGCAGAGAGCAGGCACACTCGTGACGTTACAAATCAGAGAGCTAAACATGAACCCCAGATGGCAAGACTGGAGGACAACACTGAGCTTTTTAGAAGGAAGATGCATCATGGCACCCAGTCTATCCGAGACTGGGGTCTGAGGAGTAAACTAATCTCCAGGAGAATATCTCAGGGGAACATAATTGCTTTTGTTTCAGGGCTCCAAAGTTCAGCCTGGCTACTGATCTCCTGAACACCAAAAAGGGCGATTGTAATTTGAATACATTCATCATAGACCAATGAGTAAGCATTTCAGCTGAGAGAGAGCACTTTGGCTAATAATTAAACATTATTATTATTATTATTATTATTATTATTATATTTTAATTTCTCATACAAGTCCAGTTTTAACAAATTGTAACAATTGAGGCCTCAAGCTATGACACTTCAATAATTGATGACATTGTAGCTAAATTTAACTCAATGAACGCTGTTATCAACCCTGAGTTTACATCTGAGTCATGAAAACAGAGAAATTTTTATTTGTGTATCAGGTAACTGGCTCTTAGTAACTTCAGATTTGATTCCCAAAGAAGCTTGTACATTGGATCCTCAGATAACATTGCTTTGTTATGATGTCAATGATATTCTGTCAATAAACAAGGCGGGTGAGTCTGCTCTAGTTCTCAGCCCAGTACTCAGGCAGGTCAGGTGACCACAGTAAGAAGCTACATGGTCAAAGGTGCTAGGAGAGCACAGAGCAGGCTCTACAGAGGAGAAGCTGCTCAAATTGTCCTGAAGATGGACAGAAAATTGTCAGGCCAATGGGGCGGAGGTGGGAGAGAGCATTTGGAGCAGAGAGAACAGCATATACAAAGGTCTAAAGACGAGGAGCTCTTTCCCACTGCCACCAAGCCATAGGCATCTGTTGGGACAATTGGCACAAGCACCGCAAGGCTGGGGACAAGAGGCAGCCCTACGACAGCGAGCAAAACTAATGAGCCTGGGCACCCTGCGGCCAGCACTCAGATGGGCCCCGCAGCAGACACACAGCCCCCGAGTGGGGAGGCAACAAAAAGGACTGTGACTTGAGGCTGGATGTGGGCAACTTCTCCTAGGGTTCGGAGTGCTGTACAAGCAAAACAAGGATTACTGATGGTCTACAATGCACCCAACAATGAATGGAACTGCTTCACACCAAGACCCTAGTGCAGAACTGCATCGTGCTGCTGGACAGTGCACCGGCCTGACGGCAGTACTGCCCCTGGGCTGCAAAAAGGGAGCCAAGCCACAACTCCTGAGGAGGAAGAGATTTTAAACAAAAAACAATTTTAGAAAACTCGGGTGAAATATGATGAAACAGAAAAGAATGCTACAATGAGCCGCCTTCTAGAGAAGCAGGTCCAGTGGGCCGGCTTCTTGCATGCAGTGCTCCAAACCCAGGCCCGTGCGGCTGAGCAGACGGTTACGTGCAGGAGGGCAAGGAGCCAGAGCTCTGTCTGAGGAAGAGCAAGGCCTGGAAAGGCGAATCAGTCCTCTTTCCTTCTATCTTAGCTCCTGTAATAAAGGTGTTCATTGTTCTAAAAAAATGGGGAACTTGTGTGACAAGTTTGGGAAACTAAATATAGTTGAATACAGTGAGATTATAGGGTTCATACGAGGAGATGATGGGAGAGGAGGCTGAAAGTAAGGAGCAGATGATAAGGGTGTTTGGATTTTATCTAAGGGATGACTAATCCAGGGAGTGGTGTGGTCAGGTGTGTGGAAAATTTCCTCTGGTTGTGATACAGAGGGCTGATTGGAGGGGCAGGGGACTGAGGCCGGAGGATGACATGCAAGAGAGAGGAAATAAGAGCCTGATGCTGGCGGGAGGAGGTCTGGAGACGAGGACTCGGATCTGCCAGATGCTTGGGAGGCAGAGTCAACAGGATGTCGGAGATAAAAAGAGGGAGCAATTTAGGACTCTAGTTTCCTGGGCATGGTGACAGGGTCAGATGGTCATACCATTTTCAGAGACAAGGAGTGAAGGGGAGGAAGCAGGTTGGGCAGTAGATGCTAAGGAAAGAATGAGTTCATATTTGAGTTTGACGTGGTTGGGGACAGATCTTTTAGTACATATCTGAGTTTAGAAGAAAGTCGTTGGATGGATATCTGGATAGATACCAGAATCATCAATATCTTCATAATTGGAATTGTAACTGTGTATGAATCAATATTCCAGGAAGAGAAGGAAAGAAAGCTGAGGTTGGCTCTCTGGGAACCCCAGAGGGACAGATAAAGGCACTAGATTCTTTATAGGATGTTGAGAGGAGACAATTTGGAACAGTTCAAAGAAACTAGTATGCAGAGTTCATACTAAGGCGAGAACTGAAATTGTCCATCGTGGTTGGCCACCAGGAGCTTGCAGTGATTTTAGCAAGATAAGTTCAGTGGCAGGTTGAGGGGCAGAATCTAGAGTAGGTGGGAATAGATGGGAGATGAAGAGATCGAGGCAGTGAATACAGCCTTTCCCTGACCTTGGAGTAAGAACCGCAGGAAGATACACCTTAAGCCTACAAGCGTTTATTTGAGAACCTACTGTGTGCCAGGCATTTGGTTTAGGGAGGGAGGGAGAGAGGGAGGGAAAGAACTGGCGGAGACATAGTCACTGCCATGAGAAGTGCTCTTGCTAATGAGAGAGACAATTATAATTCCCTCAAATGAATGCCAGAGTGGAGGTAGGAACAGGGTATTTTGAGGCCACCAAGGAGGAATAAAGAAAAGGATGAGAACAAATGGTGTGAGATGAAGATATATTTAATCAGAGCACCCAGAAATACCCAAATCCTGATTTCAACTAGCCACCCCTTCCTACACCCACACGTGTCCAACTCATTCTTTACACGACTACCAGTGGAGTCTCCCAAAACACAAATCTGATTGCCCAATCCTCATTCCAGTGGCTTCCCACTGTCCTAAAGAGAAACCCGGGTTTCTAACATCCTCAGGGCTCTGCATGACTTGGTCCCTGCAGCCCTAACAGCCTGATCAAGTCCTCCCTGCTCTAATCTTTCTTCTCCTCCAGCCTGCTTTGCTCTCTCTTCCCCACACCCCGACCCCCCATCCCTACATAACTTTGCCCTTGATTACCTGCGCCCCTGCCTGACCCCCATCCCATCTGAAATGTTCTGCCCACTGTCTAATTAGTGCCTACTCAACCTTCAAAATTCAGCATGATCGTTTCTTCAAAGAAAACTTTACTGACCCTAGCAAGCAGATCAGATGGCCCTAGAGTCCCAAACAGCTCTTTTTTGCAATACTTCTTACATATGTAATTCTGCATTTGGGGATTATTTGAATCATGTCCATCTCACACACCAGACTGTGTTCTGTAAAGCAAGGAGCAGGACTTTACTGTCCATTAGATCTATAGCAATTAATGCAACACATTGTATATGAGACAATAAATATATGATACATGAATAAGTGATGGAATGAATGAAGGTCCTGATAAGAAATACATACAGAGAGGTGTATAGCTGGCAAAAGAATGCAATGTTATAAGTGGGGCTTTGGCCTCAAAACTCAGGTTCTAGGGGCGACCTAAAGTCAAAAATCAAAACAAACCTGCCTTTCCTTCTTTTCCCTTAATTTCTTTTTTTAAAAAGATTTTACTTTAATTTATTTTTTTAAATATTTTTATTTATTTATTTTTAGAGAGAGGGGAAGGGAAGGAGAAAGAGAGAGAGAGACAGCAATGTGTGGTTGCCTCTCACACATCCCGCACTGGGGATCAGGCCCAAAACCCGGTGACCATTTGGTTTACAGGCCCTCGCTCAATCTCATAGGGGACTTAAGAGTTAGAAAATTCTAGTTTAAATAATAGCTAATAAGGTTAGTAATCAATGTATGTAAAAGCTTTTGTTCCAGGAACTGAAGGTATGACCCACCTTGACTCCAGGAGACCATAAGCAGTTCCAACTTTGTTCCTCAGAAGGACTGCAAGCAACTCAAGATGGTGTCTGAGCCATTGTACTCCAGGATGAGATGACCGTCGACCAGTACTGTGCCCAGTACACTGTGCCTGGGGCCCAGCCTAAGACCACTGCCCACGACAAGAATGCTGAAGTCGTTTTTTAAATCCAATTAACATTTCCCTAAATTTCAAATCCCCTTACCACACCTTGTTTATTCCCTGCTATAAAAACCTTGGCCTGGAAAGAAAAGACAAGATGGTCTGTTAGGGTATGAACCTGCCATCTTCTCAGATCGCCAGCCATCTGAATAAAGTGTCCATAAAGATTCAACCCCACCCTGGCTGGTGTGGTTCAGTGGATTGAGTGCTGTCCTGTGAACCAAAAGGTCACAGGTTTGATTCCCAGCAGGGCACATGCCTGGGTTGCAAGCCAGGTCCCCAGTAGGGGGCATGCGAGAGGCAACTACACATTGATTTAAAAAGAAAAAGATTCAATCCCTGTCTCTGCTTATTGGGTTTGGTAGTGACAGGCAGCCCGCACTCCTGGTCGCCTCTTGCATGCCCCCAACTGGTGTGTCCTGAATGGGAATAGAACCAGGGACCTTTCAATTCACAGGCTGGTGCCCAATCCACTGAGCCACACCAGCCGGGGTGTCCCTTAATTTCTTACCTAGATCTTGGCTCTTCCCACTTCAGAGAGTAAAGTCTAGTGATTTAAGAGTGTGATAACCCGAACGACAATGATCGTGTTTGCCCCTATGCTTGGATGTTCTCAGGTCAAATCTGAATATTTTCAAGATGGGCAAATCATAAGCATACGTGGTGGTTCAGGGGAAGAAGTCAAGGAACAAGGTGAAGATCGGAAAGAGAGACAGATGTGGATTCAGCTCCTGCAGAGCCAACATAATTTGTCTTACCCATGTCTGGCCTTTCTGGATACCGCTGGGGGAAAACCACAGTTTGGTGCAAATGACTGGGCACACGCAGGGTTTGGTTGGTAGAGTGGATGCTCCACATGAACCAGAAAGTGAACGTATTATTTAAACATGTACTAAGTTATATGCGAAACTGGATGATGTTCTGCGGGGCAACGAGATCATAATTTATCTTCCCCCCTACACAGAAATCATTTGCATCTCTATTGGACAAAAATCTGTAAACTAATAGAGTGCCTAGGCTGTAATCCATGGCAAATAGCAAAGTCAAAGTTGGATTCTTTCTTCTAGATAAGGAAATAATCTTGGGTGAGCCTGTTAAACCACACCAACCATTGAAGGACAGGCAGTGGTTCTCTTCCTTTGTCTCCAAGTTTGGAGACTTTTCCTTAACATCACTGAAACTGCTGGCAGGTGATACTCTATGAGGTGTAGGCTGGGGAAGAGATAAAAAGAAGTCAGACAAGGTGATAGATGGAGATAAAAGGGAGCAGACAAGGGCAGACAGTCTAGATGAGGTCAGTCCAGGAACAGCTGCTGTAATGAGGGAAAGGGACTGAGGAGATCTCAAGAACATCAGGTTGTTTTGGGAGATAGAGGGGGAGCAATTCCAGGTGTTCCCAGAACCCCAGGTGTAGCCACGGCAGAGGACTGCCGAAGGGGACTGCTGGGTTCCAAATCTGAGGAGCTGGGGGGCTTGTTTTCATGTGGGATGCACTTTCCACATGGACTGTGATTTCTAGTCCTTCCCAAATTAGTCAGGATTTGACTAGAGAAGCAGAAACTTTATGAAGGATGTAGAATAAAAGATTTATCACAGGAATTACACAATTGTGGCACTTGGCAGAAGATGGCAAGGCTGTTGTTTAGCCTTCAATACCAAAGGTCACCATATCGCCCAACAGAAAAGAAGACTGGGCTTGGATGAGAGGGGGACAAACAAAACTTGGGTAGACAAACTAAAACCAGGTTCGGATTTTCACCACTTCCAAACTCGATGCTATGGGTGCCCTGTAGGAGGTGCTAGCACCCTTCACCTGGAGCCACACGCACTTGACCCAGACCATGGAGAAAGTAAAGAAGCTCTAGTGGGAGCCAGAAGTGCTGCAGGTCCCAGTGCTGCTGCAGTGTGAGCTGCCTCCGTGCCTGGTGCTCTGCACCTGCCTCCAGAACATTAAAGTCACAGCTGTTGCTCCACTTATAGCTCCCAAATGCCACACAGATTTCTCTCCGAGCCAAGGCTTCCCTGAAATATACAGGGAAGGGAATTCTGGGAAAGTTCCAGCTCAGCCAAGCTGACACAGAGTCACCACAAGCTTTCAACACTGAGTGCAGTGCCCGATAAACTGTGGTTTTTGTTATCAAAATTACCTTTAAAACAAACCACGGATATCTGCAACGACATGGATGAATCTCAAGAACATTATACTCAGCAATAAAAGCCAGATAAAAACTACATATTGTATGACTCCATTTGTATGGAATTCTATTGTAGGACAGGCAAAGCTGGCCTAAAGGGGTGGAAGTCAGGCCAAAGCTGCTTGGGACAGGGGTTGGGCTGGGAGGGGAAGGACTTGGAAAAGGCACAAGGAAATGGGGGGAGGAGGCTGTAATGGAAATATTATTTGTTTTCATAGAAGTGCGAGTTACACAAGTATGTGCTCTTGAAAAAACTCCCTGAACTGTATTGTATGTAAATTATATCTCAATTAAAAAAATAAAATAGCCCTGGCTGGTGTGGCTCAGTGGATTGAATGCCAGCCTGTGAACCAAAGGGTTGAGGGTTCAACTTCCAGTCAGGGCGCACGCCTGGGTTGCAGACCAGGTCCCCAGTAGGGGGCGTGTGACAGGCAACCACACATTGATGTTTCTCTCCCACTTTCTCCCTCCCTTACCCTCTCTCTCAAAAAAAATTAAAAAAATAAAAATAAATAAAATAAAATAAAATAAAACAAAACAAAATAAAATAAAACAAAACAAAATAAAATAAAATAAAACAAAACAAAACAAAATAAAATGAGCTAAGGACAGACTAACAATCAAGGAACACACAGTACTCATTCCCTTGTATCTCCCTACAGGGAGACTGGCCTTACTGATGGGCACCCTCACTCAAAAAATGGAAAAGGGTTAGGAAAGCCTGCAACTCCAAGACTCCTGTTCTTCAGCCAAATCGGAAATCGAGGGGTGGGGGAAGAAAATTAAAATTAATAAAAGATTTACGTTAAAAAATGCCCCATCTAGGTAGCTGAGCTGGAGTGTCATTCCGATAAAACAGGGTTGTGGGTTTGATCCCCAGTCAGGGCACGCACAAGAGACAACCAGTGAATGCATACATAAGGAGGACAACAAATAGATCTCTTGTTCTCTCACTAAAATTTTTTTAAAAAATTAGAGAAGAGAAGCGGATAGGGACCAAAGACAAAACTGCTAATAAAAAGACTAGGCAGATGAAGGAGGATTTTTATTCCTCCTTCTTAAATTTCTCCAAAATTTAAGTTCAGTCTGTTCAATAGAGATTTTTGTTTCTAAGCTGTATCTAGGAATGCTGAGAGAGAGAAGACTCACAAACATTCCAAACAATGGAAATCGTCATAAATGTCAAGTCAGAAGACGTAGTTTCATTGTACTCCGTATTCAGAGGAAATGGACTCTGTGGCCTTGTAGGGACCTGAGTCTCTGGGGCTGCGGGAGACCCAGGAAGGAAGGAGAGACCCCCAAGGAGGGGCTGGGGGCTCCAGGAGCTTACAGTGGAAGTGTAACAGTGAAATGCTTCCTCTCTCTGGTGGCCTTCAGGCTAATAGCTCCTGCTATGCATGCTAATTAACTAGAGGAACTCTGCTTGAGGCTGGAGAAGCCCCTGTGTCAGTGAAGAGGTGGGGGAATTGTGAACAAAGCAGGACTCCAGAACCGGACTCAGGTGAGTGGGGGTCGGCCCGGAGCAAGGGGATTTAGAAATTCCCCTTTGCCTTGGACCCCTTTTCTCACTTGGCTATCACAGTCCCACCTCCTCACCTCACCCTACAAGATGCCCGAGCTTTGAGCTCTCTTAAGATGAATTTGAGAATTAGCTCCTTGAGCTGGGCCTTCTCGATCAGAAAACCTTTCCTTACTCCCAAACTCTGACCTGTTGAATACTGGCCTTTCTTTTGAAGCATCGGGTGCATGAACCTTGTACCTGTAACAAAAGCCTTTCCCTCCGCTCTCTGGTCTCGGCGTGGCGAGGAGACTGGATGAGCAGGTTCCCTAAAGGCCCTCACAGGCCCCATTACTTGGAGTCCTTTTACAAGCTCGGGTTAATTTTTAACTTCCCTGTGGTGAGCTAAAAAACAAAGGCCAAAACTCAGACTCGGTGACGGGGCATCCTCACGCCCAGGCTAATTTCTAAAGCTCTCGTTCTTTGTCCCAAGTCTCCTCCCCTCTCCTTTGTCTCGAGGTCCCGGGTGGGCTGAGAGAATGATCACGTGGCACCGGTGGCGGTGGCGCTGGGTTCCTGGCAGTGGGCTGGGCTCCCCGCTGGGACCAGGGATCCCAGTGTTTCGGGGAGGCTGCCCCATTTTTTCTTCCCCCCCTTTTGTTTCTGCTGTGGAAGTGGCTGCGTGTCCACAACCCGGGGATTCCCCAGCCTCAAACTCCAGAATCCGATTTCTTAGATTTCAATATTTTTAAGATCAGTGGAAACTTTTTAAAAAAGCAACATTAATCTAATATATTACTGCAGAAAGCAAGCTTTCTGTCTCTCCCTAAAACTGATGCTCACTAGTACTTCTCAGATCTGGAAAGACATGTGTTTTTTTTTTTTAACTTTAAATAATTTTTTTATTTTTCAATTACAGTGAACATACAATAGTCTATCAGTTTCAGGTGTACACCCCAGTGATTAGAAATTATATAACTTATTAAGTGATCATTCTGATAAACCTAGCACCCATCCGGCACCATACATAGTTATCACAGTGTTATTGACTATATTCCCAATATTATTCATCACTGGGACTATTCTGTCACGACTGCTTTGCAGTTTTTAATCCCTTCACCTTTTCTACTCGTTCCCCAACCCCCTCCCAGCTGGCTTTTAAAAACCAGTCACATAAAAATAAAATAAGAGTGATGGGGAGAAAATGCAGACAACTGTAACTGAAGAGCAATGAAGTAATTTAAAAAAAATAGATAAAAATTTTAAAGAAAAATAAATAAAAAATGAAAACAACCAACAAGTCACTCAGAATTCTTCCTTTCCCTTTTTCTAATGATACCACTTCTTCTTTTTTATTGATACCACCTTCTTAAAGGCTTCTTCACACACCACCCAAATGATTGACATATGAAGACTTATTTCCCGAGACAGTGTTCTTACTTTGTTGAAACCGAATAGTAAATATTTCATTAACGCTTTTTTTCCCTTTCCTGACTGAGCTGTCAAACCTCAGAGTCAGCTTGGGTAATATACAGGCGAACAGCTCCTCTCACTTACAGGCTTAGAGTGGACACAACTGCTGTTTATTTTACGTCTAGAAGAATTAAGTGCAGTACGCACAGCTTAAAAACTTGCCATGAACCTGAGGAAGGGGGAGAGCTGGACTTCAGAACCTGGTGACCGCCACTTTCTGCTCTGAGGTAGAGCCAGAAACATTTGGTAAAATGTGGCCCAAGGCGTCCCTGCCAAGACCCGTGGCTGCTCTAGGGAGATGGGACTGGTTGCTCAGTTGCCCAAACAGACAAGTCCAAACTCTGCCTGTTCTGAGGTGAGCAGCCTGAAAAGAAGGGCAGACGCTGTGAGGAGGGGTGTTCGGTGGGAAAGAAACTCAGACAATGAGTTTAAGCAAGAAGATCTCACGGAATGGACAGCTGCCTCTGTGAACACTAGACACCCAGGGTGGTTGGTGGAGTGGTGGGCGGCAAAGTTGTACAAGGAGAAGGGGTGGATGGTCAGGACTTACTGTTCTTGGGGGAGCTTGACATGGCCAATTGCTGGGCCCCAAGTCCATTTGTCCAGGCGGATGGTACAATCCCAAGTTCAGCATCAAGTTGTATTTTGCTGATACCCATTTTTTTTCTGGAAGCAGTCACCTTGGTTTTTTCTCTAGGAGCCCTGACTACTTGTGACTTACACCTTCCAGGCTCAGCGCCCTGCAACAGGCAAGGCCAAATGCACATGCTGAAAAATACTTAAGAATTCACTTACCACCCCCCCCCAAATTCACTTATTTCCCTAACTGGTGTGGCTAAGTGGGTTGAGCATTGTCTTGCAAACCAAAAGGTCACTGGTTTGATTTCCAGTCAGGGCACATGCCTGGGTTTTGGTCAAGGTCCCCAGTGGGGCAGTGTGCGAGAGGCAACCTATGGATGTTTCTCTCACACATTGATGTTACGCTCCCTCTCTTTCTCCCTCCCGTCTTTTTTTTTTTTAAAAAAATCACTTATCAAACCTCAGCACTATTGATATTTGGGGCTGGATCATTATTGTGGGGGCTTCCCTGTAGAACAGTATTGTAGAATATCTTGCAACATCCTCTATTCATTAGATGCCAGTAGCATCCTTAGTTTTGACAACCAAAATATCTCCAGACATTGCCACACATCCCTGGATGGCAAAATCATCCCCAGCTGACAACCACTGCTTTAGACAAGGTACTGTCCATGAACTTCTTCACTAGGCTATTGTGATGATTGGTATCAGCTCATCAAGCTACAAGAACAAAGCCAAGAAACTCAGTATAACTTCATGTCGAGTTTAAGAGGGATCCTGCCCGGTTCTACCTTAGGTTCCAATAAATCTAAGGGTTGGTCAGCCCAGGGTCCTAGGCTTTAGAGGGTCCAGCTCTAGGCCTGTTCTAGCCACGTCCCTTCCCATGGTGAGGGTCAACAGGCCCAAGAGAACATGCCCACTGGAGCCCACATCTCCCTTCTAGACCACATTCTGGATTCTCAGACACCATAACTCCCTACTCAAAAGGGTCAAGTCTGCTTTCAGTGCTGATAAGGTGACTTCTCTTGGTCCCTTTTCTGACTGAGTCCACTGGGGAGGCCCAAGTGAGGCCCAGGGCTGACCTTTTTGCCAATGTGAATGGAGCTTGGAATGCAGACTCGACTCTCACCCTGAGTAATCTGCAAATGGTAGACAAGGGCCTCCCCCTCCTTTTTATGCCACTAACTAACTAACTAACTAACTAACTAACTAACTAACTAACTAACTAACAAAACGTAGTTGATAAGAGATCATTAGCAGTTCCTATCCTCTCTGACCTTCTCCGCCTTCCTCCACATCTGCAGGAGGTGGTGATCCCTGGCTTCCAGTGGAGAACCGAATGGAAAAGAAGAGATTCGGAGAGTCCTCTGCAGAACTGCCCCCGCTCAGGCAGGGGCTGCACAGCTTTACACCTCTCCACTGAGCAGGGAGCTCCACTTATTGCAGAAAAAACACTCCCCCCAAAACACCAGCATTCCTGGCAACACACAAGACCAGCTTCTCCTGGGCTGCAGACTCCACAGTCAGACATTACTTGGCAAGTGTCCCTTCCTTTTCCTCCTCCTCCTCCTCCCCCTCCTCCAACTCCAACTCCTCCGTGAAACGGTCTGGCTGATTCTCCTCTAGGTGGAGTGAATCACTCTCTTCATTGTGAGCCCCAGCAGCTCGTCACACCTTAACTAATCACTTACTTATTCAGTTACACCTGGCACTGAGGCACATCCCATTAGAAAGAGCTCCTCAAAGACAAGGGCCTCTGACTCATCTGGCTTTTCCCAGTGGGCCCAGCACAGGGACACACACACGCACACAAAGGCAGCTGCTCAGGCTTACTCACTGAACCAATCACCGTATTTTGCAGTGTATAATGCGCACCCACGTTTTGTGTGCATTATGCACAGGATCATTATGCCCATGGTATGTAATCATCATACCCATGTATAATGCACATTCTTATTTTCCCCTAAAAAGTTTGGGCAAAAAAGTACACATATACACAGCAAAATATGGTGTAACTTAAAGAATCTGCCTGTTGGGGACTAAAGCCACTGAGTTTTATGGGAAAACCAGTCTAACCGGCTTCCTCCTTCATGGTTTTCAGACCCTGGGGTTGGTTTATTTTGTCAACTTAGAGCCTGCTATGAACATTCACTTTTTCACTCTGCACCTGGACCCCCAGAGTCCCGCCCTTCCTTTTTTTTCCCCCATATTAAAGACTGGGGACATTAGGGAAAAGTAAGTTTTTAAAATTGTATTTGTGTCTTAGCGTTGCTATAAGAAAGTACCAGAAACCTGGCGACTCAAAATAATAGAGATTTATTCTCTCACTGTGTTGGAGGCTGAGGTTCAGAGTCAAGGCTTTGGCAGGGCCACATGGATGACCCTTTCTTACCTCTTTCATCTTCTGGTGGTTGTGGCAGTCCCTGGTGTTCATTGGTTTATAGCTATATCACTCCAATCCCCGCCACCATTGTCACATGGCACTTCCTCCGTGTGTCATTCTCTGTGTCCAAATTTCCCTGTGTCTGTAAGAATGTGAGTCATCGGATTAGGGCCCTCCTAATCCAGTGTGACCTCACCTTAGCTTGATTATGTCTGCAAAAACCCTGTTTCCAAATAAAGTCACATTCACAGGTACTATGAATACCTTTTGAGGGGACGAAATTCCACCCACTACAGGGGTGAAGGAGCTTAATGCCCACAGCTTTTGGTACAACTCTGTTTTGTGCATGTGTGATTTTAAGGCTGCAAGACCCTGCTTTCCCACTGCATCTCTGTGTGAGGCTCTGCAGTCTGGAATATTCGATCTGAGCCCAGCTCCACCAGATGCGCAGCTTGGCTAAACTACGTATCTCAGAACGCCTCCACGTGTCTTTATACTCTGCACGTAAGATTTAAGTACCTACAGCAATGTATTTCCACTTCTTCTCTCCTGCCCTCTGGGCTCCTGTGATCTCACATCTGCTTCTGCACATGTTGTACACCCCAGAGTACATTGTAATTACTATACATTTTAAACAGTATTAAATTTGGAAGCATTTTGGTTATTACTTCTTCAAATATTTTTTCTTCCTTCCCTCATTTTCTGGGGGCTCCAGTGATGTGTTAGATGACTTGATAGAGTCCCATGGATCACTGAGGCTCTGCTAACTTTTACAAAGTCTTCCGCCCCCGCCCCCCCCCCCGCCTCACTTCGTCTGGTTTCGTTTGCTGTGTCTCAAATTCAGTAACCTTTTCTTTTGTAGTATCTATTCATTCCATCTCTAGAAATTCCATTTTAATATGTATCTTTCATTTCTCTTCTCACTGTGCTTCGTGGAGTTTCACTCCATTCATGTATACCTTATTGTTCAGCGAAGATTGATGGGACCCCAAACGCTTTCTCTTTTGCAGCCCCATCCTCCCTGGAATTCTGCTCTGCAGATTCCAGCCACGCTGCACCCCCCGCCCCTGCACTCTGATCCCTCTCCTCAACTCAGCCAGAGTCTCTCCCTGTGCCGTAGTCTAGAATGTGCTCTGAGGCCGAAAGGCAGAGCAATTACAGGTCTCGTTTCATTTGTTTCCCTTCTTATAGGGATCTTGGATTTGTGCTGCCTGTCATCCAATGTCTAACAACATTTGTTTTATTTACTTTTGTTTGGTTTTCGGATTGTTCATGGTGAGAGGATAAGTCCGGTTCCTGTCACTCTATCACGGGCCAGAAGTGGAAATTCTGGGTAAACCATGTAACCTCTGTGAGACTCAGTTTCTTCTATAAAATAGAGCCCATAATGTCTAGATGCCAGGGATAATGTGCAGATTAAATGAGACAGCATATGCTTACAGTAGTAGCTGCCATTTGATAAATGCTTAGTATTGGTTGGGTCTCATCCTAAGTACTTTATATTAACTATCTCATATGTATTTGAACATCACAACTATGAATGAAAGATATTGTTATTTATTTATTTTTAGAGAGAGAGGAAGGGAGGGAGAAAGAAAGGAGGAGAAACATTGATGTGCGAGAGAAACACTGATCGGTTGCCTCTTGCACACACCCCTAACTGGGAACCTGGCCTGCAACCCAGGCATGTGCCCTGACCAGGAATCAAACCAGTGACCCTTTGGTTTGAGGGACGACACTCAACCCACTTAGCCACACCAGTCAGGGCAAAAGATATTATTAACCCATTTTATAGGTGAGAAAGTTTAAGTAAGTTATCAAAGGTCGAATAGCTGATAAACACATTTATTCCAAAGCCCATATTGACCTGTGGGTTATAAGAGCTTGAGCCAGTACTGAGCACACAGTAGGAATCTGAGGATTCAAATGTTGGATGCCCCCTTCACTCCACTGCCCTCCCTCATAGCCGGCAGCTTGAAGGACGTAGCCGGAATAGATGCCCAAGTTTATATGGGGAAATCCGGTTTCTGGCATCGAGTCCTTTCTCTCTGCACCTCTTCAGGATTTTCTCTCTTAAGCAGCTCTCGGACCCGCTGACTTTCTGTGTCTCCACAGCCCCTCTTCCAGTGCGGTGACTGTCCCCTGCCTGGACCCTGCAGGAGGCCTCTGCACACCTAGAGATTCTTTCAAAGGGCAAACTGAATCAGGTCTTTTTCCTCTTTAAACTCTTCAGAGAGTCATCAGCATAAAGTCTAGAAAGCTTGTCATAGTCCCTGGGATCTGTGTGGTGTGGTCCGCACCTTTTTCTCAAGCCACTTCTCATATTGCACTTGCCCTCAGTATCTTGGCCATTTGTGTCCTGTTGTCATTTCCCCAAACACACTCACACGTCTAAGTTCTTACCTTCCCTTGTGGGACTGTAGGATAACAAATTACCACTTTAATAAAAACATCTACTGTTTTAACCTGAGACCATATGCTAACCCCTGGGGTCTGCCAACGCACAGCCACCCAGACTGGCTTACCAGGCGTCCGTCCTTACGCTGACTCCCTGCCACACAATCCACAGTGTTTTCATGGCCTTATCAACTCAGGAGGAGAACACTGGCCCCTGAGTGTTATCAGGCTGCAATGCTAGTTTCACAGAATCGCCCCAGGACTCTCAACTCCGAATATTGCCTGTAAAGACTGGTGGTCATGGCTAAGCTTGGACAACTCTTTCCTTACACCAGAGAAGGCCTGGGAGTTTCTCCCAGTCTATTTGTTCCCAGATAGGATGAAAAAGTCCTACACCTTCCTCTCTACCTTCAGGGCTCCCGTGGGAGCTAATGAGGCTGGACCCATAAATGGCACTGTGTTCCTTGGTGGAAGCCGGTGCATAGGTAAATATTACATGTCCAAGTTTGTAATGGGAGTGTGTAATGAAGTCTGATGTCGTCATTCTAAGCATGCAGTGTTACTCACTGGAGTGGGACTATTGGAATGACCCATTAAAAGTCCATGAGAAAAATGCGTAGAGGGAAGGGAGGAAGCGGGTGTGTGGTGGAAAGCTCCTTGAGGAATCAGGGGCTCTCTAACCCTACCCTCTTCAGAGCTTAGCCCGGTGTGGAATACACATAGAGAGGAGCTGATCAGGATGGACCGATTACCACCTGCAAAGGGGAGTCCGCAGAGGTGATTCTGGGCTTGGAACAAATGACAGAGAACGCGGCCTCTGCGGTGAGATCACGTGGGGCTCTGTGAACGGAAACCAGGCTTGGCAGAGGTGGTTGCTTACCAGACCTGGCCGGGTGTGTTTGGCCATCTTATTGGTTTAGAGTCAGGCTGGCTGTGGTGAGGGGTGAAGAGGCAGCCACCTGGGAGGGGTCTAGTCTCCTCCACTTAAACACGTATCCCTCCAAAGCTAGGAGTCCCACTTTAGAGTTCAGTTCCTTTGGGTTATTTTTCCCTTGCCAAAATGTGAACACTTTGTTATGAATGGTGTGGGTTTTTGTTCTCTACAGAAGGGGCTATGCACACCCTTCCAGATGAGAGGTGCAGAGCTGAAATGTGAGGAAGGCGCATTGCTTCTTTTAAAACACACCTGTCTTTTATTTTTATTTTTAAAGAATTTATTTATTTTTAGAGAGAGGGGAAGGGAGGGAGAAAGAGAGGGAGAAAAACATCAGTGTGTGGTTGCCTTTTGCATGGGCCCTACTGGGGACCCGGCCTGCAACCCAGGCATGTGCCCTGACTGGGAATTGAACTAGTGACCCTTTGGTTTGCAGGCCACACTCAATCCACTAAGCTACACAAGCCAGGATTTGAAACACACCTTTCTTCCCTGGCTGGTGTAGCTCAGTGGATTGAGCGCGGGCCTGCGAACCAGAGGACTGCGGTTCTATTCCCAGTCAGGGCACGAGCCTGGGTTGCAGGCCAGGTCCTCAGCAAGGGGCGCGTGAGAGGTGACCATACATTGATATTTCTCTCCCTCTCTCCTTCCCTTACCCTCTAAAGATAAATAAATAAATTTAAAAAAAAGAAACACACCTTTCTTTTTAAAAAAATTATATTAGAAAGTATTGATTTTGGAGAGAGAGGAAGAAAGGCAGAGAGATAAACATTGATTTGTTATTCCATTTATTTATGCATTCATTGGTTGATTCTTGCATGTGCCCTGACCAGGGATCAAACCTGCAACAGTGGTGTATTGGGATGACGCTCTATCCAACTGAACTACCTTTGGATTCCGTCTGAGCCTTTGTGAGGTCACTGGTGCTTAGAAGGAGCCCAGGAGGCAGAGGAAGAGACAGGAGGGGTCTTAGAGCCAAGCACCAGCAGGTAGCTTAGGCAAAGATTTGGCTAAATGTGGATTGGGATGGGGTGAAGAAAGACGTATCCCACCAAGAAATTCTCTGGCACCCATAAGGTAACTTTATATTGGGCTTAGTTACAGGCATGGTTGGTAAAGAGTTTGAAAGCCATGACTCTCACTATCATGGAGACCTGGGTATAGACCCAGGAGGCAGAAACTCAAGTTAGAGCTTTGGGTGTTTCAAGGACTAAAGTTCAGACCCTGAGGGCTGGCCTGACCTGCCCTCAAGGTACAATGGATGTCCCGTATGCCCTGGCTCTCTACCTCCAGCAGTTTTCCCCACCTGCTCACTGATGCCTGACATTCCTTTTAATGGGGAGCAAAGGAAGCCTTGCGTTACAGAACTAAAGGGCAAGCCTAAGACGACCATGAGAGAAGGGGCGAGTGCAGGGAGGGGGAGAGAGAGAATGAGAATACATACATGACAGTGAAGGAGACAAAGGAGGTTCAGCGGCCTGGCCTTGGTGGGGAGGGTCGTGTTTCCAGGATGGTAAAATTTTGTTCAAGACCATCCCAGTGAGGAAATCTTAACCAACACCCCCTCCCAAATGCAACGTCATTTCAGAATAGCTTTACAGTTTCCCAGAATAAGAAAACAAAGAAAACAAGACCTTTCTCCTAGGCAAATAACTAAGACTATGAAGGGGGCAGGGAGTGATGAGGGGCCTCAAATTCTTTAAGTATTTAAACTCAAGTTCTCAAACGCTCCTCTGAAACACAATACTGCCCTCTGCTGGTGACAGCATGGTGTAGCTCAGCAAAGATAAGGATGACTCAGTCCTTTTATCGCATCTGGAAAAGATTAAGCCATTGACTCTCAGTGGGAGGCAGGAGACAAATCCAATATGGCAGGATCTTCCAACTATCTCGCCCCTTCAGAAAACACCTTGTATTGTCTTTGGCTTTGAATTGAAACAGGTATATCTAGCTTCTCCAGTTTATGCTAGCAACTAGGTTGCCTTGGCATAAATGTTCAAAAACAATGGCTCCAAATCCCACCCCACCTGACTGTGGGACCTTGGTCTCCACCCAAAGCCTCCTTTGTGAACACAGAAGCCTCAGGGACTCTGCTGTGTTCTCGAGGTGGAGGCGCCTGGTCTGGGGCTGTGGGCACCAAGTAGAGTCCACCAAGCCCTTGCTCCTTATCCTATAATGTCTCTTGGCCAAAAAGCCCTTTGAAAGAACTTTCTCGCCACAATGCTGACTGTAGTCCTGGCACTGCTGACCTTGACTCTGCCACAGTTGCCAGTCCTGCTGGTGCCAGGTTTTTTGTTTGTTCATTGTTGTTGTTGGGTTTTTTGCTGGTACCAGTTTTTGTGCAGACATAGGAAAAGGGGCCCAGCAGAAATGTGCTATTTATTTGCATACACTCAAATGACCAAATAACTCAAGTTAAATGCTCTCAGTTGCCTGTGTGTGTGGTTATTAAAACAAGCTCCCATGCTTGGGAGATGTTTTCCATTTGCGTGAACCTGGATCTCCACAAACTGATTCTGAAATCAAAGTGAAAACTTTACCAGCATTTTCTCTCCAGTCCTTTATAATTTTTTAACTCAAAGTCGGCTTTCATGTTCTTCGGGGGCCTTTAAAACCTTCCCTAATGAATGGTGGAGCATATTCATCAAGTCCCTCAGGGTGAGGAAAGGAGCCTAACCCAGGAGATGTTCTCAACATGACTCTCCAGGAATCAGTAGTATTAAATTAAGTATTAGGGTAAAACTCCACCTTGGGGAGCAAAAAGAAAGTGTTCCCGGGTTTATAAACCTTTCTCAGAGTGCACCGGGAAACAGGAGATATGGCTCTGATTTCAGAGGTTGGCGAAAGGCTGCATATCCAGTTTTTCAAAGCAAATAAAACGCAAGTTATTCCTTCTGACTCAAACAAACCGGACCCCCAAGACCCTGAGGAGCTTTCCAGTGTCTGGAAGAAGCTGAGGAGGTGGCAGTGACCTGAATCGGAGGATGCTCAACCGTCACTCCTTGACTTGCATCGATGTTTTTATCGTCGCAGTGGGGAGCTTCACTGCAACGATAAGCTGTCTGGGCACCCATCTCCGCTCTGAGAGGAGCACCTGGGAGCTAGAGACTTTGCCGAGGACTGAACCTGGGCGGTGTGTGCAGTCACCATGGTTACACAGCACCCCACATTCAGAAGGGCTCCATGCTCAAAAGGTCCTGCCCTTTCGGATTAGAGCTCTGTGGCTCTGTCTTGATACTTCTACCTTTAGTCAGGTTAAGAATTATTTGTTACTGAAAAAGACAGGTTTAAGAATAATTTGCCCTGGCTGGTGTAGCTCAGTGGATTGAGCACGGGCCTGTGAAGCAAAGGGTCACCGGTTCCATTCCTGGTCAGGGCACATGCCTGGATTGCAGACCAGGTCTCCAGTAGGGGACACGTGAGAGGCAACCACACACTGATGTTTCTCTCACACTCTTTCTCCTTCCCTTCCCCTCTCTCTAAAAATAAATTTTAAAATATTTTTTAAAAAGAATAATTTCACCATTCTTAACAATGTCGTCTTTGGAATCAGGTTTCCTAAGTGAGGTTCAATGGGACCATGAAGCAGGCACTGGGGGCTTGGAGCCTCACTCAGACGTGGTCGGCCTCTCACCGCCTCCTTGCCTCCCTGGGTTGGGTCCCTGCTCCCTAGGTCTCGTGGCCCCAACTGGCTTTTCCTTCTCTGCCTTTGTCCCACACTGCTGCCACCTTACACCACCATTAGGGGCCTGGGTCTGGATGCAGGGAGAATTGTGGTTGAGCACAAGTGCCCGGCAGCACCTCAGGGAGAGGCATGGGGCAGCGGTCCCTCCCTGGGGCTGGCTGTGCCACAGTGACTTTGGCGGGTAACGGCAGAGAGGTGAGCCTCTCACCCGCCCCTGATCCAGGTACTAAGCATGTTGTGGCAGAAAGATTTAACCCTTTGGGGCTCCGCATCCCCCACGGGTTCTGCCTGGCGCACGGCATGTCAGTGTGTGCACATGTGGGCAGTGGTCAGCCCACCTCACCCTAGTGCCCGTGAGGGTCTGCACTCGTCCACAAATACCCCTGGGCCCGAGGAAGCAGAACATTAAATAGCAGATAAGAAGTACGAAGAGAGACCATGGAACAAAGGGAAAAGTTTCATATTTTAGTGCTTTCGATGGCACTTCCCCCTACTTTTTAAAAAAATGTATTTTATCGATTATGCTGTTATAGTTGTCTCCAATTTCCCCCTTTGTGACCCTGCACCCAGCAGCCCCTCTCCCTCAGGCAATCGCTACACTTTCATGTCTATAGTCATGGGTATAAGTGCTTTGGCTACTCCATTTCCTATGCTGTACTTCACATCCCCATGGCTACTCTGTAAATACCTATTTGTGCTTCTTAATCCCCTCGAGTCTTCACCCATTTCCCCCTCCCACCTGGCAACCACCAAAACACTCTCTGTATCCATGATTCTGCCTCTGCTCTTCTTGTTTGATTAGTTTGTTTTTTAGATTCAGTGGTTGATAGATATGTATTTATTGTCATTTTATTGTTCATAGTTTTTATCTTCTTTTTCTTAAATAAGTCCCTTTAATATTTCGTATAAGAATGAAAACATCAATGTCAAAGAACCTATGCACCACTATGTTCATAGCAGCACAATTTACAATAGCCAAGAGTTGGAAGCAACCTAGGTGCCCGTCAGTAAATGAATAGATCAAAAAATTGTGGTACATATACACAATGGAATTCTATGCAGCAGAGAGAAAGAAAGGAGCTACTACCCTTTGCAACAACATGGATGGAACTGGAAAGCATTATGCTGAGTGAAACAGGCCAGGTGTTGAAAGACAAATACCATATGATCTCACCTTTAACAGGAAGCTAAACAACAAAACAGACAAGTAAGCAGAATAAAAACAAAGACACTGAAATACAGAACAGGGGGACAGTGACCAGAGGGGAGAGGGAAGGGAATTTAAGGGGAAAAAAGGGGAGGGATTTGGAGGAACAAATAGGAAGGACACAGGGACGAGAACTAAGGCGGGTAGAAATGGGAGGGAGGTGGGGAGCACAGGGCGGGTTGGGCTGGGATGAGAGAAATAGACAGAAAACTGTACTTGAAAAATAACTAAATAAAATTTAAAAAAAAAAAAAAAGAATGGTCTGGTGATGATGAACTCCTTTAGTTTTTTTTTCTTGTTTGGGAAGCTCTTCATCTGCCCTTCAATTCTAAATGGTAACTTTGTTGGGTAAAGCAATCTTGGCTGTAGGTCTCTGCTTTTCATGACTTTGAATATTTCTTGCCAATGCCTTCAGTCTGCAAAGTTTCTTTTGAGGAATCAGCTGACAGTCTTATGGGAACTCCCCAGTAGGTAACTAACTGCTTTTTTCTTGTTGCTTTTAAGATTCTCTCTTTTATCTTCAACCTTTGTCATTCTAATTATGCTGTGTCTTAGAGTGGGCCTCTTTGCATCTATCTAGTTTGAGACTCTGTGCTTCCTGAACTTGCATGTCTATTTCCTTCACCAAATTAAGGAAGTTTTCTTTCACTATGTTTTCAAATAGATTTCCAATTTCTTGCTGTTTCTCTTCTCCTTCTGGCACCTCTATGGTGCAAATGTTGGACCTCTTGAAGTTGTCCCAGAGGCTGCTTATACTACCCTCATTTTTCTTTGGATTCTTTTTTTCTCTTGTTCTAATTGTTTGTTTGTTTTGTTTTTTTTTTGCTTCCTTATGTTTCAAATAATTGATTTGATTCTTGGCTTCATCTACTTTACAGTTGTGTCCCTGTCAATTGTTCTTTATTTCAGTTAGTGTATTCTCTATTTCTGATTGGGTCTTTTTTATGCCGTTGAGGTCCTCACTAAGTTCCTTGAGCATCCTTAAAACCAATGTTTTGAATTCTGCATGTGACAGATTTCTTATCTCCTTTTTGTCTAGTTCTTTTTCCGGAGTTTTGATCTATTCTTTCTTGGGGTCTTGTTTTTTTTTTTTGTCTGCTCATTTTGGCAGCCTCCCTGTGTTTGCTTCTATGTATTAGGTAGAACTGCTATGACTCCCTGTCTTGGTAGCATGGCCTAATATAGTAGGTGTCCTGTAGGGTCTAGTATTACAGCCTCCCCTATCACCCAACCTGGGTATGTGAGGTGTGCCCTCTGTGTGGGCTGAGTACACCCTTCTCTTGTGGTTGAGCTTTGATTACTGTTGGCAGGTAAATGGGAGGGATTACCTAGGCCAGTCAGTTGCAAGGACTGACTGGCTACTGACCACCCACATCCACCCTCTGTGGAGGATTCTCTGTGCAGGGGCACATTGGTGGTGCTCTGACGCGGTCTTTAGCTCTCTACTAGGTGCACAGACTCTGGGGTTTCCTGAGTGGTGCAAGCCAAAGTTAGCCTCCACCTGTGTTCTGTCTGGGGCTACCCTGCCTGAGCTACAAAACAATCTGGGAGGGCTGCTACTTGTGCTGGGATTGGAGGTTCCCAGGTGAAGCCAAGCTATGAACCTAAGTGGGCTACTGCTAATGCTGGTCTTGGAGCCACTTAGCAAGAGGTACAGGGGCTAGGGCCTTGCTAGGCTGGCTGTTGCTTGTTTGAGAGACTTTAGGAAATTGTGAAGCATGAGCCAAGACCAGGCATTCATATGGAAAATCCACTGTTAACAGCTTGGGTGGACCTGTAAATTGGGTGGGGCAGAGCTGCAGGGGATCTCCAGGTTGGGGCAAACAGTATTAGCCAGGTTGGTGGAGCCTCAGATATGGCATACCTCCACTGGCTTTGTGTCTCTGTGAAGGGAGGGTTCAGAAAATAAACAGTGGCCTTTGAACACCTTTCTGTCTGGGAGAAAGCTGTCCCCCTGCTCCCACCTCGATGCCAGACACTTCAGTTGCTCCCCATATGCCACTGGTGCCTTTCAAACTGCTTCTCTGGTGCTGGAGCTCAGAGGGAGTGAGTCTGAGTAAGTCTGAGTGTGGGTTCTTTAAGAGGAACTTCTTGGGACTCCAGAAGCTTCTTCTGGAAGAGGGAGGAGCCCTGTTTACCTGTGCCTCCATGCTGACTGGAAGTTCCTGAGCCTGCATTTTCATTTTGCACTGGCACTTATAAATTAGGGAGCTAGCCAGCCCTGGCTGAAGCAGAACCATCTTTTTGTCGATATGGCATCTCAAGCTACTGGCTTTTATTAAAGACGACTTATCAATTTTCCACAGGTACAGATGAGCTTCTCTGGGCTTGGGGTCACACAGATAGCCACTGACAACCTGAGAATGAGTGAGAATAAATATTTGCTGAATGAACTGATAGATAAATGAATAAATGCACACAACAATAAACTCAGCAAAACCATAAAGTGTAACGATATGATGGGCTTAAAATATGATCCTCCTAGGTTTATTTGCTTTGGGACAGGGGGCAAAGGCTAAGTAAGACAGATGTGTGGCATAGGGAACCCTTGAAGGTAGGGAGAGGGCGGTTTCCAAATCTCCCTGCAGAGGCTTCTCTGGGCAGTCCGGTGCCCTCTGCCGGTCAGTCTTTCCTGCCTCCCACACCTCTGCCTTACTGCTTTCATGCTGGTGTCTAGAAGATGTTCACACAGTACAGGATCTCTGTAATGAGGAAAGACAGAAGCCTCGGTAGAGAATTTCTCCTCCTGGCAGGAAATGCCTGCACATATGAACCTCTGTTAATTTGTCTTCAAAAGCTGCCATGATTTCAGGTCGCTCAGGCCATGGGGCATGTGGCCATTTAATCGGAATGCCCCGCTGCTTGCCCTGTGTCCACACTCCCTTCCTCCCTGCCTGTCAGTGCTTCTTCCCCTGGTCTCCACCTTCTGTTCTCTCAGATTTCACTGAGGACAGGCCTGGGCACCAACTACTGTGACTCTACTCCAGTTATGTAGTCCTCTCAGCTGTTTCTCTGTCACCTAGACCTGTCCCCACCCCAGGGCCTTTGCACTTGCTCTCTCCCTACCTAGAAAGCCCTCTTCTCAGCTATCTTTGGGGCTAGTCCCTCCTCTGTTTCAAGCCTTTGCTCAAATGTCACCTCATCAGTGAGTCACTTCCCGACTATCCCGTTGAACATTAACCTTCTCCTACTCCCCTCACCCCTATCCCACTCTCCGACTTTACTTTTCTCTAAAGGGCTACCACCATCAGGCACCCTGAACAGTGTACTCATTGATTTGTTTACTGGCTGCATTTTCTCTCTAGAAAAAACATTCCATAAGGATGGTGATTTCATCTGTTTGTTTACTGATGCATCTGGAACATTCCCTGGCACACAGTAGAGGCTCAAACAATAGGTGTTGAATTCAACAAAGAATATGTTCAGCAGGCTCTTATTCAGGTCAGTTGAAGTTCCTGGTTTGCAGCTCTTGAAAGCTGCTTCCCTGTCAGGGTCAGAGAGAAGAAAGGAGTAACTTGGGGGACAAGGAATGATTTCAATCTAATCATTAATTCATCTGGCTACTATCTCAAGTCCTGGAGAGTAATAAAGGCCTGTAGGCAGCACAAACACCGCACTTTTGTGCTCCAGGCCCAGTTAGCTCGAATCTTAAGGCCTGTAAATGGGGAGGCCAGAGTCATGTGTCCCTCCCTGTGTGGGTCATGGCGCCTGGCTCAGTTTTATAGTTCAGCCAGTGTGACGGCAAAACAGAGTGAGAACATGTGGGCAAACTGAGAGGAGGGAGTCGGACAAATGCAGACTTCTGCTCAATTGTCCCCTCCTTCAATAACTGCATACCAATTTCCTGTGGAATTGGAGAGGAACTGGGGACTGGGGAGGCCTGCTCTGTGCCCTTGAAGGAACTGGAGGACCGCTCTGTTCCCCAAGCCGGCTAACTCGCAGCGCACGGCGTTCTGGAGGCGCCACGAGGGAGCTATGTGCTTCGGGGAGGCTGAGGCCCACTCTTTGGGGGGCCCTTCAGGTGGGCTTCACTTTGAGTAGCATTTGATTATGAGGAGACAGTAGAAAGATTCCAGGTGGACAGAGCTGTCCAGTCAGGATTTTTCCTCAAGACTGTTGCTTATAATATTGGGCTAGACTTGTTTCACCTTTTTCTCGGGGACATTGAGGGCCTGACTGAGCCATCGGGCCACCAGGTTGGAAATGCAGCAGCACAGAGAGAGGTGAGAACTTGGGGAACCACAGATGAAGGGAGCCAGACAGTGATAAAAGCAACCTTGACCGGCAAAACCCTCTCCATGTTTTGTAGGGCTCTCAGGGACAAAAATGCAGAGTCTATACACAAAACCTAAGATGCTGCCCTGGCTGGTGTAGCTCGGTGTACTGAGCGTGGGCCTGAGAACCAAAGGATTGTGGTTCGATTCCCAGTCAGGGCACATGCCTGGGTTGCAGGCCAGTTCCCAGCGGGGGACGCACGAGAGGCAACCACACATTGATATTTCTCTCTCTCTCTCCTTTCCTTCCCCTCTAAAGATAAATAAATAAAGTCTTAAAAAAAAAAAACCCAAACCCAAGATGCTCATTTTTCATATCTTCAAAGTGTAAGAGAAATACGGAAACTCCTCGGCTTACAAACTTGCCACTTCCAATGACATTAGATACCGTAAGCTCAAAGCAAGAACAAAAGCACATTACCCCTGCCCACTTCTCCAGATGGTATTGGTTGCAGACTCCCAGGAGCTTGTACTTGGGAACTAGCTGGCATTTTCCAGCTGGCTCCAGAAGTCCAGGACTATGCACCTGGTCTTCTCACGCTACGGTCTAGATGGGCTGACCCCAGCCCAGCGGGCAGCTGTGAGTTCTCTTTTGTGGGAACGAAAGCCATCAAGGCGGGGATGCTTCCCAGAGAGACGGATGCCATCATGTCATCTTAGCAAACATATCTGCACAAGTGGAAGGGGTGTGAGTCCGTGTCCTGAAAAAGGAACACTGAACTGTTAAAACCAGAAACAAAGAAACAAAACAACAACAATAAAAAACAGCCCTGGCTGGTGTGGCTCAGTGGATTAATTGCAGGCCTGTGAACCAAAGGGTTGCCAGTTCAATTCCCAGTCAGGGCACATGTCTGAAATGGTGAAAGATTCCTGAACTCGAGGCAGACAGATCTTCATGAAGAAGAGTATCAGACGCACTTGAAGATCTCACTGAACGCTCCCATTTCCACGCCCTTCCCTTTCTCCCTAGCGATGACCACAGTCAGAAACCCACTGCCTCTCATCCCAGGCACATTTGCGTGAGTTCAGTAGGCAGATGTTTAGATGAAAAGAGAATAGCACAGTTAAACCCCTTCTCTTTCCTGTTTATTAGGAACGGCTCTAATATAGTTTCCTTTCCAAGAACTTCCAGGAGAAACCATTGGCTTCTTGTCCCCCAAAGGCAGGTCTGGAAAAGCCTTGAAGTCTGGAGAAGGAGAAGCAGAGGGCATATGGCTTAAGACTTCTCGGGGGGTAGCTGCGATCTGCTGAGCTGGGGCTGGGAGGAGAGAGAATGTAACGATCGTGGCTCTCATTCACTGAGTGTCCGTATGTGCCACATGCTGGTCTTTGTGCCTTACATTTGATCTTCACTATTAATATTAATACACACATATTATCAACACGGAAACTCAAGCACAAGAGAGCATAAGCTCATATGCAGCTGGAAAGGGGCATAGCCGGTATGTAAGTCCTACAGTTTGATTCCAGAGTCTGCTTTTAATGCCAGTGAAAAGCCCGACCCCAAAGACACTGGCTGTGGCCGGGCGTCCAGCAGGGGGTGCCGTGGAGAACAGTAGGAATTACAGTGGGGGGTGGCCAAGGGCCTCCTGGTTCACTTAAGGAGGGTCTGGGTTTCCCCAGGCAGTAAGGCTTCCCCAAATTGAGTACTTAGCTCTTCACTTTGTCAAGTAAAAACATTAAAAAACACTTCTGAACATCATTTTATAAAATAAATAAGTAAAAAAGTAAATGTAATTTCAATGCAAAGAAGGACACCATCTCAGAATAAAGGCCAGTCCTTTAAGTTGAATAAATCTGCCTTTGGAAGAGTCTCCTTTCATTGTTCTTACCTTCCTCATTTCACTGTGGGCTGATGAAAACGTCCCCCAGGTGGTACCTGTCTCAGGACCCTCCTCTGGGACCACTGCACGGCCTCTGCTGATCCTCATAAACCCTCTGCAAGGTAGGCAGGGAAAATCCTGTGAACCCACAGGATTCACAGGATTTTTGTTAGTTTTAGTTTTTTGTTAATCAAAAAACCAAACCCAGAGACATCATGAAATTTGTTTAAGGACACATAGTTTTAGACACTGCAGGGCCATGTTACCGACCCAGGGTTTTGGACCTCTGGTCTATGGTCTGACTGGCCATTGGACTAATCCCTGTGTGAGGACCTGAATGTTCAGAAAGAGAGAGAACATTTTTGTGTCTCCACTGGAGGGCTCAGAATGGAGTAATTCAACCAGCTGAGAGCCAGTCTCTGGCTTCAGGATGGGATGAGAAGCCCCGCAGAGGTAAGGAAGGATCACATTTTCCCTTCCACCCTCAGGCCCAGGCTGGCACAGGGCTGGGCACATAGGGCTGGCAAGAAATCCTTGCAGCTTGGAAGTGGGAGTATGGCTTTGAATGGCAGATTTTATTGAACAGGATTTTACTGTGGAAAGAGAGAAGGAAGGGGAATAAATCTCAGACAATTTGTTAGGATGCTACTGAGAGGAGGGAAAAAGTGGTCAGAGTCCAGAAAAGACTTGATGGAGGCACCCTGTGCAGGGAGGGGAGGAGGGAAGCAACAAGAGGGGGACTGTGTGTCTGGGGAGGGGTGGGGGTGGCAGGGTGGCAGGAGCACTGAATGAAGCCTCCCACTGTTCTTAGGATCAAGGCCACACTCCTGATTATGGCTCCCAGTATCAATCAGCCTGGCCGAGCTGTGTACTGCTCTCGTGTTACCTCCACCGGGTTCAAGTTCTGTGAGCCAAAGATTCCCCATGGGATCCTACCTCAGGACCTTTGAACATGCTGTTTCTGCTCCTGGAAATGCTTTAAAAACAAAACAAAAAAACCCCAGTACTTATTCATGCCTATTCATTCTTTGGTGACTTCCCTGACCTCCATCCTTGGGCGACTTCCCTGACTGCTCTCTACCTGCTGGAGGGGAAGACAGCCAGAGCCGCACTGGCCCACTTCTGAAAGCAGTGAGTGTTCAAATGGATGCCATGTGCGCAGGCCCCAGGGGCAGCACTCGAACCAGCAAAGTGCTCATAAGGCTCACGGGAACAGCCAAGAGCACATGTTATCTTGTCCTGGGTGGCCTCTGTACCCCCAACCTCTGCTTCATGTCTTTGTCGTAGTCTGAAATTGTGTATCCTGTCATTGGTTAATGTCCTTTTCCTGCTAAATAGCCAGCTACTTGAGGGCACGGCTTTGTTTTTGCTGGCCACAGTGTCTACCCTTATCCTGGGGCCAGGGACCTGGGTGGTGGCCAGCACATGTTTGTTGAATGGCTTCCTTCCTTGCTTTGCTGAGGGCTGCCTGGCTATGCAGCTGTCATTTTCTTTTCAACTCACACTATTCTTGGGGGTGAGGTGAGAGAAGCTGAAGGTCATGTCTGTGTCTAGCAAACTGTCCCCAGGCTACTTAAGATTGTGTTTTCTTCTTAGCTGAAGGTTCAGAGCCCACTGAGTTAAGTCCTCCAGTATGGGGGACAATACAGCCTGCTGCCGACTGACCAGAGTGAGGCTTGGGCTCTCCTGAGAGGTGAGTTCTGGGTGGGTCTGGATCATTGTCAGCTCTGATTGTGTAGGAGGGAGGCAGCTTCCACCCTGCGGGATGTGGGGTGGGGCTGGAGCCTCCCCTGGCAGACTTGTCATTCCCCATTCAGCCACTAGAGGACACTGTTGTTCCACAGAGAAGAGCCAGGAGAGAGGCAGCCATCACAGAGAAGCAACCAGGTGCCAGGGATGACAGGAGCTGGCACTTTCTGAGTGCCAGTGATGTGGTAGGTACTTTGAATACTCTCATTCTATAATCACACAAGAGGGGGATGATGAAATCCATTTTACAGATAAGGTAAAGAGGATCAGAGAGAGTGAATGACGGTCTGAAGGTGTCGCAGCCCCTGCCTGGCCTGTTGGCCATGGCACAACCTGCTCCCAGCAGACTCATCTTAGCCAATTTTGATGATCCTTACTAATAGAGGGTCCACTGACTTGTGGCTAAAAGTAATTTTAATTTTTTTATTGGGATTTTATTTTATATTTTATTTTTAGAGAGAGGGGAAGGAAAGGAGAGAGGGGGAGAGAAACATTTATGTGAGGGAGAAGGGTGGATTGGTTGCTTCTCACACACCCCCAGCTGGGGGCCCTGATTGGGAATCTAACCAGTGACCTTTCAGTTCACAGGCTGGTGCTCAACTCATTGAGCACACCAGCTAGGACATGGCTAAAATTTTAAATTGGGTCATTAAAATAATTTATTTTAACCCAGAGACCATTATTGTGGGGTGGGGTGGGGCAGGGTGGGGTGGGCAGGAGAATGACAACAGATTGGCCCTTCCAGAGCCCCCTTTTCAGGGGGAGGCCGATGGTCTCAATCGGCCATCCTCCTCCTCCATCCCCACCAGCCCTGTGACAGCTGCCAGAGAGCTTGCCTGCAGATTTGATCACGTGACTTTCACCGCTGTCTTTTGGTGGCTGTCTGTGGCTTCCAGGAGAAAGTATGGACCTTTAGCCAGCCACCCAAGGTCCTTCAGGAGCTGAACCCTGCCCTGCTGCCTTAGTCGCCTGCTCCCACGCTCTCACAAGCCCACGCTGTCAGCTCCAGGCCCCCCAGCCACAGCCCTTTAGGGCCCTTCAGAGCTGCAGCCTCCCCACCGCAGGGTGGAATAAGGATACTTCCCACCAGGTGGTTTTGAGGATGAAATCACCCCTGCAAGGCTGTGGGCACAGTGTTTACCCACAGTGGGAATTCACTGATGTTCCTCACTATCCCTTCCTCAGCCCTTGGAAATGTGCAAGGACAATACAGCCTGCAAAGACAAATTTACGTGGTGCAACGCTCCATACGGCGCGATCCCCGAGTAAACATTTCCAGACACAGGCAAATGTCATCAGGGATGACATTTTGTTCACGCTGACACCGAGGAAGGCTTTTCCCATATTGTTTTTCTCCTGTGCCTATGGTGAGCTTCAAGGTTACTCAAATACCACCGGGGTGCTAAACTCCTTGGGGACAGGGAGAGGGTTGTGAACCCCTGGGTATCCTCATTGGCCCAGCACAGCACTGGGTCTTTAGTGGTATCTCCAAGAGGGTTAGTTGGTCAATTAATTATTGATTTGGGTGATGAGAAGCTGCAGGGATAGGCAGGTCATTTCAGGGTATCATCACCTGAAACAGAAAGATCATTATTTCAAGAGCCCGTTGAAACCCAGAAGAAATACACTACTTTCTTCTTCTTGATGCAGAAGCTGGCAGTTTATAAGCACAGGGCACTAGACCAAGAAAGCCCTGAGAATGACCAGTGAGTGGCTTGATTTGAGCCCTCTGGGCTGGTTGGGCTGACCAGGTTCAAGTGCAGAAATTGGCAGGACTCACACCTAAGGTTTTGAGCACTTAAGCCTTCTCTTTCCTTCTATTTCTTAGTTTATCTCTGTTCTGCAGCTGATCAAGGTCAGGCAGGTTCACATGGGATTTGGGCAGATGGAAGAAAATTTGTGGATCTGTCAGGATGTCTGACATGCCTTTATTCCTGGGTGGGGCTATCCAAATGCCCAGCGAGTCTCAAGTCACATGGGGGGAAGTCCCAATTCCCTTATATACTAAATGCACACAAAGCCGGCAGAATGCCAAACTATTATATAACAGAGCTTGACGGTGCCCATGCGGGCCCACACCCAAGGTTGTGTGAACACTGCTAAGTTGTAGTTGCCCGACATCCCATGAGGGAGCCTGACTGCCTTCATTTCCCCTACATTCATTTTATTCTGAAGTTTAAAGGACAGAACGTAAGGTGTATCTCCCAGATTACAGACAGACCAGGATCGTGGAACTTGACCTCTTCTAGGGAGGGCCCCACCATTCAGACGAGAAGTGGGGATTCTGCTCTCAGGCCCTCCTGACTGCAGCCCAATCTCAGTCTCACCCTCGGGGTTCCAGCCACCTACCCCCATCCAATGTCAGGTCGACCTACCTCCTCTGGATTTGCATGCCAGGTAAATTCTCTCATCCATATGCATTTGCCTGTTCCTGGTTCATGACTAAGACACCTTTAATATTGATTGGTCTGCCTGCATGTGTCCTCATAATCTCAAGTCATCAAATGTCCTTTGAACATTGTAGACCTATTCTACACAAATTATTCTTACCTTTAGTCATCTCAGTACCTATCTGTTATGTGGCATTTGAATTACTTGGTGGTCTTGTACATTACTCCTTTAGAACCACAGGAAAAATTGATTGCTGTGGTTCCCACGAGAGATGGGGACTCTAAATGACTTGACCAAGGTCATTCTACAACGTAGTGATGGGTAGGACCTCTGGCTCTTGTGTCAGCAGCCATGCCAGTGAGAGTTCTGTCCATGCATGCTCTGTAGTAGCCTCTATGGGGCCACATGCAAATATATTGCTACTGTAGTTGGTGACGACGGAGCAAATGCAGAAGCCCGCACCTGTGGGCTGGTGGGTGTGGCCAGGGATGGCTAGCCAGGCAGGGAGTCCCAGAATGCTAGACTGCTGAAAGATGGAGATTTCTGGGCCCTTGAAAGATCTCTACAGCCCCCAAATATCCTCTTTCTTGCCTGAAATTCTTAATGAAGGAGTAAAAGCTGGCAGTCCAAGTTGAGAGACCTGGGTGCAAATCCAAGCCCTGCCTCTTGTTGGCACCTAGCCTCTTTGAGACTTTGTTTAGACAACTGTTAGATGGAGAGTTAATTAATTACCAATTCTAGCCCTGGCTGGTGTGGCTAAATGGACTGGGCATGGCCTGAGAACTGAAAGGTCGTTGGTTCAATTCCCAGTCAAGGCACGTGCCTGGGTTCTGGGTCAGGTCCCCAGCAGGGGGTGTGCAAGAGGCAACGAACTAATGTTTCACTCTCACAATTATGTTACTTTCCCTCTCTTTCCTTCCCTTCCCCTCTCTCTGAAAATAAATAAGTAAAATCTTTAAATTAAATAAATAATTACCTATTTTATAGAATTATGAAGATTAAGTTAAAAATGCGCATAGCGGGCTTAGCACCCTGCCTAACTAATACTGCTCAACAAGTGGTTGTTGCTATAAACGTGCAGACGGTTCGGCTGTGGTGTTTTTTATGTTTTCTTTTTGCTTCTCTAGGTTTTTGGCAAATCAACACACCCTATTCTGTAGTAAAAAAAGATGATTTTTAATAATAAAAAGTGTTAATACCAGGCACATTGGAAAAGGAATATATGGTTCAAATTTATGCTAGGACTTAAATAAATGCAAAGTCTTTCCAGATAGAAAAATGGTAGAATCTGCACTTATCAAAGGTTAATATCTAGAGCTGTATGGTTCTGTCTAATTTTAATTTTTTATGTATTACGGCTTCTCTTCGCAAAGCCCTGCCTGTGGGCATGCCTCGTGCATTGCTGGGTGTACAAACCACCTCTCAGGTCCAAGGGTCGCCGGGGGTGGGCAATGCTGGGGGTCTCGCACAGGGCTCCCTGGAAGCTGCGTGAGTTTCTGCAGCAGCTTTTGGAGCCTCCTCTGCCTCCTCCATTGTTTCCCATTTGCAGTCCCTTCACTTCATCTCTGGTGAACAGCCAGGTCCAGTGTTTTCTTTGTCAGTTAAATTACATCTCAGCTGAGTTCCTTTCGGGTCATGTATATTTGTTCATGTTGTTCATCGCATAAGAAAATGAGTGACTGGTGACTGCTGAAATCCAGGATTTGTGCAGGATGTGAAATCCGGGATGGTGGATTTGTGCAAAGGCATGGTGTAGAATGGTGGCATCTGTGGTCACTTGACACATTTATGAATTTCCCTGAAACTCAGAACTGACCATCTGATTACAGGTATTGAATGGAGCAAGCTAGTTGTTCATTGTTTTGTCATTTTGTAGAAAAGTCAAGTGATGGGCCAGGGTCATATGGGCTCCAAGGGAGAGCTAGAGCCCAGGCCTTCTGATTCCCAGACCTGTGATATCTCTCCTGGACTATTTACTAATGTCCTTCCCCTTTCCTCCACCTACAGATACAGAAGAGCTGGAAGAACAGGGCCGCCATGTGGGCAAGAGGCCACAGTGGGCAAGAGGCTGTGGCCGTTGCTGCTGAAGTCAGTGGGGCATAAGTGCACAACCTAAAGGGTTCATTCACCATCCAAAGAGTTCTGCGTTGCTGGCCTCTAGGTCCAGGAGGCTGGAGAGGGGCCTCCGAGAGAGCTGGTGTTGGTATCTGGTGGGAGCTTGCGCCTCCAGTCCTGAGATCTCTACCCTGACTGGACATGGAAATGACCTCACACGCTCCCTCTTCACCAAGGAGCTTTAAGAATGCAGCTGCTCAGGCCCCTGCTCCAGAGAATCAGAAATCGCTGGTCTGGGTGGGGTGGCTGGTACATTTTAAAAGCTCCCAGGTGACATTCATACACAGCCAGGGTTGAGAAGCACGAAGTAGCCAGCGAGCCACCGAAGGAGAGCAACCTGGCCTTCTTACCTCTCCACACTAACACAGCAGCCCTTTGCACACTGGAAGGCCGCATGCTAGCGTGCTGAACTGAAAGGTGTGAGATGGACAACACGCAGTGATGGGCAGCCACGGGATCAATGACGTTGGCCACTAAGAACTGGGAAGAAGAACTGGTAAAGTGGAAACAGGTTCATTCTTATTCTGCAAAATTAAAATCAATACACGTGGAAGTTTAAACATCAAAGGGGTTAATGCTGCCTATCTCTTGAGTGGCGAGGTCACGGGAGTTAGCTGCCTGTGTGAATCCGTGTAATTCACATGCCATTCAGCCTCTTTGTGCCTCAGTCCCCTCACCTCTAAAGCGGGGGTCACAAAGGGGCAAACCCACATCATAGCTGTGTCAAAGGAAAACCATGAGACGGAAGCGTTAAGAAACAGAAAATTTGTGCTAGTCAGACTTCAGGAATGGTTCTTCAAATAGGAAAACATAACCACAGCATTTAAGTAGAGAAACAACAAACATGCAAAATTACCAAGGCTGCCTGAATAGGTTGAATGGTAACTCCCCCTCCCCGCAAAGACACAACTGTGTCCTTGCTCCTAGACCCTGCGAATGTGACCTTTTACTGGGAAAGAGGATCTTTGAAGATGCAATTAATTTAAGGACCTTGAGACTAGATCATTCTGTTGGGCCCTAAACCCAATGACAAATGTCCTTTAAAAGGCAGAAAAAAAGACAAGGGAGACAGAGGGGAAGGCCGTGTGAACATAAAGGTGGGGATTGGAGCCATGCAGCCACAGCCAGGAATGCCCAGGCTACCAGAAGCTGGAAGAAGCAAGGATGGATTCTCTCCTAGAGTCTTGGGATGGACCATGGCCCTGTGGACACCTTGATTTTGACTTCTGGCTTCAGAACTGCCGGAGAATAAATTTCTGTTGTTTCGGGCCACCAAGTTGGTGGTACTTTACAATGGCTACTGTGAAGATATTACAGCGACCACATCGACACTGGTCTGTTCATCACGGAGAAACGACAGGCTTCTCACAAGTTTGTACTCACAAAGGTCACGCCATCTTCGAACACCAGCGCAGCAAAAACCAGGGATGGAAACGTTTTTGTTGGGAGGCCCAGGTTCAGGGGAAATAATCAGGTTTCATTATTCTGGGTACCACAACCGGACAGGGTGGAGCCTGCTGTATTTCAGGATACAAAATATTTTGTTTTCTGTGGTTGTCTTGTTTTGCCTGCCTGTAATGGAAGAAATGTTTCCTGGTTTGGGAAACACAGTGAAGTTTTGCTTCTACAGGTTGTTGTGAAATTCAGTACATTGGTAAGTACAAAAGCACTTGGAACAATCCTGGCACTATTAAATGTTCTACGTGTTTGCTACAGCTGTTTCTTCTTTACCTGTTTATTCTAAACTTCCTATAGTGAGCACGCATGACTCTTTCCCCCTAATTCAAACACTTCTGTCAAACATCAAGGAGGCCAGTGATGATAGAATGACCACAAGCACGGGGACCTGTTCTCGGGCCCCCCTACAAGAGACCCACGCTGCAGGCCCCCACTGAATCTCACCTCCCTGAGGGTCCTGTGACTCCATCTGATCCACCCCTGAGAGATGAATCCCAGCATTTGTTGTTTACCCTCTTTTTAATACGAACATTTTGTTTTTAGGGAAAAGGTCAGGACTCTGGCTAGAAGTTGGACAACCCCAGATTGGAGCAAAAATGACCAAGGTCTCATTGGGTCCTGGCCGAAAGGGAGGGAAAGGCAGGGAGGAGGAGCAATCGTGTCAAAGAACAGTGACATGGTCAAGGTCAGGTGCCGACATGTGAGCTATGAGCAGGGTGCACAGGGGCCTGTGGAGCCTGGCGTGCCCAGCGTCCAACCCTGCAGTAGCAAGGCTGGACTGAGTAATGTTCAGGCACCGGGGAGGCAGCTCAATCGGGCTTCTGTGCAACCAATGTGTGTGCATGGGTCAACAGCCTAGGACCTGGCACCGGGTTGGAGGGGCTGTTTCTTGATGTCAGACATTGAGACCTTTCCTGGAAGATCATTTATCCACTTATTTCTCTAGCAAGCATTCCATTAATTGATTTAAAAAATATTGATTAAGCTCCTACTATGTGCCAGCTTGGGCACTGAGCTACAGCAGGGAAAAAAACAGGCACAAACCCCTTTCCTTAAGGAGCTGTGTTCTAGTGGGGGAGGCAGGTGACAAGCAAAACGTGAAGCAGGTGAGACAGAGGTGAGTGTTGAGGAGAAAAAGTGGGGGGAGGTAGATAGAAGATGGAGAGGGAGCTCCAGTACTAGCCCCAGAGAAGGCCTTACTGGTAAGTGACATTGGAGTTAACACCCGAGGAAGGCCCGTGCGGGAGGGAGTCACGCAGTGTCTGGGGAATCATTTGTGGGGTTCAGTCTCTGTGGGCAGGAGCCGGGAGGGCCCCAGCCCCCTAACAATCCAGGGGGAAGCCACCCGAGGAACGAGCACCTGGGTGGGGCTTTTATTTTGCAGAGGGAAATCTTGCACAAAGTGGGCCCGCATGTGCTTATAAATGAAAACCGAGGATCGTAATAAACAATATTCAGTAAATACAAGGCACATAATTGCAAAATCATCTTCATGCTGCATCTTCTTTCTAAAGAATTATTTATATAAATTACAGATTGTAGCATAGAACAAGACCTTAGCAACCATCTGGTGTTAGTGTTTTTCAAATTTGCCAAAAAAATAAGAATCCACCGGGGTTTAAAGATACAGCTTCCAGACCCCGTCCCCATTCCAGGCGCTGCTGGAACAGGCAAACTTGGGAGACGGGGACAGGCCCATCGATCCTGGATCCTCCTGGTTCACAAATGAGGAAGTCGAGGCCCAGGGAGGGGGATGGCTTGCTCAAGGCAGAACTGGTCAGTTAGGCAGAGCCAGAAATAATACTGACTTCCCAACTCCTGCAGGTTGATGAAAGATTGATTATGATGTTTAAACTCAGGATCCAACAAGACACAATATATAAAAATGAACTCTAGGCAGACACCTGCTTAGAGCAGCAGATGTGCCCGGAATGAATCAGTTACTGCGCCTGATCTCCAAATGCAGCACTGAGTGTTCTGGAAGCCGCGTCTGCAGGGGAAATGGGTTGGGCTATTCCATTCACGGGGTGCAATAAAATGATCCATAATAATTTCACTCGATAAGAATAGCTTTTACCTTTAACAAACAAATTTTATAACCCTCCGAAGGTTCAGTATCCTAATAGAGCAATGACAGGAGAAAGGGGACAATAAGGAGGGCGAAATCGACAAAAGGAGAGACCTTCCCTCTCCAAGTCAGAATGAGCACGTCCCCGTAACTGAGCTTCTGTGGGCAGCCTGAAGTTCCAGCCCTCTCAGTAGACCAGGAGTAACTACGTGTTTGAAGGGAGCCCAGGGTCCACTTCCTGAAAACTTATTTTCTGACGCTGCCTAATGTTCTTCACTGGAATGGGATGCGAGGCCTGAAAAGAATGGTGTGACCTGTAACTAGTCATAGGACCCTCTGGGTTCTATGGCCCCACCTGGACAAGAGGAATTCATTATTCCTCTGGGGGGAGTTTGTCTGGGTGCCCTCCCTGGGCCCCTGTGCAGTGATGGCCTCTGTGACTCAGGGCCTGCTAGTCTGGGCAGGCGGAGTTTGTTGGGGTTTGTGTGTGGGTGTGTGTGAGTGTGCGTGAGTGTGTGGACTGTGCCTCTGATGAGCGCCCGGCCACACACGTGGGAACACAGACGCCACACTGCTCCAGAGCCGTGCGGCTGGGTGACCACATCAGTGGCTGCAGCTGCCCAGGGAAGCTGGCCTCTTGGGGAAAGAAGTTTCTCTTTCCAAGTCTGCTGTGGAGACTGTGAGGAGACACACGATTGCCTTTGTCATTTGTTCTTCCTATGTGGGGACAAAAGCCCTTTCAGCTGCTGTGGAATGTACTCAGAGTTCTGTGCCCAGGGGCTGTCTGGCCCTGGCCGGAAATCTGCACGCAGGGGTCAGTGAGAGGAGCTGGCCACTTCCACCTGAAGCTTCCACCTGCCCGGCAGCCTGCCACGATCTGTATGGACTGCATGGAAGGCAAGCGTGAAGAGGGCCCCCCACTGCCTCCCCCCCTGCACCACTGCGTACACTGGCAATGCCCCACCCTAACTGTGGCCAAGACCCTGTGGGCCTCTCGCTGGCAGGCATGGGGCCAGGCAGGGCTTTGCTGCCTCGTTCAACCCTCCCAACTCGTGGGGCTGCAGTGGTGTTACCCCATTTGCAGCTGAGGTGGCTCATTTTAGGAGGGAGGGTGAGTGGGGGGACGGCGCTGAGACAGAGGAGCATGGCGGTGAGAGGCAGGGAGGGGAGAAACTTCCAGCTCTAGAACAGAACAGGCCCTCAACCGGAGGTGTTTAAGCTTTTATGTCAAGTTTAAACAAATCAAAAAATGACAACCAACACTTTGGTGGGGGATTAAGAAAAACATACCAGCTCCAAAACCTAATAGTGGCCCCAGAGGCCTTTTCCCTGTGCGGTCGACATCCCTGGGTGTGTCCGCTGCTCCAGAGCCAGCGACTCACCGCAGAGAAACCCGTCGCCAAAGCGCCGTGGGGCTCTGCTATTTCAGGAGGGCCGAGTGCCCAGGTTGCTATTGTCTGCATTTTTCTAACTAGGATCGGGCACTTATAAGGACGCTGTGGTCAACCAGTGTTGAACTTTGCCCTAGTTTCAAAATGTAAATGGGCGAATGCCAGTGGAAGTGCCCAGGACAGAGTCTGAACAGTGAGCTCCCAGGGCAGCCCCCAAGGTCAAGGCCCCCGGAGGGTGGGGTCTCACAAAGAGGGCTGGGAACAGACTCGCGTGTTCCAGAGCAGTAGGTCTGTGGGAGGCCGAGTCTCTGGGGTGGACGGCAAAATCTTACAATCTCCCAAGCAGAGGAAGAAGGGTATGGGATCACACTAGCTTTTATATGCAATCTTGTTTAAACAAGACTCTTATCTAAGAGTAACCCTAAACTTTGGTTTGTCTTATTACCTCTCAGCTCCTGAGGGAATGGGTATGTGACTTTTGGGTTCCAGGTGGGGGGATTAAATTGCTTCTTAGTTATAAGAGTCCCAAGTAAGCAGCGAAGGTTGATGGTGTTGGGAAGGGGTGAAATTCTTTACTTCTGTAGTGCTTACAGCTGGATTGATAATAAAATAGATGCAAGACTGGATTAACAGGAGAAAAGCCAAATTCGTAACATGCACCCGGGAGAATCACACTGTGATACTCAGTTCAGAAAATCAGGCTCAAAGAAATGATCAGTCCGGGCACCGTCTTATACTTTTTAGACAAAGAAACAATAAAGTCATGAGAAACGGACTGGACAAAGAAAGTGAATGCTCATCAGAAAGGAATTTCAGCAAGACTTGGGTGTTTGTAAGCAATGAATCTAAGGAAAGCCTGGGCCTAAGCAGTAAATTGGTAAAGGCAGTGCAAGGCCCTTTACACAGGTTTCAGCTCTGCATTCTTTCAGCTCTTGTGGTAAGATTGTCTCTCAGCCCTCAAGGGCAGGGAGGGCACCTATCGCATGGGAGATTTATCATCTGCTTTCAGGGGGACAGAGAGGTCAAGGGTTTTCTTTTCACACGTGGGCAGTTTCTTAAGTAACTTTAATTCTAAATAATCGATATGCCATTGTGGGATATCTTGGGGTGGCCTGACCTGGGCCTTGAGTGTAGAAATGGGAGGAGAATTCACCTGTGTGCCGTGGAGATGTTCTTTGCTCCCCACTATCTAGATCCCTGTCTTTTGTTGCATAAGGTGTGGACCAAGACTGAGAGGAACGCTGACGCCTGGTTCTGGAGCAGCAGTTGATGGCTGGCACAGCCCGGGGCTGCAGGACCGGGTGGGGCACTGGTGCCGGCCACGCTCCGGTGGGCCTTGCAGGGGACCTCTGGTCCTGTGGTGGCAGGTGGGCGCAGGGCACTGATTTTCAAATCTCTATTAAATTGCTATTGTGTGCCTAATACTCTGTTAGATGCTTTGGAAAAGACCCCAAGTAGTCGACATATAACTAAATGGGTATTTCCTGTCAACTAAGTTCACAGTACCACATCAGAGAGCAAGCCACCGTAGCAACACCGTAGTGTATGGGATAAGAGGAGGAGTAGGCAGGCTCTGCATTCAAACTGCCTGGGATCGAAGGCACACTTGGGGGTGGAACTTGGTAAACCACCTCTCTCAGCCTCCATTTTCTCACCTATAAAATGAAAATAATGTTTCCACATTGTTATGAGGATTAAGTGTAAAGCACTTGGCACAGTAAGTGCTGAAGAGACGTTAATCATCATTTATTACTATTATTATCTAAGGCTGTGACCCTTGCCCTTCCAGCGTTTATAACCTAAAATGAAAAGTCAATAGACATGTCTTGAAACATGACACAACTGGACCCGGTTATTGCTGATGAGAGTGCCATCGATGTCAGAGGACGACAATGACACTCCAAGCAGCAGAGGTCATTAAAGAAGGCTTTCGGGGAGAGATGAAGGACAGGGCCTTCAGAGTTAGGTCTGAGTTCAGCAAGGGAGGACATTCTAGCTGGGGACAAATGGCATGTATGGGGATATGGAGGCCGAGAAATGCCAGGCATGCTTGTGGGGTGGCAGGTGGCTTTGGCTTGGCCTCAGCTGAAATCCGGTAGGGGCGTCGTGAGAAAGAAAGGTGGAGATTTGGTAAACCAGTGCCAGGGGGTAGACTGTGGAGTGTGAACTTTATTGTGTGTGCAACAGAAAGCCAATGGGAGGAGTGTGAGGAGGAGGAATTGGGGTCTGTTTCTGCTGCCTTCCCCCAGGGCGTTCTGTGTTCAAATACTGAGGTGACACTGATCTTACCGTTGCCAGGTCTGCAGAGACTGTCATCGGCTTTGTCTTCTAGCAGGCCGGTCTGCTGGGGGCTGGGGAATGTCTGTCCAGTGTGCAAGAGACCCTTTCTGCCCTTCTCCCACGGTGGACATAAGAAACTTCCACACCTGTAGAAGATTTTTATGAGTTTACTTGAGCCATACCGACAACCTTGCCCGGAAGCAAGGCCTCAAATGACCCAGAAAATGACAGTTTTGCAGTTTCTTTTATACATTTGGGATTAAGGCAGGAACATCAGGAAGATTGTGGGAAGGTGGGAGAAAGCAAGGCAGGACTGGGTCATAGGACAGTTAACCCAACTATGTGCTCTCTTGAGAGTGGTTATCCTTCTGAGGGGTCTGAAGCAGAGGCATTTCAAAGCGTGTTAACCTAAGTGCACAGAAGCAACAGACAAGCCTTGCGGGGCAGGGAGAGCTTTCTGCTAGGGAGTTACAGGCCTGAGCGTGACCCCCACCGAGACCTGCCCAGTGAGTAATTTATGATCGGATCACCCTGTGAAGTTATTTTGGTCACTATACTTGTCAGATTTATTATAGAGCTACTTTCATGTACATTTCACCCTTGGGGCATTCAGGACTAGCTGGCAAAAGACTTGAGAAGGGAGATGAGGTTGGGGAGTCTGCTGCAGGTCACCGCACAGAGCTAAACTCGGTGTGAAACTGTGTTGCTCAGTATGGCAGCCACTGGGCACTTGTGGCTATTGAGCACCCGAACTGTGGCTGCTGGAAACTGAGATGTGCTGTAAGGGGAAAATATATACCAGATGTGAAAGACTTAGCCTAGGAAAGATGAATAATGTTTTTAATATTGTTACATGTTGATGCAGCAATAATTTGATATTTTGCGTTAAATAAAATATTATTAAAGTTAATTTCGATTGTTCCTTTTTACTTTATGCGGTTACTAGAAAACTTAAAATTTTTTGGATATGCTAGAGGAACAGGGGTTGGGTGGTTTATGACCCTGATAATTACTAGGGCTGGAACTCTGTACCCCCTATAAGCCCAGGTGGGGTGCCCGTCTTCTGTAACAGGCAGGCTCAGGTTTAAACCAAATCAGCATTATGCTCAGGATAAGAAGTTCAGGAAGGAAAGAGTATATCATTTTTTGTGTATCAAGTCTCCAAATTTCTCTAAAAATTGGCTCTGAAATTCCAACTTTGAACTGAGACTGGAAGATGGTAGACTGGAAGACTCACGCAAGGTGCGAGTCCACTTTGGGGAAGTCCCTACCTGTGAGAGTGACGGGAGAAACTTCTAGGATGTAGGGGATGCTAGGTCATTGTTCCTTGGGCCTTTTCTCAGTAACCGCCTGGGTGCGCCCGCCTGTGAATCCTGCCCACCCATGCTGGTGAGTCAGGAGGCGGTGGACAGGCTGAGACCAACAGGCCTCTGCAAAGCATGCAGTATGTGAAGGAACCATGGCAAGAAACTGTTCTAAAAGTTTATCTCAAGGTTTTGTACTTATGCACGATTTTTTCTTCCTCCTGTGTTTTTCAGGGCTTTTCTGATTTTCCACAGTGAATAAATAAACAAAAGAACTTTTTTTTTAAAGAGCAAGAAGGGCTCAGTGGTAGGTTCTCAGCTGCTACTAGGAGGAAGCAGGTCAAGGACAAGGCTCAGACAAGACACTGCCAATCGCCAGGCTTAATGTAAAGCAAATCTTGGTGGAGAAAGGTTCTTTTTGTGAAGGCTGGAGAGGGTCCAGCAGTAGCCCACAGAGGCGGGCCCAACTGCTGACTAGTGATGTACTATGAAAGGGATTCAGGAGATGCACAGAACGGAGTTCAAATGATCAGCGCACAGTTACCCTCTGTGTGTCCTCGGCAGGCCTTCTATATCTCCAAGTCTCAGCTTTCTCCTGCCAGGCTGGCGATGCTTTTAAGGATAATAAATACTGGGTAAATGCTTGCTATCGTTATAATGGAGATTTAGCTCTTCAAACATTCATTCTTACAGAAATAGAACAAAAATTTTTAATATTTCTTAGGCTCCAACAGATCAGACCAGAAGGAAACAGGTTGCAGAAGGGCCAGCAAAGAGAGGGAAAGCTCGGCTCCACCAGGTCACTCAGCTGCACGCAAACTCCGTCCCAACACTGGCCGTGGCATTCCATTCCCCACATCAGAGTTTCGGAGGAAAGCCTGTGGTTCTAAAAACTCTAATTAGCAAAATCCAGAATAGTGGTAAACATTTTTATAGAGATCTTATATCAACAAACTGCCTGTTACAGAGGGCAAGAAAACACCAGATCAGCCTCTAAACATCCCAGCTGGCATTAATCAGGGGATCTGTTGGGCCTGAAGCCAGGTCTCATTGGCCAGCGTTTCACTGCCCAGCTCTGGGACAATCGCCCCGTGTCATTTTATTGCTAATGGGCTCAAGGTTCAGAGGGAGATAGAACATTTTCCCATCATTCTTGATGTTAATTTTTTTTCCTTAAAAAAGCCCTGTGGTAAAATATATCCAACGTAACACTTACCATTTTGAACCATTTTTAAGTGAACAGTTCAAGTGGCAGTCAGGACATTCATGTTGTTGTGCAACCATCACCACCATCCACCTCCAGAACCTTTTCGTCTTGTAGACCTGAAACTTCGTGCCCATTAAAACTCCTCCCCGTTCTGTCTGCCCTGAGCCCCTGCCAATCACCATTCTACCGTCTCTACGAGGTTGACTACTGTAAATACCTCACGTTAGTGGAATCATACAGCATTTGTTTTTGTTTTGGTGATTGGCTTAGTTCACTTCAGATTCATCCATGTTGTAGCAATATGGCAGAATTTTTAAGGATGGATAATATTTTATCCTGTACAACATTTTGCTATTCATTCATTGGTCAATGGACACTTGGGTTCCTTCCATGTTTTAGCTATTGTGAATGATGCTGCTGTAAACACAGTGTACAGATACCTCTTTGAAGCCTTTCTTTCAACTCTTTTGGGTATCACCCAGATGCAAAATTCCTGGATCATCTGGAGTTATGGTTTCAATTTTGGTGGGCCTCCATACTGTTTTCCACAGCAGCACGTGGGTTTTAATTTCTATGCATTCTTGCCAACATTTGTTTCCTGTGTTTTTTTAAAGATAATAACCACCCTAATGGGTATGAAGTTTGATGTTAAAATTAAAGTGCTTCAGAGCTTCCCATGTGTTTTTGTTTAATATCTTTGTTTTAGGTGTTTGGTCTGCACTCAGACGCCAGGCCGCCCTCGTTAATTCTTGGCTTGCTGCACTTTACCTGTTCCTCCTTTCTCAGTGGCATCACCAGGCATGTTGAAGTAGGGCTGGTGAAGAAGGACACCACCCAAGCTGGACCCTGGAGTCCAATGGGGGGCTGAACTTTCTGTTGCCTACGGGTCCCCATCACAGGGCCATGAGCACGGGAGCTCTGATGGCATGTGGGTAAGCTGTAGACCCTCAGAAAAATCACACACAAATAACGCATGATATCACAATGCCTTGACCCAGCAGTTCCCAACTCAACGAGCAGTTTTGTCCACCAGGGGACATTTGGCAATGTGCAAAGACATTTTTTAGAATGTTAATTTTTAGAATTGATTTTGGGGAAGAGAAAGAGAGATCCATTTGCTATTCCACTTATTGTATTTATGTATTCATTGGTTGATTCTTCTATGTGCCCTGACTGGGGTTGAACCCACAACCTTGGTGTATCGAACAACACTCTAACCAACTGAGCCACCCAGCCATGGTTGAAAGACATATTTTTTGTGTCACAACTGAGTGAAGGGGACAACAGGGGGTGAGGGTTCTGCCAGTATCCAATGGGTAGAAACCACGAATGCTGCCAACCATCCCACAATGCACAGGAGGTTCCCATCCTTCGACCCCCACTCCACACACAGAAAGAACAATCTGGTCCAAAGTATCAATAGTATCCAGGCTGAGGACCCTGGGTCACGTTGAGTCAGCAATCAATGCCCTTTACTATGTGCTCCTAACCCACATGTCCAACTATTGCTCCCCAGCATGCACTCCTGCTCCTGCTAGACAAGTCCCATCCCTACTTCTTTTTTTTTAGATTTTATTTATCTTTAGAGGGGAAGGGAAGGAGAGAGGGAAAGAAATATAAATGTATGGTTGCCTCTCGTGCATCCCCTGCTGGGAACGGGCCTGCAACCCAGGCATGCACCCTGACCGGGAATCGAACCATGGTTGTTTGGTTTGCAGGCCTGCACTCAATCCACTGAGCTACGCCACCCAGGGCCTTTCCCTACTACTAAATCTGCCTTTATTAAAAAAAAAATAAAAAGATTTTGTTTGTTTATTTTCAGAAAGAGAGGGAGGGGAAAAGAGAGGGTGGGAAACATCATGGCCGCCTTTCACAAGTGCCTAAGTAGAGACCTGGCCCACAGCCCAGGCATGTCTATCACTGGGGATTGAACTGGCCACCTTCTGTTTTGCAGGTCCTTGCTCAATTCACTGACCCACACCAGCCAGGGCTAAACCTGCCTTGCTCAGTCCTGACTTCTGTGCCTTTATTCACGTGGTTCCTTCTGCTTGGAATATTTTCCTATGCACCTATCGGAACTCTGCCTTTTTAAAAAAACTCAAGCACCTCCTCTCCTCTAAGTCTGTCTTCAACTACCCTAGTCACGGTAGCCTCTCTGACCTTCCTCTGAAGCAAGGGAAGCTCTTTCTTCCTTGCAATGCCTGGTAGAATGGCTATTACATGGTATCCGGCGTGTAAGCTCATCAAGGGCAGAAACCGGAGCTTGCTGTACATACCCGTATATCCACTGCGGTGTTTAAGGCTCTCTGTACATAGTTGAGTAACCACTCATCTACATTGTCTGGTTTTTCCTTGCTGTTCCATCGAGGGTTTTCCCTATACTAAAAAAAATTGTTAAAAGGGGGAAAATTTGGTTGGCTGGGGCCTGGGAAAACTTGGATGTGATAGAATTTGATGTGCGTGGCCTATCATGGGAATTTTGTAAATTCCAGCTCATTCAATTAGATAAACAGCTACCAATTCTTCATGCTAAAGCCCTGTGATGACATGTATGAGTAAATAAATAGTGTAACGCTGTTTGCCAACCTGTGTACACGCCTAGCAGCAAAGCAGCAGGGACCCAGGCTGACATCCTTCTTCATTTGCCTGGTGCCAGAACGACAGCGTTGTCTGCCTGGAGGAGTGGCCCAGGTGCGCCTTCACGACCCCACAATATTCGATGTTCCCTCTGAGTGTATTGCACTGTTTGTGCTGAAAAGGCTCTGTGTGTGTGGGGGGGAAGGGGGTGGGGAAACTGGTATCTGGAACCTACCTCATTACAGTTGTAGTGAGGATTAATAATGCAAATTGACTGGCACAGTGTGGTATTTTGATAAGCTTACAATAAATGTTATTTTTCTCTGCTTCACTTTCCTTCTCAACCAACAATGACATGACGACATTAGTAATAATACAAGATAACAATATTATAATACTTTGTATTTTTCATGTTCATTTGAGTTTCATCAGTCCCTGTGAAGTAGCTGAAGAAGGGATTTTAATCCCACTTGTCAGACAAGGAGACAACTTCAAGGTCAGAGTTGCACTGAGGTAATAGAACTAACTTGGTTATGGTTTCACAGAGGTCCTATCTGCAAATCTAAAAATGGGTTGTTTTCCTATAAACCAGCCTTCCTTCCCTACCATTTTTCTTTCTCTTTTTTTAACACTTTATTTTCAGAGAGAGGGGAAGAAAAGGAGGAAGAGGGAGAGAAACATGGATGTGTGAGAGAAACCTAGATTGGTTGCCTCTCACACAACCCCACCTGGAAACCTGGCCTGCAGCCCACAACCCAGGCCTGTGCCCCAGTTGGGAGTCGGACACGTGACCCTTTGGGTCACAGTCGGGTGCTCAATCCACTGAGACACACCAGCCAGGGCTGTTTCTTTCTTTCTCTTTCTTTCTTTCTAGGTGGGTGGGAAGAAACATTATGTTCCTATACATTCTCTCCTTAGGCAATCTCATCCCCACATTGGTCTATAATTACCACCTATACATGGATGATTCATACAAAGATCTTTAGAGCTCTCCTCTGAGTTCCAAACTGGTACATCCAGCTAGTTGCCTATTCATCATCAACTCTTGAAGTTCTCAAATGCACTGCAAATTGAACAAATGCAAATCCAATCCTTTAGTTCTCCTGCTTAAAACCCCACAATTCTTCCCATTGTTCTGAGACAATGGGCAACACTAACAGCATCCTGGGTCATGTGTCACCCAAGCCCCTGCCGCCTCTCGCCTCTCTCGCATCACCTTGCACCAGCCCCTGGAGGGACCCATTTAAGGCCCCAGAATTGGAATGCAGATTATTTTAAGATGAAGACATGTGGGATTTAACAGATGCAGAAAAAAGCCTCCTTGGAGCTTCCCTTATTGACTAAAAGAAGAATCTTCTGGGAAATGAGGCTGCTGCAAACCCCCTCTTCAGGGTGGCTGTTACTCTGAGGAAGGAGACCAGGAGTAAACCAACCAACCCAAACCCTTCTTCTGGAGAGTTTTATAACCATGAAGAAATCGGAAAGACCACCTGTACCTGCATGAACAAGCACTGTCACAAATTTTCTTATCTCCCACTGTTCTTTAGAAACCTCTTTATCTTTTCTAAAGAAGCCCACTTGCTCTGCCCATGGTGGCCCTTTGCCCACCCCCAATCCCTGTTTACTATTAAATTAAGTATATAAGCCTCTAACTTTAACCATTTATTGAGCTACTTTTTTTGTAGCTCAATATGTATTCATGCATATGAATATTTTTTTCTCCTCTTAGCTTAATTCACAGGCCTCCAGCACTGAACCTGAGAGGGTAGAGGACAAGTTTTTCCTCTCCGACCCACTCATGATCTTTACACTCCCTTACCCTGGCTTCATTTTAGTCTCATAATTGCTCCTTCCACAGACCTCTGCCCGTGCACTTTTCCTTTCCCAGAATGCTTTTCCCTTCCCTTGATACCTGTTAACTATTACTGATTTTCAGAACTCAGTTCAAACAGCACCTCCCAAAGGAAGCCTTTTTTGACTTCCCAATTTTAGGCTTTCAGGGCATCCTGCGATTTTCCTTTGCAGCACTTGTTATAGTTGCAATGAAAATTTGTATGATTGTTTGATTAATGTCCTCCCCCAGTATAAGCTTCTTGGTGGTAGGGGTTCTGTGTTTGCTCACCATTGTATTCTAAATTCTTAGCACAAAGTAGGCACTGAAGAAAAAGGTCTGAATAAAAGGTAGAGGAGAAACTGCACGCGTGACAGACTAGAACCACTCCAGTCAGGATGCTTCTTTCAAACCAGAGACGTGTGGGGCCTGAATGCCACAAGTCTTTGAAGGTTAGTCGTGTAACTGGGGCAAAGCAGTCTCAAAATAACTAATGCTAGTGTAGGCAAAGTGGTTACCCTATCGTGGCAACTGTCCTGATCATGGATTAAATGACAGTTTATTTGAGAAAGGCTGACCCAGAAAACCATCCTGCAACATGCAACATGCATGAGAGAACCAGATCAAATCTAAAAATAGATCCATCACTGGAATTGGAAGCACCTCAGTGAGAACCCAGTCTCTCTCCTTGCAACCTCTACTTCTATGGAGCCTTTTACCCTCTTTGTTCACCTTCGTAATCCCAGGATGGTAGTGCTGACACGTGATCGGGTTTACTGCTTTCATTTTAAAATGAAAATTAGGACCAGAAGGCGCAGAGACTTCTTCCATATCACCCAGGTAGTGTCTTGCAGAATCAGGGCTCAGGGACTTTCTGCTTCCCCTCCACAGTGATGCTGGGGTCTGACATCTCCTGGGTGTTAGGCATCTTAGAGGATGAAGACCTGAAATGTACTTGTGGGCCATTCTAGTGGGAGGCAGGAGAGCTGGGTTTGTTTTCCAATCCTGTGGTTCCCTGCCAAGAGTTTGGGTAGGAGCGTCTGAGATTGAGGTGAAGGGTGCCTAGAATGGAGAATGGCCTCCTACAGCGTAAGGGACAGGAGTTTGGATTCTGGGAGTGGTCTCAGCTCTGCCACCTGATTGCTGGGGCTGTCACTTGAACAACACTCTTGTCTCCCTAAACATTTGTTAACTGAGTTAATAAACCCGGCTTCAAGCTATTGTGAGACTCACATGAAATAATGTGCTCAAGACCTTTAGCACAGGTCTGACATCTGATGGTCAGTAAATGGAACTTTTGTTCATTTCTATTTTAGTTCAAACTCATCAACATTTGTGGGACGTGTGCTTTAAAGGAAAAGTAATTACTTGGGAGGGTAAAACTCAGCCCTCCTTCCAAGTGTCACATTCCTTCTTTAGATATGTTAATATATTCAATCAGGGTGGAGTCAAGTCCTGTTGGCCAGCTGAGCCTTTTTCAGCGACTTTGCCTATCTGTTCTCAGATCCATTAGTCACTGGGTTCGCAGTTCACCAGCTGGAGCGCTCTTAGTTCCCTCATTCTCAAATTCTCGAGTAATTTCTCTCCACGACACCCCATCACTGACAGCCTACTCATGATTATAAGAATTTTGGAGGCTCTGACAATGATAAGATTGAAGGGGTCCTCTTTTAAGCCTTTGTGACTATGGCATAAAAATATTTTGAGTTGGAATGGAAATATTTTGATTTCCTGAAATCCCTTGTCTGCCTTAAAACAGAGCCTAAAAAAAAATAACTTAAAAGAACTCAATTGTCATAAATCCCCTTCTCAGGTGCAATCCTCATCTTTGGAGAGAAGTCAACACCATGGCCAGACATTGTCACAAAATTATCAGATCTCTCATTCACTCCTTAAGGGCCCACTTATCTTTCCCATACCATGTCCTTCTCCCTCTGCCCTTCATCTCTTACGGTGGGATACGAGCCACGAATTCTAACCACCCCTTTGAATTACATTGCTTTGCAGACTCCCATACATACCTGGTTAAAATCCATCTTTTCTCTTGATCATCTATCCTGTCAGTTTAATTTGCAGGCCCCCAAAACTTTAAACCTAAAAAGGGAGCGGGAAAACTTTTCTTCCCTGACAAGGTCATGGTACCACTGTTACAGTTAGTATTTAATTAATTATTAACTTTTTAAAAAGGGGAGAGCAAAAGGACTTAGACATTGAGCTTAATAAAATGGGGAGCATGAGCTTGCTTGCTTAGTCAGGAAGCTACAGATTCACACCCCAGGAAATTACAGTATTGCTCCACCAAGGGGATGAACACTCCTCCCTTCCCCCTCCCATACCGGATTGTTGGGGATGCAGGGGGAGGTGCTGGACCATGGAGGCCTGTCAGTCTAACCAGGGGGTGTGCACCCATGGGAAGCCTGTGACAGTTGGGAAGTTGGTTGGTCACTTTGAGAAAACTGCTGGTCCTTCTGAAATTCAAACTAACCTAACCCCAGGGAGACAAAGAAGCTCCCTCTGTGGTTCATGCCGGCACTCACACCGTGCACGCTGCATCCTCTCTCCACACCCATGTGGCCAGGGCAGCTGTGTGGCCTGTGGCCGCTCAGACCCCACACACTGGTTTTGTATTTATTTATTTTTAGAGAGGAGGGAAGGGAGGGAGAAGGAGAGGGAGAGAAACATTGACGTATGAGATAAACACCAATCAGCTGCCTCTCACATGCTCTACAACAAGGGACCTGGCCTGCAACCCGGGCATGTGCCCTCACTGGGAATGGAACCCTAGACCTTTCGCTTTGCGGGATGACACCCAACCCACTGAACCACACCAGTCAGGGCTGTCAGAGATTTTAAAAATTGTTATACCCAGTTTTGTAAGGTGTAAGGATGGAGGATGTTTTTGGATATTTATGTGATAGAATTATGTACATCTACTAATGTTAAAATTGTGAAAGAATATTTAATGTCAAAGGAAAATGCTCATATTATAGTAATAAGTTAAAAAGTAGATTACAAAGTAGTATCTCTAGTGTAATTCAATATTTAAAAAATATAGGGATAGACTCTACACATTCATACCACAGTGTGAACATAGGAGATTGCAGGCACTTTCAACATATTATTTGTGGTTTCTGTATTTTTCAACTTTTCTACAATGACTATGGTATAGCTTTTGACCTCAGATGAAAAGAAATAAAGGAAAACAAAAAGGAAAAGATAGTGTCTTGTTATTTGTGTTAGCCCCCTAACCAAGCTCTACTCTCTGAGCTAATTAGGAACAGATCAAGTGTTACTTCAGCGGTTGTTAATCCTTCCGGATGGGCAGAAGCTGCTGTGTTAGGTGAACGTGACTGACCCAGTTACTCTCAATAAAATGATTTTTAAGAGTTTTCCTAAGTTTAAAAATACCCTTGCCAACCAGTAGCAACTGTAACACACACTTCACTGGATGGAATAGAAGAAGCTTGAGGTTTGTCCCTGCCTTCAAAGTTCACAGTACAATCTTGCTCCAGAATTTGTATGAAATGGTTCTATATCATGCCCAGTAGAGGAGTCCACTCTTTACTCTGGCATGGCCGGTTACCATAATAAATTAACCAGTCATTCCATGTTTGTCCTCAGCAAGTGGCACAGCGCCAGGGCCACAGAAGGGCTAAATACTTACAGAATGACTGATGAATGACTGAATAATGTGGTTTCACTTAAAAGGATGCTTTCCTGGCCATCATCTTTGCTCTTCTTCTCACACACAACACTCCACATGTGGCCAGTCTAGAAGGGTCATCCACTTCCTTTTTAGGCTGGGACAGGGTAATCATTTGCTTCAAATGACTGGGTGAAAAAACATCTGCTATCAATAAACTGAAACAGAGGGCTGCCAAGGGCTTTCTCTGCAGGAGCCAGGGCTAGAAGGGATGTATAGCAGGCTCACTGGGGTAGGCTTGGGATATAGCTACATTGCCTGCATACCGAGAAAAATGCCCAGGGGGAGAATTCTTTGCTGTGGGACTTCCCGTATTTACCCAGGTGATTTCATGCTTACCGAACACAGGACTCACTACTTGACTGCACTGCGACAACAGGGCATAGGGCTTCCGTGGGACAGAGAGGGGACAGGAAACATCATTTATAATAACTCTGAGGACAACATAGATCAGGCTTCCTTAAAAACTGGAAACAGCCCAGCTGACCATCAACTGATGAGTGGAGAAACACAACGTAGGCTACCCATATAACGAAACATTACCCAGCAGTATAGAGGAACGAAGCACTGAGTCTTGCTACAACGTGGGAGAACCTTGAAAACGTGATGCTATGTGAGAAGCCAGACACAAAAGGCCACATATTGTGTGATTCCATTTTATGTGAAATATCCCAAGTAGGCAAATCTATAGAGACAGAAAGCAGATTGGTGGCTGCCAGGGGTGGGGGGAAGGGAGTCACGGGACATGGCTGCCAACAGGTACAGGGATTCTGTTTGGGGCGATGAAAAGTTTTGGAATTAGTGGTGATGGTTGCACAGCCTTGTACTAAAAAGCCATTAAATTGTACACTTTAAATGGTGAATTTGATGGTACATGAATTTATCTCAGTTTTTAAAAAAGAAAATGATACTGTAAAAAAAAAAGGTAAACCCAAAATCAATACAATTCACTATCACCATGAGTTTCCCATTGTAGTTTTTTTGTTTATTTTGTTTCCTTATCTTCACTTGAGGACATGCTTATTGATTTTAGAGAGAGGGGAAGGGTGTGAGAGAAACACTGATGCAAGAAACATCGATATGTTGCCTCTTGTAAGCACCCCGACCAGAGACCGAACCAGCAACCTAGGCATGTACCTTGACAGGTGACATTTCGGATGCTCCATCCAATTGAGCCACACTGTCATGGTGTCCATTGTAGTATTTTAAACGGCTAAAAACTACCATGACTTTCAACATTCAGCATTTCATATAACATGGCAATGGCAACAGAATTAAGAAGTTGATGGAAAATGTAGGTTTTTATAGGGTTTTTTCCATTAAAATTTATAAGCACAGATTAGAGTTCAGATTCAAATTGAATGGTCTAGCCAGATGACTTCAGAAGTTGATAATATGTACATTGTCCTCTAGCAATTGTGATACTTCTTCACAGCAGAGGAGATGGTCTCTTTAGACTAAGTTACTGAAAAAGAAGGACCATGTTTTCTCCAGCTCCTGTGTTCTCCATATCTACCTATGTTCCACATGGAGAACAAGTAGACAAACTTCTTCCCTAATTACTGGAGAAAAATGCAACTCCACAAAATCCAATGCTGAGTTTGATCTACTTAATTGTTTTTAAATAAATGGAAAGAAATGGTATTTCTATCTCTCTTCAAAAGGCCAGGGCACAGAAATTAATATTAAATGTAATTAAGGAAGAACACAGTTCAGTTACTAGGAATTTTTGCTTTTATATTCTTTGATGGGATTGATGTATGCACTTTTTAAAAATTAATTTCTTTTATTGTTGTTCAATTACAATTACAATCCTCATTTCCCCCCCCAGTACTCTCCCCTGCCTTGCCCAGCCCCCAACCTTCCACATTTAATCCTCCCCCCAAACCCATTGTTTTTGTCCTTTAGACGTGTTCCTTGACTTGATCCTCTCCTTTCTTTCCCCCATTATCCCCTTCCCCGATCCCTTCCATTCACTGTCAGTTTGTTCTTTATTTCCAAGTCTCTCGTTCTATTTTGCCCCCTTGTTTATTTTATTGATTAGGTTCCATTTATAGGTGAGATCATATGGTATTTGTCTTTCACTGCCTGGATTATTTCACTTAGCATAATGCTCTCTAGTTCCATCCATGCTGTCCCAAAGGGTAGGAATCCCCTATTTCTGCTGCATAGTGTTCCATTGTGTAAATTATGCCACAGTTTTTTTATCCACTCACTTATTGATGGGCACTTAGGCTATTATCAGCACTTGGCTATTATAAATTGTGCTGCTATGAACATTAGAGTACACAGGTTCTCCTGAATTGGTGTTTCAGGATTCCCAGGGTATAATCCCAGCAGTAGAATTGCCAGGTCAAAAGGCAATTTCATTTTTAGTTCTTTGAGGAAATTCCATACTGTTTTCCACAGCGGCTGCACCAGCCTGCATTCCCACCAATGGTGTACTAGGGTTCCCTTTTCTCTAAAACCTTGCCATCACTTGTTTTTTGATTTGTTTATATGGCCAGTCTGACCGGTGCGAAGTGGTATTTCATTGTGGTTTTAATTTGCATCTTTCTGACGGCTAGTGATGCTGAGCATCCTTTCATATATCTCTGGAACCTCTGTATGTCCTCCTGGGAGAAGTGTCTGTTCAGGTCCTTTGCCCATTTTCTGATTGGGTTGTTTGTCTTCCTGGTGTAGAGTCATGTGAGTTTTTTATATATTTTGGAGATCAAACCCTTGTCCAAGATATCATTGGCAAATATATTTTCCCATATGGTTGGTTCCCTTTTCATTTTGCTGATGTTTTCTTTAGCTGTGCAGAAGCTTTTAAATTTGATGTAGACCCATTTGTTTATTCTTTCTTTTATGTCTCTTGCTCTACGGGACATATCAGTGAAAATATCGCCGTGTGGAATATCTGGAGACTTTCCTTGCCTATGTTCTCCTCCGGGACTTTTATGGTGTCACGACTTATATTTAAGTCTTTTATTAATCTTGAGTTTATTTTTGTGTGTGGTATAAGTTGGTGGTTGAGTTTCATTTTTCTGCATGTAGCTGTCCAGATCTCCTGATGTATGCACTGTAACTTTCTCCTCCTCTTTCTACTTTTTGCTACCTTTTTCTGTGTGTGTCTTTGTGTGAGATCCTCTTACCTCAGTACTCTCTAATGGATGGCAAGTTCAAGGTAGCTGTTAGCAAAAAGCCTCAATTCCTCACCGCATGGACCTCTCCATAGGTCTGCTCAAGTGTCCTTGCAACATGGCAGCTGGCTTCCACCAGAGCAAGTGAATCAAGGGAGCACAGGTGGAAGCTGCAATGATTTTTATGACTCAGCCTGGAAAGTCACATTCCATCACCTCCTCTTATCCTATTGGTCATGCAGATCATCCTGTGGTCTGGGAGGGGACTATGGGAATGAGGTTACTACATAAGCTACAAGACAAAGGGCAGTTTCAATTGAATTAAGTTGGAATTCCCCTCCATACTCCCCAACACAAACCCTAAATCCTTAAAAGAGCCATAATGTACCTGCTTGCAGAAGATCCAGGGGAATGAGCAGGGATTATTACTTTTTTTAATTGATTAGAGAGAGGAAGGAGGGGAGAGAGAAAGATATCAATTTGTTCTTCTACTTATTTATGCAGTAGTTGGATGATTCATATATGTGCCCTGACTGGGGATCAAACCCACAACCTTAGTGTATTGGTACAATGCTTTAACCAACTGAGCTACTTGGCTAAGGCCATGAGTGGGGATTAGATAGAGGGAGGAAAAGCCCCTAATGATAGTTGAAAGATTGGGACTTATCCACAAGGACAAAAGGAAAGGGTTTGATTGGAGTTTATAAAGGAGAGCCTATTTTGACAAATTACAGGAGAATAAAGTGGGGCTCCCATTTTAAAGCCAGAAAGTTGGATGACCATACAAAGCCACCCTCCAATGAATCCCTGTCCGCTGGGCAATCCAATCAGAATGTAGACAACACCTTCTGAGGTGAGGCTAAAACATTCAGTGTGGTTCCTCCAAACTGCTCCTTGGCAGTCTCCCCAGGTTTGAAACTCTGCCCTGAAGGTGCCACACACACAGTTCCTCAAGTGCCCAAGAGTCCTGGTCCCAGGTGGTCTTGTTAGGATGGAGCAGCAGAAGGGATCTGGGCAGCTCATTCTGCAGCTGTTTTCTTTCTCTGTTGTTTTGTTCACTAGGATTGGACTTGAGGTTTCCAGGGTGGGGCTGTCTCGCTAGGCCAAACCGAGTCTAAGGGTCTGGCTCAGATTTGGGATGGGGCTGAATCTTTCTCTGCCACACAGTTGTGACTTGAGAGAGTGGAGTTGTTCTAGGCAGGGATGTGCATGTGTGCGTGTGTGTGTGTTTGGCCCCTAAAACTGCAGTTGTTGTTTTTAGTCTGGATATTGTAGAGAAATTATTGTCCACTGAACTATGCTGTGGTTGTACATTTGTGTTTATATTTAGTATAAATATAGCTGATCCAAATGACTTGTGAGCAGGAATGAAATGTTCAGGAAGAGAACTAGGGCAAATTAAAAAATGCTTCCCTTCCCAAAATTTGGGCCTTTTCTGGCCCTGTGATTCCAAGTCATGTTCACGTGGGACTTCTGTGTCCCAGAACAAAGATGGAGGTGTCTGTGCCACAGCCAGTGACTCAGTGCCTGTCCAGGCTGGCAAGGCGTGAATCTCCATATGCTGTGCTTTGCGATGACTGCCTCATTCTGAATTGGGAGACTGAAGAGCCCTGGGCCAGTCATAAAAGAGTCCTGGGTTTGAGTCCTGCTTCTGTCTCCAGCCAGCCTTGCAAACTTGAGCAGGCCTCTCTGCTTCTCTGAGCCTCAGTTTTGTCATCTAAACCAGAGGTGATACGATCTGTCCTGTCCATTTCACAGGCTGGTGGGGAACATTGACTAGAAAATGAAGGTAAAAGTAGGATAGGTGTGTACGCTATTATTTTTCATCAGATATTAGTGAATAAGTACCTATCAAGGCATCACCACCAAGCCATCAAGGGTGCAGCCACATGCTGTCTGTCACTGAGCCTTGCCCATCTGATTAGATTGGGTGCTTGTCACTCTCTTCCACCTGCCATAATAATGGCTCCAAATCACAGGGTGTCTGGTAGGGCCGGGTCTGGGTTTTATATGCTGTTGCAATTTGGGGATACTCTCCTTAGGAAAAGAATGTGAACCTCTCCAAAGTCTTGGAAGGGGCCCATGCAAGTTGGAGACCCTGAAGCTTCTTTAGCTTCAAGATAATTCTGCCTCTGGCTTCCAGATTTGATGCATGTCTGAGGGCTGAGCCTCTCTGGGTTCAGGCCAAGGCTCAAACAACCTTTCTTCTATGTATCTTCTGGATTGGAAGTTTTCAGAAGCCCTCACAGATCCTGAAGCTGGATCCCACCATGATATACACCAAGCAGCCTCTGGATGTTTCTTGGCCCACTTAGGGCCGGCTCTTCCTCTGAAGATGATCTCTACCCCAGAAATCCTTGCAAGGCCTCAAGCCAAAGCTTTTAGTTCATGGGCAGTGACAATCTCAGCTTAAAATGGAGCTCCCTGAGCCCCGTGTAGATTCCTTTCCACCACATGTCCTTGAATACAAGTCTCGAAGTTAGTCCTGAGGGTTACCTAATTGTCCATCAGGAATCTACTACCAGTGAACTTCTTTGGAGTCATTTACGTTTCCAGGTAGGAAGAGGCTATGTTTGCTCACCAACTGCAGAATGAGTTGGCCTTAGACTTGGCCAGCAGGGACTCTTGTGGCTTCTTCTAGCTCTCCTAAGGGTCTGATAGCACTGGCAAGAGGTCAGGCCTAAACTGCTCCCTCATCACGGACTTGGCCAAAGGTTTTGCACTTCTCACACATTCAGGAAGTCCCTAGACCCTGGCACCTGCCCCACAGTCCCTGTTCATGCTGTTTGCCTCCTCCCAAAAAACTGTCCCTCATGCCGACCTTGCCTCAGAAGTCAACCTTTGGTTCCCTCTGGCTCAGGTACCTCCAGCAAGTGCCAGCCTCAGGTGTGCCCACACCTGCCTCTGTGCCCCAGTTAGAAAGCCTATTCAGCCAAGGCAGAAATCCTGAAGGTCCATTCAAAACCCCTACACTGGCGGGGTCCAATAAAGTGGGGTGAGGGCGCACCTGTGTGTGTAAAGAGCCAACGGTGCCCTGGACAGGCTTTGCTCTGACCCAGTCCACCCAGTGATGCTAGAATGCAAGACAGTCAGCAGCCTCAAGCCATACTGACTGTCTCCCTGGGCCCAGGGCTAACACTCAGACAAATTAATGGCTTCAGTTTTTTAAAAATAAGAAACATTTAACTGGTCCCATTAGCAACTCCAGCACAAGTTTTCCTGAAAGGGAGGCAAAATCAAACTACCCAGAGCTTCATGAGATGTGTTTGGGCAGGGTGTCACTAAAGAGGTCCCCAAAGTCACTGACCCCATTCCACAGTGGCCTAGTAGAATGAGGGTTGTGCTGATAGAATGTGAAGAGGGAGAAAAGGGATGCAGGGCGAGGGAAATGCAGGCCCTGGCACATATCTTTGCCTAAGGAAGGAAAAGGGAGGGCGGGAGACTCCCCTTGCACAGAAGGGCTGGAACTATACATTCAAGATTTCAACCTCATTATGTAGAGGGAGACAGATGAGCCCCCTTCCAGCCGTCTTAAAGCAGGAACCGCTCCCAAGTGGCCTTCTGTCATCTCTGTTCTATTGTCCCCATTCTGAAATCCAAAGTCTGCAGTTCAAACCCAAGTTCTGAATTCTAAGTTCTACCTTCTGGGTTCTTGTTCCTGTTCCATTCTGTTTCCTGACCCCCAGACCCTTTCCAGCTTCCCTTTCCCAGCCTTTCTGGGTGAATTAGTTGGACCTCTTGCTGACTTGGCTAACTTTAGGGTTTTCCTTTGCTTCTTGTGGCAGTTCTAGGCTTTTCCCCAGTGGGAGGGGCTTGGTTCAGACTGTCTAATATGTTGGTGGCCCGGTGGGGATCAGGGAATTCCTGGGAGCCTGCTCTGCTTTAACCTCTTCCTACCCACCTCTACCCACTAGATGCATGACCTTTTTGCAAGTAAAGCTAAACTGAGGACTTCCATATTGATAATTGGGGAATGATGGCCTTGAGATGAGGAATCTTAGGGGGAAATGTGGGAAGACATAAAAGGCTGCAGTTCTTCATTAAGAGAAATTAAAGATTGCTTTCCAGCACAGGAGGAGGAGTGGGTGGGGAAGATGGGAAGCGTCTGGAGAGGCGAGTCTTCAAGGGGATCATGATCTGAGATTCCACGTGTCATCAGGGGGACTATGCGGTAGACATTTTCATCCCAACCTTTCTTCCTCCGAGTAGCATTTCTAGTCTCCTCCCAAGATGGCAGGTCATTACAGGCCCAGAGAATGTGTGTAACACAGAGCCCTCCCATCTGTGAGAAGAAGCTGCCCACTGCCTCCTGGCTCTCCTGCTGGCACTTGATGGCCTCAGCCCAGTTGTTCCCGAACTTGACGGTGGTTCCTGGCTTGAGCTTGTATGTCCTCGATTCATAGGTGTTGGGCCCCATTCTGGGCTGTGGCTCATTCCAGAAGCTGAACTCAAAAAGCATCTGGTTTCTCTAGGACAGCGACATCTGGCACTGCTCCTTTTGGGACTCCAGGTACTCCTTGTTCTTTTTGAGCTTGTTCGGCAGTGCATGAGGGCTGGGCACTGAGAACCACCAGCGGTGCACTGCCTGGTCCAGCTCCTCATGGCACCAGTTCCAGGAGCCCGTGGACGAGCAGGGGCGGTCCTCATCCAGGTGCAGCTTTGACAGCATGGCCTCGGTCAGGCATCCAGGCAGTCGGGGTTCGCATTCTAAGGGTTGCTGAGCTCCTTGGACAGGAGGATGGAGTGGGCATCCTTCCAGGGATCCACCTTGTTGTGGGCAAAGAAGGAGTGGAGCAGGCTGCCTTCATTGTCCTTGGAATAGAAGCTTGCCACAGGTGCAGCCACAGCATCTCCTTTGTGGGGCCCAGGGGCCCCCCAGCAGCCACTGTGCTGCCCACCGCAGAGATGTCCCACAGATGCAGAGCCATGTTGGAGAGCCACTTCAGTTTTATCAGTGGTTGAAATACCTAACCGTGTCCCTATTGGTGGGTAAATAGCTACAGCCTCATGTCCTCTGAGTGCTCTCTGCCAGCCCAGACCCCTTGGCACTTTGTCACACCCCTCAGGACCTTCCTATGATCCACAAAATAAAGGGTTGACCCTTGGCCAACTAAAAAGGACCCTGCTTCAGTTCTAAGCCTTATGTCTGCCCTGACTGGTGGGAGTGTGGCCACATTGGTGATTCAATATTCTGAGTATCACATCTACTTCAGCTGACATTGAGCCCCCTCTTTCATTACTAAATGGGCCCCCTGTGGCCTGGTTTCTGAAATGAGGTCCCAGCTCCACTCCTCTCCCTTGCAGTGTGTGCCTGCTGGCACCTTGCCCCAAGGACAGGGGTCTGAACAGTCTCCCCAGGAAGGAATCTGCAGCCCTGAGGCCCTGCTACGTCTGACAGATCACTCTGGAGCTGACTTCTGAGTGGCCCCAGGTCTCTGGAACCACACTGCAGATCCCTTCCTGGGCTTGGCCACATCTTCTGGCACTTGCCTTGGGTTCTGCAGCATCTCCACACTGACAGGTGGTTCTGGTTCAGATCCCAGGCTTTCCCAGCCTGCCCTGTTTCACTGTAATTAATTGGGCTGTGCCTGACAGTGTGTTCAGGTGAGGAGTCGGGAGGGGCAAAGCATACCTTCCACCACCTTTAAATGTCCCATCCCTGCCCACATAAAAGGCAGCCAAACTAGCCCATATACACTCAGCCTGTACTCTCTGGGTTGCATATGACCCTTCCCTCCTCCTCAGCCCCATTCCCTGGGAGCTGGGTGTCAGCCAGTAGCTGGGCAAAAATGTCACTCTTGTAGCTTCTTCCTAGCTCTCCCGGGGCCTGGCAGAAAAACATCAGACAGATTGAGGCGAAGGGTGGCTGAATATGTTCTTCTTAAATCTACCCATTTCTCACCTGTCTCATCCCCTTTGGATTGAAAATAAGATCTGAAGAGAGAAACAGAGACTTGGCACACTAGTACCGTATCTGAGGAATTGGCACGGTAGGTATTTGGGAGAAGATTTTAAACTCTGAAGTCAACAGACTTCACAGAGAATCACATCACAAAGAACTGTCTGTTTTGCACAGGTATAAGAAGAAGCTTATCTGAGATCAAAGAGTACTGAGAAAATAATGATCACTAACATTTTTTCGAGTGCATAACCTCAGCAAGGCATTTAGTTAAGACCTTTGCAACTGTTTTCTCATTTTCTTCTCCAAGACACAGACTGCCACAGAATTTCAGATGTATGAGCTGGCTGAGGCAGAGGCTGCAAGTTACAAAGCCAACATTCCTTTCCCCTCTCCTCCTAAGAGTGCCCTGATTTTACTTGGGATGGCAATGTACCCACAGGAAAGTCTATTCTCCCCAGACTTCTTTGCAGCTTTGTGACTGTGGAGGATGCAGAAATATTTCTCTGCCTTTCTAGGTTCTTTGAGTAGTCTAATAATTGATTTAAGACAGTGTAGGGGTAAAAAAATATTAATACTCTTTCTCTCTCCTTCTAAGGTCTTCTGGCTGGGCTAACTAACAAATGAACAGAGATCGATTAATAGGAGAAATCAAAGTTTAACGCGTGTTTGGGAAATTCACATAAGCATGAAACTTCCAAAGACAGTGAAGCAACATTGGGTATATAAGACATTTTTGGACTGGGGTCGGGGGAGGGGTGGGAACTGGTTATTAGATTTTTTAAAAAATTATTTATTTATTTAGTTTTAGAGAGAGGGGAAGGGAGGGAGAAAGAGAGGGAGAGAAACACTGACATGTGAGAGATACGTGGATCAGTTGCCTCTTGCAGGTCCCCAACTGGGGACCTGGCCTGCAACCCAGGCATGTGCCCCGACTGGGAATTAAACTGGTGACCCTTTGGTTCATAGGCCAGCACCCTACCCACTGACCCATGCCAGCCAGAGCTGGGTTATTATATTTCAGAACTGCAAATGAGACATTTACAGGAAGTTGAAGAAGAGTGAAACGCATGTGGCAGGAAAATCCTTGATGGCCAACTCAGTGGGTATTTAGCTAATAGGCTAAAGATGGCCTGAAGCCCTCTTATATTCCATACTTAGTTCAAAATATTAGGCTAAGGCTGCATCCTTAAATCTCCTTCCTGAAGCAGGTTTCTCTGTCTGGATTTCTTGGGCCGGTAAGCCGGGAGGGTTGAAGTTTCTTCTAATTCTAGTTTTTTAATAAACAGCTTAAAACCAATATCCCAAAATGGCAGCTTCAGGTGGCAAAACTTTGGTCCCTTCAACTGATTAACAGAAGAAAACAAATTTGAATACATACATACAGGGGCCCCACAGATACAAGAGGGTCTAAGACAGGCACACAGTACTTTGATGTCTTCCTGAGTTAAGGAGAAGAGGATGGGGTCTGAGGCTTCAAACAGAAGGAATGCCCAGGGAGATGGGGAGAGCCAAGGTTTGGTTAGCAAAGGTTTGCCTCACCACTGGTTGACAATGAGTCACGGAGAGGACTTTGATCGCCAGGGCCTGTCCAGCTCCCCCAAACCACCACAGCTCCCTGATATTCTTTGTAGTTATTTTGGACAATAGCTCTCTTCCTGCTCTAGGCCCTCTAGCTGTTAGGCAGTCAAGGGGAAGATAAAAAGAAAAACCTCTGGTTTTAAAAAATAATCAGCCTAGACCTGGGCAGTGTGGCTCAGTTGGTTGGAGCATTGTCCCATAGACTGAAAGCTTGCAGATTCAAACCCTAGTCAGGGGACAAGGCTGGGTTGTGGGTGCAGTCCTCAATTGGGGCCCATGTGGGAGGCAACTGATAGATGTTTCTCTCACATTGATGTTTCTCTCTTCCTCTCTCATTCTCTCTTCTTGTCTCTCTAAAAAGCAAAACCAAAAATGTTCTTGGGGAAGGATAAACATAAAAATAAAAAATTAGCCCTGACTGGTGTGGCTCAGTGGATTGAATGCCAACCTGAGACCTAAAGGTCACTCATTCAATTCCCAGTCAGGGCACATGCCTGGGTTGCAGGCCAGGTCCCCAGTTGCGGGGCATGTGAGGGGCAACTAATCTCTTGAGACATCAATGTGTATCTTTCACATACTGATGTTTCTCTCCCTCTCTTTCTCTCTCCTTTCCTTTCTCCCTAAAAGTAAGTAAATAAAATCTTTTTAAAAATTATATTAGTCCAAAATAATCCTTATGTCAAAGAGACATAGTTTGTGGTGGCAAAATTTGCCCCCTTAGATGACTAAGTTTTGGCCAAAGAGGTTTAAATGGAAGTGTTTAAGACTTAGGCTTCTTAAAGGGCATTTAAGACATTCTTCTACCCCTCCTCCTTCCTCCTTTCTGCTGCCTGGAATTCACATGTTTGGCGCGAGTTCCAGCAGCCACAGTGAACCTAGAATGGAAGCCACGCGTGGTGGGAGAGGAAGACAGAAGGAGTCTGGCTCCCCATGGAGACCTCGTAGCCTCTGAAAACAGCCTGCCTGTTTAAAAACGTGTGTGTTTAAGTTATTGTAATCAGTTTCTATTTTTTAAAGTTGAACAAAATTCCTAACTGATACAGGATCTGAGAAGTCAGTTGAGATAAGATAGTAAGAAGCTAGGAAAATTCCTTGGCAAGTGAAATGAGGAAACTGAGAGAGAAAGTTGAACAAACTGGCCAAGCGATTTCCAGCCGAACACAGAAAGCCCTGGGTGCCTCTCAGTGGAGGAACTGGCAGCGGATCTTGTCCCCTGGGCGGCCTGCCCTCCCCTGGCATGTTGCTGGTCGTGCCGTTTAGAACCCCTGACCTGTCCTTCCTGGTGATAAAATCTAGGCCTCAGTTGTATTTTAGATCCACGCTCAGAAAAACAGCAAAACCAGGCAGGGGACACCAGAACCAGACATGATGACAAATGACCCCTGCCCTGGTGCTGACCAATCAGTAGAGACCATGACCCTGAAATGGCACACCTGGAAAAGTTGACGAATAATCCACCGAGATCCTCCTCTAAACTCCCAACATTTAAAGGTCTTCAAAAACGAAGGACCAAGCACAAGCTCTCCCTTACTCCCAGGAGCATGTCTGTGCCTTTCCCTCCCCGTCACCGTACCTCACAGACACACATCTCCTAAACCCTAAGCAGGAGTCTCCAACTTCTGGGCCACGGACCACTACCAGTTCAGGCCTGTTAGGAACTGGGCCGCAAAGTAGGAGGTGTAGCTTGAATGTAATGCTCTTGAATCATCCTGAAACCATCTCTACAACCCTGGTCTGTGGAAAAATTGTCTTCCATGAAACTGGTCCCTGGTGCCAAAAAGGTTGGGGACCTCTGCTCTAAGGGTCCCCACAAGACTTGGAACCAGGAGAGCAATGGGCAGCAGCAGCTTATCCTGGGGTTAAACCCTTAAACCTGCCCCAAGGCTCCCTTTTCTCTGACTCTCCAGTGAGTTGACAGCAGCCCAGCCTTGGCTCACTTCTTCCTGTTGTGAAATCTTCCTTGCACGAAGTCAAGAACCCACACACTACTGGATGGTGTTAGGTAGGCCTGCTCCAACCTGGTCCCTTAGCCGGTAACACAGTGATTCAACAAATGGGGCCAGGAAAACGGGTTATCCACATGCAAACAATGAATCAGACTCTTATCTAACAGCATATACAAAAATTAACTCAAAATAGATCAAACGTGAACATAAGAGTTAAAACTATAAAGCTTTTAGAAGAAAACATAAGTGAAAAGCCTCAGGACATTGAATTGGCAATAATTTCTTGGATATAGTATCAAAGGCACAGGCAACAGAAGAAAAATAAACTGGACTTTACCAAAATTAAAAAGTTTGTCTGTCAAAGGAAACTCTCAAAAGAGTAAAAAGGCAACCTGCAGAATGGGAAAAAATATTTGAAAATCACATATCTGATAAGGGATTACTATCCACAATATAGAGAGAACTCCTAAAACTCAACAACAAAAACCAAACAACCCAATTCAAAAAATGGCCAAAGGACCTGAATAGACATTTCTCCAAAGAAGTTATACGAATGGCCAATAAGCACATGAAAAGATGCTCAACATCGCTACACAGGAGGAAAATGAAAATCAAAGTCACAATGAGCTGTCACTTCACATCCATCAGGATGGCCACCAACAGAAGAAGAAGTGGGAAAAGAGAAAGAGCCAGGGAAGGAAAAGCCAAGAGGGGAAAGATCAAGGGCAGAATGGGCAGGAGAAAGAAGGGAGGGGAGAGCAACACAGCCAAGGAGGAAGTGAAAGACAAGAAACTTCTTGTCCTGCAAACACACAAATGCTCTCCCTCCGCTTGAAGGAAAAGTCTTTATTTTGAGTCTGCTGTGAGAGGCCCTCTTGGTCCCTCAGTCCAAGAAGGAAATTGTTTTCTGCCTCTGTCGTCTCTCAGATCACCGGTTATATTAAGTCAAGATCCCTTGGTGGCTGCTGTCTAAAATTTTTCCACTCCCCACCCTTTTGAGTCAGATTGCAAAATAAGGGCATTTGGCAACTTGGACTCTAAAATCAGGCTGCAGAGATGTGGACCGGGGCTCCCAGGCCCTGTGGAGCTGGGCAGGGTCCCCATCAAGGATCCTGCAGAGTTGCCAGCCTGCTCCTGTAGGTGTCTGGGCACTAGCCTGACTGCCTGGGGACACCACACAGTGTTCCCAATCCTTTCCCAGGCAGCAGACTACAGCTGCTCCCATGTGCCACGTTTGGGGTTAGAAGCAGACTCTTTGCCTTGAAATGTCTCTATTGGCTGGGTATGGATCTGAAGTTTAGAGAGTCAGTTGTCATCATACTAACAAACCCCTTCATAATATGTCCTCAATCCATTTCCCCAAACTAATCTCTTGCCACGCCTGCTACACATCCTGCACTGAGGCCAGGCCAGCCTACTTGCCACTCCCTGAACAAGTCAAAGTTATCCAGGCCCCTTTGACTTTGCTCTTGCTGTTTTTCTCTGTTTAAAATATCTTTTCCCTTTCACCTCCACCTGGTGACATCATACTTATGCTTTCCTTTTATTTTTAGGCAGAGTGAATTATTTCGTCCCTTGAGCCTTCATGTGGATTTTATATACATCTGAACTTAGACACAACACTCATCACTCTGCTTTGTAATCACTTGCCTGTCTGCCAGTCTATTCTTCAAGGGCAAGAGCCCAGGTTTATTCATGGTCTGTCCCAGTACTTGGCTTAGTGCCTGGCACATTCATTCAGTCATTTAACAAATTTATTGAGCACTGACTATGTGCCAGACTGTTTTCTAGGTGCTGGACAGTGAACAAGACTGATGAAGCTCTCTGTTCTCCTGGAGCTTGTGTTCTTGTTGGAGAGGCAGATGACATACAAATAAGCAAAATAAATAATATGCCAGCTAATGATAAGTACCAGAAGAAAATCAAGGTGGCTAAGGGCACAGAGAATGATGAAGGGTGTTATTTGAGACGGGATGGTCAGGGAAAGCCTCTCTTGTGAATGTGACATTTCAATACAGACCCGAAGGAGGTGAGGGAGGAGGTCGTGTGGGTATCTGGGGAAACAGCCTTCCAGGCAGTGGGAACAGTAAGTACAAAAGTCCAGTGGTGGGAGTGTGTCTGGTGTGAAAGCGACACCAGAGAGGTGGCTGATATGGCCAGAGTGGTGAGTGACAGAAGGAGCTGTAGCAGAGGAGGTCCAAGAAATAAGTAGCAGGGGCCAGAGAACTTGGCCTTCAGGCCAGTGTAGAAGCTTGAGCTTTTGCTCCAAGTGAAATGAGAGCCATTGCAAGGATTTGAGAAGAGGAGAGACAATCTAACTTAAATTTTAGAGCATTTATGATCTGACGTGACCTCCTGGCTTGACTTTGGAAAACAGATTATCCGTGGTGGGTGCTCATTGAGGGCAGTGGTAATGTAGGACCAGATGCAAGTGGCCTTGGAAGACATTGTGAGCTTGTCCTTGAGTGAATGTGAAATGGCTTGTCCTTGAGTGAGTGTGAAATGGTATTGTCTGCTCTCTGTAATTGTTGTTCTCCTTCTCTTTCTTCTCCCTTAGAGAAGGGACCCAGCTAATGAGGATTTTCTGCCCACGGCACTGAATGAGCCTGGAGACACACACAAAATTCATGGGAAATAAAGAGGCCCTGGTTTGCTGAGAGAGACTGACCTTTCCTGTAACAGTTCACCAAAAAAGTCAAGGCAGACTTCCTGGAGGAGGGAAGTTGAGTTTTCCAGTGACTAATATAAGCCAAAGCATGGCAGGAAAAACTAGCCTTTCACAACTGTAGCACTCTAGCTGTTCGCCTGCTGGCTCTGAGTCACCTTCAGGGTGGCCAAATGAGCACTAATAAAAGCTTGCCTGAGAGAAGGAATGAAATACTTTCCTTCCCAGGCACATATGGTATATCTGCAATGTTGAAATATCCAAATTAAAATATCCTTGAAGATGGCATCTCTCCACCCCTCCATTGCTATCCCTACAAAGATCTCTAATGGATTTTCAGAGAAGGCAGCAACTAAAGTGCCTTAGGGGAGGGGACTTCCAGGAGAGCCTTTATTCTCATTACAAAAAAAGGCTTCTATGTCCACCTCCCATCTCCCAGGGAGGAATTCGGAGAACGCCCACTAAGAAGGGGCTGCTGCAGGCAGCGGGGTTTCAGGGGTGTGTCCGCCGCCCGGTTCCTCACCACCCCACCCCCCGCCCCGCCCCACCCCGGTGCAGTGGAGGCCGGCGTACGGCAGAGGGCGCACAGCACCCGAGCCCGGAGCCCGCGCCACGCGCCCCGCTCGGGTCCCTGGGCACATCCTCTTCCAGCCACGCTAGCCTCCGCGCCCCACGGGCCGATTGCTGGCCTAGGCTCTGAGGGCCCGTGGGCAGGGTCAGGAAGCGCCGTCCTAGACTATTCCTCAGCCATTGTCAGGTACTCTCCCCTGGCCTTGGCCACGGCCCTTTCCGGTTAACCTAGTCCCCCGCCCCCAGGCAGTCCCGATGCACCACACCCTTCGTAAGCCAACCCTCTCCTCCCGCAGTTCCTTGTCTTCCAGGTGTGGCCACTAGGGAAGGGTGGTGGTCAGGGTGGGTCGTGTTCGGGAGGACGTGGGCCTTGGACCCGGGACCGGGAGGATTAGAGGATTTGTAGAAAGAAGCCACAGGTGAGAGATCTAAGCAGATTCACCCCAGAACCTCACCCTTGGTGAGGGTCGTCTGACCTCAGGACCTCACCCTTGGTGAGGGTCGTCTGACCTCAGGCCTCGGGGTTGGACTCTCTGGTTGGGGATAAGAGTAGAGCCTAGGGCCCTGGGAAAGGAGTGAAGGCTTATGCAATGTTTAATTCCGCAGGGCCTGGCATATGGTGAGGGCCAATCCATATGTGAGTAAACGAAGGAATGAAAGAAGTGGAAGTGGCCTGTTAGCCTAAGACCCAGCCCTGGCCAGCCCTGAGCTGGCACATTACCTTGCCGCACTCACCTTGCCGGTTTGTCTCCCCTCCAGCCATCTTCCCACAACTCCCAGCATTCCTTTCACTTTCTGCCACTGCTCAAAAGTCCTCACTAGCTGCCTGGTCCAGATCCCTTCTTCCAGCATTCAAAGTTCTGTACAGTCTTACCCCAACCTACTCCTCCGGGCACACTCTTCTGCTTGAATCTGCTCTCCAGCTACACTATATCTACTCCGGTCTTCTGAATGTAACTTGAAGTGGCCTTCTTCCATCTCCTTTCTCCCTATCAGCAGCACCTTCTCCCTTGCCTCCAAAATTTCTCTTCCTTCAGGGTCCAGCCTCAAACCCGATTTCCTTCCTCCAGAGAGTGTTTCCTGACTTCTTCAGCCCATAGTAAGTTTTCCTGTCTCTGACCTCGTATAGCATATGCTCCATGGCCCTTTCTTTGGTGCTTTGCCATATAGTACTTTTGTACCTATCTTTTCCCTCCTGTTATTGTAAACCTTTGGAAAGCAGGGCCCTAGTCTTGTTTATCTTTCTATCTCCCTTTTCAGTTCATTTAACATTTATTGAGCATCTACTGCATACCAGATGTAGAGTCTAGCATATATGGTCCCAGTGAAATCTGGGATACAGCTCCCTTCAATGAAGTTGGAAAGAGAAGAAACATGCGGCTTGAGGAAAAGTCCAGGGTGTGGCTCTGTCATGGGGCACTCACTAGAAAAAGTCCCAAATGACTTTCTTTGGGAGTACTCAGCATTCTGGGTTAGGAAGCAGTCTCATTCTCCAAGGGCGTGTCTTACCATTCACAGAGCCATCCACTCACTCACCCATTCCCTCTTTCATTCATTCATTTGATAAATACTTGTTGAGACCACACTTTATTCAAGTGACTCATAGGATTGGTCATGCTGCAGCTTCAGGGCTGGCTGCTGTGTGTGTGTGTGTGTGTGTGTAGTACTAGGAAACTGGAAAGATTTTGTTGTGAGTTGCTTCTTTGTCAGTTCCTGTTTGGAGGCATAAGTCCTTGCTGGAAATGGACTTGGGAAGGACTGGGTGGGTATGACAAGAACAGGAAAACCCAGGACTTTATGGAGAAAAGGAGAACCATCTGCCTTTGCTGAGGGTAAGGAGCCCAGACTTTATCTTGTGGTTCACTTTGGAACAGCTTGCATTGCCAGAAAACACACTGACTTCAAAGTCCTTTCTTTCTGTGATCATCCAAGGTTTCCCAAACAGCTCTCTGAGGCTAGGTCTGTTTGCAGATAGAAAAGCTGAGGCTGAGATCCAGGTTTCCCCAACTCACTTGGCAATGACAGAAATGGACCCAGATCAGGTCACTCACATCCTGGTCTCCTCAGCTTCATTGAAAGGGGTTCTGTCCCCAACACCTATGGGACCCTCTATGCTGGACTCTACACCTGGTGTGCAGCAGATGCTCAACCTGCTCTGCATGCAGGAACACCCAGGCCCATTGAGGCACCAGTCAGGGAAGTCTCTGGCTACCTATTAGGAATAAGGCAGGTCCCTGGAATAAAATATTTTGAACTTCAGCTTAAAGTGATGGTCCCCACCATAAATGGCTACTAGCAGCTCTCTATTTCTCCTTTAGAAATGTAATGCTAACTAATTACCAAATCCTGACTCCAGTTGACTTCTGTGCTCTAACCTTAAGGCCCAAATTCTAACCACTCCTCTAAATTATTCCCTCCCTGATTCTAAGTACATTATTTCACTTCACCCATAAGGGCAACTCAGCCTCTCTCAAACCCTCACTGGTGGCCTGATGCTATCTTTAACATCCTCCATATAGCCTGGAGTGGGTAAAAGTTGGCTGTCATAGCATACTGGAGCAAGGAGAAGGTCCAAAATTAGGATGCAAGCAGCCAGGAGGAGCTGGTAACTGCATGAATTTGCCATTGTTACGAAAGTTGTCCTTCTTCCTTCTCAGGTACCCAGGCCTTCATGTTGCCCCCAGGGCCTTTGGGAAGGGGTGGAGGGTGGGGGCAAGAAATAGATATGTTAAACCTTCTAGAGATTTTTGAGAGAGACCTAAAACAGGCACATTTATCGGAAGAGATGAAGCATTAATGGAGGGACTCTAGCTATTCAGGCATTTATTCCTTCAACAATCATTAGATGAACAATTCAAAGGACCAGGGTACTCAGGCCAGCTGTAATTCAGATAGTTGCTGCCCTCAGACACAATGCTATCTAGAGGCTACTGATTTTTTGATCCCTTGCAGTGAGGTAGGTACCGGGGTTAGTCACTTCTTCGTGTTATATTTTATCGAATTTCTACAACCCTATGGAAGAGAAACTACCATTCCATTTTGCAGATGAAGGGCAAAGCTAGAGACTGAAAGACTAAGCTAAGTCCTTTTCCCCCCCGCATCGCCTCTGGGTGGGAAGGGAAGTTTTCCAGTAACCCTAACTTCTGGTTCCCGAGTAAGTCCCCTCCCGCACCAGCTAGTCCCAGACTGCAAATGTGGAGCCAGAAGATTGGGCCTGATTCTCTCTAAGGCCCCGCCCATCTCAGATACACTGAGCCTATCAGATTGCAAGCCCTGTGGGCAGGGCCAGAGGCTGTTAGAATGGTTGCTGGGTGCCTGTGGAGGGACAGACAGCGCAGGGGCCTTGGAGTTCCGTTTGCTGGTGCTGCTCTTTTCCTTCATGTCCGGATTTCCCCGTTTCCTTGTTGCCCACCAGGGTTCTGAGTCACTGGAGAGTCATGGCCTGCTCTGGCTGCCCATTAAAGTCACCGTCAGACGAGCTTTGTGCACAAAGCACAAAGCCCTGCTTTAAAGGAAGCAATTCTGCTTCCACTTTATGATCATCATAAAATGCTATCTCCTCATCCTTGTGCAGAAGAATGACCCCTGCCCTTGAGATTCTAAGAACGTGGCTATAGGAAATATGAACTAATAAACAGAGCCTGATATGATAGATTCCATTCACAGAGCACTAACAGCTTGCAGGCACTGCAGCTTTCCACAAGGGTCATCTCATTTAATGCAAAGTAACATCAGCATACATCCCAGCAGCTTTTCTCCTGCAGCACATCGCCGAGGTGGGAAGAGGTGGGGGAAGGGGGTCAGAAGACCTTACCTTGAAATTCAAATCCTGTCCAACACTGGCTGTATGATGCTTGGAAGTTACTTCACCAGTCTGAGCCTCAGCTTCCATAGCTGCAAAAAGGGAGTATTCTCTGCCTCTGTGGTGAAGAGCTGTTTGTGAGGGCTAAGTGGGCTATGCCTGCGAAGCACCTAGGATGGTGTCTAGGATGGAGTAGGGGCTTAGGTGTTTATTTGCTCATTTTACAAATATGCACTGAGTGTCTGTGATGTGCAGGCACAATTCTAGGCACTGGCAATACAACAGTGAACAAAACACAAACCCCACTTATGCTCTATGGCTTATTCAATCTTGGTTTCTTTTTCTCCCTGTGTATTCCCATACACACGTTCATGTTGATTGACTCATTTTAAGTTGAAATACTTATTTCCTTAGCTTTGAATCATCTTGGTCAAGTAGGAATAATATAGAGGATTAACCCCACGTGTTGGCTGGAGAGACAGTGGCCTAGACAGATTAGATGATTTACACAACACATCCGTAACAGACTCCAAACCACAGACTGCTCTGTTTCCCAGCCTTGTCTCCTCCAGGGGGGTCTTCCTTTTGACATATATTTTAGGCAGCCCCACACTTCTTCTGGGGCTGTGAGCTTTCCAGAGAAAGTTCCTTCGGAGAGCTCACTGCTGGACGTCTAGCCGTTCCCGCTCACAGGTGGAGTGCGGTGCTGGGCAGCAGGGCAGAGGCCTCTGCCAGGGGGGATAGACTTGCTTCACTAAGATGGGGAAGCTCAGGTGGAGGAAAAGGTAAGGGCAACGAAGCTCCCCTAGGCCTTCCCCACACCCGGGATCGACCCACTGCCCACTTAGGTTCTTTCCTGCTGAGACTCCTCCCATCCCTTCCTCCACACTCCACTGATGGATGAGGACCCAGCAGGATCCCTGTGCAGAGTGGGAAGAGCACCAAGATCTTGGGTGTACAGGGACAGTAGGTAAAAGGACTTGTGTTGAATAAAACTGGCCCTCACATTTATCAATATGTAGCAAAATTTATCCTAAGCAAAAGTCAGAGGAGTGGGCAAAAACCAAATACCCACTTGTCTATTCACGAAAGAGTTATTTGGGATTACAAAACTTTGGAAACCTGCTTAATGTCTGACAATGCGGGGTGGGGGGTGTTCATTGAGTGAAACCATGCCTTTCTCTTCTCTGAAATATTAGGTAGCCATGAACAATTCTATTATAAAATAATATTTCCTGACCTGGGGGAATAGCCACGACACGTTGCTAACAGGTAAAAAGCAGGCCAAAATGTCAGGGAAAGCCTCCAGGCTCAGCTGTCTGTGCCACCAAAGAAAACCTGGCCTGACATTAGTGTATACAGCCATCTCTGTACTGCCTATAAGGAGTTCATCTACTGCAGAGGGTTTCCAAAACTGGTTTCAGATTCTTCTTATTTCCCCTACCTTTTAACTTTCTAACCACAATTCCTGATGTTTCCCAAAGTCCAATAGGAGAAAAGTCTTATCAATATAATGTTATTTCCTCTTGGGCTCTGCCATAGCCTTTGCACAAACTGTTCCTCCAGTTGAAGGAACCAGTCATGGAGCTTATGTCCTCTTACACACACACACACACACACACACACACACTCTCTCTCTCTCTCTCTCTTCCACGCCCACCCCACCACCCCCACCCCGCCAGCTCTCAGCTCAGTCATCACTTCATTGGGAAGCCTTCCCTGACTTTCCTGACAGGTCACTTTTTCCTCTGATGCATCCTTACCGCACCACGTACTTCCTCTGTTTCACATCGATTTCTGTGAGTGTCTGATGAATGTCTTTCTCTGTGAATGCTGTCTCCACCCGTGATGACAAGGATCATGACTGCTGATGCACGTCACTTTCTTTACCACTCTGCACGTTTCTGGCCACAGAGCCTTTCAATAAATGTCAGATGCATAGCTAGATAAACCGCAGATGAGATAGATGGACAGATGAGTCTGCAGGATAGAGGAGCAATTGCAACAGATATGCCTCCAAAGCAGAATGGAGCTTGGAATCAGGGCAGGCCCTGCACATAGATGAATAGGTGGCTGCCTGTAGTGCAATTTCAGGGTCTGTAGGAAGGCCTGGAAACAAAACCTTTTGTTCCCTAAAGTGTATGGAGCTCAGGCATGAACCCTGCATTCTGGGAGAGGGGGAAGGTGCTCAGTGGCTTTCTTACATTCATGCTAAGTGGTAAATGACTGATCAAGCCTTCCCTTAGAGCAAATCGTGATGGGAGGCTGTGCGTGGAGGAGGAAGGGAGAGGAAATTAGGGAGCCCGGCTAGGACCCCCAATGGGGAAAGGACACAGAAAAAGGAATCTCAGGGACTGAGGCCAACCTTGGCCCACAGCATCATTTTGCTTTTGCTGCACACAGCCCAGTCCTGCTGGGTATTAAGAGCCTTTTTGGTAAATCGGGTTCTGCAAATATTTGACGTCTGGAAAACTTTCAACATAGATGGCTTTCGGAAGCCTGGCTCAGAGGCCCCAGGATGACAACCTAATTACGTGCCTTTTAATAGCTCCTTCCCAAGTGCTCAGTCAGGGACATCTGCTCCGCTGCGGTTGCACCTTCAGGGAGGAATATTTTTAACACCACGATGCCACAAAAGGAAACTTCTGAAGGCTGGATGAAAATGCCCTCCGCGTTCCCAGAGCCTCGGGACCCAGGTAGGTAGGGCCTCGAGCTGCCCAAAACAGGGCCACGCTCCTTTTCACAAGCAGAGGAGGCGTCGACTTACTAGGATGCGGTGGTTGTTGTTGTCGGGTTTTTTGTGTGTTTTTTTCAATTTTCCTTTTTCAGTTTTCACAGAGACATGTTCAATGTGCCAGGCTGCCTCACCCAACTTTCTATGTAAGCAGGGTGTCGAAAATAACCACCCAAAGCACAGCAAAGTCTCTGACGTCAGCCCTTCCTGCTCAGTACTGCCCCCACCACATCTCCCCAGGAGCTGTTCTTACCCCACACCCAGCCAAGGAATCCCCACCCAGACCCTTGTTATGTCAGAGGAAGAAAAGGGGGGAAACAATAAGGAGCAGGATTTCTGTGGTTTGTTAGTAGATTTGCTTGTAGGAAGGCCTGGTGCTGATAGGCTGAAGAGGATGTGTCTTCAGGGTCCCTAGGACCAATGAAAAAAGTGCAAGGAGCCTGACATCTATTCCAAATCCTTTCCTCCTTTTCTACAGACATGTTACCGGAGGCTTGGAAAGGCGGATATAGACTTGCTCAAGGAGTTAGCATTGCTGCCTGCTTTGGCTCTCCTGTTTTCAGCCAAAGAGCTTGATTTGGTGAGAACTGCTCTGCTATTAGTCCATCAAATCACGTTGACCGAAGTGTGGCTTCTTTGTCTAGGAATCCAGAGCTCTTTCACAAAGGGACACTGTGGAGCCAGCAGAGGAAAGGGGTCATCCTTCTGCCTGTAGCCCACTGGGGGGAAAAGACTTTGACATGTTAGAGCTGTAAGGGTCTCTTTGGATCGTCTAATTATAAATCCCTCTCTCCCTCTCTCTGTCTCTCAGCAGCATTTGAGAACCCCGTCCTTAATCAGATCAAGGTGAGATCTCTGGTCGAATCGGGTAGGGGAAATCCTAAAGCCTCAATCCACTTGCCACCCCCTACTCCCCTCCATTAGAGCAGTCTGTGAAGAACCCTCCCGGGAAAAGCAGTTCAAAAAATCCCCAATCTGGTCCAGCCCCTGAAAACTGCGATTTCTTCAGGAAGTGAGACTCCAAGAGGTCAGATTACTTACTCAGGGTCACACAACCTGCCCCTCCTCGTCGCAGAGTGAATGAAAGAGGGACTATGTAATGAACCTGACGAGCTACGGGGAGGTGCAGCATATGGCCGCCTGACAAGTTCAGTGACCAGAAGTAACCACCCAGGGTGACCTGCACACATTTCTAGCCGGGCAGGCCATGGTGGGTCGTCACATGCCCCACCCATAGATTCCTTAGCAAAGGTCAATATTTGCCTTCAGTGAGCCCTGTCCACTGTTCTTATGCATCTAAGATAACACATCTTTGAAATGTCAGAGTAATTTTCTCTTCTAGACCCCTCGCAGGCACAGCTGCAGGCTCCAGAGGTGAGGCCACAGAACCCTGACTGTTGTCTTGCTCCCCGCATCTCTGTGTGCTGTAAATGTTCATTATTAACCATCCTGTGTACCTGCTGATGTAAAAGAAATGAATGTGTTTCCACATTTTGCTTTTAATCCAACGCTAGAGATCTGCCTGCTTTGCTTTCTCCAGCCTCCTTAATTTTACCACCAGTGGATCTCAAGTAACCTTCCTTAAGTTTTCTTCTCTGATCCTAATGTATAAAATAAGCACAAAACTGCCATTTTCTGGAGCATTTTCTCAATCCGTTGGGATTTTAATTCTGGGCATGTCCTCAAAATTTGGCTCAAATAAAGTCTTATAAAACTGTTCTATAGGTCTAGACGTTCTTTCCTTCTCCCGGGGACAGCGGCCAGGTCTCCTTCCTCTGCCACTGTCCTACAGTGATGTACGCATGAAGTGGTGACAAAGGGGAAAATAAGCAGTGGGTAGCGGCGGGGGTGGGCAGACAGAGTTCAGCACAGGCTGCAGTGGTCAGGGAGGCGGGAAACCCGAGCGGGCCAGCGGTGGTTGAGAGGCCGTCATTCAGGAAGGGGGCACGGGTCAGGCAGGTGTTAAATTCCAGAAGCCAGTAGATAAGCAGTGTGATGCCAGTGGAAAACTGGGATGGGGCGAGGATCAGGTTCGATGTGCAGAGAAGGCCGGGGGCACAGGCTTCTGTGGCTGGTAAAGTTAGAGGGTTGCCTCTTCTCCCTCCTCGTTCACCCAGTTGAATCTGCTGATGGACCCCATGTAGGGTAGGACTTTGGAAGCACAGCAGAAGGCTGGGAGCCCAGTCGGGTAGGCAGGCGTATGGGTGAGTGGTGACCTGAGTAAGTCTCAGGAGAGCAGAAGGGTCAAATTAACAATGAATCAAGATGATGTTTGAATGAGAATGAGAATGGAGTGCTGGGGGAGAGACACTCTGAGGGCTGCTGGACCCGGCCCGGGCCACGTCAGCCCCAGATGCAAGCCCCTGGTTTCTAGTGTCTATGTAAATGAGACAGAAAAGGCAGAGTAATGGCCCTTCCTGGGGGCTTCTGTGAACCTTCATTCTCTTACCCATAAAATGGGCACAACATTCTCAACTCTATCTCCATCTTGGACTTCTGTAAGAAGCAAATGAAATAAGGTTCAGAACCATCAAAGGGCTTTTACTGAGGCTGGAGTTATAAAGAAACATGCCTCTCGAGGTGGAAAATTGCACATTTGGCCCTGGAATAAAACTAGGCATTTGATTAAAAATACTAAAGCCTCATGCTGGGCAAATGGGATGCGTCTTCCTGACACCCTTGTCCCTGGCTTTCACTCCCTGAACTACGGTTTGGGCGTGTAATTGCTTAAGGTCTGAGCCTCCCAGGAAGATCTATATATTCTAAAAGAGACCTCAAGAACTGCCCTTTCCAATAAGATAACCTCTAGCACATGTGGTGATTTAATTTTAGATTTAAACTAAAATAAAATATTTAGTTCTTCAATCACACTAGCCAAATTTCAAGTGCTCAATAGCCACATGTGACCAGGGGCCACTAAAGTGGACAGCCGAGGCAGAGACCATTTTCATCATGACAGTGAGTTCTGTGGGTCAGCACTGTTTTGAAGTGTAATGGTGAAATGATAGCTATTTGGGGTGAAGGGTTTCTCCCCTGAAACTTCTCCATATAATGCATCATGGGTTGGCTTCTTTTTTGCCCAAGTTCAAGGTTAACCCTGAATCCCTTCACAGCTTTTGCCACTTCCTTTATGCCCAGGCTTTGAGGACTCGGTGCCTCCTAAGAGGGAGGTAGCGAGAGCCTTCACTAGGCTCAGCCTTCAACGGGAGAACATCCAGAGCCCAAGGCCAGTGGGCTCCACCAGACTTCCCCTTTCCAGAATTTGAATAGAGAAAGACGCAAAGCCTGGGCAGATGGTTAGCAACAGGCTGCAGACGAAAGGTGGGGAGACCCTAGGAGGCCACGATGGTCGAGTGGGAGCTGGAGGCAAGAGGCAGCAACAACGATGTGCACAGTGAAATTGCTGCCCTGGGCCTGCTGTCTCGGCGATGCTGGGCAGGGAGATGAAGATCGCTGGGGAGGGGGGTAGAGCGGCAGCTCCTACCCTTCACTGCACACACACTTGCCACTCGTCTAGAAATGCTGCTGCTTCTTCTGTCCTCACTAGAAGCATGGAAGGGACTTGAAGGAGGTATGTACACAAAGGCTCCATATACACCTTTATGATTTGCTTGAACCACTAATGAAAAGAAGCAGCCACCATTAAATAACCAATGTATGGCTTGAAAACACCAGTACAAACACAGCACAACACCCCCCAGCTGTCCAGCAGCTACTTTCTGATGGGCACATGAACCTCTGGGCCCAGGGCCGATCAGGTGATCAGGCAGTGTGTGGGCACAGCAGAACCTGTGGAATGAAGGAAGGAACAGTGGACACTCTCTTGTTCTCTCCTGTGATGTTCCGCAAGTGTCTCCTCTCACGGGCCAGACAGAAAGACCCATCCTCCCCTGGTTGTGCATTCTCCAGAGAGCTCCCGGCACAGGGCCTGTCATCTGGCCTCTGACCCCCTTTCTCACTGAAAGGCCCCGGGGGCAGGGGTGGGGTGAAGACCTCTGGGAGGCAGTGTCTGTAGATCTGGCTGTGAAGTATAATAAAACAAATGCGGAGACTCTGGGTGTGAGTCTGCCTCCTTTAGCAACTCCGTGACCCCTGACAGGGGACTTAAGTCCCTCTGAATCTCATGTTTCTGGGCCACATAGTAATGCTTACGATTTATTATTTTGAAGCCAGACTTTATACTTAGACCCCCCATCTCCTTGCCCTGTGGGTTGTGCTCTCCCCAGTAGGGGCGTTGGGTGGGTAGGTGGGGTGATACACTCATTGTTTCTTCAGAGTCCACTGGGCCCCAGGTGAAAACCACAACTGAAAGAATCCAAGTTGTTAGAAGTGAAGGAGAGCAGAGTGTGCCACCCCAAAATATGCCTCTTTGGGATATTGATTATTTTAGAATGGTTAACTTGAAGAAACAACAGACCTGGAAGAAGCTCTGAAAGCCAGGTAGAAGTTATCCTTTGTAAAGAACATTTACATTTTGGGGGGAAATCTCTACCTGTAAGGGTGTTTCCCTCTCTGTACCGGGCCTGCCTTCACTATCAGTGGAGGAGGCCCAGGACTTAAACCTGCATGATAATCCTACCCTGGTTTTCCGTGCTTTTCCTGGTTACCCAGTAACCGACTGTCCACTCCCACCATCATCTTTTGTCTTTGGGTGAATAAGGGTGTATTTAAAGCGAAGGCCTCCACCATTTTGGTGAGTTGTCAGTGCTCCTGGGTCTCTCCCTTGTATACAGGAGGTGTTCGTGTTATTAAACTTTAATTCTTCTCCTGCTCATCTATCTCAGGTTAATTTGCTTATTAGTCCAGCCAGAAGAACCTTGGAAGGTAGAGGATGATTTTTCCTTCTTGACAGAAGTAATAGTTCACTAATGAAACCCGGACAGCAAGATGTATCTTATACAAACTACCACAGAGCAAAAGACGCTGCAAAAGCTGGTTCAGGAAGGAGGGGAGAGGAAGGACGGGATTCGCAGAGGGGACGCCATGGACCCTCTGTCTGTGACCAGCCCTCAGCACGCGGAAGAAAACCATGGGACCCTCTTGGTCTCAGAGCCATCTTCCCATCTCCCAGCCCCTGGGTGTGATTCATGGAGGCCAGGCACACAGCCGGTCCCGAGGGGCAAAAGAATAAAGTCCGAGAGGTTTGCCATTGGCATTAGGCCTCTTTTCTCTGCCCTGTCTTCCATTTTCCCCCATCTTCTTCAAAAGTCCAGAGCTTCTGGAATAAGAAAGAAAGAGTGGACTGGAGTGGCACCAACTCCTGGGCAGCAGGGGGAGGGCTGCATCTTCAGGGGTCTTGTGGACAGATTGATCCACAGAGGCCATCATTGATCCACAGATGTTTGTGGGTTTGGTCAGCATTAGGACAACCTCAGGAGTTTGTTAAAAATAAATAAATAAATAAATAAATAAATTTCTGGTATTTTAAAAGAGAAGATTTTACAGGAAAATTTAGATTTTGGAGGGACTGAAAGCAATGGCTGCATATTCCCACTGGGTAAGAATTGGTTAAGCGGAGCAGCTGCTGCCCACCCTAAAGGAAACATTCACTCCCCGTGGTGCCGCAGTCCTTACCACGCCCTGTTGCTCCCTATGGTTACCTCTGGCCTCCCTCTCCCATTTATGCTACTGCCTGGATCCTGTAGCACCTGAGTTTGTAACCTTTGACTTCATCCAAAGAAATGACACAGTAATACTAAGAGCACAGAGAACCACGAAGCCAATATTTCTGGGCGGAAGAATAGCTCCTTACTCCTGACATCATTCCATTTGGGAGGCTACCCCTCCAGACAGAAGTGAATCCTACCACACAGCCTCACAGATTATAAAGGGCATTAGATTGTCAACAGATCTGGAAGAAAGTTTGTAAAGAACTACCCAGCTCCCTGCCCTCAGAGCCTGCCCATTTCATCACCATTATCAGCAAGTTCAGTCCCTGATTGCCCATCCTCTGTGACCCAGGATAGAGTCAACTCTGTGCCCAGGCCTGGCCAGACCTTGCAAGTCCATTCCATGATCAGGCCCTTTGCTTTGTGACTGCCGACCGCTGTGTTGTCTGAATGCCTGCCTTGTCGGCAATGGTCTGGGAACGGAGCTGCCCTCCCATGCAGGGCTTCTGCAGCTGGGCTCTGTCCCTGGAGCACCAGCTGTGCCTGCTGCCAGACCTTGAGCTGCAGGACCTCCTTCCTCTACCTCTGCTGTCTCAGACACTGAGATCCACCGTGTCCTCTTAGGATGGGCCTCATCCTATTGCTTGCCTGGCCATGTAGAGGCTGTTGCCAGAACAGGCAAAGCTTGTCCAGGGTGTGGGTTTAGGTTGGATTTCAGCCCGCATTTGCCCCCTTGGCCAGGTGCCTCTGTGCACAACTGCACTGTGATTCTGAGTAGGGTCCCTGGGGCCTGAGCCTAGCCCTGCTTGTTTGGCCTCATCCTCCCACTGGCCCAGATTCTCTTCTGATGCTCATCCCCCAGTCCCCCAGCATTTTCTCTCCTCCTCTTCGGGTACCTAATCCTGGGGAAACAAGGAATTAATATAATAATTAACATACTGAGATTCTGTCTGACGTGTTGTACTAAGCATTGCATATATGTTATTATATTTAATCCTTACAATCACCATGCAGGATAGAACTGCTGTCCCCATTTTCTGGATGAGGAAACTGAGGCACAGACAGATGAAAGAATTTTCCCAAGGCTCACTACTAATGAGAGACAAAACTAGAATTCAAACCTTTGTCTGTTGTCAAAGCTTAAGCTTTTTAACCACTCAGCTTTGTCTCCCAAATCAAAGAAAGCTAGAAAGGAGGCTTAGAGAAGTTGACAATTTGTCTACAATGTACAGCTCATCAGTGACAGAGCTCAAATTCAAACCCAGGTAAGTCTTCTGTCGCTAAGTCCAACGCTCTTCTGCCTGCTGCCTACGCTCTCAAGCTGCCTCTCTCGCTGCTCTGTTCACCCCTCAGCTCCTGGCAGACTACAGGCATGCAGGAGGTGTTCAGGAGATAATTGCGGACTGAAGGACTTGCCTCATCTGATTTGATATGCCTGCTCGGAGTTGTTTTCTCACAGGCTCTTTCCGAATTTGCTTGACTATCAACCAGGCAGGCCCTGTCCACAGGCAGATTGTAGCTCCACCCCCGTCCTCCGACACCTGGAGGGCCTGTAATTCCATTGTGGACTGCAACTTTCCTAAGAGGGGGATAGGAGATTATAATGATTTAGACTCAATGTTCTAACATCTCGAGATAAACGAGTTTGTCCAAAAGGTTTTTGGCAAGAGAACCTGGGGGTCATAGGGCTAAACCTGGCACAGCAGAGTATGAAGACAAATGTCACTTAAAGTGCGATTCCAGAGATCAGTCTCTTTATCCTGCTTCCTTGAACTCTGTGTCTCTGGGGTTATGTCATCTTTGGGCCCTACAGGTCCCTGGTCTGCGCCCTTCTTCCCAGCTGGGAAGGTTAGCTCAGATACCACTGGAGAGAACCTAGGGATAGGTGTGTGCTAAGGTAGGGCCAGAGGAAATGCTACTTTCATACAGCGAGGCTTTACACCTGTCTTTTTGGGGTAGTCATAGGCCTGGCCACAGCCCTTGGGCACAGTCCTGCCAAGTGGCTTAGCTTACTAGCAGATCTAATGGACAGTAAGCTGCGTGCAAGCCTGTAAGCAATTTGGATCCCCAGCCCGTCTGGTGAGGACAGATTTCTTAGGGGCCTGTGCCAGACTTAGCTCCTGGCAACTTGGTCAAGATTAAGGATTTTTTAGAAATTTCACGCAATTCAATTTATTTAAAATATCTTTATACTGTATGTTACATTTTTAAAAAAGATTTTTACTTATTTATCTTTAGAGAGAGGGGAAGGTAGGCAGAGAAACATCAATGTGTAGTTGCCTCTTGCACACCCCACACTGGGGACCTGGTCCACAACCCAGGCATGTGTCCTGACTGGGAATCAAACTGGCACTCAATCCACTGAGCTACACCAGCCAGGGACACTCAATTCAATTTAAATAAACAAGGATCTATTTAGCCTCTCTGAGTGCCAGCACTGTTTCTGGAGACCAGTGTAGGAGACTTCATTACTCCCCTCCTATTCTGATCCTTTTTTTATATCCTGATAGCAGCTGGATTTTCTTAAAGCCAGAACTGCACAGAGTTTCAAAGCTTTGGAACAAGCCAGACATGGGTTCAAAGTCCTCTGTCACTCACTAATAGCATGACATTTAGCACCGCTGAGCTTCAGTTACTCTATTTGTAAAACATCAACCTCACAGAGCCAAACATAAGAATTATATGAGGTCGTACATGAGCTTAGACCAGGGTCCACTGCCTAGAAGGCCACGATCAGTCAATGGTGGCAATCAAACCAATAAGCAAATAAAACCATAAAGCCTCCCTGCTCCCACCAACCATTCCTTTGCTCCTCCAATAATTCCCTACCCCCTAGAGGACAAAGTTCTGTCTTCTTTACCTGGCGCTCAAGGCCTTCCATCTAGGGCCACATTTCTAGTGTGTAATAACCACTATTGTGGTTTCTCTATTGGACAGCATGGTCTAGAACATTTCCACCTTGGCAGAAAATTTATGGGGCCTGAACTCCTTCTCTTGAACAGGTTTCAGTGAGGGCATGGGGTAAGGATGGTCAGCATCAAAGTCCTAGAGGCAGGGGAGGGGGCTCCACCAGACCAGGGCAATGAGCAGAGTTCAGGGTCCTGAGGTAAGACCGTTAGGGGTTGCTGTCGACACCCCCTTCCCCAACATCTTTCATGTTTTTTCCCATTTTGGCCTCAGCCTTCTAGCAGTGCCCTTGGAAGGTGAGAAGGTAGGGGCCTTGGACTTTGTGGACCTCTGTAATTTACTGCATGTGACCTTTGTCTCATGTGTTTAATTATCCCTACCTCTCCAATTTGTGGGAGGAGTCAACAGTTAATACCCTATGTCTGCCTGGGCACATTGGGAGAATTTAGCAAATGATAGATCCTTTTCCCCATTTAAATAAGCCTCATATATGAAAATCTGTCATAGCGGTGTGTGTATATTTGTTTTTAATTTTACAAAAAAAGAAGAAAGAGGAAGAAAAATTAGCAGACCATTCTTACCTTACAAGCACCTGCCCCCCCAAAAAAGTCTGAAGGATATGGATAAAAAAAGATTGACTGTGAGTGATCGTTTTTGAAGCTGTGCAATAATAATGTGCTTGTTATTCTATTCTCTGCATGTATGTGCTTAAATTTTTCATAATAAAAACATTTAAAGACTAAGTGCATACTCCCAATAAAAAGTACTGCATCCAAGTAGACTCCCTGCCTCCACACTTCCAAGGAGGTCCCTTTCTGTAACACAAGGTGCACCTGTTCCAAGGAGGTGGGAGGAGAGCAGGGAGTGAGGGGAGGGGCAGCCTGTGACTGTTCATCCTGAAATGTTTCCATCCTGCTGTTTATTTTACAGGGAACCTGAGCCTGTGGCCTCTCAGGTGTCGGTTCTGATTCCCGATGAAAGGATCTGAGGGGTGGGCCCTGGTGTCCTGGTGCCCTGGCTCCTGGCCAGGTTTTCCATTGCCTTTCCGTCTCAACTTGGGCTGGGCTGGGCTGGGCTGAGAGCTTCCATCTCATGGGTGGGTACTGACTGAGCCCCCCCTCCCTGCCTCCACTCCCCTGCCCCCATTCTCTACCTGCCCAGCTTGAACCTTCCTTTCTGCCTCTGCACTGCCTCTGCCCCCATCCTCCTGCAGCCTGCGGACACCTCACCTTCCTCACCTCTCAGGGCCCCTTTGCTTCCCTAGGCCTGTCTTCTCCTACCTGGGCCACAGGGCATGCTCCAAGGAGCTGGGGGTCTCTGGGGATCACTCCTTGGAGACCTTCTGCTGCACCCTATTTTGCTCTAATTGTTTCAGGGGCTGGTCTGATCACTCTGGCTATAATGCCAGTCCCAGGGGACTGAGTTCTGTTATCTCCTATTTATTTGCATAGCACCCACTATAAGGCCTGGTTTACAGAGAGGAAAAATGAATGAGTGAATGAATGGATGAGGAGTCTGACAGGCAGTGAGTCTCTCCTTTTTCTGTCACCCTCTACTCCTACTAGGGGATGTTCTTCCATTCTGCTTCAGCTGGGTCAGGGATTCCAGGCTGCAGCCAGCCATAGCAACACCGATTCTGTCCCGTGCTGGGAGAGTGGTGGGAGACAATGATTTCAGCCTAGAAAAGGAAGTGGGTATTCCAAGTGTCTCTGGAGGGATAATGAGAAAGAAGGAGAAGAGAAAGAGAGAAGTGGGAGCGGAGTAGGAACAGGAGAGGTGGGGGCGGGGAGGCGCAGGGAGGAGGTTGGGTGAGAGGAGGAAAGGGGCACAAAGAGAGAGTGGGGGAGAGATCTTTGCCTTGCACATGCCCAGCCTTCTGACGTGGCCGTGCTGATATCCCCAGCACTAATTGCTTCAATTAATAATAGTGCTCTATAAAATTTCAGCAGCTGAAAGTAAGTGCAAGGAAAGATGACATAATGCATTAATAATGTAGGCAGACCTCCTGAGGAGCTGCGTTAAAGGGCCGCTGTGCAGTCCTCACAGCCGCTAACAGTCCGGGCAGGGCCGCCAGCGCCCTTGAGCATCTGCACGCCGCAGAGGCGGCGCCAATGCACCGGAGGCTTGGGACAGTTTTGGGCTTTGCACAAACCCCGGAAAGCAGCCCTCCCCCATTCTTTGATATGGACAATTGATGTTTTCTCAGTCTTACATAAGTGCTGCTGCGCATGGTTTCAAGGTTGCTGCCCTAAATCCCCGCAAATGCCCCTGCTGGACCCCGCCCAAACTAGCAGCCCCTCCCCACCTCCACCAATGGATGAAGTTCCTAGGGAAGGCGTCCTAACTTTTTAAAAAATTTCCATTCCATTTTTTTTCCTCTCCGGTCTGCATCTCTTTTTGTTTCTCTGTCTCTGGATTTTAAAGAACTCTTAAATAGGCAATCCTCTTTTTCAGGACAAAGAACATGTCATCCAAAACACGCTGAGCTGGTTTTTCTCAAGTCAGCATCTGCATCGGCATCATCCAAACCTTCCAAGTGTCTCTGCACGTGCACACAGCCCGTCCCCCAAACTGCACCAGGGCACGGAGCCAGGAACAAAGGAGCCAGCAGCAGGCATGCCCCTCCTGAAGTTGGAGATTACTATGTGTTTTTACAGATACAAAACCAGTTCTTTTCTTATTCACCTGCAGAAAACAGGCCCAGACCATCCCAAACAAACCTGCTAATGCAGGCGTTCTCATTATGGGGTTCAAAGAAATGCTTCAGTGGCCCAGAACCCACAGAAATGATATGCAATATTATGTGATAATACATGTGCCATAATCTTTGCACGCATGTGCATTTCTCAGGTAAGAGCATCCGAGGCATTCACCAGTCCTCTCAGTGGTCCGTGAGGCCCCACGCATTCGGAAGCACAGCCCTAACCTCCTTGGGCTCTCAGGACCTTAGATAACAAAGCACTTGGATGGATGCTTCTTCCATCTCTGCATCTGTGGCTCTAGATAAGTCCCTCCTCCGCTTCTCACGTGGATTTCTGCAAAGTTTATGTCAGAAGGGTCAAGGGCTAGAAATAAAGAAAGCAAGAAGAGGACCAACATTCACCTAAGACCCAAATGAGAACGAAAGCTCATGTTTCAAGTCTTGGCATCTGAGCACAGGCTGCTGCCTGTGTTTCACAGTAGGACTGAATTTGTGTTGGCAAGGCCAAGTGTTCTCTAGAATAGCCTTTCTTTCCAAGGAAGGAAGGTGGGAAAAAAACATGTGCTGGGCACTTTCTGTGTGCAAGGTTTGGTCCCAAACAGTCTGCTGTGATCTGATCGCACGCCAGGGAGGCACGCCCTCCCTCTCACTTCACTGAGGAGGAAAGTGAGATTCCGAGAGGTTAAGAATCTTGAGTAGCAGAGCCAGGATATGAATCTAAACCTTTGTCACCAAAGTCTAGCTCTTCCCATCATACAGAATTTCCTGGGATTAAACAAGAGCTCTTGGAGGGGCATTTTCTGGGTGCCAATCTGGCTAATTCCCACCTCCAAGTTCCCATTTCTCATTGCCTGTGTCCCACCTGTACAAGTCCTACCCTTCTTTAAAGACCTAACTTCAGTCCTACTTCCTTCATCAAGACTTTTCTAGACAATTTCAGCAGGGTGACCTCTTCGAAGGGGATGAATGGGATGAGTGCATGTAAGTTATACGAAGAGGTGGGCTGCAGGGGACACTTTTAGCCAATGGGCATTTCCCATGTAGTCATATGTAACAGATCCTATAGGGTATTTACTCCCTTACTTCCCCCCAGTGGAATATTTATTTATTTATGTTTTTCCATTACAGTTTACATTCAGTATTATTTTGTATTAGTTTCAGGTATACAGCATAGTGGTTAGAAACAATCATACACTTTATGGAAAAACCTATTCCCCTCTCCAGTGGTCAGGCTGGGAATGGGCACATGACCCAGTCCTGAGCAGTGAGATGAAGGGGCAAATTGCTGCGGAGCTCCTGGGAAAGAGACCCGGGAAGAAGACAGTCTCCTCTTCCTCAGTAGGCTGTTTCCATGTCTGGAATTCCCATGGGCCTCCTGCCACCCCTCCTGAAGGGGGAAGCCCTCTCAAGGGTGGCAGGGCAGAGGGGAAGGACTGCTGGAGCTGCTGTGTTCAGCATTCTGAGCCCCCCTCCCTCTGAACCTCTGCTATGAGAGATAATAATTTCCTTGCAATGAATGTCAATTTGAGTGGAGGTTTTTTGTTACTTGTTGACAAAAACATCATCGCTGATATACTCTCCTTCCTTTAACACATTATGTTTACTGATAGACATGTATCACATATGGCTTTGTCGCTCTATTGTATTGTTGTCTTGCGTTGTTATTTAACTTGTTCTGTTTTTACATCTTTTCTACGTGGTTTTCACCAGCTCTTCCAGCCCACATAGATGTTCTCTAAATTCTCAGAGAGCTTCCAAACAGCAGTGAAGTTGTCATCCCTTTGTTCCAGAAATATTTACTGGGTCTCTGTTATGTGCCAAACTCTGGGTAAGGGCTGAGGATACAGTAGTGAGAGAGGCAGACGTGGTTTTCCCCGCTATAGAGCTTACAGCCTGTCATGGGCTACATGTTCATGCCCCGCTAAAATTCATATATTGAAAGCCTGCCCCTCATGTAATGGTATTAGGAGGTGGGGCCTTTGCTAGGTAATTCGATTGTGAGGTGGAACTGTCGAGAATGGGATTAGTGCCCATATGGAAGGGACCCCGGAGGGCTCCCTAGCCTTCCTTCCACCATGTGAGGACACAGCTGGAAGGTGGTCAGCTGTGAATCAGAAAGCAGGTCCTCATCAGACACAGAATCTCCCGGCCCTTTGGTCTTAGATTTCCTGGCCTCCGGAACTGGGAGAAATAACTATTGTTTAAGCCACCCAGTTTATGATGTTTTTGTTATAGCAGCCCAAATGTGTTCTAAGACCCAGTCTTAATGAAGAATTTGGACATTAATCATATAACCTCAGGAATAAACTTGGAATGACAAGCAAAAAGAGTCAAGAATGGAGGAGCCCAGAGCAATGTTATGGTGTAGTGGGGGAACCTGCCCGTGGCTGGGGTGAGGGAGGCAACTCAGAGGAATGAAGATCGAAGGCTGTGTGGGACTCACTGGGTAAAAAACAGGTGGGGGAATGCATCCAGGCTGTGAGAACAGTAGGATCTGCCCTCCCTCCTCTGCTCTCACTGTCGCGGCTCTGATGCAGGTCCCCAGCACTTTTCACCTGGACCACTACTGGTCTCCCTGCTGTAGCCTTGTTTTTCTCAAGTCCATCCTCCTCCCAGCCATGAGAGTTATCTATTAAAAATCTTTTGGTGATCTCCACTGTCCATCTTTTAAGATTTTGTTTATTTATTTTTAGAGAGAGGTTGAAGGGAAGAAGAAAGAAAGAGAAACATCAATGTGTCATTGCCCCCCATGTGGCCCCCAACTGGGGACCTGGCCCTCAACCCAGGCATGTGCCCTGGCTGGGAATGGAACCAGAGACCCTTTGATTCAAAGGCCCACACTAAATCCACGGAGCCATACCAGCCAAAGCCAGAGGCTGATTTCTTTAATAAGGCTCTGCAAGATCTAATCTCTGCTTGTCTCTGTAATCTCATTTACGGCCTCTACCTGCTTCTGAGAACTTCCCACTTGTAGTTTTTCGATCACACCAGATTGGATCTTTCTATACTGTTCTCTGTCGCTGGAACACTAGCCAACCTCCTTTTGTGTGGCTTCCGTAACTCAGCTTGGACATTATGTCACTTGGATTGGGCTCAGTGGCCCTCTGTGCTTCCAAAGTACCCTGTGTGTATCCAAGTTGTCCGGTGACATGTGTTTCCCTAACTAGCACCGAGTTTCCATTGTAGGGAGCCAGTCTCATCTGCCTTTGCATCTCTTAGAACTTAGCACATCCTGGTACACAGCATGCCCTCGGGAAGCAATAAAGTGCACCTTGGCCCAGATTGTTTTACCACATAATCTAGCACTGGTCGAGTATTTCATTTGACTACACTGTATTCCATTGACTGTTTCACTTGTGCTAATTTTGACTCCACATCTAGCTTCCACGTTCCTGGAGGTCAGACCATTTCTTAGCAGTTCTCATATCACTTGGCACAGCTAATCCCTAAATAAGCTTTCAATGAATGCTAAATTAATGAAGGGATGAGTGCATAAATGGATGGGTGGAGTGAAATAAGTAGTTAAACATTTTTCTTCTCCCTCTCCAGTTGGGAAATTGCAAACGACTCCTGCTCTTGCTGCCAGAACCCTTGAGGTCAGGCCTCAGGAGGAAAGGCTTCTCCAAACAGTGACAGTCCCTGAGGAATTCCCTGAGTCTCTACCCTCTCTGCAAGACCCTGACACCTTTAGAGCTCAAGCCAACTTCGCTCTCCTGGTTGAGGGAACTGAAGTTTCTGCAGGCATCGGTTCCTGATTCCTGAGAGAGAGTTCCTAGGCACACCTGGCCTTGAACTTTCCAGGCTAGAGTCCTACTCCTCCCTCTTCCCCAAATACACTGCTTGGTGGCTAAGTAACCTTCATGGACAAAACCCAGGAGCTTGGACCCTTCTCTCCTTGCGCCATGATGGCTTCCTCTGGCCTAGGAGACCGGAGCTGCTCCTGCTAATAATGGTTTGGAAGTGCTCTTTCCTGCTGGCCCAGACTCCCAGGAGGTCTTGAGAGAGGCAGAAATCAAAGAGGGAATGCAGGCTGCTCACTCACTCCCAGGGTCTAAACTCAGGAAACACTAAGCAGGCCTGTGCGTGAGTTAGTCCAGACAGCAACCAGTAAGGTTTGCTGAGAATCTGCTAAGTGGGCTGTTGTAGCTCAGACCCCGGGAGCAGGCAAGGAGCAGGAGCTGAAAAAGGAAGCATCGAGTCCCCTGTGATGTGTCCCCTTAAAAATCTCTCAGCCAGGCTTATTTGCAGGCAGATGGGAGGCCTTGCCTGCTGCTCAATACAGAGTTTGCTAAAGGGCTCCGCTTTGCACCCAGACTTGCTTGTGCTTGAATGTCAGCTGGCCCTGAGTGTGACTCGGGATGCTCCTTGTGATCTCTGACCTTCCACCTGTGGCAGAGGAGCAAGACCAGCTTCTGCAACTTATGCGCCCCAGTGCAAGATGAAAATGTGGGCTCCCTTGTTCAAAAGTATTACAAATTCCAACACCGTGACAGGAGACCTTTAAAGCAAACATAGGGTTCACCTAAGTGCCCGGCCCTGCATGACTTCTCCGCTGGCCATGTGGGGGGTTGTTTGAGCGTGGGGTGTGAGTGCGGCTGTAACTGGGAGAATCTGCACAAAAAATTGCTCTCAAGTTAACCACCAACTATTTGTCTTAAAGGCAGAGATTTATCCTCCTTGATTCTCCTTCCTGGCACACAGAATCCTGACCTGGTCAAAGTGAAGGGAGTTTTTGTTTAGTTGGCCTTGGACTAGAGACTGTCTTCCTGTGTGTGGCATGCATCCAGACTGAGGGAGGTACCAGGACCTAGAGTCCAGTTTGAGGGTCACAAGACCAAGACACCTTAAGGTGGCTGTTTGCCCCGGTGCCTTGTGGTTTGAGTTAAGGCACCTAGGAGGCCCCCTTTAGACTGTAACTGACCTCAAAACCAAGGAAGAGGTAACACATTACCCCCTTAGCATGCAAGAGTCTGTACGATCTTTGGCAAATGAGCCTTCAAGAGAGGTAATTCAGAATCAGTGTGGAATTGTTGTTGTTGTTGTTTTTAAAGATTATATTTATTAATTTTTAGAGAGAGAGGAAGGGAGGGAGAAAGTAAGCGAGAGATACATTGATGGGTTGCTCTTGCACACCCCCAACTGGGGATCTGGCTGCAGCCCAGGAATGTGCCCTGACTGGGAATTGAACTTGCAACCTTTTGGTTCACAGGCCAGCACTCAATCTACTAAGCCACACCAGCCAGGGCCCAATGTGGAGTTTTTAAAAGTACATGGACTGCAAGGCTTTGTTTAAATGGGAAAATATACCCTAACTTGAACAGAAAGACTCACTTCCAGAAAAGTGAAAAATTTTCCTTAAATCCATCTATTAATTCAACGTTGTTCCAATCAAATATAAATAAGGATTATCTTTATTTTGAACTTGGTAAAATGGTATTAAGACTAAGCTGGAAAAATAAATATGAAAGGAAACCAGAAAAAGTTTTTTAAAAATTAAAGAAGTGGATAGGACCTTAGATATTAAAGTACATTTTCAAGAGCATATAAAGGGCCCCCACCAGGGTTGGGAGGCTGTGTCCCCAAGACCCTGGGCCACTTGGTTGTTGACCAGGCCACTTCAGGAGGCCAGGGGCATGCCCACTGCCTCTGGGTTGCACACAGACACTCAGGTGGCTTTGACTCCCTGTGGGTGTGTGTGTGTGTTGGGAGGCTTGTTGCAAAACCCCATTCCTGCAGATGAGACTCATGTAAAGAAATTTGCACCAGTTCCCGGCTTTGCCCATCAGCTGTGAGGCTAGGAGGTCATCAGGCCAAGGAAGGGCTTAAACAAGAAGGTGGGCTGCTGCTGCAGGCACTGGCCACACACCAAACTAAGCTCTTCTCAGACATGGGGGGTGGGTGTGGGTGTGGACACACTGGGATGTCCAAGACCCTAGCATGGCTTTTCTTCTTCATCCTGCCATTATCTGGTCCCCCTGCTTCTTTGAGTGTGTCCACCAAAATTCAAAGATGAATTTAAAGGACAGGAAAAAATTGGGGTCAACATTTGGTTTGGAGGAAAGTGGAACTGATTGAAACTGTGTGCGATGTTTCTCTGCGTGGTGGTGGCTTGTCCTCCCTCACCCCTCTCCCTAGACTCCCCTCAATCCCACTGGTAATTGAGAATGAGGATTATTCCAGAAAGCAGCGGGGACCCAGGCACGTGGACATTCTTTGTCCCTCCCACAGTGCGCCTAGTAGCTTTGGGCTCCATTCCCACATGCTTCACTTGTTTCTCTATGAATTTGCTTTAGGGGAAAACAGTTGGAGTGAGTGTTTCAAGCGAGATCTAACAGCAGCAGTTTTTCCCCCTTCCAGAAACCATTCTTTGTTTTTGCTAGACACTGAACATTCAAAGCAAGTTCCCTTTTCTCTAAACTGGGAGCAGAGACCTTGTTGGATCTGAGGTGGATTTCTAATCTCCTTTTCCTTCATCTGGCCCAGGACCAGTGGCTCTTGTCCTGGATGGTGTCATTGCAGGGGTCTGGGAGAAAAAAGCAAATCTGCCCATGGTATCAGCCCTTACCCCCAGCAGGAACCCAGTGGGGTCTGGTGTGTTGACACTTGTGGCTGAGACTTAGATCCTCTGTCACTGCAGACAGAGCTGTATCTTATTTTAACACTGCAGCATGAACAGAGAGGCTGCCATTGCAGGTTCCAACAGGGACAGGGGGTCAGGGCCCTTCTGGTTCTGAATTGGTGCTTAGAAGAGGCCTGCAGAGAGGGCTTGCTGGGGGCCTCAGATTTAGCGCTGCACCCTCCTCCCAGCCCCCGCCTGCTGCATTGCAGTATCAGTTCAGTGGAGAGTCGTGCTCACTCCCTGCCCAGAGCTGCTTGCCGCTCCGTTCTGACAATTAGACTGGCTGCTGCAGAGGAGTGCTCATCCCTAGGACACATGGCTTTTTAAAGTGATAAATTGCATTAGCAAATGTCTTATTAGCTCTGCTGTCAGGGGGGAGCTCCTGCCAGTTAGCTTGCTGAGGCTGATGCATGACTTCCCCCTGTTAATTACCATGTCAAGGGCTAAAGGGACTCAGTGCTGGTGGGTGGATGGGTGGAGGCCCTTTTCTCTCTTCCATCCTGTGTGCGAGGTCAGGGAAGGCTGGGGCTTGGAATTGAGTTGTCTTGATTCCAAGTTGCCTCTGCAGTGGACTCTGCTTTGGGTTCCTGATCCTGCTGGCAAGGGTGGGGGATGTCCAGGTAACACCTTTGGTCGGGGTTGGGGTATTTCTCGGGCCACCAGGATCTGGCAGTTTGGAATCTGCATAGCATCTCTATTGGAGCTGCGTGTTCTAAGCAGAGCCTGGACTGCTCCCCAGAAAGGTACGCTGGCCTCTCCTTTGGGGTTCAAGGTCACTGATCCTCCTCATTCCTGATCCTTTCACTCCAGACAGCTGAAGAGTCTCCTCCTGGAAGGTAACATCGCATGTCCTACTCAGATCTTCCCTTGGTGACTCTCCAAGCCACTGCACATGGAGGATGTTCAACTCCAATTTTCCTGGGCTCCGGCTTCCCTTTTCCAGGTGGAATTGCATAAAACTCAAACCTACCAGGGAGAAAAATAAGATAAAAAAACATTTCAATTTCTTGTTTTACGTATTGCCCATTTGGAGGGTCTCTGACTCCTTTGAGAATCAGGCAGAACAAATAGATCTTCATCCCCAAGAAAAACGCACAGCCTCACACTCCTGCATTCAGTTCCAGGCCCTTTCCAGAGAATCCATGTCTAGTAAGTGCCGTTCTAAACCCCAGAGAGCAGCTGATCCCTGGGAGAGCACCAAGCAGCCCTGTGCCACCAGAAGGGAGTTAGCCTTCTCCTAAAACAACAGCGGAGCAGCTCCTCTGGGCAGCTGAGGCACTAGGTGCAATCACATCATTTCTTGGGTTACTTTAGACATGGTGAGAGTGAGAAATGGGCTCAGGGAAGCCGTGAGTTTGTGGCCAGGTCTGCACTAATTACTCCTTCTGAGAAACAGTTCCTTTGGCCGGGAGGCTCCTGTAGTAACATTCTTGTCCTGGTGTGCTCCTGCTGAGAAGGGAGGTGGGTAGGAGGATGAGGAGGCAGACTGTGGCAGAAAAAAAAAGATTCTAAAATGGATGTGGGGAGTGTGTGTGTTTAGGGGGTGGAGAAAGACAGAGGGAGAGACAGAGAGAGGGAGAGGGATGAGGAAGAGGGCTGAATTCCTTATTATTCAGCCTAAGGGTGCTTTTGAGATGGAATCTCAAAAATATTGCCAGGATGGGTTTGCACTCTTTCACGCACATGTCCGCGAATTCTGCATTATCTTGAACTTTGGCCAGGCATGCTGCTCTGCTCTGTGAAATTAAAGCCACTCTCCTTTCTTGTCACCTTTTGGAAAGCTGGGCTTTAGGAAATGCCAAACTGGGTGGAAAGAGGTCCTCTAAGCAAGTGAGGCGTCTGCCATCTTATTCTCCAGGACAGGTTGCTTCCATGACTTCCTGAGGAAAGAAGATGAAATGCTTGTAATAAGACCAGACCCAGCCAGAGCATTTTTTTTGAGGCTTGGGAGGCAATAATAATCAGCTGAACATGGGTCACCTCCTTCTCTGAACTTGGGAACATGTCTCGACTTTAGTCTAGATGGCACTGCAGCTTAGTCCCGCCAGGTCAGTGCAGGCATGAGCTGGGCTCTTGCTCCAGCCCTGGCCAAGATCTGCCTGGTTTCCCAAGTCTCTTTCTAAGACAGTCCAGCCTGGGATGTAGCCCCACCAGTCTGACTGGCTTGCCATCACCCAGCAGGTTGCCTCGTTTCTCAGGAGGCCACTCCTTGGGCTTTCGAGGTCCACGCCAACAGCCCTTTTTGCTTTTCTGGCAACAGGGACCAGAAACTGGGCCACGAGAAGCCACCCTACCAGCATCTCGCTTGCTCCTCCCCCACTCCCAGGACAAATACCAATCTGGCCATAGAGAGGGGAAAACAGAGACATCGAAGGGGCTCGAGATTCTCTGAGCTGGGGAAGAGGTGACCTCGGCGGACTTGGTTTCTCTCTGGACCACTGGGCCTGGGTCTAAGTATGTCTTCTCTGGGCCAATGGAAGACTGGTCAAGACCGGGCCCTGAGCAGAGGAGCCAGTTCTGAAGAAAAAGGACCCTGCTGGCTGCGAAGAGGATAAAATTCTGCAGTACTCATGAGTGAAGGGAAAGGAACCCACCCCCAAAAATGCTCTCCAAACATCTACCTGCACAGCCTCAGCATTTCCTCCTCTCTGCTTTGGGGTTCAGGGACACTCCTCGGGCTGGCCCATCTTATACCTCTGGCTGGTTTAGTCTCTGCTAGAATCAGATTAGGCTATGGATGAAGTTAAGGGCCCTTTGCCTCAGTCTTGGGGAGAAGCAGCATCAGTGGCCCAAGAGTAGTTGAAGCATGGAACATACTTCTGTAAGAATTTAACTTACTTTCAGGAAAGGATCAGAAATGGGAGCAATTGACTATCCCCGCCCCCCAACTCCCTGCCCTGATACCCCTGTGCTCTGTGACAACTATAGCTCCAAGGAGTGGAGAGCAGACAGTTAACTAAAGCAGCTTCTGCTCCCCTTCCCATCTCGCTCTCTCTCTCTTCCATGTATGTGTTTTTTTTTTTTTGTCATAGCGCCTATCACAATCTTTTATTTATTTGTGTCTCTGTTTACCAGGTATTGTCTGTCTCCCTCTACCACCCTTCCTCTCTTAGTCCATGGCACAGGCCTCTGTCATGTTCATGGCCACGTCCCCAGCACCCATCACACTGCCTGGCTCACACTTTACTATCAACATTTGTTGATATGAGAAATGCTTAGGAGAAGAGGCCAGGATGAGAGAAGCCTTTTGGCTATCAGAAGAAAAGAGGACATTTGAGACCTTCATTTTAAATACCCTTCAGAAGCTTTCCACAGCCAAGTGGATAAAGTCCACATTTGTTATCCTGACAGGCAAAGCCCCAATCCACCTCCTCGGCTCATTTCTCTGAGTTCCCCTGTGCACCTCCGGTGGTCCAGCCTCTCCAGATTGCTAAATGGCCCACATTCTCAAGTTCTCTAACATTTGTTCCCACCTGGGTGCCTTTTGTCTATGGAGTTAGGAATTATAATGTCTACTTTTTACAGTGCCAGCGAGGATAAGAGGCTGTAGTAGAACCAGCTCCCAGCACAACACCTTGCTGAAATAAAATCTTCATGAAACCTTGGTGGGCATCCTTCCCCTTCCTCTCTGTGGGGGATTGCTTCTGCATAGCGGGCCCTACTGTGTGAAGCCTTGGGTAGTTCATCATCCCCAGGACTCCACGGCTTTTTGTTCTTCCTACAGTTAGAGACCTATCAGGGGGGGCTGTGTCCCCACACTATCTCCCACTGCAGAGGCATCTACATCTCCTTCGTGCTTAACATGATGCTTGGCACACAGCAGGTGTTAAATGTATGCGTGCTGAATAACTGGAACCTAGGCAAGTCTGGGGCTTGTGAAGCAATGGGCTTGCTCATCTTCCCAGAGCCAGAGTGTGGACAGCCACTGATGTCACTGGGAAGGAAGGTCAGTTCTGCATCCTCCTGGGCTGGGAAGCCTGGAGCGGGGTGTGCCTCCCTCCTGCAGCCTAGTCAACCATCTGGGTACACCTGACCATGAAATTAGAAGCCGCATCCCAAGCACCACAGCCACATCTAATTTTCCGTCAATGAAATATTCAGCTGCTGCATGGCCACGGTCTGTCTGCTCTGTGTCTGGAAGGGAGGGGCTCCTGCCTCCTCAGCGCCTGTCTCTCACTTCTCCCCTGCACGCATCATCCCTCCGTCCTCAGACCAGGACTTTTGTTATTGTCCTTGGTGCCTTTACTAGTGCTCTGTGCCCCATCCCCCCAAATCAGGACTGTCCTTCCTCCTCCCCACTGACTATCCAACTCCAACCCACTCTTCCCCAAAGCCTGCCACCTCTGTGAAATTTTTATCAGAAGTGACCTTTCCCTTCTCCTGGATCACAGGCATGCATCAGAATGGCAAACCCACACTTCACCATCCTGGCCAGGCAGGATTTGTCTGAACAGGGCCCATCCTAGTTCGCACGGGATGAAGATCTTTGATTCAAAATGATGGTTTGCAGCTTCTGCTGCTGCTGCTGCAGCAGATTTCCCTTCTGTATACTGGGGTTGGGACTAAGGTGCTTAACAGAAGCATTTCCAATGCTTCTATTGGAAAGAAGGGGAATTTCCAATGGAAACACATGGGGAGCCTTCAGGGACTTCTGCCCGGCCTACAGCCCTGAGGCCTCTCTCCTCTTCAACCAAGGTCCATTCTTTAGTCCTCTCCCTACACCAGACCAGTCACTGTGCAGGGGCAGGCCAGGGGAACATTTGGGCTCAAACACACCATGCTGTCCAGCCCCCATGAGCAGCCTCTGGGTGCATGGTGACTAGTGTTTAATGTGGTGACTATGCAGATGTTATCAAATTGCAAAGTGATGGAGCAAGGAGCTGCCTGCAGTGCATGGGCAGAGTTCTGGGAAGTAAGGGCATTAGTGGGGACGCCTTGGCCAGCCCTGTAGAATGAGAGCAGCGGGGCCTTGCTTTATGCGTCTTGAAGTTAGGTGTGAATAGACATTTGAACTTAAGTGTAATTTTCACACACTATTCAAAGGTTTTGATCGAATGCTTCCTACAAAGTGACAGTGGCTGGCACACTGTCAGCAGGATGGTGTGTGGAGAATGGGTCTAGGATTTGGATTTGGAGCCAGGTGGGTGGGGCTGGAATCTAGGCTCTGCTCTCTGTTCATCTGAGTGACCACAGGCCAGACCCTCGCCTCCCTGAGTCTTCGTGTATACATGCTTGTTGGGTGTGTGTGCATGATGTGTTCAGCTCTATACACACAGCGCTTTTATTTTTTGAGCGTTCTTTTTGTGCTCAGCACAATGTCAAGCATTTTACTTCCAGTGCCCGCATTTAGTCCTCACAACAACTCAGAGGAAGATATTACCCTCAATTTATACACCAAGGCTTGTTTTGCCAACAGGGGTTTAATAGAGAGGTTAAATAATGTGCCTTAAAATATATATGTCAAAGGGCAGAGCTGGGATTCAATGTCGGGGTTCCTAGGCACTGTGAGATTTTGCATTTCTGTAAAATGAAAAAATTTTATCAATTTTTCTGAATAAAAATAGCTCCCTCAGCTGTCTGAGGGGCAAACAAAATCATCTGTATGAAAGTCTTACAAACATAAAGCATTATTTTTGGAAGGAGACGACGCTTAGTTTTTGCCTTCAGGAGCTTTATAATCTGAACTAACAAGAGCTTCACAGTGCTTGGTCAAGTGAAATCAAGTGTCCAGATGGACAATGCACAGCTTACCTAGGTGATCCAATGTGGCATCATCACTAACGGGACAAACAGACATGGCGGGACTGCCAACACCGTGGCACGCCATGGCAGCATCGCTTTTGTCGTGTACCCTTCACCCAAAATATTTAGCCTGAATCAAATCAGACAAATCCAGAGTGTGAGACGTTATACAAGATAACTCACCTAGACTCTTCAAAACTGCCGATATAAAAACAACAACACCCCACCAACAATACTCCCCTCCAAAACACCAGCGTCACCTTTAAAAAAAGCAGGAGACTGTTCTATACTAAAGGAAATGATAGAGACATGATAATTAAATATACTGTGTGAAGCTTCATTGCCTCCTAGATTTTTTTTAAGTCATAAAGAGTATTTTGGGAGAATCAGGGAAGTTTAAATATCCTCTATAAGTTAGCTAATGTTACTGTATCACAGTTAAATTTATTAGGTGTGATAATGGTCTTGTGATACTAGGAGGAATGTTCTGGCTTTTAAGTATCTGAGGTAACGTGTCATAATATCTTTGACTTTCAAATGCTTTTGCAAAAAAACTATATATATGTGTGCGAACAATGATGACTTCACTGTACTAGTCAGTGGGGTTGGTAGATGCCATTGAGTGAGAACATGTACTGTATGGCTGTCGAATTCAGAATGACTGAGGGAGTAGAGCAATGAATCTGTCTACAATTTTGCATTAAGCTTGAACATTCCTTTGTGGAAACTATTCGGATGACTCAGAAGGCTTTTGGGGATGATGCAATGAGTGCAGCACAAGTAAAAGTGCAGCACAAATGCTTCAAAGGTGGTGAAGAGCCTGTTGAAAGTGATCCACATTCTGGAAGACCTGCAACAAACAGAACACCTGAGACTGTTGAATGTGTACAGGCTGCAATCAACAAAGATTGGAGAACTATGAGGTCCCAAAGTGCCTTCTTTGAAGGGGACTGACGCATCATTGTCCTATATACACAGTTTCTTGTACCCTGTGTCTTCTTCAATAAATGTCCCTATTTTCATAGTACAAGGCCGGATACTTTGTGGACAGACCTCATATGTATATTTATATAAAGTGAAAAAAGCAGATGGCAAAACATTAACCCTCAGTAGATAAATTTACAGATATACCTTGTTTTATTGCTCTTTTGCTTGGTCGAGTTTCAGTAAATGTTGGCATTTTCTTACAAACTGAAATCTTTTTTGCTGGTAAACAAGACCTTCTACCAGCAAAAGAGATTCCCACTCACTTTATTGTAGTGGCCTGGAACCGAACCCACGATATCCCCAAGGTGTGTCTGTATGGGTTTTCCTGTACTATTCTTTCTACTTTTCTCTAGGTTTGAAAACTCCTGAGTAAAAACTGAGAAGCTGAGCAAACAGAGATTTAATAGCGAGGGTGAATAACTTGCTATAAAACACATTTATTAAAGAACAAATCTGGAGTCGCTGTATGTAACAGGGCTAAGAGGAGATTGCTATTTAAAGGAACCTAGAGCTGAAGGCTTTTATAATATAAAAATATCTCCCTTAAATGTATTTCTTTGTTGGCTCCACTTTTAATCAAGAAGGGGACCCCATGTGGTTCCAGGGTCTGAGTCAGCGTCTCCTATAGCAATGAATCTAGCGGTGGTTCATCAGGGCTGCTTTCCCTTTGGCTATGGTGCAGTCAAAACAATTCCCTTCCGCAGCCTCCAGGTTCCTAGGAGACAAGGCTCACCATCTTTGCAGAAGCTGGAACCCCCTGTGGCCCTGTGGTTTCCATGGTGCAAACAAAGACCAACTTTGCCTGTAGGAGGGACAAAGGTAGTGAGAAGAGGAACTTCAGCAACTGGTGAGCCACCAGGGTGATTGTTTAAATACCCCATCCGTAGTGAGGCTGGGGCTTGAGTCCCTTTATTTCAACTAGCACCCCAGGAACACTGTAGCCCACCAAAGTTTGAGAAGCAACAGAGGCTAACTTCCAAACCTCTAAAGCTGTCATTCAAGGCCTTGCAAAAGCTTTCTTTCCTCCCCAGCAGGGACCCTCCCCTCCAGCCAGGCTGAAAGTTCCCTAACTTACCCTGCAGCCCTGGGCTTTGCTCAGTCCCACCCTTTTCTGGAATATTTCCTCTCTCTCCTCAATCCTTGTGACAGCAACTCAGCTTCAAGACTGAATTCAGGTCTCACTGACTTCCTGGAGCCTTCCTGATCACCCCAGCTCATGTCAAGGGTTGCTCCCTTTTTGTGATTTTACTCAGTGTTAAATTGGAAGCTTCCGACTTAGTGCTATATGTATGACACAACCATCTCCCATGGCTTGTCACTTGCTTTGGTTGAGTGAATGTCATCCTCCTGTCAACCTGTGGAGCTGGTGAGGGCAGGGATCACATCTCCTTCTCTTGCATCTTCTTCAATGACTAGAACAAAGTTAAAACCCCAGGTAGGTCCTCAGAACCATGTTGCTAATAACTGAATTGAGGGAAAGAGTATAATAAAACAGTAAAAGAGAGGGTGGAGGGGAGAAGGAGGAGGGAAAGCATTGGCTATAGCTGTAGTTGCTTTCATGCAGGACATAGGGCGTTTCCCTTGAGCCCGGCATCCCGAGCTCTGTGAATGGGTGCAGTTAGGGTGACCATCCCTCCTGGCCCATAACTATTTGCATTTAGGGCTGGGTTGCTTTGGGGTCCCTGCCTCCTCAGGACAATTTGCATCCACAAATTTACATAGAGGTAAAGGAGTTTCCTGAGAGAAGAGACAGGGGACTGCTCCTCACCACACTCCTCCTTTGTCATTCAAAGGAACCTGGGGCTGGAGGTGTGGGCATGCACCAAGGGTATAGGACAGTGTGTCTGGGCCCTGAGGGGGAGCCCAACTGAAGGGGCGGGAAAGGAGTGCCTGGACTGCGTCCGTGGCTGTCAGCATTGGTCGTCCTACAGCTCCCTGGTGGCTGAATTCTTCCACCAACATCTCCCCTGCTATGCTCGAAGCAGTTGAGACCAGCAAGTAGGGATGTGTGGGCAGGGAGACACCATGGCTATTTGGTCATAAATATAAACTGGACCTCCCTTGTGGGCCCAGGAAGGTGAAGCCTGCCAAATTTTATGCCGTTCCCTCTGCCTGGAAAGTCCTGTCCCCTGACAGCAGCTTGGCAAACTCCATGGGGGTGGGGAGCCTGGCTGGACTCCCAAGGTGGAGAGGGACTCTGCTTGAAGGTCTCTGTGAACAGCTCTGCCTCCCCCATCAGATGAGAACATGACTACCTCCCAGGGTGGTGGAAACAAGAGCAGATTCAGGCTAAACAAAGGGCTTGAAATTGCTTCTTTACCTCTGTCTCCCCTAATAAGGCTGGCAACCCTCACTGCTCCCACCTCAGGGGACCTTGACTGGAGTGGATCCCTAGACTGGGCGGAGGGACAGCTCGAGCCCTCTGCAGGTGCTACTCAGCCGTGAGGCACCCATCCCAGTCCAGGCAAAGGATGTACTCAACCATAACAGCCATGGGACAAAAACCAAGGTGACAGATGGAAGAAGAGCTGCAAAGATAGCAGTCCCTGGAGGAGGAAGGAAAGGTCAGTGACCTTGTGAAACATATGTATAATTTGGACGGGAAGAGCCAGGAACCACAGAGCCAGTTCCTAATGGAGGAAAAGTGAAAAGAGAGAAATCAATGATGCAGAGGAAGCTTTTCCTCACATCCTTGAAATGGCTGCAGTGGGAGGAGGGGAGGCCAGCTGGAGCTGGGAATATATTAGCTGCCTGGTCGTGTTACCAAGGGAGTTGTGGAGTCCTGGGCAGGAGGACTCTCAGGAGATGGTAGATGATTACGAACGGGTCTGGGGCGTGGGATGGAATATATGACCCCGTCAAGGGCCTCTTATCTGCACCAGAGCAGGTTACAGGGAGACAAAGAGTATTCGAGAGGCTGTCACATAATTATTTGTGTTGCACGCTTCCTTTAGCTTTTAAAAAATCTCCTAGTAAAAAGCCTAAGTGTTTAAGGCCACAATGAATTTGGAGATTTCACTGCCCTCACCCCCACCTTGTGCTTTTATTTGAAATCATCATCATCATCATGATAATAATGATAATAATAATAACTCCAACCTCCTGAAATCCTTAGGACAGAGGCTCTACAGTCAACGAGAACAGGATTTAGCCTTCATTAGAAATGTCTGAATTTCCCTTCATTTAAGGGAGGGTGGGGTATGTTGGAATATTAATGCAGAGCATTTAGATGAGGCTCTCAATTCGAAAAGAATGTGAGAATTAATGCTTGAGTTTAATCAGAGCCTGAATCGTCATAGAGAGGTTTTTACCCTCTTCTCCTTAATCAATTTCACCCTAATTAATTCTTCTGTGGCTAAGTCTTGTTACATTAGATAGTCTGCTGATTATTTCCACAATCAAGAGACTGTATATTCGTGCATTTTAAATAAGGAATGACTGCTTCCTTTTTCATAAGTGAGCTTGCTGGTTGGCAGTTGCAACCACTAAAATAATTATAGAGCAGATTACTTACTTTTACAGCATTGTTTGCCGTCATATTCATCCTAGGTGACAATTTGGAAGAACTCTGGAGGCTGCTGTAATCGGCAGAGGAGCTGGGTATTTAATGTAGCAGTTTTCAATGTCAAGTGCTGTTTATTCATAGGTCAATGTCTTTTTTTTTAATTAAATAAACGCAGGGGTAATTTGGTCCCACTGGCTGATGAAGTCATGTACTCAGACTAGAAGGCCATTCTAATTCTATGCTTAGTTTAAAACCTTGACTTGTAGAAGGACCTGCTTCTGAAGGCTGCCCAGCCCCTTATGCCTTTAATTTTGACTGATCCAAATAAGGTTGTTAATGTTTGATTTTACTTATTTGATCGGGCGCTCTCATATCAGACCCTGATAACCCCGTAACCCAGCAGGCTTAAAACAGGCAACACAATAATCCCAAAGCCTCAGCTATTTTCTGCTGCGCAAGAGGAAGAGGGAAAATACCTAAGAGAAAGATCAATTTTTGTTTTGGGAAAAACACTGGGCTTTTTGGTTATGCAGAAGAAAGCTCAGATCTGACTCTGAAATGGATAGGTTGAGACAAGAGGAAATAAATGGTAGTGTATACTAATACAGAAGGCTGTCTCCCCAATGGGCCGACAGAACTACTGCTCACTGCAGAAGTTCATTCAATGCTCACGGGGTGGAGGAGGGGCTTTCCTCTTCTGTCTTGGGGAAAACAGAGAGATGGGCCCGAACTTCAGGTAAGCGAGTCTGGCCAAGGGCCAGCCCTCTTGTCTGTGGGAGCTAAGTTAGCTCTGGAGTCGGATGGTAGGCCTGAAGGCTGTGGGGAGGAGAAGGCCAGCAGGACACCCCAGGCCAGAGGACTCCAGGAGAATCTGTGGACACCCTCCAACTTAACTGATTTTCTTCTGTAATTGTATTTCTCTTTTTCCAGCCCGAGCCTTCAGTAGTTTTGTTAACCTCACAGCCTTTGGAAAATAAGAGACAAGCCTGTATCCATGCTTGGAATAGAGAGGGGCAAAGGAATGTGATCATCCTTTAGAGCCGTACCTCTACAGACTGTTCAAGGAAGCACGATGGTCTTGGAGCCCAAGTGAGGAGCCACAGACTGGCTCCAGGGAAGGAGGAGACTCAGAGGCTCTGGGCAGGTGCAGAAGTAGAATGAGATAAACCTCCTTTACCAAACACTGGAGAGAGACCTCCAAAAGGAGAAACTACAGCTTGCAAATTACACGGGCATGGGCTGTTGGCTAGCGGCCATCTGGGTTGCCCTTAATATACACTGCAGTTGGCCAGAGTCTCAGAGGTTGTCCTGCCCTCCCTGTTCTCCTCACCAGCTGTTCAGGGAAAGAGCCAAACTGTAGCAGCCTCCAGCTCATGTCCCAGGAACGCCACCCCCAGCTGCTCTGCAGAGCCAGGAGCCAGGAGCTAAAGGCATTGTTGAACCTTAGGTCATTACTCCCACCCTTACTGCAGATGAGGAACTGGAACAATTCTGGGGCACTTACTATTTATAGCGAAATGATCAAAAGAGGTGTCCTTAAGCCTACTGCCAGAGTTGAGGAGACTGAAAGAGCAAGACCTGAATAAGTTTGGCATTATGGGAGAGAAATGGCAATCTGGCCGAATGCCCTAAGCCAGTCCTCCAAGCCCCATTTCACTGATAGGGTCAGAGAGGTTATGTGACTTGTTCAAGGTCACTCTGTTGATCAGGGACAGGTTCAGATTTGGGGTCCCAGGTCCCCCAACTCGATGCTTTTTTCTGAATAGCCCATCCCTCCGGTAAATTTCTTTGTAGCTAGAGGAAAGAAGCCTGGCTCCAGACATCCAGCCAGCTTGACATTTTTTACTTATCAAGCTAACTTATCAGGTTTAATTCTGCAGATTCTTTTCTGGGTTTTATAGCTGAGGAGCCTTAGCCAGGGTGCAAGTCCCCAGGAATGTAAGGGTTCATGTATGAACAACGGGAGTGGGAGAGGGCAGACGACCTCTGTTCCCTCCTGTAGGAACCTCCGGGGCTACGCATCGGTAACTAATGCTACTTTTTCCTTTAATTTTTGTTCTCCCTCCTCTCCTTTTCTTCATATTCTGTCTTCCTCTAATGTTTTAAAGTTTCTTACCCACATCCTAACTACAGAGCTCCCCCGAGAAAATGCAATCAGACTAAAGGGATGGGGTGGGGGACCACTCAATGGCTCTCAAAGCTGCTTCGAGGTGATGTTCATCACTGCCACCGGAAACGAAGTCGCACGGCCAACTCTGACCTCGGGAGGGTGGGAGGTCATGCTCCTGTAGGAAGGATCACCAGGGAGAGGCTGTGTGGACATGGTAGCAAGTGTCTCTGAACAAATAATGCAGTCTATCCACAGAGCATTTTCAGATTATTAATATACCATGGCTTTAATTTTAATATAGTAATATTTATATAATAAACTTTTTGAGAGAGAGAGAGAGGAGAATGGGGGGAGACAGAAGGGGAGAGAAACATTGATTTGAGAGAGAAATATTGATCGGTTACCTCTTGTATGCTCCCTGACTGGGAATCAAACCCACAACTTAGGCTTGTGTCCTGGCTGGGAATCGAACCTGTGATGTTTCAGTTTATGGGACAATTCTCCAACCAACTGAGCCATACCAGCCAGGGCATAGGTAATAAACTTTTTATTGAAGATTTTACTGTACATTAAATTCATATGACTTTAGTCTGTCTATCTAAATATTGCCTTTCAATGCCCACATCAAGTCTCACCTCCATGCAGCCTTCTTTATTGACCATAATGTTTACTGCCTCTCCAGTCCATTCTGCCGCTATTGCCAGCCTTCTGCTGGATGCTGTTCTATGTGTCTTAATAGCCTCCCTAAATAGCCTGGAAATCTTGAGAACGAGGACTACATTTTATATTCCACTGGGGACCTCAATCTGTTCATGGAAAGTACTCAGTAAACTCTTAGAGTAAAGTTAAGTACTTTAGTTTAAAATCTTACTTCTAGGGAGCTATACTCCATGCTCATGAGACAGTGTTCCCAGTTTGACAGATGGGGAAATTGAGGCTCCAAAGAGTTTAGAAAACTAGTAGACAGTCACAATCAGGACTGGCCTCCCAGCCACTTGAGTACACCCCATGTCTCCTATCACCCAGGCTGCCTCTCGCCCCTCCACCGTGTGCATGTCTAAAACACAGGCAATCTCTATGGATTGTTTCTAAGACCCATTTCTAGGTTTGTCTGTGATCTTTACCCCCAAGGTAAGATACATGGCAGCTACTGGAAGGTCAGAGCGCTGGGGATATTGGGTGAAAAGAGCTAAAGAAGTAAATCACTTGGCAAGAGAACTGAGAAGGGCCAAGATGTTAAACTCCTAGCCAACCAAGATTTAATTTATTTGGTACTGCGGTCAATGCCCTTTTTACTGCATGCTAATAAAAGCCTGAGCTCTACTGCCAACATTCAAGAGAAATTCTGGTTGTTGTTTTTCCTTCCAGTGGTAAGAAATGGAGACTCGTCAAATTTGGAGAGGCCAGAAGACAAGAAATAAAGGGGAAAGTGCACCGTGTTTTTCCTCTTCTCTAGTCTGCAGTCTCTCTTTCCAGGACAGATGGAGTCATGTCATCTTCCTCATCAGTGTCATGGGTGCTCTAGAAACAGAAATCTTTTTCTGGGGCCAACTTCCTTCCTTGGATCACTAGGTACTTTAGGCCAGAAGTTGGACAACTCAGGGATTTGACAGATGCCACACTTAATAGGGGAGACCTCCCTACACCTAGAGCCCTTGGTTTTCCTGTCCTCACTCATCCCAGACTTCTCTTGTCCACTCTCTCTAACCAGGAAAGCCACTGGCTAACTCCACACCTGCCTTTGAGTGACAGCTACCAAAGTCACTCAAGTAGCTGTTTCTCCTCCTGAAATCCCCTCCTCAGTTCTCACAGTCATGCCATCTTCCATATCTGCTACAACACCTCATGTGAAGATTACCTGTTTCAGGAAGGATGCCATCATCCCTGGGGACCACCCCAGTTCAGGAAGTTACGCAGAACCATGCACGTGGGATCTGCTTGCTGTGAGCACGGCTCAGGAGAAAGACACCCACTGGAGGAGTCGGGAGGCATGGGACCTAGTCTTACTCTGACAGTTTCTAGATGTGTGGCTTCAGGTAAGTCACTTGACCTCTTTGGGCTCAGCTTTCTTTATCTACAAATATGATATGGGTGCCTGCCTTACTGACTCCAAGAAGTGGTTCCTAAGAATCAATGTCATGATCACTCATTTAACAAATTCTTATTGAGCAGGTACCCTCTGCTAGATTGCAGGGATACAGCTGTGGGTAAGAGAAGCTCAGTCTCTATCTTCCTTTAGCTTACATTTTAGCAGGGGACACAGACAATTAAGTCATCACTGAAGTAACCATGTGTCCTGGTCATCTAATGCTGGGTAACAAATCACCTCTAAATTCAGTGACTTAAAACAACGATTATTTTATTATTATTATCTCTCTCAGCTAGGTGGTTCTTGCTCAGGGTTTCTCATGCAGTAACAGCCTGACAATGGCTGGAGCTGGCGCTGCAGTCATTTTAATAAAGGCATTCTCACTCACATGTGTAGGTAGCCCTTGAAGCTGGTGGTTGGCTGCGATCCCAGCTGGACCTGTGTTTGTGTGCCCTGGGCTTCCTGACAGTATGGTGGCCTGTTTCCAATCACAAGTATCCCAGGAGGAAGGCGCAAGTGGATGGCATTTTTATGACCTCACCTTGGAAGTCATGGAACTTCACTCTTGATATACTCTACTGATAAAGGCAGTCACAAAGGCCCATCAAATTGCAAGGTGAGGAGACATAGATCTTAGCACTCAATGTGAGAAATGTCACATCATACCATAAGAGCATTTTGAGTGGGATATACTGTGGCATCAGTCTTTGCAAAACACAACTTGCCACACCATATATAACTACTTGTAAGTTTTCAGATTGGTGCCAGGCAAACAGGAAGTGATCAGTAAGTGTTAGCTATTTGCCTTTGGAGGCTATGAAGGAAAAGCATGGTTTCTGATGATTCCTAGAAAGGCCCAAACATTATGCAAGTGTGAGGCATTGGACTTTTCAGCCTTTTTCATGTTTTGTTTTATTTTATTGGCCATTTTTAACTGTAAGTTTCCCAAAAGCAGAAACCACAACTTCTTAGTTTTTCTGGATTATATTACTCTTTGATTCATCACCAGGAAACATCCGCTCCCTGCAGTTGATTATATAGGTAGGTATAAGGGAGATGTCAAGAGCTGAGGAATAAGGTTGGCCCATGAGAATGGTGACTCTAGAGAGGTGACTCTAGGAAGTCACCTAGCTGGCGTAGCTCAGTGGATTGAGTGTGGGCTGTGAACCAAAGTGTTGGAGGTTCGATTCCCAGTGAGGGCACATGCCTGGGTTGCAGACTGGGTTCTCACGTGGGGGCCACGTGAGAGGTAACCACACATTGATACTCCTTTCGCTCTCTTTCTCCCTCCCTTCTCCTCTCTAAAAATAAATAAAGAAAATCTTTTAAAATAATAATAAAATAAAAATTTTAAAAAAGAAAATCAACATGTAATAAATGAAATTTGTGTGTGTATGCACATATTTTATGTTTTTAGGTGGGTTCATAGCAAAATGGAGCTGTTAGTACAGAGTTCCCACAGAGGGCCTCCTTGTTGCCCAGTTTCCCCCCAGGCACCAGGGAGATATACATGTCACATCTCCATCACCCAAAATGCACAGTTTACATGAGGCTTCACTTTTTCTAAAAAAAAAAGATTTCACTTATTGACTTTTAGAGAGGGGAAGGGAGGAGGAGAGGGAGAGAAACATCAATGTGAGAGAGAATCATCGATTGGTTGCCTCTGTTTTTGCCCTATCCAGGGACCGAACTCGCAACCGAGGCATGTGCCCACACTTGGAATTGAACCAGCAACTTTTCCTTTGCAGGACGACACCCAGCCCACTATGCCATACTGCTCAGGGCGAGACTTTACTCCTATTTGTTGTACATCTTATGAATTTTGACAAATTTAAAATGGCCTATATCTACCATTATGGTATTATACAGGGTAGTTTCACTGCCCTAAAATCTCCTCAGCTCTGTCTATTCATCCCTCTTTCTCTCAACCCACGGAAACCACGGGTGTTTTTATCATCTCCATAGTTTTGCCTTTTCCAGAATGTCCTATAGTTGGAATCATATAATATGTAGCTTTTCAGATTGGCTTCTTTCACTGAGTGTACGCATGTAAGTTTCCTCCATGTCTCCATGACATAATAGCTCATTTCTTTTTAGGGATGAATAATATTTCATTGTATGGATTACCATAGTTTATGTACCCATTCACCTACTGAAGAACATCTTGTTTGCTTCTGAGTTTGGGCAATTATAGCTGCTGTAAATATCCACGTACAGGTTTTTGTGTCAACATAAGTTTTCAATGCCTTTGGGTAAATGCCACAGAGCACCATTCCTGGATCGAATGATAAGTAAGTTTAATTTTGTAAGAAACTGTCAAACTGTCTTCCAAAGTGGCTGCACCATTTATCTTTCCTGCCAACAGTGAATGAGAATTTCTGTTGCTCCACATTCTTACCAGCATTTAGTGTTGTTGGTATTTTGGATTTTGACCATTCTCATAGGTATATAGTATAATCTGGTTGTTGTTTTAACTTGCAATTCCCTAATGACACATGATGTTGAGCATCTTTTCATATGGTTACTTGTCATCTGAGGTAGCTATCTATTCAGATCTTTTGCCCAGTTTTTGAGTTGCTCATTTTCTTGTTGAATTTTTAGAGTTCTTTGCATATTTTGGTTAACATTTCTTTTCAAATGTCTTTCGTAAATATTTTCCCCAGACTGTGGCTTGCCTTCTGATTCTCTTGATAGGTGTTTATTTTTTATCTCCCCAATTAAAATGTATGCTCTGTGAGATGAGAGACTGTGCTCTATTTATAGCTGCCTGGCATGTAGTGTTCATTAAATATCAGGAAGGAAGGAAGGAAGGAAGGAAGGAAGGAAGGAAGGAAGGAAGGAAGGAAGGAAGGAAAGAATTAGCATTCTGATCTATATATCATGTTTTATCACTTTGGTTAATATTAGTCTATTCATAAAAGACAATCACTCTCAACCTGTCAATCACATCAAGTTTTGGAGCCCGATGAGCAATAGCCTAGCTTTTGGAAAATTCATCAAGGTCAGCTATGGCCTTGGGAACCAGCCCTCCTAGAAACCAGCTAACCTCTTCCCTTTGCACCACCCTCTCTCGCGACATATTTTTCTAACATCAGCAGATTGTATTTCTTAGGTGTTAGTGGGTTTTTGAAACTGAGACCCCCTTCTGACTATTTTGCCTTCTACAAAGGGGTGTAGTCATGTGCAGCTATGCTAGTCTTGTGTCAAAGAGTATCCAAGGTGCTGTCCCAAAGGGACCACTAGCCATTGTCCTTGTGCTGTGAGCTGTTTGCATACAGTTCACTTGGTACCAGTCACTCAGCTCCCCTCAGCTTCTGCCCTTTTTCTTCAGCAGCCTCTGGACACTGGAGAGACTTGGGCTGGGCTGTGAGAGTAAATCTGGGCCCGAATTTGTACTATATTGCTCTCTTAGAAGCAAGTGTCAATTGCTGCATATTAATCTCCCAGGGACTCTTGCTCTCTTTGGAGCTGGGAAAAGGTGGTTAGATGGAAAGAAATGGATATAGTGGAAACATTCTTGATAATGGCTAATTTTTAAAGTACTTACCATGTGCCAGTCTCCATGACATTACACATATATCTCGTGTAATCATCACAAAAAACTCTTTAAGATGGGACTATAATAACCATTATCCCCATTTTATAGGTGACTAAACTGAGTCACAGAGAAGGTAAATACACTTGCCAAGGTCAATAAATAAATAAATAAATAAATAAATAAATAAATGGAAGAGCCAGAATTTAAACTCAGGACTCCATGCCATGCTTTTGACTACCACACTAAAGTCTTCCCTTTCCCCACCCCCTGCTAAAAATCACTTCTCTCTTACTCACAGCTTTGCAGGGCAGAAAAAATGCCCTTTAGTGCCTATGGTTCAGGCTGCTCTGCCTGGACCCTGGAGTCTTCCTCAGGGGCACCTACTTCACAGCACCTTCTCTAGGGGCTGTGTTCCCTCCTAAGGCTTCCTCCTCCCTGGAGGAAACCTGCACTTTTCAGACAAAGGTACCCAGCCTCACCCTCCAGCCCTCTACTCCTCCTGGAGCTCTTATTGGCAGTATCTTCTCATAAGCCATTCAAGCAAACCATGTGGTTTCCAAAACAGTCCTTTAAATGGTTTATTGCCTCATAAACAGGGCTCTACGATGAGGCAGCCGGCTTGTGTTGATGGAAAGGCTCAGTTCCTGTATTTTCAGGTTTGAATTTACCTTTCCCGGCTGTGGGTGTGTACTTCCTTATTCCGGGCAGTCTGACCTTCGTTGACGTGCTGGGCTGGCAGAATGCCCCTGCCGGCTTCCTGGGACAGTATGATGAGGAGCTGGAGAGACATTCTTCCTCTCTCCTTCGGTCTGAGTGAGCAGGGTTTCTCTAAGGGGAAAAGAGGCTCAGGGAAGTACAAGAAGGGGCTAGAAGACATACAGAATCCAGGAGTCATCATCCTGAGGGCCCTCTGCTAGAGTGTCACCTGGGATAACAGCAGTGGCTAACTAACTACGTGCATCATCTTGTCTAGTTTCCTGCATATGAGAACATGGCCCAGAGATTAATGTCCTGGGCTACACAGCTAACAAGTGACTATATCAGACAGGTCCTAGAAGGGGTAGGATCCACTGCATATGGTTCAAACAAAGACATTTCACTAGAGAGGTAAGGGCAGGGTTAAGTGACAAGCAAGAGTTAGTGAGACACCAGAGATGAGCAACAGCACCCATTAAGCCTGAAGGATCATGGAGTGGAAGAAGTGAGACCAGAGATGGGTGAGAACTGGGCCATGGGGGTGGACCAGAGTCACGGAAGGACACAGCCACAGCCTGGACCAACCTCCAAGCAAGGAGGAAGCAGAGAAGAAATATATGACCTCTTTTTCCTCCTACTTTTCCATCCCTCCCATACTTCCCATGGGCCAAACTCATCCAGAACCAATGTGAGGCACTCTCATGAAGTCAGTTCCTGGGTACAGAATAGTACAGAGGAGGAGGGGCAGGGACAAATGAAGTGTAACCAGCATAGCAGGGGAGCTGGATTTTGAGACATGAGCTCTCAAGAGCCCTTGTCCTTGGCTGTGGTTCCTTCAAACTGAGACGGCTATCCACCATGAGGCATCACTGACTCTGGCTCAAGCCCTCTCAGAGACTGAGGCACTGGCCTGGCTACCTATTTATTAATTTAAACATCCTTCTCCTACTTCTTTCCTCTTCCTGCTCCTGCAGGAACCTCTCCCTGAGAATGAAATTGCCTGGACCCAGGTCCCTGGCCAGCTGGATCCCACCACAGTCCTGACTGCTGATTCTATGAATTTTTCAGATTGTGCTTACTTGGCCTGGCAAAGGGTTTCTGACCAGCTGTCTCCGCTCCCCAGGCTCCAGCTGCACCAGTTCAGTATCTCCACTCAAGCCTTGCGTTTTTCCCTTCAGATTTTGCTACCCCTACCATGAGTAGTCAGCCTTGGGGGCATTACTGCTGCCCTGTGGCCATTCCTCTGGGCAGGGACTAAGTGAGCGCTCTGAGTGCCTGGACCAGAAGAGGTCTGGTTTAGCTGAAATTAAGTCACAAGGGGCAGTTGCCTGAAAAGCACGGCAAGGCTAAAAGGTAGGTCCCTCCGATATGTCAGGAAGCCACTTTCGTAGTGAGAAGGACAGAGAAGAGTTCATCTTCCAATGTGTCGAATGTGGCACCAACAAGATGTTGGCTAGAAACATGGAAATTTCTGGAAGGATTCCCAGGCAGTCTGCCAAACTGTCTTTACTTTCCACCCACACTCTTCCATCCAGATTCATCCACCTGTCTCTCTCCCCCGCAGCTTCTAGACTGGCTAAACCCAGGGAATAAGTCCAGGCTGGCCAGAGGTTTGCTGCAAAACACCACTGGGGCAGTGGGACTTCTGGGTATCCCAGTCAGACCTAAATGCTTGATTTTTCAACTACTGCTTTTCACCTCCCTGCCTGGGTGCTGATCACCACCGAAACGCTGGCATTTGAGTCATTGGCATTACAAGGGATGGTGATGGCAAGCCACGCTTCTCATTCTTTAGCTACTATTTCATGTAGCTAAATCATTTAGAATGCAAATTCCAAATGATTTTGTCTTCGCAATACTATTATTATTCCCATTTCACAGATGAAGAAAGCAGGGCGTAGCAAGATCACAGATTTGGCCAAGATCACACAGCTAGTGAGTCAGAGGGAGGGCCTGAATCCAAACCTAGTGAGGTTTCCACAGCCACATTCTGCCTGTGACCTTGAATTCCTACTGAAGACAGGGGGTAGATTTTTCCTTTTTTCCTTCCCCTTTGTTTAAATGCTTTATTAAATATGGCTGATACACAATTAACTGCTCATTTGAAAGAAGACAACCTGATCAATTCTGACATGTGTGTACACAGCCATAAAACCACTGTTACAATCAAGATAATGAGTATGTCTACCACCTCCCCAGAGCTTCCTACTGACCTTTCATAATCCTTCCCTTACCACCCTCCTCACCCCCACCCAGATCCTAAGCAAACAATTACCTGCTTTCTGTCACAGCCGATTAATTTGCATTTTCTAGACTTTTATACATAAAAGCAAATAGTATTTACTATTTTCGCATCTGACTTCTTTCGGCATAATTATTTTGAGGTTCATACGTTGTTGCATATGTCAGTAGTTCATCCCTTTTTATTGCTGAGTAGAATTCCATTGTCTTAAAATACTAAATTTGATTATTCGCCTCTTGTTGAACATTTGAATCATTTCCAGTTTTTGGCTATTGCAAATAAAGTGCCTGTGAACACTCCGGGACAAGTCCTTCTGCAGACACACACCTTCATTTCCGTGGGCTCAGTACCTAGGCGTGGAGTGACTCGATCACATAGGAGGTACACATTCAGCATTATGAAAAATGTCCAAACTATTGCCCGAAGTGGTCTGGCCATTTTATATTCTTACCAGCAGTGTATAAAGAGTTTTGGTTTCTCCACATCCTTGTAACATTTGCCATAGTTAGGTTTGGAAATTTTAGGCATTCTCATAGGTATATAATGGCTTCTCATTGCGGATTTTAATTTGTATTTTCCTGATGAATAATTATTTTAGGCATCTTTTCAGGTGCCCATTTGCCATCTATCTACTTTGGTGATACATCTGATCAAATCTTTTGCCCACTGAAAAAAAACAAAGTTGTTTGTCTTATTATTATTGAGTTGTAAGAGGTCTTTATATGTTCTAGAACGTGTTCTTGGTCAGATAAGGTTTTGCAATTTTTTATGTTTTACCTTTTCATTTTTATTATAGTGTCTTTGAAAGTACAAAAGCTTTAAAATTTGCGTTTGCTTTTATAGTTTGTTCCTCCCGCCCCGCACAACTGCCTGAAGAGAGTGTTCTCTTTTATTTTTTTTATTGTTGTGGTAAAATAAAACATAATGAATGTTACCATTTTAACTATTTCTAAGTATACAATTCAGCATTGAATATATACACACTTATAATTTATATTTTTGGAATCCTTAAAAAATTTTTTTTGGCAAACCTAAGGTAACTAAGATTTTCTTCTGTGTTAAAAGTTTTATAGTTTTAGCCCTTACAAATCAATTTCAAGTTAAATTTTTGTATATGAAATGGTCAAGGTTCATTTTTGCTAATGGTTAAGTACTTGTTTCTGTACCATTTGTTCAAAAAAATTATCCTTTTCCTATTGAGTTACATTGACACTTTTGCAAAATATCATTTGGTTGGGGTTTTTTTTTGTTTTTTTGTTATTTTTTACTATTTTCCTCATTTGCTTTCAACTCTAACTCTTGACAGGTTGCCTTCTGATTTTCACGTACTGTCTTCCTGGATCCCCCACTGCTCACTCTGCACTGATCTGGCTCCTGACCATCCTCCTAGCTGGGCAATAGATTTCTAGAGGTATTTTTCAGGTCTGACCTAATCATTTGCCTATCCCCTCATCTGCATTCTGCTTGCTCCAGCCTTCCTCACTGGGCTCTGCGCCCAGCACCTGAGACCTGCTGCTGCCCACAGTCCTGACACCGCCAGGGCTCTGGAGGACAAGAGCTGTAGGCGGGTCCTATTCAGGGCTCTAGCACAGAAGGCTTTCCCAGCCAATTAGCTGATGAAACAAGGGAAACCAGAGATCCAGTCCTCATGGCAATGACATGGCTACCAGACCTTCTCAGACCTCACTTGTATTGGTCTCAGCTTAGTTGTGAAGCTCAGTCAGATAAGACATGAGAATTGGCAGAAAAAAATATCAATGAATAAAACAGAATGAGGGAAACGCAGAGCCTCACAGATGAGTGTTCTCGTACGAGGAAGGCAAACTTTTTTAAGTATACCTATTCAAGGACAGTGCCATGTATTCTTGTATGATTTAGAGGCAGAAGGACCTCAGTAGTGATCTCTGCCTAGTCGTCCATCATGCCTGGTTAGCAAAACCTGGGAGAAGCCTTGGAATGACCTCCTTACATTGTTTAGATTTCTCTACCAATCTGCAAGACTGGGAGAGAGGCTCACGATTATTGGGAGACATCACTGTGGACCCACCAAGGTGGACCCAGGGACTGTTGTCCTCAGCAGGGACTGCACAGCTTGCCTCCAGTCCAGTCCATGTTAGGTCCTCATAGCCACCCGTGGGAGGGGAGCATCTTTTGGAAGCATTTTATTTTGAATTCAGCTGAAAGGGGCACTACACAGAACCTTCAGATGAAAGCTGAGGCACTATCATCTAGCAAAAACATTTTCCTCAAGGAACAAAGAATCCCCGTAGTCAGCGCACATTCGGGGGAGCACTTGAGTGAGACTGTATCCTAGCACAGATAACCCTCCATTTTAAAAGGGTGGAAAGGCAGATGCCATAAACGACCATGTTGTTTTGCTTGGGCCCTGGGTTCTGAGTTTTTTCAGCCGGTAGCCAAACTTAGGCTCTAGCCTTTGTAAGCCAAAAGCTCCAGTTTGGAAGGTGGTCAGACCTGAGGCAGTGTTTTATGTTAGTGTCGTTCTGCTAACCCCTGGTTCATTCAGGAATAATGCCATTAACACCAAGTTCTAACCGAAGTCCCCAGCACCCCTGGCAGTAAGTCACACTCATTTTCCTGGAAATGCGCACAGCTAGGACAGAGAGTTCCTGGATGTGATGGCTGGGGAAATTTAAGGAAGGAAGGAGGCATCATTATATCCTCATTAGGCACTTAGCCTGGTGTCTTGTCCTAGAAGGAAGCAGACAAAGGTCCATCTCTTTCCCAGGCCCACTGGGAACAGAGGTAAATTAAACAGGTTTATACTGGGCTTGACTCTGACATTTTTAGGACCGTAGGGACTTCCCTATCTTCTTGGCTGTCCCTCCCCAGCATGAAGTGCTGTGAGTAGCAGGTCAGAGAAATAACCTCCACTGCTCTGGGCAGTGATGAGGGCGGACAAAAGACTAATGGAAAAGTTGCTCATGGTAAATAAAGTCTTCTTAAAAATGAGGCATTTTAGGACATACCTTCCCATGTGCCCAAGCTCCTGGCCAGAAACACCGGTCGACAGATTGAGCTGCGGCTTCTGTGATTCGAAATACAAAGGTCATTACGGTAAGAGCATATCCTGGAGTCAGATATAACTGGTTTAAATCCCAGCTCTGCATTTTTTATCTGAGTGAATTTGGAGAGTCCCTTACCTTTATTTCTTCAGCTATAAAATGGAGTGATGCTCATCTCATTTAATTGTTATGAGGATTACTGTTTTCATGAATTATTTACTATGTGCTGGGCGCTATTCTAAACACTGTACATATATTAAGTCATTTAATCTGAATTTACTACTTAAATAATATAATGTCTGCAAAGGGCTCGGTACTGTCATATTATTTCAGAGATAAAAGGAAGGGCTCTCCTTCCTCTTGCTCCCTTCCTACCCAGATTGCTGTTGCCTAAACTGAGAAATGTGGCTGAAAACGTAATCATCTCTGGAAAAGGGGAAATACTGGCATTGAAATTAATCCCAAAGTGTAAATGACTGGTAACAGAACAGTTCCTGAGAGTAGGTTTTGAAAGCAGAAGGATGTGAGGACACGTGAAGAGGAAGGAGTGGATAAATAAGATAAACAGGGAAGATACCTTTGTGGGCCCTGCCTAAACCCCTACCTGCAAGAGTTAGGAAATTTCAAAGTGAGTTTTCAGGGGCCAATAGACTGGTTGAGTGGGGATGAAAGGGGCCATCGTAGAGAGCCCAGGGGAATTCTGTTTCTGCATTACTTAATTTTGAGGAGCGCCTGAGAGCAGGGAAATGGAAGTCTGTGTGTCTAGGGCCATCTCTGGACTGGCTACTGGAGCAATGAACAAAACCTATGTCAGAGAGGTCTCTGGCCATGGTAGCCCAGGCTCCCATCCTTCTGCCTTAGGGGAATCTGAAACAGACAGAATTATTCAGTAGCAGATCCCAGAACAACTTTCAAAGGGTTTGCAAATAAGGCATGTTCTCCCTCAGATGCTTGCCACAGGCCTCAAAGGCTGAGCTTTTTCTTTTTAATTTTTATTTACTGATTTAGAGAAAGAGAGAAAAACATTGATTTGTTGTTCTACTATTTACTCATTCATTGGTTGATTGGGGTAGGTACCCTGACCTGGGATCGAATCCACAACCTTGGCACATTGGAATGATGCTCTAACCAACTGAACCACCCAGCCAGGGCAAGACTGAGCTTCTTATAAAAACATCCTGGTTGTCTATTTTCATAACTATAATGTGCTTCTTCTAGGAAGCAAACATTTTTGAGGGCAATTATAAAAAGCTTGTAGAATTCTGTGATGCAAGTATTGAAGCAAAGTGGAACCCTTCCAAGAAAGGGTTCTGGGGAATTGATGTAGTGCATCTCCAAGGGTCTCGTATAAAACAAAACAAAACAAAAAGCCCCACAAAAATTCTTCCTGCCAGCCCCACTCCTCTAAGAACCAACTTACACAAAGTGACACGTGGGAATTTTTCTGTAAGGATATGCAGACAAGAAAGAAAAGCTTCAGAAACTGGTTGTGAAAGAGTGGGTCTGGGTTCTCAGGACCAGGCACTATCCCCCAGGTAAGGCCCCATTCCTGAAACAAACAGCTCCAGCAGCCTTGACTCAGGATTCAAATTTCAGTGACAGGGCAGTGAGCGTGATGGCCTTGCACCACATGGTCATCACTGGACAGAGTCACCCAGATGGATGTGCCAAGGGTGGGGGTGAAGGCACTTCATCAGAGTCAAATTGGGTGCTGAGATAAAAAAAAAAAAAAGGAAAGTGGGTATTTGACAGGGAAGAACCACAAATACTTACACTCGATTCCAGTGTGGATCATAGGAAGTGAAAGAAATGGAGGCTCAGCGTTTGAATGGCCAGGAAGTGGGCAGGGAAGGAAATCAGCCGGCTCTCTCTGAACAGTGATGAGGAGGAAGTGCTGGCTTGCTCTGGGCTCTGCTGCTCACTAGCTCTGCTACTTCAGGCTGAAGATCACCTTCCCTGTTTGCAGACTCACAGGGGCCAGAGCAAATGCTGCAAACCTTGTCTTCATCAAGGACCACCTTCGTGGTTTCTGTCACTCTTCTCTCCTCCAAAAAAACCCCCACGTTAATTCACATTCTTATCCCAGGGGAACATACAGTGTGCACTGGGCTTCTTTAAATTTTGAGACCAGCTGAGGATGGGGAGAGGGGTTGTGGCATCAAAGAGGGGCTTGAGGCAAGGAGTGAGGCGGGCCAGGTGGGAGGGAGAGCACTACTACAGGGCACCACACAGAGAAGGCTGCAGCATTTCACAGGCAGGGTTGACAGCATCTTCGTTCTCCCTCCTCTTCTTCACTCTTTGCCTTTACTGAGACCAAAGAAACCATCCTCTGAGAGGTCTGATCCACCCGGAGTTTTCTAGGTTTCAAGGTAACATTTGCTGCATTGTCACCTTGCATTCCCCACTGGGGGTGCCTCGCAGGCTGTAAATGAGAACCGGATTTCTCCCCAAACCACACTGAGCACTCCATTCCACAACCCCAGCACCCCCTCCTCCCCAGCACTTATGCCCACTTACATTTATGCCATCCTATTTAGCACTTGATTACATATTGCCTTGAATTGTTCTCCAGCCCACTCTGATCAGAGCTTCCCGCCTGCCAGCCCGCCCACTCCTATGCTGGGTTTTCAGCCTCCTCAAAACCTACAGTCTTTTCCCCTTGCCACTTTCTGTCATTGCATCAAATTCCCCCACCCCGCCCCCTTCTTCATTTCCTTCCCCATTCAGCCTAAGCTGCGAGAGCCATCTCATCACCTTCTTTGCCTAAACCCTCCCTCCCCTCCACCCAGACCCACTGCTGATCCTGTCCAGCTGGACCTCGGCCTGATCGGGCCGGCTCTTTCTTCTCTCTGACTTCTGCGCTCCTGAGCTCTGCTGGAGAAAATCACAGCCCACGCAGATTGGCGCTACTACAAAGTCGTCATCTGCAGCCTCAGCGGGCCGCTGAGCAGCCTGGAAAGCCTTGTTAGCGTCTCTGTCAGCACACTCGCCCTCTCCCCATCTCAGCTCTTAGAGTTTTCCTCCCCTTGAGGTTTGCTGAGAAAACAAAAGCCATCGGGTAAGAATTTTCTCATCGTTAAGGTACTCCTCCACCCCACCTAGAAGCGAATCTTCTGCTCCTCCATCATATTTTGGAGGCCATTGGGCGTCCTTATCTAGTCAAAGGTAACACCCCTCCTGAGAGCTCTGAGGCCTTGGCACCTCTCTGACTTCCTCAGTTCCCCGCTCTCCCCTAACTTTCCATCTTGTCTTTCTTCCGAGCATGTAAACATGTTCCTTGTCCATCACGCTGAGATTCTTCTTCCCAGCCCAACTTCACAAGAAAGTACACTTGGCACGGCCATAGCCCACCATGACCATAGAAGTGTGCAACAGTCACGAATGACCCCCTTAGTGTCAAGTCTATGACCATTTGCAGCCTGTCTTTCTTGACCTTGCTGACACTCTGACATTGTTGACCCCTCTTCTCTTCTTGTTTCTTTCCCTTCTCTTGACTGTCACCTCTGGGTTACTACCACTCTGTTCTCCGGCCTTCCCCCACCCCCTCTGTTCTAATCCTGTTAGAGTCTGCTCTTCCCTCCAGGCAGTTTCCTGTTGAGGATCCTTCGGGCATGTTGGGATGAAATTCAAGTTCTGGAGAGCAGAGAAAGGCCTTTGTCTTTTGGTTCCTGCTTTCTCTCCCTCCCCCTATCACATGATTTAGCCCCTCCTCCACTCGCCACATTTCTTTCCTCTGTCTGGAGCACTGGTTCTTCCTGCCGCTTCACTCCTAGTCATCTTTCGGGGATAAACTCAGGGGTTGCCTCATTCCTAAATCAGTCTTTTATAATCATGCCTCATCTAAATTCCCAAACCACCCCGAGCTTGTCTCAGTCTTTATCACAGTATATTGGAATGATCTGCTCTACTCGTCTGTCAGCCCCTGGAGCCTGAGGACTGGCCTCTTCACCCCCATGTGCTGTGCCCAGCACAGCCAGGTTCACAATACACGCTCAATTCCTTCATGCTTGCTGCAGGACTGAATGACTTAAAGTGTTAGTTATTATTCCCCACTAGGCTACTGTAAGATAGTGAATGCAAGCAGTCTTCTCAGAGCACTTTCATGTGGTAGATATGTATTTTATTGTGGCAAAACACATATAACATAAAAACTTAATGCGTACAACTCAGTGACATTTAGTACAACACCCACACAAAGTTGTGTAGCCACTACCACTTTCTAGATCCAAAACATTCTTATCACCCCAAGAGGAGACCCTTGATTATTAAGCAGTCACTCTTTATTCCTAGCTCTCCTCCACTCCTGGCAACCAATAATCTGCTTTCTGTCTCTAAGGATTTGCCTGGTCTGGATATTTTATGTAAGTAGAATCATGCTATATGCTGTCTCTTGTGTCTGGCTTTTCATTTAGCATAATGTTTTCAAGGTTCATTCTTGGAACGTGTGTCAGCTCTCCATTCCTTCGAGTGGCTAGATAATATTCCATTGTATGACTGACCATATCACATTTTGTTTATCCATTCATCATCTGATAAACATTTGGGTTATTTCCACCCTTTGGTTATGCTGAATAGTGCTGCTATGAGGGTTTATGTACAGCTTTCAGTCAAACACTTGTTTTTGATCCTTCTGGGTCTATACCCAGGAATAGAACTGTTGGGTCATATGGTAATTCTATGTTTAATTTACTGAGGAACCACCAAACTGTTTTCCATAGCAACTGTGCCATAATACATTTATATTTATATCACCATTTACATTACATGAGAATTTGAATTTCTCCACATTCTTGCCAACATTTATTATTCTCCCTTTTCCTTTCCTTTTTTTTTAAGTATAGCTGTCCTAGTGAACATGAGGGGTAGATATATTTTGAGGTATATGCTCAGCTTAAATGATTCCTATCTATAAATGTCTTATTGCCATCTGCAGAGTGTGGCATTCCAAAGCTGTCTGTGCTTAATGAGACACTGAACCCCGGTCATAGTTGATTGGATCAAGGGTGGATTCCTGAGCCATTTTGGGCCAAAAGAGTTCCTTCCATGGGAGTTTGTGTTTGAGAGAGGGGTAATGAAAGAGAGAGACTTGGTTCATAAGGCTAGATTGTGAACTTGGGAGCTGTGGGTGTCTGTCTTTGATCCCACATGTGAAGGGAGCAGCAGAGGGAACTCCCAGAGGAAAAAAAATAGACGCAAGTAACTCAGAGAAACAGAAATGAAAGACAGAGAGACGTATCTCTTGAGTGTCTGATAGTCTGCAAATTCTCAGTTCTAGACTTTCCTTAAGCCTCAGGGCATTCTTTCCCTTAGGGCCTGTAAGTTGCTCTTCCATCCTATTGTGGCTGAGCCAACTCCAGTGAGTTTCTATTTCTTGCAAGCGGTAGAATCCAGGGCAACGTTCACTAGCACTCTCACAATCTACTTGACTTAAGAAGGGTCCTCAAACTGTAGGCCAAAGCAGAATCTCTGTAAGGCTACATCCATTTTTTTTTTTGTCCTAAAAGTTGTTTCTTGTGACCTCAATGACCTGACCCTTGCCCACCAACCCAGTGTAAATTTGGAGGTGAATCCAGAGTGCTAATGTCATTTCATATTCATGAGACATCCTGAAAGGCAGGGGGTTCAGCACTTTGCATTAAATGTATACATTAAAATACCTCGATGTGTCTTTTGACATGTTCTACATTTTTCCTCCCCTAGCAACAGAACTCTTTTGTTCTCCAAGTGTCATGTTTTCTTGTTCTAGTTATCACTGTATACAACTTTTCAGGGGCAGAAAGGCAACATGGTGTGGAGAAGAAGACATTTAACTGGGAATTCTGAAGAACCTGGTTCTAGCCTTGTTCCTGCCACTGGCTGTGTTCTGCAATGCTGAGCGTGACTCTCTTGGTCTGTTTCCCCATGTGTGGGAGTGGGAGAGAAAGATAATACGTTTGTCTGCCTACTTCACAGAGATGCCAACTAAAATTGGGTCATAGATGTGAACATTTCATGAGGCAAAAATATACAAATTGCTATATCCATAATGGTAAAACATCCCCTTGATTTCTTTCCTACTTGCAGACCCCAAGTTTAAGGTCCTCGCTCAGTAATTACTTGAATTTAACTCTAGTTGCTTAATTTTTAAAAAAATTGTGTCTCTTCATCCATTTCTCTTGAACACAGATAAACAATTTTTAAAATTACAAAAGATATGCATCCTGTTCTGTTTATTTTTTTACTGCATTTCTTCCATTACCATTTATCTCCCTTATACTTCTGCCCACTCGTAATTACCACACTGTTGTCCATGTCCACGAGTCCTTTTCCCTTTTAGCTCCATCATTCCACTCACTAACTGCTCACAGCCCCTCCACATAGCTGTCAGCCTGCTCTCTATCTATGAGTCTGTTTCTATTTTGCTGGTTAATTTAGTTCGTTCACTAGATTCCACATAGGAGTGAAATCATATGGTATTTATCTTTCTCTGACTGGCTTATTTCACTTAGCATAATGTTCTTCAGGTCTATCCATGCTGCCACAAAGGGCAAAATTTTCTTCTTTTTTATGACCAAGTAGTGATATTCTGTTTTAAGGCAGGCTAATTTCTTGCCATTTTTAAATGACTGTATTTATTTTTCTTTAACCTAACATGCCATTTCCAAACATGTCTCTAAGAGGCATAGTGTCTACCATGCAGCGGTTCCCAAACTTGTCTGCACCTTAAAATCAATGAAGAGTTTTGAAAACTACTAAAGCCCATGTCCCACCATAGAAATTGGGATGTAATTGGTCTGCAGAGTGGCCTGGGGCTTTGGAACTTTTCATAGATCCCTAAATTATTCAAATGTCTGGCTAAGTTTGGGAACCACTGTCTTTAGGGTTCTTTTTTTAAAAGAAAAAATCCTGATACAAATTATTTTGGGGTTAATTCCCATCTAGGCTTTCCCCTGAAACAATTCCCTCATAAATTGCTGTAGGAAACAACAGGAGATTATCTGTCTCTTCATCCTACTGTGATTACCTTGGTTTCATCAGGTAATTGAAATCTCTTCTGATAAATGCACTGAAGCCATTAATGGAGGCTTCACTTATCTACATATACATTTCCTGTTCTACTGTGTCTTCCCTCTGATAATTTAGTTATGATTTACATGATACCTTTTTTTTCTCAATTCAAATAGCCTCTTGCTGTACCTGAGTGACTGGCTGGGTCTCTCTACCTGCTATTTCATATCTGGGAGGAGAAAATGTCCCTTTCTCCACTTATGTCATCTCAGAATCATGCCAGATCTAGCTAGCCGGCTTGGTGAGCTTGTTCCCAGGGTTGCTCGGGCCACAGCTCAGACTTCAACATTTCACAATTTGGAGCCAATCTTGGTAAAGTTTCTGCACTTCTGTATTTATCCACTCCTGCCCGACAGGGGCCAGATTGAATCCACTGTTGATTCCATAATATAAGCAAACTGTATTAGGGACCCTCTCATAGGTATTTGCTGACACCGCATTGGCTTTGGTCAGGAGGTAGGACAGATTCAAACCTGAACACAAATTCCCTTGGGCCTTTTGGGCCACCCCTTGACCCAATGGAGTATTTGAGCTTCATCTCGACGTGGATCTGAATTCTGAAGGAAAAAGTAGGACTGCTGTTTCACCAGGGCTGCATCTGCTCTCAGGATGAGTCACGGGCTCCCTGGGTTTAAGACCCCATCAGATTTCTAGGGGCTGAGAATGACAGAAGAGTAGATGCGTTCAGTCTAACAAGCATTACTGCCTCCTGAGCTGTTTTAGGCCATATGGTGCCACAACGTGGCAGTCCACGACTCCTCTCTTCTTGGGGTTCACTACCTCTGCAGCTGGCTATAGCCAAAGTGTCAGTCCTACCCAGGTGTGAGAGTTCAGACTCACCCATGTCATAAACAAATGGCCAAAAATCATTCTTTCTTCCTGGTTTTAAAGAACTTAATTTTTAAAAATTGTTTAAATTCTTTTATTTTTTTCTCTGAGGAAAGAAACGTATACATTAAAATATAATTTGAGGTATTTTGTGATGTTTAATGATTGAAACATATGGCATTTTCCCACTTTACTTTGCTTCGGGAACTCCAGGGAAGCCCAGAAAGGCATGTGATGCCCGAGACCACTGTTGCTTCTCTGGTTTAGGGCAAATAAGAGTTTACTTCACTTAATGTAGTATCACTGTTAACAATAATTGTATCTATTGAGCATTTACTATGGGCCAGACATGATGCTAAGCCCTTTCCATAATCTAATTCAATTACTCTTTGTCCCATGCTATGAAGTAGGTAGTATTTATTACCTCAGTTTTCTGTATGAGGACATAGAAACTCAGGGAACTTAAAGCTTATACAGCTAGAAAATGCTGGATTCAGAACTCAGACCTATTTTGACCATTGCAGAGTCCATGCTCTTATTCTCTAGAATCGTCCGAGATGATTTCCTTTTATAGAAATGTCCTTCAACCCCAGTAACATGGCTTTCTCTGATTTTAAAAACCAAGGTCTGGGCTGGCTCTGGTGGGAGGTGAGCCATGTTTCTCATTTTCTTTCTCTAGCATCAGTGTGTGTATACTCAGGTTGAGGATTAAAAAAACAAACAAACCAAAACTAACTGAGGCCTGTATGCTTGTTAGGGTTATAAACATAAAGGAGCAATGGTTTAATGCATGCAATAGTCACCTGAAAAATAGTTATCCATGGCTTAATTGACAAACTGCATTTTAGTCACTCAGCTTCTGGTAGGGTTCTGGATGTTAGAAGATGATGGAAGGGGAGTGGTCTCGGCCTCTGGGTGTGTTTGTGCAGAGGGCCTCTTTGGCACACCTGTGTCTGTCACTGCTCATTTTGAGTCTACTCTAAAAGGCTTCCTTATTTCACAGACCCAACAGAAGGCAGTGTAGCTGGCTAACAAGGCTGAGGATTGCTGAGGCTTTGGAAGGAAGAGACAGCAATTTCAGAAAATGAATCCGGCAGTTTAGAAAGAAATCAGCTAAATGTATGATCTAAGCTCATTTTTTCTATTCTATTAAAAAGAAAAGGGGGAAAAGCATTCTGATTACAAAGAAAACAATTTCTGTAGGCCTGCAGAATTACAGTCTATCCATGAAGTCTTCGACCCTCTGAGATATCTAGACTGTTGTAGAGCCAAAGGGGACCTTTAAAGATAGCTTTCTCATCAGAGTTCTGAATATCACAGAAAGGAAACTGAGGCCCCGAGAGAGTTTGGGTCCACAAAACTACTTAGTAGAAGCTGAATTCCAGTTTTCCTGTCTTCTCTATCTCATTCTTTCTTTTTACTTTTGCCTTTTTAAAAATTTTATTTAGTTATTTTTCAAGTACAGTTTTTTTGTCTATTTCTCCCATCCCAGCCTCCCCCGCCCCTTGCTCCCCACCTCCCTCCCATTTCCACCCCCCTTAGTTCTTGTCCCTGTGTCCTTCCTATTTGTTCCTCCAAATCCCTCCCCCTTTTTCCCCTTACCTCTCTACTCTGGTCACTGTTCCCTTGTTCTCTATTTCAGTGTCTTTGTTTTTTGTTTTTTTTCTGCTTGCTTGTTTGTTTTGTTGTTTAGCTTTCTGTTAAAGGTGAAATCATATGGTATTTGCTTTTTTTTTTTTTTTTAGATTTTATTTATTTATCTTTAGAGGGGAAGGAGAGCAGGAGAGAAACATCAATGTATGGTTGCCTCTAGTGCATCTCCTGCAGGGAACTGGCCTGCAGGGAACCTGCCTGCAACCCATGCATGTGTCCTGATTGGGAATCGAACCGTGATTGTCTGGTTCACAGGCCCATGCTCAATCCACTGAGCTATACCAGCCAGGGGTATTTGCTTTTTAAGTGACAGAGTATTCACAGGTCACTGGGTGAAAAATAAAACAAGATAATATTTGCTTGTTCAAGAAAGGTCAGTGAGAGCTCCAAATCTTCTAGAAAGGGGAGAGTCAAATTATTTAATCTAATTTCATGAATAGCCTTGATCTTATTAGCTGAGGGAATGAATAAGGAGACAGAGGCCATACAAAGCAAGATTTATTACTGCTTCCAATGAAAGCAGAGGGAAAATGAATATTGGCTTAATGGGGATTTGGGCCTATAATTTAATTCTTTGTTTTAGCTTAGAGAAATGACCTTCAGACAAAGGGTCAGTGGGTCCTTGTAGTGATCTCCTGAGCTAGTGAGGAATGGGGTCACTTGCTATTTCTCCATGGACCCCTGGGGTTCTAAGTCACCTCTAGCATATGGAAGCCTAGAAAGGAAGAAATCCACTGGACTCTCATTAGCCTGGAAAGTGTGTTTACACTGCCATGGCTTCTCCAGACCAGTGAAACAATGAGTAAGATTTTCTTAGAGAGAAAATTTATAGCAAAGATGTGGCCAGTGATACTAATATTAATTCTCAAGGGAGGAATTGGACGTGCAAATGGAGAAAGGCTGGGGCCCTATCAATTCAATAAGCTTTTATGGAACGCTAACTATGTAGTAGACACCAAGAGATAAATAAAACCTCTGTCCCTTGCAGTGCTTGCAGATGGGTAGTTACTAGCAACCACAGAGGAACCTGTTCCCAGGATTCAGACACCAAAATGCAAAACATTCCAGCAGCTCATTTCCATTCTAAGACTCTTGTTCTGTTACCATTATGGGATGGTAGAGATAACTTCTGTGGGCTACAGAGCTCCCCAGCTCATTAGCAGCTCACAGATGTTAGCCCAGTAGCTGGGTGCTGAATGAGGTATACACATCTACCCAAGTCTGGGATTGCTCAGATGAAGAAAGAAAAATCAGAATCAACAAAAGCACCCAGCTCCCTTCCCTGGATGTCATCCGTGCAAATGGGCAGTAGGCTCTGCCCCAGCCCAGCTCATACATTTAGCTCTTGAAGGCTGCCTCACTCCATCAAGACTTCAGTTATCGAGGAAAGGGACGATCTGTTATGTCAAAAAAGAAAACAATTAGCATTACCCATCGTGGAATCTGATCCAGGCCAGTGCCAGTGGGATCAATAAACCCTTTAAAAATATTTTTAGAATAAATATTCAGTTACAGTCATGAATTAAGGATGTGAGGAAGAGAAAAACAGTTACAGCTTACAGTAGTTAACACGGGGTTTAAAACCAAAGTGTGACATTGCATTCGTCTTCTTGTTGAGGCAAAAGAAAGAAAGAGAAATTGGGTAAAATTTGTTTTAACAATTTCTGTTCTGATAAACATTAAAGATCATTGAATTTTTTAAAATATATTTTATTCATTGTGCTATTACAGTTGTCCCATTTTCCCCCTTCACTCCCCTCCACCCTGCACACCCTCTTCCACCCATATCCCCCCCTTTAGTTCATATCCATGTGTCATACTTATAAGTTCTTTGGCTTCTGCATTTCCCATACTATTCTTGCCCTCCCCCATCTATTTCCTACCTACCATCTATGCTTATTCTCTGTACCTCTCCCCCCCCCTCCTCCAACTCCCCTGTTGCTAACCCTCCATGTGATCTCCATTTCTGTGCTTCTGTTCCTGTTCTAGTTGTTTGCTTACTTTGTTTTGCTTTTTGTTTTAGGTGTGGTTGTTAATAATTGTGAGTTTGCTGCCCTTTCACTGTTCATTTTTTTATCTTCTTTTTCTTAGGTAAATCCCTTTAACATTTCATATAATAAGGGCTTGGTGATGATGAACTCCTTGAATCTGAGAAGCATTTTATCTGTCCTTCCATTCTAAATGAAAGCTTTGCTGGGTAGAGCAATCTTGGATGTAGGTCTTTGGATTTCATGACTTGGAATACTTCTTTCCAGCCCCTTCTTGCCTGTAAGATCTCTTTTGAGAAATCCGCTGACAGTCTGATGGGCACTCTTTTGTAGGTAACTGTCTCCTTATCTCTTGCTGCTTTCTAGGATTCTCTCCTTCATCTTAATCTTGGCTAATGTAACTAGGTTGTGCCTTGGTATGTTCCTCCTTGGGTCCAACTTCTTGGGGACTCTCTGAGCTTCCTAGACTTCTTGGAAGTCTATTTCTTTTGCCAGAATGGGGAAATTCTCCTTAATTATTTGTTCAAATAACTTTTCCACTTGTTGCTCTTCCTATCCTCCTTCTGGTATCCCCATAATTCAGATGTTGGAATGTTTAAAGATGTCCTGGAGGTTCCTAAGGCTCTCCTCATTTTTCTGAATTCTTATTTACTCATTCTTTTTTTTATTGGAATTTTTTTCTTCCTTCTGGTCCACTCCATTCATTTGAGTTCCAATTTCCTTCCCATTAGTATTGGTTTCCTGTGGATTTTCCTTGATTTCACTTAGTGTAGCCTTCATTTTTTCATCTAATTTGTGACCAAATTCAACCAATTCTGTGGGCATCCTGATCATTGGTGTTTTGAACTGAGCATCTGATAGGTTGGCTATCTCTTCGTTGCTTGGTTGTATTTTTTCTGGAGCTTTGATCTGTTCTTTCATTTGGTAAAAGGCGAAAGATTTATATGATCTGAAGAGAAACCAGAGTATTGTTCTTTCATTTGGGACATTTTTTTTGCCTTGACATGTCTGTTACATAGTGAGGGGTGGAGCCTTAGGTGTTCACCAGGGCAGGGCAACCCATGTCCCTGGGTTGTGATGCTGTATGTGGGAAAGGGGTCCAAGTGGAAACAATGGTGCTTGCTCCTCTCTCTGCCAGATTTCAGTCACTTTCCCTGCTTCCCTCAAGCAAACTGGGCCCTTCTGGTGCAGATTCCCAGGTGGGTGGTTTTATGTAAGTTCTAGGACCCAGTAGGTTCTAGGACTCCAATGAACTCTCCTGTTCAAAAGGCTAGGAGTTTCTACTGCTGGCACCTCAACCCCTACAGGAGTTTTCAGTCGGTGGTTTGAGGTTTTATTTCCCTGAGCTGGGACCCTGTGTTGTGCAGTCTGTCTCACTCCCCAGTTTCACTTGGTTTATCTGCATGTGAATGTGGGACCACCTGGTCTGCCAGCTGCCTTGTGCACCACGCCCCTCCACAATCTGGCACCTTGCTGGATCCGCCAGCTGCAGCCTTGTGTGCCTGGGGTTCGGGTCTGCCAGCCACTGCTTTGCCGAGACCCCTCTCCACCTAGCCTCCCAACTCAGCCCCTCCTACTAGTCTGGATGAATATGTCTACTTTAACTCCTCGGTTGTTGGACTTTCATACAGTTCAATTTTCTGTTGGTATTGGTTGTTTTTTGTTTCTAAATGGTTGTTTTCCTTATTTTGGTTGTGTGAGGAGGCACAGTGTGTCTACCTACACCTCCATCTTGGCTGGAAGTCCAGACCATTCAATTTTGTGGAAGATAAGAAATGGAGGCAGTTCATAGTTAAATCAGCTTCTTTAAAAAAAAAGTAACTTTCTGCCAAAGCTGTGTATCTGGTTGCTAAATATTAAGTATGTGCCTTACTGGCCAATTTTACTCACCCCCTAAAGCTATATTTCCAAGTCACGAATCCTTGTATACATGCAAAATAGTAGATAGCATAAGTGGTGGTATCCATGGTTATTAGGGTAAGTCTACGAATCCCTAAGTGAATTGCCCATGATCCCACTGTATTTTCACAAATACAGTTATGCCAATGGTTTCAGGAATCAGGGCTGGCTTCATGGGGGTGTGCCCAGTGTGATTACTGGTACACAGGGCTTCACACTCTGAAAGGCCCCATGCTTGTAGTTTAATGAACATCATTTACCATCTTAAAATTTTTAGTAATTTTACTTTCTATTTGGGGTTCTGTAAGTGAGGTCTAACGAGACAATAGAGCATGCACTCAGGGGCTTGGAGCCTTGACTCTCTTGTGACTCTGTCTTCCTAACCTTCCTGCCTCCTCAGGATGATTCTTGACTGTCTGCTCCCTGTCCCCTGGTCACCTGGGACTCACCTGGCTCTCCCTTCCCCACCAATCATAGTGACTGCCACTTTGCACTGTGTGGTGGCAACCGGGTTGCATCATTGAGGGTTGGCCTGTGTGCCACTTGTCCTCTGTTCCTGGCGGGGAGCTGGGCACAGGGGTGGAGAAGGTCTGGGTTGGGTGTGGGATGATAGCATCTCACGGCGGAAAAAGGTGGCAGCAATCCCTGCCCTAAGCATTTGGCCAGCCACTCAGAGGAGGCCCGAGTGCAGCTGGCAGGGAGGTGACTTCATGGGAAGTCATCTAGTGAACGTGGGTTGGGGCTGTTGCCTTATGGGATATGGGAGATTGACATCCTTGCCCCTGGCCAGGGCCCTACATTTTCATTTTGCAATGAAGCCTGTTGGCAAGCGGGCAACTTCAGAGACCATGGAGGTAGGAGAAGCCTTTGAATACAGTTTTTATAAGGTATCTAGCTTGGTACAAAACCTGTTGGTAAATACATTAGAAGAAGAAAAAAAAGATAAGTTCCTTCCCTGTAAGGGATTTATAATCTGGTTGGAAACAGAGGAACTTTACATACTGAAAATAACTGGAAAGTTTAATAAAGGATGTGGGATCAAAGTGGGGTCCTGAAAGTAGGATTTACGTATGGAGAGGTGGGAGAAAGATGCCTAGTAACAGTGCTCCACAATATAGGGAGGCCAGTGTGGCCTCACACGTATGTTGACTTGCTGATAGTTATATATTTTTGGTTCAAGGCCACTCACTAATAGCATTCGGTGGGGCGGACTATCCAGGTAAGAGGGGAAGATGTGGGAACAAGGATGGCTGATGTGGACCTCTGGGTAGAGAGGCTGACAAAATAGAGGGTGTGGAATTAAGGTGGGAGATTGGCTGCATGGAGCTGAATTGTGGAGGGCGAGGAAAACAAGAATGAATTGAGAACCTTCCAGCCACATACACTGAGCTACACAGAGCAGGCTGCTACTATTAAACACAGCAGGCCACTCAAAGTTCTTCCCAGACCAGCAAAGAAAGAACAAAGGGATCTAACCTTGTGCTTAAGTAAATGATGAAGGGAAGTCAAATTTCACAGTGAGCTCAATGATGAGGAGAAAAAGCAAATATTCTCTGGTGAAGGTTGACTTAATTAACCATTTTAATAATTCATGAGTCTTTAAAATGTTTGCCAGTAGATTCAGAGCTCAGATTCTGCTTCTGGCATTTAGCTCTGGGTTTTCTCAATCACAAACTGTGCTGCCTCACCGAGCAATGGCAGGATCCAGCCTGAGAACGTGAGGTCTGCTTCCACCGGAGCTCGGAGCCTGCACAGTCCTTAACCCTTTGGGGCTTAAAACTGTTTTGAGAATCTCATGTAACTTTTGGGCCTTGCCCTAGGAAAAAAAAATATATATATATATATACAGATTCAGGGCTTTAGAGATTCCCCTGAGGCCCATCCTTGAACTCCAGCTTAAGAATTCCCAATTCAGATGATTTCTAAGGACTCTAACATTCTTTTTTAACTTATCAGCCAGCCAGTCTGTCAATATGTCACCTGGAAATGCTGTGACTCTTTGCAGGCAAGCAGCCTCATGTGGTTGTTTGCAAAGTGAGAAAGGCATAGTGCAATATTTGTTCATTAGGCTGAAGCAATGCTAATGCAGAAAAGAGGATTGAATGAATCAAAAGCCATGAGTCAGCTCCCTCCCCACCACCTGCTGTCAGAGGCGTCCTGCTGAAGCCGAGGGGGTAAGCTCTGGAGTCAGACGGCCCAGGCCCTCATCCCTGCCTAGGCACTTTCTGGCTGTGACTCGGAGGAGTGACTTAACCTCTCATAACCTCAGTTTCCTCAGTTATAAAATTAATACTGAAAGTCCTTATGATTTTGATTACATTTAGTTTTAAATCCTGGCTCTAGAAATCATCCCCCCCCCCCTCCTCCCTCTCTCTCTCTCTCTCTCTCTCTCTCTCTCTCTCTATATATATATATATATATATATATATATATATATGGGCTAGGTCTCTGAGGGTTATCCCTCGGAGCCCTAGCCTTTCCCTCAGTAATCAGCAACCCTCGAGGCAGCAGAGGACAGTCACCTGGACTTGACTTACGGTCACAGATCCGGAGCTCTGGTAGGTTAAAGATAACGCTTTAACCGAAGTTATGTTTCAGTTCCTGAGCCCTGTAGTGGAATGACCCCCTGGCTGCTCTCCCACGAGACCAGACAGAAGGAAAAGACCCCAGAGCTGTCCTCAAGACCTGAGGGAAAGATTCATTACCCTTACCTCCCCACTGATCCGTCAGCTCCCAGCATGACCCCACACCCCTAACCCACGTATGTAGTCTGTAACCCACACGCTGTGGAGGAGTTCGGGCTTTTGAGCATTAGCTCTCCATCCTCTGGGATGGCACCGTTCATCCATAACATAGCCAGTATTTCTTCACTTCGATTCTTGATGTTCAGCGTTTGGCTCTGCTACCACAGGGCAGACAACGCTTTCTGTTCTCTAACAAAATGGAGCCAGTAGGATTCACCTTATTTCCTTATGCTCTGAAGGTGAACTAAACCAGCCTCTATAAATCATCGTGCATCATTGCTGGGCCACAGTTGTGCTCAGTAAAGAAAGTTCATTCTCCTGATTTCACCCACAAGGAGGAGGGGTGCTGTGGATTCAGGGACCATGTCTTGATTTAATGCTAGGGGGAGGGACAGACTAAGGAGTGGCTGGGAACTCTCTTTCTGAACTGCGTATGTGTTGCTCTTCCCCTCCCTGGACCTCTTCCTAAGTCCCCCATATGATTCCCCTAAGGGAACATGAGCTGAGTTCAGCACAGGAGGCTGGAGAGCAAGTAGCGGCCTTGGCCTGGAGCACTCAGAAGTGTGGAGGCTGCAGGAAATGATAGGAGGGAGATATTTGGCTTTTTCTGGCTGCAGGCCTGACTACAGCAGAAGAGGAGAGAGAGAGAGAGAGAGAGAGAGAGAGACTGAGAGACTGGTTCTCCCTTGGTTTCTGTACAAGCAGTAAGCTGGGGCTGGTCCTGGGGGACCTGCAGAGCTGAGCAAAATGCTGCTGCCTGCCTGCTGCTCCCAAGGACCTTGCAACTTTGATATGGAAATAAGACAAGCCCCAGGAAGGCGAGTGATGAGGGGCTGGCTGCACTGCTGGATGCTGAGCATCTTGTCCAACATGGAGTATGGGAAGGGGGGAGGCGGCAGTGGGGGCAGGACAGCGGACAGCCCGTTTATGCAGAGCGAGGCACTTGACATGCGCTCACTCTCACCGTGGCAGTCACGCTCCAGTATAGAGGCTGTTATCTTTTACTGTGTGAAGAGGAAGCAAGCTCAGAGTGTTAGTGACTCACTCAACGCAGCAGCTGTTAAGTAGTGCCACAGCATTCAAACCTGGCCATCCTGCCTCTGAAATCTTTTCCCTCATTCCCCCCACCCCCACCCAGGCTAGCTAGCTAGGGCAAACAGACGTCCCCACAGTCCTGACTCTGAGGCCTGTGGAGCCATTACTCAGCTGCTAACTGCTATGCAGATTCTCATTCCATGAATGTTTGCCCCATGATAGGGAAGAAAATAATCCTTTCTGGGTTCTCAGCAGCTCTGAGCAGTTCACGTGCTCTGTTTACTTTCCTCCCACATTCCCCCATGAGGACTCATCAGCCCTCCCTTCCCTCAACTGAAAACCAAACGCAGAGCGGAATGAGGGAAGCGCCTAGATTGTATAGAGCCTGTCTCAGACCTGCCCTGTACTGTCCCTGGTCTCCTTTCAAACAGCCTCCTCTGTCAGAAAGTCCTAGTTCAGAAAAATACCTGATAGCATACAATAAGGCTGACTTTGGAGGAATAAACATTTTGAGGCCTTCGCAGCCCCAGCACAAAGAAAGACAGTGCAGCGTGCGATTGAGCCCCTTTGAAGGAAAGTATTTTGGATTTTCTGGGGAAAGCCGGCATCTCAGAGACTGACAGTGCATCAGCAAGAAGTAGGTCTTCAGCAGCCAGCAGCCAGCAAGCTCCAGCTCAGCTTGGGCCTCTGCCGAGGAGGAACCCTGTCGTCCTGGGGAATTTTCTGAGCAGAGTCTCCTGACCTGATTTGTAGCTGTAATGTAAATGTGATATCTAAAGTTAGGTGCCCAGCAGAGAGCAAAATGAGACCACCTCTCCATTCGTTTCCAGCCATTGATTCAATGATGTTGATGAACAGTGATTTTTAAATGCAAAGAGCTTTGTCATCATGATTTTTTCAATAAAAGTCTAGCACAGCTCTTTATTTCCTAAGGCCCTAGGGATCCTTTTAGTATACTTGGTATGACATATTCCCCAGGGTCAGCTTTTTATGTCATTGCCACTCTAGGGGTTTCAGAGCATGTGCATGAACTTACATCTAAATAATAGATAGCTTAGTGGTAAAAGCCTATATCATTACTTACACTTAGTACAGTCCCTTTGGATAGTAAGCACCAGCATGCTATTAATTTTTCTTGCTGTCACTTGACAATATGAATTGGTTTTATGTAAGAACCAGGAATTTATTGGATTGAATTTAGGAAATTGGTAAAACAAATTTGACTTTAGTGGGTTTGAATGATTATAATGTAATAAACATATAAAGGCTAGGAAGCTAATTTATCATTGCTTTCAGTTTTGTTTATTTGAAACTCCTTCACTGTTGATATAAACAGGCTTTATTAAAGATTATGAGTTCAATTTCCAAATGAACTGTGAATGGCTTTCTATAGAGAAATTACTTGATTCATCATTTTCCTGAATAAAACATGTTTTTGCCCTGTGGGGTTATATAGCCCATATATTAATATCAGATCATTCTGTTGAGCTTGGCATCTATGATATGCAACGTCTGACTTGTTCCCTGGCCTATTTGTCTTCACTATCTCTAATAAACACTGAGACAGGATGCATAACCTCTTGAGACCTGCACTTCAGTGAATCATAAGAGAATGTCTTTCTGTGTGGCAGTTTATCATTTGAATGATAATTCTGGCTCCCTTTAAAAATGTTAAAGTGTCTCCTCTTCAAAATAGACGGCAGTGAAAGAGGCATGAGAGATGCTGAGGGTCACTGATAGAGTCATAATTGACCTTAGCTTTGGTTGCATAGTAACAGACTCTTGGGGCATTAAATCACTGCATACCACAGAACTACCAACACACTGCCCTCTAAGTCAGGAGCGAATTTTTCCATTGGCACTTGAGGAGACTACATGTAGCAGACTCCTGTAGAGAGAAGCAGCCTCTTGGTAGAGGTGGAACCTCAGGAAGATGGTCCTCCAGAAGCCTGCCATGTTGTAAAAAAACCTATTCAATTTCAACAGTAGCTGCATGAAGTATCTCAGAATGCTGAGCCTGGGGAAGACCTTGATGGGGCACTTATTTTCATTGCCTCAATGCCAGTTGGCCTATTTTTAATATTTTAAAGCTTGTTTACAGTGCTAGAAAAGCTAATTGTCTAAAGAAAGAAGATTCTCCCTCCCTCCCCAGGAATTCCTGTTGGTTTTTGTTGTTTTACTATATCATAAGACTCCAGATGGAAGGACATGAAGTTTGGTGGAGAGGGACTCTTTATCCACCCTCAGTTTTGAAAGAAAGGATTTCACTGTTAATGATAGTAGTATGTTCACCCCATAATTCAACAACTTTAAAGCAGTCTCCAATGAAGAGACTTGAATATCTCAGACCAACTAAACTGAGTCACCAACCAAACTGATTTTAGATGTATTGTCTCAGAGATTTTAAGTTGACTCACTAATTCTGAAATCTAGTAAAGAAATACAAATACCTCTGGCTGATGTGGCTCGGTGGATTGAGTGCTGGCCTGTGAATGGAGAGGTTGCCAGTTCGGTTCCCAGTCAGGGCACCTGCCTGGGTCACAAGCTGGGTCCCCAGGTAGGGGCATGCAAGAGCAATCAGTAGATGTATCTCTTGCACATCAATATTTCTCTCCCTCTATTTCTCCCTCCCTTCCCCTTTCTCTAAAAATAAATGAAATCTTTTTAAAAAGAAATGCAAATAGTTAAACTATTCTTTCATAAATGTGTAGCAACCTCAGGAGTGAGTCAGTCTAGACCAGTGAAACAAGTCAAATTCCCATCTTAAAGGAGCCTGTTCCTTGATGTTGAGGGGATAAAACTGCCTGGAGGGCTTCCTGGGCCTAATCAATATTCATTTCAAACCCAAAACTTCCTCTGCTCTTCTTCAACTCCCTAAAACACCCATGTTTGTCATTTTCTACTTCCCCCTGGAAGATAATTCTCTTTTCCTAAGATGCCTCAGATAATCATTCCTAAAGTCCAGCATCTTCTGATCACATCAGGGATAAGGCATTTATATGAGCTCTGATATGGCTTCACCTCTTCACCTCTGGTCTGAGTGTTGGATCTGTCTTCCTTGTCGTTGTACCTTCCAGGTACCCATCATTGCAACTGACATATAGTAGGTAGGCAACTTTTCTTGTGGGTGTAGTTTAACACAATTTTAGTGGGATCTGCCTTGAATTATATTCTAGTTGTTCCATGTTTATAGATTTTGCATCTCTAGTTAGAACTTCAGTTTCTTTTTATTTCATGTAGTGCCTAGAGCCCTATGCCGGGCCCAGTGGTCCTTTGTAAGTACCTGGACAATGAATGGAAAAATGATTAAACACTGTATTCACAGACAGAAAAGTGCTGTGGGTAGGTCTGGAAGTCATATAAAGATGAGTTCAAAATCTAATTCTTATACCTAGTAGCTGTGTGATGGAGCAAATTATGAAAATCCTTTAAGCCTCAGCTATTCCATCTGTAACCTTGGGTGGTTGTAAAACTCAACCTATCAATTTGCCAAGAGGATTAAATGTGATGCTAAATGTAAAATGCTTAGCACACAACCTAAAATAGAGTGTTGCAAAGACATTAGGTCCTGTAATTATAATAGGAACTGATAAACACACACACAGAGGTAAAAAGGTGGGAGATGGGGGTGACTGAAGTTACTATGACTGGGTTAGAGTGTTGGCAGAATTTTAAAGAGGGTGAAAATGGGGGGTCAGCCATGTATAGTATAGAAGGGACTAGATTGGAAGTCAGGGAAATTGGGTTCTAGATCTGGCTCTTCCTTCAACTAGATGCAGGACCTTGAGCAAACCACCTAATCTTTAGGACCTTAATTTTCTCATTAGAAGGTTACATTAAATGATCTTTCCACTCAAATGATCTATAATCTAAGAAAAAATATTCCTAGGATGTCTTTTTCCCTCTTCCCTAGCCTTACTAAAAGGGCCTTTAGATCAAGAGACCACGTGACTGATTTGCAATCTGATGTCTAGGGAGGCCATGAAACTTACCCCAAGATCATAGAGCTAGTTGGTGGCGACTTGAGTACAAATTCCTACTCTCCCCCACCACCTCCCATCCCCCGCCCTTGAGTCCTTTTGCAGTGATGGGTTCTCTATGTATGTCAAATGACTCAAAGACAGAAGAAGGCATAGCCCAGGAGGTACTTGCTGGGCTAGGGGAAGTATAATTCAGGGTTTGCTGGAAGATAACACCGCTAGATACAGAAGGAATCAGCTGAAGGAGAACTGGTATGCAACTAAGAATTTTCATTTGATAATTGTTCCAATTTTACTTATTACTAAAAAATGTAATAAATCCAGATAGAATATATTCAAACACAGAAAGTTAAACATGAACATAAGAAAAATTAACACAGAAATTTCCTATATATATAGTCAGAATAATGGTCTTATAGATTAATCTAAATGATTGAAATGGTCTTAGAGACCTGGGGCAGTAGTTACATCTCCTTTTCTCTCCTGACCTTGGGGTCACCTACCCAAGCATTGAACTCTGAGATTAAAGCAAAGCTTATGCTGTTCCCCAGTTCTGTCTTTGAGGAGGCATGCAGCTGCAAAGATGAGAACAGGGGCTGTGGGAAGATGTGGACTCTCTGCCACAGGCAGTTATAGCAGTATCCTGCTAGCTTTCTCTTGTCGAGGCCCTGCTTGTCTGGGCCTTTCAGCTGCAGGTTCCTGATGGGCTTTGCAATATGGTCCATTTTCAAGTTTGACCCAGTGCTCACTCTTTATATTTATGGAGATAGCACCTTGGGAAGAGACTGAGGAAGGCGGTAAGACTTGCACAGAAACAGCTCAAGTAATTGAGCCCTGAGAGCGAAGGTCCAAGATAAAAGAGACATTTGGAAGACAAACTCCTGAGGACCAAAGAAATTAATTCATTGAAGTACTTATGGATAGGCTGAGTACAACAAACACAGAAAGATGACTTTTTACAAGTTTGGAATGAAAAGCAGAAAAGGAGGCATTAAAAATTTCTGATGATGCATGAATAAAATGGCTTATTCCAGCTCTGGGCAGAGAAAGCACAAGAAGAGCCTGGCACATTTTGTGCCAGAAAGCAAAAACTACTCAACAACTGTTGCAGATATGTTCAAAGGACACAGGAGCTGGGCTGAACAGTGCACACTAGCCAACTCTGGGACAATTTTATCAACAAAAACTAAAATAAGTATAATAGATTATGATGCACTGAATTTAAAAAAAAATTCCCCCAGTTAAGAGGAATGCTCAAAAAAGGGGAGGACAGCAAATACTTCTTTACAAAAAGAATGCCGGCTAATGCATATAGAAGGGAATCATAGAATTAGAAAAACCACCACTTTGTAACTTGCTGTGTAATTTCGCTATAAGAATCATCAGTGGATGATAAAATCACTAGGACAAGAGTCGTTGGGGGGAAAAGGGCATTTACATGGAGGCAGAGTATTGTTCCACAGGTTATTTATTAACTAAAAGTGAAAAACATCCCCTCACCGGATGAGGTCTGGTAGCAGCCATCTTAACTTAAGTGACTGAAGTCATCATCCCTATGAATGGAACAAAGTGTGTTCCTACTATGTGTTCTTGATATGATGCGGTGTGAAGTATATGATATTTTCTGTACAATGGTTTTGCCCAAAGTCATCAAGCTGAGTCTTGACAAGCCTTGGAGAAATAAATCCTGATTTATAGGAAATACCGAGGGCAGAGAAACAAGTTAAATAACACTTGCAGGAAACAATGAGACAACTCTACTTGACTATCCAATCTTAATACCCTGTCCAATGTGGGGGGAAATGAAAATCATCAGACAAATCTAGAGTGTGGCCATTGTAAAAAAGAAAACTGGTCTGGATTCTTCAAAATATAAATGTCATGAACAAACAGAGGTGGGGTAACTGATCTGGGTTAAAAGAATTAAAAGAGTCTACAGAGACATAACTTTGCAAAATGCAAGCCTTGTCAGATGCTAGATAGAAAAAAACCCAGTTTGGGGACAATTAAAGAAATGTAAGTATAGATTGGGCCTAAGATAATTAAGGGATTTTAAAAATACAAAAATAACAGTGCTGTACTTTTGTAAGAGAATATCTTTATTCTTAGGAAAATTACACTGAAATTTAGGGCTGAAGTATGATGTCTGCAGTTTTCTTTCAAATGTTTTATCAAAAAAATGTGCATCTGTCTGTGGAGAAAGAGACACACAGACAGCTACAAAAAGAGAAACCAAATATTGAATCTAAGTGGACAGTATAGAAATGATTTATTGTACTATTCTTCCAACTTTTCTACACATTTGACAGCTTTAAAAATAAACTGAGGACTAAATTTCTGAGAAAATATTTGGAAGCTAAAAAAAAGCTGACGTCTGGAAACGCAGAAACTCTTTCATTGCTAATCAATCCCATTATTGTAATGCAGGCACATCCATTTCTCTCTAAGCTGCTATGTAGAGGGCAGAGGCTGTGACTCGCTTCTCCGTGGACCCAGTGAAAGTGAGGCTGTGGCGGTAAGGCAAAGATGTTTTCACCAAGTGCCTCCCATTTTCTCATCCAGAGGGGAAATTGAATTTCATTTAGAACATTTTAAAATATTCTTCCCAAGCAGACAATGACTTACTCCAAGTTCCATGAGCAGAACCTAGAAATATTGGCTAGCTGGTTGGATGGGCAATGGAAAACAAAGAGAGGGAAAAGAGGACCCACGATGATGCCAACTTTCCAGTCTTGAGAATGAGAATGCTATTTTTTTTTTTACCTGTTAAACCAGCCAAGGAATAATAAAATCCAAACCAGTATGAAGAAAATGGAGGACTTCCGCCAAGATGGAAGCGTAGGTGGAAGCACTGTGCCTCCTCCCACAACCAAGTTTAAAAACAACAAAGTTTATCAACAAAAACACAGCCAAAACCACAGAAAATTGAACTTCACGGAAGTCTGACAACAACAAACCCTTCCGCCAAACCAGTAAGAGGGGCAGAGCCAGCAGCAGAGTGGGGTCGGGCAGGAAAAATCCACCAGACTGACCTGGGCACGTGACCCAGGCGCGCAGGCAGCCATAGGCGGATCCCAGGTGTGGAGTAGCGGGCGGACTCACTGAGGGCTGACCACGACACATTTGCTCGCAGATAAACCGGTGAAGGAGGGAGCGGTGAGACAGACCGTGCAGGCCCCAGTGGCTGGAAGGGGCAGAGGGGACCGCCATTGTCCCTCTCTGACCCTGCCCCCACCTACAGCATCACGAACCAGCAACCTGGGTGGCCCTGCCCTGGTGAACAACTAAGGCTCTGCTCCTCATACCTAACAGGCACGAACAGATCAAAACATGGCTCAAGAAGAGCCATGGGGCTTAGAGCCCCAGAGCCGATAAATCTAAGCGATGAAGAAATAGCCAACCTATCAGAGGCACAGTTCAAAACACTGGTGATCAGAATGCTCACAGAACTGGTTGATTTTAGTCACAAATTAGAGGAACATATGAAGGCTAAACTAATTGAAATGAATGGACATACACAGAAAACCAATAGCAATGGAAAGGAAACTGGAACTCAAATCAATGGAGTGGACCAGAAAGAGGAAAAAAATAACCAAACAGAAAAGAATGTAGAAACAAGAATTCAAAAAAACAAGGAGAGGCTTAGGAACCTCCAAGACATCTTTAAACGTTCCAACACCAGAATTATAGGGGTGCCAGAAGGTGAAGAGGAACAGCCACGAGTGGAAAACTTATTTGAACAAATAATAAAGGAGAATTTCCCCAATCTGGCAAAGGAAATAAACTTCCAGGAAATCCAGGAAGCTCAGAGAGTCCCAAAGAAGTTGGACCTAAGAAGGAACACACCAAGGCACATCATAATTACACTAGCCAAGATTAAAATGAAGGAGAGAATTCTAGAAGCAGCAAGAGCTAAGGGGACAGTCACCTACAAAGGAGTGCCCATCAGACTGTCAGCTGATTTCTCAAAAGAGACCTTACAGGCAAGAAGGGGCTGGAAAGAAGTATTCCAAGTCATGAAATCCAAAGACCTACATCCAAGATTGCTCTACCCAGCAAAGCTTTCATTTAGAATGGAAGGACAGATAAAGTGCTTCTCAGATTCAAGGAGTTCATCATCACCAAGCCCTTATTATATGAAATGTTAAAGGGACTTACCTAAGAAAAAGAAGATAAAAAAAAATGAACAGTGAAAGGGCAGCAAACTCACAGTTATTAACAACCACACCTAAAACAAAAGCAAACTAAGAGAATAGCTAGATCAGGAGCAGAACCATAGAAATGAAGATCACATGGTGGGTTAGCAACAGGGGAGTGGGAGAAGGAGAAGGGGGGAGAAGGTACAGAAAATAAGTAGCATAGATGATAGGTAGAAAATAGATGGGGGGAGGGCAAAAATAGTAGGGGAGATACAGAATCTAAAGAACTTGAAACATGTGGTCATAAACTAAAGGGGGGAATGGTGGGGGAGGGGTGTGCAGGGTGGAGGGGAATGAAGGGGGGAATAGAACAACTGTAATGGCATAATCAATAAAATATATTTAAAAAAAAGAAAACGAAGTTGAAATATGAGTTCCATTGCAGAGAGTTCCCACCTCCATGGAGGCCCCATGCCACCAACATGGTACTGACTACAGTATCGATGGCCTTTTCTGTGAAGATATTCAGAGTTGAAAGCACAATTATTTTAGCTTAATTATATGGTGCTAATTGCTTTCATTCTTAATTTCATCAAACTAATACCGTCAGAACCATAAATTTTCTAAATAAGATGGGAAGAACAATTTAAAATTGTAAAAACAATTATTGTACAATGACATCCCAAATAATCCCAAGGAAGATGAAAATTATATTTGATTAAGTACATATTTAGCATTTTCAAACTGACATAAATAATGTTACATAAGGAGATCAGAATTATCTTGTTGGCTACTTTCTTTCACAAAAAAATATTGCAGTATTTATAAGATAACTCATACTTTGTAAAAATCTCCTGCTTATTAAAAGCCATGTGGAAATGTCATGTACAAAATGATAATTATCGTTGTCCATTCATGCACCTATTCATTCAAGAAAATTTAGTGAGCATCAGCTATGTCCCAGCACCATGCAAGGTGGTAAGGGTAAAAACATATTAAAGTCCCTAAAGGAACTTGGCCTAGTTGGGACAACAACCTGTAAGGAAATAGTACATTAAAATGTTGTAAGAATATTTTGAGAGTGATTATTTCTCTTTGAGAATAGGGGAGAGTGTTGGTAGAGTTAGGAAGACATCATAGGGAATATGATGCTTGGGCCAGGTATGTGCTATGGACAGCAGGCAGTGGGTAAGGGAGGAAGGATATTCTAGGCAGAGGGAGCAGCTGAGCAAAGACATGGAAGTGGGAAACTGTGTGGTACATCCAGATACCTGTAAGTAGTTCAGCCAGGCTTGGGTGATCTGTATATAAAGGAAGGCACTTTTCAATGAGACCAGAATATAAGATAGCAGGTTTGGGTGGAAGGATGATGGGTTCAGTTTTGGATAGGATGTTTCAGGGCCTTAGGGCCTCCAGGAGTAGTTGCCAGTAGACATTTTTCAGGACTGCAAGAGAGGATGCCCCCTAGCTTCATTTTACAGATCCTTCCTGTGGCCCTCCTCCAGATGCACCCCTCCACTGAGGACCAGGGAGACCTCTCTACCTAGATTCCACACTCCTCCCACCTCCACTCAAGACTACCTAAGTCCCCAGCATCACAAAACTCCTTGCTTAAATAGCACTGACCCTCCTTCTAGAGCCTGTATAGATTTCTTCCTCAGGTCCATTCTCTAGAGAGCAGACCACATCTCTAAGGTGCACATCCTAAGATGCAGACCTTTAGGGATGGTTGAGAGGTGGTTATCTGTGGGGCTGTTGATGAAGCCAGGTTGTGAAGACTAGTGTCCACGCATGTGAATGTGAGGCTCCTCAGTGTGTGAATGGAGCTGGGGGTGAGAAGAGAAACAGGTGGGCTATGGGTGAGAGAATGGCTTCCCGACACTTCCATGATCTGGTGTGGAAATCCAAGATTCTAAAATTGACCAGGACCTTCCATGTTGTTATGAAAGTTTGTCAAGGTAGGAGGATAGAATATATTAGATTTGTTTGTTAGCTTGATTTATAACTTTAACACATTTAATATATGCTATGCATGCTACCATTTGTACTCTTAACTGAGCTCATAATGTTAGGGTTGGCCTGAGCAGCTGAAAATACTGATCAGGAGTTTAGGAGAGACTATACATCTGGCCATCCATATCTGGAGCCATTAGCACAGAACTAATGCTGTGGGAATGGGAAGAGTGCCCAGGGCAGGTGCTGAAAGTCACAAGAGAATAGAGCCACACTATTCTCATGCTGCAGGCACACTAGTTTTTAAGCAATAGGTGAAGGAGCCAGTGAAAGAACCTTGGAAAAAAACAAAAGACTTCCAGCGAGGGAGGAGAAATGCTGGCAGAGGGAAGCTTCAGAAGCAAGCAGAGTGTTTCAAGAGGAATGGAATAGTCAACAATGTGAACAATGTATGTAAAGTGATCAGTGTGGTTCCCGGCCCATGGTAAGCACCCAATAAACAATGGCTGTAAATTGTGGTGAAGATGTTGTTGATGGAAGTGGTAACGATAGATCTTCCTTCATGCATCTATTCCCTTTCCTCTTTCTCCACCTCTACTCAAATTCTTATGGATCACATTCTCTAGGAAGTCTTCCTCTTGCCTGTTACCTTGCCCTCCTACATGTTCCCAGGGTCTCCTGTGCTCATTCTTACCATAGAACATTTATAGCACATAACAGTGTGCTGGTATTTATTTAATGAACTGTCACTGCTTCTATGGTGACCCTAATTTGCCTGCAACTGCTTTTAGCACCAAAAGTCCTGTCTGCCAGGAAATCCTTCAGTCCTATGCAAATCTAGATAAATGGTCGCCCTAAACTGACATCTCAATTTTTTTTTGAATGAGCAAATGAATGAATGGCAGGTTGTCAATATCAAAGTTAATGACCTTCAACATTTCCTGTGTGTACATGAGCATGAGCCCAGGCAGGATGTCTGGAGGGTTCAGTTCCTTTCCTAGATATGCTTCACCTCTCGTTCAACTGAGGATGGTGCGGGCAAGACATTCTCACGACCTGGTTGGCTTCTTGTCCCAGCTCTGTTCTGCCCCATAATCCTGGAAGAGGACAGTGTAACTCTCTCAACCAGGGCTCCTTACCCAAACCAAAGAACAAGAAAATGATCTGAGTACTATTTTTTCAATTCTCTCAAAGCCTACACATAACAAGTATCATTCTAGAAGTATCATTTTAGGAAAGAAGCTGATGTAATTCTTTCACCTGTTGAGACTCACACAGACCTTACAATCAAGAACGCCACTGTGATTGTCCTCTGCTCTTGTTCATTAGCACAACTGGCTGGAAGAGAAGATCTATGGAAAGAAAGTATCAAAGGATAGGACTTGTTCTGCAAATTGAGGAACTGAGGCCTGGAAAGGAAGTCCATTTTCATTTTTCAAAGAAAGCTATATGACTAAGGTAGAAAGCGATAAGATCTTACTGGTTGGGAGGGGGAAGTAGAAGCCAACCAGCTCGCCCTGTGCTTTGATGCAGTGGTTGTCACCAACTTGGCTTCTCAGCTGGCAATTGCCAGTCAGGCTGCACTGGATGTCATCCTGTGGAAGACAAATGAGCTATAAATAAATTGACTTGAAACATTCTCAAATGCACATAAACCACAATGGCTTTAAATATAAGTCTTGACTCCCCCCCCCTCATTTTCTTTCTTTTCTTGGAGAAGTCAGCAAGGAAGATTCTGCAAGAGGGGCCTTACTGAAATTCAGTCTAAGAAAGCAGGAAGAAGTTTTCTGTAATCTCTTTTACAGACATATTTCATTACCAAATATTTGTTTAAAACTGCCTTGATTCAACACATTCCTCTCTAAGCATGCGCCTGTATATTAGACTTAAGCTCCTGCCTGTTGTTATGCCTCAATTCTTAAGAAAAATTCATTTTCTACAGGAGGTGATTATTCATTTCGTCATTCAATTTCCCATCATTAAAAATGTCGTATGTAAAATCACTGGATACTGATGGGGTAATGTGTAAAGAGGGAATATTTTTAGTGACGAAGCTGAAGGAAAGGTTGTTGATGGCTGTTCCAGCTGAGAAGGAATCAGAGACAAATTTCCAAGTAATACTTTGGAAATACTTGGGAGCTACCTTGGAATGTGGAGGATGTAACGATGGCCTTAGGGTTGTGTCTTCTGCTCAGATTCTAAAGCAGAGGTACCTACCTCTGCCTAATAACATTAAGCAGAATGTTAAATTCTGTATAAATAACATTCCTAATGGTATTTCATTTGTGGAATAATGTTAATTAATCTCCCCCTTTCCTCCTATGGCATCATGACATCGCCATATTAGCAAGGGCAATAGAAGCACAGGGTCTGAGTTTTCATTGAACAGTCATTCATTTGAAAGGAAGGTCACAGGGTTGCCAATACTAATTTAAAAGCACTCATTTTATGTCTGATTTGCATGACTGACAGAAAAAAAATCCATCTCTGGCCTAGTAAAAGAAATATTTTTGAAGGCACTTGAAAATGTCTAACTTGGCTGAAAGAGGTTGAATTCTACTGAAGCTTTACAAATGGGTGCAGGTAGCCACTAGAAAAGGTCTGGTTTTGCGGGCAGGACAATGCTCTGGAAGGAAACTTCTCAGAAGGGGTGATTTCACCTTGATGGGCTACAAATGCTGTTTGCTAGGTTTAAAAACCACATACCCGTGGTTTTTACTGGGAAATTCTAAGGACTTGATGTGGCCTAAGATGATTTTTTTCTGGATGGTGGTTCTACAAACAATCTTCTTGAAAAACTGCAGTTTGAACATAAAACCCAAAGTTCCTTCCTACCTTCCTGGTGCCCTCTCCCATGCCCCGCTAGCTCCAGTAATGCCTCACTACTCCTTTGGGCCACACAAACTGCATGCCTCTGGGCCTGTGCTGTTTTTTTTTTTTCTTTCATCTAGAATTCACTTTCCTCTTCCTTCACATTTTTCCACTTTTTCCTGCCCATTTACCATGTCAGACTTAATTTAGAAGCCATCTTTAGGAATTCTTTTTGAAACCCCTGTGGTAAGCTAGGATCCTCCCCTCTGTGCCTTGTAAGCCCCCTTTGAATGTAATGGTAAAAATTACATTATACTCAAATCGAGTTTCACACTGTATGTGTTCCCTATCTGCTTGTTAAATATTCCAGGTTATGGGCACCCTTGCTTATTTTGGGTGGGACCAAGGAGCTAATTAAAAAAGATTTGTGTGATAAAATACACATAAACTTTACCATCTTCACCATTTTTTAAAATATTTTATTGGTTTACTTCATAGAGAGAGGTGAAGGAAGCAAGAAAGAGGGAAGGAAAGATCAATGTGTGAGAGATACATCGATCAGTTGCCTCTCACACACCCCCAGCTGGGGACCTGGCCCACAGCACAGGCACTTGCCCTGACTGGGAATTGAACCGGCGACCTTTTGGTTTGCAGGCTGGTGCTCAGTCCACTGAGCCACACCAGCCAGGGCTTAACCATTCTTAACCATACAGTTCAGTGGCATTAAATGCATTCATAATGTGCAACTGTCACTACCATTCATTACCTAGCTTTTTTCATTTTTGTAAAATTGGAACTATACCCATTAAACAGTTACTCCCCATTCCTCCTGCCTCAGCCCCTGGCAACCATCCTTCTACCTTCTGTCTCTATGATTTTGATGACTCTAAGTACCCCATGTAAATGGAATCATACCCTATTTGCTCTTTTTGTGGATGGCTTATTTCCTATTACAGCATATTATAAAACTTCCTTCATTTTAAAGGCTGAATAATATTCCATTGTAACCTGTTTTCCCTATTCATTTATCCATTGATGGAAATTTGGGTTGCGACATTTTAGTTATCCTGAATAATACTGCTGTCAATATGAACATACCAGTATCTCTTCAAGATTCTGCTTTTAGTTCTTTTGGGTACACACCTAGAAGGAGAATTGTGGGATCAATGTGGTAATGCTGTATTTAATTTTTAAAGGAACTACCACACTGATTTCCACAGTGGCTGAACCATTTTACACTTCCAACAATAGGGCACAAGGGTTCAGTTCCAAGGACCTAACTTTCATGTGGCTTTTAAAATGTCCGTTGAGAGTTGAGAAGTGCCCTCCCTCCAGGAGCAGGCTGGTGCCTTTCCCTTCCCCCACAGGCATCTCTTAAACTCTAAGGGACCCCACAAGACTTGCAACCATGGGAGTTGCAACCAAAGGGCAGTGACAGCTCATCCTAGGCTAACCCTCCAGAGCGTGTCTCCTAAGCCCCCTGTGTCGCGTCTTTTGTCCTAAAGCCCTTCCTTGTTTCACTGTCCCAGCTTTAAAGAACATACTCTCAAAATCACCAGGACTGGCATGGTGAAATCTTTCTTGCACAAAGTCAAGAACCTACATACGGCAGGCTGGCGAGAGGCAGACCCGCTCTAGGCCTTGTTTGTAGAAAAAGTAAAAAATTAAAAAATGAAATGTTCATTTAAATCTGAGAGATTAGACACCCAAAAGGGCAAATTCATTTTTGAAAAAACATATTTTTTTCATTATGCTATCATAGTTGTCCCATTTTCCCCCTTCACTCCCCTCCACCCTGCACACCCTCTGCCACCCACATTCCCCACCTTTAGTTCATGTCCATGTGTCATACTTATAAGTTCTTTGGCTTCTACATTTCCCATACTATTCTTGCCCTCCCCCATCTATTTCCTACCTACCATCTATGCTTATTCTCTGTACCTCTTTCCCCCTCTCCTCCTCCCACTCCCCTGTTGCTAACCCTCCATGTGATCTCCATTTCTGTGCTTCTGTTCCTGTTCTAGTTGTTTGCTTACTTTGTTTTGCTTTTTGTTTTAGGTGTGGTTGTTCATTGTGAGTTTGCTGTCATTTTACTATACATGTTTTTTTATTTTCTTTTTCTTAGGTAAGTCTCTTTAACACTTCATATAATAAAGGCTTGGTGATGATGAACTCCTTTAACTTGACCTTATCTGAGAAGCACTTTACCTGCCCTTTCATTCTAAATGAAAGCTTTGCTGGATAGAGCAATCTTGGATGTAGGTCCTTGCCTTTCATGACTTGGAATACTTCTTTCCAGCCCCTTCTTGCCTGTAAGGTCTCTTTTGAGAAATCAGCTGACAGTCTGATGGGCACTCTTTTGTAGGTAACTGTCTCCTTATCTCTTGCTGCTTTCTAGGATTCTCTTCTTCATTTTAATCTTGGCTAATGTAACTAGGTTGTGCCTTGGTATGTTCTTCCTTGGGTCCAACTTCTTTGGGACTCTCTGAGCTTCCTAGACTTCCTGGAAGTCTATTTCTTTTGCCGGAATGGGGAAGTTCTTTATTATTTGTTCAAATAACTTTTCCACTCGTTGCTCTTCCTATCCTCCTTCTGGTATCCCCATAATTCAGATGTTGGAATGTTTAAAGATGTCCTGGAGGTTCCTAAGGCTCTCCTCATTTTTCTGAATTCTTCTTTCTTCATTCTTTTCTGTTTGGTTGTTTCTTTTTTCCTTCTGGTCCACTCCACCGATTTGGGTCCTAGTTTTCTTTACATCACTCTTGGTTTTCTGTGGATTTTCCTTTATCTCACTTAGCATAGCCTTCATTTTTTTCATCTAATTTGTGACCAAATTCAACCAATTCTGTGAGCATCCTGATCACTAGTGTTTTGAACTGAGCATCTGATAGGTTGGCTATCTCTTCATTGCGTGGTTGTATTTTTTCCGGAGCTTTGATCTGTTCTTTCATTTGGGCCATTTTTTTTTTGTCTTGACATGCCTATTACATAGTGAGGGGTGGAGCCTTAGATGTTCACCAGGGCAAGGCAACTTATGTCACTGGATTGTGATTTGTATGTGGGGAAGGGGTTCAAGTGGGAACAATGATGCTTGCTCCAATCTCTGCTGGATTTCAGTCCCTTCTGCCGCTTCCCCCAAGCAAATTGGGCCCTTCTGGTGCTGATTCCCAGGTGGGTGATTTTGTGTACATTCTAGGATCCTGTGGGTCTTTCCAATGAACTCAACGCTCCTGTGAAACTGGGTGTCTCTCTTGGCACCTCAACCTTCACAGTTGTTTTCAATTGATGGTTTGAGGCTTTATTTTGAGGCGCTGGAGCCCTGGGTTGCATGGTCTGTCTCGCTCTCCAGTTTTGCCTGGTTTATCTGTGCACGAATATGGGGCCTACTAGTCCACCAGCTGCCTTGTGTGCTATGCCCCTTCACAATCAGAAGCCTTGCTGGGTGCACCAGCCACCACTTATGTTTTGCAGCAACCCCTCTCCGCTTGGTTGCCCAACTCCACCCCTCCTACTGGTCTGGATGACTGTGTCTACTTTAACTCCTTGGTTGTTGGAATTCCATACAGTTCAACTTTCTGTCGCTACTGGTTGTTTTTTTGTTTGTTTCTAAATTGTTCTTATTTTGATTGTGCAAGGAAGCACAGTGTGTCTACTTATGCCTCCATCTTGGCTGGAAGTCTCACAAATTCATTTTGAGGGGAAGGTATCATATAGTGATCACTTGCTTGGTACCTACCTTGTGCCAGTGCTTCAACATTTTATTCTAATCTTTATCTAATTCTAATTTTTACAATAATCTTTTGAGAGGTATTTTACAAATTGGGCTTAAAAATTAAATGACTCATTCAAGGTCATACGTATCTAAGGAAGTAGCCGGAACCCAATTATTCTGCAATATCAAGGGGCTATAGGTACTAATCCCACAGAACCTGTGATACTGAGTTTCGACTTTTTTACCTGGTAATTATCCCTGGCAAGACAGGCGAGGGGTAAATATAAATGGAAGACATTTTCAGATTGGTCAACTGAGGAGCTGCATTTGCCCTTACTCAGATTTTCACGAGTTTTGCGAGGGACTGAAATGTGAAATGTGTGGCCTCCAGGAGGCTGACACACAAAGCTGACAATTGGGTAGGGGGTTTCCTGTGGTCTTCCAGCTTCATTACGCATGGGCTTAAGGTGGTTTCCTCCACCCGTATTCAAAGGGTAGCAGTCTGCGTGTGTGACTGCGAGAGGGAAGGATGGGTGGGGGAAGGTTCTCCAGACAAGCGCAAGGGAACGGATTCTGCCTCCTGGCGCAGTTGCCAAGACAGCGCAGCTGGAGAAGCAACAGCAGAAGTCGCACCGAGTCCCCGTGGCGGCGGCGGCTGAGAGACCAAGTGACGCATTGCAGGTACAAACCAGCCAATCAGAGGCCGGTTTAACGAATATCTATACACGTCACTACGTCAGTGCTCCTCCGCGCCGCAAAGTAGCACCACTAAGGCTAGACTTCACCGGTTTTTTAACGGCTCGCTAGGGAAGGAAACACACTTACGTCATCTGCCCACTTTCGTTTATCCCTTGCATCGTCGATCAAATAACTGTGGGTGATAAAGGGGTGTCAAGAGGAGTGGAGGGTTGGGGGTTGGGGTGGCCGGGACTCGTTCGTGATGTTCCGTTATCTGACGTGCGGCGGAGGGATCTGGCGGGGGGAGGTGTTTATGAAGCGCTGGGGGCGGAGGGGGAGAATTAGTCCGAGTGGAGCAAGCAAGCTGAGTGGTTGTGTGGTCGCGTCTCGGAGACCGGTAGCACTAGCAGCATGGTGAGTGCGTCGCTAAGCTGCCGGCTCTTGGCCTGTCGGGGAAAGAGGCCGAAGCAGGTCGACCAAAGAATGGGAACTTGGCTTCCTTAAACCTTCCAGAAATGGTCTTTGCCAGCGGGATGGCGCGAAATAGGGTGGGGGGGCCCGCGGCTGTTGTGTCGCAGGTGTCCCCACTACCCCCATTCTCCTCGGAGAGGTGTCTCCTAGGGTGTTGAAGGCCAGGTGTCTCCCCCCCGAGTCCGCAAGTATCCTAGGGACTTGGCTGGGTGAGGATGGATCCCGGGCGGAGGCAGCCCAGCACATTAGGGAGGCCGGTGGGTGTCAGGGTGGGGGGAGCGGGAGCGCCAAAGCCTTTGGTCGGGCATCTCTAAAGGTCAGCCCCGGGGCCGGATTCAAAAGCCCAACGGACGGGTAGTCCGGGCGCCAGGAAGCGCCTTTGTCCGCTTGTGGCCGCCATGCGCCGAGGGGGCGGGAGGGAGCGCGCGAGACCCGGGCGAGCGCCAGCGCCGCCGTTTGCCTGCAGCCCCCGTTGCTGGGGGGGGAAGGGGGGGCGCGCGAGCGGGTGCAACGCACTGTGTGGGCCGAGCCCGCGGGGAGCGGCCGTGGGGCGGGGCGGCGGGCGCGGGGCCGGAGCCGCCGCCCGCTCGGCTCGCGCCCCAGCTGCTGCGCTGGCACCTGCAGGGCTGCGGAGGTTCCCTCGGCCGCGGCTCTGCGGGGCCGGCCAGTTGGGGATGGGTGGGGGAGGGTGGCCTCGAGAGCTTCCCCTCCCCCTCCAATGACGAGAAGGAAGCTCGGTGAATGCCGATCTCTCCCTTCCATCTGGGTCCTGGGGCCTTTTTCCACTATCCAGGCAGGACATTAAAAAAAAATTTTAAGTCCTTTTGTCGTTTGAGGAAATGAGCTTTGTGTGTGAATTAAGGCGGGTCTCGCAGTAAGCATCTTGTTAGATAAAACCATCGGCTCCGGCTCCAGTTAGGATCTGAAAGGCGTTTCCTATCTACTACCTAGGGAAAGAAAGCAAGCTGCTGGGTGACTGTTGCGGAAGTCCCTCTAAATTCTCATGTAACACCTGGAAGGATGCTTTTTTAAAGGGTCCACTGAGTATATACTGTTTTTGAGCAATCACGTGCACTCCTAATGTCAAAGAACCATGGCCACACACAGCATTTACCCTCTCCAGTCCCCTTGTAAATTGCTCGTATTTCTGTACAGAAGTTGCCAGATCATAAGGTGCAGTCCAATTCATTGGTACTATAATAGGTTGTCAAGGACTGTAGTGTGGTAGAATATTTTGGGGGCAGGGAATTAAAAAAATCATTTTCCTGTCACTTGAGACCAGAACTTTTTAATGTAAAAAAGAAAATCTAACGAGGGTGGTAATTTGCAATACTTATTTTGTGGTTCCTTCTGCCAAGTAATTACAGCGATGGGTGTGTCCAGGAGGTAAGGTGACATCTTAAACAAGAGTTGGAAGTCCTTGCCAACTGAAACCTCCAGCCTGTATGGGTGTGGGGAGAGGACTTCACCTTAGTTAAATTAGGGTTCATTTTAAGTTTGATGCATTCGTTCTATGTTGATATTTTTGTTTTCTGAATTTGAATGTGCTGGTTGAATTTACTCTCAGGTGAAAGTGTATTAGAGACATGTAATGTGAGTTCTAAATTGAGATGTAAATTTTTAAATGTTTTTAAATGAAGATTTTTTTTCAGTCGATTGACTAAAAATCTGAGATGGGATTTTTTCCTTGGTGATAGGTAGTTTATCTATGCTTTCGTGGTTCCTGCCCCAGTGATTAACTTTTGTAGTTTTTGCATCGTTGATGGCTGGAGGTTTTTTTGCTTTGTTTGCTAAATTGATGACCTGACAGTCATCGTTAATTATTTAGTTTGGAAATTGTCTTCAGGTAACTTCATAATAATAAGACTTGGAAATTTAAAGTTAGAACTCTATCAAATTTAAGAATAAAAAAGTTTATATGAAAGTGGATTAAGATTGCCCACATAGCTCTTGGGTTTACATGTAGTTGGTACATGCTCTTTGAAAGGGGAGTTGCTCTAAGAAGACTTGAAGAGGGGGGTTTTTAAATAAAAGATATGAAGAGGTAGAAAATTTGTCACTTGTCTACATTATTATTCCATCAAACTGCAAGGACATCTGTTTATGTTAGACTGATTAGACTGAGGAAATTCACTATTAAAATACAGGAAGTTCTAGATTAAGGTAGAATGATCAAATCAGGCCTTTGGTAAAGTTCCTAATTCTTACGAAGTAATTTGTTGGTTTTTCTTTTAGTCCAAGATGCTATATATAGTAAGTACTGTTTGTAGTTCCTGATACAATTACTGAACTAAGTTAGAGACTGCTTTTGATGTAGGTAAAACAAATACCTTGATTTCTGAAATTGTAGGAAAATTTTATGTATGAAGCCTATGTTGTATCTGTATGTAGGGCTTGGAAGAAAGGAACGAATGAAGGATAGAAATTTATGTTCCGTTTCAAGGCTATGGACTCACCCATTCAGATAAGAATTTTGGATGATTTGTGTACTACCATTCATTAGATAAGCTCCAAGAGTATTCCCCTGCTTTTGAATGCCGTTTAGGAAATATTTAATAGGTACCTAATACATTCACTTCAAGTCATCCATGCTTTAGATTAGTGTTTCTCAGTGTTTACAACTCACCTGAGGTTTTGAACCTCAGAGCGTACTAATACCTGGAAGATTTCTCTGGCATGACAAAAGCAGTAGGAAGAATGAAGTGAATTGTAGGAAAAAAGGGAGTGAGAACTAGTCATTTCTCTGGTGAATTATTCTTCACTATACTGAGACAAACACATGTTAATGAGCTTGAGTTGTCCCAAAAGTATAATTCTTCTAGGTAAGAAAATGTCACTCTCCATAGTCAGAGTAGCCAAATATATTTGATGTAGTTGGAAAAGGTATACAAGTTAAAGTGCTAGGGAGTATTGTGTTTCTGCTTTTAGTAGGCAGGCTTTGATCTGATTATTGCTGGTATAGTTTATTATAAAACCTTGAACTCTGGATTAGTAGTAAATACGAGAAATTTTTCTAAGATTCTCAAAACACTCCAAGCAAAAATCATACAGTGCTTTTTAGGTTATGTGAGTGTCTTAGGCTCCCATGTGCTTAGTTTATTCCTTGAAGCTCACTTGTGACTTTTTCTAAGATTTGCATTTGCATGGAGGTGAGGAGCTGGGCAAGATGGTATGAGGCCATTAAAATTGGTCATTACTAAGCAAAATTGAAAATTTTTTGTTTTCTTTTATAGCCTTGTTTCTTCTTAAGGCCTTCTCAGCTTTCATATAAATGAGCTTTCCCCAAATTTTCCCCCTACCATGTTTGGAGAACAAGCCCAGTGTCTCCCTTTCTGCATATAGCCCATCAATCCTTCAGCTTTTACACATGCTGCAGTTGCCTTCCGCATCTGTCCCTGGGCTGTAACTGGTGATTTCATTTTGTGAAAATATATTTTCTTAGCTTAAAGTTAATGTGAAACACGGTAGGTTTGTTGTAAAGGGCTTGATAATGCCATGTGTGTTTACCTTCTCTGTGGAAGTTGAACTAGTCAGGTTAATAATTAACATTGTAGGTTCTTTGATTAGTACATTTATATAAAATAATTATCACTGAGTTCTTTGGGCTAGCCCTTTACATAGCTTCTCATTTACTCTCTTCTGATATCCCTGTAAGGTCGGTATTGTGTTACAGCTGAACTTGACTATGAGAGGTTGAGTAACATGGCCAAGGTCACACAGCTATTAAGTTGCAGAGCTAGTTTTAAGGTACTACATGCTGTTTCCTACAGTGTACCATGTTGCCTTTCCTTCAGAAATGATAGCAATCTTGTAAAATGAAATCATACTAGAAGTAAATCCTCTATATAGCAAAGTATAACTGAGTGGATTTACTGGGCTTATTGCTAGGGAAAACAATGTGTGGCTGATTTCATACCAAATACTTACTGGAGGTAATTTTTTATTTTATAAACTTCTGCATTTGAACTTAAATTACTGGCTCTTAAGTTTTAAGTTATCAGGCTTTTGGCTTTTTCTTTCCTTTTTAATTTTTTAAATAGAAACAAGTTCATTTTGAATTGAGGTCAAATCAGAACTGTTGAGCAGGGAAAGAAACTTCTGTTTTTTGTTTCTTACATTTTCTCATGCTGTCTCCTAGAGAATGTGATGCTGTTCCACATTAAGGTGTTATCCTTTCCAGGGGTGTGTTCATTTAAAAAGAATGAAACTAGGCAGTGTTTATTCATTTCATACCAAAAAATGAAGATTAATCATAGTGTGGTTGATTTCATGTGTATTAGAGAGGAGACTTATTTCTCATCATTGCCCTATGCAGAACCACATATGCAGTTGCTTAATGGGTAGTGTATACTCATAAGCTGTGAAATGTGCAAAGATGAAGGATACAGGAAGAACAAGAGTCTTGATACTTTGCATATATCTTCATATATTATGGTGCTCTGAATTATGAACTTAGAGGCATTGGATATGTCTAACACCTTAGTCTTTAATACTGACTGGGCTAGTTAACTAATTTTGTATTCCCACTTTCTGAAATTTAATCCGAGCCCCCTTTCTCCATTTGTTAGGTAGGAGATAATAATACCACTATAGGGATAGTGTGAAGACTGAATAAGAAGAACATATAAAGGGTTTTGGCAGGTACCTGAACATATTTTTTTTTTAAGCAAAACCCAGTAACTTTTCCTTGTCTAAAGACATCATAAACCTTAGGCTCATTTTGGGATTTCAAAAGTCAAGAGAAAAAGGGTGGATGGATTTACTTAACATTTGGTAAATAATGTAGTTTAAATGTTCAGAACCCTGAATTCTCTGCATTTGCCTAGCAGGTGAGAAGAAGTAAAAACTGGTAGCTTTCACGTTTGCCTTGTCCAAGAGAGCATGGATTTTAATCTTTTTAATGAAGTTTTGCTTATTTTGAGGTTTGGAACATTGCCTTTATGTCCAAATGATGTGTTGAACCACTTACGGGGCAATTTTGAATATAGTCCTTGGGCATTATTTTTTGTTCAATGGAGATTTCTGGTAATAATGATTTATGTCTACTAGGTGAAGTGAGCTTGCTTAAGTTTAGGTATGCCAATTTTGCAAAAAGGAAACAATACATCTATTGGATTCTGTCTTTGCTTTAGAATGAAAACTCCAATTAAACTTTTTAGTACACCAGGTTTGCTTTTATGTTTTTTGTAAAATTTAGACTTTCAAGCATATTCTGAAATATTTTATCTTAAACTTGGGGTCAAGACAGCTTAGCTTTGATGGTAAATTAGATGTATGCATTTTCTGCCCAACCTATATGCTTGTTACTGGTACTAAGGAATGTCGAACTAAATGAAGTTTATGGTATATGCTGGACCTTGAAAGTTTTGCTTATTTATATATTAAGATTTTGTTTCTTTTTAGAGGGAGGGTAAGGGATAGGGCGACACATCCATCGGTTGCCTCTCACACCCTTCCCCAACCAGTGTGACCTGGCCCTGCAACCCAGGCATGCGTCCTGACCAGGAATCAACCCAGAGGCCTTTCCTTTGGTTCTTTGGGACCTGTGCAACCCACTGAGCCACACCAGTCAGGGCTGAACCTTGCAAGTTTAAAGATTTGTTTTTGTAACTGCTAATCTACATGGTCTCCAGTCACTTACCTGCTTATCTCTTTGATCTCTTTGTAGGCTGACCAGCTGACTGAAGAGCAGATTGCAGGTGAGGAATGCATTGCCTGACTGTACCCATTGGCTTTTATTGTCAATTGAATAGCCAATCTCAAAATAAATACTTGTATGAAAGAATTGACTTTGTTCTGTGTAGGAGACTATAGCACATGGGTTTAATATACTATTGTATTTGAATGTGTTTTGGCAAGTGAGATGGTAAACTTGCCTGAAAAAGATGTGTAGGGCTAACTGTAACTGACGACATGTTTCTAGGCTGTGTGGATATATTTTGTAGCCTAGTGCTGGTCTTTGGTTTTTTTCTTTTGTCATTGTTGTTGAAGATTATCTTACTCTAAAACATGAATTCTGGGCAGTTTTAACACTGCAACTCCAAATCAGTCTCTAAAAAATGAGGACCAAGTAATGTTACTAGTAAGTAACTCGAAATGTAGAATCAGAATATGAATGTTGAATTTACCCCAGTTTAAATTGCATCTATAGTCAGGGAATAACCATTTCTCCAATGAAACACCTAGATCCAAAAAGTTAGCATTTTATTTTACACTTGTAATTGTGTCTCACAAAGCAGTGGCAACTATTTGAAACAAGCTTCTTGAATCTAGTCTCCTTTGGTTTGCTATGGAAATACATGAACTTGTTACTTAAAATCTGAAGTCATGTTGTCTATGCCATACCAGTAAACATACTTTTGATTTTATTATTATACTTCGAACCATCTGGTTAACATCAAAATGTTGAAGAAAGTTGCTTAAAGGTGTCTTTTTTTTTTAATGCACTATTGAAACTATTGAAGTGTCTTTTGAACTATTCCTCTCCTTACAGTAGGGGCTTGTTAACACAAGCATCAAAGCAAGCAGTTTTAACTGCCACAATTTTCATAGTAGGCAGGGATTAAAAGTACCCCAAATATAAAAGCTTTTCTTAAAAGATTTTTTATATATAAGACATTTTCTTTTTAGGCTTTATATATTTTTAGAGAGGGAGGGAGAATGAGAAGGAAAGAAATACCAGTGTGTGAGAGAAACATCAGTTGGTTGCCTCTTGCACACTCCCATTTGGCGACCTGGCCTGCAACCCAGGCACGTGTGGACCAGGAATCCAGTGGACAACTTTTTGGTGTGTGGGACAGTGCCCAACTCACAGAGCCATACCAGTCAGGGCTAATGCTTTTTTCTAATGTTAGAGAAAATTGTGAGTTATCCAGATAGGACTTAGCTATGTAGCCCATTTAAAGTCAGTCTTTCCCAGTCCCCCATAAACACAAATTTGGAGGAGCCAGAAATCACTAATTTCCTCAAATATTTATTACAAATATCATTTGGAACGACTATATAAAGTAGAAAGCTATTAGCATTAAGGACCAAGAGTAAGCAGATTTTATTTTTACTGTATGAATTTTATTTAACCTGGGATTTGCTTTATAGGTTTGGTAAATTGCATGCTTGAGTGTGTTAGTGATCAAGCAGAGCTTCAGAAATGATTTCTTTGTTGATTTATACCAGGGATGTCAAACTCATTTTCACAGGGGGCCACATCAGCCTCGTGGTTGCCTTCAATGGGCCAAATGTAACTTTAGGCCTGTATAAATGTGACCACTTAACAGTTAAGGGAGAGCTCTGGGCTGTCACCAAGTAGAAACAAGGTGGAGGGCCGGATTCAGCCTGCAGGCCTTGTGTTTGCCACCGGTGGTTTATACTACTGTTAAATGTATCAATTAAATGGAAAGTTATTTCAAAGTAGTTTTTTATATATCCTTCAGCAACTGACCTGGGCTATCTAATATTTTTAGTCTTAAACTTTTTTTTAAATTTTATTTTTAGAGGGGATGGGAGGGAGAAAGAGGTGGAGAAACACTGATCTGTTGCCTCCAGTGCACACCCCAACTGCGGACCGGGCCAGCAATCTTTCACTTTGCAGTGTGACACCCAACCAGCTGAGCCACACTGGTCAGGGCTCTAATCTTAAACTCTTACCTTAATACATCTGGCCTTCCTCTCAGCCTTTCATTTCTTGGTATTCCCAGTTGTTTACTGGCACATAGCACAAAATGTTCACTTTAAGGGAGAACATGTATCACTCAGGGTGCTTGTCACATAGTTGATGCTTATTGTTGCCTTTCCAAATACACATGCTTCTTTTTTAAAAAAAGTTTATGTCTGAAATATGAGGATCAGCCTTCAGTGACTGGTACAGCATTATTATCAAAAATAGTTGTAGTTATTTGAACATTGTCTTCAAGGTAAATTCTGTCATTTAATAAACTTCCATCATACAATTAAACTTCCATCATACAATTAAATTTCAAGTGGTGTAGTGGTAAGGGAAAAATCTATTGTCAATTCTCTCTCTAACCTTGCCTTTTCCTAGGCTTTTAAAGATGTTCCTTGGACCCCAGGTCTTTAGTGAACTTTTAGGTTAAAGGAACCAAAGCTTTAAATGCTACTTAAATTTAAAAAAAAACCTGTGAGATTAGGGGCTTTTTTTTTTTTCTTGTATTCCCAGTGCCTCCCACATAGTAAGGACTGAATAAATATTTCTTGAATAATAAATTTTATTTTCAAAGAGGAGGATGACACAAAAAATGTTCTAGAACACTACCTACCCTAAGAATTAATTGTTCCTGCTTCCAAATTCCTTCCTGAATTTGATGTTTCAGTGTCCACCTTTGAGGTAAACATAAATTTTGTCTTTATCTGGTGAATCGTAATCACTGGTGACCAGTAGCATACTAGTGCCTAAGACTTGCTAAATGGTAACAAGTTTCATATACATAATGCAACATTGAATATTAAATATTAAGGTATATTTTAAGCTATTTATCTGTATGGTAGTCATTATTACAGATTTGTTTAGAAATTTTAATAGCAAATAACTTGGTCTGGAAGAAAAGCATGCTGTTCTTTAGGTAGAGTTAATAGCATTGTTTTACATTACCTGGTCTTAAAGAACAACCCAGGACAGTCTAGTGTGATATCACTAACTTGTTGATTTTGACTCTGCCATGATTTCAGTAATTGTTGACATGTAGAGGACAATTTTTTAAAAATGTACAAGAATGTTTTTAAGGAAATTAACTGTACTCAGTTTATAGCAACAATTCATAGTGCCAAAAAATATCTATTACATGACCTGTAAAGGGATTCAGTTTGGCTTTCTAAATACATAGAAGTTAGTAAACGGGCATTTGATTTTTCTTTTGTTGTAACTGTTTCATGACGAGCTATTAATAAAATTATATATTTATGTAGTATAAATAATCAGAAAAGGGTCCTGGGGTTGCAGATAAACAAATTGAGTAATAGTGTGACTTTGCTGAAAGTTTCAATTTAGTCACAACTACAATGAATTTGGAGGAGGTCCTATCAATTTGTCAAAGATAGCTTGTCCTGTGTGACGTTCAGGGCCTATTGTTTTCTTACTTTGTATTTAGGTTTTGACTCCTGGGTTTACATTTGAAATCATCCTTGGGAATTGCTGGTTAGACATGTTCCTGCACATGAAGATTATACTAGTTTGAAAGTACAGGTGGTAAGCTCTAGTAAAGGCAGGTGAATTTAAATTGTATTTTTGAGTTTATTCTTTCAAAGAATTTTTACAGGTATTTCTGGCTCTGTAGTGTAAAAATACAAATATTGTATTTGTATTTTTGACCTTCAAAATACTTTTTTCCCCCCTTTCATATCCATGCAACTGCATTGTTACAGCATAGGTAAAATTTTATTTTCACTTTTTACAGCATTTTAAGCGTTTTTAGATGTTAAAACATTGAAACTTAGAACACATATAAGTTAACATCATGCATCTTCTAGAATTTGGCTTTAAAGTAAATCATATAGTAAAACGATAATAACTGGTTACATATTCAGAATTTTGAACATAATGGTGGTGTTAAATGATGCTTGTAGCTTAGCATTACAGCAGAGAATATAATGTAAACAAGTACAACTCTGACTACTGTTCATTTTCTTGTAGCCTAAGTTATTAGATGATACATGCTATGTGCTCAAACCCTAATGGTTTGTATATTTTTAGACAATATTTCTACATCACGTTTTTTTTTTTAATTTAAGATGGAAATCTTTTTGACAAATTCTGTTTTTGTGGGATTTATTTATTTTTGTCATTGGATTGATCTAGATTAGCTTTGATACTGTTTCTGGTATCAGATGAGTTCCTCTGAAAACAAGTATGTTTAAACAGAATGGAATTGTGTTACTATTGAATGTAGAGCAAACTACAACTATTCAGTAATATCTGATCTAGAAACTAAGCAATACAAAGATTTTAAGCAGAAGAAAGGAACACGGTAATCCAAAAAGGTAAATAAGGACCCACATAGTTGTGAGGGTAATTTTATATAAAGAACCCAGGTTGCAGGCTATCATAATTGTCCAGGCAAAAGGTGATGGGGCCATAAACCAAATTATTGGTTGTAATGATGAAAAAGAATCCAGTAGTATTTAAATACCAGAGTTCTACAGGACTTGTTGATGGATTTTTAGGAGGAAAGAGTTTAAATGGCTTTTGCTTGTGTTCCTAGGGGAGCGTAGAATTCACTTTTCTGTCTTGCTGGAGGTCAGCCAGGGAAGATGACTGTCCTGTAGGAAGTCAGGAATAAAGGGTAATATATTATAGAGAAAGATGAGTATACTAAGATAAGAAATCTTTGTTATAAGTGGTCATAGATGGAATGGCCAAGGAGAGGAGAAAGAATAACAAAGTTGATCATATCTACTTGTAAGAGAGACAAATAGGAACCAAGAGCCTTTGGCATTGTTAAGGTGAGATGTAAACTAAAGTAATACTATGGAGGCCAAGAGAAGTTTGAGGGGGGTTTTAGTGTAGTTTGGATACTGCAGTAAAATGAGATCATCTTTTTCTTAACATTCATTAAGTATTTACTTGCCATAGTTCTGAGTGCTTATTAACATGTAATGATTAAATTCTTAAAATTAGAAAGTTGGTACAGTTATTATCCCTGTTTAACAAAAATGAGCACCCTGAGGCAGAAAAGTTTTAGGAACTTAATTTGCCTGAGGTTACATTTCTGGTCAGTAGCAGAGTTGGGATTTTTAACTCCAGCAGTTTTGAGTACCAAAGGCTGGTTTGAGTGCTGTGCTTTATGGCCTCACATACTGAAACATACTGGATTGGGCAGCTAGATCGTTCTTGGTGAACATAGCATTTTCAGCTGATGAGCTGGAGCCAGAGGCAATTTTAATTGTCAAGTACAACTCTGACTACTGTTCATTTTCTTGTAGCCTAAGTTATTAGATGATAGATGCTATGTGCTCAAACCCTAATGGTTTGGATAGAGAAGAAATGGAGTACTTCATTCAATGGAGTATCGGTGCCTTCCAGAATTTGGCACTTAAAAGAAAATATAACTAGGTTTGAGTTTACTTTCAGGCTAAGAGGCATAAGGTAATTAAATAAGTTAATGGCAAAATTAGTAGAAGAATGATGGAGTCCAGGGAAGAGATTATGAGAAATGAAACTGGGAGGTATCTGAAATGGAGCAAGGATAGACAGGCAGGGCATAGGATAGACTTGGAGGGGGCCCACCATTTCTTAAACATGTATCAGGTACATAATTTCAAGTGTTCTAGATATGTTGGGAGAGCTTATGTATGGCCTCTTGAACTTTGGAACTGCTTTTGTATTTGCTTGCTTGTAGGGCCTAATACTTGGAAAGTACTAGGTTTTCTCACTTATTGACCTTGAACTCTGCCAGATTTAATCTCTGCTTTAGTTTCTCTGTCTATAAAATAAATGGTAAAGCTAGGTATTGTGAACTGTCTCTCCAACAGTGCTACATGTAATCTAGTGGTGAAATAAAAACAACATAATCTTGTAAAAAGATCTTAGGCATTAATATATTTAACTCTGTTGCAAGTTTGGGGGTTTTATAATCTAAAGAAAGATCTAAAATTATCACTGTTCTCAGTAATACAGCTAAAACTGGCCATTCATATGTTTGATCATCCACCCCATTGTTAACATTGGTATAGGTTATTTGGTGCTAGTCTCTTCTGTCTTCCAGAAAAGAAAACTAGCCTACTGGCATATTGTTCTGAAGTTTAAAATTTCTGGTTTTTAATTTAGTATTTGACAAAATTTTAATTTGTTGATGAATTTGCTAAACACAATATAAATAGTATACAATTTATACAATATAAATAGTATAGTTGCTCTCTAGAAATGTATTTGGGACCAATAGTCTTATTTTTTGGTTCTGAGTGAGGGTTAGATCTATAATTTTGAGTTATGTTCCCAGAACAGCTGTAACAGAAAATGGAGAGGCCAGTCATATGGGGTTTTGATTCCTTTCTTCTTTAAACTCAGAATAATAATGGTCTAGACATTTTAGTTTCTTGTAAGATTTTAGATGAAAAAACTCCCTGGTAGAGCATATATTGGTATGATCAGCTAAAGATGCTTGAAATGCCTCCAAGGCTTTCTCATTTGATCTTTCAGAAATCCAAATTCCTTTTTAGGAATTTCATATCTTAGAGCCCTTTATATCTATCTGCAAGAGTTGATTAATTTCACTTAGGAGATTAACCTGTATATTATTTGGATTGTGGTCTCTCAACAGAATTCAAAGAAGCTTTTTCACTATTTGACAAGGATGGTGATGGGACTATTACAACAAAGGAATTGGGAACTGTAATGAGGTCTCTTGGGCAGAATCCTACAGAAGCAGAGTTACAGGACATGATTAATGAAGTAGATGCTGATGGTGAGTCTTTTTAATTTGGGGGAAAGTTGAAGTGACTATTAAATTCTGTTGTAATGTTGCAACTAAACAAACCATTTCAGGTAACGGCACAATTGACTTCCCGGAATTTCTGACAATGATGGCAAGAAAAATGAAAGACACAGACAGTGAAGAAGAAATTAGAGAAGCATTCCGTGTGTTTGATAAGGTAGGGTTTCAAGGGCTGAGTTTCTTAAATTTTAATTTGAGGATGAAATGAAGGTACACATTCAGCATAAGCTTTTTTCTAGTAACTTGTATATTAATGTTGTGGCAAAGGGGTGGTACCGCTTGACTTTGGAGCTAAGAAATAGTGATTTTTGATATAAGATACCCTACTTGGCTATCCTGTGTTGATGTTTAGTTTATAGGTCAATTATTTGTAGGTGCTCTTTAATTTGTATGGATTTCTAAAGTTTGTTTTTCTCCCTAATGTGAAGTTCAGTAAACTTATTAAACTACCATTTCAACTAGACATTTTACTGACTTTTTTCCTAGGATGGCAATGGCTACATTAGTGCAGCAGAGCTTCGCCATGTGATGACAAACCTTGGAGAGAAGTTAACAGATGAAGAGGTTGATGAAATGATCAGGGAAGCAGATATTGATGGAGATGGTCAAGTAAACTATGAAGGTAAGTCTGTCACTCTCACCACCTCATTTTATGCTTTAGAAGTACTTGTTAGGTATCTGATAGGTCAAAATTAGTAGCTCCCTCACCCCATGAAGATGCCAGAACAGTATATTTTCTAACCTTTTGCTATTTAGAATGTTGTATATAGACTAGGAAACATCCCTGTCACCTGAGAACATTTTAGAACTATTATCAGGTCCTACCTGTATACCTAGGAACTGCATTTAACAGGATTTCTAATGGGTGATTTTATATGCATTAAAGTTTGAGAAGTACTATATTCTGAACTGCCTAAAACAATTTTTGTATAATATTTGTGAGACAGTTTGACAGCTTCAGACTTTAATTTCAAGATCCTCAAAATGAAATTAAGGTAATTTTCTTCATTGAATTCCCTTCCTTAGATTTAGTCTACAACTCTTTACATGTGCTTCAGATTCAAAAGTATCATTTGTAATACTAAACTAAGAGCAAGAATGCTTGTTATTTACAATAGCTATCTAAAGCATTAATTGGGTTTATTTGTTATTTTAGTTTATGAAGTTCCAGCCTTGGCAGTAAGCTAAGGTACTTTCTCTTCGTACTTTATAATTTTGAGGAAAGAAAGGGGAATAGAGATTGCTCAATGTTTGAGTAAATGTGATTGGTTTTGTCAAGTCTTTTGCCATTGACTGACTCCATTTTTTTGTGTATTTTTTCTTTTTCAGAGTTTGTACAAATGATGACAGCAAAGTGAAGACATTGTACAGAATGTGTTAAATTTCTTGTACAAAATTGTTTATTTGCCTTTTCTTTGTTTGTAACTTATCTGTAAAAGGTTTCCCCTACTGTCAAAAAATATGCATGTATAGTAATTAGGACTTCATTCCTCCATGTTTTCTTCCCTTATTGTCATTGTCCCGAAACCTTATTTTAGAAAATTGATCAAGTAACATGTTGCATGTGGCTTACTCTGGATATATCTAAGCCCTTCTGCACATCTAAACTTAAGAGGAGTTGGTCCAATGAGGGAACATCTGGGTTATGCCTTTTTTTAGTAGTTTTCTTTAGGAACTGTCAGCATGTTGTTGTTGCAGTGTGGAGTTGTAACTCTGCGTGGACTATGGACAGTCAACAATATGTACTTAAAGTTGCACTATTGCAAAACGGGTGTATTATCCAGGTACTCGTACACTATTTTTTTGTACTGCTGGTCCTGTACCAGAAACATTTTCTTTTATTGTTACTTGCTTTTTAAACTTTGTTTAGCCACTTAAAGAAAATCTGCTTACGGCACAATTTGCCTCAAATCCATTCCAAGTTGTATATTTGTTTTCCAATAAAAAAAATTTTACCCAACTGTTGCTTTGAATCTGAGTCACTTGAGGTCAAATAATTTTGAGTCAAATGTGCAGGTGGTTGGTTGGTGTAATTTAGATAAGTTTATTTTTTTGAGTAGTCAGGATTGTGTTTGGTTTTTAAATTATGATACCTCCTTCGAAGAGTTCAAATTAAAAATTTTATGTAAATGTGAAAGATTTTTATTTAATCTTTTTATGAAAGATTAAAAATCTTATGTAAATGTGCCTAGCATGGGAACTGGCATAAGGCAGATGTTTTAATGTTTCATACCTTTTAAATATATTTTTTAACTTTGTGTCCATATTGACTTCAGCCATACAATGATATTTTTCAATGTATGAAAAATACAGTAATCTAAATCTAGGGAGGGGAAGGGTTATTATGTTTAACCTCTTTTTCCTAATGTTTTACTTATTGTGCTTTTTTAATTCTTCCACAAGGCAAAGGAGACTTACTTCAGTTGTGCCTGCCTGTCTGCAATACATTTTACAAAAAAAAAGTTTCTTTAGGAGTGGACTGGCAGTAATTAAACTTACTTGTTTTTACTTCTAAACCAGTGCTTTCTCTGTAATTTAAGCTACTCAAAAGGTGATAAATTAGGGTTTTTGTTTTTTTGGGTTTTTTTTAGTACTTAATGAGAGATTTCACAGCAAACCAGGGGGTATAATTGTGAATTGATTATTGCCACAAGGTTTCCAATATGCAGAGGATAAATAATTTCATTTGGCAGGTTTCTGCCCATCTTTGACTATTTTACTACCACTGTTACTCTACCAGAGAATAGGAAACTGGATAGTTAGTGAGGGAAAACAGTGATAGGTATGTTTCAGGTAGGACAAGGGAAGTTAAAAGAATTGATGATCCTAATGGTACATTATGTTATTGCATATTAGGCAGGCAAATCAATTAAGTAGGAAGATCATTAGATGTAAAAGTTTAGTCAGAAGAAAGGCCAGTCAGGGTATTTGGTGGAAGAAGATTCATATATCTGGCTCTTTGAGGCACCTGGACTCTGATATTTTATTGTAATGCTTCATATTACAGCTGCGTGTAAACTTGAAGAGGTCACTATTAATCATCAGTTATCTTAACATGTTATAGGTATAATTTATCAGATGGGTCTCTTAGTTGGCTTTTACATTAAGGTAAAAAGCAATTAGCATAGTCCCTGGCATTTGGAGTAAATGTTCCATTGATGTGTTACTTTCCTGTTAAACCAGTAGTTATGACCCTATAGCATGAAGGGATTTGGTGAAATAATCTTGTTGTTTTTCCGGTTTCAACAACCAGTAGTTCGAAGTTTAAATTCTTAAGGTGGAAGGGGAAACACGTTTAGAGTATTTTCTTGTATCATGAATGGTTGGTGTTACTATATTCTTGTAATATTCACAAAAGTCACACAGTAAGCCTTTGATTTTACAGGAAATTGAAACCGTGCAGTTTTATATAATTTAACTGGTCACAGCACAAACTGGACTGGGTTCACAATCAGTTCTATGTCATACAGCATAATCAAACCCAGGACTGTAGTTATAAAACCTTTCAATCTTTATTATGTTTCCTGTTTTATATTAGCAGCAGGGTCATGGTAACTGATCATTCTTTACTCAGTTCTATCCATTGCATGTTCACTCTCTGGTAATTCTAACAAAACCATCACTATTGCAGTTAAAAATGATCCTAGAATGTAATTTTCATTAAAGGTGTGATGCATAGCAGAAGCACTGTTAAATTCTACTTAATGTGCTCTTGTATTATCAAAGAAAAATGCTTGTTACAATAATGTGAACTATTCTAACCTTTTCTCAGTGGTATTGTATAATACAGTGTTCTTAAAGCCATTTTGTTTATTCTACATGCTTAATCTGTTTCATCAGTGAAGTCCTTGAAATCATTGACCCATACTGTTTCTATTTTTGAGACACTCAAGCTATTATCTAGATATTCCCTTCTGTTTCACACTTTGTATGGGTTTCTGGATTTCTCTGTACCTTCATCATATTACTTTAGTCTCTAGGGTACCAGTCCCTGGTCTGCTGGGCCAGTTTTCTTAGGAAATAAAGTGAGACACAGTAATGGACTTGATTAATCTCTTACATTTATGAAAACTGGTTTTTACTAGCCTCTTGGCCTTATAATTCTTAATTTCAAACCTGGTGCCTGGTTATTTTTTCCTCTTCTATATTTTTTAAGGCTATGTTAAATTAATTTAGAATCCCAGTATTTTAATAGGAAGTCCTCTAGTCACTTGTGCAAAAAGTTGCCCACAGAATCACTTGAACCAATCTGTATTTTAACAAAATCCCCAATGTGTTTGCACATTTTTGAAAAGCACTTCTGTAGTCTATCCCTTGATTTTATTTATAGAGAGGAAAACTGGTCGTTTATTCAATAAATACTGAATTATTTATTGTCTCCATTAGAGACAAAAACCTGTGTTTTGGATATTCAAAATTGGGAACAAGTTATCAAAATGAGCCCTCCAATAAAGATAGGCACAGGGTCCCTTTGGGCTATAAGGGGTGTTAGGCCTAAGGACCTCAAAGGAGTTGATCTTTAAGGTGTATCAGGCTGTCAAGGGCTACCAGATGGGGAGACTAGGAATCTGAAGATGGCACGTTTTGGGTTTGCAGGTGCAGGTGCCCTGTAACCACATGGGCTTGAACTGTGTGGGTCCATTTTACACATGAATTTTTTTCAATAAATACATAATTGGCCCTTCATATCCCTGGGTTTCACATCCATGAATGCAGAGTCAATTGTATGCATTGTTCTAAGCCATCTTACATAAGGGCCCTAGGCATCTTGAGGATTTTGGTATCCATGGGGGGTCCTGGAACCAATCTGAATATTGAGGGACTGAAGTTAGTTTGGTTGAGTCAAAAGTCATGCATGAATTTTCAACTGCTTGATGTCAGTACCCCTAACCCAGGGTTCTAGGGTCAACGCCATACATCAAAGTGTGTTCTGATGGGAAAGGAGATTAGATTGTAAATTTTGCATTTGTCTTAAAGGCAATGATAGCCCATGTTTACTAAACATTGTGCCTGGGTCTGAACATTGTACTCAATCATAATCACTGATGGGAGGTGGACAAAGAAGCACACATTACAGCAAGTGGCAGCAAACCGAGTTCTGGGGGAGGACAGGGATTCAGGAGTGAGGGAGCAGGGTAATCTGCAGCAATGACAACTGGAGGTAAAGCTAAGAGCTGAAAAATGCCCGTTGGACTGAGCCATTGGATGGATCACTGGTCAGTTTAGCAAGTGCAATTTTAATGGACAGGTGTATGTACATGTCAGGTTAAGATGGGCTTTAGGAAAATATGGGAAGTGAAAGAATTGAGTCTACTCTTTAAAGTTTTTAAAAGCAGAAATTTCATGGTGGTTTGGCCTGGGGCACTGGAGTCAGACCTGGATTTGAACTGGGGAACTGCTGTATGCTGAGTAAATTGTCCAAGGAAGTCTCTTTCCTCACTAATACAATGGGATTGATACCTACTTCACAGGGTTGTGAGAAATTAATGTAAAGTATCTAAGGTTGAGGAGAGGGTTTGTTTTTAAAGATGCGAATGTTTGTACGTTGAGATGCTACATCAGGAGAAGTGGAAAGGGAAAAGGTCTGTACAGGTAGGAAAAGGCCTGTGATTTCACAGCGGAGCCTCTTGGGTCTAATGCTCACTCCACTTCAGGCAAGAGAAGCGACAGCTACAGAATTTTCACTTGAAGGAGCTTAGAAGCAATCTTAGAAAGTGGGTGCCAAGGCTCATTTCTGCCCTAAAGCTAAGTATGCCTACCCAGCATTCTGCTCCCTTTCCGCGGGGGAGGGTATGGGATGGCCGGTGATTTAGCAAAGGGCTGATGGAGATGATGGCACGCTCGAGCCTTCACAAACCGTCTTTAAAAGTCTTGGTGCAGACACTTACCTGAGGGCTTTCTGACAACTCCACAGGTGTGCGTTTCTGCATGAGGCTAAGTCTCTGCGTGACGCTGAGCGCGCGGGGCTTCAGAGTCTGTGCCCACCTCCCTTCCCCCACCACTGGAGAAAGACTGAATTGGTCCACTGCGCATGCTCGGGAGCGGGTGATCGGCGGTGCCTCCTGGCAACCAGACACCAGTCTTGGCTTAAGGACTGAGGAGGTCGCAATGGGCTACCCAGTCATCACCATCTCGGCCACCGCAGTAAGAGAAGACTCGGGGCTTGGCAGTTAGGTGGTCCTGGCTTGGGTACCGCCGCCCACCCCTGGTGCTCCCAACTACCCTTTCCTTTCGTCCGGCTCTTCCGTGTCAAATCCCTCGTCTCTAATCTGGGGCCTTTGCCGCCCTCCTGTTCTCTCTCATCTGTTCTCACCACCTCGTGGTCCCTTCTTCTGATCTTTATATTAGTACTCCACTTCGTTTTAATTCCTCCGCCCTACTTCCTTAGCCTGATTTGCCCTCTGTTTTCTGTGTTTATCCCCTCCCTACTGCTAGTTCCCCAGGACCACTGCTTTCATAGGGTGATTAGATTCCTTTCGTTTTCCCCTATGCAGAGAATTTTTTTTTCTTTTGTCTATGGGTAGGGTTTTTGAGTTTAGTGTTTATAAAGTATTTTAAACTACCTTTGTTTAGTTTTTCATGGTTAAGGGTTGTTCAGTTTATCTTGCGTAAATTGATTCACCCCTAACGCAAATTTGAAGTGGACGTTGGGTGGAGTTCAGATCACCTGCCTCGGGCAAAACAAAGCAGCAGCTGCCAGTTACCTTCCTTTGGACGGATGATGTCTACTTCTCCCCTGTCCTTCCCAACTCACTTTCCTGGCCCAGGCAGAGGTGGGAGACCTGTCTTCACATGCCTGGGAAAGTTCAATTTCTGTAACTAAAAATGTACAGCAGAGAACATTCAGTATAAATCTAATAAAGGGAATATATAGGAAGAAATTGAAATTAGTGTGTATGAAACCATGTTTTTTAGAGAAATGCTCATATTTCATAGTAAAACTAAAGCTCTGGGGTACAGACAAGAACAATGAATTACATCAGCTTTGCTGATTCAATTCTTTGTTATTTTTAATGCATTGTTCCTTGAGATAACCCATATTTCATACTAATAACAAAAGCATTATAAATGAAAGTAGAAGTCAAAATTTAATGATTTTACCTAGTAGGAGTAGCACAAAAGGAAAAAAAAAACCCTGAACAACTGTGTTAACAGTGAGGCTGAATCAGATGTGGAAAAATAATAAAAGGGTATAGAGTACTTATTATGGAAGACAAAAAGCATCCTTGGAGACTGAAGAATACCAAAATAATCTGCTCAGCTTGGCAGATGAGATGTTAAATATAAAAGTTCCCATTTATTATTGGGCACTGGTTGTGGGCGCAAGTGTTTACATGTACAATGCCTTATTCTCATGCCAACCCTAGTATGCCTTATTTTATGCTCTGAAGAGGAAGCAGGGGCTCCTAAAAGGGTAAGTAATTTGCCTAGTGCTCTTAGCCAGTAAGTGGCAGAGCTGGAGTTCAAGGCCAAGTCTGTCTGGTTCTGCTGTCATTCTGACTCTTTCGTGTCATAGCTAGCGGGATAAACTGCGAGAACTGGCTATACCACATTTATATGATATGTATTTGATAATATATAGATCTAGGAAATGGCAATTGGCCACGTTTGCCTCATCTCCAGGAGTTTTTAGCCCAATATCATGTTAATCTGATGACTACGCACTTTGACCTTGAGTTCCCAGCACAATCACCTGAGCCGTAAATCTTTTTTTTTTAGGGTAAACCATCCAAGCAGTTTTTACTCATTAATATTCATAAATGCACACAGTAGCTTCATTAGAGATTTCCATTTTCCTCTTGGGTTTGAATGTGGGGAACCTTTTGCTGTCCAGGTGCAGGACAGAGATCACCCCTGCACCGCTACCTACATTTACCTGCTAGAAGTAAAAATCAGTTAAGCAAAAATGATTGTCATGTATTTTCTCCCTTCCTTTTGAATGTGCACAAATAGCAAGAGTGGCAGACCCGAAATCACAATCACCAAAGCAGCCCAAAAGAGTTGCTCGCTGTCAGTGGTGAACACAGCACCGAGGGCCTTGTCTGCGAGTTAGGGTGTCATCAGAGAGGAGGAGGTGGAGGCTCCTTTCCTTCGTTATTCTCTCTCACACTGAGGTTTTCTAAAGCATCTAGAACAGCTAAAAGCGTAATATCTACACAGTCCCTGGCACCAGAACCTGCGGTGTCCCCCATTCATTCTCATCTGAGGATGAGCTCTCCTCGCCCACTAACGTGGACAGAAGGACTGAGCCGTAAATCTTAACAGCAATTATGATAATACAATTTTGGATTGACACAGCTTGTTTCTTCCCAAGAACACCCGATTTTGTCACATCTAATTGCCCTTATGGCATCTCTGTCAGATGGGAATGTTTATTGCCCTAATTCCCCCAAAGAGAATTTAGATATTTAAAAAGCACTTAAAATGATAAAAGTAGCCATTTAAAGAAATGTTACAGGCAAAATTGACATTATGTAGCTTTTATTTTAATTCAGGCTGACCAATTTGGTGCAGGTATTAATTAATTCAAGCAAGTTATTTATGAATTATACTTCTAGGGAATTGCCTCTCAAATGAATACGCATATTTTATGTTTGTTAATAGAAACCAACTCAGAAGACATCATCTTTTGAAAGAGAAAGATGGTGGAGATCCACATTAACAGTATGTACATTTTCATTCTTTTCTATTCATATGATGCCATTAATGTGTTAATCAGCCTTGCCTTCAAGTCACTAATACTTCATTTGTAATAAAACAGTGGGCCTTACTTTATACTTGTAATTTTAGTTTTAGCAAGTGAATGAGAAACTAAATGCTTAATTTAAAAGCTTGGAAAAGTAAAACAACTCTAGAAATCTAGTTCCATTACAGAATATCTGGATAATACCAACCCAGTTGATGAGCTTGGCAATATTACACAAGAAAGAAAAAGGCATCTGTTATGGAGAGTTTTCTGGGTTTGGGTTTTTATCTTAGATGGCAGAGAGCCTATGATAACTTTCATTCATTAACATGGTCAGTGTATGAAAGCAAGGGGATAATATATGAAAATAAAGTGACCAGAAGATCCCCTTCTCAAGAGGCCTTGTTTCTGTGTTGTAGAAATATTTCCTACCCACACCCTGCAATAACAGAGGGGCCCCATGGGCCAAAGCCTTCTTGGAGTTGAACTCTGTTTAACAGTGCAGCTGAGCTGAGTACTCAGTGGGAAGAGGGCCACAAGAGCAGCAGTGACTAAATCTTTAGGTTTGGCCATTTAGCTGCATCGTGGTTTTGGATTTGAAAGTACCAAACCCCTTACTGGACTAATTAGACAATATGCTCTGCCAGTTCATCCTCTGCTTCATGTTATTATCCTCTGGCTTCCCACGTGAGGGCAAGACAGGAACATGTAGCATTTACTAAGCAGAGGCAGGATAACTTTTATTTTGTCAAGAAACATCCTGAGTGGTTTCACTAAAGGCCTGGGACTTATAGTCGAATTTAATCTCAAGTTTAAGTATCCATGAAGCTACTTTTTGAGAAGTTAAAACTTCAATTATGGCCATAATCCATTTGCTATAATAACTCAGTAGTTGTCTCAGAATGGAAATAATCATGATTCTCTTGAAATATATAATTCTGTCCAGAGCAATTACTGTAGATCAGTAGAATTTATTAAACTTTAAAACGAAGAGAAATGCCACTTAGGAGTGACCGTTGCAAGAATGCTGCTTTTGGAGATGTTGCCGGTTTACACACTGCCCTGAAAAATGATGTCAATTTTCCACAGACTACTCCTATCCCTGGCACTTACCACTTGAAAACTTTTCTTGAAGAATCCCTATTAAACCCAGTGGCCACAACCTATAATTTTAAAAATGAAGGAAGAAAAAAACCACCTCTTGTGCACAGAAACAATCCAGTACTGAATGACCTTCCTCTGTACATGCCTCCTAACTTCTTGGACTTGTTGAAGAAGCAAGTGGCCACTTACTCATTTAAAGACAAACCGCGGTCAAGCCCCAGCACTCTGGGTTTGAGTGATCAGGTAAAGTGCTACTAACAACTGGGCTTGGGTGGGGAAGCTCTCAAGAGCCCTGGGGAAACTATTCTATGTAATTCAGAGTATATCTTCCCCAGGAGAAATTAACGACCTTCAGGATGCCTTGTTTGCCACAGAAAGTCAAACAAGGCCTGCCTAATTTGCAAATACAGGGTCTGGCACAGATAATGCTCCCCCGCCCCCGTTTTATCATAAATTCTTGTATTTACAAAATCATAAGCGTGTGATTCTGTAACATAACAATATCACACTCAAACACACCATATGACATTTGAGGTGAAATCTTCAGATTTAAACTCTAAATTAGTATACCCATATTATTACCCTATTAACCACACTCAAGCAGGCATTACTTCTGCCGGACTCTGTATGTCCAGCAAGATTTTTCCCCGTGAAGCCTCCTCTCATAAAGAAAAGGACTTGGGGGAAAATGTTCCCTCTGGAGGGAACTTCAGTAGGACTCCCCCAATGGGGGAGCCTCTAGGGTCTTATCCTTGTGATTGGGCCATGCTTCTTGTCTCTTTAAGCAGTTTACACAGGGTATTCCCTTCTTTTAAAGAGAAAATTCCACCTTTTGGTGGGTAAGTAGCCTTATTAGAGCATGAATGTACCTAAACACCATAGGAAAGCTTTTTCCAAAGTTTCTTGTAGAAGTGAGCACCACGGTAGCAGGAAAGTAAGATTCCACTCTCAGCTCCACCAGTTCATTCATGACGTTGACAATACGGAGCACTGCTATGCTTATGGCGCTGTGCTAGGCTCTGAGGAGGGAAGATGTTCCTGAACTGGAAATACTTGAGTAATAATAACAAGAGCACATGTAGTCAATGCTGAGACAAATAGTGTAGCAGGAAATGCCAGGAGAAGAGTTCAGTGTAGGCTGGATTGAAAGGTTGGAGGGTTCCCTGGAGGAAGTAGGACTCAAGGTGGACCTTGAATAATATGTGACATTTATGGGGCTCTTAATAGATTACTGTGAGCTTCTATACATAGTCTCTCAGCAGTTCTTCCCAAGCATTCTGAAATAGGCAGAACAGATGGTATCCCCATTTTACATGCAAGTAAACTGAGGTGAATAGAGACTAGGTAACTTGTTCAGAGGTACATAGTGAATTAATAGCAGAGGTAGTACTTTTAACTGAGGGCTTCTGAGCCCAAATTCATTGCTCTTTCCAACCTACCCTGTGGCTCTGGCCATACCTGAGGGGCGGGGTTTGGATGGGTGGCATCCAAGAGCTGTGTCTCGACAGAGCAGCCTAGCACTGTCAAGTGCCTGTTCAAGGGACAAAGTTGCAACTTGGACTTTGTTACTCAAGACTTTGGGCCTTAACATCCCCTGCTTATAAGGAAGCTAGTAATATCGGTCTTTACAACCTTTTGAAAATATCGTTGCGATAATCTGAGGAGAAATGCTTTGCAGTTGGAAGTCGGATTAAATACGAGCGGTTGTGGTTATTAGGGTGGACAGGAATTTTTCTGTGGGTTCAGTGCATGTTGTATCCCATGTGCCAACCCATCTTACTGCTTTGCAAATTATGGCTTTGCAACAGGACCGAGTGATAAAAGTTCCACGGGGAAAGCTTGTCCTCTTCTCTTCAGCGGATGAATACAAGCACTAGATTGGGCTTCAACTTTTCTGGCTCGGTATCGGGACACCATGCTTCGTGTGAAATCGCTTTGGCCACGTCCAATGCCAAATCATTCTTCCTCATTCCCCGCCATCGTTTACGTCCCCTCTGCTTCATTTCGTCTTGTTTTAGGGGTTCCTGAGGGTAGACCAAGGCTCATGGTTGAAAGAAGAAAACACAGAAGGTTGGTATTAGGCAAAATTTAAAGGTTTAAAAGACCAAAAGAATGTGGCTTACCCAGAGGGATGGATAAAACCTGAACGTATTTTTTGTTTCTTTTCTTTCTCCTCTCTCTCTCTTCACCTCCCACAAAGGATTGAGCTCCAGAAACTGGGAGAATTCAATGTTTCAGAAAATCCTAATTTTCTGTTTCAAAGAAAAATGTTCACAAGGGGAAAGACATCCAGATGTAACATTGTTTACTCACCAGGAAAATTCATAACTCTTATTTTTTTTTAATGGCAGAACTCAGTAAAACAATAATTTGACTTTGAGGAAGGTATAGTAGACATTATTATTATTTATTAAGACAGAAATAAGCCCTGCCCTAGTGGCTCAGTTGGTTGGAATGTTGTCCCATATACCGAAAGGTTGTGGGTTCAATTCCTGGTCAGGTTGCAGATTCCGTCCCTCATTGGGGCACCTGTGGGAGGCAACTGATTCTCTCTCACATCAACGTTTCTCTCTCTCCTCCCCCTTCTTCTCTCTGTAAGACCAACAAACATATGCTCGGGTGAAGATTGGGAAAAAAGATAGAATGACATTCTCTCAAGCTTCATAATTTTTAGGAGAATATTCACTTTATACCTCACTAGGGCTGTTTGCTATTTATTTGTAAGAAAGTCTTTACTATTTTAACACCTTCATTCTGAAGCATGTGACTCAGCTAGAGAATCTGTATCAGAGACTCATGTACATGGATATTTGAGTGTGTGTGTGTGGTGGGGGAAGTGAAGAGGGCCAGACATGTGTTGACGAGGATGATTTGACTTTGGGTGGTGGGCAGAGATGACATAGGATAGAATTGTACACTTGAAACCTGCATAATCTTATTAACCAATGTCACTCCAATACCTTTAATTAAGAAGAAAAAAAACAGTATTTGAGATGGCCCCACAATTTTTACAATAATTTTTTCTTCTCAGAGAAATAATATACTTTTATTGTAGGATACATACTTATGCACGAAAGGGGGCCCAGCTTTATCCACGTATACAACAGGGTCTGTCCAGGAAGATTCCAGCCTCGTACTATGAGAAAGGCATTTATTAAAGAAGATACAAGATATAAGAAACACTGTATATTGGACAATGACACCTCAGTCCTCTTTGAAGTAGGCACCTCGGGACTTCACACAGTGTCTCTTCTACTATTCAAAATACTCTGCAAAATTCTTTGTTAGAATTGCCATCTGCTGCCTTGTATTTTCCTGAATCACATTGGTGGTCTGAAATCTCTTCCCTTTCAAAGGTGATTTTAGTTCTGGGAAAACCCAGAAGTCACAGGGCGCCAAATCTGTGCTGTAGTGGGGCTGAGTCACCAGGGTAATTTGAGATTTTGCCAAAAAACTCTGCACAAGATGTGATGCATGAATGGGTATGTTGTCGTGATGGAGCTGTTGATCACCAGTTGCCCATAGGTGTGGCTGTTTTTGTTGGATTGCATCTCTCAACTGATAAAGAACATATATGTAGTAGTCCTTATTAATTGTTTGGCTTGTTGGGGCATACTTGTGATGGACAGCACCTTCCCAATCAAAAAACAGTTAACCTGGTCTTGATCTTGCCGTGAATTGCTGTTACATCTTCTTTGGGTGTGGAGAACCAGGCAACTTCCACTGGAACTACTGGGCCTTCATTTCTAGATTATAGCTGCAGACCCACGATTCATCTCCAGTTATGACCTTCTTGAGGAAATCTGGTTCATTGGTAGTGGTTTGAAACAAGTCATTAGCAGCTGCAGCAAGATTTTCCTTCTGCTCTGGTAGCAGAAGCCATAGATTGAATTTTACCATGGCATGCTTCACACCAAGATCCTGCGTCAAAATCTCAGACATAGTAGTGTTTGGAATCCCCAGATCACCTTCTAGTTCTCACACTGTTTTTTCAGGCGCTGATCTTTGTTGACTGCAGTCTGTACACGTTCAACATTCTCAGGTGTTCTGCTTGTTGCAGGTCTTCTAGAACGGGGATCACTTTCAACAGATTCTTTACTATCTTTGAAGCATTTGTGCTGCACTTTATTTATACTGTACTCATTGCATCACCCTGGAAAGCTTCCTGAATCATCCAAATAGTTTCCACAAAGAAATGTTCAAGCTTAATTCAAAATTTGATGCAGATTTGTTGCTCTACTCGCTCAGTCATTTTGAATGCGATGGCCACGCAGTACACGTGCTCACTCACTCAAAGGCGTCCACTGCCCTCACTGATTGGTACAGCAGGGTCATCGTTGTTCATGTTTGCGCATTCCAGTCCACTCTCCTCAGCCGCTGGGTTACATGGATGCCGTGCAAACTGTTCTCATTATAGTAACAACAGCTGGACTTTTTCCGGACAGATCTCATACATAGTTTTGTGACATGTTTTTCCCATTGTTGCAGTCATCCACCATCCCTAGGGCTCACCCTCCTTATTTATGGATGATTTTAGCTCCCTTTGCTACCTGTCAGTCTGTCCACTACTCCTGTCATAATTGCCGTACACGTGTGGGTTATCTTCTAACAATCTCGCTTCTCAGTGTCTTGAATTCTCCTCTACTTCAGCAACTCTCTTAGATTTTTTTTGAAGACTTATCATTTCAGCCCTGCATGGTCTCATCTGCATGCACCCACTCTGATCATTCCTGGTGTTCAGTCTCATTCACTCCAGTACCCCAGACATACAAATTTTCCTGTTCCCCCCAATCTACAATCCATTGATCCCACTACCTTTACACTGCCTCTCAACTTCCAGGTGGTTTTCTTCCTTGAAAAGCTTAAACCCCATAGTTAGTCATCAGAGTTACTCCCTGCACACCCCCTCAGTGTCCTTACCCCTGATGGTATGCATATATGACTTATTTGGCAGAGACACAAACCTGGTTCAATCTAACTCTCTGAGAACTTTGTACCTTCATCCAGGTCACCGAATGACTGACCTCATTATATAGTCTTCACCTCACATGGCCACTGAATGGACTTCTCTAGTCTGTTCATTCTCCCACTCTCTGGGTGGCTTTATCTCACATCTCTTCCAAATCCCTGACACCTCCTCCTCAGTCCTCACTGTTTCTTTTTCTTTTTAAGAAGGTTTTATTTATTCATTTTTTTAGACAGAGGGTAAAGGAGGGAGAAAGAGAAGGAGAGCAACATCAATGTGTGGTTGCCTCTCATGCTCCCCCACTGGGGAACCTGGCCCACAACCCAGGCATGTGCCCTGACTGGGAATTAAACCAGCGACCCTTTGGTTTGCAGGCCAGCGCTCAATCCACTGAGCCACTCCATCCAGGGCATATTTTTTCTTCTCAGCCTTTTTGCCTGTTCAGCCCCTTCTCCCTGACCTTTCATGAGAGTGCTCCCCACATCCAGACCTTTCCCCATTTATACTCACTCCCCTGGTGATCTCATTCAGTCCTGGCTTTGAAGACCATCTTTTTGTGATTTCCAAATTACCCCTCCTGCCCAGACTTCTCTCTTGAATTCCAGACTTGTATACCCAACTGCTTTTTGACTTCTCCACTTCATGTGTCTGATTCAGGATTTCTCAGTGTTGGCCCTACTGACATTTTGGACAGGATAATTCTTTGTTGTGGGGGAGTGTTCGGTGCTTTGCAGCATGTTTAGCAGGATTCCTGGATAATTAGATGCCATTAGCTATCCCCCCTCTCAGTTGTAACAATAACACTGTCTCCAGGCATTGCCAAGTGTTGCCTGGAGGGCAACCCCCAACCCACCTCCTGACTCAGAACCTGCTGGGTTTAAATCTTTGTGCTATCTCTAAGTGGCTGCTCTCAGGTCCTACTGTGAATGGGCTTGATCCCAGACCTCATTGTTTCCCTACTCCCTCTAACTCTCTTTCCTGCCCCACTGGCCTTTGCTGGAAGCTTCCTGAATTGCCACCCCTCCTCCCACCTCAAGGTCTGGATCTTGCCAGTTCATTGATCTTTGATAACGGTGTTTATAGCTGTGATGATGATGACATCTCTGAAGACACATTCATTTGGAAGTGCTCCATGGTGAAATAACAACTGAAGGGATTTTCAACAGGATGGTTTTTCATTCAGCAAGGTGACAACAGAGAGAAACCTGGTGCCCGAGACCAGGGTGGCAAGTAATATGTAGAGAACTCAAGACTTAAATGTTGGGATAATGAAGAGCAAAACATAGATATGATGGAGCATTTCATTGTACCAACAACAACACCATTTAAATGGGAAAAGGGCCCTAAAAATGGGCTCATTTAGCAGATACTTTTGAGGGCGAATTCCAAAGAGCAAGTGCAAGATAAAGCACTCATGCCACATGCAAATATGTCAAGCAAGTGGCAAATGGAAATGGATTTTGATGCCCTGGCTAATGTGGCTCAGTGGACTGAGTGCTGGCCTGCGGACCGGGAGGTCCCTGGTTCAATTCCCCATCAGCATACATGCCTGGCTTGCAGGCCAGGTTCCCAGTTGGGGACATGTGAGAGGCAACTGATCAATGTATCTCTCCCTGTCTTTCTCTCTCCCTCCCTGTTCTCAAAATAAATGAATAAAATCTTTAAGAAAAATAAACTAAATAGAAAGCAAACACCCATGTAACTATCATCAAAAGCAAGAAATAGTGTGTTGTAGCCCCCAAAGCCCTCTGCTTAAAATACACTTTTGTGCTTCCACGCGAGGATAAAAAACAACACCAGCATTTTCTGGTGTTTGTTATGTCAAGAGAACAAGTAACAAGGTACAGGTGCATCAGGACAATGTGTGGAGTTTGTCATAAAATTTATGTTTACTGTTATTATCACCATATCTACAAAAGTCTGCGTCTGGGATCAAAATTGTGTATCACTAGGCTCGTGAAAGCAGCAGGGTGAAATATGATAGCTGAACTGGCATGTGGCATAAAATGCCAGGACACGGATGCCTCCTTTTCAGCAAAGGGAGCATTGTATTTTTAAATCCGATTTTTAAAATAATGGAGAATGGGGAGTAGATTGTTCACTTCAGGAAGGGTTCTTCCTGGGACTTAGTAATATAATTGCCTTCCTACCAGCTCCTTCAGTAGAAGAATTTCTGGAGGTCCTGTCAGTCTTCCCTGCCTCTTCATTTGGCTCCTCCCCCTCCCTTCCTTTGCACATCACAGCCTCTGTGCCTACCAGACCCTGACCCTCCTTCTTTCCTGTACCTCTGAGCTAGTATCCATAAACCCAGGGACAATGGAGCCATGCGAGTAGTTTGCAGCAAGTCCGCCGACAGTGGGCAGAGAGGCAGTCTCTCCTGCAGCGTTTCTCCTTAGAATCCCCTTCCCTTGCTCCCCTCGAGGCAGTTCTGTCTTCCTTAAAACACCACTCAAGTCTCATTGTCTTCACCATCTTTAGATCACCTGGTTGGATTGATATAATTACTACCCCCAGCTCTGTGGAGGGATAATTGAGAAATAAAGCTGTATATATTTAAGGTATACAAGGTCATCATTTGGTCTATGTATATATTGTGAAATGATAACCACAATCAAGTTAACACTTTCATCACCTCATATAGTTACCATTGCCTGTGTGGATGAGAACACGTAAGATCTGTTCTCTTAGCAAATTTCAAGTACACAAATACAGTGTTATCAACTATTGCTCCCATGCTATACATTGTATTCTCAGAACTTATACTGTAACTGAAATTTTGTGCCCTTTGATCAAACCCTCCATCCCTGCCGCAGCCCTTGGCAACCACCATTCTCTCTCTTTTTATTTTTTCCTGGCAACCACTATTCTACTATTTCACAAGGACAAACTTTCTGGATTCCACATATAAGTCATACAAAATAGCATTTGTCTTTCACTGTCTGGCTTATTTCCTTTGGCACCATGCCCTCCAGGTTCAACCATGTTGTTGCAAAAGGCAGGATTTCCTTCTTTTTTATGGCCGGGTTTTATATATATTTACTTATTTCAGTCATTCACATATCCTATTCTCATTGTCCACTCATCCGTCAGTGGACATGCAGGTGGTCTCCATAGCGTGGCCGCTGTGTGTAATGCAGCAGTGAGCATGGGAGTGTGGAGATCTCTTCCAGACACTCATTTTGTCCCTTGTTTTTGATATTTTGAGGGACCTATTTTTCATATTGGCTGTATCATTTCACACTCCCACCAACAGTGTACGAGGGTTCCCTTTTCTCCACATCCTCACCAACACCTGTTATCTCTTGTCTTTTTTTTTAATAATATTAAATTTTATTTAGTTACTTTTCAAGTACATTTCTCTTTATCTATTTCTCCCATCCCACCCCCCCCTCCCGGTCTCCCCCCCCCCAGTCCTCATCTCTGTGTCTATCTCTTGTCTTTTTAATAACAGCCATCCTGGCAGTTGTGAGGTGGCATCACACTGTGGTTTTGATGCATTTCCTTGATGGTTAGTGGCGTTCAGCACCTTGTCATGTACCTATTGGCCATTATATGTCTTCCATGGAAAAGTGTCTATTCGGGTCTTTTGTTCAATTTCATTGGATTATCTTGGCTAATGTTGTATGAGTTCCTTATATATTTTAGATATTAACACTGTATCAGATATATGGTTTGTAAATACTTTCCCCCATCCCTTATGTTGCCTTTTTATTTTGTTGATTGTTTCCTTGGATATGTAGAAGATTTTTAGTTTGATGTCTTCCCACTTGTTCATTTTTGCTTTTGTTGCCTTATTTTGCTTTTTTTGGTGTTATATCAAAAAAAAATTGCCAAGACCAATGTTAAGGAGCTTTCCCTATTTTCTTCTAGAAGTTTTATGGTTTCAAGTCTTACATTTAAGTGTTCTGTCCATTTTGAGTTAATTTTTATGAGTGGTATAAAATAGGGGTCTAGTTTTATTCTTGTGCAGGTAGATATCCTGTTCCTCTACTACCATGTATTGAAGGGACTATCCTCTCCCCGTTATGTATTCTTGGTGTCCTGGCCAAGACAAGTTGACCATATGCATGGGTTTATTTTTGGACTGTCCATTCTGTTCCAGTGGCCTATGTGCCTGTTTTTATGCTGGTACCATACTGTGCATATAACTATAGTTTTGTAATGTAATTTGAAACCAGAAAGTGAAATGCCTTCAGCTTTGTTGTTCTTCTCAAGATAGCTTTTATTTTAGGTTCTTTTGTGATTCCATGTACATTTTAGGATTGTTTTTCTGTATTTGTGAAAAATGCTGTTGGAATTTTGATAGGGATTTCATTGAGTCTGTTGGCTGCTTTGGATAGTATGGATATTTTAACAATATTAATTCTTTTTTTAAAAAATTTTTTTATTGATTATGCTGTTACAGTTGTTCTATTCCCCCCTTCATTCCCCTCCACCCTACCCCCCCATCCCCACCATTACCCCCCCTTTAGTTTATGACCATGTGTCTCAATTCCTTTAGATTTTATATTTCCCATGCTATTCTTGCCTCCCCCATCTATTTTCTATCTACTGTCTATGCTACTTATTTTCTGTACCTTCTCCCCCCTTCTCCTCCTCCCACTCCCCTGTTGCTAACCCTCCTTGAGATCTTCATTTCTATGTTTCCACTCCTGATCTAGCTGTCCTTTTAGTTTGCTTTCGTTTTAGGTGTGGTTGTTAATAACTGTGAGTTTGTTGTCCTTTCACTGTTCATGTTTCTTTAACTTCTTTTTCTTAGGTAAGTCCCTTTAACATTTCATATAATAAGGGCTTGGTGATGATGAACTCCTTTGACTTATCTGAGAAGCACTTTATCTGTCCTTCCATTCTAAATGAAAGCTTTGCTGGGTAGAGCAATCTTGGATGTAGGTCTTTGGATTTCATGACTTGGAATACTTCTTTCCAGCCCCTTCTTGCCTGTAAGGTCTCTTTTGAGAAATCAGCTGACAGTCTGATGGGCACTCCTTTGTAGGTGACTGTCCCCTTAGCTCTTGCTGCTTCTAGGATTCTCTCCTTCATTTTAATCTTGGCTAATGTAATTATGATGTGCCTTGGTGTGTTCCTTCTTGGGTCCAACTTCTTTGGGACTCTCTGAGCTTCCTGGATTTCCTGGAAGTCTATTTCCTTTGCCAGATTGGGGAAATTCTCCTTTATTATTTGTTCAAATAAGTTTTCCACTGGTGGCTGTTCCTTTCCCCCTTCTGGTACCCCTATAATTCGGATGTTGGAGCGTTTAAAGATGTCCTGGAGGTTCCTAAGACTCTTCTCATTTCTTTGAATTCTTGCTTCTTGACTCTTTTCTGTTTGGCCATTATTTGCTTTCTTCTGGTCCACTCCATTGATTTGAGTCCCAGTTTCCTTTTTATTGCTATTGGTTTCCTGTGCAATTCCATTCATTTCAATTAGTTTCGCCTTCATATATTTGTCTAATTTGTCGGTATAATCAACCAGTTTTGTGAGGATCCTGATGACCAGTGTTTTAAACTGTGCGTCTGAGAGTTTTGCTATTTCTTCATCGCTTAGATCTATGGGCTCTGGGGCTTTGAGATCTTGCGACATTTTTGGTCTGTTCTGGCCCTTTAAGTGTGAGAAGCGGTGCCTTGGACTCCCAGGTCGCTGGGTTGTGACGCTGTATGTGGGGGCGTGGTCAGAGCGGGGAAATGGCAGCCCCCTCTGCTGTTTCTCACAGCTGGGTGAGGATTAGCGTCTTAGGTGGTTCACCTGGGCCGGGCCACTCAGAGTCGCTGGGTTATGACGCTGTATGTGGAGGTGGGGTCAGAGCGGGGAAATGGCGGCGCCCTCCACTGCCGCTTGCTGTGGGGACCCGCCGGGCCCCAGTCCAACCACCCACTCCCTCGCCTGTCCGCCCGCGCACAAATGCGTGACCACAGTCAACACGCAGCATCGCTCCCTCGCTGTCTCCCCCGCGGTCGCTCACTAGGTCCAACCCTGCGCCTGGATTCCGCGGGTCTGGATTCCGCGCCTGAGTCTGGCTGACCGAGACCTCCTGTGCAATCCCGCTTCCCCAGCCGCTGGTTTCGCCCCTTACCGGTCAGGCTGAAGAATTTGTTGTTAACGGACTTCCGAAAAGTTCAATTTTCCGTGTTCTGGCTGTGTTTTCTGTTGCTAATATTTAGTTGTCTCTAAACTTGGTTGTGTGAGAAGGCATGGCACATCCACCTATGCCTCCATCTTGGCGGAAGTCCTACAATATTAATTCTTTTAATCCATGAACATTAAAATTTTTCTAATCCAAAGAAATGGATATCTTTCCATTTATTTGTATTTTCTATTTGTTTCTTACAGTTTTCAGTATACAGATCTTTCACTGCCTTAGTTAAATTTATTCGTAAATATTTTATTGTGTTTGATTCTATTGCAAATGAGATTGTTTTCTTAATTTCTTGTTCAGATACTTTATTGTTAATGTATAGAAACTCAACTGATTTTTGTATGTTGTTTTTGTATCTTGCAATTTTACTGAATTTGTCGATTAGTTCTAATGTTTTTTTTGTATCAAGTCTTTACAGTTTTAAATATATATATATTTACATTTATATATGGACATATTTATATATAAATATTTTTATTTATTTGTTTATATTTATATATTTATATGTTGACACATTTATATATAGATATATAAATATGTATTCAATATATTTATGTTTACATCTATATATGATCATGTCATCTGCAAACAGGGGCAATTTTACTTCTTGCTTCCCAGTTTGGATGCCCTTTATTTATTTTTTTCCTGCCTAATCACTCTGGCTAGGACTTTGAGTACTATACTGAACAGGAATGGAGAGAGTGGGCACCCTTCTCCTGTTCTTGATCTTAGAGGAAAAGCTTTTAGTTTACCACTATATGTTTATGATGGTATGGGTCATCACATGTATGGGTCATCCAGTTAGATTTAATCTCTCCTTACCTGCTAAATCTTTGATCTGTTTTTCAGCATTGATTATATTGTTTTATATTAGAGTTGTTCATGTACATACCTTCTCACTCCTGCTGCTCAGGGACAATATCTCTCCTACCGTTGTATTCCCCATCACATCTGTGGGGTTCTTTACCCATAGGACAAGCTCAGTAAATGATGGCCGAATGGTTTGTTGAGCCCAGTACGTGTAGAATATGATCAATTGTATAGTGGTTTTTAACACATCATCCCAGGCATACAGTCATAAAATTCACCATGAAATGTGAATATCTGGAATGTTTTGAAGCTCCACCTTTGAAAATGTGCTGTTTCCACTATTAAAATAGATAATAAATTACATAATGTTGTATGGTAGTAAAATAGAGGATTATGAATGCTAGCTAATAAAAAAAGTGAGTAATAACCTATTATTTGTGTGCTTGTCCATTTGTGTAGTTAGCTCAGCTGTCACCAGGACAATATGATGTACTTCCTCCTCCAGTTCCCAGGTGTGCTTCCAGGTAATAATATACTTATTAAGTTGCTTTTAATCATTCCATTTATGCCTTACTACCTACATACTTAACAATCAATACTGATAGCTTTTAAACCTCATTTAGGCCCATTATATCCAGATTAGCATTTTTAAATATTTAATGAGAGGTAGGGAATAAATTAACAAAGGTCCTCACATTAAAAATAAATTTAGAAAATCGCCCTGGTTAATATGACTCAGTGGATTGAGTGCCAGTCTGTGAACCAAGGGGTTGCTGGTTCAATTCCCAGTCAGGGCGCATGCCCAGTTGTGGGGTGTGTGAGAGGCAACTACATATTGATGTTTTTCTCCCTCCCTTCCCCTCTCTAAAAATAAATAAATAAAAATTTTAATAATAAATAAATTTAGTAAATCATATCTTTTTTTTAATATAGGAGCTTTGTATTTCGTTCTACAGTTCAGAGATTTCCAACATCTTGCTTCACTCCTGTAAGTACCTATTACACTTAACTCATGGTGAATTTGATGTTTAAAATATGCAATGATGCCTTTTGCCATATCAAGATTAACACATTACTCATTGAAGTAGATAAGCAATGAGTGATTATGTAATTTATTTAAAACATATTTAAAGTATACCTGAAGCTATAATAGGGATATCAATGTAAATTAACCATTTGTATTAGTTTATAGAAAAAAATAAAGGTTTCTTTACTTTTTTAGGTCTTGACTCATAATAGCTCAGTGAGGTCATCCCCAGTCACCTGTTCCGAATTTCTTGTCCCTCCCTTCCTTTATTTTTTTCCTCCATAGAACTCATCACTGTATGACACACTCACTACATCTACAGTTTTGCCTATCCTGTTTTTGTCAGTCTCCCCTGTTAGAAAGTAAGTTTCATGAAGTTGGAGAGAATTGTCTGTTTTTGTTCTTTCTACCTTGCAGCTAGAAAAATGGGTGACACAGTATTTGTTGAACTAAGTAATTAATAAGATCATCAGAGACATTCAGTAGATCACTGTATTAACAACAACAAGGAAAAGCATCTCTGGCTCTTTTCTTTCAAAAATGTGAACATGTTTTCCTGTTTCTAAAAATGTCAGAAGACATGTACATGTATTATGATGAAAATGAACCCTTTTAGATAAGTGACCAGTAGAATGCTAAAAAATAAATAGTTATGTAAACATTTAGAAAGAATGAGAAAAATGTGGAGTTATTTTGGGATGGTTTGATGGACAATAGTTATTTATTTGTAACTAGAAACTTGGGAGTAGGGGGAGGAGAGATAACAGCAAACATCTGAAAGAGGAATTAAGGTACTAAACTGAGCTCAGAAACAGACACTAGAATACATAAAATTTATACATTTGAGAAAGATCATATAACAATCCACAGGGGAAGGAAGAGATAGTTTATGTTAGACAATTATTAGATAACTTCAAAAAATTAAGTTAGATTCTTTTTTTATACCACATATTAAAATAAATTCCATATTGATTAAATAATTAAATACTTTTCAAACCATAAAGCCAGGAGAACATATATTAGCCTATATCTAATTTTAGGATAAGGCAGATTTTCTGACCATAGCAATGGATGAATTACAAAGGAAAAGAAGTATTAGATTTGATTACGTACACTAAAAATTTTTGTATCTATTAGAAAACAAACTGTAAACAAGTTAATAGGAAAATGCAAATTACTCAAAGTATTTTCAATATACGTAGCAGATAAAGGGTTAATGGTTTTTTTCTAAAAATTCTCTTAATCTATAGGAAAAACATCAGTAGAAAGTAAAACGGATAAAGGCCATGAATGGGTAATTAATAAAACAAGAAATTCAGATATCCTACAAAGGTGAAACAGTTTTGATGTCTCTAACACTTAAGTGCGAGAAACCAAAAGGCTAACTGAAAATTTCCTGCATTTGGGTGGTGCGGTGGACTAAATAGTCCACCCAAAGATGTCCATGACCAAATGACCAGCACCTATGAATGTTACCTTATATGGCAGACACTTTGCAAGTGTGATTATGTTAAGGATCTTGAGATGGAGACATTATCTTGGATTATCTGGTGGGCCCTAAATGTACTCATGTGTCCTTAGGAAAGGTAGGCAGAGGGAGATTTGAGAGAGGAAGAGAAAGCAGTGTGACCAGGAGGCAGAGATTGGAGTGATGCGGCCACAAGCCAAGGAACGCAGCTGCCACCGGAAACTGGAAGAGGCAGGGAATGGATTCTCCCCTGGTGTCTCCAGAGGGAACACGGCCCTGCCAACACCTTGATTTCTGCTCAGTGAAATTGATTTTGGACTTCTGGGTTCCAGAGCTTTGAGAGAATAAATTCTGATGTTTTAAGCTACCAAACATACTGTAACTTGTTATAGCAGCCACAGGAAACCAGTAAAATGGGGATTATTTCCTGTTGGATTTCACAGGTGATGGATGGGATGAGGACCATAAATGTTTATATCTGAAGGCCTTCTCTCTTGGACCCATTATGTGCTTCAGAGCAACTGCTCAGCCTGCTGCCTGGGATATAAGCCAGTGGCCTGTGTTCTGTGAACCGAATGGGGGACAAGGCTGGGGAGCTCACTGTTTCTAAGGCAGAAGTTCACTTAATTACTATGTTCAGTAAAGGCCCTTGTCCTCATCATGCCTCGTGCTCCTGAGCCCAGATCTCTGGTGCAGTCTCCCCAGAAACTAAGCCCTCTGTTTCCTACAGGGATGTGGGATGGGGAAGCTACCTGGCTGCTGAGGGTGAGGTGATTAGGGAGGGACTAAGGGAGAAAATGTTCAATGTTGCCTAACGTTCCTGAGCTTCTCTTGGGTTCTGTGGAACAAATCAGCCTGCTTCCCCTTGGCAGGACGGCTCCAGGCACTTGTTCTTCAGCTTTCTCCACCCTGCCAGGCCAGGTCGCATTCCTCCAAACTGCTTCACGTCTTCCAAGAGCATGTTATCTCCGTTGGCTGTTGTCTCTTCCTTGGCTCTCTGTGTGTATGTGTGGGTGCACAGGTGTGTATGGGGGGAAATGAGATAGTTATAAATGCATTACACTGTTGGCATGGCAGCATGCAGTCAAGACACCAGTTTTTTTTCCTACTGGGTGATATTGTATTTCCTTTGAAATACATGCTTTAAATGAATGCCATGAGTGAATAAGGATCTGTTTACCCTTAGTAAAGACAGATTCAATAGAAAATAATTTGCTGTTAGTTTAGGCTATATATCTTGCAAGATAAGTAGCCTGGTGTGGGAAATAGCACAAGGCAGTTGATTCTGACAAATTTTACCTTCGTTTTCATGGCTTTTATGGAGAAGTCTTTGGAGACCCTTATTCTGCCATTTTCACTGATGTCACCTCATTCACTCCATTTTATGAATAAAAGTGATTCACTGATTTGGAACATCCTATCCTTCAACAAAATGAAAAGAATACTAAGATATTCCAAGACAAAGAAATAGCCCAGGGAGGCGATTCATGTCTGTCCTAAACATGCATTCCCAGCAGACTTACGGGTTTGGTTTGGATCCACCCATTTATAAACTGCAGAGGAAACTTCTTTGATCCCAGCAGTGGGAGATGGTGGCCTGCGGCGTGAGTGTGGCAAAGAAATGATGCTTGTGAGGACATTATCTCAAAGCATCTTGAGGTAAATGCATTAATCCTTAGGCCATTATAAGCCTTTATCTGAAAACCTCATTTGACTGATTTTATCATTCAGCTTAAATGATTCTAAAAATTAAAATAGCAGTCACAGAACTGTTAAGGACTCTTAGAACTGGAAGAAACTTTATAAATCTATTTCTACCATTAGGGACAGCTTTAAAGATACCGCATTGAGTGTTTTCTGGTGCTAGGCACAGTGCTTAATGGCAGACATATCCTGTCTCAATTAACCCTCAGAGCAACTTGCTGGGGTAGTACTGATTATCCCCATTTGACAGCTCAGAAAATGGACGTTAGTTGTCTGAGGTCACACAGTTATTAAGAGGTATAGCTGGGACTTTGACCCAGTCTACAGTAACCTCAAAACCTGGGCTCTAGGCTGTGCTCCCTGGTAAGTGAGCACGATCAAGTGGCTTGCTTAATGCCTTGGGACAAGTAGTGCTGATTTGGGGTCAAGTCCACGTGGCAGACATTATAAGTTGTCTCTGTAGTCACAACTCCCAGCCGATGCCTGAGGCTCGTTCATGGGGCCAGATTGGCCTGCTTGGCTCTCTTTGCAGTAGGAGGAGTTCACATGGAGGAGGCTTCTCTCTCCTGGAAGGTCTGCCTGCCAGCCTGCCTGTGCGGTCCCAATCATCTAAGATCCTTATAATGGGTGGACGATGAATAGATGGAACTTAGGCTCCTGCTGAGAACCTTGTATACTGACTTCTCTTCACTTGCCGTATCTTTTCCCCTGAGACATCTTTAAGATGATAGAATTTCCAGTCTTTTCTCAGCAAAGCCTTATTGTAAAAAGCTGGACTCAGCTGAGTCTAGCTGACCTCAACAGAAATTCTTTCATCCCCTCTACACATCTTTTTTGATGGTTCTGTGTGTGAGGCCTGCGGGTAGCCCTGTTAAACATTCAGAGGCAAATGAGACATTTTATCGGTGCTCTCTCTGCCTTCCTGCAGGGCAGGGACACTCAAAAGTCCACAACCCAGCCAAGTACACATTCCAGCACCCAGAAACTTAACACATATTAAACAAGAGTCTATGATTCATGATGAATGTATCTGGTGCAGGCCCAAATGGCTTAGCATGCGCCACTGGAAACAAAGCACCCAATATTAGACACTGGTGACTCAAGTTTAATATTATCTGTTGATAGAAGTGTCCGTACCTTCTTCCTTCCAATAGCCACCTCCCAAACTCTCTGACACAGTCACTTGTAAGCCTCCCTGCAAGTGCTGAGTCCAGTTGGAGGAAGAAGATAGGGCAGGGGTGAGGAAAAGCCTTGTTTGGGGAAAGGGACACCCATGCCTGTCCCTTCAGAGCCCATCCATATCCTAAGCAAGAGTCAATGAAGCCAAAGTGCTCACTAGCCTCTCAGTGTTTGGATCTGAGGGCTTTCCACAAGGTATTTGAGGGGCCCAGAAGGGAAATCTGTGTTTAAACTGTACTTCCTCACTCACTGCAGCAAAGCCTCCGTCCCCGCAGTAGGGATTTTGATGTGTGAGCCTAAGAGCAGACACAGGAGACATGTGTTCCTCTTGATTTCACTGTTGAAAAATCTTTTGGGAGGAGCTCTCCTTTTTCACATGTCTTTTTTTAAATGCTAAAGCTCCTTGATGGAGAAATACATTGATCCAATTTATTACTAAGGCATTAGTGACTTATTAGATTCTCTTTCATCCACCCTCATGCTCCCAGGAATATAGATGAGGTGATAAGAATCAGGATACCTGGGATAAAGGAAAGGAACTGAAAAGGGGAAAATGTGAGAAGGGGCCCCAACTTTTAGACATTTTATTATTAACTGTTCATTCTGTGCATGAACATGTATACTATACTTGTAGACATTAGCCTTAAGATAATTTCATAAAAGCATCTACAAAATAAGGAAAAATAAAATCTACAAAGAAGTATTATGCTGGGAATTTTCACAGACTTTTTCTTGTAAAATAGATGTCCTTTGATACTTACGAGAGGATCGCACTGTGACAGAAATGTGAAGTAGAGTAGTTTCAGAGAAAATCGATAAGTTAAATTGATGGAGTTCCTATTTATGTGCAATCAACTGATAATGTACAATTTAAATATTTCTGCTTTATGTGATTATGTGTTTTATGGTCATAATAGCTATTTGGATCGAAGTCTTTACTTTCTGTACTAAGAGTAGTATGTGATTCCCTGCTCAGTATGGCCAATTGGCCACATACATCAATCTCCTCTTGCTCTCAAATCTCAATAAAATGATAGTAAAAGGATAAGTAAATTCATGGGGATAAAGAGAAACATTGGCAAACAAGAGATTTCAAGTATTTGGGGTGATAGAGAGGAGAGACAGCCAGAAGCTACGAACCAGGCAGGGAGGATGCAGAAGGGGTAGAAGCCTGCTTGTCCCTTAGAATGACAGGGAGGCTTGGGGCTTTTTAATTAAACAGGAACATTTTGTTGATTTTAGTATATTTTTGACATGTTTAAAAATATTTTATTTCCTTTTAGAGAGAGGGGAAGAGAGGGAGAAAGAGAAGGTGAGAAACGTTGACGAGAAAAAGAAACACCAATCAGTTGAATCAGTTGCCGTGACCAGGAATTGAACTGGTGACCTTTGGCTTTGCAAGTTCATACCCAATCAGCTGAGCCATACCCATCAGGCCTATTTTTGACAGTATTTTACGATAGTGCAGTGCTATTCTTTACTTCAGGTTTGACGTTCTAATGATGTCACAGAAGACAAATGTTAGACAAACTATTTGCAGCTTCCTCAGTCTTTCCCAGGTCACCTCCTTTGGGACTTCAAGTCGTTCTCTGAGGTGCCAGTAGTGTCCCCGCCCTCATCCGTCTTCACTTCTCTGTCGTTAACTGATACAACTTTGTTGGATTCTCATTGGCCAAAGACTTGTCCCATCATTTGGGCACTTCTCCATCACTTTTATCAACTTCACGAAATACTGCATATTTTGGTAAAATGTGCATTTTCACTTCGAAGTGGATTGCATTTTATTTTCAGTTTATTATTATCATTTAAAGTGAAGGAGAGAAGTGGACTCACAAAGACACTGTTCTGTGTGTGATGGTGGGCCCCAGTGTTAAGCAGAGGTGTTTGATGGGATAGACTTTTATAAACGGTCAGCTCAGCGGAGAATTCTTTTGTGTTATGACATCTTTTGTCCACACTTACTACTTTGTTATGCAAGGACACATACTGAATACTCAGGTCAAAAGACTAGTACTATCACAAGACAATGCATAGTCTTTTCTAAACTTGGGACCCATTTTTTATGGGTTCTCACAAACGAGATGTATGGGGATAGAGCTTATGGTCCCAAAGCTCTTTAAAAAGCATTATATTAACTTATATCTCTACCAGTAGTCAAAACAGTGTCCATTTTATGAAATCTGTATAAATCTTGTTTATTGTTATTTAAAAAATATTTATTTGATAGTAAAAGAACGGCTTCCTATTATTTTAATTTAATCTGGGATCTGAGGGTACACATTCTAATTACTCATTACTGGTGCTCCTTCCTGGACACTTCCTGGTCAGTCTTTACTCAGGCATCTACGGGGTGGAGTTCTAACATTCTTTTTTGTTGATCTTTTTTGTATAAACTCTATTGTGAAGAAATATTAACACATATTTGCTGAAGTGTTTCAGGGATTTTGCTTTTTATTTTTGTGTTCTTATATATACAGAAGTTTAAAATGTAACGTGTTTCTGTCATCAAATTCGAGAGTTTGTCATCACTTTCTGAAGTGTAAGGTACATGAAGAAAGAAGCTGTCTTATTCATCAACACCCAGGCCCTCGTACAATGCTCAAAAAATGTGTTGAACAAAATCTGTATCTCTTTTCCTTTTTTTATTTCTCCCACCACTTAAAAGGTTCCCTCCCAAGATATGATGTTCACTTTATTTTTTTTGCATTTCTTTGATTTTTAAAAACACTTGTAACTCTTTAAATCTTCCAAGGTGTGTTTTGTGCACAGTTGCGTGGTGAGGATGTGGTGCCATTTGAGCCCTGTAGACCCAGGACCCGCGGTTTCGCTGTTGGTACATGAAACCTGCAGTCACCAGAAATCTGACCTGTGGATCTGGTGCAACATTGTACAGCCTACAGATATTCACTGAGTCACTTTAAACCCTTTCCAGAATGAGGCGGGTTATAAAAGATGGATACGTACAGGTGCACATCTCTTCCTTTCTTTCCATCATCCGTGAAAATTAACTCGTTGAAACTTGTTAATCATCTGTGTATCAAATCTCCAGGAGCAGCCTATTAAAAAAAGGAGTAGATGACATGTGAAGGCATAGCAGGTTACTATATGATTTTTTAGTTGTAAAAGTATATTAACTTTGTTTTTTAACAATTTAACCTTTATTGCATTTTTCCCATTACCATATATCCCCCTTATACTCCCCTTCCCCCCAGCAATCACCACACTGTTGTCCATGACCATGAGTCCTTTCTTCTTTTTGCTCAATCCCTCCACCCCTAACCAGCCCGTCAAGATAACTAGCTGTCATCTTGCTCTCTATCTATGAGTCTGCCACCATTTTCCTTGTTAGTTCAGTTTGTTCATTGGATTCCACGTATGAATGAAATCATATGGTATTTGTCTTTCTCTGACTGGTTATTTCACTTACCATATGTTCTCCAGGTCCATCCATGCTGTCGCAAAGGGTAAACTTATTCTTTTTATGGCTGAGTAGTATTCCATTGTGTAAATGTCCATAGTTGTTTCATCCACTCATCTACTGATGGACATTTGGGCTGTTTCCATATCTTAGTGATTGTAAATAACACTGCAATGAACATAGGGGTGCTTATGTCCTTTTGAATTAGTGTTTTGGGTTTCTTCAGATATATATTCCCAGATGTGGGATCGCTGGGTCAAAAGTACATTAACTATGAAGTTGAAAGTCCTCTAGGATCTTAGGTACCTCTCAGGAGCCTTTTTCACTTGTTAAAAAATCCAACCTTCTTGTTTGTGTCAGGGGTTCAGTTGGTGAATTATATTTCATCAGCAGGGTGTAGGTGGCTCTCAGCAGAAGCAGCTGGTGAGGGATTTATCTGGTTGGAAAACAGTTTTTAATCTTCAAATTACCGATATAAGGTTATATACTTATTTGCTGTTTCAGTTATTGTTGCAGTCATAATAATTGATTATGAATCAACATAATTGTTTGGCCCATAGAAAAGACTGTGAGGAGGAGACTGTTATTAGAGTATTTTGGGGATAGATGCCAGAGAGATGTTCCACCATAAGGAAAAGGGGTCTTTTCGCATCCACAGAAAAAAATTGCATTGGAAACTTCTACCAGCCACCACTCCCCCCGAGCACCTTGATAATGACCAAACCCCATGAATCCCAAGACCCAAAGGGCCAGTTTCCTCAGAGCAGAATTTTTTTTTAAGAGGAGGAAAGTGAACTGCAACAAATCCTAGTCATATCCGTGCTGAACAAAACAAAACTTGTCATTGGTGGGTTTTCTTCCTCTTGCCCTTTAATTGATTTAACTGCTTTTATAAATGACCCAAATATATTTCCTGACCTGCCAGCAAACTGCAAAAACTTTGTTCCCTCCTGAGTGTGAAGGACACCAGATGTTCTGCACCACTTCTCTGGACATGCAGGGGCCACTGGTGTTGCTATTTAATACTCCTGTTAAGTTACAGACAAGTAAGGAACATTTTATTTTTCCAAACCTTTTTTCCCTACTATCTACTTGGACTGTGGAGACTCAGTGCTTTTCTTATTTAATTGCTGGTGGGATTATGCACTAACACAACCCCCTGGAAAGCATTTTGACAGTATGTATTGAGCTATAAAAACTGTTTCTATCTTTTAGCCCACTAAACCCATTTGGAGAAAATCTCCCTAAAGTAATAATATTATATGTAGAAATAAATCTATACAAAGATATCATTAAAGCATTATTTATAATAGCAAGATAGTAACAGCTATAGTTTAATATTAAATAGAAGGGAAATAATTAAAAAAGAATATTGCATATCTCTCAAGGAAATATTTTACAGCCATTGAAACAATTGTTAAAATGATAAAATAGCAACAAAAGTTTGTGATCTAATATGTAGTGAAAACATGCAAGATATAGACTGATATGTATATTATGATTAAAATAATATAAGAAAAACTAAGAGTATAAACAACAGGAAATGCACCAAAATGCTTTTACTGGTTATGCTGAGGTGCTGTGATTAAGGGTAGTTGTTTACTTGGTTTCTCTCTTTTTCATTTTTTTCCCAAATATAATTTTTAAAAGTCAGAAAGTAGCTAATATTTGAGGCAAAGAGCCATCAAAACGGTCAACATAAAGTTGTTTTGTTACTTAACTAAAGACAGTGCCACTTCCTCCTAGTTAACTGGGAACCAGTCACGTCACCTGGGGCTCGCAGTGATTTGCTAAGGAGGCTCTTTATAGTTAGTTCTCACAGGTGTACGGAAAGTGCACAAGGATACGTGTGCATCCTCACTGACAGTAGGGGTACAATCTCACAATCTCAAGTGAAAATGGGGTTCTTTTATTTGATGTCAGAAATAGTCCAAGATGTTTCTGTTCTTAAAACCTGACAAACCTACAAAGAATAAGGAAGGGATTAGATAAACAGGAGAGAGTCCACAGACACAAATGAACGTTCTGTGATCCGTCTGTTCTAGTCACATGTAATAGTAAAAGTTTGCAAAGGGACATCACACCTGTGGCATACTCTCTGCATTAAAACTAGCATTAGAAAAGAATGCTGAATCACCCCAGCCGTTTTTGCATTTAAGGAATTAGTTTAATTAAAAACTAAGCTGATAAAGGGCAGCAAAAACAAAAACTAACAAATGGGACTTAAACTAAAAAGCTTCTGCACAGTGATAGAAACCATTGAACGAACAAAAAGACAACCTACTGCATGGGAGAGGTTATTCACAAATCATACATCTAATAAAAGGGTTGATACCCAAAATATATTAGGAACTCATACAATGCTAAAAAAAACCCCTGCATTATTTATAATAGTCAAGATATGGAATCAACATAAGTATCTATCGATTGATGAATGGATAAAGAAAATTTAGTATATACATACAATGAAATATTTTGCAGTAATTAAAAAGAGAATAAACTCTTGTAATCTGTGACAACACAGATGAACCTAGAAGGTATTTTGCTAAGTGAAATACAGGTCAGAGAAAGACAAATGCTGTATGATTTCACGTATATGTGGAATCTAAACAAAGAAATGAGCAAACTAGACAAAACAAAAACAGACTCATAAACAGACATAACAGGGATGGTTGCCAGAGGGGAAGGAGTGGAAGATGAAAAGGGTGAAAAGGGGGAAGGGGAATATAGTCAGTAATATTGTGTTAAGTTTGCACAGTGACAGATGACTACTAAAATTAGCGGGGTGACCACGTTGTAAAGTAGAAAAATATTGAATCATTATATTATATACCTGAAACCAATACTGCATACTAACTATACTTAAAAATTAACTACAAAAAGAAACTAAGACAGTAGTTTAAAGTTTCATGGGGAGCAGAAAAATAATCAATAAACTGAATAAATAAATAAAGCCAACACCACCTGAGCGGCACCTGAAAGTTCAGATGATGAAAGCAGTTCTCATATCCGTGTCCTCAAAAATGAGTTCACTTGCAAGTAACATTTTTGGGAAAATATAACCTTTCAAATATACTTACAGATGTATTAAGAAAAGGAATTCCTGGAAATTTTTCTTTTTAAAAAATTTGTGCCACTTTTCTAATGCTATTAACACCAACAGAGTCATAGATCTCCTACTGGTTGTGAGTGTGAGGAACTTCTTGAGCTTGGTTCTTAAAACATTATCTTCACTGGGAACAGGGAAAAGAATATATTAGGATTTTATTCGGTGGCAGGTGACAGAAACCCATCCCTATTAGCTTAAGCAAAAAATGAAAACATAAAGGTGGGGTGGAATTTATTGGTGCACATAGCCTCAGGCACGCAGGCCACTGATTTTTGCCTTTCTCTGTCCTTCGGACATGTTCTCTCCATGAGCGAGACCACCTCAGCAGCCCAGACGCACACCTGCTTGCTTAGTGCCGGGTCGTGAAAAGGCAGGCTCTTCTGATTGGCTGTGTGGTGGTCCTGTGCCTGATCCTGGACCAACCTCTGTGGCCAGGAGTAGGGGCTTGCCAGCTTGAGTGGAAAATTCCAGGCAGAAGTATCACCCCAGATTTCTTTTTAAATTATTCCATTTTATTTTATGTTATGTTATTCTTGATATTATTTCAGATGCCCCCTATTTTCCCCACTTTGCCCCCTCCCCACTAGATCTGTGAGTCTTCCACGTATCCATGCCTCTGCCTTTATTTTGGTCATCAGTTTATTTTTCATTAGGTTCCACATATTTCTAATGATGATGGGTTTCCTTCTGCTCCCGGGTCATGCGGTAAAGGGAGGATGGGCCAGTAAACACCTGCAGCAATTCTGAATTGCCTGGGGGAGGGGCCCCTGGCACCTGCATGTCTAAACTAGCTGCATATTTAGGGTAGGCAGGTTTGTGATCACTCAATGTCACCTGCCCCCCTGCCCACACACACACAGCCTGTCCGTACCTGGAAACCCAGATGGCCACAGTTCCTTTCTCAGCAGAAATAAACAGTGCCAAGTGAGGCTTCAATTCTTAATTTCACAGATGTGAATACCTTCCGGCCCCTGACGGATTTGCTTGTACCGCGCCCACCCACCTGCATGTCTCCCGTCTTCTCCTCTGAAGATATGGACGGGTGTTTGCAGAGTCCTCGAATTTCCTTGGTCGGCTACACCCTGCCATCTGGGAGGGGTCATTTTCATTATCTCGTGTAGTAATTTCCATTTTTGTTGCATATTACTTATGTTTTATGTGTATAGGTAGATATCATGGGCTGTAAATTTTATTTCTGACCCTTTCTTCAAGTATGTCTCTTGAAAAAATTTTTACTTACTGATTTTTAGGGGGAGAGAGAGAAAGAGAAATATTGATTTGTTGTTCCACTTATTTATGCATTCATTGGTTGGTTCTTGTGTGTGCCCTGACTGGGAATCAAACCCTCGACCCTGGCATATAGAGACAATACTCTAACCAACCAAGATACCCAGTTAGGGCCAAGTATGGTTTGTAAGTTGTTTGTGCCCAGGATCAATAGGGACGGACTATGTGCTTCTTCTAGGTTCTCTTTAGCTGTATGATTTTAAAAAATAGCTTAGAACCAATACTGACCCTGCCAGTGTGGAGAAGCAGGGTCAGCAACTGGCTATGGCTGTCGCAGCTGAGGACTTAAGTCTTCTGTTTCTAACCTGGCTGAGCCCCCCTTTCTCATCTGTTAAATGGAGGTGAGAGCGTTTCCCTGCACTGTTGTGAGGATCGAATGAGAGCGGGTATGTGAGCTGCAAGTGGCAGCAGGGACGGGGCAGCCGTCTGGCGGTGCCCAGGGCTGGGCCCTGGGTGGTGGGGAGCCTGCCTCAGAGCAGGCTGGAGGGGGGCCGCGTTAGATCAGCACACCTGCCTGCAAATGAGGAGGCTTCAGAATGCCCACGACTTGCAGACATTGGAAATACAGAGGTGGCATTTAACATTTTACACCTGCAATTAAATTGTAAAACTATTCTTAGTGTTAACACGCACATAAAAAAAACAACAAAGTGATTAACTGTAGAGAGAGAGCTGAATTTCACATTCCTAACTATATTTTTGGCAGGAGCCTATGCACTTTATTTCATTTCATTTTTTTGTGATGCAGCGAACTCATCTCTGTAGGGTTAAAATGAACTGCACCCTCCTCCTAGGCCTGCCTGAAGGCCCCTCCGCTTGGCCTTCCCTCACCTTTCCTTCTATGGCTCCCTACACAAACTCTTCTTCAGCCTTTCTCCCCGCAGACTCCTCCTCCTCCCTGTTCTTCAGGTCTCTGCTCAAATGGACTTTTTAAAGAGACTTCTCAGGCCCCTTCGATTAGATCAGTTTGCCATCTACCATGCCCTCCCATAGCACCGTATGTGTTCCTTTGTGTGATATTCCACATATTTTCAGTTTATTTTTTGGTGAAGTATATATTCCCTATTAGAATGTAAGCCCCATGAGAGTGGGAAACATGCATATCTTTTTCAATTAAGACTGAGTTCTGCTGCCAGGAACCAAGACCCCAAATAACTATTATAAACAAGGTAGGAATATATGTTTCTCTTGTACAAAGTGCCTCCAGTAGGTAGTTTAGGGCCTGGTGTGGCAATTCCACAGCATCGGATTTTGGTGTGCTGCTCTGCTAGGCAAGGCTTCCATTCCCATGGTCCCAGAGAGCCGAGAGTACCGGACGGGCTGGCAAGTGGGAGGGCGGGGAAGATGGACAAGCTGCCTCCTCCTTAAGGCTGCTCCTGGAATGCGTGCACACCTCTTCCTATTGGCCAGAAACTAGCCATGTGGCCACACCTACCTGCAAAGGAGGCTGGGAAATTTAGTTTTTATTCTGGATAGACATGTGCCCAGTTAAAAATTGTTCTAATACCAAGGAATAAGAGAAAGGATCTTGGGAAACCACTATGTACTGCTGCATTCCCAACTCCCAGCAACTGTGCGGCACATTATACGGTATTAGTTGAATGAAGAAATGAGCTGAACACTTGTGGATCCATTTGCTAGAGCTTCTGTAACAAAGTACTACAACCTGAGTGGCTTGAACAACAGAAATGTACAAGTATTGTCTCAAGTTCTGGAGTCCAGAAGTCCAAGATCAAGGTGCCAGTTGTCTTGGTTTCTTCTACTCCTTTCCTCTCTCATAGCTTCCAGTGGTTTGCTGGCAATCTTTGTCAAGGTCGCTGACTTCATCTTCATGTGGCGTTTTCCCTGTGTATGTGTCTCTGTGTCCAAAATTGCCCACTCATGTGTCCTCGGATGGGACAGAAGCCAGGACTCTGCTGGAGCTGTTTCCCACCCATAATGGGACCCTGGCCCGATCATTACTTTTCACTTAGAACAGCATTCCTGTGGCTTCTGGAATATGGACTTGGGCCTGTATCCACTTTCCTAACGTTCCACTTAAAGGGTTTCATCTGACACATGGGGGGCAAATAGCATTCAGTCATTTCTTTCTTCCCTAAGTCTTATGTTTTTTTTTAATCCTCACCTGAGGATATGTTTTTATTGATTTTTAGACAGCGAGGAAGGGAGGGAGGGAGAGAGAGAAACATCGACTGGCTGCCTCCCGCATGCATCCCAGCTGGGGATGGAACCGGCAGCCTTTTGGTGCATACCACGATGGGCTAACCAACGGTCACCCAGCCAGGGCCAAGTCTTAGTCCTTTTGCTTCAGGTGACCAAGACCATGCAAGGAGGCTGCTGGATGATACAGGCAGACATCCGTGCTTCGCTGGGCCCAGCACCTGCACTCCCTAGGAGCTCCTAAGTGGGAAGCTTAGGAATGAAAGCCATGTAGGGCTTGGGGAGAAAGGGTGCAAATGGTGGCATTTCTTGGCCATCCTGCAGACAGCTGGGCTGTCATAGGCATGGAGTCAATGGTAGCACACATGGCAGCATCTTTTGTCCCATCTACCACCCTGGCTGGAGAGTACTGTGCTTATTACGTCTGAACCAAGGGGACGTTGCCCAGACTGTCCCTGTCCGGAAACTCTCGGCTCTCTGCGCCTTTCTTTTTGTGGTGGCTCCGATTTCTCCAGTGGAAATGCAGAGGTCACTCCATATGAAAACAGTCTCCGTCTTGCGTGTGCACTGGTTTGAAAACATTACTGTTTTTATCTCTCTGCTGCGGGTTGTAAAATTATGAGGCACATCCGTCCCTTGATTATCAGACTTGGGGTTGGCTGTTAATAACAGACTCCACTCGTGGCGGAGTAATTGAGAACGGAGCCCTAATTACACGGCTGTGCCTCTTGCAAGAACGAAGAATGGGAAGCCCCGCCCCTGACTCTGGGGAGGGCCTGCAGCTGGGTGCCTCTTGCCAAATCTGCCAAATCCTTTGGCTAATTTGTGGCCCAAGATCTCCTGGGACACATTTTTCTTTTCTAACTTTCTGTTAATTTTATCTTGTTTTCCTGCCTTCTTTTCTCTTTTACTCCTTTTCCATATTCACTCATCTATACATTAGGTAAAATTGTTTTTATTATTTTAAAAGCAATCAAATCCAGTGTACAAAAATTAGAAAGTGCCGGTAAGCAAAAAAAGTTTCTTTTCTTTTTAGATGATGGACACATTTACTTTCTTTTAATCGTTGAAACTATTATGGTTGTTGCCCATCCACCCCCACCCCCTGGTTTGCCCTCCTCCACCCAGCTTCTGCCCTCCCCCTCCCCTGGACTTCCCACACTATTGTCTGTGTCTTGGATTATGCGTGCGTGTTCTTTGGCTAACCCCTTTACCTTCTGTTATCCAGTCCCCTCCACTTCCGATTCCCTCTGAGATCTGTCAGCCTGTTCCACGTATCCATACCTCTGGTTCTATTTGTTTGCCAGCTTATTTTGTTCACTAGATTCCACATATAAGTGAGATTATATGGTATTTGCCTTTCTCTGACTGGTTTATTTAGTTTAGCATGATAATCTCCAGGTCTGTCCATGCTGTTACAAGGGGTAAGAGTTCCTCCCTTTTTTACAGCTGCATAGTATTCCATTGTGTAAATGTACCACAGCTTTTTTATCCACTGTTGTGGTGATGGGCACTCGGGCTGTTTCCATATCATGGCAATGGTAAGTAACGCAGCTGTGAACATAGGGGTGCATATATGCTTGCTGGTTGGTGTTTTGGGATTCTTAGGGCATAGTCCCAGCAGTGGAATCACGGGGTCAAAAGACAGTTCCATTTTTAACTTTTTGAGGAAATTCCATACTGTTTTCTACAGTGGCTGCACCGTTCTGAATTCCCACCCACAGTGCACTAGGGTTTCCTTTGCTCCACATCCTCGCCAGCACTTGCTGTTGGTTTATTGATGGTGGTCCTTCTGGCTGGTAAAAATGTTTCTTTTTACTCAACATGCTACTACCTAAAGAAAACTGTTAGTAAACATTCTTTTCCCAGTGTTTTTAGGCACATTTTTTAAACTTCTACTTCTCACTTAAGAGTATTTGGGAGTAGTTTTTATGTCCATAAAAATTCATCAACACTGGATGAAATAATTGCAATTTATGTAACCAGGCACACAGGATTAGTTTGTGTCTCATTTTTAACTCTTGGTTATAGTTGAAATGATGTTATAGTGAATGTCTTTATAGCAAATACTTGCACACATTCTCAGTTGTTTTCTCAGGATGAATTCCTAAAAGTGGAGTTGCTAGGTCAAAATAATAAATATATGTTCTTTAACTTTGTATCATAAAAACTTAAAAAATATACACCACATGGAAAAAACGCTGTATCAAACCCCAAATGCCCATTCAACAACGACCAGCTTCTGGCACACCTCTGCCTCTGCCCGCTTCCCCTACTTCCTGCGTTATTTAGAAACAGATTCAAGATCGTGCCAGAAAGACTCCTTTTTGTCAACTAGCACAGGTATTTGAAAATGGAAAAGGGAAAAAAGTGACTTACTAGAAAATGAAACAAAAGGCTAATGCCGTGTCTGCATTGTCTCCTGTAGTGTTTTGGCTGTTTCCGTTCTTGCAGCCGCCCCTGGGCCCAGCTCGCATTTTCCTTCTGGATTTCTGCTGCAGTCTTGGAACAGTCTCTTTCACTTTCTCTGCATTCGGGGAGGTATATGTGTTCTTAAGCTATTTCATAGTCTGCTGCATTGTGCTCCAGAAAAGCTAATCAAATTTATACTCCCATTGAAATCAGTAAGAGTGTCCGTGCTGGTGGTTAAAAGTTTTGTTTTATCTTTCTTTAAAAAAATAGATTTTTACTCATTTATTTTTTAGAGGGGGGGAAGGGAAGGAGAAAGAGGGAAAAAGAAACATCCATGTGCGAGAGAAACATTGGATCAGTTGCCTCTTGCACACACCCCGGCAGGGGACCAAACCCACAACCCCGGCACATGCCCTTATGGGGAACTGAACTGATGCCCTTTCGCTTTGCAGGATGATGCCGGACCCACTGAGCCACACCAGTCAGGGTTCCTTCCTCCCTCTCTCTCTCATTCTTTCTCTCCCTCCTTTTTATTTTTAACCGTTGTTAATTTTCTAGATCTCCCTCCTCCCCTCAAAACAAGAATCTCATTGTTTTAATGAGATCTTATTTGGTTATTAATAAGATTAAAGCCACCCGATCATTTCTTCTTTGAACAATTGTATTTCCTCTTTGGGAATTGCCTTTTGCTAATTTTTCTAGTGGATGTTTGTCCTCTCAAAATTGTCTTCATCCATTTATCTCATAGCATTGTACTTATGGCAATGAATTGCTGTGAGTACTTGTTTGGACTTAGAATTATATGAAAGAGCAAGTGTGCATTATAAGCTAGCAGCCTGGAGCAGCAAGTTACTATCAACAGTCAGAGGGATGAGTATGGAGTGAGGCCTGCCAGTGTGGGGAGGGGCCCAGGCAGGGACAAGGGGAGATCGTCACAGTCACTTAACCTTTATCCTTCCCAGCCATCCACCAGGCAGGTAAAGTAGATAAAGCATGTATTTTTCCCTTTTCACCGTGACTTTGCAGGGCATACATTGATAAGATCCTCCAAGCCCAAATCCAGCTTTTTACAGTATCACACTGATTGGTGTTTATATGTAGAAGGCAAATAAGGCATTAAAATATATCAAATATTAGTAATTATGAAACACTCATTTTTTTTTAAATTTTAGCATGAAGGCCCAGGACCAGGGCATTACAACTTGAACACTCCTTCAGCAAGTTCTGTTACTTCTTGTTTTCAATCCAAAGTACCTCGATTCTTGCCCTCCTGTTCAGTAAGTATTCGAAAAGACAGATGATGGCTGTAGGTTTTATGGCTGCGTATTGGGGCACAGGGGGCAGTGGACATGGGATAGGGGTATTATATACAATTCTAGTATATATATATATATGTGTGTGTGTGTGTGTGTGTGTGTGTGTATATGCTTGTCAAGGCAGCAAAGGGTACAGAGCTCAAATACCTGGCAAACCCTTCGGCCAGGTTCAGACCCAGAGTGACTTCTGAAGGCTGCAGCTAAATTATGGGTCCAGTGGAGAGCAGCCAGCACAGCGATTAGCCATCCGTGCTATGACCTGGATGCTTTGTAGGGAAACACCTTTGATGAATTGAGGCAAGCCGTGGACAGTGGCTGTCCCCAGCCACCCAGAATTGCCTTTCTTTGTGTGTGTGGCTTCTGAGAGCGAAAAGTGAGGGCAGAATCATTATTATTGAACCAAAGGAGACCATTAAGGCATGAGCGATTGTCCTGCCTTTAAAGACTCAGGACAGATAGGGAGAAGTCCCAAGTCCTTGGAGATACGTATAGAAAGGAGAATCTGGCAGTGTGTAAGAGCCTCAAAGGCTTAGGGAAGATCTCAAAAGCATAACATGGAGTTAATAAACAGTGGGGTTTTTTTAATGTTAAAAGATAGTTTTAATTCCATAGCCTTGGTGTTTCTAGTCTGCACCCCAGTCTGAAAGTCCCTCGAACTCGCTGGTATGTAGCCTTGTTTGAGATGGTTGGGAAACAGAAATACAAATTCTGCCTGTAAGGAAATAGGCCCACCTGGGGGTGGAGGTGGGGGGGGTGGAGCTGGGTGGTGGGCAGGAGAGGGCTGGCACTGCTGCTGTCTGGGCCGCAGGACCCCTCCCCAGCCCCACCTGTGGAGGCCCAGGCCCTCACCTTCAGGAGGGTTGGGGTGTGGGGTAATGTGGTCTTTATCCGGAGGTGTGAATACTGGGGAGTGCCTGCCAGTAAAGTTAAAAACAGACGAACAACAGGAGGCTGGTGGACCCCTTGATCTGGTCCTCACACCCTAGTGGCATCACCGTGATCCAGACACGGGATTTTGATGGAGCTCCAGGGCTGGGCGTCCTCAGGAGGTTGGAGTCATGCTAACCAAATGCCCAGGAAACTGGTGAGAAGCCAGAAGGGGCAGCATTCATCTTTAGTATCCACCAAGGGGGTCGCTGGTATTCAGAGCTGCTGCACTGTGGAGCGTCTCCTCTGATAGGAAACTCTTTGTGGAAGCCAAGGTCAACCAAAAGTTGGCTTGGTGACAGTGAAACCAGGGCTGGGGGATGGAGCCAGATGTTCTCAAGGGCTGAGAACCGTAACTGGCAGCCTCCTGAGGGTTGGTTCTTGCAGGGATTGCCGGGGCAGGCCCACAAACCTATGTGTGGGCTGGCCTTCCAGGACTCCTCACACAGGCTGCTTCCTCATTAATAGCATAAAAAAGGCTTCAGCTTTTTTGACATCTGTCCAGGACTTGATGAGATTCCAGGCTGCTGCTCTGCTTTTGGCAAGGGAGACATCCTGTCATTTAAAGCAGCTTCTGCAGGCAGCTGACCTCATCCACGCTGGGCCGACAGTCCACCCCACTTTCAGGGTAATCCAGTTTCCACTCTCACTGTCTCCTGGAGAGATAACAAGCTGCAAGGAAGGAAGGAAATGACAAGGTGGCAACAGGGATAATACTAGCAGTGGTAGCCAGGGGGTGGAGCACCTGGCCTGCGCCCACTCTCTCTCCTGGAGGGCTTCCCGTGAGCCTCAGAGCCTCCTTTGTTGGCGGAGGCATAGGAAGCCCATGGCCCAAGGTCATACCGAGCCACTGGGGCTGAGACTAGGACTTGACCCCAGGCCTCTCCAACAATAGAATCCTTCTCTCAACCACACACAGAGACCCTGGGGTCTCTCCAGCAACCCAAGAAAAACTCCCTTTGGATTTCCAGAATATGTGTGTGCACCCCCACGTGGAAAACCGTGACCTTAGACAACCAAGTCTTAGTCTATGAAAATGACAGTCACTTGCATTTTATCACTGTAGAAGAGAAGCTTTGTTTAAACAATTGGTGCAATCATTTTTTAAAGAATTTCATCAAAATGAAAGCATGACTTTCAAAAAGTGGAACGCATGGATTCCTTGCAAATACTCCTGACCCCGTGGTCCACAGACAGGGGCAGGGAAATACCCTGCTACTCATACTAGATCAGCGCTAAAAACTCATGAGTTTGGGCTGTCGAGGTCAGCCTCTCAGATTGGGAACCCATTCCCTCCAATCCCTTACTACTACTAGACTGAGGGGTGACGATGGCATTCCCAGGGACAAATTGCCTGTGGGAGATAGTGTGCCTTGTGGGGAAGGGGGCAGGTGAGGTGCCTCGCCCTCGGGTCCTGGCCATTACTGGTTGTCCACTGTCTCTCGGCAACTCTGCAGCCTTGAGGAGAGCAGCTGACAGGAGCCGCTCTGGGCTGCAACGACAGGTACCTCTGCCCACACTGGTGCGGCCCTCGTCTCCCTCTGTGGGGATTTGCCAGTCAGGCCAAGGAGGTCCAGGTGTTACACTCTCATTAGCTCCCGTGTTTTTGTTCTGTTTTCAGAAAACCCCAGGCCCAGGAGCATACGAGGCTTCAGCACAATTCCCCAGGCAGCCCAGGACCATTGCCAAAATGGGGCGAGAGCATAGCCTCTTCTTTGACAACACTATTGGCTTTTAAAATAAAGCTGCCTTGGCCCTAAGTTATTTGTTTGAGGAAGTTATTATGTTTAGAAAACACTGTTTTGTCTACTCTTTGTCTAGGAGAATTTGAGCACAGGACCTAATAGGTTGCCCAGAGTGAGCATCCAGCCTGTCTGGACCAGGTCTAGCATAATTTCCAGTTTACTCTCAAGAGTGTCCTGATTTGAACCATAAATTTTATTCCCAATCTGTTTGTTTTTTTTTAATTGTATGATATTGGTTATGCTATTATAGTTGTTCCCACTTTTTCCTCCTTTGCCCACCTCCACCCAACCCCCTCCATCTGCTTTTTGACAAAGGTGTATTCCTGGAGACTTCCCTGGGCTGCCCTTGCAGCAGCTTAGAAATGCCTGATGTACCTGGGCTGTGCTCTGTGCGGCCCTGGACTCTCCAGCCAGGTCCCAGCTGCACGAGGGTTGGGATAACTCTAATACCTCACAGCCTCATCAAAACTTCCTTGGGGGTTGCCGGGGCGGTGCCTTCAATCAAGGCCTCGTGGAGCTTGACAGGGTCCCAACAGGTGGGTCCTTTTCTCTCTCAATTCCCTGAAATGAACAATATTTATTTAACCTGATGAGTATTTGTGGTTTCGAGTCAACAAAAATATTTTGATGCTCTGTGCCAGGTGCTGTGTGGGGAGTAAGGGCTTAAAAGAACAAGGAATGAGGCACGTGACTGAGTTTGGGGCGGGTGATAGGGAGATGAGGCCAGGGAGGTAAGTAGTTTGGGGTAATCTTTGGCTCAAGGAAGGCTTTGAAAGCTGCGCCAAGCAGCTCCTTCTGGTGTCGGAAGCTCAGGGGCTGTCCTCACTGGTAAGTCAGGCCCTCGTCTTGAAGCCATGAAAGCACTGCAGCCAATGCCCAGAGGAGCAGTGTTGGCAGTGAAGGCTGCGGTGGACAGCGCAGGGACAAGGCAGCATGCAGAAGGGAAGCTTGGCTGGCACCCAAGGGACCAAGAGGCTGAGACAGAGGAGAGGGGAAAAGGTCAGGGGCAAGGAGCCCTGTTTGGACAAAAGGCAAGAATAAATATTTGCTGGAGGGGAACAGAGGGAGCCTAGCCTGGCCAAGCCAGCTAGAGTGGAGGGTGTGAGGGAGGGCGAGAGGGGGATGGGACCACATGCAGCCACGCATGGCAAGCAGTCCTGCTCAAGGAGCATCAGCCAGACAGACACGATGCGTGATGGCCAGTGTCTCACAGAGGTTGGGGAGATTCCACAGTCGTGGACACATAATTGGGAGAAACCTTATAAAATGCTCACACAGTATTTTGTTATATTTTAAAAGAAGGAAAAAAACCAGTCTTAGAAACCTTTATAAAATATTGGGGGCAGGGAACGGATGGCCACTCTCCCACTGAATTCATTCAGATTTCACGTTTGTGAGAGAAACTCCCTGCATGGTATTTTTTCGGAGCTGAAAACGGCTGCTTGGATGGGGATGTCTGGGGTGGGGTTGGTGGACACGGTGGCTCTCATCCTGCTTTGATCAGAGGATGGCTCTGGCAGAGGATGGCAGGGCAGATAGTTCCAAATTTTATTTTCCGAGTGGGTCGGGGTCCCCTGCAGGATCGGAAAGGCGCAGCTGGCAGGGCTGATGGGAGTGTTTTCTCTAGGTTGCACCTGGTGCTCAGGGCCACGGTTGGAGAGAGGCAGCTGCGTCTGTGCTGGAGCTCCTGGGTGGGAGTTAGAGGAGCCCTCACCCCACCGAGGGGAGGAGGGAGGTGGTGGTGTCGGTATGTAGGGTGGTGTGAACCAGGCAGGGGCTGGCAGGGACCTCCTCTCCTCCCCCACCCTGCCCCCTCTCCCCTCTGCTGCTTTCTCAGGCTTCCTTTCCCTGCTGCAGCAGGCTGACTTCACTGCCTCTTTCGCGTTTAGAATCTAATGTAGCTACCTCAGCCTCTCCTCATGTTACCTCCTGAGCCAGCTCCCTAAAAGGATGCAGCCAGCCTCTCTTGGTACCAGGATCAGATTCCTAGGAGAGAGAATCCAGTTGGCCAGCTTGGGTCAGGAGTCCACCCCTGGGCCCTTCAAGCTGCGGCTGGAAGGGCTTAGAACCTTGGTGTAGACAGGGCTGCAGGGGCCCAGCTGTGCAGGGGATAAGTTACTGGGGGTGGAGGGCAGCTCTCCAGCATCCCAGGAGAGAATGAAGACCCAAGCAGAAGAAAAAGGAGAGGGTGGTGCCTTGACTGGCCTGCAGACTTCACCGGGAGGTGAAGCTGCTGAGGAAAATCCTGCAGGGCTGTCTGGACATCCTGGTGTTTGGGGTCCATTCCCTAAGCTTTGCCTTTGGCTCCATGACAGCTGTCTGTCCTTCTGTTGCTGGGGCGTGTCTCACCCCTGTCTTCCTTACTAGTCTTGCCATCTGGTTATAATGCAGCCCTCACCCTCCTCTGTGATTCAGGGGGTAGGACGGAGACTCAACACTAGGCATCAGCTGAGGTGTTGGTGGGGTCTAGGTGGTAAGAGGAGAATGTTTCACTTCTCTTCTTTGCCCTATTCTAACATTTTTGTAGAATTTTATACAGTTAGGGAGAGGCTTTCCCAAAGAGACCAGAGGGATTCTGGTTGGCATTTTCTTATCACAAGCCCACAATTGAGACACTACTTGAAGAGCAGGGCCTCCTTCTGTCCTTTCTAAGATGGAGAGACTGACAGACCCGGGTCGACCTTAAACTTGCACCCCAAGATTGGGATATTAGCAGCTGGCAGCTGGGGCTACTGTGCGCATCAAGTGACATGTCCAAAAGGGCCCACAAAAGCCAAGTGAGGAGGGAAGAGACTTCCCTGCTAAACCCCTCCTCGTTCCCCATTGGCTGCTGTGACACCAGCTTCTTCTCAAGGTCCCTGCCCTGGCGTCCCTGAGCTTCCCCCTGCTCCTCTCCCCTCCTACCCCAACCCCACAACTGCCCTCTGAATTTGGCTTCGACCTAAGGGAATGGCTCTTCTTGGTTGCAAATGTCTTCTGTTTCCATATGAAATTCCCTCTCTGTTAAGTCAGAGCATGTCAAAAGTCACGGCACTTTGGGGACAGCTTGTCCTCCTGCTTCTTCTCCCCTCTTTCCCTCTTTCCTCCCTGCTCCCTGCCCCGCTGCTTTCTGGGCCTTCAGTTGACACCTTCCGGACAAGAGGCCACAGGCGCAGGTTGCGGGGGTGATTCGTCCTGCCCCCAGCATCACCTCTCTGCTGTTCGATGCCACCAGGCAGCACAAAGCTCCGGCCTGCGATCCTAGGATTGCTTTGATGGCCCTGTTATCTTGAAAACACAGCTCAGAATCTCCAAGTTCAGAATCAGTTGTTCTAAACTGCATTTTAGCTTCCCCTGGGGAGACTTTAAAACTCTTGGTGCTGTCAGCTCCGAGACAGATCCCATCAAACTCTCTGGGGGTGGGACTTGGGCCTCCTGTTTTTTCAGAGCTCGCCCCCTTTCCCCACCACTGTCGATTCCAATGAGAGGCCAAGGTTGAGAACCACCACTGGGATGGCGTGAGGGCACCAGTCATCAGTAACCCCGGGTGAGGGCACAGGTAGTTCTCCCAACCTAAAGGTTTAAGAAGAAGACAGGGCCCTTGCCCTGGAAATCCCTCTCCAGTATGAAGAAGAGGTTGACCCATGCTAGCCTCTGGCTGAGTCCAAGGGGAAAAAGACAGCACAGGGCCCGTTTAAGTGAAGTTAGTGCCTGGAGTGGGTACCAGGTGGAGGTTGTTCTGGGTAGAAAGGAGAGCAATGGCCTGACCCCTGGCTGGACTCCTCACAGATTTTTGGTTTCGGGCCAATGGCTGGGCCCAAAGTGGGGAAAGGGATGGGGTTAGCCTCTGGATTCAGGGTGGCAGGGGCTTGGTGGGCTTGTGGGAGTTGGTGCAGGAGACCCAGACCTTGGCAGGGCTTACCTGCAGCCTTCCTAGAGAAGAGGCCACTCTGGATGGTAGTGGGAGCCAAGGCTGAATCCTCGGACATGGGGCGGTGAGTAAAACAGGCAGGGACGGGCAGCCAGACAGGAAGGAGGAGTGGCTGGAGGGGGGGAGGCCCGGGAGGTGGACACATGGAGAATGTCTCCCGGCGGGTGCTCCTTGTTGCCTCGTTAACAACACCCCTGGCTATATCAGAGCCCAGTGAAAGGTATCACCTTCCGAGGAGTGGTGGGGCTCAGAGAGGCCCGGCCAGCAGGGAAGGGAGGTAGCAACGTGGCTGCTTTGGGTGGGAGTGTGGCTTAGTCCCTGAGAACTGCAGACGGGAAGGCGGCTCAGGCTCCATGACCCTGCGCCTCTGGTCACCGGGGAGGGCTGGGTGGGTAGGGGCAGGCGGCGGAGACCGACAAGGCTTCCCATTCGATTGGCCACACTGGAACTGAGGAACCTGGGAGGGGACAGCAAGGCAGTGCACTGGGAGCCGTGCAGGTCCCAGACGGAGCCTGGTGCTTGATGAGGGCTGACCGTTGTCCGTTTTCTTTTTTTAAAAAAAGATTTTATTTATTTTTAGAGAGAGGGGAAGGGAGGTAGAAAGAGAGCAAAACATCAACATGTGGTTGCCTCTAGCATGCCCCCAACCTGGCACCCAACCCAGGCATGTGCCCTGACTGGGAATCAAACCGATGACCCTCTGGTTCCCAGGCCCACACTCCACCCACTGACCCACACCAGCCAGGGCTCATCCCTTTTCTGAAGTCCCAGAGCTCAGGGGTCCTGCGTGCTGAGGGCCACCAAGGGAAAAGGAAGTTGCTGGAGCACATTTTGTTCAACAGGCCAGAGGAGCCCCTTGAAAACATGCCAGGCAGGGGCATATCTGCTTGGGTTTCTCATCCCCAGCCTGTGCAGGGCCGGGCATAGGAGCTGGACTGCAGAATGCCCCTGAGCCCGAGTGCCCAGTCCTGTGCCTGAGGTAGCTCTTTATCCAAACTGCCTGTATCAGTTTCCTATGGCTGCTATAACAAATTCCCACAGACTTTGTTGCTTGAAGCAGTACAGATTTATGCTCTCACAGCTCTGGAGGTCAGAATTCCCCAAATCAGTCTCACTGGGCTCACTGGGTTAAGGTGAGGCAGGGGTGAGTCCTTCTGGAGGCTTGGGGGGAGAACATGTTTCCTTCTTTTCCAGCTTCTACCTTCCTTTCCTGACATCCTTTCAAATTCCCACTCCCATCTCATCTAGTCCTGACTCTGACCCTCCTGCCTTCCTCTTTTAAGGATCCTTGTGGTTCTGTAGGTTCCCCTGGATAATCCAGACAACTTCTCCAAGGTCCTTAACTTTATCATGTTTGTGCAATTCCTTTATCACATAGGCGTGTTCTGGGACAAGGATAACTTCGTTGGGGGTGTTATTTGGGCCTCCACACCATCTATCTAACCTGTACCTGGGATAGGGATGGGGGCGTTCTTCTCCTTGAAATACTGCCCTACCTGTGGCCCTTGGTGGGCACTGAGTCCCTCTGCAGGCAGGCTGGCTGCCTCTCACCCATGCTCCAGCAGTCCCCAGATTCTTGCCTGAGGCCAGGTTGGACAGCGGGCTCTGGGGTCACAGTACGCTGGGCAGGGGAGGTTTACTTAGCTGGCTGCTTCCCAAACAAGGCCAAGAAATATTTGCATGGTGACAATATCTGAATGCCCCGGTGGGGTGCGGGGTGCAAGGCAACAATGAGCACTTTGGTACCAGAGAGGAGTCTGGGTGGTGGAGGCTGACATTCCATTCATGTTTGTGTCCGCAGAGAAATGCTATTAATACTGAAGGGCTGTGTCCTGGAGAGCGGTGGGTGGGCTGGAGGTCCATGGGGGTGGCAGTGCACACAAGTCTTGTCCCCAGGCTCCAGCCCTTGTTCTGGCACAATGCACTAGACACACAGCTGGCTCCCTCCTTCTCCAGGGAGGTTATGTGTGAACAAGGGGCCCGAAGACCAGGGGTCAGGAAACGTCTCCACCCATCTGACTTTTCAACCTCGGACCAACTGGAGGTCAGTGCAGCACAGCCCTCATATTGAACAGGAAGGCCTCCCCTCCCTTCCTCTCTCCCCCTCTTCCTGCCTCCATTCTCTTCCTTGAAGGATGAGCCTTCTGAAACTTCCTCCCAGGCTGGCAGATAATGAAACATCACCTATGACCTTTAATTCTCATCCCAGGGGACCATGAGCTGGGGGTGAGGGTGTGTGACAAGTAATCTACACTAATTGTTACATCACTGAAGACCGTGCATGTGTTTCCTCCAAAGAAAGCATCACAGCAAAAAAGGAGCTGGACACCTAAAGGTTCCGGGAAAGACCTTCTCCACTAGGACAGCAAAACCACAATGAGAGCAGGGCTGAGGGTGGGGCAGGCCAGGGAGCAGGAAGCTCAGTCTCGGCCAGCCCCGGGTTCTAGGGAAAGCCTCCAGAGCAGCTGTCTTCCCAGTGGGTGGGTGCAGCCTCGGTGTACCCCAGATGGTCCTTGGGAGTACACGAATAGAGCTCCTGTATAAATTTGTGTCATCCTTCAAAATTTTAGTGCACGTTTTATATGTAGCATGTTGGTATGTGGTAAAACATATCAGGCGTGTGTTGGTATGTCCCTCTCAGCGCAGGTGGCCAATCTGGATGCGGCCTGGATCCTCACCACATGCCCCTCCCAGGGGCTTCCCCCCAGGTGCTGGAGGGGCACCACTGGCAGTGCCCTGGGAACAATCTCTCTGTTCAGGTGGCAAGTCTGGCCCTGACTTTCCAGGTGGGCCCTGGAGGCAGCAGGGCGTCAGGGCCAACTCAGGAGCAGGTAGCAGGCCAAAATGAGACCTATACTAGCTGGACATGCCTAGACCCCCCTCTTCTTCCTCCCACCCATCTCCAGGCTCTAGCCTGACCTCGAAGCCCCCCAAATCCCCTACCTCTGCCCCCCTGTGCTCATCCAGTCTCATTGGGCTAAAACCACAATCCCGTCATCAGGGCCCTCCCCCCCCCTTTGCTCCTCCAACCTCCCATTCCCACCTGTGAGGCCCAGGCCTTCAGGACTCTGTGGGCCCCTCCCCTTGTGTAATATCCCAGCCTCTCCAGGGTCCGCTCAAGGCCGGTTCTGGAGCTACCTGTGTGCTGAATGAACGCACTGCTTCAGACAAACCTACTTCCCCTTCAGGGCTCTCTTTACTCAATCTGTGAATTGGTGACGACTTGGCCTAGACCGATGAGGCCTCCCCTGAGGGTGCACTCAGTGCCTTTCCTTTCCCAGAATTGACCACCAACATCTTTGGGTCCCCCAAGGCAAACCAATGGCTTCTGCTTTGTCTTAATTCTTTGTCTCCTAACAGAATTCTAGTATAGATAGAGCTCTATCATATACAGGGCCTGGCACAAATAACACCCCCCGTTTTTATTAAAAAGTCTTTTATTACAAAATCATAAGCAGGTAATTCTGTAACATAACAATATCACACTCAAGCACACCATATGACATTGTAGGTGAACTGTTCAAATTAAAACTATAAATTATTACACCCATATAATATTACCTGACCAACCACAATCAAGCAGGCGTTACTTCTGCTGTACGCACACGTACACATATAGAGATCTTTCAAACTAGAGGCGAAGGATGCAGTGTTCTCTGTGGTGTTGCTCACCTGGCGGGAGGCCAGGAGGTGTGGGCTTTCCCTGGGAAGCCCCTGGGGGTGCAGTCCTGAGCCAGTGTGGTGAGAAGGGGGGCTTCCCACAGATAGCCTGGGCTGTGACAAGCTGCACCTTTCCACACACCTGGAAATGAGAGATGTACCTGATGCAGTTTTAAAACTAAAACCCCAAGTGCAGGTAAAAAAAGGGATTCCCCTAATTGGCTTGTGGTGGTGGAGGGGGCAGGAGGATTCCTTGGGGAGAATTCCCAGAGCATCACGCAGCAGGCTAGGGGAGCAGCAGGGAAGACCCCCAACGCCAGCACCCGGGACCCCGGCTGACAAAGGCGTCAAGTATACAGAGGCCAGCTCAACTAGTTAGGCGCCAGACAAGGAGAAACAAACAGCCAGGGTGGTGCTTGGGTTAACCAACAAAGCCCAAGGCGAAGTGCACTTCGGGTAGTGAGATGAATTTGGGACAGTCCTGGAGACTCCCCATCTCCACGTTTTCATCCCTAGAGTGATCTACACTGTACTCACAGCCCGGAAAGGTAAGGCTTCGAGGAGCAGTTGATGTAATACATGAGAAAGGGCCGGGTGCAGTGGCCCCGCTCACACCCTGAGGCCCACCCTGGGGCCATGGCCCAGCGTCTGAGGCGGCTACTTTAGTGGAGGCATTTCCAGGAAGATGGAGGTGGGCAGAAATGGAGGGTTGGTTAGGGCCGGTGCTCAGTGTCCCTGGCCAGACACCAGAGGCCTCACAGGCACTTGGCAGCAGAAGGTGCTCAGGGAGTCCCAACTGGCCTCACTGGGAAAGGGCAACGCCGGGCATTATGCACTAATTCAAAGTCTGGGAGAGGAATCCATCTTCCCATTTGCCTGTGGATTCTTCAAACCGTGACTGCTCTGGGCGAGAACTGAGGGGGATCCAAAACCTTGTTCTGAGATGTGGCGTGGGACCAGGACCTGGGGCTCCCCCAAGGCACAGGTGGGGGGAAGGCACAGCCGTACGGCTCCAGGGAGCAGGTTGCATCACCATGACTATGACACTTAGGGTTCAAGCAGACTGTCTCCCGAGGAGCCAAGGAAGAGCACAGGAACGTCTCTTGGCCTGGCCTGAGGGTAGCGGCAGGGTTCATTGCTGGTGCTGGAGGGCAGAGAGCTGAGGTTCGAGACTAAAGCTTGTGCAAAGCTGGAAATCGGGGTCAGGGATGCTGAGGGAGGGTGGCAGGTGCACACAGGGGTTTCTAGATGGGGAGGTGACCAAGCCACACAGACCTTTCTGCCCATTTCGATGAGGCACAGATACTCGGGAGGGGCCCCGTGTTGATGTGGCCTCCCAGCTACTTCCTTGCTCGTAAATGCCACAATGTCTGAGTCCCAAGGAGCAAGGAATTTGCTTCTGATGCAAATGTGGTCCACCAGGCTCCAGATGAGCCTCACTCCCAGACTCACTGGGCCCTGGAGGGAATGCAGGGGTGGGATGGGGGAGGCGAGGAGAACTAGGGCTGCAGCTTGCAGAAGTGTTCCCTAGAGATATATTTCCCTGAGGTCCCGTACCTCCCTGAACCCACGTTCCCTGTTGGCGGCCTGCTCTGCCCACCGGGCAGCCCCCTTCTTCCTGCAGTTGCAGGGCAGTGTCAGAGCTCTCTGGGGATGATGGAGAAGGGCAGCACCGGGCTGCTGGCTTCCAGCTCGAGGGCGGTGAGGAAGCATTCCACTGCAGCCTCCGTCTGGCCCTGGGCCTGCAGCACCTCGCCCAGGCCCTGCCATGCTTCGTGGCAGGTGCTCTGCCTCTCCACAGCGTCCCGCAGCACCTTCTGGGCCAGGCACTTATGGTCCAGCCGACTCAGCATCATACCCTGGAAGCAAGCACAGGGTGAGGGGTTAGTGAGGGTGTCCTGGGGAAGGGATACCCTGGCCATCAGGGCAATGAGTGGGAAGCAGCTTGGCCACTGGCCACCAGCCCGGGAGGGCACCAGACACGGTGTCTCACTTGGATTTGGTCAAGTGACTGTGCCCTTGATTAATGCAAGTCTTACCTGTCCCACCCCCAACCTGCTTCCAGGCAAGCCTCCCAAATCACACACTGTGGGAGCTGTGTCCTACCCGGCCCCAAGGGATGGGCTTTCAAGTCAGCAGCCCTGGCTTTGAGTCTCCCCATTACCAGCTGGGGGACCCTGGGCAAGCCACCATTCTCTGGCCCTCTGTTTCCTCATCTATAAAAGGAAAAAGACCACAGTAGCCACCTCAAGGGCTGTTGTGAAGTTTATAGGAGTCCATTTATGTAAAATACTTGAACAGCATTTGGCCTGTGTGAGTCTCTTGATGGGCCTGTTACCCCTGGGCTTGCTGCTGCCCTTCTCCTCAGGGACCAAGGGATGTATGCTGCAGGCCCCAGCTTCTATCACCTTGGGGAGAACTTTGAACTTGTGGGTGGGTGTGGCAGTTCCTTTGCCTGCATCCCTGGTCTTCCTAGGGACATCTGGGTCCTGAGATGCTCACCCTGGCCTGGCAAGTGAGGGTCACAGGACAGACAGGTGATGGGGCCTGGGATGGAGGCTGTGTGAAAGGAGGACTTTGGAAGGGTGCATCCGGTGGTCAGAAGCTGGGCCTTACATTTTTGGCTCCAACAACCCCACTGCCAGGGAGATGTAGGAAGGGACAGGAATTGTTACAAAAAGGGGTTGGGAAGTTCACCTGGCACCCTGCCCCTCTATGTCCACTTCTACACACGCTGGGTGGGCAGGGGAAGGGGCTGGTGTCTCCTTTCAGCCTTTGTTCCCAGAAAGGCTGTTCTGCACCACACCGTGTCACTGATCTGTGTCCAGCCCTCAAAGGCGGCATGGGATGGCAGCGCTGGGGGCCTCCTCTCATTCCAAGATACGGGGTAAAGCACAAAGATATGAGGTAGAGCTCGAACGCTGACTTCCTGGAGAGGCGGGGGCCAGGGTGGGGGCGGGGAGCTGCCTTCCGTGTGCTGGGAGCCCCCTCCCAGGTGCCCGCCCACCGGCGGCCATGTACATTTTTAGCTGGAACATTTTCATCTTCACCACGCTCCCCAGAGTTAGGCCCTCCGTTGCTATGGAGACCTACTGAGGACGATGCACATGCCTGATTTCATAAAGAGCCTGGAACATGACCAATTAGGAAAGAGGGAAGGCTGGTGCTCAGGAAGCCCTAGGAAAAGCCTCTCCCTCTCTGGAGCTGCTGGCTGGCAGTACTGGGGCCAGGGGGCAGGAAAGGAAGAAGGAGATGTCTCTTCAACCCAGGGTGAAGCTACCCCAGGGAACCACGAGGATGAGGCAGAGGACAGGGGAAGATGGCGAGCTGCGGCCAGGCCCAGGCGGAGCCTCAGGCAGGCCCCCAGCTCCCCCTCTTGCCAGATGGGAGTGGTGCTGACTCAGGGCTGCCTAGGACCAGGGGGCTGTGCCCAGTCTGGTCAACAGGGCTCCAGGCCAAGCCGTTCTGCCCGCAGGGCCTGGGAGCTGGACCCTGAGCAGCTCACAATGGAACAGGGCCCACAGGGAGGAGGGAAGGAAGGCGAGACAACAGGCTGCCAGATGCCAAAACTAAGCACCAAAAATGGAAGGTTTGAGCCCTGTAAGTTCTGCCTGTGGGGGAGCGACAGAGGACAGATGGGGAAGGGCCAGCCAGCGGAGCCTCCCAGAGAGGGGGTGGGGCCGAAGGGGCTTTTACACAGTGGCTTTTACACACTAAGACTGCTGCATTGAGCTTCCACATGAGATTTCATTTGAAAAGAGGGCTCCACCTAAAAATGAATTTGAAAACCGCCGATTCTCAAGAAGCATTCGGGTGTTTGGGAAGCGGCCACATGTGCCTGCAGGCTGACCAGGGAGTGCACACAGGTGTGTGTGTGCTGTTCTCAGTTTGGAGGGTCTGGGACAGGCACCTCTGCATGCTCTGTACAGAGGACAAGCCCAGGGCTGCACAACCACGAGAGCCAGCGCTGCCCCTGACTAGTGCAGCGACTCCGGGCAAGCTGCCCATTGTCTCTGAGCCACGGTTTCCTCATCTGCAAGCTGGGGAACAGAAGGGTCCTCTTTCATAAGCTACTGACCAATTTAAAATCTCATAGCAGGGGCACGTGGTGGGCAGGGAGCAAATGGAAGTGTCCCCAGGATGACCAGAGGTCCTGGGAGGGGATGAAGGGGTGGAACAGCTGAGTTTTCTAGAGGGCAGGGCTCTCTGTAGGGGCGGACTCTGGGCTAGGCTGGGGTTGGTTCACGTCCCCACCACCCTGGGGTGCTGACCTGAGAGCCTGAAAGGAGACACCAGGCTGGGGTCAGGCTGGGGCCCAGAGGCCTGGGGCCTGTAACAGGATCTGCAGCCACCTGCCTGAGACACCAGCCCGTTTGTGTTTGGTAGCAACTCGGAGTGTTTGCTGCTTGACAACCGGACAGGGCCCGTCCCGGGAGGCTGCAGGTCTCACCTGCTCCGCCCCCGCACTGCCAAGGGTCTGCCGCCACCCCTGGCCCCCACAGGCCTCCAGTCAAACGTCCCTGTGGACTCCCCTGCACCCCGGCCAGGGAGCATCCTGAACCCAGAGTAATCAGACTTGCTGGTGACCTTCACCAGGGAGAGGTCACAGCTGTGCTGTCCCAGCACAGGGAGCAGAAAGTGAGGTGCAAGCTGCTCTCGGCAATGAAGTACGGCCCCTACAAGAGGGGCCAGGGTTGGTGGCAGCTGCTCAGGGAGGGGCAGGGCGGTGGGGAAGTCCCAGAAATTCCCAACTTCCTCCCTCCCTCCCTTCTTGGATCGCAGGGAGGAGCAAACATCTGGCCACATCTCATCTACCTGGGGCCCTGCTCCCCATAAGCCTTCCCCGAGGACGGCAGGCCCCCTTGCCCACGTCACCACCTTGACATTATGCTCCGTTACTGTGGGCTGTTGAATGTGACCTCTGTCCTCCTGTCTAGGCTGACAGGGATGGGTCCCTGGCTCCTGCCTGCCTGGCCATGACCTGCATGCTAGCAGCTCAACAGAGCTGAGGGGAAAAGGTCCTGGGCTCGAAGCTGGGTACACCAGAGGCACTTGTGGGTGCCTAGTGACCTGCTCAGTGCCACCGGACAAGGTAGCCTGATGGGCCCTCTGAGGGGGACCCTCTCTGTCAGGAGCCCAGGTTCCCCGTGGAGGTCCAGGGTGCGGTCAGGGACTATAGCCTGGGGTGGGGATGCAGAAGAAACTGGATCCTGCCTGTTTTTCACTGCACGGCATCTCACCCCATTAGTTCAGTGGCTGATCCTGTCCTCCGGGGGGAGGGCAGCAGCAAGGTCCCCACCTGCCTTCTCCTCCTTTTTGGTGGAGGCCTGCTCTGGGAAATAGTCCGCAGTGCTGGGCCAGCTGCTGGCCATGCTGTGAGCTCCCTCCCCACCCCTCCTCTCAAGTATTTATAGAAGTTATTTTGGGAATTTTCTTTCTGAGCTCAAGGCACATTCCTGGGATTCTGTCACAGCCTTTCCAGCTGGGAAGCCGGGAATCAGCTGGAGGCTGCTGGAGCCTCCTGGTCCCTGGAGCCTTCTGCTTGGGGACCGTGGGGCTGCAGGGAGGAGCCCCTGGCGGGGCCACCTCTGAGGCTGCTCCACAGGAAGGCTCCCTCCCGTCACCCATCCTGGGGTGCTGACACGCCCAGTGAGGAAGGCCCACATTTCTGCATGCTGGATTCTCCCAGGTGTGTCAGTCTTGACCAACCAGCCTGGGAAGAGGAGGCTCTTCAGGCTGAGAAGCAGCCCACACGTTGCCACCTCTGTCTGGGAGCTGGGGCTGCCCCAGAGCCACTGACGGGTCCTACTTCCCTGTTGGGGGAAGGGGCACAAATCCTTGTGGATCCCACCCCATGTCTGGCTGATGGCCCCCTCCCCCCAACCAGAGCTCCTCCAGGGTCTCATAGGAAGAGGGCCCTGATGAGGGAGCCCTCAGACTCACCTGGAGCCCAGTCTAGGTGGGACCCCATCTGGACATGGCCAAGCCCTCAGGGCTAAGTCAGGAGGCTATAGCAAGGTTTCTAGACTTTGGGTTTTAGAAGAGAAGACCCTGTGATGGGCAATGAGAATGGGGCCCATCGCAGCAGCCCCACTCTGGGACCAGGAGATGGAGCCACGGGGGCTGGTGATGACATATTTGGCAGGGTGTGTGCGGGGTACTGGCTGGGTGGACAAGACAGAAGGAGCTGAACCCAGTTGTATCCTCCACAGAGTGAGTCTTTCAGACCATGGACTCTGGGGCTAAGCTAAACCAACAGTGCCTCACTATCATTCTGATCCAAATCTATGGCAGGCTGACAGAAAGTTTCCCTTCCACTTCCTTGTCAAGGTTGGCACGGACTTCAGGAGCCCACGCACCAGCCTACGGCTTTCCAAAGTCTAGAGCCAGTGGAACCGCCCTTGTCTTCTGGAAAGTCCCTGAGCCTGGGCTGGGGGCTATGTGAGGCCCGGGGAAAGGCAGGGTGGGCAGGGGTCTCCTGACACCAGTGAGGCCTGGGCTGGGGGATCCCGCCCATGCAGCTCCCACCTCCCCAACACATCGAGGCCCCAGAACTCTCTCACTTCCTTCCTCCTCCACTTTCCTTTCAGGGACTCCAGACCTCAGGCAGCACTGCAGAGGGATGAGGAATATAGAACTCACAGTACAACCACTGCGCCAGGAGGCCAAATGACCGACAAGGCTTTCCTACTAAAACTGTTCTGTCAAAACGAAGCAAAATGCCCCACCTTCTGGAGCTGATGGGACAAGGGAGTGGACTGAGAGTCCACTGACAAGGGGCCATGCATGCAAGAGCTCAGGTTCCCCCCACACTCAGCAGAGTGCGAGACTTCGGGGTCCCCCCACCTCCTCGGGCTGCCCGGCCCTCTAAGCCACCTGCCACAGCTCAGGAAGCCCACAAGGAAGGAGGCCCAGGGCAGGTGGGCCCCCTGGGCCCCAAGAAACCGCCCCGGAGTCCTGCCATTCTGTGCACCACAGCCTCATCCAGAGGCCAGGTTCGGAGTCTCACTTCTTAGCTGCTTAGGACGCCTTTCCCCCTTTGAGTCAGGATGTAGCCGAGGCTGGGCTGGCCTGGCGTGACAACGGGCCAGTGTGCAGGGCTGAGCAGGACTCCCCAGAGCACAGCGTCCCCTGCCCTTCCTCTCCCTCAGCCGCAGGGCCTCAGCATGTCCCTTTAGCTGATGTTGGCTCACCCAACTCGGTGGACCGCAAGACCAGGTCTTAAATTTCCCTTGTCCCTCAGCTCACACCCGCACCTATGAGCAGGCTGCCCTCACTCTCAACTCAGGTCAGCAGGGCCTTGCACCCTGTATACTCTTGTCCCAGCCACAGGGCAGCTGGGGCCGATGTCCTACACATCTGTACCTCGGCCAGAGTCACTTGGTGGGCTCATGGAGGGCTGAGCAGCTTCTGTACAATGACTCTCTGGGGTGTGGCTCTGGGCTTCCGATTTCCTCTGCAAACGAAGAGCATCTGACCTGGACTGGGAGCCACACTTCTAAAGCAAAAGATACGAGTGACCCCAGCTACTGGGCCATTGCTTTACAGGGATTTATTCAACCTCATTCTAACCGGAGCCCCATGCGCTTGGCACCACAGTTCTTATGTTACAGAGGAGGACACGGAGGTTCTGAGACGCGGTTAAACAGCAAGTGCTGTGAAAGTGGGACTCAAGTCCAGGTCAGTCAGACTCAAGGCTGTGCTCTAACCTCCAGGCACAGCTGGCTCTGACGATAGGGCTTAAGAACTGTGCCAGCTGACTGGCCCCAGAGGCAGCTCTGAGGTCCCTGGTCCCTGCCCAGCACCCCCCACCTTTGTAGCACCCTGCTGGCACCGGGGCCCAGCCAGCAGCACAAGGAAGTTTGGACCAATGACCTACACCCCACAGCCACCTGGTCAAAGACGGGCTCAGGTTACCTGCCACCAAGTCTTCCATGCAAATGGAGAGAAAAATGCCTGCTGTTAACGGACCTTTTCACAGATCTCACCTCATCTAAGCCCAAAACTCTCCCTGGAACTCACAAGACCCTGAATTTTTTCCTCATTGGATAGAAGCCTGAGCCAGCGAAGGGAAGAAATCTCTGTGCCGTATAACTTGAGGGCTGGCTGTCTGTCTCAGATGTGCCACCTCTACTGCATGACCCTGCCCTCCAGGACTGGGGATGGGGCCCACCAGGGGAGGGTGGTGGGGGCAGCTCTGTGTGGCCACAGTCTACCACCTCCTTGGCCTTAGAGAGCAGAGACTTCTTGTTGGATCCTGCAGCCCCTGCCAAAGGCCCAACCCAGAACCCAGAGCACTGCAGAACCCTGGTCCTCCCTGACTCGGATCCCACCTTGGGGCAGGCCAGGCATCTAGTGGGGAGCTCTGGGGACTTGAGATATGCTGCAGCACGCTCCAGTCTGGGGAGAGGTGGGGCAAGAGGCTCTGGGGCCCTCTGGGGATGGCCATGCCTTGAGCCCACAGCCCACGTCAAGAACAAGACGTAAGCCTCATGTTGGGAGCAAGATGGAACAAATGCGGGGGAATAATTCATGGCCATGCTCCCATCGGAGGGCAATGGATGACAGAAACACTGTCTTCTGTCTTTGTGAGGGTGTCTGGAGAGAGAAGAGGTCAGGTCACATGGCTAGGATTGCTTCAGAAATTACATCTCTGGGAATCACATCATAGGAGCTAAAGCTCACGTGGGGCAGTCTCTCTCTGCTGCTGGCGTGACTGAGGAGAAAGGGTTCCAGGGAGATGGGGCAACAGGAACCTGGAGCTCTGTCCCAAGAAGAAAGCATGATCAGGGACAGGCACCTGCGAGGATCAGGAAAGCCCACCTGCCCTCCAGAAATGCAGGTGGCAGGAATGCAACCACACCTGCCCACTCATGGCTGAGGCTTTCTCTGTGGTGAGTCAGGCTGCACCAAAGCATCCATGCTCCTGGCTCAGCCAAGCGGAGGGCAGGGAGAGTGAGTTGGCCTGAAGCCATGGCTAGTGACCCTCCTACCGTTAAGGTCAGGTGACCTCAATGGAACTTCCTCTTGGGAGGGCTCTGAGTGACTCGGCCAGTCCATCAGCCACACTTAGGCTCCTTGCCATCCCAAGGCATCCCTGTCCCCTTGGTGTGCAGAGGGGCTCCTGAGAGGATGGGGCAGAGACAGGCTCAGAGAGACGGATGCAGGCTGCCTGAGGGTCCTCCTCTGGCTGAGGCCGTGGGGCCCTCTCCGAAAAGCAGTGCCAGCCGGGGCCCACTCCTCTGCTGACCTGGGGAAGGACCTGCCTTCTTTTTCATGCTTCCTCAGGGGCAGGCAGGTGAAGTTCAGGCCTCCCCTTCCTCACTAAAGGAAGGGGAGTTGATTTCTCTTCCGCCAGGAAATCAACTTCTGAACACCCAGGCTGAGTGAGTGCGGTATCAAGCTGCCGGGCAGGGAGGCCAGGACTGAGCTGGCAGAGACCGCCAGGAACTGCCATTAGATGTCACTGGGAGTTTCCATCTGCAGAGAGCACGCCTTTGTTCGTCTGTACTCTGGCGCTCTCCTCGAGCCTGGCAGAGGTGGCACCTGCAGGACCAGGCTCGAGGACACAGACGCCTCTGGGACACTGCTGTGGCACAGTGAAGACGCTTCCCTGGCAGAGCACTGCCAAGGTGGTGTCTCTTTCCTGCCTGATCAGGGTGGAAAAACCTGAGCTGAGCCCAGAGTGGAGCCAGAACCATGGAGAGGTCCCTTGTCACATGCAGGGCAGCAGGGCAGCAGGGCAGCGGGTGGGGAGAGGAGAGACCCTGCTTCTGGGCCAGAGTGTACATTCTTAGAAATGCCCGAACCCTGGCTCCTGAATGCAACAGCCTTCCACTCCCAGAGGCTTTCTCCAGCCTGTCCCCTGCTGGCCTGTGCCCCGTACACGGCCACAGGGGGAAGCCGAGTGGCTGTCCTCCTAGTGTGTGATGATCCTGCCTCAGGACTGCAGGACCAAACCTGGCCACCACGCTACGCTGCTCAGAGTCTATCCTTACCCTTCTCTTTCTAGACCTCAGGGAGTAGGGCTCAACTACCACCTCTGAGGGCTCATGGGAGACCCAGAGCTCCTCCAGCCCAAGCTATGGGTGGCTGTGCTCTCAGGGGACCCTACAAGAGGCCAGGGTCCTCACAATGCCACAGTGCCATGGCAAGGCCAGGATGTCCTCCTTGGGAACCTGCCTTATCAATGACTCCACGGTGGGGGAGTACCAGTTCCCCTCCATGTTGCTTTCTGTGGATCATTCTCCAGGGGTGCACCAACCACTGGAGTTCACAAAGGCTGAGATAACAGGTTGCTTTCACTCTCTACTATTTTTACAGTGACTCCCTTACATAACTGTCAGGCTGACTTAACCAATGAGTAGTGTATCCCTTCATGTTGTATTGTGATGATAAAGATCCCAACGTGACATCTGTGCTCAATGGGGAAGAGTGCTGTGATTGATTAGTAATGTCTGTCACGGGTGAGGGACTAGAGCATGGTGGCATACATGCTGTGCTTTGCTTTCTCAGATACTGCATGGCAGACTTTTAGGAGCACTTTCACATGTGTCACCTCATTTGATTAGAACATAGGTCTAGGAATGATGAAGATTATTACTTATTTACAAAGGAAGACATCGGGAGGGTTGAAGTTAGGTGTGCCTTTTCCTAAGTCACCCAAGCAAAGTAGGGCCAGAGCCAGAGGTCACAGATGTCCTGAGTCTGAGGTCAGTCCAGGGAAGACACTTAGATTGGGGAAGGCAGAGATCAACATGCCACAGTGTTCATGTGTCTCTGGGAAAAGAGGACTTCGTAAATCTTCCCAGGCTTGAAATTTGCTGTTCTGTATGCGTACGTGTAGGATGCTGGCAGGAACAGCATGTGTGGAAAGGAGATGGGCTGCCCACGCTGGAGCCAACGGCCCCTCTGGTTGCTTAGAACTTTCACAGTGGGCTGGCCTGCCTCTGACTTGCTCCCATTTCATCACATCAGGAAGGCACCCCGGGAAGAGAAAAGGGGCCATTTCAGAAACATCTGCAGGGAGCCGCTCTGGACAGCTCTTCAGTTACCATGGAAACTCACCCTCGGAAACGGCCTCAATTTCAGGGAAATAGCTACAAACAATAATAAGCATAAATGAAAAATGGCACTCTGATACTTCAAAATTGTACTTGTTATTGGATTTCGTTGGGTTTTAGGAGCTGAACGGCAGGCTCCTACCCTCGAGTGCAATGGAAGGGCGACATCGCTGCCTGGCTGCTGGCCTAATGACGTAGTCACATCCTCCCTCCCACCACCCTAATCAAGTTTCTGGACGTGACTCTGGGGAGGCATTTATCAGAGGAGCTAAAGTCTGAATTTCGGGAGGAAGGATGTGCCTTGCAAAAAACATTTGCTGAGCAGACTGGAAGGCCACATGGGGCCACATGGAGGGGAACGGGCCAGAGTGTGATGTCCCTGTGCAGGTTTTCTTCAAGTGGCACGGGCATTCGCATGGGCCCACACTGGAAAGCCCTTGAGAAATCAGGCAGTGGAAATAATAGCTGAGCTGGGAATCTCTGTTCTAATCTGTTTTCAAGGACTTTTGGGGTTGGAAAGGACCTCATTATAAACCCCCATGTAATGTTTCTGTCAGCAATATCCTCATAGGATGATACCTGAGTTTGTGCTTGGAGTTTGTCCTAAGAGTTATCACACCATGTTCCCGACATGGGGCTGCAATCCAACTCCTAGGAACTTCTGCTCGTGGGCGATCAGACCCCTCTGGGCAGCGATGACCCTGCGGCCATCTGGAGTCCTTCTGCTGACCCTTCTGTGTTAGTGTTTGGACGTGAGTGGCCCTCTCGTGGCTGTTCTCAAGGAGCTCTCAAAGGGGCCAGGAAGTGGAACCCGGACTCTGACCAGGGGAAGACTGCGTCTCTAACTGTGGGCTCCTAAACTATGCTTCGAAAATCACTGTGCGTATGCAGGCCCGCACGCTTTCGGAGCATTGCACTGATCCTCATGCCCACTCCCTAAAGGCAGCTGAGGAAGGCGGGAAAGAAGTTACACTGAGGGCCTACAGTTCCAGCTGTCGGAGAGGGCCGCTGCACACATAAGTAAAAATGAGGTGCAGAGATGGGGGCTGACCTGCCCGTAGTCACCCGGGAAGAGAATGGCCAGGCCCAGACGAGAGTACCCACATTCTGCTCCCCATTTCCAAACCTTCCCATAGGAAGGTTACTGAGTCTTAGACGCCCAAGTCCTGAGCTCCACGTCCTGAGGTTGAGGGCACCAGGGGCCATTTCCAATGTGTGCTCGGGTCAGACCCGAAATGACAGCCCACCCTGGGGCATCCTGCCCGGGAGCTCCTCTGAAATGGGGAAGGCAGCCCAGTGATTGGAGGGGGGGCCTGAGAATCCCCCCAAAACACTTCGGTATCTAGAGTCTCCAGGAAGAGGATCTGATGTGTAACCGTGGAAGCCCTCTGAGGCCAGACTGCCATACAGAAACTAAGAGCAACAAGTCGCAAAGAACGTCAACCTGCCCTCCCAGACTCTTTCATCTACTCAGGCAGGCTCTAGTTTCGGGAAGTGGCCTGCCCCCGCAGGAGGGAAGAAGCGTCGTCGTTCCCAACAGAGCAGGGAGGAAGCCACGTCCAGACACCAGATCACCAGGGAGCCGTGGCAGCAAAGCCTGCCTGCAGACATGGAGGGAGCGAGGCTGGCAAGGCCCTGAGGCCTTCTGTGGGGGTGTGAGGCTGACTCACCAGGCTGTGCATGATGCGCACGCCGTCGGGGTTCACTGTGAGCGCCTCCTTGTACAGCTGCTTGGCCTCCTCCAGGCTGCCCTTCATCTCAGCCAGCCGGCCACGCATGTAGAGGACCGAGTGCGAGGTGGGGAAGAGGCTCGCTGCCTCCTGGATGCAGAAACCTGCTTCCTTCAGGTGCTGCTGCTCCATGAACAGTTCAGCTGTGAAACCAGAAGGACAGTGGGAGGTGAGAGTGGCGACAAAGTTGGAGGCAGCAGCCCCCGCCCTGGGAACCAGTCTCAGGTGATGGAAAACCACCCCCGCCAGTCACAGCAAAGGGCGGGCTCGCTCTGGGGTGCGGAGCTAATACCAGGTCATGGCTTCTGAGTGCTCACCGTGCTATGTGCTCCACACAGACAGACTCTCGGCCAACACTCACAAAGCCCTGTGGGGCAAGTACTTTTATTGCCAGGCTTCGGGGAGGAGGAAACTGAGGCACAGAGAGGGTAGGGAAGTCACCCGAGGCCACAGAGTCAGTTAGGTAAGATGGCATCTGGCCATCAGACTTCAGAGGCCTGCAGTAGGGGCCTGCAGTAGGAGATGCCAGTAAGTGGTATCTCCTGGAGCTCAGCATTTGCTCAGGTGGCAGTGACTTTTTTCCAGTGTCCTCTCATGTCGCTTGTTTATTATTATGTGCCTGGGCTAAGGGGAGGGAGGCAGATGTGGCGGCTCTCCTGCAGCTCTCAGTCTCCGAGGAGGGAGGCTAGCCATGTGCACGGAGCCCGAGGGAGAGCCGGGCGATCCTGCCAAAGATGGGTGTGGGTGGGGGAGGAGGCGAGAGGCCCGGGAGCACCTGTGAAGGGGCAGAGCCAGGCCCCACCAAGGAGTGTTAGTAACAGCTCCCAAACAGCCTGCACCCACTGAGAGTCGACTGTGGGCCAAAGCCCAACTGTGAGAAGCATCTTCTCTCATTTAATCCTCACAAGTCTGGGAGGGAGGTGGGTGCTCTCACGAGCCCCACTGTAACAAACCAGGCTGAGGGAGGGAGGACCTCACCCCCACCCCTCAGTGGGAAGAGGCAGGGCAGGGCTGGGCCCCCAGCAGCTCCCGGCCTCCCTCCGAAGGACTTTCTGCAGTACCGGGAGGAACAGAGGACACATGTACAATGCACCCCCTAACCGGTTCCCCTTATTCCCCAGATGAGTGGAAAATGGGGCAGTTTCTCCAGTCCCGGGCCAGCCCACATAAACGCATTTCAAACCCTCCTGCACGCACACGCCCACGGCAGATGCTTCTGGCAGCGCAGCTCTTTGGGGTTGCAGCTTGGCCTCACGGGCCACTCGACCCTCCTCTACGACAGCCCAGAGCTCGGCTGCCCCGCCTGGGGCTGGTGCCTGTGCACACATGGGAGCACAGAAGGGCAAGCAGAGCCTGGCTTGTGACTTTGCCAAGAGCTGTTCCTTACAAAGGCTGAGAGCTGAGGTTACATGAGTTCAGATTAGGCCCGGGGTGGGCTGGGTAAGAGACATCCCAAAGGAAGCTCCCAGAAAGAGGTGGGAAACCCAGGCTCAGGCATCCTATCTTCCTGCTCTGGCAAGAAGCAGGAAGGAGGTCTAACTAAGGCTTTGACTGTAGCACACAGCACTCGGAGCACTCAGCCTGAATGTTGCCTAAGGCTCATTGTATAATCAAATAGCTTGCCGTATCCTAAAATACTACAGAGGGCTCTTTGAGCAAGGGTACTTTTTTCACTAGTGGAGATGAGTTTGGGAGAATCAGAGAATTAATTAAACACAGAGGAGCCAGGCTCCCAGGATAAGGCCAGAAAGAGAAATGCTGGCCCTTGTTCCCTGAGCCAGCCTGAACTGGAGATTCCCAAGACAGAAAACACAGGGAGGTGAGGCCAGGGAGGGCAGGCTTTGAGCTGGGGCCTTGCAGGGAGGGCTGGCCCAGGGGTCAGGGGTTTGGCTCTCTCGGCGTAGGCTCTCCTCTGCTGTTGTATTCTTTTCTGGGGCCACCGCCTGGCACTCTGAGCAGGCTGCCTTCATAACTAAATGTCCAGCGTGCCACTATTGATCACTGATGATGCCTGGCCCTCCCACGAGGTCAAAGAGTAAAGCCACCAAACTATTGGAATGACCCAGAGCACTGGAATGACAAGTGCCAACTCTGAGTGCTCTGGTCACTCAGGAGGGGTCAGGTCAGCTGTGCCGGTATGGTCAGGGAAGTCTTCCTGAGGGAGGCAGCATTTAAGGCCTGAAGGCACAGAGGCACTTGGACTAGCAGAGAGAAGGGAGACTGGGCTCACCTGGCGGCCTGGGTTTCCCTTTGGCAGAAGTTCCCAGGGCCACAGAGAATAGTGGAGAAGTAGAAGGAAGTGTGTGGTGTGAGTGTTGGGGGTGGGGAGGCCTTCCTGCATCAGCTCCCATAGTGGCTTCCTCCCTCGCCAGCAGCTCGGCTCAGAGGCCGGGCCCTCCACTGCCCCAGACCTTGCACCAGCAGGCCCGCCCCAGGCCTGGTCCGCCTGCCCACCTGGTCTTGGTGCAGCTCGTTAAGCTGTTTACAACTTGCTGCTCTGTCTCCTGAGCTTCATCTCCGGAGGCTGCCCGTGGTCCCTCCCCTGGGGATTCCTTACAGTGGCCTGACATCAAGGGATTTCAACGACAGGATCCCCACCTCCCTCCTTCTTTGGGGCCCTGGGCCTTGGGCTGGCCATACATCAGAAAACATGCCCTGAAAAATAGACAGGGCAAAAAAAAAAAAAAAAAAGAAAAATAGACAGGGCTGCTTTGCTCCAGTGGACTTCATTACCAGTTAGGCAGGAAACCAGATGACACAGAACAGAGTCTCCTGCAGGCTGCTGGCTCGGCCTTGCAGACAGCTCCTGGCAGGTCCGGCCTCCAGAGCGGGGCCTCTGACCTGCGGTCAGGCTCACAGGTCTGGGGGCTGCAGTGTACTCCTTCGTTCCAGCCTCAGTGTCCCCAGGCAGTTGTTTTACCACACAGACAGCCACATGGCACAGTGCCCACCCACTGCCTTGGTCTGCTACCACCAGGCCCTGGCTGCCAGGGCCCCAAGGTGCTCACGACCCTCCTGGCCTCCCCCGGCCTCCCCCCCCCGCCCCGGGGCCGGATGGATGAGCGCTCAGTGTTACCAGGTTTTCCTCAGATTCTCATAGTCATGGTCATCATCCTAGGTAACTGGGGCCTCGCTGCCCCTTGGTGCCAGAGAGCCCTCCTGACCCTCTCTCGGTTCCTTACTCCTTCTCCCTACTCTAATTTTCTCGCTTCTCCAACCCCCCTCGCAGCCCGTTCAAGACCTCCTGTCTCAGCTCTTCTTCCTCCTCCCTCCCTCTCTCTCCACCCACCCCCTCTTCGCTTTCTCTCAGCAGACTCCAAATGGAAAACATCTGTTCCCTGGAGCTTTGCAACCATCCTTTTATTGTTTTTTTCTAAGGCATCCTGCTCTAACCCTGTACCAGAGCTGGTTCCAGTCTTCCTGCCATTCTGGCCAATGCTGAGGCCTCACCTGCTAAGGTTGGGGGGCAGAGTCACTCTTCAAGGGCCGTCTGCATAGCCTCTCTGCAGGGAAGACCTCGCCCTCCCCCTGTTCTGAGCTAAGGAGCCAGGGGAGGGAGAGCCCAGGGCCACACCTAAGGCCTATTAGAGGCTTTCCCAGAAGAAATAGGGACCCTCCACCAGCTAAAAGGGCAGAGCCACAAAGGCAGGAGAGAAGTAAACATTGGGCCCTCAAAATCCACTTTAGCTAGCCCTACCCCTGGATTTAGCTAGTCCAGGTCTTCACCAAAACTGCTCCCCATAGAAAATAAGCATCCCTCCTGTGGAGCAGGCCCTCAGGACATATTGACACCAAGGATAAAGGAGAAGGTGGGGGTGGACGAGGGAGGAATGAAAGAGAAGCTGGGGAGGGGGCAGGCAGAAGGGAGAAGGCCGGAGAATTAGAGATCTAAGGGAATTGGGGGTTGGTCTGAGACCCTCCACCCCTAGGCCCAGAGAGGGACACAATTTGCCTCTGCCACAAGGGAATCAAGACTGCTTGGGCCTGGTCCCTCACTTCCTGTCCCGGGAGCTTCTTCTCACTAATTCAGGACCCCGAGAGCAGTGAATGACAGGCAGAAAGGAGGGAAGAAGAAAAACACTGGAGCAAGGGAGGAGAGGACTTGGCAAGAAGGCTCAGAAGGCAAGAAGAAGACGGGGGGGGGGGGGGGGGGGTGGGGAGCTGGGAAAAAGGAGAGAGTGAAGATAAGGAAAGGCATGAGAAAGAACAAGGCAACGCAGGGCCAAGGGTAAGGCATTGTCTTCCCCGACTATAATTTTATAACAAATAGGACCTTTGGACACAGCTCTGACGGCCCCACTGCAGTTTGCCAGGCTGCCCAGCTGCCAGCTGGGGTGGTGTCCACATGCAGGGCCACCTTAAGAGCCAGGGTACATGCCCAGGTAGTGTGAGCTTGCCATTTGGGAGCTAAGACCTGGGCCAACTTCCCCCAACCCAGGGAAAGCTCTTGGCCACCTGTGGGCCCCTGGAATTCCAGGCAAGGGACCTCTCCTTTCATCCATCTGCCTCTCTCTAGCACACTCAGTTTCCAAGGTGTGAGCAATAGCGAGAGAGGGAGGTGGGCCATCTTGCTGTCCTGGAAGCACCTGTAGATACTCAGGACCCTGAAGCATCTGTGGGGCCATGCCTCACCCATTCTCACACATACCTGCTGCCGAAGAGGCAACATTTCTGAAATTCATCTCTTAAGTGGAAACCCTCGGTGAAGCTTCTCAAGTTACACTGGAAGGAGAAGGACCCTTGGATAGGGAACTTGAGGACAATGAGAGCTGGGAGAAGAAGAAGCACACATTTCCCAGCCCAAGAGAGGGGTTAATGGTAAAACTTACTGCCAGAACAGACTGGGATGCAGTTTATCTTGCACCAAACCAAGGGGATTAGCTCATTCCAAAATCATAAAGGGGAATATTTTCCCTTCTTGCAAAATAGCTGCAGCTGGTGGCATCGTTAGGTGGGTGGGGGTGCTGATGTCAATACTCTTAACCTGGGTCTGGTGTGGGGAAGGGTGGTGGTTAGGGAGAAGTTACTGCCTTGGTGATCTCCCAGCAGCCCTTCATTCAGCAGGTGCTCAGCGCATGCTTGCTGGAGATGACAGTGAGCGGGGGGAGAGGAGAGGGCTCATGGGATGCAGATCGCTCCAGAATCTTTCATGCTCAGAATGGAAGACTTTGGACTGCTCTCATTTCCCTTTCTGGTTGTGGCCACTGCCCACTAGTCTACTCCCCTTTCTAGAATGATAGATGTCCTGATTTTTAATGGGCACACGGACACCCAGAATAATGACATTTCCCATAGTCCTTTGCAGCTAGGTGTGTGGTCGTTTGACTAAGTTCTGACCAATGGGTGGTAAAGGAAGTGATGTGCGTAAACTCTAGGGCCTGTCCTTAAGGGAGGGGGTGTCCCCTTTTCCCAATCTTCCAAGTTATGCCTTGGAAAGTGAATATGGTGCGGAGCTGTGTTGGATCACTAGGATAAGAGTGGCAAGAGGAGCACTGGTGTGGCCTGGCTGGTGTGGCTTATTGGATTGAGCACCAGGCTATGAGCCCAAACATTGCTGGTTTGATTCCCAGGCAGGGCACATGGGGTTGTGGGCCAGGTTCCTGGCTGTGGGCATGGGAGAGGCAACCGATCGATGTTTTTTCCTGCACATCAATGTTTCTCTCCCTTTCTTTCTCCCTCCCTTCCTCTCACTCTAAAAATAAATAAGTAAAATCTTTTTTTAAAAAGTGACAAGGGGAGAGCAGAACCAACAAAATAGAAGAAACCCGGGTTCCTGGACCAGGAGAGCAGAGCTGTGAGCCCAGGTGGGGGAATGACACTTGCAGCACCTCGTAGAAGCCACTGTGATTTTGGATCGGTCACACGTACCCAAACCCATCTCCTAATGCTACACTGCCCAACCCTCCCCTGGCACGACATTCAGAGTGCTCAGACTTTGTTCCCAGAGTTCTCTGCGGGCTGCACGTCTAGGACAATGTCTGGAAAAGAAAGGCTAACGCGCGAATTACTGAAGGGCATGTGTTTATGCCAACATTCCCGTCTAATCACTGGCTTCAGGAATGACTTTAACCTTCCTTGGAGTTACCAGAACACCCTGGCACCCCTAACATAAAGCAGCATATCTGCGAAATGCAAGCAGGCTGGTAAGATGCAAAAATATTTTCATTTGCTGATATTGTACACAAGACACATCATTAAAAACAAAGGCCCTGGGAGCCCCAGAGTAGGCCACACATAGCTCTGGATGGTCGCTGTGCTGCCTTCCCTGAAGCTGACGAAGCCCAAGCACGCCCTCCAGGGCTGTTACAGCTCCACATCCTAGAAGGAGGCAGAGCAGTACTTGCCTAAGAGGATACCATGTCTGTTAGTCCTCTGAGTTTTTCAACATCCTTTTTCCTGCTTCAGATGCAAGAAGCTGCCTGTGGAGCACAGCCTGGACCCATCCCTGGCATCCTGAGGGACCCTGATATAGAAACTGGGGCAATATTTGCATTATTAAAATGCTTCTCTGCTTAGCCTTTCTGTGAATCCTCGTCCAATTTTATTTCTCCAGATTCAGAGCCTGTGGTGGGGAGAGTGGGGGCGTCCTGCATACTAATGTGTCCATATGTGGGCTCCATGCAGCAGGAAACCTCGGATTCTCAGTTAAACACATTCCAAGACTCACTTGCAAACCCCACATGTCCCAGGAACTGATTGTCTACTTTGGTCTCTTCTCCATCTTCCCTCGGGAGCTACTGGCTCCAGCTCCTCGGCAGAAAGGGGGCAGATAGGAAGGTAGTGGGAAAAAGGCTGAGGAGCTTCGCTTGGGCAGATCTCAGACCAGGAGGCGTGCTGACGTGGGGCATTTTCAGGATTCCATTTACTCTGTCACCTTCTTCTCTGTCCTGTGGCTGCTGCCATTTTATCTCAGGCTCATCTCCAGCCTTGACTCTCTTTTCACCCTAATCCATCTCTCCCACCATCATCTGATTAAACCTCCGATCACTCCAGTGAGTCGATCCTTGGCATTCCTTAGTTGAGGGCAGTCACCATTGGTGGCGCCATGCTTCCTGTGTCCCCCACAGTGACAGTGGATGGAACAAAAGTCAAACACCATTCACTGAGCACTTACTATGTGCCCCACACTGTGCTGCTTTGCCCACATTGACTCATTTTAGACCACGGCAGGCAAGACAGAGCTGGCATTAGAACCCAGCTCTTTGCAATTCTGATGTTCCCAACATTAACTGGCGCTCAAACTACACAGTAGTAACAAGACCGATTAGCCATCAAGAGGGATTGTGTCCTAAGTGACAACCCTAGTGTTACCAGCCCTTTGTCTTCAATGGACTCAACCACCACACCTCCCTTTCCTGGGGGCCGCCATTCCCCACCTCTTCTCTAGCTATTCCGTGAGCTTTCGGGGCTTGGGCCCTAACTAGTTTTACTCAGGACAAGGTGGGCAAGATGAAATTGTTGAGACTAAGACTATTCATCTGTGTGACCTCTCCTCACATCCTCTCATGTTTGTCTTTGCTGCCAGAGGGTTTCTCCTGGGCATGCAGACAGGCACTGGCCCCGTTGGCCGAGTGAAAACCCGTGACCAGGAAGATTAAGTGACTTTCCCTGGGCCAAGCAAAGAAGAAGCAGCTGGAACTACAGCTCCAGGCTCCTGATTGCCAGGCTTTTCTGTGAGCAGTGAAGTCCCATTGTCAGGGACTCCCACCACCCCATACTCTCTTCTCTAGGACAGGACGCAGCTCCGAGAGCCTGGGGGCCTGCTGGGACATGAGCGGGTGTCACTGGGGCCAGGGATACTCACCAGCCTGGAGCCAGATCTGTTCCAGCGTGGTCCATAGTTGCATGGGGCCCTGCTTCAAAACAGAGCTGGGCACGGTCAGCTCTGACATGGCCTCTTCCAGTCGGGAGGCTGCGATGGACGACGCCCGCCGAGAGCCTGCAGAGTGAGAGCGGAGGGGCTGAGCAGCGGAATCCGAGGGCCGCACTCTGAAGGCCTCCAGAGCAGGGGTTGCACAGCCCCTCGGGGAGAGACAGGGCTCACCAAATCAGGGCCGGGTGGCTGCCAAACAGCTCCAAGAGCCACGGGGAAGGGCCCACCTGGTCCCCTCACCCTTGGGCGGTGAGTCTACACCTAGGAGTCTGTCACCGAGGAACACAATCATTAACATCAGCAAAGATGCTGGTTCTTCTGCTTGCTACTTTGACATTGACAGAAATGACTGAATGTCCAACAACAGAGACTGATTAAAAACAAGTGAGGGTATAATCACATGAGATTCCACAGCCATTCACATAACAGTGCACACACGTATGGACATCGGTGCAGAAAGATGTGCAGATTCTACAGTCAGGCGGAAACACAGGCTGAAAAAAGGTACGACAATGTTCTTACAAGAAAGGAAGATGTGCACAGAAAAAGCCTGAAAGGCCACATGTTAAGGGCTGGGTGGTGAAATTATGGCTGATTTTTCTTTTCTTCCTTTTGCTATTTTTGTTTTCACAAATTAGTGTTACTGCTTCTTATACAACAAGGGCCCATGTGAAGTTATGCTGTGAAGGATCCACAGGTAGCAGCTCAGGTCAGACCCTGTGCCCCCTGGAGAACCTCTCCCTGTGGCTGTTCTGGGTGACATGGGTCCCTGTGTGTGACACACAAACTGACATTCACGATTCACATGCCAGTGAAGTGTGAGCACTTTCTCTCTCTCAGGGGCAATACAGGCTCCAGTAAACTCAGGAGACCTCAGGGCAAACCACAGACGATTTCCGTTGATAAGACAAATGCATGCGGAATCCTAACATTTGTTCAAGGTTCCTCCCTCTCATCGCAAGGGCCCTATGCCCTTCTTCGCCAGGCCCTCCTTGGAGTCAGGAGCCCCACAGGCCACCTGCACCCCTCAGATGCGCCTCTCAAGTCAGGTGCTGGTCTCAGTGCCAGAAGTCAATGCCATGGCTTCACGATGAAGGTGCCCCTTGGTTCATGTCCACAGAAGTGGGAAAAATGAGCAAAGCCACAAAATATGCCTCCCTCACACTTTTGTTCCTGTGACTAATTCTTGTGTCTTTGAGGAAGGCATCCTGCTTTAATCAGGTCCTTGGTTAAAAGTCAGCTTCAGGCTTAGAGTTGTACGTTCAAGCTCAGCTCATTCCTTCCTACTTGACTCCATCTACTAGGGATGTTGTAATGGCCGACCCTGATCCGAAGGTGTAGCCTCAGAGGAAATGGTTTCTGTGCTCTATGCTGACATTCACCTTCAGTATCCCCTCTCTCTTCACCTCCGCCCAGGAGGTGGGGTCCCTCCCTTGCCTACCCCAGCCAGCAGCCATCTCATCCCAGAGCCATATGGGACCTGAAATACACTGCAGGGCAGCTCCTTTAGCACAAGGCCCTTGGGCGGCAGCCAACAAGGAGCAGTGAGAAGGTGTCACTCTCCCTGTTGGTGCTCAGGCTGGGAGAGTGAGGTGTGGGCCCCATGGACAGCTGCCCACAGGGCAGAGTCTTACCAGAGTCTGCATCATGGGCATCAGGCAGAGTCAGGTGCATGCCACTCTGCTTCTTCAGCGTGAGGCCCTCGCCAAGGCTGCCCTCCTTTTCCAGGCCTCTGGAAGGCAAGAGAGGGCCAGGCCCCAGTGAAGCGGAGGCTGACAGGAGAGCGAGGGAGCCTCTGCCGGGCAGGCTCCAGGGTTGAGAGTTCAGGCCGCAGAACAGAGCCAAAGCTGGGCCCGGGAGGAAGGATGGAGATGACCAGAGCACCAGGAACGGTCAGAGCTCAGGCTTGGGGTGCTAGGATCTGGCTCACCCCAGAGGCTCAGCTGACAGTGGTACTCACCGTCACACACGTGCACACACTGCCTGCTCTGCACTGTGCAGCCACTGGTCTCCTCACTAGTCCCCCACACCACCATGTTTCATTCCCAAAGCTACACGCTTGCTAATGCTGCAGCCACCAAGAATGTTCTTGCTGTCCTTCTAGGTCCAGCCCAACCCCCACCTACAGACCCAAGCTGGAGTGCCCCTCACCTGTCTAGAAAGCGTCCTGTGGCTCCCCTGCCACTCGCGGTGGCCACCCTCCCTTCCCTGCTCCCTGTTTGGTGGCACGGCTCCCCCAACCACAGATGCCAAGGATCACAAATTCCCCAGTTCTGGCCAGGAGCTGCCCCAGGCCACCGTGGGGGTTGGCGTGGGGCATCTTTCTATCTTTTGCTGCCCTCACAGATACCAAACACTGCTGAGGACTGGCTTCCAAGGAAAGCCTGGGTCTGAAGGCCACTAGAAGTGTCCCCAGCTGCACTGAGCCATGCCCCCCACCCCCGCATTCCCGAGGCTGGAAGGCTAGATATTACTCTCTGCCTCAGGCACACTACCTTGGCTGCCAGGGTGGTGTGGCCTCGGAGGGACCAAAGGGGCCCCTGGCAGGACAGATAAATCAGCATGGTGGTCCCAGTCTCCCCTGCGCCCCAATTCCCCAGGTCCCCTCGGCTCCCACACTGCCAGGGAGGTTCCCCTTTTCTCAGTGGGAGGATGGGGAAGTCACCGGCTCAGAAAGGCAGCCCAGCCTGTTGTACCCTCCAGCCGTCCTTGCCCACTGCCAGGGACGCCTATCGCCCTCGAACCCACTGACTAGGGAGGAGTGAGGTGGAAAGGGTGGGAGAGGTGGCAGGCACAGCCTGGGGACAGGTGCTTCTCCCTGCAGAAGGGAACCAAGATGATGGTCCGATGAAGAATGTGGAGCCTGGGGAACCCTTGCCATCATAACCCAGGCTCACAGTGGCCTGAACGTGGGCCTGTGGACGCACAGCCCTCTTTGTGGGCCCTAGAGGAAACCACCCACAAAAACACACTGTGTCAGGGCTGATTCCTATTCTCTCCCACCCTCTTCTCTTTCCCAGGAGGCACCCGAGTGTGGTGCTGGACACTGGGTTAAAACCACGGGGCCAACCCCTTCTTAGCTCTGTGACCCTCAGCAAAGCCACCTTTCAGGGTGAGTTCTCCAGATGAGTTGTCTGACCTTTAAATGAGTGTGAGAATGTGGGCAGGTGCCCAGCACGTGTGGGCTTGGAGCAGATCCACAAGTACAGCTTCTTGTCCCACCCGCCCTCCCAGCCCCTAAAGGGGCCCTCCCTAGAGCTCCAGAAACAGCCCGCCTTGGGCGCCTTTTGCTCCTCGGTTCTAGGCCAATATACAGCACTGCTCCTGCCCTAAAGAATCTGACAGCCAGATGGGGAAAAGAGACAGTGGAAGTTGAGCAATCAGCAAGACCCAGAAGGAGAGGGCTGAGCAGACTCAGGAGGCAGCGTGACTGGAGGCACTAAGAGGAGGGGCGTTTGAGCAGGGCCTGGGGGAGAGTGTGGACCAGCGGGAGCACAGCAGGAGGTGGGGCAGGGCAGGCCAGACCCTCAGGCTGTGGATTCCAGTGGATTCTTAGCTGACCCAAACTAGACTTTATAGGACCTAGTTTCTGCTCTGTGGCTCCAGGTTGAGAAAGGATGTTTCCTATTCTTGGGAAAGCCTGGAGGATCCTGGATCCAGGCCTCCAGGCCCAACCATTTCTCTACAGGTAGCTGGCCTGGCTGAGCCCTGCCCCTCCTTAAGGTTCCCCCAAGGAGTGCCAGGCCCTCAGATCACAGAACAGTGTGAGCGGTGACTTAAAAAGACCCCAAGGCAAACCTCAATATCCCCACAGACCCACGACTCCTCGGCCCAGGGGGAGCACAGCTGGGCCCTGTATGCCTGGAGACAAGGCTGCGGAGCAGAGAAGGCCTGAAGGAGCAGGCAGACCGCCACCCAGTTCAGACGAGATCGGGCGCGTTCAGGGTGGTATGGCCGTAGACCGCCACCCAGTTCAGAGGACTGGGTTGCACACCTGCCCAAGTGGCCCCAGGCAGTAAGTTGCAGAACGAGGCACATCTGAACATGAGTCTGGCCCTCACCCTCACATCGGTCAGATGGCCCCTCTTTTCCTTTCTGGAAAGTCCCTTATCCCAGAGCCTTCTTATGGCAGCTTCTACCCACTGGTCCTGCTCTGCCCTGGAATTTTCCAGGCTCAGAGGCCTGCAAGGAGAAGGCTGATTCTACCCTGCCCAAGGGTTTTGCTCCATGGGATTACCCTGGGACCTCCTCTGTAAATTTCACCATTAGAGACCTGCCTCTGGGGCAGTGGAAGCCTTCTGGGCTCCCAGAGTCCCACTGAAAATGCAAGTGCATTCACTAGCACGGATCCCCTGAGGCCCTGGGGTGGTGATCAGCTAGCAGTCCCAGAGAAGGGGGAGGAGGTGGGGTCGAGAACCCAGGAAGAGGCAGGGCTCCACCCTGCATGACGCCCTTGTCCGTTTTGGGCTCACAGGCTGAACCTTAGCATACCAGTGGGTTTGAACAGACTTTCTACAGATTTAGCTCAGACAAGAGTGCCCTGCTCTGGCCCAGGAAAACCCCAGAGCCCAGGCTGGGGACTGCAGCAGGAGACAGGGTGCATGGGGAAGAATTCTGCTTCCTCCTGTTCTTTTGGCTTTCAAATGGAAAAAGAAGTGTCGAGCTCCACAGGCTGGGACTCAGGAGACCCAGGTTCAAGCAGCACTACCATTTACCATGCAAGTGGCTCTGGCAAATTACATAAGTTCCCTGAGTCTCAGTTTCCTCGCTGGGGTGAGAATAAAATCTTATAATGTCTAAGATATGAGCAGCTAGCCCTGGCTGGTGTAGCTCAGTGGATCGAGCACAGGTCTGCGAACCAGAGGATCGCGGTTCAACTCCCAGCCAGGACACATGCCTGGGTTGCAAGCCAGTTCCCTGCAGGCCAGTTCCCAGCAGGGGATGCACTAGAGGCAACCATACATTGATGTTTCTCTCATACATTGATGTTTCTCTCCCTCTCTCCTTCCCTTCCCCTCTAAAGATAAATAAATAAATAAATATTTTTAAAAAAAAAAAGATATGAGCAGCTAATGTGGAAGATAGAGAAGCAAGCCCAGGACCTGGCTCAGATGCTTGATAATGATTTTTCTTCCCTCTACTGCCCCGAATGTCAGTATCCTACATAGGTTCTTTGCGTGCTTCACAGAGTACTGTCACATGGTTAAAATTAGACCAGGATGTAAAAGGCCTCAGGAGCAGTAAGTCCCCTGTTCTCATTCAAACATTCTCATCACCCCCCATCCACCAGCCATGTGGCCACTCTCCAGTGGGTGGTTGCCCCGGTAACCACTCCCTGTCAACTCTAGCCAACCCAAGGGACAATAATGACAGCCACTCACCCCAGCTGGGAGAAGTTGTACAGGGTCTGCCACAGGCGCAGCATTTGTCTGCAGGTCACGAGGGCTTCCTCTGGGCCTTTCAGTACCTGCTCCAGCTTCACTTTGGTGAACAGCAGACTGTGGAAAACAGTGTGGCAGTCAGCACGCCCCCGTGGGCCTTGGATAAGGGACAGACCCAAAAAGTATCTCTGAGTTAAGGAAAGATGCTAAGCAACGGACTGGTAAAAGGTCACTGAAGGGCAGCACTCCACTCTCCACCTTGCCGGCACACAGCAGCTGCTCAATCAGCATCGCCTCGATTCAATTACAAACCTTGTTTCCTGGCCCTGGATACATGAGGACACTCATGTTTGACTTTATCAAAGGATTCTTCATGAATTTCCTAAAATAGCCTGGTCCCTTTATATATTCAATAGGGTTAAAGCTACATGAAGTCCTATTCAGTCACCATTTAGGAACAGTTACCATGAAAAGGGGGAGAGCAGACTCGGAACCTCAACCTGAAAACCGGAAGACCTCTGATGTAAGGATGCTGTGGGGGTGTGTCCCCCAGAGGGGCTGGGAAGAAAGGGAAATTGCTGGTTCGACCAGGAAGCGGGGCTCCAGAAGAGGCAAATGGCTACCCCCTCTGCCCAAGACACAGCGGAGACCTGGCCCCCCAGGACTCAGGTGGAGTCTGGACACCCTGCTGTGCCTTAGACTTTGAGTTGTTGGGGAGATCTGGGGACCCTCACAAGGCTGAAGGCAGTGGCCATGTACCAGTGGGTATGGAGACACAGTACTCCGCCACAAGGACTGCCGACATCATGTAGGCACACCAGCAGCCTGGGCACATTCTCACTGGGTGGTGGGCGGTGAGGCCCTTCTACTCCCAGCATGCTGTTGGGCAAATCCACGGGACTGTCGCGCCCTGAGCTGGACTGCTGCTGAGTGGTTCTGCCAGCCCACTTGAGTTCGGCACACAGGCCCTCGTGGAAGCTGAGTCCTGCACCTAGACAGGGGGCATCCCTGTGGTCTAAGGGTGTGGCAGGGGCAGGCCCTGGACAGGGAGTCCTGGTGTCTGCCCGTCTGGGAGCTTTCTCCTCTGACCTCCCACGGTCAGGGCCCTGGGCTCCACCGAGACCTGGGCCTCCAGCCTCATGAAGGACTTTGATGGCTTCACTCTGCTCCTTTCTTCTCACACTTTGTTTTGCTTTCTTTAAACAAAATTTTTATTATTGTTCAATTACAGTTGTCCCTATTCCTGCCCACCCCCCCCCCTTTCTTTCCCCTGCTCTACACCTCATTTCCTTAGACTGTGATGTGTTGGTAGAGAATGCAGAGGGTGGAATTTGTCCCAGTCCTCTTCAGAGAGGGGATCGGGGTCTGGGCAAGTATTATTTTTCTTCCTCACTTTTCCCCAAACATGCCACGTGCCTTTTGTACCCGTCACAGGGTACCACCACCCACCCCTATGGCCTCTTCTCCACATTTCCATCCCTCCCTCGTGATGGACTTTAAACCTCACCGCCCTCAGGAAGCCTTCCTAGACTCTCAGGATACCCTGTTGACCTACGAGGTCCCCGGGGCAGAAACTGTGGCCCCCGCAGCACCCTGGTGGGCAGCCACTGGGGGAAGAACCGGTCCTGCTCCCCCTGCTCCCCATTCCCAGATTCCCAAGGGGCCGACACCCCACGAACACTAGGAGCCTCCGCTTCAGGGAACGTGAAGCGCAAGACAACTTCTGCCCTCAAGGTGACAATTACCGCTACAAATGACAACTTGCTCAGAAAATTGAGTGCTTTGGATCAGATTCAGTGCCAGGAAAAACCAGAGAAGGGGTCTCGCTGTATTTGATGAAGAGGAGGGTGAGGTGGGTTATAGTTGCAAGTTGGGGAGAAGAGGAGAAGCATGGGGGCGGGGTAGCAGACCGGTGGCCAGAGCAGCAGGTGTGCGTGAGGAGTGAAAGTTTCTGCCCGAGGGAGCAGGAAACAGCCAGGCTCAAGTCCATTCCAAGGCTGCCCTCCCCTTAGGCAGCAGAGTCCCCTGCTCTGGGCAACTGGTCTGGGCTGGTTCCAGGATGGCTTCTGGACAGACCAGCCCTGCAGCATTCTCCAGCCCCTCCCCTCTTCAGCAACGCTCTCTCTGCCAGTCCTACTCCCTGCATCCCCGAGAGCCAGGACGGGAGCCAGGACGGGGCGTGGCAGACCTGCCCAACCGTGCGCCTGGACAGAAGTGAGCTGGCCTTCCGGTGCCTTCTACCCACACAGCTGCTATCCTTGCAGCTACACTATTGACGTTCTGTCAGTAGGAGCAATCCGGAGCAGAATTTCTCAGCCCAACTGTGTCCTATCTGGGCTGGGGGGAGTGCTCCAACAGTTGTCCCCGGTCGGATCCTTCACTCCCAGATCCTGGGAGGCTCCAGATTAGTTCCTGTGATCTCCCTGGTGTCACAGTTCAGTATGGCCATGAGACCTTCCTCAACAGAAAGCCCTGTCCCGACTGGCCATGACAGCATCCAGTGTCTGTGTCTGCCACTCTCCTCTCCCGTCACTTTCCACGTGACTCCAGGGACCCATGCACTGCTCATATAGGTATCAGCAGCTCCCTGAACTGCAGGACAGGCTCCCGGACTCGTCCATGCTCTGCTTCATGATGTTGCCCTGCTGGGACTTGCCCTTCCTCCTCCACCCTCTGCCCAGGCCCAGCCAGTGTCACCCTCCACTGTGCGTGCCCACGGGGCTGCCCTCCAGGACGTCACGAGGTTGGGATGTGGTCATCTGTATACACTTGCTGGTGTGCTTCTAACTCACCAAGGAAGTCTCTCTCCCTTCTTGCAATGGGGCCAGCAAACAACTCTGCTCCTTCTGAAGGAGCGACTCTGCTGCTCTTCTGACCGAGACCGTCAGCACCCCAGGCCCATCAGAGCACAGGGTTGCCTCTCCACCTCCGCCGCCAGGACGGTGGCTCAGTTCTTCCAACAGCCTGGGAAGGCTGGCGGAGCTGTGGTGGGCCACCCTGGCGGCTGGCAGTGGGGGTGGGGGATGCGAGGGGCAAGCCCAGCTGCCCAGCTCCTCCGACCAGGCCAGCCCCTGGCCTACGTGTTTTATACACTTGAATGAACCTAAATTGTCACTGGAAGGAAGGATTCTGAGAATTTTTAAAAGCCTACTGTTTTAATCCAGTGGCTCCAAGCCCTCCTGCTCCAAGTCTGACCACCTCTGCCCTTCACTGACTGGTCTGGATCGTGTGCAGTTAGCACTTAATCACTATGTGTATGTACACACACATACATACTCATTGTGTTTCGCTACAGAGACTTACGAGTTTAATAATGAAGATGAACTCACATCAAGCATTTTAAAATTCAGACACTGGAGACAGTATGTGGCCAGTCTCACCTACGGGTGTTAAAACCACCATTTATTTTGGCCCGTGCCTTGCAGTGTGTTGTCCCCCCACCTGGAAGACCGGGCCCTGCCTCCTTCCACGACAGGGTCCCAGCTTCCCCGGGGCCTGGCTTAGAGCTGAGCCCACAACGTTCGCTTCAGACTGTGAAAATGCATGTCACCACAACCACCAGGCCACGGTCTAGGCCTCACAACAATCCCTGTTAAATCAGAGCGAATTTCCGACACCACTTCCTGCTGCCGGGGCCTGGCTCGGACGGTAGGAGAGGAATCTGATCACTCGCCGCTTTGTCACTGCTGTGAGCTGTACAACAAGCAAATGCGCCAGCCGATTCCATTTTAGTTTGTTCAGGAGTAAAGTTGTACAGGGCCTGGGGAGGAGCAGGGAGCTCTGGGCACGATGTGAAGATGCCTGGCTCCCTGTCACTAGGGGTCTGCATCCCAGAGGACAATCGCCCCGGCAGAGCCAAACAGAATAACCAGGAAGAGTCTGAGACAGGAAGGCCTATGACACTGGAATCTAGCAGCCCACTCACACACTGACCAAAGCCATTCCGGGACAGGAATGGTCACGTGGTTGTGCTTAGCCCCCGCACTGTGACCTGACTCAGAGTGGACAGGCACTGGCCCAGGAGTGAGAAATCCGAGCCAAAGTCGCAGCTCTGTGGCTGCCCAGCTGGGCATGTCACAGGTTCCAGACCTGTGAAATAGGAGCAAGGTCCCCTGCCCCGTCTGCCCAGAGATCCCTCAGATGAACGTAAGCAGCAGCTGAGCTGCATCTAGTCCTCACGCACAGGCCTGCCCGAGGCTCGAGGAAGGGACTCCTGCTTTGAAACTGCAGACCCGGCAGCCTTGGAAAAGCAGTGTCCAGCCAGGCACCTCTGAAGGCTCTCAGAAAGCCCCCGAGCTTCACGGCCTGTTCGGCAAGGCAAGTGGTCCTCCTCGTGGCTCCGGGGACTCGAGACTGGTAGCAGAAAGGGAGAAGATGGAGGGATGGCCAGAGCCACGGCAACCTTGGCCGTGACCCCTTCTTGAGAGCACTTTCCTGTTTTTTAAGCTGCGCAAGCCCATGTGGAATAAACACCGAGGTCTTTTAAGGCCACACGCCCTCGCCACGCCATTGCCTCTGAAGGCAGATGTGAAAGTGAGTGTTTTCTCTGGGGAAGGGGAAAGAGCGAGGGTCAGTGTAAACACAGCAGGCACTCTGTCCCTCTCGGGCTGAGGCTGCTGGGGCTGCTGGGAGGACAGTCCTGGGCCCTGGCGCTCTCCACAGCCCAATCCGACGGTAACTGCCTGTGTGCCCTGGTGCTGGTAGGGAGGCCCAGTGCGGCCAGAAGCCCACTTTCTGAGAGCTCATGTCCTCCCTGAGAATGCCACTAAAGCCTTGACAGCCGGGGGGCACCTCGGCCACCTCATCTACTGCGGCACTCTAGTCAAGGCAAGGACCCGTCACCTCCGAAATCACCCTCACAGTCCAGCACTGTGGGTGGGCAGGAGGGTGCCCCTGCTGAATAGTGAGACATCTCAGCCCCGAGGTCCACCTGCCTTCGTCTGGGCCAGCCCCCCTCCCGTGGGGGAAGACAGACACCAGTGAGGTCAGTGTCTGGGTGTCCCCACAGGTCACCAGCCTGGCCAACCTTCCCTATCGCTCCAGCCAGGGCTGACGACGGAGGTTCCCAGGGGAAGGCTCGGGCAGGCCTGGCCTCCGCCTCCTCTTCCTTGTTGCCCTGCCCAGGCCCTGCGCGGTGCACGTTCCTGCGGCAGCACCGGCACCGGCCTGCTTGTTACCTGTCGCAGGGACTGAGGGTTGGAGCCCTTCCCATCTGAGGCAAACGCAGAGCCTTCTTTCCACGCCTATGGAGAGGATCTCAGGGTGAGCTTCCTCAGAACTGGGTGAGCACGAGTCGTTCCAAAACCATTTCTATTTTTTTTAAAGAATTATTTTGTGAATAGGGGATATTTTTGTAACAATGGTCCTGGCTAAGCAAGCGCAGCTTGGGGGTCAGAGGTCATCTCATCCGTTCCCATTTCCAGAAGCCTCTGGTCATTCATCCCTATGTCCCCTCCCCCCACCTCTTGATGGCATGGCAGGGCCTCTATTGGCAGAGCAGAGCTGGCTGCAGGGAAGGACCTGGGCCGTGTGGGCGGCAAGTACAATGGGTCCACATTTTCACTTTCATGTTCCGGAAAGCAGCTCCCTATAAAAGCACTCAGCACGCAGAATGAACACTCGAACACAGAAACTGCTGTGCACCTGAGGGAGCCACCTCTGGCCCCTGGCTCCCTGCTTGTCAAACAGGAGGGCGCTGCGCAGAAACATGGCCTTTGGCATCAGACGAAGCAGGTGCACTTCCAGGCTCTGCCGCTTCCTAGCAAGCGCCTTGGCCTCCCCGAGTTCTGCCTGCTGGGCGAGCAGGGACAGTAATGGCACAGCCCAGGAGGGAGGCCTATGGGCCTGCGAAGGCCGTCCTGGTGCACCGTCAGGCCTCAAGAAGGAGCAGCTGTCATCTGGCAGGGACCACATCTTTCTTCTCTTTGTATCCCCCATACCTGACCTATTGTCACTCAGTGGATCTTCGCTGAATCACGGAGGTGGAGGTTGGGTCCCAAGGACTCTCTGGAGAGCTGCGGGCGTTCCCAGGAGCAGACAACTCCAAGGCAGTGAGGCTGCAGGGTGTCCTGCAGAACTCTCCCCTCTCTGTGGCCCCACCCATGCACCCTCCCTCCGCCAGGCCCTGGGCAGCTCTGCCCGGGCCCTCTGGCTCCTGGCCATCATGGGAGCCCTCCACCCTAGGAGGAGGGGTGGCCGCAGGTGTGGCAAAAGCACAAAAGGAAGCATTATCTCTTTAAAGGACAGTAATTTATAATTCCAGCTGATGGCTGCACTGTGCTGTTTTAATGAAGCGTTCTATTTTTATAGAAAACACATAATTGAGTGAGAAAGCAGGCTATTCTCTGAGTCAGGCAGCCATGCCTCTGGAAAGTCTAACTCCTCGGCCAGGAAGCCAAGCCTGCCCACCGCATGGGGTTCTGCAGGAAGTGGGCCCCATCCCAGGCCGCCCAGGTCCGACTCAGTGGGAGTGAAAAGCAGGGTCCAGGTTTTATGGCCCAAGTTCAAATCCCAACTTCCCTTCTTCCAGCCATGTGCTCCTGGACAAGTCATGTCATTTTTCCGAGCTCAGTTTCATATCTATAAAATGGGAATGGCAGTCTCTATATGCCTTGGGGGTTTCTTATGTGGGAATAAGGTACATAAAGGCCTGGTCGGGGACCGGTGCTTCATGAAGGGCCCGGTCCACATGTGCCCTGTCATTTCCATGTCCCCACCTCACTGCCGTCATGTCCAGTTGCTTACTGACGGCCTCCACGCCTCCGTTTCCTTATCGGTGCGGAGGAAATATGGTGCCCCTCACCTCCTAGGGCCGCTGAGGGGATTCGGTGAGGAAATGCAGGCAACGTGCTGAGAGCAGTGCCCGGCACAGAGCAGGCACTGGACGGCCTGCTGTCTTTCTGCGACCGAGCTCCTGGGGTCCAGCACCCCAGGGGCATTCAGCCCGCCCCCTGGTACGGGCTCTGCCCGCCCCGACCACTCGTCAGTCACCTGACCTGGAGGCATCGCCTGGCTTCCCCATTTGCTGTTTCCCCTTTGAAGTAGGAGAGTCGTAAAAACCAAAACACAGATCAAACCAAAACGGCAACAAGACAGGGTAAGTGGGGTGAGCGCTCGGAGGGCTGCAGGACACCAACATCCCTGTGGGCCCCCGCCTTCATGGTGTACCCCTCGGAGGGCCTGCTTGGGCGCCGGGTGCCCGGCTGTGGGCTCTCTACAGGAGACGGGAGGCAGAGGACAGTCACAGCTTCCGCCCCAGAGGTGCTTCCAAACTCAGGGGAAGCTCAAACAACACATCCCAGACAATTAGAAAACAAAACAGAAGAAGAGAACCAAGTACTCAGTTGAGTGGTTCAGCTCTCAGGAACATGCGTGGACTTCAAGGCCAAGTGGAACTGAGGGCGGCCTCTGAGAATGGGTGGGATTCAGAAGCAAAGTAAGGGGAGGAGGGCACTCTAGAGGACTGGACTGGTGGGACGGAGGTCCAGAGCTGGGCTGGGAGGGGCCAGCCTGACCAGGAAAAGATTCCCTCCCTCCAGGACAAGGTGGGGGCAGAAAGGAGAGGGGAGCGAGCGGCCCCTCTGAACAGGAGCCAACCAGTCCAGGCCCCTCCCCTGCCCGGACTCTGGCTGAGCTCACTAGGCACTCAGAGCGGCTCAGAGCCTGGGCAGGAATGCGGGGAATCAGTGAAGGACCCAGGTCTCCCTGACTCCCCTGGATTCCAGGCCTCCAGGACGGACTCCGCCAGGGCAACTTACTGATTCAAATCTCACACGGCGCCCTCAGAGGGCATCGTTTTAAAGCCCCAACTGGAACAGGAAAAGGCCGTGCTCAGACCCAGCCCTATTGCCTCCCACGGACTGACCCCCAGTGTGAAAGGGACCCTCACAGCAGCTTTTCCTAGCCCTGCAAAGTTGTGATTTTCCCTTGGGTCTGGAGGGTTACCCTGTCCCATGTCCCTGAATGTTTTAAGGCTCTTGCTGATCTTCCTATTAATAAATTCACCCAATGTGACCTAACTTGGAAGCTTTAAAAATCCACAGCATGTAAGCTGTGTGTACTGAAGCTAGCCCGTCCCTACTTCAAAGGGCCTGCCCCACCTGGAGGACAGCCCCCACCCAGCTTGCACCTTGTCGTTCGCCGCGTGGCGAGGCCCTCTTCTCCGTGCCGACTGGGGAGCGGCCCTTCCTCCAGGCCCACTTCCCTCAGCTGCAGGCCACCTCCGGTGACCTCCAGATCACTCTCCAAACACAAGTTCAAGATCCTGAAGGATAAGAACGCAAACCACACAGAGCCATTCCATAACCATTCAGGGGTGGAGGAACTTCCAGAAGGAAGGCCCTCGGGTGGAACAAAGGTAGGCTCCCGGCCAGGTATACCACACCAAGAAGCAAACTCCTTGGTCCTGGTTTATCTCTGCCTGCGAGCAGACCCTCGGGACCCGACAACCACTCACAGCAAAAGGGAAGCCAGCCTGGCTCTACAGGCAAGATGCCCCTCACCCTCTCTTCTCAGGGGCTGGGCCACTCCTGCTAGAGAATGGTGCGCCCCTCGCCCCAGTGCCTGCCTGCAGCACAGGCTGGGGACAGAGGATCAAGGAGTCAGGAAGCAAAGGGCTAAAACCACTTTAAAACAAACGAAGAGTTCCTTTTGGAAAAATCTGCAGACAACACTTACTCTTCCTTCCTCTCATCCCCGAACAAAAAACAAAAGTGCACGCATCCTCCTGGTCTGAGTGTAAGCAGACCACTGGGACAGAGACTGAGGACCGTGTGCGACTGTAGACTGTAGCGTCACACAGGGCGAGATCACAGGAGGCCGCAGGGAGCAGCCAGCGAGGGAAATGCTGAATGTCACGGCAGCTTAGCAACGAGGAACTGACCTTTGGGGAAGAGAACGCAGCGCCAGTGATTATGCCGGGCTTAACACTTCCCTCAACCGCAAGGCCTGCAAGTTTAAGCCCTGGCTCTGGTCCTCAGGGGGCTGCAGCAGCCAAACATGCTTAATGAATGCGGCAAAGTGATAAACTAGGTTTGTGCTAATACCTTTGATTCCGGCCCCTTCACTGGAAGGTTGGTATGTTAAGCATCCTTTTGATCTACTGTGAGTCCCTAATAAGATCCATCCAATAAACACTGTGCTTAAGTCAGAAATGTTCACAGGAGCCCCAGGACCCTGATCTTCTGCCATGTCACATGCCACCTGAGCAAAAGGCGAGGCAGGCCAGGTAGTCAGAGAGGTGCCTTTGGGGTTCAAGGTAGCCTTAACCAGATAAGGCTGAGGTTGGGCCCAGCCCACGCCTAGCTATCAGCTCAAACATTTTCCAAAACAGCCCCGGTTTCCCTGGGGAGACAGCTTCGACGGTTCCGTTTGTTTGCACAGCGAGCTCCAGCTTGTCCAGAGGGCTGCATTGTTCCTGTGCTGGGGAGTGCCCCCTGGGGCTCTGACACACCTTCCCGGGGGCCCTTCCAAGTCCCCCTGGACCTGGGCTTGGTCTGGCAGAAACTCCCGCGAGGGCCTATCCTGACCCACAGGGGTGGGAGGAGGCAGCTGTGGCTCGGAGGAGCTGGGCAGAAAAAGCCAGCTGGCTCCTCTGCCCTATGGTCTGGGCTTTCGAAACCTGCCTGGAATGCTGCCAGGCCCGGGGCGGGGGCAGTGACTGACAGGCTGGTTATTGGAAAGCTCCCATCATTAACCCACGAATGTTGTTTGGTTACCATGGCGACCTTCACTACAAGTGGCCTGACTAAAGCACATGGAATCTGTTACCTAAAACCAGAGCCCTGAGGAGCCCTGGGCTTCAGGACCCAGCTTATCAGCAGTCAGTTCCCTTTGACCCCATATTCCTGCCCCTCTCCTCTGGGCCTCCCACCTGCCTCCCATACCCGGGACCAGGAGAAAAGACTAGCAAATGCATCTCCACGCTTGCTTGCACGGGCCCTCTCACATTTCCTCCGCCAGGCCTGGCTTGCAACCAGGTCCAAACAGGGTGGCTGCTGCCCCCGTGAGGCCCCCTGCAGGCTAACGAGGACCGCCTGGCCAGCACATGTGTCCAGGGCTTAGTCAGAAGCCCTCAGGATTTCAGGAAGCTGCTCAGGGTGTCTGGTTCCCCCCATGCCAGGGTCACACTGTCCCTGTGGCCATCAGTCTCTGCCTCATCACGTTCCTGCCTTTTTAAACCCAAACTCCATTAAACAAAGGCCATCCCACAGCACGGAAATCAAGATCTTCCTTGCTTTGCTTTCTAATCCCCGAATTCAGGCAGATTTTCAAAAGTTCAACTCCACGAAAGCTGAGTTATTCTCCTGGAGTCTTGAGACTGCCTGCAGGAAGAGTGGCCACTCATGCAGCTAAAAAGCTTAAAAACCTTCCGCAGAGCGTCCACACCCTCCCTCACATCCAGGGCACCCCCTCCATCGCCCGGCCCACGTGACTGCCCCACTCGGGTCCTATGTTATAATCTTCCACTGTGTGTGGGCTGACTTCCAGACCCCCCTTGACCCCCACTGCTGCCCCGCACCACAGTTGTGCACGGACGCTAAGACCTTCTCCTGCCTGGGTCTCACGGTAGACTTTGGAAGCAGAGGGAGGCGGGACGGGTGTCAGTCTCTTGGCACGGAAAGGAGGAGCGTGCTGCTGGAGGGGACACGGTTAAGGGACGGGCATGGCTCACAAGGGGATAAGCTTATGTGGAAAGGGGTCCACTGTTGCCAGCAGCACCCTCCCTGGTGCCAGGCTTCCTCCGCCCCTGACGCTGACCTGCCGCCTCTTTCTTCACTAAGGCAGGCTCTGCAGCCTTTAAATGACCTGGGACAGGTCTGCCGGGGAGGGGCTCAGTGGCAGACAGGCCCGGATCGTGGGCCTTTACGTGCCCCTGAGTGTATGGACCCTGCTGGGAATGATGAGGTCAGGGTGAAGGGGGTTTGATATTTTTGTTACGCTGCAGTGATATTTACTGGGCCAGTCATTTAATTAACTGCCGTGGCAACAGCCAGAGTCACACAGCTTGTTCCCAATGCAGGGAGCAGCTGGGGAAGCAGGATGCAGTTTCCATTGAAGAGCAATGACATTTTTCAGTGATCCCTGCCCGGTCATGGACTCAGTGACATTTCCTGCTAATCCGTGGGTTTCTGTGCTTTGGGGTTTCATCTGTGGGGAACAGTATTGACTTATTTGCAAAAAGCCACGCTCACACGCCACAGTCATTCCAGAGTCGTGTGGTAGGTGGGTTTTCCACCCCCACTTTTTTAAGATGGATTTTGTTCCCGCCTAAGAAACAGAAATGTGCGCTCTCACAGTTGTGGAGGCCAGAGCCCCCTGTATTTTTTCCAGTTCTGCAGCCTTTTAGGGCTGGTTCAGACCAAGAGTTGCTCCCAGTCGTGGAGGTGAGGGGCTCACGGTGGCCCGGCATGGCTTTTGCACCCTGTCGGCCCCAAAGTGCTGACTTCGAAAAGTGAGGCACCACAGAGGAGGGGATGCTCTGGTTCCCAAAAGCTCCCCAGCAGGCCTCTCTGTAGTGATGAAGGAACAGAGGAACCCTGAGGAGGCCTCTGGGGATGGCGCTCAAACACTTTCCTGCCTGGGGCTCAGACCTCAACAGGGTCTTGCTGCTGCCGGCCCCACATCCCCAGCCCCTGAGGCCCCCGTGATGGCTCTGCGGTGTCTGGACGGGCAGCTCTTTTCCCACGATGGAGGCTGCCCCTCGGGAAGGCTCCCGCCTGCAGAAGTGGGGACACAGCTGACACAGAGGGGCATAACTGTCCCACAGATTGCCTAAGAGCACAGTCCGCATAGGACTTCTCACCTTCTCTGGGCGAGGCTCCTCTGAGGGTCTGCTGAAAGCATCTCCCTGAACGTGTGCATAGCGCGAATCTGCGTGGTCAGGCCCGAATGCCCGCCCCTGGGCCTCCCAAGGGCATCACCAGCCTCACAGCAGGGGCCACCTCCCCCGCCTGCCCGTGAAGACACTTTCAGTGAGCGACACATCCCAGGGGAAAAATTGAGGCCCTGACTGAGGTCGAAGGGAGGGGTGGGTGGTGCATCCACTGGCGGTGAGGGAGGGAAGACTGGGGAGAAGATGTCTTCCTCCCCCAGCCCAAGAGCCGGGGATGGAGGAAGCTGACAGGAGGCAGGAGGCGCCTCCCATGGGTGCACGGGGAGGAGGCTGGGGAGAACCAGAGGGCCCCCCACATCCTGAACACACCCCACTCCCGCTGTGCCTCAAAGAGCATGGCCTTTAAGCAGATTTTCAAAAAGTGGCATTAGCCTCCCCACATCGGGCCAGGGAAGGTGACTGCCAGGGAAAAGCTCTCTGCCTAGACGTTAGGAAGCGAGAGCATGCAGCAAGGTGCCAGGAGCTGGGACTGGGGCCTGGGGAGGGGCGGAGCGGGTGGCGCATGAATCCCCTTCCTTTGTTTCCGTCAGGACAGCTCTGCTCCCATCTGCTCGACAGGGTGCTTTGGTTGGGGCTTTTGGCCAGAGCTCAAGTGAGCAGGCCGACCTGCAACATGAATGCCCACCCAAGGCTGTAGCCACCGGGGCTCCCTCTTCAGTAAGGCACACTGGGAAGTTTATGATTAGGACACTCCGCCACTGCCAAGCCCCTGATGGTGTCATCCCAAGGAGGCCGGAGGGTCAGCCCTGTCGCTAGTGGGCTAGGGATGAACAGAGGTGGTCACCGGGCTCCCCACATAAAGGGAACCTCTCTGGGCTGAGCAAACCGCAGCTTTCCTCGCCTCGCCCGGCTGTGGCACCCACCAACTTCCCCTAATGCTTTGGGAACCTGCTTCATAGCCAGCACGAGCCACCTCTCGGGGTGGCCAGGACTGTGCTTCTCTTTGCCGTCTGCGGCAGCACTGACTACTCTAAATAGCCCTCCTACAGACCTAAGGTTGGACAGGGTGGGAGTGGGGTGCTTAGAGGCCCCCCATTCTGGGACCACAGGATTCAGAGAAACAACATCTGTTACACCCAGCGTCACCGGCCTGAGGGGAGGAGGGCAGAAGTCAAGCTGCCCTCCCCCTTGTTCCCTCCTGCAGAGCAGCGCACCCTTCTGCCTCCGCTGGCCCAGCATGGCTCTCGTTCCCAGTGTCCCAGCTGGGTGAAAGCAGGTCCTCTGTGTACCGGTGGTGGCGGAAGGGCATAGTCTACCACCTGGGCCAGGTGCAGTGTGCACTTGGGTGATGCTGTAAACAGTGGTGGTGGGGTATGTGTGTGCAGGAGCTAAGGATGAAGGGAGAGGCCAGGACTGCCCTGGACGGAGAGAACTCCTTCCCTATACTGCCCACTGACCTGCTTGGAGGCAGGGGGATGGCTCCCTTGAGCCCCAGAAGCCTAGCCAGTGTTAGAATCCACCCTTGGCTGGCTGCGCCAGGGTTGTGACTGAGTTACACAAGTTAGTGTCTCCAGGAGGCTCCAGTGCAGAACCCAGAGCAGGGAGGAAGCAGCCTGAGCACGTTTGTTCCAGCACAGCCCCTTCTGTATCTGCACAGCCACAGTGGGGCCTGTGGGTGAGGCCCAGAACTCACTGCTCCCCACCAGGTGCCCCTGGGCACAGAGAGCCAGAGCAATTCTCCGACCCTAGAGGTCCTCACCCCGCCTTGACTCTCCAGCCGGGGAACGTGCATGCAAGTGAGCGGCTCAGTTAGTGTATGTCGGCTGGCTATGTGGCAGGGCAGGGTATGCATGTGCACCTGCACTGTGCCCAACCCGCCCCCAGTCCAGCAGCGTCCACTGAGAACTCACTTGAAGTTTTCGGGGTACTCCGAGATGGCCATGTTGATGACGTCCAGGGCGTGCTGGTAGTGCTTCTGGGCTGAGAAGAGGAGAGCCAGCAGGTGGAGAGAATTGGCATCATCCCTGCACAACTTCAGGGCCTCCTGCAGCTGCTCCATGGCGCTGGAGATCTGCCAGAGAAAACCGCCAGTTCAGTGGCCTTCCCCCAAGACCCACACCCCACTTCAGGACTTTGGTGCCAGGCGCCATCAAAGGGACACGAGACTCAAGTGAGACCCAGGGTACTGGGAGAGGGGCTGGTGCTCTGGTGAGAACACATGCCCCCAAGTCACATGGCAAGAGGGATCTGCTGCCCCAAGCCAGGCCCAGGAAGCCTCCCCTGTCCTCACCGGTTAGTGGAGAGGCGCAGGTGTGCGGTGCAGCGCAGAAGATCTGGTAGCTGCTGGGAAGCACCGGGCCACTAGCTACAGACCCAGAGGTGGCCAGGCCCTCTTCTCTGAGCTGGCCCATATACTGACAGGGGCCAACAAATCAATGTGCCTCCTCCTCAGAGGTTCACAGTGGCAAGAGCCACTCTGGGGTCAAATAGGGACGTGGATTCCAGCTCTGCCAGGTTCCAGCTGGTGCCCTAGGGCCAGGACTTCACCCCTCTGAGCTGCAGTTCTTACGCTGTGAAATGAGAATAGCCATACCCATTATAGTGGCGGAGGGGACATGGGCAAATGCTCTGCAGAGTACCACACACATTTGAAATGCGTTTCCTTCTTCAAGCCCTCAACGCCTGGCAGTTAATGACCAGGTAGGATTCTTCCTTCTAGTCCTGAGAGACATGTTGTCTCATGCTCTCATGTCTGCCCTTTGCATCAACTTCTGTGACTGTCCACATCCTCCCAGGAGCCTCGTGAAAGACTTGCTTCTTATCAAACCTCAGACACTACAGCCCACCCCACCACGCTCCCTGAGGGGGCCATGGTGCAGGCTGGCTGGGGCCGTGGGTCCCGGTGGGCCTGGTCCCTGCCTGGTCTCCACGTGGCCTCTGCACAGGCCATGGGCAGTGCCAGGCCCTGAGTCTTCCCATGGGGACCTCCCTTTGTGGAAAGGTCAAGGAAAGGAAAGGCAGCTGCTGCTACCCCAGTGATTCTGCAGGGTGGACCCATCGTCCTGGGCTGGGCAACCCAATCCATAGCCTGCACTGCCTGGGCAGCTATACATGCTTGGGGCAGAATGGGCCAGTGGGCCCGAGACCCAGGCAGGCCAGGTTCCCGCTTACAGTCCATTCACACATCCTTGGTCCCCTGATGCTACCAAGATCTGGGGTCCCCAAGAAAACTGGGTGCCAGGTTCCACTGGCCTGGCCCAGCCATCTCTCTGAGACAACAGATGTCATTCATCACAGGTAGCTGAATAATTAAAGATATTAAAAAATGCATCACAAAAGGTTTATCATGAATTTGGCAAGAAAAGCACTGGTTCTTTCACAGAGGGCTGAAAATAAAGTGGTCTCAGGTGTCCTGCTCTCCATGCTCCCGAAGCACCAGGGTGGACTGATGCTCCTGGAGAGAGTGGCAGCAAGGTGCCAAGGGCCTCACCCAGGGCCTGGACGTCAGGAGCCGTGGGCACAGTGGATGAGGGGCTGGGACAGTCAGCGGTAAGCAGCCTGGACATGGAGGAGGGGAGAGTGAGCTGGGGGCAGGGGTGGGCTGCTAGAGAGAAATGGCTGAGAAAGAAAGGCCCAGAGAGGGGGACAGATAACTCAGAAGTAGGGTAATGACAAGTGACAATTCAGGCCGTGGCAGACAGGGGCATGGGGACATGATAGGGAAGGGTCCCAGCAATGGTGGTCAGGGTGCAGTGAGGGGGAAAGCCAGGCCGCTGCAGGGTTGAGGGGAAGGTGAAGCAAACAGTGACCTGACGAGTAGCGGCAAGCCAGGTGGAGATGAGACCAGAGACTCGGACCAGTGAAACCAACCCCCAGGGCAGAGGACAAGGCCCCAAGTGCCACATCTCCAAACAGGACACTCAGAGCCACTTGGAGTTTCTTAACTGAGGTAGATGGGCTCTGGGTTGGATGTCTGGGTTGAGGGCTGGCCTGGCCAGTGCCCTGTGACCAGGCTCAGGAGAACCTGAGGTCCTCAGGTATAACATGGGGCTGAGGGCCTCCTCACCAGATGCAGGGCTCACCCAGGTCAGTGGGGTGGGTGCAACAGCACCCACATCAGCCAGCGCCGTTCGTCACCTGACCACGAGCAGGTGGGGCTCTGCTAGCTTCTCTCCAACAATGTGGAGTCCCAGTGTGTCCTTGCAGGTGCAGGTGAGGACTGTGCGGCAGGAGTCAAGCCTTGCCTGCTGTCCCCAAGCAGTCCGGAGTCCGTGCTCACTAGGCCAAGCCACCGAGAGGTCCTGCTTCTGAGGCACAGAGCACTGAGGACCCAGGACCTGGGTCAGTGACTTAAGGGCCTGGGACAAGCTCTGACTCTCTTCTGAAAGAAAGCCTGCTGGGCGGGCGACTGTCTGGTCTCATTCTCGGGACCAATGTGGGGAAGGGAGCCGGGCCAGCCTAGAGAGCCTCAGGCAGTGGTGGTGGTCCCCGTGGGGTGAAAGTGGTCAGTGGGCAGAAGCCCCCCCCATCAGGCCCCAGAGGCCATGACTGACGGTGGTATCCAGAGTGTCAGGGAAATGCACTTGGTTACCCCGATCCATGGAGAAAGCTCGGTGTAGGTGAGGACACCAACAAACGCTTATTGTGACCTCTTGTCAACCTCTCATGAGTATGACATGTTCTAAGGGGAAGGAAGGCAGAGAATTATCTGCCCACCATGTGCTTGCCACAGGCTCAGGGGCTGTACCACATTGCCCGATTTAGTCCTACTGAGTCGTCTGGGGAGGAGTTTGAAGGTGCTCACGTAACAGGTAAGGAAATAGAGGCTCACAGAGGTCAGCTCACTTGCAAAGGGTCACACAGCTGGTAAAAGCAGTGGTGCCAGAGACCTGGGGGTTAGAAACTGTTAGGACTCACCTGTCGGACCAGGGCCAGCTGCAGGGAGACATAGAGGATGACCTGGGGGTCGCCAGGCGCCAGCTGTTGGGCTCTGTATGGAGAAAGGGAGCAGCTGGTCAGTCGCCAGGGGCTGAGCGACCAGTGTGTGACAGGAGCCTCCCGCACACCAGCATGCTGTGGGGCAAATTGCTGGGGATTCTGCCTGGCCCCGCTTAGAACAGGGACCAGTTGGGAGGTTATGGCTTGGGCACAAAGCCACCAGCGGGAGCAGTAGGTTCCTAGAGGGCTGGCTCTGGCTGGGGTGGGAGGGGCAAGGGTTTCCCGGGAGGAGGAGGATTGGGGAAGCCTGTCACCTCTGGGCAGCTGTTGGCCCTGGCTGTGGCCCTGCTATGGCCTTGTGCAGAGTCTGGAGCTGCCCTCTCCACCACGGGACAGAAGGGAACACCTTCCTGAGGGTGGAGGGGCTGGGAATGGCTTCTCTGGGCAAGAAGCCTCAGGAGTGAAGAGGTGGCAGGGGACGGAAGGAAACGCTCCCCTGTCCCAGGTGCCCAGGACGGGACTGTCCGACCTCCCTGGGCTCGGGAACTGCCTGCCTCAGAAGGGAGTCAGATGTGCTATGTGTCCCGAGGAGGCCGGCACAAGGAGTCTGGGGCAGGCCCTGCCCGGCAGCTTCCACACAGGTGCTAGGGGATGAAGGTGTGGGGGACAAGACACGCAGGGCTGAGGAAGGAGTGGGGAGTGATGTTGGGGACAGGGCTTAGGCCTGTGGCGGAGACAGGGCTCGGCCAGCATGGGTTCGAGGGCGGGAGGGACGATGCCGGGGGAGGGGCTGTTCTGCCTCCGCCTCCCCCCCTGCCTTCTGGACCCTGGGTGGCCAGCAAACCTCCTGGGGGGACTATGGGTGGAGGGTCCTCACAGCCCCTGAATTTTTGAGCTCCTGCTATAGGTAAGGCACTGTGCAAGGTGCTTTTCCTAATTTACATCAGGTATTTATCACAACACTAATGGGTTATTATTCCCATTTTAGAGCCATGACTCAGGAGGGCTGGGGCTGAGCCTGGGGTGGGGATGGTCCACCGGTGTTGAAAGACTCAACCCCCCGGCCCCTCAACCCCAAAGGCCTGCCCCGCTTTGTGTGTGAGCTCTCAGAGCCTCTGCTGCCTGGTCAATAACATGGGGACGGAGACCTTTGCCACGTCACACCAGAGGGTCCTCTGTGCACTGACCACCTGTGCCTCAGCGCCGTTCGGGCCCCTCACCTCTCCAGCGTCTGCAGTGCTTTCCGGTGCAGCTCATCCTGCTTGCTTTTCAGTGTGGCTGCAGGAGACAGGGTGGGGACAGCCGTGAGGGGTGCTGAGGGGTGCCGGCCCAGCCCTGCCTCACTGCAGGCCACACGGGCTCTGCATGAAGAGACCCCATCAGGCCCTGTTGGCAAATGCTGGCGCTCAAGCAGCTCCAAACTGATGCCACCCCGTGGTCCGGTTACGGAGCGAAGGTGCGAGGAGTCCACCTGGCCCCAGCCTCCCAGCAGGGCTCCCACACACCGGGCCCGCCCTTCCCCTCCACCGTGGTTTTCACCACCTAGGCCAACAAATTTTAAGTGTAAAGTTCAATGGCAGTGAGTCCATGCACAATGCTGTGTAACCATCACCGCCATCCACCTCCAGAACTCTCATTACCCCCAACAGAAAGTCCACACTCACTGAACGCTAACTCCCCTCTCCCCTCTGGATTTCTGCTCCTCGCCCCCCACCCCCACTCCAGTAACCTCTGTTGTACTTTCAGAGGCTGATGCCTATACCATGTGTAGTCTAGGGGGGCTGTTAGCCCCTTCCCCTCAAGCTCTAGGGAGACAGAAGTATGTGGCTGCCTGACCCGTGGGGGCCACACAGCTGCGCTGGCAGGACTGGGGAGAGAGTGCTGGGCTCTGGGTAGCAGGAATGAAGCACAAGCATTTATTAGACACCTGCTGGGTACCCAGCTCTACACCACACATAGAGGATTCCAAAGACTCCAGAAGATCACAGCAGTGCTGAGGTTAAAGGTGAACCAGAATGAGGTGGAATTTGGGGTCAAGGCTGGTGGCCCGTTACAGCTGCTGGCACCTCTGGAGTCCCAGGGGCAGGGGCGGCAGAGGCTCTGCCAGGAGCTGGGCTGGGCCTTGAAGGGCGGGAAGAACTGGTGGACGAAGAAGGCGTCCCTGAGAGAGGTGAAGTCTGGGCAAGAGTGGAACTGGGACTGAGATGTGTGTGCACCTACCCAGGAGGAGCCCGGGAGGATCCCAGGGGGTATGTTGGTAGGTGGACTTGATAGAACAAGAGGCCTGGGGGGCTAGGGTCACCCCAAGCAGAAGTCGAGGTGGCACTCACCATCGGTGGCCTGAAGACTGTAGGTGAGACCCAGCGCCAGGTAGCCCTTGGAGAGAAACTCCCCAGCTTCCTCCCCAAGGTTGATCACCATCCTGGCAAAGCACTCGGCCTCCTCCAGCTGTGAAGAGGAGAGGCACAGTTCACTGGAAGGGCTTCACTGGCCTCAGCATGCGGCCCACTCACAGCCCAGCCTGGTCACTCGGGACTGCAGGTCCCCCTGTGTGCGCAGCACAGCCAGAGAAGCCAGGCAGCGTGTCTGAGGCCACGCAGCCAGAGTGGAAGGATCACAGCTGTTACCTCTACCTGTGACTCCCAGGACCCTTTCACCCACCCAGGGGCCTGCACTCTCAGCTGCAGGGCACTATGTCTCTCACAGGAAGCGTCCCTCGCCCCAGGGACCGCCGCCTCCCATCACTTGCCCTGCTGAGAACAAGGACCCAGGACCAGGCCAGTCCGTGCCAGCTCCTTTCCTCGTCTGGCCTCTGTAGGTCCCTGGATCTGTCCCTGCTCAGCAGAAGGAAGCCAGGGGCGGGGGGGACAGGCAGGGGTCTGAGACTGGCCTGGGGGACACTACCCACCCTGCAGAGTGGTCAGGCTGCCTGTCCTCTGCCTGTGAGCTCACTCCCTGACACAGGGAACTCAACTTCTTCGGGGGGGAAAAGGCCGGGGGCTGTTTTTGTCCTATTCCAGTTGGAAAGGGACCAATTGGCACGGGTTGCATGTGCTCATATAATCATATATGACATGTGACACAAAGACAGGGGCATCCACAAGGCATGCCTCCTGAGACCTCTGGGTGACCCCGGCAGCCAGGCCAGTCAGGGAGGCAGGGGACAGCTGGGGGCCTCAGCCGTGCCCACTCACAGCCCACAGGCCTCTAAGAAATGCCCTCGCCCCTGCCCACCTCACCCCCCCCATGCCCAGGAATGTTAACTGCCTACATGCTTGGCGTGGCAGTGTACCCAAGTCTGTGTCACCAAGAACAAAGAAGGGGGCTTACCAAATCGGTGCCAAAGCCCACTGCCACACACAAGGCCCCCTGTGGGGTGTCTTCCCCCAGGAGAGGCCCACGAAGTCAACCAACCAGGGAGCAGAGTTGCACCTAAAGTGGCTTCCAGCCAACCTAGTGTGCCCTGGCCCACTCGTGTTCCTGCCTAGGCCCAGCCCCACTCCTTTGAGAGAGGAGCAGCTCCGTGCATCTTGTGGTCTGACCACTGGTCACAGCTGGGGGTAGAGGGGACAGTGGACTCTCTCTCCCTGGAGCATGCAGTTGAGATGCTGAGACAGAGCCCGGCAGCATGAAAAAGTGAGTTCAGCTAAGTCCACCATCTGGGCGTAGCTGTGTGAGCTGCCTGCAGGAAGAAGGCTGATGGAGCCAAGAACCCAGTCAGTGAACAGAGAGGAAAACCAAAGTCCAATGGAGCCTGAGAGGGGAGCAGACAGCCCAGAGAGAGATAGCTGGGAGGGGCTGAATCCCTCCAGGGCCCAACCACCAGCCGTGACACATGCTGACCAGGGGCAGTGGGCAACCTCCAGGTTGACAGGCTGGTCATTAAAAAAAAATGAGGGAGTCGGGGAGCTGGGCCTCTGACTCCATCAGAGCCGAGGATCTGGGGTTTAAGGGGGAGGCAGTAGCTTAGGAAACCCCACAACTGCCTGCTGCCCACTGCCCAGCCCTGACCGGCTGGGTAGGGCCAAGGCTGGAGATGCTGAGATCTGTCTCGGGAGCACCAGGCCCTGCAGACTAAGGAGGGCTACAGGGGCCCGAGTCAGAGCCAGGCTGGAAGGAAAGCACAGGCCGCTCAATACCAGCTCTGATCCTGGCATGGCACCTGAGAGCCATGGGACCTTCAGCAAATCACTTAGTTTCCGGGCCCCAGAGATCCTCACCTGCACAGCGTGGAGCTGCCCCCCTCACTTTAACTGCTCCGCCCTACAAACCTCCATGGAGACCTCTGGGGCACCAGACTCTGTGCTGGGCCCGGCTGGGGCTGCCCAGTGGCAAGAGGGTAGGATGTCTGGAGAGCTCTCATGGGACCCTATGTGCTGACACAAAGGAGGGCGAGATCCCACAGAACAAGGTGGCTCTTAACTAAGGCTACGAAGCTGGCGTGGGACACGGGAGCTTTCACGGAGGGGCCATCATGTGGCTGGGGGTGTCTAAGGAGGCCTCACAGTGGGGGGTCGGGGGCATAAGGAACCTCAGGAAGGGTGAGTGAGCAAACGGCGCCTTTTCTCCTTCCTCATAACCCATTGCGACGCAACTCATTGCACAGTCTTTGGGTCTCATTATGCCTCATGCAAAAGGAACAGGCTTTTTTATAAACCTCCAAGTACAAGTTATAAAAAGAATCCAGAAACCTACTGCACTCCAAGTGTAAACACTCTTCCCATGCCCTTCTACTCGGCCAACTGCAGCTTCTACCTCCTGCAACCCACGTAGAGAGGGTGCTGGGCAGAAGGCCCAGTGGTGACTGGAAAGCAGGGAAAAGTTACCGCCCAGTTTAAGCACATCACGTTCTAGATTAATAGAGCTCACCATCCTTGAGCTTTAAAAATTGAAAACGTACATCCTTGCCTTGTCCAACTTGTGGTCCACTCTGACTCCTAGGCCAGCAGCCTTCCGTCACCACTACTCGCCAGCCCGAAGTCCACGTGTTTAAAATAATCACTAAGCATGGTGTTTGTCTCAAATCAAACTCACGAGGCTTCAGCGCACCGGTTTCCTACATGGTGAACACTATTTTGATTTCCATTACCAGAAACAAAGCAGCTTTTCACATGTGGAGCCAACTCAGTGATTATAAAGAAAAGAAATAAAATCAGGTGTATTAAGTATGATAATATACAATGGTAAACAACCCCCACATGCATATGCATTTTAAATATAAAATGTGTTAAAACAAAATATATATATATTTAAAGAAAACATACATATATATACACATACAGAAAAAGAGAGTGCACAATTCCCCTTCATCTAAGACAAGAGTTGGGATTCCTACCGCCCTCGAGAACGTGGCTTTTCCGCCTTTGTCCTGAAGACTATATCATCCAACCTAAGTCCAGAGTCAGCTCCACACCCAGGAACAGCTCTCCATGCTCTTGGGCCAGACTTGCTGGGCTCCAATCCCAGTGTGGCTATCCACTGTGTGACCTTGGGCAGGTCCCTCTTCTGTGAATTGGGGATAATGCTTGTCTGCTTCATAGGGCTTCTCAGATGACAATGGTGAATGCTCAGAGCAATGTCTGAATAAGTATAAACTGTCATTATGAGTTGTAATTTTATACCTATAATTAGTTCAATCTTCCAGGATTTTTAGTCTCAACCTGATAGATGTACAAGTGCCATCTGACCAGATCCCTCCCCTGTACTACATAATCTCAGCGACAAATCAAGAAGTGACATCAAAGACCTTCCTGAATCCAGAGAGGGAACATGACTGCTTGCCTTTGTCTCTGCCTGACCCTTAGTCACCAGAGAGAAGCGACTGCATGAGGGCAGGCTGGGTCCCTACAGCCCTAGGCGGTCCACTGTGCCAGGCTGCCCAAACCCCGACCCCCAACCCCTGACCGGTGGTCCAGGACACACACACACACACACACACACACACACACACACACACACACTACTGACCCCCTGTCCCAGCACTCACCCCCACTGTGGGGCACACGTGGATATTTTCTATCCTCTTCTCTAACAGTCTATTTCCATTTTCTAAACAGTTCTATTTCACAACCCGCCAATGGGTGTCAACCTGGGTTGAGCTGCCCGGTGCTGGCTCAGCATCTGTCCATCTACACCCACCCTAGCCGTATCTTTCTCCTACCCAGGACCTCATTGGTCCTTTCCAATCTCCAGACGTTTCCTCCTGTGGCTTTAGAAGCAACTGCGTGTAACTCTGTGGCTGTGGTTCCTGCTTCTGCAAGACCCGCTCAGGCCACAGCACTGGGCCCTGCACACTCATCAAAATACTTGTAGGATGAGGGGTCCTCAAAAATGTTATTAGTCATTCCCTTCCCCATGATACACTGTTTTTAATGTCTCCTTTGCCTATGGCAGCTGTGTAACTTTGCACAAAACCCAGGTGGAGGTCCCCGGCCTCCCTTGCAATTCTAGAGGGAGTTGTTGCTCACCTGACCTTTCCTGACATGGTGGCCACCTGGTGGGACCGCTGTTTCACAGTTGAAGGTTCTAACGCACAGGGAGCTTAGGGGACCCACCCAAGGTCACCTGGCTAGCAAGTGGCAGAACTGCCGTTCAACCCAGGTCTCCTGATCTACGTCTGGCTCTGTCTGAGCTGCCCGAATCACGGCTGTCCTCTGTGGTTCTCCCTTTTTCTTCTCTCTGACCCTCTGGGGAAAGATGCACTGGAGGTTGTCATGCTTTTTGCTTCCCGTAAGTAGAAAAAGTGACTTTACAAGTTCCTGCATCTCTCTAGGTGTCCTAACTTGGTCCCCACCTAAGACTGGCTTTGGCTGCGCTCACTGCCCACCGGCAGGCTGCCTCCCTCCTCCGGCTGTGGGCCGGAGAGGTCGTCCCTGGGGATCTCCACCCTCCTCCTCCCTTCCTGGGAACTGGAGAGCAGTCGCTTCGGAGCCTGCAGAGCTTGTTTAAAGAGCACCTCCAGTTTCTCCTTAGGCCCGTCCCACAGGGCCCGGGACCTGGTGTTATCTGCTCCACCGAAAATGCACTTTTATTCTCCAGGAGGAGCAGGCACTCTTCCTAATCCCCACATGCTCATGGCGGCAGAGCTGCCGTTCTTCCTTCCCTGCCTCATCAACAGGTCGTCCCTCTCCCTGGCTCTGCCCACCCCTGAATCTGAAAAATGAAGGCAAAGACACAAAAGCACATCCCTTGCGGGAGCCTGCTCTTTGGAAGAGGCTGTCGCAGGGACAGCGGCCGTTTACCTGGCACCTGCAACATGCTAAGTAGGGACACTCCTCAGTCGGTGTTTCCAGGTTACAGGTGAGGCACAGCGAGGGTGAAGCACTCCCCTAAAGTCACACAGCACTGAGTGGGCAGGCAAGGGATTTGAACCCCATCCTTTCTGCCTCCAAAGCCTGCACCCTTTCTACCACCCACACAGTCCTGTCAGGCAAAGAGGCCCAGAGACAGTACCACCAAGGAGGAGCACGGCCTGCCTCTGTTTCACAACCTCTCCTTCTCTTTCTGTACTTGGCACAGCACACGTGCGCTAGCCCACCTCTGTCCTCCTAGAAGAGAGTCAACACTTCAAATTACAGGGATTCTAAATAACTGCGTTTGAAGGGATATTAAAAAATATTTACATCTCCCTCTTCTTCTCCCCCCCCCCCAAGTAGCTGGCTGGAAACCTTGGCAGGATGCTGGCCATGCCAAAGCAGGCCACACATGACTGTCACCCAGGGGAGCTTTAGGCTAAGCCTCCCACCTTGTCCCACAGCTGCCCCAGCTGCTCCTACCCCACTACAAATGCCCTATCAACCAGCATGTAACTATCCCTCTGCCACCCCCCTCCCTAACCACCTCCAGGCCCAGAGCCAGCCTGGGATGTCCCACACTGGCTCTGGCATACGGACAGGACGTGGGGACAGCAGGTGCTCCGCCTCTGGGCACACAGCCACCCAGTCCGGTTTTATCCAGCACAACCCGTTTTTCAGATGTCCCAGTTTCAGCCTCCCTTCCTGCAGCCTGGGCCAAGCTGCCCACCCCTGGCTTTCTGTCCCCTGCTAACAGAGCTTGGCTGGGCAACGGCTGGGCCTGCCAGGGACTGATGTGAGTCAGCACAGCTACGAAAGCAGGGGACAGAGGTGATGTCGGACACCTTTCAGGATCCACGCCTTGCCCCGAGCACCAGATCCCCTAAGTGTGCTGCAGTCAGACCCACTCTTTCGGCTGGAAGCCTTGATAACAGAGGGTGCGAGGCCGTCTCTCCCTGGCCTCCTTGGAGAACAGGCTGCCCCTGGCTACCAGCAGCCTGCTTTCGGCCCAGCAGCAAGGCGGGTAGCCAGGGAGAACCACTGAATCAGATGCACACCCCCCACACCTGGCCCTCCTGGCCAGCTGGGGTAGGCGTCGTTCTATAAGATATTAGTGAACATCTACTATGTGCAGGGTTCTGTGTGGGGAAGAGGGGCTCAGGGGGCAGGACACGGTGCATGAAGAAGCTCCCTGTCTAATTGGGAAGGCAAGTCCCATATGGGGGAGAACCCGGTGCCCCGTGTCTGTGCTCATCCCAATGAGCACCAGGCATCAAGCCTGGGCTGGGGTTTCAAGAAGGAAGAGAGACAGGCCCTGCCCTCAAGAAATACCAATGATCACCATGTGAGGCGCTAAGTGTCCAAGGCAGGTATAAGCGAGGCTTTAGGGAGCTGCAGAAGTGAGTTTGGGTCAGGGAAGGCTGCCAGGACAGCCCCCAACCCTGCAGGACCCTAGCCTGCACCCGATTTAAACCCAGGCTCCAACCTGCCCCCTAACCCAAATATGCTCTCAGCTGAGGTTAAACAACTCACCCTCCTCCCCGATTCTGATGACAAGTCTGCGTGCTTAAGTTTCCTTTTGGGCTTTTCTATTTATGTTGTCATTGATTACTTTGCTCCTAACTCATCTGATTTCAATTTGGACTGATTTGATCCTAATTTTATTACCATGTAATCTGAATGCACATAATTACTGTAATTATGCTGCTGAGGGAAACAGCTCCTCTACTGCGGGAAGCCCTAAATTTAGGACTTCCTGGCAAGGGCGGCCGTTGGCTGGGCGGACCCACAGACACCTCAGAACTGGCAGCCTTTGGGCGCACAGATGCCCTCCCCCGCCCCACCTCAGCAAGGCGGGTATTTTGGGCTTCATCTCAGTGATGGGGTTGAGGCCCCTCTGGAGCCCTAGGAATACGCAGGACTGTGAGCGAGCGGTTGGCGAGCCCACCCTCGCTGTGTTCTCCAGCTCTACCGCCATCCTCTGCTGCACTGCTCAGCCTGGGTGGCTCCTTTCTGCCAGCACCCACGTGCCACCCACATCCCAAGGCTGCTCTCCCTCTAGGGTGCAAGACGCCAGCAGTCTCCCTGAAAAGACTTGGGGAGCAAGAGGTTTCCCTGCTAATCACGGGCCTGGGGAAAGCGAGCTGTGACAGAAGGGCTCGCTGCCAGCCTGTGTGAATTTTTCCCAGAATTCCGAGCCTTCCTCAGAAGGCTTCTTCCTCCAGGAAGTCTCCCTGACCCATCCAGCTCTCTCCATACTTTGTCATTTATATCACCCTCACATACACAGCAAGATGGACATGTCCCTGTCTCGTGCCCACCTGCTGCCATCTTCCTGCAGGAAGCTGCCAGGACCTGGGCCCTGCTGCCCTGCCCTTGAAGCTCACTTACCCAGTGCAGGGATCCAATGCAGACCTTGGCAGCCATCAGGGGTACGGTGGGGTCCGAGGGCCGCAGCTTCACACACTCCCGTAGCAGCGACACAGCGTAGGCCCACTGCAGAAGAGCAGGCAATGCCATCATGCACAGCCCTAGGTGGCAACCGACCAGGCACCTCCTACACAGTGTGGGAGCTCCAAAATTGCCAGTCCTTGCTCTGCACCCCTTTCCTCCCAAGGGCCAGGAAGAGGGCCCAGGAGGAACCCAGGCAATGTGGGCAGGCAAGTCCCTCCTGGGCCTCCGTTGCCTCATCTGGAGAATGGAGGCTGTGACCCTTGCCCAGAGTGAGATGACAGCAGCTAAGGTGACAACAGGTAGAAGCTCCTTAAAAGGAATTCAGACGTGAACCACATATACATGACAGGCAGAAAGGAGCTCTCGTAAACCTCTGAGTCCAGCGCTCTCAGGTGAACAGATGATGAGATCAGGCCCAAACCACGTGGGGACGTGGAGGCCGGGCCGGTGGTGGGGGGTGGGGTAGAAGTGAAAAGGCTGGCAGACAAGGAGAGAAGGCGCAATGGCAGAGCCAGAGAGGGCCTGCAGCCATGGAGATGGGGTCACACTGGGCCCACCGAGGGTGGCCGAGTGTGGACAGAGGGCCAAGGCAGGGAAAGCATCCAGAGCCAGACAGGGATATAACCAATCACAGCAATGAGAAGAACACCGGCAACACGTATCTAGATTTTACTACGGACCAAACGCAGCTGTAAGTCAGAGGGCCAAACTGGCCCTCCGCCTGCTCCTGTGAGTAAATACTGGAACTCAGCTGTGTCCACTTACATACGTCTTATCTGTGGCTACTTCCATGGTGCTAAGGCAGAGCTGAGTGGTTCCCACAGAAACTGTTTAGCCTGCAAACTCAAACATGTAACTCTCTGACCCTTTAGAGAAAGCCTGCTCACCCCTGTTCTGAGTGCTTTATAAATAATAAAGCATTTGATTTTCACAACTCTCCTATGAGGTAGGGGCTACGTCCCTATTCACAGATGAGATAACAAATGCAGAGAAGTTAAGTAGCTTATTTAAAGCCACAATGCCCACAAGTAGCTGGGGGGGGGGGGTTTGAACAGTCTGGCTCTTAGCTTGTATCCACTGCCCTGTCCTATTTCTGCGGTGCCTACTTGGCCAGAGAGGAGGCCTGTGTGTCCCCCCACCCCTCACACATACTCACTCAAGGCTGGAACCTTTTGAATGAGTCCAGTACTTTTCCATGAAACTCAGCAGTGATCCTCAGTACCCACCACCCCGTGTGTACACTCCCCTTCCCATGTGAGCCCCAGGTAGGCAGGGATATGTGTCTGTGACTACAGTGGTTCCCACGTGCGGGGCCCTGTCGTGGGCTGCTGGGCTGCGTTTCTCACCATAATCAGCTCTCTCCCTCCCTGGCACCTCTAGAGGTGGTGCTGAGGAGCTGGGGACTCACCCGGCCACAGCGCGGTGTGAGGAACCGGCAGGTGCAGACCTGCGACCCTTGCCTCTTAACTACCCATCCTTTTGCCACTAGCTAAGGAAGAAGAGCTTTTCTCAGCCCAGATGTGATAGCTTTCCCTGGGCTCTGGGCTCAGGCTTATTAGGCCAATACCAGATGTCCCAGCCAATAGCCAGCTCTGTGCCCAGCACCGGGCAAGGGTTCGTGGAGTCTCTGTGGGAACGGGGAAGAGGCCCTGGCTCTCGGCTGTCAGGAGAGCTGGGGAGAGCAAATACCACCATCCCCCACTGCTCTCCCAGGAAACATGAGGACCATGCACAAGAGGGTGTTAGCAGATGACACTCTCTGGCAGGCTGGGAGATTGCACAGGGTGCCCTGCGCAGGCTGGAGCAAGGGAGGCTGCAGGAGGTGCTTGAACAAGCGGCCAGGCCATCCGCCTCTTCCGAGACCCTGTCCTGTGAACGCTGCTCCCAGCACTCTCAACACGGCCCCTCTGGCCACAACCCCAGCAAGCTTCAAGGCCCTTCCAAACTTCCTTCGCTGGCCACTGACCTCTGCATCGTTAAAATACAGCATTCTCTAGCCCTGACCCCCCAAATTCACATCTACCCCTACACAGACCACGAACGCTGCTATTTAAGGAGCCATCTGCGGACTCCACAGTCAGAGCAGCCGGCTCTTTTCTTCCTTTTTGTCATGCTGGTTACCTAGCAACACAGCCAATGTGCTTGCTGAGGAGACCAAAAGAAAGAGCAGCCTAAATTGTGCCATGGAACTCATCTTTTCTTCCTGCAGGTTGACGCGCCAGAGGTATTTATATCTGCCCGCCCTCACCTCCTGGAAGACCTTTCGGGCACAATCACAGGTACTGAACCTTAGGATCTTGGAAACAGCAAGGTCTGGCCAACCAGGCCGACCCATCTGGTAGGCAGGGTTCCTGAGGGAGGTGGAGAGTGTGCTTCTGGGAAAATCCCCTGCCGCTTGGAATGCAAGGGTGGGCATAGCCCAAGGTCTCTGGCCTCCTGTGTGAGGAACACATCAATCACCCCACTTCCCATCTTGAGCCCATTCTCACGTGCACCTTGCTGGTATGTGAAGGAGCTAGGCCGGGACACCAGCTCCCTGGATCCCGGGATGCGCCAGACTGTGTCTGGACCCCTTGGTGCCTGGTTCTTCTCAGTAAGGAGGTGGAAGACCCCACCCCTCCCAGGCCAACGTGACACCTTCTCCTGAGCCTGGGGCCTTCCAGGAGCAACTGCAGAAATTAAAGCCAACTCCTGCGTGTGATGCATTCTTCTGAGCAGGGGTCGCCAGCTTTCCTTAGCATCTCACAGGGGCCTGTGACTCACAGAAGGCTATGGACCCCTGTAGCCTGGTCCATGCTCACTATTACAAAACTAGAGGCATTTTCTGTTTCCTGGGGACAGGAAGAAACTGTCACGTGCCACCATGAGCTGGCTGCCCAGCTCCATGTATGCTCTGGCCCCTGCTCCTGCTTCCCCATCTCTTCTGAGCTCTCCCTGAGCCCTGACCAGGTCCTGCTAAGCGTGGAGCCAGGGCACATCATGCCACGGCTTCGTAGGGGAGGGCGAAGAGGTTTGAGACAAGTGCCAGGCGGGACGGGGGCAGAGAAGGCTCCCCCCTTGATTCTCGGCTGTATTTCCCACCTGCCAGGCTACAGCACCTGCTCTCCTTCCCTCTCCCTGCCAGGACCCAGCCTGCACAGCCCCCATGCGTGATGGAGGAGCTGGCAAGCCTAGGAGGGCCCCCCCTGGAGACGGCTGTAGGGCTAGAAATGGCAGGTGGCACAGATGGGCGGGCGGGCAAGGAATTCCCTCAGCCCCATGAAAGGGCCCTGGGTGTTTACAGCTCTTGGAATGATCTGCGAGCTCATGCCATCTTATTTCCTGCCTTCGAAGCATCCTCAGTTCCAAGAGCCCCAGCACCCAGCCCCGGAAAGCTTTTCCGATCATGTCACTACTTAAAATAGAGGCTTATGTAAGTGTGATTCTCATCCGAGGAAAAATGAGGGGTGTTAAAACAGGAATTGGTGGGTGGAGAGCAAATGCAGCCCTTCGACTTGGGATATGGTCAGTTCCAGGTCCACGGGCAGGTCCTTTCCTGACTCCATGCTCGGGGGGCCGGAAGACAGCTACAACCTCAATGAAACAATGTTCCCCTTGCTGGAACCTACTCCGCACACCTGTCTCATGCCGTTGTACCCGTCAGTTCACCTGAGGAACTGCCCCAATGCCCCATCATGAACACATCCTCAGAGAAAAGCACCCCCAGACGCGTACTTGCACATCTGGCACACTCGTAACTCATGTGTGCACACTGGATGCACACGGGGGTCTGTGCGTGCCCTCCCGTGCCCTCACTCTCCTGGAGATGAAAATCGGCTGCTTGACAACATTTCTGAACACCCGCTTGCCTGCCTGCCGTCCCCCACCTCCCCCTCTGGGAGGGACCAGAGGGGAGCAGAGTCTCCTGAGAGTGACGTGCAACCCCCAGCCTTACCTTTCCACAAGCCACCATGGACAGTGCCACTTGGTACCAAAGGTGAAATTCTCCACATGCAAACTTCATGGCCCGCTCCAGGCACTGGGGGCAGGGAGACGTCTGGTCAGCACTTCCCTGCTGGACAGCCCCCCCCAGTCCAGCCCCCTCTTCCAGGGTAATCACTGCTCAAGTCACCACCCTTGGGAGGCTGCAGGAGGCCCGGACTCGGTTCTGGCTAGAAAACTCCAGGGGAAACCTGTCTGTGCACCTGGCATGCTGTGTCAGCCCACACAAGTCTCTCACCCTCTCTGACCCTCGGCTCCCACCTCCATAGCATGTGAATGATCTCACAAGGCAATGGTGAAAAGCGAATGAAACGAGACTTGTGAAAGTACTTTCAAAATGGAGACATCGATGAAAATGTAAGAGCCGACATTTGTTAATATTGCGCATGGCATTGCTCTCGGTGGTTTACATGCTTGAACTCATTCACTCCTCCCGACCACCCTGCGAGGTGGGTCACCTGACTTCTCAGAGGAGGAAGCTGGGGCCTGAATGACTTGCCAGTCCTGGGGCCTGGCAGTGGCAGAGCAGGCCGACTGCAAAGCCGGTGGTTAGGATGCTGCCAAAAAGTAAAGGCTGCTCTTCATTCTGCTGTTTGTTCTCTGCGCCCACGGAGAAAACCTACTGCTCCGCTGGCCTGGCCAGTCCTGGGCAGCCTGCACCAGGGGATGCCTGATGGTACCCGACAGCCCCCAGCAGAACTGCATTGTACTTCATGTTCTAGGGGCTAGAGGCAGAGGCTGCCAGTTTTTGAGGACAGGATCTCCATGTGGCCACGGTCTGGTGAGGCAGGGGACGGGCGCGGGGCACAGGACCAGACACCAGGCACTGGAAGGGCTCAGGGGCCTGGAGTCACGTGCTGGCTCGGCGCGCACTCCCTGCACCTTCTCAGGCAGAAACCAGCTCTTGGGGCCTCGCCTTCCTCGTGGTAAACTTGAGAGAACACCCCTTATCCTTCCACATTAAAGCGGGGGATCACCTTAGAAGGCACCTCGTATGGAGCCTGGTGTGAGCGGGGGCTTGGAGGGTGGCATGGCCCCCCTTTCAGGAGCCCTCCAAAACACACAGAAAGAATCTACTGCTCCGAGGCTCATTCCTGCCACAAGGAGACGAGGGCCCCCAAACCACCTTCATCTCAGCTTACACTGGAAATCTCAACAATGTGTGTATCACGTGCCTTGTGGGCAGGGGCAGAAGAAAAGGGGCAACTCAGTACTCCTAGTCCACCACCCCGAAGAGGCTCCGCCCCCTGGGCACGGCCCACGGGACACGGTCCCAGCAGGGTTTCCCCGCAGGAGGGGGGCATCTGTCTACGCAGCTTAGAACCTGGCCAAGAGAGGCAGCCACAAAACAACAGTATCATGTCTGGGGGAAACTGAGGGATGCATAGTTTTCTTCTTGTGCCTGTACAATGCTATGTGTTACTTTCAACAGAAAAACACATAAGACCATTAGCAAAACCAAAAAACACCCAGCCAGTGAAGGGCAGCTCCCTCGGCCCTGGAGAAGGAACGGTCCCAAGCCTGGCCTCCCCAGATCCGAGCTGCGCCCTGGGTGGGGACAGGGAAGGGACGGTGGAGGAGGACAGCTGGTGGCTCCATCTGGCTCCCACTGTGCTCCACCCAAGTCCCGGCTGGGACGGGCCAGCCGTACCTCAGAGAGCATGACATACTGGCCCCTCCTGCCCAGCGTGATGCTCAGGAGGTCGTAGATGGCCGCGGCGTTCCGCAGGCTCACCGCCCGGTCCTGCTCCTGCTCCGGCACCCGGCTCAGCACCACATCCCGAGTAGCCTGTGGGGGAACATGGGTTTGGGAAGGTGAGGACGGATAATAAATCTGTCCCCACAGGGCCCCTGCCTCCCCAGCCCAGGGACCATCACCATTTTACCACTGACCCAGGCCAAGCAGGTGGCCACCTGCCCAGAAGCAGCCAGCTCCTTTCTCTTCCCCACAGAGGCCCTCTCCAGAGAGAAAGCCCACCCCTCTCAGCCCAGGCTGGGGCGAGGGAGTGAGCGGAAGGCTCGAGCTCGGCTAGGCAATGCTTTCTTCTGCAAAATTTCAAACCTACAGGGAAGTTGCAAGCCTAGAAGCATCACAGTAAACCCAATGGTTAACATTCACCACAATTGCTTTGTTTCTCTCTCTGATATGTAATAACAATCACGATAATAAGTTATAGCGACAGGACCCTTTACCCCTCAACACGAGAGGACATTTTTTTAGAACCACAACAGAGTCAGGGCATGCGACACTGTCATCACTATCGCCCAATACCAGTTCACGTCCAGACTGCCACCCGTCCCACTGATGACCTTTCTAGCCCTTTACTTTTCCTTACTTTAGGATCCAACCCAGGGTCATGCCTTGTACTCGGGCGCCAGGTCAGCCTCACCCTGCCTTCGGGACACTGGCAGTTTTCAGGAGTTAGACCAGTTGTTTGGTGGAAGAGCTCCCTGTGTTTGTGCAGTAACTGCTCACTCACAGAAACAGCTTCAGAGAACATGTGGCATTGTCCAGATCAGGTGGGTGGCTCTGCTGCTTGATCACAGAGGCAAGCTCGGGCGGTGGGCCCTCGGCGCACCCCCCTTACCAAGTCCCTCTGATAAGGACCCCCCTACTTCCTTCCCATCACCCACAGGTCTATTCTTGACTCCCTCTAACCATGGAGCTCTCTCCTCTCTGTTCTTCCCCAAGGTATCTCCCCTAAACTTGAGGCCTCTGAGCAGGCGCCCAGAACTCAGGAAGGAGTTCAATAGCTCTGAGCTGCTCGGGAGGGAGGCCCACACTCTGAAGGGGGCAGTCTGCTCACCAAGCCTGAAATCTCACCATCAGGGATCCCAGACCCTCTTGTTCTGTGGCCTGTGGCATGTAGCCCTACCTGGGGACCCATACCTGGGGATGGCACCCGGGTTCAGGAATAGCTGAACAGAAGTTATGGGGGGTTCTGAGCAGAGCAGCTACAGGGCAGGGACCCCACTCCCCAACACACACTCCGAGAACTGAGGCAAAGCTGAGTTCCGACCACACACCCCCACTGGCTGCTCTCAGCATCCTTCCCTCTCCCACCTGTCCTTTGGCCAGCATCTCCCACCCTCTCTAGAAGGTCAGAAGCTCCTCCACACAGACCTCAGACCAAGGACCGGCCTTCCTGACTAAGGGGAACTGCTGGCCCCTAAAAGCCAGACCCCTCTGGTCAGCTCCAGATAAAACTTCCCATCACTGACGGTCCTCACATCCTCTTCCTGGGCAGGACTAACCCCCCCCCCTCCAGGTCAGGGGCTAAGGCTCCCACATGGCTGCAGAGGCAGAAGCCCAGTGGCCTTTGGACTGCAGGCTCTGAATGTCCTGCTGTGCGGACCTGAACTGCATTCCAATAAAGGCTTCTGGAAGTCACGATGCCTCTAAGACCCAAGGAAGCGACTCACCCATAGGGGCATTTCAGGCAGAAGGCAGGCCAGGGGCCAGGGGTCCACAATAGGCGAGAGCTGCCCACTGCCACCATGGACTTGGACCAGCCCTAGGAGAGGGCACAGGAGGCCAGGAGACCCCCAGAAGGGCTGAGCACTGGTGCCAGCCTGGTAAACAGGAGCAGGTCAGGAGCTCGAAAGGGTTAAGGGAGAGGCGTAGAGAGGGAAAGTGCCAGAGAAACCCCCTCCTTCCTGGTGCAATCCACCCACACAGGCACCAGCAGGAAGGGAGAAGAAATTTTAAGGAGATGCTTGGCAGGAGCTGTTTCACCGAGCTGAGTAGGAACATAAAACTCCAGAACCTGCTCTGTGCCCAGCCATGTTCCTCCCCACTCCCCCACCTCCAGCCTTTACCTCCAGCAGCTCCCCAGCTCCGGCTGCCCAGGACGAGGTGGAGAGGCAGCTTCCACAAGGCAGCGTTCGGGGTATGGGGTGCTAGGGAACAAGAGGCTGGGAGACACGGTCCCCACCCTCAGCAGCAGCACACAGGCATGTGCGAGTGGGATCTGAGCTAGGGGTCTGGCAGAAGAGCAGTCCTGATACGGAGGGAGCAGGGCAGGCAGCCTGCAGGGCAGCTTCTCTGTGGGGCAGAGGGAGCAGTCTGGCAGGGCACATCTGGGATCTGGGGACCTGCCCATGCGGACCAGTCTCATTCAGGGCAGGTGAGCAGCAAGCGGTCAACAAGGTCTCAGCTCTGGTTGGTCTGTCCTTGAAGAGTAGCCCCTGCCAGAACCCAGCTCCCAACCCCCTCCAGACTGCCCCAGGATGAAGTCAAGGTCCTCCAAGCCCCAAGTGGGATGCCCCCCGCAGCTCTCCATCCTCACCCTGCGGCTCCCTATCCACCCCACAGCCTATCATTGTTGCCACCCTCCGTCAATGTGGATGCCTGCTGCCTCCTCACCACTCAACGAGGGCATTCGCCCCCTCAGTGACATCCCTGACTTATCTTGCCAGGCGAGGCTGGACCCCCCCTTGTCTTGCCCTAACACCGGGCACCCACCTCAACCCTCACACATCCAGTGGTTCCCCAGTTCTTGAGGCAGAGACGTTTCTCTAGATTCCCAGGCCTTGTACGGGCTCATACAAATCACTTTCCTCCGTTCACGTGCGTGGAATGAGTGATATTTGGGAGAGAAACATTTCTGGGCCGAGTGTGGGAACTTCCTCCTGTCTGCTCTAGACCTTGACCTTTAAGAACACAGTGTCTCCCAGTGTGGGCCTGGTAGGAGGGAGGGGTGGATTTCTAGCACGTTGGGGAGGAATTAGGTCGTAAGAACAGGAACAGAAGAGGGGGTTGCAGCAGCATCTCCTCGGCTGAGAGCACCTTCCCAGGGGTCCTCAGGACCTGAGGCCTGTGCCAAGAAGGAAGCGTGGTTCCCCAAAGGAAAGCCGAAAGCAGAAGTTTGCCCTGTGGTTGCTATGGCTCCGGGGCAGGGCTGCGGTGAAATGCTCCAGTGCTTGCAGGGCTTGGCCTGTGTATGTAACCATGGCAACAGGGTGGGGTGGGAGAAATGGGGCAGAAAGAAGGAAGCCTAAGCTGTGGGGGGAGCAACAGGGTCAGATCAGATTCGTGAGCAGCTCAGGGGCCCGAGGAAGCCTCAGAGGACAGGGCCCCAGACACTCGAGAGCTTCCAGTCCCTGCCCGGGGTGCCCTGGCTGTCCCGGTCCCTCCTCCCTGGGGGCCACCACCATTAAAGTCCCGCAATGCTCCCAGCTCCATCAGGAACCTGCCCAGTCACACTCTTTTCCTTCCCCCATTTAAACGGTTTTACTAGAAAATCCTCCAGATCAAATGCAGTGATGAATGTGAATGTGCCTGTGACCCTTAAAGCAACACAGACCCTCAGTTTTCTTCTCACCATCATGGTCCTTACTAGTCTTGGAATCATGGCAGAATATTCTCCCTGCATAACCCCCAGCCCCCACCGCCCCCCCCCCCCCAGGCCACCAGCCTCTGGGGATGCCCTGCTTTGTTTAACCCGTGCATTTAATCCCGGGCAGGGTTCCTGGGACTGTCCCTGCTGCTAGCTTTGGATGCTCTGCCTGTTCTTCCAGGGGTGGCTGCCCCTCAACCAACAGACATTCATCCCAGGCCTTCCAGAAGGTCAGAAGAGACAACGCCAAAGAAATGTGCTCCTCAATATGTCCCATCACCGCGGCCAGTGTGAACCACATCTGGTCTCTGGACAAATACCCAGGAAGCAAACACGGGCCTTATAAGAAGGTCCATGAGGGACTGTGCATTTTCTCATGTGGGCCAGCCCCTGGGAAACGTAAGGCAGGCAACTCCTATTCAAACGGCCATCCCTTCTGTGTGTGACATGAACAACCGTTCAGGAGCTGAATTTTCAAGTTCGTCACCTCCTCGGGCCTCACGGTGACCCCATAGACAGGCAGGATGAAATTACTGTGGGCCCTTCACAGATGGGGAAACTGAGCCCTGGAAGGTCCCTGGAGTTCAGGCTAAGGCCAGTTCAGGGCGGCTTCTGCTACCCTGTGTTCCTCCTCTGCCAGCCCTGGTCTGACCCTCTACTGGCCAGAGAGTAATAACCTTTTCTTCTGTCCAGCCCTGTCTCTCCTCTCTAACCCTGGGCACAAACAGGGCAGGAGGAAGAAAGGGAATGAACTTGTGGACACTTTGTAAGTGGCTTCTCTTAATTCTCACAATGACTTTTTCACATACCACTGACCTATTTTACAGACGAGAAGGCTGAGGCCTAGGGGCGCCAGGGGCTACAGACAGATGGCTGGGACACAGATCGGGGCCTGGGCTTTTGGCTTCACTCCCTGGCTCTCTCCTGGCCTCCAGGCACCTCTGAGAAAGTGCCCAATAAGCTCGCCCAGTTCATCAGAGGGCCTCGCATACGTCTGCTTATGGAAGAACCCAAGCAAAATCCAAGGCCAGGCTTTCCGAACCTCTGCTTCTCTGCACAGAACTAGGGCCTCGGGCAATGGGGCCAGGGTCCCACTCAGCCCTGTTCTCAGACATGGCTTCTCCACTGGCCAAGGACCCAGCCTCAGGGCCTCCCACGGCAGTTGGCCCAGAAAGGAGTCTCCCAAAAGCATCCGTGTGTGGCACCTGCCCCTCCTTGGAGGACGCTGTCATGGTCCACTTAGGCTGTTGTCCCCCAGTGGAAGACATGATTACCACCGGCTTTCGAGCTGCCCATCCAGAGCCAAGAAATAGCATGCCCCGTGACGCGTCCCATCTCCCAAGGCCCTGGGCCAGGCCCACGCCAGCTGCATCGGGCTCCTGCCGCAGAAATCACAGCTCTTCCTGCCAGCCAGGGCGAGAGGCTCTCCCCCCACTGAACTGAGTGTTCTGAGCTGGCAGTGTGATCAGACCCTTCCCGTCGCAGAGCCGGGCCTCGGGTGAGCGCGGAGCAGGTGCCAAGAGCTGGAACAGTCTGTGCTCTTCTGCTGAGTCCCACATGGAATCAAGCCCAGGAAGCACTTCACTTATTTATTTTTTTTAAACCAAATGGTATTCTCAAACCAATTTTTCTCCCAACCAGATCCGAACCTAAACATTTTCTAAAACGACTAAGTCAAACCAAGCATGAAACAGACACGTGCTGGACACCCCCAGTGTCCCAGGTACTCTCATGATCATTTTCGTAATCTGCTCAAGTCCCTGCAGGAGAGGCCTCTTAGCCCCATTTTACAAATGAGAAACCTGAGGATCAGGAAGGTAACTCCTCTTCACAGGCCATGGAGGCTGTGAATGGCAAGTTTGAGATTCAAGTTGCGGATGCTTGACATTGGGTATGGCAAAAAATCAGTCAGTAAGGGCCGCCCCCATCACTCCCCACCAGGCCTTTGTTGCTCTTTCAGTTCCCAGGACCCTGAGAGCGGCAGCAACCTTTCCGGCAGCTGATGAACAGGGACCCAAGGGTTTACTTTGCTGTTGCACATAGTTTTATGCCATAGATCAGTATTTTAGAAATTGGTCCCCTGGTTTCCCAACTGTTCGAGAAAAATCAAGCCGGTTTTGACACATGGTTCTTTAAAAACTGAGACTATGCATTTGGGATTCAGAAGATTGGAGTTAATTCCATCTGACTGGGGGGCCAGGATTCCCTCCGTGGCTCTGGACACACACTCCGCTGGCTGGGAGCACGTGTGGGACAGGTCTGACTGAGCTGCTCCCCACTGTGTCTCCAGTGCTGAGCACGGCCTGGCGTGCTGCTCAAACCAGACTGGGAGGATGAGAGATGGCTGTGGGGGAGTGGATTTTAGAATGCTCTTTTGGCCCCTAAACTGAATCCAAAACACAAATCTTCAACCAGTTACAGCTCACATCTCTTGCGTTTCCGTGGAAGCACTTGTAGGATGTCTATTTACCTCTTGGAAGACAAGAACTTACTCATTCTGACCACACTCAGTCGGCCCATAACAAACACCATATCCCCAGGCACCAGCCTCACACACAGATCCCGTTCAGGCTACTCCTCTGAGCTCCAAACCACAAAACAGGGGCTGCGTGCGCAGGAAGCATGCAGACACCCCTCCTTGGAGCAGCTGCCCGGGCGATCCTGGAGGTGGAACGCTAGGATGCCACCTCCTGGGCTGGCTGTGCTGAAAGACCTTTCACTGCAGCCTAGTGAATTCTGTAGGTATGAGGGGAATCCAAATAGCAGCCACAGCAGCCCGCTGCTGCACGCAAACGCAGCCAGCATTACAGGAGGTAAGGAAAACCCTGCAGGTACAAGGAGGCCAGACTGAACCTTGGTTTGCTGGAGGGGTCAGAGCAGGAGCCCAGAAGGCACGCACAGTGACACCCAGGCAACAAGTACAAGAGAGAAGCCAGAAGCGGCCTGGTCACTCTAAGAAAGTGCTCTGAGACACAGCCAGATCCCGGGTGGAAAGCCCTCTGTAGATGAGACACCAAAGCTAAGTCCATTGTCAAAGCTCTCCCCCAGAACTGCTCAGGTTGCTACATGTGTGTGACAGGTTGGGTGTGAGGAAGAGGTAGCCAGCCAGCCCGTCCCGGGAGAGGTGCCTCCTCCTAGCTGCGGTGCACCCAGCATCCAAGCACCTCCTCTGCTTTGCCTGCTGCAGGGAATTCCCAGGACACCACCTGGCCTGCAGGCCTGGACCCTCTGAGTCTCCTGAGCAGGCCAGCCAGCCACACAGCCTTGCGAAGAAGGGAAAGAGCTATGTAGAGGGGAAACCACACATTCAGGAAAACTCACCTTGGCTCCGAGTGTGGGCCACCTTTTCGGAAAAAGGCATTCTTTGCCTTGTTTTAGGGCAGCTTGAGGGTTTGAGGAGGAATAACCTTAATGGAAAGGTATCTGAACTCTGGCCCTGGGCACCCAGATCAAACAGAGGCCACAGAAAATTGATGGGGAGACAGCCTTGATCCCAGCCTGTGCTTTGGAAGCTATTTAGAGAAACAGATGTGATTGGAATCCTGGTTGCAAGGATTCTAACAATGTGACCTTAACCGAGACACGTACCTGTTCTGGACCTTACTTATCTCATCGGTAAGCCAGGAACATAATTATTACACTGAATGATGTGAGACTTAGTTCTCCCAGGGCCAACACAGTGCCTGCCTCTATGCAGTATCAGCGTGGAACCGGGCGGAGAAGGACCGGAGAACTGCTCCTGTTTCCCCTTTGACCCCACCTGTGGACCGCACGGTAACCCTCAGCTCAAGAAGGCGATGATAATGACCCCTGTTTCCTGAGACAGGCGACTTCAGCCCAACCTTGTCCGAGGGTGTAGGGGTGAGATGGCTAACTGAGGTATGTGCAGGGGACCCAGTGGGGACTGGTCTACGCCCGACATTCTATAAATAGAAACTGGGGTTCAGTCTGAGGTGAGACTGAGGATCCTTCTTCTGTGGAAAGTGTACTGTTCTCCAGTGAAAATCCGGTCTGGCACTTGGTATTGCCATTGTGACATCAGGCTAAGCAGCTAGGTGTCCCCTCCCTGCAGCAACTGCTTCCCCCTCACAAGCCCACACCCTGCAAACCTGTCAGGACTGCGCCCTGGCCAAGTGGCACTCGGACACAAATACCCACGCCCCTCCACCGCAACTCTCACATGCGAATGCAGCTGGCTGAGGAACGACACACTCTCTTGCCCCCTAGCCCAGCGTCCCTCCTTCTGCCGGAGGACCAGTCGGGCCAAAGGTAACCACTGACCCAAGTCCTCCAAACCACCACACGGTCCCGGGTATCCAAAAGAACATTTGTATCAGGCTGCTCAAGGATCCAGCTCAGGAGGTCTTAGATTTTTAAACTTCACTTCCACACACTGCCATGACATGCACCATTTTTAAAAACTGAGTTCTCAACCTGGGGGTCCCCAGCTCACAAGCTCCAAGGGGCCCCTCAGTCAGAAGACTCCCCAGCATCACGCCGTATCGGTGGCACCTCCAACACCTGGCCTCTGCGGCTCCTGCCCTCCCCACTCCACCCCCTTGGACCAGTGCAGGGCAAGCGTCATCTCACCACTTCCTGGGCCACCCAGCCACACCCCTCTCCTCTGCTGTGCCTCCCAGGCCCAGGCCTGTGTGTGTGCTCATGTGTGCGTGAGTGTGCACGTGTCTCCCTGCCCAGGCCAGGGGAAATGGGTCTCGTAAAAAGAAATTTAAAGAGCACTTAACATGTGCTTTGTCCAGCACATCTTTCCCCCCACCCTGCTTTATTTTTCCATGGCACGCAGACACTGGTGCCCGGGATATTTTAGCAGTTAGTGAATTTATTCCCCACTCCCTCACTAGAATGCAAGTTCCAGGAGGGCGGGGATTTTTCTCCGTTCTGTTTGCCACTGCAGCTCTGGCAGCTAGCACGTGGCCTGCCACAAAGTAGATGAGGCTCGATAAACACTTTTGCGAACAAGTGAGTTCCTCTTACAGGCGCACTTACTCTGGCAGTGACCATCATTGCATAGTGAGGAGCTGAGGCTCGGAGGGGTTAGGTGGCTTGTGGAGGGCCCTCAGTGAGTGAGGGGCAGGGCTGGAACCTGAGCCCAGGCCACGAGCATTGGGAACACATGCTCCTTCCGCTCCTGTACTTGGCCCCAGACCCAGCACAGGTTGTTCCACATGCACTGCCGACTTGCTGATAACCATCCCTTGTAATCCCAGAAGAAGTGGGTGGGGACTTGTTGGCTCAGTCTTGACTCATTTGGAGGCAGGACCCAGTCTCCCAAAGGCAGCCTATGCACCTGACCCACACCTTGTGCACCTCACCCCTGAGTGTGCGGGAGGAGGGCAGACCTACAGATCGTGCTTCAGGGATGTCCTTGAGTGGTGGAGCTCGGCCAGGACCTGGTGGCCCGTGGTGAGCCCTGCAGCCCTACCGCCATGGGGCAGAGCAAGGCCCTGGAGCTTGCTTACCATGGACTCGCTGATGAGGAGCAGCAGGAGGGCTTCCTCAATGTTGTCCTTTGGGCAGTAGAGGCTGCAAGACACAAAAGGTGGCGTGGCTGCAGCACGACCCCACGCAGCACGGCTGGCCTGCCACACCTGCCACACTGGCCCTTCTGCCCTGGAGTCAGCACCAGCCCCCGTAAGGTGACCCCCTCCTGCATAATTCACAGGCACCGGATACTACCTGCAGCCTGTAGCACGCCCCAGAGTTACGATCCGAAAGGCTGTTGTGGGCAGCCAGGCTGGAAATGCTGCAAATGCTCCCGGGGAAGAAATGGCCCCTTCGGTGCCCAGCACTACATGAAGAGGCTGGGGCAAGGAGCTCCACTGGGCGGGCACAGACCCCACCTTCAATCACCGGCACGAACAAGAGAGATGGGTATTAAGCAAGACAGAGAGGAAAGCCCCAGATAATTTGTGCGGCCTTGGGATTCCCCATAGGAGTCTCCTGCCAACACCCACCTGAGACCTGCCTTGCCTAGTCTGCTTGGCTCCTGCTGACCCTGAAGAGCCTGCCTGGCAGAGAGCTGGGTGGCAGCTGGAGGAAAGCATGGGGCAGAGACAGGGCCCCAGCAGGGGCAGAACCCTGGGTGTGGGGTGAGACAGGCGTGGTCCGGTGGGGCCGGCAGAGCTTACTTGTCTCCTTCATAGAGGTGAGGTTTCCGCAGGGCTTGCGTGATGAAGGAATTCTCCTCTTTGGTCATGAAGTCGGGCAGAGGGTGCGACAGGGGGCTCCAGTAGCAATCCTCACTCAGCGAGTGCAGCAGGACCCCCGCCAGGTGCTTCGCCGCCACCTGGCAGAGAGGAAGGCTCAGACCCAGGCACAGGTTGGCTCTCCCCTGATGTGGCCAGAATGTCCTCCACCCGCCTCCCAACCAAATCCGCCAGCCTTGCAAAGTGCTGCCCCTCCAGGGGGCCCCACCACTCCACTCCCACGGGCCCCCTCCAGCACTGAGGTTACCCGATCTTCCCATTGGCTTTTGATGGCTCCTACTTGATCCTCTCCTAGACAAGAGTGCTTTTCCCCCTTCTCCTGGGCCCGTGGAGCCTGGCATAACTCGGAGTATTCACAGGCCTTTGCAGAGCCTGAAGCCACAGGCTCAGGCAGCTCTCGCTACCCAATGCCTTTTTCATATTTGACCAAAAGTTCTAGAGTGAAAAGCAGCTCTGGCTCTGATTTGGGGTGACTGAAAGCCCAAGAAGGCGGGCCTGCGTTGGGCAGCAAAGCAGAGTCAAGGTTATTTACTACAGTCAAAAATCCCTAAGAATTAGCCCACCATCTTGCCAGGACATGGTGGCCGTAGGTTTCAACTGATCCAAGGCCAGGGCCCCTGCAGTGCTGAGATGAGAGGGGTGTTGAGGTGCTTCCCAGGCTCAGCGGGAAGGACCGAGACCAATAAACAGTGTGCACCACAAGCACAAACAGGGAGAGTAAAAGGACACACGTGACATGTTGCCGTCCCTGATTCAGGGGCTGCCCACTGGGACTTCTGCTGTCTGCTCCTGAACTTGACCCCTGAATAAATCAGCTACAGCCAGCCCCCAGCCCCGGCCCTCCACGTTACCACTTTGAAGTTCTGAGTTGCTTTGGTCTCCACCGTCCGGAGGACCTCCCGGAGCTCTCGCATGCCTTTCACGATGTTCCTAGTGGGAAGACAGCACAGGCGGCGTCACTCACCACCAGCCTCGTTCCCCCAAGGACATCCTCATCAAACCAGGCGCCTGCCTGAGTTTTATTTGAAAACACTCAGTAATTGGAATGGGAGGTCAGACTTGTAACACAAGGACCCTAGAAGGCCAGGTCATCAGCCATCAAAGAAGGGGGGGATCTTTCTCTCCAGGTCCCCCTGAAGGAGACCAAGACCAAGTGTTTCAAACGAGAGGTTATTTTGGCCCAAAAGCCCTGAGCTGGTGTCAGACTTTCTGACTTCAGTCAGTCTCAAATCCTCCACCCTCACTCCGCAATGGGCCAACGCTAGAACTCATCCCCACCTCGGTCCCTTCCGCCAGGGCCCAGACTGGCCTGCATCACCCTGGGCCTGGATAACCACCCTGGCCAGTCTCACCCCTTCCAGTCAGCCCTCTGTGCTTAAGATAATTTTCAAGTTTTTAAAAGTGTGACCCCCAGTAAAAATATATTTGACATTGCAACCCGGGGTATATACACATTTTCCTTACACACAACTGAAGCAAGTTTCTTGACACTACCTATCTCTACTACCTGCAATCCACGCTAACAGTTCTATTTTATGCCTCCCCCACTCCCCCTTTTGAAACACGTGGGCTGAGGCCCACTAAATAGATTTTGCAACCTGCTAATGGGCTGTGGCCTGCAGTTTGAAACACTGCTTCCGCTGTCCCTGGAAGGGTCTGCTTGACATGCAGAAGTCATCTCGTTCCTCCCCAGGCCGGCCCCGCTGTTGGTGCCCTTGGTGCTTACGGGGTCCTGTTTTGGCCTCCCGTCTCCCTCCCATCCTATCACCCACCACTCAAGTCCTTCCTCAGTGACTGGCCACGGTTCCCCATGTCCAGTCTTGGCACAGGCTTCTCACATGGCCTTCAACAGCCTTTCCTGTATGTATCCTTTAACACTGTTCCAATATTACTTCTTTCTTGCAGCCTTCCCAGGCCGCTGGCCATGCTGTATCATTCTTGCACCCTGTTAATTCCTCTTCTGGAGCAGGCACAGCATTTTTCAGTCTTTTTCTGATTACAGGCTGGCCCCTGGAGCCCTGAAGACTCCTGTCTGCTCCAGAAGCTCAGCCCTGGGACAGCCCTGGTGCACAGCATGTGCAAGGCCAGTGTCTGAGGGCCACTCTTCTCACTTGTCCTGGGGCTTCCGTGTCATGGTACAGAAGGGAAAGCTGAGGCTGATAGGCCCGCAAGTTAAGAAAGATCACAGAGGGTGAAAGGCCAAAGGCAGCAGCCAGGAAAGTCACGTGGGCCCCTCCTGCAACTTTCACACACAAGATAGACTCCTGGGGGCTTCGGGGGCTGGAGCCATAAAGGGACAGGTGTGTAGATCAAGTCCTGTCTTCTGGGGCCTCTGGTTGTACAAAAACAAGTTCCCAATGTGCAAACTACCAGCATTAGAGAACACAGAGCCTTGTTTGGGAGGCTGAGGACAGAGATGAAGACCTGTGAGGCGGAGTCAGAGTCACAGTGACCCTCTCTAGTCCACCCTGAGCTTCTGAGACCCGGGAGGGGCCAGTGGGACAGGGCACCACAGTGTCCTTGGAGACGGTTCAAGTCTGACGCTGCTACTCTCAGCCGAGTGGCCCAGGGAGGCAGGCTCTCCCCTGTGGGCCGTGTGTGGTCGGCTGCTCTACAGAGTCAGGCCTGTAGTTTGGGCCAACGGCTCCAGACTTGTGTTGTCTGCATACCGCATCTACAGCTTTTCCTCCTAGCTGCACACCATCAGTTATTACTCATGTAACGCTTGTCTTTATAGCTTCTTTTTACTTCAGTAGCTACCTTATCTTAATCAAAAATACCCTAGCCCTGGTTGGCATGGCTCAGTGGATTGAGTGTGGGCCTGCGAACCAAAGGGTTGCTGGTTCGATTCCCAGTCAGGGCACATGCCCAGGTTGCAGGCCAGGTCCCCAGAAGGGGGTGCACAAGAGGCAACCACACACTGATGTTTCTCTCCCTCCCTTCCCCACTCTCTAAAAATAAATAAATAAAATCTTTAAAAAATACCCAAAATCATGGATTTCGTGTGCTAGCTGTTGTTGTTGTTATTGCTAACAGACATTAAATATAGAAGCACTTTTAAAAAGTTTGTGTATCACTTAAGACTGCCTTGTGTATGGTGAGAGCTATTCGTCCTATACTTTGAGAGACATTAACTTAAACCATAGGTTCTCAAAGTCCTCAAAGTCACTGAACCAGCAGCATCGGCACCCTGAACACTTATCAGAAAAGCAAATTCTGTGACCCCCCCACCCAGACCTGCTGAATCAGAAACTCCAGGGTGGGGCCTGGCAACTTGGGTTTTCCAAGTCTCCAGAGTGTTCTGATGGACACTCGAGTTTGAGAACCATTAACCACTGGGGTTTAGAGGACCCCCAGGGTCTTCCAGTTCTCCTGTGCCACAGAGCCAGGTTGTAGAAGGGACAACCAGGCGTGAAAAACCCAGTTTTGCAGCCAGATCCTAAATCTGTAACCCTGGGAAGGAAAGCAGCCCCTCTGAGTCCTGGCTCCCCACGCACGGCAGGCAGGCTCCTCGTTTGCTCCCAGGGCGTTGGGAAGACGCATACTTGAGGAGCCCCAAGCACGCCAAGGCAGGCGGTAGAGGGCCACCAAATGTTAGCTACTTTCCTCTCCCCTTTTAATTTGGGCCCTAAGCCTCATGTATTACTTATGACTTAATTTGCCACGTTGTTTTGCATGGATGCCCAGGAGCTAATGAAGTAGGGGGAGAGAGCACGTGCCCGGGGAGACCCTCCCTCCAGCTTTGCATTCGTCTTTCCCACTCCACCATCCCCCACCCACGGAGGCCGCGGAACAGGATTCCCTGGTCGACAAACCGCACCCGGGGACAGACGGGGGGGGGGGGGGCCCTAGAGTCCAGTGGGAAGAACTCACGGCAGAGGCTCTTCCGTGCCATTGAGACCTCCGCCTTCGGAAGGAACCCGGAGCTGGACAGCAGGCCACCACCAGGAGAGAGAAAAAGGACCCAGAGCGCACGAGCTCCGAGAGGAGCAGAACTGGCCAGCTCTGGGAACTCGGGCTGCTGGAGAGTTCCGCCCCGGCCGCTGGGCCCAATGGCCATGGGCTGAGATGAGCTGGAGGTGGGGGCTGCCCCAGTGCCCACTGGCTGAAGAGGCTGGTGGCTCCTGGGACCTGGGGGTGACTTTCTACTCTGTGGGCCACCTGCCAGCGTCCTTCCTGGAGTCTGGCCCAGGCTGAGACCAGGCGGCCAGAGCCAAGAGGGACAGTGTCCCCATCTTCCCAGTCCAGTGCAAGGACTGTCCTCCCTCTGCCTTTAGTCTCCACATCATTCCCACTCCACAGTGCTGCCAGGCCAGCGGCCCTGGCACTGCCCGGGGGCTTGAGAGAAGGGCAGAATCTCAGAGTCCCTGCTTCCCCCAAAGCACACACACAACTAAGGAATTAGAACCACATATAAACAAGATCCTGTGTTCAAAAAATTGTGCATTTTTACCATTTTCAAATCAATGAGGAATTTTAGAATTCTTTAGCTAAGGAAAACAATCACCCTCAGACACCTTTTGGGCAAATCCCGAATTTTATTAAGTGCACATAGAGAAAAACTAATACAGGGGTTCCAGTGGCCTGGACTGAACAGGGACAGATTCAGGCTCTCAGCTGGCGCTGACCTGTTCCGAAGGGCTGGGGGCACCCCTCGGCTCACCCCTTGGGAAAACGGGAAACCAGATGGGGTTTCTCCCACCAGCCTGAGCAATCCTGCCTCGAGGTCTACCGTTGCCCGCGCCAGGTGCAGCTGGGGCTCTTCCAAGTCTCGTGAGAGGGTAGCTTGAAAGATCTCTTTGTTCTGGTCTCTCACCCTGACCTTTCTGAGCAAAGCTGCCACTTTTAACAATATACTAACAGCTGGCCAGGAGCAGAAAGAAAGATGAGCATGCAGCGAGGGGTCAAGGACACCAGCTCGCTTTAGGGAGGCTTCCCGGTGGGACATGCAGGGAGGTGGCAAGCTTCTTGGGTCCCCTCGTCGGCAGCGGGCAGCAGTACAGATTCTTCAAAGTGCTTCATCTCGTTCAGTGTGTGTAGCTTTTGATGAGGTGGGTGAGGCAGGCTTTGTAACAGAAAGCACTCGAGAAATCAGGGTGGAATAAATACCCCCCCCCACTGTTTCCCTGGCCTGTCACTCACCCAAGGGGCGAGGCAGGCTTGCCACAGGCACCTAGATGTTCAGCTTTTACTCCCCTTTAACTCAAAAGATCCCTGAGAAAGATGCCTGTTTTTATTTTTCATTTTTAAAAATATTTTATTTATTCATTTTTAGAGGCAGGGGAGGAAGGCAGAAAGAGAGGGAGAGAAACATAGACGTGTAAGAAACACTGACTGGTTGCCTCTTGCCTGCCCCCAGCTGGGGACCTTGCCCGCAACCCAGGCATGTTCCCTGATCAGGAATCGAACCAGCAACCCTTTGTTTGGCAGGTTGATGCTCAGTCCACAGAGCCACACCAGGCAGTGTCACCCTGTTTTTCCACTTCGCGTGGTCACGCTTTCCTGTCCCAGCCATTAGAACTCCAGGACTCCCAGGACACAACTACCTGAGTCTTTCTGAAGTGCCCACTGCATGCGAGCGCCTGGTCATCAGACCTGTTCCCAACAGGCGTCCCCCAAGTCCTGGTGGAATGAACCAGGAGACTGAAGGAGTGGACGAGGATCTCATTCATAGCCCTGAACGGAAGGAGCTCAGTCTGTTAAATTCTCCACATCCTTGATGCATTCAGAGCTTAGCAAAGTGTTTTGCATATAGTAGGTGCTCGACAAAATAATTTGGGGCTTTTAATTTTACTTGAAACAGGCTGAACGGAACCTACACAGACAGCAGTGCGCACGACCCCGGACTGGAAGTCCTTGTCTCAGGGCTGGCACTGGAAACTGCGCGCGAGAGGTTTCCGGTCAGAGATTCCGAAGAGCACAGGTGGTTGACAGATCCCGACAGCAGAAGGGTTGCATCGGGAGACAGTCAGGTGAAATTCAGCACAGCCAGGTGCTGTTTACTGCTGTCATAGATCCCCACCATTCGTTTTAAAAATTAAAGCTCTCCTCTTCACCCCCCAGCCCCAGAAAAAGGCTGTGACACTGTCCTTGTGGGGCACTGAGACATTCCGGGCAAGGGGCTCTTTCCTTTCTAGTGAGGTGGGGGTGGGCGGAAACGATAAATAAAGGCTGTGCAGTAAGAGAGGCTGGAAGAGCACATTCTCCCCCGTCGGGCTCAGAGATCTCCCTGTGTCCCACAGTGGGGGACACAGGTCACCAGGAGGTTCTCCCGGGCTTCCCTGTTGAGTGATTCTGGCCTGTACATCCCCCGAGAGCCCTCCCCCAGCACTGCAGATCCCGGGTGGCTGCTGAGAAGAAGGCAGCCTGGGTTTTCTAAGGTGCCTCTGCAGAGCCACCTGCAGCCTGAACTGCCTTAGTGGCTTCTCGACCCAGCACCTAGCTAGCAAGGTGAAGTATGTGTGCGTACACACACACACACACACACACACACACCCCCAGAAGGGGAGAGTGCTTTTATAAGGCTGAGCAACCTGCCAAGCTCCTGGGAACTCCCTTAGAAAACACCACACTCCCTTCTCTATTGTTTGGTTTTGGTACAATGAGTACATATTGCTTTACTATTTAAAAAAAATTTTTTTTAAAGAACATGCACAAAACATACAGCCAACCTGGTTCAACACACATGGCCTAAGCACACTCCCAGTTCTGAGCCAAGAATGGGCTCTGCAAGGCTAGGCAGAAAGAAGAGAAAAAACAACCCCAAAAGAAAAATGGCCCCTTGCTCACTCTGGGGGAAAAAAGGCAACTCAGCTCACATTCTTATTCTTGTGATATGCCTGGAGACTTGGACCTCGTGGTCAAGGCCACAGAGGGAGGGACAGTCAGCTTCTGGGGCACTGCATTGTCCCAGCCCCCCTACTGCCTCACCTCTGGAGCTCTTTCCTACAAAGAAGAACCAGGCCTCCCTCGCAGCCAGTGCCCTGGGCCCAGCTACCACTGTCCCCAGGAGAACATGCCAGAAAGGTGCCCCCTCCCGGCAGCTGGCATCATCAAAACTGCCTGAGGCGAGGCTCCAACCAGAGTCTATGGCTGCCCCCTTGTGGCCAAGAAGGGACTCGAACACCAGGCGTCTGGTGGGAGGGGGGGGCCCTGCCCTTTGGGTGTGTGTGTGTGGGAGCTCCCAATTCATGATTGTCCTTTTGGTCAAGCACCTACAGTTCCAGGTCAATTAGTAACCCTGTCACCAGCCACAAAGCAAGGGGAAGGAGTTATCTGGGGGGAATTAACTGCTGGATCAATAGGGCAAGGCCCCTGGAAAAAATTAACGTCCCTCAGACACACTAAATGAGTAACTGGGCAGTGGTTTCAGACCCAGCCAGCCTGGGGGGGCCCAGGCTTCACTGAAGCCCAGAAGAAAGGAAGTGCTGTCTGGAGCTCAAGCAAACGTCACCCACTCTGCACAGCAGAGAACACCACACCCTTTAGGTTATGTCAAACCCTCCGCTGGAGGGACAGGGCTGGATCCTACCAGAGGGCACAGCTTGCAGCCATCTGGTTGGGTGGATGCGGGTGGAGAGACACAGAAAGACACACTATTTCTCAGCAGGGGCTCTTGCAGGAGCTCTGAAAGCTGCGTCCACCCCAGGCCCAGGTGGGAACGAGCTCCAGATCTCAGATTCCTACCCAGAGGCAGGTCCCACCATCTCTCCCTGTTCCTTAGGCCCTAAGGAGCCTCTTCCAATACCTAAGCAGCACCTTAGCTCCCAGCTCCACTCCACCTGGCCCCTCATGTCTTCAGGGTCCACCTTGTTCAGGCAGCATCCCCATCTCCCTGCTTTTCCTTCCTGGCACAGCTCAAGGTCAGAGACCACTTTTTACTTCTTCACTGTTGGCTCCCACTGGGATGTAAGCTCCATAGGAGGGTACCTGGTCCTGTTCCCAGCTCCAACCCTGCAAGTCAGGCAGGGTGCCTGGCACACAGTGGGCTCTTACCTTGGCCCTGCCCCCGACTGGTCTGACATCCCCCTGAACAAACCCAGAGCCCAGCAAACGGGAGTGTGTGAGTGAGTGAGTGTGTGTGTGTGTGTGTGTGTGTGTGTGTGTGTGTGTAAATGTAACCAGAGGGAAATGGCCCTGGAGCCCTTTGAAGAACTTCTCAGAGCTGCACTGGCGGAGAAGACTCAGTGTCCGCCATCTGGGACGCAGTCTCCCCTTCTGACCTCTGCTTCTCACTGTCAGGCTAGGACAGTGGATTACAACCGGGGGCAACGTTGTGAACCCCACCCCTGGGCACTTGTCTGTGTCTGGAGACTTTTTTTGGCTGTCACACGCTGGGGCGGGGGAGCCACCAGTATCTGTGGGTGGAGGCCACTGAGACCCACAAGGTACAGGAAAGGGCCCCACAGACCAGGTTCCGCCAGAGTCGCGACCTGGCAGCCCTGTGACACTGGGCAAGTCCTTCACCTTCCCTTTAGTAAAACGGGGACAGTATTCCTACTTCACAGCATCGGTCTGGCATGCAGTAAGTACTCAACAAACTATCAAGAAGATAGTTAGCTACTATCAAGAAGAAAGACATGAGGAAACTAATTAAAGCCCCACTGGCCACACAGGGCTGCAGCCCCTGCTGTCACATTCTGGGGCCACCTCTGAGCTGGGTGTGGTGCCAGGAAACCCACCGAGGGGCTGAGTGGCTGCCACGTGTCCTGGAGACTGCTGCTCACACCCAGGCGTCCACATGTTTGGGCTGTTTGCTTGGAAAGAAATGATGATTCAATTTCCATTCCTCTCTATCTGAGAGGCGCCAGAGGATGGGAGGGAGAGGGGGCAGAGAGTCAGCATCCCAGTTTCAAGGACTTAAGTTTGTGCTTCAGGAGGAAAACAGTTTGAAGGGAGGGGAACAGAGTGACAGGAACAGAGAGGTTACTGAAATTACTTGGGCTTTCCTGGAGAGTGATGGTTGCTTAATGCCTCTGCTCACTGCTGGCACACACACACACATATGCATGCACGCACAGCCTGAGCGTGTACAATGCAGAAGACAGGGGAGGAAGCAGGCCCAGTCTGAAAAGGGTGTGGCACCTCTAAAGGGAGAGGAGCCACCACTTCTGGCTATGGTGACTCCAGTCCCAGAGGGGCCATGGGAGCCCCTGGTCAGCACACCAAGAATTAGCCCAGAGACTCATAGCCACCATTCTCCTACACCCCCCACAGGCTGCTCTGGCTGCCCTTCCACAACCCAAACTGGAAAGGGCATGGGTTTCTAGGCCACTCAGAACTGAAGGTGAAATCCCAGTGGATGAGGTCGGGCAAGCTACTCAACCTCTTTGAGCCTTCGTCCCCTTGAAAGTGAAGTGGGGCCACATGACCTTGTGCACAGAGCATGTGGCCCAGCTTGGCATGCAGCAGGTGCTTGGAATCTGCTGGTCTTCTCCCTCCCAGCTGTCCTTCTGTTCCCCTTAACCTCATCACACCTGCAGAAAGACAGTGTGGGGAAGGGAAGCAGGCAGCCCTGAGGGGCGGAGAGGAGGGTGCTCAGGGCAGAGGGAGCTCACAGTAGTGTCTCCTGTGCTCAAGGTGTCTTTTCATTCCCTCCCTCTTCTTGGACCTTCACACCCTGGGATGCAGGACACACAGAAGCCCCCTGTTAGAGGGGAGGAAGCAGAGCTGGAGGCTAGAGAGGACTTGCTCAAGGCCATCGAGTGGCCTCCATCTCCCCTGCCCTGTCCCGATGGCCTCTAGGTGAGGGCGCCCACCAGGCTCTTCGAACCAGAAGCTGGGACCACACCTACCAAGCTTGAGTGCACTCAGGGTTGTCAGAAGCAGGGTCCTGTCAACCCCAGGGTTTCTGTTGTGGGCGGGGTACCTGGCGGGTAAGAGTGTCAGAAGGGCCTTGCATCCATCCATCCATAATCCTGGCTCTGCCCATGACTCGCTTATGTTCTCTGTTCCTTAGTTTCCTACCTGTACCACGGGGATGCTGACGACAGCACGCACTGTGACGGGATGTTGGGGAAACTAAACACGCATGTGAGCAAAGCACTTAAGTCCCTGGTACAAACTGGGCACTCAGTAAGTGCCATGAATCAGTATAATGAATATTCGTTAAATGAATGAATGGAGGGGACAGAACACTGAAATTAGAACCATCCCCTCCCCACAAAAATCTACCCCACAGGGCTCCCACGCAGAAGGAGGGGGGCACCTCTTCTGCAAGAGCCTCGGGAGGGAGGGCTTCTCAAACATAAAGCAGGTGTCGGTCAGCAAACACTTTCCTATAAAGGGCCAGAGAGTATATATTTCAGGCTTTGCTTTATGGCATCTCACTCTCAACTGCTCGGCTCTGCAGGTGAAACTATATGTAAATCATGGGCCGTGGCTATGTTCCAATGAAACTCTATTTGCAGAAGCAGACTGCAGAGGTTCAGCAGCCCCTCCCTCCTTCCAAATCTCTGCAGGTTGGGGCTGAGGGTGGCATCTCTTTTCGTCCCCCCTGAGCCATAACTGCTGACTTGAGGTTGCCCCCCCCCCCACGCCGAGGGAGGGCCCCAGCTGGGGCCATGGTGGTCTCCAACTAGGTGGCCAGGCACGGCTGCCTGGGCAGGAAAAATAGGAGCCAGCCCTCTGGGCCACTGTCTCTCTGAAAGTGAAGCTCAGCAATGAAAAAAAGGACAAAAAAACCCCCAGGTGGTAGAGCTACTACAGAAGCAGCGTGCTCCCCAGCGTCCTGGTGATGTCCCCCCAAGACCCTCCACCCGGGCCCCAGGCTGGCCTGGGGGGCTCAGGGTGGCAGGGCCAGACCCCCCTCCCCCTGCCCCAGCTGCCACTGCTCTCAGCCTCCTTGTACACAAGTCCCAAACGGGGACCCCACGGCCTCCCTGGCCTAGCACTTGAGAATTTTCTAAAAAAGAAAAAGAAAAGCTACAGGTATAAAGTTCAAGCATGGTATCATGTACAAGAATGGCCTATTCAAAAAATGTTAAATCGAAAGAATGAATAGGGTGAAATTTAGCGAAATAAAGCATACTGGAAATAAAATACAGGCTCCGAAGGGCTCTAGCCAGCAGAGTGGAGAATGCTCTGTGGTCCTGACCCGTTCCCTTACTGTGAGGGACAGGTAACTAATACCTGTTTGGCTGCCCAAGGCCCCAGGAAGGCTCACGTGGGGCAAGGTGTGTCCCGAGCACACGGAGACCCTGGCTTGCCCGGGGCGTCCTCAGAGCCCCAGACTGGTGTCTGTGGAGCGTGGTGCTGATGCCAAGGAGGGGGCTGCCGGGGCACAAGGCCTCTGCTGCAGAGACAGACAGGAAACCCCAGGCCCACCTGTGAGAGATGGTGGCATTTCCTGCCGGCAGGACTGACCTCGGAGGAACCACCGCACAGCCAGTTGCCTGTCACACGTCCTCCTGATTCTGTAGCTTCTCCCTCTGTCCTCGCCACTCACGCCATCGCCCCTCCCACCCAGAGAAGAAGCACCCACTGGGCCCTTCAGGTGGGAGAGCCCAGACTGCGGAAGGTGTCCAGCACCAGGGCTCCCGGGTCCAAGGCAGGCGAGTACGCCCAGGTCCCCCTGTCCACACACAGCACGACGGCCTCCCCTCTTCCGCCACCTCATCAGCGGAGACACTGGCACCCCCAGAACAACGGCAGGCCTTTATTTTCACCACAGGCCCTCTCACATCTCACTGCTCCCTGAAAGCTGGAATGAGCAGGAATCGACCTCCTCACTTCATTTTTGGGCAGACTGAGGCTCAGGAAAGCAAAATTATTTACCTAACAGTTGAGGTGACAGTGAACAATATCGATGGCCACCTGCTGCCCAGCTCATTGTCCTTCGCTCTGTCCCTTCTAAAGAGTCCCAGCTCTCCCCCAAAGCACATGCAGGCTTTATTGCTCATGACGCTTGGCCCTCCCCCTCCTGAAAAGCTTGGTCTGGCAACACGTGTCCCCTCCAAAACACATGCACACACAGAGATGAGGGAGACCAGACTAAACACCACCAGTGCCAGGAGCACCCGAGAAAAACTTCCACGTCCCTACTCGGCTGCCGGCGACCTACCCCTTCTTCAGGTTCGTCACGTAAGCGCTCTGGAGGGCAGCTTCCAGGAAGTAGGTGAGCTCGTAGTCAACAGGGTGATAGCCTTTCAGATGCCGAGAAGTGGTGTTATTTGTGACCTGGGAAGAGAGCACAGAGAAAGCCACTGTCTCAGAGTTCTGTGGCAGAGGGGCTGGGCTGAGGGTCAGCCCAGGAACAGGCAGCCCCACGGACTGTCCCAAGTCCCCAGCCATTCAATGGGAACGTGGTGTAATTTTCAGACCAAATCCAAACTAACTTGCCTGAATTTAAAATATGTCTATAACACCCTCTCCCCATCCAAAGGCTGGGTTACCACAATAGACCTATGAAACTGGTTTTGTCTGAATTTTATAGATGAGGTAACTGAGGCTCAGAAAATGCTCTAAAGTCACAAAGCTGGCATGCACCCCAACTTCAAACTCAAGTTTGGGCAGCTACAGATTCCAGGCCGTGTCTACTTATCGGTTCATCCATTCAACAAACACCTGAGTGCCTACCACATGCCAGGCCCCAGGGTCCCTGTTATATAATCATGAAACATCAAACCAGCTGAAGGGCAGGCACCCCGGCTTCTAGAAAAGCTGGGGAACAATTATGTTATTAACTGAGCTGTCCTTAGGCCGCAGCTTTAAGAGGGCCACCCAGCCCAATCGGCCTGCTTTTATGATGTCACTTCCCTTCTCTGATTCAAGACAAAAATCGATGAGCCAGCCACCTTATCATTCAGAAATCAAGGCAGATTTAAGAGGTAGATGTTCTCAGTTCCTCAGCAGTTGGGGCTGGGCCTTAGGAGGAACACACAGCACTTCTGGGAACGCACAGGGTTCTCTCTCTGGCTAGCTCTCCTTCAACCCAGGACAACCCGCCAGGAGGGCCACTGGTGTGCCCACCGCCATGGGCATCGACTCCAGGCTTGGGCACCATTACAGCTCATCCCCGTGATCCCCTTTCAAAAGTCCAAAGCCTAGGCTTTGGGCTGAATGGGAGACCTTGATCTTTTTCAGGAAGGTCTCCTCCAAACCCATGCAATTCAAATGTGAAGGGCACCTAAAACATTGCAGGCTAGCAGTGATCCACGTGACTGACTTCAGCAGAGGTCAGCTTGACCCTGCCAGCTCTGCACATGAACCTCTGCCAGAACTCCTGTCGGCTGAGCCCGTCCATCTCTGCTCCTTTCCTCCTGAAGTCCGATCAAGGACAGGGACCCAAGGGCAGTAACTCTCAGTAGGGAGGCAATTTTGCCCTCTAAGGACATGTGGTAGTATCTGAAGACATTTTCGCCTGTCACCAACAAAAATGGCAGCTGGCATCCAGTGGGTACAGGCCAGGAATGCTGCTGAACATTTTACGAAACGCAGCCCCGATAACCAAGAATTATCAGGCCCCAAACGTCAGGAGTGCTGAGGCTGAAAAACCCTGCTCTAAGGGAACTGGCCCGGCCTGGGGAAGACTCCTCCAGAAAGCCCTGTCACTAAAGTAGGCGATGGGTTGACATTTTGACATTTGCCAATGTAGGTGAGTGAGGCTCAAGTGTCTCCAGGGCTCTAAGTCACTTAGCTCACAATCACCTCCTCCTGCAGGTCGCCAATCCTCACCTACTCTGCCATCACGCCTGTGCACCAGTGGCCATGAACATCTGCTACAGAGAATGCCTGAGCACCACCCCCAGATTCTCCCCCACAAGGGGCCAGAGCCACACTCCCAGGGTCCAAATCCTGCCGAGGCCACATATTAACTGTCTGAACTCTGAGAAGCTATTTAATTCCTCGCCAAACTGAGTTTTCTCAGTTTGGGAATGAGTACGGTACCTATTCCATCCAGCCTCGGTGCGAGGGTTGGGTTAGAGAAGGATTCGAAAGTACTCACACAATGCCTGACAAAAAAGCAGGGGCTTGGTGACTGTCAGCAGTATCCTTGTTGTATATGCCTGATTGTTCTGCCCCCAGTGAACCAAGAGCCCCGCAGAAAAGGGGAACGGGGGTAACACCACAGTGTGCTGCCATCCCACACAGTTCATATGCCTCCCCCCACCCAGGGGGAGCTGGGAAATGAGGGGGCCTGAGAACTCCCAGTCTCCCTGCCAGGCTCTGCAAGGCTTGGAGAATGAGCCCCAGACCTCACTTCCCCCAGGGGAGCCCCTAGGGAGCTGCCTGGGTGCCCCAGAACAAGACAGTGCCTGCAGGGTTGCCTGACTGTACCCTTTCCAAGGGCACCGTGGTGAGCAAATGGTCTGACCTCTCCAAACCTCACCAGGGATGAATAGAAGAGCCACTTCAGAGATGTGAGGAGTAACCAAGCGAACGGGCACAAACGGGGCTGTCACATTTGGTTGTCCAAGCTGAGCTCACCAAGGAGAGTGAAACTCAGATGATGTGGACTCATCTATTTATTAAAACTATACCCTGGCAGTCAAGAGTCTCATTCTAACAGAAGCAGTTTGTTACGAGTTCTCCAATAGGTGAGGTAGCGTGCCTTTGGAGGGGTACAGGGTGCTTTTTTCTTATTTGCACAAGGCGGACCTATGGGCTTAGTGGGGGCCTTGGGTATAGGTTCTCAGTAGAGGGCAGCTATGAACACGGTGCTGTTGATTCCCAGCTCACCTTCTCCAGATCCTGCAGGAACACCTGAGCGATCCAGGAGGCCCTCTCGAAGCAAGTGATCACTTCCTCCTCCCTCTCAGTCAGGCGGTTGCGGGAAGCGATGGAGTTGGGCAGGCGTTCCAGGGAGAGGCCTGCGGGAGGAGGAGAGTCCCTCAGACCTGCCCTGCTCAGGCCCCCCTGCCTCCAGGCCCTTCCCACGGGCCCAGGGTGGGCTCGACAGAGGAGGCCTACATTCCGGAGCAGTCAGCGGGAGGTGGAGGTCTGCGGAGGGGAATGAGGAGGCTAAGCGCTGGTGGTATTAGCAGCAGCTGGAATCAAGCAGCGGGCAGATGGCAGGCACCCATGCCCCACATGGGGAGCCACACTGTGACACCCCCAGGTCCAACTCGTGCCTATGCAGCCAGACCAACCTCCCCAGGAACCATTCCCAGCCCTCCTTCCAGTTGCTAGAAGAACTCACCCACCCTCCAGGCCCTCACCAGGTCTGCACTGTAGAGCGGTTATTTATGCCCAGCTCCCTCTCCGCCAGCAGCTAAAAACTCCATATGGACAAAACGTGGTTCACTTTGGACCTCCGCATCCCTGGCACACAGCAGATACTTGAGTTACACAGCTTTTTACATGAACCTCTCCCATGGAACCAACTGCCACCTTGCCTAAGCGATCTGCGCTCAGGCCTTAGCTGCCTAGAGTGGATGGACATCTGCTGTGTGTGCCTCCCGGTCACCCGCCTCCCATTCTTTCAGCAGCAGCACCTCCCTTTCCCTCTGAGCAACCCTGTGCAGTCTCAGCCTGTGTGGTTCAAGGGCGATGACCCCGCTGCACCTCCAGAGGGGCACAGGAGCCAACATCGGGCCACAGTCAGGGGCTGAGGAGGAGCACATGGCCTGGCAAGCCAATCCCGGAGATTTCCCTCTTTCCACTGGGCTTGGTGAGCTGGTGAGAGGCCGGCCTGGAAGTGCCGGGGGGAGCCTGTCTTCAAATGCAGCTCCGCAACGTGAGCGCAGTCAACACGACGGAAACTGCATGCCCAAACCACATGCCCGACAGTGGTGAAGATGGTGCATGTTATGTTATGTGTTCTTTACCACAATTAAATATCTCTTTGAAATTAAAATAAAAGCAAAGCTCTAAAGCAAAAATCAAAACCAAATAAAAAACAACCCAAAACAAAAAACTGTAGGAAGAGCCCTGGCTGGTGCGGCTAGTGGATTGAGCTCGGGCCTGCGAACCAGACAATCGCGGTTCGATTCCCAGTCAGGGCACATGCCTGGGTTGCAGGCCGGTTCCCTGCAGGCCAGTTCCCAGCAGGGGATGCGCAAAGAGCAACCATACATTGATGTTTCTCTCCCTTTCTCCTTCCCTTCCCCTCTAAAGATAAATAAATAAATTAAAAAAAAACTGTAGGAAGGCAAGAAGGGGAAACGTTGTTATACTTACTAGAAGTGAAGGTTGTAAAAGAAAACAACTGTATTTGTGTGAGTGTTTTTAAGACAGGAAAGAATGAATAATGTTTTAGTCATAAAAAAAAAGCAAAGAAGTCTGCACAGAGTAAAGATGAGAGACTGATATAATGGAAAAGGGCAGATTCTTAAAGGTGCTGTTTGTAAAAGGTGAAAGATTTACACCATCTGAAGAGAAACCCGGGAATTAAAGATGCTGTTTGAACGCCTTGCCTGAAGCTCTAGCCTCTGAAACTTTCCAGCACAGGTGACAATAAACCCTCCCTGCCACCCGCTTTTGGGTCAAAGTCATTTCAAATTGAGTTTCCGTCGTGTGCAACTCACACAGACCCGACGGGGGTGCTGTCCTAGGCTGTGGGCGCCCCCCGGTGGGCGGGATCCAGGACACTCTCACCTCTGCGCCCCGACAGTACTCGGCATGTACTGGGTGCTCAAGTCGAACTGACCGAAGAGACTGTAAGAACAGAGTCCTCAACTCCCTCCTGCCCCACGACCCCGCATGCCACGGATAATCGGGCCCCTAACATTTCAGCCTCCGCTCCCCTCCCTCCTCGTACTCCTTATTTCAGGCTTTGTCTCTTCAGAGCATGACCCCGTCAGCCTCCTAACTGGCCTCCCTGCCTCCAGTCTCACTCTAATCCGCCCTGCACAGGGCTCCTAGGGTGAGGCCGCCAAGTCCCACCACTTAACGACCCTCCAGGAGTGTCTACCGCTTCAGGGTGAGGTCTGAACCCTACTGCTCCCAACCAGGCCCTCCAAGATCCATCCCCATCACTCCTCCAGCCTTGTCTCTAAACATATGCTGTAGATTGAGTGTCAGTATCTCCCCTGCACCCCGAATTCACTTGTTGTCAACCTAACACTCAGTGTGGCAGTATTAGGAGGTGGGGCCTTTGGGAGGTGATTACAGCAGGTCCTCAGGGTGGACCCCTCACTAATGGGACTATGTCCTTCTAAAAAAGGCCCAGATAGCTCCCTGCATCCTCCTTGCGCCACAGGAGACCACAAGAAGGTAGCAGCCTGCAGTGTGGAAGACAGCTCTCCCCAGAACCTGACCAGGCTAGTGCCTTGATCTTGGACTTCCAGCCTCCAGAACTGAGAAATCAATGTCTGTTGTATATAAGCCGCCCAGTCTGTGGTCTTTTGTTACTGCAGCTTGAACTGTCTAGTGTCCCTTAACTGCCACACCCACACCCAAACTCCCGAGCCCAACTGCAGACCCTGCTCTGGTTGGTTGCTCCTGCTACCTAGAACGCACCCTCTCCCTGCCGAGTCCACCCCAAATTACCTCTCCCCTTCTGCCCCAGAGTCGCCTCCATGGAGCCCCTCCCAACATAACCCTGGTATAACCAACTGTCCCTTCTTGGGCCGCAGTCTATGCTTTACATTCACCTACCCCACCATTTCTTAGACTTATCTGTTCACACATTTGCCCAGCTAGACTGTAGACTCCCTAAAGCCATTGACCTTATTGCATTCACCTTTCCACAAGCCGGCACACAGTAGGCACTCAGCAAGCACCGGCTGGCGGAAGAAACAGCAAGCCCGATCATGTCTGACGGTACAAAGTGCTCTGCCAATACCAGGTGAGGGATTATTATTGTTTTCTTGGCTACATCCCAACTCATACAGAGTCAGTGACCTTGCCCTCTGCCAGGCTGGGGTGTGAACAGGTCCGAAGGTTGGGGTGCCTCGGCCTGGGTGGAGGCAGGTGCAGAACGTGAAGGCCCTGGTTCGACACAAAGACTGTTGCCCGTGTCACTGGGTGTCAGTGTGCTTCCTGCCAAATGACTCACAGCTAATTCAGCTCCTCGCCGGAGAGGACGGAAGGGGGAGGAGGAACGAGGGAGTACTGGAGCAGACGCAGAGAGAAGGCGGGCAGAGGAGGCCCCGCCGTGCGCTGCCGTGTCGGCCCAGCCGCCGGCCCAGTCATGTGGCCTGTCCACCCTGCAGGAAGATGGGAGAGTCACACGCACTGTTCAGGGGCCTGGCCTGGGGGACCAACTGCAGATGGCAGGACACTGCTAACACTAGAAGAAAATAGGGATCTATTTTCACATGGCTACCCTGTCCCCTCCTCCGGGCCCGAAACTGGGAAGGATGATGCCAGCTGCCCGGCAGGTTCAGGCTGCAGCTCCCAAGCCTCCAGTCAAGTGGCCGCTGCAAAGCAGGGAATTTAGTGACATCTGTCTGTGGGGCCGCCTGTGTTTCATTTGCTCCCTCTGCTCCCAGCAGAGGCCTCTCCACCTTGCTTCTTTGGGGATTCTGAACCCCATTCTCCTTGAAAGCTCTCAGCAAAACAAACCACCTCCTCTCCGAAACCTTCTTAAGCCTCCCAACCTTGAACCAGCAAAACGTTTTAGCTGTGTGGCCTCTGTCCTACATTGTCACCATCCTCTCTGCCCACTTCTGCCTGACCTCTGCACCGAGGAGGGGGGCCCGGCCCTGAGCAAGTGGAGGGGCGCGCAGGGAATGTACACACACACTCCTGCTGCGTGTCCAGCCCAGCGGGTTTCTTTCTCCGTCTGCACTTAAAAAACAGTCCTTGCAGAATTCACAAACAAACTGCATGTTTATACAATGGAATACCACTCAGAAATAAAAGGACAAACTCCTGATATACACACAACGCAAATGAATCTCTCAGAGATATTGTGCAGAAGTCAGACACCAAAAAGGACATGCTGTAATATCTCAGATGATATTCAAAAAAGGGCAAAGTCAATCTAAATGAATAGAAACCGACCCATCACTGCCTGAGGCGGGGCTGGGAAGGGGACCAGCTGGGAAAGGGCCTGAGGGCACTTCCGGGGTGATGGAAGCAGCCTCCGTCTTTACTGGGGTGCAGGTTGTAGGGGTGTCTACACTTGCCCTGTCAAATTACACACCTAAGGCCTGTGCATCTTACGGTATGACAAGTCACCTAAAGTGAGTGGACATAATGCCTTTTTAGAAGGAAGCAGTTTTGATTCTGGAGAACCAAAGGGTCCCTGAGGTGGTCTTCTGTAACTCAGTTTCCAACACACATAAGACCAAATATTTCCTGGAGCTGGCAATGGCTTTTCCTGGTCAGGGTCACAGTCCAATCACCCAGTCCCCCTCTAAAAAAAGGGGGTGTCTTCACCTTCCATTTGCTCTTTGATTTATATGAAGGTCCCTTTTCCTGTCCACGAACATCTGATCGGAAATGGGCTGGGGACTCCAACCCTTGGGTTTCCCTTCACCCTCTGCCCCTGAGCATTTCTGCCCAAGTGGCCAGACTATACCCCTGGATCCAGATGGAGACAGACTGCTCCTGAGCCAGGCCCTCTGAGGGTCCCAGTGGCCCAAGCACAGCCTTGTCGATCGGGCAGGAAGCCAGGGCTGCCAGGAAGTGCCAGGCGCTGACTCCCAGTCCCCACTGGGAGAGGCACCTTTGTCTGAAACTACTCAGCTCTATAAGCCAAGGGAGGGCCCCTTTCAAGAGAAGTGCTCGATTTTTCATTAACTCCAAACTCTTGGTTTGGAGGCAAGCCGAACCTGGCACAGTCCGGGGCTCAGCACTCAGCCTGGTGCCAGCCTCCTCCTTCTGGGATGACTCACCACATCCCCGACAGCTGCCCCTTCCAAGAAGCCCCACCCTGGGATCCCTGGGTGCAGAGGTGGGGAACACAGTGCTTCCTCTGCGTGGAACTTTCCACACGGGTGGACCTCCTCCCTGTCGCCTTCTGAGCTGATCCAAGAGCACAGGGCACCCAGGGAGGGCTAAGCCCAGAGCTGGGAATCCCAGGGTGGGGTAGGGTTGGGAGAGCAAGAAAAGCAAGTCACTGCTTCAGCCCTAGGGAGGAAGCCTCGAGGCCAGGTAGGGAAGAACCCTCATAAATCACATGCAAAAGTTGGCAACTGTGGGAATGTGAAATGGTTCAGCTGCTGTGGAAAACAGCCTGGCAGTTCCTCAAAAAATTAAAAATAGAATTACGTGTGACCCAGCAACTCCACTTCTGGGTATATACCCAAAAGAATTGAAAGGAGGTCTAAGAAGAGATCTTTGCACACCCATGTTTATAGCAGCATTATTCATAATAGCCAAAAGACAGAGGCATCCCACGTGCCCACTGGTAGATGGATGGATGGACAAAATGCGGTCTCGGCATGCAGTGGAATATTATTCAGCCTAAAAAAGAAGCAAGTCCTGCCTTACAGGACAACATGGATAAACCTATGTACACTATGCTAAGCGAAATAAGCAATCACATAAAGACAAATACTCTGTGATTCCACTTCCCACGAGGTATCTAGTAGTCAAACTCATAACAGAAAGTAGGATGGTGGTCGCCAGGTGCTTGGTGGGGGGAATGGGGAGTTATTTAAAGGGCATGGGGTTTCACTTTTGCAAGGTGAAGGGTTCTGGACATTGGCTGCACCATGCAAATGTACTTAACACAACTGAACTGTACGCTTAAAAATGGTTAATATGGTAAGTTTTATGTCATGTGTGTTTTACCACAATAAAACACTTAAGTGGCTAATACAATACATTTTATGTTCTGTATATTTTACCAATGGAATATATTTGTTTAAAGTAGGCAAATTGACTTCTTTCAAAGTCTCCAAAAACTGCACATACTTTGATGCAGTAACTCTACTTCTTGGAATTTATCTTAAATTAATGATGTACAAGGGTGGGGGGCAAAAAAACCTCAAATTATCTTCTGCAGGGTGGGTCCCTTGTAGTACAATACAGGCTTCCCATGCTAAGTGAGTGTTCTAGGAACCCATTTATATCTGTGTGTCAACTGGCATTGTTGTGAGAGGCTGTGTTCGGCTTAAGTGAATTTTTTTTGGAGACTTTGCAACACATTTGGCCATTTCATGATGGATGATTTACAAGTGCAGCTGCCCACCCTGCACTGAGTGTTGCTTGAACACTGCTTGAGTTTTTGAGCAAAAAACAGCATCAGCCCCTGTCCCACCCTCCCTATTCACCCAATCATGCCCCAAGTGACTTTTTTTTTGCTTCCCCTGAAGAAAAAAGTCCTCAAAGGGAAACATTTTACCAATGTGGAAGAGGTGGAACAAAAAAATGGCAGAAGCACTAAAAGGCATAAAAATCAACAAGTTCAAAACCTGTTGTGAGTAGTGGAGAAACCATCTCGACAGGTGTATTAGGTGTGTTGTTGCATCGAGTGGAGAGTGCTCTGAAGGGCACTGAAGTTTGCACATGTGAGAATACACCATTTTTAAGAAATAAATTCCAGTATGGGGGGGGGGTCACCCTTCATATGCAAAAAGTTAGGTTCAAGGATACCTACCGCAGCACTGTTTATAATGCCAAAAAAAAAAAAAAAAAAGAGAGAGAGATTTAGCCTACAGGTCCACTCACAGGGAACAAGTTTGCTCAATTACAACAGATCTTACAGCGAATGCTTGCTGTGGAGTGATGCAGATGAGTACTGGAAACTGGCTCATAAAAATACTAACTTTCAAAAATTTAATTGTATGGACTTATTTTTGTTACACACACACACGCACACACACCCCTATAGAAATAAAGCAACTGGAAGGATGCCTACCTCATAATGTTTGCAGAAATAAAAGTTTCCCCAGACACATGGGATTACCTAACTAGCAATGGCTACTTCGTAGGGTGAAGGGAAATTAAATCAGGCGGTTTTATAAAGCGCAGAACATATGCTTTTAGAAAACGTTTTGGGGTGATGCTCACACAATGACCTCTTAGGTAGGGGCTGGGCCCTTCCCTAGAAGGACACAGGAAAAATCTAATGAAGGGAGAAGAGAGTCTTTCCAACGCCACTTAGCTGAAAGTGGCAGAGTCCAGGCTAGATCCAGGTCTTCCGGCTTCAGTTCTGTCTGTTCTCTTGGCCCAAACTCCAGCTGTCTTTCCTTACACTCAGGTCCCTCAGGGGTTCCCACATCTCAAGCTGCTGGCCAGCCCACAGTGGCTCACCTTTCCCACTGACAGTTGAGTTAGTTACAGCTGTCTACCTTAGTGTTGAAGCCGGTTTCTCAAATGTACCCTTCAAAGCCTGCTCCGCACTCCTCACGCCCACCAACTACTCTCTGGGTGGCCTCCCACAGTGGAGGAAAGGCTGCCAGCAGGAGATATGGGGAGGCCGCCTCAACCTCTTCTCCTGCAGCCCCGTGGTGCCCCCTCCTGTGATTCTGCTCACCACCTTGTCCTGTGTTGTATCCCGCAGCCCAGGAAGGCACACAATTAAGGCTCGGTGTGGACACAATGAACACACCCCCCTCCTTCCAAGATGCCCCAGCAGCGCCTGCTCCTGCCTCGCCAGCCAGGAGCCAGGCTCCCACTTCACGGACCACAGTCCGGGGCCAGGGCTGTGGAGCCACAAGTGCTGACCTGCTTCCCCGCAAGGCAAACAGGCCACACCCCTTTGAGAAGAAAACCGAAATGAACAGCTAATTCCTGCCATACCAAGACTAAAAATAAAAACCAGAACCAAATCTGTCACCATATCTGTCCTAGGGGAGGCCTGGTGTTCTTTTATTCTTAAAACTTTTATTAGCCACAAAATCCCAGGTGAGAGCAGAATAGCTGGGTTGCACTAACTAAAAGAGAATTGAAAAAGAGAAAAAAGATCTTGAGGGGCGAGGAGAGGAGAACCTCCAGATTGTAGTTCTCACAGCTGCCTAGTGTTTTTTACATTTTGACTTTTCACAGCACCGCCACAGTGCAGCACTGCAGGCCACATGGTGGGGTAGCTGGGGCCAAAGTTCTAGAACACTGGCAGAAAGGGGCACCTGAGCATACTGCCGGGTTTTCTGTGCCCCTTACGTCCCACTCACTCCTACATGTGTCCCCTCTTAGTTGAAAGGAGGTGTGACTACACCCAACCTTTAAACAAGTCACCGCCACTCCTTTTTGGACTCTACCGGAAGGCGCCCCTCACACTCATCTGCAGGTGATCCCCCCTTAAGATCGGGCTCAGCTCCCAGCCCACCTGGGAAGGCTCCGCACTCGCTGTCTCGTTCACTCCCCTCTCTGGAACTCAGGGTTATGATCAAACCACTGCTCCTTGGATGAGCCCAAAGCCAGATTCAGAGAGAGCCAAGTTCAGATCCTGACCTGGTTACTACTGGTGTAACCTGAGGTGAGCCAGTTCTACCTTGGCCCTGAGGTTCTGCTCCCTGAACAAAGAGGACTTTCTCCTACTCTGTTAGCAGCACCTTGGTTTTCCTATGAGGAGCCATCCCTCAACCACCGTGCACGAGATTCAAGAGAAGAAACCCCACCTCGGCACCAACTCAGCAGTCTGGCTGCCGGCCACTGTAACTCATTCCAGGGGGGCGGGAGACCAAGCCAGGTCAAGGGGACTGAGCCCCAAGGCAGCCGTCCCAGGCTGAGTGCTGCGCTGCAGGACCATGTAAACCTGGAGCTACAGAGAAAGCCCTCAACACACAGCCTCTGGATCCAGCTATGTCTGATGCCACCTACCCCAACGGCTCAATAGTTATAGGAGCCTGTCAATTTCTAGTCTCTCCCCTTTAGGTTGCTGCTTTTCCAGATAGTTGGAGTTGCATTTTTGTCATTACAACCATAAGTCTGGCGATATGGAAACTGACCCCAGAAGCATAATGTCAGAGGGGACAGTTCCTGGAGTACAGGACTGGCTGAGTGGAAGTCAAGTTTGGGAGTGAGGACTTTGCCGTCTCTCAGATATGAAACTGGAATTCCAGATACAATGCAGCAGCACCAGTTAAAATGCATTTTGTCTTAGGTGAGACCGTGGGCCACGGAAGCTGGAGCTTTAGGGCACCTGGTGAAACATTCCAGGGTATTAGCCTATGGTGGATATTTTTGTGGGGCCCACAAAAGTGGGCAAGCTTCACTCCTGGTAGCCCCTCTGAATGATGCAGCTTTGCTAAGGGTCCCTTTCTCCCTGTGGACAACAACTCAGGCTGAGGGGCAAGTCAGAATCAGGGCTGGACACTCTGCTCCTGCGGAAGGCGGTGCCAGAGGAGGCAGAAAGACCAGACCCTATCAGAGCCAGGGCTGGGGCCTGGGGAAGGCCCAACACCGCCCCCTACCCCTGCCCCCGACTTCACAAGGCCTCCCACTGTGGTTCTCACAGGCTGCTGCACAACCAGAGGGGCCAGGAGTGTGCCAATTCTGGCCTAGCCCATGGTTTACCTATCACACTGAGGGCCGGGGGCGCTGGGAGGAGCCTGGGGTTTGGTGCTGAGAGAAAGAAACTTCTAGGTCTGGATCTAGATCCCAGAACCCTAGGTCAACACAGTCTTTGGCTCTAGTTTCTCCTCACAGAGATGACCCAGATAAGCCAAATGCCGAAGGCTTATCACTGGGGAGCTCTCAGGAGCTGCAGAGGCAGTCAGACCCCAGACCTGGCAGAGGCCTCGGGCTGCTCAACCCACAAGGCCACCCCAGGTGTGACAGGCCCATTAGGAAGTGGGCTGCCCAGCCCCAGAGGGGACTTCACAGATGCCCTTCTCGGGTGTCAAGGCAGAGCTCCCCACAGCGCAGAACTAGGGGCAGCTCGTGGCCAGGGCGCCACAGCCAGGCAGCAGGCCCCCTGTCCTGCCCTAGCAAGCCATGGTAGTGAACCACAGACCGGTCACCCGCGGGGCGTTCTCGTGCCCACTGCACTGGCACCGCGGCCGGCGGGTGCAGAGCCTGCACAGGAAAGGGTGGCACCAGGGAGCTCCTGACTCATCAGTTCTGCCTGTGCTCAGCCCTCCCACCGAGCAGCCGCCGTCCCCCAGACACCTCGCACCAGCTGCAGGCTTTGCTCACCTGCCCGCCTCCCTCACAGGAAGCGACCTGAACTGTTCATCTCGGTGTCCCCGGTAGATTCTTGCTGAATTTTACCTCCCTGGCAAATTTTACTTTCTCCTGTGGGAGCTGGGCTGGGGACCTCAAGGGGCTCAACCACAAAAGGCCAGGCCCCTGGCAGGAGGAACATGCTGACCGGCCTGTGACCGGAGAGACACTCCGGGCCAAGGTCCAGTGAGACTGGACTGGGGAGAGAACGCTGTGGGCTGAACCACCCAGGGAAGGCAGAGGGGCCTGAGCTGCGTCTGAGGGACTGTCAGGGCTTTCTGCGTGCGAGGACAGTGGCTCAAAACAGGTGAAGGGGCAGAACTTTGTGGACCATGCTGTATACCAGCAGCAGACCTCACTGGGCGGGAGCATGGGGCCTCAGGAGGGCAAGGAGGGAGAGGAAACTGGAGGCGCTGAAGAAATGACCACCGTCCTCATGGGGCTCCAAGTTCAGTGGCGAGACAGGGCGGACAGCCACGAGCACACAAAGCCAAACATGCAGGTTCTGCTGCGGGCTCATGAGAGTGGACAGCACTCAGGCCTTCTGAGAAGAGCCTCGAAACCCAATTATCCTGGACTGGCTTTTAAAAAAGATTTAAAATCTTTTAAATAAATCAAAGATTATTAATTTATTTTTAGAGAGAGGGGAAGAGAGGGAGAAAGAGAAACATCAATGAACGAGAGAAACATCAATTGGTTACCTCTCACATACTCCTCCAACCAGGGACCTGGCCTGCAACCCAGGCAAGTGCCCTGACTGAGAATCGAACCAGAGACCTTTCTTTTGGTTTGTGGGATGACGCCCAACCCACTGAGCCACACCAGTCAGGGCTTCGTATTACTTTTAATACGAAGTAAATGGCAGTGTCCCCCGCAACAAACCAAAATGGAGGTGGGCCGCCCCATCTATCTTCTGCTCCTGGACCAGGTAAGGAGCCTTCCTTGCCCAGGGCCTTCCCCTGCTAAGCTGACATGCTGGGTCCGGGGGCACAGGGCTGGCAGAAGTCACAGTAGGGCTACTGCAGGGCCAAGGGAGTAGGGTAGGAGGGGGCAGGGTCCCCATTCTGAACCAAGGTGACTGATGCTGACATATAAAAGCAAATTTTCTAGACAGTTTGCCCTCTGACACCAGAGCCTTGGGCTGCTTCTGCACTAAGCAGACCCACGGGAGAGTGGGGGCTGGACGGGGCAGGGAGAGGCTCGAGTCCCCTTTCTCCACAAGGTCCAGTGAGGGCCCCTTCTCGGTGACCCTCAGGGACAGAATGATGGTGCCCAAATGCACTGTCCCCCCAGGCTCTGCAGTAATCCCAGGAACCTCTCTTTCTCTGCGTTCCTGCACCTCCTGCATCTTCCTTGTCTGTTCGAACCCATCTCAGGGGCACCTATAACTGCTCCTCATCACCCTGTGCTGGGCTCCTCTGTCACAGGCAGGACACAAGCTGGGGAGACAACCACCTGGCCCCAGTCCAGGCTCTGCTACGTACAGGCAGTGTAACCGGACATGCCTCAGTGTCTTCATCCATAGAACAAGCCTAAGAACTACCTCCCATCTTACAGAGATGAGCTGGAGGCAAATTCGCCAGTCAACAAATGTTTATTAAATAAGAGTTCCAGGGCAGCGTTTCTCAAACTGCAAAGTACATTCCCATCACGGGAAAATGCCGGTGATGTGCAGGTTTTGATTCAATATGTCTGGGGAGGGGCCTGAGAGTCTGCATTTCTGTCAAACTCCTGGGGGGTGCACAAGCCGTAGTGCTGTCCCCCTCCCCCATCAGGCCCTCAGGTTCCGGAAGGAAGGGTCCACAGCCCATTTCTGGGCCCACCACTGGAGTTGGGTACACCAGAGGGGCTCGGGAAAAGGACACTTGGGGAATGAAGGACTGAATGAACAGGGGACTCCGATAGGCACAGAGAGGGCCCTTGGCTCTGCCCAGGGCAGACATGCGACTTGGGAGCAGCTGGCCACAGGACAGGCCCATTACGGAGTGGCAGACAAGTGAACGTGGCTGAAGCAGGACCTCCAAAAAAGTTCTTCCTCCAAAGCCAGAGGCTCTGACCGGGCCCCGCCCACCTCCCAGGTGCCACTCGGAGGCCCGAAAATCCAGTTCTCTACTCCTGGCAGGACCAGGTTGGTCTGAGCACAGGTGTGACTAAAACGCCTGGGACAGGGAGTGCTGGGGGCTGGGCACAAATCGCTGGGACAGGGAATAACAGGCCTTCCCAGGCAAACCGTTTCATTCTTCTACCTTAGGGAAAACTCTGTGGTTTGACGTTGTTTCTGAACAAGAATGACATGGACGGTAATGTTCTTCCCAGACAGGAGGCGGTCAGGCACCCCTCCATCCAGGGTACACAAACACGCACGCACCGGCTCTGCGTGTCAGGCGAGAGAAACTCAAGGCTGCTACCACCGCCTCCTTCTCTCTGTCCCCATGTCGGTGTCTAATGCCCTCCCGGAGAGTCAGGAGGCACCTTCTGATCCAATCCGTGCCCCCCTGCCCCCACCCCTCCCACATCAGAAGAAGGCGAAGTCCTCAAGCAAGGCCTCAGAGGGCCACCCTGCCAAGCCCTCTGCACTAAAGGCAAAAGCAGGTGAGTTCAGTGAGTTTTTATGTTTTAGGGGGTGGGGGGGTGAGAGGGAAGAACCCCAGAGCCTGTTCCCTACCCCTCGATGAGAACAGGAGCTCCACAACAGAGACGCCCACTCAGTGTCCCCACTGAGTCTCCAGGCCTGGCCTGCTCAGCTCCCCCAGGTCACATGCCCAGGCTTCCAGCCTGCTGTGCCCGAGAACTCCTTGCCCCACTGCGTGGAACCAAACAGAACCACAGAGCAGAATCCCGTGCAGAGTGGCGAATAAGCTGTGGTGTAAGGGCCTGGCCAGGGGCAGTGCTCGGAAGCGGGCGAGGCAGGCTCCGCGGAGGCCACCAGGGGCCTGACAGAGCCTGCAGCACAGAAGCTGCCTAGGGTGGAGCATTCCAGTGCAGACACCAGCTCCCTGACGTCCTGGGTGAGTCGCCTCACTTTCATCAGCCTCGGCTTCCTCATCTACAGTGCAAGGCAGGGACCTAGATCATTTCTGTGACTCCTCTCAGTCTAGAATTCTGACCACGGCTGTTTGGGAGCTCTGGCTGCCTGGGTGCAAGTCCTGGCCCTGCCACCTCTTGTGAAATCCACATGAGTCCCTCCACCTCTTTGACCATAGCTCCTCGACAGCGATGTAGGAACGAAGAGAACACCCACTCGGGGGGTTCCGTGTGGCTGTAGTGAGGGCTGAGGAAGTGTTATCACTATGTGAACTCTGTGGCCGCCTGCTGCCACCATCCTTTCTCCGCACTGCACGTTTATGTCCCCCCAACATGCCCCAATTCACACATTATAGCCCTAACCCCCAGTGAACTGGTATTTGGAGATGGTGCCTCCGGGAGGTGATTAGGGTTAGGTGAGGTCACCAGGGAGGGGCCTTGTGATGGGTTAGCAGCTGTATAAGAAGAGGAAGGGAGAGAGGGATCTCCCCATGCCCACACATGGAGGCAAGGCCATGTGAGGACACAGGGAGAAGGCAGCCATCTGCAACCCAAGGGAGGAGGCGGCCTTCACATACACTGACCCTACTGGTATCTTGGATCTTGAACTTCCCAGCTTCCTGAGAGTAATAAAACTGACTAATACAACTCTCCTGCTCATAAATGGAGTCAGGACCAATGACCAGCCATCCTGTCCCCTAGTCTCTGCGTGGGGAGACCCCCTGGGTCCCCCCAAACCTAGGAAAATCAACATCATGCATATCAGGAGGCCGCATGCATGGTCTCAAGCACACACATAGTCAGGTGAACCTCAGCATGCCAAGCAGCAGGGCACAGTCACTGCAACAGGACAGGGAGAACAGGCAGAGAGGAAGCAGGCAAGTGGGAGGTCACACGCAGTCAGTGAGGGGTGGGGACCTGGCACAGCACAAGACCGAGCAGCCCACGCCCGGCTCCTTACCTCCCCGGCAGCACCTCTGACCACCAAGAAGCTGGAGGAGTGCTGGAAAGAGCAGAGAGCAGGAGACAGGGAGCGGTAGGCACCGCGCCAGTTCTACAGGAAAAGAAGTGCTGGAAAGGACCCCCGAGGAGGGGTGTTAGGTTCAGGAAGTCTGAAGCAGAAGTGGTTTCCAAGAGGCCTGAAAGACCCAAACACCAAACAAAGACCACCCCAAGACTGGCCTGTGCCAGGAGCCCAGAGGAGAGGACGAGAGAGCAAAAGGAGGAGAGCCCGCAGACTGGAGCGCCCGAGATGGGCACCTGCCCCTCCGCAGGCTGGTGCTGGGTCCGTCCAGGGTGACATGCTCAGCGGGTTTCCTGGGACGGGGAGAGCAGTCTCTCACTGGGGAAAGGGGTCCACGGCCCCAGCAGTGGACAAACAGGGACAAGGAGGCTGTGCCCTGCACAGGGGTCCAAGGGAGACAGAGGAATGGGGTTGGGGGACTCATATTCCAAAGCCAATGTCACAGAGTGGGGGCTCCTGTCCTGGCTCCATCTCACATCTTTCGGTAACTCTGAACAAGATATGCATCCTCTCTGAGCCTTGGTTTCCCCACCTATGAGATGGGGAGAACATCCCTATCAGTGATGGAAAGAGGGCGACAGATACTCTGCCAGTGCCAGACACCAAATCCCCACAGGTCTACACGCATTTCTAGATTTTTCTCTGGGGGTTGGTTTGTACTGAAGTAGGGAGTTGATCAAACATTCACGATTCCTGGGCAGAAGGGCTCGCGGAACCTCACTGCCATCAGGGGCCAAGCCTTGGGCTCTCTGGTCCCAGGGATCTGAATCCAGGGAGGAGAAGCCTGACGCACGAAGCGGGCATAGGGCTTTTACGAGCGTGAAACACCTTCAGGGTCCAGCTCAGTGGCACTACTACCCCCGTCAGGCCACCCACAGCCTCCTATACCTGGAAATCCCTACATCACTGACCCTGTGTGCTGGGGTCTCCACCCCAGCACCTGTCACCCTGGGAACTGGTTCTCTCCTGCCCATCACTGGACCCTGGTACCAGCTCCCTGGGCCACTCACAGCGGGTGCCTGACAAGCCCAAGAAGTGACAGACTGCTCTATACCATCAGGCACCAGCACCAGCCTGACAAGGGGATGGCACATTGTTCGAGCCTTTCTCAACCTGGTTACACAACTGATTCCTCTTGGTCATGGTAACCTGGTGAGAGCAGGTATTACAACCCTGTCTTCCAAATACATCAGCTGTGGCTACAAAAGGTGAAGAGGTAATTCACCCGAAGGTACACAGTGGGCAGCCAGCTGTTGACAGAGCCAACATGAGAATCTGAGTCCTCTGGCATCCAGCCCAGTGCAGGTCGGTAGCCAGGATGCCCGGTCACCACTGGTGTCCACCTGGCTGGTCAGTGCCTGGGCACTACCAGGGGTGATATATCTTGGACATTAGCACAGCAGGCTCACCCTCAACCTAGCATCTTCTGCTGCCCTATAGCTGCCACCTGCTCCCAGCACAGGGGGGCCTGGGTGTGGGGGGGGGAGTCCCATCCGGCACCCACACCTACCTTTGATGACAAAGGCCTCCGCTAGCAGCCGCATCTGATACAGAGGCTTGGTGTCCACGGACAGGTCGTCGATCCCAGCCCGCGCGTACATGCTGATGGCCTCTCGGTAGGATCCCTCCACATAGTGCAGCTTGCCCAGGATCAGCATGGCCTCACACATGTACCGTGGCTGAAAGGACAAAGGCCACATCAGCAGGCTCCTGCCTAAAGTCCCTGCTGCCACCCCCATGAGGTAGCATGAACACCCTTTCACAGCACCATGACAATTCGCCTAAGACCCTGCTCAGAAATCTCCTTCTCCTCCAGAAAGCCTTCCCCAACCCTTGAGCACATGCTGAGGGCTCCCTTCTCTCCACACCTGCAGTCTGTGGCCTACTTACTGGAATTCTCATGAGTCTCCAGCCCTTGCACATGTGTGTCTTATGCACCCAGCTATGCTGCAGGCAGCTTGCAGACCCGGCCCTGTCTTCTCTCTCCTGCAGCCCCCAGTGGCTTCAGCCCAAGGCTGGCACTCAGGAGTTCAGGCACTTGTTCATAGACACACACACACACACACACACACACACACACACACACACACACATGATATTAGGCCAAGTTTTGTGGGACCTGATACCATTTGGGAGGTATACATACACATACTAACAAATACACAATGGGTGAAAAGTCTTGGAAAGAGCCTACACAGATGACAGGCCCCAAGCTGAAGCCCCCCGCCCCCACAAAAGTAGGACCTTTGTGGGGAGAACAGCCACATCAGCAGTGTGGGCCAGGAGAGAAGAGGAGAGGAAAGGCCTACTGGACTACTGTCCCATTTTAACAGAAGCAGGTAAAAAAGTGCCCAATCAAGGGCCTAAATTCAAACCTGTTCTCTTTGCCCTATTTTTCAGGTGTCGCTTATGCCCAGATCTTTACCCCACACCAGGACGCTCAGGCCCCGAGGAAGTCTGGTTGGCCCTGCCCGAGAGTTACGTGGCCTTGGACAAGACTGCCCACCTTTCGAGGCTACTTGCTGAGCCTGCCGTCTTCACTTCTGTGATCCGCAGAATCACTTCACTTCTCTTTGCCCTACTTTTCAGGTGTTGCTTATGCCCACATCCCCTTCGGCCAGGGTCTGGGCACCATCCCCACCACACAGCATCAATGCTGTCCACACAGCTCCCTGGAGGTGTCTCACTGGCCCCACAATAGCCTCTGTAACATAGGAAGGTGCTTCCCCTAACTCCATGTGGGGGGAGACCAGATGCTGGTGACAGACCCCAGGGGAAGCCTGCACACTCCCCATTCATTAGCTCTTGCCCTCTCAGAAGCCAACTAAGAGAAATGGCGTGTGGCACAGCCAAATTCTCCCTCCTCACTGGTCTTTTTGGGTTTTGTGAATACACATTCTACCATTGCCTTTGCTCACATAGGCCCCCTATCTGGAACAGTCTGCCCTTTCCCTCAAGATATACAGATTCTCTTCCATCCTTTGGGACTTGGCTCAGGCCCACCTCCTCCTGGAAGTCTCCCTGACTACCTACCAGAGGACTCCTCTCTGCTAAATTCCTACAATGCCTCTACCAAATGGACCCATTTGGCTCCCATAAGCCTGACCTTCAGACTACTGATTAACTCTTAAAGGCTAAATTTTTCAAGGGCATTTGCTAGTCACCCCAGTAGGCCACCCACTCCCTGGGCCAGGGCCACAGGTCACACCCCCCCAGGGGCACGCCACCCACGGTCCCTCCGAGAGAGGCAACACCTGTGCCATTCTCTCTACTTGGTCTCAAGCCACAGGCACATTTCCTCCCTGCTCAGCCTCGTTTCCCCACCGTGAGGGCGACACCCAAACACCCACCCCTCACCTCCCATTGCAACAATGCCAAGAGCATGAATGGGGCAAAGTCCAGAAAAGAGCTTTGAACTTTTCTTTAGAAAGAAGCATGATAAATACAGGGCATGAGTAATTATTATCATCCGGTTCTACCGTAAACAGGGAAAAGGGCAGCTGAGCTCAGAGAGACAAGTTTCGGGGCACAAGGTGACACCAGGGTGGAGCCCTGTGGTTCCTGGTAGACCAATGACAGTTCGCAACAGAGCTTCCACCTCACTGGGAAAAATGAAGGACCATGTGGGGAATGTTCCATAAAGCTGAATCTGTACCATTCAAAAAGCTGCCATCAATTCTGAAAGCACGTTTGTCTTGGGTTTTTTTTGGTGTTAAGATGTATTCCCTTTTAGGGAGTGACGGTGACAGAAAATGGTACAGTGTGGCTGTTATTTTTTTAATGCCCATATTTGGCAGCATTGAAAGCTGGCTACACGCTGTGGGACCCGTGCACTTGAATTTGAAATGTTCTTGGTCTGTCAATCCAGCAGTGGCCAGGGAACCCCAGAGCCCTGGCCCAGGGTGAGGATGCCGTGCAGGAAGTCGCTCAGTCTGGGCAACAGTCCCTCTGCTGGGCAGCGGGTGTGTCACCCAGCCTCTGTGCCTCGGCGTCTCTGTCAATAAAAAGGGAAGAACGACCACATGTGAATCCCCAGGGTAGGGGAAAACAGATGAGGAAATACTTCACAGAGGCAGACTGGGACCGGTCAGGGCAGGAGTGTCGCCACCATCATCACTACATTAATCCAAGTCTCCCTGTCACTGTTTTATCTCCACTGCAGGACTTAGGGACACAGCCCCGAAAAGTAGCCAAGAGCACTCAGGGGGGAGACAAACAGGCCTGTGCTCGGGTCCTGGACCTGCGACTCCGGCCCTTGGCTAAGTGACCGGCCTGTCCTGGGCCTCGGTCTCTTCCCCTGGAAAATGGGGATACGAGGAAGTACCACTGAGAGGACTACCACGAGGCAACCAGGAGATGGTGTGATGCCTGGGCTCGGTGGATGACAAGTTATGACAAATGGTTCCTTTTCACTGAAGTCCACAGAACTGAGCTGGGCAGGATCTTAGAGGTCACCGAGAGTAGGTCTGAAGCTACCCTGAGGAGGTGCCTGAGGGCCGACTTCTCTGTTCTCCTTGTCCCATCAGACACCCAGGATATATGGGACTCCACCTGGGGCTGCATCTGCTGCCAGGAAAGATCATCCCCTCCCCCAGCTACACCCTGGCGTTTGGGGTAAGATGGAGAATCCCATACACTACTTTTAATATTTTATTTTGCCTGTTCAGCGTTAAGCTTTTTGGCTTTGGCCTAGAAAACAGGGACTTGCTCAATGTTATCGGTGCCTATGTATGTCTTTGATGAATAAAGCATGGTCCAATTTGCATTTAATAGATGTGATGTGATGAGCAAAACAATTTTCACAACAATACATGTGCATACTGTTTGGCCAATACAAAGAACAAGGTGTTGGCATGCAGAAAGCTCCAGGTGAAAGTTCTCGTGCAAAAGCACAGCCTGCCAAATATGTACCCTGTGATTCTAGTAAGGAGAGAAAGCTTTATATGTGTGTATGTGTGTTTGTTAAAAAACAGAGGAAGGAGTGAGGGTCACACACCTGGTGGGGACCAGTGCTCCACACTGGGGGTGGGGACGAGTGTGGGAGCCAGGCTGGCATACAAGGTCTTTGATTTATTATTCGAACTACTTGTTTGTATAGTGAACTTTTTATAATAAGCCAGAATCGTCTCTATTTTAAAAACAACTTAAAAATATTTCATAGAGTCTACTGGAAAGAAAAAAATTAAAAGTGGTCTTAGTAGGAAAACCTTGGGACGCGCCAATCAAATCCAACCCCTTTGACTGACAGATGGGGAGCTGGAGGGTCCAAAAGGTCAAGGGACATGCTCAGGGTCAAGTGGCTGTTTTAATCCAATACAAAGTCTCCCAGAGCTACAATAATCCCTGTCGAGGAGTCTAAAGGCAGGCACCTCAAACTTCCAGTGTACCCTCTCTGCATGGCTTACAGAAAAAGCCAGATGCTTCTCCGGCCCCAGTGTACTACTACCCAATTGCCCACCATTCCCTTTCACTCTTGCTCACTGACGCATTTTAGTGAAATTCTCGTAAGAGGAACCCTTAGATTACACACAGCTTCCTGAGCTTGGAATGCCCTGTCCTACCTCTGTGTGTCTGTCGCCCTCACCCTTCAAGGTCCAGCTCTCCCCCAAGGGTCCAGTGCTAGTGCTACCATCACTCTAAGGAGTGTTCCCCTTGGACTTGCCTGTGCATGTACACCATGCCTGTGGCCTATGTCACATGTCACAGGCCACACTGGACAATGCGCTGATAGGACTTATCTTTCAGGAGACCTGCAAGCTCCCAGAGGACAGGGTCCATCTGTACTCATCTTTATGGCCCTCGAAGTACATAACACAATGCCTTTCACATAGCTGGTTGCAATCAAAAGTTTAGGTCAATAAATACATGACTTTAGAACATCTCTTGAAAATCACATCTTCTTTGGGTCTCTAATGATATACTAATACCTGCACTATAGCTCAGCATACACTGTAATCTGTTTGTCTCAAAGTTTAATGTGCAATAGAGTTTGTTAAATGCAGGTTCTAATTCAGATTTTGCATTCCTAAGCAGCTTCCAGATCATGCTCAATCTGCAGTCGGGTGGACGTGCTTTCAGTAGCAAAGGTCTAGAGAAAGCCGTGACTATACTTCCCTCCATGCCTCCCCTCAGTTCCTGGCATACAGCAGGTGCTCAATAAATGCACTTGGACTTAAACTGGCTTGCCCTGTTACTAAGCTCTTCTGTCACTGGCCAGCTCTGTGTGTTTGCCTGTGTCCAACTAGACCTTAGGCTCACTCAGGTTTCCTTCCCGAGACCCCCAAGGAGCACACAGGACCATGCACACACCAGGTCAAACAAGCGCTATCTAATGGAAATATAACTTAAGCCACATGTGTAATCTAAATTTTCTTAGAAAATGTTCTAGTCACATTAAAAAAGGTAAAAACAGGTAAAATTAGTTTTTAATAACACTTTAACCCAATTTATCCAAAACAGTATCATCTGAACCTGTAACCAATGTAAAGAATTCATGATCTTTTACATTCTTTGTTTTGTACTAAGTCTTCAAAATCCAGTGTCTGTTTTATACTCACAGCACATCTCAGTGTGGACTAGCCAGATCTCAAGTGCATGTGTGGCTAGTGGCTACTGTCCTGAATAGCACAAGGCCAACCCTGAGAGACACTTGCTGTTCGGGTGACCGAACGACCCAGGGAGACTGACGGCAGACAGCAGGCAGGAGGAGAAAGGGGACCGCAGGCTTGGAGGGGCTGACAACTCACCGACAGCCTCCCATGGTTGAGGATGCCGCTCAGGTAGTTTCTGGCTTCATTCATCTTCGGCTCATTCTTTTCCAGCAAAGGGATGGAGTCCTTTATCTTGGCATTATTCTCCTTCAAATACTGCTCCAGGAGGGCCTCCGCCAGGAGCAGCTTTCCAAAGTCATCTGAAAAACGGGGCAGTGGTCCCCTGAACTTGGCAAATGTGGAGACTGGTACCTGTCCCTGTACTGACCCAACCACCGCTCACCCCAGCACGTAAATGGCCCAGGTTTGAGAAAATCAATAAAGACACTAGTTCCATAAACTTAAATAGCCTCGAGGAAAAAAAAACAAAAACAGGCATTCTACCATTGTACCAGCATAAACCACCCTTTTGGCTTTTTAGTTTCATGGTTGGGAAGGCAGAGTTCCTAGGACTTGGGACAAATTCCCAGAATTCCAGAATTTAAAATGAGGGACAAAGTCATACCCATGCCCCACTGTGGGTAACAAGTTCTTAAACAAAGAAGGAATTTCTCCAAATGGCCAAAGTAGAAGAAAATGTGAAGCAGTTTAATAATGCGTTTGCACATGCTCCCAATTTCCATGTAACCATACTGACTGGGTTTTCTCCACTCTGGAGGTATTTTATTTAATGTGACCAGTGGGGAACCTAGCAATGAAGTGCAGAGTGAAGGTAGAAAGCAGATTTACATGTGCACCAAGGCAATTCCTTGAAGAGCTTTAGTACTGACACACTTTTTGGAGTTCTCTCCTTTATGTTAGCTTATCTGCAGACCTCACCACTCAGCAGGTGAATTTATACTGCTTGGTTTAATTTGCTGCCTCCCCTACCACACTAAAAACTCCAGTCTTGTGACCATTATATTCCTGCTATCCACGGCCAAAGCAACTTGGGTGGAGATGGGATTCAGGTGTTCACTGTGCAGGGCCAGAGGTCAAGCGTGCTTTCGTGATGGCCTCGGGTGGCAGTGACCAATGTGACTGGGTCATTGACCTTCCTCCTTCAATCAGGGCGAGGGCCAGGCCCACCACTCAATATAGGAGCCCAGTAAACAGCTGCCAAGTGAATGGGAGCCTCTCTACTACCTCAGGAAGAAGCCAGGAGGCTCAGGTAGTCACGTGGGCATCCAAAATGGCGCGCGGAGTGTGTGCTTGGTCCCGTCTCTTCAGAGTGCCCTTTCTGCTGTCAGGTAGGCATCCTCAGACCTGCCTGGGGATGCCACTGACTCCTCGTTTTCAGGAGCACTGCAGTTTGCTCACAACTCAAAGCCACTGGCCCCAGATTGCATGTCTCTGAAGAAGACTCTCCATCCGCAGGGGAGATTCCATGCAGAGAGCATCCCCAAAGCCCAGATCCCAGAAGACAGTCCCCCTGAGGACACCAAAACCTTTTAGCCAATCCTTTCCTCTACCCACCTCACAATTTCTAAAACTAACATTTGGAGGACATAGCCAGGCAAGTACCGGGTTCCAACTATCATCCGTTGCTGGCAGGGGAGAAGCTGGTAGGACATCTACAAAGGGCAATTTAGCAACACATATCAAAATCATTTTTGTGCATGCCCATTGACCCAGCAATTCTGCTCCCACAGATGTGTAAAGCCACCTACATATAAGGTCACTCCTGCAGCATTATTTATAAATTGAAAATTAGAGACAACTTGTATGTCCATCAACAGGAAGCTGATCAAACAAAGCATTGTACACCCATAAAAAGGGACACCACGCTGCCATAAAAAGGGGTGAGGAAGCTCAGTATGTGCTATTAGGGCATAAACTCCTAACTAAATTGATATGAAAGCAGAGTCCACACGGTGGACATAATGGGCCATTGGTATTTAGGCATCCATAAAAATACAGGGTCCGACACAAATAACACCCCTTTCTTATTATATGAAAATATTTTATTACAAAATCATAAGCATGTAATTCTGTAACATAACACTATCACACTCAAGCACACCATATGATATTTTAGGTGAAACGTTCAAATTGCTGTCCATCTCGTGCGAGACATTCACATACCCTGCCAACTACGCTCAATGGTGTTACTTCTGCCAGAGTCTGTATGTGAAAAAGATACACAAATATCTGAGAATCCCTCTGGTTTACTGGGAAAGGGGGTGGAAACGGGAAGACTTTTTACTTTCAGTGGGTACCTTTGGAAGGTTGACCCCTGTGGACATGTCACCTATTCACAGATGAAAGTTGAAATCAACCCCGGAATGAAAGGCACTCATCTCAGCTAGAAGCTGGGGTGGGATGCTTAGCAGCAGGCGTCTGAGCAGCAGTCCCGAGAGGCGGGCCTCTAGGCAGAGTGTTCTTCCTCACTTGTTTTGCCTCTATCAAAACCAGGGGTGGGGTTAGGAACCTGCTCCTCAAAGGGCACCGCCCCTTCCTGGGCTGTGCGGTTGGTCCCTGCCCTCCTCCTTCAAGTGCACAGGTGCTGGGGACAGCCAGCTCCCCACCCAGTTCACAGCAGCAGAGCCTTCCTGCCTCCTGGCTCTGCCTCCGCCAGCCAACTGCCCTGCCCAGAGCTCCCCACGGCTCATTGGCTCCACTCCTTTCCAGCCTAGAGAAGCCAGCTTCTTTCCAGATAACCCTCAATCTGGAAATACTCCCCAGGGCAGTGCCACTCCTCAAAATGATGGGCGTGGCCTCTGAACACCTGCTGCTCAAAGTGTTGTCAGTGGCCTGGAACGGGTAGGTCTGTGAGGGTCTGTGACCCAGGCGCTGGAGGGGAGTGCAGAAATTTAGAGTACACATTCACAAAGGTTGATAATAATGTGGCAGAATGATTTTAAATCTGTTGAACAGTAAAAAACTGGAAGGGTAGAAGTTTGTGTATCTCATGAAAGTACTGGAGCACATCAGACTGGGAACGTAAAAACATAAAAGAGATCCTTCGCAGACCAGTTGAGAAGCGCTGCTCTAAACCTTGAGAGGGCCTTTTAATGCGAAAGGGTAGGAAAAAGAGAAAGGGGGACTAATGTTTGTTGAGGGCCCACTGAGTACCAGGTACTTTACTACACAGTATCATTTAATCAGCACAAAGGTAGATATTATTCCCATTTTATAGATGATAATGGAGATACGCCATGGGCCACAGCCCATAACAGTAACATGACACAACCAAAGAAGAGTCCTTCTCCCTTCATACCCCACAGAGCAGTCTCCGGGCCTTTACAAATGAAGAACAGTGTAAGAGCTATAAACAGGGGGTGAAAAAGTGAACAGTAACTCCAAGGACAGGAATGAGAACTGCTCTCACTGTTTTATACCTAGAAGCTTCCGACTACATTGTAAACACTTCAGGTCCTTCTCCAGAGCTTTTCTCACTCCTCTTCAGCCCCCGCTCGATCTCTTTGCTAGGATGAGCAGACACTCAGTAAGTGCTGGGAATTTACTTTCTTTTCTTCCTTCCTCAACTCTTCTCCCTGTGCCATTCTTTCTCCTTCCCCCCATTCTTTCCATCCCACTATTCTCAACTGGCCAATCTATGGGACTGAAGGATATTTTGGAATGAAAAGTTCTAGATTTTTCAGTTGTGAAATAAGAATGCAGGTGGACAGCGGCTTTCCTGTCCTTCTTTAAAGAGAAACAAATTGCTTTTTATCATCATGTTGTCCAAATTTTACCCCCTACCCAGTTTGGGTAAACTGTTCCAGCTTCTTTTCTCCCGGCCCCCACCAGGGGCATGAGGAAGGCCTTCCTAACCGAGTGACACGGACTCTGGGATCCCAGCCCAGCCCCCTGCCCTTGACAGAGACCTGAATGAGGCACCCCTTGGTGGCCACCCAGTCTGCCCACCCATCTTGTTTTCGACAGGCCTCTGTCAGCTGGCTTCCTCTCTGCTCCCGCCCCTGTCCAGGCTTCTCTCAGGGCGCCAGGTCAGAGAGCCACTTCAAAACGCCTGCCTCCTCCCGGCACCCCCATTTGCAGAAAGGTAACCCCCTCTCCACAGTCTGCCAATTGGCTGTTTGGAAACCTGGGTCCAGCCAGCAAGCCTGGAGTTCAGACCAGGCCCTTCCTCACTAGGTCACATGGGGTCCCAGCGGTGTCCCCAGCTGCTCACCTCACAGGACTGCAGAGCGGTGGGGCTTTCCAACCATCAATGGACGAGGAAGAGGCCGAAAGTAGTGAGAGGCCACCTGCCTCAAACATCCCCCCTAACTCACCTGAAGAAACACTCAGAACAATCTCCAGTTCAAAAGGAATTATTCAGTTAAAATACAAAGGTTGGAGGGTGGTGAATGCAGACTAGGAAAGACTTCAAGACGGACAGAGAGAGGGGCAGGTTTGACATGGCGAGTGCAGTAGAAGAACATCAGAATCAAGGAGGTGAGCTGCGAAGTTCTTTCAGCTTTGCTACATGCTTGAAATTGTCACGATAAAATGTTGGGGAAAAAAGAGAGACCCAACTTATTAACCACATGCAATGTGTGGCCTTCCTTGGATCTTGGTTCTGACAGAGGAGCTATAAAACGCAGTGATTAGATCGGAGAGGAGGACTTCCGCCAAGATGGAGGTTTAGGTGGATGTGCCTGCCTCCTCACACAACCAAGTTTAGGGACAACTAAATATTAGCATCAGAAAACACAACCAGAACACGGAAAACTGAACTTTTCGGAAGTCCGCTAACAACAAATTCTTCGGCCCGACCGGTAAGGGGCGAAACCGGCGTCGGCTGAGGAGTTACAAAGGAGGGCTCGATCGACCAGGGCGCGGAATCCAGACGCGCGAATCCAGTCGCACGGGTTCCAAACCCAGGATTGGACCTAGTGAGCGACCGAGCGGCCCACCGGGTGAGCGACTACGGAGGAGACAGTGGGGAGGCGGTGGCAGCGAGTTGACTGTGGTTGCCTGGTTGCACACGGGTGAGGGAGTGAGCGGTTGGACCGGCGGCGGCAGCGGCCATTTCCCCGCTCTGACCACGCCCCCACATACAACGTCACAACCCAGCGACCTGGGAATCCAAGGCGCCGCTCCTCCCACTTAAAGGGCCAGAACAGACCAAAAATGTCACAGGGAGACCTCAAAGCCCCAGAGATAAATCTAAGTGACGAAGAAATAGCAAATCTCTCAGACGCACAGTTTAAAACACTGGTCATCAGCTTCCTCATAGATCTGGTGGACTATAGCCACAAATTAGAGAAACATATGAAGGCTAAATTAAGGGAAATGAATGGAATTCCACAGGAAACCCATAGAGATGAAAAAAAAACTGGGACTCAAATCAATGGAGTGGACCAGAAGGAAGAAGAAAAAAATCATCAAACAGAAAGGAATGAAGAAATAAGAATTCAGAAAAATGAGGAGAAGCTTAGGAACTTCCAGGACATCTATAAACGCTCCAATATCCGAATTATAGGGGTACCAGAAGGGGGAAAGACACAACCACCAGTGGAAAAACTATTTGAACAAATAATAAAAGAAAATTTCCCCAATCTGGCAAAGGAAATAGACTTCCAAGAAATCCAAGAAGCCCAGAGAGTACCAAAAAAGTTGGACTCAAGAAGAAACACACCAAGGCATATCATAATTACATTAGCCAAAATTAAAATGAAGGAATGAATCCTGGAAGCAGCAAGAGGTAAGGGGACAATCACCTACAAAGGAGTCCCCATCAGGCTGTCAGCAGATTTCTCAAAAGAGACCTTACAGGCAAGAAGGGGCTGGAAAGAAATATTCCAAGTCATGAAATCTAAAGACCTACAACCAAGATTGCTCTACCCAGCAAAACTTTCATTTAGAATGGAAGGACAGATAAGGTGCTTCTCAGATAAGACCAAATTCAAGGAGTTCATCATCACCAAGCCCTTATTATATGAAATGTTAAAGGGACTTATCTAAGAAAAAGAAGTTAAAGAAACATGAACAGTGAAAGGACAACAAACTCACAGTTATTAACAACCACACCTAAAATGAAAGCAAACTAAAAGGACAGCTAGATCAGGAGTGGAAACATAGAAATGAAGATCTCAAGGAGGGTTAGCAACAGGGGAGTGGGAGGAGGAGACGGGGGGAGAAGGTACAGAAAACAAGTAGCATAGACAGTAGATAGAAAATAGATGGGGGGAGGGCAAGAATAGTATGGGAAATATAGAACCTAAAGGACTTGAGACACATGGACATAAACTAAAGGGGGGTAATGGTGGGGTTGGGGGGGCAGGGTGGAGGGGAATGAAGGGGGGAATAGAACAACTGTAACAGCATAATCAATTCAAAAAAAATAAATAAATTTATAAAAAAAATAAAAAATAAAAAATAGATCGGAGAGGCCGCTGCAATAATGGCAGGGCAGTGACACTTTTCAAGAATTCTTACTTAGCAAGTATAATACATACTGCAATGATGCAGCGCAAGGGAGAAACAAGGATAGAAATAGCTCAAACAGACTGTTCTTGATCATGACAGGGACGCTGCTGATGGATGGGCACGCGACACTCATCGTCTCTACTTCTACTTTTTGGATGTTTGGGAAATTTCTCATAATCAAGTTTGCTTTTCTTTCTCTTTAACCACTTGGATGGGCTCTTTCTACACAAACAAACCTCACCGCAAACAGCCGTACTCTGCTCCATCCTGACCAACTCTAAACCGGATGTGAGTTTGAAAGTAAATGTACAAAAAGCAGCAGTACCTTCCCCCTGGGTGGGTGGTGGGGCGCAGCGTCCCCAGACAGGAAAGGCGGGTGGGGGCCCCACCTGAGGGAGTGCTCCTGGTCCTTCACTCTCAGCAGACCAGAAAGAGGCACCCCCGGCGGGGCCTTCACATCCTACTCCCTACAGTGAAATCCATGTTCTGGGATTTTGGGTTTTGGAAAAAAACCCACAGATACAGCAGGGCCTCTGTCTGTAAAGTGGGGTTCAGCTGGGGTTTGGGCCCTCCCCATACCCTCCTCCCCCTCCCAAATTATATAACTGTTGAAGCTTCTGGTCACTGACTGTAGGGGCCTAACAGGCCGGGTGTGGGACTGTAAGAATCTCCTTCCTGGGTTGCAGGGGCATCACCACAAACACCCCTCCCCATCCCAGAAAATAGGCTCTCAGTCCCCACAGTGATTAAGAACTCTGTGGAGAGCCCTGGCTGGGTAGTTCAGTTGATTAGAGAGTCATCCTGATAGTTTAAGGTTGTGGGTTCGACCCCGGGTCAGGACACATACAAGAATCAACCAGTGAATGCATAAATAAGTGAAACAACGAATCGGTGTTTCTCTCTCTCTCTCTCCTTTCTTCCTTTCCTCTTTCTAAGATAAATCACACCCATACACAGAAAAGAGCCCCATGGAGAGAGAACCAAAATGCTCCATGCACGGGCTTTGGGAGTCACTTGTTTTCCTTGCTCATGTGCGTGTGTGCATTTTGGGACAGTGTATCTGGGTTTAGCAGGGGGTGGAAAGTCACTCACAGAACCAAACCCAAAAGCTGACAGAAGAGACTCCCCCACCGTCCTTCAGTCTCCCCTGTGCTGGTGAGACCCACGGAGAAGCCAAGGTGGGCTCCGTGCACCCTACTCAGTCACTGGCAGATTTGGTAGCAGGGACTCAGGCTTGGGTAGAGGCTCTGCCACATTCACACGTGACTTCTCTGAGTCTTGGTGTCCCTGTGTTTAAATGGGGACAATAATTTCTGCCTTTCTCCCAGGCTTGTTTACAAAAATTTAAAAATACAGAGAGAAAGCACTTTATATCGTACCATTTAGAAACGAGGCCATAGCATTTTTGCCCAACAATGCTTCATAGAATATGGTAAGTTTGGGAAATTTGGTATTTATACTCTTCCCTCGGCTTGCACATCACGGGCAGGTGAGCTTATTAAAGGCCCTGAGAAGTCCTGCAGTTTAAAAAAGTCCGTTAACGATATTTAATCCATGAGGTCCAATTTCTTAACTAGTGGCTCTCTGAACCCTTTCTTCCTGGGGTACGAATGAATTAACTAGTCAGTGTCCCTTGGGACACTTCTCTAAAGAAGAACTTGGGAAATACTGCATGGACTCGAGGAGTCCCGGTTCCTGTCTGGGCCCCAGTGTGTTTCTCCGTAGTGCCAACCTCACTCACATTCCCATGCCTGTCCCAGGCTCCAATGCCCTCTGCATAGGTCACTTCCATTTCCACCCTTACCAGACTCACCCCAGCACATCACCCCATGTAGGGGAGAGAAGGGAACTTGCAATTCCTCTCTTCTTCCCTGAAAATGGGTGCTCACCAGCTTCTCCCATATATGTACCAGCTCTGGCTACTGTCCCTCACTGTCATGCTTAGACCTACCTCAAAGGTTCAACCTGACCATGCATCAGCCACCTAGGCCCCCTCAGTGTCCTTCTACCCTTCCTCCTCATTGGGCAGACACACTCTGCTCTTCCCAGCACCAGGGAGAGGTCATTCTGCTACTTCCTGAAACCCTCTCCCCTTCCTCTGAGCTCCACGGTCTAACACACAATTGCCCTCTGACCACCTCCCTGCCTCCCCATCCACCTTGGCAACTCTTCAAGCTGGAATTGTGCACTACACACCTTTGAGGTAGGAGTGCAAGTGGTTAAAAAGATGTACTGAGAAGCCTGGGTTCAAATACTGATTCTACCACTTATCAGCTGGATGATCAAGGCACTTCTCTGTGCCTTAGTGCCCTTATCTATAAGTGAGGCAAACGAGAGTACCTGCTTCACAGGGTTGTTGGGAGGACTTAATGAAGTGATTAAAGTGCTTCGAACAGTGCCTGGCACATAGTGATTACTAGGTAAGTGTTGGCGATTACTATTCCCATTATTTTCATTCCTTCCCCCCACAGAGCCTTCCACAGGCAGCCTTCAAAACTCTCTATCTCTGTTTATTTACCCACTTCCACAGGGCTCTGAAGTGTTCAAAGCTAGGGCTCAGGGAGGGCTCTCCAGATGGAGCTGAAGGCACCAGGGACAGGAGTAGAGGTTGGAGACTTGGGCAGGGCTTCCCCCTCTGCCTCATCCGGGTGCTTTCCCACCTCAGTGCAGAATGAGTCTAGCCTAGCCAAACCAACCCTACTGCTTAAGCCTCCGGCTACCAAAACTAGAAGGCTCCCCAGTTTGGCCACAAATGAGGAAACTGAGGCCTACCAGTCCTCTTTCACTCTTCACCACCCCACCCTGGTGCTTATCAACCTTTCCAACTAGGTCTGCTGTGGACAGAGCTCTGCTGTCAACTTGACTTGGGGGAAGGAGAGGTAAGGCCAGGACAGACACACAACCTTCACCTGGTGGAGTTTAAAGACCTGGGCAGGGATTGCGAGTAGTGGACGGGCGGTGCAAGAGTCCACCTCAAGCCCTAATCTGGCACATGCTGATACTATCATTTCAAAGTAGACGGAGTTGCCCACATGATCCTAAAGAGCACAGAGTAGAAGACGTTTATCGCTCTCCCCCAAAACACCCAATCTGCATGATTTTTCTCCTGGGCCAGAAGAGCCTTTCTAACTGACTTGGCACTCCTCAGACCAGCACTACGAGTAATACCGAAGACGGCCGTCGCGGGCTGGGGGGCAGTCGCGGTGCGCTTCCTGGAGGAGGCGGCGCTTTTCGCGCGCTCCAGCTGGTGAACCAGCCCCTTCCTTCACTCACCGGTGTCCAGAGAGGTGAACGAGGTGCCCGGAATGGCTCGCCGGTGGCTTCCTCCACTGGGCACGACCATAGCCTGCATCTGCCGGACCAGCTCCGGCATGCGGTCCCAGTGGCCCTCGGCGCGGCAGCGCTCCAGCTCACTCTCTATCTTCAGGTGGGAGCCGTGCGCGCCCTTCGCAGCCATCTTCGAGCGGGTGCTGTCATGGGAGGTGCGGCCAAGAAGGGGAGACCCGGCCGGGGGCGGCGTCCCGGTTGGGGTGCACACGCTGGCGGGGTCGATGGGGGAGCGGACGGCAGCAAGGGCCCTGGTGGCGGTGGGACCCCAGGGGGCCGCGGGCGGGCAGCAGCAGCACTTAGTGCACCGCTCGGAGCCTCCGGGCTGGGGCTCCGGCTGCGCGGCCGGGACGCGTCCAAGAGCAGCCTCCGCCTCTGCTGCAACAGCTCCTGACGCTGCTGCCGCCGCCGCTGCTGCAGCAGCTGCCACAGCCCCCGCCCCGAGCCCGGGCGCCTCCAGCTGCGGACCCGCCCCTGGCCTCTGCTCCACCCCTGGCCTCTGCTCCACCCCTGCGGGGGCGTGGCGTGGCCCCGGCGAGCTGGGCGCACTGGCGGCCACCGTGGCCACTGCAGCCGGGCGCGGGATGAGCGCTCGCGCCCGCGCCCGCGCCCGCCCCGGCGCCAGCCCCTCGCCCCACAAGCAGCGGACTCCGCGTTCACTTTAATGCTGTCGGGAGCCCCGGCGCCCGGGGGCGCCTTGCTCCCCGCCCCCTTCCCATCCCATTGGGGCTCTTAGCCTGGGAGGCCTCCGCCCCAAGGTCTCGGCTTTGTGTGGTGACCCCGTCACCACTGCTGCCCTCGACACGTCACAAATCCAGGGAGAGGCCCGCCGGTCCGGAGTCCCCAACTCCGAGAACCAGCCTTCCGGGGAACCCTCTGCTGCCGGCCGTGACCTGGCCGGCTCCCTGCTGAGAACGCGCTGGTCTTGAGCGCCACCCCCGGCGTAAGCGAGAGAAAACTGGCCGGTTTCAGGTCCTTCGACTCCGGACGCCTCCGCTGCTACAGATTTTGTCTTAACTTTTTTTTTAAACTGTATTGTTCCTCTTTCCGACTTGACTCTCCCATACTAACCGGTTGGCCTGTTCTCTGCAGAATCCATTTTCCCTGGGTTTCTTAAAGGTTTTAAATGGTTAATCCAACTTGGTATTTATTTCTTAATTCTGGTGTCCGAATACTGCGATCAACGCTCTACTGAGCTTTTGGAGGGTTTATTTAGTCCGGCGCTGTGGGGTACTAAGAAGTTTAAGGATTATTTGGTGGCCTGAAGGCAGGGGGCACACGAACACCCTTTCCCTGGTACAGGTTATGGTGGCCCCGCCTCCTCAGTGACATGGTTTACAGTTCCGTGTAGAAACTGAGGTCTTCACGCAAGAAATCACAGCAAGACCAAAACAAAAAGCAAGCAAGCAAACGAACAAAACCCTGTGTTTAAGTAAAGACTCCAAAAAACGGGAGTCAGAGCAAACTTCTAAGCGTAGGCTCCTCAGACACCTCCACGAGGGTCTTTACCACTGCCGGTCACGTGAACTTGGGAGTGAGCTTGACCTCTCAATGTTAGGGGACTGACTGCTTGGCGCTTCTAAACAAGCGTAACCGTGGGAGGGCCTTTTGTCAAGCGGAGCCCAGGCTCCTGGTGCTTCGTCCCACTGGGCCCTTTGCAGCCACACGAGGTTATTTACTGAAGGCAGTCTTCCTGCCCTACCCCGCCCCCCCACCCCACCCCCAATTTCCCCCGGGGTACCCTCCTCTCCAGGTTGCAAATGCAGCTTCACTCCTCCATTGGCAGGCAAGATTTCCTCACCTTGGAGGCTGCTCTGAGCACCTGGGGTCTGTTCTGAACTCTCCGAAGCCAGGAGACAGGTGAAGGAAAATTAGGACAGCTCTGGCAGTTAGAACTTACCCAATACATTCCTCCTTGCCTACTCTGGTCAACTCCTCTAGCTGGCTTTCGGTTGGTTAACAGAACCGCATTTTGCTAGGAGAGTGATTTGTGCATGTCCTTAGGATGCCAGTGGCCTGAGAGCACCCTGTGATTTACTACTGGTCTGGTTCCCCACAGTCAGCCCCAGGGCAGGCAAAGAAAAGCAGAGCTGATAAGAAGGAGGCAATCTTTTGGGAAAAAGGAAAGCCTTCCCTCCTCCCCCTTTTCTCCACTCCTTTGCCAGTCCTGCCTCCAGGTTGCAGGGCTCTGGAGGGGAACAGCTGCTTGTTTTTCCCAGGGCTCCAATATTTGTGGGTTGGAACACACCTTGGCAGGGGAAGACCTGCCAAGTATTATGATGAAAACTTTTGATGGGCTGCGCTCCTCATTATTGTGGGACACAGTACTTGCTTTCTTGGCTCTTTTCCCACAGAAACAAGACCCCAGTCCTGGTGTGACCAGCATTGATGGGTTTAGTCTGGTAGAATATCAGTAGAATTGTTTGCCCACAAAGAGCTTCAATCTGTGCTTGAGCCATACAGAAAAGTACTGGTAAATCAATATCCAAATTAGCCAGAACCTCATTAGGAATAGGGAGGTCTTCTGGGACTGGAAGGAATAGGCCATCAGGAGAGCATTCACACAGTAAATCCCTTGCTGTTAAGTTAATGAGTGTAGAGTCACAATGGAGAAAACTTTCTTGGGTTAAAGGTTCAAGGCTGACAGTTAAGGTTGGGGGTGGGGATGCTGGAAGAAGGTGTGAGGATTATTAGATAGTATGCATTATTAGATGCATGAGCATCACCAGAGTAGTTCGTTGACTCCAAGGAATAGGCCGTATAATAAGTAGTGCTTGAGCTGAAGATTATTAGTATTATTGTCCCATATCAATAAAAAATTTGTAAAGTTGTCCTTTAATTTTTAGAGAAATGTTTCCTTGTAGGTTTCAGAGTAGAATGGGAAATTGAACACCTTCACCGATAATTTATTTTCTTTGTTTCTTTCTTTCTTTCTTTTTCTCTTTCTTTCTTTCTCTTAGTTCTAGAGCTCTTTCAATATAGAGCTGTTTCAAGGTTTCAGAGAATTGACCATAGTGCTCTTTCCCATTCTGCTTTTTGCTTGCATAATATATTCCCTATTTCTGGTATAAGGCCATTCACAAAAAAAATAAAATAAATAAATAAGAGGGAGAGCCAAGGTCATGTCTGCTTCAGAATTCCTAAATGTTGCCCGTAGGTATTAAACAATCTCTTCCTGAAGTCCCCACCAGATTTCTCTCTTTTTTTTTTTGTTCAAACAGCTGAATCAGACCACAATCTATCTTCACAGGAAAGAGAAAGGATAGTTCTCAAAGAGCGACCGACACCTGCAGCTTTTCTAAGCCTCTTCAGCCTCCAGTGCACTTTGAGGTCTTTAAGTCACCAGTGGAAGTTTTCCAATTCTGACTTTTTCACTGATCTTTTTGCATCTGACATTCCTAAACATATGGACTAATTTGGTAGATATCTGGATGCTCTAAACTTTATGTCCCTCAAATTATCCTAAATTCCTCTGTGATGTTCTGTCTTTTCTAGGCCTTGAAGAGAGTCTTTGATAATGACTTTCAGCTAAGAATGAAATCAGAACTTAAAAACTACCACAAGAGGTTTTCTCTGTGTGGAAGGAGGTTTACCTTAAAAAGGTAAATGACATTTGGTGTATCTGGCTGGCCAGGAGAGGAGAGTAGGCCAAAGGGAGAGATGGGGCAGCAGGAGCATAGGATTGTTACCAAAAAGCACTTGGAGTTCTATTGTCCACCGCCCAATAGGCAAGCCTCTGAGGCAGAGGTTTGGTGAAAAAGGAAAGGGGTCATTTATTCAAAAGCTACATAATTTTAACAGAGTGACAGGTTTCTGCCTTAGAGCCCATTCCCTTGAAAACCCCCAAAGAAAAACAACCCTGCCCACCCTTTGCCATGCCAGACCAGTCCTAGGTTGTGCCCTGAGTTCCTTCTCCCATTTAAAAATACTGTCCCTTGGGAAATGCAGGTGGCTGCATCATAATCATCCAGGCATTTGAGCTGGCTCCCAGTCACAGTCTGGCTCGAGGTGTCTTTTGGAGACTGTGCATGCTGGCGGACTATTCGCTGCACACTCACCTTGCTTTCCTGGGCTGCCTACTGACCTAGCACCTGCTTCTGTCCCTCTGGCCATAGGCTGGCCAGTGCGTCCATGTGCCTGGTGGAACTGGATCATGCAGCACGGTGCCAGTCACCCAGGATGCTGCCAGACCATGCAGTCTCTGGGGCCCACTGGCCTGGGAATGCTCGGGACCCAACTGGGTGATCGAGAGGGAAGCAGAAGGGCAAGTCTCTGGGTGCCCTCCATTTGAAAGTCCTGGCCCCTAATCCCATGCACTACAGAAGCATCTAAGTTCCCAGCCACTCCGATCCAGGCTAGCGTCCATCGTGCTCATCGGCTGGCGCAGTGTCTCTGCCCCTCCTTTGGTTACCATGTTAATCTCCACCACACACCTGTGTTATGACCGTTCCAGCCCGCACATACTCTCTGCAAGCTTCTTCTTGCTGTATCACAAGCTGCTCTAGTTTCTTTACCATTACCCCGGGGTATGGAAGTCAATCACATGCCAGCTGCGATTTCAGTCCTGCAGCCTCTAGTACTTCTCAATTCATTTCGGGGTTCCCTCCCCTCTTCCCAGTGATCTGGCCAGATCTCCCCTGTAACAGGATGGGGAAGAGGACAGTAGGTTTGCGTTGTGATTTGACGGGATGTACAGGACTGATAATTTCAGGTTGTTCACATTTGCTTTTTTCTTTTTTGGTTTTGCTTTGGCTGAGGAATCTGTTACGGAAGTAATTTTGAAATCCAACTTCTTTTGGAAGCTTTCTCACCTAATAAAAAAATAAAGATCGTTGGATGTTAGGAATTGTGTTCTCTTTTTGTTCTAGTCACTTCTCAAGTGAATAACTTTCTTTTATCAAAAACTACTTGTAGTGGCCACTGTACTTGTAAATTATCCTTGGTGAGGTGATGCTATTGAGGAAGATAAGTGCACAAATTTGGGCCATAGCATAAATACACGTGAGAAGCAAAAGTTGGGCCCCAGGAAGTCATGGACTGAGGTTTATACTGAGTCTGGGAATGGTGGGTTGAGAGTTACTTATGCCTCTTGTGACTCATGACCCTCACAGTTAGGCCTTATCCAACCGTGTTCTGATGCATTTGCAGTTCCAAGCAGATGGAGGGTGTCGAGAGATCACTGCTGAATCAGACTCACAGACAAGACAAGTCTGAGGAAAGTTCTCATAACGTGTTGAGAGTGGCCTGGAACAAACTTTGTCCCTGGGACAGCTTAGGGATGGACTTACAGGCACCCACCTGTCCCTTTCACTATGAAGTCTCCTCTTCTAGATGCACCAGGACACCTGACCAGGTGGGACACTGATAAGCAGTAGCCTTGTTAACAATAAGGCAGATATCCACTGAGGAGAAGAGACCTTCAAGTATGGCCAGATAATGAAAAGATTCCTAAAAGGCGTTCCTTGTTGCTAGGAGACAAAATAGACTCAGTGTTTGGGGAAATCAATAAAAAGAACAATTAAGAAAAGAAATTGGACCTTGGGCCTAAAGCAGCAGGCTCCCTCACTAGTGTGGTCTGAAAGACCTCTCAGAGGGGCAAACTGTTTCTGAGTCGGGGGTCTAGCACCACAGAGGTGAGGAAGGAGGTCTCACGTGGATCTCGATGGGCCTCAATGATTAAAGACTGGCCCCTGAAAATATGGAAACAGCTTTGTGATAATGCAAAGCTGAGTTTGTTCCCATCGCATAAAGGGAGAGCAGTACTCTGTAGAACCACAACAGCATCTAGAAAGGGGAAACAAAGCTGGGAAAATTATGAAGTGTTGGGTCTGTTTTATGGTGGCTCTTCCAGTGATAGGGTATGTTTAGAACTGGGCAGGAAGCAGGAACGATAGTTGAGGATTGCTGGGCAGGGTGAGGTGATGGTTTTAAAAAGTCTTAGTAAAGATGTGATCTATTGAAAACTTGAAAAGTTGAAAAGTTCATTTAAATGGTTTCTTCTTAAAATTTCTGCAAAAATCAAAAGTTAGTTATAACTTGTCCCATCCTGGGCAAGAGTTTCCTGCAATAGTAAATTCATGTTAGCATCAGTAGTAAACTGTTCAGGTGTAGATGGGTTTGGTTCTTCCTGTGTACTGACCCAAAGATGTATTATGTATGTTATTACAACATCCCCTTGCTCCCATCCAATCACTTTCATATATACTGATGATCACAGTGGCCACGGATAGGGGCCCATCCAGAGGTGGGGACAGCCTGATGAGATGAATTCCCCACCTTCTATTCCAGCCTCCTCTCTCATACTATTGCATTGGCCATTTGGGGTGCCCCAGAACTCTGTGTTCCCAATAGGAACCTTAAAAATCCTAAATTTGGCCCTATCTGGTGTGGTTCAGTGGATTGAGTGCCAGCCTGTGAAGTAAAGGGTCACTGGTTTGATTCCCATCCAGGGCACATGCCTGGGTTGCAGGCCAGGCCCCCCTGGTTGGGGGTCCACGAGAGGCAACCATACATTGATGTTTCTCTTCCTCTCTTTCTCCTGCCCTTCCCCTGTCTAAAAATAAATAAATAAAAAATTTTAAAACATTTCTGAATTTGGATATGACTTAAACCTTTATTCATCGTCAACAGTCCTCTTTCATCCACTCTGATCAGCAGTGTGATGTGAGCAGAATGACAACTGCCTTCCCAAACTTCTGTGGTCCCATGGCCCACACTCCTTACGTTCAGAATCAACTTTTACTTGTTACCATGATTATTGGCCCATCGCATTTCTGGCCATGAGGTCTCATGTCTTCGTGGATTGTCAATGTGGTGGACTGGTTGGCTCCATGCTCATTCTTTCCCTTTAACAGCTGCCAGAAGAACTGGGGGTCATCATTAGGTAAAGGACAAAGCCCTACAAAGGCTAGCTTCAAAACCGTAAGTTCTTTGTGCTTGTGCATCGTAGATAGTAATTACTCGTTAGGTTAATTTTAGAATCCTGGGATGTTAAAGGTTTTCCCAGGCCTGGGAGATGCGAGCCCTGGGTGACCCGTTCTCACCCACGCATTTCCTGGATCCGATACCAGCACCTCCCTCCATGCACTGACCTCTCTCCCATCATCCCACATCCTTCTGTTCCCTGGGGCCCCAGGTGACTCCTGCTTCCCCTTGGTGGCTTCTGTGTCATCTTGCAGGACTGCAATGGTCGTCTCCCACGAGAGTGGGCCCAGGCTTCTTCCTGTCTGCCTTAGCCAGTATTGCTTCTCTTCCCAGATGCTGCCTTTCTGAGGGAGAGAAGCCAGTCCAATGCGCCAGCACTCAGAGCCCGCGGGAGCTGGTCTGATGTTAAGCTCCCCCCTCACCTCCTAAGGCCACCTGAGTGCCCTTCAGTGATTATAACAGATTTAGGCCTTAAACAATAGCTGTGTTCTTAAACAATGTCTGCTTTTCAAATCATTTATTTTTCTTTCCTATCTTTTAAAAAACACTTTTTGGAGAAAAAAAACACAAAGGAATATATGAAACATAACTATTATAACGGAGGGAGAGAAAAATGAGGCAGCGTAGAGGAGCTTGACACAGGGACCTCTGCCCCAGCCGGGCGCTGCTGGCTTCCTCCTGCAGCTGGGGCTACAATCTTGGAGCTGCGACTCCGAGAACCCACGGCTGCGCAGTCCACTGCAGCACTGCAGTGCCTTCCGCTCCGCCACAGGCCCCCACTCATCCCATGTGTGGTACCCAGCAGTTGCAAAGATGTTGTCTATGTTCGTCCCGTGAGCAGGTGTAGGGAATAGAAGCTTCCGATAGACCCGTCTGGATTGGGCTTTCCAAACTACTCAGAACATCAGAGAAAAGGTTCTGATTGTGAAGGCTAAAGGGTTTGTGAGATATGGAGCAAGTTTACATGGATGTTGTAAGACAAATAAGACAGACTACACAATAGTGTTTTACAATAAATTCTCTTAAACTTGCGTGGGGAAGGACTGTTTATTAAAATCTTGGCAATTCTGGTAATAAACCTCTAAGATAGCATCTAAAATGAACCTGCTTTTATCCTTGTCCCCTACTGTGCTTCCAAGCGTTAGCAGATGAGCCATCAGTCAGTACAGAGAAATTCATCTAAACATTCTGGATAGTTCTTCCAGAAGAATTATTGTGTATCATTCAAACCTTTACCCTCTTCCAAAAAAGAATACTCTGCCAAAAGAAGTCCCTTTTCATTTTCATGAGTTCCTTTTCTCATGTCCAGTGTGGTCCTCGAGTGTACCATAGGTCTGGGAACACTCATCCCAGCCACTTCCAAAGAATAAATGATCGATGACTACGCAGAGGGTTTGAACTAATACTTGGAGTAAATACTGTGGCCGGAAAAACTCCAGAAGGAGTAACTACCTCTGTTCACGCAGTGGCTATGATGCTAAAGAGTGACATGTCCATTGAAGTTTTGTAAATTAAATCCCACTGGAAGGGCAGAAATGATCATCATAGAAAATGCTCTCTGTAAGAAGAGGCTTTCACAATGTGAACAGCAGACTGGAACCTATAGATTATTGTGTTTGTTTAGCTAATGGCCTCTGTCTGCTTCAGTCTCGTGACTGAAAGCCCAGGTGCTCCAGCTCACCTCTCACCTACTGGGTGGAACCTCCCTGTCCTGCCCGGGTCTTACAACTCACGTTCTTTCATCTCTGCACCCAGTTTCAACATTGTCTGTGTCCTGCAGCTTGGCTCTTTTCAATACTCAATTCCTGCAATGGGTTTTGAAAAGAGATATAATACTCACTACATTTAAAAATTCTTCTCTTGTTGCTTCCCTTCTTTTCCCTATTTCTATCATTGTGATCTTTGGTATATTTATAATAATAAGAATTTCAGGTATGGGTCAACAGGTGTCACTGTGAAAAATAAAATTTTAAAATTTTATAATTCTTCTAAAATTGATCAGCTGATTCATTTACTCATCCACCCGTTCATTTATTGTTATTAGAACTGTTAGATATTGAGTCAAGAAGAGAAAGTAACTATTAATGTTACTTAGAGAAGAACAGATTGTAATAGTGGGAATTCGTGAGGAAGGCAGGAGAGAAGTCACCTTATAGGTGATAAAATCAAGTTCATTTATTCTGAGCAGGCATGTGTCAACATTTTACTAAAAAAACAAGTACAGTGCCCTCAACTGACCTGCACTTAAAAAAAATACTGAAAACTGAATAGAAGCCACCCAGATTCCTAAAGGCCAGTTCATGGAAGGATCAATTAGTTCAATGTCCAAGCTACCCCCAATTTGCCAAATGTGCAATTTGCCAAAAACTTAGAGTACTCTTGAAAATATCCAGTGACTATTAAGGTATTTTTAAATGAATATCACATGGAATATTTTTATTCAAGATATTCTTCCAGATATTATCCTCTGATATTCTAATTTAAAACATTCATATTCAATATATTCTGGAATATGTTTTTCTTCATGAATATGAATATGTTTCATAAATATATTTATTTCTGTTTCTTTCAAAACATCTTAAAATGATGGTAAAAATAAGGCAAGCTTTCTATTAATTAAAAAGCTAAGCTCATAAGAAAGTATGGAAAATCCTCAGTGGCCAGAAAATTAAGGGAGAGCTAAGTTAGGCGATGGGAGGAGTGTTGGTGAGCTCATACCAGGCTTCCCTGCGGGTTCCTGGTCTTAGGGCCCACGGACTTTGAGTTTTAATGGACACATGGCAACAGGAGAAGAGCCAGCGTGTTAACAAGAATAAGGAGATAGATTTCACATAAAGTTGGAGCTCTCAAAGGGTGATACTTTGGGTGAAAGTATGAACCAGAAACAAAATCCGCAGAGATGCACAAGGAAACAGTAAAACTGTATCTCATGGCCTGGCATCTTGCTTGGGGGCAAAAAAATGTCCCTGAGAATTTACAATTGTAGTCTGCCCATACTCTGGTCTAGAGTTCAGCCTTATGCTACCTATAGAAACCCAGAATACACAAGTTGAAAATTAACTTAAAATGGATATTAAGCAGACGGTCAAATCTCTTTGAAGGAATGTACCTTCCACCTGGACCACACAGAATTCCCGTAGACAAAGCCCCATTAAAGGTGAAGTTACCATCTAAAGTTACAAAATGCAGGAGGGAAAAATCACCGTGGGTAATCACTGAGGGAAGTGGTACAAACCAGGCCTAACATCATAGCATCAGCCCGGCACGAACACTCCATGGTTAAAAACTCATCGTGGGGAGAATCTGCCCGTAACTGAAACCATTTCCTGTGCTTCCCAGCCTGCTCAACAGCCCGGGTCCCACCGAGGCTCTTTCCTAGAAAGTCCACTAGCTTCTCACCCACCCTAATATCGAACTAAAAAAATCCCCAAACTCACTGTTCACAGAATGTCTTTAGTGTTCTCTCCTCTTTTATAAATCCCTTTTTGTTGACAACAGTCTAAGGACTATTCTCTTTAAAATAAGTGCGTGTGTCATTTGCATGCAAATAAATAAATGCCTAAGTTGTGCTCTGACAGAGTCAAAAGAGTAGCCACACAGTCCGACTAGACCATAACTGGGGATAATAGAATTATCTGACTTTTTAAAAGCATGCTTAAAATAATTAGACTTATCCCTAAATATTTTATGGTTTTGGTTGCTATTGTAATGGTATGTTAATTTTCCACATGTTCATTATTACTATATAGAAATGCCATTGATTATTGTATATTAACCTGTAGCCTATTGCCTTGATAAATTTACTTAACAGTTCTAGTAGCTTTTTAACAGTTTCTTTAGGATACTCTATGGGTGTGATCATGTTACCTATGAATAAAGACTATTTTCCTTCCCAATTTGTGTGCCTATTACACCTTTTTCTGCAATAGCTTGAAGTTCTCCTAGAATGGTGAATGGGTGGGTGTTGAAGGTGCCTACACTTGCTTTGTTCTTGATGTTAGGGGGCAGCGTTGTCTTCCTCTACAAGCACATCAACTGTAGGTTTTTAATAGGTGCCCTTTATTGGTTGGAGAGACTACCCTTCTGTTCCTCATTTGCAGAAAGTCTTTATTATGAAATAGTATTGAATTTTGTTAAATGCCCTTCCCCCCATATTTTTACATGATCATATAGAGCTTTTCATGTGACCAAATATTTTTTTATTTAAGAATAGAGGGAAAAGGACTTTGAACCTGAAGTTTTGTATGCAGCTAAATTTTCATTTTGCTGAGCAAGAGTGAGTAATAAAAATGTTCTCAGGCATGCAAAGCCTCAAATATTTGCCACAGTGAAAATACCTTTAAAGGAAGTGTTTAAGCAAGAGAAACAAATTCTGGAGCATCTTCAAGAGCTTATGGGATGTCAGGGTGATCAAATATTTTGATAAATGTATTGTTCTTTAAAAAATGAGACTGAAGAAAAGAGAATATTTATCCAAAATAACTAATGTCAAAATGTGTGAACAAAAACACGACTGGAAGGAGAGGGAGACAAAAGGGATATTAAGACATGTTCATGTAATTGACTTTTCAGGGACAAAGTGTATACAGTTAGGAGTTTACAAAATCAGCAGTTGTGGGACTTTTCATCAGGAGTGATATGTTCTTTGCGAACAAAGATGGAAGAAGTGAAATCATTAAATACAGGTGGTCATCACTTCCACCACCCCAGCTTACAGAATATCTGAATTTAGAACATCCCAACAGAAGCCAAAATTCTTTTAGCACCTTTCACCCTTATCAGAAATATGAATAAGGGAGACAGAAATATGAGGCCCTTCCTCAGTCCCTCGATTAAAGCAGATTTTACCAGGCAGCAGGATTTTGAATTGCCCCCTTTGGGGTTATCCTGAGCTTTTTATGCCCCAGGGCAATGCATTTTAGTAAGATTCAAAATGTAAGGTGCCCTTAAAAGTGGGGACGGAACATAACTGGGAAAGGGCGTACATGCTAAGGCAGGTACTTGTCAGGCAGATCAATTTTAGCAAAGAGTGCATATGAACACAGAGGCCCCGAAAGTCCTCCGTGTGAAAGCTGTCTCTGAAGCCGACTGTGCCCGAGCGCCTCTTGGAATGTCTCCCGGACTCTCTGTGAATGGTAGTGGGTTATCATGGCGGGAATGGGGATCACAGTGTAAGGCTGGCTGGCTAGTTTTGATGACTTAAAACGTAAGAGAGTTTAAAAGAAAGCTCTTTACAACGTGAGATGAATTTACAAACCCATCATGTCTCTTATGAGAAAGTTGTGGCATGGACTAAGAACATACAGAACTTTAGGAGCTAAAATGGGGGGAATCATGGTGGATTTCAATTCATCTGAGTACCTGGAATTCCTAAAACTGAGAGTCTCCCTTGCCAGTAGAAGCAGCTCCTTCCTTCCATCCTCTCATCTCTTGCTGGTGCCCTCTACTAGCTCAGCCAGCAGAAAGCCAGGTGACAGGGGAGGCTAGGAAATGCCACCCACTGGGGTCAGCCCCCTTGTGAGGCAGAACACAATGGGGGAGGAGTGAGGAATGGCTCTGATGTCATATAGTCCCAGGACAGGACACCCCTGTGCTTTCTGCACTTGCTACCAGTGTCTGGAGTCCCACCATGGTGTTGTCAGGTGGATCCGCTCTGCATTCTCCTTACCCCGGTCACCAGGTCTCCTCTGGAGGCTTTGCTCTCCTACCCGGCCCCCTTGGAGGGCTGGGGGAGTTCTCGCCTGCTTTTGGTGAACCATGCTGCAGATAGAGGGACTCCTTGGAGATGCTCTTAGGCCCATCTTTCCAGACATCACCCTCAGTATTGCTTTTCCATTGTTCACGTCCCATATGGGGCCCCATGGCATTTGGAAAACACCCAAGGAACATGGAGCCTCTACCCTGGCTCAAACGCAACCAAAGTCAGGAGCCCTTGAACCAGCCTGAGATCATTTTGAAGGGGACTGTGGCCAAACAGTATCTGCTGGAGTGCCAGGGGAAACCAGATATTGGGAGAGGGCCAGAAGTCTTCCAAAAGAGGTGCTTCCCATGTCAAGGGAACTGCAGGGAGGGCTCCAGCAGGGGGGCCACAGGAAAGCACTGTGCATGAGTGAGCGAGCCAGCATCAAACATCAGTCAAATGAGGGGGGGTCTGGGGCAGGGGGGAAGTGGAGGAGCCAACCTATTATCCTGTCGTCCTGTTTTCCTGTCCCAGTCAAGTAAGAACTTCCTACTCCCCTAACCACTCTCCAGTGCGACCCCCACTCCTCTCACCATTCAACCCTGGTGTGGTCTTAACCTGCAGCTAGGAGGAGGGAGAAGAGTTGGTAATTGAGAGAGAGGAACTTGTTTTTTATTAGGCAACTTTCTGTTCTATTTTTTTCCCTAGGCAGATCCATGTATAACTTAGATACAAAAACTTTTCAAATTCAAATTCAAGAAATGCACATTAACCACTGTATAGTCAACTAATGATGCAGACTGCATCATTACAAAGGAATGATCTCCAATTTCAACCAAGCCTTCAACTCAGGCCAGAAGGTCTTCTATCTCCCCCAGGCAGCTCGCGTTCTCAGTTACACAATGAACATTTCAAATGTTGACCCTCCCAAGCTCCCTGCCCCTGCCCCAAACGCGGCAGTCTCGGAAAGTTGTCATGCTTCCCAAATTTCAGGCTAACCCCCTCTGGGCTTTGTAGCCATTCTCTCCTGTCTCCTCCAGAACCCGATTCTTTTCATTTTGTCCTCTCTACTGTTTCTTCAGTCTCCTTGTTGCTGGCTCTTCCCCAGGAGGATTTAAAACACACAAGGCCCTCTACCTCAAAGACAACCCTCCCTGCCTCCTGTGTCCCCCTCAAGCTACTTTCCTGTCCCTTCACAGCTAGTGCTTGAAAGACTCACGCATACCTGGCATACCCACTGCCATTTGGCTGCTGTTTGGTACTCCACATAAACTGTTCTCCAAGCCCCCGGTGACCTCACATTGATAAATTCGGCTCACATTTGAGTTCATATCTTCTTTGACTTCTTTATCACTCAGGGATGCTTTGAACTGCAAATAACTGTTTCAGAGTGGCTTCAACAAATAGTTCTCCCCCCATAACAGGAGAGCTGAAGGTAAGCAGTTGCTGGTGCCGTTCAGCAGCCCCACAGCACTGGGGCAGCCTTTCTGAAATTCTCCACTTCCCTTCCACCTGGACCATACAGGGATCCTGTAGACAAAGCCCCACTAAGGATGAGGTTATCATCTAAAATTATAAAATGCAGGAGGAAAAAATCCTCCTGGGGTTTGAGGATGACTCTCAGGTGATGCCTACCTCATTCAAGGCTGGAGGAAGGGAAAAGGTCTGTACTAATCACTTGTCTTTATCAGAAGAGCAAAAGATTTCCCAAGTTCCCCTTATATCTCATTGCCCAGAATTGTGTCACGTGGCCATGTAGCTGCAAAAAAGATGAACGTTTTTTAGCCTTTATTGTGGAGATGTCGAAAGAGAAGGGGGTCAGAAGTGGAAACTGGGCTACCGCCAAGTATTAAACTGTGTGAGTCTTCTGGGGGCTGGCCTTTGTGTGCTCAGTTGCAGTTGAGGCCACTCAGAACAACAGCTGCTACAGAGAGGCCCCCATAGTCCATCTCTGCTACCTTGGGCCTCAATCTTAATTTCCTGATAAAGTTGCCTCCTGCCTATCTCCACTTCTGGCTTCAGCTGCGGTGTACAAAGAAAATCTTTTTTTTTTTCAACCCAGCAAGTCTCCAAGTTGACCCAGCCAATGCAGGTTGTAAGCCATAGGTAAGGAGTTCTTCTCTTACTAAGACCTTATTTAATCTCTGCTTTCAACTCAGTTATAACTCACTAGTCTAGATTTGCCACTTTGTTGAAGGACTTTGCTGAAAGCTACTTTAAAAGATGCACCAATATCCTATATCATTCCTGAGATTTCTCCTACAATAAAACTTTGGCATGTGGCCAAATCCAGCAAGTGACAGCGGTTTGACAGTTTCACTACTGCTTAAAGTTGGCCACCAACTTTCCAGCATGGAATAGAGAGTCTTCACCACTGGCTACCTGAACCCTTTGCTAGCCAATTCCACATTTTAGTGCATTTTCAGTATCCCATTTCTGTTACCAAATGATCTGTCTGTTAGAAATGTGTTCAGCTACAAGTTATAGAATCCTGACCTATAAATGACTTAAACAAATGTATCATCTCACTTATGGACTAAACTGGGGCAAGATAGGAAGCAGGGAGGTCAGTTAGGAAGCTTTAATAGTAGTCCAGTTGGCAGATGGTTCGTTGGATGTCAATTATGTCTCAACAGAGCTTGGGGAGTGTGTGGGGGGGCAGGGGGTGGGGAAATAACTCCTAGCATTTTGGCTTGAACAACTAAAAAGATAGCAGTGACATTCACTCATATGGACAAAACTGAGAGGTTTATGTTTGGGGATAAAATTTAGTATCTGAGGGACCAAATTAAGTTTGTGATGCCAGTTAGACCTTCATGTGCAGATGTCAAGTAGGCAGTGACTTAGAGAGAGGAGTTGGGACTTACGGGCAGAGAGATATAAATTTTGGAGTCATCTGCTTAGAAATAGCACCTAAAACCATAGGACTAGATGCAATCATGTAAGGAGAGTGGGTAGGTAGAGAAGAGAAGGCAAGTCAGGATAGACCTTGGGGGCTTTGACACTGTTAGGTTGAGCAGAAAATGAGAAATCAGTGAAAAGAATCCAGAAAAGACTAGCCAGCGAGGTAGGAGGAGTGTGCTGTGTGAGAACACACGAGAAGAAAGTGTCTCAAAGTGAGAGTGATCGGCTGTGATGAATAGTGCTGAAAGGGCAAGTGCAGGGAAGGAGAAGGTACCACTGGATTTGCATGAAGATTGCAGTTTCAGCGGCGTGGTAGAGAAGAAACAAGAGGGCAAGGTTACATGACGATAGGACCGGTTTATTAGAGAGGGAGCACTTGGTAATTCGGGAGAGGGAAGAGGATAAGATCCACAAAAGTAGAGGCACCGGCATCAGATACTGAGCTTTTTTGTTTCTTTCGTCATTTTTTTGTTTGTTTTGTTTTCTCTATTTTATATTTATTTTTCTTTTCTTTTTTCCTCTTTTGACACTGAGCTTCTTGGAGAAAGAGACCATGTCTTACTTGTATTTGTATCTCTAGTAACTCCTAGTACAGCAATTTTCAGCTGGTGTGCTGCAAGAGTTTTTAAAACATGCAAAACCTGACTATTTAGTCAGGGGCACTGACCTCTTTTCCTTTCAATTACCAAATTTTAAAAAATGATAAGAGCCAACACAATAATAGGTGCCACATCCTCTTCCAACCCTGCTGTCTGACAAAGTCCGGGCATGGAGGATTCGAGTTCAAAGAATTCGTCTCCCCAGAAGAGAATGTGGCATCCAAAATGGGTTAACAATTGGCTGTTTTATTTTAATTATTTTACTCTTGCTACTGAGTATAGACATTGTACTGTACTTACTTATTCCTGTGAAAATCACTAAAGAGGAGGGAACAGTTTAGGGGAAAACATTAGTATTCCCCACAAAACTGCCTGAAAGGATGGAAAAATCCCCACGGATTCCCCTCTCCCTTAAACAGGAGAGTACGACAGCCAGGGTAATATAATTATTAACCATAAGGGAAAACATGTTGTACAAAATAGTTTCTCGACCAGAGAATAAAGTCCCTATATGTCTAATAGTTGTTAGAGTAATAGTCCCTTCTTTACCTTGAATAAGAATATATATCAACTAGACAGGCAAAGAAATAACAAAAGCTGGCTAGTTATCACAAACTAAACAGTTACTAAAGAGTCAGATTTTATAGTACGCAGAGAAACATTTTAGACAGAAAAAGATAGATAGCTAAGTTAGACATCACAAAGGCCTTATAATAAATTTCCTATTATCTCTATTCAATTTAGCATATCCTTTTGCCCTATGACAAATTCTGAGAAACTTTAATATACAATAAGATACTTCTAATTGTCTGATTAATAGCTCTCCTGGTCAAAATAATCTTTGTTTATTATAACTGAGTCTATGGGAACTTTCGTACTTTTCCTGATTACCTTTGTATTGATTTTTTTTCTGCTTAACTGATCATGTTACACCTGCAAATGTTAATCACTACCTAAAATGAAAATATAAAAACCTGCTTGTACTTGCAATAAATGGAACAGAGCTTCACTGTCCTTTGAGGCGTGTTGTCGTCTGTTACCCAGCGCCGACGCCTACCCTCACCTGTGGGACCCCTTGACCCGCTGCGGCCGGACTGCGGCAAATAGGTATCTGGTGTGAATGAGTAAAAATTATACCTATTTTTGTCAGATCAGCAAGAAGTATATTTTGTAGGGTGCTGCAGAAGTTTAGGAATTAGTTCATGTGTACCAAGAGATGAAAGAGGTTGAAAATAGCTGTCCTCGTACATAAGAGGTACTCAAGAAATGTTACCGAATTACTGAACAAATGAGCAAATGAAAGAATAGGTGGATGGCAGATGCAGAGCTGGAAAATGAATGATATCAAACCAACTCAAACTTCAGAGTAAGGAAAGGAGAGGGGGTCCTGGGTTAATAGGGTTTCTTCAGGAACTTTGGGGTCCCGGGACTCTTCTCTGGGATAGGATTAAGATTTCAAACTCAGATGAAGGCAAGAAGGAACGAACCACTGTCCATGGCAGTTGCCTCCGCCAACTTTCAAGGCACTGATCTGTTAAAGCCGATTGCAGTAAGCGTTCTGAGACTATCTACTTACTTAACCACTTTCTTTCTTTCCTTTTCTCTCTTTCTGGACCCAGACTTTTATGAAAAATGATTATGTATCTTCCTGGAGACAAATGGGAGGAAAAAATTTTAGTGGCACTTTCACATTAATTTACCTATCTGGTCAATATTCATTGAATGAGAGTCTCGTATGGAGGCAAAGGTACAAAGAGCAGGGTTATGCAGGGCTTATGTATTCTTCTGTTTATGGGTTTTTTGTTTGTTTGTTTGTTTTTTAATGCTTGTCTTCTATTGAGATAGAAGTGCAAGCATTTCACAAACCTTACAGGTAACATGGTGTTTGAAGTGTCTTGGAGGGAATCCTTGTATGAGTGAATAGGTATTGCCCATGATGGCTCTTGCAGAACGGCGCAAGCAGAGTCTGGGAGTAGGCCCATTTTGGAAACACAGGATTCAAGGCCGGCTATGGCATCTTTTAGCTCTTTCATTAGGAAAGGAATTAGGATTCCCATGATATTTCTTTCCAACTTGCAGTTGAAGAAACTGCTGTAAAAGTGAAAATGGAGGCGGAGCTGCAAGCTAGCTTTGGCATCAGCCCCACCCGGTTTTTGCCACTCTAACCCCCACGTGGGACAGCTTTCCTGGGAGTTTCCGAAGTTGCCTAGCAACATTCCAGGCCCCTGAAGGTTCAGGTCAATCACCCCAGGCGCCAGCTGACTGTAGCCTTTGGAAGGAGAAGTAAGAACTACATCCGCCCCTTCCTCTGGAGCCCGTTATACGTGGAATTACAGGAGCCATACACACGAGTGGCTTTGGCCAGGGGCGGGGCCTCATGGCGCCAATGGGCGGGCTGAAGGGACCGCGCTTGCGCAAGGCAGGTCTGGGGGCGGGGCCGGGGAAAAAGTGTTCTGAGGACGGGGGCTGGCGAGGCTCACGCTGGAACATTTCGCGTCTTCGAAAACTGTACTTGCGGGCAGCGAGGGTGAGTGAACCCGGGAGCATCCCCGGTGCGGGCCGCGGCTCGAATCCCCTGACTCGACCCTGGGGTAGGAGGTTGATGGGGAGGCGCCCAGGGGTCCGCAACAGGGCGGAATCTCAGTGTCTCTCTGGGGTCTCCGGGCCTCCGGCTCAGGTTGAGAGGCCTCTGCGGCCTAGGTGTGGGTCTCCGTCCCCGAGCCACCTCGGGAAGCTTAGCCGGCTGGGAGCAGAGCCTTTCTCTCGGGTTGTTGGGGGCTTTGAAACCAGAGGGGCCCGGCCGGGCAGATGTCTGCCCTCTTGAAGGCAGTGGGGCGTGACTAAGTCTGCTGTTGGTGTCCCCCACCCTCCGTCCCCATCGGCCCCTGGAGGAGACAACAGACTGCTCCTGGCTGGTCAGGAGAGCCTGACTTGGCTGGGCCAGGGAAGTGTGAAGGCGAGGAAAGCAGATTTCCTCTTGTATTTCCTATCTGGGCATGCACGCCATCCACCCAGTGCCCAAGCCAGAACCTCAGCGTCATTCCCAACCTCCTGTTCTCCTTTACTACCCATATGGAATCCATCACAAATCTTCCTCGGATACGTACTTTTCTGCACTGCCAGTCACTGCTCTAGCTAGTTCAAGCGATCATCATCTCTTCCTTGGACTACCCCAGTAGACTCCTGACTGATCCCACGTATGCCTTGTTGATTTCTCTGTAGTTTTGTACCGGGAAGCCGGAGTGATGGTCTTAAAGCACAGATCTGATCATGTCTCCTTCCCTCTCCAACCTTTCGGTGGGTTCTCATTGTTCTTCCAAGCTATCCAACAGAGCTTGCAAGCCCCTTCGTGGACTGCTGTCTTTTTGCTGTAACTCATCAGACTCCCCTATAGTGTGTCTTCAACCATATTGAACCCTTTTTAGCTCCTGGGTTGGACCAAGTTCTTTCTAGGTTCAGATATCTGTTACACCAGGTCCCCTCTGCCTCAGGTGCTGTCCTTTGGTTCAAAAAAAAATTGAATCCTTAACGAATTACTTCAGGTGTGGGTTGTGTGTCCGACTGGTCCACAGGCTGTAATCTGTGTGAGTGGAGTTTGTTGCAGTCGCAGTCCTACCTTAATACCTTATGCAGCACCAGGCTATCAGGAAAGATTATGTTATGCCCCCGCCAGTGTGGCTAAATTGGTTGGAACATTGTGTGGTGACGGAAAGGTAGCAGGTTCAATTCTCAGTCCAGGTGCCTCTGGGAGACAACCAGTCAGTGTTTCTCTCTCACACTGATGCTTCTCTCCCTTCCTCTTTTTCTCTAAAAGCAATGAAAAAAAATGTGCTCAGGCGAGGATTAAAAAATAAGTAAATAAAGAATATGTTAGTTAAATGTATAAAGGAAGTATGGCAACTCCTTGGGCTCCTCGATCTGCTCTTTCAGAATCTGTTCTCAACCCCTGACCCATATGGAGGTTTCCTTGGCCTACGATCTCGGTTTTTTTTCGTCTTCAGTTCAGGCCCAGGGAAGTTTTAAGTGGGGAAGTGCCGCTCAGAGTTGTTCTTTGGCATTGACTCTGTGTCCGGGTGTCTGGATGTCGGTGAGTGTGGCCGCTTTGAGTCTGAATTTTTAACCAAGGGCCCTTGGTGTGAGGGAAATGCTGCTAACAGCTGCTACAGTCTGGGTGGGAGAAAGGCTGGCTCCAGACTGTTCTGTGCTGATAGGCCAAACTACATCTTGGGAGAGCCAGGCGGGCCAGGCCACCTCACTGGCGGGAGGGCGCCAACGAAATTCATTTTTACATCTTAGGCCAGGACTTTTGTGATGTAGAATCACTAAGCTAGAGCTAAGACCCACTGCCCTGAGTCAGACACAAAGGTCAGCTGTCTGTAGGTCATCAGCTTGGCACTTCGTGGTAACTTTTATAGGGTAGAGAAGCAACAGAACAGATGGATCCCCCAGCCCTCAGAGAGGAAGGAGAAGAGAAAAACAAAAGAAGAACAATATGTGACTGTATCTTAAGGCCAGATGAGTGTGAGAGGCTGCAGACTGAGGGCCAAGGAGGGAACAACTCATCTAGGCTGGAAGAGCCTGGAGGTGGTATTTGAACTGGGCCCAGACGGAAGAGGGATCGCAGACAGGTGGAATCAGTGGGAGCAAATGCCCTGGGACTGGAAGGGGATGCTGGAGCAGTAGGGGGAACCTGTCACGGTCCCAGCTCTGTGAGAGTCTCACTAGTGCCCATGATCCAGTGTGTCGCTCCCAGGACTGAGGCTTCATGTGCAGGATGTCTCAGCGTGGGTTGTATTCTGAGGTCTCCTTCAGAAACCTCTTCTCTTTCAGGTTTTCTCTAACCTAACCTTTACATTTTTCAAAGAAGGCTACTAAGGTCAGGAACTCCTGGGGTTTACTCATGGCTGTTTGCTCATGACCTTGGGCTAAGTGGTTGGACTGTGGGTGATGCAATTTGTTCAAAGGGGTAATGGGAACTGCTCATGTTTCTTTCTGAATGTGACTGTTTGGAGTCTTAGGTGGCAGGCAAAGTCCCTGTGTTCATACATTTGGTTTCTGTTGTGTTCTGATACAGACACACCTCAGAGACATACAGGTCTGGTTTCTGACCACCCCAATAAAGCAAATTTTGCAATCGAGTCATATGAATTTTTTGGTTTCCCGGTGCATATAATAGTTATGCGTACACTATACCAGTACTCTCTTAAGCGTGCAGAGTGCAAAAACATGTCTAAGAAACTGTGTACATTCCTTAATTAAAAACACTTTATTGCTAAAAAATGCTAAACATCATTTGAGCCCTTGGGGAGTCATAATCTTTTTGCTGGTGGCGGGTCTTGCCTCTGTGTTGAGGAGAACACAGTAAAGAGAAGCACAATAAAATGAGGTATGCCTGTAGTTAGAAACCTGCCACAGCCAGCCAAAGTGGGACATGTTCGGCATCAGTGGTTCTTGGCCTTTCCTCTGCCTCCCTCGAAGAAGGGATCATTTGGGCCCATAGTTACTGCACTGCCAATCACTTGGTTACTTTTCGGTGTTGTTTGGATAGAATCCTTGTCCCTGTCCCCCCCAATTTAATATACTAAGTTTCCAACCATGTACTTACAGGAAATGGTGCCATGGGCCTAGTGATCACTTAGCTCAGCTATCTGATAGATATCTCAAAAATAAAGTTTTATGCTCAGTTAGATTGCCATCAAAACTTGGCAGCATGTACATGAAAGTGGGGCCTCCCACGTCTCCCAAGGACCATGGCACACGGTCTAAGGACTGTTCCTGGCAACCTCTGTGTCTGGCACTGTCTGATGCTAGGAATATAGATGCAGTGCTCACCCTCACGGTGCCCAGTTCAGCGAGGTGCACTGGATGGGCATTGTTCAAGATCACGTTCACAGCTGTTGTCAGCAAAGGACAGGACCCTTCTGAAGGGAGGCACTCAGGAGCACATGGGAAGGACAGCTAGGTCAGACTTGGAATTAAAGAAGGCTTGCTGGAGAAAGAGGCCACTGAGCCATATGAGTCTGAAGGGCTTGGGAGGAACTGGCTTCTCTCTCTGATCCCTCCTGGCCCAGAACTCTAACAAGCAGTTCTGTTCCTTTCAGGCCTGTGTGGTTGCTGCCGAGAGTAACTTGAAACCTTGTTTTCTGGTACCAGGCACAGTGGCAGTGGCCTCATCAGGGTCTGGAGACCTTTAAAGTGAATTATTCTTTACAGACCTTTGCAGCCTGTTCTTTTTGTTTGATATAAACTGTATATGTTGAACATCTTTCTCTATTTTTAATTTTGACAGATTGCATTAGGATATCCCTCTTCAGTAGTAAGACTAGGTGCTGCTTTTTCATCCTAAAAGTCATGCATCCTACTGACTGTCATCCTCTTGGAGGAGGCATGGGTGTTTATACGGACAGGCAAAGCGGGTCTGGGAAAGTTTCCTAAACCTCAGGAAAAGGTGGCGTTTTCCAGGGTCCTGCCCTCTAGGATGTGTGGGGGGCCGCAGCACGTCCACTTCCCAGCCCAGGTGCGGGGAGCGTCAAAGCAGCTCTGTGTGTAGCGTGTGCAAGGGCATGGCCAGTGCATTATCCTTTCTCGTTACTGCTATAGGTTTGGGGCTGTGGCTACAGATGCCCCTTAGGCTCATGGCCCCAATTATCCAGCAGAATCTGCACTGCCGCCTTTTGGGAAGTGAGTGTGTAAGTCGGGGCTGCTCACTATGTTGGTGTGCAGGACCCCGGGCTGCCGATCCCCTTCCTTCCTGAAGCCAGTCCGTAAGCCCCAGAAGGGAACGGGGCTCTCAGTTTAACACAGTTGGTAAAGCCCTGCCCTGTTCTTGGTGGGGAATACTGACGGGAACAGAGTGCTCCTGGCCTCAGGGAGCTTGCTCTGTGGCTGACTGTGTCTTCCTATTGTGGACCACAGTGGCAGGTCTAGCCCAACCTGGGAGTATTTGATGGAATCCTAATTTCTTTTTGGGGGGTTTATTTATTTTTAGAGCAAGGGGCAGGAAGAGAGAAATGGAGAAAAATGTTGATGTGTGACAGAAACATTAATCGGTTGGCCCCCAGCCAACCTGGGACCTGGCCCACAACCCAGGCATGTGCCCTGACTGGGAATCGAACCAACAACCTTTAGATTTGCAGGCCAGTGCTCAACCCACTGAGTCACACCAGTCAGGACAGAATCCTAATTTCTGTGTACCTCTCCAATGCTCTTTCATGGTGGTTAAGTTACTGTCCTCTGTCACAGGCCTGTAAATGAAAGAAGAGCTTAATGTCATCTTCTCTGTGATGACCTTGAACTTACCTCATTCCTTCCATCAACTAAATTGAAGATTTTTTCTGTATTTGCTCCACTGAATACCTTCCCTGCTGCCAGGTTAGCCATTCTGAAAACAAACTCTGACCTTGTCTTCCATTCAGGCATCCTCAGTGGCTCCCCCATTAGCCTCAGGATACTTTGGTCCTCTTGGCTTACCACGCAAAGTCATGTTCAGCACTGCTTGGTCAACCTTTGCAGCCTGTTGTTCACCGTTCTGCCTCCTTCACACCCTCTGGTTTCCAGGCCAACCAAACCCCTTGGAGCTTCTTTCCCACGTGTCTGCACCTGCCGCTCTGCTCACACCATTCCCTTGGCCCTTTAATGCCTGCACGTCCGCAGCGCACTTCCCCGTCCAGGCCCAGAGGAAGTGTCCCCATGTCCACCAGCCTTCTTCGATTTTCCCTCACCCAGAGGAAATGTTTTTTTTTAAATTACCTCATTGTTGTTCAATTACAGTTGTCTGCACCTTCCCCCCACTCCAGGCAAACCCACCTCCCTCCCTTGCTTCCACCCTCTGAAGTTTCTTTCTGTGAACTCTCAGAGCGTTTATCTGTCTTTAGTACAGTTCACTTTCTGCCTGTATTAGCACTCTCAGTAGGAAGTATTTCTTTCACCAGACTGTAAGTTTCTTCTTTTTTTTAAAAAAGATTATATTTATTTGTTTATAGAGATACAGGAAGGGAGGGAGAAAGAAAGGGAGAGAAATATCAGTGTGGGGCTGCCTCTCACATGCCCCTGGTCAGGGGCCTGGCCCACAACCCAGGCATGTGCCCTGACAGGGCATCAGACAGGCCACGCTTTGGTTCACAGACCAGCACTCAATCCACCGAGCCACACCAGCCAGGGCCAGACTGTAAGTTTCTTATGGGCGGGAATGATCTTCACAGCCCTCTAGGCTGTCAGCGAGTTGCTTTCTGAAGCATTCTGAAGGTGCTTCAGGAAATGTCATCGACTTGCCCATTTGCGTGACGGGGCCCTTGAGTCTAGTGGTCTAGCGGCAGAGCTGGCCCTGGAGCCAGATTAACACGTCCTCTTCCCCAGCCTTGCTCCTTCATCAGATTTCCCAGGAGCCCACTGTGTTGAGTCTTGAAAGAACTTTAGCTCTGGTGTTCTTGCCTTCATCCTCTGTGTTCCCCACCTCCCAGGTACCAGTGACCATGAGATCTCTGCGGCTGCTCAGAACCCCCTTCCTATGCGGTCTGCTCTGGGCATTTTGTGCCCCAGGCACTGGGGCCGTGGAGCCCAGGGTCGGCTCTTCCCATCCCGGCAGCGTGGGCCTGGATAAGAACACAGTGCACGACCAAGAGTACGTATTCAGCCAGGGCCGTGAGCCTTGGATCTCCCCTTCTCTGCAGCTGCAGCCGGCTTCGATGGCACCCTGTCTCTTTCCCTTCTATTTGTGCTCCTTGACATTTTTCAAGGGTGAGATTTATTTCTTACATCCACCCATAAGGCAGGTGTTCCTTTTGTTGTGATACACCAGTGGGGGGTCTTGAGGCCCCAGTGGGATCCATGGCTTACTTGACTGAATCCATGCTGTCCCTCGCTGTGGACAGCCAGACACACACACGTGCACACTTGCAGCCGCAGTGGTGGCGGCCAGGATGGGCTACGGTTTCTTGACTCTGACAAAATTCTTTTTTTATTGGCACATTCCAACATTGAATCATTTGTTGCAACTTCTGTCTTGGGCCAGTTAGCCTCACATATTATACTGTTATTCTTGAATTGCTTAAAAAATTTTTTTTAATTGATAGCTTCAAAGATATTCTAACACCATTCTAGTAATAAAGAAGAAAAACACCCATAATCTTGCCAGCATAATAGAGGCAATGTTTGGTTTTATTCCCTGCTCCTTTCATGGCCTAACCTGTACCTGCCATGCTTGAGTGTGGTCTGCCACTGTATCTGTTTGTTTTTGTTTGATGGGTGAATTTTCAGACCTTGAACTTTCACGAGTCGTTAGGTGTCAGCATGACCAGCCCTGCTGGGTGGTCTGAGTCTCCCTGTTGGTTTCCAGGCACATCATGGAACATCTAGAAGGCGTCATCAACAAACCAGAGGCAGAGATGTCCCCACAAGAACTGCAGCTCCATTATTTCAAAATGCATGACTATGACGGCAATAATTTGCTTGACGGCCTAGAACTCTCCACAGCCATCACTCATGTCCATAAGGAGGTAGGTCAGGCAGTGGTGCATGGGGCCGCGGCCCAGAAAGGCCTCCCTTTGGGAATTCAGTCCCCAGGCTTGATGACCTGTGCTGTCCTTGTGCACTAGTATTACTGCTTCTCCTTTTTCTGCTCGCCACTCTGTTCTGTCTCTTATCCTAGTAAGTGGTCCTTCTCGCAAAGGGTGACCTGCTGAGGCAGAAGCCCTAGGCTCTGTGTCTTTAACAAGTACCATAGGCATTTCTGCTGCACTCCAGAGTTTACAAACCAGTGCCCAAAAGACAGACCATGTTCAAAATGCAGAGCAGGGGGGCAGTTATTTTGTTTGAGGAAAGTGAGGAATTGGAACCAAGGGACAGACAGACTATCATTGAATGTTTGTACGCTCCTGCAAACAAAGCAGTTTACAAAGCACTTTTGTAGGTTGCAGATCTCACTGGATCTTGCAACAGCCCGTGAGTAGGCAGGGGCAGGCGTTGTTATTACCTGATTTTGGAGGGGAGGAAACTGAATTTGATATCTTATGTCTTCAGATGGAATGCCGGTCCTGCCCTGCCATGCTGCAGTGTAGAGAGAGGGGGGTGATGCAAAGTTGGTGAGGGGGATGCAGTCACATCGGCTGCCCAGGAGAGGAGGTCTGGGCTTCCTTCGAAGGCAGTGGGGAGTGCTGACTCCTCTGCAGAGGAGGCATGCTGGAACGGTGCTTCGGGAAGCGCCGTGCCGTGGGAGGCCCACTGACGGACGTGAGGGGAGCCTGGCATCAGGGAGAAGAATGGACTCAGGGTCCTGGCAGGCGAGCGAGGTGGTGGCTATAGGAGAAGCAGGGGCAGGCATGGGAGAGGGGCCAGAGGAGGAATTGGCACGGGATGTGAACAGCGCTGGCTCATTCCTGGGCACAGGGAGCCTCTGGAACAGGGGAAGTACCTTCCCCCCAAGATCCTAACAGGTTCTGCTGGTTGGCAGTCCTTCCTCCTCTTGTTCTGACCCCGAGGTGTGGTCCAGGGTGGACTGCTTCTTACTTTCTCGGGGCAAATGGTGCCCAGAGCATGAGCTCTCCTCTAGAATGGGTTTGTCGGTCACAGAATCTCAGAAACACATAGTTCTGTGTAAGCCGGATCTGTCATACAATGAACATGGTATGACTTTTGCAAATAGAAAAGGATGGAAAGTAATTTTTAACATAAATAAGCAAGGGCCAACTTTGTATCTTTCTTTTAACTGGCAAATAAAATTTCTACACTGGATCATTATGAACTGACTCTATCAGGTATATGGTTTGTAGGTTCCTACAAGAAGCCACATGCTTACTGAAGGGGTTTTCGGACATGTATAAGCTTGGACATTTTGGAAATTAGCTGAGCACGTACAATAAAATGCCAACTCATTGTCTAATTTGAATTTTGCAGGGAGGGGAAGAACACACACCACCGATGAGTGAAGAGGAACTGATTAACTTAATAGATGGTGTTTTGAGAGACGACGATAAGAACAATGACGGCTACATCGACTACGCAGAATTTGCCAAGTCACTGCAGTAGACATTTGACCATCTCCTAGTTATGATGCAAATGTGATCCATTATAATGTGATTGAACACTTTCAGTAACGCAGAATAACTCATTTCCAACTACTGCTGAAGCATTTTGGTAAAAAGATGTAGCAAATGTTACACTGGTGTGAGAAAGAGAAGTTGAGAGAAATGAAAGAGAAGCAAAATGGGACACAATGTAGTCCCCAAGTACTACTCAGTCTCCTGTCGGACAGGGCTCGATTAAAGAATCTTTTTAAGGATATTGGATAATAGAATTATTGGGGCCGAGTACTCAGGAACATGACTATAGAATATTGCTAGTCACTTGGTTTTAATTCATGCCACCCGAAAAGTAAGACAGGCTTTGCCAAGTGGACACGCTTTTCAGTAACAGCAAAGGAATAGAATTAATGCCAAATGTTTTCCTCTGTGGGTCCTGTCTCTTTAGGTAAACGTGGTCAGTATTCTGTAGAGTTCCCCAGGCTTAAATGGTGACTTGCTTTAGGCAAGTGAGATTTGATTAAACTATTTCAAATTCACAGCATAACACAGACGTCAGCTATTGTGTTCGGCCAGCCTCAGAATGTGCATCTTCTGGCACTCCGGATATGAGACACCACTGACCCAAGTGATCACCCTTTCTCAGTTTCTCAATGTTCTATAAAACTACTGCCATATTCTCATACTTTACTTCTTCTATGTCTTCTTCAACCTCGGAGAGACCTTGAATGTAAAAGCATTATCTAATCAATAGCAAATGTTTTAGCTTTCTCAGTATTTGTATTTAACTCTGTTTTTAAGGTTTTGTTTTTGCAGTTTAGAAAATTAGGAATACCAGGGTTTGTCTCTTCTGCTCAATGCAGTGGGGGTAAAACTACTAGCTGCTGCTGTAGCTCACCTGGAAACTGAAAAGATTGTTCACCAAGCATAGTGATTAACCTGAGTCAAGTGCTAATTAGAGGGAGTATTGTGTAAATGACCTCTTCTAACCTAAATATGTGAATTCTTTCAGATCAGGAAAGATTAGAAAAGAAGCCTAAAAACCCTTAACAGTGGGAAATCTCGACAATGGTTTAGAATGACAGGGAGCAGCAAACTGTAACTTGGTTTATTGGATGTGATGGACATACTATGGTAGAAAATCTTGAAATGATTGACTGGAGAAAAGAAATGCATAAAATTTGTTGTATGATGTATAGAGATTTATTTTATTAAAGTATTCTTATAAGAAAACATGTATTTGTAAAAATGGTTTTCTGTGTCAGTATTTGTGCATTTAGAGCTGAATTATAAACTATTCTTGTAAAATCTAGTTATTTTAAAAGATTTATATAATGAATTCTGGATATATGACCAATAAAACTGATGAAACAAGGTAAAGAGCCATTGATTCTGTCCACGTGGGCTCCTTGTCCGGCCACATGAAAGTGTTGTTTCGTTAATACAGATGCTTACATGGGCCTGCTCTATCCAAGGTCCCCGGGACTCTCCCTGGCTGTACCCTGTTCCTTTTGCAGGGATTGATTCCCAGTATTCCGTCACTTTACCCTTCGAGGCATTTTTTTTTCCTCTGAATGATATCACTTTTTGGACCTTTTTTTCTGGCTGAGTTCAGATTATGACAGCATTTTCTGGCTTAGGAAAATACAGAGTTTTCTCCTTGAGTCTGGTGATTGTTCTTTCTTTGCTAGAAAATTTAATTAGATAGCATTATTGCAAGTCTCCAAGCCCAAGCAAAAAGTACAATCTCCCCTGGTTTTTTGGAGATGACACTCTTCTGCCAGTTCAAAGCAAGGAAGGGAGTTACCATTGCCTTTCCCTCCCAAGATCCTTGAGCTGCCCCTCTGGACTGATCTAGTGGGCTCATACTTGGAGGAACCTTATGCTATCGGCAGCTGGGAAGGGAGTCAGGCAACTGGTGAGGAAGAGAAGCAGATTCCTAGAAGGCAGAATTGTTCCATTAGACAAGAAGGAGACCTCCTTCTTCCACAGCTGGCTGCCACTGGAAATGGTTCCCCGCTGGCCTCTATGGTCCTGTTAGTCTGTTTTTCTTTTCTATAAAGTCTCCCTGGGGAGTGAGGGGCATGTGGCATTAGGGACACAGCATGATTAGTCATTTCTTTGATATCCCTTTATCTCCCCTTCATGAGTCCTTGGCTTTCTCATAGCTCATCTCAATGGTCTTCCAGGATGTTTTAGAAACATCTCTGTGCCTCAGTTTCCTTATCTCTAAAGTGGAGATAAACATACCCGAAAGAGCCAGCCTTGTATGAGCACAAGCAGACCTGAGTTGAAATCCTAGGCCTGCTGGTCTTTAGCTGTGAACTTTAGTTTCTCATCTAAAAAATAACGATAATAAAACACCTAAAGGCTGTTTAAGAGGATTAACAAAATGAAAAAACGTATAAAGCATCTAGTAAGTGCCTGGCACAGAGTAGGTACTAAACATAACCATCTTTCCTCAGCCTCACTAAAGAGCCTAGAGCCCTTCCTCACTGAAGGATCAGGGCTGGAGGGGCTGTGAAGAAATGAATGACTCCTCGGGGATATTGATCCAATAAATCTCTTATTCCATAGGATATTTATTGTGTGTTTGCCACATAACCTCCTGTCTAGGTTCTGGATTTCAATGTCTTCTGGAGAAGAGTAAAAGAAAAAAATATTTTTTTAATCACATGTCAGACTTCCCCTGAAGGTTCTAAGGGGGGACACAGAAATATTCTTGTACAATAAAAGGCAGCTATATCACATTTCTACCTCAAGAGGGAATTCATTTTCTCAAGAACCTAACCTAATATCTAGCATTTCAAGCAGAAAATTGGTAGCAGAAACCATGAGCATATGTCTGAATGTATTGGATGTTAAATAATTACAAGACTTCTGCTTCTGGGAAGGTGGGCTATACGCACTTTTCCCTATTCCCCCAAGTGTGACAATATCTCAGGACATTATATATAAAACAAATATAAGAAGACTCTGAAAGATGGAGAGAAGTCAAATTGGCTAGGGGCCTTGGGACCTAAAGAACAACATGGTGTAAGTCTCCTGTCTTACCCCATCCCCCCACCCCTTACATTCTCAGACTTGGAGCTAAGGAAGCTGGCAACCCAGAAATGCCAAAAAGATCAGACAAATTTTTTTTTTCTAAAAAAATAGAAAAAGAAAGAAAGAAAACCTGCTTTGTCAAGCAGTAGAATGCAGAAAAGGCCAGCCTAACAAGGCAGAAAACTTCTAGACAATAACTTGTCTACTGCAGCCAAACACCACAGGGACAACAGGCCTTGCCAGCAAAGGCTGACTGGGGCCTGGGACTTTCACTCTTGCCAAGCTGTTATGAGGTGCCCTTCTTCCTTTCTATATTTGAGATGATGCCAGAGGAGGCGATGTAGGGAGCTGGGACTTTCATTTTCTCACCCCCTGGGCAGTTATCAGGCCCTGCCTGCCCACAGGGTCAGTGGAAAACACAGGGGACGTGAGCTTGGGGCTCCTCTCCCCCAACCCACTGGGTGTGTCAGAGGAGGCCTGGTAGAAAGTCAGGCCACTGCTCACTGTCCAGTGGTAACAAGCATATACTCCTGCAGTGTCAGTTGAGACCGTGGTGGTGGGTAGGGGAACCCTCCCACCCCTGCCTAGCAGTAATGAGGAGCTCCTGGCCTTGGGTGTCAATGAGTCCAAGTAGAGAGTTTGGACTAGAGTTTCCCCCAACCTGTCAGTAATGAGGCAGCACCCCTCCCTTCCCTTGCTGGAGTGATGCCATAGAAAACCAGTTAAAACAGAAGTGTATATAAAATTCAGTCTCATTACATAATACAAAGATGTCCAGTTCCAATCAAAAATCACTCATCACACTGAGGACTAGAACATCTCAAGCTGAAGGGAAAAATGAAGCCACAAGTGAGGTGATAGATGTCAGAATCATCTGACAAAGGTTTTAAAGCAGCCATGAGAAAAAAAATGCTACAACTGCAAACATGCCTCAAACAAATGAGAAAGTCAAGTCTCAGCAAAGAAACAGAAGCTATAAAGAAAAAACAAACAGAAAAGTAAGAACTGAAAAATATGACCAAATAAAATAACCAAAATAAAAATGTCACTGGGATAGGCTTAACAGCAGAATAGAGGGGGTACAGGAGAGAGTTAGTGAACTGGAATACAGAACAGTTGATGCTACCCAATCTGACCAACAGAGAGAAAATGGACTGAAAAATAAATATTCAGAGCCTCAGGAACCTGTGGGACAGGAACAAAAGATCTAACACTCTTCCCGCCATCAGAGTCCCAGAAGCAGAGGAAAAGGAGGCTGGAGCTGAACCGGTATTCTAAGACCTACAGGTTCATGAAGCTGAGCAAACTCCAAAGAGAATAAGGCCAAAGAAAATGACCCCAACACTCATCATTTTCAATCTTCTGAGACCTAAAGACAAAAAAAAATTCTTTTGAAAGTGGGAGAGAAAAAACACCTTGTCCATAAGAGAAAAATTACTTGAATAACAGCATATTTTTTCATCAGAAACCACGGAGGACAGAAAACAGTGGCACAACACTTTTCAAGTGCCAAGAGAAAAAAATTCTCAGTCCAGAATTTTGTATCTAGTGAAAATCTCCTTTAGCAATAATGGGGAAATCAAGATACTCTCAATGAAGCCGAGAATCAAATCAGTGATTTGAAACATAAGGAAGCAAACCACAACCAAACAGAATAGCAAGGGGGAAAAAATAATCCAAAAAAAATGAGGATAGTGTAAGTAGCATCAGAGACAACTTCAAGAGGTCCAACATTCACATCATAGGGGTGCCAGAAGGAGAAGAGAAACAGCAAGAAATTAGAAATCTACTTGAAAAAAATAATGAAAGAAAACTTCCCCAACTTGGTGAAGGAAATAGACATATAAATCCAGGAATCACAGAGAATCCCAAACAAGATGGACCCAAAGAGACCCACACCAAGACACATCATAATTAGAATGCCAAAGGTTGAAGATAAAAGAGAGAATCTTAAAAGCAGCAAGAGAAAAGCAGTTAGTTACCTACAAGGGAACCCCCCCATAAGACTGTCAGCTGATTTCTTAAAAGAAATTTTAAGGCTAGAAGATATTGGCAAAAAATATTTAAAATGATGAAAAGTAAGGACCTACAACCAAGATTGCTCTACCCAGTAAAACTATCATTTAGAATCAAAGGACAGATAAAGAGTATCTCAGACAATAAAAAGCTAAAGGAGTTCATTATCACCAAACCAGTATTACATAAAATGTTAAAGGTTGTTCTTTAAGTAGGAGATAAAAAATATGAATGATAAAATGGCAATACATACAAATCTATCAATGATTGAATCTAAAAGCAAAATAAACAAGCAGAACAGAAACAGAATCATAGATTCAGAGAGCATCTTGATGGTTTCCAGATGGGAGGGTGTTCAGAGGGATGGGCAAAAAAGGTGAAGGGATTAAGAAATACAATTTGGTAGTTACAGAATAGTCATGGGGATGTAAAGTAAAGCATTGTGAATAGAGTAGATGAAGAACATATATGCAGGACCCATGGTCATGGACAATGGTGTGGGGATTGCCTGAGGGACTGGGGGGGCTAAGTGGAGGGGGACAAAGAGGAAAAATCTGGGACAATTGTAACAGCATAAACAATAAAATATAATTTAAAAAATGATATTCTCAGATAAAGGGAAATGAAGAGAATTTCTCATCAGCAGATCTACCCTAAAATAATGGCTAAAGAAGTTCTTTAAGCAGAAAGGGAAAAGTAAAAGAAGGAAGATTAGATCATCGGGAATAAAGGAAGAACATGGTAAGCAAAAATATAAAAAAGTAAGCAACCAAGGTGTCCATCAATAGATGAATGGTTAAAAAAAATGTGAGATAGACATATATGTATATATGTATATAATGGAATATTACTCAGCCATAAAAAGAACAAAATTCTGCCATTTTGACAACACAGATGGACCTAGAGAATATTATGTTAAGTGAAGTTAGACAGAGAAAGACAAATACCATATACTTTCACTTATATGGAGAATCTAAAAAGCAAAAATAAACAAACAAAACAAATGAACTCATAGGTACAGAAAACAAATTTATGGTTGCCAGAGGGGAAAGAAGTGGGAGAGATAGGGGTGAAAGGGGAAGGGAATTAAGAAGTACAAACTGCACTATAAAATATGTCATGGGGCTATAACATACAGCATAGGGAATATGGTTAATACTATTGTAATAACTAGACTTATTATTATGAATAACCAGTCTGATTCATAAGGTATATAAATATTGAACACCTGAACTTAATATATGTCAACTATAATGAAAATAAATGTTAAAAGGAAAAATAGGTAAATATAATAAACCTTTTCTTGTATATTATAAATTATAGTTTATAGTTGAAGCAAAAATTATAATATGGTCTGATGTAGTTCTAAGTGTATGCAAGTTAATATTTAAGGCAACTGTATTTGCAAATTGGGAGGATAAAATAATGTAAAGAAAAGTAAATTCTATATGTCACTCAGACTGGTAAGATGGATGTAAAATGGTACAGGCAACCTGGGAGACATTTCAGCAGTTTCTTAAAAAACTAAGCATGCAACTGCCATATGATCAGCAACTGAATTCTTGGACATTTCTGTTTTCACAAAAACCTGCACACAAATGTTTATAGCACCTTTATTGGTAGTAGTCCCAACCCAGAAACGTCCCTGATGTTCTTCAACAGATAAATAGCTAAACGAACTGTGGCACCTCCGTTCCACTCAGTGACTGAAGGAAACACGCTGTTGATTTGGGCAGCAACCTGGATGAATGTCCAGAGCATCATGCTGAGTAAAACAAAGCGCATCTCAAAAGGCTGCACGCTGTAGAACTCTATTTACATAGAATTCCTAAAATGATGAAATAGAATGGAGAACAGATTTGTGTTTGGCAAGTATTAAGGAGGGGTGAGAGCAAGAAGGGGTGGGCCAGGCTACTTAAGGGCAACACAGGGATCCTTGCGATGATGGAAATATCCTTCCTTTGTCTTGACTGTATCAGTGTTAATGTCCTGGTTGGGATATTGTATTGTAGTTTGGGGAGATGCTACCCTTGGGGAACTGGGTCAAGGGTACACAGGATGTCCCTATGATTTCTTACAATTGAATGTGTTATAAACCTAATAATTATTTCAAACTAAAAATTGTAATCAGGCAGTGATGCATGATCACTAGAATTTGTGGGGTGATCACACGGTAAGGTGTAAAAATATTGAATCACCTAAAATATAATATAACTAATATAATATTGCATACTTAATTTAAAAATAATTAAAAATTTAATTGAGCCCTTGGCTGGTGTGGCTCAGTGGATTGAGCACCTCCCTGCAGACCAAAGAATTGCCGGTTTGATTCCTGGCTGGGGCACATGCCTGGGTTGTGGGCCAGGTTCCAGTGGGGGCAGGTGAGAGGCAACCAATGGGTGTTTCTCTCATATATCAGTGTTTTCTCTCTCTCTCTCTCTCTTTCTCCCTTCCTTCCTCTCTCTCTAAAAATAGAAATAAATGGATTTTTTTCTAAGTTTAATTGAAAAACCAGTTTTGAAAGACATCCTCGTAGCCTTTCCAACACCACCAGGGCAATGTTAAACTCAGGACAGGGTCAGGATCGGCCCGTTGGCTGGTGTTAGAGCCCAAGGGCAGTACTGGCTGTGCTCACAATCAGGGTCTTCTTTCAGAGGCTTTCAGAGAACGTGCTTTGCTCTGCCAGAATCCAAAGGAAACACCGCACTGGGCATTTTCCACCCATGAATTTCTAACTGCCTTTCCACTGGGTGGCCGGGGAAGGACCTGCAGGCCACGCCTGCCAAGGCTAAAAGGCCCTGCTGCCCAGAGAGGGACGAGAGGTTTAAGGAGGTACTTGTACTCTGCGGGAGGGGGACTGTGCAGGGCTGACCTGAATGGCTGGAGCCCCACAGGATGGAAGCAGAACGAGTGTCCCTTGCCCCTGGGGCTGTGGGAATAGTCAAAGGGGGCAGGGAGGAGTGTGTGGCTGTAGTCAATGGACCTGAGACAAGAGATCCAACAGCGGTACAAACTGAGGAGATCACAGGGAGAGAGTTTGACCTTCATGGATGGCAGAGAATTAGAAAAGCAGGAAATAGTGACAGCTCATCCATGCGGCAGGCTCTGGTGTCCATAGCTAAATTCTAAGGGTGCCGTGGAGTGTGAGATGGGAATAGTGCAACTGTATGTGAAGGAACGAGAATACTAAACCAAGTGTCCCTAGACTTGCTCTGAAGGGTTTCGCCCATTCTCACACGATCGTGGGAGCCCAGGATCCCATCTGTAACAACCTCAGCAAAATCCAACCTTGGGCTGCTGGGTCAAGTCCCTGGGTGGGAACACGGTGGTGTGGATGGACAAGAGCACAGAACAGTGGAGTCTGGGGCTGCGGTCAATGACCTCTACCTCAAGGTGTCCAGCTTTTAGCTCGGACACACATATGCCTCCCTCTCGACTGGGTTTTTTCTTTTAGATTAATTATTTATTTATTCATGTTTAGGGAGAGGGGAAGGAAGGGAGAAAGACAGAGAGAAACATTGATCGGTTGCCTCTCGCACAGCCCTAGTTGGGAACCTGGCCCACAACCCAGGCATGTGCCCTGACTGGGAATAGAACCTGTGACCTTTCAGTTTGCAGGATGATGCCTAATCCACCGAACCACACCAGTCAAGGCTTGACTGCTCTGATAACATTTCTCCCCCTCCAAGAACACGGACGTACTCAGGGTTATTTAAGGCCATAGACTGTCCATAGACCACAGTTTCAGAGCTAAGCCCGGATACCCACTCAAGTTGGGTCAACACATTCTCCGTCCCAGAGATTTGGTATTTGGGACCGAGGAACAAGCAGCAGGGAGGCATGGTGGTGGAGACCAGTGAGTGGTGCTCTTGCCTACACAATGTGTGGTCCATGAACCACCGGCATCACCCGGGGGTCTTACGACTGTCCTACCCCAGGCGTCACCCCAGATCAGAGGAGTCGGAGTTTGCTGCTGACAGAGGCCCAGTACTGTGTGAGGGAGACACTCAGCTCTCTCCGGGCACCTGCTGCCCCGACCCCTGAGCCACCCCATTCCTGCTCCTTTGAGAGGTGTGGTCACCCTTCCGCAGATTCCAGTGGAATCCTACTGAAGTGCCTTCTTCTAAGTTTGTTCCTACATTGTTTATAACAAGGGAATCTTACTCGTGCAGATGAGCAAATGGGGTGGTGGGCAGTGTGATTCTGCCTAGCAGGCAGGCCCAGTGTGCCACACCAACAAATGTCACCAACAGAAGTCAGTCCCCAGGATTCACAGAGGCTTGGAATCATATTTAATGAAAATCATCCTGAAATGACAGTGTTTTTAGTCATTTATCATTTAATACGAGGTAGCTTTTCAGGTTCCAAAGGGACCCGTTTGCTGGGCTGGACGTGGAAGAAGCCATAGCAACCACCCACGTGGACACTTCGGCAAAGCCTGGCTCGGACTCCCCAGGTGAGGCCTGTGTGGAGATCGTTCTGTGGGCCCCTCCTAATAAAGTGTGGAGATAACTAGGATAACTCTGCCTTAATAAAACTAAAAGAAAAAGTGTGAAGAAGGCATCCACTCCCCATCCTCTGGAGAGCCCTCTGTGACTAGTGCGGCCATGGTCGCCGGTCCCTTCTCTGAGCCCCCAGGATAGGCACTGTTGACCTTTGTGACCATGGACTCCTTCAAAAACAATGTTTCCAAATGCATATAGTAAAAAAGGGTTTCAAAGAAACCAATTATACTGGGATACAGGTATCAAAATAGGTTAACAACAAGTGATTTAGTGATATATGTGCTTCTTCACCAACATGAATAGAACCTAGCAGCAGGACTAATAGTTGCAGCCATTTCAAAGTAGTGGTGAGGAAATGATCTGAGATATCTGGGACAACCGTACTGTGACAGGGAAATGTTTGATTATTTCTGTAAATGATGAAGTCACAGGTTCTGATAACAGTGTGTTGCTTAATTTATAATGGAAACAAATGCTAAATTCCAGTCTGAGGTTTATGAAAACAAAGATATAACCTTTTCCACCCTATTTTATGGGTGAACCTGCGCTGGTAGACCTGAAGTTAAGAGCCCTTGCCTTAGGGAGCACGTGGTCCATAACAAGTAATAAATCATTATGATCATTGAAATGATACATGTTCTAAAAACGGCAAGCCAGATAGATGCGTGTTAAGGCAACATTCCAGTCCCCATCACTCCTCCGCTTGCCGTCCACTGGGGTTTGCTCTTCTCCCATCTGTCACTGTTTTGGCAGGTGCTTGCTACTGGGGACACCCGAGTCTGTCTAGTCTCCTGGACCACCAGCCCCGCGCCAGTCAGCTTCAGGAGCTGGGCCCAAAATTTGTTGACTTTATATCAGCATTTGTTGACTCTCGGGCTGTGATGACTCTTTGAATGCCAACGTTTTAAGATTCTGAGATTTTATTTTCCATCCTGACTATTGAACCGCTCGGTAGGTCTGATACAAAGTTTGTCATTTACATGCCAACCACAAGATGGCAGCAGCACCTCACAGAGTGTCCATTCCCAGCCTTCAGTATCCCATCCAAGGGCTACTTATTGTTTCACAGTCAATTCAATTTCACTCCTGGAAAACCCAAGCTCACTCTCCCTCCGGACCTCCCCTCACCTGCGTGTGTTTCCCAGACAGAGTAATCACTGCATTATTTTGTTCCTCCTGTCAGGAGACAGTGCAGAATAGTGGAAAAACATGGGTAGGCAAGTAGTCCAAGGTCATGTACAAAATGCTCCTACTGGTCTGCATGGGAAACTCAATTGCTCCCAGCATTTACTGAGCACCTGCTGTGTGTCAGACCTAATGCTGCACTTGACTTACATAGATTAACACCGTTTCTGCCGCAGAGGTGTGGCCACGTCCTGAGAATGAAGGGGAAGTGCCGCGGTGGCTTTTGGGGTGAGGAAGACAGGTTTAGTCGGAGCTGCAGTAATGCTCTCAAGGGGCTGTTGACTCCACTTGGAAAATTAAAGTCACAAAAGCTCTATTATGAAGCTAGAATACATATGGGGGTGAAGCCCAAAGGGGACACGCGAACATGAAATCAGTGGTTGTGACAGAATCAAAGAAGGACAGTCTGTACAATATGCTCTCTACACAAACTGCTCTGTCCTACTGCCTTTATGTAATTAAAAGAACAAGATTAAAAAACATTAATAACGCTAGCAAGGAGTAAACCTTAAGCTAGCGCCCAGATCTGTTGCACATGTTGTTCCAGATGAACCAGGTTTGGTGGCAGACCTCGCCGTGGGTGGTGTCCGGGTGGTTGAAATGGCGGGAGCAACAGAGAGCGCCCCCACGCGGGGTTGGCTGCTTCAAGGTGGAACAGAAGACTTTCGATCTTCGAATTCAAGAGCCAGGCCGGCTGATATCAAATGCTTCCGCGGGTTCCAGATGCAGACCGGAGTCACACGGTCTGAACTGGATGTGACTCCCTCCTTTTAACACGATCCTTTACAAGGGCAAAGGGATGGGCGGACTCCTCTTCAAACCTCCCTGAATCAAACGGCCACCAGAAGCCCCTCCACACAACACACTGTCACATACAATCGCACGACAGTGAAACCATTCAAAAACAAATAAGGACTCGAGAATGTAACCACTCGGGCTAAACTACTGTGGGGAAAGGCGCTGTTAAACTTTCCCCAAACGATGAAAGTGATGACCAGAGGGGAAAGGGCTAGGGTGGCACCACGGACCCAGTCAAGTCTGAGTGGGCCACGCAGCCTCTTCTGAGACCTGTGAAGGACCTCGGCTTGTCAGCCTCTGAGCCGCCGAGCTTTCTTTCCCTAACACAAATGCCTTTGGAAAAATCCCCACTGTGTTGCAGCCAAGCTGAAGGGAAAAGGCATTTCCCCAACACTGTGGTTAGTATGGCTCTCTGGGGAGCAGGGCCACCCCCCGAGGTCGAGGGTTGCAGCAGTGTGGGGATGGGGTGGAGAGGCATGGCCCTGGGTGGGATGCAGCCTGGGTTTGGAAAGCCAGGTGGATGGAAAGAACCAAACTCTGAGGGAGGGGTGGGGTAGGGCCAGGAGGAGGGTGGGGTGTCGGTTAAGTGCCCTGTACCCCAGAGTTTACATCCTGACTCAGTCCTTAAAGTTTCATGCCAGTGAGCTCTCCAAGCTTAACCAAAGCTGAGAAAATCCCCTCCCACCGTCCCTTTCAAAGTCTGAGAAAGCCGAAACCCCAAAAGAGGTGAGAAAACTTTGCTTTTTAAAATGTTACCTATCCTCACTGCTTCTCAGCCTTTTGGCTAAGATCAAGTGTAGTATCTGTTCTCATCAGTCAAAAGTGTTACCTATTCTTTCAGCCGAAACACCAAAGAGAAATCAAACTGGTTTATTTATTGCCAAGCCTCGAAGAACAGACTAAGGTGTGGTGTTCTACCCTTGAGTTCGCCGAACAGTTTTGAATGTCTCTGGGCAGCCGGTACTGTGGGAGCGGTCACGGGTCTCAGACCCGGGGTTCAAGTTCCAGGCAGGATGCACAGGAGTTACATGGCTTTGCAAAGCCTCAGTTACCTCCTATGTAAAGTGGGGACAATCTGGTGCCTATTTCATAGGATTATTGTGGAGATTAAGGGGAAAGACCTTAGCACAGAGCCCCGGGGAATTAATTGATAATTAACCAATAAAGTGTATCTATTGATATGCTGTTAGGTATGTATTCTTTCAATCTAGTCTGATGATCTTTGAGGACAGAAGGACAAGAGGGACCCAGTCTCACCCTCAAAGGACAGGACATTTACTGAGCCATCGTGAAGCTGGGGACATATGAGTGTGAATACGAGTGCACTCACACATATCATATTTCATCCATTCTAAAGTACATGTTTTAATATTTTAACATTTTTGAATTTGATAACTTTTTTTTCTTGGTGGTAAATGACATAACGGTGTGGCTTACGATGAGAGGCATCTTTGATTTGGTGAAAAACAGTGTAAACGTGAAGACAGAGCCACCAGCTCCCCACCCTGACCCAGCTCCTCCATGGACCCCCAGAACCAGAAGCCCAGGACAGGCCACTCGGGATGCTGTCTTCTCTCTGCTCAGAAGTGTCAGTGTCCCTGCTGCCTTTGGGAGACAGGACTGGGAGGGGCCTTAGGGGTGACTGGACAAATCGTCTTCTTGGTGGCTGAGCGCTGGGCTGGACCTGAACACCAATGCAGATGCAGGTCCGTGTTTAAGATGCAGGCCTTTAGGTCCTGCCCCAGAGGATCTGGTTGGGTAGGTCTGGGGCTGGAGCCCAGGTGAGTCAGGCAGCCGTGGTCCTTCCCTGGTGGGAAAGGATTCTGTTTTCAGGGAGCATCTCAGTCATGGGCTCATGAAATGAACTTAACCTAAAACTGAGTTTACTTCCAGATGCTACAGACCCAGCAATATGCCGAAGCTACTAGCCCTTACCAGTTAGTGTGAAATCAGCCACTGTGGGGGTATTGACACCACAGCAATCAGCAAACCCTACAAACCAAGAAACTGAGTCTCCCCCACCACAAGCCCCCTTCAGAGAGTCAGTTTACCAGCACACCACTGTGACCTCTCCTTAGCTGGGTGACCTTGATAGAGGTCACTGATCTGAAGGGGGTAATAATGTTTCTCACTTCATAGACTTGTGGTAGAGTAAATGAATCTCTGATGATGAGAAGACATCTAGTCCAGTGCGAGGCTTTCTCAATTTACAGTTTTTCTTTAGCTCCAGAAGTTTCTTATGATACTTTCTCCTTGGGAACTTGACAAGAAGAAAATGAAACGTATAGTCTTCATGATACAATTCAAGTCTCCGTGTGGGTAACTGGCATTCAACAGTAAGGATAATTACTAACTTGACATCATCTTTTACAGTTTAACGCACTGTATTTAATGTAGCAGATTAAATATGGCAGACACTGATATCCCCATTTTTCAGATGGGACAGTCAACACTCACAGAAGCTAAGTGACTTGCTCGTGGCATGTGGCTGTAGTGAGGCTGGAGCTGCAACTTCTTGTGTGCTTCCCTCCCCTCCCAACTCCCCACCCCCATCTCATCACAGCAGGGCCTGTGTGAAGATGCCTGGGTGGGCGGCCGGTGTTAAAACAAACCAGACCCCAAGTCCCACAAGGTTTCTGCCCAAAGCTGAAAGTTTAGTTGGGAAAGTTAAACACCCAGAAGGGAACCACTGGAGAATGATGACCAGGCAAAGCAGCCAGCAGAGGGTTGTGCCAGTGAACGCACACAAACCCGCGCAGGGCAATGCAAGAGTGGAACCTTAAGACTAACACAACTGCACAGCTACATCCTTGGACTGTGTTTCCTGACTGTGTTGGTCCACCACTCCCGAATTTGCAGGGGAACAGAGCTCAGGGCTGAAGCGGCACTTTCCTCTTTCCCTTGGCTATGCTTAGGCTCTTGGTTTTCTCCAAGACAAACACCAAATTCTTGAAAGCTGAGACCGTGCACCCTGGGTGTGAATGCGGATGGTGATTTAGTCTTTGGTTTCTCCAACTATGAACTCGATTGCCCAAGCTGCTTGCTGACTTCTGAGCTGATTAAAAAAAAGGAAGGGGGAAAAATGTCTTCCAGCTGAAGACATGCACCAGGCTTTCCCAAAGTTTAAAGAAAGTTGAAATTGAGCTGCAGTTTGGCTGTGGTTGAGGAAAGGCTGCAGCCCTGGAATTAAGAAGGCATTAAATGGGCCAGCCTCGCAGCTCCAAGGAGTACAATCTCTTCTCTTAAAAAGAGCTTCCGGCCGATTCCCTCAACTTTGGGTTTTGATGAAAAGATCGAAGCAATTATTCAAGTAATTCAGGAATCCAGTGGGAACCGGGAGACCCGGCTACAAGTTTCTGGAGATGGTGCAGCTTGGCCGTCCCGAGGCCGGCACCCACAGGCCCTCTGGGCGTGCATGTGCTCCTTTGTCTCCGACCTCTCGTCCCTCGGTGAAGGGGGTGCTTTTCAGGGGCTTTCCACCAAGGGCTGGGGCTGAATCCGCACGGTTTGAACTTGGCTTCCTTTCCCTTCCCTTCCAGAACTGCGTGTGCCTCTAGACGGGGAGTGCCACCACCATTCGTGGTTCCCACCGTTTCCTGGTGTTTGTGCCCACTTCTCACACCCACAGCGTGGCAGCCTGGAAAAACTCTTCCCGCTTTACAGATTCTGGGATTAAGACATTTATGATTCATGCACACTTTGAATCACTAAAATAATTTGCTTGAGAAAATATTTGTTGATATGGGAAAATATTCACCATCTAATGCTACATGTAGTAACAATAACACCAATACCAGGAAGTCATCCACTGAGATGAGAACCATGGAAATCTCTGGTCTTGAGATGACGGCTGACTGGTGTGTGTGTTTTTCATCTTTCTGCATCACGCGACCTCATAATCGTGAGTGTCTACCCGACGCCCGGATAAACTGGAAGCTGAGGGCAGGGTCTGCATCTACTGTGTTTCTCGATGTTTCCATCGTGCCAAGACCCATGTCAGGCATACAGAAGGCACAGGATACATATTTGTGGAATGAATTAATGAGTGCATTTCTGGGTTGTATGTGCTACCCAATGAGCCTTTGTTACTTTTATCATTTTTGAAAGGTAGGGCGGGCAAATGATGTTCATTAATAAATTGGCTCTACTCTGATGAAAATTCATATTCTTAAATACTTTTATTAGAAAACGAACAACAACAATGACCCACAGAAGTCTGAATATTGTGTGAAGAACCAGGTATTGAACAGAGCTGATCCTGTCGCATCAGTTTCGGAGAGGACATGGTCAAGTCCGGCCCTCCCAGCCATGGGAGGTCTCTGTGTGCACATGGAATCTTCCCCAGGGTCAGCATTGAACACCAGGTGCCTCTGAGAGCCTGAGCCACTGCAGGGCTGCTCTGGCTGGCGGGGGTTGGGATGGACTTTTTATGACATAATATGTGATTATTTATTAATACCCAAGAGTAACTGGGAAGCTTGGGATCAGCCTGCAGTTTCACTGGAAGAATGTAAGTTGCTAGAGGCTGTTCTGAGTCTCTGCTTGCACCCTCCTGAGGCTGCTCATCACGTGAGTGGATTCCACTTTTGGGGAGAAGAATTGCTGTGGGAGCAGCAGGAAAAGTGAGGGAGCTTGGTTGACTGCCGTGTCCCAGCCGGCAGAGGCCTGGTGTCACTCACTGCGAGCCTGAGGTGACGATCGGCAAAGGGTTGTAAATGAGGACGTGAAAGAAGCTCCCCTGGCAGGCGGGTCTACTGCACTGGGGACGTTTGGTGAGGGTGGAGGAGCGAGTGGAGCAAAGGGACGCACAGCAAGCGTGACCACTGCACGGAGGGGCAGCGTTTGTGTGCACTGGTGGGAAGGGAACAGATCCAGCCTCTGGCCGTGGGTCAGGTGCAGCCGCGGCTCCCCAAGGTACCACGTGCGGCACCCAGGCCTCCTCCCAGGATCTGCGACTCCTGTGGGGTATGCGAGTCGGCAATAGGACTTCACGGGCCGAGGCAGAAACCGTGTCCTGTTTCTGGGTCCTTCTAGCAGGTGGCACCTGCGAAAAGCTTGCTGTTTTGTTCACCGATCAGCAGGCGGAGGAAGGCCGATTTAGTCCTCAACCTTGGCTGTATATCAGAACCACTTGGGGATTACAGCTCCCAATGCCCAGGCTCCAGCACTCACATCAGAATCTCTGAGGGTGGGACCCTTTTAAAGCTCCTTCCCCACCTCCAGTTCCACAGCTGATGCCACCAGCAGCGCAGGTCGGGAAGCAGGGATACACCCGAGCTCCAGGCCTTCTTGCTGCCTGTTCTGACCTCATCCTGGCCCTGGCTGACCCCTAGGTGCTCCCTCAGAACTCCGTTTGGGGTGATCCTGGCTGGCGAGGCTGCCTCTGGCCGTCACCATGGTCACCGGCTCTGGCTGATTTCTTGTTAAGTGTAATTTATGAGGCAAAAATTTCTCTCTTCATAAAAATGTTCTATGTTCCTGTCACAAGGGTAATTGAGGCTGTTAGCTTCTGGGCCACAGCCCTCCCACTTCCTCCTGTGCCCAGGGGTATTGCCTGTGGGGGTTAAGTCATGTCCCCAGTGGCGGGGAGGGAGGGCTTGGAGAGGCTGTGAAACACACGCCCAGGCCAGCTGACTCAGCCAAGACTCGAGTCCCCCGAGCACCTCCTCCCACCCCAGGCCCTCCGTCACCCAGACTGGACCTAGCGGGGCAGCGTGGAAGGAAGGGAGCAGAATGACTACTGCTTCCTTGTCCGTAAAAGGGGTGGCTGTTTATTCTTGGGCTTACTGTGAAAGCCAAAGGAGGCCATGAATTTGAAAAATCTGGTGGTTTATTTGAGCCACCTGCCTGTGCTTCTGCTTCCGTGTCTGTCCTCTTCCCACCGGGCCCTAAACACAAGCAGAAAAGCAATTCCTACCCTCCACCCCCTGCAGCAGGAGCTGAGTAAATACTTGAGAACTGAATTCCAAGCAGCTGTGAATTAGGGCTGTTGGGGATTTTAGGCCCATTTCCTTTACCTGCCAAAAAGCTCTTGTTCCCTCTGATTGCAGACCACAGCAAGGGCTTTCCCTGTGCCTGAGATGGGAACCCCCAGAGTGGCAGGCTGAGTGGCCCTCACAACCAACCCCTCAGGCTACCTTCTCACCTCACCTGCACCCCTCTGTGGTCATCAGACTTAGGAATAAAATATATATTATTCTTTCAGTGGGCAGAGAAGGAAATGGGGAAGTAGTGCTATTTGTCCAGGTTACAGAGCTAGTTAGTGCTTAGCAGGTGAGGGGGGGGCAGGTCCTCTGACTGGAGGGTGAGGGCACTCTCTGGAGGGCTCCCTGGGAGTGGAGTCTTGGAGGGAGGGAGCTCTGGTGTTGGGAGCTTGGGGTCAGGGGCAGAACTCAGGTCTCCAAGGCCTGGACATGGGGTGCCAGGGTATCTGGGAAGAGACAGGATGGGACATGAGCTTTCAGAGCTGGTCCAGGCCAGTCCCGCTGTTTCAGGGCAGCACAGACGCCAACTCACCAGGAAAAAACGGCCAACTGCGACTAACCCGTGGGTTTTGTCCTCTGGAAAGAGCCTGGCAATGCCACATCTGCTCTGGTGGTTGGCTCTGGAGACGGCAGCAGGGGAGTCAGGCTGAGTGTGTGAGAGGTGGGGAGGGTTTGTGGTCCTGGCTCTCCCAGCTACCTGCGGGTGATCCTGGGCCCGGTTCCTCAACTCTCCATGCCTCAGTGCTCCCATCTGTAAAGGGTGGGTAATAGCGTCATTCTTGGTGGGCTGTTTGGAAGATTAATGAGCACATGAAAGGTCCTTACAAAGTTCCTGGCCCAGGGCAAACACTTTGTATGCGTCTGCCATGCTCAACAAATCTGAATGCATTGGCCTTTTTCCAGGGGACAGGGGACAGCAGAGCCCTCTGTCTCGGGTTGCTTCTCTCACAGTCCCACTTGCCCTTGTCCACAACCCAGCTCTGCCCGATCAGGGTGGACGGCCACATGCAGGCAGCCCAACCCAGGGCTCAAGTTTAACTTAATCAGGCGCGGAGGCTGCTCTGTCTATGCTTTTTGTCATTTGTTTGTTTCTTTGGTGGTGTTTGGCCATTCTGACATGGGTGAAATACTGCACTATTTTTGTTTTAGTTTGTATTTTCCTGAATACCAATTTTAACTCCACCAGTGTATTTATTTTGCTTTCCTTCCGGTCTCCACTCAGAGACATTTATAATTTTGACTAGTGTGTAATGAGCTTTACAGTTTTCAAAGCCCCTCACATAGAAGAGCTAATGCAGTCCTGTGCCGCAGGAGATGGAGTTCGCTTGTGTTCCCACTTCAGGAAAAAGGAGGTCAACGACGTGAGTGCCGTTTCTGAGGTGCAGCTGGCCTTGTACGCTGATTCCATGTCTGAGCCTGCACAGTTCTTTCCCCCCAAATACTTTCCCACCTGGCTATTGACGCAACTCCATACTTACAAACTTTACATTTTTTTTACTTCATATTATTTCAAAAAGGTGGTTTCCTTTTTTTTTTTTACACTGTCATCTGCCTGTCACTTGAATGGCTGCACAATATTTTACCAGGATTTACTCATTAGCCTCAGGTTATCACTCATTTAGGCCACTATGGTTTTGCTGTGTTAGAAGCAGCTCTGTTGCAGCCTCTTGGGGCCAGAGCAGTTTTCTTTCTCGAAATTCTTTCCTTAGAGTGAATTTGCAGGAATGGGACTCAGGACTCAATGAGAGTGAATGTCTTCATGGCTCTGGATTCACCTTGGTGTCACTGACATCCAAAGGAGCCCGGACTGTTTACTCACTATCCATTAATATATGCATTCATTGCTTTGTCTAGCCGTCCACCCACCTACCCACTCGATAAACACTGCAACTCCTCTGTGCCTTACATGTCTTGTGGAAGTCCCAGATAGAGTGTGTGTCCCGGTGTGTGAGTGGGTGTGGGTATAGGAGAGGAAGTCCCTGCCATGCCCCACAATCCATCACCCAGTTTCTATTCTTTTCTTACACTAGTCCCTGCTGCAGCCCTGGCTGCCACCCCCCCCCCTCCCCCGAGCAACATTCCCAGGGTCTGTCCCTGCCTACGGCCCTCAGCAGACTCCCTCGTTGATACTGGCCATCTTGGCTCCCTCGGCTTCCCTTTGCTTATTTTGGAAGATCTGGCCATTTAGCTGCGGCCTCTGGAGTCATTTGGCTCCAGCTGTTGCCCCAGGGCCGGGCTGGGGGAGGGTCCGGGCCTGAGGCAGCCAGCCTGAGTTGGGGGGGATGGTGGTCAGGTCCCTGGGGGAGAGAGAGGCCAGCAGTAGCTCTGGGACATCTTCAGAGGACAGTGGCCTGTTGTGGGAGACTTGACTGTGGGTGAGTTGGCCCTTGTCACCCCTTGGAAGATCATGTGATATTTCTGAGATATTCCATTCCTTCCATCTATAGCTGTGGCCCACTGTCACATGTGGGCACAGACAACTAGGTTCTCAGTGATCATGAATGATGAATTGAACCGAACACACAGAGAGTTCATAGCAGAAAGAGAGGGAGCAGATTTACTAAGTGATAGTACACTCCACAGAACATGAGAGCAGGCCAACTGCAAGCAGAGACTGACCTGCAGTGGCCGGAGGGATTCTGTTCTTACAGGGAGGATATTTCCTGGCTGGTTTTGGTGGACTTTTATTGTACAAGTACAAGTAGTTACATTACTTTTAAGCTACTGCACATGTAGTCTGCCATGATTTTCCTTGATTGCCCACTGGGGAGGAGGGGGTCCCACAATGCTAATTTATTATAATGCTGCTATAATGAAGAAGGGGTCATGTATCATCTTCCGTGCAGGCGCAGTCATGATTCACTGTGATTCAGTTCTTTTCCAGAAAGCGGGGGCAACCAGTCCTTGAACAGACTCTCTGTCCTGTGTCGATGTCCTTTGTCCTGGTCCTGGGGCATCTCCAGTGTTTCCTCACTCCTGACTATCTCCTGCCTCACGCCAACCCCACTGGAAGGGGCTCTCCTTTTTTTTCTCCCAGAGAATTTTGACAATGAGGTGTTTTTAAAATAAAAAACCCCTCTCTGTTTCTTTATGAAATAAGTTCAATATTGCCTTGGTAGCAAGTATAGGTAAGCAATAAGGAAAATCATCTCTGATTCCAGCACCCAGGTGCTGACATAGGGTGAGCACCTGGGGAGGGACGCTGGTGTGGCTCACTCACAGGGACTTTGCTGGGTCCAGAAGGGGATGAGGCTCGAAGGCGTGGAGTAGGCCCTGGATTTTTCTGTGTCCCTAGGGGCTCCAAGGAGAGAGGTCATGAGCCTTATCTTCAGACCTGGACTCAGAACCTGACTCTGGCTGGTTGTGTGATCTTGGACAAGTCACCTAACATCTCTGAACCTCCCCTGTCAAATGGGGACAATGATATCTACCTCCTGGGATTAAGTGGCCATGTCTTGTGCCTGGCACATGGTAGTAGCAATTCAATAAGCATCAGCTTCTCCCCAGAGAGTTTGGGCTTTCTCCTGTGAAGCCATATTTTAAGCAGGGAAGGGAAAATGTGTTTCTTGGAACAGATACTTTGAAAACCATTTGCAGGATCATAGGATGCAGTGCTGATAAGGTGTGAGGGAACGTTCATGCTCATCGGCTGCCTGAGGGGGCTGAGGAAGGGTTCTCTGCTACGATCTTTTCTCTCAGGGCAGTTATGCATTAAAAAAAAAAACAACTAAAAAAAAAACCCCACCAGAAACCCAGTGCCTACCCTTTAGTTCAGTAATGCTAGTGTAAGTAACTTGTCTAATGGAGATCATCAGGCAAGATGTATGTACAATGGTATTCATTCACAATGTTGGTTTCAGTGTAAAAATGGCAAATAGGCCAAATGCCCAACTGGGCACATGCCTCTAACTCTGACACTCCCTTACAGTGGAAGCCCTGCCTGCAGTAAATGAAGTTCTAGATCTAGGTTTATTAATACGAAAAAAAATGTTGGCAATACATTTTTGAATAAACATTAGGTTACAGAGAGTGGATTTCATATTTGTATATGTATCCATGTTTGTATAGAAAATGTTTTCGGAGATTCCTAAGGCCCTCAAGCTTGGGTTAAGGCCCCCTAGATTCCTTAAACTGCGTTTCCTGAAGCCAGCTCCAGGGGGCGGTAGTTACCAGTAGCCAAACATCACAACCAATTCAGAAACAAGCCCTTCGGCTTGGCAGGGTTCGTGTTCTTCAGAATGCTCCACAGAGCAGAAAAGAGAGGGCTTCCTGCCTCGGCTTCCCCAGGAGAGGTATCTGAAGGAGACCAGCTGCTCTCAACCCTGTAAGCCGAGGGGAATTTCGGCTTCTACACAGGAGAGTCACCAAGGTTATAACCAGCACTTTCCACTATCTGTGTAGGGAACAGAGAAGGGCAAGGTCAACATTGGCATTGGGGCATTAGCCCAAAAGTATTACAAAGCACCCATTATGTGCACCCAGTGTGCTAGGTGTACAAAGATAAATGAGCCACAGCTGTGCCCTTAGGAAGCTCAGTCCGGTGGGGAAACAATCCGAGAGGAGGGGGACACTGAGAAAGAAGAGTGCCCTGCTGGGGGTGGGGGGCTGAAAGGCCTCACTGAGGAGGTGACCCCGGGCTAGGCTTGCAGGAGGAGGACAGGTGCGAGGCGGGGAGCAGCAGGAATGGGGCTGAGGCGTGGAAGGGCAGTGTGTTCAGAAAACCTCCCTGCACCTCTGGGCTCCTGCTTCTTTCTTCTCTCTTCTGGCAGCTGCTTTCTCTGCCTTCCAGCCCACAGAGTGGGGAAAACAGCCACCCACAAGCCTCAACTTTATGTGGCTTCTGACTAGGGGACAGTTGGACCTGCCTGTTCTCCTGGCCCCAGGCTCAGGGCTGGAGCCGCTGGGGAGAGGCAGCTCTGGTCCTTGTTGGCAAAGTGGAACCTTAGTCCCAGTTCCCATTTCCTGGTTCTGGCCTTGTAAACTGTGTCCAGGGGCAGGGGCAGCGGACATGCTTTTTGGAAAGAGTTGACAAGTGGTGGGTGAAGGGCGGCTCCCAAGCAGAGGGAAGGGGTAGGTGCGGCGCCGAGTGGACAGCCCTCCACCCCCTGCACCGTGAGAGATGGGTCCCCAGGCTGCTGCCTGTGCTGCCCACGCCCTGTTATCTCTAAGACACGAGACTGTGATTGAAGGGTAAGCTTGTGATTCCCAACTGTGTTAGGAAACAGTAATTTTCCAGGTACGTGCTGCCCCATGTGCACTCGAGGGGCCCAAGCATGCACGTCCCCACATGCGTGCACGTCCACACGTGCACACCACACGCACAAGCACATAAACCATGTAAACTCACATGCGAGCCGAGAAAAGCCAACTTCTCCTGCAGCCCGACTGCTTCCTCCCAGGATCATCATCGACACAAACAAAGCAGGGGTGACTCATTGCCTGTGACTCACTTCGCTGCAGGCCCTCAGGTCCTGCAGCAAAGGGCAAACATCTCATTACTTGTCCTTTATCATTGTTTGTCCTTTGTGTCCTCTGAGATGGAGGGTCCTCTCACCCAGGGGAGCCCCGAGGGAAGCAGACAGTAATTGAAGAAATGAAGAGCATCCTGGAGAAGCTCCCCTGACTGCTGCCCTGAGTGGTGGTGGGGTGTTACTGTAGGAAAGGATTTACGGGAGATGTATTTCAACACAGCATTCCCCACCAGGCATTCAGAACAGGGTATGATTACCCCAAAACCGATTTCCTGGCACCTTTTCAGGAATCTGTTGATTGCGCAAAGTGAGGTTGGAGTGTTGGGGGTGAGGAATAGCCTAGTGCAGGGCAGAAATTCCAGTTGAAAGGTCAGAGAGAGTCTTGGGCCATCAGAGTCACTTCCTACCACCGCCTGGAGCACATCCCTGATCCCTTGACATTGCCTTTTCCTCCCTCTGCCTCTCCTGCACCTGCCTGCTCCCCACGCCCCAGGCTCAGGGCTGGAGACTGCGGGGAGGGGCTGCCCTGGTCCTGTGGGTGGCTTGGGTCTCTTGCTGTGTCTGAGAACATTCCTTCCCTGCCATGGGTATTTATCAAGCATTCACGGTGGGCCCTGTGATATTCCAGGGTAATGGAGGCATGTGAGAAGCTGGCCATTTAGCTGGGAGCCAAGAGTCCCATGTGAGGGTGGGGGAAGATTGCCATTTGGGGGCCAGGCTTCAGCTTAGAGAAGAGGCTGCTGGACTCCAGAGTAGGCTCCCACAGCTCTGGGTGGCCAGATACACGAGTATGAAGCCAGAAACCACTATGATTCCTGGGGAGTATGGTGGATATTTTGATCCACTGGGGCCTGGGCTTCAGCCCTGTGGGCACTCAGAGCTGTGTCACCTTCTCCCAGAGTCATGGAGACAAGGAGCTTGGCAGTTGCTTGATGAAGTGGTGGTGGCTGTAGTGGCGGTGGAGGGGCAGTGGGGGCTAAATTTGCATACTAAGCCTGTGGCACTTTTAGGAAAGCGCAGATCTGCTCTGAGGATTTATGTTACTGAAACAGTCTGAGCGTACCAGGTAGTCCTGGGATGGAGACCTAGGCACACGGAAGGGCTGTGATGGCCCAGAGATGCAAGTCAGTGTAAGGGGAAAGGAGATGAAGGCCGTGGGCTTGCCCAGCTGCCCGGAGGGAGGAGTGCACTCCAGGCCCAGTCTGTGTCGGGCTCTCTCAGGCCCGTGTCCCCACCCGGCTGGAACTGATCTGATGGAACGTTTCCCTCAGAAGTGACAGGTCCTTAACTCAGGGCTCTGGGATCAGTGCCCTGGGGAGGGGCCAGTGGGGCACTTGGTCTATAAAGGAATGAAAGTGAGCCACCATGGGCAGAAACAAAGGCCTAGAGACAGCTCTGCTTTTGTTTTTTTTGTATTTTGAGTAAGTTGACAAAACACCCTGAGCCGGGCCAATGGAACTCAGGCTCTCGGCCCTCTTGACAGATGCCTCCTTGAGTGCTGACACCCCAGAGTGTCAGGGTTAGTGGAACATGCTGTAAGTCCCAAAGAGGAAAAACAGTCGCCCAACAGACTGGAGCGGAGGATGCTGGGAGAAGAAGGGAAGGAGCCCCTCGAACTCTGGCAGGTACTGCCCTTCAGAGAGGACTCAGGGGGTCTTCTGGGACTCTGTTCTAGAAGGCTGGAGAGGTGGGCTCCAGGCCTGGCTCCATCCTGCCCCTTGGGGGACCTTGGGCCACTCACGGCCCCTCTGTGCCTCATCAGTGCCATGAGCACACAGCCCTTAATTTTTCCTATTGTTGGGAGTACGCTTATTACTGGGACCCCTGCCTGGGAGCTCTGCTCCAGCACCCGGCCTCTTCCTGGCTTGTATGGGCAGGGGCCCTCTGAGACCTCCGTCCAAAGCAGACTTTCTCAACCTGGCGTGATGGACATTTGGGGCTGAAAACTCTTGGTTGTGGGAGCTGTCCTGAGCATTTCAGGATGTTTAGCAGCGCCCCTGCCTTCCAGCCATTAGCTGCCACTAGCACCTTCTGGCACAACAACCAAACCATCTCAAGACTCGGACAAATTGCCTCTGTTGAGAACCATGGGTCTAAAGGGAGAGCTTGAGTGGAGCTGAACCCAGAGACTGGAAATGACTGGACCGGTGGGAATTCGGATGGGCCCCTTCATCTCCCACCAGGTCCTCAGCTTCCTGACTCTTGTAATGGGGGCCAGAACTCCGGGCCTTGGAGAAGGGGAAGAAAGTTGTTTGGACCCAGAAAGCTGTTGTAAGTCAGGGTGGATGGGCTAGGGGTCACAGCGTCTCTCACCAGGACAGCGCTAGGAGAAAGGGCACGCAGTCAGGGCAGCTGGGTGTGGGGAACACAGGCTTGTTTCCTGTGAGAATGGTTTTATTGAGTGTGCAAAAACACACCTAGCTCACAAAACACACCTAACTGGCTTCTGGCACCATGGCGAATCTTCCTCTTCCCAGCCACTTCTGATAGTTTCTGCTCCTGCTACCTCTCTCGCTTGGATCACAGCTGATTCCACGCCCTCCTCGCCATTCCCACCATCATACCATGGGCCAGCCCTCCTTGCTTCTCACTGGGGCTATTGCAGTAGCTCCCAGAGCTTTCCCCGCCTCCACCCTCGCCCCCTTCCAGCCCTGTCCCTGATCTGTCTGTCCTTCACAGCGTAGTGTTTTTGCTGAGAGACAGACCTTCATACCATATTCTCCTGCCTAAAGCCTTTTGATGGCTCCCTAAGGCCCTTGGGATGAAGCTCAAGCTCTTAAGTTTGCCCCCCTGCCCCCCTCCCCCGCCGCCTTTGTGCTTTGCCCCTCCCCCACACCCCCCACATCCTCGGCTTCATCCCTGCTGTTCCTCTTCTTATTCATTCCGTTCCAACCCCTTGCAGTTCTCCCCTGTGCCGTGCAGTTTCATGCCTTCACACATTCTATTCCCTCTGCCTAGAGGAGTTGTGAGTGTGTGTGTGTGTTGGTTTACCTGTTGAACTCCTATACAACCTTCGGAACCCAGCTTAGGACCCATCTCCTCTGTGAAACTTTCTCTGACCCTCCTGAATGAGCAAATCGTTTCCTTCTCTGTGCCCGTCTAATCCTACTACACGGCAAGAATTTCTGGAGGGAAGCTCCCTGAGCCCAGCGCAGAGCCAGATACATGCCGCGGCCCAGGCAGTTTGCTGAGTTGAATTTAATCCAGAGGCAGAAGGAGACTCAGCCCCTGATCGGGAGGCAGAGGCCTCACCTCAAGGAGGTTCTGACTTGCTAAGGGAGAAAAGCTGCCCTTCTCACCACCGCAGCTTGTGGGACCCCCAAAAATAAGCCACCGCAGGGACACATAACCACTAGCCATGTGCCACAAACTGGGTTCTGAAGTGGAATTTCAGAACCGTGAAGTGGAAAGGGGGCTCTGAGGTCCAACATTCTTGTTTACAGGCAAAAACACAAAGAAGTGACATGACTTCTCCTAGACATCCAGGTGCCCAGAGACTGGACTGGACCAGAATGCAGGCCCTTGCAATCCCAGTTTGGGGACGGTGCCACCCTGAGGAGTAGCCCTGACTTTGCTGAGCTGTGGGGTGGGGCTCAGCCTCTGCCCTTCACCCCTGGGTGCTCATGGGCTCAATGGGAGCCCAGTACCCACTCCCAAGGGAGGCAGGGTGGGTGTCCCGCCGCCCAGTGTCGACACACAGCAGGTCTTCACAGAAGCCAGACACCTCTGGCTCTGCAGGGGAGGGCGCCAGCACTGAGGCCAAGCGGTGCAGAATCAGGAAGTTTGTCGGGGGCGAGGAGCCAGGATTTACAACAGGAACTGCTGCTTCCTGAGGACACTGTGTTCCCGGAGGCCACCCTCCTCTCTCCTCAGAACCCCATCCACCCCAACCCACCCCCATGCTGTCACCCATGGCCGCAGGTTCAGCCTCTGCTTCCGGATCTGTGTCCCCAGCCACAGCCGCCCTCCTGAGAACCCGCCCCACATTCCCACTGGCCAGCTGGAGCTTGGCCTTGGCTGTCACATCCTTACCCCAAAGGCTGAAGGTCTGGAACACGGGCGGTTTGTCAGAGCTGCCCTGGTGTCGTTACAGCTCATATCAGAGGACAGGAAAGTGTTTGATCTGAGTCCGGGCGCTTGTCAGCTCCACAGGGCACAGGACACGTGCTCCCTGTCTACCCCTCCACCGCTGCTCCCCTCCCCCACCATCTGTCCTCTGCCCCCAGTGTCTCCATTGTTCTTGGACTTGTCTCCCTTATTATTAAGTCCAGTACCGTTGGCACTGGGTGCCATGTGTTGGGGAAGTGCATGGGTTTTTCAGCGGCAAACTCTCAAGGGCCAAAGACACACACTTTTTTGTCTCCATAGGCTCAAGGACAGAGCCTGCCCTCCTTTTCTCTTTCTTTGAAAATAAGTTTTCACAGCATGGCTGCCACCACTCTCTGCAGATGTCAGGGTGACATTGGGACGGCCATTGGATTGGTGGATGTTAGACCAGAGCACCAAGAAGTACTCAGATCTTTCCCAGCCTCTCAGCCCTTCACAGAAAAAGGCAAAACAACGTAAGAGGAGACTTTGTTGCTGGCTGGAGCTTTGAGCCCAAACCTAGGAAGCAACGTGGGACCACCATTTTTCTCAGAGAGTCAGGCCCAAGAGCCATGAACCAAAGGACCTCTTCTCCCTAATGCCACTGAGTGTGAGGTGAGCAGAGGCCAGCCCGGGTCAGTGAACGGCCCCACCGTGTGGGGCCCAGGGTCCCGGCGGCCTGCCTGGAAGCAGGCTTCCCGTCACCTCCTCTGAATGGAGCAAGCTGGGGGTGGGGCAAGAGGAAGGTGCAATAAGGGGCTTTCTAGGGTTACTTGCAACAAGTGGGGAGAAAGACACCCCAGAGAAGCATCTGTTCTACGGGAGAGTGAGAGTTCCTCTCTGGACTCCGCCCTGGCTGGGAATCCTTCAGGCCTGGCCTACAAGGGTCCATGCCCTAGTGCATCAGGTCTTTTAAATGGCATGATGACCCTACCCACTATCATGAAGGCAGTGGAAAGGGAGAGAGAGAACTTTGTTCCTTTTCAAAGCCAAGGGCCACACCCATGCCTCCCTCCCCTGATATATATGCCTGGCTCTTTTTTGCAGCCTGTTCCACAATGACCTAGGAGGTGTTCTCTTTTTCCCAAGTGTCCTAAGACCACTGTGGAAAATCAGGTAGCAGACAACAAAAGGCACAGATGTGGGAGGTCACAAGCATTCTACTGTCACCAACTCTTTTCCTTAGAGGAGGCCCAGGATGCTTGGTGACCGCCGACCTTGTGGCATTGTGTCCTAACTGGGTGACGTCCCTTTCCCACATCTCGGATTTCTCGGATTTCCCCAACACGCCTTCAAAAATTTACTCAGGTAAAAGGCATGGCAAGGCCAGTGGCGAAGTGAAAAAATGCCAGCTGAGGACTCAGCCAGACCTGGATCTCGATCTCTGTCTCGTCACTTCCTTTCGGTGAGATCTTGGACAAGTTCTTTGCTCCCTGGGCCTGGGTTTGCTTATCTGCGAGATGAGGGCGTTGTCTTCCAGGGTGGTTGTGAGATTCTGCTGCGATGCCACGTAGGGACAACCTGTACTGTGCCTCCTGGCACCAGGTGCCCAGTGAGTGGTTACAAACAGCTGCTCTAGGTTAGAAAATGGACACAAATAATAGTAATAATAAACACTGGCATTTAGAGAACACTTACTATACACCAGACACTAAAGCTAAGGACTTAAATCTATTTGTATTTAATCCAAGAACAGCTCTATGGCATGTGTACTATCATTTATCCCCATTTTCAGAGGAATTTGGGGCACAGAGAGGTAAGTAACTTGTTCAAGAAGCAGAGCCAGGATCTGAACCAGAGACCTGGACTGCAGAGTGGTCATTCTAGGAAGGGGCAGCAAAAAGGGTCAGATGTGAAGCTGGGGCACCAGAGTTTTGTCTGTTCTTACAGATGAGAACCCTCTGAAGCACGTGGTCAAGACCTCCAGGTCCATCGCCTTGACTGCAGGCGGCGTGCTGAGCCATCCCAGGTGGGTGTCGGGTGGGGAGAATGGCCTCTCCCATCCTTCAGAGTCTCTGCCAAGAGAGATCTTCCAACCTTTTGCCCAACTCTGATACACTCCAGGCTTCTTAGGCCCAGAAAACGGGAGGTGGGGATCCACAGTGGCAGCATCTGGTATCTCAGAATATGGAGGGAAGGGTCCTCTGTAGTATTCACACTAAGGATGTGCATGAGGAGCTGGGACGGCAGCGCTGCTGACTTGCAAAAGATATCTGCTGGCATGTGGACAGTGTGAAGGGAGGCTTGTAATTGGGGCCATAAATCAAATGCAGACAGAGGAAAACCTGTCAGACTTTTGGAGTGGTTTTTTACAGAGGTGGAAAAATGCAGCTGTGAGGTGTTAGCTGGGCTGGCTGGATGTTGGCAGAAGTGGGTCACCATGGAGTGGAGGAGGGTCCCCTGCCCCAGACAACTATTGCTGTGGCCTTCACTTTTAGGATGACAAAATAGCCATTCCCCAGAAAAGGAGGCACCTTCGTCATGGAGCTGTTCTGGGGGGGAGTGGACACTGTGAAAAGCTGGGTTTATTTTTAGCACTTTTGTTCTCTTCTTTTGGGTTTGAGTTCCAGCTCTGCCACTTAGAGCTCTGTGCCCTTTGGCAAGCCTCCTAAAGGGAAATGACTATGTGTGTTTGGTGCTTACCATATGCCAGCTCCTAGGGTTGGCCGCCTCAGCTGGAGTGTAGGTTCTTTCCACCAACAGAACCTCATTTAATTCAAGCACCCACTTTTCCCTAGCCAGGCTGGTGCTTCAGCCCAGGCTGGGCCCATTCTTAGCTCTAGAAGTGGGTCCTGACTAGTTCAAGCCAATCGTGGTCATCCCATTCCTCTTATCTGGAATGGGCTTGGGCATGGCCAGACCACCCAATTTAGGCCAGTAAGGTAGAAGGGGATGTTTATTAGGGCTGCTTAAGGGGAAGCTCTTCATCTCATTCTTACTGGAAGAAAGCATCTCTTAAACCTCTGGAGACTATGCCTAGAACCACCACAAGCATCTAGTTCCCAGCCCAAGGCTGACAATAGCATTGAGGGGAGCAGAGCAGAGAGGTAGAAGGGACCTGGGTCCTTGACAATGTCACCAAGCTGCTAAATTAACCATGGCTGGAGCCAGCCTCCCTTGTGATTTCCTAATACGTGACATTGTTTGAGGCATTTTGAGCCGGGTTTTCTGTTAAGGGCAGTGAAGTGTTCCTGCTACTTCTTGCTTCACTGAAAAATGGGTAGGAGTATGTTCTCTGGCCAATGTTGGACAGTCCCATAGCTGGGTTGCTTGGTCCCTGTGGTATCATTCTCTTTTAGCTTGTCACACAACAAATCACCCCCTTAGGTACAAACACATCCCTAGGGTGGCAGGGTTCAAGACGGGTGGGTTCAAGTAACAACTACTTTGTCTCTCCAGTGCTCAGGCTGTTTGGCTAGATGGGACTCATTATGGCAGATGCGTTCTCCCAAGCAGACATACAATGATCTTAGGGAAGTACCTGTTGGATGAACATCCTTCCCTGCTTGTTTTATGTGTGCTTGACTTCAGTATGTGATACTACCTGGAATTATAAGATATTTTGCATGTAAGCTTGTGTTGAACTACATTGGTGAATTACTAACCATCTATTGTCTAGTTTTGCCTTGGAATGTACTGTGCTTTCTGAATGTATACGAGGACTGAAGACACCTTTGGAGATCTCTGGCTTTCCAATAAGAAAAAAATGAGGCATGGCCCTAATGGGAGTCTGCCAGCTCAGCTCTTTGCCTGGGGGAGGAACTAATTAATGTCCAGCTGTCTATTCTTTCTCGTGTCAAGAAGAAGATTAAAGGCTCATACCTCACCTCCCCCCACACTCCCAAGACAGCAGCTGGGGTCATGGAGGTGTTACAGAACAGATGTGTGTGGGGGGGTGATTACTAGCCCACCCAGGGATGCCCAAAACTGTTACAGAACACACACACGGGGCCAAGGGGGGTACGATGTACTATTACTGAAAGGACCCCCTGCTAGGTTCCATTGTCCGCTGCCTCAGGAAAGATGTCTCTCGATGCCAGAGATTTGTGAAAGGAAAAGAAAATGTTTATTTAATGCTGTACAGACTTAAACTAGTGACCTAACATCTTAATTAAATTATCAAAGTCCTTTTGGATACCCATAGACACCCACAGTGCTTCCTTCTCCCCCTGCCCTAATTTGGCGTACCATAACTCCGGAGAAGAAGTAGGCGTTTATGATTCAGGTTGCCAGCACCATCAGCTGTGTCACTGTCCAGGCAGGATCTCTAATTAATCCAAAGCCATGTGGCACCTTCTCATGGCCTACTGGCAAGAGTTTTTTCACCCTTCTTCCAGGCAAAGTGTCTCCTGCTTTCCAGGCCATGTGGCCAAGGGGAGCATCCTAAAGCCACGTGGTTCTCTTCTACCAAAGTTGTGGGGATCCCCACTCTGGCCAAAACCACATGGTTCTTCTTCTTTCCACCAGAGCTGCAGGGAGGGAGGGGGTCGCCATTCTGCCAAAGCCGAGTGGCAGTTCTCTGCTAAAGCCGAATGGTGATTTCCCTCCCACATGGCTGCGAGGGTGCCCACTCTGCCAGAAGTGCATGGCTCTCTCTTCAATGGCTGCCACGTCTCAGTTTAAATGCCTGCGCCAATCCTCCTCTGCAGCCCTATTTCTGACTCCTCCCACAATTACTACACTTGCCAGCACTCCCATATCCTTCCTGCCATAGTGGGTCTGGGCAGGCGTGGCCCCATGGCATGGAGCTAATCATTTCCAAGCTCTCACTTAGTGCTGTAACCAGGGAGAGTTGCCTCTCAGTTATGTCTTGGGTAGAAGTCACTTTCATCCCCCTGGCTCAAAGCATGGCCACAGCTATTTAACATATCTCTGAAACCAGTTAAATGTTATAGATATGTTAAATGATAATGCCAGAGGTTAGTTGCAAAGCTGTGGCTGTACAAAACAGCTCTGCATGTTCCTGTTCCATGTGTCCCTTCCCTCAACTCACTCCTGAGGGGGAGAAGGGGTGAGGACATCTTATGTGTCTTTCTAATATTTCCTAGACACCCTGAGTTCTGGACCCCAAATCCCTATTTGGGGCTCCCCTTTGGCTGTACCCTGTTACAGAGGGGCATGTCCCTTGTCCATTTCTGAGATGCTGGGGGCCAGGCAGTGGTCAAGCAGGAGTGTGTTTCTGCTGAGAGGACTCCCAACCTGTGTCCCATATTTGACTAATGTGTTTTAACCAGGTAGACCTCTGCTTAATATCCTGGGGGTCAAGTGCTCAAGTCAGACAACCCCCAGGGAGGAGCAGGGAGCCTGGAAATGGCTTATCCCCATAGTATGCTCAGTCCACCATTCTATGGAGCTCTGCAAGGCCCAGGTGAATATGTGAGCTAATGTTCTCAGGAGTGCAGGGTTACAGAAACTCTGAGCTCAGTTGAACCCTGATGGTGATGACATAGGACTGATCTGGTGTCTCTAGGGATAGCTTCATCAGCCTGAGGACAGAGATGGGTTCTCAGTCAGGGGGAGGCAGGGAGCTTCTTTGGAAATAAGCTCATGGAAATAGAGCATGTTCTCTTGGAGGCTGTGAGTCCCTCCAACTAGGAGGGACTCAGGCCAGCAACTCAATGGTGCAGCCAATGTCTGAACTGAGGTAGACAATGCTGAACCTACCTCAGTTCAAACACTGGCTGCACCAGTACTGTTTGTGAGGCAGTGTGTTCATTGTGTGACCACTCTGCATCCTGCTTTCCTCACTCACACAGCAGGGAGAACCACAGCCTCCTTTTCCTGGGATGGTCAAGGGTGTCACTAGAGGGGGTACATGGGGAGTCCTCATCAAGCACATGGTAGGTACTGAATAGATGGGGGCTATTATTGTGAACTCCAGCTGCCCCGTCAGGCATCCAGCTGGGTTCTCTCCCACGGGCCTGTAATCTCATTGTAATTTCCCCATTTGTAAGACATGTCTGTTTGCCCCATGTTCCGAGCCCCAGTCCTCATCTCATGCAGCCCTCACATTAGCCTCATGGGATAGGCGGTCCTCTAGTACTGGTTCCATTTGATCAATTCCTGGAAGTTAAGGAGGTTTGGGGAGGAGCTGAGCATGGGTTAGCTCTCTATGAGGAAGACAGATTTGTTCTCAGAACCCTGTCCATGTGGCCAGCCCGAGGTCTCCATGAGGAGAACCAAGGAGGACAATCAGTACCCCCTGGTCTGGAGGACCAAGGCTTGCAGAGCTGGAGCTGAGCCAGCAGGGCTGGCAGGGAGGGAGAGCTGCTGGGCAGTCCTGGAGTACTGGTGCGAGACCTCTAACTCAGAGACGGGAGAGCTGGGCGAGCAGCTGGCTGCCTGGCCTGTCTAACCCATAGTTAGGACACCCATAGTGCCCATGGACCTACAGTGAGAACACTGGGCAAAGTGGAAAGTGGCTGCTTTCCAGGGTTTCTGGGGCAGAATTGAGGGCCAAGGGGAATTTAGGGTAGCTCCCCAACCTTCTGTCCTTCTCTGAACTGTGCCCCAGGTGTGCTTCCTGTTGAGATGGTGTCTGACTTTGGGGGAATCACATGTCATACTCAAGAAGGGGGCTGACGTGCATGAGAGACCCAGACACGTCTCTTCCAATGGTGCCTAAAATATTTCAAGGGCTGGGGGAGGTGGAGGAGTGTAGAGGGAGGTAAATGGTGGTGGGAGGAGACTTGTCCTGGGGCGGTGACCACATGGTGCTGTTACAGATGCTGTGTGGTGGGAACGAGTGTCTAAAACCTGCGTGATTCTGTTAACCAGTGGTGCCCCACTAAATTCAATTTTTAAAAAGGGAGAAAATATTTCAGGGAAGCTGCTTGCCTTCATCCACCACACTTCTGCCCCTGCAGGTTCCCCAGCCCCACCCAGAAGCTGTTCCCCAAGCCAGATTAAGCTGTTCCTTCTTCAGTATCTGCCTCTGGATTCCACGCCTCCCTTTTTTTAGTCTAAAAACAACCTAATCATATTGGTAAAGAGAAGTTTGATTTAAAAAAAATCAGCTACAACCCTGCCAAACATTGCCATTTTCCCTACATTTTCAAATCTTGATCCAAGGGGTGGCCTACTTTCAGCACACCATCCTGTGTCCTCCTAGTGAACCTGGGCACCAACACCCCCCCAGGTGTGCCACTACCTTCTGTCTGCCCCTCCACGTCCACTCTCCACTTGCATCCTGCTCTGGCCTGGGGAGCTGACCTGCACGGACCATGCTCACTGGTTCTTATGCCCTGTGGCTTTTGGTGGGGTTTGGCTGATGTGGGGCACCAACCAGAACTTGCAAAGAGGAAGGATGGTAAAGTTGGGGTATTCATCTATATTCCTTGGCCAGGGCTGCCATACACAGTACCACAGACTGGGTGGCTTATATACAACAGACATTTATTTCTCACAGTTCCGGAGGCTGGATGTCCAATCCGAGGTATCAGCCGGTCTGGTCTCTCCTGAGGTTTCTCTCCTTGGCTGGCAGAGGCCCCCGTTCTCTATGTCCTCACATGGTCTCTTCTCTCTGGGTGTGTGCTCCTGGCGGTTCTTCGTGCCCAGATCTCCTCTTCTTATAAGGGTACCCACCAGATTGGGTTCCAGCCCATCTAATTTTAACTTAATCGCCTTTGAGAAGGCTCAATCTCCAAATACAGTCACATTCTGAGATGCAGGGGGTCAGGGCCTCAACATGAATTTGGGGGACACAGTTTAGCCCATATCATCATTTCCCTTACTCCCTTTCTGTAGTGTCTGTCATTGAGGGCTTGCCGTGCTTGTCAGTAGAATGTCACAACTCTTTTTTTTATAGAGACCTATTTTTTATTATTTTTAAAAAATATATTCTATTGATTATGCCATTACAGTTGTCCCATTTCCCCCGTTTCATTCCCCTCCACCCTGTACCTCTCTTGTCAGACAGGCAGCCACAGCCAGTTTGCTCCCCACCCCCTCCAGGCCTAGTGAAATAATGGTGCTGGGCTGTCAGCAGCCCTGGGGTGTCTGCACACAACCCCTGCCCACCCCTTTGTAAATAGTCCCTTTATCCAGCCCTCCCACATCATCCATTCTGAGCGTGCCCCCTGTTTCCTGTTGGCCCCCTGCCTGATACACCAGGTACGGGGGCAGGCCCCGCAGTGCTCCCAGCGGCTCGGAGGATTTCTACACGGTGGGGTGGGAGCCACCCTGGTTCGGCCCGTCTGTTTCCTGTCCTTCCTCGGCATTGGAACACTCTGCCCTGGACACTTACGTGACAACACAGCAAATGCCTTAAACAGAACGTTGCACACCTTTAAGGGTCTCGGTGGCCACTCTGTTCCTTCCCACAGATGTCAACTGAATGCCTGAATGGTCTACTTGGCAGCTCCTTGCTTTCCTCCAGCTGCCAGCCCCAACTCTCAAATTCCTGTTATTTCTTTTGTATTATGCAATTCAGTAGGCCTCCCTCCGCACTTTCAGCCCATTCAGGCCCTTCCCTGGGGGCTTCACGTTTCACACCCCGAAAGGCTGCCCGGGGCTGAGCCAAACAGACGCTTTCTCTGGGGGACTCTGCCACCCACTGTAAGCCAACAGCCTTCCTTCCTCATTCTGGCCTCTCTTCACCTGATAGCAAACTGTGGCAGTCTTTCCCTGTGTGACACAGTCTCATGACATTCCACAGAGCTGGCATGTCTCGATTTACACAGCCATTCCCCTGTTGTTGGATATTTATGGCAGTTATACTTTGTGAAATGAAATTTTAGACCCAATTCCTTCTATCTTCGCTTCCCAGATCTTAGGGGTACAGGAGTGGCCTGTATAGAGTGTTTTCGGTCACCTTTCTATGCAGAAAGCGTTGACTTCCCAGAGTTACTTTGAGCAGATGGATGCGGGTGGTGCTTGTCCAGGCCCAAGGTGCTCAGGACCATCATGGAGAGGGGCTCACGAAGACCAGAAAAGCTCTCTGTCGACCTTGGAGCTCCCTGGAGAGGGAACAGTTGCCAGGCCTGTCGAACGTGGAGCCCGTGTTAAAGGAATTACGACAGGAACAGCTCTGCCACTGAGCATTCTAGTAGCTGCAACTCCCCTCACAGGGGTTTTTTATCTAAGTTCCTACAACCTGTGTAACAAGGCCAATGAGGACTGTCACTCTTCATGTCAAACCTAACGGGGCAGACTTTCCTAAAGTTGGAGCTGTAGAACAACAGCCATAGGGCATCCCTCCCTGAACAGAATGCCAAGGGGTCAAGAATGTTTGGAAAATACTCTACCCACCTCTAATACATGTAGGTAAGTCTCAGCATCAGAGCATAAAGAAACATTACTTTTTAAAATCTAATATTTCCCAAACTGGCTGGACCATTTTTAAAAATATAATGCCAATTAACATCCCAGAGAACTTGAGGTTCATGGAATAGACTTTAGGAAACATCACCAAGAAGCCCCAAGGGCTTTTCTGAATAAAAATAAAAGGGAGAGCGATCCCGCGTGGTCACCGCTTTATAACCCTATGGTAACTGCTGACACAAACTTCAGGGTTAACTAGAGTGCTGGGTCACTGAGGCCACCCGCGTCCTTTGACCAGGCTAACCAGTGGCAGTCCTGGGCACAGAGCAGCAGAGGGGACAGCACAAATTAGGTTAAAGAAGTTTGAGGCAAGGTCTTGAGTGACAGGTTGCATTTTCACCACTATAGCCACAAAGAAGTTAGGAATATCTGGGACTGTTGTGAATCTTTTAAGGGAACTATCACCATAGAAGAAATTCCTAGTCTTCTTCTAGACTGTTCCTTACTACTTCTCTCGTAGGCGGGATCCTGAGCTGGCAGATGAGTCCTTGTCTCCAATTTCCCACTTACTCGCAGCCTGGCCCTGTCGTGGTCAGGCAGTGTAAGGACAGCTGGGGTGCAGCTATCTGGGCTCAGGCCTCCCTTCCCAGTTCTTTTTAGAACAGACGTGTGAAGTGGGTGGTCCTAATTCTGTGCCATTTTACTGCCTGTGTTGTTTGGTATGGTGTTCCCTGGTGCCAAACAGGACACTGCAGCGTCTAGATCATCAGCTATAACTTCCCTTCCTCCCTGTCCCCTGGCCCAGTCCCAGCCTTCCCCCCAAGGGCAGGGCAGATCCCAGGGAGAGACACTGGCCGGAGTAATCAAGCTGTGTGTCGCTGCCCAGAAGCCGCCAAGGTCTCGCCGATCCCCGGCTGGAGCTGCAGCAAGGAAGGTGTAACTGCCCTCAGAGAGGTGGAGGGAAGGGGCAGGGAGTGGGTGAGATCTGAGGTGGGAAAAGAAAGGGTAAAAGATCATTGTGTCTGGTCTGGATGCCCACTTCTGCCTTTCCAGTGAGGCCCAGCTGAGTAAGACTCAAAGCTGCTTCTTCTCAGCTACCACTTCCCACTACGGTGACCATCAGCCCTTGGATGAAAGAGCTGCCTGGCAGCAGGTCCTTGGGGACTGGCTTTTGAGTGGCCTAATGGAACTCCTCACCCATGAGACTCACTAGTGCACGTGAGGTTCCTTGTGAAGCTGTCTACTTGGGTGCGGGAAGTCGCCAGGATGTGCAGCTGTCCTTGGCTCATGCTTCCCAGTGAGAGACAGGACAGCAGTGGCCCCAAAGAGGAGGGTTGCAGAGACACAGAGACGGGGAGAAGATGCTCACAGCCAGCTCGCACCATGTAGAGGGCCAGGACCCTGTGGCTAATGCAGAGGGCCAGGGACAGTGAACAATACCCTCAGATCTGGTAGTATTGTTGAAAGAACCTAATAATAATAACAACAACAACGATAATGAAAACAGCAACAACAAAAATTAATAGCTCATGCCTTATTCATTCAACTAATACTCACTGAGTCACTCCTAAGGTGCCAGGAACGTGCTAGGTGCCCAGCAAATGAGTAAACAAGACGTTTGCCCTTGTGGTCTTTATAATCCAAGGTAGAATCAAATGCGTTTGCAGATACATAACCACATACCATGATCACGACAACAGTTCTGGGAAGAGTTCACCAGATACAGCACTGTGTTCTGTACAGGTATTGCCTCCTTCAGTCCTCACAACAAATCTGCATGGCTCATGCTTTTACTGTCCCATTTTACAGAAGGAGAAATGGAGGCTCAGAAAGATGAAATCCCATGCCCTCAGACAAAGACAGTATGTAATTGAACATCAGGAGGGAGGGGCCCAGACTTATCCACCACCTTTCTTTAGCTCTTAGAGGGGAGACTCAATTCCAACACAGGTGAGGAGGGCAGACTGTGCCTGTCACCTCCATGGGCTGGGGGTGGACGGCAATGGCACGGGCAGTGCCACGTGTCAAGCAGCCACAAGCAGAATGGCAGCCCCAGGCTCTGGGAATCTGGGGGTGAGGCTTGTGGGATAGACTGTATTCAGATGCTTTCTGCCTTGTTGCCCCACCTTAGAGCTAAGGACTTGTTCTCTGTACTTGCAAGAGTGTATGTAGGTCAGCAGATCCCCCCACCCCCTGCCCTGCCCTGGGTCTGTGGGCTGACAAGGGAGTTTCCTGCCAGGGCCATTTGCTTTCCATGGGAGATGCCCGAAGACCTTGTACATCCGCCAGGCCAAAGGCCATCTGGATATAAGAGTGGCCAAGGCATTTCAGGGAGGAAGGGACAGCTGGCGGGGCAAAATGCTTATGTACCAGGGAGCGGAAAGTTGTGGGTAGGTCGGGTGTGCCTTGAAGTGCCAGCATGCCACCTGTGAGTTTGTCCCGTGTCCAAGGGAGCCATTGGTGGTTTAGGCAGGGTTGACCTGGCAGAGGAGAGCTGGTGTAGGTGGCCTGCAGGCTTTGGACCCCAAGCCTTCGATGGTACATCTGGGCCCACCGGAGGTGTTTGTAGGAGAGTCTGACGGCCCTGTCCTCTGAGAGGCCTGCTGGCTCCTAAAGGCTGGCTCACCTGCCCCCCAGGAGCCCACTTGTCAGCTCCTTGTCTTTACCAATCTTCTCTGCAAGGAAGTGTTCTCTTTCTTTCTTTTTGCAACATGACTGAGAAGGGGGGATCTCTCGAGTGCCCCGGAGAACCACATCTGGTTGCATTCAGAATTCAAGGGAACAGCTAATGACCCTCTGAGAGTCAGGGAGGCATCAAGAACTAGAATTAACTACCTGGTGTAAAATGGCCTCAGGACCCCCAACCAGCAGCATCTCCTTGTGGGCTGCACACTGCAATCACTGGGAAACCTAAAGAATTCTGATGCCTGGGCCTGGTCTCCAGAAGTTGTGATTTACTTGGTCTGGGTGTGACCTAGGCACCGAGATTCGAGAGAGCTCCTCGGAGGATTCCAGCGTGCGGTTAGAGCTGAGTCCAATGCCGGGCGGCACTCTGCAGCTTTTTAGTGAGCAAGGATCTGGGGCTGCGCAGACCCCCCCAAATCAAAGCTCTTCAGGGAGACTCCAGAGGCGGGTTCTAGAGGTGACTGTCACCCTGAGTTTCCTGAAGTGCCCTGAGGTCCTGAGATGAGAGTTCTGTTCTTTGACTGATACTCTGATGGCTGAAAGGGCCTCGTCCTTGCTAGTCCCCTCCTGTCCGTCACAACTATTCTTTCCTGCCCTGAGTCAGGATGTTCTCCCCAGTCTACTTCTCAAGCCAATTTTTTTTTCCTTTTGACAACCATTAAAGATAAAAATTTAAAAATCATCTAAGAAGACATGCATAACCCATTGGAAATTTCAAAGCAATGAGTCATCGCACTTCTGGGCCCCCTCAGATTCTTATGTAAGGTTGAGTCACTTTTTGTGAGGTCCATGCATGCACAGAAAATTGGAAGGCTCTGAAGGTGTGTGTGTGAGAGAGAGAGGTGTCATTTGCAGCTTTATGACACTGATGGTAACTCTGAATTGACTTCCAAGATTCCTCATACACTATTCTTGTTCTCCATACTCTGTTTGCCATCCACAGTGACTTACTGCTCCTGAACGCAGACATATAGATTCTGTCACCCTGCTGTTAGGCCCCAGGAGCTACTGTCCCTGAGTCCCAAGGGCAGGCAGGGCACTCCTCACCCAAACATTCTAGGCAGGGGCTGTGGACCCAGCAGGCCTGAGAGCCCAAGGGGTGGTGGATAAGAAATATCTGGGCCCAGCTTCCAGGTGTGGATCCTGTTTATTTCTGGTTTTCTCAAAACACCCCCAGAGGCTGTGAAGCAGTATCTGGGAGAATAAAGAACTACAGGCACTTTGAGGGAGAAAAATGAGGAAATCTGTTTGCCAGGGAATGAGATTGCTCTTTGAGAGTTTGACCAGACACTAAGTCATTTAAGCACACAGAGCAAAGTCATCCTAAAAAGAGAGAATGGGCTCCGGGCTGGCAAGACCAATGTCGGTGCAGAGGAAAAGGAGTCTGCGGGTGGGAACTGGCCAGTCTGCCAGGGAGGAGCAGAAAAGAGCCAGGTCCTTGCACGTGGCCTCACCCGGGTCACAGGGCCCCTGAGAGGAAGAGGAAGTCTGGCTGTGTCCCCCTGCCATAGATGAGTCTGCTGGGGAGGTAGATGCCTCACGCTGCAGCTCCCTGAAGTTTTCAATCATCCACACTTAAAAAGGACCATCCTGGTTCTGTGTCCAAGCTCCCCAGAACTGGCTCCCCAAAACCTGAGCCTTAGGGAAGGGGTGGGATGCACAAACAGGCAGGAGAGCAACCAAGTGTTAATCATTTTCTTGTGAATGAACGAGTCTACGTTCTGGTTAGGTATAGCAGTGCTGTGTGCTGGCCTCATTCGACTCCCTTCCCTGACCATGAAGAGGCGCAGCTGAAAGATAGTCAGGAAAGCCCCTGGAGGTGGTGAAGCCATCAGTAAATTCCTTACCTGGCAACCCACTGACATCCCTAAGGGCGTCCCCAGTGCTGCCACAGGCCTCAGCCCTCTTCCTTCTTAGCCATGCGGTTGATAAGGCAGCCGCCGGCCACACGTGGCTGTGGCACACGTAAAATGCAGCCGCCTTGCAGAGATGCGCTGCTGGGGTCGAATGCACGTGAGATATCGAAGACTCAGTCTGAGAAAAAGAATGTCAAATGACTTACTGATAATTTTTTATCTTGGTTACATGTTGAGACGACAATATTTTGGATATAGCAGGTTAAATCAAATGAACTAAAATGAATCTCACATGTTTCTTCTTTACCTTGGGTCCTACCCCAAGCACCACCAAAATGAAAACAAAGGGACAGTTACCAGAACAGACAAAAGTGACGGAAATTTGAGTGCCAAAAATGGGATGGACCTTACCGATCAGATAAAGTTGAATCTGACACTGTACTAGGTTGAATGGTGCGCCCCTAAAATTCATGCCAACCTGGAACCTCAGAACGTGACTTTGTTTGGAAATAGGGTCTTTGCAGATATAACTGGTTGAGTTAAAATGAGATTTATACTGGAGAAAGGTGAGGCCTAGACCCAGACAAGCATCCATAGAAGAAGGCCTTGTGAAGCTACCATCTCAGAAGGAAGAGGGCCGTGAGGGGAGAAGGACAGAGACTGGAGAGGAGCAGCCACAAAGCATGGAGGGCCAGGGGTTGACAGCAGCCGGTGGAGCTGCAAGAGGCACAGAGAGATTGTCCCCGGAGCCTCGGGAGGCAGTGCAGCCCTGCTGACACCTCGGTTTTGAACTTCCAAGCTCCAGAATTGTGAGCAGATACATTTCTATTATTTTAAGCCATGGGTCTGTTATGGCGGCCCTAGAAAACTAATGCACTTAGCATGAAAAAAGATGATAAAATAGCTCATCAATAATTGTTTTGTTAATTAACGTTTGCAATGGTAATATTCATTTGGGTTAATATAAATACGTTGAGTTAAATAAAACACATCATCGAAATGAATTTCATATGTTCCTTTTGTAAAAATGTGGCTATTAGAAAATATTAAATTACACACACAACTCTCATTTATGGTTTGCATTTTATTTCTACTGGACAACACTGCTCTACAGTGAACAAAACACTATGTGTGAGACCCTGGCTTCTTCATCTGGAGAAGAGAAAGCGGCAAAACTTTTGAACCAGAAGCCACAAAAGACAGGAAAGGGTTTTTCCACAAAGCCCAGCAGACAGGGCATGCCAACATGTCAGCAAGAGGTTAGGGATGAAGGAGAATGGAAGATGTCAAGAGAGGTTAGGAAATACCTTTCTTTACCTGTAGAATGGGAACCCTGTGCTGCTTCCAGCGGTGGCCAGGGGCCAGGGGCCAGAGGCCAGGGGCCAGGGGCAGGCTTCTCCTCTGAGGACAATCACTCCTCCCCAAAGGAATCTCTATCCAGGGAAAGGGAGATGGTCAAGGTGGGCTGGCTCACAGCAGCCAGAGCCCCATATTTCTCAGAGGTCAGTGACCGATAGTCAGGCCAAGGTTCTGGAATCCTGCTGGAATGCATGGGCTGTCTGCAGGCAGGATGGGAGTGGGGTCCTGGGGTTACCCAAACAGCTCACTGGCTCCAGAGGGTGGGGATGGGGGGGAAGGGAAGGTAAGGAGAAAGAAGCCACCTGGCTTAGCCAGACCAAACTCATGTTTTCCTTGGCTGGAGCTGGGATTCCTCTCAAGGTTTCTGCCCAGAGACAGCAGCTGAGCTGAGTGCGGCCAGAGGCTATATTTCACTCTGTTCATCCAGGCTGAGAGGGGGACCGAGATCATCCGCGGGATGTGTGTAAATGATCCAGCAGAGGCTGTTTCATGGTTTGGAGGTGGGAGTTCAGCGGGGTAAGGATTCAATGAGGGTCCAAGTGGAATCCCAAACAACCCCAGTTTTCAGGGGTTCCTGGGTTGCAGGGAAGCGGGGTGGACTGCTCTGGTTATTCTTCAGGGTCCGAGGAGGCCCAGAGGTGACCATGAAATGACTCTGTCAGAGGAGCCTTTCCCAACCTTCTGCACACTGTGGCACCCACTATTATTGCTGTTGTTATTGTTGGGTGACTTCCCTAAAAGTACCCCAGACAGATCAAGGGTGCAAGTCATCCAAATTTCTGCACGCAGTCTACCTGCACCTCACCAAACACTTCTGTAATGGTTTCTAAAAACACTAGGTTGTCTTTTCTGCCTCTGAAATTCATCCCTGGGGAAACTGTCCCAGCCGAAATACCAGCACACTCCAGGAGGAGGAATCCAGCAAGTCACTCTCTCCTCAAATGTTTACTGAGTGCCACAAGGCCAGATGCCAGACCTGGTCCAGGCACTGGGGCCCAGAGAGAACAGTGCCTCCCTATCCCAGCTCTTCCACATGGTCAGGGGAGCACAGGGTCTGACCAGTGCTCAGGCTCCAGTTCTTGTGGGTGCGCTTGGCACAGTCTGAGAGCACAGGTGAGAGCCTGCATCGCCGCCCATCACGTCCAGTTTCCAATGGGATCTGGGTGCCCCTGCTGAGCAGGGAGCCTGCCTGCCTCCCTGGGCCCACCTCCAGCTCCTAGGCCTCTTGTCCCATCTGCTTCTTACCTCTATCTCTGGTGTTTAGAAGATGTCCTCTCGTGTGGCCAGGGCTGTGAGCTGCTGTAGAAAGAAGGAGAGGTTTGCAGTGGGTAATGGGGGTCTCCCAGGGCCTGGATCCAGAGCCCAGAATTTGTCAGAGTTGGAGGGGCCACCAGAGACCAGACACTGCAGCCAGACACCTGCTCCCCAGCCCCACCAGCCCATCTCTACCTGCAGGAAGTCAAGATTTGTAGTTTTGATAGAGGGGGACAGAATGAGATGCTTTTCCTGTCCCACAACCTCCCCCACCAGCACGTTTTAAAACAGGACATTGAGGGACACCCACTCTGATTTTCTTGATCAGAACAAGACAAGAAGACTGACTCCCTCCACTTAGGAAGGTGGCCTCCCGCCAGCTCGCTCCAGAGAGCAGAGCAGTCCTCGGGTCAGAGGACACTCCCAGAACAAAGGGACAGGAAAGTCTTGTTCTCTTTTGGGACAGCACAGGTTTTAAGGACCGAGTGCCCTGGGGTGACAGGGACCCCAACTGCTTTCCTTCAGATTCTAGAAGGACCCAAACCGCTGTCTCTTCTAGTCCCTTAGCCACCTCCCAGTTCCCACAAGGACAGAGAGGAGGAAATGGACTTTAACTCTAGCAATGGGGGTGGGAATAGATGGAGTGGGGGTTATCTTGAGATTGGGGGCCTCCAGGCTGCTGATGGAGCCCCCCAGTTGGTTGTTCATAGACCAACCCCGCCCCATGGGCTTTGGCGTGTACCTTTAGGAGGTGGAGATTTTCTTTATATCTTTCCAGCCTTATAGTTTTTATAGTTAGACTTGGAAAAACATCCTTCTTGTCTTCATTTCTTTGGAAAAAGCAAGACTGGCTTGAACACAAAATGATCACTTGGGTCTTTCGAAAGCAAAAAAAAAAAAAAAAAAAGAAATGAGAGGCCCTTTTGAAATAATGCCTCTATCCCAACCCCCTGCCTCAGTCGGGGAAAGGGCCCCTGCTGAGGCTGTGACTCCAGCAGTGACCAGATAACTCCCCAGCATGTCAAAGGCATTCTCCCCAAGGGCCCAACTGCTCACAAGGCCTCTGAGAAAAACTTGGCCAACCTCCTGGCCCAGCTGCTGGCCTCAAACCCAGGCTGCCTGGCCCGGCCAGGATGCCCATAAATCCCAGAGTCGGCAAGAAGCTGCATTCTGGCCTTGCCCCTTTGCTCAGAGGCCTGGCTACAGGCCCGTGGCCGCTGGTCTAGAAGCCGGTGTAAATAAGCACATTTATCTGCAGCAGATCTCATTTTCTAAGGGACTGTAACCCCTGAGGGGCATCAGAAGTCAGTCCATTTTCCCCTTGCCCTTCCCCACCTGACAGTGGAGATTTAACTGAGGTCTCCTGTCCTCTGCGGATTTTTGGCACATCACCAGTAGATGTTAGTAGAGTTCCGGCAACATGTTAACTCTCGCCCTCAAGGCAGAGAGTGGTGGTTCTCCTAGCATCTATATAACCCTGTTATAAGCCCCCCAAACATTAGATATGCACATATATCGGGTTGAAAATTCAGGTGTGCTGCCCACTCTGAGGCCAGAACCAAGCACAGCTTGCGGATGGGAGTTCCCGGGAGTTGAGGCAAGCTGAGAGTGGTGAGTTACTCAGTATTGCTTCAGCTCTGGGAGAAAAGAAGGAACCTTTGATCCTGAGGTGGAAACATGGGGGACAAATTTGTCTAGATGCCTCAAGGATGTGAGATGTCGATATCAGAGGGGCGCAGAGGGTAGAATTTGGGACCCAGCAGGGCCATGCAGCAGGTGTGGGGCAGAGGAAGTCAGACAGCTCATGAGGTGCATCTTTGGACTCGGGCACGGCCGAGGCAGGAGGATCCAGGAGGGTCCTGGACACAGTCTGGTCTGGGCCGCCTGTGCAGCTCAGCAGTGCCCGGAGGGAGGGGGCTGCTGGCCAGTCCGGCTGCTCAGAGCCTGTGTGCTAGCTCTCCCTGGCTCCTCAGTGGCCACCCGGCTTCAGACCAGTTCCTTCATCTCTGTGCCTCAGTTTCCTTGTCAGTGGCAGAGGACGGTGGTGCTGAAGGCAACAATGCAAACACAAAGGGTATGAAAAATGCTTGGAAAAAAGAAGGAGCCAGCAGAGGAGGGGTGACTGCTTTGGGGTCCACTGGCCAAGTGTTGCCAGCTGAATTCCATCTTGGGCCCGGAGCCAGCAGGGTTTATAAACACAAATGCTCCTGAGGTGGCCGTTGAACCACAGTGCCCAACAGTTGGGCAGCCCTGGTCCCCTGGCGGGCACAGAGGCAGCTCTCCGGTGGCTGGGAGCATCTGTTTCCCAGGCAGAGGAGCTCTGGGTGGACTGACATTGCCCTGGGAGATCCCGGCGGGCCCTCTCCCTCTCACCCCGCTCCTTCCTGCTTGTGTGTTTGGGATTAACATGTATCCCTTGAATCTTTTCATTTTTCTACCGAGATGGAAACTTGGCCATTGACCAGGTCTGGACGTGCTCGTGGTGTGGCTGGGCTCCAGCCAAGCCCACGGTAATTGTAATCACATGTGTGGTGCTTGCTGGCTGGCTGGGCACTGGGGCGGGGGGAGATGCACGGCCGCCAGAGGGAAGGGCGCCGGGCTGGGTGTCTGGGCTCTGGGTGAGCGTGCGGACAGCGTGGCTGTGGACTCCCACACCCATGTCTCTGACCCTCGGTTTCCTCATTGATAAAATGAAGGCTTATTTTAGAATGATGGGCTGATAGGACCTCCGAGGGCCCCTTCCTATGCTCTCAGAATCTGGGATATCATGAGATAGCGACCAACTCTCAGGTGTCCCTTTGGTTTTCCCACGCCTAGCCTGGCCTTCTGTGTTCACAGGGAGGGACCATGGCCGGGAGGTGGCAGGAGGGCTCCAGGAAGGCCTGCCTCTGCCCCGTCTCAACTACCCAGATGCTCGCTTCCAGGACACAGAGCACAGAGGGGCTCTCTGAGTGGGGGTGGGGGGCTGAGATTGTCATTACCCCATGAAGGTAAGCCCAGGGGCAGCTGGGAGTATAAAACATCAGGGTGGGAATGAGGGTGGTTAGAGAAGGGTCTGGAAGGACAGGCAGAAGATTATTCAAGATGATTTTCACCAGCTACCTGGTGCCAAGGCAAGCCTGATTCCCAACCCTCATTAGCCAAGGGGCTGGGGCTGCCACTTTGCTTGATTTAATACACTCTCTGGTGTAACGTTACTCAGAGCACTGAGGGGACCACCCAAAGAGGCCTTTGCTCAGTGGATTGTTGTGGTATTTTCCCCCTCACACTGGAGTCTCAGAAAGCCTGATGTGGGAGAAAAGGGGCCACATACTAAAACTGACAGGCTCAGGGGAGGCCTTACAAACTCAGAGACCTAAAGTAACCCCAAAAGGATGGTCTGAAATTAACCGCACTAAGCAGTTCTCGGAGGGCAGTCACATCCTAGACCAGCGCCTCTCCCTAACAAAGGTCCGTCTTTACCTGCACCGAGCCTGTCTGTTGTGTTTTTGCATTTAAGATAATGTGCCTTTGGCAGGTCAAGATAACACCCTTTTTCCATACGCCTCAGGCACAGTCTCCCAGGGAGCAGAGACTAGGAGTCCGTCACTGTTGATGTCCTGCATACCATCACTCTCAGCTGTACGTGTTCCTTGTTAACTGTGGTGTACCTGCCAGTGTAAGAGAAGTATGTTGTCTTCGGTTTACTTTTGATGCAATCCCAGACATTTCCCTGCTTCGCTTTCTCCCCTCTCCCTAATATACCAACAATGGATTTCATGTAACCTCCTTATGTCTGCTCCTTTGTAATATATAAAATAAGGTGTTAAACTGCCATTCTCCGGAGCATTTCTCAATCCACTGAGACTTTGCTTCCCAGCAGTTGTCTTCAGCTTTGTTCAAATAGACTCACAAAAAAATTCTCCACGGGTTTGAATGTTTCATATGTTGACCCAGAATAAGGAGCAGTGGAAGAGCCATGAACAGCGGCTAAGTGGACTGGCCGAGAGCAGGGCTACCACTGCACAGCACACCCTCAGAGCAGGGCTGCCGGGCGTCTCTCCGGCTCTGCAGAACCCCTGGGGTGTCCCTGCCCTCTCCCCTTTTCACTTGCACATGTCTCTCCACACTTCTTCCTTTGTCACGCTCCCTCATTTCCTCCACCTGCTGCTTTTCTCCTTCCATCTTGTTCTGTCCTCCTTTCTAGGAAGAGAAGCAGAATGACACAGCAGAGAATGGCTTGGGAGCAGGCAGCTTTGACCGCCGGGAGCTTTGGCCTTCCAATTGATGGAAATGAGGGAGTGATATCCTAACCTTGACATCTCTGGTGAGATTAAATAGGATAATATATATGTAAAAAGCGTCAGGCAGTACATAGAAATGTATCAGTAAAAAGCAGCAAATGCTATTATTTACCCAAAATATCAACCGAAATTTGTCTTACAAGATTAGTGGGACTTAATTAACATTTGTCCCCATTTTCTACAAAAATGAGGATAATTTAAACCTTTTTCTTCCTTGTTCCCATAAAGTTAGAATGAGCATACTCAGATAAATTGCTCTTTATTTCCTTGTGGCTTCTGGTTGTTGCCCTGTGTGTCCACAGTCCAATAGGGAAGGGGGACTCTTGCCCTCAGTGGCCCTGTTGCCCACGACTCTCTGGGACCTCTGTCATGATGATGAGTAAGGATGTGGCAGAGGGGCTTTTCTTTCTGGAACACTCGCTCAGAGTGAGGCGGGAGGGCAGAAACTCTGGAGGCACCCCTGGGCTGTGACGAAGGACGTCGGTAGAGGATAGTGACCTTGTTCTAAGACCACTTGTCCCCGCTTTCTGGAAAAGCACTGCATCATGGTGAATCATGACTGCACCTGCGCAGAAGATGACACTTGACCCCTTCTTTATTATAATAGCACTATAATAAGTTAGCATTGTGGGAACCCCTCCCCCCAGTCACCAATCAAGGACAATCATGGGAGAACACATACACAGTAGCTTAAAAGTAATAGAACTACTTGTACATGCACAATAAAAGCCCACCAAAAACTAGCCAGGCAATATTCGCCTATAAGAACAGAATCCCACCAGCCACTGAGGGTCAATTTCTGCTCAGAGTTGGCCCACTCCCATGTTCTGGGGAGGGTACTATCGCTTAATAAATCTGCTCTCTTCCGCTCTCTCTCTTTCTGCTATAAACTCTCCATGTGTTCGCTTCAATTCATTGTTCACGATCATCGAGACCCTGGTTGCCTGTGCCCACCTGTGATAAGAGGACAGCTTCCATGTTCACCTCATGGTTCTGAGGCCACACACCCCAGATGGCTCCTAGCAAACAAACAAAAAACAAACCTAGGGAACATTGGTTCAAGGGCCAGGTTGTCAACTTTATATAAAAACTTTCACTTTCCAGGAGGAAACTTTTACATTTCAGAAAGGTTTCTCCCCCCACATCAATTTACATTGCTTCTTTATCTGTGTCCATTAGGGTCTGGTCAGAAACATGGGGGGTACTCTAGGCATCCCAAATATGTAGGATTTTAACACAGAGGATTTTGAGGCTTGTAGAACTAATGGGAGGGCTGGATGAAAGCAGGTCAGGGAAGCCACCATCAAACCCCACAGAATCAGGAAGAGCCAGAATCGCAGAGAAGATGCCAACATCAGCCTTTTCATGAAGATGGTGCCAAAAGTGAAGAAAGAAGTTTCAACCCTTCCCAAAGCCAAAGCCAAAGCAAAGGCTTTGAAGGCAAAGAAAGCAGTGCTGAGAGGGGTTCACAGCCAGGAAGAAAGAAGAAGATTGGCTGCCTCCTCCCTTCCGATGGGGCAAAGACACTGTGGCTCCGAAAGCAGCCCCAACATCCCAGGAAGAGCCCCAGGGGAAACAAGCTTGACCACTACTCCATCATCAAGTTCCCCCAAGTACTGAGTCAGCCGTGAAGAAGATTGAAGACAGCAACACACTAGTGTTCCTTGTGGATGTCAAGGCCAAGGAGCACCAGATCAAACAGGCTGTGAAGAAGCTCTGTGACATTGACATGGCCAAGGTCAACCTCCCGATCATGGCTGATGGAGAGAAGGAGGGCTGTGTTTGCCTGGGTCCCAACTGGGGTGCTTTGGATGTTGCCAACAAAATTGGAATCATCTAAACTGGCTAATTCTAAATATTCCAATGTTTCACTGTAAAAATAAAAATAAAAAAGATGCTCAGATCGTCTCAGCTTCTAGTGGCACCAAAGTGAGCAACTTGAAAGTGCTTGCCTGGAGGAAGTGGTAAAGCTCTCGCCCGCCCCTGCCAATTCAGAGAAGAAGGGCTTCTCTTGTCTTTGGCCTCCCGAATCTTGTGCAAGTGACTCTATTTCCAGAATCTGACTTCAAACCATGCTGGCATGGAATGCAGAGAACTGAAAAAAGACTCCAGGGTTCTCTGCTGGAGGCCGAAGAACGTTCAGGGTGCAGCAAGGTGCCACAGTCCTGGCCAGCCTGGAGGGCAGCACTGCTTCCGGGGCATTTTCTCCTGTCTGCCCCGCTGAGCGGCCTCCCCCATTCCCTAAACTGTACTTGTCAGAAATAAGGGTTCATAAACCACTGTGTCTAGAAAACAGGGAGAGGGCACAGGAATAGAGGAAAAAGAGAAGAGACATTTTCCATGTATAGAGACATAAATAAGGCAATTTTAAAAATCAGTTGTCTTTGCCAAGGGCATACTGACATCCTGGACCCACGGGGAGAGGAGGGGTTTGGATGCTGGGAGCAAACTGCTGTAGGTAAGTCACTCCTCTCTTTTCCCTCTCTGCTTCTTCATCCAAGAAGCGATGGGTGAAATACCGAGGTCCCTTTCAGTGCTAACCCTCCGTGACTCTGATGTGCGTGAACAGACTGTGGTGCACTGGGTATCGAGGGCATGACTCTGCACGTCTCTCCTTCCTTTGCTTCTTCCCTCAGCTTGTAAAATGTGCTCAGGACTCTGCATCCTTCAGAGACAAGCAAGCAAACCAAACGCTCCTTGTGATCTGATAATCCTCTTTCAAGCTACTTATCCGTCTTGGTCCTTCCTTTTACCCTTGAGACTTCTTGAAATCGTGGAGCGTGTTAATGCTGAGGAGTAGGACCCCAAAATTCAAGTCCTCTTACATTGCAGGTCTCAGGAAATAGCAGGAGGGCCCACCCCCTGGCGGGGGAATAACGTCTGTGCTTATGTGGCCAATGGACTGCACAGCCTTCTTGGGGAATTGCCTGACCAACAGGCCCTGCTGCCCAGGAGGCTGTATTTTGAGCAATGTGCTTATATTAGTTTCCTAGGGCTGCTATAACAAATTACCACAAACTTGGTGGCTTGAAATAACATCAGTTTGTTCTCTCACTGTTCTAGAAGCAAGAGGTCTGAAATTAAGGGGTTGTCAGGGCCCCACTTGCTCCAGAGGCTCTGGGAAAAATCTTTCTAGCTCCCAGGAGTTCCAGGGGTTCCTTGGCTTCTGTCTGCATCACTCCAATCTCTGCCTCTACCCTCACTCGGCCTTCTCTCCTACGTCTGTCTTCTCCTCTGCATGACTCTTATAAGGGCACCAATTATTGGATTTAGGGCCCACCTGAATAAGCCAGGATGATTTCATCTCAAGATCCTTAGTCATGTCTGCAAGGACGCTTTTCCCTAAGAAGGTCACATTGACAAATTCTGAGGATTAGGACATGGGCATGTCTTTTGGGGGGGGGGCGGTCACCATGAATCCACAACAGTGCTTCACCTCCCCAGGTGACTGGATGAGGTGTGAAAGTCCAAGGCTCATTGCAAACTGCTGGACATGGGAGTGCAGACACCTCAGACAGCCAACCCTAATCAAACTACCAGATGACGACAGCTGCACGGCTGACCCCAGCAGCAGAGCCACCAACAGAGCCCTGCCAAACTGCTGACCTACAGAATCATGAGCCAAGAAGAGAGCTGCTGCTCTGAGCCACTAAGATTTGGGGGGTTAGCTGTGGATAGCAGATACCTGATATAGTCCCCATGTAGCCAAGCCTCTGGCACCCCCAAGTATAGAGTCAGGCTCAGGAGGCAGCTCCTGGTGGCTCCCAGCAGCGTGTGGGAGAATCTATGATGTCCCACGAACCAGCCTGTCCTGACGTCCACCAACTAGTGGCTCTGTTTTCCAGTCTTCATTGCAGCCAAATGTGAACATTTTTACCAGTGGAATGGAATGAAAGGATGTATGCAACTTCTGTGCTGCTTCTTTGAAAAGAACTTGCTGAGCCTACACTTCCTCCTTTTCTCCCTCCTGCAGGCTGGAATGCAAAGCTTCAGTGACAATGGCTCCTAGGGCAGGGCTGCTTCAAATGTGGGGGCAGGGAGATGTGAGGCTGGAGACCACAAACTGTGGGGGGTTGGCCAGTGGGGAGCCCCCAGCAGGCTGTAATTTAAGTAGGAGAATCTGGCTGCTGTGTAGAAGATGGAAACAAGACAAGGCTGGGAGGCCAGTGAGGAGGCTGCTGGAGCCTTCTAGCAGCACTGACATTGGCCTGCAAAGTAAGGTGGTTAGGGTTAGGGTTAGCGTACCCCAACTGGGGATTAACTGGGGATTGAACCTACCACCTCTTTGGTGTTTGGCTGGACACTCTGACTGAGCCACCCAGCCAGGGCTGTGGTTCATTCCTTTTTAATTGTTGACTAGTATTCCATTTCTCATCCAGTCACTAGCTGATGGACACTTGAGTTATCTAGTTTGGAGCTATTACAAATAATGCTGCTATGATTCAATGCAATTGTCTTAGCTTGGGATGCCGCAATAAAATACTGTAGGCTAAGTGGCTTGAACGGACAGTTATCTCTCACAGTTCTGGTGGCTGGGAGGTTCAAGATCCAGATGCTGGCAGATTCCTGGTAAGAACTCTCTTCCTGGCTGGTAGGTGGCTCCCCTCTCCCGGAGTCCTCACATGGCAGAGAAAGCGGTTGGGTCTTCCTCTTCTTATAAAGGCACAGATCCCACTGTGGTGACCCCACCCTCATTTCCTCATCTAAACCTCAGGTCTCCCAAAGGCCACATCTTGGGGTAGGGCTTCAACATATGAATATGGGGGAGGACACAAATGTCCAGCCCATAATAGCAAGTACTGATATGATTGGATTACCATTTTGTTCTTTGTTTTTGACAGATCTCCTGACTGGGTTCCCCCCTCTGGTTCTCCTTTGCTGCCTTTTTTTTGTGTTCAGTAGGTATTCTTCTAGCACCTCGTTTTAATTCCTCAGTTCATTTTAAAACTGTACTTGTTGAGTTATTTTCTTAGTGGTCACTCTACGGACTACAATATACAGCTTAACTTGTCACGAGGTAGGAGGACATTTGACATTTTATTTGACAACTTTTGCTTGAATTATTTAACCATTTAACATGTAATAAATAATTTTAGGTACTTAGTGTCTTTTTATTTTATGCTAACTTAAATGATGATTATTAAATCAATTTAATACATATTTAATAAGCAATACTTTAAAATTATTTAAGGTTTAGGCATTTGTTATGTGGTCTGTATGTGTAGCCCAGCCCTGGTCCTGCACATTTTGGGGGCACCCCTGCCTTTCTCAATGTCATGTGCATGCCTTCTTTTTCACAAGGTCGTATTTACACTGTGTACATTATACAAAACTAATGATAGATCCTGATCTTTAAACCTAACATTTTGCTCTTGCTGTTTTGTGCCTGTATGTGCCATAGGTCTTTGTGAACTCCTTAGCTGCAATGAATTTTGTTGAGTGGCTAGGGCAAACTTGAATTTACCATTTCTTCGTTTTTGGACATTTAGGCCATTTTCAGTTTTCAGCTATTTGTCTTCTTTTTTTTTTTTTTAATGCTGCAATGAGCACCTTTGTGCACCTAGTTCTTTTCACATTTTAGAATCCTTGGCCTAAACCCCAAGTGGGAAGATTACTGTGTCGAAGGGAACCAATGTTTTCCTTGTTCTTGGTGGCTTCTTGCCATATTATCTTCCTTAAGAATTGTAAGGTGTAATTGTTAACATATCAACGTGAGCACTGGGTGTCATTTGAAATGGTTTTATTTTCCTGTTTAACTTTGCATTTCTTTGGTGACTGGCTAGGTTGGATGTTTTTCTGAAAGTCCATTTACCAGTTATAATTTGTTTTATGTCAGTCACTTTTTTCTTACATAGAATGCCCCCTGCCTATTTATATAGAAGGCCTTTTGTTGTTAAACAATCAGTTCGTATGAGCTTTTATGTAATATTCCCATCTCAAAACTTTAAGGAAGGAGGCAGAGTATATTAAATAAGTAAAAACATATCATCCTTTCTCTCCCTTCATTGCTGTTGATATTTCTCCCCACTTGCCCTTTTCAGCCATTTTTAATGCCAAAAATTTACATTTTTCTGTAGTCGTATCTGCTAATCTTTCCTTTGTGATTTCATTGATGATTTCCAAGTTTAATAAAAGACATTCTCCCTCCAGAGATTTGATGAATGTTTAAGTCTCTCTTCTTCTAGTTTCCCTAGGTTTTTTAAAAAGTATGTAACTCTTTAATCTCTGTAATATCTCTCTGTAAAAACTCCCTTTGGTCTGAGGAAGGGGATTTCAAATACATTTCTCAAACTCAGAGATTTCCTGCCCTGACTTTCTTGGTTGTATCAGAACCTTGGGTCCCAGCCTGACCAACCTCCGTAGGCCAACTCTCTGGTTGGAGGGAGGGGACTGCAGAATCTGAACTTGCATCTTGAGCCAAACCCACATCTGAGGGGGCAGTACAAGGTGGTGGAAGAACATAACTTGGAACCTGAGTTTGACTTCGGCTGTGTGTAGGCTCTCAGCCTTCCATTCTCCCTCTCCAAAATGAGCCAAAAGATCTTTGACCAACAGGACTGCTGTAAAGACGATAGGAGATGAAGTACAGAAAGTTCTAGAATACCACCTGGCTCATCATGGATCTCTTAGGGCTATGCCTTTGCATTAACTTGGGTCCTGGGTCCCATCTCGTGCCCACAGGTGTCCTGGAGCCTCTCTCACCACGGAGCGTGGGCAGACCGCCCGAGCAGTTAAGAATTTACTTTCGTAAGTGAAAAGTTTGAGTCTTAGGTTAAATGGCAGAGTAGCAGACTCTCTCGACTGCGCTGTTAGACTGTGTCCTCCGGTATCATCACCTCACGGCGCTTCAGCTACTCTGCTTCCTCAAATGTGAAGTGAGCTAATTGTCCTTATGGTCTCTCCTGCCCAAGGTTATTTGGTGATCAAATGAAAGGCTCTCAAAAAGGCCACGGAAAAATCCAGAGGCAAGGTAGAGTCCCCTGGGGCCACTCTGTCCACGCCTCCCTCAGCTGAACACAGACGACGCCTTGTGTTGGCTCTGGGAGGCTCCCGCCCCTGCTCCCCCGGAAAACCTCGGGAAGGCTCTGTGAAGGCCCCTTGTGCCCGGGTCTCACTAGGCAGGAAGCCCAGGGCTTGGCTGAGGCCCCGGGAAGCAGAGCCTGGAGGTGAGCTGCACCCAGGCCCTGCTGTGCTCAGCTTGGAGCAGCTTCTGAAGACTCAGAGGGCCAGAGTGAGGAGGAATGTTGGGGTCGCCCAGGTCACCCCCACTTCACAGTTGTGGAAGTTCAGGTCCAGAGTGGGGAGCCAGTTAGTGGCAGTGACCTGGGTGGCCCCAACATTCCTCCTCACCCTGAACCTCCCAGTCCCCTGGGCTGGGGATCCCGGCTCCCAGGTCCAGTGCACTTTCAACTTGGCCTCTGCTGCCGTGGTGATCTCCGTGAGCAGGGTGTCTCTGACCCTTCTGAAAACTGCTTTGCCATTTGAGCAAAAGTGCATGATGTTAGAGTATCAGGGCACTTTGACAAGCACAGCAAAGCACCGAGAACCTGATGCCCCCGAGTCTGGAGGGAATTACCTGGGAATAGACTTTTCCAGGAAGGCAAAGAAATGTTGAGCAGGAACTTGGCTTTACTGGCGGGCTGGAAGAATGTGGGGCAGTGGCTGGAGGCAGGCAAAGCTTGGGCAGAAATCTGGTCTCACCACCCTGCCCTGGTAGGTAGTTGGGGGAGAAGAAGGGCTGTAATTTTTAATTAAGTTCATGGGCTATTGCACAGGACTGGATATTCTAAGTACCTTAATTAAAACAGTGTTTTACCAGTTCGATTTATCTAAAAGTGAACAGAAAAAAAAACTGAATAAAGGCAAAAATAAAGGTGCCTTATCATTTCACTGGTGAGTTGTGTGTGCTCAGCATAACCGTGCCTTCTGAAGCAAGAGTGGAGGGAGGGACCTGCTACCAGCAAAGAAGTGGTTCCCAGGGGTCACACGCAGGCACACCGATGCTCCTAGCATGCAAGACTGTGACTGGGAGGATGAGGGAAGGTAGCCCTGGATTGCCCCAAGTGCCAGCTTCCCCTCCTCTTCTACCCAAGAAGCACAGTGGGTCAGTGCCCTAGGCCTGCCAGGGATCAGTCTTGGGACCTCTGAGCCGAGTGAAGTCCAGGCAGTAAGGTTCCCAGCCCTGGGGCAGGAGGCCTCCTTCCTGTCCCCGTGGGAGCCCCTGTGGCAGAAAGCGGAGGCTGCAGAGGCTCTGGGTGAGGTCAGCCTTGGTGCAGGTCAAGCTCTCTTCCCGACTTGCCGACGGCTGCCTCCTCATTGTGTCCTCACCTGGCAGACAAAAAGAGCTCAGGTCACTTGTATGAGAACACTATGCCCACCACAGGGCCCCACCCTCAGGACATCATCTAAATCTAATTACCTCCCCAAAGCCCCACCTCCAAATACAGTTGCACTGGGAGTAGGGATGTTAATATATAAATTTGGGGGGAACACGAACATTCAGTCCATAATAAACACCTAATTCCACTTGGAAACATGCCCTGGACCCTGTGGGGTCCTGCTCTGTCCCCATGTGTGGTGTGTTTCTGGAAGCAGGCAGGACCTGGAGAGGGGCCAAGACTGGAGGCTTCGGGGAGCTGGGCAGGCCCTGCAGCCTCAGTGCAAGGCCACCAGGGTTTCATTACCCTGACGAAAACCAAACGGTTCCTTTTCTCTCCTTCTTTTATTTTCTCCGTGAGATGCCTGCAAGCGGGGTACACAGCCCACAGTGGCGAGTGCAGAAAGGGGGTCCGTGGAGAGAAAGGAGAGCAAGGGAACTGGTCAGAGAGAGGCAGGGTGGGACAGAGAGACACAGAGTGGGAGAGAAAGCAGAGATGGGGACAGGCAAAGACACAGGGGAAGTGGGAGCCAGAGACAGAAATCAGAGGACAAAGTGATGAAGGTCTAGAGAGATGGGGTCCCTTAAGAGATACAGAGCACCTTCCAAGTAAGGCGTGTGGGCTGGGACAGGGAGGAAGGCCTGGGGGAGGGGCAGGCAGACAGAGGACACAGAGGGCTCGGTTCTTTTCAGGGGATCAACCCCCCCAAACCAACCCCGGGAGAGGAGGAAATGGTAGGAAACAGGGTAACCACACCCTCCAGTGCTGTGTCGGTCACTGGGCATCAGGGCCACCCCCCTCGGGCTCAACCAGCCGCCCTCTCTCCTTTAGTCCAACCAAGGCCTCACCTGCTGGTGAAGGGGGAGGGGCCTGAGGCCCTAACTCACAGGGTAGCTGGTCTGATGGGTCCAGTGTGGCCAGGCCTAGAGACTCGGGTAGGGATGGTGTTCTCAGAGGCCCCTCTCAGCCCCAGAGGTGACTGGACAGCAAGGGGGCCACCCAACACTGTACACTGCTCCTTTCACAGTAACTGTGTGGATGTCAGGCAGGAGAAGAAATCAAAACCAGAGGCTGGAGGGAGAAATGAAGAGAGAAAGAAAACCACACACTGAGAACATCAGTTTCAAGTTGCCAGATGGTTGTGAGTCATGGCCAGACGCTTCCCTCAGAGAAAATCCCATCTGACCCAGGCAGTGGGCAAGGAAGCAGCTTTCCAAGAAACCATTGTCTTCTCCTGGCACCCACTGGGGAGTCTCAGACTATAGGACTTTGGTTCAGGCCCCAAGTCCAGCCCAGCCAGAGGGACCAGCTAGGGACAGCCTTTGTGTCCCAGGGTAGGGGAGAGCTGGCTATCAGGGACCATAGGGTCTAGGGCAGGAAAAGCCACCTAGAGAGCCAGTGTCCAAAGCAACAGCCCACTCTCAGGACCCACCTCCCTCCTCCTGCCCTGGGCTCCCCTCACCCCCCATGTCCTCAGAAGGCCAGTGTCCGGAGCAGGCCCTTAGCAACGGCTCTGAGCCATCATGAGAAACAATGTAAAAACTGTTGGCAGCATCTCCTCAGAAAAGATGCCTTAAGGAGATGAAAGATAACGGCGTCATTCTTCTTAAATGAACATAGCGAGGAGAGAGGCCCGACCAAATTTGCAATTGGCTGGTCATGCCACTCTGGGCACAGAGAGGGGCAGCAACTTTCCCAAGGCCGCACAGCCAAACCCAGCGTTTGACACTCTGTTCACTCCTCTTCCACTCCTCACAGTGCCCTATGTCTGACTTCCCTGTATCTTTCCAGTCCTTTATCTCAGTGGGGGTCACGACAGCCGTGAGATGTAGGTAAGAGTTCCCTGTTTTACCAGTAGGAAAACCGAGGGCCTGTGGGTGACTTCCTCAAGGTTGCAGCACTCCTCACAGGTGGGGCTGGGGCTAGAACTGAGAGAGGTTTGGATTCCCAGCTCAGGGCTCTTTCCACCTCTACTTTGACGAGGCAGCTCATTTTCTGCAGGGGGAGGTGTGGAGAGAAAGGGGTGCCCTCTGCTGTGCTGACCAGCAGGCTTCCTCCCCCACCTTCCAGCCCTGGGCAAGCCCTTCCTGTGCTGGTGCGGAAGGTGAGCCCCTGAGTGGAGCCCCAGTCTGCTGCATCCCAGAATGGCCTGGTCCATCCCAATGGAAGGGATTCGTTGCTTTAGTGGAGTGCAGTTTTCCAGGCGAGGCTCTTCGACCTATGCCCCTTCCTCACCCTCTGCCTCAAGCCACCTCACTCCTCAGTGTGGGTGTGTGTGTCCTTCCGGGCAGGAGGCTCCCGGACAGTTACAGCACATTGACACGTGGTCTGGTGTGGGCTGAGGATATTTTCAATCTGAGTTATCCTTCGGAGACGGAACATGTGGTTTCCAGAAGCACAAGGGCACCGCTTCCCCGAAGAGGAGGAGGAGAAGCAAGGAGAGACTGTTGAAGGGGAGGGCAAGGTGGGTGGGGTGGGAGCAAGGCCAACCTAGCACGAGCCCCGAGGCACTTAGGGCTGGCCGGGGAAGGGCACTGCCTACTGACAAGTGTGGGCCAATCCCTGATGGTCCCTGGAGGCTTCTCCCCTGCTGCCCTCTCGGGACCCCCACTCCCAGCACATTTGCTGCAGCATCAGTAACCAACTTCTATTTCTGCTCAGTCTCCTGGTGCGGCTCACTCCACCCACCCAAGTGAGCCTGGGTGCCAAATGCCTCCCCTCTTTCTGTCAAGAGATACTGCGTGTGAGGGAAGGCAGTCACATTTTCTTCATCCCTCATGACCCAGGCAGCGGGAGGCCAGAGAGATAGGACGGCAGGGCACTGAACTCATCCACTAATTGCAAGCGTGCCCCTCAGGGTTTGGGCCAGTGTGCATGCAGGCCATTCCCGGAGTGAGGCCAGCTGGGCCAGCGGCCAGGCACAGGGAGCAACTCCACAACCCCACCTGACTTCAGAAGGAGGGGCCACCCAGAGGAATGGTCATAGGGTGGCCAGTGAGCAGCCGAGCAGGAGAGAGTGACCGGCCATCCTCTCCTGGGATGCAGATTTTTGAGTATGTGTGGAAGAGACACATGGAGACTCCTTCAGTTCTGGGGCACGAGAAGGTGGAAGGGGGTTCCCAGACTGGGCTGGGGAGCCCGAATGGAACCCAGTGGCCTTCAGGATGACGCTTCTGTGATGCTGACTTTCCTCCCAAGAAACTATCTGGCCAGTAGCCACCATCCCACATAAAGTATCGTATTGGGCAGAATCTCTGGGCAAGCCGTCAGAAGAGGCTAGCCTCCCCCCCTGCAGCTGGGCCCCAGTCCCTGCACTCATCTGCTGGAGCAGTGGAAGAAGGTGGTTTTGCTGACCACATGGCAGCAGCCAAAACCATGCACCCAGGAAGGACTCTTTGGGGCCACGTTCCCTTAAGGGGCTCTGGGAGAGGCAGGTACCAAGAGCAGCCTAAGTGCCACTGGCCACCTGGGCCTTGAGGCAGGGTTCCTTCATTTATTCAGTAAACGTTAGCTGCGTGCCTCAGTCTGTGCCGGGTCGGGGTTGCAGAGTGCCAGCCTTCATGGCGCTTCAAGGCCAGTAGAGAAGCATGCGAGTGCGCCACAAACACAGCCAGGTGTGGTGCCTTTGTTAACAGGGGAGACGGTGTTCTGGGTGCTCACTGGGCTCTAACTCGGTACCGGGGGTCAGGGAAGCTCCTCAGAGAACGATGATGATGCCTGATGACGTTAGTCGAGTGAAGCGGGGGCAGGGAAGAGCTTCCAGGTAGACAGCAGGTTGAGGAATGAGAGTACTTTTTGGAAGTGCTGCCCAGAGCCGAAGGTGAGGAGGGAGGGACACAGAGACAAGGCTGGAGTCACTTACGAGGGGCCTCACAGGGCTGTGTTTTGCTACCTGCCCAGAGTCTTCTGCCAGAATTTTTCTCAGCCTCCTACTCCAGCAGGAAACCCGGTGGGAAATAGTTACTTCCTGCCCTCAAAGAGAAGAAAACAAGGACCCCAGCAGTTCCCGCCTCGCCCCAGAATGTCCAGCTTGACTCATGCTGGTTCAGGATGGGAGGCTTTCTCTTTTAAAAACAGGGTGTAATTACTGCTTTTCGATTTGTGAAGGTAATACGTGCTCTATGTAGAAAACTACAGAGAAGAAAATGAAATCATGTAGAATCACTTTCTATGGAGATCATTGACGTCAACACTTTGTTTTTTCCTTCCAATATATTTTTTTTGTTACACAGTTGTGGTAAAATTATATATACAATTTTATTACCTGCATTTCCCTTAACATAAGTATGTTCCTATGTCATTAAAAAGTCTTTGTTTAAAAACTTATTTTAGAGAGAGAGAGAGGAAAGGAGAGAGAAACATCAATTTGTTGTCCCACTTCTTCACGCCTTCATTGGTCGATTCCTGTATGCGCCCTGACTGAGGTCGGCACCTGCAACCTTGGTGTAAGGAGATGGTGCTCTAACCATCCGAGCTACCAGCCAGGGCAGAAAACAGTCTTCATTTTTAAGGGTGGCATCATGTGGGCTGTCTTGGGTTCCCCATAGCCTGCTGACTCCAGGCCTTCGCAGCGGTGAGAACGGTGGTGCCCGTGACCGTGAGCATCACCTGGGAGCCCTGGGGACCACCCAGGCTTCGGCATCGGATGTGTCGCTGGAGGATCTACATTTTTAAAAAGCTCCCCAGGATGCTCTGAAGCCATTCAGGATGCGCCCTGGGGCAGGGACTGGTAGCGCCTGCATAGTTCCTTCTAGGAACTCAGAGTGGCAACATCTCATTTAAAACCCGAGATAATAATATCTACCTTGCAGAACTGTTGGAAAAGAGAGATTTGCTCATGGAACTCGGGGTCTGATGCTCAAAAAAAAAAAAACTACTGTTGTTCAAGTTCCTTTGCTCTATTTCCGACAGATGGGCATTGTTTCCACTCCCCTCTGCGCCCCGCCCCGCCCCCACTGGGGAGGTGTTGGCTGCCTCAGCAGGCAGTTCTCATTCTCCTTTGCATTGAACACAGAACTGAAGTTCGTCCTTTCAAGAACTTTTCTATTGTACAGCAGTCATTTAAAAAACCCAGAACGCATTGCCATGAGAAAATGTGTATAGTGAGGACTGTCTCAGAAAAACTGAGATGTAATGGCCATACATAACCAGGGGAGATCTGGCTACATGGTGAGGGGTTATCAGAAGCCCCCTTCCCATTCAGTCCAGGCAGTGAAACTGAGGAGGAAGAAGAGGGAAATTAGCCTTCACTGAGTATCCGCTCCAGGTGCAGTGTAGCTGTAAACGACTGGTACAAATCATTAGTCACTGGTGGCTGATGATATAAGCCTAGAAATTTTGAATAAACACAAATTTTAGAGCCATTTGATATGGCTGCAGTATCCAAATGTATGATTATTTTTTCTAGTAATTCATTTTTGTTGTATTTCACAAAAGCATTGGTCAGTGACTGATTGGATATAGGATATATATATATACATATACACACACATATGAACATATATATGTGTGTGTGTGTATATTTAAAACCTCACCCAAAGATATGGGTTTTTTTATTGATTGTAGAACGAAGAAAGGGAGAGAGAGAGATACGTTGACTGGTTGCCTCCAATATGCACCCTGACCAAGGATTGAACCTGCAACCCAGGTATGTGCCCTGACTGGGGATTGAACCTACTATGTTTTGGTATATGGGATGGCACTCCAAACAACTCAACCATCTGGCTGGGACCTGATTGGCTATTTTAATTTTTTAAGTGTGTTTTATTGATTATGCTATTACAGTTGTCCCATTTTTCCCCTTCATTCCCCTCCGTCCTGCACTCCCCTTCCCACCAGCATTCCCCCACCTTAGTTCATGGCCATGGGTCATACATGTAAGTTCTTTGGCTTCTCCATTTCCTATACTATTCTTAGCCTCCATGTCTACTTTGTACCTACCAGTTATGCTTTTTATTCCCTGTACCTTTTTCTCCATTCTTCCCACTCCCAACTTCCAGCTGATAACCCTCCATATGATCTCCGTTTTTGTGCATCTGTTCCTGTTCAAGTTGTTTGCTTAGTTTGTTTTTATTTTTGTTTTTGTTTTTTGGTTCAGTTGTTGATAATTGTGAGTCTGTTGTCATTTTACTGTTCATAGTTTTTATCTTTTTTGTTCTTAGATAAGTCCCTTTAACATTTCATATAATAAAGGCTTGGTGATGATGAATTTCTTTAACTTGACTCTCTCTGCCCTTTCATTCTGAATGATAGCTTTGCTGGGTAGAGTAATCTTGGATGTAGTTCCTTCCTTGCCTTTCATGACTTGGAATACTTCTTTTTAGCCCATTTTTGCCTACAGGGCTTCTTTTGAGAAATCAATCGATAGTTTTATAGGAACTCCTTTGTAGGTAACTGTTTCCTTTCCTCCTGCTGCTTTTAAGTTTCTCTTAAAAGTTTCTTTATCTTTAATCTTGGATAATGTAATTATGATGTGCCTTGATGTGTTCCTACTTGGGTCCAACTTCTTTGGGACTCTGAGCTTCTGGGACTTCTGGAATTCTATTTTTTTTGCCGGATTGGGGGAGTTCTCCTTCAATATTTTTTCAAATAAATTTTCAGTTTCTTGATCTGCCTCTTCTCCTTCTGGCACCCCTATGATTTGAATGTTGGAACATTTAAAGTTGTCCTGGAGGTTCTTAAGCCTTTCGTCATTTTTTTTGAATTCTTATTTCTTCATTCTATTCAGGTTAAATGTTTCTTTCTTCCTTCTGGTCCAAACCATTGATTTGCGTGCTGGCTTCCTTCCCATCACCATTGGTTTCCTGTATATCTTTCTTTATTTCACTTAGCGTAGCCTTCATTTCTTTCTCTATTTTGCAACCATACTCAACCATTTCTGTGAGCATCCTGGTTACCAGTGTTTTGAACTGTGCATCTGATAGATTGGCTATTTCTACATGGTTTAGTTCTATTTTTGAAGCTTTGATTTGTTCTTTCATTTGGGCCACATTTTTTTGTCTTGGCATACCTGTTATGTTGTAAGGGGTGGAGCCTTAGGTATTCACCAGGGTGGGGCAACTCATGTCACTGTGTTGTGCTGTATGTGGAGGAAGGGTCTGAGAGGGAACAGTGCCACTTGCTTGGCTCTTGGCTGGCTTTCAGTCACTTCCCCTGCTACCCACAAGCAAATTGGGCCCTTCTGGTGCTGATTCCTAGGTGGGTGGGTTTGTGTACATTTTAGGACTCTGTGGGTCTCTCAAAGGGGCTCTCCTATGAGAGTGGGAGTCTGTCTTGCCACCACAGCCCCCATTGGTTTTTACAGCCAGAGGTTGTGAGGCTTTCTTTTCCTGAGTTGGAACCCTGGATTGTGTGGTCTGTCTAACTCCCCAGGTGTTCCTCCCAGTTTATCCACACACAAATGTGGCACCACCAGCCACTGTCTTGCCCGCCTGGTCCTCTAGCCATTGCCTTGCTGAGAGTCCTCTCCGCCTTGGCTGCCCATCTCCACCTCTCCTACTAGTCTGGATGCATGTTTCTTCTTTAATTCCTTGGTTGTCAGGCTCCCATACAGTTCAGCTTTCTGTCAGATCTGGTTGTTTTTTATTTTTAAATTGTTGTCCTTCCTTTGGTTGTGTAAGGAGGAAAAGTGCATCTACCTACACCTCCATCTTGGCCAGAAGTCCTGATTGGATATTTTTACACTGGTCCTTCACAGAAAGGTTCAGAAGCACTGGTCTAGAGACTGATGTATGATGTCTTATAATCCTCACACAGGCTCTGCAGGGTCTTGAATTAGGGGTGCTTCTCCTCCCCTCATAACCCCAGGGAAACAGGACCCACCCTAATATTGCTAAGTTTCAAACCAGAGGAAGGTGCCTCTGCTCCTGGGCCCTCTGTTCTACCCCAACAATGAGGCAGAGCCCAGATTCCCCAGGAAGATCCCAGAGAGAGTCTGGGGGTCCCAATTTTCCCAGGAGATGGGGCCATGAGACCCTCAGAGTGCACTGATATGGGGCCTCACAGGAAAAAAAAATTCCCCGGAAAGATCCTGACATTCATTTGGACTGACCTTTCCATGTCAGGAAGACCTTCTGTCCTGTCCTACCCCAGTCCCTGCTGCTGTAGCTGCTGTCCTGAGCTTGCAATCAACTAATAGTCTAGCCCCTGTCATATACTGAGATGGGTACTAGCTGCTCTGGGAACATGGAAAATGAAGATATTTTCGGGAAGCACTTGTTCTGATTAACTCATTCATTTTCATGATGACCTCATGAGATAGGTCCTATTTTTTACCTTCATTACACAGGAGAATCTCAAGGAGGTTGAAGGACAGGCTTAAAAGCCACACAGCCCGTGGCAGGGCTGGAGGTCACCTCAAGCCTGCCCTACTCTAGGCCCTGAGCTCTTAACCACAGTTTGACATCGTGGACCTGCCCTCCAGGGGATTGAAGTCTAGCTGAGTCTGTAGGACTTCTGAAGACTCCCAGATAGTCAGATGCTCCTAACTGTAAGGACCAAGAACCCAGACGCGGGAGGATGCTGGGGCGGAGCCTTGGGGGACTTCAGAAAGGAGGCAGCTGCTCTCAAGGCCCTGCTCCTTGGCCTCACTGTGCCTCCTGGGAGCACACTCATATCCTGTGTCCCTGCCCTCTCTCCCCAGACATGATCTCACTCCTCCTCACCCCCAAGGCCCCAGAGAAGAGGCTATTGTTTCCTCCCACACTCCAGAGCTTAGAGACGGCACAAGACCCTTTCCCCATGTCAGGGCAGCTCAGGCTCCCCAGTGACAGGATTGGGTGGCTGTCGCTACCCCATGCTCCTCAGCCCCCGGCACAGCACCCACTTCCCCAATTTATCCCACAATCTCTCAGCCTCCAAATTGCCCGTCTGTGCTTTTCTTCCTTCGAGAAGAATATGCACTAGGAATCCGAGGGGGAATAGCCCTGCAGGGAGTCCTCCGCCTTCCTGTTTTCCTCAGTCCCCCCACGCCCACCTCTAGTATTCTCTGCTCTTTGAGGGGGCAGAGTGAGATCAGGCAGTGGGCATCAGGAACTCCACGTTAGTACCTGGCTGCCTTGATACTTCAGGGGCAAGTCATTTAAACTCCCAGCCTCCTTGCCCTGTAACATGGAGGTGGGTGTGAGGATCAAAGGGGAAAGGGCTGTGGGAGCTCTTTGCCAGCTCTGAGTGGCTCTATCTAATTTGGTTCCCTCCCCATCTTGGCTTATTTGAGTCTTGCCCAGCCTTCAAAGCTCAGCTGAAGCCCACTGCTTCCAGGAAGACCTCCCTCCCTACACCAGTATGAACTGAGTCTTCAGCCTGGAGAGGTCGCCGTCTACATTTGTTGACCCTATTTGTTGATATGGTGCATATTCTGCAGCCCTAGAGAGCCATGCATGCTCTGGGCATCATTCTATGACCATAAGTTGGAATTCACCGTGTTGCCTCCACAGCCCCAGACCCAGCAGGGGCTCAGGCTTGATCCACTCACAACTTCCATGTCTTAAGTCTTCTTGTTTTCCAAGTGCTTTTATAGGAATGGCCAGATTTGAGGGGTCTCTTAACAACACAGGGAGATGGTTTGGGGAGACATTTTTTGTTATTCCCATTATATTGGTGAGGAAAATGAGACTGAGAAAGCCCAAGAGATCTGGCCAAGATCACAGGACCGGGTGGTCAGTTGCAAAGTCAGAATTCAAGTCCAAGTTTGAATGCTCTTAACAATCCCCAGGTGTCCACATTTGCTTAGCCCACATTCTTGGCCTGAAGAAAGCCAAGAAACCTCCCCAAGCGTGTGAACTTGGGTTTATATGACCCCTTAAGTGGGCGTTTGCCTTTGCAGCTTCCCCCTGCTCCCCCCGCCTGGCATCCCTGAATCCCCCAGCAGCCAGTCCTCACCTGGCGGAGACAGCTGCAGCACGGGCGGGTGAGGGGGAGCAGACGAGGTGGCACAGGGGGGCCTGCATAGATCTGGATCCTGGACGCAGCAGGAGGGCTTTGTTCTTGGTAGGACAGACAGTCCCAAGGGCCTCCCAGGCCAGGAGAGGGTTTTAAATAGCCAACAACACGAAGATTGAGAGAAAGGCCCAGTTTAAATTAGTTGTCAGTGTTCGACTAAAGCAGGTTTAATTGTTAGGTGGTGCTGAAATGATGAATGAGGTATGGCTTTAAATAGAAACCATAAGTGTTTCAACCTCGCCCTGGGTGGGAACTGCAAATGCAGATCTGGTCTCTTATTCAAGGGTTCCCCGGAGGGGGAGGTGGCAGACAGGGTGCACTGAGCTAGGCTGGCCTGTTCCCCGCGGTTTGTTATTTCAGGAGAGTGATCCAAGAAGGGCCCGAACCGTTCCCCGGGAAGATGGGGGCTCGATGGCTCCATCCAGGAATCAGTCAGGCAATCCGTCAGTCACTTTCTCACTGTCCTGTGATGCTGCCGGCTTATTCCCATCTGCGCTCCCGCAGCTGTGCCCAGACCAATCTTCGCAGAGCGGACAGAGGATGGCAGGCATGGCAGAGGGGGAAAGTTCACTGTGCTTGGGATCCAGAGGTCCTGCGTTCGGGCCTCACTCCGCCCCTCATTAACTGTGTGGCCTTGGGAAGCCATATGAGCTCTCTAAGCCTCAGTTTCCACATCCGTAAACCAAGACGAAGCTTGCCCTACCCACCTCCTTCACCAAGCTGTTGAGGGACGGAGGTGGCTAATGAGGAGAATAAGCTTAGAAAGCTGTCATCCATGCTATCACTGCTGGCGGGTCAGTGCCTCCCCTTCCTGGCCCCGGGCAAGCTGGGATGTGGGGGGTGGAGACGAGAGGGAACCCCCGGTATGACCTCTGGAGTCCTCAGCGTTGCTGGACACTTCTGGTTCTCTGGGTGAGGGCGGGAGTCCCCATTCCTCCCTCTCACTTGGGCCCTGCCTGCTAGGCTCACCTAGCTGTCCCTTGCATTACTATCTTTCCTTAACCCACGCCCGGAGCCAAGGAGGGCAGTCAGAAGGGAGGGCCAGAGGAGCCCACGCAAGGGCAGCCCCACCTACGTGCACACCAGTTCTGGGGCCGGGACAGGGGCGGTCAAGGGTCACCGGGTCATCTTCCCATGTCTTAAAGCACCTGTATGGACAAGGGTAGAGATTTAAGTCTCTTCTTTTCCCCTGGAGTTAGGTTTAGGACATCTGGGGACCATGGGGGAAGGTGACAGAGAGGCAGGTTTCAGCTCCACCCGAACAAACCCTTCAGGTGGAGCTTCCTCGGGGGACAGCAGAGGAACTCAGCAAAGCCCGGCTGAGCCTTCCCTTGAGAGTGGCGCAGAGGGACGCCTCTGGGCCTGGGACAGACAGAGCTGGTGTCAGAGCTGTGGGATGACACCCTGGTTCCCCCGCTGACCTGCTCACTTTTCATGACCTTGAACCACCTGCTTTACCTTCCTGAGCCACAGGCTCTGAATTTGAAAAAATGGGAAAATAAGGTCTTTCTTAAAAAGGGTGTGAGGTTTCCCAAACACGAGCCAACAGATGCAAAAGCACTCTTTGCCAGGCCCAGAACTGACCCTCAAAAAACGCAGGCTAGCTGTGAATCTAAGTCAGGTGGGGACTTGGACCAAAGGACGGTGACAATCCTCTGAGATGCTGAGGGTCTCTGACTTTAATCAGCACAATGGCCCCAGGTAGCCGAATCCCCATGTGCAGATGCCACCAGACAAAGTGCCCCCGGGGTTCAGAGGGGACCTGCTAAGAGCAGGCAGTTCACTGCAGCTGGTGTCCTCAGCTTGACTTCTTTTGGGAGGGGGAGTGTGGGGAGGTGTAAATCTTATGATCCATCTGAAGTGGGAAGAAAGCTCTTATCTCATTCCCTTCTCCCAGCTACGTGTGACGGAGAGGACTGGCGTGGACGGCGTGGACGTGCTGGGGAGTAATGGGAGCTGACAGGCCTGGGCCACGTGCCCCAGGTCCTCTTCCCACAGAGGCATCCAGAGCGGGGAGAGCAGGCCCGATCTGCGGTGCCAAAATAAACGTGCATTGTTTCCAGCAACACAGAGTCCTTGAGCCAGGCCAGCTTTTGCCAAACCCTATAAGGAAGGAAGGCTGGGGGAGGGGAGAAAGGTCTGGAGTAGGAGATACACCCCACCCGCCTCAGCTTTCTCCTGACTTCCAGAAAACTCTGTGTAGGCAAGCCCTAAAGCAAATTTCAGAGGGCACTGTGGGAATCTGGGCTTTGTAGGGAGAAAGAAGGGACTAGAACTCCCATTTGTTGCAAGTCTATGTGGTAGGGACTTTGCTTATGGGGAGGGTCGTGTAAGTGGGCTGGGGCTGCATGCAGGCCTGGGTTCAGATTCTGACCCCGGCGTTTGCGCACTCAGTGGTCTGGCCAAGCACAGATAACACCTTTGCACTTCTGCATCCTCATTTTCTCAGGTGCAATGGAGCTCATTGAAGGTTAGCTCAGGTGGTGTAATCAAGGGCTTAGCATGTAAAATGCACTCAAAATCTGAGAGTTTTCATTGCTATTAAAGAGCTGCTATTAGTTTTTTAAAAGATTTTATTTACTTATTTTTAGGAAGAGGAGAAGGGAGGGGGGATAGAGAGGGAGAGAAACATCAGTGTGTGGTTGCCTCTAGCACACAACCTACTGGGGATCTGGCCCACAGCCCAGGCATGTGCCCTGATCTGGGAATTGAACCCGTGACCCTTTGGTTCACAGGCTGATGGTCAATCCACTGAGGCACACCAGCCAGGGCTGCTATTAGTATTAATAATAATAACTTTCATGGCAAGGCTGAGAGGCAGATGTTGTTCTGTAGCTATTGCAGGTGTGGAAACTGGGGCTCAGGAGTGATTGAGGCACCTTTTCAGAGGCTGACGGTTAATGAGCAGCAGGCTCAGGATACAAACTCAGGTCCTCCTGGCCCCAAGGCCCACACTTGCAGCACACACATCTGAGTCAGAGGCTTGCCTGGGTTTCCTGACACAGATGCTAACTCGCTCCTGGGCTGGGGAGTTGGAAAGCAGTGAAAACAGGCCCTACCGGGCACCATGTTCATGGCCCCACTGTTCCCTAGACTTCATCAGCTCGGCCACTGTACAGCTGGGCCTGGCTGACCACCAGGGCCCAGCGTTCCCCTTGCCAGGTCCCGGGGCTCCTCTGTCTATGGAGCGTCCAGCTGGAGTGTGTGTCTGTACAACTGGCCTCGGGGCTCTGCACAGTCGGCCTCCAGGTCCTGCACGACAGCTACTGACGCTGAGCCAAAGCAGCCGAGGGGTTAAATTCTGACTATTCTCTCACTTAGCTGGGTGATTTTGGGCTTGTTGCTTGCCCTCTCTGAACCTCTGTTTTCTCATCTCCAACACTGGAGTAATGATACCTAATCCATGTGTTCCTGTGTTCCTGTGAGAATTACATGAGATAGTGAACATGACAGGGTATCTGGAAGGCGTTACCCTGCCCCCCATTTCTGGGTCTTGAGACAAGTGCTCCCTAGGACCAAGGGGCTCTGGGCTGGGACCTATTTTTCATCTTCAGATACGGACTCTCTGCATGTCATCCGTAATGAAAAATGAATAACTCGTGTTCATTTCATTAAGTGCTGCCCCCACAAAAGTGTGGGCTTATGCAATTCTCCAAAGGCTGTCAACTGGAAGATATCTCAGAGTTTCTCATAAATCAAAGGTTTCATTTTGTTGCCAAGACCGTCAACTTTCTCTGCCTTGAGTCAGGCGGAGGGTGGTGCTGGGCTGGGCTGGGAATCAGGAGACCCGCCTGCTGCTCCGAACTCTGCCAATTACCGCCTCAGAGGAGCAAGTTGCCTCTTGTGTCTAAGGCCTTGGTTTCCTCCTCTGACAAATGGGTGATGTGGGGGGTTGTGGGGGGTGGAGAGTGCTACTGGATGATCCTCTAGCTGGTCCAGTTCTAAAATTCAGGAACTTGATCTTCCCTTCTCTGAGTCTTTGTACCCTCTGGGCTTTGCCTCTCCAGACTCCTCCCCACCCTCCCCTTCTCTCCCTATAATCTCCACCTCTCCTGTCAATCAGGCCAGAGCAGCCCAGGGCAGAGACTGTGGAGGAAGCATCCACGCGCTCCTGGCAGCGACGGTCTTCTGATGCCCCTCATTGCAAAAGCAGTCCTTCTTTGGGGTGAAGAGAAGGGCAGCTAAAATGTGTGTTTCTATTATGGGGTCCAGGAAGGAGGGCGGGTGTTTGCTCATAGGGCTAAGGATGAATACAATTAGAAGTAACAAATGGCCCCTTCTCTGGCTGCGGCTTTGGGAAGGGGGGTTTCATGGTCCCCTGGTGGTGCAGGTTCTAGGCCACCCAGAGATGTCCGTACTGCAGGGGGGAATTGGGGTGGGGAGAGTACATGGGGTGAAGGACCCAGAGAGAATTCAGCCTTCTAAAAACCACGGTCAGTGCTAGTGTCCTGGGGAGGGACGGGGAAGATAGCTGAAACGTTTGTGTTTCTTACCGCTCTGCCATCTGACTGACAGTAGGAGGTATAAGTAGTGGACTGGAGAGATTGCCAAGTGCAGGGGTTAGAAAAGTAGAAAGAGAGATACAAGGACAGAGTTGGAGAGAGACAGAGGGGACAAAGACCCCTCTGGGTCTTTGGGAAGGGAAAGCAAGGAAGGGAAAGAGGAAGAGAGGGAAGAAGAGGGAGAAGAGCAAAAGGGGAGGAGGGGGTGAGGAGAGAGGAAAGCAGGTAAGAGGAAAGAAACGGGGTGAAGAAGGATAACGTATTCCCAAACCGTGCCATCTGAGCACCCACGCTCCATGACTGAGGGGCGGGGAGGGCACGTCAGGAAGCAGCCTGCACAGGGGGTGACTTTCCGACACCCCTTTCCTGGGTCATCACTGTGCCCCAACAAAGGCAGGTTCTGACCCTCTTCATTGCGCAACTCTGGGAGCACTATTTACCTAAAATGCAACGTGGGCCAGTGCCCTGGATCTGTGTCAGAGAGTAGCAGGCCCTGGGTGGCTGGCAAGGACCAGAAGCAAGTCCCAGTAGCATAAATAGATGGAGACATGGCTGAATACTCAAAATACGGTACACATTGTTCCAGTCACCGAAATTGTTAGATACACTTTCAAATCTCTTCACTAGTTCGGAAAATAAAATCCCTTATTTACTAAAGATCTGCAACCTTTAAGGTCTCTACCCATCCATCTACCCTTCCATCCATTCATCTGGAGTCTATCCTTTCAGCTGACTTTTAGGTGAGTATCTACAGTGCTCCCAATGCTCTGCTTTACTGGGTCATCTGCAAAAACTTCTCAGTCCTTGCTTTCAAGGGGCTCAGCCTCTACTGGGGGAACACACAAAAATAATTTATAGTAATACATCATTATAAGTGGAATAATAAAGGCATTGCCAATTGTTATCTGGGGAAAACAAAACAAGACCTACTGTGGTGGGCAGCTCTTTCAGGGAATCTAAATGCAGTCCCCGTGGCTTCCAGCAGGAGGGGCCCTGCTCTCCTGCTCTCTCTGCCACTCAGCTGTAGGCAGAAAATTTGGCTAGCCTGTCCTGAGTTCAGAATAAGCATCTACATTTTTCTCACTTTAAAAATGCGTAAAACGTATTCAAAGTTTTAAAAGGACTATACGGCAAATATATTTGTAACCACTCAAAAGATCAAGAAACAGCCTAGAAGATATCTAATACCTGCAGAGGTCCCTGCCCTTCCACTGCCCCACACAAAACTCCACCCCCTCCCCAGAGGCCACGGTATCCTGACTTTCTGCTCATTATGACCTTGCTTTCCTTTATGGTTTTACCATTTATGTACGTACCCTAAACAATGTTAGGGTGAACTGTAGGAAACTGCCATTTTTCGGAAACAAAATGGTTGAATATGAGCAATTTCATAGAGGTTAAACTAGAAGCTTAGTCTATTTTTAGGTGTGGTAAGTAAGTATGATACCTTCTGCATTCTTTTTTTTTTTAACTTGAGATATAACAAACTCTGTGCAGTGCGTCATCTCCTAGGACCTGTGAGTACAGCAGATTCCTTCATTCCCTGCGCTTCTCTGAGAGGAGCTTCTGTAGATGCTGGGCTGATCTTTAAAGACCCCCACCAGGGACTTCCTCATTTAAATTTCCCTGAAGTTCTTTTCCCCCAGCATTTTCTTTTTAAATATGTTCTTTCCCACCACTTTGTAATCATATCTCTATCATATATCAAGTATTTATGTATGTGTGGATCTGTTCATGGGCTCTCTCTTCGGTTTTACTGACCAATTTCTCTACGCCGGTGCCACTGCCACACTGTGCTAATTAGTATGGCTTTATAAAAGTCACCATACCTGGTAGGACAATTCCTTCGCCTTGTTTTTCTTCTTATGTACTTTCATATCAATTTTATAATAACTTTACCAAATTCTACATGCAAAACTTTGTTGATTTTGGTTGGGATGCAATGAGTCTACATATAAATTTGGGGAAAATGACACCTGTACAATGCTGACTCATGCATCCATGAGTATAGTATACCTTTGCATTTCTCACAGCATTCTTTAATGTCTCTCAATGGAATTTAATTTTTTATAGAAGCCTAGCATAAATTTTGTTAGACTCATTCATAAATACATCATTTTTGTTGTAAATGTAAATAACCACTTTTAAAATATTACACTTCACAATGATTGTTGTTCATGTATTGAAATAAGCTCACTTTTGTACATTAATTTTATACCAAGCAGTCTTGCTAAACTCTCTTACCAAGTCTAATAATATTTAGTATTATCTGTGCATGTTTAAAGTTTTGTTTCTTTTTTCTCAATCTTTTCCATTACATTTTTTTTCTTTCTTCACTGAAATGGGTAGGACTTCCAGTAAAATGTCGATAGAAGTGGTGACAGTAACCATTCTTGTCTTGTTCTCCATCTCAAAGGCAGCAGTTGGACTAAATAATCTCCTGCAACGTGAAGATCTTGATTTTCCTTACCATCATATTCTTAGTCACAGCCTTCTCATCCTTCTCCTGGTCCAAGAGAAAGACTCATAGTTTGTATTCAAACCTCTAAGAGTTGCCTATCTCTGGCCTAAATCTAGAAGATCCCGGAGTCTGCTTTCTTGTTCTCCAGCAGTTCATACTTATTGAGTCATTTCCTCTGAAACTCAGTTCCTCCCCAAACTCCAAACAATTTCTAATTCACATTTTGAATCACAACCAATCTTCAGAAAAACCGTGTAGCTGAGAGGTTCACTGTGCCCCCCCCTTTCTGAAATGCTCCCCGACCTCCTGTAGAGTGGGAGACACCTTGCCCAAGAGAACCGAGGTGTGCTACACTGTGCTGTTTCCTCTGGGTGTCTACGTAGCATTCAAGTGTAAGAACACCAGGAGCAGCACACTGAAATCACCACATTAGCCCCCTTTCGCTAGAGAAATGCTCAGTGCTCTAATCTATAGTATTGAGGATTGATAGAATAGTACTGGAAGTTTTCCTGAATAGGTATTGAAGATAGTGTTCACCGTGCTGGTCAATGTTCCTGGTGGAAGGACCCACCAGATACTATTTTTTTTTTGTAATTTAATATCAGCATAGTTGGTCTCTCCTGTTGAATAAATATGTTTCTGCCATGAAGTAATTAGTGGAATTATTTTTGGAATATTATTAGATGAGATTTCATATCCTACATCTTACTGTTCTGGGGTCTCTCGTCTACTGAAGCAATGTTTGGGGCAGGAGGTAAGAGAAAGGCAGATTAGATTTCGCCTGCATCTCACTCTCAGATGGAAAGATTCTCAAATGGAAAGATTCTCAGGTGGGAAAGCTAGTCATTGTTAAGATAAAAGATTTTCTAAATTTTTTTATGAACTAAAACAAGAAATTTGTTCATTGAGGACAAGAGGATGCAAGCAATATAAAAATCAAAAGCTTATCTGGCTTTAATTGGCTTTTCTTTCTCTTGTCAAAAGGGGGTGGGATTTTATCTGTACATTTTCTAAGGGTCCCAATCTGCTCATGAGATCCTCACACGGGGAAGCCGCTGGGCAGAGATTCCTCAAGCGACCCACTGGGAAAGCTCTTTCCCGGGGAGGAAGTAGCTGCTCAGCTGCCTGCTTCTTTCCCTCCTGCTTCGTGTGTGCTACAGAGTTGTCATTGCACGTGATGGGGAGCCCGGCAATCAGCAAAAAGAAGGTCTGGCAGCCCACACGGCCATCTCGGCATTGGTTCATACCTTTCATTATTTTGTCTATGGCCAGAGGATCTTTCTGATTTTCCAAAAATTCAGGGACCTCCTTTTCCATGAGAACTCTCAGGTCCTCCTTTATTAAGCAGCCTTTCTCCCCAGCGAATTTGTGAAGTGTGAACACCATCATTTCCATGGTGCGTTCCATTTGAGAAGGCATCTTGGTGAGGTCTCGGCCCGAGGCGTGATCGCTAGGTTGGCTGGGACGTGGGGCCAGTGAGCAGAATGCTGCTTGCTGGGCGCCCTAGTAGGTGGGGGAGACTTTCTAAATTTTCTGAACTCTCATTGAACATATCAAGAGTTATGTCTGCCTGACTTGATCTTAGAAAATGAAGAGGGGAAGGAAGCCTGTCCCTTCTGCTCAGATGGACTGTGAGAAGGGGGACAGGTCGTCAGGCAGCAAGGTTTTCTCTGTCACTGCCATTGTCACCTCCACCACCTTCCTCACCGGTATGTTAGGCACAACCCGGCATGTCAGGAGCTCTGAAGCATCCAAAAAAGCATGAAGGAGATAGCGAGTGTCTGGGCTGAGGGTGAAGCGCAAGCCCAGGAGAGGCACCCACACCATGGCATGGAGGTGTGGCAGGCAGTGGTAGGTAAGGGAGCCCAAGGCAGCACCTGAGCAGGTACTGAGAGGGCCGGCAAAGTGGCAGAGGATAGGCCTGGCAACGGGACCAAGGAGTCCCCCAGTTCTGGCACAGCACCCCGGAAAGCAAGGCGAGGCCCTGCTCACCACTGTGGCCATCTGTGTTTGGGAAGATGGCTAGTTCCGCCCTTGGCAGTGAATGGCCGTGAGGATCCGGGTCATGCCACAGGAATCCAGGGACCTCCTCCCTGGCTGCCAGGAGGCTCTGGTCAGAATCACTCACCACATTGGGCTCTGCAGGCAGAGAAAGCAGTTTCCTGAAGGCTGAGATTCACCTGAATCCTACAAGTCACGGTACCTGGAATGACAATTTTGGTTAGTGAATCAGATAGAAAGTTCACCAAACCAGACAAAATTTAGGCTCCTCCCCCTGTCCTGATACCTAGTGGAACTGATGAGAAAAAGTAGGTTAGTTATAAAGTAAATAAGAAAATTACATTTTTCCACATGCACATTATCAAGTCAGTGCGTGTGCCCAACCACACGCCGTTTTTATGAAACTGAGCATCATCTCCCCACAGTCTCTCCAGTTCCAGAACTGACTTGCACGCTGCACTCGGGGACAGCAGATCCTCTCACCCATGTGTGAGCCCTTCCTCCATTAAAACACTGGTAAAACTATATTCTGTGATTATGTTGGTGCAAAGAAGAATATACCAATATTATTATATAGAAAAGATTTCCTCTAACCTACATGTCCTTTATTTCATCTTCTGATTTTAAAAGAAACTGCAAAACATTTTCCTAGGTGCCTGAAAGCACTGTGGGCCCTGGGCCCCAGGCCTGCCGAGCCCAACAGAGGAGGTTTCCTTGTGCCTGTGCTTGTCCCGGGCTCACTCCTGGGCTCTTGCCCATCTCATCGGTAAGCCGGGGTGTTGGATTAAAGGACGGAATGCACTCAAGAACTTGGAGCACGGTGATAATGAATGTCGGCGTCTTGTGCCTGATTCCATGGATTTGATTTTTCTATTTCAGTGATCTTGCTGTGTATGTGGTTTTCATTGTGAGTCACCTTCAGAATCTCTTTGGAAGTAGGTGGGTATAACTTATAAATAAAAATTCCTTTTTACTTTCTCAGCCCTTAGCACAATGCCTTGCTTTATATTCTCAGCCCTTGTTGGTCGATGGTGCCGGTAAATAGCGCCCTCCCTCCCCAGCTTCCACCCACCACCCCGTCCCACCCAGGCCTGACAGATTCTAGAAGCATCCTTCCTTCCTTTCTTTTCCCTTTGCTCTCTCCCTCAAAATTCTTCTTTTCCTCAGCGCCCTGTGCTCACTGGGCTGTTAGAGGGAGGAAGGCACCCACAAATGTCAGACCCTGAATTGGGGGATCTCCCCACAGCTTTACTGAGGAGTGGACTATAAGGAATTTGCTCTGTGACTCGTGGGACCAGGATTTGGACTGGGGCCCATGTGGCCATGCCATGCGGTGGTGTGCTGAGTCTCCGTGATCTGTAGTTCACGGGAAGCACCTTGAGAGGTAACCCAAAGGAATGCCTTTTCCCGTGGCAAGGGAGATGCTTTTAGATGATTTGGGGGAATTTCTGGATGCTGCTCAAATCAAACCCTGTGGGAAAACATCAAGTCTCTCTAGACATCTGCTCAGCTTTGTCCTTGTCACCTGGGCCTTGCCATTCACCAAGATGAAAGTCTGTGCTCAAACCCCCTTCCTGAATGTTAGTGGGGAGCGACACCAGAGGTTAAGAGGCCACAGTAAGGAGCCACGGGGATCAGGCTGGGGGTTTACAATGATGTGTCTATTAAGAGGGTAGAAACTGAACACGTCTCCTTTATTAGCCAGGTATTTAAGCGCTCATTATCTGCTAGGCCCAGAGGTTTTAAAAGGCCAGTCACAGGCTGCCCATGAGAGCATTCAAAGAAATAGTGCCTGTGAGGTGCTGAGAACCTCAGGCCTAAAGGCTGCCTTGAACTGAACCAGGTGCACCGAGACTCACTGAGCACCCACTGCCTGTGTGCTGGGGAGAGGTGCATGAGTGCGCATCTTCCCTCTGATTCAAGAGAAGACAAAGCAAATACGGCCCCGGGATGGGATAACATCTGAAATTGAAAAAGAAATGCATGTGCGAGTTTATTTATGTCCCATTACACAAGCTCCCTCATTCTCTACCTCACGCCCACCGCCTCCTGCTGACACATTCAGGGGTCTGAGCATGAAAATGAATTAACCAGATTCAGTGACGCATTGGTTTGGAAGGAGGGGGAAAGGAGAAGGTGGAAGAATGAGAAGGAGGGATAAACAGAAAAGAGACTGGATATTGGAAGCCAGTACATGAGTCTCCTGGAGAAGAGACCAGGGGTCAGACAGAGATCTGGAATATTCCAGCCAGAACAATTGTGTCCTTAGTGACAGTGACGAAGGTTCCTGTGTTCTGAGTGTGTCCGGTGCCGGGCACTGTGCTAAGCTTGTCACATGTGTCAGTACACTGAACCCTCCTGTGCCCTGTGAGGCATCTTCAGTCACGAACTTGGCATTGCTGATGAGAAACGAGGGGCTTGACCCACGGTTCCGCCACCAGGAGGCACCCTCCTACCTGAGCCGGCGCTTAGGCACTTGCTTGGGTGCCTGTGACCTGGTGTGGGACAGGTGAGGACAGGGCAGGCTGTGCAGTCGGGCTGCCTGGGTGCACCATGTATCTGGCTCACCATGTATAACTCTGTGGCCTCGGACAAGTTTTTGCCCTTGCTCTGTCTCAGGCACCTTGTATATTGAATGAGGATGGATGGCGATGATGACAACTACGACACCTCACAGAGTAGCTGTGAGGATTTAACAGGATCCTGCATTTAAAGGGTTTGGCATGGGGGCTTGGCCCAATGAGTGCTTGATACATGGCAGGCTTCCCCGAGACTGCAATTTCCTTCCTGGGACAGCCCCCGCCACCCCCTGGGGGGCTTTGTGGACGCCCTGTGGACTGTGCTGCCCCAGCACCAGTAGCCAGCCCTTAGCACTTACGGGTGCAGGAATGGAGGCCAGGGGAGGAGGCCGGCACACAGCACGCGGTGGGGATGACAGAGAGGCAGAATGCTGATGAGAAGGGCCCGACACAGGCAGCCAGGACCCGAACTGAGGGCCGGGTGGGGACATGAGGATGGCTGTGCCAGGCCTGTGGGAACAGCTCAGACACGGGCAGACTGTGACTGGCCACCGGGATGCAGGAGGACAGGGCTGGTTTCCACCCCGAACTGGGGGCAGAAGATTTTCCTACACGAACCAATGAGTGGGCCAGGCAGGATCTCCCTAAGGCCCTGACGGTCCTGGCGGGCAGAGAGCAGGTGTAGGCGGGGCAGCAGGGAGAAGGCCAAGGGGTCCAACAGGCAGCACAGGGAAAGGGGATGCAGCTCGGCCACCCAAGGGTGAGTGCCAGGCTTGGCTCCCCACCTCCCATTGGATCTCCATGCTTTTGACCAGGTCTGTATGATTCTCTCGCTCTTCTTCTTCCTTTTGGTGAGGGGCCACTCTGGCCGTAGGTGAGGCACAAGGCCGTGGAACTCCTCTCCAGAGCTGCTGGGCTGGGCTGACTGTGCAGTTTGAGTGTGCAGGGCTCATTCTGCAGTGTATGCCGACACGTGTGCCAGTAAGAAAGAAGAGATGTGCTCACGCAGCTGACTCTGTCTCACCTGCCGGGGAGGAGGCACGGCAGCCATCTGTCCCATCTCGTATTCCCGCCCCTCCCCGTTCATTTTTAACCACAGGTTTTCACAGCTTGCATTACTTATTTAAATCTGTTATATAAAAAGACACATGTATTGCTAAGTAAGGAGATGCAGCTTTTGCCCATTGAAGCCTGTTCTTTCCATTCTCCATAGCGGGCTGTGGCCCCTCGGGAGACCACTGTGTGCATTCCTGGGTGTCCTTGACCAGGCTGGATTTAGGACTGAGTCCACCCCGGACTCTCTGCTCTAGCTGAATTTCAGACTTAGGACCTGATGCTCTGTCCTTGAGTGGTTGGAGGGGGTTACAAAGCCAGAATTCCAGCCTTGGGGCTTCCTTGCTGAAGCTCCTTGTCACTTACTGTGAAATGTAAAGTGATGTGCTTTTACGACCAACTAACACAGGCCCCCAGTTTCTGGATCTCTACTGTGGAGGATGCTGAGCCCTCTGTAACAGGGGACCATCCTGTACATGGAAACGCAATGCCCTTCAGGTCGTGCTGCACAGCCAAGCCATTGGCTCAGTTCTTCAGAACCTGCTCTGTGCTAGAGGCTGAGTACCACACACCAGGGACACACACTTCTGGCCGAGAGATGAAGTCCCTACCCCCATGTCACCGACACTTTGGAGGGAGAGACAGATAAGAAATGCCAAGAAGGACAAATTTTGTGAGAGGAGCAGATTGAGCGCCATGATAGAGAAAGGAGATTGGCCAGCAGGACCTGCGGGCAGGGCGGGCCCCTGGGGAGTGGTGGGGCGGCTGGACCTGCAGGATTTGAGCACTAACCGCACTGCACACCGAGGGAAAGTCCGTGCGCTCGTGGAGATGAGTTCTGCATCCCAAAGAGCAGGATGCCACTCTGGCCCTGGGCCTCCTTCCCACCTCCCTTCCGCAAGACCCTGGGTCCCCTCCTGGCCCTTTCTGTCTTTGGAGCTTCTCAAGAATGGAAAGGACCAGACCCTGTGCTTCTGCCCACGCCCAGCAGAGCTCCCTGGAGGGCCCAGAGTCCCTGCTCACTGGTGGTTCCAGACACTGCCTGGGCCTGCACCCGGCAGAGTCCCAGAGGAGCTCTGAACGCTCCTCCTCCCCACACACACTCACATGCTGCCCCGCCCCACCAGCCGCAGTGGCAGAGCCACCAGCCTTGCTGCCACCTCTCTGTCTCTGATCATCCTCCCCCACTTCTGTGCTACAGCCACCAGGTGCCATTCACTGCTCCTGCCCACACCTTCAGCCTTCAGCCCACCATCAGGATTGGGCTGCTGCCTATCCACCTTTCTTCCTGGTGACATCTGATGTCTTCTTCAAGGTCTCTTCAAGGGGTACTCCCTTCCGCACCCCCAGACACTTTCCCCCTCTTCCTTATGTTCCTGGCACTTTGCTCTAACACTTATCTCATTGTTCATATTGGAGTCTCTCTCCCCATCTTGCCAGGGACGGGCTCTGCAGTGCTTTCATGTTCGCACGTTTCCTACCTGATGCAGAGCAGATTTTCAATAAAGGTTTGTTGCATGAATCCCTCATGAGCCCCTTGGGGAAATAATCTCCTTTATTTACTCAGCATTTACCAAACCTCTTTCAAAACTGTCCCATTTTATGCTCACAACACTCTGCAGGAGTAGCTGATGATTCACTCACTGCACAGGGAGGGAAAGGCAGAAAGGCTGCGTGACTTACTCTGGATCACACAAGAATCGGTGGTAGGGCTGGGACACAGCCCAGATGCCTAACCCCTAGTCCCGAGCTCTCAACAACCTCAGCGCCCTCGGAGCCTGGAGCTGAAGGAAACCCAGATTTCTCAGTAACAAACATTAAGTTATAAGTTGAATGTACACACTGGTTAAGACACAAACTTTTAAAAAGTGCATCTTTAGAGATGAGGTAATAGAGCCTTTCGGTCATTTAGTCAAGGAGCATGTATGGAGCGCCTGTTGTGTCCTGAGCTGGGAACTCTGGGAGACACTAGAGAATTACAAGTTCCTCGTTGAAAGCGTTCACAATTATTCAGGGGAGTGAGCCCAGAATAACACAACAAATGAAGAAGAGAAGTCAGCATAAGAAACATGATCAGGTGAGTGCTGATACCCTGTGTGGCACAGGAAGGCTCTAGGGAGTGGTTCCCATGGGGAAGAGGAGCGAGGGCAGAGAGGAAGCTTTGGAAAGAGGAGCAGGGGCGAAAGCCCAGTGGAAATGGAGGCAGCCAGGGGAGGGGCTGCAGGAAGGAGCTTCATGGGGGGCCCCTGTGGGAGTGCTGCTTCTGGGGACCAGAGAGAACCTCGAGAGGATCCCCCTGGCTGTTCTGTCCACAAGTAAAGCAGTTTTCTTCCTTAGTTGCCAGGAGCAGTTTAAAGCAGGACAACTTCGACTGCAGCACAGAAAGGATGCCTCGCTCCAGGGTAGGATCTGTCTTTTCAGCTCAACTCAGCTCAGCTCAACGCAAGTCAGTTCAGTTCGGACGAGAGCCAGGCATCGGGGCTGGCTGGGCACTAGGTAGGGCTCTACTTCTTTTCACTCTGCCACTGGGCAGCACGAATGCATTGCAGCAGCTCTTTAACCTCAAGGACCTGTGGGTCACTGTGGAGCAGATCACACAGAACATCTCTGGCTGAGCCTGCAGCCCAGTTGCAACATCCTTGAGCTGTTCCTGGCTGGTGGAGGCTGTCAGGTAAAAGGTCATTTAGCCCCAGACTGATCTCATGGGTCAGCACAGGAGCCCATCATGGATGAAAGCATCTATTGTACCTTAACGGATTTCCTGGGAAAAGGTTCCCCATTCTTTTCACAGCTACTCTCCATGTTGGACATTTCCTGTTCAGCTTTAACCTGAATCTTTCGCTATAACACAAGCCAGTTCTTTTGGTCTGAGCCTCAGAGATAGCCCACCGAGAGAGAGATTCCAGGCTCCACACCATCATCCTGGGAGTGGGAGAGTGGCAGAGGGGTGGGGGCAGGGGGAGACAAAGGAAGAGGAGAAACTCCTACAATCATTTTTAAACTGACAAGCAGAATTGTGATAGGTGCAGCAACAACCGAGATAGCTCCTACTCAGTGAGCACATGCTATGTATGAGGCGCCCTCCATGGACTCGACAGATACCTCATCTGATCACCATGGAGAGCCTGGTTTCCTAGTCTATGGACGGGGAAATTGAAACTCAGCAGTGAAGTCACTTGCCAGGTGTCACAGCAGTGGAGGGCAAAGCTCATATCTAAGCAGAGTCTTAAGATTTCAACCTTATAATATTCATCTGTTCAAAAACATGTGTGGAGAATCTACTACATGCCAGGCACTGTTTGAGGCACTGAGAACATGGACACATCCAACACACAGACAAATCTCTCTGCCTGGCTCACTTCACGGACATTTAAAGAATCACACCTGCAGTGGAGAGGTAAGCAGCTGTGCACAGGTGAGTAAGAAAGGCCGAGGACACTAAGTAGGAGGCATGCTCTTGGTCACTCCAAAAATCTGAAAACCGAACAGGTATCCTTGCTCTTGGTACCTCCTTGCTATTTCTCCCATCTTTGAAAGTGAGCCTTTACTAAAATGTCAAAAGAACCTCTTATTTTCTGGATTCTCTAGCCAGGGAGTTCTCCTCACTGCTTTGGAGGGAATTTCCTAGCTGAAGACCACCAGGTTCAAGTGTGAGGACCCTGGCATGACAACCTCTGGTCTGCAGAGCTGTCGGCATGCCTGCTATTGGCACAGTGCTGTTCCTTGTCCTTGACCTTCATCTTTTGGAAGAATATGAATGCATGGCATTACTTTTTTTTAATGCATGGTATTTATGAGTTTTTTCCCTCCTGGGCCTTACCATGTTCCGAAATGTGACATGGCAAGCAGGATGGATGCATTTTTAGATCAGTAAGTACAACCAGATGCGTGGATGGGGCTGAAGAAACACAACAAGCTTTTGTGAGGGTTGCAGAACCTTCGACATAGCCTGTTTCTCTCTCTGGGAAAATGAGTTTACGACTGGCAAAAAGCCACGGGTCTAGGTGCTCTCTGAACAGAAGTCCTACTCCAGGCACCCTCTGCTGGGCTGAGGGTCTGGTTCTGAACCCAGTCAGCCAGCCCTCAAGGACAGCAGATGCTAGCCAGGCCCTGGACACACTTCTCTCTCATCTCGCTCCAGCAATCACACCCACGACACTGATGAGGAAACTGAAGTTCAGTTTGGCTATGGAAATTGGTGAGAGTCACACTGGTAGGTAGCAGCAGGGTTGAGATTCAGGCCAGGGTGGCAGGGCTCCAAAGTTCATTTTCCATCAGAGCACCACATTCTATCTCTAGCCCAGTCCCTCCCCCTCACCCCCCACCATCCCAACTCGCTGGCCAGAGGAGGAAACCTTTGGGGCTTCATTCCAGATAATAGACAAGGAGAAACACCTTCTGGCAGCATTGGAGCAGGTAGTGACAAGATTATAGAGGGGAAAAAATAGTACTCATCTTGAGGAATTCAAAACCAATGGCGAGGCAAGGCACAGGTGCATCCGTAAATTGTGAACGATACAGGTCAATATGCAACCCATGCCTGAGTCAGGGGAAGCAAGAGGTAAGTGCTTTAAGATTCCAAACCGTGCCCTGGAGTAACCTGGAAAACATTCAGGGTGGAAGCATCAAAGGACGGGAGGAATTTGGAGAGGCAGAGGGTGTGAGAAGCACAAGAGGCGAGAGTGTGTAAAAAGCACGGCGCAGAGGGAAGTTGAAGAGGTGGGGTTGGGGAGAAGAGAAATATTTATTAAGCACCTGTTGAGTATCATGAATGCTGCTGGGAGCTTATATACATTATTTCATTTATTTAAACCAATTCTATTTCGTTTTCATTTACCTATAAGAAAATTCAACACTTGAAGTGCATAGGATAGCCTTGGTGACCTGTGTGATAGTATCAAGTGGTACAGTGTTTATGAAGTTGGAGCTCCAGAAAGACAGAAAAGAAGGGGGGGACAGAAAAAGTGTTGAAAGCAGTTATGGCCATTTTTTCTCCAAGTCTGATGAAAACTATAAATCTACAGATCCAAATGTCTTACGCCATGCTGCAATATGATCAGGTTTCTGAAAAACAGTGACAGAATATCTTTACAGCATCCAGAGAAAAAAGGCACATTTTGTACAGAGGAACAAAGAGAAAACTTAGCTCAGACTTATTGTTAGAAACAATGCAATCCAGAAGGCAGGGAAATGCATCTGAAGTGTTGAAAGAAAGAAAAAGTCAACCCAGAATTTTCAATCTAACAAAAATATTATTCAAAGATGAAGGTGAAATGACTTTTTCAGACAGACAAAAGATGAGAAGGAGCTTTGGTTGCCAGGAGGCCTGAACCTAAAAAACACGAAAGTTCTTCATGCTGTAGGGAAATGATGCCAGATGGAAACTTGGATGGACACAATGACTAGAGAGATCAGAAAGTGGTAAATAAGTGGGTAAAAAGAAAAGTCCTTTGTTTTTTCATTTGAAAAATTTTAAAAAGTAATGATTTAATGCAAAAGAATGTACTGTGGTGCTGATAACATATGCAGCTGTAATGCATATGACGACAACAGCGGAGAACACAGACGGGGACGGGAGGACGCCATGGCACCTGCGAGGCAGTGTAACACCACACAAAGTCGGGCCGCAGCACGTCCGTTGCGCGCATTTCAAATCCCAGAGCAACTACTACAAAAATAAGACTAGGTGATGTCGTTAGCAAGTCAATAGTGCAGATAAAATGGAATACTAAAAAAACACACAATTCATGCAGAAGAAGACAAAAGGAACAAAAAGGGAACACGGAACAGTTGAGACAAATAGAAAATAATGAGATGAAATGTAAATGAACTAAACACCTTCCTCTGATGAGAAGACGTGTTTCAGAAGCAGAGGCCCCCCTTCTCCCCTTGAGGTGGCGCAGGGCAGGGGGGCTGGCGCAGGAATCTGTGTGGAAGCAATGGTGACTTCTAGAACTGGAGCCCCACCCAGCTGGCTCTCATGGGAGCCGGGACAGAGCCAGGACAGAGACGGGAAAGCCATTCTAAGCGAAGGCCACACTCATCTTTCCAGAAGCCCACGGCCTCTAGCTGCTGCTGTTGCCTAAGCACCTGCGCTCCAGTCTCCTACCTCTGACTCTTGCTCCTTAGCGTCTCCTGCCCGCATGCGGCCATTTTGGCGATCACCTGCTCCTCTCCCCTGCTGTCCACCTCCCTCATTTTTGGTTTCCTGCACTGATGTCCTGAAGGAAGAATTTTATTGGCCCAGATAAAATTCTGTTTCACCAGGTCACTGCACAGTGGCCCTGGGAGGGGTTCCTTAGGACAGAGGCCCACCTGGTCTAGTGAGTCGTACCTGAGGTGGGAGGAGGGACAGGTTTTCTGGGTGTGAGCCTGGGAGGGTGGAACTAGTTTGGCTTCTCATCTGACATCTTTGTCCTTAATGGGAACAGAGGAGAGAAAGCCATTCTTTTGAGGATTTAACAATGGCTTTCTCACAATACTCTCCCGAGGGAGACCAATGTCATCGATAAGGTTGGGTAATTCCATGATAAGTGGAACGTTTGAGGATTCCCAGAGAAAAAGTTTATGTGGCAACAGCTAGACTTAGACTGTGAAGGGTTGAAAAGGAGAACAGGACTTTATCGTTGCCTTCTTGGAGAACCAAGCATAACAGCATTACATTTATCACTGACTCTCTTATTAAAGATCCTCCTTTCTGTTTGATTCCAGCAGGGGAGCTCCATTATTTGCTTTGTCAAATCCTTACTTTCCTGAAAGAAAACTGAGAAGGATGGAGTAAAATGCTGGTCAGGACAGGCTGTAATTTCCTGAATGTGATGGACATCACAGACAGGCAGGGGCATTGACTGACACACGACCCATTTGTCTCTCCCCGCCCCCTGCCACCACCGCCCTACTCTGCCCAAGCAGGAGACTAAGCCACCTATGGGATTCTGAGTTCTCCCATCCGGGACTGGAGGCCCCATTCCATGTGGCTTTGTCATTAGTGGGGGTGGGACAAGGGCCCTCACTTCCAGCTTCACAGGCAGCCCTGCCAGGAAGGGTTGGAGCCGCTCCCTGGCCCAGGACCACCCCTGGGAAGCAACAGGCTAATGGCTCGGTGCCAGGGCATCAAAGCTGCTGGAAGGGTCACAGGATTCTGCCAGAGCCAGAGCCAACAGGGCCAGAGAGGTGCCCACCTCACCCGAGGTCAGGAGAGCAGGAAGCCCAGCGCTGCTCACGCAGCCTCTAAGAGCCCACACTTTATTACTACTGCTTTCACTGTATCAACACAAGGAATAGCAAGCACTTTCAACAATCAAAATCACATATTTAGAAGTCACCAGAGGTTATAAAAATATAAAACCTACAAAGAGTTGGCCACTTGTCTGGGCTTTAAGAGGTTCAGATGGACTTGAGACCTGTTGCACTTGATCCTGAGCTTGATCCCATGTCACCAGGTTGTCCTGCCTTAGTAAGGCCAGAGAGACACAATACGTTCAAGTTCCAATGTTCCATCTGAACGGCATCATCTCTAGAACCGCTTGCAAGAACTAGAATTGGAAATCTGCTTGGTAAAGAGAGCTTTCTGTTAGAAAGGCCAGCTGCATTGGGGGCCTGAGAGGGCAGGTGCCGAGGAATCCGGGTGAGCAGGACAGGCCTGGGCCCCACAGCTCTGCGTCCAAGAGCTGGTGTTTGGCCCCCAGGGATCAGCCCTGCCCATTACGGCCATAGCGCTGACTGGCTCCACATGGGGGGCTGAGGGGGCTGTCATACACCAGGCTCTGGGAGGCCCCACCCATGCCTGTGGGGTGCTCCAGTTATACCTGGGGATGGTTCTCAGAAGCATGAAGAAGGAGTGAGGGAAGGAGACAAGGAAGGGAAAGCTGCTGAGGGATATGCAAGTGAACCTGGGCAACTGAGAGGCCATGCTGCCTAAGACCCACTGAGGGTCAGTGCAGACTGTGCCTGAGATCCACTTCACCGAGGGCTCACTCATGAAAAAGGGGCTGGAGCAATGAGGAAGCTTGGGTATTTCTATCTACTCTGGTCCCCTGTAGACTTAGGGGTGCCTCTGATAGCCATTAACTCCCCAAAGTTTCAGTCCGACCTCCTGGAGGACAGAGCATGCTCCTGGGACCAGAGAAGGCCCTCAGGTGGACTCTCAGGTGATTGGGTGGGAGATCATCTGCATGCATATATAGGAACAGTCCTCTGAGCCTGCAGGTGACCTCTGGTGGGCCAAGGGTATGTGCGTGGGACATAGACCATGCCATACTGACCAAAGTCCCCAGGCTGGCTTTCCCTGCATGTGATAATGTCACCTGTGCTGACCCAGGAAGCTGGCTCTGCAGCAGGGTCACCCCTGAGCAGCTCTCTCTACCCCTAAGACTCATTTCCCTCTTCAGTTGAGTTAGTGGGTGGTGGAATACTCACACTTGCTCCCACAAGAATATCACCAGCCCCGAAGGAGGAAATGGATGTAGCTGCTGGCACGGGCTCTGGAAACATAAATGATCATGGAGAACAAGCAGGTCCCAACACCTGAAGTAAACAGCAGGATGTCCGCCGTCCTTCCTTGCTGTCCCCATACCCCAGCTCTGACTGCCACTGCCCAAACCAGAAAAAATATTCTGAAATGGCATTGCTGTGTAGTTTTTGAGATAAATGACGCATGCCCAAATTTGTATTATGCGGTTCATCTAGCGCATGCTGGCTAACTGCTGACCAACCATCATGGAAGTGGCAATATTAATAGAACAGGTGTGGCTATACCCATGCCTTCCTGCTGCTTAGCTACTTGCCTACATCTTTGCTGCCTGATCCAGAATATTTTTCTGGCCTCAACTCCCTCTCTCCCTTCTCTTTTTTCTCTTTCCTACCAGCACCAAAAAAACAAGAAGTCTCTAAAGTGCAGTTTCACCCTAGGGCTTGCCGGCTGAAAAGTCAAAAGGGCCTCCTTCCTTCTCCTCTTATTGTAATGGACACCTAATGAGACATTCAAATAAGCAAACAAAACAAGACAAACACGATTCTTTCAGTAGTGTTGGAAGGTGCAGGGAAGCCATCCATTCAGCTCGCAGCATGCAGGACTTCCTGAGGCTGACCACATGTGGGGCTGTGGCCGTGCTGGGGATACAAAGGTGGACAGGACGTTCTCCAGGCACCCACCACCAAGAGAAAAATGAAGGGGCTGTAATGCAAAACAATGCCCCCAATGGGTCCTACTGGTAATGGAGGTGTGCGCAGAATATTCAGGATCCAGAGGAGGTGGAAGGTGTCAGAGAAAAGAACAGAGAGGAGATAACAGGGCCTGGGGTTGAGCAGAGCTCAGGCAGGCAGATGCGGGAGGGTGGACAGAGGGAAGGGCAGGCAGCCTAAGCATAAAGAACAGTGGGCACAAGGTGGGGAGCTGAGAGGGACTGGTGTGCCCAGGACTGAGAGAATTCCAGAGCGGCTGGAGCACGGAGTACATGTGTGGGGGAAGGGCTAGAGGGTGGCTGGGAAGATGGTCAGTGGTCAGACCACAGAGGCCCTTGCGTGGGATCAGCCTGAGGGGTCTGGGTTGCACTTGTGGCCCTGGGGAGTGAGTGGGGCAGAGATCTGCAGAAGGGATGTGGGGAGCTGGGAGAGGGACAGGCCGGGAGAGCCCGGGCACGGCGAAGACAGCCCCTGCTTGCCTCGCAGTCAGGCCCAGGGATGCCGGCAGCACTGCCCCCACACCCACCCGCCCACCTAGGTTTCATGAAAGGAACGCTTGTTTCCCCTGAAGAATTTTAAGTATGTCACATTTGCTTGTCGTTTTATATGAAAAGCCTTGCCTAAAATGAAACATAAAAGCCATCATTCAATAACCTGCTTCTCAGGACCCCAAATAACCTACGTGGCAACACAGCACAGACCTGGGACCTGGGATGTCAGAATAAGAAGGGATCTTAGGGATCCTCTAGTCCAACTCCTTATTTGATGGCAGGTCTTCCAGAAAAGTCTCGACCTTGCTCGGGTTTCCTGCAGACAGATCTGTGCTGTAAGCCGAGGCCAAAACAGTAATGCCGGGAGCAGGGACCTGAGCGGACTATCAGTCTCGGAAGCCCTGTTCTAAGTGAGCATTATCCCACCTCCCAGGCTCCTTTCAAGAGCCCGCTGCCGATGTTCCTTGCTGGTCGTATGTAAGGTGCAGCGAAGGCCTGCGATGATCAGTAAATCAGCTGATTGTATCTGTTTGTGTCTCGCCCTATTGTTCTGAACAAATGATGTGTATTTAGGATCTTAGTACCTCAAAAATGGGCAAAAATTACATTGGGATTAGTGGAAAAAGTAAATTAGTTTGCCATTACAAAGTTTTTTGGCAACAAAGACTTTTATTAGAGGAATATAATAGCTATATTTAGAATAAATAAGCCAACTCATTGAAAATAGTTTGCTGAAAATTGGTGGACAGTGTGCTATTGAATAAAAGAAAGTAATTAATAAATATTATAGGATATATAAACATAAAATATAAACACATACATGTATATTATACATAATATATATGTAAATAGGTATTCAGCTCGGGATGAGAGAATGGTCACATGTTAGATTTTTTGGAGTCAGAAACTAAGGCAGAATTTAGGGTGCAAGATATTCTTCTTTTTTTTAAGACTTTTTTTATTATTTAGAGAGAGGGGAAGGGAAGGAGAAAGAGAGGGAGAGAAACATCAATGTGTGGTTGCCCCTCATGTGCCCCCAACTGGGGACCTGGTCCACAACCCAGGCATGTGCCCTGACTGGGAATTGAACCAGCTACCCTTTGGTTTGCAGAGTGGCGCTCAATCCACTGAGCCACACCAGGCGGGGGCTGGGGTACAAGATATTCTTAAGGATCAACACCTGTGAAGAAAAAAGAGACAGTCAGGTGGGACAGAAGGAGATGCTGAGTTGCAATGAGGCCTCAGCCAGCCCATCAGGGAGCTCTGCAGTTGTCTAAAACGGCTGAGCCTTTGCATCCCTAGCTCTCTGTTCCTAGTTGCAAACTGCCCAGAAAGAGCATGACCTTGAGCAAGGCAGCTCTTTGGAGCGAGGTGGCTCTTTGCAGCTGAGGCCACCCCTGAAGGAGCTGACAGCTGGAGACAGACTATACTGCCCACGCTTCCTGCTCCCGGCTGACAGGGCACAGGGAGGGAGATCTGGGCGGTGTCCCTCCCACATCCACCACTGACAATGGTGCCCTGATCTCTCGGTCGTTTTATTTGGACGACGACACTCTCTTCCGGCTGACTGTAAGTCACTCTGGAGTTTCCCCCTTGACCTTCTTCTGCTGCCTCTCCCATTTCTCTTGGTTCAACTTTAATAAGCTAAAGGCAAATTGAGGCTAGGAGGGTGAAGAAAAAAAGAACGATTCTAGACCTCCACCTCTCTGGCTCAGGAAGTCTATGATGTCAAAACTATTTTATGATAATTCACTTTCATTCTATTACTAGTATGCAGTGGAATTTTCTGGAGGCCGCATGGCATATGATATCATCGCTCTGGCAATTAATGGGATGCATATTTTGTGATTTGCTGTGTTTTCAAGAATTTTCTAAGGTGATAGGTTTAAGGTATAAATATGTGCGTTTTTAGAGATTAACTCAGTTTGTTCTTAATGCTTTATGCTCTTACTCTATTTTATTATACTTACTATAATTCCTAGAACTTCATTATTGTCCAATATACTGTTTTAAAATCCCCAGCTTTCCCTTGCATCTGTTTGGAAACTCAACAAGAAAGAGGTAGTATCTTTGCTGCTTTTGGAATATTTAAAAATTTTTTTAACTTTTCAAATTTTGAAAAGTTTATCTAAAACTGTTATTAGTTTAGAATTCATCATTTTATTCTAAAATAAATAGAAAATTATTTAGAGGATATTTTTCATATCTCTAAGGACAGATTAATGATTAAATACAAGAGAAAAGAATGCTTGCTTTCTTAATCCACACTTGTAACCTCTATATCCAAAGATGCTGAAAAAGATGAAACAAATAGAGTTCCTTGACCCACGGAAAGAACAATCAACCTCAAAGAAATCGGAGGAAGCTATTAAAGAGAATTGAAAATACACTGAAAGCCACCTTCTCCTCACCTTTATGAATGCTAATAATTCACCTTCATATGTCTTCTGCAACAAAACAACTTCAAGTTGTCGCTTTGAGACTGACCAGAGTCCAAAGAAAAGGGAGTAGTTTAAATGCAGGCATGATATGCTCTTTAAAAGCTAAAAAACAATTTAGGTTTTCAGCCTGGAACTGACCCGTCTTGCGGGGCGAGTTGTCGTGTTGCAGGGGCTGGAGAAGTGCACACAACAGCTGAGAGAGAGATAAAGCCTTGCAGAGCTGGACCAGAAGTCGGGGGAGGAGCCCAGTGCGCCTTCCTGAGGACACAATGACTTGTCCCACTACAGACCGCACTGCGGACACGAAGACTAAATCACTGTGTCGGCTGCAGAGCTGCACTTGTGCCTTGAAAACGCACGGACTGCCGACTTGGCTGGATTTGCCCTTTTGTCCATGTTAGCCCCGATGAATCTCGGAAGCTCTCTTATTATATGTATGTGGAAACAAACATGTGCTGAAGTAGTAAAGGCCTTTGAATCTCAGGGTGTGTCTTACACAACTGCACCAAAATTTGCATCGACGGTGCAAAAGCCATGGTGGGTGACAAGGTGCCTCCAGGCCTGGATCTGTCCTGGGAGTTTCGGAATCCTTTACCACCACGCACTGGGGTGAGGGGCGGGGGTCAGGGAAAGCCAGCTTCAGCTCAGAATGTCATTGATGAAATAATACAAATGATTAGTTTCCTTAAATTTCAATTCCTGGACTAACAAAATTGGAAGTGCCCCCAAGCTTTCCACTGCACCCTGAAATGGTTGTCTCCAAGAAAACACCTATGCGACTGTTTATAGTTTCAAGCTGAAGTAGCCACCACTTAATGGGACACCATTTTTTTTTGACTGACAGACACACTCTGGTTATTCAGGCTTGAGTCTGTGGCGGAAGAATGTGAGTTCTCAAGTGAAAATCCGAGTTCAGGAGTACTTGTATCCAATATTATGAGTTGGCCAATACTTAAAGATGACATCAGGGGTGCTATGACCAAATGTGTTTTTTTTTCAATAGTGTATATTGAAATGAGTAAACATTTGGAAGAACTGCATAACTTGGTGAACTAACACTTTCCAAATGACCAGTGCATGGTACTTCAAATTCAGAGTATAAGAGGAACCACTGGATTTTAATGTAATGATTTTACAAGTTCACCAGTAGAGTTTCAGATTTTACTGTGCGATGAGCCTTTACGAAATCTCTGTTTGCTGAGTTTTGCTCTAGTATCATTGAAGGGTATCCACAATTATTTGGAAAGTCTACTGAAATACTCCTCTCCTATTACTGCTACATGTCTACATGAGGCCAGGTTTTCTTCATATTCTTTAACCAGAGCAACAGATTGCCACGGGCTGAATCCAGAAGCAGATAAGAATGGCCAGATGTCCTCTGTTAAGCCACATAGTAAAGAAACTTCCAAAAATGATGACATGTTGCTCTGCTCACTCAATTCTTTTTTTCAAAATATAGCTTTTTCAAAATGTGTTATTTGTTATAATGGGTTATGTAAATGTAATGGGTTATTTTAAAAAGAAATGTACATTTGAATTTCCGTTTTAATTTCTAATATGGCAAATATTGATACATAAAGCAATGAATAAAAGCTTTGGGGGGGTCATCAATAGTTTTATGGAGTGCAATAGAGTTTTGAGACCAAAAAGCCTGAGAATCACTGTCTTAAACTAATGGGAACCTAGGATATGTTGGGAACTAGACTCCCGTGGCCGAAGGCAACTGATTCAAAAATAGACAAGAGCACACAGACCCAGGTGAAAGACACAGGCCCGCCATGCTGGACTGTCTGGTGGGGACTGGAGCAGAGCTCGGTAGGGCTGGGCCGTGTCCTTTCTTAGACGAGTCATTTATTGGGCACAGAGATTTCCTGGGATGAGAATATTCTTTTTCTACCTTGATATGAAGTTGGGACATTCCAGATGGTTATTATTATTTTTAAGCACTTAATATATTTAACTAAAAATCAAATTAAGTATATTTTGGGACATTTATCTTTTATTCAGTAACAAAATAAAATAACCATAGAATCAAAAATTGTAAATCTTTTAAACCTAAAAGAACTAGAATAACCCAAATGACAGATCAGTGGTAAACTGGGATCAGGACTGTGCTCTCCTCAAAATTTTTTTAGTGTATGTAAAAATACAAAACAAACAAACTAAAAAACCCATGGTGACAGCTTTCTTGAACTTAAAGAAGAATAATTAAAAGTAGAATTGAGCTTCAGTTCCAAGCATATGGCCAGAGTAGTTTGTTCTGGAATTCCCTTCATTCACCTTGACCTTCCTTCCCACACTGTGGACTCGGGGGAAATGCGGGCCTCTGCTTTGAACAGCACACACACTGTTACTTAAAGGAGAAGACATGCCCTACAGGTCACAGACCACTAAAATCAAAATACCGCTTTCTTTGGCTTGATCTATACGTTGTAGTGTTCAGCTACAGCCCTTAAAAGGGCAATACAGTTTTCTGAATGTTGTTAGGAACCACTCCAGCGCAGGTCCCAAGGACAAGACCCTCAACACTTTGTCTTAGAGAACGGAAGCACCACCCTGGTATCCACCGGCATAAATAAATGCACTCAGGAGGGACAGCTGTGTGGACGTTTACCTATGTCCCACTGTCACTTGTCTCTTTTTCAGAAGAAACGTTATGCCAGTCAGGCAGAAGCACTCTCCCCTTTAAGTGATGCTACAGGTCAGTCTTCCGAGCCTTACTTCTCAGCAAATGGTAGGCGCTTCTCCTTCAAAGCCAAATTGACATCCTCAAAGCCAAATTGACATCCCCAGCAGTCCTAGAATCAGATGTGAACGCAGACTTTTTATGGTTTAAAGGTTACGGTATGTAATCAGAAGAATGATGCAACAAGGCCTAAAACTGTTGAGTGTCAATCTGAAAATTAATAAAGTTAGAAATTTTAACTATAAGGCCATCAGCTCATTGAGTCATAAGGTTAGAATAAAGCACAGTGACTTTCTATTAAAGCTTTTGACATAAGGCAAGATAAAACTAGCAATTACACAATGCTCTCTTTCTTAATTCTTCCAAATCGAAGAGGCTTGGGTTTTAGGCCAAAAGACCATGCTTTATACTTTTAAAATATATGCTTAATAGATATTTAATTACTTTATTTTTGAAAATTATTTCATTCTTTCAACCATTTACTGAGTGCCTACCATGAGCTAAGCACTGGGCTGGGCACCAGGCATGCAGCTGGGGCCCTAATGGCAGGGCTCCGTCCTTGGGAGGCCCACAGTGACCAGTTAGCGATGATTTTGGGCATAAAACGGCAAGTGGCGAACAGATATGATGAAAAGGGATGGATGCAGGGAGTTTTTTTTCAGAAATTTCAATCGTGAAGGGAGTCATATTGGTTTTCAAAGTCTCAGCCAGTAGTTGACAACAATGTGGACGTCCCACAGGGCAACACGGCTGCAGTCATTTGTATTGGTGGTAGAAGACAACTACACACAGGTCTTAACTTTGTGTGCATACACGTACATGACTGTGTGTGTACACATGCGTGCACATATGTGCGCGCACCAGTCCTATGGTCATAGCCAAGGTTGTAACACAGAAGGGTGCATTTAGAGAAAAATAATTAAACTTCAACAAAACTTTTCTTGTGGATTGCCACATTTCTATCAGGATGTAAAAACATGAACTAAATTTATAATAACTATACACCTATTGATTCCAGAGACAGATTTTTTGACTTTATGGAAAAACTAAAGCTTTATGAGCATTGAAATAAAAATTTGAATAGAGTTCTCGTTGGCTTTATCCTGCTTCCAAGTAATTTCTGAGCAAGAAGTTTTATAGATTTATTCCTCATGAAGGTTTAGAGATAATGTTTCAACATTTTCACTATGCCCTTCAATAAAACTCCACATTAAACCAACAGTATATATGGCTGAATTTACTACATTTTAGTCAAGCCCTCAGCAGAACAAAGAAAGAGCAATAGTGATCAGCAGCTCTAGATTTCAGTTCTGCATTTCTACCAGTGGAATACTATGCAGGATGGATGGAAGGGTAAAGAAAACAGTAACAACCTGTACTGGGCACCTGCCATGTGCCAGGCACTGTGCTATGCACGGCTCAGGGATTATGCAGTATAGTACTCACCACCCTGAGGTGGGTAGGGGAGGAGGAAGAAGAGTCAGGAGACATCCTGGTTAATAGGCAGCTGAGCTGAGGTGCACCCCAGGGAGTCTAACAATAGCTACGCTGCTATGAGATTTGAATTTATCAGAAGAAAAATGTTATGTAAAGAACAACTTTCTTAGCTTAACAATTATTTTAAGTAAATCTCTGTCTTAACTCGTATGCGCAAATTACAAAATGTTCATTTTCCTTAATGCCATTGAGTTCTGAAGATGATCAGGCTATATCTGCCATTTCTTATGTGAGGCGATTTTTAAAATATGATTCTGAGATAGGCAGACATTTCCTTTTTGACAAGAAGAAACATTAAGCCAAGGCTCATTGTGATTTGACCAAAATGACATAAGCGGTGGCCAAGTCTTCTAACCTGAACCTGAGTTTGCTACTTCCCCCCTATGCCCCAACTCCCCCAAATCCCATAAAATCCCATACAATATGTCTTTAAAGTCATTATTTTCCACACAAAAAATGACATTTTGGACCATTTAACTTAGGACCTGTATGTAGTTCCACAATAGAGTTGCCTCCAAGGACACCAGACTGGCCGTTGCCATGGTGTTTCCTAAGGCATTCACTTGTTCTGAGCACTATCTGTGGGTGTCCCTGTTCACTACAGGAGGGTCATCGTATTAGTCGTGTCCCCGTCTTTTGAAAAAGCTACCTGGTAGCTTTGCACCCATACCACAAGAGAGAACAGTCTCCACTGGGTCCACTCAAACATGATCACAAGTCCCCTTGGGCCTCTTCCCTCCTTGAATAAGAACTGAAGAAATAGTAATCTTACACCTGCCCAAGAGAGGCTCACTGCAGTGAACTGAGGCTGTAATCACAATGTGTTTGAAAACACGACACCGTACTGTGTTTCTCCACTTCCAAAGCAGCTTTCTTTTGTGGCTTTACTAAACAGTCTAAATAGCTTAAGATGTTAGTATAAAACCAATCACTTCTTTCTATCTATCTATCTATCTATCTATCTATCTATCTATCTATCTAATCATCTGATATCCATCTACCATCTTTGTACTGGAACTCACTAGAAGCTACCCAAAAAAACTTTGGAAAAAATATGCAGGCTTAAAAAAATATCAAAATATAAAAAAGAAAGATGATTTGAACACTGAGTAGAAAAGCAAAATTGAGGAAACAGATGAAGGGGTGGGGGAAGGAGAGACGCGCTCATTAGATATTATCCCGCTCGGGGCCCTGCATTCTGGGTGTTCAGGCAGAAAACACCATTTATATTTTTTGTAGGAAATTTACTCTGAAACAACTTTCAAACATCTCAGATATGGCATATTTCCAATTTCTGCTTTTAATAAAAGATCTAACTGCATTCTTTCATATTTTTAAAAGTCCGTATCACGCACCTCACTTCGCTTTTGTGAGACCCACATTAGTACCTGGTTTTGCTCACTGAAATCAATCCAAAGACGATTTTTGCTGTTACGATGAAAGACAGAAAGTGAACAGAGCATGCAGCGTGTTTTACGGTGAGCCATTGCAGAGGTAGCGCACACCTGGAGTGGTGAGCACGGTGCCCCAGGCTCCTGCCCCGGGGACTGGAGACAGCACCTTGGCGTCAAGCTGCCACGGCTTTGAACTGTGTCTCTGAGCATCTGTGCTTTGTTCCCATTTACTTTGTGTGCCCATTAGCAATTCACATGTTAAGGTAATTGCTTCTTTACTTTCTTCCATTTTGGCTTATGAAATGTTTCATAGGAACCCTGTCCCTTTAGACAGTGGAGAAACCTGTATCTAGGTGTACTTTCAGCATCTACAACGGTGTATTTCATTTAAAGGGCAAGTTGTTCAAGAGGAACTATGTTAGTGACCTGATTCTGCTACACAGCGGTGGCATGTTTGCTGTGATCATGTTTGCATGATCCAAATGCAATGACAAGGATATCTGATCTTACTACCAAAAAAAGTACTTTGATTCAAACACACAAGGTTTGTTATGCTTGAGATAAGTAGGTATAATGGTTTGTTTGTTTGTTATCTACATTAACCCACTTATTACAGGCTAGCAATGTTTCAAATGATGGAGCTCCTTCTGGTCTTTCAAGTCCTTTGGTCTTCTGATGGCAGACTTGACCGTGACAGTGGAAGTGGCGTTGGAGGTCCAGGCACCACCAGTGGCTGTTTTCTTGCAGGAACCACAGTGCCAGATCTGCAGAGCCCATCTCTTCATCTTGCTTTTGCCACAGAAGGAGCAAGTGTACTTGGTGTGTAGGCTGATCTCAATTTTCTTCACCATTTTCCTGAGGGAAGCGCCATAATGGGTCCTGTAGTTACCAACGATTCTGACCGTTGGTGTGTTTAGCCATGGCGCTACACACTTGGTTAGAACCCAAGAGGCAACGGTATAATGTTAATGAATGATGGGAAAACTCAGCTACCCAATTCCTGTGACATTTCTACCTTTTCTGAAAGAGGCATAACGAATACTGATTAGAAGGAGTCAGTGGTCGAAATGGGTGATAAGATTCTAGAAAAAAGACAGCTGCTATAAATATGACCAAATAGCCTGGTCTAGATTAGTGTTTTCCAGAGAACGAAGTCTCCAGTGAGGGTCTCAGAAGGCTGAGTCACCAGAGGTGTTGAGGCCTATCTTAAAAAAGGGAAGGCAGGTGGTTCCACAAACTACAGGCCAATGAACTTGGGATAATCTTGTGCCACATTTCGGGATGGTTCACTAAGGGCAGGGCTTGTGAGAATTAGAAAGGCAAGTGGCAATCCTCAGGAGCCATGATGGGCAGCCTAGTGGGACATGCAACAAAGCTGTCATATTTTTGTCCGTAAAATGGAGAAATAAATACAAGTGAATTATCAATTCATTCATTTATAACAAACAAAAAGCACTGTTCTGTGTTAAGCGCTTTACTAGGCACCGAAGATAGCAAACAAGATAAATATGATCTTTTCTCAGTTTCTTAAGAGAATGTCAAAATCCCAAGCCCAAAACCCAAAACAATATTTGCAACTATTTTGTAATGAAAACTATGAAGTCAAGGGCCAAAGATAAGAGAATGATAAAGGGGAAACCTCCTTCAGATGGCATAGTCAGGTCCTTCTGAGGTGACACTTAAGCCTAGCTATGAAGACTGAGAAAAATCTATCTTGCTATGTGAATGGGTGGGAAGCTGAGAATTTCAGGAGGGAGCGACCTGTGCAGATGTCCTGAGGTGGGAAAGATAGTGAGGTGCTGGAGCCATTGAAAGAAGCCCAGTGCGACAGGACCGACAGGACCAGACTGTAGTGTACAAGGCAGCGGGGAGAAAGTGCTGGGAAAGTTGGGGAAATGGCCTGAGGCCCTCCCAGATGCCAGGACAGTATGGATCAAGGAGATGCTAGTGGCCTGTTCTTTTCCACACCTTGCATCAACGGTTTAGAATCTATTTTTTGGGGGGTTCTTTACAATCTATTGTCATCTGGAGATAAAAAAGGACAGTGTCCAAAGAAATGTTAATTTGGCTGACAAAATTAGGATCCAACAAGTAGAGTGGGCAAAAGCTTAGGTTCTGGCTTCAGATCTGTGTTTGAATTCTATCTCTGACATTCACCTTCTCTGTGATCTTGGACAAATCACTTAACCCCTCTAAGAAAGGTGCCAAAAAATGGGTAGAGGATTAGACACAGGCAGCTCAGGTAACCCTTCTGTAGGACAACACAGTAGTCCATCTGCTACGTCAGGACATACGTGGTTTGTTTGCTGGGCCAGGAAGCCATTATTTGAGGCACCCAGCTGCTGACCAACTGTTTATAGATCAAATGTAGGTCCTTACAGATATTTTGTTCATGTCACCAATAAAATACTGCCTCTCTGCTTATCTGTTTGAAGAATGAGAAATTCAGCTTAGCCAAACTGTAGAAACTAACTTTGACCTTCTAATCCTATTATCATTAGGAAAGAAATGGCTAAAAGTTAGGACAACATTCTGAAGATACAAATTTATATCATTCACAGTGTTGAAACTACTATATCAAAATATTTCTCTATTCTCGTAATGGTATTAAAGTTCAATCTCTATTATACCCAAGGGCACCTAAAATATTTATAAAATTAGGTGACAAAGCTTTAAATTATTCCAGTTTGATTTTTAAATATATCTTAAAGGGTTTAAGAAAAGTACTGTAAGTTTAACAGCATTCATCCTAAAAAATAGAAGTAAAAAGTGGAATTAAACACATAATTGTATGTGTTTTAAGACAGATGAGAAAAGATTAAACAATTCAGTGTCCTGGTTGATTTACATTGTTAAAGAATACCCTGAAATTTGGGGTTTCTGTTTAGAAAGGAATGCTTAGTGAATGCCCAGAGAAAGGATTGTAGCAGGCAGCAATGCCATCCATTTCCAAGTGTAATATTGGCTAAATAAAAATTCAATGCAGTTTTCACTTACTAAATTTAAGAAATAAGAAAACTATAGCAGGTCCTCAAATAACACTGTTTTCCTGCAATGTTGAGATGCTAGAGAACCTCAACTCTTATTTACATCAATCAGCCGATGGTCAAATCGGTTCCCTCACGTGACAACTTACTATATATCAATCACAATAGGTTTGGGGGATAGAATTCAGTAACTCCCTCTAAACCTTACTTTGCCACTTCTCAGGTATTTTTTTGTCAAGTAAATCTTTTGACATTTAAGTTTTACCTAATCTTCCTATTTTCTCCATGTAGGTATAGTTAGAGGCGATGTTTTCCTTATTTGATCAAATATTTGGGGTTTTTTTGCATTAAAACAAGACACATATGCATATTAAATGGGAGATATTAATTTGGCTTTCTTATGATTCGCTTAAATTTGAAGAAACTATGACACGTCTAACAAAAAGTCCCCTAGGCAAGCAAGTGGCTTGCTTTTCCTCCCACTAAATTGTGCTATTTTTTCTTTTGCATTTTCCCTCAGATCTACAATCCAGTTCACTTCCAGTGCTATCAGTCTGATCCAGGCGAATTTCACAGGGCTTCCTGCCTCTAGCCTCTGCTGGTTATAATCCGTTCTGCAGCTTTTATCGTAACTTCTAGTTCTAGCTTAGTTAAGAGTCTAGATGAGTCCAGACTCTTCAGTCTTGTGTTCAAATATTACAAGCAATGGAAACCCTGTTCCTCTCTAGTTGCTACTCACCACTGTACTTCCCACCATCTTCTAAGTCAGATTTTTAGACGTTTTTGTAATGAAACAAATCCAAGACACCAAACTGCCCTGCCTCCACTTCCGTCATGTTCGTTTCTCCTCATCAAGCAGGCAACCAGTTTTTGCCTAATTGCTTTTTGCTTGCTCTATTTCCATATATTTGCATCATTAATACTTTTATATATTTGTCCATGTTCTCACTAGTTTATAAATTCTGTGAGGTGAGGGTTCTCATCTTTTACTGAAATTTTATTTCAAGAAACCATCTGCAACCAGGCCTTTGCAATCTGTTATTCTATCCACTGAAAGACCTGCCTCCAAGTCTGAAGTGACCAAAGGGACCAAGGTCCACACTGAATGAGGTGAATAGCAGAATTTGGAGCACATCTGAGTATACTCTCTAAAGGGATTCAAGCCCTGCCTGGTGTAGCCCAGTGGATTGCTGCTGGCCCGAGAACCCAAGGGTTGCCAAGTTGATTCCCAGGCAGGGCACATGCCTGGGTTGCAGGCCAGGTCCCCAGTTGGGGGCATGCGAGAGACAACCACACACTGACATTTCTTTCCCCCTCTTCCCCGCTCCTTCATTCCTCTCTCAATAAATACAATCTTAAAAAAAAAAAAGTGATTAGAAGCCTAAGACCCTCCCCTTCTCTGTGTTATTAACTGTTAAAATGCATGGAAAAACAGTGGAAGGGAATAAATATTAGAAGAAATGTTAACAGCAGTCACTGCTGGAAGATTACCAAATGGGAGCTGGGAGGCAGAGGCTGGGGTGGGTGATGCCAGAGAAAATGATAGTATGAACTAGGTTTTTTCTTTTTGGGGAGGCTCTGATTCTTTGTAATTTCTAGTACTTTCTAAATATTTCATAATGAACTTGCACTTCTCATATAAAAATTTGTGCTAAAAATTCCCAAATACACTTGACCTGGAAGGCAAGATGAAATATGTCATGGATCAAGTTTTAAAATCGAGTGCAAGATTTATGATCCCATTATTTTTAAACTCTTTGAAAGGCAATTCTCCCATTAAGTAGTGGGCTTAAAAAAACTTACTGATGCAGAATATTGAATTTATAAGATAAATGTTGTCATAATTAGTTCCCCCGAAGAAATGCTTTACTCCCATGGAAAGTCCCTAGCTGCTGCCACCCTGCCTTGTGGTTTTAAATATTATCCATATAGGGACTCCCCATATTTCACTTTTCCCCTCAACTTTACATTCACACCTCCAACTGCCCACTCAGTGTCTCCACTGTGATAATTAATAGAACCTCAGAACTCAACATATCAAAGGCAGGATTCATATTGACACCCTCCGATTTGCTCCTCTACTGGGTTTCCAAAATCTTAGCTAATGGCATAACCATCCCTGCTCAGGCCAAACACTGGTAGTTTTGATTTCTTCTTCATATCTAATCCATCACCAAGTCCTTTCGCATTACCACCAGAAAGACATCCTGCCCCTGCCTCCTCCCTACGACTACCACCTGGTCCAGGCCCCGGCCTTTTCTCACCTGTCCACCAAGTTCCACTTCAGTAACTGTGACACTCTGAAGTGAAAGCAGCCATGAGAATCGTGCTGCCTTCACTGGTCTCATCATCTGGAGCAAGGTTCAAGTGTAGCTGCCCCACAGCCTGTTGTGAGCCAGGTATCCTCGTGCAAAGTGAACTCAGAGTCGACTGTGGCCTAAGTGGCCCCTTGGCCTTCACTTGGTCAGTTCAAGAGCTGTGCGATAGCCCCCCAAGTACCTGGTGTATGTAACTTACTGGGTAGCCACGCCTGGTAAGGTTGTCAGGATGATGGAGACATTTAAATGTTAAAAGACATGCGTTTAGAAAATAAATAAAAAGTTTCCCTTATTTTGTTCCACTATAGCCTGTTCTCCCTTTACCAGAGGTATAGATAGCAAACCCTGTCAATCCCATACTTAAATTCTCTAGTGGTTTACCAGCATATTCAGAATAAAACCAAAACTCCTTACTAGGGATTCAGTCCTCAGTGGACAGGCCCTTGCCCTTCTCTACGACCCTAGAACCTACCATCCCTGCCCCATCACCCCATCCTCACCGGATTCCAGTCTAAGTGGCATTTCCTTTCTCAGCATATAAGCTCATTCTTGCCTGGGGACTGTTTTATTGTTCTTTTCATCAAAATGTTCTTTGATCTTGGTCATTTTCTTCTCAGACCTCAAGGCCAGTTTCCCCAGTGATCCTGTAATTGTTTTATAGCCTAATGTAGACCCACCACCAAAAATGGTGACTGGGACATGGGTCTTCAATGAGTATTTGTTGAATGAATGGATGAAAAGCCTGTTCAATCAAGCATCTGGGGCACCGAAACAATTGTTCCAAGTGACCCATACTCTGCAATGGCAAGCAACCCCTTCATATACCACCCCCAAAACAACCAACCACCTCCCACAAAAATCTCCTTAGACCATGTCATTTAGAAAGTCAGTTCCGTACCAGCTGCTGCAAAAATGAGACAAAATCTGGCCTCATTGGTATGTAGTTTTTATGCATCCAACCAAGTAGCATTGCCCCCTTTGGAAACTCTTCTCACCTTTACGTCAGCCCTTGGTGTGTGTTTTTAAATCTAACTCCATCTAGTGAAACTGTATGTGTTGGGGTACAGAACAAATGAACACACTGGTGTAAATCTGCTCTGTTAACACACTCCTAGAGATGGGTAGAGTCTCTACGTCTTTCCTGGGAGAGTCCTGACTCACGTATACCCTCCTTCTCTCCACCAGAAAGCAATTTGATAGCTGTTTTTGCTACCAAAATAAGTGGTCTAAGACCAATCTCAATAAAACTTATTACCAAACTACTGTTTAGTGCCAAGGAACAAAGGAAAGTTGGGATAAAAATGAATAGCAACCAGATCGTCAAAAAGTCAAATAAAAAGGTTCATAAACTTTCAATTTGTCAAAATGCTCAAAAGTATCAATTTTTATGGCTCAAGCCACTATAAATCTTATATAAACCTTCTAACAGACCTTAAGAAAACAAATTGGTTATGTGGTATAATTATTATACATTGGGCTAAGTTTTTGTCTAAGATATATCAATTTAATTATGATTCTTAATAACTATATAAACCAAGCTGTTTCTTCTTCAAATACTTTACTGTGTTTAGCCAGAAAATACTGATGAATGCATTCTCTTTGTAAAGTGACTGTATTACAAACAAGACTAATGGCAACAAGACTAAACCTCAGGTGCAGATAATCAAATTTGAATGGTACAAGGATTAATATACATCGACTAAGACTTCTACATGATTTTAAATCAGATGGCAATATTATCATAAATGTATGTATGTGTGCATACACATATGCACATCTAGAGAGAACGAACGGCTAAGTGGACGAATGAGTGAGTGAAAGAATGAGAATGTGCTCATGTTCGAATCAGAGCAACCTGTCTGGGTAATCAATTACTTCACTCCGAAGATGTGTCCAAACGTATAAAGAATTTCCTGGTTTGTATTAAAATGCACTTCCAAAAGACCATAAAAACACAAATTCAGTTGACAGGCTGCAACGGGATTCAGAAAAAGACACAGTGACTATAGACTAAGGTGCGATTTCATGCTGGTGATTTTTCTTTTTTAAAATGTAAGCCACTCATTTTGTAAGAAAAAAGTTTAAACCAAAAGTTGCATATTAATATCACACACAAACTGAAACACAGGTGACTTTCGGCACACTGTATACATGCTTACATAAACTCAAATATGTACACATTTAAAACAATTTCCATAGAACGTATGAAAGTTCTGAAATACATAAAAGAATACTCTCTATAAAAACTACAGTTAGAACATCAATTTGCTATAAGCATATAAAACATCAAGTGCTTTCTTGGAGTTTCAAGTTACCTCTTTAAAACAAGATCTTGCTTGCATATATATAATCTGTCTCCAAAAAGCAGTGTGGACTTTTTATTTTCAAGAGGTTTATTTTCCAGGTACATTATAAGCTCAAGAAAACAAACCCAACAATTATGCAATATAATTATGTCATAACAACTTAATTGCACATAATGCTTTAAAGTAGGTTTGGATGAAGTTCTCAAACACTTTGGTATATGTTCTTCAGGGACTTCTATTAGAAATAACAGGAATTATGAGTCCCTTCAATCCCCATTTTGCTTTAAAATGGATGAGTCTTTGGCTAAAGTTCTACATTTTGGGCATTTTTTAAAAATTAAAATGGTCCCCAAACCAATAAATGCTGCTGATATACAAGACTTCATTTAATCTGTTCCTGGTGTAGTAGGAAGCCATAGATACTCATTTACTATGACATGCCATTGGTGGCTTCAATTTTCCACTGAGAAGCAGAGAAATCAATCGGTTTAGTTGGCATTTCTCTGTTTATTTTGTCATAATCTAAACTGTACAGTAATTTGCAGTAACTATATATACTGTTGCACAGTACATGTGATTATGATCGGAAAGATGTATGGCATCAAATTTAGAGTTAGCTTACTCAGAATAAGTCAATATTAGACTGTACAGTGGGTTGCACTGACTATAGTAGGCTGTCAGGTAAAGCTTTATTTAAAAAACCCAAACCATTCCATTTACGAGAGAAATTGTTGCAAATGTATAAAACAGCAGATCTACAAGGAGAACACCAAACATACTTTATTAGCACAAAAAAGCAGCCATAACAAGGCACAGCAAGCAGAAACATACATTAGCAGTCAAAGGGTTAGTGTTGCATACAAATATAGCTTTTCTTTTCTGTAGCCTTGGCCATGGCCATCAGGATGTAAAATAACTTTCTGTAGCAGCAGGTAAGGAAACTAAGGAGCACTCACCAGTGGTACAGAGCACATTAACAAAAAGACACAAGAATGGACTCGACTACTTTAGTGCAAAATGTCTAGACAGAACTGTAAATTCAGTTCAATACTAAGAAGCAAACACGAGAACTTGGTATTACTTCCAAAATAGCTCACTCAAGTAGTATTGCATACTATTCTAAGTGACAAAAAGGTGCTAAGTTATTTACAGATACAATGGTTGTACAGTACCTTTTAAATCTGTAATTTAGGTTTCAGATTTTCCATTAGAAATTAACTGCATTGAAATTCTATAAATTGTACTTAAGCAATTCAGCTATGAGTACTTACAACAAAACGATAAATACTGCCATCCAAAGTATTACAGTTTAACAATAATATCAACACCAGCAACACCACTGTAGCTATCACTTCTGACTTGTTTGGGCATCTTCTAGTCTCATGGTCTTCACGGTTCACAGACTCGTCATGGGCACAGGGAAAGGTCTGACAGTGACAAATCAACAAGCAGATGGCACATGCCAGCTAACCACACACAGGACTGCACTGCAGCAGCTAACTCCCAGTGTGTTTTACATTAAAGCACTCATTAAAAAAATCAACACCCAAGGCTTTCAAATAAAATTCTCCAGACTTTAGAAGACTGGAATTTTAAGAACTACTATTCAGAAAAATTGGTTTACTTAACAGTACCTTTTGCAGAAGAGAAAAGGAGACTGACTATAAACTATATCAACACTTAAGTGAACTGCACTATTGCCCTTGTGGCCAGAAAATTGCATTTATTTCTTTTCTAAAAGGAAGGCAGTCTTTCTTTTTTGGACTTGCGAAGCTTGATTTATAGTAACTACGAACATCACTACTTTGGAAGGGTATAGAAAAATTCTTAGAAAAAATAATTTCAAACATTAGTCACACTGTTGAAATACTCATCCAATATTAACAATTTGTTCTTCGGTAAGAAATAGAATTCTTCATAGCAAATGCCCCAGAACTGCCTCACTCCATTACTACAGCTATCAAAAACCAAACTGCAAAATCGCCACAATGTTGCTGTAGGCTTACTGAACACCTGTAGTTCTATCCTGCTGTATCAATAGGCACCACATTTTTCTGAGTAACAGCAGACCGCATCTGACAGACACTAACACTAAGCTTACATACTTTACTGAAAAAAACCTAACACTGATATGTGTGCTCGCTATAGGTGTACTGTCTGATGCACATAAAAGCGGATCTACGACAGGAGAGTTCACTTTGCCTTGACTGGTTCTCGCTCCAACCAGCGAACTCTAACTTTTTGTTTATAATGATACTCTTTTAAAAAATCCTGTAACATTGATGGTAAAGGGAGCCCATCAATTCCATCATATGTAGTGCATCTGCAGATTACTGCACGGCAGATATATTGCAAGCTAAAAGGAAAAGTCCTATTTAGTGAGATAGTAAGCAATGGTTCAAAAAACATGCAAGAACTGGGATCTTTATAATGTTCCAAAAGTCCTGTTACAGTGGAGGAGTGAAACACGCATGGGTCGTGAGCATCAAAACTAAAGTTGTGATTCCACTGTTCAATTCGGGCATGCAGGGATCTGTTGTAGCGACGGAAGCTCACAGAGAAGAGGTAGTCCTCTTGCGCGGAGTCCCTGAGCAAAAATGTGCCTTCAGGTTTCCCTTCTAGAAGGGCTTCTGCTTCGTAACGGTCCATCACTCCCCAGTAGCAGGGATTCCCTGTAATCTGAAGCAAATCGGGCACCAGGCAGTGAATGTAATCGATCTGTGTGTGGACTTTCCAAGCTCCCTGTCTGCTAACGTGGGCATGGCTGTCTCCAGAGACCTGACGTTGCTTCTGCCTACGTGACTGCAAGCACAGTGTGGTTGTGTCCTCTTCTGAGTCACAATTAGCTTGTGGAATTGCAGAACTGTCCCCACTTATTTCAGTCATTCCAGGAGCTAACTTTGGTCCCAGTTTATATAATGGATTAACCTGTGCAGTGGCTTCAAATGTATGTATTTGTGCATTGGGAGGGGGGTCAACCCCTTCTTCAATACTAAGACGCCTTCTCTCTCTAAGCCTATCTTCTTCATCTTCTGTAGAAACCAACGATGGATCAAATGTATCAAAAAATGTTGAATGTGGGCTCACGGGGGCTGTATGCTGTTTAATCAAATGCCATTTTTGGGCTAAATCTGAGCCAGCAGGAAAAGGGCATTTCTCAAGCATTAATTCAGAAAGGTGTATTTTTCTTTTATTAGAAAACAGAGGCTTTGACTGCTTGCTGTAAGTTCTCACTGGAAAACACAAACCCACAGTATCCTGCAACCTCTGCCTCAGAGAGCGACTTCCTACAGTTCTGCTGGGAACGCTGTCCATATCGTGCACAGAGCTCACGCCGTACCGCCGCTCTCTCCTTTGAAGCCCACTTCGAGTTCCACCGAACTTTTTATCAGTATCCAACGAACTCTGAGTCTTCGTAGAGCAGGAATGTTTCTTCCTGCCACCCCACGGAGCATGTCGGGAGTAGGAGTCTCTTCTTGCAAGTCTTGTTCCTGGGGTGACACACGAATCATTATCCTTTTCAATGCTTATTTCCACAATCTGAGGAATTTCAGTGGCACAATTTGGGTTTCTTCTTGAAGAATTCTTTGAAGGGCTTAATCCCAGTTGTAAGGCAACATTTTCTCTTAAGGGACTGCTTTGTTGCTGAGGAGCTAGGTCTCCTATACTGACGTTTTTCTCTTTGATAGACAAACATCTGTTGGAGTTCATGTCCACATTTTCAGTACGGCTTCCTCCCTCATGATTGAAGAGATTCTGACACCTGTATTTGAAATTACTCCACATTTTCCCCACTTTATCCATTGATTATAAGATCTAAAGACAAAACGGGAGAAGGAGAAAAATAGGTTAAAGTGGTATGCGAAAACAGAAAAGGCAGAACCCAACCCCTTTTCTCGTTGGAACTTTCTGCAACACTGGTCAGGAATCCGCCTTGCACTGTAAAGGGATGGGGCTGTAAGGTCGCCAGGCCCTCCTGGGGCACTGCCTCTTTATCCGAGCTGGTCCTCACTTCCCATTTCCTTTCAGAGAGAATACTCAGAACTCAGGGGGAAAAAAATAAACCCTCTCAATTAAACTCTGGTTTCTTCTTCCCATGTATCAATCTAATTTCACTATGACACTGATTGTCTCCTTACTTGGAGTAATTTAGGTACTTGCCTCAGGTATGAAAAGGGAAAATAGAGCGTGTGTTATTAAAACATATCAGTATTCAACTTCTCAAAAGTTGTAAGCAGGACCACATTTGTGGAACACATTAAAATTAGTTCAAAAACCTTAGGACCTATCTTCCCAGTTTCACTTACTTACCAATTACTATTCCACTCATCTAGCAATCTAAAGCTTACAGGTTAATCACTTGTAAAGAATCCCTAATTCTACAATGTATCAAATCTTATCCATGATTTTTAAGAAGCAGTTTGAGTAGAAAGAAAAATAGGAGAGAAAAAAAGACAGTATTTGGGTTTAAATAGAAAGGTGTCTTTATGCTTCCAATTCTTTATCCTAGAAGAGCTTAGAAGAAATAGAGCAATAGAAAAAAGTTATGATACTGTAATAATTAGCAAAAGAAAAACAATAATACATGAAGTTCAGTATCTTTTTTCTTGCTCCTTTAAGAAAACTGTGAGCAGTTTACGGCGCTTTACAAATGAATTATTTCAAGACTGCAACACTGACAAGCAACTGTCTCGTTCAGGAACCTGAAAGTCGGTGTTGGAAGACCTGAACTGGCTGATGAAATTCAAGGTTAGAAATATTTTACCCTCAGAATTTTGAGGGCATCACTCCCCTGTTCTAGCAGCTTCTAGTGTAGCTGTTGAAAAGTCCAATATCATACCAATTCCAAATCTTCTTATATGTAGCCTATTTTGTTTCATGAAAAACTATACCTTCTCTGTATTCTTAGAGTGGACATTCATTGTGCTGGGTCCTCTGGATGTCCTTCCTACTGCCCCCCTCCTCCTCTCCCGGAAGTCCTTTTTATTAGATACTAGACATCTTAGATTCATATTTTGATTATCATGTATTTTCTTTTCAGTATTGTATTTCTTTTCGTACTGTCTGATGGATTTCTCTGGCATTACTCTCCAACACTTCTAATTCACTTGCAATTTTTTCTATCATACTTTTAATTTCCAAGACCACTTTCTTTTTCTCTGAATGTTCTTTTAAACAGCACCCTAGTCTAACTTCTTGGATGTAATATCTTATTTTGCTAAAGATACAAAAATTCTCATTATTTTCTTCCTTGTAACATTTTAAATATTCTTATGTTTCTTGCTTTACAGGCCTTCCACAAATGTCTGATGGTTCCTGGCTATCCAGCATTAACACGATAATCAGAATCTCTGTCTACTTTGTGGGGGTTGTTTGCTAATTAGTTGGCTTTACTACAGGTGATGAGGCAATAAGTTAAGTTTTTTATTAGGAATCCCCCAAAGCAGTCTCTGTTAAATCTGTCCTTATCCCAGAGAGAAATGGTCCTATATCCTCTCTGGGGCATACAGGGGTGGGCAAAAGCAGGTTAATATTAATATAATAATTCATAAATGACTAATAATACAGGGTGAACTCTGTGTTTTGCACACTCACAACTGTAAGCCTACTTTGTCCGCCCCTGTATATACCTGACGGCCGTGTTCTGAGAGCAGGGCAAGAGAACAGTGGGGTCTTAACCTCAATATTCAGACTTTAGCTTCAGGCCATGTTTTTTCAAAAGGTGTCCTTATTTGTAAAAGATATTCCAACTCCGGCTATGACTGAACCTCTCAGATTAAAATTCTCCAAGCTCTAACTTCTAGCTTCACCCAAGGTAAAGGAACAATAGTCGCCTTGAAGGGGGGGACCTGTGGGAGTCTGATACAGAGACTTTCAACCGCTCCTGTTTTCAGCTGCAAACTTCCCCCTCACCCTCTGAGGTAACTGGGTCCTCTAATTTCGGAGCCGGCATTGCAAACTGGTTTGCTTCTTAGCACGCTCATTTGTAGGCCCTCAGATCACCTCTCCTAGTTCTGTTCATTTCTAGCTACCTGCTTTTACCAAGAACCTGACCAATCAGGACAATTTCTGTCTTCTCCCATTTGCTTTCTACTGGTGAGTTCGTGCCTTATGCCTTTTCTAGTCCTTTTGTTTTAGTGGGTTCCAGAAGAGAGTAAAAATAAAAATGCTGATATTCACTCAACCTGCCACATTTAACTGGAAAGTCCCCTTTCCAACGGATAAAGAGATAAATGGTACCACACAGAAAATCACCACCCAGATCAGTGAGTCTTTCTAGATGGAGAAGAGCAGAGTTTTCTGAGATGAGGGGTCCGCGGAACAACACTAGCTGCATAATCTAATCACCTGGAAACTGCATGATACGCAGGTCCCTCCCACGAGATTCTGATTCAACTGGTCTGGAATTGAGCATGAACCCTTGCTGATTTTTGTATAAGCTGTGGGTGATGCTCCAGTGGTATCTCCAAAAGAGACAAGTAGAAGGACACTGCTCTGTATTGGGGGTATAACTAATACTAGATAAACTATGCACCACAATCTCATCACCATTTCTTATCTTTTTACTTGGGCCATATATACCAGAGGCCTACAGAATTTCAGGAGAGACGGTCTAGAACCGTGACTCTTAAACTATCTGTAATGAACAGCCAGTTTCTCTTTAATTTCACAGACTTATTCATCTGTAAGATACAGTAAGAATAAATTACTGGAATAAAATGTAAAAAAAAAGGCATGAAATGCAAGTGCATTATTAGATTCAACAGGCATAAAGTAACTGTCAAATCACTGTAAAATACTTTAAATGCTTACTTTTAATGTCTATACTTAACTTGAAACAGACTGGCAATGAACTCAGACTGGCCCCAACTCACAGACCATACTCTGAGCAGCTCTGGTCTCCAGCTTGTGCTGTCCAATTCCTGGAATTTTGTCATGACTGAGTCCCCAAAATTCGGCTAGTACAACCTACTGAAGTGATAATAGCGTGGGTATAATTGGTTAAGTATTATTAAAATTAATTTAATCTGCTCCTTTTTACTCTTTCAATGTGGTTACTAAAATATTTAAAATTACATGTATGATTCAAATTATATTTCTTTCACAGGGCTCAGCAAACTAGCCTGAGGACCAAGTATGGCCAGTGAACTATTTCTGGATGAACCCTAGCTAAGAATGGTTTTTGCATTTTTAAAGAGATTTAACCCCACCCCACAAAGAACACTGAGAGAGACCACATGTAGCCTGCAAAGCCTAAAATATTTTCCATTTGGCCCTTTGCAGAAAAAGTTTGCTGACCCTGGTCAGCAGTATGTAAGATTATAAACCACACCATGGTAGACATTAGAAGAGTAATATTCAAGGATTCCAGAGTCTCTCTCTCCATGTTTACAAGGAAAGTTTTGTAGCTATCTAAAAATATTTGACAAGCAAATTACACTTGAAAAATGACTTTTAGAAAGCAACCAAACTTACAACCACTCATCTCCTCAGAGAGTTGTTTGTTATGTTGAATAAACCAAATAAACAGGTGGGATGTGTAGAAAACAACTGCACTTGCCAAGCTACAAAAGGAAGTTTCTGACACTTTCAGTTTAATAAAAAGCATAAAACTTAATGATTTTTCTATTTCTAATATAAATACTGTTACTAAACTGCATTGTGACAAAATATTCTAATTTAAAGGAAGACAATTATGCCTCCACGCCCCTTGGGGACACAGAGCAGAATTTTTCTTGATGTGGGAAATGCTGTGTGGGCGGCCATAGTGCTGGGAATAAAACAATTCTGATAATGATTCATAGAAGAGTCCATGTAAGAATCAGGAAGGCATTTCAACTATCTTAATGTTTACAATGTCGGTTTTAAGGTTGTTTTGTTGTTGAATTTTAGAAAATATGTTTAGCTGAAACCCTTTGAGACCTAAATTACAACTTTATTACTTTATATACAGTTACACATGGCTTGAAAAGTGTTAACTTTCAACTGTATCTATTTTAGAATAAAAAGTACTCATCCACTGCAATCTTTCATATTTCCATACCTGCACAGATATCCTGAAACTATCCAAAACAAACTTCTAAAAACTCATTCCTTCCTCCAAGGTCAATCATAATTTAAAACTGGTTTTATAATGTTGTTATAAGTTAAATAGATTTTGTTGAAAATTGACATTTAACAGGATAAGCTATAAACCAGAATTATGAAAAATTAGAGGTCAAATTCCATTACCAAAAAATGTACATACATAAAAATATTAATGACTACAGTCAACGGCCCTCTTAATGCCAAACTGTATCTGTTACACAATTTCCATGAAACAAAATAATTGAAATTGTTTCCAGGAGTTCATTTCAATGAGACTTAATCCACACTTTATTAGGAATAAATTAATTCAACAAGTTTTAAGACTACATGCATGCCATAGTGCTGAACAAGGAACACCATGACTGAGCTCCAACTCCTCCTCTCCTGTGTGGTCATCCAGACCCGAGTCATGGTGACACCTTCCCGACACCAAGTCCTTCAGTTACAGTAACAAAACGTGGGACACTGATTGAGGGAAGTGGTTCTACGCCAAATTCAGGTGACAAGAGGCATTTTAGGGGATTCAATATTTGACTGATATTTTGGTGGCAATTCAAGAAGTTTCAGAAAAAGATAACACCATGTCAAATACTTCTGACCCAGAAGTCCAGGGATATGTGGCTGTCATTGCTATGTCCCTTCAAAAAACCAAGAACTACTTAGGTTGTTAAAAAAAATACATATTTTTAATCATTATTTACACACTTTACTGTGGCTATCCAACTGGATAGCTATTTATCTTTTGTGTTGCTATTTAATATTATGTCCACCCATATAAAATTACTGTTTTGTGGGTAGTAAATAGTCATATAATTCAACCTCAGAACTCTACTCTTACAACATACATGGCATTTATACAGTAGACCTACTATTTTCAACTGGTATGCCTCAAGAATTTTTAAAACATGCAATACCTGACTATTTAGTCAGGGGCACTGACCTCTTTTCTCATAGACTGTCAAATTAAAAAATGACAACAGCCAACACAACAATAGCTGTCTGGTGTAAATAAATCAAAATTACACCTATTCTGTTAGATGGGCAAAAAGTATATTTTTTGATATGCCAAAGAATTTTAGTAATTAGTTTATGTATGTTGTGAGATGAAAAAAGTCTGAAAATCACTGCAGTAGACCATGTATTAGGTTGGCCATAAAGTTTGTTTATTTCTTTTTTCCAGAAGATGGCTCTAGTAGCATTTAGTTTGTCTTTAACTTCATTCGAATTGATCTTGTTAGATTGTATTGTGACAGCTGTCATATCAGGGCGCATTTGAAAATAACTTAATCAAAATTGGTGAATTTCTATGCAGTCATTTTAATATTGAAGACAGAAAATAAGCAAGATTTTTGGCATATTATGCTTTATTATTTCAAGAAAGGTAAAAAAATGCAACTGAAATGCATGAAAAGATTTGCGCAGTGTACAGGAAGAAGGTGCTATGATTGAAGGTGCCAAAAGTAGTTTGCAAAGTTTCATGTTGGAGATTTCTCGCTCCACAGTTGGGTAGACCAGTTGAAGTTGATAGCAATAAATTAAGACTTTAACTGGAAACAGTCAACATTATACCATGTGGGAGATAGCCAGCATACTCGAAACATCCAAATCAGTAAGTTATTGGTGAAAATGAAAAATGTGCCTTTTATATTCTGGAAAAATGGACTTTTTGGCCAACCCAATCCATGTACGTACGCACCCGAAATATGTGGAGCCCACTGATCCAGTATGCCCAGGCACTTCTGTTCCCACTGGATGAGTTATATTTTTACTGAGTTAGTTATATTAGCTTCCAAACCTGTTCATGTCGCTTATACTTATTATTGTAATTATGTGACTTAATTAAGTGTTCATTAACCAAATGAAATGTAGGAGAGTAGGAAAGAATTCAATGACTTTGAAATACTTAATAAAAGCAACTGAATTGGGTATAAGCAAGAAATAGTAAAAATATTAGGAAAAGTATTGCAAAGATCTGTAAGACTTCTAAACTCATAATGCACCAGATCAGTGTAAATTCTTGTTCTATGTAAAACTCTCAAACTGGCCCTGGCTAGTATGGCTCAGTGGATCAAGTGCCAGCCTGCAAACCAAAGGGTCACCAGTTCTATTACCAGTCAGAACACATGCCTGGTTTGCAGGCCAGGCCCTCAGCAGGGGGCACACAAGAGGCAACCACACTGTTGTATTTCTCCCTCTCTTTTCCCCTCCCTCCCTTCCCCTCTCTCTAAAAATAAATAAATAAAATCTTCAAAAAATAAAAATAAAAAACTCAAACTGGAAATCTTAGATCGTACATTATGGGTATGGTTTCTGCAAGATAAACAGTATGAAACTGCAACAGGTGGATCTAGTCTCCAAGAAAAAAGACTCTGGCCCCTTAATCGAAGGGCTGACAAATGAACATGCAGTTTTATTCTTAGAATAAAATGTTTAAGGTGTGTATCCTTTTTATGATTTCTTGCCTTATCAGACTTTGTAGGCTGCTGGTCCTGAATGAATCAGACAAGAGGTCGTCCTCAATAACCATTTAATTAAGGCTGCCAGAGGGAGTAGTATGTACAAAGTTCTGTTGGTAACAGGGAGACATGATCTCATGTAAGGGGCAGTAAGCAAGAACCACTTCTTTGTGAGGTAGTATTTTTAAATTTTGTCCTAGGGATGATTAAAAATGAATGAGGGAACAGCATATGCAAAGGTTCTGTGGCAGGAATGAGCACAGCATGAATACAGCTGATGCTAATACCCCGGACTAGTGTGTGACAGGAAGAGTGCCAAGATGAAGTTGAAGAGGTAGGCTTTGTAACCCGTGGTAAGAGAACAGGAATGGGTATTATTGACACTGTGGCGGAGACTACCGCAGAGATGCAGGTAAAAGCTGGACAGGGTGGTAATAGTACGGATGGATTTGAAATGTTAAGGAGTCAAATCACAGGATTGATTGACTGGTAATGGGGTAATGAAAAAAAGGGATGTATCTAAAACAAATGTCAAGTTTCTGACTTGAGAAAACAAATGCTAGAGATGCTATGTCGGAGACAGGAAACAATAGAGCAGATTTGGCAAGTGACGGACTGGAGAGAGTTAAAAATTCCATTTAGAAAATGCTGCAGTTGAGACTGTCACTGGGACATCGAGTGAAGCCTCATTAGTCCCTCGGTGTACATTCATATAATGGATTTCTACACAGCAAGGATGATAAACTTCAGGTAGCTGCATCTATGCACATGAATCTCAAAAACATAATGCTTAGAGAAATAAATCATATAGATGATAGGTACATTATGAATTCATTTACCTTTTAAACTGGCAGACCCCAAAATATATTGTTTAAGCACACATACATATATAATGAAAATACAAAAAGGAAATGGTTACCTGTTTGGAGGATGGATACAGAATTAGGGAGATGCACTCAGGAAGCCTCTAAAACACTGGTGAGTTTCTATTTCTTAGCCTGGGTACTGGGGACATCATTTTTACTTATAAACTATTCTTTAGACTGCACTTACATTTTATACACTTGTTCCTGTACATGATATACTGCATAATAAAATTTTAAACTATACAGACCACATTTTGACCACAGTAGGAATTAATAACCAAGTATTAGACACAAAAAAAGCCACTAGGAAAATAGAAAGCTCTCATAATTTGTAGGTAAAGAGAAATACAAAACTGAAAATTATAGACTATTTAGAAAATAACATATTAATATATTGCAATTTTTCCTGCACGACAATTTGGCAATACTTATCAAAATGCTTTTACCCTTTAACTTGGCAATCATTTATTTTAGACTAGATAGTTACCCTACGGCCAGCAAAGTTTTAAAAAAAAAGAAAGAAACAACCAGAAAAAAAAAACATTAAACTAAACCGGTTTCTCTAATGTAATACAGAGGTCAGCAAACTTTTTCTGCAAAGGGTCACAGAGTAAGTAAATATCTGAGGCTTTTGAGCCATATGTTCTCTGTGGAAACTATTGGAACTCTGCCATTGTGCCCGGAATGCGACCACACAGAATATGTAAATAAGTAAGCATAAATGTTTGTCAATAAAACTTCACTATGGTCAATAACATTCAACTTTCATGTAATTTCCACTTGTAACAAGGTGTTCTCCTGATTTTTTTTTCAACCATTTAAAAATGTAAAATTCATTCTTAGCTTAGGGGTTGTATAAAAACAAGTAGCAGACCAGATTCGGTCTACGGGCCATAGTTTGCCAACCTCTGATAATGTACATCAGAAACCTTTGATATCACATTTGCTAAAACAAATATTTATTCTAGGGTACAATTTTGGGAACACAATACTCTAAGAAGTAAAGTACTACATAAATATACCAAATAAAAATCTAATCCTCACTTAAAATCCACCACCCTGGTTAACTACTTTACTATTTCGGTGAACATCTTTCCATAATTTCTCTTTCATGCAAAAAACTGTATGTAATCTTCCTTTATAATTAAAAAAATCTTCATTTATGTGATTATATCCCTTCTCATTTCTTGAACAGTAGTTTTTTTCTTATTTTTTTTTAGTTAGCTCTGTCAGAGGTGGGATCAGACTAGTAAAAGAGAGAAACCTCTGACAGCTATGCTTCTTCAATTGATAAATAAGTCCAAGAGTATTTGGAGTAAGCAATACAACAGACAAACCTTGGAAAACTAAAAAAAGGGAGTAACGATGATGACGATGGCTGTGATGACAATTCCCACTCCTGAATGCTAACCGTGTGCCAGGCACTGGTATAAGCATTATACTTCTCCCAACAACTCTATGAGTAAAAATTATCTCAATTTTGTAGATGGAGAAACTGATACAACTAAAGATTAATAATAACCTAGACTTCAGTTTCTCTCATTATTAGTCTATTCCGTTTGCTACCTCTTCTTGAATCAGTTTGGAACTGTATGTTAACAACTCTAAGTCTGAGTAGTATCATTACTAAGCTCTTTAAAACCTCAAGGAACACACCACTGCTATATATTTTAACTACTGCAGAGCAAAAAAGCTGATAAAATTATATTAAAATTTGAAAAGGTGGTACATAAATTCTCAAAAGAATAATACTGTTCCATTTTATTATAATGTGTGACAATACTTTGACCAAGAGTCCAGAGTAAAAGCTGTATCCACAGCCTACTGTGAATATTTTGATGTCTACACTCTACCTATTATGAAAGTCACCCTTTGTGTACTTGTAAACCACTCAGAAATGTTCTGATATTATTACAACTAATGGACCTATAAGACTAAGCTTTATTTCTTCACTTGAGCACTACTTTTAACCACATGGTCAGTTAAGAATGTGTTTGAAGCCTTATCTTAATTCAAGGAATAAAGCTCAAGAATTCTTATATTTCTTCTGCATATTAAGAAAAATATAGTAGTCCATTTTTAAAAAAGAAAAGAGGACATAAAATCAAGCTAAGAGTCATAGTGTTATACAGATCCTGCATTAACACCTCCCCAAAATGACAATTTAAGGGCTATTTTCTTCTAATAAAAACAAGCATCTAAAATTTACGTTTCCATTTCTTCAGTTTTACTTACACAGTTCTAACTTCCAGTGTCACGTAGGAAGGCACTCCAGGCCATCGAAATCCCATTCTTAGGCTTAAATCACTTATACTGCCCAAGCTTTGTTTAGGGCATAAGCATAATAAGATAGCCCATGGCGGGAGAGGAGGCTGAATTCCAGCTCTACCATTTAAGACTACTGTGAACTTGAATGTATTCCTCCATATTTCTGAGCCTAACGTTGTCTCTTGGTGAAATAAAGATAGTATCTACCCTCACAGAGTGGATATGAGAATTAGAAAATGTATCTATAAAGCCTTTGGCTCATAGGAAATACTCAAGACAGTGGCTTTAAAAATGTTATCTGTACTATCTAGTATGAAGCTTTAAGCTTTTCTTCCCTTTAAAATAATTCTCCCTCTCATTTCTCCTGGGTCATACCCCAAATGCCAATATTGTCCTATGCACACAATATGCCAGATTTTAAGTCCTATCAAACCATGTGAACTTCTAGGTTATTTCTTAGAAGCACTATGGGGGGTTCAGTGTTCCTCGGCAGCTGAAGCTTCAGCTGATCTACAACCTAAACGAAGAACAGCTCGTCTGCATAGTACTGGGAAAGGTCCAGGAGCAAAATCCTTGTTATTCCTCTTTTCTTTTATTCACAATGCCTTTTTAGTCTACAAAAAAAACAACAAAACACTGCCACGATTTAAGTTTTACCATATAGAGATACTGCACACTAGTGAAGCAACAAATCCCAGTGAGTTATGCTTCCTTTTCTGTGGAGAAAGTATCTTATGAATATGCTAACAAATATACTTGTCATTGAAATGCTTCTTATGTGGCCAGTACTACTGACAGACTGGGATGGAACATAAGGAACAAGCTCATTAGCTTCTGAGGGCCCTAAAATCAAATCCAAACCCTGACTGGCTGTGTGAAATCTAAGTCTCAGTCTTACCATATAAAAATAGGAAAAATTACCCCCTTTTTTACAAAGATTTTTAAGAGGATAACATGAAATTAGGTAAGAACGGCTGAGTGTATAATAGGGTCTCAAAAATTTAGCTTCTCTTATACAACCAATCCAAGGCAGGGGAAGGTGCATGTTGGTGCTAGCAGAAAAAATCAAAGCTGTTTTACGTCTTGGGAGAGCTTACTGGTGAGTTAGTCCTGGCTTTATCCTCCACTTCAAGGGAGGCTCAAGTTAAGCAAATCAAGCAACTTTCTAAGCATTGCAACTGCATGTGATTAGTGCTGCAGGCACTGCCTCTATGGACCATGCCCTCTCCAGCACAGTGCATCAAACCCTCCCACAAATCTCACACACACACCGACAAGGGCAAAACAACTCTCAGTTAAGGAATTTAGTGGATCAAGATACTACACTGGCTATCCTTGATCCAGAAAAATGTCTCTAATTTGGGGAAATGGTGAACAATGAGCTCATTGTGATCCTGCTAATAATTTATAAAGAATACTCAGTTACCAATGGTAAGTAGGCAATTATAACCTGGACCATTTTCTTCTCTAAGGACAGCCATTTTATACACTCAGCAGTTTCACAGCACATAGAAATACAAAGACTCCATGGGCTAAAATAAAACAATTTTTTATAACAATACTTTCCCTTTACCTTTTATCTAAAACTACTTAGAATACATTTATTATCCTTTTACAAACTAAAGGACACCACTATCTTCTATGTCGAATTTTAGGCTTGAAGAAAAAATTAAGGGTCTTTAAACAATTTGGCAGCTTGTAGTGAATCCAAGAAAGAAGGAAATAAAGGAAACATAATCAGGACAATTTCCCTGTTTTTTAATCTAGGTTTTCCACCAGCATAACAAAAAAACCCTGAAGCATTCCAAAATTAGTCTATTCTTTTGAAGGATTATTTTGGAAAGGTAGCAGAAGTAAAGGCAAATAAGGATACCTTTTAACCATTAAAAAAAAACTAATACCAAGAGAACCATTTTGACCAAAATTATAGTTTAGATAACTCCAAGTAATACACTCCAGTTTTGTGTTATATATTACCATATAACATAATTTTACTTTTTAATAACTAAAAAAATGAAAAAAAAATTCAACTTATTAACATAATAAAACCTCACCTATCAAAAGCTGAGAAACAAGCTAAAAAGATGATAAAATTTATTCATTTTAACATTTACTTATACCACATGTAGAGGGCATTATAATAATAATAAAGTTCAAGTTCTTAGATGATAATATTTAAAGCCCTTGCACTATGCATATTTACTCTCAAATGACTCACAGTTTAAGTAAACTTTATTCTCTGGGCCCCAAGTGCATAGCAGTTTAGAAACTGCAAATTAGAAAAGGTGAGGTTGGGGCACAATTAGAGAGAAAGGAATGCGAGGAGCAAGTACACTGACCAGAACAAGAAAAGACCAAAAACCTTAGAAAGCAGAATGGCCTGGGATCACAAATTACACAGACATAAACTGTAAGATACAAAAAAGGGAAGAAATAGAGATATAGAAAACAGATTTAAAAGATAAAAAGAGACCATATGAACAACTTTATGCCAATAAATATAAAAAACTTGAAAAAATGGCTAGGTTTTTAGAAAAATATAAATTTCCAAAACTGACTCAAGAAGAAAGAGGAAATCAATAGCCCATAACTCTTAAAAGACTTTGAATCAATAATTTAAAATCTTTGTACAAAAAAAGCACCAATCCAGGCAAGTGTTCCAGGCAGAAGTCTATTTGTATTAATGACTATGATTTATCATTGGTGGTCACAGCAAGAGGCTGATGAAAAGAGAAGCAACAGCCAGCACAACAAGGCAAGAAAAAGAAATGCATAAGCCCTGGCTGGTGTAGTTCAGTGGATTGACCTCAGGCCTGCGAACCAACGGGTCAACAGTTCGATTTCCAATCAGAACGCACACCTGGGTTGCAGGCTGGGTCCCCTGCAGGGGATGCATGAAAGGCAACCACACATTGATATTTCTCTCCCTTTCTCCCTCCCCTTCCTTTATCTCTAAGAATAAATAAATAAAATCTAAAAAAAAAAATAAAGAAATGCATAGTCATCAGAAAGGAAGAAATAAATTGTTGTCAGATGACATGATTATCTACATAGAAATCTTGAAGATACCTTAAAAAATTAAGTTCAGCAGAGTTGCAAAATACGAGATCAATAAAAAAAGTCAGACCACATCTACGTGGAATAAAACACATGGAAACTAAAATTTAAAGAGATACAATAAAGAATATGACCTTAAAGGGCAAGGAAAATAACTCCCTCGGCAAAAGCCCTAACTTCCGTACGCGTAAGCAGGATGAGGTTCAGGTGGGGGTATGCAGTGTGGGAATGTGGTCCGCGGTCCACTCCGCAGCCCTATCAGGTCCATCCCTCTTCCCTATTTCTGCAGCCCCTCTCCCAGGTTCAGTCTTCGTCATCAGGTGCATGTACAAGTTATTTTAACAGCTGCCTCTTTTAAAAGTCCACCTTCCTCCACTCCCCTTCCCTGCTAGAACACCTTCCATAATACTGATCCCAGGGTTTCAAGCTAAGAAAGTCAACAGACTCTGGGTTTGACTACTTTGTTCACTTTAAGAACGTGGCATGAAAAAAAGCAACAAAACAATTGCTAGTATTATAATTTAGGAATATAAAGATAACATACCTAAAATTATGTCACCTAGAGGAAAAAAGGTGACCAAATGGTTGTTTGTGTGTATACAGAGCCTATCTCTAAAAAGGATAATTCTAGACTTCTGGTCAAGATGGTGGCACAAGCAGACATGGTTCACCTCTTTGCAAAACCACATCAAAATTACAACTAAAATATGGAACAGTCATCACTCAGAACTGCTAAGAAATTGAACTAAATGGAAGTCTGACAACTACGAAATTAAATAAACCACATCCATCCACACTGGTAGAAGGGGTGCAGATGTGGAACAGGCTGGTCCCTCATCCATGTGCGGTGGATAAAAATTTGAGAGTGAAGAGTCCCACCCCATACCAAGACCCCCAGCCCAGGGTTCCAGTGCCAGGAAGATAAGTAACTTCTGGCTACAAAAACCAGCAGGGACTGAGTTAGGGGAAGAAACTGCTGGAGCCCCAAGAAGTTCCTCTTAACCCACACATGTACTAACCCTCCCCAGACTCAATCCCCACTGAGCTCTAGCACCCAGGTAGCAGCTTGAAAGGCACCAGGGAGAAACTGAATCATTGTCTGGCATCAAGGCGAGCAGAGGCCATTGTCTCTTTTCTAAATCCCCCCAACCCCCCGCCACAGATCTGGCAGGCTGGTGCCATATCTGAAATTCCCATCAACCTTGCTAACACTGACCACCTTGAAGATCCCCAGAAACTCAGCCCCACCCAACTTATGGGCCCACCCAAGCTGCTTTTCCATATGAATGGCTGACCTTGGCTCAAGCTTCACAACTTCCTAAATTCCATTCAACAAACAATAGCTGGTCTCAGTGAGCCTCAGACCTAGCACTAGCAACAGCCAGACTAGATTCACAGCTTATCTTCACCTGCGATCTCCAAGCCCAGTGCAAATAGTAGCCATCTCAGATTGCTTTACAGCTCAGACAGGGTGACCCTGGGCAAAACGGAGGTGGGAGCTGACCTTGGCCCACACCACCTGGGAAACCCTAGGGCCAGCTCATCCAGTGGACAGCTACATACCACATGGAGCACCACCACCCTTCCTTGCACAGCTGATCCGCTGCAGAGGGCAGAGGTTAGTGCTAAGTAGTTACAGCCAATCCTTGAGCTGACTGGCCTAGGTAAACGCATCCCATTGATCTGCCAACAGCCACCATGGCTCAACTACAAGAGGAGAGTGTACCTCAAGTACCCAGCATGAGTGACGGGGAGGCTGTGCCACTGGACCCTACAGGACACCTACTACATTAGGCCACACCACCAAGACATGGAGTCAAAGCAGCTCTACCTAATACATAGAAGCAAACACAGGGAGGCTGTCAAATTGAGGAGACAAAGAAAGATGGCCCAAATGAAAGAACAGATCAAAACTCCAGAAAAAGAGCTAAATGAAATAGAGATAAGCATTCTATTAGATACAGAGTTCCAAACACTGGTTATTAAGGATATGCAACAAACTCAGTGAGGACCTCAACAGCATAAAAAAAGATCCAGTCAGAAATGAAGGATACATTAATTGAAATAAAGAACAATTTACAGGGAAACAATAGTAGAGTGGATGAAGCCAAGAATCTAATCAATGATTTGGAACATAAAAAAGCAAAAAACAAAAACAAAAACAAACAAAAAACCCCCCAAAACCCCCAACCAATCAGAACAAGAAGCAAAAAGAATCCAAAAAAACAGGATAGTATAAGCAGCCATCTGGGACAACTTCAAGAGGTCCAACACTTGCATAGGGTGCCAGAAAAAGAAGAGAAAGAGCAAGAAATTGGACACCTATTTGAAAACACAGTGAAAGAAAATTTCCCTAATTTGTTTAAGAAAATAGACATGCAAGTCCAGGAAGCACGGAGAGTCCCAAACAAGACAAGACAGATGCTAACAGGCCCACTCCAAGACACATCATAATTAAAATGCCAAAGGTTAAAGATAAAAAAAGAATTTTAAAAGCAAAAGAGGAAAATAGTTAGTGACCTAAAGGGGAGTTCCCATAAGACTGTCAGCTGATTTCTCAAAAGAAACTGCAAGTTGCAGGTTAGAGGGGACTGGCAAGAAATATTCAAAGTCATGAAAAGCAGGCACCTACAGCCAAGATTGCTCTACCTAGCAAAGCTACCATTGAGAATCGAAGGACAGATAAAGGACTTCCCAGACAAGAAAAAACTAAAGGAGTTCATCATCACCAAGCCAGTATTATATGAAATGTTAAAGGGACTTATTTAAGAAAAAGAAGATTAAAACCATGAACAATAAAATGGCAAATAATAAAAATCTATCAACAACTGAATCTAAAAAACAAATTCAGCAAACAAGAACAGAGACAGAATCATGGATACAGAGATCATTTCGATGGCTGTCAGACGGGAGGGGGTTGTAGGAGAGTGGGTGAAGAGGTGAGGGGATTAAGAAGTACAAATAGGCAGTACAGAATAACCGTGAGGATATAAAGTACAGTATAGGAAAGGGACTAGCCAAAGAACTTACACACATGACTCATGGACATGAATGATGTTGGGGGGACTGCCTGAGGAGTTGGGGGTGCTGGGTGAAGGGGCATCAAATGGGGAAAAAATCACAACTGTAATAGCAGAATCAATAAAAATTTTAAAATAATAAAAATAAAAAGGATAACTCTGGCCACTCCTCAATCCTTCTGAAGAGTCCCCCCAAAAAACTTAGAAAAATATTAATATTTTATATAGTTAAAAATGTAAATAAACAACCATTAAGAGATCTGTGAGGAGTCTTTCATGGAAGACATTAAAGAATATAAGTAACCCTCTGTCTCTAGCCAGCCCGGTCCTTCTTCCTCTACAAGAAACTGAATTAACTAACCTCAAAGATCTATAATTTTTAAAAAAATATTAGAATTTAAAAAAACAGGCATATCATTTTACTCAAGTCATTTAAAAGTCTAGCAGTTACAACTCTGATTCCTAACCACACTATTGTCTAATTAAACTAAAGTTTGGTTGTAAGGTCTGACACACTGATCTAAATAGTCTGATATTTTATACTCTGTAGCTGGTCAAGTTTCAGTGAGGTGGTAACTTAATGTTCAATCTAAACACTACAAGTTTAGTGCCAGGTGCAAAAATATTAATAAAAGCAATACTGTTCTGTCAACACAAACTTTCCCCTTCCTGTCTCTCCCTAAAAAAACTTCCTACACAGTTTAAGGTACAGTTACTTCCCATAAACACAGCTTTAAAATGAGGATTCTTTTACAGATGAAGAAAAGTAAGTTTAAGTACTTTCAAAGACGAATGGCACAGTTTAAAGCACAGTTAATTCTCAACATTCTTTGACATGAAGAAAGCAGTGCTTCATTAAGATTCAAAAAATTCTCAGGCATTCTGTCAATTTACTATTTATTTAAACAGTTCACATTTCAATTGTTTGAAATGTGTAATAGGTAAAAATAGTCTGTTACTGCTTGGGGGTCATCCCGGAAACTCACTTATATGAGATAATTCTCCACCCTGTCAAATAACAATAGGCTCAAGGTTTCAGAACAAAATGTCACACTTCCCAGTTAAACACCTGGATCTAATGTGGATAAACCCTCCACAATTGCTATTTCTAACCAGAAATCATAAACATGTATAAATCAAAATCTGATTTTGAAAAATTTTGATTATTATGTTGAAAGGTAGTTTAAGGAATAGCTAACTATCCAGAGACTTTCTGTGCTCTCTGTCCCCTACCAAATTACTCCACTAGAAAGACACCTATGTGGTTTGTATTATTATGACTCCCTGCAGATATACTATACCAGAATTACATCTTAATATTCTGGCCTTAACTTTTATTGAGTTTATGAAATGAATGACTTTGTCATTTCATGTTCCAAAAAATGATGCCAAAAACGTCATTCCTAATGTAAAGAGCCACATAAAAAATTCCTATTTGACTTTACTGCTAAGATTTCTCTCTTAAAAAAAATGATATACTTCCTTTGAGCAGACAATTAAGAAACATAATCCATTGTGTTCCTCTTCTTTTTTTCTATTACCAATAGGAAATCCAAAAATGAAAGGCCTTAGTTGATAAATTTCTGATAGACTAGAAGATACCCATCTTTTTCTTCTTCTTTTTGGAAATAGATGGAAATAAAAATAAAGTTAACAGTTAAATTTTCTGAAACTTTAAAACTCTCTATTTTTGAGCCTAAAATCAAATTATCTCAAATATCCTGTAGCAAAACAGGCAACAATTTCAATGGATTGTACATCAGATAAACCTACCATTAAAAAGTCGTATGTTATATGAAATAATATGACCTTCCAAAGAGGAGAAGGGAAAAGCCTATTTAAGAAAATGCCGAAGAAAGAAACCAAAAGGAAATCAAAATAGTTAAATGAGTCCTGGCCAGTGTGCGTTGGCTGGTTGGCACCTCATGCACTGAAAGGTCTCGGGTTCATTTCCTGGTCAGGACACACACCTACATTGTGGGTTGGATCCTGGGTCAGGGCAGGGATGGGAGGCAACCAATCAATGGTCTTCTCTCACATCAATGTTTCTTTCTCTTTCTCTCTGTCTCCCCCTGCCTCAGCCCACCTCCTCTCTTCTCTTTCTAAAATCAATAAATGTATCTCCGGCAAAGATCAAAACAAAAATACTTATATGACATAAAATTTTAAACTGTTGCATGTCAAAAATATGTCACAAGTTTAAATGGCAACTAATAAGCCAGATAAAACATGTTTGATATATAACAAAATGTTAATATATTTATAAGAAAAAGAAAAAATGCAACACAACACAAAACAGGAAAGGATAGGCCCAGAAAATTCACAAAATCAGATATATACTTGGCCAATAAATATATAAAAAAGGGTTATTCCTGTAATTTATGAAAAATATCCAAATTAAAATGTGATATAAGATTCTTCTATCAACTTGGCAACATTTTTTTTTCTTTTACATTTTAAAGGTAATATCTAAGCACAGGTATTGTGAAACTAGCATTTTCATGTATTAATGTGAGAATATGAATCCACGTGGCATTTCAAAGAAAGAAATTTTATATTATGCATCAAAGCTTTTAAAAGATGTATTTTTGAGCCCAGATTTCACAATTAGAAATTTATCCCCAAAAATCGATGACACAAAGATTTATATACAAGAGATACTCATCATATATATTAGCAAAAAATTGGCAATAACTGTTCAGTTCATAGAGGGCTGATTAAATAAATTGTGGTACTTTCATATGCTGGAATAATGAATGGAAAGACATTAAAAACCATGTTTCTGGAAGCACTTAATTTTCTGGAAATGCTCATGATATTAAATGAATACGGTTTTAAAACAGTATGTACTTGACCTCAACACACATACGCACACAAACATGTACTTTAATAAAAATATTATGGGTAGGAAATACCACTGTGGTTATCTTGGGTGGGTTTTGATTATTATAATTACATTTTCTTCTTTTCTATATTTTCTAAAACATTACATTCAAATATATTAATTTCCTAGTTGGGAGAAAATGCTAGTTAAAAAGGAAGACCTTGAAAAAGACCAATGTATTTTCATTTTATAAACCCAAAATTATGTATAAAGTGCAGAAGAAATAAATAATGAAGTATTATTAAAAACTTTTTAAGAAAAGGCAGCGGAACAGTGAGGAAGGAAAAGATACCCCAAAATGGGGTTTAGACAGACTGATGAACACAATCTTTGGCAAAAGAGTATCAAATACAGAGATCTCCACTAAAACCAGCCTGATTTTCTCAAATAGTAGTGGGGATGAGCAGTAAGTAACATTTGACTGGGAAGTAAAAAACACCCTTTCCAAAAGAATACATAACAAATAGCAAGAAATGTGCATTCTTTTGCATATGGAGATACTATTATAAGATAACCAACATAACATTAAAACTTCTAGTACAGCTGAGCTTAGTTTCCAAAATGCGATAGAAAGAGAAGAAAAAAAGCAGTGGCAGCAATGTGGCTATTCATTTCATTGTTATAAAATGTTTTCTACTTGTTAATCAAAAAGCAGCACTCTGCCCTGGCCGGTGTAGCTCAGCAGACTGAGTGCAGGCCTGCGAACCAAAGGATTGGGGCTCAATTACTAGTCAGAGCACATGCCTGGGCTGCAGGCCAGTTCCCAGCAAGGGACGCACGAGAGGCAACCATACAATGATATTTCTCTCCCTTTCTCCTTTCCTTCCCCTCTAAAGATAAATAAATTTTTTTAATTAAAAAAAAAAGTAGCACTGATATGAATTCACCTCTTACATACCAGTCTTTTATGAATTCAACTCTCCCTTTACATATCAGTCTCTTCTTGCTGCTGGGTACTGACAATCATGTTGGCAAATGTAGCTGTGTGCAGTGGGGAAGAAGTACTGGTTGTATGAATACAATAAGGGGAGTAAGAAATCTCACTGAAACTCAAGAACAAAATCAGTAATACACGAGGGCTTAGTCAGGCCTCAAGGACACTGGAAATGAGAGCCTGGTCAGGTTCCAAGGCTGCTGGGATCAAACAGTAGGAGCTGGTTGGTCCCATCCTAGTGCTCCTGCCATTATTATGACTCAGCAACTTGGTCACAGCTGGTCTCTCTGCTCCTACACTCTATTATTTTTCTACCTCCCAGCTGCCACTTTGTCATACCTTTGGCTAATTCTCAGTTCTCACAGATCCCTCCTACCTCTTTCTTTTAACTTTCAAAAGTCTGCTTCCTTCCACTGCTTAACTGCCAAATCTTTGTTTCTTTCTGAGTTTTATGATCCATATCATCATGGACTGTATATCTTTATAGTAACCATCACTTCCCCTTGTCAATCCTGAATACACCTAGACAGAAGATTAAAAGCAAGAGCTATATTTTTAAATCAGCCAATGAAATCTTGAGCCAGTGAGAACTCAACTGGTTTAGCTGTTTCCAATTTGATAAAACATTTTGTGCTGGTGCACCTGGTTGGCTAGTGGCTGACCTATGACTGGCACCTTTGATGTGGATGCTCACATCATTCCAGCCACCTATGGCCAAGTAAGGGAAGGTCACTCACAATGTGGAGCACAGGTGCCTTGGTTCATTCCCTCAGCCAATGTTCCCTTTAGGCATGAATGTGCGAAAGCAGGAGCTTTCTGTCACAGAAATTACTCTGTGACAACATGTAATAATGAAGAGATGTTTAATGCTTTAGTCCTACTCTGGCACTTCATCCATCATGTTCCCTGGAATATCGAGTATGCTACAAGATATTAAGGGGTATTCTACAAATAAAGTTTTCAGTTCAAGTAAGTTAATGCCTTGGCTCTCTTAAAAGGATGTCCTCCTCAGCATTATTTCTCAACATTCCTTGGCAATGGCAACCTTTTTAAGATTTCACAGGACACTAATGCTCTGTGGGTCAGTTTGGAAATATCTGTTCTACTGTGCTTCAAGTTTCCCCATAATCCAGAATCTACTACAATGTTAGTTTCAAGAAAGGAGGGACTTTGTTTTGGGTCATGCTTGGTACACATTAAATGTTCAACATGTGAATTAGATGCTCAATACAGGAATGTTCGTGACACTAAGTCATTAACATGGAAGCTGAAGAACAAATGGTAAATAGAAGAGTACATGGCAAAAAAATCAAGAGGACTACCATTTCTGGTATTGACACACTAGGATTTTTCAGACCAATCTCCTTGCTGAAAACAAAAATTCTTAGATCAAAAAAACCCCCAAACACCTTAAAATAAAAAGCTGACAAGATGGTAGGAAAACAGCCAGACCAAATTAGAGGGACACCTGGGAACCCAGAGAGGCAACAAGAACCCTGTAAAGACAATGACCCTGACCCTGAAGGCACTTGCACAAAGAGTTCAATATCTGATTTTGTGAATTTTCTGGGCATGTCCTTTCCTGTTTTGTGTTGTGTTGCATTTTCTCTTTTTCTTATAAATATATTAACATTTTGTTATATATCAAATTAGGTCTTTGGTTTCAATGGACTCTCAGGATTAGGGGCACAAATGTCAAGGTACAGATTCCTCAAAAAATGGAGCGCCCAAGGGAAGTCTTTCCCACATTAAACTGGGATCCCATGGGCTATACCTCAGGTAAATGACAACTAAACCTAAATTCTAATCCCACTCCCAGGAGACTGCAGAGAAGGTGTTTTAGCCAAGACAGAAGTAAGAAGAAAAAGAATGGGGGGCAGAGCATCAAGGATATATTACAGATTCCTAAGAAGTCTGAGCAGCCTAGGTAGTGTTTGCAATCTGGGTCTGCATGGACTCCTTAATCCAGGGATCTTCCAACTGTGAAACTCTTTTGAAATATTCCTGGGTTAGTGGCACCTGCACATATTTTACCCCAAGGAAAGATGAAATCCTCACTGAAAGAAGCCGACATCACCCTAGGACTTAAGGAATACCCACAAGTAATTGTAAGGACAATGAGCAGTAGGCACAAATATAAGCATATGGAAGACAGGAGTGAAAAAAAAAGAGTCCACAGGAGATAAAAGTATCAATAGCCAAAGTCTTCCCCAAAAGATAATCCTGGGCCTAGACGGCTTCATTGGCGAATTCTATCATTATTTAAAGAAAAACAAAAATTTCCAATTTTAAACAAGCTCTTTCAAAGATCGGAGATGAGAAACATTCCCCAACATACATTAGGCTAATATAAACCTTATACCAAGGCCTAACAAGGGCACTATGAGAAAAAAGGTTACAGGCCAACCTCAGTTGTGAATATAGATAGAAGTTTTTTAAACAAAATAATAGCAAGCAATATAAAAACAGTCAAGTTACATAGAGGTTAGGAATACAAGGTTGCATTAACATTAGAAAATCAATTAATATAATTTATCACACTGATAGTTACAGAACAAAAAATGTATCTCATTATATGTAGAAAAAAAGCATTCCATAAAATTCAGCATCTATTTGTGGAGAAAATTTTAGCAAACTCAGTGAGAAATAAACAAACATTATCTAATCTGATAAAGAGCATTTCCAAAAAATGACAGCTAACTCATCCTTGATGAAATGCTGAGTTGGGAGTAAGACAGGCTGCTTATTACCACCACTTCTACTCTATACTGTGATAGGGTCCTAGTCAGTGGCAAAGGGAAGAAATAAAAGGCACTGATTAACTTTTGTCTCTGTAGCTTTCTAAGGAACAATTATTATTCCTGGATAAAACAATTGTGCATTTTAAAAATCCAAAATGATTTACAAAAAATGATTAGAATTAGTACGAATTTGGAAAGGCTGGTAGATACAAATGAGTATATAAAATATCTATTGTGATCCTGTATGTCAGCAACAAAGAGAAAATGAAATGTAAAAAAAAAAAAGTACCATTTGCAACAACATCAATGCTATTAAGTACCTAGGACAAATCTAAGAAAAAAATCTGCAAATCTCTACTGGAACATTAAAAAAAACATGATCTGTAAGACAAAAGAATGATGAATTATATTACATTAAAATTAGGAATTACTGTATTCATCAAGAACACAGGGTAGGAAACAAAATTCTCAACATACAAAATTGATTACGAGACTAAAAGACTAATAATATACAGAAAACATTAAGAACTCCTTAAAAATGAGTTTAAAAAGACCAGATAACCAAGTGAAAAATGGGTGAGGAACTTTGACAGACAGTGCACAAGAAGAAATCCAAATATAAAAATGCGCTCATCCTCTTTAGTAAAAGCAAGAGAAACCATTTTCTTGCCCAAAATATTTAAGTGTGTCAATACTAAGTGATGGGGGAGAATGTGAAACAACAGGAATGTTCATATTCTGTTGGGGGAGGATAAACTGGTATGACCACTTTAGAAAATAGTGTGGCATTATCCACTGAATTAGAAGATATAAATTTACTATGATCCAGCATTTCCACTCCCAAAGACCTTGAGATACTGGTGCCCACGCACACCAAGAAAAATACACAGGCACGGTCCTCGCTGAGTTTTCCACTACGAGGAACCAAAGCAGAATCCACATATTATGGCGCATTCACACGGTGGGATGGTGTGCGCGTGATGGACTCACGGGGGTGTCCAACCCACGGCCCACATGCAGCAATGGCTATGAATGCAGCCCAACACAAAATCGTAAATTTACTGAAAACATTATGAGATTTTTTTGTGAAATGTGTCACAATGTATTTAATGTGTGGCCCAAGACAACCCCTCTTCTTCCTGCGTGGCCCAGAGACGCCAACAGTCTGGACAGCCCTGGTAGGGAAATGAAAATGTTATCCATATGCACCAGATGAATGAAATGGCACAAAAATAAGACACAAAGACTTACATGTTGACATGCATACTTATGTCTGTATATATGTGTATAAAAGAGGCAAAAGCAAACCGCATTTTTAGGGATGCACGCATAAGTGGTAAACTTTAGAGAGAAGGAAAAATGATTATCACCAAAGTTAAGAATATGATTACTTCTGAGGAACGAGTAAGGTAAAAGACGGGGGATGGGCGACTGGGAAGGGCACAGTGCACACTTGTGGTACACTGGCAATGTTCTGTTTCTTAATCTGGGTGGTAAATATGCCTTATAATGACTCATTATGACATGCTTATTGATTTTACAGAGTGGAGAAGGGAGAGAGAGGAACATCAATTGGCCGCTCTTTCACGTGCCTCACCAGGGACTGAAGCTGCCACCCTTTGGTCTATGGGATGGCACTCTAATCAACTAAGCCACACCAACCAGGGCTGTACCTTTATATTTTACTCACTGTTCTATACATGATAGCTTTCATTATAAAAAGGGGAAATAAAGAGCAAAAAAAAGTACACGCAAAAGAGAGAACTAAGAAAGCAGAAAGCAGTACTTGTTGTGGGTACTAACTAGCAAATTGCTACTTAACAACCACTTCAGGTACCTTTGGTCCATCTCTATCCTAGATTATTATTTATTTCATTGTATTACCATTATCATTACTGTAACATTATATCTTAAGACAATTTCTAATCTAATTATAGGAGAAATACTCCTTTGCCAAGTTTTTTTCCTACTTGACTCCATATGGTTGCTATATACACAGAGAGTCATTCCAAGAGAGAAAGTTATAAACATTTGGCACAGCAGATTCAACTGAATGTTCCACTAAAAATGACCCATAAAACATTCAATTATATAGCAGCAGATTTATTTTAAATGTTATGAAGTTAAACTGCATGTTAAGTAGTTAATTCAATAACATTTACATTATTTAAGAACATAATTCTCTTTCATATGATATTCTCCTGCCACAATTTCTACTCAAAGATGTTCTTTATGACAGAATCTAAGTTTTTGCCCCATTCTGAAACGTACTAGCCAATGTAAAGCAATTTGGCTACTTCCTCATCAGTATGTGAGAACTTCAGTTTCCTGGATGTAATTTATGAATTTCATCTATCTATATACCTAGTCCTGCCAGCTGAAATGAAGCTAATGGGGGAAAACATTTTTATTTGATTTTTAAGAATTGTTCTTTTTTAAAGACTTTATTTATTTTTAGATAGCGGGGAAGGAAGAGAGAAAGGGAGGGAGAGAAACATCAATGTGTGGTTGCCTTTTGAGCACCCCCTACTAGGGACCTGGCCCACAACCCAGGCATGCACCCTGAACTGGTGACTCTTTGGTTCTCAGGCCAGTGCTCAATCCACTGAGCCATACCAGCCAGAGCTGATTTTTAAAAGTTTTGACATATATCTAGAAGCTGTAAGAACATATGATCTTGCATTTACAGTTATAATCAGGTATTTTCTAGAACCAATTGCTACCTAGATGCGTATATGAAGCACACTTCCAGTCTACAGTTCCACCAATTTTTCAGTCCACTAATAGCCTAAAAAGTCTGTCTCAGTCTGGCTGTTCCTCATTGTACCTGATATTCACTATACCTAAAATTAACGTAAGATTTCTCCCCAAGCTGGAAGAGCAGTACTATGTTTCTATGGAATGTCTTACAAGAACTTTATTTTACTCTTTTTCCACTTAACACCATTATATTTAATGGTACTTAGTTCAACCGTTTCTTTTTCCAGAGTGGCTCTCAAATTTATCTTTTCTCTGCACTTTCACTGCCAGTAACCTTGTCCGGATGTCTACTGCCACATTCCTAGATTTCTACAACACCTTAGTCTCTCCTTTCTTCCTAGACTCATGACACCACCAACTCATTTCCTTTCAGCAGCATCCTACAGGCACATACATCTTATGCCTGACTTTCACTGACTGCTCTCCATAATTAGTCCCCATTTTATCTGAACTCGATTTCCGTTACTCTGAAACGCTTCTACTAATCTATTCCACCAATCTATTTTTAATGTCCACATCAAGTTCTAATTTCTCTAAAAGGGTTTACCACTAACATCACAATTTGTTCTTTTATTCTTAGATCATTTCGGGCATGTCGACTTTATAACAGTACTCCTAGGAGAGAGACAGAAATTTACATCAAGATTTCTTAGGAAAAGACAAAAAGGTATCAGAGCCAAGGTGCTCTGTTCTATTCTGGTCCTTGGGTCTTGGCTCACGTAACCAAGTAAATCAATATCTGGCCTGTGAGTTGGCTAGTGAAGTATGACTCATTCTGCCAAACACACTAAACAATTAGCTGCAATGGGAAAGTGTTTGAGTTTCTGTTTAAACCACTGGGCATGTATTCTATGTAAATAATTATTTTAAAGCTTGGCAGGAGAATTATAGTAAAAGAATCCGACTGCTAATTTAGATGTGCCCAGTGGGATGGAGGCCAAAGCTCAGAGTTTACTAGGCAATGAAACATTCAATAATTATTGTCACTAAACTAACATCCATCTGGTAACAAAAGTGGTCAAGTGATAGGAATGGGTCAAGTTTTCCCTGTTCCACTCATTCTTCATTCTTTTCCCTTCAATGTTAGATAAATTTTATAAAAGCAAAACCCCAACCTACAGCTATAATAATTTTTTTCTCATTGTCCAGCCACGGTAAAATCTCCATATTTCAAAAGTATACGGATTCACAGGATGTATTCACTTGTGTCTTTACCATATAATCAAGAGATTCTCCATTAAAGCAAAATCTAACCTTTCCTTGTGAAAGGCCACCATATCTTACTCTAATTCCGCTCTTGTACTTATTTCCCAGATTTGACACCAAGATGTTTTTCATAACTTCATTTTCATTTTTAAATTTATACTTCAGAAACTAATGACTGGGAAAAAGTATGGATTACTTCCCATACAAATATGTTCCTAATGTAGATGATTGTTTTTATTCTCTTTGTACTTTTCAATATTTTTCTTACAAAAAGATATGTAATTAAATGGTTTCTGTTTGGGGGTAGTGGTAGAGAAATAGAATAGGACATTATTTGTATTGAAAATACTTGTAAAAAACAAAAACCTTATAGAAAACAATGTAACACAGCAACGCAAGCATCCACTGACAGATGAAAGGACAAAATGTGATATATAAAATGAAACTTATTCAGCTTTAGAAAGAACCTTGAATATATTATGCTACATGAAATAAGCCAGTTATAAACAGACAAATATTGTCTGACTCCGCCTATACGAGATTCCCAGAGCAGTCTCACCTGAAGATGGGAAGCAGAAGGGTTAGGGGCAGGAAGGAATGAGGGGTGACTGTTGTCCAGTGCAGAGTTTCAATGAGGAAGAGAAAAAAGTTCTGGTGATGGGTGGTGGTAACTGGTGAACAATAATGTGAGTGTACTTAATGCCAAAGAGAGGCATACATAAAAATGGTAATTTTCATGTATATTTTACCACAATAAAAAAGCCAGTATAACCCAGGGAGAATATACAACCTTTTACATTACTTTTAGTGCACGTGTATGATCAATCAATTTTGAAAAGGCATTATTGAAAAGAAGAAGATACACCCTCTATTAGTGGCAGTGCCCATTTCTCCTCATGTAATAGAGAAAAAAATTAAGTCTATGAAATCGACATCTACATAAGCAATTACCCTTGTTCACATGGTATTTAAGTATCATTACCTGGGAGTTTCCGCCAAGGTGGAGGCGTAGGTAGAAACCCTTCACTTCCCAGTACAACCAAAAGGAGGATAACCATCAATCTAAAATCAATAAACAACCAGAAGTGCCAGAAAATCAAACTGCATGGAAATCCCACAACAAAGAAATTAAAGAAACAGTCAACCAGAACAACCAGACCAGTAAGAAGCCATGGCGAGGTGGCGCACCACGCAGGCCGGTGGCTGAGAAAAATCGCAGAGCCGGCGCACCACAAGTACCAGGCTGCTGGCTGAGAGAACCTGCGGGGAGGCAGCAGACCGGGGTCTGGCTTCGGCAAGGCAGCGGACCATGTGGGTGGGTTGGCTGAAGAGGAAACTGAGACTCAGAAGTGGCTGTGGACTACGGCATTCCTGCAGTGGGAGAAAGTCCCAGTCTCAGGACAGTTCATTGGAAAATGAGGCTAGAGCTGAGCGGGAAAGCCCGTGCTGTTCCGTCTCTGGCCCCTCCCACAGGCAGTGCCATCGCAGTTAGAAGAGTTGCCCTGCCCCAGTGAATACCTAAGGCCCTGCCCCCTTACAACTGATCAGGTGTGTTGAGACAAAGAAATGTGGCCCAAATGAAAGAACAGAGCAAAACTTCAGAAGGGGAACTAAGTGATGAGGAGAGAGCCAGCCTATCTGATGGAGAATTTAAAGCCCTGGTAATCAAAATGCTCACAGAACTGATTAAGCTTGGTCAAAAAACGAAAAAACAAATGAAAGATACCCAAAATTAAATAAAGCAAAATATTCAGGGAACCAACAGTGACAGGAAGAAAACCCAAAGCAATGATTTGGGGGAAAAGAAACATCCAACCAGAACAGAATGAAGAAACAAGAATTCAGAAAAGTGAAGAGAGACTTACAAACCTCTGGGACAACCTGAAATGTTCCAATATCTGAATTATAGGGGTGCCAGAAGGAGAAGAACAACAGTAAAGAAACGGAATTTACTTGAACAAATAATGAAGGAAAACTTCCCCAATCTGGGGAAGAAAATAAGACTTCTAGAAAGTCCAGGAAGCCAAGAGAGTCCCAAAAAAGTGGGACCCAAAGAGGAACACACTAAGGCACATCATCATTAAGTTGCCCAAGATTAGAGACAAAGAAAACCCTAAAAGCAGCAAGAGGAAGGGAGAGAGTTACCTACAAAGGAGTACCCATAAGACTATCAGTTGATTTCTCAAAAGAAACCTTACAGGTGACAAGGGGCTGAAAAGAAGTATTTGAAGTCAGGAAAGGCAAGGACCTACATCCAAAACATTGCTCTAACCAGCAAAGCTATCATTTAGAATGGAAGGGCAGATAAAAGTGCTTCCCAGATAAGGTCAAGTTAAAGGAGTTCATCATCACTAAACCATTATTATATGAAATGTTAAAGTGACTTATCTAAGAAAAAGATTAAAAAAATATGAACAATAAAATGACAACAAACTCACAACTATCAACAAATGAACCTAAAGAAAAGAAAAATAATGAAAACCACCAGAACAGGAACAGCATCAGAGAAATAGACATCACACAGAGAGATTTCAGTGGGGAGCAGGAAGGGAGGAATAGTGGGGGAAAGGTACAGGGAAGAAGATGCATAATTAGTAGGCATAAAACAGACAGGGAGAGATAAAAAGTCGTGTAGGAAACAGAGAACTCAAAGAACTTATATGTACAACCCACAGACATGAACTAAGGAGGGGTTGGGGGTACAGCATGACAAGGGGATAAAAGGGGAAAAATTAGGAAAACTACAATAGCATAATCAATAAAAATACTTAAAAAATAAATACCAGTACCTGCTCCTGTCTCTGATAATTTTGCTGCAATCTTCTTGAATGTCTTTATCCATTCACTCAACACTTTATGACCATAGACTAAGTGATAAACTTTATGTAAGATGCTGCAGATTAAAAAAAAAAAAGCCCGCAATCTGGTAGAAAAGGCAAACAAATTACAACACAACCTAAATGCTAATTAATTAGACTGCTATAGGAACACAAAGCACAAAGCAAGTACCTCTAGCTGGGAAAGTGTGACACACTGCTAGTTATACCCCCGTCTTGTTCTCCCTTTCTTCCATAATAATGTAATTAGCTGGCACGGAGTCACCAAGAATAAAGACACATTCCTCAGCCTTCCTTCAGGCCAATGAGATGCAAGCAGAAATTTAGTGTGGAAGCTTTAGGGAAACTTTAAGAGATAGCCTGCATATGACCTTAATCCCTTTTTTTGTTCCTCTGTACTCAAGCTGCTTAAAATAAAAATACCTTAATTGTAAACCTAAAGGACAAAGATATGAGAGATTTCAAACCAGTAAGCTGGAAATTACTTCCCTAGTGAGTTTGTGAATTAGGGCTGTCATTTCAGCCTTACACTGCAAATTCCAAATGTTTATAGGAGAAAAATAAACTCTCTCGTTTTTAGGTCATTGTTATTTTGGTGGTTCAGCTATGTCACTGTACGTAATCCTACCGAATTGAATGCAAGGGGTCAGGAATGGCTTCACAGAAAAGATGACTTTGAGCTGGGTTTTGAAGAATGAATAGCTACCTGCCAAGTGGAGAAAGGAACTCCGGGCAGAGATAATGCAATGGCACCGAAGCAGGAAAGGGTCTGGCTTTTCAAAGGATGAGGCAGCTGAAGAATAAAGCAGGTGGAGTGAAGTAAAAGAAAAAGCAATGTGAGAGCTGGGAAAAATAGGCCCTAAAGGGTCTCCTTTTGTGTCATGCTAAAAAAGGTGTGTTTACTCCTGTTCTTGGTCATATTAAATGACTATGACTTCACCAATGATCATCTGAATAGTTTAGAAGAGCCAAATGCCTCAGTCAGAAAGCAATCAAAGTGTGGATAAAAGTATGGCAAGGCAGAAAAAGAAATGCTGATTTCTGTAAGAGAAAGGCACACTAATACTTCCGTAAATGCAGAAGACTAGAAAAAATAACATGTGGCAAGAAGAAAAGATTAGTACTCTTGAGATAGTTAAGGGAAAGGAACCTGGACAACAAAGCAAAGAAAGCGCATACATACAATTTGGCAATGTCTGGCTGAGGTAAACATTAGAATACTTGCCCTTTAAAGTAAACTGAGATCAATGAAATACAGTATAACTATGAGCATCTAATTACAATACATTTTAATTATACGCCTACACCCAAGGATTCCTTTCACAAGTAGCTGTCATAGCTCAACAGCATCTCATCTATGGTAGGAACCTGGAATTTGATGATTAAATACCTTTCCCTATCAAAGAAAAGTTAAAAACATATGTGAGGGAGGAAAAATAAATCAGTGTTCCTTAAGGTTGAGTTTTAATTTTTACTCAAGTAGTAATCTTTTATTTTTCTGCAAAAATCATGTATTACTTTTGTAAATTTATAATTTTATAATTTAAATAACTCCCTATGCTCCATCAGAAAAATTAAAAATGGCAGCAACTATTACCTCATACAAGTACAAGAGACAAATTACTGAGAAGGGCGATGGCCTCTGTGCATCTACCATCCACTAATTACACACTCTAAAATTTTGAAGATCAGAAAATTCTTAAAGTCTCAAAACGTTTCCATTATTTTTATCTCTAGCTCCCCCTAAATTTAAATACTGTGTTTTAGCCTTTTAACAAGTATTTACAACATGCTGATCATGCCCTAAATACTGTGCAGGATCCTGGAGTTTATTACTAGAAAATGTAGGATATGATTTTTTATGTTTCATCCTAATACTCATTTTCAATTCGTTTTAGAATGTGACTTTGGTATTCTGAACCAGATTATGAGTTTTATTAGTACCCTACTCTATTAATAGGCATCAAAATACTTGCTAAAGAATGCTAAGGAAAGATTTAATTTTTTAAAGGGTGGGATAGATGGTTTTCTTAACTGAGACTTGTTATTCAAATAATCTAATGTAACTTTTGTTTGAAAAACTGTAATTATGCCATTTTTTAAATCCCTGAATCCTGACCTGATGTTTATCCCTTACAATGGTTATTCTGCTTTATAACAGACATAGGAGTCCAGTGAGCAGACACCTTTGACCCACATAATTATTTCTCAGTGAATGTACATTACAATAATAAAACTTCTCCAATTATAATTCACCACACCATTTTTAAACGTTGTAAAAATGAAGCTAACAGTGAAACCAACTACTGTGAAAGCTGGTTATAAATTCAGCTGGCCCACCACCATATAGAAGACTAACTCTCATGGCCCTAGCGCTCGAAATCAAGAAACAGGATTAGTGATTTCTGGGAACACAGAAAGGACATAGTTGCTATTAAGCACTTACACCTTTATAATACTCTCAAAGGGGTCAATAAGCCTATGAAAGATCCACACTAGTCCCCTCACTAGATTCCCAGACTCCAGTTTGGTCTCCTTCAATCTCATCTACCCTCCACAGGCACCAGGAAGTACCATGTAAGTCAGTGTTAGAAACTGTAATTCTCTGTTCAAAAATTTTTTTAAAGATTTTTTTTCAGTGATCTCTACACCCTGAGGGTTTAAAGTGTACATTCTTTCAAGTGGCATACAGGGCCACAGCAGGCTTACCTCCACATGCTTTTGCACAATGCTACTGTTCCTGCTACCTGGAATGTCCTCCCCCTACTTGTCTGTACCTGGCAAAATCTATACATTCACTTGTCAAGTCTCAGTTTAATGGCCACCTTTTTGGTCAAGTTCTCCCAGACTCCTCCAGGACGACAAAAGAACTCCTTCTTCAGTGGTGTGCTGGTAAACTAGCTCTCAGAAGGGGGATAAAAAAAGCCTTAATATAGTCAGTTCTGCTGTAACATTTGTTTTGAAACCTCAAATTTGTTTCAATGTGCCTATTACATTAGGGAACCACGAGTACAACATAACCCCACTTGCTTATGTGCCATTAAACACTAGATGAATACGGAAAACTGTGCCCAGCCGCGCTGAGCTGTGAGCACAGGAATCAACAGCACACACACACCTCAAACATCTCCCAGCCACCTCAGTTCACCTCCTGGCCAGGAGCCAAGCCCATCCCTCAGATTTCAGACACCCTCCTTCCACCACTTAACAATAACTCACAAGAGGCAACCTTTCCCATGCCTACTTCCACGAGGAAACTTCAAGTCTTTTTCAAGGCAAAACACCATATTTATTATAACATTTATGTTTTAACCATTTCAACATGTAAACTGTGACACCATTTTTATTAGGTCTCTACCTTTAAAAAAATGTGTTTCTTAATAAATTTCTGAGTGTAGTGTCCATCCCATTTCCCCCTAAGCTTGGTGATTTTTAGGAATGTGCAAATCCCATTATAGCAGAATGACTGTGAGTATGTAGCATTTGCTAATTTCTGTGGTGTACAAACGACCGCGGATTATTTGAAATACTAATACTTGGGCTCTGGTCCAACCTGGCTCTAACGACACCACATTCACAGCATTCTGACAGGCTGGTGTTTAAACACAGGTATTTCTGATCCCAGAGTGTGGTCCCAGGACCACCATCATCAGAATCACATGAGAACTTGTTAGAAATGCAAAATCTCTGGGCCTACCTCAGACCTACTAAATCAAGATTCTGGGACTGGGGTCCAATAACTTGTATTGAGAAGCTTCTATTATCCTGATACATGCTAAATTTGGACGTCACTTTGCAATACTATAGGACTCCTCAAGTCATAGGTATGACTTAGCAAAACTTTAACATAAAAAGCTGAAGTAACTTCTTGTTGTTGTTTCGGACACCTAGGAGTAAGCTCAGTTAAGAACAGTTTTTTTTAATGAGGTTGCTGACATATACCTTTAAAGTTATACTTTTTTATAATCAATATAACAGTATTTAAAATATGAATATTATGAATTAAAATAATTTAAGTATGTGTATAATATATGTATTACATACATGGGCTGTCCAAAAAAGTTCAACCATTGTTAATGTAATGAGAACAGTTTTCATGACATTAATGTAACCTGGCAGCCAAGGAAGGTGGACTGAAATGCACATGCATGAACAATGACGACTTCACTATGCTAGTCAGCGGGGGCAGTAGACACCACTGAGTGAGCACGTGTACTGTGTGACCGTTGCATTCAAACTGAGTAGGTAGAACAGCAAATATACATCAGATTTTGCATTAAACTTGAACATTCCTCTGCAGAAATTATTCAGATGATTCAGAAGGCCAATGCGATAGGCAACTGATGACTGACAGCTTCATCATGACAACATGCTCAGCTCATGTATCACATCTTGTGTAGAATTTTCTGCCAAAATATCAAATCATCCATGTGACTCAGCCCCCATACAGCACAGATTTGATGCCCTGTGACTTCTGGCTTTTCCCGAAACTAAAATCACCTTTGAAAGGGAAGAGATTTCAGACTGTTGATGAGATTCAGGAAAATACAATGGGGCAGCTACATATATAAGACGATAAAAAAAAAAGTGTAGGGTAAAGAGACATATACAGTGAAGATTTCTACATTCCACTTAAGTGTAAAAGTATTTATTCTAAGTAGACCATAAAAATTTAAATATGTATATTATAATCCTTGAACAACCATACACACAAAGACACTAGAATGAGAAAAAGTTAAAAAAAAAACAATAGATAAACTAAAATGGAATACTAGAAACTGTTCAAATAATCTAACTCACAATAAGGCAGGAAGAAGAAAAAGGAACAAAAAACCAAAAAGAACAAAAAGCAAATAACAAAATGGTAACACCAAATCCAAACATTAAGTGATTATATTAAATGTAAAACACCTAAACACACCAATTAGAAGTACAGCATAGGGAATATGGTCAATAAAACTGTAACAACTATGTATGGTGTCAGATGGGTACCAGACTTATTGGGATCATCACTTCCAAAGGTACATAAATGTCTAATCACTCTGTTGTACAGAAACTAATATAATATATATGACATACATAATATTGTTTATCAACTATAATTAAAAGATAAAACAATTATAAAAGTTTATCAGAATGAATTAACAAAAAGGATCCAATTATATGTCGCCTGGAAGAAATTTATTTCAAGTATATTGATATAGATAGTTTAGTAGTAAAAGAATGGAAAAAGACATATCATGGAAATACTAATCAAAAGAAAGCTGGAATGGCTCTATTAATATCAAGTAAACTTCAAACAAAAGAAGTTATCAGGCATAAAAAAGGGTTTTATTTGATGATAAAAGGGTCAATTCACTTTCTTTTCAAGTACACAGACCATATGATGGGGGTTAAAAAATGAATCTTAACTCAAAAGAACTAAACACAAATTATGTTCTTTGACCATAATGAACTTAAACTAGAAATCAGTAACAGAAAAATAACAGAAAAATCTCTTAAAATTTGAAAATGAAATGATGCACTTATAAATAATGCACAGGTCAAGAAGTCTCAAGGGAAATTATAAAATATATTTTTAAAGATTCTTATTTATTTATTTTTAGAGCAAGGGGAAGGGAAGAAGAAAGGGAGAGAAACATCAATGTGTGGTTGTCTCTCACACGTCCCCAGCTGGGGACCTGGCCTATACAACCCAGGCATGTGCCCTCACTGGGAATTGAACCTCTGACCCTTTGGTTCACAGAACAGCACTCAATCCACTGAGCCACACCAGCCAGAGCTAGAAAATATTTTTAATTGAAAAAAATTAAAATGCATCAGAATTTGTACAATGTACTTAAAGCAGTAATCTGAGAAAAATCTACAGCATTAAATGCTTATATGAATAATAAAGAATATTCTCAAAAGAATAATCTAAATATCCACCTTAAGAAGTTAAGGGTGGGTGAAGAGCAAAATAAACTCGAATCAAGTAGAAGAAAGGTCATCCTCACAGCTAACCTCACAGCTAATGGTGAAAAACTGAGTATTTCCCTCCTCTACCTGGGGACAAGTCAATGGTATCTACTGTCACTATTTCTATTTAACATTGTATTTGAAGGCCTTGCCAGTATGGGAAGGAAAGAGGGAAAAAGCATACAGATAAGAAAGAGAAAAAGGCCTTATTTGCAGACAACATAATTGGCTACATAGAAATATCAAAAAATTGACAAGGAATCTCCTAGAACTAGTAAGTAAAATTACAAGGTCAAGAAAAATCAATCATAGTTTTGTACTAGCAAGTAATAATTAAAAACTAAAATTTAAAAATAGCATTATAATAGATCCAAAAAACTGAAATAATGAGGTATAAATTTACCAAAACATGTAAAAGAACTGCTGAAAACTATACCACTATTAAAGAAATCAAAGAAGACTGAAATAATTAAAAGACATACCACCTTTATCACATATCAACATATTAAAGGTGCAAATTCTTCCCATTTGATTTATAGATTAATGAATCCTAATCAAACCATCAGCCCCCAGGATATTTTTTGTAAATATAGACAAACTTACTCTAAAATCAAAAGCAAAGGAACTAAAATAGCCTAACAATTTTGAACAAGAATAAAACTGAAAGAATCATGCTAATTTTAAAACTTACTCTAAAGCTACAGTAACTAAGACAGTATGATATCAGGGAAGGGAGAGACACATAAATCAATGGAATAAAGTCAAAATCCACACAAATGTGGCCACCTGACTGTTGACAAAAATGTAAAGGCAATTTAGTCCTTCCTTATAGGAAGGACAGTCTTTCATCAAAAACACTGTTGTAATAACTGCACATACATAGGCAAAAATATATGAACCTCAACCTAAACCTTACACCCTACACAAAAATTAATTCACAATGGATCATAGATCCAAATATAAAACACTATACTATAAAACTTTTTAAACTTATAGGATAAAATTGTTATGACATGGGTTAGGCAAAAGAATTTTAGACATGATACTAAAGGCATAATCTATAAAAGAAAAAAGTTATAAATCTGACTTCGAATAAAAAAAGTTTGTTTTGTAAAAGACAATGTCAAGAGCTGCAAACAGGGAGAAAATATTTACAAATGATCTATCTGACAGAGAATTTGTATAAGAATATGTAAAGAATTCTCAAAACTCAACAGTAATAAAACATAGGCCCTAATTTAAAAATGAGCAAAAGATTTGAACAAAGAATTCACCAAAGAGAATAGATGGAAGGCAACTGACTACATGAAAGGATGTTCAATATTTTTAGCCATCAAGGAAATCCAAATTAAACAGCTAAAAAAATTGTTTAAAGTGGTACCACCACATGCTGGAGAAGATGCAGAGCAACTACAAATTTCATACATTGCTAGTCTGATGCAAACTGGGACAACCATTCTAAAAAACAGTTTGGCAGTTTCTTACAAAGTTAAATATACACTTACCATATGACCTGGCAATCCCACTCCTTGATATTTATACTAGAGAAATGAAAACTTGCGTTCGCAGAAAAACGTGCACGTACATGTTTTAACAGTTCTATTCATAATTGCCACAAACTGGAAATAATCCAAATGTCTTTCAACAGCTGACTAGATAAACACATTGTAGTACAGTTTATCAATGGGATACTATTGAGCAATAAAATAAATAAATTGTTGACACATGCAACAGCCTGGATGAATTTCAGAAGCTTTATGCTGAGTGAAAGAAGTCAGTTTCAAAAGGTTATATATGTCTGATTCCATTTACCCATATTTTTTGGACCCTAAGGTGCACCTAGGTTTTAGAGGAGGAAAATAGGAAAAAAAATTTTTAAGCAAAGAATATGGTAAAATATTGAATAACATAAATAATATAATATTTCACCAATGTAAATGTAAACAGAACTCAACAGCAGCATTAACAGCCATTATTCCTCCCAAAATGGGGGTAGAGTGGAAGGAGTGCATCTTATAGTCCAAAAAATACAGTATAAGGTGTCAGTGGCTGTCAGAGGCTAAGACAGGGCGGTCAGGGACTGGGGACTGACACCAAGGGACTGCAGGAGACGGTACTGGAGGGGGTGACGGTACTGTAAAGCCTGGTTGTGGTGGTGGTTACACAGATCAATACTTGAGTTAAAATTTAGAGAGCTATTTGCTCCCTCCAAAGTCAACTTTACTGTATGTTAACTAAAAAGTTTTAAGCTTTTAAAAGTATATAACATAAACTATCTTAGAACTTTGTAATTCTTTATAAATTAAGGCTCAAAAGTGAAATGAGAGCATGAAGACAGCCAACAGACTTAGATTTTTAAAAATCACCTAAGAAGATATGTCACAGATATAATAAGTTCTAAACTCAGAAACTGTATCTTTCGACCAATCACAGAGGCCATGAATACCTAATATCAACAAATATTTAATATCACTATATGAAAATTAAACAGATAATATAAAACAAAACAAATGTACATCAAATAAAAAAGGTCTAAATGAAGATTCTACATTATTACTATTATTTGGTCCTTCGAACAGAAATGACATTATTATCCATGATCACTATGATATATGCCTTGTTTTGTCTTTTTTAAAAATGTATTTCTTTTTTTTCCACGTTTTATTGTTCGAGTATAGTTGTCTCCATTTCCCCTCCGCTGCTCCTCCCAACCCCACCCATCCCCACTTCCAATCCTTGATCCTAACCCCCTCTGGCACTGTCCATGTGTCCTTTATACATGTTCCTTGTTTTTTCTATAGTAGTTACAGATTTACACAGTTTATCCGTATTTTCTCATCTGATCCTCCATGGCACAAAACGCACCCTAAAAACACTGGCGGTATGGATAAATAAAATGTGATATATGGGGTGATCGATTTTAAGTTACATAAATGTCTAATCTCTATATCATACACCTACAACAAATATAATATTGTATTCAACTGTAACTGAAAAGTAAAAAGTATTAAAAAAATTATATATAAACATGGATACATAGTTGTATAGAGGAATATTATGCAGCCAAAAAAAAGGGGAAGCCCTGCCACTTACAACAACATGGATGAACCTGGAGGACATTAGGCTAGGTGAAATAATGCAAGACAAGTGCTCTAGGACCTCACCTCATATGCAGAATCTGTAACAGTCCAATTCACAGAAGCAGGGAGTAGAATGGTGGTTGCCAGAAGTTGGGAGTGGGTGAGGGAGGATAGGGAGATACTGGTCAAAGGGTATAAACTTTTACTTATAAGATGAACAATTTCTGAGGATCTAATATATGGCATTAACTACAGTTAATATTACTATCCTGTGTACTTGAAATTTGCTACAAGCAGATCTTGAATGTTCTCACCAAAACAAGGCAATGAGGTGATGGCCATGTAAATTAGCTTGACTGTGGTAGTCATTTCACAATGTTTGTATGTATCAAATCACCACACTGTCCACCTTAAGTGTATATAATTTTTATTGCTCAATTATACTTCAATAAAGCTGGGAGGAAATGCTGACTGGGTCCAAGTACAAAGACTGCTTATAATTGCACTACTTTGTAAGCCATCATAAGAAAGCATGAAATACTTCTTTTTTTTAAACCTCAAGATATAAACCAGTTCACCAAAAACACAAAGAACTGTAATTTGAGATAGCTACTCTCTATAACCATATATATTTTTGGATGGCTGCCATAAAACTTAGTAGATCTCAGATTGTGGGTTTTAAGAAACAAAACACAATCAGATGACCAAAGCCATTTATTTAAGTAAGTAACCAACCTCATCATTCCTAAATGTGTCCTAGTTTTTAAAGCATTAAATGTAAGGTATCTGTGGGAACACTCAATTCCTTTCAAATGACAACAGCACTTTCACAACTTTTCAATCTTTAATCTTCTGAGGATGTGCTTCAAGTAGCAAATCCAGCTCTTTCTAGAGCCGAAAGTATGTTAATATGTAAAGTTTGGGGCAATTAAAAAATTGACAACAAAAATTTACCTACTCCTAAACAAGTTAATTACTCAGTGCTTCAATATTCCAGGTCCTACGGGTCATACAAAAGAGATAAAATATTGTCTAGGTCCTTAAGAACTTAGCTGAGGAGACAATACAGACCCACGAGATAGACACCAGACTGTAGTAAGAAAAGTATTATGAAGAACAATTAGAGTAACATCTAAACAGATGCAAAAACATTCTTTAACCAGTTTCCCATATATGTCAAACGGTAACTGAGAAGAGAAAATAATTGTACACAATGTACAGAGGCACAGGGATACAGTGAGCACAGAACACTAGAGTCGAGACCTGCCTCGGCTCTGCCATTAAAAACTCCTGGGCAAGTCCCACCTGCTCCACAGTGCACAGTTAGTAGGCATGGTACCCGACACGGAAAGGACATTTGGTTCATTCACTGCTGATCTGGATTTGGCTAAACAAGGAAGGAGGGGGCAGGCAGGGGCTCCTTCTAGAAAGGACTCACTCAGGATGTCTGCAACTCAGGACTATGGCAAGCTTGCTGCTTGCATTTGCCACCTCCTTCTCACAACCATGTGAAAGAAAGGACTCTGACACCCAAAAGAAGGCGCTCTCCCTACCTCCTCCAGAGCACAGACTCTTCTATCAAGGGCCTCTAGGTCCCGGGCCCAGCTGCACTGGCACCTCCCAGTCCCAGGGAACCCCTCCCCACCCCCAACACACACACACTATGATGCATCAGCTGTCTGGCTTAATTTCAGTCTGGTTAGCTTATCTGAAAGGGAAATGGATCAGGTGCTTTACAACATCACGATCTATGAATTTAAAAATTAGAAGTATTAACCATAGAACACAAGCCTCATTAAGTCGTCAGCTATGAGTAAAACAGCTTATTAAATTTGTTATCTGGACTTTGTTTGTTCTGCAAGAAATATCGAACTGTTTTAGAAATGCCGAATAGGAAAAGCAAACACTACTGAATTCTTCAAAAGAACACTTTTACCTTAGAGTGAGTTCCTGAAGAGCGTCAGGTCCATATGCTTAAGAAGCCCAGGGCAGAGACAGCAAATATACTATTTTATTAAAAAACTAAAGACTACGACTTCCATTCTTTCTTTAACATAAGGACATCCACATCTGCAAGACGGTGGGCAGTAACAGTGGCTGAGAAACCAGGACCAAAATGTCTTTAAAAAACTGCTCTGGAAAAAAAGAAAAAAAAAGCAATATTAAATATCTTCAAGTGTATGAAGAAGTACCTAATAGAAACCCACACTTTACAACTATGAAACACAGGACAGCGTCTCGGTTCGGAAAATGTTCAGAAGCTACATTACACGTACAGTGTAAGAACACATGCCTCTCTTTAAATCTACACCGATAAAGCTCAGGTTAGAATATCTGCGAAAATGGAAAAGAGGCATGGTTAAAACGAGAAAAACTAAAATAACTTAAATTCATCTTCCCTTATCCTCACCACTGCTATTCATTTTATCAGAATTTAAAAAATTAAAGTAGTGTTATTTTGGTGACTATGAGCACTATACATGTGTTTTGTAGAAAATGTAAAAAATATGAAATAATATATAGGGCAGCACAAAAGTAGGTTTACAGTTGTTTATAGTTGTGAGTATGCAAAGAGTTTATTCTTGTATTACTATTCATAATTATTGTATTGTTTTCCATATGAACAACTGTAAATCTACTTTTGCACCACCTTGTATGAGATGACTGAAAAATCTAATTACTCAAAGTTAGCATATTTTATTTTCTATCCTATCTTTTTAATAAATATTTCCCTTTTAAGAAACTCAAAAGTCTCCTTTTCAGTTTATTGTATTATAAACATTTTATTATACCATATACTCTTAAGATCCTAAAGCTCATGATTTTTAACAACTGCAAATTATTTTTATCAACAGAATACTAAACAAAACATTTTAAGAACAAAAGTTTTAATGGCTTTGTAGTGGTTATGACAATAACATAATCATTTAGGTGGCTTCCAATTTTTTAACGTTATAAATAGCATTGTTATATATAAGTAACACATACACATATAAACTTGTGTATGTCTCTTATTTCCTTTTAATAACCAAAAAATAGAATTTTGGACAAAGGGTATGAACATTCTTAGAGGTTCTGAATATTGCCAAACTGCCATTGTAGTGGAATGTTTGCGTCCCTCTAAAATTCGTATGTTGAAGTCCAATCCCCAGTGTGCCGGTATGTGGAGGTGGGCGAGAGTGGGGCTCTCATAAATGGGATTGGTGCCCTTGCAAGAGGAGGCTAGAGAGCTGGCCAGCTCTCTTTCCACCAGGTGAGAATACAGGGAGTCTGCAGTCTACCACCCTGAAGGGGGTCCTCAGCAGAACCCAGCCATGCTGGCACCCTGATCTCAGATCTGTGAGATCGAGAACTGTTGAGAAATAAAGTCTGTTGTCTATAAGCCACCTGTTGGTTATAATACCATAAATTTATGGTAATCTGTAATAGCAGTCAGAGCTAAGATATTATTTAGAATGTTGTACCAATTTAAGCTCCCACCAACAGCAAATATTTGTGAACACTTGATTCTTTTTTATATGAGAGACCTATTGAAGCATGTAATCTGTAACATAATGGTTCTAGCTTTATAAGCTTTTTCCTTAATCTTATTTGATAAGCTTAGAGGAAAATCTTTTAAGAAGTAATATCTCTTGAAGTAAATAAATATTTATCTGTGGTTGAGCAATTTTTCCAGTGTCACTTTTACTTAAATTTAAATGCCTGGAACTAAAAATAGTAATTATTTGCATAAATCCATTTTAAAAGTAAAATTCTGTGTATATATTTGTAATGAAAGATGTCTGAAATGATGACGATAACCATGGTAAATTTCATGTTTTGGAATTACTTGTACTGAACAATATATGTACTGAATTTTCTTTCTTTTTTCCAAGTTTTCTTCTTTGAATTTCTCTGTATGGCTTGAAAACCAAAATATTAGTTAGTATTATATTTTTTAATGAAACCATACTCTAAAAAGTTTTAAAATAATCATTCAAATAAAATTCTACATTTCTGTTTCCAGTTATGATGGAGTAACTGATACTGGGCTAGAGCTTTCACTGTGAATGACCACGAAACTGGGCAATATACATAAAACACTATTTTCCAGTGTTGGACGACCGGACACAGGATAGTAATTTCTGAGACGAAGAAAACAAATACTCATTAATGCCTGGCTTTCTGCTTGTGCGGCAGGGAAGGGAAATCCCAAAGAGCAGACAGCTCACTTAATTGCAAAAACAGAGCTCAAGGTTTGAGGCTACAAAGCACCTATAAGTTAAGGGATAGAATATAGTTAGGGAACTATGGAGAAAAATGGTTTCAGAAATTTGTAAAGAGATCTCCTAATTCTTTGCCTGGAGATTAAGCTGGATATGCATGAAGCAAGGCTCAATGAGACCAGTCAAACAATAAATGCTGGGGAAAGAACACCTATGAAATGTAAGCTGAACTAACTAACTATCTGAGCTTGCAAAGGTCTGGGAGTCATTCAAATTCCTGGCAGCTAGAGTGGAGAGACCTCACTAATATTACATATAGTCAATAGAAACCCCAGAAAGGTCATGCCTCTGTATTAAGGCCAAGCTAGCCCTGGAATAAAATAAAACTGCTAAAAACCAAAAATAAAGAGATGGAAAAACAGATCTTTAATGCAGCCAGAGGACGGCAAGGAGGTACAATTTCATCACCTGAGCAATGGTAAGAATGGCCACTATTCTCATCAGAAGCAGTTTGGGGGGGGGGGGGGGGAACTGTAGCTGAACAAAAATAAACAAGCAAGCAAATAAATAAATAAATAAGTAACTTTAAGCCAGAAGATACTGAAATGATTTTAAAGTACCACAAGAAAAAAAAAAGCTTTCAACTTAAAATTCAATATCTCGAATAAATAGCCTGCGAAAATAAAGGCAAAAGGGAGTAACAACATTCGGAATTGTCCTTTGACATAAATAAGTAGAAAACTAGACAAATATGAAAGCATTATTTTCAGACACTGGATGACTGGCAGTGTGGAAACATAACCCCTGAGAGAAAGGAAACGAATGAGGTGACCGCCAAGACAGTTTGGAACTACAACACAGGGAGGTGGAATCCAAACACAGCCACTGAATTAAGGAGACAGAATTTAGAGTCTGTGGCATCTGGACAGCTAGAATTTTCAGGACATATTACTACGAAGGAGAAACTAAACAGAAATGCTCCAAAAATCTGCAAAAGGGGCCTCCTTGAATGTCTAGCTACATATCAATCTGCATGTATGGTGTGTAAATCTAAAAGGCTGGACAGAGAAAAACTGCCAAGAAAATAACAAATACTGGGGATCTCTAAGTCAAACAATGCCAAGAATTCACACTACCAGGACCACTTAGTTCCCACCAGCCAGGATGAATAAATGGGGCAATCAAGGAAGACACAGAAGGAGCACACCTCAGTAGTAGGCGGAAACCAGCCCCTACATTGTAAGCTATTCTAGAACCACCACAAACAAACAAACAAAAAAAACCCTTGAAAACAAAAATCAAAAGATCAAGCTAATCCACAAATAAATTAACTGCCTGCCAAAACAAAACTTAATATTCAAGAAAGAAAACAATCAGGAACTCAACATAATAACTCCATAAAAAATTACCACACATAATAAAAAATAGGAAGTGGTACCCTATAATCAAAATCCAGAACTGGCAGGGATAAAGTCCTTTAATATAAGGACTTTAAAATAGCTATTAGAAAAGAATTTAAAGTCTTGAAGGGAAAAATGAATATAATAACAATAAAAAAAATCTCAACAGAGAAGTGAAAATTATTTTTAAAAACATCAATGGTGATTGTAGAACTAAAAAAAAAAAAGACTATCTGATATATTTTTTAAAAAGCCTTACTAGATGGGCCTAACAGCATTATTAGACAAAGGAAATATTTTAAAATCAGTGAACTTGAAGATAGGGAAACAGAAACTTTTAAAAATGAAGGAAATTGAAAAAAAGAGAGAAAACTAGACAGAGCTTCAGTGATCTGTGAGTTAATATTAAGTGGTCAAACATGTAACATTATGAGAAGAAAGAAAATACTTGGGAATTCAAAAACTTTAAGATAGATAACTAAAAGTTTTACAAGTATGATAGATCTGAAGAAAATGCACAGATCCAAGGAGCTCAATAAACCCCAAGGATACACAGAAACAAAACCACACCAAGAGGCATCATCAAGTTGCTGAAAACAAGTGGTAGAAAAATCTTAAAAGCAGCTCAAAGGAACCAGCACTGATTACACACAGGGAAACATGTAAGAATCCTGACAGGGTTTTGGTCAGAAACCATGCAAGTAAGATAGTGGGATAATACTGTTAAGGTGCTAAAGTGGGAGGAATCCCTGAATTCTATGTGCACTAATAATAACTTCCAAAACAGAAGACAAAAGGGGGGGTGGGGAATGTTTCACTATAAGAAACATAAAAGGAAGTTTTTTCCAGTAAAAGATACGTAACACCACACACAAGCTTGGATCTACACAGAGAAATGAAGGTCTGAAAAAGATGATTAAAATAAAGATAAATATTAATTTTTTTATTTTGAATTGCTCTACAAGGTAACTGCCTAAGAAAAGCAGAAAGAACAGCAATATGGTTAAAGCATAATAAAGTCAAAATGTACAACAAAGCACAAAAGATGGGAGGAATTGGGAAGTACACTATTATGTAAGATTCTTATATCACACATGAAGTAACGTAATTTTGAGGACAGACTGTTATTTATTAATTAATTATAGGGGCCAGCACTAAAAATGTTGATATGTTATAAAACCAATATAAAAAATAAAAATGGAATAATAAAAAATAACCCATTTTCTCAAAAAAGTTTGTTTCTTACTCAATAAAATAGTCATATCAAGTAAAAAAATTAAAAAACCCATCTAAAAGCAGATAGAAAACAAAGGAAAAAGAACAGTAAGAAAGATGTGGTACATTTATCCAATGGAATACTATGCAGCTATAAAAAAGAAGGAACGCTTAACCTTTGCAACAGCCTGGAGATTATTATTATAAAGAAGTGAAATAAACCAGTCAGAGAAGACAAATACTATATGATCTCACTCATATGTGAAATCTAATGAAAAAAATAAACCAATGAACAAAATAAAACCAGAGGAATGGATGCACAGAACAGACTGACAGATCTCGTGGCGGGGGGAGAGATTAGCCAAAGAACACATATGTATATATGCATAGCCCATGGACACAGACAACAATGTGGTGAAGGTCAGGGGGTAGAGAGGTGCTGGATGGAGGGAGGTAAAGGGGAGAAAATGGGGGACATCTGTAACAGTGTCAACAATAAAAACATAAAAATATAAATGGTCTGAACTAGTGGTTGGCAAACCTTTCCTGTGAAGAGCCAGAAAATATTTCAGGCTTTGAGGACCATATGGTTTCTGTCCCAACTACTTAACCTTGCCACTGTAGTACAAAGGCAGCCATAAGCAATATGTAAATGAGTGAGCACAACCATGTTCCAATAAAATTTTATTTACATAAACAGGTGGTAGGTAGAGTTTGTTCTGCCAAAGTCTGCCAACTCACCGTGTAAACACACCAAATTAAAAGAAATATTGTGAGACTATAAAAAACAAGATCCAACTCTGTTCTCTACAATAAATCCACTTTAAATATAATCCTATAAATAGATTAACAGTAAAAGGATAAAAAAATGCTGTACAAATATTAATCGAAAAGAATTTTAGTACCAGTAACGAGAGACTTCAGAACAAAGGAAGATGCCAGAGATAAAAAGGGGCACTTCATAAAGACAGAGGGGTCAATTCACCAACAAGACTTAACATTCTTAAATGTGCATGCACCTAAAATGCTGTAGCAGTGCTAGAAATATGAAACAAGATCTGACAGAACTGAAAGGAAGAACAGACAATCCACAATCATCGGTCAAAACTTTGACTCTCTTCTCCCAGTAACTGATAAAACAAGTCAAGAGAAAATTATTAAAAATATAAGAAGATATATGAAGCCTGACTTAACCTGACATTTACAGAACACTCCACCCAGCAACAGAACACACATTCTTCTCAGACACATACTGAACACTCACCAGCATGTACCATATGCTGGGTCATAAAACAATTATAAAGCTTCAATGACTGAAAATACAGGGCATGGCAAAAGTCGGTTTACAGTTGTTCATATGGAAAATAACACAATAGTTAAGTACAAGGAAAACTGTGTTTCAGAAATTCACAACTGTAAACCTACTTTTGCCCCAACCTAGATTAAGAATATGTTCTCTGACCACAACAGCATTAAATGAAAGCAAAATACAAAAGGATACCTGAAAAATCCCAAATATTTGAAAACACTTCAGAACGATCCATGGATCAAAAAAAAATTAACAAGACAAATTAGAAAATACTTTGAATGGAATGCTAATGAAAACATTTAGCTTCAAATATTAATATTTTTTAAAAATAAAATTTAAAATCAATGATCTAGGCTTTTACCTTAAAAAAACAGAAAAAGTAGAGCCAATTAAACCCAAAATAAGGAGGAGAGAAGGAATTAATAAGAGCTCAAATCATGAAATAGAAAACAGATAAACCATGGGGGGGGGGAATCAACAAAACCAAAAGTTGGTTCTTTCTTTTTGTTTTTTTATTGCTATCTTTTTATTTAAAAGTTGTTGTAAGTCTGCATTCACATGTGATGCATAAAAATAATAGCAGGGAAAACATGTTTACTTAACATGCTTACATAGCCAAAAACACCTCGTTTAGTGTTGTATGATGGACAATCTATGTTGGTGTTTTTGTTTGTTTTTGCAGTTCAAGCACAAATGCAGTTAACTTTTATTCTGTATTCATCAGCTTTTAAATTTAGGCTATTATTATTGGAATTTTTACCCAATAACTTAATAACTATTATATGAATTCCTGAAATTAAAAAAATTTCATTGATAATTTTTCAATGAAACTAGAAAAAATTATAGTAATAAATTAACATTTGCTTAGTTTTTTAATTTTTTCTTTGCTAAGTATTACTGGGTTTTTTTCTTAATTTATTTTTATTGATTATGCTATTACAGTTGTTCTATTCCCCCCTTCATTCCCCTCCACCCTACCCCCCCATCCCCACCATTACCCCCCTTTAGTTTATGACCATGTGTCTCAAGTTCTTTAGATTCTATATTTCCCATACTATTCTTGCCCTCTCCATCTATTTTCTATCTACTGTCTATGCTACTTGTTTTCTGTACCTTCTCCCATCTTCTCCTCCTCCCACTCCCCTGTTGCTAACCCTCCTTGAGATCTTCATTTCTATGTTTCCACTCCTGATCTAGCTGTCTTTTTAGTTTGCTTTTGTTTTAGGTGTGGTTGTTAATAACTGTGAGTTTGTTGTCCTTTCACTGTTCATGTTTTTTAACTTCTTTTTCTCAGATAAGTCCCTTTAACATTTCATATAATAAGGGCTTGGTGATGATGAATGATCTTGAATTTGATCTTATCTGAGAAGCACTTTATCTGTCCTTCCATTCTAAATGAAAGTTTTGCTGGATAGAGAAATCTTGGTTGTAGGTCTTTGGATTTCATGACTTGGAATGCCTCTTTCCAGCCCCTTCTTGCCTGTAAGGTCTCTTTTGAGAAATCAGCTGACAGTCTGATGTGAAGTCCTTTGTAGGTGACTGTCCCCTTAGCTCTTGCTGCTTCTAGGATTCTCTCCTTCATTTTAATCTTGGCTAATGTAATTATGATGTGCCTTGGTGTGTTTCTTCTTGGGTCCACCTTCTTTGGGACTCTCTGAGCTTCCTGGATTTCCTGGAAGTCTATTTCCTTCGCCAGATTGGGGAAATTCTCCTTTATTATTTGTTCAAATAAGTTTTCCATTGGTGGCTGTTCCTTTCCCCCTTCTGGTACCCCTATAATTCAGATGCTGGAGGGTTTAAAGATGTCCTGGAGGTTCCTAAGCCTCTCCTCATTTTTTTTGAATTCTTGCTTCTTCACTCTTTTCTGTTTGGCCATTATTTGCTTTCTTCTGGTCCACTCCATTGATTTGAGTCCCAGTTTCCTTTTCATCGCTATTGGTTTCCTGTGCAATTCCATTCATTTCAATTAGTTTCGCCTTCATATGTTTCTCTAATTTGTGGCTATAATCAACCAGTTCTGTGAGGATCCTGATCACCAGTGTTTTAAACTGTGCGTCTGAGAGTTTTGCTATTTCTTCATCGCTTAGATTTATAGGCTCTGGGGCTTTGAGATCTTCTTGAGCCATTTTTGGTCTGTTCGCGCTGTTAAGTACGAGGAGCGGAGCCTTGGACTCCCAGGTCGCTGGGTTGTGACGCTGTATGTGGAGGCGTGGTCAGAGCGGGGAAATGGCGGCCCCCTCTGCTGTTTCCCGCCGCTGGGTGAGGGGCACAGCCTTAGGTGGTTCACCAGGGCTGGACCACTTAGGTCGCTGGGTTATGACGCTGTATGTGGAGGCGGGGTCAGAGCGGGGAAATGGCGGCGTCCTCCGCTGCCGCTTGCCACTGGGGCTGCTGGCTCTCGTCCAATCGTCCACTCCCTCGCTTGTCCACACACCAATGCGTGACCACAGTCAACCCGCAGCCCTGCTCCCTCGCTGTTTCCCCACAGTCGCTCGCTCGGTCACTCACTAGGTCCAACCCTGCGCCTGGATTCCGCGGGCCTGAGTCCGTCTGACGAGTTTTCCTGTGTAACCCTGCTCCGCCAGCTGCTGGTTTCACCCCTCTTACAGGTCAGGCTGAAGAATTTGTTGTTATCAGACTTCCGAAAAGTTCAATTTTCTGTGTTCTGGCTATGTTTTCTGTTGCTAATATTTAGTTGTCTCTAAACTTGGTTGTGTGAGAAAGATGGCGTCTCCACCTATGCCTCCATCTTGGCGAAGTCCAAAAGTTGGTTATTTCAAAGGATTGATAAAATTGGTAACCCTAGCCAGACTACTCAAGGAGGAAAATGAAGAAATGAGCCCAATATCAGAAATGGAAAAGGGAGCATCAATACGCATCCTACTAACATAAAAAGGAAATACTGTTTCATAAAATGTATGATTTATTTTCAAGCTAATAAATTTGACAAGTTAGATAAAATGGACTGAATGCTCAAAAGACACAAATTACCAAAAGAGGCATAAAAAAATAGAAGATCTGAATAGTCTTATACCCATTCTTTTAAAAATTGAACCCTTAATTAAGAACCTTTCCATAAAGAAAACTAGAGGCCCAGGTGGCTTCATTGATGAAGTCTAGCAAATATTTAAGGAAGAACATCAGTTGTATCCAAACTCTTCTGTAAGAGAAAGAATGAAGGAAAACTGTTGGTAGAAATGTAAAATGGTAGACCCACCTTGGAATTTATTCTGTCAGTTTCTCACACTATTAAATATATACATATTCTATAACCCAGAAATTGCTCTTCTTGGTATTCATCCACGACAATAGATGTCACAAACAGCCTTGTGCAAGAATGTTCATAGCAAGTTTACTCTTAACAGTTGAAAACTGGAATCAACCCTTTCTGTAGTAATAATGAATTACAGTGTATCCATACAATTAAATACTTGTCAGCAACTAAAAAGAAGTTACATGTAACATGGATGAATGTATATTTTAAACAAGAGCTTCATATAATTTTTATGCCCAGGAAAGTTTGAGAATCATGGTTGTGGAAGTACATAAGAAAACATAAGTGATTTAGGTTGTTTAAATTATATATAACAGTTGTCATTTTCCGTAAGTGTTTAATTGCCATTTAAATCATGTTACAATACTCCTCTCATGTTCAATTTTCTACCTACATGCTTCAAGGAGTTCCAATTCCAAATTTTAGTCTTCAATCAACTAGCTACCCCAAATTCTCATTAATCCCAACCCATACTGTGCATTATAGATAAGGAATCCTCTTCACCAGTTCCTTTGCTTTTTCTTCCTTAACGTTCCACTTCCTTGGTACTGTTTCCCACTTCTTTAATAGTGTTATTCTTACTTTTCACTGCACAGACTTGTCTTTCTACCTCCTTTAAAAGTGAACCAAAAAGTCATTTTTTCCACTAAGTACTAATTTGGACATCTCTTCTATTTTAATGGACTCACTAAGTCCATACCCTGGCTTAGAGAGTATAACCTTTGGGTTCAATGAATTAAAAGCATTACAGTCCTCTTCAAGGTTCATTCTCTTTTGCTGTTTTTACTTTTCTCTCTGGAATTCTATTTGCCAGAGGCTTACACTCTATAGCTCTGGAGCAGAAGAAGAGAAAGAAAGGCAAAGAGATGGATGATTACGGCTACTCTGGACCAAATTTTAAAGATGGTGAAAAAAGCTGCTAGGCTTCAGTATCTGTTCAGACTACCTCACCAGCACCAGGAAGCAAACAGATTCCAAAAAGAGACTTTAGATGAGGAATAAGGAAGTTATGTTTGTGTACGAATTCCCTGTGTTGTACTGGATGGCCAGACAGAATGCACTACACTGTTCTGAGGACACTACAATACTTCTGGCTTCCTGGCTGCAAAGTAATTTCAATGGGTTCTTCATAAGGTTGGGGGGTGGAGGTTTGACTGAAGGTGTACAACAGGTAAATATCAAAAAATGTCTCTACTCTCACACTAAGTGCCAATACTTTTTGTTCTGCATACATTGTTACTTAGGAACTACTCATCTAATTCCACAACTTTCAACTAGAAAGTATGCCTTCCAAATCATAACTATAAACCTGACCACGCTCCTGAGCCAGACCCCTATTTACAACTGATATCTTCATCACGTTACTTATGTAAAAAGCATAACTAGGTAACTGAAAGCAAACTCTGTATCTCCCCTCTCTCAAACTTACACATACTCTTCTACTGCCAAGTCAGGAACCTTAGACTCATTCTCAACTTTCTCTGTCTCCTGCAAACACTAACCAAGTCTGAAAGACTTAAACTCCTAAGTATCTCTGAAATCAGTGCTATTGTTTCTATCCCCACTATAAATTCCTTAATTCAGACCAACATTATCTCTTTCCTGGAAGAGGGCAGAACCTTAAATGGCAGAACGAGGGCAGAACCTTAAATGACATTCTTGACTGTGATCTACCTACCAGAGGCCAGAGAGACTGCCTCAGTCACTCCCCCTGCCATAGTGCTACTGGATGAAATACTTCCAATCTCTGCTCCTCCAGACTGTTCTCTTTATTACTGCTATAATCAGTTTTATAAAACACCAAATATTTGTGTCACTGCCCCACCTACAAAATAAAAATCCGAACTCCTAGTATAGCATATAAAACTATTCATAATTTGTTCCCATTTTACCTTGGTTCTGGTCTGACTTTCTAATTTTTTTATGCACTATTTTTTTTCAGCAGATCAAACTTAACCCTTTTCCTTAAATACACTATGCCCCTTCTTTCTAATAATCCAGAATAAACAGTAACTCGGTCCAGCTTATTTTATTTTTATAAGCACCCTTACACTATTTAAAGCCATTAGCTAAACCTGTATAGCAGTAATGCCTGAAGAAACAATCAGATGATACAGCCGACCCTCGGCTTATTTATTAACATGGTCAGTATAGACTAAATGCACAAGTGAATGTTTCAACTAACTGCTTAGCTTCTTCCTCATTGTAAATTAACGTTAAAAATCTTCAGTTACAGGCTTACCGCCCTTTTTCTGATTCATAGGCACAAAGAGAACCATATGTAATTCCATTTTCTGTATGTCTATCCGCTTCCTTTCTTTCATCTTTAACACCTCGCTTCCCCACTTCTGTTTCTCCTCTTGCACTTTTCTCCTCCAGCTAAGTTTCCGCTGCATCCTCTTTGACCACCCTTCACAAGAACATCACTACTATTCTTCTATCACTTTTAATAGCAGAGCACTTAAAAATTCACAAAGCACTTTCACATCTACTTACTCACTTGGTTCTTACCGAGTGAGCCTCATTTTGGGGGATTCCAAAATCAACAAACATAAAATATATGTGTATGCATATATAATATTATATACAGCAGCTGCTGCCCTTATAAGTAAAATGTAAGATACTATTCTTACATTTTAACTCAAATTTGAGGAAACTGCAGTTCAAAAAGCTCAGTGATTCATCTAACACACTGCTATTCCTCCTGCCTAGCACTCCGTAACACCTCTTCACTTGTTCCTCTCTTAAGACACAGCTGCTGCCTCCCCTCCTCCCAGAGGAAGAACATTATGCTGATTTCAGTGCTATGGGAATGTTTTCATACCACTATTTCACACCACTGAACAATACAGGTCTCTCAACTCCTGTTCTGGCTATTTTTTCCCCTACCAAACAATATTTTCCTTATTAACTAGTATTACCTTTATTAATGCCCATTAATTATCCAGCATTTTATAAAGTCAAAAGGAGAAATACTTTAATGGACAGTCAGCAATGATTTACTAATCTCAAGGGTAAAACTGTATACCAAAACATCCCTAGCTTTCCTTAAAAATCAGGAATTTAAGGAATGTCTCTAAATCCTCTGAAAATATCTAGATACTATCTCTCGTGGTAATGATATCCAAAGCTGCCACAGCAAAGGAGAACAACAGCACTTCATGAACCCTAAGTTAAACTATTACATGTTTTAAGAGATGCCTCTTAATATCCTGGGAAATATTTAGGATAAACAATCAAAAGATCAGGTCCACAGTCTCAACTCCACCACATATATTTGGCTGGCTTGGGAAAATCATTTAACCTTCCAGAGTCAAACTTCCACTTTGATAAAATTGGATAATGCCACCTACCTTTCATAATTATTAAGAGAATGAAATGAAAGAATAACTGCAAATCACTTAGCCTGGAACCCAATTGTCCAAAAATGATCACCCTTTTATGATTATTTTTATATACATCATTTCTGTTTTCAGAACCATGCACAAAACCCTTAACATGTTCTTGGATTTTCTGGCCCAGCAGTAACTAAAATAAATGCCTTCAAGGAAGTTATTTCCATGACCTCTGGACCCCATTCCTGGGTCATAACTCAGGTTCTAGAAATATAATTTGAAATCTCTCCTCCGAATTGCATTACCTTGTTCTCTGCCACACGAAGACTCATCAAAAGATGTTCCTGTAACTTCTCCTCACTGGCCTGACTCTTAACTACCTGGAACAGCACACAGAGGCAGCTGGGAATCTGGTGACTTTTACTGCCAGTCTGTTTTTTCAATCACTTGTTAAAAAATTTTAAATCAAGTTGGTCCCAGAAATGATCACCTGAAGGTTAATGAGGCTGGACTGGTATCTTGTGTTAATAATCAAAGTGAAAGACTAAATAAACAATTAGATAAATCAACTCCCCTTTGGCCACAGGCATATTTTAACCCTTAGGAAATCACCTGCACTTCTCCCAACAGATTTTATGTAATGTTTAGTAAATTGATCCTTTAGCTTTAGAATACACTTTAGCAGTTTCCCTGAAAGAAAGACACGCTCATCTATGGACCCAGGATCTACACCAGGGCTAAACACCCATAAAATCCTTATTTTCCTCAACATTTTTCTCTATCCATCCTCCCATTCCTTCCTGAGCTCCCCTTCCTCTGACTACTCGCCATACATGTAGCTGAAAGTTCAGCTCCCAAATCATCTCCATTCTGTCTTTCATATTCTAGTTTAAGTATGCATAGTGTTTCAATAAGCTTCTATGCTTTTCAATTCTTTGAAATACAACATATCGTATACTTGATTACCACTTCTAACTGAAGAATATTGCTCCGAGTAAAAAGACTGTATAGTATTGTTACAGTAGTCTTCAAAAAAAAAAAGAGTCCTATTGTGCAGAGCAGACAAGCCCACTTCAAAAATAACTTTTTCAAAATTATCTTCATCTCTGCTTCCTCTTAATTTTGATAAAAGATTAATGTATATTTTATCAAAGTCAAGGTAAATTTATTTTGATGTTAAACAGTATATAAGTAAAATGCTTATGAACTATTAGAGAACCTGTGAAAATATTCTCACTATACTGTATTTGGCAATGGTATAATTGTGGTCTCTCTCAAGTCATTCCTTAGAATTTGTCACCTACATGTAGAATAAAGCCAGGCAACTAATTTTCAGACAAAGCACTCAGATATAAATTTATTTAATAGTAACATGAATCAACAGCTCATTTACCCTTCAAGATTATTTCTCCTCCAACCAGATTCAAGAAGCCCTTTTGCCCCTTAAAAGGAGGATAGTTGGCTAACCCAGCTGAAGAATTTATTAGATTAGGCAAGGTAAATGATTCCTATTTTCCTTCTGTTATTCTCTAACATCTACACTGAAGCTAAAAAAGTATAATAACTTACATGGCCCATATCTACCTAGTTCGCATTATGTCTGAATTCTGAATAAGAGTACCAGACAATTCGCAATGCCGTATTTTTAAAGATATATTAAGAAAATTCCAACTTAATGAAAAACTGATCAATGGTTGTATTTTATTATAATATGGTATTTCTGATGTCTTTTGAAACCATACTTAACTAAATATTTTTATTCATATAATTAGACAACATAACAGACCTGAACAAAAGATCTGTATGTCTAAATTCTATAAAATTTCTAAAAGCATGTCACAAGTCCAAAAAGTACAATAAATTATAATAATTTCATAATATTTATTATAATAGTTCCTCTAGGAGTTGGTCACTCTCATACATTAAAACTTTGTTATCAGTTAAAAAATAATACAACCTTGAAAACTTCTGATGGCTCCATGTAACTCTCTTAGCCCTGCCAGCACCAGCATTATTTCAGACTAAAGGGATGACCCATGTATTCATCATCTAAAGTACCACCAACAGAATGCCTGCCTGAGATCTAAAACAACATAGCAAGAATCTACTATCACCATAATGAATAGGCTTTGGAGCTATAAATTGTTTCTGATTTTAATCTCTAACCGTAAAATAAATTCAATTTAATGAACTCTAAAAATAAGAGCAATTAAAAATATTATGTGAAATACACTTAAAAATCATTGAAATTAATGTTTAAAAGGCATAAAAATAAGCTCATATGTGACAGATGGTAAGAAGTTACATGTTGTTACAGGAAGATGTTGTGAGAAGACCACAAAGATGCTTGAGAATCAAACAAGACTATAAACAGAAGAGCTGATATAAAAGCAATAGAGGAACTTCCTAAGGTAGAACCAAAGAATATCCAAAAGAGATCTACCATTGTCACCACAAAAAGCATTTGCTAAACCACATGCTCGTAACACTAATTAAACCAAAGAACAAAATGTTACAAAATTGGAGCCACACAAAATTTATCACTAAAACCTAACAGTTTAATGAATGAAGTCATAAAAATATTCACTTAATAGAAAGGAAGGTTTAGTGATCTCATGGTTCCACTGGCAGAGAGGGGTTGCAGTGAATAACAGACCTTATAAATTCCTGGTTTCCTTATCTAAGCTTAGCTAGTATGTCTCTAGAACTCAGGAGAATGCCTGCAAATCAATTTTTACGTTTTGGTTCTAGAATAATGAAACTGTAACAAGGGTCTTCTGATGCCATTCAGAAAAACAGACACATTCAGCCCACCTTGAATGTGCATATCTAATTAAAGCTCCAAGATGAACAGAGGAAGGAGGGAAAAAAAGAGAGCACCATTTGCACTAACTGCCCTTAAGGCAGATTATTTAATCATGCATTTACCTAGGAATTTTTTCTGTAGCCTCGAGATGACTTCATTAACAGCAAGGAAACAAGTGGGCATACAATGCCTGTATATACAACTGAACCATAAAGAATAGTCGAAGTGTTGTACCCTTACCATGTGCTAAGGAAGCACTTGTAATCCTCACTAATAATACCCTATGAGACAGGTTCATTACCCTCACTTTATAGACGAGGAAGCCTAGGTACACAGTGGTTAAATCCCTTGCCAGAGATTATAATGTCACTAAGTGGCTGAAAAACAAATCCAGTTTTTCTCTGTTACAACTAGAATAGGAATTATGTTTTCGTAATTACCATGTAATTCTACTACTGCTCTTTGTTAAAGGGTACTACTAGAATCCATTTTAACATAACAAAACCCCCACACTTACTGAAATATTTTAAATATATAATTTACCTTGAAAATGAGTCTTTTGAAATCTGAAAATTTTTAAGCAATTAATTTTTATGCTAAAAATTAAGGAACACTAGCCTACTCTAGGAAATTTATCTAATATTTTAAACTTAGTTTGTCTCTTTCAGTAAGAAATACAAACACTTTCACTAACAATGCAGTGTATCATTTTAAATTTTTCAGTAAAACTCACCCAATTTTACATCATTTCATGTATAAAAGTAGTCAACTCAAACTTCCCCATCTTTAGAAGAGAACATCATAGCCCTGGCTGCTGTAGCTCAGTGGATTGAGCATGGGCCTGTGAACCAGAGGATTGCACTTCGATTCCCAGTCAGTGCACATGCCTGGGTTGCAGGCCAGTTCCCACACAAGGGACCCATGAGAGGCAACCATACATTGATATTCTCTCCCTCTCTCCTTCCCTTCCCTTCTAAAGATAAATTTTTTAAAAATCTTATTTAAAAAAAAGAGAACATCACAAATAATACAAAAACCATTTATAGTTAGCATTAGAATGCTCGAGACGTAACATTGTGCTTTTCCGCCACCTTCCCGTGCCACCATAATGAGGCGTATGAATGTACTGGCAGATGCTCTCAAGAGCATCAACAATGCTGAAAAGAGAGGCAAACTCCGAGTTCTTTTTCCAAATTTTTATTTACTGATTTGAGAGAGAGAGAGGAAGAGAGAAAAGGGGAGAAAAAGAAACACTGATTTGTCATTCCATTTATTTATGCATTCAATGGTTGCTTCTTGTATGTGCCCCAACCTGCAACCTTGGCTATCAGGGCAACACTCGAATCACGGGCCAGAGCCCAAACTCCAGGTTCTTACTAGGCTGTGCTCCAAAGTCATCGTCTGTCTCTCACTGTGATGATGAAGCATGGTTACATTGGCAAATCTGAAGTCACTGATGATCACAGAGCTGGGGAAACTGTTGTGAACCTCATGGGAAGGTTAACGTGTGGAGTGATCAGCCCCAGATGTAATGTGCAAAGACCTAGAAAATGTAAGAACAACCTGCTGTGGTCCTGTCGGTTTGGTTTCACTGTACTGCCAACTCAGTGGGCATCATGGACCATGAAGAAAAGACAAAAACAGGAGGGAAAATCCTGGGATTCTTTTTCCAGGGATATAATACATATGGGCAAACAAAATGTCTCAATGAGGAAAAAAGGGCAAAATAAACACTGTAAATATGATAAAATAGAAAAACCCTGGGCTACAGTCCAGAGATCGTCCACCAAACCTGGCTCCATCACTAACTAGCAATTTTGTTCCTTCCACAGCTCTGGGCCATGGTTTCCAGATCTACAAATTAATCATCTCCATGGTCTACTCTTCCAGTTCTGGAAGAAAAGGTATGACTTATACACACATACTTTTTGTTCAAGCTTCCCATTCTCCCTTAGTTCCACAAATGGAGGAAACAGCCCATTCTAAACACAGGTGATAAGGGACAGCTTTTCCCACCACTGGTTTGCTACAGATGAGTCTCAAGGTGAAAAATGTACAAGGTATTATAATGTTAAAAGGTGTTAGGTTTCAATATTTTAGGCTACTGTTTTGTGTGCCAGTACATTCTCCCTAAGGACGAATAGTGAAATTCAAGGACAATCAGGAGAAAAAATGTAATTATCCATTAATTATTCAAGAACTAAGAAGGTGCCAACTGAAAACATTAACTTTTTGTAGAAATGTTTTCTCTGACTGATGAATTGCATTAATAGGCAAAATCTGATCTGTACAATTTTCTCAAATAGCTTTAAGTACTCCCTAAAAAAGCTTTCATTTTATAAATTATGAGAAATTAGTAAGATAACATATATAATTAAGGAAATATTTACAAGATTAAAAATCTAGCCATGCAATTCTTAGCTGCTGCTTCTCAGTGGCATGAAAAACCTCTATGGGCTGCCACAGAGGTGGATTCTGCGGACCGCCACTGCCTAACCCCGGCATGCATTTTCTAGGTTCCTAACCCACTCTCAAGAGTGTTATGCAAATACAAGATTCTTAAAATTGAAGGAGGCAACTGTTAGAAAAACTCAACCTGATTTTAGTATTGGTTTCTAGACTGCTAGCTTACTAACACCTTCCCAGCTCAACACAAAGTTAGATTAAAACTTTTACAGAATTTGAGGTTTGATTTTCCATGACCTTGTAAAGAAACAATTAAAAGGAAGGGAAAGAAAGTATGCGAAGTATTTATTCATTTTGTATAGTAAAAATCAGTAGCAAACTATAATAGTACAGTCCAGTCCAAATGTTAAATTGGGAAGAACAAAGCCACTGTTATAAATGGAGAGACCTCGAGAAAGGATCTTCAGCAGATGGAGAGGCTGCTACAAGCATTTCAAGGTGCAGTTTCGAAAATTTCCGGCAAAACTAGTAACTGGTAAAACACCACCAAACACATATGTACATTTAAAAATATAAGGTAACTGACAAGGTCTAGCTGCGAGCCACCTTTTGGCGGTAATGCCAAAAGAAAATGTCAAAAATGACCTCGTGACTCCAATCCCCCCTCAAAGTTGAGACCCAAACCAAGATGTATACTTAAACTGTTTCGTAGCATCCTTCTTTAAATGCAGCTCCCTCTCCCAGAAAGTCACTTAGCTTCAGCTACTTGAATGTCCAAATCCCAGCACCCAAGAATCTTAGGACCCCAAGCAGTTGCAGAGGGGTCTTCCAGAACCCGCCTGCGCATCCCTTTCCATCTCGAGTTAAAACCCCGGAGGTGCTACAGTCACTTGCCACATGCAAGCCCCCCAGTTTTCCCTCTCATCTCCCAGTGGACCTCTTCTCTTCGACCTTGAGGACCTCTCCGGATCAGAGCCTTAGAGCCCCAAGCGAGTTGGCAGATGCCCCCTTCCCTGCAGCGCCCGCATTGCCCCACAGTCCCCGATGGCCTCCCCCATCCACCTCGACCCGAATCCCCGAATCACGAATGCCCTCCTACAAGACTCGGGCGACCCACTTCCCCTTAGGCACCCCGCATTCCTCCAACCAGAAAATAATTCCACAGAAATGCATCGAGAGTCTACTAAGCAAAAGCTCCCACTACGCGGGGCACGGTCGACACAGGGGTCGCCGTCTCATGCCAGAGGGACGACGCTGCCTCCACCCTGGTGTGGAAGCACCGGTCCGAGGCGGACTGCGCCGGGCGCGGGCACCAGGGACCGTAGAGGCGGCCGCTAAGGGCGGCACAGGGGCCGGGTAGCGGGTGCCGGCCGGGCTTGGCACGGCCGCGGGGACACTCACCGGCCGGGACGCGCTGGGCGGCCTCATCCAGGGGCACCTGCGGCCAGGCAGGATGGGCCCGGACGGCGCAGTCACCGAGAGGGCGAGTCCGCCCGCCCACCGATCCCGTCCCCTCCGACTGCCCGAGCGAGCGCAATCTCCCTCCCTCCAGACGGAGCGCGGATACCCCAGCTCCGCCGGATGCCCCCACCAGGCCCCCACCCCCTTCCCCGGCCACCTCCCCCTCTACACCCTTTTCCCCTCCCCCCTCCCCCCAACCCCCACCGGAATGGAAAATACCTCCCGGGGCGGGGGGCGGTGGGGGCACGCCTCTCTGAAGGGCAGCCTACCGTGACCAATAGCAGGCGAGACTCTGGAGGGGCGGGACTTACAGTGACCAATCCAGAGGCACATAGGTGAAGGCCGAAGGAGGGTGGCAAGGAGCTTGAGGAGGGTGGCCCGGGAGTCAGGGAGGTCCAGCGGTTCGGGTGCGCGCAGTGCGCGGCTGCCATTTTGGAGTCGGGGAGCTGCGCGGCCCGGTCCGGCCCGAGGGGGACCGGGAGGAGCCTGTTAGGTGGGAGCGAAGTGGTCACGTGAGCTTGAGGGGCGGGGTGAAGCGAACCGAGGCTCAAGGGGAGGGGTCGACAGCGGCGAGTCACGGGGACTGAGAATGGTCACATGGTCGGAGTGGGGCTAACGGTGGGCTTGGGGGCGGAAGGTCAACCTGAAGTAAGAGAAGGAAGAAAACGTGACTTTGGTTTCAACGCTGTTAAGGAAAATGAAAGGAAAACTGAATGGATAGTGTGAGCGTCGGGTTGGAAAATGTGAATGAATCTCATTAGCTTCTAGCATGGGGCCTCCAAATCACTGAATTCTACTATCTGCTGGAAACTGGGTACTTCAGTTAATTCAAGTATTTCTATCCCTTTTGTCAGCTGTCATAAACATGAGTCACAGATCAGAGGGACAGGTGTTTCTCTCCCACTTTTTTGCCTGCACTAGAAATGGCTGAAAGGTTAGAAACATCGTAGTGGAGGCATTATAATGCTGCCAGGACTCTTTCCATGTGGCCTAGAAACCTGTCATCATTCATAAACTTAACAGCCACCTCTGTGTTAGGCATGTTCAATATCCTGTTCTAACTCCTCCAAACATAAACAACTACAAAAACAAAAAACCCTTACCTAAGAGTTGCTGTGTAGCTCTCATTCTTATTTTAATTCATGCTTCAAGTACAGGCTAAATTACACTCCCTACTAGTCCACTGAAAGTGCTCATCTTAAGGCTACCAGTGATGTCCATGTATCCAAGTTCAAGGGTCACTTTTTAGTTCTTACTTGGACTCTGTTGCCATAGTCCAATGTATCTATAGTCCATGTATCTATGGAGTATACATGTGAAGCTTTTTCACCTCCCCAGTATACTCCTCACCCCAGTTTTCCCTGAAACCATAAACGTTCAGGTTGTCTTTCTCTTTAGTTAACGTAAATCATCTATTCTTTGTTGACTCTTGAAGAGCATTCCAGCATCTGATCCTTAGTCATTCTGTTCTGTCATAGGTGATCTAATTATTTTGATGGCTAGATACACCTTTTTTAAAAATATATATTTTATTGATTATGCTATTACAGTTGTTCCAAATCCCCCCCCCTTATTCCCCTCTGCCCTGCACACTCCCTCCCACACTCCCCCCCTTTAGTTCATGTCTGTGGGTCATACATATAAGTTCTTCGGCTTCTACATCTCCGACACTATTCTCAACCTTCCCCTGTCCATGTTCTACCTACCACCCATGCTACTCATTCTTTGAACCTTTTCCTCCCCTCTCCTCCTCCCATTCCCCTGCTGATAACCCTCCATGTAATCGATCTCCATTTCTGTGACTCTGTTCCTGTTCTAGATGTTTGCTGAGTTTGTTTTTGTTTTAAATATGGTTGTTAAATAACTGAGTTTGCTGTCACTTTACTGTTCATATTTTTTTATCTTTTTGTTCTTAGATAAATCCCTTTACCATTTCATATAATAATGGCTTGGTGATAATGAACTCCTTTAACTTGACTTTATCTGAGAAGCACTTTATCTGTCCTTCCATTCTGAATGGAAAGCTTTGCTGAATAGAGCAATCCTGGATGTAGGTCCTTGCATTTCAGGAGTTGGAATACTTCTTTCCAGCCCCTTCTTGCCTGAAAGGTCTCTTTTGAGAAATCAGCTGACCGTCTTATGGGCACTCCTTTGTAGGTGACTGTCTCCTTTTCTCTTGCTGCCTCTAAGATTCTCTCCTTATCTTTAATCTTGGCTAAGATAATTACGATGTGCCTTGGTGTGTTCCTCCTTGGGTCCAATTTTTTTGGGACTCTCTTAGCTTGCTGAACTTCCTGGAAGTCTACTTCCTTTGCCAAATTGGGGAAGTTCTGATCCATTATTTGTTCAAATAAGTTTTTAATTTCTTGGTCTTCCTCTTCTCCTTCTGGTATCCCTATGATTTGGATGTTGGAATGTTTAAAGATGTCCTGGATGTTTCTAAACCTCTCCTCATTTTTTTGAATTTTTGTTTCTTCATTCTGTTCTGGTTGAACGTTTCTTTCTTCCTTCTGGTTCACACCATTGATTTGAGTCCCAGTTCTGTTCCTGTCACTGTTGTTTCCCTGTACATTTTTCTTTATTTCACTTAGGGTAGCCTTCATTTTTTCATCCACTTTGTGACCAAATTCAACCAATTCTGTGAGCATCCTCATTACCAGTGTTTTGAACTGTGCATCTGATAGGTTGGCTATGTCTTCATTGCTTAGTTGTATTTTTTCTGGAGCTTTGATCTGTTCTTTCATTTGGTTTATTTTGTTTTGTCTCGGTGCGCCTGTTACATAGTGAGGGGCAGAGCGTTAGGTGTTCACAAGGGCGGGGCAACTCATGTCACTGGGCTGTGATGCTGTATGTGGGGCAGGGGTCTGAGAGAGAACAAGGGCACTTGCTTGCTCTCTGATGGTTTTCAGTCACTTCCCCAGCTTCCCACAAGTAAATTGGGCCCTTCTTGTGCTGATTCCTGGGTGGGTGAGCTTGTGTAGTTCTAGGACCCTATGGGTCTCTCCAATGAATTCTCCTGTGAGGCTGGGAGTTTTTCTTGCTGCCGCTTCAACCCCCACAGATGTTTTCTATCAGAGGTTTGAGGCTTTATTTCCCCCTGCAGGAGCCCTGGGATGTGCGGTCTGTCTCACTCCCCAGTTGTTCCTCCCAGTTTATCTGCACATGAATGTGGGACCACCCAGTCCACAAGCTGCTGTCTTACCAGCCAGCTGCAGCCTTGCCCACCCCACTCCACAATCTGCCACCTTGCTGGGCCTACCAGCCGCCGCCTTGCTGTGAGTCCTCTCTGCCCAGCTGCCCATCTCTGCCCCTCCTACCAGTCTGGATGAATGTTTCTTCTTTAACTCCTTAGTTGTCGGACTTCCATACAGTTCAATTTTCTGTCTGTTCTGGTTGTTCTTTGTTTTTAGATTGTTGTTGTCCTTTTACTTGTGCAAGGAGGCACTACCTACACCTCCATCTTGGCCGGAAGTCTGGGTATACCTTTAAAGAGGTCCCTATCTGCATATTGTTCCTGACCATGGGACACCCTACCCCTTCAATTTTTATCCTGTTGGTTATAATTATGAAATGCCCTTTTCTCTCTATTTAGACAGCCACTGCCTCACCTGGGCCATTTATTCATTAGGCCAATATTTACTAAGCACTTTACTATGTACTAGGCATTGTTTGAAATGCTGAAGATATAGTGGTGAACAACAGTGACAAGGTTCCTGAATGGGGTGAGACATGTACAAGAGTATATCAGGAAAGTGGCAAATAAACAAGATAATTCAGGGGGTGCTAAGTGATATGAAGACAAAAATCAAACCAAGCACCACCACAACAAAAGACAGGGACACCTGCAAGACCCTCCTGAAGTTGTCGCCCAGCTCTTCACCTCAGTCTGCCCCCACACTCCCAAAACTCGTCCTTTCTTCTTATTCTCAAAGAGAAGGAGCCCCACACCCTTTCCCCTGGGGTCTTGATTTTGTGCTCTTTCATCTGCCAGCACTTCCTCTATCTTTATGTTACGGTTGCCTGAATACAAATCCCCCAACTAGAAAATAAGCTACTTTGAGGGCAGGAGTTATAACCTTAGTTTATACATCTTTGCGCCTTCTCAGCACCTTGGCTCAGAATAGCAGTTCACAAAATGAGTGTTGAATGAATTGGTGAATCCCCTGACACCAGCATCACGCTGCCACAAAAGCATCCCCTGCCCAAATCAGGGTCAGAGTAATAATGAATGAGGTCAACTGGGTCAGTCCCTTCCCGGCCTGGGATTGCATGATGCTGTGCCCCATGTGTGGTGGTAGTTGCTTCATAAACACTATTTAGTTGACAGGGCCAAGTACAATACATGTGGACAATTTAAAAGTAATCTTTGTTTCCGATGATCAGCTTCCAACCCAGAGCACTTTGGGTGAATTGCCAGGGCAGTCTCTGCAGGAGAAGGTTGCAGCTGCCACTTCACTTTGCATTTCCAGGCCCTTGGGTATGGCATGGCACCCCAACAGGGAGGAAGATGTCACCAGTTCCGGCATAGTCATTGTAATTAAACTTAAGATCTGGCAAAGGGAAGTACATAATTATGAAGTATTATTATGGTTTTATCATTATTCGACACCCAGCTGCCCAACCCAGGGAACCACAGTAGTAAAACACTGAGAAGCCAGGCTGCTCTCCCAGCTGGCATGAGCCGCTATCAGGTACATGGGCTCACGGGCTCATCAAGGTGAGTCCTTCTCTGCCCTCTTTTTAGCACGATAACATTTTAAATAAGTGGAAAGAGGAAATATAAGGGAAGACCTTTGCCACCACCTCTGAACTGAGTTCCTTTTTTTCCATCTCCCCAGAATGACCTCATCTATATATGAATGGTGTAAATCCTTTTCAACTTTATTCTTGATCTGCCAGCTTCCTGAACATCATTCCCTTATGTCTCCTGAGGATGTATTAGTTAGGGTGAGAGTACAGAGCGCAGGTAAGAGTGCTTTTACTTTCAAAAAACTTATGATACAGACTAAATAATTCAGAAAGTGTAGTCAGGCTTGACAAGGCATCTTCCTTTCGTTAAGTGCCTACTCAGTGCCATACTCAGCATTTCGCTTATGCTCTCTGACTGAATGCACACACACCCCCTCCCCCACAAGGCAGGTTTTATTACCCTCATTTTCTTCACAGTCTCAAAAATTAGTAAATGACAGAGCTGAGATATGAACATCATCATAAAGATACAAATTTAATAACTGTACTAATGGTAGGCGTGTCAACTGGTGGATGAATATAGGTATCAGACTGCACCTCCTCTGTCAAATTAAAAATGGGTTTTTGTACAAAGTAGATTTTAAGCTGAGCACTGAAAGGACAATTCGGAAGTGATGCTGAGGGACTGGTGCCATACAAGAGGCCAAATTGGCCTTCAGCCTAAAATAAATCAATAAGGGAAGGTTTCTTGTTCAGCAATGAGTCATATATTCTTCGTATTCTTCAAGTACCTTTATTGTCTCAGCCCTTCCAAATAGAGAAGTCAAACCAGGTGGTACAAGGTGGGCCGAGGATGGAGCAGGATGGCTGGAGGAAGAATACAATTTTGAGCTGAGAACTCTCCCATCTGGCCCATAAACGGGCTTGGCCAGCACTGGCTCCAGAACAGCTGAAAGCATGGCGGCTTTCCATGCTGCCAGTCAGCTGTTTTTAACTGACGTGTGCAGAACAGTTTGCCATTCTGTCCCCCACCCAAACCACAGATTAACCATTAAAAAACAATTGATTTATCACTTACTATGTTGTATAAAGCAGTTCACTTCGATTTTTAAGGGGTTTATAAGATAAAATAAATTATACCCATTTATGTGTAGAGTTTGATCTGTTTTGAGACATGTACACCCTTGTAACCATGATCATAGGCATGAAATAGAACATTTCCATCATGCCAAAAAGTTCCCTTGTGCCCCTTTTGCAATAGGGATTTTTATGCAACTTGTAATTTGATGACTCCAAAAACTAGATCTCTAGCTTTGACACAGTTCCCAAGGTCTAGGCTTGTCATTTTAGCTACCCGCTTAACATGTCCAACTGGATGTGATAAACAGGCACCTCGAACCAAAAATGAGTAAAAGATAAATCTAGCCTCAAGAAAACCCACATCTCCCACCTCAAATTATTTTTCTGTATTAAGTTGGTTGAGATCATCATTATCTACCGAGTCATATAAGCTAAAAATGTTTAAAAATAATCTTTACTTTTCCCTTTCTGCCACTTCCTAAAAACTGATTCTAAATTAACACATTTTCTAATCTGTTCTTTCCCATTTCCACTCTCCTCCCTCAGAACTTAGACTTGCTCGCACGATCACAAAAAGAAAAAAAAAAGCCTAACTTGTTTCTTCATGCTCCAATTCATCCACCAATCTGCCACTCTCATTTTCTCTCGAAAACCCAGATTTGCCTGTTTCAATTCTCTGCATTCAGACATTACTCAACTGCATACAAAATGGCACTGAAAATCTTTCAGAGCTCAGCCCCAGCCTCTCCTTGTGGACTCCTCTGCTCCCCGCCACATGGAGCACACCGTACATTTTCCTCTTTACTTCCTTTTTGTCAGATCTCTATCTGAAAATGCCTGCTTCTTCCCCTTCTGCTCACCTTTCACAGCTCCATGTATTTCATTTTCCCTCTGTAAATCCTTCCCAGACCTTTCCAGAGAAAAGTCTGTTCATTATGTGTGACCTCCCAAAGCAGGTTGCACGTACATTTATCACACTGAATAGACACAGAGGTGAAATAGGACAGGAGATAGTCAAAATATCAGGGTCTAACTTAAAAATCTCATTTGTTACTTGCTGTGTCATCCAAGGCAAGTCACATAACCTCTCTGAGTCTCAGTTATTTAATATATAAAATTGTAACAATAACAATTATAATAATACTCCACCTCATATAACACTTGTGGTGATCAAATAGAGTAATGACAAATGTGAATGTCATTTGCATTATGTAGTTACTAGATATTATAATTACAAAGTTATATTTTTGGATAGTTTTTGAACTTCTGGAGTCCAAAACCAACATCTGGCCATCTTTGTATCCCTCTACCAAACACAGTGCCTAGGCCTGCCTGTTGCCTAGAATGGCTTATGGCACAGGTTACCATTTTTTGTAGAATCACATTCTCACAATTAACCCCTTTAGCCAACTAGCTACAATGTTTCTTCAAAAGCCAGTTATGACATTCATTTCTTTCTATAATTATTTACTGCCTTTATAATTAAATAATTACAATAAAAGGAAATAAGATAAATATTCCATCCACAATTAATTTTAAATTCCTACATTTATTCATCAAAACTTTTTAGAGCCATTATATGCCCAGCCTTGCTCTAGGCACTGGTCATGTGAGAGACTTCATAGAACTTACATTATAGAGGGGACAATGAGCAGAAGCCACCAAATAAAGATGTCAATCTGTGTAGTTAAAAGTGCTACAAACAGAACAATGTTGAGTGTGAGGCTGATGTAGCTGAGAAAGTGGCATCTGAGCCTCAGCGATGAGAAGGAGGCAAACACACAGGAAGAAGGGCAGGTGAAGAGCCCGGACAGGGGCCCTGAGACGGCAGCCGGCAAAGTGGGTGTGAGGAACTGGAAGAGGCCGGTATGGTGTGGAGGGAGTGAGGGGCAGGGGTAAGGGGTGCAGTCAAAGAAGCATACAGGGGCCAGATCAGATCATGTGGGGCTTGGAAGTGCAGGATGAGGAGTTTCAATTATATTCTAATTGTAATAAAAATCGTTGAATGGTTTTAAGCAGAGGTGCCATATGATTTGATTTGTTTTTAAAAAGATTGTTCTAAACTGCATGTGGAGAATGCATTCTGGGGGCAGTGGGAGAGGGACAGAGGCAAACTAGTTCTTTTGATCCCAACTGGAGATGTTGGTGGTCTGGATCAGGGTGTGGTACTAAACTGGTGAAGAGCGGTAGGTTTTGGAGTGTGTTTGGCAGAGAGAACTGTCATGTCCAAATGGTGGGTTTAATGACAGAGAGGGAGGGAAAGACATTAAAGCTGACTCTTAGGGCTGCGGTCTCAGCAATGAGCTGGATGAAGTTTCAGCTTACTGAGAACAGACCGATAGCTGTCAGGGGGAGGGGGTTTGCTGGACCAGGTTAAAAAGGTGAAGGGATTGGAGGAAAAAAAAAAAACCATTCCTGATCAGTGAGGCTCAACTGGTTGGGGGTCATCCCATAAAGGGAAAAGTCACCAGTCAGGACACATTTATGTCTCTCACATCAATGTTACTCTTCTCTTTCTCCCTTCCCTTCTCTCTATAAAAGTTAATTAAAAAAAAAAAAAAACAACCTCATAGTCACAGACAACAATATGGTGATTGCAAGAGGGAAAGTGGGGTAGGAGAAGGTAGAAGAGGGTATAGTCGGGAATAAATGGTTATGGAAGGAGGCTTGACTGGGAGGGTGAGCATGCAATACATTAAAGATGACTCTTAGGACTATGGTCTGAGCAACCAGGTGAATGACATCTCAGCTTACCGAGTTTACACAGTGCTTATAGATAGAAGTGCTGTGCTAGGCTCTGTTAATACAAAGCTCCATGAGTAAGACACAGTCCTTGTCCTCAAAAAGCTCACAGTCTAGTGGGGAAGGACTGCCCCTACCCTGCCAGGGGCATCCAACCTTTTGGAGTCTCTGGCCACACTGGAAGAAGAGTTGTCTTGGGCCATACATTAAATACACAAAAACTAATGAAAACAAACAAATGAAAAATCTCAATGTTTCAAGTTCATGATTTCATGTAGGGCCACATTGCTAGCCACCCTGGGCCACAGGCAGCTTGGTGGCCACAGTTTGGACACCCCTATAAACACAATGACAGAGCTCTGAGTAGGTTACAATGAGAGATCAGGAAGGAGCCCCTAGCCCTGTCCAGCTAAGTGAACCAGGAGTCCCACTCTTTTGGGCACATAACTAAGGACCTTCTCAGAATTTGTGAACATGTGCAGAATCCACATTCTAGTTAAAGCCTTAACTACAGATAAAGTATAATGGTTGTCAGTAGCATCTTCCAGGATCTCTGCTCTGTTATTTCTTTTTAAGAGAACTGGAAAGGAAGATATGGAAAAAGAGCCAGGAGGCTAACGATGCAGGGCAGGGAGGAGGTGCTCAGCTAACAAGAACAGGCGTCAGGACGGCCTGGACGTCTGTTGCAGCCCCTGCTCAAACCCTTCCTCTGTGTGCCTTCTTCAGGCTCATTTGTTTGTTTGTTTGAATTGCAAACTGTAACTTTAATACAATTACCATAGGATTCCTGAATGACTTCTCTCAAGCTTATTTTCTTTCTTGAATTTATCTAATTATATTTGACTAGCTGATACATTTGCATGTTTCAAAAATTAAGTCAAGCCCTGGCTGGTGTAGCTTAGTGGATTGAGTGTGGGCTGCCAACCAAAGGGTCACTAGTTCAGTTCCCAGTCAGGGCACATTCCTGGGTTGCAGGCCAGGTCCCCAGTGGGGGCCATGTGAGAGGCAACCACACATTGATGTTTCTCTCCCTCCCTTCCCCTCTTTCAATAAATAAATAAAATCTTTTTTGAAAAATCAAGTCAAAAGAAAAGGGTATACAGTGAACAGTCTCTGCCTGCCGTGCTCCTCCCACCCAGTTCTCCACACCCACACACCCTCGTTGGTGGGGATAACCCTCTAGCTATGGGTTTTTCTATGTACCCTTCCAGTGTTTCTTCAGGCAAATATAAGAAATTATTATATTTCTTCTCTTTCCCCTTCTTACACAAGAGGTGGCATACAACATCCCCTGATCTGTATCTCGCCCTTCCCTCTCGGAAAACTTTCCTACCAGTACTAAGAGAACTTCTTCATTCTTTTAAATGGCTGCCTAGCACTACACTGCAGGAAGTGCCCTGGTTTATCCAACCATTCCCCTATCTACTAACTCTTGGGGTGTTTCCAAGCTTTGCTGCTTATTACGAACCATGCTGTAATGAATAAGCTGGCACATATGTCTGCAGGTATATCTTTAGGATAAATCCCCAGAAGTCTCGCAAACACTCAGTAACATCTTCCAAAGAGATGTTCTAACATAGTGTGACTAAGTTTCCAAATTAGCACCTCAGCTTTCCAAGGATTAACTCTCACGGTCCATTAAGAATAGCCCTCATTTTTTTGGCCTGTAAATTATGTCTGTGTTTTTTACAATGAGGATTTTTTTTCATATTTAATCTGCCACTCCTGAAAAATAGTTGGCATGATGTTTAAAAAAAAAAGACAATAAAATTCAGTTGGATTACTGCCCCAGTTCATGAATTGCAAGCTATAGAAAATACTTGAGTTTTCTTAATTCAATATATAGAAGCATCTCTAGAATTAAGTCTCCATGGGGATGATGGGTTTGGAGTTTAGAACTTGCAAGGTGGACAGTGCCCCAAAGAGCTTTAGTGCTACCCAGGGCCAAATGCCCCTTGGCCACCTTTCATTAGCGTCCCTTTTCATTTTCTTTAGTAATTCTTCATCTTCCCATAGTTGTTTTTGGAAAATAGGTTTAAGGGTTTGGTAAAATGTGCTTTATCACTGAGTCATGTAAAGTGAGTATTGTATCTTTACACTAGCTGCCCCCCAAAGACTTTTTCTTATTAATAAATAAGATTCTGGGTACATGAGACCCTGACTGAAGAATCCCAAGGCAGCTAATTTATGAGACATTAGGAATAACATATATGGACGCAGAAATACGCGCAAGCAATGTGGCAGTGAGAGCTGTCATTTAACATACATAACTCAGCTATGTTACTATTACTATTAGAAAATAAAATTATCTTTCCACACAGTACTCCTTTTTGGTTTTGTTCCATGTGTAGAGGTTTTTAAAAAAATTATAGCATGAGAGAAAGCATTGAAAAATAATCCATGAGGTTTACAAGGTGTAGCAAATTGTTATCCAGAAAGTTTCTCGTAGCTCTAAAGCTTTGTTCCTCAGGAATCACACGTACAAATTGTAGAACTGTCCAGTCTCTCTGAGGTGTAGTTGTCCCAGCTCTAGTCGAAACTATCTTTCATTTTTAAAATGTCTCATGTAATTGTCTCTCATTTTGGCCATTACCTTTTTTCCCCCTCAGCTGATAAGACTTGGACACTATCCTTAGGATATAGCCAGAAATTCTTCTTAAGATAAAAAACAATACTTGATGAGATTATTTGTGCATCTGGTCCCTGAGTTTCTGTAGAGAACATTGCTTCTGCTAACCACACTCTCATTTTGTTCAGGGGACTATGGTTCTCTCTTACCTTCAATCCATGGGCTTGGAGAGGAGGGACGTGAGCCTCAGTCTCCCTCATCTAGTTTATCCTCTTCCCAGTAATTCATCCTAAACCTACTAGTAGAAAAGTTGTCTCTGGATTTGAATCTAGAGGCAATGAGTTGTTCGTATCCATTTTGGTTCCACAAAGAGAGAGGTGGCCCAAGACTGAAGTCAATATTGAAGATGCCGAATAGAGAAATGGAGAAAGAGAAATCAAGTCCTGGGTCACACTCAGCCCTGGATCAAGCTTCACCTGAACCAGAAACTAAATTATTCAACTACATGACACAATAAATTTATCTTTTTGATTAAGCTAGTTTGCATTACTTTTTCATCTCTGGCAAGCAACAGAGCTTTTATTGATGCAATACCTTCAAACAAAATTAGGCAAATTAAACTCACGTTGTTTCCATGGTTTGGCAAATTGCAAGATTTCCCCAGATGATTCCCAAACTCCTCTCTTCTTGCACTTGGGATGACTTTACCATTGAAGCAGATCCTGTATGCACCAAGCCAGAGTTCTCTTCCCCCTCCCCCAAGGACTCCTCAGTTATATGTTTAACTCAGCCCACTGGTGATGTTAAAGAAGGAAGGGAACAGATGGCAACCTGATTCATATTCCTCTTACAGGGAATTAAGCCAATTTATTTTGGGGGTCAGTTCCAGTTCAGTTTCAGCAGTGAATGAAATTTGCTTGAATCCATTTCTGGTTCAGGCCTGTGATCATCTGCAGCAATACAAAGTCCTTTACATGGGAAAATATTTTGGGGGGTTAAAGTTTTGTTCCAGTTTGAGAGCAGTATGTGAAATGGAATCAAGTTGCACCTGTCTTATTAGGCCTTTTGTGCTAACAGAGGTAACATAAGGGCAGGACAGGGAGGTGGTTAATAGTGTATTTAATGCTAAAATAACCAGCCTAGACTGCATCCATGGTAAGCGGTGTCATAAAATCTACCCCTGGATCTACTTTAATATTTCCAGTCCACAGGAGAGCACGGTTTGAAACACCATGTCATAGAGTATCAACCAAATTTCTAAAAGACAGGTTGAAACATCTTTTTGAAATTTTTGCCTCTTTCAGAGAAGCAAGTTTCTCTAGAAACTTTCCCTATATAAGGAAACAAGTTTCCCTACATTTATGGCCTCTATTTGAAAATTATTTCTAATTAGATTAATATTCTGTCAATGTCTTAAGGCACTAAGACTTAGTAAGCAATTTTGAGACAGGATTACTCTCCAGAAAATGTCGTTAAAAATCTAGGCTCAGAATATCAACTGGACAATTTTTAAACTACTTCAGGTACTCTAATGGGTATGTTCTGATACAAAGTATCCTTTGTTTTACTGCTTCATATGCATATATGAAGCAATATATTTATTTTATACAAGTATATTACTTATAATTTAATATATAAATATTATATAATATTGATATTATCTATAAAAATAATTTTAAGACACAAAATGCTCAGCTTGTTTCAGGATATTTTGTTATTAGTGGTATGCAAACAAGAGCTGGAATGGCAGATTCCCTCTACATACTTTACAAAAACCCATCTTGTTTATTATGCATGAGAGCAGGAAGTCATTTTTGACAAGACTCGAAGAGATGTCTTGCAGATGGCCACGTGAGCAGGACAAATCTCCCCAAACCGATGGGGCTGTGAAAGCAGTTGTCATGGGCATGTGCATGTCTGTCACACCTGCTCTGCAAAGAAATCCCCCCTCGCAGATACGGATCTTCAGAGTTGGAACCCAGGGCCAGATGAGCTTAGTTCAGTTTTCCATTCATTGAAGAGCAACTGTGACCACCAAAATGGGTTGCATATCTTTTTGTGACTCTTCTGAGACTTATAGGTTTCCCTTGGCTCTGTGTTATTTGAAGTTAAAGTTGAAAATTAAACTCCTTTTACTTGGTCTTTGAAGATCGAGCCATAATTTATCCGATAGCATTAAATTTTTTGGCCATATGCTTTGGGAGGGAATGAACTCATGTTCTGCAAAAGGGCTTGGATATACAGAATTTCAATGCTTCAAATGATGTAATTTTCTATAATATTTAGCCTGCCATTTTTAGTTTGGTATTCGTATAATAGGAGATTTCGAAGAAAAAGCTAAAGAGGATAATTTGCTTGGTTGTGCTTCTGTTCTTTTGTTCTTTCAGAATCTAAAATTAACCAACATCTGCAGTGTCAACAAGGACTCCATATGGCATTCAAGTTTGCACTTTTCCTAAATAATGCATTTGAGGCAATGTCATCCAAGAGGAATTCTGAGGTGATAATGACTAGAACGCCTTATATTGTATAGCGCTTTGTAGTTCCAAAGTGATTTAACAATTAGGACCTTATTTGATCCTCACAACAACTTTAAGAGGCAAGGAGATCAGGTATTTCTTATTCCTGTTGAAGACAGGAGAAGATAGAGGTCCAGACTACAGAAGAGAAAGACCACAGCCACAAACCTAGAGTGACAATGATACTCAGACCCTGCGGGGCTGGACCTCACGCCTTTTCTACCCTGTTGCTAGAATCGAGTTATTGATCACCCAAAGAAAAATAGCATGCTTTCAAAATAATAGATTCCACAAATCAACTCTGTAGGAAAATAGAAGGAACTCAACACCAGAAACTGAATTATAAACATAATTGATTTATAAAGATTAATGAATTTCATTTGCATGATTAAGTTGGCACATGATTTCCACAGAGGTTCATCTAAATACTCTAATGATTTCTTATTTTACCTGTGAAAAAAGTTTTTACCAAAATACTTTTTTCTACTTGTGCAATCACACCTCATAAATCTTTATTTGTCATATCTAGAATATTTAGCAACTTCCCTGTAAGAGATATTGCAACTACAATGTGTTCTTCACATTAATAAATTATAATCTATTTCTACCTGAGTTTTGAAACACTGCATTTCAACTCAAATTTCAGCACTGTAGTAATCATTCAGAAATTCTGGGACAAGAAAGAAAATAGTTGGAAATTAAGGAATGCGTTAGCTTGTGACCGACACATAGGCATAGATTTAGAAGGACCTCATTTTTGAAATCATAACTAACATTATTACCAATCCATATGATATTATCATTTTCTACTTTCAGATGCAGAGAAATTCAATTGCTTCCATTTCTTGAAAGTTTGAGACTTAAAAATTACAAATGCTGGCATTCTTGAAGAGAGACATCGTGTGTTTGTAATTTCAAAAAGGGACCAACGTTCTCAAACATTGACAGGCAGACAGAGTCCCAACAAGTGGAAACACAGAACTACACCAGCCGAAGGAGCAGCCAGCAAGAACTTTAATCATAATTTGGCTTAGTTTATGCTTGTTCTGACTTCATATAAATGCACCTTTAGGAGGCACCTTCTACCAAGTAGAAAGCTGTCAGGAAGGGACATTAGAGGCTGTGGACACCAAAGCAAGAAGAACTTACTTAAAACTTAAGAACATTTCCCCCATTAATTGTTTAGGTATGTCTCAACGAACCACAAACAAGATTTAAACTTGACATTGTTCAGAACATTCTTGTGATTCTAATATCTCGCCTATGCTCTGTTCAGGATTAGTGGAAATGCATTCAATGGTAGAACGTTATCTTTCCATGCATGCAAATACTTGGACGTGAGAGTGCTAAAAAAGAAACACAGAGGGAAAGGGACAAGGGGAATGATACGGAATGTACTTTGCTAGAAACAAGGAATTGGGAAGAAGTAAGGGGAGTCAGAGAATTTGGGTAGAAAAGCCTTGAGAGAGGGGAGCTTTAAACTATTTGAGGAGGTAGTAACTCCATCTGGTTTGTCATGGGAATCTGTGAGGAGGGAGCCCAGGGTGACGGGGGAGTGACAGCGGTGGCAGCATTCAGAGGCGATCTGACTGCAGAGAGCAGGGGAATGCAGCCACAGGAGAGGGCAACGGCAGCAGGAAGGGAAGTGCCCCAGGCACCGCGAGAACCCAAACCCTCTTGTTCGCACATTGTCAGATCTAGTTTTTTTTCTCTTCCCTTCCCCACCATCTCCACACCTTGCCTCCACTGCAAGAAAAATCTGTGTTCACAGGCCCGAGTGTGTCTAACATAGTCCTTATTAACCCACTGAATGGTTTGTGGAAACTGGGACTGGTAGTCATTATTTAGCAATGACTCCAGCATTAATCAATCAGGATTGGAATAATATAACTTTGTTCCCAGTCACCTCGTTCACAACCACAGACCTCTTTGGCCTCCAGAACAGTACATGGTCTCTTGGCTACTCTGCTGTTGATTAATGGACTGGACGGAAAAAGGTTGGAAGGTCCAGTGCAATTCCCAATGCTTTGCTGCCAGATTGGCTTTTTTTTTTTTAAAGAAAAAAAGCATGTCGAACCATGTTAGCCAATACCTGTATTGTTTGCCTGAATTATAAAACTTCCACGGTACATCCTGTTCTCTCTCATTTTATTATGAGAAGAGAGTGTTAGACCATGCCTTAATATGCAAAATAGCTAGACAATCCTGTATACTTCTACACTGCCCATTGGAGCATGTCTTGCATGCTGATAAAGTAATGATTACTCTCAAAATGAGGTGCAATACCACCCCTTCTTCCTTTTCCTGCCTGGAAGCAGGTAAATAGCAACTCTCAGAGGCAGTAGAAAAAGGGCATTGTCTTGCCAGCTGTCGCTAAGAAGGACCAACTACATCCATAAGGCTCATTCACTTGACTCTCCCAAGTCATGCAGTCCACGTGCATCATCATCACAGGAGGAATCAGTTTCCCTATGACCCATCCTGGACACATGGAACTTTGCCTTTTCCTCCACAGACAACTTAGGGTGGCCTTTTGGGGCCTGTGCTCTCTCAGGAGCCTGTGTGAAAACATCAAAAGCCAGAAAGAATAGAACACATCATGACTTATCCCCGAATCCCCCATCCTGCTGACTATGTCCCAGGGTGGAACTGTTCTTGCCCTTGAGTGAATCAACATGTTTAAAAGAAGTTTCCAAATATTTCTAAAACTCTAGGTGCAGAAACTTAAGTGCCAATTTATAAGGGCAATTTAAAGTAGAACAGAGGTTGGAAATTGAGTGATTTCAAGAGGCACTATAATATGGTAGAAAGAGCTAGCTCTTTCAGTAACTAGTCATGTGCCTTTGGTCATTATGCCCATATCTCAGTTTCCTCAGCTCTAAAATGAAAGGAATTTGGTGAGAAAGGCTTTTAAGAAATGTTTATTTCTATTCTCCCTCTCTGTGTTTTCCCCTTTCTCTTTCCCATTCTAATTGGTTCTGTATCTTTGCCTCAGGGGAAACTTGTGGCTGAATTTCCAGGCTTTAGTTCTGAATAAACCCTTCGGGGAGAATTATGGCTCGAGGAGAGTGAAACTTCCCCAGACTGTAAGATCCGACCTCCCAGAAGCAGCAAGGTTGTCACCCTGCTTCTTGACAGCACCCCTGTTATGTATGTCTCAGGGAGGCCGTGTCTTTGCGAAAGAGTCCCTCTTTTCTAGACAATTGCAGAGGAGTGAATCCCAAGGGACCATGCAGATTGGGACATGGCCAGGTGGAGTAATCATGGAAAGGGCCTCCGAATGTTCTTGTACTTCTTAAGACCCCAGGTCCCTGTCAGAGCCCTCAGTGAGTGCCCACAAAATGCTTCAACTGACCGGAGCTGAATTTCCTGTCCACCCAACAGCACTGGGCCTCCAAGTTTAAGTTGAATTACTGTCCCCTGAAGACTCTAAAGAACCATCAGTGGTTAGATGACTTTGAGTTTAACTTGTTTACTTAGTATAATTTGCACACAGTGAGATTAATTTGTACACAGTAGGAAATCTGCTTTCTTGGGGTGGAATTCACCAGGGGTTTACTTTTGCCAGCCATCCTGTCATGCTTTTCCTGCTCTGGTCCTTTCTGTCCTTCGTGTTTTCTCATTCATGATATTTTATTGAGAAATATTTTCAATGCAAATACAATGTCTGTGCATGTGTATACACTCAGAAGATCATCATAGTATTCTACGTCTTGCTTTTTTTCCACTTAATGATATGTCTGAGACAGATACCTATCTCATTTTTCTTGGCTGTATAATATTCCAATGTATGATATACCATGATTTATTCAATGAGTCCCCACTTAACAGATATTTCCACCACTAACCCAACTTTTTAGCAATTACAAACAGTGCTGCAGATATATAATATATATATATTAAATAAAATATATGGCGAGTTCATTTTGACACTTCTAGTTTGAATTTAGAACCATAGGTTTAAAAACACAATAGGCTCAGAACCACCACCAATATGATTGCTCAGAGTTACATTTTTCCATTTGTACTCTACACTTACTTCTATTTTTTAAAGTAATTTTCTGAGTGTACAGCCATTGCATATAATACTCTCTCTCTTTTATCCCTTACTTGTACTTGTATAAGCACCATAGTTTTCAGACTATAAGATACATGTTTTTACCACATTTTTTACTTCAAAAAAATTCCCCCTATTTTCCTCCTCTTAAACCCAGGTGTATCTGGGGTCCACACCATAAGATGCACCTAGGTTTTAGAGGAGGAAAACAGGGGGAAAATTTTTGAAGCAAAAAATGTGGCAAAAGGTACATCTTATAGTCTGAAAAATACGGTAGTTATATCTTCTCACCCTCATAAATCCTGCTGATATGGTGTGAGTCACTCTGAAGGTTGTTTTCCAGTAGATACACAGGAAAGGTTCACAGGAACCATATTCCCTTGTGTTCTTTGTACTTGGAAGTCAGTTTTTCTGAGTATAAAAATTCTCAGTTTAATTATGAGTCTTAAATAATGTTACTCCATTTTCTTCAGAGGTAAGTATTATTGTCGACACACCTGATACTTACATAATTTTCTTTCCTTTATAGTACTGTCTTTTAAAAACTATATGCCCAAAGGATCCAGCGGGGTCCCCCTCTTTTGTGGTTTTCATGAAGTGTTGAAAAACAAGGTGGCCAGCTTTCTGGGCCCTGTTGTTCTCCCCGCTGTTATCTGAAATTTCTCTCCCTTTGTCTCTATTGTCCTCATCCAGATCAATTTTGGTACTACTATCCAAAGTTTCTACTCAGGGTGGGTGGCCCTGTCCTGGAAAGATGCCCTGGCTCGTCAGTCTCAAGAGCTCACAGGGTTTACACAGTTCAAGCCCTTTCATTTTTCATATTGTGAGCTTCACACACTTACCCACTATGGAGGGCAAAATTCCTCCAGATTTAGCTACTGTTATCCCATTGGCCCGCCATATTTTCCATTGAGTACCCATTGGTTGCATTTGAGCTTTTCTGTTCTTAAATCATTTGGGTATACTGTTCCTTCCCTTTGCTTGTTTCTGCATGGGTGCTGATAATATCCAGGTCTGTGTCTACCCCATATTGCTTGTTTTTTGAAGTTTATGGAGATATTGTGTCATCTAGCTTTCCTGTAAATATTCCAAGAGTTTTTTAGTCTTACTATCCAGTTACTTTTGTTTTTATGAAGGGATCTGGGGACAGTCAAAGCTATGCTTTGACTCTTCCACCCCTTCCATCTTTCCAGAATCGCCTCCTGATTTAAAAATTTGGTAGATGCTGCCAAACTACCTGTAGGATCATGTGCTCCCTGTGGATGTTTGCTTTAAATTAACAGACTCCTATTCCTAATCGGCAAAAGGAAAATAGTGAATGTTCTAGGAAGAGGCCACGCATCCTGTGCATTTTTATTCCGAACCAAAAGTCTGTGAATAGGTATCAAACAGCTTTGTAAACGAGAGCTGGAAGGATCTTAAATTCTGTAGAACTGTCACAGAATGTTCGTGGGCTGCTCTGAGATGATGAATGCAGCTGGAGGATGGGGAACATACTGACTTTCAGAGACCCGTTCAGAAGGAAGATGCATGTGAGTCCTTCTATTAGCCATAGCGTCTTTGAAGCAGAAGCTGAAGATCTCTGAAGGGTCAAGTTTGAATATAAATATGTTGGAGGAGCTTATTTGGCATCTCTCAAACCACAGGTCATGTGTCTGTTTTTTTTCAGCTTTCTTCAAAAATAAAGTAAGCTGGGAAGGACAGTTGGTTTTTATTATATTCTTCTATTTCAGCAGGCATCTCATTAACAACAGGTGGCTTCTGATAGGAACTTTTAGTTAGGTTCTCCAAAAAAAACCCTACCTTGTTTTGGACCTCTTATTTAGGTAAAAATGAGTCCAACACCTCTAAAATTAACAGCTCACATACTATTGTCTAGTCATCTAGTACAGATATTTAAAGTAGAGAAAGAAAACATTCTGTATTTGACTTATCTTTCCAGACTGATGTGTGGAAGAGTTCTAGTATTTTAAAATACTAGACTCAGCAATCTCCTTCCTTGTGCCTGATCAACACTTGTCCCTGCGAATGTTATGTTGACGCCCAATTCACCAAAATATGATGCCACCTACTCAGGGGCCTGATCATGTAAAGGTGAAGAGTCACTACATCCTCATGCAGGCCTGCGGCCATTGAACCCATCACCAGAAAACTCAGGTTGAAAGCTCAATAAAGGCTTTCTTTGGGAAGTGTTGAGGACAGTGATGGTCTAGACTAAAAGTGCTTAGAATGGATAAATCAGGGAAAGATTGAAGACACCCTGGAGCACCTATACTACCAATTTTCATCAGCTTTTTTTAAAATTTTTAAAAAGGTTTTCCTGAATGAAGGGGTATAATGCTGCCTTTTTGAAGGTATTCCAATGAAACATTAAAAAGCATCAATTTCTAGAATGAATTCATGCATTTAAATGTATATTGCTGTCATAGTTGTATTAATTCTACAGAATACTGTCCCATAGACTGTTTTGAAGGTCCCAAAGGGATTATTACCCCTTAACAACTTAAAACCCTTACTGTCTACCAATTCCTCGTCAGTCTATCATGCGATCCCCATCCATCCATCCAAGACATCAATTACTTTAAAATTCTACTCCACGACATTGGAGTTCAGTTTTAAAGCAATTAATTATTACTTAAATGCAGGTTTCCCAGCTGGCATTCCTAAAATATGATGTATCAAAAACTGTGTTTTTAAGTGCCACAACAGAAGATACTGTTAATTGTTAAAATTTATTTGGCTTAAGAACCCTATTTTCTCTTCTCTGCATTGGTTACACAGTAGCTGAAGAATGAGAAGTCTTTTGCTTTTTGTTATATTTTTAAGATTTACTCTGTGAGAAAAAGATGAAAAAGAACCCCTAAGTGGCCAGAAAAGAACATGGAACTTAGTGAGGGAGTAGAAAGTGTTGAAGAGAAAATAAAGTGTACAGGGAAAGGAGACAGCTTGTTGTTTAGTATTTTGCAGAAGGAGGGATTTTTTGCATGTTTTTTAAAATTTTATTTTGAGCACATAGATGAGTGCTTAGGTGTGTAAAGAAAACCAAAATCGGGGAAGAGTATGTGGCACCAGGCAAGGAGTTCTAAAGGCGTGTTCTAGGCAGTTATTTGCTACAGTAGGGCTCTCTTGTTTGTTACTGCAGTGAGGAAGTTCGTACAGCAAGGAAGTGTCTGGATAAAAACAGGGACTGGTGACAAATGCTTGTGTGAAATGCTGACCTATTGATCATTGAAGAATCATGTAGGCACCAACCTGGATATATACAGGATCATGGTAGTCTATACTTTACATGCTTATCGCCTACTCTTTTGGAAAGTACACACTCATCAAAACAAACATGAAGAACTAGAAAAGTTCAGTTCCAGAAAGGCCTCAGAAATCACTTGAGGGCTGGTGGCTTACTGCAGTGGGTAAAGCTCTTTGGAAAGAGGACTGAACAAAAACATGATTAAATTTTATGAAAATATGAAGTTTATATACTGCGTAATCAAGAATGAGCCACCAGATTAACCAACATTACCACTAAGGGGGAAAAGGAGCACCTGTACTTTGAAAGAAGTAATTTTAGAACATGTAAGAGAAAATTCTACTTGATGAGCTATAACTCTGTCATACCAAGAAATGCCAGCAACATGAACAAATTAAATGCTGTAATAATTAAGTAACATATAGATAAAGAACACATAATGAGTTGTTAAAGGGAGCTAGGGCTGTTTAGGATATATCTATAATTTTTAAAAAGACAATGTACTTATGGTTATTTTTATCCTTCTACAGAAACATTCCATGGTTTGTCTATCAGAGCAGTCTTCTGAATGAACCATACTAAGTCTGACCTACTGTGAAATCCAGTACCTAGCACAGTACCCGGTGGAAAGTTGGCTATTGGTCTTTGCTTGGTATGTTGAATCCTTCTTGTACTTCAGAGAGGTATGGCCTTCAGAAAGTTGGTGTTGTTGACTTAATATCTTACTGTTTAATTTGGATGAGGAAGTCCTTTGAGCAATGCAGGTAATTGTCATTAATAAACAAACAAATGGAATGAATTGCTAATAGCGATGGGATGTTAATGTGTAGGATGTGATACTAGGTTAAGAACTCCTGAGTTCCATTGTGTGTTCTGCTATCCCCCCAAAAATGTTTCATTACCTTTGATAAATAAAATGACACCGATAAACAAGGCTAGACCAAGACAAATGGCTACCTTAACAGGTCAGTTGGTATTGCCTTAAACCCACATTCTCTAAATACGTGCTTAGCATTTATTTAAAGACAGCCTGGGAACCACAAGGGGAAGTGGATAGGATCAGTCTCTTCTCAATTGGCTTGAACAATGTAGTTCCAACCCAAACCTGTACCCTCTGCTCAGCAGAAGATCTCAGGAACATGTAACCCTGTCCCTCTTTGAAGGCAGGTGAGTGGACTTCTGTTGTGATTTGATCAACTCTTTTAGGAGTCTCCCACCCCAAGAAACTTCCTGGAAGGTCATAGTAAGCATAACAATCTCTATTGCATTACACTTCGGTATACTTGCTGATTCAGTATGCAGACCAAGTGTACGTTTCATGTGCAGAATGATGCCTGAAGTTCCACCCTTAATTCAACTCTTCAGATGAAACCAAAGGAAGAGAGCTACTACTACTACTATAGCAGTCGCCATGGTCACCAGATTGGCATTCGCTAAGGGTAGAGATTTTGTGGTATTTCTGTATCCACAACACCTCGCTCAGTGTGGGCAGACAGAGCGTGCTTTCTCAGTGCTGATGGACACAGTTCAGGGATGATCAAAGGAAGATAACACTGGTTATCTGATTCTCCTTTTTGTTTGGCCCATGAAGGCACCTTAATGCCCAACGCACTTTATTATTACACTGACTCGTGGTGAGAATCAATTCACGTTTATGAAAGCATAAGGCATCCTTGGGAGAGATCTACTCATTTCACGCTAGGCAACAGCACAGGAATTTCAGTGTTTCGAGCCCAACCATTTAAACTATTTTGTTCTTTCTGAACCACTCAGTATGCTTTATGTTAGATTGAGCTGTATGAAAAAGCCTACTTTCAACCATTTTTTACCTTCTAAGAGGTTAATCATACTGGAAACTGCATTGTTTTCAGCATGGTAGAAAGTACATGGAGATCGAACCCTGGAGTTCTGAGTTCTGCCAGACTTGAGAGAAGACACTTAGCCTCCCCATGTCTCTGCTCATTTGATAAATATTGAGCTTCTCTTATAAGCAAGATTCTGTGTAGAACACTGAGGTGCGTGCAACAGTTTCTGCTCCCTTTAGGCTCAGAGTTTCCTTGGGGAGATAAAATTCACCTGCAAAATATTATAATCCCAAGCAGTACATGGTGGCATCACAGTTGCTTTTTTAAAATTAACCTCATCCCCAGCAAGAAGTGCTTCCTGCTGCAATAATCAGAAGAAAAATATAGGAGAGGACAGTTGAGCTTGGGCTTAAAGGATGATTAAGTTTCATTAAGCAGAGAATTGGAGGAAGGCAGTTCAAGCAAGTCACATGACAGGAGCAAAGGTGCAGAGGCTGAAACACCAGCTATTTTTGTGTGGCTGGACAGATGGTTCGTGTGGGTGGGCTGTGGGAGGTGAGGCTGGAAACCTGTTTCTCCCATGGCATGGAGTGGGCACCTTTTCATTTTAGTGCCACACTGAATACACGAAATAAGGAAGATTGGCAGAAAGAGCCCTGGAACAGGAATGAGGAAACCAGATGCCAAGTTTGTCACCAATTCTCTGGACTGCCTCAAACAGTTCGCTATGGGACTGTGTCATTTTCAGCTGTCAGAGGGAGGTAATTTATGTAGTCCCTCCATGATTCTGAGAGTTACAAGGGTGAAATGAATGATCAGAAGGAAAATTTGTGGAAAAGGAAAATCGCTATGCCTTTTCTCCTAACATAAATTGCTACGGATTAAAAGCATTACATTTAGATACTCTTAGTAACAACAAATCTCTGCACCTTCTTCCTAAAATACTTATTGCAGAGTAATCTCACTTCTCACAAGAGAAAGAAGCAGGGGAGAGGGGGAAAGCCCAGACTGTGATCACCTGGGCCAACCAAGAACCGAACAAATTCTCCTAGATGGAGGCATGGACAGACCATGTGGAAAGAGCTGCCGAAAGGCCCATCACTGCACCTGAGAGAAGCCACCCAGAAGCAGGAGATCGGATGGAAGAATTCATTGAGCCCAGGAATATCATCAGATTGCAGAAGCCTCCTGGTGTCCTTCCAATTCTACATCGTGCCCTTGCTCCGGCAGCTCATGACCCACGCACAGGTTTCTGATGCAGAGCAGGGAGAAATATGCTCCTTTTTGCCAGTGACTTTTCTGGAGCCAATCTACTTTGGCAGCCAGCCACCAGGGCAGGATGGGTGTGCCTCCGTCCTGCTTATTGGATGAGTCTTGCTGTTTGCAGCTAGCTTTCCTGAGCCCTTGGGTCCCAGAGTGGACTCTACCAGGTCAGAGTCTGAGAACAGCTCCACATTATACCAATGATACTTCATTTGACAGATTTTCGTCTGCTGACTTATATCAGATCAGGGGCCCACCCAGACTTCCCCTGTGCAGATCTCAGGGAATGCGGCTTCTTTTGGTGCTTACACTCATGGGTAGGAGAAGGCTACCTACCACTGGACAGACCCACCCATTTGGCAATGCCACCAAAGCCGCAGGGAGGAGCAGCAATCTTCCGGGGAGTTTTCCTTGGCACTTCTGACCAGAGTCATTGCCATCTCTCAGGTCCATGACCAGATGAGCTCATTTCCCACAGTACAGTGAGTTATTCTAGAAAATCTAGACCAAACCCTTCTAGAGCAGAGCCTCAAGGACTCCAGTCTCCATCATGGAGTAGGTCCCTGGGTGTCTTCCTCCTAATTAAACCCTGGAGCCTCCATGTCGAGTTGAGCCTACAGGCAGTTCCGGGGAAGGGAATGAGGACTGGGTGGCCGTTGAATTCGGAGTGGGGCTGAGATGCCCTGCCTCTGCCGCATCCGCTCCTTAGGCAAACCCATCTGGGGCCGTCTCAGGTGTGCTGACTGGAGCAATCCTGAGCTCCTCCACTCAGCCTGTTGTTGAGAGGCGTGAGTCACAAGGGGACGGTCTGACTGTGATGGGAAGTACCCAACATCACGCCAAAGAGCAGTGCTGCTGGTTACCAGGTATGGACAAGATGAAAAGTAACACGGCTCCGTAGAAAGAACTCGAGAAAGTTTCTCTTGAGAAAGTTTCTCTTAAAACTCCAGTGAGCAAGAAACATTTAGTCCAGGGAAGTTCACCACCCAGTAAGTCTCTTGGCCCCGGGAAACAACGTCAGGCCCCCCACCCCCCACATTTAAATCATCAGGTAAAAATACCTGTCATTTCCTTGTATTCCTGTCACATAAATATTATCCCAGAAGGACTGGCTGGTGCTCATGATGTGTGTCAGCTACCACGAGATGGATGGGTTTCAGAAAATTATTGTTATTGGCATCTGGGGGTCTATCAATGTCCTAATTCGTAAAAGAAGGCAAAGGTTAGGCCTGAGGTATGACTCCGAAAGACATGCACAGAGCCCGATGCTGAGCTATTAACAGGACTGGCATTTCACAGCTGGCGCTGCCTTGAGCGACATCAGCATTAATAATAACACCTTGGAATGCGGCAGGGTGTTGTTTGGCCGCCCAGAAAATCTCTGTCAAGACAGGCGAGGATCTGAGCCTCAGGTTGTAGAATTGCGTGCTGAGGCACCAGGATGGCTGGGGTCAAATGAGGTCTCTGAATAATGGGGAGAAGGATCCTCTTGTCTGACTCCTGAGGACAGAGTAAGGTAAAGCAGCGAGGGGCACGTGGATAGGCTCTGCCGGGGTTCGTCACCAGAACTCTGCTGTCCTTAGATTTATGTGTTACATTATCCATAGCTTGCTTTATAGGATGAGATATATTTACAGATGTGGGTACTGAATGTCATTATTTTCTCCCCATGCGGATTATGCCAAAAACTTTAGGAAGCATGCTTTACCATCAGAGGTAGTTCATGGAGTCGGGAGATATATACAGAAGATGTCTCCACTCTTCAAATAAGGTAATTTTGGGGGATTAGTTGGATGTGTAAGACTTTAATTCTCTGATACTTACCTTCAAGAAATGTGTCCAAAATAGTGTCAGTAAAGCACAGTTCCAAAGCAACACAAGAGACGCTGCAATGCTTGGGCAGGATCTCCCCTGGGCTTCCTTTGTGTATGACTATTGGGTTGAAAGGGGTGTTCTCTTTCAGCAGCTCTTCTTCCAGACAGCCCCAGCCTATTCTCTTCACTCCCTCACTGTGTCCCCTCAATATTCACGGGCTCATTACCTTTGGAATTGTCAGCACACGCTGCTCTGCGGTAATTCTCCTCTAGTAAATCAAAAGCTCTCCAGCTCTGGGACCTGCTGTCTTGTTCACCAGGATTTCCCCAGAGCAGGGACTGGTTCTCTCCCAGGCAGCCGCGAACACTCACAGGGCAGAGGCATACTCTCCACCTCCGGCCTCCACCCCAGGCTCCTTGGAGAGGGGGGCTGCTGTTAGCTGACCAGCCTCAGATTACCATCTGACCACATGGTTGCAACAGGACCACAGGCAAACAAGCCTTTTCTTCACAGTACAAAAACTGCCATAGCAAAAGCTAATCTACAGATCTTGAGGTCCACCGGGGATTGTCAGGTGGCTCATGCATCAAGTCCGAGCCTTCTCTCTGTTCTCTCACGTGTTCTCTCTGTCCCCGCTCTTCTCTCTAGCTCATGCTAATTTTTTGTAAACTACTTAGAAACACTTGAACATGGAAGAAAGTCTTCTACATCTGTCTTGTGCATTTTGCATAAGCTAAAATAAAACAAACAGAACACCAAAATATACTGCAAAGCCCTGCCATTGCCCTTGAGTCTTTGTAGTCAGTGGACAGCTACATTGCTCAAGAGCTAGCGAGGTTGGGCAGTGGGTGTGGGGATGGTGACTGGATGCCTGTTAGAGAAGGATGGAGCCCTTCTCTGAGCTTCACCCTATAGGATAGCGCGAAATTATTTGGATCTCTTTTGGGGCAACTGGTTGGCCTGCAATTGTCCCCTGACTGGCTTTGTTTTGTTTTGTTTTGTTTTGTTTTGTTTTAAATGAATTGGCTGTATTTAGCAGAGCACAGTTAGTGTTTTTAATAGCCCGAAAAATGATATCCAGATGCTCCACACAAAGGAAGGGGCCCTTCCTCTAATTCCAAGCCTGCCACAGTCATCCTGAACCTAGTCCCTCCCACTGGACAGCTGCCCTGGGCTCTCTGGGGATCCACCTTGGGAGACCGCCCAGGAGCTCACACTGGTCCCAGACCCAAGTAAAGAAGGCAAACCATCTGGAATGCATTGTCCAGCTCGGCTCCCCGTTGCCCAGGCACCCGGATGGCTTTCTGGGACTCTTTGAAGCTTGGACTTAATCCATCAGGCTGTGCAGTCAGAGGCCTCCAGACCGCTCTTTGTCTCCTTCCAGAATTTGGATTCCACAGAGACACAATTAGGCCTGCTAGTCACCTCCAAGTTTGGCTTTCTCCGGAAAAGGATCAAGGTGTGCTCTGAGAGACACTTTCTGGCAGCTCCTGGACTAGGAACAAATCAAAGAAAGGGAATGGTTTCAGCCAGAACCTTTTCCTCTCCTCCCTTTTTATTCCTACTGCAATATCCTGCCCATCAAAGCCCTGGTGACGGGCACTTATTAGGAGAGGAGAAAGAAAATGCTCCGTTCCAGGTTGCTTTGGGGGGCCTTTAAAGAAATGGTGGCCTGGCTCTCTATGTGACCCCTCTCAACACCAGGTCTGCTTGGGAGGGACAGAGGAGGACGAGTGTTCAGGAAGAGGTTTGGAACGCTCCTCAAACCGCACTGTATGAAGAAGGACGGGGGACTTAAATTTTTTCTCTAAAACCATAAGCCCCTATAAACAATCAATGCATGTATTGCAAATCATCTTTTCATAATCTGCAGAATGCAAGAATTACTAAATTGTTCCCTTACAAAGGTGAAACATTTACCCTACCACCTTGTCTCTATTTCTGGTTTGTTTCTTCATAGACAAGGGAAAGATAATTTTCCCCAAAACTCTGACCAGGGGAGGACAGATTTCGAGTTAATTGGATCCAAATGAAAGAGAATCCAATTCTCTCCAATGGCCGGAGTGTAGCCACACTGAATCCGAATAACCCAGTGCCACCTCCTACGAGTTGCCTTCGAAGCCTCCAGTGCATTTAGCAAACGGGGGTATGGCGCACGTCCTGCCTGAGTTGTCCACCCCGCTGTCGTTTCTGAGTCAGGCACTCCTCCCTGGTCTCCCACCCCCACTTGTCGCCACTGCTCACTGAGACCTGGAGAAGACAGCCTGGAATCAAGATGCAGCCCTGCTAGAACCACAGGAGTCTCAGCAGAGGGGAGCGGAGCAGGCCGCACTTCGGTACGTTGTCCTGCTCTCTCACCCCTGATGTCACCGCCACAAAGAGCTGCACAGGTGTATCAAGATTTGGAGCAAGGAAGAGGCCATATTGTGCCACTGCAGACAAATTAAAAATGAACAGCAGAAGTCCATGCCACATATGGAATCTCTTACTGGCTACTTTTCCCCGAGGCTCCAGCTTCCTGTTTCATCATTCATTCTACTCCAGGGCCCTGCGAGCACTTGCTCCTTCACTTCCAATGTCTAGCGATTCTTTCTTCAGAATAATTTAGCCAGTTCTTTGCCTAATGTTAGACCATGCCTTTGGGACATCACCTGTCTATGAAAAGGGGCCTCCAGGTATTAGGTGCATGGGTCAGTGTATTGTTTCCCCGTGCTGAGGATGAACTGAAAGTGCTCATCCTCTTTAGCACATCTCCGCAGGGGTCTCTCTGGGCAAATGAAGGAACGTGACTGGAGTGAGATGGGGCTGGGGAGCTGATCCGATGCAGAGGTTGGCTCTGGAAGCGGTGGCGATGGGTAGACAAGCATCCCAGGGTCATGAAATTCTCTGCTTTGATTTCTTACCAGGTCAAGCCCAGGGTTTCCAATTTGGCAGCCGGAGTGCAGCCTTAAAGAATTCAAAAGGCAGTGAGTGCACGGAAAGCTTCTGGGAGGGCAGACACTGTGCAGGACACTGTGTAGAAGGTCTGCCCGTGGGCTGCCGGACCCAGCCACTGGTTAGGGTGTAGGCCAACACTCCAGCCCAGCAGTGGCACCAACAGAAGCATAGTTCCTCCCCACCATTGGATGGTTGTCCGGAGTGGAGCTGCAGCCTCAGAAGGGGACTTAGGTGGTAGGCAGGATAAACAGCAGACACCAAGGTTAAGGCTCTGGTGAATATCCGTGTACAGAGAACTGTAACTCAGGGCCCCTACACATGATCAGTGGTCACGGAAAAGGCCCTGGGTCTGCACTTCACTCACAAGGATGTGAAGGGAAGAAAGTAGGCACTAGGCCTTTGGGAGTGGGCACCTGGCTGTGGGAACAGGACCGGATTCTAAGTCCCACTGGGTGATGGGGTGAGTGGGCTGAGCTGAGCTATTTATGTACTGAGCCAGCAGGGCCAGTGATGTTGGACTGGGGGAGGCTGAGGCAGAGAAGACAAGGCAGAGACTGATAATCTTCAGCCATAAAAGATAACACGTTTATTATTGGAATAGCACCTCCCTGGCACCCTGGCCGTGCACCAGCCTGAAGTGGTAGGAAGAACACCAGATTAGGAGTCAGGAATCTCTGTCCCAGCCTGGCTGTATCCACCAAGCAGTTGTGGGTCCCTGGATGCGTGCTTTCATTAACCGTTGGGCTTCAGTTTCCTTGTCTGTGACATCAGGAGGTTGGCCCAAACCAGTGGTTCTCCAAGTGTGGTCCTCAGACTAGCAGCATCAGCATCACTTAGTCACTTATGAGAAATGCAAATTCTCAGGCCCCACCCCAGAACTCCTGAATCGGAAACTCTGGGAGTGGGACTGAGCAGCCTGGGTGGTATCAAGCCTCCAGGCAATTCTGACGGACAAGGAAGTTTGAGAAGCACTGGGCTAGTAGTTTCTGAGTCCCTGCGTGCTCAAATGCCATCAGATCAGTTAGGAGAGATGAAAGCAACCTCTCGGTCTCTCTGTTTCTCTCTCTCTCTCTCAAACACACACACACACACACACACCCAAGCCACGTACAACTTGGCCACCCATAAAATACCAGTCTTCTGGTCTTGCAGTTAAAATCCCCAAGAGCAGTCCTTTACCACATGTCCCAGAAACCCAGTCTATGTCCTTTTTCTCCTCAGCCTGTCACTAAAATCAGAGCTTGTCTCCAAAATGGATACATTAGTGTTCTAGTCAGCAGGTGGCAAATTGTATAATAAATTCTCATCCCCTCCTACCTCCTGCCCCATCAGCCAGAGATGAGACAGGAAGATTTACTCTTTTCCACAAGCAAGGTCACAATCTGGAGTCGTAACAGAAGCCAGTTTCCATCCTGGCTCTCCTGAGGCTGCGGCAGCGGATTGGCTGCAAGGCAGGTGGGTCTGCCTGGTAGCAGGGATATAATAGGCAAAGTGGTGCAGGGAGGAGAACCAAAAGGGAAGAATAGCTGTGCTAAGCCCATTGCCTTCTAGTTAAAAAAATTACAGATCTATTTATAACTTGTCTTGCTCCACAAAGGATTTGAGGCACAGCCTTCTTGTCGGAAAACCCCTGATACCAACACTTTGGCACCTGAGACTGTGGGCTCCCTGATCCACAGCGAGGGGCCCAGTTTTGTTCTCATGGCCTCTGTGGAGGGTACCCCAGGCCGTATGTTCCAAAACCCGCCTCTGCCTGCTCCTTCCTTCCTTCTGCCTGCCCCCAGCAGAGAACATGTGGTCACCACGGTCCTCTTTCTTTTTGTGTTTAAACTGTATAACCTGACTCCTGGCAGTACGTTTCCCACTCAGAGCAAATAAATGAGATCCACTAGGAAAAGGTTCAAAAGCCCAGTGTGAGGAGCGGTTGCCAAGGCTCATCCACGAGGGGAACTCCTCACCTTCCCTCAGTAATCTATTTCTCACGGGAGCATGGCATGTGATTGATCACTCATGGGTTGGATGCGCTCTCTGAGGTCATTCGGGCTGGGAGGGCGGAATTGAGAGAAATTATCGATACACGGTAAGTGCCTAGATGGGAGTCAGGTCCAAACTAAGTGAACAAACAAACAAGCCAACAAACAAAAATGCTCAGGATGGACATGGGTTTGTACCGGCACCATCTAACTTCTCCTCGGGAGAAAACTGGCGGGGCTATGGGTTCCTCTGGGTTTGTCTCTCTGTCATACTAATAGATTCCTCCCAGTCTGGATGCCCAGCTCTGGCCTGTTTATACGTTTTCACATACCTCCTTAGCCTAGAGCGACACTTAATAATTAAGTCACTGCTAGTTTTTCTCGTTTTCAGAATAAACAATTCCAGTTCCTAAAGAAACTTCCCCAAAGGAGACTTATGATAGAGGTGTCGTACATTAATGATGTCCCTTTATGTTTAGTACTTTTAGGCTCTCTCTGCTTGTGTTTGTGAGCCCAGCAGCTAATAAAAACAAGCAGTGACAGGCTCACATCACTTTCCGACCTTGGCTGTGCTTCCCCACACCAGGTGGACTTGTTCTGGCTCCCAGAGGCCTTGGCTCCCAGCCTGCAGATACGCTCTGGTCATGGGCACCGCCCTCCATCGCCCGCTCTGCCCCTAGCGGCCCTGGCTGCTCTGCTGCGAGTGCTCCTTCCGCTCCTGCTGCTCCTGCATGGCACTGCTGCTGCGGTTCTTTCTGAAACTGGACAAACCGTTTAAAAAGTTTTACAGGAAAGAGCCAAGAGCAGACAATAGGCAAGACACTCCTAAAAAAAAAAAAAATTTAAAAAGACCTTACTAGATATCAAGAATTTAATAAGATATAAAAATTAGAACTGTGTTATCAGTGCAGGGATATATTAATAGATCAGTGGAATACAAGAAGGAACCCAGAAAGTGTAACCCACACTTACACAAGCATGACAGAGAAGGCACTGAAGGTGGACAAGGGAGATGAGGGTCTCTTCAATAAATGGTGATGGAAAGTTGGTTTCAAGTAATACGGGAGAAAAATAGATCCCTACCATGTACAGAAAGTAGTTCTGATAGCATAAAAATTTGAATGCGAAAGGCACAATTTATAAAATCTTTTAAAAGAAACTATGGAATAACTTTATCAACCCAGGATAGGAAAGACTATCTCAAGTCACAAAAGGCACACACCATAAAAGAAATGATTAATATATTTTTCTACATTAAAATGTAAACTTTTATTCATTAGAATTCACCTTAAAAAACAAAAAAGACAATCCAATTTAGAAAAACATTTTGGACACATATAACTGGTAAATGATTAATGTCCAGAATATATAAAATATAAAGGGCACCAAAGAATCAAAAGTAAAGAGAAATACCCCCCAAAAAATAGACAAAATACATAAACAGGCATTCACAGAAAGGAAATACAAATGGCCAATGAACAAGTGAAAAGATGCTCAACGTTTCATTTGCTTTGCAATGAGATATCTACCTCATATCCAACAGATCAGCAAACATTTAAAAAGTCTAACAATAACAAATGCTGGATAGAATGTGGAGAAACCAGAACTCTTGTACCTTGTCAGTGTGAGTATAACCGGGTACAGGTATAGGAAAACAATTTAGCGTTTCCTGGTGAGGGGCAAGATAGGCACATCCTCCAACCCCGCAGGTCTATACCCAGATATGTACCCTGGACTGTCTATGGTCATGTCAATGCCCAAACCCACACCCACAGACATGTGCAAGAATGTTTCATGTCCCACGTTCAGAACAACCAACCCAAATGTCCAAGTAAACATGTATATTTTGATATGTTGACTCAATGCAATACTGTACATCAGTGAAAATCAACAATTGCTATGCACATTAATATGGCTGAGTTTCATAAAACAATAGGAAGTGAGAAAAGCAAAAAAACCCCACACTGTGTTGTTTTATTTATGTAAAGATCAAAACCCAGAAAAACTAAAATTGTATTGTCAGAGACATAGGTATTTGTTAGTGGGTGCTCTGGCCAGAAGGAGGTGGCACCCACTAACTGAGTGGCTATGATGGCTTATTAAAGGGACTCTTTGTACAAAAATGTGAATTTAGTTAGGGCGTGCATTCTCCATGAGGGCAATATCACCTCCAAAGGGGGTGCAAATTGGTTCTTGGGGCCAAATAATATTCTTTTCATGTACAAAGTACAGAAGAGACGTACAGTCCATTAACAGGCCCTATGCCTGTGTTATTAAAATTTCATGGTAGGGAAAACTATTAAGAAAAAATATGAAAAGGCTACTTAGTGGGAGGTGATCATGAAAAATAAAAGATTGAGAAACACTTGGTTTGGGAAACTAACAAAGCATGGACAGTGCCCCAGGGCTAATAAACAGGATGCTTTCCCTTCACCAGGCCTGAAGGAGCAAGGAGAGGGGAGGAAGGGAGGAGCGTAGGGAGGTGGGGGACTCAGCAGGGAGGGGGCATGGGAGCAAACACCTGACCTGATTCTCCTCTTCCTCAGACCTCCCGTCAGTGCCTCTCTGCGGCCACACCCGTCAGGAAGCCAGCGACCAAGGTGGGCCCTGCTGGGGCACAGAGCAGGGTGGAGAAAATGAGGACGGATCTGGAGGCGCAAACAGCAGTTACACAGCAAACACGTGAGGTCAAATTTTAAGGGACAAAAGAGTTGTTAGCACACATGGACTGTGTGTTTTTGGACTGTGATTGCTTCTGGGGCCAGGAAAGGAGGGCCATATGAAGACGTATGGTTATGTCTTCAATAATATCGGTGATATCCTATTACTTAAGTTGGGGACTGGGTTCACAAGTGCTTGTTTTATTCTTCTTCAACAATACATGTATATCATTTATATTCATTTACATGTGTAATCCATTTCATATAATAGTTTTTTAAAAGTCAACATGGCAGTTGTAGGAAAGGTAAAATACAAAAGAAGCCATCATCAGGTGTGGAGACAGAAAATTAGAACCCAGGTTTTGCCACTAACTAGCTGTTTGAGATTAAACAAATAAGTTAGCTTCTTTAATGACCCCTGTTAGAGGCTGAGGACCCCCAGCCCCACCTACTCCCAGGGATGTCAGCATCAAGTAAAATCATACATGGTGTGTGAAATAAAAAATTTTTCCTCTCTCCTTTTCTACCTATTTTCCGTCCTATTATTTACTCTCCCACAAGTCTCTCTGCTTTCGCCCGCCCAATCTCTCCCCCATCCCAGACCCTGGCCCCATGTCCAGACATGGGGCCACGCCCCGTATCCTTCCCAGCCTGGTCCTCCACCTCATGTCAATCGGCCGGGCTCAAGCCCCACCCCAAGCCCTGCCCCTCCAGGATGGCCTCCCCTTGGCTCCTGCACAGTGTTTTATTGGACCCTTACGAATGGTGCACATTAATATATATAGGAATTAAGACATTATCATAGGAGCAATCCTCAAATGTAATTGGGGCTACTATTGATCAGTTACTTGAACAAGTTGGTCAGACCTGCTAAGACAATGAAACACCAGGTTTAAGCATCTTATTTTATCTTAAAAACACAGATATGGGTTTATTTGCTAGTCTTTTGATAAGAAGCCTAGGTTTTTCATTTAAGAATGAGTTCCTCATATTTTTTTTTTTTTGCATCATTCCAGTTTCTCTAACGTGGAGCAAGAACACAGTCATTTGAGATGCCCAAGGTCACAGAGCGTGCAGTAGACATGGTACCAGGTGACTATGTATTCCTCAGCGTGGTGCCGAGCAAGGGAGTGTTCTGCAAATTCAGTTGAACTGCGCAGAGCAGCTTGGGTGGGTGCCCGAGGAGGGCTGGGATGGGAACAAAGAGGACAGGCTGTGAGATGCGGGAGGGTGCCAACAAAAACTGGACTGAAGTTATTATAACACTGCCTCTGGGGGTCACCCCCAGATCAAGTTCTGGGCACAGCTACTCCCACACGCAGGGCTTCAACCACCGTCTCATACCCGCTGCTCATTCCGGGACTGAATGCTTTTTTGGCAAGTGTGTGTTGGAGGTGGGCTTGGGAGGCTGGGATGGAGAGAGGGACACTGACAGAGAGGGGCAGGAGTGGCTTCCCTCCCAAACTCAGCTTCCTTGGCATTTCTGTCTGAGCTGTGCTCCGAGGTCAGAATCTAGTCCACAGCTATTTAAAAGTTCTTGCCTTGCCTCTGGAATGCTGGCAAGCTCTGGTGGAATTCAGAGTTCATAAGTACAATTTCCTTGGGCTGTTGGTGTTTCATATGAGAGGCTTAGCAATTCCCAAAGAGACAGTGTACATATGTGCATATATATACATAGTGTGTATGGCGTACATATATGTGCATGTGTATGTGTGTGGTCCTTCCTCCCACCAAAGCCAGGTGAGTACAGATTGTACAGAGTTGGGAAGTGGCCTTCCAGTTCATGGCTCCCGGAATTCCACGGTGCGCATGCTGCTCTAGATTTTATTTTGTCCCCCACATGAGCGGTGCTCTCCCAGGGTGCAGGGAGCCTGTGCCGGTCTGGTCTGTCTGTCTTGGCTAGCCCTGCCCAGGGATAAAGTATCATGGGTCAAGGGTGAGAGGGTATGCAGGCTGCGGAGGGAGGGACGGTAGGCTTAAGGCACGCTGGCTGCCATTGCTGAGGCAGAAGGTGTGGAGCAGTAGTGACGTAGAAATCTAGGTGATGTAGGAGCCCCTCGGCGCTCCCTGTGTTTTCCCATCGTTCTGCCCACTCACGGGTCCTGATTTAGCAGCTAGAGCTCGGCCAGCTGTACAACTGCTGCCCCGCTGGGAAAAGGGTGGTGTGTCCTGCCGTGCCCCTGATTAATACTCCGGGAGTGCTAATCATTTATTTCCTGGTAGTGTGACTTAGGTTCTGGAGAGATTTGGGCTGGGCAGAAGGAGGTCCTTCTCTGAGAACAAGGGTAATTAATGACTGGGTCAGAAGCCCTTGGATGGCAGAGCCCTGATTTTGTAGATGCTGCAACTATGGCCCAGAGAACTTCACTGATTTGCCCCAGGTTACACAGCCCGGGGCACACTTCATGGGTACTATCTTTTTTTAAGGATTTATTCATCCAGGAAATGTTCATTAGTTTTTATACAAAATGAGAGCAAATAGCCACTGGTTTCTGTGTTTACCAACCCTGGTGCTTTGCTGGTGGAAATGGGGCCCTTCCACAGAGTCTCAAGGAAAGCATTTCTGGACACCGAAGCATGAGAAGGTGAGGTGTAGTGGTCTGTTGGGGTAGAAATAAAAGACCACCCACAGGTCCCCAGTGTCTCATCTCCCTCCCTCCCTCCCTCCCGCTGTGGAAGAAGTCCAGCCTCATCTTCATCAGGCCCAGAAGAGGGGCCGGGGTCCAGAAATTCTGTGCCATCAGTTCAGTCCATGCCACAGCTCAGTCCAGTTCAGTTTCTGTCCTCATCTGGCTAGTTTAGTCTGTATTCCCAGCTGCAGGGCCTGCTAGGTTCATGTGGCTGCTACAGAGGGAGGACTCAGGAACAAACGAACATGCAACATGTGAGAGAGACAGAGAGAGAAAGACAGAGAGAGGGGCCTTTGTTCAGCTTTGATTTTATTATCTTGGGCTTTCAAACTGACCAATCTCTTCCCAGTCCTTCCCAGGCTTGGGCTTGGCCCTCCCCCTAATCATTCAGTCCTTTTCCCAGATGAGACACTTCCCTGTTATGGCCACATCTTCCCTTCAGCAGAGGAATTGAGGAATTTTCGGGGCTCTTCCCCCCGCCCCTGCCATAATCCGGCTACAGAGCCAGTTCTGACCCTCCCCCCAGGGCTGGGACTGAGGGTTGTTGATCCCGTTGGCAGGGCAATGCTGGCTGTCTCCTGGAATGTGTGACACTGTAGCTTCCAACCTAGTTAAGTTCATACACTTTTGCTCCCTTCTCTTTTATTAATATCTAGCTACCTGGGCTAACAGTACGTTGTGCAAGTTATTTACTCTCCATTTCTTCCTCTGTACAATGGGATAAATGGCATCTCCCAAGACCATGGGGAGGATGAAGCTATTTCTGTGTGGGGGGCTCAATAAATGCTAGTTCCCTTTTTCTTCCCTTAGAGTGGTTTTCTCCTCCCTGCCCTTTAAACTCACAATAAACAAAAACAAGCTCACACCTTATTTCATCGATAGGTTCACCTCAACTGCATGTTGTAATGAAGTGTAAACAGAAATGTCCTCGCCTGCCCCGAGAGCTCCCCGGCTTCGTGACAGGCTCTGTGGGGAGGACACTGGGAGCAAGGGCTGAGGGCGGGGTGGGTGTGGAGTTACGGAGGAGAAGGGCCTCCAGATGGAGGGTCAGAAGAGGCTCTCTTCACAGTTAAATAAATGCGCTGAAGGAGGAGAGGCCTCAGAGAGGGAGGGGAGGATGACAGTGACCACAGGACGTGACTCATGCGCGCTCCCTTCCCTAGTGAGGGCTTGGAACGCCATCCACCATCCGTGGGAGTTGGGTTAAGCAAGCAGGCCAGTGACGGCCGAGCAGCCCACAGATCCCAAGAGGGCAGCACGGCAGGGCACTCGGTATCGGTCCCGGGACAGGGATGGGAGGGTCAGAAAGGTGAGGGCCACCTGGGGACGGAGGCCAAGGAGAGACACCTCCCTTCTCGGCAGCATCATGGCTAAGCAAGGAGGTCCCCAGTGGGTCAGTCTTAGCAGCCTGGGCAGGGAGGGGTTTGCCAGCTTCGTATCCCAGCCACCAAATTAGTGGTTCTCCAAACGGTTTTATGTCCTGTGCTTCTTCTTGAAGCTCCTCTGTCATAGGTGTTTGGCAACAGGAAGCAGACGACTTGACTTGTTTAGTGGTTATTTTCACATACAGCATACATTAAAACAAAAATGTCATAAAAATATCAGTCTGGTTTTTTCCTAACAGCAATAGGAGACACGAAGCTTCCATTATCATGTTATATCCTATAGGATCTGTGGGACAAAACAGGACATTCATGGGTAAGGGCTACCAAAATGTAAGACTGGACCGAAAAATCACTTGAAGCCGAAAGGCAGACCTGAGCGCACAGTGGGGGTGAATCACCCTTCAAGACTGACGGAAGGCCAATTCCAGTCTCTTCTTAGAAGCTTTATTAGCAGGACCTTAGGGAAACATGATGACCCTCAGCTGAGTTTCCCCAGAAAACATCAACCCGTGGGAAACAATTCAATGGCCTTTGACCACCAGGGTTCCCAGGTCCTCATTTCCTCCCTCAGAAACCCCCTCAGCAACAGGGGAATCTCCCCGTTGCTGTTTTTCACTCTGCCACATGGTGGCTCCACTCTACAGCATCCCACCCACCACCAAGACCCAAGAAACCGGGGTTGAAATGCCAGGCACAGGGGGCGCTGCAGTCACCGTCCAAATCCTCCACACAGGTGAGGGGTCTGAGGCACCAGCCCATGGCAGGTGTAGCATCCACTCAAAGGGGAGAAATGGAGTTGGCCAATACTAGATGCCAATGATCTGAGGAGGGCATCACCCAGAGGAGAAACAGAAATGAAAATCAAGTACCTTTCAAACCAGCCGTCTCTCTGAAGGTCTTAGGAGACATGAAGAGTCCATTCGGAGGCAAAGCATGCAGCCTGAAATGAGTACCTGGGCTCAAGATCACAGCCCCAGCCACTTTTTAAGGGGTGAGAGAGGAGGAAAGGGGTTGTGGCTTGGCTGGACAACCAGTTCCCTTCAATGTTTTCTGTTCTTGTCCCTCACCCTGGATTAGGGTTCTTGTTATTTTCCTGCTCCTAATCACAACTCTTACTAGGTTCCCAAAATGTAGTTCACACTCCCTCAGATGAAGAACTTGGGATGAGTCCTGAAGACTTGGCCAGGAGTCTAGAGCCACTGGTGAGTAATTGCCACCTCTTACCTCTCCCTTCACTCATCCCTGGCCAACCGTCTTTGCCCTCAAGGTCCCTCCACTGAGGGCACATAGAGTGATGTGTCTTGTCTGGAATCAGTGGGCACAATCAGAAACAGAGTGGAGAAGGACGAGGGCTGAGTTTAGCAAATCAGAGAAGAGAGCCGGGGAGATGATGGACAAAGCCACAGAAACAGTGCCAGGAGAGCAGTGGTTTGGAGCTGGCGAGCCGGAGCGTGGTCACGGTAGGAGTCTGGAACCTGGCTGGAGCCTGCCGCTGCCCAGGCTTTCCACAGCGGGAGGCAGGGACAGACAGCACTCACAGGCCGCCCCAGCCATCGCAGCCCCAGGCCAGGTGCGGGCCCTGTCCAGGTACCTCAGCTTTCCAATCTAGGGCTCCTGAAGACTTCTTCCTAGAGGCGAGGGCTTGTTTATGGTCTCCCTTAGTTCAGAAAAGAAAAGCCTGGAGTTTTGAGGCCAACTGTCAACCCTCAAAGTCCCTTCTCACCATTTCTCCCTGAAGGCCTATAAGGCCTCTTGTGCGAACAGGGTCATTGGACCTGTCCTCCTGTCCCGAAGTTCAGGGTACTTTTCACACACTGCCTACCCCAGACTTTTCCTGTGTTACTCACCTATCCATTTCCTTAAATCTCCAGTTGCATTTTTGATAACTATAGCAAATGATATCTCTATTATTCCAATTAAGTAAGGTACTTTGTGTTTAAGTATCCAGCATTTACTATGTTCTCTAGACCCTTTGCTAAGGGCTTTATATAGATTATGGCATTGAATCCACATAACAACCCTATGAGGTAGGTACTGTAACTTATATCCCCACTTTTCTGGGGGAGCTAAGGAATAGAGATATTAACAAGCTTGTCCAAAGTTCTGGCCCCTTGAGAGAGTTGAGCAAGTTATAACCTCTCTGTGGCTCATCTGTAAATGGGATGAAGAGTTAAAATACCCACCTGGTGCGGTTGCTGTGAGAATTGAACGAGCTGGTGTGTGTCGAGGGCTCAGAACAGAGCCTGGCCCGTGCAAGCTAAATAATAAATGAACGTCTAAATGGCGGAGCTGGATGTGAGCCAAGCGCTTCAATTCCAGGGCACCCGTTCCTAACCGCTCTCCATTTCCTGTTGATTGTGTCCTCCTCTGTTTCTTCTAAAAGCTTCGGCAGAGCCTTTGACTTCCACTGTGAAAACAGCTGTGGAAGGGGATCAGTTCACGGTGACCCACGAGTTTCTCTTCCTGAGAAGAACGTGGCGGCACTTCATGGGTTCTCCTGGTCCAGGCACCACTCCGAGCACTTTACATGCATTAACGCATGTAGTTCCCATGCGGGCTCAGGAGGCAGGCACTATCCCAGGTGACAGATGAGGAAACTAAGGCGCAGACCACCCTGACTGTGCCGTCTTATCTGTCCTCCACCCAAGCCTTCCCGGGGCTTGGAGCAGGACCCTAGGACAGTAATCCAGGGACTCAGCGGGAAGGCGTCTTACATGGTCCTGCCTTTTCTGCCTTGGTCCACGACCAAGCCCCCTACTGGACCTCAGGTTTCAAAAACCGCAGCAGCTTGACTTCCATGGGTATATCAGACTCTCCTAGTCTGACCATTTCTAGGGCCCAGTCATCATGGTTTGCCCAGGAATGTCCCAGTTTTAAAGCTGAGAGACCTGTGTTATGAGAAATCTCTCAGCCCCAAGCACACCAGGACAGTGGTCACCCTCCCCACTGTACAAGCCTGCGGCCATTTTCTGACCCGATAAAGTTTTGTTCTTGGTGCTCGGTAATCCTTAGATTTTCTCATTTATCTCCACAAAATAATCTGTCCTCTCCAAGTGACCCTTCAAATCATTTTAATGTAATAATAACTGCATCACATTTTGTTTTTATTGTTGACACTATTACAGATGTCCCCATTTCCCCCACTTTGCCTGCCTCCACCCAACCCCCCACCCCCCTCCCTCCATCCACCACCACATTGTTGTCTGTGTCTATGGGTTATGCATGCATGCCCTTTGGCTAATCTGCATCAGATTTTAAATCACAGATCATAACAAACATTATTAGGGAGACTTACTTTCCCAACAAAAGAGATCTCTCGGGTTTACTTATCTAACACACATGGATGGGGCATAACTAGCCAAGTCCACAGTTTCCTCTCTGCCCTTCACCGATGACCCACGAAACTATTACCTTCCCTTTGCATTTGCATTTTCCTCAAACACATCTCCTAACGGTTTCCTTTCAGCCAAATGCAAGCAGCACAGTGACGAGATCTAGGCTGGGCACTGGGGAGACAGCATGCATGGAAGAAAGAGCGTGGACTTTGAAGGCAGAAAGATGTGAGTGTGAATCCTGTCTCTGACATGTCATTTTGCGTAAGTCACTTAATCTCTCTGAACACCGTCCGTAAAAAGACAACTGAGATCGGTGCTGGTGTATGCACAGTGACTTGCACGGAGGGGGATGTGATAGGTACTAAATGACTGATGAAAGAGGCCACAGTTTGAGACTGCAGTGCCGATGGACTGGCAGGACCCCGATCCTAAGTGAGAGGTGCGGTTTCCAGGGATGCTGGGTGGCTGATGCAAGCCTGGTGTGGTCTGTTAGCCACCTTCTTCTCTTCTGACTTCAATGTGCCTTCCTCAGGGAAGTCTTACTACAATACAAACTCACAGGACCCTGTTCTCCTTTCTCATATTACTTTCAGAATAGGAACTCAAAATTTACTTGAGAAATTATTTAATCTCTGTAATTTCCCACCTGCCCATAAACTCCCTAATGGAGGGACCATGTCTGTCTTGTTTACTGTTGCAACTTCAGCAGCCAAATTAGTGCCCTGCACACAGGAGGCATTCAATAAATACTTGTTGGAGGAAATCAATCAATCAATCAATCTAAGGACCATAGCAGGTATGTATGTATTACTAGGGGAAGACAGAGGCGTCCTGTAAGGAAGCTTAGACAGTGGTGCACCACTAGATGAAGCTAATGCCTTGCATGGAAACCATCCAGGGGGCTTCTCAAAGGGACTCAATTTCCAATACGAGGCAATTCTGCTGATATTGTAACATCTATTCCTTAGCGAGCACCTTGGTAGGCAATTTACAATGCATTTTATATACTTCCTGTAGTCCTTACAACAAGCACAGGAGAAAGGATCCCATTTTACAGATGAAGAAATATAAATTGCTAGTAAGTTTAAGTAACTCTCCTGCAGAATACACAACTGTGGACAGTGTGGACAGCTCTGAACCTGGCTCTGCCGGCCTCCAAGCCAGTGCTCCTTCCCGCAGACCCCGTGCTGCCCCTTCGGTGGGCGATGCAGCCAGCGAACATGCTTCTTGCTGTGGCAGGTTCCTTCACCAACCCCCCTCCACAGCTGAGTGGGGTTTTTCTCTTTCCATTTTATTTTTGTATTGGTTTCATGTGTACAGCTTATTGGTTAGACAAGCATACACTTTGCATAGTGTCCCCATCAATTATCACATACGCACTCAGAACTCTCCACACAGCCATAGATTTCTAAAAAGTCAACTTACAGGGGAGGGGCAACGAGAGAATAGACTTAATGGGTCTGAGCCCAGACATTTCAGTCCCGAGCTCACTGTTCAGCTAGGTTGTGGCATTTGGAGAACGAAATAATCCCCAGTTTATTGGTCACTATATAATAGTTCTCCACTCAGCATCTGTGTGCACACACAGGGCCGAGCACACAGAGGTGGGCTCACGATCTGGTTGGGGACATAAGACGTACACCCATGGGACATCACGATACATGCGGCACCTACGTGCCTCATGAGTTATAGACATAAATACAAGAGTACTAGGACCTGAATGGCCAGAAGGATTCCGACTGGGGTGGTCGCTGATCTGAAAATCAGAGCTGACCGTTCCAGAAAACACCCTTAGGGAGGTGCAGGTAAACCGGCACCTTTCTACCAAAGGTGTGGACCAAGTACAGTGGCAGGAACACTGCCTGACGGCTTGCTAGAAATGCAGGATCCTGGGCTTCATCTCAGACCTCTGGACCGCAATCTACATTTCAATGAGATGCCCAAGTGATTCACACACACGAAAGACTTCTGGAGACAAGTATTTGTATTTATATGTGCCTTAAAATAAAATAATACTCTAACTAAAACATTCTTCAATTTCACTGTTTAGTTATAACTTTGGATTTTGACTTGATTTTAAAAGGATAGTACTGAACACTCTAAGCTTCTGCCATTTCTCTCTACAAGAACCTATGGAGATTCTTCACAGTTAAATGTTCTGTGCTCTAGAAGGAAAGCTCTTATCCAAAGCCCCTTGGCGTGTATCTATGCAATGGGAATCATTCTTCAAAACACGAGGCCTTGAAAAATAGTATTCTTGAATCGCTGAAGTAAGTTTACCTTTTGTTCAGTATGGTTTGGGTCCATTGTAATTCTTTGTGAACTGTTCGTACACGTGGAGTTCACAATGGAACCAGGACTGAGTTTCCTAACTTTGCTCCCCACCCCCCCACACTGTCCTTCCGCCCACCATTCTAGGGAAATGAAAGTTGGAATGTGGAATCCATGAAAACTCTGGTGGAGAAAGTCAGCATCATCAGTAAAACTTGATTGAACATCTCAGGAAGAAGTGACGGTGGCCCTACATCTAACTGGGTTCCCGTTTCTCTTACCCACTCATGGAAGTTGAGGCCATCCAGAAAGGTGGCACAGTGAAAACACACGGGCACCAGAAAACTGAGGGAGGAAGCACGGGCCCAGGTCTGACACATGGCCGCTGCGTGGTCTCCCTTCTGCGCATCTCAGGTCCCCGTCTATAACCAGTTGCTAAGGTTTCTTCCTGGTCCGGCAGTACAGGAGCCTGGTTAACCAGGAGTTATGGCATGGGAGTTCGTCACTAAACCCAGATTATATACTTCCGCTAAAAATGGCCCACACTGTCCTCACTTCCATAAAAGTTGAGAAGGCTGGTTTTCATAACAATTTACTTCCACGAAGTCATTTATAAACAATTCTGTAAAGTGACAGTATCATGTACTGGCACCTGCAAAACTCTATTTCCTTTGCTTCTGTTCCTGCTCCCAGCTGCGGTGCCAAGAGCCGTCCTGATCTGGAGGGGCAGCCGAGTTCTCGGGCTGCCAGTCGGGCTGCGAGAACAGAAGGTGCTGACAGGGGTGGGAGGGAAGGCAGGCCCTCCTTCAGCTTAGTGCTCTGAAGCCGCCCTGCACAAACTTCTGCAAATATTTTGCGATGTTGCAAGGTGTTAGGAGAAGTGAAGAGCAAGCTGTGATTCAGCTGGTATGAAGACTTTGCAAACAAAAAGAGTGATCTGTTTGGCAGCAAACTATTATTTCTGCCAGAGCCCACAGACTGGAATATGGAAAGAAATATTTATGTGAGACTTTGCTGTCATAGATACTGAATTTTCCAACTAAGACCGATTTGAAATGAATTGGCCCAACAGGCCGTAACTGTGGACGTCCAACCCCTGGGCGCTGTGCGCCTCGGGGGATCTGGAACCCCATGTGCAAGCTCTGACTGCCAACTGGATGAACAATGTGCTCATTCATACGACCAGTGGTGACGGAGTGATAATGACCGAGAACGTGCCTGACTCCTCAAATATGCAAAAAATGTGGTGCTGAATAAAAGAAATTAACTTACAATGTTACTGAATATATCTTAGTTGTTTGTTAGGTAGTTTCTGAATCAACTCATACTAAAAGTAGAGTTAATATCATGCTTGAGTTTAAGAAAAAAAGGTTTTTGTACGTCCAAACACAGTGTTCACACTTGTCATCTTTTCACTTCATTCTTAAATTAGGGACTACGCATACCTTCCGTCAGGAGGGAAGATCTTCCCCTCGTTATTGACTCTGCTTTCAGGGCGTATGTTGGACAGTGTGTTACTACTTGGTTTCAGTTAGGAAGACGTTTAAGTGGCTAGTTGAGCTCTGCTCCTCTATGAGAATGTCATCCTGGAATAACAGCTATAAGCATTGGATACATTTCTCAGTCCACAGATTGATATAAAGAAATATAACCCAATTTTTATTTCAAACTTTCATTTCTTTGCATAGTCAGAAACTTGATTTTGGTGAACTTGATTCAGCCTCCCCCTTCCCGAAGACTGTGTCTGGTTTCTGGGAGGGGCTAATGAGGCACAGTGGGGGAGGGGGTGTGGAGGAAGTGAGGAATCTGGTCCTCAAGGGCATCCTTCCAGCTGGTCTTTACCGACCCATCCTTCACCCCATTTGCATGACTGCTTCAGGTCCTGGATTGCCTCCATTTCTCCAGTGTCCTCTTGGATGTGGGAGACCTGCTTCCGTGCCTCACTGGGGCAAGCCTTCTTTGCAAGCCTTCTAAGGCGGCTTCAATGGGGACCTAACCATGCACCCCTTTTTTCTGTGAGGTCTTGTAACCTTCCTGGGGCTCTACTGAGGATGCCAGAAATGCATGTTCTCTATTCCTAGGCTCCACAAACACATCTGGGGTGCACCACTTCCCAGGTGAGCCTGTGGGGTAGCACGCGGGACCTGGCAACACCTCTGCCCTGCTGTCTGCCCGTGAATGTACTTCATTTCCCCCTCTTGCCCATGAACAGGGAACTTCTTCTACTCTAATAATCTTTCCTTCCAAACATTTTGTGTACGCTGCTCATTTTTTCTCCTTCACCCTCTCTCCCTCCTCCTCCTCCTTCTCCTTTCTCCTCAGGGCAGCTTCTGAAACAAAAAGCCAGGAAGGCACTCTTATTCCTCTGTCTCTTGCTATCATATCCTCCCCTGAGACAAGAAGCACGAAATAAAGTAGGGCCCGAATGAGGCGAAGGAAGGGGGGGGTAAATATGGGGGGGAATCCACTGATATTACATGTAATTCATATACAAATGAATGTGGATATCATGACTGCAAAAGAAGCCAGCCCAAAGTCAAATCAGACACTGAGCAAAAAGTGAGCTGCTACAAAACGATTAAAATAAGGTCCCCCAGCACTGGCACAGTTTTCCTACATGCTCTCCACATTTTTTGCAGTTGGGCATCTGGAGAGAAGTGACTTTAGACACAGCGCTGAAATAAAGGTATCTTTTCCAAGGACTGGGTGAGTGCAGAGAGCTCCACCCCTGGTACGTGGAGGCTCTTCAGCGAGTCAGACTGGGGCGTGGGCAGAGGCAGGTGGGGACCGGAGGGGAGGCAGCTGCACGGCCAGCCACCAGCTTGCAGCTCTCCTCCCACGCAGGGCTTCTCTGCAGCTTCCCTGTCGCTGGGGCTGCTCAAAAGTCACCTGCCTCTACCTCCAAAGTCTCTGCTCCCCCTTTTCTGCCTCCCCACCCCCAGCAGATCTAAGGTCCCCTCATTCATTCGTTCCCCTCATTCTTTCATTCAGAACCACTGAATTCCCAGGTGGGGCTCTGTACTGGGGAACCAGTAACCCTGTTTGGTCTTGGTGAGCCTTTAGAGTCTCTTAAACAAAAAAAGACCGTCTCTGCATTTCAAGACCTTGCCTTTCGGTGGCGGAGGGAGGAGCCTGTGCAGCTGCAGGTGAAGGAGTGGGGATGCTGGAGAGCGTGCAGGTGGCCCTGGGACACTGCGCCTTGAGGTGACAGAGAAGGCTTCCTGGGTAGGATGAGGAGGAGCAGGTGGAATCTGAGACAAGAAACACCAGGGCTCTGGGGCAGGACAAGCTCCGAGAGGCCAGGAAAGCTGCAGGCCAGATACTCTTCAGTGGGAGAGGGGTCAGGGAGCGGCCGACGTGGCTCCAAACCAGCCCCGAGTCTCCAGTGGCAGTGATGGCTATACATTTCAAATTTGGAAACTGTGAACACACACTTTTCTCAAAGATCTATCTGCTGCATGTCTAAGCCATATGTTTCTATTTCCATGTTTCTCAGCCTGTGCTATTTGAATTGGAGGCCTAGGGAGGGACCCCGGTGGAGGGTCCTTCACCGTGCAAAACCAGAGTCTCTCTCCCCCTTGCCTGTTGGAGAGAGACTGACAGATGACTTAAAAAGTCCTTAAAAAGTCCTGTATTTCCAGAAAAGAAGAGTTTGTTGGCAAAACCACACAGGAGATACCAGAGTGCTAAATTAGAGCTTTTGCAAGCAATGTATTTTTATCATTAAACTCTTGCAGGAAGCTGCCTTAGCTGAGTGTGCTGACCTAGCAGGGGGTAAGTTCCTTGAAAACAAGAGTTTGTTGCAAATAATCCCCAAAGAAACGAAATTAACATTTCTTTTATTTTCAAAAAAGATAGTGCAAGAAGGTAGGAGGCTTTTGGGCCCATTAAATCCTGAGGGAGGATTATGTTTCTCCTCCTGTGAAGAGTGAAAATTGATACCGGGGAACCTCAACCACAACGTCCGCCAAAAGGCCAACTCCAGTAGTGGAAGCGAATCAAAGGTGTATTTGGAGAAAGGCCCCAACATTCCACATTGGACAGGCTATAAATCACTTGCTGTTATTCTTGAGTGGACACAGCAAGAAGGTATAATCCTTGGGTAAATAAGCAGAACAAACTAAAGTCATTTGGGTTAAACTGGAAGCAATCATCTAGGTCCAATTACTTAAGATTCTAGTTATCCACATAGGATAATATAGGCTTTAGCTTGAGCCAGTAAAACAACCTTTAGAGACATCTGCGTGACTTCTTGCCCTAAATTTAGTCCATTAAGTGATTAAGGAATTACGAACCAATAAAAATAGCCTGGGCAGACACTGTGCCACTGCTGTGCAGACACTGTCTTTTACATCAACCCAAGTTTTTTCCAAAAATGCTGACCATTTCTAGAACTATCTAGAACATGGGTCAGCAAACTTTTTCTTCAAGGGCCAGGTGGTAAATATTTCAGGCTTTGCAATGCTGCCATTATACACAAAAGCAACCATACTCCATCTGTTCATGGCCATTCATACATACTCCATGAATGGCCATGGCTGCGTGTTGAAATACTTTATATATAAAAATAGGCGAGTGGACTCTGGGCCATTGTTTGCTGACCCTTCAACAATTGCATAGGTGTAGAAAAACTGTAAGTTCTTTTGGAAAAATTGAGTTCCCTGGAGCTCCACAGCAGACCAGTTTGCGGGCTGTGTGGTGAGGGCGCATCCGTCCACTGGCGAAGACACTGTCCTTTATCTATAAACACTACAAAGGAGGGCCGGACGAGGACTGGCTGGTGCTGTCGGAGAGGCCAGATGACTCACGGGTTGCAGTCAGGGAGCTGTTAGGTCGAGGTACCAACTACTGATGGAGGTGGGAAAAGCACACTGGGCCAGCCTCACAGACTTCACACACTGACCTGTCCTGCCAGTGGCTTTGTGAGGCAGCATGGGGGCTCCATATCTGATACCCCTACCGAAGGGAAGGCTGTACCCCAGCTGTGTCAGCTTCCTTTCTAATTCAGATTCATGACAACAACAATTTCCTTGGGAATCAGCCAGGTCAGCTGTCCTGCCACATTCAGGGTCGCTGATGAATGGACATCACTCTGGGATGTCCCTCCTCAACTCCCTAGTGATGACGTCCCACCACTACTCCCTCCTCAACCCAACCTCTGCCACAGCCGGCCACTCAGGTGACTTGGACCCTGAGGTGAAAGGTGGAGCTGGGCCCTAATTTTCCTTCGGGAACTTGAACTAAAGGACTAGAGGGAAGATGCTGCGGGTGGCAGGGATATAACCGGAAAGCTCATGTGGCGCCGGGGTTTGAAAAGCCCCTTGTAGGCCTGGTAGGGATGTGCTCCCAGAGAAAGCAGAAGTAAAACAGAGAGAGTTCCGGTGTCACTACAGCTCCGTGATCCGAGGAGGCCGGCCAGTCTCCAGGAATTGTTCCGTTCCAGTGACACCTCTCTGTGGATTTACATCAGCTTCCCCTTCTCTTTTCTTGCATCCTTTTGACTGGGTTTTTTCTCAATAATTAGACCACGTGGTGCTTTGCTGGGCACATTTCTTGCCACAACATCATTTTATTTGAAGTGTTTTTGACCTGTCATCCAGATATGAGGTTCCACAGGTTCAGCTGTCATCTACTAAACCCCTAACACAGTTGGTGGTAACAAATACAATCCTGTTTTCCTCGTCAGTAACTTGACCTTCCGTCCTTTCTGCTCCCATCCCTCCTGCTGAGACCTAATACTTGACCCCTCCTACCTGGGTTTGGCCAAGTCTCCTAGGAAGCTCTTTTGCTTCTGTTCATTCCCCACTGTTGTTCATCTGTTGTCGGAGCCGTTGGATTCATTTCTGTAAAGCCTACGTTCATCAAGTCACTTCACAGATGTGAAGTCCATAAAGCTTTTCTATCTCCTCCTGGATCCAAACTGATCTCTTCAAACCAGTACTTCAGGCTTTACTTTAAACCAGTACTGTAATCTGAGCCCACCTCGTTAATTTATTGTATTCAGATCTCTCATGACCCTTCAACATGAACTTCAATTTTGACCAAGTTAATCTCCCACAGCCCCTATTAGTATCTCACTCTTTGTTCTTCCACATCTGCTTATTTTTGTCCCCACTAAGTCTCCTCATAATTAGAGTACCTCCTCCCTCGGTCAAAATATGATTATAATATGGTCCATAAGAAAGAGTGCGGCGAAAAGGAAATGAAGGGAGTACCTGTCCCCGTCCTCCTGACAGTCCACATTCGGAACAGTGTCTGGTGACCGTCAGAAACATTGGTGTCCATTAGACAACTATCACCAATACTTGAAATTGAAGCTCCTGGGTACAGAGAACAGAACAAAACTCACATCTAATTTTTGTCCTTCTCACCCTCCCCACATAAAACTACCCTAAAGGTATTTGGGGGAGTTGCCATAAATCCTAAGGATAAAGAGAGTGAAAGAGAATACCAAAGGAACCAAATTTTCGTGAGGTAGCACACACACAGACAAATGCTATTTGTCTGGGCACCCTTGAAAGACCAAATTGTAAAATGACATTAAATAAAAATAAAAAATAAAGTCAGTATGCACACCAGAGTCCTCCAAAGACTCCAGGGTTGGGGGCACTGTTGGAAGTGGGGTGAACTGAGATGTTAAGGGAGACTGGTTAAATAAAGGCTGTTTGAGGATGAGGTGGATTCCTGGATGTCTCCCTTCCCTGCACTGCGCACCCCTGGTGCACTGCCCCTCCCACACTCTGGCCAAAGCCTGCAGAGGCTTAGGATCCAAAGACAGGGAAACAGATGGCTTCTGGATGGGAGGAACACCAGGCATCAGGTGTGTGAAGGACTTAACACAGGAAGGATAGATACATGCCTGCACGTGTACTGAATGCCACTTCATCCTGCAGGTGAGAGAAGTTAGAGGACCATTTGGTGCAGAACATGATCATCTCTGAAGGAACTGTCCAAAGACACTGATGTCAAGAGCACCCTCACACACCACCCCGATAGACCGTCCTACATGGGTGAGTCTCAACTGGCAGCGTAAGGCGATGTCTGGAGACATTTTTTATTGTCACAAACCTTGGGGGAGTACTACTGGCATCTAGTGGGTGGAGGCCAGAGGTGCTGTTAAATACCTACACTGCTCAAGAAGAGCCTCCCACAACAAAGAATTACCAGTCCAAACTGTCAGTAGCCTCACTACTGCTAGACTGCCTAGTGTCCCCACTCTGTTAAGAGTAAGCAGAAAACTAAATATGACCAGACATCTGAAGAAAACTAACAAGGAAGACAGAGATCTAAACAAACAGATAAAACCAACGAGGAGGTAAAACAATCTGCAGGAAGAAGAAAACTCTAAAGAACTGTAATTGATTTTCGCTCACGACCCTGAGGTAATGCACCTTTATGCTCTGAACAACTGGGAAAGGGGACAACGGTGAGAAAACCGTCCCTGATATTGGACCACAGGCAGAGCAGGACTGCCTCTCACATCCGAGCCCTGGACTTGACTTTCGGGTACAGGGACCCAGGTTGAACTTGCTGAAGAACTTCCCCACTGACTTGCAATGCCACCTTGTCCGTGTACACGTTTCGCCACCCCGGCCTCTCTGTTTCCGTCGTGGTTAGGCGCCTTACTGTCTCAACACTTCAGTTTTACAATAAACATTATACTTGGTACAGCAAATCCTTCCGTCTGGTTATTCTTCAAAAGCGCCTTTGGCCCTTCGCTCTTCCATATAAATTTTACGATCAGCTTGCTGAACTCTAGCTTGTTCAATAAAACTTAATGACTTTCTATATAAAGGACTTGGACACCTATTACATTCTTATATTATTGGTTTTTAATTACATAGCGTACATGTTTATATTTTGTTTTTGCTGTTATGCAGAAATGCATTTTACTTTTGTGTATTGATATTCGTTGTATTCTTTGCATTAAGTTGGATAAACTAGGTTTACTCGTCCTAAAAGTTTGCTGTGGATTCTTTTGGACAAAATACTGGAACACCACAGACAACGCCAGTTCTGCTTCTTCCTTCTGTTCTCTCCACCTTCTCCACCCTTCGCCTTGTCCGACTGCACTGGCCGGGATCTCCGTGTGTTGAACGGAAGTGGTAAGAGTGGGCGCAGGTGTCTCATTACTGATTTTACAGCCAATGCACACAACACTTGATACATTTGCTGTGGGCTTTTTGATGTTACCCTTTACTAGGTTAAGAAATTTCTATTTGAGTTTACTAACAATTTTTACTATGATCGGTTGTTGGATTTTACGAAAAATGGTCATAATTTTCCCCCACTCACTTGTTAATGTGGGTGTTAAATTAATAGCTTTTTTTCTAATGTTAGCCAATCTTGCATTCCTGGGACTAATCCACATTGGTCACAAAATAATGTTATTAACTATTATGCATTGTTGGCTTCATTCTCTAATATTTCCATCTTTGCTCACAATTGATAATGCCTTGTAACTTTCCTTCACAATACTTGCCTGGTTTGGGCAACGACGTTAGACTGTCTTATTAACTGAGCTGAGGAATATTCTCATTTTTTCTATCGTTTGAAAGAGTTTGTGTAAGTTTGGAAGCAGTTGTTACCAATTGTGGTATAACTCACCTATAAAACCATCTCAATCTGCTGTTTCTTTAACTCCTGATAAAATTTATTTAATGATTATAGGTCCTTTCAGATTTTTCATTTCTTCTTGAGTCAATCTTAAACCCTATTATTTTTATAGGAGACTATTTCAGCTAATATTTTCCAACTATATTGCCATAAGATTGTTCAAAATATTCTTTATAAAAATCTTTGCTGCATCCTTAATTACATTCCGTTACTTATATCTAAAATGGATTATTCCTAACTTTTTATCTGTTGCTAGAGGTTTTTAAATTTTACTGGTTTTTAAAAGCACAGACTTTTTGCTCTGTTGAGCTCTATTTCTTCTATGTATCTTTGTTTTATGTGATTCATTTATGATATTATTTTTATTAATTACTTTTTCCTACAATCTTTGGACTTGCTTTTCTAACAAGTTCAATTCTTAGCTCAATAACTGTCAGACTTTTTTCTTTTTCCTACACAGCATAAGCATTTAAAGCTATTTACTTCCTTCTACATCCAAGATTGATCTATCCAGCAAAGCTTTCATTTAGAATGGAAGGACAGATAAAGTGCTTCTCAGATAAGATCAAATTCAAGGAGTTCATCATCACCAACCCCTTATTATATGAAATGTTAAAGGGACTTACCTAAGAAAAAGAAGATAAAAAAGATGAACAGTGAAAGGACAGCAAACACACAGTTATTAACAACCACACCTAAAACAAAAGCAAACTAAGAGGACAGCTAGATCAGGAGCAGAACCATAGAAATGAAGGTCACATGGAGGGTTAGCAACAGGGGAGTGGGAGAAGGAGAAGGAGGGAGAAGGTACAGAAAATAAGTAGCATAGATGGTAGGTAGAAAATAGATAGGGGGGAGGGTAAGAATAGTATGGGAAATATAGAATCTAAAGAACTTGAGACGTAGTCATAAACTAAAGGGGGGAATGGTGGGGGAGGGGTGTGCAGGGTGAAGGGGAATGAAGGAGGGAAATAGAACTGTAATGGCATAATCAATAAAATATATTAAAAAAATAAAATGAAAATATTAAATAAATTCTACTTTAGCTGTATCCCACAGGTTTTGCTAAAATAGTTTCATTATTATTTGATCGTATCTTCTAATTTCACATTTTTTTATTATTTAGAAGAGTGTTTTAAATATCCAAATGTAGTTTTAAAAATATATCTTTCTGCTGTTGATTACTAGCCTAACTGTGCAGTGGACAGAGATTCGCTTTTCAGATATCACATTCCTAAAAACTGTTGAGATATGTCATGGCTCAGCACAGGATGGCTTTTCTGTAAATGTTCCCTGCGTGCTTAAGAAGAATGTGTATGATTCAGTTTTATATACAAGGGTGGGCAAAAGTAGGTTTACTGTTGTTCTTATGGAAAAATAATTATTATATAATACAAGGATAAATTTGTACACTCCCAACTGTAAATCTACTTTTGCCCACCCCTGTACGTTGGCAACTGTAGACAAACACTGATTATATAAAACAATATCAAACTTGTGCAGTCAATAAGAACTAAAGTCCTAAAAACCAGAATAGGCATTTACCGCTTTGGGGAACTCACCATTCTTACATGTTCTATCTTCCTTTGGGGTTCACCCCTTCCACCTGATACGCTCTTCAGAAATGTCCTCCAGCGAGGATCTGTTGGCTATAAACTCATTTGCATTCCTAAAAATGTCTACTCTGTTTCTGACTTTTAAAAGATTATGAGACAAATTTAAATATATATTCTGGAACTTTGGGGGGTATGTGAGACCCTTTTCCTCTACCTTTCATGTCTCAGTTTCTATCTCATGTATTTTTTTAATCTGTGGATCTTTGTGCTGCAGCCTCTGGAGAGATTTTTCATTGTTTCCCCAGTCTTCCCAGGGCTAAGGCCAAGACACAAGAGTGCCCCCAGCGTCTTCGTGTGTATGTGGGCGCTTTGCTCTACACTTTAACTGTGCCATATTCTTTAAATACAACATAGTACACAAGACAAAGAGAGGCTAAGGAACTGTGCCACACTAAAAGGTTATGATGAAGTAACATAGGATCCTGGACTAGATAGTGTAACAGAAAAAAAAATTGAACAACAAATGAAATTGGAAGAGGGACTGTAGATGAGGGTATTGTAATCAACACTAAGTTCCTGAATTTGACAGCTGTACTTAGTATGCTTGTTCTTACAAAATACAGATATAGTATTAAAGGATAAAGGGTATGATGTCTGCAGTATACCCTCAAATGGGTCAAGGAAGAAAATAGAACAAGCAATAGAAAATGGTAAGCAAGTATTAGATGCATTAAAAAAGAAGACAAAGTGCAAAACAACATACGACATCTGTCCAGAAGGTATCCAGCTATGTAATATGAAAATCAGAGATCTATTGAAGAAGATACAAGAAACACTGTATACAGGACAGTGACTCCTCAGTCCCCTTCAAAATAGGCACCTTTGGGACCTTACAGTTCTCCCAATTGCCATCAGCCACGCTGTCATATTTTCCAGAATTTCATCAATGGTCTGAAACCTCTTCCCTTTCAAAGGTGATTTTAGTTTTGGGAAAAGCCAGATGTCAAATCTGGGCCATAGTGGGTCTGAGTAGCAAGACGGAAAAACCGAGAAAGAACACCATTGCCACCTAGTGGAGAAACGTCCCATTACCACACCTAAATGAGACCCACTATGACGCCCCTTCTCCTTCCCCCACATTTGGTCAATAAATCCCGTCAAATCTTCTACCAGGTCTTTCCGAATCTCCCTTCATCTCTGTTCTCCTAGTGCCACCTTAGTCTTGTTCCTGGTTTCAGGTTTTGCTAGAATTGTTGCTTTTGAATCAACCTCTCTTTAGTCACTATTCTTTCAATATATTTTCCTTGTTACTATTGTCACATGCAACTTTATAATTTTACATTAATTTGATGGGTGACCTATCAATTACTTGCTTATAAGCTTTAGAACCAGTAACAGCAGTCTGAGTAGGGGTGGGCACAAAGTAGAGGCCCAGTATACGTTAGATTGACTAAAGTCTTTAGTACCATTTGTGCATTTGCCAGATTCATCTGGGAGGGAGCAGAACGCACATAAGTTTCCACGTTTTTTCTGTAAGAACAGACTGATGGATGACATCCGCATGTGTTAGTCTCCTGTGGGCTTGCCTACATTTTTTTTTAAACAGAATTATTTTTAATTATGAAATACATGACCAATATGAAAAATGAGTAATTATGCTGATGACGTTGAGAACTGAGGTTCTTCCCACAGAGGAAGGTACAAACATGGAATGGGAAAGGCCAGAAGAACCTCCAGGCTGGGCTGGAACTGGAGACACCATAAACCTTGTAATTTTTAATGTATATGTTTCCTTGCTCTTTCTGTCCAAGAGGCCTCCAGGCAATGACATCCCCGCAGGCCCAGATCTGAGAGTCCAAACACAATTCTCCGCTAAAAGAAACTTTGTAGAAATGGCTGATTCCAGGACTGGGTGGGAAAAGAAAAAACAGTAAAATGGACTTGGAACACTTGTGCTGAAAAATAAGAAATTTCTCAAAAAATGGTAAGAATGTGCCAAAAAGAGCCAGGGGACAGCTTGAAAGGTCTCCCATTGGCAAATCTGGGATAATTTGACAGCAAAACAAATGAGTAACAGGCTGACAAAAATAGAAATCCATGAGCTCATACTCGCCATCAGTGATAAAAAGAAAAAGCTCTTCCTTACAACAGAACGCCCACTAGTACGTGTGCGAGGAATGATATGATTGGAAAACCACCATTTGGCAGCCATCAGAGTAACAACCAATTCAGCCAGGAACATCACTGTATGCTAAATTGGGGTGTGAAGGTTTGCTAAGAAATAGAATGTTCTCAGTCTCAAAGTACCTCCCCACAAAATGCTTCATATAATAGAAAAAAAGAGAAAAAAACATTATAGTGGGGAAATCTAGCAGATGCCACCTAAAACGAGTGACTGAAGTTCACACCTTGAAACGGGACAACCGACACCAGGACGACAAACTGAGAAGGGACACACCACTTCTAGGACATTCCTGCCAAAGACACGTAAGCTCAACCCAACCATTAAGCAGAGCAAATTTAATAAAACTAAGATTAAGAGACATTTTATAAAATAACTGGCCTACAGGTTTCGTGACTTTGACATTTTGAAAGACACCAAAGAACTGTTCTAGGAGACTAGAACTTGGCAGCTAAATATAGTGTTATCTCGAATTAGATCCTGACCTGTTCTTATTTTTATTTTTTACTACAAAAACCGTTAATGCTATGGCTAGAAAATACCCTTGTTCTTAAGAAGCACACAAGTATTTGAGGTAAAGTCATCATATCTGTAACTAACACACAAATGGTTACAAAAAAAAGCATTTACTGTCCTGGTGGTATGGCTCAGTGGACTGAGTGCTGGCCTACAAACCAAAGGGTCACTGGTTCGATTCCCAGTCTAAGGCACCTGCCTGGGTTGCAGGCCAGGTCCCCATTTGGGGACATGTGAAAGGCAACCACACATTGATGTTTTCCTCCCTCTCTTTCTCCCTCCCTTTCCCTCTCTCTAAAAAAATAAATAAACAAAATCTTCTTTAAAAAAGCATTTATTCTATGCTGATAAAGGGAAACTGCTTCCTTAAAGCAGAATGACAACTAATAAAATTACAATTTTGTAAACATCACAGTAAAACTTTTTTCAGATAATCATCAAAGGGTGCTATTCTGTGAGGGGCAGGTTCAATGAGAAAAAGAATGTCTATATGGCCTCAAAAATTCCTCTTCACAAATTAAGCACTAATTGCAAAGGAGAGACAATAATTACAGTGACTGGCAACATCTTAGCCAAGTGATCTAAGTGGACTTCCCCTGAAGGTACAAAGGATGCTCTGTGAGTCTGGATGGGACACTGCGGGACACATCTCTCATCGCATTTCAACCCACACCGCACAACCTGAACTTAGACACAAAGAAACACGGGAAAACCCACAGTGAGGGATGTTCCATGCCTTAACTGTCCTATATTCTTCAAACACATCAATACTATGAAACACAAAGAGAAGCTAAAGAGTGAGATAAAGTAACCTACGACCCTGGATAAGATATTGTAACAGAAAAAAAAACTGAACAACAAAAAAATTGTACGAAGGAGTGTAGACGAAAGTGTTATCGGTGTTAAACTGCCGACTTTGACAACTGTACTTGGCACCCTCGTCCTTGCGAGGTACCCACAGTGCTGAGCGGTGACGGGTATGATGCTTGCAAGGCGCTCTCAGACGAGTCAAGGAGAAACATTTGACGAGGGACAGAAAATGGTAAAGTAAATGTGAGAAACACTGAAAAAAAGCCAAAATGCAGAACAATGCCTTTTAAATATATTTCTAATATATTTAGAAATTTTAAATTAGAGATAATTAGAGAATTATCTCTAATAATTCTCTAATTAGAGAAAAATAAAATGAGAGAATTTTAAATATATTTCTATTTAAAATTCTCAAAACAAACACACATGTGTATATAATATATATTTCTAGGACACTAAAATCATTAGTACTCCCCTGTTCCTCTAGCTAAGAAAACTTGGAGCTAAAAAGTATTTGGTGGTTGGCATGAGGCTATAAAGAATTAAGTCTCTTTTTTCCCAACCCTCAGTTCCAGTCCACAGGGAAGAAAAACAGTATTAACGGCTTTCAGATGCTTTCCACCAATATATCCAAACTTCTGCATATATAGTACATGTAATTCTTGTATCATTTTGATAGCTACATATTCTAATCAATGTACTAAAGAAGTGTTCTACTGATAATCTACATTGTTTATTTGAAAGTTTGAGATTTTAAAAATTATCTTATCATTTTTAGTTACTTTAAATCGGCCATAGTTCTGTCATCTTCTTTCATGTTATAGTTTCTGTTTATGTGCCTTCTTTTAAAAAATATTTTGTTTGTGTTTTGTCTGGGATTTTCCTTCTCATCTAATAAATTCTATTCAATGTATGGCAGTCATATCATTGTTTCAACAATATGAAGATTTATAGTACTTATATTCTGTTCTGAGGTTCCACCCTAACGGAAACCTTCCTAGGAGGACCCGAGTCCGGCCCCAGGACCATTTAAGGAGGGAGGCTACTGGAGGCCTGAGTATGAAAGTGAGCGGTGGAAGTCCCGGTGCCAGGTAACACCTGGGAAACACACCTTTCCCGAAGCTGGCCACCCAACTGTTAACGTACCTGGCCCACCCTCTAACTGGGTCCTATGATGAGTCCCTTTTGTTGATTTTAACTAATAGTCCTAAATTGTTTAAAGCATGAGGAGATATTTCCTGTCTTTGCAGCTATTATTTATTATATTTGACATTATCCTAGAGATCTTTCTGGATATTAATAACAATGTATCCCAGAAACGCTATTTTTAAAAACTTATAATCAGTTAAAACTTTATTTTCCATAATTTTAAAATAAAAAATGCAGTATCTGTTATTATGTACATCATGTCATCTACTCTACACATCTGATGATGGTATTTATACAGACTGAACTTGACATTAGGGAACACTTTCTTGGTCTCCCTTAGTAGGCTACAGGTTTCCAAAGCAGAAGTCCCGAACCTCCGATGGCAGTAAAACAAAAATCTTTCTTTGAGGATATATACATATATTTTAAGAATCAAAGTGTTTGCTTTGTTCTAATTTTTTGGTTGGGGGTGGGGAGAGAGAATTAAAGAAGCTTCATTTTTGCTTCTAAGAGCTTTCCCAAAGAGTGGTAATTCATTTCCATTGTATATCATCATAACAAACACTGTTCTCTTGGTTTTCATAATAGTGTGAATTCAAGGTCATGTGTTTTCCTGAAATCCAGTGTATTCACTTGGATATGTATGTGGTATCCCTTGTGTTCTTATTCTCATATGAAAGGTATTATTAGCACTATCAGTTCAAGAACAAATTTCTAAAAATCATATATACAACTTTTGATTTAGGTCTGGGCTAAGGAACCATTCAGCCATAATGGTCTCAGATACTTAAATACCCTGTGAAGCTGCAATTAATTAAGGTACTGCTGATTCTAAGAACTAGGCAACCAACAAGGGAATACGTGACCAAAGAGTGTAAGTCTGGATGCCAAGTTCTGAGCAAACGATATAAGTAGAGGGAAAAGACAGTAAGAATACATGAATAATGTTAAATAAAAAGTGCATAGAGAACTGGGCCAATATTTTTTGTTGTTAAATTTGCCACTTATTCTGCTTTAATCAAATGCACACAAGGCAGACTAATTAAACTGCTGCTACTCAGAACTTGAGAGCAAAAAAATGAATACTAATCAAATTCCCTGGTTTTAACTTAATTGTCTTAAAACGTGTGATTCTGTAACTTGAACATCTATGATATGCCTTGAAAATTTAAAGCAGAAAATGAAATCCGATAGCCAGAAACTTCATCAATACATCTAGACAGACGTTTGCTTGTAGTTTTTCGTGTCCAAAACCTTTTTCCCACACATGGCGCAGATGCCTAGAACAAAAGAGCACGTGCAAGCGTCAGATCGCAACACCAGCTAATGTCTAACACCAATGAACACCTAGTATCAGCAGCCTGGCTAATTTAAGTCAATCCTGAAGGTAAAAACATAATTTTACAGTACCAGAAAAAGTAAATATACAGTTTTAACGATGAATAAGTTCTATTTTGCCTTAGAAAAAAAACAGAATTTGATTGTAATATAATTTATAAAGGCTATTCCTTTTCTGTATTATCCAAATCAGTACCAAATAAAATAGAGTTGATATGAATAGAAAAATGGTATTAAACTTACCCTTTTTGTAGGCACAGCCCTGGCAGTAATTAGAACCTGGCTGGTGCACAGAACTTTTACAGATTCTGCAAGTGGAGAACTTATTCTTTCCATATGGATCGAATCTAGATTTTTAAAAGAAAGAAAAATGTAAACACCATAGAAACACTCTTAGACTCAGACAACCTCAACTGAGCAACAAACGGGACTGACCCGTGCTCTCCCTCCCCCGCCACGCTCCACAGCTGCCCGACACGGCGCGCTCCTGACGGCCACAGTGCAAAGCCCCTGCCAGCTGCAAGCTTATGAAGAGCCAGGTGTGCCTAATCCCAACCCTGTTTAGAGCCAGGTATTTGTCAATCCGTCTGATACAATATTATGGAAACTGGTGAAATATGGGTACAAAAAGAGTGGCTGAGTCTATTAAAAAAACTGCTTGAGGGTCACTAGTTAAGTGTGAATCATTAAAACTGCTACTGATTTAGGTATGGGTAAAACAACTGTTAAAAATGGAGGAAAAGTCTAAAGTGGGAGGATTTGGCACTTTGCAACTGTCAGTCCTTTTTTTAAAGGTTTTATTTATTTATTTATTTATTTTTAGAGAGGGGAAGAGAAAGAGAGATAAAGAGAGGGAGAGAAACATCAATGTGTGGTTGCCTCTCGTTCAACCCCACTGGGGACCTGGCCCACAACACAGGCATGTGCCCTGACTGGGAATCAAACCGGCAACCCTTTGGTTTGCAGGCCCGTGCTCAATCCACTGAGCTACATCAGCCAGGGTGCAACTGTTGGCTCTTGCTTCGTTTTAAAGACACTGGATATATATACTCTTGTTATGAATTCTATGAGGAAAATCATGAAGAATTCATACTCAAAAGGTTTTTTCCGATATCAAATGGCCAGTGAATGTATATAGAGTTATGTGTTTTAATTTAAAATAAAACAAAGTATGTGTTTTTTTTAAGACTGCCTACTTTTACTGGTATCTTTAATTAATTCGTCTAATTTCTCAGATAAAAAGCATCCTACAATATAAAAATGCCACCTTATAGTGACTGAAGTGCAAAGTAACTTTAGAGGAAATACTTTCCCTTAAATGGCAATCACTGTTTCTAACAACACTCATATACTGAAGACCGACGCTTTCTTCTCTTCGGGTACACAGTACAATAGCTCATTCCCGAAGGTTAATTCTTCCAGACCCCACAGAGCGTCACTTTACGCCCTGCAATCTGAGAAGAGGCACTATTCTTCTCAACACACGCCACTGTTTCAGCCTGCATGCTGGAGACTGCTTTTTCCTAAAACCGTATTTTATCATTCTAAGATGTACATTTTAGTATCTCTGCAACCTTACAGGGATTAATTGGCAGAGCTTTTTCTTTCTTAAAGTAATGATGCATCTCATAAATGATGGTATCTTAGATTCAATACAATACAGCAGTATGCTTTCCAAAGTGAAGTATTTAGTGAATTCAAAAGTAACAACTATTTTTTAATGATATGAAATTTGGGAGCATAAAGGAACTATAAGTATCTAAATTCTACAATCTGTAAAAATAACAACTCAGTCAATAATAACTGAATGGTCTTGTAAGATATCAGTTAGTCAACAATGCATAATGTGACACTACTCATCACTGAAAAGATTAAGTCTATTGTGCTACTTATGTGCCAGGTACTGGAAATAGTAAAAGCTCTATTTTTACTATTATTTCTAATCCTTGGATTGATGTCATCACACAGGTATTTGTTTACTCAGCAAATATTTCCTGAGTGCCTCCTACACTATGTGCACTATGTGCTGTTTTACATCCCGAAGATAAACCTGACAGACAGAGCCTCTGCCCTCATCGAGCTGATGTTCTCTCTCGAGGAGCTGGACGGTAAGCAATGAGACAAACACACTTCTCAGAGAGTCAGGACATGTAGAGGAAATTCAAACAGGACACCAAAGCAGACATGAGGCGAATGAGGGAAGGCATTAGTTTAGAAGCTGGGTACAGGCCATCTCTGAGACCCACTCTGAGGGCTGAGCTCTAGAAGAGGAGGCAGTAAGCACACACTTCCTCCAGACCGGCTTGGCCTCTGGTGCAGGGGTTGCCATAGTAGCAAGTCAGAGAGGTGAAGGGCCGGATCTCAAAGGACCTTATAACAACACAGTAGGGTGCTTAGAATTTATTCAGTGTATAAAGAAAACTAATGGAGGTTTTGAGCAAAGAGGTTATGTGTCATTCAAACTTAACTATACGAAAAAAGAGAGGAAGCAGGGAGATAGAAAGTTACTAAGGTGCCTGAGTTAGAAATAATAGTGGTTTGGAACGTGGTAATAGCAATGACATGGAGAAGAGCAGGTGGATTCAGGTTACACTTTGGTAGCAGGACCAAAGGGCTTGCTGATGAGTGTGGAAGAGAGGGAAAGGAGGGAACCAGTGAGGAATGCCAGCTTTTACACCTGCACAGCTGGACTGGACAGCGGAGCCATGATGAGAAGACTATGATTAGAAGACTGAAAGAAAAGAGGTTACCTGTTAAGACAGCCAACTGGGTAAGTCAAGTAGACAGTTCAATGTATGTTTGGAGCTCAGAAGTCAGGACTAGAGACACACATTTAGGAGTAATTAACAGATAGTTTGAACTTAAAGCCATTGGACCAAAGTCAATTGAGGAGAAATTATAAATTTATAAATAGAAAAAACCCAAAGTCTGGGACTGAGTCCAGAAGCACTGGATTGAGAAGGAACAGCCAGTGAGTTGGGCAGAAAGAAGAATGTGGTGTCCCAGAGCCAAAAGAATAAAGGGTTCCAAAAATAAAGCGTTGCTAAAAGGTTCAGTAAGGTAAAAATAAAGGAGACAGCAGTTTTACAGGTCACGTGTGGTCCTGACAAGAGCAGTGTCAGGGCTGTGGGTAGGACAAAGGCATGACTGCAACGGCCAATGGAGAGAATGGAACTGAAGGACGCCAAGAAAGCACCTAGGTAGGTTTTGAAAACTGCTGCTGCGAAGGGAAACAAGAAAATGGGGCAGCACCTGCAAGGGGTCATGGGACTTTTAAGACTGTCTATAATGAAACGGTGTTAGTAGTTGTTTTTAAGGAAGGAGATATTTTTATTCCTACTCTCAGATGAAAAAGTAAAGTTCTTAGCTTAACTTGTGTAAGGTCACAGAGGCAGATAGTCACCTTCAACTTTAGACAGTCTAGATTCGAATTAAAATCTGACTCCAGAACTTACGCTGTTTTCTTATTTTCTGTTACCTCTGAGTTGAAGGATAATTAAGAACTAGAAAGCCCTGGCCCTGGCCGGTGTGGCTCGGTTGGAGCATCATTGCATAACCAAAGGGTTTCAGGTTTGATTCCCAGTCAGGGCACATGCCTAGGTTGTGGGTTTAATCCCTGGACCAAATAAGTACAATCCCTGGTAGAGATCCATACCAGAGGCAGCCAATAATGCTTCTCTCTCACACTGATGTTTCTCTCTCTCCCTTCCTTTCTCTCTAAAAGCAATAGAAAAATGCCCTCTGGTGTTTAAAAAAAGAAAGACCACTAGAAAAAGTAAGTCATATTTTTCTAGTGAAATTATAAAGAGAAAGTAACACTAATATCTTCATATGCTGATACAGTGAGGAAGAACGAGGTGAAACCAGCAGGTTATAACTGGTAGCTTGTTTTTGCACACCAGGAACTACCTAACTATATCATCACAATAGAATGGTGCACACCAAACTCACGTCAGTGTGCATAATGTTAGAAGGAGTGGTGATTTTAACGTATTACTGCTCTGTAGATGCTCCTGTACCTACCTGGCTTTTTTTGAGGTCAAAGCTTTATTTTCATTCAGCTTTCTTCCGCCACTTTCTATATTAAAATGAGCATGTATTTGTTAGTTATTTCTACACATTTCACACTAAACAATTACTTTAAAAGTTCATTTTTTGACCTCCTACAAATATACTAGCCTATGTCAAAATTTTCAAAAATCCTCATTTAGCAATCAGGTTCTCAGGACACTGCTTAATAAGAAAACAATTATTTATTAGAAAAACAATAAAAATTAGACAAAACAATCATTTTATTGCTCAGACCCAAAGCAGGACTTTAGAAATGGGTCTACACCTAACTTATCCACCGTAAAATCTAGAAACCAGAACGCTGGTGCCGCAGACCTTGAATACAATGAAAGTGTTCCTTTTCTTTCCCTTTGACGTTTGCACTGTATTTAATGAATAAGAAGAGGATACTGGCTAGTCTGTCATAAATTACCCTACAGAAAAACAATTAAGGAGGTGAAACATTTAAATGATTTAAAAATATAAAAATCAGGTGAGGAGAGGGAGATTAGATACCAAGTGCAATTAAGCTGAATCAAATCAATTACTAGGATATACTGACTGCTTGAAAATCACTTAATTATTTTACTATCTCCTGCCTACCAAACTAGGAACCCCAACAAGTAACTAAGAGCACTCAGTAAGATACTGAATTGTTGGGGGATCCAATGTAATTTAACGTTTAATAGATGAAATATTTTGTATACATAACATTTCATTTTACAAATAATCTAAACACTAAACATTATTCACAGGAAGTGTCTGTTCCAACTTCTGTGTTCTAAAAGGAAAAATACCTGTGGTATTCCTTGCACCATCTTTCCATGTATCAGGAGTGATAACAGTACCAAGTTTCTTTTCACCTGTTATAACAAGATAGTAAAAGTAACAGGAATTAGTATTTACTATCTAATAAATGTCCTATATTGTGCCTAAAGTTCACATTGGTATCAACAGTCATATTACGGTAAGAGCCTGTTAATGCTCAGGTTGGGGCCAGCGAACTGAGACTTAAGATATTAACTGTAGGAAATGGATAACTGACTCAGCAAAGTTTGTAGTGTAATAGACTTATAATAGACTTCCTCTGTATACTTTTAACAAATTGGGTAAACAAATCTGGTAAATCTATTCATTCCATAAATACTTACTGAGTATCTATACACCATTTATACCACGTATAAACCACTGTACAAAATACAGAGAAAAAAAAAACTCAATCCGTTAGATGAAGTTCTAAATTACAAGGAGCTTTCTGATTTCTCTAGCAGTGGTCCTTAACTTGGGTTTCGTAGGTGGATCTTTGGAAACACGTGAACTACATGAAATTGTACACGAACCTTTTGCATATTCCTTTTTTTTAATAGACTGGTAAGAGTCTACAGCTTTCATCAGATTTTCAAAGGATTTACAGAACCAAAAAAAAGAAAGTTAAGAACTATTCCACTAAAATATAAGCTAGAGCGCTGGCAGGTGTGGCTCAGTGGTTTGAGCGCTGGACTATGAATCAGACTGTTGCCAGTTCAATCCCCAATCTAGGGCAATCTAGGTTGCAGGCCAGGTCCCCAGTGGGGGATGCATGGGAGGCAACCACACATTCATGTTTCTCCCTCTCTCTATCTTTCTCTCTCCCTTCCCCTCTGTGTAAAAATAAAATCTTAAAACAAAATGTAAACTAGAAAATAAAAATTGAGAGCTAAAATAAATTGAGAGCTAACATACTAGGAGAAATTCCACAAAGAAAGGAACAACCCAGGAAAGCTCTGTGGAAAAGGCAATAGAGAAGATAGGCAGCAATGGGACTGTGAAGAATAAGGAGGAAAGGGGATGAAGACAAACTGAAAAAAGGATACATCCCGAGGAAAGGCATGGAAAGCTCAGGGTGCACATGGACATGCAAGATAGTTTTGTTTGGCCAAATTGTAAATAGGACAATGGTTAGTGAAAATTAAGTTGGAAAGATAAGCTGAGGTCTTATTATGGAGTGTGATTCTAAATGAAAGGCTCCAAATATAGAAACCCAAAAGTGTTTCCTGCACACTGAGAATTTATTTAAGTGACTTGCCCATGACCATTCTTTTGCCTAATATAAGATCTGTGATTCAAACTTACGGGTATCTGTGTTCAAAGTTTTATCTATTGGGAGGTACATAAACAAAATGGATTAAGTTAACTAGACCGTAATCAAGATAAGAGGACTTGAACCTTGTCACGGAAGAGCCAGATAGGTCTAGCCTGCTGAAAAAGAGGCATGGGCATACGACAGGTATTTTAAAATATATAGCCAGTTTCTGAGGTCAAAAAACCATAAGATATCTCCTATATTGGCATTAGAATCACCAGACAGCACCCTGGCTGGTGTGGCTCAGTGGTGTAGCCAGGTCCCCAGTTGGGGGCGTGAGAGAGGCAACCTGTTTCTCCCCCTCTTTTCCCTCCCTCCCTATCTCTCTAAAAATAAATAAATAAATAAAATCTTAAAAAAATAAAAGAATCGCTGGACGTACAAGAGGGAGAGACTCTTCTGGTAGGCATTCATAAAAAAGGCGCTGAAACCACTGGGAGGGACACTAATTTCGGGTTGTCAGGATGCCCAGTAAACCTTAAATTTCAGAATTTTTTTTTCCGGAATGTCCTAAAAGTGCGTGCTCCGGGACAAAGCACTCCTTACAGTAGTAAGGAGCAGCAAACTGAACCAAGTCACAAATGCTGCATGGGGTATACTTATACAAAAAATTACTCCTTGTTTACCTGAAATTCAAATTTAACTGGGTGTCGGTATTTTTATTTGCTTAAATCTGGCAACGTTAGAAGTGACTTTTAAGCTCTATTCCAAACTTAAGGGTCTGTGGGTTGAGGAAGCCGGTCAAGAAGTTGTATGGGTTGAGATTCGGGGTCGGGGGAAGCAACGCAAATAGACAAAGATGCGAAAAACCTGAGACCACCTAGAATACAAAACATACAGCGATATGTTTTGGGGAGGGGCAGGAATGGTCCAAGGACAAGGTAGGAGGACAGAGGCTACGACGAGAGATCCGCGGCCGAAACTTAAAAGGGGGTGGGGGCAAAGTTTCCAGGGAACTCCAGTTAGGTTCTCCTACTCTCCTCCCACAGAAGCGGCCCTTTAACTCACATTTTTCGCACACCATCCTTCAGCGACGATTCCCGTAGCAGCAGTAGCTGAAGCCACTTGAAAACAGAATACAACCAGGGAAAGATTCCCCTTCCGGGTTACAAAAATCCACTTCCGGTTTCTCACTCCGCCCCGCCCATCCTACACCTGGAAAGCTAAGGGAGGAAAGAACCAGAGCAGAAAGGCGGGGCTGCTTCTTTTGCCCGCCCTTCCATTTCTGCGATTCTGCGATTGGCTGTGCGGCCTTGGGTCTCCGCCCACAAGCCTGCGCGTGCGCGAGGGTGGGGGGGGAGGTGAGTTGCACCTGGTGGTGGGAGGCAGTCGCCTCCCCATCCCTTCTGCGGGCGGGAGTATTAGGTAAGCCCAGCCGAACGCTCTGGCACGCGGGCCTCGTGGGGAGGCTAGCAAACCCCGCCAACTACCCAGATGGCTGCGAGCCTCTGTGCCCCCGGACCGCCCGCGCCGTTCTTGCGGCGTGACCCAGGGGAGTGCCCTGGTGGGCTGTCCCTCGGACTTTCTGTGTCTGTCTCCCTTTTTCCTGGTCTCCACGCCTGTGCTTTTTTTGCGTGTGACTCTCAGCTCGTTCCCCGCTGCCCACCTTCAGGCCGGCTGAGACTTGGGCACAGTCCCGGACTGACCCAGTTTAGGGTGCGGCTGCAGACAACGGCCCAACGATTCCCGAGAAGTCTCCAGGAGCCGCTTAGACGGGCCTTCTTTCACCTCATAACGTCTGCGAGCCCCCCTCCAGGTCAGACCTCAGACGCCAGGGTCACAGCACCCCTAGCGGACGCCTTAAGGGTGTCTTAAGGTTGCTCGTCGGGGGCCTAACACAGGGCTGGTATCTCAAGAGGGGCAAACACTTAACCCACTCTCCTTTGTTCCCTTGTGCATTCATTCGTTCCTTCATTCGTTTGCTCATTCATTGATTCAGTAAGCATTTGAGTATGGGTACTGCTCACTGTATTACATCCCAGGTTGCTCATGTCAGTTGAGGTTCTGAGAGAGGTCCAGAAAAAAATGCGAAGGGGTGTCTATTCAGTGAGTGTATTGCCGATCTGCTTCCCTGCCCCTAAACTGAGACTAGAAACTTCATGTCTCCCTTCTTGCCCTTCATACTCTTCTTGACCCCCTAGTGTGTGTTTTTATTTGAAATAGCTTTAGCACTTGGAAGCTTGGAACCTTGGACGTGTTCCCTAACCTCTTTTAGCCTGTTTCCTTATCAGTAAAATATTTGCCTTTGAATATTATAGTGTGAATTAAATGAGAGCTGTTAGGATAGGGCATGAGCTTGACCCTTTGTACTACTGGGCACCCCCTGGGTATGTATGTGTGTGTAATATATGTGTGTGTGTGTGTGTGTGTGTGTGTATTCTGGAATAACCACCGTTACATGTGGACTATTACTTTAAATTAATAAGATCCTTAGTTAACAGTGGTTTATATATATATTCTATCTGCTAGGTAATTTTTAAAGACTTATGTGTGTGTTTTATAGATAAATTTTTTCCTCCATAAAAGCCTAAAGCACTTATGCTTTACTTTTGATTGTAATCTAGCACCTGTAACAAACATTGTCATTTTGGTATTTCTGCAGCACTAGAATCCCTTTTTTTTAGCATAATGTTGTTCGAACTTTCTTGATTACACTGGCCACTGGTGGTGTCACCTGGCATTTGCTAAGAAGATGTGAACTACTGTGTCATTAGTTACCAGCATCCACAGTGGTAAAAAAACGCCAACCATTTAGCCAAACTGTATTCATGGAGTTTCTAGAAAGCATAGGTATATTTCCAACAGGGGCAGATCGTTAATCCCTGTAGTTTGTTTTCACCTCAGATTTTGGCAAAGAAAAAAAAAAGGAAAAGGAATCGCTTACTTGGTTCTAGCACATGACCATTTTTCAGAAACCAGTCACAAATGTTTAAGGAATTAGAATTAAGAAGTTCATCTTTTTTAGTTTGAGAGCTGTTTACCATAGTAGTCCATATGTGCGTTTACATTGTGCAGCTTCCTATATTCTGAAACCAACACATAGAAAATTGGCTTTGGGTCCTAACTTATTTTTAAGTGTTGGAACATTTAGAACAATGGAAAAAGTCATTATTGCATATGCTTTTCTTAATTTGTTTTTCATTAGACAGCCACTCAAGAATACACCATGAAAAATACTGATATCAAGAGACTACTGTATACCCATCTTTTGTGCATATTCTCAATTATCCTAAGCATCTTCATTCCGCCATTCTTCTTGGAGAACTTCTCAGTATTGGAAACACACTTGACATGGTTGTGCATCTGTTCTGTTTTTGTAACTGCTGTCAATCTAGTATTATATTTAGTGGTGAAACCAAATACATCCACTAAAAGAAGTTCATCACACAAGGTAAGGCTTATTTCTTGATAACTGTTTTTTGGATAGAGGGAGTGTTTCTTTTAATGGAAAAATAAAGCATTAGTCAAGAACTAAGTTGGATTATTTCTGGTGAATAAAGCGAACCTGATTTTTTTTTTTCAAATTAGTAGCCTGTCACTTGCTGGAAGCCTGCCCACAACATTTGATAAATCCTTGCCATGCATTGGTTGTGTAATTAGGGTGCCTTCAGTAAATAATATAGCAAATATTTCATGTATCATCACATAATGATCGTTTGTGTTTTCTTGTATTCTAGCAGCTTGTTATTTGGTCAACAATTCATAAATACTGATTAACAACATAGCTCAATACATACCAGAGGAACAGAAATGCTTTTTGACTGTAGTGCTGGTTGGGTGGGTAGAATGAGGTGGGGGGGGCGGGGTGATACTAGCCTTTAGCCTTTTTTACAGGGCTGTTCACCGGATTGCACAAGACATGATCCAAATTCAGCATCTCTAAATCCAGAGAACATTTAACTCTTCACACATGAGAATGTTATGTTTGTACCTAAAATGGAAACATTTAATGTCCTTTAGACATTCTCTTGAGTCTTTATTCATTTCTTTTTCAGGTAACCAGATTTTTGAAATGCTGTATCTACTTTCTTATGTCTTGTTTCTTCTTTCATGTGATTTTTGTTCTGTATGGAGCACCATTAATAGAGTAAGTCCGAAATTTCAACCTTATGGCCCCTAGATTTTAAAACACTCGTTTACTAAACAAAGGACTAATTGTGTTGATGGTTAGAGAAAGACTGGTGTGTTTGATTGTTAGATCATGGAAGGGTACTGACATTGCCCTTCCTCACAGTGCTATTTTTTTAGAAACAGGAATAAGTTAATTCAGTGAAGGCCCCTATTATCTAGCCTTCTAGTACACAGTCGCAGGTTGGGGAGGGGGATGGGAGGTATAGATGAGAAGCTATACTACATCAATAAATGTGTGACCCTTAGAATATCAAAGGGAACTTACTATGGTGATATGGATAAGTTAGCTACTATTAACATATATCAGTTCTTAGTAAATGTGATTCTGAAGAGTTTATTTTCTTAAGAAAGGTCAATATATTCCTGTCTTTACTTAATTAGCTAATGTTTATAGTTTGAAGGAAAATTTACCTCAACACTTTTTCAAAACTGACCAATTTTAAGTTCGTGAATATTAAACTCATGAATACTTTTTGTATAACATTTACTGTAGTTTGGGAAATTGTACTTTAGCAATGATTAATGGTCATGGTGAAATGGGTGGTTTATGTATAAACACACACAAGCTATGTATATAGTTATATATTTATATGTAGTTTTTTATACATATACATTAACAGGTCATTCTTTAGAGAAGGGAGGATAAGACCTTTGTGATGGTAAACAGATGTTTCTGTCTCATCCATTTTAGAGTAGAATGAATGTCTAGAGCAATGGTTCTCAAAGTGGTCCTAAAACCAGCATCAGCATTTAATTGAAATGCAGATTCTCAGGCCAGCCTAGAGGTGGGGTCCCCCATCTTTAGTTTATCCAGCTTTCTAAGTGGCTGTTGAAGCTAAAGTTCCAAAGACTACTTAGGAAGAAGGTTAATTTTGATATAAGCTAAAGTTGAACTGCTGGTCACAGAGAAAGTTCCAGAGACTATTGAGGAAGAAAGTTAATGATCTAGAAATGGGGTTTCTTGCCTTGGACAAAAGGGATCATAAGGTATTTAACATTTTGGACCTCTTATCGTTAAAGCCAGATATTTGCTAGATGGTTTTTATAGTCATTGTTTTGGTAGGACTCATGTTGCCTTTCAAAGTAAAATATAAGAAAGTATTTTTATATTAAGTTAATTTAAGCCACAGATTATATATATATATATATGTTTGTTCCTTTCACACTTTTTTAAAAACTAATGAAGTTTTCTTTTTATAGGTTGGTGTTGGAAACATTTTTATTTGCAGTTATTTTGTCTACTTTTACTACTGTACCTTGTTTGTGTTTGTTAGGACCAAACATCAAAGCATGGCTAAGAGTTTTCAGTAGAAATGGGTAAGTTTTAATTTCGTACTTTAGTGATGTTTTAGGTTTTTTTAAAAAGAAGAATGTATTTTTCTATTCATGGCAGCTAGTTGATTGTTCCATAAGCGTTTCTCAGCACTGTGTGGTTTTCAGGGATGCCCACTGCACTTGGGGCCTGGGGAGAGAGGAGGGGTGGGGCGCACTTGAGGGGGATCTGAACAGGCAGAACCACGGGTCCCTCTCTCCGCTTCAGCAAGATTAGCTATGCATTCTTTTGTAGGGTAGAATTCCACTAAACCTTTTGTTTGGAAATCGGTCTCTGCTACCAAAGGAAAGCTTTGAAAACCACTCCTCAGGAATATTTTGTCACTGTGATAAAGTTGCTGCAGATAAACTTGCTTCCGTACATCTTATAAGGTAGAATTGGGGTCCACAACCTAAAAATGTTTAGTGTATAATCACTGCCATTTCTTGTTTAGCCTTTACTGTGGTAATGACATCTGAGTGCAGGTTTTACAGGATTTTATTTCCTGAGCGGCCACATATATTTTCAACATAGGTACATTAAAATTTTAGCTTCTTGGAAGGCATTGAGATGATTTCTATCAAAAATGGTTGAGTTGTAACTAGTGAAACTGGAAAGGTACTTGGTGCCCGTCATTTTGTCCCATTTATCCCCTAGCCATGAAAACCCCTACCTCCCCTTCTGTGTGCGTGCGGGCTCCGAGGTGCTGGCCATGGTTCTCTCCCTGCGGAGCCTGCATGTGCAAGGGACAAGAACGAGATGGGCAAATGGTGTGAGGCTAAAATTGTGTCAGTCAGACAGTAAGTGTTGTGGGAACTCGGGGGTAGGAGGCCACTGAGGAGTGAGCTGGGGGTGGGATGGCCTGTGAAGGGTTAGGATCGGGAGTGGGCGACTCGGTGAGACTGAGGGGGAAGGGACGAAACCTCATGTGAAAGGACCAAGTGACACCACAGAAACTGAACATGGTGTCTTTGTGTGACTTGGAAGGGAACGGCCCAACCAGAGCAGAGGGTGCCTGATGGGTAGCAAGGCTCCGTAAATAATTGACTCTTTTCTTTTTGGAATGAATATTGTTTGTTTCCTTTCAGAACCATCTTCTAGAGTTCATGAAGTCTCTAGAAAATAAAAGTGTAATTATTGAAAACATTTTCCCACATTATTATGACAGTATCCCAAATGGCACTAATTTCTTTCAGCATTTTAGTTTAAAATTTTTATACAGTGAAAACTGGTAGAAACCTTATTGGTTTGATGGGTGATTTATCCGGCTTTGAATTCTGTTTCTGATAATAGTGTGTTTGGGGGAGACCTCTGATTCTACAGTTAGTCTTGGGGTAGTATGGCACGTGCAGTCCTAACAATCCCTGCACTGTGCGAACTTGGACAATCAAAAACACGTAAAGAAAGACGGGGACTTAATACAAATGGTAGGACGGTTTTATACTTGCTAAACAAGTTAAGAAATACATGAATATAATAAATGTACTTTTCCTGGGGAAAAACCCGAAATTTGCTTTTGGGAGTAGGTATAGGAAGTTTTGTCGCTTGTAAGTCATTATAAAGTGGTAAAGGGAGGTTGTTGGGGACCTGACAGAAAGGTAAGGCCAGGTGTGCAGGGTGTTCAGACACAGAAGGGGAAATGAGGTAACTGGGAGATAAGCTTTTCAAACAGTATTGAGATGTAATGCAAATATAATAGAGTATACAATTAAATGTTTTTTACTATATTCACAGATATATGCAGCAATCACCACAGTCAATTTTACAACATTTTCATCACCTTAAAAAGAAACTCTGTACCCTTTTGCCATCACTTCCTTATTCCTTCTTCCCTAGACCTAGGTAACCACTAAACTGTTTACTGTCTCTATAGATTTGCTTGTTCTGGTCACATCATGAAAATGAAATCATATATTATGTTAATCTTTTGTGATTGGCTTCCTTTCACTTAGCTCAATGTTTCAAGGTTCATCCATGTTGTAGCATGTACTAAATCCTTTTTATGGCTGAATAATATTCCATTGTATGGCTATATGAGGTCTGTCCAGAAGGTATCCAGCCATGTAATATGAAAAAATCGAGACATTTATTAAAGAAGGTACAGTATACGAGAAACATTGTACATAGGATAGTGGTGCTTCAGTCCCCTTCAAAGTAGGCATCTTGGGACCTCACACAGTTCTTCTAGTCACCATCAGCTGGCCCATTGTATTTTTCTGAATCTCATCAATAGTCTGAAAAATTTCTTCCCTTTCAAAAGTGATTTTAGTTTTGGGAAAAGCCAGAAGTTACAGGGTGCAAAATCAGGGCTGTAGGGAGGCTGAGTCACCTGGGTGATTTGATGTTTTGCCAAAAAACTTTGAACAAGATGTGATGCATGAGCAGGTGCACTGTGATGAAGCTGCCAATCACTAGTTGCCCATAGCTGCGGACTTCTGAATCATCTGAATGGTTTCCATGGAGGAATGTTCAAACTTAACACAAAATTCAATGCAGAGTAGTTGCTCTGTTTACTTGGTCATTTTGAATGTGACAGCCACACAGTACACATGCTCACTAAACAGCGCCTGCTTCCCCCACTGACTAGTACAGTGAAGACGTCGTTGTTCACACATGCACATTCCAGTCCACTCTCCTTGGCTGCCAGGTTACATCGATGTCACACAAGCCATTCTTGTTATGTTAACAATGACTGGACTTTTTCCAGAGAGACCTCATATACCACCATTCATCAACTGATAGACTTCCGGGTTGTTTCCACTTTTTTGCTAATGTGACTAAGGTGCTATAATCACTTGTGTACAGATTTTTAATGGACTTTTGCTTTCATTTCTCTTGAGTAGATGCCTAGGAGTGGAATTGTGGGGTCATATAGTAACTCCATGTCTAATTATTTGTGGAACTGCCAGTCTCTTTTCCAAAGTTACATTCCCTTAACAGTGTATGAAGGCTTCGGTTCCCCTATATCCTTGCCAGAAGGTGTTTATCTGACTTTTTTAAAAAAGATTTTATTTATTTTTACAGAGAGAGGAAGGGAAGGAGAAAGAGAGGGAGAGAAACATGAATGTGTGTTGCCTCTCATGTGGCCCCCAGTGGGGACCTGGCCCACAACCCAGGCATGTGCCCTGACTGGGAATCAAACTGGTGACCCTTTGGTTCGCAGCTGTGCTCAATCCACTGAGCCACACCAGCCAGGACGTTGTCTATCTGATTTTTTGATTATCACCATCCTAGTGGGTGGGGAGTGTTATTTCATTGTGATTTGTTTGCATTTCCCTACTAGTTAATGATGTCAAGCATCTCTTCATGTGCCTATTGGCCATTGTATAGTTTCCTTGGAGAAATGTCTATTTAGACCCTTTGCTCATTTTTTCAGTTGGGTTATTTGTCTTTTTATTATTAATTTTAAGAATTCTTTGTATACCCAAATGAAAGTTCCTTGTCCGGTTCATGATTTGTGAATATGTTTGCCCTTTCTGTGTGTTGTGTTTTCACTGTCTTGACAGTGTTCTTTGGTAGTTCCAGTGGGAATGTGAGTTGGTTCAGACTCTGTGAAGGGCAATGCAGTAATACCTATAATTACAAATACCCATCTCTGACCCAGCAGCTCTAGTAGGATTTTATTGTAAATATACTGGCATACCTACAAAATACTACAGAAGATTACTCATTGAAACTTTGAAAATAGCCTAAATGTCCTTTAATAAGAGATGGATTAAATGAAATTTAATCTGCACCATGGAATGTTATGCAGTTGTGGGGAAAAAAAAAACCCAATCAAGTCTTTATTTACTGACATGCTGTTAAGTGGAGAAAAGCAGGGTAGAAAACTGTGTAGGATGCTACCACTTACTTGGAAATTTGCAGGAGAGAATAGATATACCTGTATATCTGTGGGAGAACACACACAAACCTGATAAAACATTGGCTGGCTCTGGAGAGGGGATCTGAGAAGCCAGAATACAAGATAAGGAGGCCCTCCACTGACCACCCTTTGGTATCTTTGAATTTGACCATTTTAATGTACTGCATGGTCAAAATGAAAATTTTAAATTAGTTAGACTTTGCCAGTACTTAACTTACTTTAAACTTAAGCATGTTAGATTTCTCTGACGCCACCTAAATTTCAGTAGACTATAAAAGTGTCCTAAAATTTCCAACATACAGCCAGAGAACAGTTCAGTTGCTGGAAAACTATGGCTAAAAATAATCAGTTTGTTATAAAACATTTTATTTAACATTACACAGTGCATGGCATGAAATAGTAATGTGCAAAAAATACTTCAATAACTTTTAAAGCATTTTTATTCAGGGTCTGGCAGAAGTAAGGCCTGCTTAAATGTGGTTGTAATAATATGGGTGTAATTTATAGTTTAAATTTGAACATTTCACCTAAAATGTCATATGATGTGCTTGAGTGTGATATTATTATGTTACAGGATTACATGCTTACAGTTTTGTAATAAAAAGAGGGTGTTACTTGTGCTGGACTCTGTATATGTTATAGCATTTAATTCTCACAGCAGTTTGGTGAGATACTCCTATTCACCATTTTCTAGACAAAGATATGGAAAGCTGACAGGTTAAGTGATTCGCCAAAGCCCAACAGCCAGAAAGAGGTAGAGCTGGGGCTTGATTCCAGACCATCTGACGGTGTAGGAATGTTTAAAAGGCTCCATTCACTACTTAGTAGCCAATGACGTTAGATAGGCCATTTAACTTTACAGAGCCTTATATGTAATATTGTTAGAATAGTACTAATTGTACTTTACAGGATTATTGTCAGAACTGAGTGTGAAATGATGGGTGAAATCAAATACTAAGTGCTCAAGAAATATTTGTCCAATGGACTAGCCCATGCCATGGAACATTTTTATATTTCTTACTTCCAATCGGTTTGTCTTAGTGCCTCTTCCTGGTGCAGGTCACAGACCAAGGGGTGCAGGGCACAGGCACCCACAGAGTGCTAGTTGAAAAAGGAGGAACCGTTCTTTCAGTACATTGCATGGAAAATTAACTTGAACTTTTTTGCAAGAGGGAACTCAAGTCTTCGCTTCTCCACCATACATCAGTGATTGCTCCCTTTCTCCCTAACACTTTGATCACACTTAGAATAAAAAGCATATCAAGTTTTGAATAACTTAAAGAATAATTATTAATTCAGTAGATTAACTTGTTTAATGTTAGAGTTGGCCTTCATAAATGTTCACTGTGAGGCAAAAATATTTTTAAAATTCAAAGATCTGGTGGTTCTGCAGTAAAAATATGAACTACCCACAAAAACAGTTACTTTTGTGTTATTTTTAGATTGTCCCAATATACAGTTAGTGTTATTTATTCTGAGTCACAACTTTAAATTCAAAGGATTCTATTATTTAAAGACGTTATACAAAACATAAATATGTATTTTCCTACCCAATAATTATTTACAAGAGAAATTAAAGTTCTGATTTGAAGTTTTTATGCTATACTCCTAATCAATTAAAAGTATTTAAAATATCTTAAAGTACTGCTTGAAGATTTTAGAGCTTACAATATTTTTATCCTGTGTTTTGGTGTATAAAACATGGTAGAGTTTTTGTTTTGTTTGTATAAAGCTAGCCCTTCTGATATTATTGAAATATGGTAATTCAGATATTCTACATAAATAGGCCAACTTTGAATTAGGTTAATATCTCACTTAGTATTGAATCATTATAAATGTTTCATACTATTCTGAAGTAAAATAAGTATTACATCCTAATTTTAATGTATTTATTTGCATGTTAATACAAATTAACATGCAGATAAATTGAGTGGATGGTAATAAGTTGAAGATTGAGAAACAAAAGCTTTCATTGTGAGGACTGTGTTGGAATTATATCCCAAGAGTAAAGGACTTTGGGATACTATTGAGATTTATTTAATACATCATTACATAATGCTTTGAATAAGACTTTCCCTTAAGGTAAATGTAAAGTTATTCTATATATTTTTAAAGATACCATTTTTTAAAAAATTGAAGGCAGAAAAGTCATTTGGTTTCTTTAAAAGTTCTGCCAACTTTTTGGTATGCTTATTACTGAGAGAATACAGTCAATTTGTACTACTTTGATTCAGTTTGTTGCCTTTGTATTAGAATTATTGTGGGTTTTTTTTTTCCATTTGCAGATGTTCTTCTAAAGGAAGATAATCTGACTACCTTAAACCTCTATTTCTCATTGAAATTTGCTTTCTGATTTATTAGTTCTTTTATGCTGTTAGGTTAGATGTTTAAGTGAGAATGTAATCACTTTTGATGAAATGAAAAATATCGAATTTCTGAGTGGGTTCTTGAATCTTTGGTTATTTTGCCAAGGTAATGACCTATTTGTTTAGACAAAGCCAACAGGACTTTGTCATCTTTGCATTGAAGTGGAGGTTATATTGGAAAAACCACTGTAGACATTATGAGTGAAAAGATATGAACAATGAAAAATGTGTACATGTAAAAAATAGGTAGTTTAGCCTTAATTTGGGCATAAAAATTTAATGGTAAAAAATGGATTCATTTTAATACTAACTCAGTGGCTGTGGGGAAAGTTTATATAAGAATTTAGTAAAATACCTTTTCGCCACTAGGAGGAGTAGTGTGGTGTCTCCTTTTAGATGAAGAGACTAACAGTTCAAAAAATCAGCCCCATCTCAACAAGCGCAGCTTGGTCTGTCTCGGCCGCAGCATTTACTGTGAACTACCTCAGGCACTTGACAGTGTTGGACACATGGGTGGCATTCAAAGTGTCCTATTTATTTCAATTAATATTTGACATAATGAATTTCACTGGAGTTAGTACGGACAGTGACTGGGAGAAGGTGAGGTGTCTTAACAAAAGAAAGAGCAGAAGAGCACCAGCAAGCATTTAGAAGTAATGCTTAGTCTCTGTGGAATATTTAAGGATGGTTTAGTGACAGGTACATAAGCAAATAGAGGGGGGGAAGAGGCAGTTCTTAACATCTAAGGGAAATTAAAAATTATATCTACTGTAAGCACCACTGTGTGATGAATATTTTCATCATCATCACCTGCGCATACAGTGCTAGGGATTTGGCCGAGAGGAGGTGATGTTACAGCCAAAGAGGGGTCGTGAGTCAGAAATGTGAATGTGGGGATGGCAGGCTTGTGGGTAAAGAGTGCTACACCCTCTTCTTCCATTGTAGAAAACAGAAAGTAACTAAACCTTTAAAAATCCACCCATAATGTACATTCTTTTAAATTTGAGACAGTAACAAGTTGAAAGTCTACTGCAGGGAGGCATTTTTATTAATAGTCTAATCATAATCTTTTACTTTAAAGGTATTTATTAGTTTGATAAATATGAAATTCTAGTTTTAAAAAGACAGGTTATAAAGTTTTTCTATTGCACTTGGTCTTGGTTTCACTTTTTAGGTACTTACTGTATGTGAGATCATGAGCATCCTTGGATACCTCAAACAAAATAGAGGACAGCCTCTTAAATGTTTGCACTTTTTATTCTTAATTCCAAGAGGGCCACAAGCGTGTTGTAACAATGAAAAATGTGAAGATATGGATCTTGCCCCTTACCCCAAGGAACCTGGAGCTTAGATGTTAGATAAGACATGTATATACATCTTATTGAAACATGGCTCTGGTCACATTGCTACCTTGATTTAAGACCTTCAGTGACTCCTTTAGTTTGACTTGTAAAGCTTTTCTAAAATCCTTACCCGAAATCCACCATGATGAGATAACATGTCACACCCACTAAGATGGCTATAATCAATAATAGCAAGTGTTAGCAAGGATGTGGGAAATTGGAACCCTCAGACACTACTGGTGGGAATATAAAATGGCTCAGCTGCTCTGAAAAGCACTTTGGTTCTTCCTCAGAAGGGTGAACAGATACCTTATGACCCAGCAATTCTATTCCTTGGTATATCCCCAAGAAAAATGAGATCGTGTGTCTTCACAAAAATTGTTCAAGAATGTTTACATTAGCATTATGCAGGTTATGCAAAATAGCCAAACAACTCAAATGTCCATCTACTGATGCTGGGGGAAAAAGTGTTTTTTTTTTTTTGGTATCCCTACAACAAAATACTTGGCAATAAAAAAGCATTTTTATAATGCTATAAAATAGACGAACCTTAAAACATTATATTAAATGAAAGAAAGCCACAAAAGACCACTTATTACATGATTCCAGTCATATGAAATGTTCAAAACAGGCAAATCCATAGAGACAGAAAGTAGATGAATGGTTGCCTAGGGTTCGGGAAAAGAGGCAGAGGGGAGTTACTTCTAATGAATAGAGTTTCATTTTGGGGGTGATGATTGCACAAATCTGTAAAAAAACCATTTAATTGTGTATTTTGAATGAGTGAATTGTATGGCTAGAAAATGATTTTCTGGGGGCAGTGTTTACTATACTCAGTGAAGCTGTTATTCAAAAACAATCCCAGCTCTAACCTACTTTTCCAGTCTTATTTCCCATTCTTCCACTTGGCCTCAACCAATTTTACTTATGTTCTTTTTACCTGCAATACAACTCTCTCTCTAGTTTCTCGAGACCAAATGCTACCTGTCCTTCCAAATCCAGCCAAACTTCCTCCTCTTATATTCGTATGAAATGGAAGGAGCAGACTCTGTTCTCAGCGTCTACCAGGCTGGTGTCTCTGGGCATATCACTTGACGTATCGCAACACAGACAGGAGTTGCGTGTTAAGCGACAGCTAGTCAACATTTGTCAGCCACCTATAGTCAAAAATTACCCAAGAAAATCTTACTGAACAGTACAATTCTCCTTTTATGTTTAACTTGCCAGGTTTTTTTTTTTTTCCAGCTTGGAACAGATCTCTGCTCTGTTGAATGCTAGTTGAAAAAATTGACTTGCATCTATAGGTGTTACATAAAGAACAATTACTTTGCATATATGATGATTGACCGCAAGCTTCTTCCAGCCCCAATTTTCAATAGAAACACACTGAAGCTCTTATCATGTTTAGGGGGAAGGGTAATAAGATGGACAGGTGATGGATTGGTTTATAAACTGACTTGTCATTTGGGACTTCTTTAATTCAATATACATTTTGGTGTAACTACCGGCTTGTTAGTAATGAAAGAAATCATCTAACAAAACAAATGTTTTTCCCTATACCACACTAACTGAAAGAAACTGCTTTTTCATAAACTTCATAATAACCCTGCATTTTAAACAGTTGAATATCTGGACCCCACTTACTGCATTGTAGTGGGGTTTTCTCTCCTGTAACCAGACTGGTATTCCACACAGCAGGCTGAAATCAAGACCTACTAAGAGAATGGCAGCGTTTTGTCTTTCCACCTTTACACTTAATAAAAATGGTAGGCAGCCCTGGTTGGTGTGGCTCAGTGCATTGAGTGCCAGCCTGCAAACCAAAGGGTCACCAGTTCGATTCCCAGTCAGAACACATGCCTGGGTTGCAGGCCAGGCCCCCAGTTGGGGGCCCGTGAGAGGCAACCACACACTGATGTTTCTCTCCCTCCCTTCCTCTCTCTCTATAAAGAGAATGGATAGAATGTTTTTAAAAAGTTAGCCAAAATCACTGAATCTTTTGAAATATTTTCTCTAATCCTCCACCAAATAGAGCTGATTTGTTTAAACAAAATGTGCCATAAAAAGGACTAGTTGAGTAAATGAAGCCCCTCCATACAGTGGAACACTGTTATACCTGTTAGGGAAAACAACGGCGAAACTGGGTTTATAACATGACGCTTTGAGTTTTGTTTTGAAGGATGTACACATAGATGTGTGCATATGTGCAACTGCACATATCATTCTAAACAAATGTGTGTATTTGTGCATGCATAAAACATTTCTGGAAGGACAGATTATGTAGTAAGTTGGTGATAGCAGTTGCTTCTGGGGAAAGGAACTAGCCATGATGACAAGGGCAGGAGGAAGACTGATTTCACTGCAAGTGCTGTTCCACATTGGCTGACTTCTACTGTGTGCACATTAGCTTTCCAACAGAAAAGCACATCTTCTTGCCAATGAACTGTTTATAGTTCATGATAAATATATGTCAGTTCGAGGTGCCTGTTCTAAAGGAACAGAATATGTGTGCATTGTGATAATTTACGCTTCTGTTTGTTTGATTCTGCAGCAGCTAAGATTATACCACCACTGATTTATGGTTTGTGTTTTACAGAGTTACATCCATTTGGGAGAACAGTCTCCAGATCACTACAATTTCTAGTTTTGTAGGAACGTGGCTTGGAGCCTTTCCTATTCCACTCGATTGGGAAAGACCATGGCAGGTTGGTTTCAGCTACTTCAATTAACAAAATTAAAGTTTGTTCAATAACAAAACTGATGCCGCTAACACACATATGCATGTAAACTGTTTTGTTGTTCAGTGCAGTAGGGATGCCGGTTCCCTCTGCCACCGTAATCTAGGCGATGTCTCCTTGTAGCAGGTCTCAGTGCCACGGGGTCAGCCTGGTTCTACCTTCCAGCAGTTTTCTTCTTCATATATAGGTGAATAAACAAGCTTAGTTTGTGGATATGTATAGTTTTGTTTTGTTTTTAAGTAGGCCAGAGGTTGCAGGAATTCCCTGTTTTCAACTTTGATACTCATTGCTTTTGTGGTCTTCGAGTCATGTTTTTGTTAATGTGATTCATGGCCAAATTGAATGTTGAGCTTGAACATTTTTAAAAGCGTGTAGCAAAGTAGATTTTTAAAAGGGACGCACGATCTAATGGAAGCTCGTCAACATCAGGGTTTTCATTTCCTGCCTCAATAGGATATAGCTTGTGAGCCAAGTAGAACACTGTGAGGTAGGTGTTCTTTCTGCCCCCATTTCACAGGTGAGCGAACTGGTATGAGGGAGATGCGTAATATTTTAAAGTTCACTGGGCTAGTAATGCATGTTTCACTGTCTTAATTTTTAATGGCTTAGTGGTGTGCCATTATATAGTTATTCCAAAATTGAACAAATTCACTATTGATCATTCAGGTTATTGCCATTATTGTGTTATTATAAACAGTGCTATCATCAAAATCTGTACCTTCACAGATTTTTCCAATTATTTTCTAAATTTCCCCCAAATGGAATTGTGTTATTTAAAAATATTCTTTTCCAAACATGAATACAATTTTTTCTGATTATAAACTGTACATTTATTTAGAAAGTTTAAGCAATATTAATAATCATAAAGAAAAAAGTAAAAATTATCAAATATCCAACCACCTAGAAGCCTTTAAACTTTGGACTTTAATGCTACTACCTACCAAATGGAATTAAACAAGATAATCAAATCTCTTCTGAGCATACTTATTTCTTAAGCAAAATTGTGTTTAAAACAATTTTAAGTTACTTTTAAATATTTGTACTTATTCCCATCAGGTACCAGATAAATGAAGCATTGTTATATATAAAAGTCCTTTTTGTTTTCTCTGGTTTTATTAGGTTAAAATTTTAATATTTGGGAAACATCCATTTATTTTCTAAAGTCACAGATACCACAGATAATTCTTTCAAAAATTGAAGCTAGGGATCATAAGGATTATAACTAAATGAATCACTACAAATAATGCTAGAGTGAGGGATAAAACTAAGATTATGGATTTAATTACTGAAGAGTAGCTGTTTCAAGGTTACTTGGTGTTTCTGTTACCAAAGGTATTACTCAGTGTTTTAGACAGACCAAAATAAAATGCTAATTTATATGAGTAGGACGTGTTGCAAGCATGGGAAAAAAAATAACGGTAATACTTAACTGACAGAGGATGGTTTGGAATTAAAAGGTGGGTTCATTGTAAAGTCGTCAGACTGACAGTGCTCACTAGAACTTCAATGTGAGAGAGAACGGTGCTGGCCAGATTAAATCGTTGGCATGATCATGGCAAGAACCATTTTCACGTCACTTTGACAAAAAGTTCCAGACTGGAGACGACACAGCTCACCAGACGGCTCTTCCCAGATTTGTGTGCCGTTAGGCACAGGGGAGTGGTGGAGTATACACGGACCAGTGCAGATGTGCAGCTAGAGAAAGTCCAGATGAGTGGGTCATCTGTACTTGTACTGCTACATCAGACAGTAGCATTCGCTTTAAGAACATCTGGAAAAATACCACTTACAACTAAATTCAGAGGAAAATATAAATGGTCATTTGAAACCAGTAGAAGTGTCAGCAGGCTTCGAAAGATGAATTCTGTCATGCAAATACGAATTTGTGATGAGTACAATAAAAATAAAGTTAAACAGTAGCTGTGAGAAACTTGGAAATGGCTGCCTGGGTTTTATCTTCCCTTTTATCTGAAAGAGCCGGTAATCCTAGTGGTTGTTGAGTTGCTGACTGTTGGAGGTGTTCGCATCTGTAGATAGGTCAGTTCATCTGTGGCCACATGTACCTTTCCAAAAATTGTAATTATTTTGCAACACGTATTTTATGAATTTATTAAAACAACCCAAATTGAATAATCTTCGTTTGTACCTGAACTGCTTGGTTTATAGTGGAGGCTCAGTATATGGAGCCATTCATGAGACTCTTTAAGAATGACACAAATGTCCACCAGGGGTTGGTTTAGAACCGGTTTCTGTACTTAGGCTTCTGAAAATCATGAAAAACAACAGCTGGCAGCAGGAGCCCCCCTTCTGTTTCTCAGGGGAGCTGCACATGGTTAATACAGTGTGGTGTGCGTTCTCTTATAAACTTTACACTCTCTGGATAGTCCATGTGAAGAACAGTATGTATTAAAAATTATTACATTACAAGGGCAAGGGAGTAATTCCTACAGCAGGGCATAACATTACTCATGAACAATTTTATTTGTCCTGAATTGCTGGTTCTAATTATTACCTAGCTGTGTCAGTTACCAAAGAAATACTTACATTAGTGATCATGTAAGTATAATTTTTTTCACATTAGACCATGTAATGTACAAAATGATACTGATGTGTGGGACTGCACAGCTTTCATGATTTAATTCAATATCCTGGCGTTGTAAGTACCAGAGGTGCTTATTCCTGTGCTGCACATTGGAAAACTGGGGCTCCGAAGTTCAGTGACCTGGTCAGGGGCATATGGCCGGGAAGTGGCCCGGCCCACAAACTCTGATCACCCCCTTCCGCTGTCCAATCTTCCTTCCCAGAGAAGTAAAGTTCCCAAGTAAAATAGGAAGTATTTTTAAAAGTAGCCTAATGTTTTTGTATGTTTTAAAACTTCCTGTTGAGTAGTTTAACTAATTTCAACAAAAATCCAAATTACCTAATTATAGTCATCTAATAAATACCTGACCATCATTTTAGTAAGGAAATCTGCAGCAGCCATAGTGACCCGCCAGACTGGCTGTTACGTAGTCTCACAAGTGTGCGGCTGTCGTCGTAATGACATGCCAAAGTTAAAAGTCTATTTGCACTTAATGTATGCCAAGGGGGCCCACGTAATAGTGTGCATATTATAATTAAGTGAAGTGTATTTAAACTGTTTACTCTTCAATCACAGATTAACAAATGCCACCTCCATCACTGAAAATATTTCTTGGACCAACTATAACGATTAATTAAAATACTCGTTGGAGTGATGGGGTTCTTAACCAGGAGCACAGTTGGGCTTTGGAGGTCTGTGAATCCAAAATTATATGCACTTTACATATGTAATATGTATGGATCATGTTTGACAAGGAAAGATGAATTCTGTTAGATGCAGTTTTTCAAAGTTATTTTTAAAGTACTTAAATTTGGGCAGTTTTTGTTTGTTTTTTTAAATAGGAGCAGCTTTAGAAATCTGAGCTGTAGAAATTTGGGGAATGACGGTTTTCTATATTGGAACTTATACAGGGTGGGGAAAAAGTAGGTTTACAGTTGTGAGTACGCAACAGTTTATTCTTGTATCAGTTTATTAATTATTGTATTATTTTCCCATAGAACACCTGTAAACCAACTTTTGCTCCACCCTGTGTATACCAATTAGAAATATGGAGTAAAAGATTATCATCAAATGTAGCTCACGAGTATTGGCCACTGCACTGTGTGTCAGACCCGGTGACAGGGACGGCTGTGCGGGGCACATAGTGCATCAGCCATGTCGTCATCGAGGCGACCCCGGGAGGTGAGCTTATGACGACCCTCCCTTTGCAGGCGAGAAACCAAGGCACCCAAAGGCTAGGTGACTTGCCCAGAGTCACATATTTAACAAATGGCAGAGCTGAGACTCATTCAGCCTAATACAGAAACCAGTGTTCTTAGTTCTTATTCTTTGCTACTCAGAAGATGCTTTGAAAGATATCGAGCACTGCACAGATATACTCGTATTAGTACATTTTCTTTTCCTAAAATGTAAGCTGAGTTCTATCAGAAGACAGCAGTGTGGTTCTCAGGTGGAAATAAGCTTGTGTAATTTTGAAATGCCTTTTGTTTAAGAGAAAATACAAAGTTGTAACTCCACTATTTATTAAGAAGCTTTTTTAGCTTATTAGGATGAAATTGTTTTATTACAGAGAAATGATTTATTTCTGGATACCATATACCCAGAACCTAAAATATTAGGCCTTTGTTAATGCTGATTATTTTTAGAGAACGATGACCTTTTTTAATTATGAAAATATAAGGAGTCAGTTGATAGGAAGGATAATAGTACACCAAGCAAGATACTTTCTTCACATGGTGTAGCCGGCCATTTTTTAAAATGTTTTCCTTTTTAACAATAACTTTAATAGTTTTACCTACTTGCATTTTTATTATCTTTTGTTTCTCAGTGGGGGGGTTTTCTTCTGTTTTGTGATTTAAATTTTTTTTAATTCATTAAAATTAGGTAAAAAGATGACTGTCATTTTGGTGGCAAAGACTTGTGAAGGACTTCCTTTACATGAATGTCTGAGTTTTCTGTTTTCCTTAAGCAAAACGAGGTAATTATTTATAGCCATCGCAGATTACTGTAATTTGGAGGAATATTTATAGCAATGCAGTTGAATTGTCTGTTCAATAGATAATACCATGGTTTTTTTAAAAATCCTTTTAGACATGAAGAATGTTACATTAGAAACATCTCTGTATGTGAGACAAGTAAATAGTTTTAAATATAAACTTCAGGATCTAATTATGAAATTACATGGGTAAGCTAGGATTGCTTGATAAGTCACTCTGAATTCTGTTGCCCTAGTATAGGTTTAATTTTTAAAAAGCAGTGATAAGGTGGGTAAGAAATTGCTTGAGGGAAGATTACTAGGGAGCAACCTCCCCCCACTCCTTTCGGCTACTCCTTTCCTCTTTCCCCATCTTGGCCTACAACAGTCAGTGCAGTTACCCTTGTATAGAGAAATTCTCTCTAAAACGTGACTGCATCACAGTGAAGGACCACTTTGGAAAGCCTGGTCCGTCACCAGGAAACAATCTTCAAAACCAGTCCAACATTTTAATTTACAGACAGCATGGATCTCTTGAGGCATGTAATAACAGCAAGTGTTCCAAGAAGACTTAACCCCTCATTAGACAAAACTTTTTAACCAGTATTTATTTCATTTTTGGCATTCCACTGGAGGTGAAGTACAGCAGCTGTTTAAAGAATTGTGGGTGTGAATGTATGTACGTGTTTAGAAACAGAGAGCCACACTGAAATTACAAAGTGGTTAAGATAGAACTTAGTGACCCAAACTGGAATTTGGCTGGGATTCCCAAGGGATCACCCTTCTCCCTACTCCGGGCCAGCGTGATTTACAACAAAGTGCAGATGCTTAACACGCGGCAGATGATGAGCAGACTCACAACACGAGAAACAGAGGACAGAGTATGCGGTCTCAGATGTTTACACAGGCGTCAAACAGAAACTGCTACGGTAAGAAGTGCGGTGCTTTACATAGAGAGTAAACTGTGCATGGTAGTTTATTTTTAATCCCATGTGTTAAGATGGGACACTGTTAAAGTAACAGTCACTTAAAAAGCAACAACCAACAAACCAGTATTTAACTTGGAACTTAAAAATTAATAATTAAAAACCAAATGGAAGCAATGTCTAAAATAAGTACGATAACTCACAATAAAACCATAACTCAGGCTCTACTTACTGGAAATATGGTAACTCAAAACGGGCTAACCTAAAATGTATCATTAGAGATAGAATAAAGGCATAAGTTAGCAAAGTGTTAAATAAGATTTCAAGGAGCCTCTACAATTCCTTTTAAGAATTTCAGGACTTTATATATATATATATATAAAAATATTAACTATAAGTTCATTCATACATGGCCTTATTTGAAGCAGTTTATTTGCACTCACTAGCAAAATTCATGTCGGTAAGATATTTTTGAAGTATTTTATTTCCCAGATATTTCACTACTTTGAACTAGTTGTTCCAGTGACTAGTCTGAATTTCTGTTGAGACCTTAGCCGTTAATGAAGATGCATTTCTGAAAATAAGGCAATTTTCTACAATCTGCGTATGAATAGAAAACAAATCTTTGGTTTTCAGTTAAAGTGGCAGGAAGGACTTTGCAAAAAGAAACTCCAAAGAGCCAAAGCAGTGAAAGGGCTCTCGGGGGGCAGTGGGGACCCCAGACCCCGTCAAGGTGAGCAGAGCACCTAAGGCACCTCGGGTTCAGATGATCCAATCATCTGTGCTCTGCGTTCTGATAATCTAGGTACGGGATTCCCACCGTCTGAAGGGGGTGAAGCTGAAAGGGTCATAATGTCCAGCTACGATCACCATGAAAAAGAAGAGAATCACAGGTGGATAACGGGAGTGACCCTGGGGACCACCTCTCTCCCATATGTGTAGATGAGGAAACTGAGGCCCGTTCGTGAAACAGGCCACACCCGAGCTGCGTGTCCAGATTCCTAGTCCATTTCTCTCGGATTGGACAGATTCTAGATTTTAACTTTCGCTGGCTAGGCAGGTGTGAAGAGTTTCAGTGATGAATTTGGAAAAAAAAAAATTCCCATACACCCCCAAAGACAAGTTGGAAATGTGTAATACTTTACTGTCTTAATTCCTTCATACCATGTGTTGGATAACTTAGCTAACATACGAATTGATTTACACAGTTCCTTTCAACTTTATCTAAAAAACAGCAGACCAAAATTAAATGAGAACGTTACATAAGATTCCATTTGAGCATAAATGATAAGGCCATGGTACTTAATGTGAACCGCCATTTTGGGGGAGAAAGAAGATTTCCACTGTCCGGTTCAGAGAAAGCTCCTGACTGGTTTATCCAGCAGACGCTCCACTCTTCAATGGGGAAGATGACGCTTGGGTTTTAAAAAATCTCTACAGAGCTCACGTACAATACAGTCCATCCTACATTTGTGACTGATGGGTATTTAAGGCTGTCATTTTCAAGTATAAAAGTTTAGTGTTCATTACCCAATCTGTGCAATAGACATAGCTGTAAGCTCGAGTCGTGGAAATGAACAGGAGCCCACCAAGGACATAAAATCATAATTTAGGCAACTGCAAGTTTAAATGTAGAAAAGGCTTGGGGGGGGCGGTGATGTATGGATTACATTATGCTTCTCTCTGAACTGCATTGATTTGTTCACACAGAAACTTTGCCTAATGTTACTGTCTGTTGCATGGCATTTGGAATAAGGCAGATCCACAGCAGACTGCCAAGGAAGCTTAGGTAACAGAACTAGGAATTAAGATGGTTCACCTCTAGCACAGCTCTATGGCCTGTTCCCCCAGAAGAAGATTGGAAATGGCTCCAGTATGCTTCACAGAGAACATGAAAAAGTTTTAAGACAGGGCCTTTCACCTAGGGAGCAACGTGCACTGCTTGTGGATGGAATAAATCAACAGTATTATTACTTCTGGCTTTGTGCACTATTGCAACACGTTACAATTTGGCTGGAAAACAGTGTCTGGAAGCCAGTGTTTTGTTGAACTTCCACTCTAGGTGTTTGACTTAAGTCGGTAGTTCTGTAACTTCTGCAGTGGTTGCAATACTGTACCTGAAAGGTGGCATCAGTTTTATGATGGAAGCAATTGCTTTGTTGTAAATCCCATGTGGCATGCTTGAGTTCTAGGTCTTTTCTCTTTACCACAGTTCAGAGTTGCTTGTGGTTTGATCATCATATGCACTTCTCATCTCATTTGATATGCAACACAGGCCAATGTGGAAATTCAGAAACAAAATTACCAACCTCAGAGAGCTAAACTGAGTCCAAGATTATGGCAAAGTCTGACCCCAAATTTTAATTTGTAATTTTCTCATGTCTCATGCAGTTTGGGGAGCATCAAACTAAATCTACAGTTGCCAGAAGCCTCATTACAGTTGAATGCACATTAACTGAAACGTGTCCATTTTTAGTGTTCATGATAAATGCAGTTATGAACTTATTACACTTTTGGCATTCTTTAAGAAAGCACACTAAGCTTTAATATAGAAATATTTAGGTTACACTTAACTTGTGCTCAAGTAATAATAAAACATTTGTTCTCTTTTGATCTCATACATTGTCTCCTCAGGTATGGCCCATCTCCTGCACGCTGGGGGCGACCTTTGGCTACGTGGCTGGCCTTGTTATTTCACCACTCTGGATATACTGGAACAGAAAGCAACTTACATACAAGACCAATTAACTGGAACAAAGGAAGAAGTTGGAGGGGGGTTTGTTTGTGTGCAGATCCCATGAAGACTGTGCAGAAATGTGTATGGTCTAAGCCAGGCAGTTCCATCTATAGCACTGTTTTTTATGTAGTTACATGATGTGATTGTAGCTTTTTAAACTATGAAACCCCTGAGAGATTGTACCTTCTAACTGAAATAAAGTATTTATAATAGATTGTGACTTCAGATGCTGTTTGCTGCTTCTTGGACCTTTAAGAAACATTCTCAATGAACTCGATAGAATTCTGAGGACAGGGTTGTTTTTTTTCCTTCCATGTTTTGAACTGCTTCAGTATTTATGAGAGGTCTAGGGATAGCTGTAGCATTTCAGATGCTTTCTTAGAAATGGACAGTTTCCTCAGCCACTGAAGATGTTTCTCACGTAATCAAACAACAGTTTATACATCTTGATCCTATTCTTTTTTTTACTGTGTGTTTCTTTGGAGTTAAAATGGCTATGATAGCCTCATCAAAAACAGTCTTCAATCCCTTCTGGGTTAAAGCTGAACATTCCACATAGCAGCACGCTCCTATCTGGGAGGGAGAAAAGAAGTCACAAATACATTTTTTATACAACTGGTATGACAAAGACACCACTATAAGGAACATTATAAAAGACAGCTATGCAAAAGGAATGAAATCATCAGAATACCCAGAGATAGCTAACTGTTAAATTACTAGTATATATCCTTCCGGACTTTTTTGTGAAACACTCATCAAATATTTACTGGGTACCTACTGTATGCCAAGCACTGCTTCAGGTGCTGGGGGTAATGTCAATGAACTGAACAAAAGAACCAAGTCCCTGCTGTGTGATGCCTACATTTGCTTAAGTTCTGGGGGAGGGACACACACGGGACGGATGCTGGCACAGGCTCTGGAGAAACAGCACAGTGAGGAAGAGGTGCAGAGCAGAGGATACTGGTGGTGGTCGGAAAGCTCCACAGGTGAAGTTTGAGCACAGGGATATCCAGAGGAGGAGTTTGAGGCAGACAGAGCCACAGGGGCAAAGACCTTGATGCAGGGGCTCGCTTGGAGTGTTGCAGGAATGGGAAAGAAGTCAGAGTGGCAGGAGAGAGTGAGCAGGGGGAATGGCTGCAGATGAGGTCAGTGAGGGCCTTGAGGCCACTGGAAAGACTGGCTTCTACTCTGAGAAGGGACCTGTCACTCATTCATGGAAAATGAACTGAGCACTTATTTGCCAAGGGAGAGACAACAGCAAGGAATAAAAGTAAGCGTACTCATGAAACTTACCCTTTGGAAAGAAAAGACCATAAGCTAATAAATGTAGATAGAAATGCCAGAGGATGTTAGGTCGTCTGCAGACAAATGGAGACGCAGGACAGGTAAGGGGTGGGGACAAGACCAGGCAAGGTCTCGTTGACAAAGTGGTATGTAAGCAGAGATCTGATAGGAGTGAAAGAATGAGTAATGTTGCAGAGGGAAGAAGATTCCAGGCAGAGGGAGCAACACAAGTTCAAAGTCCCAAGATAGAGATTTTGGGGAACAGCAAGAAGGCCATGTGCCTGAGTGAGGCAGAGAGGTGGCAGGGGCCACGGCGAGGATTTTGGTCTTGACTCTGCGTGAGCTGGGAGCCTCTGGAAGATTCTGAGCAGAGCAGAGACCTGATGGAGCTCATATTTTAAGACTCCCTCGGGACACTGTGTTGAGCACAGGTTAACACAGGACACAGGAGCAGAAAGGTGACTTAGAAACTGCCCCCGTAACCCAGGCCAGAGGTGGAGGGGCCTGAACTTGATTGATAGAGGACAGAATGGTATAGAACACTTGGATTCTGGATATATGAAGGTAGAGCAATATGTTTTGCTACAAGATTGGCTATATCATATAAGAACGGCAAGGTCAAGTGTGATTTCAAGGTTTTTGACCTGAGTAACTTGGGAGGAGAGGCTCTGAGGACAAAATTAGGAATTGTTTTGGACGTGTCAATTTGGAGATGGTTAGCCACCAAGATGGACTTGTTGAGTGCAAGGCTGGTAACCAAGTCTAGAGTTTAGGGAAGAGGTCCAGGCTGGAGATGCAAATTTGGGAATCTTCAGAAGACTGAGAGAAGCTCATCTAGGCCTAGAGAATGAGTGTGGATATAGAAAAGATGTCCAAGAAGCTGAGTGCAGATCTCTGGGCCCTCCATCATTCAGAGACAAAAACCGTCCTGGCTGCTGTGGCTCAGTGAATTGAGTGACGGCCTGTGAACCAAAGGGTAGCTAGCCAGTTCGATTCCCAGTCAGGACACATGCCTGGGTTATGGGCCAGGTCCCCAGTTGGGTGCGTGCGAGAGGCAACCACACACTGATGCTTCTCTCCCTCTTTTCCTCTCTCCATTCCCCTCTCTCTAAAAATAAATTTTTTAAATCTTAAAAAAAAACAAACCCAAGAAGAAAGAATAACCAGAGAGAGGGCATTCAAGGAAGCCTAGTGAAAGTATTTCATGGAGGAACCAACTGCGCCAAATGCTGTTGAGAGGGCTTTTAAAAATGGGATCATATTGTTTCGCAACCACTTTTTCCCTTAAACTACATAGTAAGTTTGAACATCTCAATGGATATATTAGTATAAATTTTTAATAGTTGCAAGGTTTTGGGTGGGGGGAACTTTATAAACAAGGTAGCAACTTTGTAGCCATGTCTTTAAGCACATCCAAATAATTTTCTTAGGATACATTCCTACATATGGAATTGCTTCATCGAAAGTATGCATGACTTCAAGGCTTCTGCATACTGTCAAGACTGCTTTTACTCAATGACCAAGAGAACACAGAATGCCCATTCCCTTGCAGCCCTGAAAGAGGGGCTATTATAATCCATTTCTCAATATTTTGCCAACTTCACAGGTGGAAATGAAACTTACACTTGACTACTAAGGAGTTTAAATATATTTTCCATCTCCAATGGCAATCTGCACTTTTTTGGGTGAATTTTCCATTGCTGTTCCTTAGCCCATTTTTCTATTGGGGATATATGTCTTTTTCTGATCAATTCATACACAAGGGGTTCCTGTGCACTAAGGATATGAATCCATTTCTCTGCCATTTTTGTCAAGTTTGTTGTATGACTTCATTTTATTTCTGGTGTTTGATGTATTAGCTTTTCATGTAGTTCGCTCGTCAATATTTTAATTTAAGATTTTTACCTTCACGGCATTACAAAATTGAGTACGTGGAATTTCTAAAGTGAATCTATTTATCTTTTGCTTTAGTAAAAACTGTCCTCCCAAACTTTTCTTGCTCTGTTCTGCCTTCTGATAGTACATTTTAAAGAACCTTATTAGAATCTGTTTCCACCAAAGACCTATTAAAGTCACATCTGAAAAATAGCATCCAATAATGTTAGGGCCCAACACAGAAGAAAAGTAAGCATAGCTTTGGAGCGAGGAAAAATATAAGTTGAAACATATAATGTGCCTCACAGTTATATTTTGGGATGCCACTGTTTCCTATCTTTCATAAAAAGGAAAGATAGGAAAGATAGGCTGGAAGAAAATTCAACTAGTTTCTTTTCAAACCTAGCCATCGTGTTTTGCTTTTAACTGCAGATTTAATTTGTCACTCTCTGCCCCGCCCCCAGTGCCTCCTCCACAAATGTTAACTGAAGACAGAGCCTGATTGGCACAGTACAAATATTTAAGTGATTACAAAGGGCTTCCAGGTCAGCACCTTTTTCTGATGCCTCTTTCTATACATGACTTACTGGGAAAATACCGTTAGTGGCATCAGAATCTGGGTTCTAGAATCAGGCCATGACTGAAACCCAGCTCTGCCGTTTGTTACCTGCCAGACCTTTCAAGTTACCTGACATCGCCAAGCCTCTGTTTTCTGTTCAGTAAAAGAGGGAACTGGTCAGACCTGCCTCAGAGTCAGTGCAAGGATGAAATGAGATTAAATGTGGAAAGAACTCAGCACAGTGCCTGGCATACAGTAAGTGCACAATAAGTGCTAGCTTCTAGCGTTACTTTAGCTTTTACACTTATTCATAAATTCTGTAAAGGTTCATTACCTCTTTTGCTAGTTTCTGTCCTTGTTCCACACATACAGGCTTTTCTTTCATATCATTCAGTCTTGCTAAAGTTTTGGGGTCATCTCGGAGATCAATCTAATCAAGAAAGGTCAATAACGTCCCATAATATTACAAGTCTTTAAAAAGGAATCAAAGCATGTAGTCCCACTTCATCCCCACACACCAGTAAAAGATTACACAAAGGAACTTAATTTTTAAAACCAAATAATATAATTGCTTTCTTTCAGCACCACTTTTTCCAAAACTGTGACAGAATCCAGTATAACTTACAATGAAACTTAAACACATACACCATCCGCTAATCTTCAGAACCATCTGTCTCAGGGTCATACCACGAGCTAGGCCAGGGAGAGTCTCCTTAAACGAGTAAAATCAAAGCGGACATACCTGCGTTCCTATTAATAAAAAGGGTACATTTGGTGCATACTCCTTCAGCTCTGGTACCCACTCCTCTTTCACATTCTGAAATGAGGCTGGATTTACCACGGAGAAGCATATAAGGAAGACATCAGTCATCGGGTAGGACAGAGGCCTCAGGCGATCATAGTCTTCCTAAGGAAGAAAGAGACACCTCATTATTTCCACCTCCACGCCCTCAGTTGACCAATAATGTGTCCACTGGATTAACATGGTCAAGGAAACAAGTCCGGAGTATCCTGCAAGTGAAATGCACGGCATTCTACACAAAACAAGATCATCCCGTTTGTTTTTGTTATTTTTCCTTTTGCAGTTCTGAATTATCAGTGGGGTAAGAATACGACAAGACCACCCACAATTACAATGGAACTTAGAGAAAATATATTTTGATTACTACTACAGCGGCCATTGGAAACACTTTTTCACGGAAAAGTTTGCACAAAGAATTGCTAGCTGGATGTTGTCCATTATCATTCATAGTAACTAACAGGCACGGAACGTTTCCTGTGTCAGGTACAGAGCCATATACTCGCCGGAGTGTTACTCATTTAATTCTCCTAGCAACTACCTGACAACGTAAGTACCATTATCCCTGTTTTCCATTTGAGAAAACTGAGGCACAGGAGTTCAATAACTTGGGTGAGGATGTATAGCCAGTAAGCAGAAGAGATGGGATTTAGACCCTAGCAGGTTTATTATGCCTTACCCACCACACATCTTCACTGAGACCTTAAATCTTTGCTTTCCCTGTTTATATAGTTTTTTTAATATATTGTGTGTGTGTGAAAATATAAAGATAGAAACATATAGGAGGAATTCACAAAAAAACTCTTTCTTCTCCAAGTTCTATGACTGAAATGGAGATGTTCTCACATGTATCTTTCCAGTTCTTTTTCTGTGCACGGTACACCTACAACTGTACACGTGCAAACACCGCACAAGCACAGCCTGCGCGATCCATGCCCGCTTCGGGACGTCCTGGAGACCTTTCCTGATCAGAACACGTTAGACTGCCATGTATGTGACCTTAAACTGCTGCTCTGCATTCCACGGAAGGCTGTACTGCTGACGGCTTTGGCATCTATCACAAAAGGCAGTGAGGATCCTGTTTGGCTTAGACCATCTTCTAAGACACAAAATTCTGCTTATTTACGTTCTAGTGAGTGAACAGACTAAGGATTCTATTTTTGTCGGAGCTAGCCTCTCATCCGGTTTCAAGGAAAGTTTATTTTGGGTCGAGGCTACCACCCCTCTTAAATGACCCACTTCACCACTGGAAATGCAATGCACGTGGAACCGAAGGAACAGATATTAAGAACATCTTCCACCCAAGAGTTTCAGCAGCAGTATTTCTCTCGGGGAACAATTTTTCTTGCACATATGTCATCTTCTAACAGTTTCCTCAGCATACTGTTCAACCCAAGCATATTAACAGCTCAAAGTCTCGACTCCGGAGTTAACCCCTCTGTTTCTCTGTGATGCTTCCAACACAGCCTGGAGCCGTGGACACAGACAGATTTCTCGGGTGCTGGCTATCACAGGACAAGAAAGGAAAAGCCATCCCCAATCTTCTTTACCCTTTATTTTTCAAAGTAGAGGCTCCTAATTGGTTTTGAATAAAGCAGTGCTCTGCTATGAAGAAATTAATAAAAGAAATCAAGTAATGTGGGTATGAAGCATGTTGTATCCCAGTCAGTTACTATCAGAGACTCTTACTGAAAATAGAGTATATGTCTTTAAAAATCAATTTGAGTGTAAAATAGTACAGTTGGGTGCATTAAATATACTTTCTGTGCTGTGCTGCCTATTTCAAACTGCATGTCAGTAAGGTGGGGCCAGGGGGTGGCAGCATTTAACCTTAGCATCTACCCAGCAACTCTACATTCCAGAGACAAAACTTGGTGTGGTCAGGGAATGGGGTGCTCTTGTTAAAATTCTCCCCTCATTGCCCTGATGGTGTGGCTCAGTGGGTTGGGTGTCATCCCGCAAACCAAAAAGTTGCCAGTTCGATTCCTGGTCAGGGCACATGCCTGGGCTGTGGGTTCGGTCCCCAGTCAGGGAGCGTGCAAGAGGCAAGCGATCAATGTTTCTCTTTCACACTAATGTTTCTCTCCCTCTCTTTCTCCCTTCCTTCCCCTCTAAAAATAAACAAATAAAATTTTTGATTTAAAAAGAAATCTCCCCTCATTCATTTTTAGATCTCCAGGTTTCACAGAATTAAAAATGGGCACACTGTCTCATAGGATTATGAGGAATAAATGAAATTGTGCAACTGAATCCCTCAGCACAGTGCCAGGCATGTAAAATACTCCAATGCTTTCACAGGAATTCTTCCCCCACGGGAAACTGACCCTCCTGTTCCCCCGTAAATGCGTGCAGGGTCCCCGTGGTCCCCCACTGGTCTGGGTTTGCGTCTCTCTCCAACCAGAGAGAAGAGGCTCCTTTAGTGAGAAATACAATTTTCAAATACAATTTTCTACACTAACATCAAAACACAAATCAAATGGAGGTCTCTTGAGGACAGTCTAATTTTCAGATTAATAAAAGAAAATATTATAACTATACTAATTAGTCACTTGGGGACTCAAGTTCCTTAAGACTATTCAATATAGTATTTCTAAGAAAACCAAATGAGATTTTTAGATGAAATTTTACTTTACGAGCAGGTTTACCTCATCAGGGAAACAGAATGTGCATTCTTTTTCTAGAAAGCCCTGCAAAGAATAAAAAGCAAATACAAAATTCTATTGAAATGTTTAATAACACTAATGCAAGTCTTCTACAGAACATAGGTGGGGTATGCATTGCTTTCATAACCATAGCAAATACTGACTTTCCTCAACGAGGGACAATGGTCACAAAGGAAAGAAATTAGACTAATCATCTCTAGATATCTGTTAACTTACAGATTTTGTTGAAATCATTAAAAGGTGAAGGATTTGCCCTGACTGCTGTGGCTTGGCTGGGCACCATCCTGCCAAGCAAAAGCTCACCCGGTCGATCCCCAGTCAGGGCACACGTCTAGGTTGCAGGTTCAGTCCCCAGTCAGGGCACATACAAGAGGCAACCGATCAATGTTTCTCTCTCACATCAATGTTTCTCTCCCTCTTTCTCCCTCCCTCCCCCTCTCTAAAAATAAATACAATCTTTAATAAAAAATAGATTTAAAAAATGTGAAGGATTTGGGTTATAAAAAAATAAAACAAAAACAAGTATGTTTAGAACTCCTTAAAAACAAATGTTACCTCTTAAAGTCTCAACTACCTAAATGAACTCCATCTGCCTGTTAATCTCCAACTAAATAATTGGCAGTTATTATAAGAACGAGACCTTTCTGCTTCCATCCAGCCAGAGTAATTAGAAGTCTAATAATAGACAGCACATTAAAAAAATAAATTACCCCCTATGCCTACGGCGCCCGGCATGCACACTGTCGAGTGAACTCGGTGTGAAATTCTGGATTTGGGGGTAGAGAAGTCTCATCTCCAGCTATGTCCTGTAAATGTGACGACACAAAGAAGGTTAAACGTGCAGCACCTGCCCTTGACTTTCAATAGCCACTTATCAAAGCCAGAACTTCTCTTTTTTTCTTTTCATTTAATCTTTATGTTTCCATTACCATTTATTACACCCCCTCCCCCCACAATCACCACAGCGCTGTCCACGTCCATGAGTCCTTCTTCCTTTGCTCACTCCCTCCACCCCTAACCTCCCCAGCAACCTGCCCCGCCTCCGGCGACCTTTTGCTTTGTAGGATGTGAGGCCAACTCTCTGGTGTCTTCTTAAATTAACAGATCAATTACATTATAGTTCCTTAAAAAAGGTAGTAGGCCTTACACATTCCAGCATGGTAACTGGAACCTTACCAGTAGAGGAAAACCATACTAAAGACAACTGTCTCACACCAAAACCATGGGAACAACCATGAGTTCCACCAACAGGGGCACTGTACTGCTTAGCAGAAGCTTTGGTTTCTGACTGGCTGGCTAAGCTCCAGAAGTGTCTGTTTTGTCAGCACTCTCTTCTGGTAGCTCAGAGATCAAGCTCTGTGCTCTGGCCGAGAGTCTCGGATCTGCAACGACCACCCTGACCCTTGAAAAAATGATACACTCACAACAGGACAAGGCTCCACAGACAGAAAGGGACTGAATGACTGTGCACAGAGAGCAAATAGGAGACCTTCAGGTGCAGAGCTGCGGCAGGGCCATCTGGCAGGACACCCCTTTCTACACACGGCTTGGCCAGCAGGGCCCATGACCAGCCCGCTGCTAGCTGACCTTTGTCCCCTTCATGTGGCCCTGGCACCCCTGGCACTCCCTCCTACTTCAGTGAATTCTGTTTAAAATACACATCTTTAGCATGGGAATGCCCATTTAAAATGCATATCTGGAACATGAACTTTAAGCAAAACCAGCCACCTTGGACAGTACAGGTCCATCATGCTTTGTTGTCTGGTATGCTGTCACACACGGGTCACTTAAAATCAACGAGCGAAGACTCACTGAGATTGTACTGCATGGGAGATGTTCTAAGGACACACGGACATGAATACAAGAAACAATGGTCTTCTCTGGAGCTTAGAGTTTAGTTGGAAGTTCAAGACATATACATATAAAAAGACAGTCAAATAAACTAGTGGGAGAAAGAAAAGTGTAAACTGGGGAGTGAATATATAAATGCTTCATCCAAAGGAACATTAACAAGCACCTCCTGCGTGTCCAGAATGGTGTGAAGGGCAATCATTAGGGGAATGAAGGGATGACGAGACTCAGATCCCACTTGATTTATAAGACACCTTATACACATTCGCAAAGCACCGTCATGAGATTCTGTAAGTCGTAAACAAGGCGACAAGCGCAAATGAGCACTAGCAGTCAGTACCCACTAGGTACTCATGCACCTGCGGGGAGCACTGCACACCTCAAAGCCACAGCCTGGAAGAGAAGAAGAAACTGGATGCTGATGTGGGAGCGTGTGTAGGGTTGGCACCGAGGAGGAAGAATTTGACAGGTGGAGAGACGCACAAACGCTTCCAGCCGAACTCTTAGGGAGTTCACGGTAAGGGAGACAACTGTGTGTGAACGCCGAGTTACATGTCAGAATGTGGTAAACACCTCGAGCTGTGGTTAGGGGACACGAAAAGGCTTCTGAGAGGAGACGGCCCTGAAGAATGGGACACACAAAGCCTGGGAGCTACGTGGCCTTGGTCGAATCACTTCCTTCTTAGAGGCTTCGTTTCTGTCTACCATGTGGGAGAGCGTCAGTGACAAATGCTTTGAAGACTATAAAGTGCTATAAGAACGTATCATACTCCCAAATAATCCAGCATGTTACTTTAAGAAATAGCCATTGATAAAAACCTACAAGAGTTTTCCTCAGTAACAACCTTGCAAGGTAGAAAAGTGGGATCCCAAGTTACTAACCGTTTAACAGACAAACCCCAGGCTTCTAATGTCTAAAACAGCTTCTGACTACTTTAAGAGATACATACAACGTAAGGCCGCAAAGAATGGCCCGGACAACTGGTGGCTCATGGTATACGAGGGAATGACTCTGTCACTCCCAAAGCACGCAGTAGCGATCCGAAACATCTGCTTCTTGTGAGAAGCCCAAACGTCTCATGCACGGCTCTTGAAACATGGGGACCCCCAATGGCCCCCACAGAAGTCAAGGGGCTGCATGGATCGAAGCTAGCTTCTGAGGATGAAAAATGGTTTGTCATAAACCTAATACACATTGTAAGCATTCCTACAATAATTCTTCATATCTATGAAACCTTAGTTCCTTTGCGTAGTTCTTTCGGTCACTTTGGAGTTCATTTTGTATTAAATTTTATGAAATGATGGTATCACTTTTCACCGCCTTAACAACATTCTCTTTTTTCACAGAATTGGGTTGGGTCCCTTTTGGGAGCATTTTGATCAATTTGGTTCAAAATAACATCAGTGATCAGTTTATTGAATTTGCCTACCACCTCCTACTACGGCTGAATGAAAGAAAATTCCAGGAAGAAATGGAATTTTTTTAAGTGCTATAAATTCCTAAGAGGTAACTATGTTTCAGAAACTTTTCAAATATTTGGCTTTCTTCCCATCTTCAGTTCAGCTGTGAAATGGGGTGTGTGTGTGTGTGTGTGTGTGTGTGTGTGTATCCTCATTAGTTCTTAGTAAAAAATTCTTGAAACTGAAGGTTTAGCTTCTCAGTTTCAGCAGCTGTCATCTTCATATATTTTGATTTATAATAAGTCAGGCTCCCAACTGATGTGCCAATTATTTAGGAGCCGGTGAAGCAGACCGTCTTGCCCATCACCGCCTTCCTCTCTGACTGCCTGACTGAGCACAACTCCTGCCTAGGCTGGCTGGAGAAAAGGCAAGTCGAACTTCGCGGCGCAGAGAGCGGATCCGCCGGGAACTGGCCCTGCCCTGATCTAACTGTGTCATTATGAACCAGCACTTCCTCTTCTCTAAAAGGAGGGGCTGAACTAGATCTCCACCTTACATGGTTGAAAATGCTCAAAAGGACTCTTTTTACCCTGGTGAGCAGCCCTAGTAACAGATTTAATGTGGGAGGAGATTTAACCGACTGGGTAAAAAAATCAAGCTTCAGAATTCTGTTTTATCTAAGCTGACCCCACAAGGCAAGAAGATCAAGACTTAGCTAAATACGGCCCTCAGGCAAGCTGTAGTTCCCCATCTGTGCGGGGAGGATAAATATAGCGCACACACGTTAGGATAAATGGTCAAGTGTTTGGAGCCTTTCAACAGACAAGGCTGACTTTCCAAAAAAAGACAAACCACAACTTCAGAGCCAGTGCAGTTTCTTTTGTGCGCGGTGAGATGGCTTCCCTCGTGGTGAAGGCCTCGCAGCTGAAATTCAACAGTGTCTGGAGCTCTAAGGACCAGTCTCTCTCACTAAAACAGAGGTCGGCTGGCCAAAGGCACGCAGACAGAAGGTAAATGTCAGGTCACACTTCCACGTGGTGTATTCCTTTTCTAACTTTCTTGGCACAGTTTCATGTTGGTAGAATATTCATTCATTCACTCTAACCAGCAGCAGGCTGAGCACTTGTCTGTGCACTAGTGAATAGACAGGGCTGTTTTTTAAAATGATATTTTATTGATTATGCTCTTCCAGTTATCCTGATTCTCCCCTCTTTGCCCCCCTCCACCCAGCACCCCCTACTCTCTCAGGCCATCTCTACCTACACCATTGTTCATGTCCATGAGTCATGTGTGTAAGTTCTTTGGCTACTCCCTTTCCTATACTGTTCTTTACATCCCCATGGCTATTCTGTAACTGCTTATTTGTACTTCTTAATCCCCTCACCTCCACCCTTTCTTCCCTCAGCCCCCTCCCATCTGGCAACCATCAAAACGCTTCCCATATCCATGATTCCGTCTCTGTTCTTGTTTGCTTAGATCATTTTTTAGATTCAACTGTTGATAGATATGTATTTATTGCTATTTGATTGTTCATCGTTTTAAACAGGCTGTTGCTTGTTTGAGAGAATTTAGGAAGTTGTGAAGCATGAGCTAAGACCAGCCATTCATATGGAAAAACCACTCTTAACAGCTTGGGTGGGCCTTTAAATTGGGTGGGGTGGAGCTGGAGCTGAGCTCTAGAGTGAGGCAAACAGTATAAACCAGGTTGATGGAGTCTCAGATACAGCATACCCATGCTGGCTTTGCAACTCTGTGGGGGGCGCTGAGGGTTCAGACAAGGAATGATGGCCTCTGCCTACCTTTCTGTCTGGGAGAAAGCTGTCTCGCAGCTCTCACCTTGACACCACCAGGCACTTCAGTTCCTCCCCGTATGCCACTGGTACCTTTGAAGTTGCTACCCTGGTGCTGGAGCTCAGAGGGAGCGAGTCTGAGTAAGTCCACATGTAGATTCTTTAAGAGGTACTGCTTGGGACTCCAGAAATTTCTTACACTGACTCAATCCCCACTGGTTTTTGCAGCCAATAGTTATGGGAACTTATCTTCCTGGCACTGGAACCCTGAATGAGGTGGGCCTGGTGTGGGGCTGGGACTCCTTGCTCCTGAGATGTCTTTCCCAAATTTTTATCCACAGCATGTGGGTGTAGGGCCAGCCCATTCCGTGTCTCCACATCTCTGTGCCTCCGCCCCTCCTACCAGTCTGGATGGATGGGGTTTCCTTAATTCTATAGTTATCAGACTTCCACTCGGCTCAATTTCTGATGGTTCTCAGTGAAGGCTGTTCTTTAGTTTAGTTGTAATCCTGATGTGATTGTGTGAGCTGAGCCATGCTTACCTAAGCCTCCATCTTGACCGAAAGTCTTCAGGGGCTGTTTTGAAAATGTGGAAGGCATTTTTGATTGTCAACATTAATGGGGGAAGAAAATTTGGGGGAGGAAAAAGAATTTTTAAGTATTACAAATTCCTAGGAGGGGGCTGTTTTTCAAAAACTTTTCAAGTACGTGGCCCTTTTTTTTTTTTTTTTTTCATAATCTTCAGTTCAGTTGTAAAATGGTATGCAGGGTACCCCTACTGCCGTTCAGGGAGCGAGGGTGCTACGTAACCTGAGTGCATGGTGGGTGGGTGTACTGCCCGGCACTGATGAACATGAAAAACCCTTTTATAATTACTAAAATCCAGGATCTAAAAACACAAAGTATTTTTTTGCACAGATTCAGTAAATTTTCTAGGAAGGTAATTTCAGTGCAAACTGAAGGAGGAAGGTAGACGATACTTTATTTTGTTCAAAACATAACCGGAGTCGCTTGCGACTGTAGAATATGTACACCACCGGCAATAGCGCTCCTGGCATCTGCCTCACCGATAAACCACGGCCATGGCAGTCGCCATCCGTGAGCTGTACGGTCACAGTAATTCCACCTCTATCTAGGTGTGGGTACCTGACTACTTCACTATAATTTCCGGAGAACTCAGCTCTGAGAACTTAAGAATTTAATACTGAAATAAATATTTTTATGGTGAATCACTTTCCTTTTATTTCTCCGTATTACTGGCAGGGTCTTACATTGATTTAAAATGATGTATACAGAGAAGTTATATTTCCTGTAGACTTCACCTGAGCATAGGTAGAGAAACACTTGTTATAAAAAGGGGATGAGTCTGATTTGGTTGAGGCACTGAGTCAGGCATTCAATAAACTGGGAAAAAGGTGACGACAAACTGGGATACATGTGATGAAGGAAAAGAGCCAGGTACTCGGAGAGAGACTCGCCAGGATGACCTGTGAGAGGGAGTGGCCTCCCACCTGAGATCGGAGAGAGGTTTAGGGAGCTGGACACAGGGCAGTGTGGGCAGTAGCCCTGAGGCAGAAAGCCCTGGCAGCTGCTGGGGAAAGGCCTGGTGACAAGGTGGGGACAGGGAGGTCACCAGAATCACTAGAGCCCACTGCAATGCAAAGTCAATAAAACATTGAAAAAAGGGAGTCATGTTATTTTTTTTTAAAGGCCATTCAGGCTGATTTGTGGAGAATGAATCAGAGGTGTGCAGGCGTATAGGAGAGAGTATTACAGTAACTCAGGTGAGAGAAGATGGTGGCTTGGATTGAGTGGTAGCAGTTGACAGCTAGAGAAATGGTGAATTCTGGATATATTCTGGAAGTAAACTCAGGTTTGCACCATGGACTGGCTGTGTGGCTAGGGGTCAGGGAGGTCTCTGGAGTAATCCAGGGTTCATTCAGCCTGCGCAGCTGCACAATCATGTCTTCACAGGAAGATGAGGAAGACTGAGGGTGGAGAAGAACACTAGGGAGAAAATTTAAGTGGCCAATTTTGGTCATGTTAAGCTTGAGCTATCAAGAAAACTGTCAGAAGAGTGTACTGGGAGGAGCTCTCTGCCTCTTGAGTTCCAGATACCTCCTTTGGTCTATACCAGAAGCATCTCAGATTCAACATTTCTGAACTAAACGCATTTGTTCCCCCCGAATCTGCAACTCCTCCTATGCTCCCCATCTCGCTGAAGGATGTCAGGCTCAAGGTCCTTGATATCCACTGCAAACCCAGCAAATCAGTCGGCTGCCCAGCCCATCTCACTGTCCTTTCCCTCTGCATACTTCCGCACCTGAGCAGCTCCTGCTCACCTTTCAGACTCTGGTCTAGAAATCTCTTCATCCAACAAATCCACTCTGACCAAGCAGCGCTAGGTAACTTCTGTAGCACACGGGGCTTTTCCTGTCCTTCCCTTTCTTCCACTGTAATAAGATTGCCTCTTTTCTTATCTGTCATCTCCACAGGACTCCCTGAAAGCAGGGGACTACTCTTCAAAGTCTGGCTTACAGTAACAGCTTACTATCTTGCTGAGTAAATGTGGGTAGCATGTGCACAGGTGAAATCAGAAAGGTCAGCTGCAGCCAGGTCACGGCTGGCTCGCACAGTGCTGGCCTGTACCTCCTTCGCCAGCTCCAGCGCTGGAGAAGGTGAATCAAGAATCTCACTTCTCCAGTAACAGTCTAATTTCTCAGGTTGCCATCACCACATTCAGCCAAAAATAAAACTGCCGCCTGTGATGAAGGCTGTTCCGTGGTGCGCCTATATGTCCAACCCTCCTGCCTGTGTAATGAGAGCTCTAAAGAGAAGAGCCTCAGACTGGGTGATACTTTTGATAGAGGAACTCAAGAGTTAAAGATTTTAGCTGTAGTTAGAGTTGATAGGCTTGAGTGATTCATGCAACTGAAATTCATGACTTATGTGACAAGCAATTCAACCTTTGCTCCCCAGGGGTCTGCGAGAGACTGAGATGATATCTGAGCCACTGTGTTCCAGGGAGGGACAGGAGATAAAGAATAAGTGATCAGTAAGTAGATAAGGAAATCCTAGGAAAAATCTCTTCAGACTGCAACTCTTATTTGATTAACTTTTTTCCAAACCCCTTACCTACCCTTTTCTTCTCCTTATAAAAAGGGTGACTTGAGATGTTAAGAGAGTTTTTAGGGTACATAACCCGTCACCTTCTCAGATCACCGGCATCTGAATGAAGCGCCCATAAAGAGTCAATCCTTGTCTCTGCTTATTGGTTCTGGTAGTGACAGGCTGCACAAACACCAACTTCTCCGCTTTCACTTTCAGCATTTTAGTTCTTGCCACTACTTTTCACTACTGCCTCCTATTCACTGTTTCGATGTCCATTTTACTCAGGTATGAAGGGTGTTACTGACTGTGTACTGAGCATCCTTTTCCTATTTCCTTCTTCCCAAAACTGACTTTGTTGAGGACCCACTTCTTCCTTTGGACACATACACCTGGGGATCCTGATCCCACACCTAGGCAAGCTAAAAGAATTCCTGGTTACATTAATCCAATCACAGAGTTTCTTTCCCCACCTCCTGGCCAAAGTCACTGGTTCTCAGATGAGCACATGACTTAGTAAGTCCACTCAGTTCTGATTATCCAAGGTGGCTCCTCAAGCACCCATTTCTCCTGCTTATTCCTCTTCATTCTCTCTCACCCTTCCTTCCTTCCTCCCTCCATCTCTCACTCTGCATATAGTTGCTATTCACTGGGCCCCATCGCTGCAGCTCATGAAGATTGTTTAGGGACCCCCTCTGTATCAGCCATCGCTGTAATCCCTGTATCATCACACTGGAGTAGAGACCACCCAGGACCAGCTATTTAGCGGGAAGCATGGGTAATAACCAGGCCTCACACATCCATGGGAGCCACCCTCTCACCCTTTCCAACACTTGGGCTACTAAGGACCTTTGTTCACTGTGAATGCAGGTCACCTGGGCTTTTCATGGTGGGGGCAACAGAGGGGCCAGGGAAAGGGAATAGTCAACACAGAACTGTGAGTAACGGATGGGCCAAATCTACAGGTAACACCATTCTCCTTGACTATGAACTAACACCGGCCCTCTCTGCCTTCAAGGCTGGGGAAGAGGCTTACGAAGACTGAAGTCTCTCACTGGCTTTTAAAATACCAAGAAGGCAAGCAGCCATGCAGTAAGAGAATAAAGGAACTACACCCTGAGTAAGCCTGAAATGCTGGTATTCCCCACGCCTAGATGAGGCAACAAGCTGTGTGGCGGGGTTGAACCATGCTTACTAACCCACTTGGGATCTGAGTACTTAAACCACACTCCTCGGTCAAACATAAAGTAAAATCTTCCATCTGAGGATGAGGAAGGCTTCTTGGCAGGCAGACAAAATGAGGATGACCTAATGTAGTTCACAAATGAGCTTTCACAGAACAGGCTCTTCAGAAAATACAGTTTTTAATGGGGTGATGAAAATGTTCTGGAACTCAACTGAGGTGGAGGTTGTGCAACATTGTGAATGTACTCAATGCCACTGAATCATACACTTTACCATGGTTAGTTGATGTTGTGTGAACTTCACCTTAAGAAAAATACAGGACCACAAGTGTGCAAAACTGGAACCTTGCAAGTACTCACACACATGCGCACATACACACACAGGATGACAGATTTCTTTGACATGCAGAGAGGTACCTGCCTGCAGGCAGTCCCCAGAACCCAGCACACCAACTCCTTGGGACCTGCATTAACCCTCCTGGTACGCTGCCCCGCAGCTGCGCACTGGAGCTCAGCTCATTCTCCTTCGTGCCTGCTTTATGCCCCCTTCTGCCTGTTCTGCATTTCTTCCTTCAGCCTCTCCCCGCCAGCTGGCCCTCTTATACTCCAGGAGGCTCCCCGCAGAGCTCCTCCAGGCCTAGAGCAACTAACACATCACATCCTATAGTCTTATCGGCTTCACAGCTCCGAGAAGAACACCCTGCTCCTGCTTTCACAGGAACCCCAACCATCCCCCTGAACCTTCACCATCAGCCTGTGAGATGGGGCAGCTCCCATCTTCCTGATGAAGAAACCGAGGCTCCAAAAGAAGCTCATCACTTGTCCAAAGTCACAGGAGAGGAGGGCAGAAGTGAGGCGGTTATATTGTTCTAACAACTAGTGCGGGACCGGCCTGGCCCCGCTGTTTTAACCAGGCAGGAGACAGCAGGTTTTGGACACAGACCTTTCGATCTGAATCACAGGCTTATGAGCTGTGCTGCCTAGTATTTTCTGTTTCCTTTAGCTATGAAATGAACTAACAGATGTTTCTCTTCTGCTGTTGGGAGGGTTAAATGAGCTAAGGCATGAACAGCACTTAGCATGTGTGGTGGCTGCCAGCTGATAGCCACACCCAGTAGCTGTCCTTCTCCACTGAGTTTCAGCAGGTTTGGGGCAGAGGAATAAATGGGCAGGAAATAAAGATTGAGGGTGAAATCAACTTTGTGAAAAACACACTAAGTTTTGCTGGCTTAGTAAGTGCTTATCTTTATTTATATGGCAGACAAGAACTGAAATCAGGTATTTGAGTAAAATACCTAATCATAACAATCCAATACAGCTCAAATACATTTTGTTTCGTTTTATTTTAAACCAAACAACAGTTACTGAGACCTAGGAATTTTAACAGTCACAATGCAGAGGGACCATAATGTGGCAACTGTGCCCTTGCTCGTGCTGCAGACAGTCACAAGCTGTTTTCAGTGGCCGACCAGACTGTGCAAGTGAGACCACATCCACCCAGTGTCCTCTGTGTTCCAAGCACAGCCAACCCAGGATGCGGCCTTCCCACCATAAAGAACCTGGTTAGGGAAGCAGGGCATTTACGAAGTGAACCAAGAGCCGGGACAACACAATCAAAGAGAAGCAACACTACAAGCAGAGGAGAAAACTGGCACTAACAACAAAATTTTATAGCAAAAGCACCTAATAAAGATCGTTCCAGGGGTTCCAAGAGCTTCCATATCCTTGTAACTGCTCTGGAGGCAGCACTGGGCCAGATGCTGTCATCCCGCCCTCCAGGACGCCCTCCGGGACACCCTCCGGGACGGACCGTGTGGGCTGAGCCCAGGGCACTGGGTGAAATGATGGCAAAACTATCCCTGGGGCAGGTGGGCGGGGCAGGAGGAGAGCAGGAGTTGTTTTCAAGCCTTGAGGTGTGGCCAAGCAGTCTGACCACATCGCACAGGAACCTTCGAGGTTCTAGCTCTTGGCCCTGCCCTGTGTCACCCACTGCGGTGAGTCCGGCTGTCAGGTCAACCCCTCTACTGAGTCTGTGTTACGTGCTGCCTGGGGAGCCAAACAGCACACAGCTCCCTTCAGAGAGCAGCCAGCTGAGATAAGCAAGCCTGTAAAACCTGGCAGCTGGAGGCAGTCACTGGAATGACGGATTCAGATCTGGAGCCAGAGGCCTGGTGGGAGGTCCAGCGTGGCCTCTCGTGGGCTGTGAGGGCTACACATGTATCTCAGTATCTCTGAGTCTGTCTTCTCACCCATTTAAAAAAAATGGAGGGGAAAGGGTAGAACAGTATCTCCTACCTCACAAGGCTGCAGTTAGGATTAAGTGGGATAAACAGGTCCAGAGAAAGCCTCAAATGTAGGCACAAAATTAATGACAAGAGACACTTAGACTAAATGCCACAGGAATTCTGGTCCACCTCTGAGGACCAGAAAAGGCTGCCTGCAACACCTTGTCCTACGTGGGGCTCCTCCCCCTCTTGCACCCAATCACTTTACCTAGGAAAAGGTCTGAGCCCTCCCCTGACCACCACCAGGACTGAACGTGCTCCTTCCAGCCTCCCGCTGTCAATGACACCTGTAGGTACAGTTAACAGGTCTAGGAGAACTACCGTAAGACAGCCTCATAATTTGACATGAGGCTACATTTTGAGAATTAAATTAACGAAAGTCAAACCATAATAGTTACTAGTCATCTGTAGTGTGGGGCGAACTGAGCTGACGGAGACTTCCGAACACCCCACATCAACCAAGGTAACTGTAGTGTAACTGAAGAAAGCTGCAAACTGACGGAGTGTGTTTTGGCCTGAGAAATAGTAACAAAAAAGTCAGGGTCTATCTGGCCTCTACACAGACTGTAGCAAAGGCGAGATTGCAGAATGAGAGTATTATTAGTGCCTCTCCAGCCCTGCCCATGGCAGGGCACTGGGCTGGTGGGCACGCACATCCTGGTCTCTGGAAAGTGTGCTCTCGTGAAATGGAAAGTTCATCAAGTGGCTTCAGGACCCGGAAGAAGAAGAAATCTCCTCTACGATTTCTAATCCCTTTTGCTGCAAAGCCTCAAACAAGCGTCTTATGAAAGCATTTTTTCAGGGACCCTGATGCTAAGGAAAGGAACACAGAACTGCAGGCACCGGAAAGGATGTCCATCACTGTGACTCTGTTTTTCATATTTGTGGCTGCGGATTATTTAAAAAATGGGAAACACTTCAGTTAAATCTCAGCTGACTGAACACAGGCACTTATCTCTGATAGCTCCAAAATTCTCTAACAGGTACAGTGACTTTTTAAAAAAGACATAAAGTCACAAGGACCAAGCACACAGGAAAGGAGATAACAGCCATATGATTTTAGAAGCCCAAAAGCAAAAGACGGAGTTGGAAGTGATGCAGCAGGCCCAGGAACCAACTCCTGGGTCGGCAGAGATGGGAGCTGGGGGAGTAAGGAAGCACCTCTTTCTGCACAACAGAGCCCCGCAAAGGTGTAGGACCTGAAGCAGTGTGACCGGAAACTGAATTGACAGTGGAGCCACACACAGGAGGTGGACTGAGGTAGGGCGCAGTCTAATCCCAGATCCCGTTCTCTGTCATGGTGAACATTGTCCCCAGCCCGGATGGCAGGCAGAGGATACTTACGGGAGGACGTCAGGCCCAGTTAACATGCCAACGCACGAGACCAGGGAGCATGCTGAGACTGAGACGCCCACCCAGCTTCCACCAGTCACCTCCCAGACCATCCGGCAGCCCACCCAGCAGGAACCTCCCAGGCAGGAGATTCTTTTCTGGGGAACATAACCAGCCCAAGAGGAAAGACCAAAGCCGGGCATCACAGCTTCCCCAGTGCAAGGCCCAGACAGAGCGTCCTACAGCCTCGGTTCTCTATTGAGGGAGTGAGGGGTGATGCTGACCAGAGGCACATTTGGCAATGCCTGGAGATATTTTTGAATGTCATGACTGGGGTGGGGCTGCTACCAGCATCACGTGGGCAGAGGCCAAGGTTGCTACGGAACATCCTGCAGTGTATAGGGCCACCCCCACAACAAAGAACTGTCCAGCCCAAAATATCAGTGATGCCAGCCAAGGTCAAGGCTGCCTCAGCCGGAGTCAGCCAGCCCCACTCCTACACCAAGCCTCCCACACACTCCTTGACACTCCCGTAAATATGAGTAAACACTTAAGGAACCGCCATGAAAGACACAGGTCAAATGAGAGACTCCACAGCGATACATGAGCTTCAAAAAACTATCATTAATATCTTCAGAGAAATTAGAGAAGACATTCAATCAAGAAGCAAGACAAACCAAACTGAGAACATGCTAAAGGAAAAACAAAAGAAACATCCTGAGAACAGGGAAAGCCTTCTGAAAATTAAAAATAGAATCATCCTAAAAAAAAATAATAGAAGTAGATGATAAAATTGAGGACTTCTCCCCAAAACAGAGCAAAAAGACACAGAGAGAAAAAATACAATGTGGGGCAAAAGTGGGTTTACGGTTGTGAGAACATGAAACAGAGTTTGATCTTGAATTATTGTTTATTAACTATTCTATCATTATCCATATGAACGGTAAGCTTACTTTTGCCTCACCATGTATAAGGAAATCAGAGGACCATCCCAGAATTGCAACATGTAAATACTGTGCGTTCCAGTGTAACAGAACAGATTAACTGGACGTGAAGAAATCAAAGAAATAAACCAAGAAAATGTCTCAGAACGGAAGGACAGGGGTTTCTAGATTGACAGGGCCCAGCGAGCTATGCCAAAGTCCACGACTGTGACATTTCCGAGGGTGACACGGCGACCCCCAGTTTCCAGCGAGGACGCCGGGCTCCTGACACGGAGCCCAGGGCCAGAGTGACGTCGGACCTCGGAACAGCAGAAATGGGAGCTAGAAGACAACGGAGACTTCTCTTCTGAGTTCTGAAGGAAAACAGTGATTTCTGATCTATTTTCAAACTATTAATGAGGTATCAAGGAAAGGAAAACATTTTCAAACATAGTAGGTGCCAAAAAGTTTGGCCTCCCATGCACCTTTTCTCAGGAAATGAAGACAAGAAGACATAAAGATGCCCAGAACAGGGCTCCCACTGAGGCAGAGAGCCGAAAGGAGCTCCAGGAAGGGAGAGGAACCCCAGGGTGGCAGCCGGCACCCTCGAGGCGACCAGCCCCCAAGGAGCAGGTCTGGCTCGGGAAGAACAGATTCCTCAGAAAGAAACTGATAGAACACCCGCATGTTGGGTCCCAAACAAAGGATAAACTCTTTTAAAAAGTGAATGGCAGCAGAGGATTAAAAAATATATATAACCACTCACGAGGGATCAAATTACAACGTAGCTCCTGGGAAAAAGTGGACAGGAAGTGGAAAGTAGGTGTGAAACCCCATCGTGGGTGGTTTCAAGTCAACAGAGGGTATTTTTTACCTAAATAAACAGCTAAGAATTGAATGTGGTGGCCTCAGGGGAGTGAGAAATAGCTCTACTGTAGGGAGAGTGGAGAGGGATCTTTTGTTTCTTCATAATAGGATCTTATAAAATTGTTGACTCTTTAAGCCATCTGCATGTATAACTTCAATAAAAATAACTTTTTTTATTCTCACTCGAGGACACGCTTATTGATTTTAGAGAGAGGGAAAGGGACGGGGAGTGAGGGAAGCAGTGATGCAAGAGACAAACACAGATCGGTTGCCTCTCGTCTGCACCCAGACCAGGGACGAAACCCACAATCTAGGCATGTGCTCTAACTGGGAATCGAACCCACAACCATTCAGTTTACTGACAATGCTCCAACCAACTGAGCCACACTGGCCAGAGCTAAAATGACTTGTTTTTAAATTGGAGGGCCCTAGCTGGCATGGCTCAGTTGGTTGGAGTGTCTTCCCATGGCCAAAGGGCTGCAGGTTAGATTCCCGGTCAGAGCCCATACCTAGGTTGTAGGGTGGTCCCCAGTGCGGGCGGGGGCGGGAGGCAATCGACCGATGCGTCTTCCTCTCACTGATGTTTCTCGCTCTCCCTCTCTCTCTAAAAAGCAATGAAAAAAAATGTCCTTGGGTAAGGATTGAAAAAATAAAAGTAAATAAATAAAATAAAATTGGAGAAAAACAGAATAAAGTGTAAAGAAGTAAATTACTACAAATATCCATTATCCCCACCTAGGGCTAGGCACTTAAACATCTTGACAATTTTGTTGGATTTTTTCCTTGCATATTATGTATACATATGCATATTCTTTAAAATTGTAATCATGCTATATATTGTTTTTATTCTGCTTTTTTCACCCTTAACACATCATTAGCCTTTTCACATATCTTTAAATATTTGTTGAAAGCAGCTTTTAAGGGCTGTGATTATTGTAATACACTTCACGCTATCATTTACCAAACCCCTTTCTACTATGTATTAATATGCTTATAATTTACTGCTATTATAAATATTGCTGTGAGGACTATCACTTTATGTAAATATTTGTATACTCTGGGCATAAATTTAAAGAAATGGATCATTGACATTTAAGGGTTTTTGCCAAATTAACCTCTGAGATATTGTGATTTATAAGAAATATATATTTGGTTTGGATCCTGTTTTCCAGCACAGAGCTCCTAAAACCCCTGGAATTTTCTAAGTGATGAGAGCATAAAGACATGTCTTATTATGTTAGTGAGGTGGCTTCTGGACTCCACTTAACGATGGGGCCCTGTCCCGGGAGACGCAACCATGGGATGATTCACTCAACCATGCAATGGTCACCTATGCAGTGAAGCCGCCACAGAAACCCAAAGGACAGGGGTTGGAGATGTCAGGGGCGGTGGGCTCGTGGAGGTGCTGGGAGAGTGGCGTGCACAGAGATGGCCCGAAAGCTCCGTGCCCCTCCCGCACACCTTGTCCCATACAGCTCTGCATCTGGCTGCTCCTGAGCTATGTCCTTTTACCCATGAGTGATCTGGTAACATGCTTCTCTGAGTCCGGTGAGCTGCTCTAGCAAATTACCTGAACCCCTTGAGGAGGGAATCACGGGAAGCCGATTTAGAGCCAGTTGGTCAGAAGTACAGGCCAAAACCTGGACTTGCAGTTGGCACCCAGAGTTGGCAGGGGTCCCTGGAACCTCCTATCTGAACATGGTTGATCAGAAGCACAGGTAAACAGCCTGGGCTGGAGGCTGGTGTCTGAAGCGGAAGGGATGGGGAGGGCAATAGGGAGTCCTGACTGGCCCCTTAGCCTGTGGAAGCTGATGCTGTCTCTGGGTAGCTAGTGTCAGAATTGGGTTGAATTCCTGGAGAAACCTGCTGGTATCTGCCTGTTGTGTGGGTAAGGAACACCTGCCACACACACTGAAGCTGAGTCTCACGACACTCAAAGAACCTCCCAATGGTTGGTGTCCGATTTTACTCCCAACAACGGTGCACAGAGCATTCACTCCCCTAACTCCTGGGTAACAGTTTTTTCCCATCTAATCCAATCTGACAGGTGAAAAAAAAAAGTTTTTAGTTGCATGCCTTTGCATATCGTGTGTTCGCTGGCTATTTGCTTTTCTTCTTTTGTGAGTTTTTGGTTTATGTCTTGTGTTTATTTTTCCACTGACACCACAGGGCAAGCTAATCCTTTGGCAACCTCATGTATACCTGGATCTTTATGAATCAACACAGATCAGACCTGCAGCCTGAATGGCCTGTGAGTGCCTCGGTAAAACCAAGTTTCTGAATCGAGATGGCCCCCGTGAGACTGGCCCATCTGTGAGGCTCCGAGCAAGTGTCCTGGCAGTTGGGCGCCTTCACGACACTCCTCACACTTCCCCATGGTCACCTTCTCCTGGCACGTGCCACTTTCTACTTGCATTTTGGTCATTTATATTTATCTTCCCCTCCCACTGGTCTCTGAACTCCTACCAGGAAGAACCCTGTCTGATGAATCTCCATGTTCCTCACTCGCGTCACCTGATACTCATGCATTTGATAAATACAGACCTAAGGATGGGGATGGAGGTAGAACAGACGATGAACAGAGGCACAGAGAAAACGAGGACACTGGGAGGGTGGAGGGGAGGCCGCCCCCACCCCGACGGAAGGCCGGGTGGAAACAGCGCCAGACGCTCACAACCAGCAGGACCTCGCTCTCTGCCTCACCACATGGAAAGTGGTTCCCGGGGCCTGGGGGTAAACTGCCCATGTAATAAAGACCGACAAGAGAGCATAAAAAGGAAAGACAAGGATTATTCAACCATAAAAAGAAATGAAACATGATACATTCTACAACACAGATGAACCCTGAAAACGTTTATGCTAAGGGAAAGAAGTCTGACACAAAAGGTCACTTACTGCATGATTCCATTCCAACGAAAGGTCCAGAACGGGCAAGTCCACAGCGACAGAAAACAGACTAGTGGTTGCTAGGAGTTGGGGGGAAGGGAGAATACAGTGATTGCTAACGAAGTACAGGGTTTCTTTAGGGGGTGATAAAAACGTTCTAGAATTAAATAGTGCTGAAGGTCGTGCAACTTTGTGAATATATAAAACCCACCGAATGCGAGTTATATCTCAACTTTTTAAAAGAAGGCAATAGGAATAAACCTGTACATTGAACAGTTTGGTCCACCAGGAATTCTGAGGAATCACTTTCTTCATTAGCACCAGCCTGCCAAGGCGTGGCTGCTTCCACACTGGCCTGGAGGGGCAGGCAGCAGGATGGCGGGCTTCTCCAGGGTGGCGGTCTCCTCCCATGCCAAGGCAGAGCTGAGCGGGTCAGCCCATTCACTCTCTGCTCCCTCTTTCCCTTGCTTCCAACAGAGGGCCACCGCACACCTTGGAGGGACACCTGAGATCAAACACCAGGAAGGATTGATTCCTAAAGACTGACACTGGCAAGAGAACAATACACTCCCTGGCCAATATTCTATCCAAACAGAGCTGGCAGCCTTTCTAAGAAACCAGTTCTATTGTGCTTGAATGAGCAATGCATTAAAATGACCACCTATAGCCTGATTTTAAAGACCTTCGGTAATGTCCAGACAGATCCAAATTTCCTTCAAAGTGGGCTGGAAAGAAAGCCAGTGTAGAGGTGATGTAACGTCATGGCCAAGGTTCTTTCCATAGTAATTTTTCTGAAACATTCCTCTAAATCCAATACATATCTGCTTTCTTACTGGGCCCCCCACAAACCTTGTGCTAAGTCTGGGTGCTGAGTAGAGATTTACATGTGAATAGAACCAAATGCTTAGACTCCAGCCAACAGACAATTTGCCCAGCTGAAACTGAAGGAAAGGGTTCAACCTCAAGCGGGCCGGAGTCACTGAAGAGGAAGGAGGGCACCGGATGCCTCAGCCTCAAAAGGACCTTCTCACTTCGGCAGCTGGATGAAGACCAGGAGCCACCGTCCACCATCCCCATCCCTTCAGGGCCAAGGACCCCACTGGGTACACCCTAAGGTGGTAAATGTGAGCCCCAAACCAGCTTGCTGGGGAAGACTGCCCTTCGAAAATGAAGCTGGGATAAATGGAATTTTAATTGAACTGGGCAATCAGGATTAAATGCTCTTTCTCAGCAGTGGCTCTTACAGGGAGCACACTTTGAGCCAAGTCATTTGTAATCCCAACCATTATGCCATTTGAAAAAGGATGGCTTTTGTACACCGGAACAGTTTTGGTGGCCGTGGGCAGGGGGAGGGGGAGAAAGAGGAGAGAGAGCAGAGAGAGCAGAGAGGAAGAGAGGGAGAAAGAGAGGACGGAAGGAAGGAAGAATGTTTAAGTGTGTGTGTGTGTGTGTGTGTGTGTGCACGCTCGTGTGTGGGAGAACGAAGGCATGAAGGGGGAGGACACTGACCCAGAAAGCTTAGGTCAGCCAGAGAAACAATTACTGCCACGAAGGGTGTCTGAGCAACAGCCCTTCTTCCAACCTTTCCCGGGGACCTGCCTGGGGAGTGTTAGTACAAAAGGGCCTCATCACCCATTTGTTGTTTTGGAACTAATTTAGCACAAACCACACTGGCATCCTCCTCAGGGCAGGCCTGTCAGCACCCAGAGTGCTAACCTCAGCTGCAGTGAACAGGGCAGGGCCCGGCCCTGCTGTCTGGCCGCTTCACGTACAGGAGAGAAAATGGCTCATCAAAGATTGTCCGTGGAGCCTACTGTGTGCACAGCCCTGGGCCAGATGGCGTCCCAATGGAGCTAAGGGAGGTCTGAAAAGTTGTGCCTCTGCTTTTCCTGAGAGTGCCTTGGCCCCATCTCCACCAGGAGAGGGAGGAAGGCAGCACCAGTGGCTGAATGCGCCAATTCACTGCAACAAATATGGAGTCACAGCCAAGTGTAAAGAAACAGAAAGGGGCAGGCATTAAAAATGAATGAACTATGCACTCCAGGGGTGCTGTGTCCAGTAAGGGTGCCTGTATTCGTGTGTGTTGGTGGAAGGGGGAGGGGAGGAGGCTTGCTAAAGGGAGGCATGCAAGTCCACAAACACTCATTAAACCCTCTCTGTGGCTCTGACATTTCCGCCTGCATCAGAACCACCTGCAGGGCTCACTGTAACAGAGATGATTCCAAGTGTCCTGTTCAGGTCTGGGGGGGAGCCTGAGAATTCTGATTTCTAAGTGTTCTGGAGAAACATGCTGGTTCCAGTCCCACATCTGACACGCAAGCAATGCAGAAATCAAACTCTTCTAAAGCACCCAGTACACGTAAGAATCCAGTCTGAGCAACTTTCTCCACCAAAAATTGACCTGGAGAACCCCTTAGTCACCTCAACTCTTTGGAGCAATTCATCTCCTTGGAGGGACAGGACCGGACTGTGTCCCCACTGACAGGCATGCACCCGCCTCCCTCCCATCTCTCACCGTTGGTCCCTCCATGAACTGTGAGCTCCTGAGGGCAGGGCCTGTGCCTGACTGGTCTTGTAAGCCCTGCCCCTGGCTCAGGTCTCAGCCCTGATGGGGTGCTTGGGGAACGTGTTTGCTGACTGACTGCATGAATGTTTCTGTCTAGTCCCAAAAGTCCACCCAGGCAGGAGGATATGGGCACTCACACAGAGGTGGTGCCAATGGGGACAGCCCCCGGTGGCCAGCAAAATGAGTAGCAGGCGACAGAAAAAATTCCGTGTGTATTCAGGGCCTAGTCAAAGGGAAGAGGGACAAACAGATTGGAAATGGCAGTTTTCACATGAATAAGAAAATTATTGGAGGAAAGAAAGGGCTGGGGCAGCTGCTTGGGACAGCAAAGACACCTGCCATCTGCAGGCCAAAGCTGTCCTCCTGGGTGGCCCCCCGAAAGCAAGCTAATGTGAATCAAGGCAGGCAGGCAGACAGAGCAGGGGTGAGGGGCGGCGAAGAAGCCCTGTCGCAGAGCCTGAGAAGAGACAGCTCCCATCACCACAGAAGAGTCCCTATTCCTCCTTCCTGGGAGGGGCTGCGCGGCACGCACGGAGCTCCTCCCGCACCCTCACCAGCAGTGCCGCCACCTAGGCACGTCTCTTTTTAAGCAGGAGTTGGGGCTAAAGAACAAACTGACAAAACACCCTTACACACACCTAGGTGGGCCGGTGGGAGAAGAGGTGCGTTTTTTCGGAGACATTTTAGAAGCAACCCCTACTGTCCCGTCCGTAGCCGCCACTCCACCAACTCTTCCGTCCGGAAACGCAATGTACTTCTCACGTGAAATATTCGATGGCAGAATATATGTGATGAAAGGAGACACTTAACACCGCTGAGCTGTTTAGCGTGAGTAACTAACATAAAGAAACAGGACTGGAGTGGACGGTCTGCCCTGTAACTCTGGTGTTGCCTTTTACCAGATGTGGGGCCTGGAGCGAATCACTGAATCTCGCAAAACCTATACAATGAGGCGACCATTTGCTTCCTTTACTTTTGGAGCAGGTGAGAAGCCTCACCTTTTTAGAGAACATGCTTTGTTCTCTAAAAATGCTACTTGATGACCCACTGGTTCTAAACCCCAAGTTCTAACCTGAGCCCAAGAAGGGCTGGCAAGTCGGGGATCGGCTGGTTCGCTGCTCCCACCAGTCACTTGAAAGGAAACAGCGACAAACAACATTAGGTCCCTTCTCTCACTTTTTGTTCTTTCTATGCAAATCAACAAGCGACCCAGCACCAGATTAACATCTAATTACTAAGTTGTCAGTTACTGGGTGAAAAACTCCTTAATTTAGCTATCAGCCCTACTCCACATATTGACACTGATAGCAGGGGTCTGGGTTCATAAAAAGATACATTTGGGACACCCCCGCCCTGTGCCTGCACTCCCCACACTGCTCCTCCCTACCCAGAGTCTGAGTGGCCCCGGCCCTCTGCCTGGTGTGACCTCATTTAGTCCAGTGGCCCCAAGCTTTCACTTCATGACACGGAGAAAAGATGTTATGTGTTCAGCACACAGGGGGTGGGACGGGGAAGCCGTGGGTGCAGTGACTGAAGTTGGCTCCAGTCGGAAGGAACAACCTGAGTCCAGGCTCTCAGCCACAGGCCCTGCCCAGCAACCTTAAGCCTGGGAAAATCCATTACCTGACAGCTGAGAAGCTCTGATTGGATCTGATGACTCTACAACAAACCGCTACACAAATAAGGAAACTAAGGTTTTGAGAGGTCAAGCTCCTTGCTGGGAGGTGGGCCCTGGCAGTTCAGTGTGGGACCCCATAGAGGTAGGTAACCAGGATACTTACTCTATGCTTCTCATCTCCTCCTGAAAGGCTAAATCTCCCGGAAAGCTCATCCCTGCCCCCTCTTCCTGGTTGGAACCGTTCTACACTGGTTTCACATAATGAGCTTTTCTGGTTTTCTAGGTGGACCCTTCTGCAATCTGATCCCCCCCCTCTTTCTCCCACAGAAGGTCGGAATACACCAGCAGGCACTGACTCAACCCCAAATGAACTGAACTGGTATGGAGCACCCCCCCCACCACAGCTGGTCTGGGCCATCCATCACTCTCAGTCGCCACAGGCTAAGCACCAGGCCACAGCAGGCAACTGCACCTCATCTCTCACCCTCACAGCAACTGTGCGAGGCACACATTACCTCCTGTTTACAGGGAGGGAGTGGGCTCACAGAGGTGGGCTGGCTGGCCCTCGGTCTCTCAGCTGCACAGAGGAGGAGCTGGGATCAAAGCTGGTCTGGAGAACCTAAAACCCACACTTTCACTGAGCTGCCTCCTAAGGAGATCTGAGAGAGAGCAATCTCAGGCAAGCTACACAGGTGTGTGTCTGGGAGACAGATCTGGGGGATGGAGCCCACTGGTGACCAACACGCCCAGGGTCCGGGTGGGGATAAATTGGTGGCCTGCTGCACCCCTCCCTACCACCACTCCTTTGAACCTTGGAGGAGTCCACTGGATTAACAAAGCTTTTTTTTCCCCCTCCAAAAAAGGGGTTGTGCCCGAAGCCATTGTCTAATAGGTAAAACCTAGGTCTTTGGTAACTTTTTAGCAAAAATGACTTTACGGCCAAATGAGACTCAACCCACTCCGAGAAATATGAGGTATGCCTTCCACGCACCAGGTTCTGAGCCAAGTGCTGGAAACGTGGTAGAGAAAAGGACATGGTGACCTGTCCTCATGGAGCTCAGAGAGGGCAAGAACTGGCCCAGGAGGTGCTGGCAGGCCTCGGGTCTGGGGCAGCTGTACTGGAGGAGCCAAGAGACCAGGGGCAGCTCCGATGCCCCAGCCATGGCCAGCCTGCCACCCACAGCGTCCCTTGCTGTGTGAACCATCGCTTCCTCCTGCAAAGCAGCTGCCTGCCTGAAACTAAAAGAGGAAGAAGGAAGTGCTGAGGGCGAGGAAAGCTGCTCCTTGATGCTGGCGTGCCAGATCAGGGCAAAACCAAGCCCCTCCAAGTGAAAGGAAATTCAGCGGCGGCTCAGGAATTTTCATTTTTTAAACAGACATGTGTGGTCCTTGGTTTTGTTTCTTCGTCACTGCTTCCCTGCCTCCTCCTCGCAGTACTGCTGTTCTGCATCTGAGCCCTCTTGGTAGGACCTGCTGCTGCCAACACAGGTGTCACTGCTAGACACTGACACCCCCATGGAGAGCTGCTTTGTTTTGTTTTGTTTCAGGACTATTTGGTCTTGTCTCCTGAAACCCCAAATTCCACAACAAAACCACAAAAACCCAGCTCTCCATTAGGCCTCTGACCCATGAGCTTTAAAGCCATGCTTCCGCCTTTTCCATATCCCAGCACACACAGAAAATGGCAGTATATGCTCAGCTCCCTGGGGGCCGCACACTGCCCCCACCCCAGCAGTACCCTTGTGACACTCATCCCTGACACACCTGCGTGAAAGCTTTGGTTCCCAGAGTTGTTAATGTCACAAACCTGGAGAACCAGGATGGAAGTGGAGAAGCCAGATGGATGAAAGGGTTGGGAAGGAGACAGACCCATCTGAGGCAGCAAGAGAAACCAATCAGAGCTGGTGGAGGCTGTCCCCAGCCCCAGGTCCCTGTCTGCCTGTCTGAGCTGGCACATCCCAAACCCATATCAGAGTCCCAGGGAGGGAAACACAGGTCATTCAGTCACTGCAAAGGCTTTGGAGCCAACTGAGGCCATCTGCCTTCCCAACACAGAGGAGGAAGCCAGCATTCCAAAGTGATGTGGTACAGGCTGGAGATATAAATAGCTTCTAAAAGATTAGCAAAATGTACAGATAACAAATCTACAGTAGGTTACTAAGGGAAACCAGGATGCTTACTGCCAGCATCTCACCTGTTGCAGCTGCTGTCTGCAAGGAACCCTGCGGCTCCTCCTAAACTCTGCTCCCTGGGCCCCTAGTGGAAGTAACGTGGAGCTGCAGGGACCCAGAGCCTGGGTGAAGTGAGTGGGCACTTCCTTCGTAAGCCCTACTGATGTTCCCTGCAGGCCCCCTCCGAAGTGAAGTAAACTTTTTTCTAACCACATTTCTGTCTGCTCTCCATCAGCCCACTCACTCAATTTCCTCATCTGGGAAAAGTCTGCTTGGGAAGGTAGATTGTGAGGAATGCTGCCTGAAGGTGGGAGGAGCTCACCCTGGCCCTCCCCTCTCCCCCTTCCACCCTTCCCTTTGTACAGGGCCCTGGGTGCAGCCCAGTGAAAAAGGCACCACAGCGCACAGGGCGCAGGACGGGAATTCTGAGGCTGCCTCCCATGGTGATTCCCTTCTGGAGAGGAAGGCCTCCCCTGGGTGCCCAGGGCTTGCAGGGCAGCCACAGCTGCTGGGCTATGTCAAATGAGAAGCAGATCTTGCTTGTCACTAAAAAAGCAACCACAAGGGACACCTGAGTAAACGGTATTTTTAGCTCTCATGCATGCGCCCTTGAACTTGAGGGAGCGAGTTTAAGTGAATAGACATAGCAACAGCACACCCCAAAGCACCCATATGGACTTCCACACACTGAGGCAGTGGCTAAATCTGGATCTCTAGGGAACCCAAACTCACCCCCAGCACACCCTCCTGAGTGTGGGTATTCTGGGACCTGGGATAAAACTGGGCGTCAGTCCTCTCTCTCTTTGGGGTATCAAATTCTGCCTCCCTGCCAAGGATTAAGAGATCAGCCTGGTGCCAGCAGCTCAAGAGCAGGCAGCTCCCCACCGCTCATCTGCACAGAGAGCGAGAGCTCTTCCCACCTTCCATGTGCTTTCAAGCAGTGCAGAGGCAGGAGGGAAATCTCATCTCTCCAGTCCCTCCCCCAGCAGACAGTGAAGCTGCTACAGAGCGGAGCCTACGCAAGAAAGGAGAAGCTCCACAGGTCCAGGCCGGAAGCCAGACCCCTGCACAAGGCCCCAGTGAGGAGGAAGGCGCTGCTTTCAACTTCCACTCTGAAATGCTTAGCAGTCAAAATGTCAGCTGCTCCTGGACCACCCAGAGGCTTGGCCAGAAAAGGGGGCTTCCCTTTGGCAATAATGCTACTGAGTGTGTTGGGGCGTTGAAAGATGTCCCCAAGCAGAACATGTGATGGAGACTGGCACTGGCCAACACACACACATTCATATGCCTTCCTCTCCCTCTCTCTCCTGAGAGCAGCAGAGGTCAACATGGGGAGAGCCTGCTCTGGAACGCCAATGGTCATCTACTACAGGCATGCCTCAGAGACACGGTGGGTTCTGTTCCAGACCACCGCAACAAAGTGGCCTGTAATCTTTTTGTTGGCAGAGGGTCTTGCCTTTCACTTGTAAAAACTGCAACATCTACGAAGCACAGTAAAGCAAAGTGCAATGAAAATAAGGTATGGCTGTACAGTCATCTCAAGTGCCCTAATATGTACATGGGGTGAATGTTTGCCTACATCTTTGAACTTCACTGGGGTCAGACACCAAGAAGAATAAGCACATAGACTAGAAACTCCAACCAGAAGGAGGTATTGTTGCTGTTATTCAAACACAGTGAGTGCCCATGTGCATGAGCTAAGTTTTTGGAGAAAGTAACTGTTTCCCAGTGCTGAGCTTCCTCCTCATTCCATTTTGCCTCCCAAAGTAGAATCAGCTGAAACCTACACACCCCACCCATTTCTCAAAGTCCACACCACACTCTCAGTTCTTCTAAGCATTTCATCATGGAGGATGCAGGCACTGATTCAGAAAGAAAACCAGACGACACAACAGGGCACTTAGAGCAGGGAGCACTTGGCTGTGTCCACGGGTCGCTGGTGGGGACTGTGGGGATTACAAAGTGTAAACCTGGCTCCACACCTCTGCTGAAAACAGTACAGGGTCTGGAATCCCAGCGGAACTCCATCAGCTGCAGGCATACTAACTGCACCGTCCTCTTCCACCTGCGAGCCCTTCCCCCCAAAGGCGCCCAAGGTGGAGCACGATCATTTCTCCTAACATGTTACTCATCACTATGAGTGAACAATGATGTGCTTTCACACACATTAAACATTATAAACTAGCCTAAAACACTGCCAAATTATACAGCCAAATTATCCACATTTTTACTAGAGCACAAAGAAGGCAAATAACTTAGTTGGAATCACATGACTAGCAAGGGCGCGATCTGAGCCTAGCCTGTTCGGTTCCAAAGCCTGTGGTTCTACTGACCACCAGGCTTAAAAATTCCCATGTGTGTTCATGTGTTTATCATTATCGTTATTGTAAGATTAATCTGTTACAGATTCAGAGAAGCATGGTGTCTTTAATGAGCGAACACAACAGAAATCTCCTATATAACATGCACGAACAGGCATCTGACGCAGACACTTCCACCTATGCCATCATCAGTCATGGCAGATCCCTACCTTAAATTTATTGTTTTGACCTTCCGAGTGCTTAGCCCAGTGCTGGGTACACGCTGGGCACTTACCACGGAATCTCACTGATGATTCCTTTGCTAAGATTGCTTATTAGTAATAAACCCTTCAAAATGCTGCAAGATGAATCATGACTAACTTTGATCGAAAAACAAGTTTTAGACACTGGGAGAAACAGAAGGGGGCTAACACACATCTCAGCCAACAGAGGAGGTGCCCGCCACCGGGCAAAAACAGTGATATCTCGCTAGTCAGTTGACCCCACTTGGCATATATCTTACAATCTCCACAGGAAACAGCAATTTTAACAACATATGGAAAGCCCTGGTTTTGTGAGTGGGACCTAATTTTGGGTGACTCTTCGGATCTGGGTTCTCTACTCTATAGAGATGGCATACAACTTCCACTCAGAGAAGGGCTATGACGATTCCAAATAGCATGTCTACAGACACACAAGCAATTCAACCCAGGCAGTACCCAAGCACCGCCCACGGCTTCCTGCGTGTGTAACCACCTGCAAGTGGGCAGATTCAGACCATGTCCTGAACCTGGCAATACCTCTTGGCAGCTGTGACCTCAGGCCAGCAACCTCGCTTCTCTGAGCCCCCATTTCCTCATCTGCAAAGATGGAAATATCACCTATCTCATAAGGTTGTTTCATGGAGAAAATATAATGATATTTGCACGTGGTCACCCCATGCCTGATACACGGAGGAAACTCAGTAAATACTACTTAAGTGTGAACGTGCACAGAACAATTCTGACATATCCACGTCCTGTCGAACAGGGCTCATGGTCAAAAACTAGCCATGGTGACAAGTCAAGGAGAAAAGGGAAGAAGGGTAGTGACAGAAGTTAACAATAGAGACCATATTTTAAAAGCTGGCTCCTTTCAACCTGTTGTTTAAAAGTTCACCACTGTACAACTTAAAAGTTGGTCTCCATGCATTCTGACAGCTGGAAGCAGGCAACAGAAAGGGGCCCTGGGTCAGGCTGGAGAAAGAGGGTTGCCCCAGGCCCCTCCCGCTGCCACAGTTTCTCAATCCTCATATGCTGCTCTAACTTAATGGTTTAGAACCCAGAGGCCACATTAAGGCACCTCCCAAAGAAGACATTTTTCAGACTCAACATTCTGAAATCCAAAACTAGGAAAGCCACGAAGAACAGTGCCTCCACTGAGCGCCGACCCAGTGTGTGCCTGACTCAGTGCTAAGCCCCACTTAACAGGTAAGGAAGCTGCAACTGGACGGTCCCCAAAGTCATTCACTAAGCCCTTCAGCTGCTCACATGTCCTCAAGGACCCAAGTCTGTGTGACATGTGGAAGCTTCTGCCCGAGTCTTCTGCCAGATCTAATCACAGTGCTGGATTCTGCAAAACTTCATCACACAATCATCTTAGCTCCACAGCAAACAGGGGTCTGGGAAGAGGGTGGAGCTGGGACAGAGGGAGAGAGGAGAGACTTTAATTGTTTAGGAGCCACCTCTAATTTGCATATAATGGTCAGAGGCTGCCAGGAGAAGTGCGTATTTTCTTTCTGCATGCTAATCTCTCCCAGAGGGGAAAAAAAGCCCAAATCACCTGGTCTTCCAAGGGAAAATAAATAAAGCCCTTCTTCCAAGATTCACACTGAACTCCTAACCTTTCCTGCCCCTCCCTGGCCCAGGGAGTAGCTGAATGGTTGTTATTTCTTTTCTTTTTCCCTGTGGTCCCCTGGCAACACCACCAATTATGTTTTCAGGGACTCCAGTCCCAGAGTGCAGTGATGTTGTAATAAACATAACCAGGACCAAATGCCTTCCCATCGTATTAGATGATGCCATTTTCCACCAATCAGGCTCCTCGGGCAGGCAGACCACTCACCAATGAGGGACCAGACAGAGGCTGTGAGAGGGAGACCTGGTTGTCTGCAACCAAAAATAAGGGCGCTTCACGATTGGTCGCTGCCACTTTGCAACAGGAGTTTGGGACCCGCACACCAAGCACCATACAGAAGGCACAGACAGGCGAAAACTTTCAAAGCCCCGGGGTTACATGGGATGGGCTCGTCTAGGGTTGCTGTTGGGTTTTTTCCCCCTAATTTGATGACTTGAAAAAAGAAATAAAGACTTAACCCACAGCAGCCCCTCGGAAACACGCCCTCCCTCCTTAGACACCTCAGTTTCCAACGGCCCTTCCCAGGCACCCTGAATCTGGAAAGGGAAGCGGGTGTAGGCCAGGGGCCAAGACACTCACCTGTCCAGCCGTGTCATAGAGTCCCAGGAGGTACTGCTTGCCCCCTACGGTGACGCTGACTGCAGGGGCAGAAATGGGGGAAGGGAGAAAAGCTCACAATTACTTAGACTCCAGGGCAATTTCGCTCCCCACCAGGACCTTCCTCTCCCAACCCAGGTGGAGGCATGAGGGCTCTGCAGAGAGATGCCACCCGTTTTCCCTTGTGCCCGACTCACTACGAAGTGGCGTGAGGTCGGGGTATGAGGTGGCCCGCAGCCACAGCCTACTTCCTTCTCCCAAGTCCCGTAGCCAGGTCTTTTTCGTTCGCCCCCCCCCCCAATGTTTCCCCGGGGGCTTGGGGCAGTAAAGGAGGCAGTTATGGGAAGGTCAAGAAGGTCGCTCCAGGACGCCAAGGGGTTTGGGAAGCGCGGGGAGCTGGCACTGGGCGTGGGAGTAGGGGTAGGAAGAGGGGTCCAATCTGTTCGCAGAGGAGATGGTAAGTGGCAAAGCCCGAGGTGGGGCCGGCCTCCAGGCGGAGGGCGCGGCGGGGGAGGGGTGGCGAGAGTGCTCAGGGGAGGTGGTGAGGGGGCTCCGCCAAAGTTGCTCCAAAGTTCCCGGCCCGGGGAGCAGCCCCTTAGTCAGCAGTTCTGAGGCTTACCTGCGTAGTGGTCGAAGACGGTGGGCACGTACTCCTCTGGGAAGGCGTCGTTGGCATAGCTCATGAGTAGGCACGTCTTGCCCACCGCCCCGTCGCCGACCACCACACACTTGAGCATCAGCGCGCCCGGCCCGTGAGCCATGCTGCGGCCGGCCGGCCTCCGGGCATGGTCCCCCCGGAGCCCCCTCCCCGGTACCGGGCTCAACCCCAGCCCGCCTGGGGGGTCCGCCGCCGCCGCTCCGCGCTGCAGGGCCGTCCCCCCTGCCCCATGCAGCGGCTCCCCCCGCCCAAGGGGAGGGGGCGGCGGGCCTGGGGCGCAGCCGCCGCCTCGGTCACTGCTCGGATCCCCGCCCGAGTCCCGGTCGCCGCGCCCGCCTGCTGCCCCAGCCGCTCCGCGCCCGCGCCCTCTCCCCAGCCCGGCTTCCCCAGGAGGATCCGCTGGATCATAAGACTGTCGGGCCCCCGGGGAGACCGCAACTTTGGGGAGGGCAGAGAGGGGAGGGGCCAGACGGCTTTCCCCGCCCAGCGCGGGTCTGCGCCCCCTCCCCGCCTGGCCTTGGAGGAGGGCGGACGGAGGCACCTCCCCCGAGTGCGGATAGCCCGCCAGCTCCCGCAGACCGGCTCCTGCGCCCCACCCGCGGCCGTCTCACGGCCTCGCCAGCTCACCCTAGCTTGACTCTCCGCTAGGGCAGCGGAGAGGGGGCGAGGAGGAGGAGCCAAGGAGCTGGGAGGGGAGGAAGGTAAGACTGGGGGAGGGGGCCGGGAGGAGAGCGCTTGGGAGGAGCCGAGGGCTCCTCGTGAAAGTGCCCGCAGCGCCCGGAAGCGTCCAAAGGCCCCAGTGCTGGGAGAAGACAAGGAGGCCTCTTGCGGAGCTACGACGACTCCAACGATGACGCAATAGTCATGCAAAATTATACATATAGATTTAAACTCCACCCGGAAGGCAGGAGCCAGCCCGTGGGCCTCTAAGTGCACAACAGAACTAGAAATCAGAAAGGAAGAAAGACTTAGAGGGTTAAAGAAAAAAAATAAGGTGTGCGGAGTGACGGGAAGAGGGGGATGGTGCTCCCTGGGCTGGAAAGCGGGGACTCATGGCTTATTGCTTGGGGCCCCCTTCCCACAGCCTCCATTCTGTTCACAGCAGAAGCTTGAATCATTTACTATGAGACTGGTGACTAAGAGAGTTACAGTATCTTGAATCACTGAAGCACCCCACAATAGCCAGAAAAGGAAGACACCGCTGGCTGTGGACACGACAAATGCCCCTTTGTTCCCCCTGGAGGAGACATTTGCTGGGTCCCTCTTGCAGTCCCCAGTGCCCGTCGAGGGTGTTAGGCTGTAATCCCTCAGGAGTGATACACTCTGGTGCTTTAAGCCTTAGCCTGGGCAAAGCTGGAAAACACCTGGCTGTCCAGGTCCTGTTCACTGACCAGTGGTGCCACTTTGAACATTAGGCACTGGGAGAAAGGGGTGCAGGAGAGTGAGTACACTCCACTCTGGCACTGCACCCTACCCACTGCTGATGTGAGATAAACCACTTCCTTTCATTCATTCACATTGAGAGGCAGCCCACAGGTCAACCGGACCATCTTCCTTAGACTCCCTTAGGTTGTAGATAAGCAAACAGACCTAGTGAGGTGAAGAGATTATCCCAAAAGCTTCCAGCTAATTCTAGTATTCAAGGACATTTCACTTTGGGAAGTGCTCACTGTTCTGTCCCTGTGCTTCACTTCTGAGGCCTCCATTCTCAAACCCCAAATCTGATTTCTGTTGTCCCAGCAGGATTTCCTGGATTATTTATCGGTAGTTCCTTGAGGAATGACACTCAAGATCTTACCAGACCCTTCCAAATATGCCCAAGTGTGGGTGGGCATTTGCATTGCCCGTTGCTTTAGATTATGCAATGAATTTGGAAGATACTTTGTACAAATGACAGGGACAGCCTTGAGGGCAGATCTTGGTTCAAGGCCATTTTCTGCCACTTCTAGAGGGCAAGAAAGGACTTGCTTCCTTTGCCTACAGGACCATTTGTTCAGGCAGCATTTTCTGGGACTAGTTTTCTGAAAGGAAGCTCTGTGAGAAGCAGCAGCCCTGAGCACACTCTGTAGTGTACTCAGCCAGAAGAGGGCATTTGGTTCCAGCCGTGACACTAGTTAGAGGTCCACTTCTCTGGGCCTCAGCTTTCTCATCTATAAATGTAGGAGCATTGGTGGTCTCAACCTTGAGAGCTCTGGGGTGCTTTAAAATGTGTCCTGAGAGCTCCTGGTAAGAGCTTTGAGACAAGGGGATATGCAGTTGCTGGAGACATGGGGAAGGCCTTTATGAGAGGTGACAAGATCTGTGCCAGGACAGGAGGATGGAGGCTTCCAGGGTCTCCCCCAGGTCAGGACTCGGGCCTCCAAGTTCTTATTGGAGCAGACATTGACCAGGGATCCAGGGAGCTGAAGGAGCAGCTCCAGAACCTGAACAATGTCAAGGACCCCAGGTTCTGGATCGTCTGGGACCAGCTCTGAAAGTGTCAGAGCACCTCACGTGGGGAACTGATGTCAGATGAATCATGCAGAGGTGACTTCATTGGTGATGGTGACCTCATCCCTTTGGCCCATAGAAAAGCCAAAACTGACTGCCAGGAATACTTAGAGCTCTGGCTGATTCCACTAGTGTGTATGTGGGGTGGGAGAGGGGAATTACCCTGAATGCCCCAGGTCAGCTCACAGATGGGTTAGCTGGAAGGACCAACAGATCTTAACAGAAACCTCCCTGTCCTGTGGGCAAAGAGGATGATGCCTCAAGTGGTAACAACAACAACAATTCTCAAATTTCAGGGATGATTTGAGAGACGGAAATCATCTTTGTTTCTAAGCATTCCATAGGCACTGTGCTTGCTTTTCTCCTTTTGTGTTAACTGCAGATGTCAAAACACAGTGGTCTGTGTGAGAACAGTGAATCTCTACTTAGCCTTCTCTTTTTCCTATAGTTCCTACTCTTCATTGATTCAACCAGTATTTCATTTAACAAGCCTTTATTTGGGTTTACTAGATGCCAGGCTTTATTCCTGGGTGGGGGATGAAGAGCTGGAAAGCCACAATTGCTGGAGGGGGTGGAAAGGAACTGATGAGCAATAGATAATTACTATATAATGTGATCAGCGCTGTGGTAGAGGATAAAGAACAGGCTTCTGGAAGTTCAGAGGAGGCTGTTAGTACCCAGCTTGCTCTGGGTGTGCTGGGGCAGGGTTTGCAGAAGGGCGTCATTGGCCTGGGGTTTAAGAGGCTAATAGGGGTAAGGTAAGAGTGCCTGGGAAGGACAGCCACACATCAGGGCAAGAAGGAACAGCACACAACTTGGGAACAGTGAGCCATCTAGGGCGGACAGAGCTCGGGATTAGTGGTGCAGGAGAGCTGGTTTGTGTTTAAATGGGAACTGTAATGTTGACCGTGCTTCGTGCAGAGTCTCCACGTCTGCCGTGCCCAAGGAACTGGCGCTGTACCCACCTCCTGTCTTAGTGTGTTCCAGCTGCTGTAACAATATCCCATGCACTGGGTAGCTTATAAACAACAGAAATGTATTTCTCATGTTGCTGGGGGCTAGAAGTCCGGGGTCAGGGTACCAGTGTGGTTTGGTGAGAGCCCTCTTCTGGGTTGCAGACTTCTTGTTGTACCCTCACGTTGTAGGAGAGATCAGTGAGTTCTGTCCAGGCTGTTTATAATGGCACTACTCGCATTCATGAAGGCTCTGCCCTGGTGACCTAATCACCTCTGGAAGGACCCACCTACCCATACCAACACTTCGTGCTTCAGGTTTTAAAACACAAATTTGGGACAGGTTGGGGCGGTGGACATTCAACTATAATACCTTCCTAATGTAAGTAACTTTGGAAAATTGCACAGAATTTATGAAGCCACTGTTTCCAGAGATTGGAGAGCACAGAGCACAGGACTGTGATCCCTGCAAGAAAGAACAAATGAGACAAGCTCACTATCACCCTAACTTTCTGCTGGAAGCACTTTCTGAATTGCAGCACGGTGAGGGGGACCCAAAGTAGACCACAATGGCTTTGCTGAGTTGAGGAGATAGCTGAAGAGACTTTTCTAGATGGAGGACTGCTGTGATCCTCTTGGGTCTCCTGCCGGCACGGAATTGTAGGTGCGGAGAGCGAGATCCACACTGCCAGGGAATATGAACTGGTGGGTTTTCAGGCCTACACAGAGTTGGGAGATGTTTGAGTTTCAACCAGCCAATAGGAAGAGACCTTGTAGAATGTCCAGAGGACTCAGTAGGAACTCCAGAAGGGTTCCACATTTGTAGAAAGGCTAAATAAGCGCTACGGTTAAGTATCTGTAGATGTTTCCCTAACAAAGTTTATAAATAAGCCTCAAAAAGAACAGCTTCATCCACTATTACCAAAACTGCCAGGCAAAATCAATTTCATCAGGTTTTAAAGGACAGCAACAAAAGACAGATATTCAACAACGTAAAATTCAGAATGTCAAGAATTAGCAGAGGGGCTGGGTGGAGGTGGAAGAGAGTGTAAGAGGGACAAATGGTAATGGAAAAAATACAATAAAAAGCTATTAAGTAAAAGAATTAGTAGATATGCAAACAAGTAGGAAAATGTAATCAGGAGAAAAATCAGTCAATAGATACAAACCCAGAAATGAGAAATAATGGAACTAGCAGATGAAGATTTCAAAAGGTATTAGAAATATACACAAGGATTTAAAGAAAAATGTGAAGATAGGGAAGAGGGGAATAGAAGATATAAAGAGGAACCAAATTGAATTCTAGAACTGAACAATATAATACCTGAGAGGAAAAATTCACTGGCTGTTTTTAACAGCAGATTGGACATTGTAGAAAAAAATCTGTGACATCAAAGACATAGCAATAGGACCTGTTCAAACTAAAACACACAGAGAAGGAGACTAAGGACATAAAACAACAAACATAATAGCAATGTCCTAAACTGTGTGTTCCTAACGCCTTTAGTTAAGGTGGAAATTTCCAACAGGGGCAGGACTAACTTTTAACCCCTTTACAATGTAGTAGAACAGGTAAAGGAACCCACTGAGTGGAAGAATGTGTTCACCAGTGATACATCTGATAAGGGGTTACTTTCCAGAATATATAAAGAACGTATACAACTTAACACCAAGAATTCAAACAATCTTATTAAAAAATGGGCAAAGGACCTGAATAGGTACTTACCCAAGAGGATAGATAGATGACCAACAGACATGAAAAAATGCTCAATGTCACTAATCATCAGAGAGATGCAAATTAATACCTCAATGATCTGTCACCTACTCCTGTCAGAATGGCTACCATCAATAAATCAACAAGTGCTGGCGAGGATGCGGAGAAAGGCAACCCCAGGGCACTGCTGGTGGGAAGGCAGACTGGCGCAGCCACTGCGGACAACAGTATGTTGTGTCCTCAAAATATTGAAACTGCCATTTGACCCAGTGATTCCATTTCTGGGAATATACCCTAAGAAAACCAAAACATTAATTCAGGAGAATATATGCACCCCTGTGTTCATAGCAGTATTATTTACAACAGCCAAGATCTGGGAACAGCCCCAGTGCCCATCAGTAGATGAGTGGATAAAAAAGCTGTGGTACATTTACTCAATGGAATAACTACACAGCCGTAAGAAAGAAGGAAACCTTACCTTTTGTGACACCATTCATGGACCTGGAGATTATTATGCTCAGTGAAATAAGCCAGTCAGAGAAAGACAACTCCCATATTATCTCACTTGTATGTGGAATCTAATGACGAACAAAACAGAAACAGAGGCATGGACACATGGAACAGATTGACAGCTGTCAGGGGGTGAAATGGGTGAAAGAAGGTGAAGGGATTAGCCAAAGAGCATATATGCATAATTCATAGACACAGACACCAGTGTGGTTGTGGCCAGAGGGAAGAGGGGGTGGGGGTGATAGGTGGAGGTGGGCAAAGGAGCGGGGAATGGGGACATCTGTAGCAGTGTCAACAATAAAAGTTTTTTTTAAATATGTGAATTTCATGTTGGTTAATAAATGCCCCCCCCCCCCGCCTGCCCTGAATCCCCCACACCAACTGCCCCTGTCAGTCTAGGCCTTTCCCTGTTCCCCCTCTGACCTTCTGATTCAATATAAACGGCTAATGCCTGTCAAAGCAGGGGCCTTGAGGACCCTGTTGCAACCCAGGCAGGACGACTGTGGCGGGTCAGCCATTGTGTCGAGTGTCCTAAATGATTGTGGGACCCGGTACGATTGTGGGAGTTCAGGTTACCTTTCTGTGTAGAATAGACTCAACCAGAGGACCCCAGGAGATTCATTTGGGTAACTTACATGTTTGAAGTTCTTTTTTCTTTATTTATCGTTATAAAGGGAGAGGGGAAGGGAGGGAAAAAGAGAGAAACATCAATGTGAGAGGGAAACACACGTCAGCTGCCTCCCGTGTGCACCTTGACCAGGGACCGAACTTATAACCCAGGCATGTGCCCTGACCGGGAATCAAACCAGAGTCACTTCGCCTTGCAGGATGACGCCCAGCCAACTGAGCCACACCGGTCAGGGCTTAAAGTTCTAACTGAGCTCTGTGTCCGAGGCATGTGGTCAGGAGAGGAGGAGGCGCCCCTCGGCAGCACTCTTCCCATCTTCCCATCCCCCTCTTTCTTCTGAAAGCAGGTTGCAAATCCCTGAAGTTGTGAGTCTGTAGGGAAGACTGTTTCCTCACCACCCATCTATAGAGTTTCAACGAATAATTATTACTAATGATTATTAAGTGATTGCTGTGAGCCGGACTCTGTGGGAAGTATTCAGATGAGTCAGAAATAGTACTTTCCCCGATAAGGTCATCACAGAAATCCCTAACAGTGCTGAGGGGCAGATTCGGATGAATACACTCTCCTCCTTGCAGACCGGAACTCTCCATGTCAGAGGTTGAGATGTGTCCCTTAGCGGGGTGAGATCAGCCAGGACCTATCACAGTGAGAATTAAGTCAACATTAAAGCAATGTCCGGCATCTGAAGATGTCCTGAGCTGAGGACTGTGTTTCTGAGCAAGCAGAGCACCTGCACCCCCGTGGGACTGTTCCTACCCACAGCTCCCAGGCTGGAGACTTGTCCCGGGGCTCCTGGCTGACCTCGTACCTACTCCCAGCCTCCTGGAGACTTCTGGGGCCCTGGCCTGGGCCTCCCTCCCCACAGGCCACCTGAGGACTGTGGTTCTAGCAGGGACAGGATGAGGGGCAGCGTATTTTGTGCATGGCACCTGACATTTACCTAGCACCTCACAAAGCTTGTTTACCCCTTACATCATGTGGCTTTCACAGCTCCATTGAGAGGGTGGCAGAACCCCTCATTGACATCCTTGGTTTACAGGTGAGTCCCTGTGTCTGCAACCGGATGGCAGTCAGGCAGACTTTGAGTCCTTATTGAGATTGCCCGGCCCATGAGTGACATCAGGACTGAAACTCGAACAGAAAATTTTACACACTTCTCACTGCACTGAGCTCTGGCCCATGGAGGACCTGAGGCCAAAACAGAGACTTCTTAGTTCATGGGCCACTTGGTCCCTCCCGACCCTCAGAGTCCCTGGTATGAAGAGGGGTCCCTGCCTTGGAAGAATTACCACCCCATGATGTCCCATGACCACTCAACACGTGGGACATGGTCAGCAAACATTAGCCGTATAAACTGCTCATATTCATGTAGCCAGCATCCCATCCCCACTTTAGAAGAGGCCTGTTTTGGGGGGCGAATACTTTGATGAGTGAATTAAACAAGACCATCCAAGGGGCTGCCTGAGAAATGATAGATGGTTGCTTAGCTGCTTTCCGAGGAGGGCAGATTGAAGGCCCTGCTTCTCAAATGTTTTGTACAGCAAGTTACAGTAACATGTTTTTACTGTGAGTCAACACACACACATGTTATATGCATGTAACATGTATACACCTAGACGCGTGACATATAAAAGTTCGACTACATGGTATGTAACCTGACCACCGGATTTTGTCTTCCTTTCGGCTGCAGGTTCCCACCCGGACACTCCGCGGAGGGCTCTGTCTGCAGGAGCGCCTGCTCCCTGGCTCGCGGCGGGAGGTGAGTGCTCGGGAGCCCAGAGGGAAAAAGAACTCCTACAACTCCACAGCAACAAAAACAAACAAACTGATTTAAAAACGGACAAAGGACCTGTATAGACATTTCATAAAAAAAAACAAACCCAAAATCCAGCGATAGGTGTGGGAAGAGATGTTCAGCATCACTAATCATTAGGGAAATACAATTCAAAACCACAACAAGATGCTACTTCATACCCTTTGGGATGGCCATTATCAAAGAATCCAGAAAATAACAAGTATTGGTGAGGATGTGGAGAAATTGAGTCCCTCTGCATTGCCGATGGGATTGTGAAAGGGTGGGGGGCACTTTAGCAATGGTATGGCCATTCCTCAAAAAATTAAAGTTGCCATGTGATCCAGCAATTCTGCATTTAAGTATATATCCCAAAGAATTGAAAGCAGAGGCCCAAGCAGATATCTTTGTACTTGCGTGTTCCTGGCAGCCCAAAGGTAGAACCAGCCCAATGGACGGTTCCATGGATGGATGAACAAAGTGTGACAGATTCGTTCAAGAGAATGCTATTCAGCCTTAGAGAGCAACATGTTACACCACAGATGAGTCTTGAAACCCATATGTTAAGTGAAATCAGCCAGTCACAGAGGACAAATATTGAATGTTCCACTTTTATGAAGTGCCCAGAATAGCCAAACTTGTAAAGACACAAAGGGGAATGGTGGTTGCTGGGGTGGGTGGCAGGGGGATGGAGAGTTAGTGTTTAATGGGGATAGAGTGTCAGTTTGGGAAGATAGAGAAGTTCTGGAGGTGGGTGGTGGTGGGTGCACAGTGACGTGAAAGCACTTAATGCCACTCAGCGATACTTAGTTAAAATGGTGCAAATTTACATCATGTATACTTTGCCACAATAAAACATAGAAAAAATAGACACATTTTTCTTTTAAAATGGAATTTCTGTTTCTCTACAATATCAGATCTGATGGCCCCAAAGTCCACATTTCCTAAGGTGGCAGCAGGTTGGCCCCTTTCTGAGGAAAAGCCATGATTGAAAACCTTTCAGCCACACAACTTCGAAGCCAATTGCTCTTAGAGAGAACCCGACTGCTTTCAAGCAGAAATGTCTCTTACCCTTGCCCCCTGCAGGCACCAGCTCCTTTTGTCCTGATCAAAGCCAGCTTTGCCACCAGGCGTGGGGTCCTTGGAATAAACTTGTGTGTGTCCCCTTGCTCGTCAGCACTGAAAAAGAGATGAAGCTTTCTGGGTACTTTTGATGTTTTCCTCAGGTTGTCTCTTTACTTCCAGAGCAAACGAACTCTCTGGCTCATGCTTTTCTCCCTCTGCCTGCAGGGAGGCGGCAGGGAACAGACTGTCTGCTTTCCCACATCCTCACCAGGAGCTGCTCGGCTCTGTGAGCCGCAGCAGGCGCTGGGGCCTGACCCTGACTCATCCACCCTGCCAGCTGGCTCTGCACCACATCTCCTTCCACCCCAAAGCTCTGTCCTTGTGTTGTGTTCCTGCCCAAGCCCTCATCCACGCACAGTCTCCACCTGGCATTTGGCTTACAGCCAGACATTCCTGCCTCTGCTAATTTTCCTAAACCCCTATTGGCCAAGTTCCAGCCCCGCTCAAAAGCCTTTGATGGGTCTCCTTTGCCGAATGCCCCAATCTCCATCTGACATTTCAAACCTTCCCCAGCTAAACTCCAACTGTCTTTCTGGACACTGCTCACTCCCACTGCAGGCCTGCCTGCTGGCGCCAAACCAATCTGTTCTCTGCACACAGCCCTCCTACATGTCCCTACCACTGAGCCCTGGCCCCCAGCATTCTCCCTCGCTAGCTGGTCTCACCCTCTCTTTCTGCTTATCACAATGATGGGGCCCGCGTGCTCTTCTTTCCCCGTTGCCCACAGGACCATGTCTCCAGCTGGAGCCTGCAGCCACTCAACCTGTGTTCTTTCCTGGCTCTTGTATCATTCCATTTTAGGTGTCAAATACCTTTCCACATTTCTAAACCAAGGTTGTCTCTGGAATCTCCAAAGTATTACACAGAGTCGGGTGTCCATAAGGACTCAATTGATTCTTATCTATTCGGATAAATTCTCCTTAGTGAATACTACCCACTTGCCACGTTTGCAAGGTGTCTTGCCTCCAAGTTAAGGAATCTGTTATCAATGATGGAATGTCTCAAACCACCAACGACAGGGTTTACCTTGTCTGTAGGGGCAATGCATTATAAACAAGCCCGTAATGAACTTGGAAGGGGACTTGGAACTGGATCTCTGCATTTGCTGAGCTTTCTTGAAACCTCTGGTTCCTTCCACACCACACCATTGGGTGATTACCCGCTTGCTGGCTCCTCTCCCCCATCACACTGGGGGCTGGAGAGGCAGGGCTGGTGTCTTGTGTGTTCTCTTCTCCACCTCTAGCGCCTGCACAGTGCCTGGCATGTGGTATGTGGCAATCAAGCAATTGTTGAGAAACAGTAAAGGGGATGCCCCCTGCCCATATATTTAGCGTTTGAAATCCCCCGAGGAATCAGTATTTCTCTAAATTCCCTCACCCACTTCCTGGGCTCTGCTTGTTGCCCCATACTCCGGGCTCTGGAAAGCCCCTTCCCTTTCTTGCTGTGCAGTCTCTAAATGTCTGGAGGCCCAGGTTGGACTGCTTCTCTTTTGGCCAGGGATAGGGAACCCACACTCAGACGTCTGCCCTTAAATTGCTTACACACCCTAGCTGGAATGAAGAACAGTTGCCTGGGGGGCGGGGTGGGGGAGTTTGGGCGGGGCTTCTGGCTGACAGACACGTTTTGCCCACCCTGCACTCCTTTCAGCCCCTCCTCCCTCTCACAGTGCTGTGGGTCCCATGCTTCCCTCCCTTCCGAGGGCCCACAGGGGCCCACCAGGCAAGGGTGAGGGCTGGAGAAGAGAGATTTCCAAGCTCACACTTCCTCTGAGGACCCTCCTCTGCCCACAAATACAAAATCATCAGTTTTGAAACCTCTCCCCCTTGTCAAAGGGGGGCTTCTGGGGTGCTAGCAATGTTCTATTTCTTGACCTGGGTGGTGGTTACAGGATATTTGTATAGCACAGTAAGTCATTAAGCCATACATTCATGTTCTGCACACTTTTCTGTATGTGTATTATATTTTACTATAAAAAAGAAGTCTTCCCCCTTCTCCAGCTCTTACTCTGATCAATCATTTTTAACCTGTGCCTGTCTGCACCCAGCCGCACTAAAAAAGATCCTTGTGTTCAAGGAATTTCTTGGAAGAAACAAAATGACTGGGAAAAACAAACAAGAAAAACACAACACTGAATCCAACCCTGAACTATATCTGGAAAATAGCCATGCTGTCATTACCTTGAGAAGGAGTCCAGAAGTCAAAGGAGGCGGTGGGGCTGAACATATAGGTGGGATTTAGGTAAGTGAAGAGTAGCAGAGGAGGGCATTTTAGCTGAGAGAATGGTGTGAGCAGCAACTGTTAGGTGGGGCGGAGCCTGATGTGTTGGGGGCAGTGATGAGAAGACCCCAGTACTGATAGTTTTTGGGGGTGAGGATGTATTAAAGAGCCCTGGGTGCTGCCCCTGGCCTCGAACATGGGCAAGGCCAATGCCACTTTCAGCACAAGCTTGCCTTAACAGAACCGTGGGGCATGGGCTCTCATGCAAGAGCAGACATGTGCGATTCACATTTCTCGGTTTGTTGTGTCATTTTGCTTGAGCCACAGGCTCATGTGGCCTCCTAATCCCCATCCCAGACAGACTGAAGGTTACACCTGCCAGACACATTACACAGGCACCACATGCCTGCAGACACTGGCTCAGTCCTGACTCTTAACCCAGCCCCACTTTGCAGCTGCTTTCAGGTCCCTGCACTGATGAGCTGTTTAGAAGTGGGAGTGTGGGACTTGTACTAGGCTATGAGGTGGCCCCACCCAAGCCCCAGGGCTCTGGAATCTAAGACTTCACCCACCATCACCAAGGTTGTGTCTAGGCATCCTGAGCTGGGTAAGGGGGCCATGATGTGCTGGGAACTTCCCAAACTCCAGGCAGGGCTGCAAAGTTTAATACAAGGAGGCAAGACTAGAGTGCATTCCCACTTCTTCTGGGGAGTGGAAACCAAATCAGCCATAGGTACTCTGTTTACACAGAGAGACTGAGCAGGAATGAGGCCCGAAGCAGAAGAGAAGAGGTACTGATAATAATGACTGTAGTAGTAATGATGATAATAAGTACCGAGCATGCTAAACATTCATCTCTTTTATTGCATCCTCACAATAATCCTATGATGGTGATGCTATTATTTCCATTATACAGATCAGGAAACTAAGGCCTCAGGGGAGGAGCTGCTTTGCCAAAGCCATACAAAATGGTAAGTGCAGCACTAGGGTCTGAATTCCAGCAAGCTGACTCTGGAGCCCTACACGGGGAACCCGGCAATGCCCAGGTCAGCCCCATCTGTGCCTGGAGATATCCTCCCTCACCTACTGGAGCAGGCCAGCCCCTGTGGTGGGTGTGACCTCCTTAAAAACCATCTGGCAAATTTTGCTTGCTCTGGTTTCTCACTAAACTGCTTTTGGTTGCCTTCCCATTCGACTCACGGACAGGGAAAAAAGGCCAGGATCTGCCAAGATGACAGCTGTATTTTTCATTAGTAAATTAACAAACTGGCTGCCTGATCCACACACATATCCATTTCTGATGGCTTGGTTAAGGTGAGCCCATCTCAGACCTGAAGCCCTCGATATGCCGACTTAATTGAGATTCCAAGCAGGCCAGGGGAGCCCCCAGCATGGCCTATGTGCCAAGGAAATCCCTCTTGGCTTCCTCTTGCAGACTTGGCCAGCCTTCCTCAGGGACAGCCTGGCTATTTGGATCAGGCTGCCTGGGCAGACTGTGAGGGTCGTCTGCAGAAAAGAAGAAACAGTGCCAGCTTCTAGTGTGCATTCCAAGTTCCACATTCCGCCTGCAGACTCCCGGCGCCAGAGCAAAGGCTGGCCCTCGGTAGTGGACGGGTGAGGATTTGTCTAGTACACTTTTTTCTTCGGCACATAACCTGGGGCTTCCTGGTTCTCTCGCTCTCTCTGCTTTCACTGACGGTGGCTCCCAGAGGTGGGGACCAGCAGGACTTCCCAAGGATCTTTTTTTTTCCCCTAACCATTTAATTGAGCTATGTTATTTAGGAGCAGAGAATGTTTGGCTCTGATTACAAAACTGCAGTTTTTCAAAAAAATTACATTCTCAATTAGTGGGGGAATTTTCTTTTGAAATTCCGATAAGTTTGTAAGGTTGAGCCCAAAGTCCTAGTCTTTGTCACCATTATGGGGTCATTTTCCACCCACCGTGGTGAGTGGCGCACCTTTCTGGGAAAGCGTTCTATTTTTTCATAGTGTTAAAAAACACATAACCTGAAGTTTAAGTTTCTAAGAAATTGTAACAATATTCTAAGTTACAACACACTGTTGTTAGTCCTGTAAACTGCATGCTTGTTGCTTAACGGTGAATCTCTAAAACTTTTTCATGTCCTGTGACTGAAATGCTATACCCATCAACTTCAACTCTCCAGCTCCCTCTCCCCTTTGCCCCTGGCAACCACCCTTCTATTTTCTGCTTTTATAAATTTGTTTATGTAGACACCTCATTTAAGCGGGATCTTGCAGTATATGTCCTGTGACTGGCTTTTTTTTTTTCCGCTTAAGGTCAAGATCCATCCATGATGTAGCATGTGACAGGATATCCTTGTCATATTTGAAGGCAAAATAATATTCCATTGTATGTACAGACAACATTTTCTCTATCCATTCAATTCTCAAGGGCACTTAGGTTGTTTCTACTTCTTAGCTTTTGTAAATATGGCCCCAACGAATATGGGGGAGGGTGGCAGATATCTCTTGGGGGTCCTAGTTTCAATTCTTTTGGATAAATACCCAGAGATGGACTGCCGGAACGTGTGGTAGTTCTATTTTTAACTCTTAAAGGAACTTCCATGCTGTTTTCCATAGCTGCTACACCATTTTACATTCCTACCAATATTGCACAAGGGTTTCAATTTCTCCTCATCCTCCTGAACTCATTCATTTTCTGCTTTGGTGGGGGGTGGAGGGATAATGGTCACTCTAGGGACCCTAACAAACATATCATGGTAGTTTTAATTTGCAGTTCCCTGATGATTAGTGATATTGAGCATTTTCTCATAAACTTTTTGGGCATTTTGTCTGTCTTCTTTAGAGAAATGTCTATTCTTTATTTTTTTTCCTTTTTCTTTCTTTTTTATTTTTGCTATTGAGTTGTAGGAGTTCCTTATATATTTTGGATATTAATCCCTTATTATATATACAGTTTGTAAATATTTCTTCCATTCCGTAGGTTGCCTTACCATGATGCTGATTGTTTTCTCTGCTGCACAGATTTTGAATTTACTATAGTCCCATTTGCTTTAGTTGCCTCTGCTTTTGACATCATGCCAAGAAGTCATGGCCAAGACAAATAATAATATTATGAAAATTTTCTCCATGTTTTCTTTTAGAAGTTTTATAATTGGAGGTCTTATGTTTAAGTCTTTAAACATTCTAGCTGATTTTTGTGTATGTAGATATTCAGTTTTCTCAACATCATTTGTTGAGAACACTATTCTTTCTCCCTTGTGTTGTCTTGATGTCCTTGTTGAAAATCATTTCACTGTATATATGTGAGCTTATTTCTGGGCTCTCTGTGCTGTTCCATTGGTGTATATGTCTGTCTTCATTCCAGTATCATACCATTTTGATTACTGTAGATTTGTAATATGTTTTAAAGTCAGGAATGTGAGGCCTCCAGCTTTGTTTTCTTTCAAGATTGTTTTGGCTATTCAGGGTCCTTTGGGAGTCCATATGAATTTTTAGAATTATTTTTCTATTTCTTCAAAAGAAAAAATGCCATTGGGACTTTGCTAGAGACTGCATTGAATCTGTAGGTCGTTATGGACAGTATGGACATCTTTAACAATATTTTCTTCTAATCCATTAACATGGGATATCTTCATTTATTTGACATTCTTTAATTTCAGCATGTCTTCTTTAATTTCTTTTAGTAATGTTTTGTAGTTTTCAGTGTACAAATATTTAGATTCCTTGGTTGAGTATATTTCTACTTTTTTGTTTTTTTGGATGATATTGTAAATGGAATTGTTTTCTTAATTTTCTTTTTTTAAAAGATTTTATTTATTTATTTTTAGAGAGAGGTGAAGGGAGGGAGAAAGAGAGGGAGAGAAACATCAACCTGTGAGAGAAACATCAATCAGTTGCCTCTCCCTCACCCCCCATTGGAGACCTGGCCTGAATTCCAGGCATATACGCTGACTGGGAATCAAACCTGTGATCTTTTGGTTCACAGGCCAGTGCTCAATCCACTGAGCCATGCCAGCGAGGGCTCCTTTTTAGATTATTCATTTTTAATGTATAGAAACACAACAGATGTTTATATGTTGATTTTGTATACTGCAACTGCTGAATTTGTTTATTAGTTGTAACACATTTGTATGTGTGTGTATGGAATTGCTAGGGTTTTCTAAATATAACATCATGTTATCTGGGAATAGAGATTATTTTACTTCTTTCTTTTCAATTTGGATGACTTTTATTTCTTTCTCTTGCCTAATCGCTATAGCTAGGACTTTTAATACCATGTTAATAAAAGTAGTAAGAATGGGGATCCTTACTTTGTTCCTGATCTTAGAGGTAAATCTTTCGGTTTTTCATTGTCGAGTGTGATATAATTTTCTTTTACTTCTGGTTTGTTGTGTTTTTTTTTATTATGAATGGGTGTTGAATTTTCTCAAATTCTTTTTCTGCATCTATTGAGATGATCCTGTAATTTTATCCTTCATTCTTTTAATGGGGTCTATCACATTGATTGATATTTGTATGTTGAACTATCCCTGCATTCCAGGGATACAGCCCACTTGTTCCTACTGTATGAACCATTTAATGCACTGTAGGATTTGGTTTGCTAGTGTTTGGTTGAGGATTTTCACATCTATGTTCATCAGACACATTGTCTTGTAGTTTCCTTTTCTTGTAGTATCTTTGGCTTTGGTGTCAAGGTAACGTGGGCCTCATAAAAGTGTCTCCTCCTCTTAATGTTTGGAGAGAAGAGTTTGAGAGGAATTGGCATTAATTGTTTTAAAAAATTTGGTAGAATTCTCCAATTAAGCCATCTGGTCCTGCACTCTTACTTGTTGGGGGGTTTTTAATTACTGGTAAAATCTCCATACTAGTTATAGATGTGTTCAGATTTTCTGTTTCTTCATGATTCAGTCTTGATAAATTGTATGTTTCTAGGAATTTATCCACTTCTAGGTTTTCCAATTCGTTGTCATATAATTGTTCATAGTAGTCTCTTATAATTCTTTTTAATTTCTGTAGCATCTGGAGTAATGTTTCCTGAGTATTGAGCCATTACTGACTAGAATTCTTCTGGATTATGTCTGCCCTAATTGTCTCATTATTAATTGATGACAAAAAATTGGTTAGTGTGGTAGAGAGAGGACTCCAGGGATCCAAGTTCAAGTCTTTGTTCTTCTAAGGTATGATCTCAGACAGGTTGCTTTCCTCCTCTCGTCCTCAGTTTCCTTATCTGTGTAATAAGTGGTGGATAGGTGGCCTCCAAGATCCTTCCCTTTGGATGCTGACTGTCTCCCTCCCCCCCTTATGCACTCCACCTTTAAGGAAATGGAACTCTGGAGACTCTCCTGAAACTCTGCCCAAATCAAAGGAACCAGAGGGTCTGCCAGCTCTTCCTCCATCTCGTTTTCCAGGAGCAGCCATGGCCCTGAATGATATTGATGTGCAGAAGCGGATTAAGCACATGCTGGCTTTCATTGAGCAGGAAGCCAATGAAAAGGTAGAAGAAATAGAAGCCAAGTCTGAGGAGGACTTCAACATCGAGAAAGGACATCTTGTGCAAACTCAACGACTGAAGATTATGGAGTACTATGAGAAAAAGGAAAAGCAGATAGAGCAGCAGAAGAAAATCCAGATATCCACTGTAAGAAATCAAGCAAGGCTGAGGGTCCTGACAGCTCAAAACAACCTCATCTCAGAGCTGCTGGATGACGTGAAGGTAAAACTCTCCAGGCTTGTGGAAGACCCAGAAGTATACCAGAGGCTGTTGTATAAACTGGTGCTCCAGGGTCTGCTCCGACTGCTGGAGCCTGTGATGATTATACGCTGCAGGCCACAGGACCACCTCCTAGTAGAGGATATACTGCAAAAAGCCATCCCTGAATACAAGACAGTCTCCCAAAAAAATGCAAAAGTCCAAGTTGATCGAGAGGTGCACCTGCCTATGAACACAGTGGGAGGTGTGGAGGTCTACAGTGGAAATCATAGAATAATGATTTCCAATACCCTAGAAAGTCGACTGGATCTGATAGCTGAGCAAACGATGCCAGAGATACGAAAGGCCTTATTTGGAATCAATCCCAACAGGAAGTTTTTCAAGTAAACCTTTGGGAAATGAACTGCTGAGCCATAAAAGCATAAGTTATTAAGGCAAAGGAAACTAGTCAAGTTTCTTCCTCTCTGCTGCTCTGATAGTAGTCTATCTTCTATGAAATACCCTTTGAACAACTAAAGGCATTATACTTTGGAATAAAGCCTGGATTAATGCTCAGAAATCTAATTCCGGTTCATTCATACCTGCTGCATCTTCTGGTCAGTTCTACAGTCTGGGCTGAAGGGAGTAAAGACAAAATGCCTATTCTTTAGCTCTTCCACCAGGTGAGATGAGAGTAGTATTTTTGGCTTATGGGTCTCTAGTACTCTAAGGCAGTACTCTAAGGTTCTTTAATAGGATGTGAAGTGTTTTCCTTCTTTTGTTTCAACTTACTGTCCTGCTGTCATTTAGGGAAACTTGGAGATCTTCCTCGTATGTACAGGGCCAGCTTCATGGGCATATGTAACTAGTACAGTTACACAGGTTTCGTGCTCAGCAGAGCTCAGTGCTTGGGATTTAATGCTCTGTAGCCACTGCCTTGAGATACTTAATTTTATCTTCGAACATGGGTTTTGTAAGTGAAGCCCCATAGGACTTTGGAGCATGCACCAGGGACTTGGAGCCTTGGCTCGCACATGGTGCCAGCTCCCAAAGCCTACCCATTTTCCTGGGATGCATTCTTGGCCACCACTTCCCAGCTCTCTGTGCCCCAGCCTTCCCCTCCCTCATTCAGTGACCACTGCTGCCATTTGTCCCTGGTGAGGGACTGTGTGCATGCAGAGAGGGTCTGAATGAGGTGTGCATGCTCTGCAGGGTCTTATGATTGGGTATAATAATGGGGGCCACTGCACCCCTGGCTAGCAGCTCCATAGTACATTCAGCAGGTGAGTCAATGAAGGTGAGTATCTCTCCCACCAGCTACTGAGCACATCCTGGTGTGGAGGTTTAAAGATCAGGGGTTCCCTTGTCTGCTGTGGGATGGGTTAGCCAGTCCGCTGTAATAGGAGCGGCCTAGCTGGACTTCCCTGACCCTGGCCGGGGCATAGCACACACATCTGTGGGAAGGAGGATGCAGCAGTTGTCCAGTTTGCTGGGCTTGAGTCTCAGGATGGGAACTGCAGGAGCTCATGAGGGTCTGCACTTGCCCTGCAAAGTATCCCTGTGCTTAATGGTTCTCCATCAAATAGCTCAGTCAGTGCCTAGGGAGAGTTGGGGTCATTTCTTTGAGACGGCTTAGAGGAGGAGGAGGGGTCGAGAAATACAGATTGTAATTTTGGTGGTTCTCCACATGGGCATTGCACAATATAAAAATAAGTAATAAAATTCATGTTAGTGATTTAAAATTTTTATATTTATTTATTTAGACATTGTATAGCAAATATACACCAGGACAAATCAAAAGAGAGACTGCAGAAAAAAGGAGAAAGCTTTGTATTTTAGTACCTTTATTTAATTATACTTTTTGAACAAAGGATAGCACATTTTCCATTTTGCATTGGGTCCTGTAAATTATGGGGCCAGTTAATTCAACATGGGTATGTTGACTTAAAGTCTAATCTATGTCCAAGTATGATGTATGTATTAAAATAAAAGTTTTTTTGAAGAGAAAACCCTGAGTAACTCTGCAGAGGGTGCGGTAAGGACTGTGTAAGGAAGAGAAATCCTGTGCGGCTCCAGCACAAATTTGGGGACAGGTCATTAGTAAACAGGGGTATCTCCCAGAACCCAGGACAGGACTCCAACCCCAGAGGGCTAGACTGGGGGATCAGAAAGCCATCAGAAGTCCCCTACCTGGCCACGCCCTTTTCTTCCTTTCTGGAGTGACTCTCTGCAGTGTTCAGGTTAGATGATGGAGTGAGCATGCCCCCATCACTTGTTTGCATTCGCAGGTTTCAATGTAGTGGTTCCAGAAACAAAGTTGCTTCTCTCAGACTCAGTTCTGCTTTCCTGAGAGTCCATTTGGCTCAGCTCGGTTCAGATGTCCAGCGATGGTCCAGTTGGTGTTTGGGGGCAGTTCTCATGGAAAAGGGTGTCTCTGTCAGCTAGACACAGTCCCCAAAGGGTATCTTCTAGGTGGACTCTTGACCTGCAAATTCTGTCATTCAGTGAATGTGTTCTGAATGCCAACAATGAACTAGGCTCTGAGCTAGATTCTGGGCTGCAAAAAACAGGACTTGGGCCTGTCCTTTCACCAGTCACAGACACATGGGCAGACGATGATTGTGGTCCATCACCACAATCTGTGTTGTGGTACAACACAGAAGTGCCAGCCTAGTGCTGTATACAAGGTGCTGGGGGTTACAGTAACAGGAAGGGAGGGTCATAGAAGGCTTCTGGGGCCTTTGCATTGGAGCTGGGGAAGGTACTCTGGGAAAAGGAATAGAAGCGTATGCAAAAGCCCTAGGTGTTAGAGGAACTGTGTGTAGTTCATTGTGATGTGTGCGGAGGGCGAGGCGTGACCATGGATGAGGCTGGAAAGATGGGCAGGGCCTGATTCCACGGTGCCGCCTGCCCTGCAGAGGGGTCAGCTTATTGGTGGGTGAGTGGTGAAGGGTCGTTGAAGGACTTTAGATAAGAATGAAGCCATGGGAACTGGGCTTTTCAAGATTTAGGGTCACCGTATGTGGAAGACACATTGGAGGGAGGAAGCAACCGGAGGTAGAAACTGCTGGGGGCAGGTTATCGGCGCAAGTGAGAGATGATAAGTAATCTACTGAGCTCTTTTGTGAGGTTGGTCAAGTTCATTGATGTACAGACTGAAAGAAATTAGAATCAGTGACCTGTATGCCTTGTCCACTCCCGCCCCCCCCCCCACCTGACTATATCATTTCTCTTGTCCAGGACTTGAGGCTTTCCAACATAGTTTCTCACTACTATTTTTTTTTTAATTTTACTGGAATTTATTGGAGTGACACTGGTTAACAAAATCGCACAGGTTTCAGGTGCACAGTTCCACAACATGTCAGCTGCACAGTGTGTCGTGGGTTCACCAGCCAAGTCTATCACCACTTCCCCACCCTGTACCCTCCTCCTCCTCCTCCTCCCTCCCCGGCAGTCACCACACTGTTGTTCGTGTTCGTGGGGGAGTTGTCTCTCTCCCCCTCTCTCTCTCTGTTTTGTTTTTTGCTCGGTTCATCCAGCCCCGTCGCTCCGCACCCCACAGCTGTCGGCCTGCTCATCACCTATGAGTTTGTCCCTATTCTGCTGTAAGTTCATTTGGGTCATTAGAGTCCACATATGAATGAAATGACACGGTATTTGTCTTCCTCTGACTGTCTTACTTCACTTAGCATAATGCTCTCCAGGTCCATTCACGCTGTCACATGGGATAACATTTCCTCCTTTTTTCTGGCCCAGCAGTATTCCCTATCTTACCATTTTTTCTTGTCGGGATCCCCCTACTCCTAGAGCCTCCCGTCTTCCCTCTTAGCCATCTTCCCAGACCCCGCAAAGCGGTCTCTTCCCAGCTGACTTAGCCCCCAAACCCCAGCTGTTGCCCCTTCTGGGAACTAGAACCCCACTTCCTAGCTATAACCCAGGAGCGTCTGGACCCCATTGGCCTACCCCGCTCTGGCCCTCTAAGCTGGCCCCCACCCATTGCTGGGGCACCGACATTAATTCATCTCTATAGAAGTGGACAGTCGGGCAGCTTTAGTGCCTGTGGGGCAGCATTTTCCTCAAACATCTCTGTTTTCCCCAAAGTTTTCCTCTCCCAAGGCTGCCAGATGCTCTCTCTTTCTCCCCAGTCTTCCCCTCCTCAGCCCTCCCCGCCCATGGGCTCCAGTCTCCTCCCTCCTAACGTCCCCTCAGCAAAACAAAAACCGGTGGCCCGGCCACCCCACAGTGCTGGCTGAGCACTTCGCCCACTGCCTTTATGTACTGGGGCAGCTTTTCCCACTTGCCCCTATTCTCGAGAAGGCACGCTCCTCCTTCAAGCCCCTCGATCCCCATTCCCCACGTGCTGAAAGGAGCAAACTGTTACAACCGCAGGCAGGCACAACCCTTCCCCACCACTTTCCTCATTAACACTTCCTCCTGAGGTGCAAGAGAAGCTGTTTGCTGCTGGTACAGACAGAGGCTGTGCTCAGTTGGGGCGAGACTGCTTTGGTAGTTTCCCTCCCTGCTGGCGGAGGGCTGGGGGGAATCTGAAAATACATGCAGGGAGGCTCCGCCCCTCCCTGAGGCCTGTACCTCTTGGAGGGGGTTGGAGGGTGGTAAGTTGGTAGAGCGAGAGTGGAGAGTTAGTTCTGATTTGGAGCTTCCTGAAGAGCCAGAAACAAAGGGGTTGCATTGAGCCTGGGCAAGAAGCTCAGAGAAGGCAGAGAGAGCGGACCAGCAGATCAGAAAATGTCACAGGCTTCCTCTCTGTCCCCGGGGTCCCAGGACCTCCCGAAGCGGACCAGCAGATCTACTCTGGGCCAAAGTGCAGCCCTTGGAGGAGCTCCCTAGGGGAAATTGTTCAAGTCTGCCCCTTCCTATCCCTTCCACATCATGACCTCATCCTGAAATCATGCCTGTTATTGACAGTACTGGGAAGGAACGCAGCCCCCCCACCCCCACCTTTCTAAACGGTTCTAAAGCACAGTCAACCCTCCCTGTCTCACAGCCCCCAGTGCTTTCTGCACTGGCTCACAGCTCACCCAGTGGCCCTTCCCTTCAGGACAGCGGCCTTTCCACGGGAGGCAGGCTACTCCACTTCTCTCTGCAGACGCAGCTAAAGACTCTCCAGCTCTGACAGACAGTCCTGGCAGACGCTTGGCCCAGTCGCCACACCCTCCCACACACCCTTGGGATGACGGAATTGAACACATTCTTCTGTCACTGGGACACACGCCCATAGAGGGTGATGTTCAACTCATCCTGGCCGCTACAGACCTCAGTGGATTCACACCCCGGTGGTTCCGGAATGTTAAGAACTCAAAGGGATCTTGGGAGCCAAAGGTTTGCTTGAGTCTGAAGCTCAAAGGAAGCAAGGACACACAGTTTGGGTCATGATCACCTAAGGACACTCGGACTACAAAGAAAAAACCTGAAAAGACAGTGTTATTGTGTTTCATTTTATGAAGAATTACTGTGTAGAAGCTCCAGAACTTCAGCTCCCTGTAGGACAGAGACGTTAGCAAATGCATGGCCATGGCTGGATCCTTGGAGGTTCCTTCATTCTCCTTTCCCAGGATGTTCTGGCCTCAGGCCTCGGTCATAATGAAGGCCCACAGAGAGGGGGTACCAGTGGGTGACTGCACAAGGGATGTGACTTGAGGAGACCTAGGATAAGATTGGGATCCTGTGGGAGGCCAGGGAATGGGGTACATGTTGGGGAGCAGGGTGTGTAGGAAGGTGGCACAGTATCTGGCCCAGAGCAGGCTCAGAGCAGGTGGGGTGGGGCTCTGCGAAGCAGAGAAAGGAAGGGACAGAGGAAGGGAGAAGAGGAGAAAGGGGAAGTGAGCTGCCCCGGGGCTCAGCGGGAGGAAGGGGAACGGTAGAGATTTTGATCTTTCCTAGTTTGGCATTTGAGCCCTGGATTTTCACTTGGTTCAGTTCCAATCAGCAGACCTCTTATTCATTTGCTCATTCATTCATTCCACAAATATTTATTGAGTGGTTACCAAATGTCAGGCGCTCTGCCAGACTTTGCATCCCTTGCAGTGAACAGGCCAGCAAAGGGCCCAGCTTTCACAAAGGAACATTCTAATGTGGATGGGCGGGGTGGCGGTGGCCGGAGGCGCCAGGCCTGGAAAGGGGACACCAAACAAGAAGACAGCTGGTGACTTCGGGTTGCTCTCAGTGCTGTGGAAAAGTCAAGGGCTGGGGCAGCGAGGCTTCTCTGACCCTTGCTCAAGTAGGGCCTTGTGGACTTAAGGGCTGGGAAGGAGCTGGCCAAGCAGAGAGTAGAGCGGGCGGGAGCGGGCAGAAGGGGAGGGCATTCTGGGTGGAAGGAACCACACCGGGACAAGGAGACAGAAAGAGCTATGTGGGTTTGAGGACCAGAGAGGAGGCCAGTAGAGCTTCACTCCGTGAGTGAAGGGGTCAGAAAGGGGCAGGGCCAGATCACACAGGTCTTGTGGATGGCACTTGAGGAGCTTAGATTTATTCTATGCGCAGTAGAAAGCCACTGAGAGCTCAGAAGCATGAAAGGGACATGACCTCATCTTACTGAGTAAAATATACCAGCTTCTCTGTCAGGTCCTCAGTGCGGCCCTTGCCCCACCCTCTTTCTTGGCCCAAAGAAACCACCCTGATCCCACGACACAGCAAAGCAAGTCGGCCTGTGGTCAGCCCGCTCAGCAAATGCACAGGTCTCTCTATAGGCAGCACGCCCCACCACCGCCCCAGAAAAGCCCCTGTAAATAGCATTCGGGGCCAGTGACATCCCTTTTCTTACAGGAAATATGATTGACTTCACTTTATCTCCAGTAGCACAAACTGCTGACACTCAGGTATTCCGTGGTCTCCACTCCCAGGTGGGAACAAACACTCAAATGCACCATTTACAGACATCACCCCGTCCGAGCCCTCCCACCTCCTTTTCTCCTTAGTAGGGGCTCGCCCTGCCACTGGGATTGGTAAACCTAGGCTTAGCCCCCCCTTACCTTTCTGTGACATTGCCCTAACTTTGGAATCTTTTGGTTTCTCTTAGCTCTTTAGAGCAGGCCCCTCTGTCCGGACCCCTTAGTGCTGTCTCTTCCTGACCCCTCCTGCCTTCTGGAACCTTTCCCCACCAGGATCTGGAATACTCGGACTTGGGCCCATCCTTGGACTCTCAGCCCATTGGTTCATTTCTTGTGCTTTGGAGTTTGCACTTATCTCCTTGGAGAGGGAGCTTGCTCCCTGCTGGTGACTTCCCAGATTTTTCCCACCTGGAACTATGGGGTCCCTGGATCTCCAAGGTGGGTGGAACTGGAGATCGGGTCCTGCTCAGGCCCTGTGAGAACAGAAAGACCTGGTAAGGAGGAATGGCACTAGGTATGTTGAACGGATGATGGAGTCTGGTTCTGTGAGGTCCTGGCCTGACCTTTGACCGATTCCCTGGGGCTTTGGATTGGGCTCACTCCCACTCTCTCTGGCTGTTGTGCGACCCTGGCAGTTCACACTTTGTCCATTAGTTGAAGGACCAGGGACTGCTGACCAAGTTCTGGGGGGCGCCTGAGCTTCCCAGCTCCCCACTGCTAACTTCACCCACTGTTGCTGACCCTTGACCTCTTCTGATCTCTCTTTCCAGGCTTGTTCCTCTGGTGCCCACCTGGTTTGCAACTGGCCTTTGACATCTGCTGGCCTATGGGGTCCCAGTTCCTCTAATGAAGGCTCTGAGCAGGGCTGTATTCTAAACGGACTGGGGGAGGATAAACTGAAAATCCTCTGACCCTCTCTTCATCCCTGGGCATGTTTCCTGGGAGCCTGTTCCGGGGACAAGGCTGGTTGTGTGGGTGGGTGTGGGTGGAGGGTTTGGAGGGTGGATGGAGAAAGCCTTCGGCATTCCCGCCCTGGAGACAGAGAGCATGCGTAGGCTCTGATTCCTGCTTCCAGGCTCTCGCCCACTGGAGAGAGTCCACACTCGGATCTCAGAGTCTGGGGTCTTAGTAACAGGAGCTCGTATTCTTCAGGTGGTGCTGTGCAGCCATTTACATAAGGACGGGTGCAGTTCATAGGCCAGAGCTCTGCTAGTCCCAGGGTTGCCATTGATTTGCTAGTTTACTCCAAGAAACTCACTTACCTTCTTTTTGCCTTAGTTTTCTCCTCAGTAAAATGGGAGAGAAGAAGCCTGTTCTCAGTGGGGTGTTTCGACATGAAATGAGATCAAACAGACAGGGAAGACAGATCCCTGTGCGTTTCTGGCTAAATTGTATAACTGAGCCATAAGTCTATGAAAGTATTTTTATCATACAAGAAATAGAAAAACATCTAGAAGTTCAAAAAAGTTTTAAAAATCACGTATGATTTTGCCATCCCGATACAGTTCCCATTTTCTGTTTCCCTGCAGATTTCACAGTGGTACCCTCAAATAATGAGGCATAAGAGACCTGCCATTTGATATCTTGATCTTTCACATAATTGTATTACTTGGTCTTCGTTACCTTCATTTTCAATGCCTGCAAATTATTGCACCTGTTATGTTTTAGAATTTATTTAACCATGCACCCAGCAACTGATATTTGAGCTACTTTCAAGTTTTTATTATAATAAATAATAATAATATTATAATTGGGGCATGGCTTTTTAGTGGAATTTATCTGTACATAATATTTTGTCTATTTGTCAAATTCATGCACACACATTAAAAGATGCAGAATAGTGTAAAGAAAATTTAACTCACTAGTAACGACGTGGCTGGGGGTGTAGCTATTTGGTGTGCTTAAACCTTTGCCCCAGTTTAGATTATTCCCACCGGCGAGCATCCTAGAACTGGAATTAATGGGTTAAAGAGTATGGCGACTTTTAAAAGACTCTTTAATACATATGCCAAATTGGGTTAGCAGAAAGTATTTTAAAGAACCTGCACTTAAGTGTGGTGTTCAAACCGCAGCAGCAAGAAGTACAATCTTGGACTTTTCTTTTGTTCCCAGGCCTTAAGTTGTAGCATTCGGAGCCATACCCTTCAGGGTCCTAGACTTTTGAGACGGTGCCTTGGTGTGAAAGGGGCCAGCGCACTGTAGAGGGAGGAGGGAGAGATGCCGGTTTGAATGTCACAAGCCCTGACTGTCACAGCAATTGTACCACAGTTGACAGATGCGGTAGCGGTCACGTGACTCGAGCATGACCTCATAGCTCTCGGCTTCCCTCCCCCCAGCGGACCCAGCAGTGGCAGCAGGAGGGAGGAGGGCGTTTTCCTCACTCTTAGCAAGTTACCCACAGGAGACCTGGGGAGTTGGTAACTGTCCTTGGTTTCCTGGGCGAAGAAGACGGGGGCCGCTAGAAGGCCCAGACTTCTACCATCTCTGGCCAGGGAGAAAATTTAATTGCATGATTAGCAAGTATTTGCTGATCGCAATTGGGTGCCCAGTTCTGGCTGCAGGCCAGGCTTGGTGCCCGACTCTGCAAATTTCATCTCGCTTGATTATTATCTACATCTTTCTTACCGCTGAGAAAAAAGACTCGGAGACCAAAGAGAAAACTTGGGCCTAGCTGGAGAGTGAGGACTATCGGGAAGCAACAGAAAACAGTGGTTCCAGGTGGTAAAAGGGGTGTTAGACTGCCACCACAAGGCTGGGGCTGGGGCTGGGGGCACCGTGGGCGCAGAAAGCTTCCGAAAGAGAGGAAGGATTTGAGGCAGCTTGGGAAAACGGCAAAGCAGATTTCACACAGACCTGATGATGGGGCATCTGTAGTGGGGAGCATGGGATTTTAGAGGAATGCTTAAAATAAAACACGAAAGCAAAGAAGACCAGAGGGAAGTACTGATAGGGTGCAGGGGCTCCCCTTGGCCCATCCCCCACCACCCGGGCCCCAGTGATACTCCTCCTCCCTCTCTAAGGGTGCCCGCAGGTCCCCCGAGATTTAGGGAATATTCAAAGCTGTTGACTTCACATTGATGGTGTGCATGCTCCCCTCGCAGGCAAGACCAGATCAGTGGCCCTGGTACTCTAAACATTTTTCTCACAAACTCCTGAAAGAATTTTGAAAATATATGTACCTCTTTGCACAGTTTTAGAAGCAAACACTCAACCATTTTTCATAGTGTAAATACTTACATAGGCAGTGCTTTCTGGTATATGCAAATATTGACATTTTAAAATAAAACCGTTCTAGTATTCTGAAAAACGTTTCTAAATGAAATACTATAGTGATGAGGTACCCACCATCACCCTTTTAAAAAATGCATTAAGTTCTTTCTTAAATGTGGAAGAATTTTCATCTCTTTTTTCTCCTTGAATTTATATTTTCATTCAACATATTTTTATGACTGAGGGCCATTTATATATCACCTTATCATACATCTCTCCAACAGAGCTGTGTATATAAAATGAATTTATTTTTTAAATTTCCGATGACCATAGGCTCTAAATGTTAGAGAAAATCTGCACCGTGATGACTAGCACACAATGAATCAAAAGAAGTGCTATTAGAAATTTTAATAGATACTAAGGAAGCATAAAAAAGAAAGCTTAATTGGAGATTGCATCTCTTAATGAGATGAAGCTTTTTTTTTTCTCCTGCACTAATTAGTTCGTACATCCTCGAATGACTATTACTCATTGCTAGAAGGGGTCAGGGGTCAGCACTCCATTTCTGTTTTATTTTACTTTATTTATTTTTACTAGAGAGGAGCTGAGCCCAGAAACCTTTTAACATACCTAAGTACAAAGGCATATAAGGAGTTTTGTTAGAGTGATGTCACTCAATTTTACAAACTCCTTTTCAGCTGTATGCCAAAGCTCACGAGTGGATCATTAAAAATCCATCAGTCGACAAGTAGAAGAGATTCTCCTTCACTTTGAATTAAAATAGCAGAGAATTGGCAGCTAGATGATTTGCCCAGTCATTATTAGTCCCTCCTTTTTTCCAACGTGGATACTAGGATTTAGATCGTCCCTTTGCTCACTGTGCATTCCATGCCCCCCCCATCAGTGCATCGTGGTAAGATTTAGGGTGAGTTACAAGGGTGCCTTTCCTCTGGGAAGTGGGAGGAAGGTGACCGTGGGAGGGAGGCGTGCGGGAGAACCGGCAGCGGCCCTGGTCCGTGGGCTCAGACAGGATGCCTATGAGAGAGCGCTTGGAGCAGTGGGGGCTTGTAGTGTGAGGCTCTTCAAAAGACCCACACGAACTAGGCGTCCTTTGGAGAGTCTACATGTACCCCCAGGGGTATCTGTACCCTCGTCTGATCTGGCCCGCTGCTGGATCGATGAAGAAAGGAAAGGAAGGTACAGGGGTGTGGGGTTTCTACAGGTTCTGAAGGTCCTTTGGTAGGAGGGAAGGCTCTCCAGGCAGAGGTGACATCCCTGGGGAGTGACCAGCTCTGTGTAGGGCCTTTCCACTGAGGGAGCAGAGCAACAGTGGTCTGAACCTTGCGTTCACTGGATGCTCTCTGTCTTCTGATCCAGACTCTTCTGTCAGAGCCTTCTTTCTCCTTTTGATTCAACCTGCTTAGGGCACTTGAATGAACTTTCTTCTCATTCTTCCATGTGGTGCCTTCATGTGTGTATGTGCAGAGGGGTGGGGGGGTGTTCATGGATCAGTCAGAGTGGAAAGGAACCTAGTGGGGCCAACTCGGGCCGGAGGGAACTAGAGTCCCATCAGACCCTGGCAGAGTGCTGACCCTTTGCTCATTTGCCTCTCCTCTCCATCTCAAGACGTGCTCCTCCAATGGGGCCTCTGCTGGCCTTGGTGGCTCCTTTATGTCATTATAAAGAGACCTTCTCTGGGCCGATGCAGCACCAGGAGCCTATGAGGTGGGGAGCACAAGACACCTTTGTACTAAGAAAAAGCCTCCCTTTCCTCTGGACAGACACAGCTCAGTGCCTGGGGCACGGCTTAGCCAGGGAGGGCGGGCTGCCTTGCAGCTCCCTCTTGTGCCCTCAGCTGGGCCCCTTCGGGCCATTGTGCAGCTGCGGACCATGGCGGGTAAGCTGCTGGTCTCCACCTCTGCCTCTCAGCTCACTCTTTCCCCTATCTAGGCTTCCAGCTAGATCAGCCAAATCTTACCCACCCTCAGAGGCCCAGTCAGGTGCTCCCTCCACCTTCAAGCACTGGGCTCCTCCAGCCCCACTCATCCCCCCTCTCAGGCTTCCCCCAGGGCTGTCGGTCTATGCCTGTTAATTACACTGGAAATGGTGGGGAGCTGCGGTTCTCCGCAGAGGGCGATTTTGACCCCCAGGGGATGTTCGGCAGTGTCTGGAGACATTTTTATTGTCACAACTAGGACAAGGAGGCTGACAGTGGTATCTAGTGGGTAGACGCCAGAGATGCTGCTAAACATGCCAGAGATGCTGCCAGAGACAGCGCCCCTCCCTGCTCCCAAGCAAAGAATGATCTCCAAAATGTCCGTAGTGCCAAGGAGGTGCTCTGGACCAGATGCTCTCTAGTCTTGAAAAGACTTTATGTTATACCCTAAATTATATATATATATATAAAGATTTTATTTATTTATCTTTAGAGAGGAAGGGAAGGAAGAGGGAGAAAGATATCAATGTATGGTTACCTCTCACATGTCCCCTCTTGGGATCTGGCCTGCAACCCAGGCGTGTGCCCTGACTGGGAATCGAACCGCATTTGTTTGATTCGCAGGCCCGTTTTCAATCCACTGACCTACACCAGCCAGGGCTGATATATATATTTTTTACAATGTGTTTTAATGACTTCAGTGTCAATATTACTTCCTTAACCAGAGGGTGACTTCTTGGAAAACAGAGACCCTGTGTCTTGCCGGCCCCTACCTCCAGGGCTAGACCACAGGACCCCCCATGGATGTGGGCTGTCAGAAAGTTGGAGAAGAAAGATGAGCAATACTCTCTGGCCTGCACCAGCCCTGCTCGCAGATGTTTTTCCTGAGCTTCTGCTGACAGGGGCGTCCACCCCGTGGCCCGACACAAAATCGTAAATTTGCTTGAAATGTTATGAGATGTTTTTTGTGATCATGTGTCACAATGTATTTAATGTGTGGCCCGGGACAACTCTTCTTCTCCCAGTGTGGCCCAGAGACGCCAAAAGATTGGACACCCCTGTTAGAACTTCTTGCCAACAGGACTCTTACATTATATCTTAACACAAAACAAAAGACAAGGGAGCCAGACAGACACAGGATTCCTCGGTGCGGCTTACACAACCACCCGTCTTCAGCCCGCACCTCACCACATGCGTAAGCCCTGGGCTCAGCTGAGAAAACACTGTGAGAAATCATTAGACTTGAAGGCTGTGGGCGGGCATGTGTCAGCTCTCTCTTTAGCTGGGAATGAGGAACTGTGTCTCCTAAACCCGCAGATGCAGCCTGGGCACAGCCCACACCAGGATGCATCAGAGAGAAAAGCTCTCAGATTTCTCTCTCAGATGCAGCCTCTCCCAGCAGGTCAGATGTTTCTGTTCGCAGGGCTCCAGAGCAGGAGGACGAATGGAGGTTCGCAAACCATGTGGCTAAATATCTTAGACCCTAAAGCTAGCTAACAAATTGTTCAATGTTCTGGGCTCCTATCTTGAAAATAGTATCTTTATAGTGACCTAGAAGTTCAAGTGGAAATGAGAATCTCCGGAGTCCTTACAGCACCATGTCGGAACGTGGAGATAGAGGGGAGAGCTGGCCCCAGACTGTGCCTGATCCTGTTATACTTGTGAGACTCGGCCGGCCCTTTCTTCTCTCCCCCAGCTCTGCCTCACCCTTTGAGGGTGTCCCCGCCTCCGTATCCAGTTCCCATCCCACCTCTTGTATTGTCACCATCAAGTCAGTTGACCCACCTTGGGGAGGATGAACTCAAGGAAGGGGCCCGCAGGCTCTGGAAACAGGTTTGGGACCTTTTGGACCAGGGGTTCCGGGGTCCTGTGCACCCAGGGTCTAGGAAGAACGTATGAGCCTGGCGGAGAGCGTCCACTTGGCCTCACAGAGTCCTAACCCCAGGAGGGAGGGAACAACCAGAGAAGAGTCAGGGTGGAGCCCTCTGACTCCTCTTAAAGTGCCAGCCCTGCGTGATGACCCGCTCATCAGGTCTAAGGGCAGAACTAGAGTTCCAGAGTAGCCGCAGCTACAGGATGTGCCCCGGGGCCTCCTGGAGGCCAACCCCACCCCCATCCTTACCCCCACCCCCATCCTTACCCTCACCACATGCAGGTGGGCAGGAACCTCAAAGTCTTGTTTAGATATAATTCATAAACCCATAATTCATTCATCCATTGAAGTGTACAGTCCAATGGCTTTTAGTATATTCAGAGTTGTGTAACCATCACCAGAATTTTAGAACATTTTATCGCCCCAATGGAAACCCTGGCCTTTAGCTGTCACTTCCAAATCCCTCTAGCCCTAGGCGATCACTGATCTACTTTCCGTCTCTATAGATTTGCCTATTTTGGACATTTCATATAAAAGGACTCATCCTAATATGTGGTCCTTTGTGATTGGCTTCTTTCACTTAGTGTAGTGTTTTCAAGGCTTCTCCGTGTTGTAGCAGGTATCAGTGCTTCCGTCCTTTTACTGCCAGATAACGTTCCACTGCACAGATGTCCCTCATCTTAGTTACCCAGGGGCCCAGTGGGTAGGGACCCATCCAGCCTACCCATGTTTAGGATCTAAATGTCCTTCATATCATTTCACAGTAATTTATGAGTGTCAGGGATGAGCCGAGTCTGGCAGGGGAGGTATTAGAGAGGACAGGGAGTCAGACTCGTTGTCTGGGAGAGAGGAGAGAGCTGTTTGCAGACAGTAGCACAACATAGCTCTTCTCTGATACCCCCCTCACTCTTTCTCCCCCTTTCCTTGTTCCTTTATCACCATGGCAACTAATGATGCTTCCTGTTCCTACTGTTCCCATCCCTGGCTGTTTCTGGTCCCTAGGCCCCACTGCTCTGTCTGATAAACTTCATAGAAGTGTTGCCAGCCTCCTTCTACATAACTCAGCCTGGGCACTCGGTTCTGCCCTCCACCCCAGCACACTCTTCCCTCCTCATTTCTCGGCTTCCAGGCCCCTTCTTAAATCTGAGTCCAGGCTAGGGCCAAATTCCCACCTTTCTTCAAGAAATTGTATATGAAAATTAGATTTTTGCCACTCTAACCTGATTTGAAATGCATTAAGAGGTCTATCTGCCTCTTGAAACACCTCAAGGTGAGGCAATTTGTGAAGGGAAGAGTCCATTACTGCTGCTTCTGTGTTTAAACCCTGTGGTCGAGTGAATCACATTCTATTTCTGTTCTGGCAGTGTTTTCTGTTTACAGAAATCCCCCAGCAGGTCTCTGAGTGAAACAGACTCTATTGCAAGGGAAATTGTAGCTGAAGTTCACAGACTGAGAGCCAGTGGGCCCGCAGACTTTTGTTAGGTCAAGTGTGCTTTGCTTAGGGCAGTCTCCTGAAGTTCCTTGAGGTTAGCCTGGTATCTGAGAGCTGGTGAGCTTTTTACCACTTTGCTCTGTTTCCAGGTCCTTCCAGTCAAAGCCCATGGTTGTCTTGGAGCCCACCGGGCGGCACTGACACCGGGGGACTTCATGTCTGTGAGGATATGGAAATTGCCTGGGAGCGAAAGTCAGTGCTCAGGCACTGTGAGATTTCTCGCTGGGTCTGACCATTTTCCTCTTCTTTCCTATACCTGCCATAGCCTCCTGCTCTCCGGAGAGAGAGCTAGGCATGGCTGATTGAAGAGGGACGAGCCCCCAGGCCGGGTACAGTCCCGCTCACCCTATTAGGAGGACAAAGTAGAGTGTTGAATGGGATCCAGAGGAAGCTACCGGGGCTTTGAGTGTGGATCTCCTGCTTACTTCTCAAGAAAAGGGTAGGGGTGTGAAATGGGTGGGGCCAGTGAGTGAGGACTTGCATTCTTGTCCCCTTTGAAAGACGTTTCCCTCCACAGCCTTTGGTGGGAGGCAGTGAGAGAATGGGCATAATAAAAGGGTAGATTTTTAAGTCAAACACCGTTGAATCTGCTACTTCGAGGCGTGCCCATGGGGAGACACAGTGGGGCTGCACAGAACTATTTGAAATAAAGCAATAGTATTCTTTGCCTGCATTATCAAAGCAGCCCTGAATCTTCATCCACAAACCCAAGCAAATGAGACATACATTTCTTTCTTTCTTTCTTTCTTTCTTTCTTTCTTTCTTTCTTTCTTTCTTTCTTTCTTTCTTTCTTTCTTTCTTTCTTTCTTTCTTTCTTTCTTTCTTTCTTCCTTTCTCTTATTATTTAAAAATTGAACTTATTGGTGTGACATTGGTGAATAAAATGATATAGGTTTCAGGCGTACAATTCTGTAATACATCATCTGTATGTTGTATTGTTTCCTTTAAATCAACTTTCAGCTCCTTGCCACACTTGGTCTTTGCCACCTTCCCGCTGAGAAGGCCCAGGCCACGCCCGAACCTCTCTGAGTCTGCTGCTTTCTCAGCTGCAAAGTGAGGGTGGTGTCAGTGCTGCTTCAGGGGCGGGGGCGGGGCAGGGTGGACCGGGGCTGAGAGGAGGAGACTTGCAGTGCACTGCACAGGCTAAACACACAGCAGGGGCTGTGTGCGCCCTTCCCCCTCTCCAGGAAGCCTTCACAGAACACTTCAGCTCACAGAGCCTTCCTCGGGTTGTCTATCACATCTCTTTGTGCCCTGGATGGTTCATTCTTTTATTCCTCAAGCCCTGATGGAGCGCCCACCCGCGGGTGCTCCCTGTGGCTGCACTATTAGCTGCTCTGGCGTCTCCTGGCTGAAGCAGAGCTGGGTGCTGGTAGAAGAGTTGCATGGCAGGCCTCTGTAGCCCGGCCCTTCCTGGGTTGCGGGGAAGGGAACTCTGGAGACCCCCACCCTACCCACGCTACCTCCTTGGTCAAAAGTTGTCTTGCTCAGCACTTTCTGCCCAGCTTCCTGGTGGCTGGCTTCCAAGGCTTGCCTTCTGTCCCAGGACCTTACAAAGGCCCTTTTGATGAAAAGTTTGAGGCAAAGTGACTGTGTCGTTTGATACAAATGAGGTTCATAGGGGTAAAAGTTGAGCTTTATTCTTTTATTTTTGGATTTTGTAGCCCATAGCAAAATGACCTGCTGAATGGGGCTAGGGGCCAAGGCCAGGAGGGAGGAGAACCTGGAGGCGCTGGAGAACTTGAGGCTCCGCCAGCCCTGTGATTAGCAGCTGCCAGCTTGGTGTGTGACCTGTGAGCAGAGAGGTGCCTCCTACTTTCTCAGATGCTGCTTCCAGAGCCGGTGGGTGAAACAGGGGCCCACTCTACCTGGGAGGGAGGGAGGCCTCAGCATCGTCCGCCCCTGGGCCTACTCTTGTGGTCCCCACACCTTTCCGAATGCACAGCACCTGCTCCCCTTCCTCCCTCTGATGGTTAGCTCTCCCAAAGACACAGCCTCTCAGGGTGGGATTTGCGAGGCACCACCAAAGCCCCTTACCTCAGGGGGTCTCCTTCATGCACCCCCAGGGCTGGCCTTGGCAGACCACCAGGCCAGTGGCACCGGGCCCCACACTCAGGGGGGACCCCTGTGATCAGAGGGCCCTGTGCTGGGGGGATGCCTAAGATGTGAGGAGCCCTGCATTTGGGAGGGGGACACCCTGGGTTTCAGGCTCTGCTGTCGGCACATTGACATTCTAAATATTCCTGAACACCTGCATCGTCCTTTTGCACTGGGCCCCGCAAGTCCTGGAGCCCGTTCTCTCTGCCTCTCCCAGTTCTTAACGTCAGGTGGGCAGTCCCTACACCTTCCCCGCTCATCCTTACTAACACCTGTGACTTGTCTCCTTTCACGTTTACAGTGAGCTCGCACCCCCTTATCGTGTGCACCTGTCACCACAGCCTGCGAGGCGGTAACATCACCCACTCTCGGCTGAGGAGAAGGTCGCTTGTTGGGATTTGCCCCATGACCCCAGGCCCTTTGATGCCACCCCTTTGTTCCCCTGGAGGACAAAAAGGTCTACCTCCTGAAACATCTATAAGCCCTCCTACTTCAGTGTAGGAAATTTGCAAGTGGGAAGCTGATTCTCCACTTTCCTCTTAAAAGCGACCAAGCCCTCTGAGGGCGCTTAATAAATATTAACTAATGAACCTGCAGCTGCTGCGCCTTTGGCTAATTAAGTCTACATAAGTCACAGACTTTAAATTATGCAACAAGGCTTGGCCAAAACAGCTTAAAAATGCGGGAGCCCCAGCTTTTCTGCTGTGCCCTGTGGAAAAATCCCATCTTTTAATCATGCTTAACCTTCCTGAAGAAACAGTGGCAAGTCTTTAAATAATGGATGAATGTATATTAGCAAGATTTCCCCAAAGCTACACACATCAGAGGCAGATGAAAAAAGGGACGGAGGCAGAGACAGGCCTGGGGAGATTCGGACATTTCTGATGAGCCCTGGAGCGCTGGGGAAACTCCTTTGGCTCCTCAGAAGCCCGGAGCAAAGACTTGGAAACAGAGAGGGAGGCCAGATGCACCGCCGCCCCGTGCTCTTGGAGGCTCCCATGGCGGTTCCAGGGCCTCCCTGGCACCCAAGGGGGGAGAGGGTGCTCAGTTACCCTCTCCTCCCTTGATATCTTGCAACCTCCCTCCCGCAGACCCTCTAAGCCAAGAGCAACAAGGCAGTAGTGGAACTGAGTCACATTACTCTGAGTAGAGAGCTTCCCAGACTTTCTAAGATACCCCAGGCGATGTGGATGCAGCCGGTCCTCAGATGGCACGTTAAGTAGCAAGGATTTAGGTTTTGTAATGTGGCTGCCCATTACAACCAGGGGGGCGCTTTCAAGTCCACCAACCCCCCTGGACACCATCACAGATCAAAGAAATCCAACCCTAGGCTTTGGTTCTTTTTACATTTTTTAAAAACTGAGTTAGAGTCTAGATAACTTATAGGTCACCCAAATGAAGCCCAGAGAGCTGAACTGACTTGCTATAGTCAGTCACCTGTAAGGTGGGATTAGAAGCATACACGGCCCGTTCCCTCTTGCTTGGGTGTACTTGTACTGTGTGGCCATGTGAGCGGGCTGCCAGGCAAGATATCGAGATGTCAGGGGCACTGGCTTTGTTCTGTGGGATCCGGGACACAGGAAGGAGAAGGATCTAGGGCAAACTTGCCTCCTCGTGCATCTTTGCTGAAGGTACATTGCACAGAGGGTCATGCCCTTCTAAGTCCCCAGGCAAGGCTGCTGCCCTGGTTGTGTAAGGTCATGGGGCCTCAGGCAGAGGTCAGGAGGATGAAGGCAGAGCTGTTCCAGTCACAAGTCCAGAGAAAACCATGATCTTCCTGCTGTGGTATGTGAATGAGGCCTTAAGACAGAAGTGGGCCAGGCCCAGATTGGCTGCAGCTGTGCTCCACCCAATTGTCTCAGCCTCCACCCCGACCCTGGCTCAGCACTGGGGAAGGGGGTGGGAGCCAGGCCTGGAAAAAGCAGGGTATGGTAGGCACAGTCATTTATTCAGTATTCACCCCTCCCTCCTCCATGCTGTCAGAATCCCAATTTTGTTCAATTCTGCAACAATGCCCAGGCAAAACAAACACACAAAAACACTTACCACCTCAGATGCTCTGTAGCCAGGAGCAGCCACATGACCAGTATGGGCAATGAGATGTAAGCAGAAGTCTCTAGGAGGGTCTTTCTGAAAAGCTGTTAAAAGGTGGTTCCTCCCTGCGCCCTACCCCTTCTGAGTTGGAGCTGTGGACCTGATGCCTGGAGCTGCAGCTGCCATCTTGAGATCATAAGGCTGAAAGCCATGGGGTGAGGAGAATGAAAGCTGTGTGCTAAGGATAGTGGAGCAAAAAGAAGCCTGAGTCTTCTCTGACTTCCTAGAGCAGTTTCATCGGTCACGGACTGCCTTACCTGGGACTTCTTAGTACATGAGAATTGTAAACCTTTATTTTGTTAAGCCACTGTGGCTGGGTTTCTTTTATGGTGAGTGCAATCCTCACACACAGGACCTTAGGAAGAATGTTCCTGAACTGGAAATGGGAAGAAAAGCTCAAGGCAAGAACACGGTCCCCGAGAGAAGAGGGAAAGGGGGCCTCCCCCGCATCTTTGGCGTGGTCACTATCACACTCTACAGTTTTCAGGGATTCTCCATTTCCCAAGGGACTGAGTTCATAATTCCTCAGACCAACATTTCAGGCTATAAAATTGGGCTCTGAATGAATGTTCCAGGCCTGTTAGCTTAGTTTACACCACTCACTAGAGTGACCACCAGCTTTCCCTTCTTCCTGAATACAGCTTACACATTCCCATCCCGACCTCAGTTTGTGTGAGTTCTCCCGCCTCCTCTCTGCCTGTCCCGAGCTCACCCGCCCTCGGGGGCCACTCTTTTGAGAAGACATCCCATCACCCTGGGCTCCAGGATCTGCTTCACCACTGACTGATAGCATCTTTACGTTTTCATGTATCCTGGCCTCATGTCCCCAGCAAGGCTCGGCCATGTGTCATGGCCTCATGTCCCCACCAAGTCAGGATCTTGGGAACATAGTCAGGTATGAGGTCATGTACTTGGGAGTCAGACTTGAGCTCTAGGATGGTCTTGGGCACATCACTTAACTGCTCTGAGCCTTCCTACCTCCCAGGGTTCTGGTGAAGACCGCCTCTGTAAAGCATTTATCGTGCCTGCCACACTGGAGGGGCACAAGAAGTGTTTGTGAGTTGACTCGCTGCCTGGTAACTCCTCAGCTGTGCTTTTTCCTAACCTTCGCTTCTGATTTTCGGCTTTGCGCATGAACTGGGAGGTCTGTACCATGTCTGAGCTGTTCTTATTTCCCCAGAAAAAAGATTGGTGGCTCTTTAATCACAGTGGGAGATTGCATCGGGAGACAAGAGGGGAGATTTCATGCCCATTGCTAAGGGGGTGAGCCGAGGCACTAACTGTTTAAGAGCGTTAGCTAAGGCATTCTCTGAAGATTTGCAAAAACAAAAACAAAAAAAAACCCGAATGTATTAAAGCCCAGTTTTACCTGGCAACAGGTGATGGACTAAATGACCATATAGCACTTGGTATTTTTTACAAACTCCCAATTCCGCCTGTTACAACAAGGTAAACACCTCTCTCTCTCTCTCTCTTTTTAATTGATATCCTGGTCTTCTTTTCTTGCCTCAACCCCACCCCAGAAACCCAGATCAAATAAGATGGTTGTGAGCAGTGACCCATAGTAAAAACCCTATCACTGGGCATTTAATGAGAAACCATGGCTTTATTACCTTTATTAACCCTCCACACGGAGCTATAAATAGCGCTTGGTATGTCTCTGAATGGTGGTGGCTGCACTGCGTGCATCCAGTGGGAGATGAGGACTCACCACAGACTGAGATGGCCGGTAACAAGCACTGACGTCGAATCCCGGGAGGCCGTCTTTTTTCATGCGTCATTTCCCCTGAGCATCGCTCAGAGAGCCCCAGACAGAAACATACTCTTTTGTCCCTCCTGAGGCAGAGCCCTGCGCCTGGGGAGGGCTTCCTGAAGACTTGACTGATCTCGCAGCTGTCCAGCCTCATCCTGTTTTCAGCCTTGTCCCCGCAGACTCCTCTACCTTAGCCAGGGCCAGCCATCACTCCTGGGTGGGACTGCTGGGGTCAGTGCAGCTGCCAGTGGGCTAAGGGTGTGTGTGATGGAGACGGGGCGGGGTGGGGGCTGGCAATGGGGGAGTTGCAATACTTTTTCTTGTTCCATATGTACCTGGCAGCTTCATTTTTTAAAACAAGATTTTGTTTATTTATTTTTAGAGAGAGGGGAAGGGAGGGAGGGAGAGAGAGGGAGGGAAATATTGATGTGTGTGAAACATCAGTCAGTTGCCTCCAGCACGCCCCCAGCTGGGGACCAGGCCACAGTCCCGGCATGTGCCCCCACGGGGAAATGGACCCCACAGGGTCAACCTGAGCCACCGAGACACACCGGTCAGGGCTGCAGCTCCATTTTGTGCCTCCCGGGAGCCCTCTGGTGTTTAAAGTGTATTCTTTAGGTTATGGTTGTCCATTTACTTGGGGGTGAGGTGGGGGAGGTGCGTACAACTCAGTTGTGGACAACTATTTACTGTGTGTTTCTCTCTCTCTGTGAGTCTGTGTGATTTGAGGGTTGGGCTGTGTGGCCTCTTTTATTTCTCCTCCCACTGTTCCACTAGAGCAGCCTTGCTGAGTTGCTCTGGGCCCAATCAGGCGTTCAGTTCCTGCTTCCCAGCGCCCCCAGGAGGAGGCCCAGATTTTGCAGCCTGGCCTCACCCAGGCATGCACTGCCCGGGGACACCCTTTGCCGGTCAGATTCTGACAGGCTTGTCCAGGGCTCCCTGCGCTTCAGCATTTCTCTTTTTGAACTGCGCGCAACCCGAGGCAGCTCCAAGCCTGCATCACTGACTGGGTCTAGCCGCTCGGGCCCAGCCAGTGGTGTCACTCACACTAGGGTGTAAAAGGCTGATGGCGAGCTGTTTCTAACATCAAGTTCTGATTGGGGGGAGGCACCACGTCAGGGGAGGAGCTGCCAGGGAGTGAGGAGACAGGGCAATTTGGGCCAACATGGGTCAGGTCCCAGTAACACTCTAGCATGGAGGTCCCCAGTGACAGAAAGAACAAAGACACTTAGACTTATGACCATAAAGTTTTAATCAAACAAAGCAAAACGGCTGCGATGCAGAACAGGTAGTGCTTGGAGAAGAGAAAGAAGATCATCTCCTTGGTGACATAGATTATGTGTATAAAGATGAAGCAGTACAGGAACAGGGCAAACTGGTTCTGGGGGTGCAGAAGGTCCTGGAGGCCTCCTGAGAACTGTGGGGGAAGGAGAGGGTGGGGCTGGCAAAACCAGGGCTCGGGCGCCAGGCAGAGCTGGGCTGCAATCTGCTCTTTTTTTTTAATTAAGATTTTATTTATTTTAGAGAGAGAAGGAGGGAGGGATAAAGAGAGGAAGAGAATTATCAATGTGTGGTTGCCTCTCGCGTGCCTCTCACTGAAGACCTGGTCAGCAACCCAGGCATGTGCCCTGACTGGGAATCAAACCAGTGAGCCTTTGGTTTGCAGTCCGGCACTCAATCCACTGAGCTACACCAGCCAGGGCTGTAATCTGCTCTGTGTCTTCCTGAATATGTCTCCCCGCCGGTCATCTTCCTCATCTAAGGTAGGGGCAATGGTGCTCACCTCACAAGATTATAAAGAGGGAGAGGCAAGAAATCAGAAATTCCTAGGGAAGTCACTGGCACGAGAGGGCACTCATGGGCATTTACTCCTTGAGTCTGCTCCTGTCGCCCAGACTCAGGCTTCCCCTCTCTGGTTTGCCCTGACACTTATCCCCTGTTTTCTGGATAGTAGTCCCAGAGCAGGTGCCCCTTTAGCACTGTCTTGGCCCTGGCCCGTGTCATGTGGGGTCTGTGGTCCTTCAGCCCAGGTTTGGTCTCTCCTGAGGACAGGTGGTAGGAATCTGATTGGCTGATGGTGGGACCTGTGTAAACCCTCAGAGTCTTGGACATGGGGGCGGGTCGAATCTTCAGTTGCCTGGCTGATTCTGCGCGTGTGTTGTTCTTTTCCAGAACCTGTATAACTGAGGCTTGACAGAGCCCATTCTGACTGTAGAAAGCATCGACTCGTAAGTAAGGCAAAATCTGGTAAGATAGCACCCATGTTTCTTCTTTAAAACATCTTCCAAAGTCATGCCACAGTTTTTTGTATGCAGGCTGATGGCAGTGACTGTGAGTCCTTAAACTAGCTGGAAACACGCTCACAGAGGTAGTTTCAATACAATGAAATTTCTCTACCTACATATCCACCCAATAAAAGAGAGACTGGAGAGAAGTTTAAAGAGCAAGTCAGCTCCCCAGCCTTCAGTCAAACACTTCTGTAAACTGTTACTGGAGACTGGGGTTTTGGACAAAGCCTCGTGGAAACCACTTGGTGGAACGTGAGGGCAACTAAGTCAAAGTTGAGGCAGAAGGAAATGACTCCAGTGGTGCCAACTCTACAATAAATGGCAAGGAAGTTGGGGACCAGAGAGAGAGTCCAGGTGCGCTGGTGCAGTGGGGGGTGGGGGTGCTGGGCAGACCTAATGTTTCTCTGCAGACTCGGATGGCCCTGGCCCGCGGACCTGACTTCCTGCCACCGTCTGTCGTCTGCATGTGTTTTCAGTCTGAAATGCTGATGGGTGCTGTGTGTGACTTTAATAACAGAGCATTTGTGAGACCTTTTAGACTTCGAAAAATACTTTCAATGGCCTATCTTTTGAGTAGAAGACAGAAAGCAGATAGCACACTCCAGCAAGGGTTTCCACCTCATCCAGCAAGGCAGGACGTGTTCAGGCTGAAAAGTGAAGGTGAGTCTGGTGAGGAAGCGGCACCGGCCAAAGGCACAGTGCCACGGACACCGGCTTTCCACCGTGTCTGGCTTCAACCTGTAATGGGTTTCATCCCGGGATCCTGAGTGTAAAACCACACGTTTGGAAATGGAACTTATTTGTGATATGTCAAAAATATCAAGAAATGGGCCAGAATCTTTGAGACAGGCAAATCTTTTCTAGATTTTTAAAAAGATGGAGAGAGAGAGAGAGAGAGAGAGAGAGAGATGGATTCTAGAAACCCCTGTTCAATGAACTGGACTTGGCTCAGCAAAATCATTTAGTGCATAATTAAGGGGGTATTTTGCGAGCAAGAAAAAAAAATTGCTAAGCAGCCAGCGTGTGTTTGTTGAGAGCAAATCATGCTCTCAAACAACCCCATTTTCTCACAAAAATACTGACCAGTCAGTCCACTGGGGAAATGCAATAGGTAGTAAATATGTTAATAATTCTGGGAAGTGTCTGACAGTGCGTCTCGGGGTAGATTTTTGGACAAAGCAGAGAAATGGGAGCACGAGGGTGTGATTAACGGACCGCCGCCAACCTGCAGGGAGACCTTCGGCGGCTTGTCCTTCGGCTCATACCCTCCTCAGCAGTTACGGCAACGACTTGGACAGAGACAGAAGGCCGGTTTCTCAGAACTGAGGGTGACTCAGAGCTGGGAAGCATAGCTCATACGTTACACTTCAATACAATTGAAAAATGATGAACACGAGTTGTTGCATTTGGGTCAAGAAGTGAGTCACATGAGTACATAAAAATGATAATAGCTAACATTTATCGAGTGCTGACCTAATGTGCCAGGCTCACTGCAAATTGCCTGCACGCCTTCCCTCATTCAGTCCTCGCAGTGACCCTCTGGGACAGGCACTGCCTTACGGAGGAGCAACCCCAGGCCCGCGAGACAATTGGCAACTTGCTCAGAGTCATGCAGTTTCCATGCGGCAGAGCCAGGGTTTTAACCCCTGAATGTCTGACTTTAAAGCCCAGAGGACATTGCTTTAAATAATAACCTCCTTCATTATTTAGGCTAATGATGGCCCAGTTACAGTGCTGAGCACTTCACATCCCAGTTCATCGCAAGTAGGCGCTCTCATCCCCACTTAGTACAGAGTAGGGGAGAATGGTCCATTTCTTGCTAAAAAGATGTCTGAGTTTTAGTTGGCAACAAGGCAGAGGGATCCAGCAGAGCAAATGCAGCCCTGATCAAGGGAGGGGGTGGTTTTATCAAAACCCACCGGTCGGACTGCAGCAGGGGTGCCGGGTCAAGCCCAAGCACATATCTCTTAGAAGAGATTCAGGGAGGAATGGAGAACAGTGGAAATCCAGTCCTAGAGGAAATGTTGAAGATGTTTCCCTGAGAAGGAAAGCCGGGGGCTGGTGGGTGGACAATGCAGAGCCCCTCCCAGGCAGGGTCGAGTCTCAGCTTAGCCTCATATCACAAATGGAAGCTCTAAGGCGGTGAGTGCCAGCTCTGGACCAGGGCGGGGTGCAGCAGTGCGGGGGGGCAGGGTGGGCTGCAGAGCCGGAGGCCCCCTTCACCCCTGGCCCCTGGCCCCTGGCCCTCCGTGGGACCTGCGGAGCTCCCCGGCTTCCCTGTCACCTACCAGACGGGGCACTGCCTGCTGCCGCAGCTGCTCCATCACCTCCTCGTGCTGCCGCTGGCGCTCACTCTCCTGGTGCAGGTACTGCAGCCGCGTGAGCTCAAACTCCATGCGCACTTTCTCCAGCTCCATCTCAGCACTGCGCTCACTTCCTCTGGTCCCAGGGGCCAGGGGCTGCTCTGTGAGTTCGGGCCCGTCGCCTGCCTGGCCCTTGGTGGTGGGGCCAGCCTTGGGGGATGGCAACTTAGGTGGCTCCGAGCAGCCTCTGTCGTCACAAATTTCCATCTCCTCCAGGTAGTCATAGGAAGAGTCTGGCTTAGGGGGATCTGCTTCCTGAGGCGGGTAGGAGAAGGTTGAGGGGTGGCCAGGAGTCAGTGCGGGGGGGTGGGGGGGGGCTGCCCCTACTCCCACCCCAGGGTGCTGCCACAGCCCTGGGCCACAGTGGGCTGCAGCATTTGAAGGAGTGTTTGCTGTGAGCTGTAAAGATCTAGGCTGAGTTCTCATTAGCAATGCACTTACAGGAACTGAGTCAAGAGGAAGGAGAGGGTGGGCTGCCACAAAGGAATGAGACCCCAAGGTGAGAGAGGAGGGGCTGGGGAGTTGAGGCAGCAGGCTCTCTTCCCAGTGATTTTCAGTCACCGTGGGGGTTACTTCCCCAGCCCCGACTCCATCTAACTTTGAAAAGAGTTAGGCACCCCGCTGTCCCAGGAGCTAGGCAGGAAGACACCCAGGGTCCGTGCTGAGAGAGCCCAAAGCTATGGGGACCAGCCAGGGCTGGGGAGGAGCTGGGCGCCATCACAGAGGGAGGAAAGGGCCCCACAGGGGCAGGTGGATGGGAAAGACCCAAGTCAGCATCAAGTGGCCTCACGATCTACGCAGGGCCCTGGCCCCTGGTTGCAGCTGGGTGCCAGTGTGGGGATGGGAGCACAGCACCCCTCTTCTTCTCAGCAATTGGCACCTCCCAGCTCTCAGCCCCTGTCCCATGTCCCCACAGCACTTTCCCTCACACGAGGGGATGAGCTGGGGCCGCACGGTGAGGCAGCCACCCCCCTTACCAAAGCGGCCCTCGACTTCCCTTCAGACATGGGGTCATCGGGCACCATCTTGGGGACGGCTGGGCAGCTTTCTCCTGCCCCCCTGGCTCCCATCGTCTCCCTGTCCTCTGATGTCATCCTGAAAACCACGATGCTGCCAACTGGGGCCCAAGGACATCTCTCGAGGCACTAACATTTGGCCTCACCAGATGCCACCATCACAATCCCCTGTCCTCACAATAACCCACATTCTACCCGTTGCTAGGGCCCCTTTGGTAGAGGTTGTGATGCCTTCCAAGTGCCATTATTAAGAACTGCAGGGGGCCCTTGCTACCCCTAAGGACTGCTTTGAAAACTAGAATTCCACCACTGGAAACCCAGAACCCCCTCATTTGAAATCTACTCCCTTGGGATCCTCTTTTAAATGCAAACTCTATGTGGATGACCTACCACAAGCTGCACAAACCCCATTATGGGCTGACTTGTGTCCGCCCCACCCCCAGTTCACATGCTGAGGTCTTAACCCCCAGTACCTTAGACCTTTGGAGATGGAGTCTACAGAGGTGATAAAGTTAAAATGAGGTCGTCATGGTGGGCTCTAACCCTGTCCAACTGATGTCCTCCTAAGAAGAGGAGAATTGGGCACAGACATGCACAGAAGGCAGGTGATGTGAAGAGAAGGGAGAAGAGGGACATGCATACACCGAGGAGAGAGGCTTTGTGTGAGCCAGGGTTCTCCACAGAACCTGAATGGTGGGACGATGTATGTGTGTGTGTGTGTGTGTGCTATTCATATGCTTTGTTACAAGGCTCCTGTGATTCCGGGGGCAGAGAAGTGGCACAACCCGCTCCCTACAAGGCGAGACCCCGGAAAGCCAACCTGGGCCCAACGGCCTAGTAACCAACAGGAGGGCTGCCGGTTTCAGTCCACGGCCCGGAACAGGCCGATATTTGGCTCAAGCAGTCAGGCTGATGGAACCAGTTCAGCGTTCCTCCACTTTTTTTTCCTACTCGGCCCTCAAAGAGTCAGGTGACGGCCATTCGCACTGTGCAGGACTGTCCGCTTTACTCGGTCCACCAGTTCCAGCGCTAATCTCACCCAGAAACACGCTCAGGGGCACACCCAGACGTAGTGCTCAACCACGAGTTTGGACGCCCCGTGGTTCAGTCCAGGGGACACATTAACGGAGACAGACCCGGAGCAGACCCTTCCCTCCTGGCCCGCAGCAGGAGCCAACCCTGCTGACACCTAGATTTCAGACTTCCAAGCCTCCAGAACTTGAGGAAATAAGTTTCTGTTGTTTAAGCCACCCAGTCACTGAGGGGACCGAGGGGGACCAGCAAAGAGATTGGGGGGCTGGGGAGTACTCTTTGCTGTCTTCAGTTTTGTGAAAATGACCTCAAACATTTTTGGTAGTTAGAGGCAGAGTTGTATTATGAAAGAGAAAGGGCTGCATTTGAATTCTTACTTGGCTACTCTTTCTAGCTGTCTACTTATTCGTAAAGGGGTTAAGGATTTAGCTATTCCCCTCCATTATAGCACTGGTGTCAAAATAAGATGCGTGTTCACCCACTACCTGCCTATACAAGGGCTGGGTAAATGGCAACCATCATATAGTTACTATAAGAGGTGGGCTTGTCACTGGAGAGAGAAAAGTGCTCCAGGTCTGCCTCCTGGCACATCTTTAACTGGACATGACTTCCCTCTCCCAGCACATGGTAGTGACCGTGGGGACGATCACACAGCCACTGTGTAAGCTGCCGACCCTGCCTGAAGCACCAGGAGTCGGCTTCTCAGATAAATATAGGATGCTCTTGGATAAACACTTTTTAGTATCGATACATTCTAAAAATTGCATGGGACACACTTACACAAAAATTTGTTCATCATTTACCTAAAATTCAAATGTAACTGGGGATCCTGTGTTTTCAGTCACCAAATCTGGCCATGCTAGCCAGCTCACAGAAACAAAGACATAACGAACTGCTCTCTGATCACCAAGTAGGGAAATGTACTCTAAGTGCTATGAGTGGTTATCCAGCTGTATATCAGACGACCGTGAAGCCTCGTGGCACACAGCAACACACACTTACTTCGCTCAGGCTCTAAGAGTTTGGCTGATCTTGGCTGGGCTCACCTAGGAGACTTGGCCAGGTGGCTTTGTTCCACCTGTCCCTTGCCCTCTTTTTGGGATCAGTGGGCTAGCCTGGGCACGCTCTTTTCATTGCAATGGAAATAGCACAAGAGGTCTTGGAACTGGCACGCCATCCCTTTTGGCCAACAATATAAGACGTTTTTGTGGCCAAATCCAAAGTCAAAGGATGACGAAATGTACTCTGTTCCCTTAGTGGGAGGAACTGTAAAGTCCTAGGACAAAAAGTGAGGCTATGAGACAGGATGAAGAATTGGGGCCCCAAAGGCAATCTGTTGTCATGGTCAAGAACACCAGTGCCGATACGGCTGGAGCAGCTAGGACAAGTCTGTTGGCTGAGGTGGTGTAAACAGTGGGGATGTGACCCACCCCACCATTCTTTTGTCATTGTTTCTGCAGGTGCTGACTCTGACTCTTATGTAGCTTGCAGATAAACACCATGCTTATATAAGAATCCTAGGAACTAACTTCAAAAGATACAGACTCCGACCTTTAGGTATTTCACCTCCAGGAGACTTGCTGACCTTCAGCTTTATAACAAGGATGACGCACAGCAGACCATCACTTGACCAGTTTCAAGGTCCTTATTGGAAAGGACTGTGCCTGTTTGCACGTACAGAACTTTCCAACCCTCTCCCTTGACCTCTTTGTTCTGTTCCCCTCTCCCTCCACTGAGGTGGAGATGGGCTTTGGGCCAAGAGTCCCCATCTTCCCAGGTGGTCGGCACTAGAACAGACCATCTTTCCTTACACTGGCACCTGTTTCTTGAATATTGGCCTTTAAAGCAGCAGGCAGCTGCACCTGCATTTGGTATCAGTGATGTGAAGGGTGAGGGAGATTTGGGCAAGAGGGAAGAACCAGCGTGGGCACAGTCTCAACTGATCATTGTTATCCACTTGCCTCTCCATTCTTGCTCTCCGCCCTTCTCCACCCTGCCCTTTCCCCAGGAGGTGGGCCTCTGAGAAACTGCATTAATGTGTTAAGCAAAGCAAGGTGCTCTAATGCAAAATGGAGTTTAGGATTCTCATTTCCCGTGCCCAAGGGTGGAAAACTTGCATGCCTGTTCTTTAGGGGGCTCTGCAGGAAGCTGGGAAGGCAGGTCTCATAAGCCTTGGGTTGGTTTGGCCCTCCAGGCAGTATGGAAAGAGCCCCCCCTCCCCGCTGAGCCCACAGAAAGGGACCTTGTAGTAAGGCTACATGAGAGACCCATGGAGATAGGGCAGGGACTTGGGTGCCTGAGGACTGGGCTGGATTCAGCAGCAGGGGCTGGTGCGCTTTCAAATGCTTTGCCATTGTTGCCCCTCAGCTGGTGGTGGTGTTGCTGCTGCTCCACATCTTCTCATTTCTCACAGACATAATCTTCCCAACATTTCCCTACCTCTCATCTTCAGGGTACTCAGGAGTTCTGCTTCCTCCCAATTTCAGCTTCCTTATAACTTCAGCTTCCCGGCCCTGACCCCATGGACACTCTGTACATTCTGGGTTGCGTTTGTTCCCTCTGTTTCCTAGTAGACTGTTCCAAGAGCAAGAATCGGAGCGACCTGGTTTCCCTCTGTTTGGGCAGAGCCTTTTGTTCTAGCCACAGGCAGCTGCACATTGGGAAGGTGCCCAGCGTGGCCAGCTGGCTGTGGGGAAGCGGGAAGATGGGAAGGCAGGGACGCACGGTGCGGCAGCCTGGGCTTGTCCAGAGCAGGAGCCGCGTGTGGGGTCGGTCTCCCTTAGCAGGGGCGTTGTGTGCAGCAGGCGCCGGGGGGAGGCTCTGGGCACGTTCACAGAGCAACATGTCAGCGGTAGGTCTGGCAAATAACTGGAGGAGAGACTTGTACGTTGGTACAGCACTCACACGCTTCCACGCACACGGTCTCATCCGATCCTCAGAATGTCCGTGGGAGGCACTTTGAAGCAGGTACGATGACCACCGCCTGGCAAGCCTGGAACCTGAATCACTCAGAGAGCTGGAGTGATGGGCGTTAGTAGTTGACCCAAGACCAGAATGAGGCTTTTCCACCCCTTTGCCTGGTTTTAAAAAAAGCTAGAGCATGAAGATGGTTTTGGGGGGTTCCAACTCTACGAGGTGAGATGATTTCCTACCTCAAGAAAAGAAAGAAGGAGGGATGTATATAAATGTTTCCAGACTGGAAAACATGGAGCTTCCTGCCTGAAGGGACCCGGTTCAGTAATTAGCACTGTGTCCACACTGAGAGCAGTGTGAGGGGGGGTGGGGAGGGGAAGAGGGTGCAAGGGGGACACATGGTCACGGAAAAGAATACAAGAAAAAAGAATAATGTGCAGAATTGAAAAAGAATAAGTGTTACAAAAATCCAAACAGGTACATTCATTAATGCAAATATGGAATGTTCTCCAAAATATAGTATTCAGCAGAAAAGCAAAAACAGTGCTTCCATATGTATTAAAACATGAAACGATGCCTAGAATACACCTGGGAAGACGTAAGAACGGTTTATAGTGCCCGTTGGCTGTCTCTGGGTGGGAGGGCTGAGGGATTGGGGGTTCAGGGTGGGAGGGGGATGTTCTTAACTGTATAGTATTTTGTACCTTTTAACTTGAAAAAATGTGCATATATTACATTTTCAGTTAGAATTTTAGAAGCGAGTCTGGAAGAGAAAGCTTTGCTCAGTGTGGGTGGAGGAAGTTCAGAATGTGTGACTCTCGCTGGTTGAGGACTGGGCAGGGGCATCTCCCAGCCCCTGAGCCACGCCCAGCCTCCACCTTCGCGGCCGTGGCCCCAGGCCCATCTGGGGTGGTCTCTAATCCCGGAGGAGCGTCTCACTGATGAAGTGTCCTCTTCCTTCCCTGGCTGCCCCAACTACAGATGGCTGTGGCCTGGGGACACTTCGGCTCAGACGTGCCGGAGCAATCAGAAGGTTGTAACAGGAACGCTAATCATAGCATTTATTGGGCACTAACCTTGTTCCAGGCACCGGTAGTTTTTCATGGATTATTTTACGTGATTTCCAGAGGAACCATACAAGTACTATCATTATCTCCGTCATTACAGGAGTGGGGACTGACAGGCAAACGTGCCTGGCCACAGTGACAGGAGCAGGTGAAGCCACGATGAAAGCATGGAAGTCCCTGTATCAACCCCTTCCTGCTTGAACACTGAGAGCGGTTTCTGCTGTCCTGACTGAACTCTGGCTGATATGCGGGTGCGGGAGAGCAGGGGGCTCTAGATGCTCGGAGGATTTGTCAGGGAAATCTCACTGAGAAGGAGCAGGGAGCTGCTTGAGGAGCCCCTGCCCCCCCCCCAACATATGCAGGGACGTATGTGAAGGCATGTGTATGAGCTATGTGCATGTGTATGAAGGCATGTGTATGAGTGTGGTATCAGTCGGGGCCCAACGACGAGACAGAAATTACACAGTCCTTCCAACAGGGAAGGTAGACACTAAATGATTTTAATTACTAATAGGAAGTGGCTACTTGAGGGGGGGGGTCATGAGAACTCTAAATAATACTGAAAGGAATACATTGGGAGAGGAGTTCCTCTGAGGCTGAAACTCACATCTCATGGGGGAGGGTGTGGCTGAGCCTCTGGATGGTGTAAAAACTCCCTGAGGTCAAGTCCAAGTCAAGCAGGTCAAAGCCGGCAAGCAGGAACCTATGCACTGAGGTGGCAACCAAGCTGACCAGGAAGCTGCCTAGGGGGTGGTGTTGAACTTGCTAGGAAGTCACTAGCAAGTTCTGCTGGGAAGCTCGAGAAGCTGCCCCTAAGATGCCCTCCCATTCACTACGGGAGGAGAATGCCACTCGGTGTGCTGATCAAACATTGCAGCATTGAGGGAGCAAGGCGGGTGGGGTGGGGAAGGTGCACCAGAACCAGAGGCTCCCTTTCTCCTGCGCTGTCTCTCCGGCGCCCTCTACTGACAAAGTTTAACATCGCGGACTGGCAAGAGAAGTGTTTATAGCTTTTCAGCTTGAAGATCAGGAGCAGGGCACTGAGGAGGGACTTGGGATTGAGACGCAGGAACTTGATAACTGGCAATAACAGGTGCATACCAGGAGTCCAATTTCCTTTTAACACACCTACCTCGGTGCGCTGGGGGAATGTCCTGCCTTAGTAGATGTCACCGAAAACAATATTTCACAAGCCCCTCCCAGGTTCATGAACCTGCGCTAGGTAGGTACTGAGGGAGCACGAAGAATCATTGTGTGCAACCCTTACTTTTGTGGACTGTCTAATGTAGCTGGAGAGAGAAGGAATGCTTCCTGATCTTCCCTAAACACAGCCCAGCTAGCCTGCCTTGCTGATTGGCAGTTTCCTCGGCCCATCAAACAGTCTCTCTGTGATCTCCCCTCCAGCCTTCGGGACCCACCCCAGTTACTTACACCTGTGAAATTGTGCGCTTGTCTTCTGGCCACTTACTGTTACAGTGGTAGGCAGCTCGATGATGCATCTCTTCCCTCGATGGGAGGCTGGGTGACAGCAGGGGGCGCTCCCTGGCTCCCAGCAGGCGCCAGGAAAGGGCCCCTTGGGCCGATGGCCCTGGCCAGGATGTGGCTCCCTTCTGGCTTGCGATGTGACAGGCAGGCAGACCAGAGGGTCAAGGAGCTACACCTTCTGTCTTCACACACCCCAAGCTGAACCAGAGACCCCACTTCCTAAGCATGTTTTTTGTTTAATCCCTTTACTGTAACGTGAGTGAATTAGCAGTGGGTGAGTTCCCACCCACCTAGGTGCCAGTCAAAGTCTTGTAGTTTAACTCTGTTTTGGGGAAGTAGGGTGATGGATGTGGGAACTTTGCTAGTTAAAGGAATTTTGTGCATAATTTCATAAAGATGCTTCTCCCTAATCTATAATTTCTATAAATCCAACAGCCATTCAGGCACGGGGAAGCAAAGCCCACCTGTGGTGACTTCAGAGAAGCCTGAATCGCAGGGGCCGAGGCTCCAGCCTGGCGGGAGGGCCTGATGGGAGGACTCTTCCCGCGAAGAGTCTGCTCACGGCTGCAACCCTGGACTTCCCGTCCTTCAGAGCTGGACGGTGCCTTGGAGACCTGGGTTAGGCGGTGGTGGCTCTCAGTAACAATTTCTGATGAATTCGTCTGGGGTCGGAGGAGCGGTGGGAATCGTTCTACACCAGAGATGGGCGTCCCGGGTTGGGGCCCAAGCTCTGCCACGGCTGAGCCAGGGCCTGGCAGTCGTTGAAAGCCTCCAGAGGGGCAGCCTCTGCATGTGAAAGGCTGGCGCAGTTACCACCGCCCAGCTCCGCAGAGGCCCGTGATGGCTGTTTCGACCTTACAGCCCGCAGACTTGCGGGCCTGTGGCGCAGGAGCTGTTAGCGCTGCCCTGCCCGGCCTTACACCTGTGCCTGCCAGGGGTGGGTCTCGTAGGGCTCAGCTGGAGGAGGTAACGACACTGACATTTTGTCCCCCAAAAGCCTCCTCGAATGTTTTATATGACACCCCTTTTTCATTTCATGTAATTTTACATAAAATAGACTTACTCCCATAAAGAACTTTATTCTCCTCATTTTTGTGCTGCTCCATCCTCCTTCCCCCTAAGCTTGGGAGGTGCTACAGCAACTCTGGGGAGCTAGCGTTGGGCAATACTGCCCTCTGGCGGTCCAGCTTGTCCTTACTGGGAGACTCAGCCCAAGAGTTTTTCAAGATTCCTGGGGCTGGCTACTAGCACAATGATCAGGTCACCCAGAAAAGCAGAACCCAGAAGACACTTGGGAGGGGTTCCAGCCCAAGAGAATGCCGGGTGGCAGCCCAAGTCTACAGACCTGGCTTGCGGAGGCCTGTGTTCCAGGGAGGAGGCAAAGGTGGGCAGGACCACATCACCAACAGAACATGGGGGACTGAGCCCAGGCACAATCACGAGAATGAGGCTGATGGTAGAAGGGGCCGCGGGAGAGGCACCGGCAGCAGCCCTGCCAGCAGGCAGGTGGAGTGGGTCCCCTGGGAGCTTCCTCCGGCAGGCAGGCAGGAGCGCTGTGGCTGCAGCAGACAGCGGGGTTGGTCCTGAGGTTTGGGGGTAGGACCCCGATTCTCGAAGGAGTGTAGGGCTACAGATCTGGGGTCCTGAAGAGAAATGACAGGCAGAAAATTAGGACAGGTGGAGGGGAGGGTCTGGCAGGGAACCAAATTCAGGGCTTAGAAAATAAGTGAGAGTAGAAGAGTAAGCACTCAGGTTGTAGCCCGGGGGTGGCAGGTGGGTTCAGGTCTGGGGGCCAGGTCAGAGGAGGCCTGGCGCTGAGTGTGACCTGTGCCTGCATCTGCTGTGCAATCACTTGGGGAACTAGAGGCCTCGGAATAGATGGACATCCCAGGGTGGGGGAGCGAACCTGTGGGAACCGATTCAGTGCCTCTGGCTGTATGGGAGGGGCTGGCATTTGGAGCCTGGGTTTAACTTTTTTCTCTTAATTAAAAAAATATGTTTTTAAAACATATGATTTAAAAATATGATGATGAGAGAGAAGGGGAGAGAGAGGGAGGGAGGGAGAGAGTGAAGAGCAACATAGATGTGAGAGAGAAACACCCATTCGCTGCCTCCCATGGCACCCCAGCTGGGGATCTAATGTGCAACCTAGGTATGTGCCTGGACCGGGAATCGAACCCCCAGTCCTTTGGTGTACAGGGATGATGATCCAACCAACTGAGCCCCCTGCCAGTTGGTTGGGTTTGGCTTTTTATAAGATTCCATGGAAGATCTGAGCTTGCTTTTCTTCCCTGCTGCCCTGGGAGGGCCCACTCCCCTCCAGCCACCAGGTGAGCCCCTCCCTCGGCTTGCAAGCCTGCTCTGGGTCTCCGAGTAACCTCCCCCACCCCTGCCAGGCAAGCAGAGCTGCCACCTGAGCTGCTCCCCAAGAGGGATCCCACTTACTGAATCACACCACGTCAGGTGGCTGCTGGTGGCTCAGCAAGCCCCTCTTCCAGGCATATTTGCATTTGGAGTGGTGTCAAAGCCTCTACGCCCACGCGATGGAATTTTAGGTGCAGAAGCAGAAGGATGGGAGAGATCGCTGGGAGTTTAGGGAAAGCGTCCCAGGACCCATCATGGCCTCACAAGACCATGAACACCCATCAGCTTAAAATTCAGGCACTTACGGTGGGACCCTCCTTCAAAACCCACATGTGGGCCAGGCTACGCTGTCTTTGCTGGCTAAGAGGCTGCTTGCATTTTTGCTGGTAGGATCAGGAATGGTGGATTCTGATGGGGACTGTTAGCACCTGTGCCCTGCCTGCCGTTTATAGGCGTTTTAGATGTGGCTTTGCTTTCAGCTGTCGGTGCGCCCAGAGCTAGTCCTAAGGGATGTACGTGCAAGTCAAGTTTCCGTGAGCTTCCCATGTCTGAGTGGGAAGCGCTACACGCCACACCCGCTGCTAGAATCCCCGGGTCACACCAGCAGATTAAAGGCCTGAGAAGTCTGGCAGTGACAGAACCTGTACTTTTGTTTCATGCGATTTCTCAGCTGCATTTGATCTGAAGTCACTCCCCCCCCTGTGTGCCCTGTGCTTCCTGCCCTTAGAACTAGTTTCCCCGCAGACCTCACGGGGAGGCTGTCTGGGCGGTGCCGGGGTCACTACTGGAGGGCGAATCAAAACGAAGCTTTGACCTGCAGAAGCTGCCTGAGTTCCCTGAGGCTTTCAGGGGCTTCCATGGCAGCCCCAAACTGTCATCTTCTTGAGCTACCTTGGGCCGCACCCCCAACCTGGGATTGGAATTAGGGCTGCCAGATTGAGCAGCTAAAGCTACACGGGGACCAGTTAAATTTGAGTTTAGATAAACAACAAATGTTTTAGTATAAGGGTGTCCTTTGCAGTGTGTGGTAGCTATGTTTTGAGGTGTGGGGGAGCCTCTGGAGACAGGTGAATGAAGACCTACCTCCACAGAAGAACCAGTCTAGGACTTGGCATCACGCCCTGATGGCACCACAGGCAGCCACATACGGGGGCTGGAATGGGGGAAGCCTTGGGTGGGGCTCTGCATGTATTGCCTCATTTACTTTCCCTCAGCAGTGGTTGTTATTATCACCTTGATTTGTGGTAAAAAAAAAACTGCAGCTCAGAGAGGTTAAGTGATTGGCCCAGGTCACACAGCTGTTAAGTAGTAAAGTTGAGATCCAGGTTTCTTTTACTCCGAAGTCTAGTGTTGTACTTCCTCTTGAGCACAGCACTTACTGTCTGTTGCACACAGGCTGAACCAACGGCCCTGAAGCCGGCCCCCACCCCATCTTCAAGAAGATCCCGAATCCCTCCCCCTCCCCCTCCCCACTTTTCCTCCCCACTTCTCTGGACGCCCTTCTGTTCCCAGTGACCAGTGTTAGCAGAACACTGTCGCTGACCGCTGCAGAGTGCAGGGGAAGCCGTGAGAGCTTTAAGTTCAACAAGACTTAACTGACCCTTCCCTGCCCTTCCTTTGTGCTGCCGACCATCAGTCAGATGTCCCGTCTGTGTTCTCAGGGACCATTTCTCCTTTCTTCCCCAAACAGACTTCCTCTTTTGGGGCCTTGCTGTACACATTCTGCCCCTCAAGGTACTCCACACGGGCCTGTTACTGTTGGCTCACATGTTTCTGTACCTTTGGACTTTGGGCTTCTTTTTATGCAAACCTAATTTTTTAAAGATAAATTTTATGATCATAGAAAAAGACTTTAAGTTTCTTCTTTTTCTCTTTTTCCTCTTGCTCCTCTCTCCCCTCCCCCTTCCTCCTCCTTTTTTCATGACAGGGTCACCTGATTCATCTCTACCCCAGGACCTACTGTGGCAGGCTTGTAGCAGGTGCTCAACTTACATGCTTGTTGAGTGACGAGGGAGGCAAGACACACTAGAAATGATTAGAAAATACAAGAAAGAATGCATCTTTGCCATAGAAAATGAAGCTTATTACAGGCATAGCTCATTGACTGCACTCCACTTTGCTGAGTCTCACAGATGTTGTGTGTTTTACAAATCAAAGGCAAGCCCCTCCCCCAGCAGAAAGATCATGACTCACTTTAGTGTGAGACTCAATTTATTGCTGTGTTCAGGAATGGAACCTGGAATATCTCCGAGGATGCCTATTCTGGCCTCTTAGCATTAAGGATTTCCCCCCCCCCCCCCCCCCACGGCCCTTTTCTGGTTGATTTTCAAGTTTGTTCTAGAAGCCTCTGCCCAAGAAGAATCCTCTCCCTGGAAGCAGTACCTCCTTTGTCCACAAGATGGCGGACAAGGCCAGTAGGAGAGCCTCGTGCCAACACAGGCCCACACAGGTGACCCCTTTTCAAAAATGATGCAGAAACCTGAAACCTATCAGCTAACCCTATAAGTGAGCGTGGAAGGTAAAAATTGCCCTTCGAGGTTGGTTCTGGGGCTGATCCCGGTGGGAAACGGCCTTAGCAGGCCGTGCTGTGGCTGCTCCTCACAAATCGTCTTGGAGTAGTGTTTCTTGAGACCTGTGGAAAATGAACTTAGTAGAAACTCAGACTCTAAAAGACTCAAATGGGATTTTTTGGGTCTCTTGAAGCGCATTTGCTTTGAAAATCACTCCCAGTGCCCTGGCCACCTCCTCAGTTGGAAGCTTCCCTCCCCTCTGGTTCCTCCTCGCCCAAGTCTGCATATGCTGGAAGAGGTGAGTACTAACTCCGCCGGCTGCAGCTGACGGGAAAGGCGTGATGGTCTGACGAAATGGCCTGGGGACTTTCCAATGTGATGGGAAGTGGACAAACAGCTCTTTTGCAGGGCCAGTGAGGCCTAACGCTGTTTTCTCCTTAAAGTCAACAGTAATTACAGCACTAAGGCAAGACCAGCCACCTCCGCCCGCCACCCCCACCCCAGGGGCATAGGTGTGACTATGGGAAGGGGGAAACGTCTTCCAAATCCTGGGCTAACGCAGATTTTTAAGGCTGTGGCTGCCCCCAGAGCCAGTTTCTTCCTGACCTAAATCCTCCCCTGAAGCTGAGCTGGGCTCCGGGCCAGGGCGTCAGCGGTGGACAAAGGCGCCCTGTTTGGAAGGTCCAGCCACTGTGTTTTCCTACACAAACTGACAAACGGTGTCGAACTCCCCTAAGCCAATGTGATAACACAGACGTATGGAGAGGTGGCAGTTGCTCCCTCCACGCCTCCCAGGAAACCAGAAACACTGCCCCCCAAGTTTCCACCACCCAGGAACGGGTTGTTGGGAGGGAGCCACTGCGCCTGGCCCCAGGTCTGGCTGGTCAGGCGGTGGGTGCTGTGCCGGGTGCCTCCTTAACCGGCGGTCGCTCACTGCTTCTCCGCAGGGTCTTTGGACTGGGAGTGAGTGACACCTCTGCCACTCCTCTTGGCCCCGTCTTCCCTCCTCCTCCCAGCAGCCTGGGACTTCTGCCTCCGGGTGGTGGGAGGGGGCTGGCTGGGCCGAAGGCCAGGACGAGTGCTGAAACGACCCATGGCGGTGTGCTCAGAGGACCAAGCTGTTAGCATTTTAGGCTCAGTTTCTGCTCCCGCAAAATGGGGGTGATAACCTGTGCCCTGTTGGACTTGCCCACTGTCCAGAGGCCACACTCACATAGGTGGCACAGGTGGCAAGTGGGGCACGCATTCGGGATGGACAGGGCTCTCTGTGGGCCTGGGAGGGACTCAGCCGTGTGCACACTATGGGGGAGGGGGTGCCAGGTGGGCAACGGTGGGAATGATGGCACCGTGACAGGAACCCTCGGAACGTTTCCTAGGAACAGCGGTTTCCTAGGAACCATTCTGGCTTGGTCGGAAGCTCTGTGTGTGGGGCGCACACGTGTATGCATGTGTGCACGTGTGCCCCTAGTGGGGGTGCAAATACGGACATTTGGGATGAGGTCCCACTCTGGGGTGTCTAAAGCCCGGCTCCCTGCTTTGGGGAACACTGCACATGTATGAGCAAGGATCACAGATAAAGTAGTGGGAGAGAGATTACGACGGCTGTTCATGTGCAAGAGGCGGTTGCAGAGACCAAGGTGGCGCCCAGGGGACAGATCTAAAAGCCATAGTGCAGGCCTCACAGCCCGGGGGGGTGGCAGTAGCATGACAGAAACAGGCCAGGGCGCGGACTCGAAGCCTGCCCGGAGAAGCTTCCATTCGAAGGGGGTTTCTCCTGAGGCGACTGGGTCCATTTGGCCAAGTACAAGCAGTAACAGGTGGGAAGGGGCGCGAATGCCCACAGTGCAGGTGGGAAGGGGCGCGAATGCCCACAGTGCAGGTGGGAAGGGGCGTGAATGCCCACAGTGGAGAGGAGCCTCCCACAGACTCTGCTCATGGTCTGATCTTAGCATCTCAGAGCGGGCTCTTCACCGCTGCAGCGTCTTAACTCAGCCTCTGGTTACCAATCAGCGTAAGAAACTGGGCTGGCCGGCCCGGCTTTCTGAATCTATCTGACCTTCGCCTGGCCTGGGCAGAAAGCTCCCTGGCTGTGGCTGCGCTTCCCCTCACCAGCGGTGTGTGATCCTCTCCCTGGGACATCAGGCCTCAGCCGTTTGTGCTGGACGAGGAGGACAAAGCTCAGCCACGCTGGGCAGGCTCTGCCCGGGAGTCAACACCAGGCGATCTGTCTGAGAACAGGGAGAGAAATGGCGAAGGAGGTAGATTGTTTTCTGGGAAAAGCACAGGGCGACCGGGGGCCTTTTGCTCCTCTAGGTCAGGTCCTTTCAGACAGGGGCTTGCGTGATGGATGGAGACACTTACTTGGGGCAGTTTCCTTGGAAGCACTAACCTCTCCTAAGTGCCCAGCACCCCGCTGGAGAGCGCTGCCAGCTAGCATTGTGAGGTGTGCGCTTTCCGTCTAAGGGAGTCGCCGATGCCGCATGACGCTGACTCAGCACAGAAGCGGCAGGAGCAGGCAGGTATGAGTGCCCACAGACAGGGTCAGGGTGGGGCCAGGGGAAGGGCCCGGCTCTGCGGCTGGCCAGTCTCTTCTCCCCCCAGACCTCAGTTTTCTCACCTGTCACATTAAGAGTCCTGGCTGGAGGGACTCTTCTGGCTCTTTTTGTAGCCTGTTGTCCTGCAGCTTATTTTGGGTCACTGCCCCAGCCTGGACCTGGGTTTCGTGGGCTATGGTGGAGGACGGTGCCCAGACTTCGTGATCTGGGAAAGCCGACCTCAACTGTCCCAGTGCCTCCAAAGCATCTGAACTGGTCTTGAGTAGCCAAGCAGGGATCTGGTCCTGCGGGCTGGTGTCCATCCTCACTCATGTTGTCCAGCAAAGAGCTGTTACAAGAGATGGTCAAAGATGAATTTGCAAACATTTTTAAAGCTGTTAGACTTTTCAAAGGGAATTTCGTGGGGGCTTCAGAGAGTGTGGAAGAAGCTCCAGCTGGTCTGGCAGAAGGGGCATAGAGCCCCAGGCACCTCCTTGAACCCACAGGCTCTTCGGGGCACAGGACGATGGCACTGGCTGATTCGGGGGGCCAGACCAGCTGATGAGAGAATTGGGGACACGCGGGGTCCCTGATTCCATGTCCACGTTACGATGCCTTTGCGTTTCAGCAAAAGCCACTTTAAGAACTAGACCCTGCACTGCAGATGATGTCAGGGAATGCTAGCTGCAGAATGTCCTGTAGGACAGGTTTTCTGGCCCTCTGTACTAGGCAAATCTTTATCTCTTTACCAGCAGCCTAACTGCCCTTCAGCTCTTTGTTCTAAAGCACGTGAACTATGAACAAGCAAACAGCGTTTCCCCTGAGGGGATCGTTCCCGTAGCGAGGTGTGTCCCATTCTCTCTCAAAGCTGGGAGCTCTGGATCGATGTCTGTTTTAAACTCCTTGGGTGTGTCTTCCTGTACCTGAGGGGCTGGAAAGCTAAAAGTGGCATTTCCCAGGTTCCCCCTGCTCCGAGGTTCCTAGATTCCGTTTCTGCCCTCTGAGGCACGAAGGCAGTACCTGGGGGTGGACGTGAAGGGGGTCCGCCTTCCAGCCGCCCTGACTCTTGCTGGCAGCCAGCTTGGTTCTGGGTGTGAGCTGGGACTCGCCGTGCAGTGACTAGCTCCACAGGTGTCATGGCACACGGTTTGGGGGGCGGTGCCTCCCTGACTCCGGGACCGGAGTTTTGGCGGTGTGCTCTCGATTGTGCGGTTCCGAGTGCTGAGCTTTGATTCTCTGCCCTCCTGACTGTGGCAGAGGCGGCAGGTCTCCTGGCAGGAGAGTTGGGGGTCAGGTTCTCATGGGCCTTTCTGATGGCCCAGCCTGGAGCCCTCTTCTCTTGCAATTTCCATGCTCCATTCTGTGAGCGCCAAATTCCTTAACAGAAGTTTTGTTTAACACTTAAGGTGGATTCTGTTTTTGGTGTCTGAACCCTGACTGACACCCTGGGTTACCAGGCTGCCTGCGTTGAGGTCTCCTGGCTCCTTGTTGAGGCCTGGCATTTTCTGAGCCTCGATTTCCACATCTGTGGCTCACGGTGGTAATGATCTCATTGCATTGTATTGTAATTGCTTGTTTCCTTGTATCTCCCTTTGCTGGCTCCCGCCTCCCTGTGACTCACATCTAGGTGAGGTTTTTCAGCTTACCAAGCCCTTTCCTCTGTTATCACTCAACCCACACAACCATGACTAGGGAGGGCTTATTAGAATGACGAGAGTGACAAGGTAATTGCCAGGATGGAGGCAGGTACAGAGCATGGCTGGAGAGAGAGCAGAGTGCTTCAGGTTGCCTGGGGGGCTCTGGCAAGGCTTTAGGATGATGTCGTGCCTGACCTTTGAAGAACGAGATGTCTAAAGACAGATAGGCAGCGGTAGGACATCAGCAGCAGAAGGTGGAACGTGCACGGAGGCTCGGAGGCAGGAGCAGGCCTGGCCTGAGCGGGGGAGACTGTGCACGTGACTTCAGGACGGTCAGGCCAGGAGCGGGAGGTTAGCAGGCACAAGGGGCCTGTGCGAAGGGCTCAGCATTCCTGCCCGAGGGAGTTTGCACTGAGGCAGGGAAACCTCCTGACTGAGTGACCACACGGAGACAGGGTGGAGGAGGGGCCAGAGGGCTGTGGGTGGAGCAGGGAGACTGCGAGCAGCCTGCTAGGCGGAGGTGGCAGTGGGGGTGGGTCCAAGGATGGGAGGCTCTCAGACGAGTTGCTGAGAATTGTGGGCGGAGCAGGTTCGGGTCAGGGGTCAGAAGCTTAGTTCTGGACGTGTTGCGTCTGAGCTGTTCACGACACATCTGCGTGTAGATGTGGACTAGGCATTTTCAGCGGCCCGGGAGGGGTGCAGGCCAGGTTACCGGTGTTGGGGGGTGGGCTGGCGGTGAGGAAGTGGAGACTGAGGCCGTCCGGGGGTCCAACCCGAGTCCCACTGGCCACATGCGGCCCAAGATGGCTATGAATGGCCCAACACAGAATCATAAATGTTAAAACATATGAAATATGTGTGTGAGTACGTGTCACAGTGTATCTAATGTGTGACCCAAGACCGCTCTTCTCCCAGTGTGGCCCAGGGACGCTGAAAGGGTGGCCCCCCTGCCAGTGTGGACCATGAGCCTGGCTGTGGAAGAAGGGTGTTCTTCCTGTTCTCGTGCATTGAGCATGGGTCTGAACCAAAGGGTCACGGGTTCGATTCCCAGTCAGGGCGCGTACCTTGGTTTCGGGCCAGGTCTCCAGTAGGGAACATGTAAGAGGCAACCACAAATTGATGTTTCTCTCCCTTTCTTTTTCCTTCCCTTCCCTGCTCTCTAAAAATAAATAAATACAACCTTTAAAAAAAAAAAGGAAATGCTTAAAAAAATCCACCAGGAATTCATAGGTTGAGAGTCACAAAAGAGAAATTGCGCCCGATGGAGCCGGGTCCTCAGGTTGGGCCTGAGTGAAGTCAGTGAGGTTGGGCCCATCTGAGTACCTGGGTGGCCTTCTCGGAGGAGGAGGGGCAACAGTGGGGGCAGATGCGGGGCGACGAGAGGGCAGGAGGTCGGGCGATTTCAACTTGTCATTCTGTAAAGAACGGGGACTCAGCTGAAAGAGAAGGTGGTTGGGCTGGGAAGGCGGGGGGATGGGAGAGAGCGGGCATCGCTGAGAGTGATGATGGTGTAGCCGATGCTGTGAATTCGTGGGGCACCATTCTCCCGTGGTGAGGTTTCTCTCCAGCCGTCCTGCAAGGACCCTGGTAGAGGAGGTGGGTGTTCAGATAAATCCAGGACTAGGAGATGATGGGGTAGGTGAGACAGAAAGACAAGCAACTGGTACAGCTGAGGTGGTTTTCAAGAGAACAGCTAAAGTGAAACTCTGTGGTTCTTGGCTAAATGAAAGGCAGCAAAGTCAGAGGGTGCTGATCGATATGGAGAACCAGGCAGGGTCAAGATGAGAGGTCAGATGTAGGTGTAGGGAGAGAACCCCCTACAGAGAGAGAGAGGGAGCTGGAGGAACCAGAGGCCGTGACCTGGGAGTGGGGGGCCGCGGGTAAGACTTCAAAGAGGAGGTGGTTCTTGGTGGCTGTGACATTGAAGGGGGGCAGGAGGATGAGCAGCTGCTCTGGAAAGGAGGCGAAGGTCCTTGGAAGCGAAAAGGTTAAGGACCTGGAGACGGGCGGGGGGGGGGGGTGTTGGATATTTAACGTGAACGCAAGTTCTCCTGAGATGGCCCCAGGAATCGGGTGGGAAGGAAGTCAGCTGGTGTGGGTGAGAAGCCCCTCGGCCCAGGTCAGGCAGCAGTCCTTCAGGCAGTCCCTGAAGAACGGTGACAACTCGGGGAGGGGAGCAACGGGATGGTTGTCCCAGCCACCAAAAAGGGAAGGGGTTTTGCCCCAAGGCTGAAGAGAAATAGCCCGATAAGTTTGTCCTTTCTGCGGTTCTTCTGCATAGTTCTTGCATCCCTGTGTCTGCTTTGGCCCCTTGCTCTCACTAACCTCCTTTAGTCTCTCTCTCGTACAGTATCGTGGTCCTTGAGGGTAGGTGTAGTGTACTCTTGTGTGGCAAGTGTTCCATAAATATTGGTTTAAAAACGGGAAGTTGGCCATCTTGTGATTTACTTGGGTACATTACCCAAAGCAAACTTGTGTGAGCTTTATTCCCCCACCGCCATCAACATGTATTTCAACACGAACACCCCAGCCCCTAAATTCAAGGTCAGGATGGTTTGCCTGTCACATGGCAAATAAGAGAGGGGTTAGAGTCCCCCATCCTGGGGACTTGGGGCTCTGAAAGTGTCCCTGAAACCCAAGGGTGCCCAGGCTCCTGGTGACCTGACGATCACTAGGGAAACACAAAAAGCTGGGAAAAGGGGCCGAGCCCAGAAAGGGCTGCTGGGCAGCAAAGCCTCTACCAGCAGGTCAGCTGCCCAACGAACAGCAAACTGTGTGCAAAGCCAGGACTTCATCTGAGGTGGAGCCTTATTTTCCTTGTATCAGAAAAATACAGAATTTGGATCAAAGCCTTGGGGACTAATGTCAAAAAAATTAAATTAAGTGCAATTATATGCCACTCGAAGACTCCTGGGAAGCCATTCGAATATGCAAGTGTCCCTCGTGAGAGGCGGACTTAGTTCCTCCTGACCCAGGGAGGCCGACTGAAGAGGCGATGGGTGAGTGGAGGTAATTGCGTTTGATCAACTCGATTACCGCTTCTCAGCAGCTGTAATGGGTTCTGCTCAGACGATGGAAACATGATTATATGCTTTATCCCTTTGATGATGCAGGTGAATAAAAGAAGAAATAACCAAGTTTCTAGAACCTGGCAACTTCAAGGTGAGACCAGACCCTAAATTGCAAAAGCCACTTCATGACTCATTAATACACGTTAGATTGGCCCCTTTGGCCTGCGGAGGCTCAGCAGCTGTTTTCAGGCCAGGGGCAGAGGGTGCTGGTGGCCCCTCAAGGCAGGTAGCATGCTTACTACTCTCAGGCGGCGTCCTGGCCGTGACTGGGCTGGGGCCGAGGTTGGTTGGGGAAAGCTCTGCAAGGCTCCTCTGAGTAAGGAGGACTGGCCGGATTTGCTCATGGAGTTGGCCACGAAGTTTCCTCTTTGAGGAAGGTTATAAAAGGCAATTCTACTTCACACATCGATTCCATGTTGGCCCTTAAGAGACTTTGATCTGTTAAATTAGCAAACAAAACGAAAACCGAGCCATAGCTTTAGCCAAAATGGAGCGCACTGCCTCTTTCCCCCGAGAATGGAGACTGTCTTTCCCTGGGCTCAGTGGACACCCTGGCGCTGTCTCGCCAGAGTGGGCGCGAAGCAGACCGTGGCAGCACGAAGCGCAGAGCTGCTGAGCTGGAGAGGGTCCCCAGGGCCACCTGGCCCCACAGCTGGCCCATGACGATGCTGTTTTCATGCCACGTCACTGTGAAGTTGTGTGCACGGAATGAAGTTTCTGTCCTCACTGCACCCCGGTTTGGGAATTCCTATTGGTGTTGCGTGGTCACCAGCGACCATTGGTGGACACATTCCGTCAGGGTCGGCTGTCATCAGCCTCTGAAAACCCTCAGGGGCTGCCTGCAGTCTGCATCCGTGGGTTTCACACTGTGCTTTAGGGGGCGGGCAGGGGTGGGGGGGTGACGGCTTTTTTGGTGCCGGGGAAAAAGGGAGCATTGTCACTTGGAAGATTATTCAGGGTCTACTCTTGTTTCACAATGTATGTAGACATTTTAGGTAGAAAACTTTGTTTTTTCCCTTTAAGCTTTTAAGTTTAACCTACAAATTTTACAATTCTCTTTGTTAATCTAGCAATATTTGGAATCCCATTGAGGGGACCATTATCATTTCCTCTAAAACAGTGACTTGTGGCTGGTGTGTCACTAGAATTTTGAGGACACACGATACCTGACCATTCGGGGCACGGCTCTGCTTTCCCTCAGCTTGTTGGGTGAGAAAGCGACACCAGCCAGCACAGCGGCCGTCTGGCACGAGCGAATCCAAGTTGTCCCTAATTTCGTCAGGTCATGAAAAAAATGGGATGTATCGTTTTGGTGCATGGCAGAATTTTAGTTATTTGTGTATGTTGCGAGATGAGAAAGGTTGAAAATTCCTGCTCTAAAATATTCAAACTGCCTTTAAGATTCAGTATATTCCATTTTTATTTCTAAGTGCTCCAACAGTCTGATCCATATCCTCTGATTTATATAATACTGGAAAAAACTCCCAAAATAAGCACATAAATATGGTGACCCCAGTAATTTGTATAAACTTAAGAAAGCATCTTCGAGTTTTCAACTTAAAACTGTAAGTCTAAGAGTAACACACATTTCATGTCAGAATCACAGGTCTAGTTTTTGGCTACTCTCACATGCAAATTCTTTTAAATATTATATGGACTCCAATATTAATGTACCCAGAGGTGTTCCTGGATGCAACATTTCACCTTTAGTATGGATTTGATTTATTTAATAATTTCTATGTTTTTAAATCTCCTACGGTTCAAAAGGCATTTATCCGACAATGAAACGTTTCACCTCGTGTGGCTTGAGGCTTCCGATCCCATGTTCCAAGTTTCTCACTGACCAGAGGAAACAGGGCCTCCTGCTGCCCAGGGTGACCCTGGCCTCGTGGCTCCAGGCTTCCCCAAGATGCTGGAGCAGGGCTCACACGGGCCCCTGGCCTCCGAGTGGGCCCCGGAAAGCCATTCTACATTCAATATCAGTTTACACCTTGCCTAGTTTTTGTGATGGTCTATTACCTCCTCAGGATTACAACACACTCTGCCACTCCTTTAGTTAAAGCTTGCATATATTTAACTTAGGTATCTGAAGGTATTTTGCTTCTGGCCCTTTATTCCCTTACGAAAAAATCTGGTCATCTCTTTGAATTTTATCATCTGATTTAGGAGCAGATACCCCCTGTGCCCCCGCCCCATATTTTTCACTTTTTAAATATCTGTGAAATATAATAAAATGGTATTGGCAGTACTGACTTTCTCCCTGCCCAGTGTGGAATAACAGGGACTGAACTGACCCCTCCTGCCTGAAACAACTTAAAAAACAAAAACAAAAACAGGCACCATGTGTGAAAGATTGGGTGGCTCTCAAGATTTTGGAAGTCAGGTAACAAAGGACATTAATCCCTGGAAGAAAACAACTGAGTGGATCCTACAGTTTTTCCGGATTCCTGCCCTGGAGAAACATTTCAGACTGAGGGATGGGGCGGGGGTATCTCAGACCTTGGTTTAAAGAGACGGAACTAGCAATGTGGGGAAGCCAAGGTGGCCAGACTTTTCAGAATAGAGAATAGAGAAGTGCACAGAGAGAATTCTAGAGGTCTGCCGATGGTCCCCCTTAAGGATGCTGTCGACTACTGACCAGCACATGCGTGCGGGGCAACTCCCTGGTAAAGAACCACCTGGAAGGATCAGAGCAACAGTCGCCAGAGGTCGGGTAAGAATTGTGCTGAATCCTAGTAGCCAGACTGGCAGGGATTCCAGCCAGTAACTTAGAAGGGTCTTCCCTTGGCAACGGGGAAAATGATCCCTGGACTAAATGCTGTTCAGTGCATGAAGGAAAGGCCTGAAAGGATCGGTGTTTCCAAATAACTGTATCAGAGAACAAAGACTTAAAATACTTGTAGGAATACAGAAATACTCAGCAACCAATAAGACGGAAGTCACGGTATCTGCTGTTCAATAGAAGATTCCTAGAAATGCAAAGAAAGAAACAAAAAGTACCAAAAAAAATCAATAGATTGAAATTGGCCAAGGAATGACAGATGAGAGAATTAGCGATCAAAAATTAAACTATTATTATAACTATAATCACACATCTTCAAAGAGGTAGAGAAAAGATTGGACATATTAAGTGCAGACATGGAAGACAGAAGACCTAACTTGGACTAGAGGTGAAAAGTAATATCCGAGATGAAAAATGCACTAAATGGACTTAGTGGCAGATTGTAAATCACCAAAGACAAGCTGAATGGATTTGAGACAGTAATGGAAACTATTCAAAATGAAACAAGTGAAAAGACTGAAAAAAGTGGCCAGCGTCAGTGAATGGGGCAACTTCAGGTAGTCACATACATGCACATCTGATACCTCACAGGAGAGCAGAGAAGAAAAGAAGACTTTTCTTTATAAAGAAAAGTCTTTAAAGCAGTTATGGCTTCAACATTTCCACATGTGATAAAACTAGAACTCCTCAGAAACCCTGTGAACTCAAGCACAGGAAACAAAGAAAATGAAACCAAAGCACATCATAATCAAATTGCTTAAAAAGTATGATAAAGAGAAAAGCAATCAGGTATCAGGGAAAAAAGACAGGAGCAGAGGTAAGAAGGATAAGTCTCATGGAAGACTATGCAGATGAGAAGACAATGGAGCACAGAATTCGTCTTTAAAGCACAGAATTCGAGAATCATCACAAAATTCTTTATCCGGTGACAGGTTCCCCAAAAACAGATGTGTGGTACCACATCTAAGATTTTTATCAGGCCTAAAAAGAAGCTGAGAAAATTCATCACCAGCAGACCTTCACTGTAGGAAACGTTAAAGAAAGGTTCTGCAAGCAGCTTGAGTGGGGGAAAATGGTAGTTTGTGTCTTTCTTGTCTATTCCATCTAAGTGTCCTTGTCTTCAAGTTTTTCACATTAAGGGAAAATGGTGTAAGCACCCAAATGAAAAGACAGAGATTTTCAGATTGGATTAAAAAAAGCAAGGCCCAGCTACATGGTGCCTACAAAATAGGCATTTTGCATACAAAATTTGCATTTTGCATTCTGCCTACCCATTTTACATACAAAATACAAATAGGCTTGAAGTAAAGGAGTGAAAAAGATGTATAACTATAGTAGCTATATTGGTGTCAAACAGTAAATTTCAAAATAATATTACCAGGGACAAAAAGTGTCAGTTTAATAATAAAAGGATCAACCATCAAGAAGACTACAATCCTAAACATTTATGCACCTAATAAAAGAGCTTCAAAATGCATGAAGCAAAAAAATTGATAGAGTTGTAAGGAAGAATAGAAAAATCCACAATCACAGTTGATTTCAACAGCTCCCTCCCTTAATCACTGATCAAACAAGGAGACAGCAGACTGAGAAAAACTTTAAAGACCAAACAGCGTTATCAACCAACGTGGCCTGATTGATGCTTTAGAGAACACTCTACCCAACAGCCACAAAATACACGTTTTTGTCAGATGCACACAGAAAGTTGACCAAAATAGGACACATTCTGGACCATAAAGCAAGTCTCGATGTATTTGAAAGAAACTCAATGACATAAAGTATATTCTCTGACTTACATGGAATTAAATTAGAAATCAATGAAGAAATAGCTGAAAACCTCCCAAATACTTGGGAACTATATGACACGCTTCTAAATAACACACGGTTGAAGAAGCAATAGAAAAGAGATGTTAGATGTTTTATTTCATGAATGGGAATGAAAACACAGGGTTTCAGGATTCCTGGGATGCCCTTGAAGTAGCCTGTAGGGGGAAGGTATGTGCTCAAATGCCTGCATTAGGGGAGAAGGACTCCAATCAATGACCTCAGCTTGCACCTCAAAAAGCAGAATAAGATGAGCAAATAAAACCTCAAATGCAAGCAGAAAAGGGAAATTACAAAGGCCAGAGAGGAAGTTAGCAATAAAGAAAATAAACAGAAATGGCTCTGTGAGAAAAATCAAGAAAAATAACCCCCTCATCAGATTTACCAGGAAGAGAAGACAGAAAGCACAAGTGAGCAATGCCAGGAGTGAGAGGTGCCCCGACCCGGAAGAGGGTGAGGAGGGGTATCGTGAACACACTCATGTCAGTGAGCTTGATAACTTAGATGAACTGAATGAATTCCTTGAAAGATACAAACTGCCCTTTTTACCCCTCAGAAAGAACCTGAATATTAAATAAATGGAATATGTAAGCAGATTTTCACCAGGCTGGCTTTCTTTCTCGTTTTCCAGTGAGTGTGAACACTGGTGTGCAGGAGGTTTGGCACAGGTTTTCTGCAATCAAAACAACTTTTACGTTTCATGAAAAGAAAACTTCTTGCCATGAAAGCCAAAAGCTTGAGGGGAAAGGTTTGTCTTTCTGAGATGCAGATGGAAAATTTCCAAGGACTGAATATCCTGGGATGTCAAAAACTAAATCAGCAGATTTGACATGCTTTTCATGTGTTGGTAGGGGTTAAGAGAGTGTGTGTGTGCTGTCACTAGCCCTCAGTGTGGAAAAACACAAGTGTTCACATTGCGAGGGACCCTCTGAGGCACATGAGAGGGGTTAAGTCAGCACAGTGACTTGGAGACCCCCCGGTCCACCATCACTCCCTGTGAAACCCAGCCTGAGGAAGGGTTTTCCGAGCTGAGGTTGAGGCTCTGGTGTGAGGCACGTGGGGCACTGCCCCCTGGAATTTTGAGCAACTTGAGTTTAGGACGCCTTAGTCCGTCCCACTTTAATCAGTGGGGAATGAGCTTATGGACACCTCCCATCGAGAGGCTCACTGGCTGGAAACTGGAGGGAGACTGAGAAGAGTTGTCACTTCTGTTACCTGAGGAAAATAGGGTCAGGATGGGAAGGAAGACTCCAAAGGATGCTGGCAGTTAAAGAAGCAGGAGTGCAGACCCTGGGGTGACTGGGGAGACCTGAGGGGCCTCAGCAGGTGGGGGCCTCTGGGTCAGTGTGGTTGCACCTGTGCTAGGTGTCCAGGAGGCAGGGCCAGGAACGCATGTGCTCCACCTGTAGGAACAGTCTGTTACTCAAACTTCTCACATTCCTCTGCGGTTAGAGGACTAGGTCTATACCTTAGGTATCATGGACAGTTAGGCAAAGGACACTATGCCTGCCATCCACATTCCAGAAGCACATACCTGGGAGGGTTTGCATGACAGATTATTTGGTTCAAGTGTTACAGACAAGCTCATGGACGGCATTCCTGTTGGATCACGAAGGGCTCCTCGGGGACTGCCTCTGCTTCCGTGTAATTCCCCAAGTCCCTAGGGAGCACACACTACTCGCCCCTGCCCCGTGCTACATCCCCTGGGCCTTGGTTCCAGGGCCTCCCAGCAGGAGCTCTCAGTCCACTGGAGGAGCCGAGATGGGCCTTCGGAGTGTGACCCACAGAGGAAGGGCAGTGTGGGCGGGAGTTTGGGAAAGGACCCATCCTAACCGAGTGGAGTTAGAACAGGTATCAGAGGGCAAACGTGGGGCTGGGCAGGCTGTTCAGCTAACCCAGGGTGACTTTCCCCATGTCCTGAAACCACTCCAGTGACATGTATATGATTTATAAACCAGGTGAATAAAATCTGGTGTCTAGGTTTAGGGTTTAAGGGACTAGAAAAGTCTTTATCTGGAAAGATCCTTTGGGACCACTGTACAGAGGGAATATCATGCCCTGTGGGGGACCCGAGCCACTCAAGGCCCCTGCATTTTCGGGGACTGTTTTCTCCAGGGAGACGAAGATGACTGCCTTGGCCTTGATTTGCGACTTCGGAGTCACCTGTCAAAGTTCTTTAGCTTTCCTCAGAAGTGGAAGGGATCCATCCTCCACTGTCAGGTTGTGGGCAGTGCTAGTGGCAAGAACTCAGGAAGACTGAGGGGATAGGGTCCTATTTCAAAGCCCTTCTTTGGCTGTGTGTTCATCTGTAAGCACAGAGGACGCCACAGGATGAGGACAGCACCTAGGAAACGTGATTCTCTAGCAGGAGAGCTCGGCCAAGCACGTGGCAGTTATGAGTCCCATCCAAGGGACTGAGCTGGGGTCCTTGCCTCAGGTCCAGGGTCTGTGGGGTGCTGAGCTTTGCATGCGGCACCGAGCACCCATTAACCCCACGGGAAGATGAAGCTCAGAGCCCTGAGAGGGGGAGCACCAGCATTTCGGGGGAGGTGTGCTGGCAGGCCTCTTCCTGTTGTGAGGGGCTGAGAACTTTTCCTGGCAAAGAAAAGGAGGCACAAGGCTCATCACTGTTTCTTTTTTTTTTTTTTTATGAGGTGTCTTCCATGCATGTCATTTCAGGGTGAGCAGGCTGTGGCAATTTCAAAAGAAATCAGATTAGTCAAATCAGTCCCAGTTTACATGTAAGTGTGCTTTGGGGCAAAGGAAGCTGGCCTTCAAAAGGTAGTGCTGGAAAAAAAGGGTAATGTTTGTTTGTTTGTAGTATTTTGGGGGGCATGCAACCGCTTTTAAGAGTTTGATAAAAAATTTAAATTGGAGGAGAGAGAAGAGGGAGAACCTGCCCTTCAAATCAACCTCCCCTGAGATCATTTCATCTATTTGCCTTAAACGATTTTTCCTTTTACATCATTTTACTTATGCGTGCATATCAGGTCAAGGTATGACCCTACAACACGTACAGTGTTTTCCCCTTGGCGTCTTCATACCTTGCTTCATGGAGCTGAACTTTTGCTTGGAGCTGCATCATAATTGCAATGCATGAACAGTGCAGGCTTGAGTGAAATGTCCCTCCTACCTTGGAGAGCTAGGAGGTTTCTGTTTATAGACAGTGTTGCCATGTCAAATTTAATGCTTTCTTGAATGTCTTGGGTACAAATTAGGGGGCACTTTGAGAAATGAAAACTAAGCCAAGGATCCCAGAAGTGGGCAAAGAAACTAGAGACCAGAACAAGAGTGGGTGACAGTCAGTTGTCCTTCAGCCTCCCAGGATGACCTTGAGGTTGTACGTTCTCCTGTATGCTGTGGAGTTTGTTCTGAATCCCCTATACTTCCCTGGGTTAGGTGGGCTCAGATGTCAAGTCAGTGATGTATTGTATTCTTCTTTGTCCAGCATGAGAAGGGTGGGACCTATCATAGCAGAAAAATCCAACCTTACAACATTTTTCAGTCCGCAAAGGGATAACTGGCCTTATAAAACCTTTAACTGATGACCTTCAACTATTGCATCTAAAATGTTTTATTTCTGATCACATTGGTGGGACTTCTGATTGGGAGGGGAGATGGAAATTAGGATACTCCATGCAAAAAGCCTGGGGGGGTCCCTGATCCTTTGAATATCAATGGAAAAGCAAGAAGTACAGTCACACAGAATAGGAGTCAGTTTGCAAGAATTCAGGCAAGTGGACAAAACAGAACAGAACAAGTAGAGAGTAAGGTAAACAATATTTGCTGAGCTTCAGAATTGTCTGTGGCGGAATCTCAGAGTCTCAGCCTTGAGAAGGCCCCTTACCCTGATGAATGAGTACTCTCTGAGGTCTCCTGGCAGATGGGCGTGGAGCTAGAATGCTTCCTGGGGTGGGGAGGTCACAACCCCCACGAGATACCCTTAAATGCTTTGCTTGTGGGTAAGTTCTTCTTCCAGGCGGACATCATCTGCCTCCCCTGAAGCTTCCTCTGGCAGCCCTGAGTTCGCCCTGTGGACCGACACCTAACAAACCCAACCTTTTTGTTCACTTTTCTGCTTCTTGTGGCCATTGTCGTGCTTCTCTGGAGTCTGTTCCTTTCCAGCCTGCGTGCCCTTGTTCCTGCTTGTTCCTCCTTAGACAGAGTCCCCAGGTCCCTGCCATTGTAGCACGTCTCCTCCAGGCAAAGGCCAGCAGTCAATGTCTGGCACACGTGTGGCGCCCAGAGTGAGGGGTCTGGGACTAGGACGTGGTGATCAAGCCCAGTGAAGGCCTCAGGGGACAGAGAAAACCTTCCTGCGGTGACAACTTCTTCTTTGTGGGACAGTGAGAGTAACAAACAGAAAATACAAACCTGGTAATTCCGAACAACTTCAATTATTCGGTGGCTCTCTCTAACGAGGGGGACAGTTACTTTTCTGAGTCATTAGGGGTCGTGAGGGGGAAAATGAATAAAGGAGCATCAGAAAGAAACCGTTGGTTTGACTCGCCTCGTCCCAGCATAGCAAACAAGCCCTCTTTTATTTGCAGTCTTACAACGTAAGGGCTGAAAATTCTTAGAGGTTACTTCCACCAACTTCCTGATGTTCATATGACAAAACTAATGCCCAGGGAAGTTCAGTGACCAGCCCAGGGTCACAGAGAGTTACTAACAATTCCTACAGCAGAGCCCAAATCTCTAGGGTTCTTCCCACCCATTTTTGCTGCCTCTACCTCTCTCCCTTGCCTATTCTCAGACTTTGCCTTTCTACCTAACTTCCACCCTCTAAACCTCTTTGTCCCTCTGACCCTTATTTTTACCTGAAAGCTTCATTTTAAAAATGCAAGCACCAAAGTCAGAAGATACCTTGGCACCTTTTAATTTTTTTCCCATGAGAATCTTTTGCACTGTGGTTTGTGGAGGAAGCTGACTTGAGTGATCTAGGTGTCCGGGTGGTTATCGAAGAGAAAGGGGCCGTCGAGATAGTGGATGGGTCTAAACATGTCAGCAGGTGCAAGGGCTGTCTTGTCCCACTGGGGCTACAGGAAACGTTTTCACCCAAACAGGCAGGTTACAGATAGGTCGGAAAGATAGCGCAGTACCAGGGGTCAAACCAGCCACAGTGTGGTTTCTATCTATAGACTTGCAGCCCTTCTCGGGCCAGCGGAACAGACATGCCCACCTCCAGAAGGGGACTGAGTGCTCACACGGGCGCCCATAGAGAGAAAACTCATCTAAACCAAATGTTTGCACAGTGAAGGGCCATCTTTAATTTTCATCTCAGGTCTTCTCACTGCTTCCAAAGAATATCTTGGAATTTTGACTTATTTGTTTTGATTTATTTGTTTCTCTGTGATTTTCATTCGTTCAGTAATTATTTTGGGGAACCTCCTTTATACTAAAATTTTTTCCTCTTCCCTATCTGAGTTCCACTCTGAATCCTCTAAGATTCAGCTGGAATCCCACGTTGGTTGGGGGGCCTTTGTTGTCCACCCGACCCACAGAACTCTCCCTCTGTCGTTTGTGCTGCCCGTACCTCTCATCTGCTTTGGACGCTGAATGCTCTCACGTGTAGGCTCTGCCTTACCAACTGGGTAAACAAAGCTAGCATTTGTTTAGCCATTTGCAGCCAACCAAGTTCATGTGTATTTTCACATTTCATTCTCACAATATTAGGTAGGTGTTATCATCATTCTCATGGCAAAGGTGAGAAAGCTGAGGGCTCAGAGAGATGAAGAAACTTGCTTGTCACATGGTTGGGGGTAATGGTGCAAAACTCAGAACTCAGTGTGGTCTGTCTGACTCTGAAACTTCTACTTTTTTTGTCTTCTACCACAGTGTACTTGTCTTAAAAGTCCCTTTGTTTTCTGCTGAGTCTTATACATGGTCAGCCCTCAGCTACATTCCTCCTGTTGATTGCATTGTTCTAAAGCTTTCTGCTCTGGTCTGCTAGTTACAGAACCACACACTCACTTACAAACCATCACAAAAATAAGAAAATGTTGGATTGCATTGTGGCCATTTTTATTTCGAATGTTATCTGAATTTCTTGGACTGAGTCTGGAAGAAAATGAAGAAGATGGAATTAATATATAGCCATTATAAAGCAGCTTATAAGCACACAGCTATTACATCATGCCCTACCCTCCCGCACAGAATTTGGTCTCTGGGTGGAGGAGGAGAGGGAGCGTGCTACTGAGTTGGCCTAAGCAGAAAAGAAGACTCGCTATCTACTTAGTGAAATTCCTCACCTCTCATCTAAGTGCTTTGGCATCCATATCAACTCAGTTCAAGTTGCTAATAAATTGAAAGTTTGGCTTGTTGTTGTTGGTTGGTTGGTTCCTTTTCATGTAGGCTCTGGCAGGTATCTATTGTAGCATGAGCTTAATAAGTTAGTTTCACTTTCTTGATTCAAACTCATACTATTGAATTAGTAGGGGGCCTCCTGTACTGGGTGCCGTGTTGATCTATTTACACGTGTTGATCTATTTACATAAGACATGATCATGTCTTCTATGAATGAAGACAGTTTTGATTCTTCCTTTCCCATCTATATATACACCCCCACCCCTTTCCTTGTCTTATGACGCCTTCCAGTATGATTGTGAAAAGGAATGGTGAGAGGGAATATTTTTGCCTCATTTCTGATCGTAGGGGGAAAACCATCCTTGGTCACCATTAAATATAATGTTAGCTGTACATTTTTTCTGTGGATGCTCTTTATTGGGTTGATAAAGTTCTCCTCTATTGTTAGTTTGCTAAGGGTTTTTACTTTTTTTTGTCAAGTGCTTTTCCTGAATCAATTAATATGATCATATAATTTTTTATCATTAACTTGTTGATGCTGAGGATTACACTGGTTGATTTTTGAATGCTGAACCTGCATTGTATACCTGGAAGAAATTCCACTTGATCTTGATGTGTAATTCTTTTAATTCACTGTTGGATTCTGTTTGTTAATATTTTATTGAGGATTTATATGGCTTTATTGAAGCCATGGCCACGAATACATCATTCACTGTTCAAAAGCCTCAGCAGCTCCCAAATACAATTGACGGAAGCCCAGATCCCTTAGTCCTTCAGAGTTCTCTGCAGCCTGGCCTCAGATTACCATTCCATGCTTCTCTCCCACTCCTTTCTGTGATGTGTGCTCTACTTCCCTAAATACTTTCTGTAATTTCTAACCATTCTGTTTTTGAATATCCTGTTCCCTTCGTTGGGAGCTAGGCATAATAGTCAACTCTTTTCCACTCCCATTTTCTGAAAGCCTACTCTTGTTTACTACCAAGCTCAAATTATAACCCTCCCCCATTTGGGGAATTATGTCATTTCATCCCTGTGTCTCCTGAAACTCAGTGTCTCACACGTATAAGGAAAAACCTGGAATTTAGCTGTAGCCTCATTTCTCAGGGTCTGCCTTTGTCTCTGCTTTTGGACGTCAGAGATTGAGATCGTCTATTCCAGTGTTCCGAGTGGCAATCTTTATATTGTTTCAGACAGAACATTGCTTCTGTGAGAATGACTTCCTGCCTCATGGTGTATTCTGTTGCTGGACCTACTGTTAGAAGGTTTACGTGGTACCAGGCCAAGGTTTGCTCATCTGTGACTGCCGTTATTGGTTCAACTGTCACTGGACCAGCTGGTAGCTTTCCTGGAATGTTGTGATGGAGACGGCTTGGTGCAGCAGAAAGAACTTAGGCTTAGGCATGGGGCAGTCCTGAGATAAAAGTCCAGTCTGCTGCCTATTAGCTGTGCTATCTTGGGTGAGTTGATGTATTTGCCAGAGCCTGTTGCCCATCTTTAAATGGGGGAATTGTAATGCCTTTTTAGGAGAATTGTTAGAATAAGTGACAAAAGGTATGCATGAAATAAGTTATGTGAAGCTTCAAGTGCAGCACCTGTAATAAAGGAAATACTCACCAAATGATAGCAATCAGTGAATGCCTACAGTGTTCACGTTACTCCACTAGGTGCCAAGAGGACTCAAAGGCATATAAACTAACCTTTCTCTCTTATGGCAGTTAAGGCTAATTTGAACTGTGTTCCAAATTCATTGTTCCAGATGAATAACAGGAGAAATAACTGTGTTCCTTCACTCGCCTATGGGAGAGTCCAGCTTAACAGGCGCAGGTTGTGATTTCTGATGGGACAGTGTCATAGTTTCTTGGGATCTGAGCTGGCCTCCTAGACTTACATGATGTACGGTTGGTCAGTTCAGTGGAAGTGGCTGGTGGTGGCTGGGAGAGCCCAGGCTGCTGGCGTTGTGCTTGTGTGGGAAGGGAAAAGTGAAACAGACTTTCAGGGTGGATTGGATGAGCTGAGCAAGCTGTGGAGAGTGGAGCTGCGGGGAAAAACAAACGAGAACTTTCTTTTCCCATCATCAGAAGACTTGTGGGGGTGCTCTGACTTCTTAGCGAGCGACAGCAGCCCTGCCACCGCTCATTTTTTTCCTACAACATTTCCAGGGGGCCTTGTTGGGCTCTCCTGTTGCTTCTAATATCCTAAGTCCTTCCTGGTTTCCTGTCCCCAGCTTTAATACATGTCCTCTAAAAAAAAAAAGACTTTGTAGGGACAAGTATCTATTTATTTGGTTGTCAAATGATCTCTAATTGAAATATTTTCCTCTGTAGTTCTTCACCAGCTGGACATTCCACCGCACCACTGCTGATGTCACCATGGTGGTGGCTGGCAATGTTGGAGCCTGCAGACTGGGCAATTCCCAGGGTCTTTTTATGGTTCCCGAGAGTTCTATAGCTAAAGATCAGGGCTGCATCTTTTGAGCAATGCTCACAATCTCATCAAAAGTGAGATTTCCACTGTGCTTCATGTTTATTTTTTAGTCTCATGGCAGGTCTTTGAAGGCTTTGATGCTCAGGGCAGAGGCGGGAGGCCTACCTCCACCCGGGCCTGTCTGTTCAGAACAGCCAGTTTCACTGGAGTCCTCAGACCCTCCCAGTTGCTTTGGCAACGTCGTCACTAACCTTTTTGGAGATGGGCCCACAGGGCGATCTTGGGGGCCAGGGCAGATGTGAAACTGACTTCCCCTGCTGGAGCACCTCAGTTACATGACTTTGATCTCACCGGGGCCCAGCTTCAGCCGCATGGTGGAGGCAGCTGGTGTTGGGTGAACCCTGATTTGGGATGACTAAAGAGAGTTGCGCCTAAGCCTCTTCCAAACCCAAAGCTGAGGAAAAATGATAAGTACCTATTTTAAGACACTAATTCATAGCGACATCCAGACCTTCTTTTCCATCGTGGGTATACCCTTCCCCATCTTTCTCACACCAGCACTCTCATTCTGTGCCTTGTAAAGGTGCCTGTGCAGAGTTCTTTTTGGTTAGGCTAGGCAGTGTTCTTTTCTTTTTCTTTTTCTCTTTTAAATCTGTGAGCTGGCAGTAAGATTCTAAATGTCCTGGGCACTTCATTAAATGTTTTGTGGTCTTAATGGGCAATTGGTAATGGTTGCTTTGAACATTTCCTAGGCTAACATGCGGCGACTGGTCTCCACGGCACACGGCTTTTGGGACTTTGCCACAGGTTGGAATAAATGCAATGTTAACTCCTTTGGGAAACTTGGCTGTTCCTCTTGGCGCCCTTCATTGTGGAGGTTCAGTGAATTTTCCTGCTGGCTCCAACCCTGATTAGGCTCCTTAACTTGGCAAAAGACATTGGCCCTACCCTACACTTGGCATATGGCCAAAGTGTATCCAGTCCTCCTTTAATAGAAACAATAGATTACTGAACCTCAGCTTTTGCTTGATAGTATAAGTTCAAACTGTGGAGCCTCTATTCTAATCAGAAGCTCATTTTTAAGATGCAAGGGTTATGGAGGATTAACTTGAAGAATAAGCCATTCATCTCCTTCTTTATATTCTATCATCCTTGGGTCAAAGGATACCATCAGATGGTTGCAGACTTGGATTGCATAGTTTTGGCTTTTCAAATAATTCATTCTGGTGAATTGAACTTTGATTTGTGCCATTAGCCTGTATTGAAGACTAGCCCCTTGAAACCTGTTGTATTCATGGTGGGTTGCTATTAAAGGCGGAATTCAACACACTGCATTGAGATGGGGAAAGAATTCTCTCCAATTTTAGTACCACTACACCTGTGCTTCACCTGGGCACCAGTCCTTGCCTTGTAGAAACCAGGAACCTTAGAACCAATATTACCCTCTGTGCATTTGCCCTGGGAAGCATGCTGTCAAATTTGTGGTATTCTTTCTACCTAGCATTGTATCTTACTCCTTGCTTTATCACTTCTGCCCACTTCACTTTTCCTTCTGCACAATATTCTCATTGAAACAAAACCTGAATTGTACCGTATAGATATTTGCGACTTGCACAAATCTCCTTTTCAACAGGCCAGGGCAAGTCTGAATTCATAAAAGCCTGCTCTCCCTTGGTGAAGGTCAGTGTGGTATGTGGAAAATTCCAGAGGAAAGAGCAAAGGGCAGGCATGCTCTTTAAAGAACACAGGTCAGCATCTGTTTACATCTCTTTTGCAAAACTCTTGCAGGTAATGCATTCCAGCCACAAGGTTTGGCTCTCTTGGGAAATCATGGAGATGTTCCAGAAATGAAAATATAGGCCCATTGACCAGAAATGCCATCACACTGGGTAGATGCTTATAGTCCAAACCAAAACCAAACATGCCCTCTGTCAAGAACCCACAGCCCCAGTCAGCCTCACCTCTGGGGGTACCAGCAGCTCCTCAGAACACGCCCCCACCATCCACATGGCAGAGCCTCCAGAGTTCGTGCCTCTCTGTGGCTCTGCTCATATCTGCAGGTCTCTCATTAGTTGTCTTTCTTTCACCCACTAAAGAGACAGGTAGGCCAGTGAGCTCTATACAGTCCTGATGAAGAGGTGACCCCTCGGAGACTCCTCAAATGAGACTGTCTTCCTCAGCCCTGGCCTCTCCCCTCCAGCTGTCCTCATGCCGTACTCCGCACCCTCTGCTCAGCCTACAGCAGCCTCCTGAGTGCTACACATCCTTCAAGTCCCACTAAAGTCCTTTAAGTCCTTGCCACACCACTAACCTCCAGACCTGCAATTACTGCAGCCTTAGGTTTGGAGCACGCTCAGCCTTTAAATTTTGCTACCCTGTGGCTAGGCCATTTTATTCATCATGGCTCCACTCTAAGCTAGACTTTAAAGCTCTGGGGGCAGCACATATGTCCCAACCTTGGTCTTATAATTCCTCGAGACATCACTGTGATTCTAAGCACCAAGATACTCAAAATACCTCCTCTCCTGTTGCTCAGCCTTGCCCTCTATTTGTTCCTCCTGCTTCTCCTTCTGTTTATGGGCCTTTGTTGACCAGTTTTGCTGCTGTCACAATTAATCCCCGAAGTTCAGTGGCTTATAAAACACAGCTTTGTTTCTGTGTCCTGAACATGCTGGGTCAGCAGTGGCTCTGGCCCATGTCTCATGTAGGACCCCCGCTGAAGGAGAAGCCCTGATTTGTGATGAGTCACGGCTGAAGGAGCCAGCTGGAGAACCATAAGAAAGGTGCACTGTCTCTAAGGCTTTTCCTCTGTTATTTCCATTCATCCCATTGCCCCAAGCTAGTTATATGGCCAAGCCTGATGTGCTCGAAGATGTGAGCCCCACCTACAGGAAAGCACATGGGAATGGTGGGATGTGTGATCATCTTTCACGGATGGGAGCCGAGAATGGGCCCCAATGAAACACTTTATCACAGTAGGTGCCTGGGATCCTTACCTAAAGCAAAGTATGTTCATACTCAGGCATGGTAGTTTTATGGCACATACCAGTTTTAACTCTATAACAAGGAAACAAGCTCAGATAATTTATCAGCTTTTGAATGAATGCACACAGGAAGGAATGTCTGCATTTATTTCAGCTTCTCTAGTCAACTCCTCATGCCCATCCCCACCAGCATTTTCCTTCTCCAGGTAGTGCCACCAGTATTATTGTGGACCGCTCTGCCTGGTTTCAGGAATTGTAACCCTAAATGCATACCCCGTTTCTAAGGATGAGCAAGTGACCTCCAGAATTTGAGCCACAGAAGCCAAAGCTTGTCTCTGGTAGCAAACGCTGCCTCAGTTTCCTCCCCCTGCCCCCAAAGCTTGGTCAGAAGTCAATGACAAATAAGACCCCTCACAGCGGGGGGCAACCTAAGCCAGATTTGATCACTTGGGAGGCCATCATGGAAGGACTCAGGGGCTGCAACGAAGAGTGAGCAATAGACCCATGCCCTCTGGCTACGTGACATAGCCCGAGTCCCCACGGTCCTCTGGAAGAAGTGCTTCCTGGCTCTAATCCCCTTAAGCCTGAATACCTGCTCAGGAGGGGTGAAGCTTCTTGCCTTGTTAGAGCGGATCCCAGGGAAAAAATCTGGCATCATAAAGAATTCCTGATAAACCTGTGAAATCTGCTCTGCTAAGAGTGCTTTCATTCATATGATAAGGGTCTGAGAGGAAATGAGTATGTCTCCCAAAGTTTCTGCAAAACTCCCTTCCTCACAGACTCTGACTCAGACTAAGCCCTCAGATTTCTTTGAAATTTTATCTACTGTTTGATCATTGCTACCCTCTATTCCTCTGTATTACAACCCCAAAAAAGCCCTTGGAGGAAGGGGCTCAATGCCTTTTTCCCCTGAGAAACTGGCCACTGCTCATGGCCCTTCCCTTTTGAGGGTTTGGCCACCTCTTCTCCCTAAGCAGATCATGTCATGTCTTGTTTACTTTCATCTGTGGCAGATGGGGGGGGCTTGCGGGAAAAGTCGCCCCCACACAGTATCACTCTTAGTGTTCCATGTGGTCCTCCAGGAGACCGCTCAGTAGGTTTCAACGGATGTTTGTTATCTCTCCGGGTTAAGATAGTTAGGAGCCTCAATCCCTAGTGGCGAGTCTGATGGTGGAAACTCCAAGCACCACCCACAGGTAGGACCAATGAAGCCTTGTTAGTAATACATGTTAAGCCTCTCTTAATATAAATTTCAAATCCTGGTCTCAAATCATTAGTGGGTCTTGACTTGAAAATAATTTAATGGGTGATCAAAAATATTTTTTTCAAAAAATATTTTTTAATGAAATAAAATAGAGTGAAGTACAAAGCACCAGTATAAAGTGTTCCATCCCATGCAGTAAGGATCGGTGCCATCAAACCTCAGTCTCGGCTATGCAGTTGGTGTGTGCGTGCGTTGTATGTATACAGAATTGCAACCCAAAATGTGTTTTTTATTAAGTTGCTGTCGAAAAGGTTTTTGAAAGCCATTGTTTTAAAAAATACCTTCTTCGGTTCATTCACTGGGTTCATTCTTTCTGGGATCCAGTTCGATGAATAGCCTTGAAGGCCTGAAGTCCATCTTTTTGTCCCATTTTGCCAAGCGGGGCTGAGCTGGGTGACAAGCATGGGCTCTCCCTGTCTCCCAGGCAGTCAGGGCCAAGGCCAAGGCCAGCATGGTTGGTCCTGGCACTGTCTGTAAGGCCCCATTAAGCTCTCTGAGTTCATGAGCCTGTCTCTGTTTTTGCAGACAAAAGTAAGCCACACAATAACTCCTCCTTTTTTAATAATATGAAACTCCAAACATTTTGGGCTCTATCTTCTTTTCTTGTTTTTTTCCTAGTTTTTATTATTTTTTTATTTTTTAATATATTTTATTGATCATGCTATTACAGTTGTCCCAATTTTTCTCCCTTTTATTCCTCTCCATCCTGTACCCCACCTCCCACCAACATCCCCCCCTTAATGTCTGTGGGTCATACATATAAGTTCTTTGGCTTCTCCATTTCCCATACTGTTCTTAACCTCCCCTGTCTTTTCTATACCTACCATTTATGCTTCTTATTCCCTGTACCTCCCTCCCTCTTGCTCCTCCTCCTTGCTGATAACCTTCCATGTGATCTCCATTTCTGTGAATCTGTTCCTGTTCTAGTTATTTGCTTAGTTTGTTTTTGTTTTTCTTAGGTTCAGTTGTTGAATAGCTGTAAGTTTATTGTCATTTTACTGTTCATATTTTTATCTTCTTTTTCTTAGATAAGTCTTTTAACATTTCCTATAATAAGGGCTTAGTGATGATGAACTCCCTTAACGTGACCTTATCTGGGAAGCACTTTATCTGCTTTTCCATTCTAAATGAATGCTTTGCTGGATAGAATCATCCTGGATGTAGGTACTTCTTTCCAGCCCCTGCTTGCTTTCAAGGTTTCTTTTGAGAAGTCAGCTGATAGTCCTATGGGCACTCCTTTGTGGGTAACTGTCTCCTTTTCTCTTGTTACTTTTAAGATTCTCTCCTTATCTGTAATCTTGGGTACCTCACTCTTATGTCTGTGTCACTATTTAATTTCAAATGCTCAAATGTTTGCCAATTTGTGAGGATAGTGGATATAGTTTGTTTGTTTTTGTCTGGCTAGCTCTCCTTTCTGCTTGTTCTGTTCCTAATTTCCATGAACGACATTGCACCATAGCAATTGGACCAATCGATAAATGTGACACAGCCATTAGAAAACTTCCTTGAGATTTCCTCTAAGGACGATGAGATAGTTTTCTCTTTCTCTGGATTCATAGCTGGACACTCAAAGTGATGTTAAGCCTTGAGCCTTTCCCATCCCCCGTCTGCAGGCGAGGCCATGTGCAGTCGAGGGTGAGGGCCGTTCTCACAGAATGGGGCTGTGGTGGTCATTCAGAGTGGAAGAGAAATCACAGAATGTATCTACAGAAGATGCCGTGGTTTGAACTCCTGGCTCCATCTGACCTGGGATCAGATCTACTACTCCTTGTCCAAGTCACATGTACCAATATATTCTTCCCATGTGGTCTCGAAATCCAAATTATAGGGAATTGGTTAAGAAAGTCATAAGCTAGTTTTAGTTCTGTTTACATGCCTTCTATTTAAAAAAAATTACACAATTACATTTTTTTCTTTCCAAAAGTATTTATTGAGCACAAAAATGTGCCACGCACAATGTTAGTTGCAAATCATACCTGCAGCAAATTCTGCTTCAATTTTTTCCATTTTTATTTAGTATAAAAAATACCATCATTAAAGAAAACTTTTGCTTAAAATCCTCACCCAAGGACATTTTTTTTCAATGCTTCTACAGAGAGGGAAAGGAGAGAGGAAGGGAGAGAGAGAGACAGTGACTGGTTGCCTCCCATACACACCTGGACTGGGGATTTTACATGCCCAGACCCGGGAATCAAACCCACAAACCTTTGTTCATGGGATAATGTTTCCACCAATTAAGCCACACCGGCCAGGGCAAGAAAACTTATAAAAAATGTGCTTTATCTCTTTCCACCAATGTATTTTTTTAGTTTTACATGTTTCCGTTTAGTGTTCCCTCATATACAAGATACACAATTTTCCATGGTTAAAATCACAGTGTGCCCAAATTTAGAATTCTACTTTTTCTATTAAACATCAAATCATAAAGTCTTCATATTAATAATGCTTAGTGTCTGTACAACAGGCTCTCTCAACCTCAGCACCGCTGACTTCTGGGGGCCTGTCCTATGTGTCGTAGAATGTTTGGGAGCATCTCTGGCCTCTTCCCGTCGGATGCCAACAGAACTCACCTCTCTCCCCACTGGAATGATGGCAAGTGTCTGCAGACACTACCAAATGTCCCCTGGCAGGTCAGGGCTGGGAGTGGGGAAAAACTGTACCCAGTTGAGAACCATTGCTGAATAATCTTGCTTTGCCATAACACCACAGTTTTCTTAACCGGTCTCCTATGATTTGGATTTTGAGATTACTCCCAATTTTTTGTTATTACAAATAATGCAGACACGAATACTCTGTCATATACTTATTTATATTATGAGATTGATATCCTAGGAATAAATTCATCAAAGTCAAGTGGTAGGAATGATATGTATTGCCAAGTTGCTTTTAAAAGAATTCCATCGGTCTCCAGCATAAGGTACAATTTTAATTAATTGTTTCCTCACCATCCTGCCAGTATACAGTCTATCGTGTTGCAATTTCAATGCAATTTCAGCCGTGTGTGGTGAAAGGAATCTAGAACTTGGAGTCAGACTGGTCCGGATCAGAACCCAGCACCGGCGCTGATAGGATGACCTCAGGGACTCTCCTAACCTCTCGGTCCCGGGTCCTCGTTTGTAAAATGGATCTAACCACCCCTACGAGGGTGCTCATGCTCACAGCTGTGGACCTTTACTGCTTCAGATGCTCGGAATACCTCTGCCTGTGAGAACAGCACTAAAAAATTCCATTTGGGCTTTAAAAAGCCGGGAGAGGGGAAGAAATATTCTGCCACCCGAAGGCCGTCTGGGCCCCCACAGAGGTGGCGGTCTCTGGCATCAGAGGCGGTTGCTTCCCCTCAGCCATCCCTCTGTGCTGCTCCTGCCTTGCTGCAGGCCGTGGGGGCCGTCAGCAGAAGAGGAGGCAAAGATTGCTCACACTGGAACCTACAGGAGCAGTCGGCAGAACTCACAAGACTGAGGGCCGACCTGGATGGAAGTCTGTTGTAAGGGCTGTGGGTGTACTCAGGAGGACAGGGGGCTGTGGGGTCAACAAGACAAGTCCCCATGAGGACTTTGGGTGGGCCACAGTTAGGCACTGTCAAGGTAGAGAAGATGAGGAGGTGGTGGTTACAGGGTGTGTCCATGGGGAAGGGAGGAGCCCAGAGGAGCCAGGAGCCCCAGCCAGCACTGAGGGGAGTGACAGAGTGCCAGGAGCCAGCAGTGGGGTGTGAAGGAGGGCAGGTAAGGTGGATTGCAGGGAGAGTCAGGACAAAGTGACAGGACTAGCCTTGCACGCTGTCCTCCTGCTGCTGCTGCTGGGGCGTTTGAGACCAGGTGTTTGCAAAGGAATCCATGGGTTGCTGAGTGGACCAGAAAGCTGATCTGAGCCCATAACAGCAGGGCTCTTCTTGATAAAAGTGACAGAAATACAATATATACAACTTTAAGCAGAATGAAAATACTACTATTGGTGATTCCTCAAAAACTTGAAAGCACTTCCATGCCCCAGCAATTTTACTCCTAGGTGTAGACCCCCCAGAAATGGAAGACAGAGGCTTACACAAAGACTGTGTGCACGTTCACGGCAGCACCGCCCACCATGGCTGAAAGGTGGAAACGACCAGATGCCCACCATGGATGAACAGATAAACAAAGTGTGGTGTAGACATGTAATGGAATATTATTCAACCAAAAGAAGAAATTCTATTACATGCTACACCATGCGTGAGCCTTGAAGACATTATGCTAAGTTAAAGAAGCCAGGGGTCAAAATCACCTGTAGTATGACTCCATGTGTATGAAATGTCCAGAATAGCAAATCCATAAGGACAGAAAGTAGGTTAGTGGTTACCAGGGGTGGTGGAGGTCGGGGGAATGACTGTCTATGGGGCTTGGGGTTTTCTTTCAGGACAATGGGCATGTTTTGGAATTAGAGGTGGCGGTTGCATAGCGTGGAGAGTGTGCTCAGTGCCGTTGAATAAGACACTTTTAAGTTGTTTTATGTTGCGTGAATTTTATCCCATACATTGTCACTGCCACGGACTCAGGAAGGGCAGGCAAGCTACTGGTCCTCAGAGACAGCTGGGAGCGGGACTTGCAGGCCTGCTTTCTGGGGGTCTGTGTCAGGGCTCCCTCTGCTCACGGAGGACACGTGGGGCTGAGAGCTGCACGATGTACCGAAAATGGCACCTCTCAGCCTCTCAGTCCTGCGACAGTGCTGCTTACTCGTCCAGCACGGATAAGCTGCTCACTCTCAGGCCACTCACACGCAGCAGGGCCAGGGTCTTGATGCCTTCAGGGCCTGGGGGAATAGATGGAACTGACATGCCATGCGGGATGAAGTCACTCGGGGCCGTGACCTGCATGGATTAGATTCCAATGGAGAAGAAACCTTGCTGCGCAGGTCCACCTTGCAAATTTAATACAGACGTCAAAGTCAATGCCGCCTTTCTGAGAAACACCCTCTTTCAGCCCTGACTATTACCAGGCAGGGGCCTGGCCTAGGGCCAGCTGTACTATGTGGATTCTTGACTTTGTGGAGGAAAAATTTCACAACACGAGATCAGGTGACTGTGAGGATACATTTATTAAAGCTGGTGACAATGAAACAAGGAAGGAATTAGCATAGAAGAAGCCACAGGAGAGCCTGGGCTGGGCTGCCTTAGCCCACAGAGAACTAAGAGAAAAGGGGGCTCTAGGGACAGGTTCAGGGGATCAGCCTGGGACAAGCTGCCAGCTGCCCAGAGTTTAGGAGACACGTGCCTGTGAAGAAAGAAGTGGAATAGGAAGGGAATGGCTTGGGCTGCTCCCCACAGGGAGAGCGCACACTGGGCCCTTTGTCTTGAGGCTTCTTTCTCTCTCTTGCAGGTGGGAGTCTTAGGGGAGGTCTCAGGGGAGGGTTTTGTAGAATATTCATTCGTTCTCCAGGTGTGCCTTTTCAGGTCATGGTCTCCACTGATTGGTCAGTGACAGGGCAGTGTCTTTAGTCATTGCAGTGGGTCCTGGCGTCACCCACCTGGTTCTGCTGCTTTTCTGGGCCTGGAGCTGAGATACAGCTGAGGCCTAGATGTTGTCTCCAGGGAGGAGAGGCCAGGGGAGGAGAGACTGGTGAAGGGGAGGTCCTTGTTTTCCCAGTTGTGTTCCCTGTCGGGCACTCCGCCCTGGTGACCATCTGCATTTGGCTGTCAAGTGCCAGCCACTGTGTTCAGCTGTCTGTCTCAGTCCCCCTGTTCCACTCCCCAAGGAATTTGCCTAGCTCCTCACTATCTCATCTCACCACGCCACGTTGCTGTGACAAACTATTCTCTTTCAGAGAGTCCACAACAGATTTATGAAGGTGACTTTGCTTCTGCTGCCGCTGGGACCCCCCAGGGTCAGCCCTGCCCAGAGTAGGTCCTCAGTACAGGCCTGGCGCTGCCGCTGGTCCAGGCCTTCAAGAATTCATCTCTTTCCTTCAATCGCAGTACTTCCTCCATCAGTAGCTCTGATTATACATCCTGATCCCCTGTGCCCTCTCTCCGGGGGCTCTGACCAGTGCCCAGGCTTGTGCTGTTTTCCCTCCAGTTTACTCCCCATGAAGCGTCAGTCCCTGAAAGGTAAGTCAGACCATGCCACACCTTTCCCAAACCCTTGAATGCCTTCTTCCCACTGCATTGGACTCTCTACTGGGGTCTGCAACTCCATGCCTCAGTGGCTCTCAGCCTCGCCTGGGCTTTAAATCACCTGGAATGCTTTTAGGAATTACTGATACCTGAGCTTCCCACAGACCAATCAAATCAGTGTCAGAGTGAGGAGATGGAGGGGCTGGGCATGAATAATTTTTAGAAGCTGTAGAGTTGCTTCTATAGCTCAGCTAGAATTGAGAGCTACTGCCCTGCATGGTCTGGTAGCTGCCTGCCTCTCTGAAATCTCCTTTATCACTGCCTCCTTCATTACCACACTCCTGCCGCATGGGCCTTCTTTCTGTTCCTCAAGCCCAGACAAGCTCGTGCTGGCTCAGGGTATTTGCACTGACTCCTCATTTGGCCTGGAGCACTTCACCTTCAGGACTTCACCTGACTGGCTCCCGCTTGCTTTTCTGAACTTGTGCTTCGATCTTACCTTCTCAGAGAGTCTTGCTGACATTCTATTTTATCGGAAGATATTTCCACCTTCTCTCCAGTTGCTTTCTACCAAGGCTCCTGTTTTCCCTTTGTTACCATGTGAAGTAAATGTAAAAAGAAATCTGTTTATGTCCTGTGTCTCTTACAAAAATGTCAATGCCATGAGAAGAGGGACCTTTCTAGATATAATCACACTTTATCTCCAGAGTCTAGAACAGTGTCTGGCGTTCAAAATATGATTGAACACTTGCACCCCAAATTCCACATTATTTAGATATGGGCTGCCCATTTGGCTACTGAGCACTTGGTATTTGGCTAATCTGCAAGAGAGAGTCTCTCCTTATCTTTAATCTTGGGTAATTTAATTGTGTCTTGGTGTGTTTCTTCTTGGATGCAATTTCTTTGGTACTCTCTGATTGTCCTAGACTTGCATGTCTAGTTCCTTCACTAGATTGGAGAAGTTTTCTTTCACTGTTTTTTTCAGATAATTTTTCAATTTCTTGCTCTTCCTCTTCTCCTTTTGGCACCCCTATGATTTAGATGTTGGAATATTGAAAGTTGTCCCAGAGGTTCCTAAGCCTCTCCTCATTTAAAAAAAAAATTTGTTTCTTCATTCTAGTTGGATGTTTATTTCTGCCACTGTTGTGGAACCAACAGTGAACCTTCCATTCACTGTTGGTTCCTTGTATAATTTCCTTTATTTCACTTTGTATGACCTTCATTTCTTCCTTTATTTTGTGACCACACTCAATCATTTCTGTGAGCATCCTGATTACCAGTGTTTTGAACTCTGCATGTGATAGGTTGCCTATCTCTTAATCACTTTGTTCTTCTTCTGGAGTTTTGATCTATTCTTTCATTTGGGCTATATTTCTTTGTCTTGGTGCACCTGTAACATTGTAAGGGGTGGAGCCTTAAGTATTTGCTAGGGTTGGGCAACCCACTCTGCTTCTGCATTGTAGTGCTACATGTGGGGGAGTAGCCAGAGAGGGAACAATGCTGCTTGCTTGGCTCTCACCCCACTCTCCATCACTTCCCTCACTTCCCTCACTTCCCACTAGCGGATTGTGCCCTTTCAGGTGCTGATTCCTGGATGGGTTGGCTTGTGTACATTCTAGGACCCCATGAGTCTTTCCAAAGAACTCTCCTGGGAGACTGGGAGTTTCTCCCCCCATAGCAACCCCCACAGATTTTTACAGCCAGAGGTTTAGAGGCTGTATTTCCCCACCTTGGAACACTGGGTTACACAGTTTGTCTTGCTTCCTGGTTGTTCCTCCCAGGTTATCCACATGCAAATGTGGGATATTCCAGTCAGCCCACCACCATCTTGTCACATATCCTGTCTACCCAGGCTTCCTGTCTTCACCTCTCTTATCAGACTAAATGAGTGTTTATTCTTTAACTTTTTAGTTGTTGGACTTCCACAGGGTTTTATTTTCTGGCAGTTCTGGTTGTTTTTGTTTTTTAAATTGGTTGTTATCTTTCTTTTGGTTGTGTAAGGAAGCAAAGCGTATCTATCTATGCCTCCATCTTGGCTGGAATCTCAAGGCTTCATTTTTTATTTTTTAAATCAAGGTTTCCTATGGCTTGCAGCTGAAGCATATCCTAACTGATAGGACTGGGTGTTCTTGAGGTGACATTTCTATCCCTGGCAGTGTTCGTTGCATTGTTTCAAGGTCCCCATTGCCTCTGAGTGAGATAAACGATAGAAAAGCACAGAATTTGATGAGAAAGATGAAGATGTGGTTTTCCTTGGGGTATCTACTTTGTTTATCCCCCTTCTGTCTCCCAACTCATCAGCACCCCCATTCCTCATGCCCTTTCTTATGCAGAGTACATACTGCCATCTGTCATTGCAGGATCACTCTCGCCAGTATCCTAAAACCTCATTCTGTCTCAGTTTTACTCTCAGCTGTCTTTTTACATTCAGGCTTTCTGATCTCAGATCGACTCTCAGGACTGGTCCACAGTTGCACCTTGTTTCTCTCATCAGCTCACTTCTTCACATTCCACCCGGACTCCCTGAAAACTCTGTTTTTGCAAACTCCCATTTCACTTCCTAAGCATCTCCCACAGTGCTAAGAAAATTAAAGTTATCAGTTGGGAACCCTCTTCAATTCCACACCAATGTACAAGCCAACCTTTGTTTACAGCCACCTTTTATTTTTATAAATGTGGTATTTCCTTTTCTTTCTGAAATTATTCCTCCCACCTGGCTTGGATTTTAATTCTTGTACCAATTATCAACCGTTTGTCACTTTGGTAAGCATATTTAAGTCTCTCCCATGTTAGAAGTACTTTCCTTCTTTGATCCCGTGACCTGCTCCAGCTGTCCCCCTGTTCTCACCTGCCCACACCAGCCAGACTTTGAGAGTTGTCTGTGCTTGGTGCAGAGCTGTTCGCATTTTGAATGGGTTTGCATCCTCTGTAGGTCAGTGTGGGGAGAAGTGACATCTTTAAAATATTGCCTTCCAATCCATGAACATGTAAAGCCTTTCATTTGTCTTCATGTTTGATTTTTCTCAATAAGGTTTTATATTTTTCTATGTGAAGGTTTTGCAAAATTTTTGTTAGGTTAAGTACTAAATATTTGATATTTCTTTTTGCTATTATAAATAGCATTTTAGCATTTTCATTTTGCTTCTTATATATATGTAGAAATATAATGGATATTTTTAATTGATTTTTTGTGGCAGTAATCTTGTCCAATTTACATATCAATTGTGATAATATGTCTGTAGATAATTTTGGATTTTTCAAGTATACAATTTTATTTGCAAATAACACTTATCTACTTGTTTAGGGCCTCTCATACACTAATAAATGGAGGGTAATGATAGTGTGAAATTTCTCATTTCTGACTTTAAAGGAAAAGCTTTTAATGGTCCCCCATTAATTATAATGCTTGATGTAGGTTTTTTAATCCTCACCTGGGAAGATTTTATCATTGTTTTTAGAGAGAGGAAGGGAGATAGTGTTTAAAAAGAAGAAGAAAGGGAGAAAAAGAGGGAGAGAAACATTGATTTATTGTCTCTTGCATACCCCCCTTGTGGAATCAAACCCCGAATCCCAGGCATGTGCCCTTGCCAGGAATCAAACCCTTCACCTTTCGGTTTCCAGGATGATGTCCAACCAACCAAGTCACACCAGCCAGGGTGATGTAGGTGTTTTTAAAAATAAACTTTATTAGATTAAGGGTGTTCCCTTCTGTTCTTGGTTACTTAAAAGGTATAGATTCTTTTAAATTATAGAGTTTGTTAAATTTTATCAAATATTTTTTTTGCACCTACTTATATTATAATTTTTTCTTTTATTCTACTAATGTGATAAATTACATTAATTGATTGTTTAGTCTTATAGTCCCGTGACAATCAATTTGGTTATCATTTGTTTTGTTTTTGTATATCACTACATACAGCTCACTAGTATGTTGTGTAGGACATTTTCATTTAAATTCATGAGTGAGATTGGCTGGTAATTTATCCTCTCTTAAAATATCCTAATCAGGTTTGGATATCAAGGTAATGTGTGTCTTATCGAATCAATTTGAAACTTGGCTCTCTTTGGGTTCTGTGAGTTTGTGTACAACTGATGAATATCTTTGCCCACTGATGGGTAAAGAATTAATGGGTAGAATTCACTGGTAAACATCTGGGCCTAGAATTTCTTTGTGGGAGGTTTATAGAGTAATTTAAAAAATAGTAAGATGGCTAATTAGATTGTCCACTTTCTCAGCGCTTGCCTACTTTGCCAGTTTTGGTGTACTTTTTCTCCGAATCTGTCCATTTCATTTAAAATTTTAAATTTATTGATTTTAAATTGTTCAATATGTCTTTTAAGATCTCTTCAATTCCCACAGGATCTGTGGTCGTACCCTTGTTTTTACTCACAATATTAACTATTTGAGATGTTTAAAAAAAACATTTATTTATTTTTACAGAGAGGAAGGGAGGGAGAAAGGGAGAGAAACATGAAAGTGTGGTTGCCTCTCACATGCCCCCGACTGGGGACTTGGCCTGCAACACAGGCATGTGCCCTGACTGGGAATCAAACTAGTGACCCTTGGGTTTGGAGCCCATGCTTAATCCACTGAGTTACACCAGCCAGGGCTAAGCTTTCTTTTTTTACTTGAATATAATCTCACCAGGATTTGTCAATTTTATTAGTGTTTTCAAAGAATCAACTTTTGGCTATATTTATCCTGGCCCAGACATTTAGGGAGTCTAGGGAAAGGAGTCTAGCAAATGGAGGCTTTTATATATTTATAATATATATTTAAGTAACACATATATACCCTTCCTTACCTAATAAAACTATGTAACAACAAAACTGAAGAATGTGTGAAAGCTGTGATTTTTATATGGCTAAAATTTGTAGAAAATCAGAGATAACTGAATTTAGTTTTTATTGGGCATAACTGGGTGTTCTGTACATGGACTAATAATTTTTAAATTAAACTTTAATTTCTCTTCTTTAAACAAAATGAATAATTATGTTATAATTAAGGCTTTTACATAATTTGCATTTGATTGACAGAAATTCTTCAATCTTTGTAGTTTTTAATTTTTCAAATTAATTTTAATTGAAGAAACCTCTTACTGCCGAAGCAGTAGCAACTTAAATTATCAGTTAGATACTTAAAGCACTGATTGATTTGGAAATGAACCAAGAAATTTACATACAAGTACAAATATTATAATGGAGTTACATAACAGACTATTGTTACTGCATCAATATAACAAAATATTTTGATTAAATATATCTTTAAATTAAATAATTAAAATTTTAAATCCTTATCACCATAAATTAAAGCAATATTTGGATATTGATATTATTATTATTATTTTAAGATTTATTTATTATTAGAGAGGGGACGGGAGAGAAACATCAATGTGTGGTTGCCTCTCGTGTGTCCCCCACTGGGGACCTGGCCCGCAACCCAGGCATGTGCCCTGACTGGGAATCGAACCAGTGAGCCCCAGATTTGGAGGCCAGCATTCAATCCACTGAGCCACACCAGCCAGGGCTTATTTTTTTAACTTAAGAAAATTTCTGTGGTTTTATTATACCATGAGGCATCGAAACATCTAAATAAATCAACAAGAGGATGGTGAGGCACCTGCTATCTCCTTCGCCACTTTGGCTTTCTAGAGCATGTAGTCAGTAGATTAAAAAAAGATAAAATTTGCCTTACATCTTTCCAAAGCATGTGCTGGTATGACACAAACTTCTCCCGTTGGATGTAACTAGTCTAGCGTCCAAATATTTGCATAATACCCAGGAAGCAGCATTGCACTGTGTGAGCTCCCAGGTGGCCCTGCTTGTTTATATGTGAGACCTGGAGGAGGGCCAATGGTACTGGGAAGAAGAGGGAGGAGGAAGAGGCGTGAGTGGCTGGTTGGGAGGTCAGCGGAAGTAATGCAAGGCAAGTCTGAATGTGTTATTGGTGCAAACCCAAGCACCCTTGATAGGAACATCTGGTGGAACCTCATCTCTTCATCGGCTTTAAGCTGGCCCACAGCCGCACTGACGATGCGGCGATCTGTGTGGGCCGATAGTCCTGTGCCGCGGTGCTTTGCAGGATTTTCTGGAACTGAATGCAAGATAATGTCTCCACAGTGGCAGCTTTCCCTGGGACTTGCTGTCCTTCCCAGTAAGGTTTGACGCGCCCATGTAAGTTGTGCCCAGTTGGGTTCTGTCATTATCTGGACCCAGTCTGCTCCCATATTGGCTTGTCTTCCACTGTGGAGTGTCACCCTGTCTCAGCCCCAGCAGTTGGTTCATGGCAGCAGCACCATGGTGACCGAATGCTGTCTTCTACAGTATTCTTAAGTTCTTTCTCATACTGTTCAGTACTTAGACATTACAAATTTCCCTCCGTCATGACGATGGTTTGAACTATAATTGTCAGAAGGTAGGTTATAAAAATTATATTGGGGCTTATTTATATGTGAATCCTCTTCTTTATGTTTTTGCAAATATCTCTGTTTCCTCATTTCAATTTTCTCATATCAGAATGTCATTTCATTGCATATTTCTCATGCAAAGTTTTTTGGAATTCGAACATATCATTTGGAAAAATTGGAGTGTTAAATCTTGTTCTGTGTCCAGTGGGACATTCAACACATAAGTTTCCATCAGATGGTATTCCGTGCAAAGTATTCACTTGCTGTGAGAAGGATGTGGTTGCCGTTTTGAAGGATAATTGTCCAATAAAGAGAGGAAATTATTAATTTTATGAATACAGTTTTCTTATTTTCATGGGAAGACTTGAGTTTAATCTGTTGCTTCTGAGTTGTGAATTAGAGATGTGTTTTTCGTGGTCATTGTTTTTTTTTTAATTTAATTTATTTTTAGAGAGAGGGGAAGGGAGGGAGAAAGAGAGAAACATCAATGTGTGGTTGCTTCTCACATGGTCCCCACTGGGGACCTGGCCCACAACCCAGGCATGTGCCCTGACTAGGAATTGAACTGGTGACCCTTTGGTTTGTGGCCAGCGCTCAATCCACTGAGCTACACCAGCCAGGGCTCATGGTCATTGTTCTGAATAGCTAAAAAACCTTATTATGAAGTTGTAAGAGTTTCATCTGCTGTGTTCAAATTGTAGAGTTCACAAGAATAATGTTCTTGTTTTTATTGTTTTGCTAAAAAATTAAGGTTTTGTTAAGATATTCTAACATCTTTTTAAAAAATTCTATTTCAGGTCATGCTTGGCATTGGTCTGTTCACTTTTATTGCTTCCATTATTTAGTAACTTACATAGGTCATCCCTTTGAATATTTTTATTACTATGTTCTTTTCAACATTTTTCTGTGCTTTTAGTTAGCTATTTAAAAAAATTATTTTTTTTCAGTTACAGTTGACATACAATGAGTGTTATATGAGCTTCAGGTCTGCAACATAGTGATTAGACATGGATATACCTTATGAAGTGACCACCCTGGCAGGTGTGATTCCCCTCTGACACATGCATAATTACTAGAATATTATTACCTGTGTTCCCGATGCTGTACTTTATTTGCATTCCCGTGACTATAACTGGCAATTTGTATTTCTTTTTCTTTTTTTGCAGACCGTAAAGATTTCTTTTACTGTTAAACTTCTACAATTCTTCTCTTGCCTTTTTTTTGATTAAAAAAAATTTTAATTGTTGTTCAAGTACAGTTTTCTGCCTTTTACTCCCATCCCAGGCAATTTATATTTCTTAATCCCTCTGATCTTTTTCACCCATTCTCCTTATTCCCCTCCCATTTGACAACCATCAGTTTGTTCTCTGTATCTATGGACTTGTTTCTGTTTTTTTTTTGTTGTTCATTTATTTTTTAAAACTTTTATTGCATTAATTGGGGTGACATTGGTTAATAAAATTATATCAGTTTCAGGTGTACAATTATGTCATGTATCATCTTTATCTTGTAATGTGTGTTCACCACCCAAAGTCAGCTTCCCTTCCATCACCATTCTACCTCCCTGACTCCCTTTCCCTCTGGTAATCACCGTATTGCTGACTTTATCTATGAGGTTTTTTGTTTGTTCAATTCCTTCACCTTTTTACCCAACTCCCCAAACCCCCTCCCTTTAAGAGGTACCAGTCTGTTTTCAATTTGCTGAGAGTTTTTGGAAGAATTTTTGCACCTGTATTTATGAGGGAGGAATACTGATCTATGATTTTGTTTACTTGAGTGTCTATCTGGTTTATGTATGAGGATAATGCTGGATTCAAAAAGTGAATTGGGAAGTATTCTCTTCTCTTCAATTTGTAGGAAAATTTTGTGTAGAGTTGATATGATTTATTCTTTACATGTTTGGTAGAACTAATCAAGGAGGCCATTGGAGCCTGGAGATTTCTTTAAATGATATAAAGCTATTTTGGTTTTTTATTTCTTCTTGAATCAGGTCTAGTTATTTTGTATCATTTAAGGAATATATTCATTTCATATAAGCTTTTGAATTTATTGGCCAGAAATTGTTCATAATACTCATTTATCATCCTCTCGGTTGTGTGCGTATGGTCTGTAGTGATGTCACCTCTCATTCCTACTGTTGGTAATCTGTGTCTTCGCTCTTCTATTCCTGATTCATTTGGCTAAGAGTTTATCAATCAATTCTATTGATCTCTAAGAACCAGCTTTGGGTTTCATTGCTTTTCTCTCTTGTTTTCCCTATTTTACAGATTTCTGCTCTTTGTAGTTTTTTATTCTGTTTACTTGGGTTTATTTTTTTCTTCCTTTTTCTAATTTTTAAGCTGAGATCACTGAGTTCAGACATTTCCTCTTTTCTAATAATAGCCCTTTGGTACTACGATATAAAAAACTCACAACGGTTGCGTTTCCTTCCTCTGACCTTCGTTCTGTTGTCAGACATTTTGGTTCCACCTGAATTGTGAGCCTCAGAACACACTGCTGTTATTTTTGCTTTAAATATTTAATTTTGTTTTCGAGACTCAAAGCATGAAATAAACTTTTAAGTATTCACTCACATATTGATCCTTTATTTCTTTAGACATTTGGTGTATTTTTCTTTTGCCTAAAAGGCTCCGTTTAGTGTTTTTTTTTTTTAGTAATGCAGGTGTGCCGCAGATGAATTTTTGTGGCTCTTGTAAACTGAGAAAGTCTTTACTTTGTATTTGTTTTTGAAACTTTATCCTTTCACTGATTTCTAGCTGGTTTTGTTTCTGGTGAAAATTCTGATGTAATTCCTATGTTTATTACTCTATATAGTATATCTTTTTTTTGACTGCCTGATTTTAAGATTTTCTCTATCTTACTAGTTTTATGCCATTATTTATACTATTCTGTGGCGGACTGTTCTTCATTTTTCTTCTGCTTAGGGTTTGTTGAGCTTTCTGTGTCTTTGGACTTAGCATCATTTTGGGAAAGTTTTGGCCATTCTTTCTTCAAATAATATTTCTGCCCTCCCTCCCCCCTCCAGTACATGAATTTTATTCACCTGGTGCACCGATACTTTGGGGATTTTGGTTTTGTTTTTTTCCTTCTGTTTCATTTTGGGTGCTTTCTATTGCTATGTCAAAGTCACAGATCTTGGACAATGTCTAATTTACTGTTAATCCTACCTAGTGTTTATTTTTATTTCAGACACTGAAATTTTTATTTTTAGAGTTTGATTTGGGTCTTTTTTTCCCCATTTTCCATGTCTCTACTTAACATAGTCTTTATCTTCCGGAACATATGGAATGTAGTTATACTAGTCATTTTATTATTAGTTTTACCTACTAATTTTATTGTTTGTGTTACTTTCATATCTGTTTCTATTGGTCGGTTGCCCCTTCTCCCGCGTATGAGTTATACTTTCCTGTTACTTCAGATGCCAGACTTATGAGTTTTACCTTTTTGGGTGCTGGATATTCGTGTAGTCCTATAAGTACCCTTACATTTTGTTCTGGACGGCAATGAAGTTGTTTAGCAATAGTTCGATACTACTGAGGGCCTGCTTTCAGTTAGGAAGGGATCAGAACCTTTTGTCTAGGGCATCTACCTGATCCGCCCAGAGTCAGGAGGTTTTCTATTATGGCCAATGACAATACAAATTCCTCCTAGCTCTTATGAGCACTGGTGATTTTACCCCGCTCTTTATTCCTTCCCAGCTGAATATTCTCAGGGGGCCCTTTGCAGATCTGTGGGTCTCCCCCTCCCCATCATCCCTTGGGCAGCTCTCTCTTCTCCATTTCCCTGCCCTGAGAACTCTAGTTCCCTTGGTCTCACCAGACTCCCAGCCCTGTGTCCTCAACTCAGACCGCCAGACCCTGCCGGGTCCCCCACCCCACCCGAGGCCTGGAAGTGCTGTCCAGCAGTCAGCTGGGGCAACAGTGTGCTCGCTTTGTTCCTTATCTCTCGGGGGTCCCTGTCCTGCATTGCCCGGTAGCCAAAGTCTGCAAACTGTTGTTTCCTTCCTCCCCCAGATTTCTGCTGCTGCTGCTGTTGTCGTTGTTGAGGCCAGGAGGGTAAATTTAGTCCATACTCCTCTGTTTGTCGGAATTAGAAGCTCAACTTTCCTTTGAACTCAGTGGATATTGCCTTTCTACTTGCTACAGTGAATTGTCCCAAGCTTAGCAAAACACTCTAAGAAGCATATGTAATTCAAGCCAAGGCCTGTTTAAAAACTATCATTGCTTCTAAAACTGCAGAGGCAATAAATTCACATGGGACCTACTATGCCATTAGATTTACTCTGTGTTGGCTGACTGTCTACCGTGCATGCGGTAGGCCCTGTTCTAGATCCTGCAAATACAGCGGTGAACGAATCACATGAGATTTCAGCCTTTTTCATCTCATGGCACAAATCAAGGTTAGCTGCTCCAAATCACAAGAACTCAGACCATTCTCCAATGGGTCTCCTTTTACTTGCTAGTAAATATGACATCGTCTTGAGAAGAGGTCTTGCCCTGCAGCCATTTAAGAGCTGTTCACAAGCCCTGGCTGAGTAGCTCTGTTGGTTGGAGCACTGTTCTGTGCACACAAGGTTACGAGTTCAGTCCCCTGTCAGAGCACATAATGAGGTTGCAGGTTCAATCCCCGGCTCGGGTGCATACAAGGTGGCCACCAATCGATGTCTCTCTCTCTCTCTCTCTGCCCTTCCCCTGGCCCCCAGTTCCTCTCTCACTAAAATCAATAAACATATTGATTAATAAACATATTAATCCTCAGGTGAGGATTAATAACACAAGAGCTGCTCAGAATGTTGGGACCCAATCTCTCCTTGCCTTTATCGTCTCTCTAGCCAGTTCCATCTGGTGCCACCTTGCCCCCGTTAGAGAAGGCAACTCTCAACCCACTCAGCTCACCCGAGAGAGCTGACTGAGCATTGCTTGTGAAGCGAGTGTCCGCTTCTATGCGATGGATTTTAATTGGGGCCCCTCGGTCCCATGTTTTACAAGACGTACAGGCAGGCTCCAGGCTCAGCTCTGCCACTTTAGAATGCATTGTCACACCTTGGGGCAAAGTCAGGCCAAGGGTAGTAAAAACGGGGGTATTTTATTCTGGACTGAAACCAGAGACAGTATTGGGCAGAGCTGCTGGCCATGACGGGAGAAAGAGACCATCTGGACTATTTAACTGACAACTTTTAAAGCTGTGTGCTGTATTATCTTTTATTTAGCTTGGTCTACCTGATTCAGATCACAGGCAGCTTGGGAGATTCATGCAATCTACATTCTGTGAAAGAGGATTCCGGGAGGGGCACCTTGTACATTGTCTGCCATGTACGTGACAATAACTGGTTCATTCTTGTTAGTCTGTATGGCTATTTAAAAATCCTATGTATGCATACATGTGAATAATTAAATGTTATTTGTTTGATTATAAATTATACGTAAGTTATATAGTTATAAATCAACTGAAAGAAAAAGTACTGGAGATAGTACAACTATCTTGGATGCTATTGTCAACATAGGATGGTGATGTGCTGGTCGCGTGATTCGTTTTATGAAAAGTCAAAGTAACTTTGGGCTCAGAAAGTCAGTCTAAATCTGTAACTTTTATTTGAAAATTGTAGTTTTAATGGCTGTATATGACTTAGGATAGATTTTCACCCAAACCCAAGTTTCTCCTTACCCAAGTGTGGATCTTTTAGCCCCAAATTTAAAGGAAATATCAATATTTGACTGGGAAGTAGAGTTGGTCTATTTGTTATTTGCACAGTGGACATATTTCTTTTATTTTTCTGTTTTAAATCAGGAGCACGAGAATGCTTGGCTGTATTTCTTCTTGCCCACTTTGGGCTGTTCATTTTTCTGCCTGGCAGAAATAAGGGCTTGGGGAAATTAGCTGCCCAAACGTGTAATTTCTTGGTTCGCCCGACCCAAAGCAGGTGCTCCTGGGAGAGTCATGGGCTGTCCAGGGTGTTTGTAAGGAAATGGGGGGGAGCCCACCCTGTGAGGAGCCCACCTTGTTTAAACATCGCAACAGCATTGTTTTCTAGTGCCCCACGGACTCCAGCAACCTGGGCGAGTCCAGATCTTTCCAGGTCTCTGTGACATGTAGGGCTCACAGTTGTCCCTAAAGCTAGGAGGTGAGGGACAGGGACTCAGGTAGTGGTGTGTCACTTACAGATTCCTGAGGAGGGGCTGGGGCATGAGCACTGGGGAGTCTCCAGAAGCAGATGTTGGGTGAGGCTCATGGGTGTTTTAATGTGAGCCTCTCCCAGCCCTTGTCTGGAGCCTGTGTAACGTAGGGACTGAGTGGCCACCGAAGGCCCTGCACTGTGTCCCTAGCTGGTCATGGAACAGATAGTTTCTTCACCTGTAAATGAAAGAGTGGGACTAGTGAATGATCTGTGAGGTCCCTTTGAGGACACAGATTCTGTGTTTCCTGGTCCCCACTTTTCTGTGTACAGTCTCGTTCCTTTCTGTCACCACTCTGGGGCCAAAGGCTGGCACTGCCTGTAACTGGAAATAGGGCAGGGGAGGGGTGTCAGTTGAGGGTGGGTGCAAAGTCGCCTCTCCCCACCCACTTTGGCTTTTGCTCTCCCTCTTTTCTTACCCTCAACTTCTCCCCGTGGTGAAAGTGCTATGGAAATCTCAGAACTTGGAGCACCCCCAGCAATTTACGAAGCTCATTATGTGAATTATCGAACGAGGCAAGGCTCTTCCCGACTGACAACTCTTTCCTAGATGTCCAGACAAATCAGGTGAATTCGGCTGGATTGGGGAGGTGTGTGTGGCCAGGGAAGAGGGAGAGCGTCCGAGCATGAGAGCAAGTGCACGCTTGAGCCAGCGACACACCCCAGTGGGACCTGGCCAGTGGCTGTGTTGAGGCCGAGGTGAACACCTTGAGAAGCTCTTGTCAACAGAATCTCATCCTGTGCGCATGTGGACTGGGAGACAAAATCGGACCCCACAATAGCCCAGAGTGGGTTGGCGTACCTCCACTTAGAGTATTCGGTTTGTCTCCAAAAGCTGAGCCTCATCGTTGCAGCCATCCCCTCCCAGTGCCGCTGGGGGAGGAAGCTAGTTGCTGGGCTTGCCTCACAGCTCAGGGAGGTTATGTAACTGGTCCTGGGCTCTGGGAGAAGGCCAATCCCGCCTGTGTGCTCTCTGGGGTATGAGGGGGACCCCAGGGCAAGCGGCCCAGTCCTGGGACTGGATTCCCCCCAGCAGGCTGGAGAGAAGGGACAGGAGGGTGCCTTCTAGATCCTCCAGAGCAGCTTCCTGGCAGCCGGACCTCTTCCCTAGGACTTGCAGCATTTCAGAGCTGCGTCTCTCGTTTGGCTGGTGCCCTTCTCCCTCCTCTCTTTCCTACATTCTGTCATCCCCTGTGGCTCTAACTCCAGCTTGCTTCTGCTAAGCAATAGACACACAAACAGCACCTCCAGGCACCGTGGAGCAGAGGGGTCAGTAATGCAGGCCCTAAAAACCACACCATGGCTCAGGTACAAGTATTCAACCATTCTATGCCTTGATTTTCTCAGCTGTAAATGTGGATAATAACAGCAACCCTTCTCAAAGGGTGATGTGAGATTTAAATGAAATAATTTATATAAAGCTTCCACATCAGTATCAGAACCTATTATTTCATTTCTCTTCTTTACTCTCCCTTCTCTCCAAACCTGCCCCTGTGCCAGTCTTGGCCTGACTAATGACTCTGTGACGACCCAGGTCATCTAGGACTCTGCCTGTTCCTCATTCTGCAGCCCATCACCTCCAGGAACTCACCTCCTCTCCACCCCTGCTGCCACTGTGTTAGGTAGCAGCTCTTTCTTCCTCTTTCCTATTACAGCGGGCTCCCCACTGGGATCCTCACCTCCACTCTCGCTTCTTCCAATCTGGCAGCCCTATGATCACCCACTAGATCGGGTCCTTACTTACAACAAGGCCTCCAGCCTCGCTCAGTCAGCTACGGGACCAAGCCCACACTCCGCGGTGCACACGGCCTGGCAGCATCAGACCTCGGCCTGCCTTTCTGGCCTCATTTCACCACGTGCCACCATGCAGCGACCAGGCCATGGCACAGCACGTGCCTACACTTCCTTGCCTCTGTTCCTGCCGTTCCCGCTTCTGGGAGCACCTTGTCTAGACCCTTCCTCACCAGCTGAGCACCTGCTTCTCCTCAAGCCAATAGTATCAATAACTATAGTCTCTAATAGCCAACACTGTCCTAAATGTGCTCTGCAGGTATTAATTCATTTACTCTTTTCAACAACCTTATGAAATAGGTGCCATTGACAGAGTAAAGAAACGGAGCCACAGAGAAGTTAGTAAGCTGACGGAGCTTGTAGCATTAGTAACTGGGAAAGCCTAGGTGCAAACCCACGCAGCCAACTCTAGAACTCGTGCCTGACCACTGCAGCCCACCCTCACGGACACTGCCCTCCCATGAAGCCCCCCACCCTCTCCAGGCTGCTTGTTGCTTCCTGTTCTGTGTTGGTGACTACTGTTCATTTGTCACAGTGTCTGTCTTCCTGCTTTCTCCTGTGACCCTCTGGAGGCCAAAGGCCATGTTCTACTCATCTCTACACTCCTCTTGCCCACAGTGCTTGGCACTTGCTGGATGCCTACTATGCATTTATTAAAAACAAAAGAGCCAAGTGAGTGACTTGCTTCTTCCAGGAAGCCCTGCCCAGCCGCCCTCCCTTCCTCGGTTGGAAGTATTCCTCTCCCCTGCCTGTGGCTGTGCCTTCGGTCTGCTCTCGGTTGGGTCTGGTGATGGCAGAGGAGCCAGCCGACTTGGGAAGAGCTCTGGCTTTCTGGTCTCTTTGGTTTGGGAGAAGAAGGCTTGGTGGTCAGATCTCGCCCGGCCAGCCCGAGGACAGAGAGAAGGAGAGTGTGGGGCCGAGGGCAGGGGGCCGAGCAGCAGTGGATTCCATGGGGACGTCCCTCTGCCATCTCAGCTGCCTTCTCTCCAGTGACACAAACAGTAGCAGGCACAAACAAATGCAGAACTAGGGGCCATCCTGTCCCCACATGATCGTAATCAAGGAATCCATGTGCAGATAAAGGAAATGTCTTTCTCGAGAAGTGTTCACTCTGAAACCAAAACTGTGAGTCAGAGGCCAGCCAGGGCACTTTGAGGCCAATGCAGAGTTCCCAGAGCACCCAGAAACTTCCTGTGGTCTGACAGCCTGCGCTCCAGGGCTGCTGATGGGGCCTGCAGTGGGACGGCAGGGGCCCAGCAGGGAATGAGCTCCTGTGTGCGCTGGGTGCGCTTCCCACTCTGGCCTCCCTGAGACCCGAGAGCCGAGGATCACGCCCTTGGTGCAGAGGAGGAAACCAAGTCAGGAATCAGTTTGCCCATCCCCAGTGTCTGTCCCCCATATGACTGGTAGCTCTAACATCAACTAGTCAAAGTTTTAGACACAGTTCTTTCCTTCAGTATGTCCCATCACGTGGGATGCACACCCCAGAAGAAACTGTGGTCTGTGAGCTTTGGCATTGTGGGCTCTTCCTCCAGGAAGCCTTCCCTCTTTAAACATGTCTTGTTTCCAGATGCTTCCTGCAACCTCTACTGCGTACTTCCCGTGGAAGCTGAAGAGAGGGAAGAGAGGGCTTGGAACATTCCGTCCGCCGCCTAGATACAGCAGTTTGGTGTGGGGGTGTCAAAATGGTCCTGTCCACATGTAAAATCATTGGTCATTTTTTAAGTTTTCAAATATGGTGTCCCTCTCTCAGCCGTCTCATCCTCACCTCACGTCCCCTTCTCTTCATCCCTGACTTCCTCCCATCCCTCAGCCCCTGCTTGACCCTCAGATCCCAAATGATAGGTGGGGGCCGGAAAGAGAGTAAGGCATTTGCACATTGTTTTATAATTTTTTCAAAGGCAGAACATTTACTGCGTATGTATATATGTTGCTCTGCCCGTTTTAGCTGGCATTAACTATCCCCAACCCGAAACCTCTTCCAGAGAGCTGCAGCTTGAGATGTCCCTGGGAAGCACCCCTGCAGAGGGCGGGGCAGCCTCGGACCCTCAGATCCGGCCAGGCCACAGCTTAGTTGGGACATCAGTGTGCTCAGTGCTCTGCTAGCTCCCTTCTTGACAATAGGAGGGGTGCTGAGACTCCCGCGGGGCACAGAGCCGGGCTCAGTGGGCACCGGGCTCAGTGGGCACCGGGCAGGCCACCCCAGGGCCCCCTTGGGGCCCCCAGAGAGGAGGCTGTCAGTTGAGCTCGTCTGGGCTGTGGGCCCAGGCCAACTGATCTCCAGCTCTGCTGCTACTACCTGAGTGACCTTGGACCGACTCTTTTTTCTCCTTCCTTTTTATTGAATTTATTGGGATAACACGGGTTAACAAAATTATACAGGTTTCAGTACAACACATCTGTCACTGTACTGTGTGTTCACCACTCAAGTCTCATCCATCACCATTTATCCCCCGTACCCTCCTTCACCTTCCCCTACTTTCCGCCCCACCCCCTCCCTGTGCAATCACTACACCGTTGACCCTGTCCATTGGGTTGTGTTTTTTGCTCAGTCCATTCCCCCACCCTCCACCCAGTCTCCCCATCCCCAAAAGCTGCTAGCCTGCTCCGAGGCTCATGTCTTCACTGGTAAAAGGGGAATAATTATATATTACCTTTTTTTAAAGTTTGCTGGAAGGGTGAAATACCAATACGTGGTTCTTGTAATTCTCCTAATTTCATTTCTCAGAATTCTTTCGGCCGGGGCTATCTCTACCCTTATCCTCATTCCTCACGTTGCTTTACCCTCCCTCACCCCTGCCCTACTAGGAACATAGCAAGGTCATGGCGACTTTCTTATTTCCACAAAAACTTTCCATAGAACAGTGGTTGCCTGGAGGTGAGGGTGGGAGGAAGGAGGAAAGTTTGGGGGTGATGGAAACATTTGCTATTTTGATGATGGTTTTGTAAATGTATGTCAAAGCTGGTCAACTCGTGCACTTGAAATGCGTGCATTTTATGGTACTTCAATTATACCACAATACATTTGGGGAGTTAGTTGAAAATATAATTTCAAATGAGCACAAAGACCCACAGTAAGCTTTAATGCTACATTTGCATTTCATCAAACTGCAAGGAAACATTTAAAGAAGGCTTTGCTGGTGGTCACATCATCATCATCGCAATTTACCTGTGAGCTGGCCCGGTGTGTGCTGTAACTCACTAGCTCTGTGAGGACCGTGTTTGTGATTATATTCCTTATGCTGGGCCTGGAGCCTAGTGCCTCTTAGGCCAAAAGACTGCCTAGTGGTTGGCTGGATGGATGGATGGATGGATTGATTGAATGAATGGGTGGATGGATGTGGAAACTAGGATTCAGTTAAAGGACCGACTGGAAATTCTAGCAGCTCTTCCATGTCAAGCCTCCTTCAAAGCAGGAGAAGGTTGTCAGTGGTTTTCTCCAGTTTCTCCCACCTTTGGTCTGCCCAGGATGCCGCGAAAGACCCTTGGTGACAGCCTCCTCTGCCTGCCCAGTCAGCTGCATCCTCCCCCAGAAACCCTGTGCACGTTCCCTGGGGTTTGTGTTTCTGGTCAACAGCTTCATCTGCACACGGGGGAAGGTGGTGGTGTCTCTCAGATGAAGTATTTTACAGCCTGAAGGAATGGGGACCATGGGGCCTCAGTCCCCCCATGATGCCGTGAAGGGTTAGGGCTGCATGGCCTCTGGGACCCTGCCCGCTCTGGCACGCCAGGTGCTTTCACTCCTGTACACCATCATGAGGCAAAGACCGCATTTCTGTTTGAATTAATGCGCTGATACTCTGGCATGGTACAGAATTGAAAAGGTATAACTGGGTGACTCCCCTCCTACCTGGTGGATCTTCGCTGCTGCCCAGCCACAGAGGGAGCCACTGCTGCTCATTCATGGTATGTCCTTCCAGGGACATTCCAGGGCAAGTAAACCTAGAAAGAGGCTTGAGGATGCGGGCCAGATTGCGTCAACATATGTTTGTTTGGTTATTTAGCTGCTCCATAACCTGTTCCAACCACCCCCTAGTCCTGACATTTGGGCATAAATATCTGCTGCAGTGAATGTCCTTGTGCGTGTGTGTTTGTGCACAGGTGGGTGTAAAACTGTGGAAAGCCAGTAAGTTCAAAAGATACACATGGCAACTTCTGGCCAAGATGGAGACATAGGTGGAAATACTGTACCTCCTCACACAACCAAAATTAAGGACAACAAAGATTTAGAAACAAAAACACAACCAAAACAGACAGAAAATTGACTTGTACAGAAGTCTGACAACAACGAACCATTCATCCAGACCAGTAAGAGGGGCGAAGTCGGCAGCCATAGGAGAGGGGTTGCACCAGAAAAAGCGACCAGACCAGCCCAGGCACCCAGGCAGCGGTTGGCAGATCCCAGGCGTGGGGTAGCAATGGGCGGACCCAGTGAGGGTGCAAGGTGGCTGGCTGACCACGGTCACACATCTGCACGCAGATAAACTAGGCAGGTTTAAAAACAGTGAGACAGACCGTGCAAACCAGGGCTCCAGCACCAGAAATTGAAGCCTAAAAGCACCAATTGAAAACACTTGTGGGGGTTGAGGTGCTGGGAGAGGCTCCCAGCCTCACAGGAGAGTTCATTGGAGAGGCCCACAGGGTTCTGGAGGGTGCACAAGCCTACACATCTGGGAACTAGCCAGAAGGGCCCGATTTGCTGGTGGGAAGCAGCAGAGGGGACCAAAATTTGAGAGAGAGAGGAACAAACACCACTGCTCTCTTTCTGACCCTACCCCCAGTCACAACCTAGCATCTGGGTTGACTCGCCCCGGTGAACACCTAAGGCTCTACCCCTCATATGTAACAGGCGTGAACAGACTAAAGCATTATGACTCAAGCAGAAGAACAACTCATAGCCACAGAGCCAATATTTTTAAGTGACCAAGAGATAGCCAGCCTATCAGTTGAACAGTTCAAAACACTGGTGATCAGGATGCTCACAGAACTGGTTGATTTTAGTTGCAAATTAGATGAAAAAATGAAGGTTAAATAAACTAACTGAAATGAAGGGAAATGCACGGGGAACCAATAGTGATGGGAAGGAAACTGGGACTCAAATCAAAGGAGTGGACCAGAGGGAAGAAAGAAACAAACAGAAAAGAATGAAGAAACAAGAATTCAAAAAAAATGAGGAGAGGCTTAGGAACCTCCAGGACATCTTTAAATGTTCCAACATCTGAATTATAGGGGTACCAGAAAGGAAAGAGGAAGAGCAACAAGTAGAAAACTTATTTGAATAAATAATAAAGGAGAACTTCCCCAGTTTGGCAAAGGAAATAGGCCTCCAGGAAGTCCAGGAAGCTCAGAGTCCCAAAGAAGGTGGACCCAAGGAAGAACACACCAAGGCACATCATAATTACATTAGCCAAGATTAAAATGAAGGAGAGAATCCTAGAAGCAGCAAGAGATTAGGGGACAGTCACCTACAAAGGAGTTCCCATCAGACTGTCAGCTGACTTCTCAAAAGAGACACTGCAAGGAAAAAGGGGCTGGAAAGAAGTATTCCAAGGCGCGAAATGCAAGGACCGACATCCAAGACTGATCTATCCAGCAAAGCTTTCATTTAGAATGGAAGGGCAGATAAAGCGCTTCTCAGATAAGGTCAAGTTAAAGGAGTTCATGATCACCAAGCCCTTATTATATGAAATGTTAAAGGGACTTATCTAAGAAAAAGAAGATAAAAAAGATGAACAATATGAACAGTAAAAAGACAGCAAACTCACAGTTATTAACAACTACACCTAAAACAAAAGCAAACTAAGCGGATGGCTAGATCAGGAGTGCAACCATAGAAATGGAGATCACATGGAGGGTTAGCAACAAGGGAGTGGGAGGAGAAGAGATGGGGAGAAGGTACAGAGAATAAGTAGCATAGACAGTAGGTAGAAAATAGACAAGGAGAGGGCAAGAATTGTATGGGAAATGTAGGAGCTAAAGAACTTGTGACACACGGACATGAACTAAAGGGAGAGAATGGGGGGAGGGGGTGTGCAGGGGAATGAAGGGGGGAAATGGGACAACTGTAATGGTATAATCAATAAAATATATATTTTTAAAAAGATACACATGGCATTTCAATTTGTATGAACGTGACCAAATTTCCTTTCAAGTACATTTGCACTTTATCCTCCTCCCCACAATGTAGAGTGCCTGTTTCCCACATGCACTAATATGTGTGAAAGTTTTTTCCAAGTTGATAAAATTTTATTGAGGTATAGAATTCAAGCAGTAAAGCACATAAATCTTAAGTGTATAGTTAGATAGAATTCCCCCAAAGTGAAACATGCCTCTATAACTACCTTCTGTGTCAGAAAGAGAATGTTTTACGGTAACTCACAGTAACCTAGAAGGCCCCTCCTGTGCTTTCTCCTCACTACTCACCATTCTGCGCACAGATGATTAATATCCGACTTCTAATATCATAGGCTAGTTTTGCCTGTATTAACCTTATACAGGAGTGATAAAGTCTGTATTCCATTGCTCTGCTTCCTAACTCTCAGCATGTATGATATTCATCCATGTTTTTACATGTGGCAATAGTTCATTCCTTTCCATTGCCGTAGCATATTCTGTTTTTGAATATATCACCACTTATTTGTTCATTCTACTAGTGATAGAACTTGGGTTATTTTTGGTCTGGGGCCCTTGGAAATCACACTGTTGTGTATATTTTTCCACCAATCTTGCCAGACAGATGTATTCATTTCTCTTGGGTATTTCTATATGAGTACAATAGCTCGGTAAAAGAGTAGGCTTATGTTCCGTTTCCCTAAGTGGTTGTACCTATTTGCACTTCCCCCAGTACTGCTCCTGCTCCTTCATGTCCTCTCCAGGACTTGGAGCTGACAGTTTTCAACTTGAGCCATTTGGTGGCTGTGTGATTCCTCATTGTGGTTCTAACTTCCATTCTCCCGATGACTATTGAGTTTGAGCTCCATTTTATATTTTTATTGGATGTAAAAACTTTGGTGAAGTATCTACTCAAGACTTTTATTTGTTTTTCTATTGGATTCTCAATTGATTTGAGGAGTTATTCTGAACATAATTATTTGTCAGGTGTAAATGTTGCAAATATTGTCTCCCATTCTGGGGATTGCCTTTTTCATGTTTAAAAAGTCTAGAAGTCTTGCCTACTTTGAGATCATGAGGATATTTTCCTATATTATCTTCTAGAAACTTTATTGCTCACATTTAGATTTCGATCGCATCTGGAAATTTTATGTTTTGCATGAAGTAGGAGCCAAGAATAATTTTTTCCCAGACCCTATTGACGTCACACATTTATTGGAAGCATACCCACCCATTGCCCTGCATTGAGTGAGCACCCATATGCGAGTGGCTCCATTTCTGGGCTGTGTTTTTTTGTTGTTGTTCTATTTGTCATTTGTCTATCCTTATGGAATACCACACTATCATGATTTTTTGTGACTTAAAAATAAGTTTTAATGCTAGTAATATAAACCCTAAAACTTTGTTCTTCTTCAGTATTGTTTTGGATACTCTTGGCTCTTAGAATTTCCACATAAATTTCGGAATATGTTTTTCAGACTTCAAACACACTTATACACACAGACCAAACTGATTGGGATTGCATTTAATACATAGCTAGATGTGAGAAGAATTGACATCTCAGATGTGCTGACTTTTCTAATCTGTGAATATGGGATAGCCCTTCATTTATCTTTGTCCTTTTTCTCAATATTTTAAAAATTTTATATTTAGCAGTCTTATACATCTTTTTGACCTATTTTTTAGGTATTTCATTTTTTATCGAAATCATACACCTTATCATTTAAAAGTGTGACTTTTTAGTTATTTGTTGTTGGTACATAAAAGTATAGTTGATTTTTAAGTCTTTTAAAAAATGATTTTATTTATTTATTTTTAGAGAGAGGGGAAGGGAGGGAGAAAGAGAGGGAGAGAAACATCTATGTGTGGTTGCCTCTCGCACCCACCCTTAACTGGGGACCTGGCCCACAACCTAGGCGTGTACCCTGACTGGGAATTGAACCAGTGACCCTTTGGTTCTCAGGCTGGCACTCAATCCACTGAGACACACCAGCCAGGCCAAAATATAGTTGATTTTTATATCTTATCTTTGAATTCAGCAATCTCACTTAACTTACTAATAAACCTTAAAAATTTACCTGAAGATCCTTTTGCATTTTCCTATTGACTCGGTACATTATTGATAGTCTGCACAGTCATGTAGACTGTTTATAATTGTCATTCTTTTCTTTGTAATCCTCATGACATTTATTTATTTTTCTTGTTTTACGTCATTGGCTGGGTCCTCTAGTATAGTATTGAATAAAAGTGATAATATTTGGCATCTTTATGCCAAAGTATTATCTCAGGAGGAAACTTGTATAAGTGCTAATTTTTACCATTAAATATAATGTTTGTTGCAGGTATTTAATAAATGCCATCTATCAGGGTGAAGAAGTTGGTCTCTATTACTAGTGTGCTAAGAGTAGTTTTTTTAATAATGCATTTCAAATTTTATCAAATATCTTTTCTATACTTACTGATTTTTTCTTTACTAATATGGAAAATTACATTGATTAAGTGTTCAGTGTTAAACTACCTTTGTATTTCGTTAATAAACTCAGCTCACAACACAGTATGTTTTCCTTTCCATGTATTACTGGATTTGATTGGGTAAAATCTTGTTGAAGATATTTGAACAGATGCCTGTGAGAGAGATTGGCCTTCTGTAAATTCTTTTTCTTGTTAAGTGTTTGCCTGGCTTTGGTATCAAGGGTACATTGCTCTCATAAATGAGTTCAAAGTGTTCTTTTTAAATCTATTTGTTAAATATCTCTGAGAAAGTGATTTTCCTCAAATATTTTGGAGAATGTAATAGTGAAACCATCTGGGACTACTTTTCCTTGTAAGGAAGTTTTATTTAATGATTCAATTTTTAGAATAAATAATGGAATTTCATATTTTCTATTTCTTCTTGTGTCAGTCTTAATAAGTTGGATTTTCCAGATAGTCTATTTCCTCTGGTTTAATGGCGTAAAGTTTTTTCCAGCATTCTTTGATACTCTGTAATTTTAGTTTCTGATATTAGTAATTTTTCCTGATACATCTTGCAAGGTATTTACCAATTTTATTACCCTTTCAAAGAACTAACTTTGGCTTTGTTGATTTTTCTTTATGTAGTATTTGTTTTCTGTTTCATTTTTTGTCTCCTATTTGTTGCTTTCTTATTTCTTTTTTCTATTAGGTTTAATTTCTGTTTGTTTTCTAACTTCTTGGTATAAATACTTATATCACTGGTTTTCATCCTTTCTTTTTTTTCTAATATATCCATTGAAAGTTATAAATTTCCTTTCAAGCATGGCTTTAACTGAATCCTAGAAGCTTTTATTAATATTAAAGTATATTCTATTATAATTTTCAATGTGACATTTTTTGACCTATGGATAATTTAGAAGTGAATTGCTTAAATTCAGCACCTTGTGATTCTTAAACTTGCATTTGGTTACTGACGTCTAGCTTAATTTCACTGCGGTCAGGGATTAAGCTGAGTCATTTTAAACCTTTGAAATGTGTGAAGGCTTGCTTAGGGCTAATACTCTGGCCTAGTACATGACTAATTTTAGTAAATCCCCCATGTACACTTAAAACCCCTCATGTACACTGTGTTGTAGTTTTTGGGCACAGGGTTCTACATATGTCAGTTAGGTTTTACGTCTTAATTGAGAACTTCCATCTCATGCCTTTCTCTACTTTTTTAAATCGAGATATAATTAGCATGCCATAATAGTCATTCTTTTAAATTGTACAATTCAGTGGCTTTTAGTTTTTAACGAAATTGTGCATCTGTCACCACTGTCTAATTCCAGAACATTTCATCACCCCAAAAGAAACCCTTCCCATTTCTCACTTCCTTCAGCCGTTGGCAAGCTACTAATTTACTTTTTGTATCTATGGGTTTATATATTCTTGATATTTCATATGCGTCTGGCATCTTTCACTCTGCATAATATTTTAAGGTTCATTTATGTCATGGCATATATAAGTACTTTATTAATTTGTGTGACTAAATAATATTTCATTGTATAGATACACCACATCTTGTTTATACTTTAATCAGTTGGTGGTCATTTGAGTTTTCATTTTTTGGCTGTTGTGAATAATGCCATTATAAACATTTGTGTATAAGTTTTTGTGTGAATGTGTTTTCATTTCTCTTGGGTATTATGTAAGAATGAAATTTCAGGGTCATATGGTAATCTCTGTTTAACATTTTGAGGCTGCCAGACCGTTTTCCAAAGATCAGTGCCATTTTACATTCCAACTAGAAATGTAAGAGGGTTACAGTTTCTCCATATCCTCACCAACACTTGTTATTGTCCATCTTTTAGATTTAAGCCATCCTAGTGGTATGTGAAATGGTATGTTTTAGTGGTATTGATTTGCATTTCCCCAGAGCATATTTTTTATCTGCTTATTAACCATTTGTGTATCTTCTTTGGAGAAATATCTAAAATATTTTGCTCATTTTTAACTGGGTTGTTTTCTTTTTGTTGAGTTGTAGATTTCCTTTATATACCCTGGATCTTAGTCACTTATCATTTATATGATTTGGAAATATTTTCTCCTATTTTTCAGGTTGTCTCTTTATTTTCTTGATCTTTACTTAATTGTTTTCCTACTTGTTCTATTAGCCACTGAGAAATGTGTATCAAAATCTTCTATCATTATAGGTTTTCTATTTTTCCTTATAGTAATATCAATTTCTAAGGCCTATTAGGTACCTACAAATAGAGAATTATAATATCTTCCTGTTGCATTGCTACTTTTTGTTATGTCCCTCTTTATTTTAGTAATACTTCTTCCCTAAAGTCCACCTATCTGATATTAGTAAGCTACAGTGGCTTTTTAAATTTTGTGCTTGTTTATCTTTTTTGTCCTTTTACCTTCTCCCATCTGTATTCTTATTTAGAAGGGATATATCCTGCAAACAGCTTATATTTATTTTTTAACCCAGTCTGAAATCTTTCTTTTTAAAAAATATATTTTATTGTTTATGCTGTTACACTTGTCCCAATTTTTTTCCCTTTGCCCCCTCTGCCCGTACCCTGCTTCCCTCCAGCAATCCACTGCCACCCTCCCCCGCCCAACCCCTTAGTTCATGTCTGTGGATTGTTCAAGTAAGTTCTTTGGCTTCTTCATTTCTTATACTATTCTAAACACCCCCTGTCTATTTTGTGCCTACTAATTATGTTTCTTATTTCCTGTACCTTCCCCCCCACAGCTGATACCCTCCAAATGATCTTCACATCTATGATTCTGTTCCTGTTCTAATTTTTGCTTTTTTTTTAGATTCAGTTGTTGATAGTTGTTAATTTATTATCATTTTAATGTTCATAGTTTTGATCTTCTTTTTCTTATATAAATCCCTTTAACATTTCATGTAATAATGGCTTGGTGATGATGAACTCCTTTAGCTTTACTTTGTCTGGGAAGCACTTTATCTGCCCTTCCATTCTAAATGATAGCTTTGCTGGATAGAGCAATCTTGGATGTAGGTCCTTACTTTTCATCACTTTGAATCCTTCTTGCCAATTCCTTCTGGTCTGCAAAGTTTCTTTTGAGAAATCAGATGACAGTCTTATGGGAACTCCTTTGTAGGTAACTCTCTGCTTTTCTTTTGATGCTTTTAAGATTGTCTTTATCTTTAACCTTTGGCATTTTAATTATGATGTTCCTTGGTGTGGTCCTTTTTGGGGACCAACTTGTTTGGGACTCTCTGTGCTTCCTGGACTCATATGTCTATTTCCTTTGCTAAATTAGGGAAGTTTTCTTTCATTATTTTTTCAAGTAAGTTTCAATTTCTTGTTCTTCCTCTTCTCTTTCTGATATTCCTGTGACTCAGATGTTGGTATGTTTGGAGATGTCCCAGAGGACTCTTATACTATTCTTTTTTTTAAATTCCTATTTATTATTGCAGTTCTGGTTTAATGTTTATTTTTTTCTTATGTTCCAAATTGTTGATTTGAATCCAAGCTTTCTCCCTTTCACTGTTGATTCTCTGTAGATTTTCTACATTTCATTTAGCATAACCTTCATTTCTTCCTTGATGTTTTTGCCATACTAAATGAGTTCTTTGAGCATCCGATCACCAGTGTTTTAAACTCTGCATCTGGTAGATTGGTTATATCTTTTTTTAGTTCTTTTTGTGAAGTTTTGTTCTGTTCTTTCATTTGGAGCCATATTTCTTTGTCTCCTCAATTTGGTGGCCTCCCTGTGTTTGTTTCTGTGTATTAGGCAAGGCTGCTTTGACTCTCTGTCTTAGTAGCATGGCCTGTTATAAAAAAGGAACCTTCAAATTATGTGAGGCAGAGCCTTAGGTCATTGTCAGGGTAGGGTTATCCACTTTACCTGCTTTGTGGTTCTGTGTGAGAGGAGGGCTTGGAAAGGGGACAGTGCCACTTCCTGGCTTCTGGCAGTTTGCCCGGCACTCACCCCATTTCCAGTTACTTCACCCACTCCCCATGTGCAACTGATACCCTTCTAGTTATTGCTCTGTTGGTGAATCCCAGAGTGGGGGGAAGGTTGTGTACATTTTAAGACAATGTCGATCCTTTAAGCAGAGTCTCTTGAAAATCTGACAGTTTCTTCTGCCACTACACCACCACTGATTTTTATAGCCCAAAGTTATGGGGATTCATCTTCCTGATGCTGGGACCCTGGGCTGTGCAGTCTGGCCTGAAGCTGGGATTGCTTGCTCCCAAGATATCCCTTCTGATTTTTATCCACCACACGTGAATGTGGGACCACCTGTTCTGCTGCCTCTCCATGCGCCACATAGCATTTCCTCCCCTCTCTGTCCCTCCTACCCATCTTCATGAATGTGGCCTCTTTAAATTCTTGGTTGTCAGACTTCCACACAGTTTGATTTTCTGACAGTTCTGGGTGTTACTTGTTTTGAGATTTAGTTGTAATTCTCTCTGTGGTTGCATGAGGGGGCAAAGTATGTCTAACTATGTCTCTACCTTTACAGGAAGTGATATTCTTCATTTATTGAAATGTTTAAACCATTTATATTTTATGTACTGATAGATTTAGATTTAAACCTAGTATCTTATTGTTTTCTATTTGTCCCACTTATTCTACATTCACTTTTCTCTCCTTTTTTGCCTTCCTTGAAAATAATCATGTATTTTTTAATGACTCCATTTTTCTGTTCTACTAGCTTGTTAGTTACACATTATTTATCTAGTGATTGCTCTGCCAACTACCTTGACTTGTTAAAGTCTAATTTAAATGATTACATTTAGCACTTCCTAGACAATGCAGAAAAAGTCACTTAATGCCATTCAACCTTCCCACCTCTTGCATTGTTGTTTACATGCCTTAACTTCACATTTATTTTAACCCTACGATATAGTATTATTTTGTCTTAGTCAGTATTCACTTAGATTTACTCATTTATCTATCTTTTTCTTCTTTCTCCATTCTGCCCTGCATTTCTTTGTGTTTATCTGACATTTTTATTAAATATTACTTTTTAGAATAGTGTTAGATATACAGAGAAATTGCAAAGATAACAGAGAATTGCATTCACTATGTGCCCACATTCCCTATTATTAATATTGTACATTTCTATGGTATGTTTTTGATAATTAATAAGCCAATTTTGATACATCTTTATTAACTAAGTATACACTTTATTCAAATTTCCTTGGTTTTCCCCTAATGTTTTTTATCCCACCCAAGAAATCACATTATCTTTTTTTTTTTATTTTTATTTTTTTTTCTATTTCATTTCTGTTTTATTTTATTTTTTTTTAAATTTATTTATTTTTTAAAATTGATTATGCTGTTACAGTTGTTCTATTCCCCCCTTCATTCCCCTCCACCCTGCCCCCCCAACCCCACCATTACCCCCCTTTAGTTTATGTCCATGTGTCTCAAGTCCTTTAGGTTCTATATTTCCCATGCTATTCTTGCCCCCCATCTATTTTCTATCTACTGTCTATGCTACTTGTTTTCTGTACCTTCTCCCCCCATCTCCTCCTCCCACTCCCCTGTTGCTAACCCTCCTTGAGATCTTCATTTCTATGTTTCCACTCCTGATCTAGCTGTCCTTTTAGTTTGCTTTTGTTTTAGGTGTGGTTGTTAATAACTGTGAGTTTGTTGTCCTTTCACTGTTCATGTTTCTTTAACTTCTTTTTCTTCCATAAGTCCCTTTAACATTTCATATAATAAGGGCTTGGTGATGATGAACTCCTTGAATTTGGTCTTATCTGAGAAGCACCTTATCTGTCCTTCCATTCTAAATGAAAGTTTTGCTGGATAGAGCAATCTTGGTTGTAGGTCTTTAGATTTCATGACTTGGAATATTTCTTTCCAGCCCCTTCTTGCCTGTAAGATCTCTTTTGAGAAATCTGCTGACAGTCTGATGGGGACTCCTTTGTAGGTGATTGTCCCCTTAGCTCTTGCTGCTTCTAGGATTCTCTCCTTCATTTTAATTTTGGCTAATGTAATTATGATATGCCTTGGTGTGTTTCTTCTTGAGTCCAACTTTTTTGGTACTCTCTGGGCTTCTTGGATTTCTTGGAAGTCTATTTCCTTTGCCAGATTGGGGAAATTTTCTTTTATTATTTGTTCAAATAGTTTTTCCACTGGTGGTTGTGTCTTTCCCCCCTTCTGGTACCCCTATAATTCGGATATTGGAGCGTTTAAAGATGTCCTGGAGGTTCCTAAGACTCTCCTCATTTCTTTGAATTCTTGCTCCTTGACTCTTTTCTGTTTGGCCATTATTTGGTTTCTTCTGGTCCACTCCATTGATTTGAGTCCCAGTTTCCTTTTCATCTCTATGGGTTTCCTGTGGAATTCCATTCATTTCCCTTAATTTAGCCTTCATATGTTTCTCTAATTTGTGGCTATAATCAACCAGATCTGTGAGGAAGCTGATGACCAGTGTTTTAAACTGTGCGTCTGAGAGTTTTGCTATTTCTTCGTCGCTTAGATTTATCTGTGGGGCTTTGAGGTCTTCCTGTGACATTTTTGGTCTGTTCTGGCCCTTTAAGTGGGAGAAGCGGCGCCTTGGAGTCCCAGGTCGCTTGGTTGTGACGCTGTATGTGGGGGCGTGGTCAGAGCGGGGAAATGGCGGCGCCCTCTATCGCCTTGGCCGCCGTCTATCGCCGCTGCGGCCGGTCCAACCGCCCACTCCCTCGCTCGCGCGCAATTAGGCAACCGCAGTCAACACGCTGAACCGCCTCCCCACTGTCTCCTCTGCAGTCGCTCACCCGGTGGGTTACTCGGTCGCTCACTAGGTCCAATCCTGGGTTTGGAACCCGTGCGTCTGGATTCGCGCGTCTGGATTCCGCGCCCGGGTCCGACCGAGCCCTCCTTTGTAACTCCTCACCAGACGCCGGTTTCGCCCCTTACCGGTCGGGCTGAAGAATTTGTTGTTAGCGGACTTCCGAAAAGTTCAGTTTTCCGTGTTCTGGTTGTGTTTTCTGATGCTAATATTTAGTTGTCCCTAAACTTGGTTGTGTGAGGAGGCACGGCACATCCACCTAAACCTCCATCTTGGCGGAAGTCTCACATTATCTTTTAATCATCATGTCTCTTTAGGCTCCTCTTGGCTGTGACAATTAAAGTTTACTTGTTGATGCCTTTTGACAGTTTGAACAATTTTGGTGAGGTATTGCATAGGCTGCCCCTCCACGTGGATTTGCCTGACATTTTTCTGTGATTAGATTGGTATTATAGGTTTTGGGGATTAAGCACCATGGAGCTGAAGTGTCATTTTTATCACATCATGCCAAGGGTACATACAATTAATGGGTCCCTCAAAATCTGGGTCTGCCCCCTACTGTGGGTAACTATGCCCCTGGACCATTCCAGGAAGTGACCAAATGTCCCCGGGAGGGTGAGGAAGGGGGTGTGGATCAGATGTTTCCTCGATGTCTGTCTCCACACCCTGTCTGGGTGTGAGCATCCTGTCGTGCCTCGGGTAGTCGTGTTTAAAGACCTGCCTTTTCTTTATGACATGGCCCCTTGATGTAAGCCAGCTTTTCCTCTGCTGCTCATCCAAAGGGTCATTTTCAACTCAGATGTGACTCCAGTCTCCCCGAAGGGGAAGCAGTAATTCTTAGTGACCAGCCAGTATACATGCATATTAAGAAAAACATTTTTAAAGCCTGAATTCAACATAATTTGTGCTTTGATCTGCCCTGACAGAGAAGGGATAGTGTTCGTTCCTCCCTGCTCATCCTGGGTTCTATGGACTGCCTATGTCTGATGGCCAGGGTTTTTTTAAATGCTACTCTTTTAAATTTTATTTTACTTATTTTAGAAAGAGGGTGAGAGAAACATTGACTGGTTGCCTGTTACAAGACCCCAAATGGGGGCCTGGCCTGCAACCTAGGCATGTGCCCTGACTGGGAATCGAACCAGTGGCCTTTTGTTTGGCAGGCTGGTGCTCACTCTACTGAGCCACACCAACCAGGGCAGGTCAGGTTTTACATGAACAAAGATCTGAGAAAAGTTTTAAAATTACAGCTTTTCTTTATCTTTACTAGGTAGCATTCTCTAAATAGCTTTCTGTGATGATTAGAGGAAAGCTAACTTTTCCCTGTTACACTGAGCAAGCAAATGCTGACACAGCAGGGGAGGACTGAGGCTCGCTCTTGAGCAACTTGCATGGAGCGGAACTCTGTTTTTCTGAGCCTGTGGACTAAGTGCTGTCCTGTGGGGCTGCCCAGAAAAACTCTACACACTGTGCTTTTGTAGATATTGGAAGGTGGGCTTTTGAGTTCCTCTAATCTTATTTCTCTCTGGATAGACTGTCTCAACACGATGGCACATCCCATCACCATTTTAGTCACCTTTGCTGAACAAGTTTCTGTTCATGTATATGTCTGTGAAGGTACATGAGGTCCAGAGAGGGACATAATGCACTGGGCATAATGTTGCTGCCTAGCCTGTGGTATTGTGGAAATATCAGGTCCCACAGCTCAGTAAGGTTCAGAGTTGCTGCTGAAACTTCAGGTCATTGATATGTGGGGTGGTAGGCATAGCTGACGCTCATGGCAGGACCGCCCCAGTCGGCACAGCTTCCTCTCCACATTTAAGAAGCAGCAGGAGCAGACACACGCACCCTGGGATCCCCACATCCCTCCAGGCCAGCCTCCCCCATCCGAGTCATCTGTCTCATCTGGATTTGAATCTTTAGCTGGAGCCTGGCCGTGGCCTTTAAGTAAGGCCCCAAATGATGTCAATGTTCATGGTCAGCTGCCCTCGCCTCAACAAGGCTAATGAGGATGCGAAAACATCCCTTTGTTTCGGGCCAGTGGGTCCTCCAACTGCAGCTGTCTTCTTTTGTTCTTGCAAATGCTGGGCCCACCCACAGGGGTTGAAACCAAGATTCTGACAGGCAGAGAGGGCAAGCTACCCCCTGGCCACACTGTGAGAAAGCAACGGTCCACCTTACATTCAATGAGTGCACTTGTATGAGGGTCCCCAGGTGATGTAAGATGTAAGGGGGCCTAGCAAGTCCCACAGACATGGCAGAGGAGCTGTTGTACCTCTGCCATGGCTCCAGCCCTCCGGCCGAACCTCAAAGAGATCCTCAGGACCATACTCCATCTCTTCCACTCTCTTTATATCCGCCACCAGTGGCAGACCAAGGCTTCCAGGTCATCTGTCACCACCTGGTCCTTGTCCCTGGACAGTTCATTCTATCCCATCTTCCATCCCTCCCCACCTTCCAGATCCTCCCACTGCATTCTCTGGAGCTCTGACATCAGCCACCTCCTGGATCCTCCCCTCTTTTCTGAACGTGCCTTACCGTCCCTTTAAACTAGAGACTAGAGCCCCGCTCTCCCTGCTCCCTGCTGACCTCAGGGAGAAGCCAGTTTCTCTCTCCTGCAGGCAGGCACCAGGCAGGGCCAGGATGAAGGGGATCTTCCTACCTTCTCAATAGCACTTCCAAACCTCTTCTCCGTTTGTCCTCCCACTCATGTCATCAAACTGCTCGCTTCTCCTCCTAGCCATCAACCTCGGCCTCTGGCCCCTCCTCCTTCAGTGATTTCACATCCCAGCGCACATGTGTCCTCCATCACCATGCTTGGTGTCACTGTACCACCACCTTCCAACCCTGACACTGTCCTCTGTCGCCTACTTCCTCAGACCTTCTCCTCCATGTTATTTCAGATACCTTGGAAATCTCAGAATTTGCTTTTTTAAAAAAAAATTAAAATATAGTTAATACACAGCATTGTATTAGCTTTAGGCATACAGGATAGTTATTCAACCTTTATATACCCAACTAAATGCTCGTAATAATTCTGGTAACTGTCACGGTACAAAGATTTTATGATGTTATTGACTATATTCCCTCGGCTGTACAGTATATCCTTGGGACTTACTGATTTTTATAACTGGAAATTTGTACTTCTAATCCCCTCTATCTACTTCCCCACAACCCTCTCTCCTCTGGCAACCACTACTATTTATCACAGTAATACTAGCAATAGAGAGAACTGGGTGCAGGAACTCTCTATAGTATTCTTGCAACTCTTCTGTAAATCTGAAATTACTCTAAGATAAGAATTCATTCAATGTTTAAAAGAAACAACACTTCCCTTATCCCTTTCTTCAGCTACTCGCCACTTCCCCACTTCCCCTCCCAGGGAAATCTCTTGACAGAGTTGTACGTTGTGGTGGTCTCTCCCCTCCCCCAGCCAGCTCATTCCTCAATCCATTCCCATCCAGCTACTGGCCTCAGCTGTTCACCACAACTGCTCGGGTCAAGGTCAGTGATAATATCCAAGTTGCCCAACCCTTGAGCCAGTTTTTCCTCCTTATTTGGCTCTTCTTGTGACTTGTAGCAGCAGGTGCATGGACCAAGGCTGGAGCTTGGGATCCTACCGTTTGTCTATGCCCTCATCTCAGAGGTCTGTTTCCTCCAATCTCATGGAGTTAAGTACAACTTTACCTACTGTTTTAAAAAAAATTATTTAGAGGGGAAGGAAAAAAGAGAGGGAGAGAAACATCCATGTGAGAGAGAAATATTGATCGGTTATCTCTCGTATGTACCCCAACCAGGGACCGAACCTGCAGCCCAGGTATGTGCCCCAACCAGAAATTGAACCAGTGACCTTTCACTTTGCAGATGACATCCAAGCCACTGAGCCCCACCGGTCAGGGCCAACTTGTCTACTGCTGATGCACAAATTGATCTCTTCAGCCTTGACCCTATGAAGTAGGGACTAGTACTGTGCTCCCTTCACATGAACGCAGACGAAGGCTTGCAGACGTTAAGGGGCTTCCCCAGGGTGACACAACTAGAAGCTGCAGGGCTAGAATTGGAACCCAGGTCCGTCTGACTCCAGGCCTGTGCTGTGAGCGTCCTGCTGCCGTCTTCCTCCATCCCGGCTCCCTGCCTGCTTGCTCTCTGGGCTCTCCCGCATGTGCTGCTTAGTCTGGCCTCATGCCTTTGTCCCCCGTGTCCACTTCTCCTGGATGATCTTCTCCCCGCCTTCCCCCACTTCACCTCTCCAGTCCTCTTCCCTCCCAGCTCTGGCGGGGGATTTCTCTACTCCTAAAGCCCAGGCTGATCTCTGCTGGCCTCCTCTGAACTCCCATAGGAACCAGAGTCTTCCCTAAAGCAACGGAGGGCTGCGTCTGTAAGTTGCTTGCTTTCTGAGCCAAGATGGGGGTCCTGGGCCCAAGTAAAGTGCATGCTTGGGGACATTGAAGCACCACATCCGAGACTGGGACTGTCTGGGAAAATGGGGACCGTGGGCCTCCATCTTGAGGGCTCTGAGTTATTCAGGGTTAGTTTTGTTTCCTTCACTAGCTGGTGAGCTCTCAGAGGGGGAGAACCTTCATCAAGTGTGTGTGTGCGCGCACGCACGTGGTTGGGGGAGTGTTTTTGATCCAGGGTTGGGGACCTGCGTGTGCAAAGGCCTGACTTCAGTTCTATGTGGATTTTCAGCTGTGTTGGTGGTCAGTGCCCTTGACCCCTGCCTTGCTCAAGGGTAAACTGTCCTTCAAAACTCTATTTTCCTGGGTCCTGGGAAGCCAAGAGAGGTTCAGTCTAGAAGTGAAGGAACTGATTTAGACTTTACCAAGGTTACAGAGAGGCCAAACAGTTCCCATAGGGGCCACTGAGTTCAGAGGAACATTTAGAAGCAGTGTGGGTTGCACTGTGATCTTGATCACTTTGGAAGAACTGAAGGTGCCCCAATGGACAAGGAAGAGGCTAGAGACCTGCAAAGCCATGGTGGTGCTGCTGGTGGTGATGGGGTGAGAGCCGTGTGTGGGGATGCCTGTATCCTGGTTGAGAAATTAGGAGTAGGCATGTGCCTGCTCCTTTTCAGCATTCTGAGTCACTCTGAGAGAATACATCCAGTCTCCTCTTACCAGCACTGCTCCTGCTTCCAGTATGCAAGGGCCAAGTTAGCCTGATCACTCGTACATAGACAGGCCTCCTGGTACAGGTTCTTTTCTGCAGAAAGTAGAGGATGGTCAAGGGCTGCGGAGAGCAGACTGTGGATGGTTGAATCTCACCCATCTTGAAGGCAGTGGGCCTACATTTTAACTCCAGTAAAACCCCCAGTTCGAGCCCCACTCCCACCCCAATCTGAAATGCACATTAGAGACCATGCCTCCAGAAAGACTGAATTTTGCCTTGTGTGGACCAGACGGAGCCAGGGCTGGCCCTTCTCCACCAGGTGTGGCTGCCTCCTCCCTCAGCTCTGGGTCTGAGTTCCCCTCCTAGAGACACTGCCCATCCAGCAGCTGCCAACCAAGGCGAGAGCTGGGAAGCTGTCTCGCCTTGCTGGGCCTTGCCTGCCTAGGGGACAATTTGTCTACAGTCAGGAGGAGCTCCCTGTGGCTGAATGATTGTTCATTCTACACAGGGGCCCTACCTCTATCCCTGCCCATCTGGCTGAGTTGGCACATACCTACTCCTAAGCCACCTGCATTTTGAGAAGTAAAATATGGAAGCAGGAGCACCGAAGTCTGTCTTTACTGGATTACTCTAGACAAAACATGAAGGAAGCAGGGAGAGCTTGTCTTCAGCTTGATGGTTCTAGAGGTCAAGCTCCTGCAATCCATTGGGGACAGTGGCCGTGGTGCACTCCCTCCGCCCCCAATCCCCTTGCTGGAGGTGGAAACAAGGAGCTTGGCGCCGCCTCCACCCCCAGGGGCTGGAGGACACAGTCGCCATCTGCAGGGGGTTAAGGCCAACAGCCTCGCCAAGGATGCTTTGTAGACCCATGCCTGCTAAAGTTGTTGGGTACCAGGATGGGCTCATCCATACTGGAGTCCTGGACTCGCCAACGCTCAGAGGCAACTCTGCTATTGAAGGCCTAGCTGAGATGTCACTCACAGAACAGCTTCAGGAAAAAAAAAAAAAAAACGAAGTTTTCAGGAAGTCCTAGAAAGCAGGTAAAGGTGAGTGGGAACCAGGCAGGGCCCAGAAAATCCAGTCTGAAGGTCCAGACACCAAGTTTGGGAAGAGAAGAGATGAGGAGAGTAAGCAAAAGGACCAGAAGGAGGTGTGAAGGTTAAAGTAATAAAGACAGGAACGTTCTATTTGGCGATGAAAACAGAGTTCTAGCTTAAAATACACCCACCTCCCCCACCCCAGAGGTGATGAGAAGAGAAGGATGGCCAAGACTGGGCTTTTCTTTATCTCTGCCGTTCAGAGGGTGTGGCTTGGGGAAGCCATTTAATTTGGCTGTTTCTTCTGTGAACTGGGTGCTCCCAGGATTGCTCAGCTTGAGGATCAAGAGAGCTAAGAAGGTAAGGGGGGTGTCGCCGTGTGGACCAAACTGTTAGGTGAACGAAGTGCACGGTTCTAGGACCGAAGTGTGAGATGAGTGTTCGGGAGGCAGCTGCCGGGTCTGCCCCAGGCGGCCCAGCGACTCCCACCCTCAGTCACACCATGGAGGTAGCTGCCTGGTCATGATTAGGTCATGATTTGGAAAGGCAAATTTGAATCAGGGAACCCATCATGTCCATGTCCAATTTGGGGCTTTCAATGTGCTCTTCCTGGCTGAGGTTTCTTTTCTTTTTTCTTTGCCCTTCCCACTCACGTCCCACCTGGGAAGTCCCCACTTGAGTCCTGCCACCTCCAAACTGAAGTCCTTTGTGCCTGGCAGGTGCAGGCTTTCCCGTCATCGCCAAGTGCAGGGTGTCACACACGGCTCTCACTGCCTCCTGTGACTTTCTGGAAGCAGGGACCATGACTTTTTCCCTTGGGCCCCCGTTGGGTACGGAAAGGGCCCTGTGGCAGATAGATAGAAAGAGGGATGGACGATGTGACCTGGCTTCTGGTCGCAGGTGGGTGCCAGGTGTTAACCTTAGTCTTTCTCCCTTCCCCCATCTTCTTGTCCTTTAGCCTCAGCTGTCTCACAAAGACCTGTGCCAGTGTCTGTGTTCGATGAACGCATAAATGCTTTGCTTTACGCCAGCTTAGCCCACAATAAGTCCACAGGAAACAGGCGCCACCAGCAGCGGTAGGATCAGAATACTTTAATAAGATATCAGTGTCAAAATACATTTCCTTATAAAGTTAAGCTCCCATATAGCAATAATGTCAGTAGGAATTCGACAAAAGAACAATGTACATGAATTCGTTACATTGACAGGTAAAGTTAATGTTGAAGCTTGGAATATTTTTCAGAGTGTTTTAGTAAAACTGCAAGGGTAAAACGCCCCTGAAGTTGAGGCAGCGCACACAGGAATCAACGCCAGCATTGTCATGGCACCAACCCTTTGAGCCCTGTCGCCGTGCTGCTTATGTGTGATTTGGGCAACACAGGGAATAGGTCATTTTTCTCATGTAATTTAGAGTTTTTTGAGGTTTAAATTTTGTTTTGTTTTTGGCAGAGTGCATCCAGGCTTGTTGACACTGTTGCACTTCAGGTGTGTTTCTAGAAACTTCTTCATTGTACCCATGACAGATAAGTCCCATATGACTGGTGTTTAAAAGCTGAAGGTATCATCCCTCTTACCCAGTGAGTTAAAGTGCTCTGAGAACACTCGTTTCCAGTGCTTCCTACCTATACAAGTCACTTCAAGTGACAGGCAGATCTGGGGGAGGGCCTGAGGCTGGGGCGGTCCCCATGGTCTGCCTGCTGCTCGCCAGCAAGGGGCACTGCACCTTGGTCTTGCAGGGCAATGTGAGGAGGGGGCAGCGGGATGGGGCCGGTCAGGTCAGCTGCCCCCATTTCTGCACCCTCTCTCAGTTCGGCTCCACGCACCCCCAGGTGGTAAGCTGGGGAGACATGGACTGGGTCGCTGCACCATGTCCGAATCCTTGCTTACTTTCATGAATTCCCACCTAAGCCATCTCATGGTAATTCTGGAAATACCCAAACGTCCCATAGCTCGATGCCCTCGCAGGGCTGGCAACACAACCTTAAGGGAAATTAAAGCGCTTCCTCTCCCTTCAGTGCGCCCCACACCCCTAGCCCGTGATGCGCCCTTAGACCTCCCGGCAGCAATAATAATATATACATACATACACAGTGCACACAGAAGGCGAGGAGGGGACAGCCCGCAGCACTCCCATCTAATGATTCTGCTTCTTGGATCATTTGTCACGCTATGGCACACCCCAAAAGCAAAAGCCACCAGAGAGGAATTGCGCAGTGTCAGCAGGAAAAGGAAAATTAACAACTTAAAAAAATCTTAAAGCGATTGTGTGAGCAGGATTGCATTTCCGTTTCTAAGTCTTTAGATATTACAAAGTACCCATATATATGATAAACACTTAACCCAGGTATAAACTTTTAAAAAACTGTTATGGTTTTGAATAATAATAATTAAAAAATAATCCACCAAAGGGGGGGGAACACCAAACAGTTTAGGAAAGCCACACTGCAACTTTCACAGATAACCACTTACACTGGAGTTCGCCCTTCACATTTCTTTTTTTTCCCCAAAAGTCATGAAAATTAGAGCGAAGAGTTGGCTTAAAAGACTGAAATTTACAGTGTGGTGATTAGTTTTAAAGGAAGAAGGACTGCGAGGCTGCAAATCAAGCCTGAAAGCAAAATTATTTTGTTTCTCTTTGGCAACAACAGCATCTTTTTAGTTAAATGGAGCGAAGCTTCGCCTGCAGTGGAACACACACCCCCCAGACTTGTTAGCGTGAGTACTGTGCATGTGTGTGACGGAGACAGGCTGATGGGTAATATAAATTAGAAGTGATTGAAGTTGGGGAGGGAAATCTTACAAAATTTAAGAATATTTTCACTGACAGAATACAACACAGGTCAGACAATAGTGTATTTTAAAAATATAGATAATAAAGTGAGCATCTGCAGAAAAAGGCCATACTTGGTAACCCGGGCAAGTTTGCCAGGTAAGAAGAGCATCTTGTAAAAAGTGTGTTAGAAATACCTAGCTGCAAGAACAGACGCAGAGAGTGACGCTGGCGGGACGGCGTGCGGGGGGGCCTGCCCTGGGGGGGCTCTAGTTCAAGTGGCCTGGTCCAGGGCTCTGAGAAGTTCCCCTCCTTGCAGGAGTGTGGAGCTTCCTGGAACAGGGACGTTCACCTCACAGTCATATCTGGTCAGTTCCGGCAGCAGGTAGGGCTCAAATGAGGGCCCGAGCAGCCGGCTTGCCACACCTGAAAGAATGGTCGGTACTGCATTTTAAAAACGAAATGAAACATTCGGCGAAGGCTCTATTCCATAAGAGGCTACTGGGGATGAGAAGGGCACAATGCAGAGAGCAAGAGGCATTTCCAGGTTTCATGATTCGGGGTACGGGGGGGGGCAGCCCTACTGTTATTGTTTCTTCAATGGCACCCTCCCTGAGTGGCCCACTCTGTGCTCAGAGGGGGACCCAGCCCACTATGTGGGGCGCCGAACCCCAAGGAAGAATGTGTGTGTGGTGCGCACAGCAGCAGGAGGATGTTTTGGGGGTGTTGTGTGGAGGAAGCCCTCACGAAGGCTTCCTGGCCTTGAAGGAGGAGGTGTCAGTAAGAGCCTGTGGCCACTGTGCACTGGCAGTGGGGGGGGACGACACACAGGGCCAAGTGAAGGGAGGGAATTCTGAGCCAGTTGCTTTTTGCATACATAGCACACATCTGCAGGCATGTGCACTGTGTGCACACATGCTCCTGCACACGTACACACGCATTGCAGGGAGGGGTGAAGGGGGATCTCGGAGCACTCAAACCCCACCTCCTCGGAAGGCAGGCCCAGGTACCCAGAGGGCGTGGAGGCCCTTCCCTGGGTCCCTGTAAGTGAGGTTCCATTGTCCCTTCCCTTGGTGGCGTATGTGCAGGGCCCCTCCCCCACGGTCTGTGCCTGCCTCCCCCACTGGGCCTCAGCCCCTGTGATGAGGGCCAGTCTCTGAAGCCCCCACAGTCGCAATGGATACTTGCTCACTCTCCCTTTCCGATCTCTGCTGCTTCTACATGCTGTCAGAAATAAGTCCCCCCAATTTCTAAGGTTCAAGGGAAAGTGTGGGCTTGCTCACAGCAGGAACAGCTCTGCTGATTGTTACATACTGAACACAAACTGTACCAGCACTGACACTTGGAATGCTGACCTCTCATTTGAGGGTGTGGCTTGCTCTGCCTTCCAGCTGGTTAAGAGAAGGGCTGGAATTTAAGCCCTGGGCTGTCCCTCCTGCATTCTGAAGCTCAGAGCAGCAATTTGCCCCAAGCCACATTGCTGAGGAAACTCCCTCTTTTGGGTCAGGGGTCTGATATGTTCCACCATAGCCTCAAACTTGTTTATGCTAAGTAGTGAGTTCTCTCTGACAACATCTATGTTTTGCCAGATGGTAACAGACTGATGAGTCCCAGGGCAGAAGGCAGGCATCAGGTGACTAACTGTCCAGGAAGCCCAGCAGGGCGACCCTCCCATGGCTATCCAGGCCACCCTGCCAGCAGCATGTACTCCAGGCATGTCCTCAGCTCAGTTCCCACCTGAACTCGGGGTGGTGCCCCGGTAGGTCAGTGGGGGCACCGGGAAATTCAGTAACACACACAGCGGAGTGAAGACACAGGCTTGAGACCTCTTTGGATGGAAAGAGCCTTGGATGTCAGCTGAGGGTTGGAAGGTTCCTTCCAAACCCTGTAGAAAGGCAGCCTTCCAGCTCCGGCTGCATCACTTCTGGGAAGGAGGGCTCACCCTTTCCAAGGGGGCAGCCTTTCATGGCAGCAAGTCCCCCTCACACTGAGCTGGGACCTGTGCCTTGTGAAGCCCATCTCCGGGCCCTCGCCCCCCCCCCCCACCATACACATACATTGGACCCTGGCAGGGAGGCCTCAGCCCCCGATTGCACCCACCTGCAGCCTTGTGAGCCGACGGCAGGCTGTAGTCTTGGTACTGAAAGGCGCAGCACTGCGGGGGGAACCTGCTCTTGGCGCTCTCCCCAGGGCTCATGGCGGCCGGGGGCTGTGGTGGTGGCAGGTGTCTCAGAGGCTGACTGGAGCCCCTCATGGGATTTTGGGTGAACTCATCTGAAAGAGCAATGTCAGAGAGTGAGGGCAGTGCTGACCTGGGGGAGGGGAGAGGCTGTGAAGCCCCCCGCATCCTCCTTTCTTTCAACAGAGTCACCAGAATTAGAGCCGGCCCCCCACCTCGAAGCCCAGAGATTTCTGAGTCATTCGGGCCAGACTGGAGAGGTGAAGTTGGGTGTGTGGAAGGTGGGGTGGGAAGGCAGGTGGTGGGCGAGTGGAAGAACCAGGATGGGCCCCTGAGCCCCCAGCCCTTCTGCCAGCAAACACCGCCACCCACCCCTGGGAGGGCCAGGCCTGGGGCTCACCACTGGGGAGGCTGGCATTCAGCTGCTTGTCAGGCATCGAAGGGCAGTTTCCGCAGCCCCTGAGAATCTTCATCCTTTTCCACCTGAGATGTGAAGGGCTGCTGCCTGGAGGGTCCCCCTGGGTGTGGGAGAGGCAGATGTAGAGGGGAGAGGGCCAGAGAACCACGTCCTTAAACTGAGTCGGGGGTGGGGTGGGCGCCTCTCTGAAAGGCCACGTCCCTAGCCCTCCCTGCTGCCCTGGCTGGCACGCTTAGCCTCCCTGTGTGTGAGAGCTCCCTGCAGCCTGGATCCCTGCTCCCCGCCCCGGTTCCCCCCCCCGCCTTCCCCAGGGGCCATAGAGGGAACCCAAGGTGACCCCAGTCCGGGGATGGCTCACCCCACTCATGTCTTGGAAGGCTTGCTCCTCGTACTCCAGCTGTCGCTTCAGCTTCAGCTTGTTGGAGAGGGCAACCATGGCTGGGCTCATCACGTCTGGGCCTTGAGGCCCAAAGCCCTTTGCAGACCTGCCAAGCCCAAGAGAGCGGCTGTGAGGGGGTCTGGAGCCCCACACCACCCAGTGCCTTCGCCTGAACTCGGGGGCCTCTCTGAAGTAACACTCATGACTGTGGCGGCTCTAAGACCCACAGGGCAGACCCACACCCAGAGGAAGGGTGTGGTCCCCAGGGCCTGGGCACTGGCTCTGCTGCCCTTCTTCAGTTTCCTCCACCTGGTGAGATGCTAATGGTCTCTGTCACCTGTGCCCCCCTCCACATCTGCCTTCCCACCCGGCTGTACCCAGGCAGCCTCCAGGCCTGACCTCGGCAGTGGCCCGGCTAGCTGCTCTCAGTCTTCAGGAGGGTTTCTCCCCCCCTCTCATCCTGCCTGAGCTGCTCCCACTGAGTGCTGCTCTGTCAAGGGCACGTGCCCTGGGGGCTGGAGGTCACACGCCAACCACTGGCCTTAGCCCAGGGAGCATCCAGCTGGTGGACATGGGGCTTGGTGGGGCTTTGAAGGAGCCAGGGAAGGCAGGACTGAGGAGACAATGCTGGGTGCCGAGAGGCAGGGGCACTTTTCACTTTTCTCCAGCAGGGTTCCATGAGGGAACTGAGACAATCACCACTCAGGTCACTGTGTTCTGTGGCTCCGGTAATGAACTCTAATAAGAGAGGTGCTCTGTGGGGTGTGCTGATGAGAGACATTGGTGTTCAAGGCTTGGACAGCCCAGTTCTCTCCCTTTTCCTGTCCCCAGTCTCCTCTGGGCTCCCTCCAGCTCTGGTAAATATATCCCCGTGAGAGGCCCCCCAGGCCTTGGGGTGACGCCCTGCAGCCTAGGCGCTTGTCTGGGTGTGTGGGGGGCCTAACTGGAGGCTGAGCCACGGTGCGGCGGGCCTTTCCGGACCCCAGGTCTCCCCACTGTGGGTGCCCATCTGTTCCCTCCCTTTTCAGCACAGCCTTGGCTGAAGCAGCGAGGGGCCACGGCCACGTACCTCTTCTTGAACATGGAGAGATGAGGCGAGGTGACGGGGGCCCCCAAGGGCGATGTCCCCAGGGCCTCAGTGTGCTGATCTGCGACAGGCCACTTCGCAGGCCTGAAGTGTAATGGTGGGTCAGGGGGCCACTGCGTGTTGAATCTGCCCCCCAAAGAAGAGAGAGGAGTGCTGGCCTGGCCGCAGCACGGTGGCAGGGACGCCTTGTTCCCGCCGTCATAGAAGATGGAGGACAGGGGCTGGTGCTCAGGCTCTATCTTCTTGCTCTCCAGTGGCTGCTGGTACTTGTCCAGGAGGTAGGGGCCGTGAGGAGCCATGGGGGCCAGCGGCTGGAAGATGTTGGTCATGGTGCTGAAGCACTGCTGGGGGAGGAGCTGCGGGTTCTCGGGCAGGAGCTTCTCCTCGGGGCAGATGGGACTCAGCTGGAAGTCTTCCCCATCCATGGGGATGTAGGGCGCCAGCGTCTCCAAGTCCAGCTCACTGAAATCCACCTGAGGAGACACGGCCAAGGTGCTCAGCAGTTGGTGCTGCCCCCCACACCCTTCCATCTCGGTCCCTCACCCCTCCCCGCTAGTCAGTCATCCTGGGCACAGCTCAACAGGGGCGACCCCTGCGCTGACGCCTTTGCTGGCTCCCCGTGGCCCACCAGGACGCTCAGACTCCTCCTCTAGTCTTTCTGTGCAGCTTGTCCCTCTTCAGCCTGTGCCACATGTCTGCACGTGGACATCCCTCCACACGCCACACTGGTGTCACGCACCCGCCCCGCCCAAACATTCTCTTCTCTCCACTCTGCCCGGCCCCAGTGGAAAAATACATCCTTGGGCCCACAGATCAACTCTATTCCAACTAGTGGTAGTAGGTGCCACTCTTTGCAAGCTGTGTGTATTAGGTCAATTCATCAACCCCAAACCCCACCTTCCCTCATGAGGCCCCGGCAAGCCCCTTCTACAAAGCTGTCCCTGCCTCCTCTGGCCCACGGTGACTGTTCTCAGGGGACACTCAGGCCTGTGCTCCACACAGTGGCTCCTGGAGAGCTGAGGGCAGGTGTCCTCCCCTTCTCATGGGCCTGGACACACGGCCAACTCCTGGGCACCGCAGTGACAGCTCAGAGACCGAGGCCCCAGGTGTGGCCCTCACCCCAGTCAGCAAGTCCTCAGAGATGGCCCCTCAGGCTTCCAGGATCACCCTAGGCACCACAGAGTCGAGTTTCCTCCTTCCAAGAATGACACTCTGACAGGAGTGGGAGCGGGGGAATGTGCTTAAGGTGTTAACAATTACAGTGAAACAAACGGCTCAAGACAGAGCAGACTGTTATGATCAGATGCTGAGTAATAAATCCTAGTGGACTTCAGAGGAGAGAGAAGGGAGGGCCAGTGCAGGGAGTGTTTGGCAGAAGAGCTGGAACTCGTGCCAGGCAGCATAATGAGACAAGACAAGCGGAGGAGCAAGGCGGGACTCTGAATGAACGACCCAGGCAAGACAAATAGGAATGGACGACTTGCCTTTGGGTTTTGTGAAACGTGCACCCATCCACCCACCTCAGGCCTGCTTATGCAGCTTTTGCAAGAGCATTTGGCCTTACGTGACAAATGCTTTCCTGAAATGTGACAGGTAAATGAAAATTTATGAACCAGACACCATTTTTAAATGCACCTGAAGTAAAATAGTGTTTTAAAGATTCCTAAGATGATTAAGTTTGTGGAGGAGGGAGTAATTGTTTCCTATGCTTATAAATATCTTATATTTCTGGATGACCTTTTTAAATGTTGGGCTTCCTTAAAGCAAAGTTCAGTCGCAGTGTTGGTTTTCATGGGCACTGAGAAAGCTGTCTGAGTTAGTAGGAGGTAAACGAGGTCAGAGGTAAAAGTGGAGGACCTAGGTTTGGCACAGGGAAAGCAGAGGGCAGACGTGGGAGAAGGTTCTGCACTGGCTTGATCTCCCCACACCCTCACCCAGTTAGGGACCATGGCCTTGGCCAAGCATCTCCACTGGTCTCTGCCACAAGTTGGTGAGGCTGCAAGACCAGACGTGGGCCTTCACCAGCAGCAGCTGGAGGGCATGGCCACCCCAGTCTCCTTCATGGCCACCTACCTGGGGGCTGCACTGGTCCTTTGCCTCTGTGTCCATGGCAAAAAGCTTTTCAATCACTTCAATCTTCAGATCATCGTTCAGAGACGTGTAATAGTCTTCAGGGCTGTTGGGCTGGAGACCAGGAAGGAGAATGACAATGTCAAGGGTATGACACTAGTCTCCCCAAAGTCCAAGGTGGAAGAAAAAATAGATCCTTGGGCCCACAGATCAACTATATTCCAACTAGTGGTAGAGGCGCCACTTTTTGCAAGCTGTGTTTTAGGTCAATTCATCAACCTCTCTGCACTTCAGTCTCCTTCTAAAATGAGCCTGTCTTGGGGAGCAAGTGGGCCGAAGGCTGTGGCCGGCAGGGCTCGGGGAACTAACTGCACAGCTCTATGCCCTGAACTGGGATGGGGCTGAAAACCGTGTACCTTAGCTGCTGCCTTCATGGAACTTATTTAGGTGGGGATGGGCTGGCTACTGGCAACAAGAAAACAGCTTGAATACTTAGCAGGTGTGTGTCACCATCTCTGGGATAAGTTGAGTAGGAGGAGGGCAGTATTTCTGTCCAGCCACCTGGCAGCAGCTAGGAGGAGGAACCCACCCTCTCTGTGGCCTTGCTCCAGGGGGACTCACCGTGGAGCAGCTGCTGTTGGTGGCACTGGGGCTGGTGGAGCCACCTGGCGCAGCTGCCTGGGGCATGGTGAAGGCGGGCAGGCTCCCGGCCTCGCTCTGGGCACCGTGGCTCCTCAACTCCTCAGCCCATGGCTGGCTGGGGGGCAGGATGGTCTCTCCATAGGCTGATGACTCCTCGAAGTTCTGGTTCCCTGTGGAGAAGGGTCTGGCTTGGTTAACACCCACAACCACTGGGCTCACCCCCAGGGCAGAGAAAGCCCAAAGGATGCATGGGAAATCTCCACAAGGTCTGGAAATCATGCCTGGGGCTAGGCCCTCTGTGTGCTGAGGCTTAGCTGGGACAAAAGGCCTTTTAATTGGGGCTCTTGAGTCACTGTACAGTCTCCCTTTCAAGAAGACACCCTCTCGGAGCATTTAATTTTCAGAGACTCAGTGACTCAATGTATTTGGAGCCACCATTCCTTGAAGAGCGGTCAGCCTGTAGGTGAGAAGGCTGTGAGAGGTGAGTTGGCGGTTTGCCTCAGTGCTACTGCACAACAGGGAAGCCGCAGGACCTCTCGTCCCAGGATGTTCCTCTATGACTCTCTGACGTTGCTAGTCTCATGTGGCCTCTCAAGAACACGTCTGCAGGGGCCGAGACAGTGCAGGGCAGGCACGGCAGCTGTACCTGCTGTGGGTCACACACAGAGACGCGGGGGCCCCCGGTACACATTAAGTGCTTCAGCATGGGAGCAGGAGGCTCTGAAAGCTGCTTCTGTGGCTGTAAGGACTTGTGTCTTCGCGGGACCAGCACATGTTTAGTTTAAAGTAGTTCCTATGGGGGCTAAATCTGGGCCTGAACCTTTTCTCCACCCATGTGTCTGGAATTCTTTCTCCCAACATTATTCCAGCCTGGCTCTCTGCCTAAAAAGCGATCTGCCCTTCGAGGTGCAGGGGGAGAGCTGCCCTCACTGTGGAACCGTGGCAGCGGCCGCAGGGCAGGTTTCTAGCTGTCCCCCCCTCTCCTCCTGTGCTGCACCTGTGGCTCCTCAGGAGGGAGGCCTCACAACCCTCCAGATCAGTGTGAGGTCAGGAGAAGTGCCGTCTCAGCCGTGGCAGGTGCGTGTGCTGCTCTTTTGCGCCCAGCTCAGAGTCTGGCCACTAACAGATGATTAACGATACTCAGGGAAGGAACAGGGGCAACTCCGGTTAAGGACAGGCTGTGGTCAGGGGGGCTTGTTAACCTCCCCCAGCCCCAGAAGGTTCAACGACCCCCAGCTCAGCTGAGGAGCACCCACCGAAATCCAGAGAAATGATGGCATCTCCCGCAGTGGGGGCCAGCTGGGCCAGCTCCTCCGGCTCCTCCTTCAGCTTGGTGTACAGGAAGTGACTCTTCTCAGAAACAGCCACCTCGCCACTGTTGTCAAAGATGTTGTTCATGGCTGTCAGGTGCGGCTTGAACAGGGATTCCGTCTGGTCCATGGAGAACACCACGTCATTCTTCTCAATCTCACTGATGGGACAAGAGAGCACTTCAGACCTTTGTTTTCTAGCCAAGTCCTGTTGCTCACCAGGCACAGGAAACTCTGATGCTCAAGCCTCTTAGCCAAACACACGGGCACGGACACTGGGTCAGCGTTTTTGTAAAGAACCACACAGAAGTTTGGAGCTGAGGGAGCAGCGTCGGGAGTGCGCTCAGACGAGGAACCTGTCTGGGACACTGTTCTGTGATCAGATGCTGCCCAGTGTGCGTGGGTCTGAAGGGTTTTGTCTGTTTCACCCTGGCAATGACTTTGTCCAGCTTTCCTTCCAGGTGCTACAGAGTGAGGGTGTTATGTCTGCTTTTCTCAAATCACACGAGTGGTTTCCCCATTCAAAAAATGCTTGTTAAATGATGACTTTGTTCTGCCTCCCCACATCGGTGAGAGGGATGACATCGAAGACCGATGAGGGAAAGGACAGAAAAAGCACTGGAAAGGGGATATCCCTAGTGTCCCACTGCTCCCGAGACACCCATGGCAGCCCTGTGGGTCATAAGGATCAGCACTGCAGAGAGCTGGAGAAGAGCCTTTGGGGAGGCTGGGCTTCCCCTGGGGCTGCCATCCACAGGCTGGGGGGGGGGTCGGGCCCTGCGCCCCCACTGGCGCCCACTCACCTGAGGACGTAGTTCACACACATGATGCACTGGGGCTGCAGGTTGCGAGGGTTGTAGATGACCGTCCCCTGCGTCTCCAGCCACACGTAGCCCCCGTGCTTCGCCAGCATCCGGTACTGGCCACTCACCACCTGACCCTTGGTGCACACTACAGGAGGGGAAAGGGGGCCTGGGGTCAGGGCCGTCCAGAGAGGAGGGGGCACTGCCAATCCCGTGACAAGTCCCCTCGCCCACTGGCTGTGCCCCATTCCCCAGTTCAATAACAGGGGCACCTGCCTCTTCTGTCAGGTACCCCAGGTTAGGGGCGGACACTTGCAAGCAGGCGGAGAAAGCCTGGCCTCAGGGCAGCCCTTTGTAGTAGACCTGACAGCAACACTCAGCTTGTGAATAAATGAAATAAAAAAAATGATATCCGTGGAGGCAAAGTGTTTCCACCTATGTCTCCATAAGATCAAGTTCAAGGAGCTCATCATCACCAAGCCCTTATATTTTATGAAATGTTAAAGGGACTTATCTAAGAAAAAGAAGATAAAAATATGAACAGTGAAAGGACAGCAAACTCAGTTATTAACAACCACACCTAAAACAAAAGCAAACTAAGAGGACAACTAGATCAGGAGTGAACCCTAGAAATGAAGATCATGTGGAGGGTTAGCAACAGGGGAGTGGGAGGAGAAGGTACAGAAAATAAGTAGCATAAACAGTAGGTAGAAAATAGATAGGGGGGAGGGCAAGAATAGTAGGGGAAATATAGAATCTAAAGAACTTGAGACACGTGGTCATGAACTAAAGGGGGGGAATGGTGTGCAGGGTGGAAGGGAATAAAGGGGGGAATAGAACAAATATAATGGCATAATCAATAAAATAAAAATATATATTAAAAAAATGATATCCTTGATTGTTCCAGGTCATGTCAGGCCTGCCACCAAACTTCTGTGGCCCATAGCAGAGGTAGGGGGCTGGGGCCCCAGCAGCCTACACTCAGCCTCTTGAAAAACCTAAGTCCTTCCCGCTCCTTGTCTTTCCAGCTGTCCAGCTAGGCTGCCTGCTTATGATTGCTTTCCAATTCCAGATTGTCCGAAATGGTCATTTAACATCTGCATTTACTGTGAAGAGACATCGGGGAAGGGCTCCCACATCCCGGAATGACCTCCTCTCCAGTCCAGAATACTCTCTCTGCTCCCATTAAAAAAGAACCAATAAATCTACTCATGTCAGAATTTCTGCTAGTTTTCTGAACTGCCCCGTTACTTTGACCCCTTGGGCATTTGTTCTTCAGAATCCCAACTCAGAGACTCCACAAATCACAGAGAATGGGAAGGTGGCGTGCTGGCAGGGGGAAGACATCGTGCAAGCCCAGGGACTTTGGGGAGAGAGCAATCTGTCTTGGCATTGGTGTCCTCACCTGCCCAATGATCACTGATTAAAAAACAATAATTGTCATTATTAGCTATGCAGTGTACCACGTCTGTTTGCACTAAGGGCCAAATCTGCCTTACCAGGTACAAGAGTGTGGGCTCAGTGTCACTGGCGAATTTCCCCCAAAGTCACTAACAAGGACAGCGTCCCGGCCCTGGTACCCCTGCAGAAAGCATCTTAGACAATGTGGGGAAGGGCTGGTGTGGGAATATCCGGATTCTCCCACAAGGCTGGTGGCCACCTCCCCACTCCCCACCCCTGTGTGGTTGAGAAAGGCAGTCTGGTTTGTACTAACGCTGCTCCTCATCCTTTACATTTGTCTTTCTTGGCAGATATCATCCTCTTCAAAAATTTAACAAGCACCTCTAAGGTGCAGGAAATACCATAACTTACACGTGTTCAGTGCTTTGAAACTATCTCATACGATGACTTCACTTCTGCAAACCAATTACAACAGCCCCTGGCACATACAACGTCAGTAAGGGTTATGGGCTTGGTCCGCACCTCGTTTTGAACACAATAGCACCACAAGGCATCTATTGCTATTCCTGTTTCACATCTGGAGAAGCTGAGGCTCGCAACTGTTGAGTGATTTGTTCACAGGCCCTCTCAATGGACACAGTAGACAAGGTTATAGTCCAAATTAAAGACAACTATCTACGCTCGTTTTTGTTTAAAGGCAGCTTGAGTGAGGCTTAATTTGCCTTCAATTTAAAAATGTGCCCAGTTAAGTGCTATGACTTTTGACACCCTTGTGACTATCACCACCCTGAAAGGCATGGTGACTTTTCCATCACACCAACCCCATCCAAAAACACTTGTGCCTCTTGACAGTCCACGCCCATCCTCACGCCCACCCCAGGCAGCCCCTCATGTGATTTCTGTCACTAAATATTGCAATGCCCTCTCTTCCATGTGCATGCAGTGGGATCACACAGGAGCATGTGTCTTTGCGTGTGCCTTCTTTGCACTCAGCATGTTTCCCGGACTCCTCACGCTGCTACAGATATTCGTGGTTTCTCCCTTTCGTTGCTGAGTAAGGCTCGGTTGCATGGATGTACCATAGTTCATCCATTCACCTGTCAAAGGGTGTTTGAGCTGTTCTCAGTGATTAGTTATTGTGAGTACAGTTGCTGTAAACACTGGTGTACCGTGTTTTGTACGGACGTACTTTTCATTTCTCGTGGGTGTAGCTAGGGCTGTAATGGCTGGGTCGTATGCTCAGTATATGTTTACGTTATAAGAAGCAGACACATTATTTTCCACGGTGGCTGTATCATCCTAATCTTGGTCAAAAAAGCCTGTGCAGTAGGGGAGATAGAAATCGTTTCCTTTTAACATAAACTAAGGCCAGAAGGACTGTGTGACCTGCTTGACATCACCTGGGACTAGATGACTGTCTCGTTGCTCCCAGTCCAGCACTCTCTTCTTTCCTTTCCCTGGGCCACAGTCCCAGACTAAATTTACTGTTGCCCTGTCCTGAACCCTCACCAACTCTTCCACCGAAGAAGCAACTTCTGTCCTCCCTGGTTTCACTTTCTCTGCTGCCCTGAGGCCCCTCCCTGCTGCAGTGAAATGATTCTTGTACAATTTCAAGCAACTAGAGTTAACTTATTTAGACGGTTCTTAATGCAGTCAAAAATCAGGGCTCTTATTCTTGATTAAATAGTGCAGCGAGCAAAGGTTTTAACAGTGTTTCTAGCAATTGCAGGCGAGGGCCTGCTCTGTCGGTGGAATATAATTACACCTGCCTTCTAATCATCTGCTCATTAATGCCAGGCCGGGTGAGGGGCCTGCCACCTGGCAGATAGGCTTTTTATGACCTTTAATCTTGTTTTCCTAAGAGCACATAATGTCCTCAACACAACAAAGGAAAAGCACACCCCCACCCAGCCCCTCCTGCCTGAGAGTAACAATGTATAAATTACCAATCCATTTGGAAATGATGGCTTTCAATTATCTGAATCTGGCTGGAGGGCTAAGCTTCCCCAGCGATTTCAATGGAAAACGTTCACGGGCTAAGACACATACGTGCGGAAATTCGGATGCTGGTGTGTCAGCCGGCCTCAAACCTTGGCCTCCAGCAATTTCACGGCGTGAGTGTGGGGCTGTGGTGCAGCTGTATTTGCACAAACCCAATGGTGGGAGCAGGGCGGGTTTTGCTGCAGCACTAACCCAGTTTCCAACCCATGCACAGTTCCCGTTGCTGGATTTGCTGGCTGGCTGTGTCCAGGCCTCTGAGCCCAGAGCAGCTTTACCTGGTTCCACCAGGGGAAGAAGGGAGCCTGTGACTTCCACTTGGGCTGGGAATTTCCTGTCAGTGTGCCTAATGTTTAAACACACAGATCCAAAAAAAAAAATACCATGTTTTCCCTGGAGTCAGCAGAAAACTGTGACAAATTTTTATCCCAGCTCTTTTTTTTTCATGAATCAAAGCTTTTCTAAGAAGAAGATTAAAAAAATCCTTCTATGGCTAGGGAGAAGTCATCGTTTCTGTCCCCTCGGACAGCAGTTCCCAGAAGACAAAGCATTGTATAATACTGTCCTCCAAGAATTCCCAGAAACTTGTTTGTTTGTCGCATGCTTTGATGTCACCCTTGGCTGAGGAGAAAAGCCGGACTTCCCCCCAGTTTTACAGCTCTAGGAGGGAAGGCCCAGAAAGCCTGGCCTTGGGGAGCTGGCGGGGCAGCTGGGCCAGAGCCCAGTTCCCTGAGTCCCAGTGTCAGGATGCCTTTGGGAACAGGAACAGCCGCAGACCAGAAAAGCATGGGGACCCCAAAGGGAAGGCTGGAACCATGTCCTGCAATTTCAAAGCCGGGGCGGGATCTCACAGTCCTTGTGGGCTGGGCACACACCAGCACCTCCCCCATCCCTGGGCCCATGAATACGGCCGAGTTCAGGTCGTTTGTTTGTTTGCTGGAGAGCACGGTGAGAAATGTTTCTGAGACACCATAAAGGGCCCCATTTCACTGTCCGATTAAACTCAGAAACTGGGAAGCGGCAGAGAAAGCCAATTAGAAAGAGAAGACCTCACTCTCTTAACAGATTAACTGTGCTCAGACACTGCACATGGGGCTGCTGATCTGTCAGTCGCTCTGAACCCAGCTGTCCTAACCTTGGGATGGATGGATGGAGTTAGGAACGATGGACGAATAGCTGTACTTTGTTTTCTTCACTGCTACTCCAAGCCCCAGCTGATCCTGGGAGCTCTAGACCAGCAGAGCCACTGGGAATCTTCTCACACTCGGCTCTTGGCCCCTCTGTCTGCACCACCGTGGGCACTTAGTTTGAAAGATTCTTTTTCAAGTACCTTTAATGCCTTTGGGCTCACCATTCACACAGTGCCTGTGCTGTAGCTAACACTGTGCTCGATACTGTGGCTGGAGGTGTGAGCCGCTGGGCTCCCCTGGAGCCCCGGCCTCCTTTTCCCTCAGAAACCAGACCCCTTAGGGCGGGGATCGGTCCTGTCAATTTCTGTGTCTCCAGTGGACCAAGAATAGAGCGATAAATCCAGACTCCTTGCACATTCGTGGGCCGTGTGGACTCAAGAAAATGGTCTTGGATCACCTGCAAATGGGAGGCCTGAACTGGGCATGTGACCAAGGGAATGAAACAGAACTGCCCTGTGCAGTATGGTAGTCACTAGCCAAGGGTAGCTATTTATTTATTTAGTCCTCACTTGAGGATATGTTTATTGATTTCAGAGAGAGAGAGAACCTTGATCGGTTGCCCTCCATATATGCCTTGACCAGGGATTAAACCCATGGCCTTTTGGTGTCTGGGACAACACTCCAGCCAATTGATCCACACAAGCTGGGGCAAGTATAGCTATTTAAATTGAATTAAAATTAAATTAAAAAAAATCCAACTCCTCAGTTGCACTAGACGTATTTCAAGGACGGCAGAGGCAGCATGTGAAACAGGAAGGGGTAGAACATTTCCATTGCAGAAGGTTGCATTGGACAGTCCCGTTCTAGAATCCTTTCGTAACTGCCAAGTACAGTTTCCACGTGCCATCCCTGAGCTGCCTGGACAGCTCTCCCGCCGAGCTCCCTTGTCCAGCAGGCAAGCGCCTGGAGCACCACCTGTGCTGCTTGTTCCTCCCCTACCCTTCCAGGTGTCCAACTCAGCTGCCCTGTCCTCTCCTCTGCTGAACTGCCCAGCCCTCCTTTGCTGTGAATGAATGTACTTCTGCAGCACACGCTCCAGGGTGATCACCCTGCCTCGTGTTGCCTTCTGCAGGGCTGCTCCGCAGGGCTGCAAGGGTGCTCAGTGGAGGTGGCATGTGGGGGCCGAGATCCAGCCCACCTTCTACTCCCAGAGCTGTGCGGCTGGTCGTGGGTGTGTCACCCTGGAGGAAGAAGCCTTTTCCTAATTTTCATGGAAGTATCATCTCTGATCATCCTGAGTCTCTCAGCTCCACAGGATAGTGACTCAGTGAAGGAAGGGACCAGCTCTTCTCCTGTCTCACTGTCATACACCACCCGAGGCCAAATTCCACAGACGCAAGGGAGCCACCCAGGACCCTCCAGGGACTTACGGTTCTGGTGACTTTTGGTCATGTTCTCTGAGTCCAGTGCATGGTAGAACTCATAGGCTGAGCGGCCAAGTAGTTCTTCTGGGTGGTAACCAATCAGTTCTGTGATTCTGAATTTAAAAAAAAAAAAAAAAGCATGTAGGGAAGAGAAACCATATAAATGTGGACAGGGGCTCGAGGAGCTACATCCAGAAGGTAAATCAAATGCACACGTCCAGATGAAAACACCACAGGCTTCCCTGTCACACCATTCACGCAAGCAAAAGACACGTGGTGGCCGACCTGCCATTGTGGACCCGCCCAGTCTCCACTCCTCCTGCCCTTCCTGAAGTCACGTCGGGGGAGGAAAGAAACATGGCTATCTGGGGGGCTCCCTGCCCCCAGCCCTAATGTACACATGTGCCTGACCTCCAACAGCTAGCCAACCAAGGGATCTCACCAGCCCCTCTCTACCCACCCCGATTTTACGGATGAGGGAGTAGAGACCCGGGGAGGTCAGACAATTTGCTGATGTCCATGTGTGTCTAAGGACAGAACAGAATGAAAACCAGGGCCTCCTGACTACTAGGATCAGGCTTAATCTAGCAGAAGGGGATTCAAATGAAAAGTGAAAATGACGTGGCCTCAAGTGGGGAAAAGCATGGAGATGACCGTTGTCTACGTATGAACCACAGACTGAGGAAGAACCTGGGGCAGAGAGAACCCCTTCTGTGCGGAAAGCGTCACTCCTCTGGGTGCTTCTCATGTTCTGCCTGGTGACCTCAGAGGACATGGGGTCTACCTTCCATGGGTTCTTCTACTTGTCCCCCTCTATTTCGAGGAAAGGAAGGAGAGTAGGAGGTACCGAGAGGAAGAGAGATAAAATCATAGTCATAGAAATGTGCCTCCTTATTATGTTCTGCAATGAGCTTGCAGTCTGAAGGGACAGGGCTTGGCTCTCCTACACGTGTCTTGCTTCATCCTGTAAGGTGTCTGTGGGTAGATGAAAGGCAGAGATGGAGAACCATAGGAACCACTTAATGGTCCAGGGACCCTTTGTTCTGTGCTGGAGTCGTCAAAATCAACCAGCCCTGCCCGAGAACCGCCAGATTAGCCACATTCCCACATTGAACCTAAATATTTTTTTCATAATCTTTGTTATTTCACGTTTCTTCTAATGGGCTTGTGGTCTCATTAATCATAAGTTAGAAGTGATGCTGCTGTAACCATTCCAAGCTCTATTTCGGAAAGTGTGACTTTTAGGTAAGGCCCCATCACTGATTGTCTATGTTGGAGATAATAACAGGGAGAGGGAAGCAGAGGCAGTGTCTGTACCCGCCACCTCCAAAGGGGTCTGCGTACATCTATGGGAAGAAATCGTAAAGCATCATCTCCATCCTGCCTCTCCCCTATTTAAGCATCTCCCTATTTCCAACCGTATCTGCAGTAAATAAACTCTGCCAGCTTCCATGTGCCCCCAGAGTCTAGTTTCCGGCTTCCATGCAATTTGATTTTCGACTAACCTTCGGTATGTCTTGTGCCCTCTGCCCTGCTGGACCCCTCTCCTCGCGGTCCCCCATTCCTGGTGAACTTGTTCTTGCTGCAGAACCTTGACGCCCTCATCCCGTCTCCCTTCCCTATGTTCTGACTATAGCAGGGTCAGCCCAGAGCCTCACCGTCTCCCTGGGTCCCTCCCCAACTCCTCCAGCCTTCACGTCACCTCCTGAAGTCCTTACGGGCAAACACAGTGTCACAGAGGATCATGTCTTTGTCTCTCCACATCCCACCTAGGCTGTCAACCCCTGAACTCAGGGACTGCTTTCTCCTTTGGCCTCCCCTACGTGGGTAAATACTTGAGTAGCTGACTGATGGACAGAGCCCAGTCTGTCCCAGCACTGCCAGAGCTGGCCTTGGACCAGGAGGACCTGTCCCCTCACTTGGCCTTGAGCAGAGAGTGTCCAAACTCATCAGCAATGGACATGCTCCTTCTCACCCCACTCTCAGGGCTGGTGCCCAACAGCACCTTGTCCGGGGTGGAGACTCAGGGGGAACAAGGAAACAGCAGAACAATGCTGGCCCTTCCTTTTCCACAACCTAAGAGCTTGTCCGTCAGGCCCAGGGCCTTTCCAGCTTGGCCTGGGGATCAGAACTGCACTGCCGGCCCTGCTGACGGTGGGCTGGCCAGGTACGGGCTCCCAGCTTTGCCAGAGAAGTGCTTCTTATCCTGGACGGGTCAGAGAGGGGGCTGTTCTGCGAAAGATTGGATTCTCCTCCCTAAAGAAGTTCAGTTTGCTTTCATGACTGGAATCCTCAAATTAAAATGTTCTTAGCCAGTGTCTGTCGTGATTAGCCTCAGAGTGTGCCACCCATTCAAAGGCACACAATGGGCACGTTCTGGAAGTGGACAAACGAACCTGGGCTTCAGGGGAGCCAGCTATCTTCCCTGTAGCAGCCTTCATTTGTCTTGTCAACGAAAATAAATATTTAATGTCTCCTTCTTCGTTCCTTTAAACAGACTATAAAAACTGGGAAATACGCATACTGCAAACACAATGGAAGAACATTCAAGTTGTCTGACTCCACAAAGCCAGGAAACCCCAACTTACAGCTGATGGCCATTGGCCTTCATCTGTAGGCAAGCCGACGCCAGCGGGAGGTTGATGAACCCGGCTTGTTTACAGGGCCGGCTGCCACGGCGCAGAGGGCCCACCCGCTAATTTCCCGGGGTCCCAGAGACGCCTCCAGAGCGGGGCTGTGGGAACACGGGTTCATCTGCTTGCTCCAACAGGGGCAGGAAAACTTCTTTTTTCTTCCTAATTAAGAACCCCTGACTCACTGGGGAAAAAAAAATCAGGTTGGGGTCACCGATAAATTGAAAAAGTTCTGTCTGTAGAGAAGAGCGAAATGTAGAAGGGCTCCACTTAGAGGTGTCGGAAATGAGAACAGTGGCTCTCTAATAATAAAGTGGAAAAAGAAACAGACCAAGGATGAGGTGGGGAGGAAGACGAAGATGTTGGTAGCCACAGGAGGCAGAGGAAGAAGGAAGAAAAAGAGAAAAAAAATACAGAGGAAAAACCAGCTGTTAAATTAAATCCTGAAGTTAGCGTTACTCCACTAAATGCCTGGGCCAAACCACCAGGCCTGGGTTTCCGAGTTGGACAGGCCTTTGCAATGTAACATGACAGCTACTCGTTGCTCTTCAGTCGCTCTTTCCCCTTGAAAACGTTCCAAGGCTCTTTGCCACACGGACTACCTGTGACCGAGTGCCAGGAATGTCAGTGTCATCACCTGGGGACTGGGGAGGCAGCGGGGACTAAGCGGGCTTGCTCCTCTTCCCCGCGGCCACACTGCCAAATGCCATCCCCCGGGGGACCAGCAGCAGGGTCCCTGACTTCAGGCCACTGCCTGGAGTCAACCGAGGTCTGACTGCAGTCTTTACCCCTGTCTGCCACCCGAGGGAAGGATTTGCTAAGCAAATTAATCACGAAAAACAAGATGGGTTAGACTATTTAAACTATGAAAGAGGATAAAAGTTTTAAGTCCTTTATAACCACCTATTTGCTTTTCAAAGAATGCGTTTACTAATAAACCATACTCCTATTAAAGTCTGCTCCTTCCACCCACCCTTCCTGCAGTGGCCTCTTGGAGGCAACACTGGGTTTCACCCAGTTTGGTTCTTATAGGTGCACAACGGCTTTGAAATAGCATTTTCTAATATCCAGACTACCCACTAACTCAGATTCCAATGCCTTCTGTTTTAGTACATTTTGATCCAGATTTTGTTTGTTTTGAACAGTAGTACTTCGGCCCCTGCACTTTTCTGGAACATTGCACAGTATGTGAAATGTATGCAAACAGCTCTGTAGGCAATGGGCAATCAGTTTCCAGCCCGTCAGTGTGATGTGTTAAGAGCTGGTTAATTTATTCACAGGAAGGTGGCCCTGGCTCAGTCCTGGACTCACCCTGCTCCGAGGGCCACCAAATGTCTCCTTCGTCACCCTGGAACCCACACACAGTCGGAGAAAATTTGCTGGGAGCTGTAGTGAGAGAGAAGCAGACTGTGTGGAAGGAATATCTTTTGAATTGCGAGGTCTAGCAAACTTTGAAGTAAATTCCAAAGAGAATCTGTAGAGCTGCCCCTTTCGGGGAGTATTTTTGGTAGACTGGATGAGACAGGATAACATGTAAGCGTTCCTCATATACACGCTCAGCCTCTGTCAGGCTGGCCCCAGAACTCTGTCCTTTGCAGGAGACGCAGGTGCACTTGGGCAGCATTTAACGTTCCTTCTCACCCACGGGTTTAAAGAAACACACATACCTTCTCGCAAAGATGTGTTGACAAAGGCTACTTAGAGAAAAGGCAAACATACTTAGAATAGACTATATATTAAACTAAAAAAAACCTACATGCAAGGTATTAATCTGAAAGATCACCTTACATTAAAAAAATGTCACCCATTCTTTAGAAGAGTAAAACAATTTAATAAATGTATCTCAGTAGGCAATGAAAGTATGTAATCTGAACTTATTAGACTTACTAAGCTTCTGACATTATTATGCCCTGTGCTGCCTTAATTCAGTAACCAAACAGGGCTGCCCTCAAACTCTTGGCCTGTAAAGATTACACGACCCTCTTTGTTAATTTCAATTTTTTTATGGTGATTTTGATGCCTTCCCCCTACCCTACCCCGAGTGATACTGATCCTATCCACATAATTTACTTTTATAATTTACTTAATCACAGAGGGATTGTGTGCAATACAGATTTTTCCCTACCCTCCTCCACAGCTTGGCTTCCTTCCCAGTTACTCTCTTCCACCACTAGATGGCACCTCCACCTGAATGGGGGAAGCCCCTATTTTAAAGTCAAACCGCTTGGGAACATATTTTGTCTTCCTTTTGGGTGAATGGAATGCTTCGTTTTGTACCATTCTCTGCGGTTGCATTAAGTTGCTCACGTATCAAACTGTAAACTCGTGGAGATCAGGAACCATCTCTTTTACTTCTTCAATATAAAAGTCTCTGGCACAGGATTAGATGCATAGCAGATGCTCAATAAATAAGAATTTACTAATGGGTTGCTCAGTATTTTAGGAAACAGAGAAGGAATGGAGATGAGATCATTGCTTACACTGGTAGCTGGGACACTCTTCTTCCTTAACCTTGTTACTCAGCTTGACTCTCCCTGTCCAGAGCGGTCAGCCATACCCACACAATTGAGACTGACATGTGTAAGTTGTTACAGAGTTCACTTAAAAAATGTTCACTATGTTTCAGATGGTTAATGTGGGACTTACTATGGTCCTCTGACCCTGTATTGAAAGGTGCAGGACAAACGCATTTTGAATCGTCTGCATGCCTTCACTCAGTTTCAGGTAGTTTAACTGATTTTGAAAACCTGAGCATTACATATGATTCGAGTCCTCCTTTCTTTCCTCTTGTTAAAACGTCTCTTCCCCTTTTCCTCTCTGTTCCCCCTTTTTTCTTTCCCTGGTGACCATTTTTGGTCGTTGATTATGTCTGTGATCTCAATACATGTGAGAAAAAGTACCAAATAGTCCCCAAAGTGACTTTTTTTTTTAGATTCTGGTTGCCTGACAGTTTCATGAGATTCTGATTTTCCTAATGGGACAACAGTCCCCTTTGTGAAAACTCAGCCCTTTGTGGGTATCAGATGTCATTAGATCTAGTGAGTTCTATGATTAAAGTGGAAAGCCCCCCCCAAACTGGCTATCCTGTGCAAGTGTTGGTTTTTGAAATCTTGATCTTGGAAAGGTATTAAGGAGAGTGTGTGTTTGTGTAAGTGTGTGTGTGTGCGCTCGAGAGAGAGAATGCATGCATGAGAGAATGAGATGATGCATTTGCTTTTCCTTATCCCAGTATAAACAATGAAAACAAAACAAGCTACCAAAACTAAAAAAAATACCAGTCCTATCAAAGCAACAGAGAAATAACACTGAGGGATTAAGGACTTAAAATAGTCACTTTATAGATAGTCTAAGCCATGTCTGTGCCCTTGTTCACTAATCTGCTAATCGGTTAAACACAACTTCTCTGTAGCACAGCATTCTGTGTCTTCAAATACCTCTGCACTTATCTCTCCGGCACCACTGAACACAGAGTTGGGCTATGTAATTAGGATTCGTGAAAGGCAAGGTTCTGCAGAAAGTGCTCTGTGTCTGGCGGAACTTATACACAGCGTCAACCTTGCGCACTGAGTCACAAGCCCTGCACCGGAGCTCTCCTCAAGCCGTGTGGACTCTGCCTACCAGCCTGGACCCAACTAACCAATAAGCGTGGGTCGCATCCCTTTCTGTGTCCCTTTCCTCTTCAACCACCTGCAGGTCCCCAGTTTTCTCACAAGTTTTTCCCTCTCCTTTTATCCAAAGGTTGGTTGCCTTCAGGAAATGACCTGAGATGCATTCAAAATGAGATCATGAATAAAGAGTAACTTCTAATTACCCTTTCCAGAGGAGTTTTCTCCTTCACTTTAACAAGGATCCAGGCCTTAAGCTTGATTTAAAAAAATTCCTCTTTTCTATTATCTAGGAACGACGAGTTATTTTCTGGGACAGCATGGTTTCCCCGGTGCTTGTGGGGGCTTGGGGACGTGCTGCACTCCGTGGGGCGACTACATGCAGCTCCCGCTGCCCACGCACAGCGCGGTGGCTGCTCCCAGGCTGCCCAGTGGCGAGCGCACTGAAGCCAGAGCCGCACGGGCTCCGTCCACAGTGGGATTTCCCTTCCCGTTTGGGAAGACTGCACAGAGGGGGCGCCCGCTACAAAACTGTCTTCTGCCAAGAACATTCATTTGAATGGGAAGCCTGCATCTGATAAATAACCTTACACTCACATGGATTTCTCTGGTGCCTGCCTTTGGAACAAGTGTTGCCTCTAATCATCATCCTCATTACAATAATAACAGGACTAACAACTGTAATTAATGCTGACTATGTCAGTTCCAGGGCAAAAGTCTTCATACATGACATTTTCTCCCTATGAGGTTAGAGCACTCCTTTCTACTTATATAACCACCCGCTACCTCCAGGAGCCTTGGGTCCTGACACTGTGGGGGACAGGAATGACTCCAGGATATTGTTACAAACATTTGTTAATGGTTCTGTAGTGGTGGCCAATTCTAAGAAGAGGCACCAGCCAACAGCAGGTTAGTCTAGAATCAAGGGAAAGAAATGCAGCCTTGCCTGGAAGGGAGGGCCCCGTCCACAAAGAGAGCGAGGGCACCCTGGATGTCTGGTGGGTGCGAGAAAGGTGGGTGGGGCTGGGAAGGCTGAGCAGGAGCTGTCTTCTGGGGTCAGGTGGCTTCCTGCTGGCTAGGAGGGCAAAGCAGTGTCTTGGTGGTGGTCTCTCCTCCTTCCAGGGCCCCAGCCACTACCTGCCTCCAGAAGTGATCTTGGCCCCGGGACTTCAGTGGGGGAACTCGCTTTGGAGGAAGACAAGGACAGGAAGACAGAAGGAGTAACGAAAAGCTTCCCATCAGTTATGGTGCTTGTACTTTTCAAAGGGCTTTTGTAGTCATTTTACAAGGGCCCAGTAAGGCAGGTTGAGAAAGCATGGTCATCTCCATCTCAGACACTAGGAAGTTGAGATCTCGGGGTTTATTAAGAAACCCTAGTGGTGAAGAGTAACCATGAAAACTGACTCTGGAAGGAAATGGTGACTCTGGATACTGCAGAAGGCTAAGGTCAGGCTGAGTGATCCCTGCTGCAAGGGACATATCTGGGACACACGAATCAGTAAGCCACAGTGGCATATACTTGATGCAGGCTGACCTGGGCCCAGTCCCTCTCTTCCTGATGGTGGTCATCGCTCAGGGCATCTGTTCTCCCCTACCTTCCTTCCGTGTTCTGCTCCTTTCACAGTCCCAATGGCAGGGCACAGCGGGGAGGGCAGAGGTGGGGCTTTAACAGCCCCTCCCAGGCCTCCCTCAGCAACCCAAGCCCTGAGCTAAGCCCTAGAGCTGATGCAGCTGGTATGCGCAGTCTTTGGCACTCTTTGGGTGACTTTAATAAAGAAACCAGTTAGGGTGGGAGTAACAGGCAACATTGAGCCTCTCCTCTCAGATGTGAACTCAGGCCGTCTGACTGCAGAGTTGACGTGCTTAACCTAAGAGAATTTCCAGTTGGGCCTGGCTTTGGGGGTTAGTGTGTCTGGCTTAGGTCCCTTCATCAAAAAGTCTTCAAAACTAGGCTGGACAGTGACCAGAGGACAGGTGACTGAGGAAGAGCAAAGATGGAGGGAAGAGCTCAGCAACGGGAGAGAATGCACCCAAACCATGTAGCCATGGGGCGGTCTCCTGGCCAGAACCTCAGCCCCCAGTTGGCGCCTGAGTGCTGACGGAAATCTCTTGCAACTCATCTCCCGGGGAAGCAGGAGACTGGCCTGGAAATGTCCTTGGGAGCCTGGCACATCTGCAGAGCAATGCGCACATCCCAGCCCTCAGCGAAGTCAGGAGTCACACACCAGAGCAGTACTGCAGGCAGACCCCGCCGCCACCGTGTCAGCAGGGACTGCCAAACACGGTGTCGGGAGTCCCTCAGCCACACAGACAGAGTGAAAGGGGCGCAGGCCCACAGATTGGCACCCAGCAGCACGGCCCGTGTGCCCCAGACTGGTACTTGTATCACGGGGCAGCCACTCACACACACGCAGGGAAGACATACTCTGCCCCCAGCACACACTCCCGGGCCCGACCTGTCATCGCAGTAGGTGAACTTCATGTCCATGCTGTGGCGGCTCAGGAAGGTCTTGCTGTCCAGGGGGATGTCCATGTGGGACGGGTGCTGGATGGGTTCACACATGATGATCAGGCAGGACAGCAGGGGCTCCTTGTAGCCGCAGAGACTACTGTGAGGGGTGCAGTTGTTGTAGACTTTCACCTGGCCGGTGCAGTGCAAGACCTGGAGACCAGCCAGGAGGGTCAGATGTGAGGCTGAGAGCAGGGTGTGGGGGGCTCCGCTGGGGCTCCCACCCATGCCTGAGGCAGTCCTACCTTCCAGGTGGCTGACTTGAGGTTGACAGTTCGGCCCCTGTTGGTCACTGTGCACTTCATCCTCATGAAGAAGTCCCGCTCCGTGGACAGGTCTTTGCTTTTCTTCCCAAACCCAGAGCCTGGATGGGGAAGGGTGGAGGGAACCAGCTGAATTCAGTTTTTCATTGAGACACAGAGGAGGGACCTGGTTGCAATGTTGTCTGTGCAACATATTGTTTGCATTTCCCAACTGTCTGCTCCCAGCACCTGCCAGGAACGCTGAGTTCCATCTTGGCCTGTGGACAAAGCTTTTTCACCTTCAGCTCCCCTCCCCAACTGAAGTCCAAGCACCTGAATGGGTAGGGGCGTTGCACTGTTCTGTTTGCTTGCACCGTGGTCGGCGGTCCCTTCAGAGGATGGAAGGAATTCCATCCTCTGAATTCCATCCTTTGGAATTCCCTTCCTAGCAAGGGAATGCATGGCATTAGCCACAATCTCAGCAAACCTCTGCTGGGGCAGGTCCAGGTTCCCCAGGAATTCCCAAAGACAGGCTGGGCGAGACCACACTATTGCAAGGGGATAAGCTTCTCAGATTAGAAATGTCCCTCGGACACTCCTATCTTTTCCTCATTCCTGTCCTACAGGAATTTGAACTTCCCTGTGCCCTATTTTCAACCAGTAATGGCTGCATTCAGGATAATGTATCATCAGCTTTCTCCCTAAAGTGATATATGCCCAGCTCAAAGAGACCTCTGGTAGCAATCTCCTGGGATTTGGTGAGCAAGTCCATGTTGAGAATTAACTCAACATGGAAATCCTTTCTCAGCCAGAATTAAATAAATCACCAAGACAAATAATATAGCTTCCTTCCTTATAGTTTCCCAGTAGCCTGCCCATTCAGAACTTTCTCCACTTTCTGTAAAACAAAGTGATAAATGCAGTAAGTGTCATCTGAGCCCCTTGTCCACGTCTAAATTCTGCCTAGCCCACCATCCCCATCCTGGGTCTCCCAAGGTGCACGCCTGCCCCCCACCCAGCACCAGAGAATGACCCAGAGCCGTGTTTCAAACACTCAGACCCCTCCCCTCCAGGCATGGCCACCAGCCTCAGCACCTCCACCTTCAGAGGGCTGGGATCTACTTAACTGTCATATCCCAAAGGTCTGTGTGTCCAGTGAATCATGTCGCCTTTAAATCTACCTTAAACATCCCTAGGAGAGCCTACTAAGTAATGGACATTTTTTTAAAGAAAGCATATCCCTCCATCATGATCATAAAACCAAGCCTTCCATACTTAATGTTTCTTACGATTCAGATGTTCATAGGTGGGGTTGCCATAGCATGAGACATTCTTGTGTCTTGGGGCCAGGACTGACCACCAGGGTCAGTTCAAGTGTTGGCGATGAGTGTGGCTGTGGCTTGGGTTATTACTAAGGTGGCCTGCTGACTTGTTAGCCTCTGGATTCTGGCCATGCTGCCATCTGATTAATCTTTCTAAGTACGGCTCCAGTCAGATTGCTCCACCCCTGCTCCAAAACCTTCGATAGCTCCTTTCTGTCTACAGGATAAAGTTCGAGGCCTTTCACCGGGCCTTCAAAGTTTTCCGCAGTCTGCCTCCCGGTTTTATCTTCCTCTAGGTGCTCACATTAACCCTTTGCTTCCAGATCATGAGTCCACTCAGGTCGGCACCTTCAGTAAGGATCTGCTTGCTGATTTATTGAGTTTGATCCCAAGTCCTCACTACACGGACCAAGAGACCTAAAGGTCTACTCAGATAAATAGACTAGGATCAGGCTGTAAATCATGGCACTTGAGAGCTGGAAGGTTCTAGACTTTGCCTGGTCCATTACTGTCTGTTTGAAAAGAAAGACTCCAAGGAACCAAGCAATGAGGTAACTCAGTTCAGGGCACATGGTCAGACTGAGAGTAAGGTCAGTGGTTGAATGGAGGCTGAGAACCCAAGGACCAAAGGCTTTCTGGAGCAGAAGATATGAGAGACTTTGGTTTTCTTAGGCTTCAAGCGCCTGCTTTAGAAAGGGATTCAGAAAGGCTGGTAGCCCCTTCCCTGTAGAACCAGACAGGACTTCCTCAGCAGTGCAGATGAGACACTGCAGAGCCCTTGGAGTGCTCCCCAGACTGTACTCTGGGAGCCAGCTAGCCTGAGGCCTTCAGGTGGACAGCAGAGGGGCTGTATGGGGGTTAGGGCTGGCTGGGGTGTGGGGGCGTGGTCATTCTGCATTTTCTAGGCCCAGACCACAACCTTAGTCTGTAACAGCGGTAGAAGTGGGCTGATGAAGTATCTGATTTTGTGTCGAGTATGGTAACAATAGCCAGACCTTGCAGGCCCAGCACCACTGCCTCTGCTATTCAGGGTGGACAAGCACAGTCACAGCAGTGACAGCTGAGAGATGTTAAAGGGGATGTTTAGTCAGGGGCAGGATTTACACAGGGCAGAGATCGACATCAGGTTCAGAAGGAACCTTGAGAGTCACTGAGCCCCACTTCTGCCCAAAACCTCTGTCCTCTTGATATCATTTCCATTCTTATATTTGTTTGAACATCCCCATTTATATGAGATGAAGCAGCAACCCCAACTGTTATTGCAAAGTACTTTCTGCTTGTAGGGGCCCTCCCACCACCAGCATCTGCCGGATGCCTCATAGGTAGGGCACAATACACTATACCTTGTAAATTTCCTCTCCATCAGAAAAGACCTGTCCTTTGTCTCCATGGTGGGGCATGTTTAGTCTTTGGCTCCGGGGTTAGCTCTTCTCCGAAGGTGGCGCAGTGAGCCAGCCTCCGGGTACTCACGCCTGTTCCTCCCACACCGACTCAGCACTGCACTGTAACTCGCTCTACCTGACAGAGTGGCGCAGGCTGGGGCTGGGCCAGCTTCAGGACTAAGCCTGAGGAAGCCCTGGCAGTGGCCACTTTTATACTTTTGGGAGCCCTGGGCTGCCCTGTAGGATGTCTGGCTGCCTTGGGGACCCCAGGTGAAGAGACAGAGGCTCTGAGGCCCCATGGAGCGAGACGGCAGTCCTGCTATTCCAGCGTGGCAGCTGAGCGCCAGCCTCCAGCCACACCGTCCCAGAGAAGTGGCTGAGCCACCCTGGTCATCCCATCTAGTCCAGCCCCCATCATGGCGGCTCAGCTGATACCACTCGCAGAACCCACACAGTTGTGAGAGGTGACAAAATGATTGCTTCAACCACTACATTTTGGGGGGTTTGTTACCCAGCCATAGACAGCTGCAACAGTTCCCAGGGACATGCTGGTACAGATGAGTTTGTTGGTTTGGGCACCATACTTGGCAGAGGTGCTCAACTCCAGGGCATGAAGCCTCCTGGAGACACTGCCCTATCCCCAGGGAGGCCCAACCAGCACGGAACCAGGCACGCGCAGGGCCAGAGGAGACGTTTCTGAGTATTAGGAACATCTAATACTTCGGTGCCCTCCGTCTCATCTCACGGACTCTGCCTTGAGTTTTTCGTGTGTCAGTTTTTTCTGGATCATGATACTCACAGTACGTTGTTCCTGCATCATATACAAAGGGAACAGATCTCCCCGGAGGTGGTACAAGGAGGAAGGAGACACACAATAAAGAATACTTTACCATCCTTGATACTCAGGTTCTCGCGGATCTCCTCATGGTCACAGGGATGAGTAAAGTCAAAAATACTGTGTCCTGTTAGCTCCACCTGTTTCAAAAACGCGGTTGGACTTCATTATTCCTAGCACCGAAATAGAACATCCTAAGGGGAAGCTGAGCCGCCTTCTGGATTTGGAGACAGGGCAGAGACCGAATCATTTCTCACACGCCCAATTCAGTGTTTGGCCCACAGACATGCAGATGTGACAGAGGACTGCTGTGGACGTCAGAGACTTCGTTCCCAAGGGCCAGCCCATCAATCTAGTCAGCGGTGCCAGGATGGCCATCGGTCATGCCAAACCTAACGCCAGGGTGTGGGAGTGTGGTCCTGAGGCTTGTGGTCTGGGATCAGAGAGGGGGCAGGGCGGCTAGGTGCAGGGAGAGGTTAGGGGGATTGTGATCAGAACCTTCCACTAATTTCTACCCTCAAATAGAAACATTTTCCCTTTTTGAAAGAGCCAGAGGAGGGTGTCACCTGTGTGAGTCCCATGAACTTGCTGATGTTTTCCGACAGAAAGATCATGTCTCCGTCTTGGGTCACCACAGCGATGAAACCCTCCAAGGCTTTCAGGTACAGGTTGTCCATCTGCTGGTCGGCCTCAGCCTCAGACTCGTTTTCAGAGCAAACTGGAAAGAGATGGGGGTGAATGGCTTGCGTGAATGCGGTGTTAGCACACATGTGACTGGCATAGATGGATGTCTGCCAGGGATGACACAAAGGCATCGAGTGGACTTTTCTGGGAGTGCATGCTGCCGACCACCTAGGTGACTGCCCCATGCCCGAACGGGGGGCGTGGGATGAGCACGCAGGCTCAGGGAATGTGCCGGAGTTGCAGCTGCTGCTCTTTCTGCAGAGGAATAGGACGGGCCAGCCTTCAGAGTCAAGAGTTGGGCTGCACAGAGCAGTATCTTGGTGGCTTTCCCTTCGTTTTGCTAAAATCATGGAACAGGAGCAGGGAGATTCTTTTCTCTCCACACTCTGGTTCAGGAGGATAGCCTCTGCAAGGGGACTCCATCTGGGAATGGCCTTGTACCATGCGCACACCCACAACCCCCCTGTTTACTTGGCGTCTGTAAACCGCTTTGGTCAGTCAGCCAAACCGTTGACAGGGAACTGAAGTCTGGGTGAGGGTTTTGCCTCCATTACTATCTCCATCTAAACAGAGGTTTTAGCAGAGACGATGGCCGGACTCAGGGCCTTCAAACTTCAGCACGTTCTGGGATCCCCTGGAAAGCTTGTTAACACAGGGGTTTCTGGGCCCAGGACTGCTGTGTAATTTGGGAGGCTTGGTGCAAAGTAAACACGTGGGGACTTGTTGAAAAATCAAACCGAGCCCCAGACCCCTCTAAGTGTGGAGCCCCTCAGGACTGTACAAGCCGCAGTCCTGCGAAGCAGCCCCAGTGGGCCACATCCCTGGAGTGGCCGACTCAGTAGGTCTCCAGTGGGGCTGTGAATCTGCTCTCCTAGGAAGTTTCCAGGGATGTCGAAGCTGCTGTCCAAAGGACCACAGATTGAGAACTACCACCTTAATTCAAGGTCCGGCCAGTAACCCCAACACTGGGAGAATCGGCCAATATTGGCAGGTGGGGACCTATTTGCGGATGGTGAGGGGAGGCTTTCAGCGCCTTTGAAATCACAGCCCACAGATAGGTGACCACCTTCTCCAGACAGCGGGGCCAGCCCTGTGGTTTCTGGCCTATGAAGGGTTTTTTTCCTCTTCAATTTCTTTGATCTCAGTGGCAACACTGACTTCAAAATCTGGAGTCATCCCAAGACAACCTTATTTGGGTTAACCAGGCCCAGAGGAAATAGTTTTGCTTAAAATTTCCTGTTTTTAACAGTTCCGACACAGCTAAACTGGTTTCCATCCATGCCCAGTACTCTTGCTTCCAGGAGGTGGCGAAATTGGCTGCAGCGGCTGGCCGGGCCAGCCTCTGAAAGGGAGGGGCCGAGGGAGAGAGGGGGCGCTGGGTGGTGGGGGGCACAAATGGAAACAGAACGTCTTGGAACTGAAGTCACAATGGCTGGAGGACCAGGAAGCCGGCAGGCGGGCCTCTGGGGACCCTGGGACAGCCAGGCCTCTCTCCTCTGTGGAGCTCTTTGCTCCCACAGCACCTGCTTATCCTCCCAGGGGCTTCTAAAGGAATCTGGCCAGCTCCTGGTCAGCCTGGAGCAGGGGGTGAAAACTGTGGAGGCGGAGGCAGACCTTCATGCAAGAGGCCGGGGGTCATGCACGTCACTCCCTGCTGAAGACTCCTCCGCCTTTTCCCCTGCCCTTTCCTGGGAGCATCTTCCCTGATGTCTCACTAATCTCCAACTCAAGTATTAGGCACATGGGAAAGTAACTCACGAACTGTGCAGTTACTGTGCTCCTGCTGCCTGCCCTGTGCTGTGCTAGTCACAAAGCAGGAAATCAGGCATCTGTCACCAAGTGTCCCTCACTGTGTTCAGTCCTGTTCTAGGGAGTGCAAGGATATGGAGAGGTGGAAGAACCACTCTTCCCTGAGGGCTCTGCAGTGGCGGTGAGGACAAAGGTAAACTGCCGTGCGGCCGCCCACGGAGGGAACCCCTGGTGCCGGCGGAGAGCACTGCAGCGGGTGCCCAGTGAGCTGCTGGGGGTGGGGCGGGGCTTAAATGGCCCTGGGTTCTTGGTCTCAGTTACTCGCTTCCCAAGACCCTTCAGAGTCTGACCCCAAAGAGGAGGGGCAGGTCACCAAAATCAGAAGCACTTTGCTGAGATGAAGCCTGTTCAGCTCAGGGAGCACAACAAGATTCTTTAATGCTAAAAATAGCCCCTGTAAACAGGCTTTGATGGCTCCCCACAGCCAGGATATGCGTGGGCCGAGGTTTCGGAGCACTTTTTCCGGAGCACCACTCATTTCCTTCAGGCAGCACCACCCATGTGGGGCGGGACCCCACGTGCACTGGGAGCTGGGCATCGGGGGTGAGTGGGCAGGGTGGCGGGGCGGGTACTTCTAAGCAGCGCTCTGAGACCAGGCAGTGGCAAGGTGCTGCTGCTAGTTAGGATGCATTTTTCTTCCAGCAGGGTCATCTTCCCTCTTCGTTTCCTGCTCTGAGGGGTCCCAGCAAGGCTCTGACTGTTCTGAGACCACTCTGCTGCCATCCGCCTGGCGAGGATGTGCTTGGCAGACAGTCATTGTTTAGGGGTCCACTGCAGGGCTTTCCTTCAAACTGACTCCTCTCCTCCAGCTCTCCCAGGGCCCCAGACACCTCCTCCCACAGATTCCTGGCTGTACTGGCTGCAAGAACAGTCTCAGTCACCATAAGGAAATTATTTTTGGATCCTTACTAGAAATATTAACCATACCTGTAAACTCCACCATTACCAGGTGGTAGGCTGGGGCTACCCTCACTTCTTTGGCAGAAGGCGCTGGTTTTACCTGATCTTTCTAACCTCCCCAAGGGTCTTGAAAGTTCACCCTTAGAGGTTCATTCCTTTGTTCTTCACATAACTTACCATCCTATCTTGCCTCTTTGTGTTAACCTTCATAAGTCGTAGCACAGGACTGGGGTTAGCAAATACCTACTGATTGACCAGATCTGTCTTGAGTTTAAGTCTTAAGAAAATGATCTGAACAAGGTCAGTATCTTTAGAAGAGATTATACATTAGCTGCTCTTAGACATTAACATCCTAGCATGAATCAGCTTATCAGCTCCTCTGCAAACAGCACCAGAAAAAGGCCTTGATTTGGAGAGTGAATGGGGCAAGGAGTGAGCAGTAGAAAAGTAGGGGGTGAGCACTTAGGAAAAGGCTGACAGTGATGCCTAAGGAGGCACCGGAAACTGCATCTGCCTCCTCAACTTTCACCTGTTGGTTCCACTGTTCCTGCTTGAAAAGCTCGCGGTCAAAGCTTTAACTTGACTTGTCCCACATGTTAATATCTTTCCCTTAATCATCTAAAGATCAGGAAATCATAATCTCTTACTAAGACTGATATCTTCACTAAGCAAATGCCAATGAATCAATCATCAACCTGACATTTCTCTTTAGAAACCCTGCTTCCCATTAACCTCCAGTTCTCGGATAAAATGCACTGGATTTCACCACACAGGAGTGTGGGGAAGTCAAAAATCCGTTTTACGGTGAGAAGCCAACTTTGCATATTTACTGCTGCATAATGCCCTTGGAGTGCAGAAGTGACCCTCACTTGGTCACGGTTGTGGGGCTTGAAAGAGGATTTAGGACAATCAAGTGGTGTTTCCACCGATGTTCCCGTCAGAGTGCGTTCTGTTCTCGGCCCAGCGTGGAAGCTAATATCATAAAGCTATTGTTTCAGCGCACTTCCTGCGATACAAATCTCGGTCGGCAGCCCAGACTCCTAGCCTGGATTTCTTAGCTTTCTGGAGCTTTCCTCTCCAGCATTCCCACACAGAACAGCCTACTGTGAAAATCAAAGAGAAGCCTGCTACTAAGTAAAGAAACTTTTCTAAAGCAAAACCGGGCCTTTTTTAGCCTTTTGAACTCTGAGGTATGCGACCAGCTATTTCCTATTATAAAATGAACCAGCACTCACCTTTGTTAGAAATGTTTCAATAATGAATCTGTTCTGACGTGGAAAAGCTTGGCAACTTTGCGCTTTGACAGAAATTGCTGAAGGGCCGGTAAGAGGCTAGTACTCTTATAGTATAATGATTATATATGTATTATTTCTATGTAATTATTAGTAATTTTGATTCCTAAGCTGTAACTGATCAAAGAGCCCAATCTGTGGCAGGCTGGAAGCTAAGGGTTTTTACACCCATCATCTCAGTCCTCCAACGGCGTCACTTGGTACCATTACTAGCTTTGTGCAGATGAGGAAAGTCAAGCTCAAAGACAGTAAAGAGGTTTTCTCGTGGCTGCAGAGAAAGAAGGCGGCCAGACCAAGGTTCCAACATGGGTCTGTCTGCCCACAAATCCTTACTCCTTTTCATTGGGCCACATGGGTTGGAAAAGCAAAAATATGACTAGGAAAGAAAAAGATCCTGTCTCCTACACAATTCCTGGAAACACTCCCGACAACTGGCCGAGGGCATGTGTGGTAGGAGGCTGGAAGGGGGGCCAGAGAGAGGGGACGCTGCAAGCTCTCAGTCTTCTCCTCTGGCGACGCCTGCTTTGTGAGAGCCACTCCTTCAAGGACACCAGGACCAGCTCGCTTTGTCTCTCATTTCTTACTTTGGGACAGAGAGGACCAGAGCCGACATGCGGAGGGCTCTGGCTGGTCTGAGGCCGAGCCCGGCCAGGGGGCAGGCCATTTGTGTCTAGAGCTGCAACAGCTCCTGAATGGGGACCTGGGATGTCTCACTGTGGCCACTCTGGTCCTATCTCCCTTGGCGTGTCTGGCACACAGGGGCTCACGCCAGCACACAGGCCAGCAGACGTGCTCAGACGCCCAGCCTCTGGTTCATGGCCCATGTGAGGACTGCCTTCCTCCCCACTGCTCAGAGTTGGCCCCCGGTGCCTCCCTTTAACTTTGGTCCCCCTGCCTTTCTCCTCCTCTTCCCCACATGCCCAGGCTTTGTCAACATCTTCACCGGACTGGGTTCACAGTGTGCTCCTGCCCTCTGGTGTCTGCCTTTCCCGTGGACCAAGACTCAAAATAACTTGAGTTTCAGGGGCAGACTCACTGTGTGCCCAAATGTGTGACTTTGGGCAACCTTAGTTATCCTGTGCTTCACATTTTATCATCTGTGCAATGTTCTACCAGTCCCAGTTCAATCAGAGAGCTGTCCTAGGATGAATGCTTTAGCCCCCTGGGGCTCTCTGTGGATGGAAGAATGGGGATGGTGATGGAAGCAAGCAATGATTAACCCAAAGGAATTAATGTCTAAGAGCAGAATTCCAAGTGCCATTTCCAGGAAGGCAAGATGCTGTTTCTGGGTATTGAGAAGGGTCTCCATCTATTCATTTAAACCCTCCGCTGTCTACTCTGTGTAAGTGTAGAGCTGACTCCAGCGCTTCCAGACCCTGCCCTCACCTGTCTGGGAAGGTGAGCCTCTTTAACAGAAAGAGGGACACGCGTTCCCCGAGGTCACATCTCCAAGACTTTCTTACACTTCGGCCCATGCTGCCTCTTTCTGTAGCGGGCAGGATGACCGGCCGGTGCGCCGCACTGTTCTGTTGAACGTATTTTACAGAACATGCGTCTGTCCTCCGTTCTCCCCCGCCCATCCGCATTTTCCAGGATTCATCAGACTGGCGGCACAGGGTTGGCCCTCCAACCCTTGGACCCACTGAGCTGTCATCCTATTTTTTGACAAAAAAAGTCTTTCCCCCATATCCTTCCTGTGCTCGAGAGCCCAGAATAGCACAGGTCGCTCTGGCCTCCCGGCCTCACACTGGATTCCCTTTGCTCAGGGTTTCCTTCCCAGAATAGCCACTTCATAACAGGATGGCAGAATCCACCCTGCTCCAAGGCGCTCGGTTCACTCGGGAAAACCGAAAACCAACCACCAAGGAGCCGTGCCTTCCCTGCCCACCTCCCTCACGCTCCCCGCCTTGGGTGCCGCCCACTGCAGCACCCCGGCAGGTGAGGAGGGCCCCGGCCCACGGCCCTGTTTCCTTGTGAAATGGGCAGACTAGACAGGGGAGTCCCATAGGATTCACAACCGGGGAACTCCTCCGACACCTTTCTGGTCAGGACTAGCAGGAAACGGCTCTATGAAAAAGGTAAACTCAGAAAAAATGTTTTGTGAACTTCAGACTTGCAGAGACACCAGGGAGGGTGAGAGTGGGTGAGCCTTGTGGGGAGGTCGCTATCCACCCACAGCTCCCTGGTGTGGGCGAGCGTGGCCGGGTCAGGGCCCTTCCAGACACGTCTGTGTTAACGCTCACCCACACTCTGTGTAATAAGTATTTTCAACCCCTTTTTACAGTTGAGGAAACCAAGGGCAGAGACACCAAATAATTTGCCTGGCATACTGGCTCAGGGGCAAAGATCATATGGGCACACCTTGGCCCTTCTAGAGAAGGGAGTTGGAAGACAAGCACTAAAAACCACTTCCTAAGGACTGCATCTAGAGTGGAGTGTGGGTCACGTGGCCAGATGGAAAGGCGACTGAGAGGCCAAAGCTGCTTCATTCTCCCAGCCTGATCTCTGCAGAGTGGGAATTCCTGGGTGGGGAGACCTTCCCAGTGGCCTTTGTGCAACTCCGGCCCAAGGGCGCCTCCTGGGGGTGCCCACCACCTCACCTGAGGACAGGAGCTTGTGCGTCCGCAGGAAGCTGATGGCCAGCCGCATGATGGAGGCCTTGTCCAGGTGGGAGCTCACGCTGTGCGGCAGGGGCAGCTCGTGCGCCAGCTCGTAGAAGACCTCCGTCTCCTTGCTTCTCCGGCACCTTGCTGCATCCCGGGACTTCTCCTTCCTCCTCTCCGAGCTACTCCTAGATTGAGAGAGAAGAGGTGAGTCCCCAACACGTCACTGTCATTCTATCACACCCCCGATCAAGACACCCCCACCCATGCAGGGTAGCACCAGACTCTCACACTGAGCCACTACGAGCTCACACAGCCGTCTGAGCCACACAGCCTGCCTCCTGTTGTCAGCTCTGCTCTCATGTGTGTTTATGTCTTCTCGAGCAAAGACTTGCCAATTAAATCCATCCACTGGCAGTGCTTTGGACCTGGTCCTGGGCATTATCTTGGGATTCAGGTGCATGTGCAGTGATGGGGATGAGAAAGCTGTGGCCAGAGACCCAGGTGGCTGCGACAAAACCTCTGGAAAAAAGGTGAGCAACTGCTTCAAGCTTCCCCTTCTAGACAAAATGCACTTAGAAAAAAAATAAATAAAATTAAGCCCAGTACTGAAACGTAGGTCCCATTTTTGTAGCCGAGAGTTATTTCCACGCTAAAAATTGAAAATGCGGCTGGAGCCCAAGAAGAACAGGCAGCCAGACATGTGTCAGCCTGGCGTCCCCAGGTGCACCCTCGCCAGGGGTCACCGAGGAGCAAGCGTGTGCGGCCGGCGTGGGGCGACCGGCCTGTCTGGTCTTCCTGCTCGTTTTCCTCCTCCTTGTGGGACAGATGAGAAGATGACACACACCCAAACCTGCCCCTTCAGGAAGTCCTAACAAAATCCTGGATCCCTTACAAAGCGCACGTAGCATGCTGATATGGCAAGTTAAAAGCCAGACTCTCTGTATCGAAATTCTAAGTTCTCCACTTGCCTGCTTCATACACCCAAATTATTTAAACAGCTTAGTTTCAGTTTTGTCATCTGAAAAGTGGTCACAAGAGTACTTACACCCCACGGAGTTACTGTGAGGATTAAGTATGACAATTTATGTAAAATCTTCAGCACCAGGCCTATCCCACTTGGAAGCCACCAATATTGGCTATTATTAATAACAAATCTGTCCATGAAAAGATGAACATGAGAGATGAAACATTACAAAAGTAGACAGTACAATCCAGTTTTCATAGAAATATAGATAATAGTTCTAAAATAGTAGAAAAAGTCTAGAAATGTAATAAAACAAGAACTACTCTTCTTACAGCTACCACATATAATTTACTGTATAATTGGTACTGTTTTAGGTGCTGCTACCTTCAGCTTCTTCAATTCTTACAACTACCTCGGAAGTCTCTGTTATCATCATCTCTGATCTACAGAGGAGGGAATGGGTCCGCAGAGGCCAGTCTACCTGCAGCTTCTCGGCAGGTGAGCGGGGACATGGGGCTTTGCACCAGGCAGGTGGGCCCCAGGGCCTTAACCGTGGATGACGGGCTTGTCTCTCTCTACACAAATGTGTTAGCGGTTTTGGGTTGGAGAGGTTATGGGGTATTTTTTTTTACTTCATGCTTATCTATATTTTCTTATATTTCTATAAATAACCTGCATTGCAGGATGAGTAAACAAGTTTGCGTTTTTGAAAAAGTGTCCACTGCAGTTTCTGGCTCTCGCGGCCTCACCCACTCGGCTCCGGCTCAGACTCTCGGTCCTTCTGAGATTTCCAAACCAGGGGCTGCTGCTCCTTCGGTTTGGCTTTGCTTCCTATTATCTGGGCAGATAATCAGTATTTTGGGATTCATGGAATGTTGACATGCCTTTCAAACCCTTCAGGATCTGGGGCAGAGGCACTGTTCTGACTTTACCACATGTTTCATTTGAAAAAAACAGAACACCCAGCTTTGTGGGTGGATTAAGTAAGCGTCGTTTACTCAGACTGCGGCAAGCGCATCCCCTCACTGTTGATGGTCAGGAAGAACCTTCTGCAAAACTGTGAAATGGGTGAAACTTTCTTCCTGCCCCAGCTGTCTCTTTTATGTTTCCTTTACCTAATCCCTGTTCCCTCCTCGCTCCCTGACTTCCGAGCCCCAGAACTCTCTCCCTGGCCCCCCGCCCATCCCCACTCTCTCTGATCTGCCCTCATGATCCTGCTGCTTTTGCACCAGACCTTTAGTGACAGTTCCTATATTACTTTCTCCCATTTGCATTTTAAGCAGTTGTCCGAGTTTTGCAGGCCTTCTGGCACAGGAAGTAAGGGTGGGAAGGGGACAGGACACTAAAACTGTACACACCTCACCTATGAATCACAAAAGCCAGCGTCTTGGAGGTGCTGGACTCCATTCTCCAGCACCAATCCTCACACACCCAACAAAAGCAACATCAACATGTGATCAGATGTCAGGGCCATCCAGAGAAGCCATCGAGGGGTGGGAAAGATCCCCAGAACAGGCTGTGACATTAATGCCAACATCTGCATGCACAGAGCTTTCTTTTGCTGTTGTCCCTCCCTCAGCGTGTAACAGCAAAGCAGAAAGAACCGGGAAGGGGAAAGGCAGTCCACGGTCGGTGCTCTGTCTGGCTGCGGCATTTGGCATTTGGGTCCTACTGTGTTCTCTGGACCACATATTTGTTGACACTTTTGTGCCTGCGCTGCACCAAGTACCTTACACATATCAGCTCACTGTAGTCCTCCAACAGTGCAACATGGCAGGTACTGGGAGCACCATTTACATGTAGAAACTGTGGCTCAGACACAGTATGACACTTGTCCAAGATCACAAAGAAAACGTCTGCACAGGCCCTTGGAGACTGCCAAACAGGCCCCAGCAGACAGAAGTCCTGAGGAACGCGGGTGCCCCCTAACTGCACCCTCCCAACCTGCATGTGAGATGGGTGGGACAGGTGTTGCTGCTGTCCCATTTCACAGATCTGGAAGCTGAGGCCTGGCCTGGGTCTGTGACTAATGAAGAGCCATCTAACTTATCAGTGGCAGATCTGGAGCTAGAGCTCATTTCTTCCCAGGCCAATCTGTTTCCCACTGCTTAGTGGTAGGGATAGTGGCTTTAGCAAGGAAAAAAACAAAACAAAACCCAGCAATATCTTAACATTTAGAAAGATTGAGAATATTATGCAGCCTCTTGGTTTAAAAGTCATGAGCCCCATTTTAGCTACTTTGTTTCACAGTTGCACTGACATGACTTTTAATGAAATTATCTAGTCAAAGGTGACAGAGCCCAGAGATATCTGTCTAATGTTGACAGATATTGGAAGAACAGACAAAAGTGTGTAACACGGCTTCGATTTAGTTAGAACACTAAAGAGCAAGTGTAATTAATGCTGAGTGTGAAGGTAAGATGCCCTGTGCCCAAGCCCAGCTGACGCATATACAGTCTACTTCCTCCCACAGTTTGTACGAGTCCAGTCTCCTAGCAAATGGAACAGGGGACTGGAAGTTAGGACTGATGTTTTACTATATTGGCCACAGTCGACCTCGCCCTCTGAGTTTGGACCAGAAACTGCACTGCTGGTGCCCCGACAGCCTCGCTGGGAAAACGGGAGAGATATCAGGCCTGCCTCGTCAGGATCAAATGAGACGAGTGGAGAAGGGCTGGAAATACAGGTGGCCCTCCCGTCCCTGCACGTCATGGGTGTTTTGTTTTGTTTACAGGTTAAAGGCAAGACCCTTTTCAGCAAAGATTATGACTCACTTTATTGGGGCACTCACTTTATTGCGGTGTTCTGGAACTGAGCCCACAGTCTCTCTGAGGTATGCCTGTGTGAGAAAGCGCTCCGCAAATGAAAACCATCCTGACAGATAGTAATAATTCCATTAAGTGGCTAATATGAGTATTAGTCACATCAGACTTTGGCCATAACAGCTGCCCTTCATCGCCAAATGCTGTCTCTAGGCCGGGGGGGTGTGTGTGGTCAGGCTCATCCTGACCAATTCTTTTGTTTCTTGTTACTGAACCTCTTTTGGTCAATGAGGCTTTGTTTCCTAAAATACTTGAACTTTATTTTTTCTCCCTAGATGGATTCCAGAATTAATGGCAATGGACCAGAATTTTTTAAAAAAATGACAATTCTAGACATGGCATGTTAGAATTCTCTGGTTTCTTGTGAACAGATATTTTAACCTAATCATCAGAAAAGACTCAGAAATTTATTTCTTACTCCCAGTTGCTCCAGCTTCTGTCTTTCTTGGTGGCCCTCCTGTGACCTGTGGGTAGTCCTGGCACAACACTTCGTACACAGAACGCACAATGCGAATCCCACTCTGGGTTGGGGGCCCTCGACTGGGGAGGGGGGATCCTTGATCGGGGGGCCTCATGCAGATGGGGAAGTGTTTGCTGAGCTCCGCGCCAGACCCTGTGAGCTGCAGAGTGAGATGTGCATTCCTTGTTTTTAAGGAGAATGCAGTCTCCTTAGGGAGCCAACAACTAGAAACATTTTTATTAACTACAGAAATAAGTACCAGCAATAAACACGATAGGTGGTGAAGATAAGAAAGCAGCTGGTGTGAGCACGCACGGTCTGGGCAGGCTGCTCCGGGAGGCGGGGTCTCAGCTGATCCTCAGAGGACAAATGACAATACCTTCCTGGTATCTGCAGGGTTCAGAGGGCACTTTTTCCCTACACGTGCTATCTCAGGTGAGCCTCGCAACAGCCCTGAGAGATAGGAACTATTGTCCCGTTTAATAGACGAAGCAGTGGAGATTTGGAGGGATTAGTAACTTGCTAAAAGATATTGTCTCCACCATAATTCTTCTGGGTCCAGGATGAAAGGTTTCTCCACTGGCCGCAAGGAAACTGTTACTTATTGTGTAACTTTCCAAATGCACTGTATTAGATGCTTTCCCACAAACTGGATGTTTATGTACAGGACAGGAGGAAGAAAAGGGTGAAGGTCTGAGAAGGAGCCCTGGCCTGGTGGCTCAGCTGGCTGGAGCGTTGTCCTATACACTGAAAGGTTGTGAGTTTGATCCCCAGTCAGTTTGACCACCCATACCGGGGGTGTGGGTTCAGTGCTGGGACCAGTCAGGGTGCGTGTGGGAAACAACCTGTCAATGTTTCTCTTTCTCGTTCTCTCCCTGTCTCCCTCCTTCTTTCCTCTCTCTCTCAAATCAGTAAAAACATATCCTCCAGTGAGGATTAAAAAAAAGTACACACAAGTTTATACTTAAGTTCCCCCAAGTTGGAAACTCAAAGTCTGAAACACTGGCTCCCCACTAAGGGAAGTAACCACTTAAGGACCAGACAGCCACTCAACAGACAAACAAAACTGTCCCGAAGCCCCCCAGGTGTGTGCCATAATTTGACCAGGAAAACCCTCTTGGGGCAGAACTTCATTGTCTTAAACCTGTCTCCTTTTGGGTCATTGCTCCAGCATGGAACTGTGATCAGCTCTTGGGCAGGCTAATCCTGGTTTCTGACCTCCAGGTGAACACAGCCTGGTGGGGCCGCCAAGATGCCTCGGTGGCGATAGTTCCCTGATGTTCACTGAAACCAGGGTCCCGGATTTAGTGCCTGTGGGCCGTCTGGGCACCAGAACTATAGGGCTGGCCAAAAAGTCAGTTCTTTTTTCCCGTAAAATAAGACACATTTTTTCATTTCACCAATAACTTTACTGATTTGGATATTTTGAGTATGTCGGCTCTCTCCTGCTTATAGCCTTTTAGTGGGGTAAGGCCAGGGGAGCTGCCAAACACCTTCCAGTGCAGCAGATGGCCCCACAGCAAAGAATTCCTTGACCAAAATGTCAGTAGTGTCAAGAAACGTCGCAAACCACTTTTGACACGTTTGATCAGTCACAGCACCTTCTCCACACACTGCACAAATCTTTTTTATGTTTTTACCTTTCTTGAAATGATAAAGCAGAATACGCTGAAAATGGTGCATATTTTCTTCCATCTTCCATATTAAAATGGTTGCACAAAAACTCACCAACTTTGATAAGTTTTTTAAAATTACAGGCCAATATGACAGCTGTCACAATATAATCTAACAAAATCATTTCAAATGAAGTTAAAGACAACTAAGCACTACTAGAGCCATCATATGGAAAAACTTAAACAAACCTTTTGGCCTTTTGTTCACTACCCTTAGATGGCTTAGGAGCACCTGGGGGAAAGGCTGAAGCCATCTAATTCAGCCGTCTTAGATGAGTACCAATTTTGGTACTCTGCTTAGATGAGCAGGTACCAATTTTCGGGAGCTGTGAAAGGAGAAAATTAAGGTCACATGCAATTCGGAGCAGCTCTCATGACCCCTCAGTGAGGCTGTGCAGCTGCCATGCAAAGGCCTTTGCAGGAGGAACACCCCGGCCTCAGGTCAGAGATCAGCACGAGTGGCTGGCTCGCACACCTAGCAGGTGATTGCTCCGTGGATTAACTTAGAGCAGAACCGCAGTCAGTGCTTCTCAATCCTGGCTACTCACTGGGACCATCAGACGAGCTTTAAGAACTAATGCCTGGGTCCTTTGTGGGGTCGCCCCGAGACCACCATGTCATAGGGCACGGCCTGGGCATCAGGGGTTTAAAGCTTCCCACGTGACTCTCAAGTGCAGCCAGGGCCGGCTGGGAGCACTGTTGCAACGCAGTCAGCTATAAAAGAAAAAGCGCTCCCCTCCCTCTTTTTGGTGGGAGTCAAAGGACATTGAAACGGATCTAGCACTCGGGGCTGGGTGTGTCTCGTCAACACCATCATCAGACTCTCACCTCACTTGACTAACATGGTGTTTTCAGTTCTATCCTGCAGCAGAGTCACCTGGAGGTCTCATGAAACCACAGGTTTCTGACCCTGTGACCACATGTCTTTGGAGCGCTGACATGCGGCCTGCTTCTTAAACCTCACTTCCCTCTTCCCCTGACATACACCGTGTCCACATTCACCATGGCCAGCAAGTTTGGAGTCGCCATCAAAGCCACACTTATTCATCTGGGAGCCCATGCGACTGTCCCTGAAGTGCCAGATGCTCTCGCTGACAGAAAGAGGGAGGGGAAATAAGGAGGGAGAGCTTTGAACAGATGCCACTCAACAAAAGGCAGCTGCCCCTCCAAGCTGCCCCTGGGAGAAGGTACAAACTTCACTCCCGTGACGTGCCATTGTGCTAAGATGTGCTTTGGGACGTCTTTTCAGACTTGGTTTCAGGGCCATACAAGAAAATCAGTCATAACACCACATAAAACAGGCTTCGTTTTAAACCCCAGACAATATTATCCCGTGTACCCACCCCCTTTCGTCGCCAGACTTGGCTATGGATGGAATTTGGTTGTTTCAAAAAATAAAATGTGCCCCCAGAGATAAGGCCTCGCCACAATGGGAGGTTTTTTAAAAGAATGGTGTTGGCTCTGAGGGGAATTTGAAAGGAGTGGTGGAGCTGTTTTGGGTGAGGGTGGTGGTCTGGCGGCCAGCTTTCCGGGGACGTTTGCGTGTCTGTCCAAAGGCAGAAGTGGTTACTAGGGATATCTATTACCGAGGGGAGGAAAGGACACCAACACAGGCCGACCAAACAGAACTCAAATTAGCAAATTCAAGAGGGACTGGGCAGATCAAACAATCCTGGCCAAGGGGGAAGAGGCATCAATACACGGCAGTATGCAGACTGGTTCGGGGCACGCTCTCTCCTGAAAGAGACCACAGCTCAACTGGGAGACAAGAACCCTACTACAGACTAGTAAACCGAAGTCCTAAAAGAGGTTTATGAAGAGGACATGAGGGCTGGAGTGGCTAAACAGGAATGGATGTCTTCACTCACCCCCTTCCTTGAAGGAGGAATCCTGAAAAGTGTCTCATACCTCAACCCTCCCAGCTCTCCTCCTCTGGGGCTGAGCACCGCCCCCCGCCCCCTCCTCCACTCTGACAGCCTGTGCCCCTGGAGGGAGGGCCTGGACTGCGTTGGGAGCTGACAGTAATGTTGGAGGCCCACCCAGCACGGCCCTCTAATGGTCAATTCTGCTTGGGGCCCACTGGAGATGCTTATCTGGAGGCCTTCTCGGCCGCAGGCACCCTCAGAGAAGAGAGCCGCAGATCCAATTAGTGAGCGGCCCCATAGGGCTCCAGATCACCCTGCATAATTGGAGGACAGGTGCAGCCCAGCTGGGAGAAGCCGTGCAAGGTCAGGAGTAACAGCAACACACCGTCCCTCTGCCCAGCTCCACTGAGCCCCAGCCTCAGCAGGGTTCTCCGGATTCGACAAGTCTGTGGGTTCTACCACTTGGCACTTGTACCACTCAGTATAAAGCACGTAATAAGGAAATCTGTAAATCTTACTTAGTAGGATAGAAAAAGCAGGCATTAGGATTCCCATTTTAGAGATGAGGAAAATGGAGGCTCGGAAAGGTAATGGGAATGTGTGGAGTGGGAGCAAAACCCCTGCGCTCTGACTGTCTCCGGGACACGCGAACCCCAGGGAGCCCACTGCCAACCAGCACTAGACAGGCCACACAACTGGGAACAGAGACCGTCACCACGCGTTACCACCTCGTAAGCTTGTTTATCTCAACAGGTCATTTCCTTCTTCAGAAAGGGTGATGGTGGAAATAAGGGCAATGCATGTTTAGTGCAGGCAACTGTGAAAACACAGAAAGGTAGAAAAAACTGAAATCCCAGTGGATTTATGGCTTTTTAACTTAACATTTTATCATATTTTGAAGAGCTTTTTAAACATAGGTATAGCAGCCAGCAGCAGCTAGTCGTGTGGTGGCCCACAGCCCCTTGACAGCTGCTCAGATGCGCTTTCCAGTTCCTGGCTGATACGGAGCCCACGACGATGCACCTTTTCAACAGGTGTTGCATTTTATTTTTTATAATAAAAGACGGCAGGTATCCAGCTCGCTGCCAGCTCCCCACAGCTTTCCCACAGTGACCCCCTGGGAATGGGGAGGAGATGGACTCGGCAAAAGCAGCGCCTTCAGGCCTGTGGCCACCGCTGCTGTATGTGGGGCCCAGAGGTGGTGATGCAGACAGGCCTTGGGGGGGAGGCAAGGGCTCGGGCTGAGCGCCCCATCTCAGGCCACGGTCTCCGCGTCCTTCCCTCCTGCCACATCCAGGTTAAAGCATCTGAATGGAGGTGACCGACGACTGAAACCCGAGAGTCCAGTGCCGCTCCAGTGGGCCTCATCCCCCAGTGCAGAAGTAAAGTGTTTATTCCATCCACCTCAATCTCACCACACCCAGCACACTGGCAGAGGGGACTCGGTGGCATGTGTGCCCACGGAGAGGGGAGGAGGGCGAGCAGCCACAGCGGGCGCTTGCCTGTCTCTCTGTGTCCTCTCTGGCCTCTGACACCTGCCACTGCCTGGCCCCCGACGTTGTGCAGATTCTGCCAGGGGACCACTGGACGCCTGCCAGCTGACAGGCCACTGCCGCTGTGGTTAGGAAAGAACCACATGCAACACTTGTGGATTGAGAAAGAACGCGCATCCCGCTGCCTCTGGTTTAGTCCTGAAATGATCTCATGAGGGAGGTATGGTCCCATCCCAACTACACATGAGAAGGAACAGGCCCCAAGGATGTTAGTGACATGCCCAGTGATGGAGCCGGCACGCACACCTTACCCTTTGATCCTGAATCCCATGTTCTTGATTGAAATTGGGCAATTTTCCCCAGAAAGACCATAGGCGGGTCCCTCTTGCAGTGTCAAAAGGTTTAGCTGAGCTGGGGTTATGGGGCGGCAGGGGGTGGGGGTGAGGGGAGGCAGGATGGGGAGCCCTCTGAGGCCACTTCCCGGTGAGCTCTCCATCTGGCAAGCAGCAAAGATGTCCTGCTCACCCTCCTGCCCTAGGTCAGCCCTCAGTGGACTAACCAGGCCTGGTGGAATGCTTTTTCTCTGCTTGAGATGCCTGACTTCTCTTTCTTTCTTTGCTCGCAGAATCTGCAGACACCACGGGTGAAGTTTGCATTTCCACTGGGCTCTTTTCTTCAGTGCCCCTTCGCCCTTTCCTCACACCCAAGCTGTGACCAAGGTCTGATTTAGGGTCTGTCATCTTTGGGGCTTCACCCGTCAGCAGCCCTCTTCCTTGGGGGACCCACAAGCTTCCAACAGCACAGTCTGTGGTTTGGCTGGAGCCATCCTGCATGTAGAGCCACGCGGGTCCCACAACAAAGCCCTCAGCTGAGAACACTGACGAAGAAATGGCACAGCCAGGATAAAGAAGTGCCCAAGCTGTAAAACAATTCCCCAGGACGGAGTACTCCTTCTCTGGAGTGAAGGGGGAGGAGCTTGCTGCCCCTGCAGCCCCTAAGTCCCCTGCCTCTCCCCCTCCCCTCACCCCTGCTGGGGAACACGCACTTCACCTTCTTGGCCTGTTTAAGGTGCACTTGCCTTTCAGGCCCTCCCACGGCCAGCTCTCTCCAGGAAGGCCTCACCTGTGGGGACCTCTCTGCACCCTACTTCAGAGGTTCCGCACTGCATGGTCCAGCCCTGTGTTGTTCTCTGCTTACTTCACCTCCGTGGCTTCGGTCCCCCCAGCTGGACCACACATTCTTGAGGGAAAGGACCCTATCATCTGTTCTTTCAGCATCCTCTAAAGTTCAGAGTGGCATGAGTTGAAGACGCTGGATAAAAACCACTTTAATGAATTCTGTTCTAGATTTTTCATAAGCATTCTATTCTAATTCTTAATCAGAATAAAAGGTTTTCATGTGGGAAGAGCCATAGCACAAAGATGCTCAGAGACTCTCGTGTGCATGTTCCCAGCCTTGAACCAAGTCTGGGAACTGACCTAGGGTGGCAGACAGTCACCCGAGGTCACACCATCAGCATGGCTCAGACTCTGTGCACACAGATCGCCCGGGATCTTGTTACAATGCAGTTTCTGACTCGGTATTCTGGGCTGGGGCCTGGGAGTGCATTTCTAGCCACCTCGTAGGTGATGCTACTTCTATGGGTCTGTGACCACGCTTTGAACAGAAAGAGACCAGGGACACAATGGAGATGCTGACATCTGGCAGGGTTAGAAGTACCCAGGTAGTTAGAACTACCCTCCTGCCGTCCTAATCCAAAGCCACCTAAGAGCTGACCAGCCAGCTCTCCTCTTCTGTCAAGAAGAATCCTCCCCTTGTTTTATGTTTCTTTATGGGATTTCACCAAGCCATACTTTACCGTTCCCTCTGCTGCATCTTCCCCACCTCTATCATCTCATCCTTTCTTGTTTCTTAAAACTCCATCCTCAGGGCCAGTTCAAGCTCTACTTCCCTCTGATGCTTCTCTGGACACCCTCTTCTGCAAGGCGCTTCCTGCTCACATTACTCACTTGCCTTCATTAAAGGCCTCCCTGTCTCGCTGGCTTTTCTATGCAAACCTCCTGCTTCTATAACTGGACTGTAAGCAGCTTGGTGGCTTGGTGGGGGTGGGGGGGTCGGGCACAGACACAACACCTACTTCTGTGCCCCCATCACGGGACTTTGGGCCATGGCAGACAAACTGGGTAAATATTTGCTAATTGATTGTAAGTACAATTCAAGCGTGCCCTTTACTCTCCTTTCCCTCTCGGGGAGGAAAGAAAAAGTGATCCCAGCTGCCTTGGCCTCCATCCCCAGCTCGGGGGGCCTTGCTCCTCTCCTGGGAGCTGCAGCTGCGCCAGCTCAGATTTTAGTTCTCTGCCCTCCTCTTCCCTTCAGCGAAGAGTTAAAGCATTGGGAAGGCTGCTTCCCACTTGGAAATCTCCATTTCCTCATGCAGCACGAACAAGAGAACATCTATGGGCCGAGGCTGAGTGAGCCAACTGCACAGGGAATGAACTCGCTCTGAATGGGGCTGTTCTAGTGCTCTGCCAGGCCAAGTCATTAAGATGCCGTCCCCGAGGTACAGCCCCCAGCGTCACCTCTAGATATCCCCTGAAGCTTTGCCGGCAAGAAGGATGAATGGCGAGCACAGAGGCTGGTGAAAGCAAGCTCTTTCATGAGCAGCGGGGAGAGGACCCCTGCATGTGCCCCGGAGCGGGGCTGGGGCTGCAAAGGAGGTAAAGTAGAGGTTCTCCTCTCTCCTGCTTCCCCCTTCACCACCGGAACCCGAATTAACTTCCTGATTTATGCAGAGTGGCCGAAACAATTGCTTCTCACAAGGCAACCAAGGTGGGAGGTTGTGGGGGGATAACAACATTAGAGAAAACATGCGCAGTGCCAAAAATAACCCTTGTGTCATGGGAAAACCGAACTGGGCCGTCGCAGGGGCCAGCACTGGGTATATTCAGGAAGGAGGGGCCAGAAGTTCCCCTGGCAGTGTCGTCACACATTCCGGGTGAAAAAGGTTGAAAAGCCCTAACTGGGATAGGCAGCTGGCAGGGAGCGCTCTTTTCAAGCACGGAATATGATTTTAAGGGTCAGTTCTCTCTCCTTTATTTCAGACACTTTAATTTCCAAGGAAATAACATTTGTGTCCTTTTTTTAAATAGGGACTGCCCCTTAATTATATGCTACTAGTGAAATACCCTGGGATCTGATTTACTAATCCCGATTCGAGGCCAGAACTTCTGGTGACTGGTATTTAAAGTATTTCAAAATGTAAGAGAGGGGGTGAGCGGAAGTCCAGGATCTCTCACTTTCCTCCCCCATCCCATAACCCCTTGTCTTCTCCATGTTTAAAAAAAGAAAAGAGAAAACAAAGGCAAAGGGAAAGGAGAGGGAAAGGAGCCAGGGAGACTCAGAGACCTTCTCTCTCCTGGGCTTCCTTGGGAACCCCGATCTCCAGTCTGTTTGCATGGTCACGTGTCCAGAGCTGCGGGATCTGATTCGCAGCCACAGTGCGAGCCCATGCTTTCTCCAATTCTGCCCTGTCATACTACGACGAGATGTGAGATATGCATGCACATTTAGGCGGCTACATTCCATTCCTTTGTAGAGGAGTCATCAAAAGGTATGGGCAATGCCAAAAGTCTTTTTCAAGTCACTATCCCACTCTCAGATGAGAACACAGAGCAGTTTGGAATACAGGTCTGTGTTTCGTGCAACCCCCGCCCCCCCCCATCCCACCCAGCAATGGCTTTTTTCATTTACTCATTCAACAAATATTTGTGAATACCTCTTCATGTGCTGGGGCTGTTAAGTAATGGAATGAAACATGGGACAACTATTCCCGACTTCAGGGAGGTTGTGGAGAACTGAAGAGTCGAGTCCTGAAGGACTAGCGTGGCGTCAGCCACACAGTGGGACTCACAGGGGGACGTCTGCACTGCCGGACATTGCCGGGAGAGGGGAGGGCTCGGTGCTGGAGGCAGGGCTTGCAGAAGGAGCAGCTATGGGGAGGCAACTGGGAAGGCAGGAGGGATGAGCAGGACAGAGAGGCTGCTGGGGCAGGCATGGGGGTGCCAGTGGTCGGGAGACAGGCTGGAGGGCAGGGTGCATGACAGGAAAAGTCCAAGTGGGGGATACACTCCGTCAGCAAGCACCGTTGAGCATCCACAGGGCCTTCGCCACACACAGACAAGGGCCTTCGACCACAAAGGACAGGTGACTTCATGAAGTCGGATGACCTGATAACCGCCCATGCTGTTGGTTAGTTATGGCTGATGTGCCAGCGGACGGGAGCGGCAGAACCCTGTCTGGATCCATCTTCTGCTGGTGGGGGGCTTTGGCCACACTGCACAACGGCCATGAGATGCCCTCTTTCTTGGCAGCAGAGCCAAGGGAAATGCGCTCCTTTGGTGGGAGCTCTAAATATGGCAGCCACCCTGGGGCCACCACCAGCTGGAGCTCGGCTCACCCACAGAGACTCCAGCGAGGCATTCTTGCTGAACAGCAACTCATAAATGCTACCCCAGGGAAAAAAAGCAAACCTCACCAAGGGCACACAACTCCTCTGGCTCCAGTGGTGCTTTATTTTCAAATACTTCAGCCCCGATCTTCCAGCTGTTTCCCCTTGCCTCTTCCTCCTTCACCACTGACCGAATACAATACAATTCTAATCAGAACTCGTACAGAGGAACAACTCATCAGTCTCCCCAAACCTTTCGGGGTATCACTCTGCATTGACAAACAGAAATGGCTCCCCGCCGCCCTCACCACGAAGTCCAGCCTCCAGTGTCCCTTGAGCTCTGCCAGCCCCACACCTGCTCTCCCACCCCAGCTCCCACGGGCCCGCAGCACCCCCCTGTCCCGGCCAGCCTGTACTCTGTGCCAGCACCCACCACTGAGCACTCCTATCTGTCACCCAGGCATCTTTTTTTTTTTTTGCCACCTGAAATGAGATCCTTCCTTTCCAATATTCCAAACCCTATGCTTTCAGAACCAGCCTAGGCCCGCTGCCTGCACAGAGGTTTTCCTGGCCTCTCTGCCCAGCCCACACTGACCTCCCCTCCCACTGCCACCCTGCACACCTGGAGAATTGATCGGAACCACTTAACTGCAAGGTAGCATCACTTCATTATTCCTTTAGGGTCTTCTCTGAGGCCACAGGCAAAAAGTCAAATTTCTTATGTGCCACAGAGCCCGGCTCTGTACCACACCCCCACAATAACCGTCCCTTGAGCTCTTTTAGACACAGCATGGAAGGCTGGAGTGACAACTGACTGAGCCAAAACAGCCCCCACCCATGGGGAGGGCTTAGGAGTGCAGTTAGAATGCCTTGGTGCTTTCCAGAGAAAAGCACCCAAGGAAGTGGGTTAAAAAAGAGGAGTGAAAGCCCTGGCTGGTGTAGCTCAGTGGATTGAGCACAGGCCTGGGAACCAAAAAAGAGGAGTGAGTGGCTGCACTCGTCACCGGGTTACCTAACATCGGATGATGCCTCACTGGTCCCAGGAAGCGGATCCCCGTGCCCTAAGGATGTTTCCAGACAGAAGTTGCCGGCTGTGCCTGCCGCCTTGCTGCAGGGGGTGTTCAGTGAGCCAATGCCAGTCAGCTTTCACGGACCCTGGTGAACAAGCCTGGGCGGGAGCGCCCCCCGCCCCCCGATGAGATCAGGGATGTTTCTGCCTCTGTTCCCACCTCCTTGACACGACAGAATAATCTGTTGCCCAAAACCACCCGTCACCCAGAGGCCTCACATCACATATGTAGATGCCCTTCCTGGAGTCAGATTTCTGCCCAGGAGGATGCCGGGGTGTGGCTAGCGTTGCACCCTGCAGGATGTAACACAAAGGTGAGAAAATGAGCAGAGCCAAGTCCCCCCCCCAAAAAAAAAAAAAAAAAAGAAAGAAAGCCAGTAAACACAAAAATCCTAAGGAAAAAAATGAAAAACCTAATGATGATCATAAAGGTCAGCGAGTGGAGTACAAGAATGACCTGCTTTGGAATAAGCACGCTCCGTTCATGTTTACAAATCCAGCCCCCAAACCTCAAGCCTGCCTCCCAGCACACGCACCAGACCAGGACGGGGTTAATAGAACCCAGCTGCTCCCCTTATCTGCCTAACATACTAATGGCCAATCTCTGCTACTGAGATTCTATCAGCGATTTCTGCAAATCACTTTTATTAGAGATAATGTCATTTTTACTTCATTATCCAGCCCAGGAGTCAAAGGGAAAACAAGTTGATATTTTTTCTTTGAAATGCCAGTTCTGCCCATTAATATTGTTGGTGACAGCAAAACTGAAACTCTTCGCCACACTTTTCAAGAGATTTTGGTCAATTAACCCTGGGCAGTTAAACCTGTTTACTGGGCGAGAAGAGTGCCCCCTCCGCCCCGCAGCTTCTCCCCAGCAACTCCAAGGCAAAGGCTGGTTTCTCTGTGCCACTCACTGCCCCGGCTGCTCCAGGAGGGGACCGCGGTTACCCAGGAGCGTCCTGTAGACTCAGTTCTACCTAGCAGATAAAAACAGCTGTATAACATCCAGGCAGGCAGTGGCAATGTTAATTCTACTTTGAGGAAAGCAATAATTAACATGTGAGTCAGCAGCAGAGGGAGACTTTAAGCCCAGGGGGAAAGCCCCCAAATCCCTGAAGCCCCAGAGACTCTGCTGTGTTCGTGTTCGATGCAACGATTTACGAGATTGGCCTGGGTGCAGGGACACCTGAGCAGACTGTGGTTGTGCAACTCCAGGGGCTCTCGTGAGCTGGATTTCAGAGGTGTGCCAGTGCGTGCAAGACAAAGGTCCATCTCTCCAGGGTCCACTCAGAAGTGCTCTTTTTGGCGTTCCTGCTTAGTTCTCTCTCCTAATTATATTTAAAATGCCTGACCAGTGTGACTCGGTAGTCTGGGCGTCCCTCCCCAAAGCAAAAGGCCTCCAGTTCAATTCCGATTAGGGCACATGGCTGGGCCAGATACGAGGGGCAACTAACTGATCAGTGCTTCTCTCTCGAATCAATGATTCTCTCCCTTTCTCCTTCCTTTCCCCTCTTTCTAAAAAATACATAAATATCTTAAAAATAAAAAGTAAAATGCCAAATGTAGCTTTCGTTACATCAGAGTGACTTTTCATTGCCTCGCAGACTGTGACAAATTTCTTTACCCACTGCAGCTGGCCACACTCCGCCCGTCTGTAACACCTAGAAGTTCCGAAGTAACCAGACTTCTAAAAAGCCAGGACTGAGCTAGACAAGCAAGTACCCCTTTGTTCGCATTTTAACTTTTTTTTCAAGAAAGTGAGGCTGTCTGGGAATTAACATCCCACCCAGTGTGTATGTTTGGGGAGCCTTTGCTTTCATTCAACCAGTGTTTCCTGAGTGTCTACTCTGGGCCGGGCACGGGGGATGCAGAAGGAAGGACAGGGCTCTGCCCCCAGTGAACCGACTGCCTAGCGCTGGAGACAGACAGGCCGGGAGAGCAGGGCACAGGCCAGATGCACAGCTTGGGCTTGGGGGCTCAGGCCCTTCCTCTGTGAGCCAGGGTAAGTTACTTCGGTTTTTCTAAACCTCAGTATCCTGTAAACGGTCACTCGGAAAGTCTCAATTTTTAGCAGGGACTAAAAGTCCCCGCTTCTTAGAGCTCTCGTGAGTGATAATTGATACATACAGGTATCCTTCCTAGAACTGTGAAGGCACATACCACGCACTCAGCCGTGTTGAAGGGATCACTGCAGAAATCAGGAATAGGTGCTCTGGGAGCACTGAGCCTGCCTTGCCCAAGGCAGGGAGACAGCGGGCCTTATGCCAGGTTTTCCTGGTGAGATTTTAAGGACAAAGAGGAATAGCCAGGACAATGAAGTAGTGAAGGGGTCTCAGGAAGAGGGAGCAGAATCAGGAGTGTGAGGCCTGCTAAAGCAGCACTCACTGAGGTTTTAGGGGCCCAGGCCATGCCATTCGGGGCTGACCTCCAGAACAATGGCTGGGACCATCCCTCCCGAGGTGTCCCAAGGTGCCCTCAGCCAGGAGCAGAATCGTGGGGTAGCTGAACTGTGGGGCAACCCTGTTGCAGCATTTCTTCTATTTTTGCATTCCTTGCGCTTTGACAATGAGATGATTGTGCGGATATTACAAGAGGTGATTATCTCCATGGGCACTGAGCCTATTTTAGTGCAAAGACCTTGTCTTGCCAGAGCCAAGACTTCTGAGGTCACAGCTAAGTTGCCAATTGCACAGAACCTCTGACAAACCCCAAGGCTGCCAGAGAACTGGCTCTTTGCAGGATGGCTTGTTTTAAAAGCTGAGTGGCATGGACGTGGGGCTGCACACTGGAGGTCTCCAGGTGCCCAGCTTTGGGTGCCGAGACTGGAGGGAAGAGAAAGGCAGCCTCTGTCACGAAGCAGCTACCGCTCAGAAATGATCCTGCGCATGTCTGGATTCCACACAGCCTCTCCCCCGAGGCCTCTGTGGGGATGGGGGTCCCTGCGGCCCATCACACCTGTACAGGGGTGGGGACACCCCGCTTGTCGGATGGACTCTGTCATGGTTAAAAGTATTAAGATGGAAACTTGGAGGAAGCATTCCAAGAAAAGGGAAACAAAATATTACTGGTTCTCCTACGTGTTACAACAGAGGGCTGCTACAACGTTCTGTGGCCTCAATCAGAATGCGTTCAGAGGTGACACATTCTTAGCTGGGTTAAGTCATTCTGTGAATCATTCATCCTGATGCCCACAGGCAACCTTCCTGGCTGTGAGGGGACAGATAACGAGGGAAATGAAAAGGTGTAATCTTCCACGGGAGACCTGCCGGGGCTGTACAAATAGCCAGTGGTATTTTACCTTTAGGATGGTGCTCTTAAAAAAGAAGTCTTGCTGTTCCTATTTTTTCTTAGAAATAGAAATAGAGATGAGCACACGAACAGGCAAGGTCTCCAGGAAAAAAACCAAACCAAACTGGTGTTAGTGGGAGAGGTCCTCAGTCCTATTGCCTTGGAGCTGCCAGCTGTCCTCCAGCATGCCTTCCTGCTCTTTCCCGGGTCTCCGCTCACCCCGAACTACGTGCTCCTCTCTTGCCTCGCAAGGATGGAGAGGAGAGAGGCTGAGCCCTAGGAAAAGCTGGAGCATTCTAGAAACGGCTCCTCCTACATTGTTGTTGCCTAGCACCCAGATGACAATCCCCAGACTCGGGTCAGCGGCCAACCGTAGGTCTCCACTTTTGGACATGGTCTGATCAGCCAGGAAGGATTTCTAGAATTGACCTTATTAAGGAAAAAAAAAATGTAATATGTAGCTTGACTTAAAAAATCCAGGAAGCTCTAACACACTATCAAGTTCTTAAGACTTTTTCTTTCCTCCATAATCCTTGGCCAAGTTCAAAGGTGAGCACTTTCCCAGAGACTCATTAGGAATAATGTTTATTTCATACATTTGGAGGTTGCAAAGTTTGATTCCATCTTAGCTTATTTGGAAAGAAAATGGCCTCTTTTTTTTTTTTTTTATGAAAGCAGAGGAGGGGGAACGAGACAAGGGTGAAATTGGGAGAGAAGAAAAGGTACTCAGAACACTGGCCTGGGACACAGGCTTGAGTTCGAACTGGTCCCCGTCTCCCATTTTCTCTGAAGGGTTGTAACAGCAAGTCACTGCACCTCTCACCCTTCTGAACCTCCACGCCCCCTGGCCCCCTGCCTTTGTGGGTGCTTATGGGAAGGAATGTTTTGACGGCAAATATATGTGCTTGCACCTTCCCACAGGGTGCTGTATAGATAAACGGTATCAACAAGTATGACCAGGGTTTCTGGGTTTTTTCCTGTAGAGAAGGTTCAGCAGAGAGCTCTGTGACGGTCTGTAATCTGCTCATCTGAAGCCAGGATGCCATGGACAAACCTGTCAAGCCCGGCCACCACTGATGGCCTAGGTGATGAGTGGGAATCCTCAGTTACGGGTTGAGACCAAGGTGTCCATGCTGGTGCCTCACCTGTCACTTCTGTATCATTTCCTTCCCCTGGAATAAGGCACCAGGCCAACCCGGTGATGGGTCAGTGAGGAGCAGTGTGAAAGGTGCTGGCCCACCTGGCCTCTACTCACTCTTCAAGGCCGGTTCAAGTCTCGGCGCACCCCTTGCAGGGGGGTGTCTTCACTTGCCAGGCTGGGGTGACCTCACGGTCTACACCAATCTTTGAGCATGTAGCGGTCTCTGCCAAGTATCGTGAAGTCTCTTGTCACCTGTGTAGGCCAGGGTAACGAATGGCTCAATCTGCATATCTACCTTGAGGAGCTACGGGATAGTCAGGTTGCAGGAGAAATTTGAGGCTGTTACCAAATTTCCTCAAAACCTAATTCAAAAACTGCTGGGAAGAGACCCTGTAGTCCCTAAAGTGGGGAGACCTTAGGGAGCAGGATAGCTCACCTTGCGTAAGATAACAACACTGAACCCTAATAAAGTTGTGGCTGGAGGGCTCTACAGGGCTGCCTCTGTGTGCTGCCCTCTAGAGGAGGGGCTGAGAACATCACCAGGACACTCAGGGCTGTTCCAAGCTGAAGCACCCAGAGCACTTGGTTTTTCCACACATCATTCAACATGTGAATTGTTTTGCACCTATTATATGCCAGGCACTGTATTTTACTAGAATAATCACCCAAGAATACATGGAAAACCAATGTAAGTCTCTATGTGGTTTCAGGCCATACCACTGCTTTGGGCAAGGAGTTTTAATCTTGTCCTATCTAAATCCTAAACAGGTAGCCATTGTTTCTCTACAATTGGACTTGGACTTAAATATTAATGCAATGTTTCAGGCTTCAGAATTCTTGGATTTGGTAACAGGTCTGAACTCCGGTCCCTGGTCTTTGTGGTCCTATATATTGGATCTCTGGTTACAGTCAAATGCCCCGACCCTCTGGTCCACTCTAACCTCTCTATTCCTATTCCCTTACCACCGTACAACCACGTTCTAGTCTCTAGTATTCTCTAATTCTCCAACAGTCTCCTAATATAGCTGCTGGAGGGCTGGGACCCCATATTCTACTTTCTCTTTTTCCACCATGGGCACACCATGGGCACTTAATATATACTCAGTGGCAAAATAGTAGCACTTTAGAATAAGCAAAATGTTAGCATTTATCCAGTCCAATCCTGCCCCTTTAACATACAGAGGAGAAAACTGGGGCCTAGAGGTGGTCTTCGCTAACTCATGGTCAGCACGGCCCCTTCATTCTGGCCATGGAGCTAAGACCAAGTTCAGGTGCCTTAAGATACACCCTCGGATACAGAGGCTATAATGACTCCGTTTTGCTGTTGAGGAGACAGAGGCACAGAGTGTCGAACTCATCCAAGATGCCTCAGCTAATAGCAAATGAGTCAGGACTCAAACCCAGGCTCTCTGGCTCCAGAGCCTATAATCTTACCGCCACTCTATCCCATTTCTCCTCTTCATAATCCAATGTTCCTATCGCGGACCCCGTGTCCCTATCACGGCATTTACCATCTCCTGCCTTGCCTGTGATCACCAGCCTGCTTGTCCTTCCCCGACCCGCTCCCACTAGACTGTAGTTCTGATGCACAGGAATAAAGAAATCTGATTTTCCTTAGTACCCCCCAGGTCTCCTGCCTGGTGCCTCCCCTGGAATGGGTGTTTGTCCAATAAAACTCTAGGAAGACACCAATAAAGTATGCCAGGCTAGGTAAGGCAATCAATTGTTTCCTCCCAAAATGCTGTGCAGAACTTTTAATATAAGCATACCTCAGACACACTGTGGGTCTGCTCTCAGACCACTGCAATAAGGCGAGTTTCACAATAAAGCAAGGTGTAATCTTTTGCTCGTAAAGGGCCTTGCCTTCAATCTGTAAAAACGCAACATCTGTGGAGTACAATAAAGCGAAGAGCAACAAAACGAAGTTTGCCTATACTCGTTTTCCCCGTGGGGGAGATAAGAATCTACGAGGAGCACAGATGCCTTTGCCAAGGACTCTCCACCTGGCCAAATGTTGCCCAACCCTTGCACAACCATGAAGTCACATGGGAGGTTCATTCCATGGGCAGGTGATCCAGCTACACTCTTTTTGCAGCCTATTCATAGTTTTTTATTTCCTCATTCTTTCCCTCTGTACAGAAGACTCCATCCTGACCCCCATGCTTAAGCCACTCCAAAAAGTCTTGTTTCCCTCGATACCAGGCAGCTGGGACTGGAAGTTAAGTGAAAAGCGGATTTGCCACTCCCCCCGCTTCCTACAGGAGCATAAGTTGATCCCCCGCTGGTGGGAGAGTCAGCGATGACTAGTGGATTCCGGCGTTTCCCAAACCCACACCGAGGAGGAAACTGGGCTATCCCCAGGGGCAAGTGATTCCTGCCCCAGTGCCAGTGCGGAGTCATTTCCATCTGCTGAATGTCACCCTTTTCTCAAATATTCAAAATAGCATCTATGCTATTCCAAGGCTGCCTCTTATGAAGACCAACTGGGCCCCATAATTACAGTTTCCTTGCAGGAAGTAATCGCTACAAGCTCTGCTATTTTCTCTCTTTGGGGTTCAAAGCGGGTGGAAGTGAGGGGCTTTTCACTAACGTTGTGGGTAGCTGTTTTCTGTTTTTTCAATATTGTGTGCCCTATTTTTAAAAGCAAAAAGCTCTAACATGGGTTCTGGAAAAAAAAACCCACGGTAATAAAATTCCAACTTTTTTTTTCCACCAGATTTTTACTCCATGCAGCAGCTATGGGTGAAAGTACATAAAACTTCCTGGAAGTGAAGGCGCACAGCACAGCAGATTCTTCTGCAGCAGGTGGCCGGGACGGAGGACCTGGAGACAGAGCTCACGCTCCAGCACCTGCCCGACGCGACTGGCCCACAGGCCAGAATCCCCCTGTTGAGCAATAGAAAGCTGACCAGCTACCGTACTGTTTCCCCCTATTGATCAGATTCACCTTGAATTGCAGCTGAACCACCAGGTCACCACCAGAGTAAATCATGTCATCATTCGTTGGCTTACAGGACGTTCTCTCCCTGAGACTGCCGGGGCTTCTCCCACAAGGGAAGCGCACCCTCAATGTCTCTCCTTGTCCCCTATCCCCCAGGGAACACCCATGGCAGCAGTATTTTTTTAAATTTTCTTTTACATGTTCCTTTCCAAAGGATGGGCAAAACAGCCCCCCCCAAATAATTATATAAAAGAACTTCAAAGGAAATTAATATTCTAATACAATACAAAAATTATTTCTTAGAACTATTTATTTATCATCGAGGACTCCGACCTGGAGCACCCAGAAGCACCGCCCACTGGAGAGCAATGGGTCGCCCAGATCCAAGGCAGCTGTCCCCTCCGTGCCTTTAGGTGGGACGTGAGCTCCTCCCTGGGGTCTGTCCTTAGGGAATTTCTCTGCTCCATCTGGAAAGGTCCAATCCACCCTAAGGATGAACTGGAGAGTTTTTCTTCTCTTTCAATGTTAAATGAACTACAGAACACACCCAAATATTAAACAGCCTCTCTGTCCATGGGGAGCGTCCCAATCCAGCACTTAGCTCAGCTCCGTGCCCGTGCGAGGTAGGGCGGAAGTACAACTTGCTCGGGCTGCGAGGCTGGCTCCAGTCGGGTCTGTTTTCAGTGCAGGGCAGACACATTGACTGCTTTTGCATTTTCCTGCCCTGACATTTAACAAAACAGGCTCCAGAAGGAGGGCCCTGCCTCTCTTGGAAAACCTTTTATTAGGTGCAGTTGGTTTCCCACTTATGTAGCTGCTTTTAATATATGGCCTTAAAACTGAATGCGGAACATCTCGGACAACCAGAGTTGCCTGAAGATGACCACTTTGCATTCTAACCACCCCCATCTTGCCCCCACGGGGCATCATCGCAGCCAAAACGGGCAGCAGAGATGCTGTCCTTCCCTTTCTTGGGCTCCTAGCATCTACATGCTGTCCCCAAACCCAGTGGATTTGTCAAAGTGTGTGTACTGTGCAGCCAGAACAGGGGACATCATGAGGACACCTTCTCCCGCCGGAGGCCCTATGTTCAAGTTTTTAACCATCAAATGATCTGTACCTGTGGATCAATTCAATTGGACCTGTGTCACCTGGTCAATGGCTTTCAATGGCCATTTGAGTCACCATTGTGTGTCTGCATGAGACTGACTTTTAGCCTCACAAATGGTTTCATTGAAGACCCACGTGGTATTTTGGAAAACTTTCTTGTCTCAGGATATATCATTGGATGAAATTTCCTTCTTTTTGCCAATTAGGCTACACAAGATGTCTTATTTTTAAACTAGGGCATGACTATGAGCACACTCAGGTGGAAATACAGGCATTAAGAATGTGTAGAGAAAGTTAAATTTTCTATACAAAGGGAGGCTCTGAGGTAGAGATGGTCAAGTGCTAGTTTCTCCTCTTGAAACAATCAACAAGGCAAAACAAAGGCGGACTCTTCAAGGTAAGAAACATAAATGCCCCCTTAACTGCCTCTGCTTGAGCCAGAGAGAGCTTTGGACCAGTCTGTTCTCAGGGTCACCTTCCCCTCCTCCAACACACACCTTCCCAGGATGCCCTGTTCAGTGCTTGAACACGACCTCATCTTCAGTCTTTAACCCCATTAGGTGCCCAATTCAGATCTGAAATGCAAAGTCACCCAACACTTTGAAAAGTCCATACTCACAAATACCAACAGACGTGCACTCGCACGTCAGGCATACAGGACAGATGTGTACACATGAGCACAACCCACACGTATGCTGATAATCATCACGGTGTTTCTTTTCCCCAAAGTTTTAAAACAACGTCTGTACTCTCAGATGATAAATATTTATTAAGTATCTACTACACATAGGCCTTGCTAAGTACCGTGTGGGGCACTCGAGACATGCAAAAATGTAATTCAGCCTGTCTTGCTTTTAAGCTGCTACTAGACAACAAATGCTACTAGATATCTCCCTGCACACACAATTGAGACAGACTGTATATTTGTCGTTGGTGATGAGGAGAGCCAGATGTTGTGTCGGCCGGGAGACACATGCCAAAGACAGCGACAGCTTATTTCAGAAAACAGGAGACTCACACCCAACACGATCAGCCTCCTTTGATCACTCAGGTACATAGTTTAGAAAACTCTTGACCTTTGTAAAATTCTGCTTTGGCTTCCATTAACTCCCTTTGGAAAACTATAAGCAAGGTTTCGTGGGCCATAACAGTGTCAATGCCTGATACAATTCATGAATTTTAGAAAAAAAAATTAAGTATTCCCTTGATCTGTCTATTTCACCTGTTTTTACTAGTTTCTCGTTTCATAAGAAAGCAAAGAAGATACAAATGTATGGATGCCTTTGAAACTCAGAGGTGCTACATAAATGCAAGGCCTTCTCTCTGTTCAATCTTACTTATTTCTCCCATCCATCTGTTAAAAGATTTCATCAATTGTGGACACAGTTGTCTCTGGCATCTACTTTATGCTTATTTTTGTTAACAAGTATTGAGCACTATTTTCTATCCATTACTGAACTTAATGCCCCATAACGGCTTGTAACTTTTGAGTAAATTGTAGCAGAGATGAATCAGACAAATTATGGCTGCTTTAAAAACCCTCTCCTTATTAATGTCATCGAGATCTGAAACTTTTTAAGGGTAAGGGTTGCTGGCCGAGCATCCTCTCTTGCCCGGGTACTGAATGGAGACTCGGTTGATGAGCTGTGAGGTCCCAGCACAGTCTGGGACAGTGATGCTTCCCTCCTAAGCACAGCCTACTGGATGAGCTCAGGCTATGGTTCTTTTTAGATGTTACTAGATTGCTTTTTGCTGATGTCTCCATTGGTACAGGTATAACTAATTCCAGCTCCCACTGATGGACATGTTTGGCTGTTGAGGACAGTATATCAAGAATACCAAGGCTGCCTTGGGACTCAGAGGTGCCGTAACCAATTAACACTGCTTGTCCTGGGTGGGCTAGATGAGGGATGCTCAAGGGCTGTGCACCTGCCACTCCTCATACAATGCAAACAGTGGGGGCTCCAGCTTCGCATCTGGGACTTAGCATTCTGGCTACATGACTCAAGGCGAGTCATTGGACCTCCCGGCCACTTGGATCCTCTAAATGAGAACAACAGCTATTTCACAGGTTGATGTAAAGCAGCCGTTCTCAGAGTGTGGTCCCTGGACCAGCAGCATCAGAATCACCTGGGAGCTTGATAAAAAGGCAGATTCTCAGGCCCCACCCCAGACCTCCTGAATAAGAAACTCTGGGGTTGAAGCCCAGCGACCTGAGTCTCCATAAGTCCTCCACGTGGTTCGTGTGGATACTGAAGTTTGGAACTCCTGTTGTAAAGTGTCACATAGGAAACTGCAAGTCCTGCAGCACTGATTTTAAAGACAGAAATCATGTTTTCATTGGCTACACAGTGACCAGCAAAGTGCTCAATTAATTCTAAGTTCTTCCCTTTTTGGTCAAAATACAAGCAGTCAACACGAGAACCAGGTAGGGGGTGGGGAAGAAATGGGGGTGTATACACTGTTTCAGGTGGCAAAATTAGACAGCGGGGTAGTTTAAAGACCTGAGAAAGCCCTTGGCAAGATGTCTGGGGGATCTCCTCCCCAGGGAGAGGAGAGAGGATGGGTCAGGCTCTGCAGCCGATGACAACAACGCTTGTTCTCGGGGAAGAGGACACTCATGCCCGCGCATCACACTAACGCAGGAAGGATTATACAGGGCAGGCCCAGCCCACCGCAGGCTTCCTCAGTCAAATCTCGTCCAAAGAGTTTCCGTTGTTTCAGCCTCTGTTTTAAAACGGTGTCGCTTGCTCCCCAGTACAAGCTTTGAAGACAAGTCTACTGAGGGGCCCGTGCTGTACCAGGTGACGACCCTGTGTCTCCTTCCTTCCCGCTTTTCACTCCCAAGAAGCATCACTGCACGGCCAGTCTCCTTCCCCTCAAAGGTACAGGGAGACCATGGGGCAGTGGTTTCCATTCCCGCATAGGCCACAATAGAAACATATCTATAAAGGCAAATAAACTGCTAGTCACTAGGGATATGCATGTTAGAATCACAATTAAATATCACTTCATATCCACTGGGATGGCTTTAGAAGAAAAAAAAAGTAACACGTGTTGGTGGGGATGTGGAGAAATGAAAACCCTTGTGCACTGCTGGGGGGAACACGAAATGGTGCAGCTGCTGTGGGAGACACAACGGGGCCCCTCAATGAAGTTACACATGGAATGACCACATGATCTAGCAATTGCGCCTCCAGGTCCACGCCTCCAAAAATGCAACAGCAGACACTCGGGTGTGTGTATGCCCGTGTCCTGAGCAGCGTTATTCACAGGAGCCAAAGGCAGAAACCCAAACGTCCATTTAAACGAAATGTGGTATGTCCACACTATGGGATATCATTACTCAATGATATCCCAAACTTAAAAAGGAATGAAATTCTGGTATTGGACATGAAACTTGAAAACACCATACTGCATGAAATCAGCCAGACACAAAAGGACAGAGCTTACATGATTCCACTTTCATGAGATACCTAGAATTCATAGAGAAAGTCAAATTCATAGAGAAAGTAGAACAGTGTTGCTAGGGAGTTAGCATTTAATGAATACAGTCTTTCTATCTGGGATGATGAAAAAGTTCGAGATGGAGGGTGGTCACGGCTGCACGACAGTGGGAATGTACTTAATGCCACGGAACTGTCCACTTAAAATGGTTAAAATGGTAAACTGTACATTACATGTATTTTAGCACAACAAAAAAAAATAGTTAACCACCTTCGCCCCACCTCACACAACCAAAGGAAAACCACCAAAAGGTAAACCTTCTAGAGTACTCCTAAGCTCTCAAACACAGTCAATGTCTTAAACAAAAAGGACTCAAAAGCCTCCCCATGCTTGACATCTAAAATAATAACGGCAGCTTCACCCTTTCAAGACATTTGACATTTCAAGACAAGACATTTCAAAACTGTATTCCCAGTTTGCCCCTGTCCAAGCAACTCTATTGTGAAAAAGAAACACTCTAGCTCTGGCTTTCCCATGTGTGTGCACTCAGTGACTTAAAAATCCCCATCCTCTTTCCTGTTAATGAAGGTTTGCTTCGACCTTTCCATTAGCCCACAAAACCACTATTAAAAAAGCCATTTATCAGATTAACACTGAGCACTGCAAAAGTCATCTGCCAGCGGCGTGTGCTTTTCCACGTAGGTATTTCCATGCCAACAGCTGCTGCACGTTCATTGTACAGAACAGCAGTTTCAACAAAGTCCTGCTTCACAGTTCTGAGGGTCAAAGCCGTCGTGTTGTGCCTCCTGCTTCTCAGATGTGCACACAGAGCAGAGACCCCACCAAAACCAGGCAATGACCAAGGAGGGGAGCAGCCACAGACTCAACGTGCTAAAGGCCTGCCTGCTGAAAATACTGTAAAGCAAGCAAAGACGATATTACTTCCTCTTCCTAACTCATCCCCTTTCTCATACCTCAGGAGTAAAGTTGGGAATGGGATGTTATAACAGTGTGGCCAGTAGTAATTCTAGAAAAGGGAGCCCTGGGCAACTAAATGAAGGAGCAACTGTAATTGTGCAAATTGTTACGGTAGATTACTTCCCTGGAGATAGACAAGATAGGGTAAAGGATTTGAAGTCTATTGATGCTAAATTCTGTTGCAAATTTTTGTTCTAAACGACGATGCCTGAGAGCTTTGAAATAAACATATTTAAACCGACCAGAGCGTTTTGATGCGGAAGAAGAGCCTGAAGCAGCTGGGGACACACAAGAGGCAACCTGACAGGCCCTTTCCAACCACAGGCAATGGGCCCCGGCCTCATACTGAGATTAAATCAAAGAAATGTCCCATCGACTTAAAAATGATTCACACCCGGCTCCCAAATGAGCAGGAGTCCTTTATGGTGACGTTCACTGTACATTTAGGCCACGCGTCCAGCCACGATCGGCATTAGGAGAGAAAAAACTCATCACAAAGTTTTCAGGGATGGGATGGAAACACTGTATGAATAGAATCTATTTCAGCCCCCAAAATATTTTTTTAGATCTTCTAACTGCAACAAATATGAATGACATGGATTATGCATTCAAGTTTTCAGTACAGTGAATATACCACGGTGTAAAGAAGGAGGGGAACCTCTTAAAAGATACAGATTATGTCACAACATTTCAGGAAGGCAATCGCCAATTAAAATTTCAAATGGAGCGCATTTGAAATCTTGGGCACAGTAATGCCGCTGAAGAAAAACTCGTTCTCCCAGCCAACGGCTTCTTGCTCAAAGCAGACGCATGGGCTACGCCAGGAGGCCCAGCCCAGCCCTGACAGCCCGCCTGCCCACAGCCTGTTCTCTGTAATCACGTGAATTCCTCTGAGCCGGAGAATGGCCTACATGGGCACAAAATCTTTCGATTTGTAGTTATTTCTGGGACCGGAGAGCTCACTAGTGCACTGGTCCAGCACGCAGAGGAGATGCTGTGTTCAGGTTGGAGAATCATCTGCAGGCTGGTTCCAGCTTGTGTTCTGAGCCTCGTCAACGAGCGGTGGCTGTGCGATGCTGCCTCTCTCGGTAGAACTTAATACAGCCGTGTCAAATCTGTGCACCGGGATAGCCAGAGATAATCCTGGCACACTGCTGCATAGCAGATGCATTTTCACAGCAGCACATAATATAAGAATATTCTGGATTTGCATATCCATATTTATTATGCAGAAGAAGTGTGTTCACCAAAGTGTTAACAGTAGTTACCTCCAGGGGGTAGAATTTTGGTGATTTTTACTGTTATCTGGATGCTTTCCTATATTGTGACTTTTTACAGACAACATGTATATTTTTTATAATTAGAAGAAAACAACTTAGCTACTTTAAGAATAATTTTACAGGAATGATAACATATGGGGACTGGTGTGTGTGTCTCCCTAACCCCCCTTATGCTAAAATCTTCTGCCAAGTAATCTGGGGAACCCTGTCCCTGCTGCCCTCAATCTCCAGGGCTCAGCGCACCCCTGGGTGACGTCCACACGTCCCCGTCCTCCCTCCACATCCTGCTGTTTGTCCAGCAGCGTCAGTGACCTGCCCCCGCACTGGGGGCAGCCATTCAAGAAGCAAGGAAATATTATGCAAGAGCACAGGAAGTCAGAGGAGACAGGATTCTGGGCAGGCCAGGCAGAGCGTCTGTGTGAACTCCAGTGAACGAGCGGACTTTGCTCAGCGGGGCTGAAGCCAGCAGAAAGCCTTCCCGGGGCGGCCAGGGAGAGCCGTCCACCTCGGGTCTCTGGCCAGTGGGAAGCCATCCAGGACTTGATGTACCTGATGAAATGCAGATAAACCCAAGTCCCAATATTTCTACTTTTCTGGCACAATTTCAAGGTGACTCCCCAGCAGTCATGCACTGTGACTCACCTCTGTCCCACAGTGCACCCCCTCCTCCCCAGTGCAGAAGAACTCCATTCAGTAATGTGCACGCCTGTTCCTCTTGAGGCTACTGGCTTTCTAACTCAGTTCCCTCTCCTTCCCTCACCCCTTCTGCCTCGGATCAGAAGACACGATCCTTTCAGGACTGTGTCCATCATATCACATCAGTATCGTCCCTGAGCACTGCAGATACGTTCACTTACTCGCACATAAATATATATACGTGCATATACGAGTCACAGCAGTAATAATCCCCTCTTCTGTAGCAGTTCGTTTTCCCAGTCCTGAACCAATCCATCAGCAAGGCAGCGATTAATGAAGCCATCTGACGGATGTGGGGACTGAGACTCAGAATGCGTCCGTGATGGGCTGCAGCATGGTGCCAGAGTTGGGAACCGGGTCTCCTAGTCGGGGCGCTGTCACTCACCCTGGCAGCCTGCCTCCTTCTTCCCTGGCATCGGGAGACCAGACACTGTCCCTCCGAGTAAGACAGCTGTTCCCTTTTGTAAAACCACTGGGCAGTGTGCATACTGTCACGCCTCAAGCCACTGCCTCCTTGAGGGTGGTCCCGCTGCTGCTGTGAATTCAGACCCTTCCCTCTGGCATCATGCCATGCCCAATAGTGACCCCAAGTCTCTACCGCTCTCTGCTTCTACAAGACCTCCTCTTGCAGGGGAGGTGACGGGAATTAAAGGAGAATTGAAGAGGCTTCCTCCAGCCCCCCACCGTTTACCTTTAACCTCCCCTCTTCCTTCTCTGAGGAAGCACCTGGAACCAGGAGTCAGAACCAGGCTCCACTTAGACCTCGCTTCACAATGGAATCGGAACCCTAGAAGGATAGCTGAGTTTATCTTGCCTGGTTCCCACCTACTGGCCCATTTTAATGATGGAGAACACTGAAGCCCTGGCGTCACCCAGCAGGTTAGCACTCCTCTTTCCAGCAGGCCACAGGAATTTCGCGGGACACATAAACAAGGCATTTCCCAAGCAGAAAGGGCCTAGATGTGCCCGGTAGGATAGATGATACCAGCAGAAGTAGGGCTGTTGTCCTGGCACCCCACGCCCCTTTGCCTCTGCTGGGAGCAGGCAGTGGTGTTTCAACACGTAGAACCAGCCACGTGGGGAGCGATACCCACCCAGTCGCTGCCCCTGGCCTGACAATTGCTAATTATGGTGAGGACCAACAGGAGCATTCTCCTGGGACTCTGTTGTGTATTTCCAGACGCCACCAACACACAATGGCTCCTACTCCTCTGGCACAAACATATTGCCAAATGAGACAAACAATAACACCACCGCGACAGAAAAGCAAGGTGCCTAGGGAGGTGGCACTGGTCAGTGGGAAGATGCTGGGGCCAGAGAACTCTTAACATGGGCTCTGCCACTCTCTGGCTTGGGGATCCCATTTTGGTGCCTCAGTTGTTCGTTTAAAAAACAAGACAGCGATGAAGGGATGGAGGCTAACTGGGGAAGGTCTAGAAAGGCTTCCCTGAGGAGGTTATATTTAGTCTGAGACCCAAGGCCCAAGTCAGCTGGCCAGCCTCAGGGCAGGGCTGAGGGAAGGGCAAACTCACGGACAAGAGGTATCAAGGGTGCTACTGCTGATGGATCTGAGCCTCGAGTTGAGTGACCTGCCAACTCTCGTCATCACTATGTGGCAGACCCAGGCCCTTCACATCCGAAACCTCTTCGCACTTCTAGCGACTCCTGCAGGTCCAGGTTCTTCCAGACATCGGCATGCCCCTCATTTCTAGATCCACCAATAAGCTGCCTGACCTCTTCAGGAATTTGGGTCAGGCCCTTGGTCCCTTTGGGAGCCCACCCTCATGTCTTGCATGTGAGATGTAAAGCAACAAGTGGAACCTGAGCAGATGTAATGTGGATCCAGCCCTCTAGGTCTAGGGATTTGGGGGTCCTAAATCAAAGGGCAGATGACCCCCTATGACTGGGTGGCAGCTGGTGTGGACCCTCTGTCTCCACAGGGGAGGGGAGAACAGGCCAGGCGTGGAAAGGGGCACATTCAGGTCAGACCATTCGTCAGGAGGCCTGAGGGTTCCCTGGCCTCTTGGTGTTGTCAGGTTTCCTTGTATATCAGAGTGTGGGGAAGATGTAACTCATCCCCCAAAACCACTGGAAAAGAACCCATCCCCCCAGAAAGACCAGACAGGGGGTGGGGATGGGGGGTGGGACTTAAAGTCTTGAGAACAAGCATCTCCTTTGAGATTCTCCTAAGACTCCCAACTGCTGTCGAATCATGCCAACCGGTGATGATGTGCCAAATGGTTATATTGCTGGGCTCGTCGATAATGATGCCTTAATGGTCTGCACTTTAAACTTTTCAAAGGTCTTCCGAGATAACGGTTGCAAAAAGATTTTAAAAGTGAAATAGACTTTTAAAATGCATGGTGTTACTGAAACTCTAGCTTGTCTCAATCTCATAATAACCCTTTTAGAAAGCAGTTAGTGTGTCGAACCCCCAATTAGGAATGGGAAACGTGAAGAGAGGCTCAATTGCCTGTTCTACGTCACACAAGTCAGAAAAGGACCTAGAACAGTCTCTCGGCTTCCTAGAGCCTTTTCAGAGCTGCTCTGCGCCTCATTCGCAGGCGGGCTTTGCCAGGGACCCAAGAGAAGGCAGCCCTGGGAGCGTTTACCATCTGCTTGGCAAAACAGCAGCTAAGAAATATGAGACTCTTGTGGTCAGCCCCTGACACTAATTTCGGAGGAATTCAAGAAGGTGAAAGTGTGTGCCTTTTCAAAATAAACATGTACTCTGCCTTGTCCCAGGAAGTTCTGACTCAAAGAGAATTCAGCTGTCATAATCACCATTGTAATATTTGGATCCATAGAAGAAGCTACAGGTGGCCCAGAATCATAGGTGCATGTAAGTGGGGCTCAATGTGTTGATCCGAATGTGGAAAATGGTTTCTAACGTGCTCAGATGAATGGCTCAGAGAAGAAGGAATCAACATTCACAGTCATCTCAGACTCCCGAGGCCGAAGCTGAGACTCCAGAGCCTGCAGTGACCAAACCACCCCCAGTGTGCCCAGGCCCCATTACCTCACTGGGCCGGGTAGGGAAAGCAGTTTGCTCGGAGTTCAGCAGAGACAAAGTTGGAAGTTTCAAAAAGCAGTTTGGACTTTCAAAAGGAAAAGAAAAAATCATGGTGAGTTTATGGGCCTCATACCCTAATGGTGCAGTCACACAGATCAGCTTGGTTAGGACGCCTTCTGCTGCCTCTGAGGCTTGTCTGCCACCGTGGGAAGGTAGATGCTAGGCTCAAATGTCAAGCTTTGGCTACGTCGAGTAAACAGTTTCTGGCCTGCAGGTTTCTTAGGATGACCCTGAAGCGGCTTCCCGGGGAAGGCCCAAGGCTCCAGGGAGCCCCGTGTCTGGGCTGGGCTGCATGGGCTGTGCAGCACTCTGCCCTCTAAAGTCCCAGAGATGGGGGGCCCCTCCCTGGATTCAGGCCCAGTGCTCAGCAGCCTGCGCAGACTAAGTATTTAAATGATCACTGAGCATACCACTAAACAAAGCAATCCTGCCTGAGCTGGACAGCAGCTTCCCAGTTCTACGACCATTTACTGATTACAAAGGGGGTAGAAAAGGAATGAGATGAGACAGGCAGTTGTCATGATGAGATTAAGTTCCAAGCCAAGAGCATTCAGGAGCTGCGGCCTCCCTCAAAGTACCACAGGACAGGGCGCACTCAGTGACTTGCTTGGGCTCTGCTGGTGTGGGATCTTCTCCAGTGATTCAGAGTCTCTGGCCAAAGCCCTGCTCCCAAGTGTCCAGCCATGACCTTAAGAGCTTCTAAATACCTCTGGGTAAAAGGTTAGACCTGTTGGGGGAGGGGGAAGCCTCAGCTGCCCTACCCAGGTGACTCCGGAAAGATGGCTCCTTTTCCTTTCTCTTCTAGCAGTATCTGGGCAAGAACACCAGAGCTTGGGCTTTGGGGGACAGCCTGCTACATCACAGGGGAGGAGGCGGCCCAGGAACAGCTTGTCTGCAGTGCTGCCCTCAGGGGATGCAGCAAACACTGGCAGAGACGACAAAAGGGGGGTCTGACTTGGATCAGGCCTCCTCCCTACAAATACTGGAGCGTTGAGGAAACTGTCCTATCTTTCTACAATGATTGGACTCGAAAAACCTAGGCTCTGGAGTGAGAAAGGACAAAAAGGGATTGGATGAAAGCCCTTAAAAAATTCTCAAGGGGACGAAGACTTGATGAGCAAAACAAGAGCAAGAGCACAGGACGAGGGTCACGGCACCTGTCCCCAGAGCCTGTGGGACACTGCCCCTTTCTAGTTCCCTTTCTGTACACGGGGAGACATTTATTACCCCGAGAAGTGGTCAAGTTTAAAAAAAATACACATTCTAGAATGATTTGGGCACATCTTCAGGTGAGTGATTTCCTAAGGGGGACAAATTTGGCCTTTGAGGCCATTCTTACAGAGAACAACCAAGGCCTTCTCCAGTCACCCCTTGGTGCTCACCCGAGGGCCAGGATCCTGGCTGGAAGATAATGGAGGTGCTCTGAGCAGCTCCCCCAGGTCCCACTAATTCCCGAGAGAGGCACACACTGCTCACATAGCCCCAAGGCAGCCCAAAGACTCCATCATAGCATGACTCAGGGGGGGCTGTCTCTAAACTTCCTAGCACCTGCCCAGGCCTGGTCCCCACTTCCCGTCCATTAACAGAGAGCTCCAGAGTCGGCTCTGGAAGGAGTCGCTCCACAGCCCTCGCCTGTACTCCCTGTTTATTCCCGCCTCCTCATCTGACACCAACTGTGCCGCCCCACTGGAATGCCCCAAACCCATCTGCCTACCGAAGTTCCACCTAATCTTCAGACCTAGGTCTTAGTGCTCCTCCCTGACACCGTCCTCTAATCTACGCTGATCTGTTCACAACACACGAGGCCTATTTACCCTTACTCACTCTCACTTAATTACTGCCAGTCTTCCACTGTTTGCTCACTGTTTTATCTCAGATAGTTTTGACTGCCTGACGAGATAACAATGTCATAAAAGTGGACCTGGGGCATCAATGAACAAAACCATCTTGCAATGTGTTATGAAAATAATTTTAGGAACTTCTTGACTCTCCAACTAGACTGTAAGCCTCCTGAGGGCAGAGAGTCCATCTAATGCCTCCTCCTACCCACACTGCCTGGCACGCACCTGGACTTGGTAGGTGACCTACACACACTGACACACACTGTGGTGCCAGTACCTCCACACACTCACTACATACGTGGTGGGTGACCAGAGGGGGTGGGTAAACTGATGTGAGCAAGGTTTCTGCCAGTGCCTCTAACCCTCTGCTGCACTCCCAAAGTTTCTGACAGAGAATGACTGAGTCTACGCACAGTTACTGGGCCTCTGTTCCGGGTGCTGGGGGAAGGAGAAGAAAAAGATGACTACGTTCCTGCTCTTGAAGGGCTTACCACCTGAACAGTAATCGGGGACACACACACACCACACTCTCTCTGTCTCTCTCTCAACAAAAGCAAGTTGTAAGAGCCTCATCCAAATAATGAAATGCAGACTGAACGCCTTATAAATACAGGCGTAACCAACGTGCTGCTAATCAGGGAGGGCACCCCGGGAAAGACGATTTCCGAGTGAGAGCTGGGACTCTGCCGCACATACTTTCCTGCCTGGCTTTTTAAACTGAGAGGAAGTGACAGTGGTCTGTCTGGCTGTTCCCTGCCTTGGTGCACAGGGCATTCTGGCGGTGACGCTCCAACATGATAGTAGCCTGATGTTTGACTTTGTGCAAAATTATTTATCAGTTAGACCTGCCTGTGGTCCTCCTGATTTTTCTTTTCAAAGCAAAAATGAGTAAAGGGCTCAAATCTACATGAGTGAAAACAGCAGAGCCCAAGAGCTGGGGTTTCCAAGAACCCAAAGCAATTCTATGACTTTCTAAAATTGTGATTTTAGGGACTCATGATATGCATGGTATTATAGGGCCCATCAGAAAATTAGATATCTTTGCCCTTGACCAACATGCGATCTTGTTGGAAAGACAAGAACACAGAGAATGTCATTAGATAACAAGGAAATATAATCAGGCAGGCTCTTTGGCATACAGAACCAAGAGTCAGAAAGAAGTGGAGGGGGAGGTGCCAGCGTGGGAATTACTACAGAAAGGTTTGTAGGAACTGGGGGACTTGGGCTCACACTAGGAGAGTGGGAGATATTTGAGTAGAAATCGAGGAAATGAGCATCCAAGATGCAGGGACTGGGGTGAGGGAACAGAGGTGGGAACCAGTCTTGTGACACAGGGCGAGGAAGCCTTTGGGGCAGAGGGAGGAGGTCAGCATAGCTGGAGTTCAGGAGGCGTTGCTGGGTGCTGGCGAAGGGCCTGCAAGAGCAGGGGCGGGGCCCCTTACTGTCAGTGAGATGCATTCCCACTGCCCTGTGGGCTGCCCTTGGGAAGAAAACTGGACCAAGGATCCATGTGTTCGTTCAGGCTCTGAGTGTGCCAGCTAATCCTTGATGATCTGAGAGAAACATTCAAATCCACAAAAGACACCCCTTCACCCCTAATGAAGACTCTTGTGCTCTGAGGACACGACAAACCTGCCTAAAATAGGCCCAAAACAGAGCCGGTCTCAGCACCAGCTAAACCTCTTCTGAAAGGCTAGGAAAGCTACATTAGCCACCAGAATGCTCCCTGGTTGTCAGAGAGCAGGCAAATGCACGGGCCACTAATGTCCAGGAAACATCAGAAGACTCCAGAGACTGGGGGGGCCACGGAGTGGACTAGGATTACCCTCCACTTCTTGACCACTTTAAAAAGCCTCACCAAATGGAAGGGGCATTTCAGGTTAGCCAGGACATCTGGAGTGAAGGCAAGAGAGTAAAAAAAAAAAAAAAACAAACCAAACCTGGGAAGGACCGCAGCTGGCTCCCACACCCCTCCCACCATTAATTCCCCTAAGTCCCTGGTATAGAATAAAAGACAGACTCTGGCTGCATGGTGTGATATGGTTACATTTATAGAAGCTCTCTTGTCACCAGTGAAATGTGACCTTCATACTTTTCTTATCTTAATATCTGGGTAAACATCTGTTGTGCAAGCACACAAATAAAAGTTCTAAAGGTGAATGCGGTGTGTCCGGTGACACCACTGCGCTCCAAACCCAGGCACCAGAAAGTCCGTTTGGCACTGCAGACGACTGCTCTCTCCCTTTACCCTGGCACCAAAATTAGCTTCACCGACCTGAGCCAACGCTGGAGTGAATGCTGCCATTCTAAAATAGCATCTGAGCACCCTTGCAAGCACAGGAGAGAAATACAAGGGGACAGTGATTTGCAGACAATTACTGCAGAAAGCAATTTCACCGGAGTGCTTTGCAAACTAAATAAAGTGAAATGGGCATGATCAAGATGTCTTCTAGAATCTTCGTAAAGTAAATTATATTCTTCTAACTCCCCAAGTCCCCTGCATGGCATATTTTATTCATCCCATTTTACACCATTAAACAAGATTGTCTTCATTCAGAAAAATAATGTAAAGGCCATATGTTCATAAAAGAGTGTGAATCAAACGGCCTGTGCTTTAACTCAAAATTTTACTTTACTCACTTGCACAGTCCTGTTATTTCCAGAACACTCTCCAAAAACATCATGAAGCATAGTGTGTCCCATTTCCCCATGTATTTGATAGTCCAGAATTGATTTGTAAGAGTTTGTTTGGAAATTCAGAGGATGAATTCTCAGACAGTCCCTCACAAGCATAACTTTGGTTGTTTGCACACAGAACTCATAAAGAGAGCCAGGCAGCCCATGCTGAGTGTGTGCTTGGAGCTACTCTCTCTGCACCTGCGGGTGACGTATTTCTCCAGGGCGGTCTTTCCCAATACTCCAAAGTGCTGCAGCTACAGGAAGTTGTAAAGGTAGAAAGGAGGCCTGTAAATATTTGCTGTAATCACTCATTAGCAATGAGAATAGTTAGCATTAAAGTTTGAGTCATCCCCTTTGTGCTCTGGCCTCCTCGGTACCTTGTCACCGAAGCCCAAGGTGACACACAGGGGCCTCGCCTCTCCGGGGATGTAAGAATCCAACTGCACATTTCATTGCAGATGGTGTGGTTTGCTTCTTTCAAGCAGCTCGATTTCCCAAATATTAGGAACATGTGCTGCCCTTCCGTCCCTCTGCCCCCTACTCAGAGGCAGTCAAGATAAATCTTATCCAAAGTAGTGACAATATGAGTATTATTTTATGAAGAGTAAAGTATACATATTTGTTAATATAAATTACACCGAGAGACACAGAGAGAGTGCCATCTGGCTGGGCACAGTGATTTAAATGATTACTACCCCAAAATAACCATCCACTTTCATTCACGCATTTTTTTAAAAACCCTTTCTCAAGGACATTTTTCCTCGCCTTTAGAGGGGGAGGAAGGGGGAGAGAAACATCAGTGTGAGAGAGGAGCAACAGTTGATTGCCTCGGACTGGGGATTGCACCCACCTGTGCCGGGCACTGAACCCACCGCCAGGCACGTGCTCTGACCGGGAATCAAACCAGCGACCCTGCAATTATGGGACGATGCTCCAACCCACTGAACCGCACCAGCCAGGGCTCACTGACGTATTTTGAAGAATTTAGAAAATGCTTTTGAACTGTTTCAAATCGAGCCTGTGCCCTTTTACTTATACCAAACCACAAACTCCCCACAGTCCCAGGTCCCGAGCAGAGCGCTTCAGGCTGAAAATGAGACAGAAAGAATCAACTAAAGCTACTACCGAGTTGGTTAATCTCTAAAAAGACTACAATGCTGGCTGTACCCGCAGCATCTGTGGGCAGTGGGGGGTCAACCTTCAGCATCACACCCATGGGTGAAATGTAACCAGTCATTGTCCCAGTTGTGTTTTATCCCACGGCCTAAGACAACAAAATCCCTCTCTGTTAGGATTTCTAGCACTGACCTCTCGGGTTTGAATTTTTCACTGGAGAACACCATGCTGAGGAGGTACGCTGAAGGAGATGCTCTGGAGAAATGTAAGAAGAATTTTAACAATCCACTCTTGTGGCTTCAGAGAATTGGGGGGAAATGTCAGGTGGGTGAATGGTGAATAAATATATGTATATTTTTCATGGAGTAACTTTCCTTATTGACAAACCACCCTTTCTGAAATATCTTTCCAAGTACGAAAAGGAACTGTCTCCCAGAGTCATTATCTTGCACAGAAGTTACTTGTAACTTGAAAGCTGAAGAATGTTTCCATTTAAGGGGACGGGGAGGGTGTGCCCCCTGGGAAAGTGTGATGCTTCTGGTAGTCATGCCTCCAAGTAGGAATCTGGCTGACGCACAAGTGGCCCCTGGAAGCAGCCCCAGGCAGTCAAGCAAACCAGTATTTCTTGAGAAGTTAGGGGGAAAAACAAAAACAAGGCCTCTTAGAGGTAGATAAGGTCTGTTCTACGCCTGTTTCCTCAGCACCAGAGATTTTTAAGCTCCACCCACTCTTCTTGACTTCGGGGCTCGGAAGTCGGTTCCACGGCTTCCAGTAGCAGGACCAGATAGCTGGCAGCAAACGACACCCAACCTCTACGTGAAAGTCACAGAGCTGTGAGTGGCATGCACCCATGCATGACTACCACACATACAGTGACGTGCCACTGCCGGTGTGGCCTGCCTCTCTCTGAGCATCACATGCATCTGTGCAATTGCTTCACAGCACAGCAAAAACTCAAGACGACTTCTAGGTTCACCGGGCAGAGTCCATGGGATGACGGCTATGAACGCTCAGGGCTCATGAGAACAAGGGCTCTATAAAAACGCGACCTTATTATTGCAATGATCATAGCTATTCTTTATTCCCCCATCCATTCTTTCCTTCCTGTGCTTGAAATTTCAAAAGATCAAAAGAGCCAGAGGAAGTCTTGTGCATCTTGATTTGGAGATGGCTCTTCAGAAGCCGCAGAGGAAGACTTCTAATAGGTTCTTCTGCACAATGGAGTCCAAAGGCTAAAGTAATTATTGAAGTCTTGCCACCAGTTAAGGGTGGGAGATGGAAAGCTTTGAACTTCTTGAGGGCAAGAAAGAACCACCTCCTGCCAGAGTTGAGGAAAATCCACAAAAAAGAAGAATTTCCGAGACTGCCACGTCCACCCTACAGATCTTCACCCCCCATCTGGGTGCCAGGTTCAATACAAGTGACAAGTCAAGAAAAGAAAAGTAATTATAGTAACTATAAATCCAACAACAAAAGCAGTTATTTAGGGAGCACTCACCACGAGTCAGGAATGGTAAGAAACACTTTATGGGTCCCTTACAGAAGGTGAGGCGGTGTGCATCACTGGCCAACAGAACAGCCTCAGGAGGCATTTTTGCTCTGTTCAAATCCCAGCTCCACCCATGCTACCTATTTGCACTTTGGCAATTCACCTTTCTATACTTTGGCTTTCCCATTAGTGAAATGCAGGATAATAACAAGGTTTATCTCACAGGGTTGTTATTAGGATTAAAGGAATTGACCCACGCACAGTTCTAAGGAGAATGCCTACACAAATAGACTAAGTGTTCCGATTTTTCTGTCTTGTCCTGTTGCATATGTGATTTCTACTAGGACACACATGTGCATTCCTAGTGCATAAAATGACCTCCGTCGAACAACTGCAGGGCACTCAGCTCCCTTCCTTCCAGACTGAGGGCAGATACAGGTGCAGGGAAGGCTAAGTTGTACCACAGAATCTTTGCTGGATGCACATTCCAACCAAGCCCACATCCAAGGCATTGAGAGACGCTGGCGGTGAAACATTGGAACCATTTCGGACTCAAACAGAAAGACACTGAGGTGTAAGATAGCCACTGAGCCAGATATCTAGGTGCCAGGGCTTGCCTTTTCCAGATCATAGAACTTTTGAAAGGCTATTACAGCTGAACAGACTTCCCTGAGGAAAAAGAAATGCTCGTACACATAATACTTTGCATGGAGTTTCAAAGGCCCACAGACCATCCTCTGATACCCATTCACAAAGTCCAATTCAAGAAGCTTCCTCTCTCCTGGCCTCTCTGAAGTCCTAGCTGCCTTCACTGTTATCCTCGGTGGGACCAGCATCTCAAGCCCTATCCCTCCCGGAGCCTCACTAAAGACTTCCCTCTATGCCTGAAGCAAGCATGTAGAGAACAACAAACATTCATTGTTGAGGGCCTTTCTGACTATGGTATTGAAGTATACGGCAGGGAATACACTTGAACCCTCCACTTTTTCTTTATTTTCATTAGCCCCAACACTGACCGCTGGAGTTTGACCTGAACTCAGAGCCAGTTTATGCTGGTGGTCAGCACCTACCCTGTGTGATTCCAGGAAAAACTAGGAACCAAATCTCCTGCCTCCAAACTCACACAATACTTGTAAATAATTGTGTGCACTTTTGTGTGTGGTTACTACTGCCTGAAATGCTATTTAGAGCTTTTTATCCTAGGCTTCAAAATATCTGATCCTAACAGAAAAGCCACTTGTAAGCTACCAGCTACCTGCATTTTTAGGAAAACTTCCTGGTATGTTTTTTCCCCGCCCCTCCCAAACTAAGGAATTTGAAGATAAGGACCATAATCTCCTCTTCAGTATTTTATCCAGAGTGGGAGTAGGTGTCCGATATGTATTTGTTGTCTTACTGATTTACACTATGGTGTAAATGGCAGAGCTGGTTTTCTGCATATGGTGTGGATATGCAGAGGACAGACAGCATCGTACTGGAGAGGGTGGGGGGCTGGGGGCCCAGTGAACAAACTTTGCTGACTTCACATTATTGAAAAATGCCCTACCTGTTATGAACTATCACTGATGGTCAGTACTAAAAGCAAAAGAGAAGCTTCATTAGGTAAAAACTACAAGTTGGTACGAAACAGAACTGGAGAAAATACAAAGCAGCAAATACTACTGGACTGATTTCCTGAGAAGTTGAAAATCTTGAGATAAGTAATGATAGCAATTATTTTCAGACATATTGGGCTGAAATCCAGGAGCACTAAGATGATCTGATTGGTTTCTTCTATTTGTAAACATTTTATACAATAGATTCCTAGAAAGTTGAGGATTACCGGATATGCGTATGTGCACACGCAGAGATTGATAGGTTTACATTCAAAATGAATCAAACGGTTTTAGTTTCATGGTTTCCACCCCTAGTGGAAATGCCACCTAACTCTATATAGGTATCAGTCTAGTAAATGTTCCAATGTCTCCTCTGACAAAGAGTTCTCTCCCTCACAAAGCAATCTGCTCTCCTGGGGAACGGCCCTTGCATTGGTTTCATTTACTGATGTCCACATATAAGTGAAGTTTTCCTAAATGAAATGCAGGGAGAGCACGAAAGCAATGAATTGATCCTTCCCAAAGTTTACAGAAACCGAGACCAGCACTAATCCTACTCCCCCCACCCCCCTTCTTTTTTGCAAAAAGCAATTAGACTCAGTCCTGGTGCAGCCTGAAGTCTTTTATAATCTAGAAAAGCAAGTCTCCTTTCTATAATGTTCAGTGCTTGGAGCGGGGGTGGAGGTGGGGGGCACTGTCATCCTTTGGACCTCATCTTTACTGTCTGGAGGCAAGCCAGGACTGGAGATACTCTTTTGCCAATGATAGGAAAATCCACACTTAATTGAAAGTAATGAGACAGAGTTCTGATTCTTACCAGTGCTAACTTTCTTTATGGCTAGAGATCACTTAATCTCTCTGGACCTCAGTTTCCTTATCCAGAAAGGGGAACATTTGACTAGATGATTTCCACAGCCCTGATAAAATAATTCTAAGCTCCCATCAGCAACAGTGGAAAAACCGGTAGCCATGCCATTTTTCCGAACTTCGTGGAGGCCGTATGAATTAAATGGTAAATACCTGAACCTATAATGTGTTACATCAGTTCCTCATCCCTGAAGTCTGGTAATGCAACAGAGAAAGATATCAAATGTTGAAGGAATATTTATAGAAAATATAAATTGAGAAAAACTGTTTGCTATATTTCTGCCTTTGGTATTGGGAGAAGATGGACTTGGGTTTTATTTTAGCAGAGGAACAACTCTGTCCAGCTGACAGGGGGAGGAAGAGAGAGTTTGAAAACTTCTGATCCACAGGTCGCTGACCCTTTCCACCACTGGTCCCACACTGAGTGATATAAGCCTTTGTTGGAAAAGGTATTCTAAGCTGGGTCTGGCTTTGGGAATGGACTTTGAGCCCTGATTATCCACTGGAACCACTTTCCAATCTCTATGTACCTAAAAACTTCCAGACTCTTTACTCTCCCAGGGAGGGAACCCAGAAATGGTCTTATCAGGATGTCAGTCACCCAGACACTTTCCATCTCTCCATCGAATCAGGAACCTTGACTATGAGGCCTCCACTTCGCTCCCGACAGATCAGTGCAAAAAGCTGAGTGCAGCTCTCTTACCAAGCGGCAGTTTCTGTATCACCTCTCTGATATCACTGGGACTGCCCACTACCACTGAATGAGTGCACCTTGGTACCTTCTATCAAGGCCGGCCAGCTCTTAGAAAGCAAACTATTATTAAACAATAACATATCCATCAACACGTGAACATTTTGGAACAAAATGAACCTGCCCACTTCTTAAAGGGCTGTTAGAAGGGACATTGCAAGTATCATTCATCTTGAATTGGGGGAAAGAAACGGCTCTGCTGGACCATAAAGATCAAAACTTTTAAGAACAGAGGATGTACGGAATCACCGTCTGAGAGGCCCCTTGCCAGGCAGCACACTGCACTTGGGAGGCACTGCAGGAAAGCTAAGGACGGCCACTTACATGTTACACTAACTTTCAATGCACTGGTCCACGTATTTTCATGACACCTTTGTCCTGCAGGGAGCCTGCTGCCAGCAAACAGAGCCAGGCACGGAAAGTAAATATGTCTCTAAACAATTAGCCCAACAGGAACTGGACAACCGTTGGAGGGACTCTGGACAGTGAGAGAGACACTGTTTGCCTTGCCAGACTGTGACAGAAAAATCAAGGCAAGTCACAGAGGGCAGTCACACTGGGCACTGTAGCACCCATATTGGCCTCCTAGGCAACTCACAGACAATCCTGGCAATGGTTCTGAACATTAGCAGCTCTCACAAATAATTAGGAGCCTGATTACTCCACTTTTTTTTCCCCCTGCTCCTTTTCCGGCTTCCTCTATCTCTGACGAAGGAGGCACTGCCGCTGGGCATGTCGAAAAAATGTGTCCCCTGTTCCCAAGTTTCTTGTATGGATTAATAGCCCAGAACCAGTGCCGAGCCCATCAGGGAAGCTACACTTCGCACATCTGTCAAGTTTACCGTCAGGCCCCACCTGCAGCTGCGACACTCACCAACAGGCACCACAATTGTAAATGTGCATTAAGGGGCTGACTATAACGTTGTGGGTTTTTTATTGCCCTGTCCCTATTATTGGTATCATGGTGCAGGCTACATTGGTTCTATAAAATGCGTTGGAATCTTAAACTCTCCTCCCCACTTCGCTGCGCTTAAAGACACGGGACTCTGGGGCTGCTCCGGGGGCGCAGTCTCAGGGCCCAGGGTGGCCTGGCCAAGGGTCCCTCCTCGTCTCAGGCCAGGGGCTGCCACAGTGAGCGGGAGAGGGAGTTGTGGTCCGGAGGAGGTAGCCAGGCTCAGCCCCTCCACCCCTCGCCCCCGCCGACCTCGCCAGCGATCAGAGAGCGAAGGGACCACTAGCCAGGCCAGCACGGGCGCTTTTCTCTTTCTTTTATTAAACCCTTATCGGTGCCCCGTGGTGGGAACCGCCGTTTTCGACGAGAGGACACAGGGTTTCTGGCTCCAATCTCTCAATGGGAGTCAGAACAAGAGCAAATCAACACAAGCACATAGCTCTTCGGGCCCCCGGCTCCAGGCCAGTCACCCGCTCCCTTCGGGTTTGGGTCCCCCATCCCCTCACCTCCTCACGGCCGCCCAGCAGCTGATGTCCGGACGCTCGGGCCCTTCGGCCGGCTCTGCGGAGGATTCCAGCCCCCCAACCCAAGCCCTGCCGAGCCTCCGCCGCCGCCGCGCGCGGCTGAAGGTCCCAGCCCGCGGGGGCAGCACCAGCGGGGATCGCAGAAGTGAGGGCCAGGCAGCCAGCCGCGCGCGCCTGCGGGAAGCTAAGCGGTGCCCAAAGCTGTGCGGCCGCTCAGTGCACTCGCACCCCTGCGGGGAGAGCCGGGCGCGGAGCGGCCGGGAGAGGGCGGCAGGGCAGTGGGAGCCGGCCGGAGTTGCCTCTCCCCCAGTGCCTAGGGGCTCTCGGGCACAGGCAGCGGCCGGCAGCCCGCGGCTGCCCTTCTCTGTCCTCTTGGGAGAGAAACACCAGGATCTGCCGGGAGCGCCTGGTGTCGCCATCACCTCGCGCACACCAAGACGACTGCCCCGCGACGAAGCCCGGTCCACTACCCACTCTCTCCCGCGGAGTCAAGGTGCGGGCCCGTGAAGGTGGTTTCTCCAAGCTTCATTAGGCTCTGGGGCCTCGGAATGGGGGCCCTTCGCTGCGACCTGGCCCCTCCTCGCGGTCGCGTCTCAGGGCCGCGCTCCACCTCCGACCCCTTGCCAATTTGGGGCGCATAGGACATAGCAACTCTCTTGGAAGAACCCAAAGGGTCAGTGTGAATGCTGCACCGTTAACAAGAATTAAAGTCGAAAGCTGACCTGAGTTAAATCAACCAAAAAACATTTCAACCTGTGGGCGCCGGAGATTCAGGCGGGGCGATTTTGGAAGACACCGCGGGAGCACCTCCGACCTGCAGGGCCATCTCCCTCGGCCTCCCGGCCTCATGCCCGTTCGGATCTCCGAATACTTCGGGCCGCAGAACTCTCCACTTTGAAGCCGCAGTACTGTGTCCCCAGACGGAGCACCTGGTTTCCTCCTCCCCCCAAAACCCTTCCGAATTCACCGTCGGACCTCAAAGACCTCTCTACACTCCTCTCCCAGCTGCTCTCGGCCGCTTCGGCCCCGCCAAGTCCGGCCACCCCCTCGGAGGAGCTCCCTAGCAGGCTCCGACGCCCGCTTACCTTTTCTTCTCCTTGTCAGCTGTCATTGTCGCTGTGGCTCTTTGAGACGCGGAGCACTGGGGCTCCCCAGCCGGTGGGGCTGCAGCCGCTGCCTTCGCTGTGGCCCTGGCCCACTCCCCGAGGGTCCGAGCGATGCGAAAGGTGCTCACAAGCCGGAGAGCCCAACACAGTCAGGTGGAAGTTTGCGGGCGGCTGGCTAGGTACAGGGTAAAGGGGTGGAGAAAGGTGACAGGGAGGAACCTGCACCGGGAGGCGGGGTCAGGGACAGGAGTGGGAGGAGGCTGTCAAATGCCAAAAAGAGGGCAGAGAGAAAGGGACCGAAGTTCCTTTTCCCCTCAAAAAAGTAGTCACTTTCTTGGGTGTTCCAAAAGGGAGAAATAAAGAAAGAGTAAGAAAAAGTGGCTCCAACAGCAACAGAAGACTTGGGGGCCGGACAGCACGGCGGCCGAGAGGACCATACAGTCTCAGGACACTGCCGAGGATTGTACGGCCGGCTCGGCGGAGCTGGGCGGGAGCGCAGCAAACGCCGGCGCAGCGCGGCGGGCGGGTCCCGAATGTCTGGTTCTCGGGGCGGCCTGCCCACTTTAAAAACTCCGGCGGCCCACGCAGCGGAGCGCACGAGGAGCGCGCGCGCGCCGAGGCCCCGCCCGCGCCGCCCCGCGAGCCCCGGGCAGCCCATCCGTCCCGGCCAATAAAGAAGCGCCGCCGCATCCGCGGCCGGGACCGCGGCCCGCCCCCTGCCCGCCCGGCTCCTCCCTTCCCAATTGCGGTAGTTGTTTATGAGGTTGGCAGGTAGCTAGATGGGACCCCGGGTGAAGCAGGCGCAGTTTATATGGGCTAAGCGACAGCCACGAGTCCCTCTCCGGCAGTGCCCCTCTGTGCTGCTGTCCTCCCACCCGCGCCGTGCCCTTGGGACCGGGCCCGACCGCCAGCGCAGAGGGTCCCACGCAGGGACGCTTTTGGTGGAGCCGCTGCGCGGTCCGTCGCCCCGTTGCGTCAACTCTAGGGCTCACTGGGGATAATTCCGAGAGCCCTCGCAGCCGCGCTGCAAGCCAGGGCCATGGGGCTCTTCCCCCAACCCCGGCAGAATGCCCTGCTGTGGCTTTTGGAAACAGAAGGCTCCTGTCGGGTCTGGGGAAACAGTGCAGTGAGATCGTGATAGGGCTTCTGTTCTTTCCCTCCCTCAGCTGGCAAGTCGGCTGCTTGCGAGGCTGAGCTTAGAAGTACACCGGTTTTGACAGGGGTGCTGGAGAGTAGGGCCTCAGAACTGTTTGGTCTGCCACACCCTACTGCCAACACTTGACCACTTGGCCAGTTCGGGATTGGACAAGTGAGCCTGGCTTCCCAGTGTTATCTTGGGATAAGAGTTGACACCACGTCGGCCAATCACGAGATCTCAGGCCTGCTCCCTGTGTCTCCAGGGTCCGATTGAAGCCCTAGGAATGTGAAGGCGGCAGGTGTTAGGTGTGGGGAGATCAGAAGTCTAAGCGGCGTGTGGTGGGAGCTCAGGGATTTTTTTCAGCTGAGCTTGAAATGCTTCCTTCAGTCCGCACCTGCGCCTCTGCCTTGTGCTCGGCTCCTCTCCCAAGAATCCCACCTCAGTCCCCTAATCAGTAGAGTGCTGTGACCCAGCAGGGATATCCAGGAAGGGACGGGGAGGCGCTTCATCTCTGAAGCTCTGACGGGGCCCACAGGCTTCACCAGTGTGAGTGGAAGAGAAGGTCCAGGGAACTGGTCATCCCTGCGGCGACACTTTGCTGCACCTTCCCCCCACTTAGCCTGACCACATTTTATATTACAATAATCTGTATGATGAACCTTCAGGGCTTTATGCTAAGTGATATAAACCAGTCAGTAAAAGACAAAGACTGTAAGACTCCACTCATATGAAATATCCAAAGTAGTCTTTCACAGGAATAAAGTAGGAAGGTAGTTATGGGACCTTGGGGGGTGGGAGGGTGAGCAGGGAAAGGGGAGGGAATAAGTATTCAATGGGTATAGAGTTTCAGTTTCGCAAGATGAAAAAGTTCTAGAGGTCTGTTGCACAACAATGTGAGTATATTTAACTATTGAACTGCACACTTAAAATTGGTTAAGATCGGAAATTTGATACTATGCATTTTTACCACAACACAAAAATATCAAGAAAAATTTTACCCCAGCGGAATTTTGGCAGTATAGGTTTGTGTCATCACCAAACTATAAAATAAACGTGTTTTCCCTCGCATGTGGTAAGAGGGGCAGGGATATCTTTCAGGAGCCTTTGGAAGGCACTGGAAAGCAGAATTAGAGAAAGATGAAAACACCTGTGAGGAACTGGAAACCCGGGCACGTTTTCTCATTTTCCCAGAGCCAACGAGCACTGTACACACAGAGTTTAAAATCAGACGTCGGGCCTAACAGTCAAGGCATTCGAACAAGAACTGCAAATTTCTCTAGGGAGCCACTTCTTATGGCTGGTGGGTTTCAGCAATGGGGTGATTTCCTACTGGGCTTCTCCAGCCAGCCAATCCTAGTGGACACATAGTTATCTCAGTGAGGAACTCAGCGTGGTAAGACATGGGTTAGTTCTCTCGTAATCAACAGTGAGCTTACTCATCTCACCTGGGACTGTAGTGGGGGGAGAAACGGGCTCTCTGATGGCTTCCAGGTGCCCAAAACCATTCACTGCCAGAGCACAGAGAGGCCACTGAGTCCCGCACTGTGCTTGCAAGTCACAAAACTACACCTCCAGCCCATGCAGGACATTTCAGCAGGGCTCAAGCTTATGAAATTACCTTTTTAGATGTTAAAAGAGAAGAAGAAGAAAGGTGAAAAGTCACTGGAGAACATACCGATGATAATAGCTCTGTCCCCATGGCCAGCCTGCCATCTTTCTAACTGGGTTTTTGTCTTCTAAGGGAAAGGTCTCCAAGGTATAATATAAACAATTGGAAAGATTTCTGTGGAAATCCCATTGTGTGACTTTGAAGTCAGGATTTGGGCAGTGTCTAGAGAGTCACCAAAAGCCTATATAATTCCCAGAAGCATCGGACCCAGCCTTGCTTAGAACAGAGCTGAGGAGCCCAATGACCTCTTAAAATTTCTTCAACGATTCAGTTCAACGAACTTTGCAGGAAGGAGTTGGGAGTATAAACCAGACAAAGGCTTGCAGCTAGAGTATCCCATTTTACTTTTTAAAGCCCATAGAGAACTGAAGGAGAACCACTTTAAAAGATAGTGGGGACAGTTGAATCCCAGGACTCAAGAATGTCTCTAGAGACATTGATGTTTTGGCCACAGAGGGCAGCAGAGGGCACCTCTAAGCAAACCTGCCAGGCTGCTTAGAATGGGAACGAACGGCCCATCTCCTAGCAAATCTCTCCATCTGCCTCCCAACTCGACACTGGACTGCCAGACGACAAAGGCCATGGCAGCAGGGAAACACCCACTCGTTTTAATAAAAGACAAGACAGAGTCTCTAGCTTCCTCTCTGCCCTAGAGAGCACACCCTTAGGAGGATTCGACAGAGATAAAGAGTTAGTTTACAAACTTGGTAGAGAGCAGGCACCAGGGATCAAGTGGGCAGGCGGAAGAAAGAGGGCCCCAGGAGTCCCACTAACGTACAAACACAAGGGTCCAGGATGTGGCTGGAAATCATGTTGGAATGAGTGAGATCTAACAGCAGAAGAGATCTTGGAGGGCTGGGCTCTTTCTTTAGCATTTTACGACTTTCAGTACATTGAAGCAAGAGAGGCTCCTGGGGTGAAAGAGAAGGCCCTCACTCTCAGCATCACGCAAGTCCCTATACTAGTCCTGGTCGTACCACATGTGTTATCTTCAGGATTACCCATCTGGTCCCAGTCTGGCCATTTAGTTTCTTTTGGGCTGGAGAGAGCAGGCAGGGTAGGGAGCAGAGGTGGAGGGAAGGACAATCCTCCGCAGCTGAAGCACTTTTGCTGAGTTACCGCTCCCCTTGCATGCTACTCCCTCTCAACAAAACTAACCCTTACACTGTGATCCCCCAAACTGCATCCTCAAACTCACTGTCACTGAACTCCAGGACAGGAGACCATACTCGCTGGGGTTGGCTTCAGGGCAAAGCTGTGGGATAGTTCACAGAGACATATGCTGTGTCTACCATTAAAGGCTATGACTTTTGATGTCACAAATACAGAATCTGTCATCTTTCAAAAAGAGTTCTGTGATTTTTTTTTTTGTTGAAAAAAGGGTCAGGCTGTTATTTTTTCTTTCCCTACTGATAGGGTCCAGTTTTAAAGAACCACAGCTCTTCTCACCCCTTGAGTCTGGAGTATCAATTTTATTTCCAGGTCTAGGGATGAGGTTTTGGTCCATAAAGGTCTTGTATGTTTATCGTTCTATCATTCAGCTAATAGTGAAAAAGTCATTGGTCTCTGACCACCTTGTTGTGCTGCTTCGTGGGGCTAGAAGGCATCCATGTGCTGGAAAAGAGAGCCTGTGGCCCCTCCCCTCCAGGAGGAAACAGTGCAGCTGTGTACACTGCTTTTCCAAGATTATGACATACACACTTAGTCACCTTTTAAGGCTTCTGAAATCAATATGCATCTTTTAATATAATGATTCCAAGGTTATTTTTTAAATTCATATATATAATACATATATGCTCAATGTTTAAAAAAATAAAAGTTGAGAGCAAAACCACATACTCTAAACAATAGGTGCTGTAAACCTTTGGTGGTGGGGGGAGAAAGGTGGAGTGAGTAATGAAAAAGCAGAAAAGGCTAGAGTCCCAGCCATGGGCACTGCCAGGACCCAGAGAAGCCTCCCATAGACGGGCCCATCTGCCAGGTGGGTGGGTAACATCACTGAGGTTCTAGAATACCTTACATGTGAGAGGGATGGCCAGCAGTAAGGACATACCAACCCCACCTTAGAGAGAAAAAGGGCACGACAGAAATGAAGGCGCTACTGTCACTAAAAATGGTGACATTGGACCTGGAGCCTATATAACAAGAATAACACAGAGTGGGGGGTCAGAGACGCCCTTCCCTGTCCTGTAGGGGCTTTGGCCTGCAACAAGTGTAAAAATGGGACTTTTCCCAGCTCAATTTCAATGGAGGTCCTAAGACATTAGGCTGCCCTTGAAGAAGGGGTGAGATCTTTGACAATAACACCTGGGGGACCATGTCCTTCATTCCAGAAGGATGATGTAGACAGCACAACAAAACCTCGTACAGTAAACGATGTCTGCAGAATAGGTGGGGTACTCACAGGAGGAATGCCCATCTAGGATTTTTAAAGGGATCCTGTCTACGTAAGCTTCTTCAAACAGACCTCAGCAGATGAAGGCAGCAGTGCCGTGGGAGGTAGAAGCTGAGAGAAGATCACAAGTGGCCAGTGGAAGGGGGTCCTTCTGGAGCCACAGTGATGCGGTTGGAGGGGACCCACAAGGAAACATTCAAAGACTATTGAATAACACTGCAGAAAATAACCGCAGCCATGGCCAGGGAAAACCAAAGACAAATGATACCCGTATTAGAAAAAACAAAAACAAAAACAAACCCAAACAAGCAAACAGAAACCCAACAGCAACAACAATAAAAACAACAAAACGTTCTTACTCCGGAAGTAGTCGGTCTATTAGGGGGATAAGAGTAGGGGTGCTAGGTAAGGAAATATGTTAGGGTCCTCAGTGCCTCACGGGGCACCTGGCATAAATGGTCCCTCGGGCAATGCTGACCAAATGAATGTGTGAAGGTGTGAACAAAGGAACAAATGAATGTATCTGTCAAGATTTAAGTTGCAGGCAACAGACATCACCTCCCCTCCTGTCCACACAGGCTGCAGAAGGTCTGAGATGGGGAAGACAGAGCTTTAATTTGGGATGAAGCCTAGAGTTTTCACTATTACGCTGGGCTCAGGTTTTTATTAAGTATGAGCAAAGGAATGTCAAGTTTTGTTATTGAAGAGTGATTAGAAAATTCTTGGAAGCTAAATGAGGTTTTATGCAAAGTGGGAATGCAATAATCCATCAAATAGTCTACTTAAACATTTAATGGGAGAAAATAATAGTGTTGCTTTCTAATTATACTGTACAAATCCTACTTGTTCAACATAATTATTTTAGGGGTCATTGGGCCCCTTCAAGTCTGTGCATGCGGATGATGTCAGAAGCCACAGCAGTGCTGGTGACTCATTGAAAGGGACTCAAAAAGAGCCCAGAAAAATGAGAAACGTGGGCCCAGGAGGCAGTGGCAAGTGTACCGACCTAAATTTGAAGGCTACCTTGACTATGGACATCACAGGAAGTGTTGTGCGAGATTCGGAAGCAAATGGCAGCTACAGACAGAAAAATGCTTCAGGAACTCCCAGAAATAAGTGATGAGGAGACTGCAAGAGTCAGCCAAATGCACGATGTACCAGCATTTTGCACCCACATTTTCTTAATTCATTTCATGGTAATGGGCATCCTTCTTTCTTCTTAGCCCCTTAGTATCTAGGAGACCTTAGCATCTTTCTATGCTTGGGGAGTTCCTCACTCATGTTAGGAAGGCAAACCTTCCTTTCACTATAGAAAGCAAAAACACCAGATACTCAGCCTCCCTGGAAGTCTGGTTATGGACATGGACCCAGGTTCTTTGAATCATATACTTCTGCCTAGACTTTGAATCCAGTGATTGAGAGAAACTGGCACCTTGCAAAGTGGATGCCATCTCGGCGGCAGCAGTTCTGGCACCGGCCTCCAGGATCGTGAGTTGGTGGGTTGGCCATGAGAACTACTGCCATCTGCAGAGGCAATGATGGTGTTTTCTTGGTTCCAGTTTGGGACTTTCTTCCTGGTTGCTGAACCTCTGAGCCTGGCCCGCCAGCCCTCCTAGAGATCCTGCAAGATCCCCAGAACCTTTATCAATGTGTCATTTCTTCTCCCATTAGCTAGAGGTCATTTCTGTTACCTGAAACTTAGAGTCTTGTCTGATACATTCATTCATCCATCCTTTCATTCCCTCGTTCATTTAAATGCAGTATTTACTTGGTTAGCATCTGTTGAATGCTCACTATTTGCCAGGCATTCTGCTAGGCACTGGGGACACCGAGATCAATGAGACATACACCATTCGTCAAGGAACTGTCAATCCAGAGTGAATTTCTATCTCTGGGCCTCAGTTTCCTTTCCTGTAAAGGGAGAGGGCTGGATCTGTAGAGTTGCTTCGAGCTCTGGCATTTGGATACCCTGCTTCATTGAATTTGGGGGTGGTCTCTGCCCCCTTGGCCTATGCCGGTAGAGAAGTGAGGCCACCTGTGGACTGCTTAGGGTCGGGCCATAAACTGGGCCATTAGTGCTGTCACTTCCTACACAGGAAACTAACTACTCTGGGCATCTTGTCTACGCAGAGTTTCTGCTGAAGTTTGACTTGGCAGGAGTTAGTCTCCAACATCTTCTTGCCTCGGCTTCTCTTGATTGTCTCATTTAGAACAGTTCTGCCAGCTTCAGACCACTCCCACTGCGGAGGACAGAGCACCCAGCCATGATCTCAAGGGAGCTTAGGTACTGACAGAAGATCACAGTCATATCTGGTCCACTCTGCAGGCTTACACCTTAGATTTAAACCAATAGAAGCGAAATGGAAAACGGGAAGGATGGGCCTCACAGACTCAGAAACGACCCCCCGCCTCAAGTCATCATCGCGCCTCTCCAGCAAACCCCCTTCACGTTCAGGAAGTGGTCTGAGATGGCAAGACAACTGAGGCTTTGGACCTAAGCTAATGGAAGAGGATGGTTATACTCAGGGGATCTGGATACTGCAGGAGTCTGATTTTGAAACGTATCAATATAGAAAGAGTGAGGAAAATGTTTGCCTCTTTATAATTTCCATGGCGTGTAAGCCACGCATCATTCTGGGAACAGAAGTTGGGTCCTTCTGTAGTGTTGGTGTTAGAAGGGAGAGCTTCAGGGGCAGCTTCTAAGCGCAGGTTAACAAGCCCCCAATACACTTGCACATCCACACACGCGTATGCACCTGTGCCTACCCAGGCGCCAAGCCAAGACGTGAGTTCCCACACTTTTCCACTGAGCCACACCAGCCTCAAGTTCCCACACTTTTCTTTTACCTAGAGTGCATAGTTCTCTTTCCCCTTTGAAGAAAACCAATACAATGCTGAGAATGTACCTGTACATACTTAAGATTTTAAACTTTAAGGATTTTCTCCTGATCTCCCTCAGAGGGTCGTAGTCTCTGGTGCGTAAGTGCTGGAAGACCTGTGCTGGGCGGGCTCCGTGACCCACCCCTGTGGGACAGTGAGGAGGCACAGACACTTCAAAGCCTCTAGACAATGGGTCTTGGTTTGCCCTGCCTTAGGTGGTTAATTTTATATCATAGCACATTAGCCTTCCTAATTATTCTACCTTGGGATAAATTAAAGTGGATCCTAATAAGACAGTAATTTATGGTAGAGAGATGCCTTCCAACCTAAAAACATGCCTGTGGTAAAGCTATAAGCAGGTAACCCCAAGGCAGAGAAACCAGAGTTCATTGTGCATAAGAGCATTCCAGGGTGAAATATGCCCCAGGTGTAATAATGAAGGCCATAATCAGAAGAGTACTGGGAAGACTCATGGACAAGTCCAAACTAACTTTCCCTGTTAGGAGTAAGAAGTGCATTCTTGAAATCATAAAATGATAGAGTTTATAAAATGCAACTTTCCAAATTCCACTGTACTTGAGGCACCATCCCCTTTGAGTGAGCATATTCTAATCTTTCTTAATTATTTCCATTCCCTCCTTCTCCTATTCTTCAGCATTTATTGAGTGTGCACACCACTGATGTGGTTGAATCTCAGCTTAGACAGATACATAAGACGCAGCCCCACTTTCTAAAGCTCACGGTCTACTGTTGTAGGCAAACTTGTAAACAGATAAAGTATCACACCTAAAAAGTTAAAACCCTGTTTTTTTTGGGGGGGTGTTCAGAATGGAGAATGCTGCTGTCTGCTTGGGTAGGGGTAAGGAATATTAGGGAGAGCATCCAGAAAAGGCAACTTTTTGGCTGGATCTTGAAGGATGACCAGGAGCTTGCTTGTCAGAGGAGTGGAAGAGCCTTCGGGGCTGAAGATAGTGATAAAGTCTTCTCTTAATGCTCAGAACAAAGGACAGGGGTACAGAAGCAATTCAAAGCTCCTCTGGAAGTTCAGTTATTATTGTCCATCTGAGATCACTATTACTAGCTTTGCACAGCATTTAGAACACCTATGGGGCACTTTGAGGATGGCAGTGACACTGTGCTGATGAGGAGTGGGAGGTGACCCTCGGTTTTTACCCCTGACACTCCAGCTTTCCTACCATGGGCTTATTCCCAGTAACTAGGTGGCCATTGTGGCAGTAATGCCACCAAAGTACAGTGGCAAGTATTTCTCTGCAAACTGTTGGAGCATCAGCAGAGCAGGACGTAGATGTCCCTGACCTGGGCAGCCCTGGGCTCGGTTACCAAGTACCTTCTTCCAGTTTTTCACTATAACGGTTTATCGTTCTTGTTCAGCCCAATTTTTTATAAAACTGTGCTTTCTTTATACTGAAATTTTGCACAATAACCATTTGCAGCAGAGAACAATTTCTGTGGATTCTAGAATCTCCTGAGTAGGCCTCCTCTAAGCAAGGAGCCAATTGTTACAGCCCTGACATTGGAGGGGACCCTGGTCTCTATATATGGCCCTGAGAGTATAGATTGGGGGAGGCCATCACATCTTGGGGACATGCAGTAGGGTCAAAGACACAGCAAACTCTCCCCACCTCCGCCACCCCAGTCCAACTCAGGGGGTATTGCTATGCAGGAATGAGGGAGTCCCTGCTGCTGCGAAGAGTGGACCCAGAGGAAGTCCGCAGACCGGCACGTTTCCACTAGGTTCTTGCCTTGGGCAACCCCAGTCCTCCACCACTGCTGCGCCTTCTCCTTTTCTGCTCTCCATTCCTTCCTTCCCCGTTGCCCACTCCTCTTCCATAGTGAACGTGTCATTTTTCTCCAGAGGTTTCTTCTGACTTTGAGGTTTTCAACAACCAGACTCTTCCAAGCCATGGTGATCACAGGGATAAGAAGATCATTTCCATTAGTCTCTGCATGAAAGAGAACAGAACTGATGGGCCTCCTGTCCACTGGCCTGGTTGGAGTGCTCAGGAGGAACTGTAGGGAGAAGAAATGCATGTGGGAGGTCATGGTCCTGACAGCTTCTGAGGCTGGAAGTCACTCCGGCCAGGGCTGAGAACCCAGGCCCTTGCTGGGGCGGCGCTGAAGAGGGTGTGGGAACCACAGATGCTGGTGAGTGGTGGCGGAGAGAGCTGGAGAGAAGGTGTTAGGAGCAAACAGATCCCAGTTTCCACATTTCTTCCTACATTTATTGTTATTTCAAATCAAAGGAAACCTATCCTTCTTACACGGTGAAAAATTAAGTGAGACATGGGATGGGAAAAGTCTAAAAGCCCTATACACCATTAAGGGCTTGATCCAACTGAACCGAGTCCATGTGAGCTAAGGTGCTCCGGACTTGGGTGAAGTGGAAAAAGGTGGATTAAAGCAGAGGTTCCGGACTGTGGGGCTGAGGACCGGTACTGGTCTGAGGCCGGTTAGGAACTGGGCCACACAGCAGGATGTGAGTGGCGGCGGAGCTGGGGAAGCTTCCACCCACCTTCTGTTGCTGTAGGCAAAGCTGGCCCCTGGTGCCAAAAAGGTTGGAGACCACTGGTTTAGAGGGTTTTCTCTTCTCCTCAGAGCTCAGAAGTTTCTGTACAGGAGGGTGCTGTGGAGCCTGCTGGGTAGGGCTTGCAGCCTGAAGCCTCAGAGTCCAGGCGAAGGCCTCCACTTCTTAGGTGACCACCGACCTTCCTACATCTCTGAGTCGACATTTCCCTCATCTGCAAGGCGGGAATACTAGTAACTCCTACTTCACAGACTTAGGGACAGGATCAGATGCACTACGGTGCCTAGAAACACCTCATACACCATAATACAAATGTGGATGTTACTAGCCCATTGATAATCATGGTTTCTTATACCATGATGGTTCTCCAAAGGGAGAGCATTAGCAAGATAGAATGGTCTCAGCACAGACTTGAAACACTAAAACTTGCACACTAAGATAATATCAATTCTATATATTTCAAAGCTTAGTTTTTATGTGAGATCATTTTCTATTAAAATTAAAAGACATTTTTAAGAGTTGGGAAGGACCCCGCTACACCCCTGTCTAATATTGCTAAACTGACCTGCTGGAGGCAGGGTCCGCTTTTCCCCTCCCCACCCACTAGGGGAAGGCTGGTAGGTAAACTTCCTCCCCTTCTCCCTGAACAGATGGGTGGAGACAAGGTGAGCCTCTGGTTACATTTTTAGAATAGTGTTGAGATAGAGAGAAAGGGAGGCCCACCCGACAGGAAGGGCAGGTTCTTCTGCCTCCCTCCCTGGGCCTGCAGTGTCAAGGCAGGCCAAGTGGCTGAGCCCTACACCCTGTCCCTTGTCACCTCAGAGACACTCGCTTTAGAGGGCAGTACACTGGCCCCACACAGTCTTTCCAAAAGAATCTGTCCTTTCCACTGATTTTCCCTTTCCCCCAGGGAACTCCCCCACATAGAAAGAAAACCCTTCTCCTAACACAGTCCCTGCACCCAGGCCCTGGGCAGCCTCAGTCGCCCAACCAGTCGCCAGTGAGGAGCTGGCAGTGCTGAGAGGATAGCTCTGTAGGGGAAATGGACGGCGGGGCTGGGGTCACCCGGGCCATCCTGAGATGTGGGTACAGGCTGTACTTGGCACTCCCAGTGGCCCTGTCTTGGCTTCTTCTATGCTCCAGAGGGATCCAGGGCCCTGAGTCCCAGCGCCTGGGAAGGGAAGCAGGCAGGCCTTCTGGCTTTCCTACGGTGGCAGCTGAGTCCCTGCCATCACCCTCTGCCACCTTTCTGTATCCATACACCCTATCTCACCCTAAGCCCTGGTTAGCTCCTTCCTTAGGGGCTGGCCCTGCCCCTCCACTGGGCATAGCTGTGGCTGTGCCTTGTTCTTGAATTAGTCTCAAGTTTGTATACTTCCTGCCTCCCCTCTCACCCAGGCCCTCAAATACTATTTGCTGGGTGACTGGTTATTTGACTTTTGAAGGACAGAGTGACAAACCAACCCTGAGGTCTGAGCTTGTCCTCCATCATCTCTAGCCCGAGGGGTTCCCAGGATGTCTGGCGTGCTGGCCTTCATGGAATGGAGAAGAATCTCAAATGCTTTAGACTACAAGCCTGAGGACTGAGGCGCAAGAAGGCCTTGGAATGAGACTGACCTGGGCCAACTCCCAGCTGAGGAACTCATCTGATGTCCTTGGACAAATGCATTACTTTCTGTGACTATCAGTTGATACCTACTTGGAGGGATTATGTGAGGATTAAGTGAGCTTTAACACATAATCAGTGCTTAGGCTAAAAATCACCCAAATACCATCCAAAGCGTACACGTGAATAGAGTCTGGCTTCTTACCTTTTTTTGTTGTTGTTTGCTTGTTTGTTTTTGCTAAAAACAAAAGAAACAACCTGTGTTCAGAAAAATCCTCTTCTGCTGGAATTCAGCCTGCAGGGCCGGGCCGGGTGCAGGGCGACGTGCCCAGGGGTTCTTTCCCAACCCCCTGATGACAGGCGCAGTCCTCTCCGCAGCATCAGCCACACAACTGGCACACCAAGGTCAGTGTGTGTCCCCAAGGGTTTCTGTTGATCCCACGTCTCCCTGTGAGGAAAGCAGGACAAAGTTCTCCTTCCTATGAGCCTTAGAGGGGAATCACCATGGAAGGGAAGGGAAGCAACTTGGCAGGCTGGAAGTTAGTTGGCTTTCACTCTGACCTGTTGCTCTCATTCCCACACATGGGGAGCTGCCCCCGAGGTAGGGAGGGGTCACTCTTGCAGTGGGTCTGGTCGTGATCAGTGACAACCAGCTGAAAGCTGTCTGATCAGCTCGGGATCAGGAGGAAAAGATCTGGCTGGCACTGGGGTTACTCTGTTGAGTTTGGCCTCCCGAACCAAAATGACTAACCAGCTATGAGTGAGTGAGGTCTCAGAAGCCACCATGTTCATGTAGGGAATTAGCTCAAGTGATTATTAATCAACTGAATTTAGGGAGTGTTTAATATACCAAGGGGACAAGAAGATACCATCACCTTTGCTTTTGTATAGCCCTTTGTTCTTTAAAAGCGACTTTTAAAATGGTCTAGCACTGATTGTCACCCCGTCTCTAGGACATAAACAGCATAGACATTACCACTGGCATTTTGAGGACTGATAACAGACTAGGGGACGCATCTAGGATCACACGCAGCATACTGAGGAATCCGGGCTCCTATCTCTCAGTCCATTGTTTGGTTTTGTTTGGTTTTTCTCTCATCGTTGCTACAAACTATTCTTTACACAGCAGCCAGGGTCATCTTTTACGTCTTAAATGAGATCTTGTCGCTCCCTTGTTTATAGCGTCCAATCGCTTCCCATGAGAGGTGGGATGCGTTCCAGGTGCCCTACCGGGTGCAGCTGTCTGTCCTCCAAGCTCCTCTCTGCCCACCCCTCATGCTGTGCTGCCTGCATTCTGCCCGCCCAGGCATGCCTTGTGCTTCTGCTTCTCCCCAGCTGGGTCTTTGTAGCCTGCCTCCTTCTCATCAGTCCCAGGGTCTTCCCAGACCCATGGGCCTCTCAGATCTACTGGAATATTTACTCTCTGGAACCACATTTGTTTCCTGTCTCCCGCCAGTCAGAACATCAGGTTGGTGGGCTCAGGGACTTTGTCTTGTTCATGCTTGAAGAAAAAGTGAAGAGGTAAAATGGAATTACTATAGTCAAGCTGCTAAATTACTAAAATCGAGTAGTCTAAGATACGGCCAAGAAATTCTACTCTGGCTTTAAGTTTCCTGGGACTTAAACTTTTGAAAATTTTGGTTGTGCATCAATGCCTAGGGGTATATAAATTCCTATAGATAAGCCTCTGAAGGCCTTAGGAAAGAGAGAAGGATTTAGGAAAGAATGCCGGTATGTCCACATTGCCTAACATTCATTATCCAGACCACTGGCCTCTGGAGAATGACCATCTTGGAACAATCCAGAGGCTAAGAATGTAGGACTCTCAAGATTATTGTTAGAACTCTTAAGCTTTTCTTTCTTCTCCGCAACACTCTGGTCATTGCCTAGTTGTATTTCCTGTTAGTCAATCCTAAGACCCCTGAATAAATCTCTGCCATGTATTATTAGCCAAAGCCTCCTGACTCTTCAGTGCTCGGTTGACATATAAGGCATCAGGGTCATAGAATCAGAAGAACATTCTGCTTCAATTCTGGTTCCTCCATAGGGCGAGGTAACTGCTTGAGCCCTCTGTGGTCTGGGATTACGGTGGTGAGTTCTCTCCATCCTTTGGCTGAGGTTCAGATCTTTCATTCCTGGGTGCTCTGATACTGGTTTTTGTGATGGGAGCACCAGCTAACTGTGCCTGGGAGAGACAATTCCATTCTGGAATGCCTACTGGATTTACACTCCACCCTCTGCAAGAGATTCGTCTTGGTGGATTTCTGATACAAGGAACAATTTGGAATTACAGTGGCTACTTCAGGGATCTTTTGAGATTCCATGAGTAGTATATTTACATCCCCAATTAGAGAATCTTAGAAATGTTAAATGAAATGGGAAGCATTTTCAATTAGAGGCCGTTATGAAGTTAGATTATTCAAAGACAGTCTCGACTTGTCTTTCATCCAGTCATGCTAGCTTTCAGGGGAATTTGTCTTTCACACTCTAATGAAAGTTCCCCAGAAGCTTGTTCCTTAGGAGCTCTAGTTATATATACAGAACATTTTGGTTCCTCCTCTGTGCCTTTCTAATAAAATGCATCAACTTAGCCAAATAATTTTCAACTCTAATGGTCACTTAGGAAAACCTCTGTTATAAGCCCACCTCAGGTGAACCCTCAGAGAGAGAATACGAACCACTAGGGGACCATGGAATGCATTTTCTGACTAACATGCAGAACCTCTACCAGACAAAAGGACATTTAACAAAATCGCCTCTCAGAGGATCCTAAAAGAAGCCGTGGCCACCTGAACAGGTGTTTTAAAATTTTTTCCTGTTTCCCCTACTTGAAACCGGACAAGATATTTGGGGGGATTTAATGACTCTTTTGATCAGAAACTTGGCAAAATTGAAAGTTAAAGATTCAAAGCCCAGTAGAATTTTTTAAAAGAATTAAACCTCCTCCCCTGAGTTAAAATAAAACTATGTACCCAAAGAAAAAGAAACAAATTAGGAATGATATAGTTGGATACAGTTTAGTGACACCTTGTGATGTCACTTAAAACCCAGTTCTTTGGAGAATTGAGAGTGACTGTCCTTATCTTACAGATATCTGTGAAACCAGAAATTAGAAGCAGTTCAAAACACCCTCAGTTCTTAATACCAAAGGGCAAAAGAAAAAAAAAAAAAGAAAAGAAAACGAGGTTTTTTTTTAAAGCAAAAACTGTTTCTCTGGCTCCAAGGCTCCTTACCAAAGACAAAAACATATCTTAATTGTCTTTTCCACAAATATTAATAAGAAAAGGCCTTAGCCATTTGAACAAATAAACTTAACGCATTCCAACTGCTATAAATTAGTGGGTTTTGTAGCTTATTTTACCTGTCTCATGGCCAAACTTTTATGTTTAGTTTTTCAGTTATGATTGATATTCAGTGTTAGTTTCAGGTGTATAGCATAGTGGTTAGACATTTATATAATTTACGAAGTGATCCCCCTGCTAAGTCTCATACCCACATGGCACCACACACAGTTATTATATTAGTGACTATATTCCCTGTGCTGTACTTTACATCCTTATAACTATTTTGTGACTGCCAATTTGTACTTCCTCATCCCTTCATCTTTTTCATCCAGCCCCTCAAAAGCCCTCCCACCTGGCAACCATCAGTTTATTCTCTGTAACTATGAGTTTGTTTCTAGTTTTGTTCATTTACTTTGTTTTTAGATTTTACATGTAACTGAAATCATATGGCATTTGTGTTTCTCTGTCTGACTTAGCTCACTCAGCACAACTCCTTCTCGGTCCATCCATGCTGTTGCAAATGGTAAGATTTCATTCCTTCTTATGTTGAGTAATACTCCATCGTATATATGCACCATATCTTCTTTATCCATTCACTATCAGTGGACACTGAGGCTGCTTTCATATCTTGGCTATTGTAAATAATGCTGCAATGAACATAGGGGTGATATGTATTTTCAAATTGGTGTTTTGAGTTTCTTTGGATAAATATCCAGAAATGGAGTTGCTGGGTCCTTCTTTATCTTTTATTAGTAGCATTTGTTTTAAAGTCTATTTTGTCTCATGTAAATATGACTACCTCAGGTTTTTTTAAATTTCATTTCTATGAAATATGTTTTTCCATCTCTTTATTTTCAACATGTGTATGTCTTTCAATCTGAAGTGGTCTCTTGTAGGCAGCATATGTATGGGTCTTGTTTTCTTATCCAATTTAGCCAGCCTATGTCTCTGGTTGGAGCATTTAATCCATTTACATTTAAAGTAATTATTGACAGGTATGTAGTTATTGCCATTTTCTTATTCATATCTTTGATCTTTTAAAAAACTCTTCTTCTTAAAGAAGTCCCTGCAACATTTCTTGTCTTACTGGCTTGGTGGGGATAAACTCCTTTAGATTTTGCTTGCCTGGGAAGCTCTTTATCTCTCTTTCAATGCAAAATGATAGCTTTGCTGAGTAGAGTAATTTTGGTTCAGATCCTTGTTTCTCATCACTTTAAATATTTCATGCCAATCCCTTCTGGCTTGCAAAGTTTCTGTTGAGAAATCAGCTGACAGTCTTATGGTAGCTCCCTTGTATGTAATTGTCTTTCTCTTGGTGCTCTTAAGATGTTCTGTTTGTCTTTAACCTTAGATATTTTAATTGTAATGTGTCTTGGTGTGGGCCTCTTTGAGTTCATTTTGTTTGGGACTCTCTGTGCTTCCTGGGCTTGCATGTCTATTTCCTTTGCCAGAGTAAGAAAGTTTTCAGTCATAATTTCTTCAAATACATTTTCGGTTCCTTGCTCTTTCTCTTCTCCTTCTGGTACCCAAGTGATGCAAATATTGTTTTGCTTGATATTGTCCCAGAATTCCCTTAAACTATCCTCATTAAATTTTTTTCTTTTTGCTGTTTAGATTTGGTGTTTTCTGCTGCCTTATCTTCCAAATCACTGATTTGATCCTCTGCTTCATTTACTCTGCTGAATATATGAATTCCTTCTAGTGCATTCTCCATTTCAGATACTATATTCTTTACGTGGGAAGGGTTCTTTTATATGGTTTCTATGTCCTTTTTTATGTTTACTATCTCTTTGGTGAAGTTCCCACTAAGTTCCCTGAGCATCCTTAAAATCAGTGTTTTGAACTCTGTCTGGTTGATTGTTTGCCTCCATTTTGTTTAGTCCTTTTTCTAGAGTTTTGTCCTTTCTTTCATCTGGGACATGCTTCTTTATCTCCTCATTTTGATTGCCTCCCTTTGTTTGTTTCTACAAATTGGGTAGATCGCCTATGTCTCCCGGTCTTGGCAGGTGGCCTTATGCAGCAGATGTCCTTTGAGGCCCAGCAGCATGGTCTTCCTCACCACCTGAGCCGGGTGTGCCAGGGCATCCCTTGTGTGAGTTGTTTGTGCTCTCCTGTTATAGTTGAACCTTGACTGCTGTTGTCATGTTAATGGGTGGAACTGAACTTCAGGCTGACTGGCTATGGGGACGGGTTGTGACTATAGTGGATGAGCTGTTGTGTGGGGTCTGACCCCACAGAGTAGGATTCACTCTGGCAGGGCTCTGGTGCCCGCTGAACCCACCTTTCAGTGTGTCATTTGTAGAGATAATTGGGTGGTGCTTTGGAGTGACTGGAAGCCAGTCACTGGGAATGTTAGTTCTGCAGCCCTTTGGAAGGAGTTCTGTTGCAGACATATGTCAGCCACTTCCTATGCCTGGCTCAGGACCACCTGGTAGGAACTACACAGAGACCTGCAGTTGGTAGCTGCTTGTGCTTGGCTTGGAGGCACCTAGGAGAGGCTTTGGTAAAAACCAAAGCCAATGGCCAGGAGTGCCAGGCTGGAGTCTGCTTAGCAAGAAGTACAGAGGATGCTGAGGCCAACCACTGCTTGTTGGGGGTTTGTGGACCCTTTCAGAGGTTTTGGGGAAGTCCACAGCATGGAATGAGGCCAGCCATTTGAGAGTAACAGTCACTGAAAAATGTCCCACCGGTGGGGTGGGTTCTCAAAGAATCACAGGGTGCATAAGTTTGATCAAGACTCAGATTTGGCGCCTGCCTCTGCCAGTGGGTTGGGGAAGTGCTCAGCAAAGGAAGAATGGTGGCTACCTGCCATCTCTGTGGGGGAAGGCTCAACAAAGGAACAAAAGGGTGGAGAGAGCTGCCTCTCTAGCCCCCACTCTGAAGCCAGACAGTTCAATTTCTCCCCATGTGTCACTCGCATGTTCTAATCTGCTGGCTAGCATGGGAGTTCAGGGTGAGTAAGCCCATCAGCGTGTAAATCTGTGTCTGGACCCTTTAAGAGGACACCTAGGCCTCCCGTAGCCTTCTGTGTTGTCTGGATGGAACCCCCACAGATTTTTCACAGCCAGCTATCATGAGGTTTTCTCTTCCCTGCATTGGTGGTCCGGGCTGGGGAGCCCACTGCGGGTCTGAGACCACTCACTCCTCAAGGGGGACCTCTGTAGCTGAGATGTCCCTCTTGATTACTAACCCACCATGTGTGGGTATGGCACCAGCCCATTCCACGTCTCTGTCCCACCTACCACTCTCAAGGTAGCTTTTTCTTAATATCCTAATTTACAGGAGTTTTGTTGAGCTGTCACTACAAGCAGTTCTCCAGGGTGGCTGTTCCACAATTTAGTTGTGATTTTGATGTAATCATGGGAGGAGGCAAGCATAGTTTTACCTGTTCTGCCATCTTGGCCAGAACTCCTCACGTCTGAAACTTTAAAGCAAAACTACTGGGTCTCTGGTTGCATCTGTCTATATACATCTACAGCTGGTTTGTAAAAAGGTCTGTTTAATTGCCTTAAAGGAATTAAGTGCTCATATAAAAATTCTCAAAAATATAATAGACACTTACCCAAATGCTTTTCAGACTCAGGTGATTCTGGAAAATATTTAGTAGTAAAGCTGGTTTGAGTTTGGTTTGGTTAAATAGACGTGTCTTTAGAGTCATCAGTTTTAGCATAATACTTTTGTTCTACCTGGATTTTTTAGCCAAATAAGTTCACGTTATCTCTGCTGCACAATTTATCAGCTAAAAAAATTTCAGTATGATAAAATTTCATAAGTAATCTAAACATAATTGTTAAGCTAATAGACCAAATAAATGTAAGTAGGATAAAAAGGGTTTCTTTAGGTAAACTCTTTAGCAATAATTATATTTTGTGTGTACGAAAATAGTTTCCTGAAATCTTCTGGTAATTTGAAATCTAAACTCTTTGTAGCCGAGGTAAATAATGGATAGTCATTGACTACCCATATCATTTCCAAATACAATACAGTTCTGACATATTCATTGCTAAATAAGCCCAAGTTTACCTAGTTTTGATTCATAAGTTTTGATTTGTTAATCTATAAGATTAACTATATAGTAAATTTGGATCTGTTAATGAATATATGTAACTGAGACTAAGAAATCACAAGGGAAACAATAGAAACACATTTGAGGGGTTAAAAGAAAGTGATTTGTCCTAAAATAAGTTGGCTATTTCTGAATGAGTACGAAGAGACAAACTAAAAAGGGTGAGAGAAATTGTAAAGTTTTTAAGAAGGAATGTTGAGAAAAGAAATTTTATCAATTTGGTCAGGTTAAATAAAATTAAAATAAATGTAATTAAATGAATTTAAATATCAAAAGTAAGCTGGTGCAAAAGTAGAGTTTGTCTGTTAAACATGCCAAATATGTTCTATATTATTGATATACTCTAGGAGATTATGAAGGGAAAGCAGAGACTTTATGTTTTATTAAAATGATCCCCTGTGCTCTGTATCTTCAGGTTTTTGGTTGTTTAGGTAATCCTCAGATTCTTGACTCCGCTGAGGATGTGGCCCCCAGGGCCCCTCCTGTCCCTAATGTCAGTGCAAGAGATAATAAGGAGCCCCGGACAGCTTTGGGAACGTGCAGGTGGGAACAAACCAAAGGCTGTGCTGCCAAACACACACTTGGAAAGATGATGAGTAAATGATGGGGGCAGGTCTCTGGGGGTTACGAAGGGATGAGGAACACTAGGACGTGTTACTAAACTTGGAGGCAATTATTAGGAAGATGTGAGCTGACCCCAAGCCAGGCCCCTTCCTGGTTTCCAGGTCCCCCAGTACTTTGTTCTTCCTCTTGCCCCACAAATGTTCCCAGTCTTTTCAACAGCTGACTTCTCCTCATCCTACAGAACATGCTCAAGTCCCGCCACTCGGCTTCTACAGATACTGTTGTCATTTCCTCTCCCTTTCTTATTTTATTTTTCTGATCAAGAGTTCTGAAGCTAGCAAGGCCTGGCTCAAATCCCAGCGAGACCAATGACCAGTTGGATGGCCTTGGGTAATTAATTCACTTTTCTCACTGATTCTTGGTTTATTCATCTGTAAAAATACAGATAGTTTCTTCTTTACTTGGAAAATTCTTCAAGAATTAATATGACAGATATAGGGTTAATATCCTTAAAACATAAAGATTCCACCCAAAACAATATTCACTAAGACAGAAGCAACAAGTGAATAGTGGGCGTGAAGAGATAATTTCAAAAAAATAAACTACAAGTAGCTAATAACATTTCAAAATATTATTAATAATAAAAGTGAAAATTAAAGAAGTGAAGCACATTTTGCCCGTGAAAAGCTGTTATTGCTTTAATATAATAAGCAGTATTTGAATGGTGTGGTAAGATGGTCAGTTTCTGTTTGGTTAATAAGAATCCTTTCTGGAACATAAGTTGGCAAATGTACCAATGCTTTGAAAATGCTTGTGCACTTTGACCTAGTAATTTCACTTCTAAGAATATGTTTGAAGGATATAATCAGAGATGAGGTCAAAGATTAATATTCATAGATGTTCATATATTCATAATGGAGTTATTAATGGAAAAGTTTGGAAACAAAAATCTGAATGACTATATTAACACAAATTTATATGCTGCATTCTTAAAGTGGAATTGCACAGCTATTAAAAATAATATTTTCAGCCCTGGCTGGTGTGGCTCAGTGGACTGTGGCCTGTGAATCAAAGGGTCACCGGTTCAGTTCCCAGTCAGGGCACATGCCTGGGGTGGGTGCCAGGTCCCTGGTAGGGGGCACATGAGAGGCAACCACACATTGATGTTTCTCTCCCTCTCTTTCTCTCTCCCTTCCCTTCTCTAAAAAAAATAAATAAAATCTTTAAAAATAAGAATATTTTCAAAGATAATTAATAATGCAATGATTATAATACAATGCTTGCTGATAAATAGGATATAGCATTATATATACTATGTAATTCCAATTTTTATGAAGTTATATTTATTTACACTTACATATATCATTGGAAAAAGGACTGAGAAGTAAACTCCCCAAAATATTAATAATAGTAATTTGAAAGGTTATAAATGACATTTTCTTTTTTTATGTGTTCTAAATTTTTCAAAATACACAACTGTTACTTTTAAAAATCAGAAAATAAAACTACTATTTAAAATCACAATGACATTGTTTGACCCTGTAACTCCACTTATTTTAAGCTATCCTAAAATGATAATCAGAAATTCAGAGAAAAATGTGGGTACAAACATGTTAGTGAATCATTGTTTTAAATTTCAAAAGATAGAAACACAGATGTTCAGCCATTGGAGAACAGTTGAGAAACTAGTTGGAATCCACGTAATGGGGCACTGTGAAGATGCTACATACGCTTTTTTAGATTTTTTAATGACATGAAAATATTTTTGTCATTAAGGTCAATTCTTAAAAAGAATAGACAGCTGTTTGTACAATGTGGTATTGCATGTCTTCCAAATGAATTTTTAAAAACGAGAATATACATCTGTAGGTGCTAATAATTGTTATACTCATATCTTTGTGGAGAGATTATAGATGACTTTTCTTCCTTGGACTTTTGTATTATTTTCTTATAACATGTCTATAATGAGCACTAATTACTTTATGACCAAAAAAGAAATAAAAAGGAAAAACAATAATGGAGAAGGGGCGTTAGAGGAAATACGCTTCCCGTCAGGAATGCGGCTCATGACAATTACCTCCCAGGACTGTGGGGAGGACTAGATGAGGGTGACAGATGTGAATGTGACCGCACGGTGCCTGACTGACAGCAGCTCAGTAACTGCAAGGCCATCCTTCCCCTCCCCTTCCTCCCCACACACCATCAACACTCTGTCCCTCTCTCCTTCCATTGAGTGGCATTAGTCTTCCCAGTGGTTCTGTTAGCTCCTCCCCACAGCTCTTCCTCCCGGGCAAGGTACAGGCAGGAGCTCTGGGCAGCCTTGCTGATCAGGGACAAAGGAACAGGGATGACACCTGTTTTCCTCTGCTCAGACAATCCATGCACAAGCTTTTTTCTCAGGGGGGGACGTCTAGGGAAGCAAAGTTTGCATGGGGTGAAGGGCTGAGAGGTGAGCTTCCTTGTAAATGGGTAGTTCCTTTCTTCCCTTTCTACCCCCGTGTCTGGAACTGGCAGAACACCCAGGCAAAGAAGGCAGGGAAAACAGGGTCCAACCGAATGAAGCCAGGACAGAAGTCTCTGAAGAAGATTCTAACATTGGTAGAAGAGGGTAGAAATTGTTAGGGGCTGAAGACAAGGCAGTAAGCCAACAGACAATCCAGGCCATCTACCCAAGTGCAAAGACGGGGATGTGGATTAGGACTGTGGAAGTGGGAATGGGCGGGAAAGGACAGAGGCTTTTACAAGAAGGCTGGGAAGGCCTTGAGGGCTGAGTGGTGGCTGACCAGCCAGCTCACTGCACTCTGCCCCTGCCAGTGCCCCAGGAGTGCTCAGAGTCCCCAGGAGAGGGAGAGGAAGCCCTTTTCTCACCAGGGTTTCCAGGCGTTGTGTGGCCATCAGCAGACTAGCACTTGGGTGTGGGGGTGGAGCCAGGGAAAAGGGTAGACTCTCCTATTCTCTCAGACAACAATGCCTCTTAAGCCAGTCATTTTCTGTGGTTAAAATGAAGGCCTTTCTCTGTGCCAGTGCCTCACCCACAGGAAATCTGTGTTCGGGGAGTTTACAGCTGTAAATACAGTCTGTTAAATAGCCAAGGGGAGACCAGAGACTGCCTGACTCAGACCCCCCAGGGCCCTTTCAGGGGCTAAAGCAGCCAAGCACTGGGCACTCAGTCAGCATGCCTTTACTGAACACCTGCTCTGTGCCAGGAAGTGCTGGATGCTGAGCACACAGAGGTGAGGGACACGGGGCCACAGCCCACTTAGGTCTTGGACAAGTCAACACATAAATGCAATGCAGTCAGACACCTGCCAGTCAAGGTCTGTGCCAGGTGACATGCAAGCAGAGGTTGGGGCTGGAGCATTCAGGGGAGGGTGTAAAAAAGCTTCCTGGAGGAGGTGACGTGGAACAGAATCCTGAAGGAAGAGTAAGGGCTTGTGAAGTGGACACTGGTAGAAGGAGATGCCATGTGCCAGGGCTGGAAGCAGCATGGTGCACCGGCAGAAACACGAATCCTGGGTCAAGTTGTAGGTGAAAGAGGAAAGGGGTGGGAAATGGGCCTGGAGAGAGAAATGGGGTCCAAGTAATCAGGACACCTGTGGGCCTACCGAGGTGTATAAATTACCCAGCAGATCATGTGTCAGGTGAGGTACAGGCGCCTGAGAAAGAAAAGCCTCTGTTTATAACTCACTTCCACCCCACTCGGGGCTTTGCATAGTCTGTTTCGTCTACCCAGATGCTCTTCCTGCAGACAGCCCCCACACCACCATGGATTTCCCCACCCCACTCTACTCTTTCTTTCCAAAGCACTTACCACCTGCTATGTAACATACTTATTGTGTCTAGTATTCATTGTCTTTCTGCTAGGATGGGATCTCCAGGAAGCAAGGGTCTCTATGTAATTCATTCCCTACCTGCACCTACAGCACCGAGAACAGTGCCCGGCACGAGCAGAGGCTCAATAACTATTTGTGGGAGGAATACATGAGCAAATGAATGAACGAATGAACGAAGGCAGCAATTGTGTTTGCAATTCCAGATCCGACACGAAGGTTGGGAGTAAAAAATGCTGTAATAATTAGGGGAATCAGGGAAGCCAGGAAGGGAAGAAGGGGCCAAGAAGTGCATGCACCAGGTTTCTACTGCGAACAATTAAAGGCCTGGTTTGAACCCCAGCGTGGTGCCATCCTCCCTTCCCCCTCCCAGTGGGGCACTTGGCACAGCCGGAGGTGAACGTGCCACTTGGAGAATCCAGTGCTTCCTCGGGCGGGACCGCCCTGCCAGGCTGCTGGGCTGTGGGTCCCGGAAGCCCTCCCCTCAATGCTGGGCCGGACTTGGGCACAATGGCTCACAGGAAGACAGTACGGTCAAGGAAGCCTGGGTGGGGTTTTCTAGGAAGTGGCCCCTACTCGCCTGGCCTCCTCCTACCCAGAGAAGGACAAAGAATGTGGGGTCCTCCGGGCCATTACTCCACTGTGTGACGGCTGGCTCCTCGGCCCCAGAGACCCCTAAATAGGGCCATAAGCACTGAAAATATCATGCGGTCCTGGTTCCCCTTTGTAATTTTAGAATTACATTGCATTTATTAATTTTTTTAGACAAGTAGAAAGCTATACAAACCAACAGAAATGTAAGATTAGGACTAGGGGTATGAATACAAGGGTACTTGGCCTGTCTGAAATGTTTATTTCTTAGAAAATAAAATGAATGAAAGCAAAGGGGGAAAAATCTTAGCTTAAATTTTAGGTAGTGAAAATGTGGATGCCATTCATCTTATTCTTTTCACTTTTCTGTAATTTAAAAATATTTCAAGATTAAAAATAAAATATACATAAGGAAGAGTGACATGATTCTTTTTTTTCCGTGATGACTCTTGCAGATTTACTGAACTAACATCCTGGGTTGCAGCCTTGGTGCTATGTTTAACCAGCTGGGAGACCACAGCACTATGGCAGTATTATGGGCAGACGAGATTTGTGGGGGGTTCACAGTAGGGGTAGGATTGGGGCTGGGGGGTAAACACAGTGTCTAAGGGTCTCTCTAATCTTACCACCCAGAGAGCTACCTGTTCTTCCCACATAAAGGCCAGGCCCACTTCCTTGCCTTCCTGCATTTTTATTTTCTGCTTCTGATCTAGACCTCAATTGTTGGCCATAAATGGGAGGTTCAATGAGGTGGGTGGAGGGAAATCTGTGTGTGAGGTGGCTTCTGGCAGGAGGCAATATCATCTGGGAACTGCATCCATCTCTGTGGTTTCTGAGTGAGTGGGGGGGTTTATGAAGATCCTTGTGGATTCATAAGAGACAATAAAACTCAGCACCCCTAAACAGTGACCTCCAGGTCCCAGAAAAACATGGGAAAATTCTGCAGACTCCTGTTTATTCCCAATCCAATGAAAGTATAAACCATAAAAGGGTTTTTCCTGCTCTGTGACAGATAAGGGGGAAGTCTTTCTTTTTTATAATGTCTTGGGCATCTCAGAGGGTCCCATTAGGTTGGTGTGGACTCAGCACTGTCTCTTGAATCAATGACTCTCTGATGGCGTCTTAGTCAGTTGCAGTTGATTTGAAAAAAAGCCCAAAGAGTGGTTGGCTTCACAAAGAGTTATTTCTTACAGTTCCAAAGGCTGGGAAGTCTAAGATCAGGGTCCTGGCCACTTCAGTTCTGGGCGAGGGCCCACTTTCTGGTGTGTTGTCAGCTTGCGTCTCACCTCACGGTGGAGAGAGGAAACTCTAGACTCTTGTCCTCCTCTCCTTATAAGGGCACTGGCTTTTTGATGGGGGACCCACCCTCACGTCCTCCCCTAAACTTCATTACCCCCCAAAGGCCCCATCGTCTTGTACCATCCCATTGAAAGTCAGGGATACAACATGTAGATTGGGGGGACACAAACATTAAGTCCATGACACGTGAAAAGTGTCATGGGATCCAATTCCCAGGGGTGACAGAAACACCCCTTTTGACTGACGCATGCCCAGTGTCCTTCTGAACCTCCCAAGTGGCGGGGAGCTCACAATTTCCGTCCACTGAACACAGTTCTGCTCTCTGAGAGGCACTACGTTTGTCTGGCCCTTATCCACAAGACACCCCTTCCCATATTTGGAGACTGTGCCTTTCTTCTCTAGGCTCAATGTCCCGGCTCCTCCCTGGCTCACTCTCTCACCGAACAGGTCTGTGCAATGCAACTGATATTCCCAAGAGTACTCTGAAATCCCAAAGTATCCTGAAATGCTTCGGACACATCAGAGAAAAAGGGTCAGGTCTGCCCGACAGAGGACTTCTGTACAGACTGATCCATGGTCAGTCTACTAGCCATGGAGTGAGCTGAGCTAGAAAATTCCCCAGAGCTATTTATTTCCTGCTCAGCTGTGTAATGGAGCTGGCTGAGGATGGACTGACCTAGAATTATTTAATTGGGGGCCCACACTGAGCTCAGAAATTTTAGGACTTCTTTCCAGGAATATTCATCCAATTATTGCTCCGTGAAAGTTGTCAGTGTCGACTCCTCTGGGCAATGGAAGGCTAAGGAATCTTTCACATTTAATTCAGAAAACAGACAGCGTAGCCTGACCCAAAGTCCTTAAAATACATATTTTATTGAGTTTCGATGACCCTCCACACATCCCCATTTCAGCGGTCGGGCAGGATATTCAGCTACAGCAAATGTTTGCTGTGAACGGAAGGTGCTGGCCAGGACTGCTGTCTCCAGAGAGCTGCATGGGGTGGGGGCTCCAATTACAATAGAAGAATGGGTGCTGGGTGGGGGGCTGACTTTCATCCTTCCTGTCTCACCCGGAATCTAGTCCAGTTCCCCGGCGGCTCCTCACTCTCTCCACCTCCACCCTGACTCGTGATTCCCTTCAGGAGACTGTGGGCACTGTGAAGCCGCCATTTTTAATCAGAGTTGCCTGATGACGACAAAGTTTAACTCTGAATAGGGACACTGGGCAGGGCGCAGTGTCTAATATGACATCCTGAAGCTCAGCTCCTGGGACCCAGCCTGGCGTCCACACCTCCTTCGGTCAGGAGGTCCTAGGGAGAGGGAAGGACAGGGTGCCAGGCCCTGGGCACCCTGATTACCATAGGCCTCTGGGGGCTCTGTGAACACAGTTCCCCTCTGTGGGCAGGGGGGAATGGGTGGGGCAGCAACCAGGAGGTACGGAAAAGTCCCTGCTTGTGGAAACCACTGCAGTGGGGAAGATGATGCCATCTCCCATCCAGTAATCTACTTCTGGGGAAAGAAGGTGGAGATTCGGGCTAAGGAATTGGGTTAGCATCTGGCTGGGGGAGTTGGAAAGGAGTCAGGAGGGAGCACAGGGAGTCTCTTGGCAGGGAGCAGGGAAGCAGCGTTTACTCTGCAGTGCTGTGAGCCGCCACTTGTGGCAGGCACCGCGCTGGGGTCTGCGCACACAATGGGAAGTGCAGGATCCTGCCTTCTCCACTCCAGACTCTAGCAGGTCACAGCGCGCTGTCTGGACTTGGGGTACACGTGCAGAAGGGGAGGGGGGAATGACGTTTCCGTGGGGGACATTCTAATAAAGGCGAGCTGACGAAAGGAGCCCCAATGGGAGGAAAAGCATGAAAGCAAAATATGAAGCTTAAATGACATCCTGTCCAGAGGCAGGGGCTGTGCTATTTTTCACCTCTTAAAATCCCAAACTGCAACTGCAGGGCTGTGTATGATCAGAGCAACAGTCCCTCAGAGAGAGAAACAGTGATCGCACGAAAGTCTCACGTCAGCCAGCTTCCTGTCCCCAGTACCTCTGCACCAGCCACAGCAGCACCTGCTCCACTCACCCCTTCACAGGCTTTTGAAGACAAACTTCTGCCCCCAGGTCTCCTCACAGCACCCTTGGGAGCCTCAGACCAGCCTCCAGGGAGCCTAGGTTGTCTTCACAACCCCTTTGTAAAAATGGGAGGCCTTGAAACCAAATGGCAGGTTGGGTTTGGAGAGGTTTCTTATGAGTGTTCCCCTTGTGAGTACTGGAACTGTCTGCCCTTTGGCGCAACAAGTGCTTTCACCCTAGAGAACGAACTAGCCTTTTCCAGAAACCTTTCTCAGTCACAACAGTCCCACCTGCCTGACTGTCACTGACCAGACCTCCCAAGTCCTGATGAACTGCTCTGGGCCACCGCCACTGCCACCGTACCCACGCAAACCTGGGTCCTGGCTTCTGTCCCCAGAACATGAGTGTGCCCAGCTCTGCAAAGCCATTACCCTTACCACACTCACAGGCCAATTACAGTCCTCCCTGATTTAACGAGACATTAATGCTAAACAATAACAAAAGATTAACTTAAGCAAATAGAGAAGCCCTAGCTCAAGCTCGGACACTCTGCGGCGTGTCAGATTGATTTGCTTTCCTTGGGGCCTGGGCTGGGTCCCGGGAGGCTACGGGGTTGGTGCAGGGAGCTGGGCCAAGGACAACTTCCAAGAGGAGGTACACCCAGAGAAAAGGGTAGGGTTTGCTTGAAGGGCCCAGGGGCAGCAGCACCTCTCACCTGCTGAGGGATGTGTCTGGTGGACTAAGTCTGAGAGTAGACATGAGGAGGCTCCAGCCTGGGGCTATCAGTGCACGGTGGGGTCAGAGGCCTAACCGCTCTAGGCCTCTGTTTTCTCATCCAGTCTTGGGGCCGGAAGGTACCTCAAGAATGTTATACAAATAAAATATGATCGAATAGTCACATTGTAAACTCTTAGCAGGGAGTAATGTGAGCTAATCTTTCCTTGAATTTTCTACAGTACTTATCAGAGTATTCAGCTCTTAGAAGCCACTCAACCAAACAAATATTCATGGGGCAAATGAATGAATCTGTTTCCTCCCAGAAATCCCCATCCCAAAAGGGAAGCGAGCTTGCGGTGAGTCACAAATATTCCAATTGTTGTATCCAAGACCCTTCATTTCCACATTGTCTGTATTTCTAGCACTTTGCTGAGAAACATCAGCGCAGCAAGCCTTTGCTTTATAAAGGAACAATGATCCCCAAAAGTTGGGTATAAGTCAGATTTTTGTGAAACAATTTCATATTTTACATGCACAATGGAAACTGGTTATAATAAGAATGCTATGAATGAGTATAGAAGTTGAGTAATTTGTTAAGTCGGTTTAAAGGGAAATCTAGCCAAGTCACAGAAATTAGGCGCACACACAGATACACGCTCACTGCAGGCATTCTCCCGTGTCTTTATCTGTGGCTCAGGTTACAGTAGTCAAAAAGAAAAGAGAAGAGAAAAAAACACTAGTGCTATTGCCCCGAAAAATGCAGATAAGTGATAGGGATTCTCCCCATCCTCCGGGACTGGGCATCACTAATCAACAGCACACTGATTAGCTTCCGGGAAGCCAGTGAGTCAGGCGGCGGCCTCTGTGGGCAGCCCAAATGTGCCCCTCGTCAGCGACCACCAGTCTACCCTTGGAAGGATCAGGGTGGGTCCTTCACAGCCATCTGAGAAGACCCAGCCTGGAGCACGGAGATGGAAAAGGAAATGGACAGAAATGGAAGGGACCAACAGAGACCTCTAAACCCCAAACAAATCCCCCTAATTGGACTTTGAGGCCTCACCTGAGAAGGCAGAGGCATTAAGGGTTCTTTCACTGGGGCAGAGCATGTGGGGTGAAGGTAGGAGTGGGGTGAAGTTCTCTCTAGCCCCCAGATTTCTTCCTTTGGGGGCAATGGTACTACTGAGGGGCTGGGTGCGGGCAGTGGACTGTACTACTGTTCCCCAAGAATCAGTGTTCTCCCTGCAGAATTATACTTTCCCACCCCTTTTAAGCCACGCTCTGCCATATGACATGCTTTAGATAATGAAACTTGAGCAGAAGCGGCAGGGTCATTTCCAGGCACGGGCTGCAAGAATCAGCATGCATGGCCACCACGGTACTCCTGATAGTGGCTGCAGCACCCTCCTGGGTCCCAGAGGGACTGTAACACAGAGAAGAGTCCCAGCCCACCTGTGGCATATGTGAAGAATGAGTAAGGAATACAGTTCTGACATTTCAGGCCCTGAGATCTGAGGGTTGTTTATTACCACAACGCCTACTCATGTGGCTTTGTGCGTAAGTCCCATGGGAAGATCTCACAGAACCAAGGAACACCCACAGCCTGAGCTAATCCCCCAGGAAGCTGGAGAAGGAGGCTGGGGGTGGGGGCAGCACGCCTCTCCAGGGTACCCCTGAGCCTCCTGTAACCAGGCCTCAGAGATCTGAGGAAAGGCTTGACTTGTCTCTGGGAGATTAAGATAACCTTCAATGAAACCTTGTTAATAGTTTCCCCCAAGTCAACAGAACTTTTCTTTCTGTACTCTGACCTTTTCCATCTCGTGTCGATTCCTATCTGTGGATGAAGCACACACAGATACCCAGCTCTGCCTCGGAGGACAACTGCGTCAGACCCAGGTCACGTGGAGTCTAGCTGCCATAAACTCGTACACGCGAAACAGTGCTGAATCTAGTCCGAAACTCTGCAGCCCTTGTTTTGTTTTGTTGTGAATTATGGATAAAAACACATAACCTAAAATGTACCATCTTAACCATTGTTAAGTGTGTAGTTCAGTAGCAATAAGTTTGCACACATACCACCAATGTATCTGTAACTGTTCATTTATAAATGAATACACATACACCCCTATACTAATATAATGTGTATTTTAAAACATAGAGAGCAGTAAAGCTTTTATTTCTTGCATTTTTTTTACATTTTTATCTTGAAAAATTTTAGACTTACAGAAAGTTTGCAAAAGTAGTAGAGTTTTTATTCGTCTTTCTCCCACTTTCTTATGTACTCACAGGACCACTGTCACAGCTAAAATGGTAACATGGATACAACACTATTAACTGAACAAAGGACTTCGTCTGGATTTTCACGTTTCCCACTAATACGTTTATGTTTTCTGTGCAGGCATCTGGTTCAGAATCCCACATCAGCCAGTTGTCACGTTGCCTTTGTCTCCTGGTCCAGTCTGTGATCACATCTGTCCTTCCTTGCCTTTTGTGACGGTGACATTTTGTGGCACTTCTCTCCATTCACACTGGTGGGAGGCTTACTGCTGTTCAGATCATGGTCCCACATTTTTGGCAAGAATGCCACAGAGATGGTGTGCTGTTCTCGGTGTGACAGAGCAAAGTCACAGAACGGCCAAACGTTCTGCTGCTGGAGACGCCCCTTGGATCACTTAGGGACGGTGGTGTCTGCTGGGTTTCCCCACTGTCAAACTACACTTGTCCCCTTTAGAGTTGAGAAATTTCTTGGGAAGGCCACTTAGAGATTATGCAAATATTCGCACCCTCCTCAAAATTCTGCCCTCCAATTTCAGTATCTGTGTGGGGCTGGCCTGCAGCAAGTACTGCTGTGCTGGTTTAATGGTGGCTTTTCTATTTCTTTCACTCTGTCTAGGTTTATTGGTTGGAATTCTTCTGAAAGGAGGAGCTGTTCTTTCCCTTCTATTTACTAATTTATTCAGTTATTTCTCTACGTCAGTATGAATTTATGGATAGTGAAGAGGCTGTAATCCAGGATTATTATTACTATTATTATTTCTTTCATTCCTCAAATTGTTCTAAGTTTGGCTATTGGCATCTTTTTCAGGTTGGCTCTGTCTTTTTAACATGCTCCCAACCTTTCTTTTTTTTTGTATTATGTTTTTTCCATTACCATTTAGCCCCTTATACCTCCTCCCCCTCCACTTTCTACCTTTTAAAAACACGTTCTTCCTCTCTGTTTCCATGAGATGCTTCACGCTCATTTTGTATATTCCCAGCCCGAGGCCTGGAATCGGCCACTTCTCCAACCAGCCCGAGCTCCTTTTACTGGAGAATGGTATTTGCAAACTAAGATCTGGGTGCTGGGTATGCTCAGTGTTAGCCGGTATCATTGCTTCTTGGCCCTCTTGCAGAGGAAGCACGAGTGTGCAAACCAATACATGGATATGCACGTGTCCATATTTCTGTAGCTCTCTATCTGAATGGATGACCCAAGTGTGGTATATACATGCAATGGAACATTATTCAGCCTTCAAAAGGAATGAGATTCTGACACATGCCACAGCATGAAAGCATTACGCTAAGTGAAATAAACCGGACCCAGAAGGACAAATACCGCATGAGTCCATTTACGTGAGGTGCCTAAAACAGGGTTACCCACGGAAACTGAAGGTAGAATAGAACAGGGACTGGGCAGAGGAGAAATGGGGAGTTATGATTTCATGACTACAGGGTTTCTGTTTGAGATGAACAAAAATGTCTGGAATTGGATAGTGGTTATGGTTGCATGATGTGATGAATGTACTTATGGACGCCAGATTTTACAGCTAAAAATGGTTAAAATGGGAAATGTTATGTGTACTGTTTACCACAAAACCAAACAAACAGATAAACACACAGAGTGCACGCTGACACTTCTGAATTCAGTCCAACACCACGGAGTTCATTCTGGCCTCCCCTTCTCTCGTTTGTCACTCCTTTTTGTGAGAAATCTGGCTTCCCTCATATACGATATATTTACTTATTTGTCCAACCCAAGTGTATCCATGTTCAGAATGGCTAAAGCATACCCCTATGAGAAACAAATTCATTAATCATGTTATTTGTGTACAGTTCATTTTTCTCACCAGCCTTACCATAGCCAGTCAAAATGCTATTTTCCAAAATTAAGTAGGTGAGTCCTTTTCTTCCCCACTCCCTTCTGTTGGGTGCTGTTATTCATGTGTAATATAGTTAAGTTCATTTGTTACAGTTTGTATTCTACTTTAAATTCACCCCATCTCCTGGTTGTTTTTTCTTAATTTACAAAATATAAAATTCATTTTCTATAATGTTCAGTTCTATGGGTTTTGAAAAATGCACAGAGCAGTGTACTGACCACCACAAACACACAAGACAGAACAATCCTACCATCACCTCCAAATTCCCTCCTGCTGACTCGGTCATCCACGCCCCCGGCTTCTGGCAGGCATTGCTCTCTGCCCCTATTGTTTTGCCTTTTTCTGGAATGTCATGGAAACAGAATCATACAGTATGGAGCCTCTTGGCTCTGGTTTCTTTCACTGGCAAAAATACATATAAGATTCATCCATGTTGTTGGAATCAATACTTTCCCCTTTTATTGCTGAGTAGTATTCCATCCATTTTGTAGATGTGCCATAGTTTGTTGCTTCACTTACTAGTTGAAGGACATCTGGGTTTTTTCCAGTTTGGGACAATTATGAATAAAGCTGCTACAGACACCCACACACAAGTGTTTGTATGAACATGAGTTTTAGCTTCTCCTGAGTAAATGCCTAGGAGCAGGACTGCTGGACCGTATACAGTAAGTGTATGTTCAACGTTGTAACGGACCGCCAAACTGTTTTCCCAAGGTGGCTGTGCCATTTGCATTCCCACCAGAAATGTGTGAAGGTGCCAGTCGTTTCCAAATTCTTGCCAGCACTTGGTCTTTATCAAAACTATGCATATTTATGCTTTTTGCTTTTGTTTTAATTCTAATGTGCATGTGGTAGTATTTTATTAAGGCTTCAATGTACATATCCCTAATGACTGATGTTGAAAATCTTTTATTTATTCATTGCTTATGATAAAAAATAAAAATAAGTGCTCCAGCACTGTATGGCTCTACCCTAGTAGTAGATAAACTATTGGCACGTTGGAGGCCATTGCTATACGAGGCGAGGAGGCAGGGCCCAGCCTGGACCGAGATGGTCCGGAAAGCACCTGTGCAGGAAGTGGGCGGGGTGGGGTATAGTGGGGGAGTGATGGTGTTAAACAGGCTCTTTAGCAGGGATGACTATCTGGCCTCTGCATCCTGAATCCCAGCTTGGGGGCACCTACTCAAAGTCCCGCGGTGGATGAGAAGATAGCAGTGAGCCTGAGCAGCAGAATCTTGTCTTTGGCAATCCCTGCTTAGGGATCAGGACTGCCACAACTAGTCCCATCTGTAAGGTGCTTGTACATATTATGCTCATGATCTCCCTCAACCTTCATAATCGCCCTTCGAGGCAGCCACTGAGATCACTCCTATGGCAGAAATGAGGAAACTGGCTCAGAGAGGTTAAGTAACTTGGCCAAGATGACCCAGTTCTAAGCAGCAGAAGCAGGACTCATGTCTAGATCAGCTCATTCTAGACCTTGGGATTTTTCTATTATCTATGCATGATTGAGGGAGGGTTGCCATTGTCTCCACAACTCAATTAGTCCTGGCATTATCTTTGCAGACAGATATAACTGTGTAGTCTATAAACATTTACTGAGTCTCTACAATGGGTAGAGATTCCTAGGTTGGGTAAGGGCTCAAAGATAGTTAGGACATAGTGTTTACCCTAATGGACCTACCCAAACACAAATATTTATGTCCTTGGCCAGGAGCACATCCCATAACTGCACCCTCACATCTAACTGTCCACCTGACATACCCACTTGGGTGTCTTATAGTCATTTCAAACTTGAAAAGTCCAAAGCCACACTCCTGCTCTTCCCCAGCCACTACCAGCCCTTCTTGTCTTTCCCCTCACTTAGTGACCCCACCCTGCTAGTTGCTTAGTCCTCAAGGCTCGGAGTCATCCGTGACTTTGTTCTGTCGTTTCTAACCACGTTCGATTCGTCAGCAAGACTACGGGCTCTGCTCTGGGACGTGTCCAGACGCTGACCGCATCTCACCAGCTATCTCACAACCGTTTGGTCCAAACTGCTGTCTTCTCTCCTTATGTCCCCTACAGTCTCTTCTCCACACAGTGAACCTGTTAAAATGGAGTCAGGTCATGTCGTGGCCCCACTAAAAAAATAAAAGCTGGTGTTCTTACAATAGCCTCTGAGGTCCTGCATGACATGGTTCATCTCCCACGAATGCCCCACCCTCCTCCACTCCACTCCACTGCAGCCCCCCAGCCACCCCCCCATTCCTGCTACCCTCAGTGAGACGCCCCTGACTGACCCCCCACCTGCACCCTCTGCACACACACATCACCGAGCCCCCTTTCCTGCTTCATATTTCTTCATAGTTTCTTCATTCAACACACACATGTGTTGAATAGTAACTACTACTAAGAAGAGAGGGCTTCGCGTCACAGGTAACTGAATGAGCCCTACAGGATTGCCAAAAGATGGGACCACATCAGAGGGAGCGAGACGGAGCAGGGGACCTGAATGAGCAGAGGAGAACAGGACATATTCTGTAATTCTGCGTGAGCACCTACACGGCTTGCATGTTTCTCCTCTATCTCCCCAACTGTTTGCTTGTATTGAAGTATTTAAGATTCAGATTTAGGAGTAGCAACTTAAAAGTAAAAATTGTTCTTATCACCAGTGCATGCTTACACACATGCAAAAAAGTGGTTCTTAAAAAAAGCCGATTTCAAACAACCCTGATCTAATGCCCTTGACCCCTTCCCCACTGTGCCAGGAAGCCACCTCCGCCCTGTGGCTGAGCTAAGGACGCCTTCTTCACATCGGGCCTGGTGCTGCCCCCACCCCACTCTGCTAATTTTCTCATAAGTTTCTCCCCTCTTTTCTTGTCACTGGAAAGCCTGCAGGGCACAGGGGTCTTTCCCCCCTGTCCACACCTTTCCCACACCAAAGAATCCCAATTGGGCAGCTTTATGATGAAGATGTTTTCCATTACACCCAGTGACTGGAAGAGAGGTGGCTTTGGAGGCCCTCCTATTAGACCTGCAGGTGAGGTGTGGGGTTTCCCCACCACGCCTGACCACAGGTCATTATTAACCCTCCTCTACTGCCCAGGTGGCTCCCAGGCCACCCAAGGGGAGCGAGGGAGGCTGCTGACCAGAGGCTCCCAACACAACCAAGTGGAAGGCCTTTCTCTCCTTCACTCCCCACTCCAGACCCTTCCTCTCTACCCTCTGCAACACTCTGCTGGGCAGAACTGGGCTGCTGGTTCCTGCCCTGCCTTCTTCCTTCCTCAACTCAGGCAGCTCACCCCCCACCCTCACCCTTGCGCCCAAAACCCTGATTCACTCACATATTCAATCAACAAACACACACTATCCTACTTGGTGGCAGGTTCAGGGCAGAGAGAGAGGTAGGGCCCATTCCTACTCCTGTAGAAGTCCTGAGGTTCAAGTGTTCATGCCTCATCTGTGTTTTGGGGCTCATCTATGTTTTGGGGTGAGAGTCTCCAAGGAAAGCTATCCCTGAAAGCTTTAGAAACTCTGGGATGCAGTGAGGGAAAGTTTGGAGTGAGGGGAGATAATGGAAAAACCAGACAAAATGAACTAGATGAACTTGAAGTGGGGGAGATGTCTCTAGGAGAAAAAATTATAACACAGGGTGGGGAAAAATAAGTTTACAGTTGTGAGCACATGAAATAGCAAGTTTATTCTTGTGTTATTATTTATTAACTATTATATTATTTTCCATTCAAAGAGTTGTAAACCTACTTTGCCCCACCCTGTATATTCCCCTAAGAGTAAATCAACAGCATTTAAAAATATTTTTCAAACCTTCCTGTGTATTGTTCTCTCATTGCAACATCCCTGTGAAATAGGCAAGGCAAGACCAATTACTTCCAATTGACTAATGAAGCCAGCGAGGGCTCAGGCGGGTTAAGCAGCTCACCCACCACTGTAGACTAGGGAGTCTGTGGTAGAGCTGAAAACACATCTGGAATTTTCTTTCTCTTCCTCCAGTGCAGGCGTGTCTGACCTTTTGGCATCTCTGGGCCACACTGGAAGAAGAGTTGTCTTGGGCTACACATTAAACACGCAAACACTAACAAGAACTGATGAGGGAAAAAAAGGTCCGAGCATAATTTTTGTATTATCTGCCAACACAGATAAGCAAAGGTGTTCTCACATAATAACCCCAATTATGCAGCAGCTCTTTTGACAATCTTTTAAAATTGTGGAGCAGGTCCCAGGTTCGTGATCACTAATATAGAAAATGTACATATCTAAGCAATAAAACATCATTGATTTTTTTAAAATACTTTTTATTATAAAAGGAAAAGAGAAGAGGGCAGCATAAAACTAGTGGGTTCCTTGACATTGTCTTTGAGAAACCAGTGCACCCATAGGTGGTTTGAGTGCAGGAGCTGTGATTCTCAGGGAGTTCTCAAGGTGCTCATCAGGTGCTTCGGTTCTAATTTTACTCTGAATAAGACGTGATTGTGAAGCAAGGGACATTTGTCTCTGGGAAGACAGGACCCATAAAAGTCCACTGAAGAGACATGATCAAATTTTTCTTTCAGTTGAATGTCAGCAAAGAGATTGCAGCTCTTTGTATTCCATATGAAAACTAGCAGCTAACATTTTTATGTTGACTGAAAATGGAGTCGCAAATATAGGAAAATATTGATTATTTTCCTCAACATCTTGAAATCTGTTTTCAGATTCTTGTATCAAACTGAAAAGCAAGGCTGCATATTTTTTGCTGTTCACATGGCTGTGTTCAGCCAACATGTTGAAATGCATAAAATTCTTTGCCCTAATTTGAGCTTGTCACAATTTCAGTTTCATTCAGAATGCTGTTATGGTTTGAAACATGGTATTGATGATTGGATTTCACCTTGAAGATGCATGTTTAACTCATTTAAGTGAGTGTGTAAAGCCACTAAAATTGCTAAATTTGTAAGCCAGTTTTCATTGTCAAGTTCCAGCACAAACTTGTTTTTCTGTTCAATAAACAGCTTGATAAAATCTTTCAACATTTGGCCTCAACTTAGCCATCTCACTTCTGCAAAGTAAATGATGTTGTCATAGTCAACATCAATGCCTTTAAGGAACTGGCGGTGATTCAATCCCTTGGCTCTTATGAAATTCACAGTCTTGATGATTTGCCTGATGTTATCCATTTTTAAAGCTTTTGTGCACAAATTTTCTTGATGCACCATGCAGTGAGACTTCATCAAATGTGAGTTTTAGGTGGCACTTGTATCATCTATTAATTGTACACGTCCCTCTCTTTTACCTGCCATCGCTGGGGCACCATTAGTCACTGTACCAGATATGTTGACAATGGACAAAGAAAATCACTCTAACCTATTTTCACTGCTTTGTATAAATCTCATGATTTAGTTGTATCTTTTAATGACACTAATGAAGCCATTTCGTCGGTGACAGTGTATTCATCATCAATACCTCTAATAAAAATGGCGAGTTGAGTCGTATCTGTGGCATAAGTGCTATCATCCATCGCCAAAGCATAGCATTTAAAATTAGCAGCTTTATTGTCCAAACTTCTTTCAACAGATTTTCCAGTTTCTTCAATTCACCTGGCTATAGTCTGGCAAAACAAATTGCTTTTAGAAATATCATCCCCCCTTTTTCCAGGGCAAATTATATCTGCCATGCTTTCTATACGTTGCTTAATAAACTCATCAAGAAATGGTTTTGATGTTTTTACTATTAAATATGCCACCATATCACTGCCTTTTAATGATGGAATCCATCTGAATTGTAACTTTTTGAAAAAATTTTGTTGAAAGACAGACTTTTCTCCAGTTCAATCAAGCCTCCTGGTTTGATTGACTTGACTGTGTTGGCAACTCAGCCCTTGCTGTAGGTTTCTGATCCAGAATATTTTCCCTCCCCATATAGAACTTGATGTGCAAATTCTCCATAATCAGGGTTTTCCTAGTCTATGCTAGTGAGTGTAAGAGCCTTGTCATGTGTCCTTGGAGTAGGGGACCCTTTAAATCAGAAAGAGGCCACTCAATAGCACCAATCACTATCCTGTCAAAAATGTGGGCATCATGTGACCATATTTGATAGTTTTCTAAAAGATACTGGAAATTACATTTTTAAATAAAACTCCTCAATGTTTAAATACTAAGTCAAAAAATTTTAAATATTGTAAATTCCATGTACTATGTTTCTTTGGGCTAGAATCAATTATTTTTTTTATTTTTACTTTTTAACTGTATTATGTTAAAAAATTTCAAGTACAGGGAAGTTGAAAGAGGAGTAACATGAAGTTAGAATATCCATATTCTAACTTCACTTAGACCCACCTATTATTAACATTTTCCTACATCTATCTGGTTTTTCTCTCTTTCTATACAAACTTCCTAAATGTTTGAGAGCAAGTTGCAAATGTATAACCCTTTACCCCTAAATATTTCGGCATGTGTCTCCTAAGAACAGGAGATATTCCTGCATGGCCAGAATATGACCACCGCATTTGAGAAACTAAACATGGTATAACATTAACTAATACACAGTCCGTATTCAAACTTCCCCAGTTGTCACAACAATTCCCCCTGTGACTCTTGCTTTTTTTAATTCATGATCTAATTTGCACTCACACACATCATTAGTGTCCTTTGATCTTTAACAGGCCCTGTGCCTTCTTTGTCCCTTACGACACTGACAGTTTAGGAGAGTCCCAGTTTAGGCCTGTCATTTGGAGCCTGTCTCTGGATTTGTCTGATTGTGTATTCTCAGGAGCGGAAGGTCAGGCGTTTCTGGCATGAACACCTCATGGATGACTGTGTGCCTCCCGGTGCATCCCATCAGAGGCACATGCTGTCCATTCACCCTCTTACTGGTTGATGCCAACCTTGACCATGTAGTTGAAGCAGTTTCCACAGATTTCCCCTCTGTAAAGTTACCTTTTTCCCTTTGTAACTAGTAAGTCATCTGTGGAGTGGTATTTTGACTGTCATCTTTGGTTTATTTAGCACCTTTGCAATTGTTTTGGGAATATGAAAGGAGACAATGGTACAGCAGTAACCAGATGCCTCTGTTCTCAAACACTTATCCAAGGCCAGGTGCATTGGAATCCATGGGGGCCTTGGCAAGCTGCTGGCCTCTGGGGCTGAGAGCTGCCTGTAACCATCAGAAGTGTGGGCTGTATTTTTCACAGAAAGCAGAGCACTGTCAGACCAAAACACGCATGCAAACTAGTGCAGACACAAGCTCAAACACAGCTGCGTCGGGAAGACCCCCAGCTACTTTTTCCCAGGAAACTAGGCCTCGGTTTCCTCATCTGTAAGGTAGATTCTTATTATGTTATTTCCAAAAACCCATTTCACCTGTAATATTTTTATTTTAAAAATTATTGAGCTACTATATATAGGCCATGAGTTTTTCCAGACTGTTTCTTATTGAAGTTGTCAAGAACTCCAGTTTGTGCACGTGAGAATTCTGAGGCTGAAGAAAGCGAAGTCGCCCCTATAGACACAAGGCTCATCGGCAGGTGAGTCAAGATTTGGACCGTGGTGTTCCTGAGTACAAGGGTAGTGCACGTCAGCACTGTGCAACTGTGTCCCTGAAACCTGTGTAATTTTCTTAATCAATGTCACCCAATAAATTTAATAAAACAAACAAATAAATAAATACAATTTTGATACACATTATAAAAAAAAGAATAGTGTGCGTTAGTCCACTGGGGCAGAAAGTAGATTAGTGACGAGTGGGGGAGGGGAACTGGGAGTGGCACTGTGAGGGGTACGGCGTTTCTTTTTGGGGTGACGACAGTGTCCTGGAATTAGTGGCAATGGCTGCACAACATGGTACGTGGACTAAAAGCCACCAAATTGTGCACTTTCAAAGGGTTAAAATGGCAAATTTTATGTTATATGAATTCTGCCTCAATAATTTAAAAATATACATAAGAAAAAAGTGGTTTTCTCTGTAGCATGTTGACTTTCTGGTTAAAGAATAAACTAAAAACTAGTCAGAAATGTGGGCAGATTTGCAGATGGATGCTAGCCTCATTATTCTTCATTAAAATAAAAACTTGGAAATAACCTAAATACCCAAGAATAGGAAATTAGTTAAATAAATTGTGAGACAGCCAATGAGGGAATGTTATGGAACCATTCCAAATTATGTTTCAAAGGAACTTTCGATGACATGGAACCCTGCTCATGATATAACGTTAAAGGAAAAAGAACAGGATGCGACACTCTATATAATTACGCACAGCACATGAGTGTGCGCTTAAATGAGGTCCGTGTGGAAACGTGCCAAGCTCTGAATGCGGGCTATCTCTGGGTTGTGGGATTATGGGTGATTCATTTCTTTTCTATACTTTCCTGCATGTTCTGAGTTTTCTCTACTAAGCATTTGTTACTTTTATAATAAAAAAAAGTACAGTAGAAGTTATTAAAACAAATTTAGCAAAGTTTCCCCTGTGCTTTCTCTGGCTCTGGGCATAGTTCCCAGGACCTCTCGTCTCCTCTGCAGCCTGCCCAGATAAATAACAAGCAGATAAATATTTCAGAAGGTCCTGATCTCAGATGCTGCCCAATTCCAGCAGCAAATTAAAGGGACACTGCGCTGCTCACAGGCCCAAAGCTGGCTGTGGCCCTGGAATGCCCTGTTTTTATGGTTGGAAGCCAGAGAGCGAGTCTCCAGGATCCAGATGGGGCCTTGCGGGAGGCGTCCAGAGGGATAGGAGAGAAAGGAGCGCGGATGCAGAAGGCGCCCATGGGTCCTCATGTTTAGGGCAAGGGATGTCCTGTCCAAAGGCTGAGTAACACATGGCTGCTATCAGTCACTGACACCTCAGTGGGACTGAGCTCGTCAGTTTCCTGAGAATGCGTTGATAAGAAGAGAAGGAAGTCACACTCCCGAGTATAATGGCAAAATCCAAGTGAAATTTCTTTAGGTCCTTGGACATCGGCTCTGAGCAGTGACTTTTATTAAACATATAACATTAGCAAGGGTGGAGGTCATTTTAGGGCCAGAAACTCTTAGCTCTAGCTGCACACAGAAACAGCTGGGAAGTTTTTAAAAAGAGCAATGCCCAACACCACGGCCCAGAAATTCTGATACAACTGATCTCAGGTGGGCCCCAATCGTCATCATGATCATCAGTGTTTCATAACCTCCCCCTAAGATTCTTGCCAGGGTTGAAAAGCCCTGAATTTATGTATCTTCTTCCTACAGCTCCTGGCTATTAAAAATAATTTAAAGAGTATTGGTATGGATGGACCTAGAAGGTATTATGGTAAGTAAGTCAGAGAAAGACAAATACTGTACGATTTCACTTATACATGGGACCTAAAAAAAACAAAGCAAATGAACAAACAAACAAAACAAAGCAGAAACAGACTCACTGATACAGAGAACAAACTGATGGGAGGGGGAGTGAGGGGATGGGGGAAGAAGGTGCAGGGAAGTAAGAGGCACAGACTTCCAGTTATAAGATAAATAAGCCACGAGGACATAGTATACAGCACAGGGAATATTAATATGCCACCAGTATTGTAATAACTCTGTACAGTGACAGATACAGGTCCTGGACTCACCGCAGTGGCCGTATTGTAACGTAGAACAAAGTCAAACCACTATGTCATCCACCTAAAGCTAATATAATATTGCACGTTGACTATAATTTTAAAAACAGTGCTGCTCATAAAAGCATAAAAGTCATAAGCACTTGACAATGAATGTTTCCCTTTTTTTCTGAGGAATAATTTAAGATAAAAAACAAATAAAACCTTATCTTACACTTGGGCATGGCCCAATTGTTCTCCTGTCAGGAAGAGAGCTGAAGAACATGATCAGAGATGCAAAGAAAGAGATATTTCAGATGTCACCTCTAACATGAAAAAGTTTTAGACAATACTATCACCTTTTCCTTTTGATTCCCTGAAGCCTAATACGACTTGAGGCTGGTTAAGAAAACAAGCAGGTAAATAATTTTAAACATGATACTGAATTGCCAGACCTGGCAGGAGGATGGTCCTGTACCTCTCCGTGTGAGTGAGGTCCTTTTATTTGCAAATAGAGGAGACATTTAGGTTTTTCACACACACACATGCAAACCTTAGCAGGAAACAACCTCAGGTATACCAAACAGGCAAGTTTCAGGGAGCCCGAACCACCAGTTGGAAAATATTTGATTGTTTAGAATACAACACAGCTGTAGTGACATGGTTATTTAGCTACCCCTTAGCAACAGACACTGAAACTTCTGTCAGACTCCACCATTAGTGACTGGAACACTCTCCTCTGGCTATACTGACTTTCTGAGCCTTTCCCGAGCAGACTCCCAGCAAAGAGTATAAATGGTTCTAATCATTCTCTAACTTGTTAATTCAACAAGATTTATTAAACACTTACTATGTACCAGACCCTTTTCTAGGCACCATTAGGCAATATACACAAAGTCCCCGTGATCATGGTATTTACATTTTAGTGGAGAAAGACAAGAAAAGTTATATACACACGTGTATGTCAAGTGTCAGATGCTGTTACATTCAGAGAAGAACAAAGCATCATAAAGGAAGAGAGCGTGAAGGAGGGGCGCTGTGTTTCACAGAGTGGGAAGGGGGCCTTCTCTGACAAGGTGAACAGCAAGGTGGTGTCTGAAGACGGCAAGGGAGTGAACTGAGAAGACAGCTGAGGCAGAGCTTCCAGGCTATAGAGAAGGGTAAGAAGTGTGCTGGCTGTCTGTACTGAAGGAAGAGCGGCGAGGTCGCTGGCTGGAGCGTGGGGAGGGGAGGGGGAGGCTGAGAGATGCGACTGGAGACCCACCACAGGTGGTCCTGTGGACCATTGTAGGGGTTGGCCCCTCCCCCAAAAGTGAGGTGTGGCCTCTGGAGGATTTAGAGCAGAGATGTGACATGACAGAGATACTTTTCCCCCAAATTAATAGACCGTTTTTGTAGAGCAGAAAATTTCATTGTAAAGTATGGAATTCCTATATACACTTCCCCCAAGCTTCCCATGTTATTTACATCTGATACTAGTGTAGTACATTTGTGACTCTTGATAAACCAAGACTCAGACATTATTGTCAACTGAAGTCCATAGTTTATGGTAGGGCTCATTCTTCCTGTGGCATATCCTATGGGTTTGGACATACATATAACACAATCTACCTTTGTGTTCTGGCTGCTGTGAGTGAAGCATGAGGACAGGGACAGAGCTATTGCAGGTCTCTAGGGGAGATGAGGGTGGTGTACAAAGTGGTTATGTAAAGCTGATGAGAGTTGCTGATGGATTACAAGCAAGGGAATGCTGAGGGAAGGAGAAAAGAATCAAGGATCATCACAAGGTTTTTAATCTGAGTAACTGGAAGAATCAAGTTGCTAAGATAGGGAAATACTGGGGAGGAAGGGGTAAAGGATGTCAGCACTTTGGTTTTTAACATATTTAGGTGGATATCCAAGTAGATAATTTGAATGGGAATTGAATACGTGAGTGGTATTTAAGGGAAGTTCTGGACTGAAGTACACATTTGGGATTGTCAGGGTACTCATGGTTGAATGTGGGACTGGGTGAGCTCAGCTGGAGAGCAATGTGGGTAGTGAAGAGTTGAAGACTGAACACCGGGGTCCTTTAACATTCAAAGATCGAGAGAATGAAGTGGATCATGAAAAAAAAAAAAGATCAAGAAGCAGCCAGTGAAGGTGAAGGAGAACCAAGAAAGAGCAGTCTTGGACATCAAAAGAAGAAACACCTCAAGGGAGAGAGCGATCGACTGTATCTAAAGCTGCTGGGATGTAGAAGAAGCTGGGCACTGAGAAGCAACTATCAGTTTTGCAACATGATAGCCATTGATGGCTCTTTCAAGAGTCAGAGGATGGGGGCAGAAGTCTAACCTGAATGAGTTTGAGAAATAAGGAGAAGAGCTCCTTCTCACAGGAAAAAGCAAGGGTAGACAACTCTTTCGAGGAGTTCTGAAATAAAATGAAGTGGAAAAATGAGGCCATGGCTGTATAGGCTTGTGGGTTAGAGGGAAGATTTTTAAGGATGGGGAATAGACCTATATGCATTGTGGACCACTCAGCACCCGGGGGAACACAGCCCTTTGGGGGGAGGGCGTAGAGATTACATACATGCTGTCTTGCCAGCCTACGGTTGCCTACACTCATCCCTTACCCTTTCGGCTGTAGGCAAAAGGTGTGTCATGGGGCACCAAGCCTGATGACCCCCTAATAGGAATCTCTCAGGGTGTGGCAGCTCCCAGGCTTCCTATCAGGGTCAGTTTCTGACCAGCACCTTGTGTGGTGAGTCTGGAATGATCTGTTTCTTTAAAGGAAAAAATAAAATTTTAAATTAATCAAAGAAAAACACCTCTTCATTTGTAAAATAAAGTATTTGTTTTTTTGGAGGTATTAGAATCTTTTTTTCACAGCTGCATGATTGTCAGTATTCATCACCACACCTTGCTCTGCAGGAGAACTTCCTATTCTTTCAAGCTCCTTCATAGTCAAACGCCATTCAAATCTCTCAACCCCATGGTGTAGGAAGGAAGGGTAAGTATTATTTTCCTCATTTTACAGTTGGAGCCCAGAAATGTTAGGGACTTGGACATGATCAAACAGAAATCTGGTATTAGGGGGCAGGTGTCCTGTTCCAAAGCTAGTGATCTTGATTCTATCAGGTTGCCTGGGTGGTCAGCCTCCTCCAAGCTCTGGAGTGTATAAGAAAATGTTTTGTCTACATTGGGGTACAGGGCAGAGTCTGAGCCTCATGGACCCGGAGTATGATCCGTGCATGGTGGAAGGATGGATGCACTTGGTGGTCAAGTTGGTGGTCATGGTCCAGGCAGCATCACCAGGAAGCTTTGGCCCAGGCAGAAGACCCTACTTGGGGTTTGAAGAGCCCGAGAGAGCAGTCAGATTAACACGCCCACTTGATACATGTGGGCACTTCAAGTCCAGAGACCAAAGTAATAGCCAGCCCCATGTCTTGGTTCCTAGCCCAGTTGCCTCTCATCTTGACAAATTCTTCTCACTCTTACTGTGGAGTTTCTTAAAATCTTGTGGTGATGAGACCTTGGCCAGTTTTTTGGTTCTTCTCTGTCAGGCTTCAAATCCCACTGGAGGGAGCTCAGCCCCTCAACACTCTACTCTGGATGAAATCTGGCCTCTGGTGTTAGTGCCGACTTCTCTCTCCTTTCTAGACTTTTCCAACTTGCCTTTTGGGCCTTTGTCTGAGGACCTGCCTTCTGTCTGAGGCCCTCCTGACCCAGCAAAGGACAGCTGCTTTTTTTCTTGGGGGAAATCAGCACTTAAAAGGGAGTAGTAGCTCAGCAAAGGAGTACTTCGTAATGAAGGCACTCCCAGTAGCTCCCACAGGCTCTGGGGGAGCAGAGGGCCTTCCCCACATCTTGTATCCTGAGTCCTCTTTTTCCAACTACCCGCTCGGTCTTCATTAGCTCTCTCTGTCTGTCTGTCTCCTCCATCTTCTCCTGGCACACCATCCATCAAAGTTACTGAGTCACTTGGAAAATGTGAGAAATCACTTAATAAAGAACTGCCCTGGGGAAATGGACAGGTAAAAGACTATAAGTAAATGATTTCATCCCATGCTTAATTTAATAAGAACTATGCCCACAGTATCTCCGAGAGTTAGGAAGACAGATGGCAGATAAGTGGATGAGACAAGCAAGCAGGCAATCAGTGCCAGGGCATGTAATCTCTGCGGGCCCAAGCTTCCCTCTCTGGATATACATGGGGCCATGCCAGGGAGAGCAGCTCTCTACCTTGCCCTGCGGAGAGGGGACAGGACTGGGAATCAGGCCAACCTAATGTTAATCCCAGATCTGTGTAAATTTTGGTAAATTACTTAGCTTCTCTGAGTTGTATCCAGGAAGTGGGGGGTGTGACAGTTTCTATTTAACTTTGATATAGATATATCAAGTGCCAGGCATTATGCTAAATGTTGAGGACACTCAGTAAGGACCAGTATGTCAGGAATACCACAGACTGAGGTGAAATGGCAAGAAGACTGCAACGATAGAGCAGGAGTCAGTTTACAGAGGGGCTGGTCAACCTTGACCATCAAGGGTGAAGAGGTACTCTTGGCTTTGATGTATTATGGTCAGAAATCTTAGAAAGACAGACACCTGTCATGCTGATCACTTACTCGTTCTTCCTCTCGGCATCAGGAAGTTCCCATTGGAAAGATCGTAAGCCAAACAGGAATCAGTATTTTACTTGTTAGTTGCACAAGTGCAGGTCTTGAATAAAAGCTGGTTGAAACATGAACCTTAGCCTCTAAGCTGAACAGGACTTCCTGCTGCCCCCTGATCTAAATCCAGAGTTTGTGAGCTCACTGACTTCTGTATGGAGGAAGTCAGGGAGAGTGGGGGAGTAATATGGACAAGTTTGTAGAATAAGATGTCATTTAACTTATCAAGCCAATTTGCCTATCTAGCTGGATGGAGAAAGACAAAGGGATGCACATGACTTGTGAATGCACAGTCCTTCACCCACTTCTCCATGGGGCCAAATCAGCAGTTCTGAACTTTAAGCATTTGGGTTCGTAACTCTTCTTAGGGGAGCCAGGAAGTGGGTAGTAGCCGAGGTTGTAGCAAGTTCTCTCTTCTCCTATGAGGAGAGAATGAAGCAATGGAGTCTCTGCAGTCAGCTGCTCAGTACTGAGATCAAGCAGGCTGAGTGTGAGGGCACGAGTTTCCTCCTGGTTTAACAAACCTGGGAACGCAATTAAACTCTCCAGTTATGTATGTAAATATGTAACTCCTACAGGGAGCCCTCCGAATACCCCCTGAAGGACTTAGAAAAGAATGTTCACCTGTCCAACTGGCTTGACATCCATTATCTCGACAACTGGATGACTGGCAGATTACCATCTCGGACCAATCCAGAGGCTAAGAATGCAGGACTGACTCTTCTCAAGAATGTACTTTTTACTATAAAACTCTCAAGTTTTTCCTTCTATTTGAAACACTGTAGGTATTGCCTAGTTGTTTTTCTGGTTTGCAAACCTAAGACCCTTGAACGAATCTTTATCATTTATTTCCACCCCAAACCTCGTGATTCATTTACCCTTTGATTGACTTATCCTTTAAATGAGTCCAGTTAAGACTCCAGCAGCCCAGTGGGAAACCACTGACTGCTCTTCAGTCAGGGGAGCGACTGGCTGAAGTAAGTTTGCATGTGAAAGTGAGAGCTGTATCTTTAAGGAATACCTCCTCCTTAAATGAGTTATGAACACATCCTATTTAAAATAAAGAATGCAATAGGTAGGCAATTTTCAACCTTTTCATCTCATGACACACATAGACTACTAAAGTTCTGTAGGCACAACCCCAAATTTAGTTTTTGCTGATCTGACCACAAAATAGGTATAATTTTGGTTGATTTACCTCCCCAAAATAATACTATTTACCTACCCTTTTTGCTCCAAAATGAGTTTTTTAAACAATCAGGTGCCTTTACTTGTATATAAGGATTTCTGGTACCAAGAAGTAACCAGACAGATGCAACCTTATTGTAAGACGCGACAAATAAGATGCAACTCCGTTATATGACCTATGTATTTCTGATTCAAGACAGAGCATTTATACTTATACTGGACAGCTATTGTCGTGTTGGCTGTTGTCATTTTTTTAATTTGACAATTTAAGGGAAAAGAGGTCAGTGGCCCTGAGTAAACAGTCAGGTATTGCATGCTTTAAAAATTCTTTTGGCACACCTGTTGTAAATGACTGCAATAGATGAATAAATAGCAGGATGGGACTCATAAACCAATAGATAAATTGACAAAAAACTCCCACACAGAAAAAGGAAGAAAACAGAAATAGGCAAAGTTAGAAGATACAGATTTTAGAGGTGGGAATGCTAATACCTGGATTAAAAGTTATCAGAAAGAGAAAAAACAAAACGGGAGAAAACATTTTATAAAATAATAGAGATGTATTTCCTAAAATTAGGAGAGAGAGAGAGAGAGAGAGAGAGATAACTGAGCAACCTGCAACCTCAGGTTGCAAGGCCCCACAGTGTGCCAAAGAGGAGAAAACTGGAAAGGCTCACATGTAGGCAGCGTGTAATGAAATGAAGACTATCAGAGACAGAACAGTTAGAGGCCTAGAAAGTTCATTTAGCTTCCTGGATATAAGAGCAGCATTTAAAAGTCAGTTGCGTTGCTATATACTAGAAAATGCAACTGAAAAGAAGGTATCATTTACAATAGCATTAAAGAATATTAAATACTCAGGAATAAGTCCAATGAAACATACTAAAGACCAGAGCAATGGTATTAAGGAATACCTAAAAACTATAAATAAATGGAAAAAGTACTATATTTATGAACAGAAATGCTGATTACTATATAGATGTCAGTTCTTCCCAACCTGATCTATAGATTAAATATAATTTCCACTGAATACTCAATAGGAGATTTTTTGGAGGGAACTTGAGAAATAATTTTAGAATGTATTTGGAAAACAATAAGGCCAAGAATAGTCGGGGCACCTCTGAAGAAGGTGATCAGGCAGGGAAGTGCCTCACCCAACATGAGGACGCATCTTGAGGCTATCTCGGCTAAGACGGCGTGGCCTGCCTGTGCAGTTCAGACACATTCGTGCAGCACGGGTCTCTGGAAAGCAAGAGATGCCACCCATTCAACCAGTGGGGAGAGAGGGTTAGTCAATCAATAAAACTAGGAAAAAATGGGACCCAGATTGCGGTAGATTAAATTGTATCCCTTCTTCGTAACTTCGTGTGACTTAAGGACAAAGTATGAAAAATGCAACTTTTGCATACAGTCTGTGAGGCTGTCTTTTCTACCTCTGGGTAAAAGATGTCTTCGAACAGAAAAAAAATTGGTTAACATAATAAAAATTAATACATTTGGCTGTATTAAATGTTTGTTTTTTTCAAGAGGCAACCTAAGGAGAGTGAAAGGGCAAATTATGCAATGGGAGAAGATGTTTGCAATATGCACAACTGACAAGGTTTAGTGTCCAGAAGATATTCACCTACATATATAACCCTGGCCATTTTAAATAAAGAGTTGAAGTCAGTCAAACCAACAGAAAGTGACCCAGGCTCATAGACAGGGGTTTCACGGAAAGGAAGCACATGCAGCCAATGAACATACAATGAGATGTTCAACATGATGGGGCATCAAAAACCCCACAGATCAACACCATAATAAAACACCACTTCATACCTGCTCAACTGGAAATTTTTTTTAAAGTCTGACAATACCAAGTCTGGGAGTATGTGCGTCCGCAGCCACACAATCTCCTGTACATTGCCAGTGGGTATTTGTTTGTGGGACATTTTTTGAAAAAAAAAAACCAAAAAAACAGTCTTGCGTTATTTCCTGAAGTTGAAAATGAACATAACCTATGCCCCAGATTTACACTCACTCACATGTACTCAGGAAACATGTGCAAGAGTATTCATAGCAGCACCGTTCACAATAGCAGAGACCTGGAAATAGCCCAAACGTCCGTCTGCAGAGAGTGGAAGGTTGCGCTGTGCTGTATTCCCACACAGGGGTTAAAAAACTATACTGATAGACAACAATATGACAAAAACTCAGCAATACAGTGGCAATGAGAAAAATAAATCCCCCGGCCCTGGCTGGTGTGGCTCAGTGGGTTGAGCGCTGGCCTGTGAACCAAAGGGTGGCCAGTTGGATTCTGAGTCAGGGCACATGCCTGGGTTGCTGGCCAGGTCCCCAGTAAGGGGCGTTTGAGAAGCAACTACATACTGATGTTTCTCTCTATTTCTCCCTCCTTTCCCCTCTGTAAAAATAAGTAAATAAAAATCTTTAATAAATAAATAAATCCCCCAAATTACATTGAACATGACATTGTTTATATAAAGTTACACATAGGTAAAAAGTTTTAAATAAGATTTTAGAAATTATACAGATAAAGACTTAAAAAGGAGAACAAGAAAATGACAACAAAAGGATTCAGGACTATTAAGACCTAATGCGGGAGGAAGGAAGGAAAGTTTAGTTGAGGAGTGGCCGTATCATCAAACGAGTGGAGACAGAAGTGGTTCAGTGGTTGCGGCTCAGTGGATACCAGGGGCCCAGTGTGGAGGTGGGAGTGAGGAGGTGGGGGGAGTGACTGCTGATGGCTACAAGGTCCCTTTTGGGGTGATGAAGATGCTCTATAATTAGACAGTGGTGATGGAGGCACACCTGTGCAAATTCATAAAATTCCCTGAGTTGTATACTTTAAACGTAAATATTATGATATGTGAATTACATCTCAATTAAAAGCACAAAAAATCTTACTATAAAACTAGCAGAAACCAATATATATTGGTTTAAAGGTAGATAAATAAATTAATGGAATGGTATAGGGTCCAGAAATAAATCCACAGACATGCAGCCAATTGGTTTTTGAAAAAGGGAGAGAAAAGAGTTTTATTCAACAAATGGTGCCAGAAAAACTGGATATATGTATACCAAAAAAAAGTAATAACTTTCATCCATGCTTTGAGCCATACAAAATTTTAACTCTAAATAGCTCATAAATCTTAATATAAAATCTGAAATTATTATAAAAGTTCTAGAAGAAAACATAGGAGAAAATCTTTATGACCTTGAGCCCGGATAGACTGCTTAGATGCAACACCAAAAATGTGATATCTTTTATTTAAAAAGGGATTAGAAAGGGGGTAGAGGGATAAATTAGAGTTCATCAAAATTAAGAACTTCTTAAAAGACATTTGAGATCATGACAAGACAAGCCACAGACTGGGAGAAAGAATTTGCAAATCACATTTCCAAGACAGAACTTTTATCCGGAATATATGCAGAAGTCTGAAAGCTCTGTAAGAACTAAACAAATGACCCAATAAAAAATGGGCAAAAAATGATGATAGACACTCTCCCAAAGACAATGCAAGAATGGCAAAGAAGCACATGAAAAGAGGTTAAACTTCACTTGTCCTTAGTGAAAAGCAATCTAAACCCCAACGAAATGCCATCACTAATCTTAGTATGCCTAAAATTAAAAAGACTGATTATATCAGTTGGCTCTCCATATACTGCTAGTGAGAATGTAAAATAGGACAAGCACTTTGCAAAAGTGTTTTGCAGTTTCCTGAAAAGTTAAACAGACTTTACCACATTCCTCAGTCGTTCCACTGCTAGCTAGTTTCCCAAGACAAAGGCTCGCAGCTTTATTTGTCATAGCAGCAAACTGGAAACATCGCGAATGTCCATCAACAGGTGAATGGATAAACAAACCGTACCATGTGTCTGCAATGAAATACTACCCAGCAATAAAAAGGGACAGGACTATTGGCACACAGACCAACCCAGACGAACTTCCAAACAATTAGGCCAGTGGAAAAAATCCAGCAAAAGAGAGTGCATACTGTATAACTTCATGTATATAAGATTTTAGAAAATCTAAACTATTTCATGGTGTCAGGAAGCGGATCAGGGGCTGCCTGGGGATGGGGGTGAAGTGAGGTGGGAGGTCAGGAACAGATTACAAAGGGGCACAAGGACATTTTTGGTGGTGACAGATATGCTGTTTATCTTGATTGTGGTGATGGTTTTGTGGGAGTCAACATAACGTCAAAACTTACTGAATCATGCACTTTAAATACATGCAGTTTATCGTATGTCATTTATACCTCAGTAAAGCTGATAAAGGTACCCTTGGCCTGTGTTCATAATTGTCCACACCTGGTATATGGGATTCATTTTTACCATTCTCTCTGCTTTTGCACATGTTTGAAATTTTCTGTTAAAAGGAAAAAACAATGTCCTTGACAGTGATGGTTTTAAATTATTTTCACTAATTCTCTGATACTCCTCCCTTCTACAAGTGAAGTCTAATTCCCCTCCCCTTGAGTGTGGGCTGTACTTCGTGACTGGTTTTCCTCAGATAGAGACAGTGCGAGTGATGATGGGTGGCATCAGAGACCAGGTCCCCAAGGGCAGTGCAAACTCCTCCTGGTGCTCTCCTTCTCCATGGCTCGCCCTGGGTGAACCCCACAACCACATCAGGAGGGCGCTCAAACATCCCACACGGCAAGGCACGGGGGCCTCCAGCTAGTGGCCAGGGCAGACCTGAGTCCTCCTGCCAATAGTCATGACAGTGAACTTAGAATCAAACCTTCCAGCCCGAGAAAGCCATCAAATGAGAGTGCAGCCCTGTAAACGTGGGAGACCCGGAGCCAGAACCACCCACTCAGTCACTGCAGAACTCCCACCCATAGTAACTGAGATAATAAATACTGGTTGTTTTAAGACACTATGTTTTGGCCTAGTTTGTTAGGCAGCAATAGATAACTAACTGTAGTAATATACTAACATCAAAAATAGGCAGAAAAATTACCCATATGAAACATGATTGGACGCCCTAACCAGTCAACAGGGTCAGCTTCTACAGCAAGTGTCTCCTGGCTCACCTAGACCTTGTTGGTGCCCACCCCACCCCCCACAGCCCCCATCTTTCACGAGCTGCAGCAGCCTGTGCAGTTGGTCCTCACTGCCCTGGACACAAGGCACCGGGTGGTCTCCCCAGAGCCAATCTTAGTGTCTCTGGTGAGGCCTGAAGATTCCAAAGGCCATCCCCTGCTTGCCTCTGATCCCCCACACTGGGCGACGCTCATGGGAATAAGTACTTTGTGTTACAAGTCAGGGAATGCACCATTCTCTACCTTTTCAAATCAGGGAAGGAGTGGAAGTTTCTCTCACTCCAAAGAATAATGAAACCAGGAGTAAACCACCCTTGGAGGTAAGAATTATCATCTGTGCTGTATCACAGAGGCCCAATGAAGTGAGGGAGCTGTCCCGAGTCTGCATGTCGAGGAAGTGGCAGTATCCCTGTCTGAGTCAGGTCTGTCCTGACGGGCCCTGCTGTGCTCATGGGGCATTCGCACCAGGGCCTGTCCCTGTGCATCGTGAAGGAGGTCAGACCCACGAGCTGTGCAGCGGTGTGCGCGTTACCACCACCCTGACTGCGTCATTCCTCCCTGCCAAGGACAGCTTCCCCGATCCTCTGAGCCCACCAGCCCCAACCCCTCTCGGCATTGCCTTCTCAGGTGCCTCCGACCCACCAAGCTCTTCCCTCCCATACACAATACAGCTCTGCTAGTACCCAGCCCTGCTTTCTGAATTTATTACCCACTTTCTTGTGTGAGTAGACTGGGTGTATTTAGCTCTTTGTCTGTGAGCAGGACAAGTACCTCAGAGATTCCCCCCGCAATGCTGGGTGCTTGCCCTGTCCCGGGTTACAGGATGGAGCTGCAGAGAATACAGCCCAGAGTGCCCGCCTAGCCCAGACCCCGAGGCTGCTGGGCAGGCCAGGCAGCCTTCAGGGGTCAGCCCCACCTGGGCAAGGTCTCTGTAGGAATGGGATTTCTGAACATACTGGAAGGACCACATAGTTTTGTATCGAAGCTGCAGAGGAGCCCGGGGAAGCCCTCCTTCCCCCTCTTTCTCCCCACCCAGGCCTGCAGAGCATTGCGTCCTGGGCGCATGTCGGGGTGGAGGGGGGTGTCCGAGGTGAAGGGTTGGCCAGAGTGCAGGCTCCAGGGGGATAGAGGGAGTTGCTCTCTCTGTCCCTGTCCCTGCAGAAGCCCTTTGGGAGAGTCAGGCCTTAGAGCTCCTCCTCCCAAACCAGGAAAGTCTCCCGCAGGGGACTCCTCCCGTCACAGTGCGCCTGAGCTGAGACCTTACCATGACCTTGAAGCTGGGGGCAGGGTTGGGTTGGGGGGGAGGGTCAGTCCTCATCACCATCATCCTCGTCTTGGAGGCTTGGGGTTTAGGAAAACAAAGGGGTAAAAGGCACAGTCCCCACCCCTGGAAACATGTGATCCAGCGAGGGAGGCAGGTACTATGTTTTGAAAGTACATGTTGTTAAACAACAGCAAGGGGCACAGGCCCAGATGGCTGCTGCACACAGTGGGACGCCGGGGTCTCGGAGCAGGGAGAGTGACTGCGAACTGCAGAGGGCAGAGGTCAGAGGCTGACTTGAGGTTCTGAGTGTGCAAGCCTTCAAGGCAGGGACGGCTCAGTCCAGTCCCAATGGTCTCAGTCATCCCATAAGGCAGTGTGGCCTAGGGCAAGTTCTGGGACATTTCTGGGCCTTGGTTTCTTTGTCTTGAAAACTGAAGTGTTAATAATGCCTATTTTGTTACACCACTGGGAGAACTAAATGAAATTGTGTGTATGATACGTGTACATACACCAAGGTCCATATCCCACCAGGCTGGTCCCCAGTGGGCTGTTGCTCAGGCAGCTGCCACTGCCATTTGTGGCACAGGCAGCCCTCAGCCTTGAAGGCTGGGAGGGCAAGCCACGAGAGGAGCAGCCTATGCAAAGGTGTGGCGGCAAGACTGGGCAAGACCTATGTAGCAGAGAACGAACAAGTTCATCGTGTTCTGCACGGGTATGAGTTCAAGAGAGGTGAAGGAGCTGGTGGGGCTCCCGGAGCTGCCCAGCCAGAGAAAATCTTTACCCTGTCCCATGCCTAGTCCCTCCTTCAAGAGCAGGAAGAAGTGGAAGCAGAAGATTTGGAGGAGGGCTGGGCTCCATGCTGGTTCTCTTGCCCCTACAGCTCAGCTCTGCCCTGTTGTGCAGGGGAAAGACTTCATGGAGTGTGAGGTCAGGCTGGTAAACAGGAACAACTAGGGAATCAGAGAAACTATGCAGGGTGGTGAGGAAATGGCTGTGGGTGACACCCACACATAGGTACCCCTCCTCCCGGACATGGGTACAGAGAGGTCCACTAGACGCAGGGCACCTTCATGGAGGTACACACCACATCACGCTCTCACACGGGCTGAGGAGACACAGGCAGTAGAGATGCACAGACACACCCAGAGCTCAAGTGCTGCCTCTGAGTGTAGGTAGGAGCCTTCCTGGGCTGCTGCCTTGAGATGTGTGGGCTTTTTTGTTTGTTTGTTTTGTTTTTCCAGTGCACAAGGGTGCCTGACTTAGCCAAGAAAGGTGAGTGGGGCCGAAGTCCAGCCCCTACACCACTGCCTCTGCTGTAGGCCTTGATTTTGGGCTGTGTCTGCCAGAGGGAAAGGGTTCTTTTTCATTTGTGCAAAAGCATCATTTATTCAACAATCCATGCACCCATGGGACTGTGTCTGATAGGGATACCTTTTTCTAATTTGCACAGATGCCCAATAGGCCTCTGATGGCCCTGCATCTGCCTTGTTCCTGACTGACTCCCCAGGACCCAACACTCTGCTCAGCATGTAGTAGGTGCTCAGTAAATACTTACTGAATGAATCACAGGTACATTGAGAGGACAGTCCCAAGTGCACGCATAGAGGTATACACGACACACACCGAGGCACATACAACACACAAACAGATACACCAACAGGATCCTCACAGAGGCAGAAACAGAAGGAGAGTTGCAGGAATGGGGAGCGGAGTGGGAAGGCGTGGGCAGAGCTCAACTCCTCAGAGAAGGAAGGGAGAGTGTTCAGGGAGTGGGGCAAAGAAAGGGCAGGAGGAAAGGCACAGTGGGGGGACCCGGAGCCCAAAGTCCAGGGAAAATCCCTCATGCGTGTGTCATACTTTAGAGTTTGCAAACTTTCCCATCTCACTTTACACTTGAGAGACTGAGGCTCAGAGGGGAAGGGACAAATTCAAAGTCACATGGCTAGGAAGTAGCAGTCTCTCTTGTCTGTGCCTAGAAAGAGGGGACAATTGTGCCAGAAAGGATTATATGTGCCAGGCATGGAGGACCTTGAGTGCCAGGCATGGACATTTGTGTTGAGAAATGGGGCCCAAGGGTGGCTGGAGAGCCCTATGGACACCCACTCACACCCCACAACCAACACAAGCATCGTGTCTCCAGGTGCCTAGAGACTAAGGTGCCCATTTCTATTTAACAGATGCAATAAATTATAGATCCCTCTATAAAAAGCAGATGCTCCATGACATGGACATATACATAGACACAGATCTACCCAAGCCCACACAGCTTAGAGAGATGCCCAGAGGACCACACCATACCACAGAGCCTCCCCAGCCATCACTGAGAGCCCTCCAGGTGCACACTACAGCACAGACAGACGCGCATGTGTGCACACAGGGGCCCAAAGAAGACGGCACACAGCGTTGCACTTTGGTTTGAGGGTGCTGTGGAATGGGTTGGCTGCCTGTCCTTCTGGCTCACGCTTTGTCGTAGATGACTCCCTGGAACCCCTGCTCCAGTGGTGAGCAAGCCGGCCCTTGCCCTGAGCACCCTTAGGTGAGTCTGAGCCCTTCTTTAAATCACAGTTGCTTCAAGCAATTCCCTGGCTGAGCTTCAGCTTCTGCTGTACCAAGTCCTTGCCCATCTTGGTATCATCTGAGCCTCTGAGCACTGCTAGGGTCAGTGACATCCTCTCCATCGGCAGGGGAGGAAGACAAGCCCTGGCCCGGACCAAGGTCAGTGAGCTAGTATAGGAGGCCTTTATCCCCCTGCTAAATTCAAGAAGGCAAGGCATTTCTCCCAGGGGACTTGGCCAGACCCCCAAACCCACCCTGGACAAGCCTTGCAGAGGTGCTGCAAGGACATGGCGGCGATGTCTGTGGTAGGCAGTGGACTCCCAGGTAAAAGAAGCCAGACACAGGGGCCACTGCAGGAGCTAAGAGGAACTGCATGTGGAAGCTCAGGCACCCTCTCTCACCCTCTCTCCTCCGACCTGCCTACTTCTCCATCCCCAGAGAAGACCCAGGGCTTACATGCTTAGGACTGGAGGGGACTGTGGAAACTTGCTCCCTCCGGCCTCCGGCCTCTGAACTTTGGGGTGCCCTTTAGGGCAGAACGCTGATTAGCACTCTCATGCACATTATGATTTGCATAAAGCCAGTGGTGAGCTAGATACCGGCTAAAACACAGCAGGCAAGACTGAAGTTAGATATGAAGGAGGACTTTCTGTCTCTGAGGCGGAAATGCAATAGTCTGTGGGTCTAATCACAGCAGCAGCTATGATTCTGAAATTAATTCGCACAGACCCTCCGGGAGTGGGGCCCATGGAGTGCGTCATCCAGTTCTCTGGCTCTCAGAACCTGCTGATAGAACTGGTAACAAGCAGCATTTGCACATCTAGGTTTACTAACGGCGGTCAGCTGTCATTCACTTTTGTCAATCAAACCCGGGAGGAAGAATGGTATGACGGGTCAAGAGTGTCAGCCCGGAGTGGCTGCCCACAGTCAACTACTAATTCCATCAAGTTCCGTTTGGCTTGGGGCCACCGTTTAACTCCAGCTTTCTCATTTGTAGAATGGGATAAATAACGGTGCCCACCCTCTGACTTGAGGGTTACAAGGAAGTTGTGAGCATGGTGCCTGGCACCCAAGAAAGTTCAGTAAATGTCAGCTGTCTGAGTTAAATACTTTATTAATCGATGCCCTGCCTCTATCTATAAAGTTGGCTGCAAAATCGGCTTTCATCTGCCCAGTGGTCCTACGGCTGGGGGGCCAAGGACTCAGATTCCCAAAGATCCAGTGCCTGGCCCCGTCACGTCCCGGAGGCCCAGGAACTCTCCCAGACCCCCTGCTCCCAAGCCCTGTTTTTGTTCCCTGCACTGTTTGTTGACCCCGCTGTCCTGTCCTGCAGCACCTGGAGCAGGTGTGGAGTGGGAGTGGGGGGGTGACAGGGCCCCATAGCTGCTGAACTGGGTGCTGCTTGGCAGTCTGTATACTCACGGGGCGTAGAGTCTGGTGATATCTCCCTGATGCAGATTTAAAGGCTGAGCTAAAAGGATGGGAATTAAATAAAGTTGGAAGGAGAGGGGCTGGGTGGGAAAAGGTGTGAGGGAACTTTCTGGGAGACAGGATTATTTTATGACTTGAACAGTGACTGTACCCAAATTGCCCAAAATGATCAAACTGATGTGTACATTTTATGGATGTTCATTTATGAAATGATATCACATTTTGGCATAATTATATTACATAAAATAAATAAGTTCAAGCCTGCTTTTGGGGGCTCTTTGAGCCTAGTCAGGGGCTCGACTCCTTCTGCAGCTCTCTGCAGCGGCAGCCCAGCGGGGTGTAGAGACCTGTGAATAGAGGCTTCATCCCATCGGCTGTCTGGAGTGTGCATCCGTGCACACAGGCACACTGAAACTGGGTATGGGTTTAAGTGATTAGGAAGGGTAGGGGGTGCACAGGACGCTAGGCTCCCCATGTCTATTCAAGTCTCCTATTTGCCCTGTAGAGCTGGGTGCTGTTGAGGGCACCAGAAGAATGTAGGGTGGGGAAGGGAGCAGAGAAGAATGTGCCCTGAACTGCAGCTGGAGTAAAATGACCATCACCCCAACTTCACTGCCCCTCTGGCCACTTCCCGGGCCTCCCCCTCCTGGGAGCCCTCCAGGAACCCTGCTGGGCTGAATCGGCTCTCTGTCTAGGACCAGGGCACTCATCCATGAATTGAGATGCTGGAGCTGAGTCAGAGGACAGGGGAAGCTTCAAGGACGTGAGGCAGAGCACGCTGGAGCTGCTCACCCCTGCCACCAGGCCCTGGCCCCCAGCAGCAGTCTCGCCACATCCCAGGCTGCCCTGGCAGGCCCTCCATGCGGAGCCCGTGACCACACAGGTTCCTGGGTGGCCCACACTGCCCCCACCACAGGAGGCCCGCTGGGACAGAGGCAAGAACTCCGGGTCTGCTGGAGGAGGAGCTGGTGCAGGGCAAGAGAGAGGGGGTCTTTGAGCTCCCATGGTTTTAAAATAGCTTTTGGTGTTGAAAAATGTGTAAGATACACCTAAGAGAAAATATAAATAACTTAGGAATGATCTGCTGTGCTGGTTTATCCATATAAGTTATCCATTTATTTATCCAATAAAATATTTGACTGAAAGCTTATCTAATGCAATGCTCTGTATTAGGCAGTTGGACTATACATAAAGATGTATAAAAGAGTTTCCATTTTCCCACTGTTGACAACCCAGTTGGGAACCTAGATAGGTAACAACTCACAGTAATAAAAGTAAGAAGGAAATCAGTGCTAACAAGATATTATTAGCAACTAGCCATAGGGGCCCAGATGAGGTATTCGTTATAACTAGAGGGGTTTCGAGAAGGCTTCCTGGGAGGGGAGGGCTGGGCTGGTGTCTCCCACCTGAGTCCTGAATGCCGAGTATGGCTGGTGAAGGTGCTAACACAAGCAAAGATGAGGAAGTTTGGGACTGCACTGTGGGTTCTCATGGCTAAACCTCTGGAGATGGTGGGTCTGGATCTCACTGATGAACAAGGCAGGCCAGGCCTCAAAGGCCCCATCCACCCACCCAGGATGAGGAGATCAGCTCACCCTGTGGCCTGGAGACCCGGCTCTCCATTGATTGGATCAGGCTGGGCGCCTGCCCCGCAGTGGCCTGGCAAGAACACTCTACCCAAGGAATACTGGGACTAATCAGATCAATGGAGTCTTTTCCAGGACGGGGGGTGTTAAGAGTAGAGAAAGAGAAAGGCATTTCGCTGGTGGTGAGAGCAGAAGAAAAAGGCAGAGAGAAAAGAAAGAGTGTGTGTCCTTCTGTGACAAGCAGAGCTCTGTGCTCAGGAGGTAATGGGTTGGCCAAGCTCTGCCCAACTGGAGCCTCAGCCTCGGGAGCCCTGACCCTGCTGTCCACCATGGTCCTTCCTGATGGCTTTTCTTGGCTTTTGCCAGAAGGTCTAGCTACACAGCTGAGATCTGTGTTTCATGGCTTGTGTGTGGGAAGACACAAATGGACTTCAGCAACCTGAAGGACATAAAGTAGGCCAGATGGGAAATTGGGGGTCAGAGGGAATAGTCAAAGACTCCTGGACACAGGAACCATGAAGAGGAACAGGTTTGGGAGAGAATGGGTTGACTTGCAGGACCTTATAAGACATTCAGGTAGAGCTCAGGAGGGATTTGGGGGTCAGGACATAGAAAAATGGCAGGTAAAATGAGAAAGCTTTCAGCTTCAAAGCTTTCAGCCCAACTTCTTGGGTGGGCTGGGATGAAGACGTAGCTGAACGATACTGTCGCTGAACTCTGTCCCTTCTCCTGGTTCAAGATAAATAGGTTCCCAAGGGTTGAGGTGCAAAGACATGCAAACATAAGTGAGATGACCAGGAAACAAGTGAGCGAGAGACTAGAACTTCAGAGAAGAGGACATCCCAGCAGCCCTCAAACACGTGAAAAACTGCTCAGTAGGCCCACCTCTAACATTTTGGGGGGCCCAGACCCCATAAGTTTGGTGGCAGCCCAATGAACAGAAGTCTCAGTATTTCAAAGTTAAAACTGAGTTAACAAATTGTTAAGTAAGCTATCTTCTATCCTCCAAACTTCACAATACACATTATAGTGACCCAGCAATCCAGGCTCGGATTTAATACTTAGAACTCAAAGGTTTACATTGAATTTGAATGTGGTGGTTCAGGTACGGAGGCCTCCCACCTTCAGGCCCCAGCCCATTCCCCTCTTCTTCCGACCCCCAGCACCATTCTGCGCTGCCGAGGACCTTATGCCTGTGGGTGGGGACATCCCGGCCTGCATGCCTGTGGTCCGCCTCTGTACAGCACACTTCTGCCCCGAGACCAGCCTAGAGACTGAAGTGTGTGCACAGTGTAGTCCCCGGCCTGGAGAAGTGGCCTGGGCAGGCTGTGGGGCTGGTTTGGGAACATTTGGGCGAGAATGCCAGAGTCCTAAGGACCAGCTCCATCCCTAAGTGGATAACTTAACCTCTGTGAGCCTCAGTTTGGTCATGGTAAAGACCCAATGAAAGCTCCTCTCCTAGGTTGTGATGAGGTAAGAACATTATGTAACTAAATCCCGTTCAAATGTTAGTCCAATAAATTTAATGGTACTGGGCTGGGTGCTGACCTGACAGCTTAGCCGGGCCTGCGGTGTGTCACCAGGCATCGTGACAAGCTGAGAGGGGGCTGGGCTCCACCTGAACCCTCCTGCAGCCCCACTGAGGAAGGGGAGGAGGCAGCTAACTAGCACTAACCACAGCCATGGGCCAGGTGGGCAGGAGCTGTGTTTGATCTGGGCCCCCTCAGGCCTCAAGGCAGCCCACAGCTTTGGCCTGGAGGCCTGACTGGGCTGAGAGCTCTGGCACCACCCCTGAGCTGGGTAACAGGATTCTGGCCCCCACAGTGCATCTGCCAACTGGGCTGGCTCACAGCACTGGTAGTGCGGCGTGTATGCCAGAAGCAGGGAGACCTATTTTTGCTCCAGCCACAGGCCAATGGCTGAAAAAAAAGTTAAATTAAGATGACTTTGCTCTTTCTTGGCATATAAACAGTGCAACTTGCCTACTGTTTAACAGAAGGGATTAAAAACCTCTTCAGTAAAGACAGTGAAGCCTAAACATGTGGAGGTCTGCCCCGAAGCTGGCCAAGTGTGAGACAGGGTGAGGACCGAGGACAGAGAGAGAAGTGTGGGACGGGGGCGGGAGGAGGAAAGAAGGAAAGGAAGATGAGAAGGAGCGCTGGATGGAGAAAGGCGGGGGAGAGAGAAGAGGAGGGAAGGGGAAGGGAAAGCCAGCACGGGCGCACAGAGAGATACCTGAGGGCAGATGAGGCGAGGACAGGGGAAGAGGTGGAGACCAAGAGACACATGGACAGAGGGGGATTCAGTGGGTTTAGAGGGTGTGTTGAAGGAGGTGGTGAGGAGATGTATATCTGGAGGGACTGCACCCTGGCTAACCAGTGTTCAAGTTCATCAATTATCCCTCTCTGTGAACCCACAGAGGGGCCACGTGAATGAATCCAAGCAGTCCTCAAAGGAAGAAGTCCCCAGGTGTCCCCATAATACCCCAGGTGTTATGTTGAGCCCCGCGACCCATTCCCCTTCAATGCTCTGTCACTGCGTTGGACAAGAACAGGAAAAGGGGTAACCTGGCGCAGACTCGGGTAGACAGTGTCCAGCCCACCTCCTGGGGAAGACAATCATAGAGGAGAGGGATTTCCTTCCAAATAGCTTTCCAGAACAGCAGGGTCCCAGGCCCAGTGAGCGGCTGCTTCCCAAGATGAGATTTGAGAAGCACCAGGGAGACAGCCCTACCCCAAAATATCTCCCCCACTGCCTGTCAGGGGTGTGACCTCCACCTCAAGGTAACAGCCTCAGCTGGGGCAGGAGTGGGGAAGCCTAGCTGGGGGTCCCTGGCAAAGCTCCCCATGTCCAGCATTCACTTGTTGCCCCCTTCTGAGGGTTGCTATGAGGACCAGCCTGACAAGTGATGGGCAAGATCATGGCCTGAGCTGGGATCCGACTCTGCTCCTAACTAGCCGAGTGATTCAGGCCCCCTATTTCCTCAGCTAAAATAGAAGAAATAAGGTTGTTGTGACAACGAAGAAAAGTATTACGTGTGATGCGCTGGCACCAGTTCATGGCCAGTGCAGAGTACTTAGCAACTTCCCCTGGAAGTTGTAAAACTAAAACATTTTGGGATTTCTTTGTGTGTAAGGACCCACGTCACTTTCTCAACCCAAATGCATGTATTCCTAGGAGGGAAGTACACGTAACCAGCTGTAAACATCTTTTCAAAAATATTTTCCAATAGGACAGGCAGCTGAGAGCAAGTTTCCCAGAGCACCATGGCCCAGGAGAGGTTTGACAAGGCCAGGAGAGACATTGGTCCAAGGCTGGGCACTGCCTGGGTTCAACCAGGCAATCAGCCGACTCTCCACCTGGCAGATTCTAACGTGTTCTTCAAGGCTCAACTCAAATGTCACCTTTTCAGTGCTGACTTCCCAGCTTGAGGCAGTGACTCCTTTGGGTCCCACCAGTCTTTGCAGGGGTCCTATTGCACTTCTTACATTTTACTGTGATTATTGGTTGCCTCTCCTACCAAAGTGAATTCTTGAAGAGCAGGAACTGCATCGTGTTTAACTCTGGATCAGCAGCCCCTGGCATCGTGCCTGGTCCAGAAAGGCATTCAAGGTTTATAGAGTAAACACCCAGGCTTGCCTCCCCTCTGGGAAAACCAGAAAATAGAAATGTTTAACTTCAGAGGGGACCTTCTGTGTTGTCCAAGTCAAAGCCTTTCCATTTGCATGGCCTTTAGAGATGACATACTATGACCTCATTTGCTGCTCAGAATGGTCCCACGAAGTAGATAGGGAAGGTGCTGTGCCCCACATGACAGCTAAGGACAAGAACTAAGAAAAGTTAAAGGACTTACTCAAGGTCATCCAGCTAGTGAACAGCTGAGCTAGGACCGGCGCCCAGGTCTTCTGAAGTCTAGTCCAGCACAAAGCTGCTGAGGTCCTCCTGGGCCAGGAAATGCACAGGCCAGCTGGGGACAGAAACAGGGTATATTATTTTCTAGGTATTTTTGAAGCTTAAGAATTGTACACTTTTTAAAGAAAGCTCATTTTTTTTAAGAAAGCCCAATAAGTACAGCATACAAAATATCTGAAAGCAGAGTGTGACACTGAATCATTATTAAGTTGATGAATGAGAACAAGGCGGTGGTAAATCACACAAAAATGTAAAGTCAGGATTATACGCGGCCGTTGCAGCCAAGTGCGCCTCCTCATCAAACGAATGTTTGTATTGGGTTTTGAATTATAACCATGGTTCAGGTCGGCAGCTTCCATTAGAGGAGATAAGGAAGGACTGCCTAGGCCAGCAGGTTGGTGCCGGATCAGTCCAAGTGCTGCCTTCTCCCTTTGTCATGCAAATGGCCTCATTCTACAAATACTACAGAAACATTTTAAACTTAAAATACCCTGTCTTCCCTTTACTCTGAGCACACCCAGAGCACCATCTCTTCTTAGTGGTGCAGTGTGTCCCACGTGTTATAGACAAGGGTTTGTCCCCTCAAAATCCATACACTGAACCTAATCACCAACGTGATGGCCTCGAGGGGTGGGGGCGGTGCTGAAGTTAGGTGATCAGGTCATGAGGATGGAATCTTCATGAACTGGTTTAACACCCTTATGAAAGAAATCCCAGCATTCCCTGGCCCCTTCTGCCAGGTGAGGACTCAGAGAGAAGGGCTATGAATGAGGAAGCATGCTCTCACCAGATACTAAATCAGCCACTGCCTTGATTTTGGATTTCTTAGCTTCTAGACCTGTGAGGAAAACATTTCCGTTGTTTATAAGCCCCCCAGTATTGTTAGCGCAGCCTGAATAGACTAAGTCACCATGAGAAGGACACATGATTGTTTAGCTACACATGTGTGGACGTTGGTGGTGTGTGCAATGAGTGCCTGTGAACACAGACTGCAAACCTGTGGGCCGTGTGTGTAGGCTAAGTCCCAGGAGAGGGCTTGCTCGGTCAAAGAGCAAGGGCATTATGCATTTTCATAGATATTTCCAAGGTGGCCTTCAGCGATGTCTGCCCTACCTACCTGCTAATCTGGCCCCACCTTTGCCAAAGATGAATATAAAATTATTTTATTCTGTGACAATACGCTACTGAAAGTTGGTGTGATGTCATTTTAATCTGCGTTTCTTTAATTATGAATGAGATGGAGCACTTCCTCACGTGTCTATTGGTGATGACATTTCTTTTTTCTGTAATGCCTATGCATATTCTTTGCCTATTTTTCCTTTGGTCTTATCTCTTCTCCCATTTTGATTTATTCATTGCCCCACTGTCAACCAAGAAGCCCTATATTGGACAAAACAGTCCCTCAAAAGTGAGGGAGAAATCAAGACATGCCCAGATAAACAACAGCTGAGGAAGTTCACCAACAAACCTGAGGGGCTGCCTCAGGGGCACGGTGTATGTCAAGTTCTGGTGTAAGGTGGGTGGAGAGCGGGTAGTGGTCGAACTCAGCAACCGCTGGTTCAACAGGCAGGCTCTCCCCTGTCACCCACTACTGGGAGTCAGGCTGTCGGCAGTACAAGATGAGGGAATGTTCCTCTGGTGGCTTCTGCAACTTCACGAGCCTGTGACTCATCTCTGGGAACATCTGGCAGCAGCTCTGTGGGTGGGGATTCAGGCGCAGGTACCTCAAGACCAGCCTTCCCTGATTCTCGTACCTTGAGGCTCTGTACCTTGATGTGAACTTGATCTTATGCCTGGACAGGGCGTCCCAAGCCCTTTGCACCCTAAGGCCCGCCCTGAGCCTGATCTCAAGGGCCGCGGCTAAGTCCCAGAGGAAAACAACCATTTTTTTTAGGTTTTCCATGTCTTTATATGGATATTTCCACTCTGTTAATACATGATTTCCTTCACATATTCCTTTGATTTTTAAAAAATATCCGTAAGTGGATTGTTCTAAGTCTTTGTAGCAGATCTGTTACCTGGTCTTTTTCAAGGACAGTTTCTGTTGATTTAATTTTTTTCCTTTGGGTCAAATTTTCCTGTTTTTTTTTTGTATCTTCGTGAATTTTTTTTTTAAATTGGACATTTGGATCTAATAATGTCGTAAGTCTAGAAATCAGATTCTCCCCCTGCCCCAGGGTTTGCTGTTTTCTAATGATTGGTTTTGTTTTTGACTTTTTTTTTTAATTGTAGGCTGTCTCTGTGGTAGGGGTCTGCCTGGGGTGTAAACTTAAGTTCTTCTCAGGTCTTTGCTGATCCTGAACCTTTTCCTGGGCATGTGCTTACACCCCATATATTCTGTTGCTTTTGAATATCCTAGTCTTTAATGTCTAGCTCCAAGAAAATTAAAAGGGAAAAATAAAAAGACGTCAGTCCTTTGAGTCCCCTGGAAGTCACTTCACCTGGAGGAAATGCAACAACGAAGGTCCCCCACCCCTTTGCTTGCTCCTCTGTGATCAGGGACCGCAGTCAGCTATCGGAGCACAGATCCCCGATGTTGCCAGGACAGGGTCCTTTTTGCCCACCTTGATTTCCACAAGCTTCATACACGCTGCTTCTGGAATATGGGTGCTCAGCTGCCTGGCTTGGGGCTGGGTTGGGGGGAGGGATTGGTTGCTGCAAGAGTGCTAGGAGCTGAACTTGACTGAAATTAATAGCATTTTATTGTTCAAGCCTTTCCCTAGAAGTTGCCAGACTTGAACAGACTCCAGCATTCCCCAACAGTCACATCAGGGTAATTGTTTTCTAGGTAGGGAGACAGATTCCTGGTACTTTCTGCTTTGCCCTTTTCTCAGAATCCTCTTTAATTCATTTTATTCTGATTAAATTTACATGAGCATAGTTGGAAGACTACAGAAGTTATACAAGCTTATTACGAAAATTAGCACATCAGTGCCCATATTCTCCGCTAACTGCTGCTCCCCAGAGGCAACCAGTTTCCACATCATCATTTAGTTACATCACTATTTACATTTTCTGTGACTTCGTAAGTCCCGGTTCCAGCTGAGACATATAGTAAGCTCTGATTGCTTTCCTTTCCTGCACAGTGTTTTGGTTTGACTAGAATTGATACCTGTTTTATTTTCCCATTATCTTACTTTCTGATGACCTCATCAGTAGTTCAATGTCAACCCCTCTCCGAGCGTGTAAATCTCAGTGTGTCCAAACACAGTAGGTGTTCTATCGATTTAGTCTTGTCATGGAACAATCCAAATCTGACCTGTTCATGTCTCTCCTCTTTGCCTTCTGCACTTGGCACACAGCTGTTGGCCTTGGAATTCCCTTCTCCATCATTTTGGGGATTTCCTTCTTTTCTTCCTTGTATTGAATCCTTTGTTTCCTGGATCTTCTGTCCCCAAAGTTTCTGAGAAAGAATGTGTGGGAGACAATTTTCTTAACTTGAAAGTCTTACAGTGTCTCTATTCTACATTAAAATCTGATTGATGGTTTGTTGCAGGTATTTTTTTAATCAGAATTTTATTTACTTATTTTACTGGATACTAATATATTATTATTTATATGGAGTGCAAATTTTTTACTATATGTTATCTAAATTTGTCACATTGATTTTGAATTTTTAATTAAATTTATGGGAGTGACATTGGTTAATAAGATCATGTGAGTTTCTAGTGTACATTTCTGTGATACAAGGTTTGTATATTATATAAACATACTGCTTCATTATGTTGTCTTACAAAATTGCCTTCGAGAATTATGAAGTAATTCTGACTCTAACTATTTGTATGTGGCATCTTTTTGCCTCTGACCTTCTCAGAATCTTGTGAGATTTCTCTGACTTTCAGTGTCCTGGGATTTTATGATAGGCATTGGAGACAGTTTATTTTAATCCATTTTGCCAGAAATTGAAAGAGCCCTTTAATCTAGAATCTCATAAGCTTCTCACCCGGTGAATTTTCTTCTATCATTTCTTCGTTTTTCCCCTCCCCAATGACCCCCACCTCCTAGTGTGTATTCTCTTGCATAGTCCCATTCAGTATTGAGAGGGGTGATTCCGTGACCAGCTGCATGTTGTAGATGATGATGTTGTCCAAAGGGAGTCACAGAAGACATTTCCCTGGGGTCTTGGATCACTTGCTTGGGGAAAGTGAGCTGTCATCTCGAGAAGACACTAAAGCCCCCACCCCCATGGAGAGACCCCATGGTGGGGAACCGATACCTTCCACTGACAAAGACCACGACCTTGACAGTCATAGGAGCAAGTCACCTTGGAAACATATTCTGTAGCTATCGTCAAGCCTTAAGAAAACTGTAACCCTGACTAACCTCTGGCTGAACCTCATGAGAAACCCAGAGCCAGAACCATTCAGCTCAATCACCCCTGAACTCATGGCCACATAAACTATGTAGTATGCACTGGAGAATTTTTCATTGGAGAAAACTTTGAAACATTTCTCTTTATCAGAGGTCTGCTGTTTTGCTCAGTCAGCATTTCTCCTTCTGGTGAAAGAGTATCTCTTCTCCTCTGGGAAATCATCTGTGGGGTTAGACAGCACTTGGCCCCTCCCCTGATCCCAGCTGAAAAGATCAGCCAGATGTGATCAATAAGACTCACCTTCAGGGCCTCGTTAGACTACTGAGCCTACTCCGACTCAGTACACAGAAGGCGGAGGCCTGTGGCTGCTGGCGGCCACCGTGGAGGACTGTGTGGAGGGAGTCCGCCTCAGATTGAAGTCGGTAGAGCCAGCACAGAAGCAGTATCTTGTTGACACTGCTGGAGGCTTGCAATATAGCCATTACTAATGTTAATGGCAACACTTGAACCTCCCAGTTACCTGAACCAATATATTTTTTTATTAAAAAGAAAAGGAGGGGCCCTGGCCAGGTGGCTCAGTTGGTTGGAGCATTGTCCCATGCACCAAAATGTTGTAGGCTCCATCCCCTACTGGGGCGTGTACGGGAGGCAACCTGTCCATGTTTTCCTCTCACACCAAAGCTTCTCTCTGTTTCTAAAATCAATAAACATACCCTCGGGCGAGGATTAAATCGGATCTGCCTCTTTCCTGACTTAACTTGTTAAGAGTTTTTTAAAAATCAAAACTGTATGTTTATCTTTTCACAAGCATTTTTTTCTGCAGCTATTGACATTATCATGAGCTTTGGTTTATAATGATTAATATGATGAATCATAGAACTTGATTTTATTACATGAGTCGGTGGTTCTCAACCAGGGACAATTTTGCAGGGGATATTTGGTGACGTCTGGAGGCATTTTGGCTTGTTGCAAATGGGATTGGCGGTGCTACTAGTCTCCGTGGTAAAGCTCAGGCCAGGGGGCTGCTAATTACCCCGCAACAAACAACAGTCCCCCACAGCCAAGAGTTTTCCAGCCCCACATGTCGAGGGGCCCAGGCTGAGAAGCTGTGAAACTGGCCTCACATTAGGAATACAGCCCAACTCCCACACGGCGGGGCTCAGTATGCTTTTGTTCCGTGTGGGGCTTTTGCATCTGTCGTTCTTGAATGAGATGAGCCTGGGATTCTCTGTTTCCGACTATGTTTGTCTTACTTTGATGTCCAGATTTTGTTAGTTTCTTAAAATAAGATGGGGAGTATGTATTTTCCCCGTTTTTTGCAGGTTTGCATAGGATTGAAATTATTTATTTCTTGTATGTTAGGCAGAACTCACCGGTGACGTCGGCAGTTTAGAGTCTCCTCTGTGAAAAACATTGTAAATGGCTGATTGAATTTATTTTATCATTATATGATTGTTTAAGATTTCTATTGTTTAGGATTGTTGAGGATTTTTCTAGTGACAATTCAGTAAGTTGTGTTTTTCTAGGAATTTAGTTTTCAAACGTATTGATAAAATTTTCATAATATTACTTTATTGTCTTCATGATATCTGTAGGGAATGTAATGACCTGGCCTTTTAAATCTCCAGTGCTTTTTAGGTATACTTTCTTTTAGTCTTGATTGATCTAGCTAGGGTTTATCAACTTCATTAAAGTGGTTCTCAAAAAACCACTTTTACTTTTTTAATTCCTCTCGTTTGATTGGTTTTTATTTGGTTCATTGTTACTATGGCCTTTGTTCTCCCCCCTTTCTAGTTTTTGGGGGTTATTCTGCTATTCTTTTTCTAACTTCTTGAGATGGGTGGTCTGTTTCCGTGGTCTCGTGCTTCTGGAAGTTTTCACTCCCTCGTGTCCTGTGTGCCTGATTATATTTTTATTAAAGATGGGTAGACTGTATCTAAAAATTACTGTGAGGGACAGCGTTATACCTAGAACAGCGTTATCTTCTCCACAATGGATCTGTGCTTGCCTCTGCCAGGTTCATACACATTCCCCCTGACTGAGACCACCATAATCCAAATTAAAGGCTTGAGACCCCCTAGGCCTCCAGGTGACAGGAAGGAAGGCTCAGGTTGGTGCCGGGATCGGTTCACTTCTGGTTTAGGCTGAAGGCACAGTGAGGAGTGCTTCAAACAGAACGTCTATTTCTGGTGAGCTCTTGGCTCTGACTTCTGTCCCGGCTCCACGAGGCGACCAGGAGCTCAGGTTGGCTCCAGGGATATAATCAATCTCACGGCAAACAGGACTTAAAGTGACTTGGCTTAACTCGCTGGGTTCTGGTCTCCCAGCAATTCCTCAGCATTTGACAAGTTCCTTGATGCTTCTAAAACATTTTAAAACATTAAGAAAACATTTATTCTTTAAAAATATTTTGTTGTGCTTTTTTAGCTATTCTCAGCAGGAGGGTAGTTGGAGACACCTGGTCCACCTTTATCCGATGGGAACCTCCGTTATGTAACTCTACACCTTTTGGGTTTTGAGCCTTGTGGATGCCTCGTCCATCACACGTACACACCTTTTAAAGTAGAATTTTCGACTGATTCTGCGTATATTGCCACAATCCTAACAACGAGTAAAAAGATGAACAAGCTGGAAAAAATCAAGTCTTCTTGAATCCATAGGAAAGGTGAGGACACAGGGCAAGCTGAGAGACAGACAGGCAGAAACAGGCAGACTCAGCCGACTGGAGCAGGGACTTTTCCAACGACTCAACAACCCCAGCGTGCTGAGTCCTTGCCTTGGGGGTTCGGGAGCCTGGGGTAAATGAGGGCTCTGTCAATCCAAATGAAGGTCATTTGGGGGAAGCTTCCTCAGTGGGTCCTGAGGGGTGTTTGTGGAGGGGGAAGTAAAGGAGGAAGGAGACTCTCAGCAGGCAGGTGTGGGTCAAAGGCGATGGCCCACACTGCACCTCTTCAGGCTGCAGTGGCTTCAGAGGGCCAGTCTTCAGGGACAAAGGTGACCGGGTAGAGATAAGGTCTAGAGGAGAGGGTTTAACCAGAAAGTGGCGTCCTGCCTTCCTTATCCTTGCTCATAAACCAAATTCCAAGAATGCTGCTGGCTCAGGCTGAGCCCAGAGCAACAGGCTCAGTTGCCTAGACACTACCTTCAAGGAGTCCCCTTGGGGGCCAACGCTGGGGAAGCAGAGCCCTGAGAAATGGTGAATGCTGGCCCTCCCCCAGGTCCTGAGGACGACCACGGCCACCAACAGCTGGAGGAAACTGGTTTCCCTTTTCAGGCAGGCAGCGGGGCTCTGCCTTAAACTGGGATGAGAAAGGCAGCTCCAGGCTTCACTGGAGCTGCCCTGCACACTGCCCCCCCCCCCCTCCAGGGTGTCTGAAATTCCACAGTCAGAGATTCATTCCCCTGGGTTAGGTTTTATCTCCAGCTAAAATGCAAATCCCTTCCGGGGCTGTGGGGAGCACATCAGCTATTGTCAGTTGAATGGATGACTTTGTCATATCAATGTGCTGAGAGAGTAAACAGCAACAACAACGTCCTTATTCAGTAGGAGGAATTGTGCTAGGCCATAGCCCTGGCAAGTAACAGTGAGAAAGCTAGACTGGGACCTGCCCTCTAGAAGCATCTACAGGAGAAGCAGAGACAAAATGGGCATAGGTTCAGGACCCAGCACATGCCATGCAGACGGGGGCTGTGGAGGCCTGCAGGTGCCTGTGGGCTGTTCAAGCTCATGGGAAAGCCAGAGGGCACAGAGACAAGGATGGCTCAACCACTGGGCCAGCTCCAGGGAGCAGGGGGTAGGAGCCTGGGGGAGGAGGCCTTGTGGGCAAAGCTTCCCCCGTGGCCTAGGAGTGCCAGGGAAGGCTTCCTAGAGGCCTTTTAATGCAACTTGAAAGAACCTGATGCAGCGGAGGTTGGCTGTGAAATGAAGGGCATCGGCAGAGGGACAGCAAGAACACAAACATGTCCTCTGCACAGTCATGTTTGTGTCCTTGCTGTCCCTCTGGGGGACCGGAGTGGCTGGAGGGGTGAAGCTGGAAGCCTTGCTGGGCAGAGCTGGGCGTGGGCTCTGGCTGCTGTCCAGATTTTCTCTTAGATGCGCCCCCTTCTGCAGTTTCAGAAGCAGCAGGAAAGGCGGGAGGAGGGCAGATATGATGGCGTCACTGAGCCCTGCAGACCCGGGCACGGCCCTGGCCGGGCGCTTCCTGACCCCCGGAGAACTCTACCCTGAGACCTGAGAGGAGGACCTGTTGTCCCTTCTATCCTTCTAGGTCGTGTGGCTGATATAAGAATTACAGTGACATAGACATATCAACAGGAGGGAAAACAAGTTAATTATGTATGTGTGTACGGAAGCCCCACGAAGACTCAAAAGGAGGCCGGATAGTTGAGGCCTATAGTTATCCCGAGCTAAGGAAACAGAAGGGGCCTGGGGCCTTCGCAGGGAGGAGGCGATTCATGGGAAGGTGAGAAAAGGAAGTACATGAAAAACAAGCTTTGTCCAACTGTAAGTCTCTCAGGAGAAAAAAAAGTTGTCTCTGATAGTCTCTTCCTAGTACAGAGAGGGGGATACCCTTACAAATTAAGATTTCATTTCCAAATGTAAATTTCCCTAAAAAAAGTTAACTCCTAACCTGTTTTTGGAGCTTCTCCTGTGCCTGCACATTTTCAAAATAATCAGCTCAAAATGATCCTAAGGCCCAAGAGGCATATTTTGGGGTAATATTTTCTGCTCCCCTTCAGGCCTCTACCCCTCCCACTGCCTCTCTGCATCTTCTGCAAAATAAACTGGCATTTTAAAGACCTGGTTTGTATTAATGGAAAGAGGAGTTTATTCCTGGTACTGGATTCCTGGTACTCAATTCAACTCCGGCCAAGGACCCGGCCTGCTCCGGCAGGATATTTTCAACCTCTCCCAGAGGTGGCTAGGGACCACAGTGCCTCTCCAGGCAAAATAAAAAGGCAGATTAAAGAATTACAACCTTAAAAAAAAAACTAAGAAAGAAAAGTCCAAGAACAACAGGAAGCTGAACAGGAAGTTCCCATAGCAGATGAAAATATTTGAGAGTCATGCTGGGAGCAGAGGCTGAGGGCAGAGGGGATTTCAGGGACACACGGCCCTGGTGGTCATCCCTGCCACCCAGCCCTCTACCACCCCTACCTCCCACACGTGCCCCCGCACCTGCTGGCCCAGCCCTGCCCACTCCCGGGGGCTCTGCAAATGGGTGCTTAAACAGGCCCGTGCACACACATGTATGTGCTTGCCCAGATAGGCCCGTACACGCATATGCACACATATACTCATGCCAAGTAATATGTGGGCATGGTGAGCGTACAGGCACAGGTGCAGAAAAGGCAAACCCTCAGGGACACTCTGCGTACAAAACTATAGAGAAAGTGAAAGTCAGCTGCAAGCCCAGCCTCTCACTTGCTGCATCTGACCACCTCGTCCCCAGGCACCCAGGCCTCTGATGACGTCTGGCTGCTGCGAGGCTTCTCACAGGCGGGTCCCCCACCCCGCCCCACCTCGCCCCCACCCACTGCAGCCCTCCTTGGGCAGTAACTAAATTCTATCTTTCGAGACCGGTAGTTCTCGGGCATTTTGATTTCAGAACACTTTTATACTCTTAAAAACTATTATGAGGACTCCAAAGAGCTTTTGTTAGATGGTTTATAACTATCAATATAGTAGCATTGTTTCCCACTTCTGCAATTTTCTTTAACGTGCAGCTTATAACAGAGGACAGCTGGATTCTTGTACACGCCTCGGCGTTGACTCTCTTATGGTGTGTTTTGAGTGAGTAGCAAAGAAAACCCGGTATCACAGAGATTTTCGGTTGGAAAAGAGACCCTCCTGGCTCCCCTGTGCTAGGCAGCCTGGGACGTGTCTCCAGTGGTCCCCGCCTCCTGATCTTTACACCTGTGTCCTCTCCCCGTGGGTGTGGGCTGCACCTGGTGGTTCAGTTCAAAGGAATACATATAGCAAAAGTGACGGGATGTCGCTATTTTTTACCCTCACTCGAGGACATTTTTCATTATTGATTTCAGAGAGAGAGAAAATGGGGGGAGAGAGAGAGGAAGAGAGAAACATCAGTTGGTTGCCTCCCACACTCACCCCGACAGGGGATTGAACACACAGCCTAGGTACATGCCCTGACGGGGAATCCAGACTGCAACCTGTGGTGTTCAGGAGGACACTCCAGCCGACTGAGTCACCAGGCTGGGGGCTGGGACATCACTTTGAAGTTAAGTTACAAGCACTGTGGCTTCCGTCTTGGGCCCTCTCTTGATCTCTTGCTCAGAGGTTGTGAGCTGCACTGTGGGTAGGCCCCCCAACCCGCCCCGGAGCAAGGAACCGAGGGAGCCTCTGGCTGATACCCAACGAGGAGCTGGATTCTGCCAACAACCACGACGATGAACTCGGAAGCAGGACCTCTCCCTGGTGGAGCCATCAGATGAGACTGCAGCCCCAGCTGACGCCTCAGTTGTAGGCTGTGAGAGACCCTGAGGACCGACTTCTAGCTAAGCCATGCCCAGATTCCTGACTTACTGTGAGATGATAAATGTTTGTTATTTTAAGCTGCTAAGCTTTGGAGTAATCTGTTACACTGCAGTAGATTGCCAATGCACCCCATGAAAAGGCCTTGGAGACCGCAGGAGTCCCCAGACCTCACTCTGAGAACTGCTACTGTAGACCCATTGATCTTTGGCTGCTCTGGCATCTCTTCCCAGTCAGGGTCTGCTCTCCTTTCTGGGTCCTGCTCTGAGCTGGTGAGGGAGGAGGGCTGGTAGAGGACTCGGCCCCGCGCAGCGGCCAGGGACAGGTAAGGGCAGGAGAGGGCAGAGCAAGGTCCACAACACAGGTCAAGTTGCTGCTCCCTGATGGTGGACGTGCAGGCAGTGTGCTCTTAATACAGATTCACTTATTCATTGAGTCAATGATGGTGGGACAGAGGCAAGGTTTCAGGTGGTGGTCTGTTCCCTTCAGAGTCAGCCCACACTCTACCCACCCCTGTCCTGGTGCTCTTCGGGGAATCAAGCGGTGACCCTGCAGCTCTTGTGCCAGGCCTTGGGTGGTCTTCATCACGACCGCCCCATTTCCTCCACCTTTGGGGTCAACACACACATAGCCGGAACCCGGCTTTGTCTTCCCATCAGAGAAAAGTCTTCGACCTGAATCACCACATGTTCGTCCAGGCCTAAAGTCCCAGAATGGCTGGTGTTACGGCTCTTTTACAGATGGAGAGAAGAAGAATCACTGGTACTTAGTCGGGTCTCCACCCTCCGTGGTGAAGCCAGGAAACCAGTGTTCAGACGGAAGAAGGATTCCCTGAACCCTCATCAACCACACAGAAGTGAAGGTGCCTGATCACTTACATCTTCCCAAGTCTGACCTTCCTGCTCCCAGAGATACTTCAACCCCGAAAATGCTGCCTCACATCCTAGACCACTTCAGGCCACCACCATTGGCGAGTGCCACTGAGGATTGGGACCTCGGAGACCACCTGGGTACATGGTCCCACGGCAGAGGAATACATGGAGGTGATGTGACGAAGCCGAGGTCACCCAGCAGGTTAGGGGTTTCAAACAGGGCTTTTGTTCCCCTTTGTCCACCCATCCCACCTATGGCCGAATTAGAGCTTCCTGTGTGGGGCCTCTCTCCTCCCCAAGGTGGTAGGGTCCATGAGGTGTGCTGGGTTCACAGCACTCAGCTACACCATGGTTAGTATCGACGGTAAGTTTCTGATAAGGTCAAGGTTAGAGGGTCGGTCTGTAGTAGGATGGGGAAGTCAACCATAGGAAGGGGCTTGGAAGTCAGGCTTTGTTGGGGGTCAGCCAATCTCTGATGGGGTTAGAAGTCAATCTGGTTGGGATGGGAAGTCAGCCATTGGTTGGGGTGGTCAGTGTTTGCTCCTTGCCTTGCTGATTAGCTGCTTTGCATGGCATCCCAAACCCTCTTGCTTAGTATCCCAGAACGTTTAGTATCCCAGAGGAATGGGGTCCCGCTCCAGGAGCAGAGGCGGCTCAAGTGTGGCACCACGGGTCGCACTGTCAGGGCTGGGGGGTCAGTGTCACCTTGCTCCTAGGGTTGTCCACAGCAGCTGCCTGGGGCTCAGGCCCTGTGCAAAAGGAGCAGTGACTAAAAGGACTTCAGACCCTTGGAGGCATTTCCTGTTTTCCAGTGAGCAGAAAAGTCGGCTTCCTGCTTAGAATAGTCCATAGGGATGGTTTCTTTTTTTGGTGGTGGGAGGAGTGTCTGAGGGCGGAGGATGCAGGCTGGGCGGCTGGAGGACCAGCTCTCAGGGCCCTGCTAGGAGGAGGAGTGGGGGGAAAGGGTGGGACAGGAGAGGAGGAACCGCCAGAGGCCTCTGCCCTGTTTCCTGGCGGCGCTTTCATATTCACATTCGAAGCCTTGAGAAAAGGCAACACAAGTCTAATTCCATCAAACAATCCTATCATTTCAATGGTGAAATTTCTCTGAGAGAGAAAACAAAAAGGGGGCAGGACCTGTGTTGGGACAGTGACCAGCAGCCCTGTGGGAAGAGCCAGGCCTTTGGCACCAACTAGAAGCAGATTCAAATCACAGACACAATCCCAGGGGCTTGGGCACTTTTCTGACCTCATGGGGCCTCAGAGCCCCCATTTCTGAAAGGGGAAGGCTAATTCCCACCCTCCGGGTGTAATGGTGCCCTGTGGCCTATGGCGGGCCCCAAGGAGGTCAGTCCCCTTCCCTCCGGCAGAGCGTAAAGGGGAAAGGAGTGCCTAGGTGAGAAATAGGTGTGCCTCTTTAGGGGAAAGGAGTGCCTAGGCGAGAAAGAGGTGTGCCTCTTTCCGCAGCGGTCTAATCGGCTCCTCTTCTGCCCGAATAGCCTGCTAGACGCCGCTGACCCCTCGCCCCTCCTTGGCCCCTCCTCTCCCCACACTGAGGACACAGCCTAGGCTCCAGCTCCACCGGCCTCTCAGCTCTTGGATCTTTTCATGGCCTGGCTGGATGGTGACTTGGTGATGTGGGAGGATAGGCCTTCCTCTTCCCCTGCCAGGGATCACCCAGGAGCGTCTGCTCCCCTGCCCCCCAACATCCACAGAAGATGCAGATTAACACCCCAAGCAAGGCTGAGATGGATGATGTTTGAAGAAGACCCAGTTAAGGGAGGACATTAGCATGGATCACTGTGTTTAAAGAGGCATCCGCAAGGACAGGGCTCTGGGGTCCCACCCATGGTAGGGCTGAGCTCAGGAGGAGCAGCCGGGCTTAGATGGCAGGGGGTGATGTAAGGGAGCCATCTCGTCCTGCCCCTTTTCTGATTTCATCTGCTGAGCTGAAATCGCTGGAGGCCGTCAGCTGACTCACAGGTGCCCCCCCCCCCCCATCCCAGGGACTACATCACACCCAGAGCCCACAGCTCACCTGAGCAGCGAGTGACCTGGCCCCAGCTGGCTTCTCCCTCCCAGTCCTGTCTCTCCTCCCTGGTTCTCTCCTCCTACTCCCTAAATTCCAACCTGGCCTTCCTAGCTGTTTCGGAGATGTCTTTGTCAACGGATGGGGCTAGAACATATTTTACTTAACAATAGTTTGATTTACAACTTAAAAAATATGTAGCCCTGTGGTCTGGATGTCTATTGCTACTCTTGTTTCAAATGTGAGGGGTGGTCTGGATCTTCTCACACGTTATATGATTCACTTAGTGGTCGTATTTATTCTCCGTGTCTGTCGGCACCCTGCCCCGGAGTAAGTTCTGCAGGAGCCAGATTGTTGTCAGTTTTGTTTACTGATGTCCAGATTAATGGGTAGAAGAACATGGCAGGATGGAACTCTCCAAACAATTGTGGGTTAAAGGAGAGAACGAATAGTTCTGTGTCCTCTGTCCTGTATGTAGATACCTTCGGTCCTGTCCTCACCCGAACTGCCACCCCCGGGTCTGAGAATTTGGACAATTCCATTTTCTTGTCTGTAGAAGGGGCGTGAGGACACAACATTCTCAATGGGTGGCTGCTTGCTCCAGGGGGGCCCCCCCGAGAGGGAGTGGGGTTTGTTCGTGTTTACCCGGCGGATCCCAGGACTGAGGCTGGCCCGATCTCAGCCCTCAGGCAGCATGTACCCCATTGTCTGGGGAAGAGCGGGCAGTGAAATGAACCTCCTGTCACACACAGATGGGTGCCTTTCCTGGACATCTGTGCTGGGCTCTCTTACAGACACTCTCACTCCACTTTGAAGGATTCCTGCGACCTTGACAGTCACGGATTGAGAAACAATATTGAAGGCTGCTGCGGCGCTGCTCTGGAACCCAGGCCTTCAACCCCTGAGCCCTTCATGCCACTCCTCATGACTGGCCACTCGGGATACCCTTTTCTGCACTTTGTGTACCCCCATCCTTCACTGCCTTCTTACCACTGCCTCCTCCAGGAAGGCTGCCAGGATAATACAAACCTAATCCCCTTCTCTGACTTTCCTGGCACCATCTGCAGGGCTATCTTTGCCTCTGTCGTCTGCCTTCCACTGCTCTTTCTGCATCGGACCTGTCTCACGTCCTGCTGGTGTGAAGTTCCCTGAGGCCAGGACCTGCTCTTTGCTGCCTGTGCTCCCTTCCTGCCCCACGGTGGGCCCTTCACTGAGGGGGTGAGGATGTCAGGTGTCCCCAGGAGTGCTGAAGTGAATGAGGAAAAGCACACCAGAGAAAAGGCCAGTGGTCCCCATTCCAGACCAAGCCACTCTTTCCTGGGACTCAGGCTGTGCTCTCACCAGGGGAAGAGAGATAACAGCAGGGGTCCCAGACACTGCTGTGGAGGCTTTATCCCACTAATATTTCACGACAGGCCTTTGAAGCAGTCTTATTACCCCCATGTCACAAATGTGGCAACAGATTTAGCAAGGTACAGGTACCTGCCCAAGATGAAGGCGCTGAAGCCAAACCCGGCTTGTTGTGGGCTCCCTGAGTCACACCGGTCGGTTCTCCTGGGAAGAGCTCGGTAGCTGTGAGATGGGGAGACTTCGCTGCTCCCTAGCCACCTCACGAGCACATTCGGACACGTGGATGGACATTTAATGGCAGGCAGGTGTTTCACAAGTTCCCTGAAGTTGCAGCTGTCGGTCGGTCAGGGTGTTTATGAGTCCCTCACAGGGAAGGTCCTCAAGGCAAAGGCTACCCTGTTCCAGCCACGGGATCAGGCTTTCTGTGGGAGTTAGGCAACCAAGACGCCTCCAAGACAGCACAGAGGCAGGCGGTTCACAGACCCAGCCTAGGAGGCCATCGTCAAGGGCGAGAGACAGAGAACACCTTAGGTTTGGAGGGTAATTCTTTATTGAGAGGTGCACAGATCATAAGGAAACAGCTCAGTGAATTATCACAAAGCAAACATACCCTTTGCCAGGTCCCAGCTCAGAAAACAAAATCCGCACTCCAGAAGCCCTTCGGCGTCCACTCCCAGCCACCACCTCTCCTCCCCAAAAAGCAACCAGTGGCCTGATTCCCAGCAGCATGGGTGGGCTGTCTTCATACTAGATATGAATGGGATCATATGGTCTGGGCTACTCCTTTGTGCCTGGTTTCTTAAAGTCCGCATCACGTGCTGAGATTCTGCGTGTTGCTGGAAATCATTCATTCTCACGGCTATCCAGTGCTTTTCTGGCAGAAATATGCTACGTTTACCTGCTCTACGGTTGCTACTTTTCTGTCGAGTCCAGGGTGTGCCCTTTGACTTTGGTAGATATGACTCCAGCTTTTCAAAGTGGTTGCACCATCTTACACTCCAACCTGAAACACGGAGAGTTCTGATTGGCTCATCCCCTTAGGAAAACTCGCCATCTGCTTTGCTGGCTTCATCATTCTGGTGGGTTTGAAGCAGCACGGCAGCATGGGTTCAGTCTGCATCTCCCCGACAGCTAGGGAAGCTGAAGACTCTCGGGGCTCTTACATCCTGTGTGTTTTTTAAATTCGGAGATGCGTCTTAAAATCCCTTTGCGAATCTACTTATCTCCAATACCATTGGTATCACCTTTCTGACATCTCTTATGCTACTTAACATGCCCCCATTTTCCTTGAGGAAATCCTTCCCTAGAATTCTTTCTGCTAATAACAAAGCTTCCAGGTGTTGACGGCAGATGAAAGGGGGCTGCAGCAACTTGTAGTAGCCTCTGGGGTAAACGCCGTCTGTCCGTTCGGTCAGCTAGCCGTCCGTGCCCGGAGAGTGCCAGCCCGGAGCCGCAGAGCACCCTCCAGGTATAGTCTAAAACCAACATACCACACAGGTGGCATCATTTTCCAGGCGAAAGGACTTTAAAGTGAAAACAGAGTTTACAAGTGGCCTCTAAGCCTCCTTTCCAATCCGTCTGTTTGCCACTGGAGGCACTTGGACAGCACAGGCCTCCTGGTTCAAAAATTGTATTGCGTGGGCACCATCAGGCTGCCGGGAACCCGGGTACTGGACTGCACGCAAATGGAGAAGGGGCGGCCTTCCCACAGATCCCCTCTGTGGGAGATCTGTTCGGCCTGCTGTCTCTCGGTTCAGGGCAGGGCCGCGCGGACTGGCTTTCCTTCCTAAAGCAGCTCCGGAGCCATCTGGCCCTTGCCGGGAACCAGTGGCTGTGGCTCCCTTGGAACGGGCCTGCCAGCGCCTGGACTGTGGTGGAGGTGGGGGGAGAAGTTCAAGACCAGGAGTGCTAAGTGGCAAGTGGCCTTGCTCGGGGCTCCAGTGGGATTCAAGGGGCACGCAGGTTCGGGAGGGCGAGTTCTCGCATCCCCAGGACTTTGGAGCTGTCTCTTCTAGGCTGCGAGGCAAGAGAGGTGTAGACCCGTCGCATTTCCCTCGGTGAAATGCCTGAAGATGTCTTCTGGGCTGCCTGAAACAGCTCCTTTTAGTTTGTTTCCCTTGGTTTTTATTTAAATTCATAGTAAGACAGACACTGATGGCAAACTTGATTTTTCCGAGGCAGTCACTTATCCAGGGACAGCTGCCTGATCAGAGAGGAGCGTATGTAATAAATGCAACTTTCTTTCTCTGGTGGGTGCGAGGTCCGGGCTCCCCCCTTGAGTTAGGCAGGCGATGGTGCCGAAGGGGGAAACTGCTGGAGGGAAGTCCTTTGGGGATGACATACATACCAAAGTCACCAGTGGGCTTATGAAGGAGTGACTCTGTGGGCTGACAAGTGAGGTGGTCATCCCATCTTAGGATGACACATGGTGAAAGTGCAATCATTCTCATAACTCCTTAAGGAACAGGGAGTTCCACTCGTGGAAATTTCTGGTGTATTCAAGTGTACTTTTGGGTTTCAAATGTTCTTGAAAAATCCCTGCTGGAGAAAGAAGAGGAGGAGCCTTGAGGACCCAGCACAGCATGAGTGCAGGGGCGGGAAAGAAGCCCCAAGGTGAAGGAGGGCCTCAGACGGCTGTGAGTGCTGGCCGAGCAGGAGCAGTGGGCGGCGCCTCAGCGCGAAGCCCCGCTGGCCAGTCTGCAAAGGCTTCTCAGTCTGGGAGATCCTTGTGTTCCCAAGGCCTGAAGCTCTGAGCAGCAGAGATGAGTGAAGACGCTGGACTGGGCATCGGTCGCAGGGAGATCGAGCATTTGCTTTTCAAGAAAGACAAAGACAAGGGTGCTGGGGGCTTTGCTTGCCCACGTTCCCGCCTGCCTGGGCTGAAACAGCCGAGCAACACGTCCAGTCCACTCAGGCCCCCGCGTCCCTCCCATGGGCAGTCCCAGAAGCACAGAGGCGAGGCGGGGGGTGGGGGTGTGGGGGGGGGGCAAGGCAGGCTTGGAGAAGGCCGTTGGCCTCCTTTGTGCATCTTCAAATGACAAGGGGAAAGCTGAAACTACGTCCAGGTTTTTGAATGCTCGAATCTCTAATGTACAAAAGGTGACAAGCTTCATCAGTGCCACCTTGCCACTCACAAGGAAGGTAAAAATGTTCATAGGGGCTGAGAAATAAGATTTAACATTATTGTATTTATTAGGTTCTGAAACAATACACATTCACATCCTTTTGAATACAGTACATTTGGCACAATAATGTTTACAATGAAATAACACTAATGAATGGCAAGAGATTAAAATTACATCCAGAAAGGAAAAAAATGTACAAATAAAGCATCACAATACAAAAAAAAAACAAACCCCTAAAATTGAATACATTTTCTATTTAGCCAGAATTATTTTGCACATAATTTAAAAAGAGGTAATTTTTAAGCCTTCTTTTTTATTTAAAGCAAGAATGCATTTTTTCACCTTTGGAGGAAAATACGTTTCCACTTCACGAGGTTTCTCACCGCCGTGTGAGAGGACACAGGAGCACAGCGATCCTTCATGTATTTTTTTTGGCTTTTTTTTCGCACTCCATTTTTTTTTTTTTGTGTGTGTGTGAGAGAGAGAGAGAGAGAGAGAGAGAGAAAGAGAGAGAGATGGACCTGGAAAGATTAGAAAGGATCAGTAGAAATGTAACAGTGTGTCCACTTCCAAACTCTTGTGAAAACTAAAATGAAACAATGAGTACTCAAGGAACACACAAGCTTTTTTCTGCAGACTACGTGGGATTTGAATTGGCCAGTGTGAGAATTTATCAGCTCCAGCCCCAAGGAGGAGGTGTCCCAGCAAACACGGAGCTTTGGGTGCTGACGAGGGTGTCTCTGGGCCAGGCGGCCTACTGACTGACTTGCCCAGAGCTGCCGGCTGGAATGTGTTATTATTTGCTTTCCCAGCCAAAATGCCAGTTGTCCCGCTGGAAGGGCCCTACCCCCACCAATGTGGGACACCACCAAGCCCTGGGGCAAAGCCACTTGGCATGGCAGTTAGAGCTTGCTGGGTTGTTCTCAGTTCATCCTGGTGAAGGAAGCAGAGAGACAGAGAGAGCAGTAGTGATGCATGAGTATGATGGGCAGTCTTATCATGCCTTCCCCCCAAATGAGATGATGCCACCAGGAAGATGTTTCTGTGCTTGTACTCAACTCCAGAAGACAGTCTCTCCCTAGCATGTCGGGTTACCGAAGCTAAATTAAATTAGTCTACTGTTCTTCAGCACTTCACGGGTATGCCAAACACGCAAACTGACGTAGCGTAATATTGGAAATTATCGTAAGAACAGATAATAATTACACCTGAGTTTTTAAAAAATAAAAACAAAAGAGAACTGAATGTCACCATTAGTAACAAAGGCTATGGCCAGCCAGGTGCAAACGTGGTCCCCAGCTCCCTAGGGGCTTGAGCTAGTTCCTGTCTAAGCTTTGACGCCACCATCAAAAACATTCCTTTCTCTTCTCCGTCTCTATCAGGGCACGGTAGAGCCCAGGAGAGCTACATGTGAGATTTAATATAGCTTAATATATGTTTACATCGTTTAAAACAAACCAAAAGGCAATAAATGATACAAAGGAGCCCCCCACCTCCCGCAAAGAAACAAACACACCTCATCTCTCGGTAACTTGAACCAATACACGTACAGAGTATTGCACCTGGACATTATTAGAATCACTCTTTCATAGACTAAAGTTTTATAATGTGCCTGAACATGCAGCAGTTGATACCTCTAAATTGAATGAATTATTTCCACAGGCCTTGCAGCAAACACTATATACAAAAATCTCAAATGTACAAAAGGCAAAAAGCTTCATTAGTGCCACTTTGCCACTCACAAGTAGATATATTTAGGGGCAGCTGGGAAATCCACGTGCAACGGTTGGAATGGATTCCATTCCCGGCTGAAACAGTTCAGGAAAATAGATAATCCAATGACCTCCGGGAAACATGTACACAAAGCCACAGAGAACCCTTGGGAATCAAAGAATGTAACACTGTCAGCGTATCTACAGGAGGTAACATCGCATCCGTTAAATAGTGTCCACATGAGTTGCCTCTGCGAGTCACTCAGCAACCAGCCTCTGAGTCTCCGAGTCGGCCGGCCACGCTGTCAGTTTCCACACAAGGTGCTGCTCAGTCTCACCACACCCTCTGCATAACCCACGTTTAACCTCAGTCTGCTCGTTCCAAAGGCAGATATTTCATAGTCAACTTTACACGTCGAATGTTTAAAAACCACAACACAGTAGTACTACCATTTAGCAGAAGTGAGCAAAAAGAACCCACTGCTGCAGAAAATAAATAAGAGTTTATACCGGGAACTTAGGATGAAACAGGAAAGAGAATTTGGGAGCCGAGTTCTGCTGGAAACCCAGGGTCCTGGCCATCGGCGCGGTGGCTTCTGCGTCCAGCCAGCCTTTAATCGTGAGGGTCACCACTTGTTTCCTTTCTCTCAATCTGTCTAGCCCCCACGGGCTGCTAATGCATTCAGAGCATAACCCTTGGACAATTGGTTTCTCGTTGCATATTAGCCCTTTAATATCAACCTAGCAATAATGGAATTTATATCTCTTGGCCAATTAGCAAATTCGAGGATATATTTTTCAAATGTTAATGGAGTCCAAAGTCAAATTTGTTTTTCCACAAGGAGTGATTTCTTCCACAAGATACATGCTTCCATGACTTCAGCATCCTCCACGGCCAAAACCAGGGCAAGCAAGAATCAGCCATTCCAGACGAACCGACACAGGCAGCCAGCCCATGCACTCCCAGTCTCTGTCCTTTGTAGGCACGCCTCGAGGGTGCCCGCCCTGGTGCTGAAGAAGCACAGTCTCTTCTCCTGGACAGAAGGGCAGAGGGGTGGCAGGTGAGGGGACTGGAGGGATGAGAAGCAAGAGTTGCTGGAACTGCACGTCGACAGCATGGCCTGAGTCTTGCTCGCTTTTAAAGTTTTTCCTTCGCAAAGAACTGAAGTTGCTTCACCGCCGGGGGGCCCCCGAGAAGTGGACACAGGCTTGCCCAGACCGAACCCAGCGACACGTCCAGCTAACTGCTGACCTGACCAGATTCTGCTCCAGCGGTGAGTCAAGAACCAAGAGTGCCTTCTGGTCACCAGGCAGAAGGAAGGAGGAACTGGCCTGGGTGAGGGAACACAATAAATAGAGTGGACAGGGACGGGGGCCCCGGGGAGGAAAAGTAGTTCGAGAACCTCTGAGCCTCTGGAAAACAGCCATCTTCTCGGGATCCCTTCCTGCAGCATCACTGAACCGCGCCTGGCAGCACCTCTCAGGGCATCAGGTCTTCCCCAAAGTAGGAGAAGCCTTTGAATTCCTCCTGGTTGATCTGCTTCACAATCGCTTCGTCCACAAGCGTGAGTACTGGCTCTTCCCGGGTAAAGTCTTGGTCAAAGTTATTGACGTCTCTTTTGGTTTTCTGTGAGAAGAAAAGAGAAAGCACTGACTCCAGGCTGGCCTTGCTCCCCAGGGCCCCCCACAGGGAGCGAGCATCGGGCTGCCCAGCCTCTCGCCAAAGCAGGCCGCCAGCTACGAGAGCAGACACAGAGCTGTTCCGATGAGGTCATGACGGATGGCCCCAGGACCAGGAGGTGGCGGAGGACTTGGAGAGGAACAAATGAGCTCAGGTGAGTAGGAGGAAGGGGTGAGAGGTACGATGGAAAAGCAGGGAAGTGGGATTCCCACAGAGTGTGTGTGTGTGCGGTGTGTGGGCGTGGTGGGGAGATGGGGGCGCAGGGCTCCCGTCTCACACTCCCCCTTCTAGCAGCTGCCCTGAGCCTCCGGCTCCATCCAGACCTCCCTCCCTGGGACCCAGGGAACAGAGTCACGTCCCCGCTCCCACCAAGTCTCCAGCGCCCTTTCTCCCCTGCAGGTGGACCCCATGACCCTGCCGTGCCTGCGCCATCTGACACCCGCCCTGCAGTAGGCAAACGGGTAGGGGGTGGGGATGTCTTCTGGAAAACCTGCCTTGGTCTCCATCTGCTCTCACCATGAACCCGATTTTGTGCCCCCACATTATTTCTATCATTACACTCAGCATTCTACTTTGTGTTGAATTTGTTTGTGCTCTTCTCTTGGCCGAGAGCTCCTTAAAAGCAGGGACTTTATTCAACCTTGGGTTCCCAGCCATGACCATGTACTGAGTAACTGAACATGCAGGTAAACCACCCCTGACGGCCTGGCTCAGGAGGACCCATCCCCACTTGGAGTTTCAGGGTCCCAAAGTAGGGCTCATGGCAGTCGAACAAACCCTGGCTCGGGGAGAAAATCAGGACACGTAAGCCCTGTAGGGGCCCACAGTCGAGCTGGGAGCCGGTGTTCCTGGCTGGAACAGTCTGCCGTGGTTAGAAAGACTGGCACGGAGACGTGGGGGCCTGGCTGAGGCTTGAAGACTGAGTTACAGTCGTGTTGGTAGAGATGGGAGAAAGGCATCTCGTCAGGAAGAAAGATGGGTCAAGGGCAGGGGCAGGAACACGGAAGACGAATACACAGGACAATGGGTTCGCTGAGCTGCTGGGGCAGAGTCCAGCGGGAGGACGGCAGGGGGTCAGAATGAGTCCGACTGCAGAGGCCTTCGGTGCCCGGTCCCCTGTCCCCCACGGTACACAGCCCAGCGCTGAGAAGCTTGAAAGGCCTCTGGCAATACTTTCTCAGACACAGTTTAACTGGTGTTCCCCAGGGTTAGTGACCTGGACGGTGGGATAAGTCTTGTGGAAAGATCAGCATTATTATTTGTAGGAGCAATGATATTAATGGATGCTATGTTCTGTGGAAGCCAGTAACCTAAAAGGTGTTAATAAGTAGTCCGTGAAAAAAGTGGTTTTGAGACGAAGCTTTATTTCGTACCCCTCTCTCGCACACTTGCCATGCTCCTTGGCAAAGTACGGTCTCTGAGACATCCCAGAGTCCAGAAACCCAGCTGACATGTTTAGGCCAGCCTTCCCTAAACTTGGCATAATTTCTTTGTCCTGAATAGTTTATTAATATTTCTCTCTGAAGCCAAGTTCTGCAGATCCTGGTCTGGGGTGTTCGCCGTTTACAAAGCACCTTCGCAATCATTGGCTCATTTGATCCTTGGAGCAGGTTAGTATCATCCTGAGTGCACAGGTGAGGAAATGTGATGCACAGAGGTTTGCTGACTTGCCAGTCACCCAACCAGGGAAGGGCAGAGCCAGCCTCAAATCCAGGTCCCAGCGGGATGCCCGCCATGGTGTGGAACGTCTGGGAGGCTGGACACTGGAGAAGTGGGAAGACACAGCCAGGGGCAAATTCAACCAGGGGATGTTTAGGTGAGGCCACGAGGCTGCAATAAAGCCAGGAAAACTTGCCAGGAGGCTGGCATGGTGGCACAGGGCTGTGGGGCGAGGAGAGAGGGTGCCGTGTGGACTGGGCGAGCTCAGCAGGGGAGTCTGTTTTCAAACTGCCCCAGCCCTGAAATCAGAATCAGATGCACAGAATGGAGCAGGGATGAGATCATCTTCCCCAACCTGTCGGTGCGGCTCGGCCTCTTCTCCCTGGGCTGGAGCTGCCTAGCAGACAGGCCTCAGAGGCCTTGGAAGGGAGACAGAACAGACAGGCAGAAAACCCGAGGGGTGGAAACAGGCCCTGCAGCTGGGGGAGTACGTGCTGCCCTTGAACCAGGACAGCCTCGTGCTTCGTCACCTGCAGCAGGAGGCCTGGCCCCCGGCATGCGGGCTATCTGTTTTCCGTCTCCACGGTGTACCGAGCCAGAGGAAAACGGGGACCTGCATGGAGACCGATTTCAAAGAAGAACATCAAGGCTCATCCCCGCAGTGACGCACGTCAGTCCTGGGAAGGCCAGTGCCCGGGGAAAGGTGTGCTGACGCCTCTCCTGTAGATCTCTATCGAAGGAGGGCCGGTGCACTTGGATTGCACAGGGCTTACAGAGTGCGGGTCTGCAGAGATGAGTGAAACGAGTCCAGAAGGAGGAGTGGGGTGGGGAGAAGGTGGCAGTGACCTGGGGGGAACTGGGGATCATCCCCGGCGACCATGGGACATCCTCAGTGGGGGCAGGAGGGCAGACGGGACTGGTGGGTCAGAAGGCCAGGAGCTGGTGAATAAGAGGAGCCATGGAACAGGGCAGGAGGAAAACTCAATGCAGCATCACCAAGGGCGGGCCCTGCCCAGGTCCCCTGTGCTTTCCAGGGTAGGGCCGCCCCTTTGCTGGCTAGCTCTCACTGACCAGTGAGGGGCGGGGGAAGCGGGTATTGGTTGTGCACAGAGAACCTCGAAGACCTGCCAGGGCTCTGGTGTTTGTACTTCAGACTGGTTTGTACTTCACCTCTCGGTCACTGGTGTCTGTTGGTCTTAGGAACTGGTTTGTTTCCTGAGCATGGTGCCAGGCCTGGACCCCACACTGTGTGCGAGCTTCACAGCTCGCCGATCAGGTACCGGGAATCGGGCTCGGGCAACCCAGCTGGGAACGTCTTTCCCCGAGGGCCTCTAGCTCCCTGGCGGGCTGGCTTGGGGAGCCATCTAGCTCAGCTCTGGGCTTCCCAGGCGCCTCAGATCATCTGCGGTGCGTGAGTGGGTATGTCATTCCTTAAGAGCTCTGCAGGAAAACATACTTGGCTCGCCCAGCCCCTTGTGCTGTTTCCCCGGACGTCTTAGGTGCATGTCAGTTACTCACTTCCAGTTCAAACAGCCAGTGTCCCACTGTGTGCAGTGCCTGATAATTAACCATAGAGACTTGGGAAGTTTTCCAAAGCAATTATCTCTGGGAAATACCACCGCCTCTTAGCAGCATGTACGCAGCACGGCACCCTCACATTTGGGGAGGACTGGGGAGCACATCCTTCACTGCACGATTTTATTCTTTGAAAAGCTGCTGCCTCCCTCACAGGCATGAGTTGACAGACTCGAAGGTTCCAGTGGACAAACTCCCAGGGACAGCCCGGTTCACCTAGCTCCGCGGTCACCCCAGATGCCTCCCATGTCTAAGGCAGACTCTTAGCCTACACTGCAGCCTGAGAGGTAACACTGGGGCACTCAAACAACCCTCTAACCTAACTCCTCAGATGTTACCTCCTCCATGAAGCACTCCCCATCCCTGGGCCCACACCAGGGAGGCGGTGAGCTGCACAGAGGAGGTGAAAGAGCACTGGCTGACCTCTCAGCCCGTACTGTCCCTTCCTGGTTAGATGGCGTCACTCTTTGAGCCTTGGTCTTTTCATCTGTACAAGGCAGGTGGCGAGAGGGGCCTAAATGAGATGCCAAACATTAGGTGCCTCGGTGCCCCCTGACCCCATGGCAGGTGCCCCATAAATGTGAGTTCCTACTCTGCCTCCGAGTCATAGTGCTTGTGCGCCACACACGGCTTGGCCGTGTTACCCAGTGCAGTCCAAGTGCTCTGCCCATGACGGCCGTGAGCTTCTTGGAGGCGGGGGCTGGGTCTTACATTCCTCTGCATGCCTCCAAATACCGAGCTAGTGCTGAGCTGGGGTCTGCCTGGACATTCGAGTGCTTCCCCCAGGACTGAGTTTCTGGGAAAAGCCCAGGTCCTTACACACATTTCTAGGGCCCTTCAGCATCTTGTCCTGCCTGCCTGCCCGGCTTCCTCTCCCACCAAGTTCCCTGGGCTCGGGAGCTTGCTCCTGCCTCTGCACAGCGAGCCCTCTGCCTGGAACGCCCTCTCCTCTCCTCATCACAGAGTGGACTTCACTCACCTTTGTCTCAGCTTAAAGGCCTTTCCTGGTCCCTGGAGGCCTCTTATGGATGCCAGTGATGGCTCCTAACCCTTAGCACTCAGCACCCTGGATTCCCTTCTCTTCTCAACTAATCTGTGAGCAACTTGGGGACAGGGACCGGGCTGAACTCACCCTTCCACCCCCAGCCTAGTGCAACGCCTGGCACATAGTGAGTGCTCAGTAAATGTCTACTAAAATATGAATGAATGCTCCTCTCTTGCTGCTACTTCATGTAGAGCCAGCGATGTGATCTAGGTTCAGAACTGGGGGCAGTTGACCTTTCCAACGGGTGGATGGAGGAGAAGGCTGAGGCCTGATTCTCGAAGGGGAAGGGCTGGGAGGAGCAGGCCGGGCTACTGGGGTCTCCTCTGCTGACAGCAGGTGCCCTGGGCACTCGGGCTCCCTGACGGCTGCTGGTACAAGACAGAGACGGGTTCAGCCAGGGTTTGGGGAAACCGCACCAAGACAGGTGGCTGAAGGGGAGTTGAGGGACCTGGTGGGTATGTCCCTAATCCTTGAGCTTGGGGTTAAGGGAAAAATGACATTCCTACTCCCTTTGGCATCCCTGCAGAGACGAGGTCTTGGCTGTGAGGTCTAGGGGTGACCTTGGTGAAGGGGCACACTGCTGGAGTCTGCAGTGGGGGAGCAGACCTTGTGGAAACCAAGTCACAGGCACTCCAGCTGCTTTTGAGAAATTGCATCTGAGAAGTGAAGCCTTGAGCTCATCTGATAAATCTCTCTGAGGCCAGCGGGCCCTGGGGGCTCAGCTGGGTGTGGCAGTGTTGGGAGCCCGGCATGTGCTCCCTCTGGCCCATGTCATTCTCTACCAGTGCTCATCACCGTTCTGAAGTCAGAAACACATGCTTTCAGAGGAGCCAGCAATGCCTGCTTCCATCTCCACCTGATCACTGGGAAAGCAACAGACAACTCTGTTCTGAAGCACTGAGAAAACTCTCTGATCTTACGGGCTGGGGCATGGGGCTGGCTTTCATGTGGCCACTTTGGGGGTCCCTGCCCATCTCTTCGCCTTGGCTAGGCACGACAGCAAGCACATGGGTAGGGTGACCCCAAGCCAGGGGTGCCCTGCCCAGAACTGTGACTGTTTCCCCATGGTCCCGAAGTGTGACCTTTCCTTGACGTCCCACGTCAGGTTCCAGCTCCCTCTCAAGTCCCCCTGACGCCAGCCTCGCTCCGGTCTCGCCCTCTTCCTGGTCCTCGTGTCACTTCCTGGGCTGTGCACTTGCCCCCCACCCCCAGCATTTCATGTGTCCTGAGTACCTCTCACACAGCAGACACACACCGTTCATTCCTTGAAAATAACTGTATTCACTGGGACAGTTGAGCTCAAAACTGCCCCTAGCTTTGAAATGTTGATAGTCTTATCTAAGCTTGACTTTCTTTTTAAAATATTCTAGAAGAAAAGGCAAGAATGTCAACAATCAGGACGCTTGTGCAACATCGGTTATCTAAAACTTGGCCATACCTTGTCTTGACTGGCTGGAAGGCTGGGTTGGAACCCAATTTCAAGGTAACTACCATTTACCCGGACATTTCTCTAAACATAATCCTCCACCACCAGCCCCTTTTAATTTTGTTCACCAGGAGCTGGGCAGACGCTGGGCTTTCTTTGTAGGAGACAGGGCAAAGCATAGCACCCCTCTGGCCTGGGCGCCCAGGCGGCCTCTCGGCACCTGTCGTGCCCCGTGCTCTCCAGGGCCCCCTGCCGTGTTTCACCACCGCCTCCTTAGCATGTGGCGGCCGGGCCGGCCGAGCCACTCTCCACTCTGGTCTGAGCACGTTGCATTCTGTGCCATGACCTCTTCTTGGTGGAAACTTTCAAATTAAACTGATAGCTAAGATAGTACCGATGTATTATCCTTCCTTAAGTAGCTGTCATAAATTGCAGTTTGACCAATCCCATTTAGCCTTGTTACAGGTCAGACTGTGTCCCCCAAACAGATATGTTGGAACCCTAACTCCCAGGACTGCAGAAAGTAACCTTAATTGGAGACAAGTCTTTGTAGACGTAATCCAATTAAGATGAAGTCACTGGTGTGGACCCTAATCCAGTGTGACCAGTGTCCTTATAAGACGGGGAAACTTGGACACAGAGACAGTCACGCTCAGAGCAGAGGCCATGTGAGAGCCACAGACAGGGCGACACTGTCACAGGACAAGGGACATCTGGGGCTGCCAGGAGCTGAAAGGAGAAAATAGATCCTTCCCCTGCAGGTCTTAGAGGATGCCAGACCCCGCTGCCACCTCGATCTGAGACCTCTAACCTCTGGAAGTGAAAGACCATACACTTCTGTTACTCTTGCCCCCCCAGGCTGGCCCTCATCATGGCGGCCTTACTCCTGGTTTCCAACACCGACTTATCAAATCCCGGTGTAATCCTTTATATTTGACCCTGACTCCTTCTTACGTTGGCATTTATTTCTAGCCTGTCAAGATCACCATAAATAATGATTCTATAATTTTCCTCTTCGAATCTCAGTTTATTTACCAAAAAGCGGGAAAATAAATATACCTAGATTGCTGAGGGCTATTATGAGAGCCTCTCAGTCAGGCTCACTTGAACTCTGAAGTACTAAGCAAATGTGGTTATAATTTGGTCGTCCTCTTCTCTGCTGTACCCTGCAGCTTTTGGTCATCCTGAAATGTCACTGGCATGCCTCCCGTTCCTCTTTCAAGACACGTATTCAAACCGTGCGTGGGACAGGGTCAGGCTCGGGACCCTTCCCAGGGCCCGTCACCAGCCGTGGTCACTTTTTCCATCTCGTGCAGGAGGATGACAGCAGGGCCTCACGTCAGCTCTCCTAAGTTTTAAATGCAGCCTGGCTAAATGGGTCGCACAACTCTCCTGTGTGTGACCTCTGCTGTATTTGGTAGAGTTGCATGCACCTCTTAGGGAAGGAGAAAATCAAGACCCCCTTTGCTTTTTAGGCACCAAAAATTAGCTTCGTGGCATTTAAAAATGGGAAGCCACTTGATTCTTGGCCACTCCCAGTCCAAAGGAGCACTGGTGGCCTCTGTCGATGGCCTGGCACCGAGCCCCAGGTGGTGGCCCGACCGCCCCACCCCTCCAGTCTGGCCTGCTGCCTCTGACACCACTCCTGCAGGAAAGCTGCTTCGCTCCTGAGGTGCTCCGTGTACAGAAAAATACTATAAAAATGAACCAAGTCCCTCGGACCACCAAGCATCCTGAATAGACAACCACACCCGGATTCCGTCCCATCAGCTGTTCCAGGGAATTCAATCACTTCCCCTCTCCCCTCGTCCCCTCTTTATTGCTGGGCTATAAAAAACACATTTCTATAACTTCTGTTTGAACAGTTACTTTGGAGCCTCTTATTAGCTACCACTAACCTCCCCCCGCCCATCACACGCAGAAAATACTCCACCGATCACGGAGCTTGGTGGGCTACTAGGAGTCCTGTGAATCAGCCGTCCATGGGGGTGTGGGGCCGGCCCTGGCACCTGCAGTACAGCAGAGGGGGGGATCCCAGCAGCAGGAAGTTGTTACCCAACTTTGAACACGCATCACAATGATTTTTAAACAGAACTTCAGGGCAACGACCTAAAAGCTGTTCGGAAGGCAGAGCCAGTTTGGAAACCTACAGGACTTGAAAGGAGAACCCAAGACACATCGGTCTGGACCCTTGCTCCCAGAGGGGCAGGGACCACCATCCCTGTCTGCCCTTGGCACAGTGGGAACTCATCAAGGTCATTTTCAAAGCCACTCCTACCTCTAACTTCCATGGCTCAATCACTTTAAGTGAAAGTAAAGCAGTTTAAGCAAGCCTTCTTCACCTGGCTACCCGCTCCTAAAGCAGAGGCAGCACATTTTCTGTGGAGGGCCAGATGGTCAGTATCCCGGGCTCTGTGGGCCACAGGGTCTCTGTCACAACCACCCGGCTCTGCCCCTGTGGCAGAGAGGCAGCTGCAGACAGGACAGAAGCCAGGGAGCGTGGCTGTGCTCCGACAGCACGTACTAGACAGGCACAGACTTTCCAACTTGCTATTGTGTTCACACATCACCAAAGGATCTCTTCAACCATTTGAGAAAAATGCAAAAACCGTTCTTAGTTCGAGCTCTGCACGAAAAAATACAGTAGGCTGGTTGGGCCCGAAGGCCGGGGTTTGCCAATCCCTGCCCTAGGTAATGGGCCTTGGGCTTCCTGGAACCTTGTAAAATCCAGCCCAGTGAGCTGAGTGTCTGGGGGAATTTGGATTTTCCTGGAGAGAGTTCACTGTATCAGATTCTCAGAGGGCTGGGGTTGGAGGTGACTTCACTGCTAAGTTAGGAACCACGGATTTAAAAGTTTCCCGTCCAATAAAGCCTGAATTCCTCAGTGCCATAGTAATTGTCTCTGAGGATCCACTTAGAGGACAGAGTCCCGAGAGGCGTTTCCAGGACCTGAGATGCCCCTTTCTGCTGAAATCCCTCCGACCACGGAGGGGTGGGGCAGCCCCAGGCATTACTTGGTTAGCAGGAAGGCTGAGGGGTCCCTCTGCAACGGCCTGGTAAAGTCGCTCGGATGCAGGCTTTGTACCGAAGGCTCTTTCCAGAGGGATCTTTTAAGACCAGCCGAAGCCATTTATCTCAAGGCGTTAGTTACACAGACACAGCATTTCTCCATTCGTGTAAGGGAAGGAGTTCTTTCTGGGTATTTCTGAAGTGCTGATAACACCTGCCTCCTCAAACCCTCCCCGGCCTGCCCAGGTCCACGCCTATGGGACTCTGAAATATGGTAACAGAAGTATGAAGCATGCATCCCAGACAAGAGTCATTCTGGGTCCCACGGTTCTGGATGAGTGCTCATCACCTGGACAGTGAACCCCTGACACCATTCAGTGGGAAACTTAGAAACGGCCTGGGGGTGTCTCTCAGTGCCCCATGAATCTTGGCTGCCTCGTGAGCCAGGTGGCGTCTCAGGGCGAGTCACGCCTGCTGCATGTCCCCTTGCTAGTGGTGTCCAAGCCACGGCCAGTCCTCACCAGCTCCCAGTTAATCACATGGACCATGATGGTCCCCGGAGGATGGCAGGGAGCAATAGCTTTTATCACACAGGTGACACCACCCTCCAAGGCCAGAAGTGAGAGCAGAGGAGGGGCCATTTCCCCCTCAAACACATCAAGGGAGCCCTGACACCATTCCTGAGGCCGCTAACAAGGGGGGGTCTCCTGCTGCTAGGGGGGACAGGAAGGCCCCTTCCTGGGGACCAACCCCCCACCCCCCCGCCAGGCTGGCCCTCTCCTGCACCTCCATCGCCCTGTGCCGCTCTTTTTGGGCACTCCTGGTAACTGGGACTAAATAATGACTCGCTCCGTAACCGTTTTGTCTGCCAGGCTGGGAGCGCCTTCGTCTGGGTGTCTGTTTTGTATTTCTGGCGCCAGCACAGTGCATGGCGCAGCCTCAGTTTCTCCATGTGGAAAATGTAATCAGGCTCCCACTTGACCTCGCACACCACCCTCCCGGAGGCCACAGCCCCGGCTGCGGAGATTAGTAAACAGCCTGCCCAAGGTGCACGCCCGCCCGAGGCAGAGCCAGCAACGAACCCGGCTTGTTCTGACCCAAGGCCCTTGTCCCCGGCACGTGCCACCCCGCCTCCTGCCATGAGGTGTCCGTGCACTCAGGTGTGCAGAGGGCTGGGTGGCTGCTGCCCATGGCGCTGTGGCCGTGTGACAAAGGCGTAAACAAGCAACTGCCTCCTGCCTTGTGTCCCTCGACGTGTGGGGCCACCATTCCGACACCTTTTGGGGTCATTTCTTTGACATTGGGGTGAAGAAAGGCACAGCCCTTCAAAATTTTTCATTATAGGCAACAGTAAGAAATACATTTCATATATGACCTAGCGCACAGCACCTCCTTGTACTGCCCCAGTGGAAGACTCAGCAAGCTACGTACCACCTTCCTGTGACGTGTTCTGTGTTCTAGTCTAATGTTCTATCCCCCTCACCCCATCCCATCCCACCCCATCCCATCCTTCATTACAGGACTTTTGCACCCAGCCCACTAAATTGATTTTACAGCCCACTGTTGGACAGACCCCAAAGTAGGGAGAAGGGGCACCCAGTTGTAGAGCCTGGAACAGAAAAAGTGTTGCAAATCCAGTGGATTCCCAGGAACAAAATCCCTGAGGAGCAGACAGCGCCCCGCCTGCCGTGGCTTTACCTGAGGCCCGAGCTCCGCGCCAGGCCGCGCTGCACGGGGGACGTGGTGCGGCAGGACCCGTGCTGGGTGCTGCGGCTGAGAGCGGGGAGGCCGCGGGGGCAACCTGGCCCCGCTCTGCCTCTAACCACGGGGCCCTCTCTCATTTATCGTCTACTTTTCAAAGCAGTGTCTTTGCCGACAGCTGTTGGGTTCAGCTTTCCAGGGATAACTATTGGTACCCTCCCCCCAAAAAAGCTTTCTCATCTGGTTCTGGCAAAAGCCCTGTTGTTCCACTCACCGATCTATTCCCTCCTTATTTATGAAAATGTTCTAGATAGAGATCCGTTCTTTTGGCCTGGGACTCATTATTGCTCTGCCTACTGGCTTTGAAACAGGAACCGTAAACACTCTAGTGCATGCCTCTCAGGTCAAGGTGAGGTGACGCCCCTCCTTTTACCATTCAGCAGTGTCAGGGTTCCTAATGCAGGGTCTTATTCCCCCCCCCCCCCAAATTCCCAGGCACACACTGGAATCAGTCTGGGGCCACACCAGGCGAGAAGAGACTTTAGAGACCGGGCAGAGAGAAACACACTCTCTGGAAAAACAGCGTGGATCTACACAATTCATCCCCCCCACAAAGACAGACTGAATCCCTACTATGTGCCAGGAGCTGTTGCTGAGGATGCAGCTCTGACTGTAACAGATAAAAAGCCCTCCCGCCAACCGATGAACCAGGTCCCGCTGACTGATGTGATGGACACATGGGGATTCTCTCTTACTTTGGTACATGCTTGAATTTTCCATAATAGCAAATTCAAAACACAAATCTCAAATCTGAAGCACATGATGCCACATGAAAGGAGTGGGACACAAAAGACTGCACATGATGTGGCTCCACGGACGTGAAACTCTAGGACAGATGAATCGATGGTGGCAACAGAGAGCAGACGAGGCACCGCCTGGGGCAAAGGGCGCCTGGGAACCGTGTGGGGGCCGGAGGCACCCTGTTTATTCTCTGCTCAACGTGGCACACCGCACAGCTGAAACCAGTAGGTTTTATTCTGTGTGAATTTTATTATAGCGAGGTTGACTTTAAAAATCCTCAATCCCTGTCCTCACGGAGCACGTTTAAATGGCCATGGCTGGAAGATATCTCGGGGACTGTGTGCCATCTCATGTTCAGGAAGCGAGCGGAGAAGTTCAGTGACTCGCTCAGGCTGTCACAGGTTCTAAGGGCGGGGACGAGCACCCAGCTCCGTCCACCCTTTTCTTCTGAGCTCACTGCCTGTGATGCAGGTCAGGGCTAAATTCTGGAACCCCACGTTTCTTGGTGACTATTCTGAAGCATCATTAGTGGAACGCCCTACCCCACGTATCTGTGCACGCGCAGCCCGACTCTGCCGTGTTCTCCGGGAAGAACTCCCGTTACTGCGGAACTAGCTGAGAGGCCAGCAGCTGTGGGCGGAGGAGGGAGTCTGCCTGATGCCCCAAGTCAAGGTCTGGTTTATTTTTGTAAGTCATTCCAGTCAATAAGCTTACTCTGGCTTATCTAAGTCTCATCTCTCTACTTAAGGCAAGAAACGTATTTCCCTGTCTTGGCCGTGCTCTACCCTCCTCCACACCTAGCTGGGCTCACACACCTGAAATACTCCATTCATACCCAGGCGCTATGCTCCAAGAAAACCCCTCTGTGGCCGGGCTAGATCCCAGAAAGGACCAGCCAGAATAACATGGATGGTCGGTGGCTGCAGGCTCATGGGCCAGGTCTCACCTTGGTGAGACTGTGGCTGATGTGGAAACTTACTGCATCTTCACAAGCCTACTGTGTTTGTCAAATCCCAGAATTCCAAAAGGACATCTGAGTGTCAAGTTTAGGCCAAATCCAACTGTTACCATCCGCTACCCCAGCACGCACAATGGGGAGTACACAGGGCACCGATCTCCCCACACGCAAAACTGGGTTTCCAAGAGCGTCTTCCCTCCATGACAGATGTGGCCCTGGAGAATCAGGGTCCTGCACTTGGAGGCTGGTGTGGGTGGGGGAACCCCTTCAGCTTGCAAAGTGTCCCTGGTGCTGCAGCCTTCGAAGAATGGAATCTGCCTTCAAGGAGACAAGCCCCAGCCCCATCCATGGGGAAGGTTTAATGTTCTTCCTGCTTTTACTTCGATGCGCATTACTCAGCCTCTGACCACTGCCCCGCTGCCTCTGGCCGCCAGGCCACCCTTTGGCTTTCTCTGCAGAAATGGGCAGGAGGGCACCGGTCAAGTGGCCCCTCCTGGACAGGACCTCCTACGGGACCGCAGGTGGGAAGAGGCTCCAGTGACGTACAGAGGCCCCGCCTCCCAGCCTGTGTGGGGTGGCCTCCTCCTCATGCTGTCTCTTCCCCTCTGTCCTCTAGCGAACTGCAAGACTCCCCTCCCAAAGTCAAGTCCTAGGCTCTACCTTATTGCCTAGTATTCCTGTTATAGCATGTCGTCCTGCCACCCACGGTCCTCACAGTGGTGATATTAAGGTGACGACAGGGGATTCTTGTCTTCCTATGTCAACCTCCCTCTCTGGGGCTTCACGGAGAGCACAGAGTACATGCAATAAGAACCCACCGAAGAGAGCTGATCCGAACCCTGCCGTCCTGTTTCCCGAGCCTTTGCCCAGGTCGTTCTCTCTTCCGAACCCTTCCTGGCTTCCCTTGCCAAGACCCAGCTAGAGCAGCGAACCTCTCCCGACTGCCCCCCCTCCCTTCCTTCCCTTGGACATAGCCCAGGAGGTCCTGTGTGCCCAGGGAGGTGCCACCTCAAGTGGCAGTGGAGCGGGGGAGAGATTCAATTCAGTCACACGTTTGATGAACCCATGACGGCAAATCCCAGCCTAACAGCTATTAAGTCATAAATGAACCCTTCAGGGCTTATAGAAATGCCCAGCCCAGGGCTCGAAGCCTTACCCCCACCCCCTCCGCATGATGAGGGGAGGGGAGAACTAAAGTGCAGGTAGCCCTCTCCCCAGGCAGCAGGAAGGCTGCTGCAAAAAGAATTCGGAGGTGAAGAAATCCCTGCGACATGGCCCGCTTGGGGCCCTGCTGGGCTAGCATGGTGCCTCAGCAACAGCAGCCACCATTCTGGGGTGGGACCCCGAGGGGCACAGAGGGCTCCGCTCAGCAGAAACCCCGCTGAGCACAACAGCAGGGGAGGGAAAGGGGGCGAGCAAGTTCAAAGGACAACGGGGGTAAGATCATGTGAGAAATTAGGGTGCTACTTCAAGGCTCCAAAGGGTGGGGAATCCTGGCATCTGGGGTGAGTTGCACAGGGTCTTGCATCACCGCCCTCCCCCTAGAACTCTCCCACCTTAGAATAAGCCCCAGGAGGCTCTCTGGCAGGGTCTGAGTTGTGTTTTTTTGTTTTTTGGGTTTTTTTTTTTGTTGTTGTTTTTTTTTTGCCAGCCTTCCAATGCCTTTCTGTCCTGGGATGACTTCTTCCCTAACCACGTGGTGTTGTCCGTCACTTGAACTCCTGGTCCCTCCGCCCCTCTGGAACAGGTTTAATGCTCAGTCCAGCCTCCCTAATGTTAGACCCCCACTGTCTCCATCACTGTCAGCACCACGCCGGTGCTCACGGCACACCAAGGACCGTCCTAGTCCATTCACACAATCCAGTGTGAATGGCAGACACTACCATTCCGACTCTGCGGGTCAGTGGACTGAGGCTCAGGGGGACGGGATGACTTTCCCAAGATCCTACAGCCCAAACTGGAACCTGGGTGCATCTGACTCTATAGCCCAGCCTCCAAACCTCACACTACCTCCCACGATCCTTAAGTCTTGATTCTGGGAGTCTTGGAATGAGAGGAGAAGGGGCTTTAACAGGCTGGGGTGGGAACTGCTGAATGGAGAGAGAGGAAATAATACAGTGAGCAAGGCATCTTGGGCTTGTTCGCTAATCCCGTTTATGATTCTGAGCTGGTATTCTCATCCCCATTTTAAAGGTAAGGAGAGTGGGGGGCTCAAGGAGGCCAGACGTCTGGGCTGAAGTGAATTTGCAGGTTCAATGTTGCTCCTGTGACAGCAATTTTATTCAACCCCAGTCTCTTCGAGGTCAAAGCCAGTATATGTCCACTGTACCCTACCGCCACCTGGGCCAACTAGCAAAACTAGGTTCCTGGACGTCTCCCACAGCCTCCCGTCCTGGGCCGGAGTCCTCGCTCTTCGAGGGACCTTGCAGCCTCTCGCAGGCTGAAGGCGTGCACTACAGCACAGACAGCTTGGGGGGATGTCATGACTGCCAGGCTGTAGGAGTCATCTGCTCCCTGCTTCTGCTCTGCTGGGTGGGTGACGAGGACAGTCTCAGGATCGCCCGGGCCCTGTCTCTGTGGTCCCTGCCATCAGGCGGCCTGACTGCAGGGGAGGGGCTGCCTGTTCAGCAGGGCTCCTCCTCAGGCCACTGGTTGGTGGGGGTGTGCGGGTCTCGAGCCCACTTCCCAGTGTTCTCCCAGCACAGCCGGTCATGCAGGAGCATGCAGGAAAGGCCTCCCTGGGCGTCCCGCCATGCAGTGGGGATGGCCGGATGGAAACGGATCATGAGGTCGGAAGGGGCCTCCGTGTCACCGGGCCTGAGGGCTCACCTACCTGGAGAGACTCCCCTCTCTGGAGGCCTTACCTTAAAGAGGGACATTCACACTGAAGCAAACTTGAAAAGAGAGAACACGTACACAAAGAGAAGTTTACTTGGCCAGCATTTTCCCTCATTGCCTCTGGCTTTCACTGAGGACTCCTAGGTTTCTGGGGGTGCAGATTTCTCCTGGATTCCCCCCCCGAACCCCCATCAGTGCCAAGGCCCTGGGAGCCATAACCGCAGAGCCTAATGCTTTTTTTTTTATTGGGGTGGGGAGAGGAGAGGTTGGGAGGAATATGCAGGAGGGAAGCTAGGAGTGAGCAAAATACTTTAGAGATCTGCGGGGTCAGAGGACGCCCTCCAGCTACACCGAACCTATCACTTCTGCCCTCTACGGTCCCCAAGGAGGCAAACGCACCAGCGACACAAAACCTCAATGTGCCGCTTTTACTGGTGACATGATGTTGCTGTCATCTTGGACCCAAATCCTCAGTGGGACAGACCAACGAATTCGAGGCTTGGAGCTTTTTTCCAGCATCAGGGACCTTGCCTCCAGCCTTGCTGGCTTTTCCGTTCCCCCACTCACGGCCGGGTGCCCACTCCCCACGGCGTGTGTCCTTGCTCTAGGGCCAGACACCCCAGAAAACTCGTGTGAGTGCCCGGTGGCACCAAGTCTGTGGTTCAGTGTTGACGGCACATTGCTTGTACGTCAGTTGAGCGTGTGGGCGCTCGGGAGGGGGACAAGAAGGAAGTGAAGGAGGGAGAAGGTATAACATGGCTGGGAGGATGAACCAGAGGAGAATCTCCACGCGGAAACAGAGGCCACGGAAACTGCTGTGGGGTGGGGGGCTGTGCAAGGAGTGTAAGTAAACCTGAAGTCAGGAAGCCCAGGGGAACTAATGACGGCCAGGGAGTCAGGGCAGGGGTTAGATGGCGGGGCACCTGGGAGGGAGCTTAACAACCAACAAGGCAAAGGCCCGGAGGGGACAGCAGCCAGTGGAGGTATGTGACAGAACCTGACCGGAGGCCAAATTCCAGCTGTGAATCTGGACAATCTCCTCGGTGCTCTCAGAGTGGGAGGCCCTGGGGTAGGATGGAATCAGGCCTGGGAACTACTCTCCTGCCACATCCCCAGCCCCCGTGGGGGTGACCTAGGAACGCCAGCCTCCTGAGCTACCAGACTGGGCAGAGTGCAGGCTCAGCATGCCCACCAGAAGGTTCTGCTGAGGACAGGGATTGGTGTCGTGGGGATGGACAAGAGCTCTGGAAAACATGCCACTGCTTCTTACGGCCTAGACCGGATGACTTGACCTTCACCAGCCTCACCTCCACCACCGACCACCAGGCAATACCAATTCCTTCCGGAATCAGACAGACACCCCACCTCAGCCTAGGCACGGCCAGCTGGGTAGGAGGACAGCAGCTACTCAGCAGGTTTCTGGGATTGCAGCATTCTGCTGTGATGTCAGTGGGCGTGGGGAGGGGCGAGTGGAGCTGACCCAGGACAGAGCAGACCCACGTTCCCTTGCAGGCCCCAGGCCCTCGCCCGGATGCCCTGTGAGCTTCAGCCTGCTGACAGCAGGACTGTCTGTGCGCCCGGTTTCCTGGTCTGCTGGACACTCGCACTGTGTCTTAAGGTCACCACCACACTGCGAGGCTGGGGATGGTCGCTGACACTTGTCCCTCCCCTCAACCTCCTTCTCACCAAGTCTCTCCTTTGACCTGGAGTCCGTCCCTAAGATCCAAGAGCCTCACTGCTCCTGGCTGCTTGCGGCCTACTCTCCTGGCCACGTCCTCCCACTGCCAGCCTCCAAACCAGCCTTCCTTCATTTCCTCTGTCAAAACCTCTCTCTCTCAGCTCTCCCTGGAAGGTACCTGACATAGCTTCCGGCCTGTGACACTAAAAGCCTGTCTTGTGATAGAACTCCCTGTCCCACGAAGGGAAGAAGACTCCTGTGACCTCCACTTTCCAGTGTCTCTCCAGTGGCCAAAGACAGAGAGTGACCCATCTTGCCCGAGGGTGAGGCTGACCCTGCGTCTGGGGCACAGAGCTGCCCTCACAGCTGGTTTCCGAGTCAGGCTCCCACCCACTCCCCTGGGGCTCATCTTCGGTCGGCTGGAGATGGGCGAAGGCTTATGAAAACTTCTGTGAGGTCTCCTGCGGGTCCTGCCAGGCTCTCAGAGATCAGAAGTACAGCACGTTCAGCACTGCGGTGGGCTTTCATCAACTCAAAATGCACTTCCGCCGTGTGTGAGCCCGCGGATGGCTGAGGCTGGGGCTGTTGGCGTGTTTCAGAAAAGAGCTTTTGACTTAGGGGCGGATTTGGGACACGCTTCCAACCTGCTAACTAGATGAGGACTATTCTGTTCTTTCCCAATTTTGATATTTTTCCAAAGAGAAGTCTCTAGTCCTAAGGATATGCATGTGATCACATAATTAAATAACTTCGGTCTTTAAAGATGTGTAGCCGAGAACTCTGTAAGGATCAACATTATCCAGCTCCGAATGCGACCTGCCACGCCCTGTTGCACAATGTCAGGCTCCCTTTTCATCCTTCCTTCAGGTGCTCTCATTCGTTCCTCCGAACTGAACTCAAGTCAACTGAGTAAGTGCCCTCTGCCCTGACCCCCAACAGTGGCGGCCTGCAGGGGGGTGAGCAGGAGCATGCACGGGAGGTGATTTCCAAGGCAGCGATGAGGTCGGGCTCCAGGATGGCTAGGACAGGTGGAAATCGGTGGGAGCCCCTGGACAGCCCCTGCCCTTTGTCACTGTCACCCTGTCATGGGGTGGTAAGGCCTCGGAGCCCACCCGAGCTCCTCAGCAAAGGAAGCATGCAGAGCTTTGCCCTCTGCTCCCGGGGGCTGTGCATTCTCTGCAAGTACAAGGACGGAAGCAAGCACAGACCCTTGTACTGCAGGTGGAGATGGGAGTCCCACCCCACCCTCGAGAAGTCCTGCCCTGCTTACCTGGATGTACTTCTACTGCTGGTACCTAAGGGCCCCCTCACAGCCCTGCCCACAGGAGCACCTGCGCTCCTGGCCGAGGACAGCTTTACGGGCATCCCTGCCTGTCTAGGCCAGGTGAGGCCTGCGAAGTAGTGGATCAGGTCACGGGCTTGGCCTCCTGAGTCATTCCTCACTCTTTCCCCTTCCTCTGAGCCTGGGTCCTCCCCCACCCCTCTGGCCCACAGAAGCCTCGCACCTGTTCTTCACACCTTTCCCTCCCTCTGGGGAAGCCAGGCACTGCTGCCAGTGTCACTCCTCTGAGGTCTGCACTTCCCTTGGCTCGGAGTTCAGACAGGAGGGGGTGGAAGTCCCTGAGGAACCCCAGTACTGCTAGGGCTTCGGGAAGGGCTTCGGGGGCCACAGCTGCTTGGACTCCTGAAGACTCAGAGCACCCCCCTCCTCTGGACTCGTGCTGCGCTCTGCTGCCTCTGCCACGTGAGTGGGAGACCCTGCCCTCTGAACCCCTGACCGCTTGCTTCCATGGGGCCTCTCAGCAAAGGCCTGCTGCCCGCCTCTGCCCTGCCCCGGCCCGCTCTCTCCCTCACAGCCCTTGCTGACGGTGCCCTGGGGCTTGTCCCCGTCCTCTCCACCCCTTGTGCCACAGGAAGGAGCCACTCCTCCAGCCCTGCCCCAGCCCTCGGCAAGCTTAGCATTAAGTCGTTTTGTTGACCTGAAGTTCAGATTGAGGTTTAACTCGCTTTGTAGACTTGCGCTGGCTCATCAGCCCTAGATCTCGTACTGGGTGCCTGTTTGTTGGGCCTGGATTCTTAGCTCTACTACCCAATTTCTTCTGGGTCCATTCACTTAGATTAAACCTAAATTAACATGTCACTCTCAGATCAGCACTCTAGTTTCTCCTCCTCCTCTGCCTGGCCTCTGGTTTCCTACTTCCCCTCCATTTGTCAGGGGGAGAGCTAATCTTGTCCTTGAAGGCCACCTGCACAGACCCTGGGGTGTGGGGAGCGGGCAGCCTGCGGCAGGCTGGCATGTGCAGTGAGCCCTGCCCCACAGCCCAGCCCGGGCTTGGCACAGCAGGCCCCAGAGCTGCGGGGCCGACGCGCAGGGGTGGCGGGGACGTTACCCAGGAGGGAAGGTGAGTCTAACTAAACCTAGCCTGTTCCAAGCTGCGCGCTGGCCAGTGAAAAGTCTTAAAACCAAGGAAGAAAGCACATGGAGAATGGTGACAGGATGGACTATCTAGGGACGCTGGACCCGCCTTGCAGTGAGTCCCACTGAGGCCTGGACCACGCTCTTCCGCTCAGAGTCACCCCAGCCCCCAAATGGAACACTGAGAAGCACGGCAGTGTCAGTACTGCTCCCCAGAAAACCTCCTGGGTTACAATGGAATTCGTCTCTGATGATCTGCAAAGCGCAGAGGGTCGCTTGTGCACCTGGCAGTGAAGAGGGGCCGTCCGACACTGTGGGGTGGCTGGGGGCTGACTGGGCTTCTGCCCAGTGAAGTCCAGTACCACGTACCCTTTCCACTCCCTGTAAGCACGCCCGCTGGCCACCCACTTTTTCAGCCTCATCACGCTAAAAGCCAGAGAATTAAGAGGCCCGCCTCCTACCACACACACACATTCTTGCTAACTTTAAGGAGAGCCATGCCAGCCCTGTCCCCTTCCAGCAGGTCACTGCCGGGGCATGACCTCTGCTCTGGGTCAAGCCCCAGCTCATCGGTTCTATTCCTCTTTTCAGCCTCTGGGCTGCAAACACCCTCTGCTGCGCCCCTCCACTGGCACCACCCTGACAGGCCGGAGGGCCCGGGAGGAAGGGAGAGCCGGGCGGAGGAGGGACAGGAGGTCTCTGGCGCAGCCTCAGGAACTGGCCTCCTCCAGACGTGGCCCCGCCACGGGTTCCCGCGGGACGGTCCTCAAATGTCAGCCACTGAGTCACAGCTTCATGCTCTCTGCTAGTTCCACGCGATGACTGTGAAATACTGAGTGGATGTTTTTCTTTAAATTGACTCATTTAGAAAACAAACCTATTTATAAAGAAACCTTCTATTGCTACCACACACAGAGAACTAGTACCAGTTGTCATTTTTGAGCAAAATAAACAAGTAAAAAAGGTTCTTCAGTGCCCCGTAGAAGTCACACCTTGGTTACGGCTGTGGGTCGGCCGGCATGTTTGCTACGGTAAACTCCTAGGGCCGCACACACTGTCCTTTCGGGAGCGCCTTGGCTACCTGGTCGCTGGTCGTTCTGGCTGTACCATGTGCCTAGACCAGCTTCCCTGCCCGGTGCCCCGGCCCAGCCGCGCTGTGGGAGGAGCTCTAGGCCCCACTTACAATTCGAGGTTTGAAGGGTGGCTTGATCTTCTTCTGCTCCAGGAGCACCCAGTCGATCTCTTTGAAGAACGGGTGCTGCTTGATGGCGTCCTCGCCATTCTGCGCCGCCACACAGCCCAGGCGCTTGTGGGGGTTCTTGGTCATGAACTGCGGGAACAAGGACACAGAGAGAGTTAGCGATGAAGGCCTGACAGGCACAGGCTCTGAGGGGAAGATGGAAGTCGGCCAAGGCAACGTCCTCAGAATGGCCTCTCGAGCCCGTGTGCTGCGTGTTAGGGTCTTCACCCTTCAGGGTGTATTGTGAACTCTCATACGGGCCTTACTGTGTACCAACCGCCATTCCAAGCAGAGAGAGAGAGAGAGAGAGAGAGAGAGTGTGTGTGTGTGTGTGTGTGTAAATTCACTGCAGCCAGATGCAATCCTCTGAGCTACCACTACTCTCCCTATTTTCTAAGAGAGGTAGTTGAGGCACAGAGAGGTTAATTAACTTGGCCAAGGTCAAACAGCCAGCCAAGTACCCAGTTTGGATTAGAAACTCGGGCTCTTACTAACTCCCTTACTGCCCTCAGATTCTCGAGCCTTCTCCTCAGGGGGACTGAGGTCCAACGAACCCACTTACACCGCGAACTCAACAGTCCTTCCTGAGGTACGAAGAGAGGACCAGACGTTTATTTATATTGGGGTGCACTACCAAAGGCGCCTCCTGGCCCTTTCCCTTTTCTGCACCTGGGCCCTCCTAAGATTTGAATTTGTAATCTCTAGCACAAAATACATATGTAGATAAAAATATTTTGAAAAAAACAAGAAAAAGAAAGTCTTACTGCTTTCTCAGCGCTTGCCCGTAAAAACCACATTGATGGTTTTTTGTATATTTTTTGGCTGGTGTCTTATGACCCGACACACCCACGGGAACTCATTCCTATTAAATGAGTCAGTCCTGACGGCAAATTTAAATGAGCAGATATGTAACAACATAACCTTGAAAAAAAAAAAAACCAGTGCTAGTAGGTGGAAATGTTTCTGATACTCACCCAAAATTAAGGTAGGGGTTTGGGTGTGCCTGTGTCAGAGACCATGTGTTCCATTTCACAGGGAGAGAAGGCTGTGTCTGTATTTAACAAAGGAACTTTAGAGGACTAACTGTAAGCCAAAGGAATAAATCTATAATGGTGGAATTCCAGGCTTCATCAGCAAGAAAGACTGGGAGAACCTCCTACTGTCTCTTGCCTGGTGGCCCTGAAACCGAAACACATGGGCACAGACCAAGTGCTACTGGAGGGGTGGGAGCCCTGGGTAAGAGAGTAAAGGGGTGGCGGGTAGACGTGAGTTAGGAACGGTACACGCACGTCACCTTTCTAATCTACGTCAGCAGAGGCCCCCTGCTTAGGCCCTTCTGGTGGTTTCCAATCATCTGCAGGTCGAAGCCCATGCTCCTTACTTTGGTGACAGAAACTTCTTGGTCTGAGCCTAGTCAATCTTGCTGGCCTTTTGCATTCTTTGTCCCCTGGTCGGATGCTCTTCTCCAGTGCCTATGTATCCTCTAAGAACCATCCAAAATGCTGCCTCCTCTGGGAAGCCTCCCCAGATGCCCCCCTCTGTGGGGACTGGGACCTCCTATGTCTTGTTTATTTAAATTATAATTTGTCGGAACATCTCCTTCTCTTGGTAAGTTGTATGATACAGGAGCAGTCCTATGTTCCCAGCACCAGGCTCCATGCCTGGTTGCTCTCGTGCAGGAACAGCACTGAAATGACTGATGGGGGGGCGGGGCTGAAGGCTGGACCTTGGGGCCCCAAGGGGAGGGTGGGAGGCAGCGGGGAGGTTGTGCCCCGTGCAACCCTGCAATGTTATGGCCTTCTCTAGAGCTCTGTGCCACCTTCACAGAGGTGGCAGCCCTCAGAGATGCAGCTCAGTGGCCAGAGCCATGGAAAACCTGGCCTGGCCCTGGACCCAAGCGACAATGTGAGGAAGTGAAGGGTTCCAAGGCCAAGGGAGGAGAAGCCTGCTCCTTACTTCCTCAGCTCTTCCTGCCCTCCCACTCAGGGAGGGGACAGATCAGGGCTGCAGAGAAGCCCGCAGGCTTTAACACCTTAGATAGCTGCCCCTGAGCCAGGGGAGGCCCTTCTCACAAGGGAGGTGCCTCTTCTCAGGCACTTTGCTGTCACCAACTGGGGACACGGCATGGTCTCTAGCTCCTGAATGTCTGTAGGGCAAAGTTCCTCAACCTCTGTGCTAATGGAATTTTGGACCGGATACTTCTTTGTCGTGGGGCAGTCCTGTGTGCTGTAGGAGGTTCAGCGGCATCCCTGGTCCCTACACACTAGCTACTCGTAGCATCCCCTGCTCCAAGTTGCGACAACTAAAAATATCTCCAGACACTGACATGGCTCTGGGTTATCCAAAATAAAGGGCTCCGCGGGCTGCTGGCAGGAGGCTCCCAGGAAGGCGTGTCGGGCTGGCGTTCAGAGCCTGGGCTGAGCGGCCGGCTCTGCAGGGCTGGGGCTCCAGCTGCCTTGCGTGAAATGGGCTCTCCCTTCGCCAGCACCGGGCACAGGGCCTGCCACATACTAGATGCTCAATAATACAGGTTGAATAAATGAGTGAATAAACGTACTTTGGCTCCTTCACTGATCTTATTCCAACTGTGACCACGTATGGATGCATGTCTTATTCATTGCCCGCCTCCTCCCACCGGGCCGGGCCCTCTGCGGGAAGGGACGATGGCCGCTGTGCTCACCAGCACTCACTTCGCACCTAGCGCAGTGCCTGGTGCACTGGGGCACGCAATGAACAGCAGTTCCGTGTGGACCGAATTAATTAATGGAAGGAAAGATGGAGGGAAAGAAAGGGAAATTGATGAGGCAGGGAGGAAAACACTGAGGCGAGGGTAAAGGAAGGAAAAAGCCCCAAGTATAGCAAAAAGTAACATGTTCTGATGTGGCATTTTTCCAAAATATTGTATGTGTCCGCCCCAGACACCTACAAAATCATTTTAGTTCTTTTTAACACTTTCATATGATGAATCATGTTAATTAGTTATGGCAAATGCTACTGATTTTCCATTTGTGATAGTGACGTACAGTTTCTTTGTAAAATACGCATAACTAGGTAAATGTGGGGAGTGGACCGAAAGAACAAGGAACGTAAATCACGCTGGAGAGAGCACACGGATTTGGTCAACTTGGCGCACCGAACTTCGGGGTGTTCTGGCCAGCACTGAGGTCGAGGTTCCTGGGCTGTCACCACGGTCCCGTCTCAGCCCGGCCAGGTGACCCTTCCCAGGCAAACTGGTCCATGCAGCTTCCCTGCACCTCAGTGTCCGCAGCCTTCCCAGGGCGACAGGTAACCACCTACCGGCCTCAGGACGAGTGTCTTCCATTGTAGAGAGCTGCCCTGGGCAAGTATTGAGCACCCTTGCGTGTGAGGGATTCTCTGAGGGGGTGGGGACAGTCTCCCTACAACCTGTCCGAATCCAGAACAGCCGCAGAGATCCTGGGTGGACACTTCTTTTCTGATTGGCCCTTCAGCCACAGCGATGCTGTGGTGGACACAAGGACAGTGCCCTCCTCTCTCTCCCCACCGGTCTCTTCCCCATCCCACTGCAGGCTCCAGAGGAAGACAGGCCACGGGGGCAGGTCTGGATGGAGGGTCCAGCCCCAGAGCAGAAGCAGCAGGGGTGATCCCAGCGCAGTCTGGGTTGGTTTTGCTTCCTCTGGAGCCCTCGCCGGAGCTCGCCACTGCGCACAGAGCGCCCCCTCAGGAGGCACAACTACACTGTCCTCTTCCGGCCAGAAGAGCAGTTTGTCCGAGGCCCCACTCTCTCAGCGGCAGCCCTCAGGACGTGGCCCAGGCTCCAGGGCTGACTGCCCTTCACTCCCTCCCTTCAGCGGTGAGCAGAGGTGGGACAGGGAGAGGCAGAGAAAGGAAGGGAGAAAGGGGGGAGGCAGGCAGGGAGGAGGGAGACAGACAGATGAGAAGAGAGAGATGGTGGTGCAGGGCAGCAACTCACAGCTTTCAGGATGCTGACGGCCTCCTTGCTGAGCCAGACGGGGTAGAGCACGTCATCGTGGAGGATAGATTCGAACAGGTCGTCCTCGTTGTCCGCCTCAAAGGGGGGCTGTCCAGCCATCATCTCGTACATCAGCACCCCCAGGGCCCACCAGTCCACCGAGGGGCCATACTCCAACTCCTGCAGAATCTGTTTGGCAAACGGGCAACCTCAGAGCCCAGCAAAGGCTCCCGCCCACACCCATGCCTGTGCCACATGCGCCCATGGGCAGAACCACGCCTTCACCTCCGGCTTGCTCCTCCAAAGCAGAGCCCTGTGGTATATAAGGTCAGGTTCTACATTGGTGAACTCAGTGAATGTTGAGTTTGGGGGATACTACGTCACTATGCTGGGGACCGACTACCAACTCTCCAAAGTCCATCCCCAGTCTGAACTCCAGTGGGGACAACTCACTGTTTCTTTCTTTGAACACCAGATGAAGTTCCTGACTTGTGTTTATTTATGGCTAAGGTTAAAAAAATGCTTATTTTTGACATTAAAACTGAGGTCAGAGAAGCAAGATGCAGAGTAAAAGCGACACAAGCAAGCTGCAAGTGACTGCGTGCAGGAAGTTCAGGCTGCCGTCTCACACTTGGCCCAAGGCATTGAGGGCTCCCTGGGTGGCAGGGTGAGCAGAATCCTAGTCTTCTTTAAATGATGACAGTATGCGCTTACCTGAGCACCGTGCTCTTAGAAAAGAAACTGTAGTTAATAAGTCTCCCCACTCTTTTGTGTTCTAATCAAAAAGAACCACTAAGGAAAGACTCATCGCCAACAGGATTCCCATATGGCTTGCTGATGGATCCCTCACTTATCTGCCTCTATAAAGCCTCAGGCAGGTGCCAAAAATGGCAAAGGCCATGTCTAATCAGGAGCTTGCAGGACACCTCAGACATGTAACTTCTCAGATAAATTCCTCCAGAACAAGTCTCTAGCTCAGTTCTCAGATTTCGAGACAACCAGGGAAAAGGAGGCTGACACCCAGTATATGAGCTCTCTGGGGTCTACTGCATCCAGTCTTATGGAGGTTACAGACTGCTTGGGATTAAATAAAAAGACTCGGGTAAAAGGATTTTGAAAAGAGTAAAAACACATTCTGGAAATATTCTGAATTTACAGTGAAAAGGAATATAAGCAAATATAGCCAACTATAAATTATTTGGGGCTAGTAATGTGTTTGGTGAGGATCTTTGGTCTCTTAGCCCAGGCGTTAGCACGTGGCCCTTGTCGGAGGTCAGACTTGTAGGCGCCACTGTCCTGAGGGGCCAGTAGTGCTGCTCTGTTTCAAAGCCAAGGCCAGTGCCTCCCTCAACCTTGAAAGATCCAGTGCCCCAACCTGCCTCACTACAGAAGAGAAAGGACCACCACTTTCTGTCCTCCAGGTTATGATCCCCACCATCTCCTCCGGAAACCTTTCTCGGGTCTCCTCAGTCTTTCTCCTATCCTAAGACTTTTACCTGTCCCCGACACCTGCAGGCACCTCTCCTCACACTACCATGATTTGAGTTACATTTTTCACGGTCAACTCTCAATCTAGGGTACCTGTAACTAAGCATGTGGTAGGGGCTCTACATTCTTTTGAGCCCTCACTGTGACCAGCCCAGTTCCAACACTTAGGAGACTGGCTGCCACAAGGGCCTTACTGGGGGGCCTTCTTTCTATTCTTGGCTCAGGGGACTCTAAGTGCTGAGGTGGCCACCCTCCGGCCTCCAGGAGGTGGCACAGCTGAGTTCTGTGCCTCAGCAGGGTGATGGGAGGTAGGTTCCAGGTGGCCTGCGTGTGCTCAAACAGGACGGTGCTGTAGCAACCACAAAGTGGCCCTGCCCACCTTCCCCCAGCCTCTTCCAGGGTCTTCCCATTTGGGTGGCATCTTTTGTAAAATTGGGTTTAGGCTTGACCCTAATTATCTGCTTTCTAATCAGCTTGTCTGCGATGGAGCTGGTGAGAAGGGCAAGGCTTCACACGCCATGGGAGGGCGGCCAGCGCAGCAGCCAACCCCTTGCGTGCATCAGAGCTGGGGCAGAAGAGAAGGGCAGGCGCTGGGTCTGGCAGCCATTCCTGTGCCATGGGGGGTGGGCATGGAGAAAGGAGAGGGTGCGGGGGGGTTGGCCAGGGGCACGTGGTGGGAACAGAGGCCCCGGGGCAGAGCTAGCACCTCAGGAGGAGGTTTCGGGTTATCCTGCAACCTCACAACTCCTCCTCATGAATAGAGGCTTATGATTTCTGAAGCTATTCACGCTCCATGCTTTAATCTCATTAGATTCTCAGAACAGCTTGAGGAGGTGGGTAGGGCAGGCAGGAATTGTGAAAGGTAAAGTCCTGAGGATGAAGAAAACCATGTGATCAAGGTCACACATTGGCAGTAGTGGTCAAGTCTGTCCTGGGATCTCAACACTCAGGTCCATGCTTTTCCCACCTGACTGTACAACCAGCAACAACGGTACCCATGGAGCTGTCGTTTGTCACCCAGTGCCTGCTATGGGCCTGGTGCTGTGCTGAAGGCTTTAGAGTCACACTTCCGTTTAATCTTCCCATAGCCCTTGACAAAGGGAACCATCCCTCTATCAGCTGTAACTTGCCTACAGAAAGACCACGGATTATTAGCCACTTCCCACGCAGATGTGATTCTGCACAGTAGGCGCGAGTGTGGAAAGGGAGGGAAGAGTGTCTCGGTCTCCTGGGTGGAGACCTGAGCTGTTCACTGTGAGTCTCGCCAGGGGACGGCCTTTCACGAACGTCATGTGGGCATCTTGTTTACCAGGAAGTAGACGTGTGTCTTGGGCTGGGTCCTGAACTACTGCACTGGGCTATCAACCCTTTGCCTCTGGCATCAGCTCAGAGGGACTGGAACCAGCATTCTGATGATAAAGGCTGAATGAGGAAGATGCTGAAAAAGCAGGGCCCAGTGGCCTTTACTGACTTCTTCTGGAAGGTTAAATTCCTAGCATTCCTGCTAAGGGAACACATTAGTACAGGCTGGCTGAAATCTCTTCAGATCTCTTAGAAAGTAGATGTGCTAATGAGAATTTACCTATTGTTTGACCTTTACTTCTCTGACTCTCCCCAGGCCTCTCCATGTCCATGTGGCCTGTGGGAAGTCTCTCAGTTGTCCTTCCCTCTCACTGTGACCTCTGATCCACACTGCTGTTGCCCATCTTTCTCCTGGGACTGGTCTGATTATGACCCTTCTATACTGGGAGGCCCCTAATGAGTCCTCAGATCCTACAGGATAAAGGCCATCTTCTTTGGTCCATTATTCTAAGCTCGTTCATTGCTAAGACCACTAGGAAGTCCTCTGTTCTAGCTCCATTGTTTTCCTTTCTTAAAAAAGACCAAGAACGTTGTCATCCCTTCATCTCTGCTCCGGTTGGAGTGTCTCAAGTTCTCATTCGTTTATTCATTCAATAATCCATCACTAAGACCCGGATTTGTGTGCTGAATCCAGGAAGTGCCCAGATTAGAAACAGCCCCTGTCCTAAAGGACTCATAGCCCAGGGATGCCGGACCTTCTCCCCTGCCCTACCCCCACTCAGTCCTCCCTATTGTTCTCAGGAATGTTCCCCACCCCCCACCACCAGAGGAAATCCTGCTAATTTTTTACAACTCAATTCATTCACCAGATGCTCCCAGAAGCCTTCCCTGGGAGGCTTCTTGAGGCTCCTTGAAGATACCATCTTGTATTTTGTACCTATTTATTCTGCTTAATTAGTTGTTTACTTACCTGTCACTCCCTCTAGACCAAATGTTCTTTTAGGAGAGAGACCAGTGTCTTAGTCAATTCTGTATCCCCACATTGGTTTGTGTCTAGCAGGTGCTCAAACAATGCCCACCGAGAGGAAATGAAATCCAAGTGTGTTGACACACACCTATCCACCATGGGCAACGCTTAACAGGGATTGGTACTTCCTTCCCATCTTCCATGTGTCATGACACTCAAGACCATTTTTATAAAGGATATATGATAGGCTATGTCTTAAATCAAAATCATATCACACTAGGTATCTCTCAGTTGGGCAAGCTTGAGCTAGAGAAACTCGAGGCAAACACACCCTTTATGATGAACAAAGCATCTAAGTAACTTTCACAAAAGGCAACCCATGGGTGAGGCTCCAAATGAACACTTCTGATGTCCATTTATAATGAAGTGGTTTATCTCCACCTCTTCCTGGATCCTGTGTGCTCCGTCTGTGGAATCGCCACCACATTGGAAATGGCAAATTATAGCCTTTATCAATGGTGCTCCATTACTCAGGTTAGACGTGAAAACAATGGTACAAGTCCACACATTTCTCTTGATGCCAGTTTCATGGGTACTTGTGGACAGGAATAAAAAATATTTAGGAGGACCTGCCCAGATTTGGGGAATTGCCTGTTACTTTCAGCTCCCCCGTTAGTTCCCCCATCACCACCACTCCCTTACGGAGAAATCAGCAAGCCTTTCTTCCCTGGAGTCCTCCTGGTTTCCAGAGCCTTCCCCCAGTGCCACCAGGCTCAGCTGTGGCAGCAGCAGGAGGTGGCCCTGTACACAGTCTTACCTCGGGAGCGATGTAGTCGGGAGTCCCACAGAATGTGGTCGTCGTCACACCGTTCAGAATCCCTTCCTTGCACATGCCAAAGTCGGCCAGCTTGCAGTGACCTTCTGCATCCAGCAGGATGTTGTCCAGTTTCAAATCCCTGCAAGGTAAGCCAGGACCACATGGTTAATGCTTCGCTCACCCCAACACTCTTCACTCATCTCGAGTTGGAGAGCAGCGCACATCTCAGGGACATCTGCTACAGAAAGCAAAGTCCTGAGGAGACTTGACCTCTCAGCAACCAATTTCAGTCCAGGTCTCTTGCCCATGATTAGCCAACCCCCAAAGCTGCCTCCATGCTCCCCAACATGAGGGAGGAGCTTCTGTACCCCCAGGACTGCTACAGCATAATAGATCAAAGTTAGTAGCTGGTTATTGAAGCTATCGCATGTGCTGAAACTCATAGTATTTAGGCCTTGATAGCAGAGAAAGAAGCAACTTATGCCCCTGCCTTCGTGAGTTAATCACGCGGATCACCTGGACGAACCAGGCTGACACATGTGAACATTAACGAGTCAGATATAAGCCACATAAGACTCAGATACCACTTTACACAGCACCGCTGATGCGAGTTGCTAGTTTTCAGGAGGAGGCCACTGACGGCTGGTACAGGCAGGAGGGCTCCCAGGAGACGGCAACAGAGAAGCTTGGATAGATAGTAAGGTTTAGAAAAAGAAAAGTTGAGCCCTGACTGCTGTCACTCAGATGACTAGGCATTGTCGTGCAAAGCAAAAGGTTGCTGGTTCAATTCCTGGTCATGGTACCTGCCTGGGTTGCAGGTTCTGCCCTTGGTTGGGGTGTCTAGGAGAGGCCACTGATTGATGTTTCTCTCACACATCAGTGTGTCTCTTCCTCTCTTCCCTTCTAAAAATAAATAAAATCTCTTGAAAAACCCCTCGGTGTTCTATTAAAAATGCAAATCTGATCCTACTACCTACTTAAATGCCCTTTAAAAAAAAGGTAGGAGGGAGGGGAAGGTCAACACTGTAGATGCAAAAGGTAGTGAAGAGACCAGAGAACTGCACCCCCGTGAATGGTGACGCGGGAAAGGCATACTGAAGAGCCTCCAATGCCAGGAAGAGGGGTCTGGTATTCACACCGAGGGCAGTGGGAGCCCTGCTGCAGTGCACCGAGTACTGTGAGATCGGTCTTCTAAGGGCAGAGAGGCTGGGTGGGGGGAGGGCCTGGGGCAGGACAGAAGACACACGGGTTGCGATAACCAGGACCTCTAGTGCCCAGGGGGTTTGCTTCATGAGAAGCAGCTGGATCAACCAGGGCAGCTCCCCTGTGGTCTGTGTTACAAGTCTAAGGGGTCTGTGTAAGATCTTGTATAAAATCTGGGGTTCATGATAAGAGTTCCCAACCAAGTCTGCAAACCTGAGACCTGTCCCACAGAAAGACTTAGACTCTTGAATGGAGTCCCTCCATCCACTGTGGGTGGGGGTGGGGGTTTTGCAAAGAAGGCCCATTGTACTGCATATAGAGCAAGAGGGATTCTCTCCCAAGCTTGCTGGCGTCTGGACTTAAACTCCTCCCCTGAGGAATCCAGGCCTTCGTGCAAAGGTGGAGCAGGAAGCATTTGGGGCCTGTCTGCCTTGCACCCATGGCCCCACTTCCACTTACAGCTGGGACTTCTTGAGAAAAGAGCACATAAAACATGTTGCTCTAAGCAAATGCTCACGAACGGCACAAAGAACAGTGAGACCAACCAGCGCTAGTCACTGTGACTGGGTTCCCTGACCCCCCAGTTGGGCCACTGCGTGTGGTCAGGGCTCAGCGTTGGCTGGGGGGGTGGTGAGCAGTGAGATGAATACCGGCTCGGCTCCAGCATAGGAGGCCTGGGTTTTAATCACTATGTGGCCTGATCCTGGTGAGGTCACCGCGCTGCTGTTACCTTATCAGTTAACTTGGACCAGATACCATCTGCTCCTAGACGCGCACACGCGTGCGTGCGTGCGTGTGTGTAAAAAGCAGCAGGTCTTGTATACCGTTTTACCCACTTCATGAGAAAACTGAGCTAGAGGGAACCAGGTGTCCTGTCTGCCCACTGGCAAATGCTAGAGTCCCTGAGAGGTAGACCTATGGGTCCAGGGAGTTATGGCGCCCCCTACACTCTCTAACCTAGAGTTGCCCTTCCAAGACCCAAGGGCAGGCATAATGATCACCATGGCAACACTCATCGCAATAGTAACAATACCACCACCACCATGGGGAAAGCACCGAGGCCTACAAACCACAGTCACGTTCTGAATAATCCCGAGGGCGAGGAAGAGCATACTCAGCTCCTACTGTGGCACAAATAAGTCAACAGAAACTGGAAGAAGGTAAGTGATTTCTGTAAGGTGACAGGGCACTGGTGCCATTAGGAGCCTAACGCAGGTTCCCAGCTCCAGAAGTTGGTGTAAAGGTGCCACCTTTACAAAGTGCCACCCAAGTGCCACCACTCAGAGTACTCTCTCTTTTTTCTAAATAAATATTTTAAAGATTAAAAAAAAATTTACTACTAAAGAGAGGGGAAAGAAGGGAGAAAAAAAGGGAGAGAAACATCAATGTGTGGTTGCCTCTTGTATGCCCCGGCACTGGGGACCTGGCCCACAACCCAGGCATGTGCCCTGACTAGGAATTGAACCAGTGATGCTTTCGTTTGCAGGCTGGCACTCAATCCACTGAGCCACAGCAGCCAGGGCTCAGAGTACTCCCTTTTAAAGCCTTTGTTATGTCATAGAAAGGACTGGTTTTAATTGGTATGAATGGAACCTTGCCCTTGTTCTGAAAATTGAGACTCAGCATTTCTGGCCAATCAGGCTCAGCCTTTCCTTCAGCTCAGGGGTCCTACTTGGAACAAGAGGAGGTGGGAAGTCTTATTTCTGCCCAGCTCCTGCTCTTCCTTGTCCTGGGCCAGATGCATAACATCCCTTTGCTTCCTGCTTTCTCCTCCCGGGGGGAAGAAGCTGCTCTAGCTGAAGACCCAGGGTGGCCACCTCAGAAGAGTACTCAGCAAGCAGCTGCCCCTGTTTCATGAAGGGAAGTCTCAGGCCAAAGGTTTCTGTTACCAGACAGGGGCCTGGCTCTGAATGGATCTGCCCAGGGCCAGCTGTAGTGTGTAGGTTCTTGACTTCATGTAGGAAAGATTTCACAACATGAGTCCAGGTGACTATGAGGATACACTTCTTAAAGATGTGGACAGTGAAACATGGAAGGGCCGAGCTTAGCACAGGACAGTCTGGGCTGGGCTGCCTCAGCTCACTGGGAGTCAGAGAAAAGGAGGCTTGAGAGACAGGTTCAGGGGATCAGCCTGGGACAAGCTGCCAGCTGCCCAGAGTTTAGGAGACACGTGCCTGTGAAGAAAGAACTGGAATAGGAAGGGAATGGCTTGGGCTGCTCCCCACAGGGAGAGCGCACACTGGGCCCTTTGTTTGAGGCTTCTTTCTCTCTCTTGCAGGTGGGAGTCTTAGGGGAGGCCTCGGGGGGGGTTTCCTAGAACATTCATCAGTCCTCCAGCTGTGCCCTTTCAGGGTCATGGTCTCCACTGACTGGTCAGTGGCAGGGCAGTGTCTTCAGTCACTGAAGTGGGTCCTGGCCTCATCCACCTGGTTCTGCTGCTTTTCTGGGCCTGGAGCTGAGGCCTAGATGTTGTCTCCAGGGAGGAGAGGCCAGGGGAGAAGTTACCCAGGGGGTGAGGTCCTTGTTTTACATTTTTTCCCCTGCCAGGCGCTGGGGACCTTTCCCCTGGTGACTATCTGCACCTGCCTGAAAGTACTAAGCCACTGTGTTCAGCTCCTCGGTTTCCCTGTTCTGCTGGCCGAAGAATTTTCCCAGCTTCTTACTATCCTATCTCAGTTACTTCCCACTGTCCTGCCACTGATGCCTGAAATCGTGCCACAAGTCACTCCCTGCAAGTCCCTCACTGTATGCATTTCCCGAAAACTCCAAATCCCCACACAAAACCCAGCCCCGAGACAGTGATTTATGTTCCTTTCCTTTGTGATAGGAAGATTAGTGAAGACTGAAAGACCCCTGGGGCCTGAAAGGGCTTTCCTAGAACACCCCTCTGGGGGGTCTTCAATCTCAATAAAAAGAAACATATTGATACCGCTGGACGACCTCTGCCTGGTCTGGAGCTCTTGGTGAGTTCCTGAGTGGGATGTCAGCGGATGGGAGAGCTTAGGGAAGCCCAGGGCTATGCTTGCTCAGACGGAGAAAACGGGAGGAAAAACGCCCTTCCCTACCTGGGGCTAGGGGTGACGGCTTAGGAAAGAAGGGGGCATCCCAGAAATCCTGCCTGCTTTCCAGTTGGCTGAGGACTATGGGTTCCTCCTGGTTCCTCCCCTTCTCCTTCCCAGCACAGCTGCCCCAGGAACCCAGACTTTCTACTTCCTGTTCCTGCCCCATGCTGCTTCCACCCCTGGGAAGAGGTTTTAAGTGCCGCCTCCTCACGAGGGGCCTCTAAGTCCCCCTGGGAAGGGGGCCAGGGACAAACGTTTCCCAGCCTTGCCCGCTCTGAGGCCCAGCTTGCAGAGCAGGGTGAGGGGTCCTGTCTCCTTCCTGAGAGTTCCCACGGTGCTTGGCTCTCAGTGTTCAGAGTAGCCAGGGACAGAGCAGGTACTTGTCAAACTTATTGACTGACAGCTTTGCAAAGAAGGGCTTCTGCATAGCTGTTAATCCCTGTCTACGCAGTTCTGAAATGCAAGGTCAGAGCACTTTTGAGGCCTGGGGACATTTCTAAGGAGTGGGGTCATTTTTTTAATAGTGACGGGGGAAAAGGCAGCCAAATCTCTTTCCCTGTATATGAGCCAAAGTGACTCGCCTTCGCTTATTAAGTTTCCCTATTAATAATTTCATGTAATTTTTTCAATAGGTAGCGCATTTGTGTATTCATAAAATCCAAAGTATAAAAGGGCATACAGTATATACTCTTTCTGCTGCATCTGTTCCTCACATACTCCTTTCTCTCCTGAAAGCAACTGCTTTTATTTAACCTTTGTGCATCCTCTTGCTCACACTTTGTACATAAACGAGACAGTGAAAATATACCATATTTTTGGACCATAAGACACATCTAGGTTTTAGAGAAGGAAAATAGAAAAAAATTTTTTGAAGCAAAAAATGTGGTAAAATATTTAATAACATAAATAACATATTTCACCAATGTAAATGTAAACAGAACTCAACAACAGCATTAGCCACCATTATTCCTCCCAAATTTGGGGGGGGGGTATGTCTTACAGTCCAGAAAATATGGTGTGCAGGTGTGTCTCAGAGATACTGTAGGTTCAAGTCCAGTCGCCACTATGAAGTGAGTCACAATTTTTTTTTGGTTTCCCAGCGAATATAAAAATTATATTTATACCACCCCACAGTCTATTAAGTGTGCAATAGCATTATGTCTTTAAAAATGTACATACCTTGATTAAAAAATACTTCACTGCTAAAAAATGCTAACTATCACCTGAACTTTGAGCGAGTTGTGACCTTTTTGCTGGGGGAGGGTCTTGCCCAGGCAACATCAAAGACTGTTGATCACAGATCAGCATAACAAATACAACTGGAAAGTTTGGAATATGATGAGGATCACCAAAATGTGTCAACAGAGGCACAAAGTGAGCAAATACTACTGGAAACATGGCTTGTTCAAGGCAGGGTTGCCACGAACCTTTGCTCTGTAAAAAGACGATGTCTGTGAAGTGCCATAAAATGAGGTATCCCAGCATTCACGCACCCCTTTTAACCGGATGGAGCTCACGATATCCACTTGTTCATGTCCTACCTTTCCCACTTAATGTTTAGCAGACATCTTTCTGTGTCGGCGCAGAGCCTCCTGATTCTTTTTATGGTCACACACACTGCACCGCAGTCACTGGGGGACTTCGGATGCTGTGCTCCTGATGCTGTACGGACAGGGCTGCAGTGAATGAGCTCATCTGTCACATTGGGCATGTATGTGAAGGTTATTGTACACACTTCCTAGAAGAGATTTCTGAATCTCACAGCACAAGAATGTGGATTTCAACGGACGCTGTCACACTACCCTCTCAGAGGCTGAACAAGCTACACTTCCGTGGGCACAGCATCTCAGGGTTTGCTTAAGTTTCTCTATATGTCTGAGCATTTTTCATCTATTTGGAAGTGATCTATATTTTTTTCCCTGTCAACTGTCTGCTGCCCATCTTCCTTTTGTGGTGTTTGTTTTTCATTGATTTACTGAAGCTCTTTCTATATTAGGGATGAACTTGGTGTAGGTTAAAAATTATATTTGTCCTAGTTTCCTGTTTTGACATTTATTTTTAACACTGCTTACAGTGATTCTGCCACGCTGGTATTTGTTTTTACGTAACTGAGTTGATGTTTCCTTTTTATGGTCTTTGGGGTTTTATGTCTTAATTTAAAAGGGCATACCCATTTCAAAGTTATAAAAGCATACTCCCAAGGTTTCTCCTAGTACTTTGATGCTTTTAATAAACTTGTCTTTGATGTGCTTGGAATTTGTGCTGATACAAGGTGTGAAGTATGGATCCAACTCTATGAGCTGCCCCGGTTCCACATGTTGGACAGTTTGTATCTTTTCCTCATTGACCGAAAAAACCACCTTCATCAAATACTGGGGCTGGATCCCCACATGTACGTTGTATTTATTTTTATACTCTTCCTTCTCTAATATTGATCATTAGTACACTTTTAAACTTATCACAGGTTTATAATACATTTAAAAAATTAAAAAAAATATTTTTTGTTAAGATTTGACTTATTTACTTTTAGACAAAGGGGAAGGGAGAGAGAAGAGAGGGAAAGAAACATCAACGTGTAGTTGCCTTTCATGTGCCCCCTCCCCCCCCCCTGGCACCAGGGACCTGGCCCACAACCCAGGCATGCTTCCTGACGGGGAATTGAACCAGTGACCCTTTGGTTTTCAGACTGGCACTTAATCCACTGAGCCATACCAGCCAGGGCAGTTTTATAATATGTTTTAATATCCATTAAGGCTGGTCCCCTAATTAGTCTTCTTTTTCAAAATTACAGGCTACTCATGCTTGTTTATTTTTCCATGTGAACTTTAGAATCATCTGTCTAGTTTAAAAAAATATCCTGGTGGTGATTTTATTGGGAACATGTTTAGAGTTATAAATTAACTCAGGGAGAATTGATATTTTTATGAGGTTGAGCCTTCCTATGCAATAATACTGTTTGTCTACTTGCACAAGTCTTGTCTGTGCCCTTTAGGAAGATTTTAAAGTTCCCTCCTATAGATCTTATCCAAATCTTACTGCATTTTATGGCAGACTTCTGGCTGTCCCAATAGCCATTCTCAATTTCTTCCTTAGTAAGAGAATTTTTTTAAAGCTATGCACACAGCGATGGAGCTACAAGCTAGAATTCAAAGCCTTCTTCAGAGCTGGCTGGTTGTGTGTCTAAGTTCTAGTCAATCAGACGTGTGAACGTCTCCTTAAAAAGAAGAGCCTTGCTCTGACTTTTCTCTCCTTCCTCTGCCCCGTTGCCTGGACGGGGATGCAATGCCTTCAGTCCTGGTGTACAGTGGGCGGCAACGACTCTGGTCGAGGCCTCGAGCAGTGACCAAGGCTCCAGAATGGTCTGGTCCAGATCACAGGGCCACATGGGGACCTGGGAGCTGTGGCCTGGCTGTCAGGAAAGTCATGAGGTTGCCTGGCTGGTGAGAGACTGACTCCATGTGACCATCTGTGACCCCCTTTCAGATCAAATGTAAAATCTATGTGTTGGAAATCTCTCTCTGCTGATCTGACCCACACTCCTGTGGGATAGGAAAGGGAGGCTTCGTGGTGAGAAGGGGAATCCAGAGACCAGAGGTCACAGTCGCTGACATGGAAGAACTGATTTAGGGGCTGCATGGTATAATCATGGCTCCCTTTGGGTAGGAGCACAGACCTTTCCCAGAAACTCAAAGGACAGCAAGAGGGGAGATTCCCAAAACAATGTACCTTAAAAAAAAAAAAAAAAAGCAATTCTATAAAACCTACAGCGGGGAAAGACCTAGCAGTTAATTTTATGAAAGAAAGAGAAAAGCTTATCTTCTAAGAGCAACTGTGCTGCTTTAGGGGGGTGGGAAGGGGGGTCCTGTGAGTAAAAGCAAGGAGCCCTGGAATGAGTTTTCCATGAGATAGGGAAGAATGGTCTCCTGCGAGAGCAGTGGTAGGTCAAATGATAATTTCGCTTTTAACAGAAGTTTACTTTCAGTGTGGTAACAGATCAACTGCTGATATCTCCAGAATCATGGGTCACTTCAGCTTCTAAGAACAGCCTTACCCTCACAGCTAGCTATGCATCTAATTCGGTGTCTGGCTCACGTAGGAAACGTTGTCGGAGCCGACGTGTGTGATCTGAAAGGCCCGGTGGCTCCCCCAACCCCTCTCTTCCTGATGTTCAGGTGGAAGCGAAGGAATTCGGAGGCAGAATCATAACTCAGCTATTTACTAGCTGGAGGAGGCTGGGCTGGTCCAAACCATCTTTGAGACTCAGTTTCCTTACCTAGGAAGTGGGGACAATCTCGCCAAGACTGAACGGTACAACAGAGGTGAAGCTCTTAGCGCAGTGCCGATACAGGGAGTCACCTCTGAAGTCCTGCCTCTCCAGCAATCCTCAACAGTCACGTTTCCTAAAATGCACACCCCTCGTGAGGGCGAGTCACTGGATGCCTAACGGCCTTTTAATTTTTAAAAAATACTACCTTCTACGGTGTATAAGCCACTGAAATAGGCACTGTGGGGTGAAAAACAGAAAACATAGGCAATTGTAACATATCGAAGCAAGTGATAAATGGTGCTTAAATGACAGAGAGAGGGTGGGAGGGAAAGGGGGTTTGTGGGGAGAGAGAGGGAGAGAGAGAGAGAGAATTTCAGTCCAGCCCAGTGAGAACATCAGGAATTGCTTTCCTCTGGGCCCAGGGAACGACACTGCAGGGAACACTAAGGGCCCCAGGGGAGAAAGAAAAGCAGGGCAGGTAGGGAGTGGGGCTAGAGCTGCGCAGGTGTCACCGGTCAGGATTGTTGCAACGGCTTCCAGATCCCAGCCAACTTCTCAGACCTGGACGGCTGCGCTGTGAGCGGAGGCCTTTCTGCAGGGCCATGGGGGCTGCTCTGGTCAGCGGCTTTAATCTGTCCTGGTGCCCCAGGGCTTACCATGAACCACCGCTCACCTTATCTCCTTTACTGCCCACAACAGTCCTGGGCAGGGGGTATCATCAGCCTCACTTTACAGATAAAGAACTTGGGGGGCACGCAACTCACAGAGCAGAACTTCAGGAGGGACCTGAACGGCACCTCAGTGGTCTCATCTAAGAATTTATCCATTTACATTTACAAAATTTAATTTTCCCAACTGGATGGCAGAGTCCCCAAGAATAGGCGCCAGAAAACTCTTCCCTGTAAACCTTACAGCATTTAGCAAGGGGTTGGCACACATGACAGCCTTCGCACACAAGAAAAAAAACTGAAAAATTTTTTTGCTTGACTTGAACACTTGCCCTGAAGGAAGAGAGACTCACAAGGCCCAGTCTCTTCACCTAGGCCCCGGCTCTCACAGCTCTCGCTCCCTCGCACGCTGGACTCTTCCGGAATGTGAGTCCCACAGTGCTCGGGCCTGAGTGCCACACGAACGGCAGCAAATTCTTCCATTTACTTACAGATAAAAGATTAGCAATATGACTTTGCAGATGCCAAGTATTTGGATCACCAGGGAACAGGCCCCGGGGGAGTTACGAAGAAACTCTGCTTGTTTTTAGACAAATAGTGGAGACTCGTGAACGACTGTGGTACATCACGTGGGAACACAGGCTCTCCTGGCAAAGGCTGCCCAACACCTTTGTAAATCCAACGACAAATTCAGGAGGAAGACAATTCCCCCTTCAACATAGTCAGACTCCCCGCAACGCTGTGGCGAATGTCCACATCCTCCAGTAGGCTTTCTCTGCACGGCCCCTCCTCCCTGTCCGAGGAACGCCAGGTCACGGAGGATGGCAGGTGAGAAGCCTAGGAACAGCCGTGCATGCCCCTCTATCAAAAAGTCCAAGTGGCTTCAGAGCCAAGGTAACCGACTTCAAAATTCTCCATTGCAGGGCTGACACCTGAGAGTCAATGGTAGTATTTCCCTGTGGGCCAATCTGTAGGGAAATCCTACTCCAAGCCTTTCAATAGAAAGAGCTCAATCATTTAGGAGCAAAATAATAACTTTTTTTCCCCCAAATGCTTCTGTATGTCAGGCTCAGTGTTAAGTCTCTTATATGGTTTGTCTCATTTAATCTCACAAATAGCCTGAGTCTGGTAGCACTATCATTATCCCCCCAAATGGTGAGAAGGAAGGATACGTGGGGTTATCTACCTGGCCCGGGATGCACAGGCGGTGAGTGACAGAGTCAGCCCTGCCTCACATCAACCCCCATGCTCGTAACCGCTTTGCCCGGGTGCTTGAGGTGGAAAAACGGTTTGTTTTCACACTCCTGCCCTTGTGTGTGATTGAGAACACAGCTGATGCTGTTGGGGTGACGGCTCTGACTCCTAGCAACATGGCTACAAGATGTAACCGATAAGCTAGACGATGCTGTTTTGAGCAAACACATGACCCCTTGTCTGAAGAGAGCAGACCTTCAGCTACTGCGGCGACAGCTGGAAACCCGAGGTGTGAAGCAGCATCCTCGTTCTCAGCCAACACAAACAGCCTGGGACCGCACCTGCGCATTAACACTTGGAATCGTGGCAGAATAACTTATCTGATGGCAAGGCTGTCCAATTACTTATTTTCCCCACAGCAATTAAAGCAAATTCTCCTCCTTCATACTTGTGAATACTAACCTGACCTCCACTGATGGGGAATGGGCCTTGACTTGTGTCCCCACCAAGTGAGGTGGGCTGCCCTGCCCATCATCACACTACGCCCAGGGCCCCCATTCCTCTCTAGGCTATGTATCAGCTTGTGCCTTGAAATGGCTATTTTGGGGTTCAGTGTCCAGACTGGGTCTAAGGACAGCATGGCCTCACTCAAACCACTTCTCTGAGTTTTAATGTCCTCAAATATGAGAGAAGGCGTCCAGATGAGCCAGACCCCATGGACGCTTCTCGTCCACGATCCTGGGAAGCAAAGGCAGCTGGAGTTTGTGAAACTTGAACGTGAAATCCTGGCTGTTGTACACCAAATGTTTCCCCTCCCACTTTGCAGCAAACCGTGGCCCAACAGGCGTTTTAGACAGAGTGTAAATCAGATGAAGCTCTCCTCCTGCTTGCATTCTTTAATGACGCCCCATGGACGTGCTTCCCAGAAGGGTGTGAGCCACCGCTGTGCTCTCTACCGCCCGGTCTTTCACTCTCATACCTCAGCACACCTCCCTCACAACCCACACTGGGGGCTCGAGGGCCTGGATGGGGGGCATCCCAGATGGGTAAGGCTGTCTCCTGCCTCAACGCTCCGGCATAGGTCCCACTGTGAGTTTCTGCCTTCCACCAGGGAGTCGTGAGGGCAGGGCCTAGGAACCCCCACTTGTCTCACGTGTCCTAGCTTCTCAATACTAGCTGGTTAGAAGGGTGAAGGACTGACTGATTGAGGAGACAGGGGATTTGTGCATCATGGCCCCAGGCAGCCAGATGACTTGAACAAACGTTTTCAGATAACATATGAAACTATTAAAACATATTATTAAAAACTAAGGTCCAAACCATCACAGGCAGTTGAACCTGATGTTCTCCTGAATCTTCTAATCCCTGCTCCCAATACTCCCAGGAAGAACCCCTTTGCTCACCTCCAGGAGCTTCCATGGTGGTCAGAGCAGAACTCGCATGCCTCACTCTAGCTCTAGGGCTGGTCCTTCTTTCTCAGTCATTTGGTGCTACTGTCCCCTCCATCCAGCCACGGGGGGCTTGGACAGTTCAGGCTCACCAAATACTGGCCTGCCTTGAGACCTCTGCCACATCCCTGTTCTTTCTCCCTGGAAAACAGACTCCTCAGCATTTGGGTCTCTGTCTCCAGACCCTTTCCTCAAAGGAGCCTCTTGGGCCCAGCCCGTCCCGCCACTGCCCGCCCTAGCCCCTACTTTAATCTCAGTCATGTTTAGAGTAGTGATCACAATTCGTAATTACTTTCTTTTTTCCCTGAGTTTTCTTCAGTGAGCTTCATGAGAACAGGGACCGCAAGTTCAAGTTCACAGCTTGGTCCCCAGAGCCCTGCAAAGTGCCCGACGCTCAACATTCATTGAATGTCTGGATAAGATAACGGGAAGGATCTGTATTAAGTACATTTTAATGACGATCTAGTTACTGTCATGATTACAACTACTAACTCATTGCCTACTTGGCCCTCCTATGTAATGTTCCACAACACTGACTGCGTTACCACTCACAGTCTGTTGTCCCGCCAGCTCTTGAGGACACTCTGAGAGAAGACACGGTCCCTAACCTCAGGAGGTGTCTGGCAGGAGCGGTGGGGCGTGAGGCGCGAATACTCGGGATGGCATCAGGCAGGTTAAGTTCTACACCAGAGGGACGGACAGGACACCACCATTGCCCTTAGGAGGCTGGGGCTGCTGGGCTCGCCTTTTTTGGGCCCAGTGACTTGCAGCTAGAAAGGCAGCCAGCATTCTGTCATCACAGAAAGGGCCACTGCAGTGAAAGGACCAAGAGTAACCTTTCTGTGGGGGTGCCTGGAGCCTGGCGGAGACTGTAGAACCCCACGCAGGCCTGAGGGTTGCCGGCCGGGAGGCCAGAAAGCCGCCCTTCAGGCTCCTCTGTCAGGATGAGAAGCTGCCAAAAGCAGCGAGCGTAGGTCTTCCACGTCCAGCCACACGAGGAGCCGCGTGCTAGGAGAATGGTCAGCGCCTCGCAGGTCACCCCAGTCTGGATGAAGAGCTGAGGGAACACAAATGGAGCGCCACCCGAGTTGAGGGGATGTAGGGAAAGCACGTCTGCCTGTAAAGTGGGGGTCACCCATGTTGTGGAGGACATCAGAGGCCTCGTGCAAGGCCAGGAAGCTGAAACGAACTGACCTCTGAGGGGACAGAGAACAGATTTTGTTATTCTTAAAAAAAGAAGTCTTACATTTGTATTTGTTTAATTTGGCCACTGAAGGTATTTGCTTTAAGACTGTGTGGTGCTTTTCAGCTAATCAGAAATGTGAGCGCATGCACGTGTGTCGCCAGGGAAGGGCCTGGGGTCATGCTCACGCCCACACGTGTGTCTATGGGGTTAGGCCCATGGCTGACAAAGAGGGAGAATACACAGGTCCATGTGCATCAGGCAGGTTAAGAAGATCCTTGTTTTTCATCAGAGCAGACGCATTCTGGTAAAGTTTACAAAACAAGAAGGATTAGAGCTAGAGAGAGCTTCTTTGCTCCACTTGATGAATGTGAATATTCATATTAAATACCTTACTAAGTACCAGGGAGGGCCAGGTTTTTGGTGAGAGATGGCAGGGGTCTACCAGTAGTTCAGTTCGTACATTCTGAGTCCCAGGTGCCTTGGAGACATCTAACTGGACATGCGGAGCAGGTGGTGATACATGAAGGTTTGGGCTGGGGAACTAAGGAGCATGGGTGAAATTCTCCAAGAAGCGTGAAGATGCAGTATGAGAATAGAGGGGGCTAGAGCTGATCTGTGAGCAAGTCCAACAATTCCTGGCCAGGACTTGCAACAGACCAACCTGAGAGTGACCAGGAAGCCTGAGGAGGAGGAGGGATCTCAACCCCAGGCCACACCCCTCACTGATGTGCTGTTGAGTTTGCTGACTCAGAGGCTCAGAGGTCTTTTTATCCAAGGGAAATAGAGTTATTTGTCCTTATTTATATTTACCAATATTTTCTCTTCATGCTGTGAGATTCCGATTTACTACTAATAATAACAACAGGAATGGCATTTTTTAAGAAGAGACTTTCCAGATCAATACAGGTATCAAGTGCCAGGGTCTGCCCAGTGAACAGTGTTAGTAAAATACCGTAAACTTTGGACCCACCAATGGGAAAGAGGGGGGGAAAAACAAGGAAAAAAAGAAAGCCACAGTTCTCTCAGTGGCATTAGGGAGACATGCCCTTGTACAAGACAGCAGCCCTCTCCTTGTAAGAAGAGCCCCCATCCAGAGAAAACCTAAGAGAGCTCCATGGTCTCTTGGTTGGCGCCTTCCAGGCTCCTCATGTGGCTCCCTCCAGGCTCCAACCAAGAAGGACCTGGTCCAGGTTCTCCTCCTCCTGCTCCAGGTTGGCGGGTGCACACGTGCACCAGCTCAACAATAGTTCAGGTTCCTGAGCCCTTCTCTCTCCACTCCACCAGCCCATTGCCTTCTGCCCGCTGCCCCTGGCACTCCCTACATACTGTTCCATCTGAGGGGAGGGCTGTGCTCTAGATAGTTCATCACTTCTTTTTCTTAAAAATCATCCTGCCCAAGTGGTAAGCCCTTCTGAATAACTTGCAAATCTGTTCAATGTCATGAAGCTAGGGTGGACATTATGGCTTGATATGCAACTCGCTCCAGAGAACCTGCGTATATTGATCAGATGCATACGTTGATCAGAAGACTGGAGAGTTACTGGAGGAGATGGGGTGTGGGCACAGCTTCAATAATACTTCTCAAATCCGGGTTGGAGGGTGCCTGGATCCCCTCCAGGGCCCCCTAGTGGCCACTGCCTCATTCCCACCTCTAAGTCCAACCCGATTCAGCCACTTCCTTTCTTTCCTCCTTAACCTGTGACCATTCTTGAGGCAAGACTGGGATTTTTTTGATGTCATCCAGTTCAAACTCAGAGTGCTGTTTGTTCTTTGACTTTGCTAGAAATGAGTGGTTGCATTTTATCCTGACACTAGAGCAGGTTTTGGGGCATAGATGTGGATAAAATAGTAATTAGTTAGGTTCAATTAAAAAAAAATACTTAAGGCTGACCCATCTCTACTTTGGGGAAAACTGGTAAGGAAGTCTCTTTCAATCACAGTCGAGGTCATGGAAGTGTACTGGGAGCATGGGGATGCGTGCACAGAGCTGAGCAGACCCTGACAGTTGGCATGTATCGCTTTACCAATCTCGAGCTACCCTGTGGGCCCATGACAAGTAGCACTTGCTACCTGTGTTGAGTATATATTTTAATTTGGGTTTTAAGGAAGCCAGTGTGTGCGTAGCCCAGCTGGCCAAGCAAATGAGCCTGACCAGATGGAGACAGATGAGGTCTGCGAGAGAAACAGCTCTCAGCCAGAGAGCAAGTGGTCTGACCCAATTAAGCAGAGGGACGTGCAACTGGCTGGTGGTCAGATCTGTGTCAGACACGTCCTGCCAGTAATCTACACTGAAATAAAGCACGATTGGTGAGTTTACTTAGTAAGTGCGGCGGCACCAGCGGAAGCTCTGCTGCAAACTGGAAAGGTGGGTAGCCATGCTGTCTGCGCCCGAGCAACAATAACTCTCAACATCGCTCTCTGTATACGTCTTCTTACTGCATTAAGCATATGATGTACTTTACTACATGCGTACTACATTATACTTTAGACTTGCACTTCATTTTGCATAGATAGTTAATATATGTAATTAATATGCAGAGGTAAAGCCACACAGAAATATTGTGAGTGATGTGTTGCCTGTATAGGAGAAGCATGTACACAGTAAAGCAGTCCACATGCAGTGTGAGGATGAGCCCAGGCAACACACGACTCTCAATCTCTCTTTCTCTCATATACTAATCATACAACTTGATTGTGTATATGTAATAAGGCATACATAGTAAATGTCTGTATATGTAATACATACACAGTGTGGTTAATATATGCAATATGTAGAGGTGTTGAGAGTTATGCATAGCTTATATATATATAATAAAGTAGATGTGATAAAGCATTCAGTATCATTAATATTTGTAACAAATATTTAGTGTAAGTATTTGTATATGCGCATTTGTACTTTTTATAATATATGTATGCGTAGTATAATACATGTAGCTATAGTGTATATTTTACATAAAATCAACTGAAGTTTGACGTCTTGGATTACATTTGGTGCTGGTCTCTTCCCAAATTTGCAATAGATTTTTTACCTACTGTTTCATGCTAACAGAGATAAAAAGAACAACCACAATCACTCTTGAAGACTTACAATATACAAATATAAAATCCATCATCTTTTCAGGCTAAAAAAAACCCCTATATTTTTGTGTGCTAACAGCCCCAAATGGAGGTTAATTAAACAAATATCAATTTCCTAATCTGTTGATGACTGTCAAGCAGTTTATTGCCAGAGATTAGCTGTTAAGATATACATATCCACAACCATACCTGCTCTTTTCTGCAGCATAAATGTTCTGATTTAATGGAAAATCACTGCAGGGCACAAGTATAAACTAAAAAAACAATTAAAATCATAAATCCAAATGGCAGCAATTCCCAGTGAGTCTTACAACATCCAACTAAGCAGCTGCCAGTCTGCAAAGCTCTGCCTGGGTCCTGCAGGTGAGCTGGCTGGAGCCGGGGCGCAGGCGGCTTCCTGTGCTTGGCCTCCAACGAGAACCCAAGGCTGCTGGCTGGTGACCCCCGGGATGGTGGGATGGTCAGCCTCAGGGCTCAGGAGGCTCCAGGGCAGAGGCCGCCCACAGGTTTCAAGCCAGCTTGTTTCCCTTTCATAGGAAATGCCACTCATTCATGCATCCAGATATTTACTGAGCACTACTACTGGGTGGCATGTACTGTTCTTGACATGGAGGAAACAAATTCCCTGCCTTCATGGAGCTTACATTCTAGTGTGGGAAGAGACAATCAGTCAGCAGAGTGATAAATATCATGTTAAAGAAGGAAGTGCTATGAACCTGGAGGCTGGGATTAACTCTGGTCCATGTCTGTGTTTCTCTTCCATTAAGTGACAAGTATTTATTGAGCACCTGCTAAACGCCCCGGCCTTTGTGAGATGACTGCAAGGAACAGAAATTCTAAGACTGGTCTCTTCCATTCACAGGTGAAACAAGGAGAAAGCCAATATGCCACTGTGCTCGATGATAGTATTTGTTAGTATTTGCTAGTACACCCCTTGTCCCCATGTGGATGACCCCGGCCTCTCAAAAATTCTCTGCAGTGGCTATTTCTATCACCAACAAAACTGAGACTCACAGAGGGTGACTCCCTTGCAGAGAGGCCCACAGCCAGTATGGGGGTGGGGAATCGAGATGTGCGCCTTGCAGAGGGAGCTCGCACCACACCCCTACGTGAGTCTAACCTGGGCGGTGGAGACGACAGGCACTGAGGGGCTGCCTGAGAAGCTGGGAGCTTCTCGAAGAAGGACCCACACCTGTCACATTGTCTGTGTCCTCCTCCGGTCCACGGTGCCTGGCCCATGGGAGGTACCAGCAGGAGCAAGTACTGACTCATCCTGCTCTGGTGGTCTCACTGCAGGACCACCCGTCCCAGGAGGGCTTCAGGTGCATCTGGTCTTAACTTCTCAATAGTAACATTTCATTGGCTCATCAATCATATTTTTAATGGTCAACCAGGGATCTAGGAAAACTGGTTAAAGACCAGGACATAGGGATGAGGGAACATTTCCCCAAACAGGCACTTGCCATGATGTCATGTAGGGATGAGGCGGGCTGTGATCCTGGAGCAGGGGACTATGACGTCTCACAGACCTGCGTCTGAAGATTACTCTGCTCTGACTTATGAACGAGATGTGAACACAGTGACTGAATGTCACTGAGCCTCAGGTTCCTTACCCGTAAAACGGGGAAAACGATACTCACTTCAAAGGTTTACTGTGATGCTTAAATGAGATGATATGTAAAGAATTTCTTACAGTTCCAGCACAGAGTGGGTGTTCAACAAACGGTTCCAGTGCCCCTTTGTGAGCAGTTTCCGAACGTGATCATTCAAACCACTGCTTTCGCACTCCCCCCTCACCTGCAACAAAATGACTTTCTGCCACATCTGACTGTGTGCTGTTTTTTCAGACCAACCACAATGCAAATGACACCGTAAGGAAGGAACACGATGGCAAATGTCCACCACCACCAGGAGGGGAAACCAGACGGGGACATATAAAGCGGAACTACAGGGTGGCGGCCGCTTTGATTTCACCTTGATTTCCCACTGTAGAAGATGTCAACGTGGATAGGTGAGGCAGACACCTCAGTGTGCGAGTTGTGAAAGGACGTGAGACACTGCGTCTTGGCCACTTTGACCCTCCCCGTAGCTTTTGAGGCAGGGTCATGAAGGTGAAGGGACTGTGAGCTGACCAGGCTGCGGTGTTCGTGCTCACGTGTGGCAGGCATGGCTGTGTCCAGCCCCCTTGGCCCCTGCTCATTTCCTGTTCACTTTTCAACTCATCCATTGTCCCATCTCTGCTCAGCAAATTCCTTGTCTATGCAGGTTAGCCTGAGCTAGGCTTACTACCGAGACCCTGGACTGAACCCCAGGTCCCAGGACAGTCTGAAAACTCCTTGCACACCAGTGGTAGCAGGCTGCCCATGACGACAACCACTCACTATCAGAGGTTTACAGACTTGGGACGCAGGAGCCCAGCCAGTGTATTCTGAGAATGGGGAGGCCCTGCTGGCCATCGCACATCTGCACATGCCTGTCCATCACCTACTGTGCATACAGCACTGGCTGAGGGTGAGACCAGCAGTGTGAATAGCAGCCAAGGTCAGCAGAACCAGCAGCACCAACTGCATTAGGCCTCTGTACTCGAAGAGAAGGCTGGGGCAGGCTGTGCCAACCAATCTGTGTTGATATAACCCATGAACATCCAAAAGCTAAAAGGTTGGGATCGGATGCTGGTTTAGCGCTCTCTTAAAAAAAAAAAATCCCTAGCTGATGTGGCCCAGTGGACTGAGTGCTGGCCCGGGAACCCAAAGGTCACCAAAATGATACCCAGTCAGGACACTGATCGATGTATCTCTCACATCAGTGTTTCCCTGTCTTTCTGCCTCCCTTCTCTCTCTAAAAATAAAAAATCACTTTTTTAAAACAATGCATCTATACAGCTGTTTCTACTCCAACTTCAAATAAAGGAGAAAACATTAAACATATTATTTAAACCCGGAGGCATCATTTTGAGGGACAATGTATTAAAAGGACTCTAGGAACCCAGGGTCTCAATGATGTGTGAAGAAAGAACCAATGACAAATTGTTTAAGGGCAAGGATCAATGACGTTGAGCTGAACAAACCGGGAAGCAAATAAGGAAAGTGCAGCCGCCGAGCTCACCAGGAAGGCCCCAGTCAGCACGCTTTCTGGACCTCAGTTCTATTTCTGCACTTGGCCCCTCACCTCCCAGGGTGAGGGTCTGGAGGCTTAAAATAGCACAGCCGATTCTAGTTTTTAAGGCTCAACACCACCACCCATGTTTCAGAGGAGCTCGTAGGGAAGTCCCTGCGCACTGGGCCTTCAGAAAACTGTAAGTTCCCGGATAAGAAAAAGCGAGAGGAGTTAATCACCACACAAACTGCACTGAAAGAAACGTTAAAGGGACTTCTTTATGAAGAAGGGGGGGGGGAATCAAAATACGAATAATAAAGTGGCAATAACTACAAACTTATCAATAATTAAATGTAAATGGACTAAATGCTCCAGTCAGGAGACATGGTGCGATTGCAGGGAGGGCAACGAGACCCCTTCAGGTCGACAGATGCTCAGACAGAAGGTGAAAGGGGTGGATAAAGATGCTTTATGAAAACGGAAAAAAACCCTCTCTGTGCAATATTTATATCAGGCAAAAATTGACCTTAAAACAAAGGCTATCCCAAGACGAGAAACAAATAAGGACATTTTACATACAACAGCAAAGACAGAGATGCAACCCGAGGGTGCACTGATAGACGACTGGGTAAAGAAGAGGGGTACACACATACAATGGAATCTGACTCGGCAGAAAAAACAGTGAGCCCTGACCAGTGTGGTTCACTGGGTTGGGCATCGTCCCGCAAAGTGAGAGGGTGCCGTCAGGGCACATTCCCAGTCAGGGCACAAGCTGGGGTTGCAGGTTCGATCCCCAGCCAGGGTGCAGACAAGAGGCAACCAACTGAGGTTTTTTTCTCACATTGATGTTTCTCTCCCTCTATTTCTCCTTCCCTTCCCCCCTTTAAAAATAAATAAACACAATATTTAAAAAAAATGAAATCTTACCATTTGCAACAACACAAATGGACCTAAAGGGTATTATGCTAAGTGCATTAAGTCAGAGAAATACAAATACCATATGATTTCACTTACATGTGAAATCTAAGAAACAAATTAAACAATCAAAACAGAAACAGACCCAGAGATACACAGAGCATTTCGATGGTTGCCAGACGGGAGCAGGGTTGGGAGCTGGGTAAAAAAGTTGAAGGGAGTATAAGCAGCCCGAATTGGCAGTTACAGAGTAGTCACAGGAATGTAAAGTACAGCAGAGGGGATACAGGCATGTTGTTGTAATCGACATGCGTGATGCCCGGCGGGGGGGACACTAGATTCACCAGGGAATCCCTTCGTAATTTACACGAATGTCGAACCACTAGGCTGTGCACACGAAACTAATATAATACTAATGCCAACTGTAATGGGAAAAAACTTGTAAAGAAAACGGCATGAGTGAGCTGTGACTTCACTGTCTGGAGTGTCCTCACCTCACTCATCTTCCTCAGTGACGCGCCCCGCCCCAGTCCAGCGCCTGCTGCCTCCGCGCTCCTCCGCTCTCTCCCCACCAGCTCCAGGAGAGGCTGGGGCAGCAAGTGGCAGCAGTGTCATCCACTTGGGTGAACGGATGCGCAAGGAGGGAGCGGAGGGGAGGTACCTCTGTCTGCCCAAGTCATATCAGTCCGCTAGGTTCTGCAAACGTCAAGAAAGATCTGAAAATGTCAAGAAAGAGTTTCCACCAGGAAAGTTTTGAGTCTGGTACTAAAATGGGAAAGACATGTTTTTAAGTATTAATAAATGCCAAATAAAAGGTACGAATAGTAAGTGTTCCTTTTGGGTCTTTCGCAGAAACTGTTCCCTCTGCCTACCACACTTTTCCTCCCCAGCTCCTCTTCACTGGCCAGCTCCCGTCCCTTCCTGCAAGAAGCTCTCAGGGGCTCCCCCAGTTAGGTTCCGGGCCTCTTCTCTGGGGGTCCCAGGCACTCAGACCGCCCCTGCCATGATACCATGACAATGAAATGTGAACACTTACTCATCTGTCTGTCTCCCCCACTGGGCAGTGAAGCGCACAGAGAGGGGCTGAAGGATGGGAATGGAGGGACCCCCATGGGACTTCGCACAGGGCCCAGGAAGTAGGAGGCACCTAGGGAGTGTCTGATGGCGGACTGAAAATGAACACGGGCAAGGAGGGGAGACCCGGAGGGTTCTCTGTGGGCTGAGGGGCGCAGCTCCCACGACAGCAGGCAACTCTGGAGCACTCACTGAAGAAAGACACATTAAGTACTTTTCTCCTGGAAACTTAGCGTTGCCGGTGCCACAGCGTGGATGCCAATCTGATAAAGCAACATGTCCTGCACCCACCTGACAAGAACCAACCCGTTGGGTTATTAGCGCCCTGGCTTGGCAGCCTCAGCCCCGTTGCTTACATCTGCCGAGTTGTTTGCACAGATTAACTTGCCTTAAATAAGTTTTAATCATTTTAAACAGGTACTTCACTTGGACAAAATGAAGACATGTACGATCCAATTTTGATTCACACTCCATTTTGTTATGGCAGTAATCATATAAGGAATGAACTTGGATTTTGCTGCTTATTTAATACGACTGTGAATTAGAAATGACTCATGGCTATAGGCTGAACGTCTGTTTTTCTCAGAAGGTCCTTACTTACGGACCTATGAAATGTCTCTGTATTTTAATGTTTTTAAAAATGTCTACACTTATTGGCATGTGTGAACTTAGGAGAAGGTAATTATTCAAAGACACTAAAACGTGGAAAACTCCATCGGTCAGTTGTATTTGGCTAGATGACGCCGATGACTAATTCGTTTCTTTCTTGACTAGATACAGTTCACCATATCCAGGAACTGACCGTCCTTCCCCTCTTGCCCACTTTCCGCCCTGCATGGAACCTCTAGTCCGATGGACCGACTTTGGGAAGATTCTTCTTTTCCAGACAAACTGATTCCCATAAACTCACACGTTTATTTACTACCCAGTCATTGCTCCCACTGCCAGGCCCCTCGCCTGGAAACCAGACTCGGCACGCACCTCGGCACCAGGCCGCCGGAGCGCCGAGCGGGGTCTGTGCATCTGCACTTTATCTCGGTTTATTCTGTGCATCTGTTAGCAAGATGTGCCCTAATCTAATTGCCTCTTTGCTTTACCCTGTTTCTCACGCAAGGCTTTAGAAAAAGGCTCTGGGAAATCTGCATCAGAAACCAAGCCAGCCTCTCGGTCAGCCTCCTAATGGGGACCGGGCCTACTTTTCCTTTCTATCAGAAAACTTGGATGCCTGATGTGTGCAGCATGGATGAGCCATTGTAATGGCCATCAGTTCATTTTCCCAAATACCCTTTCCGAAGACATTTCTACTAATATTTAAATAAATGTAATGATAAATCAATTGAATTCTAATTCTCAAAAGCTTATATACATATATGTGACTTAAACACGGCAATGAAGAGTTGAAGGAGTTGCTACAGAGGGAGAGTGTTGGGCAGTTACCAGCTAAAGTAAGCAGGACACCATAGCAAATTATTACCAGAGTATCTTACTTGTGCCCCAAGGGGACAGTCCAAGTCAGACATCCCTTTTTCCAGAAAAGATTGAACTGTGCATAAAAACGTTCAAGACTCAACATACCAGTTAAGTGGAGGTTGCTAGAAACCGTTGCACTTGTTCAGGGCCACCTGACATTGTACAAACGTTCCACACAGTCTTCCCTGTCATTCCTCACACTGACTACGTAAAGATCCTTGCTAGATATAATGGGAGATCAGCGAGACATAAGACGTATTCCCCGTCCTTGAGGAGTCTGTAGTCTGTCAGAGGAAGGTGAAAAATGTCTTGGGTACAAAGAATACGATCTCTTTCCTCTACCCAGAAGCCCTAAAAGAAATGCAGGCCCATGGATTTACGTGGTCGTTTTTAAACATAAGTAGGGGTCTCCAACTGGGGAATGAACAGAAAGTTACACGGCAGTGTCAGGGGTACTGATCAAATGAGCTGTCCATTGGGAATAGGCTTGATTATGTTAATCTCAATGGATTAAGTTAGACTATTATTTAAAGGGAAATTAAGATGGTTGTCTGCTTACATTCCTTAAGAGTCTCTGGAGGCAGCAACACCGATATGATTAGAAATGGAAACTGCTAGACACTGGCATGTCTTCATTAACAAGCAAACATCTAAAAACCGCTTTTCACACTAGTACGGCTCAGCGAGCCCCCTGGCTGCTGCCTCAGTCAGGTGCCTGATTTCAGCAACGCCTTGGGTTTGCTTCCCCTTCCATCAGGAGGGGGCGTCACAAAATATTTTCTTCTTCATTCATTGTTGGTGTATCTTCATTGCTTTGTACTTGGAAAGGCACTAATCTTTACCATGGAACACCTTACGAGGGTCAGGAAGGAACAGGATACAATATAACAATATCAATTCCATCTGCCTTTGATCTATGTGGTACAGAACAGAATTCTTAAGGATGCTGAGAGTAAACAGGTGAAATCATTCCTTCCCCCAGTAAAAGTAATTCCTTGCCTGGGATGGGAGTAAAAGACAGAATACTGTACTTGAAAAATAATTAAATAAAAAATATTTAAAAAAAATAAAAAGAAAAAAAAAGTAATTCCTTGCTTTTGATAAATACTTTTCTCGATTTTTTATTCTTATTATCTCATTGCAGCTTCTTTCAGTCTCACTGCTCCCCAGTAACTGTCCCACGATTGAAGGGAACAGTTTAAGACATTAAAGTGTGTTCACCTGCTTATCTTGTGACTCTGGGTTTCCTCCCTACAGTGTGTACACACACAAAGGAGGCGGTGGGGAGCTTGAGTGTTTTCCTTTGTAAGGCTTTTTCCTTTCCTTGTATTTACAGATTTTTGCTAGTGAACTTGAGTAAACTTTCTTCTTAAAGTTTAAACATACATTCCAGGGAGAGTTCCAGAATCCATGACCACTGGGCAGTAAATATTGCCACAATGACCAGTGGCCAGTTGGCCTTGTAAAGTTTTCTAGAATCTCTCCTGAAGCTTCACTAGCGAGGCCTGAACTCAATTTTAGATGAAAAGCAATTTGGCTTCACCGGCTGCTCCAATGAGGTAGCACGGCGGCAAATGCTCGTTGGCACAGAGCGGAAGGAAATGGACTCTGGCGTCACAGCCAGGTTCCGGGGCCATTCCCTTACTTCCTGGTGATGTGACCTTTCTGCCCCGCATCCCTATGTGACGTCTCAGTTTCTTCCTCTGTAAAATGGGGACAAGACTGTCTACCTCATAGGCTGTGTTCCTGAGGGTTAAATGACAGTATGTAGGATAAATATGTATTCCTGGGCACAGTTTAATCCCTTTATAATTATTATTGTTTTCAAAGTGGGCAGCTTCACATATCAACGCAGACTTGGATGAGACCTAAATGTAAAGCTTATCTAAGGGTCAGGGTGGCGGTCACCTCTGGGGGTGGGGTCTGCACTGCCTGAAAGGGCACAGGGGAGGCTGCCGGGGCGCAAGAAGTAGTCTGTGTCTCGGTCTGGATTACCAGCTGTATATTCAAGCAAAATTCTGTGGACACCTAAGAATTGTGGACTTTACTGCAGGCCTGTTATGGTTCAATGAGAAAGAAAGAAAAAGGGAGGGAGGGAGAAAAACAGGGAAAACAGAAAAGAAACAATGAGGGCACGTACAAATGATTTTTCCCCTGGTCTGCTTGCTTCTTTTCAGTTACGCATAACCCTAATTCAGGGAAGTCTTGTTAAGTGAGGGAGCTGACTGGCTGGACATACAGTGCCGCCTTCCCTCCGTGATCAGACCCTCGCTCCTGTACACAGTTACCCGCGAGTGTCACTTCCGGTGGATATTTAGGCGAAGGGAGCCTCTGGGGAATGTGTTCAGAGCTGGCACGTGGGTCTGCTTTCAGTCCAAATGTGCCTACTGACACGTGCTCAGTGCCTGCTGCTGTAAGGACCTGGTACTGTCACTGGTGAGCCTCACTTTCAACCCAGAATCTCCCATCAACAAGCTGGCCACCATTTTCTAGCCGTCTCCTGCAAGCTCCTATCCTGCCAGGACCTGTGAATTCCCCATGGGTGACTGTACCGCCTCGAAGCCCGATGGCTGCGCTGCACAGGCTGGGCAGGCATCTGCAGGTGCCCACCCGTGGTTGCCGAAGACAGTGAAAGAACGCACCGGGCACCGTGGTGTCAGAGAACCGAACCTGGTGACTTCCCCAGTGTGAAGGGTGGAGCCCGTCCCAGGGCAGGGGGCTGGCGCCTCCTCGGACTGATTTCATGCCACCAAACGTTCAAGGCAGTCTGGTCCCAAGAGGCCACACACAATGCTATGTCTACTGCAATGTCTGCTTCACGATGGGTGCACAGAGGTGGAAACGAAAACCGTCTACTTGCATATTCTTAATCCTTTTAATCCCAAGAACACCAAACTATTACTGGCATAAACCTCTCCATTAAGGACACTGAAAGGGTGGGGTGATGTAAAGGTGCTCTGGTTAGATCGAGTTGTGATGGTAAATTTATTTTGTTTGAAATAATGCTAATCTAGGGAGAAGTGGTTTGAGTCTGGGAGTGGATCCAAGCAGCTCAAAAGGATACTGCCACAAGTTCATGGTCAACACACATGAGGGCCAGTGCTAGGACCAACAGTAACACATTAATAAAAACATGGGGTCACATTTAGATCCCCTCTGGTTTTTCAAACACGAGTGGTATCTTTTGGAAGCAATTCCAGTGCAATCTGAGAAGTCTCACTGCAGAACTTTGCTGCAGAGAGAAAAAGAAAGGACAAGTGGAAGTCTCTGGTTTGTGCCTTCCTCTACCTTCAAAAAGCCTTCGCCACCTTGATCGGATGGATCCCTCCAGGGTTGGGAAGTGTGGCAGTGCTGGCTGTGTTCCATCTGGGCTGCATAAACCTTAACTCACAATCCCCCCCAGCCTCACAGTTGCATAATGATAGAACTTTAGAGCCAGGATAGGGTTTTTCAACCTCCACACCACGAACGTCTTGGGCTGAACAATTTGTAGTGGGGCGGGGGCGTATCCTGCGCATGGGAGGAGGTATAGCAGTGCCCTTGGCCTCTGCCCGCTAGCTGCCAGCAGCAGTCCCCCCTCCCAAGTTGGGACAAGCAAAAATGCCTCTACCGGGGTGTCTAACCTTTTGGCATCTCTGGGCCACAGTGGAAGAAGAAAGGTTGTCTTTAGCCACACATCAAATACACTGAGACACATAACCACACACAAAAAAATCTTACAGTGTTTTAAGTAAATTTATGATTTTGTGTTGGGCCGCATTCATAGCCACCCTGGGTTGCATGCAGCCCAGGGGCTGTGGGCTGGACCCCCCCGATAGACACTGCCAAATGCCTCCTGGGTATAATCACCATCGGTTGAGAACCATGTGCTGGAAGAACATCAAGAATCACCTGGTCCAGTCTCATCAGAGAGGTGAAGAAACTATGGCTGATACAATATTCTAAACCCACATTCAGCAATGTTTCCTGTAAACAGTGTTGCCACGTAAGAACCATATTCTTTTGTTGTTATTGTTTGGCCTGAGTTGCACGTTGGGGACGAAGTCTACTCGGTCTATTGTCCAGAAAGACAACATCTCCTGGAGCCTCAGTACAAAGGAGACTCTTGGCTGCAGGCAGAGCACAGCATATCCAGGGCAGGACCCCAGGGGCCTCTTATTTGCAAACTCCCAGGGAACTCACCACCCGAAAGCCAGGAGAATCCAGCAAATTCCCAGGTGGCCTTTAAATGACACAGTGTAACTACGGAATTCAACTGCTCTATCCACATTCCAGCAAAGGAACTGAGAATCAGTCCTAAACCCAAATTAAGACATGCCAAACGAAGTCCACTAACAGGATGGGTGGGGCGTTTCTTGCCAGCACTGGGTGAGAAGCTAGCTCTCTCTGCTGCTGGAACTTGTGTGTCTGTAAGTCCACTGGTTTCAAAGGTCTTATTGCAGGAGGGTCTTCACTTGCTAAGAGGTAACAGTTTCTGAGAAAAGAAGTCACTGGAAACAGTATTGCAGCTCATCAACTAATGTAAACCACCCTGTAAAAAGAGGCACTAAGCTAAAAACGAATCTCATCCTGTTCATCCTAGAGCCATCTGAAATTAAGGGAATTCAGAAAACATGAGCCCCTGGGCTAGTCGATCATCTTCAGAACCGCTCACATGCATTCGATACTGACGGGAATTTTATTTATGATAAGAATTGAATGTTTTCTGACCCCCGCTCCTGCCCCCAATTATAAAGATCGAAGTGTCATCAGTTGGCTAGAGCACTGGATGCCCCCAAAAGAACGGGCCAAACTGTTTCTACCATTTAGGAAAGGACAAAAAAAAAAAAAAAAAGAAAAAGAAAAGAAAAACCAAACCAAACCAAACCTAACAAACCCTGGGGTTTTTTTCCTCCTTCACAAAAATAACAGAAGGAAAGCTGCTACTGTAATCAGCAGTGATTACAGGCATTTCCTGTATTTTTATATCAAGCTAGATGTTTTTTTTCCATTACATACCCAGTGAACTCTAGCTGGGTCAAGACTGGAGAAAAACAGGACGAATTATGCCTCCAAACCCACCAATCTGCCTACTTAGCTCCCTGCTAATTTTACTGGGCCGGCTCCACACTTCCAAGGGCTCAGGCAGAGGAAAACCCCAGGAGCCCCTTGCTGCTCTCCTTCCCCAGAGGCCGCGACCCTGAACAGCCCCCACCCGGACCCCACCACCCTAGCCCATGGAGTCTGCGGCACCCTAAGGCGGAACTTTTGCTCCACCTGCCCCAGGCTGAGACTCAACCAAGTTGTTCAAATGAGAGGGGCCTGGGCCAGACACCTCCCTTCTCAGAAGTTCCCTGGGGTCAGTGCTCCAGGCCCACCTTTGGGCAGGACAACGCCCCAACCCCCAGGGCCCACGGCTACCCTTGTCCATCACTAGGGCTCCTCGGTCTCATGGGCGAGGAGGCCTTCCTCCTCAGGCCTCCCCGTCCATGCCTTTGGCTTTCAGCCCATTTCCTCCTGCTTTGTCTTCCATGGTTAGAGGACAGCGCGGGGAGCTTCCTTACTGAAGTCAGTTGGCAGTTGGTCATGATCGAGTAGCCTCACCTCCACTTTTATTTTTTTATTACTTCAGGATTTTCCATGAAAGGTATACCCTGTGTGTCTCGGCCTCCCCCTCGTTTTTAGTATCTTGTTTACGACTCGGGTGTTTGTGGCCCTCAAACTGTTTTCACAGTTGCCGAGATCTGGTTTCACTTTCAAAACTTCTGAAAAGCTGTGAAACCCTCCTTTACCGATTTAAGATCATTACAAAAAAGGTGACGAGACCTTTTGCTGAACTTGGGTATCTGCTCTTCCCCCACCCTGCCCCACAGCTACGCACGTGCCCACTGTTCTGGGTTTGGGGAGTTTCAGGTAGGTTTTTCTTCTTGGCAATCCTCTCAAGCCCAAGTTAAACAAATTACTTTATGGTTTTAAATGACGAGGCCACAGAGGAGTTCCTCCAGTTGACAGTTTCCCAAAGCCGTCCTAAGGACATTTTCCTCTGCGTGGTACCTACAGGGTGACCGGAGTCGGGCAGTTTATGCTTCAATGATCCATGCTACTTAACATTTCTTCCTGCTGTTCATATTAGTTCCATCGTGGGATGTAAGAGTCAGTTGCATCAACCATTAGAGCCAGGGCGGATCTCTGAGGTAAATAAATGCCATTCTGAAGTTGTTTTACAAGATTAAGGATTAGAGATGTTTTCTTTGTCCACCTGCATTTACCTCAGGTGACCCCAGCCTTCCGATACAGGTCTCCGTTCAAGTCAAGCCCTGACGTTTTTGGCATCAACCTTGCAACCAGTCGACCAATATTAAGTGATTACCTACCACATACCTGGCTCCACATGAAAGCATTATAAGAGAATAATAACAATAAACAATTACTAAGCCCTTCCTCTGTGGTTTTCAAGCATTACCTCATTTAATATTCCTAACAGGTATTTTTGAAATGAGGACACTGAAGGTCAGAAGGGAAGAACAACTGAGTAGCGTGCGGTGCCAGGTGTGTGTGGCTCCCAGGTGTGCAGTCGCCCACCGGGCTGCTGCGCGCCCGGCTCCCTGGAGGTCACCGTGGACACTGCCGAGGCGGCACTTTCTGCCCACCTGCAGCTGGCCCTCCTGCAGAATTTCTTTCAGAATCCTTTATTTCACACTCACTTGGAAAAATCACGGTTTCTTCATTTTATACCTATGCACACATTCCTTTTGATCTGAAATGGTTTCAGAAATCAGATTGACCCCCGAAGAGGACTACCAGACCGAAAGGAGGCCAGCCACAGAGAAACCTGGAGAGGAGTGTACCAACGTTCACAGTGAAAGCAGTGTTTTTGCCTGAGAAGAAAGTCTGCCAGGATTCTTTTAAAGGAGATGACAATACTCATTAGGCTGTACAAACTCTGGCATGTTTACTCAAAAAAATCGGTCTACTTCCTTTTGGCGGCCCTGAGAAACTGCCAGCCTCCCGGGGCCCTCCCGCACTTTCTGGAAGGGCTCATTCAACAGGATTCTGCAGCACTCATCACAGTCCATTTCTTTTTTCCCCCACTTTCCTTCAAACATTAAATTGGGCTTCCAGCTATTAAAATTCAAATCCTTTGTTTCATGTTTCTTATTATAGAAAATTTGACCTATAATTTTCTGTACCACTGGCTTCCCAGCAAATAATGGCAATAGAAACCACCCCAAATTCGTCAAATCTGAGGGAAAGGTCCCGGTGCTATCCACAGCCTGGTCTTCCCCTCTCCAAACCCAACCACTGTGGTACGCACATTCTCCTGAGCTACGCTTTCTCCTTCCCCTAGTTCCAATCTAGGGTGTTTTTAATCCTCCCATTTCTCTAGCTTGGCTTTCCAGGAGTTTGTTGGTGTTGGTGGTGGTGTTTGAAACAGATATTCTTCTTAGAAAAACCATTATTTGTGATTTTAAAATGCTTGTCTCTGGCCAACCATATAGCGAGTGGAGAGGAACAAACTCATGGACCAGAAACTGGGGTGGTTCCGCACATGGAGGCTGTGGGCTTAACACTACTGAGTGCAGACCGAATCCCATCAAATACTTGGGGCCTCTTGGTTTGGGGTAAGGGCGGGAGGAGGGGACTGGAGGGAAGAACGCACACCCGGGGTAACCCAGCCTTCTTACTGCACAATTCTTCCAAGATGTCAACAGACCCGGTTATCCTTGCAGCTCTCCAATCCCCTTTCACATTTTTTAAATTATCTTCTTTTGTCTGAAACTTGAATGGAAGCACCCAGGTCACTGCTACCAAACTGCTCATTGCTCGTTCCCTGGGATGTTTTCGATTAGAATCCCGAGGCTTCTCCTGTGGGTTGCAGTCACCCCGTGGCTCGCGTCCACCTGCACACACTGCTCTCTGGGAAGTTCGAGAGGGCAGTTCCCGCTGGACTCTTCCATCTGTGGAGACGGGCTCACCTGCCACACAGGGACATTCTCCCCGAAGCAGGCTTACATCATACGCAGCCCTATGCTGGGCACCTCAGGGGACGGGAGAGGAGGAGAGGTGTGGTCCCTAAGCAAGGGCTAAGAATTTAGTCGGGAGACAAGACTAACAAAAGTGACACATTCTGAGATGGGGCAAGTACTACATCCCTACCTCCACTTTGACATCCCAAAAGCCACTGGGCAAGTGCTCCTCCACCTTTCGGGAAAATCTCACCCCAATCTTCTTGCCCCTGTAACACTGTAAAGCAAAACCTTTCCCTCTGCAACTTTAGGTCTTTGCTTCCTAAAAGTAAGCAAGAGTCATGTACGATGAGAAAAGAAAAGGCAACACATGATGGGAAAACTCCTCTGAGCTGCATGCCCTCAGTTCCCCAGGGTACCTTCTGCGATGAGGTGCTAATTACAGAGGGGGAAGAAGCCTGAGTCTGATTCCAAGCAGGTCCTAATTATAGCTCTGACTCTCGCTGCCATTGAAAACACTGATTTACAATTCAGACAAATACATAAAAAGGACTTTGAAGCAAGTACTGAAGCAAACAGGAGAGCTCCAAACCCGGACCTTATGCATACAAAGTTCTGTCTCTCCTTGATGGCCAGACACTGTGTTATCTGCACACAGATGTGCCCCGTAGACAGCAAAGGGTCACCACTGGAGGACGCTGTGGAGTCCGCAGGGAAGTGAAGCTTCTGGGCTCCTGTAGCCCCTCAGCCCATTTTTCCAGGCATGTGTTCAGTGGCTGAAATCTCCGGACAAGACAGATTGGATGGATATCTTTCACTGAGGGTTTGGGCTTTATGAGATATGCACTTCTTTGTGCAAAAAATAAATTAGGCTTGAGACTTTCACCAATAACCATCACTTGTATAAGTCATAGGGACTGGGAAAGGATGGGAAGCAGTGTCTGGGGACAGACCCTGCCTGTGGAAGCTTGCAAGGTCAGGTGAGGAGAGTTCAAGGTGGCAGACTAAGCTGGGAACTTTCATTGTGCTTTGGATAGTTGACAACTTGTGAAACAATATTTCCCTGCCACTTTGTTCAGTGCCTATAACCCTCTGGTGCCAGAACTGAGGCTTGAACTCCACTATGGTCAAGGAGGAACATCAGACAGAGACATTCTCCAGGCCTGTCATTCACGTGGAGGGGGTCACTCAGGGCAGGTTGGAGGCCTTCATGGAACTGTCCCTGCATTTCTGCCGCAGCCCAGGCCAACAGGACAGGGTTTCCTGGGATCTTCCAGAACAAATCATCTTGGGAGAAGGGATCCCTACATATACATTATTAAGGCCTCAAATGCTTTTTTCTCCAAATCCTGCACTTTTCTTGGCTTAAGCCATCCAGACAATTACTCTAATTTGCTATAATTAGAAAACTCATGTCAGTGTATCACAGAATTCTCACAGTATCATAAAGCATGTCAAAAGGGCTCTCTTGAAAGAGTTTCAGAATCTTCTAGAAGACTTGGACTCCAGAAGGGCAATATTATATTTGGTCATGTTGGCTAATGGATGTCCGGTGTCTGGGAGACCAAAGCCCCTTGACCACAGAAAACTGAGACACAGAAACCTTCTCTTAGGGCAGGCCAGCTCTGCACATGCTCAGTTCCGTGCTGTTGGACGCACCCACCACCTCTCGGAAACACAGCCAAGTTCGACAGGGTTCTTCTGGGGGTTCATCCTCCCTGCTTGTCAGGGCCCAAGGACCCAGCCTTGGGCTGCTTGTTCAGACACTAAAAATGTGTCTGGAGGGTGAAGAGAGAGGCAGTGATCATTCCCACTAAACCAAAACTGCAGATTCAGAGAACAAAAAATACAAGAGAAAAATAAATAAGAAATCAAAAGAAAATGAGTAACTAGTAGTTATCTAGAATATTCTTAAGGACAAAACTGCAAAGACAAAGCACAATTGTCCATTAGGGACCCCATGATGGCCTTGACAGAGACAAGTGCGTAGCCGGTATTCCACCAGGAGTCACTGCTCTGCGGTGGATGCGGTGGTGGCTGTCATGTTGCTCCCGTGCCCACATCAGTCAGGAAGCTCTTTTGACCAAGAGCGAGCCCTGTCCGGGCTGAGAGGGAGCATCTCACAGGAGGCAGCCTGGGAAGCAGCTCTCCCCTCCCCCTCCCCCTCCCCAAGTCTACTGGAGAAATTTATCCCTACAGTAAGGCGTTTCCCCTGCTAATGTTTACATTCTTCCATATACCTTTGGCCTTCGTCAGCTCTGAGGCACGCTTGCCTGCAGTTTCCAGCTGAAAAAGGGAGACTGAGCCACACAGGAAGCATCTTGTTTAGAAGAGAAGCTATGACAACAGCTGATAACAACACTAGTACCGATGACTGGGGTTCCTGCTGGGTCCTGACCCCATTCTGTGATGGAGGTATAAATACCAACACTGTGCAGGTAAGGAAACTGGGGTTTAGAGAGGCAAAGAAACTTTCACGAGGTTAGTTATTTATCTGTAAGTGACAAGTCTGGGATTCAAACGCAGGGCCGTGTGACCTCAGAGTTCTGAGGTTAATGCGGACCACAGGCTAAGAATGAACGGGCTAAGAGGACGTACTTAACAGTAAATAACCACAAAAACAAACAAGCAAGCACACACCCAGTCCAGAACTATATTCTTATGTATTTAGACTAGTTATTCTCAACTGTGACGCAGCGACAGAACCGGGGTGTCCAGTTAGCTGTGAGGTCCGCGCAGTAATTGGGAGTGCCGATCCAGTAATCACGGAAATGGTGACGGACTAGTGCTCAGCGCCACACCCCACACAGTGCTGAGCCCTCTCCTGCATGGTCCTGGTTAAGACTCACAACCGCCCTGCAAGGGGGACTGCGACCATGTCTTACAGATTTTAGAATACACTTTTTAATAATAATGTTGCAGTTAAGATGAATCTTACAATTAAAATGAGCAGTTTTTCCTTTGGATGCAAAACCAACACAAAAAGAGGGAGGGGAAAAAGGAAATAAAGGACAAATACAATGAACAGAAAAGAGTAATAAAGACAGTAGATTTAGTCCAGCAACAGCAAAAATCACTTTACACGTAAATGATCTACATATACCAGTTAAAAACAAAGCTGTCAGAATGAATTTAAAAAACAAGAATCAAGGCCCAACTATATGTCAAACAAAAGAAGCCAGACCCAAAAGGCCATGGTGTATAGTCCCATTTATATGAAATGCCCAGAACAGGCAAAATGATAGAGAAAGTAGGTTGGGAGTTGTGTAGGGACGAGTGGTGAGAGCTGAGAGGACTGGGGGATAATGATGGGAGGGTTAGGGGGATAAGTTTTTCTTGGGGGGGGGGTTGGGGGGGTGACAAAAACATTCTAAATTTTTGGTAATTGTTGCATAACTGTGTGAGTATACTACAAACCAATGATTCTATACCTTCATTGGGTGAATTGTATGGTATGTGAATTATATCTCAATGAAGCTGTTAGAAAAAAATTTTTGAACTAAAAGAAGAAATGGGCAAACGCCCTCTTGCAGTGATATATCAAATAGGCAGGAAGTAAATAAGGACACAGCTGATCTGCGCAGCAGCGCCCAACCTGATCGATCTATAGATTTGCTTTACAGTGGCTTGTGGGTAAGTGTTTAACCACACCTCTCCGGGCGCGGCACACCTTGCTCTGTAGCATCGGCTGATTTCCATGGGAGAATCCTTCCCACCAGCACTGCTTTTAAGCTGCCAGCGGAGTGTTGCTGATCGTGGACATGGGAAGAGATGTGCGCAATCAGCTGTCCCTTCAGTGTGCTGTTGTTGGTCCAGATCAATTGTTAAATTTTCAGAAATTTTGTGAGCTGATTGTCAAACATGGGTAGCTTGAAAATGGCCATGGGGGGAGATGCTTACACCATGGAAATCAGCAATAAATCAGGTGTTTCTGCTGGTTCAGCCAGTGTTTTAACACACCAGCAAAAAGGAAAACAAAAACCAAAAAACACCAGAGCTCCAACGCCTGGTTCTGCCTGTGTCACCAAGAAACTGAATGACCTTGGGCAAGTCACACAACTTCTCTAAGTTTCAGTTTATTCATCTGTAGGGGATGGAATAGGAGCAGCTGACCCCCAAATTTCCATCCACTTCTGAAATTCTGCTAAATAGCAGACCCCGCTTCCTCAGTTCTCAGATACAGGATCACATCCGTGTGAACTCAGGTTCCTTTGACAGTCATTCTATGGCCCCTCGGGATGCGGTTCCTGGTCCCCCTCAAGCCTTGCTGCTCAGCGGGCCTCCCTTTGTGTTTTGAGTTTCCAGACATGAAGGAATTCTTCAGGCCCACAGACCCGTTTGGCTTCCCCCTACCATCCTGTTCCCACTCCTTGGCACACTTTTCCACACCCTTCCACTTCGGCCAACTCCTGCTCACCCCGCTGGGCCTGCATGGGAGAGGTCACTTCCCCCAGAGAGCCTTGCCTATTTCTCTCCAACTAGATGAGGTATCTCTGATACATGGCTCTTTGGCACCCTACCTTTCCCCTGTCATCTTCCTTATCAGCTTCTATTGTTACTGCTTGCTTTATTGTCTGCCCTCCCACCCAAACAGCCGAGAGGGCAGGGAATGTGTGTGTCTTTTGCTTTTCACTGCATCTAGAAGGCCTACCCCTGACACACTAACGGGGCCGAATCATCGTTGTCGGCTGGACTAATGAGCGTCTGAGTAAACTCAATGCTCTCCAAACAGCAGACTTTTTCTTGGTTGCTCCTCCAGAAAAGGTACAAAGCCGAACAGAAATCCCTTTTGGATGTAGGCTTTTCCACTAGCAGATTTTCAATAAGGGAGGGAATGTCCTCTAAGAGATGGACCACCTGTGAGAGGGTTCCAACCCAGGGCTCTGAGATTCTCCGTCCCGACGGGACCAGGACTTTCTAATCAAGCACCCCTGCTTCTCAGCCAGTTCTTGCCTCTGTGGTGGGTTCTGGCCTCTTGGCGGGGGCTCTGCCCACCACAGGAATTAATATTCAACATGGCAACATCAGAGCCTTGAAGCTACTTGTTCTCATTAAAAGGGAGGACTGTGCACACTTCCTGGATGGGGATCCCACCTGCAGGGATGTGACACCCAGCGAACGGAGCTCGGGCTGCCTGCGGGCGAAATCCCACGTTCCAGGGAAACACGGGGATTGTGGGAATCGTGGGCCAGGACCGCTAAGCCCTCCCGGTGGACACTGGGCATTCTTGGTTCTTGGAGTCACTTCCCGCCAGAGCCTCGCTGAGGTCACCTGGAGAGGCCGTGTCAGAGGTTCACTTTCAGATTCTGAGGCATTCCCAGACCACAAATCTCGGGATCAGAGAGCCCGATCACCCAATCCAGCTGTCACGTAAGGACCGAAGTCCAGAGAGGAGAAGTAATTTGCCTGAGGCAGAGGTATATTCCAGCTCTGGGCCTGTGTTCTTCCCAGGGCAGTGCTTCACCGACGAGACCCCGTGCAGGATAAAAAGACCCGTGGAATGAGGCAGGGCCCACAGAAATGGCTCAGGGCAGTGTGGGTCCTGCAGGAAGTGCATTTGAAAACACATCCTGTGGCCGAGTACGTTTAGAAAATTCCTCTACCTCCCCATCGGTATTTTCTGGGTACATTTGAATAGGTTGGCCAAGAAATCAAGAGCCACTGGGTAAAACCATAAGTTTTACACAATCCCAGAAAGCTCTGAAAGAACTTCCAACCAAGAAATAGTTGTGCTACCATGTGAGAAATGCTCTGATATGACTGAGCAGATGCAATGCTAACAGGAGGAGGATGCAGACCTTGCTTGGCAGGGTCAGGAGAAACGAGCTAGAGCTGAATCCGAAGGCTGGGACGAGTTGGAAACAATGAAAAGTAAAAAAAGAGGTATGGCATTCCAGGAAGAGGCATGGTGTTCCTGGACAAAGGGACGGTCCTGTTGTGACGGCTGACATTCAGGACCTAGGTGAGAGACACGCACTGAGTACATCTGTGTCGATGGGGACACCTGCCGGGCCGAGAACAGATTTGAGGAGGAGCTCGGCAGGGGAAGCACTTGGGAAGACAGCGGTGTAGAAACTTGTGTGCAAGTCCCAGAGACAAAGCTGGTGAGTGGGTCGAGCTTGGGGGTGGCTTCAGGTGGGAGGCAGATGAGCCTGGACGTCATCCTGAGACGACGTGGAGTCCTCGCAGAGTCCTGAGAGAGAAAGTGCCCCAACGCCTTGTTTGGTGACAATCTGCAGGAATGGTCAGCCAGTTGGTTACCACATGACCGAAGAAGGAAGCAAAACCACTCAAATGTGGCCCCTGTGACCTCCCCATGAGGGGGCATTCCTCTCCGAGCCCACCCCAAGTCATCTGGGGCTCAGCCAGGGCCCACAGAGACTACAGGGCCTGCTCAGCCACTCACGCAGAGTCTGCTTACATGTGGGATGCCGCCCACCGTTTGCTCCAACAATACCCCTTTTCGGTAGTGCAATCATTAGCCAAAGGCACTGAAGAAATAACACAGAAATGACTATATCCACGGGAATTCAGGCTCTACCTCAGACACGCTGCGCTAACACACGTCCCAAGACTTCCACTTCCTGTAGAACACTGCAGAGTCATACAGTAAAAGCTCATACGCCGATGCCGAGTTTCCTTCATAAAACAGGACCCGACTCCTCACACTAGCTGCTGTTTGGATGACTTTAACCTGACAAAGTGTTTCCACCATTTCGCCAACTGGCAGGATCCATTCAGGGAGAAATTTTCAAGATGAGCAAAGTGAGTCTTATTCACTGTCCACTCAGCCACGTGTAACATGGGATGATGTGGTCGGAAGACTGGTGCTTACTCTGCGAGTGCTTACTTAGCGAGTGCTTACTCTGCGCCAGGCACAAGTGATTACATGTATTAACCTGTGTTTGATTCTCCCAGTATCTTGTGGGGGGTGGTAATATCCCCATTGTTGTATCCCCAGCTTCAGATGAAGAAGCTGAGGTTTAGGGATGGAAGTTGCTTGCCCAAGATCATGTATCTCGAGAGCAGTGGAGATAGAGTTGGAGCCCAGGGGCCCTTAACCACTGTGCTGCGTTCTCAGTGTGAGGGATGGTATCACAAGAGACACAAAAGTAGGGTTCCCAGTCACTTTTTGTTTGAACACTCACTGCCAGCTGAAACACTCCAACAAATTTAATCAGGAATTTCCCTCTGGTCCCAGACTTGCTCTTTGCACTGAACCTGCAGTGTCAATGGGAGTCAAGATCCTGCTTCCGATGTGGTGGCGACATGTGGCTTCCGTGGAGGAACGTGAACTTCTCTTTCATCCCAGCCACTTCAGTCTCCACTCTCTCCCTCTCCCCTCCCCCTGCCATGTCACACCACTCCACCCCACCCTGTCACTGGCAGGTAACACCACAAAAAATTGGGGTAACAGCCTCACGTCTAAGTGAACCTGGACCCACAAAAAAAGTGACCACTCCTGAAAAACCCATGCTAATTGTCAGCGTTCCTTTATCAGGAGGACAAGCCCTTCAGTTCTACCACACGGTGGGGACAGAATGACTCTCGTTACCAAAATGCACATTTCTAAAGTCAGCCTGTTTGCGGAAACGGGTTATGTAGGGACTGGGTGTTGGGGGTGGGCTGCTCATGAAGATGAACGGATGCAAAGGGAGACCAACAGGGAGGCTGAGGCGCCGAGCCGGACGTTGCCGGCTGTCCCAGCCCACCGGTTACTGCCATGCGCACTGGTCAGCACTTGCTTACTCTGTCCCAGGGTCCCCTGAAATCTGGGCCCAGCCCTAGATGGCCCTTACCCTGCCTGGGGGACACAGGTTCACGTATCTACCACCCCCCTGCCCTCAGATAGGGGCGTGGCTGCACTCCATCATTGCTGGTGTGTCTATACTTCCCTCTGGCCTCGCTGGGCCCCAGACAACTTCCCGGGGCCCTACTATGTCCATTAGCTTATTTAAATCTTTCAATGTATGCCCAAACTGGCCATCCTATTTTATTCAACATCTATTATGAGCCCTGCTTTACAGATGAGGAAACTGTGGCTCAGGGAGATGAAGTCATTTGCCCAAGGCTATACCATCAGTAAGTGGCAGTAAGGTTCAGTGCTGTGCTTTGAACCTGGGTCCTCTGTATTAGTTTGCTGCCATAACAAAGCACCACAGACTGGATGACTTAAACAAGAGAAATTTATCCTCTCACAGTTTTGGAGACTAGAAGTTCTAGATCATGGTGCTGGCAGGCTTGGTTTCTCCTGAGGCCTCTCTCTTTGGGTTTGGAAATGGGTCTTTCCTTAGTGGCTTTATATCATCTCCCCTCTGGACATTTCTATGCCCTAATCTCTTTATATGAGGATACCCACCATATTAGCCTAGGGCCTACTCATATGATCCTATTTTACCCTTTACCTTTTTAAAGGCCCAATCTCCCAATATGATTAGATTCTAAGGTATTGGGAATTAGGACTTCAACAGGCAAATTTATAAGAGACATGAATGATTGTACCCAGCACTTCTGCAAATGTTTTCTCATGTAGTTCTGAAAAACAGTCTGGGGAAGTTCGTGTTTTAATTCCCATGGTAAAATGAGGAAACTACATTTCAAACAGTTTGAGTATTTGCACCCCCCCAAAAAAAAACACAACAAAGATGAGGCAGACCCAGGATTCCACCCCAGTTCCCTGACACTCCAAACACAGTGCTGTCTCCAATGTCCGGCTCTGCTTCCCACGCAAAACCGCAGCTGGCAGCAGTTGGGACAGGGTGACCCGACCATGGCAGCCATCGGGTGGGACTGGGCAGGATCTCCCTTTTTGGAAAGATCATAAATGCCATGGATAATAGCGGGATCTACCACCGAGGGCTGCGGCGATGACTAAACCAATCACATGGTGCTCAGAACTGGGTCTGGCTTGTGACAAAGGCTGAACAAGGGTCCTGCCGCCACTGCTGCTGTTGTTGCTTGTATTGCGGTGGGACTGGTGGTTGTTTTTGTGTTATTGTTATTATCATTATCATTATTGACTTCTGGGTAAAGAGGGTAGCTCAAGTACTCACAATTATTTTTCTTTTCTTCCCAGAATCATACACAAAGGCTTAAATATACACAGATGAAGAGAACAGAAGAAACAATAGCAACCAAAATCAGGAAGCTGGAGAGCAAAGGGATAAGTGGTAAATGACTTAGTAGGCCCAGAAAAGAGCTGATTTTCTCTTCCCCAGTAATGGGGAAGTCAAGAACAAGCAAATTTATGGCGCAGAATCTTCCACTTTCTGTCCCAACAAAGCTCAGGAATGTGCAGTAACAGTCACCTCTGGAGGTAAGGGTGATGTGGAGAGAGATGAAATTAAGGTATTTGGTTGAAAAACAACTGTACACTAGACTTTCTTCTTTACTCTGCACAGCCCCTTCTGTGCCCCCAGGAGTCAGTTCTCTAGAGAAGAGAAACAGAGGTTCTCCAGACCCAGGGTAGAACAGGGAGAGAGGACAGGCCCAGGGCACAGAACTGGAAACAAGCCAATTAAATGAACATGCGTATTCTGGGAGCTGGGCCCTCCAACCCTCTTCCCTCACTGGACCCCTGATGTATTGGCTTCTGAGCCCTCTCTCTTCAGGCAGGGCTCTAGAAGTGTCTTCCCAAGGTAACCTGGGAACTCTCAGGGGAAAGTGCCAATACTGATAGACAAGGTTCCTCAGCTAAGTGGTCAGCCAGATTGGTCTGCTATGAACCCCAGGTTGACTAATCCAATATCTGAATGATAGTTCCAGAAAGATAAAAGAGAGAAGGAATTGCTAAAGAAATTATTTTCCAGAACTAAAGGACACAACTTTCTGAATTGAAATGCTTTATCCAGGGCCCAATGCAATGGATGAACACAAGCCTATACCACATCATTAAGGAATTAACAAGCTTCTGGAATTTATAATATATTCTTACAAAAGATCAAGAATCAAAATAGTTTTAGACTTTTTAATAGCAACACTAGGAGTTAGAACACAAGGGAACAATAGTAAATTTTGAGAAATAATAGTTTTCAACCTAGAATTCTATACCCAGCCAAACTGTTTACCAAGTTTGAAAGTAAGACAAAGATAGTTTTAGATATAAAAGGAAGACCTCAAAGATTTACTTCCCATATTCTTTCTGAGAAAACTGCTGAGGATGCTTCACTACATGGAAGAAGTTTATTAAGAAAGAGGAGACATGGAATAAAAAGACAGGAGTTCCTGTGAAAGAGAAGGGCGAAAAGAAGCACTAGGACGAGAGTGCAGGCAGATGCCAGCGTGACGGCTGTGCAGCAGGCACCGAGGACAACCACTCAGGCTGGAGCAGTTTAGAAGGCTCCAGGAGAAATGTATCCATGACTATGAACTTGATAGAACAGCTACAGCAACCTAAACACCCTGAAGGGAAAGGGGGACAATCTGTAGAAAGTTTGAGTTGAATGCATAATGACTACATGGAAAACCAATAGATAATTCTTATCTGCAAAGAAAACAAAGAAATTTGTATAGGGAAGGAAAAGTAATTAAAGCATACCACATGGTGTAGTTCCAAGTAATATTTCACAGCCATAATAATGTATACAAAGCATATTCACTCAGCCAAGATTACACTAAACTCCAGCGAGGATGGGAGGATGGGAAGAGAACTGAATTCTCACTTTTGCAGTGGGAGGCCACTAGCTAACGCCTACAATGAAGTTTCAAGAAAGGAACAATAAACGCGTGTTATTTAGAAAGACACAGGGTCATGACCAAGTACCAGCCAGGAGAACTGAAAGTGCCTGTCTCTGGGGAAGGGGAGACTGGAGGGGGCAGGGAGGGAGGGCCGAGAATGGCCTTTGACTTCTTTGAACACCCAGTTGAACAGTTTGACTTTGTCTATATGTACATCTTAGATTAAAATAACATCTGAGCTTTATAATACCTCACTGTGTAAACTGGGGTGAGTGACGGCCAAGGTTTGGTTTCCAAGTTTGATCTATAAAATGGAGTCAGAGTAGGTCACCTCCGAGGCCCTTGCTCATCGGACACTCACATCGAGATTCCTGCTGCGGCAGGAGCCGGCCCTCCCATTACACACTTAGCCCTTAGGTCCTCAGGAACTGTGCATGACAATGTCAGTTTCTGTTTCTGGTGGAGAGGGCGGACGATAACGGTTCTCACCAGGTGTGATACTGGGGACTGTAAGAGGATGTAAGCAAAGTTAGCGCATTAAAAAATAAAATAAAATAAGAGTAAAATAGCATTTTTTATGGGTGGGGAAATGCCAACAGCTGAGAATGATGCTCTGTGGGGAAATAGATCCCTGAGCGCCCTAAACGGTTTTCTAAAGGTGAAGTCCTAGAAGACTGGGAGGAAAAGGGGATCGCCCCAACCCCTCTTCCTCCTCTGCTTTGTTTTAGCATTAGACTGAAAATGTATTGAAAGACAACCAGACTTTAAACATTAGACTTTCCATCTGTTAACACGGGATTTAAGTAGAGACTTCACCAAGTCAGGAAATGCCCACTGTGCCGAAGGGCAGGAGATGGCTCAAAGGACCATGGCCAGCTCACACCTTCTCTCTCTTTGACCAACAGAAAGGCAAGGCCACTGTTTACGTCACAACTTCACAGGCGTCTCCCAGGGGAGCCTGGCTTGGAGAATACAGCTAGAGACCTCAGTATGTCTCCACCTTTTTGGAGGGAAATCCCTTCTAAGCCCCTCCCCTTTGGGCTTTGTCCCCCAGACCTGGAGAGGACAAGACATTTAAGACTCCGGTTTATTTAGTGCTCTGATGTTTGTTCCCTGCTCTTAATTTTTATTCAACTTTTTATAAACATCATCATTAACAAGAAAAGCCTTTTCTAGGCACTTCTTGAGTGCGGAGTGAACTAGACTCGGCCCAAGCAGAGGCACCCTCTGTCTCCTCTTATCTCCCCACCGCCCACCCAGTTCTGGCACTAGGCACACAACAGGCTCCTAGGGCTCGCTGACTCTTGGGGAGTGATGAGGACAGCTCATTAAAGAGCAAAAGTCTTGCCCTGGCCAGTGGCTCAGTGGTTGGAGCATTGTCCCTTACACCAAACGGTTGTGGGTTTAATCCCTGGTCAGGGCATATACCTAGGTTGCAGGCTCAATCCTCAGTCTGGCTGGAGCATGTACAGTAGGCAACCAACTGATGTTTCTCTTTTTTTCTCTCTCTCTGCCCCCTCCTTTTTTCTAAGAATCAATAAATATATCATCTTTGGGTGAGAATTAAAAAAAAGATCAAAAGTCTTAGAGAATTTAAGGAGCACAATAGTTTTATAACTTACAACTTCCTCCTCTGCTAGAAAAAGACTAAATTTTAGGGCTCCAAGTGGCAAATGCCAATCATTACTAAAAATTCACATAAATAAAACACCCGGTCCTGGCCTTCACTCCCATCTCCACAGTCTCACGTGCAGTCATCCCTCTCCACTGCCCCTCGAAGGAGACAAGCAGGCTCTGTCTGAGCTTCTCAAATAAAAGCCTGTCCCCAGGAGGGTCAGTAACTTGCTCGACAAGATTTCTTGAACCTTCTAGAAACCATTTGATGGTTTTACCCAGGGAGCTATAAGGTTGGTGAAGGAAAAAGTGACTTTATACCTTTCTTTGCTGCTTAAATTATTATTTTTCCTATAATTACCACTTTCATAATTTTTTAAAAGGAGTTTAATTTTATAAGAAGGAAAGAAGGAATTCACTTTCCTGTGATTCCAGAATTCCCTTTTGAAGCCTGGGCTGAAGGAAGTACCTCCAACGTTCTTTCAACACCTCTTAATAGAAATCAGCTCAAGATATGATAACATTAGCTAACTGAGAACTTAGTGTGGCAGGCACTATTCAAAATTATTTAGACCTATCAGCTCACTAAACCTCTACAGACTCAAGGCACAGGTACAACTAGCCCCATTGTACAGATGAGGACACTGAGGCATAAAACGCTAAGACGCTTGGCCAGGGTGGCAGAGGCCACGGTCTCCACCCCACTCTGCCGCAGTGCCCCTGGCTTCTGGGCTGCCTGCCAAGCCTTGGTTCTCTTCCCAGGGCCCTGGCTGCCCTCTGTCTGAGGCGGGTCACACCACCTCCCTTTTCCATGGCGCACGGACAGAGGAGTGCTCTCGGGGAGTCAGCCACTGCCACTGAGCAGCTCAGAGAAACATGTGCAAGCACCGAGCACAGCTGGTAGCGGAGGAGGAAGTTCCCTGAATCACCTTTGGAAAGAAGGGCCACCCTTCGAAACCTCCACCCCTCACGGGGTGTGCAATTTTGTGGGGAGGGAAAGAGATCTTTAAAAGCTGCAGTTAGGAAGAGTGGCCACAGCGAGCTAATGCCTTCCTGCACAGAGGAGTGCCAAGAATGCTGGGAAGGGGACACAAAGACGGGGCTCTGTTGCTGCGTGGCATGGGGAACCAGCGCAGAGAGGGACCAGAGGAAAGAAAGGGGGCTGTGCCTGTCAGCCTGGCTCTCCTGCGAGTGTGAGCCAATGGCCCGAGAAATGTCTTCTTCCTTCAGTCCTGAACACTGGCCAGGGAGTCACCAGTTTGTGCGTAAATGCTAGCAGGAAGGCTGGAAAATTCAATCTCAATTTGAGCAGTGAGGTTCTCCTCCAATAACTGATTTTGCTATTCTTCCAAATAAAGCCCTGTATCATACAAACTATGGCCTCTGCCCGGGCTCCAGAACAGCCAACAGGACACACTCTCACCGCCTCTCCAGCCAGCTGCGGACTAACTACCCTGAATAACCTTCTGCTGACAACTTAAAACAAAGCATCGTGGGAAACAGAGACCACATGGTCCTCATTAATCCATAAAAGGAGAGATATGAAGAAATGGAGACCTCTTTGGGTCAAGGGAAAAAAAACTGTCTATTGCATGTTAGGAATACTTCCAACACAGACTTTCAAGAAGTGTACACCTGTGAGGTAGAAACCCCCTGGACGGGAAGGCTCTGGACTTGTAGACTGGAACAACAAACACCTGGTGAGCACCTACTACAAGCGGGTACTGCCCTAGGCCAACGGGGTGAGCGCTCAAGTGCGGCGTCTCAATCGCAGAACAAGTATCTCAAGTAGCATTACCAGGTCAGCCAAGGGCACCTGCAAGATGCCTGGGACAGAGATTTTACATCACTCAGGGAAGGTGTGAGCCCCAGGGTGGGCTGGGTGGTCAGGGACGGCGTCACAGAGCAGGGGCACCTGACACGGTCTTGAAGGCAGAAGGGCCCTTTTCTAGACCTCTGGTCCCTAAATCACCTGAGGGACACTTTGAAAAAACAGGGTTCTGAACCCCACCCGGACCTATGGAGTCAGAAGCTCTAGGAATGTTACCCTGGAATCACTATTCTTTTTAAAACATCATCATTATTATGGCAAATTGGAAACCTACATGAAAGTAGAAGAGTGAGCCCAGGTGTCCCCATCACCCAGTACCGGCAATCCTTAGCTCTTTTCTCCCCTGTATCCTTACCTAGTCCTCCTCCCTCGTATGATGGAATCTATGTGTTTTTTGAACCAGGAACTCTGAGGCAGCCAGACACAATGAGTGTGAACTGGGAGCTACTCGCTGATCAAGACACAGATCGGGACCAAGGGAAGTCCCAGGACAGTGGGATCGCAAACCCTACGAAAGAGAATGGTACCTGGGGGAGACTGGCAAATAACCTGGAGCACCTAGCTGGTTGGGTACATGAGCAGGGGAAAGATGAAAGGATCATTGGGGTCGCCAGGGCCCTGCTAGCACACACTGTGTCTTTGTTAGAAAAACAAAAAGGCATCTCCTCCAGGTAGAAGAAGCACCCTTTTCTCCAGCGGATGCCAGCCACACCAGCAGAGAGGGTCCCACCTTTGGCTCATTGCCCCTGCTGTTCACTCTTGTGCCCAAACCACGGAGCTGGGCACCGTGGCTGCGGGGCCAGGTGTGAGGGATTGTAAAAGCCAGTGAAGTGGGCCGTGCTTCCCCTTGTAAGCATTGTAGGATCCGAAGGAGGAAAATGTGTAACAATTGGGCTGTGCTTTGAGAGACTACTGGGCAACAATAGAGGGGAGATGGACAGACAGAAGAGCAGAAAACCAAGAAGCAATGAGTGAAGTCTATACATGACTGTCAACTAATCAGAGAAGAAGGAGAACGGCCCTGAAGGTCAAGTCTTGAGAAAGACACTTGAGAGAAAGATCTTGTTCGGGGTTCTAGAGGTCACTGGGGGTTGGATATAGTGATGCAGGTGTCGCTGGCACGCAGGAGTCATTTGAAGGCATGCCATTGTTGAAATTGCTCAGGGACAGTATTTAGGGTACAATAAGTGAGTAAGTCCAGAGGAAGGCCTGGGGGAAAACCAGCATTTAGAATGGGGGTTCCAGGGGGAGGAGCCAGGCCAGGTGGTAACAGAGAGTGAGGAGAACTGGGACCCAGTCAGGGCAGTAGGAAGGGGGGAGAGATGGAGAAAGCATGGCTCATAGAATGCAACGGGGCAAAGGTGTTCCCAGGTGTGGTGACAGGAATACATTCATTTAGAAAATTGAGAAGGAGAAGAAAACTAGAAATGTCAGGGGAAGTCAAGTTTTAGAGCACCTGGAATAACAAGCTACAGAGTTTGGACTTGGACTTCAAACGGCAGGGTAACAAGTATCATGGAGTAGTGCACAGCATTAGTTTGTTGATCAGTCAGTTTTACACTTGGTAAGTCTGTCACTTACCAAGTATGTCCTTGGGCAAATTATTCAAGGGGAGTCTTGGAATTCCAGCTGCTTGGCCGTGGATGATTATACCCACTCGAATAGGGGTGGTACAGGGCTAACATCTCAAAGAATGACAATTCTTCATGTTGTGAAGGCGCTGCCTTGAGTAGGGGTGATCTCTTTACCCATCTAACTCCTGTATCTCTAACTAGCTTGTACCTGTATCTCTAAGTAGCTTGTAAGATATTTTAGGGGCAGAGATTAGAGTTTTAAACTAACAGAAGACAATGTTCATTTGTTGACTCCTTATTCTACACAAGATGCAATGAGTGTGTAAAAAAAAAAGATTAAGGGGTTAAAAAAGAAAAAAATGGCCCTTAAGAGAGTTTGCTATTTAGTGAAGGATCCACGTGGATGCTTAGGCCCAGCACAAAGAGCACAGTGGCACATGCGGCCAGGACAGTCCCAGACTGCAAATGAAAGTGTGCGGGGCAGGCAGACGCACGCTGGCAGGTGGGGTCAGGCTCTGTGAAGGCAGGAAGTACTGAGCGACAGATGGGGGAGAGTAGGGGGCAGAAGATGAGTATGAGGAAAAGTAAGAGCCTCGGTGGGTTCAAAACAAGGTGTTGTGGGAAGTGAGAAAAGGGAGACACATGGTGCTGCAGCAGACAGACGCTAAGGTGACCTCCAATGACACACACTCTGGCAAATTCCACAATTCCCTCCTCTTGACTTCAGTGGAAGAAACTGGGACTTACCTCTAACCAAAGGAATGTGGAAGAAGTGATGGGACATTGCTCTCATGACTATGTAATATTATAGTGCGAAGGGATTTTGCAGAAATAATTACGGTCCCTAATCATTTGACTTTGAGAAACAAAAAGATTATCCTGGGTAGGCCTGATCTAAATGAATAATTCTTTTAAAAAAGGGTCCAGGTTTTACTTAGCGACTCGAAGCATAAAAGGCTTTCTCTCCCACTAGCCTCAAAGGAGCAAGCCATGTGAATTCTGTACCTGCAAGGAAAGGATTTCTGCCCACAACCACATGGGCTTGGAAGAGGACTCCAGGCTTCAGACAAGGACGCAGCCTGGCTGACGCGTCAGTCACAGTGGAGAGATGCAGAGCAGAGGCCCAGGTACACCAGGCCTGGACTGCTGACCCACGGAAACGATGAGGTAATAAATACGTGTTGTTTTAAGCTGCTAAGACTATGCTAACTTGTTCTGGAAAGAAGTACATGAACTCACAGTGCAGGGGACCATGAACAGCCGGCTAGGAAGGACTGTGTTTATCATGCAGCCCAGGGAACCACAGACTCTTTCTGAGCAGAGAGGCACATCATTTGGGAAGCTAAGAAAGGTCATTAGGAAGTGGAGCCTGGGACAGGGGTTAGTCAGAACCCCTTTAAGAACATTTAGTTGCTCCCAGGAGTGAACTTGACTGACCAGTGAAGTCCTCCTGAGTGACTAAGTTCTGGGATGAACCAAGCCAGCTATCCTTCCACCAAATTGAAAGGAAAAAAAAAAAAGAGGGTGAAAAAGCAAAAACCAAGAAATTGACAGTCACTGAAATAACTTTAGAACTTTAGTGCCCTGTTGCTAATTATAAATATTTACTTCTCCCAGAATTCCTGACCTTACAGAAGAGCCTGCGTAAATAGGCCGGCCGCCTTACTGGAAAATATGTGTGCGCACACGCATGCGCATGCTGCGTCTCCTGTTTTCTTGGACCAGGGACAGGGCTGTAATAGGGGACTAGATGATCTGCAGAGAGTCACTTCCTCTGGATATTGTCTAGCTCCCTTCCTTTCCTCGGCTGGGACCATAAACCCTGAGACCCCCCAGGCAACTCCTCCTCCTCCGATTCTATCTGCTGGAGACAACTAAGCCAAACAAACTCAGGAAGTGGCAAGAGGTTGGGAAGGGGAGGAAGTTCATGGCACAGAAGGAAAAAGTAAAGAGAATGCCCTGATGTCGAAGGAAGAGGGTGGGGAGAGAAAGAAATGAAGGTCACCGCAAGGTCGTTGGGCACCAGGCCTTTAAAATGTCGTTCTTGGGCTTTCAATCAAAACTGGCACAAGCATTGGGTCTCCTGGGGCTATTCAAATATTAACATTCGCAGTGATAAACAGCCTCCCCCTCCCCAAAGTCCTCTGTAAGCAAATTAAAACAAACAACCACTCTAACATGTGTTACTGAGGGATCAGCTGGGCAACAGCCAAAGGCGGTTCAAGTGTCTGGAGGGTTCTCTCCCCACCCGCTGTCAGGAAGGGGGGTGGGGCAGCAGAACTACCTGTATATGACGCCGTGTTGGTGGAGGAACATGAGGGCGGACGTGACCTCGGCAGCATAGAACCGGGAACGGGGCTCGTCGAACTTTCGGGAGCGCTGAATCTGGAACATGAGGTCTCCGCCATTGACGTACTCCATGACGAAAAAGAGGCGGTCCTGAAAGGGGAGGAGAAAACGCCATTTAGCTCGTTCCACTGCAGCTGCCCACACAGGCCGGCATCCAGGAGCCCACTGTGGCAGAACCAGGGCACGACAGGAAGAAGAAGCAAGGCGGGTGGATCCTGGAAGCACGCACGCAACCCAGAGAGAAAATGAGTGCACACCGCGCACCCAGTGAGGGTCTGCGGTGCTATCTTAAAACCCCTTTCTCCGTATTGCTTTCATGGGCATTCCCTTGTTCTAGTGAAGAAGCCCAAAGTTGGCATCAAGGAGACCTGAGGTTTTGACCGACTTCTGTCACAGCCCTGCAGTCTGGCCTTGGACAGGCCTGGAGGCCTCAGCTCCCTTTACCTGTGTGGTAGGTTGAGTAATGGGCTCTCTAAAAGATGCTCATAACATCCCTAAACAGGCGAACATTCCCTTTAATGGCCAAAAAAAAATGGATTTTGCAGGGGACACGTTAAGGATTTGAGATGGGAAATTATCCCGTCACCAGGGTGGGCCTTTCATGCAATCACAAATGTCCTCAGAAGAGGAAGATCTGAGAAGGGAGGAGAAAGCCATGTGACCAGGAGGCAGACTGGAGAGATGTGGCCACAAGCCAAGGGACACAGCTGCCATCGGAAGCTGGAAGGGGCAAGAGGACCCCCCTGAAGCGTGGAGGGAGCATGGCCCACCCAACACGTCTGTTGGTCCAGTGACGCTAGTTTCAGAATTCTCGTCTTCAGAACTGTGAGAGAAGAGATTTCTATCTTTTCAGCCACCGAGTGTGTGACAATGTGTCAGGGCAGGTGTGGAAACTATACAAAGTAGCACAGAACAGAGAGTGTCAGAGCCCCTTCCTGTGAGGGCCACTTGTCCCTCTGGGTCTCTGCTTCAGCCCTCAGAAGAGCCAGACCACAGTCCTAGCTCCTGGGGACAGAGGGGTGGTTCCTGTGTATCCACGAGCCATGGTCATGGGGAAGAAGATGGGCTGAATGCAGCTTTACACAGTTCCTTGACGACAGTTTTCTAAGCCTGTAGGGGGTGGGGTGCTCTGCTAGGCAGGAAGTCAAAACTGTAAGTCATAACTGTCCTTGGGGGACTTACCATCTGGGGGTGGAGATGGAAAGGGGGCAGAGTGATGAAAACAGGACAGAAGCAGAGCGCCTTTAAGACCCCAGGTGCTGAAAGGGCTGGAAGAAGGGAGTGCTCCCTGAGCCAGGGAACCCTGCAGGATTTTGGACGGGGCGAGGCTTGGAGAGGAGGGGGGGACACAAACAAATGCCTGATGTGGGAGTGCTTGGGGACCAGTAAACTGGCCAGGGCAGCTGGGGTGGAAGGTGATGTTTGAGAGACCAGAGGAGCAGAGCACCTTCCTAACACAGAGGTGGAGTCAAATGGATCTCCCAGGAGAATGCTAGCATATGGTTTTCAGTCAAAGTTCACAGAATCACTTTCATTAAGACTGAGTGAAAATCACAAGGATACTTCCTCGTTCATGAAATCGATAGTGCATCTACTTTATTATTGGCATCTCTTTGAAAATTAAGTCTGCCGTTAAGAACTGTTATTAATTCAGACTACCTTCTCTCACATCCCAATCTCCAGAATTTTTGAGGCTTTCCTGGTATTCAAAAAGGCCCCAAGGCTCTCGCTTCTTTTCCATTTGCCCTGCCCTCCCCATCCTATACCCGACTCACTTTCCTCCCAGAGTACAATTTTGTACTCAGAAGTACAGAGGCTGCCTGACCGACCATTCATTCATCCACTCCCATTCAACTAACTCCTCATTTGAAAAACCGAATGCTCAGAAAAGCCCCAGCCCCACAAGGCCAGAATTTCCGAGGGGAGGACTCAGACATCAGTACTTTGAAGCGTGAATCCCATGAGCAACCAGGGCTGAGATCCACTGACTCTCCATCTGGGTTCTTCCAAGGTGTTTTGCTTCTGTGATACATGGATTAGAAGTTATTTGAGTTTTCCTTTTTTTCTCTTTTCTTGTCAAGGATCTCCGAGAACAAGGATTCTTGAACTTGTGTATCCGAGTCCCACGGAAGTGTATTAGAACGTGGATGGATTGCTGCTTCTGTTTCTGATGCAGAAGATCAGCAATGCAGCCTGAGAGTCTGCAGGGCAGTCCCCAAGTGATGTATGTCCATGCTGCTGGTCCCGGGACCCAATTTTGAGAACCGCTACCCTGGAGCACTTGCGGAAAGCCCCTCACCAGGCACTTCCCCATCAGAAATGGCCACTGCTGCTCCACTCCAGGGTCACCACCTTGGACTTGGGCTTTAGAGACCAGGGAGCATTTCCTCGGCTGTGTTTGAACGAATTCGAATCTTTAAAGAAGAACCACCTGCCCTCCCTCTCACCCTTCCTTGCTACTTTTTGTTTTCCCTCTAACACTGGATGCACGGCATTTACAGACAGTGGCCGTGCAGTGAGAAAGAGCTCCCACCCCGACTGCCTCACTGGACTGGCTGAGTGACCTGGGGCAGATGAGTGCATATCTCTGTGCTCAGTGTTCTCATCCGTAGAAACAAGGATGGTAATAAGACCTGCCTTAAAGATTTCTTAGGAGGACTAAATTATACATTAAAATGCCTGACTCACAAATGGCGCCCCACAAAGATCGTCTATACCATTGTGTGTGACAGTATTATAGCCGCTATTATTGTCATGGTCAAGTCTTCACTTTTCCTGTCCTTCCGGCAGCATTTCCCCTGACCACCTTCTCTTCCAGTGAACACTTGCTTCCCTTGGCCATCAGGCTGCTTTTCCTCTCTGTTTCTAGCAGGGATTTTTCTGCTTCCTCTGGTAGGCTTCTCCCCTGCCCCCTCCCTGTACCCCCCCACCTTTGCTCACTCTGTCATTGCTGAGTGACGTCATTCATACCCACAGTGCTCGGTGTGCCTTGGCTCGGAGGGCTCACAGACGTCCACCCCCACCCCAGACCCCTTCTGCAAGCTGCAGACCCGTCTGTCCAACTGCATTTCCGACATCTCCTACTAGGCGCCTGCCCCAAAGGCACTCGAACCTGACATGTTCAAAACTGACTTCATAATCAAACTGGTCCTCATCCAGGGTGCCTGTCTCGGCCAGGGTCGGGCTTCACCCTTTGGCCAACCGTACACGTCAGAAACTGGGAAGTCATTCACAATAGCCCCCTCTCCCTCATCCCTGACGTACATCTTCAAGCCCTGCTGCATTCCCCTATTGTATCTTTGTACTTCCTGTTTTGTTCGTGTTATATTTGCCTACTTCTGTCCATCTCTACCACCTTCATGGCCACCATTCTGGCTCAAGCAACTGTCATCTCTTGTCTAGAGTCTTGCCTTGTATGCCTGCTCCCTGCATCAACCCCAGTGTCCCCACCACATGCTGCTCACACTACAGGCAGTGTGTCCTGCTGAAATGAAATTCTGATTGTAACCCATCCCCTTCCTCCCCTCCTTCTACTGGTTAATTCTTTTAAAGGCTTCCTGTTGGAATACATAGAAAACTTCTCAATGTGCCATACAGTCTGGCCCTACCTACATCCCGAGTCATCTCACTTCCAGTTGTCTCCTGTTCCCTCTGCCCCAACAGAGAACTCCCTCCTGCCACAGGGCCTTTGCTCATGCTGTTCCCTCTGCTTGGAATGTTTCCCCCCTCCCTGCACCTCGTTAATTCCTCCACATCCTCCAGATTTAAGTGCAGCCATCTTCTCTTCTAGAAAGCTGTCTCTGACTTCTCTGAAAGGTCAAATCCCCCCAGTATGTGCTATGCTTTCCACTGTAGCATTCAGAGCAGTGACAGTTTTACAGTTTTATTTGTTTAACTGATGTATTTCTCTCCCAGTAGTCAGTATACTAAATGAAGGCAGGAACTATGGAAAATTCTTTTTTTTTTTTTTTTTAAAGAGAATTAACCTAACCCAAAAGAAAACTGCTACAATTTCCTTCAAAAACAAGCACTGTGTGGGTGGAAAAACAAATGAGGTTGGGGGCTGTAAGAGAGAAAAGGAACCGAAGGATGCCCGGATGGTTGTATCTGCCAAGTCTTGCTGTGTCAGGACTTGAAGATGGCTCGCTGCAGCCGGCCTCCTGCCTGTGGAAACTGGAGTCGGGGCCCACTCTGACTGGTCCACCCTCCTGGAATCCGGCTCTCTCGGCCCCCACTGCTCAGTTACAGCTCCAAAGAGCTCTCTTATTTTGTGGGCAGAGACTTCACTTCCCCGTGAAATGCTCAGCTCCTGGAGGAACACATCTCATCCTTCCTCCATCACCACTGGCTCTGAACTCTGTGCCTAGGAAGGTACTGCATAGAAATCTTCTCATCCAACCCTCCCTCAGTGCGAGCATCAAGGAGAAGGGGTTTTTGCCAGTGTAGACCCTTACCGAATCCTCAGCAACTAGAACCGAGCCGGGCACACTGTGGGCCCCTAGTACGTCTTTGTCGAATACGTGAGGGATGAACACTCCCCGTGGACGAGACTCCAGATGCTGGAGATTCAACAGTAAACTATATTTGCTTTCCCCGTGTTCTTTCTATTGTCAGCCTGATCTTGAGTTATTCTAAGTTGGGGCAATTTTGAACCCCAGTTTTAACCTGCTTTCGACTCAACACAGCTCCGCATGCATGGCCCCCAAGCTCGGTCGACCCTCTCTATGTAGGGACATTTTAAGGCAAGATAAGTTTTCCAGTTCCCCTCCCTCCATTCAGTGAGTCCGAGTAGTTTCTGACCTCCACACCTAACACATCTGAGAAGTGTGTTTTGATGCAGAGTGAGAACCTCCCGTCGCTCTGAGAACTGCCTAATTACATAAACCGAGATCCAAAGAAAGCTGGCAAGCCCAGCGGCTACTCACTAATCCCCTCTTGGCATGGGTAGAAAACAAAACAAAAGAAAACACTAGCTTCCTGGTAAAGTAAGCAAATATGTTTTCTGAGGTAACCCAAGATTTTAAGAGCCTTACTCCGCCTTCTCCTCCCTTAATCTCACCTGAATGTCTAAACAGTTACGATCTTGTGATACCAAGTAAAATAATAAAATTAGGAAAGAGATTATATGTCACGGCCATTTAGGGTAAGAATAGTTAATAATGACCTCCGAGCCGGAAGGGCCACGCCATCCATTAGAAATCCCCACTGCGCCCCATTTTCCCAGAGCGCTAACCTTTCCTGCCTTTGAAGGGAGCACTAGGCCCGCCCTGTTCGTCCTTTGAGGTGTGATGGATGGCAGGGGGCTTCCTCTCCGCGGCACTGCGTGTCCTGCCAGTGGGTTTGTTTGGACACATGCTCTTCATCATTTATTAGCTGTTTATATGTGCAAAGATTCTATCACTTTTGAATCCATTTCACATGAGCGCCCAACAAAAGACTGGACTTGGAACAGTTCGCCTTTGATGTGACATGATGAAGGATTTCTACAATGTGCCATCGGAAGGTCCTCACCCCACACTCAGTCACATCTCCTTCTCCCCCGTGTGTCGACGTCATTTCACCCATCACCACGACAGGTCTTTCTTGGGTACCCAACCCTGGGGTAGGTGACTGGAGTCTGGAATATGACCTAAGCCATGGCTTGGGTGTCCAGGAGCTAGGAACTGAAGACAGGAAACCATAGACAGCAAGGCAAAATGCTCCATCATCAGGCGCTAACTCTCTTGTCTCAAATTGGACTGTGACGCCCATGTATCTGAGCCATAGTTTCTTGGCTCCACCAGAAAGTAACTGCCTGTCATTCGGGCCTTACCACTTACAGGAGACCATTATAAGAAACAGTCATAGGAAAACCCTTTCCATGTTTTATTTTTCATAATGCTAGTGGTATTGATGGAACTGGCCAGCAATTTGGTGAGGCAAGTCTGAATTCAAGGAAGGGCCACTTGAACGAGGTCTTGAATACTGGGAGGAGGGAGAAGGGGCAAGGAGGAGGCCTGGTGAGCTAGAGGCGCAGCCTAGCGGGGCAGCAGTAAGCAAGGTGAACGCTGTATACGGGGATGAGCGGGGCAGGGGGAAGCCCGTGAGAAAACTCGCTGCCTAGGAAACGGCTCCATAACTCTGGATACAGGCAGGACGGAGACAGACCAGGCAGTGGTGGGGCTGGGGTGGGGCGCATGGTTCTGCAAACACAGGTGCAAAGTAAAGAACTCTAGAAATCTTTTGAGTTGTAAAACGGCATCATGAAAGCTGATGTTAAAAAAATGAAAACTATTCTAGCCCTGGCTGGGTGGCTCAGTTGGTCGGAGCACTGTCCCGTACACCAAAAGGGTGTGGGTTTGATTCCTGCTCAGGGCACACACCCAGGTTGTGGGTTTGATCCTCTGTCAGGGTGTGTACCAGAGGCAACCGATAGATGCTTCTCTCTCTTGCTGTCTCTCTCCCCTCACTCTCTAAAATTGGTAACATATGCCTGGGTGAGGAGGACTCAAAAAAATTTAAAACTATTCTAGAAGCAGAGTTCAAGATAGATTGGAACAAGGTAGCCTGAAGTTACTCCATCTCTTCCCCATTTCCACTGTCCTAAATATCTTATTTTTGAAAAATAACAAGCAACCCTCCCTCCCCGATACATTTCCTGGTAGAACAGGAAGCATCTCCTGGAGTGACCGGGGCCGTGTCCCCCTGCAGAGCCTAACACCATGCCGGGCTCATCCGAGCCATTCCGATGATGCCATGACACAGCACCCACTGTGCCTCTGACACTGGGCTTAGTGCGTTCCGCACCTCTAAGACACAGTCACATCAAGGGCCTGAAATTCCAACCGTGGCTAGAGAGCTAGGCTTTTGTAACTGCATTTCTTATCTTTTTCTTTCTGTCAGTCACACTGGGCTTGACGTTTTGTCCTATAAAGACATTGCTGGATTCATACGCACGGCTGCCCTGAGCCCGACAAACCTCTGCGTGACGGCAGGAAAGCGCGGCTGACATCACCACTGCGCTCGGGCCCTTTCATGTTCCGACTCCTGTATCAGAGCCAGAATGAAGATGTGCCGCCCTGGGGGAAACCGGCAACGTGGACATAATACATGACGTACAGACACCACTCAGTCCTGCGGGTTCTGATCACTGGATCACATTGTTTTAAACCTTAAGTGGTATGGCTGGTGGCTGCAGGCACGTTGAAGAGGATTTCCGTACCACCTCACTAAGACGCATTTGATGACAGGCTGAGCATGAGAGGAAGTTTTTTGGTTATTAAATTCTTTGATCTCCATACTTCTGCCCGGGCTGACTCTGAACACTGGGCAGAGTGCTGAGATAAACTTATAAATACTTGGTGTAATAGCACAGGTCCTCTCTGAAGAAGGGTTTGATCACGGCTGTGTGGGCATAAGAAGGCGCTCAATCCCGGCACGGGTTGTTTTACGAAAATCTAGGAGCGCAGACTCCAGTCGACACCTAGGAGTCCGCACTGAGCAGGCCACGGGGCCTGCAGAAGCAGGGCAGACACGGCCTGTGTTTGATCTGTCCACAAACCTTTTGTTCTTAACAACCTGGCAAGGTGGTGAGGTAGCCAAAGCAAGTGGCAGTGTCAGGAGCGAGTCACCCTGTGACGGGGACCAAGGGCACAGCAACTCGGATAAGCAGCTGGTTTCTCTCAATGTAGAAATCCATGATCTGAACAGACTTGTTAATGCCATGAATGAGGAAAAAAAAAAAAAGCTTGGGAGCTCGAGAACCTCAACTGAAACTGTTCATGCCTGGACAGTGCTCCGTCCTGTTTGTGATACTCTGTCATGAGTGTTTTTGAATGTTCTGATAGCTTTCTCCAACACACCCTCCCCGACGCAGTCCAAACTCAGGCGCTGCACCCGTCCGCCTGCATGGGAGTCCTGGCTCAGCTGTTGTGCTTCTGGGCTTTGTGAGCTTGGCCAAAGAGAGGTGTTGGCTTCTCCAGCTGTAGAATTAATATTCGGTAGTAGCAACTTCACGGAGAATTAAAATAGGTTACCCTTAATTGTAGGCATCTTAAAAAGAAAAAGAACTGCTCAGGAAAATATTAATTCTAAGTTTTCATTCACAAGCCTGTGTTTGGTGGCTGCATTTGGTGTAGTGATGAACAAACGACCTATCGGTCAGTTAGTTTGTGTTTACAGAGAGCCTTCAAAGGCTACGATCTAGTTGGAGGAATGAGAAGTTCCAATGAAATGTGAGTTACCACCACGGGATGGTATTGTATTATCAGTGGATTTGAGATGAAGAAATAATGAAAGGAAGCTCCACGGAAGAGCTGGGACTTCGAGGAGTAGCGGGGGAGCATCAGAAGGACTCAGGTCTGACCCTTCCACGGGTGGGGAAGCCTCGCAGAGACGGGATGCAGTGGGTGTCCCTGGGCAACAGTGAGGAAACCTCGCTATTGGAAGCAAACCATCTCCATCTTGGCCTTCGTTTTCCCCTTAGAAAAGTATACTCTAAGGCCAACGCGAGAAGACGACCAAGGAGAGATTTAGGATGGCAATCATGTGTTGAGCACCTACCACATGTGAATTATGAGCTACCTTTCCACTGATGCAAGAATCTCGAAAGCAGGTGCTAATACCTGCATTTTCCAGAGGCTCAGAGGCGGGAGCTGACTTGCCCAAGGCCACAGGGCTGCTGAGTAATAATACAGCCAGACCTTGAACCCAGGCCCGTTTGTCCCAAAGCCAGGCCTCTTTCCATTACGACAAGAGCCACTCTGAGCATCATTCAATAGAGCTGACAATAGAGTTCATATTTTATGCATGGAAAGTAAAGGTGCTTGGAGCTAAGGTTCATGACCCAGTGCTCAGGTCTGCACATTAAGCCTTTGCTCAGGCTGTATTTATAAACATGGTTCTCAATCTCTAGGACAAAAACTCAGCTGCTTTTTAAAGGAGCGCGGCAGAGACCTGCTCCTCTCCCCAGCGCCCCTGCCATCTCCCGGGTCAACCTGGAGTCTCGGTGAATACAACATCCTGTCTTTCATGTGGTCTATTTTCTGGCAAACTCCAACATCTACATTACCCCGTGATCATCAGGGGAAACATTCTCTAAGTGGGGAGGGAAGCACTGATGCCCAGAACCACGTGATCCACACCCACAGAGGCTAACACCACTCTCAAGTCCATGGGCCAAGGACAACTCTATGATACGGTAGGCAAAATTAAGGTGAGCATTTTAACCTGAAGAAAACTCCATTCTTTCTTGCTTATTGGAGCAGTCAGGTGGGAAATAAAGGCCTAAGTGATTGCTAGAACTGACCCAAACATTGCTAATCTGGGGCTATTTAAAATAGAAATAAAGGCCTAAGTGATTGCTAGAACTGACCCAAACATTGCTAATCTGGGGCTGTTTAAAACAGAAACAGCAGTCCTGACTTCTTAGAGCCCCAAAGGCATTATTATACCAGAGTCACCAATAAAACTGAAATACTATTTTAAATGATTTTTACAAAGACTTAAAAATGTGTGCTAATTTTATCATGATGGTAATTCCATTGGTACCTATGCTCTTACAATGATCTAGTTTGGAAAATATTTCCCATTGGAAATAATGTGGAAATCTACATTTCCTGATCAATTCCAGATAAATGAACTGATTCCAATCAGGTGGGAACTGATTTTTTAAATGGTCAGAAAATACATGAATGCATGCATTTTAAACTATAAGGCATTAATCATCTAGGTATGTTTGTTATTGCTGCTGATTTAAATGCTTCTTGCAAAGCATACGCTTAAAAAAAACCTGCTTATAAAAATGCACCACAAATGCGTCCTACAGCATTGCTCAGATAAGACCTATCCTCAGCCTGAAGCCACCACTTCAAAGACCAGTTATTTGACTTCAGCATCAACAGTTGGGCGATTGGCAATTTGGATGGAGTTCACCCTGCAGATGGTGGGCACAGTGAGCGAGAATACTAAAGAGGCTTCTATGTAAAAGCCATTTTCCCAAATGCCCTGGATTGTCAGCTCACTTAAGAGCCTTCAACAGGTTTTTGCTGTCATTTGGAACAGAGCCCTAATTATCAGTAGTCATGCTTTTCACACTTTAGCACACAGAAAGAATGTACTGGGCACTTAAACACACACACTCCTGGACCCCACCCCCAAAATTCTGAGTTTGGAGGTCCAGGTTAGGACCTGAGATTCTGCATTTCCAATGAGCTCTCAGGTGGAACAGTGCCACTAGTCTTCAGACCAGACTTTGAGTGGTCCAGGTAGAACCTCACCCAGTCTTTCTTCTCATATTGCAGCCACCCCTTGCTCTTGGTCCTTTGTGACCCACCCAGGCAACTCTGCTCCGAGTCCCTCCTCTCCACACATCGAACACTTCCTCTTCCCATTCTCCTCTTTGGCGACGCCTTTTCCAGTGAAGACAGCAGACAGAGAACTCTTCTTCTTGTGAACTCACAGTAGTACTTCAACCACCCATGTGATGATTAATCATATCCTATACATTATAACCTTACACCACTGTTCAGCCAGAGGGGGTTTTTTCACTCAGCATTATTTTTCTGCCCTACTTCTTCAGTTGGACTTTTCCCAGTCCTTGAGAGAAGGAATTATATGTTGCATATATGTAATAGTCATTCCATAAATAATGACTGGCCCTGGCTGGTGTGGCTCAGTGGACTGACTGTTGTCCTGTGAACCAAAGAGCCACCAGTTTGATTCCCAGTCAGGGCAGGTGCCTGGGTTGCAGGCCAGGTCCCCAGTAGGGGGCGTGTGAGAAGCAACCACACACTGAGTTTCTGTCCCTGTCTTTCTCCCTCCTTTCCCCTCTCTCTAAAGATAAATAAATAAAATCTTTAAAAAATAAATAAATAAATAATGACTAATTAGAATTACCCATCAATATAGTTAATACAATTTTAGTTTTGCTTAGCTAAGAGTGTTTGAATTACCAGGGTGGGTGAGTACCATTACTTTAGACAATCCAAAATTCAACACCAGTTTATGGTCTTGGTTTCCAGAGCAGGCCCTGAAGCCTCCTTCTGAATCCCTTTACTGAACCTAATGAAGTAGGCATGCGCATAAATTAGATGGCTGATTAGTTACGTAGCTCGCCTACACAGATAACTTCTCTTCATCCTGAGTACAGACCAGCTAAGGTCTATACACATTCATAACGCTTCTTCTTTTAAGAATTCCACAGAAGGATCTACCCACCAATGATGTAAAGTGTAGGCAAACCACCAGTGTTTCTCAAGGACAGTGAAAACAAACGATATTCTAATTGTCTTCTGACTAATCCCTGATTAGCAAAATAACCAGTGAGTTGGTGAGGAAACTGCTTTCAACCACAGTATTGTGTTAAAAATGTGTGTGCTTTTGCAATACTGACCTACAAACAATCCAGTGCCAGGAAATTCTAAACAAATGCCTGGAAAAGGAACACATTTCCAGATTTATATGACTTTTACTGCTACTCTACTTTGTGTCAGATTCTTGGTCTGCCAAGTAGGAGGCAAACTAAGTAACTATTATGAAGCGAACTGGTTTCATAAGAATCAGCAATCCTCGCTCTGGGCTCCCAGCTCTGCCACACTAACTGGAAGGTTAGCCCGTTGGTTTCGCAAGTGCCAATCAACCGTTGGCAGATACCTGTTGGTCATCTACTAGATGCAAGCCCCCCGCCCCCCACCCGGTGTTGCCTCCGACACGGGAACTGCCCATTCTCTGTCTTTCTCTCAGAACTCCAAGACACATCTATTCTTGAAATTACACGTGGTGTTTCATTTTGTACCGTGTAGTCTGGGCCTGTATCTAAATGTGCACTGAGCATGTGGAGGAGTCGAGCAAGAGCACAAAACCCACTGCCTTGGGCTCGCAGGTACCCCTCACCTCTGCCTCTCTGCCCTTACTCAGGAGTCTAAACCTCTGCTCAGTACCACTGTTTTCTCCTGAAACCGAACCGTTGGAACCAAATTATTTCCGTGGACACACACTCACCACATAGCGCACTTCGTGCATCTGGCATCTGTTCAGATAGGACACTGTGACATCTTAGGAGCAAACTGGGAATTGATTTTTCTAAAGAAATGCATCACTTGGCTACTGACTAGCCAATGCATACGCATGAAAATTTGTAACTCATTTAAGGACACAAATTGTTAAGCAAGCACATCAACAGCACTCATCTAATTAGCAAAGACGCCAATTAAAATTGCACTTATCTTTTTAGAATGGAAGGTTCTGAGGAACTTCTACCTGGCAGCAATGGGTTTCCTGTTCACACACAAAAATAGTATGATGTCACCTTTTTGAACATGTTCCATATAATTCAGATTTACCACCAGTTCTAATGGCCCAAATTAGTTTTCCTTTGCTGAGTCTCTCTGGGTGAGCTACAACTCTGCCACCTTGGTTAAAACAGAAGCAATGACAAAAGAATCATCAGCAAGATGAAGGCAGACCTCACCACAGAGCTCCCTCCTGGCCTTTGCCTCCTCTCCAAGAAGCTCCGGACAGCCTTTCCACTACTTATAGCCCCGGGTCAGCTGGTGGCAATGGAGACCTGAACCCTGATGGCACAGCAAGACTTCTGCCCTGCTCCAATCAGCCAAAGGGAAAATTTACAAGAGGCAGAAACAGATCAGTGCACAGACTATGCCCCAAGTGCTAGAAATAACTTATTTTCATGATTTACTTGGACAAAATGTACTACGTAACATAAAGCTGTTAAATGAATAGAAGTCTAGGATTTCTAACTGGTGTAGATGGCTCCCTACTCTCTCTCCCAGAGACCAGGAAAGTCAAGATGCAACCCACAGCCTTAGCCCAGATTAAACCTCCGCTTATCTAGTTCCATTCACAATTTTGGGATGAAGAAAGGTGGGAAGGAAGGCAAGATCTAAATAAAGGTAGGCGATTCTTATTATTTCAACATTTCCTTTGGGGCGACTGTAGCCAAGCCGGCACTCAAATGCGTGTGCTGGCAGTAACAGAGGGGAAACAAGAAAACACTGGAAGAGAGAGGTTTATAGATGCTTTACCTTCACCCAGTATCGACAGTACAGGGCTGCCTTACCCCCTCCCCGCTGCACCCTGCAGAACCCTGAAGCCCCTTCCCACTTCCTGTCCCCCTCTAGGGCGCAGCCTGCTACTCCTACATTTTTCTCAAGGGCAATGCCAAGCTAACATGGCTGTTGGGCTATCAGCATCCAGACCTTCAGGATGTCTGTGAAATGCACTCTGGAGGGGTGCTGTCCCTGGATCTTCGCAGATGGGAGGGGGCAGATGGAGAAAGGCAGCGATACAGTCTCAGAAGAGACAGTTAAGACAAGCTAAAGAGCAGCCTCCATTGCACAAGCCCCACGTGCGTAGGGCCGGGGTGCCTTGGCTTTTCCGGAGGCAACGCCACCAGTTCCAGCATGAATCAACTGGTCTGCTCTATTTTCTAAACTTGCGCAAACACTTTCCTGGAATCAGCAACATGACTCAAAGCACCTGCAATCATTTATTTATGGCTCAAAAATAGAATAAAGATATTTCGGGGATAGTTTTCCAACTGGAAGAAATTTAAATTTTCGTCCCCCCGCCCCCTGCCCCATATACTTCTGACCTCCAGTGATATTCTATCTTCAGCATTAATATAAAGACCTGTCAGAAGTATCTGATTCTAGAATAGGAAGTAAAAAAGTTTGGGCTAAAATCTGAAAAGTAGTCACAGCAGATCTTATCGGAACTGTGGTTCTCACACACAAGTAACCTTTGGCTACTCAGATGGGAAGCACGGCCAATCATTTACCAAAATGGCTGCAGTCTTCTTCGGTCTGTGAAGAAGCTTAAGTGGACCGACAATAAGACAGAAGGTCCCTTGGAGGAGGTAGAGTGCACCTGCACCTGCAGTGATGGTTGCTTTCGCTTCTTGGGAAACAGACTGTTTGGAGACTCCATTAGAAGCCATGACAAACCCCAAACACTGTTTCTCAGTGAGGTTTTTGGAGGAGTTAGTTCACCCAAAGACACGTTCCCTGTCCTTTGGATACTAGATAAAAGCATTCTTTCAAGGTTTTAAACAGTTGCCTCCCTGTGTTCTCTTTCCCTAAGTGGGCTTTTCGGCTTCAATAAACTGGGAATTATGACATCAACTCCCATTCCTGTACCTGTCTGAATAAAAGAACCTTGGGGAATTATTATCATCTACTTTATTATCCTAGCTCTGAAATCTGGAAGAAATTAAATAAAAGGTTTCAAAAAGTCAAGAATGAGCAAGGGTCAAATAATTTAAGAGCATGGTCTTGCAAGTTAGAAAGTCAACACTTTCTCCTCCATGTTTTGCTTAAAAATGAAGAGCAACATCTGTAGAAAGCTCAGGCTCACTGTGAGCAATGAGAGTGCCCCCTCCCTCTTCCTCCCCCTAGATAACACCAAAGGGAGATGCATTCCACACATCCCAGACCAGGGACTCAGACAAGCAGAGACCAGGAAGCACCAAGGAGCAAATCTACAATGCTAAGGAGCCCAAAGAGAGAACCTAAGAGAATCAGAAAAAATTCTGTAACTCTAACTCTGCCTGTTGTAGTAATTTATCATGTTGCTAAGTTTAGACCAATAAGGCACTTTCCAATTCCCACAGTTTGTACCGTCACCTAGATCAGAGTGTAACCAGTGTTAGAAAATGTTTCCTTGTATCTCCCTAATTCTTCTTTCTATCTAATCTAGAAAGGAGATTCTATTCAGTAAAACTCTGCTGCTGGAGCAGGCTGCTGATGATAATCTAAATCCCTTGGGCTATGGTTTAAGCCTTTGATGCCAAGACTGTTCTTTCCATTGTCACCCAATGCCTTTTTTTTTTTTTTTTTTTTGTATAAAAGAAACCATCAGTGCAAGGAAACCTCATTAACTTGGGGTTGCTAATTAGTATGAAGAAACACATCATTAACCGAAATTTACATGAACTTCATTTGTAAAGATATTTACATGATTTCTGGGTGTCAAAGAAACAAGTCCATATTTTATAGGACGTTCACCATTCTTATAGGTAGCAAAAACGAGCCAATGAAGAATGTGAAGATTAAAACCTCATTCTAGTCTACAACTCCTAGGGCTCAGAGAGGAACTCAGAGGGGCTCAGAAATGAATCCTCCACCCTCTCTTCCCAAGTTATTTAATAAAGTGTACCTTCAATGAGTGTGAAAGAATGCTACTCCAATTCAGGCAAAAGGGGAGCCACTAACTAGCAAGGATTATTACAGCAGAAAGGACAGAGATGAGGCTTTGTCTGGCAGTGCCCTGCAAATCCCTTCCTTCCCCTTTCACCGTGGTCATGGCTGCAGAACTCTCTGTCCTAGGAGTAAGCTTGACGTCCATGTCCACACGCAGGGGAAACACACAATGGGCTGCTTCACAGAGTAGCGGGTAACTTTTTCCAAAGATGGGCCTCATCTCTCACCAGGTGGGGTTTTGAGGGCCCAGACCACAGGACCCGTCCGGGAGTCTGTGCTCAAAAGCCCAGAACAATTCAGAAATTATTTCAGCTGTTCTCGTTTTAGAAGTAAAACAAAAACACCCAGTAGAAACAAACACATGCTTCTATGTATCTATTTTTAAAAGAGGAGCACAGCTCTGCCCCTGACTTTTTGTCCATTTTTTTTTCCTTGCTGGACTTCAAGATCTTGTTCATAAAAAATATACTACATTGCTGGAAATGAGGGCTATTCCAAAATTCCTTCTCTTTGAATATTACAAACTCATTCACTTATCTCAGCTTAAACTATTTTAGGGCTTCTACGTCTTCGCCTGCTCTTTCTGGCCCTGGATCAATCAAACATAATAACCAGTTGCTATTTCCTCAATATTGACTTTCTCAGCAATTCCTTTCCAATTTTGATCACCCTCTAGTGGCCAAAGCATTAACTGCAAGCTACTCAGCAACTGATTGCAGAGTAAAACCAGCTTTCCCCTCACTGCTTCCCGATGCTGTTTCCAATATGCTTAGTGAAAGGAGAGGCACGCTTGAAGATTTGTGTGCTATTGTTTTACATGTAGAGAAACCTATATTAATAGGCTGAGTTTTTACCCATCAACTCCTAGTTAAAAGAATATGGGTAGTGAGGAGGGGTGGTCAATCCAAAAACAAAACAGAAAGTTATTACATTGCAAAGAACTTTAGCCATCTAACTTCCCTATTTACCTTAGTCCCCACGGTTTGTTTCCAGTCCCTGATTCCCAGAGAGAGTTTTAGAATCACAGCGGGGCTTTCTGGGCAGGCTGGGCTTCTCATGGCTTCCTACCGGGAATGCTTTGCATAAAGAGGCTGCCTAGATTGGGTAAGACACAGCCTCCCAAGGGGCAGCACTCTGGCAGGGCGAGGAGTGACCAGTCACCGGAACATGCACTGGGATATGCACCGGGACAGACTTTGCTCCTGAAAGCAAGTCTAAAACCCCTTCCTCAGCAAGAGGATGGGGGCCATGTCCATATTACTCATTTCTACATCACCAGCCTCTGACACAGTGCTTTAGACCAAGTAAAAGAGCAAGAAACATTCAATTTGTGCCTGAATAAGAGCAGGATACTGAAAGGGTGCTCAGCAAAGCAAGGGCCATGCGAACCTCCGGAGGACTCCGCCTGCAGGCCCCGATGTCCCTCCGACAACTAAAGACATGTAAAACTCTACTCCAGGAGTCATAGATCCCAAGCCACCAGGCCACCAAGTCCCCCAGCTCACTTAAAAAGGGAACTCCCTTCTCTAATTTCATAGAGCTGCTCTGTAGGTTTCATTTTAAGGAAGGGTTCCATTACCATAAACTGATATAGCCTGAAACTACTGCATTAGGACACTGGTCTCAGCAGAATAACAGCAAATTGGAGAAAACAAGGCTAAAGAAATTACAGAGGAACATTAGGACAAATAGGAAGGACACAATTTAAACAATAAAATTAGACGATGAGACCTACATACAGGGTTAGAAAGAGTGCGCTTTGCATTACCAGGACAGGTGAACATCTCATGGCGCACAGAAGTCCCCCCCACCCTGTCCCCGCAGGCCCACTGTGATTCCGCGGCGCTGCAGGGAAGGCCTGCTTTCTGGGGCATATGCGAGTGGGTGCAGTTGGCCTTCTCTGGTCTTGTCCATTTCTCTCTGGATGTTGTCTCTTTCTCAGTGTGGACGTGGACCGCCCTGGGCAAGGGAGCTCTTCCCCCTCCACTGCTTTGCCCACCCAAGGTCTCATTCACAGCAGGCGCCATGAAGGCCTGGAGTCTTCTCTCCAGGGGGGCGGGCCATCGGGCGGTCCAGGCAGCGCATGGCAGGGAAGGGCTGTCTGACCCTCTGTGTGGTGACTGTCCATGAACTTGCTTCCTCACTCATCACTCCTGCTAACTTCAGTTTTGGGGGGCTGAAACGGCATTCCCTAAATCGAAATGGCATGTTTTTTAGAGAAAAGATATACAGCAAAACTACTTCCCCCAACCTTTAATAGCATATAATTCAAAGCCAAACATATGGCCTGATGCTCTGATACAGAATAATTCACATTCTATTAATTCGACAACTATTTTTCTTCAGTCCTTTAAAGTCTTTTATTTTGTTTGGTTTTCCCTTTTACCATGTATGTGGCAATAGTGCAAACACACGACCCTGAGCATGAAGCAATAAGGAAATGTCAAATTAGTAACAAGAAAACATGCGTGCTGGCTAATCTCTAAAATGTTCAACATCAAGTTTAGTTTATTTAAAAAATAATTCAGATATCGTCTTGAATGAGCACATTACAAGTGGCAAGCAGATGACCCAGACCAGACCGGGGGTTTAGAGAACCTTAAGATGCGCAGGCCTGTGGGGAATAAGCTAAGGGAGGGAATACCTCTCCCATCTGCCTGGAAACTCCAGCAAAGCCACTGATCCCCGCAAAAGCAAGACGCATTCCAATGGACTGAGAGGTGAAGGTTTCTGAATCACACTCTGGGTTAGTCACTTTGTAAGTTCTGACCCATGACTTAAGGCATGCGGGTTACTTAAAAGAGCCGACTTGCAAGGATCACCCTGGCTGATGCAACCATCTGAGGTCCCGGACTGAAGAAGTCACTGGAGAGAATGCTCCAGGCCCCAGGAAAAGGAGGCAAATGGAGGCAGACAGGCATGGATACCGTTTTATTTCGCTTAAATGTGTCATTCTAAGTAACAGTACAGAGTGTCCTTCAGTGGGACTGAACCCGTGGCATTTGGTGACCTTTCAGAAAGAACATCTGGAAAACTGGAAGCACCTGGGTCTGTCCTTGCGGTGACAGAAGCCCAACCCTCCCCAGGACTGTCTCCCCGGGTGACATGCAGAGCGTGTCCTGCAGTGACATCTTTGCCACCAGCTTCTGACCCACACACCTCTCGCCTCCCCTTCCCTCTGCCGGCTCCCTCCAGGCTGGGTTGGTGGGATTTAAAATCCAGACTTTTTGGCTTCTTCAGCTGAAGTCTGGTTTGATCAAATAAATATTTAGCATCTGAAACAATGAGCCAGTTCCTTTGGAAACATTTCATTCCATCCCCAGACAATGAGCTCCTGGCCCCCGGCCAGTCCTGTTCCAGCTTTGCAGAGGCCGGGGGGACGGTGTGGCCAGTGGACCTCCTCTTGTCCTGACCTGCCACTTCACCCAGGGCATTCATGTCCTGTCAGAAGAGAGAGCTAATGTCCCCCACTCCCCTGCAGAAGCTGCAAGCCCTGGTCTAGTTTCCGTGTGTCTGGAGCAGGCCGTGCCCCCTCACGGGACTCAAACTCGGTGGTCTCTGCGTTTCCTCCCCACTCGGACGGCAGAGCACTGAGAGAGACAGGACTTCACCCCTGATTTCTCTGCTGTGAACTGAGAAGAGAGGGCGAACGGGGCAGGGGAAAGGGAACTGGGGTGGAAGGTAGCTCTGGGGGTCTAAACCTGACATTGGCCTTTCCTCTGTCAGTCGCGTGGTGAGCGGACTCCTGCCGCCGTGACCGGCCAGGGTGGGGAGAGTCACTGTGAACAGTCCCAGCAGAGGTTGGTACTCGGCTCTTTTCACAAGTGGCTGCTCTTCTGACCCTCGCAGCAGCTCAGCCTGGGCGACCAGGGCGCTGGATCTGAATCACCGTTTTGATAGAGGAACAAGGTGAACTCCTAAATGCTTGAGTAAAAATCGCAAACTCCAACAAAACAAAATGCAAGCCTGTGGAAGTTCAGCCATCCAGCCAATGAAAAAAAGAATTTGAAAAGGTAATTTTTGTTTTCTTATCCCAAATCCCACCCTTTCTAAGAGGTCACAGCCATCAGTTTATCAGCTAATATTTTACGGGGTCCTAGATCAGGAGGGATCTGTGGGAAGGAGACTGCCAGTCACTGCCACAATGGTCCTCATCTCACAGCCCCGTGGGCCTGGGCGGGGGCTTTGGGGGCAGTGGCAATGCCACGGGGCTCTCACAGACGACAATGCAGCTTCCACATTGCTCACGGGAAGATTCTCTCTTGACGTCTTCAGCTACCACGTGACTGGTCTGGCCATCCTGAGGCCACCATGCTGGGAGGAAGCCCAAACCAGCCGATGCACACACCACACAGAAAGGCTCTGAGACTCCTGGAAAGAGGGAGAGGCCTAGCCGTCTCCCAGCTGCTTCGTCCCGCACTGTTCAAACTGCCCTGCCGCCTGACTGCCAGAGCCAGACCAACCAGCTGCGCCTCCACGTTTCGGGGGGCCCTGTTACACAGCCACAGTCATCAAGCCTTTTCCAAGCCACCCCCTCAGTCAGAGCAGAAGCACTTTCACCTGCTCCATATTCCTGGTTTTCTCGTATTAGAACCATTTCTCACTATCATTAAAATCATAATTCCACCACTAAAAACAAAGAAGTGCATAAGCTATCTTTAAGAATGGGAGAAAGTAGCCCTGACCAGGTAGCTCAGCTGGTTGGCGCATCATCTCGATTTGCCAAGGTTGTAGGTTCGATCCCCGGTCACGGTTCATACAGGAATCAACCGACGAATGTGTAAATAGCTAGAACAACAAATCAATGTCTCTCTCTTTCTCTCCTTACCCTCCCTCTCTCCCTCCCTTTCTCTCTCTAAAATCAATCAATAAATTTTTTTGAAAAAAGAATGAGAGAAGGTAATTTCTGCCCAGCCATCACCCCCTGGAAGGGTGGTGTGATGAGGACAACATTTATCTCCAGACTCGACTGGTATCCGAAATTTATTTTTAGATAAAGAGACAGTTACTCATAATGCACAGGAAAGCTCTGCCTGAATAGCAATGATGATACGAGGAAAAGGTCTAAATTCTGAAAACACCTAAATTCACTAATTGCTACCAATCTGTCTTAACACAGTGTCTTTTGAGAAGGCAAGAAGAGAGGGTTTGGCGAAAGCACCATCCAATGCCCCAGGTAACACTATGAAATGAGCAGCTTTAGCAGTAGCCTCACGAGGGCAAGTTAATCCCACCTAAAAGTTACCGGGTGCTTAGCTCACAAGTGGGCATGGACTGATGGCCAAGGAAGGGGGTCCTGGGCTCAACTCTACCTTCTATCTTTTGTGACAGATACTTGAAGGTACAAGACATGCAGAAGAGAGAGAGATCTCCAAGTGATGGGCCTGTGAGACACTAGATACAGTAAAAGAACAGTTTAAAGAACCAGGGATGCTAATGTGAAAAAGTACGCTTAACAGAGAATGTAATTACTGTCTCCGAGTCTGGAAACAGAACAGCTAGTGAGCTCCTACAGTGCAGCCCGTCTGGTGCACACTCTAAGCAGCTTGTTTCCATTCTACAGATGAGGAAACCAAGGCCTAAGGTTATGGAGAATGGTAGGAAATTGGGCTCCTGAGTCCTGCTTTTCACTACAAGGGACTACAAAGTAAACATTAGACTTACTGAGCATTATTCTAGAGAGCAGAACGAGGACTGAAAATTGAAGTTACAGTGAGGCCAATGCCAATGAGGGCTCAGAAAAGTAGCATTTTCTATCTAGCAGGAGTATCAAATACCTACGAGTTACCAGGTAGGGAGCTTCCTCTTGCAGAAAAATGCACAAGCAGAAGCTATATAACCGATTTTGATGAATTTTAGCTCAAATAGATGGAGAGACCAAACCAGATTTTGAAGGGAAGCCATTGACCCCTGGGGTTCAGTGTGTGGTTGACATTGCAGAGACTGTAAATTTGGACAGGAGACGCCCTAAGAATTAAAGACTTGTTGCTCTCCTGTAAATCCTTCTCTACCTAACACCTTAGATATGTGGGAGGTGTGTCCTGAGTGGGCCAATGAGTAGAAAAACACTAGATGGAGTGATAGAGACCTTGCTGTACAACCCTGAGCAATCCCGTAGTGTCCCTGCACTGCAGCTTCCTCACTGACCCAATGCAAGTGGTAAGATGAAGTACAGGATGTGGTGAGGAGCCACGGCCCCCTCCGAGTTATGCTGCCTGCATGTGTACCCTAGTTCTCCATCTTATTAGCAGCAAGTCAAAAACGACTCGTGCTTCAATTCTGTCATCTGCCAAATGGGGACGATCACAGTTCCCACTTCCTAGTGCTGTTACGAGAATTCAGCAAGTTAGCAATTTGTAAAGTGCAGGGAGCAGAGCCTAGCACAGAGAAAGCATGAAATAAGCTAAAAGGGAGGGGACAGAACTCTTCCTCACTGACTTGGAGGTTGTGAGTAGGAAAAAAAAGAAAAGAAAAAGAAAAGAGCTACACATAGGAAATAAGAAATAAAAAGAATTTGAAATAAGAAGTAGCTTTTTAATGCTACAAAGTAAACTTGCTTGTAACATTATAAGGTCCCTTACTAGGTCTAAATGTGTTAGGTTGCAAGTAAGTAGAAGGGGTCCAAACAGTGAAAGAAGGGTGTTTCCTTCTCAGACCAGGGTTTCTTACCATGTTTTCACTGATTTTTGTTTTTCTCTCACATCTAGTTGTTTCTTTGAAGTCACTGAAATTCCTGACAAGGATAATCTTACACTCCTGCTTACACCCTTCCTGCCGGCGCCCCCCAGCTTCGACATTCTCCTCCCAGAAACTCCGTCGGAAGCTGTATGAGTGGCCTATGTTTGGGTTTGTGATCCACACTGAGCTGATTTTAGTATGTGGTGTGGGGGAAGGATCCAAATATCTACCATTTGTTGGAACAGCCATCCTTTCCCACTTTGAATGATGTTGACACCGACACCGTTGTTGAAAATCAATTGACCATAAAGGTGAGGGTTTTTTCTGGACTCTCGACTCTGTTCCACTGATCTAGAAGAGGTCCACCCTTACACTGACAGCGTGCTGTTTTGATTACTGTAGCTTTACAGAAAGTTTTGAAGTCAGGAAGTGTGTGCCCTCCAACTTTGTTCTTCTTTTTCAACATTTCTCTGGCTGTTCTGAGTCCTCTGGATTTCCACAGTCCTCTGAATTTTAAGAACAGATTGTCAATGTGTACAAAGAAGTCTGCTCCGCATTTGATAGCAATTGGTTGAACATGTAGACTGAGATGGAAAGAAATACCATTTTAATAATATCAAATCTTCTAATCCATAAACAGAGGCTGTTTCTCCACTAACTTAAACCTCCCTGAATTCCTCTCAGCAATGTTTCGTACTTTTCAGCACCTGCCTAAGAGAGCAGCATGCAACCTGGCATGACACACAGGTTGCCCTCCCTCTTCCCTCCTAACTGGGCACAGGATGGGAACAGGGGCAGGAGCATCACTGAGAATCAGAGCCTCTGTGGGGCTTCTCGGATGATGCCACAGGAGATGCATCTGCCTAGGGTGGACATCGAGAAAATGTGTCGGGGTTTGTGCTGTTGCTGTTGTTTTGTATTCTGGGAAAGAGTGAGGCTTTGACATGAGAACTGGGAGAAGGCACATTCAAATGGGCCAGCCTACCCCCAAATTATTCCCAGCACATGACTGAAAAAAAAAAAAATCTAAGCACTACCAGGTCATGTTCTTTCCACAGTAACGGTGTCCTGAAATTGCCCGCAGTTGGAACATCATCACAAAGGCCAGCACTGTGGGAGCAGGAGGGAGGGGGAAACAAAATCCTCGTGCCTTTGCTCCCCCAAAGGTCACGCCTAACATTTCATAATCCATTCAGCCTGCTAGGGAGGGGCAAGGAGACAGACAGGAGGTGGGAAAGGAAACCACAAAACTAGAAGTAATATTTCCTCCCCATCACAACCCACATGGTTGAAAGCCATTAAACTGTGAGGTAATTAGAGAAATTAGACACCGTTTAAGTTGCGGAACACCGGAGCCTAGGTGTGCCCGGGACAGGCATGCAGGGCCGGCTTCTCACGGCTGGCCCAGGGATTAGGGGGAGGACTGCTGACTTAAGTTTCATAGACTCTACAATCACAAAGGACCCAGAAGAAATCACTGGGGCAGGAGTCTTGGTGGCAGTGCTTCTGTTGAGCTTTCTTTCTTCAGCCTTGTTCTTGCGAAAGGTAAACGTGATCTAAGGGAAGTGACTTCATAGATTTGGGGGTGTGTATATTGAGCCGCCTCTGGTCTCCAACCCCGCTTCCCACCCCCATGAACAGGCCACTCAGAGCTCTTGCTGGGGCCAGCACCATGTTGCATTCAGCAGACAGGTTGACCTGGTCTATGCCCAAGGGTCTTACAGTCACAACGGGGAAATATACACCACAGGAAATTAATCATAGGACATAGAATGGCACGTCCTGAAGGGCTAAGCTGATGCAAAGCATAAGCGGGTGGGCAGTGGGCAACAAATAGGGAGAAACAAGCTAGGCTTTCCAGACCAGACGAGACTTACGAGAGCTCACAGCAGAAAAGTGGAGGTGCAGTCCCTCAGCTCTTGCTGACATATGGAGGTAAGTGAGAGTAACTTCTCATAGCCACGAGGGAACCAGAGGTGTTTGCTGCAGTAGGTATAAAACTTGCAGATGCTTACCCCTCACCAGAGGACTTCTTAGGAACAACTCAGGCTTAAACTAGCTTGGCTTCTCAAGGCCTGGCCTCTGGTCTGGGCTCACAGTTAATTGCCAAATGTATATGTAAAGGGCTCTGCACCCAATCTGGTACATGCTGTTCCATCTCACCCGACCACAGACCACTTGAAGTCGGCAGAGGCTTAAAGGGTTTGTAGGCCTCAGAGAGCACTTGGCTACTGCACTTCCAAGACAAGAGGAACCCAGGGCAGCACCAGTCCAGGGGTGGGGCTGCCTCCATGCTCCAGGCCCATTCTGCAACCAGTCACTGGTCCGGAAGCTCCTAAGCAGAAACCCTGAGGCCCCTGGAGACCATTAAATAGGGCAGGGGATTGGGGAAGTAAAAGTTCAGGAAGGATGGGTCTGAGCAGAAAATCCTTCCCCAAGCTCAGTCCAGAAAAGGAGAGAAGGGCCTTGTCCTTCTGCCCTGTCATCTCTGACTATTAAGGTCAAGTCATCTCCATAAGTGACTTCCAAGGAAAGCCTTGGGGCTCTAGATGTGCAGAAGAGCCAACTAACTTGCTTTTAGAGCCTCTACAGAGCTTCTCCTGTTAAGGTCAGGCATGCAGCACAACTAGAGTCACGTGCCCCAGGCCAGACTACTGCATTCCGCGATTTGTACCATGTGGGAGAGGGAACAGGGGGAAGGCATTCTCTCTGAGAAGGAGAAGGAAGAGGGAAAGGTCTTGCAGGATGGGCAGAGTTTCCCATGTGGAGACAGCCCTGAGTTTGCTGACCAGGTCCTTTTGCATTTAAAGCCCAAAGTGTTTCCTACCCAAAGGAATAGGTCACCCAACAAACACCGGTTTCCTTCGGCACCACCAAAACCCCCACGCAGAGCAAGTCACTTCCAGCTATACCCTGTCTCCCCCTGGAGAAAGGCCGAGTGTTAGGGAAAAAACGGGATCAAAGACAATTGGGCTGATCTCTACACAGGGCAAACCAGCCCCACCACTGGACCCCGAGACCCAGAGCCTTGCTCAGCAAGCCATCTGTCTGGTGGGAGGTGCTGGAAGAGGGGTGCTGGTGGGACACCAGGAGCAGTGGACCCCACATGAGTCTCAGGTGAAGGTGAGGAATACCTGGAAGAGGGAAATCAATAGGGGAACACAAAAGGAGCACAGAGTGGGACCTTTTCGTTTTACTAATACTCTTTAGGACTTTTCAAAACACTGCCCTTTACACCTCAGGGTAGCTCTGTGAATGCAGTAGGTGAGGAGTAGTGTCCGTTCCATAGATGAAGGAACTGAGGCTCAAAGGGATCATCATATAATTGCCCTAAGACCCTACAGTCATCAGAAGAATAGAAAATAGAACTTAAATTCTCCTCCTTTTCCCGATGTGCCCTTCCTTACGTTAAGTCGTTAAACTTCACAGTGGTGGGCAGGTGGGCTTATCTGTGGAGCTCTTGCCAACTGAGCAGAAATGTAAGAGTTAAATTAAAAGACACTGATTTTGTGACTGTTGATAATAGTTAACATGTATGTTGGCCTGGTAAGTTTTAAAGCAGTTTTTACACTTAAATGAGCAACCCACACAATACGTACCACCTCCTATTTCTAGACTGGCATTTGAAAATCAAGCTCAGTTTTCCAGGATTTGCCTAGAACTTGACAGGAAACATCCCGCATGTAGGTAAAGGTCAGCAATCGAAGTGGAGATGCTTTGATAGGATTTTTTTAAGACCAAATGTCCTCTCTCTTTAAAAAATATTTCCCGTTTATGCTTTTGAATCACTCAGCAATCTCACTCAAAAGTAAGTGAGCTAATTAATTAAATAAATAAGTGAGAGGAGGGGAGGGAGGAAGTGCTTTGATTTGAAGCTCTGAATGAGTGGAACAAGTGACACCTTCAAGCCTGTCCTGATCCACTGCAGTGTTTCCAAATGCACAGCTTCTCAGACACTCAACATCTAAAATATGATTAATAGCTTAAGATTCACCGCGCTCTGTAATTCAGCAGGTTACCCAGTACACGCCAACTAACCTCCTCCTTGTGTTAAACACACAGGCAGCCTGCTAGCTGGGAAGAGCATGAGGAACTCCCAGAACGACATTTTCCATGACATGTGTCTTGCCTTTTTCTTGTGCCAGCCATGTACCTTCATTGCTCTATCAAAGAGGACCCGTATCACCAGGTAACCATTGTATGTATCAACCCCTAATGAGACCTGGTCAAGTTCAAGTGCCTGAAATTCTCTCAACCAACTGGAGATCAGATTTTTGTACTTTTTGGAACTGCTGGTCAAGAGGCAGCATAGGTAAATGCAGTACTCACTCCCACAACCACATCAAAATTACAACTGAACTACAGAACAACCATCATTTAGAACCACTGAAATCTAGCTGAATAGTCATCCTACAACTAGGGATTTAAAGAAGAAACCACATCAAGGCTGGTAGGAGGGGTAGAGACACAGGATGGGCTAGTCCCACACCCGCGAGTGGTAGATAAAAATTGGGAGGGATAACTCGGCTGTAAAGGTCCCTCCTGAGAAGCAAGGGTCCAAGACCCACACCAGGCCCCAAACCCAGGGCTCCAGTTCTGGGAAGAGAAATCTTCAGAATTTCTGGCTACAAAAACCAATGGGAATTGAGGCTGAGTGAGACAGCTACTGAAGTCCCAGGCAGTCCCTCTCAAAGGGCCCTTGCACAGACTTACTCTGACTTACTCTCTCCGAGCTCCTCTGCTGGGACAGCAGGTCAAAATGCACCAGGAACATACAGGGAGGAACTAAAGTGCCTGGCACCAGAGTGAGAGCTGGGAGGCAGCTTCCTCCCAGACAAAAGTGCTGGCAGAAGCCACTGTTCCTTTGATTAGCCCTTCCTACACAAAGCCGGCAGGTGGGTGCCATATCTGAAACTCCATCAACCTCGCTGTCACTGTTCTCCCTGCCCTGGTGATTTCCTGTGACCCTGGCCCACCAAACTTGTGGGCCTATCCAAGTTGTTTCCAGTGCCTTTTCCATACAAATGGCCTGTACTGGCTCATGCTTCAGACTCTCCTAAAATCTCTTAAACAAGCAGCATCTGACTTCACGTGCCCCATACCTCTTGCTTAGTAGACCCAGGTCCAGCATGAGCAGCAGATGGCCATGGTTCACAGCTTGGCCTCTACTGGGTATCTCCAAGCCTAGCAAAAGTAGCAGCCAGCTGCAGATCACTCTGTAGCTCAAGCCAGGCGGCCCTGTGTAGAACACAGGTGGTGGCTGACCTCGGCCTGCACCTCCCAGGAGGTCCCAGAGCCAGTGTACCCAGTGGACTACTTCTGATCATGTTGAAATACCACAGTGACACACTCAAGGGGCAAACTCAGCAGGTACCAGAGCCCTACTGAAGTAAGTCCTGCTCTGTCGGGCAGCTCCCTGCCCAGCTGACCCTCCACAGTGGGTTGGCTGTCCCGCCAGTCCTTGTAGCAGGTCAGCCTGGGGGTAAATCCCTCCCACTGAGATACTGACAGCAATCAAGGCTCAACTACAGCAAGAGGGTATACACAGCCCATGCAGAGGTAGGGGTATGGGGTAGTACAGTTGGAGTGCCCAGGTTGGCTGATTAGGGAGGCCGTGCCAGTAGACTCTACAGGACATCTATTATGTTAGGCCACTCCACCAAGCTCAGACGACATAGCAGCTCTACCTAATACAAAGAAACAAACTCGGGGAGGCTGCCAAAATGAGGAAACAAAGAAACATGCCCCATTGAAGTAATAGAACTAAACTCTAGGAAAAGAACTAAACAAAATGGAGATAAGCAATCTACTAGATGCAGAGTTCAAAACACTAGTCATAAGGATGCTCAGTGAACTTAGGGGAAGAGTAGGTGAACTTAGAATTTTTTAAAATATATTTAAAAATGACATGGAAATCATAAAAAAGAATCAGTCAGAAATGAAGGATATACTAACTGAAAGGAAGAATAATTTACAGAAAATCAACAGTACAGTAGATGAAGCCAAGACTCAAGTCAGCAATTTGGAATATGAGGAAGCAAAAAGCACTCCAATCAGAACAACAAGAGAATCCCTCCCAAATGAGGATAGTGTATGGAGCCTCAGGACGACTTTAAGCATACCAACACTTTTGCAGCATGGAGGTGCCAGAAGGAGAAGAGAGAAAAAAGTTGAAAACCTATTTGAAAAAAATAATGATGAAAACTTCCCTAACCCAGTGAAGGGAATAGACATACAAGGTCTGTCCAGAAAATATCCAGTCATATAATATGAAAAATGGAGACATTTATTGAAGAAGATACAAGGAAAAAAGAAACATAGTACATAGGACAATGATGCCTCAGTCCCCTTCACAGTAGGCACCATGTAACCTCACACAATTCTCCTAATTGCCATCAGCTGCCCCATTTTATTTTCCTGAATTTCATCAACAGTCTGAAATCTCTTCCCTTTCAAAAGTGATTTTAGTTTTGGAAAAAGTCAGAAATTGCAGGTTGACAAATCTGGGCTATAGAAGAGCTGAGTCACCTAGGTGATTTGATGTTTATTTCATCAAAAAACTCTGCAGGAGACATGATGTACATGAGCAGGCATGTTGTTGTGATGAAGCTGTCAATCATCAGTTGCCCATAGGTGTGGCCTTCCGCATCATCCGAATAGTTTCCACAGAGGAATGCTCAATCTTACTACAAAATTTGATGCAGATTTGTTGCTCTACTCATTCAGTCATTTTGAATGCAACAGCCACACAGTACACATGCTCACTCAATGATGTCTACTGCCCCAACTGACTAGTACAGTGAAGTCATCACTATTCAGTCATGTGCTTTCCAGTATATCCTTCTTGGCTTCCAGGTTATATCGATGTCATGCAAACTGTTCTCATTATATCAACAATGGCTGGACTTTTTCTGGATATACCTTGTTGTACAAGTCCAGGAAGCTCAAAGAGTCCCAAACAAGATAAACCCAAAGAGGCCCACATTAAGACACGTCATAATTAAAATGCAAAAGGTGAAAGACAAACAGAAAGTCTTAAAAGAAGCAAGAAAAACGCAGTTAGTTACCTACAAGGGAGCTCTCATAAGACTGTCAGCTGATTTCTCAACAGAAACTTTCCAGGCCAGAAGGGATTAGGAAGAAATACTCAGCGGTGAAAAGCAAGGACTTACAAACAGGATTACTCTACTCTGTAACACTATCATTTAGAATCCAAGGACATTTAAAGAACTTCCCAAACAAAGAAAAGCTGAAGAAATTTATCACCACCAAACTAGTATTACGTGAAATATTAAAGGACCTTCTTTAAAAAGAAGAAAAAAAAAGATAAAAATATGAACGATAAAATGGCAACAAACACATACCTATCAACAAATTAATCTACAAAAATAAATACGGAAAATAAACAAGCAGAAGATAAACAGATTCATAGATAAAGCAAATGTTTTGACAATTGCCAGATGGGAGGGGCTTTGGAGGATGGAAGAGAAAAGTGAAGGAATTAAGAGGAACAAATTGATAGTTACAGAATAATCATGAGGCTGTAGCAGTACAGCATAGAGAATACAGTCAACAATATTCTAATAACTATGTATAGTGCCAGATGGGTACTATTATATAACGTCTAATCACTGGGGTGGACACCTGAAATTAACATAATATTGTATGTCAACTGTAATTGAAAAAAAAATGACAAATTAAAAAAAAAGATTTTTGCACTGTCCAATAAGCTCTCAGAAAACAGCTTAGCAAAGAGCTGTCAGACAAACTGCTCAGCTTGGTGAGAGAACCTTGGCCGTCAGCTTGCCTGGTCCAGCCTGCTCTGAACTCTGCTCTGTGAAACTTCTCTAACTAGGTGTAAACGTGGCCAGAAAGTCTGGATCTCCAGAAAGGGAAAAAAAAAAAAAAAGCCACAGGGCTTCTCAAACACCTCTTAAATCCCACCCAAGTCCTTGTTTATAAGATAGTATTTTAAAAAGGATTCCTGAAGGAGGCGGAGACCCTCAGGACAGTGCTGTACTGTTGCTTCTACAAACAGCTGAATGCCCCCACCCGCTTTTCAACCAGCTGTGTCCAACCCTGACCAAGAAGAACCCAAATGAAGCCACCTTAAACGTTTTTCCATTATAAAATAATACACCCTACATGCTTAAGTTTTTCCATCTTTCAGTGTAATACGTATATCAAAGAAACCCTAAAACTTAAATTCTCAAATACTACTGTGCAGAAGAACCCCCTGGCACGCTTGTTAAAATCACCTGGGAATCAGCCCAGAGATTCCACTTTAAGAAGGTGATTCTGATGTAAAGCCTAAGTTCTCTGGGCCACGTTCTGAGCAAGACTGCCTTGTGGAGCTGTGTGTTACTGCATATTGCTGGAAATACCACCTCTATAGCCCTAGAGGTGGGATAAGCCCCAGAGCCAGCCAGAGTGCTGGAGAATAACAAATCAGGCAAAGACTATTGTATTTAATTAAAGAAAAATATTCATGGAGACACACTAAATGAATTTCATGACCTACTGGTCGAACAAGACCTGGATTTGAAAAAGGCTGCTTTAACTCTCCTGTTAGTGTACAGGACTCATGGTTCTAAGTATAGGGCTCTATAAAGTAAAAGGTGACTACAAATACATAATGTACAATGAAGTACACTTTAGAATAATATGGTACAAGCTCACGACTCAACATATACTAGCGTCCCACTCGTGTGCAGTGATGCCCCCCTCCTGAGAAGATTCCCCGGCTTGGACAGGCAGGGAAGAGCTGAGGATCCCTGAGCACTAAGTAGGTCCATGGCTCACTTACCCTAATTTATCTTTTTGCCAACCACCTATAATTGAATTAGTATAAATTTTACAAAGTTTTGTGTGTGGTGACCCTACAGCATTCCTACTGCTGTCAAGAGCTGTTGGGCATTTCAGGTGTCTACAGGACTTTGCATTGAAAATGTTAAAGGATGCAAACTCCAGACTGAGTAACAGCATACTGAAATCAGCAACCACCTCAGCTGAAATCCTCCTCAACGCAAGCCCTGGCTGGTGTGGCTCAGTGGACTAAGTACTGGCCTGTGAACCAAAGGGTCATTGGTTTGATTCCCAGTCAGGATACATGCCTGGGTTGCAGACCAGGTCCCCACGAGGTGGTGCACACACGAGGCAACCACACAATGATGTTTCTTTCCCTCTTTCTCTCTCCCTTCCCTCTGCCTAAAATAAATAAATAATTTTTAAAAAGAAAAGAATAAACACGTGAAGAGAAAATTCTGAGCACTGGCACAACAGTAGGACCACATCACAGCTAAATACAACAGTATTGATTATACGGTATGTCTCCACAGAAAAATGAAGCTGTCGCACTTGGAGGAAAGCCCCCAAAGCACCGTGTGAGCTCAGCTAAGGCTACCACTGGTCTTCGGTGAGATGTAACACTATGTAGGAAGCAACAGATGCTGTATGGAAAAACTGATAGAGCCTCTGGTCCAAGTGTTACATAAGGAAACATCCTTGAACCACTCCGTGAGTACAACAAAGCCACTGTGATGCCCTGCCTCTTCCAGCATACAGAGCTGTAGGGCCGCTACTCAGTCAGAGATGAAATTTTATTTTTTTAATTATTGGGGTGACATGGGCTAATAAAACCATACAGGTTTCAAGTGCACAACTCTATAAAATATCTGTGTAACCACACTGTGTGCTCACACCTAAAGCCAAGACTCTCTCTGCCTCCCTTTTCCACCTGCCCTAACCCCTTCTCCCTTTGGTAATTGCCATGCTGTTATGTCTTTTTTTTAACCCCTTCACCTTTTTCACACATGCTCCCGACTTCCTCCTTTCTGATAGCTGTCAGTCTGTTCTCTGTATCTATTAGTTTGCTTTTATTTTTATTGTTAGTTTATTTTGTTCATTAGATTCCACATGTAAGTGAAATCATATGGTATATGTCTTTCTCTGACTGGCTTATTTCACTTAGCGTATGCTCTCCAGGTCCATCCATGCTGTTGCGAAAGGTAACATTTCCCTCTTTTTTAAGGCTGAGTAGAATTCCATTGTGTAAATATACCACAGCTTCTTTATCCACTCATCTACCGATGGTCATGTGGGCTGCTTCCAGATCCTGGCTATTGTAGATGATGCTGCAGTGAACACATGGTCCATGCATTCTTCTGAATTAGTGCTTTGGGTTTATTTGGATAGATCCCCAGAATTAAAATCAGTGGGTGGGTCATAGAGCCATTCCACTTGTAGTTTTTTCCATAGTGTTTTCCACAGCCATTGCACTAATCTGTATTCCCACCAACAGTGCATACGTGTTCTGTTTTTCCCCACATTCTCACCAGCACTTGCTGTTTGTAGATTTATTGATGACAGCCATTCTAACAGGTGTGAAGTGATTTTAATTTGCATTTCTCTGATGATTAGTGACACTGAACATCTTTTTATATGTCTACTGGCCATCTGTCCTCTTTGGAGAAGTGTCTATTCAGGTCCTTTGCCCATTTTTTAATTAGGTTGTTTTCTTGGTGTTGAGTTTTGTAAGTTCTTTATAAATTTTGGTGAATATGTTATCCCATTCAGTGGGCTGTCTTTTTATTTTGTTGATGGTTTTCTTTGCTGTGCAAAAAGCTTTTTAGTTTGATATAGTCCGATTTGTTTATTTTTTCTTTTGATTCACTTGCCCAAAGAGACCTATTAGAGAACATATTGCTACAAGGAATGTCTGTGATTTTACTGCCTATGTTTCCTTTGAGGATTTTTGTGATTTCATGACTTACATTTAAGCCTTTATTCCATGTTGAGTTTATTCTTGTGAATGGTGTAAAAAGGTGGTCTAGTTTCATTTTTTTTTTGCATTTAACTCTCCAATTTTCTCAACACATTTATTGAATAGACTGTCTTTACCCCACTGTATGTTCTTGCCTCCTTTGTCAAATATTAATTAACCATAAGGCATGGGTTCTCTATTCTGATTGATCTGTATGCCTGTTTTTATGCCAGTACCATGCTGTTTTGATTACTGTGGCCTTATAGTATAGTTTGATATCAGGTAGCATGATACCTTCAACTTTGCTCTTCTTTCTCAAGTTTGCTGGGGCTATTTAGGGTATTTTGTGGTTCCATATAAGTTTTTGGAATATTTGTCCTAGTTCTGTAAGACATGCCATTGGTATTTTAATAGTAATTCCACTGAATATATAGATTGCTTTGGGTAGTATGAACATTTTAACAATGTTAATTCTTTCTATCTATGAACATGGTATATGCTTCCACTTATTGGTATCTTCCTCAGTTTCATTCTTCTGTATCCTATAATTATTCCAAGTACAGGTCTTTTACCTCTTTGGTTAAATTTATTCCTAGGTACCTTATGTATTTATTTTTTGTTGCAATTGTAATGGGATTGTTTTTCTTAGTTTCTCTTTCTGATTATTCATTGTTGGTATATAAAAATGCTACCAATTTCTGAATATTAATTTTGTATGACGCTACTTAATTAAATTCTTTATCAGCTCTAGTAGTTTTTTGATGGAGTCTTTAGGGTTTTCTGTATACAGTATCATGCCATCCACAGATAATAACAGTTTTACTTCTTCCTTTTCAATTTAGATGCCTTTCATTTCTTCTTCTTGTCTGATTGCTATAGCTAAGACATCCAGTACTATGTTGAATAAGAGTGGTTAAAGCAGAAATCTCTGTCTTGTTTCTGATCTTAAAGAAAGCACTTGTAGCTTCTGTCCATTGAGATGTTGGCTGTGGGTTTGTCATATATGGCCTTTATTATGTTGAGGCATGTTCCACCTATTCCCACTTTGCTGAGAATTTTTATCACAAATGGGTGCTGAATATTATCAAATGCTTTTTCTGCATCTATTGATATGACCATGTGATTTTTATCCTTCCTTTTGTTTATGTAGTATATCACATTTATTGATTTGCAGATATTATAGTAATGTTGCATCCCAGGAATAAATCCCACTTGATCATGGTGTATGATGTTTTTAATGTATTGCTGGATCTGATTTGCTAATATTTTGCTTGAGGAGTTTAGTATGTGTGTGTCAGGGATACTGGCTTACAATTTTCTCTTTGTAGTGTCTTATCTGGTTTGGAATTAAGATAATGCTGGGCTTGCAAAATAAGCTTGGGTGTATTCCCTTCTTTTGAGATTTTTGGAATAGTTTGAGAAAGACGGGTGTTAGTTCTTCCCTGAGTGTTTGACATAAGTCACCCGTGATGTCATCCAGATCAGGACTTTTGCTTTGTGGGAGTTTTTTGATTGCTGCTTCAATTTCACTCATTTTAATTGGTCTAATCAGATTTTCTGATTCTTCCTGATTTAGTTTTGGAAGACTGTGTATTTCTAGGAATTTCTCTGTTTAATCCAAGTTGTCCAATCTGTTATCATATAGTTTTTCATAATATTTTCTTATAATCCTTTGCATTTCTGTGCTGTCAGTTGTTACTTCTCTTTCAGTTTTGGTTTTATTTATTTGGGTATTCTTTTATTTTTGAGTCTGGTTAAAGGTTTGTCGATCTTGTTTATCTTTTCAAAGATATCTTTTCTGTGTAGGTCTTCCCCTCCTAGATTCTGCATCTGCTTAGAGACAGTTACCATAAGGATAAATGAGAGACTCTTATATAAAAGTCACTATTTTACTCATAAAAACACTCCCATTTTCAGGCAAATTGAGAAGGGTTCTAATGATTCATGAACACAGAAATAAAAATTCCTTTCCAATTCCTCCACCTGGAGTTCCATAATGGAGGTGCAAGGGGAACAATGAGAAGTTAACAGAACCCCTCTCTTACTTTACTTGCTTTGAGGGATCACCTCAGTTCCCCCAAACCCTTCCTGTGCCCCTTACTTTCAACACATCCCTACCACACACACACACACACACACACACACAACCAAGGACTCACTGTTTTTTTACTAATGATAAAAAAGTTTGGTGGACTTTTCCATGACTTACCCTGACACCTTGTAGGCAACAATTGCCTTCAGACCCACACATCTCTGGGAGTTTACTATGTAACTGCCCTTTGAGTTAAAAATTTTAATGTAACATATTACAAAAAGATGTTAACTGGGTATTTCTAATACTACTTTTTCAAAAGCCCAAACTGGAATAATCACCATGTGTATGACTCTTACCCTTCACTGTTGGACTGAAGATTGTTTTTCTTGCCATATAAGCATGTCTATAAGAAGTCCAAACAAGCTCTGGGTTATATAACATATTTTTCATTTTTGGGGGCTATAATTAGAGTGATAAGATTATGGCAATGGTCCTAGAACAGATTAAGGACATAATTGTGATGAAAGAGGGTTTTGGGTCAGTAAAAGTACAGATCTGAAACTGTTTTATTTAACACGATTTTGGCACAAAGCACAGGAATAATCCCATATTTACAGAACACCTTTTCAGAAACTGTTTTTCTGAAGGCCCCACAAAGTTTTCCCACGTTAAATGTTTAATTTGGATGGGAAGCTGCCTTGTGAGTTTCAGATGAAGTTATAAAACAAAGAGGGTCTCTCAGGAAACCACCACAACTTTAAAAGGGCTTGAAAAGGCAGGAGCGACAGAGGCCAGTATCATTTGTGCAACTTGACTATGTCCTTCTGTTAAAAATGCTACACACAAAACAACAGTGTTGGTAGGGTGATGTCTGAAATTAAAGTGCTGCCCAGGTTAGGGCCTGTGAACGAGCACGTCCGTGGAGAAGCCCAGAGTCAGGCTAGAGTACGCGCAATGGTTAACCTGGGGGAACGAGGACAGGGCCTCAGCAGCTGGGCCTTAGGGAGTGAGCCCCTGCCTCTGGCCTCTGGTATTTTATAAGATGGATAGAAGACTTCTGTGGAGGAGGCCTGGCAGAGATCTCTTCTCCCATTGGTTACTTAACAGCATACTCACTGCTCAGGACTCATGCCATTGGTTGAAATTAAATAGAAGGACCAAGAGGAGGGTTATACCATGGGCTTTAAAGGGGTGGGGGTTGGCTGACGCTGGTTCTCCAGAGGCAAAGGGAGAAGAACTGCAGGCTGGCATATGTACCTCTCAAGCTGGGCTGCCATTCTACTCTGCAGATACACCTTGTTCATATTAGCAACAGAATCTTACACTTTGAGCTCTCTTGTTTACTTTTGTTTATTTTCCCTTCTTACCTATGTTTCTTTTGAAAAACTCCAACTGAACTAGGCACTAAGCAGACGGGAAAAACTTTTTCCCTCACCTTAATAAGAATAAAAAGGGGCAACATTATTTGGGGGGGACAAGGACAGTAGGGGAGAAAAAGGGAATAGGAAGGCGGAACTCACAGGGATCGGAGGGGGTCAGCAGTGGAACCTACCACCCTTCCTGGCTGAGATCCACAGGCTACAAAGGACAGCAGCTACTGCTCCATAAGGAAGTGCTAACTCACTCATTTAACTTTTCCTTTTCACATTAAACTCCTATATTCAACGATGTTAATATTAACTGGCTGGTATTCCCAGTTAGTCAGCTTTTGAAGTCTAGCTGCAACTCATGTATACAAAATACAACAAAAAACAGAAATGGGATTCCTGGAAAAGGAACATGAACTGATGTTAGAACCTGTGATATAGGAGCCATACACTGTGATAACTAAACATCAACCACAGAACAGAAAAGCTCGCACGTCTTTAGGGCAGAAAATAAGAGTGTTCCAGCTGACATGTCAAAGTGCCCACAGCCTGTCTCCACACCAAACTGTCTGCAGTGCCGTGGAGTTTCCGGGTGAATTCCTCCAGCCCAAAGAACTTTAAGTTTCACTAAACAATGTAATGTAAACTGACCTATACTTTGCCAAAGAAGCGCATGGGAAGGAATTCACAAGGAAACATTTCAGTACTATGTTGCTCATTCCACATTAAGCAAGAAGCTATTATTTGTGGTTGCCAGTTAGTTTGGTGAACAAACCCAAAGCCGCTGCCTTCACGGTCACTCAGGCCAGTACCGCTGAAGCCTGTTCAAGATAGTGCCGAGATGCTCCTAGTTCCTGCATGTGCTACAACTTCCTGCGCTGGGAACTCCTCAGCCTTTCAGTCCTGCGTGTGCATGTGGCCTGAGTGCAGACAGGTGGGGAGAAATTTGTGCACTTGTGATTTTCCTTCTTTATACCCCAGTGTGTTCCCACGGGGATGTGTGTGCTCTCTAAGTGCATATGACTTGATGAGAGCCCTGACATCAAGTAAGGGAACGGCTAATGAACTAAATAAACCCTTTGTGAAAAGCATTTTGTTATGTTTGAGTACTGCTCTAAAATTCCTCACAGAACATGGGCATACCCAGTAGTCCTTGATCAACAATAATCATCCGTGACAGTTCCAAGGCTTAATTACTGGTATCAATATGAGAAACACTTAAGAGTGTGTCCTTGCTGTGAACTTGAAGACCTATGGGAAACACACCTACTCATGAAATGAATACCTTGTATCACTTACTCATGAACACAAAGGATTTCCAAAATGTCGGGATATGACAGTTAAACGGAGTGATTTACTTTGAGTACTGGAAATACAAGCAGTGCTCTAACTACCTCGCACATGTCTCATTCCTGGTACATAGTGTGGCTTTTGTTATGACCCGGATATAGGGTGAAGTCTGAGCTACGTTTAGAATTGAGATTAGTCAATTTATAAGCATTCAGCAAATTAGCAATTTTCAGAGTGCAAGGGTTACAATTAAGGAAAAGTAAGGGTGGTGAAGTCTAAGTTAGTCTTTGGCATTGCCCATCCTCATCGTTATCGGTCTTCATTAGTTCTGTGTCACAAACAGACCTCTTTCACTGATTTTTATCCAATTCTTTCTCAGTTCACTCCAGAATTTTAAACTCCAGCTTGGAAGACTTGGCAGATTCTGCCATATCCCCAAGAGTGTTGGCAATTTATATTAAAACGGGCCTCCTGCTGTGGGACTTGTACCACATTCTGCGAAGTTACCCGTCAGTCCTAAGTCAGTGGTTCCTCTCCATCCCCAGAACCCTCCCCAGGCCCCAGTTCCAGCCGAACTAGGCTGAGGCTAGGCAAGGGCATGGTTTTAAAGTAGCCCGAGTGATTCTAACCTGAAGCCAGAGCAGACAGTGCTACTCTAAGGAATCCAGAGGACGCCCTTGGGCTGTCTTCCCGTTCCCCTTGTTATGGAATCAAATAGCTCTCTACTTGCTGTTTGCTCTTCAAAATTCCTGCTCCCATCTGTGTCTTTCGTGTCGAAACGTCTCCCTGGAATGACCCAGGTTCTCCAGTTCTCCCAGCGACAATCTAGTCATCCTTCATACTGTGTGTGGCTCAGAGAATGCGAACAATGCATGAGACACAGCACCTGCCTTCAGGGAGCTTCCAGCCATGGGTGAGAAGTCAAAACTTTCTGAGATATCAAATGTCTACCCTCAGGAGGTGACAATGGCAATTCTAGAAACAGCACAGGTTTATAAGCACAATGACCCAGAAGTACAACCACAGAAAATTCAGGAAGAAAATGAATGAATCTAGTTACCATGGAGACCCAGGAAGAACCCCAGTGAGTGTGGAATGCTGGTGGAACCGCTGACATCCTCCTCCCAGACCAGTGGTGAGCAGGAGCCATAGAGAAAATCAGCGAGCACAGACGTGGGTCTAGACCAGGGGCCCGTCTTCTGGATGTCAATATTGTCATCCTTAACTATTCCTTGAATAAACAATATGTAAGAGGAAAGATACTTTAAAGCCTATTAGCCATAGCAGACTTCTGGAAGAGGAAGACTGAGGCGACCCGCAGATCCATCTTATACCTTGGAAGCAAAGTTTATGTTTGTTTGTTGTTTTTTTTAATAATATGGACCAATACACAGCCAGAAAAACAGTGGTCAGTAGAAATAAGAGGGACAGCCCAGGTTGGGGTTTGTTTAGTGACAATGTTTTGGAACATCAGGGTGGGGACTTGAAGCTCTGACAGGTCAAGTGCCACTGGGAAAAGAAAATGGTGTCAGAACGGACAGCTGGTTTCCAAGCTCCTGGAACTGCTCTCCCAGGAGGAAGGCGTGAGGCCCAGAGAGACTGGGTCGGAGGCAGGAGAACGAGAACTGGCAAACCCGAAGAGAATAATAGTAAGAGTCATAGCAGATTATGTGTCATATGGCTTACTAAAGACTTGGTATTAAAAACCTCACTGAATCCTCAAAGTTTTCCTTATTAATTACTGTTCTCTTCACTTTGCAGATAAAGAAACTGAACCACAGAGAAATTGTTTGACCAAAATCATGCACAGCCAGTTAAAACAGAAGTGGAATTTACACCAAGGCCACGACCTTACTGCCATGCTAAACGGCACTTTTACCAGTAGATATGAGGCCTTAGGAACTAGATAAATGCCACCTGAAGGACATTTCCTCAATACAAACTAGAAGCTAAGAACTGTGCTGGCACTTCAAATTGTTGATTAGTAAGATCTAGTTCCCAACTTGAAGATATTCATAGCTGCTCCAGCAAAAAAACACAAAAATTCAAAGTAAGTAAGCATTTAAAAAAATCAAAATAACTCATTTATTTTTGTCATTCTACTGTTTGGAGTTGGTAGAGGAGCTGTGTTTATCATTATGAAGTAGGGCCCAGCCTGGAAGCTTGATGTAATGGAACAAGAAGGTTACTCACAAGGAAATATCTGGAAAAGTGCTGTCTGTGAGAGGGTATGCATTTGCGGGGGGAAGCTGTTATCACTGGGCCTTCACTTCTCCTTGCCAGATGGTTCACCACCCTGTCACCGAGGACCGTGGCAAGCACTGGGGAACATGGAGGAGGCAGGCGCGTTTGCGGGTCGCCACACTTTTCAAGCCTCTTCCAAAGCCAGTTCATTTTAAGTTCACACATCACTTGGGAACTCACAGTAGTTTGAACTTTTGGCCTGCGAGACATCCTGCCCATTCGTGAGTAAACACGCGGCTGGGGACAAACAGTTTGTGTAGAAGTACTCCTCATTGTACAATGATAAGATCTGGAGAAACTTTCCCCCCCTAGTTTAGATTTCTTTACTCAAATATCACACTCAGAAATTCCCCATCCCACTTTGCCAAGGCCTGACATTTGCTCCCTCGTCTGGGAACTTCACTAATTTGGCAATTGCTGCCAGTGTGTTTTCTGAAAAGAATTTTAAATGCTATGCAGCCTCTTGAATTTCTTTCTCAAAATTACACCATGAGCATAATTGGCTTATAAAGAAGATAAATACAGAGGAAGGGCCTCCAGCCACCCAGTACCACGCCCAACTGGTCTCAGGTCGCCGTGCTAGGCACCTCACCGAAAGCATGGCATCCAAACCCTGAAAGAACTCTAGGCCTTGCTCGTTATCATCCTACCCCCATGGTTTCCCAGCTTTAATGAGGTACAGTTGACCTACAACATTGTGTAAGTTTAGGGTGTACACGGTGCTGATTTGTTATGCTTATGTAATGCATAATGATTACACCGTAGTGTTAGCCCACACCTGCCCCATTTCTCTTTTTGAGATGAGACCACAGAGGTTCGAGGAGTTCCAATAATTTGCTCCTAAGTCGACCAGCTCTCAAAATAGAGGAAACGTGTGCACCTGGCTTTGAAGTCAGTGGTCATTTCCCCTTGGCTAGAGCTGAGCTGCCATCTTCAAGACTTTCTCTCCCACCCCCAAGGCCCCTTCATACCCTCTGTAACCTGACTGTAACCCAGACCAGTGTCTGTAGGTTGAGTGGTAGCCTATGAAGAAACAAGAGCCTCATGACCTTCTGCCCACAGAAGTAAGGCTTGAGAGTTGTGGTTATTTCTTTCAAAAAGTAGTATTACCAGGCTGAATAATGGCTTGGGTATTTTTCTCCCTCTTTTAAAAAGTGGCAAGTAAAACAATACTCAGCTATAGTGTTACTAACCCGGAGAGGTAAACATCAGCCTGGGGGACATGTGAACTCCTTCAGGGTATTTTATGTAACAATGCCTCTCCGAACCAAATGGCACCAGTAGGTAATCCCTTTTTGCCATGTCTTATGGCAGCAGCGCCTCCCTGCTTTTCTCACGCATGGGTGGGTGATCAGAGAGGAAGGGATGAGGTGAGCAAGTTGGAGGCCGTGCTCGCAGAGATGCCTGACTTGGAGCTGGGGATCCTTACCTTCAGCTCTCGCCTGCTATGCAGTCCAGAAACTGAGCAATACTTTTCATGAGAACAGCGAGCTGCCCACCCCCTGCCTGTGGGATTCCAGCGGTTCCAGAAAGACTGGGAGAGAATTCCTGCAGACCTCAGAGATTTCTGTCTGGGGAGGGTGCCTGGAAGGGGACCTGGTCTGTGCTCCTGGCAGAGGGAGAGTCATCACTGGAAGGGTTACAGGAAAGTCTGAGTCACCAAAGGACGGGTTGAACCCGAGGCAGGGAGATGGGCCTGGGCCTGGGCGGCTTTGGGAAGCTTTCGAGAGCTGGCATCTCCGCTGGCCTGGGCCCGGCTGCCTCTTTGGTGGAACGGAACATGGGACAGCCAAGCTTCCACTGATTCTTCACAACTTTCTCATCCCCGTCTGAGTCCCTCTGAGCACAGCGCCACCTCTGTTCAGCTTTATCTCCCACTAGGCCCCACGCCTCCGAGCCAAAGCACATGAAGAAGAAAAAAATGTATCAGCGCCTCCTAGTTCCTCACGCATTTTATAGCCCAGCGTGGTGGACAGCACTGCCACAGACGTCGGTAACCGGCAGGAGGGGAAGCGGGAGGCACACGCGGCAACCCGGGAGCGGAGTGTCGGGAGGGTTGGAGGAAGACGGCAGAAGCCGTGTTTGGAAGGACGGGGGTCATAGATCACGCAGCTATCCGCAAAGGAAGAGACATTTTAGGCGGATCTTAAAGGTCAGTGGGAGAGGAAATTCTTTGAAAAAAATTTTTTTAAAATTTGTTATTTTACAGAAAGAGAGCCCTAAAAATGATGCGAGGAGGCTTGCGGACTTTTCTTGCTGTGGGTGGCAGGAAACTCCCAGCGAGTGTCAGAGGGCCTGTGCGACAGACCCCGTCCCATCCCTCCTCCCCTTGGAATTTCAAGAACACCCCCCCTGTGCTCTTTCCCTTTGAAGGAGGTGATTGTCTCCTTCCTAAGTTCTGCCTCAGGATCACATAAAAGTGAGTGCGTCAAAACTTGAAACGTACTTTATAACAACATCAAGGTATGAATGCTGAGGTTCCGAAGGCCCACAGATCATAGTCTATGGTGCCCCAAGACACCCTCTGTTTCAGAGCAAAACTGGTAAAAGCCCAGGGTGTGGTTTGCCACCTGCCACATGGTCTGGGCTAAGACCTCACCTTCTGATAGGGGCCTGGGCAGTGGCCCACTTTCAGTGCCCATTCCAGGTTCATTAACACCAGACTCCAGGGAGCCCTGGCTGCTGAGCCTATGGCTTCCATGACCCGGAGACATACGCTTTCAGGCTGGTGAAATACCAAGCTCCGGGCTGCCCTCACATGGTGGCCCCCCATCAGAAATGCCCTCTTCCCCCTCCGAGTCATCTGTGTCAAGTCTGCAGTCCTCCGGGCTGAGCTAGAGCACACCTCCCGTGCCTCCTGGGCCCTCTGCTGCTGTCCAGCCCTGTACTGCCCACTCTGCTTCATACACGTGCATGTGCTTCACCAGGATAAGGCTCTCACAGCCTGTGAGTCTTTTGCAAATCCCAGCAGGCCTGGGACAGTGCCCAGAGCCCTCACGTGCTGATCAACTTGAAAGCCAGCTCTCTCCAACCGCAGGTGGCTATGCCACTATCAGGCAGTACTTTCCAAAATGTGGTCCCTGAGTACCTGCACTAAAAAAATGCAAACCCTGAGTCCTCCTGCGTCCAAATCTCCAGAAGTGGGACCTATCCCCTGCCATGGGACCAGCCCCGACAGTTGCAAAGCACACTGGTGTTTGTGAGCCCTGCCACAGGGGATGATGCAATAACCCACTTAGAAAGATCCATGTCTGACAGTGACCAGGAGACCAGGCAAACCTCTGGCTTTGGCAGGACTTCCCACCACGGTGCCTAGCGACGCTGAGGAGGAGCAGCGGCTACCTGACTGTTCTCTTGCTCCCCAAAGGCTGGCGTGGTAGTGTGCTGGTCATTCCTGCTGATCAATCGCAGGCCTGAGTCCACAGCTAAGGCTGGGTTCGCCTTTTCTCCTCTCTCATCCTCCCAGAAGGGACTGATCTCTGTAAATACTACATGCTGATCTCTTACCGCTGCAGCAGGGTGGAGGCCATCTGAGCCACCCCTCTGCACCGCTCACACTGATTACAGACGAGAATGGGCCTTTCTCCTCCAACTGGATGGCTCTCGTTCTATAAATGAAACCTTGACCTTTACAAGCAGCCCTGATGATAGCTACTTCATTTTCCATACTTTCCTGTTTCCAGTACATGGTGGATTCTTGGCAAAGAGCTGCTTTCTCACAGCCGAAAACACTGGCAGGCCACAGGTGTGGGGATCTCAGCTGGGAAACATGAAATTCCATTAATATCCCCCAAAGCACACACGTTGGGAGAGAACTCTGCCCATGACTAATTAGAGAGTCACTCTTAATGAAAAAAAAATAACAGAGAGGATTAAAACACTCATCCCTTTCTCTCAGTGTCCTGATCAAGAGCGCCTAGGGTGACCGGGCTTCCATAAATCATGGCTTGCTGCGCCGTTCTGACTCCAAGAACTGGCTCGCCATCACTGCCGGGGCGCTCATCAGCCCGGCCAACACAAACTCCCAAGTCACTCTGCGACGTTCTGGGACAACTGGGATGGAAGAAAAATACATGGTAACCTTTAACAAGTCCTATTACAAGAAGCTGATCCAAGGAGACAAGATCCTGGAAGGAGTGGAGGAGAAGATCCCGGAAGGCTGGGAGGTGGTGGCCTGACCATAATGAGCACGATTCCCACCAGCAAACTCATGCCCATGTGGATGGGATGGTCGTTTTCTCAGGCAGCTGCCTGGTGCGGGGGTTCGCTCCCCTGCTGCCCAGTGCTGCCTCCCACCCGTTGCCCCCAAGGTGAACAGTGGTGGTAGCGGCAGCACTGCAGCTGGCGTGCACTGTGAATCATGGGCCCCTGAGCAAGTCTCTGCACTCATGTGAGCCTGTTTCCTCATCTGTTACCAGAAAGTCTACTACCTTCTGCTTACCTCTTAGGTACTGTGACAACAAAGTGAGGCGAGAACGCACGAAGGACTGTGAACGGCAGTTTCGGGGTCACACAGGGGCTGCCCAGCAGGTGCTGCGGGGTTGGCTGTCTGCGTCCTCCCCGAGTTCTCAGGGCAGCCCTCTGAGGGGCAGGATTGCTTCCACCCTGGGCAAGGGGGAGCCACGACCACCAGCACCCTGAATATTGGCTGGTAGTTTAAAAAAAAAACAGACAAAACAACAGGTCTCTGAAAACTAAATCACTGCTCAAACTGAGACACCCTGATCCGAGGCAGCTGTGAGATGAGTTTGTCCAAGGTGCTCCTCTCCTGTGCTAACTGCAGTCAGGACAGGCCTGGGAAGGGCGGCGTGGGGAACGCTCTCCCCTGGTCCGCAGCCAGGCGCTGAAAGAGGGGGGACGATGCGTTAGCTGCAAGGCGGCAGCTGGTAAGTCGGGTGATTTTAACTCCCGAAATGATTGCTGCTGGGCGTGGTCGCACTCACTTTCACTACCATTTGCTACCACAGGATGCCTTTACTGAGCACTGACTCTGGGTAAGTGGGCTTTTCCTACACACACACACACACACACACACACACACACAGTAGAAGTTTGCATCAGCCTTCGGGAGTTTAATAGTTGGTTTAGGATAAGTCATTTGCGCATATAAAGCAAACAGATAGGGTGTCTGTGTTGGATGTCAAGTGAGAAGAGTAATTAATATGTAATTAATAACCAGTCAAGGGTTCGGATGGACCGAAGGGTTGCCAGGATGGCTGGCTGCGGGAGCAGTGGTGAGAGGGCTGGGTAAGCAGAGCCGTGCGGCTGCGTCACTCCAGGCGGAGGGAATGGGCAGGAAGGCAGAATTCGCACGGCATGCCCAGAACTCGGGCAGTGAGACGGAAGAGGGCAGGTTCAGAGCCAACGAAGGGCATTCTATTTCACAGGCCGTGGGCGGTGCCCAAAGTCTCAGAACGGGGTAGCAAAAGTGGTCAGGCTCTTCTGGTTTATTTGTAAAACTCCCTCCACGAGTGGTTCATGTCAAATCGAAATCAAAATGGCTGTGTCTCGCTATAACCTGCTGCTCCTGGTGCTGCCTGGAGGAGGACTTAAGGCCATAGTTGTCCCCACTCACACGGAGCTTGCATGTCACTCCCAGGGAAGCTGTTTAAAAACAGTATGCCCTAGAGGTAAGGAGTTCAAGGACAAGTGCAAGACACAAGCCCCAGGGGGAAGTTTCCACCCACCATAAAAGAAAACACAAAGTGAAAATTGCTATTTTCAGGGAGAAGAAACTTACTCTATGGAGGACAAAGAGAGCAGGATCCCAGAGTTTGTGGGGCTGAAGACAGGGACTGTGCCACCTTGGGTTAGGAGCGGGAGAGGGCAGAGTCCTGTCGGCAGATAATTCCTTTTTGCTATTGGTACGATTCCATCACAGTTTGCTACAGGAAAGTGTTACCACAGCAGCCACCCTAGGAGACATTCATTTCGGTAATCCTGAAGGTAGCGGCATCCTCATAACCCACACATGTCCCTAATCACCTCTGAAAGAGGCCATCACTTTTCCAAAGCAACACTGACTGGGGAGAAGGGACAGCACTTAGAGTCCTCAGGGCGGGTGCAAGGTTGGGAAAGGCCACAAGTGATTCTGAACACTGCTTCTTCTGTCCTTCGTGTCTCCCCCGCTTCCTAAGGACCCCCCTCCCCCAGGCCAAATACTCATGCCCTGAGGAATTATGAGCTGACAGCACAAGCCTGAGTGCGACTGAGGACACCGAGAAGGTCCTCCAGAGTCCCGGGGTGGGTTTACAGGAGGCAGACATCAGACAAGGAGGTTACGGCTGGGGTGCTGCTGTCTTCTCGGCAGGTCGGCTGTGTATCCACCTGGAAGGCTCTCCAGAGCTGCCTTCTCCACGTGAACAGGACAGGCCTAGAACACTGTCCATGGTTTTAGACAACAGAGCCAGATGTGAACATGTTCCACCCCAGGATGCAAGGACCACAAAGTGCTGTCAGCTCAGTCACCCTACTCAGCCATCCAGCAGTTGCAAGAGAGGACTTTTCACCACTCCCTCGTGAGGAGTAGCTTAACTTTCCGAAGGGTTTATATGGTCTCCTAGGCATGTTTTGTGGATAGACTTTCCTCCTTTCACCACAGCAGGGCACTGAGAGGAAAGGAGATAGGAAACCTTTACTTAAATGCACAACTTGAGAAGAGGAGCCTGCATGGAGCCTTCTGTGACAAGGACCCCAGAAAGTTCCCCTGAACATCATTTCCTCCACTTCTATTAAAGAGAGAGAGAGAGAGCTGGAGGAGCTGATATTTTCTTACAGTTTCCTTTTCCTGACTCTCTCTGTGCAAAGTGATGTAGTTGTTTATCCTAAAGCCAGCATTGTATGAAAAGCTTTCCCACAAAAACCCCACAATACGACAAACTCCTTCCCATGATGTGGTAGCAATTAACAAGACACGGACAGGCTTGCTCATACTCCTGCTCTAGGATCTGCTGCTTCCTCCTGTCCCAGGAGCCAAGCAGCCTGTTTACTGGGGGACACAGGGAGCATTTTTCATTCCCTGGGAGTCGGGGGCTGGTGTGAGGAGGGGCATAAAGACATCAGGGACAAGGAACAAGTGATATCTTCACTGGTCCCATCTCCGAGCCACTTTCAGGGCTCCCTCTGTTCAATCCTTCCTGAATGAAATTCTGAACCTCAGTGTGCTCATCCCTGGAATGGGGGAACAGCAACACCGTCAGAGGTGTGGCGAGAGCAAAGCACCTGTCGAGCGGTTGGCCTGCGATCTGAGACGGTGCAGCCAAATGTGAGCACAAGGACAAAGGCAGCAGAGACTGCCAGGGTCCACATCTCAGTTCCACCACTTACTGGCTGTGTGACGCGGGAGGGCATTCTACCTGTCCACACCTGAGAGACCTGCCTCAGAGAGCGCGTGCAAGGGTTACATTCACCAATATATGGAAAGAGCTTTAAAAGTGACTGGTACACAGTAAGTGCTGCAGAAATGTCGGCTGCTGTTATTTTTGGCTTATAAAGAATGTTCTATAAATGTTTGTTGCTGGTGATGGTGACAAGGAAAGCTATTTTCAACGGGCGGCCCAGGAGGGGACATGTCCCGGGCGGAGCACAGATATGTCACAATCTTGAAAGCACATATGCAGCTTAAGAGCAGAATTAATTTATAATTAGATGGAAAATGGAAAGATGTCTATGGTTTTCATAATACAGATTGTCAATAGAAATGTTTGGCTACATCTTCTCAGCTGTAACACATGGCTCAAAACATGTCGCGAAGCACCAAAGTTGTGGAAACTAGGGAAGATTTCTCCCCTAAGAAGAGCTGCATGCTAAAAAAGCCAGGCTGGGCTGGGTGACTCCCAGAATTGGCAACCTGTGACAGGGAGGCCCCAGGCTGGGCGCAGCGAGGCCAGCTTTCCTGTGGATAACCCCTCGATCTCAGCCCCAGCCTGGCCTTGGTCTTGGGTCAGGAGATGGGACTAGGCTCCATCCTCCCAGCTAAAGCAGACCCCGTGAGCAGCTGCCACACTTCCTGTCCTTGAGACGGCCCTCGCTGCCAAAGACAACAGGAACGTCAAGGCTTTCATGGCAAAATAATGAGATGCAGACTCTGCACTCGAGCTCAGTTTTCACTCGTGAGAATTTTTGGGAGGGGTACCATTATTTAAAGTGCAGATACATGCAGTTCAGATACCTTTGTGGTCTTGTTCTCCTCTCCCTCTCCTCTTGTAAAGTATACCCAGAGAAGAATATATAAAACATACATACATACATATATGTGTGTGTATATATAAAGAATAATTCAATAAAGCAAACTCCCTCTTTTCCATGACGCATCTTGACAACTAGATCATCGCTGGCCCTCGGAAGCTCCTTAAACCTCTCAGATGGCGGCCCCTCCTCTCCCGACCCAGGGATTATCATGGTATGGACTCTCCTGGTAATCCCTGACCTATTTTTTTCTTTGTAGTCTCACCACCAATGTGTTTATCTCTAAATAAGATACTGTTGGACTTTTCCTGTTTGCGGACTTTATATAAATGTAGTCATGCTGCACGTACCTTTCTGGGACTTACATCTTTTATTTGTGGATCCTTCTTTTGAACCATAAATTCTTACGCCTCAAGTCTCACTTCTTAAGGGGGTATCCCTCTTCCTCTTTTAAAACTGTCCTTCAAAAACAGTCCCTTAGGTATTCTCCTTAACCTATCGCGGCACAGCCACTGACCCAATTCATTCTGTTCCCCCGTGTGCAAACGGCCACATTTAGATAGGCTGCGGTCCATTCCTCAACATTTCAATTCAAATGTCATTTCCTTACCTCAAAGTGACATTTTTGGATAGATTTAATGATCAGAGAAATTCAAACCTTTCAAATGACACCGTCTTCCAAAAAGACACTTTCTCTTCCCCAAGCACCAACCCTTGATGTGTTTGCACAGTGTACACCGTCTCTTTCTGGTCTGGCCCAACGGCTCACGCGCCTTCCTTTTCTTGCCCTTCTTTACCTACGCGGTCCAAATGGCTCTTTTTATAAAATTGGGATTTTTAAGTTTCGCATCTTTACCTTAACCTCTCAACACTTTGTATAGATTAAAAACAAACAAACAAAAACCCTCTAACCTTGTGTTTTTTCCCTCCCCACCAAAATGCATGTTTGGACCAAATGGGCTTTTCACTTTCATAAACCCTGCAAAATGTTAGCGCCATTCCCCACAGAGGAGGAAGGAACATCTGAGCACTTGCATTTTATGCTGAAGCTCATGTCTTCAAAATGCAGGAATTAACAAGTAGCTCAAGAACGAAACAGAACCCAGCTGCCTGGGATGTGAGGCACAGGAGTCACGGTTTTTGAGCTGGAAGCATCTATGATTTCAAGTTTTGGAAGGACCGAGTTCATTCCTAGTGGCATCCACCAGATACTGACTTCCTGTGTTTACCCAGCGCCCAGGACAACAGGCTCTCCCCAGTCCCCTGGGCGATGAGCTGATTTTGTTCCCCTGAGATTAATGCGGTTTAAAGCAGCAGACATCAGTACTGGGCGAGGCAGCTGGATGGGACAGTCTGAACTACAGAAACATCTACACCTGTCTCAAAGGCTTCCGCACAATCTTGTGACCACACAGAGCCAACCCCGCTGATTCAAACAGGCTTTCATCACTGTGCTCACCACCCATGGGTCTTTCTCTTGGGACAAAGTCTTTCATATGTGAAGGGAGAGTACTCCTCCCATTTGTAGGAGTATACCTACTACTCAAGCCCACTCACATCTCCTCTTTCTTCAACTTCCGACAATAATTTCTGTGCCACTCATTGTTTCATAGAATCCTACTTCATTTTCTGGTTCACCTATGCTAGTCTTGCCTCCCTGGATAGACTGACTGTGTCTTATGTTGTTGTTTTATTTTTATCCCTGGCATACCTGGTACTGAGTGGAAGATATACCAGATATTGAAGAATACCAACCATCTAACATATTCTAAAGCAGAACCCTCCTCCTCGGGCCGCGGGTGTGTGTCCCCCACATCTCCCTCCGCTTCCCAGCGGAGGTGGTGCCGCCCCTTGTTGCTGCTCTGTTTAAAGCTTCACAGTTCCGTTGCTCTGGGAATACCTCTGTGGGCCAGCCACTCCACCTGGCAATCCAAACGGATCTTGCCAGTTCAAGGTGTTTTCTAGGGAATTCTTCTATAAACATTTGATAAAAGGAGTGGGCTTACGTAAAGTGAACAATCACACCTAAATTTATTTATTTTTAAAGGTCAGCTTTTCTTTTCAAGTTTTCTTCCAGTGAACCTACTTATACTTCTTTGCGAAGTTCACTTCCAAAGTTACTACCTTAAGAAATACTTCCCATATCCCTAGTAAGTTCCCCCAAAGGAATAACGCTTTGGGTGCATTAGAGTATGGGAGTATTTCAACTCTAATGGCATTGTGTTTCATTTGATTGACTGTGCATTTTTATTGTTAACATTGGTAAATCTAGAAAAATCTTCATAAATCGGGGCTTGATAAAGGAGGTTGGATTTAACCTATTACCCAAACAACCAAAGCAGGCATGAGTTAGGTGAATGATGGAAGAGACATTGAGAACAAAGACATCATTTTCCCCACCACTCGCACCTTGAACTTGTACAGAACTGCCCCTTCCATGCCCCTTTTACAGGACCCAGGAAGGCCACAAACCCCACTGCCACCTGTAACCATCAGTGGGTCAGGCCCAAACCAAGCTCTGGAGCCCAGGGTGGATAATGAGCTTAGTTCCCTAGCAACCTGCACAGAAGTGTTCCTGATAAAACGGATTGCATACTGCTCATGAGTCACATATGAAGATCCTACTGACCCAACAAAAAGAGTTAATTTGTTCCTCCTGCCACACCACAGGGGTAGACTCAGAGAACTCTCCCGCCTGCGTCCCCTCCTGGCACTCTCCCTGCAACGTCACGGTGAAAGCAAAGTGCTCTGGTGGGGTCAAAGTGGGGGCTTCAACTTCCTATTGCCTCTGCCGAAAAGTTCTCGTAACAGGAGGAAGAGGGCTGTTCTTCCCTTTCTTTACTTGCTCAATCCAACTCAGGTTGCCTAAAATATGCCCCAAGGAGTTATTCCAGGACGCCCTGGGCAATAGGCATAAGTCGTCCGGTCACCCCACTGTACAGGATGGGGCAGATGTATGTTTGCAGTTGTTCATATGGAAAATAATACAACAATTAATAAATAATGATACAAGAATAAACTCTCATATACTCACAAGTGTAAAGCGACTTTTGCCTCACCCTATAAATCAACCGACTGCCATGTACATGCACCTTGGTCTTTTGGGAGTTCATCAGTCCTCGAGAGCCTAATCTTATGGTCATCAGACAAAACGAAGTTTCTGAAAGCCAACCACAGCCGTGCCCCCCTTCTCTGTGGTTTTCCTATCAGGGGCTTTAGTCACCCACAGTCAACTGTGGGCCAGAAGTATTAAATGAAAAATCCCAGAAATAAAAATTTCGTAAGTTTTGCCCTGGCTGGTGTGGCTCAGTGGACTGAGTGCCAGCCTGCGAACCAAAGGGTCACCAGTTCGATTCCCAGTCAGGGCACATGCCTGGGTTGCAGGCCAGGTCCCCAGCAGGGGGTGAGCGAGAGGAACCACATGTTCCTGTTTATCTCCCTCCCTTCCCCTCTCTCTAAAAACAAGTGAAATCTTTAAAAATTTTTCATAAGTTTTATATTGCACACCAATCTGAGTTGTGTGATAAAAACTGAGGCCTTCCCACCCGTCCCTGGCATGACGTGAATCGTCCCTTTGTCCAGTGCAGCCACACTGTCCACACTGTCCCCACGCTAGTCACTTAGTAGCCGCCCAGGTTAGCGGACTGACGACTGCAGACCCCCAGGACTGTGTTCACGTCACCGCCATAGCAGCCACTGCTGTGTCACGACGCCTGTGTCGGTTGCCTCCCTTCCTGTCACGCTTAGGCCTTGCGTCCCCTCACATCATCACAAGGAGGGTGAACACGGTGCAACGAGATATCTTGAAAGAGGGGAGGTCCACCGTCATGTAAGTTTTGTTACTGTAGATTGTTACAATTGTTCTACTTGATTATTGCCGTTAATCTCTCATGGTGCCTAATGTATAGAGTAGACTTCAGCACAGGTATGTATGTCAAGGAAACAATAGTATACACGGGGTTCAGTGCCATCCGCGGTTCTGGGCACCCACTGGGTCCTGGATCTGGGCCTGCAGACAAGCGGGGACTACTGCACCCGGGTTTGCACCCAGGGTCCGCCGCGTCTGGCTGTGTGACCCTTCTCTGGGCTAACGATCCCACCTCAGAAGGCTGATGTAAAGATCAAATGGGTTAACACATGTGAAATGCTCAATATCAAACCTGGCATGTGATGAGTACTATATGAATTTTTGCTCTAATTGATATTACTGAGCCAAGGATGACCCTGAAGTGGAAGGTGATGACCAGCCTGGCTGGTGCATTCGAACAAGACGATGGTAACACCTCCTGGAAGATCTTCTGAAGTGGGACCATCAGCCACTGCGAGTGTCTGGGCTTGGAGCCCGGATCCAGAACGGCCACTGTGGACACGAGGGCTTCGATCAAGGCAGAGCGTTTACTGAGCCAAATGTGGAAAGAGGGGACCAGACAGAAACACGTTCACTCGTGCCTTAGAAACAAGCCCGCGATGGTCCCATGGGTGCTTCCCAAGGAGCTGCAGCGTCACAGATCTTTACAGTCACGTGGCCTAGCTCCCCTCTGGGTTCTCCCCCACGTTTCATCATGAGTGGAGAGACCAGCGCCCAGAGAACTGTCTCCCAGCCAGCATCGGCAGCAGAAGCCAGAGCTAGAACCACTGTGTCTTGACCCCCGGCACCCTTTCCTGCACCCTGTGTTACCTACAAATCAGTATGGCACACAGGGACATGGGGAGCCAAATGGGACACAGCCACCACCTGGCAAGACCTTCAAAGTCGAGGCAGTAAGGGCCGGCAGCATTTTCAGAAGGGCCTGGGACCGCTGGAAGAGCAAGTCCAGGCTGTCCGAGAAAAGCCCATTGCTTGAGCTGAATAATCTCAACAGGCTGAGTGGGAGGGTCTCTACAAAGTGCTCATGTGTTAAACAACATTGGTCCACAGTCAAAATTCAGCATGAATCTAAAAATAAACACACTAAAGAAAAATAGGTAAATCCTGAAATCCAATAGACGGCCTGGGGCGGGGACATCAGCACTCTGACGTCCACCGACGAGGAAGCTGGCTGGTTTGGCGAACGGGTCAGATAACTTGGGCCTCTGGGGTTAGGTTTCAAGATGAAACTTTTTATTTGAGCTCAGTCATTACGCACCCATTGGACTGTGGGCACACGGCACCTTAGAAGTGGATAGGTCGCAGAACCCAACGGGCAGCAATCTAAGCTCCTATTTCTCATCGGTCCAGGGTTACACAGCCAGGATTTTCTAGAGTGTTAACTGGAGTGTGCGACTTTCTCCACAAGCAGGCAGCCTTCCCAGGTGCCGGGGAATGGAATGGCCTCTGACGGTTCTGCCTTCAGAAGTTCTTGCTTCTGGACCTGTGAGTTACTGAAACCACCTCCTCATCAGTGACTCTTTCTACTTTTCCCTTTAACCCACACCTCGCAGAGCGGCCACATTGTGCTACCTATGTTATCATGTCCTGTCACACCTTTCAGGAATCCTCTGCCTGCGGAATTGGTCCAAACTCCTGCCTGGCATTGTACGAAGCCCGCAGCTGAGCCAGAACCATCTCCTTATGAAGCTGTCTTCCTCGCATTCTCCCAACAGGTGCCTACTATTCCAGCACATGTCTTAACTCGTCTCAGTTTAGGGGTTTCTTCCTGCAAGCTCCTCCCTCCCTGACATTTGCTGCACCCTGCTCCTCACCCTGCTCCTCCCCCTGCAGCCAGAGATGCCCCTGCAGAGCTCCCGGCTCCTTGAAGGCAGTCCTCTCCCACCGGATGCAAGAGTGGGGGCATCTGAACCCCACATCTATCACTAAACTATGTGTGACCCTGGCCAAGTTGCTAAGCCTCCCTGAGTCTCAGTTTCTGCACCTGCCCAGAGAAATGAGAACAATACGTATAGCCCATGGGACTTGTGTAAGACTTATGAAATTAGTTCTTGCGCAAGGCTTGCCACATAATAGGCGCTCACTAAGCCTCTCCCTCTTTATCACATACTACTACCTTTATTCTAAGTTACCACTGACATACAAATATTGTCATCTCTCCCTGAATATATGAGTCCCAGTCCCTGTTATCTCCTGAGGGCACCTAACAAGTGTCTGGCACAGAGCAGACCCTCATGCTTATTAACAGAGAAGGGCCACATCCAGGTCCCGTGCTCTCTCTCTTTCTATGATGGAAAACCTTCGGTGAGCCAAAGTGCCCTACGCATGGGCTTTTGGGTATCGTGTCCTACAAGTACCTCTCTCAGTGACCCAACCAAATGAGACACAGCACTCACAAAGAACGCCACACACGTGCATTTCGAATCTGCTTCCGGAATCCCAGCTCCACTCCAGGCTCAGGAACATGTGCTTATTAATAATGGGTGGATCCTGTAATGGAACCTTCAGGAGATGGAGCCTGCTTAACTCTCAGCAGAAGTTACAGGGGTTTTAAACTTTATTGTTGCTGTTGTTTTCAAAATAAAATCCTTTCTTCTCAGAATGTGACTTGGTGTTCTACTTGAAACACTAATATGTGAAGCAGCCCAAAGGGGGACTTCTCTGAATGGAGTAAGAGGAGGAGTGTGAACGTTCCCTCGCCATAGCACATACAGGTTCTACGTGGCCAGAAGTGTGAGCGCATGCGTGTGTTGTGCACACATGTGAAGGAGAACCCCCGACACACCTCAGTCAAAAAGCTAATTCAGAAACTACAACTTAGAAAAGTGAATGGTTGAGGAGAATGGGTAACTATACCCCTTACTGGTGAAAACACATCTACTAGACAAACACACAGGCAAATGAATATAATGTCAAAGGAATTTAAATCTTGCTCACATGATTGACCTATGAAACAGGCCAGTGTCAGATTCTCTACAAACGGCCCTGCAGTTTATGTTCTAGAAGGAGAGAACTACAAGGAGCAGAAGGTGGTTCTGCGGTACAGAGGCCATACCGCCCCTTGGCAACTCAGGACATGGCGTCCTGCCTGCCTTGAGCCCTGGTGACACCAGCTGCGGGGGACCCAAGGACTGACTGGCGACCTGCCACCCAAATGCTGGATTTCTCTCCAGGAAGCCCTCAGGCACTACGGAAACTTAGAAATCATCTGGTCAAAGACTGTTTAGTGAGAACAAAAGCAGTTACAATATATATCACCTGGTGAAATAGTTTCACAGAGGGGTATGGTACCAGTTTTATAAATACAGATGTATGTACAGAGGTGTTTTTGAACTGGGATTATACATAGCAAAATGTTAATAGTCATTAAAATGATTCTTATTGTCCTTTCTGAATTTTCTGAATCTTTGGCAACAAATATCCTTTGTCATAAAACATTATTCCATATTAGTAGTAGTATTAGTATTATTTAAAAGCCAAGGCCAATAGTTTCTGAAGGAGAACAAAGCGATGAGTTCTGGGCACTACCAGAGGCCAGCATTTTCCTCACTGTGGACCAGTAAACACGTTCCTAGGAGGCTAGGAAATGCCAGCTTCTTCTTCACTAACTCCCTCGGCAGAGAGCACGTCGCCGGATGACGCCCACGGCATGGCACATAGTAGGTGCTCAGTAAACGATGGCTGAATGGATGAGCGTGGAGACCCTGTCCTGCTCCGGCCCGTTTTGGACGTAATTCCTGTGCTCATGCCCCTCGCTCCTCCCTTCCCTCTTGCTCTCGCAGAAAACAAACATTTCTGGAAACAGGCTGCTACTCTCATCAGCTTCGTGGGCACTAATTTTTTAAAAATTCTAATCTCAGGAGTGCAAATAAAATAGAGCCTTTCTCACACGTGGGACAGTAAATGGGACATGGGGAGAGGGGACCTGGAGGTGAGCACACTTGAAGTGGAGAAATGGGCAGCGGGAGGCGTCGGAGACAAAATAACGCCACGTCCGGAAACCTCGGTCCCCATCCCGGGGCTGTGACAGACGGGGTGTGAGACCCAGCCAGGCCTGTTTCCTCATCTCCCAGGGGAAGGGATCACCCTTGCCTTGCAGTGACATCATCAAGAAAAGGTGCGATGACTAATTAAGCGAAGGCATTTTAAAAAGCAACCATCCTATTCAATTGCAAGGTTTCCTTAAAGGCAAAGAAGTGACATAAATCAGCAGTCCTAGATTAGAAGCCAAGAGGTAAACCTCTGCCCTGGGGGCATGCTGTTTCATCACACAGAATGTTTTCAGACCTGGTCCTCCTCCTCCACGAAGCCTTCCTTGATTTTAAACACCATGCTCTATTCTCTCTGATTGGCTTGGGCACCCCTGACCTGTCTGCACATACACATCCCCACCCCACCCCACCCTCTTCTCTCTCTCTCTCATTCCCCCCTCCCCAGTCGCAAGAGTCCTCAGGCCATCTGTCCTCAAGTAAATAGAGTTTATATAACCCCACAAATTGGACAGAGGCCCTAGCAGAAAAGCCTTGTCATGCCCTGCAGTGACTTGCAGGCTGTAGAGCCTCACTGAAGACGTCTTCACTGGCTGATGGGAAGAAAGGGCACTGCAGACCAGCCCTCACTGAGGCAAGAATGATCACCAGGAATAGGGACATGGGGCTTGCTGGAGTCAGATCACTGTCAAATCCTGCTAACGCTCAGCACGTACCTTCTACCACAGAGCTCACTTCTCTAAAATCTGTCAAAAACCACTGCAGCCACCTCCATTTGAAATCTTTTATTGGCAATCATATTGATTCCCACGTCCCTGCCTGGCCCACAGACAAACTCCTGGTGTTGAACATCTCAACCCTCTCTTGTGAGGCATTCACCAAACCCAGCAAAGCCCCTCCAGCCCCTCTCTTGGGACATCACACGCCTCAGGTTGCAGGCTCCTGGGGGAAGAAACCCTGCTTCGTTCGACTGTTCGCCTGGCTCTTTTAGATTTCATCTGCCATAATCACCTTTTTTTTTTCTTTTAAACAAAAATCTACCAAAGGTCTAATTTTTAACTTTGTTGTTTTCTGCATTCACATTTACTGTTCATCAGAGTTAAGGATCAAAATATCTATCAGAGTTCCGTGAAACTGAAAGTTTCCCCTGATTGCTAACACTCCATCTCAGCAGTTCTCCCCCGGTGCTCAGGCTGGTTATTAAGCGTCATCTGAAAAGTGTCTCCAGTCGCTTTTTAAGGGTTTTTCCATTCTGCATTTCCCTCAGGGCGGTGAGCAAGGCTGGCCAAGGGAGATTCACTAGGGTTCACCCTGGGTTTCCGGCATAGTAGGTCAGGGGCAGAGTTGTTCTCTAGCTGGCTTTCCAGGTCAGGAGGGAAATGCCAAAGGGAGGAGGACAGGGATGATTACAAACGAGGATAAAAATCACGAATGAACTTATTCAACTCAGGTTTTGTGGGATCCAGCTGAAAGATATGATTTCACAATGGAGATGCTACACAGAACCTAACATTGCCTGAGAATTTTAGTTTCTGTAACTATAACAACAAAAGCAAAACAAGCCTACCACTCAGCCGCTCTCTTATCCCTAGGAGATTGGGTACCCAGGGGCAATTCCGGAAGTCACCCCTGCCCCTTAAGGCCTGATTTACCAAACACGGAACTGAGCGCCCAACCCAAGGACACAGCCTCCAAGAGTTACCCTTCCCTCTCTAGCAACCAGCATCTGATCCTATAGATGCAGGGATTTCCTCCTTTATTTTGCAAAGACTCCTCCTTTCTTCCTCTCCTTCCTTGTTGCTGTTCAGCCATGGTCACTTCCTTGGGAGAAGCAGGACACAGAATCAGCTAGGGATTCTAGCTTTGGAAAAGTAACAATGCAAAGGAGATTTGGGAATAAGTTCTAGGTCTCATCAACCATGTCCTTGCCCTTATCCTATTTTTAATGCTACCCACTCTTCAAGGTCCAGGTTAGATCACACCTCTTCCAGGAAGCCTTCCAAACTACCTTCTGCTGACCTTCAAAAGAATCACCTACATGGCTCCATCAGAAGAGTGACCATGCTGTAGAATGTCACTCTTTGAGTCTTTCTCCCCATGAGACGGTGACCTCCGTGAGTTTAGAGTTGATATCCTTTGAGCTTTGTAGCCCCAGAATCTCACAGTGTCTGATGCAGTAACAGATGCTTAAAAAATTCATGTACATTCACTGAAATAATTATAGGCCATACCTTTTCCTTCTAACCAAGGAACAATTAGTGAGTGTGTGTGTGTGTGTGTGTGTGTGTGTGAAAACAACAAACACTGCTACTAATTTAACACCATCCATTAAATCACCTGGCAGTGTTAAATATGAAAATTTTAGTTCTCATGTATATGAACAGATCGTACAATTTCTATAATTCCTTATGACTATATCAGTCTTGATGAGCATAACGCCTTTATAAAATAAGATGTATGGTCAGGGTCTCTTAGTTGTAAGACAGAGAATCCAAGAGGAATGAGGCTACTCCATCCTGGCTGGAGCCAGAAGTCCCTTGTCCCCTTCCATCCCCTCCCCTAATTTGATCATTAATCAATGCGATTTGTAGCTTTCTCTAGTTCTTTGTTTATTCCGGCATCCCAAAGAGCACATAGCGGGTGGGAACTCAGTCCAGCCCTGGTTTAAATCTAATTAAAAGTAATGTCACTCACTGAATTTCTTGGCCTGTCTACCTTTGCTCAGTAGCCGTGGGAAGACTGGAACCACTTCGCTGGCTTTTTTCCTTCCAGGCCCATAGGACTGATCAGAGTTCAACCAGCCGAGGGCAGGGGGGCTTGCTATGCAAAAGGCCAAGTCACTCCCTCACCGCAACCTGGCCATTCGGTGGGCTGTGGGGACCCAAACAAACCCATGACCTGATTTCGTGAGTGATGCCCATGGCTTTGTGCAACCACCGCCACTGGTCGGTCATCCTAGCGGGCCTGGTACCCGCACCTCACACACACCAAGTGCCGCCAGCAACCTGCGGAGCAGCCAGAAGCCATGCTCGGCCCATCAGGAATGTTTCCCTCGGGGCTGTTTTCATCCTACAAACTGAAAGATAAAGGCTCACCAAAAAATAACTAGGCCTGCCTTTAAACATTATTGATGCTCTGAGTATCTAAATTAAACAAGAAGGCAAAAAGGCTACCTCTGTTTGTACTTCACCATGGCACTGTAAGCACTTGTTTACACCCTTCACCGTGTGTGACATCACGCCATCAGGGCTCGTGCTCCTTAGCCACGTACACAGAGTCTTGGTCGAAACCAGGTTCTTGGTGGCTCAGATGATCTGTCCTCTCCTTTTGGGAAGAGTGAAACTAAAGCAGGACTGACCTATGGCTACTGAGCCCAGCTGACCCTCCCCGGTGACTTCCCAAGCTCCACCATGGACAGGGGTCTCACAGGACCCTACAACTAGACTGGACGCCTCCTGGGATGTAGGGTCTCTTAGCAATGTGTCCAAAGAAGGGATGCTAGTGCGGAGCCCTGCCCAGGAAACCAGCTCAGACAGCGAAAGATGTGGCTCACCCTCTAGGGGTAGAGGAAGAGGGTGTCTCCCCACAGAGGGAGGGGGACACATGAAAGGAGCAAGGTGGTTTCCCAGCAAGGCCCCTCGGGATCGGGGTCCCAATCCAGACCGGGTGGTTAAGTCCAACTCGGCCCACGTGGAGAATTTGTGGGAAAAAGACTTCGACCTCCCTAAGATCTGACTTTCTCACTGGTGTAAAGAATGGAAGAGAGAACTTTTAAAACTCTTCCAATCTCCGATTCTGATAGTGAGCACTTGTCACTAGCTGTGAGGCTCCCTGACAGGCACCAGGGGAGATAAAGAAATGCTGGACACATTTCTCATTAATCTAGATTTATGCTCAAGAGGAGAAAAGGAGAAAGTTGACCTTGAGGTCAATCCTCTATTATCATGCTGGGCCTTGCATGTGTATGTGTCCACACAAACGCACAAACCCACAAATCTTAGGCATTACGTAACACACATCAGAAGCAAGGATAGCTAAGGTAGGTACTGTCTTGCACTTGTGCAGAAATGGGATTTCCAGATTTTCCAAAGATATTTCTCATTTTATAAGGGATCAAAGGAATAAGAAGAATTCTTTTAGATGTGGTTCTCAGTGTGAAATGGTGGGGCAGACTTTGATATCAAATAATTGGGGAGCAGTAAATTAAATAAAGAGAACCTTTCTGCCCTGGCTGGTGTGGCTCAGTGGATTGAGCACTGGCCTGTGAACCACAGGGTCACGGTTCGATTCCTGGTCAGGGTACATGCCTGGATTGCGGGCTGGGTGGCTGGTGCGGGGGTGGCGTGAAAGGCAACATCGACCTCATATTGATGTTTCTCTCCTTCTCCTTCTCCCTCCCTTTCCCTCTGTCTAAAAAGAAGTAAATAAAATCCTTAAAAAATAAAAAAGGTAACTTTCCTTTTATCATTGCAGGTCTCCTCAGGGACTTTAATAAGCAAATTATATTGAGAAATTCCAAGAGAGGGCAAGACTGCAGTGTTCCAAACTGCGGGCCACGGAGTCCTTTGTCCTTAGCCTTTCTCAGGTGAGGAGGGCCCTGAGAAACGCCCCTTGGGAATAGTGTGCATAAGAGACTGCGCATTCCTTGAAGTCAGGGGCTGGGCCCTGCTCCCCACTGTGTCCCCAGCACCCGGCGCACAGGAACAATTCAATAAAATATAATACACTAACAACCTGCCACATGGCCAAATGGAGAACTGCTGAATTCCAGGCAGAAAGACTGGCGTTCGCAGTAACATGGAGGGAGAGTTTGCCACCATCTGCGCTCAGAACAGGCACAGGTGAGTTTCAGGTGAGGTCACCTTCATCTTTACAAGAAGCCCAGGGCTACAAATCCATAAGGCACCCAGAAAGACTCTATTTTTTTTCTCCTAAGAAAGGGGTAATAAGAGCTTCTTACAGAATGCTGGCATTTCTCTTCTTTACTAGGAATAAGGAATAACTCAGAGGTCAGACTCCATAATGTCGTGACAGATTATCTTTGTTTCTTTACCGCCACCTTCTGGTTACCAGGTTCCTACGTGACAAATTCAAAATGTCACCTACGTTTGTGTATTGCTATGGCATTTTAAACACTTGTTTACTGGACATTACACAAGTTAAGAGTGGTGAGGGTGACCTTCATTCTTCTTCATTTGACCTGGAGGCAGAATAGAACTTTAGGGATTTGCATTGAGATAGTGAGTTAGGAGCAGAGCAAGGACTAACCACACCTGTTGGTTTCTCCAAAGAGCAAACACGGGGTTTAGTCATTTGGTTTTGTCCAGATATATCTGCAAAGAGTTCTACTGCTCTCTCATCCCCTCACAAATATAACCTGGAATGGGAAATTCCATGCCCTTAAAAAAGAAGATGCTATTCAAATACACCCTGATCTTTTCAAGGGTAGAATCCATTCCACTTTACAAGGTTTTTTGAGAAAGAATGTAAAGGGTCGCTAATTGACTTTTCAATAACAGTTGAGATATTATATGCCCCTCAGCACGACTCCAAGGAAGATCCACCAGCTTTGTCCTAAACATACCTTGGTTTGGAAGCAGCAGTAGAGTTGGGTTAGGTACGGGTGTTTCCGTGCTAGAGCCAAAATCCTCTTCTCTGTCATCGTGCAGTCCACGTCATCATCCTGCAGGATGACGTCCTTCTTTAAGACTTTCACAGCATATACTTCATCTTTGCCTTTGAGCTCCGCCAACATGACCTGCAATCAACCAGAACCAACCCGTCAGTGTATATGGGGAGGGGGCAAAAGCGGAAACATGAGTCGTACCGAATGCCTAAAAACTGACTCCTTTTCCCTATCCTTTTGACTACTATGACAGCCTTGACAAATGTTTAGAAAAACTACCCATGCCAGTACGGCCATTACCAGTGATTTGTTTTTCATCTCTAACACAGTGTCCAGGCAAAGAACAGTTCGATGCACATCTGTCAATTATTCATCTGTTCACATACACTTGTCATAATTGCAATTACAGCATAGTAAATAAAGCATTTTAAAACCAAACAGTAGTTCATAAAGTTTTCTATACAAGTCTTCACCATTATCATGGTATCTGATACTCAGTTCAAGTAAGTACATTACAATTTATTTAACCTTTTACCTCCTATTGGACACTCGAGCTACATGTAATTAATAAGTACTATATAAAAATTGTAGAGAGTATTTCTGTGCATATCACTTTTTCCTTCTTTTGGGTCATATCTTCAAGATAGAAAGTGTTGGAAGTAAATTATGGGGTTAAATATTCAGGCATTCCTAACATTTTCAAAAAGGTTGTACAATATAATCTGCCACTAGCAACAGAGAAGTAATTTAGTTTCATGGTAATTTACCAATGCTGGGTGCTTTCACTTAAAAAGTTATTTTGTTCATGCAGTGGGTATGAAATGGTACCTTAACACTGTTTTAACCTGCAATACAAAATTTTTACATATTTGTTCTCCAATTAAATTTCTTTTCTGTGAACTATCCGTCGATCTCCTCTCTCTAGTCATCTTCAGTGTTATATTATGAGCTTGGTATATGAAGATACTAAGACTTTACTTTCTGCTGAGGTTTTTCTAAATTTGTTTTATAATTTTCTGTTATTTTTTTCCTATTAAATAGGATCGTTTATCTTCATGTAGTTGAATCTCTCCTTGTCTCCCTTTGTGGTTTTTCTCCTATAGTTTTAAAGCTGACAATATGATTTCTTCTCCAGAGAACAAATGAACAGTTCTGTTTCTTGATATTTTTGTACTCGTTTCCCTACAAATGTTGTAACAGGGTGATTTGGCCAGTGTTTTAATAATATTAAAACCTGTGCCTGCGCAGAGATGGGTGTGACTCTAACCCGTGATGTGGTGCAACTTGGAGGTAGCTTCTACACCGCAGGGCCACGCCTGCCCGGACTAATTACGGCAGCCACAAAAGGCAGAGAATATGGGAGTGCCCATGTTGCTAGCCCATGTTGCTGATTGTGGGAAGAGCTGGAAATGGGGTTTCAGAGGAAGTTCCAGGTTGGGGTTTAAACAAAAAGGTCAGCCACCATGTGGACCATGTGGGTCAATAAGGGGTGACAGGACTCTTGCTGGCGGGCCATGAGGAGGTGCCACCTGGTTTGGGATTAAGAACTGGAGACTGTGGCGACACACCTGCTGGGAACCATAGGAGGCCTGTTCAGCTGAGCAAGGAATTACTGGGAGGAACCAGGAGAAGTGAGTTGCGGACTCTGGTTTCTTCTCCCAGAGGACGGTACTTCTGACTAGCCTGCTCTGAGACTGGCCCAACCGGGCAAGGGGGGGGAGGCAGGATTGTGTGTGTGGGGGTGTATCTTCGTTTCTAAAAGGAGATTTAATGGCAGAATTCTGCCATTATTCCAAATCTGCATAACTTTTCATTAAATAATTCCCTTCTTTTTTACCAAGCTCTGGCATTGAAAGCCACGGTCCTGAACGGTGGCGGGCATAAAGGATCTAGAATAAAAAAAAGACCCAGGGGCGGGCCATTGTTTCTGTGACAACGCCTTTCTCGCATTCAATAACTAACTCCTCAGCACAGTTCCTGGGCAGGTCGTGAGAACTAAGGAACAGTCAGTCAGCAACTCAATGAGGGAATTCAGGATGTCAACCTGAAGACCTGTGGTTGCCCACATATAATACAAACTCCTTAAAACTGGCTCACTCGGACAGGGATTTTTCCTAAGAAAAACATCTAAAATGCTGCAGTCATCCCCATTCCCACCCTGCCTCCCTGCACCACCTGGGAATCTGGAGACTCCGGGGCTGCACGTGTCCCTGGAATCTCGCTCACAGTGAAAACTGCTCACGTGCTAGAGTCACGCCTGCCAGGGGACTGGGGTCTGCTTCTCATGTAGCCAGTCTCTAAAGAATGTGATTACTTCAGCCTTTGCCATTCAAGGAAACCCAGTCACCTCCCTAAAGCATTGATCTCAGACTGAGATGGGGCCAGCAACCAGGCCCTGTACCCTGGGGGCTTCACGAAGCCATTCTGTTGGGAGTGCAGTGGAGATAGGAGGTTCTGTCCCTCAGCAAACCTCCCGACTCACAGGCTGACACAGAAGAGCCTGTGACTCCGCACCCACACCCTCCTGGAGCTCCCAAAAGCAGGGTTCCTCTGCTCTGGGAGGTCCTCAGAGGACAACGCCCATCCACTCCCAGGTGTGGCTTTGCTACGAGCCAAAGAGCCCTGGAATCACCAGGGATCACAGCTGAAATGTTAACCAGCTTCCTAGGCTCTCTGCCCTTCTATCTTTTTGCTAAAATGAACAGGACTTACTGTTCCATCTCACCCCACCTTCAGAATAGGAGCTAATCGCCAGAAGTGCTTTATTTGAGCACCTTCTGCCTCCATGCCGCTGCACGTCCCTGTGGGTAGCAGGACAGGGAGAAGGGTGCCATGGGCAGAGGACCCTGATCCCAGATAGGAGGTGGTGATCCCCACCCTCGTGCCACAAGCAGAGGATAAACAAAACACTTAGTAAGTGCCAGAAAAGCCAGTTACACAATAGTTGATTCCCAAAGTAAGACACTCTAAGATTTGTTTTGAGCCCTGAGTTCACTGAGGACAGAGATTCTAGAGTTCATTTCTAAGCCTCTGTAATGAATTAAAACCAGAATTTCAGATGATTCTGAAGGAGGGAAGAAATGTGATGTTATTCATGTTGTTAATGAAATGCCAAGCACATGTAAAGCAATGTAAACATTCAGAGTACTTTCTCACCCACCAGGTCACTTGGTACCTGTCTCCCATTTGACAAGTGCGATACACTGAATTCCAAAGAGATAAAATGCCTCCATGAAAGTCCCGCAGGCTAAAGTTAAGAGCAGAACCCCGGCTCTGATGTGCTTGACCTCAGGCCACTTCCACTCAGCAAGTGAGGAAAACATAACAAGATTGGGTGGAAAGCTCATTGCTTAATCTTACATCAAGCAAACGAGGGGACAGATGCCACAGGGTTCCACCCACACAGCCCACAGACCTTGCCAAAGCTGCCTTTGCCCAACACTTTGATGAAGTTGAACTCCTCCAGGCCCAAGCGCTTGGCCTGGCCTTGCCGGACTTCACCGTTCTCGCCGGGGCTCGCCAGCTGGCCATCTGTGGATGCCGCCGCCCTGTGCTCCTCCCCTCGGTTGTCAAACGACAGCGCCTTCCGGATGTTGTTTTCAAGTTCTTTTAATTCTGGGGCCCAGGGCGACAAGAGAATGTATTAGTACACACCTCATGAGCCCTTCCCACAAGGACTCAAAACTTAGAATTTCACTCCCATGAGCTCACAGCCCTCTTTTTTGTTCTTTGGAGCAACCAACCCAGTGTGGCATCTTTGTAGGTTCCTTGATTTGCTCTACACACGTTCACTGGCGCCTAGTGAACAGAAGGGCTTAGGTATGCAAAGAGGAGGGGAACATGGTCCACCAACCAGCTCCTCCTGCTTAGATTGGGACCCTGAAGGCTCTCCAAAAGACCCCTGTAGGCTAATAGTCTATTCAATTATTCTTGGTTAGCACAAGAATCACTGCCTTCCCTCCAGAACCTTGCGGAGTTCCAAAGGCGATGGGTAACCTTTGAGTTTCCTTTGAAGATTAGAGATTGAGAACTGTCATCTTGGTAATAAAATTATTTCACTTTCTAAAGGACTTTACTTGGCTTTGTTGCTGGGTTTACTCTAAATACTCAGCTGATACAAGGTTATTTAACAAAGCAAGCAAGTAGCTGATCATTAAACAAAGAATTGCGTCCCGACTGACAAGGCGCAAATTTATCTCAGATGGGGCTGAATTCCTCAGTACAAGTTCGCAGCGGTGCGGTGGTCCTGCCTCCTCCAGAGGATGACAGCAGGACTCCCTGGCGGTGATAAATGCTGGAAGATCCTTTGATCTTTTCCCTTTGAGGGACTTTATTGTTAGCTATTAATTCACCAAGACACACACTCCTCTGCCTACTGGGTTGGCCAAAAAGCAATTTTGACACATCTGATCAGTCACAACACCTTCTCCATACACTGCACAAACCTTTTTCTGCATTTCAGCTGTGTTTTTACCTTTCTTGAAACAATAAAGCATAGTATGCTAAAAATGTTGAGTATTTTCTTCCATCTTCAATATAAAATGGCTACACAAAAATTCATCAATTTTTTTAAATGCGCTCTGATATGACGGCTGTCACAATACAGTCTAACAAAATTGGTGTGAATGAAGTTAAAGACAATTAATCACTACTAGGGCCACCTTAAGGGAAAAAAATAAACTTTTTGGCCAACCCAATAGAAATGGGCATCTTGAGCATAATCCAACGATGAGACAGGTGTGAATAAAGCTGGGGTTACAGAAGGGGACACTGACTTTGAACTCTTAGGAATCAGAATCCCACACGAGTGATCAGTTGCTGTTTGACACAGAGACCTTCAGCTTCTTCCCAGAAGCGCAGAGGCCCGTGAGAGCTCACTCGAGGAGCCTGGAGATCTTTCTTAGACCTGGCGTTGGGCTCCCCTGAGGAGGGGTCGGGTCAGGGGAGCTTCTGACCCTACGGTAGCCTCCTACCACATATTCCTACCTAAGTATAACTTTTAGTCTCAGCATAGAGCAAAAAGTCTCAGTTTCCAAGGTAAGTTATCTAATGCATTTCCTTTACATGTCTACGTGTCCTTACAGCAGAGGACAGAGAAACTGTCATTGTTCTGTGATAATGCCACGTCTTGCTCAGAGGGCTTTCACAGTCACCTGTACTCACGTCACTGCTGGGTAATACTGGTACCTGCATTCACCGGGGCCAGAGCAAGGCCCTGGAAGGTCCTGCGTGCGCCCAGCCAAGGCTGCACAACACGCTGGGCAGGAACCAGGCCTAGAACCCTGGTCACCTCACTCTTACTGATGGTCTCTTTACCATATGACCCCATCTCCTTGAAGGTCTCAATGGGGGTCTCAGCATTAAAATAGGAGACAGGGAAATACCCACACTGGTCCAGGGCAATACCTCTTGGTCAGGGGATCACACAGCATCATCAGACAACTGACATATGGTTAAGCCTGTTTGGGAGCGATGCACAATTATACATGTGCAGAAATTAATCAGAGCAGCACAAAGAGAGACTGAGGCCAATTATTTTGTGGCCTCGGGGCTGGCACACTGGCCCTGCAGCTGTTTTATTCGCCCCTGGGTAAGAAGAGCAGGGTCACAAGGACGATCTCTAAGGAGGGTGTGACAGCACAGATTCCGAGTGTGGGGTCCTTAAACCAGGAGGGGCCCAGCCTCACCCTCATCCCTGGCATAGACTCTGACCTTCCACTTCCACCCAGTAACATGGGAACAGTAAAGGGACACCAGCACAGACTTGGTGTGAGCAAAAAATTCAAATGATGAATACAAAAGGGGGCTACAAACCGATCCGGGCACTATAATGCAATGATGACTAGCTCTGTTCTGCAGAGGCATACCTCCCTCCCGGTCACCTCTGGTGCTGGTCACCAGAGAGGAAGGTTTTAAATGTGTCAGTCCCTGCTCATCCTCAACATTCTTACCTGCAGGATCAGGGGAGCTGACCTTTAAGGGAAGTAAGGCCCGGAGCTGGCTTCCTGCCCACTTCTGGCAGTCTCTTCCCCAATCTTGTCCTATCTCCCCACCCATCCGCCCTGATTTCAGGCTTTGGGCGTGATGATTAGAATTGGGGTGGGGGTGGAGGAATCAAACTCAGCTGGGTGATGTTGTCAGGCCTGGGTTAGACACTGTAGACACTGGGGCAGAGTGGATAGAGAAGGGGCTGTACCCCTTCCCTCTCCCACACTCAGAACCAGGAAAAAGAAAACCTTAGCATCACGTGGTCTCTTTTCTTTCCCTGGCCTGGAAGGGATTAAAGGCAGAAAGCCATTTGGTGCCTTGCCCTCAGGAAAGCCTTGGTGGAGTGGAAGAACAGCTAATGAGTCAACAGGGAGAGTGTGTCCCAAGACCTTCCAGGGCCGCTGGCTGTTTGGGCAAACAGAAGGTCATTCTTGGGTAGAGAGGTCTCAGCCCCTTGGAATGTCCAACCACCAAGCTCACAGGTAAAGAGGCAAATCTCACCCTGGTCACAAGGGGAGGTGGGTGCTGACTTGGACCGATCTTCCTCAGAGGGTGAGTTTCCAGAAGCAGGCTGTGGGGACTCAGCACCAGCCATGAGCTAGAGAAAGGGAGAGAGAAAAGGGCAGGGGGGCGGGGGAGAGAGGCATCAGAAAGGAGGGTGGTGAGTTTCCCGAGGTCAAAAGCATCAAGATCTCACGCCGAGCACCAAAGGAGCTCCCGGCGCACAGGGACACTCCCCGAATCGATTGTCTAAAAGCACAGCCTCAAGTGTTCATTTGCCAATTAGAGAAAAGAGAACAAGAGACTCCAGTGTGTTCCATTTTTATTTTGTTCAAACACAACTGGTCTTTTAAAGCAAAACTCAACCACAGCCCCTTCCCTAAACCTGCCTTGCTGGTCCACGCAGTGTAAGCTCCCTCACCCAGCACGCCACCTACCATCTCCGGTTCATCGTTTACTCTCATCTTGTTCAGCTTCCGCCAACAATGTCTGTATGTGGAACTGTGTAGGGCCCTCTGCTTAGGTAGACTATGGGCTTTTCGAAGGCAAAACCCTGTCCAGGACGGTATTGACATTGCCCCTGCTGACTTACACAAAATGATACACATAACAGATGCTCAGTAAATGCTTTCAGATGTATTGATATTTGTTGGCAAAGTTTGACAGGACATTCCCAGTGAACTATTTTCTCCGCAACTGCTGGCATGTTCATGTTAAGTTCCCATTGAAGTCAGAGGTTTGGACTAAGACCACAAGCACGTCTCTGCTCTTGGTCTCCCAGCTGTGTGTACATGCCCCCCTGGATGATGAACTGACCACTTGCAAGGAGCAATCTGAAGGGAACGAAGGCTCCAGCAAGCCTGATGCTCTTGCACAGAGGCCCTTTTAGCTTCTGACCACGGGTACCTGCCTCTCATTCTCTCATACCAACTTGAGCTTCTACGTGGTTCACTTGGCTTTCTTCAGCTGTTGCATCAGAAGCATTGCAGCAATAAAAATAGCAGGACTGAACTCCCTTACTCTTTTACTCTGCTTCTTCCTGAATTTCCCCACATTGGCTTTTTACCACCAGGTTCCCAAATCCAAGATGGACATGGTGTCTGGCTACTGGCATTATAGCCCATGCAAATATAGGAGAGAGGGCAGGTACCGAGTTCTCTTTTAAATGTTTCAAGACAATAAAGATTCTGTCTCAATGTACCTATAGCAAGGAAAAAAAAAAAGGTCTTCTGAAAATGGCTTGGTCTAGAACTCCTTGATGTGTGTGTCCAATATCGTCAACACACGGTATTTGCATAACCAGCCTCACGGGGGGGGGGGGCTAGAACTCTTGGGTGCTGGTCTTTTGCTTGTAATTGCAATGCCTTGGGTCAATAACATAAGTCCTGTTTCCACCAGTGGGATATACAGAGCTGAGAAGAGCAACCGAGTCACAGAATCTCACAGTTAACCAGAAAAAGAGACTTTTTTTTCTTTTCCTGCAACCCTTGTAAAACAGTTTTATTTATTGGGAAGGTAGAGAAGAAACCGTTTAAGGAAATGAAAACAATCCCCATCTTCCCATTCAATGGAGAAGGCGCTTCTGAGAGGCACCAGGGAAAAGGCGTGGCAGTTTCTAGAATGAGAAGGGAAATGCAGAGCCCTTCAGAAGGGATTTTAGGGCAAAATTTAGGAGAAGCATTTAGGAGTCACGCTCATAGAGGCACTCAGAGCTAGACTTGCTTTTCTAGAAAAAGCTTGAGAATGCCTGGTTCTGGGAGGGCCACTGCCCAGCTACCCCCACCAGAATTTCTTGCCCAGGGAACTCAGTTCTGATTTTGTCATAACTTTGTTTTTTCAAAGATCGCCGACATTTTCTAGATTAGCAGCCTGGGATAAGAAGGGCCTTCAAACAAAATGCCGTGGATACCTTTCCCCTCTGTTTACATCTGTGGGCCCTGACTTTTCAAAACAACATTTCTGCAAATGGATCTCTCTTCCTAGTGACATTCAGAATGTCACGTGGACAGAGACAGGGCTTTGGTCTCCAAAGAGAAGCCCAGATGTTCCGTGTCAGGGGGCACTGACAATATTCCTCGGGCAGCTGAGTGCCGGCACTATCACAAATCTTGGCTTGCTCCCTAGAAAAGAATGTGGTTCTATCCCTTCGTCCATTTAACCTCATTACAGTGATCCCAGAGGCAAAGTTCAAACACGACATTGCTTTCATGCCGGTTCTGGAGGCAGATAAGCCTACTTCCTTGCCTAGAACTGCCCTGCCTCTCTAGAGGGAGTTCCAACTTGCTTTGTTTTCCCTTCACTTCAGGAACTGAAGGACACTTTAATGTTACCTGCCTGACCTTTTTTTTTTCCCTAAGCATATGCTGTTTTGAATACAGTGTCTCACACTGAGCAATCTTGCTACTTCCCTCCCAAACCCTAGCAAGAAGCCAGCATGGAGATGCTGGCCACAAAGAACTCCAGGAACCCCCGCCTCCACCCCCCCGGCCCCGAGTGGCCCGTTACCTTTTTCCTCCTCTGGCCGCTGTTGGTGATTTTGTCTGGAGTGACGCCCAGGTCAGCCAGGACTTTGGCAATTCCCCTGGCGTCCACCCCGCAGTTGGGAGCCACGTTGGTCTCGCAGCGCCGGTGAACGTTCATTTTGCAGACTGTAAGGAGACACAGAGAAAAAACTTCAACCATGTTCACAGCCTAAAACCGTGTCTGACTTTTTTCTGATGGTAAAAGTACTACACGTTCATTTGATAGGGTTTGGAAAAGGCAGGAAGATGAAAAGAGGAAAATAAAAATTGCCCATCATCCTATCACAGAGAACTAAAATCATCCATCAAACTATCATACACGGATAACCGCTGTTTATCAACTAAATACATGTCACATTCAAATTTCCTTTCAGGGGACAGAACACGGACTGTAGAGGAAGTTAATTGGTTTATTTGAACAAAAGTTCATGAGGCTTGTGAACCCAAAGGGGTCACATGTATACGGTCCATTCTATTCCTCTGCTGAAAGGGGATTATTACCCAGAGAGCAATGCCCTGGACAGAGCCTATGAAGATGCTCATCTGAAAAGGAGGAGACTGAATGAAGTAAACTCCGAGGCACTTTTCAAATCTAAAATCCAATTTCAACACAACAAAGGCCATGCTTGAATGTCTTCATTCGGCCCGCATCACTCAGCTGTCCTTGGTACGGGGCATCAAAGAGAAAACAAACTGTTCTGGTTTCCAGTCCAGCACGTAAGCAGCTTAAAAGTAATCACTCTGTCCTAACAAGTAAAAAGCTGAACAAACTGAAAAATCAACAGCTCTTCTTGGATTTATCAGAAAAGTAAGGTCACAGGGCAAAATGCCGTCCCCAGAATGGGGGAGACAGGCGACTTCCATGAATCACAACTCACTGGGACAGAAACTGCCCAGTGGCAGCCTCTGCGGGAAGCAGCTCCAGGGGAGGAAAATCTGAACGGAAACCGGCAAACTGGCGGAGTCCCAGCGAGGACAAGTCTGAGGGCCCAATACTCTGGGCAGATCCCACACTTCTGTGAGTTTTACCTCTAGGAGTTTGACCAGGTTCTCATAGTGAATATTGAGGGAAATATTCCCTGCTCTGACAGAAGGAGGGAAAAAAGAACCATTTGAAATGCACCAGGGCACTCCAGAGCCGAAACTGTGAGAGTTTTATCAGAGCCTACCCCATCTAGGGGAGGAAAAGTCCTCAGTGCCAACCTGCTCTAGCCGTCCTGTGTCACCCACGATGGGAAAAAAACCTGAACTCAGGAAACTCACAGCCCAGAGGCACAGGCCCAGTGGGACACAGATCTAACCACAGGACCATAGGACGTGCTCCTGTCCCACACCCTGCCACTGCATTCTGAAAGGCCTGCTTCCTGCAGCTCCTATAACCACTACCTCATGCCCACTATCAGGAAAACAATTATAAGGCATACTAAATGGCAAAAAAACATGATTTGAAGACACAGATCAGGTAACAAAACCAGAACCAGCTATGGCAGGGATGCTGGAAGGATCAGATTAGGAATTTCAAACAACGACAATTAATGTGCTAAGGGCTCTGAACAATAATAAAGGAGGTAGCACGTAAAAACAGAAGGGCAATGTAAGCGGAGAGACCAGAATATTCTAGAAGAGAATCAAAAGGAAATGCTCAAGAGCAAAACCACTGTAGCAGATGTGAAGAATGCCATTGGTGGGCCCGTTAACAAGATGGACGTAGGAAGGGAAAGAACCTTCGAATCTGACAGTATGGCAACAGAAACTTCCAAAACGAAAAGAGAAAAAACACTGGGGAAAAAGGGACAGAATATTTAGGAACTGTGGCACAACTACAAAAGGTAGGACCTATCTGTTAAGGGAATAGTTGGAAGGAGAAGAAAGAGAGGAAGGAACAGAAGAGAAATTCGGAGCAAAAATGACCGAGAATGTCCTTGAATTAATGTCAGACACCAAAGCACAGATCCAGGAATAATATCAAGCAGGATAAATGAAAAAAATAAGAATAAAGAAACCACACCTAGGCATATCATATGTGAACTGCAAAAAATCAAAGATGAAAAAAAAATCTTAAAAGAAGCCAGAAGGAAGTTTCCTATAGAGGAGTAAAGATAAAAATTACACCTGACTTCTCCGAAACCATGCAAACAAGAAGAGAGTGAAGTGAAATATCTAAAACTATCTAGAGAAAAAGGACTCCACCAATATGGAAGTTTGTGCCCTGTGAAATTACCTTTCAAAAGTGAAGGAGAAAGAAAAACCTCAGACAAAAATTGAGGAAATATGTTGCCAGCAGACCTGCCTTGCAAAAAATGTTAAAATGTTGAATGAACAAAGGCATCCAATAGAAAACAATAGCAAAAACGTAGACATTAATTCAACTCTATCAATAATCACATTAAATCCCATTGATCTAAATACAATGAAAAGAGCTTGTCAGAATAGATAAAAAGTAAGATGCAACTCTATGTTGTCTATAAGAAATGTACTTGAATTGTAAGACATTCACAGATTAAAATGAAAGGTATGGAGAAAGATATACCATGCTAATACTAACTTTACAAAAAGCCGGAGTACCTATATTCACTTCAGACAGAGAAGGCTTCAGAGCAAGGAATGTTATCGGGGTAACGAAGGGCACTACATAATGATAAAGGGGCCAATTCTCATTAAACCCTTAATGTGCATGCACCTACAAAGAGCATCAGACTACAGGCAGGAAAACAAAAGACTGAAAGGAAAATACAAATCTATTATGTGGAGACTTCCATACCCCTCCTATCAGAAATGAACAGATCCTGAAGGCAGAAAATCAGTAAAGACATACGGATATAATTGATTACTCTATCTATTAACTACTCATCTGACGACAGCAGAATAACCATGCTTCTCCACGTCACATGGAACATTTACCGAGACAGACCATATTCTGAGCCATAACACACACCCTCACAAATCGGAAAGGACAGAAATCATACAATGTCTGTTCTCAGATTACAGTGGAATTAAATTAGAAATCAATAACAGAAAGATAGTCAGAAAGTCCCCCAATACTAGGAAATTACATAACACACAGCTAAATAACCCATGGGTCAAGGAGGAAAACTCAAGAGAAATTTTAAATTATTTTGAACTGATTGAAAACAGAAATACAATGTATTAGCAGGAGACAGCAAAAGCATCCTTGAAAGGCATAATCTGCTAAAACTCAGACAAGAAAGACAATGTGAAAGTCCCATATCTAAGAAACATAGTCAGAATTAATAACTTTCCAAAACAGAGAGCATCAGGTACAGATGGGTTCACTAGTCAATTCTACCAAATATTTAAGAAAGAAATCATACCAATTATCTACAATATCTTCTGGAAGGTGAAAGCAGAGAGATCATTTCCTAATTTTTCAAAAGGCCATCATTACAAGAAACCAATCAACCTTACAAGAAATTACAACTATAGTCCAATATCTCTCATTAATTTACAGGTAAAAACCCTCAACAAAGTGTTAGCAAATTGAATCTAACAATGTATGAAAAGAAAGACATCAAGACCAAATGGAATTTGTCCCAGTTATGCAAGGCTAGTTCAACATTTGAAAATCAATTAATGTAATCCATCACATTAAATGGCTAAAGATAAAAAATCAAATGATCCTATCAATAGATGCAGAATAAAAGCATTTGATAAAACCCATGCATGATAAAATCTCTCAGCAACCAAGAAATAGAGGGGAATTTCCTCAACTTGAAAAAGAGTATCTACAAAAACCTACAATTAACATTACACTTAATGCTGATAAAGAACTGTTTATCCACAACATACAAAGAACGCTTAAAAGTAAATAAGAAAATGAACAACCCAATTTAAAAAATGGGCAAAAGACCTGAGCAGAAACCTCACCAAAGGACATATACAGATGCCATACAAGCACATGAGATGCTGTTCAACATCACATGTCACTAGGAAACTGCAAATTAAAACAGCAAGTTCCCACTATGCACGATTAGCATGGCCCAACTCCAACACACGGACCCCAAAATACAGGTGAGGGCGGATGTGGAGCAGCAGGAACTCTCCCTCAGTGCTGGTGGGAATGCCAAGTGGTGCACCTGTAGGACACTATTCTGTGTGGCGTGGGTCCAGCTCCTACTCGGAGATGCACAGGACCCATGCCCACGGATAGGTTCTCCCATGGAGAATCAGGCCTGCAATGTGCCTAGGCTGCTTCCGGTCTTGCTTTTGCTAAAAACTCCCTTACCCTGAATTGAGACAGAAAGTGCTTGCTGTAACTTCCTAAAATCTGTGCTAAAACTCCCCAGTATGAAGTGTAACTGGTTCAACCACTTTTTTCTTTGCATTTGCTAATATCCTTCTTCTGTGATGTGATCAGTGGCATCATCTCCTTTGTTTTCTGTAAAAGGTAACCACCTCCAGTGAACCTGGGCATAGTAAATGGGGACCATCACATAATGTGCCAAGAAACACAATAAATGTAGGTCACAGCAAGGGCTGCGGCTTTTGCTCCCCTTGAGAGAGAAGTCATGCTGTCCCTTTTCCTCCACAGGACTTGGTAGTCTGTGTGAATGTTTCTCCCCCATCCACAATGTGGTGGACCCCATGAGCTGGGGTCCGTATCATGCACCTGTTTTGGAAAACAGTTTGGCAGTTTCATATAAAACTAAACATACTTTTAGCATACGATCCAGAAATCACACTCTGGGCATTTATCTAAATGAGTGAAAGACTTATTTCCATGCAAAGACCTGCACACAGATGTTTACAGCAGTTTTATTCCTAATTGCCAAGACGTTTAAGCAACCTAGAGGTCTATCAGTAGACGACTGGGTAAACTGTGGTCCATTCACACAATGGAATGTGTTGTTCAGCACTAAAAATACGTCAGCTACTAAGCCATGAAAAGACAAGGGAATCTTAAATGCATATTACTAAGTGAAAGAAATATATACTCTATACATTCTATGGTTCCAATTACATGACATTCTGGAAAAGTAAAACTCACAGACAGTGAAAAGATCAGTGATTGCTGGGGGTTAGGGGAAGGGTGGGGATGAACAGACTCAGCACAGAGGATGTTTAGGGCAGTGAAACCACTCTGTATGATACTATAGTGGTTGAATCCACCACTATATGGCATTCACTATGTGTGTGCCCAAACTCATGAAATGTACACCATCGGGACTGAATCGGAATGTAAACTGAGTGATGATGAAGTCTCAGTGGAGGTTAACTGATGATAACAAATGTACCGCTCCGGTGGGGGAAGCCATTGGTGGGGAAGGCTGTATGTTGTGGGGCTGGAGTAGTTTAAGGAGAAACTTCTCTGCCTTCCCTTCAGTGTTGCTGTGAGTCTAAAACTGTCCTAAAACTTCATCTATTAAACACACACACACACACACACACACACACACACACACCCCTCCTTCTGGCATAAAACCAGGCAGGATGGCCAGACCTTCCACTGGCCTTGCATGGCCCGGTCACTGGCCAGGAGGGAGGGACAGCTCAAACACCCAGCCTGGGACAGTTCAGCTGAAGATGCCTATAGAGCCACAAGTGGAGGTGTGGACTGGCTGTGCTGGTGGAAAGGGGCTTTCTTGGAAAATATAAACAAATAAGAAAGCTCCACTCAAACTTGGTCATGCTGCCGACTTGATCAGCCGAGTGTTACTAATGATGCCTGAAAATCCACAAACCTCCCGTGTACTCCAGGCCACGGCACTGTGTTCTGAACTCTGCCCTGCTCCCCTCGGCAACAGCTGCCCCTGACACTCAGTTTACTCTACCTGCACCTGCCCACCAACCCCCCCAAAATGTCCACTTCATTAAGCAACAGAAAGGATGACAGGAATTGAGATAATTTCTTATCAGGGGCAGCTGTGCACATAATTTAGCCACTGGTGCCCTCTAGTGTTGAAAATCTGGACCTGTTCTAACAATTAGCTTTGGTTGGCAGGTTAGCAAAATAGAAATGGTCTTTAAGGACTTTGAGTTTTTTAGTTTTAAAAAATCTGTTATTTTCTTGGGTGACCTGTATAGTTGTCTTAACAGGTAAAAAAAAAGTTCCAATGACATGAGCCTGACTCTGAAAGTGCTTTAAAAATCCTCTTAACAAGAGGAGAAAGCTGGCTGAGGATGGGGAACTTGGATAATTCGGGCAGCCACAACAGGGCTCCTGGAGGCAGAAGGGTGCCAGGGGGAGGCAGTAAAACCAAATGGATGTGCCAGCTGGAACCCAAGGGAACCTGAGGCTCACTTGGGCCCAGTAATGAGGGGCCAAGAACCCATCCAAATTCCCACCCTCCTTGCCCCATTGAGACTGCTCTCCTGCCACTCCTAGGCTGCCCTTGGGGCTTCTGTTTGCAGGCTGCCTCTTATTGTTCACTTTCAGCTGCGTTTGCAGGGATGAACTGTGCTGGGAAGAAACAGAGCGGCCTTGCTGGGGGCTCTTTGGAAAGGGGAATCAGCACCCTGCCATCACCCAGTTTTGCATCTCGCATTTGTTGGCTCCTCCTGGGCGCTGGGTGGCGCTGCAGCCGCGGCTCTGTCCTCAGGGCGGAGCGGGCTCACGAGTCTACACCCTTCTCACAGCTGAGATTAGAACTGGGACGGCAGTGAGGCGGGTCAGACTGCCAGAATTCTTCCAAAGCGAGCAGACAGCTTTCTGAGAACAATGATGAGGCTGTGCCTGAGGAGAGAGGCGGGCCCCTGAGACCCCAGAAGTTTATGTTAGGGTGCTCTGGCCCTGCAGGGCGAGTCAGGGCAATGGTGTGACTTCACGACAGGTTATAGTCGGCCCTGCCATTCTTGAAAACAGAACAGTTGTGACCAGGAAATTGTATAACTGTGTGAGGGAGTTTGACAGAGTGACTGAGTGTAGAGGTCTATGCTGAAGACAAGAAACAGAGGGTCACAGGGGTCACGCTGCACACCAATTGTCACCGGATAGGGAACTGCGAGTCCTGATCACACTGAAGATGTCATCGAAAGCTTCCCAGAGACTGGGACTGGCCAAAACTGCCTGCTTCCCAGAATTCCTCAGACAAAAACACTCCATGCCTGATGGGGGTCCCTGAATGTTGATTTTTTTTTTCCTTCCCATCATAGCAGTAGAACCAGGCTTAGATGCCAGCAGGAAAAACCCCTGTTCTGGCCCATGCTGGCCTCTTCTGGCCACGACCCTCTCTACAGGTGAGGTGGCCACAGGGGCAAGAAGACTAGAGGTTGAGAAAGAATCAAAAGAGAAGCCAGCCCATGGGACTTGGGGATAGGGAAAGTACTCTGGATCATGCAGTACAGGTGGGTACATGTCATTATACATTTGCCAAAACACGCTGAATGTCTAGCAAGAGTGAATCCCAGTGCAAACTGTGGACACTGTGTGATTACAATGTGTCCGCGTCAGTTTGGTTGTAATAAATAAACATCCCCCACCAGCTACTGCTCTGGTGGGGGAGGTTGATGGTGGAAGTTCAGTGCGTGTGGAGGCAGGGGGTATATGCAGAACCTCAGCACTTTCTGCTGTGAACCTAAAACTGCTCTAAACAACACTGTTTACTGAGAGAGAATGGGGGTGGGGGACAGGAGAAAGGGTCACAGGAGTAGGAAAGCAGCGAGGGGCCGTGGCCAAGCCGGGATAACAGAGGAGCCAGGGGCCAGCATTCTGGATGCCTTTGCCCCTGGTTTCCGTGTGGCCCGCCTCCCTCACGCTCCCTGGGGCTCCAGCGCACAGGTACCGTTGCTGCAGGCGGCCTCACTCTCCCATCCTCCCCTGGAGCAGGTGCAGCTGTTTCCTGCCAAAACAGCGCAGAATACATGTCTCTGGGCGCTGCTTCTCCCAGGGCCACCCAGGGACCCACAGCCCAACAGCGACGGCCGGCTGTCTGGGCTGCTTTCTTAAAATATCAATATTTATGAGATAATGGTATCTTCGTTGGAATTTCCTAGATAGATCAATAATGGATATATTTACTAAAAGCCAGACATGGCCTCACAAAGTCCCTTCCAAAGCAGGCCCTGTGCTTCCCGGCAGCTCTGCTCAACACGCCAAATACCCAGCACTCCGCTGTGCAAAACATTCAAGGCTCCTGCTCTTATTATTTTCTTTTCTTCCACATTTGATTTTCTTACTCATCCTTTGTTGTAATGTCATTTAATGTCAAAAAGGATTCTGGCAGGCTCTGCTCCTTCCAGGACTGGGGGCCAGAATACTAGGAAGGGGCATGTAAATGTCTGGGCGCCGGATATGTCAACAGTCGGCGCTTCCCCCGTCCTGGTCGGGCCGTCCTCAGTCCCCACCACGGCCATTTCCCGCCTTCACCATCCTCCCCACGCCTTCCACACCCCTCCTTCTCACTGCTACTTCAAAAAGGATCTATTTCAGGAAATACAGAAACTCTCACTGCATTGCCCTCGGCAGATTCAGAGCTTCGATGACCACTTTGCGCCCCCTCTTCCTCCTGGACTCCTACCCCAGACAGGACACAGCAAACGTATCTATGCCCAGGCTGCCTCTTGAGGCTTTGCCTCCATCTTTCCCCAAGGCCCACCTCTCCCAGGTCCCCCTGCTGTATCAGTGGTCTCTTCTTCCTCCTGGTGCACTAATTTCTCGTCTTTTTCCTAGTATACGACGTCCTGAAAATGCTACACCCTCTATCCTCCATTCAGCCTCTGCATTTGGGCTTCCGCTCCACTGTCCCACCAAGACAGCTCCTGCCGAGGTCACTGGAGACTCGTGGTGGTTAAATCCAACTCTTGTTTCCCTTCTTATCTTAAATAACCTCTTGGAAGCACTGGCACTAACCCATTGCTTCCTTCTTCATTTTTTTTAATACTCTACCCTTTCGGCTTCCACGGTGCCATTTCTCCACACTCTTCCGCCTGCCTCTGTGGTCCTTCCCCTATTGTTTTGCAGGCTCATCTCGGATGCTGGTAAACCTCCTCCCCTGGCCCCCGAGGTGCCAGCTTCTCTCTTCACACTCCGGGGACTTGACTTCCTGAGGACAACACCTACCCTGTGGCTTTCACTACTTAGACAGTGACAAATCCCAACTCGAAATGCTCCGTCTAACCTCTCCTCTGAATTTCTATGACAGTGTCCAGAAGTTGGAGAGCCCCACGCAAACTTCCCACGGGCACACTGGGCCCACACGTCCCCAGCCCAACTCCGCCGCACCTGCCTCCAGCCCTGTGGCCTCTCCTGTGCTGCCATCTGAGCAAATGGTGTCGCTGTCCTCCCAGGGGGGCCCTGTCACCACGTGCAATCAATTACTCGTTAGCATCGGGTAAGTTACCCATTACCCGCCTCCTTATTCCCACTGAAGACACTGCCTTATTTCCAATCCTGACCATTTCCCACTGGGATCCTGTCAGTCACCAATTTGTTCATGACCTCGGTTTTCCTTTTTACCCTTTATCTCTTTTTCTAATGTTTTCACAATGGGACTTTACTAATAATATATTAAGTACAAATAATAAAACACTGTTTTTAAATAACAGCCATGCAGTATTCCTGCCTTACAGTTCACAGCTGTCCAGCTCTGTGAGTGGAAGGACCAGCTTACGGAACTGGACGCTCTGTTTCGGCCCCCAGAGTACGTCCCCACCTCCCGTACTGTGTGCTATTACCCGTGTCGCTCAGCATCACCGTTTGTGCAGAAGACAACGTGCGGGCGGGTCGGCAGGGAACGGAGGATGGAACCGAGGCTCAAAGTTCAAGCCCCACGTGTGCTAACGAGCCAAGTGACATGAACGATTTAGTCTCTGAGCCTCGGTTCCCTCACTGGGGACACGGGGATCAATAAAATGTCGTATGTGGCAGCGTTCTAGCATGGCTCCTTCCAAGAGTGAACTCTGAACCACAGAATGCGACAGAAAAATATCGATCACTTATTTCGGAGCCTAACTTGAAAAACATTTTTCCATTCTGCTCCAATGTACCTTTTCCTTACAAAGTTCTGCGCTTTGATAGACCCCTCTTGTCCCCCCAGCTTGTTAACTCTCCGAACAGGGGCAGCCACGCCTTCCTCTTCAAGTTCCCTTGGTGGAGTTCCCCTGGCTGGTGTCCGCACAAAGACTGTTCAACAAAAACGCACAGTAACTAACAAGGGTTCAACAAGAGCTTGTGTCCATTCATCCCGCCAAACCTGGAACCTGCTTTTGAGGCTATGAGGAGAGACAAAGACTTTTAAGAAGCGGAGACAACAGGGGCACACAGATGCAGGGGGTGGGGGGCGAGGCGGGGCACAGAGCTCCTTACCTTTGCACTGCAGACCCTGCCGCAAGAGGCCCCAGAGCAGCGACCCACAGTGGTCACAGAATGTGGGGACCTTGTAGTTGTGGATACTGAACTTGTGAGGCATGTTGACGCTGAACCGCTGGGAGCCCACCTGCAGGATGGCAAAACACAGGGTCATGGCCAAGTTCCTGTGCGCCCTGGAGCACTTATTGCTGGGCCTTCGACAAATCTTTGCAGAAGGCACAGTCACTGTGGGTGGTGGGCCCTGGCTTGGCTCTGAAAGCTGCCCTGAGAAATGAGGAGATGAAAGCCTCCCTCCTGCCCCAGGGCCTTTGCTCCTGATGCGCTTATCCCATGTTCTGCCGCCTATTTCACTCTGCAGCCCCATCCAGGACTCCCGGCCTCCACCTCGCAGGGCACACAACACTCAATGTGCGCCTCACACTTGGCCATTAATGCGCTGTCACCAGTGCTTTCAATGCTGCTTTTGTGCACAGAAGCCACGCCTGGGCAGTCTTTGTGGACACAAAATTTTGTAAACACCCTGAAACCCCAGCCTGTGTGGAACCTACAGGGCAGCAGTCAGGACACATGGTAATGGTAGTGAGACAAATGGTAATGGTAATGCTAACACACAGCGGTGACCACTAAGGGTGCTACGGTGTGGGTGCTGACCACAGGACAGGCACCGCCAGCTCAGTTAAACCTCACCTCCGCTCTCCAGGGTGGGCACCACCGTTAGCCTGAGTTTACAGATGAGGAAATTAAGGTGGAAGGAGATTAAGAAACACGCCAGAAGCTGGTGAGGGGCAGAGCCAATTGCATGCCCACGAGTCTGAATTCAGGGGCCAGGCCTTTTAACCACTGTGCTGCCACTTACTGGTTATATAAAAGGGAGAGGAGAAGGTGCGGGTGGAGGGGAGGGCGTGAGGAGGAGGAGTGAAGGTGTCTGATCTGTGGGCCTGGTTCTGCTACGAGCCACCCACGAGGTCTCAAGCCAGTTTTCTGATTTCTTCAGACTTCAGAGTCCTTATCTGGCAAATGCTGATGGTGCCGCCACCCCACCCCATGTCACAGGACTGTGGGGTCGAGGAGACGCCAAGGGCGGAAGAAGCGGGAAACCCTGAGTGTTCCACAGAAGCAAGTGGTCATCAGCAGGGTCTGCCTTTCTGCATCTTCTTGCCCCTCCACGGAGCTACTCTCCACCCACGTCTCTAGTGGAGCAGCCACAGGAGATGGGTCCCTCTCAACACAGGCAGGGGACCATCACCTGAGACCCCCATGAGCCCAGGAGAAAGTTGCTCTTGCCACTTGGAACCAAGGAGTGAAAAGCAGGCAGCGAAGAAGCTGTCCTTGGCTCACTGCTGACTGGTGAGTGAAAGGCCCCCGTGGTGGAGTAAGAAGGGAGATGACAGCTGGACACAGACATAGACACAGACATCCTCGTGGACGTGGACTTGAACACAAAGGCATGCTGCATGCACACACGCACTCAGGGTCGCTCGCTCCATAACGCTCGCTAATGCTGAGTTCCCTATGACCCAGCAACCAGGAACGGTCAGTCCTTCCACTGGACCAGAATTTTACTGGTCCCGGCCTGAGATGCACGGGTCACCGATTGGGGTCTCACCCCCGTTCAAGATTCCCAGAGTTACTAAAACAACAGGGATTACCCCTCCTCAGCTCCGTGGCTGAGGTGTGCCTATCTGTGCACACAGTCATGTCAACTCTGCGTCCGCCCGCTCACCGCAAGGATGCTGGAGATCACCGTGCCCACTCTGTTCCTGCGGAGGCTGATGACGTGGCAGACCTACACTGAGAACAGACTCGTGGTGTCGCAGGAGCGGCCTCAAAGGATATGGATGACAGACAAGGGGATGTGGTAGGGAAGAGTCCCAGGTGACTGGGAGAGTCGGTGTGGGGCAGGACAGCTGTGTGTCCCTAGTTGTGGGCACTGAGGACAATACCCTACGAGAGGTGGTGAGAGGAGGAGAATGGAGCGCACGGCACAGGATCAGGGCAACTGCGGGACACACACACCGTTCCTACTGAGCGCAGCTCAGAAAGAGGGGTGAGTGAGACCCGCAAAGAGAACACAGAGGACGGAAAGGGCAGCAAGAGAGGATTGAAAGACTGAAAAAAGGAAGGAAGGAAGGGAAGGAAGGAAGGAAGGAAGGAAGGAAGGAAGGAAGGAAGGAAGGAAGGAAGGAAGGAAGGAAGGAAGGAAGGGGACACAGAGAGCACTCCTTGGTCACCACACCTGGAGAGTGCAGGGAGGGGTGAGTCATAAGTGCTCCCGTGCATGCACACACATGCACACACACACACACAAACGACAGGGCAAGTGCTTGGACGAGGGCTCACGATACATAAGTTCCAAGGGGCCTGTCAGCAGAGCACCTTTAACTGGAAGACATTAGACACTTGGCATTTAGAGTGACATGTGTTTGCTGTCTGTATGTACTAATGTATGAGGTGTGTGCACATATGCAGAACACCATAGGTAGTGACACAAAAGGATTAACCAGAGGTTGGTCCCCAGCAGTGCTACACCCCACACAGAGCATACCCATCACCCTGATGGCCCAGGGACACACCAGCACCCATAGAGACTGGCGTCTGGGAGCACCAGGAGGAGCTAAGAAACTCAGAGGCCCCCTCCTCAATCCCTGGCAATTTATCTCCCTTGGACATGGGCCAAGTCTGGGAACATTGCTCACAGGCAACTTCTTTTCACTGCCCGATGTGTCAGGAAAGAGCGTCAGAACCAGGTCCCAGACCACGCTGGGTTCTATGCAGTTCAAGCCCCGTACCCTGCATATTGCTCAGTCCTGTGGGACTCTTCCCCGGAAGGAGGTGGGAGAGAGCTTTAGAAACCTGCAGAGGTTCACAGCTGATGGGACCTGTGAGATTCCTCTGTTTTGTGGGACATGGCACGAGAGCTGGCACACAGGAAGTGCTCCATAAGTGCTCAGTGGGTGGATGACCCACAGGAAGGAATAACGCTGGACAGCGAGCAAGCCATCTCTTTCCTTCACTTATCTGTAGAAGTAACAAGGGTAACAACACACTCTGGGTCATGATCCTGGACCAGGAGTTAGGAGACTCAGGCGGTGACGGCCTGTAATTTCACCCATGATGGTAGGAGCCCTGCAAGTAGCTTTGGTGCTCTGGGCTGTCTGCCCCTCAGGGACATGGAAGGTACCATCTAAGCTTTGCCTCTTGCTATTTTTCCAGAGATGGTTCGAAAGCAAAAGCAGATAAAAGATGGGAAATGGTTTGGATTCCAAGATGTCAATTGGTTGAATTGTTTTTAAGAAGCTGGTAGGTCTCTGGAAGCCACTCCTTTTGGAAGCCAAGTTATCAATTCCCCTGGTTAGAAGCCCAGCCAGAGAAGTTCCCCCAACCTCCAATTCTAATGGCCTATGATTATGCTGTCTTTATTTACTTCACTAAGAATTAAAACATGGCTTTGAAACCAAGTATTGTGAATATAGATAACACCTATGCTGACACTCACACTCTTCTCCCAAAAGGTCAGTTAGGAGAAAACTCACTTTGCTGTTGAACTTTCTTGCTTCTTTACCTGTGGCAACTTCCCTAAGAGTCAATCTGACACTAGTCTGTAAGGTTAAGATTAAGAGACAACATAGTGCCATGGTCAAGGGCTTAGACCCTGGAACAGACTACCTAGGCCTGAATGTGGCTCTTTCATGTACTAGCGGTGTGATTTAGGGCAAGTTAACTTGACCTCTCTTTGCCTCTATTCTCTGTTGTAAAATGATAGTAACATCAATCCCATTGAGCTTGTTAAGGGGTTAAATAATTTATGATGAAGTGCTTACATCAGGGCATGGTAAGTACCCAATGAATGTCGACTGCTGTTATTCTTATGTTCTTTTCCACTTCCTAAGTGTTTCTTGGGTTTTCCAATTCCACTCCATTCCCCCATAACCTCATAAAGATAAGGTTTCTGCTTGCGTGTTGTGTCTCTCCCCGTGTTTATGAGCGGTGTGGAGCCTTTGACACGCCAGTCAGCCGCTTCCCTGTTCCGATGAGAGGATGGCACGGAAGAATTTACATTTTCCCTGTGGGCTCCATCCCTTGGCAGGGTACCCACAGGCATGAAGCCGACTTTGAGCCACTCTCATTCTGTAGGTTGTGCCCCACCCCGGAAGGCTGTGGACAACTCCCTTCACTTTTGATCAACACAAGGAAGAAAGCAAGAGAACCTCAGAGAGATAAGGTTTTTTCTTAGGGACCACGGAGGAGGCCGGGGAGGGCAGGATGGCAGGGAAGAGAGCCCAGAATGTCAATGTTATAAATATTTACCTCGTCGGGAGTTTCCTGTTTCTTCAATCCAGCACACTTCGTAATTATGAGCTCATGGCATCTCTTGTGGACCACGCAAGTGCAAACTGCAAACAGCAAAACATGCAAAGGCTGAGCAACAAGCGGGGGAAGGAAGGCTCCACCCCAAGACTGAATCAGGCTTTAGTGAAGGGACAAGGGCAGCCATGCCCCTTCTGTCACAGGTAATGCGAGCCCTTCATGCTGTCATTTCAAAGCTCTTTGCTATCACAGCCATTACGGTGTCCTAGCGGCTCTGGAGAAGAATGACCCATATATATCCTTAGGGCATCATCAGTTTTCTCTTATTCCAGTCCTGATCAATTTTCTTGCTCCTGTATGCCAAGGTCAGGGAACAATTTCCCTTCCGCAAAGCACCGTCTATCAGCGGTGTTGCAGCCGTCTTGTGCTCCGCTCAGGGCCATGTCAGGGCTGGCTGGCGTGGCGGGGAGGGTCACAGCGGGAGAACGCATGTTTCATGGCAAAGAAGTTCTTAAGCTTTTGACCTGGTTGTATCCTTACAGGCTGAACTTAAAATTTTTCATTTAATTTACTAATTTTCATTTAATTAACTCCACAAGAAGTAGCCTGTAGCTCAGTCTTCAACGTCATGGGCAGTGTGGACAGTAAGTCACTGAAGAGGCCAGTAACTTTTTGCACACCCAGCAATGTCCAAAAGAATCTATCCAAGCCTGCAGGGGTGAGGCCCAAGCTAACCTGTGGCTCGGCGAGGAGATGGAATGATCTCCCAGGTCAAACCACAAAGAAGACCCCGTACAACCACATCACACACCCTACCCTCCAATGCTGGACAACTTAACCTTGCCTTTGTAGTCAATTAACTGCAAACGAACAAACTTGAATAACTTCAAGTGAGGTTTAAATGTTTAAGAGCTAATGACTCCAGAGTAGAGACAAAAAAGAGACTTGGTAAGGACTGTCAGAGACAGTAAATAAAACGAGCAGTGAGGGAACCTCTCCAGGGAGCCAGAGTGTAAGGGCGCTGGTGGAACCCCTGAGGCAGGGGTAGTGCCCAGGGGCACCTTCACGGAGCCTCAGATTGACGCATGTGTCTCAGCAGCAAAGATGGGCATGCTACCTATACACAGCTAGGCCCCTGGGACACCTGGGGACAGGTGGATCCTTGAGGTTGTCCCACACGTACACTCCCACACGTGTGGGTGGGAGTCACGGCCAGGCAGTGACAAAAAAAACAGGGTTTGGTTCCTCAGAGAGTGAGTGTGAGCATGAGAACTGCAGGAACTTAAGTGTCCTCAAGCCTGGCACACACCTCCTGCGAGCACTGCAGCATCAGTGATTTGGGTGGCCCCCCAGGACTCAGTTCGTACTGTACCTCTTACCTTGACACTGGTATCCCTGCTTTCCTATGACACCCCTGAAAAGAAGAATACAGCCCTTTTAGAAATTTTAGTAGGTCAAAACCACATGAAGCCGCCTCATTCTGGTCACTGCCCAGAAAGCCCCAAGTGCACTGGGGTCTCCCGAGGAGCGTAACTGCAATCCCACGGGCAGGCCGCCCTAAATCGGCTTCTTCAGAAGGGCAGCCCCAGTGCTTGGGAGGAAGTGCAAGGTCTGGTCGGTGTCCGGGCTTGGTATGGTTTACAAACAGTTATTCCAGCAGGACCAGTAGTGCTCTGGAAGGCCAGGGACTCTGCTTGCTCTCTGCAGGCCTCCGGGAGTCGAACGCGCCCCTCCTCGTGGGTGATCATGGCGGGGGCTGCAGCTGGCAGGCACCTTCCCTGGCATTCCAGGAGCCAGCAAGAATTATAGGTTAGTCTGTGGCCAGGACTGGGAGTTCAATGTAGCATTTGGGTGAAGGCCAACATTAAAGGTTCCTTCCGTGGCCAGAATAGAGTCTCCTGGGGCCAGTTTAGGGTCAGCAGAGACACAGTCCGATCAGCCTGGCCTGAGCCCTGTCCTCAGTGCACCAACCACAAGTGGTGGGGGCGCTCCCCAAAATTCCAGGCCAGTGGGAGGAGCCGGAAGGCATTTGGGCTACACCTCAGCAGACTAGGAGCACAGCGGTGTTCGCCGTGGGCTCACAGGAGACCTGGCTCTGTAAAACTCAGCTGTCAGAGCCTGTTCCCTCCAAACATGCAATTCGTGAACAAAATACAGAAAATGGAGGTCAGAGGACTGAGTCGGTCCAGAGACAAACCCATCTGTGGGTGGGAGGGGGTGCTGTTTCCGCTTCAGTTGGGCTGAGTTTGCTCTGAGCTGTGTCACCTCAGATCTTCATGTCAATCTCAGTGACCGGTTCTGGGACATCACCAGGATAGGACGAGCCCCTCCCAGACACCCTGGGAAGCCAGGGGGTTCTGGAGAGTGCAATTTGAACACGCCCCAGCTGCCTTCATGCTGCAACTGGGCTTCATTCACTCTTGCCTGCTGGATTCAACTGCAAGGGCAAACTCTAGTCAGCTTCAAAGAGCTCAGAGAGGTTGCTGAAAAGCTGGAGGGATGTCAGGAAAAGCATGAGCTTTGAGTTGTGCTCACTGGGGTAGAAATCTGACACTTCCCAGCTGGAGGACTGCAGGCTCCATACTGCTGTTAGTGGAATGGGCTTCATAATATATAGCTCATGGGACCCCGGGAAGGTTTAATTAAATATTTCCAGTGTCTGAGAATCTGGCTTGTGGTGGGTATTCATTAAAAGTCTCCTTCCAGTCCCCAAGACCAGCATTTCCTGCCCTTCTCCACCTCCCAAATAGGCCTACTACTTACCTGTCTCAGTCTATCAAAATCCTAGTCATTATGAAAAGAGAAATACCACCTCCTCCAAGAAGCCTTCCCTGGGCTCTCCAGTCAACACTACTCGCTCACTCCTCTGAAACCATAGCATCCTAGCAGCACCAGTGTTACAACAGGTACTAAGAACTGCCTTGCATTATCAATATTGGAAAGGAAGTATGTTTAACTCTATTGTGGGAAAACTCAAATGTATACAAAAAGAGGGAGCTGGACCTCATTTACCCACCACCCAGCTCCAAAAATGACCAATACACAGGTGGTCTTCTTTCATTTCTACTCCTAGCCCCTCCTCTCGCCACTCTATATTTTTTAAAACAAATTCCAGATTCATATCATTTGTAAATAACTTAGTTTATCTCTCCAAAAATAAGGATACCTTTTAAAGCATACACAACCACAGTGCCATTGTTGATTATAAAACCTTAACTCCTTAAATGTGATATATGATATGATCCTAAGAGTACGGTCACCAGGAACCATAGCTTCTTTCCATTTATTTCCCCAAGCACCACACACTCAGTCTTCCAGAAAAGTCTTCTGCCATTAAGTAAAGAAGAAATAAAGTACATCTGCATGTTTTACATGAAGTTTGTCATCTCCCAGCTTCTCGTCCGAGAGATGGCATAACTAGAGGTTCCCAGGAGAGAGGGCCTTACCAGATAAAATCTCTGCAGTGGGAGCAGTAGGTGGGCTGCCGAAGGTAGGTGGCCATGAACTTGTGGCCGTTGACCTGGTGGACCCTGCGCCGGACCGCCCCCTGCCGCTTCCTGGGCCGCATGCGCTCCCTGAACACACGCTCTTCATTGTCTTTGGGGGCTGGGGAAAGACAAGAGCAGAAAAGAAAACACAGTCTGGGTTAGCACACCTCGAAAGTGACCTGCAGGAGAGCTGCTCCATCCTCGGATGCCTGGGAGTAGGAGGGGACGTGGGGGGGCAGCCTTCACTGGTAGGGGATTAGGCTGTCTGAGGAGCCTCTGAGCAGCTCTAACAAGATACCACACACATGGGAAGGCCCAGACTGCGGTTCTGATGCCAGCTGCCCCCTTAGTAACCATCCCAACCCCAGTTTGGATTCAGGTGTAGCTGTTCCACGCCTCCTATACCAGCTATACGTCGCATGGGTATGGGGGTCAAAGGCACAAGGTTCAATGTCATTGCAACTTCTTAGCAACGTGACCTTGGACAGCTGGTGTTCCCTCGCCCTGAGTCTCCGCAGGCACCTCCCTCTGTAAATGGGGGTGGCCACGCCCACCCCAGGGGGACCTGTGGAGTCAACAGTGTGACTTCCCCCAGCACCCAGCCACCTGGCTCAGAGAAGTGACTCCCTAATAAACCTGATTCTTCTTCCTCTTGCCTCTCATCTGGACAATGAAAAGCCTTTTTCCAAAGGTGAGGAGAAGAGGGGAGTGTAACCCTACAAAAGCTGTGAGTTTCTGAAGACTGCAGACCCACCACCACGGTAGCCATCCACAGGTCAGGAGGAGGGCCCTCACCAGGACCCAGTCTTGCTGGCATCTTGAGCTCTGACTTCCAGCCTTCAGAACCCAGAGAGAGAAATTTCTTCTGTCAAAGCCACCCCATCTGGGGTACTTTGCTAATGCAGCCCGAGCTGAGTGACACAGTGATGACGACATCTATCAGACACACTGTGTGGCAAAGTCCGCTGAGTGCATCACCTGTAGTAACTCACTGGATCTCCCCAATAACCCTACTCAAAGGGTTCTGCTCTTAAATCCATTTTGCAGGTATGCAAACTGAGGAGTAGGGAGTTTAAGTGACCTGTTCCTGTTAACACAGCTATTAATGGCAGAGCCCAGATTCTAATCCAGAGAACACACTGCTGCAAGGGACAGTCCCCTCTCCCTACAGCAAGGCCCACAGCCCTCATCTGAGTGGCTCTCATTGTGGAAGAGTCTAGCTGCCTGTGGCTTCTCCAAGGGCACGAGAGGGGCAGGCTCTGGCTGTCCTGCCAAGCTCCTAACCCTAGTTCAGGTCCTGGAAGGTCACCGGCCTGACACAGCTTCAAATGTCCTGGGAAGGCTCTGTGTCTCCTAACACCCCTCCCCCAGATGTCACACCGTAACAGTGTCAGTCCTGGAGGAGACCATCACCCTTGCCGAAAATAAGATTCCCTGCACTGGGGATCACAGGTATGAGTCAAGCAGCTGCTCCACCCAAGGGCATCTATCTGGTCAGTCCAGAGAGGGTAGTAGTAGAGGGAAAGTAAAACTGAAGGGGGAGAACGGCAAGGGCAGGAACACATGGCCAGTGGGGGCTTTCGGAGGGAAACAGCCTCTGAGCAAACAGGAGTGTGTGGAAGGGAGGCTGCCTCCTTAGCAGACACTGAGGCCCCGTGTGGATCTCCCTGCAGCCCCTGCCTCCTGGCCTGCAGCCCGCCTGTCTTCCCTTTTCCCCTGGTGCTGATGGTTTCAAAAAGTCACTGACACCGACTACCTTCCAGGTGTGGAAACCTGCCACCTCCACACTGCAACCTGGGGGCCAAGACCAGGTCCCCCTTCTCACGCAAGGTCCCCAGCTCTGTTCCAACACACAGACACTTACGCGCGCCCGCGCACAGAAAGAACTGTGGCAGTCACTACTCAGTGGTGAGTCAGGTGGTTTTTGATTCTGCTTCACACTTTCCACTGTGTTTAGAATATTCTACTACTTTTATAAGCTGGAAAAGAAATGGGGCAATTAAAGAAAAATGTATTCAGTAGCCCTTACTTGCTACAAAATTAATCTACAAAAAATCAGACCAAAAACCCAGTCTGGGGCAGCTCGGGACAGAGATTGGGAATTCTCTTTGCAGAAGGCATCCTTCCGATGCTTTCACAGAAGAATTCTCCAACAAACATATTTAAATGATAAGCCAGCCCCCTGATGCATTGAAGATGCAATTTAATTTACAAACCCATCAAATTTCCTAGTCATTTTGATCCTGGAAAATTGTATTTTCAGTTAAGATGGTGATGACCCCTTCTGGGGTCCTCAAGGGGGCACTGCTGTGATGGGCACCGGGGCATCCCGAGGGCCTTACTTCTCAACCTCTTACAGAGGCAAGCAGAGCTGAACGTTCTAAACTGTGTTCACATTGATCTCATAGGTAAATAGAGCAACCACTCAATTGAAATCCAGTTCCTTTTAAAGACTTCTTGGAGAAGAGCACTGAGACCAGGGCAGGTGGAGGGGTCTTGAAGGCGGGTGGGACAGAGTGCCGATACCTCCCGCTAGGCGGGGGTCTGACTGAACTTCTGCAAAGGGTTCTGTTCCTCCTGCCCGTGCACACTGCCACGTGTCTGGTTTCATGCCACAGGTGTAGGAAAACAGAAGGCTCCAGGAAAGGAAGAACACAGGGAAGCTTCATGTTCCCAATGACGCCCCATGCACTCCCCCACCCTCCCACCAATGCCCTGTGTGTAAGGGAGCAGGACAGGCAAAAGGAGAAAAGGGTGAGCCCCTGGCTGTGCAAATACCCCCAGTACTGCATCCCTCTGCACGAGGAAGCCAAGGGTCTGGGCAGGACATCTCTGTGCCCGCCACCCTACACGCAGAAGGAACAGACTAGATGACGATGTGAGGAAAGCCACAGGATTCCTCAGCCTCAGAGAATGACATTGCTGGAATATAGAATCACCAATAGAAACTGATCTCCTCAGATGTCCCACTGCTAGAAGGGTTGCTATTAAAACACAGCTCCTATGAGGGAGGGGTAATTCAGTGTGTTTGTGTGTGTGTGTGTGAGAGAGAGAGAGAGAATGAGTTAGTAGCAGTGTGAATATGACAACTGATTTATAAACGTATATATGTCTACAATATATCAACATACTACATAATAATTTATAAATATGTTATATTAATATATTTTATAGCAAACACAATATACTTTTCTTATATATTATAATTATACTATCCTAACAAAATTATATAATGATTTAATTATATTAATAACATTATAATGTACAATATGATATAAACATACAGTTTTGCTGAACCATTTCAAAGTTGCAAACATAGTCAACAGCTTACCCCTAAATATATCAGCCTTTATCTACTAACAACAAAGCTATTTTCCTCCACAACCACATATCAGAGTCAAGAAATTTAACATTGCTATAACATTTTCTGATATATAATTCATATTCAAATTTCTCCAATTATCCCCAAAACATCCTTTATAGTTATTTTAAATTTTTTAACCAGGACCTAATGAGAGCTCATACATCCCATTTGGTTGCCATGTCTCTTTAGTGAGCTTAATCTGGAACTGTTTTCTCGACTTTCATCCTTTTTATGGCACATTTATGAGAAGTCCAGGATGCTGTCTTATGGAATGTTCCCCAATCTGGATTTGTTAAATTTTCTCCCGAGTAGGTTCCAGTTAAATGCCAGGAACCTCAAAGAGGTCTATGTATCAACGAGCCCAAATACATACATCAAGACCCCCTACAGATAACTGAGTAAATGACATGAACACACTGCACAGAGGAGAACTATAAACTATTTACTCTTACTGGAAATTTTTAAAATGCAAAGCAGAGCAGTTTTGATATAACACTAACTTACCATGTAATACTTAATAAGGGAACAATTTTTAAAGAAAATGGTAAGTTCATTTTTTACATCTTTGAAAAAATTTTTGGATAAATTTGTTTTAAAATGGTATTACCCACTAACGGGAAGGCGGCTGTAAAACTGCTTTATTCATTCTCTGCTACAGGCTGTGCAACAGAACATTTTCTGGGAGCAATGCTGCAGTGCACAGCAAATGCAACAAAGAGATTCATAGCCTTTGATATGGCAGCTCCTTAGGAATTTATTCTAGGTCGATAAGGAGACAGAAACTAAAAGCTATACACTTATAACTTACAGATGCTCCCTCACTGCATAATAACATTGGCCAACAAATAGAAGTAACTTGATTGCCTAACATTAGGAAAATGGTCTAATAAATTATATTATACTATGTAGAGCCATTTAAAATGGTGAGGAAATAGCAGGTAGGAAAATGTGGAAATTGTAGAAAATGTGAAAACAGAATGCACAACAACACAACCCTAGGTAAAACATATCTGCAGATTCAAAGTGACGTAGGAATTGTCATGCTGTACAGGGATGATGGGATTATGTATTGTAATATTGGAAAAAGTCTTCTCTAGTGTTCTGTAGTGACTTTTAAAAGCAGCTCTCTCTACCCAAAGCTTTAGATCATGGGAAGTGCTGTGTGGATGGGGGCTGCATGGCCCCCATGAACAGGACGAGAAGAAACCAGAGGTTGTCCTGGGAAGCAGGGCCAGTTTCCTCAGCTTCCCAGATGCCTGTGGTTCTGAACTGAGTGGAGAATTACTCCGATCTAACCCCTCCACCCGTGATCTGTCCCCGCAACCTGTGCATCACTCTGAAGGATGCTCATTGCTGTCATCGGATGCACTCGGCCACACCCACTTGGTGTGACCTTTTATGGGCTGCAGGCTCTGAGGCAAAACCAAGGCTGGCTTTCTCCCTTTGTTTTATGACTGCATCTGTCGCACAGCAGATGTGGTGCCTTTTCTGGCCAGTCTAATTATTGGAGGTCTCACCATTCTGCCATCACCCCCCTCACCCTGCCTCAGCTCCTGCACAGAAAGGGAGCCAAGGTGACAGATTGAACACATGTGGGCACCCTGAATTTCAGTGCTCTTGGGGTGCCTTTTGGGATAGGAGTAGCCACCAGAGCATTTCTAGTCGGCCCTGACTTACAAACCCCTGGTCTGTGTAGCAAGACTGCCAAATCCAAGCACCAACCTCGCCCAAGACCCTTGACCAGATTGGCCAACATGCATGACTGGCCACCCTTAGCTTAGGCACTGCTGTCACTCCTCGCTGCAGCATGGTCACCTACCCTTGATGTTCAGGGCACATATGGCCCTTCCCTCAAGCATGTTGTAGGGTCTTCATTTTTTCTGACCTCCTCTGCCATTTATGGTTGAAATAGGTGTTAGGGGCCCGGACAAACTACCTTTGCCCCAGACTGGCACGAGGTCCTCAAATAAGTAAGTCATTTAATCTCCTTCGGCCTATTTTTTGTTTGTTTGTTTTTAATCTATCAAGAGTGGGTAATGTAATGGCTCTGCCTAAATCCCAAGCTGGCACACTTCCTTCTCTCTCCCTGGCACCAACATGACACCTCACTACTGAGGAAGAGTGAAACAGCCTCACCGCCACCCTGCAAAACCTACTGACAGCTCCTGTTGCCCCCACCCTGCTAGGGCCCAGCTGCCTCCAGATGTCCCACACCTGCCACTGTGAGTATGAAAGAGAGTCAGCATTCTTTCCCCATGCCATCCATTAGGGGCTTTAGAAAAACAGTCTCCATCCTTGGACCTGGAAAACCTCCAGGAAGATTGGGCTGGGCAAGGAGCATGGACTTAGCTATAGGACAACAGCAGTCAGAAATGTGGGCAGCTTGAGAAAGGGCTGCAGACCCTTGAGAAAGGGTCTGCAGGCTGGCACAAGCAAATAATGAACCCGGCCCTCGATGCAGTTTCACAACCCAATGAAACCAATTCAATCTTCCTGGTATTTTTTATCTAAATAGCTGTCAAACCTTGGATGGTTTTCAGAAGCTAGAAAATTACAGCCACTATATATAGGGCGCCTACCACAACTGAGTACCATTCTAAGCATCTTACATCCAAGAAGTTCTATTGCACTCCATACACACAGAGTGCTGTTCCATACACATGGAATACTGTTCCATACATGTGAGGCTATAAGTACTGTTCCATGCACATGAGGTTCTGTTCCACACACAGAAGGTGTCGTTCCACACGCATCAGGTTCTGTTCCATATACATGAGGGGTTATTACATATACATTAGGTACTATTGCATAGCCATGAGGTGTTACTGTATATTCATAAGATGTTATTAGATAAACATGAGGTACTATTACATATCCATGAGTTACTGTTACATATCCATGAGGTACATGTCCATTAGCTATGTAGGCAATTTATATGCATCCCCCTCTAATGCCATGAGGTGGTAATTACTCTCAGCTTACAAAGAAACCAAACCTCCAAGAAGTTAGCAATTAATTTGTTGAAGGTCACACAGCTCAAAAACAGTAAATGTCAGCTCCAAAATTCCCGCCCTGACTCATCCATTCATGCCTCCCAAAGATAGTAGCATAGCCTGGGTCCCCCTTGTACCCGATTCTGCGTGCGGAAGCCTCCTGCTCTGTCCACCCACGTCTCCGCACGTCCGCTTCTGCTCTCATCTGGAGAACCAGATGCGATGGCTCAAGCGCATGGCTGATTCATGGTACACCCACATGATGGGATTCAGTGCTCTGGTTTCAAAAAGCAGATACGCTAAGTCCACTGAGGAACAAATGGACAAAGAAACCCAAGAAACATGTGTATAGTCTGTATTTGTATAAAATAAAAAGGAGAAAAGGATAAATAAACTCAAACAACATAAGCAAAAATACACATTGAAACTTTCTAAAAAATAAACTGTTCATCCAAAAATGTAAATCATGTGGATAGTGGATGCCAGACACTGCTCTGGGCACAGGCCTTTGGCCACACTCTAATTATTCTTCTCAGATATTCTGGACTTGGGCCGTAGAGACTGGTCCCCGAGAACAAAGCAAGGAGTTACTGACATCCCAGACACTGCGATCGGGGGCTGACCCCAACAGTAGTGAGGTAGAACCCCCCCACTCTCTGAGGAGTCAACTCTCCCTCCCCAAAATTCTCTGGTTTGATTTTATGGTCTTATTGGTAAACAAAACAAAACAAAAACAAAGAAAACAAAAACAACTACAAGATCAAGTGAAGGAAAAAATGAAACAAGGTGCTGAAAGCCGAAGGAGCAATGCCTTTTATTTTTTTAGTTGAGGAAAACAGGTTATAATATGTTCAAGTGAAATAAATGCTTCATGACAGTTTAAACTATCAAGTAAATATTTATGCGATGCCAAAGAACATATTGCACATGCTGTCCTCACACAATACATTAAAGAAAATTTCTGTTCAAAACAGGAAAGAGGAAACAGCGATGAACTCCCTGGGAGAGATCAGTCCATGCCATCTGTGTCTGCCCCGAGAGCGGCAGCGCGGATCGGAGGCATCTGGGAGGAGAGGTGTGGAACTGCCTGAGCATGTTGCTCTGTGGGCAGTCCAGTCAGGAGGGCACTGCTGGCCTTTTAAGACTGGCATCTCAGATTTAATGCAAACCATCTCTCTCTCTCTTCTTCACTTCCTGAATGATCTGGTCTGTGTTTATGTCATTGCTTATGCTCTGTCCACTCATTAAAACAAAGCTTCAGCTATTTCATGCTTCATAGGAAAAAATGTAAAGAAATCCAACATGAAGAAGGAAGGGACAGCAACACTAGTGTAAAGGGAGGGAGGACAGAGTGGTGGCTGAATAACGGCATGGTTACTAAGGAAGAGTCCAAGGGAGAAAGCGGAGGGCACCCCCTGACCCCCCACCCGATGCTCTGATTGATGCGAAGCCCAAATGGACACAGAGAACAGTTGGAGAACAGGGATTTACTTAAGCAGGAAGTCTGCTTGCCTCCTTCCCACCTGCACTCCTTCGTTTATTCCCTCCCTCCCACCTCCGTCCATTCAAAACTTCAAAATTACATGTGGGAGTCAATGAAACCTGACTGTATGCCTCTGGTACCCAGGAAAAGTCACTACTTGCCAGAAGGGAACCACAGAGCAAAAACCCTCCAGGCAGACGTACTAAAGGCCCAAAGAGTATTCTCAGCCTGGGAAACAAGCCAAGTGGGGCACCAGCCAAGGGTGGGGCCGGAGTTTCTACGGGTGCCAGCAATGGGCCAGTGATTCATATAAAAGGAAACTGAGCTGTTGCTGAATTCTTGGGCACCTAAGCCCTATGGTGCCAATGTCCACGAGGCTGGGTTCAGTTCATTATTCATATTTCTACAATGCTCTATTAAAAAATGCCTGTGGGAAAACAGTGGCAGAAGTCCCAGCAGGGCATCTTTCTATTCCCATGGGCTAGTTGGTGGTCCTAGGTAGGAGGAGGGGCCAATGCCAAGTGAAGGTTCACACTCCCCTCCCGTATATGCTCCCCTCCAAAATAAAAGGCAGTGGAAGAATGGTGAGACAAAGGAGATGAAGGAAGAAGATGATTATTAAGTCACAAAGGCCAGGCTGGCAACTGGCTGAAGGAACCCCATACGTTTTCAGGAAGAAGATGGATTTGTCTGAAGTAGCACAACCTCCTCTCCCCTCTGCTTTGGTGCATACTGACTAAGACGTGAGATCACCTTCCTTCCACCCTCCTTCCTGGTAACCCAGGCCTGGCTAGTCTCCGGGACAGGGCACGGGGGTTCGGAGCTTCCCTAGGAAGACAAACACAGGTGAACAAGCCCCAGGGCTTTCTACAGAAACAGCTATAATGGCCACAGCTCTTGAAGAATCATATCTCTTCCCTCGTCATCAAAACCTGCTTAAATTAAACTTTCTTTTACACATTTTTGTTCCACTGAGACTGAGACCAAAACTCTGCACATGAAGATGGGGATAAGACG